>NC_140505.1:77179488-82606988 GCF_964339955.1 Pipistrellus hanaki
TGGGGATGTTTGAGTGTGTGTGGGGGATGTTTGAGTGTGTGGGGGGATGTTTGAGTGTGTGGGATGTTTGAGTGTGTGGGGATGTTTGAGTGTGTGGGGATGTTTGAGTGTGTGGGGATGTTTGAGTGTGTGTGGGGATGTTTGAGTGTGTGGGATGTTTGAGTGTGTGGGGATGTTTGAGTGTGTGGGGGGTGTTTGAGTGTGGGGGGATGTTTGAGTGTGTGGGGGATGTTTGAGTGTGTGTGGGGATGTTGAGTGTGTGGGGGATGTTTGAGTGTGTGGGGGATGTTTGAGTGTGTGGGGGGATGTTTGAGTGTGTGGGGATGTTTGAGTGTGTGGGGGGATGTTTGAGTGTGTGGGGGATGTTTGAGTGTGTGGGGGATGTTTGAGTGTGTGGGGATGTTTGAGTGTGTGGGGATGTTTGAGTGTGTGGGGATGTTTGAGTGTGTGGGGGATGTTTGAGTGTGTGTGGGGATGTTTGAGTGTGTGGGGGGATGTTTGAGTGTGTGGGGGGATGTTTGAGTGTGTGGGGGGATGTTTGAGTGTGTGGGGGGTGTTTGAGTGTGTGGGGGGATGTTTGAGTGTGTGTGGGGATGTTTGAGTGTGTGGGGGATGTTTGAGTGTGTGGGGATGTTTGAGTGTGTGTGGGGGATGTTTGAGTGTGTGGGGGATGTTTGAGTGTGTGGGGGGATGTTTGAGTGTGTGTGGGGATGTTTGAGTGTGTGGGGGATGTTTGAGTGTGTGGGGGATGTTTGAGTGTGTGGGGGGATGTTTGAGTGTGTGGGGGATGTTTGAGTGTGTGGGGGGATGTTTGAGTGTGTGGGGATGTTTGAGTGTGTGGGGGATGTTTGAGTGTGTGGGGATGTTTGAGTGTGTGGGGGATGTTTGAGTGTGTGGGGATGTTTGAGTGTGTGGGGATGTTTGAGTGTGTGGGGGATGTTTGAGTGTGTGGGGGGATGTTTGAGTGTGTGGGGATGTTTGAGTGTGTGGGGGGATGTTTGAGTGTGTGGGGGATGTTTGAGTGTGTGGGGGGATGTTTGAGTGTGTGGGGGATGTTTGAGTGTGTGGGGATGTTTGAGTGTGTGGGGATGTTTGAGTGTGTGGGGGATGTTTGAGTGTGTGGGGATGTTTGAGTGTGTGGGGGATGTTTGAGTGTGTGGGGGATGTTTGAGTGTGTGGGGATGTTTGAGTGTGGGGGATGTTTGAGTGTGTGGGGGGTGTTTGAGTGTGTGGGGGTGTTTGAGTGTGTGGGGGATGTTTGAGTGTGTGTGGGGATGTTTGAGTGTGTGGGGGATGTTTGAGTGTGTGGGGATGTTTGAGTGTGTGGGGGATGTTTGAGTGTGTGGGGATGTTTGAGTGTGTGTGGGGGATGTTTGAGTGTGTGGGGATGTTTGAGTGTGTGGGGGATGTTTGAGTGTGTGGGGATGTTTGAGTGTGTGGGGGATGTTTGAGTGTGTGTGGGGATGTTTGAGTGTGTGTGGGGGATGTTTGAGTGTGTGGGGGGATGTTTGAGTGTGTGGGGGGTGTTTGAGTGTGTGGGCGGATGTTTGAGTGTGTGGGGATGTTTGAGTGTGTGGGGATGTTTGAGTGTGTGGGGATGTTTGAGTGTGTGGGGGATGTTTGAGTGTGTGGGGGGGTGTTTGAGTGTGTGGGGGGATGTTTGAGTGTGTGGGGATGTTTGAGTGTGTGGGGATGTTTGAGTGTGTGTGGGGGATGTTTGAGTGTGTGGGGGATGTTTGAGTGTGGGGGATGTTTGAGTGTGTGTGGGGGATGTTTGAGTGTGTGGGGGGATGTTTGAGTGTGTGGGGATGTTTGAGTGTGTGGGGATGTTTGAGTGTGTGGGGGATGTTTGAGTGTGGGGAAGTTTGGGCATGGAGGATGTTTGAAGGATGACTGGATCTGAGGGAAAGGGAAGGTGCTGGAGATAAATCACAGGGGAGGAGCCAGATCATGTGGTAACTCCTAGGTCAGAGTAAGACATCGGGATTCTAGGCTCAGTGAGATGCAGAGTTGTTGGAGGGTGTGCTGGAGAGGTAACCCGCTGGGACTCAGAGTTCCAAAGGCTCACTGCCTGCAGAATGAAGAAGGGAGCACCCAAGGCAAAGCAGCCAGCCAGCCGCGGGTAGTTCAGGGGAAAGATGACAGTAGTTTGGCTTCAGTGCTGGCTCTGAATACAGTGAGAAGTGGTTATCACTTGGATATATTTTGAAGATAAATGTAGGTTTTATAAGACCTAGTTTTTCTTATACACTTTAAATATATATAGTTTGTTGTATATAAGTTATACTTCAGTAAACTTGATAAAAGTATGTTGGGGACACTTGTACAGGTTTTGAAAGTCAAATCAAGTAATTTTGCAAGTTTTTGAATAGGGGGTGAAATGATTGGGTTTTAAGGTTCGGAGTTCAAAACTAGATAAACTTCAGGCCAGTCTAGACTAGAGCAAACTTACTCAACATGTGGTCCACAGACTGGGGCAGAATTGAGAGTAAGAGTTTAAAAACTTTTTAAAGCATTTGACAGAATAAACTTATGTTAGCTGTATATAAAAATAAAATGTAATAACCTAAATCTAATAACAAAGTTTAAAACTATTTTGTGTGGGGTTTTTTTGCTGTAATTCTGCGTTTTATAATGAGAAACATATAATTTGGTCTTTATCCATGGCTCCCAGCACATAGCTCCTTACACCTTTGTAATTTCTTTCCTAAGTGTTAAGAGAAATAGAGGCTATCTTTTGTTCACAGCTGCTGAGATAGCTCCAGAAGATAAAGGGAAAAAGAGTGTGTGTGTGTGTGTGTGTGTGTGTGTGTGTGTGTGTGTGTTGGGGGGGGAGGGTTTAATCCTCACCCTAGGAATTTTCCCATTGATTTTATTTTTTATTTTATTTTGTTTTATTTATATTTGTTTCATTTTCCTTTGTTTTTTATTTTTTTTAAAGCCCCTAAGTTCTATGGCTTCTGGGGAGCATCAGAGAAACAGCGGTGCCATTTCTGACCACGTTGTAAAGCAGCACCTAGTGCGCACACCGCCGCCGAGGCCCCGGCGTCCGCCCGCCCGGCTGTGACCGCCGGCCTCTGCCGCACCTGCGGGCTGAGACGGGCTTTAAGGCGTGTTTCCCGCTCAGCGGCCCAGACACAGACACAGGAGCCTCCCACCGCACAGCCCGGCCTCAGTGGCCGCACAGGGGCCGCCCCGGCCCCAGGAGCAGGGGCAGCAGGAACAGCTGCGGGGCTCCCACCGCGCCTGCCCTCCCCTCTGGTCTGGGGAGGCCCAGGGGGCTCACCCCGGGCAGCGATGCCCCACAGCGCCCCCTGGAGAAAGTGGCGTTTGGACAGAGGGAGACGAGCCAGACTTTATGACACTAAAGGAGCGGAGGCCGGGCCTCCAGGTCACACTACTCATTGCTCCCCTCCACCAGGTTCCCACCCAACCCTCTGTCCTTTCCCCACCTCCCATTGTCCTCATCCATAGGTGCACAGTTTATGTTCAGTCTCTTCCCACGCCCCCCTCTCCCCTTTTCCCCAAGAATCGTCAGTTCACTCCCCTTCCATACCTCTGATTCTATTATATTCAACAGTTAATATTGTTCATCAGATTTTTTTAATTTCCTTGGTTTTTAGATTCACTTGTTGATAGTTATGTATTTGTTGTTCATAATTTTTATCTTTGTTTACTTTCTCTTCTGAAAGAACCCCCTTCAGCAATTCATATAATTCTGGTTTGGTGGTGATGAACTCCTTTAGCTTTTTTTTATTAGTGAAGCTCTTTATCTGGCCTTGATTCTGAGTGATAGCTTTGCTGGGTAGATTATTTTTGGCTGTAGGTTCTTACTATTCATCACCTTGAATATTTCTTGCCATTTTCGTCTGGCCTGCATGGTTTCTGTTGAGAAATCAGCTGACAATCTTATGGGTGCTCCTTTATACCGGTAGGTAACTACCTGCTTTTCTCTTGCTGCTTGTAAGATTCTCTATTTGTCTTTTGCTCTTGGAATTTTAATTATGATGTGTCTTGGTGTGGTGCTCTTTGGATTCCTTTTGTTTGGGGTTCTGTGCGCTTCCTGGACTTGTAAGTCTATTTCTTTCCCCAGGTGGGGGAAGTTTTCTGTCATTATTTCTTCCAGTATGTTCTCGTTATTTTGTAAGTCTAATTCTTTCACCAGTTGGGGGAAGTTTTCTGTCACTATTTCTTTCAATATGTTTTTGATATCTTGCTCTCTCTCATCTTCTGGGACCCCCATAATTCTGATGTTGGTTCGCTTGAAATTGTCCCAGAGGCTTCTTACATTATCTTCAACTTTCTGGATTCTCTGTCTTCTTGCTTCCTTGGAGGGGTGTCCTCTGGCTCTTTGTGTTCCAAATCTTTGACTTGATTCTTGTGATCTTCCATTCTGTTTTTAGGACTCTGTATAATATTTTTTATTTCAGACAATTTATTCTCTGTTTCTAGTTGATCCCTTTTTATATCCTCATAGGTCTCATTTATTTATCAGCCTTTTCTAGGAAATTCTTGAAAAACCTTATAAGTGTGGTTTTGAACTCTATATCCAGTCGCTTTTTGTCCTCCATTTCTTTCGTTTGTGATCTGTTTCCTTGTCTCGGCCTTTTTGCAGCTTCCCTGAGTTGGGAGGGTGGCTTTGTGTGCTAAGGTGTCCTGTATGAGACAGTGAGTTGGCCTCCCAGTTACCTGAGGTGTACACTCTTGGTGCACCCCTTTGTGGACTGTGTGTACAGCCTTGTTGTAGTTAAGTCTTGATTGTTGTTGGTATCACTGGGAGGAACTGACCTCCAGGCCAATTGGCTGTGAGGATCAGCTATGTCTATGCCGGGAGACAGCCTTATTTGACTAGACTTGGAAAATTACAAAAGCCTCTGTGCTCAGCTTGGATGGGGCAGATTTTCAGGGTGGAGCCCTATGAGGTTCCTGAATCTCAGTGTTTCTCAGTGTCCTTCAGTACTCACTGTAAGCACCTCTGAGAGGAGTTTTGCCCGCCACCAGACAGTCTAGTCTCTCCCCCAATGAGCCCAGAACTGGGGTTCAATGCAGTTGGAAGTGTGTTTGGAAGTGGAGTTCAGAGCAGTCCAGAGCTTTTGTCTCCTTCCCGCTAGGGCAATCAAGCAGCACATCAACAGTGCATCCTTTGTGCAAATTAATGTGCGCTCCTCTGGGGCTCTGCCTTATGCCGCTCCACTCCCCTGATTTCCTCCCCTGATTTCATATAGCCCAGATTTTCTCCATATGAGTCTGGGTCCCCAGGGTCTGGCCCAGAACTGGGGCTCAGCACAGTCTGGAGCTTTTGTCTCCTTCATGCTAGGGAACACTAGCCAGGCACTCAGCCACCCCCTCCTCTCCAGCTCTGTCCTCTCTCCACGTGTACACCGTGTCTCCATACCTTAGGCTTTTACAGCTCCTCTGATTTTCCTTCTGGTTTTCTCTTTCCTTCTAGTTGTAGAATTTCCAGTCAGTCAACTTTCCTGTAGTTCTGGATGATGTCCATTTTGTATTTTAGTTGTATTTTTTGAAATTGTTGTGCAAGGCTGCAGTTAGGCATTTACCTATGCAGCCATCTTGGTTTCTCCCCACCTCAAATCTTGTGACTCCCAGCTCTCAGCCTTCGCTGTGGCCGTGGCCCAGTGGCCGACCGGCCGAGCAGGGTGGCCCGGACTCCCTCAGCAACGCGACGCTGCCCCCCAGCTATGGGCCCCGCTCTCATTCCAGCTCCGCGCCCCCTCAAGCCACCGCTCCCACACTGCTGGCCTCTGTATGTGGGGCTCGGGCCATCCCCGGCTCGCAGCATTGTCGCAGACCTCACTTACACCACCAGCTATTTTATTTTATTTTTTATTGATTTCAAAGAGGAAGGGAGAGGGAGAGATTGAAATATCAACAATTAGAAAGAATCGTTGAATGGTTGCCTCTGAAACTGGCATGTACCTTTGACCAGAATCAAACTCGGGATCCTTCAGTTCTCAGGCTGACACTCTATCTACTGAGCCAAACTGTCTAGGGTTCTATTGATTTTAGAGAGACTGGATGAGAGAGGGAAAGACAGAAAGAAATATTTATGTGAGAATCTGGGGGCCCTATCCAGATATGCCAGATGTTCAAGGCCACTCTGAGTGTGGAAATCCTAATCAGGGTGTTCAAGTCTAATTTGCTATACTCGGATTCAAAAGCAAGGACACAGCAAGCTATCCACTGCCTAGGCATGCCTTTGTATCTGGCACAAAGACTCTTTTGTTTGAGCTGATATATAAGTGTGAGGGTGCTTGGTCAGGCTGCTTAGTTAGTAATGGCTCCTGTGTAGCTCCTATGTTGGGGGCTGCATTGTAGGGAAGTTGTATTACTGACCAGCTGGTGCTGGCTGTTTTTGCTAGGATGGCTCCTGTGTTTGCTATTGTATTAGCAAGGACTGCTTTGCTGAACTGTTTTGTCTAAACTTTAGACTCTAAAGTAGGGGTGTCGAACTCAATCAGAAAAGGGGCCAAAATCTAAAATCCAGCCTAAATCGTGGGCCGAATGGTTTACTGAACAGTCATAAACTGACAATGTCATAAACTGACAGCGGAGTGCAGTGATGACAGCGCGGTGCGGGCCACATTGCAAGGCCTGGCGGGCTGGATTTGGCCCGCGGGCCTTGTGTTTGACACATGTGCTCTAAAGGCTCCTTCATAGCAGTGGCTACTTGGGCTACAATAAAGATTTGTCCACCACCGAAACCGGTTTGGCTCAGTGGATAGAGCATCGGCCTGTGGACTGAAAGGTCCCAGGTTTGATTCTGGTCAGAAGCATGTACCTTGGTTGCGGGCACATCCCCAGTGGGGGTGGGGGGGAGTGCGGGAGGAGGCTGATCTATGTTTCTCTCTCATCAATGTTTCTAACTATCCCTCTCTCTTCCTCGCTGTGAAAAATCAATAAAATATATTAAAAAAAAAAAAAAAAAAAAAAAAGATTTGTCCACCATCCAGAACTGAAATATCATTGCTGACATGTACAAAATAAGGAACTGTTTGACATTGAAATTGGGTCTCAAAAGAACTGTTGGCCCAGAAAGAAGCTCACTACAGACTAATTCATATGCCTTTCAGCATAATGATTATAGCTTGTCTCATTTTTTATTCTTATATTTCCATAGGACATGATCTCACTCATCTAGGGGACATGGTGAACAACACTGACGGATGAACAAGAACAGACCCAGAGACAAGGAGCCATGGGTCAGACTGGTGGACCTCAAAGGGAGGGTGGGGATAAAAGGGAGAGATCAACCAAAGGACTTTTGTGTATACATATGAGCCTAATCAATAGTGAAGGAAATAAGGGGGTGGGGGCATGAGTGGGGAGGGGTGAGGGATTGGAATAGGGGGTTAAGGACAAATATGTGATACCTTAATCAATAAAGAAATTTAAAAGAAAAGATTCTCTTATATGCCTGCAACTTCTCATGTCTTCTCCATTTTCTAATGCTCAGCGTCCAAGAAGGTCCAGTCCCTGGCAAAGGGACTCAGAACCAACGATTACCGTAATGGAGCAGGATGGAGTGAGCACTCCCACAATCACTGCAATGAGCAGGGTTCAGGAGTATGTGTGGACTCAGGAGCTAGTGCTCCCTGACAGAGAGAAAAAAATCGATTGGTTGCCTCCTGCACACAACCCAACCAGGGCCTGGGCTGGGGAGGAGCTTGCAACCGAGGTACATGCCCTTGACTGGAATCAAACCTGAGACCCTTTGGTCCACAGGCTGATGCTCTATCCACTGAGCCAAACCGGCTAGGGCAGTATGTGTGTGTTTTTTAATGCATGAGGAGTCCTTTTCAACCACACCTACATCTGTGTTAATGAAAATGACTTTTTGAAAGCTCCATGTGATGGGAAGGAGCTGGTTGAGGAAGGGGAAAAACACAGGACTAGAGGGTTGGAACTTTTAGCCCACCACCCCAGACGTCTGGGGAGGGGAGAAGGGCTAGAGATAGAGTCCAGTCACCAATGGTCAATGATGCAATTAATCACGCCTATTAATGAAGCCTAGAACCCCCAAAAGGATGGGGAGCTCATCTACATGCTGAGAGGGTGGCACACCAGAGAGGCATGGGAGCTCAGCCCCCCTCTCCCCACCCCTCTTCCCCCCACCCCACCCGCCCTGCCCACATACCTTGCCTTAAGTATCTCTTCTGCCTGTCTGTTAACAGAATCATATTCTTTTAAAAAATATATTTTATTGATTTTGTATAGAGAGGAAGGGAGAGAGATAGAGAGTTAGAAACATCGATGAGAGAGAGTCATCGATCAGCTGCCTCTTGCACACCCCCTACTGGGGATATGCCCGCAACCAAGGTACATGCCCTTGACTGGAATCGAACCCGGGACCTTTCAGTCCCCAAGCCAACGCTCTATCCATTGAGCCAAACCGGTCTCGGCAGAATCATATTCTTTTAAACAATCGGGTAATCTAGTAAGTAATACTGTCTGGGACATCTCAAAATGTCAGGTGACCTTTAGGTTCTTGACTGATGCAGGAAAAATTTCAAGACTTAAGTCCAGGTGAAAGTGAGAGTAAGTTTATCAAAACTTGGGACAGTGAGGCAAAGGAAGAGCCCTTGGAGACAGGATCAGGAGGAAAGCCCATTGCTCCCCTGGGTGCAAGTCTCACTGGGACCTTAGAGCTTAGCCTAGAAGAAGCAAAGTCCAGGCCTGAGGAAGGGGTGAGGGCGCTCAGAGAAGAGCCCACGCTGGTGTTCTTTGTCCTGAGGGTTTTATCTATTTTCTATGGGTGGGAATTTTAGGGGCGGGCCCAGGAGAGGATCTTGACAGAACACTCATTAGGTTTTCAGGTGTGTCGAACAGTATGCTGATGTATTAAAATGGCATATAATGTGGTCCGGGATCATTTTCAGGTTAGTTGCACCTTTATCTTGGATTAGTCTGGTTCTCATTTTTTTTGTGTGTTGTTGTTGTTGTTGTTGTTGTTGTTGTTGTTATCTAACTCCCTGAGTAAGGTGATTTAAAACACCTGCTCTTAGATGTCTTTGGTTAGGGAGGATAGAGTCTTGTGATTTATCAGCTGGCTGTGACTTGCTCAGCCACTCCAGCCTTTTGTTCAACCATTTGTCTCAGTTTCCTCATTCCACTTGGCAGGGAATTTTCCCAGTTTCTTACTAACCGGCCTCAAAATGTTTTCTTGAGGTCTGTGAGCTGCTCTAGCAAATTAATCAAGGCCCAGAAGGGGGGGGAGGGGGGGGACTCTGATTTTATAGCCAGTCAGTCAGAAGCACAGGTAATCTGGACTGGCATCTAGAGTGGGGGTGGGACCGTCTTGTACAACAGTGTGGGGCCTGATACTGTCTCCAGGTAAATGGCATCAGAATTAAGTTGAATTGTAGGACCTACAACTGGTGGCAGAGAAGTGCTTGGTGAGTAGAAAACCTACACACATTTAGTGACCAGAAGTGAAGTAAAGGACTGAGTAGAGGAGACACACAGGAATGTTTTACTTTAGATTTTCTAATTCACTTTTCTAGTAATCATGTTTATTGTATTTTACAAAAGTTTCCAGCCCTAGCTGAGACCGGTTTGGCTCAGTGGATAGAGCGTCGGCCTGCGGACTGAAGGGTCCCGGGTTCGATTCCGGACAAGGGCATGTACCTTGGTTGTGGGCACATCCCCAGTGGGGGGTGTGCAAGAGGCAGCTGATCGATGATTCTCTCTCATCGATGTTTCTAACTCTCTATCCCTCTCTCTTCCTCTCTGTGAAAAATCAATAAAATATAATTAAAAAAAAAAAAAAAAAGTTTCCAGCCCTAATCGGTTTGGCTCAATGGAGAGAGCGTCAGCCTGCAAACGGAAGGATCCCAGGTTCGATTCCGGTCAAGGGCATGTACCGTGGTTGCGGGCCCATCCCCAGTAGGGGGTGTGCAGGAAGCAGCTGGTCGATGTTTCTAACTCTCTATTCCTCTTTCTTCCTCTCTGTAAAAAAATCAATAATATATATATTGATTTTATATATATATATATATATATATATATATATATATATATATATATATATATATATATATAAAATTTTCCAGTCCACAGCAGATTGTACATTTAAAGGAAATCAGCCCCCTACAACAGATAGTTTGGGCAGTACTGGACTAGAGTCAGAATAATGGAAGGAAAGATTTTTCTCTGACAGTGTAGGTTAGATTATCGGGGGAAAGTGAGAGAGCTGGGCAGGTGAGCATTGACCTACAAACCAGGAGGTCATGGTTCAATTCTTGGTAAGGGCACATACCCAGGTTTCAGGCTCAATCCAAGTGTAGGGCATGCAGGAGGCAGCTAATCAATGATTCTCATCATTGATGTTTATATCCCTCTCTCCCTCTCCCTTCCTCTCTCTAAAATCAATAACATATTTTTTTTTTTTAAAGAGTGGGAGAGCTAATTAAAAGTTAGCCATTAAGAAACTTTGTAATTTGCTTCCCAAGGAGTGGAAATAGGGAAGGAGTGTGAACAGCCAGGGCAAAGAGGATTTAAAGTAAGAATTTAGCCTGGCTGGTGTGGCTCAGTGGTTGAACGTCACCCTATGAATTTAATGGCAGCGCTACTGATTGCAGACTCCTGCAGCCCTCCCAGAACCATGCACTATATTTAGATGAAAGTCTAAGTTGCTATTAAATAAATGAAGAACAAAATCATGGGGAGAGCTGTGGGAATTGAAGATTTCTGCTATAACCTGGAAAACTAGTTACTTTCCGAATTTTTAAGTTATTTATACAAAGGGAAGCATTTTAAAGAAATCTAAGAAGGAAAAGGGAAGTCTCTTGTTACAAGGCACTGCAGGGAAATGTCACTGTGGAAAATTCCTATATGGGGTAGGTGACAGCTGTTAAAAACCTTCAATTGCCATAAGCTTTTCTAAAAGAAAGGGTTTATGGAGCCACATGCTAGCCAGGAAAAGAACCAGGTCTTTTGGACCTGCTGTTGGCAATAGTCTGAAAAGTTCGCGGTAAAGCAGATGCATTGGCATCTGGTCTTTGGCTATTCTCCTCCGATAGTTGAGGAAATAGCCACCTGGAAGTTAATTCAAAGTTTTCACACACTTTTGGGAATGTAAGCAGTCTTTTGTTGGTTTTCGGCCTGCAACTGTTAACTGATTAAACACTCTTGTCTCTTCCTTCCAAGCTGTGGCCTGCTGTGATAACTTAGGATATCTCGGAGTTTTTCTCTTGTCACAGGATTCGGGCTTCCTGCCTAGCAATGCGCTGTGTCGTTATGTAATAGCACGCTTCTGGGCCTTGCTGCCTTGCACAGCAATGCCCAGCCTATGGTGACAGCACAGAACAACCAAGGAGCATGAACATAGACAAAGTCTCAAAGGAAAAATGCAATTGATTTTTTTTTTAATCAATCTTTATTGTTCATATTATTACAAAGGTTCCTCATTTCTTCCCCCCTCCACCAGGTTCCCACCTCACCCTCCGTCCCCTTCTCCTCCCCCATTGTCCTCATCCATAGGTGCACAGTTTATGTTTAGTCTCTTCCTCCCTCCCTTTCCCCGATAGTAAATCCCTTTTCAGATGGTAAATCAGTTACTTAGCATTTTCTCATATCAATAATACCTCCACATACCCAAAGATACACTTCACACAAAATACATTTCCAAATAGGTCAACCAACCTCATCCAGGCCCCACACAAGGCACTCACAGATCAACACCCCAGCGCTACAACAACTCAACACATCCAGATCTAAGCCTTCATCACTTGATTCAGCAGACCCTCAAGTTCCCGCAAAAGTTTCCAGCCATGTCTGAGAGGCAGCCTTGGTGCAATTGATTTTTTACGGGTCCCTTTCAGTGTAGGGAGCAGATCATCTTCTTGAGGACTGGTGAATTAGGACGCAGGACTCACTTCTCCAAGAGGACAACCAAGTAGCCTCTTTTGAGGCTTTTTAACCCAAGTTAAATGAAATAAGTTAATCCATGTAAAAATGCATAAGTATATGAGGAAGATATTCTGGTTTTGCCTAACCCCAGCAGCTTCTGTGTACGCTCTCCTCACAGTTCTCCCCAGTGTTACCCACAGACCCTCCATATGCAGCCACATGCTAACAAGGCGGCCTCTTCACATCAAGTCATGACACGGAAACAGAGAGGAACTGATGCGAGCTGGGCCTGCCACGTCTTATCCCCTTCCACACACACCCCCCACACACACACCTTATACATAAACTGGCCTCCTGGGCATATGATAGCTGTGTGATGTCCAGATTGTGCTGAAAATCACTTTCAAGAAGCATTTCCAGAGACCCATCATCTGACTGATAGGAAATCCAGAAAAAATGCCCAGAATAAGCAGAAGAAAGGAAATAATAAAGATGAGCATGGAAATAAATGATATAGAATCAAACACACACACACACACACACACACACACACACACACACACACACACAAAGGATCAATGAAGCCATAAATTAAATCAGAAATAAAATCAGAAATGAAAGAGGTGCAGTGAAAGCTGACACCAAAAAAAAAAAAAAAGAAAGAAAAAAGAAAAAAAGAAAGCTGACATCACAAAATATAAAAGATTGTGAACAACTATATGCCTGGGCAAAATGGACAAATTTCTGGAAACATACAATCTTCTAAAACTAAATCCGGAAGAATCATAAAACCTGAATAGACCAATAACAACTAATGAAGTTGAACAGTAATAAATAAATAAATAAATAAATAAACTGCCGGCAAACAAATGTCCTGGGACCAGATGGCTTCACAGGCAAATTTTACCCAGCATTCAAAGGGGAAAAACTTTCAAAAAAAAAAATAAAAGAGGAAAAACTTTCAAACTCTTTTTACAAGGCCAGCATTATCTTAATTCCAAAACCAGATAAAGACACTACCAAGAAAATTACAGGCCAATATCCATGATGAATATAGATGTTAAAATCCTCAATAAATATTAGCAAACTGAATTCAGCAACCCATTAAGAAGATGATATACCATGACCAAATGTAATTTATTCCGGGGATGCAAGACTAGTCCAAAATCCACAAATCAATAAATGTGATACAGCCCTGGCCATTGTGGCTCCATTGGCTGAACATCATCCCATGCACCAAAAGGTTGCCAGTTTGATTCCTAGTCAGGGCACATGCCCTAGTTGTGGGCTCAGTCCCTGGAAGGGAGAGTGCAAGAGGCAGTTGATTGATGTTATGCTCTCACATCAATGCTTCTCTCCTTACTTCTCTCTAAAAATCAATGTAAAATCTTTTAAAAAAAATAAATAGATAAGATAAGATAAAACATATAAACAAAATGAAAGCCCTGACGAATGTGGCTCAGTAAATTGGAGTGTCATCTCATACCCCAGAAAGTTGTTGGTTTGATTCCCCTTCAGGGCACATACCCAGGTTGCAGATTCAAGCAACTGATCAATATTTCTCTCTAACATTAAAGTTAGTTTTTCTCTCTGTCTCTCCTTTCCTCTCTTATCTAAGAGTCAATAAAAAAAAAATTTAAGTAATGAAAATTTTTAAAATGTTGAAAAAAGGAAAGATAAAACTCACATGATCATATCAATAGATGCACAGAGGCCTACCCAGTTTGGCTTTGTAGATAGAGCATCGGCCTGCAGACTGAAAGGTCCCAGGTTCATTTCCAATCATGGGCATGTAACTTGCTTGTAGGCACATCCCCAATGGGAGGTGTGCAAGAGGCAGCTGATTGATGGTTCTCTCTCATCAATGTTTCTAACTCTGTATTTCTCTCTGTAAAAAATAAATAAAAAATAAAAAATAGATGCACAGAAATCATTCTATAAAATGCAACACCCATTTATAATAAAAACTCTCAATAAGGTAGAAATAGAAGAATCATAACTCAACATAATAAAGGACATATAGGAGAAGAGGGGCCAAGACAGCAGCAGAGGTAAGTGTAGTACTTGCCTCATTCCACAACCACATCAAAATAAAAACTAAACCACCGAACAACTATCATTCGGAACCACCTAAAATCTGGCTGAACAAAAGTTCTACAACTAGAGAATTAAAGAAAAAGCCACGATAAGACTGGTAGGAGGGGTGGAAGGGTGGAATGGGCTGGTCCAACACCACATATGGCATTTTTTTAATCAGGAGGGATATCTTGGCTGTAGAAATCCCCCATGAGGAGAAAGGGTTCCCAGCCCCACACCAGACCCCTAAGCCCAGGGTTCCAGTGCTGGGAAGAGAAGACATCATAATTTTGGGTTGTAAAAACAAGCAGGGACTGTGGCTGAGTGACAGAGAGGGTTGCTGGTGGCCCAGGCAGTTCCTATTAAACAGCTGGTGCACAGACTTACTTGGACTCCCTTCCTCTGAGCTCCAGCATGTTGCAGCAGCTTGAAAGGATCTACAGATATACAGGAGGAACTAAATTGTCTGGCATCAGGACAAGAACTGGGGGTAGTTTCCTCCCAGACAAAAGTACTGGCAGAGGTCATTGTTCCTTGCTGAGATATTCCTCTGCTACAGAGCCAACAGGCAGTCACCATATCCAAGTCTCCATTAACCTGGATCACACTGTTTGACCCACATTGGATAGTTCCCTGAGATCCCATCCCACACAGTTCGCAGCCCCATCCGAGTTGTTTGCAGTGGCTTTTCCATATTAATGGGCTTTCCTGTCTCAGGATTCAGACTTTCCTAAAATCTCTCAAACAAGAAGCAGCTGGCCTCAGCATGCCTCATAACTCTTGCTACATGGCCCCAGGCCCAGCACTAGAAGCAGTGGCTTTATTTCACAGGTTGGCCTCTCCTGGGCACCTCTAAGCCCAACACCAGTAGCAGCCATCTGCAGATAACTCTGTAACTCCTGCCCAATGGTCCTGGGCAAGACACAGGCAGTAGCTGGTCTTTCACATCCTGGGAGGCCCCAGAACAAGGTCCACCTAGCTTTTAGTCTCAGACCACACTAGATTACAACCCTACCCACACTCACTCAAGGGGCAGACTCAAGGGGCGACACACTCAAGGGGCAGACTCAGTAAACACCAAAGCCCCAGTGAAGCAAGTTCTGTTCCATAGGGGCGTCTCCTGCACAAGCAACTCTTCCACTGTAATTGCACCTGGTCCTCAAAGCCAAGTGGCCTGGAAGACAGTCAGTCCCTCCCAGAGACGTCAACAGTAATCAAGGCTCAACTACAGCAGGCTAGTACATACAGCCCACACAGGGCACACCAGAGTGTCCAGCTCAGGTGACTGGGGAGGTCGTACAGGACACCTACTACACCAGACAACTCTACCAATTCAAGGAGATATGGCAGCTCTACCTAACACATAAAAACAAACAGAGAGAAGAAGCCAAAATGCAGAGATAATGAAACATGTTGCAAATAGCAGAACAGAAGAAATCTCTAGAAAAATAACTAAATGAAATGCAATCAAGCAAACTACAGATACAGAGTTCAAAACAATGGTTATAAGGATGCCACAGTCTGTTCCCAGCAGAAAGGGTTCAGGAATCTGGAGAAGGGCTGTGCATAAATGGATAGAAACTAGACAAGAAATATAAATTTGGAAGGCATTTTAGGGGAGCCAGACAGATACTTAGCTCTAGTGACTAAGCTCTCCAAATCTCCAGACCCACGGCTTTTTATTTACACATTTTCCCTTTAGCAAAGCAGATATACCTATCAAAGGTAAGGTTTGGTAAACAATAAAGGATTATCAGGTTAGGGGAATTGCCCACAGCTATTTGGCAGCAGGAAATAACATGCATTTCTTCAACCCTGCTGAAGACGTCCATCAGCCTTCTGACATTTATTATGCTAACTACTGTTAGTCTTTTCCTCCAGCATATCTCCCTTTTTATTTAATAAATTTAACAAGAATGTATGCCATTTGCAGAGCTCAGGTCCTTTTAAGATTTTTAAATTTAATAGAAAGGAATGAATTCTTTCATGTCCCTTTAAATTGCTGCCAGGTGTCAAAGGAATTAGTCTGCAGTAAGCTCCTTTCTGGACCAACAGTTCTTTGAGTCCCCTTTCCAATCATTGTCCAACAGTTTTTTATGGGTTCCCTTCTCAGTTACTGTCCTCTGTGACATGGCAGCAATGATATTCCAGTTCTGGATGGTGGACAAATGGTCGTCAATGGCAATGCAGGTCCGACCTTCTTTGGCAATGCAGGTCCAGGGCAGCCAGTAGCAATGCACAGCTATTACTGCTAGCATGGCAAGGCATCTTTACCATCCCCCATCTCTGCACTGTTTTTCCTCTGTCTCTCAGCATGTTGCTTGGGGCCACCGCCATCTGTGGCTGGAGTAGTCTGGTCAATTCCTCTGTCGGATCCATTGTTGCAGGAATCCACATGGGCTTGAAGGAGTTTTCTGGAAATATATAAGCATATTCTTGACCAAAAGTTAATAAAGCAATTCTTTCTATATACTAGACTGTGGATCTTTTCTTTTAATTTTGCCCAAACCATTTTCCTTTGCCTTATTCTGACACCATGTGTGTCTTGCCATCAGCATTACAAGTGAAAAAAATTTTAAAGTAAAAATTTAAAGCAATCAAGGCTTAATGTAGTTTATTTACAGGGGATTATTCCACTATCTTTCCCCCCCCCCCTTTTTTTTGTTTTACGGTAAATAATATCAAGAGGCTTTTGGAAACCTTGCAATACACAGCATTTATAGCTTTTTATTAAATTATTTGCATAGAAATATGATTGCATTGCATGTTAAGCAGCTTTACTATGAGATGAGCCATCAATAAAAAATGAGTTAATGTTTCAAGAATAGGCTTCTGCCTAATACAACTAAGTTCCCTTGAATATTCACTTTTTTTAATTTGCCAAATTAAATTAGTCTGAAATAAGGCTTATTTTCTAATTTTATTTGTTCTTGGGCGTTGACAGTAAATAACACTGATTAAATTTCTGCTACTAGTACGTGAGTAAGCTTTGTTTAAGAGGCAAAATTATTTACCTTTTTTTTTTTTTTTTCAGGCCTAACACATTGACTTCAAATTATAGTTTTCCATACATTTGAAGAAAATTTTCTTCCATTTCATCACAGAGCAATTTCTAGACCACCTTTAGAGAGGTTCTTTTAAAAACCATTTTTCTTTCTTTTAAATCAAGCAACCTACATAACTGCCTTTTAGATGTTGACTACCACATACCTACATTTCAAGTGACTCTCTTAATTTTTAGGTTGACTACTAATGATCAGATTTAATGCTTAAGTAATAACCTTCAGTTTACCCTGTAAATATTACAGAAGATATTCTAATTTTTTTTTAAATTTCTCTTTTTTATTAAACTTAAAATTTACTTTTAAACAGCATTCTTTTTGGTTAGTATCATTTGCATACACAGAGGGATCTTGGGAGGTCTCAGGAGTGCAAATTTTTATATTGGCCTTTGTTAAAAGTCAACTGCTTATAAAAACATTGCCTTCTCATATAATTGAAATTATATGAGACCTTGATTATATTTTAAAAAGCTAATTTATCAAGTAATTAAAGTAGGCATCTTTATTGAGAAAGCAAATTTAGTAAACTTATACATTTGGCTGAGGAAATACAGATAACATCCCATCCTTTACTGGTAAATCCTTCTTCATTCAGGCAAAATCATCTTCTCCAAATGGCCTTGTCTCAGGGCACCATATATGCCAGAGTCTTTCTCAGTATCTATTAGGGTTCAAGAAATCTGGAAAAGGGGCTATGCATAAATTAAATAAGAGGCTAGAGAAGAAATATGAATTTGGAAGGCATTTTGGGGGAGCCAGAGGAGCCTTAGTTCTAGTAATTAAGTTTTCTGAATCTCTGGACCCAGGGCTTTTTATTCACACATTTTACCCTTTAACAAAGCAGATATACATATCAAAGGTAAGGTTTGGTAAACAGTAAAAGATTATCAGGTTGGGGGAAATGCCTACAGTTGTTCAGCAGCAGGTAATAACATGCAGATTTTCAGCCCTGCTGAAGCCCCAAGGTTCATCAACCTTTTGATGAACTTCTTGCATTTATTACCTGCTAGAATTAGCCTCCAGCTACAATGCAAGCTTCTGCATGTGAGTCCCAAACCCAGCTGGAATAGTCTGAGGCAGGGGCAGGCCTGGTTTGCAGCCATTGTCATGAAGAAAGATGTAGGTTAGCCCTGACTGGGTTGGCTCAGTAGATAGAGTGTTGGCCTGCGGACTGAAAGATCCCAGATTCGATTCCAGTCAAGAGCATGTACCTTGGTTACAGGCACGTCCCCAGTGGGGGGTATGCAGGAGGCAGCTGATTGATGTTTCTTTCTCATCAATGTTTCTAACTCTCTATCCCTCTCCCTTTCTCTCTGTAAAAAATCTATAAAATATACTTTAAAAAGAAAGACGTAGTTTTGCTGTTAGAAAGCTCAATATGTGTCCCCTGTTATTGTTAAAAAACAAACAAACAAAAACAAGCTTAGGGTAAATAACAATATTATTGCACTAATACAGATGTGGAAAGTGTGGTCATGCCTGGAGAACTGCCACAGTCAGGGCACCTTGGGCAAGAGGGGTGGAAGGCTGAGGGCCCTGAGTTCTGAATGGGAGCATTCCTGGGCTTTTAAGACTCCTTTCCACTGAAACCGGTTTGGCTCGGTAGAGAGTGCATTGGCCTGCGGACTGAAAGGTCCTGGGTTTGATTCTTCCAAGGGCATGTACCTTGGTTGCGGGCACATCCCCGGTAGTGGGTGTGCAGGAGGCAGCTGGTCGATGTTTCTATCTCATTGACGTTTCTAGCTCTCTATCTCTCTCCTTTCCTCTCTGTAAAAAATCAATAAAATATATTTTTAAAAATAAATAAATAAATAAAATTTTATTTTAAAATATATATTTTATTGATTTTTTACAGAGAGGAAAGGAGAGAGATAGAGAGTTAGAAACGTCAATGAGAGAGAAACATCGACCAGCTGCCTCCTGCACACCCCCTACCGGGGATGTGCCCGCAACCAAGGGACATGCCCTTGACCGGAACCGAACCTGGGACCTTTCAGTCCGCAGACCGACGCTCTACCACTGAGCCAAACCGGTTTTGGCCTATTTTTAAATAAAATTTTAAAAAATCATGGCAATCATTGGTTGGCTACCTCCTGCATGCCCCCTACTGGGGATCAAGCTAGGGCCCAGGCATTTGCCCTGACCAGGAATCACACTGTGACCACCTGGTTCATAGGGTGACACTCAACCACTGAGCCACACTGGCCAGTTTCATTGTAATTATTTTACAGCTACTTTCTAGCTATGACAAATGATTCCGGGTTTCCATTTTGGCATGTAAATTTTTATTTTGAAAATAAATTTATTTGAATTTTTATTTATAATTTTTTCCTTTTATTTAATAAAATAAGTGGAACAACAAATCAATGTTTCTTATTTAAAATTTTTATTGATATTTATTTTTTAAATATAATATATATATATATATATATATATATATATATATATATATATATATATATTTTAGAGAGAGAGAGAGCAATGGAGAGGGAGAGAAAAACATCCATCAATTGTCTCCTGCAAGCACCTGGGCACATGCCTTGACCAGTAATCGAACTGGTGACCTTTTGGTGCATGGGACAATGTTCAACTAACTGAGCCACACCAGCCAGGGCTTATTTTTTTCCCATAACCATTTTCCCCCACACACCCTCTTCCACCTCCACACCTCTACCCCTTGCCCCCTGCAATCACCACACTGTTGTCTGTGTCCATGCGTTCTTTCTTGATCAATACCTAAAAATAATAATTAAAAAAATTAAAAATATATTTTAAAAAATAGAGCCAGAGTAAAAAATATTTTAAAATATAATAGAGGAATCCTGCTATTTGCAGTTTTTAAATATTCCCTACAACTTTTGTGGTATTATACTATGTTAGTACAGTTTTGGTAATATAATTATATTTAAAATATTTTTTTCTTGAAATATTAATGTTTATGGAATATAACATTATTATACTTAAAATCATTTTTCGAATCACTAATGTTTATTGCATGTAATATTATTTAAAATCATTTTTCTTGAAATATTGATGTTCATTGCATGTAAATAATACAATTAACTTTGGACACCAGGGAAAGCTAACTATTTACAGACATTAATTTCATAAGTAAAGTAAAAGAGGAGCATTTTGCATTACTTTTGAGATAAGGTACCTTAACCTGTAACTGCATTAGTGACTCTCAGGACTAATGGGTTGTGCAAAAAGCATTTCAAGTAGAAGATACTACTCTTCTTCAGACTAAAACATTCTTGCCTAATTATCCACTTTTTCAACTTTAGTAACTGCATTCTGAAAGAACAGAAGCAACACAAAAAAAAATTGTGGCCCAAAACATCTCAAGAACCAGTGCAAGTTCCTTCTTTTATTAAAAAAAAAAAAAAATTATTGAATTTTAGAGAAAGAGAAACATTGATGTGAGGAATATCGATTGGTTGCCTCTTGCATGCACCCACTCCACCAGGGATTGAACCCACAACCTTAGTGTATCCGGACAATATTCTAGCCTACTGAGCTACCCCAGTCAGGGTCTACGCTTATTATTTATTCCAACAGTAAATCCTACTGAATGTCCCTGACAAAGAAGAAAGACTGACAAAATTCTTACTTTCAGAAATAATAGTAATGCAAAAACAAGGAATTCAATGATTTCAGTAAAGCAGAAAACAGGTGATGGTGGATGGGATGGTTGGAGGAATCCATAAACTCTTAACCTGTTAACCGGGGAGTTCCCTTTTTAATCACGTAACCTGTAACGGGCGCGTACTTTCACTAGGACGTGTCAGTACGTCATGCCCGGAGGACATAATTTCATATTATTTTTTTTATTTATACTTAATGAAAATAAATGAAATATATATTTTTTCATTTATTTATATATATAAAGCACAAAGGAAAATACAAAATTACAAAAAAAAAAAATAGAAAAGAATACCGACAAAAAAAAAATGGACACGTCGAATTAAAAAATTATAAATTTTACAAACAATGATAAAGATTACAAAAAATAGCCGAAACCGGTTTGGCTCAGTGGATAGAGTGTCGGCCTTCGGACCTAAAGGTCCCGGGTTCAATTCCAGTCAAGGGCATGTACGTTGGTTGCCGGCACATCCCTGGTGGGGGGTGTGCAAGAGGCAGCTGATCGATGTTTCTCTCTCATCTCATCGATATTTCTAACTCTCTATCCCTCCCTTTTCCTTCCTCTCTGTAAAAAATCAATAAAAAATTTTTTAAATATATTTTATTGATTTTTCACAGAGAGGGATAGAGAGTTAGAAACGTCGATGAGAGAGAATCATCGACCAGCTGCCTCCTGCACACCCCCCACTGGGGATGTGCCCACAACCAAGGTACATGCCCTTGACCGGAATCGAACCCGGGACCCTTCAGTCCACAGGCCGACGCTCTATCCACTGAGCCAAACCGGTGCCGGGAATAAAATATTTTTTTAAAAAAAAGATTACAAAAAATATATACAGTCCCTCTCGGGCGCAACATATATTTCAAGGACGAATTCATACGTCCTACCCGTTCCCGATATTGTTTACGTTTGACGTATTTATAGGTCCCGCTCGGTTAACAGGTTAGGTGGTGCTGAGAGGGCTTTTTAGAAGAAAGAAGAGCAAAGGGTCAGAGTCTGTGTCCCTGGCAGTGAGGGTGGATGGAAAGGAGAGGCAGGTAAGCTTAAACAAGTAGGTCAATGGCCCAGTTATGAAGGGCTTTGTACTGAAGTTCATTATGCATTTACATAGAAGGAAGTGGTCAGTTTCTTCCTTACACAAATAGCTTTCCATTTCATCTTCCCAAATTCTATACCTACATACAAAATAGAAAGATTAAATGCACAGAGCCCAGCTGGCAATTTGGAAACATCCTCTTGATAAATAACCCTATTGAAATGGTAATTCCATCAAATGGGTCATTCCTGGGATGTGTGCTCAGGGAACTTAGTTATATCCTAGAAAAAACAAAATCTGTCTCCATGCCCTGGCAGTGGCTCAGTTGGTTGAGTGTTGCACCATGAACCAAAAGGTTGACCCTTTGATTCCTGGTCTGGGCACATGCCTGAGTTGTGGGCTTGATCCCTAGTTGGGGGTGTGCAGGACAAAGCCTATCCCGTCTCTCTCTCTCTCCCTTCCTCTCTCTCTAAATTCAATAAAGTCTTATTTAAAAACAAACAAACAAACAAAACTGTCTGTGATGGCAAAGTCTGGTACAGTGTGCTCAACCCCTAGGACTCTTCTATTCCTTTTTAGAATTCACAGTTATTCTCATATTTTTTCCTCTGCTCCAACCTGCCACCAATTACCAACCTCAACTTATGCAGGCATTTGGGACTGGCCACATAATTTGTGGGGCCCAGTGCAAAATGAAAATGAGCCCTCCTGCTGAAACCGGTTTGGCTCAGTGGATAGAGCGTCGGCCTGTGGACTGAAATCCCAGGTTCGATTCCAGTCAAGGGCATGTACCTTGGTTGCGGGCACATCCCCAGTAGGGGGTGTGCAAGAGGCAGCTGATTGATGATTCTCTCTCATCAGTGTTTCTAACTCTGTCCCTCTCTCTTCCTCTCTATAAAAAATCAATAAAATATATTAAAAAAATAAAAGTATCAAAAAAAAAAAAAAAAAAGGAAATGAGCCCTCCTATTAAGAGTTTTAAGACAATGAAAGCAGAGCATTAAGCCAAGTATGTGACCCTTCCAAGGGTGGGGCAACTGCACAGCTTGCAAGCCCCTGAGGCTGGCCCGGTGTGCCACAGAACAGAGGAAATAAGGGGCGGTGAGTGTGTGTGCAGAGTAAAATCAAGTGAGTATGTGCAGCCTGGGTGAGGGAGCAGAAAGAGGCTTCAGATACGGGCAACCTGAGGGGTTAGAAGAGAATATTCAGCAAAATAATCACAGGATATTGATAGGGGAAGCTAAGCAGTCGTTGGAAGGAGTCTTGCACAATCTCACATCCCATAAACCACAGGTTTAGTAACTGCCTCCCCTATGTTGCTCTTGTGATGCTGAAATCTCTGCTGCTCTCACACTCACACCCAGTCCTCCTCCTCATCTGTGGAGCAGAGCAGAACAGGTTGCACACTACTTAACCACTTTCCAAAAGCTTAGTCACTTTTGCTTTTAATAGAGAGCAGCAGTTGGTATTTACTGTCCTGCTAATACTATGGCGCCCACTAAGGGTACTGACACCAACCCAATCCATCAACGTGGATTCCTCCCAAGTTAATACAATGGAGGCAGCTTAGATAGCCAGCATGGAGTGATGGCCAGACATACTAGCAGTGAGCCACACCAAGAGAGCTGGGTTACTTAGCTTCCCATTTTATACTTGCCAGCTGCTGATATTCATTTTCCGACCTCAGTGAGGTAGTCTCAAGAGGTATTTTTAACAAATGTATTTTAATTGACTTCAGAGAGGAAGGGAGGAGAGAGAGAAACATCAATGATGAGAATCATTGATTGGCTGCCTCCTGCATGCCTCCCACTGGGAATCGAGCTCGAAACCCAAGCATGTGCCCTTGGCCAGAATTGAACCCAGGATCCTTCAGTTTGCAGGCTAGTGCTCTGCCCGAGCCAAACCAGCTAGGGAAAGAGGTATATTTTAATTTCATGTGCAGTAATATTCCCCCTTTCACTTGCCTGTTTTCCCTCCCAGATTGAATAATAGTTTGGGTATTTGACTTAAATGACTTATTGGCAGTTGAGGGAGACATCCAAATTCATGTACTCGCTGAAGCCGGTTTGGCTCAGTGGTAGAACATTGGTCTGCGGACTGAAAGGTCCCAGGTTCGATTCTGGTCAAGGGCATGTACCTTGGTTGCGGGCACATCCCCGGTACGGGGTGTGCAAGAGGCAGCTGGTCGATATTTCTCTCTCGCCAACGTTTCTAACTCTCTATCTCTCTCCATTTCTCTCTGTTAAAAATCAATAAAATAGATTAAAAAAAAAAATCCATGTACTCAGGAAACAAATTGCATGTGTGGGGGTTCAAAACCAGTCACACCATGATGTGCCTTTTTGGTATGTGGATTGAGGTAAAAGCAACTTTAGCTGTGAGCTCAAGAGAAACTTCTGGCCGGGCCAATATTGCTCAATGGTTGAGCGTTGACCGATGAACTAAGAGGTGCCAGTTCCATTCCAGGTCAGAGCACATGCTTGGGTTGCAGGCTTGTTCCTTAGTAGGGGGTGTGCAGGAGGCGGTCAACTAATAATGTTTCTCTCTCATCAATGTTGCTTTCTTTAAAAAAATTTTTTTTAATTGATTTCAGAGAGGAAGGGAGAGGGAGAGATAAAAACATCAATGATGAGAAAGAATCATTGATCAGCTGCATCCTACACGCCCCCCCCAACTCAGGCATGTGCCCTTGACTGGAATTGAATCTGGGACCCTTCAGTCTGATTGCTGATGCTCTACCCACTGAGCCAAACCGGTTTCAGCAATAAAAATTTTTTAAAAAATATTTTATTGTTTTTTTGCAGAGAGGAAGAGAGTGGGATAGAGAGTCAGAAACATCGATGAGAGAGAATCATCGATCAGCCGCCTCCTTCACACCCCCACTGGGGATGTGCCTGCAACCAAGATACATGCCCTTGACCGGAATCAAACCCGGGACCTTTCAGTCCACAGGCCGACGCTCTATCCACTGAGCCAAACCGGTTTCAGCTAAAAATATTTTTTAATGCTGTACTTTTTGTTACATTTTTTAAAAACTCATCACCCAAGAAATGTATTGATTTTAGAAGCTCTTTTTATTTGTTTTGTTAATCTTCATTCAAGGATATTTTTTCATTTATTTTTAGAGAGAGTGGGAGGGAGGGGAGAGACACACAAACAGAGAAAAAATTGATGTGAGAGCTCACACATACTAACCAGCGCCAGGAATTGATCCTGCAACCAAGGTACATGCCCTTAACTGGAATCAAACCTTGGACCCTTAGTCCATGGGCCACTCCTCTATCCACTATTCCAAACAGGGTAGGGCAAAAATGCTGTGCTCTCTTTCTTTTTAAATATATTTTTATTGATTTCAGACAGGAAGGAAGAGGGAGAGATAGAAACATCAATGAGAGAATTATTGATTGGCTGCCTCCTGCACACTCCCTACTGAGGATTAAGCTCACAACTGGGCATGTCCCCTGACGGGGAATGGAACCATGACTTCATAGGTCGACACTCAACCACTGAGCCACACCAGCTGGGCAAAGAAAATGCTGTACTCTTAACTAGCTATTGTGGTTTGTGTCTGTCCACTCCCAGTCAGAGGACACTGGAGTGAAAGGACACCTGATATTGGAATTCTCATCTCTCCACTTGTAAACTAACTCATACATGCAAAAACCTTTATAGGGCATACTCTGTCTCAGTGTTCTACCTCAAAACTTAGAAAAGAGCTCTAGCACAAACACAGGGATATATCAGGTGTATGGGGTGGGGTGTAAGTCATTGAGGGAAACACTGAATAAGTAATTACTTTGTTAAGAATCTTCCTCTAGGCTCACAATTGACATACCCTCCCTGAATTAAATGGACAGCCACTTGAGGCTCTCATGGCCCCGTGTATGAGAAACTTCAGTGGGGTGAATATAAACCAGGGGTCCTCAAACTTTTTAAAGTGGGGGCCAGATCACGGTCCCTCAGAGAGCTGGAGGGCCAGACTATATGAACTACTAATTCCTACTGTAACACCTCGGCTGCACTCACTGCCCAAAAAACCTGGCGGGCCGGATCAGACTCCTCTGCGGGCCGCATGTGGACCGCGGGCCGTAGTTTGAAGACCCCTGAACTGTCAGCATTAAATTTTTTTACCTGTAAGCCCCAAGTTTAAATATTTTATTTGTTGGAATGGCTGTCATAGCAACTAACAGATATATAGCATCTTTCTTTAATTATGTATGTTAAACACTTTAGTCAAGGACTTTTCCTTTGGAATAATGGAATATTATGTTACTAAAATAACTAAATATCCAAGTAAGTAGCCCACATTTTTATGTAGCATCAAAACTGCTTTTCACCCTGGCCAGGTAGCTCAATTGGTTAGACTGTTGTCCCAATATGCTAAGGTTGCGGGTTCAATTCCCAGTCAGGGCACATACAAGAATCAACCAATGAATGAATAAGTAAGTGGAACAAATTTCTCTCAAAATAAATAAATAAATAAATAAATAAATAAATAAATAAATAAATAAATAAAATAAACTTTTTCAATCCAGTGATTTCGAAGTAGGGTCCATAGATAGCTCGAGAATCATAAATATATACAAAACCATCAAATTGGGCTCTCAGTTCTTATGGGCAGGTTCTGTAAACATGTGCTAATTGCTAAAAGGTGAAGCTTTTTTTCAGAAATAGGTTTGTAGCTGAAACCAGTTTGGCTCAGTGGATAGAGTGTGTGCCTGAGGACCGAGAGGTCCCGGGTTCAATTCCGGTCAGGGCCATGTACCTTGGTTGCGGGCACATTCCCATTAGGGGATATGTAGGAGGCAGCTGATCGATGTCTCTCTCTCATCGATGTTTCTGACTCTTTCTCCCTCTTTCTCCCTTCTTCTCTGTAAAAGATCAATAAGATATATTTAAAAAAAAAAAATAGGTTTGTAGCCACCCATGGGCCATTAGCCATACTTGTATCATATAGTTAAATATTGTGTAGCAGTAACCTAAGTGCAAATTTGGTCACTAAGATATGGTCTTTATGAATTCAAGTTCTCCTGGTTTGAATTCCATTTTACTGAATATTCTGCTAGCCAAGGTCATGCACATGCATACAGATGCTCAGATTCAAGATGCTATTATAAGGGTTTTTTTCAAGTTGGTTGAGGCTTTTGCTGCTTCTTGCAATTTTACCATTATTGTCATCGTTAGCAGTTGGTTAACCCTGTGGGTCAGATGACAAATTCACAAACAGTTACTGGTGATATAAATAGACCTTAAGAAAAATGTGATTCAGATGAGTCATCGCACACCTATTGCTGAAGCAGATGCACATTAATAAAAAATACTTGCATACCCTGGATGTTTTGGCTCAATGGATAGAGTGTCGGCCTGTGGACTGAAGGGTCCGGGGTTCGATTCCAGTCAAGGGCACATGCCTGGGTTGTGGGTTCCATCCCCAATGGAGGGCATGCAGGAGGCAATTTATCAATGATTCTCTCTCATCATTGATGTTCCTATCCCTCTCTCTCTTCCTCTGTGAAGTCAATAAAAAATATATTTTTTAAAAAGTACTTGAATTATGACAGTTTGTAGCCAATATGCTGCTGCCTGTGAATTTGCTGTTCTCTTGAGCATATTTTAATCAGGCTTTCTTTCCTACTAAACACTTTTTTTTTTTTTTTTTTTTTTTTTAAAGTTTACCATCTTACTTTACCAGTTCAAACAGGTAACCTTGATTGCTTCTTCCTTCCTAAAACACTTTGTCCACTAGATTTCCAGAAGGCCTTTCCCTTGGTTTTCCTACCTCAGGGGCAGTACCTTCTCAATCACCTTTGCTGGTTCATCACACTGACCAACTTTTAAGTAGGAGGGCCGAGAACATCCTTTCTCTAGGTAATTTCACCCAGTGTCCTGGCTTCAAGAGTCGTGTATTGCAATCTTCAGTATCTCAAGGTCTCTAGCTTAGCCCTCTCATGACAAATACGTCTGCTTACTCAATTCATTTGCATAAAGAATCTGGCATCTACCCCGGCTCATGACCAGTGGTTAGAGCATCTGCTCATGCATGGAAGGGTTACAGGTTCAATTCCTGGCCTCAGTCAATATGCGGGCAGGAGGCAACCAAGTGAAGTCTTTCTCACATCTCTTCTCTTCCCCCACATCCCCCCGCCCCACCTCCTCTCTGTTTCCCTTCCACTCTCTCTAAAAACCAATGGGAAAAATATCTTCGGGTAAGGATTAACAACAAAAAGGATCAGGCACCTCTCCCTGGCCAGTGTGGGTCAGTTGGTTGGGCATCATCCCATACAACAAAAGGATGTTGGTTCCATTCCTGGTCAGGACGCATGTCCAGGTTGTAGGTTCGATTCCTGGCAAGAGGCGGCCCATGGATGTCCCGCTCTCACATTGGCATTTCCCTCTCTCTAAAAACCAATGTTCTTTAAAATACACTCTAGGTTTCTCATCCCCATCCAAATGTTTATCTTCTTCCGGGTGCTCTCCCTCCTCATTCAGCACATGGGCAAATTCTGTTCTCCTTCATTTCCAAGGACTTCCACAACTACCACTGCAGAGGAAACTATTATCACCTCACCTAAAAATCCTGCCTGGCTGGCATGGTTCAGTGGTTCAGCGTTGACCTATGAAACAGGTCGCGATTCAATTCCTGGTCAGGGCACATGCCCAGGTTGTGGGCTCAATCTCTAGTGTGGGGTGTGCAGGAAGCAGCTGATCAATGATTCTCATCATTGATGTTTCTCTCTCTCCCCCTCTGATCAATAAAAATATATTTAAAAGATATATATATTGTGTGTGTGTGTGTGTATATATATATATATATATATATATACTTGATATACCCTTGTTTTCTGCTTTTACCTACTACCCAGCAGCCATAACATGGTCTTTCAGGTCAGATCATGTCACCCTTCTCAAAGCCACCCTGTCTGTGGCTTTCCTGCATCACCTGGTTTCTTTCCCTGTATACTCACTTCTCTATAACTCTTCTTCTGCCCCCTTATGTCCTACAAACTGGCCACTTATCCCCAGAACATGTCAAACACACTCCACTTCAGACTACATTTGCTATTTGCCTGGAATGCTTGCCCTCAGTGTATTACAAAGGATTTCCTTGACAACTGTAAAACCAGCCCTTTCTCCACACACTAACAGCCTATCCCCAAACCTCACTAACATGCCTGTGCTACATATCCATGACAAAATGATATACACCTTCTAATGAATACAAAGTGCACACGACTGAGAATAGCCTTCTCAGCCAACTATCTGAATTCACTTCCTACCCAGTCTTTGCATTGCTGTTGTCTTTCTACTTTTCCATAGCTAGCTCACTAACTCGTTTGACACCAGACCTCTACTACTAAAGTTGTCCTCATCTTTGACCACTAGGGGGCAGACCTGAAATTTCTCTCTCCACTAGTGTTTTAGAGTGGAGCCCTCATCCAGCGTGTCACTTGCTAAGTTTTAATGTCAGAAATCAACCACCAGTTGCGTGATTTGGTTTGGTTCATCACCAGTAGGCCTTGTCAATCCAATTAACATATCTCAAATTGTGATACACACTTCTTTGAAGCCACCAGGGCAAATTTGATTGCCAAATCACTGGTAGGCTTTAAAAACAAAACAAACAAAAAAACACTGGCTCAGGTTGTTTGAACCTAAGCTAAAGGTGTAGGGCAGTGGTCCACAAACCACAGCTCCTGAGTCACATGCAGCTCTTTGGCCCCTTGTGTGGCTCTTCCACAAAACATCATGTGCAGCCACACATGTAGTGTAATAGAAACTTCATGGCCCACAGGCAGAAGTTGGTTTTCGGCCTGGGCGAGTCTGTAAAGTGGCATTAGCACACACAAGGGGCCAAAGAGCTGCAGTTTGCCTGCCACTGGTGTAGTGGAATTTTCCAGCTTCTCTTGAACTTGCATTTTACATTTTTCTTTGGAGTAAAACAGACTTTCTAATTGTTGACAAGGTAACTCCTGAACTGTAAAAACTGCATGCTTTTTCACTGTATTCCCCCCTTCAACCATGGAGACCATAATCGAAAAGTGTAAGAGCCTTTCTTCTTCCATCTACACTGCAACCTTAACAGAGTTAACTGCTCCAGATCAGATGCATTTTTATTCCAAACCCACAGCCTGGTCAAGTTCCTTTTTCCTCTACTCATCAGCCAACCCACATCCCACCTATAACCCCACCTGTAAAAGTAGGGGCCAGCAAACCTTTCCTGCCAATAGTCACTCGTTTATTTTAGGCCACATAGGTCTGTCATCCATCTTTGCTCTTGCAGTGCCCAGAGCAAATCTATAAACAAGTGATTATGGCAATGTCCTGATAAAGCTGAACACCAAATTAGACCTCATCTATCTAATAAAAAGCCAGTAACCAGAATGACCCGTCACCAGGAGGTGCATGGGCCTCTAGTATCCTAAAAGCTATACTGACTTTTCCCATTTACAAACAGCCACCTTAGAGTCACACAAAATTTGCCAACCCCATTTCATGAAATCTTACAACTCCAGAGACCTAGATTTCTACAGAACTTGGTTCTAACTTGACATGATAAATAAGCTCAGACAATTCTTTGCTTCCGGCTGTATTAGTCTCTTTATTCTTTAGGTAATCTCTTCCAGTTAACTACTTCTGTTTGTAGGTGATGAAATGTCTAAGGAATCCACTTCAAATGTTGGCTCTGCTGTGAGCATGGTCTTTCCCTTTACTGTAACTCAGAATTAAGACTTTTGATTCTTGGGTTTTTTCCTCCAGTCTCAGAAGCAGTTTCCACTGTAGAAGTTATCTGAAGACAGTCTATACGCTTTATAGCAGTGGTCTACAACCAGGCTCTAGCTTCTCCAGGAACACTACACAGGATAGATTTTAAAATGTATTAAACTAAGAAGCATTCTCTCAAATGAATTTAAATGCATTTTATTTTTAGACAACCTACATGACATGTTTCTTTCTTAAAAACAATGCCTCCGCTCCAAATGAATCAAGGTCAAAATAAATGACGAGCTCAAGATGACATCAGTCCCATCTGTCCTAGGCTTGGTGTGGATGAAAAGCAGCAGCCAGTTACGGTGACAGGCGATAGAGCCAAACTGCCCAATTTGTTACTGCGAAAACAAGAGAAATTGTATTATCACCTTTTCCAATAGGAAAGCACTTAACATTTCTAGGCTGCAAATGTAGTCCCTTATTCAATCTGGGCCGCCACAAAGACAGACAGAAAGCGCAGGGATATTTTTCTTTCGCATCCCAGTGCAAACCATAAGAACAACAGGTTGTTCAAGGTCTATCAGTGGATGCAGAACCATCCTTAGCAAATCAGAAGTAGTTTTCAGAAAGTACACATTTTTAATAAAGTCGCGCACACACTCTTACCTTCAAAAACCTCAGATAATCTGAGTATTTCCTGCGGCCAGTCTGCTCTAAGATGCTGTTTTATTGCTTCTAAACTTGTTTAATGTAGCTTTAACTTCACCTTGTTCCTAATTTACCTCAAAGTGAAGATAATCATAACAATGCCTTCACTTCTGTATTACTCCAGAAGCTCCTTGGCATAGCATTCTTTTCATTTTATTAAAGCAATTTGCATATCAGAATTTACTGAACGCTAGTAACATCAATACTTTCAATGATTAACAGCCAATTATCGGCAAACTCCAATTAAAAGAATTTCGATACATTTTCTTTAGATGACAAAGATTCCACACCATAAAATTCTTTTATATGAAGCCCTCTTTAGATCCCTGAAGAGAAAGACATGTCCCCACATTTTAAAAGGACTACCCGGTTTGGCTCCATGGCTAGAGCCCCCGGAAGGGTCCGGGTTTGATTTTGGTGCATCTATGGGAGGCAACCAATTGAACTGTCTCCCTTCACTCAGATGTTGTCTTCCCACTCCTTTTCACTCTAAAAATCAATGAAAAAATATCCTTGGGTGAGGACTAAACAAAATAAATAAATTTGGTGTTAAAAAATAAAGGTCTGCTACAGACTCCACTCTAACTCAGTAACATGAAATAGGAATCACAGCTAAAATGTCTCCATTTTTACATAATTTTGACCCACTTCTGTATACTTACACATTTTTCCATTTCTAAACCATCTTTAAAGAAAATCATATATGGGGTCACACCATCCTCACGGTAGTCCAGCAGAGCAACCATGCCATCTGGATTCATGTTTTCACCAATAAAGAACTTAGGAAGCAAAAACAAACATCTAGTTAGACCATTATATACAGATGTGCCTTATCAAAACAAACTGAAATGACCCACACCAACATGATTTGAGAAGTTCAGGAGACAGGTTCTGATGCCTATGAAGAAAATGCTCACTAATCAAACATTGGTCACTTAACTAAAGCACTAATACAGAGAAATACAGGAATACTCGAGGTTTCCTAGAAACTTACTCTCACATTACTTTATATGTATGAACATACAAATCTCAAACCCTGTAAACCCGTGTACAAAGTCAAGGACAGGACCATAATGCTGTGAATGAGAAAGCTCATCATATGGTGAAAGACTCTTATGGTCAATGCGTATGTGTCCAAGACAGAAAAATCAACCAGACTGTTAAGTCTTAGAAGTCATTGAAGTTCCCCACTAGACAAAATTCCAGTTGCAATGAAACACACTGAATTTTAAAGGGAAAATTGGAAGGTCACCTAGGAGGTTAATAAACAACTTAGGAAAGAAATAATAAATGCCATCTAGGTAGGAATGAGATTCTGTAATCAGAAGACAACATCTGGAAACAGGGAGAGCTTCTTTCTACAGCCTGTACTATTAGAATTGAATCTATGAAGTACTCAAACTGCTCAAAAGCCCACAAGTTAACTACAAAGACTTGCACCAAATATTTAAGGCATCAATTTACCTGGTAGTTTTTGAAATTGGCAAGGATGTGCTTGATTTGTTCTGCAGCCCCTGTCATAAAAGGCTTTACTCTTTCTGGTCTCTGTTCTTCAAGCTTCCCTTTGATTCTAAAACGATATTTCATTAATAGGTTAAAGTACTGACTTCTGAGCAAAATAACTTAAGTAAATCCCAAAGAAAAACAAAAACACTGAGAACAGTAAAGTAACTAGTTCACTGGACATATCACAACAGTACTACTCTAAAAGGCTAAAAGCATACCACTTGCTTTAGTATGCTCAGTTGAGTTTACTTATATGGGAGCCACCAATAACACCTCTTGCCAACCAGTTTCCTCTTCTTCCTTCCTCCCTCTCTGAGGATTAACAACAAAAAAAGTAACACCACCCCACACCTATAAGTATGCCTGCTGCTGAAGAATCTCAAATTTAACCAATCCATGCCCTGCCAGTGTGGCTCAGTGGCTGAGCATCCACCTAAGGAACTCTGGTTTAATGCCCAGGTTGCCTGCTCCATCCCCAGTAGTGGCTGTGAAGACAGCCAATCAATTATTCTCTCTCATCGTTAATGTTTTTCTTTCTCCCTGAAATCAATAAAAAATGTATTTATCCCAACCTCTAAATCTTTTAAGATTCCAGAGACTAGCTGGGAGTGCCAATACCACTTACGATTTCATGTAATCTTTGATGTACTTCTTGTAGGCTTCTTTTGTGAAGCTGGTTTCCTGCAAGTGATGGTTCATGACAATGTCAACGCCAGTGACTACTGTGCTTTCGGTCCCTTCGCCCTCAGGGCCTTCAGCGGAGGCATTTCCACCAATAAGCGAGTCATCAATGTTACCCTCTGTCCTACTGACCATCTGCACAAGAAATAAGTTTGGTTTCAAAAGACATTCTTGATCGTAAACGCATCCAAAAAGTTTTATATACCAGCAATTCATGTATCCATCACCCTCTCACCAGATGTTCTTGTTTCTTGCTGATAACAACGAAGACATTTTTTGGGGGAAATTTATGACCCCTCCATTCCTGAAACACCTCAACTCAAGAACTTTGTTGGTTGGAATGAAAATGGGCTTATTTCTGTGGGTTCCCAAGTTGATGACCTAGTAAAGGGCAAGCACTCCAGGGCTTGGTGATCCCAAACCGCAGACAACCTGCCCCTACCAGGCCGCGGGGAGGATGGGCGCCCTGGCGGCGTTACCTATTTCTATTTCCAGGCTCAGCTCCGCCTCCGCTTTTCTAGAAAAACCCGGGCCCGGAAAGAGTCTCCTCCGCCAGGAGGCAGAGAGGGGAATTGCACAATCTCGGGCGGGGGGAGCGGCGGAAACCCGAGCTTGCCCAGCCTCGCCTCCCGGCAGCCGCGGCCCGACTACTCACCTTCCCCTCTACCTCCAGGCACAGCCCGTCTGCGATCTCCCGGATCTTGTAGATGTCGGAGAACATCTCATCATCTGCTCGGACACACAAACCCGCCGTCACGATGCGCCCGGGGGCCCGGCGCCGGCGCCATTTCCCGCGCTGGCGGGCCGCACGCGGTCCACACCCTCCCGGGCGCCCCAGACCCGGCGCGCGCCCCGGGCACCGGCCCTCCCCGCCCCAGGGAGGCCGCCGGCGGCCACTGGGCCCCGGACGGCGCGGCTCCCGCTCCCCCACCCGCGCCCCCGCCCCTGCGCGGCAGCGGGGGGAAGCAAGCAGGACTCACGGCTGATGAGGTCCCGGTAGATGATCATGATGGCGGCTGGGAGGAGACGGCGGCGCTGCCTTGAGCAGGAGCACGGAGCTCGGCGCGAGCGCGGTGCAGCCGGAGCGGCGCTCGGGGGGAGGGGGGAGCGGGCGGAAAAGGCCGACTCAGCCGCTCCCCAACCTCATATAGAGGGCAAGTCCCCCTACGTCATCGCCCGCTGCGCCCCCGGAAGCGCCGGAAGCGGTGACGTGGCACGCAGAGCGCGTGGGGGCGGGGCCACGGCGGGGCCGAGGTGGCGAGGGAGGCGGGAGGCGAGCATCCGGGGACTTGGCCTGGGGACGCAGTGCGGCGCCCAGCGGCTCCGGGGCGGAAGTGGTGAAGGGAGGGGTGGGGGGGTGGTAGTAAGGCGGGCGGACCGGAGGAACGCGGGGAACTAGGGCCGCTCCTGGGTGGGGCTCAGAGGACGTCTCTCAAGCTCCGCCCCGCGCGGCTCCATCCGTTTTGTCAGGTTTCCAGGTACCTGCTGGCCACGCTCTGGGAACTTGGCGTGGTCGGAAGGTCGGGTCCGTGAGGCCTGGGGAGATCGCGAGGCCGTCCTCGAGGATGAGGGGGGCAGGATGGGGCTTTTGACCGGCCTTCGGACCGCCGCGGGCCTCGGGGAGCGTCTGAGCGTTCGGCCCTGGGGCCCCGCCGGTCCAGGTAGTGCGAGCCCCTCCCTGGAAGTAAGGGGCGGGGGTATGGAGTGGAGGAGGGTCAGGGTCTTTGGAAACCTGGGAGGAGGGTGTCACGGTTTTCACAGTTTGAAAGCTGGCGGATTCCTAAGGCAGGCAAGGTAGAGCCCTTTCCATTCTGGAATCGGTCTTGAGTTACATCCTTTACCCGAGAGAAGAGCACGTTGTCTCTGGAGATGAAGTTGGAATTATATCCCAGGTCCAGAGGGTTAAACACAAAGATAGGGAGTTTCCCAGCTGCCCAAGAGTTACTTGGACTTTAGACCCGAACACCGGCTGCCAAAAACCCGAACTTCCCTGCTGGGGGGCTCGAGCCTGTACGAAACCGAGAGCTGTTCCACTCCAAATGTCTTCATGCCGATTTTCTGTTCAATTAAAAATATTGTTTCATATTTCACAAAGACAGCCACGTTGAAAACTGAGGTTAGAAGCAAAGCACAGAGGTCCTTGAAATATGGTAGCAATCATACTTGGGTAAAAACTGCTGTTTGAATTTTAACCCTGCTATCTGACTTCGAACTTGGATTAATTGCTTAAACAATAGGGTAGTTACAGGAGATTGATTTCCACTGACTCAGTAGCTTCAGGGGTAGAATCTATAGATAACCTTTAGAGATTAACCGCTGAGTTCTGCTTCTGTATTATCTGGCAAAATAGGGCCACATTCCAATGTTCCCAGCCTTTAGAATTTAGAACAAAGAAAAATTCCTGTGGTTTGAACCTTTTAAAAGGACTGCCTACTCCTGGAACTGTGTGGTCGTGTGGACTCCACCTGCATGTGGTACTCTCGCGGCCGTCCTGGCCAGTTTTTCAATAAATCTTGGCCTGCTTTTTTTAATCAGCCTCCGGGGTCTTATTTTGAACCCAGGGTTCAACCCCACAACAGTCCTTATTGTGAACAAGTTAAATCTAGTCTCAGTCTCAGAAAACTTCATTCTAGTAAGTCAAAGAATCAGGCCATTATAACCAAGATTTTTTCCTAAATCCAATTAATAAAGCATTTTACAAAGAGAGAGTAACACTGTGAAGGAGTAGGGCCCAGGACAGAGCAATTGTTGCCTGAAAGGGGACCTGGCCCAGAGCAGGTCTGCCAAAGTCCCGCCCGGAGGTGTGGGGGTTCTAGACTTTCACAGTAGGAGTCCAGGTGAATTTGGGGGACGTTTATGAAAGCTGGGGACAGTGAAACAGAGGGCTGGGAGATAGGCCTTGGTTGGACTGCTTTGCTCAGTAAGAAGCCAGAGAAAAGGCCGCTGGGGACAGGGCCAGGATGGACTAGCGTTGCCCTTGTGGGGTCCCTTGGAGTTTAGGAGATGCATGCCTGTGGGAGAGGGAAAGATCAACCAAAGGACGTGTGCATGCATATGGGTCATGGACAACAGAGGGGTGGGGGCATATGTGGGGAAGGGTTTGGGATGGGAATGGGGGAATGAGGACAATTATGTGATATCATAATTAAAAAAAAATTAATGAGATAATGGAGGAATCAAAATGGAAAAGAGCCAGGCAATGGGAACACCTTCCCCCACCCCAAGATGGGGCTCTGGGCTGCACTGGGTAACTGAGAGGAAGCAAAAATGGGTTGAAGAGGTTCTGAAAAGTGGACATCTTCTGACAGATGGTCCATGGAGGATCTCTCAAAGCTCTTGATTTTTTTGTGTGTGGGATGTGTAAGTGGAACAGATTATTATCCCAGGCATAGCACAATTTATTTTCCTCAGCTTTAACATTTCATATTTAGAAATATTCCCCCATAACTACCCTCAACTATTTACTCCCTCTACTCCTCTCCAGTTTTATGTCCAGTTAAAAATGTTCCTTCAGGTTTTTATAAAAATAGCCACAGTGAAAAACAGTACTGACGTTAGAGTCAACACACCCTAGGTTGAAATAATGACTTTATCTACTACTCCTGTGACATTAACAAAGTCAGCCTCTCTGAGCCTAAGTATAAAATGTAATGTTTGTGAGTTAGAAGAGTTTGGGAAGTTAAGATGATGAAAAAATGCCTAACATCCTCAATAGTTTATCAATAAATATTGGATCACTTTGTATGCATAATTCTTCCCAATTTTTATTACTTTTTAAAGTATTCCTGAGCCCCTGCCAGGTAGCTCAACTGGTTAGAACATTGTTCCAATATGCCAACATTGCAGGTTTCATCCCCGGTCAGTGCACATATAAGAATCAACCAAGTAGAACCATAAATCACTGTTTCTCTCTCTTCCTCTCTCTCTAAAATCAAATAGGTAAAAGTTAAAGTATTCCTGCCCTAACCAGTTTGGCTCAGTGGATAGAGCATGGGCCTATGGACTCAAGGGTCACAGGTTCGATTCCAGTCAAGGGCCATGTACCTTGGTTGCTGGCACATACTCAGTAGGGAGTGTGTAGGAGGCAGCTGATCGATCTTTCTAACTCTATCCCTCTTCCTTCCTCTCTGTAAAAAAAATAAAATGTTTTAAAGTATTCCTGAAACTATTCTATTAATTCTCTGTTACTTGTTAGATTGTGGGGGTTTAGTTGATTATGTTGTACTATTTAATTACAACACTAATAGTGGATCACTGAAAGAATTCAACTTGGTATTTATGACATTTCTAATCTCAGATTCATATTTGATAGCTAATGACAATTCAGTGACTACACATTCTGAAACCTAAAATCTTAGGAAAATATTTGAATAACATTTTATTCCTTACAAAGCAATGATTTCTAGCAAATTCTGAGATTGCCTAAATTTTGCACCTGCATGACTTGGTATTTCTTGCAATTAAAGAAATCCCAAAGACAGTGTCTTCTAGCCCCTTCCACACAAATCCTTACATGAGAAAAGAACTTTAGTAGGACTTGCCATTTGTTCAGTTAGGGATTGATTACAATGGCTTAACCACATGACGGTTTATTTTCTTTTAGCAAGGAAATTCAAGGGTATGTAGTCCAGACTGAAGCTATGAAGCCATGGTGGCTTCATGGGATAGAAATCAGGGATCTTCCTTTCTTTTCTAGCATCCATATGGTCTTCAGCAAATGCTGGAATTCCAGCCATCACGTCGACCTTGCAGGCAGCAGACAGCCACAACCGGGAAAAGACCAAAGGGCGCATTCTAGCTGTGTGTTTTCCTTCTGTGGAGCTCTTCCAGAACCCCCACTGAACAATTACAAAAGGATGCATCTTGCCCAGCCTCTGTGGATCAGTGGTTGAGCTTCTGACCTATGAACCAGGAGGTCATGGTGCCATTCCCGCAGCCTCAGTTGAATGAATGGATGAAATTGTTAGGACAAAGGTTTTAAAGCTCTTCTTGCTAACTGTTAAAATGTAGCACAGTATTTTGCAGAAGCTGCTGTAAATAGGAGGAGCTTGAGAAGAACGCAACCAGATAAGCGTAGTCAACTTCAAAGAAGAAATCAGTGTGTAGTTAATCAAGTAGTCTATATAAGTAAAGGCTAAGCCTTCCTTCCTGGAGACAGAGCTTTGGATGTGAATCCGTCTCCTTTACTTGCTGCAAGTATGTAAAACCTAACAACTGTCATGTCTGGTTCTTGACTAGAACACCTCAAGGAGCCAAGACTGGTTTGGCTCAATGGATAGAGCATTGGCTTGGGGACTGAAGGGACCCGGGTTCGATTCCGGTCAAGGGCATGTACCTTGGTTGTGGGCATATCCCCAGTAGGGGGTGTGCAAGAGGCAGCTGATCGATGACTCTCTCATCGATGTTTCTAACTCTCTATCTCCCTCTCTGTACAAAATCAATAATATATATATATATATATATATATATATATATATATATATATATGTATATATAAAACACCTCAAGGAGACCATCCCTTGTGTTCTATAATCAATGTGTAAATACTTTTTTCATTCATCGAATGAATGAATATTAGAGTAATTTTCATATATTTTAAATCTTCTAGATTATTAACTTGTTGGGAGGCTTACTCCATGACCCCTGCTTTCCTGATATATCCTTTCTCAAAAAACAGTTATGGAATTAAGCTCATATTAGGGACCCAATTCAATTTTAGAATATCAAAATTTTGAAATAAATTTAAATTTCATTACAAGAACAAAGCAAGGTACAGAATAGTAAAAATAGTGTCAGTATCCCTTTTAGGAAAAGAATATACATATGTTTGCATATATGTACAGTTTTTTTTTCAGGAGTTTTATGATGCATTATTTGTTTGAGAAGAGATAGATGCAGAGGAAGGAGTTTATTTTACTTTCCATGAAGGAAAAGGGCCAAATATTGCTAATGAATACAGGGCAAGGAACAAATAGGGACCTCCCCTTTTAAGGCCTGATTGTTGCTAAGTGACAAGGAAGGGAGGAGGATTTGGGGCTGAAATTGAGCCCCAGACACCAGGGGGTTGTCTTGAAAATATAGTGTTTGCTTTTTCAGGATACAGACCTGCAGATGTCCTAGGGAGCTGTCCTATCAGTATTTTTCCCAAGCCTGTAAAACATGCTTACAGCAAAAGTTATGAAGAGTTCAAAAGAGGCTTGTTTGAAGGGAAAGGGAACTTTCCCATTGACTATAGACTCCTTGGTGGGAATTATTCCTGAGTTGTAAAAACAGCAGTGAGGAGGGGTATGCAAAATGTAGCCTTGAGAGTAGCTTAGCTTGTCTTGTAGTTTGAACAGAGAGAGGGGCTGTTTAAATCAGAGGAGCTAACAATCTTGGGGGTTAATTACCAGGTGCTTCTCATAAACTGTGGAAGGCTACAGCAAAGAAAAAGAAAAGCCTTCCCCCCCGCCCCTCCTTACATTATTAACAATGGAAATTGTGATTGGGGTAAATGTAGAGAAAGGAGTTAGGAAAATTTTTTATTAAAAAAATTTTATTTATTGATTGATTTTAGAGAGAGGAAAAGAGAAACATCAATTTTTCATTCCACTTGTTCATGCTTCCAGTAGTTGATTCATGTATGAGCCCTGATCAGGGACCAAACCACAACCTTGGCATATTGGAATTATGCTCTAATCCAGTGGTCGGCAAACTCATTAGTCAACAGAGCCAAATATCAACAGTACAATGATTGAAATTTCTTCTGAGAGCCAGATTTTTGAGACTTAAACTATATAGGTAGGTACATTGTTATTAACTTAATTAGGGTACTCCTCTTTGCTAAAAACTCAAGGAGCTAAAGAACCGCATGTGGCTCTCGAGCCGCAATTCTAACCACCTAAGCTACCTGGCCAGGGCGCAACAGTTATTTTTCAAAGTTGATTCGTCAGGGGGTCACTAGAAAGTTAACTATGGAAAAGGAAGTAACTTTTTTTTTCTTTTTGTTAATCCTCACCAGAGAATATTTTTTTCCATTGATCTGCTCAAAGAGGGTAGAAGGGAAGTGGGGAGAGAGGGAAGGAGAGAGAGAGGGAGGAAAACATTGATGTGAGACCCATCTATTGGTTGTCTCTTGCTCATGCCCCAACTGGGTCAGGGATTGAAACTGTAACGCAAGTACATGCCCTTGACCAGGAATCGTACCTGCGACCCTTTGGTGTGCAGGCTGACGCTCTAACCACTGAGCCAATCAGGGCAGGAAGTAATTTTCTTTTTAAATATATTTTTATTTATTTCAGAGAGGAAGGGAGAGGGAGAGAGAGATAGAAACATTAATGATGAGAGAGAATCATTGATCACCTACTGGGGATTGAGCTTGCAACCCTGTCATGTGCCCTTGACTGGGAATCGGACATGTGACCTTTCTTTTTTTTTTTTTAATTTATTTTTTTATTTTTTTATTTTTTTAAATCAATCTTTATTGTTCATATTATTACAAAGGTTCCTCATTTCTTCCCCCCTCCACCATGTTCCCACCCCACCCTCCGCCCTCTCCCCATCCCCCATTGTCCTCATCCATAGGTGCATTTTATGTTCAGTCTCTTCCTCCCTCCCTTTCCCCGAAAGTAAATCCCTTTTCAGATAGTAAATCAGTTACTTAGCATTTTCTCATATCAATAATACCTCCACATGCCCAATGGTACACTTCACACAAAAGACATTTCCAAATAGGTCAAGCAGCCTCATCCAGGCCCCACCCAAGGCACTCACAGATCAACACCCCAGCCCTATATTAACTCAACACATCCAGATCTAAGCCTTCATCACTTGATTCAGCAGACCCTCAAGTTCCCGCAAAAGTTTCCAGCCATGTCTGAGAGGCAGCCGTGGGGTAGGGGCAGGCGAGGAGTGAGCTGTTTCAGGCCTGGATGCTCCGGGCCTGGCCTTTGTTGCTCTGGTTCGTTCCACAACCAGCTGCTCTGGGTCTGGTCACTGCCGCTCCCGACCTAGTTGCTCTGGACTTGGCTGCTGCTGCTCCGGGCCTGGCCGCACCCAACCCAGCTGCTCTGGGCCTGGCCGCTCTGGGCCTGGTCACTCCCAGCCTGGCAGCTGCTGCTCCGGGCCTGGCCACACCAGACCCTGCTGCTCCAGGCCTGGCCGCTCCCAGCCTGGCAACCGCTGCTCCGGGCCTGGCCGCTCCCAGCTTGGCAGCTGCTGCTCCGGACCTGGCCACACCAGACCCGGCTGCTCCAGGCCTGGCCGCTCCCAGCCTGGCAGCCGCTGCTACAGGCCTGGCCACACCAGACCCGGCTGCTCCAGGCCTGGCCGCTCCCAGCCTGGCAGCTGCTGCTCCGGGCCTGGCCGCACCTGACCCGGCTGCTCTGGGCCCGGCTGCCCCGGGCCCGGCCACTCCGAGTCTGGCCGCTCCCAGCCTGGATGCTCCGGGCTTGGCTACTGCTGTTCTGGGCCTGGCTGCTCCCAACCCAGCTGCTCTGGGCCCGGCTTCTCCGGGGCCGGCCACTCCGGGTCTGGGTGTTCCTGGACTGGCCACCCTGGGCTTGGCCACCTCCGCCTCAGGCCTGGCTGCCACTGCCCCAGGTCTGGCTGCTCCAGTGCTGGCTGTTGTTGCTCTGGTTCTGGCTGCTGCTGCTCTGGGGCCTGGCCGTTGCTGCTCCGGGCCCGGTTGCCACTGCCTTGTGCCTGGGCACTCTAGGCCTGGCCGCCGCTGTTCCAACATTCTGTCCTTTTTTTTTTTTTTTTTTTTTTTAAAACGCATATATGTTGCAATGTTGGCTGGTGAGTTGAGTTCTGACTTAGTCTTTGATTTTTCAAGATCTTCTTTGTATTCTTTCTTAAGTAATTTTACTATCTTTTGCTCTCACTTGATTTTTTCACATTGAGAACTTCTTTGGTTTCTTCCTCCTTGTCCTGGGAGCTCAGCAGGTTGGCCTGTGGCACCCCTTTGTTCTCCGCGGGCTCCCGCGCTGCTCCAGCCTGTTGCCGGGGTCGGTGCTGCCCAGGAAGCAGCCCAAGGCCTTGGCTCCATTGCCCGTGCTCAGAGGTTGAAGGCTCAGGGGCACCCCCTCCCCTGGGGGCCCTGTCGCCCGGCTCCCTGCCGGTGCCCGGCTGGCTGTTGTCCGGCAGGGCTCCTGCTCCCTGTCGCATTCCTCCAGTCTGGAGCTTTTTTTTCTCTTTCCCGATAGGGGAGTCTAGGATCAGAGTCAACAGACTGTCCTCTGCGTGCAGTGAGCGCGACTCTGGGGGCTCCGCCTTTCGCCACTCCCCTGGGGTTCCGCCTCACAGCCCCGTCTCCCCCTGCTCGAGCCTGGGTCCCCAGGGTCTGGTCCAGGACTGGGGTTCAGAGCAGTCGAAACTGGGGCCCAACACTGCTGGGGCTCCCGTTTCCTTCCCTCCAGGGCAATCCTGCATCAGAGTCAACATCCCTTCCCTTGCAAGCAATGTGCAGGACTCCGGGGGCTCGGCCTTTCGCCTCTCTCCTAGGACTCCACCTCACAGCCCCATCTCCCTCTACTTGAGCCTGGGTCCCCAGGGATTGGCTCAGAACTGGGGTTCAGAGCAGTCCGGACTGAGGCTCAGCGCCGCCGGAGGCCCTGTTCCTTCCGGCTAGGGTAATCCAGCATCAGAGTCAACATTCAGTCCTCTGCGGGCAATGTGTGCACGACTCCGGGGGCCCTGCTTTTCGCTGCTCGCCTGGGATTCCGCCTCACAGCCCCGTCTCCCCCTGCCGGAGCCTGGGTCCCCAGGGTCTGGCCCATAACTGGGGCTCAGCGCTGCCGATTCGGGAGTTCAGCCCAGGCTGGGGGTTTTATCTCCTTCCTGCTAGCGAACGCCAGGCAGGCACCCAGCCTTTTCCTCCTCTCCGGCTGCGACCTCTCTGCACGAGCGTGTGTGCAGGCACTCTGCATGTCTCCGTACCTTAGGCTTTTTTCAGCTCCTCTGATTTTCCTTCTGGTTTTCTCTTTCCTTCTTGTTGTAGAATTTTCAGTCAGTTGACTACCTGTAGCTCTGGGCAATGTCCACTCTATATTTTAGTTGTATTCCATTGAAATTGTTGTGTGCTGCTGCGGTTAGGTGTCATCGAGCAGCCATCTTGGATTCTCTTCTCCCCGGACATGTGACCTTTCAATCTGCAGACTGACACTCTATCCACTAAGCCAAACTGGCTAGGATAAGGGTGTAATTATTTTTAATTCTCATAGGCCCTATGACATAGGGCATAGTTTATAATGGCTTTTAGAGAAAAGTTTAATTCTTTTTGAAATATCATATTTGTAGGAATTTTTTCAAAAGCCCAAGAATTAAAGTTATAGAAATGTACACAAGAATATATATTACCTATATATATAAAAAGCCAGGGTCCATAATATCCACAATGACCAAAGGCTCTACTGAACACCAGGCTAGGGAGATGAAGGAGTGGGCGCTGAGGGAGTGGGAGCTGTGGGACCAAAGGACCTCTCTGTGTGGCAGGGCGGGGTATGGATGCTGAGGGCCCTCGAAGGGCGGGGGCTGAGGCAGAAGAGTGTCGTGGAGCAGGCGCAACAGAGGCCAAGGAGCCTCGCGGGGTGGGGGCCGTTAGCGTGGGGGTTCATGGGGCAGGGGCCACAGAGGTGGAGGAGTGACGCTCGGCAGTGGACATGGCCCTGATTGCAGCTAGGCCTAGGGAACCCACGTGATTTAATCGTGCACTGAGCCTCTAATATAAAAATAATAATAATATAAAACATACAACATCTATTTAAAGTTTATAACCTGAAATATAAATACATAATGTAAAATAAATATAATTATAAAAATAAAAATATCCTGGAAATCTTTAAAAATATATATATATATATTATTGATTTTTTACAGAGAGGAAGGGAGAGAGATAGAGAGCTAGAAATGTCGATGAGAGAGAAACATCGATCAGCTGCCTCTCGCACCCCCACACTGGGGATGTGCCCACAACCAATGTACATGCCCTTGACCGGAATCGAACCTGGGACCTTTTAGTCCGCAGACCGATGCTCTACCACTGAGCCAAACCGGTTTCAGCTGCAAATCTTTATATATCATATATATGACATAAATATACAGGGTGTCCCCAAAAATGTATGCACACTTTGACTAATTATTAATTTCAATGGGTTAAATTTGAAAAGAAAGAAACATCGCCCTAACAGGTTTGGCTCGGTGGATAGAGCATTGGCCTGTGGACTGAAGGGTCTCAGTTTCGATTCCAGTCAAGGGCACATGCCCCAGTTGCAGGCTTGATCCCCAGTGTAGGGCATACAGGAGGCAACCGATCAATGATTCTCGTCATTGATGTTTCTCCCTCTCCCCTCCTCTCTGAAACCCATAAAAAATATTTTTTAAAGTGTTTTTTAAAAAAGTATGGAAGACTAAAAACTAGTGGCTAGAGGCAACTATCTGTATAAGTTAACATTAAAAAAAAAGAGCTCTTCCCTTAGAGCAGGAAAAGCACTCTGAGGCATATTGTTAAGTGAAAAAGCAAGTTATATTATAAAACAGCATAATAGGTACATCACATCATTCATTTAACACAGACACACATTATGAAACCAGTATATTGCTATAGACACATGTATATATTTGTAAAAGCATAGTTTAGAAGGATGTGCATCAAACAGATAACAGTGGGTAACTCTGGGAGGCAGCTGGGCTAAGGAAAAGCACAGTCAGGGGAAACTTGGCTAATTACAATGCTTGGATCGTAATGTATCACAATAATGTCTTTCCATATCACTTTATATTTAATTTCTAAAATGTCCTTTTTCTTGTAGATACCTAACATGATAATACAAAGTATGGGGAAGTATTTTTATTACATGCAGACAATTTGTAAGGAAAATGCACCAAAGAATATATGAAAAGCACAAAAAGAATATATGTTTGAAAAGAGCTAAGGGAGATCTATTTATAAATTATTTGGCTAAGAGGTAATGGGTTTTCTGATCACTAGTAAGCATGAGGTGGGGGAGTGTATAAGTGTGTGTGCGTATGTGTGTGTGCTCACTAGCATGCTTTTTTTTTTTTTTTTCTTTAAATCCAAAAAACTCACCCATAACCTCTTTTGCTAAAAATGACAGCAAGTACTTATTAGGGGGTAATGAAAAAGAGATTAGTGAAAGCCTGCTGACAGGCTGTAGGAGGAAGATAGCTTATCTTCTACTTGCCACTCTTACATGAAGAGCACACTGGTGTGGAAATTAGAGATAATATAATTTGGAGAGTATATCAATTTCTTTGCCTTGCTTGAAAAACTATTGGTAGCAGCTTATAGAGTTCTGTGTAGCACATAACACCTTCAAAAATTAATGAGGCGCCCTAACTGGTTTGGCTCAGTGAATAGAGTCCCGAGTTCAATTCTGGTCAAGGGCTCAATTCTGGTCAAGGGCTCATACCCAGTAGGGGGCATGCCTAGATTTCAGGCTCATACCCAGTAGGGGGTGTGCAAGAAGCAGTTGATCAATGATTTTATCTCCCTCTCCCTCTCTGGAATCAATAAAAATACATTTTAAAAAAATGAATGAGGCAACTGGTACAATCTGAAAATGACAATAGGACAGTAAGATGAAGCCAGGGATTAGAAACGTATCAAACTGGGTATCATAAAGTCCTGCACAGTCCATAGAGGTGGGCTCCAGATTTGGTCAGAAGCAAATATAATTGGTTGTAAGATTCACCATTTTTGTGTAAAAGAAAAATCATTTTTTTCTAGGACTTTTTTAGTGTGTGATAATAAGGCAAATAAGGCATATTCTTCCATTGGCCCTCATCAGTGAATACATCTACAATAAATTTAGTGATGGGTTTTATCTTGAGGAGGCAGAAGGAAGCTAGGCAGTCAGGAATAAGACCATTGGAACGGAAAGTAGGACTGGGAAGTCCAAGAATAACAGGATCTTATAAATGTGGACAGAATGCAGCTTGCTGACTGCACCATAGAGACAGATAAAATGGCCTAGAACTGAACCCAGCTACCTGGGGAAAGGACAGAGCCATAACCTTTAAAAATATATGGGTGAAAAAATAAATACATAAAATAAAAATGTATGGGTGTTGCTATGACAGGCAACTTACAGATAACCAATCACAAGGCAGTGAAGCATATAACTAATCCCAAGGATGTTAAGGCAGAATTCTTTGAAAGAACCAATCAGAAGGTAACAAGCATGTATCTACCCAAGAAGCACACTCCTCTCACTTCTCTCTGGCTCACTGGGTTCCTTACTCCTATGGCAGGGGATGTGCGTCCCTGTTCCCACATGGCCATAAGCCACTTGGGACTCCACATGTGGACTAAAAGACTTTAATTAGCTTGGATGCTGAACTATACCCAGCTTCAACATGGAAGGAAAGCTCTGGACACTGGCCAGCTTTTTATTCTCCTGGAACCCCAGCTGCACCTTTTTCATGACTGGCTTGAGGGGCATGGGACTTTAGAACCTGAGACAAAGAGTATTCACCAGTACCTGCTTTTGGCCCTCTTCTTGCTGCAACTTGCTACAGGGAGTCTATCTCTCAATAAACAATAGGTAATTTCATTCTCCCATTTTGTGAGACAACAAACTTGGACCCAAACACAACATTTTGGTTTCAATATGACATTTCTAATAGCCTCCTTCAACCCTGGCAGGAGTGGCTCAGTTGGCTCAGCATCATCCCATGGACCAAAGGTTGCCCATTCAATTCCAGGTTAGGGCACAAGCCAGGGCTGTGGGCTTGATCCCCATTTGGGGATGTGCAGAAAGCGACCAATTGATGTTTCTATTTCCCTCTCCTTTCCTCTCGCTAAAAAAAATAAAATAAAAATAAATTAATATAAACACATTAAAGCTCAGATGATTTGGCTCAGTGGTTGAACATCCATCCACCTATTGAACCAGGAGGCCAAGGTTTGATTCCCATCGGCACATTCAGGCTCGATCCCCACTAGGGGGCATGCAGTAGGCAACCGAACAATGATTCTCATAATTAATGTTTCTATCTCCCTCTCCCTCTCTGAAAGCAATAAAAATATATCTTTATATATGTAAAAAATAGCCTCCTTCAATGTAGGCCTAATCTCAGTGTTAATAAGATCAGAGAGTTTAAGGGGAAATTCATTTAAGTGTTCCTTTTGATTTCCATTACATAAATGAAATAAAAAATAGTGTGATTTATGTTTTGTAGGAATATTGGAGTCTGTAGCTCAAGGATTATTATTTCAACAGACATGAGGTTGATACCTTTTATTTAGATTCTCTTCACTCTCCCCTCTTCTTCCTTTCTCCATTTCTTGTCAGAGTGGGCCACCTCAAATCCATACAACTCCCATCTTAGATCCATTCATTGGGAGCACACTCAGCGGTCAGCACTATGGCTATTCTTGGGTGCTGTGAGGTGGGCCAAGATGTGGGTATTGCTGAGCCACTGCCAGGCCCATCACATTGGAGATGTAGTCACCAGTCTCCCTCCTCCGGTCAAGAACAAGCAGGCTGACGAGTCAGGTCTCATGTCATTTCATGGATAATTAATGAGAGGAAAGGACTCTAATTCCAGTTCTATATGTCAGTACAAATTCTTATCATTCGAGCAGCCTAAATAAGGGTTATTTCCCTAAAGTAGAATCTGAAGAGCAGAGGGACTTTTAATTTTTTTAGAAAAGGTTTTGTTGAATTATAACATACACACTGAAAATACACATATTGTAAGTATTCAGCCCATTAATTTTTCACAAACTGAACACACTCATGCTACCAGCACTCAGATCTATGCACAGATCGTCACCAGCACTCCAGCAGCTCCTTTTTTGCTCCAGAAGGGCCTCTGAGAAGTTATTTTACACATTAACTTGTCTTCAGTTATTTATCTTTTAAAATCTCTATTGTTGCCGAAACCAGTTTGGCTCAGTGGATAGAGCATCGGTCTTCGAACTGAAAGGTCCCAGGTTCGATTCCTGTCAGGGGCATGTATATTGGTTGTGGGCACATCCCCAGTAGGGTGTGCAGGAGGCAGCTGGTCGATGTTTCTAGCTCTCTATCCCTCTCTGTAAAAAATCAATAAAATATATATATTTTTAAAAACCTTTACTGTTGAAGACATTACATATGCCCCCTTCCCTACCCCCCGCCCCATTGACCTCTTCTAGCTTGCCTTTGCCCTCGCCCCCACCTCCACCCCAGGCCTTCACCACCCTATTGTTTATATCCATGGGTTATGCATACATGCATACAAATTCTTTGCTTGATCTCATCCCACCCACCCCCATTCCCCTGCCTTTAAATACCATTCCCCTGCCTTTAAATACACCCGTGTCTAAACTGACCTACGTCTAAATCCACTTACAAAAATGGGCACTTTGCCTTTTAATTTAATTTATTTCTATGAATATAGAATCACAATTTTTTAAGGAAATGCATAAAGATTATATTATGTGTGCTTTTTTGTGGTAGCAGAAAACTTCTTTAACTTGGCTCTCCTGTCTCTCCTCCTCCCCCTGCTTCCTGTAGTCTCACCCCTCTGCAAACACCCTTGTAATCATTTCTCAAACCTAGAAATGGAACAGGTTTGAGCAGTCCAAGACTGCCCCCGTGCCTCATCCCTATCAAGCATATATCCTCCATTTCCAAATAATAGATGTGGCAAACTGTCTTTTTATAAAAAGGGTTCCAATTAAGACATTTAAAAAAGATAGATAACAGACTTTCTCTTTGGGATGATACAAAAGCTCTGGAAATGAAAACCATATTTTTCACTTAAGTGAAGTGTTCATTTTTTGCTTTTGGTGGTGGTTGTTGGCGGTGGCGGTGGTGGTGAGGAGGTAAAGAGGATGTGTACACCCTAGGGTGGAAAGTTCTAGGTACAGAGGATTGTAGTTTCTCACCCCTGAGTCCAGATCACGGCTTTCCCTCATTGCTCTAGGAGGTGGATAGGAGAGTTTTAGAAGGAGGCCTCGGAGGAAAGGGTGGAGAACTTAATCCGTGGGTGCGGTCTGTCCTACCTGTTGAAACAGTTTTTCACCCACTCAGGCTCTTGCCCTGCATAGGTATGTTTCCCTCTTGAACTTGAGGATCCTTGCCTCTGACTCACCTATTGGGGAGGCAAAGCATCTGCTGTCTCAAGCAGCAGCAAGACAACAGTGCCCACCCTCTCCCACCTCCATCCACCATTCCAAACAGCCTCCCGCTGTTACAGAGATCCCGAACAACCAAACAATGCAGGGAGAGTTTGGAGAGACTCACTTATTCACCGCGGTGGGCTTAGAGAAAATGAATTCAAATTCTAAGCAAAGGTACAAGCAGAGCTTCCCTTTTTATTAAGGAGCCAGCTCTCTGTGCAATTAGTGGTTATCTCGCTGCTCTCTTGGAAAACAAACACAGCTAAATTTATGGGCATACCTAGTCTTGACCTGCAAGGTCAGACAGCTAATTTTATATCCTCACTTTACAAGCATGCTAAAGCAGGCTAGAAAGCAAACATTTTTTAAGAATAAGAGGCCATCTAAGAAAAACAGCAGAAAATTCCAAACTGCAGGGTTTTTTTTTTTGTTTTTTTTTTTTAATATATATTTTATTGATTTTTTACAGAGAGGAAGAGAGAGGGATAGAGAGTTAGAAACATGGATGAGAGAGAATCATCGATCAGCTGCCTCTTGCACACCCCCTACTGGGGATGTGCCCGAAACCAAGGTACATGCCCTTGACCGGAATCGAACCCAGGACCCTTCAGTCCGCAGGCCAACGCTCTATCCACTGAGCCAAACCGGTTCCGGCTGTTTTGTTTTGTTTTTACAAAATAGGGGTTTTCCTTCTCGCCACCACCCCAGAGGCTCTCATAGCTTCACCTGGATCTGTTTCTTTTCTAGATTCTCTGGGTGCTGTTGGGGAGGAACCCAGAAGACCTGAAGGTATGGAGGTATGAATGGGAAGCAGAATGTGCCATTTCAGCAGACAGATTCACAGTTGATTTGTGACATTCTAGTTATTTTTTGTTTATTAGCTTGCTAAAAACTATTTTTTAAAATCCTCACCTGAGAATATTTTTTCCCATTGATTTTTAGGGAGGGTGGAAGAGAGAGGAAAAGACAGAAACATTGATGTGAGAGAAACACATTGATTGGGTTGCCTCCTGCACGACCCCTGAGGCCTGATCAGGCTTTTGGGCCCTAGGAGGAGCCTGCAACCAAGATACATGCCCTTGACTGGAATCAAACCCAGGATCCTTTGGTCCATAGGCCAACATTCTATCTAATGAGCCAAACAGGATAAAGCTAAAGTTTTGACACTCAAAATGTAGTCCATTCACCAGCAACCTCGCCTGAGAGCTTGTTAAAAATACAGCATCTCCATCTACACCAGATTTCCTAAATTAGAAGATGCATTTCAACAAGATCCCAGATAACTGGGCTCAATTGAGAAGCCAATTCTACAGTAAAATATACTCTGGGATGTCCGCCTGGTCCGCCTATGGCCACCCCAGCTGCGCTCACCAGCCTTGAGCATCTAGAGCCCCCTGGTCATAGCGCCTGGTCTTTCCGCCATTTGGTTGATTTGCATATTAGTGTTTCATTATATAGGATAATTAAGAATATGATAGTTTTTTTCAATGGTAGACCTTCCCCAATGACTCATGCCTTTTTCTGGACTGTTGGGCCAGAAGCTGAAGAGCAGCTCCCTGTGTGGGTTGTGTCAGTGAATGGGAGTTTTGGACTGGAACTCGTGGTGTTCCCTTGGGCAGGATGGCTTTCCCTGGGCTCCTTGTCTATCAAAGAATGAAGCCAGAGGCAGAAGATGATATAGTAACAGTGAAAATTTATTGAACAAGTACAGACTCTCACATAGGGAGGGAGAAAGAGTCCACCCCCCACCGGGGATGTGCCCACAACCAACGTACATGCCTCTGACCGGAATCGAACCCGGGACCTTCCAGTCCGCAGACCGACGCTCTACCACTGAGCCAAACCGGTTTCGGCTGAGTCCCTTTTTCCATGGTTTATAAAGGCTTCAGATCTGTGTGCTTTAATATCCCTGCTGATTGGTCATTATTCCCTTCTGATTTGGTCACTGTAGCAACTCCTGAGCTCAAAGGTCAAACCTCACATGGGACACCTGAGTCTGTCCTTCCTTATTGTTTCCCTATTCCCTTTGGGCTCTTGTCCTCTTTCCCTTTATTCTTTAAATGCATACCTTTTGCTACCCCCCAGCTCCTTTGTCTTATGAAAATGTAACTTCTTCTGCTCCCTGCTCCCTTGTCTTATGGAAACGTACTCTTTTGTAACTCTGTAGCCCTGTGTGTTTTTCATGGACCCCTTAATTTTTAAAATTTCCTAAACCTTTTTATTTTACCCCCCAAAATTTCTATTTTACCCAAAAAACTTCTTTCATTAGGGGCAGAAATAGAATATTGATTGGGGACTAACTATGGTTATGGGAAATATTAATCATGCTCTGTTAACCATGATTGCCTTGTGTTTTTAAAGAAAGGACATTCTAACCTTGCTGGGTGTTATAGGCCTCTAGGACCTGGGAGTCAACCTTGAAATGTAGTCCATTCTCATTCAAGAACTGTCTATTTATCATGGAAAGATAACAACCTTGTTGCCCAAACAATGGAGTTCCACTCTACCCTGCATTGCCTACTTCCCCATTCCTATAATCCCAACTTCCCCATGTAATCTTTTTTCCTACCCTATGTAAACAATTGGCTTATGGGGGGCTGCAGAGCAGATTTTTGTGAATTACCTGGTGCTCTTCCATACTGCTGGAATATTGGAATAAATGCTCATATATGATTCAACCCTCTCTCTGTTCAATTGGCTCAAGAATTGACAAGCAGCCTGGACCCATTGGTTGTCTGTTTTCAGTTAGGTATTTGGATGAAGATTCATCTTTTCTTTCTCCCTGGTTTGGAGATAAAACCTCTTGAACAGCCGAAACTGGTTTGGCTCAGTGGATAGAGCATCGGCCTGCGGACTGAAGGGTCCCGGGTTTGATTCCGGTCAAGGGCATGTACATTGGTTGCAGGCACATCCCCAGTAGGGGATGTGCAGGAGGCAGCTGGTCAATGTCTCTCTCTCATCAATGTTTCTATCTCTCTATCTCTCTCCCTTCCTCTCTGTAAAAAAATCAATAAAATAAAATTAAATAACAAACAAACAAACAAAAAAACCTCTTGAACATTTATGGCAGTAATTCTCAAGCACCAAAAGGCATGTGAAAGAGAAAATTTAAATCACCATATCCTATATAAATCCTATATAATAAAAGCCTAATATGCAAATTGTCCCATCAGGCAGTCATTCAACTGGGAATTAGATTGGGATACCAGAAGTTTGACCACTTGCTATAATGTGCACTAACCAGCAGGCAGTGGCAAAGAACACGACGGGCATTGGTGACACACTGCGACCTCTTACTGGCTACCTGGGGGCACGGGTAATGGGGATTGAGGTGTGGTGAGAATGCAGGGTGTCCACCGAGCTCACTCTCACTCCCCTTGCTACCCTCCCCCAGAATGCCAGGGCTCGCACATGCTGGGGAAGACCCCGCACTCAGGTGCCAGGCGCCCATAGAAACTCACCCTGCACCCGCGTGGCATCTTCCAGGTGAGCCGGGCCACAGCCGCTGGGACTGCAGGGGCAAGTTGGGCTCCCCGTGAGTTTGTGCAGGAGCCAGTCTGTGAGGCCAGCCAGGAGAGAGTGCGCTGCCTACCCACTTTTGAGCGGCACCACTGGGCATCCCAGAGGCCCATGCTGTGCCCTGGCCTGCAATGTCTAGCTGCACTCACCACATCTCCATTTGGGAACTTGGACGCCATGACTCAGGTGGAGGGGGACTTGTGGGGGCCAGGGGACCCAGGTGCTGCCCAGGGCCCAGAGGTCAGTTGGTACCTCCCTTTCACACTAGATTCTCGTGCTTTGATTGCTGGCCAGGCCTAGGGACCACACTTGTGCACAAATTTCATGCACCAGGCCTCTGGTCTATATATACACTGAGTGGCCAGATTATTATGATCTCTGAACACATAATAATCTGGCCACTCAGTGTATATCCTATATAATAAAAGGCTAATATGCACAGGCCCGGAGCAGCAGCTGCCAGGCTGGGAGCGGCCAGGCCCGGAGCAGCCGGGTCTGGTGCGGCCAGGCCCGGAGCAGCGGCTGCCAGGCTGGGAGCAGCCAGATCCGGAGCAGCAGCTGCCAGGCTGGGAGCGGCCAGGCCCGGAGCAGCCGGGTCTGATGCGGCCAGGCCCGGAGCAGCGGCTGCCAGGCTGGGAGCGGCCAGGCCCGGAGCAGCCGGGTCTGGTGCGGCCAGGCCCGGAGCAGCGGCTGCCAGGCTGGGAGTGGCCAGGCCCGGAGCAGCCGGGTCTGGTGCGGCCAGGCCCGGAGCAGCGGCTGCCAGGCTGGGAGTGGCCAGGCCCGGAGCAGCGGCTGCCAGGCTGGGAGCGGCCAGATCCGGAGCAGCAGCTGCCAGGCTGGGAGCGGCCAGGCCCGGAGCAGCCGGGTCTGTGCGGCCAGGCCAGGAGCAATGGCTGCCAGGCTGGGAGCAGCCAGGCCCGGAGCAGCGGCTGTCAGGCTGGGAGCGGCCAGGCCCGGAGCGGCTGGGACCGGAGCAACCGGTCCCAGAGCAGCCGGGTCGGGTGCGGCCAGGCCTGTAGCAGCAACAGCCAAGTCCAGAGCAACTAGGTCGGGAGCGGCAGTGACCAGACCCGGAGCAGCTGGTTGTGGAACGAACCAGAGCAACAGAGGCCAGGCCCGGAGAGCCAGGCCCGAAACAGCTCGCTCCTCGCCTGTACCTGCCCACAGCTGCCTCTCAGACATGGCTGGAAACTTTTGTGGGAACTTGAGGGTCTGCTGAATCAAGTGATGAAGGCTTAGATCTGGATGTGTTGAGTTAGTATAGGGCTGGGGTGTTGATCTGTGAGTGCCTTGGGTGGGGCCTGGATGAGGCTGGTTGACCTATTTGGAAATGTCTTTTGTGTGAAGTGTATCTTTGGGCATGTGGAGGTATTATTGATATGAGAAAATGCTAAGTAACAGATTTACTATCTGAAAAGGGATTTACTATCGGGGAAAGGGAGGGAGGAAGAGACTGAACATAAACTGTGCACCTATGGATGAGGACAATGGGGGATGGCGAGGGGGCAGAGGGTGGGGTGGGAACCTGGTGGAGGGGGGAAGAAAAGAGGAACCTTTGTAATAATATGAACAATAAAGATTGATTTAAAAAAAAAAGAAAGATAATGCAGAAAAAAAAAAAAAAAAGGCTAATATGCAAATTGTCCCCTCGACCAGGAGTTTGACCAACAGGCAGGCCAGCCAACTGTCCATGTTCCCTCCCCCTGGCCAGGTTGGCTGGACTGCACCCGTGCACGAATTCACACACACACACACACACACACACACACACACACACACTGAGTGGCCAGATTATTATGTGTTCAGAGATCATAATAATCTGGCCACTCTGTATAAAAGCCTAAGGGACCATTCAACCATTCAACCATTTGACCAGTAGTTATGATACGCACTGACCACCAAGAGGCAGGTTTGTGGAAACATGAAACAGACTGATGAATCTCAGAGGGAAGGGAGGAGGAGGAGGACAGTAAGAGATTAACCAAAGATCTTACATGCATACTAGAGGCTCTGTGCACGGATTCATGCACTGATGGGGTTCCTCCGCCTGACCTTCGGGGATTGGACAGAAACGGGCTCTCTGACATCCCCCGAGGGGTCCTGGATTGCAAGAGGGTACAGGCAGGGCCGAGGGACCCCACCAGTTCAAGAATCTGTGCACTGAGCCTTTAGTTAATAATAAAATTATTATCATGTGATTATGGGGACAAAGTGATTGCTAAAATCATAATGCTTTCTGGAGGAAGATAATAAAGTAGAAAGAGAAGTGGGTAAAATCAGAGGCTGTGGCAGGAAAAGATAAAAAAAAAAAGAAAACCACCACAGGAAATCACAGCATAAAGATGACTAATAATGCCTTAGCTTCCCCTGCCCTCAGAGTAGAAATCTCTTAAAGATTTGTGGACATCTGCACCGGTCCACTCCATGCATCCATGTGAGCCCAACAGGAGACTGAGGAGTTACTGGGAAAGTGCTAAGACAGCTTTCTATTTGGGGTCTACCTACCACTTTCTACTGTGGTGTAATGGATAGACTGTTAGCAAGTGTGTGAGCTCCCTGCACACTGCCTAGACGTTGACACTGAATCTCTCTGAGTCTGGGCCAATTCTTCCCCATGTGCAATAAAATAAGAAGGAGATGTCTTTTTTGCAGAGGCTAGTGAGAGCGCAGTCCTGTAATTTCTTCCTTATTGGCTCTCCTCAGGCTCTTGCTCCCTCTCCCTCCGCCTCCCCCTTCTCTTCCCAGATATCTGATTCCAAATGTAGGAGTTTCTCAGGGTTTGGTCCTCGGAACCCTTATCTCCTTAGGTAGCATCATCCATTTCTAAATAGCACCTATTATGCTTAAAACAATACATTTCCAGTTTTAGCCTAGATGTCTCCTCTAAATTTCAGAATGAAGAAATGAAGGGGTTACTTTTATAAACACTGTGTTTGAGATATCTATAATTTTTCCAATAGCCTACTTGATTTTTCATTTAGATGTATTACTGGCATTTCAAACTTAATGTGTGCAAAATTAAACTCTACTTACTCTCCTAAAATTACCCCCACCTTCATCGCAGTCAATGGTACATAATCCAATTTCCAGAGCTTGGGTGCCATTTTTCTTTTTTTCTTTTTCTTTTTTTTTTTTTTTTTAATTGATTTCAGAGAGGAAGGGAGAGAGAGAGAAAGATAGAATCATCAATTATGAAAGAGAATCATTGATTGGCTGTCTCCTGCATGCCTCCTACTGGGGAGGATCAAGCCTGCAACCTGGGCATGGGCCCTTGGCCAAAATTGAACTAGGACTCTTTAATCCACAGGCTGATGCTCTATCCACTGAGCCAAACCAGCTAGGGTTTGGGTGCCATTTTCCACAACTTTCTCTCCCACATTCCGAATCTAATCTGTCACTTGTCCTGTCACTTATGTTTGAAATCCTTCCATTTCTCCCCCATTTCCACTGCTAGCCCCTTGTCTAAGCCACCTTCATTTCTCACCTGGACAACTGCATTTGCCTTCCATCTGTCTTTCTGCTCTTGCCTTCATATGATCTATTACCCAGTTAGCACAATCTTGTTAAAATATAAGAGATTGCCAAGCTGGTGTGGCTCAGTGGCTAAATTAAATGTTGACCAATGAACCAGGAGATCATGGTTCAATTCCTGGTCAGGGCACAGCCCAGGTTATGGGCTCAATCCCCAGAAGGGGTGTATAGGAGCAGCTGCCGATCAATGATTCTCTCTCATCGTTGATTTTTCTCTCTCTCTCCCTCCCCTTTAAAAAAAAAAAAAAAATATATATATATATATATATATATATATATATATATATATATATATATATATATATATTTATGGAGTTTTTACAGAGAGGAAGAGAGAGGGATAGAGAGTTAGAAACATCGATGAGAGAGAAACATCGATCAGCTGCCTCTTGCATGCCCCCTACTGGGGATGTGCCAGCAACAAAGGTACATGTCCTTGACCGGAATCGAACCTGGGGCCTTTCAGTTCGCAGGCCAACGCTCTCTCCACTGAGCCAAACCGGTTTCGGCTCTCCCTCCCTTTTTGATAACAATAAAAATATATTTTAAAAAAAGAAACCTGAAACAGTAAATTATATTTAGTTAAAAATATATGTGTGCCCTAACTGGTTTAGCTCAGTGGATGGAGCGTTGCTCTGCGGACTGAGGGGTCCCAGGTTCGATTCCGGTCAAGGGCAGGTACATTGGTTGTGGGCACATCCCCAGTGGGGGGTGTGCAGGAGGCGGCTGGTCAGTGTTTCTCTCTCATTGATGTTTCTAGCTTTCTATCCCTCTCCCTTCCTCTGTAGAAAATCAATAAAATATATATATTTTTTAAAAGATGTCTTATTGCACTTATTATAGAATAAACTCAAGCTCCTTACCAATGCCTAGAAGGCAGCTTCAAGTACAGCAGTCCTCCCATCCCTGTAAAATGGAATACAATTTTATTTTCAATAGTTTCAGTTACCCCTGATCAAACATGGTCCAGAAATATTAAAGGGGAAACTCCACCTCACTTCATCTTGTCATGTAAATATCCTATATAATAAAAGGCTAACATGCAAATGGACTGAACAGTGGAACAACCAGTTGCTATGATACACACTGACCACCAGGGGACAAACACTCAACGCAGGAGCTGCCCCTGGTGGTTGGTGCATTCCTTCAGGGGGAGTGCCACTCAGCCAGAAGCAGGCTCATGTCTGGCGAGTGCAGCGGTGGTGGCAGGAGCCTCTTCTACCTTCACAACAGCACTAAGGATGTCTGACTGACGGCTTAGGCCCGCTCTCCATAGGAGCAGGCCTAAGCCGTCAGTAAGACATCCCCCAAGGTCTCCCAAACTGTGAGAGGGTGCAGGCCGAGCTGAGGTATCACCCCTGAGTGCACGGTTGTATTATATCACACCATCACAAGAAGGGTGAGTATACTACAGTAAGATGTTTGAGAAAGAGCATATTAAGACAACTTTAATTATAGTATTTATACTAATAAAAGGGTAACATGTTAATTAGGCCGGGTTGACTGGATATCTTCCAGTTGTCGAGTCTTCCTTCCAGACAAAGCCACAGTGGCAGGGTCTGAGGCAGAGTGGTTAGGGGTGATCAGACCAGCAGGGGAGGGTAATTAGGGGTTATCATACCAGCCGGGGAAGGTGGTTAGGGGAGATCAGGCCGGCAGGGGAGGGATGTCAGGGGTAATCAGGTCAGCTGGGGTGGGAGGTTAGGGGGGATCAGGCCAGCAGGCAGAAACGGTTAGGGACAATTAGGGAGGCAGGCAGGAGAGTGGTTAGAAGCAGTGGTCCTGGATTATGAAGGATGTCCCAGATTGGAGAGGATGCAGGCTGAGGGACGCCCCCTCCTATGCACTAATTTCATGCACCAGGCTCTAGTATTATTATAGTTATTCAATTTTATTATTAGTTTTTAATCTCTTACTATACCTAATTTATAACTTAAATTTTATCAAGGCACTTATTCATAGGGAAAAAACATAATGCATATAAGGTTTGGTACTCTTCATGATTTCAGGCATCAACTGGAAGTCTTGGAACATTTACCCCACTGATAAGGGGGACTGCTGTAATTGATAAGTATTGAGTCTGGGTTCTGAAGCTGGACTGCCTGTGTTTAGATCCTAGTTTTACTGCCTTACTATCTACAGAGCTTTGGGCAACATAATCTCTCTATTCCTCAATTCTCTACACAATTAAAAAGATAAGACTTTTATTTACTTCTTTTAAAAATATATATATATTTTATTGATTTTTTTACAGAGAGGAAGGGAGAGGGATAGAGAGCTAGAAACATCTATGAGAGAGAAGCATCGACCAGCTGCCTCCTGCACACCCCCTACCGGGGATGTGCCCACCAACAAGGTACCTGCCCTTGACCAGAATCAAACCTGGGACCTTTCAGCCCACAGGCCGATGCTCTATCCACTGGTTTTGGCTATTATTTACCTCTTAAGATTGATGGGGATAAAATGGTACAATGTGTATAAAGCAAGTGGAACAGTGCTTGTCACATAGTAGATGCTTATTGTTAACCTGACCTCTTAAACCTCATCTCAATTCACAACCCTTTTTTCAGGATGCTCCAGCCACCCTGGCTTCCTCATTAAGCCATCTGGAGCCCCCTCCCTGCTTTCCATGGCTTATTCCATCTCAAATTTCAGATCTTAGCTTTAAGAGAGCTCCTGAGACAGGCCTTCTTTGACCATCCTTCCTAAAATATGGCTCTCAAAACCTAGTTCCTTACCAAGCAAAATAGAGACAGACTCATAGAGAGCAGACAGGCAGTTCAGGATGGGGGTGGGGGGTAGGGATGTGTTGGGGAGGTGGTGGAGGGTTGAGCAAAAAAGAAAAAAGAAGGAGAACTTACAGAATGAAAAGGTGGGGTGATTGCAGGGGGGTGGGGTATGGAGGTGGCAGAGGGCATAGAGGGGATAAATGGTGATTGGAAAAAACAAAATTAAAAAAACAAAAAAACAGAACAAAACCCTAGTTCTTTCCTTCATAGCATTCATTATCATGTGTAAGCAAAAGATTATGTGTTTATTTATTTAATACCTGTCTCCATCACTAGACTATAAACACCAAGGGAGAGGTTTTCGTTGTTGTTGTTCTGCATATAAGATGGCTTGGTACTTACTAGGTATTCAATGCATAACTTGGGGAAAGAGGGGCGATAAGAGCCTTGCCACCGTGGCTCAGTTGGTTGAGTGTCATCCTGTGCACTGAAGGTTTGCCAGTTCAATTCCAGTCAGGGCACATACCTAGGTTTCAGGGTTCAATCCCTGATAGAAGCATGTGCAGAAGGCAACTGGTGGATAGTTCTCTCTCACATGGATGCTTCTCTCTCTCCCCTTTTTTCTTCTCCCTAAGCATGTCCATGGGTGAGTTTTGAAAAAGAAAACTTAAAAGAAAAGAAAGGAAGACTAGATGAACAAAGTCCTGGTAACTCCTAGGGAAGTAACTCTACCCAGGTGCACCCCAAACTACTAAATAAACCATGTTGTGTTCCCCTGAACCCGCCAGTGTGTGGCTAGTACTGTTCTAAAAGTAAATTCTTAATTCATTTGCTCATTAATAGATTATGATCACAATGCATTCTCTCAGTCATCGGGTATTGATAGTAGTCACCTCCACATCACAGTGGCGTGTTTGCTGTATTACATTATATATATAATCTCACAAAGCGGCTGGGGACTGCAGCTTGATGCCCTTATACTTCCAGGCTGAGGGAGCTGGTTGCAGTTAAGGCTTTACTGCACGCCCAGCAGAGCGCGCTGTTGAGACATGATTCCCGCGGGCGCTGGCGCAGCCCCACGGGAGGGGAACAGGGAGAGTAGAATGAGAGTTAAAATAATGACAAAAAGGAATTTGCACATTCCGAGAAACTTCCCACCTGCAAAAGTGGCTTCATAGCCCAGTGGTTTCTGAATCCGGCTGAGTATCACTAGCACTTGGAGAGCTTTGAAAAATACAGATATCTGGGCGGCCCTGGGCACTGGATTCTCTTCAGGCTGTTCCCGCTGATTTAAATGATCAAGAGGTTTGGGATCCCTTGGTGAGAACTCGCACCCTTAAGTGGAAGAACAGAAGGGGTGAGTAGGAGACAAACCTGGTTTCCGCTCCCAACCCTGTTGGTTTTTAGCTGTGTAACCTTTCTCACACCTCTCATCCCCTTATAAAATGGGGATAATAAAGATGGAACTATAATGCCTATCTTGTACGGTTATTTTATTTTTAAAATATATTTTTTATTGATTTCAGAGAAGGAAGGAGAGGGAGAGAAAGATAGAAACATTAATGATGAGAGAGAATCATTGATCTGCCTCATACACAGCCCCTACTGGGATTGAACCCACAACCCGAGCATGTGCTCTTGACCGGAATCAAACCCAGGACCCTTCAGTCCCCAGGCCAATGCTCTGTCCACTGAGCCAAACCGGTTAGGGCTAAGGTTATGTGGAAGATGAAAGGATAGCCAGTGTAAAGCTGCCAATAGCAAGTATTCAAAGCAAAGTAGTCTGTGCTCTGCATCAAAGGCAGAGGAAGGGTTCTGAGACCTCTCCGGGGCCTCCTAATCCCAGGAAGGATACTGTTCCCTCCAGTCACTGGGAACTCGCTATAATGTTTAGTTCTGGAACCTCCAGGCTGCCGCTGCCTCTGCCTACCTTCAGTTTATTTGCTTTCTTCCAGGAGGCAGTCAAGAATAGTATGAGGAGATGGGCACGTTTTATTAAAAGAAATCTTATATAGCATCTATCAAGTTCAGAGAGGTTGAGAGACTTACCCAAGATCACACAGCTGGTTACACAAAGCCATGGGCTTGTGCTCTCAGTACAACTCAGTGCTGCTCCTGGAGGTTGTGTGGCAAATCTCTTCAGGTCTTGCCTTTGTCCTCCAGAGAAGAGAAGATGGACTGTCCAGAAAAAAATCAGTGCTTCCTTCTCTCCCCAAAATAATTTCTCCTGCCTTACCCTACAGATCAGACTTGCAACATAAGAGGAATGATGGTAACAGTAATAATGATAAATGCCTTTATTAAGAGTGCCTGGCACTCTCCAAGTGTTTACGCACATCATCTCATGTAATCCTTATTCATTTATTCATCAACAACTGAATAATACTTCAAAGAGTTCCCCGCACTGGGGTTACTGCAATGAGCAAAGAAGCCCCCTGCGCTCATGCAGCCTGCATTCTGCTGAGAACTGAAACAGACTGACTAAGCAATCACATTAGTAAATCAGATAGTTTCAGACAGTGTTAAAAACGGAGGAAACGGACTAGCCTCTTCAAGGAGGTGCATCTGAGCAGAGACCTGGGCAACTAGACAGAGCCAACAAAAAAAAAAAGTAAGTCAGCAGACCCATGAGTGAGTTTGGTGTTCAAAGATCTGGAAGGAAGCTGGTGGGAGGAACAAAATTTGAAAACGGAGGGGAGATCTAGAGAAAGCAGGAGGGCATTTCTGAGCTTGTCCAGCCTGACATTCCAGCTCCTGCCCCAGGACTTACCTTAAAGCAGGAAGCCACTTCTCCCTTCCCTTGAGAAAAATGTCACTGAGGCAGAGAGGACTTTGGGTGAGGGGGAGAGGGTGACTTTTGGAAAACAGTTGTATAACTTTAAGAAGTGGATATTATTTAACTCATTTTGCACATGAGACACAAAGCCGGGGCAGGTTGAATGGTGGCTTCCATCTCATTTTCCTTCAAGCCATACCTCTACTTTTCCTTTGTCCATGTCTTTATTTATACTTGAGACTTTCCTTCCACTTAGCCCAATCCTTTCCTCCTCCACAGGTGTGGTCCCACCTCCTTTCCCAGAAGCCTATATTGTAGTTTATGCCAAATCCCTTTCTCTTTCCTGTTTATTAAGTTACTAGAGGCCTGGTGCACGAAATTTGTGAACGGTGGTGGTGGGGTGTGTGTCCCTCAGCCTAGCCTGCACCCTCTCCAATCTGGGATGCCTCAAGGGATGTCTGACTGCCCTCTCACAATCCAAGACTGCTGGCTCCCAACTGCTCAACTGCCTGCCTTCCTGATTGCCCCTAACCACTTCTGCCTGCCAGCCTGATCACCCCCAAACCACTCCCTTGCCAGCCTGATTGATGCCTAACTGATCCCCTGCCAGCCTGTTTGCCCCTAACTGCCCTCCCCTGCCAGCCTGGCTACCCCTAACTGCCCTCCCCTGAAAGGTCTGGTCCCTCCCAACTGCCCTTCTGTGCAGGCCTGGTTGATCACAACTTCTCTCCTCTGCTGGCCTGGTCACCTCTAACTGCCCTCCCCTGCAGGCTTGATAGCCCACAACTGCCCTTCCTTGCAGGCCTGGTTCCTCCCAACTGCCCTCCCCTATTGGCCATCTTGTGGTGGCCATTTTGTGTTCACATGGGGGCAGCCATCTTTGACCACATGGGGCAGCCATCTTGTGTGTTGGAGTGATGGTTAATTAGCATATTACTCTTTTATTAGATAGAATAGAAGCCTGGTGCATGGGTGGGGGCCAGCTGGTTTGCCCTGAAGGATGTCCCGGGTCAGGGTGGGGGTTCCCTTGGGGTTTAGGGTGGCCTGGGTGAGGGGACTGTGGTGGTTTGCAGGCTGGCTATGCCCCCCAGCGACCCAAACAGAGGCCCTGGTATCTGGGATTTATTTATCCTCTATAATTGAAATTTTGTAGCCTTGAGTGGAGGCCAAGGCAGGCCAGGGCTGTGGGAGCTTGGCTTCCTCCATTGCTGGGGCAACTCAAGCCTTCTGCTCTCTCTAGCTCTATGACTGCTGCCATTTTTATTGGGATTTATTTATCTTCTATAATTGAAACTTTGTAGCCTTGAGTGGAGTCCAGAGACAGCTGGGATGTGCAGGAAGCTTGGCTTCCTCTATTGCTGGGGAAACCCAAGCCTTCTGCTCATTCCATGGCCACAGCCATCTTGGTTGGGTTAATTTGCATACTCGCTCCTGATTGGCTGGTGGGTGTGGCTGGTGGGTGTACCAGAGGTATGGTCAATTTGAATATTACTCTTCTATTAGATAGGATACCATCTGGCTTCCTAGTTGGTGGGCTCATGAATCCTCTTAAAGGCTTCCTGAGGGGCTGCTGGTGGGAGGTGGTGGGCATTCTGAGCAACGTGTCTAGTGACACTAGTTAATTAGGATTACATTTCACTCTGGATATTACAAACAAATGCCATCAGCTTTAGGTTTCTAAAGGATAGAGAAGCAGACCCGCCTCCCTTTGAGATGTAGTTGTGTAGTCATGTCTCTTACAGAGCTCCCTAAACCTGTGGGAAGAGATGTGGTTAGATTTACTTCATTCAATCATACATTTATACAAGCCTCTACTGCATGTCAAGTCCCAGGGACTAGAATTCAGTCTTTGAACTTCAAGGAGTCACAGTAAAATAAAGTAATTCTATAACATGTTCCCATTTGTTATTTCATTTATCTTCATAACTGATCTCTGAGACAGGTTGGGTGTGTGGGGTATGATGGTCTCCTAGCTTAGTCAAGGTAACCGACTTGTTCAAGGTCCCACAGCTGTCTTTCAGAAGAATTGGGCCTAACTCAGATTTTCCAACTCTATTTTTTTTAAATATAATTTTATTGATTTCAAAGAGGAAGGAAGAGGGAGAGAGAGATAGAAACCAGGGCTCGAATTATTTAGGTAATTGCCAGTGTCTATTACATATTGTGATGTCTAAAGAAAATTGAACTCTTAAGGCTTCATTTATTAAACAATGAGAGGATGGAATAGAATATCTGTTCAAGTTAACAATGAATTATGTTTTAAGCATGGCCTTTCATTTTAAAATGAAATAGGGCCTGATACTGTGGTGGAAACTTACTGTTGAGAACTCTTAGAGGGGTAACTGCTTTGTCACACTTAGAGTTATGTACTGTGGACAGCTGAATACTGGTCCCTCATAGATATCTAAGTCCTATTTCCTGGAACTTGTTAACTTACATGGCAAACGAGACTTTGCAGATATGATTAAGGATCCTGAAATGGGCAATATTCCTGTATTATCTAGATGGGCCCTAAATGTAATCACAAGGATTGGAAGGGAGGAAAGGGAGATTTGAAGGCTATGTTGTGGAAGCAAAGATTGGAAGGACAAGTTTTTAAAAACACATATATTGCCAAAACCTGTTTGGCTCAGTGGATAGAGCGTTGGCCTGTGGACTAAAAAGTCCCAGGTTCAATTCTGGTCAAGGACCCGTACTTTGGTTGTGGGCACATCCCCAGGGGGAGATGTGCAGGAGGCACTGATCGATGTTTCTCTCTCATCGATGTTTCTAACTCTCTGTCCCTCTCCCTTCCTCTCTGTAAAAAATCAATAAAATATATTTTAAAAATTAAGTAATGAGATTTCATTTCATAAATCCCATACTCATCAGATTGACAAAATTCTTTTTAAAAATAAATAAAAAATATATTTTTTTATTGATTTCAAAGAAGAAGGGAGAGGAAGAGGTAGAAACATAAATGATGAGAGAGAATCATTGATTGGCTGCCTCCTGCAACCCCCACACTGGGGATCAATCCTGCAACCTGGGCATGTGCCTTGATTGGGAATCGAACCACTATCTCCTGATTCATAGGTCAATGCTGGGCTCTCCACAGGTTTGTTTGTTTTTTTCTTGGGAATGTTTTCTCTTGTTCTGTTTCATTTTCTACTTTACTAAACACAAAAGGAATCAAGACTCAATATTCAAGATACACACTTGTGGCTGGAAATGAGATTTTAGTTTCCCAGACCAGAGAATTAAATGAATATGGATCTTCAAAGGAAGTTGAATTTGCAAACTGCAATCAGACAAAATTAGCAATAGAAAATCCCATTGTCCTACCCGGGAGAGTCTTGTTACATCCTCCCATGGCAGGCTGTAGAAATAGCCCAGACAACTTACCTTCTTCTTATTCTTGCAAGAGAGTCAACTGTTATGGCTCATTTTTTTTTTTTTTTCAAGAAAAAATAGTCAACAATATCAAATTATAGAGGAGGATCAAATACCCATTGGATTTAACAAAAAGAAAATCATTGGTAAATTTGGGAAATGCCAGCTGTTGTTATGCCCAGACTTCGTGATCCCCCAAGGACCACCAGGGAGCCAAGTCCGATGCAATAAACAAAAGAGCCTTCACCATGCTAGCATGGGCCCCCCCAACTCATGCTGGCAGCATGGCGGAAGAGAGCGAATTTCTCTCAGTCCAGGGGTTTTGAGGGTTAGGGATAACTCCGCCCTGCGGGGCGGAGTTGGGAGCTCATCCTTGCCCCGCCCTGCCCTCTCATTCCCCCCTTGTCTAATGTGCCTAGTCAAATCATTGACTCAGCCTACTTCCTTTCAGCATAAACAACAAATACAGTTATCAAGACCCTTAGTACCACAGTTCCCATCAGTATTGTCCTCACTGAAGTCCAGTTCCCCTCCTGCAGGCACCAGTTCTCCTCCTGGCCTGTAGTTGTGTTATGGCTCATTTTAAAGTAAAGTGTTGTTAGTGGGTGACAGCAAGTAATAACTGCTCACTTGGAGACATCCATACAGGAACAACTCCTGGTGGCATTTCCATAGTTCTCGCACAGAAAATGATGGACAGAAAACAATCCCGAGCTGAATCCGGTAAATCTCCAGCTTGGCTTTACAGATTAGAATTTGCCTAACATTGATTAAGCACTCACAGCTTGTTGTGCGTGATATGGTCACAACTAGAAAAGCCTTCTGGCCATCCCACCAAGATTTTTCCTTTATATCACAAATGGAAAGAGGACAGTGGGCAATCCACACAAACCAATTTGTCAAATCATTAGAGGTTATTTTTTTTAAGTCCTTACTGGAGGATATGTTTTTATTGATTTTAGAGAGAGAGGAAGTGGGGAGAGAGAGATAGAGAAATCAATATGAAAGAGAAACACCCATCAGTTGCCTTTCCAAAACCTAGGTATATGCTCTGATCAGGAATCGAACCTGTAACATTTTGGTACAGGATGATGCTCCAACCAGCTAAGCCACCTGGCCTGGGCTCTAATCATTAGTTTTTATTTTTCCATGAATTCTGATTAAAGGAAACATATTTGGGGAAAGGGTCATCCTGTTTGTGTATGACTACTTTTTTTTAAAAACCTGGAAAAGAGACATGAAAAGCGTGGAGGGCATTCTCTTAAATAGACAGATCGATATGCCCAGCCAAGGTCTAGTTAACCTTTCCAAGGTAAGTAGGTGAAAGGGTGATGGTGAAATGTGGGTTCTTGTAGCTCTGGCTGCAAAATTTTCCCATGCTGCTGGAAAGTCCAAGTTAACGCCCAGGGTTCCTGGTCATCTAGAGACCTCTATCACTTCAAAACCCTTCGCTGTTAAGAGAACAGTTTGGCATTGATCCATTCCAAGAGGAATGCATGTTCATACGACTCAAACCATCAAGGAAGAACGGCCTTGACCTGTGGGAAGGACAGTGATGATGAGACAATTCCAGCACAACCTTGTTATTAGTTCCAGCATGAGCAAGGGTTTGAAACGTGGCTGCTGTGGTTCTGCCGTGCCGTCTGCAGAAGAATTTGTTAGTTAACCAGTGTTTGCTGAGTATCTGACTTAGAGCTCATGCTCTATGGGCTAGCTAACTATGCACTCTTTAGGTCATAAATATATAGAACACTTTGGGATGACATTTAATATGCATTTGGCATATTGCTCTGAGAATAAGTCCCTGATAATTTTGTGTAGGGCTGCATTGATTCTAGAATAGTTCCCTTTGACATAGTAATGATTAAATATGCTTACTTATGAACAGAATTTTTTTTTCATATTGTTACTGTATGACACTATGTTTAAGAGGAGGCACATTCAAACATAAATTGTTCCTTTCAGGCACCTCTGTAGAGCCTGGGCACTGACCTGTGCAGAGGCTGGGTACACTGTGAGCTTCTTCTTAACAAAACCCAAAGTGATTTTTAAAACTATATAAGATGTATTAGATGCAGTTGGAATGATTGGATTCTACTGTGGAATGAATAGCAAGCATGTGATTTGCTAAAAAGTTTATTTCAGGAAATTAATAATCTATAATGACATATTTTGTTATTAGTTTTACATATACAGTGTTATCAGTTGGGAAAACTGCAAGTAAAGATACCTAGTTAAAGTGGTAATTTTCTAACAGAACAAGAAATCTGGAGGTAAGAAGCTGCTGGCAGTTTACTGCCCAGCAATGCCAGTAAGAACCCTTATGGCCCCAGCTGGTTTGGCTCCGTGGATAGGGCATCAGGCTGCAGACTGAAGGGTCCCAGGTTCAATTCTGGCCAAGGGCACATACCCAGGTTGCAGCCTGGATCCCCAATGTGGGTCATGCAGGAGGCAGCCAATCAATGATTCTCTCTCTCCCTCTCCCTTCCTCTCTAAAATCAACCCTTGTGATTCTCTCTCTGTCCTGCCCTTAGCATATGAGTCTTCTGTTGTTGTTGTTGTTGTTGTTATTATTATTATTATGAGAGGCTTTGGGAATAGCTGTGCCAGTGAAGAAGAAAGGGGGGGGGGGGAGGGACAGAGAGGCTTGGAAAGGGAGAGGTGTTAGAGATGAGAAATGCCTGGTTTGCCTGTTATTATTTTGTTCCACAGCTGCAGGTACTGTGTTTGTAAACTGGCAGGAGGATGGGGGAGGGCAGTGCCAATGACCATTAATCCTGAGCCTGGTCCTTTTGTTATAGGCAGCGAGACAAACATGAGCAGAGCAAGGACCATGGACCAGGTACAGAAAGTCAACAGGCGGAAAGCCCTGGGGGCTTAGCAAGGGGCAAAACCGGACAAACAAAGACCTTTCCTCCCCAGCATATGGCTGGTCATGCTGGTCATGTGGTTTAGACCCCTGACCTTTTTCCCCTCAAGATAACATGATAACATCTAGGCCTCCTTGTATTTCAGCTCCAGGCCCAGAAAAGCAGCAAAACCAGACAAGTGACACCTTGGTTGCCTCAGGACCGGCTGCATTGACTAATGATCCCCTGGTGCAGACCAATCAGGAGACCACAACCCTGAAAACACACACCTGGAAAGCTGATGAATATTCTATTGAGACCCTTCCCTGGGAGCTCCCCTAGATTCCTGCTTGCAAGAGGAAGATAAATACCCATCAAAGGCTCTTCCCAGGGGAGCACACCTGCACCATTCCCTTTCCCCTTCTCCCCTCCAAGGGACCCCACAAGATTTACAACCAGGAGACCAATGGGCAGTGGCAGCTCGTCCGGGGCTAACCCCCTGACCCTGTCTCCAAGGCCCCCTTTTCTCTGACTTCCCAGTGAGCCAAAGCGGCTTTTTCTATGCCCTTCCTTGTTTATCTGTCCTAAGTGTGTTTTTTGCTTCGGTCAATAAATTCTTGCTTTCTTTGCTGCATTTTGCTCTCTTGATTGAAATCTTTCCTTCAAGAAGACAAGAACCAAGGTCTTGTCAGCTCAACTGGTAACACTTCATATAGAAGTAAAAGCTTCCTCAGACTCCCCGCTAATCCCCCAAGAGTTCCATTTTGTCTCACTGGCCAGAACTTGACACATGGCCACATTTAGCCCCAGGAGTTTGGGGAAAGAAGGCTTCACGTTTTTAGCTTCTGTAGTGGATGGAGGCTGGCAAAGCAGAGCAGCTGAGGAATGTGCTGCCCTCGTGACTACATCAGGGAGAAGCCCTACCAGCCTTTGTCAGGGAGGCAGGGAGTAGCCCAGATCCTTTGGTCAAAGTGCTTCCTTTGATGGCACTTATATGTAAACCAAAGGCTCAGTGCACAAAAATTCATACACCAGTGTGGTGCCTCGGCCTGGCCTGCCCTGTCCTGTCCCCTCTCAGAATCTAGGAGCCTTCAGGGGATGTCCCTCTGTGGGAGGCCACTGGGCCTATCAGGGGAAGGCACCACCCCCAACACCCTGCTGCTGCTGCTGCTGCCACTGCCGGCCCTCGCAGCCACTGCAGCTTTGTCCTGAAGGATGTCCAGGAGATGTCTGGTCTCTCCAGTTTAATTAGCATATTACCTTTTTATTAGCATAGATTAGATACTTCCTGGTTTCAAAGCACAGACACCTCCTCCTCAGGTTACTTACAGGAGTCAGAAAGTTGTCTCAAGCTATAGGGTCAGACCTTGTAAGATGGTCCAGATGAGGTCAATATTACTTCAGTAGCAGCTCCGGTGTTGGCCACCAGGTCCCTGAACTGACTGATGTTGATTTACAGTCAAGGTCTCCAACCAGGCCATCGATGGCACTGTAGGGAGCTGTAGGTCCGGAGGTTCGGACTTCCCTCGGGAACTGGGGAGGGGAGCGGGAAAGGAACCTGTTACCAAGCCGAGGACCACGGTGGCACGCAGGCTGTGCTGACCTGGGGCTACGGGTTTGGGCATCCCTGCAGCTTCGCAGCTTCACTCAGTGCTCATTTCCTCCCAAATGTAGCACACAGAGCTGATTCTTTTCAGCCTTGAAGTTTATCCCGAAAGCTGCCTTTCTATTTTCAAAGTAACCCTAAAAATAATTGTCTGCTTTGATTATTTGGAGGGCCGGACAACTAGAACAAATGGACCAACAAAAAACCTACTTACTTATTGCTCTGGGGATATAGTGTTCCTATGTGTCCTTTTCCTATTAAAAGAAAAAAAATGGAGGGGGGGGGGCATTGGTATATGTACAAAAATAATAATTTAATTAAAAAAAAGAAGAAAAAAAGAAAAGAAAAAAAAATGAAATTCACCTATTTAGTGGCATTTAACACAGTGGCAATGTTGTATCATCATCACCTCCTTCCTGACCCAACAGATGTGCTTTCCTGCTTTTGAAAAGCATTCGTGAATGCTGGGGGTGATCTGTCCTGCGTTGACATAACTGTTGTGGCTCCTCCAGGCTCACTCAGGAGCCATGGGTTTAGGGGCCTAAACCTGCGTTATAGACTTTACATAACAAAAGGACATCTTCCTGGCTAATTGTTACCCCCATTCTCAAAACCCTCCACTTTTCTAATGCCCCTCAGCTGCAGAAGCTCAGGGGAAGCTGCTTGTTTGCTGAAGATTGTTTAACCGTGTTATGATGGCTTAGCAGTTAAATTTCCAGAAACAACAAATGATGACCAAACCGAGGCAGTGCAAAGTCACGAGTAGCTTTGGAAAATAGAAAATAGAATCTCTCTTCAGTTCACCCCCTGCTGCGAGAGGAATGTTCCAGGTTAAGGCCTCAAGAGTGATATTCAGAGGGCCAATCATTCTTCCACCTGAACAACTTTTACTTGCAAAGCCCTTCACCCATCCTTGGCCCAGACACAGCTCACCGTGTCCTCACACAGCCCCATGGAGGCACAAGGCAGGTATTGCCATCTCATAAGAGACTCTGAGAGCGTTGCTGCAGTCAAACTGTGGCTGCCTCTCTGTTTACCACCCACCTTCTCTAACTCTAGAGTAGGGGTGTCGAACTCAATCAGAGAAGGGGCCAAAATCTAAAATCCAGCCTAAATCGAGGGCCGAATGGTTTACTGAACAGTCATAAACTGACAATGTCATAAACTGACAGCGGAATGCAGTGATGACAGCGCGGTGCGGGCCACATTGCAAGGCCTGGCGGGCTGGATTTGGCCCGCGGGCCTGTGTTTGACACATGTGCTCTAGAGATTAAAAAAAAAAAAAAAAAGGAGGGCCACTTAGGCCCCTCAAATGGCAGAATAACTCAGAAAGGGTATGATTTGACTTGTCTTTTATAACCAGTATTTTTCAATGGGGGGTTTAGAACAGTTTGAACACAAAATGAAATAGAGCTCGGCCAGTGTGGCTCAGTGGTTGAACCAGGAGGTCATGGTTTGATTCCGGGTCAGCTGCTTCCTGTACGCCCCCCACAGGGTTGTGGGTTGAATCCACCTTGGGGGGCATACAGGAAGCAGCTGATTGATCAATGATTATCTCTTATCATTGATGTTTCTATCTATTTCTCCCTCTCCCTTCCTCTCTGAAATCAATAAAATATATTTTAAAAAATAGAATGGAATAATAAATATCAGAGTACATTGTAGTCATAGTAAGTACTCTTTTCTGAAATGTTTGTGTTGGTAATGTGTGTGTGGTAATGTTTCTTATTTATTTATTTGATATTTTAATTTGTTTTATTTTATTTAAAAAATATATTTTATTGATTTTTTTTACAGAGAGGAAGGAAGAGGGTTAGAGCGTCAGAAACATCGATAGGAGAGAAACATCTATCAGCTGCTTCCTGCACACCTCCTACTACAGATGTGCCCGCAACCAAGTTACATGCCCTTGACCGGAATCGAACCTGAGACCTTTCAGTCCGCAGGCCAACACTCTATCCCGAGCCAAACCAGTTAGGGTTATTTGATATTTTAAAAATTGATTTTAAAGAGAGAGGAAGGGAGAGGGAGAGAGAGAGAGAGAACCATCGATCCATTGCCTCCCATAAACACTCCAATTGGGGATCAAACGTGCAACCTGGATATGTGCCCTGACCACGAATCAATTTGTAACCCTCAGGTGCACGGGACCGTGCTCTAACAACTGAGCCACACATGCTGCTGCTGCTGTTGCTGCTGCTTCTTCTTCTTCTTCTTCTTCTTCTTCTTCTTCTTCTTCTTCTTCTTTTTATAAATATATTTTATTAAGTTTTTACAGAGAGGAAGAGAGAGGGGTAGAAAGTTAGAAACATCGGTGAGAGAGAAACATCCATCAACTGCCTCTTGCACACCCCCTACTGGGGATGTGCCGGCAACCAAGGTACATACCCTTGACGGGAATCGAATCTGGGACCTTTCAGTCCACAGGCTGACACTCTATCCACTGAGCCAAACCAGTTTCGGCCACACATGCTTCTTAATGTGGGTTACAGTTTAACAAAGTTTGAAAGCCATGGACATAAATAGCTATGGCCCTTTCAGAACTGCTCAGATTTGAACATTGCCAGCCTTGGGCCTTGCTGCTGCCCTGCCCCCCTTCAAATGTTATCAGGATGGTAAGTAACATCATGGGAGTGTTCAGAGCCCCTTTGCCAATCTCATGCACTCTCTATATCAGAGGCAAAAATGGAGCATGACAGTCTGCGCCTAGGGTGATTTCCAAGAACTGAGAACGGGCTTGGTAGGGAAGGTTGTTACCAACAGTGAAACAGTGTCAGCCCAGCTTTGCGGTTCCAGCTCCTCTGTGAGTGTACTTGAACATTCTAGGGCGTGTCTACAGCCGCAGGCCAGGGCACTGCCCTCCCGTGCACTCCTCAGAAGCCTGCTGCAGAGCACTCCGCCTGCAGTTATCCCACAGAAGCCACCTGTTGTGCCTCTGAGCACGAGGCGTCCCAGATCACTTACAGTTCCCCAAATCCCTTTTCATAGAAAAAGCCACTCTGTCTGCTGGAGATCGCAATTTGCCTTTTTAATTTTGCTTCTGATAAACTTTGGTCTGATGATTTTCTCAGGCAGTGTTTACATGAAAGCAACCCAGAAAATTAGTAAAATATTTAGTAAATTGATTGGCTGAAAAATGCAGACTATTACAATCAAGGTTCAGATTGATTTTTTAAAATCATGTTTTCTTAATGTCCCATAGATATAACTAGATCTATCTAGCCATAGAGCAACTAATTAGCCTTTTTGGTCTGTTTGTATTGTATTTTTGAAACTGTATTATTCACTAAAAGTTAATTGAAAGTGCTGAGCCTAAACCTTAGGACAAAACTACTAAGAAATATGAAAATCTTTCATTTTAGATTCTTACCTATTCAGCAATACTGGTTTTACCTAAATGTAGCGAGCCTTTTAAAAATTTATTAATTTCAGAGAGGAAAAGAAAGAGAGAGAGATAGAAATATCAGTGATGAGAGAGAATAATTGATCGGCTGCCTCCTGCATGCCTCCACCTAGCATGCACCCTGACCGGGAATCGAACTATGACCTCCTGGTTCATGGATAGATGCTCAACCACTGAACCACACAGGCTAGGCAACATATAGCATTTTAATTACTCGAACTTTGTGAATGTTACTTACAGCTGAGTGATGTAGTGTATTTCCTTTGGTTTATAACCTCTGGTTTTCCCTGGTATTAATTGTCTTCATTTAAAAAATTATTTTTGTCTTATTTTTCTGGGTACCTATTCCTTTTCTTCTTTTTAAAAATCTTTTTTATTTATTTATGTTATTGATTTTAGAGAGAGGAAGGTAGAGAGTGAGAGAGAAACATTGATGTGAGAGAGCAACATCGATTGGTTGCCTCCCACATGTGCCCTGACCAGGGATCAAACCCACAACCTGGGTATGTGCCCTCTCTAGGAGTCAAACCTGCCATCTCTCAGTGCACAGGATGACGCTCAACCAAGGGAGCCACGCCAGTAGGGCTCATCACATATTTCTAATTCACCCCCAAACTCTCTACTGGGAGGATAAAGCCTCCTATCAAGACTTTCATGAACATCAGGTGGTCTACCAGTTTCATTCTTCCCAGGATCTCTTTGTACTTCTGCTCCAATCAAAGATAGTTCCTATTGTCCTGAGGTTTATTTTCACTATCATCTTGGGAAGTCCTTTCCCCACCCTCCTGTGTTGGATCTCCTCTATTTCCTGGACCCCATGTCTTCATTTCCTCCCATATTCTTTAGTTTTAAGAAAGTATATCCTCCTCTAATTTTTCTAAGGATACTTCATTAGTAGCCAGTTCTTTAAGATCAAGCATGTCTGTACCTTTGTTATTCCCTTGGTTAGATATGATATTACAGTTTGCCAAAAATGTCCCCTCAATTTAATCATTGCTCCATTATTTGCTAGCTTCCAGCATCGCTGTTGAAATGGTTGAAGTTATTATTATTCTCAGTCCTTTAAATGTGACTTGCTTCTCTCTCTCTCTCCATCTAAATCAGGCTATAAAAATTAAAACAAGACACAAGCAAGTTAGGTTTGTGGGATCAAAATGCCCAGGGATGAAGGTAGAGAAAATAAATTCCAAATAAAAGGCTTAGACTTTCATTGAGGTCCCTGCCACATATAAAGACACAACTGCACCATTAAAAGGGGCACATAACTAGAGTTAGCTCCCAAGGTGGGTCCCAGTCTCATACCTTTTCAAGATGAACAATCTCATCAATGTCCTGACTTTTTTCATTATCCAACTATTCAGCTGACAACTCTGTTGTTGGTTGGGTATATTATTATATGATTATTAACTCCCCTAAGGTTTAGAATTAAATACAGATATGATGAGCTAAATCAAACCCATAGTACTAAATGTTTAGTATTTACCTTGAATTATAAGACAGTCTGTGTATGTTATTTATGTAAAGTGTCTGTAATAAAAACATAAATTATACTCTTTAGAGATTCTGACAGATTACCTTGTGATTACAATTTGAAATGTGCAATTGATTTTATACTTGTGGTTTTAAAGTGAAGGTGCAAGAGAATTAGGTTAAGTGTGTAAGTTGCGTGGTTTGTACTAAGAGAACTGTGGCATCGTCTGCCCTGTCCGGCCGCCAGGAGGTCTATGTGAGTCTCATGACAGTTACTTCTTCCACCACAGGCTGTCATAGGGCAGTGCAGTTCCCCCTCACCGAATGAACCCACAGGCAGAGACCCGACTGGAATATTTATTTATTTTAAATAGTTTTGTTTATTTATTAATTTTAGAGAGAGGAAAGGAGGGAGGGAGAGAGAGAGAGAGAGAGAGAGAGAGAGAGAGAGAGAGAGAGAAAGAGAGAAACATTGCTGCACTTATTTATGCATTCATTGGTTAATTCTTGTATGTGCCCTGATTGGGGATTTGAACATTATCAGGATGATGTTCAAACCAACGAGGCTACCTGGCCAAGGCCAGATTGGAATATTTAAACACAAATTATGCTAAAGGCTGGAGCAAGATCAGCAGACTTCTTCTGAAAGGACCAAATTGTAATTCTTTTACTCTTTGCTGTAGAGTTTAGGTGTCTAAAGGAAAAGGGGAAATCCAATGCCTTTGAATGCATGGCCTCATAGTCACGAGTCTAGAAAGGACCTGGTGAGAAGAGAGGGCGGGGAGGGGCGGAGGAAGAGGGGGGCAGGAAAAGTCTTGTACTTCTTTCCCCGCGCTGGAAGGAAAGCATTCCAGTGACTTTCCCACATGCTGGGGATTGGACTTTTTTTTTTTTTATATGCACTTCTGAATATTTTTATTTTAAAGAGTAGAAGCACTGATTGTCAGTTTAACAACAACACACTTACATCATTCAGTTATCCAAATTTTGCCATTCAAATCAAAAGTCACCTTAGTTTTACAATTTCTTAAGTATATTTCATCTGAGGATATTTTTCCCAATGATTTTTTGAGAATGTGGAAGAAACAGAGGGAAAGAAAGAGAGAGAGAGAAAGAGAGAGAGAGAGAGAGAGAGAGAGAGAGAGAGAGAGAGAGAGAGAGAGAGAGAAGAGAGGGAGAAAAAGAGAGGTAGAGAGAAACATCAATGTGAGAGAGACACATCCATTGGTTGCCTCCTGAACAAGGCCCTACCAGAGCCGAGAATTGAACCTACAACCCTTCAGTGCATGGGTCATCACTCTAACCAATGAGCAACACTAGCCAGGGCTCTTAGCTACATTTAAAAAAGAACAAGCTCATTTCTGGGAAAACTATAAGATATGAATACAAGCCTAATATAGACACACATACATATTTAAAATTTGATTAATCAATTAATTTAAATATTTTTTAAAAATATATTTTATTGATTTTTTACAGAGAGGAAGAGAGAGGGATAGACAGAAACATCGATGAGAGAGAAACATCGATCAGCTGCCTCCTGCACACCCCCACCGGGGATGTGCCCACAATCACAGTACATGCCCCTGACTGAATCGAACCTGGGACCTTTCAGTCCGCAGGATGACACTCTATCCACTGAGCCAAACCGGTTTCGGCTAATTAAAATATTTTTATTGATTTCAGAGAAGAAGGAAGAGGGAGGGAGGGAAGGAGGGAGGGAGAGAAGGAGGGAGAGAGAGAGTGTGAGAGAGAGAGAGAGAGAGAGAGAGAGAGAGAGAGAGAGAGGGAAACATCAATGGTGAGAGAGAATTATTGATTGACTGGCTCCTGCACGCCCCATACTGGGGACTGAGCCTGCAATCCATGTATGCACCCTTGACTGGAATTGAACCCAAGACCCTTCAGTCTGTAGGCCAACTCTCTATTCACTGAGCCAAACCAGCTAAAGCTAAATATTAATTTATTGAAAATTTTTTTTCTAGAGTGAGAGACATTAGTTTGTGTTCATTGATTGATTCTAGCATGTGCCCTTACTGGGGATTGAACATGAAACCTTGTCATGTGGGGATGACACTCTAACCAACTGAACTACTTGCCATGGCCATAGGCACATACCCGTGTATATATAAAAGCCTAAGTGACTGAAAGACCAAATGAGCAGTCAACAGGTCGCTATGATGCGCACTTTACCACCAGGGGGCAGATGCTCAATGCAGGAGCTGCCCCTGGTGATCAGCTGACCAACCTGCACCAGATGCTGGGCCAATGGCTGGTGAATGCTGCTGCAGCGACATGAGCCTCTCCCGCCTCTGCAGCACACTACTGCAGCAGGCGCAGTGGGCCAGGATGAGCCGAAGTGGCATGGCGCCTGGCATGGGCTCAGGCTTTTCCCCAGCCGCATGCCGCTTTGCGCACAGTATACTACATTCCTCAGGGGACATTGGACTGCTGGTTTCGGTGGGGATCAGGCTAAAACGGATAGTCTGACATCCCCCAAGGGGTCCTGGATTGAGAGAGGGTGCAGGCCAGGCTGATGGTGCACGAATTGTGCAGTGGGCCTCTCGTATCTTAATAAATGCTAGAACTATGATAAAACAAGTTTAATTTCAAAGTAAAATTTAAAGAGTTACTTGTTCTTAATATGCTTAAAATTTTTTTTTTTCAATCGCAGTTTACAATTAATATTATTTTGTATTAGTTTCAGGTGCTCTGCATAATGACTGAAATAAGGACTTCTTTTTATAGCAGGATTCAAGGGATACCTCAAATGGGTCCAAATTGTATTGGTTTCAAAACAGTGTGTGGACATAACTCCAGGAATGCAGAGTTCAAGATGCAAAGTAGAAAAGTGGTTGTTTAAGCCCAAACTGAGGCCTGAGCTGGAGAAACAGAAGGGAATGAGAGCGAGATGGGCCTGGGCTCTGTTTCTGGAATAGGCTAGTTAGCTCCTGGAATCTCAATTCCCTGTTCTGTCATATGGAAATAAGGCCTGTTTGGTTTGAATAAACCATTGCATAAAAAGACTGCCGGAGGAGCATTTTGCAATAAGAGATGCAGCTTTTGCCGAAACCGGTTTGGCTCAGTGGATAGAGCATGGGCCTGCGGAATGAAGGGTCTCTGGTTCAATTCCGGTCAAGGGCATGTACCTTGGTTGCGGCACATCCCCAGTGGGGGGTGTGCAGAGGAGGCAGCTGGTTGATGTTTCTCTCTCATCGACATTTCTGACCCTCTATCCCTCTCAATTCCTCTCTGTGTAAAATCAATAAAATATATATTAAAAAAAAAAAAAAAAGAGATGCAGCTTTTATTCATATGCATTTACTCTTTGACCCAGCAAACCCACTTCTGGGAACTTACCCTGAAGCTACACCTCCTCCAATAAAAACTATAAATGCAAAAGCTTATTCATCATTTGTCATAGCAAAATATTGCAAACGACCTGTATGTGACATGTATTATTAGTTTTCTATTGCTGCATAATGCATCACCACAAGCTTAGAGCAACACCCATTTGTTAACTCACCGTTCTCTGGACCAGCAGTGAGCATGGTGTGGCTGTGTCTTCTGCTCCCGATATCACTAAGCTTAAGTCAAGTTTGTGGCCAGTGTTAGTTCTCATCCGGAGAACTCAGGCGAAGGCCTCTGCTTCTAAGCTCATCCTTATTGTTGGCAGAGTTTAGTTTCTTGTGGTGGCAGGACTGAGGATGTTTGCCTTAATGGGTGTGAGCCAGGGGCCACTCTCAGCTCCTGGAGGCCACCTGCCTTCTTTGCCAAGTAACTCCCGGTCTTCAAGCCAGTGCATCACAACCTTCCTGTGGTTGGAAGCTCTGATTTTTCTTCTGAGGCCAGCTAGAGAAAGCTCTCTGCTTTTAAAGGGCTTGTAACATTGGACCAGGCCCCCTGGACATTCTCTCTGTCAGAGGGTTAACATATACAAAATTCTTTCACAGTCATATTTAGATTAGTGTTTGACTGAATAACTGGGAGAAGGTGTGTGTACACCAGGGGCCAAGAATGTTGGGGGCTATCTTAGAATTCTGCTATCACATAGACAGCTGAATGAATCCCCCGAGTCCACCCGCATAGTGAACTATGCTGCAGGAATAAAGGGTGAGAAAGGCCTCGGCGAACTGCTCTCGAGTGATTTCCAGGATATGTTATATGCTGTTATGTGAAAAAAGCAAGGTGGAAAAAAATGTGCTGCCTTCCATGTAAGAAAGAAGGGGAGGTAAGAAAAAAAGAAAAAAAGTCTATATTGTGGTAGGCTGCATCTAAATGGCCTGAACCTTGCTTCTTGTTTTGCATGCCCTAATGTAATCTTTCCCCTTGAGTGTGGGCTGGACTTGTTTCTAGCAAACAGAATATAGTTGAAGTAGTGAGATGTCACTGGTAAATTAGGTTCCAGAAAGATTGTGGCTTTTCTCTTGGAATCTTGCTTTCTTTCTTTTTCCTTCTTCTTACTTGAGGGTAAAGCAAGCTGCCGTATTATGAGTAGTTTTATGAAAAGGTCACAATGCAAGAAACCAATGTCCCCAGCTATTGTGGGTTGAATTGTGATGACCAGAGATACATTGAAGTTCTAACCCACCCTGTACCTGTGGATGCGACCTTATTTTTGGAAATAGGATCATTGCAGATGTAATCAAGTTAAGATGAAGCCCGACTGGGTTGGACTGAGCCCTAGTCTAATGACTGTGGGCTGGACTAGAAGAAGGAAATTTGGACACAGAGAGACACAGACACAGAGGGAAGGAAGCCATGGGTATGCAGATGCAGAATTTGGAGTTGTGCTGTTGCAAGCCAAGAATGCCAAGGATAGCGAGCAACTGCTCAAAGCCAGGAGGACAGTAAGGAAGGATTCTCCTTCAGAGCCTTCAGAGGGAACATGGCCCTCCAGACATTCTGGTTTCAGACTTCTAGGCTTCCGAATTGTGAGAGAATAAATTCCTATTTTCTAAAGCCAGCCAGTTTGTGGTCATTTGTTATAGCAAATTACCAGGAAACTAAGACACTGGCTGACAGCCAGTAAGGACCTGAGGTCAGCCAACAGCCACGTGAGTGAGCTTGAAAGAGGATCTTCTGAGGCCTGCCAAGAGCCAGGCTGAGTGAGCATGGAAGCTGATCCTCCCGCAGTCAAGCCTTGAGATGACTGTAACCCCAAGTGCCACCTTGATTGCATTCTGGCGACAGACCTAGAGCCAAAGATACCTACCTAAGGTCCTCTGGATTTCTAACCTACAGAAACTATGAGATAATAAGTGTTTGTTGTCCTAAACTGCTAAGCTTAGTTATACAGCAATAGATAATGAACACATATTTATTTTATTTTTAATTTACTTTAACAAAATATATATTTTTATTGATTTTTTACTGAGAGGAAGGGAGAGGGATAGAGAATCAGAAACATCGATGAGAGAGAAACATCGATCAGCCACCTCCTGCACACCCCTCACTGGGGATGTGCCCGCAACCAAGGCACATGTCCTTGACCTGAATCAAACCTGAGACCCTTCAGTCTGCAGGCAGACACTCTATCCACTGAGCCAAACCGGCTCTGGCGATAATGAACACATATTTAGATAGATATCCTTAATTTGGGGAGGATGGAAGAATAGGAACTAATGATAATGGCTACTATCAGAGGTGAGTAGGAACAGAGAACAAAGAATAGAAAGGGAGTGCTACATTAAAAATGGAATTTAATAAAAAAAAAAAAGAATGAAAAAGCAAACTCTAAAATTAATGCAAATAAAAATAAATTTAACAATATATCACATTAATAATATAACCATATTAAAATGCAATTTAAGTAACTTTTGAACACAGTACTCTAATTGCATATCATTTAGAAGGATGCACCTAGAGGTTCAGAACAAGTTCCCTCAAGATGTGCTTCTGTGGTAGGCAGACTGTTTTGAGCTAAAGGCAACCAACACCTTGCTGGCTCGAGAGTAACTTTTGCTTCCCACTCACCCTTAACTGCCAAGAAGAACTTGAGTCAGGGGCCTTGCTCATAATAAGAGATTATCAGAGAACATTTTGAGCTATCTATCGTGCAGGGCAAACTTCTAATTAATGAACTATTGTTGTTGTTTTTAAAGAATAGTTTACTGAGTTTTAGAGAGAGAGGAAGGGAGAGAAACATCAATGTGAGAGGCCAACATTGATCAGCCGCCTCACTCCCAAGTGCCAAGGGTCCCTCCTTTGCCTCTATAACTTGTTTCTTCAGCCTGTTTCTTCTTTTTTTATTTTTTTTTTTATTTAAAATATATTTTATTGATTTTGTACAGAGAGGAAGGGAGAGAGATAGAGAGTTAGAAACATCGATGAGAGAGAGTCATCAATCAGCTGCCTCTTGCACACCCCCCACCGGGGATATGCCCGCAACCAAGGTACATGCCCTTGACCGGAATTGAACCCGGGACCCTTCAGTCCCCAAGCTGACACTCTATCCATTGAGCCAAACCGGTCTCGGCCAGCCTGTTTCTTCTATGAATTACTTCTTCTACTCTGTGGTTTTCCAAATAAGTGTACTCTTATAGTTTGGGTCTTGGCTCTGAATTCTTTCCTAGCCAGAACTCAAGTACTGAGGTTGCTGAATCCAGATTTGGTCCAAAACCCACCGGTCTAACACCTGGTGCCATTCCCACTGCCTACGTGTGGTCGGTAAATGCGGCTCACGAGCCACATGCGGCTCTTTGGCCCCTTGAGTGAGGCTCTTCCACAAAATACCATGGCCTGGGCGAGTCTATTTTGAAGCAGTGGGGTTAGAAGAAGTTTAAAAAATCTGGCTCTCAAAAGAATTTTCAATTGTTGTACTGTTGATATTTGGCTCTGTTGACTAATGAGTTTGCCAACCACTGGCCTACGTCCAGTGGTCGCTAACTGGTGGTCTGGGACCACTGGTGGTCTGTGAGGTCCAAAAGGTTGGTGACCACTGGCCTCGGACATGACTACCACCCATGACTCTCTTTTAATTAGGCATTTTTTTTTTATGTTCAGATCATCCTATATGGTTCCTTTATATCTTTGAGTTTGGAAGGCCCACTATGCAGGCCTTCACTGAGCTCGTTAAGTTTGGTATTGAAAGGGTTAACTGGAAGCACAGGCAGATAGGGCAGGGGGCCAGCAGGAAACAGGCAGGTGGAAAGTAGGCAGGGGCAGACAGGCAGTGTGAGCAGCCTAATCACCGAAACCAACCAAGCAGAAATAGTCAAGTGTTTTTGGACTCGAAGCAGGAGGCCTAGGAAAACAAGAGAGGGCCGGCAGTCACAAGGTGCATGAGCTTAGAAACAGAGCAAGTTCAGCACAGGGACAGAGAAAGAACACAGAGATAGGGAAAGTCCAACACAGGGACAGAGCAAGGACACAGAAACAGGGAAAGTTCAGGTCCCTTGCTGGGCAAGAACAATTGAGGGAATCAATCAGGTGATGACACAGGTAGACACAGAGCAGGCTTAAAGCAAATACATATCCCTGGACCACAGGACATTAGGGGGGCAGCCCATTATTGGTCCCCTCTCCCCATGCGAGGGGTCTGAATCTGCTTGTAATAAATTTTTCACATGTTTGCTTAAATCTTCTGGTCATTGGAGCTCATTCTTTGGCATTGTGAAACACTACCAGGGGGGAAAAAAACTCAGATCATTGTTCTAGTTATTGGTATGTGGCCCCCCTTCTTTTTGTCCAGAACCTTATGGTATCGGATTTTAAACTGGAGGCATCAGTACAAACTCATAATTTAAAACTATGTTCAGGTGAAGGGTACACTATTTACTGTTTCATATCTATATCTATATGAATATATATGAAGAACTAGGATGTCTCTCCCTAGGGCAGAGAAAACACAATGAGAGCCAGTAGATCTTGCGGAAGAAAACAAGAAAGTAGTCCATTGGCCAAACATGGGCAATTTGAACTGAATTAAAAAGAATCTAGGAGTCCATACTGTTATTCAAAGAGAAGGAAGAGGGGGAGGGAGTTGTGAAGGAGAGGAGAAGGGGAAAAAAGAGAGAAAAGGAGAAAAGGGGGGAAGGTACACTTCTTTAGGGAGGAAAGACCACTAATAAACGTAGAAGAAATAATAAAATTAGAAAATTACTTTATAACCAGTACCATGTGTTCACCAATGTGCGGTTACCGCCCCCTAGTTTCAGCCTATCACCTCAGATACTATCTGTTGCAGGGGGAGAGAGAGGGATCTTTGTGGAGAGATCTGCCAGACCAGACCTTGACCAAGTGATCAAACTTGGCATCATGGATAATGGGACAAAACGATGCTATGCTTCCTTATGAACATATACAACATCACCTTTAACTTTTTTTTTTTTAAAGCACTGAACTCTTTTTTTTAAAAAAATATATATTTTATTGATTTTTTACAGAGAGGAAGGGAGAGAAATAGAGAGCTAGAAACGTCGATGAGAGAGAAACTACTGGGGATGTGCCCGCAACCAATGTACATGCCCTTGACCGGAATCGAACCCGGGACCTTTCAGTCCGCAGACTGACGCTCTACCACTGCGCCAAACCGGTTTCGGCACCTTTAACTTTTATTATTGAAAAGTTTAACCTGGTCCTAGCCAGTTTAGCTCAGTGGATAGAGCCTTAGTCTGGGGAGTGAAGAATCCTGGGTTCGATTCTGGTCAAGGGCATGCGCATGGTCGGGGCTCATGCAGGAGGCGACAATTGATATGTTTCTCTCACATTGATATTTCTCTCTGTCTTTCCCTCTCTCTAAAAATCAACGGAAAAATATCCTCTGATGAGGATTAAAAAAAAAAGTTTAACCTAAATCTAATAATGAAGAGCCAATTTGATAAATACAAGTTGACACAATTTATAAGACAATTATCCTGGACTTTTCAAATATGTCAGTTAGGAAAGATTTTTCTTTAAAAACAAGAGTAATGGCACTAGGGTAGTAGATTAAAGGAGTTTAAACAGAGAGGCATGAAATCAAATGTAATAAGTGACTTGGGTAGATCCTGAATTGCAAAAAAGTGTGTGTTTATGACATTTTAGAACAGCAAAGGAAATTTCAATGTGGATGATATGACTGAAATGGTATCAAGTTTCTTGCACATGATAATGGTGAGGTGTTTAGGGGGGAAGCAGTGTTGTTCTCAGCTTCCCAATGGTTCAGGAGAATAGTACATATGTAGTGAGAGAGAACACGAATTTGTGACATGCTCGCATTTAGTGAAGGGTATACTGTTCATAGGACTGTGCTTTCAACTCTTTAGTTGGTTTATAAATTTGGAAACTAAAAAGCTGGGTTAAAAAAAGGGAAGTGTATGCTGATGGGAATGCAGACTGGTGCAACCACTGTGGAGAACAGTGTGGAGTTTCCTCAAAAAACTGAAAATGGAACTCCCATTTGACCCAGTAATCCCACTCCTAGGACTATACCCCAAGAAACTAGAAACACCAATCAGAAAGGATATATGCACCCTTATGTTCATAGCAGCACAATCTACAATAGCCAGAATTTGGAAACAGCCTAGGTGCCCGTCAGCAGATGATTGGATCCAAAAACCATGGTACATCTACACAATGGAATACTATGCTGCCATAAAAAAGAAGGAATTCTCATCATTTGCAGCAACCTGGATGGAATTGGAGAGCATCATGCTGAGTGAAATAAGCCAATCAATGAAAGAGAAACACCACATGACCTCACTCATTTATGGATAATAAAGAACATTATAAACTGATGAACCAAAAGATAGATATAGAGACAGTAAAGCAACAAGCAGACTGTCAATTTACAGTAGGGAGGGGAGGGAGATCTGGGGGAGATAATAGATCAACTGAAGGACTTGTATACATGCATATAAGTACAACCAATGGACATAAAACTCTGGGGAGGGAGGGTATGTATGGGAGGAAGGGAGGGGGGCAAAAAAAATCAATAAAATATATTTAAAAAAAAAAAAGGGAAGTGCAAAAATTGGTGTAGCCATTAGGAAATACAGTATAAAGGCTTCTCAAAAAAAAAAAAAAAAAAAAAAAAATAGAACCACTATATGAACCAGCAAACTCACTTCTGGGTATTATCTGAAGAAATTAAAAAAAAAAAAAACTCACTTGCTGAAACCGGTTTGGCTCAGTGGATAGAGCGTCGGCCTGTGGACTGAAGGGTCTCGGGTTCAATTCTGGTCAAGAGCATGTACCTTGGTTGTGGGCACATCCCCAGTGGGGGGTGTGCAGGAGGCAGCTGATCGATGTTTCTTTCTTATCGACGTTTCTAACTCTCTAACCCTCTCCCTTCCTCTCTGTAAAAATTCAATAAAATATATATTTTTAAAAAAAGTCACTTTCTTTTAAAAAAAAATTATTGATTTTTTACAGAGAGGAAAGGAAAGAGATAGAGAGCTAGAAACATCAATGAGAGAGAAATATTGATCAGCTGCCTCCTGCACACCTCCTACTGGGGATGTCCTCACAACCCAGGTACATGCCCTTGATGGGAATCGAACCCAGGACCCTTTAGTCCACAGGCCGATGCTCTATCCACTGAGCCAAACTGGTCAGGGAAAAAGCCACTTAATTTCAAAGGATATATGCACCTCTATGTTCTTTGCAACATTATTTACAAAAGCCAAGATATGGAGACAACCTAAGTGTCCATCAATATCAAATGGATAAAAAAAAAAGTGGTGCATATACACAATGGCATGTTACTGGGCCATAAAAATAAATGAAAGTTTACAATTGGTGACAACATGGATGAACCTGGATGGTATTATGCTAAGTGAAATAAGTTAGAAAAAGAAAGCCAAATACCATATGATTTCACTTACATGTGTGCTGGGGCTGACCAGCAGACCCTGAACAATGGATGAACAGATTACTCTGACACACGCTTCTGTGAAAGAGAAGGCGAAGGGGTTTGTTTGGCTGAAGAAACCAAAAACAGGCATGATTGCCTGCCTTGTTAGCTTTTCATTGCCACAACAGCTTGAACTAAAATTAACCTCTAGATACAATCAGCAGGGTAAGCATCTTTGAGAAAGTTCATGCTTCTACAAGGTCGGGTCTTAAAGACTAAACATAGAGATTCTAACAAAACACCTGGGGGACTGGACTTGTTTGTGAAAATCAAGGCAGGGCTGCTGCCTTCAGCAAGGCCCCTAGAGGGCCCTGACCTTTCACAGAATCCTCCTTATAGACATTCCAACCAAGTCCCATGCTTCCCCACACATGTGGCATCTAAAAAACAAAAGAAAGGAGCAAACAAACAGGAACAAACTCATAGATACAGAGAACTGAAGGTTGCTAGATGGGAGGGGATTAGAGAGGATGGTGAAGTAGGTGAAGGGACTGAGTACATATTGGGGAGAACCAAGATGGTGGTGCAGGTAAATGCTGAAACTGACAGCCTCTCACAACCACACCAAAATTATAAGTAAAATACAGAACAGCCATCATTCAGAACCTGGCTGGATGAAGATCCTACAAATAGAGAAGTCAAAAAGAATGTACATGGAGACTGGTAGGAGGGAGCAGAGGCTAAGAATGGGCTGGTCTGACACCCAACTGTGGTGGTTTTTTAATTGGGAGGGATATCTTCAAGGCTGCTTGTGAGAAGCAGGGGTCCCAAGCCCCACATCAGACCCCCAGCCCAGGTCTCAGAGCTTGGAAGAGAAGTCCTTGTAACATAGGGCTTTAGAAACTCGTGGGGATTGCGGCTGAGTGGCACAGAGGCTGCTGGAGATACAGGCAGTTCCTCTTAAAGGGCTGGCACACAAACTTACACGGTCCTGCTTCCTCAGAGCTCTAATGACGAGTGGGGGCTCCGGGGGATCCGGGACACATGGGGAGGAACTGGATAGACTGGCATTGATGCAAGAACTCAGGATCAGCTTTTCCCCAGACCGGGGGGTGGGGTGAGGGGAGTGCTCATAGGGGTTATTGTTCCTGTGCTGGGACCTCCCCCATTACAGAGCTGACTGGCAGCCATATATGAGTCTCCATAAACCTGGCCCACATTGTTCACTCCATCCTGTTGATTCCACCCCATCCAATTTGCAGCCCTACTCAAGCTGTTTGCAGCAACTTTTCCATGTGAATGACCTGTCCTGGCTCAGGCCTCAGACTTTGCTTAATCTCTCAAACAAGCAATAGCTGGCATCAGCGTGCCCCAAACATATTAATACAGGGCCTAAGACTTGGCACTAGCACCAGCCTGCCTGGCTTCACAGCTGGGCTTTGCATGGGCACTTCCTAGCCCAATATAAGTAGCAGCTATTTGCAGATCTCTGTATAGCTCCTTCCAGGTGGCCCTACATAGTGGCTGACTTTGCACCTCCCATGAGGCCCCTGAGCCAGTGAATCTGGTGGGCAGCTTCAGACCATGTCAGATTATAACTCTACACATCCAAAAATAACACACTCAAAGGATAGACTCAGTCAGCACCAAAGCCCCAAGAAGCAAGTCCTGCTCCATAGGGGCATCTCCTGTATAGCAGCTCTTCCACTGCAGTCACAGCTGGTCCCCACAGCCAATTGGCTGGAGTCAACTCCTCCTAGGGATGCCAACAGCAATCAAGGCTCAACTACAACAAGACTGTGCACACAGCCCACACAGGGGCACACCTAGAATGTCCTGCTCAGGTGACTAGGGAGGTTGAGCCACTGGGCCTACAGGATACCTACTACACAAGGCTACTTTACCAATCCCAGTACACATAGCAATTCTACCTAATACGTAGAAACAAACACAGGAAAACAACCAAAATGTGTTGACAAAGAAATATGTCACAAATGAAAGAACTGGAAGCAAGTAAACTACTACTGGATATAGAGTTCAAAATAATGGTTATAAGATTACTCAAGGATCTGAATGAAAGCTTCAAGGGACTTAGTGAGACTTTCAAGAATCTTAATGAGAATGTCAAAGACATGAAAAAGGACCAGTTATAAATAAACCATGCACTGGGGGAAGGGAGGGCATGTGCTGGGGGAAGGTCAGTGGGGAAAAAAAGGAGACATATGTACTACTATTTGTAATACTTTAAACAATAAAATAAAATAAAATAAAAATAAACCATGCACTACCTGAAATAGAGAATAATTTACAGGGATTCAATAGTACGGTAGAGGATTCCAAGAATCAAATCAACAATTGGAATATGAGGAAGCAAAAAATACCCAATCAGGAAAACAGAAAGAAAAAAAGAATCCAAAAATATGAAGATAGTGTAAAGCAAACATGTCAAATGCACGGCCCATGGGCTGCATGCAGCCCAGCCAATATAACGGTATATAAGAAAAGTCCTAATAAAAATTTTGTAACTTGAAGGGAAACCAAGATGGCGACATAGGTAAACACTTGAACTGCTGCCTCGCACAACAATTTCAAAACTACAACTAAAAGACAAAACGGACATTATCCAGAACCACTGGAAGGCTGGCTGAGTGGAAATTCTACAACTAGAAGGAAAGAGAAAAGCACACTGAGACTCACAGGAGCTGCGGAAGGCAGAAGTACTGAGGCGTGCGCAGAGAGGGCTGGCAACTGAGTACACGGCTGACTTTCTCAATCAGGAGGGAGAAAAAAGCTCCTGGCTGCTCTGAACTCCAGTTCCGGGTGAAACTCTGGGGACCCAGACTCATATGGGGAGATTGGACTGTCTGGAAGTGGATGGAACTCGCGGGTGGCTTTCTCTCCTTCGCCCTTCCTCTCTGTAAAAAAATCAATAAAATATATTTCAAAAATAAAAATAAAAGTAAAGAACAAGAAATCTAATGAACAAAATAAACTGATAACTAAAATGGAATCAGAAGTATGGAAACATGGAACAGACTGAGGAATCTCAGAGGGAAGGGTAGAGGGGGTTGCAGGAAGGGATTAACATCACCTATGGACACAGACCATAGGGTGTGAATGCCTGGTGTGGGGTGGGAACTAGGTGGAGGGGGGCAATGCGGGGAAGAAGGGGGGCATGTGGAATATCTTCAACAATAAAGATTTTAAAAAGTACAGATTGGTAGTTAAAAAATATTCACGAGAATATAAAGTGCAGCATAAGGACTATAGTGAACAATATGGTAATAACTGCCCTGTGTCAGGTGGATACTAGACGTATGGGGGGTCATTTCATAAGTTATATACATGTCTAACCATCTGAAACTAATTAATATTAAATGTCAACTATAAAAAAAAAAGGCGAAAGATTTATGCGATCTGAAGAGAAACCAGATGGAAAAAAAAAAAAAAAGTGCAAGTTTACTACTTTCGATTGGGAGGTTCAGCGGACAGAAAGAATCAGCACTCCAGAAGGCTCCTTTCCGGCTCTCCCCACCTTCCCCAAGTTCCTCTTTCCACGCTAGCGGAGCTCAGAGGGTGCAGGTCTTTCCCCACGTTCCCCAAGTTCCTCTTTCCACGCTAGCGGAGCTCAGAGGGTGCAGGTCTCTCCCCACGTTCCCCAAGTTCCTCTTTCCACGCTAGCGGAGCTTAGAGGGTTCAGGAGGCGCCCAGGTCCCGCCGAGCACGTGATTCTCACCACCGACAGTGCGGCGCCCTGCAGCCGGGGCTGGATCCGGTGGGCTGGGCTGGGCGGGGCACTGTCCAGAGCGGCCAATGGGAACCAAGAGGGGGGCTGTGGGCGGGGCCGGGAGGCTGCGCGCGGGCTTCTGGGCCGGCCCCTGTGCTCCGCGCATTCCCTCCAGCTTCCGGGCAGCCGCCGGCTCCTGCTACCCGTGAGGCCCAGGGGAGGCTGGTGCTCAGGGCCGCCGCCGCCGGTGAGTTCCTGGCCGCAGCGCGTGCTTGGTCTCCCCTCCTCCGGTCCGGCCCTTGTCCCGCGGCGCCGGGCACCTGCCGGCGCTGCCGTTCCGGACGGCCGGGGCTCGGGGCTGGGGCTGGGACTGGGACTGGGACTGGGACTGCGGTTCCCGGAGCCGGCGCTGTCTGCCTTGCGGTGCGCGTGCAGGTCCGGTTCGGTGGGGCGCGAGGTTCGGGAGTCGGGCCCGCTGCTCTGGCTGCCGCCGCTGGTGGTCGGGAGGGTTCCCCGGAGTGCGGAGCGCCGGCTCCCCTCCTCGTCTCTGGGCGATGGGGTGACTTCAGTGCGGCCCCGAGGTCCAGGTGTGCGGTCCGCAGGGTGTCGCCTCCCGTGCGTCCCTCCCACTCGCGCCCCATTCGGGTGCGCGGCCGGCCGGCCGGCGGCCTCAGCTCCGGGGGGGGGGGCGCGCTGCCCCGCGACAGGCCAGGCGGCTTATGTTCGCAAGGACCGGCCTAATTAATTTGCTTGGGAGGTTAACGTAGCTCTGGATTTTGGCGTCTTTCTAGGTGGAAGTAATTTAACGTAAAGCAGTTGCAACAATCAGCATTGTTGTTCCTGCGCAATAATAGCAAAACTGTTGCGACTGCCAGCACGTTCTAGATCCATCCTCATCAAGTAGTGAGAAAAGTGGAAAGAAAAGTGGTCTTTGCTTTGTGGCTGCCAAGTCTTGTGGCCATGGGATCAGGTAACTCATGTGAAATGAGATATAGTTTTCTTTTTATTTATTGGGGTGACCTGAAACACATAGGTTTCAGGTGTGGGTGACTATGTTACAAGATCTGTATATTGCACTGTGTGCCCATCACCCGAAGTCAAATGAGATAGTTTCTAACATTCTTTTCAAATCTCACATTTATAAGTCTGTGATGAGCTTATTTTTCGTCCTATACCCTTAAAAAGAATGGGAAACAGGAAAAATTCATGCAAGATGGGGAATAAAGGTTTATAAACGCACCAAACTTTCAAGACTGTGATTATAGTTTAGGACTGCAGAATGAAAAGGGAACACAAATAAAATAGAAAAAGCTTATTCAGAATTAATAATGTTAGAGAAACTTGGGAAGTTTTCAGAAGTCACAGTAGCAATTACAGTATTTAATTACCTCTCTTTGCAGCTGTACAAATATGGTGAGGAGAAAAAAAATATAACTCAGAGGATATGTAACAGCATATTTCTTAAGTGTGGGGAGAAACCTTTGGAATTCATAATTTGTATAGACATTTGCACTCAGGAAACTTTTTTTTATAAAAATATTTTATTGATTTTGTACAGAGAGGAAGGGAGAGAGACAGAGAGTTAGAAACATCGATGAGAGAGAGTCATTGATCAGCTGCCTCTTGCACACCCCCCACTGAGGATATGCCCGCAACCAAGGTACATGCCCTTGCCCGGAATCGAACCCGGGACCCTTCAGTCCCCAAGCCGACGCTCTATCCATTGAGCCAAACCGGTATCGGCTCAGGAAACACTTTAAAAAAAAAGAATTTTATATTCTTTATTTTAGAGAGGAAGGGAGAGGGAGAGAGAAATAGAAACATCAATGATGAGAGAGAATCATTGATCCGCTGCCTCCTGCAAGTTCCCTACTGGGGATCGAGTCCTCAATCCTGGCATGTGCCCTTGGCAGGAATCGAACCAGGAACTCTTTAGTCCACAGGCTGAAGCTCTATCCACTGTGCAAACCGGCTAGAGCCAGGAAACACTTTTTTTTTTTTTTTTTTTTTTTTTTTTTTAGAGAGTTTGTATTTCTCCTACAAGAAAATATATTTATTCTGAATATTGAGAATTCCATACCCTCCCACTGGTCAATATTTTTAAACAGCTTTTGAAAAATAGCATTGGCTTTGTAGTAAATAGAAGAAAGCTTATGCATTCTTTTGGAGACCTTAGTTTGAGGATTCATAGTTGTGTGACTAGGGAAAGTTTCCTCTCTGAGACTATTTCAATTGTGAAATGTGGCTAATGATACATGTTTCATCCAGTTGTGATAATTACATAAAATCCTTTAAGTGGAAAATGTACAGCAATGGCTGACGTATCAAATAGTCAATACGGTAATAGCATCTACTGTTGTTAGTATTATGTTCAGAAGGCAGTAAAGAGAAGTGGTCTCTGGCAGTTAACTCAGGCTACAGGGTGGATCTAAAGAGAAATGCAAAGGGGAAAGGGACCAACAGCGACCTCTATCTGTACCTGACACTGGAATTTTCACCAAGTTGTAATCCTTTCTCTGAATCTCAGGCTGAGATGCGCCCAAACACTAGTGATTGCCAAGGACACTTCATTCTCTCTGATTGTGTTGGCCTGTCAGTCATGGCACTTGGTTAGGATTGTGATTTTCCCGAACAATTATGCTAGGAAGTTCAGACATATGTGTGAGGAAGAAACCCTCCAAAGAGAACTCAAAGACAAAGAATTGGTTTTGTTTACTGGGCAGAGATTTCAGCCTAAGATAAGCCCTGTTGCAGCTGGCTCTGGTCAGTAGAGCTTATTAAATATTCCGGTCTTTGCTAGAACCTTTTCTTGTTTGGGTGTTTGACTAACTACTGATGTTCTCTGGTTGTTATTTAAGCCACATTCTTCTTAACAAACATTAACTTGGGAAAGCACAGCAGTCTTAACTGCTCATGGATCTAGTCTGTCTTAGCATTCAGAAAGGAAAGGAGAACCCCAAAGGTTTCCCCCCTCCCTTCCTACTTAATTTTTAAAAACCAATTGAACAGGAAATATTTTCTTACGTTTAGCTCGGGTTGCAGGAGTGGACATCGTTTGTGGTGATACATCTGAATAGCAGCTAATGGGTGGGCGCACCATCCCAGGTGATTTAAAACTATGGGGAGGCAGGTCCACAATAATTTGAGCTCTAATTGAGTATTTACAGATGAGAATAACTCAGAAACTCTGGGTTGTAATCTAACTAAAACTTAATATAAAAACCAACAGAAGCCAAATCTCAAAACTAAACTAGCAAAACAAAATGTAGTGGCAGGAAATGAGGAAGTTAATCAGATGAATGGCATGGGGTCATATGACAAAGTTGCTTTTAAAAAAATGTTTTTAAGTTAGAAGTTAGTATAATCCCATTTCCCATTAATTTTTGGTGACATTTTAGAGGGTATCTTTTGTGTGTGTGTGTGTGTTTATGTCCATATAAATGGCATAGACACAATACTATATTCATTGTAGAAAAAAATCTTTAATAAAATGAATAAAAATAATGAACTAATTATACCCTATTTGGCTCAGCATCAGCCTGCTGACTGAAGGGTCCCATGTTTGTTTTTGGTTAAGGGCACATGCCCAGGTTGCAGGCTCAATCCCTAGTAGGGGCCAGTCAATGAATCTCATAATTGATTATGCTCTCCCCCTACCCCCTTTCCCCCCCCCACTCTTCTCTTTTTCCCCTCTCCCTCTCCTCCTCCCCCTCCTCTTCCCTCCTCCTCTCTCTCCCTCTCTGAAGTCAATATATAGGATAGGATATAAAAAGAGAATGAACTGTATTGTTATCTTCGAGGATTAAATACTCAAAATAGGAATTTAAGTGATAAGTATTCCAACATCTGGATTGGCCATAATAATTTAACTCACTGATTTTCAGTAACAATACAGATTCTTGGGATGTTTCTGAGATCCTCATTCTGTTGATGGGGTCCTGGTCCCTGTATTTTTAAGAGGCCTTGAAACCAGGTTAGGAACTACTGATAAGGAATCCTCTAGGCTCCACCCAGATCCTGATGTGTATGCAGTATCACGCTAAGAAAATAATCATATGGAGGTTAGGGAAGGGGATATTGGGGAGCAACTGCTTAATAGTTATCTTGTGGAGTGATGAAATTTTTTGGAACTGGATAAAGGTAGTGGTTGCACAACATTTTTAATAAGTTCCATTGAAGTGTTTGCAAAGGTGGTTTATTTTATAGTATGTGGCTTTCACCTCAGGAAAAGTACCCTGAAAAAAAGAATTATATGAACACTATCTTTCTTGTTGTGTTAGAAAATAAATGATCCCTGTTTAGATTGATTACCTTCTGTCTATAGTATTTTTTCTTAGGCTTTCTCTTAAATTAAGCGCATTTGTGTTTATAAGATGCATCTTATCAGTAGTACCTTTTGAAGCCTAGTAATATTTTCTTCTTAATTAAAACGCCACCACTTTTTTATGATTGTATACAGCCTCAGGTGGCAGCAGTAAGAATCCTGCACTTGGAAGCAAAAGTCTTGGAATTGGAAGCCCAGTTCTGTCCCCGTCAGCTGAGACTTGCCTTCCTGGTCTCTTTTTTGGTCCTCCTATCCCAAAATTTCACTGAAATTTATACTGAACTTCCATATGTCATTGTTATGGAGTTACTAGAAGCCCGATGCATGAAGATTCATGCTACAATGGCCTTTCCTTTGGCCACCACTGCCTTTCCACTCCGGCCCTGCTCCTTTCCACTCAGCCCCGGAGCTGCCTCTTTCTGCTCTGGCCCTGCCTTCCCATGCTGCCCAGAGGCCCTGAGAGACCGGGGGAGGGGCAGAATGCCCCTGTTATTTGGTGCCTGTGTATGCAAATGAACTGCCATCTTTGTTGGGTTAATTTGCATATAACTCCTGATTTGCTGGCGGTGTAGCAGAGGTACAGTCAATTTACATGTTTGTAAGATAAGATTATTAGGTAAGATCATTTTTAATTGATTTTTGGGAGAGAAACATCAGTCTGCAGGCCGATGCTCTATCCACTGAGCCAAACTGGTTAGGGCAGGGAGAGAAACATCAATTGGTTATTCCACTTATTTATATATTCATTGGTTGTTTCTTGTATGTGTCCTGATAGGGGATCGAACCCACAACTTTGGAATATCAGGACAACCTGTAATCAACTGAGCTACCTGGCCAGGGCCTGTAGTTATCATTTTGTTTTTTAACTTGGAGTCAGCAAATCCAACAATGGATTAAGGAAGGTACTACTTGATAGTAAATGAATTATTGGACAGTTTATAACTTACAGTGTTAATCATTGTATTATGAATTTATTAAGGCTAATTACAGATACTATTAAATGTTTTCAAGGATAATAGGGAGATGAACTTTCAAGGATGTGGGTTGTTCTTAGTACTGAAATACATAAAGCATATGATGCTTTTCTAGTTCTATGCATAGGAAGCGTCTGCCTAATTCATTTGTAGCCATTCTGAATTGGCAAAATGTAACTATTCTGAATTTGCTTAATAGCTATTGGTAGATCTATTTAGGATCCCCTTTGGGTTCTTTGTGTTTTCTTTTAGTTTAGGGAAGCTACTTGACTTTGTTGAGAACTGACAATCTTGTCAATAGTGACTAATGGTAGGCTTCTCCTGGGAAATGTGAACATGGGAAATTCCTAAGACAATGATTTTCAATAGTATATACACAAAAGTGTTTTAACTGGCAAGTATTTCTGGTTAATAGACATGAGGCCATATTTACCAACTTCATTTATAAAACTACAGAACATATAATGAATGTGACAGGCATGTGACTATATGTCTCAGAGCACCAGGACCTATTACAGGAAAGGAGGATGGAAGTCAGTGTTTGTTTAGTGTCTTTTGTGCTTTCTTTCTTTCTTTTTTATGTTAATCCCCACAATAGGTCTGAAAGCTAGATATTTACTTATCTTAGAGAGTAAAAGTATGGGCTCTAGGCTGCTGTGATGATGATGATGATGATGATGATGATGATACTGAAGAAAAAACAGAGGTTAACAGGAACTTTCCTTGAAAGGAAATGGTGAGGCTCTGACCCCAGACTCTGCCTCTTGCCTTCACACCAAGCTGCCTCCCATCTATTACATACTATGGGTAAGAGAATAGAGCTGACAGTGTAAACTAGAAGTATGTTTTGGTATTTTTAAATAATTGTCATTTTATCTTGTGATAGTGAACTGCAGCACTTTTTTTCTCCTCCGGTGCACCTGAGGGACTTCTCACTAAGCCAGTGACAAACAGAAAATACTGAAGAACAGAAAATAGCCTCCACTATACTACACTGACTACATATACACATTTCAAGATATCAGTATACTGGGTTACTTAAGGCCTGAATGAGAATTAGGCAACTGATAAAGTGGAGAATAGTAGTTGTTAATTTAGAGTTTAATAGATAAGGGGTGCTTTGCCTTATTGAGGCAAGGTTCCTATCATAGACTCATTGGGAATTGTTGCAGGAGTTTCAGTGATAACATCTGGTAGCACTCTCCAAATCAAACATGAGTTTAAGGATGAAACTGCCTATGTGGGAAATTCCAACTTTGAAACATCTTCCATTTGTTCCCAGGAAAGATCCTGTTGGAGGCTGTTCTGTGAATCAGAGGAGAAGGGACAGGAGTGAGCATGTCGGCCCTCAATTGGAAGCCCTTTGTGTACGGAGGGTTGGCCTCCATCACGGCTGAATGTGGTAAGGAGCCCAGGGGCTGCAGTCGGTCTGTTCACCCGCTGTACGTGACGGTGATTTTAAAACCGAAGGTTGCAATTGGTGTTTGATGTGAATATAGTTCAAGCATAGAATGTGAGATTATGACTATTAATCTCAGAATTCAAAATTTCCTGCTTTTGGTATGCTTTTTTAGACAAATAGTCATTTTGACAACTTGTTGCCAGTTTATAGTTCAAAGTTTAGTGGGGAGAAAGTTGAACCTGTTGAACAAACAGAAGTTTTATGAATCATTTTTTAATTACATCAGTTCCTATTTTCCTTGTATGCTTCCTTACTTTGTCCCCACCCTTAACACATTTGGCTGTAAAGAAGTGTGAGGAGCGCCTGGCTGGCGTGGCTCAGTGGTTGAGTGTCGACCTATGAACCAGGAGATCACAGTTGGATTCCTGGTCAGGCCACATGCCCAGGTTGCAGGATTGATCCCCTATGTGGTGTCTTTAGGAGGCAGCCGATTGGTGATTCTCTCTCATCATTGATCCCTCCCTCCCTACTTCCCTCCCTGGACCCTTCCTCCTTTTCTCCCTTTCTCCCTGAAATCAATAATAATTAAAAAAAAAAGAGTTTGAGGAGCTCAAGGCTTTCCTGAGCTAGATTCCATTTTCTGTCATTATGCCATCACTTTCTGAATATGCACATGATCCAGATCCTATTTGTGACTTGTTCACATTAGTAGAGGTCCACATCAGGGTCTGTTTATTCCCTGGAATCATTCAATCAACAAAAATTTTTTTTTGGGGGCGGGGGAGGGGCCTTCTGGTAAAAGCCGAAAGACCTGCCAGACAAATTTAAAAAGAGCTGTAAGCATTCAATCAACAAATATTGATTGAGCAGCTGCCGAGTGCCTGGTGCTGGGCTGGACACTTCATTTGCTTCCGGGCTCAGTCATTGCTGTTCTGGGACGAAGGCTGCCCCTGAGGGCCAGGGAGGAGCAGTGCCAGGGGTTGAGCTGCTCTGTGGGTGGGCTCTCCCGTTGACATAACATCACATTTACTGAGCATGAGTTTCACATGTTTGGGTGAACTATCTGTTAGGCACTATATTAAACTTCTTACTCTAACAGATTTACTTTTAGACTATAGAACATAGAGTGAGAACTGCTTTGAAAATGAATTTCTCTCTTTCTTCATAATCCCAATTTTAGCCTTCACATGTATAAAAAATAACTTATGTTTTATTTTCCTTATTTGTATTATTTTAATCCTCACCCCAAATGGATATGAACACACACACACACACACACACATATGTATATATATATATATATTTACACACAATACAATATACAGATGATGTGTTATAAAATCATACACCTTAAACTGTTATATTGTAAATCATCGAGCTGAATAAAAGACATTGATCATGCCGGCAGTCGGACATCCCTCTTAAAATCCGGGACCGCTGGCTCCTAACTGCTTGCCTGCCTGCCTGATTGCCCTTAACCACTTCTGCCTGCCAGCCTGATTGTCCCCTAACCACTCCCCTGTCCGCCTGATTGACACCTAACTACTCCTCTGCTGGCTTAGTTGCCCCCAACTACCCTCCCCTGCCAGCCTGATCGCCCACAACTGCCCTTCCTGGCCATGATCTGCCTCCTCTGCTAGGACCCACCTCCTCCGTGCGAGGTGGCAGAGACGCCTGGACCGGCTTCCTCTGTGCCGCACAGAGCCTCGGGACCCCCAGGCCTCACTGCACAGAACGGTCACCGGGCCCCGCCTCCACTGTGCATCTTGTGGTGGCCAATTTGTAATGACATTGCAAGGGCAGGAAGACCACCTAGGCTTTTATTAGTGTGTGTGTGTGTGTGTGTGTGTGTGTGTGTGTGTGTGTATATATATATATATATATATATATAAATAGTGTGTACACACACTATTTTTTTAAAATTGATTTGAGAGAGGGAAACAGAAACAAAGAAACATCAATTGGTTGTATCCAATTGTGTGTGTATATAAACATACACATACACACTCACACACACACACAAACACACACTATTTTTTAAAAATTTATTTGAGAGAGGGAAACAGAGAAACAGAAACATCAATTGGTTGCATCCCAACTGGGGATTGAACCTGAAACCTAGGTTTATGCCCTCACTTGGAATCAAACCCTGCCGTTTTTTTAGTGTACAGAGCCACCCAGACAGCCAAAATGACTTATATTTAAACATGGATTTTTTCATTATCTAAATAATTCCATCTGTCTACTTTTTTTTTTAATATATGTTTTATTAATTAAAAAAATTTTTTTTTAATCTTTATTGTTCACATTATTACAGATGTTCCTCTTTTTTTTCCCCTTCCTCTGTTGCTCCCCTCCACCAGGTTCCCACCCCAGCCTTTGCCCTTTCCCCACCCATCATTGTCCTCATCCATAGGTGCACAGTTTATGTTCAGTCTCTTCCCACATCCCCCTCTCCCCTTTTCCCCAAGAATTGTCAGTACACTCCCCTTCCATACATCTGATTCTATTATATTCAACAGTTAATATTGTTCATCAGATTTTTTTTTTAATTTCCTTGGTTTTTAGATTCACTTGTTGATAGTTATGTATTTGTTGTTCATAGTTTTTATCTTTATTTACTTTCTCTTCCAAAAGAACTCTCTTCAGCAATTCATATAATTCTGGTTTGGTGGTGGTGAACTCCTTTAGCTTTTTTTTATTGGTGAAGCTCTTTATCTGGCCTTTGATTCTGAGTGATAGCTTTGCTGGGTAGATTATTTTTGGCTGTAGGTTCTTACTATTCATCACCTTGAATATTTCTTGCCATTTGCGTCTGGCCTGCATGGTTTCTGTTGAGAAATCAGCTGACAATCGTATAGGTGCTCTTTTACGATTTGCTCTTGCTGCTTTTAATATTCTCTCTTTGTCTTTTGCTCTTGGAATTTTAATTATGATTTGTCTTGGTGTGGTTTTCTTTGGATTCCTTTTGTTTGGGGTTCTGTGCGCTTCCTGGACTTGTAAGTCTAATTCTTTCCCCAGGTGGGGGAAGTTTTCTGTCAATATTTCTTTCAGTATGTTTTCGATATCTTGCTCTCTCATCTTCTGGGACCCCCATAATTCTGATGTTGGTTCGCTTGAAGTTGTCCTAGAGTTTTCTTACATTATCTTCAACTTTCTGGATTCTCTTGCCTTCTTGCTTCTGCGGAGGAGTGTCTTCTGGCTCTTTATGTTCCAAGTCTTTGACTTGATTCTTGCGATTTTTCATTCTGTTTTTAGGACTCTGTATAATATTTTTTATTTCAGTCAATGTATTCTTTATTTCTTGTTGATCCCTTATTATTTCTAGTTGATCCCGTTTCATATCCTCATAGGTCTCATTTATTTTATCGGCCTTTTCTAGGAGATTCTTGAAAAACATTATAAGTGTGGTTTTGAACTCTATATCCAGTTGCTTTTTGTCCTCCATTTCTTTCATTTGTGATCTATTTCCTTGTCTCGGCATTTTCGCAGCTACCCTGGTGGGGCGGAGTTTCAGGGTGGAGCCTACAGCCTTGGCTTCCGTCAGCCCCGCCCTATGCGGCTCCTGAGTCTCAGTAATCCCCAGGGTCCTTCAGTACTTGCTGCAAGCACCTCTGAGAGTGAGGTGCCCTCGAGTTTCGCCTGCTACCAAACAGTCTAGTCTCTCCCCCAATGGGCCCAGAACTGGGGTTCAGTTCAGTTGGAAGTGGGATTGGAGGTGGTGTTCAGAGCAGTCTGGAGCTCGTCTCCTTCCCACCAGGGCAATCTGGCAGCAGAGTCAACAGTCCGTCCTCTGCGCGCAATGTGCGCACCTCCGGAGGCTCTGCCTTTCGCGGCTTTCCTGGAGTTCCGCCTCACAGCCCAGCTCCCTCTGTTTGAGCCTGGGTCCCCGGGGTCTGGCCTAGAACTGGGGTTCAGTGCTGTCGGAACTGGGGTTCAGCACAGTCGGAGCTTTTATCTCCTTCCCGCTAGGGAACCCCAGCCAGGCACTCAGCCTCCCTCCTCTCCAGCTCCGTCCTCTCCGCGCGCGCCGCGTGTCTCCGTACCTTGGGCTTTTACAGCTCCTCCGCTCTTCCTTCTGGTTTTCTCCTTGCTTCTCGTTGTAGAATTTCCAGTCAGTCGACTTTCCTGTAGTTCTGGGCAATGTCCATTTTATATTTTAGTTGTATTTTATTGAAATTGTTGTGTGCGGCTGCGGTTAGGTGTTTACCTGTGCAGCCATCTTGGATCCTCCTCCCATCTGTCTACTTTTTAGCAGTGTGGTTTCCTTAAATCCTATGTAGAATAAGATAGAACATAAATAAAAATGTTAAAAAAGGAAAATACACGTATGCCTTTAAAAAATCTTTTTGACCGAAATCAGTTTGGCTCAGTAGATAGAGCGTCGGCCTGTGGACTGAAAGGTCCCAGGTTCGATTCCGGTCAAGGGCATGTACCTTAGTTGCGGGCACATCCCCAGTAGGGGGTGTGCAGGAGGTAGCTGATTGATCGATGTTTCTAACTCTCTCTCTCTCTCCCTCTTCCTCTCTGTAAAAAATCATTAAAATATAAAAAAAAAATTTTGTTCCCATTTTTTAATAGAAAAAAAAAAGATTGTTTCTTAGTTTACATTATAGTCTAAATGTCTCTTTAGTAATATGTCACTATGTATCCCTTACTTAGTGGACTTTCTTTTTATTAAGTGAAAATATTTCTTTAAATTTTTAAGGTACATTTCCAATTGATTTAACTAAGACACGGCTCCAGATTCAAGGCCAGACGAATGATGCGAACTTTAAAGAAATTCGATATCGAGGAATGTTGCATGCATTAGTGAGGATAGGCAGAGAAGAAGGCCTGAAAGCTTTGTATTCTGGGTAAGTGACCTTTGTATATATTTTACTGTTGACCTTTCAAATGAAAATCTTTCAGACTAAGACCTCATAGAAAAAAAGTAAAAGTTTGAGATTTATTTTTAAAAAGCAAGTAACAACCCTCCTACAAAGGCGTGTCTGTGGTTCCCTGTCTTTGGACACGTAAGAATTGGAGGCAAAGAACTGTGGACTTGAAGAAGTCTGGAGCCAGCTTGCTCCCTTCAGGCTCAAGATCAACTATCCCACACAGAAGGGAAGGGAGGGGAGGGGAGGGGGGGAGGGGGGGCAAGGGGGAGGGGGAGGGGTAAATATAAATAAATAAATAAATAGCAAGTAACATGTTAGGTTTTTCTTTTTCTTTTTTTTTTCTTTTTTTAAAATTTTTATTGATTTCAGAGAGGAAGGGAGAGGGAGAGATAGAAACTTCAATGGTGAGAATGATTGATCGGCTGTCTCCTGCTGGGGTTAGAGCTCACAATCCGAGCATGTACCCTTGACTGGAATCTAACCTGGGAACCTTTAGTCCACAGGCTGACGCTCTATCCACTGAGCCAAAGCAGCTAGGGCAGTACTTGAATTTTCTACACTTGTGGCCGAGAGGAGCACTGAAGGGTCTGAGTAGAGGGACTGCGGTGATTAAGTTTCATTGTTAAAAGAAATGCCTGCTTGCCGTGGGGAGGAAGAATTAGAGAATAGTAACACTGGCAGCGGGCAGTCACGGAGGAGGTCGAGACAAAAAGGATCTGACCTGGGGTGGTTGTTTTCGGGATGGAGCAAAGAAGACAGTTTAGAAAGCTAGTTGGGGCATAGGATTGACATATTGTTTGACATAATAATGAGGGGGTTTGTGGAGGAGTAGGAGTCAAAGCTAATATCTTGATTTCTGGTTTGGCCATTGTTCTAGGGTACAGAAGAGGAGAGGTGATAGTTTAGACAGGGAAGATAATTAGTGCAGTGTGGGTTACCAAATGATGGAGGTAGGTTAGGGTTGACAAATTAGGAAGAAGTTGTAAATGTATCTTTGGGTCCGTGTTGGAAACATGAATTTAGGAGTGGTCAGTTAAAGCCATGGCAATAGCTGAGCTCACCCAGGCAGTGTGTGGAGCAAGGGGAAATGAAAGCATAGGACAGATTCGGGGAAACCCCAGAGGACAGAGGTAGGATGCTGTATACAGTGCACAGGAAAGAAAATAAATGGGAGAGGGCGATGTGGCAACTCAGGGAGGAGACAGCTGCAGGAAAGACAGAGGACCGAGTAGCAAATACTGCAAGAAGTTATGTAAGATGCTGATTGAAAAGCATCATTTAATTTAGCAACACAGATGTCAGCTGGCCACCTGTTTTGATGAAGAAGGTGGAAGGAAGCCAAATTGCAGTTGGAGAAGGAAGTGGGAAGTGCTGAGAGCTGGCAGTGCCAATGCACAGGTGGTTCTGGAATCAGAGAGGGAACTGGAGGGAGAGGAAAAGGCTGAAACAGGCCTCCCAGAGCGTCAGTGCAAGAACAATAGATGCTTCCAGAGGCCAGACTTCATTAGGTGCACTGGACTGAGAAAGCAAGGCCTCTTTTCATTTTAACATGAATGGGCAAACAGAACCACATATTCACTTACAGTCTCATTGAGAATAAATATGAGGGGCTGAGTTTTCACTTAGCTAATAATTTGCTCAGGTATTTATAACCTTTTTGGATTATACCTACCCTGTTTCCCCAAAAATAAGACAGTGTCTTATATTAATTTTTTTCTCCCAAAGTTGCGCTAGGTCTTATTTTCAGGGGATGTCTTATCTTTCCATGCACTAGGTCTTAATTTCGGAGGATGTCTTATTTTCAGGGAAACACGGTATATACTTTTTAAAACTATGTTGCCCAGCTAGTGTGGCTCAGTGGTTGAATGTTGACTCATGAACCAGGAGGTCATGGTTCGATTCCTGGTCAGGGCACAGGCCTGGGTTGGGGGCTTGATTCTAGAATGGGGGCATGTAGGAGGCAGCCAGTCAATAATTTTCTCTCGTCATTGATGTTTCTATCTTTCCCTCTTTCTTTTTCTCTCTGAAATCAATAGAAAACAATTTTAAAAACAAGTTTTTGTTGGATTTTTAATTTTAAGACATCTGTTTTGTGTAGTTTGTAGAAGGCAAATGGGTGATTGATTGTATCTCTGCCTGTGGGTCTTCTAGAAGATTGTAAGTGATTTTTAGAATTTTTTTTGTCCCTTTATACTTGGTTTGACAGGATTGCCCCTGCGATGTTACGCCAGGCTTCCTATGGCACCATCAAAATAGGCACTTACCAGAGCTTGAAGCGATTATTTGTGGAACGCCCTGAAGGTCAGTGGCAGATCTTTTTTCACTTGTAGGCAGGAGGTAGGTTGTCTTTTTATTCAAGTAATTTTATATCAGATTTTCTGTGATTCACTTGACTTTGCTGCTGAGGAGAGCTCTAGTTGTGAAGTCTAAATGAATTGTGCTTACAGCAAGTCAGTAATTAGGTGAATTTAGGAGAAAATTTCAATTAAAAGGAGAAAATGCTTAGACTAGAGAATATGTTATTGTTCTAGCCCAGTGGTTGGCAAACTCATTAGTCAACAGAGCCAAATATCAACAGTACAACGATTGAGATTTCGAGAGCCAAATTTTTTAAACTTCTTCTAATGCCACTTCTTCAAAATAGACTTGCCCAGGCTGTGGTATTTTGTGGAAGAGCCACACTCAAGGGGCCAAAGAGCTGCATGTGTCTCGCGAGCCGCAGTTTGCCAACCACAGTTCTAACCAATGCAAAATTTCCTAAAATCATAGGAATTATCATCTGTATTTCATAAAAGCAGTGAATACATTTCTTAGTATTAAGAACTGAGTTCTTTTTTTTTTTTTTTTTTTTTAATAAATTTTTATTGTTCATATTATTACAAGTGTTCCTTTCCCCCCACTTCCCACCCCACCCTCTGCCCTTTCCCCACTCCCCATTGTCCTCATCCATAGGTGCACAGTTTATGTTCAGTCTCTTCCCACATTCCCCTCTCCCCTTTTCCCCAAGAATCATCAGTTCACTCCCCTTCCATACCTCTGATTCTATTATATTCAACAGTTAATATTGTTCATCAGATTTTTTTTTTTAATTTCCTTGGTTTTTAGATTCACTCGTTGATAGTTACATATTTGTTGTTCATAATTTTTATCTTTATTTACTTTCTCTTCTGAAAGAACCCCCTTCAGCAATTCATATAATTCTGGTTTGGTGGTGATGAACTCCTTTAGCTTTTTTTTATTAGTGAAGCTCTTTATCTGACCTTCGATTCTGAGTGATAGCTTTGCTGGGTAGAGTATTTTTGGCTGTAGGTTCTTGCTATTCATCACCTTGAATATTTCTTGCCATTCCCGTCTGGCCTGCATGGTTTCTGTTGAGAAATCAGCTGACAATCGTATAGGTGCTCCTTTATAGGTAACCACCTGCTTAGCTCTTGCTGCTTTTAATATTCTCTCTTTGTCCTTTGCTCTTGGAATCTTAATTATGATTTGTCTTGGTGTGGTCCTCTTTGGATTCCTCTTATTTGGAGTTCTGTGTGCTTCCTGGACTTGTAAGTCCAATTCTTTCCCCAGGTGGGGGAAGTTTTCTGTCACTATTTCTTTCAGTATGTTTTCGATATCTTGCTCTCTCTCATCTTCTGGGACCCCCATGATTCTGATGTTGGATCGTTTGAAGTTGTCCCAGAGGTTTCTTACATTATCTTCAATTTTCTGGATTCTCTTGCCTTCTAGCTTCAGCAGAGGAGTGTCTTCTGGCTCTTTATGTTCCAAATCTTTGACTTGATTCTTGCGATCTTCTATTCTGTTTTTAGGACTCTGTAGAATATTTTTTATTTCAGACAATGTATTCTTTATTTCTTGTTGATCCCTTAGCATTTCTTGTTGATCCCTTTTCATATCCTCATAGGTCTCATTTATTTTATCGGCCTTTTCTAGGAGTCTCTTGAAAAACCCTATAAGTGTGGATTTGAACTCTATATCCAGTCGCTTTTTGTCCTCCATTTCTTTCGTTTGTGATCTATTTGGTTTAGGCATTTTCGCAGGCAGCTTTTCTGTTGGGGCGGAGTTTCAGGGTGGAGCCTACAGCCTTGGCTTCCGTCAGCCCCGCCCTATGCGACTCCTGAGACTCAGGGTCCTTCAGTACTTGTTGCAAGCACCTCTGAGAGAAAGGTGCCCTCGATTTTCGCCTGCTACCAAACAGTGTAAGCTCTCCCGCAATGGGTCCGAAACTGGGGTTCAGTTCAGTTGGAAGTGGAGTTGGAGGTGGCGTTCAGAGCAGTCTGGAGCCTGTCTCCTTCCCGCCAGGGCAGTCCTACGGCACAGCCGGCCGGCCCTTCTCTGTGCGCTGTGTGTGCGCCTCTGGGACCTCCTTTCGCCGCCTTACAGCCCAGCTCCCTCTGGATGAGCCTGGGTCCCCGGGGTCTGGCCTAGAACGGGGGTTCAGAGCAGTTGGGGGCCCAGCACAGTCCGAGTGTTTATCTCCTTCCCGTTAGGGAACGCCAGCCAGGCACTCGGCCTCCCTCCTCTCCGGCTCCGTACTCTCCGCGCGCGCCGCGTGTCTCCGTACCTTGGGCTTTTACAGCTCCTCCGCGCTTCCTTCTGGTTTTCTCCTTGCTTCTCGTTGTAGAATTTCCAGTCAGTTGACTTTCCTGTAGTTCTGGGTAATGTCCATTTTATATTTTAGTTGTATTTTATTGAAATTGTTGCGTGCGGCTGCGGCTAGGTGCCTACCCGAGCAGCCATCTTGGATTCTCTAGCAAGAACTGAGTTCTAATACTCCATTGCTGGTTGACTCTGTGACTGCTTTAATCCATAGAACCTTATCTGTTTTTACAAAGGAGCAAGCTCCAGCTAGCTGTTACGTGAGAGTAGTGAATAGGAGCTAAGATGCCTTGAAAGTGCTTCATTATATTTTACGTCAAGTATATAAGATGTGATACCTTAATCAAAGAAATTTTTAAAAAATTAAAAAAAATAAAACTTGGGTTGGGGGAAAAATAAATAAATGTATAAGATGTACTTTAAAACTTTGTCACCACATTTCTCATAGGAGTATTCCTCTTTTATTCTCCCTACCAGACATACCTCATCTTAATTACTATTATGATCTGCATTTACACACAAAAGTGAATTGGTACACGATTATTTACTTTTGGAGATAATTCACATTCCTTTTCAGATTGCAAGAAACTTTGCTAAGTAAAATCTCTTTAGCCAGCAAAATTCCTAATCCTTTTGAAATTACTTGATTGGTAAGGTCTAAATTTCTTTATTCTCTTAAGGAACAAATGGTATGTAAATGAGTTACACCTGTATGTGAGGTGTTCACATGAAGAGCTCTGTATATTTGAAAGTCACATAATGTCTTTGTTTGCAGATGAAACCCTTCTGATAAATGTGGTCTGTGGAATTCTCTCTGGAGTCATGTCCTCAGCTATTGCCAATCCAACTGATGTTTTGAAAGTAAGCAGTGCTCTCTGTATCTATAGATACAATCTACATTTTCTTACTGAGAACAAGATTCAGATAATGAAAATCTGCGAATATAACATACACTGTGTGTATGTGTGACTCTGTTTATAATTTAAGTATTGTGAAGACTAATGTATAAATATCCACTAGGTAGGTTTCCCATTGATATGAAAGTAGAGCTCATTTTAGAGATGAGTATTTTGAAGATTAAGCAGAAAAAAAAATTTAGGTTTGGATTCATTTGAATTTTTCATTGAGAATCTCCTTTGTTTTATTGGTTCATTAAAAAGTACATGGGCTTCAAATTTTCAGAAGTCTGCTTATTAATAACCATTTCTAAATGTATTGTTAGGTTAATTCAATTTCAGGAAATACTAATGGAAATATTTACTTAAACCACAATTAGATACAACAGATGACCTTGTTGACAATCCTAGGGATTATGACAACCTTCTTAAATCCTATTTGGAATAAGGCAAGGGAATAAATTCATTAAAGAAAATAAAAATTAGTTGTGAGTTACTTTTTAAACCCTCTTATATACTCCTCTTTCTTCCTCAATTTCCTTTTTCCCCATATTATTTAACCAGAATTCACTATGCTTCTACCTTGGATCAGAAGGAGTAATTTTAGTGTTTAGAATCCAGAAATGAGTAAGACAAAAACCCTTGCCCTGAGAGAGCCTTCAGTCTGATAGGACAGTGGTCAGCAAACTATGGCTCATGAGCCACACGTGGCTCTTTGGCCCCTTGAGTGTGGCTCTTCCACAAAATACCACGTGCGGGCTCACACATACAGTGTGATTGAAACTTCGTGGCCCATGCGCAGAAATCTGTTTTCGGCTCTCAAAAGAAATTTCAATCATTGTACTGTTGGCATTTGGCTCTGTTGACTAATGAGTTTGCCGACCACTGTGATAGGAGATTCTGACAAGCATAAAAACTATGAAGCAGCATGTTGAGGACACTAGTTCTGCATAGTGAAGGTACAATGTGTGCAGGCACTCTGACCATAATTTTACCCAATGTTGGTGCGAGATTGCTGGAGAAAAATATCCATACTTCCTTTAATCTCTAAACCATATATCAGGGTTAAAAAAAGGCAGTTCCTGTATTTTGGTTTATTTTCACATGTTAGCATAGCAATAATAGTTCCTTTTAAGAAGTTAGAGGTAATATATTTGCTCCCTAAACCAAAATAAGGTACAAATGTATTTTAGTGAGTAATATCTTTTAATTCTTAAAAATGCAAAGAGCTATATCCAACATGTTATGTTGGAATATTAGTCATGTGAGTACAATGGCCCTTGTAAAGTTAATTTGTAAGTTCAGGTGTAACCATGTGTGGCGGGCATCATGTGGCTGTCATGGGGCTAACTCACCGGCTTATCTTTTGATTCAGCTGGTTGGAAATAGCAGGGAGTTGGAGTGACTAAAGAAATATGCTTGTTCATACTTAGTGCTGCCAGGTATTACTGGGTACTCTTACTAATAATGTTAAATTTTTAGAATTACCATCATATTCTCTCTTTCCTATTTTATAACCTATAGGGAAAAATGCTATTTTCTTTCCTTTTCAAAGACTATTTAAAAAAATTAATTTCTTTTTGACACTTTGTGAGCTATTATATACAAGACGTTCTAGACTCTGTTAGATGCTTTTTGTTGAATCCAAAGTGCCCAAGAACCAATCCATATACATTTTAGTTTACTGAGGATATTTAAGCCAGCATTATAGTAATAGTTTAATTATAGTTTTTTTCTTGTAATGGTTACTAAACAACAGATTGAATGATTTTTCAGGGATCTGTATTTGGGGAGAAATGTGCTAGCTTCTTTCTCATGTTAGTCTTTAAAATAATTTCTAGATACGGATGCAAGCACAAAACAACACCATTCAAGGAGGAATGATAGGCAACTTCATTAACATTTACCAGCAGGAGGGAACGAGAGGACTGTGGAAGGTGAGCTTAAATGGATCCAGCTGATTAGGTCTTCACTTTTCCCTTTTTGAAAATATTTTTCCTATGTCCTTCATTTTATCTAATCCAAATGGAATAATGGAGTAAGGGGGGAAGAGTGACATCTGCCCCTGAGATATTTTATCTGTAAAATGGAAATATAAGAAATATGTCATGATTTGAAAAGCACCTTTTGAATAATTCATATGTAAGAAATTCTGTGAAGGTTGAGCATCTTTTTGTTTACTTTTTTAAAGTTCTTATGTTTCTGGGTCCCAGTTCTGTTGAATTTTTTAACTTATGTGGTTTCATGCCTTTTAAGTGAATATTGTTAACTAGTGCTTAAAAAAATATATACTTTCATTGATTTCAGAGAGCAAGGGAAAGGGAGAGAAATAGAAACATCAACGTTGAGAGAGAACTATTGATCGGCCTCCTGCATGCCTCCCACTGGGGACTGAGCCTACAACCTGGGCATGTGCCCCTGACCGGAATTGAACCGGGGACCCGACCCTTCAGTCTGCAGATCGATGCTCAATCCACTGACCCAAACCGGCCAAGGCTCTAGTGCTTTCTTAAATATTCTAATGACTTGTCAGTTAATAGAATAGACCCTAAGCAGGGGTCCTCAAACTTTTTAAAGTGGGGGCCAGATCACGGTCCCTCAGAGAGCTGGAGGGCCGGACTATATGAACTACTAATTCCTACTGTAACACCTCGGCTGCGCTCACTGCCCAAAAAACCTGGCGAGCCGGATCAGACTCCTCTGCGGCCGCATGTGGCCCGCGGGCCGTAGTTTGAAGACCCCTAAGGTCACCAGTACTCTCCTCTCTGTATGTACAAGGAAACTGAAGGTTCTGAGAGGTTCCTGTCCTAGCCAAGGTCTGTCCAAGGTCATACAGTTAGTGACAAAATCAGAATTCAATGTAAGAGGTCTGACTTTTTACACTCTGGTCTTCTCTACTCTGTATATTTCTCCCTCCCACCAGGAAAAATGTCTGAATCCCTATTATTAATGTTTTTACTCAGGGCGTGTCTCTTACTGCTCAGAGGGCTGCTATCGTTGTTGGTGTGGAGCTACCAGTCTATGACATCACCAAGAAGCATCTGATTCTGTCGGGCCTGATGGGAGACACTGTGTACACTCACTTCCTGTATGTTTATGGATTTTTAAATTAATATTTTAGGTATACATGAGTTTAGGGTGAAAAATTGCTACAAATTTATAGAAATTTTAAAGCTGTTATAAAAATATTACATCCTCATTTGAAAAATTACAATACAGAAGTGAAGCAGGAAAAATTAACACTTATCCCTTTAAATAGATAGGAATTGTTAACAGTTTGATAAGTACCTTTCAGGTGTTTTCTATGCGTATGCAAATATGTCTACAAAAGTATATTACATGTACTTTGTTATACAAATATCATGCTTTGTATTCCTTTCTTTACTTTTTATTATTTTTATTTTTCACCTATTAAGGTATAATTGACAGGTAAAATTGAAAAGATATTTAAAGTGTACAACATGATGATTTAATATGTATACATTGTTAAAGGATTTTTCCCTTCAACTTAATTAACTTATCTGTCACCTCACATGTTTATCCTTTTGTGTGTGTGAAAACATTTAAGTTCTACTCTCTTAGCAGATTTCCATTATAAAATGCAGTATTATCAACTATAGTCACCATGTTATATGCTAGCTCCTCAGACCTTATTCATCTTATAACTGAAAATTTGTACCCTTTTACTGTCTCCCTATTTTCCCCATTCCACAAGCCTCTGGCAACTATTTTGTACTCTTTGTTTCTTTGAGTTATAGTAGTTTTTATTTATTTATTTATTTAAATATATTTTATTGATTTTTTACAGAGAGGAAGGGAGAGAGATAGAGAGCTAGAAATGTCGATGAGAGAGAAACATCGACCAGCTGCCTCTTGCACACCCCCTACTGGGGATGTGCCCACAACCAATGTACATGCCCTTGACCGGAATCGAACCTGGGACCTTTCAGCCCGCAGACTGATGCTCTATCACTGAGCCAAACCGGTTTCGGCAAGTTATAGTAGTTTAAAATATATATATATATTTTTATTGATTTCAGAGAGGAAGGGAGAGAGAGAGAGAAACATCAATGATGAAAGAGAATCATTGATCGGCTACCTCCTGCATGCCCTCTACTAGGGACCAAACCTGCAAACCAGGCATGTGTCTTGATCTAGAATTGAACCATGATCTCCTGGTTCATAGATCAACACTCAGCCGCTGAGCCATGCCAGCTGGGCAAATTAGAGTAGTTTTGTTTGTTTTTAGATTTCATGTATAAGTAATACTATGTTATATTTGCTTCTTACTTGCTTTTTTTTTTTTCTTTTTTCCCCTTCTCTCCTTTCCCTCCCATCCCTTCCCTCCCTTCCTCCCCTTCCCTCCGTCCCCTTCCCTTCACTTTCTTCCCTCCCCCTTACTTGCTTTTTAATCCTTTTCTGAGGATGTTTATATAATATATGGATATACTTTTTAGAGAAACATAGATGTTAAAGAATCGATTGGTTGCCTCTTGTACTCTCCCCAACCAAGGATCTAACCCAGGGGTCCTCAAACTTTTTAAAGTGGGGGCCAGATCACGGTCCCTCAGAGAGCTGGAGGGCCGGACTATATGAACTACTAATTCCTACTGTAACACCTCGGCTGCGCTCACTGCCCAAAAAACCTGGCGGGCCGGATCAGACTCCTCTGCGGGCCGCATGTGGCCCGAGGGCTGTAGTTTGAAGACCCCTGAACCTGAAATCTGGGTGTGTGCCCTGCCTGGGAATTGAGCCGACAACCTTTTGGTGTGTGGGACAATGCTCCAAACGACTGAGCCACCTAGCCAGGGCTTTCTTATTTGATTTTTAAAATATAATAATATATTCCAAATATCTTTCCGTAGCAGTACAAACAGACTTCATTTATTTTTAATAGCTGCAGATTAGTATTGGCTATATCATAGTTTAATCCACTGAGGAGCGATTTAGCCCATTGGGGACATTTGGCTATTTCTAGAGACTGTTTCTAAAGTTATGACTTGGGGAGTACTATTGGCATCTACTGGGTAGAGGCCAAGGAGCTTCTGAACATCTTACAACAGAACAGACCTACACGACAAAGAATCATTGGTTCAAAATCTTAGTGCTGAAGCTGAGAAGTGCTGCTCTGAGTTAAGTGATACTGAGTGTGGTCTGTGGCAGTCTGGTGAGACTGAAAGGTCAGTAGAACCTGAGCCCCTAGTGGACATGCCAGTGAGGAAATGTTTTTCTCTGATCTTGAAGAAAAATAGGGTTATGAGATGACTAAAGTTACTCTGATTTCTCCTTTTAGGTGAATAGATGCAATAGATCAGCGATTTTCAATAGGTGTGCCACAGAATTTTTAAAACATGTAATAACTATGACTATTTGGTCAGGGTTACTGACTTCTTTTCTATTAGATTGTCAAATAAAAAAAATGACAACAGCCAGCACAACATTAGCTGTCAGTGTGAGTGAATCAAAATTATACTTATTTTTTGTCAGATCAGCAAAAAAAAAAAGTTTTTGATGTGCTACAGAATTTTAGTAATTAGCTTATGTTTGCCATGAGATGAAAAAAGTTAAAAATCACTGTAACAGCTGAGATGGGTTTGGTTCAGTGGATAGAGCGTTGGCCTGCGGACTGAAAGGTCCCGGGTTCGATTCCGGGCAAGGGCATGTACCTTGGTTGCGGGCACATCCCCGGTAGGGGTGGTGCAAGAGGCAGCTGATCCATGATTCTCTCTCATCGATGTTTCTAACTCCCTATCCCTCTCTCTTCCTCTCTGTAAAAAATCAATAAAACATATTTAAAAAAATAAAAATAAAATCAAATCACTGCAATAGATCATCCTTGGAGAATGTCCCTTCATGTTTCTATAATTCTTTGACATTCCAGAACCTCCAGTATATTCTTAGCCAAAGTTGGAATTTGTAAGCCAGTATAATCAGTGTGGTGTTTAAGAAGTTTATACAGCTCTCTAGATAGGGTCCTTATGTTTGATACGTTTCACATTGTTACTGTTACTTTAACACAGCTTGGGAGGAGGCGCTTCCTGTCTTTGATGGCGGTGGTGGTAACCTTTTTGTTTTTCTAATGGTATCTTTCCTAGCTCAAGCTTCACCTGTGGTCTGGCTGGGGCTCTGGCCTCCAACCCTGTGGATGTTGTGAGGACACGTATGATGAATCAGAGAGTCCTTCGTGATGGCAGATGCTCTGGGTACACAGGTACCCTGGATTGCTTGTTACAGGTGAGAATGTCTTATCTCTGTAGGGTTGGCAATTCCTCTTTTAGCTCATTAACTTCCATCTGATCCACTTATCACGAGTTTTTTATAATTTTAAAACACGGGGTTTATAGTAAGATAGACCTGTGGATCTGTCACTTGTAATTGTGTGACTTTGGTCAAGATAAAGACTCTATACTTCAGTTTCCTCATAAGTGAAATGGGACAATAATAGCATGTATATCATAGGGTTATTGTAAAAATAATGCCTACATAAAACAGCATAATGCCTGAAATAATTTGGTAAGTCTTATTAGTATAATTAATAATAATAATAAGGGAGAGTATTGTGAAATGAGCAGATTTATCCTTCCTGTTGAGTCAAACTGGAATGAGTTCCCTTCATTCAGCCATCTCACAAAGGAGCAACATCAATCTTACCGTAATACTTAGTTTAAATAATCGGGCCTATTGCTTAGGAGTGTACAAAAGTTTGCCAGTGTCTCCCTTACTGGATTGCCAGCAGTCAAAGATTTGGGGGCACTTTTTTGGTTTTCATTTTCCAGCATGATGCTAGACCTTTTTTTTAAATAAATTTTTATTGTTCATATTAGATGCTAGACCTTTAAGTATTGCTTTACCAAAGCAAAGATACTTATTTATAATTCATCCAACAACATGAAATAGTGGTGCTCTGAATTATGTCTTTACCATCATGGCTTTGTTTCCTTATGTCTGAGTTTGTGGGCCCAACGGGAAAAGAGGCAAAAGACTCTGGTTGGAATTATTAAATCTCATTTCTTGTTCATGTTTGCCTGCTTTGGGTGTGGAGCCTTAGTCATCACCCGTGCAGAAGCCTTTAAATCCAAAAAGAGGCAGAGGACAATGATTTCTTAGTCCTTCCAAACAGGGTTTTATTTTTAAGGAAAATACATCTGTTCAGTCGGGATACTATTGTTAATTCATTTGACATAACTGGAAAGTTGCAAATTAACTTTTTTCTCCCCCTTACAACAGACATGGAAGAAAGAAGGATTTTTTGCTCTATATAAAGGGTTTTGGCCAAATTGGTTGAGACTTGGTCCTTGGAATATCATTGTATCCTTTTCTGTTGTAGTAGAAGTGAAAACAGATAGTTAAAAATATTGTTTGTATAAACTATCATGTTATTAATTATAATTTAGAAGTTGGTTTTTAGTCTTTTATGCTCCTCTGATTCAAGAAGTAACTGTTTAGTTCTTTTATTTTTTTTTTTTTTTTATTTTTTATATTTTATTGATTTTTTTACAGAGAGGAAGGGAGAGAGATAGAGAGCTAGAAACGTCGATGAGAGAGAAACATCGACCAGCTGCCTCTTGCACACCCCCTACCGGGGATGTGCCCTCAACCAACGTACATGCCCCTGACCGGAATCGAACCCGGGACCTTTCAGTCCGCAGACCGACGCTCTACCACTGAGCCAAACCGGTTTTGGCTGTTTAGTTCTTTTAAAAATATGTTTTTATTGATCTCAGAGAGAAGAAGGGAGAGGGAAAGAGGGATAGAAACAATGATGAGAGAGGATCATTGATTGGCTGCCTCCTGCATAACCCCTACTGGGGATCAAGCCCAAAACCCAGGCATGTGCCCTTGACCAAGAAATGAACCATGACCTCCTGATTCATAGGTTGGCTTTCAACCACTGAGCAACACCAGCTGGGCTGTTCAGTTTCTTTTTCATGAGGTCTAAAATATCTGTGCTAGGCACTGTGAATCTTGGTTTAATGATGGTATTATTGAAAGGTAATGACGTCAATAAAAATTTTTATTTAGACTTTATTCTAAAAACTTAGAGTATTTAAGATTTCAGAGAGAGGCCGGGTTGATTTTATATTTCCAGCCACTCTTAGGAAGGAAGTGGTTTGGTTGCAGTGTTCTAGCATATTTATTTTAGAGAGTACCTAAGGATAAATAGTTATTAGCTCTAGAATTATTTGGCCTATCAATACTATTTCCTGTATGCCAAAGTGGGGGGTAGGAAAGAAGTGACAGTTCATTAGACATGAAAGGGCAGAATTATAAGATGGGAATGTCACCATCCTCTTGTTTCTCTTTATCTGTGCCTCCCCCCTTATGGGGGCCTGCCTAACAGAGATCCTTGGGGAGAGCTCCCAGGGTTTGCTGTGTTTCTCTTTCTGTGAGTCTTCCCACCTCAGTAAAGTCATAAAAGTGAGGTAGTGTGGGTATAATCTTAGAAGAAGCTCTCAGAGCCAATGCTAAGGGATTTATGTGTGTATCTCAGCTGTGATCTTTCTGTTCCAAGCTGACCTTGGGAAGGCTAATGTGTAGATCTTTCAGAATGATTAGGGTGGAGTCCTTGTATTTAACCATGTTCATAGCATGTGTCTTTTCAGATATATTTGTTTGTAGATTTGCTATTTGAAGGTCTGTTTTTATGTTTTTGGGGTTCGGATGGCATTTTCTTTGAGAACCTTAACCAATAATTGTAGTTCTTTGTGACATATGAGCAGCTGAAGAAATTGGATTTATGACAAGTCAAGGCTGCATGAGACATCCCTCTGAAAATGCTAACTTCCAAAACAGTAAAGCTTCCTGTGTTTCCCACTGCTTCTCACTGCTTGACTCATCACGGATTCTGAGGTGTGAGCAACAGATGAAGACTGGGTTAGTTCCAACTGTTGTGTGTTGGCATCAGCCACTCTGCATCGAACGTTTACTGGCATAAACTGCAACATTCAGACACTAGTTCTTACCATCAAAGTGCCCTTTGACATCAAATATAACATGAAATGCATGTTTTTTGTTAAAGAAAACTTGCAAGAAGATCAGGAACTGGTGCTGTTTCTTCAGGGAAGAGTAGCACCTGGAGCATCACAGCTCATAGCGAGAGACCGCCCTGAAGAAGCTCACTGGAACCGTGGAATAGAGCCTCTAGGGGGCACTGTCGATCCTGACCTGGGGCTTTTGCTTCTTGTCAGCTGAAGAACTCTCACAGGTGGAGACCTGGGCTTTTCAACCCTAGGTACCAACTGAACAGGAAATAGAGCCCTGGAATATTGCACTGCTTTATAATTTCCTATTTTGGCATGATCTTTCACTTATAATAAGTGATTTTAAGCCTTTGAAGACTTGACCTTTGTAAGGGATTGTTACAAAGTATTAATATCTAAACTCACGGTGGTGTGATGTGTTGGCTGTGAAGGTGGCAAGGTCTGTGTTGATGGGAGGTGTTTCAAACAACTTGGTTCTGTCTTAGGTTATGTTAGTAATTTGTTCTTTGATTTTCAGCAAAGTTTATGTCCCATTCAGGAAATGGGGATAATAACATCTATGGAAATTGAGGGTCAAATGAAGAAAATATTAGTTGCTACTATTTGACTTGTTTGGTAAGGGTGTTTACATTATGCTGTCATACAGCTATAATCCTAGGATAAACAGTCTGGGTGTATGGAACAGTCATTTTATCATGGACTACTCATCATAATTCCGAGGGAAGCCCATTGTTAAAGGCCTTGTGAAAGAAAGAACACTGTATAAGTTAAGGTTTTATTGTGTTTTCATTGCAAAGTGTTGAAAGTGAAGTAAGAGTTGATTTTTCCAGGTTTCCCAGTTTTTACTTTAGTTTGGGCCTTGTTTGTTTAAATATTTCCTATCTTGGACTTCCTAATTAGCTTGGATGGCAAATAATGCTTGAAATTTCAGTAAGGATTTATTTGGCATTACACCTGCTTATCTAGTTTCTGATAAGAGGTATATATCTTCTTCTAAAGACAAGATAAGTCATTCTTCCTCTTCTTTCTTGCCTTTATCTTACTCAGTTCAAAGTAAAATGTGACTCTAATAGCCCCAAGAACTTGTCAATAAAAGAAGTCAGCCACAGGAAAGGGGAATATATATATATATATTGGAGGCCCAGTGCACGGGGGCTCCCTCAGCCCGGCCTGCACCCTCTGCAATTCGGGACCCCTACACCTTTTTCTTATCTAGCTAACCTCTTCACATTTAAAAAAAATTAACTGAAATACCAACTACTCTAGGAAATCCTCTTTGAACAAATCTCTTTACAGTCTGTATTAAGTATTTTCATAGTATACCATTCTTTTTCTTTAACAGCTACTTAGAGTGGATGCAGTGTGCTTCTCATTCTTGGGTCTGAATTTTTTCTTGTTGCTCATGTAATAGCGAAGCTTATCCAATTTACATTTGCCCTTCAAGGGCTTATATTTGGTCCAGTTTCTAGTTGGCTCCTTGCTTTTATTTTTAAGCAATAAATTTGGGTTGTGGTAGTAAGTCTCACTTGTAATCCAGCCTGTAGATCTCTCTGTTTGAATACATATATTTTTTAATTTAATAAATCTTTATTGCTCAGATTATTACAAATGTTTCTCCTTTTTCCCCGTAGCTCCCTTCCACCCGGTTCCCACCCCACCATCTGCCTTTACCTGCCCCCACATTGTCCTCATCTATAGATGTACGATTTTAATCCAGTCTCTTTCTACAACTCCCACACCCTTTCCCCCCTGATAATTATCAATCCACTCCCTTTCTTTGCCCCTGATTCCAATATATTCACCAGTTTATTCTGTTCCTCAGATTTTTAATTCACTTGACTTTTACATTCACTTGTTGATAGATATGTATTTGTTGATCATAATTTTTATCTTTTTTCTTCTTCTTATTCTTCTTAAAGAGTACCTTTCAGCATTTCATATAGTACTGGTTTGGTGGTGATGAACTCCTTTAGCTTTTTCTTATCTGTGAAGCTCTTCATCTGCCCTTCAATTCTGAATGATAGCTTTGCTGGGTAGAGTAATCTTGGTTGTAGGTTCTCGCTATTCAACACTTTGAATATTTCTTGCTACTCCCGTCTGGCTTGCATAGTTTCTGTTGAGAAATCAGCTGATAATCATATGGGTGCTCCCTTATAGGTAACTTTTTTTCTTGCTGCTTTGTAAGATTCTCTCTTTCTTTTTGCCCTTGGCATTTTAATTATGATGTGTCTTGGTGTGGTCCTCTTTGGATTCCTTTTGTTTGGGGTTCTGTGCGCTTCCTGGACTTGTGAGTCTATTTCTTTTACCAGGTGGGGGAAGTTTTCTGACATTTCTTCAAATAGGTTTTCAGTATCTTGCACTCTCTCTTCTTCTGGCACCCCTATAATTCTGATGTTGGTACACTTGAAGTTATCCCAGAGGCTTCTTACACTATCTTCAACTTTCTGGATTCTCTTCTCTTCTTGCTTCTCCAGAGGAGTGTCCTTTGCCTCTTTGTACTCCAAATCTTTAACTTGATTCTTGCATTTCTCTAGCCTGCTTCTGTGTCTCTGATAATATTTATTATTTCCGTCAGTATATGTTTAATTTCTAGTTGGTCCTTTTTCATATCCTAGAGGATCTCGTTAAATTTTTCGGCCTTTTCTAGGAAATTCTTGAAAAACCTTATAACCATGGTTTTGAACTCTATATCCAATCTTTTGTTCTCTTCCATTTCTTTCGTTTGAGATCTATTTCCTTGTCTCCTCATTTTCTCTGCTTCCCTGAGTTGGTGGGGTGGCTTTGTGTGCTAGGTTTCTCAGGTGTCTACCTGAGATAGACACTCTTGGTGCTCCCCTTTGTGTACTTTGTGTACAGCCTTGTTGTAGTTAAGTCTTGATTGTTGTTGGTATCACTGGGAGGAATTGACCTCCAGGCCAGTTGGATGTGAGTATCAGCTGTGTCTACACTGGGATACCTTCTGTATTGGAGATAGTCTTATAGGATCAGACTTGCAAAATTGTAAATGCCTCTGTGCTCAGCTTGGATGGGGCGGAGTTTCAGTGCAACAGTCTTGGCTTCCAGTCAGTCCTGCCCTTGTGCGCGTGCCTCAGACCTCTGCCTTCCGTGGCTCCCCTGAGTTTCCGCCTGACAGTCCAGATTCCCCTTGTAAGGGTGAGAATGCCCCAGGGGCTTGCCCGGAATTTGGTTGGGTCTCTGTATAATATTTTTAATCCCAGTGCAGTTGGAGCTGCGATTCTGTGCAGTCTGGAGCTTCCGACTCCTTCCACTATGGAGCGGTTGTGGCAACCTCCGCAGTCAGACCTGTCTTCATGCACTTACTTGCACGACTCTAGACCCTGCCCGCTGTGGCTCCCGGCTCCCCCGAGTTTCCCAGTCTCTGAGTCTCCGGATGTCTCTCTACAGTCCATATTCCACCCGTATGAACCTGGGTCCATGGGGTTTTGGCCGGGGTTGGGGTTCAGTGCAGTTGGAACTGGGGTTCAATGCAGTCGGGGGCTTCCTTTCCCCTCTCCCCAGCCAGGCACTCGGCCGCCCTTCCTCTCTGCACGCGCATCTCCCTACCTGAGTACTTTGTGGCTCCCCTGATCTGTGAGCCTCTCTCCTTTCTAGTTCTAGAGTTTCCACTCAGCCAGCTTTCCTGTGGGTTTGGATGATGTCCATTCTGTCTTTTAGTTGTTGTTTTGAAATTGTTGTGCGAGGTGGCAGCTTAGGTGCTTACCTAGGCTGCCATCTTGGTTTCTCTGAATATTTCTATAACACCTATCACTTTAGCATACCAGAGATTGTGTTCATTTATAGAAAATAACAATAAATGTCACCTGGTCATTTGATCTTCTAATAATATTTTATAGCAAGATATATTATTCTAGTAATTTATTACAAAACCGAGGCATATAGAAATAAATAACATAATATCTAATAAAAGTGATATGCAAATTAACCATCACTCCATAACAAAGATGGCAGTGCCCAGTCCTCTCAGCCCCATCTCTGGAGTGTCCAGGCCTGTCAGCTGGGCCAGGGGCCTTGCCGCTCAGCCGCCTCTGGAGTGTCTGGGCCTGTTAGCCGGGCTGGGGGGGTCCAGCCTTGCCGTTCCGCAGCCTCTGGAATGTACTGGCTTCGTTCAGCCCGCAGGAAGCCCTATTTTTGCAGGAATCTTTCTGCACCAGGCCTCTAGTTGAACAATAAAGAATGACTCAAATATTAAAGCATAGTACACTAAGGGCCTCCCTTGTCCTGTGCCTCAGATATCATAGCATAGTACACAGTTCACATGGAACTCAGCTTCCTTTAAAATGGAAGGGATGCCATACTCATGAAGCAACTACTTCCACACATTTTATTTTTATTTTTATTTAATTCACAGCACATACTCCTCGTACTAACTGTTGGAAAATCACCCTAGCAATTGCCTCTGTTCCTCTCTGTATTATTGCCTTACATTCTGATGTTATTACTGAACTTTTATCATCCACTTGCTCTAATAGGATAGTGAATTATTTAAGGGCAGATCATGACTTCAGCTTGTGATTCTCTGTCATGTGCCTAGATAAATACTCAAATGCCATTCAGTCCAAGTGACTGTGATGAGAGAGGCCCACCATTGCTGGAGACCTCTGACTTTTATTTAAGGGGCCTCACTTGTTCTTCCCCTTTACAGAGGGGTAGGTAGGGACAGAGGGAATTTGGGGAAACCCAGACAATTCTCCTCCTGAAAGATTTTGCTAAGCTGGTGCCCAGGACCTCGGGCGGCTTTTTCACCCAAGACCGCCAGGCAGCTTCTTCCCGGGGACTGCCGGGCATTTGTCCAATTAAAACCCGGACACACAGCAATGACAAAGGCACTGGTCTCCTGCTGCTAATGCCTGGGGACCAAACCCCAGCCTGCAGGAACTCATCCCCCCAGTCAGGACCAGGCCAATGGGTAGACTTGGGCTGGTGCTCCTAACTCCGGGAGGGGAAGACTTCCCGTGGCTACAGGCTAGAGACCCCGGACTCCACGCCACGTGTGCAAACAGGTCCGTCCATAGTGCAGGCTGGTCGGTGGGGCGGCTTCTTCGCCCGGGACCGCGGGCAGCGTGGCCTCTTTGCTGCGGGACCGCTGGGCGGCTGGGCCTCTTAGCCACAGGACTACCGGGCAGCTTGGCTTGGCCTCTTTGCCGTGGGACTGCTGGGTGGCTTGCCTTGGCCTGGCCCCAGCAGCCCAGCACCACCGCGTCCATGGGGCTGCTGGGGGCTGGCCCCCCTACAGGTTTGTGTCTCTGCTCCTGCCCCCCTGCGTATTGTTCTCTCAGGCTCCGGCCCATGCCCAGCCCCTCCTGAGCTGGTCGTGACCATTATGACATCCCGCCTAATTTCCATATTACATCTATTTATATATAGATGATAGCTAGCTAGCTAGCTAGCTAGATACTGGGTACCTTGGGTTCCACCCTTTGAGAACATTAAATACATACTAGCTGGGGGCTCCAGGGAGACACTTACGCAGTGTCTATCCATCCCAGTTGTCTGGCCCCCAGCTGCTTCCTCCCTTGAAGCACAGTAGAAGGAACAGAGGTTTTCCTTGTGGTTTGGGTAGTTTTCCTCCCAGTCACTTTCACCTTGCCTTCTTTATTAATGTTGACTTTAAAAAAGATTTTGTGAAACAGAAGTTTATTTCCAAAAGTAAGAGCTAAGACAAAGTCATTAAAAAGAGGAGAAGAAAGAAGGGTGGTGGAGTGGCAGGTAGGTGTGAATTGCATCAAGACTGAGATAAAAATCCGGATCTCCCTGCCACCCTCTGGTGGTGACTGGAGAGCTAAACTCATTCAGGCCTCTTTCATAAAGGAAGTTTTTTCTTCAAACATTCCATGATGTGGTAAGGGCTTTGTACAGAAAGGCTTTCAGTTTTGAGTTACTTCTTATGAAACACTCTTTTTTTAAAGTGTAGAAAACACTTTATTTTTTACTATACATATCATTTCTAAGTAAATATGCAATATTCGTTATATCAATTTATTAAAATTATGTACATGTTCATATCAGATTGAAAAGAAATTCAAACCTCACTGTAAAACTTAAGTTTTAAAGAGAAAAACACAGTATTTCTTTAGTGTAGATTTATTAAACACTTTATTAAACAAGATCTTAAGCTGCTTTGTTTTTTCTCTTTCTGAAAGCGTTAATGTAATTATTGAAGCTTCTAACCAAGAAAGAACTTAAGACCCTGGGACACTTGCTCCCTTTGTTTTCAGGGATTGCCCGCCCCCTTGGCTATTGCTTATATGTGGCAAAAGGATTTTTAGCTTTTATAACCTAAAAGAAAAAAAAAAGATTTTTTTGTTTGCTTGTGGGTTTGTGTAATAATTGAAGCTAAATGTTGCTGATTTGTGATATAAAAAATGCCTCCTGTTTTCCATATTTATTCTTAGGCTAGAAATATATCATATAAAGACTATAAAGTTTCATAAGTCTTTATATTTCAAGCTCTTTATTTAAACATTGTTGGATTATGTGGCATAAACCTTGTTTCATTATTTAATAAACTAGTAATATATAATTATAAAAATGATTTATGATTATTTCAGATAAATAGAAACATTTGAACTAAGACATTCTCCAAAGAGTCCAGAAGGCTGGAGTAGAAATAGCATTTGGGAAAGTGGTTGCAGGCATTTTTCTCTGCCTAGAGACGTTATTGGGATCATCTTATTGCCTGGATACCCATTATCGGAAATATTCTACGACTCAGTAGAGGCAAGTGAATTTGCTGCATGGGTTGAGTTGGCAAGGTACTGTGGAGATTAGGAACATTAATGTGGCCTGGCCAGTTGCTCAGTGGTTAGAGCATTGGCCCATGGACAGAAGGGTCTCAGCTTCAATTCCCGGACAAGGGCACATACCTTGGTTTCAGGTTTGATCCCCAACTCTGCTCAATCCCTAGCCCTGGTTGGAGCGCTTTCAAGAAGCAACCAATTGCCCTGGCCAGTTTGGCTCAGTGGATAGAGCGTTGGCCTGCGGACTGAAGGGTCCTGGGTTTAGTTCTGGCCAAGAGCACATGCCTGGGTTGCGGGCTTGATCCCCAGTGGGGGGCATGCAGGAGGCAGCTGATCAATGATTCTTTCTCATCATTGATGTTTCTATCTCCCTCTCCCTTCCTCTCTGAAATCAATAAAGAAATACATATTTAAAAAATAAAGAATTTGATTAAAAAAGAAGCAACTAATTAATGTGTCACTCTCACATCTATGTTTTCTTCCCTCCCTCCCTTGATCCCTCCCTCCCTTCCTTTTCTCCCTCCCTTTCACTCTCTCTTTAAAGATCAATGGGACCCAGCCAGTGTGGCTCAGTGATTTGACTGTGGACCTATGAGCCAGTAGGTCACAGTTCCATTCCTGGTCAAGGGCACATGCCCGGGTTGTGTGCTCAATCCCCAGTGTGGGGCATGCAGGAGGCAGCCAGTCAATGATTCTCTCTCATCATTGATGTTTCTATCTCTCCCTATCCCTTCCTCTCTGAAATAAATAAAATATATTAAAAAAAAGATTAATGGGGAAAAAATATCCTCTGGTGAGTATAAAAAAAAAGGAAAAAAGATACCAATATGATTATATCAGTGCCCTGAACTTTGAAGTTCCCTCTGTCCTCCTAGTATTTAAAGCTGGCTCGAGGGAAGGAGCTGGGGTGCTTGGTTAACCGTGGCCCAGGCAGAGATACCTCTGGTTGGCATAAAATAGCCAGTGGGTGAAATACAAACATGGTTCATTAATTTTTTTACTTAAAAGTATTTTCTAAGTGCCTGTTTTCTTAACATTTAACTTAAATATAGTAGTTTATTGAAAAAATGGAATTGGGAAAAAAGAGAGACGTTTTGTTTCAGTTCTCCTACCTAAGAGATTAAATGACATCCCCATACATGACTGACTTTGTGGGAGGGTAATGAGAACAGCTGGCAGCTGGTGTGTCCCCAATGCCTGAACAGAACTTCCACTCTGATCACTGCATCTGTTACACACATTTGGCTTTAAATCCAGGCTATTTGTTGTTATAATGTTAGCTGGAGAAATCTACAGGGTACATTACCAGTAGATTATAAAGAGATCATTTGGAAGCAAGGCGTGGGCGTGTAAGACAAGGGTAGTATATAAGTCTGTTTCTTGAAAGCTTGATGCAAATGATGGAACCAAAAGCACAAAGAGCAAAATACTGGAAACTATATCGATATGGATGGACTAGCTTAAATAAACTGGTCCATCCATGTAATGGCTTTCTGTGTGGCACATGAGAAGAATGAGTTAGATCTCAGCCTGCTCACCTGGAAAGATGTTCATGATATGTTATTAAGCAGGAAAAAGTTGAGATGCAGACTCCTTTGTATACCATGATCTCATTTCTCAGGGAGAAAGCATAAAACTTATGTAAGTAGGGAATGGATTTAAAGAGTGTGCATGAGGTTCTCCAGAGAAATAGAACCAATAAATGTGTGTGTGTGTGTGTGTGTGTGTGTGTGTGTGTGTCTGTGTGTGTGATTTATTTTAAGGATTAGGCTCGTGATTGTGGAGGACTGGGAAGTATGAAACCTGTAGGTTAGCAGGTTAGCAGACTGGAAACTCAGGATTTCTATGTCACAGTCTTGAGTCAAAAGACCTTCTCTTGAGCTGAAGCCGGTTTGGCTCAGTGGTAGAGCGTCAGTCTACGGACTGAAAGGTCCCAGGTTCGATTCCAGTCAAGGGCATGTACATTGGTTGCGGGCAAATCCCCGGTAGGGGGTGTGCAAAAGGCAGCTGGTCGATGTTTCTAACTCTCTATCCCTCTCTCTTCCTCTCTGTGAAAAATCAATAAAATATATTAAAAAAAAAAAAAAAAGACCTCTTGGAAACCTTGTTTTTATTTCCCCTTAAGTTTCTTAACTGACTGAATGAGGCTCACTTATATAATGGAGTATAAGCTTGGGTGTGGGGTGAGGCAGAGGCAGTTAGGGGCAATCAGGCCAGTAGGAGAGCAGTTAGGGGTAATCAGGAAGGCAGGCAGATGTGGTTAAGGGCAATCAGGCAGGAAGGCAGAGGGGTTAGGGGTGATCAGGTAGGCAGTCGGGGCAATCAGGCAGGCAGGCTAGTGAGTGGTTAGGAGCCAGTGGTCCCAGACCGCAAAAGGGATGTCCAACTGCCGGTTTTGGCCCACTCCCGAAGGGGTCCCCAGTTGGAGAGGATGCAGGCTCTGTCCTCTACAACAGTACAACTACCACCACCACCCATCTCCAGAACTTTTGAGATAAATTGTCTTGAGTGGATCTTGGTCCTTTAATTCATTAGCAGCGTTTATATTTGTAGATTTTTGGGCTTGTTATAGGCCCAAGCTAGAAGATCCCAGAACTTACATCTGGATCCTTTTTTTTTTTTTTTGCAGTGTAATACACTGCCCCTTTACCACAATCTGATCTTGTAAGACCTGTTACCTAAATGCTCATATTTTACAGAGGCCATAAACCATGAACAACACACAACCCCTGGAGGGGGTTATCAGAGTTGACACCAGGTCAGGCCCTTAGATGTGGTGCCAAGGTCCCCATCCCAACCCACGGGGCTTTTTGCAAAGCTCACAACAGGTCCGGAAGCCCCATCCATATTTGCGGGACAAAGAAACCATGCACTTCATGCACGAATTTCGTGCACTGGGCCACTAGTATTTTATAATAAGAAAAATTTTAATATATTTTTATTGATTTCAGAGAAGAAGAGAGAGAGAGAGAAACATCAATGATGAGAGAGAATCATTGATCAGCTTTCTCACATACACCTCCCACTGAGGATTGAGCCTGCAACCTGGACATGCACACCAACTGGGAATTAAACTGACCTCTTGGTTCAGAGATTGATGCTCAACCACTGAGCAACACTGGCTGGGCGATAATATAATTTAATATTTTTACAGTAAAAAAAAAGTTTAAAAAACCTCCAAATAGAGTGCATCATGTGGACTATGTACCTATTCTGTAAACTCCTGAGGTGATTTTACATAATTCTTAGTCTCGTTCTGACCATACTATTTTCAAATTATATTGTTTCATTGCATTAAATGGTGGCAAGAGCTGCATTTTCTCTTTTGAGGTTTTACTTCATTAATTGTAATATTGTAAATATATTTCCGAAACATACCATAGTACTTTATGGAAAGAGAAGCTGACTAGATATAAGCTATTGCAGATTTTCACTGAATGTATGTGTGAGTTTTGACGATTCTAGACTTAAAAGAAATCCATATCTCAGAGCCAGGTTTACAAACATCCAAGAACTGCTTAAGGCCACTGGCAGACTTCATCCTGAATTGCATCACTACTCTATATTTTGTGCTTTAAAAAAAAAACCACACACACACACAATAATTTGCCGAAACCAGTTTGGCTCAGTGGTAGAGCGTCAGTCTGCGGACTGAAACGTCCCGGGTTCAATTCCGGTCAAGGGCATGTACCTTGGCTGAGGACACATCCCCAGTAGGGAGTGTGCAAGAGGCAGCTGGTCGATGTTTCTCTCTCATCGACGTTTCTAGCTCTCTATCTCTCTCCCTTCCTCTCTGTAAGAAATCAATAAAAAAATATTTTAAAAAACAAAACAAAACAATAATTTTCACATAGTAGTGCAATAAATACTTCTTGCATTAAATGGAAGCAGCCTACTAAGATTTGCTCTTTACTTCTGGGATTCTTAATGTGCTGTGCCACCTCAGGGTCACAAGGAGTCAGTGAGAATTGGGATGAGAGTGCTCCAGGTAGCATTTCCTACTGATTGCTTTATTAACCAAGTTACAGAGAAATCAGAACCTCTGTCAGCCTGTGTTCAGGCTAAGATTTATAAAAATTGAGGTAAAATATACATAAAATTTATCATTTAAGCCATATTTAAGTGTACAGTTCTGTGACATTAAGGATATTCACACTATAGTACTATGAAGGCTAAAAGGCTAATTCCAATGTAACCCTGATGTTTGGGGGGGTGGGGGACCAGCAATCTGAATCTGTATCAGTCACCTAATGTACATTCTTGATCATCTACAATTTAGTCACTGCCCCTTTACCACAATCTGGTCTTGCAAGACTTGTCACCTAAATGTTCACATTTTACAGAGGCCGTAAACCATGAACAACACACAACCCCGGGAGGGGGTTATCAGAGTTCGCACCCGGTCAGGCCCTTAGATATGGCGCCAAGGTCTCCATCCCAACCCACGGGGCTTTTTGCAAAGCCCACAAAAGGTCCGGAAGCCCCATCCATATTTGCGGGACAAAGAAACCAAAAGGGGATAAAAGAAGGGCTTCCACCATATTGGTTTGCTCAGACTCTGGAGGCAGCTCCTCTGAGACCAGCAGCGTAATGAAGCTGTGTAACTCCTTTCTCTAAGCATCGCTTGGGTTTCTTCGGTCCTCTACACCAGTACAGCTACCACCACCACCCATCTCCAGAACTTTTGAGATAAATTGTCTTGAGTGGATCTTGGTCCTTTAATTCATTAGCAGCGTTTATGTCTGTGGCATTGTTATAGGCCCAAGCTAGAAGATAAGATCCCAGAACTTACATCTGGATCCTTTTTTTTTTTTTTTGTAGTGTAATACACATAACAAATTTTATTGTCTTAACCATTTTTTAAAATATATTTTATTGATTTTTTACAGAGAGGAAGAGAGAGGGATAGAGAGTTAGAAACATCAATGAGAGAGAATCATCGATCAGCTGCCTCTTGCACACCCCCTACTGGGGATGTGCCTGCAACCATGGTATATGCCCTTGACCGGAATCGAACCCGGGACCCTTTAGTCCGCAGGCCAACGCTCTATTCACTGAGCCAAACCGGTTTCAACTTAACCATTTTTAAGTATACAGTTTAGTGGTCTTAAATACATTTGTTGTGCAACTGTCACCACTGTAACTTCATCTTGTAGAACTGACACTCCATACCCAGTAAACAACTCCTTATTCTCTCCTCTCAATAGCTCCTGTCAACTACCCTTACACTCTCTGTTTTTATGATTTTTGACTAATTTATGTACCTCAATATGTAGACTCATTCAGTATTCATCCTTTTATTACTAGCTTATTTGACTTAGCATAATGCCCTCAAGATTCATCCATATTATAGTATATTACAGTTTCCTGCCCTTTTTAGGCTGAATAATATTCCATTATTTGTGTAGACCACATTTTGCTTATCCACCCATTGTTGATGAATACTTGGTTACTTACACATTTTAGCTACAGTGAATGGTTATGAACATAGGTGTACAAATATCTCTTTGAGTCCCTGCTTTCACTCTTTTGTATATATTTACAGAAAGAATTCCTGGATCATATGGTAATTTAAAAAAAATATATATATATATTATTGATTTTTTACAGAGAGAAAGGAAGAGGGATAGAAAGGTAGAAACGTCGATGAGAGAAAAACATCAACCAGCTGCCTCTTGCACACCCCCTACTGGGGATGTGCCTGCAGCCAAGGTACATGCCCTTGACCGGAATCGAACTTGGGACCCTTCAGTCCGCAGGCTGATGCTCTATCCACTGAACTAAATCGGTTTCGGCAGTAATTTTTAATTTTTTGAGGAACTGCATACTGCTCCACAATGACTGTACCATTTTACAATTTCATCAATAGTGAATTTGAAATTGGCAAGTGTGAATCCTCCAATTTTGTTCTTTATTAAAGATTGTTTTGGCTATTTGGGATTCCTTTGAGATTCCATATGAATTTTAAGGTGAATCTATTCACAAACTGTCATTGGGATTTGGATAGGAATTACACTGAATCTATAGCTTGCTTTGGGTAGTATTGATATTTTAACAATATTAAACTTTTTAATTCATGAACATGAGATGTGTTTCCATTTATTTATGTCTCAATTTCTTTTAGCAATGCTTTCTAGTTTTCATTGTACATGTATTTCACTTCCTTGGCTAAGTTAATTCCTAAGTATTTTATGCTTTTTAATGCTATTGTAAATAAAATTTATTTTCATAATTTCCTTTTCAGATTGTTCATTTTTCATGCAGAGGAATCCAGCCTATTTTTGTGTGTTGACTTAGTATCCTGCTACTTTGCTGAATTTATTTATTAGTTCTAATAGGTTTTTTTGGTGGAATATTTAGGGTGTCTACATGTAAGATCATATCATCTTCAAGCAGAGTACTATTACCTTTTTTCCAATTTGGATGCTTTTTATTTCTTTTTCTTGCCTAATCACTCCATTTAGAACTTCCAATACTATGTAAAATAGAAGTGGTGAAAGTGGACATCCATGCTTTGTTCCTGATCCTAGAGGAAAGGCTTTCAATCTTTCACATTGAGTATGATGTTCATTGTGGGCTTTTTTCTTCTTTCTGCTGATGTGGTATATTACATTGATTATTTTCATTCATTGAACCATCCTTGCATTCCAGAAATAATTCCAAGTTGGTCATAATGTACAATCATTTTAATATGCTGTTGAATTGTGTTTGCTATTTTGTTCTTTGCTCCTCCTTCCACTGAGAATTGGAGTCAATTTCCCTCCCTTTGGGTCTGGCTTGCCCATAGTGACTTGCTTTGCAGAGAATGCAACAGAAGTGATCTCCTGTGACTTCTGAGGCTAGTTCTACATTAGCCTTGGGGAACTATCTCTAAGCCATAAGCCCCTGAGAGACCATGTGAATGACCATCAGAGGAGCACTGAGACTACAGGAGGATGTAGAGATGTGTAGTCAGTCTCCAGCTGTCCAGACTGTGTGTATTTGTGTCACCCCAGCTATGATTTTAGACATGATGAACAGAGACGATTTTTTGTTGTTGTTAAAGTTCCTTTAAAAAATTACACACACACACACACACACATATATATGTATATATGTGTGTGTGAGTGTGTGTGTGTATATATATATATATATATATATATATATATATATATATATATATATATTTAGAGAGTAAGAGAGAGGGTGAGAGAGATAGAAAGATCAATTATGAGAGATTGAGCCTACAACCCGGGCATGTGTCCTTGACCAGACTAGAACCTGGGACCCTTCAGTCCACAAGTGACAATTTATCTACTGAGCCAAATCAGCTAGGGTGATGATTCTTATGTTCCCTGAAGAAACTCCTGACTCACAGAATTATGAAAGATAACATCAAAATGGTGGTTCTTTTAGGGCGCAATTTGTTAGGTAGCAATATATAATAGGAACTAAACTATTCCCCTATTGAAAAATATTTAGATTGTGTCCATTTTTCTTCATTATGAACTATATTTTACATGTACTTTTTGAATATTCAAGGATTTCTCTAGTGTAAATCCTCAGGGACATAATTGCTGAATAATAGGGCAATCTTTCTCTTTGTTTCTCTGCCCTCTGTTTTGATAAGTGTTGGGCAAATTTCCCTCTTCAAAGAGCATATAAAGGTGACCTTTTTCCTTCCTTCTCCCAAATATCTTTGATGACTAACTTCATATTCTGTGTTTTGTTTACTTTTGTCTAAATGAAAGAGAATAACTCCTACCCTATCTATAGGACTGCAATTTAGTGATTAAAAGTGAAATCTGAATAACATAAACAAAATGTTATCTACTGTAATATGGGGACCTTGATCTTTAGGGATGAGACAACTTTGACCTCATCTTTGTCCTTTTGACAAGATAGCCTGTGTCTTCTCATTGCCTTTCCCACCCCCACTTGCATACACACAATATGAATATGTGTGTGTATCTTACTATGTACATACACACAGATACATGCAATATGAGTATTTATTATATCAATTTGAATTAATTTATGGGAACAGTTATCAAAACTTGAGTTAAATAAATATATTGTAAGAATTATAGTAGAAAATGAAAACTGCAACTTATTTGTCATGTCCTCCAGTGCTTCTGGGAATAAGCTAATCATCAGCTGGAAACAGGAAGAGATTTGACTTGTAATACAGAGTATAAACATGGATTCATTGTAGGAAATTTGTACTTCTTTGGTTGGGGAGAGGTTACTATTTGTTAATATAGATCATATTTGTCCATACCAAAAAGAACACTAGAGTCTGAAGCAGAAAATTCAGTTTCTACTATATTTTGAGCAACCACTATATTGTTTAAATGTATATAACTTTTGCCTGGCCAGAGTGGCTCAGTGGTTGAGCATTGACCGAGGAACCAGAAGGTCACAGTTCAATTCCCAGTCATGGGATTGATCTCTATTGTGGGATGTGCAAGAGGCAGCTGATCAATGATTCTCTCTCACCATTGATATTTCCATCTTTCTCACCTTCTCCCTTCCTCTCTGAAATCAGTTATATATATACAATGTATATAACTTCTATGCTAGTATTCTGCAAAATTAAAACACCCCATACAAACTGCTATTACTCTGTTTCACTGTCCTTGTTGCTTCCCCACCCCTACAGAGCCAGCTGGTGACTAGGCACATCTGTTCTTCCTTAGCTCCCTCAATTCTTCAAATCAAGAATAATCCAGGCATTCTTGTGCTGCATTATCCACCTTTCTCTTCCCTCATTTGATAAGTGTAGGGGTTTATAATCTGGTAGGTAGAGTGCCTGAATTAATCTGAAAGATAATCATATCAGTTTGAAATTCTAGAGTACATATACTTATGGGAATAGAGGGTTACATTTTTCCGAGTTTCATTTCTTAGGCCGGTGCACCTGCATACTTCCTTTGATCCCAAGCGAAGTGATTGAGGATGTGATTCAGCTGCGGACACTGTACACTGTACCCAGCAAGCAAGCAGGGCCACTCAGCATGGCCAGGCCAACCCCACCAGGAGCCAAGACATCATCTCATTGCTTAACAACCAAGAACAATAGTTGAATTCTGTGGCCCCCAGGATTGAATGCAATTGTATTCTGTTCTCAACTTCATCCTAGTTCATTCTCCCAATATAATCATATCCCTTGCACCTTGGTATAAGACAGGTTTTGGATGTTCCTTGTCTTCTTGGTTGTCTGGCCTTCTCAATAATCACCTTATATGAATCAACCCTGCCTTCGTTATTGGACAGTGCAACAGGCAGCCCAAGCCCACCCGGGGTTTCCTGGTAACAATTTCACCTCACAATAGCTCATTAAACATTCAGCGTTGGCACAAATCTTTTTCAGCGATACCATAACCTGCGTTGCTAACTTCTAGCATCATGAACCACCAGTTGGTAAAAATATTTTAAGGAATTAGACAATTTTAGAAGAGAATAGATTGATCATGAATTTGGAAAAATCTGCCATGGAAATGCATTTGGGAGAGAGAGAGAGTTCGTTCATATTTGGCTGTTGAATATATATTTATATTTTGTGGTGTTTGTCATCACAAAACTCAAGAGGATTAACTTCATTTCTGAGATTTTGGGAACTAGAGGTCAGTCTGATCTGAAGAGAATGTTTTAGCTACTTAAACAGGTAGATGTACGTATCTGTACATATCTACAAGATGACTTTCTTTAGGAAATAGTGGTGGATTGATGTGATGGAGAAACAATACTCTGAAGCTGGGTTGAACAATTAAAACAAAAACCTTGCTCTTTAGTGCAGAATTCATTGCAAAATGAGGAGGAGGAGGAGACAGAGGAAGATGAAAATAAGAAAATTACTTATTAGTAATCCCAACCGTCTGTCAATGTTTTGGGAGTGTTTCTTTTGGGCAATAGAATCATAGACTGTCTTTTCTAAAATTATATCACAATATTTTTTCCAAACAGATAAATATTTTCTACAACATTAGAGTTTTAACTCTTGACTTTGAGAGATAATTTTTGACTTCAGAAAAGTTGCAAAAGTAGTACAGAGTTCGGGTGTGCCCTTCATTCAGCCTAGATAACTCTGTGCAATAATCAAAACTGGAAATTAACATTGGCATAATACTGTTACCTAAACTACAGACCTTGTTGGAATATCTGTATTTTATTCTGTAGTTTTCCCTTTTTCTATTTCAGGATCCAATCCAGGTTCCAACATTGCATCTAATTGTCATATCTCATCTTCAGTATGTAACAGTTCCTCAATCTTCCCTAATTTTTTATGACCTTGACACTTTTGAAGAATACTGGTGAATTTTGTAGGACATCCCTCAATTTGAATTTGCCTGATGTTTTCTCATATTTAGAATGTGGTTTTGCATTTTTGGCAAGAATACCACTGAAGTGATATTGTGTCCTTGATCTATCATGTTAGGAGTTTTATGATGATGCTTTGATTACTTGGTTAAGGTAATGTATGCCAGGCATTTCCACTGTAAAGCTAATAGCTCCCCTTGCTATTAATACATACCTTGGGGAGATTATTTTTCCAATGCAAATTTCTGTTTCTCCTCCAACTTTCAACCACTAATTTTAGCACCCATCTTTACATATCGCCTGCTACAATTGTTATTATTTTCCTCATTCATTCCATATTTATTGTTTTGGAATTTTTCTGTAAGGTAGATTGTCTCTTCTCCCCAGTTTACTAATTCAATTATTTATATTAGTATGGACTCATGAGTATATTATTATAAACTAGAGGCCTGGTGCACAAAATTTGTGCATTGGGGGGGAGGTGTCCTCAGCCTGGCCTGCACCCTCTCCAATCAGGCATTGGGCCTAAACCAGCAGTTGGACATTCCTCTCGCAATCTGGACCACTGGGTTCTAACTGCTCACCTGCCTGCCTGCCTGGCTGCCCCCCAACTGCCCCTCTGCCAGCCTGCTTGCCTGCCTCCCAACTGCTCCCCAACTACCCCCCTGCTGGCCTGCCTGGTTGCCTCCCAACTGCTCCCTTGCTGGCCTGCCTGGTTGCCCCCCCTAACTACCCTTCTGTCGGCCTGGTTGCCCCATGTCTGGAAGATATCTGGTCACCCGGTCTAATTAGCATATTACCTTTTTATTAGTAAAGATTATGATCCAATACTATTGTATTTTTGTTGTTCAAGTCTACAACATGATTTAAAAAAAATAATTATTTATTCTTGAAAGTATTGCATATGCCCCTTTTCCTCCCATTGATCCCCTCCAGCCCATCCCCTACTCCCTTGCCCCTGTTCTTCTACAACATGATTTAAGTGGCAGAATAATATTCCAATTACATGTCTGTGCCATGGATTATTGACCGAATTCTTCAATGTTGAATATTTAGATTGTTTCCGATTATTTGATAGTGCTAGTAATGATATTCGCTGCACACATATCTTTGAATTTTTATGTTTTCATAAATTAGTTTTCTAACAGCGGAGTTATTGGTTGTTGGAAATGTTTGTATTTGTGGTTTTGTTCCAGGTAACCGAAACTATCAACAGGTCACCAAGGCAATCACACAGTACACACACTCCACCCAGACTACCCAGCTGTGAGCAGAGGCAGTAGTAGATCTGGAGCAAGCCCCTGCCGGCAGAGTAATTTAGTACAACTGTCATGAGCAACACGTAACAATAAAGTTATGGATGTTGAGGAAAAGACTTCCGGTAGGGGCATTTCTATTTCCGTCAGGGTCTTTTAGGCTTCTCCCTCCACGTCTACAGCGCAACCGGAAGTATTTGTACCGGTTTAAAGCCACGTCTGTCCTGACCTCAGCTCCGCCCACACACTGGAAGCGCTTCCGGGTTCAGGTGGTTCCTTCCGGTACGCCCAGCCCTGCCGCCGGTGCTTAGCTGGAAGCCCGTCTTTCCCGGAAGTGGCCCGGGCCAGTCCTTCGGGGTCCCCAGTGCCCGCTGCAGCTGACGCCCCGGGGGCGGCGGCGATGGCGGAGGCGGCGCTGCTGCCGCTGCCCGAGGCGGCGGCGGAGTCGGACGCCCGGGAGAGGCTGGCTCTCTGGGATCGGAGACCCGACACCACGGCGCCGCTGACCGACCGGCAGACGGACTCGGTGCTGGAGCTGAAGGCGGCGGCGGAGAACCTGCCCGTGCCGGCCGAGGTGAGGTGCCGGAGCGGACCGGGTTGGGGCGTTCCTCCGGCGCGCGGTGGACTTTGGCCCGGGAGACCCCCGCCCCCTGGCCCCGGCGGCGGCTCCGGGGGGAGAGGCCCCCACAGTCTGGGCTCCCTCTCCCTTCCCGCGCGGGGACGGCTGCCCCGGCGCCCGCCCTCCCCTGGCGGCATGGCTTGGGCGTTTGGCCAGGAGCCTTGCCCCGGGCTTATTGCCCCGGTGTCTCTGGTGTCCCTGCTGCTGCCCACCGTCTCGCAGAAGGAAAGGGCACCGAACTCGAAATGCTTTGCTTCAGAACAGCCTCCTGTTGGCATTCGTTTACCACCTTCGTGAGTAGCGCAGCGTCCTTTTCCCACGGGACAGACCAAACCCTGACCCCGAGGGACAGTTCATTCATCGCACTTTGAAGAGTGCAGGTCAGGGGAGGTCGATTTATTGTACCTATTGGAAGGCAATGAAAATGAATTTTCTTTGAAAGCTGGGTCAATACATTATTCGATAAGGCTGGATTTTGGTTTTAGCGTCAACGTTTTTAATCCTAATTACCTTTGGGATAGTATGCGTGTTACTGCTAGTGTGGTTCAATTCGGTTCGTTATAATAGCGTTTTATGAATTGTCAGATGTTTGACAACCCTTTTCTAGTTCTGAGGCCAGGTTTAGGAGGATTATTTTATTAGGAATGATAGTGGCTTTTGATGTTGGAAGCATTCTTTTTAATTTTAAGAAAATTGTTATTACACAAAGGTTGTCACATAATTGGATATTTCTCTACTTTGTACACAGTTATTCTTACTCGCCACAGAAAGGCTGCATAACTTTTCCCTGGATGATGGCAAACATGAAAATCCTCATTTTAACAGAATAGTAGTAAAAATGCCTCTATTTAAGTTGAAAGATGTATATTGGTGCATGGCTGTTACACTTATCTGGAATGTACAAATATCTTTATAAAAAATACAAAACAATTTATGTGTAGGCATGGATAATGACAGCAGTAAATCTTTATGTATGTTGTCAACTAAAACCAGTAACTGATGGTTATAGTGGTTTTCTTTAACGTTAGCCATCCTTTTCTTCAGTCATTTTCTTCAAGTGACTTCTCTGAAGCACCACCTTGAGCGCCCTCTCAGATTCTCGCCGATAATGGTAAAGCACTGGTCTAGGATTAGAACATGCCACCTCCCATACCACCTCCCATTCCACCCATTTCACCCATTGCAGGGTCTTTCTCTTCTTTAGGAATTCCTGTGACTACAACTTCTGCTGTGATTAACAGAGAGGCCATTCTAGTACCATCCAATAAAGCAGTTCTTACAATCTTAGTTTGATCAATGATTCCTTTTATACCATATTCGCAGAATCTCCAAGCATAGTGTCATAACCAACTTCTGAGGCCAACTATCAACGATCCCTCAACACCTGCATTCTTAGCAATGTTTATTGCAGGAATTTTGAGTGCTTTTTAAAAAATAATTTCTATACCAATTTTTAAAATTTATTTTCATGGATTTAATGAGTCCAAGGCTGTAATGCACTGAAGCAGGGCACAACCCCTCCCCAGAGCAATGTCTTCTTCAACTGCAGCTTGTGTAGTATTGAGGGCATGTTACGCTCTTTTCATTCATTTCCATGTCACTTGTGCCAGCAAACTTCAGCACAGCTACTCCATCTGAGAGTTTTGCCAGACATTCATTTAGTTTTTCCTTTTCATATTCCTTTTTGGCTATCTAACTGTTGGATGATTTCTTGAGTTTGTTTTTAAATTTGAGCCATGTCACCTTTTCCTTTCAAGAGCATCTCCAATCTTTCCTAACATGAGGCTGAACATTTTCAAAATTTAGGGTTAATTCTTTTCTAAACACGGTACCACCAGTAGCAATAGCCATGTCTTTAAGCTGGTTCTTTCTATTGTCACCAAACCTTGGAGCTTTGACTGCTACAACCAGAAGACCCAACTTTTAGCCTAGTCACAATGAGTGTACTTAGAATTTCTCCATCAGCACCTTCAGCAGTTATGACCAGGGCTTACGGTGAGCATTGGCAGTTTCAAGAGCAGGTACAATGGACTGAACTCTGCAAATTTTCTTTCCACTCAGTTGAACATAGGCATCTTGGAATTCACATTTCTGACCTTTTGATGTATTAATGAAGTATGGAGAAATATAACCTCGATCAAGTTTCCATGCGTTCAGTAATTTCTAATTCATCATTCAGTATTTTTCCATCCTTTACTGTGATGATGCTGTTTCTTTCAACCTTTTTCTTTCTTTTAAAAAAAATATATATTTTATTGATTTTCCACAGAGAGGAAGAGAGAGGGATAGAGAGCTAGAAACGCCGATGAGAGAGAAACATCGACCAGCTGCCTCCTGCACATCCACCACGGGGATGTGCCTGCAGCCAATGTACATGCCCTTGACCGGAATTGAACCTGGGACCTTTCAGTCCGCAGGCCGATGCGCTATCCACTAAGCCAACCTGGTTTCGGCTCTTCCACCCTTTTTCATTGCATCAGGAAAAATGTTCCCAATTTCTCTGTTTCCATTTGCAGAAATCATAGCAACCTGAGCAATTTCTTCAGGGGTTGTCACAGGTTTAGACTGTTTTGTAAGTTCAGCAATTATAGCATCAACAGCTAACATCACACCTGATTTCCTCTGGATTAGCACCTTTGCTAATTTTCTCAAAGTCTTCCTTGGCAGCAGAATGTACCAGTACAGTAGCAACAGTAGTGCCATCCCCAGCCCCTCCATTTGTATTATTGGCAACATCTTGAACAAATTTAGTGCTAATATTTTTGTATTTATCTTTTAAGTCAATGGACTTTAGCAATGATCACACCATCTTTAAAAAAAAACCAAAACATATATATATATACATATACATATATATATATATACATATATATATACATATATATATATGTTGATTTTCTTACAGACAGGAAGGGAGAGAGATAGAAAGCTAGAAACATCGATGAGAGAGAAACATCGATCTGCTGCCTCTTGCACACCCCCTCCTGGGGATGTGCCCGCAATCAAGGTACATGCCCTTGACTAGAATTGAACCTAGGACCCTTGAGTCCATAGGCTGACGCTCTATCTACTGAGCCAAACCAGTTAGGGCTTGATGACACTATCATTTGTTACTTTGGGACTTTCCTAATTCTGTCCAGTAATCATTGTTCTTCCCTTTGGCCCCATAGTAACAGCTACAGCATCAACTAAAAGGTCTACACCTTACAGCCGGGAAGTGGGGGGAGGGATCCTTTTTTCTGCGAAGGACCATTTATATACTTATAACATCACTTGAGGGCCATACAAAATTATCAGTTTTGAAAATTAACATGCTATATTTGGTTAGACATTTGGTTAACTCATCCCTAATGCCTTGGCAGGGCCAGACCAAATGATTTTGGCCCAGGGGCCTGACATCCCTCACCCCTACCTTAAAGTATTAAGACTAAAGCATCTGCACCAATTTTTATATGTTTGGCATAAGTCTGAGTGTGATAAGGAGCCAGTGCTCTGGACACTGGCCTAATCTGGTGAAGGACTTCATGTAATCAAAGCATTTCTGTGGGGTTAGCAGGGCATGTGAGCAGTGAGGCAGGCTGTGGCAAGTGAGGATGAAAACATTATTTTTATATGATTTAGAATTGTGTCCAAAGAGAGATTAAATTTCTAGAGACTTTTAACTTTTTTTCTGCCTTCAAACTTCAGAGGTTAAGAACTCTGATTTGAAAGTTGCTTCACTTTTATTTCACTAATAGCCCTGCACACAAATCAGTGTGCCAGTAGCTCTCTGTGGGGCCTGGCCACTCCATGCCCGCTGCCCCGGGTGTGGCCCAGAAGCCCGTCCCCGCTGGGCGTGGAACACCTGCCTCGTCGCTGGGGCAATGAAGCAAGCATTCCACCAGGTCCCTCAGTGAGAGCCACCACCCTGGGACTGGGGGACTCTGGCGGGCCTGAGAGGACTGGGCGCTGCCATCTTGTGGCTCTGGGTGTTGCCATATTTGTGACGGAGTGACAGTTAATTTGCATATTACCCTTTTATTAGATAGGATGCTTTGCCATAAAATTGAGGTGTTCTTTCTTGGTTTTCTCTGTCCACCTCTACGATGCTATGCTAGAAGTGAATTTTAAATAAATGAGGAAGTAGGTGGAAATTTCTTTGGTTTGATCAAAGTCTTTTATGATCTGGACAATCGAAGTTATTTGCTCTGTAAATATTCTAGTCGGTTTGATTTGGCCTATACTGAAGCAGGATGGACATCACAGCAGGGGTGAGGGTATTTCACAAGAAATATAACCCAATTGTTTTTTTAAAACTTAATGATACAAATAAATGCTGAGAGTTTTATTTTATTTTATTTTTTTAATATATTTTATTGATTTTTTACAGAGAGGAAGGGAGAAGGATAGAGAGCTAGAAACATCGATGAGAGAGAATCATCGATCAGCTGCCTCTTGCACACCCCCTACCGGGGATATGCCCGCAACCAATGTACATGCCCTTGACCGGAATCGAACCTGGGACCTTTCAGTCCGCAGACCGATGCTCTACCACTGAGCTAAACCGGTTTTGGCCCCAGTTTGTTTTTATTGTCATGGGTCATAAACTTTTATTTCTTACTCTCGTTGAACTTAAAGGCAAGGGTTTTGAGTGAAGTAAATGGAATCTTCATTTTCACCCCATTCTTTCACATTTATGCAATATAATACCTATTGATATAATTAGCCTTAATGCAGTCATTGAACATATATGCTGTGGGCTAAGAATTAAGGATAGAAAGATAAGTAAGTCAAGGTCTCTTGCCCTAACTGGTTTGGCTCAATGGATAGAGTGTAAGCCTGTGGACTGAAGGGTCCCAGGTTGGATTCCAGTTAAGGGCATGTACCTTAGTTGCAGGCACATCCCCAGTAGGGAGTGTACAGGAGGCAGCTGATCGATTTTCTCTCTCATCGATGTTTCTAACTCTACCCCTCTCCCTTCCTCTCTGTAAAAAATCAATAAAATATATTTTTTTAAAAAAGATCCCTGACCTCATGTTGCTGACATAATTGTGATTATCATGAGCATGTATAAAAGAGTAAGAAAGGTAATTTCAGATGGTGATCCATGACATAAGAAAAAAAAAAAAACCAGGCTGGTATGACACTAAGGGATGAGGTGTGCCTTCAGGCAAGCAGAAAGTCTTTCTAAGAGAGGAACAGTCTAAGATGAGAACTCATGATGGAAAACAAGAAGTTAGTCTTGCAAAGACAAGCATTAAATATTTAAGTTGGAGGGAAAAGTAATGCAGTCATGGATAGGGGATGAGCTTGACAAGTTCAAGCATTCAGTGAGGGTCTTCTGGTACATGCAGAATGAAATAACCTGTTATTTACCCAACCTGGAATCTTTAAGGGAGAGTTCTCATTGCTCTTCAGCTCTCCATAGCCCTCATTTCCCTTTTCTAAAGTGTTTGTATGTCTGGTGGGAAGACTTAGAATTGATTTTTTCCCCTCCCTTCTCCTCCATTACCACTCATTTTAACAGTGGTGCTGAAAAAAGAATGCCTAAATTTTTACTTTGTCCAAGCAGTCTATCTCTAAAGGATTTTCCATAGTGTTTCACAATTTTCATGAAATAAATTACATCCTGAACAGCTGGAACTAGGCAAGTTAGTTGAATATCAAGAGTTCAGCCAACTCTGCAAATATCATAAAGCCATTAACTTCTTCAGAAAATAGCTTTCTCTTTTATGGAGGAGAACTAAATTTATCTTGGAAAGGAGTTATACCTTTTTATTTAGTGTTAGGTAAGGGAATTTGTGGTGGAAAATTTTCAGTAAATATTAGGTAGACTGGTTTTCTGTAGCCAGGGCTTTTTTTCCTTCAGTAGTGAGGACCATTTTCTTTTCTGCTGGACTTAGTAATCCTTTTTCTTTTTAAAATACTTTTTTATTGATTTCTGAGAGAGGAAAGGGGAGGGAGAGAGAGATAGAAACATCAGTGATGAGAGAGAAACATTGATTGCTTGCCTCCTGCACACTGTACACTGGGGGTTGGGCCCACAGCCCAGACTTGTGTTCTGACGGGGAATGGAACTGTGATCTCTTGTTCATGAGTCGATGGTCAGCCACCAAGCCGTACGGGCCAGACCGGACTTAGTAATTCTTGATAAAAGACTAAAATAATTTTTCCTGAAATTTACTTGTAATTTACTGTTACAATTGTTTTCCTAAAGCCTGTGCAACCTTAGACATGATGTTTAACTTTTCTGAGCATGTTTTCTTTTTTTTTTTTTTAAAGTAAGTTGCCCTTTAAAAAATATATATTTATTTTATTGATTTCAAAGAAGAGAGAGAGAGAGAGAGAGAGAGAACATCAGTGATAATGAGAATCACCAATTGGCTCCCTCCTGCACACCCCACACTGGGGATCTAGCCCACAACCTGGGCATGTGCCATGACTGGGAATCAAACTTACCTTCTAGTTCATAGGTCAACGCTCAGCCGTGGAGCCATGCCGGCCGGGCTGTTTTGTTCTTTATGATAACTCTTACCTCATGAGTTGTAAGAAGGAAATGAAATCAGGTAAGTAAAGTGCACATGGCAAGCTACCTGCTAATATTTTTTCATGTGCTTTTCCTCCTCCAAATGTTTAACACCTAAAAAAATAGATTAGAATCTTATGATCCTGAGCTGGTACAAGTGCCACTCAGACCAAAGGTAAGAAAACAAGAGATTAGTACCTCAAAGAAGGTTCGACTCAGTCTTTACCTTTTCAATGATTTGTTGCAAATAGAGACAGAAACATCAGGTTTCATTTAAGGAATAAATTGATTAGAGTGTTTATAAAAGTGATATTCTCTAACCCAGTGCAAGAAGTCAAGATGTATTTGCTTGCTGACCTGTTCAGCTGGTCAGGCAAGGCCAGATAGCTTATTGTAATTAGTATTTAATATGTTAGTGTGTCTATTTGCATAAACTAGACAATAGTATTCTATGACTGCCAATCAGGAAGCTAGATTTGTGCTCTTCTCTCTCTGGTGGTAAGTGTCTGCTCCTTTTGGAATCCAGGACAGGGCAGATAAGTCAGAGACACCCAGTCATCTCCACTTCAGGAGTGAGTGAGAGGTCAGACAGGAAAATTTGTGACACCACCACCCTACTTCCTGATTTGACATTCTGTTCCAGGTACTTTGAGAAAAGAAAATAGTTTGTGCCTAATAGAAGATTTTCTCATATGCTATTTTCCCTTTTTACTGAATTTATCGGAGTAACACTGGTTAACAAAATTAAGCAGTTTTCAGGTACACAATTCCACAACACATCAACTGTACACTATATTGTGTGTTCACCACTCCAAGACAAGTCTCCTTCCATCACCATTAATCCTCCCTATACTCTCCTCCACTTCCCCCCACACCCTCCTCACCTCGGCAGTCACCACACTGTTCTTTGTGTCCATGAGTCTTTTCTTTTTTCTTTATTGCTCAAACCCCTCCAGCTTCTACCCCTTGCCCACTAACGGCTGTCAGCCTGCTCTCTATCTATGAGTCTGTCTCTATTTTGCTTGGGAGTTCAGTTTGTTAGATTCCAAATATGAGTGAAATCATATGGTACATGTCTTTCTCTGACCAGCTCATTTCACTCAGTGTAATGCTCTACAGGTCAATCATTGTCACAAAGGGTAAGATTTCCTTCCTTTTATGGCCGAGTAGTATTCCATAGTGTAAACCTACCTTCTTTATCCACTCATCTACTTGACACTTGGGCTGCTTCCAAATCTTGGCTATTCTATATAATAAAAGGGTAATATGCAGAACAACTGAACAACCAATCAAAGTGTATTATGCTAATGATATCGTAAGGTTGATCAGCCGCTCACTATGACATCCACTGACCACCAGGGGGCAGATGCTCCAACCATTAGGTTAGCTTACTGCAGGGGTCCAGCCGATCGGCACTGAGGGAGATGGGCTGGACACGCCCTAGAGCCCTCCGCCATCCCTCCCCAGCCTGATTGTGTACTGGTAGGGTCCCTTAGCCTGGCCTGTGTCCTCTTGCAATTTGGGACCCCTTCGGAGATGTTGGAGAGCCAGTTTCAGCCCAATCCTGCAGGTCACTCCCCTTGGGAGGGCGACAGATGCAGAGCTCATGGCTGGTGAGCGCCGCTGTGGCAGCACCAGCCTCTCTCAATCGGGACTGATTGGGCATGCGTCCACGGCAGGCACAGTGGGCCGGGATGAGTGGGAACGGCATGTAGGAACTGCAGGCAGCATTGGACTGTGGGTTTCAGCCTGATCCCTGAAGGCCACCCAGAGGGACCCCACCTGTGCACTAATTTGTGCACCTGGCCTCTAGTTATAAATAATGCTGCAATGATCATAGGGGTGCATATGTTCTTTGGAATTAGTGTTTGGGGTTTCTTTGGATTATATTCCTAGATGTGGAATTGCAGGTTATAAGGCAGTACCAATTAAAATTCTTTTTATTGTCTGAAGTTTTATATTTGTCGCCTTTTTACCCGATTGACACACCCCCCCCCCCCCCCCCCCGCCAATTTAAATTTTTTGATGTAACTCCATACTACTTTGACAGTGGCTGCACCAGTCTGCATTCCACCAATAGTGCACAAGGTGTTCGTTTTTCTCCACATCCTTGCCAACACTTGTTTGTTGATTTATTAATGAGCCATTCTTACAGGTGTGAGGTGATACCACATTGTGGTTAATTTGCATTTCTCTGATGATTAGTGACATTGAGCCTCTTTTCTTTTTTTTTTTTTTTTTTTTTTTTTTAAATTTCTTTATTGATTAAGGTATCACATACCTCAACCCCCTAATCCAATCCCCCACCCCATGCGCCTCTTTTCATATGTCTATTAGCCATCTATCTGAATGTCCCCTTTGGAGAAGTGTCTCTTCAGGTTCTTTTTTTATTTTTATTTTATTTTATTTTATTTATTTATTTTACCATTTTTTAAATTAAATTATTATCTGTGTACATATCTTACCATTGGTACCCCCCTCCGCACGCCCCCCCCCCCCCCACACACACACACACTCTTCAGGTTCTTTGCTCACTTTTTAATTGTATTGTTTGTTCTCTTGGTGTTGAGTTTTATAAATTCTTTATATAAATTTTGCATGTTAACTCCTTATTAGGTGTATTGTTGGTGAGTATGTTCTCCTATTCTGTGGTTTGTCTTTTCATTTTGTTGATGCTTTCTTGCACTGTGCAAGAAATTTTTAGTTTGAAGTAGTAGTAATCCCCTTTATTTTTTCTTTTGTTTTCCCTTGCTTGAGGAGATATGCCAGGAAAAGTATTGCTATGAGAAATGTCTGAAATTTTATTGCCTATGTTTTTTTCTAGGGTATTTATGGTTTCGAGCCTAACATTAAGTCTTTAATCCATTTTTTTTTTTTACAAAGAAGTCTTTTTAAATTTTTTTTTAATTGATTTCAGAGAGGAAGAGAGAGGGTGAGAGATAGAATCATCAATGATGAGAGAAAGTCATTGATTGGCTGCCTCCTGCACACTTCCCATTGGAGATTGAGCCTGTAACCTGGGCATGTGCCCTTGACCAGAATTGAACCTGGGACCCTTCAGTCCCCAGGCTCTGTCCTCTGAGCCAAAACAGCTAGGGCAGTCTTCAATCCATTCTAAGTTTATTCCTGTGTATGGTGTAAGAAGGTGGTCTAGTTTCATTTGTTTTTTTGCATTCTCCCCAGCACCATTAGACTGTCTTTACCTCACTGTATGTTTTTGCCTCTTTTGTCAAATATTTGACTAGAAAGGTGTGAGTTTATTTCTGGACTTCTTATTCTGTTCCATTGATCTATAAGTCTGTTTTTATGCCAGTACCGTGCTGTTTTTAATACTATGGTCTGTAGCATAGTTTGATTTAGGATAGCATGATTCTTTCCACTTTATTGTTCTTTCTCAAGATTGCTGTAGCTATTTGATATCTTTTGAGGTCTTATATAAATTTTTGGAATATAGATTGTTTGGGGGGGTATGGACATTTTAATGATGTTAAGTTTTCCTATCCATGAACATGGTATATTCTTGCACATATTTGTGTCTTCTTCAGTTTCTTTCTTTGGTCCTTATAATTTTCAAGTACAGGTCTTTTACATCCTAGGTTAAATTTATTTCTAGGTATTTTATTTTTTTTAAAGCAATTGTGAATTGGATTTGTTTTTAGTTTTCCTTTCTGAAAGTTCTTTATTAGTGTATAAAATTGCATGGATTTCTGGGTATTTGTTTTGTATCTTGCTACTTGTCCTCATCCATAAGTGCACAGTTTATGTTCAGTCTCTTCCCACATTCCCCTCTCCCCTTTTCCCCAAGAATCGTCAGTTCACTCCCCTTCCATACCTCTGATTCTATTATGTTCAACAGTTAATATTGTTCATCAGATTTTTTTTTTAATTTCCATGGTTTTTAGATTCACTTGTTGATAGTTACGTATTTGTTGTTCATAATTTTTATCTTTATTTACTTTCTCTTCTGAAAGAACCCCCTTCAGCAATTCATATAATTCTGGTTTGGTGGTGATGAACTCCTTTAGCTTTTTTTTTTTATTAGTGAAGCTCTTTATCTGACCTTCGATTCTGAGTGATAGCTTTGCTGGGTAGAGTATTTTTGGCTGTAGGTTCTTGTTATTCATCACCTTGAATATTTCTTGCCATTCCCGTCTGGCCTGCATGGTTTCTGTTGAGAAATCAGCTGACAATCGTATAGGTGCTCCTTTATAGGTAACCACCTGCTTAGCTCTTGCTGCTTTTAATATTCTCTCTTTGTCCTTTGCTCTTGGAATCTTAATTATGATTTGTCTTGGTGTGGTCCTCTTTGGATTTCTCTTATTTGGAGTTCTGTGTGCTTCCTGGACTTGTAAGTTCAATTCTTTCCCCAGGTGGGGGAAGTTTTCTGTCACTATTTCTTTCAGTATGTTTTCGATATCTTGCTCTCTCTCATCTTCTGGGACCCCCATGATTCTGATGTTGGATCGTTTGAAGTTGTCCCAGAGGTTTCTTACATTATCTTCAATTTTCTGGATTCTCTTGCCTTCTAGCTTCAGCAGAGGAGTGTCTTCTGGCTCTTTATGTTCCAAATCTTTGACTTGATTCTTGCGATCTTCTATTCTGGTTTTAGGACTCTGTATAATATTTTTTATTTCAGACAATGTATTCTTTATTTCTTGTTGATCCCTTTTCATATCCTCATAGGTCTCATTTATTTTATCGGCCTTTTCTAGGATACTCTTGAAAAACCTTATAAGTGTGGTTTTGAACTCTATATCCAGTCGCTTTTTGTCCTCCATTTCTTTCGTTTGTGATCTATTTGGTTTAGGCATTTTCGCAGGCAGCTTTTCTGATGGGGCGGAGTTTCAGGGTGGAGCCTACAGCCTTGGCTTCCGTCAGCCCTGCCCTATGCGACTCCTGAGACTCAGGGTCCTTCAGTACTTGTTGCAAGCACCTCTGAGAGAAAGGTGCCCTCGATTTTCGCCTGCTACCAAACAGTGTAGGCTCTCCCGCAATGGGCCCAAAACTGGGGTTCAGTTCAGTTGGAAGTGGAGTTGGAGATGGCGTTCAGAGCAGTCTGGAGCCCCTGTCTCCTTCCCGCCAGGGCAGTCCTACGGCACAGCCGACCATCCCTTCTCTGCGCGCAGTGTGCGCGCCTCTGGGACCTCCTTTCGCCGCTTCCCCGGGTTCCGCCTTACAGCCCAGCTCCCTCTGGATGAGCCTGGGTCCCCGGGGTCTGGCCTAGAACGGGGGTTCGAGCAGTTGGGGGCCCAGCACAGTCGGAGTGTTTATCTCCTTCCCGCTAGGGAACGCCAGCCAGGCACTCGGCCTCCCTCCTCTCCAGCTCCGTCCTCTCCGCGCGCGCTGCGTGTCTCCGTACCTTGGGCTATTACAGCTCCTCCACCCTTCCTTCTGGTTTTCTCCTTGCTTCTCGTTGTAGAATTTCCAGTCAGTCGACTTTCCTGTAGTTCTGGGTAATGTCCATTTTATATTTTAGTTGTATTTTATTGAAATTGTTGCGTGCGGCTGCGGCTAGGTGCCTACCCGAGCAGCCATCTTGGATTCTCTGTTCATTTATTTTTTAATTTAATTTTATTTTTTTGAGCTTTTTATTTTTTTAAATTATTTTTTAATAAATTTTTATTGTTCATATTATTACAAATGTTCCTCATTTCCCCCCCCCCTCCATTGCTCCCCTCCACCAGGTTTCCACCCCACTCTCTGCCCTTTCCCCACCCCTCATTGTCCTCATCCATAGGTGCATAGTTTATGTTCAGTCCCTTCCCACACCCCTCACTCTCCTTTTCCCTGAGAATCGTCAATCCACTCCCCTTCCATACTTCTGATTCTATTATATTCAACAGTTAATATTGTTCATCAGATTTTTGTAATTCCCTTGGTTTTTAGATTCACTTGTTGATAGTTACGTATTTGTTGTTCATAATTTTTATCTCTATTTTCTTCCTCTTCCTAAAGAAAAGCAATTCATATAATTCTGGTTTGGTGGTGATGAACTCCTTTAGCTTTTTTTTTTATTTGTGAAGCTCTTTATCTGGCCTTCGATTCTGAGTGATAGCTTTGCTGGGTAGATTATTTTTGGCTGTAGGTTCTTGCTATTCATCACCTTGAATATTTCTTGCCATTCCCGTCTGGCCTGCATGGTTTCTGTTGAGAAATCAGCTATCATATGGGTGCTCCTTTATAGGTAACTACCTGCTTTGCTCTTGCTGCTTTTACTATTCTTTCTTTGTCTTTTGCTCTTGGAATTTTAATTATGATGTGTCTTAGTATGGTCTTCTTTGGATTCCTTTTGTTTGGAGTTCTGTGCGCTTCCTGGACTTGTAAGTCTAATTCTTTCACCAAGTGGGGGAAGTTTTCTGTCACCATTTCTTTCAGTATGTTTTCGGTATCTTGCTCTCTCTCTTCTTCTGGGACCCCTATAATTCTGATGTTGGTTCGCTTGAAGTTGTCCCAGAGTTTTCTTACACTATCTTTAACTTTCTGCATTCTCTTGTCTTCTTGCTTCTGCGGAGGAGTGTCTTCTGGCTCTTTATGTTCCAAATCTTTGACTTGATTCTTGTGATCTTCCATTCTGTTTTTAGGACTCTGTATAATATTTTTTATTCCAGACAATATATTCTATCTTGTTGATCCTTCATATTTCTTGTTGATCCCACATTATTTCTTGTTGATCCCTTTTCATATCTTCATAGGTCTTGTTTATTTTATCAGCCTTTTCTAGGAGAATCTTGAAAAACCTTATAAGCGTGGTTTTGAACTCTATATCCAGTCGCTTTTTGTCCTCCATTTCTTTCGTTTGTGATCAGTTTCCTTGTCTGGGAATTTTCGCAGCTTCCCTGAGTTGGTAGCCTTAAAAGTCTCTGTGTTCAGCTTGGATGGGGCGGAGTTTCAGGGTGGAGCCTACAGCCTTGGCTTCTGTCAGCCCTGCCCTATGAGGCTCCTGAGTCTCATTGTTCCTCAGTGTCCTTCGGTACTGGCTGCAAGCACCTCTGAGAGAAAGGTGCCCATGAGTTTCGCCCACTACCAAACAGTCTAGGCTCTCGGAACTGGGGTTCAGTTCAGTTGGAAGTGGGGTTGGAAGTGGGGTTCAGAGCAGTCTGGAGCTTTTGTCTCCTTCCTGCTAGGGCAATCCAGCGGCACAGTCAACCATCCTTTCTCTGCGCGCAATGTGCATGCCTCTGGGACTTCCTTTCACCTCTCCCCTGAGTTTCTGCCTTACAGCCCAGGTTCCCTCTGTATGAGCCTGGATCCCCAGGGTCTGGCCTAGAACTGGGGTTCAGTGCTGTCGGAACTGGGGTTCAGCACAGTCAGAGCTTTTATCTCCTTTTCGCTAGGGAATGCCAGCCAGGCACTCAGCATCCCCCTCCTCTCAGGCTCTGTCCTTTCCTCGTGCGCAACGTGTCTCCGTACCTTAGGCTTTTACAGCCCCTCTGATTTTCCTTCTGGTTTTCTCTTTCCTTCTCGTTGTAGAATTTCCAGTCAGTCGACTTTCCTGTAGTTCTGGGTAATGTCCATTTTGTATTTTAATGAAATTGTTGTGTGAGGCTGCAGTTAGGTCTTTACCTATGCCGCCATCTTGGTTTCTCCTTTAAAAGGTGTTCATTTATTTTAAATCTATCGTATACTAGAGCCTTTATAACTAACCTATTAGTTACATATTAGTAATATAATTACAGTTATTTAAATTCATTATCTGATAGTTGGAGTATCCAGGCCATTTCTGATTCTGGCTCTGTTGAGTGCTTTGTCTCTTGGCAATGAGTTGTTCCCCCACCCCCTTCCTTGCTTTATTATTATTACTAGAGGCCTGATACTTGAAATTTGTGCAAGGGGTTTGGCCCTCACAGAAGCCATCTGGAAGGTTGTTCAGCTGTCTGGTCTAATTAGCATATTACCCTTTTATTATAGATTTTTTTGTTAATCCCCATTTGAGGATATTTTCCATTGATTTTTATTTATTTTTATTATTTTTCTTCTGTATTTTAAATACATGTTATTTTTATTTTATTTATTTATTTATTTTAAAAATATATTTTATTGTTTTTTTTATAGAGAGGAAGGGAGAGAGTTAGAAATATCGATGAGAGAGTGTCATCGATCAGCTGCCTCTTGCACGCCCCCTACCGGGGATGTGCCCGCAACCAAGGTACATGCCCTTGACAGGAATCGAACCCGGCACCCTTCAGTCCGCAGACTGACTGATGCTCTATCCACTGAGCTAAACCGGTTTCGGCTATTTTATTTATTTTTTAAAATATATTTTTATTGATTTCAGAGAGGAAGGGAGAAGGAGAGAAAGATAGAAACATCAATGAGAGAGAATCATTGATTGGCTGCCTCCTGCATGCCCCCTACTGGGGATCTAACTTGCAACCCAGGCATGTACCCTTGACCAGAATTGAACTCAGAACCCTTCAGTCTGCAGACCTACACCTGAGCCAAACTGGCTACGGCTAAAATATGTTTTTATTCATTCTTTTTCTTTTAGAGAGAGAGGAAGAGGGAGGGATAGAACGATAGAAACATCGATGACAGAGAAATATAATTGATTGAATGCCTCCTGCACACCCTCTACTGGGGATTGAACTCGCAACTCACTTACATGCGCGGAATAGAACCTCTGACCCTTTGGTGGGTGGGCCAACACTTCAATCACTAAGCCGCACCACCCAAGGCTTCCCTTGCTTTTTAATGTAATTTTGAGTAAATACTGGACATTGTGTTCAGGACAGTTCAGAATGAGGAAAATAGTATTTGTGTGTTGAAATAAGAACACCTCTTCAGTTAGATTCTTATTGTGGGGAGTTGAATCATTCTAGTCAGGAGTTGAGCTAGGTTCAGTTTTGTTATTGCTCTGGTTATCTTCTAGTTCACTGATTCTTGAGCTGTTGAGTGTACTGATAAGTCCACTGTGGGTATTTAAAAAAATATTTTTATTGATTTCAGAGAGGAAGGGAGAGGGAGAGAAAAACATCAGTGATGAGAGAGAATTTGGTTTCAAATTTCTCTAGTGTTACCTTTTGCATAGCATTGGGGCTGGGTTTCTGCAGGGTTTTCTTAACATTTCTCCTCTGCCCTCAGCGTTTGGTAAGCTGTGTGCCTATGTCTCAGAGAGTGTCTGTGCTTTGCCCCGCTCATAAGCAGTAGATGCTGGTGCTTTCTAGCCTGGTAGTGAGGGTAGGTGTGAGTTTTCTGTCATCCTAGCCTCAGTCTGATGCAGGCGCTTTGCTTGTGGGTCTTGGAGATGGAGCTTTCGCATTGATTCTGCTCTCCTCTGGCCGTAGCAGACTTCTATTGTTCTAGGTCTTGGATTGTGTCTTGTCTCTCTTGTAGGATTAGTGGTGTTTTCTCTTCTCTTTCTCCAGCCTTAGTGGGTCTTCCTCTGTGTTCTAGGGATAATAGGGTGTTTTTTTTTTTTGTTTGTTTGTTTTTTTAGTTTCTTAGAGTTTGGTTCCACTGGGAAGAAGGGTCTGGATGAGGCTTTATGCTATTCGTTCCCACAGCCATCTCCTTTTTGAGGCCTGCACCACTTATTCTTTCTCGGGAGCATGGAGCTCTGTGAAGAAAACCATGTGTGGGTGCTAAATCCTTTTGTGTTTGTAGCTTCCAGGCATTTTGTACTTACACCCCAGCCTTTTACAATTTGTAAGAATTCTTACCTTCTTCTATGCTGCTTGTTATTTCTTTTTCCATGATCATGCTAACATTCTGTCTCTCTCTGGAGGTGCCCATCTCACATGGATTTTAAGGTACTTGGATACTCTGTAATCTCAGCCCTCTGATGGATTCAAGAATAGTTATGCTTTTGTAGATTATTTGTCTTTTTCTGATTAGGGTGCAAGGAACACTGTCCAGCTTTTTTGATTTTAGCTTAGTCTCCATGTGTTTTCTGGTATGTTTTTCAAATCTGAGCCTAATCAATGTGTCTTCATTGTTGCCCGTAGTGTTGTGTAAACAGTGCCGATAGAATTTTGTCATGATCTGTTCAGAGATAAACTTTACCATTAGTAAAATATAATTTATAAGATAGCTTATGGACTATTCTATGCTCAAGAAGCAGTATAAATTCTGATTTATGAAATTACTCTTGCTGCTATTAAATAGGAATACTAATAATATGATAAATAGCAATAGCTCAAATTTATTGTGTTCACTATGTGACAGGCGTTATGTTACGTACATGTAGCACAGTCTCTGATGTGTTTTCCTCCCCCTCTTCAAGGAGGCAGCCTGTTGTTGGTAATGGGGTGGTTGTACAGAGTATGAGCAGGTGCCACTCAGCTCAGCACAGCTTCATTTGTCCTCCACAGTTCTTTTTTTTTTTTTTTTTTTTTTTTTTTAAGTATATTTTATTGATTTTTTACAGAGAGGAAGGGAGAGGGATAGAGAGCTAGAAGCATTGATGAGAGAAACATCGATCAGCTGCCTCCCGCACACCCCCTACCTGGGATGTGCCCGCAAACAACGTACATGCCCTTGACTGGAATTGAACCCAGGACCCTGCAGTCCCCAGGCTGAGGCTCTATCCACTGAGCCAAACCAGTTTCAGCTGTCCTCCACAATTCTTGCTAGTGACACTTTAAACTCAAGATAGAGTCTCACTGGATTTGAGAAACTTAATTTTTACTGCGCCACGGCTTTTATACTCAAAGGTTATGTTACAATTCAGGAAGAGCTTATATGAACAAGAAATGCCTTTAATCTGACATACATCTAGCCCAGCGGTTGTCCACCTTTCAGACCTCACAGACCACCAGTTGGGGACCACTGATCTAGCCCCTCTCGGCTCTTGAGTCAGAAAGCAGAACCAGAACCTTCCCCCCCCTTTTTTTTTTGGTCTGCAGCTTCTTAGCAGTCTTAGAAGACTGCTTTCTGTGGAACCTCTGTTTACTTCTTTTCACAATGGCCTTTTGATACAGATAATGTAGATCCTATTTTACAGCGAAGAATTTGAGTAATTTGCCCATTATCACGTAGCTTGTAAAGGAGCAGGAGCAAGGTTCAAACCAGGCTGCACTGTAATGTTATTTTCTGTGCAAGAAAGAAGGTATTACTGCCAACCCCCCCCTTGAACCTAGGTGCAAACCCCCCTATATTTAAAGAGTTGTATTTTTTGTTAAGAGAGAGAGAGAGAGAGAGAGAGAGAGAGAGAGAGAGAGAGAGAAAGAGAGAGAGAGAGAGAGAAACATTAATGTGAAAGCAAACCTCAATTGGTTTCCTCCTGAACGTGCCCGACTGTGAATTGAACCCACAACCAGGGTTTGTGTCCTGACTGAGAATCAAACCCACTGCCTCTCGGTGTACAGGACAATGCTCCAACCAACTGAGCCACACCAGCTAGGGCTAAAGGGCTGTATTTTTAAATTAGTGATGGTGTAATTTGCGTCTAGTTTATTTTAGCTTTAAAGAGAAAATACTGTCTTCAGATGAAATTTTTATATCTAGAAAAATAGACAGGGAGGCAGTTTTTTAAGACATTGGATCAATATTTTATATTGCTGGACCTTAAATGTCAGGCCCTAAGAGCTGAAAACTGGAATTGAAACAAAACAATTAGGCCCTTTTACAACTTTCCCAGCATCTTCACTCCCTTTCTTTTAGGTCCAAAAAGTAGTGTGTGTATTCCACCACAGGTAAGTTAGCACTGGACTGCCTTTAGTAGTAGTGGAGAACTAGAAAGTATTGTAGGTCTCATGGCATCAAAATGAGGCCTTGTATGTGGGACTCTTCTGAAACAGTTGGGAAACTGAAATTCTATGTAGTTGTAATTTCAACATTTGTCAGCAAGAAGGTGTGGGTAAAGTGTGCCAGTGGTGGAAATGGAAGGAGTTAATGTTTATTGGTACTTAATTCTTTTTTTTTTTTTTTTTTTTTAAATATATTTTATTGATATTTTACAGAGAGGAAGGGAGAGAGATAGAGAGCTAGGAACGTCGATGAGAGAGAAGTATTGACCAGCTGCCTCTTGCACACCCCCTACTGGGTATATGCCCGCAACCAAGGTACATGTCCTTGACCGGAATCGAACCCGGGACCTTTCAGTCCCCAAGCCGACGCTCTATCCATTGAGCCAAACTGGTTTCGGCATATTGGTACTTAATTCTTGAGTGTGATTTGTTTTCCGTTGGTTGGTGTTAATGAGGTCAGGCTTTTGTGTTAGATAATGCGGAGGGCAGCCTACTTTCAGCAGCACACAGGCTTTGCCTTTGGTGCTAGTTGAAAGCTGTTCAAGTAAGAAGACGTGTGTGCATTAGCATAGAATCATCGCCAGTAGAAAGGTAACTAAAAAACCATATTTTACTAATGGTGGGGTATCAGTGTCATGTTGACATTTTGAGACTAGCATTAATATAGAGAGAGCCTAGTTATAAATGTTAGCATTACATGGCATTAACCTCAAATGATTTAATAGAAAACTTTCATTTATCTTTCAAAACAACTGAGTTGCAATGCCAATCTTGAGTTCAGTGAATTTTCAAGTTATTTAAATATCTTTGTGGCTCTTCTTTTTCAAGCTCCCAATTGAAGACCTATGCAACTTAACGTCCCAGTCGCTGCTCATCGCACAGACTTCAATAGTTCCTGAGTCCACAGAGGACATTCTCCTGAATGGTTTTATTTCATTAGAAATGGAAAAAGAAAAAATAGAAACGGCACAGCAGGTGAATGGCAATATTGTTTCTAAGGATTTTGATTATTTTAAATTAAATGTTTTGACACAGGGCTAATAAGATCCTAATTAAAAGTTCTGAACTTTTGAAACTATACAGGGTGAGACAAAAATAGGTTTAGAGTTGTTTGTGTGGAAAGTAATACAATAATAACACAAGAATAAGGTGTTTTGTGTACTCACAATTGTAAACCTACTTTTGCCCCACTCTGTAGTTAAAATATTTTTAGAACATTCTTGATTTTGTGTTAGTTGTAGCTATTAAGTATTTCAGATGTACCTTTTGCCAAATTATATTTAGAATACAGAAAGAATATATTTCAAGTTTAGATGTTGATAAATTACTATACTTATTAAGGTTTTAGTATTTTATGTACTTTTGACTTCACCCAGTGTATGTCTGTGTTATGTTCCCCTCCAGCATGCAGTGTGTGTGTACATACACACACAGACACAGGCACATACCATTCTATTTTTAGGTAAATTTATTTTATAATTTATCTTTATTGTTGAAAGTATTACAGATGTCCCCTTCCCGTGTACCCCCCATTGACCCCTCTTCTCCTGCTGCCTCCCCAGGCCTTCATACACTATTGTCTATGTCCATGGGTTATGGCTAGGTAATTGAAAACAAAACAAAACTTAATATTCTCTTAGATGAATGCTTATAGCTACTCTTAGTAATGTAGCCTGTGTAATCTCTCTCTCTCTCTCTTTTTTGTTTTTTTTGCTTATTCCTGATTAAAAATCTATATGTTAATAGTTTCTTCTGCCACTTCCTCTTCTCTTTCTGTTTTGTGAAGAATCAAAGCTGAGGCATTTACTGAGTAAAACAAAGCAGATGTGCTGACCTGCATGTACAGTGAGTTGAGGGAAGAGATGCAGTGAAGTGATTAAGAGCTCTAGCTCTCGTGTCCGGCCCTGGATCTGAAAGTCACCTGTGTTGCTTACCATCCTTGTGAGCTTAGGGAAATTACTTTTTATTCATAGGTCTTTAGTTTCCTTATGAGTAAATAATAATTACATACCTATACCATAGGATTTTTGTGAAAATTAAGTAAGATAATGCATGTAAATGCAGCATGTGGCAGGCACATAATCAGGTTTCAGTAAATGATAGCCACCGTACTTGTCAAGCTTAGTATCTTGAGAGAATAAAGCATATTTTGACTTTAATCCCACTTGAGAATTATAGAAGATAACTTGTACCAGGTTGGTGAACTACTTGGACTGTTAAAAAAGTCATCTGTATTAAATTTGCACTTGTATATCTCTTTTTAAATTTAGAAAAATCTAATATATTGAGTTATAATTTATGTACAATAAAATGTAATCATTCTAAGTGTACACTTTGGTGAGTTTTGACTTGTGTAAGATATAGACAAGATATAAAACATTTCCATTGGCCCAGAAAGTTCCCTTATACTTGTCATGGTCATGGTCAACCTCTCCCATCTCTTTTTAATAATAGATATTTTCATAATATAGGGCCAGAATTCAAATTTAGGATACAAGAGCCGTGTTCTTAAACCAGTCTGTTATATTATTTACTGGAGGTCCGGTGTACGAAATTTGTGCATGGTGCTGTGTGTCTCTCAGTTCAGCTTGCACCCTCTCCAATCTGGGACCCCTGAAGGGATGTCCGATTGCTAGTTTAGGCCTGATCCTAGTAGGATTGGGCCTATATGGGCAGCAGGACATCCCTCTCTCAATCCAGGACCGCTGGCTCCCAACTGCTCGCCTGCCTGCCTTCCTGATTGCCCCTAACCGCTTCTGCCTGCCAGCCTAATCACCCCCTAATCACTCCCCTGCCAGCCTGATTGATGCCTAACTGTTCCCCTGCCAGCCCTATTGCCCCTAATTGCCCTCCCTTGCAGGCCTGGTCCCTCCCAACTGCCCTCCCCTCCTGGCCTGATCACCCACAACTGCCCTCCCTTGCAGGCTTGGTTCCTCCCAACTGCCCTCCCCTTTGACCATCTTGTGGCAGCCGTCAATTTGCATATTACTCTTTTATTAGATAGGTTGAATTTATATTTTCACAATTTTTACTAAATAATACTAATATTTACTCAAAGCCCAATGTTACATACTCAGAATTGGCAAACTAGCAAATAGGCTTCAGTCTCTCAGGAAGAAATATAAATATATATATATATATATATATATATATATATATATATATATATATATATATATATATATATATATATATATCTTCTTTACTTTTATTGGTATTTATTTTATGCTGAATTTACTCCCAGGACATAAGTTTTTGTTTCTTCAGTTTCTCCTGGGACATCCCTCTCTTCTGTGGCATTTCCTCTTCTGGTTTAGAAACAATCTGCTCTTTTTCAGCAGGAGTCCTTTCTCTGTGGCAGGGAGAACTCATGTCTGGGCTCTGTAAGTTGTGCACTGCACCTTGGGAGCTCTGTTCACCTGGATGGGCTCAGTGACCAGAGAACCTACGTCTAAAGCTTAAGTTCAGCAGTGCTCTCTGCGTTTTTAAGCACGTGCAGCAAGAAGTCAGCACTCTTTTTGGGCCACTGACCCTGTGTCCGGCCCCACTGTTTTGCCTGGGCACATCTACCAACTCCACCATTCTCACGATGGAATGGCACACATTACTTCTGTAAAGTGACAGTCTTCAGATACCTGGTGGCTTTTTGAATATGCATATCGTGGTGGCCTGGGCAGTTTCATGTGTGTTTATAAAGTGAACATGAAGATTTGAGCCTCTTGATTTTGTGGGGTTTTCTGGGTCTAGTGAATAGCAAACCATTTTCAGAGGTCACCTCTGGCCGCTTTGGGGAAGAACAGAAATATTTCTTGTGTATTATATCTTTAATACTCTTTAAATTAACCCTGAAAATGACCCATTTTTTTCTCTTTTATTGAATTTACTGGGGTGATAACTGGTTAACAAAATTATATAGGTTTCAGGTGCACAATTCCACAACACATTATCTGTACCCTGTACTGTGTGTTCACCACCCCAAGTGTAGTCCCTGTCCATCACCATTTGTCCCCCCATACCTTTCTCCACTTTCTCCGCTCCTCCCTCTCCCGGCAATCACAACACTGATGTCTGGGCCATTGTTTTTAATATCCCTTGCTTTTTCTAGCATGTAGATTTGACTATACAATTAAATTGCCCCTGGGTCTAAAACCCATTATTAATGTCTGATCCCCAAACAATAAGAATTAGTGTTATTCTTTTGACTTACTATTTAGCATGTAGCCACTTTTCATTTTGTCTGTTTTAGTTTTGTTGACAATATAATATTCTTTATTTTTCCAGTTTTTCTCATGGTTTGCAAAGCTACAAACTCAGATGGATCAGGATGAAGAAACTAAATATAGGTATGAGGCTCTTGAATTTGTTGGCTGTCCTAATTTTTAGATCACAGTCATCTGAAACATTTTGTAACCTGTGTCTCTAAATAAAATTAACGTACAAAGAAAAATCCAACAGCAATATCTTCTTTAAAAATAGCCAGGAGAGGATTTAGTTTAACTGATATTAAAGCTGTGTAATTGAAAAAAAATTGCATTGTAATTAATAAGTTAGGGGGGCAGACATTGGTTTTAGATAATTCTAGAAAGGTTTGGGTTCAAGTGGTAATTGTACAGGAACTCTAAGAGGTGTTTGTTGCCTTTCTTTAGAAGGGGAGACCTAAGAGACTTTATGGATGGCCACCTATATACATGTAACTAAATGTGTATGTATATACATATATATATATTTTTAAATTTTTAAAATTGATTTTAGAGAGAGAGAAAGAGGGAAAGATAGAAACAACGATGAGAGAGAATCATTGATCAGCTGTCTCCTGCACACCCCCTACTGGGGATGTGCCCGCAACCAAGGTACATGCCCTTGACCGGAATCGAACCCGTGACCTTCCAGTCCACAGGCCGATGCTCTATCTACTGAGCCATACCGGTTTCGGCTAAATGTATATATTGGTAACATGGGAGAAATGGTGGTGTACATTTTCTGGCGAATTTGGGGACTATGGCTTGCATTCAGTGAACATTTATTGAGTGATAGTAATTGCTAAGCATTTGATGTATGATTCCATTTAATCTTTATAGCAGCTCTGTGAAAAAAGATAATATTATTCCCATTTTACAAATGAGCAAACTGAGGCCCAGAGATATTAAGGAGACTTGGGCAGAGCTGGGATTTAGACTTAGGTTTTCTAATTTTGAGTCCAAATTCTTCCCATGACATCACACTATCTAAGGTGGAAGTGAACTGAAGGATTGACCTACTTGCTGCCTTGGGGTGGGTGGCCCTTGTGTCCCAGACTTTGAAAGTTGAGCTGGTGATTTATTGCCTTACATGTGAAAAGCCAGTTTATGGCTTCAAAGCTGATTCCTTTTGTTGCTCCTTTTAAAAATTAAAAAAAAAAAGTATTTGTTGATTTCCGAGAGAAAGTAAAAGGGAGAGAGACTGATAGAAACATTATTCATGAGAGAGAATCATTGATTGGCTGCCACCTGCATGTCCCACACTGAGGATGGAGCCTGTAATCCAGGCATGTATCCTGACTGGGAATCAAATCATGACCTCCTGGTTTATAGATCGACCCTCAACCACTGAGCCATACCGGCTGGGCTTTTTTTTTTTTTTTTTTTTTTTTAATTGTTTTTATTGTTGTTGCTCCTTTTAGTTTCAATAATTTTCCTTCTTAAGTTTGAAACAGTCTGTAACCTAGCTTTTGATAGATTTCTGAATGTAATGAACTGTAGTGAATAGGCCTGACTTTCCTCCTGAAATTCAAGTGTTTTGAGGGGGAAATGAGACTTGGATGTTTATTTTCTGTGTTTATTGGGGGAAAATATTATTGCCAATCCCCTTTTGGTTCTGTTTTCTAGACAGATGAGGGATTACTTGTCTGGGTTTCAGGAGCAGTGTGATGCTATATTGAATGATGTCAACAATGCTCTTCAGCATCTGGAATCATTGCAGAAACAGTATCTTTTTGTGTCCAATAAGACAGGAACACTACATGAAGCCTGTGAACAGCTCCTAAAAGAACAGGTAATTTGGATTAAGAGAGAGAGTCAGTGATTATACTATTTTATTTTAAAATGGTGAATACTGTTTAATTCTAGTTTCCTATTTCTCCAACTTATATATTGAACACAGCTCTATATAAGGTCCTGTGCTAATAAGAGTGCAAAATATATGGATAGTCGTCTTTTCATTCTAAATAAGCTTATCTGAACAGCGGCAAGGATAAGTTTTCCTATGTTTTGAGCTACTAGGTCTCAGTACACTTTCAGAGTGAAGAATATATATTAATTTGTCCTGTCTGCTCTTTATCATTGATACTTTTGAAACAGGCATAGCGATTATGTATAATGATGGGGTTTAAGAAAAGATGAAGTGATGTTGGTAGTATTTAAATTGTGACTTAAAGATAGACAATTTTTGTTACTATGTTTATCTCAGAGTTTTCTTTATGTGTGTTCTGTTTTTAAGAGCCATATATATATATATATATATATATATATATATATATATATATATAGTGTGTGTGTGTGTGTGTGTGTGTGTGTATATATATATATATATATATATATAAAATTTACTGTAATAGTCATTGCTGATTTTAGTCCATGATTTCAAAAATCTTTGAGCATTATCCTGAAATCTTACGTCTTATTCGAAGCCCGGTGCACAGCTTTTGTGCACTGGTTGGGTAGGGGTCCCCTCAGCCTGGGACCCCTTGGTGGACATTCCCTGAGGGGTCCCTAGTGCTGCCTCAGAGGTGGGAGAGGCTCCCACCACCGCCCCTGCACTGGCCAGCCATGAGCTGGCTTCTGGCTGAGTGCTACTCCCTCTGTGGGAGCACGCTGACCACCAGGAGGTAGCTCCTGCATTGAGCGTCTGCCCCCTGGTGGTCAGTGCATGTCATAGTAACCAGTCGTTCTGCTGTTGGGTCAATTTGCATATTAGCCTTTTATTATATAAGATGTATATCAATTCAGATAATTTTTGAGACTAGAGTGTTGATTTTTATGTTCTTGTAATAACTGATTTTTCTCTTTTAAAAAATGCAAGTCGGAACTTGTTGATCTGGCTGAAAACATTCAACAAAAGCTTTCCTATTTCAATGAATTGGAAACTATTAACACAGTAAGCATGTTTTTTATTTTTTGTAAAGTTAGTGACTTTATTTTGTATTTCCCTTTTTGAGTATAATCTTGAAACCTGTGAATTGGCTTGAGTGATATTTTAACTTAATAGTTTGCTTGCTAAAAGTATTCCTCTTTGTGGCCGATGGACATTCCATTACCATTTCAAATTTTTTTCAAATATGATTTAAGTAATAGTTCTGTTTAAATTGTATTACTGTTACAAAAAATCTTTTTGTTGTCTGGCTGGTGTGACTCAGTGGTTGAGTGTCGATCTATGAACCAGGAGGTCATGGTTCTATTCCTGGTCAGGGTACATGTCTGGGCTGTGTGCCTGATCCCTGGGGTGTGTGGGAGGCAGCTGATCAATGATTCTCTCATTCTCTCTCTCTCTCTCTCCCTCCCTTCTTCCCTCCATCCCTCTCTGAAATCAATAAAAATATGTTTAAAAATATTTAAAAAATCTTTGTTGGTTACCTCTTATAGTATCTTATTTATAAGCTGTGAGGAAAATTATAAGAAATATCAAAATCTTGTTATGGCTGAACTACTATATATATAAAAGGCTAAGTGACCATCTGACCATCCTACCTGTAGTGATGACATGTCTGACCACCAGGGGGCAGATGCTCAATGCAGGAGCTGCCGAGCTGCAGTGACTTGGCAGTGGCGGTTCTTGGGTGACACACCCTGGAACCAGAGAGATGGGAGCCTGATTCTGGGATGCATCACCTGAGAACTACCCTCTCATAATCTGGCACCCTCAGGGGATATTGGAGAGCCAGTTTTGGCCAATCCCCACAGGCCAGGCCGAGGAACCCCACCTGCTAGAGGGACCCTGCTCACTCTGCAGACACTCTTCGAGCCTCGGTGTCACCCCAGGCGCAGCTGGCTGAGAAGGGAGTACAGGAGGTTGGATTCAGGGTGTGTTCGGCCTGTCTCGCCCAGTCCTGACCTTCTGGCTACCTTCTAATTAATTTCCTTTGAATATACATGAATCCGTGCATGGGGGCAGTAGTAATAATAATAAAAACATGTTTTATACTAATTTTATATGTAGTATGAGGAAAAGTATAATCCTCATAACATATTCTTTAAACAAATATATTTTACTGATTTTTTTACAGAGAGGAAGGGAGAGGGATAGAGATTTAGAAACATCAGTGAGAGAGAAACAAATGGCAGAATAACCAGAACGAGGCACTCCATGGAGGACTGGGACCTGAGCCTGACCTGTGTAGCGCCAGCCACTGTGTTGTGTCCCCTGAGGTGGGGGCAGGCACTCCTGTGTGTTGTGTCTCTGCTCCGGCCTGCCCCCAGCTCCAGCCTCTCCATGTGTTGTGTCTCTACTCTGGCCTCCTGCCAGTCCCAGCCTCCCCGCGGCCACTGGGGCTGGGGGCAGCATGCATTCCTTTCCTGCCCATCTGTGTGCGCAACTCCTCCTGAGTGCTCGTGATGCCTGGCTAATTAGCATATTCCCTGTTTTTTATATATATTTATATTATTACATATTGTATATTATATTGTTTTATGTTTTAATATATAATTATATATTAAGTGTTAAATTTCACATATATATATATTACCTATACTATTAATAATATTGTTAATATTATTACCTATATGCTTACTTATATTTTACTTTCATAGTATGACTGACTGCTATTTAATCCTTTAACCTTGGGAAAATAGCTAGTGTTTGAAATTAGGAAATTTATGTATGTTTTTTACTTTTTGTAAAGTACTAGTAAATGGGAAGTTTAGCTACTTGATGTGTTATTATTATTATTATTATTATTATTTATTTTTTTAAATAGGAACTTTAAAAATATATATATTTTATTGATTTTTTTTTTTTTTTTTTACAGAGGGGAAGGGAAAGGGATAGAGAGTTAGAAACATCGATGAGAGAGAAACATTGATCAGCTGCCTCCTGCACACCTCCTACTAGGGATGTGCCTGCAACCAAGGTACATGCCCTTGACTGGAATCGAACCTGGGACCTTTAATTCCTCAGGCCAACTCTCTATTTATTGAGCCAAACAAGTTAGGGCTTGATGTGTTATTTTAATATAACATTGTACAATGGAGTAATAGAAAATATTTGCCAATTCATCAAGAGCTCCATTAAAACTTACTAAGAATAAACTGAATCAAATCAATATTCTTTTTGTTGTTGTTTTGTTAATCTTCACCTGAGGTGAGAGCTAAAGAGAAAGGGAGGGAAACATCTGTGTGAGAGAGACACATTGATTGGTTGCCTGTCACACCTATGAGTACAACCAGGGCTGGGAATTGAACCTGCAACCCAAGTATGTGCCATTGACTGGGAATCGAACTCATGACCCTTTGGTGTGAGGGCTGACTCTCTAACCACTGGTCAGGGCAGTATTCTTTTTTAGATGTTCTTTATTGTTACACATGGGCTACATTTGAGGATATTTTGGTCACCAAAATGTAAAGACATTATGCTTGGCCGGTATGGTTCAGTGGTTGAGCATTGATCTATGAATCAGAAGGTCATTGTTTGATTCCTGGTCAGGGCATATGCCTGGGTTGCAGGCTTGATCCCTGGTGTGGGGCATACAGGAGGGAGCTGATCAATGATTTTTCTGTTACCATTGATGTTCTCTCTCTCTCTCTCTCTCTCTCTCTCTCTCTCTCTCTCTCTCTCTCTCTGTCTCTCTCTTTCTCTCTGAAGGAATAAAATATACTAAAAAAAAAAATAAGCAAAGACATAAGTATAACTGTATTATGTCCTAAAAGGATATATGCTAATTCTAGTACATAATTATTAACTTTTGCCTACATATATTTTAATGAATTAAGGTCTTTTCTTTTTTCCTTAAAGAAATTGAATTCTCCTACATTGTCTGTGAATAGTGAAGGATTTATACCTATGCTGGCCAAGTTAGATGACTGTATAACATATATCTCATGTCATGTAAGTTATGTTATTTCTGTATATTTTTAAAGAAACTTTAGCAACCTATTAATTTGCTTCTTAGGCTATAAAGTGATTATTTCTTCTGAAGGGAAAAAATATCTCTAATGTTCTTGAAGAAAAACTGGTAAATTCTTAGTCATTATTGAGAGTGATGTAAGAAGTATATTCAGCTGCCGAGGCAGCCCCTGGAGTAGAATGAGGTTCTGACTGACAGAGTTTTCCCATCTGAAAGAGTGAGCACTTTTCAGGCTGTTGAATTACTGTTGTGCTAGATATTATTCCCCAAGGATTTATTTATAGCTGTATTTATTTCCTCCAACTCATGTTCTTTTCTAGTTGAGTCTGACATATTAGCTTTGAAATCTATGGACTACTGAAAATATCTTTTGCTAAAAACTACAAGTATTTATTGAGCCCCTATTTTGTGCCAGGCACAGGGGACTTGGCTGTGACCAAGGCAGTCACAGTATTTGTCTTCATGAAACTTTTAATCTGCGTAAGCCCTTTTTTAGAGTTTCATATATAGCTTTACTAAAATAAAGGATGTTTTGGTTTTCATTGAAAGTTTGCTTTGTCAATATTTGTTTCCTTTTGTAAATCTTTTCTTTACAGCCGAATTTTAAAGATTATCCTGTATATTTACTGAAGTTTAAGCAATGTCTTTCTAAAGCTTTGCACCTCATGAAGACATACACTGTGAACACTCTACAGAACCTCACAAATCAGTTATTAAAAAGGGTGAGTTAACTGGTGGGGTTTTTGATTCATTTATCTTCTATAATCTTAGCCTGAGAGTAGTACTTAGTAAATCCAAAACATTGTTTACTGTTTGTTAAATAAGAATATGCATTGACATTCGTAGACGACCTGCTTTGGGTCGGGGTCTCGTACGTGGCAGAGCAGCTCCCTCGCTGTGATCTGTTGAAAGTCAGCCCTCGACACAGGGCTTGAAAAAAAAAAATGCAAATAGAAAAAAAAGAAAGAATATGCATTGAAGTTGTGTGTGTGTGTGTTTGTTTTTAATATTTTTACTAATTTCAGAGAGGAAGCGAGAGGGAAAGAGAGATAGAAACATCACTGATGACTGATCTGCTGCCTCCTGCACGCCCATTTCTGGGGATCGAGCCAGCAACCTGGGCATGTGTTCCTGATCAGAATAGAACTAGGGACCCTTCAGTCCACAGGCCTACACTCTACCCACTGAGCCAACCGGCTAGGGCAGCATTGCAGTTTTATTTATAATAGGAAAAGTGGTTGTATTGTATCTGTCTAGCAGAGTCTTACTTTTAAAGAATATATAACAGTGTGGTAACCATTCAGTACTAATGATAAGTAATAAAGTTTCAAACTATTTGTCACTTAAAACATTTTCATGAAAATATTGGAAGGAAATATACCAAAATATAAAAGATTCTGAGTGGTGGGATTACATATGATGGGTAATTTGAAATTTTTTTCTTTATATGTGGTAGATAATTAGATTTTCTATGGTTAGCAAATTATTATTTTTTTTTTTTAGTATCTCCAAAAGGTTTTGCCTTGTTCCAGGAATTATACAGTAGTGAAAAAGGAGCTAACAAGGTCCCTGCACTCATGGAACTTATTTCAGGAGATATAATCAGTAAAGAAGGAAACACAAATTAATCATTTGCAGATTGTAGTAGATGTTAGGTGGGAAATTAGCAGAGTGTTTTGTTAGAAAATAAGAATGGAGCTATCTAGGATGGTCATTTGTTTGCTAAAAAAAACCTGAAAGATTATGCATTTTATTTTATTTTATTTATTTTATTTTCTAAAGAACATTGAATATCTCTGACCTTTGAGTTCAAAGCCACTGATTTTTGGGTTCCATTTTTACTCTTCATATTGATCTTGGCTAACATAACAGCCAGACTATATAATTTTTCTATTTTGTAAATTTATTCATTTATTTATTTATTAAAAAAATATATATTTTATTGATTTTGTACAGAGAAGAAGGGAGAGAGATAGAGAGTTAGAAACATCGATGAGAGAGAGTCATTGATCAGCCGCCTCCTGCACACCCCCTACTGGGGATGTGCCCGCAACCAAGGTACATGCCCCTGACCGGAATTGAACCCGGGACCCTTCAGTTCTCAAGCCAATGCTCTATCCACTGAGTCAAACTGGTTTTGGCTTGTAAATTTATTTTTTTATTTTTTAAAATTTAAATTAAAAAATTTTAAATCTTTATTGTTGAAAGTATTACATATGTCTCCCTTTTCCCCCATTGACCTCTGCCAGTCCACCCCTTCCCCCAACCCCAGGCCTTCACCACCCTATTGTCTGTGTTCCTGGGTTATGCATATATGCAAACAAGTTCATTGGTTGATCTCTTCTCACCCATGCCACCCTCCCCTGCCTTCCCTCTGAAGTTTGACAGTCTGTTCATGCTTCTATGTCTTTGGATCTATTTTTGTTCATCAGTTTATGTTGTTCTATTTTGTAAAATTTTTAATAAGTTTTGGAAACTAATACCTAATAAGTACTACTACCTGCTATGTATAGTGCTTTACTGTTGAGCTGCATAACGACTTTATGAGTATAGGTCAGTGTCGGCAAACTCATTAGTCAACAGAGCCAAATATCAACAGTACAATGATTGAAATTTCTTTTGAGAGCCAAATTTTTAAAACTTAAACTTCTTCTAAAGCCACTTTTTCAAAATAGACTTGCCCAGGCCGTGGTATTTTGTGGAAGAGCCACACTTAAGGGGCCAAAGAGCCACATGTGGCTTGTAAGCCACTGTTTGCTTACCACGGTATAGGTTATCACCATTTAATGGATGCTTTGAATCTGAGAGAGGTTAAGTAATTTGGCTAATGTCCTAGCCTCAGTAAATGACTGAGTATGAAGCTGAATTCAGATCTCTTTACTGCCAAAAATTCATGTAACATGGGGTAAGTTTTAGTTATAAAAGAGAGATGATGGTTCCTCATAATTATTTCTCATTTGTAGTAATAATAATATTAATCTCTCTCTGAGATTTTTCTCTCTAAACTTTCGGTTGGTGTATAAGCCAAGAAGTAGCTATTTGAAATGATGTGCATCACATTTTCTGAATACTTATTTGTTTGCTAATTATCTTCCTTTCTTATCCTCCCCCATGTTTCTTTAGGATCCTTCATCTGTACCTAATGCAGACAATGCTTTCACACTATTTTATGTGAAATTTCGAACGGCTGCTCCCAAAGTCAGAGTAAGTCTGTTGCTATAAATAGAATAGTGGTATGAAGTTTATTTAGCCAGCCCTTGGGAAGTACTATTGTATGTGAGGCCCTTTGCTTCTACCAGAAAAATGAACATAAGTGAAAGAACGGTAGGCATTGTCCTCTCACATTACATTGCATTATCTGAGAGTGCCTTCCGACCACGGAGCAGGAAACAGCTCCTAGATGCTTAGGAGTGCTTCTAGATGAAGGAGATATTTGAGCTTAAACTACTCAGATTTATAGTGGACTGGAGGGGATTGATTACTTATAGAAAATACAAATGATTAATAAATATGAGCTCGTGCTTAGCTTCAGGGGAGAATACATTCAATTTAAGGTTAGGTGGATTTTTTTTTTTTTTTTTTTTTTTCAGAAAATGGGAGGATTTAATGAGATAGGCAATACTGCTAATAAGGGATGTAAAGCAATTTATCAAAAATATTTTGGGCCTATAAAAATATTTATCTCTTATAACCCAGTATTGGGAGTTCCGCACTTTATGTGGTAGGAAGTGGAATCTCAGAGAAGTGAGCTAGCTCTCCTAGGCTCAAAACAGCTACTGGGAAGGTGGCACTCAGACCCTTCAGTTTTTCTCTAGACCCAGACCACTGGCCAAGATGTCTAACAGTAAAGAATGGTTGCTTCATGGTACATCTACCCTAGGGGATATTATGTAGTCATTAAACAAATGTTTTTTTTTTTTTCCATTAAAAGTACATTTTTATTGATTTCAGAGAGGGAGGGAGAGAAATAACAATGATGAGAGAGAATCATTGGTCAGCTGCCTCCTGCACACCCCATAACCTAGGGATCCAACCCGTAACCTGGGGATTGTGCCCGTAACCCGGATAAATGCCCTTGACCGAAATTGAACCTGGGACCCTTCAGTCTGCAAGCTGACACTCTATCCACTGAACCAAACTGGCTAGGACTAAACAAATGTTTTAAATAATATTTATAATGATGATTCACTGAGTTTCCTAGATACCCAGTCATTATGCTAAGATTCTCTATGTACATTTTCATCTGATAATGAAAATTTAATAATAGGAAAATGTTTTGAAATACAGTTAAATAAAATATATATTTTATTGATTTTTTTACAGAGAGGAAGAGAGAGGGATAGAGTTAGAAACATCAATGAGAGAGAATCATTGATCAGCTGCCTCTTGCACACCCCTACTGGGGATATGCCCGCAACCAAGGTATATGCCCTTGACCGGAATCGAACCTGGGACCTTTCAGTCTGCAGGCCGACGCACTATCCACTGAGCCAAACCGGTTTTGGCTGAAATACAGTTAATTTTTTAAAAGCAGATTATAAAGCTGGATATGTAGTATAATTCCAATTTTGTTTAAAAAAAGAAAAATATAGTCTTGGCCATTGTGGGTCAGTGGTTGGAGTGTCAACCAAAGGGTCCTAGGTTTGATTCCCTGTCAAAGGCATGTACCTGGGTTGTAGGTTTGATCCTGTGCGAGAGGCAACCAACTGATGTTTCTCTCCCCTGCCCCTTTCCCTGCTCCCTTCCTTCTGCTCTCTCTAAAAATCAACAGAAAAACATCCTCAGTGAAGATTTAAAAAAAGAATAATATAGTAACTATAGTGTGTGTATACAAAAAACCGGAAAGATTACTCTAAAATATTAACTGATTATTTTGTGGTATTACAGGTGATATTTATGTTTCAACTTCTTTGAATTTACTAATAGCATGTGCTGTAATCAGAAAGTAGTGAATAGTCCATAACTAAAACAGATTTTCTAATAGCATGTGCTATAATCAGAAAGTAGTGAATAGTCCATAACTGAAACAGAAAGATTTTTAATGTGTTTTTCTTTATTCTGCAGACTCTTATTGAACAAATAGAACAGCGATCTGAAAAAATACCTGAGTGAGTACCTAGATGTTCTTCAGTTTCCAAATTACATTCCTCTTGAAGTACTATTTTTCCCAGTCTATTATGTAATTTTCTGAGCAATTACCTTGCATACTACACAAGCTGCTTCTTGTAGCACATCCCTTATTGTAGGGAGTGGTTGGAGACCTGTTATAGTGAGTGTGCAAGGCACACTCTATTTGTTTATTTATTTACTTATTTTTATTGAGGAATAATGATACACAACTTATTATTCAATATTTCATTACTATAAATCTAGATAACATCCATTACCATGCATAGTTACAAATTTTTTTTCTTGTAATTAAAACTTTTAAGATTTACTCTCTTAGCAACTTTTAAATATACAGTGTAATATGATTCTATGCTAATTGACCCTCATGTCATTGCAAAGATGGTGACACCCACAGCCAGTAAGGAGGGAATATGCTAATTGCCACACCCTCAAAGATGATGGTGCCCACAGCCAATAAGGAGGGAATATGTTAATTGAACGCCATGCCTTCAAAGATGGCAGCACCCACAGCCATTAAGAAGGGAATATGCTAATTGACTGCCATGCCCTCAAAGATGGCAGAGCCCACAGCCACACGATGGTGGTGCCCAGTCCCCTCAGCCCCACGGGGGTGGCAGGCACATGGCAAGGCCGGGCCCACCCCCACCCCACCCAGGGCCGGCCCAAGGCACAGGCAAGCCTCGGATGGCGACTGCCCAGCCATGCCTGAGGCGGAGGCAAGCCTTGGATGGCGACTGCCAAGCCACCCAGGGCCGCCCAAGGCTCAGGCAACCAGGGATGGCCAAGGCTTGCACTGCCGGCATTGGCAGCAGCCTTCCCTCCCTCCGTTCCAGTGCATGAATTTTCATTATAGTTAACTATAATTGCTATGCTGTACATTTTAGCAAGGCATCTCTTTTTCCCCATAGCAGGATTTTCTTTTCATTTGGGTAGATGTAAGATGTCTACTCTTGGAAGAGAAATCTTTCATTAAAAAATAAAGGTTTAAACTCCAAAGTTAGGGAATTTAATTTACAAAATGAATACACACTCATATTTGGTTTTAAAAAACAAAAATATAAAGGTCATGACACCGTAGTTTATTATGTGTACCTTTTTAAAATTGTTATATTTTATTGATTTTTTACAGAGAGGAAGAGAGAGGGATAGAGAGTTAGAAACATCGATGAGAGAGAATCATCGATCAGCTGCCTCTTGCACATCCCCTACTGGGGATGTGCCTGCAACCAAGGTACATGCCCTTGACCAGAATCGAACCTAGGACCTTTCAGTCTGCAGGCTGACACTCTATCCACTGATTCAAACCGGTTTTGGCTATGTGTATCTTTTTATTTGTTTATTTTTAATTAAAAAAATTTTTATTGATTTTTTACAGAGAGGAAGGGAGAGGGATAGAGTGTTAGAAACATCAGTGAGAAAGAAACATCCATCAGCTGCCTCCTCACATCCCCTACTGGGGATGTGCCTTGACCAGAATTGAACCGGGGACCCTTCAGTCTACAGGCTGACGCTCTATCCACTGAGTCCAACTGGTTAGGGCTATGTGTGTCTTTTTATATACATAAATATTTCTAGTATTTAATGTGGGCAAATGAGAGGTGACCTTATAGCATTAGAGGTTTGGCAGCCTAATCTGGGATTTAAGATCAGATTTAATTTATATATCTGAAATAAAAAGTTATATCCATCTCATTTATTTTTCATCAGATACCAACAAGTGCTAAATGACATCCATCAATGTTACCTTGATCAGCGGGAGCTCCTTTTGGGGCCTAGTATTACTTGTACTGTAACAGAGCTAACCAGCCAGAACAACAGAGATCATTGTGCCTTGGTAAGTTTCTGCTTGTCTTGTTTTAACCCTTCCTCTGAAATATTTTGATACCCTAGAAGCTATATTTGGTTAAATAAGTTTGTTTTCCAAATATACAAACTTAGAGAATTTTTCTTTCAGTTATGACAAATCTTGTTTAGTAATTAGCATTCAACTTGGCAAAATATTCTCGTTTTGATCTTCTTTTTGATGTATGAAAATTCACAAACAAGTATTGTTCCTTGAAAGATGAAGTTTCAAGTTTGTGGATTTCTCTTAGCTTTTGCTGCACAAGTGCTTTCTTGTTTAGTGTGATTTTAGTTCATATTATTAAAGTACATAAAGATTATTTTTAAGTACACCCTATTCAACTAGAAAAATAATTTATTTTCATTGTCAAAAGTTTGGAAAATGCATAAAGAAGAAAATAAAAATCACCCATATTCATATTATGCAGTCAGCTATTGAAAACCAATAATTTTCTGTGCTTAAGTATGTTATTTTCTGTATATACTAGAGGCCTGGTACACGAAATTTGTGCACAGGGGCCGGGGGGTGGTGGCCCTCAGCCCAGCTTGTACCCTCTCCAATCTGGCACCCCTTAAGGGATGTCCGACTGCCCGTTTAGGGGCCTAAACGGGCAGTCGGACATCCCTCTCACAATCCAGGACTGCTGGCTTCCAGCTGCTCACCTGCCTGTCTTCCTGATTGCCCCTAACTGCTACTGCCTGCCAGCCTGATCACCCCCTAACCACTCCCATGCCAGCCTGATTGATTTCCAACTTCTCTCTTGCTAGCCTTTTTGCCCCCAACTTCCTCTGCCGACTTGGTCACCCCTAACTGCCCTCCCCTGCAGGGTTGATCACCTCCGACTGTCCTCCCTTGCAGGCATGGCCCCTCCTAACTGCTCTCCCCATATTGTGGTGGCCATCTTGTGTCCACATGGGAGCAGGATCTTTGACCACATGGGGGCAGCTATCTTGATCTTATGTATTGGAGTGATGGTCAATTTGAATATTACTCTTTTCTTTAGTTAGGAAATAGAGGCCTGGTGCATGGGGCTGGCTGGTTTGCCCTGAAGGGTGTCTCTGATCAGGATGGGGGTCCCCTTGGGGTATGGGGCAGCCTGAGGGAGGGGCCTGTGGTGGTTTGCAGGCCAGCCACGCCTCCTGGCGACCCAGGCAGAGGCCCTGGTATCTGGAATTTATTGACCTTCTACAATTGAAACTTTGTAGCCTGGAGCAGAGCCAAGCCTCCTGCTCCATCCTTGGCTGCAGCTATTTCTATTATTGAAACTTTGTATCCTTGAATGGAGGCCTGGGGCTGCCAGAATGTGCAGAAAGCTTGGCTTCTTCTGTTGCCAGGGAAACCCAAGCCTCCCTTCTAGTAGCCATCTTGATTGGGTTTATTTGCATACTTGCTCTGATTGGCTGGTGGGCATGGCTTTTGGGTATAGCAGATTGATGGTTAATTTGCATATTATTCTTTTATTAGGTAGGATGTGCATAATCTCTTTATCAATAAAATACTTGCTTTATTTCATGAACACTAGAATTGTTGTGTGTCTTTAACTGTAGGTGGTGTTTGTTTCTTGCAGATTCGCAGTGGCTGTGCCTTTATGGTCCATGTGTGCCAGGATGAGCACCAACTTTACAATGAATTTTTCACAAAACCAACATCAAAATTAGAGTAGGTAGTACACAGAGTGTAACTCTTGTTTTTAAGATTTAATTTACTAATGATTATAATGGCTTATTATGACATGGGAGTATTCTTTTTTTTTTTTTTTTTTTTAATATATTTTATTGATTTTTTACAGAGAGGAAGAGAGAGGGATAGAGAGTTAGAAACATCGATGAGAGAGAATCATTGATCAGCTGCCTCTTGCACATCCCCTACTGGGAATGTGCCCGCAACCAACGTACATGCCCTTGACCAGAATCGAACCTGGGACCTTTCAGTCTGCAGGCTGACACTCTCTCCACTGAGCCAAATCGGTTTTGGCAACATGGGAGTATTCTTAAATTACTGCAGAGTGTTTTAACTTTTGTGGGTGTGTGAACAGAATACTGTTGAGTGGGATAGTGTTTGTTTATTTTAAGATGAATGTGTAATTTAAAGGCCAACATGCTTTTATATTGTTATAATTATGGAGATAGTATGGTATGATAGTAAGAATCCTAAATAGAGAAGTAAGTCTTGGGATCCCTTTATCTTTATCAATTAAATAAATCCTTCTAGTTAAAAAATTCTGTGTTTCTAACTAACGAAAGACACCTAAAAATATAGACATTATTTAATACCCTTTAAAAATTTTTCCCCCAAAATGTCTTTCTGATCCACTATTATTAACTTTTGGTTTCTTCTTATTGGCAACTTAGATTGCTATAAAAATTCCAAGACTGTGATTCTTGTAATGGTGAAGAGACAAGTGTATCATACTATTTTGATGAAGCACTGCATATAGAAGAATACTATTGACAATACGAATAATGAGGACAACATAGTTTTTTCTTTTCAAATGTTTTTGTCAAAATACTTGTATGTACAGAGTACTTTGAGTTTTGTTTATCTGAGTCTGCAAGTATTCAAGAATTCTGAATGTATCTTTCCTGGGGAAAATGTTAAAATTTGATTCACAGTGGTATAGAATATAAAAGGATAATTAAGTCTACTGATTACTTTTTATTGTTTTTGAAGGGACATATACAAAGTTATTACTGAAATAAGTAAAAATTGTAATAAATTGACATTTGGCTAGAGGCAGCTAATTTGAATTGATTGCTCATTGTTTATTGATTTTCGGCTTTTAAAATATCACTTTACAGAATTAATTTCAGCCTTTCATCTTCATTATATAATGTTCCCTATACTATTTCCTAGAAGATTTTTTACTATGGTTATTGGCTGAAATAAAAAAAAAAAAGTGTTTTAAACTGGAAAGATTGCTACTAAACCATCTTTTATTTCTTTATTTTAGTGAACTTTTGGAGAAATTGTGTGTGTCATTGTATGATGTCTTCAGGCCATTGATCATTCATGTTATTCACTTAGAGACGCTTTCAGAACTTTGTGGGATTCTTAAAAATGAGGTGCTGGAAGATCATGTACAGAACAATGGTAAATGATAAGTACAAGTGATAATTTCAAAAGCCTTTTATATCTGGGGCTCAGTGAATTTGAAAAAGATTAATTTTTTCCCCTCTACCTTCCCATCTATATAAATTTAACATTTTGAAGCCTGGACTGATGCTGCGTCTCTTTCTGAATTAAGATGTACCTTATTCTGTGACTAAATGTACAAATTGAATGGGGAGAGCATTTTAAATCTGAATAAAATTAGTAATAAAATAATTATAGTTACTTTTCTTTTTGGCATCTGAAATCCAGAGAACGGACCATCAGTTTGGTTTAGGCATTCTTAGTACACAGTTACCAGAATACATAAAGTAATTGACTATATTGTATACTGTCCTCCCTCCCATTGATTTTCTAGAAAGAGTAGGAGAGAGAGAGAGAGAGAGAGAGAGAGAGAGAGAGAGAGAGAGAGAGAGAAAGAGAGAGGCAGAGAGAAAGACAGAGAGAGAGACAGAGAGAGACAGAGACACATTGATTGGCTGCCTCTTGCACTCACCCAGACCAGGGCCAAGGATCAAATCTGCAGCCCAGGACCCTGCCCCTGACTAGGAATCGAACCTCGACCTTTCGGTGCAAGGACTGATGTTCTAATCACTGCAGCACCGGTCCAGGCTATGTTGTATACTCTTGATTAAAACAGAAATTATTTCAGCATACATACATAATGATGATTCATCTTTTTTGAAATTAAAAATTAAGAAAAAGTTATTCTCTAAAACAGATTTGTTTTATATATGTGGTACACTCCTTAATATTTGATTTGTCAAATGATTTTCCTAATGATACATAGCCTCCTTTAAAAAAATAGCCTTCAAGTAATCATTTTACTGGCAGAAATTATTTGACTTTCCTTAGGAAATACTATAGGTTTTTTACTCTTCCAAAGTTTCTTTCTTTCTTTCTTTTTTTTTTTTTTTTTATATATTTTATTGATTTTTTTTTTTTACAGAGAGGAAGAGAGAGGGATAGAGTGTTAGAAACATCGATGAGAGAGAATCATCGATCAGCTGCCTCTTGCACAGCCCCCACTGGGGATGTGCCCACAACCAAGGTACATGCCCTTGACTGGAATCGAACCCGGGACCCTTCAGTCCTCAGGCCGACGCTCTATCCACTGAACCAAACCGTTTTCAGCCTGGCTAGTATTATTATTATTTTTTAAAATATATTTATTGATTTCAGAGAGGAAGGGAGAAGGATAGAGAGATAAAAACATCAATGATGAGAGAGAATCATCGATCGGCTGCCTCCTGCACACCCCCCAAAGTTTCTTATACTACTGCATTTACTTCATTCAAAGACATACATGTAATCATTTTTTAAAACTTTTTTATGAGTTTATTTGAGCCAAACTGATAACATATGCTGGCGAGTAAGATCAAATACTCCAGAGAATAACAGTTTTGCAGTTTCTTTTATGCATTTGAAATTAAGAAGGGCATGTTCTTACGTTTTAATGCTTTTGAATTAAAGATGATTTTAAAATTAATGTGAGTATTTATGTGATTGTGCATTGTCTTCAACTCCCCAGCTGTTGGGAAGCTGTTCCTGAATTACTGGTGTGTTTTAACATTGATGGCATCTTAGAAATGAAGAAATTCTATATAACATCATATTTTATTTTTAATAAATTTTTTGTGAAAATATTAACAAGTCATTTAATATCTGTGGGATTCAATTTATTTATAAAATGGGATGATAACCCAATTAATAAGCTGGCTTAGCTATCTCTCAGGATTGGTCTGAAGCTATATGAGATAACTTAAAAAGGACCAAACACTTTAAAAGTCAAATTTGATTATTCATACATATTAATAATAGAAATAATTCCACAGAGTCCCAGGAAGAAGATGCAAGGGCAGAGTTATTTTCCAATTGTAAATTTGAGGAAATTGAAAGACATTTATTAAATTTTTTAAGGTCATTGAGTCACACTGAAATAGAAATGTACAACCTCAGACCATGAAGCAAAAGTGGTTCATACTGTTACTAGACAATTTAGTAATATGTTTGCTTTTAAAGAAAGTATTTTTCTAAATCTGAAAGAATGAATGATTGTACTTTTTTAAAAATCAGCTGAACAACTAGGAGCATTTGCAGCGGGAGTAAAGCAGATGTTGGAAGATGTACAAGAGCGGCTCGTCTACAGAACCCACATCTACATCCAGACAGACATCATTGGCTACAAGCCGGCTCCTGGAGATCTGGCATATCCTGATAAGTTAGTAATGATGGAGGTGGGTTCTCCTTACTGATCTCATCCCTACCCCTTCACTATTTTCAGGATTTTCCTTTTTAATTCTCACTCAAAATGTAAAATCAAGATAAACCTGTCACAAAATCATAGGAAATAAAATGTGAAAAAATTGAACAAATAATTTGGTAGGTTATCTCTCTTCCAAGTTGTATTTGATAAACATTCTATTCACTTTTTTCCCCATTTCCAGGAAATATGCAATCTCAATTTTTAAATTGATTTAGCGCTTCCTGTGATTTTTCTTTTTTCTTTATAAGTATGTTGATAACATGGAAGCCACCACAGTTAATGGTTATGTAGTAACCCCATGTCATTGTCCCAAAGAACCCTGGAGATTATCTCCTCAAAATTATACAGTACTGATATTCAATTTATGGTTTGAAGACTTAAGTTTTATTCACTAATGTTCCTTTGAGTGCTAGACAGAATTTAAATAATGCTTAGGATATTAGTGCTAAACTGGAATTAGAACCTAGAACTTCTTAAGTGGAATTTTCAAATGTAAGCAAAAGTAGAATAGCATAATCAACTCCTGCGTATCTTTACCCCAGCTTCAACGTGGCCAATCTTGTTTCACTTAGACCTCTCTTGCTTCCTCTCCTCACCATTAGTTATTTTGGAGCAAATTCTAAACATCATTTCATTATTTTAGTAGGTAACTCTATGGTAGGGCACTTTTTTATTTTCAACACAACCATAATACAATGATCACATCTAAAATATTATTTATAATTCCTTCATATCATTAAATATTCAGTTGAATCTAGAATTTATTCAGATTCACCAATTGTTGAAGTCTTGTCACATTTACTTAATTTTTGTGTGTGTGTTTTATTGCTCAACTATTTGAAAATAAGTTATAGACATCATGATACTTCACTCCTGAGTACTTCAATTCTTATTTTCCTAAGAATAAAAACATTCTCCACATAATTACAATGCAGTTTTTATAGCTAAGAAAATTAACATGAATTCAACAGTATTATTTATGTACAGTCCATATTCACATTTCCGCAGTTGTCCTTCTAATTGGATCAAAAACTTAAAAATTTAGCATCCAGTCAAGGTTTTTATGTTGCCTTTGTGTTTTTTTTTAATTTAAATTTACATTAAAAAAAATTCTTTATTAAGGTGCATTTGGTTTTTATGTCTCTTTGAATCAAACCCAGACTCTTTGCCCTACCTTTTTTCCCCTCCCCAATGACAATGACATTTTTGAAGAGAGGAAGCTAGTTTTATTGTAGAATGTACCACATTCTAGCTTTGCCTGTTTTCCTTATGTTTAGAGTCAAGGTTAAACACTATTTATTTGATTGTTTGTTTGTTTGTTTATTTATTTAAAGAATACTGCATAGTTGATGTTGTGTACTTCTGACTTTATTGCATTAATGGCACATAATTTCAGGTTTTTATACTATTATTTAAGATAGTGATTACTCTCTCCACTATGAAATTATGTGAGTTCCCCAACATCTTTTCACCCAATAGTTTTTGCAACTATTAATTATTTTTTCCTGAACCAGTTATTATGTTTATGTTAGTAAATGGTGATTAAAAAATATTGATTCCAGAGAGGAAGGGAAAGAGAGATAGAAACATCAGTGGTGAGAGATTGATCAGCTGTCTCCTACATGCCCCGCACTGGGGATCCAGCTCACAGCCTAGGCATTTGCCCTGATTGGGAATGGAACCATATCCTCCTGGTTCATAGGTCGACACTTAACAACTGAGCCACACTGGCCAGGCAAATGGAGATTTTTATATCTGCCATTTCTTCTACATTTATTAGTTGGCCTTCTGTTGTAAAGAATCAATTTCTCTGTACCTATCTTTTCCTTTTCTTCTTCATCTGTACACTAGTGGATTTTTAAGAAACAGGCATTATAATTCATTGCCAATATAATTCTTTTTTATGCTTAAAATTGTCCCAAATTTGATGAGTGGAAGCCCCTTTAGATTGGCTTCTATGACCTTTTAACATGTCCTGCTATCTTTTTAAAAATTTTTATTTTGATTGATTTTAGAGAGAAAAGGAGAAGGAGAGATAGAAACAGCTTTTATTATTCTGCAGGCTCGTAGTAGAAATTATCTTTTGGTGTCTGGGGATTGCTAATAGTAACTCCAGAGAGCAGATGGACAGACCATTTGCAAGAGTTACCTTGATTCTTAAGGCCACAAAGTGGATATGATGAGCACTATGTCTGTTTCTCAGCCTGATCTGTGCTCTCCCTCATTCCTCCCTCCCTCCCTTGTTTTCTTTTATGATATTTGAAATTTGAATATTTTGTTTCTGAACTTAAAGTTGAAAATTGTGTTTTTTATATGAATCTTGTATATTGGAGCTCTTACTGGGTAGTAGTTCTGAAATTAGTGGTTCAGAGAAGGCTATGTATGCACTTATGAGAACAAAGACACTCTATATACTAATTTAAAATTTTTTTTTAATTTTCTAAAAAATTAAATTAGTATATAACTTTTGTTTTGGCATAGTTCTCTTACTTAAAAGTAAAAAAAAAATTATTAGTATTTTTTACTTTATAGAAATAGTTATGTTCATATTGCCAAGCAGCTGAAAACTATACTTTAAAGTTTCTTCTGATCTCCCTTTGTAGCAAATTGCACAGAGTTTAAAAGATGAACAGAAGAAGGCACTTTCAGAAGCTTCATTTTCAGATGTTCGGTTAGAAGAAACAGAGTCTAATAATCTGACAAAATCTGGTATGTTGTAATATTTTAACTTCGAACTTTTATGTATTCATTTGGAAAGCTTTGATTGAAGACTTGTCATATCCCAGGCATGAAAAACAGCTTGTGCTTTTGTGGAACCCACTCTTTAGTGGGGAGAGATTGACAACCCACAGACATACCAGTAATTCAGTGGTGACATGCTAAAGGTATGCACAGGCCACTTTTAGACCATGTAAAAGGGCCATCAGAATTATGAAGGGGAAGAAAATTATGAGGGGAGATGAAATTTGAGTGCAGGAAGGTTGGTTCAGTGAGAGGTGTGGTGTCTGAAAGCTATAGTGTTTATAAAGGTGAGTGTGAGAAAGCCAGAAGTAAGGTTAAGATGGAATAGGATGGAGGGTGGCATGTGGGAGTGGAAGACTGTGGCTGCTCTGGGAAGTCGGTGCTTGGGACTGGGGTAGAAAAAATTAACGGAAATGTAGGGGATAACTTGGACTCGGGTTATGCAAGGAGCACACTTGTCCAATAGTAATTCTGGGTACTCATGAGTTACCTAGACAACAAGCTAGATGGGAAGTAAGGCATCCTTTCTCCCCACCCCTAGATGTAAAGGTAACACTAAAGCTCAGCTCTCAATGGTACTGGCTGTGAGTGGGGGACACTGAAACTTCATGGACTTAAAAGAGCCCAAGCCTCCCAACCCCCCAGGATTAGGGCATTATGAACACATTGCGGATGGATCATGAGAATTCTCATTTCATATTACAGTGTTTTAGAAAGTATCCTACTTTAAAGATAATTAGCTTGTTAGAACATGTAATTAATGACTTCAAAATGCAATGGGTATTTAATTTTAAAGCATGCCTTTAACATTTATGTAAAACGTTTTTTGTACTTGTTCAATAGAAACTTATCTGGCCACTGGGTAGAGCTAGCAATAAAACTACTGGTCCACAATGGGTTAAGTATTCTGAGTCAACCCCATACCCAGATTGCTGAGCAGCCTGGGTATTCCCCAAACCAGTGGTTGCCAACCTTTTGGACCTCATGGACCACCAGTGGTCCATGGACCACCGGTTGGCGACCTCTGCCCCAAACTATTTTATTATGCTTACTTGGAAGAGAGACCCACAGGGGTTGGAATTTTGTCCTCTGAAATAGAGTCTATGGCACATCCTAGTGTACCTCTCTTGGTGCTAGTATATATCTTAGTCCTAGTATTCACCTTAATCCTAGTAAATTTATTCAAGAGTTATTGGAGACTAGAATACATTTTTGTCTTACCAACCCTGGCCTTGTATGTTTTCCCTTGCCCCCACAAAGCCTATTCTTTAACTGAACTGATGCCTGGCTTTATCATAAGGTATTATTGGCAGAACTGTAGAGACTGGTTTGGAGGTTGTTTCTTTTGAAAGAAAGGCGGTTTGAACCAGGGTGTGACGGGGATGAAGAGAAATGTATAGAATCTATAGATAAAAGATATGGTTGAGGTTTGAATCAAGAGAATTTGATGACACTATAGGTGTGGGGCTAAGAAGACTGAGTAAGGTCCATATGAACAACACAGAGCATCTGTGCTATATGGATCTAGGACTGTTGTCCAGAATGGCAGCCACCTGGCATTGAATATGTGAAATGTAGCTAGTCTGAGTGTGCACAGGCACGTGACATACACACCAGATTTCAAAGACTTAGTATAAAATAAAGAATGGAAAATATATTATTAGTAATTTCTACATTGATTACATGTTACAATGATTATATTTTAGATATATTGGATTAAGTAGAATGTATTAAAATTGCATTTATTTCTTTTTACTTTTTTTAATGTAGCATTTCAATGTCACATTTATGGCTCACATATTTCTGTTGGAAAGACTACTCTAGAGCTATAAAGTGGGTGACTGATTTAGAGATTAAGATTGAGGTAGTTGATCACCTCGGGACGGAGAGTAAAGTAATAATAGCAGATCTGGGGAGAGTGTCTCAGCAGATGCTGACATTAAGGAGCAAATGGAGGTAGAGGAATGCTTAGGGTTCACTGACAAAGAGTAGCCAGAGAGGTCAGAAGCAGGCAAGAGTCTAGAGTGTGATTTGAAGCCAAAGGAGGAGGAGTCAACAGTATATTTTAGTAAACAGGTGAGAAATAGAAAATCACGAAGATGTTGTGGTCAGAGAGTAGGATTCTGAGATTTAATAATCAAGAGGTGTGGTATTTTGGAGTATAATAAAGTCTGTAGAAAGTAATTTTGAAACAAAGTCAAGAAAATCTGTCCACATGGTAGGTGGTGAGGGATGGAAGTGAAGATCTTTGGAGTTGGGAAGGTCTATAAATGATACTGCTTACAGCATGGAAGACAAGCTGTTAGACAAACCGGCTTTGACTAGTATTCCTGTTTAACACTGCTTTGCTTGTCACTCCCTGACCTCCATGGATTCCCACTTGCTTCCATGTGACTATATATAGATCTACCTTCTTTTTAATGGCTGCATAGTATTCTGTAATGTGTATATACTGCTCACATCATAAAGATTATTGATCACAGTTTGGGAAAAGCAATTAGGTTGAGTATGTGAGAGCACACGTGAATACATACATCCTATATAATAAAAGCCTAATATGCTAAGGGTCCAACCATTCATTCAACCAGTCACTATGACACACTGACCACCAGGGAGCAGACGCTCCAACTGGTAGGTTAGCTTGCTGCTGGGGTCTGGCCAATCGGGACTGGGTGAAACAGGCCAGACATGTTCTGGAGCCCTCTCATGGTCCCTCCCTGGCCCCCATTGGCCCCATTGGGACTGGATGAGATGAGCTAGACATGCCCTGTATGAATCCATGCTCCCAGCTGGTTTTGGCCCAATCCCTGCAGGCCAGGTCGAGGGACCTCACTGGTGCACAAATCCGTGAACTGGGCCTCTAGTACTAGTCTATACATACTGTGTTAAATTTCACCTGTCCCTGTTTTAGGTTTCTTATGGCATTCTTGATTGAAGGTGAGGTTAGAGAAAGTGGATGCTCTAACTAATGGTAGCTAATGAGAACAGTTTATAATTGCTGTGTAAATAAGACAAATCTACATGTGAGTAAAATGTGATTTCTTTTCCATTTGGGTTTTTAGGTTCAACAGAATCTCTCAATCCTAGACCACAGACCACAATTTCTCCAGCAGATCTTCATGGAATGTGGTATCCTACAGTTCGACGCACTCTTGTCTGTCTCTCTAAATTGTACAGATGCATAGATGTATGTGTAAATTGTGTTATCCTTATCTGTACTGTAAATTGTTTTTATACATATATCTGTATATATTATTATTTTTTGGTTAATCCTCACCCGAGGAAATTTTTTTCATTTATTTTTAGGGAGAATGGAAGAGAGAGGGAAAGACAGAAACATCGATGTGAGAGAAACACATTGATTAGTTGCCTCCTGCACAAGCCCTGACCTGGTTCTGGGCCAGGGAGGAACATGCAACCAAAGTATGTGCCCTTGACTGGAATTGAACCTGGGACTCTATTTTTTACAGAGAGGAAGGGAGAGAGATAGAGAGCTAGAAACGTCGATGAGAGAGAAACATCGACCAGCTGCCTCTTGCACACCCCCTTCCAGGGATGTGCCCGCAACCAATGTACATGCCCTTGACCAGAATCGAACCTGGGACCTTTCAGTCCGCAGACCGATGCTCTACCACTGAGCCAAACTGGTTTCGGTTCATTAGAAATATTTTAAAAGGTTATTTTAAGATCTTGATACAGTATTTTGTTTGGTATTTAGGTTAGAATCATACAGTTTTTAGGTAAAATTTAAGAATTCTTAACCTGAGCATTCTTTAGACCCTTAGACTCCACTATTGGGTTCTGGGCAGTCTATGAACACTTTGATGTTGTGGATAAAATTGTGTATATATACTTATATTTGTGTCTTTCTGAGGAGAAGGGCTATAGAGCTGTAAAGAGGGTGACAAATAAATTCAGAACTAAAACTTAATTCACTTGTCTTAGTTTGTAGATGAAGGAAAAGAGATGTAGACAGTTAGGTGATATATCCAATGTTACATAGGTATAATATACATTTAGTATTTAGATTAGGTATTAAATGCTACTACTTTAATTTAGTTTTGCACTCAGTTTAAATCACCTTTAACAAGTAGTATTAAGACTACATGTTTTTCTAATTATGAACTGATTTTAGTTATTTGCTGAAATTAGCAGTACCCTCTCTCCCCTACTTTTTAAAATTTTTTTTAATTTTTTTTTTATAGTACTGTGTATTGATTTCAGGTAACAGTTATTTTAAGCATTTTAGTTTCTGATTATCAGTCCCTGAAATATCAGATTTGTCTACAGTTGTTTATGGCTAGTGTTTGTTTTTGAACCAAAATAGTTTGTAAAATTCAGTGTTCTATTTTTAATTTTTATTTATTTTAGAGAGTGGGAGGAGGGCAGGAAGAGGGAGAGAGAGATATCAATATGAGAGAAACATTGATTGGTTGCCTCCTACACGTATCCAGACTAGGGATTGAACCCGCAATCTGGGTATGTGCCCTGACCTCTTGGTGGATAGGACCAACTTAGCCATACCAACCAGGTCAAAATTCAGTGATTTTAATTCATTTAAAAAAATTAATTTGTTATAACCCAAATAGCATATATACATATAGAGAAGTTACTAAATACAAGTCATGTAATTGTTGTTCAGATGCCACTAATTCTTTTTTTCTTTCTTTTTAAAAAAATATATATTTTATTGATTTTGTACAGAGAGGAAGGGAGAGAGAGAGTTAGAAACATCGATGAGAGAGAGTCATCGATCAGCTGCCTCTTGCACACCCCCTTCTGGGGATATGCCCTCAACCAAGGTACGTGCCCTTGACCGGAATCGAACCCGGGACCCTTCAGTCCCCAAGCCGACGCTCTATCCATTGAGCCAAACCGGTTTCGGCAGATGCCACTAATTCTTAAGAGTATGGGCCAAAGGTGTATGTGCCTCCCTCTCACTGTGAAGATGCTCCACCTCAGCGTAGGCCTGACAAAGTTGCGTAGTTGTTTCATTGGCTCAGTATAGTGTACACTATCAATATCAATTTTCAACTGCACAGTTATTGGATTTTTTGCTTGGAGATTTTGAAATTCAACCACAAAGTGCCTTTTGCCCAGTTTGGGGACTTTTAGAGGTGAGGCAGGTCTCCTCTAAGGATTACAGAGTTAGATGTCTCAGCCTTTTTGCCTAGCTGAGGGGGTCTCTTCCAGAGGGAGGTTTGGATACCGGCATTACTTTTCCCCAGGTTCCCTAGTCGGTGTATTGAATGGTGGCATTATGCTGGGATGCAGAAACTTCCTACAGTGGAGCCAGCATCCCAAAGGAAATGTGCAGGGGGCATGTTTCACATAGAACCCATCGTCATTACAGGCCCTATGAAGCCTCTTTAGTCCTTAAAAGGGATTTTAGCCACTGTGCCTGCATTTATTTTATGCTCTAGGCCTGCCTATTATTTTTTCACCTAGCTTACATTCAGTCCTATCCCTCTCTGTCTTACCCATCAAAGACGAGGAAAGACAAATCCAATGAAAACCCCATGAAGGCTGAGCAGGGGAAAGAGAGGGTCTTCAGTCTTCCTTAAAATAGGGTCAGTGACCTAGCAAAGGGAGCCCTAATCTCTTCTTACTACAGTAACATGGAAAGAAAAGAGAGGGACCAAAAAGACCATAGCATAAAGATGGAGACCAGGGCCCAGGACTGTGGCCTAATAAATATTTTCTCATACTCATCTATCTCCTATCTTAAGTCCATCTTGGATGGAATGAATACAGGGAGGGAAGCAAGGGGACTAACAGAAGTCCCTGCCCAGACCAGCATGCCACACCTCTGGGAAGATAGAGAAATGACGGAATTAATTTAAGGATCATAAGTTAATGGTGGTGGGTGGGTGCATATATGCATGGCCCGAGGACACAGACAACGGGGCGGTGAGAGTCTCGGGAGGGAGAAGGGCAGGCTAGAGGGAGCAATTGGGGGAAGAAGGGGGTATATGTAGTACTTTCAACAATAAAGATTAAAAAAAAAGAATCATGTTTAACCAACTATTTTATAACCTGATTTTTAAAACATAATTATATTTTATAAGATTACATGATTTCCTTTACATTTTTTGATTTCTTTTAAAAAATATATTTTATTGATTTTTTACAGAGAGGAAGGGAGAGGGAAAGAGAGTTAGAAACATTGATGAGAGAGAAACATCTATCAGCTGCCTCTTGCACACCCCTCAGTGGGGATGTGCCCACAACCAATGTACATGCCCTTGACCGGAATCGAACCTGGGACCTTTCAGTCCACAGGCTGATACTCTATCCACTGAGCCAAACCAGCCAGGGCTAGCATTTTTTGATTTCATGCACAGTGTTCTATAATTTAGATTTGTATTTTATTTGTCAGCCCCTTCATTATTGAACATTTAAGTTATTTCAGTATTTTTTTAATTTTAAATCTGTGATGAAGAGCTACATACATGACTCTTAAAATACACTACTCATTAATTACTTGAGATAACTTTTTAGAAGTAGATTTACTGAGGATTTGTTTTAAAGTTGGCTTTATATGTTTTTAAAAAATTTATATTTTATTGATTTCAGAGAGGGAGAAAGAGATGGAAACATCAATGATGAGAGAGAATCATTGGCTACCTCCTGCATGCCCCCCACTGGGGATCAAGCCTGCAAACCAGGAATAGAACCGTGACCTCCTGGTTCACAGGTTGACACTCAACCACTGAACCACACCAGCTGGCTTGGCTTTATATGTTTATAAAAACCGCCTACAACATGAGATCATATTGGAGTGAGAGCTCTATGAGGTCAGAACCACGTCAGCCTTGTCTCCCCACCACTGGAGAGTATGTAATAAAACATAAGTATGTAATGAAAACATTTTTTTCATTACAGTTGTACTTTTAGCAACTAGCACAAAGTTTGGCATGAAATAGGTGCTCAGGAAATATCAGTAAAGGGTCACATGAGTGTTTTGAGAAATGCAAATCACGAAACTTTGTGTTGGTCTTGAAAGGTTGCATGGGAATAGGAAATTCCAGGAGGAATGTTGCCAGTAATAGAAATGATTCCAATCCCTCAACCTATGATCTTTTTTGTTTGTGAAGTGCTACAGTGTGATGTTTCTTTTATTTCACCAGAGGGCAGTGTTCCAAGGATTATCACAGGAAGCCTTGTCTGCCTGCATTCAGTCGTTACTTGGAGCATCAGAATCTATCAGCAAAAACAAGGTTTGATGAAGTGTTAGGTGAAACCTTGTTACCTATAATAATATTGGGGAATTCAGCATTTATGTATAGGCACATACATTTAAAGGCATTTTGGCAGGAGGATTTCTTTGATTAATGACTTAATTTTGAGAGAAGCTAGTATTTCATTATAGTGCTAAATAAAGATGATACTGTGTAAGAGAACTCTAAGTTTGCTAAAGCACCAAAAATAATAATATAGGTTATAAATTCTGTAGTATAAAAGTTTCTTTTTAAAGCCTTAGTAACTGGGGAGGTGCTGGATTGCTGTTTTCCTTAGAATACCAAAATGGGGTTTTCAAGTAAATATAGCAAATTACTCGTATAATAATACCTACGATGATGTTTTATTTTACACTGGGGTTTTAAATAGTTTAAATAGCCTCACTTGGAGGAAATCAGCCAGTTACTTTGGAAGACAGGCTTTTGTGGCTTATGGGCTATTGGATAGAATTCATTGCTGTGGCTTTATGGCTTATAGTTTTAATCAGTAAGGGACCTGGGGCTGAAAACGGCTGCCATGTGCCTCATCCACGGCCCCTGAGATTTTTTCCCAGAAGTACAGCATGGTTGAAAGTGTTGCTCTGCTAACTCTTCACTTAAAATGCCGCTGCCTACAGGGAGGAAGCTGTGGGGCTGTTTCCAGCTAAGATTTCCTTGCTGCTTGGAGTGTTCAAACCTTGTTAACTTTTCTGGTCTTCCAGATTTATAGACTTGATTTCTACTTTCAAGGCTTTAGACAAATTTAAAAAAGTATCTTCTCACAAAAGAGATTGGGACCTAGTTGTTAGACAAGTTCTATCCTTGTTTGTGACCACTATGTTCTCCCACTTGTGGAATGGGAAGGACATGGCATGTTGATATGGGCACTGCAGGAGGATGGAAAGTTAAGTTATAGACAGGCAGGTTTAAGTTTTTAAAAGTATTTCTAAGTCTGATTTTGTTAATCCTCACCAGAATATATTTCTCATCGATTTTAGAGAGAGTGGAAGGGACAGGGGAAGAAGGAGGGAGACACATTGATTGGTTGCCTCTTGCACATACCCCAACCACGGCCGGGGATTAAACCTGCAACCCAGGGATGTGCCCTGGACTGGGAATTGAACTGTGATCCTTTGGTATGCTGACCAATACTCTAACCACTGAGCAACCCTGGCCAGGGCCATATTTTTTTTATAATAGGTGAAATATACATAAATATGTAATGAAGACATACATTAGAAAAATGTAACATTGAAAGCTTGTGAATGACTCTGAAATTTTCCTCCCTTCCCCTACACTTTTATTTAACACAATGAGCATGCATTTATTGGATCAGTAGGGAAAAAAGTCCTAATTTTAAAAAAGTTCATATGCTTATGTCCTTTTGTACCTCTTTTTTTAAGGGAGGCTAAGAGCCTTTCGATTAGTCAGTCTTTGCCCTCATTGCCAGTAATATCTCATTCTGTTTTCTACATATAATAAGGAGTGTAAGTATGTATGAGGGAGCCCTCAGTTTGGTAAGCATTAGCTAATTTATTTTCATGGCTGAGTTTGTATACTTTTGCCTTTCAGCTTTTTAAAAAATGAGTTTATTTGAGCCAAACAGATGATATAAGTCAGGGAGTAAGTTCTCAAATGCTCTGAAAAATAACAGTTTTGCATTCAAAATTAAGGAAGGTATGTCAGGGAAGATTACATGGAGGTGGGAGGAAGCAAGGTTAGGTTTGGATTATAGGAAAGAAGATTATTTGCTCTCTTGAGGGTGGTTACATCTTAGAAAGAGGGGTCTGGGAAGAGGCATTATAAAGTATGTTCATCTGGAGTCACAGAAACAAGGGACAGGACTTTAAGGCACAATAAGCCTTTTAGTAAAGAAGTTGTATTCCTGCGGCATAACTACCCATTATGACCTTCCTGGATAGGATTTTAAGATCAGATTTCCATCGAACCCCCCTTTTTTGTCCACAGTTCCCCCTTTTGGTTATAAATCAATCCGAAAGTTGTATTGATGACCAACCTTTTGGTTGGATAGTGCTAGGAGGGTCATTCCTAAGAAGGCTCAGTATCGATGTGCTCTTATTGACTATTGGGGATGAGGCAATACCATAATCATGGGCCGAATTTTTCACACAAAAGGGAAGGACATTAAGTGGAAAGTAGTTAGGTCATATGAGCTTCATTGTGAATAAAACGCTGGGTCATTTCTATTCTGTGAACTCTCATGTTTGAATTTTGCCTAATTGCCAAGTTCTGTCTATATTTCTGTATTTGGCATCTAGTATAACATTTACATAAGCCATGAAAAGAGTATAACTGATTTTTTAAAGTTACTTTAATATCTATATATTTTTTAAATTGTTATCAGAGAAGAAGGGAGAGGGAAGAGAGATAGAAGCATTAATGATAAGAGAGAATCAACAATCGGCTACCCCCTGCACGTCCCTTACTGGAGATTGAGCCTGCAACTCAGGCACATGCCCTGACTGGGATTTGAACTGTGACCTCCTGGTTCATAGGTCAGTGCTCAACCACTGAGCCATATCGGCTGAGCTTAACAGTGATCTTATTATACATGTTCAGTCATCATAACAGTTGAACTACATATACAAAAACACAAAGAACAAGTATAACTATTATTATTATTACTTTTTTAAGTTCTTACCTGAGGATATTTTTCCATTGAATTTTAGAGAGAGTGGAGGAGAGAGGGAAAGACAGATAGAAATATTGATGTGAGAGAAGCACATCGATTGATTGCCTCCTGCACAAGCCCCGACCGGGGCCCCAGGCCAGGGAGGAGCCTGTAACCGAGGTATGTGCTCTTGACCAGAATCGAACTTGGGACCCTTTGGTCCACAGGCCAACACTCTATCTATCCACTGAGCCAAACCAGCTAGGGCAAGTATACCAGTAACTGTTATTATGACTAATATCATTAGCATACAAGTAGAGACGAAGCAAAATGGATCCTGAGATCAATATCAATCAGTAGGTGTACAGGTCTTGTTGATGTCTTGGGATAGCTGTCTATCTCTGATGTTAGCGGCTTCTCATCCTTGAGGATTCTTTGATGTCCGTTGTAGGTGGAGGCGAATGTCAGAGATGGGATAAATTCTCTTCCAGCAAGATTGGAGAGTGTCTTTTATTTGATTTCTTTCAAAAAAACAATATCTAAATCTTTGTCTCCTGGGAGCTCACTGTGAAAGGAAGCCATTATCAAGTTGACACTTTCTTTAAGTGACTCTATCAAACCTTGGCAATAGCGTAAGTTGTCTCCTTTCAATGTCAGCTCATAGGTTCCTTCATTTGAGTTCAGCTTAAATGCACAATGATGCATAAAGGATTATAAAAAACAAATAACGGGGTTTCCCTGGGAGCTGGGAAAAATCAACCAGCTCTGTGGGTTTCCTATATTCTCAACTATAATAGTATTTAATTTACAATCATTGTTTACCCATACAATATGCCCTAGGAGTTTTTCATCAGCTATTTTACAATGTTTCTCATACAATTTAACATAAAAAAACAAACCCTTTGAGGTGTTCCAGGGGTCCTTCTGGTACACTGAAAATTATTCCCATGTATATTGAGATTTTAACCCTTAAAACCTCAATTTCTAATGAAAATTAAGAAGTAAACAATTTGCATTCTTTAGCTTAGCAGATTTATGAGGACATTTTATAACCTCTAGAAACATATTTCATAAATATCAGTGTCAGTTATTAACATGGACTTAATTTTGTAAAGCCCAGGTAAAATAAAGACATGTCTGTTTTACTTAAACCAACAAACTTAAACTAGCTTTTATTTACTAAGGATTAATTTTAGATATTAATATCTAAATGCATTTTCTCTTGAAAAGCATTTGAATTATTTTCTGTATTTCTGAGAATTTTAGAATACCCAATCCCTATAAACACTTGCTTTTAAGTCGATTTTAACAGTACCATTTGGAGGTAGAAAATTATTTCACATTTACTACATATATAGACATACATAGACAGACAGAGAACAGTTGGATCCAAGTTTTGTTTTGGAGAAACTTAACATTTCTATCTGCCCTTAACAAGTCAAGTTCCAAATGACCTTTCCTCCCCTTTTGAAAAATATGTTTTTATTGACTTAGAGAGAAAGGGAGAGAGAGAGAAACATTGATGAGAAAGAAATATCAACATCTATCGGGTCTAGTAATAATTAATGTCGTTTTTAAACATTCGTTTAAAATCTTGCTTGGCGTTGACTTGTATTGACATAACCTTCAAACACGTGGTATCTACAGAACGTGTGAAGTGCAATTAACAAGTTTTGCTTGAAAAAGTTTGTGTTTGGTTTGGTTTTTGTTGCAAAACTAGGGCTAAGAAGATGGCGGATGAAGAGCATATTTGGCACTGCATGCTTTACGAGTTCCAATTAGGAAGAAAAGCAAGTGAGGCTGCAAAAAACATCTGTAGTGCTCTTGGTCAAGATGCAGTTAGCGCCAGAAAATGCCAGCGTTGGTTTGAGAAATTTCGCGAGGGAAATTTTTCGTTAGATGACAAGAGTGGTCGAGGCCGTGTGTCCAATTTTGATCAAGAAGCTCTTCAAGCTCTTTTGGTGCAAAATCCTCAAATTACCCAACAAGAGCTTGCGACAACTTTAAATTGTTCACAAAAAACAATTTCCAATCAATTGCGTGCACTTGGCAAAGTCCAAAAGTTTGGAAAATGGGTTCCTCATGAGTTGACCGACAACAACCGTAATCAGAGTCACAATTTGCAGTTCGCTCCTCTCTCGTCAAAACCGTTTGCCGTTTTTAGAGCAAATTGTTACTGGAGATGAAGAATGGGTGCTGTATGTTAATTTGAAAAGGCGGCCTCAATGGTTGGACAAAAATGAGGCTCCGCAGCCCACGCCAAAACCTGACTTGCATGCGAAAAAAGTGATGTTGTGTGTTTGGTGGAATTTTAAAGGAATTCTTCATTATGAACTTTTACCATCTAACCAAACCATTACAAGTGCAGTGTATAGTGCCTAATTGGAAAGGTTAGCCCAAGCTTTAAGAGAAAAAGAACCCGCGCTGATTAATCGGAAGGGCGTAATTCTTCACCATGATGACGCACGACCGCATACTGCAAGAATCACTGCTGAAAAACTGCGCCAGTTGGAATGGGAAGTTCTCCCTCAACCTGCATATTCTCCTGATATTGCCCCTTCCGATTACCATTTGTTTCGTTCTTTGCAAAACTTTCTTCTTGGAAAAAAATTTAATAATGAAGAATGCCTCAAAAATGCATTGACCGAATTTTTTGCATCAAAATCACAAGAATTTTACAACAGAGGGATTAAAATGCTTCCTGAGCGTTGGGCACAAGTAGTAGAAAACAACGGCAACTATATTGTTGATTAAATTTTGTTGTATTGTTTAAATAAATTCGATTTAAAAAAAAGTATTAGAAAACGACATTAATTATTACTAGACCTAATATTAGCTGCCTCCTGCATGGCCCCCATAGGGATTGAGCCTCCAACTGGGATGTGCCCTGACAGTAAATCGAACCAGCAACCTCTTGGTTCATGGGTCGATGCTCAACCACTGAGCTACACTGGCTGGGTCCCCTTTTAAAACAGCACGGGCATTTTAATACCTCAAAGGAATGGGTTGACACCTAAATGACATCATAGGTTGAGTCATTTATGTAAATCCTCTTTTTGATGCTTTGAGAGACCAATTTAATGTGCTTTCCATTCTTTCTGCCTAGTTTCCTAGCCGGCTTTTTCTAACAGTGAGTGCGAAGGATTAGAAGTATCAGGATCCTCTTGATTTCTTAGTATTAGCAGGAGGCTGACTGTTGTGGGACTTTTTGGCCTCAGAGGCATGATTTCTCCTGTTAATTTTTGTTGTGTTTTGTTTGTTTGTTTTGTTTTTATTAATCCTCACTTGAGATTTTTCCATTGATTCTCAGAGAGAGTGGAGGGAGGTGGGGAGAGAGAGACATTCATGTATTGCCACATTGATTGGTTGCCTCCTAAACAGATTGAATCTGCAACCCAGCTTGACTGGGAATGGAACCTTTGACACTTGGACCAATGCTCTAACCACTTAGAAACACCTGCCAGAGCTGGTTTATTTTTTTTTCTTTTTTCAAAAATATGTTTTATTGATCTTTTAGAAAGAGAGGAAGGGTGAAGGATAGAGATAGAAACATTGATGGCAGAGAAACATCGATTAGCTGCATTCTGCATGCCTCCTACTGGGGATTGAGCCTGCAACTTGGGCATGTGCCCTGTATACCTCTTGATTCATGGGTTGACCCTTAACCACTGAACCATACTGGCTGGGCTTTAAAGTTTTTTAAATCTTCACCCTAGGATATGTTTTTATTGATTTTAGAAATATAAGGAGGGAGGGAGGGAGGAAGGAAGGAAGGAAGGGAAAGAGATAGAGAAACACCAATCAGTTGCCTCCTGTATGTGTCCTTACTGGGGATTGAACCTGCAATCCAGGTATGTGCCCTTACTGGGAATCGAACCTGTAAGCTTTTGGTGTATAGGATGATGCTCCAACCAGCTGACCCACCCAGCCAGGGCTCCTCTGTTAATTTTGAGACCTGTAAAGTCTGAACACACATCTATGAAAAATGCCCTTATGTGCACAAGTGCAGGGAGTATCGCTGTAGGGGCTGCTTTACACTCTAGAGGAAAATTTTCTCACGCAGCGCCACAAAGTTTATTACTCACCTAAGAATACCCAAGCAAAGGCCAGCGGGAGGTTAACAGATGCTGCGAGAAGCACGGCTCTTTCCAAGGCACAGGCCCTTGTATTTGAGGAGGAGCAACCAGCCTTGCTCTTGTTTTATAGTGACGCTTTTCTGAAGTGAGAGCTATGATTATTCACTCTTTGGGTCAAGCTTTGAGAACTAAGGGTGAATCACAGACTCTTGTGGATGGATCCAGAGAGGACAAAAGGAGATGCAAGGACTTTCTGGGGTTTAGGTAGCCAGTGCTCTGTTGGTGGCAGAATAATCTGAAATGGCAAGCCCAAATCATTGTACGTTTGAGGCTCCTTTTGTACTTTTGTATAAATATAATTATTTCTGATTTTGAAACCACTTTGACCAAATAGTGAAAGCAGTGTTACTGAAGAGAAGCTAGAAAGGCACAAGAGGACAGAATTGTGCTCACACTTAGAACTTTTATTTTACTTCCTGCTCTGTGCTGTTAGGCTGCGTGTTCTCTTCTGCATTTGCACCAAGTTAAAATAGGTTTGGCTGCTCTTTCTGTGTTGCTTTACAACCTTCTGTCAGATTTACTTCCTAGAGTAGAGCTGGTAACAGTGTTAGTAACAGTTTGCAGCAAGATATTTCCAGATAATTTTAATCTGGATAATATGGGGAGAATTCATTGCACAACAAAGGAGTGTTGGTGCCATTAAGTTATGTTAAGAGTAAAAAGGTTAGGGCCCATAAACTTAGGTTAATATGAATTAACAACATATGTATTTTATATGTTCATATTTTTATTTAATCTGTGATAATATTCATTTTCTGTCTTATCATTTAGACTCAGATTGATGGACAACTTTTTTTAATAAAGCATCTTTTGATTCTTCGTGAACAAATTGCTCCATTTCACACTGAATTCACCATTAAGGAAATTTCCCTGGACCTCAAGAAAACTAGAGGTACTTTATTGTCCTGGCTGGCACAGTTGGGTGTGTTCAACCTGTCCAAATGTATCAGCACAGGTTATAGGTTTATTTTATGTTCATCTGCAATTTTTTTGCATGCTGTGCTTGCTAAGCATGTCACTTGTTTATACTAAACTGAGCATCCTAATTACATCTAACTTGCTGTATTTCCTTTATGAAGGGAACTATATCTGAGCATTTCCATTTGTAATATATCATTACCTCTCTTAGACTCTGCCACGTACTACCATAACCAGTTAAAAAATGGAAGGTCAGTATAACAGCTACCTACAGTGTCAGCTAATTGGGATGGCTTTAAACATTGAGTTTGTCAGTCCATTAAAATTCAGAAAGCAGCTGGGTAAAAGGGAAGAATATTTATCTGAGTCTGAAAGAGTCAGGTTCTGTTCCTGGCTCATCATTTCCTGGCTCTTGCGTGATCTTGAATAGGTGTCTTAGCTTTCCTATGCCAGGTAAATTGAGCATAATCCACATATCATACCTTTACCAGGTTACCAAATCAATTAAGATCATTAAGAATGAATGGGCTTTGTAAGCTTAAGGTGTTTAATGTAAGTGGTGTTATTGTTAAATCGGTTGGTTGTTAAGTAATGTATTGTAGATAGGGTCTTTGAGTTGGTAATATAGGATCATATTGGGAAAGATGCCTCATCTATCCTAATCATTTGTCTCTGAATTAACAAGTGATGATTTCTAAAAGATCAAAGTAGTTATTTTCTAAGATGTTGATCTTAAGCAGTGAAGAGTATACCACACGTATCCTTCATTTTTCTTAATTACTTACAAAATTATCTAATTGTTATCTTTTCTTAATAATTTTCAAGAGAATTCAACTCTAATGACTTAAGCCATTCATTTATGCAATGATGAGCTTCTCTCTTATGTCTTGGGGGAATTGAGAAAATTCAGCCACTCAAATTATTTTCTGTATTCTGTGGTTCAGTGGAACTTCAAATATAGGATTTCCAAGGGTCGTAGTAGGACGTTCCCTTAGTAGACTGTATTTAACTCACCTGGGAACCAACGTGGTCTTACCATGACTCATATTAAAACAGTTGGTTCTTTTTCTTAATGCTGTCTTCTTTCCACCACAAAGAATGCTCTTTGGTTCTGTTGGAATTTGGATAGTAAACTTGCATTTTATTCATATATTTGGTGATTTTTTTTTTTAAACAGAAGCTCAATTTTCTGGTTTTTATCCTCAGAGAATGCATAAATTTTCTAGAGCTTATTCTCATCAGAAGCTTCTGTCTCTCAACCATTCTGTCTCTCAACCATTCTAGTGGGTTTTCTTCTTTTCAGTGTGAGATGTGGGAATAGTGCTCTTAACCTTGAAGAATGCCAGGCGCTGAGTCCTTACTTCATTTTAGTGGTGGGCTAAAGCGGGGCTGACCTACTTTCTTGCACTTTTTAAAGTTCATGATTTGTTGCTGCTGGGTTCTAGTATAGATCCACTGAGGGGTGAGAAAATGAAATATCCTAAAATTTTGGCAAATATTGATTTAAAGTATGTTTTCTCTACAGTATATGTAATTCTACCATATGCTGATTTGATTCTGTTTATTGCAGACACTCGGTCAGGTGTCTTGTAGGAAAGAGAGCAGACACAAAGAGGCATTTACTAAATAAGCCTTACTCTGAATACTGGATCTGATAGCGAGGTTCTTTCTCAGTAAGATCAGGGTCAGGGCAGTAAAACCACAGTTGGAAGCACTGCATGCTTTGCTTTCTCCAGTCTGGCAAAGCAAAGCAAAAAAATGGTCTTTTCTGACTATCCCTTAATAATACTTGCTCTCTTTATTTTTAAGCCTCTAACCTTTCACGACTAATGTTATATCTTATTGCATTTGAACATCAATGAGACCTCGATTAATACTTCATATAGATCTAGTTTGCCTAGAGGTTAAGGGGTAAATATGTCCTTTTGGTGTTTTCTTTCTGGCTGACACATTAGTTTATTCACTCTGCTTCAAATGAATAAATTTCTGTGCCAGCCAGGATCTTAACAAAAGAAGTCGGGTAAGTATATGAATATTTAAAAAACAAACAAACTATTAATCATTGTAAGAGTAAAGCAGCGAAATTTTCAGATATCGATTACCATTTATCGTTTTTCTTTTTTTCTATAAGTGAATAATTAAGTTTAATAGTCATTTTGCACTTCTGACTTCTAGAAAATTACGATATGTGGGTACCATGGCCATCTTGGCACCAATCTCAATGTCATAGTGGAGATGGGTTGGTGAAAACAAAACTGTTCTTGCTTTGTGGTAATAGAGAACTAGTGCGTATCATTAACACTGAAACAGTAACTCAATTTTTCTTTTGAAATTGTACATATTCACTGGATGAGTGATTTTGTTTCATAGATGCAGCATTTAAAATCCTGAACCCTATGACTGTTCCAAGATTTTTTAGGCTGAATAGCAACAATGCCTTGATAGAGTTCTTGTTGGAGGTAAGAAGGAATCTGTCTCATTTGTGGTGGGAGTTAAGCGGCATTCTTTACATATCTGGTAATTTTTAAGTGTGTAAAAGCAGGAGGAAATTGTCTCTTTTAGGGCACTCCTGAGATAAGAGAACATTATCTTGACTCTAAAAAAGATGTAGATCGTCATCTGAAATCGGCCTGTGAACAGTTCATTCAACAGCAGACCAAGCAGTTTGTAGAGCAGCTGGAGGAGTTCATGACAAAGGTATAGACCTTGGTGCATATTTAATAAAGTAATTTTGAATTCTTTCCTAGATTTCCTTTTCAATTAATTACTCTCTTGTGAAACTCTGGCAGAAAGAGATAGTAAGCCCAGGTCTTAATGATTTCATCTAGGACATCACCTTGTTTCTTTCTTTCTTTTCTTTTTAATATATTTTATTGATTTTTTACAGAGAGGAAGGGAGAGAGATAGAGAGCTAGAAACATGAAGATTCGTGCAAGAATAGGCCTACCTTCCCCTGGCAGCACCAGCTTCCCTCCCGCACCCAGGACCTGGGTTGCTTCACTCCTGCTACTGCCAGGCACCTGGCACCTACGCTGCCACCGCCACCTACCAGGGGTGTGCTCCGAGCCGTGCTGTGGCCACTCAGAGCACGCCCCCACCCCTGGTGTGTGTCTGCTGGGGCTGGGGGTGGCATGCAGTCCCCTCCCCCCCATCTGCACATGCAGCTCCTCCTGAGCCGGTGTGAGGCAGCCTCCTCTGAGCTGGTCGTGAACGTTATGGCGTCCTGGCCTAATTTGCATATATATATTTCAAGTCTGAATTATATAATGGTCCTCCATGGACATACTGCGTGTTTATAGTTGGGGCCTAAATATAGCGATGCTGGTCATGCATCTCCTTTTTAAAAATTTTTTTTATTGATTTTAAGAAAGAGAGGAAAAACAAGGGAGAGAGAGAAACATTGATATAGAGTGAAACAACCACCAACTGCCTCTTGCACGCCCCCTACTGGGTATCAAGTCCTAAACCTAGGCATGTGCCCTGACCAGCCATACAACCAACTGAGCCAGACCAGTAAGGGCTCATGTAATCTTCTTTTTATATTCTCCTCACTGTGGGATTTGTGAGGGAAAGGCCCTCCTCTAATCGTCACTGAGAAGACAATTCATCCCCTCTTCTCATTCTATGATGCCTAATTTTTCCTTTTCCAACCCTGGCCCTTCACTGCTCCTTAATGAGTTTCCAGTCAACACATTTAGTATAGGACTGAGCATCCCTTTTATGTTATCTTACTCCAAATTTAGGTCCCTTTCTCTGTCCTGTTGGCATAGAGTGAGTCAGAGGTAAAGATATACACTATATACACATGCATGTCCACATATGCATACAAATACACACAAGCATAAAATGTAAGCACTGGAGTTCACACAGATATATGTGATCATTTAAGATGTGGCTTCTTAGAATTTGTGGAGCAAATTTTCACTTTTTCCTAGTGAGTGTTGTATTAAAAAACTTTAAAATAATTTTTAATTTTTTATTAAAAATTTATTTTTATTGATTTCTGAGAGTAAGAGAGAGGGAGAGAGATAGAAACATCAGTGATTAGAGAGAATCATTGATTGGCTTCTTCCTGTACGCCCAAATTGGGAGTTGAGCCCACAACCCAGGCATGTGACCTGACTGGGAATTGAATCGACTTCCTGGTTCATAGGTCGATGCTCAACACTCCTGCCATGCTGGCTGGGCTACAATGATTTTTAAAAGCAAATCTGTAAGTGAAATTTTTTGTGCCTTTTTAATTATAGTTGGCATTTTATAAGGCAACCATTGCTTGTACCTTGATAAATGATTATAAGAAAAACAGCATCCATAGGTACAGAAAGGAAACAGTATTTCATCTTTCATTTGGATGTATGCTTGTAGGTCTCAGCACTTACCATTTGGATTTAAGGCTCATCAACAAAATGTCCTCAGCTTGTTTTAAGCATGGACAGATTTTATAAATATACTAGAGGCTGGTGCACGAGTTCATGTTCCAGTGGGGTCCCTTGTCCTGGCCTGCGGGCCCGGGTTGAAACTGGCTCTCCAATATTCCCCAAGGGGTCCTGGATTGTGAGAGGGCTGAGGTCAGGCTGAGGGACCCCAGTGATGCATGATCAGGGCTAGGAAGAGATGTGGGAGGTGGGCCAGCTGGGGAGGGACCGCAGGAGGGCTCCAGGACATGTCCGGCCCCGTCTTGCTCAGTCTTGATCGGCTGGACCCCAGCAGCAAGTAACTTACCAGTTAGAGTGTCTGCTCCCTGGTGGTCAGTGCATGTCATAGCGACTGGTTGACTCTCTGCCCCTTGGTGGTCAGTGCACATCATAGCTAGTGGTTGAGTGACCTTAGCATATCATTAGCATATTACACTTTGATCGTTTGAACACCGGACAACCAGGCATTTAACATATTAGGCTTTTATTACATAGGATTTGGGCTTGCATAGTAAAATAAAATGTGTAAGTGTATAGAATACATTTTTAGGTTGTCAGAAGACTTAAAAAAAAAAAAAATATATATATATATATATATATATATATATATATATATATAATTTCAGAGGAAGAGGGAGAGAGGGATACAAACATCAGTGATGAGAGAGAATCAGTGATTGCCTCCTGCACTTGCCCCCACTGGGGATCAAGCCTGCCACCTGGCATGTGCCCTGACCTGAAATCAAACCATGGCCTCCTGGTTCATAGGTTAACACTCAACCATGAATAACACTGGCCAGACTCATTATATTTTAACTAGAGGCTCAGTGCACGAATTCATGCATGAGTGGAGTTCCTAGACCTGGCTGGTGATCAGGGCTGTCTTGCCCTATCTGGGTCCTGGGTGCGGGTGAACCGGATTCGGGGCTGTCAGAGCCTCAGTAGCATGCTAACCAACGGCCAATTCTGCGAGGAATCAGGCTCCTTCCTCCCTCCTGTCTGGGTCCAGGTTGCAGGTGAACTGGATTCAGGGCTGTCAGGGCCCTAGCAGCAAGGTCTGGGTCAGTGTGCTTCATAGCTACCTGGTCGTCAGGTTGTTCTGGTCATTCAGTCATAACAGTAGTTTAGGCTTTTATATATATAGAATATATATAGATAGGTTCGAATAGTGGTATGTATCTTTTGAGAGAAGTACTAGTTTAATTTGTCATCAATGAAATGAAACTTTTTTTGTCTCTTTTACTAGGTTTCAGCATTAAAAACAATGGCCAGCCAGGGAGGACCCAAGTACACTCTCTCACAGCAACCGTGGGCACAACCAGGTATTCACATTTTGCTATCTGGGATTTCTTTTTCTTTTTAGGATATTGATTAATTTCCATTTATATAGTCCTTGCACTGACAGCTTGGAGTAGGTTTCCTACTCCTACTGTGGTTTGGCTTAATACAATATGTAGTTTCAAGCTGACAAGTCTTTTTTTTTTTGGCCACCACTATCTGCATTTCAACAAGCATTTCAAGGAAGAATTTTACACAAACAACACACACACACAGAGTTAAAAGTAAAATGTGGCTTAGATGGAGTCACTGAGGCTGCTTGTTTCTATGCAACCACTTTTCATTGTGTTACACAGTTTTGAAGTTTTGATGAAAATACTGAAGATGATAGTATAAAATTATAAAATGATTTTCAAGTATTATAAAGGAATGTGGTACATTATTTTGTTCATCATTTTATGCAAGCTGCACTTCTGTTCAGTGTTTTAGAGTTTGAGAAAAATGGTAAAAATTGTAGTGTCAGTTGGGAGTGGGCAGATATGATTGAAATGTTCTCAATCTTATTCTTAAATGTACATTTTTATGTGTGCTAGAAGATTATTTTTGTTGTTTTTTATCTTTAGCATTAGATATTACACATTTAAAATCATGACTAACTTTGTGAGTTATTTTAGGTACATTTTGTGATATTTTAAGTTGCCATTAAACCTGAATAAATATTTTTGTTAGATGGTATATTTGGCTGTCCCTTGGCTTATACCGTGATAGTGATTCTCTGAAACTAAAAAGACAAAATGGAAAAAAAAAAAAAAATCAGTGTTTTAATTTGGGATAATCTGTGTCCAAATTGGTAGGGAAGCTTTTTGCTCAATGTGAGGGAGATCCGAAGAATGATTCTGGTTTAACATCTATAGAGAATTGGCTGTCCATAAGCATATAATCTAGAATTAGGTTTTTAATATGATTGATTTTCCACATAAATGAATGTTGTATCTGTCATGTATTTTTTGGGGGAAAAAGAATTGATGCCATTCTAAAATTTTCATAATTAATTAACTAGAGGCCCAGTGCACAGATTCATCCACCAGTGGGGTCCCTCAGCCTGGCCTGTGCCCTCTCGCAATCCCGACCCCTCTGGGGATGTCAGACTGCTGGTTTTGGCTCGATCCAGGGTCTGCCCTGCAGGGATTGAGCCGAAACCAGCAGTCTGACATCCCCTGAGGGATATAGCGGGCGAAGCAGCAGGCAGCCAGGGTGGAGCCTGAGCCTGGGCTGGGCCTCACGCCACTCCTGCTCATCCTGGCCCCACTGTTCCCGCCACCACGGCCACATTGTAGCGCTGCTGCGGAGGCAATAGAGGCTCGCGCCGCCACAGTTGCACTTGCCAGCCGTGAGCCTGGCATCTGGCGCCCATCAGTTAGCTGAAAGGTGCTTCCTCTGTGGAAGCACACTGACCACCAGGGGGCAGCTCCTGCATTGAGCGTCTTCCCCCTGGTGGCCAGTGTGTGTCATAGTGATTGGTTGACCAGTTGTTCAGTCATTCAGTCGCTTAGGCTTTTATATATATATAGACTAGAGGCCTGGTGCACGAAATTTGTGCATTGAGGGGGTTGTCCCTCAGGCCAGCCTACACCATCTCCAATCTTGGACCCCTCAAGGAATAACCGATTGCCTGTTTAGGCCAATTGGGGGGGACCACGCCTGCAAGGAAGGGCAATTAGGGGCAATCAGGCCACTAGGTTTGGGCCTAAACAGGCAGTCAGACATCCCTCTCACAATCCAGGACTTTTGGCTCCCAATTGCTCGCCTGCCTGCCTGCCTGATTGCCCCTAACTGCTTCTGCCTGCCAGCCTGATCACCTCCTATCCACTCCCTTGCCAGCCTCATTGATGCCTAACTGCTCCTCTGCCAGTCCGATTGCCCCTAACTGCCCTCCCCTGCCGGCCTGGTCATCCCCAATGGCCCTCCTCTGCAGGCATGGTCTCCCCCAACTGCCCTCCCCTGCCAGCCATGTCACCCCCAACAGCCCTCCCCTGCAGGCCTGATCCCCCCCCCCCCCCAACTGCCCTCCCCTGCAGGCTGGGTCTCCCCAACTGCCCTTCCTTGAAGGCCTGGTCCCCCCCCCCCACTGCCCTCCCCTAGAGGCCTGGTCACCCCCAACTGCCCTCCTCTGCTAGCCTGATCACCCCTAACTGCCCTCTCCTGCTCGCCTGATTGTCCCCAAATGCCCTCCTCTGAAGACATAGTCCCCCCTTACTGCCCTCCCCTAGAGGCCTGATCACCCCCAACTGCCCTCCTCTGCCAGCCAGGTCACCTCTAACTGCCCTCCCCTGCAGGCCTGATTGTACCTAATTGCCCTCCCTTACAGGTGTGGTCCCCCTCAATTGTCCTCCCCTAGAGGCCTGGTCCTTCCCACCTGCCCTCTCCTGCTGGCCATCTTGTAGTGGCCATCTTGTGTCCACATGGGGGCAGGATCTTTGACCACATGGGGGGTGGCCATCTTGTGTGTTGAAGTGATAGTCAATTTGCATATTACCCTTTTATTAGATAGGATGCCTCATGCTAATTAACTAACTAATTAAAATATATTTTCATTAATTTCAGGAAGGAAGAGGGAGAGAGAGAGAGAGAAACATCAATGATGCGAGAGAGTCATTGGTCAGCTGCCTCCTGCATGTCCCCACACTGGAGATCTAGCCCACAACCCCGAGGCATGTGTCCCAATGGGGAATCGAACCATGACCTCCTGGTTCATAGGCCTATGCTCAACTACTGAGTTCATTCCAGTTGCGCTGCCTCATGTTAATTTAAAGTTGAATTAGAATTAAGAAGTTGAAGCAAGTAGCTCTGTATCTCTTAGGAAGATTTGTAAATGTAGAGAATTATCAATTGTACAGAAAGGAAGACAGGGTATTATTTAAAAAATTTGCAGTGTGAACTTTGTTGATGTCAATATAAGTTTGCATTGATTTGCTTCATTGCAAGTGGACTTTGTGACATGCTTTCGGCCTTCCATTTATTGTATGAGCTTGGGGGTTTTTGCCACCTTAATGAAGGACAGAGAGCATACTTGGTGCCGCAGTACATTTTGTCAGAAGAGAATACTGGAAATTCTAACCATGGTTGACTTGGTGGCGACCACTTGTTTGACCCCTCACAGTCAGGAGCAGACTTGTTAGTGCATTATTCAGCATTGTTCTAGAAAGAGTTCTAATCATTTTTGGATTAATTGGGCGAAGGTTCAGTCACTTACAGAGCTTATCTCAAAATAGGAGCTGATTTTATTTTGCGTGTTTGAGTAAATGAAACTCGTGGGTGTAATCTTTCTTCAGATAGATAGAAACCAACAGTAGGCCCTGGCATATTTATATTTAGTGCAGCCACGCCCGGGGGCTTGATGCATAGTGCCCTTTGGAAAGGTCCTTTCCTCAAGTGGAATCTGAATAGAACCCCCCAGTGTTGGTGTGTTGTGCTCTTCAGCATCACTAGAGTTGTCACTGAAAGACAGAAAAACAGATTAAAATAGGGCTTGCTGCTTTGTTATTGACCCATTTTGTTTTTTTCTAAGTGAAGAGATCTTGGCAAATGATAGGACTTCAGTTTACCTACTTGTATCTTCTGACAAGCCACTGGGGCTGGCTGTGGAGTTGCTTTTCCTTGCTCTGTAATACAAGAAGCCCACACTTAAATATCAAAGACGGGTTTTGTAGCTTTTGAGATGAGAGCATCAGAAACAATTGAGGGGGTTGTTCTGGGTCTCTAGGAACCCAGCGTTACTGGCTCATGCAGATCGATCAGGTTACAGGGTTCATTTCATGATAAACTCCCAGGAGATCCAGTTATAAATTAGGATGTCATTTTGTTAATTTACTCTGGGAAATATGTCTTGTTAGGAATTGGAGGATACAGTAGTCCCCTTTATCCACCAGGGATACAGTCCAAGACCCCCCAGTAGATGCCTGAAACCATGGATAGTGCAGAACCCTGTAAATTCTGTGATTTTTCCTACACATACATGTACTTCATGGCTTCTTTTTGGCATATCCAAATTAGCAGCATCACTGCAGGTAAAATAAGGGTTACTTGAACACAAGTGTTGCCATACTGCAAAAGTCAGTCTGATAACGGAGACAGCTACTGACTAACGAGCAAATACAGCACAGATATATTGGACAAAGGGGTGATTCATGTCCTGGCTAGCATGGCGAGAATTTGTCACACTTGGTGTGCAATTTAAAACTTATGAATTATTTATTTCTGGAATTTTCCATTTAATATTTTTGGACCAAGGTGGATTGAGGGTAACTGAAATCTGGAAAGTGAAACCTCAGATAAGGGAGGATTACTCTACTTTATTTACTAGTGGGTGACGGTGTCTGTTTCCCCAGACACACCTTTTGGCGATCAAGGGCTCTGAAAGCTGCCTTAGTGAACCTTGAAGTGTGTTAGTAATGACAGAACCAGAGCCTGTGGAACTAATGGTCTTAAAGGAGCTTTCATGTATTTTATAAAAAATAACCCCTTTCTGGATTATTTGTTCTTCTTGAGTGCATTGGCACTTTCCTATCCTGCTCTACCACAACCGTCCTCAATTAAAAAAAAAAAAAAAAAGAAGTTTTTTTAATATGATATACAATTTGAATTGTGAGAAAGTATAAAATGAAGAGTAATTCTATTCTTCACCTCCAAACTAATCTTCTCAGAAGTAACCATGAGTAATGATTTCCTCCCATTATTATTATTTAAATATATTGATTTCAGAGAAGAAGGGACCAGGAGATAGAAACATCCTCTATAATAAAAGCCTAATATGCAAATTGAACGAATGGCCGAATGACTGGGGGAACAACCGGTCGGTTATGACACACACTGATCACTAGAGGGCAGATGCTCAACTCAAGAGCTGCCCCCAGCCTGCAGGCCCCAGGCCAGCCAAGGTGGGTGCCCAAGGGGGAAGGGCTGGCAAGCGGGCAGGGCCAGGCTGGCCAAGGCAGGTGCCAGCAGGGGCCCCTGGATCGCCCACCGGTTATCTCACAGATCGGCCCTGGCCAGGCCTAGGGACCCAACCCGTATATGAATTTTGTTCACCAGGCCTCTAGTCATGATAAGAGAATCATTGATTGGCTGCCTCCTGCACGCCTCATGCTAGGGATTGAGCCCACAACCTGGCATGTGCCCTGATCGGGAATGGAAACATGACCTCCTGATTCATAGGTTGACGCTCAACCACTGAGCCACACCAGCTGGGCCGTCCCATATTGTTTATGGATATATTAACTTATATGGACCTAAAACATGTTGTATAAATAAAATTATATTTATTCTTTGCATTTTTAACATACTCTGTAGCTTGGGTCCTTTCTATACCAACCTATCCAGCTATATCCATTCAGTTTAATGGATGCACAGAATATATCCCTGTAGCACAATTTCTTTTAATACTTTATTAATGGTACTTAAGTTATTTTTAGTATTTTTATTTTTCCATACACTCTTTAAGAAATGTCCCTGTTCACACATATTTTATTTTGTGAGTACATCCAGGGTAAATTTCTAGCAGTAGAAAGGTTAAGTGAGAGAGTATGTGTATTTTTTATTTTGCTAGACATTGCTCAATATCCCCCCAAAGAGATTAAACCAATTTGTACGGCCATCATCAGTGGATGACGGTGTCTGTTTCCCCATACCCCTGTCAAATGTGGATATTCACAATCTTAATTTTTGCTAATCTGAAAATATATTAATATGCATTTCGTTAATTATGAGTGAGGTTGAGCATCTTTGAATTATAAATCAGTTTTTTTCCTTTGTAGCTTTCTGAATTTTTAGTTCCCATTCAGTGTATGTGTAATATTTTCTGAATGATCTTGTAAGACAGAGAGCATCTCTTACTGTGAGTCAGTTCTGCAGATGAATAAATTCATTTACTTTAGCACTTAATCTCCAAGTTCCAAAGGCACCCACCACATTACAGCCCCAGTGAATTCCTGAAGCATGCCAAGGAATTCTTTTTGCTACCTTAGCCCTGGGGATTAGGATTTTGTATTTAGAAGATTATTAATGTTTATAGAGTTTGAGATTAAACTTGATAAACAAACAAGAAAAGTGAAAGAATTCTTTGGGGAATTTAAGAGTCTTTTGTTATTTTTCTCTTCCTATATTCCCCTCTGAATTAAAATGGAAATGTTTCTTCTTTTGTGACACAAATGAGGTTAATTTCTTTCCAGCAAAGGTCAGTGACCTTGTGGCAAGTGTCTACAAGACCATAAAAGCAAAGCTGCCTCAGACCTTGAGAAGTATGTCATTGTACCTATCCAATAAAGATACCGAGTTCATCTTGTTTAAACCTGTTAGGGTGAGTATCATGATAATTTATTTGAATGTTGGCCAGTCTCTTCAAGTGTTCTGGCCTTGTCTACCATTTTCTTCTTCTGTAGATACTTAAAAATAGTATAACTTCCTGTTGGCATACTATTCTGGTGAAGTTAACTAATAATCCCTGTGATTCTTGAAAGGTTTACAAGTGGCATTTGTCTGATTATACCTCCCATCCCCATCACTTTGTCACTGAAGTACTTTCTCCCTAAAAGTATTGATAGAAGTTAGTAAATAAATACATAAGTAAATAATTAGACCTTCACATTGGATGTGTAGCCCAATCCTGGAAAGAACAGCCTTTAAGGGATCACACCTGTGTTACTGATGAGTAATGGAAATAAATGGCTTGTAGCAGCCACTAAGGTATTAAATGTCAGAGCAGATTTAGAACTCATAACTTCTAGCTCTACTTTGGGCTCACATCCTTACCCAATGCGTGGGCTGATTTTTAAAGTACAGTTTGTGTCTAGGAACTTGATTGTCTTTTGTTAAGAAATTGCTGCTGAAGGTTCTCTGGGGGCAGGACTTGCTATGGTTTGCTTTTTCCGGGAAACATTCTATGACAAGTCTTACTTGGGTTGTGCTAGCATGTGAAATATTAAGTGCAAATTATGCCTTTGGTAATCCCATAAAAAATACATCTCCTCCACTTGTTTTGGCAATTATCATTACGATTTAACTTCCTTAGTGCTGCATGTTTAAGACTGCTTACATGTTTTTGGTGACTCGCTTAATATGATTGCTTTTTCTCTTTCTCAGAATAATGTTCAGCAAGCCTTCCAGAAGCTCCATGTTTTGTTAAAGGAAGAGTTCAGTCCTGAAGATATCCACATCATTGCTTGTCCTACTATGGAACAGGTAATCCATAGTCTGAAGATTCTTATTTAGTTGTTTGAGTTAATATTGTACAATATTTTATTCTGATGAGCAACAGTTCAAACTTTGTCAAATTTTTGGTGATGGTTTTGTAACCAGACAAACAATGGGTCCATGCTGCCTGTCACTACTCAGCCGATTAAGCAGAGACAGGGTTGAGTCATATATGAGTTATTCCAATATTGCTGGCAGCATGGGAGAGTAGCAGGTTATCAACAAAAATTGGCTCTGCAGCCCACCATAGGCCAGCTGCTTATATTGGTGGAAGTACAAAGGAAAGTAGGCAGAGGGGCAAATTGGCAGTTTACAGATATGCAAAAGGACAGGGGATCTTCAAAGGGCCTCATATATGCAAGGGTTGGGGTTACATGGGGAAATAGCCAAAGGGTATGCTGAATGAGCAATTAATAGGTAAGTAGGCTGGAAATTTGCAAAAGCATGCAGGTATGCAAAAGGTCTGGGGATCTTCAAAGGGCTGGTGATTCTGGTTTCTGGCTCTGGTTTTTACAGTAAAGTTGTTAATCTTTCCATGATAATGGGCAGCTCCAAATGGGGTGGGGGATTGGGCTGCATTTCCAGGTGAGCTCCCAGGTCCTGTGTGCAGCTGCCAGCCAGGTTAGAATGTGCCTTCTTTAATCAGAAGACCCAGTGTATGGCAGTAGAGACAGTTCCTGACTTATGATAGTTCAATTTATGATTTTTTGACTTTACGATGGTGTGAAAGTGATATGCATTCAGTAAAAACTGTACTTGGAATTTTGAATTTCATTTTTTCCTGAGCTAGTGTCATGTAGCACAATACTTTCTCATGCTAATGGTCAGGGGCAGAGGGCCACAGCTCCCAGGTCACGAGGGTGAACAGCCGATGTTGTACCGCGGGCACCGTGTTAAATGCGTTTGCCCAGCGTGGGCTAATCTAAGAATTCTGAGCGCGATGTAAGAATTCTGAGCGCCTTGAAGGTAGGCGAGGCTAAGCTGTGATGTTTGGTAGATGAGACTTATCAAATGCATTTTCAACTTAATGATATTTTCACCTTCAGTGGGTTTATCAGGACATAACCCCATTATAAGTAGAGGAGCATCTGTACAAAATACTTTTGCAACTTTATTTTATAATTTCAAACCTGCAGGAAAATGCAAGAATGGTAATAAGGAACTTAACTCAGCTGTTCAGTTTTCCCCGTTTGCTTTATCATTGTTGCTTTCCTCTCCCTCCTTGCCCCTCTTTTTAAGTCATTTGAGAGGAAGTTGGGAGACACTGTGCTCCTTTATTTGGAAATATTTCAGTGAATTTCTTAAAAAACGAGGAATTCTCTTACTCTGCCCTCCCACAGTGCTCAAAACAGGAAATGTAACATTGATACTGTTATCTAATCCATATTCAGGGATCCAGCCCGGTTGCTGCTGCTTGTCACAGCTCTTTAGTTTCTCTTAATTTGGAGCAGTTCTGTAGCCTTTTTGGCTTTCTTTGCCTTGACATGCCAGTTGTTTTGTAGAATGTCCCTCAGTTTGAAGTTGTCTTTTTTCTCATGGTTAGATCCAGGTTTTATATGTTGGTCAGGAAAAACACAGAGGTGATTTTGTGTTCCTTGCACTAGATTATGGGGTTATTTATTTATTTTTTAAAAATATTGATTTTAGAGAAAGGAAGGAAGAGGGAGAGAGAGAAACATCAATGTAAGAATGAAACATGGATTGGTTGCCTCCTGTACGTGCCCCACTGGGGATTAAACCTGCAACCTAGGTTTGTGTCCTGACCAGGAATCAAACCCACGACCTTCAGTGCACAGACAACGCTCCAACAAATTGAGCCGCACTGGCCAGGGATTCATGATTATTTTGATTATCAAAATAGTTTATAGTTTATAGAAGGGTTCACTGCTCTGTTCATTTAATTGCAAGTCTTGCTAGGGCCTGGGTGACAACTTGCCATGTGCAGCCTGTCATTTTCCCTTTGTCACCAGGTGGATTTCTCAGGCTTTTTGGCAGGCTCCGTGTCACAACCCCCTTACAGAGTGGTCAGGGCGCTCCTGGGTTCAGTAAGATGAGCGTGTAAGTGGCAATTCACTTGTCATGCCTATTCTTATGCTTTCAAGAGTCATTCAAAGAATTTGTCATTCATACAACTCTTCTGAAAGCACACTCTGCATAGAAAAAGGTGGAATTGATTATTTAGGTGTATTTCTGTCCCTGGTTAGTGTTGGTCTGTAGTTTTTTCTGTCGTCCTCGTTGGATTCTGAATGAGTTGAGGGTGTGGATTAGGTGATGTGTGTGACTCCCCACAGGCCTCCATCAAACCCAATGCCCAGTGGCAGCTCCAGCAATCAGATCAGCATCGCAGTTCATACCTTACAGCCATGTTACCTGGTCTCAAAATCTTAGACTTTTCCTCTCATTCTGTTTTTGGGGCTCTAAACAACTTTTCCGTGGTATTCCACAGCAGAACTAATGTTGCCTTTCACCTTGCTTTTCAGCTGAACCTCTTACTATCAGTTTCTAAATAACCAGACCAGTCCGGCGGTGCTTGTAAACGGTCTGTCCAGGAGCGGCTGAGAGCCAGGCTGCAGGACACTTGAGGAACTGTACGTGGGCATGTCCCCAAGAACCACTCCAGCGTGCTACTTACCGCTGACTGCAGGGTGAAATACAAGCAGAGGGTTCAAAATCGGTGTTTCCCTTGTAAAAGCATCAAAATGCCAAAGATTAATCTATGAGCAGCAGCACTTGCCTCATTAAATGGCCTCAAGAAATGTAAGTTTTTAAGAGGTAACCATGATGAGCACACGGTGAAATGGTTCTTAACAAAATATGTGCAATGAAAATAGGTTGCAATAGATAGTGTAGAGAAGAACTTTATGGAAATACTGCTAATTAGGAAGCTTCTAAGAGTAAGGTTTCTTAAAGCGTGAAACACTGCAACACTTTTAACCACTGAGCATTCCACAGTGATTATTATTATTTTTTTACTTCTGGAAATGTTATTTCTACATTCAATATAATGTTTCTCCTGTCACTTTGAAATTTAGTTTGGAGTAGATTGGATGCTTATGAGAACACATGCTGCTTTTCTGGGAGTTCAGGGTGTTATCTCCTGTGTTTAAAAAAATACATTATTACTCGAGACTCAATTCGTGTACGGGTGGGGTCCGGCCAGCCCACCCTGATCGGGGCCGTTTGGGGCTGGGCTGGCCAGGAGAAGGCTGTGGGAGGTTGGCTGCTGGCCCTGTCCAATCAGGGCTGGGCTAGAAAGGGATAGAAGGGGCCTGCCTGGGGGGAGGGGCCACGGGAGGTTGGCTGGCCGGCCCCGCCCCTGATCGGGCCAGTTGGCTGGCTGCAGTGCACATCATAGCTCCTGGTCATTCTGGTCGTTCCAGTCACCGAGCATTTATATATATAGTTATTTTGTTAATCCTCACCAGAGGATATTTTTTCCATTGATATATTGATATTTTTTTTAGAGTGTGAAATGGAGGGAGAGGGGGAGGCACATAGGGGGAGAGGAACATTGATGTGAGAAAGATATGTTATTCGTTTGCCTCCTGCATGCTCCTGAAATGGGGCTGGGAAACAAACCTGCAACCCAGGTACATGCCTTTGACCAGGAATTGAATGCATGACCCTGTGGTGCACGACTGATGCTCTATTACTGAGCCACACCAATAGGGCTCTATTTTGGGAAGGTAAAATATCATCATTATCATCATTATTATTGAATTTATTGGGTTGACATTGATAACAAAATCATACAGTTTTCAAGTGTACAACTCTGTCATGTCATCTGCACACTGCATCGTGTGCTCACCACCAAAATCAAGTCTCTTTCTGCCACCCTTTGCCCTCCCTTTGCCCTCTCTACCTCCTCCCTCCCCTTTTTCTGTGTTTTTGATGTGTTAGTTTCCAGAGTCAGGGACCTCAGGGAAGGTCCCAGTGTCTGTCTTCCTTGAATTGCAGAGGGTTGCTGCCTGCACGTGTGCATTATCTAGTGCGAACTTTTATGGCACAACAGCCAGATGGTACTGGGAAGTACCATCATGTGTGCTAACCGTACACACACGAGATGAATAGCATATCTCTTGCATGCAGGTCGAGGTTACCAGCCTTCTGTACACTGCCTTCAGGTTTAGTAGTGGTTGTGCCTGTACCCGCTGCAGCAAGTACATTTTACTAACAAAGACAGGGAGGATGAAGATGGCCCACCCTTAGCATCTAACACTCTATATCAGGGATCGTCAAATACATTATGCACTTCTATGAATTTTCCTACAAACACCTATTTCCTGAGTGGGTTGGTTTTGCCTCTGATAGTCAATGCAGCCTGCTTTTTAGATTGAAAGGGATTTTGAGCGTTCACACACTAGCCTAGAGAGGGAGCACTGACAGGTGTTCTGGAATGTGGCCAGCAGACCTCATTCTGCATGACTAGCAGGCTTTCTCATCTCCTTAAAGCCCACCGTGCGTAGGTAGGTTACATGTCTGTCATTTTAAACAGGTCACTCGTTTTTCAACTCTGTTTAGGTTAGTGATGTATGTTGCTTGATAGGGCTGTATTTTGGGAAGGTAAAGAAGATCCATATTCATTCTTTGACATGAAATGAATGAAACAGGAAGATTGAATCTACTTCCATTTACTATTTAAAATACATGTTTAATGAAATATACTGTAAAATACCCAGTTTTGTGTATTATGTTGTATATATGATTTTTAAAAAGCCTTTCCAAAGAAATAAGGGCATGATTAATGTACTATACTATGACTGATGTAATTTGATGTACAGAGCAGTATGTGTTATTAAGGATCAAAATATTTGGCAGCACTTGCTCTTGTGTTGAATCTTTTATTTCTGAAACAAACACCTTACAAAGTGCTGAGTAGGTGGTAGTGGTCCAACTTGTTTGCTAAATGATTATTTGTTTAAACCTGTACAGTTTCAAGAGTTTACTTATACAAAGAATGTACATACTTTCAAATAATTAATTTAAAAGGCTTTATATTATTTGGCTAGAAATTGCTGTTTTTAAGAAATGTGAATTTTTAAAAAAACAAAAGATTTTTGCTTCCTAACGTGTGTGCTGTGTGTGGATTCTTTAAAAAAAATTTTAATTGAAGTTTCTATTGCATTAACTTGTGGATTCATGTGCAATTGTAAGAAATAATTCAGACAGATCCCAATGGTAACATCTTGTAAAACTATAACACTTTATATCACAAGCAGGATATCGACATCGGTGTGCTCCGCCAATCTTACTCCGACTCCCCGTTTTACTTGCAGTGTGTGAGTTCTTTTGGCAGGATGAATAGTATGGAAAGACATTTCTAAAGCATCATAATGCTTCATTAGTTGAAGGAATCTAAATTTTTCTTTGTTTACAAAACTGCCAGTTTCCCCAGTACTGTCAGCACAAATGGTTGTGTTGAAATTTAGCATTATTGAAGTAGCAATAAAAATGAATGTGTATTTCCCCCTGGTTTAACAACTCCATATCTTAAGTTCTCTTCTTTCACTGCCTTATAAGTGAGAGAGAATAGTGTCAGCGCAGTTCGTCACAGCGGCCGTTCATACCGCAGCCGGGATGCTGGCGAGAGACGGTACTCAGAGGCACTGGCTTCCTCGCCTCCTTTCTGGGCGCTCCTTCCACTAACCAGCTCGCCGCCCCCTCGCCCTCTGCAGCCGGCCGGCAGCTGCTGGGAACTTGAAAAGGGGCACCCGTTAAGTAGTGACCCGATAAATACATTTTTTTTCTTTTTGAAATAGTTTTTAAAACTATTTCTGACTTAAAAAATGTTCAGTATTAGACATTTCTGTAGTGTTTGAATTTTAACATAAACTGTGAAAGTCTTTAATAAATAAACCCTGAAAGGCAAATTGCTATGAAATGTTTGGCATATAGCATCTGGGTTTGTCTTTGTATACTCTGAAAACTTTTCTTATAAGATTGAATTCTTTCACACATTTTAACCAAATGGATTTTAGTTATCAGTGTATACACATGCACATGGAAATGATTTGAAAGTAGGTTGAAGACATTTTTTCCTAAAATACATCAGCATCTCCAAACACTAAGGACATTCTCCTACATAACATGAATACCGTCACTATCCCTAAAACTATGCAGTGATCTCTAATAGTCTATATTTTAGTTTCAGTTGTCCCCCAAAATGTGTCATAGCTTTTTATCTATGCTCTTATATTTTATTTGGTGGTTATGTCTCTTTAGTCCTTTTAAATTTATACAACTCCTCTTTAGGTTTTGCTTGTTTTCATGGCGTTTTTTATAAAGCGCAGCCTAGTTATAGAAAGATGTGCTTGTGTTTCCTCATTAACTTCAGAATACCTAACATAGCAGAATACATTCTTCTCAAGTACGTGGAACATTTGCAAAAACAGACATATGCTGCACCACAAAATAAACCTCAGACTGATCCACCGCAGTGGTTCTCCACAAGGGGTGACCTTCCCTCGCCCTGCCCGGGACACTTGGCAATGACTGAAGACCTTTCTGGTTGTCCTGCCTGGTGTATGTGGGGATGTTACTGGCTCCTCGTTGGTAGCAGTAACTGGAACTGCTGAATGTCTTATGATGCACAGGACAGCCTTTCACAACAAATACTTTGCCAGCACAAGCCCTACTGTACATATACTTCAGGGACGTCCAATCTCTAGACTTTATTTCCCTCACCTGGCTTACTTGTTTTCATACGGCACATGAGATATTTAGCTTATTTGTGTGTGTGTGTGTGTGTGTGTTTTCTTTTTTTTTTCCTTCTGTTTTCTTCAACCCATTGCAAACTGCATGGAGGGGAGCTTGGTTTTGTTTATTGTTGTATACCTAGCTCCCGGGACAGTGCCTGCGGTAGGCGAATGAATGAAAGAATCCACTGCTGCCAGTCACGTAGCCTCCCCTCCCCACCCCAGGTGACTATTTCCTATCTTATATAGCTCTTTCTTTATCTCCTTCCCTTCTCTGTGTTTCTATTGCCGTTGCCCATGTCAAGGCTCTCGGTTTGAATATCCTTGTTTGGAATATTGAAGTATCTTTACTACAAGAGCCCAGTGTTATTAACATCTTCCCTCCCCTTCCTCCAGAATATAAAACTTTCACTCCTGCGGCACACGAGGCTGTCTCAGCCCCTGCCCATCCCCCAGCCTCATGCCCTCACTACCCTGTTTCCCCGAAAATAAGACAGTGTCTTATATTGTTTTGCTCCCAAAGATGTGCTAGGTCTTATTTTCAGGGGATGTCTTATTTTTCCATGAAAAAGAATTTGGTACACTTATTGTTAAATGAAAATAAAGGAAATTTATTACCTGTATATGGTATGGTAGTACGGTAGTTGTAAACACAAACCAGACAAACTGTGAATCCTAAAGTATCAAGAATTGACTCATTTATTCAATGACAATCATGTCATCATCTTCTGGAACATCATCATAACAATCCAATTCCTGAATTTCCTAGTGAATTTCTTGTGACTCCATTTCTTTCAGAATCAGTGGACCAAATCTCTCATGTTTAGCCTGGGGGGGCCTTATTTTCAGGGGGATGCCTTATATTTCACTCAGAAGGAAACCTGTAAGTATGTCTTATTTTTGGAGGATGTCTTATTTTCGGGGAAACACGGTAGTCATCCGTCAGGGTTCCTGAGTGCAGGCCACCAAGGACATCGTTGTCTAACTCGAGCAGGACGGCTTTCCTGGAAGGAAGTGGGGGTGTGGGGACAGACTGGGGAGCAAAGGGATAAGAACAGGGAGCATCACAGATGCATTTTTACCCCCATAGCAGGAAGAGTTGGTCCGGTCTCCCCTTCTGTGGCAGAGCCACACTCAACTGCTTTCATCTTGGCCAAGCTCACTCCCTGTGAGGCACCCGCGTGTGTGTGTGTGTAGTCCATGCTTCAGTACAGTGTTGGAAGATGGCCTCTGTGCCAGTTCCTGGTTTATTGCTATCAGCTCCAAATCCACCCCTTTTGCCCGGCTTTGAGATTCCCAGCCGGGCCCTGAGAACATGCCCCCTGTGCCTGCTGCTGCAGTAGCAGGCTTTGCGGCGCTGGAGGTGCACGTGAGGCCCGGGGTGGGGCTCTGTTGTGTCGTTTCCTTCTGTTTGGGCGTTCAGCACTGCCTGGGAGGTCTGGCGCACCCCTCCGGTGAGTTGTCCTGGCACTCGGCAGAAAGCGTTTTGTGAAGCAGCTTCTGCAACCTGGAGGCCACAGCCTGTGCAGCAGCTCCGGGCCCAGAACCTCCCCACAGCCAGGGCTGCAGTCACATCTGCCCCGCCAGGTCTGTGTTCCCTTCCTGGGCACATTCTAAAGAGAGGAGACGGAGCCGGGGAGAGGAGGGAGGGAGAACACTGTGCCTTACATTTGCTGTTCTTGGGTTTCCAGAGTTCTCTTTCAGGTCCCTTTTAGTATTAGCTTGCTAGATTTTGTTACACTTTCCCTGATGGAATTACTGATGTGGTTTCTGGGTCCTCACTGGCCCCTGGCTCTTAACACCTTTTTAGTTTCTGTCCCGGCAAGCAGGGCATGGCTGCCCACACACACACACTCAGAAGAGTGTTCTCCCCATAAAGGAAGGGGCTGGGAGTTGTGCAGCCAGAAGAAGATACTCTCCAGTGGGTCTCCCTCTCCGTGCCTTTTGTCTGTCCTGGGTGCTCACTCTGTCTCTGCCGGGATGCGTGCGCCCCTGGGGACTCCCAGCCCGCCCCACCCCTCCTGGTCCCTCAGCCCTGGCTCAGAGAGCTTCCCCCAGGGGTCGCCTTTGCTTCCTCTGCTCCTTCACAAAGCAACGCTTGCATCCTTTTGCTGTTGCTGTGTCTCTGATCCCGAGGCAGACAACCTGTTCTCTTTGGACCGTCAGCACATGGTAGGCGCCCAGTGCATACTTACTACGTGGTGTAATTGTTACTGAATTAATCAGCAATTTCTGTGGGTACTGGACGAGCCTCCGTGTGCCTTGGGGCATTCAACTGCTGTGTCACTGAACAGTTAGTATTGATAAACAGCCCAACTGAGTTCATTTTTGTTTGTAGGGGAAGCACCGTTTCCTGCCAAGTCCCTGAAGATAAAATGATAATGGGCAAGAGGCCTTGTCCGCTCAGGAAGTGCAGGGCCTGGGCGGGGGTGGGGTGTGAGGCAGACATGGCGTTAGGCTTGAACTGTGTCCCCCCAATTCATATGTTGAAGTCCTGATGCCACAGACCTTATTTGGAGAAAGGGCTATTGCAGATGTAATTACTAGTGAATTGAGGCACACTGGAGCAGACTGAGATGGGGGGAGGGAAGGTGTGAGGGGTGTGGAGGGGGTGGAATCTGGACTGGAGTAGGCTGGCCCTGACCCATTATGAGTGGTGTTCATATAGAAAGGGAAAATTTGACGCAGACACACAGGGAGAGCTCCATGCGAAGACTGGAGTGATGCTGCCACAAGCCAAGGAGCTCCCTGGAGCTGGAGAGAGGCCCTGCTCCATGCCCGCCCCGCACCTGCTCAGCGAAGCCCTGCGCATCCAGCTTCCGGAGCTGAGGGCATCGTCTCCGTGGCTCCAGCAGTCCGAGCAGACGGACAGGGGTGGGATCGGGCTTTTCCAGGCCTGGCCGCTGGCTGGCTGCCGTCAGTATCTACCGCCCAGCCTGTGAGGTGATCCTGATGGAACGATCCTGAGTTCGGTGTTCGGCCCAGGCTTTGACAGCCTGGCGCAGAGCGGACGTTACAGGAGCGGCTGGAAAGCTCCCATCTATTCAATGTTGGCCGCCCTGGCCGGTTTGGCTCGGTGGATAGAGCGTACACCTGCAGACTGAAGGGTCCTGGTTCAATTCCGGTCAAGGGCACGTGCCTGGGCTGCGGGCTCCATCCCCAGTGGGGGATGTACAGGAGGCAGCCAATCCATGATTCTCATCACTGATGTTTCTATCTCTCTCTCCCTCTCCCTTCCTCTCTGAAATCAATAAAAATATGTTGTTTTTTTTTTTTTTAAATGTTGTCAACAACATAGTTTAAAATGGGACTGACGAGATAAAATGCCTCTGTGAGGCCGCCTGTTGACAGCTTCTGTGCTAGTGGAAGCCTGTGCTCAGGTTTGGTGAGAGGAGGAAGACCAGGGAAAAGGAACTGGCTGACAGCAGTAAGAGCTGCATCTGTGAGCACCACGCCCAGTGCTTTACCGATGCCACCTCCCTTCGCTTCACTGTACTTCCCGCCACAGGTGCGGAACGGAGGCTAGCGGGGCTCCCTGCCTTGCCCAGGGCCCCACAGCTGTCAAACGGTGCTGCCCAGACGGCCATCCAGGCCTGTCTGACTCCAGGGCACACCCGCCCTCCGGTCCGAGGCCTTCAGTCCCGGGAGAAACGTCTGGAGGCCCGGCTGCAAGCCTGGAAGGACTTGCTCGTTGCCAAGTGCGACCCAGGAGCTTAGTCTCAGTGCCCGTGAGGAGAGGGGCTTCTCCGCCTACTGAACGCAGGTGCCCAGCCAACAAGGGGCCTGGGCACGTGGGGGTGGCCTGCAAAGCTACACCTCTGCAGCGGCTTCCACGCCACGTATGGTAGTCACTGTAGTTTTAGCTGCTGATACTGTTCACCGCAAGTGTGAGTCAAACAGTGGAAGCGACTGTAACGAGTGCCCTGCTGGCCTCAGCACCCTCGTCCCAGCCCAGCCGTGCAGCTTCGCGCCTGTGTGCGGGCGAGAGGTGGAGGCAGGCCGTGTGAGAGCAGGAGAGCAGGCACCAGGCTCAGGGCAGGGAAGGGCTAATTGCCAGAAGGGGTTCCTGTCTTGGTTTAGGCTGCAGTTGAGATCACCCTGGGAAACGTGCTGTGTCCCGGGGATTTAAAAGACACACAGCCCAGCTCCTGAGCCCCCTGTTCTAGAAGCTCCTACCCCTCCCCATGCTCAGGCATCAACTAGGAAGCATGTTTATGAGACATAACCCACCTTCCCTTAGCGCCCTGGATTGCACCAGATCAGCCAGCCATGGGGGCGTTTTGCGAGAGATCAGGAAACAAAGTCACGTGAACTGAGGTGCATAGAGAATGTGGCTTCAGAACCAGCTGCCTTCCATGCCCCTGTCCTTTCTGAGACCCATTGTGTCTCCCATCCAGATCATCCACCTCCCGTTTTGCTTTACCTACTCCAGCTGGCAGCTATTACCAGTGACCAGGAGGGTCCCAGCTACTGGAGGTGGTTAGTGTGGGTCCTTTCGGGCTTAGTTGGCTCCTGGTTTGGGGACCTGCTGCAGGATGGTGTGGTTTGCTGTCTGGGTTTCCCTCTGCCCCACTGGGGCTGGGGAAGGGGGTGTTTGAGATGAGGTCAGGGTTAGTGAGAGCTACTATTTCTAGACCCATTTCATAGACGAGGAAACGGAGGCGTAAAGCTACTTGCCACACAGCCAACCCTCAGCAGAGCTAGACTTTGAGACGGTCTGTGTCCTGAGTCCACCCAGGTACATAGCAAGGTTGCAAGTGAGCAGTGGGAGCAAGCAGGACAGGTGTGGCCCTACCCGGCCCCTGAGACAGCCTGCCTCTACGCTGTCGGGTCAGGGCCAGCTCCTGAGCCTTTTCTGTCCCTCGCCATGGAGTCTGTCAGAACCCCAAAGACTTTTATTGTCAAACCAAGCTACTGTGACAGGCCCCACATCACAAAACAACTCTCAAGAGACAAAAATAAGACTTGGGGTTTTCCTTGGTGCTCCTGACCGTGGCCTCCCAGAGCCGGTCAGCAGGTGCTGGGAGGCCCGGGCAGCGTGGCAACTGCGCTCGCCTGGACCTAAAACCACCTCCTCCTCCTCCTGTAGGCCAGCAGGAAGCTCATGGAGCTCTCTATGAAGATTTCCAAATCACAGATGGTCAGGAAATTCAGGATCCTACTCATTTTCCCCAGAAGGACCTGCATCTTCCGAGCTGTTGAATCAAATTTCACCTCCAGGATTGCTTTCATCTTCATTTCACTCAGCTTCTCCGGGTTGATGAACTGTGGGAATTCACGGAAGGCTAGGTGAGGGTACATGCTGCCCCCCTCTCCCCCCATCAGACCCCTGTGGCCAGGACCGAGTCTTCCCTGGAAAGGCCACTCTCCAGGGCAAATCTCTGCTCCCAGCCCAGCCACCAGCACCCTTTCTGCTGCTTCCCGAGGACACGCACTGGGCCGGTGCCCGTGGCCACCCCCAGCCTTTACCCAAGCCAAAGGGTGCCAGCTCCTGAGACCTAGTGTGGACTGCCACCCAAAGGCAGTGCCCCCTGGGGGCACCCGCTCTTCCCCATGGGTCCCCTACCCCGGAGGCCCTGCCACAGCTGGGAGACTGTCCGGTGTCTGCTGAGAGCCGCACTCCCGCTGCGGGCTCGCTGGAGCGTGTCTGGGTTTTGCTGGGACGAGGCCCTGCCCCGGGAGGCCACCTCTACTCCAATTCCGCCTTGGTTTTAGCTACGAAGGCCGAGCAAAGGGTCTCCCAGAGAATGCTTAAGAATACCAATATGTTCTATTTCTATGAAGTATCCCACTTATGAAATGTTTTCACACAAAGCGTCTTATGGAAGCCGTACAACGACACTGTCATTTTATAAACGCCAACAGTCCCAGATAGAGCAAGAGGCTGCCTGTGTTACACGGACGTGGAGGGGCTGGCGTGTCCTCAGGACTCCCTGCTGCCTGGCCTGGGAGGACCCACCAATGAGTCACATCTGTGCTGATTCAGTTCCTTTGGGGTTACCCCCCTCCGCTGGCACAGGACTCTGACCATGTCAGCCACTCACCTGCCCTTTGGGCATTGGTTTCCTTTGCTGACCCCCAACCCTCCTCAGTGGCACCCAGGTCCTCGTACCCTCTCCATTCTAGCTGCCCCTCTTAGTGCATCTCCATTGTGCAGGGCAAATGGGACACTCGGAGAGACCTAAGTATGCATCATCTCGTTACTGAGGCGGCTGTCTGGGAGGCCCAGGTAGGTGAGAAGGTTGGGACTTCATTCTTTAGCTTGTAAACCAGCCGCCTTCCTGGGCAAGGGGGCCGGGGTGGCCAGCTGTCTGGATCTGCGGGCACTGTCCCAGCTTCAGCTCTCCAAGTCTCCTGTCCCGGAAAATGCCCCCAACCTGGGCAAACTGGGGCAGCTGGTCACCCCAACCTGCCACATTCCCTCCTCTCCTTTCAAATATCAGTCACACAGCTTAATTATGCTTGAGTCTGCTTTCTCCACCGGCCTGCTTCCCCGTCTGGCCCACTTCCCACAAGACACGTCCGTCCGTCTGTCTCCCCCGGCAGTCCTACTGTGAGAGGCTGGAATGGTGGGCCTGTGAACAGAGCCCTCTGTGGAGTGGGGCGGGGAGCTGGAGCAGGAGCAGGATCGTATGTGTGTCTCAGAGGGCAGCTAAGGAGGTAGACTGGGCAGGGGCCGAGCGGATGGAGAGGTTCAGATCCCAGCAGTCCCAGGCCTCCGAGGTTTGCCCGGTTCCCGCCTTCACTCTGGTCCTCAGGAAGGGTCTCCATAGCCCGCCGTCTTGCCTGTCACAGTGAGAACTCTGGGGTCCAGACTCACCACTCGGAGTGGGTTGAACAGTGGCCCCCAAAAGACATGGCCAGTAACCTGGAATGTTACCGTGTTTGGAAATAGGATCTTTGCTGGTGTAATTGAGTGAAGGACCGTGGATGAGGACTGGGGGGCCTAACCCCAATGTCTGGTGTCCTTATAAGAGAAAGGAGAGGGCGGTTGATGTGCAGAGAGACGAGAGTGTGAGGACAGACACAGGGACTGGGGTGTGGCTGTCCCAGGCCAAGGAATGCCGAGAACCGAGAAGCTGGGAGAGACAAGGAAGGATTCTCCCTGGGGGTAGCTGCCATCTCGATTTTAACCCTCTTGCTCCCAGAACTGTGAGAAAATAAGTTTCGGTTGCTTTAAATCCCGCAGCTGTGGTCATTTGTTACAGCAGCCGAGGAAACTAACACTCCTTTGGGACTTGCTGCCGGACTGGGCAGGGGCCTGGGACACCCGGGCAGTCATTTCTTTGGAAATGAGAGTGTATGGGGAGGAGGGAAGGGCTGGGGACACACATTCCCGCTTTGTGACAGGGCTGCGGTGAGTGTCAGACAAGGTGAGGCATGTTGATACTGTGGCCTATTTTTTCCGTGGGTCGGAGTCACGCAGAACAGCGCCCGGGCCCATGGCATGGCCAGTCCGAGCCGGCGGGGCCCGGGTGCAGGTGGGCAGAGGCGAGGGGAGGGGAGACCTTACCCCGTACTTGGTGCCCAGGTTTAAGGAAATGCGCCTTGTCTTGTGGGCGAAGCAGAAGATGACCTCATCTTGGCTCTTGACGTGCACCTTGATGTGCCGGTTGATGGCTAAGGAGATGGACTGGAGGGGGGGCGCGTGTACGTGCAGGGCCAGGTCCCACCAGTTCCAGGCCTTCTGGTGCTTGTCTTTGGCAAAGTAGTAGCCCAGGTTTTGGCTCAGGCTCAACCTAGATTGAGAAGTCCCATCAGGCAGCTGGCACTGGGCCATGGGCGAGGGGCGAGGCAGGCCTGTTTACCCCCCCCCCCCCCCCCGCCCTTTCTGGCTTTAACCTTTGCCCACAGACAGCCCCCAGGCGCCCGCAGGTCTTGGCAGGTGGGAGAAGTTCCAACCAGGAAGGCAAGCCCAAGCCGAGGTGCAGCCCTGCAGCCCTCCTGGGCCAGACTCTTGTCTTGTCTTGTGCCCGGGCCCCACCCCCATGCTCTCCTCTCAGTGCCAGGGGCTGCCCAGTGTCTCCGTGCTCTTTCCCTCCTCAGGGCTTCGCCACGTTCTTTTCTCTGCCTGGAACCGACTTCCCTCCCTGCGTGGCACAGCTGGCTCCTGCTTAAGAATCATTTTCTCAGAGGCCCTTCCTGACCAGCCCCTCTGGTTCCCTATGTCACTCTCCATCTGCTACTAGGGCCAGTCGTGACTCCCAATGCCTCAGTTTCAGCTGCGGAAGTACTTCCCTCAGAGGGCTGCTGTGAGGATCAAGGGCCTGTACATAGCGATAACTTGGTCAACATTAGAACATCCTTACAACCGTCGGCGGAGAAAGGGGCACCGCGCTGGGAGCAGATCCTGCTGGCTGTGCCCTGTGATGGCTCCTATCCCAGTTCTCTCAGTAGGCCTTCCCTGCCCTGGGGTCAGAGGTCTGTCCCTGCCCTGGGAACCCAGCTCTGGGCTGAGCCTTCCTCAGGGAAATGGGCTCTGGAACCCCCAGATATCTAAATCTGGAGGTTCCTCCTGAGGGGCTGGAACGACCCCCACGCTGTGGAGTGTGTAGACCCACGCACCAGGGACCCTGAGTTCAGGCAGGTCGGGGGCCCTCGCTGCGGGGGACCCTGAAGCCTGGCAGGAGGTCTGGTCTGAGATTCCTCAAGTCCAGGGCCTGGAGGTTGGGCGCAATGCTGGGGTTTAGTTTCCAAACACTCAGCTTACCTTTCCCAAGGAGACGGGAATAAAAAATGACCCAAGAAATAGTCCTTAAACAGCTTGGCTCTAAATCCTTTCCAGAGCCTGGGGTGCAGCGGGGGAGCTGGGCACACGCTGAGGGGGAGGAGGTGGGCTGGGACCTGGGGAATAGCTGTGGACACTTCTAGCAATGATTAGGCTGGAGGGGCGGGAGGGGGTGGGGGGCCTGGCTGAGCAGCTTTGTGTTTCCAAATGACTTGGCGGGTCTTTGCCACAAAACTGATCTCCCTGTGACGAAGGGACTGCAGTGCTCACGATGGATGAATTAATTCCCTCAGGGACCTTTCCTCACAGGATTGCATTTTCCTTTGGTACAGCTGCCCCTGGGAGGGAAGCAGCTTGGGGAGGGGGAGCTCATTCTGCCCTGTGCAATGACATTTTGGGGGTGATGGGTGTGTGAAACTCAACCAAGTTTCTTGCCCCCACTACTTGGTGCTTCTTGTATCTAGTACCTTCTTCCACCTTTCAGATATCATTATTATACTAAGGGACCTTCAGAGAACAAAGTACACAGTCAGTATAGAAAAAACCCACACAGAGAAAAGATTCTTAAAAACCAAGGCTTGGAATGTGAAAATCCTTGTGTCTTTTTTTGGGGGGGTGGGGGGGGTGGGGGTGGGGGAAAGGGGTGGCGGTGGGGCGGTGGGAGGGGTTCAGAATTAATAAGAAAAAAGTTTGGCTTTGACTATCAGTAACAAAGAAAGTGTAAGCCCTAGCCAGTTTGGTCTAGTGGATAGAGCATCAGCCCATGGACTGAAGGGTCCTGGGTTCAATTCCAGTCAAGGGCACCTACCTTGGTTGCAGGTTCCTGGGCCCTGGTTGGGTGCATGCAGGAGGCAACCAATCAATATCTCTCACATCGATGTTTCTTTCTGTCTCTCCCTCTCCCTTCTGCTTTTTCTAAAAAAAAAAAAAAAAAAAAAAAAAAAAAAAAAAAAAAAAAAAAAAGAGAGAGAGAGAGAAAAGACAAAAAGAAAAAAATCTCCTCAGATGAGGATTAACAAAATAACAACAACAACAACAACAACAAAAGAAAGAAAAGAAAAGATAGAAAAAAAATAAAACGCTAATCCAAGATAATATGCACTTCCCTCTACATGTCCACCTAGAACGCAGAGGGAACAGGAAACCTGAAACGGTACCTCACAGAGATGGGCAAAAATCTTGAAGTGACTGAACTACCTTGAGTTGGTAAGGTGAAGTATTCCACCATTATCAGAAATGGTAACTTAGGAACTAAGTTCAGTTACCATGAAATATTTCGAATTATATTTTTGAATATAATACGTGGGCTTCCAGAGCACTCACCACACCCTCCTCTCTGAGGCCCCCAGAATAGAGGGGTCCTGGGTTTTTCTAATATCATCCTATGATGCTTGACTCTCATGAGGTGTAAAGGAGATGACGCAATAGAAGTGGTTGCCCTGAGTCTGTGACTGCTATTTCACCCACGGGGAGAGCATTGGGGGGAGGACAGTACGCCTTGTCTGAGGTCAGGGACCTGTATTACTTCGGACTCATGACCTAAGCTTACCAGATCTCTCGGTTTTCATCATAGATGGTGACATGGCCGGAGTTGTTGATAAGGGCCCGAACAAACGCCTCCTCACTGTTGTCCAGGATGATATATGTGGTCTGGCCCGGTTTTGTATGGAAGAAGAGCATAGCCAGCCGTCCTGATGGGTAACTGGAAGATGGTTAAGGCACAAGCAGTCCCTTGGGATCCCCTTGCAGAGCCCTACAGAGAGTGCGGGCCTTAGTAAAACCATGTCCCGCCCCCAATCCTACACTTTTTAGCTGCCATAGATGTCAATATAGGTGTCCTTGTGCTCCAGCGGATACTATATCTGGCCTGATTCATCAGAAAAGAGAATTCGAAAGACATTCTCATTGGGGCGGATAATTACTTTTTTGTCATCTTGATCCATCTGGAAAGAAAAAAACAAGCCTGTGACAGGTGTCCAGGGGTTGATTGTCCCAATTCAGAGTACAGGGTTGTCACTAGCGGACCTATCACTGCCAGCAACCTGTTAGGTAATCTGTACAGGAAACCTCTCGGGGCCTCAGATTACCTGTCCATGTGATGAGGAGGCTGAAATGGATGACTGTGTGTGTGTGTGTGTGTGTATGTGTATATGTATGTATGCATGTGTGCATGTGTGTGTATGTGTAGGTGTGTATGTGTGTGTGTGTATGTGTGTATGTGTGTGTGTGTGTGTGTGTGTGTGTGTGTGTGTGTGTTGGGGGGGGGCATTTATACCCGCTCACGCAGATTTTAGACTATCATTTCAATCACTGTAGTAGTTATTGATTGTTTGCTTTCTAGGGCTGCCATAACAAAGAAATACAATCAGGGCAGTTTGAATCTCCAGAAATGTATTCTCTCACAGCTGTGGAGATGAGAAGCCTGAAACCAAGGTGGCAGCAGGGTGGCTTCCTCCTGGAGGCTCCGAGGAGGAATTTATCCCATGGCCCTCTCCATGCTTCTGGTGATGGCTAGAGATCCCTTTTCTTCTTGACTTGTACTGCATCACTCTAGTCTCTGCCTCCACATTCACATGGCCTTCTCCCCCAGTGTCTCTGTGCCTCACGTGGCTGTTTTCCTGTAAGGATACCAGTCATATTGAAGTAGGGGCCTACCCTTCTCCTATATGACTTCATCTTAAATAATTACATCCTCAAGGACCAATTTTCCAAATAAGGCCACATTCTGAGGCACTGGGGGTTAGGACTTAAACATGTCTTTTTTTGGGGGAGGGGGACTATTCAAAGTTTTATTTTTTTTCTTGAATCTGTGTGAATTATATATATTTTTGAAATTGTTCATTTTATGTAAATTTTCAGATGTGTTATTATAAACATTTTTCATATACTGTTACACTGTTTTAAAAAACTTCTACTGCCTCTGTTATATCATTGTCTCCATTCTTTATATTATTAATATCTTCTCTTTTTTTTGACCTAACATTTGCCCATTTTACTAGTCTGTTCAGAGAACCAGTTTTTGTTTTGTGTATTTTATTATTTATTTGGTTTCTATGGTATCAACTTCTGCTCTTATCATGACCACTTGTATGTATCTACTTCTATGGGTTTTCTATATTAGTTTATTTAATTTTAAAAAATTTAATAAATGTTTATTGTTCAGATTATTACAATTGTTCTTCCTCCCCCCCACCCCCCAACAGCTCCCGTCCACCAATCCTCTGCCCTTACCTCCTCCGCACTATCCTCATCCACAGGTGTACGTTTTTTGTCCAGTCTCTTCCCAAACCCCCCACTCTCCTTTTCCCCTGAGAACTGTCAGTCCACTCCTTTTCTATGCCCCTGATTCTATTATATTCTCCAGTTAATACTGTTCATCAGATTTTTTATTCCCTTGGTTTTTAGATTCACTTGTTGATAATTACATATTTGTTGTTCATAGTTTTTATCTTTACTTTTTTCTTCTTCCTCTTTTTAAAGAATATCTTTCAGCATTTCATGTAATTCTGGTTTGGTGGTGATGAACTCCTTTAGCTTTTTCGTATCTGTGAAACTCTTTATCTGACATTCCATTCTGAATAATAGCTTTGCTGGGTAGAGTAATCTTGGTTGTAGTTTCTTGCTATTCATTACTTTGAATATTTCTTGCCATTCCTGTCTGGCCTGCATAGTTTCTGTTGAGAAATCAGCTGACAATCATATGGTGTTCCCTTGTAGGTAACTAACTGCTTTTCTCTTGCTGCTTTTAATATTCTATCTTTGTCTTTTGCTCTTGGCACTTTAATTATGATGTGTCTCGGTGTGGTCTTCTTTGGATTCTTTTTGTTTGGGGTTCTGTGCACTTCCTGGACTTGTAAGTCTATTTCTTTCCCCAGGTGGGGGAAGTTTTCTGTCACTACCTTGTTTCCCCGAAAATAAGACATCCTCTGAAAATAAGACCTACTTACAGGTTTCCTTCTGAGTGAAATATAAGGCATCCCCCCAAAAATAAGGCCCCCCCCTAGGCTAAACATGAGAGATTTGGTCCACTGATTCTGAAAGAAATGGAGTCACAAGAAATTCACCAGGAAATTCAGGAATTGGATTGTTATGATGATGTTCCAGAGATGATGACATGATTGTCATTGAATAAATGAGTAAATTCTTGATACTGTAGGATTCACAGTTTGTCTGGTTTGTGTTGACAACTACCGTACTACCGTACCGTTTACAGGTAATAAATTTCCTTTATTTTCATTTAACAATAAATGTGTACTGTATTCTTCTTCATGGAAAAATAAGACATCCCCTGAAAATAAGACCTAGCGCATCTTTGGGAGCAAAAATTAATATAAGACACTGTCATATTTTCGGGGAAATGGTATTACTTCAAATGGGTTTTTAGCATCTTGCTCTCTCTCTTCTTCTGGGACCACCATAATTCTGATGTTGGTACAATTGAAGTTTTCCCAGAGGCTCCTTACACTATCTTCACATTTTTGGATTCTTTTTTCTTTTTGCTTTTTTGTATTCTAAATTTTTGATTAGATTCTTGTGATCCTCTAGTCTACTTTAGGTATATGTATAATTTTTTTTTAATTTCAGTCAGTGTATGCTTAATTTCTAGTTGATCCTTTTTCATATCCTCGAGGGTCTCATTAAATTTATTGGCCTTTTCTAGAAAATTCTTGAAAAACCTTATAACTGTGATTTTGAACTCTATATCCAGTCTTTTGCTTTCCTCCATTTCCTTCATTTGTGACTTGCCTCTTTGTATCCACATTTTAGCTGCTTCCCTGAGTTGATGGAGTGGCTTTGTGTACTAGATGTCCTAGCAGGGCCTAGTGGCTCAGCCTCCCCAGTTACCTGAGGTGGGCACACTTGGTTTGCCCCTTTGTGGACTGTTTGTGCAGTCTTGTTGTATTTAAGCCTAGATTGTTGTTTGTTTCACTTGGGGGAATTGACCTCCAGGCTAATTGGCTGTGAGGATCAGCTGTTCTTCACTGGGAGAGCTTCTGTGCTTAGCTTGGATGGGGCGGAGTCTCAGGGTGGAGCAGACAGCCTTGGTTTCCCATCAGCCCTGCCTAAGAGGCCCCTGTGTCTCACTGTCGTGCAGCAATGGCTGCATGCACCTTTAAGAGAAGGCTGCTCTCGAGTTTCGCCTGCTGCCAGTCAGTCTAGTTTCTCCATGAATGAGGCTGGGTATCCAAAGTCACCCAGAACTGGATTTCAGTGCAGTTGGGAGGTTTTGGTTCCCTCCTGAAAGAGAAAGCTAGCTGTGTGCTTGCTGCCTGCCCTCTCCGTGTGCCATGAGAAAGCCAGCCACGTATTCAGCCACCTGTCCTTTCCACGGGCGTGGGTCTCTGCATCTTCTCTGAGTCTCAGTGTCTCAGTGTCTTTTTCTCTTTTCTTCTAGTTGTAGAGTTTCCACTCAGGCAGCTTTCCAGTGGTTCTGGACGATGTCTTCCAGTTGCAGTTTTGAAATTGTTGTGCGAGGCAGCAGTATAGGTGTTTACCTATGCCTCCATCTTAGTTTCTCCTATTTAATTTTTCTAATCCTTTGAATTGAATGTTGAACTCATTGTTTTTCATTTCTTCTTCTTCTTCCTTCTCTTTTTTTAAAATATAAACATGTAAAGCTATGTTTCTCTCAAAATACTGTTTTAGCTCTTTCACATGAGTATATTTACATCTCATTCCATTCTAAATATTTTCAAAATTACCAATATTATTTCTTCTTTAACACAAAAGTTATTTCCCAGTGGGTGTGACTCAGTGGTTTAGTGTTGCCCCATGAACCAAGAGGTTACTGCACAAGTTGCATGTTGTGGTCTTGATCACAAGAAGGAGGCATCCAGGGGAGGCAATTGATCAATGTTTCTCTCTCATCAATGTTTCTATCTTTCTCTCTCTATTCCGTCCTGCATCTCTAAAATCAATAAAAACATAATTTAAAAATGTTATTTACAAGTGTGTTTTTAAATTTAAAACATACCAGTTGCTTTTAGTTATGTTATTATTATCACTAATTGAAATGCATTGGGGTAAGAAACATAGCCTATATATCAAGTGTTTAGTGTTTGCTGGGGTTTGCTTTGTGGCTTAGTGTGTGATCAATCATTGTAGCTATTTCATGTCTGCTTGAAAAGGATGCATGCCCTCCAATTGTTTTATGCTCTGGATTATAAAAACACATTGGTCACTTGATCTTCCCCCTCCCTTTTCCATTATACAACCCACCTCAACCACACTCACTCTTCTGCTTTTTCGGGTTTTCTCTATTTCTGGCATTATTTTGGGTTTTCTCTATTTCTGGTATTATTTCTTACACATGCTACTCTGTGCTTAAAGGAACACTTTCTTACATTTTCTCTAAATTTCCCAGGTGTTTGGAGCCAGCTTTTTATGTCTTCTGGCCTTCCACGTTACTTTAACTAGAAGCCAAACCAGTGATATTCAAGCTACTGTTTAAAAAAATTGAAAAATCCTTTATTCAGGAAAGCTTGCAGCAGGATTACTGATAGTCCTAATAGGTTGTCCAGGGCCAGCCACAGACAAATGTCTGACATTGGCCTACATCAGAGTCCCTCTGAAGAGGCTCATAACCAGTACACCCAGTGGCCAGCTTCAGAGAACAACAGGGCAGGATCTAATAAGCTTCACAAGCAGCATATCCACAAAGAGATCTCAGGAGGCACCAAAACCCACTGAGGCAAATTCTGCTTTGTGTGAAAAACACCTGCACAGCAACTTGCATACTGTGTTGGATCAAGTCCATGAATAAATGAGCCAATAGCAATCAAGACTCAATGACAACAGGAAGGCCCACATATGTGCACAAGGAACTTTCTTTGGGCACCAGCTCGGGTGATCAGGGAGACTGTGCCACTGGGTCCCACAGGTCACCTACTACATAAGGCCACTTTATCAGGACTGGGAGTTGTAGAAAGTATACCTAATACATAGAAAAAAACAACAACACAAAGAACTAGCCAAAATGGGTAGACAAAGAAATAGGCCCCAAGTGAAAGAACGAGAGAATGAGTGGAGGTAAGCAATATGTCAGATATAGAGAGCAGAGTAATGATTATATGGATGCTCAACAGCATGGAAAAGGACATAGAAAGTATAAAAAAAAGACCAGTCATAAATGAAGAATGACATATGTGAAATAAAGAATACACTGAAGGGAATAAACAGTAGACTCAATAAAGCAGAGACTTGAATCAGTAATTTAGACAAGCTAGAAATAAACATTCAATCAGAGCAGAAAAAAGAGAATTTAAATGAGGATAGTTTAAGGGACTTTTTTTTTTTTTTTTTAATACATTTTATTGATATCTTACAAAGAGGAAGTGAGAGGAATAGAGAGCTAGAAACATTGATGAGAGAGAGACATCGATTAGCTGCCTCCTGCACACCCCTCACTGGGGATGTGCCCGCAACCAAGGTACATGCCCTTGACTGGAATCAAACCCAGGACCTTTCAGTCCTCAGGCTGATGCTCTATTCACTGAGCCAAACTGGTTTTGGCAGTTTAAGAAACTTTTTTTTAAAAAAAATATATTTTATTGATTTCTTACAGAGAGGAAGGGAGAGAGATAGAGAACCAGAAATGGCGATGAGAGAGAAACATCAACCAGCCACCTCCCGCACATCCCCACCAGGGATGTGCCCACAGCCAATGTACATGCCCTTGATCGGAATCGAACCCGGGACCTTTCAGTCCACAGACCGACGCTCTATCACTGAGCCAAACCAGTTTCGGCAGTTTAAGGAACTTTTAAGACAACACGATGCATAATAAAATCCATGTGATAGGAGTACCAGAAGAAGAGAGAGCAAAAAATAAGAATGCATTGAAGAAAAAGTGATTTATTACCTACAAAGGAGCTCCCCTAAGACTGTCAGCTGATTTCTCAACAGAAACATTTCAGGTCAGAAGGCATTGACATGAAATATTTAAGGTGATAAAAAGCAAGGACCTATAATCAAGACCAGCGTTTTTCAACCGCTGTTCCGCGGCACACTAGTGTGCCGCGAGATGTTGCCTGGTGTGCCGTAGGTGCAGACAAGACAAGAATTTTATAATTTTTCACTATTTTGTTTACTTAATATTTCATAATAAAGTAATTATAAAATACTTTCTTTGTGTTTATTTGATTCCTATTCAAGAGAATTACTTTATATATAGTCAATATAGGCACAGAGTTAAATTTTTTAACATTTTCTAATGGTGGTGTGCCTCGTGATTTTTTTCATGAAACAAGTGTGCCTTTGCCCAAAAAAGGTTGAAAAACACTGATCAAGACTACTTTACCCAGAAAAACTATCATTTAAAATTGAAAGAGAAATAGCTTTACAGACAAGGAAAAGCTAAAGGAGTTTGCATTCACTAAGCCAGTATAATAAGAAATGTTAAAGGGCTTACTCTAAGAAGAAGAAGAAGGAAGAGGAGGGAGAAGAGGAGGAGGAAGAGAAGGAGGAGGAGAAAAAGAAAAAAATATCACATAGGACTATATCTAAAATAATAAAATAACATACCTATCAATAATTATATATTATTTTTTAAATAATACATAATGATAAAGAGAGCAACCCAACTAGAAGACATAACCCTTGTAACCTTTTATGCACCCAACAAATAATAAGGATTAGAGCAGAAACGTAGAAACTAAAAAACAATACAAAAGGTCAATGAAACCAAGAGCTGGTTCTTTGAAAAGATAAATAAGATTGATGAACCCCTAGTCAGACTCATCAAGAAACAAAGAGAGAAGACTCATATAAATAAAATCAGAAGTGAAAGAGGTGAAGTAATAACTGACACCACAGAAATACAAAGGATTGTAAGAAAATACTAAGAACTGTAAGAAAAAGAATTGTAAGAAAATAATATGCCCACAATATGGATGAAATGGAAATATTCCTAGAAAAATATAATCTTCCTAAACAGAATAGGGAAGAATCATAAAACAGGCCAATAATAACTGATGAAATTGAAGCAGCAATAAAAAACTCCCAACAAACAAAAACTATAGTCTGGACAGTTTCACTGGGAAGTTTTATAAACTTTCAAAGAAGAATTGTGGAAAGTAGTATGGAGAGACCTCAAAAAATTAAAAATACAACTGCCTTTTGAATCAGAAATTGCACTTCTGGGAATTTATCAAAAAAAAAAAAACCCCGAAACACTAATTTGAAAGAATAGATGTACTTCTATGTTCATTGCAGCGTTATCTACAATAGCCAAGATTTGGATCCAACAGTAGATGAGCGGGTAAAACAGCTATGGTACATTTACCATACACAATGGAACGCTACTTGGGAATATAAAGGAAGAAAATTTTACTCTTTGCGACAGCATTGATGGACCTGGAGAACATCATGCTAAGTGAAATAAGCCAATCAGAGAAGGACAAGTATCATGTGGTTTCACTCATAATGTGAAATTTAATGAACAAACTTAACTACCAAGCAAAATAGAGACAGACTCATAGAGCGCTGGTGGGGGTGGTGTTGGGGCTGGTGGTGGAGGGATTGAGGCAAAAAAGAAAAAGAAAAAAATAGAGGAAGAACTCCTGGAGAAGGACATCAGTGTGGTGATTGTAGGGGTGAGAGGGATGGGTGGAGATGAAGATAAAATAAAATAAAGAAGGAAAATAAAGAAAGCTTGCAGCAGAATGCCCAACATCTAAGACAAGAAAAGAAAGAAAGGCAGCTATTTGGGGGGTCGCTGTAGGCATTCTCTCTATGGCTCAGACCCTGGGCATCTGGGTGAAGAGCACTCGGGGAGGCTAGAAGGTCCTGGAACAGACTCTGTCCCCACACCTGGCACTGCAGTAAACACTTCATGTCCACAACACAATGACTCTACAAAACTGGCACTGTCATTGCCCCGGAAGGCTGACGACTTCCTCTGAGTTACCCGTTAACCTGCAAACAGGCTGCCTCTGACCATGAAGCTCCCAGCCACTTCTCATATTTAGTTTACAAATTAATGCTCTTTTTTTTTTTAACCTAAAAATTTCCTTACAACAATACCTATGGTTTGTTGCTGATGGTCTGTAAAAAGCTTCTATTGATAGATTGCTCATGGGAGAGAATATTTGTATTTTAGGTCTTATTTTCAAAAGCCACCTGAAAGCCAGATTTCCTCAAGATGCTTTTTGCTTGTCAAACTCACTTGTCATGTAATGACACTTTCCTGACAGTGAGGACCCCATGGACAAAGCAAAATCTCTGACACAGAGGTAAAGTCCTTCCATTTTCTCTCACCAGGAGATCATCATGTGTCACTTAACGACAGGCACATGTTCTGAGAAACAGCATCTTTTGGTGCTTGCATCATTGTGGAAACGTCTCAGAGTGCACACACACAGCCAGAAGTGGTTTAGCTTATTTCTATAACTGAATGCGCTGTACTTTTATATGACTGGCTGTGCAGTATGTTAGCTTACCTGGGCATCACCACAAAAATGTTGCATTGTTGTACAGTGCATCACTGTGGAGTAAGTGGCATATCTAAAAGCCTACATCCCATCACTATTTTCTTGGGAACAGAGTATGAGGCTAAGAGCTAAAAAGTTAGATACCACATCTCTGGACCTTCCTATAGTTCTTCCAGAGAAAAAAACGGTGCCTCAGAGGCAGGCGCCTGTGCTGTGAGCAGCTGCTGTCTGTGAGCTTGCTCTGCTGCTCTCTGTCCATGACCTCTCCCTGACCACCGTGGAGACGCTGGCTCCGGGCTGGCCGGGCTGGTTCTGCCGGAACCCCAGTGCACACATAAGCAGTGCTCTCTCTGCCTGACTCAGCAGACTCCTCCAAACGTACTGCCATTTGTAAAACAAAAACAACCAAATGTCCCCCTCCTCATGGCCAGTTTGGGCAGTCTGATGTGAATGATAAATGAGGTAGGATCCTCTGCTGAGAGATCTTGGTGAGGACCTTCCTCTTGGCTACAGGGAGCGCATTTAAGTTTACTTGGGGGACAGACACTGCAGGACCCAAAGCTCCAAGACAGGACAGGGCAGGAGTTCACTAGCCTGGCTGGAGCAAGACACCAAGGAAGGTTTCATTAATGGATTGGAGGTGAGGCCAGGGAGATGTGAAAACTGAGGCTTCTCTTAGGGCTTCCAACCTGAAGAGTCCCCTGCTCTCCCTTAATTTCTCTGTCTGCAGAGGTTCTGACTGTCCCACCGACTTCCTTTCTACCTGTGGGCCCAAGAGATGAAGGGAGGCCAGGAGTGTCCACACCTGGGCCGACAGGGTCAGTTTCGGGCTCTTACGTTTTTACCCTCATTATTTGAGGATGTTATTATTTTTCCTTTTAGTAAAAAGCGTTTTCATTTTCTGCTGGACGCACAGCAGTATTATTTCCCAGCCTTCTTGCATCTAGGTGAGGTCATGTGACTCACTTTGGTTAATGAAATTTAAGCCTGGACCTTGGCTCACTTCCTGTCCATGCTACTGGACACAAAGAACTCCAGCATGGTGGAGACCCATGAAGAAAGGACGCAGATCCCCCAGAGCCAGCCTCTAGGAGGGCTGCTCAGAGAGCTGGGGACTCAGATGAGATGTGACATGAGTGAGAACCTTGGGAATCATATGTTTCAGCAACTAATGAGCATTGCCTTGGCCAACATGGGCTCAGTGTCCTGAGACAGTCATGTATGTTCCTCTGGGCCTCACTTTCTTCCACTGTAAAGTGAGGATGATAATAGCACACATCACACAGGAATTGCCGGGAAAAGCTACATTTACATTATATGTGGAAGTGCTTTATAACCTGCATGGTGTTACATAAATGTTAGTTTCTGTTATGCTTTCCAATTTAGTAAGTGATAAAATAACATTTACTGAGTTGCTCTTGCCAAAATTCTTAGATTCATTTTTTTGTCTTCTCTTTCTCTCATACCTCACTTCCAATTCAGCAGGAAGCTCCCTTGGTTCTCCCTTCAAAAAATATCCCAAATCAGACTACTTTCCACCATCCTTACTGCCACCACTTAGTAGAGATGCTCCTCACCTCTCACCTGAGTTTATGTCCTGCCTCACAATTGGACTTCCTGCTTTTATTCTTGTCCCTTAAATGTATTCTCCACACAACTGCCAGAAAGATTCTTCTAGAGACTAAGTCAGGTGATGTTAGTCCCCTGCTCTAGACTTCCCAATGGTTTCACCTCATTCCAGGATAAAATCCAGAGTCTTACTATGACCCACATGGCTCTACCTGATCTGGGCACTCAGGCTCATTCCCTATTCCTCTCTCACAGCTGTCCTTGCTTGCTCTGGTTAGCATGCCATTCCGCCAGGTATTTTCACGCTCACTCCGTCATTTCATGCATGCCTAGGCTCAAAGGGCAATTCTGAGATTGCCCTGCAGGTATTAGAGCAACTCCTCTCTCAGTTCAAGAGGCCCTTATGCTGCCCTACCTCCCCCCGCCCCCTCCATGGCACCTACCAACACCTGGCACCGCACTGAACAGTATTTTTTATATTGGTTTGTCTCCTCAACTGAATGGAAGTTCTATGGGCACAAGGGCGATGTGTTGCTTACCCCTGTATCTCCAACACCCAGAAGAGGGCCTGACATAGTAGATTCTCAGATATTTACAGAAGACATAACGTCTATCACATCTTTCTATTCCCACGTCAATGTCTCCTTCTTGAGCTTCAGACCTGATTATCAACTCACTTTAAATGACCAATATTTTGAGGCTAGTTTTCACTTATAACTTCATAGTATCCATCTTCATAAATACTGGTATGCGATTGATTTTTTTTAAAAGGCTTCATTTTTAGAGTGGATCACAGCAAAACTGAGCAGAAAGTACAGAGATTTCCTGTATCTCCTGCCCCATCACACACACACAGTCTCCACCACTGTTACCAATCTGCACCTCAGTGTCTATTCATATATAATAGTCAATGAACCTGCATTGGTATGTCATTATTATGCCAAGTCTATAGTTTACATTGGGGTTTACTCTTGATGTTGGACCTTCAATGGATTTAGACAAATGTCTAATGACATATATTCACTTATGGCATCATACAGAGTATTTTCACTGCCTAAAACTCTTCTGTGCTGCCCCTATTCATTCCTGTCCCCTCCCAAGCCCCTGGCAACCACTGATCTTTTTATTGTCCCCATGGTTGTGCCTTTTCCAGATGTCATACAGCTGACCCTTGAACAACATGGGTTTTAACTGTGCAGACCCTCTCATTATATCTAAGTAGACCATGCAGTGCAAACTCATGTTGTACAAGGGTCAGCTGTATTTTTGGCCTTCAGTTAAGAATCGTGTACGCCGAGGGCTGATTGAAGTTATACTTGATTTTCAACTGCACAGCACATCGGTGCCTCTAATCCCCACCATGTTCAAAGATGAAATGATATGGTATGTAGTTGAAATTATACAGTATGTAGTCTTTTCAGATTGGCTTCCTTAACACAGTAATATGAATTTAGGACTCTTTCATGTCTTTCTACGGCTTGATAGTTCATTTCTTTTATAATTGAATTATATTTCATTGTTTGGATGTACTACAGTTTATCCATTTACTATGTAATTACTTTTTTTTAACATGGATTTAAACTTTATTAGGAGAGGGGCCTATATATTATAACATATATTTTCTTTACTCCTTCCCCAACCTCATCTAACTGCCAAATATCAGCCCCTTAGGGAGAAGAGTCTCAATGAGTCTCCTAGTAAAAGTCCTAGTCAATCTGTGATAACCCACAATGTGCCTCCATATATTGAACACATATTTCTTGTTGGTATTCATATTGTGTATTGGTTTTGACAGCTCCCAGATGATGTGAGTATCCCACCTGAGTCTTAAAACCTGAACAAAGTAAAAATACCACTGCCATACTTACCTTAGGTTTGCTCTTTATACACTCAACATGTATTTCTGTATCAAATTCCTTTTTACGACGAGTAACAAAAACGGGTTTTCCTCCTTCTATATTGGGCTCCTCCTCAGTTGGTGGTGCGTGGCTCAATAAATGAAACGTGTGAGTAACCATATCTGAATGTCTGCTGGGGATTTTGTCTTTGGTAGAAAAGAGAAAGAAAACATAGATCTATTTCTCAAGAGAATTTGGGGGTTTGGGCCATGGGCCATATTTTCCCAAGTAAGAAAGCCTACCAAGAAAGAGCAAGAAGAGAGAGCTGGGTTGAATTTTGAACTTTCATTTATTTATTTATTTATTTATTTATTTATTCATTTAAAACCTGTCTACCAAAGGCCTGCAATATGCTAGCCCAGTGCTAGATGCCAGACACCATCTGAAGCCCATCCAGCCCAGACTGGGAAAGTGAGGGGTGACACACCAGCCCCAGGACAATAACAAGCATGGCTGCTAACTCAATTAATTGAAAAATAGCCTAAAGTGGGGAGTCATTACAGAAGAAAATATAACTTAAACATATTATTTTAACTTAAAACATAAATATATATTAACACTCTAATGTAGGGCAAAGTCTTTCCTTGGTGTGTGGGTCTCATGATGGATTCTGCAACCATTTTTGCTCAAATCACACTCATAATTGATTACATTTAATTTTCAATTTTGGAAAATTCTAAATAGTCTGAGCATAGAATTATAGAGTTTTAAAAACATTTCTATGTATTATCCAATCTTTTATATATGGTGCATATCTAGTTCCAAGCACTTTTTTTTAAAAAAAAAAAAAGCTATTTTTTTTTTTTTATTGGGCCCTCTCGAAGCATTCAAAGCACAATTTAAATTCTTAAAGCATTGGTTTTCTTAGCAACAGAAGTTTTTTTTTTTTATTTGCATTTTGTCCATTTTTTCCCCCAACTGAAAAAAATGGAACTAAACTAGTAGGACAGCTGAACAATCCCTGCTCCCAGTGACAGCTGGTGAGCACAGCTTTGGCTAGAGCCGTCGGAGGAGCTTCTACCCCCTATCAGCTGGGAAGCTCCTCACTGGTTTCCCTCCACAACTAGGTTAGGGGGTGGTTGCTTAAGAGAGCTTAGTTTTCCCTTGTCATCAACACAAGGTTGGAGGAGGTCATTGAGAGGCTGTGACTGCTGATTGACCTGGGAGCTGCACCTGGACCACCAGAGGCTCCTCACCCCCCATCTCCTGTCCTTAGAATGAGATCTCTGCCCATCGTTCTCACAGCTGGAGCTGCATCTCAAGGATCCAGCCTTGAGAGAATAATGTGTTGTGAGACCATCTGGGCTGAATACGTGACCAACCCAGGTAAGGCCTCTTTTTATAATTCAATCTTCGGATATGGAGATCAGATTGTCTTACTGCCGACTAATACAAGACTTGCATGTTAAGCCTGCCCTGTGTGGGGCTAACCCATTGTGTAAGTCTTGGTGGCAGACAGGGTCCTTCCACTATAGAGACTGAAGGTGCCAATTCCTCCTTCTCCCTGCCCCAGATTTCCCATGCTGGGGTTTGGTAACTCCACTGAGAACATGAAACCTAGACTTAGAAGGCCCCCACTTTTCTTCTCTAGACACATTGAGCATGCCAAAAGGATGAGCCTTGGATGTGGCCTGAGAGCTTTTGGACATGAGTGTGGCTCATGTTCACACAATGAGTGGGTGATCTTAGGCCAGTCCCTTAGCCTCTCTGAGCTTTACTTTCTTCACGATACTTCACATGACTATGAAAAGTAATTTGAACAGGTAACATATGTGACAGTGCCTAGCCCATAGCAGTTATTTTGTACGAGTTAGGTCAGGGGCTAAACAGGTATTGGGGAATAGGAACACTGCCTGGAGAGAGAATGTGAGGCTGTGTCCTGGCTCAGTGAGAAAAAGACCACGCTTGATTCCTTTGTTTGCCATTGTTATCATTGCCATTTCTATGTTAGTTGGATCTGGTAATTTGAAAGATATTCCATATGGTGGTTTTGAGTTTCTGAATTAGATAATCGCCTTGGAGCTTAAGCTCTTGGCTCAAGCTTTCCATGATTAGACTACAAAAACTGGCAAGCTCTGTGATTGTTAAATCTTAAATGCTGGACCACACATGCCTTCAGTATATGGTAAAAGGGCTGTTTCTTTCCCAAAGTTTATGTTAATAATGACTTATTGGACCTTCCCAAATCTAGGTTATATCCATTTCTCTGTGGTCTCATAGCACCCCTTCCCACCATATCACTTAACCAGCTACATGTGAATTTCCTGCTTGCTCGTCTATCTTCACCACCCCCGCCAACCCCCTCTCCACCACCAAAGCGTAACCCCGTTGAGATCCCAGACTGTGTCCATCTTTCTCCATATGTTATCCCTGGCAGCTAGGACCTCAATAGACCAGTAGGTGCTCAAATGAGGGAATGAGCAACTTCTGCCTCCTTTGCGGTTGTGGCAGAAGGTGAGAGGCAGTGAAATGCACATAGGAGAGCCCGTCACGAATGGAAAATGGTAGAGAATTCCTTACATCCACGTTTCTCCATAATCCAGTGAATTACTTCCTTGTACTTTTCAATGTTGGTCTTCATCCTGAAAGGAATGTGAATTATCTTTAAAAAATGGAGACTAAATTCCTGTCTATTTGTCACACTACACAGTGAGCCAGTGCCAGGACCTCCCAAGTCCTTTTCATCGGTGGAATGTGGGGCTGACGGCTCCTTCAGACCCAGCTATTCTTCCAATCAGAGCCGAGGAATAAAGGGACCACACATGGCATGGGCTTGGTGCTTCTTTCCTTGCCTCTATTTGGCCTTCAACCTGGGCACCTGGGCTGACCCTCAAACTTTAAAAAATAAATTTAATGAGGATCAGCTTTGGGGCAGGGACAGAGCAGAAATGCCAGGTTGACTCTGTAAGTTAAGCATATAGAAATCAAGCTCAATCAGCTTGATTTTTCCATATTTTGTACGTATCCCGGTGAACGTTACAGTTGGAAACAGCGTGGGAAAACAGCATTGTTTGTGCCATTGGTAACTCTTCGCATTTAGTAGTAAGATTTTCAGTAATCCCTTCAGAATGACTCGCTGGGAAAGCCACACCAAGGCACAGCTTTTCAAAATACTCAAGCCCTAAGGCCCTCTCCTGTCAATACACAAGCCATCCTGGCATGTCAATGGCCTGGGCTATTGTCCTTCCAAGTAAATGGATCTCCAGGGGTAGCTGTGTTTCCTTGTTCTCAGATCAGAATATTTTTGAAAGGGAATGTGTCAGGAGTGAGTGTCCCAGTTTAATTAGATCTGGAAGAAGGCCTTTGACATGACAGATGTTAAGTTTTTAGTTTAGATTCCTTAAAGATTGCATGATAATTCAACTCAGGAAGCAAATTGCTGGGAAGGGCTGGACGAGTTCACTTGGCAGATAGCTAAGGTTTACCACTTGTGCTTTAAAAGCAATAACGGAACTTGAGAATGAGCTCTTCATGGCCATTTATACCAAATGTTTTATTTGCTAGCACTTTGAATGGAAGCAGTTACCTAGCCTACCATCACCTACGAGAGGCTGAGGACCGAGGAGTGGGTGGGGTGAGACCTGTTTCACAGCCCACAAGGGGATGCCAAATACAAGTTAGTAAATGCAAGAGTTAAAACTCCAGGGAGGGGTCCAGATAGGGGCACCCAATGCCCTTCTTTGTTCACCTTTGCAAGCTAGTGGAATCTTACCAGGTAGCTCCTCAATGGCAGAGGCTCTCGGGTACACATTACTGTAAAGATCAACACACAGATCAGCACAGAATAGGTGCTCAGGAAATATTTGTTGAGTGCAATCAGATTAGAATGAGCACCGGCAATAAGCTTAAGTGGGGAGGAATGGGGGTAGAATGTCATATATGAGGCAGAATAACTTTTGGGATGTTTTCTGGCATTTGTTTGTGCAGTTGTATAAGGATCTGAAAGCTTGGATGTTTGCTTTTCCCCTTTCCTAGAGAAACCTCAGAGGTCTCTGGTCCTAAGACACTACTGAATCCAAAGCTGAAGTTGCTGGAAATCTCTCTTCCTGATTTTTGTTAAAAAAAAAAAAATAAAAAAATTAAAAAATCTCCTCTGACTCGCGAAGGAGATCATACAGGACACCCCAGCCCTCACAGCCTGTTCCTTGGTGCCACTGCCAGAGAGTTTGTGACAGACTCACGGGAGGCCTAAAGACAACGTGCTCACCAAGATTTGTGACAGCCGGATGCGTGGAAGTGCAGCACGGGGTGGATGTACAGTGGGGATCTGGAACATTTTGTGCCTCGGGTCATGCCAACTAGAAAGGCTTGGTGCCAGCCACATCTTCGTCATTCTCCACTGTAAAGAGAGGGCTGGCCATTGCTTGTCGATTTCCTTGCCCTTGTGCCTGTCGTGTGCCTGCTTTTTGACGAGGGGCCTTCTGGCACTGGCCTTGCTCTTTTCTCTGGAGGGCCCAATTTACATTCCCCTACTGCTACCTTTAGCCTTCCTGAACCCACTGACCAATACCTCGATCTCTCCAGCCACTTACAGACTTCTCAGTTTCTTTCTGGTTTCACTCTCCAGTTGGCCGGTCAGGGGGATCTCAACATCCTCTTGCGGTCCATGGTGAACAGCTTTTTCTTTCATCATGGTCAGAAACACTGCGTGGTAGGAGCTCTTAAAAAGCTATAAAAGGACCAGAGAATAAGATATCTGGCTAGCAAGATTTGTTTTAAAGAATATTTCCATTATTATCACACCCTCTACTCACTTCCCAACTTCCTCAAGATTTTGTTTTTTAGCAGCAGCATACCAAAAACTCATTTGAGAGAAGAAAATTACACTCATTTAAAAAAAAATTATTGATTTTTATAGAAAGAAAGGGAGAGATAGGTGGGTAGGTAGGTAGGTAGGTAGAGAAACATCTGACTAGCAAAAACTGCAACTTTGGCGTATTGGGATGATGCTCTAACCAATTGACCTACCTGGCCAGGGGCAAAATTATGCTCTTTTGCCAAATGTGGAGATGGCTTTAGAAAGTAAAAATTCTTTCATCCTTTCATCCTTTAAGGGCTTAACAGGCTTTCTGAGTTCTAGGAATGACCAGCTTTCTAGCGGTTGCTTATTTATTCAATGTGAAGAATGACTGTCATCAGAAAGCAGTGTGGCACCTGGCATGTTACTATAGCGGACAATTCTGTGTTTAAAGATTCTTCCAAAGTAATGACATTGCAAGCTGCCTTTTTATTTTGTAAACTTGATGGTTCTATCCCAAGGCCATGATGTTAACTAGGACTGACCCATAGATGGGTTTTCACAGAGTTTCTTTTTTTTGGATCCCTTTTGCTAGGAGATGGAAGTTGGCTTGCTGTTGAAGAAACCCATGGATCTGCCATGTTGCCCTGCACACCTAGAAACTGAGGTGGTCATTATTGTTGTTCAACATCTGATAATATATAGTATACCATTAACTGATTGGTTTTTAATAATAAGCAGAAGGCCAATGTACTTCGAGTTGCATGTGATCTGGGACAGATTTAAGATAAAACTTGTGTTTGGCCAGTTTTTATAAGCTGTGGGGAAAGCTGGGGTGCCTCAGATCTAGCTTGTCTGATTCCCAGCCTTTGCCCATTGCTGATATTAAATTAATTAAACAAGGCAGCCATTATCCTGGGGTAGCTCTAAGGCTGTGGTGGCCTACATAAACCACCAAAATCTAAGCCTGTCGGAGCCTTAAGGTTACAAAATCAAAACCTAAGGACAACCAACCACAAGCAGCCAGCTAGCTTTAAGTTATGGACAATCAATAATTTCCTTGCCTGATTCTACTTTTCTCTATAAAAGCCTATCCCCAGCTCCGGTCAATGAAGCATTTCAACCACTTCTATCTGGTTTGATGATGACAATTCCAGTTGATGTATGCTCAAATAAACTCTTAACGTATTTAAATATACCTCAGTTTACCTTTTAACTCTGGAATCGGTGTTTCAGGCCAGGTTGAGGTTAAGGCTTGTAGTGTCTTGCCTCTAAATTCCTCATTATTGACAATCCCACTCTTGGGTAGAGCAATTTCCTATTAGGCCGGTGATCTCTCAGCATCTTCTTTGCATTCTATGCTTTGTTCACCAGAAAATACGGTGCTCACTGTATCCACTAGACCAGTGTTTTCCAAACTTTTGACATATGTGTACCCCTTCTATAATTTTCGTAATGCTGAGTACCCCTCGGACTCATGAGAACGTAGAATTAGGCGCAGCTAAGCACGGTGCAGTGCATATCCCCAACAAACTCCAGTGCAACACTTACCCCCACCAAACTCTTCCCGTACCCCTGGGGGTACGCGTACCACACTTTGGGAAGCACTGCTAGACAACAGACCCACTGGGTGGGCCTAGTTGAAGTTCTCACCCCGCCTAGGCTGTGCCAGCCCATTCGGTTTAGCCAGCACGTGACACCTTGTGAGGTTGGTCCCATTTGTTTCCCCAGCCTAGTAGAACTATCCTCATCATTAGGGTAGGCGTATTGGGCGCTCCAGTGATGAGTTCTCTCATGCCCGGAGATGAATCCTGGGTGAATCTCTGGTTCTTGCAGCTAAAAGAGTTTGCTTAGCAGGGTTTGTGATTCATGGGCATGCCATAGAAATAAAAACAAGCAAAGTGAATCAAGAATAGCAAAGTAATTGAACTGTCAAACTAACCAAAATATTGATAACCCCGATCCAAATGGGAGGACTCCAACTCCTTCTCCCTAGTTTGTACCCCAGTGGCTTCTGGTATCCCCCCATAGGGGCTTCAACAGTCTTTCAGCTGTAGGTCTCCTGTGACATTCATTCCATTCTTCCTGTCCTGCTCTGACCCCACCTGTCCGCATCTGCTGCTGACGACATGGTTTGGAGACGTACCGCTTCACCTAGCTATATAGCCGCCTATCACGTGAGTGCCAGTATCTGGGACACTGGTGTTGCCTCAGCATCCTCCTAAGCTTCTGATGCTCGGGGACAGAGTGGTATAGACAGCAGGGGGAATGTATCTCCCAACTCTAGGCCATACTTTGTCACCAGGGCAAAGCCCCTGAGATGACGAGGCGAGGTGCTTGTGATTGGAGCTCGCCTGCACAGCCCCGCCCCCCCCGTCACACGGAACCCTCCCAAAGTGCCATGCTCACGCAGGAGCCCGCACAGTGACACGGGAGACACCCCCTCTGCCTGTGACCGCAGCTCTGCCCAGACAGCCAAACCTCAATGCGCAGGCATGCTGTAGGTTTCTGAATGATTGCAGTTTCTAAACCAAACAATTCCTTTAGATTTTCACTCTTGCTGGAAAATGTTTCTAAAATGCCAGTGTTACTTTCCTGTCTTAGTAAATGCTATGCAGTGAATCTAAGCTCTTGAGCAATCTCTTTTCTCCATTGGATGTGATATTTCGGTACTTGAAAAGCAATTCTTATTAATATACAGAGTGGGGGAAAAGTAGATTTACAGTTGTGCGTATGCAAAACACAGAGTTTATTCTTGTATGACTATTAATTATTGTATTATTTTTCATATGAACAATTATAAACCTACTTTTGTCCTACCCTGTATTATTTACAGAAGCAAGGATGAAATTTAAGGCTAACCATGAACTGAGACCAGAAAATTTCCCAATTAAAAGAAACAACTTAGTTGTTTTTCTTTTTTTGCCTTTTCTTTTGTAAGTTTAGAAAAACACATCTGCTTAATATTGAGTTCCAGGGATACACGATTTCAGTTAGTACCTACAATCCCAAGAAGTTTCTCAGCCATAGCGGAGAGGATGCATCTTAGCGCTTCTGCCTGAGTCAACCTGTGTGGTGAGTCTTGGAGGTTTGACACAGGGAATTAGAGCCACTAGGCTGTGTGGGCAGCGAAGAAATGGGTGCAATAAAGACAATACCACATACCTGCTCACACTGTCACGACGTCCATCTCATCTTGGTTACTGGGTACAGCTGGGGAAAGGATGCCTGCTGACCATCCGGGGCTGGCTCTGTGCCGCTCAGAGGGCGGTGCTAGCAGGACTGCAGACCCCCAGGTGGTTCACTACCGTTTGCTGCGGTGTTTGCTTGCAGCGGGTGCCTTTTGAGGTTTAGCTTGCTAGGCTGCCCCATTCCTACCTTTTGGTTAGAAGCACCAGGCTTTCCTTAGGATATGTCCTGTTGCCCTGCACACCTTGGGGGTTTTTCTGTCCGTGTTTATTTGGTTGTCGGTTGCTGTCTTTGCTGGCACCCAGCCAGGGACACGTGAAGCAAAAAGGAAACTCAGGAAACTAGCTGCCATGTCATTCATGAAGTCCCCAGGTCCCTAGTCAGTTGGCCTTCTCTCTGCCTTCAGAAGTTTCTTATGCTTGTTTTATATGAATGTCTAGGGTTTTATGCTGTACTTAGTGGGAAAAGTACATCTACATCCTCTTTCCAGAATCTAACTTAATTTTTACAAAGGGTTTCTACACAGAATGATTTGCCTTGAGATCTGGATGACTTAGCCTTTGTTTGGGCTTTCCTGATTTCAAAAGCAATTTTTTTTTAATTCTTACCCAAATATATATTTTTATTGATTTTAGAGAGTGAAGAAGGTGGGGGGGGGGGGAGAGATAGATAGATAGATAGAGAGATGGAGAGAGAAGGAGAGATGAAAGAGAAATATCAATCCGTTGCCTCTGTTACCCACTATGGACTGAACCTAAAACTTAGCTGTGTGCTCTGACTGGGAATGAAACCCACAAGCTTTAGGTGTATAGGACAATGCTCCAATAAATTGAGCCACCTGGCTACACTCAAAAGCAATCTTGAGAATATTTGTTTATATTACCAGCAGGGCACTCTGAAACTCGGGCCCTGGAGCAACACATTTGGCTTTCTATGACCCTCTTTGATTGAACGCGTGTCATTGAAATGTAGGTCTGTTATAAGGAAGGCCCATTTGGGCTGTGCTAACAACAGAGTGAAGCGAAGAATACCAGGGCTCCTGAGGCAGACCAGCTGACCTGGGGCTTCCCGTCCCAACATGGAAGCAAGGTGGTCTCAAGTTTTTCTCCGACTTACAGTGTCCTCGAGGTCCATGTCACTCAGTTTGTCAAGGTTCTCATTTAACATATTAGTATCATACACGCTAGCCGGAGGGACCGACGTCGTGGCTCCTAATTGGAAGGCAAAGCAAAGGAAAGACATTTGGAAGAGGAATGAAAACGAAAACCAAAATAAAATAGATTTTCAGCATGTACTCTTGTCCCTTTAAATAAAAATGCACACATCATCGATAAGGCTTTAAGTGAATCCATCAAATTTCCTAACATTCAACCTGAAGATATTAATAAAATAGGAACAAAAGGGTAAGCTTCAGTGGCTGACTTAGGAAGGTGAGTGTGCGCTCTGGTGTCTGGTGAAGGTTTATCTGACCAAAGGACATTGGAGTGAGTCCTGCATGAAGCAGGCAGGTCGCCGGGGAAGAGCAGTACTGCCAGGAGGCCAGCAGGGGCAAAGGGCCTGAGGTGAGAGTGAGTGGGAGCGAGGTTGACCCATTTCACAAACCACAAGAGGAACAATATGACTGGGAGGAGTGAGCGTGAAGGAGGGTGGCTGGAGGGGAGAGAGGGGGCAGGGCCAGCTCACCCAAGACCTTGTAGGCTGAGGGAAGCACTTTAGATTTCATTCTGAGGGAGATTTTTTTTCTGATTGTGATTTTCTCTTGGAAATCCTGAAAAATATTCCTACCTCCTGCCAGTTTTGTCAAAATTTGCCAGTTTCTGGAATTGCATATGGTTCATAATTACAAATTGAAAACAGGTCTATTGGAGATAATGAATGCCTTTGTTCTCAAGGGCAACCACAGCCTGGTGACTCTTGAAGGAAAGGGCCTTCAAGCCTCCAGTGTCAAAGGGGTGCAAACTGAATCAAGGAATTGATAATTACAGCTTGGGTCTTGCTTTCCTGCTCCTGGGAAGGTGCATCCGGAGGCAGAACTGGCAGGAAGGGCTCTCTTATAATTGGGTCCCCGGGGAGATTGCTGGGTCTGTTGCCTGGGCTTCAGAGTGGCACCTCTCTCACCCAGAGAGGCCTGAGCACCCTCCAGGCCGGCACAGGGCTGACTCGTGCTGTCTGATTTTGTGTCCCTGTTGGGCCCTTGGGAATGGAGAAGGGACGTCTTTTGTGATCTCCACACATGTTATTTTTGTACTTCTTCCCAATTTTGGTTCAGAATAAAAGCTCTGACTCTGTCAGGATCCTAGTGGATGGAGGATTCCACCCAGCTGGGACTGCCTGTACACACACCAGACTCAGGGCCCTTTCTGCCTACAGACCTCCTGCCCAGCTTTGGTTTACTCCTGGCAGAAACCTGCCCATCTGCGGTGGATTCCGGGCTAGAGAGCTCCCCCCCCCCCCCCCCCCCCCCCCCCCCCCCCGCCGCCTGGCAGTTCTTTTCTGGAGTTCCCATAGGCACACATCATCCCACTGTGGAACTGACAACTGGCAAAAGCTAGGGCCTCTTTCAGCTCGGTCCCCAAAACACTGGATGTCCCTTAACTGGACACCGCTAAGAGAAGTTTTAAAAAAGCCATCCAGGAAAATCCAGCAAGAACTCAAGGGAATGCAAGTCAGGAAGCTCCTTTGAGTTGTCACGGGAGAGGAGTCGTGAGGAGCAGCCGGGACGGAGTGGCAGTGCCCCCAGGAAAGACTCTGAGCATTGCTGCCCTAGACTGAGAACAAGAGTCTGGCGCTGGCCCTGAGAGTGTAGCCAGTCCCCATTGTTTGCGATTGCACTACTTGAACAGGCTTTATGGAATAATACACAGTTAACTTGGGGAAAGGAGGTGTTTATCAGGGGAAGAAGGTGACTTGGCAGTCTTGAATATGGAATCACAAGTGTTTGATTAGACATAATTAACCTTACTAACATCAATGACACTATCTACTTGTCAAGACAAGCACAGTAAATACACAATAACAGGCATTTCTGGGCCTGAATGAGAAGGAAAAGCTTATTCCTCATTAACTTTCCCTTTGAGGATTTTCATCAACCTCTGTCTTTGTTGGAGGGAGATCATTATTTTCTCCTGAAATTGCTCTCTGGGAGGCTTGGTAAGGTGGGGGAGGGGAGTGTCAGCTTGTCACACAGGACATGGCCACTCCCACAGGCCATGCAGCCCTTTCCCTCTATCCCCCTACCTGTGTGATGGGGACAAGAAGCCTCCTCTTCAGGGTGGCTCAGAGGAGCAGTGCCAATGTAGGTAGGTGCCTGGCATACAGGATTCCCTAAAGTGGAGTGTGTCTTTCCCACATCTGATTAAGAACAAATCTTGGGGTAGCTGGCAGCGCATGCCCATGTGACATCAACACAACCCACTAAGCCTGCTAAGTGTGCCGGGCTGGCCCCAGCTGAGTCTTCTGAGGGGCCCAGGTTGAGTGGTTTGCTGGGTACCTTTGTGGCCTCTATGGATATAACCGGACACCCAGAGAGGAAATGCAACCCACAAATGGGTCAATAATACTCCAGACCCAACTACAGAGGCAGGAAGATGGAGGCAGTGAGGGACAGAGCGTGAGTGAGGGAGCAAAATAGGAATGTGTGGACACATGAGGTGTGTGTGTGTGTGTGTGTGTGTGTGTGTGTGTGTGTGTATGTACATGAGTGAGGGATAGTTAGATCCTGCATGACCTTTGGGGGCAGGAAGACTGGGCTTGTCTAGCCAGGCAACCTCTGCACCATTGCAAACAGTCCCAGGGCGGCCAGCTCCTCTGCAGAGGCTACACCTTCTTGAAGGGGAGAGCTAATGTGATTGGGAGCCCAGTCTCAGCTCCACCAGAATGCCCTCAGACACTACCTAGAACTCTACAGCCATCCTGCCAGGCACTTTCCGCCTTGGCTGTGATCCCACAGTCACTGAGACTCCAGCCACCCCAGCCACAGGCTCCTATGAGTGCTGAAGCACTCTACCCCCTGGCTGGCCCAATGCTTTAGCCCAGGGAGTCACGGCCACGCTAACAGCAGCCGTGCGAGCAGCCCGCTTCCATCTGAGGAACAGCAGCCTCATGCAGCCTGCCCCCATCAAAGGAGCAGCAACCCCATGTAGCTTGCCCCTGCCCAGTTGCTCACACTCTGCAGTTGCTCACAGCCCACCCCTGTCTGAGGAGCAGTATGCCCCTGCCAGCCAAAGGAGCCACCACTGCTGTGAGCAGCCACACAAGCAATGCCAAGCAGAGAAGCCACAGCCAACTGAGGAGCAGCTGTTGCCATGATTGCCCGAGGAGCAACTCCCATATAATTCAACACCTAGATCCTTCAGTGAGAGCAAAACTGGGAAGACAAAGAAACCCCCAAAGAAAAGAAAAGGAGGAATTGCCAGAAAAGGAGCTAAGTGAAATGGAGGCATATAATATGTCAGAAAAAGAATTCAGAATAAGGGTCATACAGTTCATAAACCAGATGGATGAAAAAACTAACAACATATATAAGAATCAAGAAGAAATAAAGTTATATAGCTGCAATAAAAAAACACCATGGAAAGTTTCAACAGTAGATTAGGAGAAGTGGAGGATCAAATTAGTGAATTAGAAGGCAGCAAAGCAAAACTCACCCAAACTGAACTGCAAGTGGAGAAAAATATTAAAAGACAGAAGGAGAGCCTAAGAAAGCTTTGGAACAACATGAAACAAAGCAACATACAAATAATAGGGATGTTAGAATGACAGGAAGAGGAACAAGGGTTAAAAAACTTATTTGAAGAAATAATGTCAGAAAATTTCCCTAATGTGGAGAAGAAAAAAGTCACACAAACTCAGAGAGTCCCAAACAAGATGAATCTGAAAAGACCCACACCAAGATACATTGTAATTACCATGGCAAATGTTCAGGACAAAGAGAAAATCTTAAAGGCTGCAAGAGAAAGACAAAAAGTTACTTACAAAGGATACCTAATGAGATTATCAAATGATTTCTCAGCAGAAACACATCAGGCCAGAAAGGAATGGAAGGACGTTTACAAAGTGATGCAAAGCAAGAGACTGGATCCAAGAATACTATATCCAGCAAGGCTATCATTTAAAATTGAAGGGGAAATAAGGAGCTTCACAGACAATAAAAAGCTAAGTGAGTTTATCACCACCAAGTCAGCAAGGCAAGAAATGCTAAAGGGACTGGTGTAAAAAAAAAGAAATAAAAAGGGAAGAAGGAACACAGGTACACAGGCACACACACACACACACACACAGGCTATAAAGAGGTACCTATCAATAATAACTTTAAATGGACGAAATGCTCCAATCAAAAGACATTGAGTGGCTGAATGGATAAAAAAAAATGACCCTGATATATGCTATTTACAAGAGACCCAGAACAAGGGACTCACACAGACTGAAAGTGAAGGGTTAGAAAAATATCTTCTAGACAAATGGAAAAAAAAAAAAAAAAAAGCAAAAAAAAAAAAAAGCTGGGGTAGCAATACTTATATCTGACAAATTAGACCTCAAAGTGAAGGCCATAATAAGAGATAAGGAAGACCACTTCATAATACTAAAGGGATCAATAAAACAAGAGGATATAACCCTGGTGCATAAACATATATACACCCAATGCAGCCAAGTATATAACAAAAAACTCCTGGAAGATATAAAGAGAGAGATCAGCAACAATACAGTCATAGTAGGGGACTTTAATACCCCACTGACATTACTGGATAAATTCTCTAAAAAAAAAATAAGCAAAGAAACAGCAATCCTAAATGACTCATTAGATCAGATGAACTTAATTAACATCTTCAGAACATTTCACTCCAAAACCATGGAATATATTTTCTTCTCAAGTGCACATGGGACATTTTCAAAGATAGACCACATATTGGGTCACAGGCAAACTTTCTCCAAATTCAAGAAGATTGAAATATCAAGCATCTTCTCAGACCACAATGGCATAATATTAGAAATAAACTATAATAAAAACAATTAAAAAAATCTAAACACTTGGAAGCTGAACAGCATGCTATTAAACAACGATTAGGTTACCAAATAGATCAAAGAAGAAATTAATGTAATGAATGTAATTGCAGTCAGACATCCCTCTCACAATCTGGGACTACTGGTTCCTAACTGCTCGCTGGCCTGATTGACCCTAACTGCCTCTGCCTTAGCGTGGCTTTGTCTGGAAGGATGTCCAGAAGGTGTCCAGTTTAATTAGCATATTACCCTTTTATTATTATAGATGCTCAAAGTCACTAATCATCTGAGAGATGCAAATCAAAACAACTATGAGGTACCATCTCACTCCTTTCAGAATGGCTATCATCAACAAATCAACAAATGACAAGTGCTGGTGAGGATGCGAAGAAAAGGAACTCTTTTGCACTGCTGGTGGGAATGCAGACTGGTGCAACCACTGTGGAGAACAGTATGGAGTTTTCTCAAAAAATTAAAAATGGAACTCCTATTTGACCCAGTGATTCCACTTCTAGGAATATATCATAAGAAATCAGAAACACCAGTCAGAAAGGATATATGTACCCCTATGTTCATAGCAGCACAATTTACTAGAGCTAAGATTTATAAACAGCCTTAGTGCCCATCAGCAGATGAGTGGATTAAAAAATGGAGGTACATCTATGCAATGGAATACTACACTACAGTAAAAAAGAAGGAATTCTTACCATTTGCAACAGCATGGATAGACCTGGAGAGCATTATGCTAAGCAAAATAAGTCAGCCAGAGAAAGATAAATATCACATGATCTAATTCATTTGTGGAATGTACTGAACAACCTAAACTGATGAATAAAAACATATCCAGGGACAGTGACACATGGATCAGACCGTCAAACCTCAGAGAGAAGGTAGGGGAGGGAGGGTGGGGGTAAGGGGGAAAGATCAACCAAAGGACTTGTGTGCATGCATATAAGCATAACCAATGGACACAGACAACAGGGGGTTGAGGGCATGGTGGAGAGTGGGTGGGGGGATAAAGGGGGATAAGGAAACATATGTAATAACTTAATCAATAAAGGGGGGGGGAAAAAGAACAAATCTTAATTTCCCCCCATCCAATCAATGCCTGTCTTCTAATGTTTTTCTTGACAGAACTACAGTCCCCGAACCTGGGAGAGCTGTTGGAGCCGTGAGTGTTTGCCTTGCAGGACAGATCCCCTGATAGAGATGAGATGAGGGTGGGGATTGGCAATGAATAACCAGCCGGGTGCCCACTCCAAGGAATGAGCAGCCCAGCTCTGCAACTCAGTGCTCTTTTCACCTCCTCCACCCTTCACGCAGTGGATTCCTTTCTACCATAGACAGGTGGGCCACGGGCCGGGCTGGTGATTCCTAAAGGCACAAATCCATAAGCTGATCTGGAACCTTGTGTGGTCCTTGGAGCAGCAGCAGCAGCTGCTGCTGGTGTTGGAGAGAAATGCAGGACCTCAGACCTACTGAGTCAGAATCTGCATTTTAACAAGACCCCTGGTTCTTTCTCTACACATTAAAGTCTGAGCAGCACAGCTCCTAACACTTTCCCTTACCAGAAATGGAATAACATAAATTCAATTGATCTGTACCCTTCTGGTGGTGGTGTTGGTGGTGGTGGGGTGGCTGGAATGCAGAGTCTAGAGTCTGAAAAAGTTTGTTTGATAAGCCACTTGTGTATTAGGATCAAAGCTCTGATCCACCCCACCTCCCCTCACACCCACCGTACTGCGAGATAACAGAACACAGTGCCTAAATTATTGTCTAATAGGATGGCCTGGCTAATTGCAGGGCTTTTGTTTTGTGAAGTGATGCATGCAAGGGATTCTACTGCCGTAAGGATTCCCCCTTGTCCTTCTCCCTCACGAGATTCAATGAACCTCTCCTTAATAAAAATGAAATAAGTCTTTAAGGGCCCCAGGTGTAAGGGCTAACTTATTCCTTACCAAGGTGTCATCAGTGATCTCTTGCATTCCAGCCAAGTCCTGCTTCCCAGACCTCAGGGAACTCAGCCACCAACTAAACATTCTTTAAATGTGGGAGTCCCTGTACCAAAGGTTGAGTAGAGAGATGGACTTTTGGTTCTATGCCAGGTCACTCTGTGTTGCTCCAGAGACCCTCTCTGTTTTGTTATCTATCTCCCTTCTTTAGGAAGGATAGGGAGGCAGCACACCCAGATTCCGGGCTGTGTACCCAGCATGTCCCTAGGTCCTCTCTAGGGCTTGGTCCAGCCTGGACCCACCTCCTGGGGCAGCATGCCCAGCCCAGGACTCTCTGCGGGAAGCAGGGAGCTTTGGGTATATCACATGGGACTCTCACCATTTTCTTCCTCCTGTGGCACTTCCTATACTAAAAAGGAGTGAATTAGTCCAAACCTTGAGGGAATCAATTTAAAATCATCTCCTAAATGGCTGGGAAGACCAAGATGGAGATCATATATTTTGGGATAAGAAGCTTCCATGATCTTTAGCAGTTTGAGGTCTGTAGCTTATGCTCAATACATATTGATTCCTTTCTTTTTTGTTTATATTTTACTTTACCCACTATAATTTAAGTTCTGAGAGGGTATGCTGGAGTTATTCATCTTTATATCCTGCCCAATATACAGAAGGTGTATAATAAGTGCCAGTAGGCATACAGTAAATGTCATGGAATGAACTGAGTATGAATACCCCATTATGCTGCCTCCTAACCCCACTGGAAAATACTGTTTCCTCCCCTTTCAAAATTCAATTTTAATTCAAATTTAAATTTGGCTCAGTTTCTTACATGACTCTTGAGCTTTGACACTAAGCCCTAGAAATAATGCTTTGGTATCTGGCTTTAATTATTCTTAGTCTAAAATGTCCTAGTCTAAAAAGATCAAAAGAGGACTCTCTTTGGCTGGGGGCCTGATAATTCTGTGCTTCTTATTTTCTTGTGGATTGATTTGTAACTTCCGCAAATCATTTAAAATAATCAAATTATAAGATTAAAATGATACCTTCAGAACCCAACTTTGGAATCTGTAGTATTGTTAGGGCTTCTTGCTCTAATTTTTGTTTTGATGTTGAAGGTTCTGTTAAAAGACAGAAGAGTGTGGCTGGGATGGTATGGTTCATAGTTGAGCATTGACCCATGAACCAGGAGGTTCGGTTCGATTCCCAATCAAGGAATATGTCCGGGTTGCAAGTCCGATCCTTAGTAGTGGATGTGCAAGAGGCAGCCAATAAATGATTCTCTCTTATTAGTGATGTTTCTATTGTTCTTTCTCCCTCCCTTCCTCTCGCAGAAATCAATAAAAACATATTACAAAAAAAAAGACAGAAGAGGATGACCATTAATGATTTTAACCTCACACTTCCCAGTGGGTGTATTATATATTGGATATTTAGGGTCTGAGGTTCTTTCTTGACCTAAGGCTGACCAAGAGAGGGGAGAAATGGGTTGGAAGGGACTGCTGGTGTATACTGGATGTTCCCTCTCCCCTCCTCCACTTTTCTAGGACTGCAATGAACCAATGGTTAGGAAATGTAGCCCCTCTGTGGCCTTCTCCTCTGGTCATCAGGGGTCCATTTAAGGTTCCAGGATAGCTAGCATGACGGGTTGAGCATGCACCTTGTAGCTTTAGAACAATAGAGCCAAGTGGCTCCAAAACCATGTAGATAAACAATAGGGTATGGCTAATACGGAAGGAAGTGGTGCTTCTTGTCTTCTTGCTCCCCAAAGGTGCATACTGGGGGCTGACTGGGAAACATAGGAAGTTCCTGTAGTTTTTTGAGAACTTTTAAAAGTTCTTGGTGAGGCTGACTTTATGTCTTCTGGAATTTTGCAATTCTCAATCCTTTGCCTCCCCATCCTCATCTCCCCCTCTTCTAACTGTGAAACATATGTGCACACACATGTGCATGCACACACCCTAGGTTCTATGCTTCATAGTGGAGAGGGGCAGGCCTATGAAGGGAAAGGAAAGCCAAACTGCACCACCTGCTTGCAGGAGGGTCAGGCTTTGACCTGGTCTGTGGTGCCTGGACTCCTCTGCACATGTGCGAGTCATTGCCTGAGATGGAGCCCTCCAAAGACCAAGAACTCCCCAACTCATTCTGCTGTGGCATGGCTCTCACTGTTAGGAAGAATTTCTTAATGTATTTCCCAAAGCCAGTCCTACGCTAGGCCTTCAATGCAGATGGAGAAGTCAGGTCTTGGTTTTGCATGGCTGATCATCGGATACTTGTAAGGCAGTTACGCTGTCTCAGAGATGTGTGCCTTCCAGACTCAAGACCTCCTTTGCTTCAACAGTTCTTTGAGTGGTATAGTCTCTGGTCTGCCTACCACCATCCTCTCCTCCAAGTCCCACTGGTCTGCTTCTAGACCTCATACAGTGTGACAGCTCTTGGAGAGAACAGCTGTGCAGGCTAAAGTAGGACTACTCCCTTCTTATAGAATCTTTTAATGATATTTGGCTATTTTAACTTTTCTGGCACTCACATGAGCCATGTCACTGACTTATTGCACTTGTAGTTGACTAACTCTACAACAAACAGGGCCTCCCTACCTTACATTTCATCCCGTTGTTTTTGTCGATCTAACAGCAGTATCTAATATAAATTACCATTATCTTCTATCTAACTAGTTCTGGTCCCACGTTTCTGTTTGTCAAGAATCTGATTACATTATTCCCATCACTCAGCAGCTTCAGATTATCTACAAACACAAATCTCCCTTCTATATCTCTACCCAAGTCTATGATAAAATGTGTGTGTCTCCCTGCTGAAAACTAGGTTGACTCTGATCCTTAACTAGTACCTCCAGTGGTTATTCAACAGTTACCACTGCATCATCTTACATTGGCATCCCCGATATTTCTCTATCTTGTCCACAGGAACATCAGGAAGGCTTTGAAAATGAAACACATCATATAATTTGGGTCTACTGGATTACCATTCCCTGAGCTTACTGTCAAAAAGTGACCTAAGCCCTAAGCAGTTTGGCTCGGTGGATAGAGCATCAGTCTGTGGACCAAAGGGTCCTAGGTTCGATTCCGGTCAAAGGCATGTACCTTGGTTGCAGATCTCCTGACACTCTGCTTAAAGCTTGAGCCATTTTCCTACATTTATTGTACATAACATTCTTATTTTTTAAACCTCTGTGTGTGATTTTTCAAAACACGAGTCCGAGGAGAATCCAAGATGGCTGCTCGGGTAGGCAACTAGCCGCAGCCGCCCGCAACAATTTCAATAAAATACAACTAAAATATAAATGGACATTACCCAGAACTACAGGAAAGTCGACTGACTGGAAATTCTACAACGAGAAGCATGGAGAAAACCAGAAGGAAGCGCGGAGGAGCTGTAAAAGCCCAAGGTACGGAGACACGCGGCGCCCGCGGAGAGGACGGAGCCGGAGAGGAGGGAGGCCGAGTGCCTGGCTGGCGTTCCCTAGCAGGAAGGAGATAAACACTCCGACTGTGCTGGGCCCCCGACTGCTCTGAACCCCCGTTCTAGGCCAGACCCCGGGGACCAAGGCTCATCCAGAGGGAGCTGGGCTGTAAGGCGGAACCTGGGGAAGTGGCGAAAGGAGGTCCCAGAGGCGCGCACACTGCGCGCAGAGAAGGGACGGCCGGCTGTACCGTAGGACTGCCCTGGCGGGAAGGAGACAGGGGCTCCAGACTGCTCTGAACGCCACCTCCAACTCCACTTCCAACTGAACTGAACCCCAGTTTCGGGCCCATTGCGGGAGAGCCTACACTGTTTGGTAGCAGGCGAAAATCGAGGGCACCTTTCTCTCAGAGGCGCATGCAACAAGTACTGAAGGACCCTGAGTCTCAGGAGTCGCATAGGGCGGGGCTGACGGAAGCCAAGGCTGTAGGCTCCACCCTGAAACCCCGCCCCATCAGGAAAGCTGCCTGCGAAAATGCCTAAACCAAATAGATCACAAACGAAAGAAATGGAGGACAAAAAGCGACTGGATATAGAGTTCAAAACCACACTTATAAGGTTTTTCAAGAGTTTCCTAGAAAAGGCCGATAAAATAAATGAGACCTATGAGGATATGAAAAGGGATCAACAAGAAATAAAGAATACATTGTCTGAAATAAAAAATATTATACAGAGTCCTAAAAACAGAATAGAAGATCGCAAGAATCAAGTCAAAGATTTGGAACATAAAGAGCCAGAAGACACTCCTCTGCAGAAGCTAGAAGGCAAGAGAATCCAGAAAATTGAAGATAATGTAAGAAACCTCTGGGACAACTTCAAACGATCCAACATCAGAATCATGGGGGTCCCAGAAGATGAGAGAGAGCAAGATATCGAAAACATACTGAAAGAAATAGTGACAGAAAACTTCCCCCACCTGGGGAAAGAATTAGACTTACAAGTCCAGGAAGCGCACAGAACTCCAAACAAAAGGAATCCAAAGAGAACCACACCAAGACAAATCATAATTAAGATTCCAAGAGCAAAGGACAAAGAGAGAATATTAAAAGCAGCAAGAGCTAAGCAGGTGGTTACCTATAAAGGAGCACCTATACGATTGTCAGCTGATTTCTCAACAGAAACCATGCAGGCCAGACGGGAATGGCAAGAAATATTCAAGGTGATGAATAGCAAGAACCTACAGCCAAAAATACTCTACCCAGCAAAGCTATCACTCAGAATTGAAGGTCAGATAAAGAGCTTCACTAATAAAAAAAAGCTAAAGGAGTTCATCACCACCAAACCAGAATTATATGAATTGCTGAAGGGGGTTCTTTCAGAAGAGAAAGTAAATAAAGATAAAAATTATGAACAACAAATACGTAACTATCAACAAGTGAATCTAAAAACCAAGGAAATTAAAAAAAAAAATCTGATGAACAATATTAACTGTTGAATATAATAGAATCAGAGGTATGGAAGGGGAGTGAACTGACGATTTTTGGGGAAAAGGGGAGAGAGGAATGTGGGAAGAGACTGAACATAAACTGTGCACCTATGGATGAGGACAATGGGGAGTGGGGAAAGGGCAGAGGGTGGGGTGGGAAGGGCGGGGAAAGGAACACTTGTAATAATATGAACAATAAAAATTTATTTAAAAAAAACAAAACAAAACAAAAAAACACAAAAAAAACATGAGTCCACTGAGGGAACCGCATGCAAACGCTGGTTTGTGCTTTTGAAGACAGCTTTTCCAACTGTCTTCTCTGTCTGGCCAGGTGGCGTGAAGTACCGTAAATTACTTCACTGATAGCACTTCCCTTCTTTCTGTTTGTCTCCCCCACACACATTTTTTTTAGACCCAGTTCCCTTCCTGGCAATGCTGTGCTTTGAAAGTAGCATACACCCTATAATCACCGTATCTGCTCTGAATCAGATACGGTGTCAACAACAATTTCACAAGGATTTTACAACTATGTATAGGCGCTCACTCTGTGCCAGGCACCAAGTCTTGAGGGTTGCTACCAGCAAGGAGGCACTGCTCTGTGTCAGAGCTTTGGGGGTGCTTTGCTTCTGACCCTGCTGTGTGCCTGGACAGGGGGACACCCTAGGCCACCAACAGCCTTTCTGGTCCTCCGTCAGCACACGCCTCACCTGGGCGGCAAGGTGTTTCTGGTACCCTTAGCGTTCCTTCCACTCGCTGTCCTAAGGTTTCAAGAATTTACCTGTTTTTCCTCCACATTCTGTTCAAAGTCTGATTTCAGTTTTCTTGACAGCGAAGCTAAAATTAACTAGCAATAGAAGGACACGACTAACTAACTTTACAACCTAACATGTACAGGGCTTTGCCAATGTAAATTGCTGTTTCTGGCCCACTGGGTTTAAACAGTCTATAAAAAGAGTTTTAAAAGTAGGAACCTTGAACCCATTATATGAATCCTACGCTTGAGGAGCGTGGTTCTCCAACCTCCCTGTACCTGGAATCCTCTGGGGATCTTGTTAAGGATGCGAGCGGGGATCCTGATAAAAAAAGCCTGGGAATGTGCCTCTGAGCCAGCTCCCAGCAGCGGGACGCACAGTCTTGGACCTGGTGGGCCAGCAGTGCTGACACCTGCTGTCATTTCTGCGTGCTCCTGTTGGCCGTTGGCCTCAAACTACCGGCTCATTGGATTGCTGTTGTCTTGACTGTCCATGTTTCTCTGACAGGTGGCTGGGTGGTGTCTGCCATGGGCTGAAAGTAGTCTTTTTTGCATCTGCCTCGCTGGGGAAGCCTTTGTGCTCTGTTCTCCAGCAGAGGAGGGCTGGCTTTCCTTCCTGGCAGGGGCCACACCTTCATCACTCACAGATCGTTTGCCCTGTGTCGCCTTCCCTTCCTCCTCTTGCCTGGTTTTGATCTCTTCTGGCTTCCAGGGCCTCCACATTTCCAGGTTTCTACCTTCACACTTCTCTCTCTTTCTGTGTAACTGATCTCTCAAAGAAGCCTTTTTGTTACATTTTTGCTCCATTTCATTGGCCAGATATAATCATGCACCTTTTTCTGGCAAGTTTTTCCCAATTATTGCCAGTGCTTTCCAGAAAATTATATTGTAAACTCTAGGCAGAAGGAAAAAGAAAACCCTTCACATAACCCTTCATATAACTGTTTTCCGATGGTCTTAGGCTCTACAGCAGCGGTTGCGATCCACAGGTTGAGAACCACTAGCAGGGTCACCTAAGACCAGCGGAAAACACAGATATTTACATTACGATTCCTAACAATAGCAAAATTACAGTTATGAAGTAGCAACGAAAATAATTTTATGGTTGGGGGTCACCACAACATGAGGAACTGTATTAAAGGGTCGCAGCATTAGAAAGTTTGAGAACCACTGATTTAGAGAAATGCTCGGATTTTCCCCAGCTGTCATGCTTACTGACTTTGAAATGGTTCCAGTTCTTGGGGCCCCATCAGAACACAGATGCTGACAAAGGTCCGACATGACTCGACTTTGCCTGTAAAACACTCCTCATCAAGTGCTGCCTGTACCCTGGATCTCTGGCTGTGTGGGCTGCCCCTTCTCTCTCCATACTTCTTATGGGGTTTCTGGCTTCTAATTTCATCTAATCACATTTGAGCTATAAAATTTAACAGCACAGCCGAAACCAGTTTGGCTCAGTGGATACAGCGTCGGCCTGCGGACTGAAAGGTCTCAGGTTCGATTCTGGTCAAGGGCATGTACCTTGGTTGCGGGCACATCCCCAGAAGGGGGTGTGCAAGAGGCAGCTGATCGATGTCTCTCTCTCATTGATGTTTCTCTCTCTCTGTCTCTCTCTGTTCCTCTCTGTGAAAAATCAATAAAATATATTTTAAAAAAAGTTAGCAGCACAGATAGGGGCATGGAGTTGAGGTGACGGGGAAATTTAATTTATTGTTGCCATGACTACAGATGTGAAATGGATCTGTGAATCCATGATGGATCAATCTCCCCAAGGCTGGATTGAATTATTAATAATGGTGACAAATGCTGTTGAGCCTCCCATGCCAGGATCCTAGAGTGAGAGGCCTTTTTGTTGCCCACTGCAACCTTGCTGAACTTTCCCTTGAGTCTCCCAGTTGTGGCCACAAACCTCACGGGGCTGGCTCTGACGGCTCAATGGGCAGGGAGTCTGGGGGAGCCTGTCACCTCGGGAACTGTTTTGTGATCCGGGAAGGAAATGGTCCCTGAGGGAAACCGGCTCTGTGCTCATGCAGAATAAGAACAGGAAGACGAACGAAGAGACAGGGAAAGCCTGAAGAAGGAAACTGCCTTGGTACTTTGCTGATGCTCTTTCCCCGGGGAAGGCCTGGGGCGGAGGAAGGCTGTGATAGGACTAGCAGAGGAATTTAACTTCTTACCCAAAATACAACTTCAAATGGCGCAGGAAGCAGTATATATCATCAGCCTGAGAGAGGCCTTAGCTCTGATGTTTCACAGGCCTGGAATGCACCCCCCACCCCCCTGCCGCCCCCAGAGAGCCCTGCTGGGCTGGGCAGCAGGTGCCATTCCCTTACCCTGGCTGTCATAGGCGCTTTCTGTCTGCGTGCCCCGGTCTCGCCAGGGCATGGATCTTCTGCTCTCCTTCTTGGAGGTCACAGAAGGCTCCGTGGAAGGCTGAGGAGACTTGCTGGCAAATTCAGAGGTGGGAGGAGTGACGGTGAGGAAGATGTTCGTCTGAGAGACGCCAGCAGTTGGGCTTCTGTCAGAGGGGAGCACAGGGTTCAGTCAACCTCCCAGCAGGGGCCAGGTAGGAACCCATGCACGGCCTGCTGGGAAGTTGGGGTGGTGGTGGCTGCTCTCCAGCCTGCTGACTTCTGCCCATGCCTGATGGTGGATTCACAGAGTAGAAGGGACCAGGTGAGGGCAAAATGAGGTGGGGGCAACGCTGGCTGCTGTTATTCTCATAGGGGAAGTACGAAGCTCAGCAGCCCTTCTGAGACAGGCCCTCTCTGCCTGGGTCAGGGCTCCCGAGTCAGGAACAGGGCAGGGAAGGGGCTGCTGGTGAAGAGGCTGAGGGAGAGAGGAGGAGGCTGCTCTTCCCACCCAGGAGACACCATAGAAAGCTGTTCTCTTTCAGCGTCTGTGGGCATTCCAGGTGGGTCTTGTGTCACTTTGTGGGTGGTTCGTTCTCTCAGCAACCTCATGTGAGGAAAATCCGGGGCCTGTCTGAGCACCCAAGGTTCAGACCTGGACTCTGGGGACCCAAGCCACAGAGCACATGGACAGACCTCTCTGGTCGCCACATTTTCCTCAGGACCCCGGGAACAGAAAACCCACTCAGCTAACCTCTGGGGAAAGGATGAGCTTGGCATAAAGCTGGCCAGGAACCACGATCCTCATCCTGGGCACCCAAAGTTCCCATGTGGACTCGAGGGCGCAGAACAGAGAACAACAAAGGGCCTCAGCACCCTGCGCGCTGACCACTGTTCTCAGTGGCCCCACGAGCTCATACTCATTTATTCTCACCACAGCCCGTGAGGCCTAAACCCACTGCGGCATATTTCAGATTAGAAAAGCGAGGCAGAGGGCTAGTAAGTGGTTGCCTATGGCACACAGCTGGAGGAGCTGGGGTGCAAACCCAGGCTCCAGAGTTCCCGTTCTCAAGCACAGCCTTCCCCCCACGGTCACTGCACGTCGGGCCCTTCGCTGCCGCATTGCTTAATGGTCTTGGTGTGTCCGTAACAGAGGCAAGGGGGGTCTTTGAAAAGTCATTCTTATACATCGCCCTGCTGGGTGATCCTGTCAGATCCACGTTTTTGGCCTCTGGGAGTGTGAAGCGTGGAATGGAAGGACAAGTGGAGAGCAGGAGTGGAAGCCAGTCTTGTCAGGCCGAGGGGTACCCCTGCATGGAGCCCGGGGCCCTTAAGCTGTAATCTGTTGCTTCCCAATGCCGCAGCGCTGGGATTTTGTTCCTGCCTCTCACCATAACCAAACGGGCCTTTTGCTTTCTTTGTATCTAGTGTCAACCCATCTCCCCGTGGAGAGGAATAAGCATGCTTTAGGAAGGGATTGTAGGGGCCCAGTCTCAAGGACTAGGACTGTGAATCATAAGTCTTGTGTACCTCCCCCCTCCCCACACGTTTCCACAGAGCTGAGCACATTTAAGGCATTTCAATCATTTATCCCATAGGTATGTTATTGACTGTCTAGTGCACATGTGTCAAACACAAGGCCCGCGGGCCAAATCCAGCCCGCCAGGCCTTGCAATGTGGCCCGCACCGCGCTGTCATCACTGCACTCCGCTGTCAGTTTATGACATTGTCAGTTTATGACTGTTCAGTAAACCATTCGGCCCGCGATTTAGGCTGGATTTTAGATTTTGGCCCCTTCTCTGATTGAGTTCGACACCCCTAGTCTAGTGTGTGCCAAGCCCCGTGGCAGTTAATGAATCCTCACTGAATGATCATTTAGACTTTGGAAGTATGCCGAGCAAGGAAGATTGCATCTTCCTTTTGGGCATTCATTCATCTGCTCATCCCGGGCACTGCCCGAGGGCCCTTTGCGCTCTCTCTCTTCTCTCTCTCTCTCTCTCTCTCTCTCTCTCTCTCTCTCTCTCTCTCTCTCTCTCTCTCTCTCCTTCTCTCCCTCTCTCTCTCTCTCTCTCTCTCTCTCTCTCTCTCTCTCTCTCTCTCTCTCTCTCTCTCTCTCTCTCTCTCTCTCCCCAGGTCAAACTCAGTCCCCCTGCCCTTTCACTTCTGTAGTTCTGGCTGCCAGGACTCTGTGAGTGACTGAGCGGCAGAGGAGGGCAGTACTAGGAGGTGATCCTGTGTGTGTGTGACTTCCAAGAGCCCTCATCCTGATCGAACGAACCCCTCCTTCCTCAGGGGACCTACTCCCTGCATCCCACTGCTCCGCGCGCCCCCCCCCCCCATCTTTGGAAAGCTAAGGGCTCCTGAAAGATTATCCCTGAGCATGAATTTCGACCCGATTTACCAAAAAATAAAATGATTACCTCTCATTAAGATTAGGCAGGGTGAGCGATGTATAAATCACATTGAGTCCTATTGGGAAAAAGAAGAGAAAGACAATATTGGGGGGAAAAAAAAGAAACCATCTTTCTTTCTGTTTAAAAATGTGTTGCTAAGTATATGATGCTGGGGTTGGAGTGGAGAGGTCCAAATTTTTATTTTATTTTTACTTTTCCTTAGTGTTGTCTCTCTAAATTGTTTCCTTCAGAAGTTCTAGGGTTGAAATTTTATATTACCAAAGGAAACTCAAGAAAATACTTTTCATGAAATCATGGTTTTGGAAATTCAAATTTGCTGTGTTAATCTTTTGAGTTATCACAGGGGCTCCCTTTGTCAGGGGATGGAGAATAACTGTACAGAAAAGGTGACTGAGGTTCGGAGAATATAAATATCATAAACATTATGTTTTGACTTGGGAGAACCTGTTTGTCATTTAACCACCTGTTTGCCTTGAATGATATAACATCAAGAATTTCATGTACAATTGGAATAAAATATGCCACCAATTCTAGTAACACAGCATGGTACAGTGGAAACAGTAAAGAAATGATAATCAGAAAATTTGAACTTGAAACTTACATGTTCAATACTTATACTTACTCACAGTTTACCCATGTGACAGGACATTATTGAGGAATATTACTTGGCAATTAAAATGAAGGCTCCAAAAATTAAGCAACAGAGGCAAATATTGAAGTTAAAAAAAGTAAAATACCAACCTGTATATATAGTATGTTTAAAACAGGAAAAACAAAACAACAAAACCAGGAACCACAACCTTTGGGTATGCAAAAACTAAGGGTGGGAGGACAGAATAGAAATCACTAAAATGTGAATCAGTTGTATTTATATTTTGATGTTGGTAGGTTGGGTGATGTTTTTCTAGTTTTTAAATTTTCCATTAAAAAAATAGATTTTATTTCTCTTTATGTCCCTGTCCTAAAATTAAAGTATGCATACAATTTACTAAAAAGCGTAAACAAAGGACGAAAGGGGAAAGGAAAGGAGAGAAGAAAAGGAAGTGATCAGAAGAAAAAGAAGAGAAGTCTTGGGAGCCTGTCCTGGCTCTTCTAATTATGCTCCGCGACCTTGGAATGTTCCACATCCCTTTCTCCTGCTAGCTCCAGGTTCCTTGTTTGTGAAGGGAGGGGTAACTAATGGCTGGGAGAATGAAAGGAGACAGAGGCTGTGAAATACACTGTATACACCCGATGCCATTGGACTGTGCTCCCGACCTTCTTTAGGGCAAGAAAACACAGAAAACAATGCTGTTAGTACAGGAGCAGAGCGGAGGCGGGGTAACTGGTCGTGGGGCTCAGCATCTTCCTCCACAATGAACTGTACGCTGTGGGAGAGCTTTCACTGCAGTCTCAGATATGTGCTTTCATTTAAGTAGCAGTGTTCTTGCTTCACACTGTGCAGAAAGGCATGTTTGCACATGGAGAAACTGAACCTCAGGGAATGTAATGACATACATGCCAAGGTCAAAGGCCCTACCACGTGCTGGCTCTTCTGTCTTTGAACCCACAGCGTTTATTCACATTCTTTTTATTTATTTATTCACATTCTTTTTTTAATTTATTTAAAAAAATATATATTTTATTGATTTTTTTACAGAGAGGAAGGGAGAGGAATAGAGAGAAACACTGATGAGAGAAAAACACCAATCAGCTGCCTCCTGCACACTTCCTACTGGGGATGTGCCCACAACCAAGGTACATGCCCTTCACCGGAATCGAACCTGGGGCCTTTCAGTCCACAGGCCAACACTATATCCATTGAGCCAAACCAATTAGGGCTATTCACATTTTACAAAAACTATTTGCAACGTTCTGGGGAGACCAGTCATATATGGTTATTGATTATTCAGTGGCAATTGATGCTGCATTTATATTCAAGTTGCTCATCTAATTTTGTCTTTCCCCACAAACCAGGGGGAAAATCACCCCTGTAAAGAAGAGAGGGGGAGGCAGTAGCTAGTCTGATCCCACCCTGACTTGTCCAGTGCAGGTGGGAGCTCTGACATTCACCTGCCTATAGGTCGTTGGGTGGTGGGCACAGATTCCTCCCACATTCTAGTTCATTTCATCTTTTCTTGTCTTTTTGTTATGTCCACTTCACAAAGTGGGCAAGTGTGGCCAGGGAGGAGTGTAAAGGACCCTTCACAAGTCAATGGTAGGGGAGTATAAACTACAATAATAATAACAATACTATAATTAACGGCTTACAATTAAGAGGCTTTAAAGCTACGTGCCTGGCATAGCTCATAATGTTTTACACAATTTAACTCCGTTCATTCTCACAAACACCCGGTAAGGTAAGTCAACCGTTTTTCCTAATTATAGTTAAGAAGACCAAAACACAGAGAGGTTAAGTGACTTGCCCAACCTTGTGCAATTACTAAGTGGAGGAGAGCTGGCATTCAAATCTGGACAGGCAAGTCCCGAAGAGAGGAAGAAAACTGCTCTTTGTGTCAGACTTACTAATATCTGTCACCAAATGACAAATAAATGACGCTTACCCTCCTTCCCTCACACCTGATCCTTTGGCTAGTTGATCATGGCCCTCTTTCCTGCCGAATCCAAATGGAGACTCAGAATCTTCCTTAACATAGTGCTCCACCACATTAAACCCCAAGGAACTAATCCATCAGCACGAGAGATGGAAGCCTACTTGTCATCTCTAGGGCTCATTTTATAGGCTCTAATTAATTCACAAAGTTGTTTAAAAAATGTGTGTGTGTATACATATGCTTGACTTTATGAAATGAATGAAATTGAACTTGATTCAATTTGCATTTACCGAACATCTGCTATCTGGATCAGGAAGGCACTCTTGTTACGCACCGAGGCTTAAAACAAAGGATAAATGAAGTTATGTCTTAACGAGGACACTATTCCTCATAACTTTTGATGTAAATCCCTTTGAAAAGTTAAGACTCTTTTTGTAAACCTCTTATACAGAGTCTTCATAGATCAAGACATCCTGCCATGTGCCTTTAAAGGCATTTTAGCATTCCCCTACAGGGTTTTAGGTGCCTCTCCCATTTTTTTTTTTTTTTTTTTTTTTTTTTTTTTAGCAAGGCATTTATTTTTCATTTTTCTTTCTTTCTTTAACTTGAATTTATTGGTGTGACATTGGTTTGCAAAACCACACAGGTTTCAAGTGTACAACTCAGTAAAACATCATCTGCACACGGCACTGTGAGCCCACCGCCCCAAGCTTTACCCACAGTGCTGTGCTTTACAGCATTGTGTTTCTCCTACTCTAGTGAGTAGGTATTGGCAAAGGTCCAGAGCACAGAGGAGACTTATTAAGAATACTTGGTTCATACTGTGCAAAAGAGAGGCCTTGAATGCTATTTTTCAGTACTAAAATTATACTTACTTGGTACTTAAATAGCAGGGATATTAGGATTCTGAGAAGGAGCTTAATGGTTGCCTCACAAAAAAAAAGGGCTTCCCAGCAATAGAGAAATTACCTCTTTGATGTCCCAACTAAGCATCCATAAAGGTAGTAGGAACCAAGGCTAATACATCTGATTTAATCAAGAGGGACTTAAAGGTGAAATGCCTCTTGGCTGCTGAGAACACCCGGTCTTCAGATGGAGATTTAAGATTCAAGCTGCCTGCCCATGGCGTCCTGGCTTCGGGAAGTGGGGGGAGAGAGGCCTGTCTTTGGGAACTCCAGGGTCTTCTTTCTCTTGGTCTTTTCTTCCCCAGTATACCTTGTTTTTTGTTCTCCTTTTATTAGGAATTTCCAAGTGAATTTTATTAATGTGGGAGTGGAACAGATGCTAAAAGCTACCTGGGATATTGTTTTTAATTTTATGGTTCCTCCCCTCCCCACTTCCATGTGTAAAACATTCTGTGTAACCTCCATTAAATTTGGTACAAAACCACTCATCAGAGCTGTGGTGTCAGAAAATAAATATATTGTTTTTTACAATAAATAAATAAATAAATAAATAAATAAATAAAAAAAAAATTCAAGCTGCCTGAGATACTTGTGGTTGGTAGTAGAACTGGATCCAGGAAAATAGGTTAGTTTACTTCTAGGTCAACATTAAGATGCTGCACATGACATGGATTTTTAAACTTCACGTACCTAGTTGGAGATGGCCACCCAGTCATAATATCAAGGGAAGACACCCTGTGGGCCTATGGGTGAATGCATATCAACCACTTCTAACAACAGCACGACGAGACACTGCCAAATAACAAAACCCCACTTAAGCAAAAGTTGCCAATTACAGATACAGCATTGGAGAAACGCCAGCCCTAGTCTGAGAGAAATAACTCCAAAGTTAAGTACTCACCAGCAGGGTAAATGACACCTTCCCACGGCCCAATAGGCACCCTAAGAAGCATACTAGTGTCTGTTGACTTAGCAACAGATTGTGGGAATGCATTCTTGGAAATAATTGGAGGTCAATGATAAAATTAGGCATCAAAGTTCTGTTTAAAAAAGTAGCAAAAAGTCAGAAGCAATGAATAATCAATTATAGAGGATCAATTAAAAATATTATGGTTTGCCCTGATTGGTGTAGCTCATTTGGTTGGAGCATTGTCCCAAAAGATCATGGGTTTGATTCTGGCCAGGGCACGTACCCAGGTTGTGGCACATGTGGAGAAACAGATTGATGTTTCACACTCATATTGATGTTTCTCTTTCTCTCCCTCTCCCTTCTTCTCTCTCAAAAAAAATCAATAAAATATTTTAAAAAATTATAGTTTGTATTATGCAGTTGTAATATATAATACAATTCAATGAGGCAATTACAACAATTTTTAGATAATCTAATAAATGAAATGATATTCATATAAGTATGTAATATTTATTTACAATTATAATATGATATACTAGAGGCCCAGTGCACAAAATTCGTGCATGGGGGAGAGGGGTGTCCCTCAGCCCAGCCTGCATCCTCTCCAATCTGGGACCCCTCAAGGGATGTCTGACTTCCCATTTAGGCCTGGTCCCAGTAGTATAGGGCCTAAATGGGCAGTCAGACATCCCTCTCACAATCCAGGACTGCTGGCTCCCAACTGCTGGCCTGCCTGCCTTCCTGATTTCCCCTGGCTGCCAGCATGATCATCCTCTAACCATTCCCCTTTCAGCCTGATTGATGCCTAACTGCTTTCCTGCCAGCCTGTTTGTTCTTAACTGCCCTCCTCTGTAGGTCTGGTCACCCACAACTGCTCTTCTCTGCAGGCCTGAGTTCCTCCCTAACTTCCCTCTTCTGTGGGCTTGGTCACCCCTAACTGCCCTCCTCTGCAGGCTTGATCACTCCCAATTGCCCTCCCTTGCAGGCTTGGTCCTTCCCAACAGCCCTCCCTGCTGGCCTGATAGCCCACAACTGCCCTCCCTTTGCAGGCCTGGTCCCTCCCCTGCTTGCCATCTTGTGGTGGCCATCTTGTGTCCACATGGGGGCAGGATCTTTGACTACAAGGGGACAGCCATCTTGTGTGTTGGAGTGATGGTCAATCTGCATATAACTCTTTTATTAGATAGGATAGATGCCTGGTGCATGGGTGGGGGCCAGCTGGTTTGTCTTGAAGGGTGTCCCAGAGCAGGGTGGAGGTTCCCTTGGGGCGTGGGACGACTTGGGCAAGGGGCCTGTGATGGTTTGCAGGCCAGCCACGCCCCCTGGCGACACAAGCAGAGGCCCTAGAATCTGAGGTTTATTTATCTTCTATAATTGAAACTTTGTAGTCTGGAGTGGAGCCAAGCCTTCTACTCACTCTGTGGTGGCAGCCATTTCTGTTTGGATTTGTTTACCTTCTATCATTGAAAATTTGTAGCCTTGAGTGGAGGCCTAGGCTGGCAAGGGCAGGTGGAAAGCTTGGCTTACTCCATTGCCCAAGTGTCCCTCCTGCTCTCTATGGCCATAGCCATCTTGGTTGGGTTTACTTGCATATTCACCCCCATATTGGCTTGTGGGTGTAGTGGAGTGATGGTTAATTTGCATATTACTCTTTTATTAGATAGGACTAGGTGTTTAATGCATGAAATTCATGCACTGGGGAGGGGTCCCTCAGCCCAGCCTGCCCCCTCTCACATACTGGGAGCCTTCAGGGGATGTCCTATGGATGGTTTAAGTCCGCTCCCCATTGGGAGAGCAGACCTAAGCCACAGTCTGGCCTCTCACAAAGAGAGGCCACTGGGCTGATCAGGGGAAGGTGCCAGCCCCGTGACCCCGCTGCTGCAGCCACTGCCAGTCACCACAGTCGCCAAGGTATATTCATCAACATGGACTCCAGTTCTTTCACTATGAAAACATGACAACTTTCTTTAGGCATTTTCAGGATGTCTTTCATAGGATATGACATTTCTTTTTTTATTTTTATTTTTATCCTCACCTGAGGATATGTTTCCATTGATAGTTTCCCCTTCCCTCCGATCCCAGGCTCGGCCCCTGCCCAAGTCTAAAGCCTCCACCCCAGGCTTTAGGCTTGGGAAGCAGTGTTCCTTCCCCCTCCCCCACACCTCCCATCACAGGCTCCGCCCCTTCTCAGCCTAAAGCCTCTGCCGGATGGTGGCTGGGAGTGACCTGGGTGTCAAGGAGGTTCCCTGGAACCAGGTATGTATGCAAATCAACTGCCATCTTTATTGGATTAATTTGCATACTCTCTCTGATTGGTTATGAGTATAGCGAAGCTACAGTCAATTTACATGTTTCTCTACTATTAGGTAAGATAAGTACATTAGAAATATACCTTAAAAGCCAGGTTACAAACACTATATAAAGTCTGGGGAGGATATAACCAAAGTGCAAAAGAAATTATCATCTCTGATGGTAGAGATCTTTGCTATTTTTTGCTTATATATAATTTCTTAAACATCCACAATGAACATATATTGCTGGGACCGGTTTGGCTCAGTGGATAGAGCGTCGGCCTGTGGACTGAAAGGTCCTGGGTTCGATTCCGGTTGAGGGCATGTACCTTGGTTGCGGGCACATCCCAGTAAGGGGTATGCAAGAGGCAGCTGATCGATGATTCTCTCTCATCAATGTTTCTAACTCTCTATCCCTCTTTCTTCCTCTCTGTGAAAAATCAATAAAAATATATTAAAAAACAAAACAAACAAACAAAAAAAAACATCCACAATGAACATATATTACTTGTGCAATAAGGTAAAAATCATGTTTTTTTTTTTTTTTTTTTTTTTTTTTTTTTTTTTTTTTAATGAACACGTGCTTTACATTCATCAAGTCTCCCTGTCTTCTCTGTTGACATGGTGCTCTGGGGCATGGCTAGTGAAGCTGTGAATAGAACTTAGTCATGAGTCTTCCTACCTGTTCACACCATGGGTTGGTTGATAATTTGAGCTTTGGCTAGATCTTAAATTTCTTGTTTTTTTCCTGAGCACTGTGGACACCTAAAGCTACCATCTTTTGGGAGTCCCTCTTCCAGATACTTACCCTTTTCCAGATGGTCTTCTTCATCCCAATGCTCTTTTTCCTTCTGTAGATACTTTTTCTCCTTCAGAGACGCCCGTTCCTTCAGAGACGCCCGTTCCTTCAGAGATGCCCATTCCTTCAGAGACGCCCGCTCCTTCAGAGACTCCTGTTCCTTCAGAGACGCCCGTTCCTTCAGAGACGTCCGCTCCTTCAGAGACGCCCGCTCCTTCAGAGACGCCCGCTCCTTCAGAGACGCCCGCTCCTTCAGAGACGCCCGCTCCTTCAGAGATGCCTGCTCCTTCAGAGACGCCAGTTCCTTCAGAGACTCCTGTTCCTTCAGAGACTCCTGTTCCTTCAGAGACTCCTGTTCCTTCAGAGACGCCCGTTCCTTCAGAGACGCCCGCTCCTTCAGAGATGCCCGTTCCTTCAGAGACTCCTTTCCTTTCTGATACATTTTCTCCAGATAGTCATCTTCCTCTAGATACTTTACCTTCTCCAGATAGTCATCTTCATCTAGATACTTTTTCTCTTTCAGAGAGTCATCTTCTCCCTCAGTGTACTCTTCCTCTGAAGAGATCTGTGTGGGTTGTTGAGAAGTGGTTGGAAGGAGAGGTGACGACTTTCCTGATGGCCGACTTCTTTTAGTAGACATACTGGGGAAGCAGGAAGCAGATGAAACCCTTCAGCAGCAGGTAAAGTCACTTCATCCTGGCAACCAACAAAGGAATAAACGTTCACTAGTTAGTAATTGACTACTGCATGTGGTTAAAATACTCATTTCAGACAGCAATCTTTGGATGACCCTTTGAGTATTTAGATCCATACAGGACCCATAAAAAGGCACAAAAGGAGGGAACAGGAGCTTTACCCTTAAGAACATAGTGGAGTGAGTACACCTGAAGGCAACACCTTTGAAATTATGGCACAATGTGAAGGAAATGAAAAGGGCTAGAACATGAAGACATGATCAGTGGTACTATTACTAGAGAAAACTTTTACTCATCAAAAAATATAGCCACAGTAAGCAATACAGAAACTGTCTTCCAGGAGATTAAAATCCAGGGAGAAAAACTGTCATGCAAACAGATTTCTATATAAAAAGTGGCGAACACAGTGGAAGAGGTACAGACAGGATGGGATAGACATCCTACTTGGTCCTTCGTCGGTGAAGGCCTCTGCAGGTGGAGGTCTGTGGGCACGTAATCATGGCCGCCACACCCACGGCCACCTCTGCTGTAAGGAGCACCAGCACTTTCCTAATGTTTGGGCACCTTGGCTCCCCAGGAGGTCTTCCATGCTTTGTGCTAAGCTCCATCTGTACCATTTTTTCATTTTCATCAAAGTAACTATTTGCTATATTATCTGTTTGCAGGTCTGTCTTCCCAACAGAGGGTGAACTTCTTGAGGGCAGAAAGGATTGAGTCTTGTTTAAAAATATGTTATGAGGGGCGGAGCTTGAAGATGGCGACCGAACAATCGGACTTGTTCTGACTCTGGTCACAGAACAGATAGAAGCAGCATCTGAGTCGCTCAGGGAATGTTGACTAGCAGCTAAGGGGCAGTGGAATTCTCAAGGAAGGAGAAGGAATACCACATAACCAGACATCCTGAAAAGAGAGGCCATGGGGAGACAAAAACATAGTCCGCACATGAAAGAAAAGCAGGCATCACCAGAAAAGGAAGTAAACGAGTCAGAGGCAAGCAGCCTACCCGAGCAAGAATTCAGAATAATGATCATAGGATGGCTAAAAAGAATGGAAGAGAAATTTGACAATAACCAAGAAGAAATGAGGAAGAACCATGAGGAATTGAAGAAGAACCATGAGGAATTGAAGAAGAACCAAGAAGAAATGAAAAATGACATCGCTACCATGAAGAACTCAATAGAAAGCATCAAGAGTAGACTAGATGAAGCAGAGGACCGCATCAGTGAGCTAGAAGATAAGATGGAAAAAAATACCCAAGTAGAGCAGCTTCTAGAAAAAAAGATTAAAAAGCAGGAGGAGAGCCTACGGGAGCTTTGGGACAATACAAAACAAAATAATATTCGAATAATAGGGGTTCCAGAAGGAAAGGAAACTGAGGTAGACATGGAAAAAGTATTTCAAGAAATAATGACAGAAAACTTTCCTGAAATAGAGAAGAAAAAACCCACACAAATCCAAGATGCTCGCAGAGTCCCAAGCAAAATGAATCCCAGAAGACAGACTCCACGGCACATTATAATCAAATTGGCAAACAACAACGACAAAGTAAGAATCTTAAAAGCAGCCAGAGAGAGACAGAAAGTTACATACAAAGGAAACCCCATCAGACTAGCAACTGATTTCTCAACAGAAACTCATCAGGCCAGAAAGGAATGGGATGAAATATACAAAGTCATGCAAAGGAAGGGTCTGAATCCAAGAATACTGTACCCAGCAAGGCTATCAATCAAAATTGAAGGGGAAATCAGGAGCTTCACAGACAAAAAAAGACTGAAGGAATTTATCTCCACCAAACCAGCAATGCAAGAAATGCTAAAGGGTCTACTGTAAAAATAAAGAAATAGGAAGTGAAGAAGGAACACGGGTATAGAATAAAAATGGCGTCAAGCTAGTACCTATCAATAATAACCTTAAATGTAAATGGATTAAATACTCCAATCAAAAGACATAGGGTAACAGATTGGATAAGAAAACAAGACCCATACATCTGTTGTCTACAAGAAACCCACCTCAGAAAAAAAGATGCACACAGACTGAGGGTGAAGGGATGGAAAAAAGTTTTCCAGGCAAATGGAAATGAAAAAAAAGCTGGGGTAGCAATACTTATATCTGACAAATTAGATCTCAGAGTGAAGGACATAAAAAGAGATAATGAAGGCCATTTCATAATACTAAAGGGAACAATCCAACAAGAAGAAATAACCCTGGTAAATATATATGCACCCAATACAGGAGCAACCAAATACATAAAAAAACTGCTGGAGGACATTAAGAGAGAGATTAATAGCAATACAATCATAGTAGGAGATTTTAATACCCCACTGTCACCCTTCGACAAATCATCTAAACAAAAAATCAGCAAAGAAATATCAATCCTAAATGACTCACTAGACCAGATGGAATTAATTGACATCTTCAGAACACTCCTCCCCAAAGCCACAGAATATACATCTTCTCAAGTGCACATGGGACATTCTCAAAGATAGACCACATTTTGGGACATAGGCAAAGTCTCTTCAAATTCAAGAAGATAGAAATCATATCAAGTATCTTCTCAGACCATAATGGCATAAAACTGGAAATTAACTACAATAAAAATAATCCAAAGAAATCAAACACATGGAGACTAAACAGCATGCTATTAAACAAGGACTGGGTTACCAGAGAAATCAAGGAAGAAATTAAAAACATCCTGGAAACAAATGACAATGAAAACACAACAATCCAACATCTTTGGGACACAGCAAAAGCAGTTTTGAGAGGGAAGTTCATAGCCTTACAAGCCTATTGCAAAAAAACTAGAAAAAGGGGTAACAGATGATCTAACTCTACAACTCAAAGAGTTAGAAAAGGAACAACAAGAAAAGCCCTGTGTAAGCAGAAGGAAGGAAATAACAAAAATCAGAGCACAGATAAATGACAAAAAGACCAAAAAAACAATACATAAGATCAACAAAACCAAGAACTGGTTCTTTGAAAGAATAAACAAGATAGATGAACCTCTAGCCAGGCTAACCAAGAAACAAAGAGAGAGGACCCAAATAAACAAAATCAGAAATGAAAGAGGTGAAATAACAACAGACCCCACCGAAATACAACGGATTGTTACAAAATACTACGAACAACTCTATTCCAACAAACTGAACAACCTGGAGGAAATGGTCATATTCCTAGAAAAATACAAACTTCCAAAACTCGATCAGGAAGAATCTAAAAATCTCAATAGACCAGTGACTTGAGAAGAAATTGAAACAGTCATCAGAAAGCTTCCAGCAAACAAAAGCCCAGGGCCAGATGGCTTCACAGGAGAGTTTTACCAAACATTCAAGGAAGAACTAAAACCTATCCTCCTCAGACTATTCCAAAAAATCCAAGAGGAAGGAACACTTCTGAACTCCTTCTATGAAGCCAGCATCACCCTAATACCAAAACCAGATAAAGACAACTCAATGAAAGAGAATTACAGGCCAATATCCCTCATGAACATAGATGCCAAAATCCTCAACAAAATTCTAGCAAATCGACTCCAGAAGAACATCACAAAGATCATACACCATGACCAAGTAGGATTTATTCCAAGAATGCAAGGATGGTACAATATCTGCAAATCAATAAATGTGATACATCACATAAACAAATTGAAAGATAAAAATCATATAGTCATATCAATTGATGCAGAAAAAGCATTTGATAAAATCCAACACCCTTTCCTGGTAAAAACTCTCAACAAGGTGGGAGTACAAGGATCATACCTCAACAAAATAAAAGCTATATATGATAAACCCACAGCCAACATTATACTCAATGGGCAAAAACTAAAACCATTCCCTCTAAGAACAAGAACAAGACAGGGATGCCCACTTTCACCACTCCTGTTTGACATAGTACTGGAAGTACTAGCCATTGCAATTAGACAAGAGGAGGAAATAAAAGGCATCCAAATTGGAAAAGAAGAAGTAAAGTTATCCTTATTTACAGATGACATGATATTGTACATAAAAAACCCAAAAGACTCCATTAAAAAACTAATTGACTTAATAAATGAATTTGGCAATGTAGCAGGATACAAAATTAATGCCAAGAAATCCATGGCATTTCTATACACCAACAGTGAAACTACAGAAACAGAGACTAAAAAAGCAATTCCATTTACCATTGCACCAAAAAAATTAAGATACCTAGGAATAAATTTAACTAAGGAAGTAAAGGACCTATATGCAGAAAACTACACGACCCTGAAAAAAGAGATAGAGGAAGATATAAACAGATGGAAGAACATACCATGTTCATGGATTGGTAGAATCAACATCATCAAAATTTCCATACTTCCTAAAGCAATCTATAGGTTCAATGCACTCCCCATTAAAATACCAACGGCATATTTCACTGACCTAGAAAGAATTCTCCAAAAGTTCATTTGGAACAATAAAAGACCCCGAATAGCCACAGCAATCCTGAGAAAGAAGGGTAAAGTAGGAGGGATCTCAATACCAGACTTCAAACTGTATTGCAAAGCCACTGTTCTCAAAACAGCCTGGTACTGGCACAAGAACAGACATATAGATCAATGGAATAGAATTGAGAACCCAGATATCAACCCAAATCACTATGCTCAATTAATATTTGACAAAGGAGGCACGAATATACAATGGAGTCAAGACAGTTTCTTCAATAAATGGTGTTGGGAAAATTGGGCAGACACATGCAAAAGAATGAAACTAGATCACCAACTTACACCATTCACAAAAACAAACTCAAAATGGATACAGGACTTAAACATCAGACAGGAAACCATAAAAATACTAGAAGCATCCACAGGCAGCAAAATCTCAGACGTATGCCAAAAGAACTTCTTCACTGATACTGCCCCTAGGGCAATGGAAGCTAAAGAGAAAATAAACAAATGGGACTATGTACATCAAAATAAAAAGCTTTTTTTACAGCAAAAGAAACCATCAATAAAACAACAAGAAAGCCCACGGTGTGGGAGAACATATTTGCAAATGATACCACTGATAAATGTTTAATCTCCAACATCTCCAGACAGCTGATACAACTAAATCAAAGGAAGATGAATGATCCAATTAAGAAATGGGCAATGGGCCTAAATAGAATATTTTCAAAAGAAGACAGAAGGAAGGCCAAAAGTCACATGAAAACATGCTCAAAGTCACTAATTATCCGAGAGATGCAAATCAAAACAACAATGCGGTACCATCTCACACCTGTCAGAATGGCCAACATCAACAAATCAACAAACGACAAGTGTTGGCGAGGTTGGGGAGAAAAAGGAACCCTCGTGCACTGCTGGTGGGAATGCAGACTGGTGCAACCACTGTAGAGAACAGTGTGGAGTTTCCTCAAAAAACTGAAAATGGAACTCCCATTTGACCCAGTAATCCCACTCCTAGGCATATATCCCAAGAAACTAGAAACACCAATCAGAAAGGATATATGCACCCCTATGTTCATAGCAGCACAATCTACAATAGCCAGAATTTGGAAACAGCCTAGGTGCCCATCAGCATATGATTGGATCAAAAAACTATGGTACATCTACACAATGGAATACTCTGCTGCCATAAAAAAGAAGGAATTCTCATCATTTGCAGCAACCTGGATGGAATTGGAGAACATCTTGCTGAGTGAAATAAGCCAATCAATGAAAGAGAAACACCACATGACCCCACTCATTTGTGGATAATAAAGATCATTATAAACTGATGAACCAAAAGATAGATATAGAGACAGTAAAGCAACAAGCAGATTGTCAAATTACAGCGGGGAGGGGAGGAGGATCTGGGGGAGATAATAGATCAACCGAAGGACTTGTATACATGCATATAAGTACAACCAATGGACATAAAACTCTGGGGAGGGAGGGGATGTGTAGGAGGGAGGGAGGGGGACAAAAAAAATCAATAAAATATGTAAAAATAAATAAATAAATGGTAAAAAAAAATAAAATAAAAATATGTTATGAATCCTTTCACTCTTCTCCATCTCCACTGTGAGCATCCACAGTGAACTACATCACTTCTAGTCTGGATTGCTGCAGTGCACTCTTCAATGGCCTTCCTGCCACCATTGCTGCCACCCTGCTAGTGTTTTTGTGAAAATATAAATCAAATCATGATATGCATTGCTTAAAAATATTCTAGTGGTTTTCCGTGCACTTAGAATAAAATGTAAACACCATTCCATACCTCCCAGGACCCTGCGAGATCTGCTGCCTGCCTGTCTCCCTGGCTTTTCTTGCCATACCTTCCCTATTCTCTTACCCTGTTATTCTCTCCTATAACACCACTGTTTCCTTTGTAAACAGTGATTTTAGAAAGAGAGGAAGGGAGAGAAGGAAACATCAATGTGAAAGCATAACATTGATTGACTGCTCCTCTCTTCCTACTGTGGATAGAGCCCACAACCCTGGCATGTGCCCTAACCCGAAATCAAACTGGTGACCTCTCGATGTGTGGGATGATGCTCGACCATCTAAGCCACACCTTCCAGGGCCTACTATTTCTAATTATGTTCCTGTGTTTACTTGTTCAATCTTTTTACCCCACTAGCTTGTGTGTCAATGACAGTGACCTTATGTGACCTGTTTCCCATTCTATCTTCAATGGTTAGCTTAGTGTCTGATGCAGAATAGATATCCAATAAGTATCTGACCAGTGACTGAATGAAAGGCCAAGATTAATGATTCTAAAGAATTGCACTCCTAACTATTAAATATTATAATATTTATTCTGCACCATAGGATAAGTTGAAGAGGCTGCTCATTGCGGAGGCCACCTGCCTGGAATCCTTCTGTTTGCTCTGAGGCCTTAAAAAATCTTAGCCTAACCTTTCCTGGATCTCTGCTTGGGAACTATGTTCTAGAGACCCAGGCAGATAAAGTAATTAGGATCACTTTCTAGCATACGTGCAACATGATGCTCGAGATGAGAGAAGTGATGTGTGAGGGCATTCATAATGGATCAGTTGCTTATTTTGTCCACCTACAGCATTGCTAGAGCCCTTGGACTCTTGGGTTTTAATAGGATTATCCTGGGGCAGTGTGGTGAACATAGAGGTGTGCTGCCCAAAACTCTTTCCAAGGAGGATTAGGGAATGTGGCCAACAGACAGCCACAAGCTACCAGCTTTGCTAGGATCTGCCTCAGCTGCAGAAGTCATGCCCTTCTCAGGGCAGTGTGCATCTAAGACTAAGCAAGGTGAGGGTATAAAAATCCAGCTGAGCCATGGCCATTTTGGCTCAGTGGATAGAGTATTGGCCTGCAAACTAAAGGGTCCTGGGTTCGATTTCAGTCAAGGGCATGTACTTTGGTTGCAGATTCCTCCCTGGCCCAGACCCTGGTCAGGGCTCGTGTGGGAGGCAACCAATCAATGCGTTTCTCTCACATCGATGTTTCTGTCTTCTCCTCTCTCTTCCACCTTCCCTACAAATCAATGGGAAAATATCCTCTGGTGAAGATTAACAAACAAACAAATCCAGCCAGTCCCAAGTGGGACACCTCAGCGGTGATGTTCACCCAGAGATGTGCACCAGGCTGGCCAAGCTAGCTCACTTCCACAGTACAGTCTCCCTCTCAGGCTTGTGTCCTTGCCTTTCCTTTCTCAGGTGTTGGTCTCAAATGAACATTTTTCATCTCAACAGGTTACATCACAATAGTTTGTACCTTAGAGTCTATTTTCAGAGAACCCATCCTGTGACAGGAGGCTTCCTAAAATGTCAGTCTGGAAAAGAATTGATTGCATGTTTGGGGAAAGGCCTCATGGATAGTTTGACACTTTTCAGGGGTGGGGAATGTCCAGGTTGGGGGCTGTATAAGGTTGCATTAGGGGTGAGTTAATTAAATATTTGACAAATATAGCAGGCTCATTTTTAAGTTAATAATTTTGTATGGCCCACAAATGATGTTATAAATATCCAAATGGCCCTTGGCAGAAAAAAGGTTCCCCACCCCTGCTAAAAGGTTGGGAGGGTGAGGAGTAGTCAGACCTGCCCGTGGCAGGGAAAACTGACCTGGCAAAGAGATGACAAGGTGGAGAAGTAAAGACAGAAGCATGGCAGAACTTAAAAAACCAGTATTAAGCATCTTGTGTTGGGTGGTGATTGGAAAAGTATTAGGATTAAAGCAACTCTGGAGCAAGAGGATCCTTGGGCCATTCACCAAGTAGTTGGAAACTAGCAGAGACTGGGCTCTGTCTGCGGTCGACTCACTCTTCTCAGTCACCTCACTGCTCTGTGGTGCATGCATGCCTTTGCCTATAGGCTGCCTTCGATGGCTTTTGGAGGAGGTGAGGAACATGAGATGAGGATGGAGGGTAGTGTCTTTGCATCAAAAGGTGAGCTGCGAGAAAGTATACATATGGGGCCCATACCTATGTCTACCAGAGCCTAGTCTGTTGTAAGGAAGCCCTCCAACCTTATTTTGACTTAAAATTTAAACACACAACTAAAGCTGTCCTCTCTGATCCCACTTGCTTCTGATGTCATCCCTGTAAGCAGAGCAAGGAGGGAGGTGCTGGGTGGAGAGAACAGTTGAGAAATCATCTGTCCAGCCCCAGTCTGGAAACAGGGAAGGAGCATATTCAGGCACCAGCCACCCCATCAGACATGTGTTCACCCTTCAGGGATCCCAGATTTAAAAAAAAAAAAAAAATCATCCGGTCCCCTGGACAACCCAGAATGCATTTGTCAACAGCATGTTGTCACTCAGGGTTAAGAATCTTTTCTTTTCACTTTCTCATTGGGCCTTGTAAAAAGTCTCCAGTTAGTTGCATTCTCATGTCAAAGATTAGAAAAGAAACTGTATTGTAGATACTCTCCCTTTAATTATCCTAGACATTTATTTTAAAAAGCCGTTAGGTAGAAATAAGTAGTAATGGCAAACGTCTTCGTGTGGACTTGTGATTCAGATCTTGACTCACTCTGACCCTCATTTCTGACAGACCGCAGGCTAATTTTTGCAGTCACAATGGGAAACATCAACTTCATAAAAGCTGGTTATAACCAGCAGATTGTATCTCATTAACCTCTAGACTAGCTTCACAAAATGGCTGCTTCAGTCAAAGCAGCTGGCAAACATTTTATTCAGCATAAATAATTTAAAAAAATTAAGAGTGAATATTTAGGATTGGCAGAATTCACACACAAACATCAAGGCTTCTGAGTTCTATTGGAAATAGGAGTCTCAGGCAACTGCTGGCTGGCTTTCCCAGGTGGAACCGCCGATACCGCCCTCTTTAAAAGGGACAGCACTTTCCATTTCTGCTTCTGTCCCCACCTTCTGCTCAGTTCTCAATCTCACAGTTGGGTTGCTTTTCTTCTAGTAGAGCCATAGTTTTCTGTCTCTATTAAAAAAATAAAATAAAATGGAGCCATGTCTCTGAACCGTGTGGAGGTCTGATCTTCCTCATGCGTTGCCAGGTGCAGAGGGGTGGGGCCTTTACCCCGTTTACACAGTTCACCACTGAATACCAGCACCAAGCACAGTGTTTGGCACTTGCTGAAAAGCTTGTGCTTTGGAAACCAAATCAGTGCACACAAAGGGACTTAACACTTGGGTGGGAACAGAGTCCTTGGGGCATGAAACCAGCTTTGTTCTGTGCAACTCATGTGGTCCTAGGTGCTGGCCTTGGGCAGAAAGAAATACAAGGACATGATTTGAGGGCCTGGTCCGATCCCTCATGCTTTCTCCTGCCCTCGCTTGCCCTCTGGACCATCAGAACCGGTATGTTTCCCCAGAAGCAGCCCAAGGACCTCATTTGACCCAGATGTCTTTTTATTTTTATTGATTTTTTTACAGAGAGGAAGGGAGAAGGATAGAGAGTTAGAAACATCGATGAGAAACACAAATCAGCTGTCTTCTGCACACTTTCTACTGGGGATGTGCCCACAACCAAGGTACATGCCCTTGACCGGAATCAAACCTGGGACCTTTCAGTCAGCAGGCCGAGGCTCTATCCACTGAGCCAAACCGGTCAGGGCCCAGGCATCTTTTGTCATCACCATTCTCACCTTTCCATTCTCAAAAGGAAGGCAGGCTCTGGCTTCTTCCTTGTACCAAAAAAATGAGAAGGGCTTGAGGAATGCAGTTCTTTTTCTGGGCAGCTGGCAGGCCAAGCCTTTGAAGGCCTCCCGCTTGGCTCTCAGAGGCCTGCCCCTGACCCAGAAATGACAGAAAACCCCTTCTTCTTGGCTGTCTAAAGCCTCACCCCCCTCAACTTTCTGAGGCTTCGCCTCTCTAGCTCCCTGAGACTCCAGCCCCCTTGAAGTTTCCCCCCTTTAATAAGGGTTGGACAAAGGGTGCCAGTTCCATATAACTTACTCTGTGGGACTCCGTGCTGCCTGGCACCTTTCCCAAGGGCTCCCAAACTAGCACAAGAAATATCCCAGAATTCTGCCCATCATCAACATCAGTCTCACTGGGTTATAATTTGCCATGTCTGCCTTTTCTTCTCCCTTTATTTAAATCAGGAAAATGTTCTCTTTTTTCCAGATTTGGAATACTACTCATATTCTTCTCTATGCTTCAACTATTTGGGGAATATTTTGAGTTGTAAAACAAATGTGTGCTGGGAACCAATTCCAGCATGTAAAAATTACAAGAGTTTCATCAAAAGCTTGGGGGCTCAACAAGGACTAAGCCACATCTGTAGTTTACCTGTTGGACTGGCTGAAGGGCACTTCCCCCATACCGGAATAGGATTTTTTGCTGCCAGACAGCTCAGGACATCTTAAATCTACATATTATTGCCTCCTGTTGACCAAACACCTGAACAGCTGTAGGCTATTCCCCAATCTGACAATACTTCTGTAAACCTTACCCTTTGAAGTGTTTGTCTCCACTTTGCCTTAGGACAAATTGTGTTAATAAAAGCAGGGTCCTGAGTCAAGGGGTAGTATTTAGTTCCTTTGACCCCCAAAGCCTTTCAAAATTATCTTTTGTCTTTGGACTCTTCTTAATCTATGCAGCAGCTCCTTTCTCCAGATTGCAGCACCCTTTGCAAAGCTGGGACAAGAATCCCGGCAAATGCATCTTACTGAATTATTAGTATTCATCATGCAGCCTTATGCAGCAAATGCTTTTACCTCAGTTTTGCAGATAACACTAAGAGTCAGAAAAAAAAAATGACTTGGTTAAGGTTGGATAACCAATAAGTAGCTGAACTAGGATTTGAACCCCATCTGCCATCATGGGGTATTCTTTCCCAACACTGACTATTAAGCGGGCTGAGAAACTGGTGTTCTTTGGAGAGAGCACTACTTAGGGTTCTATTGTAGCTTTAGTTCTCCCTGTGACATTCCAGTTAAACAATCATTCTCCATGACAGAGTAAAGAGGGTGAGAAGAGGGAAGAAGGAAGAACTGGTTTTCTGTCATTTATTGAGCATTTACTATGTGCCTAGAATAAATAAGGTACATATATTTTAATTTAAAGATTCATAAGAATCTGTTAAGGTGTTGGTATCCTATTTTTCAGTTAAAAAGCCAGAGGTCATGGAGGATAGATAATCAGCCTTAGGCTATAGCTACTGAAATTGGAATTCCATACTAGGTCTGCCCAATTCCAAGTCTAAGCCAAACTGCAATGGAGGAAATGAGCAGCTATGTCATCTTTCCCATCTTCACAACTCAAGTTCTTAGCAATTCCTTCAATTATTTAGAGATTCTGAATGGCAATCATTTGAAAGAACAAAAAACCCCTTTGTTTCCACTTGCTGAAAGGAAAATAATTTAGAGAAGATATCATCAGTTAAACGTTGACCAGACTAATTTTCAGGAATCATATGGAGTGCCTTTGAATTGACCTCTCTCAAATCTTCTAAATTATTAGAAACAAAGTGGGATTATTCATAATTCTTATAACAGATGACATACTAAGTTTTGGATAGCTCAACTTAGGATCTCAGTTGAAGCATACTTTGGGTGGGCCCTGTTGACACTGTGTGCTGCGTACATGTGTCCTCACCATATATGAGTACATGCGTTGGCCATCTTGTGAGACTATGAGCAAGCAGGTGGCCAGAGAAAGAGCACTGTCTTGGCTGAGTTCCAAACTGAGTATGTGGTTTTGAACATGTTCCCTGTCCCTCCCACATGTGTCTAGGCTTCTTTTTCCATTTATAATGTTAATGGATCTAGAAGATTTGTACAGTCCTTCCTGACCAGTTTATAAAGGCTAACTGGCTCTTATTAAAAAACAACTGAAGCCAGTTGTGTTGTGAAATTCAGATATTTTTTTTCTGGTGTAGACTGGCCTAAGGGCGAATCTATCATAAAACATAACTCTACTGGGGTCTGGGGCAGCACTCGGTAGTTAATCTTAACAGCATTTCTGCAGCAAAATACAAATGTTCACAATAAAGAGGAATTTCAGCCCTGCTCTAGTTTAGGTTAGATTTTGCTTCCAACTGAGTTCTTGCAAGTCAGGTTTTGAGCCAAATGAATTTGCCACAAATTTACCAGGAAGACCCGGTTTTCAGAACTTTTTTGGATTGCAGAATCTGTGGGTAAGGGATTTTAATCCTGCATCTACATGCCTTTCAATAGCCTAGGGTGGTCACATCTAGAATTTATTTAATGCCATGCCTGGATGGGAATGTAATGCTTTTGAAATGCAGTTCCTGTAGGGAAATAAAATTCACTTTGGGGAGATTTATTTTGACATTGGTATTTCTGGATCACAGTGTGGCTGGTAGGGAGGACAATAGAATTATTTGCCATCATGACTGTGCGGCCTGCAGACCTGGAAGAATGCAGCGCAGTTATGCCCCGCTATCTTCATGGCTCTGTACTCACAATCTCAGGAGTGAACTGAGTCCGAGCCAGCAGATTTTTCAACAGTAACAGCTGAAAGAAAAACGTGTTCTGATTAGCTCTTAATTACCCAGAAAATTAGCCAGAGGACACCTCATCCCCTAAGAACATTAAATAATGGATATTTTTCATATGCTAATATTTAGTAGAATTTATTCTTTTTTTTTTTTTTTTTTTTCACTGATGAATCATTTATTTGGACAAGACGCAAACGTCTCTGCATTATTTCCCTTGTATACAGAAAGTGGAACATTTCAAATATATTAGTTTTTCTCTTTTTCAATAGAATTCATTTCAATCTTCAACCCAGGAACTGCTTCTCACTTTAGGATTCACGTTTTAGTAACACATATGCGCCCATTACAGCCAAAAGAGCATACTTGAATTTTGGATAGTCATTCATTATTATGGTGACCATACCAACATATGGTAAGAACCCTCTGGCTCTTCCCACCACATCCTTCTTTTCCAGCCAGTTCTGGCCTTCTTTGTATAAGCCTCTGTCATCAACTTCATTATTATCTCCTTTAGTCAGAAATTTGATGTCTCCATTATCTCTTAGGCTTTTACAGCTCCTCCGCGCTTCCTTCTGGTTTTCTCCTTGCTTCTTGTTGTAGGATTTCCAGTCAGTCGACTTTCCTGTAGTTCTGGGTAATGTCCATTTTATATTTTAGTTGTATTTTATTAAAATTGTTGTGTGTGGCTGCGGCTAGTTGCCTACCCGAGCAGCCATCTTGGATTCTCTAGAATTTATTCTTGTAATATCCACGTCTGTCTTTCTTAACCTTCCTTAGTCAAGCTGACTGTGCTGACCATGGAAATCAAACCTCAGCAGCTCTCACTTATAGTGCCTCTCCTGCCATCCCCACCCCATCACTGAATGGTCTGACCAACCTGAGCACCAAGCCTCCCTGAACACCACAGAGAACGCACAGGGATCTTGGAGTAGATTTTAATTTTTTATGGAAAACAGCAATATTTGATATATGCTTGATATTGTATGAACTACTAACTTTAGAATACTGTATTCCTTCAATGTTAGCACGTATTGCAAAACCATGTTTTTGGCAGGTGTTGAGATGAAAAAGCAAGTACCGTGCAGAAATCAGTGTGGATAGGAGATGAGGGTGGCCATGTACAGTCTGGTTCCCAGACTGGAGAATCTGAAATGCTCGATGGACACACATTAGCAAGTCAGCATGGTTATTTGAGAATGAAATAAAAGTATTCTTTTATTTTTTCCAATTTCTGTATATTAAGTTGTGACATAAGAGTGTGACACAAATATTTATTAAGTTTCTTGGGTGTATCCAATAATTGAAAACGTATAGATTTCCTTTGGCCTTGGGGGACATTGTGAAAAATTCAGACACTAAAGTTGCCATGAGCTGAGAAAGTTTGCGAACCTCTGGTATAATTTACACAGTTGCTTAGACATAGAAACTTAGAATCATCCTTGATTCTTCTCTCTTTAATCCTGCCAAATCTAAACAGTCAGTTAAGTCTTCTTGGCACTATCTTCCAAAACGTCCTGAACCCATTTTTTCTCCACCACCACTGTGATTACCCTTGTCTTACCCACCATCTTTACAACAGCCTCTTAGCTTTGGCTCTTGAGTTCCAATAATACATTTTTTCAGAGGTGAATATATATATATTAGAGGCCAAATGCACAAAATTTGTGCAGGGGAGAGGGTCCCTCAACCCAGCCTGTGCCCTCTGCAATCTGGACCCCTCAGGGGATGTCTGATTGCAGTTAAGGCTGGATCAGGCCCAAACTGGCAGTTGGACATCCCTCTCGCAATCCAGGATCCCTTGCTCCCAACCGCCTGCCTGCTTGCTCCTCTCCCAATTGGTTTGCCACTCCTTAGTGCTGCTGTGGAGGCGGGAGAGGCTCCGGCCACCACCACTGCACTAACCAGCCATGAGCCCAGCTTTTGGCTGAGCAGCGCTCCAGATGTGGGAGTGCACTGACCACCAGGGGGCAGCACCTGCATTGAGCATCTGCCCCTGGTGGTCAGAGCGCATCATAGTAACCAGTCATTCTGGTCACTCCATCATAACAGTCACTGGGCTTTTATTATATAGATATTTACTTATTTATATTGATTTCAGAGAGGACGGAAGGGAGAGCGAGATAGTAACTCCCTCCCCCCCCCCCCCCCCCCCCCACCAGAGATTGAGCCCACAACCCAGGCACGTGCCCTTACCGGAATGGAGCCATGACCTGCTGGTTCATAGGTTGACGCTCAACCACTGAGCCATGCTGGTTGGCCAGAGGTGATCTCTTAAACACACACATTAGATCATGTCACTCCCTTGTACTTAACTCTCCAATGATTTCTACTTCACTTTCCAAGGCCTCCACAATTGGCCCATGTTGGCTGCTGCTTCCTTATGGACCTCCTGGAATCTCACTCCTCTCTCTGTTCATCATGCTACAGTCTGATCCCACCACAAGGCTCTTCCATTAATCCTCCCCAATGCCTGGGAAGTTCTTCTTCCAGATCTTAATTCTGTCTCCTCCTCCTCCTCCTCTTCCTCCTCAAGTTTCAGCTCAAATATCACCTGCACAGCAAATTGATCTAAAATTGCCCCTGCCTTCACCCTTACTCCCAATATATTTTATAATATTGTTTTATTTTCTTCATAAAATTTGTACTATGTTCATTTATCTGTATGGGAGAAATGAACTTTGCTTTCTCTGTTGCCAATGTAGTCCTGCTACTTAGAATAACGCCTGGCACATAGTAAGAGTTCAATTAATATATATATATATATATTCTAATATATATTTTACAAACTAGGTAATACAATCAAGGGTTTCCATACTCTCTGGGAAGAGACAATATAGAGACATTCAGTTATCTTATATGATCTCCATTTTTCTTAGCAATACTGGTGGTTTATTGTAAGTAATTATATTGAGTTGGATAATTAATGAAGCAACTTCATCATTTCATTTGCTATTCTTCATAACAGTCAAGCTCCTCCTACCACTTCCTTTTATTTCTTTAAGAAAGTGAGATAAGGACATCTAAAGGAACATTTCTAGAACTACAGCATTAAACCAGCAGGGAATGCCATTGTCCAGCCTAAGCTTGCTGATGTGTTTTCTTGGACAACACTAAATCCAGGACAGGCTCACAGGACAGCGGCAATAGGAACCAGTGTGGAATTGTTCAATGTCTCTGGCAAACAGCAACAGGGATTAAACAGAACATTCTCATAAGATTAATTCTGAAATACTATGATTGGTTTGGCAATCCCCAAAGACACAAGCCATATGTATCTGAATAAAATTTAAAGGAGCTTTCACATAAAGCAATTTTATTTTTCAACATCAAAGAGATGCTATGGAGGGGTTACTTGAAGGAGGCACGCTGCAACAAACACAGGGAATGCAAGAGCTTCATTATATAAAAGACAGTTTGCTCAGCCAGGACTTGTATCTGTCGCTTTCACAAAATTATTGTTCTTTGAGTCATAGGTGTCAAGGTAAGAAACATTTAAACTATAGAGAGTTTTTGTGAGTTTATTTGAGCCAAACTGTTGCCAATTGCCAGGAAGAAAAATCTCGACAGATTGAAATATTATGCTCCAGAGAATGGCATTTTTGCACCTTATTTTATACATTACAGTCAAAAGAGCAGATACAAGTGGGTTACCTGAAATCCACTGGTGGTAGATTAGGGAGGTGGGAGAAAGCAAAGTGGGGAAACTTTTGGGATTGGATGAAAAGTAAACTGATAGACACATACATCTTTTTCATAGGTGGGTGCAAGATAGTTAACAGTCAACAATAAACTCAATAACAACGAGGGGATTTGTGGTCGCTGTGGAATAGTGCCTGTGCTTCGAGGGGTCTGGAAAAAAGAAAATTACTTTGACATTCCAACGATATGTTACTATAGATGCAAAAATATAATAGGCTCAGTTAGCATCAAGATTGACCTCTGTCAGGAACGATGCCAGCCTATCTGCCGTAAATTGCATTTAGTTAAAAAGTTTTAATTTCAGACCACCCTTTGTGGTTACTTCCAGTCTCTGAGTATTCAAGGCCACCATGCAGGCCTTCCTTGCACTAGTCAGATTAGCATGTGGCCCCTTTTCATCCACACAGAATTATGGAGGAAGGGAGGCCAGGGATACTCAGTGATAACTTTGCATTTTCAGTTATCCAAAGGCGACTGTGTGACAGCTCTTTACAAATAACAAAAAATGGCGATGATGCTGGTAATACTAACAATAAGAAAGATCACAGCTACCATTTCTATTGGCCAGGTACTGCATTTAGCATGGAATAAATTCAACTTCTGCTGCTAACTCTTGCTCCTTTGGGCTTTCAGTCAGCCTTCTCAGGTCTGCTCTCTGGAGCTACACACAACAGACTTTCTCTACAGCCAGCCGCAAATATTTGAGGATAGCTTTTATGTTTTTTAACTGTGTTTTTTTTTGTGTGTGTGTGAGTGTGTGTGTGCGCGCATGTGCACACACTAAACTTTAGTTTATTTTCTGAACCAGCTGTAGATATTTGTATGGATCAGAATTAAACTTCATCTTGCTGGCTTTGTATCACCTTTCCAGGCTGCTCAAATATTTGTTAACCTGATTCCATCTTCAGTGTATTAACCAGACCTTATAAAATGTGTTACTAAAAATGATAAGCTTCCAAGTCTTCCTTCTGTCTTTTTTCCTTTCTCTTTTTGCTCTTTTTTTTCTTTCCCTGCGAACATTTATTGAGGACTTTCTATTTGCCAATTTTTCACAGACACTGTCAAGCACAGGGTTGCCAGGGAGACAGAAAAATAAATTGAAATATAGTACAGAGTGATTGTATCATGAATTGAAAAGAGGGAGAATTTTAATATGAGTTGTAGGAGTAATTATCTGTAAGGGATGGGGAGAAAAGAGCTAGTGGGGGGGGTAGTTCCCTCTGTCTTCTGGAGTGTGAGGTCTGTGAGGGAAATGGATAGTCCCCACTTGATTAAAAGCTAGCCAGAGGATGCCACAGGATGTGTGGCAGGGAGGAGAAGGCTTTAAACACCATAAGGAAGTGGAAAGAGAATTAAGTGTAGAGGATGAGGGTTGGAGGAGCTTATTTATGGAAAGGATTACTAGGTTTAGGCTTCACATGGTGGACTGAAGCAGCAGAAAGCATTTTAGATTTTAAATTAGAGACCAGGCAGGGACAGGATTTGAGGAAGAGGGTTAATTGTGGCTTGAAGCTTCCCAGATAGTTTTTTGGGAAGGCTGGTGAGATCAAGAGCACAGGGACTATTTATTATGACTGTTTGGCTCCCTCCAAGCCTGATTACCCAGTCATTTAGGGGCCATCCCCAGTGTGGAGACTGGAGTCCTCAGTAGTAGAGGCAGAAAAACTCCTTTAATCACACTGTAGAGCCTAGGATGGTGCCGGAGCCTTCAGAATTTTGTAGAACAGAGAATAGATGACCTTGGTAGAGCCACTCTCCCATGTTGGACACATGACCTTGTTCAAAGAAGGGTGCCCATGAAGCAGCGAGCCCCTCCTAAGGAAAGGAACACCTCTGCTGTGAAGAGGCTGAGCCAGTGTCAGGTGCCTACTAAGAGCTGTCCCTGAAGCTCTCCTCAGTGCTTTCTAGAATCCCTGAAACCCTGTAGAAAGCTCATTGTACACACTGATTTGGTTAGACCTGAGCCATACTTGTTGCAAGAAAATTAAGGAGTTCAGAAAATTAAGACCTGAGTGAAAGTATTCCTAGTGTTTTCTTCCTTAGAGAGTGTTTCCATGCATGTGTAGATGTAGTTCCTGAGGCCCTGAGTGCATGGCTATTGGTGGGTGCAAACTACACACACAGCCCCACTCCCAAAGCATGGCTCCGAGCTGTGAACCAACATAAAGCTAAAGTTTACCGTAACTACTGGTGAGAACAGGGCTGGTGAATTTCAATGATTTGGAGCTGAAAGTCAGGCACAGGACTTGGGGTGTGCTGCTTAAGAACCAATTTTTTCCAAAAGACAGTGGCAGCAATCTAATAGGGCACAGATGTTTACATTAGGAGTTTGGAGGAATTAAATATGAATACTCTGATCACGAGATTAAAAATGGTAGCAGAGTAGATGGATGCTGCATGGACATGCTCTCAGGAATGAGCTGAAAGGCGTCCTGAATAATCAAGGGAAAACTCACAGGAGAGAACCCGGATACCCAAGGACCAAAGGTGGAGAAAAGACCACATAGAGACTGGCAGGAGGGGTGTAGGTGCTAAAAGGCTGGCTGGGCACCCACAGACAGAAGCTGAAGTCCTGGAGAGATATCTCAGCTGTGGGTGGTGCCACTGAGAACTCTGGAATCTAATCTTGAAGCTGGGCTCCCAGAAGAGAGCACCAAACTGAGGAGGGTACCCACATACCATCTAGCTGTGAAAAGCAGTGGGGGCTGTCTGTCAGGGAGTGGCAACTGAAAATTCTGGCACCCTCTTGAAGGGCCAATGCATAAAAATTCCCTGTGGAGCCACCCACCTTGTGCTCTGGCAGAGAGATGAAGTGGACTGGAGCTGTGAGAGTAGAATCCAGAATTGGGGATTCAGAGAATAGAGCTCAGAAAGAAGACACCCCAAGTTTCCTGGGCTGAGTCATTCCCTTATGCAGCGGAGGTCATCTTTCCCACATAGACATTTGCCTTGCCTGGGGGAAGACAGTCTACCCACCCTATTGGAAAACACCTTGCCCTGAGGCCACTTAAGAGATTAATAGTAATAATTAGCCTCCAGGCAAAAGCAACTATTGAAAAAAACTGCCTGAGGACAACTGCCTGGGGGCAATTAAAGTCAGAATCCTGTTAGTCTGTAGACAAAGGCGGTCTCTGGAGGATTTGAGTCTTTGCCTGATCCAATTAGTCGTAAATAGCCTTTAACACTGTCCTGCACTAGAGATTGAGAAGTATAGAGCAGCGTTTTTCAACCGCTGTTCCTTGGCACACTAGTGTGTCACGAGATGTTGCCTGGTGTGCCGTAGGTGCAGACAAGACAAGAATTTTATAATTTTTCACTATTTTGTTTACTTAATATTTCATAATAAAGTAATTATAAAATACTTTCTTTGTGTTTATTTGATTCCTATTCAAGAGAATTACTTTATATATAGTCAATATAGGCACAGAGTTAAATTTTTTAACATTTTCTAATGGTGGTGTGCCTCGTGATTTTTTTCATGAAACAAGTGTGCCTTTGCCCAAAAAAGGTTGAAAAACACTGGTATAGAGGATCTACCTAATACATAACCACAAACCCAAACTGACAACCAAAATGAGGAAACAAAGAACCCCCAAATGAAAGAACTAGAGAATTCTCCAGAAGAAGAGATAAATGAAGCAGAGATGAGAAACTTATCTGAAATAGAGTTCAGAGTAATGATGGTAAAAATTCTATGAAAAAAGATATAGTAACTATGAAAAAAGAACAGTCTGAGATAAAGAATGAAATAACACAGATAAAGGACTCGTTGGAAGAATTACATAGCAGATTAGGAGAAGCTGAGGATCAAATCAGTGAATTAGAAAACAGAGTTGAAAATATTCAATTAGAGAACCAAAAAGAAAAAGAAAAAACAATTAAAAAACAGAACAGCTTAAGGGAGTTGTGGGACAATGTTGTACCCATAAGACAGTAGTCTAGCATAATAGCAGGATTTCCACACAAGCTTGTGGACCAAATGGATAATTCATAGGAAGAAAGGCACACAGGAACCTGATTGCAAATCACGTTTCTGGTTTGGACTTTGCAGGCCCCCATCCACTTAACTTTCTCTGCTATGGAGGGACAGCCCAGCAGAGAGTCGAGGGCTCAGTCAGGAGAGATGCAGCCAATGGAGAGAATGGATGGACAATAGGACCCTTGGGTGTAGCTCAGGTGCTGCCAGCCCAGGCTTGGAAACACTATCTGGAGCAAGGGGAGAAGTTTTATTTCTGTAAAAGATCTGGGTGTTCTATAGTGCTCTGCAAATGCAAGGCCTTGTGTCTGTTGTTGTCCTCAGTAGCTGTTTATAACCTCTCTAACTGGCAGGATTTTTGGCTGAAGGCAGTTGCCTTCCTTCTTGGGGAAATGGATGGCCTACTTTGGTGAGTTCCATGGTGCCATGCCCACACAGACTGGGATCCACGAGGGAAAATGCCACGGGCAACCACCAAAGTCAAAAGTTCTGTTATCTCCCTCACCAATCTGTGCAGCTTTTAGCCGAATAGACACCCCTGTGCACTCATTAAAACACACTGTCCTAAGGCCTTGGTTATAAATAGAATTTCTAATGTATTCAGGTTTGAACTTCCAAGGAGAATGACCTTGAGCGATCACAGAACACCTGCTGGGGGGCACCAGCCATTGGTGCTGCTCATCATCTCCTGGGAAGGTTAGGACCTCTGTTTCCCTCCCGTTTTTAGGTGAGGGGGAAACAGGGGTTCCAGGGGCTGGTTTGGCGGTGGGGATCCCGCCCCCCAAGGCTTAGTTGACTGGTCTATGAGGCTGAAAAGAAAGTAGTGCTGTCCACACCCACAGTTTTTCCTTAATCTCAGGGCCTGGGCTCCCTGGCGTGAGAGGGACCCAGTCTTATTTGCATGTGATCCAATACCCTCTTCACGAGGAGTAGAAGCACGGCCAAAGCTGGGAGCAGGAAGGCCAACTGGGAGGGACAGAGAAAGGGAGAGAGGCACAAAGAAGTCTGGCTGTTGGTGCTTCTTTGTACCTCAGACCTTCGATGCAGTTTCCACTTTTTCCTGCCTGGCAGAGGGTGGAGGAGGAGGAGACCCATCTCCTGGAACACAAGGGCCAATGACCAAAGCCTTACCCCAGGCCAATCATGGCGCGAGGACATAAGGTGCTATGCTGGGCGCCAGTCTTTGTTTCAGCTCCTGGTTACCATGGCAACGGCGTCCTCCTGGCCAGTACCCATCTAAGGTCCCAAGCCTCTGGACCTCACATGGGCTTTCCTTCCTCAGCCTCTATCCTGGTTTAAATAGTTTCCTCATTCTTTGCCTCATGACCACCTGTGCCAGGTGTTCCCTGGAATGGGGACTGAGGACCACAGAGCGTGAGTATTTGGAGAAGGCTGGCGCCAGCCAGGTCATACAGCCAATCCATGTTGGGCTCCTGGACATAATAGGGGAGGCAAAGACTGGATAGTTTTGATATTATTTAATAGTATGTAATTTTTATGGATAAAGTTGTGTTTCTGATCACAAAATCATCCAGCATCAGCTTTCCTAAACCCTGGAAAGACCTGCTTCTTTGCTTTTTCTAAGTGCTGTTGTTGGGGTGGGGGTGTGGCAAAGAGCTACCCCGGGAGGACAGAGTCCAGGTACAGGGATTTGATCTGAGGTCAAGGATTGGAGGTAGCCGTGAAGTTCACAGCTCTGGCTGCTCCGAGTGGACTTGCCGGGAGTTGCAGAGTGGCCCAGGCCATGCAGGAGGTTGCAATCTATGGAAGCATTTCTGGTCAATTGTCACAGACAGAAGAAAAGGACCTGGATCTTTGAGGTGGCAGCAATTTCTTTCAGCATTCTAAATAAATATTCACGTCTGCACCTAAATTCATATATACAATTTTTATTTTTTAAAGGGGTTCCACCAAATTGTATATGCTCCAGTATCCACAAAACCTGAAGATCCACGAGTGTCCCATGCATTCCAGGAACGTGTGTGCTGGATTCTTCATACCGTCTCTCAGCGGCCTGTGCCAGGCTCCGGGAAGGGAGTGGAGATGACAGAAAAGGGAAATCCGTTGGGAGAGGCATGTGGTTCTTGCTGTTTCCAGCTTTGCTTGGTAGTTGCAGAGGACATAAGCAAGCGGCAAGTAAGCTGATAACTATTTCCTGCTGTCCCCCTTCCTTCTCTCAATATGAAGAAAGTTGAAGAAAAGCACAACAGAGGCCAAGTTTACAGCAGTATTAGAGGGCGACAGTAGGAGCCTGAGTTGGGGAGGAGAAACGGGAAAACAGAGAATGCTACCAGGTGCCCAGAGAGCTCTTTGGATCTTTGGTTCTCAAGCATCTCTTAAAGCACAAGGAAGACTTTGAAACCAGTTTATTACAACCATGTTTGCTGGGTGCGACTTGGTCAAAGACCACGTCTGAAATTCACAACTCTCAGTTTTCCTCAGACAGTGCCAAAGTCTGGTTTGGGGAATTCTGTAGTCCCTTTTCATCTGACTTAAATTCAGATGTTCTTTTTTTTTTTCAAACACAGCTTCAAAATTTCCTAAACCACCACTCCCAAGACTCCATGTGCCCTATGGCCCCGTCACATAGAAATTTCAGGGTCCTTACCAGCCTCAGATTGCTGGTGGCAAGGAGAACCCAGAGCCTCACTGAAGTTTTCGGAGAAACATCTATTGCTTTCTAGGACCCTGTTACTTTACTTTGGAGACAAAAGAAGTTTGGCTGACAGCAATTTGCTTTTCACAAAACCATGCCAGAGACTTACCTGTACCTTGTATTGTTCCATGGGACTGCAAATGAGTGCACAGAGAATCCATTCTCTGTCTCCCCAGTTATTAGAGTTCCATGGAACACTCTGCTGTTGCCAAGGGTGCCATTTCTCCTTATACCAGTAAAGCTGGGCACCACCTCTATCCTCTGTTAGAATCCAGACTCTGAGGGCTTAGTTTCACCCTCACCAGGGTCTCATTTGTTACTAGGTTCTATTCATCATCCTGTCTAGTAGTAATTCTTGATTCTTATTCTCATCTGGGTTTCTACCTTCTCATTCCAAGGGTAACTGGCTCTGGATTTTTATTTTCTACAGTATTATGGGCACATCAAACCCCTTTTAAGACACAGAAGACACCATAGATGCCAAGGAAAATCCTGAGCAGCCCCATGTCTGGGTGCCAGATGGGGGGCCAGTCTTCTTCAGAGTCCTTCCTGGTTCTCTTTGGGAATCGCCAGAAAGTGCTGGAAGAAGCCTTTTTGGTTGCCCCTGTTTGCTGCAGAGCTGTGGTTCTCTGCGTGTATATTGATTTGGGGCAGGGATGGACTTCATATCACCTGCTTCATCAGCACAACTGATGTAACTGCATCCTGGGATCGATAGAAATTTTCAAATATCTTCTTTTTTGGCAAAACTGTGGAAACAAAATATTGTCTTTTAGAAATCAAGAAATGCTGTATTTCAAGGCAAAGCTTTGCTGTAATGAAAGGATGGTGTGGGCTTCCAGTAAAAATGTATTCTCACTTTTGATCCACAGTCAAGGGATCCTCAGACATAAGGCCCACATCTTTATGTCTTGCGCCACCCTTGGATGTCAGGTCTGTCGATGGGCAGAGCTCTGTTCAAGTGAGGACAGGCCCATTGCCGGGTGTGAGCATGGACCCGAGGGTTGTCTTCTTGAGGCAGGAATGAAGGGAAGGCTCTATGAAACCTGCTGCTCCATTTGTGTACAGGCACACCTGGTTCATCTGGTTTGCCTGGGTGACGAGTGAGTCACAGTGTAAAATACAGAGCCTTTGAATTATTATCCCAAAACGTGAACAATTTTTATAACCTGTTCTAGGGGATGATGTCCTCGTCAAGGGAAGAAAGTTGTCTGGCTTTGAGAGAGCTGGGCTGTGATTGGGTGCCTGTGTTCCAGTGATTTATAGTTCTTTTTAATGCGGTTGGGATTGGGAGCGAAGGTCAGAGTGGGTCTTTTAGTAGATGTATGGGAGTGGATTTTAGATATAAATTATGCAACACTTGGAGTTCAACACAGATACAAATTGAGCAGCTGCTTCATGGTGGTTGGGGAGTTATGACTGATTTATGGTCTGCTTAGGGATGGGGATAGGTCATGCTTCAGTTGGGAAAGTATTTTTCACAATTAGGGTACTCATAATTAATTAGAACTTCATGTGGTGAGGTCATGAATGAAAATGTTTGATGTTTTGACCCCCTAAATCTGTGTTCTTGCCCACAAGGCCTCAGTGATAGGTTTCTTATATAGTTCACACAGGAAGCGTCAGATCTTGTTTGGGAGTCTAGCATGGAACACGTTTATGGCACCGTTAGAATTGGAGCTTTTTTAGGATTGAAGCAAATTTTTCCAAAAACTAATAATATCCTATATTTTATTTTAATATAAGATTTAACTTAGAGACGCTTGGCTAATGATTTTTGTCTTCTAAATATTTGGGATATAATTGGTTTACTTTTTCATTACAGAGTAAAAAAGAAAACTAAACAACTCAGCTTTTGCCCAGTCAAGCTAATCCAATGAAGGAAAACTTGAAGCTGCATAGCAGCTTGAGACAACAGACCCCCTGTTTACTCGCCTGCACCCCCTTCTGCAGGTGCACGGAGGCCCCGAAGCTTTGACTGGAGCTGCTTCTGACACACCTGAGGAAGCCTCAGTAGCCAAGTCGTCATTTTTGCACTTTGGTATTTGATGCTAAACATACATACTCTGTGTGCTGGGGTCCTGGGGCAGCTATAGAGGCTGGTTCTTCATATCCCTTTAGAGAGAAACCACTGCAAAGGCCTATCAGCACTGTTCTCTGCTCTAAGCTTGTAGGATCTGGTGCTGCCACATCTTAGAGAACCTTTATTTGTAGGTCTCTATGTGGGAAATGCCCACCAGTCTGTGCATTTGTTCAGGAAATATGAGATTTTGTACTTAAGTGTCCCAGAGTGGAGTAATGTGCACCAGGCATGCCATTCAGCAACACAGTAGACTTTATGTAATTCAGAGTCTGCTGTTAAGGTTTGCAGGTTCAGTGTGATCTAAAGCCTTTAAATCAAAATAATACCTTCCATGTTGTTGTCCACGTTGTATTCTAGGAAATGCTATGGGATTTTTTTTCTCCTCCACTTCAGAAATGTTTCTCTATTTCTTCTTTATAGCCCACCCCTCACTCCCACCTCTTTCTTTTTCTTGTCCCCTTGCTCTCCTTCACTGGCTTCATGATTCTTGTCCCTCTCCTCTCTTACATAGTAGAAATGGGCAAGAGCATGGAGAGATAGAGGAAGGGATGGAAAGAATAAAAGTTCCCATTTGCTGGGTACTTTTAGGTGGATGGCACTATGCTAAACACTTTAGGTAGTTTGTCACTAAAATTTGATGAACAGAAGCGACCACCAACCTTGCATTCAAGAGAGAATCTGGAAGCCTTTGCAGTTAGCACATCAGGGAGTGAAATGATGCAAGCATGGCTAGTAACTTGTTTCATTAGCCACATCGTGCCACAGCACCCCCAGCTGACACAATCATATGTTGAACATTAGGAAAGAAATACACACTGGAGAATCACCTTTGTGTCTATCCCTAGAAGAGATGTTTTCTTTTATGTGCTCTCATTTAATCTTCACAATACAGTTAAGGTATGTGATATTCCTTCATTTTGACTGTTGAAAAATCTGAAACTAAGATTGCACATGACTAAGTTGTGTCTACATTTGACCTGATGCCACCACCCAAACCAGGCTGGCCAGTCCTCATTCTGCACTTGATCTTAGCCAAAAGGCCGAGAAGCGATGTCATTCTGAATGAATGAATTCCCCGAGAAACTGGGATTGTCTTTTTGCTGGTATTATGCGAATTTCTGTTCTGGTGAGGTGGAGCATGTTTGTGCTAAATTCATTGCTAGGCTTTGTTTCATATCATCAACTCCTATCCCACTATGGGTTCCCATAGGCAGAACATTGCTAAAATGCGGAGCAACTTCTTGTGGTGTAGGATAATGGTTCCAATGGCAGTGTGATAATGGTTTCCATGGAGACATTCCAGTGGTGGGAATGAATGAAATGGTATATGTAGTTGAGCATTTCTTTATGTTCCACTCAGGTATTCTCCCTCTTTTATAGCCACCACGACAGTAAAGAGCTGAGGACTTTCTGGGAAGGTGGTGACTTGATTGCATTCTCTATACGTTACATTTCCAACTCAAGCATTTCATTCCTTTCTGATGAGACAGGTCCACAGCTGTGTGTGAGTGAGGCTGCGCTGGGGCCGGGAGAGCTTTCACAGCTCATGTATTGCTAGGGTGGCATCTCAGAACAAACCGTTAAATGACCAGGAAAAAGTATGAGTCCTGGGACGTTGTTCAAAGATATGTTGACATCTTTTGAAAAGATTAAGAAAATGCTGGCATGAAAGTTTGCAGAATGGGAGTCAGTAGCTTGGATGAAAGTATTGGAGATAATAATGGAATTCTCATTAAAATATGTTCTTGATGGTAGAGAAGATAATATTGTGTGTTGACAACTCTGAGTTGCTGATTAATTTAGGATATCTGAACTCTGTATGTGAAGTGACTACCCAATTTATTGTGCTTATATTTTTCTTCTTATTAATGAACAAGAGTAAAACATGATAAAAATCTATGCTTAAGTAAGATTTAAAAAGCTCATTCAATAACTATAAAATAAAAATTTGAGTTATAAGAAAGTGTTATGTTATAATTTAATTAAAAGTATTTTTTTCCTTTCTTAGCAGTACATAAAATAATGGTGCATCTTACAACAGCTGAAACCTTGGATCCAAGGAAATATGGTACATATTGCATGTGGATGGAAAGATATTTACAAGCATACAAAAATGCAATACACAACCCACATTTGAAGAGACTATTTAAATTAAAAAAATAAAATAAAACCATAGAAAACAAAACAAAACAAAATAGAAAAGAAAAATCAGGATAGCAAGATAGACAATAATGAGGAGAGATAAAAATAGCAGTGAACACTCCATTATATAGTTAAGGGCTACTGCCACTTGTTGTAACATATAAACCATCAGAGGGATATGATGGAGGCGCCTTTCTTGCTCTCATAAAGCCCCACCATTGAGGTGGTGGTGGCAGGTGAGATATTCTGCTCCACTCAGGGCCTAGGATGTGGAGGCTCTGTGGTTTTTAATTCATGTCACCTGAGATTTCCCAGGGTGTCCATCTTTCCTAGCAGTTTGGTGTAGTCACATGCTTACTTTTGGCCAATGGAATGTAGTGGAAGGGATGTAAGCTACTCTGAGGCCTAGGCTGTGTCTCCTCCATTGGCCAAATGTATGTTTCTGAATTAAACAGCAATGGCTAAAAGATATGAGTAGGCATTATGAAAAGAGCAAATCCTAATGGCCGGAAGAACAAAAAATGCTCATACTATCCAAAGCAATCTATAGATTTAATGCAATCCCCATTAAAATACCAATGACATATTTCACAGACCTAGAAAAAACTCTTAAAAAATTTATATGGAATAAAAAAAGACCCCGAATAGATGCAGCAATCCTGAGAAAGAAGAACAAAGTTGGAGGTATCACAATACCAGATATCAAGCTGTATTACAAAGCCACTGTTTTCAAAAGTGCTTGGTACTGGCATAAGGACAGACACATAGACCAATGGAACAGAATAGAGAACTCAAAAATTGACCCAAACCGCTATGCTCAATTAATATTTGACAAAGGAAGCAAGAGCATACAATGGAGTCAAGACAGTCTCTTCAACAAATGGTGCTGGGAAAAATGGACAGATACATCAAAAAAATGAAACTAGACCACCATGTTACACCATACACAAAAATAAACTCAAAATGGGTAAAGGACTTAAACATAAGACGGGAACCCATAAAAATCTTAGAAGAATCCATAGGCAGCAAAATAGCAGACATATGTCCTTACTGATACAGCACCTAGGGCAATGGAAACTAAAGAGAAAATAAACAAATGGGACTACATCAAAATAAAAAGCTTCTGCACAGCAAAAGAAACCATCAACAAAACAACAAAAAAGCCTACTGCACGGGAGAATATATTTGCCATTGTTATCTCTGATAAGGGTTTAATCTCCAGTCATACTACTTAATGAAAAATAAACAACCCAGTCAAAAAGTGGGCAAAGGACCTAAATCAGTGGTTCTCAACCTTTCTAATGCCTCGACCCTTTAATACAGTTCCTCATGTTGTGGTGACCCCCAACCATAAAATTATTTTCGTTGCTACTTCATAACTGTAATTTTGCTACTGTTATGAATTGTAATGTAAATATCTGTTTTCTGATGATCTTAGGGGACCCTGCTAGTGGTTCTCAGCCTCTGTGTCATGACCCACAGGTTGAGAACTGCTTCTGTAGGTCCTAAATAGACACTTTTTGAAGGAGGACCTATAGAAGGCCAAGAGACATATGAAAACATGCTCAGTCACTAATTATCTGAGAGATGCAAATCAAAATGACAATGAGGTACCATCTTACACCTGTCAGAATGGCTATCATCAACAAATCAACAAATGACAAGTGCTGGTGAGGATGTGGAGAAAAAGGAACCCTTGTGCACTGCTGGTGGAAATGCAGACTGGTGCAGCCACTGTGGAAAACAGTGTGGAGTTTCCTAAAAAAATTAAAAATGGAACTCCCATTTGACCCAGTAATCTATCTCACTTCTAGGAATATATCCCAAGAAATCAGAAACACCAATCAGAAAGAACATATGCACCCCTATGTTCATAGCAGCACAATTGACAATAGCTAATATTTGGAAACAGCCTAAGTGCCCATCAGCAGGTGAGTGGATTAAAAAAAGGTGGTACAGCCGAAACCAGTTTGGCTCAGTGGATAGAGCGTTAGTCTGCGGACTGAAAGGTCCCGGGTTCGATTCCGGTCAAGGGCATGTACCTTGGTTGTGGGCACATCCCCAGTAGGGGGTGTGCAAGAGGCAGCTGATTGATGATTCTCTCTCATCGATGTTACTAACTCTCTATCCCTCTCTCTTCCTCTCTGTAAAAAATCAATAAAATATATTTTTTAAAAAAGGTGGTACATCTACACAATAGAATCCTATATAATAAAGAGGGAATATGCTAATTGACCCTCATGCCTTTCTAAAGAATGCGGTGCCCACAGCCAATAAAAAGGGATTATGCTAATTGAATCTCACACCCTCAAAGATGGCAGTACCCAGTCCCCTCAGCACTGCCGGGTTGGCAGGTGTGCAGTAAGGCTGGGTCCGCCCCCAGTCAGGCCCAGCCCCTCCATGTGCCTGCCGCCAGAGTCCCCCAGTCTCCTTAGCCCCCCAGCCACCTAGGGCTGGCCTGAGGTACAGGCAAGCCTCAGATGGCAACTGCCCAGCCACCCAGGGCCACCTGAGGCTCATGTAACCAGAGCTGGCTGAGGCTTGCACTGCCAGCAGTGGCAGCAGCAGAGGTGTGATAGGGCATCGCAATTCCCTCATTGCCAGGTTGCCTCCTGGACTATGAGAAGGGGAAGGATGAGCTGAGGGACCTTCCCCTCCAGTGCATGAATTTTCATGCACCCTGGCCTCTAGTACTACTATAAAAAAAGAAAGAACTCTTAACCATTTGCAACAGCATGGATGGAACTGGAGAGCATTATGTTAGTGAAATAAGCCAGTTAGAGAAAGATAAATATCACATGATCTCACTCATTTGTGGGATATAATGAATAACATAAGCTGATGAACAAAAATAGATCCAGAGACAAGGTAGCTCTGAACAGACCATCCAACCTCAGAGAGAAGGGGCCAATCAAAGGACTTGTATGCATGCATATAAGCATAACCAATGGACAGTCACTAGGACTTGTGACTGCATATAAGCATAACCAATGGACAGTCAAAGGACTTGTATGCATGCATATAAGCATAACCAATGGACAGTCACTAGGGGGCTGAGGGTATCTGCTGAGGATTAGGGGTTGCCAGGGAGAGGTCAATGGGGATAAAAGGAGACATATGTAGTACTATATGTAATACTTTAAACAATAAAGAATTTTAAAATGCTCAAATTCACTTATAGGAAAATAAGTTGCTACTATATGATATTATTTTAGATCCTACTTTAATACTTCTTTAGACAAAAATTAAAAACAGTGATAATACTTATTACTGGCAGGTATGCAGAGAAATATGAATTGCTATTAGGAACAGAATTGTTGTTGCATTTTTGGAAAATGTTCTGAAAATATTTATTACAATAAAAATGAATGCACCCTTCTTACATGCCCTCATCTGAATGTAATCTCATGGGAATGTATTCTGTAGAAATAAAAAGTTTAAGTTAAGGATATTTATCTATGCATTGGTTATAGTGTAAAAAACTGGAAACAAAATGAATGTGCATCAGTAAAGGAATGGTTGAATTGTATCAGTATATCATTCAGAATTAATGCCAAATATAGAAACTACTCTTTATTTTAAGCAGAGAGAGATTTCATACAAGAAATTAGGGGCTTACACAATCATTGGAAGAGCTGTGACTTAGAAAATCACAGAACTGACCCATAAGGAGAGCTACAAGCCCTGGAGGATGGAATAGATTGCTAGTGGTTAAGAATTTGCCACTGTTGTTATTGCTGTGCCCTTTTGGACACCAACAAGCTAGAGACCACTAACAGTTGCTATGTGCAAAGTGGCTCCTGCTCTTACCCCACAGTTACTTCCTGACACCCAGGAGGCCTGAGAATGGAAACCGGTGTTCTCTGAGATGAGTACCAACATTTATCAGGTATATCAATTCATTTTCCAGCAGAAGCGCAGAGAAATGACCTTCATCTTACCTCTACCTTCCTAACCTTATGTGATGCCATCTAATTGGTAGCATCCTTTCGTCTCAAGAATCCTGGCATCAGGAGAGTCTGGGAAATATAACTTTTGCTTCTCATTTTATCTTACTAGAAAGAGTGTGGAATGAATTAAAACAACACTGTTTGGTTTGGAAGTATTTCTGAGAGATATTTTGAGTATAAAAAAGATAAGATGCAAAGAAGTGTGTGTAAAATTCCACCCCTTCCTAAGGTGTGTGTGTATGTGGGTGTCTATGTGCATAATATGATGAAGATGAGGAGCAGAAGAGAAGGGGGAAGGGAAGAAAAAGAGAAAGATAAAAATTAAAAAAGATCATACTGTATTATTAAAAAAAACCACCTCAGTATGTATCACATGACCAACTCATGTAAAATAGTGTATATATGATTTTATGAACAGGAAGAAAAGTATGGGGAGATACACAGTAGGTTGTTAAAACTTGCTACTTATGTGTTTGGGGGTGATGTGAGGAGAGGAGAGGAAGATGGAGGAGGCAAGCAAAGAGAGAGAGAAAATTATCTTAAAAACTCAAGTACATATAAGACCCTATTCATGTAAAATTATATATTTATGTGCATATATGTGACTATGATTGAAGGAATTAGAATAAAAACCAGGATTACATCTCATGATTATATCTATATCTACTGACTTGGAGGATGAAACAGATTGCTATAGCAATGGCTTCCAATTGAGGAGTCAGGTCCCCTGTACCCATGCCCTTATAGACCTTCTCATCTTGACCCTGGGCCTGATCATGTGACTGGCTCTGGCTAACGGGACAACATGATGCAAGCAGAGGCTTGTATCAGTGCATTGGGCTTGTTGCCCCCAAATGAACAAATCTGCTGGACACATGTTGCCCAGCTGACAGCCAACACCAATTCTCCCAGGGCTCAGTTGTCAGCTGAGCCCTAGGAGAATTATGAGAAAATAAATGGTTGCTGTTTTAAGGCAGGGGTTGGCCAACATTTTCTTAAAGGGTCAGATAGAACATATTTTAGGCTTGTGGCCTATATCATCTGTATTACAACCACTTACCTCTTGTGCAGTTGAGTAAGAGCAACTACATACAATGGAAATGAATGGGTGTGGCGATCGCTAACTGGTACTGAGCGATTTCACTTGATATTTTCAAGTGAAAAAGTCAGATTGCAAAATTATGTAGACTGATTTAAAAAAAATTTGGCAAAAACTCCAAACAAAACTCTCAAACGTACTGTACATGTCTGCATGGCTACATGTGCGTGAGTGAGGAGGGAGGCGGGGAGAATGCAAGCCAGCCTTTTTGACTCTGAGTTCCTGAGTAGTGGATTATGTGATGTAGATGTGGTGCAGAAGAGACATGCGGAGATGAATAACTATTTGTCCATGCTGTTTTGTTTTATTTTATTTATTTATTTTTAAATTGTACATACCTAGCTGCCAGTTTTTCATATTTATTATATGAAAACTTAAAATATTAACATACTTTTATTGATTTTAGAGAGGAAGGAAGAAGAAGAGAGAGAAAGAAACGTCAATGATGAGAGAGAATCATTGATCGGCTGCTTCATTAACGCCCCCATTAGGAGTTGAGCCCACAACCAGAGCATGTGCCCTTGACTGGAATCAAACCTGGTACTCTTCAGTCCCCAGGCCAATGCTCTATCCACTGAGCAAAACCAGCTAGGGCTGTCCATGCTGTTTTATGCCATTTCTTGTATTACAATGAGAATGTGACTTTTGAACTTTAAAAATAATTAAATATGAAAAAGAAATTAAATACCTTGGGCTTTCTGTTCAGTATGGCTGAAGACCACATATAGTCAATAATATTTGCTCCATCCTCAGTCATCACTAGAGGGCATTTGATGGTCCCTGGAGGAATGAGGAATGTGCATGTGGAGGAAGATGGGGGAGTTTTCTGTTTGAGTAGTTTTTCCAGTCTTGGATTTTCTGAAGACAGAGCAGAGGCCTGAAAGTCATGGTCTGAACATCTCAGAATTTACAGAGGCTGTCAGCTCATTCCTCTGACCGAACCTCTTTGGGCCGAGCCGTGCTGTTGGCTGATGCTGTTTCTAGGGCATTACCAGGAACAACCACTGCAACAGCCGGGCTCTGGAGGGGCGCTTGCAATCATTACCCATGAGCTGCGGGAGTCTCTGCTGCAATTTGTGAGACACTCTCCCCAATAGAGTGTGAAATTTCTTCTCTTATCTGCAGAAAACCTCTCTTGATTGATCATTCCAGTTACTGTGAGAAGGAAATCATTTACAAGAAGGATCACTGAATAGCATAGTAATTAAGAAAAAAGTGCTTAACAGTCTCTGCCAGCAATCCCCTGCCCTGTCAGCGAGTGTGGGCAGGGATGTGGGATGAACCCAAGTGGAATGTCCTGGTGAGTCCTCTGGCCCTTTCTCGCCACAAAACAGCCAGTGGATCAATCTGAAAGAAACTGCTCTCAGCCCAGACGACTGAGGATTTGAATAAATATGAAAAACATGATCAATACAAAGGGTTGGAGTTGTTTTTTTTCCAATTGATTTTTAAAGAGTAAAGAAAGGAGAGGGAGAAGTGAGAGGGAGAGGGAGAGAGACAAACATTGATGTGAGAGTGAAACATAATTGTCTGTTTCTGGCATGCCCCCAACGGAACACACCAGCCCAGGCTGGAGGCCTGATTTATTTATTTATTTATTTATTTATTTATTTTTTAAAAGGGGGATTTATTTATTTATTTAAAATAAACATTTTATTGTTGATAGTATTACAGATATCTCCCCCTTTCCCTCCTAAAAGGGGGATTTAAAAGACTCTGACCGATTCTAATAGTACTTAACCTAAACTTATGCTACACATAGGCTTATATACACACACATATGTATGCCGAGGTATCACATGTATATCTCATAACACATACATGCGCAACTTATATTTACCCTGCAAAATGTTTTAGCTTTTTCAAAGCAGTTTGATATCTATTATCTCATTCAAATAAGCATATAGACTTATTGTTAGGTACTTAAGTCAAACTTTGGTTTAGTTTCAGTTTACATGTGAAGATAATTGTATAGATTGATGATGTCATCATGTTGATATAGTAATGCATTTTTTTAAGAAGTTAAGCTCGTCTCCTATTCCTATAGATTTCTCAGCAGAAAAGGACAGAGAAGACATATGTCCCCAGGCTCCAGGTGTCCAGGTGCAACAAAGGTGCTGGCTCTGCAGATGCCAGCATGGCAGCCACAGCGGTGGGAGGGAGGGCACTGTCTTCCTCCTTCTGCCCTCTGTGAACTGAAGGTAGGAATCAGGAAGAAAAACACACAGAGGGAGTTAGAGCTATTGAACCCAACCACATTTTAAGGACACTTATCTATCTTTCATTGTTATTTGTTTTGTGTATTTGCTTTTAAAGAAAAAAATCACCATAACTAAATAAGTTTTGATACAACAAGACTAGGTAAGTTTCAAGAATCACTTTGGAAAATATTCTCCCACCATGTGGCAGGCGTTTGGAATAAATGGCCTTGAAGCCCTTCCCAGCCAGATTGTGATGGTTTCTTTGATTATGGGTTTACACAACCAGGTCAACAGGGCTCATGGCACCTGTTGCTGACTAAGCCCAGAAGCCCTGTCCCTGTGCAGGATGGCCCAGTATCACATCTCAGCTGAGTTGTATCTTGTCTGTAGGGCTGGTTTATGCACTTCCTTGGTCAGCCAGGAGGAACTTCAGAAAATGTGGACATAGAGGAACTCTAGAATTTACCTTGTGCCACCTGCATTAGGGTGCAACTCCTTCTCAATGCTTGTTAGGATGAGGGGTAACAGCAGCAACCAAAGTTGGTAGAAACGCAGTCCCTGGTGTGGGAGCTTGTGTACAATTCTGCTGTATAAGGGGTGGTGAGAAGGAAGGGGGGAAATGCCCATTTGGAACAGGCGGACAGCTCTCAGGGGCACTAGGCTTGTCCTTTGGTTCCTCCCCCGCACCCCACCTTTGCCAGTGTGGGGGAGCCTGAAGGTGGCAGACAGGAGTGTTACATGAGCCCTTATAGCTTAGTGCATGCATCTCCTATGGAACCTCCATGCTGCTCTCTGCCTTGACTTACTGGCTCAGAGAGTCAGTGCCAGGAGGGAGTCTCTTCCAGCTGCATGACCCTGGGCATGTCACTTACCCTGTTTCTGTTCCTTCATCATTAAAATGAGAATAGCGATATGCTCACAGGATTGGTATGATGATTAAATTATAATTTCATATGTGAGAGAGCATCATGGGCATATCGTAATCTAAGTATTTAATATCTGGCTTCATACACTTATTGTTTCTCAGGAAATATTTATGGAGCTCCACTGGGTATTTAGACCAGGGCTGACTCCTCTCCCCAAGAGTTCATGACCAGAGGGAGGACATTTGTTTCTGGGAGAACATTCATCACAGGCACGCTCCCAATGGAAGAGATTGGCTGGATCAAAATAAGCCTGATCACCACCGGTTGGCCTGGCTCAGTGGTTGAACGTCAACCTATGACCCAGGAGATCATTGGTTCAAATTCCTGGTCAGGGCACAAGCCCGATTTGCAGGCTCGATCCCCAGTGTGGGGCATGTAGGAGGCAGCTGATCAATGATTCTCTCTCATCATTGATGTTTGTATCTCCCTCTCTGAAATCAATAAACTATATAAAAATATATTTTAATTAAAAAACTAAGCCTGATCATCAGGGAGAATGAGGTGGCAGCCTCCGAGAAAAGACGTGGTGGTAGAAGCAACCACGAGTGGAATATTGTCAGGCTAATCTGCACTGAGGGCCTTCGATCGCCGAGCTTGTTCTCTGTGTCAGTGAGTCTTGTACTTTCCGTGTGAGGGTGCCACTCGTCCGTGACATTAATGCCGCCATTACCCAGCCACACTGCTCTGGTGACAGTCCTTCATTAGTCCTCCGAGAGAACTGACTCTTCCTTGGCTCTGACTGCGTCGCAGAGAACAGGAACCAGGCAGCTGATTGGGAGGACAGACACATAACCGCTCAGCGTGCATTAGCAGGAGCGGGGAGGTGACAAGTCTGTTCCTCCAGGAATGACGAGCTGTCTAAGACCGGCAATTTGGCAGAAAAGAGTCTGCAAGACTCCAAGTAAATTTCTCATTTTACGTTTCCCTCCTCTTTCCACAGTGTTAATGCAAGTTCGCAGTTGAATTTCTGATATTCTGAAATGCATTTCCTGGCAGTCATGGATGCTGCTTCAAAAGCAGAATGCTAAATACAGTATGCCTTCCTTTTGCACCCAAATTATATATATATAATTCTTGTTGCTTTGGCTTTACGGTCTTCTGATCCAGACACCATCTCATCTCATTTCATTAAGTCGTTGGCATTTTTGTTTAGCCATTGGTACTACACAGACTTACTATACGACTTGTACCCAGGTATTTATAGCAGCAGGCAAATGTACTTTTTCTGGAATCAAGCGAATATCATCGGATTTTAGGGAAGAAAATATTCAAAACAGGATCTTGAGGAGAAATCAGAAGACATGATATTTAAAAATACTGTCTGGGCTGGGGGTGGGGGCAATGGTAAGATATGTACACATATACTACCTTAATAAATAAAATAAAATAAAATAAGATAAGATAAAATAAAATAAAATAAAATAAAATAAAATAAAAATAATGTCTGAAATTTCTACGGCTGCAAAGGGTAATGTTTCAGACCGGGGGAAGAATTCCACTGATGGAGTGGAATTCTGACGGAGCTGGCATGCTGTAAGGTGCCAGCAGGCTGACAGGAGAAAGGCGCGCAGGCAGGAAGCAGTGACGGACTTGAGCCTGGAGTTTCATGGACCAGGCAATGCGGGCTTCCAGTAGGCGGGGTCTTGCAAGGGCCATAAAAAGCCTTGACAGCTTGATGGACGTGGATGTCACACATGCAGCTAACGAATGGGACCCTGTAAGATCATTCCTGACTAGGAAAGGGTTATCTTTGTGTAGCTGACTGAGCGGATATGGGGCCCCGGCCACCGCTGCCGGCTGTCCCACAATATACCTGTTCACGCTGAGGCTCTGTGCTTCCAGCCTTCTTTAAGGGCATGGTGATGACGTGAGGTTGTCAGCCTCTTTGGGACCTTTCTGCACTCTAGGACTCTTTTTGTGTCCGTCATTGGATGCGGGAGGAAGTGTGCCCTTAGCAGAAGGAATGCTCTGCCTGCACCCAGCCAGTCCCAGCTCGGGTGACCCAGCCGAGACTTCTCCTTGGAAAACCAGCAGCAGCTGCCCCTCTGCCAATAACGGTGGTGAGAGGGGAGCTCACAGCACAGGATAGGCCTTGGCACTGAGCCTCACAGCATGAGGGCCACAGGGAGAAGGACAAGCATCGCCATCGGCTAACAGGCAGGAAACCGAGGAGGCGGGCTCACCTTCCTGTTCCTGGGGAACAGGTTAGGCAGGGACGTTTGGTGAATTCTGATGTGCTGTGCTAGTCTTCTCACTGCAATGCACACCCCCCCCCCCCCCCAGACCAGCCTTTCTCCACAGGGACCAAGCACAGGGGCGTCTCAAAGACTTTGCTCATTTGAGGAGGGAGAAGCCACTTAAAGATGATTTCTTTTTAAAAAAATTTTATATTTTTACCAAAAAGCTACAGACTATAAAAATTATATCCAAGCATGGGTAAAAGGAAAAGGCCAGATAATGTGTGATGGACGTGAGGCGACGGGCAGTGTGGGGCAGGGGTGCAATAATGATGGTGGAAAACGTGTGCTAAAGCCAGTTACTGCAATTGAGCAGAGCATTTAGCTTTCAGATTCCTGGCAGTCCAGGCTAAAAGGGAAGCAGGATGATTTATAAAGGCCCCTCTATCTAATAAAATAAAATACCCTATGAGCCAAGAGGAGTTTAGGTGTCAAGTAGACAAGTTAGCCTAGAAATAAAAGTTTAATTTTGCATCTTCTGAAGGAGAATCCTAAGGCAAATCACAAAGAGCACACACACACACACACACACGCACACACACACACCCTATTCACATTCTTGTACTTAAAGGTTGAAGAGGAAATGTGGTTAAAATTAGTATCAAGGACAGACTTCAAAGGAACAACGGGAAAAGAAAGCTTGAAGTGGCCACTTGGTGACTGACAGGTGTCAGGCAGCGGAGGAAACATTTTGCCAGACATCAGCCTCTATCTTTCTGCAATGTCACGTGAGAACATAGAGTCTTCTTACATCAGCTATTTCAGCCTCCTCCCTGACCTACTGCTCCCTGATCAACTGCATGTGATCCTTGGGAGCAATTATCTTAACATACACCCCACAAGCAAAGCTCTACTCTCCAAATGATGCCAAATTCTAGAAAGGACTCTTTGCTCACTATTGCTGCAAAAACAGCCAGGTCTCTAAGCTCCCTGCAAATTGGGCAGAGGGAGGGAGCTCTTTAAACAGTGTTTAAAAAGGAGGCAGCAGGGATGTCTGTTGTTCTTGCTCATGTTCCTTACTCTTCATTGTTGGAGAACAGCCTTTCTAAGGATTATACTTCTAAAGACTTAGGTTTTTCCATTCTAAAAAAATGGATGAGGATGTCACCAACTCCCATAAATGTAAGCATTGCTCAAAATAAAAGGTTGGCTTTCCACAAATGTTCAGAGATCTTGAACATTCTTTCAAATACTATCTTCAGGGCAATGCCCACTTCAGCTAAATGCTGCCCAACTATATTATCCTCCATGGTGCGTGTGCATGTGTGTGTGTGTGTGTGTGTGTGTGTGTGTGTGTGTGTAAGACATTTTGATAGCAAAAAATAGGCAGAAAAGAAAAAGATGAGCAAATGTTGCCTTAGGCTTAGGCCTCTCCAACCACCTGCTGCCTTTTTAACCAGGGGTAAAACACAACTGATTTCAGCATTATTGATATCATTTCTGGCTCTAGAAGACGTTTGGAATGAAAACTAAGCTTTAAAAGCTTTGCAGTTAATTGCTGCTGAGTTAGTTATTTTTTTAAAACACCTTGTGCTGACACATAATTTAGAAAATCAATCAGGGAGATGAGGAATGAAAATATGGGTCTAAAATGCTCCTGGCTAATTACAAAATGCTGTCATAAACTCTGAGTGCCACAGAGCCTCGGGGGAGGGCTAAGGCCGGGGGGAGGAAGGGTGCTGGAGAGCTGGGGTCGCCTCGCAGGGGGAAGAGCAGCTGAAGGAGCAGGGGCCGAGGAAAGGTGCTGTCCACTCTGACAACGGTGTTTCTCATCAACCAGTCAGTCCTGGTAGAACATTTTCTTTAAAGACTGAGCCTGACAATACATTTAACCCAGCAGCAATGAACTGCAAAGCTTTTGAAGCTTAGTTTTCACTCTAAAGGACTTAACCAGAAATACCAATAATGCTGAAATCAGTTGTGTTTACCCTGGTGAAAAAGGCAGCAAGTGGCTTGAGAGGCATTGTAATCTGAGGCAACATTTGCTAATCATTCCCCTTTCTGCCTTATTTTCAGCTGCGAAACACACACACACACACACACACACACACACACATCATGGAGGAAAATATAGTTAGGCAGTAATTTTAGAAATTGGAGATTGCCTTTCTGTATTTGGCACAAAGCACCTTTTGTTTGAGCTTGAACTTGTAAGTAAGTTGCCCCTGACCAGCCTGTAGCTGGCGTCTGTGTAGCTCCTATGTCGGGAGCTGTGTTGTAGGGAAGATGTATTGTTGACCAGCCGGTGCTGGCTGTTTTTGCTGGGATGGCTCCTGTGTTTGCTACTGTATTAGCAAGGACTCTTTGCTGGACTGCTTTGTCTAAGGGCTCCTTAGGAGCAATGGCTACTTGGGCTACTATAAAAACTCTTATACGCCTACAACTTTTTATTCCTCTCCATCTGATACCCGGTGTCCAGCCCCTGGCAGAGGACTCGGACCCAACAGTCAGCAGAATGGAGCAGGATGAAGGAGTGAGCACTCCCACTATTGCTGCAGTGAGCAGGGCCCAGGGGGAACTTGCTCCAACAGAAGTGATAGTTCTATTTTTCATAAATGAATAAAAACTGTGTCAGTAATAAGGCCTGGCCCTTGCCAATATTATAAAGGCTGTAAATTGGTCCCCTGCTTTCTCTGTACTCTTTTCCCCCTGATTGGCCCCATTTACCATGTACCAGGTTTCCAGTTTTCTCCGCTCAATAGGTCATGCCTGAGAGTAAACCAACACACATTTCCCCCCTATTGGGGCGATAATGTTCCTAGGAGGGCCAAAGTTTATTCTTGGGAGGCTAAACAACCCCCTATCTTTTTACATATAAAGCACACACACACACACACACACACACACACACACACACACACACATATACAATGCACAGATACAGAGTAACTGAACACCTAAGGTATTACCATTTCTTAGGTTGGGGGGCAATTAGGAAAAAATGTCTCAGGCACTAATGAAAATTAAGTGGGGAAACACTTCATAGATTCAAGGGCTTTGGCCCAAGTTAGAGTACATGGCTATTTCCCAGATGGTCAATTCTTTGGCAAGACTCGTTGCCAGTGCTTCTTTTTGGGAGTCAGGAGGTTGAAGAAATGTATTGGGTACCATTGCCTTGTTTGGGGATAGGGTTAAAGCCAGAATTTGTAGTGCAGTGAGTCGTTCAGCCCAGGAAATAAAAACTTTTGAAATCATCTGAGGCATTAGGAAAAAAAGAGAAGGGAGAAAAAGAAGAGAAGGGGGGGAGGAGGAGGAGGAGGCAGGGGAGGGGCTAGGAGAGAAGAAGAAAAAGCAGCAGCAGCTGACTTATTGGAATTTGCTCTATTGTAAGAGTCATTTATGCCTTTTCTTGTCTTTCCTTGGTTAAAAATATTTGACTAATATACATACCCTCCGTGTTTTAAAAGTTCACTTTACACCACCTTGCTTTAATGAAAGACATATCTCAGTACCTGCTTTTGCTAACCAAAATAAAATCTGAAGAGGACTTTCCCTTTCATGAAAAAGGCAGAAAGTGAAAATTGTGTTCAGCGTTTGCTTTGCAGCAGCTGACACAGAGGCAGCGTGTACCCCGGCGTGGAGAGTGGGCCCCCCAAGCTCCTCCCCTCGGAACCACTCTGCATCGCGGCATTAAGTGACCGGAGCTCTGACCTGTGTCTGTGAGCATCGTTATTTCTCTCTACTGTCTGCCTCCCTCATCAAGATGCGTCCTAAGGTAATTGCTTCTTTGCTAGGCCATTGGGCTTAGGAGAAATTTCATAGTAATGTTCTACCTCCGGATAATGGGAGAAACCTGTGATAGTTTGCCCTAAACTGGAGCACTGCCTTGGGAACTGACTTGCAGGAAGTGAATGTTTACCTCCGTGGTCTCTCTTGCGGGAGCTCAGTACCATTTTTCTCACTGCCTGGCGAAGTCCGCTCTGTGATCCTTCAGAGAACAACGCAAAGCTTCCCTTCTCTGTTGTGGACACTTTCTATCAAGTGGGGCCTTTATTTGTACTTACTTCTTTCTTTTGGCTGAACAAACGTTTGGTGCCTGATCTGCATCTGACATCAGCAAGGGGCACATTGACAGAGTTTTGATAGGTCTTGCATAAAAAATCATTAGCCTTCCAATCACCAACAGAGTACCCAGGTGGCACAGAGTTCTTACAAGGATTAAATTAGCACCAAACTTTAAGGAGTGAAGGTAAAAGTATGCAGGAAATAGCCAACCATAATTTTAATTTCTACCTGGTGAATTGCTGAAACAAACAGTAGCACAGACAGTCCTGAGTCCTCTTGGGGAGCAAAGATGATAAATGTGTTGTTGTCCCACAATGGAGGAGGTGGGGCCTGCAAATGGAGGCTCTTCTCAAGGGGACCATTGGGTGCTGCCATGGTAACCTCCGCAGTGTGCTCCTGCCTCTTGCAAGTAGGTCTGGAATGCACTGGGCTAGATGGTTAGAACAAGCAAAGGGGCTGTTCACTGAGGGGTTGTCTGAGTTTTTCTATAGTGGATTGGTCACATGATGGAAAATCCATACGTGTTCAGGCCACATGAGTTTTTCATTGATAACAATAGCAAGTTGAGAGAGTCCCTGCTGGGCAAAGGTGTATCAGATTCGATTCAAATATGAATCGGATGCATTCAGGCCTTATTCATATCTCTATTTTGGTATGAATACCAAGCTGAGGATATACTTTTAATAATATTGGACACCAAGGGCTCAAGTTTGCATGATTGGTTGAACTTGGTTTATGCTAATTAATCTATGCCGGCTGGCATGACACCTGGCAGTAGTCAGTCATTCAAAAATAACCGTGGACAGATGGTCAGATCCTATGGCCCATGCATCCATGTGGATCAAACAATTTGGAGAAGACTTTTTTTCTCTCAGAATCTCAAGTAGGATGCCCCTTAGAGATGATGGGCTGCAGACAGCCATCCTCATATCTTGCTTTGGATGCCTGGGCTTTTAGGGTGACAGCTGGATGCCAGGATCCCTTCAGGGGTAAGGTCCAGAGAGGAAGCTGAGGAATAGTGCCACCATTACTGCATTCAAAGCTAGAAAAGCTGGCTTCAGACCTCAGCACTACTCCATCCTATTTGAATGATCTTAGACAAGTCATTTGCATTTCTTTGACCAGTTTCCCCTCTGTTAAACGGTGATAAATCTACCATTTTTAAAAATGAGATTCTGTGCCAAAACCAGTTTGGCTCAATGGATAGAGCGTCAGCCTGCTGACTGAAAGGTCCCGGGTTTGATTCCGGTCAAGGGCAAGTACTTTGGTTGTGGGCACATCCCCAGTAGGGGATGTGCAAGAGGCAGCTGATCAATGTCTCTCTCTCATCAATGTTTCTAACTCTCTATCCCTCTCTCTTCCTCTCTGTAAAAAATCAATAAAATATATTTTTTAAAAAAATGAGATTTTGTGTTTGTAGGCGAAAGATCTTGGCGTATCATAGGCATTCAATAGATGCTTGGTCTGATTTTTGAAGAGGCACATGCTGGGTGTTGGCTACAGAGTTGGCTGCATTGACTCCCAGGGAAGTATGTGACACTGAAGCACTCACAGAAGAGGTCCTCATCTGTTTTCTGGAGCTTACTCAAGGAATCTCCCTGCTGAACGAGGCATCCTATTCTGTCCAAACACTTCCCAGTGACATCTTCATTCCATGGAGGGGTGAAAGCACATTTCTTTGGTGATTAGTAAGCTGTTGTTGACACAAGTAGTAAATGTAGAAGATCCTGGCATGTGGAGAGGGGTCATGGAGTAAATGGAATTAAGGAGAAAGAAGAAATGTTGGTTAATCTACCAGAAACATTGTCTTGCTACAGTAGGAAGACAGAGCTGTCTGTCTCTGGGGTGGCCTCTTAGCCAGTCTCATAAATAACTGCTTTTAAAGTCATTTCTCTGCGAGTAGTTAAAAACCACTTGACAACCATTTGATTTCTCATTCATTGTAAGCATTTCATTGAAGCTAGGGACATATCTATTGGGTACGGTGGGGCATGTCCATAGAAAAATGAATTTTGACCTTGATAGGATTTATAAGGTAGGCTTATTTTTATTCCCATTTATTATGTTGGGAAATTGATAGAAGACATTTAAAATACTTTGCTCAAGGTTATATGGCAGATTAATAGACTGTCAGGGAATAGGACCCAGGAGTCTAGCAATCCCAACCATGGCCCTGGCGACCCATTTACCACATGGATGAACCCAAGCTACACTTTCCACCTCCAATTTCTGCAGTCAGATGACGTCTCTTTGTTCTTCTGGCCATGTAAGGAAATAAATGTCTTTACCCTCCCCACTTCCCTCCACCCCACCCTGGCCCCAGCTTCTTTTAATTTTGGTTGCATGTACTATAAAAACTACCTTTGTGGAAAACAACTTGCTATTTAACTGTGCTGTGTGATTGGGAATTATGAGCTGTTTCCTCCATTGGATTCCCTAGGGAAATGAGCAGCCGCTTGACCCAGAACCTGCAGTAGCAGGCGAATGCCAGGAGTGGAAGGGGGCACACCTTCTGATTCTCCTGCCGGCCTGCTGTTTCTAAACGTTTGGCATTCCTGGACATCGTACTTTCTTCATGCCCTCCCTGTGAAGTGTTGAGTTAAAAGAGAATGCTCCTTAATGATGGTAGGTGAAAGCAGTTCCACAGAATCAATTTCAATTTTCAGAGCACCTTGAGGATTACAGGGAGTTTGTAAGTTTTATTGTATTGAATTAATAGGCATTTCTGATGCCAAAATTCTAGAGTTTGGACTGTCACTTTCCCCCCTGCTTGGCTTCACTTCAATGGTCATAATAGAAAAAAAATGATCTTTAAGTGAAACTTCTGAATGATGTGTCTTGCCAATGGGAGATGTCCCTTTAGACATTCAAGCCTGCTATCACTTAAAGTTGAGAGTCTGCATTCGTAAGAAGAGTTTCCGAGCTGTCAGGTCTTTCTTTTGGAACAATTACTTATATTTTCTACTCAGGGGTAAAGGACAATAATGTTCAAGGGTACAAAACTTATTCTTAAGCTCGGCTGTACTAAGGATTAGTACTGAGGATAGAATGACCTTTTTTTTTTTCTTCTTCTGATAAGTGCTGCCCAGATTGGACACTGTAATAATACAAAATGCAGTGTCTTTATAGGAGATTCTTAAAGCAATTTGTTCCTGTTAGGCTTGGACTGCGGTAGAAGGATTGTGTGACCTATTTGAAATTTTCAAAGTCATTTGTGTGTCTTACAAAGTCAGGGATTCTAAACTTGGCTGAGAATGCTAAATGTGAATTTTGGAGAGGGGTTCTCAGGAATCATATATTTTCATTTTTATAGTATTTTAACTTATTTTTATTTTTCAATTATAGCTGTCATTCAATATTATTTTATATCAATTTTAGGTGTACAGCATAGTGGCTAGACATTATTATAATTTACAAAGTGATCATCCCATAAGTCTACTACCCACCTGGCACCATACGTAATTATTACAATACTAGGGGCCCAGTGCACAAATTGAAAGGAACTGTGGGCTGTGAGGCTGCAGTGGGCACAGGTGGGTCTCGGCTCATCCTCTGAGTCCCCATTCAACCCTTCCTGCCACAGCTCTCCCTCTCCACCCCCCCCCCCCTCTTTTCTCTCCCAGCAGTCCCACTCCTACCGATGCTGTTCCATTTCTTCCAGGTTATCCAATTTTTGGCATATAATTGTTTATAGTATTTCCTAATAATCCTTTGTATTTCGGTGGTGTTATTTGTCACTTCTCCCCTTTTATTTCTGATTTTATTTATTTGGGTCCTCTCTTTTTTTCTTGATGAATCTGTTTAAAGGTTTATCAATCTTGTTTATTTTCCCAAAGAACTGACTCTTGGTTTTATTGATCTTTTGTATTGTTTAAAGTTCATAATTTATCCATTCTACCTCACGCACTGAAGGTGAGGAACAATTGGGGCCAGCGCCATCAGCAGGTACAAGTAGGGCTGGGCCATCAGTGAGTGCCAGTGGTGGCTGCTGCCCTGATTGTCCCTCAGGAGCAGGGGGAGATGGAGAAGCCTTCAGGAGCAATCAGGGCCAGCTGCCACCACTTGCACCTGCTGACAGCATCAAGCAATTGGGACTGGTGCCCGGCACCAGCAGCAGGTGGAAGTGATGGCTCCAGTGCTGGTGGTGGGTGTGAGTGGGGCCTGCACTGTCAGTGGGTGTGCGTGCCCAGCAGGACCGTGGTGTGGGAGTAAAGAATTTTCAGTAACCACTAGAGGCTTGCCCCATGACAGTGATCAGCACCCTGCCTTGGTCTGGTGCCTCCAGCTCACCTGCTCCACCATCCCACCATGGCTGACACCCACCATGTTCTGTGCACACCCCTCGGTGGTCAGCACACGTCATAGCAACCAGTTGTTCCGCTATTTGGTCTATTTATATATTAGGGTTTTATATATATAGATTATTGACTATATTCCATGCTGCCCTCCCTTCTGACCTGATTGAACCCAATTGCACCCCCCTGCCAGCTTGCTCACACCAAACTGTCCCCCTACCAGCCTGCTTGCCCCCAACAGCCCTGCACCCTGCCAGTCTGCTCCCCACCAACTGCTCCTCCCTGCCTGCCTGGTCACTGCCAGCTGCCCTCTCCTACAGGCCTGGTCACCCCTAACTGCCCTCCCCTGCTGGCCTGATTGCCCCTAACTGCCCTCCCCTGCCAGCCATCTTGTAGTGGCCATCTTTGACCACATTGGGGCAGCCATCTTGTATGAGGGTGTTAATTAGGGAGGATTAATTAGGTGTTAATTCTTCTTTGAATGTTTGGTAAAATTCACCAGAAAAGCCATCTGGCCCAGGATTTTGATTGTTGGGAGTTTTTTGAGTACTGATTTGATTTTGTTGTTAGTAATTTGTTCTGATTTTCTGTTTCTTCTTCATTCAGTCTTAGAAGATTGTTTGTTTCTAGGAATTTATCCATTTCTTCCAGGTTATCCAATTTTTGGCATATAATTGTTTATAGTATTTCCTAATAATCCTTTGTATTTCGGTGGTGTTATTTGTCACTTCTCCCCTTTTATTTCTGATTTTATTTATTTGGGTCCTCTCTTTTTTTCTTGATGAATCTGTTTAAAGGTTTATCAATCTTGTTTATTTTCCCAAAGAACTGACTCTTGGTTTTATTGATCTTTTGTATTGTTTAAAGTTCATAATTTATCCATTCTACCTACTAAAGACATCTTGGCTGCTTCAACTATCAGTAAAGTCAAAGCGGTTATGCAAATACAAATTCATATATACTGTCATTAATTATGACCTTCACCTAACTGTGTAATGTCTTGGGATGTTACCTAGTTAGAGTACAAAGCCATCATGAGAGAAAAACAGACAATAAAAATGACTACAATCTTGTTCATTGATTTAAAACAATGGACTATTCAATGTCTTGGTTTCATTTTCCTTTATTTTTAAAAAAGCCCCTTAGTTCTATGGCTTCTGGGGAGCATCAGAGAAACAGCGGTGCCATTTCTGACCACGTTGTAAAGCAGCACCTAGTGCGCACACCGCCGCCGAGGCCCCGGCGTCCGCCCGCCCGGCTGTGACCGCCGGCCTCTGCCGCACCTGCGGGCTGAGACGGGCTTTAAGGCGTGTTTCCCGCTCAGCGGCCCAGACACAGACACAGGAGCCTCCCACCGCACAGCCCGGCCTCAGTGGCCGCACAGGGGCCGCCCCGGCCCCAGGAGCAGGGGCAGCAGGAACAGCTGCGGGGCTCCCACCGCGCCTGCCCTCCCCTCTGGTCTGGGGAGGCCCGGGGGCTCACCCCGGGCAGTGATGCCCCACAGCGCCTCCTGGAGAAAGTGGCCTTTGGACAGAGGATGACGAGCCAGGCTTTATGACACTAAAGGCGCGGAGGCTGGGCCTCCAGGTCACACTACTCACTGCCGCAGACAGGGCGGGGAGGCACCGGGCAGGCGGCCGTGTGTTTTCTTTTTTTAATTTTCTTCTGAGGTTTTTTTAAAAAAATATATTTTATTGATTTTTTACAGAGAGGAAGAAAGAGGGATAGAGACTTAGAAACATCGATCAGCTGCCTCCTGTACACCCCCTACTGGGGATGTGCCTGCAACCAAGGTCCATGCCCTTGACCGGAATCGAACCTGGGATCCTTCAGTCCGCAAGCTGACGCTCTAGCCACTGAGCCAAGCCGGTGTTTTATTTTCTTTAACTTAATGCTCTTGGAAGGGAGGACTAGACACGGGTGTAGAAATTTCGGCCAAAGTCTTAGGTGAGCAGCTCCGGGCCACAGTCTTGTCTTGGCCGCTCCAGGAGCTGCCGCGGAGGGCGCGGGAGCCCCCGCCAGGTCCCTCGGGCCTCTGAGTGATGTCTTCTCTGCTTTGGAAAGAACAGCAGCTCTGGGTGTCCCCCGCCACCTCCAGCTCCCGGGCGCTGTGATGGGCGCCGGAGGGGCCCGCAGTGGGGTCGTTGGTGGCAGCTCCCACTGGTGGAGTTTGGAGCTTGGCTTTGGCTGTAGCTGGGCCCTGTCCCAGGCGGAGTTTGCCCAGGCGGGTCTGCGGGAACTGAGCCAATGGGCTGGGCAGGGGCCTGGGAAGAGCAGCCCCGCGCCTCCAGGAGGGCCAGGCGCCACCTCCCCTGGCGGCTCCGCAGAGCACCTCAATGGGCGCGGCCCGCCTGGGGTCCCCGACCTCCTGGCCGCGCTTTGGAGCGGGTCCCTGAGCCCCTTCCAGGGCAGGCGCCTCCAGGTGGCCACAGCGCCCTGCTCCTGCCCCGGTGAGAGCTGATGCTCAGGGAGCGCTGTGCCCACCAGGCTGCTGTGCCTGCGGGAGGGGATGTGCGTCTTGGTCTCGGGGAGGCCATACTCCGTGGCCAGGCCAGTTCCTGATGGGGATGGGGTGCTGCCTCCTGGCCGCCCCACCAGGAGTTCTCGGGCTCTCGGTGTGCACATCCTCCACGCGGGCCACCAGCTGGACGGCGACCATGAGCACAGTCTGGAGCGAAATGTGCGGCCACGGATGGGATAGGTGCTCCCGGCGGGCCCCGCAGCTCCGCACCACGCGCTGTCCCCGCGGCCTGTGGCCGGATGTCCGGGTGCAGCTGCGGCCCCCAACTTGATGGCTCCAACCTGACAGCTACAGGTTCATTTGTATGAGATTCTTCCCGAGCCCGAGCTCCCCACAGCCTAACTTCTTCCCGACCCGGCACCCACCATCAGGACCCCCGAACTGGCCCCCGCGTCCAGGACGCTGTGGCTGGTCCGGCCACCGGCCTCTGTCAGTCTCCGGCCCTCCTCCGACTCCCCTCTCCCTCCTTCCTTGCCAAAATCCATAAGTTTGTGGTACCCTGGCCTCTCCACGGTGACGCTGCTGCTGTGCAAATCCCGGTCCGTGGAGACCTGAGGTCACGGGCGGCTCTGGGGCTGGAACACCATGGCACCTGGCGGACGCCTGGCTAGTGAGGTGTGGGGACCCGCGGGGCCAGGGCCCGAACTCATCTCGGGGACCTCAAAGTCGCACGCAGGGGGGAGGACACATTCTGCTGACAGGGCCTGCCACCTCCTTCGTGGCCCAGAGGCTGATAGGCCAAGCTATGCTCCCCCCGTATTGCTGGCCTGCACTCTGTTGGGGTGAGCTGTCCCTGCCGCAGCGAGCGCCTGGCAGCATAGCTGTGGACCTCACTTACGCCACCAGTCTTCAATGCAATATTCTTCAAAATCTTAATAAGTGTAATGCAAAGTACTTAAAAGCCTCTTTTGAGGTTTCTTAGTAGGGGGAAAAAAAGTCTTCATACCATAGGGAGAAATACTTGTTCTTTCCACTGCAATAAATACAACTGACATAATATATGGAAAAATATGGTGACAGGCTTTTAATACCATTTATACACTGGCAAGCCCCACATTTATATTTCCATTTTAAATGCCTCAACTCCAGACTCTTATAAGTGGCTGATTTTTGGACACGGGCACTTGGATATTTGTAATCTTCTCCGATTGAATGTGTTCAGACTGGGACTCTTGATCTTCATCCCTTGGCCCATCCGTCTTCTCCACCCTTGTAAATGACTATTACATTTTCCAGCTGCTTAGATTCAAAAGCCTTGTATCAGCCTATCTTCGTTTTCTTACTCTATATCCAAATCTATCAGCAAATCTACTTGAAGTATATCTAGAATCTTATGACTTCTCTCCTTTACTACCATTTTAGTTTCTCTCTCCTCTGGACAATGGAAATTGATCCCGCATTCCTGTCTTGTCAGATTGCAGTGTGCTCTCCACGATGTGGCAAGTGACATCTTTTTAATCCTGTCAGATCACGCCACGCTCTGCTGCATACCTCAAATGGCTGCCCATTTTGGTCAGAAAAAAAATCCTCTGACACTGGTCCTGCCATCCCCTGCCTCAGTGCCCTTTCTCCTGCTGGCATGCTCTTCCCCCAGACACTCATGGCTAGGACCCTCACCACCTTCAGGCCTTAGCTTAAATGTTCTCCTCAGATTGGTCTTCCTTTTGACCTGAAATGGCTCACCCTATCACTTTCTAGTCCACTATCCGGTGAACTTTTCTTTAGCATGTGTACCCCTAACAATATATTTGATTTTTAAAAATTTATTTATCATATATCTTTCTTCACAAGAACACAGCTCCATGAAAACCCAATTTTGTTCATTACTTTCCTGGCACTGAGAACAGTGGGTGGCTCATACCAAATGCTCAGTAAACAATTTTTGAATGATTGAGTGAAATGAATATTCAGCTCTTAGCCAGCAAATACTGCTGATAGATTCAGGGGGGAAAAAACCCAAACCCTTAAAGAAACAAGTATTGGAACAAATCAAGTAGTGTTTGCTACACAGCTGAGCGAGTACAGAGGTAGCTTCCCCTTCAGTAATAAAGCATACACAGTGATGTTCTTTTGTGAACCAATTATAGAAAAACATGCCAGGAAAGCTGTGATCTAACCATAAATAACTTGGTTAGAAACAATGTTCTAATGGAGCAATTGTTTAAAATAACCTGTGATGGAGTGGCTGCTTTGACTGGAATATAAAGAGGACACTGGGGTCAGGTTACAGGAATAGCTTCACTGTTGACAGTTACTGTGTAGTAATTCATAGCCAAGCTGATGCTGCAAAGCAGGTGAAACCAGGAGTGCACAATGCGCTAGAGGCGATCATGAATTTGATTAATCTGATTTTAACAAGTGGGAGAGCTGCACACAGTGCCAACATCTTCGCAGTACTTAGTCCCAGGATGGACAGTGACCATAAAGTCTTACCCAACAAGGTGTTTTTGCAGTAATCTCTCTCTCTCTCTCTCTCTCTCTCTCTCTCTCTCTCTCTCTCTCTCTTTTTACAAAAGGACAAATGTACCAAATTTGCTGACTTTTTCTTGTGACAAGTAAATGTTAGCAGTGTGCTATCCAAGCACCATTCTTTAAAAAGGAAAAATGAAACAATTATTTTTTGCCTTCATGAAAAAGGTGCTATTTTAACAATAAGAGAGTATTATGAAAAAAATTTAAATGATGTGTAAAGGGCTCATCATAGTGCCTGACACATAACAAGCACTCAATAAATATTGGCTGCTATTATCATTATATCTTCTTCCCCAAATTTTTCTCCTTAAGTAGATTACAATCCTTTCAAGAGCAAGAAATGGTATCTGATCTTTCCCTCATTTTTTTTTCCTTCCTTCCCTGCAATACCAAGCACAGTGCCTTGCTCAATTCAGTTCACCTGAGCCTTTTAATTAATACATATTTATTGATCATTATTATGGGCAAAGCCCACCCACAATTGTTTGAAGCCTTTCACCTAATTTAATCCTCACCACTATCCTAAATTCTAAGAAGTATCACACCCATTCTGTCACCAGAAACCGAGGTGTAGCAACAGTAAGCGCAGAGTTCACACAGGCAGCTGGGAGTGGAAACAGGTCCCCATGGAGGGCTCTGACTTAGAGTTTGTGCCTTTTTAATATATGTTGCAGCATGAAAGTTTCCTCAGACATGATCACCTGAGGAGGTTGTCCTTCCTTAGAGTGAAGGAAGTCCAATCTCAGACCCATGTTTTGGAGACCTGAACACATTAAAACTCACTGAGGAAACTGAGCAAATGGAATCCTTGTTAGTTCTTGAAGAAATATTTTAATCAATTTATTTGGCACTATTCCTAGGTCACATGCTATTTGGTAAGCATTCCATTATCATTAAGGAGCAACTAATGGACAATTAATTGAAGGAATTACACACTTAACTAATTTGATGACTTTTAAATTTTGCTTAGATTGAAATGTACATAATCACATCAATCACAATTAGAGCTGTGCTAATAAACAAAGCCTTCAGTTTTGCCCCTGTTGGTGGAGGCTGTTGGGGTGGAGACCACCTACCTCTTCCTTTGGGCCACTCCTGTGGCTTCTGCCTGCCCTAGATGACCTCAGAGTGGGGCCAGAAATCACACAATCACCTCTTTTGACTTTTTCCAAAGTAAAAAAAGAATTTCTTAGTGACTGAAAGTCTTTTCCATTGGATGACTTTTTTTTTGTTTTGTTAATCCTCACCCAAGGATATTTTTTCCATTGATTTTTAGAGAAAGTGGAAAGGAAAGAGGGAGGGAGAGAGGCAAAGAGGAGGGAGGGATGGAGGGAGGGAGGGAGGGAGGGAAAGAGAGAGGGAAAGAGAGAGGGAAAGAGAGAGAGAGAGAGAGAGAGAGAGAGAGAGAGAGAGAGAGAGAGAGAGAAACAGTAACATCGATGTGAGAGAGACACATCAATTACATCAATTGGTTGCCTCCCACAAGTGCCCTGAAACCCAGGTACATGCCCTTGGTCAGGAATTGAACCTAAAACCCTTTGGTTCCCAAGCCAATGCTCTAACTACTTAGAACACTGGTCAGGGCTGAATGTCTTTAAAAAAAAACTTTATTGAGGTAACATTGGTTAATAACATTATATAAATTTCAGGTGTACAACATTATTATTCAATATCTATGCACTCTATAGTGTGTTCACCACCTGAAGTCTAGTTTCCAGGTCACCCCCATATTTTATCCCCCTTACCCAATTTGCTGTCCCCTACCCTCCTTTCTCTCACCATTCCATAGTCTGTATCTGTAGGTTTATTAGTTTCTTTGTTATTTTTGTTTTACATTACGCATATCACAGTCTTTTTTTTCTTTTCTTTTCTTAATTCTCACCCAAGGATATTTTTCCCATTGGTTTTTAGAGAGTGGAAGGGAGGTAGGAGGAGGAGGAGGAGAGAGAGAAACATCGATGTGAGAGAGACACATCAATTGGTTGCTTCCCCCATGCACCCCAAATGGGGCTTAGGAATCTGCAACCCATGTACATGTTCTTGATTGGGAATCGAACCCAAGACCCTTTGGTCCACAGACTTCCACTCCAACCACTGAGCAAAACTGGCCAGGGCCATATATTATAGTCTTCTGATAGAGCCTCACTCTTGGATCAAGTAAACAGATGAACTAATACTAAGAACTTTGAGGGGATTTCTAATGGCTTTTGTATTGAGGAGGGGAGTTTGTAAGGATGCTACATAGCTCTAGAGATCCCCCAGTGTATATGTTGTTTATGGGGACCTGTCCTGCCTATGTTATTTTTTCTGACTTCACCAAAAAGGATTTACCATCCTGGTTAGCTCTGGAACTTGAAAGTGCCAACTGCCTTACTTTCCAGCATTGCACACATTTTTGGTTCTTTCAATATTCCCACAAATGTGAATGATCCTTCTATCAATAGCAACCATTCACTTCAGCAGCTTCCATTCTATATATTTACTTTCTTCCCACTCAGACTTTTCCAACACTTGATCTTTATTTGTTGCCAGATACTCATTGGCAGACTTATGCTCTTCCTAGCTGCTGCCTTCTGCTTCCTCAGAAGGTAAGAGCTCCCAGCCTATGCCAGGAGCAGCTTGGCCCAAAGCCTTGCTGTATATAGGCTGCTCCTCTGGTTCCAGAGTAGAGCTACCCTCTGCCCTAAGTAGCAAAAGTAACAAATACTCCCAAGCACATCATGCAACTTGGAGATGAAAGACATCATGATATTTGACTACATTGTACAACTTCCCATCCCTTTGACAAATGAGAAGCAGAGAAAGGCTAGAACATAACCCTGATTCCCACCTCTGACTCCTGGTAGGGCAGGAGACCCTGTGCTCTCTAATAGACCATCCTGTTTGTTGAATTTTTCCCTGTGGTTCATCATCAGACAGTTGCAGGCGAGGAAAGCTTAGAGAGTCTCGGATGCATGCTTGCCCTTTCCTTTGTTTCTGCTCTGCTGTCTGTTTAGATTACAAACCCATGAGGCATGTCTACCTCTGAGCTCTGGGTAGCATTTACCAATTGTGGATGCTCGCAGATCATAAATGATTGATGATGGTGTTAATCTAAGTAATGGCAGGCATTTTGGGTGCAATCTCAAGGAAGCATCTCAGTACTGAGTCATGGATGCATGCATCCTGCAGAAGTGGAAGGAACCCAGCTAATGGGCAACGGCAGATGCCAGCACCAGAATGGCCCAGCTCAAAATGCTCTTCCCTTAAAGACAAAAAACAAATCAATCAGAAAGCATACAAACAAGCCCTCACACAAGTTGCAGCATCAAGTTTTTCAATCACGGACCAATTGTGGATCAGCTGCTTGAGATTTTAAGACAAAGGGTGAAAGGCGATTTTGTATGAGGGTGCTAAAACAATGCCTATTTATTGAGAGCTTGCTAAGTGTTGGCTGCTTTGTGTGCATTATCTAAAATTCGATATAGTTTCCTCATTTTGGGGATGAGGAAACTGAACTTCTGAGGGTTTGGGAACTTGCCTAAGTCACATATTGTTATGAACCGAATATTTGTGCTCCTCCAAAATTCCTATTTTGGAGCTCTACTCTCCCAATGTGATGGTATTTGGATGTTTGGCTTTTCATTTAGGTTTAGCTGAAGTCTTATGGATGGGATTGATGTGTTATAAAAGAGCAAAAGAAATCAGAACTCTCCATCATGTTGGGACACAGTGAGAAGGTGGCCACCTGCAAGCCACGAGGAATCAAATCTTCTGGCACTTTGAACTTGGACTTCCAGCCTCCAGAACTATGAGAAATACATGTTTGTTTTCTAAGCCATTCAGTCTATGGTATTTTCTTATAGTACACAGAGCTGACTAAGACACTTAATTAACTATTTCTTGGCCTTCAGATTTGCACAATGGTCTGCTGACTGATGCCAGTGTCCATGACCTTCCTATTTGTATCTCTTTCATTCTTGTCAATGCCAGTCCTTTGGGTTTAGGAAAAGAAGTTATTTTCATGCTAATGTGGCAGGACTGTCCATGTGTTCATTGCTTTCTTGCGTTCCTCCAGCACTTTCCCTCACAGGATGGGATAGGTAGGGTCTTTGATCAGATAATGGTGGGTAATGAGTTACTATTATGCTCTGAGAGCCATCACTATCAGCCAGATATGGTGGCTGCCCCTTTACCTGGGGGCCAGGCCTCTGAAGAGAAAAGGCGAAAGACTATATCAGAGGTGAGGAAGTACAGAATCCACAAAGAGACAGACCCTGAGGAGATCTCTGGTTGATCAGTTGGTAGTGCAATGAGGGAGAAAATGATTTGCCTGGATCCTGGGAGGTTTTGTCATCATCCAATAGTAAGACTTCCTTTCTAGGATGAACTATACTATAAGCTGCCCATGATATCACAGATAAAACTTTAGAAAACCACAAAGATACTTAAATGGAGTAAGTTCTCTTAGATGTGACCTCAGGACGTGCCTAAGGTAAGAATTTTATTACCCAAGAGAAAACTAGGGGCAAGATGGTCAAAAGATCAGGGAAGGCAGTGGGACTAAGAGTAGGCAAAATAATATGATGTAAATAACATATAATAGTAATAAAATACATCAGGCTTATTAGCAGAGTCTTTTGTCCATGGGGTAGAGCATGTGCTCATTGGCATTAGAGGTGCCTTCTGTGGGAAGAAGAGGTTCTATCTGCTGGAGATGGACCCCATGATGGGTTTAGGGACCCCCCAGGGTGGACTCTATTCCAACGATGAATGGTAGCACCTGCCTACATACCAGTGAATCTAATTCAGTGAAATAACATATCAAGTGTTGAGCACAGTACTGGTGCTCATTAGGAGTTCAGTTAATATTAGCTTCTGTTATGCATTGAATTTTGTCCTCCCGAAAAGATATGTTGAAGTCATAACCCCCAATACCTCAGAATTGGATCTTATTTGGAAATAGTGTCATTGCAAATATAATTAGCTAAGATGAGGTTATACAGAATGGACCTTAAATTGGTTATCCTATCTAATAAAAGAGTAATTTGCAAATTGATCGTCACTCCAAGACATAAGATGGCCGCCCCATGTGGTCAAAGATGGCTGTCCCCATGTGGACACAAGATGGCCAGCAAGAGAGGGCAGTTAGGGATGACCAGGCCAGCAGAGGAGGGCAGCTGGGGGTGACCAGGCTGATGGAGGAGGGCAGTTGGGAGAGAACAGGCCAGCAAGGGAGGGCAGTTGGGGGCGGGGGAGACCCAGGCCTGCAGGGGAGGGCAGTTGGGGAGACCAGGCCTAAAGGGGAGGACATTTGGGGGGGGGCAGGCCTGCAGGAGAGGACAGTTGGGGGGATCAGACCTGCAGGGGAGGGCAGTTGGCTGGACCGGGACAGCAGGGGAGGGCAGTTGGGGGGACCAGGCCTGCAGGGGAGGGCAGTTGGGTGGGCAGACCTTCAGGGGAGGGCATTTTGGAGGGGGGCAGGCCCTTAGGGGAGGGCAGTTGGGGGTGACCAGGCCTGTAGGGGAGGACAGTTAGGGGCTTCCAGACTGGCAGGTGAGGGCAGTGCGGGGTGACCAGATCAGCAGGGGAGGGAAGTTAGGGGCAATTGGGCCAGTAGGGGAGCAGCTGTGCATCAATCAGGCTGGCAGGGGAGTCGTTAGCAGGTGATTAGGCTGGCAGGCAGAAGTGGTTAGGGACAATCAGGCAAAGGCAGGTGAGTGGTTGGAAGCCAGCAGCCTGGATTGTGAGAAGGATGTCCCAGGTTGGAGAGAGTGCAGGCTTGGCTCAGGGACATCCCATGTGCATGAATTTCATGCACAGGGCCTCTAGTATTATAAGAAGAGAACAGATACTGACACATGAGGGGAAAATCTATGTGATGACAGGGGCAGAGGCTGAAATGCTACTCTGCAAGTTAAGAAAGACCAAGGGTTGCCAACAACCACAGAAACTAGGAAGAATTTTCCTGGTTTCAGAGGGAGCATAGTCCTTCCAATACCTTGATTTTGAACCTCTGGCCCCCAGAACTTTGAGACAACAAATTTCTATTGTTTTAAGTCATTCAGTTCATGACCTTTGTTTGGGCTGTTCCAGTAAAACGGCTACTTCCTTTTCTCTTTTGTCTTCCTAGCTCATCCTCAAAGGTGGGTTTAAAGGTGTTTTAATGATTACTGTGTTTTCTTGGTTTCATGTTCAATTCTCAATCTCAGTCAGGGTGTGTTCAGGAGCAACCAATCAATGTATCTCTCTCATCCCTCTCTCTCTCTCTCTCCTTCTCTCTCTCTCTCTCTCTCTCTCTCTCTCTCTCTCTCTCTCTCTCTTCCCCCCTTCTGCTCTGTCTGAAAATCAATATTAAAAATATACTTGGTGAGAATTAAAAAAGAAAAAGAAAGAAACCATTGGAGAAACAGAAAACAATAAATATTGATGAGGATGCAGAAAAATTGGAACCCTATGTACTGTTGGTAGGAATGTCAATGATGGTGTAGCTGCTGTGGAAAAAAGCATGGAGATTTCTTAAAAGAGTAAAAATAAAACTGAATGTGATTAAGCAATCCCATTTCTGGATATATAAATATATATATATATATATATATATATATATATATATATATATATATATATATAAATTCCAGCAGGATCTTCAAGAGATACTTGCATACTTGTGTAAATTGCAACATTATTCACAATAGCTAACAGGTAAAACAGCATAAATTTCATCATTGGGTAAGTAAAATGTGGTATATAAATAGAAAGGAATATTATACTGATTAAAAAATGACATCCTGTCACATGCCCTGATACAAAGGTATCTTGAAGATGTTAAGCCAGTCACAAAAGGACAAATACTGTATGATTCTACTCATATGAGGTATCTAAAATAGTCAAAATCATAGAAATAGAATGTAGAAAGATGATTGCCAGGGCAGGGGAATGTGGAGGGAGGGGGGTTAGTGTTTAATAACCATAAAGTTTCAATTTTGCAAGATGAAAAAGTTCTATTGCACAGCAATTTGAATATACTTAAACTGTATACTTACAAATATTTAAGATAGAAGATTTAAAGTTATGTGTTTATAACTACAATTTAAAGACAAAATTTTAATTTCAATTAAAAAAAACATACCCTTGGAAAAATTCTCATTTAAAATGTGGAATTCTTTGATCATGTGATTAATTACCTTCTTGCTTTATATTAGATTTTCTTAGAATGGTACTTGCTTGTAACTTGGGTGTGGGAGACTCCCCTGGGCATTTAGGTGTCTTTGAATTTGCTGACCCTGATATACCACTCTCTTCCCCTGCATATGGCATAATAATGGGGAATTAGAGTTCTCTAGAGCAGTGTTTCCCAACCTTCTCTCATGATGAGAATCACCTGGTGGAGTTGTTAAAACACAGATTCCTGAATCCCAACTAAGAAGTGCTAAACTAGAATTTTTGAGAACATATAGGTAAAATTGCATCCCTAACTTAGTGCTCTGTATATAAAATTTGTCTTAGAGCACTAGTTAAGTATACAATTTTACTGGGATCTGAGCCCAGCTAGCAGGAGGGATGCGAATGGCAGCCAGAATGACCAAACAGGGGGCTAGTGTTTGGACTATTATGTGTCACACTGACCCTGACCAGGCAAGTGGAAACACTAGGGTAAGATTTTTCTGACTGCCAGATGCCTCATTCCTGCCTGAGATGCTCAGAGACAGAGACCATGAGCCTTGAAAAGCACTATATTGTTTTGTGATGTCACCTCTGGAAAGTTCTGAGTGTTTTGGTGACCAACTTCTGCATAGGACCTATACCTGGCACCTAACATTGGTATGGCTTTTTACTTGAGATAAAAATAATAATCTTAGAAAGATAGTAGGTGTAGGTATCTCTGCTCCAAAGGCTTTTGGAAGACTTTGACACCAAACAAAATACATATCTTAACTTTTGTTCAGATGTTGATAAAGCCCCTTATCAGTTATCATCTTCACGTTCTTTCAAACTCAGTTTTTCATAATGTACATAATTTATAAGAGGAAGTAAGTGAGTACAAAGTCCTGTTTTACAGATGAGTGATTGAGGCCCAGATGATGGGTTGGGAAGCAGACATCTTATTTTCTCTTTTCCACAGTACTCAAGGCCACATTTTACAAGAAAAAGAGATACCAGATCTGAAAACCTAGAAATTCCAATCAATGTGATTCTACCTCAGGTATGGATAATCACAGAAGGATGAAAAGTATCAGTGTTAGCCAGTATATCCCTCCTCTTTCAAAACTCTAGCAAGATGTTATAGGATGACATCTATAGAGTAGTCAAGACCTTGATTTTAGTTGTGTGCCAGCTGCCAACCAGCTGTGTGCGTTGGGGAGGTCACTTAGCCACTGTGGGTCTTGGGGTCCCTCATTCCTCGAATGAAGAGGGTGGGTTAGGTGATCTGGTAAGACCTTTCAGTCCTAAGACATGACACTCTGAAATAAGCCAATCTTCTGAAAATTAGGTCTTTTGGTACTGGTGCCACTACTCTGGGTTTTTGAAGGAGAATTAGAACGAGGGCTCGCAATGAAATGCATATAACTCAATCCATGAGAACAAAACCTAGTACATACACTGGGATACAGGGTCATTTGGAAGCGTCAAGAAAATTAAGGCCTGATGTTCAGCCAAGACAGAGTGGGCACAAAGGATTCAGAACAGAAACCAGTGAAAGGATGAAGTCTTGACAGGCTGGAGATTCTTAATTCTCCTTCTGCTAAGCAGCCGTTTCCTTGGTGAGGTTCTCCTGAATGGATTGTGTCTGCTGCTGCCATGTCACAAAGGGGGCATCCCTACTTCTCCAGAGTCACCTACGGCCCTGTTAGAAGACCATGGCAGTGCAACCAGAGGGGCTGAAATGTAGGGTGGAGGAGTCCAACGCAGAGGTAACTATCTGAAACCTCTGTCCAGGGAGGTGGAGGGACAGTATTGATTACCAGTGTTACGTGTTTTGAAAAGAACAATATTAGAAAGAAAACCTTCAGCATTCTTTCCACAGGTGGAGGTAACTGTCACAGTCTAGGCAAGTATGTTCAGCAGAGGACAAATATAGGACAGGAAAGCATTCTGGCTATTTGTTTTCACATTATTCTATGACTTTGTAGTGAACAGCCACTTCTCTGTGTCAGCTCATGGAGCTATGGCTTGCCCACAGGGTTCCTACAACTGCAGGAATCTTGTTTTAGGTTTGATTCTTTCCACGTAAATTACTCATGTGGGTCTGTTGGCCACTACTCTCCTGATGGTGGGTGTTACTCCTTTGGTTTGTTCTCAGCTGTATGAATCAATGTTTGTTTTGCTAAGGGACGGGCAGAGGGTGCCAACCTGAAGATGGGGTTGGGCATGGGGGCCAGCATAGGCCTTGAAATAGTGATCATGTGATGGTAGTTAGGAAAGTCTCCAACCTAGCATAACTCTCCCTGCCAGCCTCCCAGAAACAACCCAGCATGTGGAGGAGAGAAAGAGAACAGATCCAGAAAGTGGTTTAAAAAGACTTGTTCCGGGGCCATCTACTTCCTGTGCTGTAGGACCCGATGCTGATGCTGGGGTCCAGGAGTGCATGGAGGGCACTGAATGAGAGAGTACCTGTTGCCTGGGCACATGGGTACACCTGCCATGGGGACATAAGTCATGTACCAAGTTTCAGACACCTGCTTGAATGTTCTAATGGGTTTAGGAACAATCAAAGAACATGTTCTAGGCTGGTGCACTGGGGGAGGGGTGTGGTCATCTATAATTTTAGATTATCTGAACTGTGCCACCAACGAAGATGTGAGAAGGACCAATGAATTCGCTGGACCTCCCCCAATGAGATGGTGCATGGCTCGGGAAAGGGATTGATGTGGTTAATAAGGGGAGGGAGAACTATCTACCAAGCACTAATTTGATCATGTGTTGAGTGAGCCCTGAGCCATGCAAGTATGAGGCAGAAATTATACAAGTACAGGGTCTGGGAATCCCAGGAACCCTACTAATAACAGCAGAGCTGGAGTTAGGGGCTTAAACCCAGGTTAACGCCCACTCACTCTGCTACACCACAAGCTGGGCGTATGCCACCTGGCTCGGCCAGGCCATACCTTAGCCCTCTGCTCTTCTCTCGCTTTTATAGATAGTGCTTCCTCTCCCTGCATCTTACCTGTTTGCACCTGACCTTCCTGCATGTATCTGCCATATGCTGTTTAATTCTGGAACTGAGTCCATTCGTTTTAGAAGGGAATTGCATCAGCAGTTCTGTGTCTCCAGAAAGTGTCTTTGGCCTTCTATCTCCCAATCATGCTAGGCATTGGGGCTCCTTAATTACAATGCAAATGCCTATGACTCACTAATAGTTACCACCCTTAGGTCTTTCCAGGTCTTACTGATTTCCAGTTTTTCTTCCTCATATTAAATATTCGTGTTTTCCTATCTATTTCCCTTCAGCACATTAAGTTGTAAGCCATCAGTGTTATTTCCTGTGCAAGCTAGCTGACCTCCCGATTCCTTTGGTGCATATGTTTGTAATGATTCAGTTCTCACAGGCATTCCTATTTCCCCAACTGAGCACTATCTGTGAATTTCATGAAGATGTTTACTACTAGATCATCAATGAAGTATTTATACTCTGAAAGCATCCTCCAGTGCCCCCTCATTCCTCCACTTGTCTTTTCTCAATCCCATTTGTTTGGGCTTGTTCTTCGGAAGTTAATGGAGTCTGCTGACAATACTGAGATCTCTGCCAATTTGAACCAACTGTTAGAAGGAAGATTTCATGAAATTCTGTGTTAAGCAATTAGCTGAAACCACCATACACGATAATGAATTTATTCTCTTTGCTGTTAATGTTATAATTTATTAAAATCAATTATATTCACCTGTGAATTACGCTCTTACCTAGTTGTATTAAAATCAACATTGATTTTAGCATGGTATAGGGAGCTTATAATGACCCTCAGCCTTGTCACCTTGTCTGAAAATTAGTAGCATATCTAGCTCTTCCTTCTAGCATCCTGGGCCTCTCAGCTTTCTATGCCTGTAAGCACCTCTGATGGCTGAGTGTTCTTTGATTACAACGCTCAGTACTGTTGGCAAGTAGGTGTTTAAAAACTTGGTTAATAGTCTTGAAATCTACTAGGCTTTGGACATCTCTTCTGGTGTGTGGTAGTAACACTTTTCCAGGAGTGGAGAGAATGTCAGTGTTAGGTAAGCCTGGCCAGTCCTGTCCCTAAACCCATTAGATGGGAAGCCACCAACCCAAGGAATTCCACCCCAGAAGGTCCCACACAGAAAGTCCTGTTCCTTAGAAATGTCATAGCATCAGTAAGAGACATTGGTCTTATTACCCACCCCCTTACCCTTTGCCTCTTCTCTCCCACCATTGTCCACTCTTCCTCCATGCTCTCCACTTGCCAGGAAACTGGTGATCTGACAAAGGCACCCCGTTGTTGGTGATTTCAAACATTTTTCTTCCAGGATCACTTATACTTAAGAATGAAATGACAGGAAATGGCCAGGCCTGATGCTAAGGAAGAACTCTCATCCAGAGGTGAGATTCAGGCATCTGTGAGGGATTTGTGCCCAGGCCCTTCCTGAATCCCCAGCATAAACACACCTTAGGTTACAACTATGAGCACATTCTCCTGAGGGCAGTCTCTCTTGGCCACCTTCCTCATAAGGCCTGATGGGAAGGTATCATAAAACTTGTAAGCCAATTGTATTTCTCTCTTCCTTCCATCCGCATAGCCCATTCTCCCAAGAAGAAGCCAACCTTTTCCTCTCCCTCCTACTGGATATGTTTTATTATGAGAGCATTTCCCACAGATCAGGGAGGAGTCAATCTTCCTGGGCCATGCTGCTCTGGGGACTTGGACCTGCAGCCATAGGCTCAGCCTTCAGGCCTAGCAGAACTTTCAGGGATGTTCCAGGGCTTTTTGTTGGCTCACATCTTTTGTCAAGGCTCAAGGACATCAAGAACAGCATAATTTAGCTTACAAAACCAACCCAGTGAGACCACTGGTCAAGGTGACCTCCTGAGAAGGAGCTGGCTTCATACATAGGCTGAGGAGGCCTGGGATTTTGTACCTCATGTATTTGCTTAGCACATATGCTCACGTTTTAGAATGTCCTTTTGTAGAGAAATATATTCAGCATTTGCTACAGGCCCGGAATTTTGTTTAAGCCTTACACGTAGACCTGGCCATCTGGTCTCTATGACAGCTTGCCTACCACTTTCTTGGTCTCTCAGAACAACGTAGGGAAATAGGCAGCCCAACTACATTTAGGTTCATTGTAGAGGTGACATTCAGAGTAGCTAAGTGACTTTCTGAAGAGCATTCAAAGATATGGGACATTTGAGCCCAAAGTTACTAAGAATTTGCAGCCTCTGCATTCATTAGATTATAGGTTCAAGATGGTGACATGGACAACCAGCATGCTGGAGGCATTTGTATGCAGGGGACAGCAGAAGACTACATAGATGAATCTGCAGTTTTGTGAGATTCACATAAGGAGACTTCCACTGTTACACCACTTATATTATGCAGAAACAGCTCTGCAGTTTAAAAATATGAATAGAAATGAGGACATAGCTTTATTAAATACAATAGTATATTAAGACAAACAAAATCACCACTCTTGTAAGCCAAAAATGGTACAGTGTTAACAGTTTCACATATTTCAACCTAATAGCTCCTCCTTAGCTTTCAGTGCATTTTGGTTTGATTAGCAAGGACTCATTACTTCTCCACTGTATATAAAATGTGCTGTTCTAATTTCCAGGACTAAGGATGTAAAAAAAGAAAATAAGTGACAGGTCACTGTATTAGGGAGTTGCAAGTTATTCACCTAGGGAGAAGACGGGACAGAACAGAAGAGAACCACTGCAAAGCAATTATATCAACAGATGCAAAATAAAGCATCTGCCTTTGTGAGGAGCTAGGATGAGCATGCCATTTGGAGTCAGCCTGGTTTTAAACCATGACTTTGCCCCCTTCTTGGCTATGAGATCTGAGGTAGAACCATGGTGGTTATTTTTGGTAAGACATTCCATATGAATGTGGAAATCAATTATCATATTGTCACATTATGACAATTATCATATTGTCATTCAGTAAGTGTTATTTTCTTGTTCTAAAAAGCTTTCTCTAAGGAAATGCTAAACAATGTATCTTCCTAACCAAAGTACATCCTTGCATATTTGTAGCTCACAATAAAAAAAGAAAATATCACATTTTATTATTTGATTTTGAATTCTACAACAAACTGCGGTGAGGCAGCGTTTATAGTAAGGTTGTGCACTGCAGCAACAGTTGTAAATAGCACTCTCTAGAGTTTGTCATTGTACAATCTGCACACACACGAGGTGGCTCTGAATCATGTTAGCATCCACCTATCCTATACATGGAAATATAAGCACGGAAATGGAAAGGTTTTATAAGGCCGTGCACTCACACAGTGCAGAGCCAGGACTCTCCAGGTAGTCAGCCCCAGATCCCATCCTTACTGCCTGCATCAATGCTTGTGGAACTTGGACCGCTCTCATTTGCACCAAAAGATAATTGGTGCTAATAACTGACTTTTTAAATTGACTGGAAGTTCCCTGAGGGAAAGGTCTGAGACCAGATGCTAAAGTAATGTTAGTTGATTCATTAACATAAATGTGGAAGAATAATTGGTGCAGTAACATTCAGAGTGGGACTAGATTAGGGTGAGGAGTTTTCACAAGGCCAGAAAAGAACTTTTATTTGAGAACTAAGTTCAGCTGGTCTGATTGCAATCAGCAAAAAATCATGGGAAAGAAAGAATTTGTCTTGGCATAATGTTTTCCCAAAGTTCAATCAGGACTCTTGGCGTATCTGAAATGCCTGTATATTTAGTGTCTTCTCACTTTCAGAAATAGAAAAGGTGCTGCTTTACTTTAGCCTCATCTTGAGTGGGTGAGGCTAACATTCTTGGATAGATGAGGCTAAAGTGAAGATGTTTTTGAAGACTAGACCACGAGTCAGTAGTGGATTTGATTTCTTTCTTGATCCTGTCTAGAGATTGAAGGACATATATTAGGACTCAATTATAAGAGGATAATTTGGTCTTCTGGGTAAGGAAATAAAGGAACCTATTAGTCCATCAACATTTTCTGGATCAGGAGCGGTGGGCACAGAACAGAGAAGGCAGCAGGGTCTTGTTAGGAAGTGTTGACCATTTAAGGGAGGGGACAGAATGTCAACCAGGTTGGTAAAAGAATTTTGCTGGGAGCATTGTGGTACCCATTCAAAAACATGAATCTGTGGAACCAGAGAAAGTTAGACTAAGAGGGTATTTAGAGGTAATGCCACTGATCCTTCATTATACAGAAGTGGAAACCAAGGTCAGAAGGTGAGAGGATGTGACTAAGGCCTCCTAATGGCATGCATAAAGAGAAGGACCCATACACCAGATCATCCATAGCTTGGGATCCATCATTATACGTTAAGTCTTTATTTAGTGCATTTCTGTTGAAGAGACAATTGAAAATACATTGATTACCCAGTTCAGAAAGTGAATAGAGAATAATGGCAGCTGAATAGGATGATTTAAAGGCCATCAGGGAGTCTCTGAACAGGTATAAAGCATTATACATTTCTCTTTGGACATTCAATTAGATCAAGCAATCTAAAAAGGAAATAAGACAATTAGGGAAATTTGAACGTGGACTCAGTATTTGCTGATATTAAGAAATTATTGCTAAATTTTAAAAGGATGATAATGATTTTGTTTAAAAGATACACATTGATGTATTTATGGATAAAATGAGAATGTCTATACTCTGCTTTAAAACAATCCAGTGACAAGGGAGTGGTTGTGGAGTTGGCTGATGGGATATATGAAACTATTTTGGCCTCAATTTAATAATTACTGAAGCTAGGTGATGGGTACATGAAACAATGTACAAAACTAATAATTATTAGATTATTCTCTTTATCTTTTTATATATGTTTGAAATTTTCTATAATGAAAAGGTAAGGAAAAAGTGTGTTGACCCCCAAAGTACTTCAAATCCTTTGATAAATCCATGGGGATTCCCCATGTGAATTCCTCACATATACAAGTTCACGGAACCAGAACTGGGTTTGTGGATTAGCAAGTGAACTGATTCAGGTTATTTAACATATCCAAGTTTCAGCTTCTCCATCTGTAAAATGGGAATAGAATAACGCCTTTTAAATTCAGTGTTGTGAGGTAATTCGGTAGATAGAACGCTTAGCTCAGGGCCCAGCACAAAATTGAGGCTCAATATTTGTTTCCTTCTTCCCTTTCTTTTCAGGATTGGGATACACACCATTGGCTAAAACAGCACTTTCCATAATGAGATAGTCTAGAGTAAGATGCTGCTGGGATGGAGCCTTGCATTGTTTCTAGTTTGAGGATGGAGAGGACCTCTCCAGTGTACACCTTGTCAACCTTGCTAATCTTTCCAGAAATCTAGATCAAAGGACCTTAAATTTACAAGGACATGTTGTGGACCATCCACCATGAGGTTCATTCTGATCATAGGTTCATCCACAATAGCCAGTGTGCTTTTCCAGTTGAGAAATATAAAAATCATGGAGGCTGGATTCATTTAAAGCAAATAAGGATGTGATTATAGAATGTCCTCACACCCTCACTATCTGGAAGATTAAGCACATTCTTACAAAGTTAATGACATGTGCTTATTGTAAAGTTAATGGCATAGAAATGTGCCTTCTATTTGTCTAGCTCATTGGGTCTTAAGGAATTCTAACCAACCTTATACACTGTAAAAATTATCTCTACACACACACACACACACACACACACACACACACAGTATATGTGTAGAGATATACAAATACACACTATATAAATATAGTATATAACCCGACTTATTTTTTGTCTTTTTTATCTGTAAAATAGCGAAAGTAACCTAAGAAATAAGGAATTTATATTTGGAGAGCATTGCAATGTACTTGGATGAAATATTTTCAGTGTATTCAGAAGTAAATATCATGACCATATTTTTATTTAAATGAATTGCTGCGGTTGCTGCATCTTCTCTAGGATGCATTCCACCTGGTCACCACTTTTTGAATACATCTCAGAAGTCTTCCCTTAGTGAAGCCTCCTTTTCCTGAGAACACCTTACATGGCTATGCCACCTGGCAGTTTTAAAATCACTGTTGCTTTCTTTATCTCATTCAATCCTCACAAAGTGTTGTGAACCAAGCAGGGCACGCGTTATTTCCATTTTTCTGGCACATGTCACTGACTTTCAGTGTTGGAAGGTGCCTGGATTTGAGATCATGGAGTTTGACAACCGTGTTGTTACCAGTGAAAAATCTGGGTCTCAGAGAGAGTGGGAAAGCTCTTCCTTTCACATGCAGATCAGCCGCAGAACTGTGACTCTCGTTATTGGTGAATTCCATGTTTGTAAATTTGCCTATTTTTCCCCCCACTGAATTATTGTAACCCAAATCAGTACTCATGGCACTTCCGCGGCCATCCACGGACACGCACAGACGGAGGAAACATTTGAGTTACCTGACGCAGACGTTCTCAGTTGAGGAGCCTTCTTGTTTCAGCTCTTCTTCTGCGAAATAGTGTTTATTTCACAGCTTCTTTAGTACCAGGTTTTTCACACATCCGTGCTTTTTGTTGGTTATTTCACTGCCGAAAATCACCCTCCAGCATAACTGAAGAGCTGTCTAGTCTACCCAAGCACAAGAAGGCAGGGATGTGCCTTACAGAGAAAACAGGCAAACTTGGCGCAGGCTTGCGCTACAGTGCTGTCGTCAGAGCTCAATGTTAGCGAATCAACAATCCATATTGCACAGGCGTCTTTCAACAGACACAAATAGGTGAGGTGCTGAATGGTGGGTGAAAATGTGAACAGAGGCTCTCAGCAACCTAACCTTGCATTTCTCCCCTGTAGTCATGGTTCAGTGTTCATAACTCAGTGTTCTCAGAAATTTCATAGAACAGCACTGCAGGGAGTAATGAGGATCAACCGCATTACCTTGGAGGACCCCGAGAGACCAGGTGCAAAAGAGCCTACTGTGTGGCCGAGCCAGGCCAGACCATCAGCGGGGGTTATTGAGAGGTGTCAGCCAGCCTTGGGACAGTCACTAACTCTGGGCCTCCCTTCTCTCCCGCAGAGGGGCACGGCCGAGCCCTTCCTGAGGCTCCACAACCTGTACTCCAGCCCACGCTGCCCCCGGCAGGCCGCCCTGGCTAGGCCGGGCCGCCGCGTGGTCAGCCAGGACTCCTACCCGCTGAACCGCTTCTCCTCGGTGCCCCTGGACCCCATGGAGCGCCCCACCTCCCAGGCCGACCTGGAGCTGGACTACAACCCGCCCCGCGTGCAACTCAGCGACGAGATGTTCGTGTTCCAGGACGGGCGCTGGGTGAACGAGAACTGCCGCCTGCAGTCGCCCTACTTCTCGCCCTCGTCCTCCTTCCACCACAAGCTGCACCACAAGCGGCTGGCCAAGGAGTACCTGCTGCAGGACGAGAACAAGTGCCTGCGCGAGGAGAACCGCGCCCTGCGCGAGGAGAACAGGACGCTGCGCAAGGAGAACAAGATCCTGCAGGCCTTCTGGGAGGAGCAGAAGCTGTCGCAGGGCCGCGAGGACAGCCGGGCCGCGTCGCCGCTGCTGCGCAAGGACAGCGCGGCCGCCGAGGCCGCCAAGAAGGACGCGGCGCTGCAGGGCCTCCGCAGCAGGGACAACAGCGCGCTGCTGCTGCTCCGCGAGGAGAACCGCGCGCTGCAGCAGCTGCTGGAGCAGCGGAAGGCCTACTGGGCGCCGGCGGAGGAGAAGAGCGGCCCCGCGGAGGAGAGCAGCCCGGCGCCCTCGCCCCTGGAGGAGCCGCACGGCCCCGGGGGGCTGCTGCCCGACGCGGGCGCCGGCCTGTCCCCCTTCGAGGAGCCCCAGGGGCCCGCCAGCCCGCAGGACGACTCCAAGACGCTGCGCGCCCTGCGCGAGATGGTCAGCACCCTGGCCAGCTCCTCCCGCGGCGAGGAGGAGGCCAAGGCGGCCGCGGGGCTGGTGGACCAGCCCCTGGAGCTGCTGCGGGAGATGAACCAGGCGCTGCAAGCGCTGCGGGTGGAGAACCAGAGCCTGCAGGTGCTGCGCGAGGAGAACCGGCTGCTGCAGGAGGAGAACCGCGCCCTGCACGTGCTGCGCGAGGAGCACCGGCTGTTCCAGGAGGAGAACAAGGCGCTGTGGGAGAACAACAAGTTGAAGCTGCAGCAGAAGCTGGTCATCGACACGGTGACCGAGGTCACGGCCCGCATGGAGATGCTCATCGAGGAGCTGTACGCCTTCATGCCGGGCAAGAACAAGGACCCCAAGAAGCCGCCCAGGGTCTGAGGCCGCCCAGGTGCGCGGAGGCACCGAGCTGGGGGCGCAGCGTATTCCGCAGAAGAAAACCTCCTGCCTCTAGTTCCCTTGCCTGCCGTCACCCGCTAGCTCGTGTTGAGCAGAATGGCCGGCCTTCCTAACCCAGAGCAGTAATAAAGGCGAGAGGAGGCTGGGTCCAGTTAACGCGGTGCTGCGCTGCCTTTTTCTTTTGAGTTTATTTATTTTTAAAGCAGTTTTAGGTTTACTGCAAAATTGAGAGGAAGTGACAAAGATTTCACATATACTTCCTGACTCACGCATGTGTACTCTCTCCTATTAATAGACCCCCTCCCCCCCAGAGTGCACACTTGTTAAAACTGCTGAGCTTCTTCCGCTGGCACATCATCACCACCCAAAGCCCACAGTTTACACTAGGGTTCACTCCTGGTGCTTATGGTTTTGGACAAATGTCTAATGCTGTGTATTCACTTATGTATCACACAGTATTTTTAAGGCTCTAAAATCCTGTGATAAACGAGTGAATACACCTGTTTCCCTGTTCATTCCTCCCTATTAACCTCTGATCTTTTGACTGTCCCCATAGTTGTATCAGAGGTCATAGAGTTGGAATTGTACAGTGTGTATGTAGCCTTTTCAGAATTTGCTTCTTTCAGTTAGCAATGTTCCTTTAAGATTCCTCTATGTCTTTTTAAAAAAATATATATTTTATTGATTTTTTACAGTGAGGAAGAGAGAAAGATAGAGAGTTAGAAACATTGATGAGAGAGAAACATCCATCAGCTGCCTCCTGCACACCTCCCATTGAGGATGTGCCTGCAACCAAGGTAGATGCCCTTGACCGGAATTGAACCTGGGACCTTTCAGACTGCAGGCCGTTGCTCTATCCACTGAGCCAAACCGGTTTCAGCCCTCCATGTCTTTTCAGGGCTTAATAGCCCATTTCTCATTAGCCCTGAATAATATTCCATTGTTTGGATGTACCGTAGTTTGTTTATCCATTCACCTACTGACATCTAGTTTAGGCAATTATGAATCTGGCTTCTTTTTATTCTCATTATTCCTAGTCTGTCTGTTTATCTCTTTCATTTCCTGTCATTTTTTTCTTCCATTCCCTCTTCTCTGTCTTTCTCGCTTTCTGGTCATCTTCAGTTTTCAAGGTTATGGTGTGGGAGATGGCCCTAACCATAAAGGAGGTCACATTACATAAGGGCTTTTCAGCTTTAGGCTATTGGGGTTGGATAACTCTTTGTTGTGGGGGCTCTCCTGTGCATTGTGGCATGTTTATCAGCATTTTCTTCTTTTTTCACTAGAAGCCAATAACAGCCACCAAACCCCCCGTGTGACAACCAAATATGTCTCTAGACAACACCAAATGTCCCCTCCATGGACAAAATCCCTGTCTCCTCTCCCAACATTGCTCTAGGTTTCTTAAACTACCTTCCTTGAAACACAAGTCCCTGAACTGCTCTGAAAAAATGAAGGTTTCAGGGAAATGCTATTGCAATTCTCTGTGTCAGGTTCATAATCATATTCCCAACTTAAAGAGTTTGAGAAGTCTTACAAAGAAGAAACCTGCTTAGCTTTGGTGAACCAGAATAGCCAAACCGCTTTTTATGTTTGCCTGCTGATCATGCAGTTTGGGAAGTGTTGCTCTGTGCTCTCTGGACCCTAGGCTCACATCCCTACCCCTGCGTGGCCTTGCTTACTCATGATTCACACTTCTCAGTTGGATGTAAAATGTGGGGTGGTGCCCGCCAGGTTCACTGGAGGGAAGGTTTAGAGGTTCAGCTTCTGTAAATTCTTTCTTGCTTAAATAATATGGAAAAATAAGATTACTCCCATTCCAGAGAGGCCATAAACTATGCCCCCAAAAAAGTTGTCAGTGCTGGTGCCAGGCCAGGCATTGAGATATGGTCTCATGGCCCAGTACCAGCACACAGGACTTCTTTCTCAGAAGATCCGAAACTCTCGTTCCAAATTTGGAAGACAAAGAACTGAAAAAGGTATAAACAGAGAAGACTTTCACCATGTTGGGGTCCAGAAATTTGACAGAGACATTCTACTCTGAGCCACTAGTGCTACTGTAATAATAAAAGGCTCCAAATTAATTTAGATTATTGATTAAGGCATCTTCTGATTTACAATATAACAAGACAAGCTCCAGAAGAGGAGTCAAAGGCCCACCTCTGAGGAGCTCTTTTGCCCCATTGCCTTTACTTGATGTGACTCCGTGGCCTTCATCCTCTGAAGTGGGAATTATGATTTATTCCATAGCTATGAAAACTGGAACACCAAGGATTTGCCAGAGGCTAGCCAGCTAATAAGAGCCAAACTGGGACTTCAACGCAGACTTTATGAGGGCAGATCCCAAACTCTTTCTATTAGATCACATTGCCAAGTGAACCTGGTCTCCAAAAATAGAGTTTAAAAATAGATTTGGTACCTATTTTCCAGATTTCTGAAGTTGTTGAGTCTAATCCAAATTAGCCTCAGAAATCCCAAATGAGGGAGAACAATGATGGAAGTATTTCCTCTCTCCAGCAGGTGACTACACATCAAATCTGTATGAAAGGATAGAAGGGGACTGATGTGCATGTAGAGGATGCATAATTTATTCCCCTGTTGCCACCAAAATCTGGTAAATAGGAAATGGTTGCTAATAGATCTCTGGCCCTTCCTTGTTTTTTCCCTTCTGAATTTGGTAAATACATCATGCAGAGCATCATGAAATAACAGAATTTAAGTCAATATAATAAGCAATAGTGTAGAGATTTTTTTCATTTTTTTGTTGATAAAATCAAATTGATATATGTGATTCCAGACAACCAGAAGGCACACTCCTTTGTTTCATATTGTGTTACAAATATTTAACTTGGATTAATCTCCAAAACAGCAGTTGGAGGTTTTTTTTGCAAGCTGAGGGAGTTTGGAGGACTTAATACTACAATATTTAGCCATGTCAACTTTCTCTGTCAGGCAGAATCTAGGGTGAAAAATTAGCAAGATGAGCTATTAAATGTCATTTTTATGGAGAAGAAGAGATTTACTTCAAAACAATGTTTCAGTGCATAGTGTAATCTTAGATTAGATAACGTTCAGTGAGAGCCTGTAAGATTTGCCTTTAGTGAGCTAAGCATTCTACCTTTCCTAGTTTCTCCCATTTGGCTTTGGCTTGGCTGGCTGGCACTCTTGGTTGCTGGGGTCAACTACAGCACTCCAAATGAATTGCCTGAATCCTATCCATAGGCCTATCTAGGGCCCATAAATTGAGGGTCAGGTCCAACAAAAAACACTCACAACCTGAAACAGCAGGCTAATTATGGAAACTAAAGCGTTCTGAAGTGAGCTAAAGGAGGGGATTCTGATAGGAAATCATCCTCAGTTTTTAACAGAGTGGCCACACTAGGAACTAGAAACAAAACTTCTGAAGAAAATCTTTTAGGCTTTAGTATACTTTGATTCTATTCTTGAACTTTTCGCTTTTCTGAGGACTTTCAGAGGGACCTCCATCTGCATGCAGTGAGTGTTTGTTAGAATCCAGTGTTTTGTCAGGGAGGGAAGCAGCAGGGAGCAAGGCCTTGGGACAGGTGTCTGATGGGAGAAGTCAGAAACCCCACAGTCCTCACTAACCACCAGGGTATTGTTCTCAGAGTTCAATCTGAGTCATTACATGGGAATGGCTTTTACTGAGAAGCTAGATCATTTTCAGAATGTTCTGGCTATATTAAGAGCAGCTGCTGGAAACCGCATTTTTTCCATTCCTAATTTTGAGCCTCTGAATATTTTGCAGCAGATAGAATGTGCTTGACAACTGGAAGACAAAAGGCACACTCTCTCTGCTCTCCCCGGGTTTGTGCTCCTTTCCTCATTCGCATGCAAGTCTTCTCCAGCCTGAGCTCTTATCAGTTTCTCTGAATAAATCTTTCCAGATTTCTTACCCTCTTTGTTCACTCAAACAATGGCCTTTGTAACCAAGGACAAAGTTAGGAGCTGATGACAGATTATCTTTAATGTTGTCAATGACAAGTGACTTTGTGGTTGTTGTTGTTAATATTCACCTGAGGATATTTTTTTACCCATGGTATTCAGAGAGAGTAGGAGGAGGGGGAGATACAGAGAGAAGCTTTGATGTGAGAGACACACATTGATTGGTACCTTCCTGTATGGGTCCCAACTAGGGGCAAGAATCGAGCCTGCAACCAAGGTACGTGCCCTTGACCGGAATCGAACCTGTGACCCTTCAGTCTGAGGGCCAACACTCTAACTACTGAGCCAAACTGGCTAGTGCAAGACAAATGACTTCTAAGTTTGAGACATTTTCTCTCTCTAAGCCTGTTTTTATTCTGTGCAGAGTGTGATTCAGAGATCTCCATCAGAAATCATTTGTGGGAACACAAAGCCCAAACCTTTCATGAAATTGGTCAGTTGTTATTCAAAAACACTGTGTAGGGTGGGCTAGAATTTCTTGGCTGTCAGTTTTTGTGGACCTATGGTTGGGCTGTCCTCACCTTTCCCCTCTCCTTCACTCATTCAATCCATCACAAGTTCCTTTGATTCTGTCACCTAATAACTCTTGAACCTTTCTCTCTATTCTCATGGGTATTATCTCAGTCCTGACCACTGCTGTCTTCTGGGTGACTGCTCCAACTCTGAGTTGACATCCTTAGCTCCAAAGTTAACTTCCAGCCAATTTTTCATGTTGCCAAACTTATTTTCTTAAATTTGTGAATGTTATCATGTGATTTCCTTATTTAAAATTTATCACTAGCTTTCCATGATCTTCAGGATAAAAGGAAGCTTTATTATAGGTCCTAGGCTTAAGTGTGGATGGTACTTTATGTTCTTCTGACCTTCTGAATTTAATGAACACATCACTGCTTCTCAGGGTCTCCACTGGACTTCAGAATTCAACATAATTTAATCAAATGTCCCTCTTGTCTCTTGGAGGTTATATCCAGAGAGGAGAGATTCTGCCTCCTGGAGAAAGTAGGCAGAGCTCTAGGAAGCAGAAAGATGTTCTTGGAGTAGAGAGGAAGGATGGGGAAATCTATCTTGCCAGGTGGTTGTAATGAATCTTCCTTGGTCATGATTAGGTTGCTGGATGTCAAAACCCAAAAACCTCCCACTGCACTTCGTTTTTAGTGAAAATAATAGAAATGGCCATGCACTAACAGCGTGGAGTTCAGAGTCAGACTTCTGGGTATGTATCTCAGTTTCCTACTTACTGTTTGACTATGGGAAAGGTACTTAAGCTTTCTGTGTCTTCTAGAGTAAACAATGGCACCTGCTTATATCAGCTAATGTTGCATCATAAACTCATTCCAAAACTTATTGGCTCAAATACAACCATTTATTTATTCAGGCTAGGCTTAGCTGAGCAGGCTGGTCTCAGCTGGGCTTGCTCAGGCACTTGTGGTCAGCTGGCAAGTGGCTGCTTGGCTCTGCTTCTGATGGTTGGCTCTTGGTTAGGGCCCATTGGGTCTTCTTCATGTGGTATCTCACTGTCCAGACAGTTATCCCAAACTTAGTCTCAGGGCAGAGGCAAGGATTCAAAAGAGAAAGAGCAGAGTGCAAGGCCTCTTGAAATCTAGGTTTGGAACTGGCCTGTCCTCACATCTACTGACCACATTCTATAAGCAAAATCAAATCACAATGCCAGCCCAATTTCAAGGTTGCAAAGTGCATTCCACCTCTTGATGGCAGAGCTGCAAAAGACATGGATACAGGAAAACATTTGATTGGCAACACCGGTGCACTTAATCTACCATACTACTTACAGGCTGTTATAAGAGTCTACATGCAAAATACTTAGAACAGAGACTCTAGTACATGGAAACACTCAGTAAATGTTAGCCATTATTATGAAAATCATTATGTTTTTTCTGTGTATCTTTAAGAGTACAGGTAGAAATTAGAGCAATTCTTAGAAAACAGCCTCAAAGACTTTTGAGGATTTTTCAATTAATTTAGCTAGAAGAATTTCTTTTGTGGTCTTGGAAGAGCTATCTAAAGTCAGCAACCAAGCTCCTGTTTATGCTCTGAAACACAGACTTATTGTGTGGCTTGAGTAGGTTAATGTATGCAAAATGATTAACTCAGCACCTGGAATGTAATAAACAGTAGTGGTACCTATGATTATTATATTACTGTAATAGGGTCAATCATTTGGAAAAGAATCTACCTTTACATTGCTCCAATTCATTGCTAAAACTAATGTAGATTTGTTTCACATGATGCTGAGAACTCAATCTAATAGGAAAACTCAGTGCCAAAGGTAGAAGTAAAACAAAGCTTTATGATGGAAATTTCTGTACATCCACATAGAAAAGTATAAGCCCCACATTCTTTCATTATGTAGCTTTCATAGATCAATGGGCCGGTTTTCATTTATTGCCCTCAACTATTTTTGTTAAATTTTTAAAACCAAATCCCAGATGCCACATCAATACTTCAGGATATGTCATTGATAGGTATTTCATTTCTTTTATAGATATATAACCATATCATTATCACACCTCTCCAGATTCTTTAATCATTCCTGAATATCATCTAATACCCAGTTCATAATAAAATTTCTCCCATTGTCTGTCTGGTCTGAACTAGATCCATACATCGCATTTGTTATGTAAGATACATGTTTGTTTTGAAGAAGGAGAATTTTGCCCAGTTCCTGGGCTAACAAGAATTGGCTAGTGTTATCCAAGGACATGAAACAGCCTGTACACTCAGTATGGATATACATACCAATGTGGTTTTCAGAACTTTTTCTGCATTTCCCAGGAAATGTTGATGATAACATTGGTGTGTTTAAAGATGCACTTGTTTAGAAAAATTCAGAGACATGCTCCCGAGAGCTATGATGTGATGACCCAATAGGTCCAAGTGACTAGCTTCATTAAACTCAAGGTCACTTGAAAGAATTGAGATCCGTGCCATTATCTGAAGGCTTGAAGTCTTAGAAAGAATAGAAGCAAAGGAGCTGCTTATGCTGAGGAAGGAGCCTTCCAGTGTTCTAGGTCTGACCAATGGCAAGATGGTCCCAGACTAAGGAGAATCTAACACCAGGCTGTCACACAGAAAATTGGATTAAAACTTTTGTTGTTGTTGTTATATCTCTTTAAGGATGTTGGCTCTGGTAGTCAGATAGGACTTCAGGAAAGAACAGAGAATGCCAAAAGCTCTCAGTGCTTTCTTTGCTTGTCTGAAGTGGGAAGTATTTTTTAAAATTATTTTAAAATATATTTTTAACTGTGGTAAAAAAAAAAAACACAACAACAAAATATGCCATTGTAACCATTTTTGAGTGTACAGACAGTAATATTAAGTATAGTCACACTATTGTGCAACAGATCTCTAAGACTTTTTTGTTTTGCAAAACAGAAACTCTATATTAAGCAATAACCCCATTTTCCCCCTTCCAACTACTGCTAACCATAATTCTACTTTCTGAATTCTATGAATTTGCCTGCTTTATTGATTTATTTACTTATTAGCTATTTGTATAACTTACAAAGTAATCAACTCAATAATTACAGTACCCATCTGACACCATACATAGTTATTACAATATTATTGACTATACTAGAGGCCCAGTGCACAAATTTGTGCACTTTGAAAAGAACTATGGGCCGTGAGGCTGCAGTGGGCATAGGGGCAGGTCTTGGCCCATCGTCTTCACCCCTGCCTGGCTCCTCCTACTGCAGCCTCCAGTCCCTTGTCTGCCTGCAGTCCTGCTCCTGCCACCACTGCTCCCATGCACTGATGGTGCCAGCCCTACACTCACCTGCTGATGGCATGGAGCTATTGGGGCTGGTGCCACCAGCGGGTGCGAGCAGGGCTGTTGCCAGCAGCAGGTACAAGAGATGGCTGTTGGCCCTGATTGCCTCTCAGGAGCAGGGGGAAGTGGAGAAGTCCTGAGGGGAGGGATTACCTGGACAGTTTTTCTCAGTGGTTAGACTGAAGGGTCACAGATTCAATTCCTGGTGAAGGGCATGTATCTTGGTTGCAGGTTCAAACCCCAGCTTTGGTTGGAGCACATGTGGGAGGCAACCAATTAATGTGTCTCTCTCACATCAATGTTTCCTCTCTCCTACCCTTCCACTCTCTTAAAAAAAATCAATGAAAAAAATCCTCGAGTTAAAATTAATTAGAAGAAGAAGAAGAAGAGGAGGAGGAGGAGGAGGAGGAGGAGGAGGAGGAGGAGGAGGAAGAGGAGGAGGAGGAGGAGAAAGAAGAAGAAGAAGAAGAAGAAGAAGAAGAAGAAGAAGAAGAAGAAGAAGAAGAAGAAATGGAGGGATATCTTGGCTGCTAAGATCCCCTCTAAAAAGTAAGAGGTTCAAGTCTCACATTGGGCTCTGCAGCCCAGGGTTCCAATGCCAGAAAGAGAAGTCCCCATAATTTCTGGCTGTGAAAATCAGCAGGGATTACAGCTAAGTGAGATAGAGGGCTGCTGGAGTCCCAGGCATTCCTCTAAAGGGCCTGTGCATAAACTTACTCGCTGACAGACTGACTTTCTCTCAGCGTCAGAACTGGGACAGCAGCATGAAAGGTACCAGGGGCATATAGGAAGGAAGTGCCTGGCTTCAGCAAGGGGCTAGAGGAGCAGCTCTCTACTGACAGAGTACTAGCAGATGCCTTTAGGACAAAGTTAATCATCGACAAATTCCTACTACCTGGCACATAGTAGGTGCTCAGTAAATAAGAATCTCAAAGGGAAACTTGGAGGCCGCTCTGATGCTCACTTATCTGCTGGTATCTTAGCTAAAACATAATGCTTTCATGCCCTTTACTAAAGGGGTCTGCTATTAATTGTACTGGATTTTGAGGCAGTCAGTCCAAAATATCAGAATGCTGAAGTCAATATTATAAAAAACAGATATAGCTGAACACTCTTCTCTAACTCTCAGCAGTGTTCATTGTTTTTAACAACAGAAGCTAAGAAACATGTCATCATAAGCACAGAGATGGAGAAGTGCAAACTGATACATTAGAAAGAAAATTGCCTAACACCGAGACACTGTGGTTTGTACCACCACATCTGTATCCCTGAAGATTTAGTGTAATTTTAGTTGTTAGGGTTTGTCGATTATTGATTGCTGGAAAATAACCATTTCCAAGATTATAAACATTTTTAATGTGATTGGTTCAGGGCCAACATTAGAGAGTGACACTGCCACTTTTAAAGTCCAAAAGATTGTAAAAATCTCACATCTTAAACACACACATACACACACACACACACACACACACACACACACACACCCATACACAGGAGTTTGGAGGACATTCTCCTTATAGAAACCTGATTTGTTGGAGCCCAATAGCTGCAGAAATGTTCACCCAGGCCTCTAAGGTCAGAGGTTTTCAAGATGGAGATATACTCCATAGGCATCTTTAAAAGATATGATGGTCAGGTCACAATGGTCTCTCTACTTCACTGACCATCCTTGATGGAACAATGGTCAGGGAGGGATGCAGGGATGCTTCTGGATATTTGAGAAAGAAGGACAGAGAAGTTACAGCAGTAATTTTTAAAATATATTTTTATTGATTTCAGAGAGAAAGGGAAAGGGAGAGAGAGACAGAAACATCAATGATGAGAGAGAATCATTGATTGACTGCCTCCTGCATGCCCCACACTGGTGATTGAGCCCTTAACCCGGGCATGTCCCCTTGACTGGAATCAAAACTGGGACCTTTCAGTCCGCAGGCTGATGCTCTATCAACTGAGCAAAACCAACTAGAAATACAGCAGTAATTTTTATAAAGGGGCCTCTTGTTAGGGAAGAGTTATAACTATATTATTATATACTAGAGGCCTGGTGCACATAATTTGTGCACTTGGGTGGGGGTGGGGGGTCCCCCAGCCTGGCCTGTGCCCACTCACAGTGCAGGAGTCCTGTGATCTATCTCCCCAAAGAGATAGGCCCTGCTCTGGGGTTCTTCAATGGATTGCCCAAAAGAGGTAGGCCGTAGCCAGGGGCCCCACCTCTGTCCCATTCACTCAGCGTCAAGTCTCTGCCCACCCACATGCACCTCGCCCCACCCACCCGTGCACACCTGCTGCACATGCAGCCTCCTGGTGATGGATTGTTACAGCATGAGAGCATCATGGTGTGAGAGCATGACAACCACATGGGCTTTTATTAATATAGATTACTGGAAGGTATAATCCGAGTGCGTATCTGTACATCATCTGATAGGGACAACAGGACCTTTGCAGTGTTAGCAAGGGAAGAAGTGACCATCACAGCCTAACTTGTCTGATTTGGGGGCTCCAGAGGTTTGCTAATATTCAAATTCAAACTAGTTAGGCATTTTCCAACATTAACTAATTTTGGTATCTAAGAACTGATATACTACAGTGTAATGAAAAAAAAAATCTGTCTTGAATAGAGAAAGTGGAATGTGGCACTATGACAAAAAGAGGTTATGGACGTGGGAAAGAAATGACCTGTGATCTTATTCTAACCCTAAATCTCACCACAAGCTATGAAAGTTCTGTACTGGGGATCATTGAGGAGGAAGGAAGACATGGAGTTTACATTCTAGAAGGGGATACAAACAATAAACAAGTAATCACTTAAGCAAGACGATCTTAGCTAGTGCTAAGTGCTATGAAGAAAGAAAATAGGAAATGAGTTGCTAGACTGGAAGGAGTGGTGGTTTTAGACAGGCTCATCAGGAAGGGCCTCTTGGAGACTTCATACATAAGGCCTGAGATGGGCAGTTCTTTAGTTGTACCCCCTGTTGTTACACAGAATCCCTATAGATGTGCTGGGAAGGTGCGGGTTCTGTAGTCTATGGTGTCAGCCTTCTGGTGCTCCTGGGCTATGATTGTCACTAGTGCTTCTTAGTTTTACCCTCTCTGGGTGAGACAGGATGGTAGAGAGGGCTGGAATTTGGTATTTCCCTTCCCCAGGTGGGTTAAGCTCTGATAAAACCCCAGCAGGCTAGGTTCTGGTAAAATAGTTTCTCTTGAGGGCAAACCTTGTTAAGGAGAACAGATGCTCTGGTGTCTTTCAAATGTGCTACTTTCCTCTTCCCCTGCTGGAAGCATGTGGGGATTTTTCTCTGATTTCCATTGTGAGAATCTTGTGGAGCCCCTAGGGAAACACATGCCTGGTTCCCCCTGAGAATTGTCCATACTGAGCCTCCAGCAATCCATCAACTGCAGTTCTGGTTTTCCTGCCCCAGCACGGGTTCTCATGGAAGTTTCTGCTGTAGTAAGTTGTTATTCCTGTCTCTTCCTTTCTGTTTCTCCAATTTGGTGGTGGTGGTGGCGGTGGGGTGGGGGGCAGTGGTTCTTCCCCTTGACCTAAATTCTCTGATATATCTAACAAAAGTTGTTGATCTTCAGTTTGTAAAGATTTTTGGCCTGTGAGAATAGGTGGGAATGGAACTTCCAAGATCCTTACATCCTGGACTGGGTACCAGAGGTTAGAAAGCCTGATATCTGAGCTGAAACCTAACTAAAAGGAAGGATCTGCCATGTGAGGAATCAGGGGGACTTTTCCAAGCAGAGAAATAGCACAATCAGAGGCCCTGAGGCAGGACCAGCCTGGCACAGAGGCCAGTATGGCTGAGCTGAGTGGTGAGACAGAAGGTGAGAGGAGATGGGCTCAAGGTGGAGCCATAAAGTAGGTCATGGAGGATATGCAAGGCCACAATGGGAAGACTGGAAGGTCTTACATTTTACATGGGAACATTTATTTTGGAGATAGAAACAAAAAAGATTAAATGGCTTACTCCTGATGACTTCTGCACATAATAGTGATAGAAAATTTGCCGTGGAAATTCCCCACATCATTTCCTTGTTGTGTGTGTCTCCTAGCACACTAACGTGATCCAAACAAGCAGATGGAACAGGACACTTATTTGCTAATGAGGACCCCTCATTTCAGTAAAGGAGCACATGCAACGTCTGGGTACAGTAGGATTTGCAAGGAAGGCAGAGAGAGTTCCCTGGCTAGACCTTATCTTTGAAGGTGACTAGAACTGAGTACTGGGATGAGGAGAGCACCTTTTCTTGCCTCCTCTTTCTACAGGTGTGTACACTTGGCCTCAGGAAGTTGGTTAGGTGGCTTCATAGGAATGGGCTCATTCAGGTGACTGCATCATGGCCCTCAGATTTGCCTGCTCTGTTGAAGCTCTGGGCTCAAAATGAGGACACCTAGGAGTCCTCATTGTTCAACCTACTGGAGCAGACTCCACTTGTTCAACCTACTGGAGCACCTAGAAAGAGAGCTTTGTTCTCCAAACGTCAGCTCTTCAGTCTGCTGAAATAATCTTTTTGGTAATTTGGTTGTCCTGCTGGCAGAGGATGTTTCCTAACCTTGACTAAGCACTCCTAAAAAATTGAATGCATTTAACAAAATGGGTGTATACAAAGCAGTACACAAGCCATTGCCAGGTAAATTTGATCCACACAAAGACCAAATACAGATTTTCAGAGGTGAGAACTGTTTTACTCCAGAAGAGTATTTTTTGTTTTCGTTCTGAATTATTTGAGTAATGGCCCTGGGCAGGGGTGGTGTGAACATCCGGGGTTAGAACATGGACATATTTTTTAGCTCTCTTCTATTTGTTTTCTGTAGACTGATTTAGCTTTAAGTGTTTTGAGCGACAAATCTTCCATCGTCTACCTAGAGCAATCATTTTGCAGTCCAATTTTAATTCTTGCAGTTACATATTTAAGCATTTCTTTTCTCATTTTAATTCCATTATCTCTATTCCATCACTCTCCTTTGTTACATTAAATCTTTCTCCAATATTTTAGGAAATTCTGATGTTCTCTCTATAGTGTATGTCATGGGACTATAGATTTTATTTCTTTGAGTTTTCCTCATGATCTATTCTCCCAGCTAATGTTGGCATTAGCTTCCCGCCTTCTTCCCAATGTAGGAATGTGGGGCGGTGAGGAAGTGTGCTGCTGCACCCTGGAGACAGTCAGCTCTCCTAGAACACAACTGAAGTCTGACAGCTCAAGAGGGGGCTCCTTCCTTCCCTTTCCCAGCTTCCTGTGGCTACAGACATTTCTTGGCTTGTGGCCACATTACTCCGATCCCCATCTGGAGGAGGGGAAGAAGGAGACTAGTGTTCTTGGCATCTGAGTCTTCTCTTCCGTTTCTTATAAAGACTTGTCATTGGATTTAGGGCACAAGTGGGTAATCCAGGATGATCTCATCCTGATATTTTATCTTAATTATATTTATGAAGATCCTTTTTCCAAATAAAATCACCTTTACATCTGGGGTTAGGACATGGATGTATTTTTTGAGGGTACCCCCATTCAACCCACTGCAGTGGCCATATCTCTCAACTTGTTGTCTTGACCTGAAACTGCCACTATTTAGAAACACACATGAAACTTAAGCACTATATCTCTAGATGGCTTCTATTAATAAGTAAAATATTCCTGAGAATGGTCACCTGAATATTTAGTGCCCATTAGTACAGGGTAGAGAGCAGGATCCAGGGAGAAGGGGGCAGATGCAGCTGATTTTAGTAAAGCAATAGGAGACAGGAATGATCTGGTACATGGGGACACTGTGGGGTGAAGGACTGGATTATGTTTAGTTGAGGACCTTGGCCACTAGCAGATTAGCCTATAAAAAGGCACTCTGAGAAATTAGGAAGTCAAATATAGCGTTTGACATTTCCACAGGGAAACTGACCACTTTCTTGCTCTCACATATTTATTCCTGGATCACTCCATAGCAAGTGTGGCAGAATTGAGTTCAACTTTTAAGCATGGACAGGATGTCAGTAGCTAGTTAACTGGTCATGAAACAAGTCTCTGGGTGAGAGTCACATGCCTAGCAAGTGGAGAAGTCTATAGGCCCTGGTCCCCAGGTGAATGTTTCCCCTACTACATCTGGTTGTCTCTAATGATTTCAGGAATATGTTTCATGTATACAAACCTTCCTGTTAGAATTGGAGTTTATTTAGCAAATTGACATCACAAATTCTCAAATTTGTAGTGATCCCAATGATATATATTGCTTGCTCCCCAGGAGTCATGGCTTTGATCTCCCTGTTATATATTAACTATAGCTTATAAGCAATATTGTAACAAATAAGTAAGTGAATGGATAAATAATAAATAATTAGGATAACCTTCTCCTTAAGGGGTTTGTTTGCTTGCCCAATGTAAGAACCCAGGGTGCCAAATATAGCCCAGAGGAATGGAAGTCTCATTTCAAGCCACTCTTCATTTCTATTGATAAACGGGAACCTCAGGTCTACGAATAGAACTGTCCTTGCAGCTTGCTCTATGAGACTGTGAGTATTGGGTAATGGCTTTGTGTTCTGGAGCCAGACAGAATTCTGGTTATTCCATTTAATTCGCTGGGGGTTTGGGGCTAATTACTTAACTGCTCTAGGACTCAGTTTTCTCATCTGTAAAAGGTGGTAGGGGGCAACAATAATAGTTGCTATCTCTTAAGACTGTCAGTGGGATGAAAGGAAACAAATTTAAATGGCTTGAGTTTTCGGGAAGTGTTCATTGTTATGACTGCTCTCAGGAGCAATGTTATTCACCGGAGAGTTGGTCAAGATCAGATGGATCCAAAGGACAGGAAGTATTCAGTCAGTTCAGGGCTCTTTGGGGTGGGGTTGGGAGAACAATTCTTTAAGGGTCCAGTTTTGCCAACCTGGCTCTCTTGGGCATGTCTTCCCTGTACTCCTCCAAGTTCTGAACCTGTCTATGGTCTGCTCTCCCAGAGGCCAGCTTTAGCTGTACAGGTATTCCAATGAAGTACATCATTAGAAAGATTCCCTCCAGGCTCTCCAAGCACATGGTATGGTATGTTGGTAATTATGTGTGTTGCGTGGAGTGTGAGGCATTATACAAATAAAAATGCCATAAACTTTATAGAAGTGAGGATGAGGATGGAAATTATCTATGACTATAATGATTTCCAAATGCAAACTGAACAACTTTTTTTTTTTTTTTTTTTTTTTTTTTATCCTGAACTATGGCAGCCAGCTAACAGGGATCTTTGATCCTTTGGCAGTGTCTAGAGAGACTGTGATGTCTCCAGGATGGGATAATAGAGACTCATCAAGACTTCCAGCTTTAGGAAATTGTTTAATCTCCATTCTCAGTGGCTGCGGCTTTGAGGCAGCTGTGACTGAAAGGTCCCAAGTGCTATTGAAAAGAGCTCATCAGTTCAGAACAAAGCTGATTATGTAAATTATGCATTAAGATGCAGCTCCAATTTAATTTCACTCTGTAAATAAATATCCCATTAGCATCCATCTGTTGAAAGTCAGGTAAGACATTCTTTAAGACGACATGGCTCGGGCCCCAGCCACTGCTCCAGAAATGCTGACAGGGCGAGATGAGGACACCCAGACGCACTGTGTAGAACTTGATGTCTTCTTTAAATGATAAGCCAGCTATAAAACCAATTTAGAGCAAGAAGAAGCTCTGATTGGCCAACGAAGACACTGCATCTATTTCTGGTCCTGCTCTTTTTGAGGGCACACGAAAGCTTTCTCTGATTGCTGTTGCAGAAATCAATAATAATTATGGCTTGCCAATCCCCTCCAAAAATATAAACATTTCAGCTGATGAGAAGTGAGCACTAAATTAGCACCAGCTCTTTCTGCTGCAGGGCTACTTACCCAGCCAGGAATGTCGCTTGTGAGAGTTGTCTGGGTTGCAGGGGTGCAGCCTCCCTCTGAGTCTGCAGTCATGGAAAGTCCCTCCCTGCCTCTGGAAATAGGACTGGAGCCAGCAGTAGGAATTGCAGGGAGCTGCCTTCTTCTCTGTTCTAGCCTCATGATTACCCATAGCCCTCAAGTTCTGGGTAAAGCTTTTGATACTTCCATGGTAGCTTAAGGGCATAATACTTGGCCATTTTATATAATAAAGAGGTAATATGCAAATTGACCCTAACACCCTTGCAGAAGATGGCCGCCCCATGTGGTCAAAGATGGCCACCACAAGATGGCCAGCAGGGGAGAGTAGTTGTGGGGGAGAGGGAACAGGGCCTGCAGGGGAGGGCAGTTGGGGTGACCAGGCCAGCAGGGGAGGGCAGTTGGGGGCAATCAGGCCAGCAGGGGAGCAGTTAGGCATTGATTAGGCTAGCAGGGGAATGGTTAGGAGGTGATCAGGCTGGCAGGCATAAGCAGTTAGGAGGCAATTAGCCTGGCAGGCAGGCGAGTGGTTGGGAGCCAGCAGTCCCAGATTGTGAGAGGGATGTCCAACTGCCAGTGACAGGGATTGGGCCTAAACTGGCAGTCAGACATCCACCAAGGGGTCCTAGATTAGAGAGGGTGCAGGATGGGCTGAGGGATACCCCACTCCCAGTGCACAAGTTTCATGCATCGGGCCTCTAGTTATCTGATAATATTTTGGTGGAAATGAATTGCCAATTAACTACCCTAAGGATATTTGTGTTTCTGGATGGCACTGCTGCTGGCAGGAAATAGGTGTGGTTTGGGACTGGGGAGAGTCCAAGTTAGACCCATGGTGGGATACACACTCTAACCCTTAAGGTATTGTTTCCCAAACTGTTGGTCATTTTTCCTGTAAAGGTGACTATTACAGCTGGGTAGGGGCATTCCTGGAGGGTATAGAGAAAAAGCCCTTCAATCAAGACCACTATTGCCGAAACCGGTTTGGCTTGGTGGGTAGAGCGTCTGTCTGCAGACTTGGGGGTCCCAAGTTCGATTCCAGTCAAGGGCATGTACCTTGGTTGTGGGCACATCCCCTGTGGGGGGTGTGCAGGAGGCAGCTGGTCAATGTTTCTCTCTCATCGATGTTTCTAGCTCTTTATCCCTCTTCCTTTCTCTGTGTAAAAAAAAAAAAAAAATCAATAAAATATATTTTAAAAAAAACACCTTGGTTTTCTTCCATAAGAAATAAACAAGTGTGTGTGTGTGTGTGTGTGTGTGTGTGTGTGTGCAGCAATGATCATGGGAAAGATCATGATGTAAGGAGCGTCTTCCCCTCTGTGTCCCTTTCCTACTATTTATCTTTCCCCATCTCTATCCTGATTGGCTCCTGGTATCTTCATCCTTCTTATATCGGTTAGAACAGGCTGAGTCACACAGTGATAATAAACAAACCCAATCCCAGTTGCTGAGATGAAAAAAGATTTATTTCTTGCTTATGCTGCAGTCCTTTGCAGATAGCTAAAGGGCACTCTCCACATTATTGTCAGTCCTATTCCAGGACCCTGGCCATCAGAGTAATCTTATGTGGTACATTCCCAATCTCTGTAACAGAGGGGATAAAAGCTCTAGGGCAGCCATATCCATAGAATACATTATATGAACTACATACATAAGTTCAAATTTTCTAGTAGTGACATTAAAAAGGCAAAATAGCCCTAGCCGATTTGGCTCAGTGGATAGAGTGTTGGCCTGAGGACTGAAATGTCCCAGGTTCAATTATGGTCAAGGGCACATACCCAAGTTGTCAACTCAATCCCCAGTAGGGGGCATGCAGGATACAGCTAACCAGTGATTCTCTTTGATCATTGATACTTCTACCTCTTTCTCCCTTCCTCTCTGAAATCAATAAAAATATATTTAAAAAATAAAAAGGCAAAATAAGGGTAAGATGCAATGAATTTTAATTATGTATTTTTACTTAACCCAATATTATAGTTTCCCCATATATATAAACTAACTCTTTGTAATCCAGTATGAGAATTTTATACTTACAACACATCTCATTTGGAGTAGCCACATTTTAGGATGCCATATTGGGCAGGGCAGCTCTAGAGTCTCCCTTCAACAATTATATGCTCCCTCTAGAAGTGACTAACACATATCTATTCTGCTTACAACCCATTGGATGAACTTGTCACATGGCTCCATCAACCACAGGAGCCAGCAAGGGCCATCCTTCCTTTTGTCTTAACATGGAGATGTAGATATTTAAAAAACAGCTATTATAACGAGCAAGCCCTCCTTGGCCAACACTACCCTTCACTGGGATGTGGTACCTCCTCTAGTATAAAAGTCTTCTGGGCTCTTGGGAGTCTGGACCACAACTTATTCTTTCTTGAATCTTTGGTGCTACTTGATATATAAGGATGCTCCATAAGTATCTGAATGAATTTTATGTTAATTTTCACAAAACAATTTCCTAAGCTGTTTATAGTTTTTAATGGCACTGTGACTGAGATTCAGAACTGGCCCACGTGTCCGTGTGCTGCTTTTATTGCAGAACACTGAGGCAGTCATCACATGCTTCTTGGTGAGAGCTCTTCAAGTAGTCTGTGGGACATGTATTTTGTGATACATGTGGGTATATATTGTTTTAAAAATGTAGCTTTTATTATTATTCAGATTTGGTGAAGCCAATAGATCAGGAGACAATTACCATTGAAAAGACAGCTTGCTCTTAATAGATCCCAGGAGAAGAAGGGCATGCCACACCAGGAAGGGCCTCACAGGAAAGCATCAGGATGATCTGGAGCAAAGGGTGCAAGGGGGATGTGTGAGCAAGAACATTTATTGTGATTTCTGCAGGAAATGCCGTATATGGTAGGGTAAGCAGGTTTAGGATTGGCTAGTTTGAATAATTTTAGAAGGTTCAGGGTATGGTTGCTATCCCCAGTAGTTTGCTATATAAGACTGGAGGATTAGGCTCAGTGTTTGAGAACCGGATAGGGGAAGTGGAGTGGTGGGGTGTCGTCTTTGGATTGCTTAGGTTTGTAAAAATTAATAAACAGAAACCTCACTTAAAATGGAGTTGGGAGGCTAAAAGAGAGAACTCTCATACATGTGTTACTAAATGCATGCTACCGACCCAATAGGAATAAACATACTTTGGATCTCCATCAGGAAGTGATATTACATTACTACCTTAGCAAGAGAAAGAAAAGATTCTTTCTTGCCCAGTAACAGCTCAGCCAATGGGAGACTTCCATAACAGCCAATAAAAAGTCACTATATTTTCAGTTTTCTCCAGTGGACTTTTTCTTTGTAACAACCTTTTCAAGTCAATAAAAGTGTTTCTTTCCTTTTTTTTTTTTCTTTTCCCCAGACCATTAGACCACATGTCCTATATTGTAATTCTGTGTTGTTCCCTCCAGAGTCAGCAAGGCCCCAGATGTCAAAGTTTCAGAAATACAGAAAATAAAAAGGTATTCTTAATACATATATAAATGACCATGTTGAGTTGAAAGGGCCATTTCAGTCTCTCAGGGCCTAATAGGATATACCCCTTTCTTGTAAGTGTAAAGAAGTGTCTGGGGGATTGAAGGTGGGAATGCAAGGCAGAAGTCAGAGACCTGAGCTGTATCTGAGCTATTGAAGTGGCATCTCCAGGGATGAAGAAGAGGCTTCTGAATCTTTGGATGAAAACAACAGAGCTGTGTACACCTGAAAAGGGTAAATGTTCCTGAATACAAATGTTGCTTCAATCAATCTGACTTTTAAAAAATGAGTAAACTTTCCAAGGATGAAATAAAGGTTAATTAATTTTCTTTCTTTCCCACTGAAACTCATAGAGCAGACTCACATTTGGGGGAGAGACCCAAACCGGAGGAGTTGAGTGGGACAAGGATGCAGGAATGACTATCTGCCAAAACTTCCTGGCATGGATCAGGCTGCCAGCACTCCCCACCCTGAGTACCATGTGATGGGTCCCTAGCACCTTGGAGAGCAGCTCGATGTTCTGGAAGCATGTGGTGTTTGTGAGCAAGCTGAGCTCCTGGAGTTCCTCCAAAGTGTGTTAAATGTTTTGGTGACAGAAAGTCAAGTGGACTGAATGTTACCTGAAAAATGTCAGTGCACCATTTGGTTGTTCCGTGAGCTTCCCTACAACTCAAACTCACGGTCATTTAACAAAGTGGGACACTGAGTCCAATCAGAAGTTAAAAATTGGCATCCATCCCAAAAAGTCTGAATGTTTCAACATGTCCTACAGACTTAGGGGTCTGTGAATATTATGCTGCAAGGGTAAGTTTAAAAGTTATGGAATCTAGCCGAAGCCGGTTTGGCTCAGTGGTAGAGCGTCGGTCTGCGGACTGAAAGGTCCCGGGTTCGATTCCGGTCAAGGGCATGTACCTTGGTTGCGGGCACATCCCCGGTAGGGGGTGTGCAGGAGGCAGCTGGTCGATGTTTCTCTCTCATTAACGTTTCTAGCTCTCTATCTCTCTCCCTTTCTCTCTCTGTTAAAAATCAATAAAATATATTAAAAATAAAATAAAAGTTATGGAATCTAGAGTCAAGGGTACTGGCCACTTATCACCAATAGCCACTAGTGAACACTGGCTTTGTGAATCACACAGCACCTGGGCTGATGCATGTGTACCATTGGTGGCAGCATGGTGATTTACAGTGAGGTCTGCTAAGGTGTTGTCATCTGAATGATCACAGCAGAAAGGCTAGCAAATCCTTTGAGACTAAAAATATATATTAAAAATCTGTATTTTCACTTAAAATAATTTTTATAGCTTGAAAAAAAATCCTTAAGATGTTTATCAAGATTTACCTGTTTCTCACCTAGTGGGGTGAGCTAGACCCTCTCTGGAGAAGAAACCTGGGTTCCCCAAGATATGTGATCAGTGCTGGGGTCCCGCCAGTAGGTGAGGGGATCCCAAGGCAGGTGCTGGGCGTGGAGGCCACAGAGGCATAGGCTACCAAGGAGACAGAACTGAACTTCACATCACCCTGCTTGGCCCCAAAGGATGGCTGATTAGCTAGAGATGAGTAAGATTCTTCAGGGAAGGAACAACCTAATACAGGCACAGTCACAGAGGGGCCATCAGGAGAGAACTTGAGGTTCTCAGAGGGGCACAGACCTTCACCTCCCAACTTCCCATGTACAGCTCACATCGGAACCTGGGTAACAGACAGAGACTTGGCCAACAACAGCTGCCCTCTCACTGAAACAATACTTGTTTGAGCTGACTTGTACCCATGGTGTGGGGAAGTGGGTTTTTGATATCTAAATCCAGCCTACCACCAGGAATGCTCAGCGTCTACTCAAGAAGGCAAATAATCCTTTTCCCTAATATTTACATGGTAAAATAAGATTGTTTTAGAGCAATAAATTTGACAGTAAAATAGTAGACAAATTTTCAGGCTAATTTAAATTGGCTAATTGAAATAAACAAATATTCTGGAGAAATTAATTGTACTGGGCAAAAAGCAGTTCCTAAAGTGTTAACTGAATTTTTTATTGGTAATTCATCTTATGATAAAATTGTGTAACATGTAATGAACCTAAAGCAGTCATGTTATAGTGCAAAAAAAAATAAAATTTAAAAGCTATCAAAACTAGATTATAAAAATTTCAAAAGCCTCCTAATATTTAAATAAAAAAAGGGGGATAGTAGAAGAATATCATGTAAGGAAAAATAACCTGTAAGTAAATTACATCTAGAAAATTTGTACTTTAGAAAATTAATTGTAATGCTAACAACAAGATACCCATGAAAAACACACATGGTGTCAAAACAAGCCAGAGGAAAATCATTTAGGCAAAAAATGAAAAAGGATCCCAAGTCAAATATATAGAAAATATTCCTTTATTAACTTTTGGTCGGGAATATATTTGTATATTTTCAGAAAACAACTCGGAGATCATGTGGATTCTGGCAAAAGAGAGGAATTGACAGGACTGCTCCAGCCATGAAGACAGAAGAGAAGCAGTCCAGAGATGGAAGACACTGACGTCACCTTGCCATACTAGCAGTCAGCATTTGTACATCATTGCAGGTTGCCCAGGACCAAACCAGAGAGGGTTGGACCTGCATTACCACCATTTGTTCACCATCCAGAACTGAAATATCATTGCTGACATGTACACATAAGGAACTGTTTGACATTGAAATTGGGTCTCAAAAGAACTGTTGGCCCAGAAAGAAACTCACTACAGACTGATTCATTTGCCTTTCAGCATAACCATTATTGCTTGTCTCATTTTCGGTTCTTATAAGTGTATTTCTAGTAGGACATGATCTCACTCATCTAGGGGAAATGATGAAGAACATAGACTGACATAGACTGATGAACAAGAACAGACCCAGAGACAAGGAGGCATGGATCAGACTGTTAGACCTCAGATGGAGGGTAGGAGAGGGTGGGGATAAAGGGGAAAGATCAACCAAAGAACTTGTGTGTATACATATGAGCCTAACCAGTGGTCAAGGACAACAGGAGGGTGGGGACATTCGTGGGGAGGGGTATGAGATGGGAATAGGGGGATGAGGACAAATATGTGATACCTTAATCAATAAAGAATTTTAAAAAAGATTTATCTGTTTAATAATAATAACAATAATAATAATAATAATAATAATAATAATAATAATAATAAGACATTTACTGCCCTAGCCAGTTTTGCTCAGTGGATAGAGCATTGGCCTGTGGACTGAGGTGTCCCAGGTTTGATTCCGGTCAAAGGCACATGCCTGTGTTGTGTGCTCAGTTGTGAGTAGGGGGCATTCAGGAAGCAGCCAATCAATGATTCTCTCTCATCATTGATGTTTCTAGCTCTCCCTCTCCCTCTTTCCTCTCTGAAATTAATAAAAATACATTAAAAAAAAGACATTTACTGTTATCATGAAAAAATGAACTAATAATAATGTTAACAATTATTGATAATATTAGTAACTGGTACTTATATAGTGCTTACTAAGGGCTAGGCATTGTTCCAAGTCCCTTACTTATACTGATTTGTTAATTTCTTACAACCTCATGAGGTAGATGGCATTATTTTCTCTCCACAGATGGAAGCGACTGAGATTAGGCAATTTGCCCACTAGTCTTGCAGCTAGTAAATAATGGAGTTGGGATTTGAACCCAAGCATGACAGCCTGAGTGCTTGCAATTTTGACACGATGCTAAGTGGGGAGGACAGGTGGAAAGGCAGCACTTCTTTGCTCCAGCTAGTTACTTCCTTTTAAGTCTGTATTGCTGTCTGTGGAGCATCCTATAAGGAGTCATGGCATATATCAAGGACTTAAAGTCATTCCTCTAGAACGTGGGTGGGGAATCATTTTTCTGATAAAGGCCATTTGGACATTTATAATGTCCATACAAAATTATCAACTTAAAAATGATCCTGCTATATTTGTCAAATATTTCATTAGCTCACCCCTAACTCCTTGGCAGGGCCAAACCAAATGATTTTGAAGGCTTTATATGGCCTGAGGGCCAGACAGTCCCCACCCTTGCTCTGGAATCTTGAGAGCGTTCATAAATTCAAATAGGCTTCAACAGGGCTTTGAGATATTCACATTGCAAGTCTCCAGAAATAGAAGTTCTTTTAGAACACCAAAAACCTTAGAGATCCATAATTCCTCATAATTCTGGCAAAGGCTTCCTGTGATCTCAAAGCTCACTGTTTTTACTTTTCCTGGTTAAAAATCTTGGGTGCTGAATCAATCAAGATAGGCTGGGGTATGTTGCAGTAACCAAAACTTCCAAATCCCAGTGGCTTAAAACAATAAAGGTTTATTTTTCATGCATGATGCAGGCCCATAGGTCATGAGTGTGTAGACAGAGACTTGCATGTTACATGCCTATCACAAGTTGTCAAGGGGTCTCTCTTCATAGCAATCATTCAAAGATCCAGGAGGCAAAACAATCACCATCTTGAAGTTGACAGTTGCCATCTGGAGTAAAAGAATGCCCTGGAAGTTCTTGCACATACAATTAAAGGTTCCGTCCGGAAGTAGCACAAAGTACATAGGACAAAACTGGCTCATAACCCCACCCAGCCACCAGAAATCAGGAAATGCAATCCTATGTGTCCAAGGTGGGGGGAAACAAACAGTAGTTGGCAAACAGCATTAATGCCCTCATGGGGTTCAGTGTGAAAAACTATGAGAAAGAGGATTTCAGAAAGTGCTCAGAATACTATTAAGAACCTGCTAAGATCTTGGTAGCACAGAACAGGGATCAGTGCCAAGATTTATTGAATCTGATTTAAGTGGATTAGATAAGAAATCTCTCAATTTAGCTGGTTGTTTTCCCAATTTTAGTGACTGTGCCACCCATTTTTCTCTGCTTTCCTCCTTCCTTCATCTCCCATTCACCTGCCCGGTTCCAAGATTGTAATAGTGATGCTGTTAAGTTGGCACAAGCAAGGCTCAGACAGCTTTTATTCACAGTAGTTTAAAGGGTGGAATGAAACCATGATTAGAAAGGGTGAAGAATAAGAATATATTTGTAAACATTTTATGTCCATACATTGATTATGTGCTAACAAGAGGATGTTCTGTGGGTTCCCTACCCCTCATTCAGTAGAATCACTTAGTTTTGCCTGTACTATTTTGTGTGTATGTATAAGATGCAACTCTTCACCAACACATGGACCTAGAGCAGAGGAGGTAAGAGACCAGTCACTACTTGTTAGTTTGACTGGTTGTGGGGAAAAGGTTGAACTGCAAACGCTATTGATCTTGGTGTGTTCTCCATAAGACAAAAGAGGAAAGGGAATTGATTTTGGAGACTTGGGTTCAAATTTTAATGGCACCACTTATTTTATTGGTCCGTACCTTAGGCAGATCTGCTTCTTCATCCTCCATAAACTAAAAAAAACTCAGTGTCAAAAATGGCTCAAGGAGTTTGCCTTTTTAAGCAGACATAAAATAAGGAAAACACCAGACTGCCATGACCTTGTCTTTGGTTCTGACCTGTTAGGAATTGTAGTAGTTATTATGGCAATGAGCCTTTAAGAGCTCTGCTTAGTTTTAATACACAGAGCCCAGGAGACACATGTATGCATGAACTTGTCACCCCTACCCCTTTGAAGAGCCATAGTTAAAATATTTCTATGTGTGGTACACATTTAGGGGCCAATAAATAAATAGAGATCACTAGTAACAAGACCTTTCAAGGAAAGATATGTCAAAATAGCCCAAGGTCAAAGTGGGGGCTGATATTGTCATGTTATTGAGTATAAACAGCCTGATACTAAAAAAGAGAGAGTGGAAGGGAGGGGGAGAGATAGAGAAAAACATCAGTGTGAAAGAAACACATTGATTGGTTGCCTCCTTCTCTCACCCTGATCAGGACTGAGGATACACCCTGCAACCAAAGTATGTATCTTTGTCCGGAATTGAACCCACAACCCTTCAATCTACGGGCCAATACTCTAACTACTAAACAACTGGCCAGGGCTAAACAGCCTTATTTTTAATATTAAGACACCCACATGCATCAAAAGCAGGAAGAGAGTCCAATCAAAGTGATTCCTTTTATTCCTTTATTATTGAAGAGAAATATGCAGCAGTGCTGGGTAAATACACTCCACTGGATTCTCCCCACCCTCCCCAAAATGATATTTTATTTAAATAAAAGTAAACCATACTTATCATTTTCTATTTCATTAGATTAAAAAGTATGACAATGGTATTTGCCAAAACATAGACTCATGACTTCCAAGTAAATCAGTAAATCAACAAGAATCACCAAGAAAGATTCTTCTTACGTTGCTTGAAATCCTAAATATTAAAACTGAAACTGTTAAGCCAAAATTGAGGTAAATCCACATTGAGTGGAGGAAAGAACACCAAATTTTTGAGAGCTAGAAAAGGAGGCATTTCTCACATGCTGACTATTTCTGATTGTAATCTTTATGAGTGGTCTGCAGTCCCCGCTCATAATGATTAAATGGCTGCCTGCCTAATCAGCTCTCCATCAGTTATTATCCATGCTTTCACTTACCAGCCACAGTGAATGGTGAATGGCTTCCTCTGGTTCCTCCTCAGGTTTCAAAGTTCTGAGGAGGGTGGACGAAAACTCCAACTTAAACAGAGGTTGAGAAAATCTCCTTATTGGTGATCAAGGGTCCCCACTGCAAATGTCCCCTGGAGACCACCCCCTCTGTGGGGGTACTGGCTTATGTGAGCCCGATGTGAAAGCTTTTATTCCACCGCTCCTGATCTAGGAGCCGCTGTTGTCTGTGCTGAGGAGGCAGATCCAAGAAAGATGTGGGTGGGTGGGAAGCTATTTCTGCTCAACAGCGGTATCCTCTGGGTTAGCACTCCCAGTTAGTGCCAGTTCCGTGACTCCCTATGAAGGCGGTCCTTTGCGTGCTCCCAAAGGGTGGGAGGAGGTGAGCTCACCCTACTGACATCTTCCAGCCACTCAGTATCTACCCTCTTTGGGGTCCAAGTAGACCCTTGCTGCAGTGGTTGAGGTCCTTACGGGTTGAGTTATTAAAGGGTTCTATGTGGTTCCCAAAGGCAAAGACTACGTACATATGAGGTGGTTTATCTCAGGGTGGTTTTAAAACATGGTCACTAGTTCTTAGATTCATTCCCTCTTGAGAGGTGGGGTCCATGTGCCCTCTCTGTGCCAGGGCAGGTTCTGTGACCACGGTGTACCATTAGCCAATGGTAAAGTGATGCTACGAAACTTCTAAGGTTAAGTTATTAAACGTCTTGCAGCTTCCACCTTGTTTGTGAAAACACTTATTCTTGGAGTTCCAAACCACCATGTAAAGAGTCTGACTATCCTGGGACTGCCATGCTGGAGATGCCACATGGAGGCACCTCAAATGACTGCCTCCGCTGAACAAACTCATCCTAAGCCTTTCCAACCCAGGCCCCAGACCTGAGTGAAGAAGCCTCTGGGGGAGTGAGTGCTCAGGCATTGTGGAGCAGCTGTGCCCTCTTCAGATTCCCGACCTACAGAATCTGTGCACACAATCGAGTGAGTGTTATTTTATGCTACTAGGTTTTGGGATAGAATGGCAGCAACACATAACTGGAACAGTGGCATATGGTAAATATACCTGTTTTGGAGTCAGTTCAAACACCAATGCCCACTTGTCTGACTCTGTGACCTTGGATAGGGTCTGATACAGTTTTAAAGAGGGGAGGTATCACCTGTATTTCAGGTTGATGTGAGGGTTAAATGAGGTAATATCGTATGTTACTTCATGTTTAAACAAGGCCTGCAATGTATTAGGCATTTGCAAGAAAGTCTGAGTTTCCCTTTTCTTTCCTTCCCTCTTCCCTGGGAGGGAGAAAATAGTGACCTGGCTCTGTCTGTGTTGGAAATGTGAGTACAGTTGCAAATTGTGACCCCAGAGTGGTCTGCAGCACTTGCCCCAGTGCCCTGCCTGCCTCCCCAGCTCCTTCAGACAGGGCCTGCTCTCTACACACTTAGAGCTAGCCCAGGCTCGGGCTCAAAACAGTTGCCCAATAAGTGTTGTCAAAGAAATGTGTTGAAGAAATGTCTATAAGCAGAAACTTGAACCTGTATGTATGGCTTCACAGTGGGTTATGGGTGTACAAAAATTATTTCTCTAACAGTTAAGTTTGATCTTTAAATGTCAACTATTAACAAGACCTAGACTTTGGCACTCAACTTCCAGAGGTCAAATTCTGGCTCTATTTATTGACTGTGTGACCTTAGGCAAGTGGCAAAACCTCTCTGTGCCTACATTTCTCCATCTACCAAAGGGGAGAAGAATGATGTTTGCTGTGATGAGTAAACACTGTGCATACAGCAGCTGGAACAGTGCCTGACTCATGGTAACCAGGTGTGATGCTGCATTGTTGTTGCTCAAAGTATGGTCCTTGGTACCAGGAACATCCACATTGCCTGTGAACTTAATTAGAAATGCAGGGGTCTCAGGCCCAAACTCAGATTGATCAAATCAGAATCTGCATTTTAACAAGATCCACAGGTGATTCATGTGCTTATGAAAACTTGAGAAATGCTGCTCCAATAAGCCTTAGCTAATATAATGATGTGGGATTGGCCTACCTTTGGAAAAACATCTTTCTAAAAATATTCTGCGGTTCCAGTCTGCAGGATTTTAGAAAATGGTATGGCCTCGGTGATTAGCCAAATGAAGGGCAATGCACTTGTCTAGTAGCATCGTCTCCTTCTCCCCCTCCCACTGTACACCATCCTTCAGTACGTTCTCTTTCTCACTTGCAGGTTAGTGCATGCCTTGCCGGGTGGCCCCTGATTTATTCCTGGGCCTGATCACTGTCTACAGTTCAAGTGTGGTCTATTGTCCACTGCTCATTCCAGGTAAAGGGGAATCTGCAGCATCCCACCCACGAGAACTTGCTGCACATTTTGTCAGCGACATCTTCCTTTGTTACACCTGTAAGTGCACCTATAATTTTATCTCAAGCCACGAACCCATTAAAAGTACATTCCTTTGTATAAAGTTTCAGACAGAGTCACAGTTAACACCTCTGCCACTCTTATGCAAAAATAACCATCATGGCCTATTTGTGAATCGCTTCATTCAGTAACATACACCTCTCTAACTGTGTGCATATCACTGGGGAGACAGTTATTCAAACTGTTTTTGGAATGAAGATAATCCTTGTAAAATTACTGCAACCTGACTTCTCATTAAAATTTCATTAATGCTTTTCATGAGTGTGTTAATTCGGATACTTTTAAAAGCATATTACTCTATTACATTTCCATTAATATTGCCCACTATTTTAATAGTGCGGAATTACATTAATACCTTTACATTTTGTACTTTAATACAATGTGGAGTGACTGAACTAGAGTAAACATCCTGATGGGTCTTTCGTACACCTGTCCCATTCCCACAACTCACTAATTCTAGAACTCGGCAGTAAAAGCAGATCTGTAGACAGTGCCTGGGAAGGCACATGGGCATTTCTTTAATTATCGTGATCTGAACTCAGGGCAATAGGCAGAGCCACGCCCTGGGAACATGCTTCCCCAATAAGGCTGGACATGTTATTAGTTCTGACTTCATAGCAGCCCAGGTGCCGCAGGGGCCGGACTACATATGTAAATGCAGGCATGCTAGGGCCTACTTAAGAATGCTAATAAGTTGGCGACACTTCCTGGTATTGGGGGTATAAAATAAATGTGCTGGGAGGGGTTGTCATCTTCCTGCCTCTCCATCAGAGAGGATGGCGTCCCACCCAGCTCTCAGCCTTTTAAATCCATCTCTGCATCTTCTTTCTATTTTTCTTTCTTTAATTTCTTAATCCCCAGCTCCTCCACTCAGGAACCTGACCTGTTTTCCTTTTCCGTGCGGGATGTGGAAAAGAGAGAAACACACCCCACAAAGATCCTTGAAAATGATTCTGGGAAAATGTCAGTTAGGAAATTGGCAGATTCCTGGGTCCTTCTGCGGTCATGTGACTGAGAAGGGCCCTTTAAGGCTGCAAATGCAGATTCTCCTTTGGCTGGTGGTGATGGCTGGGGCTTCCCCAGGTGCAGGAGGCAGGCTATGGCCACCGCACAGCTCTTTGGACCTTTGACCAGGTTTAAAGCCAGGGAGGCATCGTCCACTCCTGCGTGGAGGCACTAACCCTTCCTACCCCAGGGCCCCCCACACCTCTCTGCCTCACACAGCCACAGGTTCCTAAGACGCCAGATGTGAAAAGGTTTGGAACAAAAAGGAAGATATGACCGCCTCAACAAGGCACCTGTGTCCATGCTGCCTCCTCCTCCTGTTGTGGTTTAATGCTCAGTTTTGCAAAGAAAGCTGCATGTCTTTATGTCCCCAGAGGGAGTCATTCAAATTTTCAAAGCCTCCCCGCAGCCCGCAGGAGTCCAAGGTTTTTCTGGACAAAACTATCTCTCTTAGCACAGATACCATTATTTTAACACAATTAAAAAATGCAAAGACACAAAGGGCTTACAATAGGCCCCATCATTCATCCTTTCAAGCCACACAAGAGTATTTAGTAAACAAATAGAGTAATCAGGGAGCACAGGGCAGGCTGCTCCATTACTCGGGTTATTAGGGAATCAGAATGGGCAATGTTGACTTTCTTATTAGAGTTTTCCAATTACTGGGAGCGAATGGCAACAGCCCAGTGTGGGGTCTCTAGGGAGAGGCCTGAAATTTTACATGCAGCTTAAAGGATAGAAGGAGTTAGCGAGGCTGTGATGGATGCTAATCCTCTCTGGCCACCAAGGGATTAGGTGGCGAGTTGTGGATTTGCAATTTTAACCAGAGGAGCTGCTGGAATGTTTATCTCAGCCTCTGAAGGATGCCAGTGCATCCCTCCATTTCTGATTGTGAGGGCTTTCTGGAATTGGCTGCTGAGTGGCTGTTGTTTGCCACTCTTGAGTCCAACGAACCTTTCCTCCATTCCAGGCTCTGTGACACCCTGTCTCTCCCCACAAGTGTGATTGAGGACACCATATTTAGCGGGACACCTCTGTGCTCCAGCCAGCCTGGCTGCTCCTCCTACTCCCATCTATGCCCTCCGCCTTCCCTCAAATGGTCTCCTTACCCCCTTTTAGGCCACCACACTTGACTGTCTCTTCCACCTCCGGGGAAGCCTTCTGCGTACATCTCCTTCCTCTCAGGGCTCTAGTAGTCCATAAATAGGCTCTTTCTTCTTAAAAAAAAAAATAGTATGCGAAGATATGATTATAAAGCAATTTATTTTAGTCCTGCAGGCTACTGTATTGTTGCGACTGCTCCCTAGTTTCATAAGGTAAACTTGTAAGTTTTTGGAGGGTGAAAACCACACCTCTCTTTGTGTCCCTACACCAAACATTGGGGACTAGTCTCTTGACCATACCATACCCAGCCAGTCAAGCCTGGACCAGGGTTGTGCACATACCCAAGTTTCGGGTTCAATCCCCATTTGAGGCATGTGTGGGAGGCAAACAATCCATGTTCCTTTCTCACTCTCTCTCTCTCTCTCTCTCCACTTCCTCTCTATAAAATCAATAAAATACATATGGCATTAAAATATTACTTATTTTGATTACTTACTTTTTGGCAGCCCCTTTCACTTTGCACCTGAAGTGAATGTCTCACTCCCTCTCTCCCAGGCCCTGTGCCAGTTTGCAAGGTCTTCTCTAATCCACTGCTACCTGCGACGCAGGGCCTTGCCCTGGGGTCCTAAATGAGCTGACCCACTGTCGAGCAGCCAGTGTGCTTATCTGGTGCTCTTTCTGCAGCAGTGAACGTGTCTGACTCCTTGTAGCTGCATGTGATGAAATGACAGCTCTGAGGTTGGTGTCAGCCTTGGCCCCATGTGTTGCTTTTCTATGGGATGTCTGATGCAGGAGAGGGAACAACTGATTTAGAATAAGAGAATGGGGGCCATGCTTCTGAGTTCTGGGCTTTCCATAAGCAGAAGTTTATTTTTGGCCAGGAAATATAGTAGCACCCAGTGATCCTCACTCAATCTTCCTGCTTGCTAAATCCAATGGGTATTCTGCTTCATGGTCTCCATAATTAACTGGAAATAATTATGATGATCATAACAGACACTTATTGGGGAGAGTGGGAGGGTGGGAAGAGATCAACTAGTGAACTTGTATGCATATATGCATAACCCAGGAACACAGACAATAGGAATGGAGAAAGCTTGGGGTTGGGGGCAGAGGCAGGCTGGGAGGTTAATGGGGGAAAAGGGGACACATGTAATACTTTCAACAATAGAGATTTTAAAAAGTTAAAAAGAAAATATACACTTATCAAGCACTTACTGTATGCGCAAGAGAACACAGCCAGAGAAAAAGGCGTCCTTCTTTAAACTCACGTCACCTGGCCATGGAGAGGTGTTTACAGACCATGGTTCTGGGCTTAGCCCTACTGCGTTCAAAATCTAATGTGGTCATTTTCAAGATGGGTAACTTTGAACAAATTACTTTAGCCTCCCTAAGTGAGCCTCAGTTTCCTTAGTCATAAAATGGGAATAACATAAGTGCCCATTTTGTAGGTAGTGCTTAGCAGATAAAGTACCAAGCCCAGTGCTTTGCTCACAACAGATGATGATTCAATGTCAGAGGCAGTAGTAATCCCCTCTCCCTTTTCTTTCCCCCTGGGCTTATGGGCATTCTTAATAGTGACTCCTATTCCCAGCACCCACAGCCAGTGTGGTCATTCTAATTCCAAACCTCTAAAGCAGTGGTTCTCAACCTTTGTAATGCCATGACCCTTTAATACAGTTCCTCATGTTGCGGTGACCCCCAACCATGAAGTTATTTTCGTTGCCACTTCATAACTGTAATTTTGCTACTGTTATGAATCGTAATATAAATGTCTGTGTTTTCCTATGGTCTTTAGGCGACCCTGCTAGCAGTTCTCAACCTGTGGGTTGCGACCCACAGGTTGAGAACCGCTGCTGTAGAGCCCAAGGTCACGGCATTAGTAAGGTTGAGAACCACTGCTTTAAAGAATCATAGGCTTAATTAAAGTAAGGAAGAGGCCTTAGAAATTATCTCATTCTTACACAATGTGTGGTTTTAGGCACAGGAGACTGTCATCAGTGGGGACTAGTCAGAAATGCAGAATCGGAAACTCTGCATAGCCTGGTGGAATCAGAATCTGCATTTTTATGAGATACTCAGATGATTCTTGAATACCTGAAAGTTTAAGAAGCATTGATCTAATCCAATTCTCAACCCTGTCTCTCCCTCCCCAGTCACTGTCTCTCTTACCTCTTCTATTGCACCCCTATTCCCTTTGAGTGTTCACAGCCGGCACTCTAACCCTAACTTTCTCCTTTCTCTTTGATGTCCCCTTCCCCCATGGGACAGAGGAAAAGGAGAACTTGATGCCACATTTTTGAAAAAACTCTACCCCCAAATCTAGATTCTTAAGACCCTCCCGCCTTGCCTCACATTCTAGAAGTCTACAGTTTGGCTCTGACTTATATAAAATGTTTGTGTGGCGCTATGTCAGGCTTGGGTTGAACCATGATTACTAACATCTGCAATGACTGTAGTGTTCCCAAACCTGCATGAGAAGGAACACTTCCCTGGTGGGCCCCAGGAAAGATTATTATCAACATACTAGGTGGGTCTGGGGTTAGGCATGGGGAGGAAGCACAGGTGAACCAAAGAGCTAGGATAGTTGAGTTACAACAGAATCGCACCAATGTCACACCAGCCAATGCTAAAATCTACCAACAGGAGCCCAGGATACTATCAGAAAGGCTAAGAGGTGAGTCATGTGGAATTACCTTTCCAGAATTTATAGAAGTCAAGTTGCTTTTTGCTCTGTTTCTTTGTACTTAACCTTTTGCACACTAATCTTCAAATTCAACTCTATCAAAAGCAGCAAATGTTAATTGGGCTCCTACTGATACCGTTGTAATAAGCTAGTTATTAATAACTGGAAAGGAGCAAAGGGAAGACCAAATATGATAGGCATGCCAGGTAAGGTCTGGATGAAATAGGGAAGGTACTCATCTGTCAGTCACTCCTGGGAACAGGTAATTGGCCACTGCAAGCATGGAAGATTCCAGATACTTAATCTTCTAAACAAAGGAGCTAGGTCTCTTGGTTCAGACTCTTGCTTGCTCGCACTTTACTCCTGGCTTGTGGGGCTCTCATGCCCCTGCATTCACCCACATGGCCCACAGCCGTGGACTCCACACACAATGGACTATAACGAGCTTGATGCTAAACCAGAACCAGCTCCACCGTGGAATGGAAAGTTCTAGCAGGATCTGCTATTTCATTTCAACTCAATAGCATGTTTTAAATTACAATTGACATACTATTATATTAGTTTCAGGTGTACAACATAGTGATCAAACATTTATATAACTTACAAAGTGGTCACCCTAGTAAGTCTAGAAACCACCTGACACCATCAATAAACATTTCTTGAGGACACACTATGTCAAAGTGCTAGGTACTGAGGAGGATGCAAAGACCATGGGGCAGTCTTGGCTCAGGGGCCACATGCATTAGGGGAGAGGAATGTAAATAACTAAAAGATGACATAAGGAGGGTGAACTAACTGCTCTAAAGGGGTTTCAAGAAAAGTGGGGACCTGAGAACAAAATAGGTTTTGTTGAAGGATGACCCATGTACTGAAGCTTGGAGCCTGATAGGAGGGAAAAAGAATACAAGTAGAGGGAACAGCATAAGCAAAGGTCTAGAGGAGTAAGCACACCCCAGTGGCTGCAGCATAGGGTGTTTGCTGGAACACATGGAGGACACATTCCACAGGGAACAGGAGAGAACTCATTGTGATGGCTTTACATGCCACACTCAAGAGTTAGAACTACCTCTCAAGTCAGTTGGGAGCCACTGAAAACTTGGAAGGAGGGAGAGTGACATGACATGGTCTGATGTGTGCTGCCCAATGATCACCTTTCTTGTGGTGCAATGAGAAGTTTGGAAAGGCAAGAGGTTGGAGATACCGGGATGGGGCAGAGGATGGATGATAATTTTAGTATTTAGGTAAAAAAAAAAAAAAAAAAAAAAAAAAAGCAGTAAGCCTGGGAAAGAAAGTTAAATGTGAGCTCTAAGAGAGGAATGGTATTTATCAACCCCATCTGAAATGAAATTCATGAATAATATAACCAACTTAGTCTCATAATTTCAGAAATTATAATACACTAAGTGTAATATAAAGAAGAAACATCAAGAACGTAACTTAAAATAAAATGACATGCATTTCACTATGAAGTAGTCAAATATTTTTACTCATACTACAATCATTGTGATGGTGACAACTGCAAATATAACCTGCTATAGTAGGGTACATTTTTAATTTGAATACCTTGAGTGATACTGTCAGTGTGATGGGATTTCTCTGAAATCTGGGACAAGTCTTGGGGAACCAGTGATATAGGGGAAGAATCAAGAGGAGGCCAAGGCTGACTGGGAAAGCTAGTGGGATTAAGATGACTCTGGTGTGAAGGCAGCCTAAGCCCGCCCCCCCAACTCCCCTCACACACACACCTGCATTCTGACACATATGCTTGCTAGCCCCATTCCTACTTTCTGCTTGTGTCCTAGCTAGTCTTGCAGAACCTGTTTATCTGCAGGGGCCATAAAAAGCCCTCACAGAAGATTAACCAGCTGTTTTGGGCGGTTGGTCAAAATTTCCTTCCCCCCTTACCACTGTCAGAGGGACTGCAAAGCCCGTGAAAAGTCTGGAAGCCTGGTCCATATTTGGGGAGACAAAGAAACCAAGGAGATAAATAGGTGCTTAGGCTTTGGAAAAATGACTCCTCTGAGTCACCGCACTAGTGCATCTGCAATAAAGGGTTTTTCCTGAATCTTCTGAGTACCGGTTGTGTGCTTTCTGGTCGCCTGGTAAATCCTGCAGCACTGGGATTCCTAGTCTAGGTGACTAAGAGGGAGTGCTGCCTTACCAAAGGCAGGGACTCAAAAAGAATGGAAGGTTTAGTGGGATGTCCCCTTGCAGGTAGAGGATGCAGGTCAATGTTGGCTTTGGGTAAACTGAGTTTGAGGTGCCTGTCAGACCTCTCAGTATAGTGTTCAGGAATTTCTGGGAAATCCATGACTCTGCACAGTATCAAATGTGGTAGACAGTTTGAGTAAAACAAAGAGTGAGAAGAGGCCACTGAAGTTGGCAATATATGACTGGAGAGGGCCGAGGTAGTAGAGTTGTGAGGGATGAAGTGGAACACAGAAAGGGAAGACATTAGAAGTGAACGAAGCAGGAGATTTTAAGTGGATGGACTGTTGCAGGGAGTGGGAAATAAATTTGGCTACTGAGTGTGTGTGTGTGTGTGTGTGTGTGTGTGTGTGTAGAGGTAGATGGGGAGATAGAGGTAGCCACAGTGATTACAATTCATTTGGCATGAGTTCTATTTTAGAACTTAGAGGATGAGATCCTAGCCAGGTTATTACAGAATTTGTTGAGATAATAAAAACAATAGCAATATTTTTTTCCTTGAGGAATTCAAAAGGCACCTAGCCCAGTGTTCCTGGTACACATCATTGACACTTTATTGTTACCCGTTGAATCTAGGCATTGGTTGGTCCTCCAGGGAAACAAAGATAACCTAGTTAAAGGATACATTGGCAATTTAATTATTGTTTTCCAGTGATGAGGCCAAAAGATCGGAGTCAGAGGAGGCAGAAGGGAAAGGAGGTTATTGGCTCCTCAAGGAGGCAGTGGGCAGATTGCAGACATCCCTTCATCTGGACTTGGACAAAAATAAATAAAATGTGATTTTTAAAAAAGGGTCATCTGCATGGAACCAGGATGGAAACCCATGTATGCAGTGTTGAGTCTCGAGATTAAAATACTTAGAGGCTGATCAACAAGTGAATCTAAAAACCAAGGGAATTAAAAAAAAAATCTGATGAACAGTATTAACTGGTGAATAAATAGAATCAGAGGTATGGAAGGGGAGTGAACTGACTGATTCTCGGGGAAACGGGGAGAGGGGGGTGTGGGAAGAGACTGAACATAAACTCTGCACCTATGGATGAGGACAATGGGGGGTGGGGAAAGGGCAGAGGGTGGGGTGGGAACCTGGTGGAGGGGAGTAATGGGGGGGGGGAATGAGGAACATTTGTAATAATATGAACAATAAAGATTTATTTAAAAAAAATACTTAGAGGCTGATATTCAGAGCTCACTCAAAGGCACCACAGACTCTCTGAGCCTGCTGCAGAAAAATTTATCTAATTCTATTTTACATCCCTGACCTGCTGGGCTTATTACCTTGATTTTCTCCCATTCACCCAATTGTTTAGTACAACTGAATCAAAATGACATTTTGATAATAAACTCCAGGATGGGGACAGTTTTCAAATTTGGTATCTTTTTTCCCTAATCTGGTTTTCATTGATTCTGAGAGTTGTTGGAACAGCGGAGGCTCTGTTGCAATTCCCAGGCAGGGACTGAAAACATTCTCTTTGTACAGAGATGGCTTAGATTTCTCCACAGCTTCCTCCTGCAACAGCTCGGAAGCATAAATGGGTTGGGGGATGGGGCGTGTGTGGAATGGAAACATTTTGTAATATCAAAGCAACCAAACAAAATAGATCCTTCAGAATGGTTTTATTTTCTGTGGTGACATGGTCGTGGGCACACAATCCCCTCCTCTTCTTTAACCTGAGTCTGTAGCCTTTTGAATTACCTCATCACTAGCAGAAAATAGGATTTCTCACCTACAGATGATGAAGAGAGAAGAGTCGGGGCTGAACATTAGGTAGAAATTACTTGTCAAGTTTGATCAATTCAGAGAAAATCCAAATCCCCTTTGAAAAGGCACAGTTGATATGTGAAGATTAGTGGGGATGTCCTTACAGACCCATTGTTTGGCTAAATTGTCTGCATATGCAGCGTGTATGCTAAATGAATGATACATTTGCATCTAAATGGCCCATAAATAATTTGATTCTGCTGCAGACAGGGTAATAAACATCCCCCTCCCCTCAGTTGGACTGGTGAGATGTGTGTGAGTGCAGACTCCTTTCCTATGGCTTTGACTGTGCTATTATTTGACAAGGCACTGGGGAAAGCGTGCCTGAATCTATCAACGGAACCAATCTCCATTATAAGCTGAGATTGGCAAAGAAATCTTTCAAAGCGTGCAGCTTTTGGCCTCCAGCTCTCTGGGCAAAAATTAAAAAAAAATAAAAAATTAGAAATCAGAGTTGCTGCCACCAGAACGAGCCTGCTCTGTAGGTTGGGGACAGAGTGAGGCCTCAATTACCACTGCTTGCTACTTTTGATGAGAACCTTAAGTGTCCGCGCTGTCCATCCAGCCCCTCGTATTTACAGCGCACATGTGGATGGGCCCACGATCCACGTTTGAGTTGATGCTCTGAGGACCTTAGCTACTGAGTGGGCTCATCCGGTATTAGGATCACAGCGATCTTCGCCTCCCATGTCCAAGCTGACAAGTTCCAGCTCTTAATTTGGGAGGCAGGGAGCTTAGTGAGGGCATGAAATGCCTCCAGCTTCCATTTGCAGTTATGTCATGCTTGTTATGTCAAAACTGTGACTTTTTACAGCCTCCTTTCATGAGATTTGTGATATGCCATTTTTTTTAAAGGGTCCAAGGGAATGGTTTACCTTGATTTAAGAAAGCTCAATCTATTAAATCCAGCTTCTTCTGAAAGAAATATAGAAGGACTATTATTCAAGTTGCAAAAGGGTTCACAATAGGATTCTTAAAGTAATAAATAGTATAAGTGGCACTTAGAATGTGATGTTCTTTTTTTTCAGGAATGGGTCTGTTGGCAAAATGCAGTCTACTTAAAGGGTTTCTTCCTTCTTCAGGATATTCACCGCTTGTTCCCCAGCCCATAGCAGCATGGGTACAACCCAGAACTCAGATGATGACCCTAGTGCTGACGGCATCGAATCCCCAATTCTGTTCCTTGGACTCTAAACCTCTCATTCTTTACTATGACAGGAGGCATAAGTGAAATATGGTAGCAATTTGATCCCACAACAATAACTTGGCTTGCTTAGCTCTGGCTCGATCCCCTTTCCATTTGCCTTCCTGAGCAAAGACCCTGAAAGCTAAGACCTATATTTTCATTTTCCCTGGAGTTTTGGACTCCTCATGTATTTAGAAGTTTGATCTGGCAAGCATGGTGACAGGGATGGAGCGGGGGGGGGGGGGGCGGCGGGAGGTAAGAGGGCCGGAGGAGAGGGAAATACAATTTTCAGAAGGGTAGACGAAATACAATTTCGTCTACCCTTCTGAAAAACAAACAGCAGCTTATTAACCTGTATACCTTATGCACGCATGGGAGATGCCCAGGAAAAATGAGTAATTCTCTAAGGCGGCTTAGAATTCAGGATTAAATAAAATAGGACAAGGGATATAGGCCTCCTAGTGTTACCGAGGAGACAACGAGATCTCAGTCCTTGTCTTATTGAAGCTAAGATTTCAATCAAGAGACAAAGTGTAGCAAAGTAAGTAAGAATTTATTGACTGAAGCAAAAATATACTTAGGTCAGTGAAACAAGGAACGGCACAGAAGAAGCAACAGGAGAGCCCAGGCGGGGCCGCTTTGGGTCGCTGGGAAGTCAGAGAAATGGGGGCCTTGGAGACAAGCTGCTGCTGCCCATTGTTCCCCTGGTTGTAAATCTTGTGGGGTCCTGTCCCGAGTTGATCCCTGGAAAGGATCTGGAGTGTTCATCTAAGGCAGTTTTCCCAAAGTGTGGTACGCATACCCCCAGGGGTATGGGAAGAGTTTGGTGGGGGTACGCGTTGCACCGGAGTTTGGTGGGGATATGCACTGCACCGTGCTTAGCTGCGCCTAATTCTACGTTCTTATGAGTACGAGGGTACTCAGTGTTACAAAAATTATAGAAGGGGTACACATATGTCAAAAGTTTGGGAAACACTGATCTAAGGCATCCCTTGAGATTAAACTTGAACCGTGCAGGAATTGGGACATTCAAGTGGAGACTGCTCTGCATCAGCAGGACCAGCGTGCCAGGCTTAGGACCAAAAAGACCAGAGGCTTTAATTTTAAGTTTAAGCGTACATAAATTAATTCAATTAACTGTCAGAGGAATTATACCACATGAAACATATGCAGTTGCAACACAGCTCTTTATCACTCACACACATTCCTGAGAGGCTGGGGTACTAGTTCAGTTAGGGATCCCGGAGGTGCTGTCCGCTGTGGTCTGCAGTTGGGCTGGGCTGGTCCGGGTGCGGGGTCTGTGTTCTTCTCCCGAGAGCTTAGTCACTTCTCCATCGGGGATTGCTGGCCGTTCTTCTGTCTTCCGGCAGGGCGAGGAGCGTGGAGCGGTGTCCCTTGTCAGACAGACAAAGGGACGGGCCTTTGTAATGACAAGATGAGCATCGTTGGCTGGCAGGGTCCACATTTAAAGCTTGTTCGTACCCATAGCAGCTCAGGTGGCTATCAATGATTTACGTCAATGCACATATGTTAATCTTTAACATAGCGAGGGGGCTAAGGAGAGTACGTCACTCAGGCAAGTGCTTTTGTTTTTTTAAATAAATCTTTATTGTTCAGATTATTACAGATGTTTCTCTTCCTCTCCCCCACCCATAGCTCCCCTCCACCTGATTCCCCCACCCCACCCCATGCCCTTATCCCTCGCCACTGTCTTCATCCATAGGTGTAAGATTTTTTGTCCAATTTCTTCTCAAACCCCTCACACCTCCTTCCCCCTGAGAATTGTCAGTCCACTCCCTTTCTATGCCCCTGATTCTATTATATTCGCCAGTCCATTCTGTTCTTCAGATTTTTTATTCACTTGATTTTTAGATTCACTGGTTGATAGATATGTATTTGTTGTCACTTTGTTGTTCATAATTTTTATCTTTACCTTTTTCTTCTTCCTCCTCTTCTTAAATAATACCCTTCAGTATTTCATATAATCTTGGTTTGGCTGTTCAGGCAAGTGTTAATCTTGACACAAGTCACTCTGCCTCAGTTCAAATCTTTATCTCTAGGGTACACATGCTTCAGGGCATTGGGGAATGTATCTTTAATATCAGACTTTAAGTTTTAAGGGAAGTTAACTCAAACATTTTTAAACTTTTCTCCCATTTTTTAAGCATTTTTAAACATTTCTCTATTTTACTACAACAGGTCCCTTCTAGGGAAGAAGGGGGAAGGGAGTGGCTCAGGCATGCTCCTCTGGGGGAGAGTGCTCGCTGGGTCCTGCCTCCTGAGCATATTTCTCTCTCTCCTAAGTGGAAATCTTAGGGGAGGTCTGAGGGAAGAAGGGGGTCTGAACAGACGATTCATCAGCTTTCCAGGTGTGCTTTTTCAGGGTCATGGTCTCCACTGACTGTCAGCTCCCGGGCAGAGGGTCATCAGTCAATGCACCTGGTCCTGAGGCAGCCACAGCATCACTTGTCTGGTTTTGCTGCTTTTCTAGGCCTGGGGTTGAAATGCAACTGAGGCCTAGATATTAAATTTAGAAAGGAAAAAGTCAGGGGCTCCACACTGCGTGACCAGCAATATGCTAGGGGAGGATAGGTTACCCTGGAGACGAGATTCTTTTCCCCCTAATTTTGCCCCTTGCTAGGCATCTAGGCCTTTTTGCCCTGGTGAGTGTCTGTACCTGGCCCTTTGTCCTTGCTCTGTTCGTGTCTAACTGCCTGTAACGCCAGAAGAGAGTAAATGCTTTTAAGGAAAGGTGACTGGGTCCTTAGAGCAATAGATGGAGGTAGTGCAGTTTGTGACCAATTTTGTCCGAGTGTTGTGTCAACTTGTAGTCTCCTCTCCCGTGCCAAGTCCATCTTCCCTGGTTGATGAAATTGCCAGGGAGAGGGTCTACAACAGTTGAGTCCTTTCTGGAGGGTCTGTCTTTAGGCAGATGTTGTATCGTAAATCAGTGAGCTAGATACCAGATGCCTTAACAAGCCAATTAATTAGGAGTCATTTATTGTGCATGGGTTCAGAGCAGAATACCTCTGTCAAATTCTGAACCAACACACAGAGGAAGTTCTCTCTATTTACACCTTTTTGAGCCCTCTGTGTGTGGATTTCATAAAGGACTCTGTGCAGGTATTGTTACAGGCAGTTTGCAACCTTGGATATATAATGAACCGACACTTGGCATAAGAATATGGGAATTATTATCAGTATCAGCATTAGCCTGTCATGTCAGATGGCTAGCTTGCAAGGTCAGACAGCTAAGTTTTTATCTTTTTCTATTATTTAAACTAAAACAGTTATTTTACAGAATAAGGGACTTTCTAAAAATAACAGAGTTCACCTACAGAATAAGAGACTGTCAGAGTGGTTCAAACAGCAGTTTTCTAAAGGAGGGATTACTATGCTTCACAGATGAGGGGAGTCCAGAGGAAGCCTCTCTCTGCATTTGCTGATTTTTAAGTGCCTATCGCTCAACATGATCCATATACCAAAGGGGCATATTTTGGGGAGGCATGCCCTGCTACCCTTCCCTCTTCTGAGGCAGCTGGGGCAGAGTTTCTGACTCTAGTGGTGGTCCCTAGTGTCAAGGTACTGAGCAGCAGATGGCAGCAGCAGTGGCACTTCTGCTACTAGAGTTCTGTGCTGTAGCTGGTGTTGACCCCGACTGCTGGCTGCTCTGTCCCTGGCTGTGGGACCCTCTGGCCCTCCTGTGAACTTTTAGGGGTTCACACTCAGGGCTGCTGCTTACAGCTGTGCAGACTGCACTGGACCACTACAGAGGGCACCACCCACATGGGCTGTATACTCTTCCTTACCGACTGCTGTCCTCCAAAGGCTGCTTTCTGTCCCTAAGCTCTGCTGCTTCTGCTGCCTTAGTTTGGGCCTCACTGCACAGCTTATGCAGTAGCCACCCAGGAATGAAAAGAGAATTTTCTACAAAGAATGCTTTCAGCCCACACCTTCTCCGAGAGATTAAAACACATTTAGGCTATATATTTTCTTCTGTCTAGACATTTAGAAAAAGATTTCCAGGGTCTAGATGTTATAATCATGTGTTCTATTTTCTACATTTTATGATGCTTTGACAACTTGATCTTGAGGAGCTCTGCCCCTTCTAAGCTTAGCTAGTTAGCTCCTAGAGATTGCAAACAACTTGCTTTGAGAATGCCTTTCATATGCAAACCAGCTAATCCTGAATTCACTCCCCAACCTCCTCCTGTTTTGGGCTCCTGAAATCCAGAACACCACCCCTTGCCCTAAATCACCACAGGGCCCTTGTGGGACAGGTTAGACCACATGTGTCAAACACAAGGCCCGCGGGCCAAATCCAGCCCTCCAGGCCTTGCAGTGTGGCCCGCACCGCGCTGTCATCACTGCACTCCGCTGTCAGTTTATGACATTGTCAGTTTATGACTGTTCAGTAAACCATTCGGCCCGCGATTTAGGCTGGATTTTAGATTTTGGCCCCTTCTCTGATTGAGTTCGACACCCCTAGGTTAGACCATCCTTGTGGCCCACAGCCCGCTGAAATTATTCCAATGCTCAATATGAAACCTGCTCAGCTGCTTACCCTATCAGCCGCACCCGTTCCTTCCCATGGAAAACCCCAATGAAAGCTTTTCCCATTGATGGTTCCCCTCACTCCTCCTGCCTCATAATTACACAGCTCACCCTCCCTCCGTCGGGAATTGTAAGCAATAAACTTTTCTTTCAAAGGCAGTTGTCTTTGTGTATCTTGACCTGGTTAGATCAAATCCTGGGTACATCTTAAAACAATGAGAAAGAAGATACTATTTGAGCAGCACCATGTATGTCATGTCCCAAAATCCTTTTTTCCCCAACGATGAACTGAATTTCCCAAGACAGAACCCTTGTATTTTGACTGCCTTCTGCTTCAGGGATGTTACTTACAGAATTCTCCATCTATGCACCAGCCCCTCAGTATCCTACATAATAAAAGGCTAATTTGCAAATGACCGAATGGAGGAATGACCAGTCACTATGATGCGCACTGACCACCAAGGGGCAGACACTCAATGCAGGAGCTGCACCCTGGTGGTCAGTGTGCTCCCACAGGGGAGCACTGCTCAGCCAGAACCCAAGCTCACAGCTGGCGAGCACAGCAGCAGTGGTAGGAGCCTCTCCCACCCCTGGGGCAATGCTAAGGATGTCAGTCAGACATCCTCCCAGGGCCCCCAGACTGTGGGAGTGCGCAGGCCAGGCTGCGGGGATGACCACCCCTGCCCAAGTGCACGGATTTTGTGTACCAGGCCTCTAGTTATTAATGAAGCCTTAATCACGATATTTAGGACAGGTCACTGACTCTCACACTCATAGTTCCCTTTATCATTGGTTCAGAGAACATAGGAACTATCATGAGTTAGGCTCTCTGTGGCCTTCTAGAATCTCTACCTCTTCTAGAATCTTGGAGGTGAATACATGGATTAAGATTCTAACAGGACTCTAACTTCATTCTTCTATTTAGCACAAATCTCAAATTGCCTATATAGTTTATTGTTACTCTTTTGAGTTCCTAAACAATTATATGGAACTTCAGAATTATAAAGAACCTGGGAATTACATAATTTAGATATTTACTTTTATTCTTTTCATTGTTCCTTGCTTCTTCATCTAATTCTCTTCCCCTTGAATGAATCCCTTCTACCATTTCTGACAGTTGATCATATCATTGCATCTGTGTGAATGCTAATTGTTGTGAGTTTTAGCGCAGGAATTTTTGTCAATATGGCCTGTGTTACAAATCCAGTCATTTGCCTGTTTTGTAAATAAGGTGTTATTGAAACACAATCACAATCATTTATTTAGGTATTGTCTATGGGTGTTTTCAAACTACAATGCCAGAATTAAATAGTTGCAATCGAGGGCATATGGTCTGCAAAGACCAAAATATTTATTATTTATTAATTAATATTTATATATAGAAACTGTTTGGCAATTCCTATTCTAGCAGATAAAATGGGCTGGTAGTCTTGGATATTATTTACAAGTTCTTCAGGAACAATCTCAGATTTTTTTCTCTATGAAGCATTCTTATTTAATCCTCACCCAAGGATATGTTTTTATTGATTTTAGAGGGGAAGGGAGAGCGAGGGAGGGCATGAGGAAAGGAAAGAAGGAGGGAGGGATGGGGGAGAGAGACAGAAAGAGAGAGAAACATCAATGTGAGAGAGAAACATTGTTCAGTTGCCTCCTGTATGAGCCCTGCCTGAGGATCGAACCCGCAACCTAGGTATGTGCCCTGACCCAGAATAAAGCTGCCACCTTTCTGTGAACAGGACAATGCTCCAAGCAACTGAGCCACTTGGACAGAACTATGAAGTATTCTATAATTACTATATCAGCTGACATTAAGTTCTTCATCAAACCATGTCAGTTAATCATTTCATTAACTCCGTATTATATAAGGCTGTATTATATAACTCTGTGTTACATAAACTTTAATCCTGATGCTATTAAGATTGTCGTTGGTAGGCAATTGTCCATGGATCTCTCATATATCTACACATATAAGCATGAACAACCCAATTTACTTCAGAACTATCTTTTCAGGAATCTATAATAAAATGGTAATATGCTAATTAGACCAGATGTCTTCCGGACATCATTCCGGACATCCTTCCTGACGAAGCCAGGGCCTGGGATAAGCCAGCTGGGGTCCCGGGTGCCTGTGGGCAGCCTAGGGGAAGCCAACTGGGGTCCTGGGGGCCTGCAGGTGGTCCTGGGGAAGCCAGCCGGGGTCCCCGGTGCCTGCCAGTGGTGGAGGAGGGAAGCCGGGTCTCGGGTGCTGCAGGGAAGCTGGTGCTGGCAGCTGGGGGAAGGAAGGCCTGCTCTTGCAGGAATTTTCATGTATTGGGCCTCTAGTGTTAAAATAAGTGTGGAGACTGTGACTCTTTATTTATTTATTTACATTCTGGATAGCAAAGATAGAGGTATTCCCTTCTCAGAAAGATTGGCTTTTAATCCAGGGTAAAAATAATTCAAAACACTCTCTCCCTAGAGAAGACGATAGGTAGGTTTGCTAGCAACCCCATATAACATCAGTCTCCTAATCTCCTTCAATGCAACACCTACTTTGTGCACAAGCAATGCCTGGCCATCATTACATCATCCTGTTGGAATCGGGGTTCAGGGAACCTGCACCAGAATGTTCTTATTGCTGTGAATACTAAGCTAAGTACATTTGGGCTCATTGTCTTCTTACTGGCCAAGTCCAACTCCGGCTACTGGGCTGCTGCGTGGGAACTGCTGGGTGCTTGACAGTTTCTTGATGCCTATGAAGTACATTTGTTTTGTCTCCTTGAGTTCACTGAGAAATTCCTTAGATAAAGGGACCTGATCTCCTCTCTCCTTTGTGTTCTTCAGCAACCCCAGGACACAGTAGGCATGCAATAAAATTTTGTTACTCAAGCTAAAGGCACCCAGACATCCTTCTGAAGCATTCTTCTCAGGGGCACACAGAGACTTGGGACTATTTATAGCTTGTTTGGAGGTTCTAGCAGGGGAGCGCAGCTACTCGTATACCCTTGACCGAAGACCGGTCCTCTCCTCTTGGGGGAAAGTCGTCCTCTTCGACCGAGCGCGCAGCTTCGGGAGGGACACACATGGATCGGTGAGGGAGGAGGGGGACACCCGCCTAGCCAGCCAGATCAGCCGAATCAACCCTGGCGATCAATGGGGTGACAGATGTCGCAGCCAGATCGCCCTCACATCCGGGACTATTTATAAATTGCCTTGACTACCTTCTGCCTAAGTGGCCCTGGGACTCTGGGATCTAAAGCCCATCTGGTCTTGTTTTAAAGCAGAGGCAAGTTCCAGCCAAACACTGTCTACCCATAAAACAGGCCCAGGATGGGTGTGGCTGTGGGGCCTATGGAACATGATCCCACCAGCCCTGTGACCGGAGAAAACTGGACATACTCTTGGTTCCCCAGGTTGGGGGCTGAGTTAGGAAGGGGGAACCCTCCTCCTGAGTGATTGCTCTGGGAATCAATCTGCACCCATAATGAAATGAATGCACTTTGCTCTGGCCAACGTGGTGTAGTTGGTTGGAGTGTGGTCCCATACACCAGAAGGTGGCGGGTTCAATTCTGGTTCAGGGCACATACCCAGGTAATGGGTTAGATCCCTATTCTGGGACATGAGGGTAGGCAACCAGTCAATGTTTCTCTCTCTCTTTCCTTCTCTCCCCCTTCTTCTCTTTAAACTATAAATAAAAAAAATAAATAAAATAAAATGAATGCACTTTGTGGACTCTTTCCTCCTAGGTTTGCCAGATTTAGCAAATACAGGACACCCAGTTCCATTTGAATTTCAGGTAAACAAGAAATACTTTTGTAGTAAGCTATGTCCCAAATTTTTCACAAGATATACTAAAAATTTTTTGTTTCTGTTATTTATCTGAATCAAATTGAACTGGATGCCCAGGATTGTGTTAAGCAGGCCTGTTCTCTGCTTTCTCCCCTCGAGGGCCCATTCCCCAGCTGAGTCTGACCCACAGGTGTGTTCTCTTCTCTAAACCAGCCCCAGCAGTAACAGCTTTTCTTTTATTTATTTATTTATTTATTTATTTATTTATATATTTTATTGACTTTTTACAGAGAGGAAGGGAGAGAGAGAGTTAGAAACATCGATGAGAGAGAGTCATCGATCAGCTATCTCCTGCACAACCCCTATTGGAGATATGCCCACAACCAAGGTACATGCCCTTGACCGGAATCGAACCTGGGACCTTTCAGTCCGCAGGTCGACGCTCTATCCACTGAGCCAAACCGGTTTCAGTGGACTTTTCTGATTCATCTTTTCTACAGCATCCTTAGTCAGGGCACAGTTGAATGTTTAGGAACTGGACACAGTCTTTCAGGAGACCTTTGAGTTTCGCTGATGGGCCTAGACCTTCTGTCATGCTTTGCAGGAAGCAGGACAACGAGATAGGTGGTGAGCTCACCTTTTAAATTATCTGAAAGCATTTTGATGCATCAGGGTGCTTAAGGTCCTGTTTATTTGTGCTTTATTTTCAAATCTGTAATACCCAGAATTGTATGTCAAGTGAGATATAAAAGTCAAGAAATGTCTATCCCCTGTGTGTTAATAAAACTTGAATTGGAGCCCAGGAAGAGGCAGAGAGAACAGAAAATTCAATGATCTCCTAGCTGGGTGGTAATCAATGTTCCAACTTTGATCCCGAGCCGCTGCTTTCCCCCCCTGCCCCTTGCAGAGGGTGTGCAGAGTACATCTTGTCTACCTCAGGCTGATAAGAAACTAATTTCGTGATTGCCTTCTCTCTCACCCCATAGGCAAGGCTTACACGAGGCTTAGCTCTGAGCTGCCGGGCTGATAATTCACAGTCCCCACTGAGGGCCCTGAAACATGCCGCCTGCTCAGCCGTTCTGGGGAGATTTGCAGGGAAATAAATGCCTCCCTGGGGATTTGCTAGGTAACTCCCTGTTGGGGCTGGGGGCAGAGATTGAAATATGAATTATCATCCCCACCTGGCAAGGATTTGCAGGATGAGCAGGGAAGATTTATTCGGCCTCTTTGGCCGCACCAGGCTACAGGCTTGTCACTGTGTGACACTCAGCACTGGGGAGCCTTCCACAGGGGCCTCGGTCAGCCGGCCCTGGTCCTGGGTGCTGTCTGCTGAGCTCCGCCATTCTGCCCACCGCTGCCCTCCACCCCCGAATGAGGAGGAAGACTTCTATCTACCACGTGGTTGTAGGAGACTCCAGCTCAGTTCACCTCCGCTATCCTTTTGGGGCTCCATTTCCTGCTCCATCAGAACATGACTGTGGCCACTTCCCTCACCGCCTTTCCCACCTTCCTCCCTCTTGCAGAAGGACCAGCTCTCTTCTTCAGGTGACTTGATCTGCTCCTTTGTTTTCTGTGATCTCTTTTCTCACCAGTATGTTCAGCTCTGGATCTGAGAATCTAATTGTCAGCCAGTCACACCCACAGCAAAATCCCATGGGGAGAGGGTTAAAAATCAGAACCCGGATTCTACCCCAGATCTCCTGGATCAGAATCTCTGGTTCTGGGTCCCAGAAATCAAGTTCTCCAGATAATTCTTAAGTACACTAACGTCTGAGAACTGAAACTCTAGATTTCAGAGTGGAGCCTGGACTTGGCCGCCCTCCCCTGCCGAACTTCGGGAGCTCAATTTCTCTTTCCTCTCTTGGAGTCTCTCTCTAGCACTGGCAACCTCACCCATCTTTGAGGGTATTTTGAAGGGAAGGGCAAATATCTGAGACACTGTGGGGTTCAGAATTGTCCCCAAAGAGGCCATGGCCTGAAAACTAACCTGGCTCATGAATATTCATGCTGGCCATTCGGTCAGTTTTGAACACTCAGATCAATTCAAGGCATTCTCTATAAGCCTTTGTGAGAGCAGGGAACAGGCTGGGGAATAAGAAGGTAGGGAAGAAGATAGAGGTTAAAAGGAATTGACAGGCAATAGGATTAGAACTCTTGCTCAATCCTGATCTTGCCAGTAAGTAACAGTAGCCTGAAATTAAAGAATTAAACCATGAAGGTTCCCTTGACAACTGATCTGATAAACCTAGAAGTAAATTTCAGAGACACTGTCATCTGGAAGAGGCAGGGGACAGCTGAGATAAGGGGCACAGGGAGGAAGGGGGCTGGGAGTGATGGCCTGTTTCTTTCTTTGCAACCCAGTGGTTCGCACCATATGCTGAAATAGTATTGGGAGCAAATTAGTTGCTAGGGCTTTTATTCACCTCCAGTAGCACTTTCTTCCCTACATCCAATTATAACTTTAAGATGGAGGCAAAGTGAAAAGGGGAGGAAGATAATGAAACATAAGTCAAATGTGGCAGCTGGCAAATTTCTGATTATTGCACTTTCCCTTGTAGCATTTCATTTCTATCCTCTCACATTGCACAGTAGCCTATGGGGAGGAAACAAACCCAACAATAACACAGAACAACTCTGAAGGGTTTGAGGAAACAATATCAAATGCAATTTAATGACATTTTCCATGGGAGACAGGGTGGAGATAAAGCAGTATTCTCAGTTTGCTTCTTCTTGACTTTAACATTAAATTAATATACATCAATTGAAGTTAAGTAAAATGATTTTCGATTACCTTTCTCTTCCTTATCTCAATAACTTAAACAAAAAAGGTTAAAAAAGGGAAAGGAGTATTTATAGACTAACACACAAGGCGAAATATTTCCACACAATATTGGAAAAGACAAACTCTAACCCTTGTAGACAATCCATGTGATAACCTGCTCTTGGGGGTGAAAAATAAATGCTTATCTGCAACAGGTCTCCTGGACCTCTTGCCATTGTTTGTCTTGACTGGCCATTCTCCAGTTTAACACAAAGGAAAACTCACCAATTCTTGAAGAAAGTTTCTTGAACAAATAATCTGAAGATTTAACAATCCACTAGGTGACTCTGCTCTTACTCCTGATGCCATTTATAGCTGAACTTCAATCAGAGCATAATTCTTTGACGTCCAGCCCACAGCCCCTTCCCCTTCCCCCAGAATCTGGATCCCAGTGGAAGCTTCAACAAGCCTCACCTCTTCCCTCCCTTACATGGAAACCACTGGGATCAGAGTAACTGATTCACTCTTGAGCTTGGAGATTCTGCCTGTTTCAAGGCACTCAGTCTGCAGTTTCTTGTGACTTCGATCCTAGTGGGAACCATGCCCTTAATTTAGAAAGTGTGTTGCTCTGGGCTATGGACTATGAATGGGGTCCTTTTCGGGTTGAAATGAAGTGAAGGAGCCAGAGTAGAAAAGTAAGAAGCTGGGTTCTGCTCTCCATGGGACTCATTTCTTGACTCATCCCCTTTCCTGTCTCTCAGCTCTGTGCTATGTAAGGCTCCTCTCTTGGTGTTTGAAACCACTGCTCACTTTGCCCTTCTCAGGTATTGGATATTTCCAATCTCGAATTTAAAAATAAAATATTTCTTTAGATTGGGTTTTGGTCTACATGTAGAGATAAGAAAGATGACCTATAAGAACAAGTAACAGGAGATACCGGTATTGTAGAGCTTGGTTTTACTTTTTGGACTGGGATGGCCAAAAGGCTGGTGAAAGTCATTGAATAAAACTTCCCACACTGGAGTAGCGCAGGGAATGCTCTTGAAGCAGCTTAAAGGCCTCAGTCTCTTCTGGAGGACAGTTTGTATTTTCCCAATAATTTGCTTTTTCACTGGCCTGCCTGTCAACTGTGCTCCTGTAGTGAGGCCACCAGGATCTTGCTTCATCATTTAAAGTCCTGTTTTATACTAGAGTTGTCTAGGTAATGGTGTGCCGGTTACTGTTTAAAGACTAGATCTCTGAGAGGTAAAAGCCTAGTTAATAACACTTGTCAATTTCTGTGGTATAAATGCTACCCTCAGTGTCAATTTCAAGCCATGTCGCTAAATGTGGAGTTGGTAGATGTGCTGTAGGACATCATTATATAGTGCGCTCACCATATAAATATGACAGATGGAAATAACCTCTAGAGCACAGAAAACAAATAAGTAGTGAAATAATTAGGAAGTGATGAGTTTTGAATATTATCTTTGTTCTATAACTTATTTAATTGCAAATGTATACAATTTAATTTTTAGTAATGGCTGTGTTTAACATTTGTCTCATAAACATCTTTTAAAAATTTAACAACTGGTATACAAGCCACCATTAGCACACCACTCTGTCTTGGGCTGGGAAAAGAGGGAGAAAAAGGAGAAATAAAAGAGCACATTTAATATTAAAGTACTAAAAGGCTTCTATGCCATTCAGACTGTAAGATGATCCTTCTTGGCCTTGGTTCCATGAATTCATTGAAATGACATAGTTGGTATTGTCCAGAAGCCTGGAATCGGAGCTAGATATACTGGGTTTCAGGCTTGGCTCTACCATTTGTTAGCTGTGCAAGCTTAAATAAGTGTCTAAGCTCTCTTAGCTTAAGTTTCTTGTGGATACAATAACGTACTTGCTTCATAGGTTGTTATGGGAATTAAATGAGATAATAATATATTCCAAGTAGTTAGCCCACTGGGTCAGATAGTAAACCCTCAGTAAGTGGTATCCACGAGTATTGCTATTATTATTCGCCTGATCTGTTTCTAAGCTGTCCACAGTAATTGCAATGATAGGATCTATCTCAGGTGCAAGATCACACAGAGATTGATTGTTAGAGACAATCTTCTTTGTGTAGCCTGACTTTCATTTCTGCAACAACCATTTGTGTGGGGTCAGGTGCAGGGGCAGAAATGTCCTTCTCTCCACACCTCCTGAAAAAATTGCCCTCAAGCTCAGGTGCCTAAAGCTCAAATACTGGTCACTCACTTCTTGCTGTTAAGTAAACTCTTTGGTGCACCATTAAGGCAGCACCTGAATGGAATGGAATGAGGCAGCCAGTTCCCAGGGCTCTGAGAGTCTAGAATGAGGAGCCTGGAGTGGGTGATCAGATACATGAGGGTTCCCACACTCCTCAAATGCCTTTCTATCCCTACTCCCCGCTCCCTGCTTCCAAGTAGACTAGTTCTTCAAGCTGTGATGCCTCTAAAAGCAAATCTGTCTGTCTGCTTCCCCAAGTACCCCAGGATCAAGACCCAGCTGACCCTCAGGCCCACAGTCCACTACTGAGGTGGGAACATTGCTGAATGTTTTGGGTCAGACTTCTTATTGAAGGAACACCAAGTTTGTGGTTGATTTACCGGGTTCTAGTCGTGGTCCCAACCACTTGATATGTGACTTTGGAAAGGTCATTTAATGTCTCTGAAACTTTACTTTTTTTTTTAGTATCCTGAGGATACTAATGAGATTAACCTAAGACTCAAATGAGGGAGCCCTTTATGACTGTAAAGCTCAACACAATGTGCTTAGTTGGTACCGATCTCTGCCCCTGTTCTTGAAACCAGTCTCTCTGTCTCTGCTCATTGTTTTCATTGGCTCCTTTTGCTTCCATTCTTCACACGTGGATATAGAAAGAGGCCTTCTTGACAGCACCATAAATGGACAAAAATAACGCACTCCTACCCTTCATGCGGAAAGTTTCTAGTAATCAAAACTATGGGTTCCTAGCTAGGATCACTTATTCATAATAAAGACTTGGGAGCAATAGCAATAATGTGAAGTTATTCCCAGTCTGGCTCAGGTAACTTGGCACAGCAGGAAGGCAGAGGTAATGTTTGCAGGAGTCCTAAGGCTCCATGAACACTAATTAGGCTCTAATTGAGGTTTTGTTTGTTTATTTATCTGGGCACCTGTGATGCTACACAAATCCTATAAAAGCGGTTGAGTAGCAGAAACTGGGGAGGACCTGTGGATTCCGGGAAGCAACTTGCAGCCAAGGGGGTCTTAGGTTCCAGGTGAGGGCCTGGGAGAAAGCAAGGAGCCAGGTGAGCCAGTCTCTCCGTGCTGATCAACTGGCCCAGTTTGCTCCAGTTCTTGACCCTCTGGATGGTCTGAGGGGGGCAGCTGGTGCCTGGTAGGATGTTCTGACTCAGCTAAGAGAAAGGAGGTTGTAATCTGATGCTTACCTTCATCAGTGACACAATATTTATTGGTCCCTTATAGCTCTAAAAGAAGGAACCTCAGCCCCAGGGTCCTAGCAATCACTGTGTGACTAAAGGGGAATTCATTATTAAATCTTGCACTGGCACCACCCTTCAGGTGCTTGCGGTGGGTTGGTGACACAGGTGGCTAGACCCATGGTCAGCAAATTGCAGCTCACAAGCCACATGCAGCTCTTTGGCTCCTTGAGTGTGGCTCTTCCACAAAATACCACGGCCTGGGCGAGTCTATTTTGAAGAAGTGGCGTTAGAATAAGTTTAAGTTGAAAAAAATTTGGCTCTCAAAAGAAATTTCAATCCTTGTAGTGTTGATATTTGGCTCTTTCGACTAATGAGTTTGCTGACCACTGGGCTAGAGGATTGCCTGGTCATTAAGGGAAGGGCGTTTTTGTGTTTCAGGGGTTGATTATTTTTGGCAGGGAAAAGCTTGCTGGTGGCCAGCCAGGGCAAGCTGCCTGAAACTAAGTGCTCACTTGGAGGCCTGCCAGGATCCAGCCAAGGGGCTGGGGTGAGGGAGTGAGGCAGAGAGCAGCGTCGGTTGGCGAAAGGCCCACTCGGTTCTGATGAGCGTGGTGTGGGGGTTGGCGCCATGCTTCTTCGGCGACTGGAGAGTGGCCAAGGGGAGAGCAAAAATGACAAAAAAGGAGGGAGAAGAGGGCCTACGGGGAAAGATTACAGATAGTCCACCTTGAACAGAAGAGACCAAGTTGACTAAACATGCTATTCTCTTCAAATATATGACAGATTTCAATAAGATGTTGACAAGTTTTTCTAACAGCCAATAAGAGAAAGCCATCTACACAGAGGCAACGTGGACGTTCATTCAGGCTGCAGCATGGTGCCGAATGCACACTTGCCCAGTGATAACATCTGTGTGCCGAGTGGGGTTCTCAGAGCAACTGGCAAAGTGAGGGAAGGAAAGCGGACCCTCCGTGGTGCGAGGACCTGAGCCAGCCCTCCAGGCCCAGGGTCGGGCACAGACTCCACGCTCCTCGTATCTGATGGTGAGTTGAGGTTCTGTTCCGGTTTATAAGGTTCCACGAGCACAGTGGTTCTTTGCGTGATACCAAGGTGCTCCGTACTAGTGAAAGGACTGATGGATTTTTAATTTGATACTAAAACTCTCTGAGGAGAGAATACCCTTCCAGAGGTGGGAGATTAATTTTATCCGTTTTTATTCCAGCTGCTTCTCTTTCCCCACATCTTGCTCATTTTTTTTTTTTTTTTACTGCTCAGAGGAGGGCGAAGAGGTTTTCAAGAAAGCACCAGGAACGTGAGGACTTTGATTCCAGAGTAGGAAAGGATGGCACAGGCCAAGAGCAAGCCCGCAGCAGCCTGCCAACGGGGGCTCCCTGTCTGCCCCTGCCCTGAGCCCTGGGACCAACCAGAAGACTCATCGTGCGAAGGAGCCTCCAGCCCTCTGGCCTTCTGAGGAAACACGGTCCCTCACCTCCAGCACCAGAGCTCTGCCCCTGAGGCTGTGTCTGCTTGGTCTGAACTATGTCTCTGAACGGGCCCGGTCCCTTCCCAACCAGCTGTTCTCACACACTTCAGAGTTAGCTCTCCCGGAAATGGACTGAAAAAAGAAGGGAGAAATGGTTTGGATACCAACTCTCTTCTCAACCCCAACAGTGTGCTTTGTGGTCTGGGTGAATTTTGCTCATTTTGGAAGCCACGGAGAAGGGAATAGGGGTGGGGGGTGATAATAATCATTCTGATTTAATAAAAATGATCTGTAAAACTATTCCAACTAATCAGGACAAACATTACACCAAGATCTTGAATCACAGGATGTTTACATAATATAATGCCCAAGGCAGACAACTACTAGACACCACTAAGTACCTGAGACAAAACAAAACAAAACAAAACAAAACAAAACAAAACAAAACAAAACAAAAACAAGGAAAGAAGGAAGGGAGGCAGGGAGGGAAGAAGAATAAATAGGAATTTGGAGATCCGGAGGGCACAAGCAGAGTTCCTTGGAGGAGGGGTGGCTGAGTGGGAGCCTCCGGTGGCCTCTCACTTCACATCTCGGCGTCTGAGGAGCAGCCCTCTGTGGCAGTGATGGCGATGCCGATGGCAAGGCTGCCATTGTCGGAGAAGAGCTGCGCCAGCGAGGTGTTGAGGACGAGGCAGTCCCCGTCGGTGATCACAGAGTCCACACACTCGAGCACGGACCTGGGGGTGGCCTCCCACTTGAGGCGCCGGTGGTTCCTGTTGAGCTCCAGGCGGTAGGTGAAGCAGTCGGCCTGGGTGGGGGTCCCGATCAGCATCATGGTGGCAAAGAACTGGGGGTGCCCTTCGTGCCTCTCCTGCTTCCTGAGCACCAGCAGGAAGTGGTGGCCCAGGCAAGCGTGCACGATGATCCAGTCCGCGGGGGCGGGGAGGTGCATGTCCGTGGCCAGGAAGACGATCTCGGCTCCCTGCAGGATATCCACCCTGTGCGTCTGCCGCAGGTGGGGCACCACCACCTCCAGGCGGCCTTCCCACGGGCAGGAGGACAGGGGGCAGGTGCAGGGCGTCACCCGGCTGGCACGCAGCTCAGCCTGCTGGTGGTGGAGGTGGTGCGGGTGGGCGTGGTGGCGCTGGTGGCGGTGCCCGTGGTGGTGGCGGTGGCGGTGGGCCAGGGGGTGGTGGGGGCAGCCACCTGGCTCCGGTGCGTTCTGAGTGACGGCGCGGCAGTTGGACACATACTGTAGGACGAAGAGAAGGCTGTTAGTTGGGTCAGTTAGTGTGAGGTCAGTCTCCCAGCCTGGCCGAGACTCCCTGGTGTCCAGCGGGGTACAAGCAGGCTTTCCGGTGCAGGGAGAGGAAACTCTGTTTCTTACAGAATGAGAGCTGCGGGACTGTTACCCAAAGGGGCAGCTCCATTTTACACCCCCATCAGCACGTCAGAGAATCCCAAGTTCTCCGCATCCTTGCCAACACTTGTTATCTGTTTTGACAAATACTTGGGGACAAAATTGTTTTTGAATGTTTTGCCAAATTTAGATGCTGAAATATTGTTAAGTCCTTTCTGTCATTTCATTTCGGTACAAAACCTAAATTTACCCAATTAAAAAATAGAAGGTTCTTCAAAAGATTCCTCCTACAAGAAGACATTTTCCAAATATAATGGAACATTTTTAAAAGTCTAGAAAGATAAATGAGGGACACGGTGAATGCTTTGCATGATTGATATTCTACAAACGCAGTCCAGAAAATGCACTAGTTATGCCTTTCGGATTCTTTAATAAGATACTCAAACAGATAGGAAATTTTCTCCCAAACATGCAGTGTGATGGTCTTTAGTTGTAGAAAACAAAAACAACAACAAAAAAAACCTTTCTTTTTGCTTTTTTGATACTGTCGATACTTATGTGCAGGCACTGGAGGTCAATGGATTATTGCCCCTATCTTACTATTGCTAGTATTTTAAAAACAAAATGTTGGCAAGTTCCACCTTGTCCTTCCAGTGGTGTCCGGGCTGGTGCTGTTTTGGGTGCCCTCCTCATGGTTTCCAAGGTAACTGGTGGGACGCAGAACTGGTCTTATGCAACCGGACAAGGTCCCCAGAGAGGAAGCCTGGCCCGGACTGCGGGGACCCCTGGGACTCTGCCCCCAGGCACACTTCTGCTCCGTCCCACACGCACAGCTTCCCAGGCCCTCACCACCAGGCAGCCTCCTCCCTCAGGCTCTCCTAACCTTTTGTTCCTCACAGTAGTGTCCCCCAAATGCCCTTAAAGCCTCGGAGCCATGACGTACCTTCTGCTCAGGTCTGAGTAAACGTTTACTGAGTGCCTGCAATGGCCAGACGCTGGGGGGCCGGGAGCACAGCCACGAGAAAAATACATAGCATGTTTCTTGGTGTGGGGAGTGCAGACATTAGTGTGCATATGATAACTGCTGCTTTCACAAGGGTCCTCCCTGTGACATGAGGCCTGTAATTCATTTTGTTCAGGTGAAGAAACGGGCTTCCTGTAGGAATGTGCCTGGGGTTACAAAGCTGGTAATTGAAAGACAGATTCATTTGTCACACCTCCTAACTCTGAGCACAGCCGCATCCTTGCCCCTCCTCCATCCCTTTAGTTCTTTCTTATTAACTTAATTAGCCTGCAGGACCTCGGCTGCTGAATGGAGGTGGCAGCTCTGTGGGGGGCGCTCCAGGCAGGAGGCCGGCACAGGGCTGCCTTACCCTGGGTGCCCTGAGGGAGAGGGTGTCTTTCTGCCCTAGCTTTCCAAGCTCCTCCTGGACTTCAGTGCCTCTGGGCACTTAACCCTCTCCTGGCTTTGGTGTATAGAGGTCAAGCACTGCCCACGTTTGTCTCCCTGGACCAGACCCAGAGAGTGGCTAACAGCTGAGGTGTCTAGCTAGCTTCCCTTTCATCAGGGCATGCAGTGGACACACACACACACACACACACACACACACACACACGGTGTGCTGAGATGACCACCCTGGTGGTGGAGGTGACCTATAGGCAAGTAGGAACCGGCTAGCACTGCCTCCAGTTGTTCACCCAGCTGCCAGTTTCTGTGTCTCTCCAGGGAATGCTGCCAACCCAGAGAGCGAGCTACGGTGCTCCTGCCCTGTCCCTGGGTGGCGGCTACTGGGCAGTCTGCTGGCACCAACCTGCACACCCACCAGGCCCAGGAAGGAGCAGGCTGTGTCCAAGAATCCTAACACTCAACCACTGGGGATGTGCCCGCAACCAAGGTACATGCCCTTTTGATCGGAATTGAACCTGGGACCCTTCAGTCTGCAGACTAACGCTCTATCCACTGAGCCAAACTGGCTAGGGCTCACACTTAGTCTTTACAACAACCAGGAAAGAAACATATTGTGTTTGTCTTATTGATGAAGAAACTGATATACAGAGAGGTTGAGTCACATGACCGAGGTCACACAGCTTATAAGGGGTGCAGCTGGGAATGGAGCCAGATCAGTTAAAGGTGATATAGGTCCTAGACCAGGAAGATCACAGCCGGAAAGTAGACTCTGGTTGTTTTGTACGTTTTTTTCACAGTTTACTTGTCCAGCAGTGTTGAATAAGTCAGTTTCCCCATCAGCAAAATATTTATCTCAAAGGGTTATTAGGGAATCAAATGAAATAATGCCTTTAAAACAACATCAAGTATTTATCAAACAGCTTTAAAACCACATCAAGTATTACATCAAGAGAGCATTTCCATAGAGAGGGGCTTTGGGATAAAGACTCCGCGGCCTTCTGCCTCAGTCCATGCCTACTTGTGTGTATCCTGTGAGCTGATCTTTGCCCCTGGGCAGAATTCCGGGCTGAGAACAGGCCAACATGGGGGTCTGGAGACCCCAACAGTGCACTGGGCCGGGGCCTCCTCTCCCAAAGCTGAGCCATGATGACAAACCTTCTGAAATTCCCATCTCAGAAACAATCTCTGGGTGAACTATTTTCAACATGTCCTTTTCCAGATCCCTTTTCCATCTTCTCCATCCTGTTCTGTGTGGCTAACTTTTGAGATGTGAAATCAAAGCAAGGAGGAGTGGGAAAGAGATACCTAGATCTCCCTTTCTTCCCAGCCTCCAAATTCTCGCCAGGGTCTCCCATTGGCCGAACCCAAGCAGAGCCCAGGGATATGCCCTCAGCAAGGGTCGGCTCCCTTTGGAAGGGTCTGGGTGAGGTGCTCAGGTGAAGAGGGAATCCCCACCTGCTATGCAAATGTCGCCATTCCTTCCTCTGTGATGTTTGCTGATCTGACCAAGCTGGCCCTCCTAGGCTGAGATTTGATGAGGTTGAGGGAGGAGGTGGGAAGGGTAGAATTCCTACCTACAATTCACTTGGCCACTTGACAAACGTGTATACACCACCTACTATTTGCAACAGGCTGAGAATGCTAAGCAGAATAAGATCCTTGTTCCGGCCCCAGTAACTCAATGTAATTATACTGTGTTTCCCCGAAAATAAGACATCCTCCGAAAATAAGACATCCTCCGAAAATAAAACCTAGCGCATGGAAAGATAAGAGATCCCCTGAAAATAAGACCTAGTGCAACTTCGGGAGAAAAAATTAATATAAGACACCGTCTTATTTTCGGGGAAACAGGGGTATATCAAAGAATAGAATACAAAAATTCAGGATGCAGTGGGGGCTCTGACTGGGGAGATAGCTATTCTAGTCGGTGCAAAGCATGAGCGATGAATGCTCTAACAGAACAGGCAAAAGGGTTTGCTGACAAGATGAATAGCAAGTTAGAAGGAGCCGGGTTTAAAAGAACATGGGGGTGGAGCTTGAAGATGGCGACCGAACAGATGGACTTGTTCTGACCCCGGTCCCAAAACAGATAGAAGCAACATCTGAGTCGCTCAGGGAATGTTGATTAGCAGCTAAGGGGCAGCGGATCACTCTAGGAAGGTAAGGAAGTGTCCGCTGGACAATTTTTCCTGACCAAGCGGCCAGCACTCCCGGAGCTCCGGGCTCGGCGCAAAGGCGGCGCCACCCTACCAGGAAGGGAGCAGCTTCTCTGAGGCCTGGAAAACCCACAGCCGAGGAGTCCATCGAGCACCTGTGGCGCCCTGATCGGAGCAAGCGCGTGGATTCAAGGAAGCTCTTCAACCACCCACAGAAAGGTCAGAGTTTGCGTGGCTAGGCTGAAAGTTCAGGCTGCGATAGCCCCATTGCTCCCACGAGGCCCCGCCCCCAGTGCGGCCCAGAGCGCAGCGGCCCGGGGCGCCGCGAGGCCCCGCCCCCAGTGCGGCCGCGGCCCCGCCTATATTGTAGCCCAGGAGAGCTGCGAGGGCCCGCCCCCAGAGAGAAAGAAGGCCAGAGCAACCAAAGTCTGGGAGGTCAAACCAGTAACACTGACACCTAAGGGCTGAACTACAAACTGCCTTTTTTTTTTTTCTTTTTTCTTTTTCTTTTTCTTTTAATTAATCAAAAATAAATGGACACAAATAACTAAGATATAGCCTACCTAAAATTAAGGACTACCTTACAAAACTGAGGTGCAGTGGAAAGCTGGGAACTGCAAGACTCTCTGATCCAAGAACCAGGCATACCAAATACAATAACAGAGGAAGTGATTGAACTCTACTGGACAATTTTATGCTAATTATACTATTCTTTATTTTATTTTCATTTTTTACATTTTTTATTTAATTTTCATTTTTTACATCTTTTACTTCAGAAACGATTTTTTTTCTTTTTTCCTTACTTGATTTTACCTTTTCAATTATTACATTTTTCAATCTCTATCTTCACTATTACTACTGCTATTTTGCAATTTTTTTTTTCTTTTTCTTTTCCTCCCCAGTACCATTTTACTTCGTCTTTATTTTACATTGGGAGTGACCTTCATTCTATTTTAATCTCTACTATAGCATCATTCAACCCTATCTCAATTCGACCTTTACCCCATCACTCTCTTACTAAACTTTAACCTTTTAGTCTCCAGTTTATCCTATCCCTTTCCGGCTTTAGTTTTTCCTCTATTCTTTCTGTATACCCCCTGCTAAAGCTCTCACTATACTCATAGACCTAAGTTCCAACCCCTGATACAAGTGTATAAATATCACTCTCTGCACTATATTAACTAGTTAAAAAAAAAAAAAACACACAAAAAAACGGTTCTACTTTCTATCCTTTTCTCATTGTTTGAGTGAAGGTTGATTATTGTGAATATTTGTGCTTTTCAGTGAAATTGTTATGCTTATTCCAGTGTTGTTATTGTTGCTTTGTATTTTTTTTTAAATCCTCTGTTTTTGTTTGTTTCTTTGACTTCTGTATATCATAACCTTACTTAATAATAGTGGATATTGTATTGTAGTTTGTATTAATCTCCAAGTATTGTTACCGGCATTGGCTGGGCTCAGTGGTTGATCTATGGCAATTTTCTCCACATATATATAGTTTGTTTCCCATTTTTTTAGTTTGCTTCTTCTCTCTCTCTCTCTCTCTCTCTCTCTCTCTCTCTCTCTTTCTCTCTCTCTCTCTTACTCTCTCTTCTTTTTCTCCCTGTTTTCTAACTTCATTTTGTCATTACTTTATTTCTTTTTTGACTTTTTTTTTTTTTTTAATTTTTCTTTATTTTATTTTTACCTTCCTTCCTTCCTTCTCTCCTATACCCTAATTTGCCTATCGCTAGGGGTTACCTTTATTAGAAGTTATTAATATTGTAAATACATTCCTGTTAAGTGCCTCTCGTGTTGTACCTGGTAGTGTTGTATTTTGCACCTATAAATTAACGCAAGAGAAAGAACACCACATAACCAGACATCCTGAAAACAGATACCATGGGAAGACAAAGAAACACCCCACAAATGAAAGAAAAGCAGGAATCACCAGAAAAGGAAGTAAATGAGCCAGAGGCAAGCAGCCTACCAGAGCAAGAGTTCAGAATAATGATTATTGGTTGGCTAAAAAGAATGGAAGAGAAATTTGACAATAACCAAGAAGAAATGAGGAAGAACCATCAGGAATTGAGGAAGAACCAAGAAGAAATGAAAAATGACATCGCTACCATGAAGAACTCAATAGAAAGCATCAAGAGTAGACTAGATGAAGTGGAAGACCGCATCAGTGAGCTAGAAGACAAGATGGAAAAAAATACCCAATTAGAGCAGCTTCTAGAAAAAAAGATTAAAAAGCAGGAGGAGAGCCTACGGGAGCTTTGGGACATTACAAAACAAAATAATATTCGAATAATAGGGGTTCCAGAAGGAAAGGAAACTGAGGTAGACGTGGAAAAAGTATTTCAAGAAATAATGACAGAAAACTTTCCTGAGATAGAGAAGAAAAAACCCACACAAATCCAAGATGCTCGCAGAGTCCCAAGCAAAATGAATCCCAGAAGACAGACGCCAAGGCACATTATAATTAAAGTGGCAAACAACAACGACAAAGTAAGAATCTTAAAAGCAGCCAGAGAGAGACAGAAAGTTACTTACAAAGGAACCCCCATCAGACTAGCAACTGATTTCTCAACAGAAACATATCAGGCCAGAAGGGAATGGGATGAAATATACAAAGTCATGCAAAGGAAGGGTTTGAATCCAAGAATACTGTACCCAGCAAGACTATCAATCAAAATTGAAGGGGAAATCAGGAGCTTCACAGACAAAAAAAGACTGAAGGAATTTATCTCCACCAAACCAGCAATGCAAGAAATGCTAAAGGGTCTACTGTAAAAATAAAGAAATAGGAATTGAAGAAGGAACATGGGTATAGAATAAAAATGCCATCAAATGAGTACCTATCAATAATAACCTTAAATGTAAATGGATTAAATGCTCCAATCAAAAGACATAGGGTGTCAGATTGGATAAGAAAACAAGACCCTTACATCTGTTGCCTACAAGAAACCCACCTCAGAAAAAAAGATGCACACAGACTGAGGGTGAAGGGATGGAAAAAAGTTTTCCAGGCAAATGGAAAGGAAAGAAAAGCTGGGGTAGCAATACTTATATCTGACAAATTAGATCTCAGAGTGAAGGACATAACAAGAGATAATGAAGGCCACTTCATAATACTAAAGGGTACAATCCAACAAGAAGAAATAACCCTGGTAAATATATATGCACCCAATACAGGAGCACCCAAATACATAAAAAAACTGCTGGAGGACATTAAGGGAGAGATTAATAGCAATACAATCATAGTAGGAGATTTTAATACCCCACAGTCACCCTTCGACAAATCATCTAAACAAAAAATCAGCAAAGAAATATCAATCCTAAACGACTCACTAGACCAGATGGAATTAATTGACATCTTTAGAACATTCCACCCCAAAGCCACAGAATATACATTCTTCTCAAGTGCACATGGGACATTCTCAAAGATAGACCACATTTTGGGACATAGGCAAAGTCTCTTCAAATTCAAGAAGATAGAAATCATATCAAGCATCTTCTCAGACCATAGTGGCATAAAACTGGAAATTAATTACAATAAAAATAATCCAAAGAAATCAAATACATGGAGACTAAACAACATGCTATTAAACAAGGACTGGGTTACCAGAGAAATCAAGGAAGAAATTAAAAACATCCTGGCAACAAATGACAATGAAAACACAACAATCCAAAATCTATGGGACACAGCAAAAGCAGTTTTGAGAGGGAAGTTCATATCCTTACAAGCCTATTGCAAAAAACTAGAAAAAATGGTAACAGATGAACTAACTCTACAACTCAAAGAGTTAGAAAAGAGCAACAAGAAAAGTCCAGTGTAAGCAGAAGGAAGGAAATAACAAAAATCAGAGCACAGATAAATGACATAGAGACCAAAGAAACAATACATAAGATCAACAAAACCAAGAGCTGGTTCTTCGAAAGGATAAACAAGATTGATGGACCTGTAGCCAGGCTAACCAAGAAACAAAGAGAGAGGACCCAAATAAACAAAATCAGAAATGAAAGAGGTGAAATAACAACAGACCCCACCGAAATACAACAGATTGTTACAAAATACTACGAACAACTCTATTCCAACAAACTAAACAACCTGGAGGAAATGGACATATTCCTAGAAAAATACAAACTGCCAAAACTCAATCAGGAAGAATCTAAAAATCTCAATAGACCAGTGACGTGGGAAGAAATTGAAACCGTCATCAAAAAGCTTCCAGCAAACAAAAGCCCAGGGCCAGATGGCTTCACAGGAGAGTTTTACCAAACATTCAAGGAAGAACTAAAACCTATCCTTTTCAGACTATTCCAAAAAATCCAAGAGGAAGGAACACTTCCGAACTCCTTCTATGAAGCCAACATCACCCTAATACCAAAACCAGATAAAGACAACTCAATGAAAGAGAATTACAGGCCAATATCCCTCATGAACATAGATGCCAAAATCCTCAACAAAATTCTAGCAAATCGACTCCAGAAGAACATCACAAAGATCATACACCATGACCAAGTAGGATTTATTCCAGGAATGCAAGGATGGTACAATATCCGCAAATCAATAAACGTGATACATCACATAAACAAATTGAAAGATAAAAATCATATAGTCATATCAATTGACGCAGAAAAAGCATTTGACAAAATCCAACACCCTTTCCTGTTAAAAACTCTTAAAAAGGTGGGAGTACAAGGATCATACCTCAACATAATAAAAGCTATATATGATAAACCCACAGCCAACATTATACTCAATGGGCAAAAACTAAAACCATTCCCTCTAAGAACAGGAACAAGACAGGGATGCCCACTCTCGCCACTCCTGTTTGACATAGTTCTGGAAGTACTAGCCATTGCAATTAGACAAGAGGAGGAAATAAAAGGCATCCAAATTGGAAAAGAAGAAGTAAAGTTATCCTTATTTGCAGATGACATGATATTGTACATAAAAAACCCAAAAGACTCCATTAAAAAACTAATTGACTTAATAAATGAATTTGGCAACGTAGCAGGATATAAAATTAATGCCAAGAAATCCATGGCATTTCTATACACCAACAGTGAAACTACAGAAACAGAGGCTAAAAAAGCAATTCCATTCACCATCGCACCAAAAAAATTAAGATACCTAGGAATAAATTTAACTAAAGAAATAAAGGACCTATTTGCGGAAAACTACACGACACTGAAAAAAGAGATAGAGGAAGATGGAAGGAGATGGAAGAACATACCATGTTCATGGATTGGTAGAATCAACATCATCAAAATGTCCATACTTCCTAAAGCAATCTATAGGTTCAATGCACTCCCCATTAAAATACCAACGACATATTTCACTGACCTAGAAAGAACTCTCCAAAAGTTCATTTGGAACAATAAAAGACCCCGAATAGCCACAGCAATTCTGAGAAAGAAGAGTAAAGTAGGAGGGATCTCAATACCAGACTTCAAACTATACTACAAAGCCACTGTTCTCAAAACAGCCTGGTACTGGCACAAGAACAGACAAATAGATCAATGGAATAGAATTGAGAACCCAGATATCAACCCAAATCACTATGCTCAATTAATATTTGACAAAGGAGGCACGAATATACAATGGAGTCAAGACAGTCTCTTCAATAAATGGTGTTGGGAAAATTGGACAGACACATGCAAAAGAATGAAACTAGATCACCAACTTACACCATTCACAAGGATAAACTCAAAATGGATACAGGACTTAAACATCAGACGGGAAACCATAAAAATACTAGAAGCATCCACAGGTAGCAAAATCTCAGACGTATGCCAAAATAACTTCTTCACTGATACTGCCCCTAGGGCAATGGAAGCTAAAGAGAAAATAAACAAATGGGACTACTTCAAAATAAAAAGCTTTTTTACAGCAAAAGAAACCATCAATAAAACAACAAGAAAGCCCACGGTGTGGGAGATCATATTTGCAAATATTACCACTGATAAAGGTTTAATCTCCAACATTTACAGACAGCTTATACAACTAAATAAAAGGAAGATGAATGATCCAATTAAAAAATGGGCAATGGACCTAAACAGAATATTTTCAAAAGAAGACAGTAGGAAGGCCAAAAGGCACATGAAAACATGCTCAAAGTCACTAATTATCCGAGAGGTGCAAATCAAAACAACAATGCGGTACCATCTCACACCTGTCAGAATGGCCAACATCAACAAATCAACAAACGACAAGTGTTGGCGAGGTTGCGGAGAAAAAGGAACCCTCGTGCACTGCTGGTGGGAATGCAGACTGGTGCAACCACTGTGGAGAACAGTGTGGAGTTTCCTCAAAAAACTGAAAATGGAACTCCCATTTGACCCAGTAATCCCACTTCTAGGAATATATCCCAAGAAACTAGAAACACCAATCAGAAAGGATATATGCACCCCTATGTTCATAGCAGCACAATCTACAATAGCCAGAATTTGGAAACAGCCTAGGTGCCCGTCAGCAGATGATCGGATCCAAAAACAATGGTACATCTACACAATGGAATACTATGCTGCCATAAAGAAGAAGGAATTCTCATCATTTGCAGCAACCTGGATGGAATTGGAGAACATCATGCTGAGTGAAATAAGCCAATCAACGAAAGAGAAACACCACATGACCTCACACATCGGTGGATGATAAAGATCTTTATAAACTGATGAACCAAGAGACAGATATAGAGAAAGTAAAGCAACAGGCAGACTGTCAAATTACAGTGGGGAGGGTAGGGATATCAGGGGGAGATAATAGATCAACCGAAGGACTTGTATAAATGCATATAAGTACAACCAATGGACATAAAACTATGGGGAGGGAGGGGATGTGTGGGAGGGAGGGAGGGGGGCAATAAAAAAAAAATCAAGAAAATATGTAAAAAATAAATAAATAAATAAATAAATAAATAAATAAATAAAAAATCAAAAAAATAAATAAATAAAAGAACATGGGATAGTGAAGAAAAGACAAGTCCCATGTAATTAGTAGATGGAGGGCCTGGGGGGGATGGAGAGGAGTTGGGCCATGGTGCTGGAGAGCAGTAGGACCATTTTGCTCAAAATTGTAACCTGAGCTGAGGCGCCAAGGTGGAACTGGGCCTGGTCCTGATAGAAGTCAGTAGGAGGGCCCAAGAGATACAACTTCATGTGTTAGGGGCTCCTGCAGGCAGCCCCGCCAGGCCAGCTCCAAGCTGGTGCTCAGAATGGGCAACCAACCCCCCACACTGGTTCAATCATTGGACCCTGGCAAAGGGCATTGCACCTAGGCTGTCCCATGGCTTCTGTTAGGCCTCAACTTCCACTAGCCGTTTCATTTTTTAATTGCTGCCGGGTAACAGAGCACCGGGGGTGTAATCTAAAGTGACAGAAGTCAATGACTGTGCAAATAGAGCGAGACATTATAAACTCTAGGAGAACCGGGTGCTTGCTGTGCCCCAGGAAGATGCTAAGAATAAAAACAGGCTTATTCTTCATTTCTTCCCGCTCCGTTTTCTGATGCTAAATACGTTTCATTTAAATGACCTTCCTGTGAGCGGAGGTCACAGGGCTGCTGGTAGGGAGAAGGAATTCTTTTAATTGGCAAAATGCTAATCGCTTTGGAAAGTGAATTCTAATCTTTCCATCTAATACAGTGGATGTGTGAGTAATTACTTTCCTTCACTAAACTGTTAGTGCAACATTAGTGATTACGCTAATTAAAACTAATGAACTCTTACAGGCTGATAAACCCCAGTCAGTCCACAGACGCCTTCCCTCCCATTTGGAAGAAAGATCTTGAATTAACCTTTAGAGCATTGTGCAAAATTGGGTTTAAAAATGTTAGGCTTTATGGACTGCATATAATTCTTTCCCCAAGCATTAGTGAGACCATTTCCACTGAGGGTGTAATTGAATTTAAAAACACTTCCTTAATTGGATCAGCCACACTCCCATGGTTGGTAATGGCCATCTCTCTAAATCCTGGCGTCCAAAGGCGAAACCTGCCCCGGAAAATCACGTGACCTCTTCTCCGGTGTCTGCTCCCAGTATTTAGTGCACAGCTTTGCCCTTCCACTTGTTTCCAGGAACACGGCCATGCGAATGCGTCCCAGCTGAAGGAGGATTTTTGTACCCAATGTCAAACGAAGGACATTTGCTCTGAGTTTTCTCAGGCCTTATTTGTGAGAGTTAATTAACTGGGGTTTTCAGTGCTGGGAGAAAGGGGAAAGGCAGCATTTTACACCCAGAGAGGAAGAGCAAGTACGTGGGGTGCTATTTCTGAGAGATTAAATAGAGAAGGTAGCCGGAGATCGGGTGGAAGGACACACAGGCTTTATTGGAGGGAAGAGTACCCCTGCTGGCGGCTTCCAGAGGGGGGCGGGGGTGAGGGGAGAGGGCGGAAGAGAGCGAGGGCCGGGGTACAGGCACCTTTAAGGATAGGGGACGGGGCTTAGGGCACTCAGCACACGCTGATTGGTGATTAGGGACCTAGGGTCTTAGGAAATCGGGTATAGGGTATTTGGCAGGTACTGATTGGTGGTTCAGAGCTCAGGAATGTCTGGCTGCAGGTGGGGTTTACATCTGTTTATCAACTGGAGGAAGGGAGGATCTATCAATTTCAGGGCCGAGAAGTGGGATAAAGTCAAGGCCTGAACCAAATTGAGAATCAGGTCCACTGAGAAGAGAGAATGATTGTAACTGCTCTCAGGCTCCACTTGGTAGTGTGAGAAAAATCCTCCATGTTTCTGGGAAGGACAGCGAAGGCTGAAGGCCGAGTGCTGCTCACTCCACTTTCCTGGAGTGGGCATCAGTGGATAGGCTCCCACCTCTTTCTCAAAATCTGACGTGATTGTACGTGTGCCCACAAAACCAGGAGGGCTCTGAAACGCTTCCAATCAGTTAAGAAACAAGTTAAAGTGAGATAGGAAACAATGCTTTTATCACCTGGGATAGAACATCCTCATCTGAAAGTGTATCTTGCACTCCTTTCTCTCAAACTTAGTTATACTTGGTTCACAGGTGGGTGAGGTCATCCTGTGGACATGAAGATGATATCTATAATTTTCTTTAAATGACTTTAGAGGAGAGGATGTGGTATAAATGTGTACATTTTTAACCTACACTGTAGGGGTTATCAATTCCCTAATCAGCAATTCACACTTTGAGGTGATCACCTATTTGATTAGAAAGGCCACATTCCAGAGATAACGATGGCAGTTGCCTGAATTAGCATCATATTTCTGATCTACACCAGGAGCTGTAATTAACATTTCTGCAGAGGTTTGCATTGGAGCAATCAGGTTGGTTTCTTTGTTTCATGAGAAAGGCCAATTGCCACATGCAACACCTACAACTCCTAATTGAGAGCTTGTTTAGAGGTTCTAGCAGGGGAGCGCAGCTACTCATACCTTCGACCAAAGATGGTTCTCTCTTCTAGTGGGAAGGTTGTCCTCTTCCACAGTGTGAGGAGGGAAGCACATGGAGGAAATGGACACCAGCTTAGCCAGCCATATCAGTGGAATCAGCCCAATGGGGTGACAGATGTTGCAGGCAGATCACCCTCACATGTTTTGTATTCATTTTGCACAGAGTGTAACCAGTAGTTTCTTAATTAGCATAATAGATGCTAGAAATTTCTCTTTGATGAAATTCATAGTTTTCAAGCTATGAAGATTGGTTAAATGATTTCAGAGAGATTCTCTACTCTAGGAATGGGCCCGGAAGCTTATTCCCTAAGTATTGCCGTATCTGTCCACTGAGTCAAGGACTTACACTGGCCTCATGGGATCTCTAAGGGTATCAAAACCTTGGCTCTCATATATCACTGCATATATACAAAACTGATCATGAAAAAATTGAACCACTTTCTTACACCTTATATCAAACAGCTATTGCTCTTAAAAACCTTTCTTCAGCTCCCACCTTAGGTTCTGCCTTCAAGTTCACCCAGATTAGGTCCTGATTGGTCAGTTTCTATGCCAGTCAGCGTCAAAAGCTCCACTTCCTAGGCAGGCATTGGCTCCTCGAAGTTCATCCAGATTTGGTTCTGATTGGTTGGTTTCTATGCCAGTCAGCATCAAAAGCTCTACCTCCTATTCAGTTAATTGGCTTCTCTGGAAAACTCAGAATGGCCCTGCCTTCACGTTAGTACCAGCCCTTCAGTCATGCCCCCAGTCCACTACAGGGTATATCTCTGGCTCCACTGAGAAGTGGCACGTCAGGTCTGTGCTGGTGGAAATTTTGAATTCTCATCCCTGACCTAACCTTATAGTGCAAACTCCATTAAGGCAAATATTTGTCTTGTTCATTCTTAGTTTACTCATAGACTTTACCTGTGTCTATGCATCTATGCTAGCACCACATGTTGACTGGTGAAATGGTTGTTTCAGTAGTCATGGTCACTGCCTTTTTATATATATAGATGTTTTTCCAATGCCAGTGGAACCTCTGTTCTATAACTTAATTCATTCTGGACAGCTGCTTGAGAAGTGATTTGTTAAAAAACCAAATAATTTTTTCCCATTAGAAATAATATAAATTAAATTAATCTGTTCCAGACCCTCAAATGGTTCCCTATTTTAACCTTTCTCAATTGCCTGTGATCATTATTTTGTGAGCACTTTCACATCCTTAGTAGTATCAGCACTCTTGGTGGCCTCTCTATATTTTAAAATTGTGCTAATTGTCAATTTTGCCATGCCACACTCAGTATCTATACAGACATGTGAACACCTCTATCATATTTTGCAATTATTTTGTTTCTAAGCTCTATCATCATTCTTACAACTTTTCTTTTTCACTTTGCTGTTAGCACTAACCTTCATAGGACCCATGGTGACTTATTGTACATATTTATATATATAAAAGCCTAAGTGACAGGATGACTAGCTGAAAGGCCAACTGGCCAGTAGCTAGGATCCACACTGATCTCCAGGAGGAAGACACTCAGTGCAGGAGCTGCCAAGCGATAACAACTTTGCAGAGTGCCCTCTTGCACTCTGGGAACCCTCAGGGATGTCATACTGCCAGGCGAGGAACCCCACTGGTGCATAAATCCATACATTGGGCCCCTAATTTAATAATAATAAGCAGCAACAAAAGAAAAAATACATGAAAATATTCACAGAACAATTTCCTGAGATGTTAATAACATGAGGTTTAGCAATAAACTGATTTATACTTGCACATTCTCTCCTTTGTTTGTCACCTGAGAGACATATGACTGATTATACAGATATCAGTATGACAGAGTGGTTGAGTTGAGAACCAAAGTTTTGTTTGAAAATGGAGACATTTTTCTATGAACAACTTGGTTGAGAATCAAATTGTTCACAATGGGAGATGTTCAAGAACTGAGGTCTGACTGTACATACATATCTATGATAGAGTTTAATTTAAAAATTAGGCACAATAAGAGATTAACAGTAATAACATACTCTGGCCCCTGGCCATAATATATTGTAATAAAAGTTATGTGAATATGATCTTTTCTACCTCTCTCAAAATATCTGGAATTTTCCACTTAAAATTCAGTTACCCATGATGATCGACCATGGGTAACTGAAATTGTAGAGAGTGAAATCACGGAGGGAGATGGGTACTACTGAGTAATATATAGATTGTTCTGTGTACTACCTTCCCTACTGCAATGTACGTTTCTTGGAAATAGGAACGTGGCTATGTTCACTGCTGTGTCTTTAGAACATTATCTGGTACCATGGAAAGCTCAATAAATCTTTTATATGGAATGAATGAATAAATTCCTCTGGGACTTAAACTTTTCTATCTTAGAGGACCTGAGTAAAGTATACATCCCACTGGAACGTTGATGTGACTATTCCCATTCCTCCTCCCCACAACTCTGACCTGCTGGTTTTCTCATAGCCTTTGACTGCTGGAACCATGGGCCTGCTGAATGCAACCTTATTGTGTGTGCAGCATCATCCACCCCTATCTGTAATACTCTGTGTGAATTGGGCCCCAAGGAATGAGTGCAAAAATGCAAATACTCTGGCTACTGCTATTGCTGTAGGTAACAAACTGCCCTTCATCTCTGGCCCAGGAGTCTCATGTCATCCACTATCATCCATGAAACTGAGATGAGCTGCAAACAGGATGAAATCTCAGACTCTTTATAGTTACATTTAACACCTGACAAAATGGGCATTTTGAAATTAAAAAACACACACACATACATGAATATTTATAGAAGGATTAGCTCATAATAATCAAAATTGGAAAAACACCTAAATATCCTTTAGATGGATACTTTGTGGTATAGTCACACAATGAAATGCTACACACCTATAATAAGAGAATGAACTACTACTGCACACAGCAACATGGATAACTTTCAAAAACATGTTGAATAAGAAAAGCTAGACACAGAAGAATACATCCTTAATAATTCTATTTTTATGAAGTTCAAAAACATGCAGTGATGAGGAGGTTTGCACAGTGGTTATCTTTGTGTGGGGCATATTGACTGGGAAGGGACAAGATGGAGTCTCTGGGGGACCAGAAATATTCTAACTCTTGATTTACCTGATTGGCTACATGGGTATACCTACATATATAGATATAGATATGTATATACATACAGACAGATATGTATATCCATGGAACAATACACTAAAGATCTGTGCTCTTTATTGCATGCTATACACACAAAAAAAGGAAGGAAGGAAAGAAGGAAGGAAGGAAGGAAGGAAGGAAGGAAGGAAGGAAGGGAGAGAGGAAGAAAGAGAGAGAGGGAGGGAGGAAAGGAGGGAGGGAGGGAGGGAGGGAGGGAGGGAAGGAGGGAGGGAGGAAGGGAGGAAGGAAGGAAGGAAGGAAGGAAGGAAGAAAGGAAGGAAGGAAGGAAGGAAGGAAGGAAGGAAGGAAGGAAGGAAGAGAGGGAGGAAGGAAGGAAGGAAGGAAGGAAGGAAGGAAGAAAGGTACATATTTAATAGAAAGAAATAAAGGACTTACGAACACTAGAAAGCCTTTGCTTTCATTTTCACAGGTGCTCATTTGACCACCTAGAGATCTAGTTGCTGTGATGCCAATAACTAGGGGCACTGGAGGCTGGAAATGAATTGCAACAGGGACAGGTGTTGGGTATCCAGGGAGAGTGAGTCATGTGGGCTTAGAAGCGGTTGTGGCTGACACTCCCCCGGAGACACTGGGCCTGAAAACCAGATGAAAGGCAGTGAAGGTGTCCACAGCCATGCCTGGAAAGGTGCTGGCCTAGCCCCAGGTTGTAGAGGCAGAAGGCTCCCTTCTGAGACCAGATTAGGGGCTGAGGACTGATGCTAGTACCGCTGCATGCGAAGGGGATAGAGAAGGCTAACCCCAGACTTTGGCTGAATCAATAGCTCCTTCTTTCTCTACGGCCCCATGGTGAAAAGCTGCTGACAGCTCTCAGTAAATCCCCATAAGTGAGGTGGGGCAGGTGTTTTATTGACTCTAAAGCTTTCCCAGGCACTGGGTACATATTTAATAAAAACCTTAGGCTTTAGGGGAGTGAGGGGAGATATAGAAAGGCAGGAGAATTGCTACCCCTTGGGCTTGGGAGGTTAGCAGTCTGGCCAGTCCCTAATAACTCATTCATCCAATATTCATCTTTAAGTTATTACAGCCACTGTGTGTCTCTAAGGAACACGTTTATTAGTGTGTGCTAAGATAATTAGCGCAATGCACTTCAAGGCAATTGGAATTGTGTCAATAATTGTATTTCCTTCCAGAATTCACCATGGCTGCGTCTCCACTTGGTCCTGTGGTATTCACGTTTCCCCCGTTGGAGGATGCTCACTTTCTACCAGCATCTCACACTGGCCCGAGGGGGAGGAGATTAACGTCCCAGGCTCAGCGTCTGCAGCCAGGATGGCTGAGCCCACACAATGCTGCAGCTTGGGTCACTTCTGGGAAGGCAGCAGGGGCTGGCCTTGCCTCCTCTCCCTGCTTTGTTCCCGTGCTCTAGGAGTGTCGTAGGAGAGAAGACACATGTAAAGTTTCAGCTAATCTAAAGCACCGGATTTTATTCCCTGCACTTGCATAAGTCTCTCTCCCATTCTTGGAATTTCACAAGCAGCCAAACTCTTTTTGCTCTTCTCCGCTGAGAGAAGGCTGGACCTGGGAGGCTCAGACACGCATTACCTGGACATCTTGTGAGAAGGCAGACTGATTCAACAGGTCTAGGCTGGGGCCACGACTCTGCGTCCCTAACCAGTTCCAGGGATGCCCAGGCTGCTGGGTCACAGACCACATTTTTAAGATCAAAGGGCTCAACAGATATTCCCCTTCCACTTACCTCTTCCTACATATCCCTTTCGGAATCAAATATACGATTCTTAATGACCTCAGACATTTCTCTTACTTCTCTAATTCTTTTATAGCCTCTATCCTTGTAGGTTTCAAAGTCCTTTCATAACAGAGGGCTACCCCAACTTGTCAGTCATATGGAGTCCTCGTGCGCAGGCAGAGCTTTGAACACAGACCAACCTCACGGGAGGGGTGGGGGAAGCATGAATCTGAGGGAATTTAAAAAATTTTAAATACAGAATGGGGAGTTGTTTTATCTCTCTCCCTCATCCCTGTACAGTATCTAAATTCATTTTTTTTTTATTTTTTTTTTTAGGATAGAGCTTAGTTTTATTTTTACTTATTTATTTTTGTTAATCCTCACCTGAGGATATTTTTTCCATTGATTTTTAGAGAGAGTAGAAGAAAAGAGGAAAGACAGAGAGAGAAACATTGATGTGAGAGAGACACATCAATTGGTTGGCTCCCATGTGGGCCCCCAAGCAGGGCGAGGATGGAACCTGCAACTGAGGTACATGACCTTGACCAGAATCAAAACCAGGACCCTTCACTCAGAGTGCCGATGCTCCAACCACTGAGCAAAACTAGCTAGGGCAAGAGCTTAGCTTTAAGTAATAAATTCTCCACTTTTTCTAATCTCTTACTATTTAGTTTAGAAAATGGAGAATTTATTAATTAAAGCCAAGCTCTTGCCCTAGCCAGTTTGGCTCAGTGTCTGTAATCTCTTACTATTTAGTTTAATTCTGTTTTCAAGTTCAGAATTTAGAAGTACTTCATCCTCTTAGTTCTAAGTAGTAACAATACATAAAGAAACAAAAATCACCCTCTTTGGTACTATTCTGCTGTTACATAGTAAATCCGTTCACTCATTCACTCACTCATTAATTCAACCAATACATATTGAGCAGTTACTATATGCAATGCTGGGGCTTAAATCATGAACAAGGCAAACGTGGTCCCGGTCATCAGAGACCTGACATTTCCAGCAGGGGCAGAAAATGCTCTCAGAGGCCTGGGAGGGATTTGCAGGAGAATGATCAGGATGGTATCCTGACCAGCGTCTTACAGAGGCCTGAGTATAAATTCCTCGTCCTTTCTGTTTTTTTCTTCTCTGAATGTCAATCCCAGCAGGAGGAGAGTAAGGAGAAGGAAGGTGCCTTAAGCAGGAGGTGACGAAGGGACTAGACCCACTTTAAGGGTCTGATTTCTGTATAAATTACCTGTAAAGGAAGGGGAGTTTGGAAGGACTTTATCCTCCTCCTCATACCTTCTCCCATTCCACGGCTGCCAAAACTTCTTCCATGAACCTGATATTGTAGTATTTTGGAAGGAAGCCTTCCTCCATAAAACACAGAAATGGCAGGTCCTCGATCCCAGCCCTGCTAATGCTCCAGCCTCACAACGAGGACTGGGGATGAACAAAGTCTCTCCAATTTCTCCCCACGACTGGAACTTGGCACTTCCATTGCGTTTGATCTCAACCAAGTACTTAACAGTAACGCTCCTGCTAATCTCCACAAATTCTTATGTATAGGCTTCAGGTTAAAACTCACATTTCCTGAGCTAAGAAAAGAAACAGAGCTATAGATAGTCGAACCCCACTGTGTGTGGTGGAGACAGGATGGGACAGACGGCAATGAAGATTCATGACGAACTGAGATGTGGTCACAGAACTTCCACGCCTTACAAAACCAAGGACAACTCAAGGGTTACTTTTCCAGGCCTTGGTCTCCGTGACTGTGAAATGAGAATGATGGTTCCTGCTCCTCTCCTAGAGGATCTGAGGAAGAGGTCAAATGTGTTTCAAACAGTTTGGAAGAAAGTATGATGTGAATACAAATCGTGGAAGGGCACGAACATAATTGTCCTGACTGACACCTGCTGAGGGCCTCTGACAAGCACATTACACGCATCATCTCATGGAATCCTCCGGGCTCCAGGAGGTGGAGACTATTACCACTAGCAGTTTGCACACAGGGAAACCAGGGTGCAGAAGGGATGGGGGTCTTTTCCAAGGCCTCCGGGTTAGCAGTGGTGGTGTTGTTTTGATCCTTAGCAGCTGGCTTTAGGACACAGGAACTGAGCCACCAGAGCTTCCTGCCTCCCCTGTGTGTGCAGCCAGAGCTCAATGATCTGCCTGTGGATTATCTGCAGCTCATACTTCATTTCATTCCAAACTGCCTTTTCCCTGCTATCCAGTTCAGCTCATTAGCTGGCGAGGGAGCTCAGGGACTTAGAACTAATCCTAATATTAAGTAGGGAGCAAAGCATAATTAGGAAGATAAGTCTTCTGGGGGAAAATGTATGTAGCATATTCCAAAGTCAGGCAAGGGTGATTTACCCCAAATTCTAGATAATCTACACCACTGTTCTCTTTTTCTAGCACAGATAACTATGAGCTGATGATATTAATTTTTTTAAACATTTTTTTTTCTGATTAGAAGGAAATATATTCTCATCACAAAATTTTAATAACTTACAGAACAATACACATGAAAAAGTGTAGATTAACATCGCTGTTTTTCCTGGCTCCTTTAGTCTTGGAGAACTTACATGGATGTGGTATAATTGGTTTCATTCCGATCTGGTTAAAAGAGACACAATTGTTGTATGTATCCAATAATTTATTAGTAAGTTTATCTGGCAAACCTGCCAGATAGTGGGGATGGAAAGAAAAATGAGATGCAATTCAGATCCTCAAAGAGTTCACTGTCTCATCTCGGAGTCTCTGCATCAATTTCTTTTGTGGCCCAATTTCATGGTCCTCTGTTGCCCCCTCCTCCTGATGCCTGTGGTACAGGAAGTAGCTTTGTGGCTGGAAGCAGTCAGGCCTTATTTGCTGATCCTCCCCCACTTCCAATCCCTTCCCCCCTTTTCTTGCCTCTGGGTTTAACAGTAGCATAAAACTAATTTATAGCTCTTGCCAGGAAGAGGACAAATTTTCATCTCAGCCCGTCATGCAAAAAGCACTAGTATAAATGAATAATTGTTGGCCCATGCTACCTATTAGAGATTGTACTGAGGTCACCTCATTTGTTGTTTTAACTCAAGAAATTAAGGGCCCTGGCAAGGGTTTCCACCAGGACTGAATTGATAATGAGATAGAACACTGTCTTTGTCGGTGACCTCTCCTGGCTCTCTGTCCATGCCAGGAGGGGGAGGGGGTCTCTCTTCCATAGCTGTCCCACAAGAAAGGCAGATTCTGCCAGAATTCACTTTTGATTGTAGGCTCATTCCCCACACTCTCCCTACCCCCATCCTTGCCAATCAGTGTATGCCCATAGGGCAACTAGACTATGCTGGACACTGTGATCTATTGACCACTGGCATTGCTATTTTGTCCACCAGAAAGCTCACCAGCACCTGCCATATGTGAAGCCGTGTGTTTCTGAAATAAGAGTACATGGAGTGAAGCAAGCTGCCTTCCTTTCAATATCAAATGGCTTGAGTTGTAGGAAAAGGCTTGTGCAGTGGGGGCAGGGGGCTGTGAACATTGAAAGGGGCCAGATATGGCTTCTAATTGGAGTGGCTAAGAATTACAGTGCAAGTATATGTGTATAGAGCCTTTCCCACAGGGGCTGAACAGATAGTTAATAACATATGATATTATTCATTTTTATTCAATCTCTCCAGGCAAGAACTATTACCCTGAACCATCAATAGCATTTTAAAAAGTGTCTCATGTAATTTTTAATATAGGTAAGGTCAATAGCTTTTTCTGATTCACATTTCTGTATTTCAGGCCTTGCTAGTGTTTCCCAAACTTTTGACATATGTGTACCCCTTCTATAATTTTCGTAATGCTGAGTACCCCTCGTACTCATGAGAACGTAGAATTAGGCACAGCTAAGCACGGTGCAGTGCATATCCCCACCAAACTCCAGTGCAACGCGTACCCCCACCAAACTCTTCCCGTACCCCTGGGGGTACGTGTACCACACTTTGGGAAATACTGGCTCTAGGCTAATGGATGAAGACATTGACAGCAAGGCTGTTTCTGCCTGTCCACTGCAAGTATGTGTGACTCTGGAAGGGTGACTCTGGAAGAAGCAAGTAGCAGGAGGGGAGATGCTTTTCAAAGAGACAGATATTATCTAGGAGAATCAACTAGAAAATTAGTACAAAGAGTAAGAAAATTCAAACAGTGGTAGTGTAATAGGAGTCCAGTTTGGGGATGGTTTTTTGTTGTTGTTTTTGTTTTTCAGCCAGTGAGCCCTGACTTGATGACTGGGGTGGCAAGGTTATAGAGTGAGGTGGGGTGAAACAGGGAAGAACTATTAAGTGAATGCTTCTTTTGGATCTCAGAGTATGATCCCAGGGCAGAAAGAAGAGTGGGAAAACTTCTGGATTAAGCTAATTCTCAGCGAAGGCATTCAAACACTAGATTATGTGGGAGACATTTTCTGTGACCAGGAGCCACAGTTCATGTTGTGTGGCAGGCAGTGGCAATGCTCCGGGGTAATGCAATATTTTGCAACATGAGGCTGTGGTGAGCCTCATGGAAGTGCCCAGCTTGTTCCAGTTCTGCACTCAGTACATTGCCATGCCAGATTCATATGCATTTGGCAGGCTAAAGAAGGTTGAAGCAGCCATGGAGCAAAGAAAGCCAGTTTAGTAGGATGTGGACAGGAGTGATTTAACCTTCTACACAGTTTGAAAGTGAGGGCTGTACTTTTTATACCCCACCTTATTCAGGTCACTGGTGGGTATGCAGCGGGTGATCAGATAGTGCTCTGTTAGTATGCCTGAAGCTGGAATGTATGAATTTAGCCTTATTCTTTCACTTTTTCATCTAACTTTATCAACCATCTCCCTGTGCCAGAAACTGTGATAGAACTTGATAAAATAATAAATAAGACCTAGTGTCTTCCCCCTAAAGAGAGCGCAGTCTAATGGAGAATAGGCTGGAAAACAGAGAACTACATTACAGGCGTGCATGGCAGAAATAAGTTTAGGGTGCTGTGGGGACAGAGGAGAGGCAAGGAGAGAAATCTGGCCAGGAAAAGTTTATGGAGGAGGTGATAACTGAGCTAAGCCTTAGGAGACAAATGGGGATGGTCTTGTTAAAGAGTAGGCTGTGGAGAGAGGGAAAGGACATCCAGATAAGCACAAAGCAAAAACCTGTGCAACCGAGCTGAAGGCTACAAATAGTTCAGCAATCCTGGGAGGTCAAGGTGGTCAGGTAGGAGGGAATGATGAGAAATGACACAGAAGAGGTAACTAGCTATGGATGTCCTCCAAGAAAGTTTGGGTCTTGTCATCAAGGCTTTAGTGGTCCATTAAAACAATTTGAGGGGATGAAGGAGAGGTTGACATTAATTTCTTATCAAAAGGTAGATGGAGTGAGATGTGAAGAGGGATATAGAATTAGTAGCAGTTACAAAATGCATATTTAAAGCCAATCACATACAACTCCTTTGTAGAGATACATATAGTTGCATACTAAAAACATGAAGTTAATTAAGAATGATTTATATACTACATTTAAAAAATAGAATAACTTTATTTTACTTGAGTTCATTATTACCATTAATATCGCTGCAAGTACATTTAATTAAAACAATCTCTTTCTAAAAAGCAAAGACTCCTTTTACATTGAAAATACTCTATTGTTAGCTGTAAAGTTGGACATTCAAGTTTTCTGTAACATATTAGGTATTTTTTAAATTATATTTTCATTTTGAACTAATTTTAGATTTAGAGAAAAGTTGAAAAAACAATGCATGTATTGTTAATACAGCTTCATCTAATGCTAACAACCTGTTTAACTATCATGCAATTATTAAAATTGGGAAAATAAAATTGGTATAATACTCTTAACTACTGGCCTTATTCAAATTTAGGACTAAGCTACTTACCCATGTTTGTCCAGGAAATCTCTCTGAGTGAGCAAGACAAGAAGTAGAGGAAAGGAGCTAGTGACGAGGTGGAACCTGTGCCAAGGGTCCTGAATGGGAACCTGTTTCACATTTAAATCATTCCACTCAGGCTAATGTGCAAAAGTGGGAGACGAAAGAGGCCTCCTTTAGCCAAAGAAACAATTTGAGTAATTATGAAAGGACAGCTCAGAGGGAGGAAATTTGTAGAAATGGTGAAACTATTTCAGCCTATGCAAATATATGTCTAGTTTTTCTAGAATAGATGAATTAACAAAAATAATCTCAGAAGAGATAGAAAATGTAAACATATCAATTGCTAGGAAGTAATAGAGCAAACTTCCACAACCTTCCCAAGATGCAACCGCCAGTTTTACAGAGAAATTCTTTACCACAACTGTTACCAGATCTTTACAAACAGATGATCCACACCCTACCGTACTTAAATTGTTAAGAAGATCAAGTCTTATTTTTAGAAAACCATTATAATACTAATAATAAAATTTAATAAAGATAGCACAAAAGGAAAACTACAGACCAATATCATTTATGAATGCCAATGTGAAATTCTAAATAAAATAGTAGAAAATAAAATACAGTAGCAGCTTATTGAAAGAATGATACAGTAGCAGCTTATTGAAAGAATGATGATCCTTTGGCTAGGAAGTGATCAGATCAGGAATGCAAGGATGATTTAGTATTTATAAAGCTATTAATATGACTCACCACATAAGTAGATAAAAAAGAATCACATAAATAACAGATGACTCAGTTACTTAGAGCATCATCCCATACACCAAAAGGTTTAGGTTTGATTCCCCATCAGTATGGTCTCATGCCTGGTTGTGGGCTCCATCCCTGGTAGGGGGCATGCAGGAGGCAGCTGATCTCGACATTTTTTCTCTTTCCCTCTACCTTCCTCTCTCTCTAAAAATCAATAAAATAATCTTTTTTAATAAGGTGAAATATTTAAATAGGCATTTCTCAAGAGAATATACATAAATGAGGAGTAGGTAAATGATGTGCTTACTTCTTCCCATGAGCACATCAAAATGACAAATAAATTACAGAACAACCATCACTGAGAACTAACTACACACTAGTTGAACAGAAATCCCATAACTAAGGATATACAGAAGAAGCCATGTAGAGACTGGTAGGAGGGGTGGTGATGTGGAATGGATGGGAGGGGTTGCCACACCTACTGTGTGGCAGATAGTAAATAGGAAGGATATCTCAAGTGCAGTCATCCTCTTGGGAAGAGAGCGGTCCCAGCCCCACACCGAGTTCCCCAATGCAGCACTTCAGTGCTGAGAAGAGAAGTCCTCTAACTTCTGTCGTGAGAACCAGTAGGGATTGTGGCTGAGTGAGACAGCTCTTTATGGACAGGAATGCTGACAGACACCTCTCTTTCTTTGCTGAGCTCTCCCCCTACCCAGACTGCAGTTTCAGGCTGAGGCCAAATCTGAGTTTCCATCAAACTGGCTAACACCATTTGCCCAATTCTGCTGATTCCCTGAGATCTCCACACATTCAACTTGTGGGCCCGCAAAAGCCACTTCCAGAGGCTTTTCCACACAAACAGCCTGTGTCAGACTGGGCTAGAGACTTGCTTAAAATCACTCATAGGTTCACAAACTGCAATAAACAGTGTCGTGCCTCAGCAGGCTCGGTACCTCTTACTAAGAGGCCCCAAGCCTGGCACTAATGGCAACTGGTCTCAATTTGCAGCTTAGCCTCTCCCAGGCGCCTCCAAGCCCAGCACAGGTGGCAATCATCTGCTGATCATTTTGTAGCTCCTGCCAGGTGCATACAGGCTGAGAACGAGCAGTGGTTGTCTTTGACCTGCACCAAGACACGCCCAAGAGCCTCAAGACCAACATATCCAGTAGCAGGTTTCAGACCACACTAGAGTACCACCCAACCATCTCCACAAATAACACACACAAGAGACAGACTTGGCAGGTACTAGAGCCTGCTAAAGTGAACACTGCTTCTTGGGGTCAGCCCCTGCACAACAGCTCATCCACCGCAGACATGACCATCCCTCACAAACAGTCTTCCCTGAGGGTTGGTCTCTCCTGACATCACAACAGAAACAAAAGCTCATCTACAATAGGAGGATATGCACAACCCACACAATGGACATGCTTGAAACACCTGGATCAGATGACCAAGGAGACTGTGCCACTGGGCCCCATATGACACCTACTACATAAGGAAACTCTGCCAATACCAGGAGATGCAAATACCAGACTTACCTAATAAATAGGAAGAACACAGGGAGAAGACAAAGAGACATGTCCCAAGTGAAAATAAACAAACAAAACAAATAAACAAACAAACCAAAACTGGACATAACTTTAGAAAAAGAACTAAACAAAATGGAGACAAGAGCAAAAATCAGTGGATAGAGCGTCGGCCTGAGAACTGAAAGGTCTCAGGTTCGATTCCGGTCAAGGGCATGTACCTTGGTTGTGGGCACATCCCCAGTTGGGAGTGTGCAAGAGGCAGCTGATCAATGATTCTCTCTCATCGATGTTTCTAACTCTCTATCCCTCTCTCTTCCTCTCTGTAAAAAATCAATAAAAAAAAAATGGAGACAAGAAGTCCATCAGACGAAGAGTTCAAAACATTGGTTATAACAAGCAGATCAATGGAACAGCAGAGTCCAAATATAGATTATGGGTCTATTTAATAAATTTAGTGGAGCAGCAAGTAAGCATTGCATATCATTAAAGAATAGAATCTCCCTAATGAGTTTTAAAATCTGAACCCCTATTCATCGAGAGAGGCAGAGAAGTGAGCTGAGAGACAGTATTGTGTGGAGAAGTCAGGACACAGCAGCGACCTGCTTGGACTAATGATAAGAGACCAGATAGCAGCAAGAACTCTTTAATTGGTTCCAATATGGCTCGATGACAATAGCTAGAAAGAATGCTCACCAAATCCAACCACTGACAATACATAGGCGGTGTGTACCAGCCCTCAAGAGCTACCTGTTAACATTTCAGAAATTTAGTGAGCTGATTATTAAACACAGCCACTACCAAAATTAAATTATGCAAGCTGACAATTGATAAGTTATATTAAAAATAAAGGTACTAGTAAATAGCCAATGTTCTCAGTGGTTAGAGCACTAGCCTGTGCACCATAGAATTGCAGATTTGCGGTTTGGCTCAGTGGTAGAGCATCGGTCTGCGGACTGAAAGGTCCCGGGTTCGATTCAAGAGCATATACCTTGGTTGCGGGCACATCCCCGATAGGGGGTGTGCAAGAGGCAGCTGGTCAATGTTTCTCTCTCATTGACGTTTCTAACTCTCTATCTCTCTCCCTTCCTCTCTGTAAAATATCAATAAAATATATTAAAAAAAAAAAAAAAAAAAAAGAATTGCAGGTTTGATTCCTGGACAAGGGCATGTACCTGAGTTGCAGGTTTGATCCCTGGCCCCAGTCAGGGTACATGCGGGAGGCAACCTGTCTATGTGCCTCTCTCTCTCTCTCTCTCTCTCTCTCTCTCATTTCTCTCTCTCTCCCCTCCCCTACTCTCTAAAAATAATGGAAAGAATATTCTTGGGTGAGGATTAACAACAAAGCAACAACAACAACAAAAAGGTAAGTAAACTTACTGCTTCCTAATTATTATATGTGTTCTTGAGGTTATTTACATATCTATAAATCTGTATTTGTAATTTTATATATGGAAAAAATACTGGTAAGCATCCCTTTTCCAAATTTATGTCACATTGGTAGCTTGAAATTAGCCATGGTATAAGTATTTAATACCATGGAAATTGGCAAATGCTGAAAATCAGGACTAGATTTCCTGTTTGTTGTTTGTTTATTTATTTGTATTATATAGAGTAGACTGAAGAAAGTGATAGAGAAATGTTAAAAAGGCAAATTAAATGTAAAAGTGTGTCATGTATATAGCTGTTACTTTGTGTTAAATAGCACTAAAATTGAGAAAATATTAATTTAATATTCTAAAATTATTTGATTCAGCCAAGAAGTCATTCATGTCATTAATGAATGATATTCTGACATTTACCTCTACTGTTTCATTTTTATCTTGTTAACATGAAAGAAAATATCAACCAACATTCATATGGAAATCATACACATTCATAAATGATATGGTGACATCTCATTGTAATCTGATTTTGTCAAAAGATAGCTGCATTGTCACCATAAGTTGGCTATAAGTACAAAACCAGCGAAGGTGTTTGGTGTGGCTACATGGAATTTAAAACTAAGAATACTGTATATTTTATTATTCTTTTAAAATTGTGTCAAGCATTCCTTATATTAGTAAAATTTATAATAAACTTATGTACTATATATGTACATGCATACTTTTCCCCCCGACAACTGATTGTCAAACATCTATCAGGACATCACTTCCTAGGCTCTCAAAATTTGGACAGAACTCTGGGCAAAAGTAGGGAATTTCCAACTTGGTTTAGATTAAATTTTCACTCTTGATGAAATGGAAACCCTAAAAATATATTAATTCAGTTATGGAGAAAAGAATGTTGCATTTATTACACACCTCAAATTAGGAATACGTTTATGACTTGTACCCATTTCGCATATGAAAGAGCTTAGTTGAGCAAGGAACCTCTACAGTACCCTCTGCCTTCGGTGACCTGTCTTACATGGTGAATGAATGGGCTTCTAATCTTATTGTAAGAATATTGATGGTTCTTTCCTGGTCCTGACTCATAAAAGAAGTTGATGAGGGTCATGAGTCTGGAAGTGGACATAAATCCTGAGGCTGTCCTGCATAACCTTTGACCTTTCAGTGGCTGCTGCCTAAAGGAAATTGACTGCGCTGCTGGGAGTTAGGGTGGGGGGAGTGGGGACGTTGGAGGCTCCATAGAACTGAGACCTTTAAATGGACTCCATCATTTCCATTCCACGCTTAAGGCTACACTGGAAATTTATAGACTGTGGTTTGAAAATCATTACAAGTACTAGACACTGCTGTGTGTGTGTGCCTGCAGATCTGCAGAATGAGAATCTCTGGATGTTGTAGCGAGTGCCCCAGATAAACTGTATATGCTCACTGAAGATTGAGAGCTGTGCCTCATGGAGAAATTGCCAGGCATGACTTCCGCTCATGGGCGAAATCAGCTGCTTTACGACTGCAAGGAAGTTTCAGACAAGCGTATCAGTAATTGGGACCATTTTTCTCTAGCCTGGTCAAGACTCAAATCAGGGAATACTGGGCTGAAAGTGCCCAAAGTACTTATGCAAGAAGGTCCTATCTCCAAGCTGGCCTAGTAATAATGTTTACAATATAGTGATTAAAAAATAGATCAAGGTAAAACTATAGATGCATAATGATATTTAATGTTCTTCTTATAAAAAATACAACAAAACACACTGAATTCAAAATCTGCTGGAAGCACAAACACCAGAATACTAATCAGGGTTAGCTTTGAGTAGGATTATATCAATTTTTTTCTTAGTGATTTTCTGTATTTTACAAGCATACTTATAGAGCACATACTGGTTTTATAATTAAAAAATGAACGCTATTTTAAAACAAATTTGTGTGTGAGTGTGTGTGTGTGTGTGTGTGTGTGTGTGTGTGAAAGAGAGAGAGAGAGAGAGAGAGAGAGAGAGAGAGAGAGAAACATAAAACAAAACCAGAGCAAAAAGCACTTCCATTTAGAATTTCTCCTATCAGCAGCCCAAGCCCAGGGCTTTCCCCCAGCCATGGGCTCCCTATTTGTGCCAGTCTTTTTTTCCCAGAGAGGGAGAGAAAGATAGAAACACCGACAATGAGAAAGAACCATTGGTTGCCTGACTTCCTCATGCCCCACATTGGGGATTGAACCTACAACCCAGGCACGTGCCCTGACCAGGAATTGAACCCTGACCTCCTGGTTTATAGGTCGATGCTCAACCACTGAGCTATGCCTGCCAGGCTGTGCCAATCTTAATCCACAGCATTCAAAGTTCCTAAACCAATGCAGAATCTTGGGGCAACTTGCTGATGGCACAATTCAGCAAAGGTAGTTGGGAATCAGCTTTGATCAGAATGGCCCACAGCCAACGTTCTGGACCCTCCCTGGAAACTAAGGTCTGTGTCCTCCCCTAGGAGATACTGGGTTCCTCTGGTTGCTCAGCCCTTCCACCATCTTCCATGGAGGTGAGGAAAGCAGGCGCAGCCCTAGCCCGAATGCATCAGGATGCTTCATAATGCCTAAAATGGACGGATGAACTTCTGCTTTCTATGGGAATCAGCTTTCACACAGTGCCAGGGTGAGGAATGGTTTGCACCAAGAACTCACATAAATCTTGACTCGGCGATACGTTTTCCGGCTGATGTAGTGCTGCTGCAAACCACTCTGGATACTTAAAACCCAGGAGGCATTTTTCAAACCTGCTACCAGCAGCTGGTGTTTGGTGGCTAGACACGGGGTATTGATACATTCTGCAATTGGAGCAAATCGCTCTCTGGAAATAGAAAAACGCTGTGACAGGAACCGATGCACCACTGAATTTCAGCCCATCATTTGCCTGGGGCGCATTGATTTCCCCACTCTAGGCTTGGAGTCAGAGGCAAACTCCTGAGAAACAACATGCTGCTATACTCAGGTGACTGGGGGGAGTCTTGAATTGATAATCAATTCTATAAGAATGATTACTTTGAACAAATTCTATTCCTAAGATTTGGCTGTGCGTTGTCACTACCAATTTAATTCCAAGCAGCTCTGGAGACATGAAGCGACAAGCTTCCCCTGGATCCTGTGTTTTGTGTCTCCACGGACCCTTAGTTTGATCATGGGCCTGAGCATACAGTGCCTGGAAGGGCCTGGGGCAGAATTTCCAGACATCAGGCACAGAGTCAGAAAGAAAGAGAATACGCAGCTTGCATGCCCACATCCTCCTTGTTGGCTTCAGTGGAAATACGGTTGAGAAATTGTTCTATTATACCCAAGAGAGGCAAAATGGGGAAGAAGTTAAGAGCATGACTTTTGGGTCTTGGGGTTGAGTTCTGGTTCAGCTGCTCATTTGCTGTGCGACCTGGGAAAAGTTACTTAACCTCTTTAGCTTCATCTATAAAATTGGGACAATAAGAGAACTTCTTAGGATGATTTCAAGAACTAAGAGAGAGATTAGCACATTGCCTGGGACAGAGCAGATGCTAATCAGTGTTGGTGGTGGTGGATGGTGATATTATCTGAACTTAGTGAGGCAGGACTACTTGGAGGGGATGAAGGTTGTAGTAGTTGGCACTTTGGCCGTGGTGGAGGCAAAAACATTTCCTGGGGAAAAGGAATGATTTCAGCCTAACTAGATCTTGCAAACTCTGTAATTTGGCCTTGCTGATAGGACAAATAGACAATCTGGAAAAGCACTTTTAATGCCCTCAAGTGAAACCTTATGGCTGACGTTTTCTTTACATCTCAGGAAGCAAGGATTAGGCTATGAAGCTATGGTGGGGGACAGGAGATGCTGCTTTCCTGGTCACCTGCTCCAATTTCTCTCTCCAAGGGCCTCAGGACTGTCCTTTCCTGGAGTTTGCTACTCTTGGGTTTAACTTCTGTTCTTCGTGTCTATCAACCTCTACTGACATAGGTCTCAGAGGTCATTTTGAAGAGAGTGTTTTCTAAAGGGGAGGCGATTCTGTCTCTGGGGAGCCAGAGAGCTGTTAACCTGATCGACTGTGAGAAGGGTTCAGGCCTGAGCTGGAAGCCTGTGGGAAGGCTCCACCTGAACTTTCTGAGGTGCCTCGGGGGCTGACGGGGAGGCATGTGTCCCCTGGCCATGGGCGCTGAGGACTCAGTTAGAGACCAGGAACCAGACTCTCCCCCTGCACTCCTTTTAGCCCAGAGCCACTCATCCCAAGGAGACCTGTCAGCGCTGGTGTAGATGGAGGAGATGAGTGAGTCATGTTGGAGCAGATTCAGGGACTGCTGAGGAGGAGCTGCCAGTGGCACCGCAGGCTGATGCAGAAACCTGGCCTGAGGTTGATAGTGCAGGGCCACACTTGGGACCAGGTTCCAAGTTTTGCTAGTTTTCGTCGTTCACTTACATGATCTCTACTTGTCCTCACCCAATCTCAGGAGAGATGACAGACAAGACCAGTGTACCGTTTTAGAGACAAGGAACTAGAATCAGAGAGATTGCACAAGTGGTCTAAGCCTCAAGGCTAGGGCATGGCAAGGGTGAGGAGGATGTAGTCCCGTTCCTAAGTTATGCCTTTTTTTTTCACCTGAAAGAGGTTAAAAACTGCCCCCCAAAGAGCTTTCCCCAGGACTCATGGCAGTTTGTTAACAGCGTTCCATTAATCCTCTAAGATAGTCATTCTGGAGCAGCAGGTGGCTGATATTATAATGATTATACTGATCATTATCATAACACAGAATCACTAGGAACCTGGGGTACAGCTTACTCAAGGACATACTTTTTTTGTCACACACACACACACACACACACACACACACACACCAAAGAGCAACCAGGTGAGGCAGCTTTCACTGAGTGCTAAGATCAGGCCTGAGGTCCCAGCAAAGCAGAACTTTCCTAGTATTTCCTGATGCTCTAGTGACACAAAAACTTTTCTGATGACACACACAGGGAGTTAACACCATTAGAGAAAGTTTTGGGTGTCTCTGCAGGCTCAAATGCTAGAAATGTGAGGCCACAGTCAGTCCTGGGGAGCAGAAGGAAGCCATCGAACTGAGGCCCACTCAAGGCTTCCTGGACTCCCCTGGGGGCTGTTGGGAAGTGGAGGTTATCCAGCCCTTGCTGTCAGCACTGTCCACACTCAGAAGCAAACCGGCCAGAAGCAGTGCGAGTGTGGTGAGCCTGCCCCAGGACCGGGTCCTGGCACATGACTAGCCTCAGCTCTTTACTCTATGATGCTCTCATGCATCTGAGAAGGGGAGAAGGCAGGGGTGGAAGGAGGCTGCTTGGCTTCCACAGTGTATGAGTGAGAGGAAAATCCCTGGGCTTGGTGCTGGGGAACCTGGATGCCGTGGTCTGAATGTTTGTGTCCCCTCCCCCCCCTCCCCAAGTTCGTATATTGAAAGCTTAATGCCCAATGTGATGGTATTAGAAGATAGGTCTTTGGAGGTACTTAAATCATTAGGTTGGAACTGTCATGTATGGGATTGGTGCCTCATGAAGGAGGCTCCAGAGAACCCCCTGTCTCTTCTGCCATGTGAAGACACATGACCCAGCAAAGGGCCCTTATCCAATCCTGTCAACACCTGGTTCTGGGCTTCTATCCTCCAGAACTGAAAATAAATGACTCTATGAGATGAGCAGTCTGTGGTAGTTTGCATTAGTAGTCAAACAGACTAAGACACTGGAGAACATTGTTCCTGGGTCTTGAATCTGAGCCTCTTTGGCCAGCTTTGTGATGACGACGAGCTCTTCTGCCTAGCCTTGCAGAGTCATTCACACTGTCATTCACTCATCTGTCTCAGTTCAAGCTGCTGTATCAGAATACCATGGAAGGGTGGTTTAAACAACAATTTCTTTCTCACAGTTCTGGAGGATGGGAAGTCCAAGATCAAGGTGCCAGCAGACCTGGTATCTAGTGAGAGCCCTCTTCCATGTCTCAGATGGCCACCTTCCTGTTGTATCCTCACAGGACAGAGGGAACCCAGTCTCTTTCTCTTCTTATAAAGGCACTACTGCCATCATGGGGGCTCTGCCCTCATAATCTCATCTAAACCAACCACCTCCCAAAGGCTCCACCTCCTAATATCGTCCCATTGAAAATTGGGTTTCAATACGTAAATTTGGGGGGACACAAACATGCAGACAATAACACTCTTCCATCCATCTAAAAGTGTGTTTGGAGCATAGTCCCCAAGATGCGGAGAGTTCGGTGGGAGGAATTGACAACTTATTAAACAGCTAGTAGCCTGGTGCACAAATTTGTGCACATTGAAAGGAAATTAATTAGAAGGAATATTTTAATATTGCAATTTTCCCATTATAAAGAAGTGTCAACCAAATTCATGATCAACAATGACAGATCGAAACACAAGCATGCGATTGGCACCAGTGAGAGCTTTATATGTATCATACATGCAAGAGTCAACTTGGCCTTTTATAGATATAGAATAAACTTGCTTAATAGACCTACTTTCTAATGTAGCTAAACTTTTTCCAGACCAATGAAGCACCCCAACTTCTCTTTCAGGTAATTTTCAGCAACACAGCAGTAAATATCAACATGAAACACATTATTATTGTAGATCACATAGGGAGAACAAAGAATAAAATATTTAACTGCAGTAGTGTTTGACTATATTATGCACAGTGAGAAAACCTGAAATCATTTTCAAGGACCACCATTTCTTACTTCTTTTCAGTCAGGTCAAGTTTCTAAACTTTCTAAATCTCTATTTTCTGGCTAATGAAGAGAAAATAGGATTCCACCAAGTCTCCTATATACTTACTCCAGGACTTCTGTGAGGATCAAATGAGATGAGGCACAGGAAAATGCTTCACAGACATTTGGTTAAAGTGTGAAATGTTTGCACCTGGCTATAAAGCAAGTTGTGTTCATGGGCTGCAGAAACTGGAAAGAGGCTAGTTGCTAGGGAAAGGAAGCCAGGCGCTGCTACTTGACATCATTACTCTTCACCCACAGCAACCATTTCTGGGCTGGGCTGGGCTGTGGGCTGCATTTTGCACCATGGCAGCATTGGCTGCAATTTGGTGGGCTGTTGCTCTGGGGTGGTTGCTGGGCCTGTGTCCCACTTGGGAGAAGCTGAATGTTGCTTTGTCAGCAGCAAGTCTGCGTTGCCATTTCTCTGTAAATGGCCAGTGCGCGTCTGCCCCCTGGTGGTCAGTGCACATCATAGCAACCAGTCAGACGGGCTGAAGAACACTTAGCATATTAGCCTTTTGTATATATATAGGTTACATTGCACCTGAGAAGTGCCATGGCATGGGGAAGGCACTGGGTTCCAGAGGATGGATGGATGGATGGATATATATATATATATATATATATATATATATATATATATATACTTTCTTTTGTGCTGTTTTCTTTTTTTTTTAATATATTTTATTGATTTTTTTACAGAGAGGAAGAGAGAGGGATAGAGAGTTAGAAACACTGATGAGAGAAAAACATCAATCAGCTGCTTCCTGCATACCCCCTACTGGGGATGTGCCCACAACCAATGTACATGCCCTTGACTGGAATTGAACCCGGGACCTTTCAGTCCGCAGGCCAATGCTCTATCCACTGAGCCAAACCAGTTTCGGCATGCCAGAGGATATTAAACAGAAAACCAGCACCATCTTGGAGTATTGAAGAAGGCAACCCAGAATTGGCCATTCAGGGAATGGCAAGAACTGGGCAAGCAAAGAGAAACAGAACAGCAGGCTTGCTGACATGTTGCACAAAACTTGGCTCTTACCCCAAGCCCCATACTGCTCATATCATTCTAGGCTGCTGGGGTAAGTCATGATCTTTGCCCACAAAGATCCAGCAGGAAAAAAGTACTTGTCATTGTGGAGCTTGCTGGAGAGCAGCTATACTGATGTATTATATCTTCTGAGATATGATAGTTAATTGTATGTGTCAGCTTGGTTAGACCAAAGTACTCAGATATTTGGTCAAACACAGAAGTTTCTGTGAAGGTATTTTTAAAATGAGATTAACTTTTAGATCAGTAGACTTTGAGTAGAACAGATTGCCCTCCATAATGCTGATGGGCCTCATACGATCAGCTGAAGGCTTAAGAGAAAACAGACTGACCTCCCCTGAGGAAGAGGGTATTTTGCCTGCAGAGTGTCTTGCAATACTAAGCCTTCCCCAGGTTTCCAGCCTGTTAGCCTACCCTGCAGATTTTAGACCTGCCAGTTCCCACAATCACATAAGCCAAGTCCTCAAAATAAATCTTTCTTCTTTCTACATATAAATCAAGTTCACTCTCTTTTCTTTTTGTATAATATACTAGAGGGCCAGTGCATGAAAATTCATGCACTGGAGTGGGTCTCTCAATCTGGCCTGCCCCCTCTCACAGTCCAGGATCCCTCAGGGGCAGGAGGTGACCTGGAGATTAGGGGAAGGCAAGGTCCCATCACACCTCTGCTGCTGCCACTGCTGGCAGTGCAAGCCTCTGCCAGCCCTGGTTGCCTGAGCCTCAGGCTGGCCCTGGGCAGCTGGGAGGCTGAGGGGCCTGGGTGCCACCATCTTGTGGCTATGGGTGCCAACATCTTTGAGGATGTGGCAGTCAATTAGCATATTCCCTCTTTATTATATAGGATTTTTATTTATTTCAGAGAGAAAGGAAGAGGAAGAGTTATAAATACCAGTGATGAGAGAGAAACATCAATTGGCTGCTTCCTGCACACCCCACACTGGGGATCAAGCTCACAATCCAGGCATGTGCCCTTACGGGAATTGAACCATAACCTCCTGGTTCATAGGTCGATGCTCAACCATTGACCCACATAGGCCAGGTTCTCTCCCTTTTCTATAGGTAGGTATGTCGGTTGTTTCTATTGGTTCTGTTTTCTGGAGAATCCTGACAGATAATCTCTGGCACCTTTAGGTTGCCACATTCATTTGAAAACATTACATCTTATCCACCAGGAAAGACCAAGCTTTTTGGCTTTTCCTGTTGTTTACAAGTGGTCATACTAAGAATTCCGAGGCTTCTGGAGAAAAACAACTCTAAAACCATTCTTGCGCCAACCTGTAATAAGACTCTAGAGTCCAGATGAGTCGATTAACTTCCTGGGAGCTGCTTTTTCATCTCTCACGCAACTCCAGGGCCATTAAGATGATATGGGAGTATGAAGGATCTTTATAATAAAAATGACAACAGATAATATTTATAGAACATTTTCTGGGAGTCAGGCCCCCATTGAACACATTACATGCACCATCTCATTTAATGCTCACAGCAAAGCCATGTTTTAGGAATCATCATCAACTCTATTCTAGAGATGAGGACGCAGGCAGAGACCCTCAGCTGCACTGTCCCAGGTCACCCAGGGGTGTGGAGAGGGCAGGCAGAGGCAAGACTGAAGGCCAGGCAGCCAGGCTGAGCCCTTTTAACCACTTTGCTCAACCTGGACTGAGACCAGAAGGAGCTGAAGGCGAAGCTGCTTCTAGTTTGTGCTTCTGTAATGTTACGTTGCACACCTCCCGGAACCCTCTCTTCTTTCACAAAGGCTGTCAGGGGTGGGCCCTGCAGTCAGGCAACCTGGTGCCGTGTTTCTGCTGGCCTCTTCACCTTCAGATCCTGTGGACTGAGAGGTCCCAGGTTCGATTCCAGTCAAGGGCATGTACAAAGGCAGCTTGTCTGAGTTTCTCTCTCATCGATGTTTCTAACTCTCTGTCCCTCTCCCTTCCTCTCTATAAAAAAAATCAATAAAATATATTTTTTTAAAAAGAATTTGTACTAGGCAACCAAATCCCATTTCTGCTACTTACTAGCCAGAGCCTTAATTTCCTCATAGGCAATATAGGAATAATGATACCATTGGCCTTTTACTATTACTGAGGTTTAAACGAGTTATTTACATAATGCACTTAAAATAGTGTCTTGATCATCACTTTAATATGTATGACATATTAATATTTAATGTATACATTGGTTTATGTTTATATGTATACCTACTCCTCCCAACTAGCCCATGAGTCAGGCAGCAGTGCCTCTTCCATTTTAGAGATGAGAATATGACAAGGTCTGTCGGAGCCCCAAGCCCATACTCTCGACCTCTGTGCAGCTGTTGACATCTCCCGCAATGCATGCTTGGGGCACACATTGCAGCTGTGCATCCCCCTGGCACTACCCTTCCCAGATATACCCATGCCTTCTGACTGCAAGTGCCGGAGACTCTGGCCCAGGGCAGCTCTGACAAAGGATGAGAAGAAATTGGGGGGAAATACCCACTTTCTTCCTTCCTGAGGGAATAATTCTGAGGGGTGCTCAACATTTCCCATGGGTTTCAGGGGGACTGTGCCCCTGCCGCCCACAGTGGTATCGTGCTCATGCAAGCACTTTGCATGGTTTCTTTCTACGGAGTGAGCAGTCCCAGGTGCTGCTGAGCAGCAACATTCCTTGGCTCCCACCACCCCTCTCTCTTCTCTGCCAACATCCTAAATAACCTCCTGCAGAGAACAGACTCTCTGCCTGGGCTGCTTCTTCCCAGATCTCTGGTTCCCTGGGGTTTTTCTGTCCAACCCCAGCCCAGATGCTGGGGTCTTGGGGTGACAGCATGAGGGAACAGCTCAGCTGTGGGAATTGTTTCTGTCCTGCTGCTTCTGACCCAGTTTTCTAGGACGCTAATCCTAGCCCCCTGGGCCTTTGCACCTGCTTCTCCCTCTTTCTCCCCCACCTAGCCAACCCAGACTCTCCCACCAGGACCTGCTGTTCCTTTGATCTGCGCTTTGTACATATGTATGGGCACCATATGGCTTAACTTATGCTCCCCCAAAAGATATTGAAGTCCTACAACCCAGTGCCTGGGAATGTGACCTAATTTGGAAATCGGGTCTTTGCAGATGATCAGGTGAAAAGGAGATCATTAGGGTGGACCATAATCCAATATCAACAGTGTTCTTACCAAGAGAGGGGATTTGAACACAGAAACAAACATAAACAGAGGAAAGAGGATGTGAAGATACAGGGAGAATGCCACTGCCCAGCCAAGGAGCTCCGGAGGCCACCAGAAGCTACTAGAGAGGACAGGGGTCCTCCCTCCCCTGGTCTTAGAATGAAAGGAGCCAACCCTACCTACACCTTGATGTGGGACTTCCAGCCTCCAGAACTTTGAGATAATAATTTCTGCTGTTAAGCCCTCTAGTCCGTGGTACTTTGTTAATATGGCCCTAGGAAGTGAATACAGACACTAATACATCACAATCGTGATGTATTAGATTTATTTGGTTTCTTGTCTCCCCAACTAAACCTTCAGTTCCCAGAACCATATTACCCCAGGACCTAGTACAGTGCCTGACTTGTAGTAGGCAGTCAAAAAATGTCAGGTCCATATGAATAATTAGACTTTAAAGCGGAAAATCATTTAATTTTAACCTTTGTTCTAATTAACTATAACAAAGATGTGAATTATGAGCATGGGTTATTTCAATAGCTTTGTGCCCCTCTTAATGACACCCTCACCTAGCTATGGCCCCAGGAAATGCCTGGTCATTATTGGGTTGATAATCAATGAAGTGGGGCAGAAAGGCAGCGAGGGAAGGTCTACTGCTCAGCAAACTGGGTATGGAGAGAGGGTGAGAACAAATGCTCACTGTGAAATACCTGAGGTTCTCTCTCCCAGGCCACAGTGATTCCTGGTTACCTCTCAGCACTGCCCTCCATGCAGCAGAGCCCAGGGCCTGGGGAAGAGCTGGCAGGGACATATGAGGGCCATCCACAGCCACCACAGGGAATGCAGCAGACCTGTGTGTTCCCAGCCCAGACTACATGCTTCTGCCCTATGTGCATGGGTTCCTGTCTGCGAGCGATTCAGGGCACCTAAGAGAAGTCCAAGCTCCCCCGGCCTGAGACCCGCCCAGCTGCTGTGAAAAGGCACTTTCTGAAGACACTGGGGTCTCAACTCAGACCTGTATAATATACTGATCTCATAATTTGAGAACAATGAACAGGAAATTTGCTACCTTTCTGCAATGTAATTTGGAGACTTCTTCCTCAACTCCAACATAGATTTCTTATTTCCCCAGTAATCCTTCATTATTTTTTCCCATATAGGAGGCAGCATATTGGTTTCTGTGAAAGACACTGGGCTAAAAGACTAATGATTGACACTGAGCCATGAGATGATGCAGATTTAAATTTTTAATATTGTTGATTTCCAAATTTTGAAAGTGAATATGTATTTTTTAGATAATCAGAAACATGTTACTTTTTAAAGACTCAATATCCTTAGAACAGGTGACAAATGTTTACTGTGAAGAAGCCAGGTGTGCAGCAAGTCTGGAAGATAAAACCCTTCTTGTTCTGTAACAGGAGGCACTGCCCCCATGACCTCCAGCCCCAGCCTTAAACATTAGCTATGGGTGGTTCTATTTATTTCCTTTATTAAAGAACAAGGACCAGCGGGCACATGGTCTTCCCCGGAAGTCTATGTTTGGGTCACCCTAGAGCAGTGGTCGGCAAATTTATTAGTCAGCAGAGCCAAATATCAACAGTACAAAGATTGAAATTTCTTTTGAGAGCCAAATTTTTTCAACTTAAACTTCTTCTAACACCACTTCTTCAAAATAGACTCGCCCAGACTGTGGTATTTTGTGGAAGAGCCACACTCAAGGGGCCAAAGAGCCACATGTGGTTCGCAAGCCAAAGTTTGCCTCTGCTCTATGTGCACGAGTTCCCGGCTGCAAGCAATTCAGGGCACCTAAACATAAGGCCTCTGTCAATGCCCCTCTGGCCAGACAGCTCCTCTTTAGGTGTAACTGGACCTTCTGCTAAATATTAAAGCGGTTAGCTCTTACTTGAGTCTCAGTAGATGGTGGGCACCCTATTCCATAATAGTCCTGCGCCTACTTGCATACTGACATCATCACAGCTCATATGTGCAGGATGCTGAAGAATGGCGGTCTCTCAGCTTGAACTGTGTCATTGAAATTGCGTGGGGAGCTTTTACTGCTCAGGCCCACCCCCAAAATGCTGACCTAATCCGTGTATGGTGCCGCTCCCTGGTCCGCACTCCTGAGTGCTGTGAAGCCTCCCCAGGTGATGCTAACATGAGCCAGCGCCGGGGACCTTCTTCCCCGGGAGCGTGGAAAGCACTTGCCCGCTGTTTCAGCGGGGCCTCCGAGCTCCCGCCGCCACGGTGAGCTGCCCCAGTTCCCAGGCCTCTTTATAGCCACTGCTTTCGAAACCTTAGTCTCATTCTACCCCTGGGGTTTCTCCAATTTCCTTTTCTTTTGTGAAATCCACAACAGATATGCCTTCCAGCTTAAAAATTCTCCAATTATCTGAATGTATGCTCTGGGCCCTAGAGAGCTTGGTCTGTTCTGTGATTCCCCGGCCAGACCACGGGAAACATTTTGGTGGCAGACTTGATCTGCAGACACTGGGAAACCATTGTCCTGTCCTCCCTTCAAGGTAGAGGCTGAAGGGGCAAATGCCCACAGGGTACGCAGGTGCTAGGAACCTCGGCACCTGTTGGTTTTGTCCTATAGAGGGTGGTGCTCATTTCTATCAAAAGAAGGGTGTCTGTCCCAGGAAGGCCTGGGCTGTGACCTGAGTAAGCAAGTTGCTTACCAGATCTGAGCCTGTTTTCTCCTCCGTAGAATCACTGGGATGTTGTGTTTATGGCTCACCTAGTAAACCCAACCAAGTTCAAAGATACACTTCCTTTCATTTGAACTTCTCAGGAACTTAGGGCAAATTTTTACATCCCATTCTACAACGAAGGCGAATTTTATTTAAAGGGCTTTAGGCGCCTTGTCCAAAATTGCACCAATACACATCGGCAGAGCTCGGTTTGGAAGTCAATTCCTATTAGCTCCCGCCTCTTTATTGGTTTCACTTTTCCATGCTAAGTTCCCTAAAAGGTCACTATGTTCCTCGCCTCAGAGGGATATTAGTAGGATGACATGTGATCAGGCCCAGCAGCAGGCTGGGCACCTGTCCATAGAGCGTTGCTATCATAAGTGTTAACAGAGGAGCCATCACAGTCTGACCATTTCCATTCTTCTCACTCCCATCTCCATAAGCTGAAAGGGGTGGGCCTGACCTGATCTAATTAAAGCAAATCTCTGCGTCCCAGCCTCTAAAATTTTTGTAAAGCTTCTTGATAAGTCCAGGGTGCAGGCAGCCTTGGGAAGCACTGGCAGAAAGCACACCATGTGCTAAATGTTCCTGGGCCCCAGGCTGCATGGCACAGAGCAGGCACATAAAGGAAGTGGTGGATGCGCCGGTAAAAGGGCACTGGAATCAGACAACTCAGCCTTCAGTCCAGCCCACTGCTTATCAGAGAAGGGATCTATTCTCTCTGTGCCTCAGGTTCCTCCTTTATAAGAAGCAAAAGCAGAAGAACCTCAGGCCGTCTTCTCTGGTCTCCATGGCTGGGCTGAGAGGCCCACATTAATGAGTGCCGAACGCTGTGAAAGGTGAGGCGGTGTCACAGTTTTAGAGGTGCTTCATGTATTTATTGATCTCACAAGATGGTACTGACCCATCTTTTCTTCACCCTTAAACATAAAGCGGGGGAATAAATAAGAAATATAATTGCACCTCACACTTCAGGACTCCCCAGGCATCTCGCAGTAATAGGTCACTCCAGCTGCCCTCTCTAAGTGCTAATAATTCCTGGGTGTTTGATGGTAGCACTCTCTCCCAGAGATGAATTGACCCCAGCTAAGAGCCCAGCTCTCTCCCAAATCTCATTACAATCAGCCTGATGGTAGACAGGCTTCAGAATGTAACAAAATTGGAGCTTTTAAATCATTATCTCGACTCTGGGAGTGTCACATTAATAAATAGGAATGAAGAGAAAGAAAAGGCAGTGAAGGGAGTGTGGCTTCTATGCCAAGCTTCCCGCCACACTCCTCACCATGACACACGGGAAGGAAAATGGATTTTGCCAAAGCCAGGAGCCCTGTTCTCAGCCAAGTAGAAGGATGTGCTTAGCATCACCTCAAGGTGGAGGGCCTTATAGCTGAATGGACCCTCTCACCTTTGAAAACCAGTGCTCCAGATTACCCACTTCTCCCAGCTCACCTTCCTGCCAAAGGTAAAAGTAGGGGAAACTAAAGTCAGTTCCTTTATGAAGCATCTCGGTGAGCTTCTGAGCTGACTCATCACCTGTTCATTCATTCTGTAAACATAAGTGCACACCTGTCACAGGTGAGGTACCAGGCAGACCCTGAGGAGCATCCACACATGAAATCATGCTTCTACTTCCCACTTATCTACCAGGTCAACTCCGTTTCCTATCACTCAGCCCTCTCTGCAGTGTGGATCCTGCTATTTCTTTTCTAGATATCACAGAGCCTCCAATGGGGATCCTGCCGGTCTGTAGTCCCCCACCCCAGCGGTCCTCACCTGTCTCCATTCACTGCCACCAAGGTGTTCCCAAGGGCCTAGGGCAGGGTCTTCTCAAAGGTCCTTTGTGTCTGCACACACCCTCCATCTCCCGTGTCACACCTGCTGCAGCCACACACTCAAGCCCAGACCCTTGGCCGTTATCCCGCTTTCTCCATAGGATGGCCCTTCCTTCTGCTCCCTCCTTGCTACCTGGTTTCCTCAGAGGCTCCCACACAGGTAGGCAAAGCCCAGAACCCTCAGCTTCCAACGCCCTAGGCCTGTGCCTTTGCCTTTTGGTTCCTCCTCAGCCTCTGCCTGGAAGGGCTGGCTCCGGAACCATTCTTTTCATTCAGATCAAGCTTATGTGCACTTATTTAGAGAAGGCTTTCCTGGATGACCCAGCCCACAGAAGCTTGTTTGAATTCTCTGGGAAGCACTTACTACTACCTGACATATTTATGTATGGTTTTTTTCTTCCTCCCTAGACTAGATGTAAGCCCTGTGGGATCAGGGGTGGGTTTATTTCATTCGCTAGTACATTCTCAGAGCCTAGTACAGTGCTTGGCATATAGTAGTTGCTCAGTGAATATTTTAATCGATGAACAAATGGATAGATAGATGAATGGATAGATGGATGGATAGATGGATGGATAGATGGATGGATAGACAGATGGATAGATGAATGGATAGACAGATGGATAGATGGATGGATGGATGGATGGATGGATGGATGGATGGGCAGATGGATGGATGGCCTTGTTTAAAAGTTGAATTGTTTGAAAGCAGAGATGCTCTTTACCTCTCTCACAGTGTGGGGTATGGTCACTTTTCTTGGTGGGCCCTGGGTAAAGGTTTAGATGTACAAATGCTCCCCTTAAAGCTTCTAGAACTCTGTGTCAAAGGTTAAATTAAGAAAACAGCGTACTTTAACAGAAGTATAATTAGGAAGGCATATGTAATATTTCTGTGAGACTCAAAAACTACTACCCCAGGTCACCTACTATAAGAAGTCAAAATCTCTTCTCCATCTCTGCTGAGCTTCTGGTGGAATGAGATTAGAGCCAGGACTTTATCACAAGGAATCAAAGCCAGGACCAGGCCTGTTTGGGTGCCGAGGTGAAGTCCACTGTGAGGGCAATAAAGGTCTTTTTCAATAAAGCCTGTTTCAGCTATGTGTTCTAGTCCCCTTAGGACGGAATCCAGGCCATTGTAATGCCTGATGGTGGAGGGAAACCTGCTTCCCAGGCAGGAAGTGGACACCTAGACCAAGTGTGGCTTAAAAGAAGTGGTATTGACACAAGTGGTATTGACAGAATCGTTAGAAGGGAGGAGAGGTTTGGACAGTGCTGACTCATTTTGTTGCATTTAGAAAAACTGTACCTTAAAAAAGTGCATACATCTCGAAGTTTTGTAAATAATAATATAAATAATATAAACGAAGCCACTTTAAAATAGAGTGGGCACTGCCATGCAAAGAAGCTGCCTTGCATGTCTTATGTCTCAAATTTTTGGAATGTTAAAACAGGCAAAATAACCTCTGGACTGGGTCTGCACAACCTTGTTTCCCAAAGACCTGCTTGCGAAGATAGCAAGGAAGCAGATATTATGATTACTGGACTGATGACTACCGGGCTGAAAATCAGAAACTTTTTTAGAATTAACATCACAATGAACATGTTACATTATCTGCACCAATAGAAATGCCTTCTTCCTATTGAAGTAAGTGTTCCCCTTCCCGTTCTCATAAACACCCTTTGCCTCTGTCTCCTAATCATAGTAATTCTACGTTAAATTTTTTTTAGCCAACTCCATTACTGTTACTGTTTTGTGTAATAGCTACATCATTTTCAGATTCTCACCAATAGAGCACAAGTTTTCCAAGTTCTGCCAAAGCTTGTAGTTTTCCATGGACTTTGCCTTTATCCTAAGAGCATTCTCTCTAAGAACCACAAGTCTAGCAGGTAATCTGGGGAGTCCTCATTGGTAGGGAGGAGGGGGACTTGGAGGAGTGTGCCTTCCCGTTAGTTGAAAGAATTCAGGGGGGATCCTATTCAATACCTATATCATCAATGTCAGCTAGAAAGTAGGGGCACCAGTGGGAAGAAATTAGATAAAAACTGGGAAGCTGGTATAAAATTTGGGACCTCTCCCATGAGGTACTGGTTAAGTATGTAACTTTTGAGGGTTTTAAAATATTTCCATTAAAGTGCCACTCTTCATAGCAGGCCCTCGATAAATAAATATGCACTCATAACAGAAGCTCAATAATAGACACATGAATTGATGGGTTACTCCATCTTCTTTCTCTCTGGCCCATTATTCACAGCCCAGTCGGTGCTTAGAGGACCTGGCAAGGGTTCCACTCCCACCAGGGCCCTCAGGCTCCTGTCCAGCGGAACAAGCAAACCACCTGGGTCTGGTTTGGTCTCGAACCACTGCCTGCCATGACAGCTGTTCTAAAGTGTGTCCAGAGCTCTGTAAGGAATTAGGGGGGGAAATAGGCTTGTTGCCTCGAGTCCTTTTTAGAGCAGGGCAGGGCTAAGCAAACAAATTGAAGGATGAGAAAGGGGATAACTTATCCAAATAATACTCTCCACCCACATTGGGATTTAAGATCACGGAACACTTTCCCAGACATTTCCTCATGTGATACAGTAAGATATATTGGCAGGGTTAGCTCCGCACTCCATCCAGGTTCTGCAGGAGGGGATAGATTCAGCAAGGAGAGGTGAAGGTCAAAGCCAAGGTGTCAGGGAGGAGTCTGCCCAGCTACCCCCTCCTCCCCAGCAGGTGATAACCCACTCCCACCTTGCTACCCCAAACCTGCGCAGGGCCTCTGGGCAGAGCTGAGCCAGGCTTTTCATAACCAGCCAGACGTTTGCTTGAGGTGTCTACACAGGCTTTTGGCTAACCTTCTCAAAACCTGTTCTTGCAAAATGCTTTATTTATTTATTTATTTATTTATCCAATCAATACTAAGGTAAAAATAAAATAAAATAAAGACCCTTCATTTTCTCTCTCTCTCCCTCTCTCTCTCTCTCTCTCTCTCTCTCTCTCTCTCTCTCTCTCTCTCTCTCTCTCTCTCCTCCCTGTACCAGCCACCCTGGTAAAGCCTGTTTCATTCCTGAAATTCAAATTGGAAACTGCCTTCTGTTCTCATTAGTTTGGGTTGTAGCAGTCATTATATTCTAAGCAATTAATCCCTGAATGCCAATTTCTTACTAGAATTATCCTGGACTCTACAGCTGGTTTTCTTAGCAGCAAGGCTGAAGCAATTACTCCTGGCTTTTGTAACTAAACATGCTGTGCTTGGCACTTTACAGTGTTTTCATTATCATTGAGTTACCAACATTTATCTCCATCAGGGGAGAGGAAATGCTGTCCAGCGGTGAAGGCTGGGCAGTCACAGACCTGTCCACTGACATCAACAGGCATCTTCCTTTTGCTTGGAGAAAAGGGAGAAAGCCCCAGACTCCACGCCTCCTGTGTTTTGAGACTGGGGACCCTGTGGAAGAACTGGAAAACCGAGGGGAGAGGAGGCAGGGGGCTCTCAGGCGATAGGGTTCCCTGGGAGCTCAGGACCTATGGCCGAGAGAGGGTCCTTGTCCCGTCCTCATGGGGACTGTTCCCTGGGGTTCTCAGCTCAGCGTCTGTGTGTAACAAAACCTTCCTTCCAAAGCTGGGCCCCTGGAGTCAGCCCTGGGAATCTGGAGGTGTTTGTGGGTTTCCCTTTTCCTTCCAGCAAGGAAGGCAGGGCTGCTCTGAGGGGGACACTCCGGGACAGGCAGGCAGCTCCACCCCCCTGGGCTGAAGAGGCCCGCTTACCTTCTTGTGCTTTACCCAAACTTAAGGTTCCTGGACAGGCTGCACCAGGAGACATACGAGGAACTCGGGCCAACTCCTGAGTCCACTCACGATCCTGGCTCACCACTCAGGGCTGTGCGGCTGTGAGCACACAGCTTAGCCTCATTCCTCATCATAAAGTGGTGGCAACAACTACTCTGTTTCACAGGGGTTATTTTGATGACTGAGTGGATTAATACTTGTGATTGGAACAGTGTACCTGGCACACAGCAAGTGCTTTGATACACTTAAAAGGAGCGCGGAGCCAAGCCTCCAGCAGGCTCTGCAAGCCCTGCAGAGCGGTCTGAAGGTCCATGCGGATTCAGGCCTTGGGCAGCTGAGGAGCAGAAGCTTTTGGAATAAGCTTTGGAAATGTATGCGGTAAACACACCTGAAATGTGGGGAAAATAGCAGACACAGTGTCAGGCTGCATGAAACAATAGAAGGAACTTGTCAAGATGGAAAAAACAGAGAAAGCTGCTCAAGAGCAAGCACTGGATGCCAGGAGAGCCAAGAATGCCTGGCACGATCGTTGCTGTGTGTATATTTTTATAACAAAACGGAAATACTATAAAAGTGGAAAATAAGCAGGAACTTTCCTTTAACAACTACAGGGCTTTTTAATGTTCTTTGTCCCCTTTAGGTCTGAGAGTCCACAAAACAGACTATAAAGGTGGAAAGAGGAAGGCTGAGTCCCCAGCCCCTCAGCCACAAAGCCCTGATTCGTTCGAATGCGCCAGCAAACCAACCCCAAACCCGTGCTTCTTAAAAAGCCAAGCTTTTGGTGTATAGGACAATGCTCCAACCAACTCAAACACCCAGCCAGGGCTTCTAGTATATTCTTCATTTCAGATATTGTGTTCTTCATTTCTGACTGGTTCTTTTATGGTTTCTATATACTTTTTCATGCTGTTGTAGTTTCCACTATTTTCCTTGAGTATTCTTATGACATTTTTTTTTGAAATCTATAACTGGTAAATTGCTTGACTCTGATGAAGGTAAGTATCAGACATTGGTTGTCTGGCCCTAGGCAACATGTTTGGACCTACAAAGAGAACCACAGTTTGTGTCTGTCTCTGCCAGGCCTGAGTGTATGTGGGAAGGACCAAGCTATGCACCAAGGCTGACTTCAATCAAGAAAGAGTGTCTAACAGTACTTGAGGTACAGGAGGAAGGTACTTAGTGATTCATCAAGTAGAGGGCCAGTGATAGTCCCAAGATTGATACAGATTCAATCTCAGTGCTGGGTCTGTGGCCACTCAACCAAAATCCCTGTGTATACCAAGTCTAGCTGCCAGATGTCCTCAGACCAATATTTGTCCATTTGAAGGGAAGGCTATGCACTAATCAGAGAAAAGTTACCCCCATCCTAGAGCCACATAACTCAGTCTGTCCCATCTTCTACCAAGAGCCCGAGCTCAGCAGGATGGGGCTGCCAGGAGTCAGGAGGGTAGGGATAGTGGACCTGTGAGGAGGAGGGCTGGTCAGGTTATAGAGAAGGAAGGAGAAGTACCCAGAGCCATACAACTCAGTCACTGCTCCCCATGAGTCTGCCCAGACCTCCACACCGCCCTCAGGCAGCTGACTCCTCTGCAGGTTATGAACTCCTCAAAGTGGGGCAACAAGGACTCCACAGGGTGGGGCTATTGCATTCCTCCAGGTTGATGCTATCAGGAAGGAAGTGTTCCATCTAAGAAAGCGTGTGTGATAGGGATTCAACGTGTGATCCTGGCAGTTGTCCCTTGAGTTCTCTCCCCAGAGCCACAAACCTCAGTCTCTCCTCACACAGTCCACTCTGCCCTCCCTTTCTAGGAGCCCAGGTTGAGTGGTTACAAGGCTGGCTTCTACCAGCACTGATTCCAGGGGAAGATCAGCAAAGGCCCTACTCAGCTGAGATTTTCCTCTGCCTGTCTCCTCCTGCCAGCTGACTGTCAGGCTCAAAGGAGATTTTGTGTGTTGGCCCTTTAAGAGGATGCCTGTGTCTTTAGCAGACTCCTGCCTCTCTCTGGCTGACAGAATCCCTGCTGATTTTCACAGCCACATTTCTGTGGGTGCCTCTTTTTGGCTCTGGTGCTCTGGTCTGTGTAGCCTACCATGGGGTTGAGATACCACATCCTCAGGGGAACCTTTGCAGCTAAAATATCTTTCCAGGATCTCAGCTGCTACTCGTGAGAGTGGGCAGCCATTTTTGCGTCTCTGCCCGTCCTACAGGTCTCACTGTGTATTCTTCTGTAAATCCTTGGTTATAGGACTTCTGTTAAGCTAGTCTTTGGTTGATTGTTTGGGTTGATTACTCTATATTTTAGTTGTAATTCCAGTTAGGTCCTGAAAGGAGGTGAATGTACCTTCCATCTACTAGGCCACCATCTTGGGTCCCTGTCATATTTATTTTCTAATGGTTAGAGAAGCAGGTTCTAGTATCTCCTAGATTAGCCAGCCATCCTGCTATTGTGGTGAAGCATTACATCTGTTTGGCGTTGTGCCCTGACCCTCCATATCAGTGGCCCTGCCCTCCCAACTTTCCCCTTCCTCCTCCCAGATCCCTTTGGGACATTTGAGGTATATGAAGGAATTCATCTTATTAAATCCACACCCAGAGAACAACAGAAAAAAAAAAAAAAATGCAGCAAATTTCAGACTCGTCTGTTGGCTTTGGATAAGTCATTCCCCATTTGAAAAAAATGTGTCCTTTCCCTGCAAGACAGGGTTCTCTTTCTTTCATAATTTCAGACTCTTTCTCATATCCAGATTGCCCTCTAACCCACTAATCAAATAATGTCAGCGGTGTTTCCTGAAGACTTCTTATTTAAGATAGAAAACAAAAGAAAAGAAAAACGAAAGCAGAGAGAAGAAGGGAAGAGTAATAAAAACCAAAGAAATCAGTATTTACAAGGGCCCTATTTTGTGCCTGGCACTGGTCTAGGAGCTTTTGCATATATTTGTCACATTTATGCCTCCTTAATTTCACAAAGAAAATGAAACTCAGAGTGGTTAAGTAACTTGTCAAGGGTCACAGACTTATAAATACAACCAAATTTAGAAGCCACATTTCAGCCCAAAGGTCATGATCTTCCCAGGACATTGAGGGTTGTTTAAAGCACCTATCTGGAGTTTCACTTTTTTTTTTGCTAAATTTCTGTCACCCATGATAAATGGGTTAAGCCTATACAATTAATCTATTTGCATTCTCCATTTTACTTCCATTTTGTTTACTTATCACCCCATCATTTGTGGTAAACTGCCTCAAACCATTTTGAAAAGAGGCAGCACGTAGATAAGTCTGATGGTAAAGACCCATCACTGCCCACCAAGGTCACCTCAGAGAGAGGCAGAGAGCAGTGCCACCTTCTCACCTGACAGAAAGAGAAGCCAAGGTCAAATGACTGTTCCAGAGCCCGCGGGACGGAGCCAGGCTGCAGATAGCAGCTTAGGCTCCTGGTTCTGAGAAAACTTCCTCTGCCAACTACTTTCAGTGTTTGGTGAGTAAGTGCCTGGGAGCTCTCCTTTCTGCTTCTAATTCCCCTCAGATTCTTGGAGAGCCGTGAGTATCTGGCACTTGCTTCAGTAAGCACACTGAGAAGAGTCCAATTGGCATTTATTTAATTACCATAAACAGATGTATCACTTTGGCTTCAATGAGGCAGCTTCTTAATGTGCTCATCAGCTCTCCTGCTTGTGGGAATGCCAGGCAGAGCAGGGCACAGCCGAGGTGCCCGTGGTGCGAGCGCCTGCCCTGCTCTCTCCATGCCAGCACCCCGGGGCACTGGGATGAGCAGGTGTCGTGGGAGACTGGGAATGATGGGGAGGGCACATTTCCCACGTCTGAGGTACTTCCCTCACAGAATTCCTCTCATTCCTTCATTTCAGTGTCCCCTGTGAGCCCTCAGCAGCTCTGTGGGAGGCTTTCCAGATGTCAGGGCTGCTGGATGAGTCTTAAGTCCAGGCTTTACTTTGGTGACTTCCCTCCACAGCTCCCGGCTGAGTGTTCAGACATTCTCTGATGTCAGTACAACCCTGGCCCGAGTTTCTCCAGCTTGAGCACCAGAAACAAACCTCACAAACATCACTCCACTTTCCTCCAATAAGCTCCCCTCTCACTTTATCGCCTCCCTCCCTCAGTTCTTCCCACAGCAGTTTTGGAAAGAGAAAATGTCTGAAGGGCATTAGGGGAAGGGTTTACTAGAAATCAAAGTAGAGGCTGGATTAAATTAGGTAGAAAATAGTCATCAAAATATTTTCCTCTTTGCCTTAAAAAAAATTAATTTACACAAAAGTATGGCTGCTAATGAGAAGGGAAATTTCAAATGCCTATCGATCTCTCAGAGAACAGGTGTGACATGGTAAGAGCCATGTTCTCTTAAAGGACATTTTTGCTTCAGTATAAAAAGACTTCTTTCTTTTTTCCTTTCCTCAAAGAAAAAGTGACCTCTTTAATGCTGTTCCAATGCTTAAGAGAGCATTTGCATTTCTGATATCCTCAACTAGCTCCCATTGTCATTGAGAAACAAGCCAATCACATGTCCCAGATTTGGAGGTCACTGCTAGTTTCAGAGGGTCTCTCCACCTGTCAAACCATGTAACCCACTTTTAAAAAAAGTGATAGGTCACAGATTTCCTTTTCTGTAATATAATTTTGAGTTGAGTATTTAGGTAAAGTTGTTGCAAAGATTTCTGTCAAGTATTGTATGCAAATCATAATTTTCATTGAGCCTGAATTTGGACATTCAGGCTCTTTGTAGAAACTTCTAGACAACCAGTCCTGTGATGAAGAGGGAGAGACGCGTAACATAGAGGTTAAAAGCACCAGGGAAACGCCACCACTCACTGGACATATCCTTGCAGAAATCACTTAATCTCTCTGTGCCTCAGCTTCCTCCGGGGTAATGTGGGGATAGACTGATGGCATGTTTCTGAGGATTTTTTAAACACACAATTAAATGAGGTAAATTACTTAGCACAGCACTTGGCACTTAGCACTTAGCAAGTACTCAATAAACATTAGCTAATGAGAAACATACACATACGTAGTCTTCATTTGGTTTCCCATAGAGCCTTGGATGTAGGAGTTTATTTGGGAGGTGATTCCAGGAAGCGGGAGGGGAGAACAGAGTCCCTGCTGTAGAGCACAGGGCTTGATTTCACAGGCAGCTCAGACAAGCCTAGAACATGCCTCCCAGGGTCATCCACCAGCAGCTGGAGCATCTAGTGTGTGTTGGATGTATATACACACAAGGGTGAATAAGACAGAATCCCAGATCAGTATTTTTAAATGAAATATAATACACTCAATATTAGACCTACAGCCAAGCAAGTTGGCTCACTTGTTTGTTGTGAGAAGAGAACACTAAGGGGTGACATACCAATACACGCCAAAAAGCACAGAATTTTAATTTAAAAGATTCTACCACAAAGAGCTGTGTGACATTGAGCTGCTTTGATAGTCTGTATAATGGGGAATGATAATAATATACCACTTCCTAGCGGGAGTCAAATGCATAGCATTTAACACACATAGCATGCCTTTCAGTAAAGGGTAGTCATTTTGCAGTTGTTCTTATCATCATTATTATTATTGTGTGCATAACTGAGACATTAGAAAACTATTGTCGGAGGGTTTCAAGATGTATAGTCAGCGTACCTTAGTATAAGTCACATTATACGCCTATTTGTAAAAAGGGAACCTGAGGTGATGAGTGGCTGCTTGCCTCAGACTTCCCAGCACATCCTTGACCAGGTTGTGGGAGTTAGAACTGAAGGGCTGAGGGTCTGACTACAAAGCTGGGCAGATGGCTAGACTTGCTGGCCAGCCTTTTGTAAAATCTGTTATTGATCTGCACTGGTTCCATCTCTGTGGGACCTTGCAAATCCCAAGCTAACTGTATCTCCTCCAAACACCATTTGCAATGGCTTTTCTCCTCCACAGAGGACACCCTCTGGTTTTGTCCTGGGAGGCCCACCCTATCCTGTCCACGGGCCACTCTCCTGGCTGGAGTTCCTGATGCTGCAGCTGGAGACAGCCCTGCAGCCCACAGCTCCCTACTAATCACAGATTTGTGATTAAATATATATTACAGGACCAATAAATGATTGAGATACAGCATCTTGCAAGGAAAACTGACATTTCCAGCAGACCACACTTCTAAATTACGCACAAGGACCTTGTTCTTTGGCTAAAAACCATAGGGTGGTTTCAACTCCATTTCCTGATGGCCCATGGTCAAGATAAAAATGTAGTATTTTGTAGCAAAACTTGATCCATCCTGTTATTCAAAAGTCTGGGGCTTTAGCTTTGTGACTTTGGTGACTTCAGTTGGAGCCTCATCCCTGTCTTTGCCAGCACTAGAGACTCAATGAATATTTGCCCTTTCAATGCCCACTGTTGCCCCACTGGTTTACACTCTGGCAAGTTCCTGAGCACAAGGACTCCCAGTGAAGATGTCCAGCACTGCCATGGGTCATGTTATAAAGACGGTGTCCCTAACCAATGCCCCAGCCCCTGGCAGTGTGGTGATACAGATGAAGCGATGGATCTGCCTCTCATCCCTGTGACCTTGGGCATGTCGATTCATCCCTTTGGACCTCATCTGTTAGGACACAACCTAGAACTAGAGCATCACTCTGGTTATCTTAGCTTGAACATATAGGCTTCAAAATCATGGTCATTCAACAACAGGTCGGTCCCCCCACCCCTTGTCCCCAACATCCAGTTAGAATATGAAAAATTTGGTCACCCATACAACCTGGGCCAAAGAACCTTGGCCACATTTTGTGCATCAGGTAATATCTCTAAGGGGCTCCACTTAATAGTCATGGTGACTGCCATTTACGGAGTGCTTATTATGTGCTAGGTGCTGTGCTAAGCATTTGACTTTGGTGACTTCACATAGTATTTCATCTTCACAATCATTTTACGGTTGAAGAAGTGCAGGCTCAGGGAGGTCAAAGGCATTACTCAAGGAACATGACAGCATTGGATTCAAACCCAGATCTGCCTGAGTCCAAAACCCATACTTGATCTTCAACTGGAATGGTGCTCTTCTTTCCCAGGCCTACTTTCTCCCGTGCCTCTGCCCTGAGACTGGAGTGACCCATCGCAGACTGGGCGGAGGAGAAGGGTCTTCTTGTTCATGTCCAGTCTTTCTTCCTCAGTGCTGGGGATCAGGCTCCCCACTCCCCTGGGCTTAGCATCCTGTGATCTCGCACTGCTATTGGGAGATCACTTAGGGTCCAAAGAGGTTGACTTCTTAGTTACCATAAAGTGTGTGTGTGTGTGTGTGTGTGTGTGTGTGTGTGTGTGTAGAAGCAACTCAGATTGGAGTGCAGGGGACTCAGGCCCATGGCCCAGCCTGGTGCTTTGTAAAAATCTCTGATGATAGTGGGACCCAGGAGTGTTCTTGGCTCAGAGAGGTCAGGGTGTCTCTCTCACCCTCCTTGGATTCCAAGGACTGCAGCCTCCATTGAGCATCGGCGCCCACTTCATCTCCACCGCACTCACATCAACGCTACTTCTCAAGGTAGAAAGAACTGAAGGGCAGAAAGAAATATCCCGTCTTCCAGGGAGCATGTGGTTTTAGTCCACCAACCTCCACCCTCCCCGCTGAATCTCAGTGGTGTCACTGGGCCTCAGATCCACAGCCTCTGGATCAGAGCCCCCTCACAGAGTCCTACCCGTGTGCTCACTCAGCTGCTGCTAATGAAAGGAAATCATGCATAAGTCATGAGGGACCAGTTTCAGGCTGGGTGGGGAAAGGAACTGATCTGCACGGCTGGTTCCTGCCAGGGGATGACAGGGGACCCCACTCTTCAGCTGCTGTCCCAACAGACACCCTCTTCTCCTGAGACCCAATGGGCTGCTGGGCTCAGAACCCAAGCAGAGTTTAGGGTTTTCTTTGAAATTTCGCTTTAATGACAAATCCGACTTTTGTGTAAGGTAAGACATTGTTCTATTCAAAATTCTCTTCAAGGCCAAGGGCAATTTACATACCAAGGAACAGCAAGCACTGGGCTGCAGAGAAGGAGGCAGGCAGTAGAGAAAGACAGCCAGAGGGGATCCTGGGGAGTGGACACCAGCTCCTAAGGAGCCGCTTTCATTGTAATGACCTTGTTAACAATCACTGCTCTTTACAGACTCTCCTCTATGGCAGACATTCTCCTTGTGTGAGCTCGTTTAATCCTCACAGCCACCGTAAAAATGTGGGTATTATTGTCTCCTTTTTTATAGGTGAGGACAAGGAGCCTCTAAGAGGCCCAGTCATTTGTTCAAAGTCACACGTCAGCAGGTGGCACAGCCTGGACTGGAATTCAGGACAGTCTCTCCCCGAGCGCCCGTTTCCCCTGCACCCACTGCTCCCCTCCGGCTGAGCTGGTGGATTTAGAAAATATGCACCAAGACAGCTGAAACTAATACAAATAATATTGAATGCCAACTGTAACTGAAAAATAAAATTAAAATAAATAGAGTAAATAAAATATACACCAGGGGCAAATATAAAGCACTATGCTTTTGACACTATGTATCGTGTTATCATTTGATTTTCAATATATGATGTTTATACATCCATGTAAATTGTATTGTTTTTAAAAGAGTTTGGTAAAAAAGGAAAGAAGATTTATGGGAAAGGTGGAGAAATAAGGGGGGATGATAATGTAGAGGTTCCAATTTACTAAGAAAATGTGGGTCTGGTGAAAGGAAAATGGTAGAGGGTGGTGAATAGCCCATGGGGTCATCCTGCTAGCCCAGGGCAGACTGATGGGGCACCAGAAGGGTTCCTGTGAATTTTTTGCTCACACAGAATGTACCAATGCAGGGGCCATCTAGTTAGGGCTGATCTGAAGGCATCGAGGACAGTGCAGGGAATGTAGGTCTGTCACTAGGGAGCCTAAATCGTGGTTCTAATTCCGTCAGGAAATAAGTTAACTTTGCAAAAGTCCTGGATTGAATGGTGGCCCTCCAAAACAATTGATCATATCTTAATGTCTGAAACATGTGCGTATTACGTTATATGGCAAGAGTGAATATTATTTTATATGACTAAAGGTGTGACTACATTAAGATTCTTGAGAGGAGGAGTTTATCTTAGATTTTCCAGGTTGGCCCTAAATGCAATCCCATGTATTCTTATGAGATAGACACACAGAGAAGAGAAGGCAATGTGACCGTAGAGACAGAGACTGGTGTGACCTGTCTACAAAGAACATGTGGAGCCATCAGAAGCTGGATGAGGTGAGGAGCAGATTCTTCCCTGGAGCCTTGCAGGGAGCCTGGCCCTGTTGTCACCTTGATTTTGGACTGCTAGCCTCCTGAACTATGGGAGAAGATGTTTCTCTGGTTCAAAGCAACTCAGTTTGTGGTGATTTGTTATAGCAGCCATAGGAGACTGACACAAGTCACTTCCCCTCTCTGGACTCAATTCTCTCGACTGTTAAATAATATTCAACCCCCAAGTTCTGACTTTCTCCCCATCATTCCATTAGCCACAGACCCTCGTGGGATGGGCAGGGGGATGGAGGGGAGGAGGGGGTAGAGACAGGTCTCCATTCTCTAGATTGACCTTTTCCATGTGACATCAGTGTCTAAACAGGTCAAATTTTCCCTTTGGGGAAAGAGCTGGTGGAGTCAAGATGACTTTGCTAAGAGTAAAATATCTTAAGAGACAGTTAAATTTTTTCTTACTATTAATTGCTAGAAAAATATTCAGCCTTACCCCAAATAACTCTGACCCCTCTGTGCATTCCAAAGAAAGCTCTCAGTATCTGCTTTCCAATTTCTTCCAAACAATCCCTGAAGTTTGAGGGACCATGGTTAAAGGAGTTCCATAATATTTGCTTTCAGAATGTAATTCCCATCAAAATCCCAATGTAATTGTTTAAGAAATAGAATGAAAAGTCATCAGATTTGTATGGAACTACAAAAGACCCCCAATAGCCAAAGCAATCCTGAGAAAAAAAGAACAAAGTTGGAGTTATCATGCAACTTGACTTCGAATTATACTACAGAGCTACAACAATCAAAACAGCATGGTTTTGGCAGAGAAACAGACACACAGAGCAATGGAATAGAATAGAAGGCCCAGATGTAAAACCATATTATATGGACAGATAATTTTAACAAAGTAGCCAGAAACACACAATGGAGTAAAGATAGTCTCTTCAATACATGGTGCTAGGAAAACTGGAAAGCCACATGCAAATGAATGAAACTGGATTACAGTTTATCCCCAATGTACAAAAATTAATTCAAAATGGACCAAAGACCTAAATATAAGACCCAAAACAGTAAGATACATAGAAGAAAATATAGGTACCAAACTTATGGGAATTGGTTGCAGAGAACTTTTATGAATTTGACCCCGAATATAAGGAAAGGAAAGTAAAAAATAAATGAATGGAACTATATCAAACTAAAAGGCTTCTTTCTGCACAGCAAAAGAAACTGACAACAAAACAAAGAAGCACCCAACCAGATGGGAGATGATATTTGCAAACAGTAGCTCTGACAAAGGTTTAACTTCTAGAATGTATAAGAACTCATAAAACTCAACACCAAACAAACAACCCAAAAAGTGGGCAGGGGGTGGGGGGAAGGGGGATAAGGACACATATATAATACGTTATCAATTAAAAAAAACTGGAAAAAAAAAAGTGCGCAGAGGACCTGAAAATATACCTCTCCCAAGAAGACATAATAACAGCCAACAGATACATGAAAAGATGTTTAACCTCATTGGCAATTAGGGAAATGCAAATAAAAATAAATAAATAAATAAAATAAAAAGCTTCTGCACAACAAAAGAAATCATCAATAGAACAACAAGAAAGCCCACTGCATGGGAGGACATATTTGCCAATGCTATTAATATATCTGATAAGAGTTTAATTTTCAAAATTTACAGGGAACTCATACAACTTAACAAAAGGAAGATAAACAATCCAATCAAAAATGGGCAAATGACCTAAATAGACACTTTTTGAAAGAGGACATACAGAAGGCCAAGAGTCATATGAAAACATACTCAAAGTCACTAATCATTAGAAAGATGCAAATAGACAATGACCATCTCACACCTATTAGAATGGCTATCATCAACAAATCAACAAACGACAAATGCTGGCGATGATGCAGAGAAAAAAGGAATCCTCATGCACTGCTGGTGGGAATGCAGACTGGTGCAGCCACTGTGGAGAATAGTATGGAGTTTCCTCAAAAAATAAATATTGAACTCCCATTTGATCCAGTCTACATTCCCACCAATAGTGAATAAGGAATTTCAGAACATTTTCATCACCTCCAGAAAGAAAGCTCTTCCCCTTTAGCAGTCAATCCTTGTTTTTCCCATCATTCTGCCCCATGCACCACCACTAAAAATGGAACTCCTATTTGACCCAATGATCCCACTTCTAGGAATATATCCCAAGAAACTAGAAACACCAATCAGAAAGGATATATGCACTCCTATGTTCATAGCAGCATCAGTGACAATAGCTAAGATTTGGAAACAGCCTAAGTGCCCATCAACAGATTAGTGGATTAAAAATTTATGGTTCATCTACACAATGGAATACTCAGCTGTTATAAAAAGGAACTCCTGACATTTGCAACAGCATGGGTGGAGCAGGAGAGCATTATGCTAAGTGAAATAAGCCAGTTGGAGAAAGATAAATATCGTAGAACCTCACTCATTTCTGGAATATAATGAACAATATAAATTGATGAACAAAAATAGATCCAAAGATAGGCAAGCATCAAATAGACCGTCAAACCTCAGAGGAAATGCAGGGGAGGTTGCTGGGGGACGGGGGTCAGGGTAAGAGATCAACTAAAGGACTTGTATGCATGCATATAAGCATAACCAATGGACACGGATACTGGAAGGACTTGGAGGCATGTGCTAGGGGGCCAGGGAGGGGTCAATGGGGGGAAAAAAGAGACATATGTAATACTTTAAACAATAAATAAATAAAAAGAAAGCAAATAATAAAACATGATAAGTGAAAACACTAGACATAAAAGGGCCATATATTTTATAATTCTATTTATATGAAATAATGTGAATAGGCAAATCCACAGAGACAGAGAGTAAAATGGTGGTGCATGGGGCAGAATGATGGGAAAAACAAGGATTGCCTGCTAAAGGGGAAGAGCTTCCTTTCTGGAGGTGATGAAAATGTTCTGAAACTCCTCATTCACTGCTGGTGGGAATGTAGACTGGAGCAACCACTATGGAAAGTAGTCTGGTGATTCCTCAAAAATTAAGAATAGAGTTACCATATGAGCCATCAATTTCTCTCCTGGATATATTACCCCCCCCCCCCAAAAAAAAAAAAAAAAGACCTCAAAATCATGTATTCCCAATTATATATACATCTCTATGTTCATTGCAGCACTATTCATGGTGGCCAAGCCATGAAAACAAAGAAAGTGTCCCAAGACAGAGGACTGGATAAAGAAGATGTAGTATCCTATATAATAAAGAGGTAATATGAAAATTGACCATCACTCCAACACACAAGATGGCCACCCCTATGTGGTCAAAGATGGCTGACCCAATGTGGATACAAGATGACTGCCACAAGATGGCCAGCAGGGGAGGGCAATTGGGGGCAACTAGGCCTGCATGAGAGGACAGTTGTGGGGGAATCAGGCCTGCAAGGGAGTGAGTTGAGGAATACCAGGTCTGCAGGGGCAGGCAGTTGAGGAATACCAGGTCTGTAGGGGCAGGCAGTTGGGGCAACCAGGCTGGCAGGGGGGGGGGGGGGCATTTAGGGATGACCAGGCCTGCAGGGGAGGACAGTTAGGGGCGACCAAGCCAGCAGGGGAGGGCAGTTAGGGGCAATTGGACCGCAGGGGAGCAGTTAGGTGTCGATCAGACAGGCAGAAGAGTGGTTAAGGGGTGATCAGGCTGGCAGGTAGGTGATCAGTTGGGTGCCAGCAGTCCTGGATTGTGAAAGGGTGCAGGCTGGACTGAGGGACACCACCACCCCCATGCATGAATTTTGTGCACCATGCCTCTATTATTTACACAATGGGATACTATTCAGTCATAAGAAAGGATCAAATAACGCCATTTGCAACAACATGGATGCACCTTGAGAACATCATGTTAAGTGAAAGAAGTCAGTCAGAAAAGCAAAGAACTATATGATTTTACTCATATAAAAGTGAAACTTATGAACACAAACTACAGTGTAGTGATGCCAGAGGGAAGAGGGTAAGGGAGAAGGGGGTTCTAGTATAAAGTAACAAGAGAACATTTGACTTTTGGGGGCACATGGTACAATATACAGATCTTGTAATATAAAAACCTATACCTGAAACCTTTATGCTCATGCTGACCAATGTCAGCCCAATGAATTTAATTTAAAAGATATTTTGCTTTTGGGCTGCTGGGTAAATGTGGTACAGAGGTAATCGACTTACCTCATCTTAGTGCCAGCTTCAGCCTTCTCTGCAACTCCATTTCTAGCAGTTCACCAAATGACTGCACGGGACTCAGGGCATCCAGTTATGTGACTCAAGAGTCTCATTTGCAATTACTATTAACCGGAAAATCCCCATGACTGCTCTGTGCCCACAGAGGAGAGTATCATACAATATTCACAGAAACCAAAGGGCTGGGAGGGGCTGCAGGGGAAGCCTTAGAGCTAAGCTCCTGGAGTGAGCACCGCTGGCTCCAGCCTCTCCCCCATCCTTCCTGCCCGGGAAGGCGCTAATGAGCTGTGCGGAGGCTCCAGCCTGGACCGAAGAAGGAGGTGGGATTATTTCTAGAGAACTCAGGAGGGGGCCCTCAGAGGCGGCTGTGTCAATGAGAACAGAGCAACTACAGGATTAAACAATCTTGTCGGGGCCTTTAACTGCCTGAATAAGATATTCAGGTTGAACACTCCAAAGGCCGCCTCTAAATTTCTGAAAACAACACCCAGGTCTTTAGTGCTCACTTGGCTGCCTGTTGTGCGGTATCAGGCAGAGTTAGTGAAAGCCCCAGGCCCATGGGGTTTCCAAAAGTTTTTCCATAAATGTAGGGGCAATGTTTGGCTTGGCCACACTTTTCTTCTAGTCTCCCTCCTTCGATGATCCTCCTTCTTCTCCATGCACCCCTCCCCCCCTCCCCCCACACCCCTTCCATCCCCACCTTCATCCACATAGGTTGGTTTTAGAATGAAAGGCATGTGATTGCTTCAAGTAATGGTACTGAAAATGCCCTAATTTTCTATTTAGTGTCTGTCAGGCACTTAGAGTCCTTATTGTCCCATATGTCCCTCCCACCATTGTGTGTGCCTGTGGGTAACCCCAAGGTAGACATTACAATAGAGAAGGACTCTGGGGAGGCTGAATAGAGGCGTGAATAGCCTCCCAGTAGAAGTGGGGAGGTTAAGCCCTCACATCTGGATGCTGGGGAGGCTACGGAGTGGGGGTGAGGGGGGTGGGGGGTGGATGTCTCAGCAATGATGCTGACCCTAACAAGGGCCTCTTGCTTTGTTTCTCAGAAAGCATCTTACTGGTCTTCTTTCAGGAGCTGGTTTCTCGGCGGCTGTGGAAAAGAGGAGGAAGTTGCCCAGTCGGCCTGGGCTCAGCTACTATCTGCTTGGGAAGGGCTGTGGACCCACCCCTGAGGGGCTGTGCTGCCACTACAGATCCTTCCCCGGAGAAGCCTGGGTTCAGGAACTCAGGAAGCCTGTGTCCAGTCCACCCCTCCAAGGGCGCCCCCGGAGATGGGGAGGAAGAGGGAGGGCAGCCCAGGGCAGGCTTTATAGAAGCAGCTAGGGCGGACCGGAGAGGAGCTAGGAGAGAAAGGCACTTTGGATTTGGAAACAAGAAAAAGACATGAGGGAGAAAGGAGTGATGAATCCAGACTGAGTCAGAGGCCGCACTGGTGCCAGCCCGGCCCACAGGCTGCACTTCAGTAACCTCTGGAGTGAAGAAGCAGAGGGCCGCCAGCCAAGAACACTGGCTCTTGGCGTTGGTCACTTTCATAGCGTAGGAAAGAGAAGTGGGGGCATCGTCTGTGCAAGGAGCCCTCCCTACAGGCAGAGACAGACAGACAGACAGGCAGGCAGCTCTGCTATAGATCCTCCCCCTGCCTGGGACTTGCTTAAAGCAGAGGCCCCTTATTCTAGATCAGCTACATTACACATCTCTTTTCATTAGGGTGGGATGAAGGGGCTTCATGACTTCAACTAGGGTGTCTGCATTCCTGGGAAGTCTTCTGCCTTCCATTTAGACGGAAAGATACCAGCTTTGAAGGAATCCCAGGTAACTAAGTAGTTGCCATAATAAGATTGAGAATGAAGGTGACCTAGACAAGCACATTTTCCTCTGCTCAGAAAGGGAATTTTTACTATAACTCAGCACTTGCCTCAGGTCCTACAATACTGTCGGCATCATCAGGAAATCCCAGGGAAAGGACGAAGTGCAAACATGTTTCCACAAAAGAAAACAAAGCAAAAAAAACAGTCCCCCCCCAGCCCTCTCAGGTAGCTGCGGGCCACCGAGAACACTGAAAGTAAGGTTGCAATCTGTGTCCTTACTCACCCACCAGGTGCCAGCGTCCTGCAGAGTGTGGGAAGCACCGCAGATCAATAGCTATTCTGGGTGAACATTGCCACAGCTTTTTTTTCTTTGAAAGAATTTTCCCCCATATGGATCACAGCTTATTATATCCTAGGCATATTCCTGTGGTCTGTCTATGGAAATGATGCTTACAAGGAGCACTTTGCTTTTGAGGTTTTATGTGTTTTTTAATGTAAGTGATGGCAGCAGCAATGCTCCTGTGGAACTGGTCCTTTAAAAGCTCTGCAAATGACGGTCAGCCCTCAGGGCTGAGAAGCAGGCAGGATTTACCCGGTGCACCACCTGGCTGGTGGGGGAGCACAAGGTGTTACCTGCATCTCCGCGGGGGCAGCCTGGGCTGCGGCGGTGCCCCAGCCCGGCACAGCCTCTGGGCACCGCGTTTGCTCTGCTGCACCTTCTGGTTGCATGCGCGGCACTCAACTTGCTTTGCTACCATCAGTGAAGCTCATCGGAGCCAACCTCTTACGTAGTTTTTATGGAAAGTGGAAAGCCAAACGAGAATGTATTTGAAAAAGTGAGCCATGGGAAATAGCCTCTAAAAGCATACATCACCAGTCTTTATGTTACTGCTTAGAGCGTTTCTAAGTTGGCCAAAGGCTTTAAGTGACAACTTTTGAAGGTCCTAATAAATCCCTACACAGTATGTGCAATAACATATTTTTTTGAAGGAGAGTGTTATAAAGCACATCCAGCTCTAGTATCTCCTTTCAGCCTCACAGAGCCATGGAGGAGGCAGATAGGCATTTGTATGTTCATTTTGAAAGGCTCAGAGAGGTTGAGGCTTGAGGTCACACAGCGCATTAGAGCTGACCATGACCTCCAACCTGACTCTGGACTCCTGGACTCAGGCAGCAGAATTGCTTGTCAATATCCAGGCACACATCACCGAAAAGTACACAAAATGCACTGCACCCACCCCACACCAAGACCTGAGCGCTCCTCTGCCCCTTCACCATCAGCAGTAGTCAATGAGCCATAGGAATCCAAACTTTGGGAATGCTAAATCTCATAAACAATTTTCAAATATATTGAAATGCAAAACAGGAGTAAACAAAATGTCTTGCCACAGGGAACTAACTAATGTAAAGTGACAAAATAATGGGAGTTTGAATGTGGTCTCCAAAGTGGCCATGAAATGGAATTCAGAATCCCATGTTAACATGTACACCATACAGTTGCTTTGTCAAGGATGACTAGTGGTGAATTCTCATTTATAAAACTAAGCCATAAAAGAAATAGTGAAATGAGGAGAAAGAGAGAGAAAGCAAGAGAGAGCACGGGGACAGGAGAGGGAGAGGTTGCGTCAGATGGTCACAGCTTGGGTACCCCAAAACACCAGTTCATCATAGGGGCCAGAGCAACCCATCCCCGCTCCACCCAAGAGCGGCCTGACAATGGCCCCAGAGGCTCCGGGCAGCTGTCCCAGCTGGGGACTTGCAGAAATTGGGGGGCGGGTGTTGGAGGCACCCCCCAGCGTTGACTTGCAGTGATCCTACCCAAAAGAGTCTAACTCTTTCCAGGAGTTTACAAAGTGATGAGCAACAAGCAACTCCCTTCCTGCCCAAGATCAGTCAGTGGCCAGAATAACAGATCTATCCCCATAGCGATTATTCCAGCACATTCTTCCTACAGACATGACCCTCTCCCCTGTCTCTCAGCCCTGGGCATAGAGAGGACAGGAAAGCAACTCCCAGTGAGCTCACATTTATTTTAGCATAGAGGTATGATGGCTGTTTCATATTTCGGGAGTTCAGCTACCCCCACCCCTCACCCCTCCACTACTGCCCTGCGCTCCCGTATTCCTAGCTAGTGGCTCTTGATTCATTTGCCCATCACTCTCGGCCGGGATGTGGTGCGGTCCTCCAGGATCCCATATTTTGGCTGTTCTTCTAAAGAGCATTGACCTGGAGGCACAAATGCAGAGGCAGCGGCGCCAGGCAAGCAGCCGGGCGGCCGCAGGCAGCAAGGCACCCGCAGCTGCGGTGACTCAGACAGCGGCTCGGAGGCGGTCACATTACTGTGCAGCTGAAGCAAGCCTGCCTCCCCCTATCCCAGTCCCCGGTGCAAAAGGGCGGGGGGGGGGGGGGGGAGGGCGGGGGGGGGCGGTATCTAGCTCACAGGAAGCAAAATACAAACTCCTGATTCTCTCTCTCTCTCTCTCTCTCTCTCTCTCTCTCTCTCTCTCTCTCTCTCTCATTCACACATATGCCCATTCTCACTCACTCTGAGCACAAGGAAAATAGAGTCCCCCTTGGCGACCCCCAGGTCCCTGTCTGGGTGCTTCTGCCCCGTTACTTCAGTGGCAGCCCGAGGGGGCTTCCAAAATGCATGCTCTTGTCTGCTTTTGCCAACACATGGGACAGGCTGCAATTTGGGTAACTTTCCAGCCCTGTCTACTGAACATTTGTCTACACACATCTGAAAGAGGGGTGGCGGGACGTCCCCTAATCCCTCCGCCACCTCCACTTCTGACCCCCATCAAACTCTTGGGCTGACGCACGGGGGAAAGAAACTAGGCCTTCACTCCAGCTGCCCTGGCCAGTCAGCGGGGGAAGCAAACCGCCACGAAGGCACCCAGCCACGCAGAGGGCCAGGGTGAGCGCTGAGTCCCAAGCAGGGTCCTGGCGCCCGCAAACCGGCCTGGGCCCGGAGCTCCGTGCACGCGCGGGAGGGGAGAGGACTCGAACCCCAGCGGCGTGAACATCAAACCGCGGAGAGCAGCTCACCTTCAGGTTGTGCGTGGGGTTGACGACGCAGACAAGTTGGCCCGCGGCGGAGAACACCCGCTTCGCCTTGTAGTGCTGAAAGCGCAGGTGAATGAGATCTAACACGGCCCCAAAGCACTGGGTGAAGAAGAGCATCCCAACTTTTGGGGGGTCGTTGGCGCGGGGAGGCAGCGCCGCCGCTGCGGGTCCTTGGGCTCTGGAAGGAGCGCAGCCGCCGAGACAGACACTCCGCTCCAGACCGGCTCAGCGAGCCTTCATATTCATCATCCAAACAAGATGGTTAGAATCCTGCCGCAGCGACGCGGCCAATCACAAGGACAGAAGTGTTATCCTTGAGGTGCGGAGACAGCCAATAACAAATGCCTCCCCGACTGGAACTCCCCGAAGAATCGAGCCTGGCGGAGAATGTATTATTGAACATTACCATAGATCAGCACATTGCATTTATCTTGTGATTACAGCCAGCCATACATAATGCCGGGGAGATCGGCTGACAAAATTGATTGCTTAATGTGTCTCCATTTATTAATTGACTTAATTTAACATGAGAGCCTTTCTTAATGGGCTGGCAAAAACGTAGAGCGTTTCAGCCGCTAAATAGTAAAACAGCCTGCTCCAAAGTAGGCAGATGGATAACGCTGGTCGCGGCTCCACTCACCAGAGCTGCTTGGGGGGGGAGGGAAATCAAATATTACAAGACTCCTCTGATTCCAGATAAGGGTTTGGCAGGGGGAGAAGCATACATCTTTTAATCTTGCGTTCTGACCCTCTCTGCAATTTGGGTTTCAGCCCCTTGAAAAAAACTCTTACTCTCCACTCTTTATAAAAAGGAAAGAAAAAAAGAATTCCACACAAGGAAAACAGTGTGTGAGTGTGTGTGTGTGTGTGTGTGTGTTACTGTAATTACTGAAGCCTGAAGATATTAAAGCATAAAAGTGCACTGAGTATGCTTCTAAAAATAATGAAATCCCTGATGCATGAATGCACACCACAGAAAACCTACACAAAGAGGAAAGTGGCTTGTAAATCAGCAAAATAATTACAGATGCAGAGGGTCTTTGCTTGTCATTCATTTGCATATTGGTGGGCAGCCAGTTGCTAATTAACCACTAAATTGCTGGATACGTTAAAATAGAAAGTAAGAGCACACATACCACATCATTTGCGTGTGCCTTCGGATGCCAGCAGCACGCTTCTGTGCCGAGCAGGCAGAGGGCATTCTAGTCCTCAGACTGCATTCCTCTCTCTTCCGAATGGGGCTTGTGGGCGGGAGGGGGGGGGGGTGTGAAGTAGGGGAGGGGGCGGGGGGGGGGGGGGGAGAAGGTGCGGGTTTGCGGGGGGCGGGGGGGATAAGCCCATTCGCAGATTCTGGAAGAAAGAGTAGCACCCGGAGGAGTTATATTGATAGTTTCAGGGAATAGGCAGCCTTCCCGACTACAGCAGGAGAGTTGAATGTTGTATCTCCCCTCTTCTTTGGTTGTTTTTCTATTAAAAGTCAGCCCAAATCCAGTGTGCCTGGGTGAGCAGGGGCCTTGTGCCCGAATTGCATCCAGAGTTGTGAGCCCATTGCTCCTTCCGGAATGGCTCTCACTCTGCGCTGGCTATGGAGCATGGGTTGTAATATATGAGAGTGTTCTAGTACATACATGTGGAACACCTATTCTGTGACCTGGTCAGGCAATTACATCAACAACACATTAAGATATAGGGAGAAAATGAACAGATTTACTGAAACCAGCTCGAAGCCCAGCTATTAGTTTTAGTTTAATTTTTAAACCAAACCAAGTGTCTTAAGAGACAAATAAGCCAGGCACCAATTAAAATGGAAACCTGGTACTTTCTAAAATAATTGCACTGGACAAACCTAGAAGATGACAATTTTTTAACTGATTAGGGTCTAATCAATATGATACGTTTATAGGATATGAGTCCCTGCACCTAGTCACTAAACAGTTTGTAAACAAGGCTGCTGACCCACAATACCAGCATCTCTCTCTAAAGTTGTTATTTTCCAGACCAATCAGTATTTTAGTGTTCAGCTGAAAAAAAAAAAAATTCAACATTTTTAATTGCCTAACTTTTTTTAAGAGATACAAGTAAAATTACAACTTCATAGATTTCTTAAAAACACCTCTAATATTCATAAAGGTCCAAACTTAACCTTTTCTCCATCCTTTGTTAGAATGGAACTATTGTGTTTTAGTTTCTCCATTTGTGCAGCCTTAGACAGGTTTCTTAACCCTTTTAAAACTCGGTTTCCACACATATCACAAGAGAATAATATAAGTTTGGTGGGGTTTTTTTAGGTCATTATGAAGACTAAGATGATGTATCAAGAAATACCCAGCACAGTGCCTTGAAATAACTTGAGTCCAATGAGCATCTTGGTGGAAGGGTGATTATTTGGTAGTATGTTTTTTCTTTTTGCTACATGAAATATTTCCCCCCACTGATATTCATGCTGTCATCCAGGGTCATGACAAAAGTGAACTTGACTCCTGCTATTTTCTGAAGGGTTCGTGTTCCTGATATCACTTAGAGACCTGGCCTGGGAGTGCGGCTGAGGGGCTAAGGAGTGCCTACTGCCATCAGTGGTAAGAATAATGCCATAGACCTGCTATTGTGGTTTTGTTACCTTGGTCTCAGACTTGACTCCTTGCTCTAACTCTGTATTCAAAACTGCTCTATGTCAGTTTCTTTAAAAAAATATTTTATTAATTGGATTTACTGGGATGACACTGGTTTAAAAAAAACCATACAAGTTTCAAGTGTACAACTCAATGAAACATCAGCTGCCTGCTGCATCCTGTGTCCATTGACCCCAAACAAAGTCTCTTTCACCCCCATTCCCCATCTCTTTGCTCACCTCTACTTAGCCCCCACCCTTTTCCCTCGGTCTATCACCTACTGCTGTCTCTGTCTATGTCTAATACATATGCTTTTTGGCTACTCTCTTCACTTTCTTTCATCCAGTCCTACCCTCTGATAGCAGTCAGTCTGTTCCATGTATCCTTGGCTCTGTTTCTATTGTATTTTGTTTGTCATTTATTTTGTTCATTAAATTCCATATATAAGTGAGATCATATGGTATTTGTCTTTCTCTGACTGGCTTATTTTACTCAGTATAATAATCTCCAGTTCCATCCATGTTGTCCCAAAGAGTAAGATTTCCTTCATTTTTACAGCCAAGTAGTATTGTGTAAATGTACAGCAGTTTTTTCATTCACTCATCTGCTGATGGGCACTTGGGCTGTTTCCAGATCTTAGCTATTGTAAATTATGCTGCTGTGACATAGGGGTGCATATATTCTTTCTGATTGGTATTTCAGGATTTGTAGGATATATTCCCAGAAGTGGGATCACTGGGTCAAATGGCAGTTCCATATGTAATTTTTTGAGGAAACTTGACACTGTTTTCCACAGCAGCTGCATCAGTCTGTATTCCCACCAGCAGTGCACTAGTGTTCCCTTCCCTCCACATCCTCACTAGCACTTGTTGTTTGTTGATTTGTTAATGATAGCCATTCTTGCAGGTGTGAGGTGATACCTCATTGTCCTTTAAATTTGTATCTCTCTAATGATTAGTGATGTTGAGCATTTTTTCATATGTCTATTAGCCATCTGTATGTCCTCTTTGGAGAAGTGTCTATTCAGGTCTTTCACCCATTTTTTAATTGGGTTGTTTGTCTTCCTGGTGTCGCATTGCATAAGTTATTTACGTATTTTGGAGATAAATCCCTTATCAGATGTACGATTGGCAAATATGTTCTCCCATTCATTGGTAATTCCATTTTCACTTTGTTGATGTTTCCTTTACTGTGAAAAAGGTTTTTAGTTTGATTTAGTCTCATTTGTTTAGTTTTTCTTTTGTTTCCCTTGCCTGAGGAAATATTAGCAAAAATATTGCTATGATAGATGTCTGAGTTTTTACTGCTTATGTTGTCGTCTAGGATTTTTACTCTTGTGTAAGGTGTAAGCTGATGGCCTAGTTTCCTTTTTTGCATGTTCCTGTCCAATTTTTCCAACACCATAGAAGCATGAATAGACTGTTGAATCTCAGAGGGAAGACAGGGGAGGATGGGTGGAAAGAGACCAATGAACTTGTATGTATATATGCATAACCTGTGGACACCTACAATAGGATGGTAAGGGCCTGGGAGGGGGGTGAGGACAGGAGTGTGCTGAAAGAGGTTAATGGGGGGAAAAGGAAGACGTATATAATATTTTAAACAATAAAAATAAAAAAAACCTAAAACACCAAAATAAAAATAAAATAAAAAGACTGAGCCGGGACCGGTTTGGCTCAGCGGTAGAGCGTCGGCCTGCGGACTGAAAGGTCCCGGGTTTGATTCCTGTCAAGGGCATGTACCTTGGTTGCGGGCACATCCCCAGTGGGGAGTGTGCAAGAGGCAACTGGTCGGTGTTTCTCTCTCATCGACGTTTCTAACTCTCTGTCCCTCTCAATTCCTCTCTGTGTAAAATCAATAAAATATTTAAATAAATAAATAAATAAATAAATAAATAAATAAATAAAAAGACTGATAACTGGCATGGGGAAAAAAGATTTTCTTTATATATTTAGGTGCTTCTATGTTGGATACATAGATATTTACAAGGGTTATATCTTTTTTTAAAAAATATTGATTTTAAAGAGAGGAAGGGAGATGATGATGATAGATGATAGATAGATAGATAGATAGATAGATAGATATTGATGTGAGAAAGAAACATCAATAAGCTGCCCCCTACATGCACCCCAACTGGGTATTGAACCCCCAAGCAGAGTATGTGCCCTGACCAGGAATTGAATCTGCCACCTTTGGTGTATAGGACAACACTCCAATCAACTGAGTCACACTGGCAAGGAAAAAGGTTATATCCTCTTGTTGGATTGATTTGTTTATTGTTTTGTAATGAATAAATATTGCTACCCCAGGTTCTTTTTTGTTTGCTTCCATTTGCATGAAATGTTTTTTCATCACTTTACTTTCATTCTGTGTATATCTTTTTGTTCTGAGGTGGGTTTCTTGTAGACAGCATATATATGGGTCATGTTTTATTATCCATTTAGCTACCCTATGTCTTTTGATTAGACCATATAATTTGTTTACATTTAAGACTATTATTTGTAGGTACTTATTAATTGACATTTTATTATTTATATCTATGTTGCTCTCCTCCTCCTCTCTCTCTCCCTCCCTCTCTCTCTTTATTTATTTTTAAAGCAAACCCTTTAGCATTTCTTTCAATACCGGTTTGGTGGTAATAAACTCCTTTAGATTTTTTAGGTCTGGGAAGTTCTTTATTTCACTTTCAATTTAAATGATAGCCCTGTTGAATAAAGTAGTTTCAGTTGTTGGTACTGGCATTTTATTACATTGAATGTTTCATGCCAATCTCTCCTGGTGTGAAGTGTTTTTGTTAAGAAATTAGCTGATAGCATTATGGGCACTCCCTTGTAGATAACTAACTGCTTTTCTCTTGCTGCTTTTAAGATTCTCCTTTTGTCTTTAACTCTTGGCATTTTAATTATGATGTGTCTTGATGTGGGCCTCTTTGGATTCCTTGTATTTGGGACTCTCTGAGCTTCCTGGACTTATAAATCTATTTCTTTCACCAGGTAGGGAGAGTTTTCTATAATTATTTCTTCAAATAGGTTTTTAATATCTTGCACTCTCTCTTCTCCTTCTGGAACTCCCATAATGTGAATATTGGTATGCTTGAAGTTGTCCCAGAGACTCCTTACACTATCTTCATATTTTTGGATTACTTTTTCTTTTTTCTCTTCTATTGGGTGTTTTTTGCTTCATCATATTCCAAATTACTGATTTGATTCTCAGTACTCTCTACTTTATTGTTGAATCCCTATAAATTATCCTTTATTTCACTTAGTATATGCTTAATTCCTGACTAGTTCTTTTTCATATCTTTGATATTCTCACTACAGTACTTGAAATTCTCACTAAGAGCCTTGGAAGTCTCACTATGTCTTTTAAAGATCTCAGTAATATCCTTAAGCTACCTTATAACCATTCTTTTGAACTCTGTATATGATAGTTTGCTTGCTTCCATTTCATTCATTTATTTTTCTGGAGTTTTCTTCTGTTCTTTCATTTGTGACTTGTTTCTTTGTCTTTACATTTTTGCTGCTTCATTGTGTTTGTTTCTATATGTTAGGTAGAGCTGCTATGTTTCCTGGAATTGGTAGAGTGGCCTTGTGTAGAAGGATCCTGTAGGGCCCAGTGACTCAGCCTCTCCAAATATGTAATCTGGGCACTCTAGATCCACTCTTGTGTTATAGTCTTGTTGTAGTTGAGCCTTGATTTTGTTAGTGACACTGGGGGGAAATGACCTCTAGGTTAATTGTCTATGAGGACCAGCTGCAACTACAGTGGAAAAGCTGCTATGCAGAAGACACCCTATGGAGCAGGACTTGCTTCAGTGGGGCTTTGGTGCTCACTGAGTCTTCTCCTTGAGTGTGTCACTTGTGGGTGTATAGAGTTGTAATCTAGTATGGTTTGAAGTTATCCACTAGGTGCACTGGCTCTGGCACCTCCCAAGAGGTGCAAAGTCAGCCACTTTCTAGGGCCACCCAGCAGGAGCTACAAAGTGGCTTCCAGTCGGCTCTGCGACAAGGGAGGCCTCAGCATAGGAACAATGACCCCTGTGAGCACTCCTATCTGGAACAAAACCACCCCCAAGTTTCTATCTTAATGTCAGACAATCCAGTTCCTTTCTGTAAGTTCTTGGATTCTCCCCACTTCACCCCAAGCAGCTACACCAGAACTGGTGCTCAGAGGGAATGAGTCCTGGTATGTCTATGCACTGGCCCTTTAAGAAGAACTGCCTGGATCTACAGCAGCTTCCAAATCACTCAGCCACAAACCCCGCTGCTTTTTACAACTCAAAATTATGGTTATTTCTCTTCCCATCTCTATAATCTTAGGCTGGGGTCTGGTGTGGGGCTGAGACCCTTTGCTTTTCACAAGAGGCCTCTGCAGCAGAGATATCCCTTCGGATTAAGAAGAAAAAAACAAAAACAAACAAAACAAAAAAACCACATATGAGTGTCAACCAACCCATTCTGTGCCTCTGCTCCTCCTACCAATGTACTTTCTTCTTAATTTCTCTAGTTGTAGGACTTCCATTCAGCCAGATTTCAGGTGGTTCTGAATGATGGTTGTTCTACATTTTAGTTGTAATTTTGATGAGGTTGAAAAGACTGCTAGTAGAAGCCCAATGTAAATAAAGGCTTATTTTGAAAGAGTTTGTGAATATGGTTTCATCTCAGTGGACTTTAATAAGAATTACAGAAGATCCATGAAGTTTTTAAGAGAATTAAGTAGGCAGAAATGCCACATGTTTGAATTGAAAGGGGTGGGGTCAATATAAAATGACAGGAGGCCTTTGGATCATAAAGCTTCTATAGGTAGGAAGCAAGTTAAGAAAATTATTCAGCAAAAAAAAAAACAAACACAAGGGTTGCCTTCCCCCCCTCAGAGAGAGAGAGAGAGAGAGAGAGAGAGAGAGAGAGAGAGAGAGAAGAGAAAAGAAAAGAAAAGAAAAAGGAAGAAAGAAAGAATGACCAAGAGCTCAGAGGCAGAAGCTGAGAGCTATGAAGACTCATTTTTAGACTTTGTGTTTTAGTCAAGGAACTTTCAACATTTGCCCTGATGGGTTTTACTGTGGGTTGGAGGCTCCTTTGTGTCTTCAGTTTTCCTCTCTTTTGAATGGGGTGGGGGTGGTTTATAGTAGTTACCCTATCTTGTCCCACCATTGTATGTTAAGTGTGTGTGCAGGTAACACTTTTCTCTTTAGATCAGTGGTTCTCAACCTTTCTAATGCCGTGACCCTTTAATACAGTTCCTAGTGTTGTGGTGACCCCCACCATAAAATTATTTACGTTGCTATTTCATAACTGTAATTTTGCTACTGTTATGAATTGTAATGTAAATGTCTGTGTTTTCCGATGGATGTAGGCTCTATAGCAGTGGTTCTCCACCCACAGATTGAGAACCGCTAGCAGGATCGCCTAAGACCATCAGAAAATACATATAAAAATACACAACATGAGGAACTGTATTAAAGGGTCGCGGCATTAGGAAGCTTAAGAACCACTGCTTTGGACCATAGATGCTCAGATTGTGAGGAACTGTACTCAGATTGTGAGGAGACACCAGAGGAGTCTCTTCCACACCATAACCTGATGTAGGTAACGAAGATCCTAGACTTCAAGCTGATGCCATTAAAGAATAAGATTTTGGGGCAGTCCTTGGAAGGGATGAGTTTATTTTACATTTGCAATATAAATAAGCTGCAGCCAGAGAGTGGAAAGAAATAAGCCTGACATTCTTAGACATTTCCCTTTAAATGGGAGGCTAATTCTCCTCCCAAAGTGAATTGCTTATAGTACCAGAATCTGACAGACATGACAATGTGTGGTTTTGAGGCTAGATAAAAATACTGCCATTTATACCTTGCTCTCTTGAGTTACTTACTTTGTTAAAAGCCAGAAACCACATTTCAAGGACCCTCAAACAGCCCTCAAAGAGCAACTGAAGTCTCTGTCAACATCAAGCATCGACTTGGTAGCCAGGTAAGTAGGCCTCCTGGGAAGCAGGTCTCTAGCCCCAGTCATATCTTCACATGACTGCAGCCCTCGCTGACATATTGTCTGCAGTCCCATAGGAGACTCTGACCCAGAACCACACAGCTAAGCAGCTTCAGATTTCCTGATCCTGAGAAAGTATGATGTAATTGGTGTTTTTCATTTCCTTGAACCATTAACTTTTGGGGAAATTTGATATATGTGTATTGTTGATGAAGAAAATGAATAATTATGTTGGTGTAATTGATGTAAGAAAAAGGAGCCTAGCCCTAACCAGTTTGGCTCAATGGATAGAGCTCGGCCTGCAGACTGAAGGGTCCCAGGTTTGATTCTGGTCAAGGGCATGTACCTTGGTTGCAAGCACATCCCCAGTAGGGAGTGGGCAGGAGGCAGCTGATCAATGTTTTTCTCTCATCAATGTTTCTAACTCTCAGCATTCTATCCATCTCCTTTCCTCTCTGTAAAAAATCAACAAAATATATTTTTTTAAAAGAAAAGAAAAAGAAGCCTCAGATATTGCATTGGTGAATGCAAATGGCACTAATTGCAATGGTCAATGTTGTATTTCATTTTAGGGAGCAGGCAGAGAAGGAAGAGAAAGAGGATGATGATGTAGAGGAGGAGGAGTGCAAAAGCAAAGTTTCTTAATTCTGTTCACAGGAAAGACCTTGAAACATAAGTACCTTAAAATAAAGATTGTGGTTTCTATATAAACAAAAAACTAGATCTCCTTGAAGAAATGACTAGTTCCAGGTCTGGAGCAGAAAATATTTAAGATGAATCTGGAACATCTCATCACACCAGAAAATAAGGGTGCAACAAATAGAATACTAGAAAGGAATTGAAAGCAATGTGAAGAGGCTCTCACTGGCTGAAGACAAGGCAACTGGAGCACGATTAAGTATAACAACTGCCTGCCCAGCATGAATCAGTGGTTGTGCATCAACCTATGAGCCAGAAGGTCATAGTTCGATTCTAGGCCAGGGCACATGCCCAGGTTGCAGACTTGATCCCCAGTGTGGGGTGTGTAGGAGGCAGCCAATCCATGATTCTCTCTCACCATTGATGTTTCTATCTCTCTCTCCCTCTCACTTTCTCTCTGAAGTAAATTTAAAAAAATTATATTTTTTAAAAAGAATAACAACTGTGTGGGGGCCCTCTCTAGAGTACACCTGATGTTCAAGGCCACTCTGAGTATAGGAATCCTAATCAGTGTGTTTAAGGCTAATTTGCTATATGCAGGTGCAAAGGTAAAGACGCAGCAATCTATACACTGTGCAGGTGTGACTTTCTGTAGCCCAAATACTGAGGTCATTATTTGGCATAAAGCCTCTTTTATATAAGGTATGTTGCTGACTAGCTGGTGTGCTGCTGCTACTATGTTTGTATAGCTCCTATATTGGGAGCTGTGTTGTAGGGAAGTTGTATTACTGACCAGCTTGTGTTGGCTGTTTTTGCTAGCATGGTTCTTGTGTTTGCTACCGTATTAGCAAGGACTAGACTGCTTCGTCTGATGGCTACTTGATAGCAATGGCTATTTGAACTACAATAAAGAGTCTCTCATACATCTTTGATTTCTTATGTCTTCTCTGTCCCTTACCCAGCGTCCAAGGAGGTCCAGCCCCTGGCAGAAGGACTTGGACCCAACAGTTGTGTAGTGGGGCCGTATTCAAGGAGTGAATTGGTGCAGCAAGAAGGGTCAAGGTAAACTTACTCCCCAACAAACTTCAGTGGGTTAAAATACATCTAATATTAAATCCATACATTCATGATGGTACTAGAAAAACTAATACGTCCATTTTGGATCATTCTTGGCACTTAATTCATTATATTGATACTGGCAAATAAAAGGAATAAATTGGGCACTTATTCTACCTTTCTTCATGAACTCTACCTCGGTATAATTGGTATTGTGTATATCCTGGGAAGTCTACAACAGTGTTTACAAAGCATTCTTTCTAAGGTAACAAACATGAAGTCAGATCAAACTTCTAGATTTAGCTACAAATTTTTAGGAAATATAGGAGACAGGGGAACATGATAAATGACAACATGGAGATTCATTAGAAAAATCCAGGTTATAAGAAATTCTACAGGAAAAATGACCTGGTTTTTAACAAATAAATACATTGGAAAGAGAGATGGGAGGATGGGGGAGAGAAGAAAGAGAGAGAAAGCGAGAGAGGCAAATCATGTTTCAAATAATTTTTATTGAATGCAAACATGACCAGTGTATAATAAATTAGTAAAATAGGAATATACAATTGTACTTATAGTCCTGACCAGTGTGACTCAGTTGGTTGAGCATCTTCCCATGTACCAACAGGTTTCCAGTTTGATCCCTGGTTTGAGAGCATATAGAAGGCAAGTGATTGATGTTTCTCTCTCATATCAATGTTTCTCTATCTTTCTTCCTTCCTCTTTCTCTCTAAAATCAGTAAAAACATATTTTTAAAACTGTATTTATAAAACAAATCCACCTTATTTTTAAAGAAACATAATAACATAAAAGAAAAAAATGACAATGCCTATCTATGGATAGCAGGATTATTGGTAATTTTAAAATATTTTATATTTCCCAAACCTGTTTTAATGTGCAAATATTATCTTTATATTTACTACATTGCGTCCCTTTTGGAATAAGAGTAAATAGATAAATTAGTAAAAATATGTCTATAGTCATGAAAAAGCAGGTTATCTAAAAACTGTTGTTGTTCTTCACAAGGTGGCCCTGTGCTTCTGTCTGTTGGCATTTTGTTTCCTCAAGCACACTGACTGATTTCTTTGGATTGTGATGTATTGGTGGTCCCGTCTCTCTAGTCACAGGCATATATTTTACTAAGGATTCTACAAGGAAGACCAGAACCCACAGGAATGACCCACCCCTCTGACTCTGTGATTGGTAGAGAAATTCTGTGAACCCTCCTGCACCTGAGTAACGAAGTCTGACTTTGGTGGATGAAGCAGGAAAGGAAACAAACGGCCTCCACATAGCCCAGGTTGGGTACAGATGGTCCAAGAGCAACAAGTTTATTCTGTAACGTTGCCAAGGCAACAGCAGCTGCTTCTGGCATTAGAGAGGGGAGGGGGAGGGGGAACCAGTAGAAATAAAGAGGCAGAATGATTCTGTAAATGTTTCCTAGGAAAATAGGAAAGAATACTAAAGTATCAGAAGTTGTCTGGATGTACATACTTCCATAGCACTTGGAGCGTCATCCACGAAAGGCAAATGGTATTTTTCCTATTATAATCTACCTAGAACCAAATAGGAGCTCAGGACCTCCTGTCATATCGTCACTTTCCCTTCCATGGCTCCAAACAGCAGTGGGGAGATCTTTCTGATAGCTTCAGTCCCTGGAGTGTCAAAACACATGGATGCTTTCTGTGGCAGTTACTGCAGCACCCCACCCATCCACAGGCTGACAGATGCTTGTTTGTACTGAGTCTGGACTTGAGTGAAAGGATGAGAGGAAAGGGACAGGATTGGTCTTCCTCCTCCTCCTTACCTCCCCGTGGCTCCAGCCTCCAGACCTTTTTATCTGCAGAGGAAGGTGATGAAGGGAGGGGAATGTGGCAGCGAGGAGGGAAGGGGAAGAGCAGGGAGTGTGCTAGAGATATTTTCACTTCAGGGGCAGAGCCAACAGGCTACCTGCCCAGAAGGCGGCCTCTGTAGGGCCACAGGGAGCCCATGGAGAGCTAAGTCAGGGGCTGTTTAGTCAGAGCTGGCGCCCAGCTCCATGTCTAACAGGTCTTGGAAAGGGATGGAGCTGAAGATGAAGACAGACATTTGGAAATAACCAGTGGGAGATGTTAAGCATCCAAAGCATTCTCAACCTGGAGAAACTGAGAGCTCCAACACACTGACTCAGGGAAAGACCCCTTTCCCCATCGAACCTCGTTTCATGTGTTCAGAAGCTCAAACAGTTTCTGGGTAGTTTTCACCTGCTTAGAAGTAAAGAGAATTTAGAGCCCGCGTGTACTAAAGCCAAGCTCCGAATGCTGGGTTGTGGATTTGGTAAGAACCTAGAACATGACTGATATTTGAACATGTCTTTGAAAAATGGGGAAAATGGAATTCACCTGTGCTTGCTTCTTGGACTTGAAAATTATTACCAGATAAGATAGAAACAGCAAGGGTGGAGGGAGTAAAGAGAGAGAGGGGATTTATTGTAAGGAATTGACTCATGTAATTATGGGGGCTGGCGAGTTCAAAATCTGGAGGGCAGGCCAGCAGGCTGCGGGCCTCCAGAAAGAGTTTATGCTACAGTTCAAGTCCATGGCAGCCTGGAGGCAGAATTTTCTCTCCCTCAGGGGATATTAGTCTTTTTCTATTATTGCCTCTAACTGATGAGATGAGGTCTACAATATGCAGGGTAATTTGCATCACTCAAGTCTGCTAATTTAAATGTTAAGCTGATCAGAAAAAAAATGCTTTTATAGAAATATCTAGTACCGTGGCCTCGCCAGGTTGAAAGACACAATGAATCTTTGCAGGGCCCCTTAGAGCAGGGCCCAAACATCGGTCCTTCTTCCCGAGTCAGTCCCGGGGACCCCACGGAGTCACTCACACAGCCAGTTGGTGTCCACTAATGCAGTTACTGGCACCACATCTGTGGAGTAGCTGGGGCCAGATTTCAGTTTTGCTTTATTTGCGCTGCACCCTTCTATAGGAGAAAGTAAGAAAAAGCACAACCTATTTTGTCAAAAAAAAAAAAAGAAAAGCCATTTCTATCACAGATCCTTTAATAGAATAAATGTCTTTATTCTAATTTTTTCAATATTATGAGAAAGAGGAAAATATTTAAAGGGCCCACTAGACTGAGGACCAGAGTTCAGCATGCTACCCTGCGGTTTAGGCAAGTGTCCGAACCTGCGGAGAAGTAGATCCTCACACCTGTGCACACAGCGGGTGCCGAGGATGTGCCACCACGATCTGTGTGAAAGCGCAGAGGTGTCTATTACACTCCAATCGGGAAGAGGATTGAAAGCCGAAACCTTGCAGGGGTCATCTAACTTGTTTAGAAGAGCAGTGCAGCATACACAGAAACTGTCGCTGTTTTTTAAATAGAAAGGAAGGAATGAGAAAAACGGGCTGTCTCTCTCTGCGGCTGACACCTTGCTCTTTTCTCTCTTTCTTTCTCTTGAGCAAAAATTCGCTATGTCTTGACAGCCCATCTCAGTGATTTCTCCCACTGATGGCTGCCTGCCATCTTTCTTTCTCTAGCGCACACACTTGGTGCCCAGCTCGTTCTAGGGTGGCTGTCGGGGAAGGAGCACATCCTGGAAGGGAGTCCTGGGCAAAGAGGATCACAGGGTTTGAAAGGTGCCTCTCGTGGGTTTGGGGAAGAGGCTTAGACACTGTGGCTAAAGGTGTAAATCAGAACAGTGTCCTACAGTACAGTTTGGAAATGCATAACAAATGCCTCAAAGCTGTATATGTACATAGCAATTCCACTATAAAAAGTTATCCTAACAAAGGTGAGTATGCAAAATGTAGGTATAAGGCTATTCATTAGGGTCTACTTTCAATAGTGAAAATTTGCAAGCAACCTGAATGTCCTAAAAGATGTGCAGGATTGAATAAATTGTAGCATGTTTTGAGACTAGGATATTATTATTATTATTATTATTATTATTATTATTAATCTTTATTGTTGAAAGAATTACAGATGTCCCCCTTTTTCCCCCCATTGACCCCTTCTAGCCCCCACTTCCACCCCCGGCCTTGTCTACACTATTGCCTAATGGGTTAGGCAAGATTTTGGTTCATCTCTTCCCACCAGCCCATCCCTGCCTTCCCTCTGAGATTCGACAGACGGTTCCAAGCTTCTATGTCTTTGGGTCTATTTTGTTCATCAGTTTAATTTGTTCATTAGATTCCACATATGAGTGAAATTATGCGACACCTTTCTCTGGCTTATTTCATTTAGCATAATATTCTCTAGGTCCCTTCACTCCATCTCAAAGAGTAAGAGAGTCTTTTCTTTTGCTGTTGCCGTAGTATTTTATGGTGTAAATTTACCACTTTTTTTTTTTTCCACTCATCTACTGATGGGCACTTGAGCTGTTTAAAGATCTTAGCTATTGTAAATTTTGCTGCTATGAACATAGGGGTGCATACATACTTTCTGATTGGTATTTCTAGATGTGGGATGACTGGGTTAATGTGAGTTCCATTTTTAATTTTTTTAAGGAAACTCCATAATGTTTTCCACAGGGGCTGCACCAGTCTGCATTCCCACCAGCAGTGCACTAGGGTTGCCTTTTCTCCACATCCTAGCTAGCACTTGTTTGTTGATTTGTTGATGGTAGCCATTCTGACAGGTGTGAGGTAATGCCTCATTGTCATTTTAATTTGCTAGAACATTATTTAACCATTAAAAATAATAATGTATGTGTGTGTGTACAAATAAATATATAAAAATAATCATGATATATTAAGAAGGAAAGTAGGTTACAAAATGTTAAATACTAGAGGCCCTGTGCATGAACTTTGTGCATGGGGGGGGGAGGGTGTCCCTCAGCCCAGCCTGCACCCTCTCCAATTTGGGACCCCTCAAGGGATGTCCGACTGCCTGTTTAGGTAGGAGCAGGCCTAAACGGGCAGTCGGACATCCCTCTCACAATCCAGGACTGCTGGCTCCCAACTGCTCACCTGCCTACCTTCCTGATTGCCCCTAATTGATTATGCCTGCCAGCCTGATCACCCCCTAACCACTCCCCTGCCAGCCTGACTGATGCCTAACTGTTCCGCTGCCAGCCTGTTTGCCCCTAACTGCTTTCTCCTGCAGGCCTGGGTCCCTCCCAACTTTCCTTTCCTGCAGGCCTGGTCACCCCCAACTCCCCTCCTCTGCCGGCTTGGTCACCCCTCACTACCCTCCCCTGCAGTCTTGATTGCCCCAACTGTCTTCCCTTACAGGTTTGGTCCCTCCCATCTGCCCTCCCTTGATGGTCATCTTGTGGTGTCCATCTTGTGTCCACACGGGGGCAGAATCTTTGACTACACTGGGGTAGCCATCTTGTGTGTTGGAGTGATGGTCAATCTGCATATTACTCTTTTATTAGACAAGATAGAGGCCTGGTACATGGGTGGGAGGGAGATGGTTTGCCCTGAAGGGTGTCCCAGATCAGGGTGGGGTTTCCCTTGGGGTGTGGGGTGGAATGGGCAAGGGGCCTGTGGTGGTTTTCAGGCCAGCCATGCCCCCCAGTGACCCAAGTGGAGGCCCTGGTATCTAAGATTTATTTATCTTCTACAATTGAAACTTTGTAGCCTGGAGCAGAGCCAAGCCTTCTGCTTGCTCTGTGGTGGCAGCCATTTCTATTGGCATTTATTTATCTCCTATAATTGAAACTTTGTAGCCTTAAGAGGAGGCCTGGGCTGGCAAGGGCAGGTGGAAAGCTTGGCTTCCTCCATCGCTGGGGAAACACAAGCCTCCCTCCTGCTCTCTGTGGCCACAGTCATCTTGGTTACGTTTATTTGCATATTTGCTCTTAATTGGCTGGTGGGCATGGCTGGTGGGCGTGACTTGTGGTTGTAGTGGAGGTATAGCCAATTTGCATATTACTCTTTTATTAGATAGGATAGCATTAATTCCATTAAAAAAATAAGCACATATTAGTGAAATATTTTCTTAATCTGGTTTGTTCTCTATGATAGCATACTATAGACAAGGTGGCTTATAAATAACAGAAATTTATTTCTCACTAATTTGTGCACCAGTAGGGTCCCTTGGCCTGGCTGTGGCATCAGGTCAAAATTGATCCTCTGACATCCCCTGAGGTGTTCTGGATTGTAAGAGGGTGCAGGACAGCCCAAGGGACTCCACCTGTTCATGATCAGGGTGGGGAGGAACTGCAGGATGGCTCCAGGGCATGTCCAGTCTTTCTTGCTCAGTCCTGATCATCCTGGCATCAGCAGCAACCTAACCTACCATTCGAAGTGTTTGCCCCCTGGTGGTCAGTGCATGTTATATAATAGCAAGCTTTTGAACAGCCTTAGCATATCATTAGCATATTAGTCTTTGATTGGTTGAACGGATGACCGGACAACCAGACACTTAGCATACTAAGCTTTTATTATATAGGATAGTTCTGGATCCTATATAATAGTCCAAGATCAAGGTGTGGGCACATTGGTGTCTGGTGAGAACCCACTTCCTGATTCAGAGATGGCAGTTTTTTCACTGTCTCCTGGAGCCTCTTTTATGGCACAAATCCATTCATGAGATCTGGACCCAATCACCTCCTAAAGACCTCACCTCCAAATACCATCATATTAAAGGTTAATTAACATACAAATTTGAGTGGATGTTGGGGGGCACAAATATTCAATCTCTAGCAATGCATATACACCAAAATGTTTACAATGATTTTCTCTGGGCAGGAAAATTTTGGTTGATTGTTTTATCTCTTGTCACTTATCTGTGTTTTATATTTTTCCACATTAAGCATAAGTTTACTTGTATAACTTTTTTTATATTTTATTGATTTTTTTACAGAGAGAAAGAGAGAGGGATAGAAAGTTAGAAACATCGATGAGAGAGAATCATCCATCAGCTGCCTCTTGCACACCCCCTACAGGGGATATGCCCACAACCAAAGTACATGCCCTTGACTGGAATCAAACCTGGGACCTTTCAGTCCACAGGCCTATGCTGTATCCACTGAGCCAAAGTGGTTTTGGCTTACCTGTATAATTTTAAAAATAAGAAGAAAAATATCTTTCTCAGTTATTATTTGTTATTATTTTACAGGAGAGAAAATCTTTCCTGTAAAAAAGAAAATTTTAGCAGATGTAAACAGTAGATAGCTCTTTCTGAAGAGTCTAGATTAGGGGTGTCGAACTCAATCAGAGAAGGGGCCAAAATCTAAAATCCAGCCTAAATCGCGGGCCAAATGGTTTACTGAACAGTCATAAACTGACAATGTCATAAACTGACAGCGGAGTGCAGTGATGACAGCGCGGTGCGGGCCACATTGCAAGGCCTGGCGGGCTGGATTTGGCCCGCGGGCCTTGTGTTTGACACATGTGGTCTAGATCATGAACCAGAGCAAGGTAAAGCAGACATTTAGTTCCATAAGAAGCACAGGGCCCCAGATTATCATAAAGGCTGTATCTCTTAGGTTTTGTCAACCTAAATTCATCAAGAAGGTTCTGGGGTTAATGGTGAAAACCAAAATCAGTAATATACACAAAAGCAGCACTGAGAAACCTGACAAGTGTGTGTGTGTGTGTGTGTGTGTGTGTGTGTGTGTGTGTTTCCGTGAGTAGGGTTATTTTTCTTCCTCTTGGCAGACCATGAGATCTGTTATTTTTAGTGAATGTAATGGCAGGGCTTGAAATGATGCTATTTCTTGATAATGCTGAGATGTTTCACCCTGAGTGCTCATAGTGCAGATAACAGCCAGCACTTTTCAGATTGGATACGGCGGAAATGTCAGCACCTAATGGTGCAGTCTCCTCTCTTGGACTGCTGACCTATAATCAGAGATTTAGTCTCCTGGCTGCACAAATGTTAAAACCATGGAGGAAGTCTCAGGTTTCTTGATCCTGAAACACAAACTGGAAAGCTAAAGAGTCAGCAAATACTCATGATGTGGGGAGAAGGACTGAAGGCAGGAAGGCTACCATGCTGCCCCTATATTTGCAACATCAGATCGTCTTTAGGAGGCGAGGTGTCTGGCTTTCTGATTGGGTTTTTCCCTCCCCCCATGCTCATGCAACAATGGAGATGTAGGTCCTTCTCTTGCCACAGCTCTGCCACCTTGGAGCACGGCTGGTCTTTGCCTGCAACTCTCTTGGGGCATTTGCCTTATCCTGTTTGTGTGTTAGTAACACACAAATACTTTTGAGACTCTTACTAGATTGAAAGCTCCCTGAGGGCACTGACAGCTTTCCAATTGGCATGGCATTGACAACATACAGTATTTAGCAGATGTTCAGGGGGAAAAAATCATTGAATGAGGGAATGAATAAAAAGTAAGCACTGGTGACAGAGAGAACAAGTTCCCTTTAAGAAAAACAAAAGCCATTTTTTCAAGCTCCTAATGGTTCAATGGATGTATGTGATTTTCCGTTCTCAAGAAAGGAGCTGGCTCTGATATCCCTGACATCACCTCTCTGATGCTCTCCTCCTCTTCTCTTGCCAGCAGAGAAGGTGAACTTAGCCATGAAATCTGAAGGGCTCATTATTCAAGTTGCTGCTCTCCATCTGGGACGCTGCCTACTCGATTTCTCTTTCACTCCACCGATAACAAGCTGTCTGATGGTGAAACAGGCTTAGTCTTTCCATTTGCAATCTGTTAAACGGGTCAGTCCATGGGTATTTATTATTTAACTATTAGGTACACAACACTGAGAAGTACAGTACTCATATTTATAGGCTTTTTGGATTGAATGGGGAAGTAAAGTGGTTTTTCATAGATTACAAGGACTGGTATAGATCATTTAATCCATTCCTTTTACACAAGAGAGTGAATCAAACAATTCCAAGGCCACATTATCATCCTCTTCCTCCTCCTATCTCTTCTCATCCTCTTTCTTCTCCTCCTCCTCCTCCAATCATCAGCCACAACCCTCACCAAACACCCTGTATACAAGACACTGTGCCAAGTGTGTAAAATGAACACAGAGAACTGTTAGATCAATGCATGCACATCCACAGAACTGTTTTTTCATGATTTAGTTTTACATTGTAGCCAGGAACAGAGGTTATAGCTTCCATTTCTAATGTTACCATACTATTTTTTGACACATTTGAAGGACAGGCTAATAGTATTAATGGAATATACAACAGTTTGCTGGCCCCATGCCCCTTTCCCTCTCCCGGGCTCCAAAGGGGCCTGGCCAGGGGCGAGCTCTGAGTGTTTTCACTAAAGGTGGCAATGGTGTCCCTGAAGGAAGCTCCTGAGAGAGGGAGCGACCCTCTAATTAGGTGGCACTCCTTCCTTGAGTTCTGGCAGAAAGTATAAACTACGCATTTCATCGTACACACCAGCCACTTCTTCCCTAGTCAGGCCCATAAGTCTCTTCCCTGAAGAAACTACTTTCCCTTACTTCAGACTTAAATGGAGCCTCAGACATGCTCCAAATCACTGGGTCAAATCTGCCAGGAATCATAAAGGAAAAAAATATTTCTAGGAGTGAATTATATGTGGCAATGAATGCATACACTCGGTGTAGCTCCTCATTTCCTTCTATTATGTTAATTCTTCCAACTCAATAACCTAATTCCCTGCCCCCCACCACACACATTTTCTTTTACCCCCTGGGAAAGAGCTGATTGATGCTGAAATCAGGGGCCATCCAATTTTGTGATCATCTAAGTACTCCAGGCAATTGCCCAGCCGCTGCCAGGGGCTGACAGGCCCACACTCAAACCACCACGTTCCAGCAGGCTCATTTAAAGCTGCACTGTGGTGTGTGCCTTCAGGAGTGTGTTTGTTTGCGGCTGCTTGTCCTGGACAGATGCCAAGGCCAGGAAATCTGTAGAGCATTGTCCTCATAATTCCTCTTTGATCTGTCTCAGCCTGCCTTTGTGTCGCTCAGGGCGGCGCTGCTCCAGCCTGTTGGCATTGCTCTCTCACACAGCCCTGATTCGATGCTTATTTATTATTCAATTATTAGAGTTATTGGTTGTGCTCGAGCCTTCTTACCCTCAGGGCACATTTAAAAAAAGGGTAGGAAAACTCCACAGCAGCTTAATTTCTGTTATTATCAAGAAGTGCATACTTAGCGTGAAACATTGCCTTTGTTTCATAAAGCTCTTACAGCATATTTATCTTCTCAAACCCTGGTTTTCTCTTTAGAGTCTACCTAAAAATGTGCATATGAGTCTTCTAGATAAAGTAGGTTAGTAGTAAGAGACTGGGCTAGTAGCCAAGAACCTCAGCTGGTGAGGAAAGGGTTCCTAAGGGAAAACCTGACCCCTGCAAGGTGAGACTTGGCTCCTGATTATGTCAACATTTGCTTAACAGATGCTTTCCATTCCATTCTGGTCTTTCTCAGAAGCGTGCTTCCTCTCTTCACTTTGTGGACAAACACATGTGCACACAAGCAGGTATACACACACACACACACACACACACACACACACACACACACCGGGCTACAATATTTAGCTGCCTGACTATAACATAAAGAAGCATTGACCATTTCCTGGGGACAAAGGGGAGACATTTCATGTCATCTCAGCAGATCCTTTTCTGTGGACTCTTTCAGAGGCTCGAAGGGTCCTCTGTCCTGTGCTGCTGCTTCCCTGATGGATGGGGGGGGGAGACACACCACGGGGAGGTCTGGGATGTATGAAGCAATTGCAGCTGGGGGGGTCTTGTCCTGAGCACACAGGAGACACAGGCTAGAGCACCCCTCCTGTGGCAGAACAACCCTCCTCCCTACCTGGGAAGAAAAGGGACCTGGGAACCTAAGTTTTATTATCTGGCTATAAAATTTCATTGATTGTAAATCCCCACAGAGGAATGCAACAAATTATGTCATTTATTCTTTTTTCATTTCTCTGGTTGCCCTTGTTCTACAACAATCCCAACCCCTGTAATTAGGTGGGGCTCCGGCTGTCCCTATTTCGCTGCTGAGACCACCTGGAGCCCAAATGACTTCTTAGTCTCCTGGCAGCTCACGCCGAAGTTCTGACTACCAGCCAGATATTGTCAGAAGCTCTGCCCTACCTTCTTGAGGTCCAGCAACAGATAGCTCTGACCTTTCTTGGAGGTAACCCCTGGATGCTCCATCTACTTTTTTTTTTTTTTTTTCTGGGATTAAATAGAGTGAGTCCCAAAGTTCTCAAAGCAGCCAGAGCCTGCCCTCCTCTGGTCACTCTCTCGGACCAGCCCAAGCGAGAGGCCATCTGAAGTCCCCATGTGGGTTTTTGCTAAGTGGGCTGAGGACCTTGGCGGTAGCGTCCCATAAGCTTCTGCTCTGGCCTGTCTGGGAGTCACCGTTGCTGAACGTGGGTGCCTCCAGGAAAGACAGAGGGTCTCCTTAGTGCCAATGTGTGATCCACACGGGAGGGAATTTCTTCCCGCGTCGAGCTCAACTTTAAAAGCGGCACGAATGCCCGAGGCCCTGGAGAAGGAGGGTCTAAGTCAGGGCTCCTCAAACTTTTTAAAGTGGGGGCCAGATCACGGTCCCTCAGAGAGCTGGAGGGCCGGACTATATGAACTACTAATTCCTACTGTAACACCTTGGCTGCGCTCACTGCCCAAAAAACCTGGCGGGCAGGATCAGACTCCCCTGGGGGCTGCATGTGGCCCTCGGGCTGTAGTTTGAAGACCCCTGGTAGACACCAAAGGAGTGTTCGCTGGCTGTCTATTGATTGTTTCTGCTGCCTCTTAGTCTGGGCAGTGACAAGGCGCTCCCTCCATGCAGTTTGCCCATAACCGGACAGCCCCTGAACAAATTACTCTTCCATGGGTACTCTGCTCCAGCTCCACTTTCACCTCAGCACTTCCCCCTCCTCCCACCACATACACACACAATTCTCACTCTTTGCTGCCCTGTGAAAAGTTCCTGTTGCTGCTGCTGCTGCTGCTTCTTCTTCTTCTACTTCTTCTTCTTCTTCTTTTTTTTTTTTAATTTTTCTTTATTGTTGACCTCCTCCACCCCACACCCTGTCTCCTGAGACCTTCACCACACTGTTGTCTGAAAAATACTAATCTAGATACTCCTAAGATAAGAATGGTATTGCCTGGCTGGTGTGGCTCAGTGGTTGGTCCATAGATTATACAAATAAATTTTTGGTTAATTTCTCTCCACCCACCCACTCACCCACCCCTGCCTTCTGGTTTATCTCTTGGAAACACTTATTTCACCCCCGAAACACAGCTTCCAAACCTTGCAGCTGGCCTTCCTCTCGGTGCCTGATTCTACAGTACAATAAGCAGCAATCCCTTATTGATTATGCTTCTTGGAGGAAAGCGCTGCCATTAAAATGCAAATGGCTTATCAAACGTGGTTAATCCCTTCCAAGAATAAGGGCTATCTCTGCCTTATAGGGCTTTGCCAAGTATTTCAAATAGCCTTTCTGATCTAGGCAGGGTGGAATCAGCACTCTTAAACTATAGGTCACGATCCATCAGTGGGTTCTGAAATCAGTTTAGTAGTTAACAACTGTATTTAAAAGCTAGAATTGAACCAAATAGAATAGAATAAACATACAAGCACACCTCATGTAATAAAGGTGAAATTTTGTTTTAGTGTACACACATACACACACACACACACACACACGCGCGTGTGAGTGTGTGTGCTGTGGTAGGGCATAAAATGTACTGTTTATTTTTTAACCTTCATTTTTACTGTGAAATAATTTAAACTCCCAGAGCATATATACAATTCATATATTTCAAAGACTAATAAAGCCAAACCTGAATTCCCACGACTGCAGTGGACAACAGAGCTCATACCTTAGAAACCATCTGTGAGACCTGCCTCACCTCATTATCTTCCTCCCTGGAGAGGCAACCACTCTCCTGACTTTTATGGTTATCATTGCTTGCTTTCTTTATAATTCCACCCAGCTGCCCCCCCCCCCCCATATATATTAGGAAAGTAGAGATTAGTTTGGCCTGCCTTTGAGCTCTTTCTAACAGTTCTTCCAGGATTTGCTTCTTTCACTCAGGCTATTCCTCACCAGTGTTGTGTTTGTGAGATTTATCCCTATTGGGTGTATAGCTGTGGTTCATTCATTTTCACTGCTGTGTGACTTTCTTTCTCTGACCTTGCACAGTATCTGAACCGCCCCAGGGCTGGTGGGGCTGGGGCTAGTTCCAGTTGGGTGTTTATGAACAACGCTGCCTCGAACCTTCTCCCTCATTTCCTTGGCATGCCTGTCAAGGAGTTTCTCACAATACTCATGGGAAGGATGTTGGATTCGAGGTTGTTCCTTCACGTTCAGCCTGATGAGATAGAGCCCAATGCTTGCACCCATTTCCTCCACCCCACATGTGATTTTGTTCAAATGTATTTTTGATTGTGGGCTGTGATTGAAAAAGTTGAAAAATACTAATCTAAATACTCCTAAGATAAGAATGGTATTGCCTGGCTGGTGTGGCTCAGTGGTTGAGCGGTAACCTACAAGGTAATGTTCAATTCCTGGTCAGGGCACATGCCCAAGTTGCAGGCTCGATCCCCAGTAAGGAGCATGTAGGAGGCAGCCAATCAATGATTCTCTCTCATCATTGATGTTTTTACCTCTCTCCCTCTCCCTTCCTCTCTGAAATCAATAAAAATATATTTTTAAAAAAGATGGTAGTTCTATAAAAATAAGAATTTTCTCATTGCCATGTGTGTATATGTGTGTGTGTGTGTGAGAGAGAGAGAGAGAGAGAGAGAGAGAGAGAGAGAGAGAGAGAGAGAGAAAGAGAGAGTATATGTGTGTGTGAGTGAGTGTGTATGTGTGTGTGAGTATGTGTGTGTGGGGGGGGCTCCAAGCAACCTGGAGCAGGAGAAGGTGAAATGATGCTCACATTCGTTGAGCACTTGCTATCTGCCATACACAGAGCTCAGAGCTTTCTGCATTACATGTACTAGTATTGTGTCCTGAATCTTCACATTAGCCTTATGAGATGTGATTACTCCCACTTAACGCTGAGGTGAAGCTCAGAGAAAATAAAGAACACACCTGAGTCCTATGGCAAGCAGCACGCTGAAGTTAGAATCTGAAGCGGACCTGTGTGTCCGCGAAGCCTGACCATTCTTTCCCACTCAGGTGCTCTTCCTCGTGCCCTGCATCTCCGGGCTGTGCTCTGCCTCCTTGGCATTGGCCTTGGCCCGCGCTGCACTGACATCACGTGAGGGCACAGGTCATTCCAGGACCATGTCTTCCGGGCAGTGCCCTTTGCCTCCTTCTGGGCAGATCCTTGCCTCCCACCCAGGCTCAGATGCTTGGACCTCACAGCCTTCCACCTCACAGCTTTCCACCCCGACCGTGCTTAGATGTCTCTTTCCACTCATTGACTTCGCCTTGTCTCTCAGTCTCTCACTCTTCAGAGCCCTGACTCAGAGTCCAAAAGACAGGCGTGCATGGCACTGCCCCAATTACAAATCATATTACTAGTATATGTGTATTTCATTATATATTATATACTGCAATTTGATTTAGGAAATTGGCTTACATGGTGTGGAGGCTGGCAAGTCCAAAACCTGCAGAGTAAGACAGTCAGCTAGAAACTCAGACAGGATTTCTGTCACCATCTTGAGTCAGAATTCCTTGATTTCCGGGAAACCTGGTTTTGCTCTGAAGGCTTTCAAATGAGGCTATGGTGGAATAAACTATCAACATATGCATCTCTCAAAATGCATATGTTGATGTGCTAACCCCCAGTATGACTGTTTTTGGAGATAGGATCTCCAAAGAGGTGTTTAAGGAAAAATGAAGTCACAAGATAGGGCCCTAATCCAACTGGAGGGTACACAGAGAAGAGGCCAGGAAAGGACAAGAGAAGGCATCTATCAGCAGGCCGAGGAGGGAAGCCTCAGGAGGAACCAACCTGTTGGTGCCTTAACCTTGGACTTTGCAGCCTCCAGCGGTGTAGGGAATACATTTCTGCTGTTGGAGCCGCCCAGTCTGTGAGATTTTGTTATGGCAGCCCTCGCAGACTAACACAGAGGCACACACACACACACAACTGAAGGTAATCGCCTTTATTTAAAGCCGGCTAGTGGCAGGCATTAATTACATCTTCAAAATGCCTTCACAGCAGGTTCTTTCCTAGTGTTTGACCAACAGCAGGCACCGTAGCCTAGCCTGCATCATTAAACATGTGAACTTGAGTAGACAATGCAGAAGCCTTCATACTGAGATTAAGTCCTTCACTAAGTTCCCTTGACTTCCTGTCGGGTTTTCCCACCCAATGAGTTTTTGGAGCTTGGGCACGGAGGGTAGAGATAAAAGGTGACCGAGGATCAATGCCACTTCACAGTTTTGATTCTGGTCAGACCTGCTTGTATTGATAAAGCAAAGCGCTACGATCTGTGCCTAATAGTGACAACAATGGCTGTGGCAGAGAGCTACGCACCCGCAGTGTCTCCTTATAAGTGATTAAACACAGGCAGAAAGCCTCGCCCAGCTCTCAAAGCCCCCGGACGTAGCCTCCGTGAGGTTCCCCATCCCCCTGCCCCACCTGAACGAAAGCCCCCTGTCCCGGGTGCCGCTGGGGTCCCTTCCCCAGAGGTTCCTGAATGGAGCTTGCGGGTTGATGGGAGCGGGGAGGGCGCTGGAGTCCTGGCTTCGCATCTTACCACCTGGGTTAGTTAACTCACCTTAGGTTGTTTACTCGCTCGGGGCCATTTTCCATTTGTGTGATGTGGCAGAGCAGTCTTTCTGCACCGGGTGGATGTGAGTGCTCAGAAAGATCAAGCTCATCAAGCACCCGCCTTTCTGTTTGTAAAACCTGTCACGTGGTTATTTTCGTAGGCTGTCACCACCCTGGAAGACACTGGAAGGGTCCATGTGCCTCCGTCTTCTCTCCCTTCGGCGGGTCTCTCCCATCATCATTCACAGTCTGAGCCCAGAGCTGGACCGGTGGGGACCACTGCAGCAAGGGGCTGAGAGCCTGGCCACGGAGCCCCAGGCGCTTAGAAAACCGGTATAAAGACTTGTGGAAATCCTGTTTCCTCCCCCTCGCTCAGGGAGTCTGCGAGCCAGTGGGCAGAGCAGGCCCCTCCTTGCCCACTCCGGGTCCAGGCCCCCTGCCCCCTCCTGCCCCGTGAGTGTGGCCTCACACTCCTGTCCCCCATCCCAGAGCAGGGCCCCTCTGTGACTGCCAGCTCCCTGGACCACTCTTCTTCACTCCCAAGTTCTAGGATGGCGTGCTTTTCTCCAGGGGTGGAGCTGGGAATGAAACCCCACTTGGAAAACATCAAGCAGAGTTTCAGCGACATTGCATATCTCCCGGGTGCTCTCCGTTTGAAGAAAACAGAAGCCAGAACCCTGCAGTTAAAGGAAGACTCATTAAATAATTTGCTGCGCTGGCCACTGACCTGGTGATGTAAGCCACCTTTACCACGGGACTTGGCCCCGCACCTCACAGGAGCCCACGCTGTGGGTGAGGAGCAGCCTTCTCTGGAGGCATCTGTGGCCCCTGCAGTGGGCGCCTGGGTAGCATGGGGAGGCAAACGCCCTCAAACGTTCTCCAGCCCTGACAAAATCCGACGGCAGCAGCGATGCAGTTGTTTAGTGACTGCAGTTCCATGCAGAGGAAATTACATTCAGGAGTAGCACATGGAGACACGGAGATGGACACCCACATTCTAAGTTGTAAAGGCAGCCCGCGCTGTGTGTACCTAAGATCCTCCTTCAAGGGGATTTGAAAAGAGGTTTGTGATCTGAGGGATTTAACAGCATCTCGTTCTCTCATTGGCTTATTTAAATCTATGGCACCTTTTCTCTTTACAGAGTTTATCTGGGTTAAGAATGTAATTGTTGTAACAAAAAAGAAAAAAAAAAAACCTAAATGGATTTATTTCTTAGTTTAATGGACTAATTATATTATTTTTAACTAATAAAATACAATCAAGAAATCACATAACATTTAAAATAAATTGTGGCAAAATATGCATAACATGAAATTTACCATCTTAATTTAAGCACTTTTAAGTGTACAGTGCAGTGGCAGTGAGTACATGATACTGTAGTGCTATTGAGGATGCTTTTACACTTGCTCCTACCCCTGCCCGCAGCAGGCTAGACTCACTAGAAGTGGTCATCGCAAGATTTTGTCCACTAATTGATATTTCTCTTTGTCCCATTCTAACTCTTTGGGGATATTGTGCCTTTATCCCATGAGAGTCTCTCCTCCATTTGAACAGTGACTACCATCAAACTCTTTAACTTTAGCCAAACATCCACAGAAACATAAAGAAAAGAAAAAAAGTTATGAGGGAAAGGAACCAGTGTTTATTAGGTAGCTCTGTGCTCTTTTTGTGCTAAGCTATTTATGATGTCATTCCATTTACTGTTTACAAGTAGCCTCCGCCATACTATCTCTGTTTAACAGATTAGGAAATTGTGGCCCAGAGAGGTTAAGTAACAAGGTCACACAGCTGGGATTCAGCTCCATGTTCAAATGAATCCAAAATCCATTAGGATATGTCGCCCAAGAGGAAGAGAACCTGAATGGCAGAAAGATTTGGGGGGAAGATGGAGAGGGTAAGTGAGTGGGAGAGTGATAAAAGACAATGCTGGTCTCCCTTTTCGGAAGGTATCAACCCCATTGACTTCTGATCTTAAGGGCACTTACAGGGTTTTGGATGGGTAGGCCTCTTTCTTGAGGAGAAACCTCCCAGGCCTGCCCTCTCCTTGGGCGTCTGATTACAGACATTCCAAATGACTTTCATCGCATGCATTCTGCTGCTCAAAGGGTCACTCAGAGCTGCTGGCAGAGTTTCTAACTCTGGCAAATTAAAATACCAACTATTTGTCAACATAGATTTCCTTAACCAACTCTCTCCAAGTGTTGGAATGTCTCTGTCTCGTTGAAAATGCCCCTGGAGAGTTACCATGGCAACCCTGATCATAGACAGGCAGGATGAAATCTTTAAAAGAGACTTCCAAATTGGTGTGGCCACTTTCAGCCACGGGCTGACCCTGGGTTTGCTGTGGTGCCTGTCTGATGGCTCTGGCCTCGGCGGTGAAAGTTCAGTAGGAAAACTCAAATGGCAAAGATGTAAGGAGGTATCTCTCCCAGCCTCAGACATAGGTTTGTGTTTGTTGTTGTTGTTTTATCAGGCTGTGCTTATTTTCCTCTGTCCTTCCTTCATCTTCTGGGCTCAAGGTCAAACACTTAAAAGCAGATTTGTTTCTTATAGAAAAGTCCTTGACATGAAAGTTAGGGAAGAGGTAGGTAACTGGTTCAATAAAGGGAAATAAAAGAAAATAGAACATTTCAAAGTGTGAAAATTGGAATTGGGTTTTGATTAAGGATTAAGATAATATTCAAGAGGTCTCAATGATTGCATGCGTGTTTTTCTTTTTTCTTCTTTTCCCTCCCCTCTCCACCCCCCTCTCTCTCTCTCTCTCTCTCTCTCTCTCTCTCTCTCTCTCTCTCTCTCTCTCTCTCTCTCTCAAATGTAAACAACCATGAGATTTGGAATGTATGATTTTGATGCAGGTTAGTAATTTACTAGAAAAATTCCCTGGAAATTGGAATGAGAAAATTGAGACAAATGACTCGATCCCCAGTCAGCTGATAAATCACAAGACTCTATCTATCCTCCCGAACCAAACTCGCCTAAGAGCAGGTGGCTTACATCACCTTACTCAGGGAGATAGATAACAACAACGAAAAACAACGAGAGCCAGACTAATCCAAGATAAAGGTGAAACTAAGCAGCAATTGACCCGTAACTCCACTATACGCTTATTTTTATGCATCAGCATACTAAAGAGCACACCTGGAAATCTAAAGAATATTCTGTTGAGACCCTCCCCTAGGACCTCTTTTAAAATTCCTGCCTATAGAAAATAAAATTTTAAATTATCTGAACTTTGAAAAAGCTTGTCCCTGCGTCATATTTTTTCATGTTCCTCAAAGTTTGATTTTCAGTCCTGGGCTTTCCCCTCCCCAGCCCATGCCTATCCCAGTAAATTCCTATTCAATCTTTAAGACCAATTTGTACCTCCCCATTAACTATGAGCTCTTCTTAGTCATCCTGCACTACCAATCATAGTGCCTTGCACTTAGTCATTATCCCATCCTATCTACAATAATAAAAGAGAAACATGAAAATTGACCAGACCTCTGCTACACTCACCAGCCACGCCGACCAGCCAATCAGGAGTGAGTATGCAAATTAACCCAACAAATCTGGTGGTGGCCACAGAGCTGGAGCAAGCAAGAAGCTTGAGTTGCCCAGGCAATGGAGGAAGCCAAGCTTCCCGCCCAGCCTGGCTGGCCTGGCCTCCACTCCAGGATTGTGAGAGGGATGTCTAACTGCCCATTTAGGCCCAATCCTACCAGGCCTCTAGTAAAACCTACCAGAATCAGGCCTAAACGAGCAGTCGGACATCCCTCGAGGGGTCCCAGATTGGAGAGGGTGTAGGCTGGGCTGAAGGACACCCCCCATGCACAAATTTTGTGCACCAAGCCTCTAGTAAATGAATAAATGAATAAATGAATAAATGAATAAATGAATGAATGATGCATGAATGAGGGATCATTGGTTAGTTCAAGCTCCCCATACCCCACAACTAAAAAGTGGCACTGTAACAACAGAACTGTGTAATTCATTACAGTTCAAAATGTGTCATAAACCAACACATACTTCATAGTCACACAAACACCTTGAACATAGTTACTAACAATTTGTTCATGTGTCATTGGAAAGGCCAATGTATGACTAATTTATCTTCCCACAGTGTGACTGTTCTTTGATGTGCAACCACAGTCTTTTTCCCAGAGCCTGTCAGTATTCTCTTCACAGTTTCTTCTCTTCAGCTCCAGGTCAGCTTGCTGCCTTCCCTCAGAAGTGCAGCCCGATGCCCATCACCTGGCATTAGGCCTGTCTCTGCCACACCAGCCTCCCAGCATGTCACTGCTCTGCTCTCTGGGCAGTGGTTCCACTACACCTTGGGCACAGGCAAGAGGCAAATGCAAAGTTCTTTTTAAATCTTAGACTGTTTTACTTTCCTCCTTTTCTTTTTTCTGGACCTTTGTAGGAGCTGAGACACATAAAAAACACAGGCCTTTTGTTTTTAAGGTAGCTCATCTTGCCATAACAAATTCATCTCCGAACCTGTGAAGCACCATGTTACTACCAGAACCAGCACCAGCAGAACATGCTCGGTTTCATCTGCATTATTATTGTCCATATTCTCATCACTGTCAGCACCCATGACATTTGTCAAGCACAAATGCATTACAAAGGCATATTTTTTCATAAGCATTTTTTTTAACCATTAACTCAACTACTTAATAAATATTCATCATAGGCCTACTGAACTGACAATACAATGGTGAAATAGACCCAGTCCCCACAAATGTTCATAGTGGCATTATTCACCATAGCCACAATTGGAAACAAATCAAATGTTCTTCAATGGATAAACAAAATGTAGAATATTACTCAACTACAAAAAGGAATAAAGTTTTGATACACACTGCAGCATAGATGAACCTTGAAAACGTTATGTTAAATAAAGAAGCCAGATACAAAGTCACATGTTATGTGATTCCACTTATATGAAATATCCATAATAAGTAAATCTATAGAGACTCAATGCAGATTAGTGGTTGCTAAGTCTGGGGAGAAAGTATAGTTTTAATGGATACAGGATTTTCTTTTGGATAATGAAAATGTAACTAGCCAAAACCGGTTTGGCTCAGTGGTAGAGCGTCGGTCTACGGACTGAAAGGTCCCGGGTTCGATTCTGGTCAAGGGCATGTACATTTGTTGCGGGCACATCCCCGATAGGGGGAGTGCAAGAGGCAGCTGGTCGATGTTTCTCTCTCATCGACGTTTCTAGCTCTCTATCCCTCTCTTCTCCTCTCTGTAAAAAAATCAATAAAAAATATATTAAAAAGAAAATGTAACTAAATACAAGCAGTGGTTGCGTAACAGTGTGAGTGTCCTAAATGTACACTTTAAAATGGTTAATTTTATGTCATGTATATTTTACTTTTAAAAAAAAAAAAAAAAAAAAAAAAAGGTCCTATTCCTCACAGTCCATTATTTCTAAAGTTTCATGTCTGAAGTTGTACAAATCTGTAATGGCCAATGTGGTAGCACAGACTCTGCTCTGTAATGCTATGGGTAAGACAGTCAAACGATCTTATGATGAAGTCAATAGTTGGTATCATAGGAATTTCAAAGTGGAAAATAATGTAAAAACTAGCCATGGACAAGAGCTAGAATGGAATCAGCAGAGCATTTACACACCTGGCTGCTTGGCCCAGCTCTGGATCAGCAGGGTTTCAGTTTGTTTTAGCAACATTTGGCAGGTACCTGACAAGTTGATGGGGAAAACGGGAGCTACAAGTGATATGAAGACTGTGTCTACAGCCTAACCCACCCCCACCAGCTGATGTGGGAGCGGGAAGAGCATGGCACAGAAAGCTGAGAGATGAGATGGAGTGATGAGTGCCTTGGAGAGAGACACGCCAAGCTCTCCAGTGCAAGCCCAGAAGGAGGAGGGAAAATAAACTCTGTGTAAGAGATAGAATCACATTATGTCCATGCAGGTTCTGAGGGTAAATGCCAAGGGTTGAGTCCTCCATGCCTCAACCCCTGTCCTGCAAGCTTATTTCATCCCATCAGTAAAGGAGGCCAGTTAGGTATCCTGTTTCCCCGAAAATAAGACAGTGTCTTATATTAATTTTTGCTCTCAAAGATGCGCTAGGTCTTATTTCCAGGGGATGTCTTATCTTTCCATGAAGAAGAATATGGTACACATTTATTGTTAAATTAAAATAAAGGAAATTTATTACCTGTATACGGTACAGTAGTTGTCAACACAAACCAGACAAACTGTGAATCCTACAGTATCAAGAATTTACTCATTTATTCAATGACAATCATGCCATCATCTTCTGGAACATCATCATAACAATCCAATTCCTGAATTTCCTGGTGAATTTCTTGTGACTCCATTTCTTTCAGAATCAGTGGACCAAATCTCTCATGTTTAGCAATAGCACTGTCTTTAAATGAGTACTTCTTGTCAAGGTAGCCTGCTCACAGTGCATTTGCAATACAACTGTCAGTGATTTTCTCCCATGAATTCTTCACCCAAGTCACAACTTCTTGCAGTTTAGGTTTCACAAAGTTTCCACGCTGATTTCTCTCCATTCTATTTTCAATGTAGTCATTAATTTCCATGCGCAAATTGTCTTTGAATGGCTTGCTTATTACAATATCAAGAGTCTGAAGATAGGCCATCATTCCTGCGGGAATCATTATCTGATCTATTTTTCTTTCATGAAGAAATGTCTTCATGTCTTTAGTGCGGTGAGTGCTGGCTGCATCCCAAACTAGCAGACCTCTTTGGCTCCCTCACATAACAAGTGGCAGCATTAAATTGACCCCCTTCCTTATAACTTCTTATGTGGCCCAGGCTTTTTTAGGAATAAAAACGCCCAAAACATGTTCAATCTTTTCCTTCTTGCCCTTAGAAATGATTAAAGGTGGGTTTTTAGTGCCATCCAGACCAATTGCCAAAATACAGGAAACACGTGCACTTTCGTAAGCAATTCGACAACTACCGTATTTCGAAGGGAATGTACACTAAGGAGGCACCCCGCTGTTCAATTGTTGTTTGAGATGATTGGACCATAAATACTGCAGTTTCATCCATAGCAATCATGTTGGAAAGATTGTATTTAGAGAAGTCAGCATCATCAATAAAGGACTTGAATGCAAATGCTCGCTTAATAACTTGAGTATCTTCCAACCTAAACAATGTTGTACCGGTAGATCTTCTTAAAGACAGTTCACTTCGCTGAAGGAAATTATCCAGCCAGTGTTGTGATGCTTTGAAGTCTTCGGGGGCTATGTCAAACTGTGGTGCCATTGCAAGGGCAAATTCTTGAATCTGAGCCCTATTCACAACCAAAGCCTCTGCTCTCCTGTCAACAACCCATTCGCAGATCAGGTCTTCCAGCTCGGAAAATAATGGTTGCCGACCTGATCCACACTTGCGCTTTTTAGCATTTCCTTTGTCCACTTGTTCAATGAGGTTACCACACTCTGCTTGCCATTTTCGGACCAATCGGATACTCAACATCTTCTCTTTGCAGAAAGTAGTAAGATTTTGGCCCCAAGAGTCTTCCACAATTCCTTTCTTGTACTCCACGGAGTAGCTTTTTCTTTTTGCACTCATTTCTAGGGGTAAAAAAAAAGGAATTGGGGTATCAAGGTGGGGGGAGGGGGATCACTTAAAATGACACAGGGGGTTCAGAGAGGGGAATCAAAATGGCACAGGAGAATCAGAGCGGGGATTACCATTTTAGTAACCCCTTTTGATCCTCCTGTGTCATTTTGATTGCCCCCTCTGATCCTCCTGTGTCATTTTAAGTGATCCTCCTCCCCCCACCCCTGTGCCACTGAACACCTTCACCAGACATCCCCCCTACCCCTTTATCAGACATTTACCCCCTGTGGCCTGCCTGGGGACTGTCACTGGGCTTGCTGGGGCCTGGATCTGGGCTGGAGCAGGGTCTGCCACTGACTGAGAACCTTCAGTCATCATGAGGGCGGCCACGAGCATCAGGTAGTGTCACCAGAGACAGACTAGCACTCAGCACCTTCGTCGAGTCCTGTCAGCTCTAATCCTCCTGTTCTTCTACACGCATCTGCGAAAGTCTCCTCCTCTCTCCCACCCCGCGCTCACTGCTCACTCCGACCTCCGCTCCGCCTCCACATAGCAGTGACGTCAGGACTCCGCATAAGGTCACTGGTTGCTAGACACCAGTCGGGGCGGCCCTAGCGATCAGTTTATGGTAAATTAATTTTCATTCTGAGACAGAGCCTAGGGGGGGCCTTATTTTCGGGGGGATGCCTTATATTTCACTCCGAAGAAAACCTGTAAGTAGCTCTTATTTTCGGAGGATGTTTTATTTTCGGGGAAACACGGTAGGTGTGTGTTGCCCACTTAGATCAGCAACCTGTTGAGAATGGAGGCCATGCCCCACATGCTGGCTGACTCTGGTCCTTCTCCTTATTTTCCTGTCCCCAGCAGTTGCCCCGAGGGTTCCCACATCCCCTGGGCTATATGTTGGGAGTGGGAGACACAGATGGGAAAGAAACGCTGTGTCTGGCGTTTCACTCTGTCAGAGAGAGTGCTCGCTGTTTTTCTTGCAACCTCTCACCGTCATCCTCTGAAATAGGATTTAGGACCATTTCTCTCTTGCTGATGAAGTCCAGAGAGGTTCAGTGACTTGCCCACATCACACAGCCAATAGGCAACAGAATCTGGGTTTGAACCCAGACCTATGTGATAGCACAGACTCTGCTCCCTGAGCCTCACCCCATAGCCGCCCTGTTTGGCTAAGTCAGTGCTGTAGAGCATACTCCTTATGAGGGCAAGCCCTCTGACAGGAAACGTTAAGGGAAAGCTCAGTGTAAAGCTGAGAATGCTAAGGACCTGTAGTTTGAAATATCTTGCCCAGCACAGATATGGTCACCTCCCCGGGTGGCCTGGGCTCACTTCGTTGAGATCTGGGCTCTTCCTGGCAAAAGGGATCAGCTGCTGGAAGCTGACCTTAGGACAAAGCTGCCACAGGTCCGAAGCCAGGTGGCGAGCAGGGGGCGGAGGTAAACTCCGATCACAGAAGGGTCATGTCACACCTTCACAGTGTTCTTTTTTCAATTTTTGAATTTGGGGACAATATTTAAAACTCAGGAGACTTCACAGAAAATATAGATTTCTGTCTACTCTTGACAAGCCACACTCGACCTGCGTTCCTGAACATCCATCCCCAGGAGATGGGCGGCTGTGCTCCATCGTCACTGGACCTCCCTGGAGCCCCTCGGGCATCTGTGGCCTTACTGCTCCCTAGGCCTGCGAGGTTTCTGATGAAGAAAGAGTAGACATGAGTCACACTCTTGTCATGAGGAAAAGGCCAGAATTGACTTTTTAAAAATTCATCGTCTTCTAATAATAAAACTGTATTTACAGAGAGTCGTGCTTCCGAGAGATGAGGCTGTGCAAACATCACTTCTGCCACGCTCCCAGCACGGGTCTGGGGAAGGGATAAGGGAACTCCGACTGGGGTCTGCAATGCAAAGAAGCAGACATCAAGGAAAAGTGGCCTGCCCCAAGCCAGGCAGGCAGCAACCAGAGGGACAGATAGGAGTTCAAACAACAAATATTTGCTGAGCCCACAGGAACCAGACAGTGAGGCAGGCACATTAGCAAGCCAGCCATTGCCCTGTGGAGTGTCTGCCTCCTAGATCCAGTGCTTGACTCCTTATCCTTTAACTGCAAAAAAGATGTAGGCAGAGGAAGCTAGTTCTTAGTGAGTGACATCTGCCATGGTCACTTTTTGCACGTCCACCCTTGTCTTGCACTCACTCTCTTTACATCAGGCTGTGACCTTGGCAATCCTAGTCCATCTGCATCTTGTCCAGGAGGCAAGGGCTTCTCTCGTCCTCTGGCCTCAGCCCAGAAGCTCCTTTGCTCTGTAAAGCAATTACTGTATCGTTTTATAATCCCTCCCCGCCAACCCCCATTACCTGCTGTGCTGGTCTCTCCATGAGAGGAGAGCATTTTATACCTAGAAAGTATAAACAGTGGATTTTGTATATTAATCTTATCTCCTACAACAAATGATAAGCTCGTTTATAAGGTCTAGGAAATTTTTTTTTCTTTTTTGGTAGATTCCATGGATTTTCTACATAGATGATCATGTCTTCATGTCAGGAGAGTTTTTATTTCTTCCTTTCCATCCAGTATGCCTTTCTTTTCTTACCTCACTGCACTTGTTAGGACTTCTAGTAAGACCTTGAATTGGAAGAGTGAAAACACATATCCTTGCTTTGCTATTGATCTTATGGGGAAAGCATTCAATCTTCACCACTAAGTGTAGTGTATGCTAGCTGTAGGTTTTGTTTTGTTTTTGTTTTTGTAAATGTCCCTTTCTAGCAAAATATGAAACATAATAAAAAAAAGACCAACTAATGTGTTTTAGATAAAAATCTCATGTATGATTAGAGAATAAAAACCGGCTTGAACTAAACATAGAAAGGAACTTCTGTGGACTAGAATATCCCACATCCTATGGAACCCACATATGGCCAATACATTTTGTCTTAGGTACAAAAGCAATTCATGGAGACTCAGTAAGAAGGTGGAAAAAGATCAAATCAACCAGAAAACGAGAGATGCTGGAACAACTGTACATATGTATATAAAAAATGAAACTCAATTATACTGTACACACACACTATAAAAATTAACTCAAAATGGATCAATACACCAAGCAAAAACTTCTAAAAGAAAATCTTTGTGACTTCAGGTTAGGCAAAGAGAAATCAGATATGATGCAAAAAACACAATCCATTGGGGGGGGGGGGGGGAATTGTTAAACTAGACTTCATAAAAAATTAAGAATTATTTGTAATCCTTCAAAATAATAAACCCAAAGTCCCTCCACTGCTGAATGTATAGTCTGATAAATCCACTCAGTAATAATATAGAATGAACTATGGATATACATAGCAACATAAATGAATCAAATACATTAAGCTAAGTATAAGAAACCAGACTCAGAAGACTACACATGATATGATCCCATTTATGTGACATTCTGTAAAAGACAAAACTTAGAGAACACATCAATAGTTGCCAGGAGTAAAGGACTGGGAGAGATTGATTATTCCTAAAAGTAGAGTCTCTTCTAAATGAAACTTTTGGTTAATCAGACCTTCTCTAGAAACAGAAACTGTTAAGTGGCTTGGGAAGCCAAATTCTACTAAACTAATTTTTTCCTTCTCCTCCTTCCTCCCCTCCTTATCCTGTGTTTTCTCTTACAGGAATGATGACACCACCACGCCGGGGTTATCCTCGGCTTTTTTCTCTCCCTCCATTCACCTTCTGACTCCAAGGCCTGAGCTTCCTACTTCCTAAGTAAATTGTGTGAGTGCTTCTCTCATCTTCACAGCCATGCTCCTCACCACGCCTCATCATCTCTGGGCAGTGGAGAAGGCAGGGAAGCAGGCGGGCCAGGGGAGAAGGGAGGGAAGCAAGCAGGGCAGTGGAGACTGCAGCAGGAAGCCCTATTGCAGGAATCTTCCTGCAAAGGGCATCTAGTTTTTATATAAGTATCTATGCATTTCAAGTGATTGTTGTTTCACACTGCTAAAATACTTTTTATTTGGGAAAACATACAGCTCTGCAAAAACTTAAGAGCCAGGTCTGAAGGTAGATCTCCCTGCATCTGATTCCCATCTCCACTCGCATCTCACTTCTCACCTCGGCTCCTTGTCCAGAAAACTGAGGTAAACTTCACACCATCCTGGCAGACAGGTGGCTATTAAAGATAATGTCTGTGGAGTGCGGAGCGCAGAGCCCAGCACCTCTTGGGAGCTCAGTAAATGGCTGTGTTATTTTTCCATAGCAATAATCTACAGAAGCCCACTGAAGCCATCAACACTTTTAAACATAATCTATAAATATAACTGATTTTTAGAGAACATTGGAAAATACCAAAAGATATGAATAAAAAATTATCCCACCAGTACCATGAATAAAACCTCCAGACAAAAAGAGAAATCCTGTAAACTGTAGATATTTTCCCTCTAACGAACTTGAAATAGTGTCCTCTGCTGGCCAGTGGAAAACATGAGCTTTTCAACCAACTCCTCAGTTGAGCAAGGGTTGAGTCAGTCAGGCTTGGTCCCGGTCCCTGGAACAAAAACCAGGTTTTGCACTGCAAGGCATTGAAATCGTCACAGGGGTTGGCACCATGTAACTGGGATGTTAACAAATTAAAGGGAGCCTTTCCATTTGCTCACCCTCCCAAAATATTTTTTTTTTGAAACGCCATGCTCTTCTATTTTAAAGTGTCATAATTGCATGAGTTGGTCCGAAGGTTGTGGGTTATTGTTAAGCTAAAGTGTCATAATTGCATCTGCACAAAACAGAGGGGAAAATCAGAATGCGTCATTAAGAATATTACAACAAAAGGAGGAAAAAATCATTGGGAACACATGTCTGATTTAGGTGGGGTACTAGTAAACAGCGACAAAGAAGGCTTTATAAACCCAGCAAACCTCTTACAGGTATGACCCAAAAATCTAATTAGGAAGAAACCACTATCATTTTCTTCAGGTGAAATATTCTTGATGCTCAAGAGTCTTTTGGCTAGGGCATTTAGACATGAGATACATATTTAGACATAACATACATTCCCATCTCTTAAGGTGTGAACTAAAACTCGAGGTTTCAAACTGGCAGCCATAGGACCATATAGTTTGGTTTGGCACTAGCTGTATTTTTTTTTTTAATTAATTAATTTCCGACATTTTAAAAATGGAGATTTCAGCTGGCTGGAGTGGCTTAGTGATTGAGCATTGACCTTTGAACCAGGAGGTCATGGTTCAATGCTCCGTAGGGGCACGTGCCTGGGCTGAGCTCCATCCCTAGTCGGAGGACGTGCAGGAGGCCGCCAATCACTGATCCTCTCTCATCATTGATGTTTCTATCTCTCTCTCCCTCTCCCTTCCTCTCTGAAATCAATAAAAATTTATTTAAATTTTTTAAAAAATGGAGCTTTCACATAAAAATCTGAATTTCTGCCTTCTTATAAACAAATGGAGGAGACCTGCCATCCCATCCAGCATTCTCCCATGGCAACAGTCAACAGGGCCAACAGCAGCAATCTCTCCCGGAAATGGGGCACTCGCTCCCCAGTTTGCTTCCTTCCCCATCCTGTTGGCCTCACACATCACATCACCTGCATGGCTTTTGTAAGTGATTTAATATGAGAACCCAGTTTCCAACAACCTTAAGGCACTAACTATGAGCACCATTCAGGTCAGTTCAAACAAGTACCAACCATGCCAAGCACAGACATGCTCCCTGAACCTAAGGAACGCATAGATCACAGTGAGAGCAAGTGAACAGAAAAGGTAGAGAAGTGGTAAGGACTAAAGGGATTAGGTTTGCTGTCTAGTTTTGTGATATGATATTCAGCTAACTACTTATTTAATCTTTCTTCTTTTCTTATATATGCATTTAAGAATATAAACTTCTAAGCATGGTATTAGCTATATCTCAAAAGTTTCAACAGTGTTTTTATTATAACTTGTTTAAAAACATGTTTTCTAATTCCCACCTATGTGATTACTTATATGCTGGCCAGTGGGCTATTAAAAGTTTCTTAATTTCCAAATACATGAAATGTTCTAATTATCATTTTAAATTGAACTCCACCTATTTGCTTTACAGCCAAAGATGCTCTAAATTATTTCAGTCTTTTAAGTTGTTGAGACCTGCTTTGTGGACCATCAGGTGGCTGGATTTGCAAATGTTCAATGTGAGTTTGAAGAGAAAGCATGTTCTTCAGTTTTTAGGTGCAATGTTCCTGGTGTGTCCACCAGGTCACATTTTCTGATCATGTCATTCTAATATTCTATTTTCCTGATTTCTAAAATTGGCTTGTTGTCCTAGCTGGTTTATCTCAGTGGGTAGAGCATCAGTCTGCAGACTGAAGGATCCCAGGTTTGATTTTGGTCAAGGTCACGTACCTCTGTTGCAGCCTCCTCTCCAGCCTGGACTCTTGTCTGGGCTTGTGCAGGAGGCAATCAAACGATATGTTCCTCTCACATTGATATTTCTCTCTGTCTTTCCCTCTCTCTGAAAATCAATGGAAAAATAACCTCAGATGAGAATTAAAAAATAATAATATTAAATTAAATTAAATAATTAAAAAAATAAAACTGGCTTGCTCCATCAGTTACTGAGACAGATGTGTCAAATATATATATATATATATATATATATATATATATATATATATATATATATATATATATATAAAATAGAGAAATATTCTGATTAACTGGGACACCATAACGGGTCGACCCGACAGGAGGAGGTTGCGCAGCATCAGGGGCGTGGCAGCAAGGGCCTCGGAGCACCTGCCCTGGGGGAGGGCCTGATCAGCAGCAGCCGTGACTGCTTCAAGGGCCAGAGAGGGAGGCAGGGCTGGACCAGCGATTCGAGCGTGGGCAGCACCGTGTGATTTTGAATTGTGTGCTGGGCTCCTAGTCTATAAGAATAAAAGTGTAATATGCTAATTGGACTGGATGGCCTTCTGGGTGAAACAGAGGCTTCAAAAGAAGCCGGGTCCCAGGTGCTGGAGGGAGGCCGGTGTTGGTAGCCAGGGGAAGGAAGGCCTACTCTTGCACATATAAAACGCCAGCAACCAGAATGCCGAATGGACCAGAATGACCAGTCGCTATGACACCCAGAGGCCAGCAAACCAGCCCAATCAGGGGGTGGGGCTAGCCAGCCAACCTCCTGCAACCCCTACCCCTGGCCAGCCCCACCCCTACTCACCCCATGCCCACCCCAATAGGGTGCAGGAACAACCAGCCAACCTCCTCCAGCCCTTCCCCCTGCCTGGTCCCACCCTAGATCAGCCCCCCCACCCTGATCAGGGCCAGGGCCAGCCAGCCAACCACCTGCAGCCCCTCCCCCCAGCTGGCCCCACCCCCAATGGGACCCACCATCCCTATAGGTCCGCGTCCTCTCCTCCAGCCAGCTTCACCCCCAATTGCCCCCACACACACCAATCAGGCATAGGGTCAGCCAGCCCACCACCCACAGCCCCACCCTACGGCTGGCCCCAACCCCAATCAGCACCCCTCACCCCAATCAGGAGCAGGGCCCACTGGTCAACCTCCTGCTGTCTTCTGCTCCCAACAGACCTGGTCCCAATCCTCCCCGATTGGGGCCCAGCTGGCCAGACCCCACCCATGCATGAATTTGTGCACTGGGCCTCTAGTCTTTATATAATTATAGTTTTGTCTATTTATCCTTGCAAGTAGTTCTATCAGCTTTTGTTCTATGTGTTTTTTCTTAAGATATAACATACATAAAATACATAAAACTTACTTATACATTTTAATGAATTTTATGTATATACCCACACAATCCAAATCAAGATCTATTCCTTTTCCAGCATCTCAGGCTTCCTCATGCCCCTCCAAGTCAGTATGCTGTCCCTCTCCCAGGCTAACTTTCTGACTGAGTGTAATAATATTAAGTTTTGACTGTTCCTGAAATGTATATAAATGCAATCATCCTATTTAATAAAAGGGTAATATGCAAATCAACCATCATTCTGTCACAAAGATGGCAGCACCCATAGCCAAAAGATGGCGACACTTAGTCCTCTCCTCCCCTCCGGAGTCCCCCAGTTCTGGAGGATGGGTGGGGGGGTTACAGCTGCTGAGAACAGGCAGAGTGAATGGTCTAGCAGAATGCTTGTTTTATTGCCGCAGAATGTTCTGCCCCTGGCCGAGGATGGGCCTCTGGGCCACAGAGAGCCTCTGGGCTGTGGGCACAGAGCAGCCAGGACCCACAGAGAGCTACTGGTGCACAGATTTGTTTGCAGGGCTACTAGTACAGTATATAATCTTCTGTGTCTGGCTTCTTTTGCTTAATATTATGTCTGGGAGCTTCATTCTTATTGCTGCACATAGCAGTGGTTCATTATTTTGATTGCTATATAAACTTTCATTGTAAAAGTTTAGCATAATTTATTTATCCATGCTACTACTGATGGACATTTGCATTGTCTCCAGTTTGGGAGGTTAACCAAAAAAGAGGTTTGGGCCATAACAAAGACTAAAAGTATTTATCTGAGCAAAAAAAAATAATTGCATTCCAGAAGTCACAAATTTAAGTATTTACCAAATTGTGCTCTGAAGAGAACAAAGAAAGACAGGGTTTTATAGAGGAGACAGTTACAGGTGTGGTTCCATTATGATCCTTCATTCAAATGAAGGATCCTGGCTGGGTCAAGAGGGAATGATTAGTTCCAAATTGCAAATGGGAGAGGTGAAAACTACAAGGAGGGAGTAAAGTCCATATGTGTCCACGTTTTAATTTTTTTACAGCAGTTGTTCTGGGGTGTTTATGGCTGGGCACTGAGCTGAGTTTAGCAGCAGCTCTGACAACTGAGGCAGAGGTGTGCACAGGCCCCACTTCCTCCTGACTTGGTGTTGAGTGACTCTCTTAGCAATGCTTATTTTATTTTATTCTGCCTATTACCCGGGGCTATTGTGAAAAATCCTGCCATAAGCATCCTTATAAACATGACTTTTGATGAATAATACATACACACATTTCTCCTGGCTATGCCAATCAGTGTAGTTAATAGGTTCTAGGACAGACATACGTTTAGCTTTAGTAGATATTTTCCATGTGTTTACTCCTTCCAGCAATTACATAAGAATTTTAGTTGTCAACAACACCTGTAATTTTCAGCCTTCATTTTTCACCCTTCTGATGAGTGTGTAGTGGCATCTCAATACAGCTTAAATCTGTATTTCCCTAACAACTAATGGTGTTGAATACCTACCTTCTCTTATAAGCCATTTGAATACCCTCCTTTGTTGAAATGTCTATTCACCTTTTGTGCATATGGGTTTAATGTACTTTTAGGCTATGCTATTAGGTGCATTAATATTTAGAACTGTGTCTTTCTCATGAATTGAATCTTTCATTATTTTGAAGTGCCTCTCTTTATCTCTAATAAGGCTCTTTTGCCTTAAAGTATACTTTATCCAAACAAAACACACACACACACACACACACACAAAAAAAAAAAAAAAAAAAACCCACAGCTCTGCCAGCTTTCTTTGAGTGTTTGCATGTTTATCTTTTCCTATCCTTGTCGACATATGTGACATATATATCCTCATGTTTTAGATGTGGCGTCTGTTAATAGCAAACGGTTGGATTTTGTTTCTTATTTAGTTTAATGATCTTTACTTTTTGATTGGAACAGCTTGTCCATTAATATTTAATGTAACTATTGTACTTTATAATAATAATAATATTTGGGTTTATGTCTACATCTTATTAAATGTATTTTCTTTGTCCTGCCTATTCCAGACTTATTTTTTTCCTTCTACAGGAAGTTTTTTTTTTAGATTAACTTTTTTATTCCCTTCTTTCCCTGTCTTAACTTGAAATTTTACTATTCTTTTAGTGGTTAACCTTAAGTTACAATGCACGTCTTTAATATATTAGAGTTTATGTTGGCACTCATCCCAGAAAATGTAAACACGTTAGATATTTTAACTCTTATATATTGATTTATATGACATTGTGTTTTATATTTTAACTAGAGGCTCAGTGCACGAAATTCATGCAAGGGGTGGGAGGGTGTTCCTCAGTCCAGCCTGCACCCTCTCCAATCTTGGACCCCTCGAGGGATGCTAAACTGCACAATTAGACCCAATCCCACTGGGCATTCGGGCATCCCTCTCACAATCCAGGACTGCTGGCTCCCAACTGCTCACCTGCCTGCCTTCCTGATTGCCCCTAACTGCTTCTGCCTGCCAGCCTGATCACCCCTTAACCACTCCCATGCCAGCCTGATTGATGTCTAACTGCTCCCCTGCCAATTTGTTTGCCCCCAACTTCCCTCCTCTGCCAGCCTGGCCACCCCTAACTGCCCTCCCTTACAGGGTTGATCGCCTCCAACTACCCTCCCTTGCAGACCTGGTCCCTCTCAACTACCCTTCCTTGCAGGCCTGGTGCCTCCCAACCGCCTTCCCCTGCTGGCCATCTTGTGGTGGCCATCTTTTGTCCACATGGAGGAAGGATCTTTGACCACATGGGGGCAGTCATCTTGTGTGTTGGAGTGATGGTCAATCTGCATATTACTCTTTCATTAGATAGGCTAGAGGCCTGGTGTATGGGTGGGGGCCAGCTGGTTTGCCCTGAAGGGTCCAGGATCAGGGTGGAGGTTCCCTTGGCATGTGGGATGGCCTGGGTGAGAGGCCTGTGGTGGTTTTCAGGCCGGTGACCCAAGCAGAGGCCCTTATATCTGGGGTTTATTTATCTTCTATAATTGAAACTTTGTAGCCTGGGGCAGAGCCAAGCCTCCTGCTTGCTCCATGGCTGCAGCCATTTTTCTTGGGATTTATCTTCTATAATTGAAAATTTGTATCCTTGAGTGAAGGCCTAGGCCAGCCAGGGTGTACAGAAAGCTTGACTTCAGTTGCTGGGAAAACCCAAGCCTCTCAACTGCTCTCTGTGGCTGCAGCCAACTTGGTTGGGGTTAATTTGCATACTCTCTCTGATTGGCTGGTGGGCGTGGCTTAAGCAGAATGATGGTTAATTTGCATATTACTCATTTATAAGGTAGGATTCTCTCCATATTAAAAAAACCACCAGATATTACAGTTTCATAAATTAGTATTTATATTTACCTTTTTAAAAATATACTTTTTAAATGATTTCAGAAGGGAGAGGTAGAGAGAGTTAGAAACATCAATGTGAGAGAGAGAGAGAGAGAAGAGAGATCCAAGATGGCAGCATAGGTAAACATCTAAACTGCTGCTGTGTACAACAATTTCAAAGCTACAACTTAAAGACAAAATGTCTATCACCCAGAACCACAGGAAAGCTGGCTGAGTGGAAGTTCTATAACTAGACAGAAAGAGAAAAGAGCATTCAAGGCACAAGTGCTAAAAAACTGAGGTACAGGGGGGCTTGCACGCACGTGCACAGGCACACAATATTGGATAGCGGTGGATCCCTGGTGGCAGCGGGCGTTGCTTTCCTCAACCCAAAGAGAGACAAGCTCCATCTCTCTCTGAAATCCAGTTTCTGGGGAGAAGCTGGACTGTCTGCCATTGGGTCGGAAAGTGAGGGTGGCTTGCTTGCAGAGCTGTGCGCAAGAATAATTGTTTGCTGTGCCGGGGCACGAGACACAGGGACGTGGTTGGAGAGACAGCTCACTGCCAGACATTAAGGTTCTTGAAGGTCTCTTCAAGTTTCTCAGTGGTTTTTAGAAGATTCTTGAGTAACCTTAAGATTCTTGAGTAACCTGTTTGCCGCCCTAGCCTAGTGATGCCCTGAGAATCTGCCCCACACAATCTACAAACACACCCAAGCTTCAAGTAGTGGCTTTTGCATATGGATGGCCTTCTCTATTGCAGTTTAAACTAGAAAACTTGCAACCAGGTGCAGACAGCTCCAAAGCCTCCAAGCTCCAAGCAGGGAGGAGAGGACTGTGGTTCTCACTGTAGCTTCTGCAGGATGGCCTCAGACAGTAGCTGAACTGCACCCCATTAGAGATCCAAAAGCCAGTGTGCCTAGTTGTCAGTGTGATACATCAGATTTCAACTCCTCAATCCATAAGTGGCACATTATGGCGGCAGACTCAGTGAGCACCAAAGCCCCACTGAAACAAGGCCTGCATCATAAGTGTGTCTCCAGCGCAGCAGTTCTTCCATTATAAACACAGCGGGTCCCCACAGGCAATTGGCCTGGAGGTCAATTCCTCCCAGTGTACCAACAGCAATCAAGGCTGAACTACACTAAGACTTTGCACTCACCCACAAAGGGGTGTACCAAGAGCAACACCTTGGTGAGTGGGGAAGCTGAGCTACTGGCCCCTATAGGTCACCTACCACACAAAGCCAATCCATCAACACAGGAAGGCAGCCAAAATGCGGAGATGCAGAAGTATGTCACGAATGGAAGAGATTGAGGAAAGTAAACTACTGGACGACACAGTTCAGAACCACATTTATAAGGTTACTCAAGAATCTTATAAAAACCACTGAGAAACCTGAAGAGACTTCAAGAACCTTAATGAGAATGCCAAAAATAAAAATAAAAAAAAATGGAAAAGGACCAGTCAGAAATTAAGCATACACTGTCTGAAATAAAGAGCATACATAAACTCAACTGTAGATCAACGTACCCCAAGAGTCAAACCAAAGATCTAGAATATGAGGAAGCAAAAAACACCCAACTAGAGAGGCAGAAAGAAAGAAGAATCCAAAAGTGTGAGGATAGTGTAAGGAGCCTCTGGGACAGCTTTAAGCTTACCAACATCTGGATTTTGGGGGTGCCAGAAGAAGAGAGAGAGTAAAATATTGAAAACCTATTAGAAGAAATAATGACAGACAGCTTTCCCTACCTGGTGAAAGAAATAGACTTACGCCAAAATTGGTTTGGCTCAGTGGTAGAGCGTCGGTCTGCGGGTTCGATTCCGGTCAAGGGCATGTACATTTGTTGCGGGCACATCCCCGGTAGGGGGTGTGCAAGAGGCAGCTGGTCGATGTTACTCTCTCATCGACATTTCTAGCTCTCTATTTCTCTCCCTTCCTCTCTGTAAAAAATCAATAAAATATATATTTAAAAAAAATAAAAATAAAAAATAAATAAAAAGAAATAGACTTACAAGTTCAGGAAGCATACAGAACCCCAAACAAGAATCCAAAGAGGACCACACCAAGGAACATCATAATTAAAATGCCAAGGGCAAAAGACAAAGAGAGAATCTTGAAAGCAGCAAGAGAAAAACAGTTAGTTACTTACAAGGGAGTACCCATATGACTGTCAGCTAATTTCTCAACAGAAACTATGCAGGCTAGAAGGAAGTGGCAAGAAATATTCAAAGTGACGAACAGCAAGAACCTACAATCAAGATTACTCTACCCAGAAAAGCTATCATTCAGAATTGAAGGTCAGATAAAGAGCTTCACAGACAAGAAAAAAATAAAGGAGTTCATCATCACCAAACCAGGATTACATGAAATGCTGAAGGATATTCTTTAAGAAGATGATGAAGAAGAAAAAGGTAAAGGTAAAAATTATGAACAACAAAAAGACATCAAATACATACTTACCAACAAGTGAATCTAAAAATCAAGTGAATAAAAAATCTGAACAACAACAAAAACAAAAAATGAGAGAGAATCATTGATCAGTTCCTCCTGCATGACCCACCCTGGGGACTGAGACTGAACCTGGGCATGTGCCATGACCAGGAATCAAACCATGATTTCCTAGTTTGTAGGTTGATGCAACGTTCAATTACTGAGCTATGCAAGCAGAGCCATATTTACCTTTTTTTGTTGTTGTTGTTCTCAATTTCTTCCTACTTCTCTGACTGTTCTTCCTTCTTCTCTCTGAATAAAACTACCTTTATAAATAGTTTCATTTATTGTAACCTAGTAATGAAATCTCACAGCTTTAGTTTTTCTGAAAAAAATTTTTATCACCATTTTTGCAAATAATTGCTGGGTATGGAATTCTAGGTTAGTAGGTTTCTTTCAGCACTTTAAAGTTTTCATTCCGTTGTCTTAAGTTGTTTTTGTTGAGAAGTTAGCTGTTGAGTCATTGGTCATTTGAAAGTGCTCTTTTCCCTTCTCTGAATACTTTAAAGACATTGTCTGTGGTTTTCAGAACTTTTCTATGATGTATTCTCTTTACTCGTCAGTTAGGATTGATAGATATTTTTCAATCTGTGAGTTGATAGCTCCTCAATTGTAGAAAATCCTCTGCTATTAAATCTTCAAAATTGCTTATACCCCAATTTGTCTATGAGTCTGCTTATTATTTTCCTAATTATAGTAACAAAAATAGAACCAATTAAAAACCCAAACATCAGTGTTATGCTAAAATTATGCTAGCCTTAATAATATAATACAGAGTATATAGGCAAAAATTATCATTAGTTAAGGACATTCATAGCATTAGTTAAGAGCAGACATTAGTTAAGGATAAGTAGATACTAATTTATTCATGATATATTTTTATGTTACAGAAAGATTAAATAGGCATGCATACAGATAACCCCACTTGTGTTATATGTTCACATTTGTAAGCAGAAAAGTGAAGTGTCAGATCAGGGTCACATTATGACTTTGTTGGGCCTGAGGGCCTTTTGCCTTTGTGGGCTTCTTTTACCCAACATAATATTAAAACTTATATTTTATAACTGTATTGCTACAAAGACAAATATATTAATGCTATATATTAAAACATTTTCTTTGTCCAAAAAGTTATTTTTCCTTTCCTTATGATTTTATTATTTTTTATTGAAGTATACTTGATTTACAATATCATGTTAGTTTCAATTATATGACATAGTGATTTGATACTTGTATATATATAGTAAATCACCATGATAAGTCTAGTTACCTCTGTCAACATATGAAGTATTAATGACTGTAATTAAAACATTCTCCTGGCCCCAAAAGTCTTGTAGGCAATGGGGCCCCAGTTCTTGGTGGAAAAGTCAGCCCTGTCATGAAAACCTCCTGTAATTGCAGCTATGTTCTTTTAACATGGTTTCCAGTGCATGTGTCTGCGAGTGAAAAGCAGAGGGCAAGAAGATGAGCATTTAGCTCTTCATCCTACTGTGAAAAACATATTCTCTCTCCACCATCCAGAATGCCTGATGCTCTGGAAGATAGAGTAAAACTTGCATTTTGCCTCTAGGGCATTCAGGCCAGACTTGTCCTGGCTGAACCATCCCCAAATCCTGTAGCCCTGACACTGGCTAAGAAATAACATCCAGCAGCATTTGTCAGAATTTGAGTGTATATATTAAATATTAATAATAATATGACAAATACATTTTTTAAATCTTTATTTTTCAGATTATTACAAATGTTCCTCTCCCCCCCCCAACCCCGCACTGTCCTCATCCATAGGTGTAAGTTTTTGTCTAATCTCTTCCCACATTCCCATACCTCCTTCCCCCTGAGAATTATCAGTCTGCTCTTTCCATGCCCCTGATTCTATTACATTCACCAGTTTGTTCTGTTCATCAGATTTTTTATTCATTTGATTTTTAGATTCACTTGTTGATAGGTATGTATTTCCTTTCACTTTGTTGTTCATAATTTTTTATCTTTACCTTTTACTTCTTCTTCCTCTTCTTAAAGAATCCCTTCAGCATTTCATGTAATCCTGGTTTGGTGGTGATAACTCCTTTAGCTCCTTCTTGTCTGTGAAGCTCTTTATCTGACCTTCAATTCTGAATGATAGTTTTGCTGGGTACTCTTGATTGTAGGTTCTTGCTACTTTGAATATTTCTTGCCACTCCTTTCTTGCCTGCATAGTTTCTGTTGAGAAATCAGTTGACTGCTATATGGGTGCTCCCTTGTAAGTAACTAACTGTTTTTCTCTTGCTGCTTTCAAGATTCTCTCTTTGTCTTTTGCCCTTGATATTTTAATTATGATGTGTCTCGGTGTGGTCCTCTTTGGATTCCTCTTGTTTTGGGTTCTCTGCACTTCCTGGACTTGAAAGTCTATTTCTTTCACCAGGTGGGGGAAGTTTTCTGTCATTATTTCTTCAAATAGAGTTTCAATATTTTGCTCTCTTTCTTCTTCTGGCATCCCCATAATTTGGATGTTGGTACACTTGAAGTTGTCCCAAAGGCTTCTTACACTATCCTTATACATTTGGATTCTTTTTTTCTTTTTGTTCTTCTAGTTGGGTATTTTTTTGCTTCCTCATATTTCAAACCTTTGACTTGATTCTTGGAATCCTCTAGTCTACTGTTGAATCTCTGTATATTATTCTTTATTTCAGTCAGTGTATGCTTAATTTCTGACTGGTCATTTTCCTTTTTTTTTTTTTTTTTTTTTTTTTTTCATTCTCACTAAGATCTTTGAAAGTTTCACTATGTTCCTAGGAGGTTTCTAGAAGATTCTTGAGTAACCTTATAACTATGGTTTTGAACTCTATATAGAACATTTTTCTTTCATCCATTTCTTTCATTTGTGACTTGTTTCTTTGTCTTTGCATTTTGGCTGCTTCCCTGTGTTTATAGAGTGGCCTTGTGTGGTAGGTGTCCTATGGGACCCAGTGGCTCAGCCTCCCCAATTACCTGAGGTGTACACTCTTGGTGCACCCCTTTTTGGGCTGTGTGCATCGTCTTATTGTAGTTAAGCCTTGATTGCTGTTGGTATCACTGGGAGGAATTTACCTCCAGGCCAATTAGCATGAGGACCAGCTGTGTCTACAATGGAAGAGCTGCTGTGCAAGAGACACCCTTATGGGGCAGGACTTGCTTCAGTGAGGCTTTTGTGGCAACTGAGTCTGCCCTTTGAGTGTGTCACTTATGGATGTGAAGAGTTGTAATCTGGTATGGCCTCACACTGACCACTGGGTAAACTGGCTCTTGGATCTCCAAGAAGATGCAAAGTCAGCTACTGCCTGGGGTCACCCAGCAGGGGCTACAGAGACATCTTCAGATTCTTCCTCTTTGTATTGGGTTTGGAAGTGTCCAGATGAAACCTAGCTGCAAAGCAAGGCAGGCTGCTGCTGCATCAGGGTCTTGGGTCTTCTTTTGGTAGCTTTGGGGCTCCCTGACCCAGCTGCTGCCTGTTTGACAGGTTTTAGGCTAAGAAAGAACAGGCCATTCATATGCAAAGCCGCATTTCACAGCTTGGGTGAGGTTGTAAGGTGGATGATGTGGGATCTCAGGGAATCACCAGGGTAGAGCAAATAGCCAATGGCTGCCACTGAGGTCTTGGCACAGGAACAATGACCACTGCGAGTCTGAAAGAAAGCCACACTTGTTCCAGCCTGATGCCAAACAGTCCAATTTCTACCCTTATGTGTCTGAGTCCTCAGAGTCTCACCCAGATCTGGAGTTCAGAGCAATCAGGAGCTTGTATCTCCCTCCTGATTAAAAAATGCAGTGCACCTGGTTGCCAGCCCATTCCGCATCTCTACACCTCCTACCAGTCTCAATGCACTTTCTTCTTTACTTCTAGTTGTAGAACTTCCATTCAGCCAGCTTTCCCGCAGTTCTGGAAGATAGTTGTTCTGTCTTTTAGTTGTAATTTTGATGTGGTTTTGAGAGGCAGCAAGTACAGGTGTTTATCTATACTGCCATCTTGGTTCTCTCAATAAATACATTTTGAGATTATGAAAATTAAGAAGACAGGTAAATATGGGAATCATCCTATATAATAAAGATGTAATATGCAAATTGTTGTTAAACCATGAAGTGTAACGACCAATCATATAACAACTGGATCATGGATTAGCAGAATAGCAGCGAGCTACAAGTGGTGGCAGAGAGCTACAGCAGGGGGCAGGACAGCAAGCTATAAGGAAGGGGGAGGGGAGGCAGAGGGAGTTACAGGAGGGAAGGGCAGCAGGTAGAGAGCTACAGGAGTGGGCAAGACAGCAAGCTATGGTGAGGGAGGGAGAGGGGGCAGAGGAAGCTACTGGTGGATGGCAGCGAGCTACTGGCAAGCTATTGGTGCACAGATTCATGTGCAGGACTACTAGTCAAAGAATAAAAACATAAGCAGACAAACATCTAGAAATGAAAATAAATATGATATAGGGACACTTTGCTGCTGCTTCTCAGCACTTAACTCATGCCAATGGACTGTATTTCTAAGGGACATCACTGGCCCTGACACTGAGGCAGCTGAGGCTGGAGGATGGGCAGGGTGGTGAGTGCCTTGGTGGGGAATGCTTATTTCACTATACTTCCAGCCCTGAAAACTGGGAACTAAAAGTGAGAAGACAGAATAACTCTGTTCCTGCTTTGAAATAAAACAAGTCAATGGGAAGAGACAAAATAAATTATGCACTGTCTAGGGAGGTGAGAGTGCAGGTGGAAGAACAAGACAGGTGATGCCAAGAGCCTTGGTCTATACACCCACAGATCCCTTGGTCATCATTCATCATAATATTGAGGCAGAAAGCAAATGAAGGAAAACACTTGCCTGGAAAATGATATACTTGCCAGGCTTATTGATCCCACTGTATGAGAAATATCTAAAGGGGGAAGCATATCCATAACTGTATCTCTATCCTTGTATACACAGAGTTTCATGCTCAAGAAACTCAGAAATAGACAAACTTCACACAGAGAGGAAACTGCAGGAGCAGGAAGATAAACATAAAAGGAAACATCTTAGAAGTATTTGGGGCAGGCAAAACAGAGGTGGAACCTGAAGTCTGTCTATCTATCAAGAGAGAGAGAGAGAGAGAGAGAGAGAGAGAGAGAGAGAGAGAGAGAGAGAGAGAGAGAGTTTGTGTGTAGAGGCAATTCTAATCCTTCACCTCCTATGCCTTTCTCCAAGGATCTTCCTCACCTCTGGAGAAATCTGGAACCCTTTTGCCTGGGGATCTGCATCTCAGGTACAGTGTCCAGGTGAAAAATACAAATTGGAAAATGTATTTGGGGATCATTATCTCCAGCCCTAGATGCTTTGATTTCATCCACATCTGTGGATAGCAAAACTTCAGAAACCACCTTCTCTTGGGGGCAAATTTGGTCCAAGCCTGTCAACAATCCATTCGCATGAATACCATTTGCTATGATGCAAATGAATTTCACTGGAGGATGCAATGTAAGTGTAAGGTTCAGAAAGTGCCCATTCTAGTCAAGGCTCAGCCATAAATATTTTAGTATCACACTCTCTAACGTCTAGGATGGAGAGGAACAATCTCACATACCCAGAGCCTTGGGCAGCTATGAATTGTTCTGTTTGAAGCCCATATAGGTTGTGCAAAAATACCCACAAGACCATGTGTCCCTGCCTAAGGAAGCAATAGTCCTGCTGAATTTAGAAAATTCCCAATAAGTAGCTCAAGATCAATGCAGAAATAAATTACTATCATCATCATCATCATCATCATCATCATCATCATCATCATTGCCATCATCATCATTATCATCAACCAATTTATTATTTTCACTTCAGAAGCAGTGGGCATTCCTCTCTTGTTCCTAATCATAGAGGAAAGATGTTCATATTTTCACCATTGCAAATGATGTTAGCTATTGGCTTTTCATATATGATTATTATGTTAAAGTATGTTCCCTCTATGCCTACTTTGTTGAGAGGTTTAATTATACATGGATGTTGAATTTTGTCAATTGCTTTTTCTGTATCTATTGAGATAATTATATTATTTTCATCATTCATTTGTCAATATTATGTAGCACCTTGATTGATCTGTGGATGTTGAATCATCCTTGCATACCCAGAATAAATCCTACTAGATTATGGTATATGATCTTTTTAATATATTGTTGAATTTGGTTTGCTAAAATATTTTTAAGGATTTTGTATCTATGTTCATCAGAAATATTGGCATGTAATTTTTTTCCTGTGGTATTCTTGTCAGGTTTTAATATCTGGGTAATGCTGGCCTTGTAAAATAAGTTTGGAAGTGTTTCTTCCTCTTCTATTCTTTGGAAGAGTTTGAGAAGGATTGATATTATTCTTTGAATATTTGATAGAATTCACTAGTATATCTGTCTGGTCCTAGACTTTTATTTTTTATGAGGTTTATTAATTACCAATTTAATATCCTTATTAGTAATTGGTTTGTTCAGATTTTCCAGTTTTTTCTGATTCAGTCCTGGAAGGTTATATGTTTCTAGAGATTTATCTATTTTTTTCTAGATTGTCCCATTTATTGGAGTATAATTGCTCATAGTATTTATGATTTTTTGCATTTTTTGTGGTATTAGTTGTAACTTCTTCTGTTTCATTTATGATTTTCAGTTCATTCTTTCTTTCTTGCTAAGCCTAGATAAACATTTGTCCATTTTGTTTATATTTTCAAAGAACTAGTTTTTAGATTTATAGAATTCTTGTTAGTATTTTGAGTCTGTATTTCTTTATTTTCACTCTGATCTTTGTTATTTTATTCCTTTGATTAACTTTGGGTTTTTTTCTTTTCTTTTTCTCTTGCTAGTTCTTTGAGATGTAAAGTTAGGTTGCTTATTTGCAATTTTCTTGTTTCTTGAAGTAGGCATTTATCCCCATGAACTTTTCTCTTAGAATTGCTTTTGCTGTATCCACAAGTTTTGGTATATTGTGTTCCCATTTTCATTTTTCTTGAGGTATTATATAATTGATTTTTAAATTTATTCTTTGACCCATTGGTTCTTCAGTAGCAACTTGTTTAACCTCCACATACTTCTAAAGTTTTCAATTTTTATTGTAGTTTATTTCTGGTGTCATACCATTGTGGGTGGAAAAATGCTTGATATAATCCCAATCTTTTTAAATGTGGCCTAACATATGTTTTATCTTGGGCAATGTTCAATGTACACTTGGAAAAATAAGTATTCTGGTACTTTGGATGGAATGTTTTGTATATACCTGTTATCTAATGTGTTCTCTTTTTTAATTTAAATTCTTTATTGTTTACAATATTACATAAGTCACCTTTTTCCTTCCATTGACCCCTACCCCCAACGAATGCCCTCACCCCCTCTCCTGTCTTGGTTATGCTCATTTTCATGCATACAAGTCCTTTAGTTAATCTCTTGTCCCCCTCACTCTCTGTCTTCCATCATAAATTGGACAGTCTGTTTATGCTTCCATTTTTTAAAAATATATTTTATTGATTTTTTACAAAGGGGAGGAGAGAGGGATAGAGAGCAAGAAACATTGATGAGAGAGAAACATCAACCAGCTGCCTCTTGCACACCCCCTACCGGGGATGTGCTTGCAACCAATGTACATGCCCTTGACTGGAATCAAACCTGGAACCTTTCAGTCCACAGACCAATGCTCTACCACTGAGCCAAACCAGTTTCAGCGATGCTTCCATTTTTTTGATGGTTCTATTTTTGTTCATTAGTTTATGTTGTTCATTATATTCCACAAATGAGTGAGATCATGTGATGTTTATCTTTCTCTGACTGACTTACTTCACTTAACATATTGCTCTCCAGCTCCATCCATGTTGTCGCAAATGGTAGGAGTGCCTTCTTTTTTATATGAGCATAGTATTCCATTGTGTAGATGTACCAAAGTTTTTTAATCTACTCATCTGCTGGTGGACACTTAGGCTTTTTCCAAATCTTAGCTATGGTGAATTGTGCTGCTATGAACATAGGGGTGTATATATCCTTTCTGATTGGTGTTTTTGGATTCTTGGGATATAATCCTAGAAGTAGGATTACTGAGTCAAATGACAGTTCCATTTTTAACTTTTTTAGCAAACTCCTTATTGTCTTGCACAGTGGCTGCACTAGTCTGCATTCCCACCTCAGTGCAAGAGGGTTTCTTTTTTTCCACATCCCTGCCAGCACTTGTCATTTGTTGATTTGTTGATGATAACCATTCTTACAGGAGTGAGATGGTACTACATTGTCGTTTTGATTTGCATTTCTCAGATGATTAGTAACTTTGAGCATGTTTTCATATGTCTCTTGGCCCTCCTTATGTCCTCTTTTAAAAAGCGTCTATTTAGGTCCTTTGCCCATTTTTTTTTTTAATTGGATTGTTTATCTTCCTTTTTTTAAGTTGTATGAGTTCTCTGTAAATTTTGGAGATTAAAACCTTATCAGAGATAACATTGGCAAATATGTTCTCCCAAGCATTAGGTTTTCTTGTTGTTTTGTTGATTTTTTTTCTTTTGCTGTGAAGAAGCTTTTTACTTCGATGAAGTCCCATTTGTTTATTTCCTCCTTAGTTTCCATTTCCCTAGGAGCTGTACTGGTAATGATTTTGCTATGGCATAAGTCTGCTATTTTGCTACCTATGGCTTCTTCTAAGATTTTTATGGTTTCCCATCTTACATTTAAGTCCTTTAACCATTTTGAGTTTATTTTTGTGTATGGTGTAACATGGTGGCTTAGTTCAGTGGTCGGCAAACTGTAGCTCGTGAGCCACATGCGGCTCAGGAGCCGCCGTTTGCCGCTCTGTTGACTAATGAGTTTGCCGACCACTGGGATAGGGGCTTAATCGTAAGGATCAACAACAGCCTGTAATTATTTGAATTGAGAGTCTAGGTCAGTGGTTGGCAAACTCTTTAGTCAACAGAGCAGCAAACCATGGCGTGTGAGCTGCATGTGGCAAGCAGTTGGGAGCCAGCAATCCTGGATTGTGAGAAGTAGGATTACTTCTCGAGGGGTCTCAGATTGGAGAGGGTGCAGGCTGGACTGAGGCACATCCCTCCCCTCTCCCCCATGTTCACGAATTTCGTGCACTGGGCCTCTAGTATAGCTGTAAAAAAGAAAGATCTCTTAGCCTTTGAGACAGCATGGAGGTACCTGGAGATGATTATACTAAACAAAATAAGCCAGTCAGAGAAAGACAGGTATCAGACAGGTATCAGTCAGGAAAGACAGGTATTCCACTTATATGTGGAATCTAATAAACAAAGTAAATTGACAAATAAATCCAGAGACATAGAAGCATAGAACAAACTGAGGAATTCAGAGGGAAGGAGGAGAGAGGGAACAGGAAGAGACCTTATATGCATATATGCATAATCCATGGGCACAGACAATAGTGTAATGAAGGCTTGAGGAATATCAGGGGACAGGTGGAGGAGGTCATTGGAAGAAAAAAAGGGGACATCTGTAATAATTTTAATAATAAACAGAAATTAAAATGTAAAAAATAAAGTTGTTTTTATCTGTGTTGGAGAAAAGTACAGAATAAAAAAGACATGATTAATACAACATTCCTATTCTCTAATGTTGTTTAGACTTCATGTGAGATCACACCATATTTATGTATTTGACTTATTTTACTCACCATAAACTCTCAAGGTGTATCCAGGTTGTTTCAAATGGCAATCTTTTCTTCTTTTACGTGGCAGAATAATGTTACATTGCATGCATACCATGTCATCCTTACCCATTCATCTATTAACAGACATTGAGGTTGTTTCCATAGGTTGGCTATTGTGATTTATTCTATATTTTTGATGCTTTGACTGTGTGTGTGTAATTTTTGTAAGTCTGAATGATTTTGTAATTTAAATTTTTTAAATTAAAAAAATTAATTTAGAAATAAAACAATTTCATCCTGTCATTCCAGCTTTACTGGTTCTTCCCTTTCATCTCCCGGATGTCTGCAAGGCCACAGACCATGCTGTTAAAGTTGAGTCCACCAACCAGCAGCACCAGCGGCACCTCGGAGCTTGTGAGAAACACAGATTCTCAGGGCTCCCCCTTCCCCGGACCTGCTAGATCAGAATTCCTTGGTGGGAACAGATCCATTTGTTTTAATAAGCTTTCCTGCAGATTCTCAAACACATCTAAGCCTGAGGACCCGCTGTCCTGAGAGAACTGCCTCACACCTCAGTCTCACTGTCCATTCTGTCTGATGGTCAGGAAAAGTTAAGAAGGTAAGAATTTTGAAGACTCAGACCAGTGTCTCCACTTGCTGCACATTAAGATCTCCTGTGAGTTTTTAAAAATCACCAATGTTTGGTCTCCATCTGCAGAGATGCAGATTTAATTGGTCTGGGGTACAGCCAGGACATGGAAAATTTTTTTTTAATTCCCCTGGTAATTCTAATTTGCAACCATAGTTGATAACTGAGCAAGAGAACAAAGGATTTGGCTAAAAGAAAGTGAAAGAAATTAGTGGTCTTAGTCACCCCCTGCTGGCAGGAGGCTAAACAGCTCATCTCCCAGTGACTTGGGAGAGGTAACAGGAGGTGCTGCTGGCTTCCAGGGACTTCATGGCTCACATCTGAAGTCTAGTTGATGTCAGCACAAGAAATGCCCTTCCGAGCAAAATGCCTGATTAAGTCCCAAATTCTGTTTCAAAGACCACGCTATCTGTAATCTATGCAACAGACCCTCAAAGAGCACTTACTATGTGCCACCCACTGACCTAAACGCTTCAAAAACAACCTGTCCCTCCTATTAGCTGCCCTTTGAAGTCTGCATTATTATTACTTCCATGTCACTAACTGAAAACTGAAACACAGAGAGGCTAGTAATTTGTATCAGCCATTACGTGGAGGAGCTGGGGTTTAAACCACAGCAGCTGGCTCCAGATCTCTGATTTTAAACACATCGTTGTCTTGCTGCCTCCGTGTGTGATCTCTCCGCCGTGTTATCTGCAGGATTCCAGGATCTAGAATCTACTATGTGCCAGATACAATATTCTCATTTTACCCAAGAGAAAATGAGGCTCGGGAAGTCCCGTCTACTGTTTGGATGGATTGTAGACCTCACAATTCCCCATACCCAAGTCAGTCACGGTAATATTTCTGAGCTCTTCATTCATATCCGGCCCTTGCCTCCATTCCCACCGTGACTTTGGACAAGTTACTTCGCCTTTCTAAGCCTCTGTTTCCCCAGCAGAATACCCATTTCTAACTCATACAGTTGCAGCAGTGAGGCTTCCCATTTCAAGCTGTTATCTAACATCCTCAGATTTGCCACGATGATTATTTAAAGGGAAAATGTTTATCATTGTCTATAACCAAATTCTCCAGAATACTTTTTCATGAGGTCAAAGGTTCATCTGCATATGTGTTGATGAGGTGGAGTGCTGGGGGCACCCCTTCTGCACACAGCTGGATCACATCAGTACCAAAGGCTGGACCATGAGAACAGCCTATTCAATGCCAGCTGAACTAAATGTGGCTGTCTAATATGCTGATGCTTAAAACTCCATCACAACCTCCCAATCATTAGGATGGCTAGAGGATAAATCAGAAAGGCTTCCAGGAGAAGGAAGTGTCCCACTGAGATCTGAAGAGGCAAATTGCTACTCTGCAGGAGTGGGTCAGTGAGAGTGTTCCAGGCAACTGGCAGAGCAGAAGAGTCAAAGAACCTAGTGCGGGGGTGTCTGACTCTCCTGGCCCCCTATCCCCCAGGCTGGCTTCTGTGTCCTCCTGGGAACCAGAGAGCCACTCTAACCGACCACCACCTGATTCATATTCCAAGGAGGCCTGTGACCAGCTCTCAATTCCACATTATAAATAACTTCAAGGCAAGGCAGCAAGAGAAGGATTCCTGGGTCTTACTGGTCTGCAGTGGGGAACCTGGTCAGAGATCTCTGCTCTAGAGCCTTCTTTTCTCCTGCTTCTTCAAATTGGGCGCTTTGGGGGTGAATACTGAGGCAGAGAGAGGCGTCACCCCACCCCACCACTGCCATGTAAAGTCTTCTGAAGGGGACAGCAGGCAGGTTGATGCCACACACAAGCCACCTCTCCTCTCTGCCTGTGACTGGCCCAGCCTCAACTATTTGTCCCCATGCCTACACACCCCAAAGGAAAGGGGGCAGCTTGCCCAGCAGCTCACCCAGCCATCTGCAGCCATCGATGCAAATTGCATCCCCCAGAGCCCCAGAGCTCCCAAAGGGCCCCATGGCCAGCCTGACCTCCAGCCCAAGCCTGGTGGCTGAGGCCTCACAGCAGGACGCCTTCAGCATGGTGGGTGACAGGCTGCCACCAATGACCGGCACAGTGGTCATTGACAGGGGCACATGCACCTATATGGTGGATTTCATGGGGCAGGCCTTGCCCACCTATGCCACTGCCACCATTAGGCTGTCACCTGAGAAGCCAGCCACCTCAGGGCAGCCAGTGCCGGAGAAGTTCATAGGCAAGGCCGCCCATGCTCTCCTGGAGCTGACTCTGGTGCCGGCGGTAAGAAAAGACATTGTGGTGAAATGGAATGAGGCCAAGCTCATCCGGTGCCACCTTCTGGGCCACAACCTCCACATGGCTACCTTGGACCACCTGCTGCTGTCCTCTCACTGCCCTTCAGCACCCACTGAGAGAGGTGGCCTTCGAGTTGCTACGCTCACCCACCATACACATGGCTGCCCGGTGGGTGCTGTCCGTCTGTGCACACGGCAGGTCAGCAGGCTGTTGGTCAGCACGGGCCACAGGGTCACCTGCACAGTGCCTGTCTTCCAGGGCTACCACCTGCCAAATGCCACCAAGACTCTGGACCTCAAGGGCATCCACCTAAACACCTTCCTTGTGAGATGTTGCTGGGCTCCGGCTTGCTGGGGCAGCAGGACCTGGACATTGTGGAGAACATCAAGGGCCACTTCTGCTGTGTAGCCCCTGACTTCCGTAAGAGCAGGCCCGGACCCCGCTGGAATGCAGGCAGACCCTGACGCTGCCTGAGGAACAGTCGGTCACTTTGGGCAAGGAACTGTTACAGTGCCCAGAGCCTCCAGAGATCCCAAGGTTGTTGCCCACGGGCGTTTCCACCATGGCCAAACAGTCTTCTCGAGGTGCGCCCCCCCCCCCCCAAATCCAGGCGATGTGGCCCGGAACATGCTGCTCTGAGGAGGCTCCTCGCTCTTCATGGCGTTCCAGGGCCACTGCTGTGCAGTCTGCCCTCAGAGGAGCACGTGGTGGCAATGGCCCAGCACTCCTAGAACTTCAGTGTGGATCGTTGCCCAGCTTCCAGTTCTGCTGGGTCTGGTGGGAACAATGCGAGAAGGGTGAAGATGGGTGACAGTAAAACTTCTGCTACCCGGCTGGCTCTGTCCTGCCTTCTCCCAGAGCATGATCTAGTCCACTCCTGGACCCACACAAAGACCCCCTAACCCTGTCAAACCTATCTCCCCTGGTCTGTCCCCCCACCCTCCTAGGCAATCTCAGCTTGGGACTTCACCCTCAAGACATGCCCAGCTTTGGCCTCCCTAATCTTACTCACATGGTCTGTTGCTTTTGATATAGTTCCCCAAGATTCTCCTGGGCTCTAAGGCCCCTTGCTATGTTCCTCAAGGATCCCCAACCCATCCCCATAATCTATTGCTCTCCAAGGAACCTGCGCAGGGTGCCCCAACCCCACTCCCAAAATCTTTCCACAAGCATTCCAGTCCCTAGGCCCACTCTCATAATTTGATCCCCATTTCTAAGTCCCCAAACATACCCCCTAGATCCACTTGCTAAGGCATCCTTGTTTCTGAGCACCCCAAATCCATCCTCTGGTTGTTTTTTACTATTTGATTGCCCAAATTTCTCTGACACACTGGTGTTCTGAGCACCCCAATATCCCCACAAATGCCACTCCCCAACATCCATCACAAAGCTCCAGGTTCTGTTCCACAAGGGACTCTCTTACTAAAAGATTTTCCAAGTCCTCAACCCATCCTCTAACTCCACCACCCCACCCCACCCCCCCCCAAAAAAAAAAATGTGTTCTTCCAGCATGATTTGTTCTCCCAGATTCCTTTTCATCTATGTGCTCCCACAATCCATCCCCCATTCATAGCCCCAAGGAGCACTATGTTCTGAGACCCCAAATTCCCAGGTTGGGCCTCACTGCTCTCAGCTCACACCCCTTGCCCTGCTCTGGACATACACCCACGTGGCACCTTCACAGTGTACCTCCTGTTCCATGCCTCAGCCCCTTCTGAAGGCTCCAGCCCCAGGACCATTCTGTGATGATCCCACTAATGTCCTAGGTCATTTGCTATGTTTGACCCACAAAGATAGTCTCCCAAGGTCACCCCATGATGAATCCCCAGGACACCCGGAACCCACCCCAGAACCAGCCCCTAGGCTCTATCCTATTAGTTGAGTTACCAGTGGGCAATGATGCTCCCCAAGGCTGCCCAGCCCGCTGTGACCTGAAGTAGATACCTCAGGTGGGGGCTCCACCTAGAAACTGGCTCCCTCCCCACCAGCCCCACATAGTCCCCAGGGGCCAATTGTCCTGGGCTGTGTTTCCCCAGCTCCCACCTTTCTGCTAGTAGTTCATGACAAGTTCGCTCCAGCTCCCAGGCCTTACTTAGCCTGTTTCTGCCACCCCACCCCAGGAGCTTTCTCCGGGATCTGCCCTGAGTATGCCCTACGAGGCCTCTCCTGCCCCATCCAGTCCCTGCAGAGGCCTGGAGTGGGAATCCAGCCTCTCATGACTGGCCATTCTCCTCACAGGCTGCCCTTGGTCGTTCTTAGCTCACCTGAGCCCTACTGGAGGCAGGACCCTCTGCTTTCTCACCACCGTCCAGCCCAGCCAGTAAATATCAGGACCCAGGTCAGCAGCCTGGACACCCTCCCAGTTTATCAACAAAATAAGCACAAACTGCCAGAGCTTATTCATGTTCACACTGGGTCCTCTCCTCCCCCCCAGGACAAGGAATCATTCATTCCTTCCTTCACCAGTCAATATCTCTCCCTCATTCTCTCACTCACCTGCCAGCACTGTTCGTATGTAAGAATGGGAACATATATTTATGAAGCATTGAGCCCATGCCACCTGACCCCTCATATACCATCAGACAATGGGGTGGGTTGGGGGTCCTTGCCAAGATCTTCTGTGTTGGACCCGGCCTGGCCTCACCTCTCAACAAGGCAAGCAGCTTTTCAATTTGTAGAATCAACAAGAATCCCCATATTAAATGATAGTGAGGGGAAGCTTTTTATTCTTCCCACTAGGAGGCAGCAAGTCCAACCTCAAAGAGCTGACAGTAAAATTCAATATAGAACCACAATGACTGCAGCAAACCAGTCATCTCCGATCTCAGTTGAAATCCACCCACCCCAGTCTCAGAGCACTGCCAACCACACACACACACACACACACACACACACACACACACACACTGATGTGAGGAAGTGAGGGCTGTTGGGTTGACTCTATTTTAGACTAGACCAAGGTTCCCCAGCTCCAAACCTTCCCTGGGACACATTTGTACGTAACCCTGCAGACATAGGGCCTTCCCCCCCACGCCCCCGCCCCGCCCCATTTGCCTACTACCGTGTTTCCCCGAAAATAAGACATCCTCCGAAAATAAGACCTACTTACAGGTTTCCTTCTGAGTGAAATATAAGGCATCCCCCGAAAATAAGGCTAAACATGAGAGATTTGGTCCACTGATTCTGAAAGAAATGGAGTCACAAGAAATTCACCAGCAAATTCAGGAATTGAATTGTTATGATGATGTTCCAGAACATGATGACATGATTATCATTGAATAAATGAGTAAATTCTTGATACTGTAGGATTCACAGTTTGTCTGGTTTGTGTTGACAACTACCGTACTACCGTACCGTATGCAGGTAATAAATTTCCTTTATTTTCATTTAACAATAAATGTGTACCATATTCTTCTTCATGGAAAAATAAGACATCCCTGAAAATAAGACCTAGCGCATCTTTGGGAGCAAAAATTAATATAAGACACTGTCTTATTTTCGGGGAAACAGGGTAACAATAATGGTGAGCTCACTACACAAGTCTATTAGAAATCGTACCTTCTCAGAGTAGCCTTAAACTTCTGCATTCCCCACTTAGATCACTGGCAGGTACCCTGGAGTCTGCTTTTTCCATGTGAATCAGGAGCTCCATTCTGACCTCACTGTGTGCCTTCCAGCCCTGCTGGGCCTGTGGGAGCATCGGAGGAGCAGGGGCCCCATATTGTATATCACAAGAGAATGGTTTAAGATGTGTGTGCCAAGGTGACAGGGGATGGACTTTGAATTTTGTGTCAACTTGGCTAGGTGCCCAGACGTTGAGTCAAACATCAGTCTACATGTTGTTGTGAAGGTGCTTTTTAGATGAAATAGAACAAAGGTTGGCCTCCTCCCCAGAGGACTCCTGCCAGCAGACCACCTTTGGACTCGCACTGCATTTTTTCCTGGGCTCCAGCTGGCCGGGCTTTCAACTTGTTCGCCTCCACAGTCAGGTGACCAATTTCTTAGAATAAATCTTTCTTTCTCTACACATGCCTCTTATTGCCTTTATGTCTCTGAAGAACCCTTCCTCTCTCAGGACCTTGGCACCTGCTATTCCCTTTACTTAGAGTGCTCCTTCCCATCTCTCATCTTATCAAAGCTTGCATCCCTTCTCAATATGACACAAAGCTCAGCTGCCATAAAAGGAATGATTAAAACAACTGATTCCATGTAAACATACAAAAAAACTCTGCAAGGTCAAAATCACCCTGAACAAAGTCAAGAAAAACTAATAATTTTAAAAATAAAGAGTATTTCTAAAATACAAATGACAGAGTAAACTGTAACTCATAACACAAAGTGGTAGTGTTCATAATACAGAGTGGGGCAAAGTAGGTTTACAGTTGTTTGTGTGGAAAATAATACAATGATTAATAAAGAATAATTCAAGAATAAATTTTGTTTCGTGTACTAACAATTGTAAACCTATTTTTGTCCAGTCCTGTATATACAGAGCTCTAGGAAACAATAAATACGAAAAATATTACAGTAGTCCATGGAAAAGTTAGCAAACCTTAAGCTCATAAAGAAAAATGATTCTTAGACACAGAAGATTCTCGAACTAATAAGGGAAATTAACATTTAAACTATACCGTGACACCATTTTTTACCCCATCAAATTGGCAAAGATCAAAAGGATTGATTAATACCCCATGATGGTGAGGCTGTGGGGGAACTGACACGCTCTTATTTGACAACAATGGAGGAAATCGGTGTGTCCCCTATGCAGGACAGTTGCATATCTACTTAAATGACAAATGCACACACCTTCTGACCCGGCTACAACACTTCTAGGAATTTCTCCTTCAGGTATGATCACTCACATGAGAAATGACATAAAAGCAGTTAGCCAGTGTACCCTGCAGCACACACTATAATGCTATGTGTTTCCAAAGCTGTGTGAAGATCAATCCATGCGAACAGGTTTAATACATTTCATTCAAACATAAAGGAATACTGTAAAAAGGAACCAACAAGCGGTTTTCACTAACATGGAGTAATCCCCACAATATGTTTAAGTAAAAAAAGAAAATCCAAATGATATGTTACCCTTTTATAGAAAAACAGGAATAAATGTATGTATAGATTTTATTTTATTTTTTTTAAATCAATCTTTATTGTTCATATTATTACAAAAGTTCCTCATTTCCCCCCCCCCTCCACCAGGTTCCCACCCCACCCTCTGCCCTTCCCCTCACCCCACCCCATTGTCCTCATCCATAGATGCACAGATTATGTTCAGTCTCTTTCTCCATCCACCACTCCCCTTTTCCCCGAGGATTGTCAGTCCACTCCCCTCCGGTATCTCTGATTCTATTATAATCAACAGTTACTATTGTTCATCAGGTTTTTTAATTTCCTTGGTTTTTTTTTAATTAATAAACTTTTATATTTTTAAGATTAAATTTTAAAATCTAATAATTTTAAACCTTGTTTTTTTTTGCCCTGGGAACTGAGAAGCAAACTTGTTTACATGTAAACTTGCCCTTGGACTATCAAACATCATAGCCATTCAAATGTAAATGAACACATTGTTTAAAGATAGCTGCTGGCTGGAATTGGATTACCTGTTCTGGGTGGGAATGGCATGTCCTCCCCTTTCTCCATTAAAATTAAGGTGTTAGCTTTAAAACCTCTTTTTGGCAAGAGACCTTAAACTTTCAAAACTTTAAATTTTTCAGGTAGCAAATCAATTACTTAGCATTTTCTCAAATCAATAATACCACCACATTCCCAAGGATACACTTCAAACAAAAGACACATCCAAATCGATCAACCAACCTCATCCAGACCCCACACAAGGCACTCACAGATCAACACCCCAGCACTACAACAACTCAACACATCCAGATCTAAGCCTTCATCACTTGATTCAGCAGACCCTCAAGTTCCCCCAAAAGTTTCCAGCCATGTCTGAGAGGCAGCTCTGGGGCCGGGGCAGGCGAGGAGCGAGCTGTTCCAGGCCTGGCCTCTGTTGCTCCGGACCCGGCTGCTGCCGCTCTGGGCCTGGATGCTGCTGCTCCGGGCCTGGATGTTCCCGACCCTGCTGTTCCGGGCCCAGCTGCTCTAGCCCGGCTGCTCCGGGCCTGTCCACTCCGGGCCTGGAAGCTCCCAGCCTGGCTGCTCTGGACCTGGCAGTTGCTGCTCTGGGCCTGGATGCTCCCGACCCGGCTGCTCCGGGCCCGGCTGCTCCGGGCCAGGCTGCTCTGGGCCCAGCCACTCCGGGCCTGGCTGTTCCCAGCCTGGCTGCTCCGGGCCTGGCTGCTGCTGCACCAGGCCTGGCTGCTCCCAACCCGGCTGCTCCAGACCTGGCTGCCCTGGGCCTGGCTGCTGCTGCCCCGGGTCTGGCTGCTCTGGGCCTGGCTGCTGCTGCTCCGGACCCAGCTGCTCCAGGCCCAGCTGCTCCGGGCCTGGCTGTTCCAGGCCCTGCTATTGCTGCTCCGGGCCTGGCTGCTGCTGCTCCAGGTCTGGCTGCTACGGTCCTGACTGCCCTGGGCCTTGCCACCGCAGCCCCAGGCCTGGCTGCCACTGCCCCAGGCCTGGCTGCTTCGGAGCCTGGCTGCTGCTGCTCCAGGCCCGGCTGCCACTGCCCTGGGCCTGGCCACTCTGGGCCTGGCTGCCGTCGCTCCAACGTTCTGTCTTTTTTTTTTTGTCTTTTTTAACTCATTTATGTTGCAGTGTTGGCTGCTGAGTTGAGTTCTTTCTTAATCTTCGATTTTTCAAGATCTTTGTATTCTTTCTTAAGTAATTTTACTATCTTTTTGCTATAACTTGACTTCTTCACATTGAAAACTTCTTTGGTTTCTTCCTCCTCGTCCTGGAAGCTCAGCAGGCTGGCCCGTGGCACCCTTTTGTTCTCCGGGGCCTCCTGCATGGCTTCAGCCTGTTGCCGGGGTCGGCACCGCCCAGGAAGCAGCCCCCAGCCTCAGCTCCGTGGCCCACGATCAGCGGTCGAGTGCCCAGCGGCACCTCTCCCCCTGGGGCCCTGTCACCCAGCTCCTTGATGGCACCCGGCTACGGCAGCCACAGTGGCGGCTCCTGCTCCTCATCGCGCTCTTCCCAGTCTGGAGTTTTTGTCTCCTTCCCAACAGGGCAATCCCGTGGCACAGCCAACCGTCCCTTCTCTGCGCACAATGTGCGCGCCTCTGGGGGCTCTGCCTTTCGCCGCTCCCCCGGGTTTCCGCCTTACTGCCCAGTTTCCCTCTGCATGAGCCTGGGTCCCCGTGATCTGGCCTAGAACTGGGGTTCAACTGGGGCTCAGCACAGTCCGGAGCCCCTGCCTCCCTCCCGCTAGGGCAATCTAGCATCAGAGTCAACAGTCCGTCCTCTGCGTGCAGTGTGCGTGACTCCAGAGGCTCTGCCTTTCGCTGCTCCCCCGGGACTCCGCCTCACAGCCTAGGCTCCCTCTCAATGAGCCTGGGTCCCCAGGGTCTGGCCTAGAACTGGGGTTCAGCACTGTCGGGTCCGGTTCGGGGTTCAGCACAGTCGGAGCTTTTATCTCCTTCCCGCTAAGAAACGCCAGCCAGGCACTCAGCTCCCCCTCCTCTCCGGCTCCGTCCTCTCCGCACGCGCAGCATGTCTCCGTACCTTAGGCTTTTACAGCTCCTCTGATTTTCCTTCTGGTTTTCTCTTTCCTTCTTGTTGTAGAATTTCCAGTCAGTCGACTTCCTATAGCTTTGGCAATGTCCATTTTATATTTTAGTTTTATTTTATTGAAAGTGGTGTGTGCGGCTGCAGTTAGGTGTTTACCTGTGCAGCCATCTTGGATCCTCCCAGGGAACGTCTATGTATGTATAGATTGTAGATAGATCTCACAAGAAATCTGAGCAGTGGGTGCTTCTAGAATAGTTTTTCAAGTTTTATTTCATTATTAAGCCCTAAGGAACAATCATTTTTAGACATTTTTCCTAATAATTCCCAATAAAATTGTAATACCACAGGTCTATGGTAAGTCTGTTTATATATTCTGTATATACCTTTGCTTTATACATAAAACCAGATTTTCGTCTACCCTCAGAAGCAATTTTCACCCACTTGGGGGTGATATCATCTCCACTGATGCTTTATCAGAGAGCCAGGGGCTCGGGTGTTGAGGTGGGAAGAAGACTTCTCTCTGCCTGCTCTTCGAACTGTTAAAATTTTGAATCGTATGAATATATTTTTATTTGTTTGTTTTTTTTGTTAATCCTCACCTGAAGATACCTTTCCATTGATTTTTAGAGAGAGTGGAAGGGAGGGAGGGAGGAAGAGGCACAGAGAGAGAAGGAAAGAGAGAAAACATATATGAGAGAAAGACACATTGATTGGTTGCCTCCCACACTCAACTAAATCTGCAACCCAGGTACATGCCCCTGACAGTGAATCGAACCTGAGACCCTTTGGTGTGCAAGCTAAAGCTCCAACCAGTGAGAGACACTGACCAGGGCTGAGATATATTTTTAAATACAGATGTTTACTTTAAGTTTCTCTGGTGTCCACCCAGGCAGCCCTGTTTACTTTCCTCTTTCCCTAACTGTGCCCATCTGATTTCTGCTTGATGTCTTGACAATGGAAGGTGTCTCACGCCTTGGCCATGAGTTCAGGAGGACATGGGCCCCATGTGCAGCATTCACTCTTTACTCAGCACACAGCCAGGCCCAATAAACATTTGTTGAATGGCTGAATAAATGAGCCACAACTTGGGTGAAGTTAAGAGAAATCTTTCAACACAAGGGCCCTTCCTCCCTGTCTTCCTCCAGCACTGGAGACAGATAGGCCTGGGTTCAAGTCATGATCCTCATATGCTTTGTGACCTTGAACAAGTGACCTGACTTCTCTGAGCCTCACTCAACACACCCAGTGCTTGCTTCAGGGGGCTTTATAAGATTAAGTAAGATCACATAGGCACTCCAGAAAATATGGAAGGACACATTTCAAATTGCCCTTGTCTTTGGGGTAGAAAAAAAAAAAAACTTTCACAGTATAGTAATGTAGTGTTTGAATGTATCACAGGTGAATGCCTCCATAGAAATAATTTGTAAACTGTTTGAGTAATAAATAAAGTGGATTTAACATGCTCAGTACACAGTGAGTGCCAAATAGATGGTGAGGAGGTTGCTACCACTAGAACGTGCCAAGGATGGACTATAAATCCTCCAGCCTGAGAGCTGGGCACCGAGAGCCTTAGTGACCTTCCCCTAAGGGTTCAAGCAGAGGGGACCCACCGAGTCACCATCCAGACTTCACTCTGGTCCCAGATGATCTGTTCTTTGGAGTACCCAAGAGAGGAGATATTTGGAGGAGATGGGTCATTCCACCAGGCAAATTTCAGGTCTGGTGGAGATTAGGGTGGGGTGAGTGATAGGGGGCCAAAAAGCGCACTGTCACAGAATGTCTTCCTTTTACAACTTGACAGCTTGTTCACCATGGGATTCCTTTTGCATTAATTTTGATTTTTAAAATATTACATTAATGCCAGAAGCTGGAAGAGGGAGGAATGGTGTGTGACTGCCAATGGATACAGGGTTTCTTTCTAGGGTGATAAAATGTTTCTGGAAAGGAGACAGTTGTCCTAATTGCCACGGAATTATACACTTTCAAAGGAGGAATTGAATGGTATGAACACAATCTGGATCAAAATCATCACATTGAAATATTATTTAGTTTGTATGCCCTAGAGATGTAATGTATGGTACTAGGTGTACTAGTTAATGATGAGGATTTTTTTCAGTAGATGGAGTTACACATATGTTGATATATACGTGATTTGATATGTGTTATTTTGTTGTATTGACAGCAAGCTTCAAAACTTCATGTGTCAAATTTGCTGAGGGTGCTAACATCACAGATATTTTTACACTTAAAAATGTCAAATTTTGTGCCAAAAAAAAGAGCATTTGCGGGAAGTTTTAATTCATTACTTCATTTTGAAGAAAAGTGCTGCTGAAAGTTATTGTATACTTTGGGAAGCTTATGGTGAACATGCTCCATCTCAAGATACTCGTGAACACTGGTTTAAACACTTTAAAAGTGATGATTTCTATGTGAAAGCCAAAGAACGTTCAGGTCAACCAAAAGTTTGAAGACCAACAATTATAAGCATTATTGGATGACGATACATGTCAAACTCAAAAACAACTTTTAGAAAGATTAAACGTTGCTCAACAAACAATTTCCAATTGTTTACAAGCAATGGAAAAGATTTTAAAGGAAGGAAAATGGGTGCCACACCAACTGAACGAAAGACAAATGGAAAACTGAAAAGTCATTAGTAAAATGTTGCTTCAAGGGCACGAACTAAATAAAATCTTTTTGCATCAAATTGTGACTGGTGATGAAAAGTGAATTTATTTTGAGAATCCCAAATGCACAAATTCATGGGTTGATCAAGGTCAAACATCAACATCAACTGCAAGGCCAAATCGCTTCGGAAAGAAGACAATGCTCTACATTTGATAGGATCAGGAAGATGTGGTTTATTATGAGCTTCTAGGACCAGGTAAAACCATTAATACCAATCATTACTGACAACAAATAATCAATTTGAACCACATTTTGATTGTGAAACAACCAGAATATGCCAGAAGACACAGCAAAGTAATTCTGCTTCATGATAACGGACCAGTACAAGTTTCAATACAAGTTAAAGACATCTTGCCTGGGAAGTATTAATCCACTCATCCTATTCACCAGACCTTGCTCTTTCAGATTACCACTTGTGGCACACACATTTTCTGAGCAGCACTTTAAAATGTATGAAGAAGTGGAAAATTGGGTCTCTGAATGGTTGCCTCAAAACAAGAAAAGTTCTATTGGAACGGTATCCACAAATTACCTAAAAGATGGGGGAAATGTGTAACTAGTGATGGACATTACTTTGACTAAAGCAACTTTGATGTTTCTCTTGAAATTATCGTGTTTTCTTTGATTACAAAATCCACATTATTAACCGGTGCACATAAGTGAATGTAGACAACAGCATTGTATTATGATCATCAAACTCACTAAGAGAATAGAACTGAATTATTCCAATCCCAGTAAAAAGAAATAATTATGGAATGTGATAAAGATGCTAACTATTGCTAATAGGGCAATTGTATTTAATATATAAATGTATCAAATTAACATGTACTTATTAGATTTACACAAGTTTATATGTTAAATATATTTAAATTTAAACAACAAAAATAAAGGAATGTAATTTACTTTGTTTACTGAGATTTGGGGCACCTTTTAGATTTTGCTCAGGGAAATGGCTCACTTGCTTGGCCCTAGTACCAGTTTCATGGACAAAGACCCAAGGAAGCTGGAGGCACTGAGCCTGTTTGCATGAGCCTGGCCAGCCAAGAAGGAGGGGCCTAACAACCAGGCTCCTGAAGACCATGGCTGAGGGGCTTGTCAAGAGTCAAAACCACAGGGCCTGCTTTCCATGGAAACTGAGGAATCCAGTCACACTTAGGAGAAACAGAGTGTGCGGATGGTCCAGACCAATACTCCAGAGAAAATGGCAGAGTCTATATTTAGCATCTGACATCATCTTACTTCAATTGTGATAAGAGTCAGGAAATATATTTTAATTGTTCTCAATCTGGATGTACATTGGAGTCACATGGAGAGTTTTAAAACATACAGATAGTGTATCCAGTCCCCCAGATTTTTATTTGCTGATATGGGCACAGCCTTGTGTGCAGGAATTTTACAACTCCCCAAGGGTAGAGGACAGCCAAAGGTGAAAAACAAGTCCTCTAGCTGTTTGGAGGCTGTGGTCCTGAACCTTGGTCTGCATGAATCACAGCTGAGATGCTGTTAACACTATGGTGCCTGGACACTTTCTCACAAAGTATATCACAATGGCCATGGAAAAGGCCAGGAATTTACTTTCTAATTACTCTATGTTTTTTTACTGTAAGTTAAGATGAAGGATATTTTTCTCATATCAGGGTTTTTCAGACTTTGTAGGACAATCGAAATTCAATGTAATACAATTGCAAAGTACTGGTTCCCATGCAGGATCAGTTATCATAATATATAAAAAGACAGGGGCTGTCATGACCAAAACAACTGGATGGATGACCGAACAACAGGCTACATGGGGCGACAAGGCCGGCAGGGGGGTTAGTGAGGGACGACCAAACAACTGAACAACAGGCTACATTGGGCAACTAGGCCAGCAGAGGGGGGCAATTGGGGGTGACCAGGCCAGCAGGGGGAAAGGTAAGTATGATCAGGCTGGCAGGCAGGTGAGCAATTAGGAGCCAGTGGTCTCAGATTATGAGAGGGATGTCCAACTGCCAGTTTAGGACCAATCCTGAGGATTGGTCCTAAACTGACAATCAGACATCTCCTGAGGGGTCCTGGATTGGAAAGGGTGCAGGCTGGTCTGAAGGGATCCCCTCCACGCACAAATTTCATGCACAAGGCCTCTAGTATCTCTGTATTAGAGGTCAGAGGTAGGAAAGGCATCAGTACTTTGAAATTTACTAGGCCAACCTCAGTCTTGGTCCCTCTTCTAGGACATTCTTTGAAAATAAAACTGACCAAAAAACAACTCCTGACCCCTCTATACGCACATTTTTATGAATCAAGATATCAAAGGACACACAGGGAAAGCTAATGCATATTCTGTAAAGACCCTCCCCTGGACCCAGTAGGCCAAAGAAAAGCCTCAAGACAAAGGGCCCATGGTGTGCTCTCATTAGATGCCCATACCTTGTATCTCTTCTCTCTTTCTCCTAATCTGGGATCCCTCTCACAATCCAGGACTGCTGGCTCCTAACTGCTCACCTGCCTGTCTGATTGCCCCAACTGCCCCCCCTGCCATCATGGTGGACCCCAATTTCCCCCCCCCCCACCGGCTTTGTCACCCTCAACTGCCCCCCTCTGCAGTCCTGTTCCCCCAATGCAGCCTGCTATGCGGTCATTTTGTCATCCCTCACTAATCCCCCTGAAAGCCTAACCACCCCACGTAGCCTGCTGTTTGGCCATCCAGCTGGTCATTTAAGTTGTGACTGCCCCTGGCTTTTTATATATTAGGGTAATGAAACCACCTGGAAAGTCACTCAGTACAAAGTGGAGAAATAAGGGTCAGCTTGTGTTCTGGTGTTACAGGGAGCCAAGAGACAGGTCACTGCCCTCCAGTCCTACAATCACCCATTTTAAAGACAAAGTCAATATTTGCCACCTGGCAACAGCAAGCCACACAAGGAATCTGAGCTCCCATTCTCACAACCACTGCTGTGATGGGGAATGGCAACGGGTAGGCATTATCCAAAAATGTCACATTGCTTTTTACCAAAATTCAACCAAATTATTTGTTTGTTTTTTACATAATCACTTTCTTTGACTCTGTAATTTTTTTATTCTATTCCTCAGTTCTGAAACAGTGATTCTGTTACTTTAGTCCAGCTTAATGGTTTTTTCAATGGACAGACTGATTCTTTGAGCTCCCTACTCTGCCATTATTGTTAAACTGGGAAAATGTTTTGATATCACCTTTTCCTTATTCTCCTTCTTGCTTTTTTTTTTTTTTTTTTTTTTTGGCTGGTTAGTGTTCAAAAATTCTTATTTACTCTATAAAATATCTCCTTTCTATGAACATAAGGATCACAGTTTTTAAAAAATATATATATTTTATTGATTTTTCGCAGAGAGGAAGAGAGAGGGATAGAGAGTTAGAATCATCGATGAGAGAGAATCATCCATCAGCTGCCTCTTGCACACCCCCTACTGGGGCTGTGCCCGCAACCAAGGTACATGCCCTTGCCCAGAATCGAACCCGGGACCTTTCAGTCCACAGGCCGACGCTCTATCCACTGAGCCAAACAGGTCCGGCAGGATCACAGTTTTAAAACTATATTATGATTCATTGTATTGAATTAAGTACTTTTGAGGAAAACAATACCTGCAATATTGCTACCACTTAGATTGGACTAAACCATAAAAGATATCTGTCTGTATACTTTGTATAGCTGAAGCTGACATAACGCCTCAGGTCTCACCAGGCACAAGATGGTCACAGCCAAAATAAATTTTCCACCACCCCACTTGAGTACAGAGAGGGTAGTGAGTTGAAAACTGTCCACTCAAATTTGGTCCATCCAAAACCTCAGAAGGAGATTTTATATGGAAAAAGGATCTTTGCAGATGTGATTAAAATATGAAGATGGGCAGAAAGAGAGAGCAACTGAGGGTCTTATGCTGTGAGTGTTTATCGGCAAGCTGGGAGACAGCGAACACCAGAAGAAACTGCTGGGGGGCTGCTGACAGAGGTGCCCCTCACAGGGAAGCACCCACTCGGGCTGTTTCCCTGCCTGGAGCTACCTACCGGCTTGGACGGGGAAACCTCGCCATCTTGAGAGGAAGATAGGATCGTGTCAGAGGCCTGAATATCCACAGCCGCAGCAACCACCAAGCATCTGTGACCCCCAGAATGCGGATCCCAGGCGGCGCAAACCCCTGACTGCACTGGAGTGCCCCACTGCTCGGCGAAAAGGTCAGATTTCCCAGGGAGAGGGTGGAGAGCGCTCCCGGCGAAAACAAAAAGCCTGCGCGCACAGAGCGCGCTCGCGGAAGCTGGAGGACAAGGGCAGTGATTACAAGTAGAAGCCCCCGCTGTTGGGCGGTTGTCACCCTTGAAAGTGGATGGGGCTCCTAACAGGGGAGATATCTAAAGAGCAACACATTTGGATCCGGCTCGGAGGGATATCGGAGAGTTGCAGGAGATTGCAGTTGCTCGGACCTGCCCCCTCCCCCCCTCTGTAGTTCCAGCTTCAGAGAGGACAGGGGGGGAAAAAAAAAAAAAAAAAAAAAAAAGCTGGATAGGCTCTAGAGTTTGGAAGTCAACCTAGAAACACTGCCCCCAGAGGCTAATTCACAAATTGTCTCTAGTGTAATAAAAACAAAGCAAAACCTGCCTAAAAATCAGGACTGGATCATAACAATAGAGGAAGCGAATGACCTTCATTACTGAAATTTTAATTAAATTTTTTAAATTTTATTATTATTATTTTTTTAATTTTTAAATTTTTGTTTTCATTATTTGCAACGTTTACTCAAGAAACTATTTTTTTTCTTTTTCCTCACTTGATTTTATCTTGATAATTATTACATTGTATATGTAATCAACATTATTACTACTACTAATTTACCTTTTTCATCTTATTTTCTTTTGTTTATTTTTATTATTTTTATTTCATTTGATTATATATATATTTTTTTTTAAAAAATTTCAGGATTACTGTTCTACAGTCTTTATCTATCCTTCTTTCTCCAACGCTTTATTCTATCTCAACCCTACCTTTATGCCTTCACCCTCTTTCCAATCTTTTCCTTTGATACCCTGTTTATCTTAACCCTTTCCTGCTCTAGATTTCCCCCATTCCTTCTGTCTACCCCCTCCTAAAATTTCACCCTACTTGTATATATCTAATTTCCAACTACCTTCTCCAAACCCATTCACACCTCCCATGCAGTTGTCCTAAAAACAAAACAAAACAAAAAAAACAAAACAGTCTTTCTAACTCTTTGAAGTTGTATGTTGAATGTTAACTTTACTGAAGTTGTATGCTTTTCTTTTATAAGATTGATTTGCCTATGCTTTTTGTTTGATTGTATGTTTTTGTTAGCTAGGTTCTAGTCACCCTTATTGGTGATTATTGATATCGCAAACACATTTCTATTCAGTGCCTTGTGTGTTGTACCTGGTTGTGTTGTATTTTGTGCCTTTAAATCAAAGCAGGAGAGAGAGAACTACACAACCAGACATCCTAGATCATGGGGAGACCAAAAAAACAGCCCGCATATGAAAGAAAAGCAGGCTTCACCAGAAAAGGAAGTAAACGATATAGAGGCAAGCAACCTACCAGAGCAAGAATTCAGAGTCACGATCTTAAGATGGCTAAAAATAATGGAAGACAAATTTGACAATATGAGTAAGACCCAAGAGGAAATGAAAAAAACCCAAGAGGAAATGAAGATGACTCAAGATGAAATGAAAAATGACATCGCTACTATGAAGAACTCAATAGAAAGCATCAAGAGCAGACTAGAAGAAGCAGAGGATCGCATCAGTGAGCTAGAAGACAAGATGGAAAAAAATACCCAATTAGAGCAGCTTCTAGAAAAAAAAAAATTAAAAAGCAGGAGGAGAGCCTACGGGAGCTTTGGGACAATGCAAAACAAAACAATATTCGAATAATAGGGGTTCCGGAAGGAAAGAAAACCGAGGTAGACATGGAAAACGTATTTCAAGAAATGACAGAAAATTTTCCTGAGATAGAGAAGAAAAAACCCACACAAATCCAAGATGCTCGCAGAGTCCCAAGCAAAATGGATCCCAGAAGACGGACGCCAAGACATATTATAATTAAATTGGCAAACACCAATGACAAAGTTAGAATCTTAAAAGCAGCCAGAGAGAGACAGAAAGTTACATATAAAGGAACCTCCATCAGACTAACAACTGATTTCTCAACAGAAACTTAACAGGCCAGAAGGGAATGGGATGAAATATACAAAGTCATGCAAAGAAAGGGTCTGAATCCAAGAATACTGTACCCAGCAAGACTATCAATCAAAATTGAAGGGGAAATCAGGAGGTTCACAGACAAAAAAAGACTAAAGGAATTTATCTCCACCAAACCAGCAATGCAAGAAATGCTAAAGGGTCTACTGTAAAAATAAAGAAATAGGAAGCGAAGAAGGAACACAGGGGTATAGAATAAAAATGGCATCAAATGAGTACCTATCATTAATAACATTAAATGTAAATGGTTTAAATGCTCCAATCAAAAGACATAGGGTAACAGATTGGATAAGAAAACAAGACCCATACATCTGTTGTCTACAAGAAACCCACCTCAGAAAAAGAGATGCACACAGACTGAGAGTGAAGGGATGGAAAAAGGTTTTCCAGGCAAATGGAAATGAAAAGAAAGCTGGGGTAGCAATACTTATATCTGACAAATTAGATCTCAGAGTGAAGCACATAACAAGAGACAATGAAGGCCACTTCATAATACTAAAGGGAGCAATCAAACAAGAAGAAATAACCCCGGTAAATATATATGCACCCAATACGGGAGCACCCAAATACATTAAAAAAAAAAAAAAAAACTGCTGGAGGTCATTAAGGGAGAGATTAACAGCAATACAATCATAGTAGGAGATTTTAATACCCCACTGTCACCCTTCGACAAATCATCTAAACAAAAAATCAGCAAAGAAATATCAATCCTAAATGACTCACTAGACCAGATGGAATTAATTGACATCTTCAGAACATTCCACCCCAAATCCACAGAATATACATTCTTCTCAAATGCACATGGGACATTCTCAAAGATAGACCACATTTTGGGACATAGGCAAAGTCTCTTCAAATTCAAGAAGATAGAAATCATATCAAGCATCTTCTCAGACCATAATGGCATAAAACTGGAAATTAACTACAATAAAAATAATCCAAAGAAATCAAACACATGGAGACTAAACAGCATGCTATTAAATAAGGACTGGGTTACCAGAGAAATCAAGGAAGAAATTAAAAACATCCTGGAAACAAATGACAATGAAAACACAACAATCCAAAATCTATGGGACACAGCAAAAGCAGTTTTGAGAGGGAAGTTCATATCCTTACAAGCCTATTGCAAAAAACTAGAAAAAAGTGTAACAAAAGATCTAACTCTACAACTCAAAGAGTTAGAAAAAGAGCAACAAGAAAAGCCCAGTGTAAGTAGAAGGAAATAACAAAAATCAGAGCACAGATAAATGACATAGAGACCAAAGAAACAATACATAAGATCAACAAAACCAAGAGCTGGTTCTTTGAAAGGATAAACAACATAGATGGACCTCTAGCCAGACTAACCAAGAAACAAACAGAGAGGACCCAAATAAACAAAATCAGAAATGAAAGAGGTGAAATAACAACAGACCCCACCGAAATACAACGGATTGTTACAAAATACTATGAACAACTCTACTCCAACAAACTGAACAACCTGGAGGAAATGGACATATTCCTAGAAAAATACAACCTTCCAAAACTCAATCAGGAAGAATCTAAAAATCTCAATAGACCAGTGACTTGGGAAGAAATTGAAACAGTCATCAAAAAGCTTCCAGCAAACAAAAGCCCAGGTCCAGATGGCTTCACAGGAGAGTTTTACCAAACATTCAAGGAAGAACTAAAAACTATCCTCCTCAGACTATTCCAAAAAATCCAAGAGGAAGGAACACTTCCAAATTCCTTCTATGAAGCCAGCATCACCCTAATACCAAAACCAGATAAAGACAACTCAATGAAAGAAAATTACAGGCCAATATCCCTCATGAACATAGATGCCAAAATCCTCAACAAAATTCTAACAAATCGGCTCCAGCAGAGCATCACAAAGATCATACACCATGACCAAATGGGATTTATTCCAGGAATGCAAGGATGGTACAATATCCACAAATCAATAAACATGATACATCACATAAACAAATTGAAAGATAAAAATCATATAGTCATATCAATTGATGCAGAAAAAGCATTCGATAAAATCCAACACCCTTTTCTGATAAAAACTCTTAACAAGGTGGGAGTACAAGGATCATACCTCAACATAATAAAAGCTATATATGATAAACCCACAGCCAACATTATACTCAATGGGCAAAAACTAAAACCATTCCCTCTAAGAACAGGAACAAGACAGGGATGCCCACTCTTGCCACTCCTGTTTGACATAGTACTAGAAGTACTAGCCATTGCAATTAGACAAGAGGAGGAAATAAAAGGCATCCAAATTGGAAAAGAAGAAGTAAAGTTATCTTCATTTGCAGATGACATGATATTGTACATAAAACACCCAAAAGACTCCATTAAAAAACTAATTGACTTAATAAATGAATTTGGCAATGTAGCAGGATACAAAATTAATGCCATGAAATCCATGGCTTTTCTATACACCAACAGAGAAACTGCAGAAACAGAGACTAAAAAAGCAATTCCATTTACCATCGCACCAAAAAAATTAAGATACCTAGGAATAAATTTCACTAAGGAAGTAAAGGACCTATATGCGGAAAACTACACAACACTGAAAAAAGAGATAGAGGAAGATGTAAGGAGATGGAAGAACATACCATGTTCATGGATTGGTAGGATCAACATCATCAAAATGTCCATACTTCCTAAAGCAATCTATAGGTTCAATGCACTCCCCATTAAAATACCAACGACATATTTCACCGACCTAGATAGAACTCTCCAAAAGTTCATTTGGAACAATAAAAGACCCCGAATAGCCACAGCAATCCTGAGAAAGAAGAGTAAAGTAGGAGGGATCTCAATACCAGACTTCAAACTATACTACAAAGCCACTGTTCTCAAAACAGCCTGGTACTGGCACAAAAACAGACATATATTTTAGATCAATGGAATCGAATCGAGAACCCAGATATCAACCCAAATCACTATGCTCAATTAATATTTGACAAAGGAGGCACAAATATACAATGGAGTCAAGACAGTTTCTTCAATAAATGGTGTTGGGAAAATTGGACAGACACATGCAAAAGAATGAAACTAGATCACCAACTTACACCATTCACAAAAATAAACTCAAAATGGATACAGGACTTAAACATCAGATGGGAAACCATAAAAATACCAGAAGCATCCACAGGCAGCAAAATCTCAGACATATGCCAAAAGAACTTCTTCACTGATACTACCCCTAGGGCAATGGAAGCTAAAGAGAAAATAAACAAATGGGACTACATCAAAATAAAAAGCTTTTTACAGCAAAAGAAACCAGCAACAAGAAAGCCCACTGTGTGGGAGAACATATTTGCAAATGATACCACTGATAAAGGTTTAATCTCCAACATCTTCAAACAGCTTATACAACTAAATAAAAGGAAGATAAATAATCCAATTAAAAAATGGGCAATGGACCTAAATAGAACATTTTCAAAAGAAGACAGAAGGAAGGCCAAAGGGCACATGAAAACATGCTCAAAGTCACTAATTGTCTGAGAGATGCAAATCAAAATAACAATGCGGTACCATCTCACACCTGTCAGAATGGCCAACATCAACAAATCAACAAACGACAAGTGTTAGCAAGGTTGCGGAGAAAAAGGAACCCTCTTGCACTGCTGGTGGGAATGCAGACTGGTGCAACCACTGTGGAGAACAGTGTGGAGTTTCCTCAAAAAACTGAAAATGGAACTCCCATTTGACCCAGTAATCCCACTTCTAGGAATATATCCCAAGAAACTAGAAACACCAGTCAGAAAGGATATACGCACCCCTATGTTTATAGCAGCACAATCTACAATAGCCAGAATTTGGAAACAGCCTAAGTGTCCGTCAGCAGATGATTGGATCCAAAAACCATGGTACATCTACACAATGGAATACTATGCTGCCATAAAAAAGAAGGAATTCTCATCATTTGCAGCAACCTGGATGGAATTGGAGAACATCATGCTGAGTGAAATAAGCCAATCAATGAAAGAGAAACACCACATGACCTCACTCATTTGTGGATAATAAAGAGCATTATAAACTGATGAACCAAAAGATAGATATAGAGACAGTATATCAACAAGTAGACTGTCAAATTACAGCGGGGAGGGGAGGAAGATCTGGGGGAGATAATAGATCAACCGAAGGACTTTTATACATACATATAAGTACAACCAATGGACACAAAACTCTGGGGAGGGAGGGGATATGTGGGAGGGAGGGAGGGGGGCAAAAAAAATCAATAAAATATATTTAAAAAATAAAAAATAAAAAAATAAAATATAAAGATGAACTCATCCTGGATTTAGGGTGGACCGTTGCTGGAAACCAATTCCAGCATGTCATAATTGCAAGAGTTTCATTGAAAGATTGTTGGAACTTGGGGACTCAACAAGGGCTGAGTCACATATGTTATCTCCTGCTAGGATGGCTAAAGGCATTTCCCCAGACCTAAAAAGGATGCAATAAATTGATTATTTACTGCCAGATAGCTCAGGGCATCTTAATCTACATGTTATTACCTCCTACTGGCCAAACACCTGAACAGCTATTGTCTATTACCCAATCTAACAATGGATTCTGTATGAAACCCTGTCCTTTGAAGTGTATATCTCCACCATGCCTTAGGACAATTTGTGTTAATAAAAAGGAAGGGGTCCTGAGACAAGGAGAACTTGGTTTCTACAGCCAAGTTCCTCTGCCTCTCTCAATATTCCTTTCAAAATTATGTTTCATCTCTGGACTCTTATTTAATTTATGCACAGCCCCCTTTTTAGATTGCTGAACCCTTCTAGATGTCGGATTAAGACCACTTGAGTTAAATCGTGCCCAATGTCCAGCAGACCGTAAATTCAATGACTTGTGTTTTCTTAGTGATTTTCTATATTTTACAAGCATACTTATAAAGCACATACTAGTTTTATAATTAAAAAATAAATGCTATTTTAAAACAGAGACATGGTGAGAAGACCATATGAAAAACATAGGTAGAGATTGGGGCAATGCTGCCATGGGCCAAGAATGCAGCAACCAACTGGAGCTGGAAGAGTAAGGGGGATTCTCTGCTGTTGACAAACTGGCATTCAGTTGTAGGATCTCCCATTTATTCTCAGTCAAACCATTAAAACCTAATCAGACATTGTCTTAAAAATTCCACTGATCACATGGTTTATTATATAAGTGTCCTAAAGATTGACGACCATGCCAGATGCCATCCTTTAAATTGTCATTCCTGAACACCTTTCTTTTACAATGTAACTCCCTGAAATCATAATGTACATCTTGGAAACACTCAAGAATAATTCATATTCATGGAAGAGAAAATCCAAGTAAAATTAATTTAAGATAAAATCATTTAACATGATAATAAGAAGAGAGGAGAAAATATTCAATGAGTGAGGAAATCAACCCGTGTTATTGGGATTTGAGGAACAGATAATGTCTAAGTATTATTAAAACTTTATAACTAACACACTAAATTATTCCTCAGGATAAATTACCTGTGTAGAATTTAATATAAAATTGAATAAAATCATGATAAATAGAAAGTGAGGTATAACAAATAAAAATCTTATTTGTTATCACATGAAACCTAATCTCTCATCTGCAAAACTATCTTCTCTTCACAATTCTTTTCTCTCAAAAAAGTTTAAGAAAGTACAATGATAATACAACAAAACAATACAGTCCAGAGCAAGAAACAGGACTAACATTGATGGAAGCAAGTAAAACTTAGTGTGGCCTCATAGTGAACCATTTCCCAAGGGACACACAACTTGGCTTCTTCAACACAACCTTCTGCTATTTTTCATGTAGTTTTCATCTTTCTTGGCTTCTGGCTCTCGGCCTCCCTGGCAAGAGGGTCATCAATCTTTGTTATCCTTTCAAAGAACCTGCTCTTGGTTTTATTGATCTTATGTAGAGTGTTTTTGGTCTGCATGTCATTTATTTCCATTCTGATCTTTGTTTCCTTCCACTTGTTCTGTTTTTTTCTTGTTGTTCCCTTTCTAATTATTTAAGTTGTAGTGTTAGATAACTTATTAGTTTTTCTTGCCTTTTTGAGGTAGGCCTATAGTGCTATAAACTTCCCTCTCAGTTCTGCTTTCACTCTGTCCCATAGATATGTAAATAAACCAACAGAGACTAGAATAATAATACATCAATAAAGCAGATAAAGAAGATTTATTTTTGAAAAGAGAAAAGACAGAGAAACATTAAAACTGGGAAAGGAGAAGAAAAACAGGATAAAAAAAGAGAAGTGAAAAAAAGGTGCCAAAAATAAATAAAAATAAAATAAAATGATAAATAATAATTAAAATATTTAAATAACAAAAATAATAAAGTGAAGTGCCATTTGCTTCAACCAAGGTTTAATGCCCTGTGGAAGCTGGTTTAAGACCCCACTCTTCTGTTTTATCTGCTCATTCTGGGCTTCCTGTTAGGTACTTAGGTTCTGGCCACTGTCAGACACTGTCTTTTGGGCTTTTAGCACCCTGCTTGAAGCTCCAAGTGATCCAAAGTCCCTTTGTTTGTGTCTGTATTCACAGGCCTTGGATGCAAGCAGGCAGGACCAATCTGCCCCCTTTGCCTGTCTGCCAACTGTCAGTCTTAATCACTCAAGCATCTGTTTCTGACAGGCTTTAGATGGGTTGGTGCTGTTTCACTTTCTGGGAATAAGATGGGTGTGTTTTTCCTAACCCAGAGCTACTTCTCTGAGAGCAACCAAAATATTACTCTGGCCTTGGTTGGTCATCGATCCTGTATGGAGATCAATGGGGTTGGCTGGAAACATAGAATGTTTATCAGGTTCCCCAAATAGTGGGGGAAACTGGCCCACCTTCCAATCCAGTCACTGAGGGTTCCTTGGGACTACTCAGATCTGTAAGCTTGGCCTCTGCCTTTGTTTCCGCTATAAAGCTTAAAATGCAGGGTGTGGTAGGCTGTATCTTCTGCTTGAGGCTACTGGGAGGAGCTAGCTCCTCTGGGGAGAAATGGCCACTTAGGTTTGGAAGCTTAAGAATGGCCACTTAGGTTTGGAAGCCCTAATGTGGGATTCCTGACCATATGTCCCTGCCCTGCTTCCGTCCCCAGGCTCTCCTCAGGCACCTCAAGCCTGTGCCTCTCAGGCATGCCAAAGCTTCCGGTGAGTGTTTGCAATTGAAAAGTCCTGTGTTCTGGGTTTACAGAATAAAAGCACAAACAGAACCAAAACTACAACAAAACTGTGGGTTTTTCTCCCCCTAGCACGGAGCTGCTGAGGCTGCCTTTTGTTGTGCAGCCTTTTATGGCTGTGGTCTTGGGCCCAGATTCCCTAGGCACCAGCAGCCCTGTGGCTTTCCCTTTTCACAGATGGATATTGCACCTGTCACCAAGGGCCATGGCTTTGGTGCAATACAGCTTCCTCCTCACCCTCTCAGCCTGCTGTCTGGCTGCCCCTATCAAGCCCTCGTCCCCATTTCTACTGGTCTCCAGTTGTCCTCTGCCCTTCCTTGTTGTAAATTGTCTCGTCAGCTGTGTCTAATTTGTTAATTCCAGGTGGATGTTCTCCGATTTAGTTGTATTTCCAGTCTGGCCCAGGGATGAGATGCATGACATGTCTGCCTATTTGACCACCATTTTTCCTCCTAGGTTTTTGCTTTTCATTACTTTAAATATTTCATGCCAGTCCCTTCTGGCATGCAAAGTTTCTGTTGAAAAATCAGCTGATGGTTTTACTGGAGTTCCCGTGAAGATAACAAAATGATTTTCTGTCACTACTTTTAAGATTATCTTTCAGTCTTTAAACTTTGGTATTTTTTTATCCTAGTTTGAGCTTCTTTGTGGGACTCATGGTGCTTTCTAGACTTCTATGTCTATTCTTATGCCAGGTTAGGCAAGTTTTTAGTCATTATTTCTTCAAATGGATTTTCAATCCTTGGCTTTCTTTTTTCTCCTTCTGGTACCTCTATGATACAAATGTTGTTATATCTGATGTTGTCACAGTAGTTCCTTAAATTATCCTATTTTTTTAAATTCTTTTTTCTTTTTGCTATTCTGATTGGGTGTTTTTGGTTACTTCATCTTCCTAATCACTGATTTGATCCCCTGCTTCATCTAATCTGCTATTGATTCTATCTAATGTATTCTTTATTTCTGGCTTCTATCACTTTGTATAAGTTTTCACTGAGTTAATCTACTCTTCTAAGTTTTTAAAAGCTTTTTATCTAGTATTTTTTCCCCCTCCATTTTGTTTAATTCCTTTTCTGAAGTTTTATCCTGTTTTGGGGTCATATTTCTTTGTCTCCTCATTTTGGATACCTCCTTTTTTTCTTTATACACATTAAGTATTTCTACTATATCTCAGAGTTTTGTCAGGGTGGTCTTATGTAGTAGGTATCTCATGGGGCCCAGTGGTATAGTCTTTCTGTTTGCCTGAACTGGGTGTGTTAGAGGTGTTCCTTATGTGAGTTGTGTGTCCCCTCCTATTATAGTTGAGTTTTGATTGCTGTTAGAACATCAGTGGGTGGGATTGATCCTCTGGCTATCTGGCTTTTGGGACTGGCTGTGATAACAGCAGATAAGCTGTTGTGGGGCTAATGCTATGAATTGGGCTTTGCTATAGCAAAAAAAATAGTATATTGTCTGCTGAGTCCTTTCTTTGGGCGTGTCATTTGTGGAGCTAATTGTGAGGTGCTCTGGTGTGGTCTGAGGTGTCCACTCGGTTTTTTGTTTATGGGCCTTTTAGAAGGTGCTCCAGTTCAGGCCCAGGTCATCATCTGCCTCTGTCCAGCTCAAGGTCACCTGGTAGCAGCTGCAAAGTGATCTGTTGTTGGTAGCTACCTATGCTGAGCTTGAAGGTACCTGGAAGAGTTATGCTATGAACCAAGGTAAACTGTTATGAGTGCTGAAATGGGGGCTGCTTAACCAAAGATCAAGGGCAATCTAAAGCTAGCTTCTGTTTATTTGAAGTTTATGGCCCTTTTAGAGGTTTTAGAGAAGTCTGAAGTGTGGGTCTAGTCTGGAAGCTTGTCAGTAATAGCTGCTAAAAAAGATTCTGGCCGATGCACAAGTTGGGTTGGACTGGTTTTCAGGAAATCACCAGTGAGGGTGAATTTGATGGAGACTCAGATTTTGTACCTGCCTGTGCCTTCAGGCTAAATGTAGGGAGAGCCAAATAAAGAAACAATGACACCTGCCAGCACACTGTCTCCCCAATGACTCTCCCTCCTGCCCTTGACCTGTAGCCAGACAATTCAATTTCTTCCCATAAATCCTTGGCTCTTTTCTAGATATTATCTCAACACTGGAGCTCAGAGCCACTGGATATGTTAATAAGTAAATCCATGTGTGGACCCTTTAAGAGAAATGCCTGAGACTCTGGCAGCCCTCCATCTCACTGAACAATCCCTGCTCATTTTTACAGCTAAATGTTTTGGGGACTCCTCTTCCTGGCACTGGTGCTGTCCTGCTCTGCCCATGTGGGATGTGACCCTTATGGGGCAACCAGGTCGGTGAGGGGGAGGGAGGTGATAGGGGCTATCAGGCCAGTGGGGGAACAGTTGGGCAACCAGATCAGCGGGCAGGGGGTGGGCAATTGGGGATGACCAGGCCAGCAGGGGCAGCAGTTGGGGGCTATCAGGCTGGCAGACAGTGGCAGTTAGAGGTGATCAGGCTGGTGGTGGTGGGGAATTAGGGGTTGATCAGGTAGGCAGACAGGTGAGTGGTTAGGAGCCAGGGGTCCCAGATTGTGAGAGGGATGTCCTGGATTGGAGAGGGTGCAGGCTGGGCTGATGGGACCCCCCCCCCCTCCCCATGCATGAATTTCTTGCACCAGGCCTCTAGTCAATATATAAAGAACTTTTAAAACTGAACAACAGAATACAAGCAACCTATCTCCTCTCAATTAAGCCAAAGAATTGAATAATCATTTCTCCAAAGACATAAAAATGGCAAAAAGTACATGAAATGATAATCAACCTCATTATAAAAAAATAAAAACCACAGTGAGATGGATGCTACTTAGCATTTACAAGGATGGCTATAGTAAAAAAGTAAAATAAAATAAACAAATGTTGGTGAGGATTTGGAGAAACTGAAACCATTATTTATTGGGTCGGCAGCTAAGTAATTGCGGGTTTCACACATATATGGTTTCAGTTGAATTTTTAGGTTTGCAGACGTAGTACAAATGTAAAACACATTTTGTTATTTGATAGTTGGCTATTCAGCTGTTAATCAGTAAAAAAAGTTTTTTGATCTGTTTTGTAGTTTTTGTTTGGCGTTCGTTGAAAAATGGAAAATCAAAAGGAAAATTTTCGTCATATTTTGCTTTTTTATTTCCGCAAAGGGAAAACGCATCGCAAGCTCATAAAAAGTTATGTGCTGTTTATGGTGACGAAGCCTTAAAAGAACGGCAGTGTCAAAATTGGTTTGCCAAATTTCGTTCTGGTGATTTTTCACTCAAAGATGAAAGACGCTCTGGTCGTCCAGTTGAAGTTGATGACGCCCTAATCAAAGCAATAATCAATTCAGACTGTCACAGTACAACACGTGAGATTGCAGAGAAGCTTCATGTATCACATACATGCATTGAAAATCACTTAAAACAACTTGGCTATGTTCAAAAACTCGATACATGGGTTCCTCACGAACTGAAAGAATCACAGTTAACGCAACGCATTAGCAGCTGCGATTTGCTAAAGAAACGTAATGAAAATGATCCATTTTTAAAACGACTGATAACTGGCGATGAAAAATGGGTTGTTTACAATAATATCAAGCGGAAAAGATCGTGGAGCAGGCCAGGTGAACCAACTCAAACAACATCAAAAGCTGATATTCATCAAAAGAAGGTTTTGTTATCAGTTTGGTGGGATTACAAAGGAATTGTCTACTTTGAACTCTTACCACCCAACCGAACGATCAATTCTGATGTCTACATTGAACAACTAACGAAATTAAACAATGCAGTTGAAGAAAAGCGGCCCGAATTGACAAATCGAAAAGGTGTTGTATTCCATCATGACAATGCAAGGCCACACACATCTTTGGTCACTCGGCAAAAATTAATGGAGCTTGGTTGGGATGTTTTGCCACATCCACCATATAGTCCTGACCTTGCACCATCTGATTACTTTTTGTTTCGATCTCTACAAAACTCCTTGAATGGTAAAAATTTCAATAATGATGATGATGTCAAATCGTACCTGATTCAGTTTTTGCTAATAAAAACCAGAAGTTTTTTGAACGTGGGATTATGATGCTGCCTGAAAGATGGCAAAAGGTCATTGATCAAAATGGGCAATACATTACAGAATAAAGTTATTTAGTTCCATGAAAAAATTGTCTTTGATTTTCTTTTTAAAATCCGCAATTACTTAGTTGCCGACCCAATATTATATTGCTGGTGGGAATGTAAATGATACAACCATTGTGGAAAAGAGTTCTAAGGTTTTTCAAGAAGTTAAGCAGAATGACTGTATGATCCAGCTAGTCCATCCTAGGGATATTCTAAAGAGAGCTGAAAACAAATGTTTGAGCAAAAACTTGTACATGAATGTTTGTAGCAGTACTATTGATAATAGTCAAAAGATAGAAACAACTCAAATGCCCATCAGCTGATGAGTAGATTCACAAAACATGGTATATATACATGCAATGGAATGATGTTCAGCCCCCAAAATGAATGAAGTTCTGATCCATCATACAACATGGCTTAACCTTGAAAACATATTAAGAAAAAACAAAACAAACAACAACAACAACAACAAATACAGACACAAAAATACGCCCTTATCTGTGAGAGATCTTTTTTTCCAAGACCCCCAATGAATGCCTGAAACCATGGTTAGTAGCATAGCTTATAAATACTATGCTTTTTTCTATACATACATGCCAATGATAAAGTTTGTTATAAATTGAGCACAGTAAGAGATTAACAATAATTAACAATAAAATAGAAAAGTTATAACAATGTGCTGCAATAAAAGTTATATTAATATGGTCTCTCTCTGTGTGTATCTCTATCTCAACCCCTCTCTCTGTCTCTCCCCTACCCCCTCTCTGACTCAGAAGATCTGATAGACAATATGATAACCAAGATGACTATCGAATGATTAAAGGGCCCATAGCATATATATTGTGGATGCACTGCACAAAGGGATGACTCACATCCCATGTGGGGCAGAGCAGGACAGCACAAGATTTCATCAAACTAATCAGAGAAATAAGTAATTTAAAACTTATGAATTATTTGTTTCTGGAATTTTTATTTAACTTTCTGGATGATGGTTGACTCTGGGTAAATTAAACGATGGCAAGTGAAACCACGGATAAAGTGGGACTACTGTATTGCATGATTCTATTTTTATACAATGTCAAGAATAGGTAAATTTGTAGAAACAGAAAGTAGATTAGTGTTAGCCAGTGTCTGGGATAAAGACTATGTAATGACTTTGGAGTTTATTTTTGGTGTGATTAAAATGTTCTGGAATTAGATAGTGGTGATGGTTGCTCAGCACTGTGACATTACTAAAACTCATTGAATTATACACTTTAAGACAATTAAGTAGCCTATCTGGTTTGGCTCAGTGGATATAGCATCGGCCTGCCAACTGAAGGGTCCTCAGTTTGATTCTGGTCAAGGGCACGGGCTCGATCCCCAGTGTGGGGCGTGCAGTAGGCAACTGATCAATGATTCTCTCTCATCATTGATATTTCTCTCTCTCTCTCTCTTTCTCTCTCTCTCTTTTCCTCTCAGAAATCAGTAAAAATATATTTTAAAAAATAGTTAAGTAAATAATGCTGCAACAAACATAGGGGTGCATATATCTTTGTGAATACATGTTTTTGTGTATATACCCAAGAGATGAGCTGCTGGGTCACATAATATTGGGTCGGCAGCTAAGTAATTGCGGATTTTTTAAAGAAAATCAAAGACAATTTTTTCATGGAACTAAATAACTTTATTCTTTAATGTATTGCCCATTTTGATCAATGACCTTTTGCCATCTTTCAGGCAGCATCATAATCCCACGTTCAAAAAACTTCTGTTTTTTATTAGCAAAAAACTGAATCAGGTACGATTTGACATCATCATCATTATTGAAATTTTTACCATTCAAGGAGTTTTGTAAAGATCGAAACAAAAAGTAATCAGATGGTGCAAGGTCAGGACTATATGGTGGATGTGGCAAAACATCCCAACCAAGCTCCATTAATTTTTGCCGAGTGACCAAAGATGTGTGTGGCCTTGCATTGTCATGATGGAATACAACACCTTTTCGATTTGTCAATTCGGGCCACTTTTCTTCAACTGCATTGTTTAATTTCGTTAATTGTTCAATGTAGACATCAGAATTGATCGTTCGGTTAGGTGGTAAGAGTTCAAAGTAGACAATTCCTTTGTAATCCCACCAAACTGATAACAAAACCTTCTTTTGATGAATATCAGCTTTTGATGTTGTTTGAGTTGGTTCACCTGGCCTGCTCCACGATCTTTTCCGCTTGATATTGTTGTAAACAACCCATTTTTCATCGCCAGTTATCAGTCGTTTTAAAAATGGATCATTTTCATTACGTTTCTTTAGCAAATCGCAGCTGCTAATGCGTTGCGTTAACTGTGATTCTTTCAGTTCGTGAGGAACCCATGTATCGAGTTTTTGAACATAGCCAAGTTGTTTTAAGTGATTTTCAATGCATGTATGTGATACATGAAGCTTCTCTGCAATCTCACGTGTTGTACTGTGACAGTCCGAATTGATTATTGCTTTGATTAGGGCGTCATCAACTTCAACTGGACGACCAGAGCGTCTTTCATCTTTGAGTGAAAAATCACCAGAACGAAATTTGGCAAACCAATTTTGACACTGCCGTTCTTTTAAGGCTTCGTCACCATAAACAGCACATAACTTTTTATGAGCTTGTGATGCGTTTTTCCCTTGCGGAAATAAAAAAGCAAAATATGACGAAAATGTTCCTTTTGATTTTCCATTTTTCAACGAACGCCAAACAAAAACTACAAAACAGATCAAAAAACTTTTTTTACTGATTAACAGCTGAATAGCCAACTATCAAATACAAAATGTGTTTTACATTTGTACTACTTCTGCAAACCTAAAAATTCAACTGAAGCCATATATGTGTGGAACCCGCAATTACTTAGTTGCCGACCCAATAGCTCTATTCTCAATTTGTGAGGAACCAATTTGTGAGGTGCAGACTGCTTTCCATGGTGGCTGCACCAGTCTACATTCCCACTAGCAGTGAGTGAATGGGGATTCCCTTTTTTCCACAACTTCTCTAATACTCCCCAATGAATTTAATTTAAGAAGGGAAGGAAGGAAGGAAGGAAGGAAGGAAGGAAGGAAGGAAGGAAGGAAGGAAGGAAGGAAGGAAGGAAGGAAGGAAGGAAGGAAGGAAGGAAGGAAGGAAGGAAGGAGGGAGGGAGGGAGGGAGGGAGGGAGGGAGGAAGGAAGGAAGGAAGGAAGGAAGGAAGGAGGAAGGAAGGAAGGAAGAAGGAAGGAAGGAAGGAAGGAAGGAAGGAAGGAAGGAAGGAAGGAGGAAGGAAGGAAGGAAGGAAGGAAGGAAGGAAGGAAGGAAGGAAGGAAGGAAGGAAGGAAGGAAGGGAAGGAAAGAAGGAAAGAAGGAAGGAAAGAAAGAAGGAAAGAAGGAAAGAAGGAAGGAAGGAAAAAAGAGTCTAGAAATGCCCACTCTGCCTGACTGACCTCCACAGTCACTTCCTTAAAGGTCACCAAGTTCTAAAATTGTCACAAACCTCATGGCTTGACCAAGGACCACCCATACCAAGCTTGATGGGGAAAGGGTTGAGAATAACAAGAATAGGGACAAAAAAATTCAAAGTGGAAGATACATAGGCAGGGTTCTAAGTTGTCCTCTTATTTGCTTTTGGAGTCAGTTCTTTAAAAAACAAACAAAAAACAACCTTTATTGTTGAAAGTATTACAGATGTCCCCCTCATTGTCCCCTTTCACAGTTCCCACCCCACCCCACCCCAGGATTTCACCATCCTATTGTCTATGTCCATAGGTAATGCAAATATCAGATATTTGGTTAATTTTTTCCCACCCTCCATTTCCTCTGAGATTTGAGACTTGCCAGTCTGTTCCATGTTTCCATGCCTCTGGTTCTATTTTATTTATCAGTTTATTCTCTTCATTAAATTTCTTGATTGTTTATTTTAATTTTTAGATTGTTGGTAGATATGTATTTATTGCCACTTATTGCTCTATATTTTTTATCTTTTATTTTTCTTCTTCCTCCTCTTCTTAAAGAATATCCTTCAGCATTTCATGTAATACTGGTTTGGTAAAGAGCTTCTTGTCTGTGAAGCTCTTTATCTGAATTTCAATTCTAAATAATAGCTTTGCTGGCTAAAGTAATTTTGGTTATAGGTCCTTGCTATTCATCACTTTGAATATTTCTTGCCACTCCCTTCTGGCCTGCAATATTTCTGTTGAGAAATCAGCTGACAGTTGTATGGGTGTTCCCTTATAGGTAACAAACTGCTTTTAAGATTCTCTTTATCTTAACTCTTGGCATTTTAATTATAATGTGTCTGGTGTGGGCCTCTTTTGGGTTCCTCTTATTTGGGACTATGCATTTCCTGGACTTGCAAGTCTATTTCTTTCACCAGGTGGGGGAAGTTTTCTGTCATTATTTATTCAAATGGGTTTTCAACATCTTGCTCTTTCTCTTCTCCTTCTGGCACCCCCATAATGTGAATATTGGTATGCTTGAAGTTGTCTCAGAGGCTCCTTACACTATCTTCATATTCTTGGATTCTTTTTTCTTTCTTTCTTTTTTGCTTTTCTAATTGGGTGTTTTTTTTTTGTTTCTTCATATCCCAAATCATTGATTTGATTCTCAGAATCCTCTACACTACTGTTGAATCCCTATAAATTATTCTTTATTTCAGTTAGTGTATGCTCAATTTCTGACTGGTCCTTTTTCATGTCTTTGAAATTCTCACTAAGATTATTGTAAGTCTCACTAAGTTCCTTGTTACTCTCATTAAATCCCTTAAAGCTTTCATTAAGATCCTTGAGCAATCTTATAACCATTGTTTTGAACTCTGTATCCAGTAGTTTGCTTTTTTCCATTTCTTTCACTTGTACATGTTTCTTTGTCTCCTCATTTTGGCTGATTCCCTGTGTTTGTTTCTATTACATAGAGCTGATATGTCTCCTGGAATTGGTAGAGTGGCCTTGAGTAGTAGTATCCTATAGGGTCCAGTGGCTTAGACTCCCTAGTCACCTGAGCTGGGCCCTCTAAGTGAACCTCTTTGTGAACTGTGTGCACAGTCTCACTGTAGTTGAGTTTTGATTGCTGTTGGTATCACTGGGAGGAATTAACCTCCAGGCCAACTGGCTATACCAGCCGTGACTACAGCAGAAATGCTGCTGTGCAGAAGACACCCCTATTGAAAAAGACTTGCTTCAGTGGGGCTTTAGTGCTCACTGAGCCTGCCCTTTGAGTATAACATTTGTAGATGTGTATATTTATAATCTGGTATGATCTGAAGCTGTCCACTAGCTGTACTAACTCTAGGGCCTCCTGGGAGATGCAAAGTCAGCCATTGCTTGGGATCACCTAGCAGGCGCTAGAGCTATCTGCAGTTGTCTGCTACTTGTATTGGATTTGGAAGTTCCCAAGGGAGGCCAATTTGTGAAGTAAGGAAGGCTGGTGCTAGTGCTGGGTCTTGGGCCTCTTATTGATAGGTATGAGGACTTGGATGCCAGATGCTGCTTCTTTGAAAGATTTTAGAAAAATCTGAAGCCTAAGCCATAAGAAGCCATTCATATGCAAAAGCCACTGCGAACAGCTTGGGTAGGGCTTCAAATTGGATGTGGGGGGATCTCAGGGAATCATCAGGACTGAGCAAACAGTGTAGGTCATGCTGATGGCAACTCAGATATGGCTGCCAGTCAGCCCTGGGAAGGGGGAGATCCTAACACAGGAACAATAACCCCTGTTGGCACTCCTGTGTTGAAAAAAGCTGCTGGTGAGTTCCTGACCTTGTTCCAGACAATCCAGTTCTTCCACATATGTTCCTATGTCCACCAAAGCCACCACCCTAGTGCTGGAGCACAAAGGGATCAGGTCCAAGCAAGTTCATGAAACAGCCCTTTAAGAGGAACTACTGGGTCTCCAGAAGCTTTTGTGTCACTCAGACACAATTCCTGCTGGTTTTTACAGCCCAAAGTTAGGGGGACTTCTCTTCCCAGCCATGGAACTCTCAGCTTTGGGTCTGGTGTGGGGCTGGGACCCCTGGCTTCTCATAGAAGGTCTCTGCAGCCCACATATCCCACCTGATTAAAAAGTAACAATACACACCACACGTGGGTGTTCGACCAGCCAGTTATGTGCCTCTGCCCTTTTATTAGTCTTGATGTACTTTGTTTACTTCTCTAGTTGCAGTGCTTCCACTCAGCCAGATTTCAGATGGTTCTGAATGATGGTCATTCTGTATTTTAGTTGTAATTTTGATGTGGTTGTGGAAGGCGGAGAGTACCAGCATTTACCTCCACTGCCATCTTCTCATTTGGGGTCAGTTCTTATTGCTCATCTCCCATCTATTTATATCACCTCCCAAGGTTAGATGCATCTCTAAAACACAGTGGTTTTCTTTTTTCCAGTTATATATGAAATCTTACAATCTTATTATACTCAATCTACAAGGTTGTGGCAGACATTGTCGAAATAAAAAAAGTACTTGGTAAATAATGAATGACTTCCCAATGGCCATATCAATTGCTTGAGTTTAGGACATAGTCATTCTTCCATTTACAACTCTCAGCAGAATATGACATGCATAAAGTGACCCTGGAGCCTTGCTGGCATGGCTCAGTGGTTGAGCATTGATCTATGAACCAGGAAGTCATGGTTCAATTCCCGGTTGGGATACATGCCTGGGTTATGGGGCTCATCCCCATGTGAGGCATGAAGGAAATAGCTGATCAATAGTTCTCTCTCATCATTGATATTTCTATTTCTCTCTCTCCCTCTCCCTTCTCTGAAATCAATAAAAAAAAAATTTTAAAAATAAATAAATAAAAATAAAGTGATCCTGGAGGAAGCTTTCAAAATGTAGTAAATATTGATATAGGCTGACATTTTCTGGGAAGCCCCTCACCCATCATCAGATGCCTGGGGACCCCATTTGGCTATGAAGCTCAAGACCATGAAAGATAATAAGTCCAACTTCTGGTCAAAGGAATAATTATTTGGCAAAATATTATCTGACTCACTTTAACTGATTAACAACACTTCCTCCTCTATGCGTCCTTTTTGAGGAGAGATTGGGTGGAGAGAAGAAATCTCACAAGGTTACAGGTGTGCCTTCGTGTTCTAACACCCAGAAGTCTGGAAGTTTCCCTGAATTTCTGTGATTGATTCTACATTCATACAGACACATGCAGAGAGAGAGAGAGAGAGAGAGAGAGAGAGAGAGAGAGAGAGAGAGAGAGAGATATGAATGTGAGAAATATCAATAAGTTGCCTCAACTGGGAATCAAACCTGCAACCTGGGCATGTGCCATGACCAGGAATCAAACCGGTGACCTTTTTGTGCACAGGATGACACTCAACCAACTGAGCCATACTGGCCAGAGCCACTTTCACTTTCACTTTTAGTGGGTCCTGCATCCTACTTCTTAAAGCAGTCATCGTGAGAAGGAATCTACCATTTTGTGTTACCATAATGATAACCTGCACATGGATTCCTATTACAAAACAAGATCTGTTTCCCCTTCTCTATATGATCAGTCTCTACAGCTCTGGAGCAGAGCTAGAAGGTAAGGGGACTGCAAGCTGGGAAGACTATCTGGATGAGGTCATGGGCTGGGGTTCCCTTCTAGGCAGTAACGTCTTCCCTGACTTCCAAAGGCACAGGGTGAGTCAGGTATATGCATGAATCTTTCTCTGTTCTTCTCCACACCAGCTCCAATGCCAGAGCCTGCCTGCCCCTGTGCTGTAACCACCAAGAACCTGCTGGGGAGGAGAAGCTTAACTTCTTGGGGTTCCCTCCTCAGATGGTGATAGAGAAGCTGCTACTACTGGATCAGTGAGCCTGTCAGGAAGGTGGGGAGAACCTTTCCTGTCATCAGAGCCCCGGGCTTGCGTTTCCTGACCCAGAATCCATGATCCTGATGAAATTCCAGTTCCCCCACTTATCAGCTAACCTAGCAACTTTCTTAACCTCCAAGGCTTTGGTGTTCACACGTGGACGGTAGAGCTGGACATGAAGAGGACCTGCTGGGCAGAGGTGCTGTACAGACCACTGAGGTAGAACAGACAGGCAGGTGGGTGGGCCCTGGCCTTTTGGTGAGGGAGGGCAGCACCCTGAAGAGCTGCCAGGTCCTTGGGTCACTCTTCTGGTGTCTAACCTGATTTAAGGATAGAATTTAAAGTACTTGCCGGAGGACTGAATGAATTATTATACATGTACTCTAAGTGCCCTTTCCTGCTTTTCTCATCTTGTGGTTTGTTGGGTGAAGTTGATATAATTCCAATCCAAACAAGATGTGATATTTCAGTTAACCCCTAATGGCCCTCATTCCTTTGAGGACATTCTGGGATGCAGCAGCCATTAATCAAATCAGTGCTGCTAGGGTATGAACAATTAACCCAATACAAATGCACCTCATTATTCTCCATCTAACATTCCTAAACAACAACCACAAAAAAGTGTTTTTTGCACAGTATAGCACCCCTTTTTGCACAATTTATGTTTAAATTTGTTCTGTGAATGTGAGCCAATTTTTAAAAAATTTCATAGAACCAGTACTATCACATAATAAATGTTCGCTAATTCTATTGAAGTTGTTTTGAGTTGCCCTAGCATCTTAAAGTGAAGGTCAGTTTTACATTCATATTAACTTTTGTTTTCTCCCAGATGAAAGTATTTATTTTGGCCATATCTAGAGATATTTCCCAGAAAAAGTTTCCTTTTTGGCTGTTAGTTAGTTCACTTCCTGACTCTAGCTTTATGGCGACAATTCAGAAAAGATTAGCAATAATCTCCACGCTGCTGGTTTGTTTTTCGTTTCCTTGCATTTCAAATCCTGTTCATTTTTGTGTTAGCCTCTCACATGATAGGCAGATGCTTGATAAATGTTTACCGGCTTGATTTAATTTAGAAAAACACCTTGTGGACTAAACAATATAATTCAATTAGCAAAATTGGCCTCAGATTGCTTTAACCTTGTCGCTGAGTGTTTATCACAGCCCAGAAAGTACTGCATGACCCTGTGTACAATGAGCCACATTATCCCCCCACCAAGGGCAGAGATAAACATTGGAGCACCAGGAAATGAAGAATGGAATCCATCTCAAAACCACCAAATCCCAGCCCATTTAGCCTTCTTGAAAAAGTGTATCATCATTCCTCATTTTTCCATTTACTTTCAAATACATCCAAAGTCATGTTATCTGATTCCAACCCTGGCCAGAAGATTTTCACAATTAAAGGCATGAGGATGAGTTTACTTCTAAATGTTGAGTAAAAGCAATGAGGTTAAAAGAGGTTTCTTGGCACTCGCCAGGGCAGAACAGTGGCTTCTTTGTCTTTGATTCTCTGAGGCTCGGCCCTAGCCTCTTCTTGGATAACTCATTGCTCTCCAACATGCTGGGCATCAGCCAGGTTTGGCCTCAAACCTCCCCAGGAGCTATTCCCTGGGGCAGCCCCAAGCCATTGGGGAGCACAGTGACTCCCTGTCCTCAGATGTCGGGCTTCCAGAAAGTGGCCTGCCCATTTTGTAAATCTAATACCTGAAATGAAATTGCTAATTACAGACACCAAATTCTCTCTCCTAGGAGATCTGAAAATGCAAGCAACTCTTTGTTAAGATCTTTTATTTTCATTGAAAAGCCCTTGCCAAACATTGGCCACATTTCACTCTGTCTGACCCATGCTTTTTATCTCTTCTCAACCAGACAGACACATAATGCTTCTCTTGCTGGATGATCAGGCATCCATCTCCAGGGCTGCTTGTACACCAAGCATGTCAAACTCAAAAGCTAACACGGGTCAAATAAACAAGGTTTAAGTTTATGTAGGTCACAAAAAAACAAAAGCTTCAACTTTCATAGAAATGTAGGTTTATTTCAATAGAGACATGCTGAATACAAAGGGCTGAAATAAATGAGTAATTATTAACATAAAACAATAGAACATTTTAATAAAGACATCAAGTAACTGCACAAATTAATAAGCGTAATGTAAATAAACCTATTTTTCTTGTTTTCCTAAAGCAAAATATTTCCTGTTGCACACACCAAACAAGTCAGTCCAATACTAATGACATGGCAATCGGCTGCTAAAATATTCACTGCTAGTATTAGTGGAGAGAAATGGTGTGCCTTCACCTATGAAGTGTAAAGAAAATGAATGCAACACAATTATAGTAATCAGTCATTAGTGAACGTTGTAGTTCATTATCAATAATCCCATCTAATTAAAAAGTAATATGCAAATTAACCATCACTCCACCACACCCACCAGCCATGCCTACTAGCCACTCAGAGCAAGTATGCAAATTAACCCCAACCAAGATGGCTGGGGCCACAGAGTGAGCAGAAAGGAGGCTTGGGTTTCCCCAGCAATACCCTGATGAGCCCAGGCCTCCACTCTAAGGTACAAAGTTTCTATTATAGAAGATAAATAAATTCCAACAGAAATGGCTGCCACCAGGGAGCAAGCAGGAGGCTTGGCTCTGTCCAGGCTGCAAAGTTTCAATTATAGAAGATAAATAAACCCCAGATACCAGGGTCTTCACTTTGGTTGCCTGGGGGCATGGCTGGCCTGAAAACCACCACATGCCCCTCACCCAGGCTGCCCTGAATCCCAAGGGAACCCCCACCCTGATCTGGACACCCTTCAGGGCAAACCAGCTGGCTCCACCCATGCACCAGGCCTCTATCCTATCTAATAAAAGAGTAATATGCAGATTAACCATCACTCCAACACACAAGATGGCTGCCCCCATGTGGTCAAAGATCCTGCTCTCATGTGGACACAAGATGTCCACCACAAGATGGCCAGCAGGGAGGGAAGTTAAGAGGGACCAAGCCTGCAAGGGAGGGCAGTTGAGAGCAACAAGCCTGTAGGGGAGGGCAGTCAGGGGTGACCAGGCCAGCAGAGGACGGAAGTTGGGGGTGACCAGGCCTGCAGGGAAGGGCAGACAAAGGGATATGTGGCAAAGATAGCAGTGTCAGTAAACTACAGTTAGTTCATCAGCTCTTAGTAAATTAAAGGCATGAAAACTAATTTTGTCCTGTGAATTTTCCTGAGAGTTTCTCTACACTTCATTGGATAGTTGATATCAAGAATGATGAGATTCAGGAGAGACATTTTTCAACACAGATATAAAGATAAAGCCTTGTTGTTTGCTTTCACATTTGAGGATTAAAGGGATTTAATTTCTTGAGAGGGCTTGGTAAGTGTTGATTACAATGACTTAGAAAACCCTTGGGGCATAAAATGGTAATGCATTATAAACCTCTCAGGAAGTATATGGCTCTGAAAGCTCGTAGTACAGAGGAGGGCATGGGGAGAAAGAAGCAGAACTGCTTTGGCCACTGAGAGATTTCAAGCAAGCATGACCTCTTTCATCTTCCGTCTTCTAGTCTGTAAAATGAAAATTATAATTTTTTTATGCAACAAGTATTTTACGAGCATCTACTATATGTAAGGTACTGTTTCACCTGCCTGGCAGAGTTATTTTTATAATTAAATGAAGTAAGTGAAAATGCTTTGTATAGTGTCCAGAATCTATCAGATGCTGATCATTCTTGTTTTTCTATCCAAGAAGATTTTTTTCTACTAGAACAAGATGGGTATTTGAGCCATTGATTACATCAAGCCAACAATGGGCCAAGACATTCAGAATGTTTGTTATAAATTGCAGGGTGTCTTGCATGGGGGGGAAAAATGAATTGACAGAATCATAGATCCAAGAACAAAAAGAACTTTAATTTAACTATACATTCTTGAAGCAGTAAGATGGATGAAGGGCAAAATGTTGTCCTGGGAAAAGTAAAGCAGGTGTAAGTTAAGGTTATTCTGGGAAGTCTGCAGAGAGTGCAATCAAATATCAGGAATGTTCCAAGTTAAGATCCATTGGAAATACGAATCTCCTAGTGGGTCTAAACATTAAGAAAGAACTAGCCGAAACCGGTTTGGCTCAGTGGATAGAGCATCGGCCTGCGGACTGAAAGGTCCCAGGTTCGATTCCGGTTGAGGGCATGTACCTGGGTTTCGGGCACATCCCCAGTAGGGGTTGTGCAAGAGGCAGCTGATTGATGATTCTCTCTCATCGATGTTTCTAACTCTCTATCCCTCTCTCTTCCTCTCTGTGAAAGATCAATAAAAAAATATATATTAAAAAAAAAAGAAAGAAAGAACTATAAGATAGTTTACTTCATCAACATGCTCAGAGTTAAGGTGCATGACAAAATAATTGTTCTTCTGAGGTATCTTTAACTATAAACACTGCAATGCATTCACTGAAGCCTGAAAAAAGTGAATTTGCAATTCAGAAAAAATAATTTGAATTGACTGGATAGGCCAGACAATTCAGATATTAGCATTTTCCAGTGCTCCAAGTAATAATTTTAAAAAGGAAAAGAAGAAAAGCTGACTCAAGCTGCAAAACATGTTTTCTCCATGCCTTACTTTCATTTCTGAAGCAAGTTGGTTCGTTATCAAGCAGTGCAGCATTTTCACTTCCCTTTTATAAACTGAATGTTTACCCGGACCCTGAAGAGCCTAACGAGTTTGGTCAAAAGTCACAATGAGATGGGACATGCCTAATCCCCAAAGAGAGAAGAGGAAGATCAAGGCCATTAGCATGTGCCCCTTCAGTGCTCAGAAAGGTAAATAGAATTACTTATGACAATGTGTGATTGCTGTAATTATTTTAATTATTTTCCAATAGACTATAAGCTCCTCAAGGGCAGAGACTGTGTATTATTACTCATTGTAACCCTAACTGCTTGGAAAGTAAATGCTTTATAATAAGTGAGCGGATCAATGACTAGAGAGATGGATGAATGGATGGATGAATCCCAGCTTTAAAGAAAAATTTCCATAGTGATATAGGAAATGGTGCTCAAGTGAAGGGAGGACAAGATAGACTGATTGACTTGGACACAATCCTAGAGTCATTGAAAAGAATAAAACTTGGATCAGTTTTTACGATAGTTTCTCTTAATCCATTTTCTCAAGACTCTGGTCTGAACCTCCAGCAGAGAAAGCAGCTATTGATAAATTAAGGCTATCTGGTGTGGTCCAAGAGCAAGTTAAGAGCCCCAAGACTTTCTGAGAAGAACAGAAGCCTGTCTCCGTCATTCCTGTCCATGGAGTAGGAACCTTAAGAGTCAAGGCCTCCATCTGCCTGAGTAGACTGGGTGACAGGTGTTTTGAGCCACTGAACAGTCATTATGCAGCCTCAAAACGCTTCCCATAATGGATAGCCTGTGGGGGAATGAGGGGTAGAGGAGCTTTGGGAGTAGAGTCAGTGTGGGCTTGTTTGCAGACTTCAGAGTGGCTATGGTGAGCCTCAGGGAACAATATATGGTAGTGAGGAATTTGGTGGGGTCAGAAGCCATTGGTTGTCCACAACATAAATCCTTTACCCCCAAAGTATCTTAGCCTGAGACTGACAAGATGAAATAATAAGAGAACAGCAATCCATCAATCCGTCCAAGAAATGGAGAAATGGCCTCCTAATGAAAGCCCCTGAAGACCTGTAAGCAGTCAGGAGAGAGTAGCCTCCAAGGGAGTTCACTGGGGTGCAGAGAAGTAAGGAACCAAAGGAACTGGGGGCATTGAGGGGACTGTAGTTCCCCTCCCTGAGCATTGCTAACCCAAGGGCTTTTGAAAGGAGATTGTGCCACAAAAATAGTCATCAGAGATCATCTTTGCTATTCTACTGGCCTGTGGAATTTGGGAATATAGATAGGCTCTCAACTAACTACATGAAAAACAGCCTTGGGGTTCATGTTTTTCAATCATGCCCCGATACATGATTCACACAAATCCTAAAATTCCAAGTTTATAATCTAAACATTCACCAAGATGGGTATGCTGGAGGGGCAGGGTCAAGCTTACTACATTAAAAAAAAACTTGATTTGTAAATTATTCTATTATAGGAGGTAGCAGAGCATATGTTTTAGGAGAATAGATTTGGGACCAAATTCTAGTGTTTCAATCCTGGCTTGGTTTCTACTCTGAGACCTTGAGCAAGTCTCTGCTCCCTTATCTGTAAAAGGTGGCTAATAAGAGCACCCATATCATGGAGTTGTTAAGATGACTAATGTAAATAACCTAAATAAATCCTAGCACATAATAAGTACTCAATAAATATTAAGCACACATATAAAATATGAATTTTAAAACTTAAATCATATTACATTTGGCCAAACATATCCAACATTCTTACTTAATTACTTGTAAAATAGATGTTTATTACGGACTGGTGATTAAAGAGGATGAATTGGGACACAAATCAAATGCATTATTATGATACACTGTTTTTTCTAAGATACTAAAAAATCCTTTGTTGAACCCCTGAAGTTTTTATGGAATATACTTTGAAAACCTTTTGCATTATTGGACCAAAAATAAAAGCTATAGGTCCTAAACTGACTGTAGTGAGGTCAAATACTTTCCATCTGGCCCATCCATGCTAGAATAATCATAGGCAACTTTATATTGTATATTGCCAAGAACCAATTCCAGCAAGTAATAATTACAAGAGTTTCACCAAAAGGTTGGTGAAGCTTGGGCTGCTCAACAAGGGTGAGCCACATATGTAATTTACCTGTTAGAAATGGCTAAATGGCACTTCCCCCAAACCTGAATAGGATTATTAACTGCCAGACAGCACAGGGCTTTTTATTGCCTCCTGTTGGTCAAACACCTGAACAGCTGTAGGCTATTCCCCAAACTGACAATGCTTCTATACCCTTTGAAGCATCTACCCTTTGAAATGCATATCTCCACCTTGCCTTAGGAAAAATTGTGTTAAAAAAAAAAAATACCACAGGGTCCGTAGACAAGGGTGAGTCTTTAGCTCCTTTTAGCTGAAGCTCCTCTGACCCTCAATGCCCTCCCTTGCAGGCCTGGTCTCGCCCAACTGCCCTCCCTTGCCAGCCTGGTTGCTCCTAACTGCCCCCTCCCCTGCTGGACTGATTGCCCACAACTGCTCTCCCCTGCAGGCCATCTTGTGGTGGCCATCTTGTGTCCTCATGAGGGCAGCCATCTTTGACCACATGGCCATCTTATTTGTTGGAGTGATGGTCAATTTGCATATTACTTCTTTATTATATAGACTATCTACCCTCTGCTGAATTTCATATATTTAGTTATACATGTCTAAAAACAGAAATGTGCCAAAACTGGTTTGGCTCAGTGGATAGAGCATCAGCCTGCAGACTGAAAGGTCCTGGGTTCGATTCCAGTCAAGGGCATGTACCTTGGTTGCAGGAGGTGTGCAAGAGGCAGCTGATCGATGACTCTCTCTCATCGATGTTTCTAACTCTCTATCTCTCTCCCTTCCTCTCTGTACAAAATCAATAAAATATTTTTTTTAAATAAAAAATAAAAAAATAAAATAAAAACAGAAATGTGATGGACAAGGTTATGATTAAATGAGAATTTTATGACAGCAACTAATTAAGAAAGCCGAGCATACATGACCAAATAAAGACTAATAAAGTTAATATTTTATGTACTTAATGTAGACTATATTATTATGCTGATAGATAATTAATAAGCACTTAAAATATAGCCTGATGACTTTTATAGATGCAAATTATACTTTTACAGTTTAGATCTTCTTATTTTTGGTTTAACCACCACATTTATCACCATAGTGAAGCAGGGTTAGGGTGAGAAGATTCTAGTCTGAAAGTAGATGACAGAGCAAAATACATGAAAATAGGCCCTGCGCCTCTGGCAATTGGAGGTCTTGGTTCAGTGAGAGGGGAAAAAATAAAATATTATAAATGAGTAAAGGAAAAGTTTTTCATGTGGAGAGAGGAAGGAACAGGATAGGGATGGAGAAGGTTTTTTTGTTAGTTTGTTTTTTTTAAAAAAGGAGGTTCTGGTGAGGTAGGTAGGCTTGCTCTTTGACAAAAAAGGAACCTTAAAAACACTTAAGCAGGTTCCTTCAGATATTTTCAAGGATAATTGAGGTTTTTCCTTTTCTGATTTCTCACATTCCCTCCTCCCTCAAAACATTTGTAGTAACCCAAATTCTTAACAGGGAATAATGTTTTTCATTCCACTATTGGAGACAAAGCTTGGTTAAGCAAACCAGCTAACATAAGTAAAATGAAACTCTTTCTTTGGGTGATACTGGATTCTTTACTATTTTGATAGGAAGAGGAAGTAAGAGAATGGGAAGACCCTGGCATGAGAAGGCTTTCCAAAGAAGGAATTGAAGCACATTAAGTGATAACAAGAGAATCAACTACCATTGAGTATGTGTCAGGTTCTGTTCTAAGTGTTTTACATGAATTAATTTGTTCAATTTCCATAGCACCCTGTATGAGGTATTGACTATTACTAATTCCTATTTTACAGATGATGAAACTGAGTCATAGAGAGGTTAGGTAACTTGCCCAGGGTCATAGTGGTAGGGCCAAGGTTTGAGTTCTGGCATTTCTAGCACTAGAGTCCATACTCTTGGCCAAGGCTGAAACAAAATTAGCTTGGAGAGAAAATGGCTCAAAACTTCCCTTTGTGGTTGATGTTACCTAAAGTCAGCCTGTTTATTTCTGAGTTCCATCCAATGCAGAGGTCTTTTATTTTGGTGCAAAGCTGTGTATCTGCTCCTTAAAGGAAGAGCAGTGCTGAAGAAGTTATGATGTTCAATCCTATGGAACATTTTGATACCTTCTTGGTCCCATGTGTGTACAGTTTTGCTGTCTGAACTAGTGATCCTGCTGCAGTTATTTAAGCGCTCTGTGCCTCTGAGCTCACATTTGGAAACCGGGTTATTTCCACTTTTCAGCTCCCTGACTCAGAGGAATGCACAGGGCTAATGGGCAAAGTGTTTTTGAGCCATAACCAGGACTAGGTGAACTTTTAGAGAACGGAATGACTCGGCAATGGTATTTAGGTTGACAGAAGGCTGGATCAAAGGGTGAAATGGATTAAGAGGTATAAACTTCCAGTTACAATATAAATGCCACGGGAATGTAAGGTATAGATCGGGAATATAATCAATAATATCATAATAACTTTGTGTGGTGACAGATAGTTAGTAGACTTACCTGGTGATCACTTCATGAGGTATATAAATGTCAAATCACTATGTTGTACCCCTGAGGCTAATATAATACTGTTTTTAACTATATTTTTTATAAAGTATAGTTAAAATGTGCCAGATGCGGTAGAATATTCTCTTAGTAGCTTCTTCAGTGGTCTTGGTTCAGCTGCCCAGTCCAGTATGGCCGCCTAAATTCTCCTCCAGACTTCTAAATGTGCAGCTTTAACAGAGGATGGCTGTCTGGGAGATATGGGAGATGCCCATGTCATCTGGAATTGTTAAAAATTATCTAGAGCTAAGAATTCCTAATTAATGATAAGGATCCTCAAGCCAGGATTTTGAAAGCCATTGCTTATCGAAAAAGATGAAAAGAACTGGACTCACACCAAGAAAACTTTTAACCTAATAGCAAACACCATATGCTAGCATTCAGTTCAAATGATAGTGATCTAATTGACACTAGCAAGGGCAAAATCAATTGCAATGTTTTAAGTTTACAAATAGATGCAGGTAAGAGGATGCCTGAGACAAAGAAAATGAGTGCAGAAGGAGTCTCAGCTGTAGCTATGACTAAGGACCAGCATACACAAAAAGAAGTATAAAGCCAGGTTATTATTTTTTTTTTTTAAGAAAAATGTTCCTAATTACACTATCTACTGAAAATTTTCTCCCATTTTTTAAACCATAGAAATATTAGTTACTAAGCTATGTTAGTAGAAGGGCACTCACAATATTTTTAGTAGGTACAGTTATCAACTCAATAATTTAACCTTGCCTTCATGGTTTGTAAGGGGCTTGCATCTCCAGGCCTGAGAAAGGAACCAGTCATGTGAGTTAATAAATAAACACGACCAGTGGGAACCAAGTGGAAATCGGGAGCAGAAATAAAGTAAATTAAAATAGTTTCCAAAAAGAGTTTGAGAGCAAGGGAAGGAAATCGAACAAATGACAAAAGGAAGGCAGTAGATGGTCGAGACCATACAGTGTTAAGAGACTAGAAACCTAAAACAAGGAAACTAAGAAAGAATGTTGTTTCAAGTATAAGCTATGACACATTTCAGAAAAATTTACATATAAATTTGGTTTGAAGATGCTAAGCCTCATTTTTGGCCGTGTTTTCCCATATCTGCAGACTTTCCCCTTTCAGCGCTCACGGTCCTAGCTGGGAAACTGCGGGTGTAGACTCTCAGGACTATTTGCTTCGCCTTCACATGGGAAGATATGTTCAGGTTGAAAGCTGGTGGAAGTAGTACCAGAACCTTCCTGTGACCCTTCTCCCAATCTCACAGAAGGCACTTTCTGCTTTTGCCTCTGTTTGCAAACATTACACAGCTTCACACTGTCCTTGCCCAATTGAAAAGGTTCTTCTCATTAAATAGCAATGGGATTTGTTAAGGAAAGGTCATTTAGGTAGAATTGTGCTAGGATACGTTGCTGTACCCGAACTATAACAAGGTCATTGAAGACTCAGGACTGAGCAGTAAAGCACATGGGAGACCAGTAGTTATTTGATATTCTCATTTTAGCTAGAAATGTCCATTGCATTTGCTGGGAACTGGGGCGTAGGGGCTGGTGCTCCACATCTCCGTGCCAGAGCTTGTTTACAGGGAAGGGAAGGTGAGCTTCCTCACCCACACTCTGGGCCGCCCCACCCTGCCCGGGACTCAATAGGAGGAAGGGTGGAGTAGGCACAGGGTTTCAACAATGCTCCAGTTCTCTGCCCCCAAATATTTACTGAGACAGGTAATTTTTTAGAGAGGCCAAGTCTAACTTATAAGAGCTGGCAGAGGCTCAGTCTGAGAAAGTGTGCTCAACTTGCAAAAGCAGCAATGCAGAAACACAACCCCTCTTCAGAATGATCACCCCCTGCAAACCCAGCTTCAGGGCAACTAGCCTGTGCGGCTCCCACCCAGACATTCCCGTGTCTATTCCAGGCAGCTGTTTCCTCTGCTTGGAACAGCCTCTTTATTGAAGTTTTACCTTTTCTTCTCAGATTCCTCTCCAGCCTTCTCTCCGCCCCTCTTCCTGTGCTAAGTCTCTCCCACGTGTACCAGCCCACAGTAACCACGTTGTTCTTTGGCTTCCTACACAGCTCTCCTCGCAGCTGATAATTTCTGTGGCATTTATCTCTTTATCCATTCCGTTCCCCGCCCCCACCACGAGGCATTGCATGTACTAGTCAACCTTGGGCATGCCAGCCTCGAGTTCATATTTGTGGAATTTTTATACTTAAATGAAAGTTTTCCATGGTTAACACTGCAATGTGGTAAATCCTTAATGGGTAATCATTTTCAAACAGCACAGCTCTTATTAGAAGGCTTAAGAACAGCACGTGGACAGATACAGATAGGAAAGGAAAAATGACTAACTGGGTAAAGTGAGAGGAGCAAAGAATAGGTTCCCCTGGTCCTTAAACCCAGACAGGGGTGACCAACTCGCCCAGTTGACCTGGGACTTTGACAGTTTTAACACTGAAAGTCCCGTGTCCTGGGCAGCCCCTTAGTCTCCTACCACGTGGCCAATAGGCATTTTGGCAAGAAGCAACGTACGTTTTGAATAATGGACTGCACCTTCTTCCTCCCCTGTCATCTCAGATCCTGTGCCAGGCGCCTCACCAGGGACTCCGCACCCTCCGGTGACTGCGGGAGGGGCAGGCAATAAGGCCTCCCAGCAAGAAGGGAGCCTGGGTTCACGCAGCTCTCTTCACTTCAGAAGCAATCTCAGCCCTGGGAGGACATCAGTCAAGCGAAAAGGCTTTGCACAGAGTTCTCCCCAAACGGAAACTAACTGGGACATTTGGAACAGGAAACAGGAGCCTTCATGGCATTAATCCCAAAAGCAAAGGCAAGGCAGAGTCTGAGGATGGCAAACGTCAGGATCAGGAGAACGCCTGCCTAGGCTTGCCAACCCGGCCTGCCCACTGCACTGCCGCAGCATCCTCTCTGGCCATATCCTCCCACAGTCATCCAACTGCGACAACGAGTGGAGAGACTCTCCAGAAGGCTGGCACCTAGGACTGTGGGTGCATCTGCAGGTGGTGGCACGCAGCAGAATGTGGAAATACATTCTGACCAACTGAAATCCCCTGTGCTGCAGGCAGCGCCCATTTGGAAAACCAAAATGGTCCTAAGTACTCATAGCAATCACAACATTGTTAATAATAGTATACACAAAAATCAGTTCAAGCTCTACAGTTCGTATAATCATGGGGATTTATTCCATAATAAAATGATAATGATGTTAAAAAAGAATTTTAATCTGCATAATGTATAACAATAATTCTGAACAATAAAAATGTAATTGAGAAATGGTGATTTTACTGACTGAATCACCGTTCATCACTCAAAAGTAAGATGGAGCTGATTGCCTGAAGTCCAGGTTTCTGTGACTAAAAAATGCTCATGCACACTTGACACCCGTGCAGGCAGGCTGCGTGTTCCGGGGCTGAAATTTAGGGCATATGGTGTAGGGATATGATTTTACCACCAGAGGGTATTCTTTCCTCCTCTGGATTGTTTATGTAACAACAAACCCTAAACCAGCCCCTACTAAAATTGGGCCAGGCCAACGCACAGGAAAGTGAACTAATTTATAATAATCACACAAATACCCTCTTGTCCTTTCATATTAGAGAGTGTTCGGTTAAGAGAATCATGCTGGCAGCAAGCAAGCCAAGCTACCCAAACTGTAAAAAACAGATTACAGTTCTTCTGCTGGTCAAAGCAAGAGAATGGTCACTTATGAAATTGCCCAGGTAGCTATTTCCAATTGTCCTTGTAGGCAGGAGTGTCAGGAAACAGCAGAAGGAAGTTCAGGGAGTTCAGAGCCCGCATGCCCCGGCTTGAATTTTTATCTAGACTGATTAACAACAGAAAAAGGCTGACAACTTATTAGAAACCAGAAAGCCTAGGAAAGTTACCAGAGCCTTTTGACAACTTTCAACATCCACCAGGGGATGTGTGTGTGTGTGTGTGTCTCTTCTCCTCTCCCCCCCCCCCCCCCCCCCCCCCCCCCATTAATAGACCAAGTTTAGAAAGCAAGGCCCTGGAATGGTGCCCCAGGAACATGCCCAGAGGAGCCCGTTTGAATCCAGCCAAATGCTGACTCTGGAAAAAGGAAGACTGTCCTCTCTGGCTCACTCCCTGCCAGAAGCGCTGTCAGGAAGAAAGGCTGTAAAGTTGAGAAATATGGGATAGTAGGTCATCTGCCCCGCTGAAGGCAAGTTCAACAAATACAAACTTCAAGTAAAAAAATAGTTCCATTTTATTTTTTTAAGTAATCAAAAATACTTGTTCATTGCTAAAACTTCAAATAATGTAGAGGATAAAGTGAAAAGTGAAGGTTTTTCCTCTCACATTCAGCTCCCTCCCATCAACTCCCCTCACCAAAAATACTCACTCTGGATAATCCTATATAATAAAAGGCTAATATGCAAATTGACCAAATGACACACACTGACCAAATGACACTCAATGGAGGAGCTGCCCCCTGGTGGTCAGTGTGCTCCCATATGGGGAAAGCCGCTCAGCTAAAAGCTCACTCCCGGATTGTGAGAGGGCACAGGCCAGGCTGAAGGGCCCCCTTGAATGCATGAATTTCATGCACCGGGCCTCCAGTTTTCTCATATTCTTCAGAGCTTCTTATTTTCATGAATTAAAAGAAAGAAAAGAAACTTGATCAGTCTATCTGCACTCTTATCTATTCATACCATGTGTTTGATTTTGCTTTTGCAAAAAATGAGATGCTAAAATATATGTTCTACTTGAGTTATTCATTCCACATATCCTTGAGTTCTTCCAAATCAACTTCATTCTTTTTAGTAGTGACACAAAGTTGTTCCAGTATATGGATGTTTCATAACTTTAATTAATGCATGACCTATTGATGGGCATTTGTGTTGTTTCCAATTTTTTTTTTTTTGTATTATGAAAATGCTTTAATAAATTTTAAAAATATTTATGTATTTATTTATTGTCTTTGGTTTTACATATGTTTCCTTTTTCCCCAATTGACTCCCTCAACAGCCATTCCCTCCCTGGGCAAGCCCCCACTGACCCAGTATCTGTTTCCACTGTTTATGCTAATATGCATGCATACAAGTCCTTTGGTTGCTTTCTAAACACCCCCCACCCCTTACAATTTGTCTCTGGATCTATTCTTGTCCATCAAATTATGTTGAACATTATATCCCACATATGAGTGAGATCATGTGATATTTATCTTTCTCCAACTGTCTTATTTCACTTAGCATAATGCTCTTCAGTTCCATTCATGCAGTGGCAAATGGTAAAAGTTCCTTCTTTTTTATAGCAGCATAGTATTCCATTGTGTAGATGTGTCACTGTTAGTTAAGCCATTCATCTGCTGTGGGCACATAGGTTTTTCCAAATCTAAGCTACGGTGAATTGTGCTGCTATGAACATAGGGGTGCATATATCCTTTCTGATTGATGTTTCTGAATTCTTGGGACATAGTCCTAGAAGTGTGATTACTGAGTCAAATAACAGTTCCGTTTTTAGGTGTCTTAGGAAACTACATACTGTCTTCCACAGTGGCTGCACCAGTCTGCATTCCCACAGCAGCGCACGAGGGTTCCTTTTTCTCCACATCCTCGCCAGCACTTGCCATTTGTTGATCTGTTGATGATAGCCGTTCTGACAGGTGTGAGGTAATACCTCATTGTCATTTTGATTTGCATCTCTCGGATGATTAGTGACTTTGAGCATATTTTCATATTTCTCTCGGCCTTCTGTATGTACTCTTTTGAGAAGTGTCTATTTAGGTCCTTTGCCCATTTTTTGATTGGATAATTTGTCTTCCTTTTCTTAAGTTGTATGAGGTCTCTGTAAATATTGGAGATTAAACCCTTATCTAAAATATCATTGGCAAATATGTTCTCCCATGCAGTGGGCTTTCTTGTTTTGTTGATGGTTTCTTTTGCTGTACAGAAGCTTTTTATTTTGATATAGTCCCATTTGTTTATCTCTCTACTCTCCATTGCCCTAGGAGTTGTATTGGTAAAGATATTGCTATGACATAGGTCTGCTATTTTGCTGCCTTTAGAGTCTTGTAGTATTTTTATGGTTTCCTGTCTTACATTTAAGTCCTTTAGCCAATTTGAGTCTGTTTTTGTGTATGGTGTAATTTGGTGATCTGGTTTCATATTTTTGCATGTATCTGACCAAATTTCCAAGCACCATTTACTGAAGAGACTGTCTTGACTTCATTGCATGCTCTTGCCTCCTTTGTCAAATATTAATTGAGCATAATGGCTTGGGTTTATTTCTGGGTTCTCTCTTCTGCACAATTGGTCTATATATCTGTTCTTGTGCCAGTACCAGGCAGTTTTGAGAACCATGGCTTGGTAACATAGCTTGATATCTGGTATTGTGATCCCTCCATCTTTGTTCTTCTTTCTCAGGATTGCTGTGGCTATTCAGGGTCTTTTTTTATTCCAGAAGAATTTTTGGAGAGTTTGTTCTAGATCTTTGAAATATGCCATTGGTATTTTAATGGGGATTGCATTGAATCTGTAGATTACTTAAGGTAATATGGACATTTTAATGATGTTGATTACCAATCAATGATAATGGTACACACTTCCATTTGTTTATGTCTTCCTCTATCTCTTTTTTCAATGTCCTATGGTTTTCCAAGTACAGGTGTTTTTTTTTATGTGGTTAGTTAAGTTTATTCCTAGGTATCTTAATTTTTTTGGTGCAGTGGTCAATGGGATTGTTTTGTTTTATTTTATTTTATTTTTTTCATTTCTCTTGCTATGAGTTCATTATTGGTGTATAAAAAGGCCATAGATTTCTGGGTGTTAATTTTGTATCCTGCTACTTTGCCTAATTCATTTATTAGGTCTAGTAGTAAATATATATATATATATATATATATATATATATATATATATATATATGATTTTTTACAGAGAGGAAGGGAGAGGGATAGAGAGTTTGAAACATTGATGAGAGAGAGACATCAATCAACTGCCTCCTGCACACCCCCTACTCGGGATGTGCCCACAACCAAGGTATATGCCCTTGAACAGAATCGAACTGGGACCTTTCAGTCTGCAGGCCCATGCTCTATCCACTGAGCCAAGCCAGTTTTGGCTGGTCTAGTAGTTTTTTTTTATGGAATCTTTGAGGTTTTCTATGCACTGTATCATGTCATCTTCAAATAAGGACAGTTTTACTTCTTTTCCAATTTGGATGACTTTTATTTCTTCTTGTCTGGTCACTATGGATAGCACTTCCAGTACTATTTCAAACAGGAAGGGTGAAAGTGGGCATTCCTGTCTTGTTCCTGTTCTTAAGAGAAATTAGCTTAGTTTTTATCCATTGAGTATAATGTTGGCTGTAGGTTTGTTATAAAAGCTTTTATTATGTTGTAGTATGATCCCTCTATTCCTACTTTGCTGAGAGTTTTTATCAAGAAAGGGTGTTGCATTTTGTCAAGTGCTTTTTATGCATAGATTGATATGATTACTTGATTTTTGTCTCTCAGTTTGTTTATGTGATGTATCACATTTATTGATTTGAGGATATTGTACCATCCTTTCATCCCCGGAATAAATCCCTCTTGGTCATGGTGTATGATCTCTCTAATGTAATGCTGGATCTGATTTGCTAGAATTTTGTTGAGGATTTTAGCATCTATGAGGGATATTGGTCTGTAGTTCTCTCTCTCTCTCTCTCTCTCTCTCTCTCTCTCTCTCTCTCTCTCTCTCGTCTTTGTCTCGTTTTGGGATTAGGATAATCCTGGCTTCATAGAAAGAGCTTGGAAGTGTGCCTACCTCTTAAATTTTTTGGAATAGTTTTAGTTCTTCTTTGAATACTTGGTAAAATTCCCCTGTAAGGCTGCCCAGACCAGGGCTTTTGCTTGCTGGAAGGTTTTGAATCACTGCTTCAATTTCTTCAGTAGTTATCTGCCTATTCAGGTTTTTTTATTCTTCCTGATTGAGTTTTCGGAGTTGTATTTTTCTAATAATGTGTCCATTTCATCTAGGTGGTCCATTTTGTAGGAATAGAGTTGTTCATAATATTTTTTTCATAATCCTTTGTATTTCTGTGGGATTGGTTGTTACTTCACCGTTTTCATTTCTAATTTTGTTTATTTGGGTCCTCTCTCTTTGCTTCTTGGTGAACCTGGTTTCAAAGAACCAGCTCTTGGTTTTGTTAATCTTTTGTGTTTGTTTATTTTGTGTGGGTTTTTTTTGTTTGTTTATTTGTTGGGGGGGGTCTCTATGTTGTTTATTTCCACTCTGATCTTTATTATTTCCTTTCTTCTGCTTATGCTGGCCTTTTCTTGTTGCTCTTTTTCTAACTTTTTGAGTTGTAGGGTTAGATAATTTACTACTATTTTTTCATGTTTTTTGAGGTAGGCCCGTAGAGCTATGAACTTCCCTCTCAAGACTGTTTTCACTGTGTCCCATAGATTTTTTTTATTGTTATGTTTTCATTGTTTATTGCTATGATGCTTTTTATTTCTTCTTTGATCTCTTTGGTAACCCAATCATTGTTTAATAGCATGCTATTTAGCCTCCGGTTGTTTGATTTTTTTCATTGTTTTTATTGATTTCTAATTTTATGCCATTGTGATCTGAGAAGATGCTTGATATGATTTCTATCTTCTTGAGTTTAAAGAGACTTTGCCTGTGTCCCAATATGTGGTCTATTTTTGGAAATGACCCATTTGCATTTGAGAAGAATGTATATTCTGTTGTTTGGGGGTAAAATGTTTTGATGATGTCAATTAATTCCATCTGGTCTAGTGAGTCATTAGAATTTATGTTTCTTTGCTGAATTTTTTGTTTAGAGGATTTATCCAATAATGTCAGTGGGTATTAAAGTCCCCTACTATGACTGTATTGCTGTCAATCTCTCTCTTGATATCCTCCAGAAGTATTTTTATGTATTTGGATGCTCCTGTATTGGGTGCATATATGTTTACCAGAGTTATATCTTCTTATTAAATTATTCCCTTTAGTATTATGAAGTGGCCTTCCTTATCTCTTATTATGGCCTTCTCTTTGAGATCTAATTTGTCAGATATAAGTATTGCTACCCCAGCTTTTTATTCATTTCCATTCACCTGAAAACCTTTTTCCATCCCTTTACCATCAGTCTGTGTGAGTCCTTTGTTCTGAGGTGGTCTCCTATAGACAGCAGATATATGGGTCATGTTTTCTTATCCTCTTAGCTACCCTATGTTTTTTGATTGGGGCATTTAATCCATTTACATTTAAAGTTATTGATTGGTACCTGTTCGCTGCCATTTTTATTCTTTATTCTTATGTTCCTTCTTCCCTTTCTATTTCTTCTTTTTCAGCAGACCGTTTAGCATTTCTTGCATTGCTTGTTTTGGTAGTAATAAACTCCCTTAATCCTTTTTTGTCTGTGAAGTTCCTGATGTCACCCTCTACTTTGATTGATAGCCTTGCTGGGTACAGTATTCTTTGATTCATACCCTTGCTTTGCATGACTTTGTATATTTCATTCCATTTACTTCTGGCCTGAAGTGAAAAATCAGTCAATAGTCTGATGGGAGATCCCTTGTAGGTAACTATCTGTCTCTCTCTGGCAGCCTTTAAGATTCTTACCTTGTCATTGGTATTTGCCAATTTAATTTTAATATGTCTTGGTGTGGGTCTTTTTGGGTTCATCTTTTTTGGACTCTGTGAGCTTCTTGGACTTGTGTGAGTTTTTTCTTCTTCCCAATATCAGGGAAGTTTTCTGTCATTATTTCTTCAAACATGTTCTCTATTCCCTGCTCAATTTCCTCTACTTCTGTCAATCCTATAATGTAGATGTTGTTTTATTTCATGTTGTCCCAAAGTTCCCTTAGGCTCTCCTCCTGTTTCTTAAGTGATTTTTCCAGTTGCTGCTCTGCTTGAGTATTTTTTCCTTCCTTGTCTTCTAGCTCAATGATGTGGTCCTCCACTTATTCTAGTCTACTGTTGATGCTTTCTATTGTGTTCTTTATAGCAGTTATGTCATTTTTCATTGAGATAGAGTAAAATAATGCTAAAAGAAAAAGAAAAATAGAATGTAAAACACTAATCCTAAGATAAAATAAAATACAACAAAGAAAAAATAAAACCTATAAAAGATAAAATAATAGTAGTAATAATAATAATTAAAAATAAAATATAATAATAAAGTAAAATCAGGTGAAAAAGAAAAAAAAAATTTAGATTCTTAAGTAAAAGATAAAAAATTAAAAAATGGCCGAAACTGGTTTGGCTCAGTGGTAGAACGTCGGTCTGCGGACTGAAAGGTCCCAGGTTCAATTCCGGTCAGGGGCATGTATGTTGGTTGTGGGCACATCCCCGGTGGGGGGTGTGCAGGAGGCAGCTGGTCGATGCTTCTCTCTCATAGATGTTTCTAGCTCTCTATCTCTCTCCCTTCCTCTCTGTAAAAATCAATAAAATATATTTTTTTTAATTAAAAAATGAAGTAATGAAGGTCATTCACTTCCTTTACTGTTCTGCCTGGCACTTCTGTTTCCTGTCAGGTAGTCAGCACAGTGTTGAAGTTCCCTGTGATCTACTGCTCCTATGTATCATAAGCCATAACCTTGTTTCCAAGTAGGCAGGATCTCTCTGCTCACTTTGTTTCTGTCTGCCTCCAGTTGTATTTATACAAAAGTCAATTTCTGACACAACCCCTGGAAGACAGTGTTTCTGTATTAATTTCCAGGACTAATTGGCTCATCTACCCAGTGTTTAGATTCTTCTTTCCCTGCCACATTTTATACTGAGTTGGAGGGATGGGCTGACCAAGAGCTGGTGTGGATGTTATTCAATTCAGATGTTCCTTCTATCTGCTCTGTGAGGAGGTGCAGGACCTATTTGTGTATTTAGCGCCACTTTGTCTCTCCCTGGACAAACTCTTTAGGTGTCCATGGCTGGGGAAGCTGGAGTCTCGGTGTTTGTGCATTCGCAGCTGAGGCAGCTGGTCCCTGGGCATTGTGGTTGTACAGCCCAGGGAAGTACAACTCCCCTTCAACTGAGGTCTCCCCAGTTGAAGGGGAGCTGTGGGCTTCTGATCACAGCCACTTTCCCCTTCAAGATGGTGCGGTAGAGGCTGCAATAGAGGCTGCCTAGCCAGGGGAGCTCTGTCCAGCAGCCCCAACAGTTCTATGAAATATAGCTGTCCCTCACTCACAAATGCAGACACTCCCCGCACATACAGGCACTCTCCTTTCTCTCTCTCACTTATGCACTGTCTTGCAGCCTGCCAACCCGTCAGCCCCCATCTTGAATCCCTATAATAAAATTTTTAATTAAAAGAAATAGTAAAGGGCATGTTGTTTCAAAAATTAGGTGTTGTGCTTAGCCTTCCATAGGCTATTAAGATAAATAAAATGGATTTCTGTCTTCTTGGAGTTTACTCTCTGGTGGGGAAAACTATAAACATCTAACTGACATAAGAAAAACATGACTTATAAAATAGTGAGATATCATCTCACACCTGTCAGAATGGCTATCAACACGCTGACAAACTACAAGTGTGGACAAGTATATGGAGAAAAAGGAACCTTCGTGCACTGCTGATAGGGATGCAGACTGGTGCAGCCACTGTGGAAAACAGTTGGCATTTCCTGAAAAAATTAAAAATGGGGCTCCCATTTTACCCAGTAATCCCACTTCTAGGAATATATCCCAAGAAATCAGAAACACCAATCAGAAAAGACATATGTACCCCTGTGTTCATAGCAGCACAGTTTACAATAGCTAATATTTGGAAATAGCCTAAGTGCCTGTAAGCAAGTAATGGATTAGAAAGCTGTGGTACATCTACACAATGGAATACTACACTGCTAAAAAAAAAAAAAAAAAAAAAAAGAAGAAGAAGAAGAAGAAGAAGAAATTTTTACCATTTGCAACAGCATGGATGGAACTGGAGGGCATTATGCTAAGCAAAATAAGCCAATTGGAGAAAGATAAATATTACATGATCTCATTCATTTGTGAAATATAATGAGCAACATAAACTGATAAACAAAAATAGATCAAGAGACAGAGAAGCATCAAACAGACCGTCAAACTTCAGAGAGAAGGCAGGAGATGGGGGGATTAAGAGATCAACCAAAGGACTTGTGTGCCTGCATATAAGTATAACTAATGGACACAGACACTGGGGGGAGGGGGAGTTGAGAGCATGTGCAGGGGGTGGGAGGAGTGGCCTGGGAGAGGTCCATAAGGGCGAAAAGGAGACATATGTAATACTTTAGACGATAAAGAACTTTTCAAAAACCGTGATTTAAATACTAAGTAGTTAAGCAAATAATATATATTCAAACAAATAACATAGTCCCTGCCCAGGGAGTAGAGAATTAGGAATGATCCAATTCTAACAGCTGAGGTTAGGGATGGTTTCATGAATTGACTTCATCTCTGTAGAGATTTGCTTCAGAATGTTTGATGTAGGGAAATTGATGTGGAAGTTAGTAGAACCATTGCAGTCATTCTGTTCACCACGCTTGGAGATAAAGGGCTGTGCAATTTTTGCTATCTGAATTTCCTTTAACAAATATAAATTTCAGAAATGTCTGGGAATGCCTTGTCTTTCTAAGCCTATTGGCTGGGTTTAGTCTACAACTGTATCTGATAACCTGAAAACTTGCCACAAGTAATGTAACATGGTACTACTACTTTTTGCTCTGTCCAAAATGTTCTGGGTAAAAATGTGATCTCCAAATCAGTTATGTCATAGACTAGTGGCCAGCAAACTCATTAGTCAACAGAGGCAAATATCAACAGTACGATTGAAATTTCTTTTGAGAGCCAAATTTTTTAAACTTAAACTTCTCCTAACGCCATTTCTTCAAAATAGACTCACTCAGGCCATGGTATTTTGTGGAAAGCCACACTCAAGGGCCCAAAGAGCCGCATGTGCTCGCGAGCCACAGTTTGGGACCACAGTCATAGACTATTGGATTATTCTTGATACAGTTAGTGTGACTGTCCAGAGAAAGACATTTTATCAGTATACTAAATCCAACAGTACATTTTAAAATGAACACATATGAAATAATTCTCCTGTGATAACAAACTCTTTATGTCAGAACCTTCCCAGTAATCATGTTAACATGTTGAAAGGAGAGTTTTATTCTTAATTAGCAGGTCTTTTATTAACATTTTCAAAGTGCTTTGAGCTCCTCCCCAGATGAAAGGTCCTGTGTGAGTACAAATTATTATTATGCTCACAAAATACATACACTAAATGCAGGAAAGGTGCAAATGGTTTAGCTCCACAGCTTGCAATGCTCTTGAGATACTTTGATCTGCCAGTGTAGCCATCAATTATTCTACATCCTTTACTTTCTAAATGCACACATTAAAGCATTCTTATGCACACTCTTGTAAATCCAGCTATTTATTCCAAAATAGTTTCACTTAACTAACCCTCCTTTCCTTTCTTTTTTGTTGGCAGCTGCTAATTCAGCTTTTCTTCTGTTGGAGAAAAGGTATAGGCAAGCTTGGCTTTGAAATGGTTAATAATTCCATTTCTTCCTACAAAGATGGCCATGACATAAAGATGTGTATTAATAAAGATTCTCTGTTGACCTAGGAAAATGCATATGATCTAGTAAGTGAAAGAATCATGATATAAAAATCTATAGAGTATTAACTCAGCTGTCATATTAATAATTGCTAACATGAATTTAATACAACCATGTCAGTCACTGACCTGAATGCTTTACTGTGTGATAGACTTTAATCTTCACTAGGAAGTAAACACTATCATTTCTCTTTTGGAGATAAAGACACTGAGGTTCAGAAAGTTTAAGTGATTGCGTCTGTCTGGCACTGGCTTTCTAGCGTATTCCCTTAATGATGGTCATGCTGCCTTTTAACAGTGATTGTCACCAAGTAAACAAATTTGGGACGATTTTTCCCTAGGTTTTTTACATGTACACATTTTTTAAAAGAAAAAAAAAAAACTAACCTACTAACTACATGAATTAATCAAATAAAAATAAAGAGTGCTCTTTTATTTATGGGCGTAATGACGTGGGATGAATATAGATAATATGTCATTAAGCTCAGAGTTCTCTGAGTCTCTGCTTCCTTATCTTTAAAATGAGGGGGTTGGCTCAATGGATAGAGCTTCGGCCTGCAGACTGAAAGGTCCGAGGTTCAATTCCAGTCAAGGGCATGTACCTTGGTTGCGGGCACATCCCCAGTGGGGAGTGTGCAAGATGTAGCTGGTCGATGTTTCTCTCTCATCGACGTTACTAATTCTCTATCCCTCTCAATTCCTCTCTGTGTAAAATCAATAAAATATATTTTAATAAATAAATAAATAAATAAATAAATAAATAAATAAATAATAAAATAAAATGAGGAGGTTGGCCCTAGCCAGTTTGGCCCAGTGGATAGAGCGTTGGTCCATGGACTGAAGAGTCCCGGTTTCAGTTCTGTTCTAGGGCATGTACCTTGGTTGCAGGCTCAATCCCCAGGTCTAGTCCGGCATGTGCAGGAGGCAACCAACTAATGTGTCTCTCTCACTTTGGTGTTTCTTTCTCTCTGTCTCTCCCCCTCCACTCTCTAAAAAGCAATGGAAAAATGTTTTCAGGTGAGGGTTAACAAAAATTAAAATAATAATAAAAAAATAAAATGAGGTGGTTGAACCAAGAAATATTAGAGGCATTGTTCAATTTTAATATTACTATTTGTTTCTGGTTATGCTTCAGAGATGCCACTTTTCAACAATAAGTAGGCTCTAATTCACTGAACTTGCTCAAAGAGCTCTGTTAAGTACCAAAGGAAAAGCCATAGAACTGAATGCCAAATGAATCCAATTTGTGATTCATTTTTCAACATCAGAGAAAAATAAAGACTACTTTTGTTAAGGATGACTATTGAATAAGTATTAATTAATGTACATTTATTATACAATTATTAAATTAGAATTATGACTGAAAAATAAGCATATTTTTTTATCCTAATTCCAGAGGAAAAGACAAGTTGCACTGGAAATCAGGGGCAAGTTTTTTTCTGACCCGGGTTTAGTTTGGACATGTCTGAAATGTGGGAGTAAGAAACCCTTTGAAACAGGATGGAGAGTGGGCGTTTCCAGCTGACAGGAGCATTTGATCTTTTCTTAGAAAATAAGTACCTGCACTACAAAAGGAGATTGCTCATCCCCACAGAAGGACCAGTTCCTCAACAGGAGGCCAACCATGAAGAATGGACAGAACCTTCTGTAATGCTAAAAATATTAAGATGTCTGGGAAACATTCAGAATTTTTATTTCAGGTCACTGAGAATTACACTTATTTATTTCTATTTCTGACAGTAGAGTAGTTTTTGTCTTGAATCTTTAATGCCCAGAAAAATATGATAATTTAATACATAATAGGTGTTCAATAAATATTAGCTTGATGAAGGAAGCACATTAATATTTAAGCTTTAATTAGAAGTACAGTTCTTTTTAAGGTAAAGCTCGGGAACGGTACCCTTTGATTAATATATAGAGTTACTACTTTTATTGAACCTAGAATCTTCATATAAACCATCAATTTTTAAAACTTCCCATATCACATGGATCAAAGATTCATGTATAAAAAATGAAATCATTTTTATAATAGGAAAAGACATTGAAATTTTTTATCATCTTAAAGTGGGGAAGAACCTTCTACGGTGACTAAAAGTTCAAAAATCATTAACCTGTTAACCGGGGAATTCCCTTTTTAATTACACAACATATAATGGGCGTGTACTCTTTCACTAGGACGTGTCAGTACGTCACACCTGGAGGATGTAATTTCATATTATTATTTTTTTTATTTATACTTAAAATAAATGAAAAGACTATGAAATATATATTTTTTCATTTATTTATATATAGAGCAGAAAGGAAAATACAAAATTACAAACAAATAGAAAAGAATACCAACAAAAAAATGGAAACATCAAATTAAAAAATTATAAATTTTACAAACAATTATAAAGATTACAAAATATATATATTTTTTATTTTCATACACAATAAAAAATATAAAAGTTAACAATTACAGAACAATAAACAAAAGCACACAAATAAAATAGAAATATTGAGTTTAAAAAATTAAAATATAGATGTAAAAATTCAAAACTCAACTTCCGTGTGATATATTTTAAAACAATTGTTGATACAGCCAAAATCGGTTTGACTCTGTGGATAGAGCGTCGGTCTGCGGACTGAAAGGTCCCAGGTTTGATTCTGGTTAAGGGCATGTACATTGATTGCGGGCACATCCCTGATGGGGAGTGTGCAAAAGGCAGCTGGTAGATGTATCTCTCTCATCGATATTTCTAACTCTCTATCCTTCTCCCTTCCTCTCTGTGAAAAATCAATAAAATATATTTTTTAAAAATAAAAATAAAAATAAAACAATTGTTGATACATAGTGCTACCTTACAATCCGGACACCAGTATGTAGATTCTTTCCTAACACCTTTTTTGTAGCAAACTCGGCATTTCCTGGATTTAGTTTTTCCTATATCGCTTTTCATTTTTTCTGGAAAATGCCTTTCAAGTAAGCGTGATGGTTTAGATGTAGAGCTGCTTGTTGATGTCTTTGGGTGGGTTTTCACTATGTTGTTATCTACCAATTTCTCTACACGCTCTATCAAAAAGTGTAATCGATCCAAATGACCTTTATCTTTTTTGTATATAATATATGCATTGAAGCAGCACATAGCAATTAATCATAGAAAAATTTTTTATAAAATTTTTTTACCCTATTATGGGCAGCCGTGTAGGCCACCATAACTCGATCTCCCAAATCTACGCAGCCCATATTCTTGTTATAATCCAGGACAACATTCGGTTTTTCTTGCCTTCTTCCTCTCTTTTCAATCATAGTCTTTTCGTCATTATGAATAGAACTGAGCATCAATACGTCTTTTTTATCCTTCCATTTTAAAATCATAAGTTTGTCTTTGAATCTTACTATATGTTCATTTTTCTTTTTCCTTTTTTTTTATACATTTATTATCTGTGTACATAATTTAACATTACCCCTCCTAATACATACCCCCCTCCCCAGAGTTTTGTGTCCATTGGTTGTACTTATATGCATGTATACAAGTCCTTCGGTTGATCTATTATCTCCCCCAGATCTCCCTACGCTACCTGCTGTAATTTGACAGTCTACTTATTGCTTTACTGTCTCTATATCTATCTTTTGGTTCATCAGTTTATAATGTTCTTTATTATCCATAAATGAGTGAGGTCATGTGGTGTTTCTCTTTCATTGACTGGCTTATTTCACTCAGCATGATGTTCTCCAATTCCATCCAGGTTGCTGCAAATGATGAGAAATCCTTCTTTTTTATGGCAGCATAGTATTCCATTGTGTAGATGTACGATGGTTTTTTGATCCAATCATCTGCTGACAGGCACCTAGGCTGTTTCCAAATTCTAGCTATTGTAGATTGTGCTGCTATGAACATAGGGGTGCATATATCCTTTCTGATTGGTGTTTCTAGTTTCTTGGGATATATTCCTAGGAGTGGGTTTACTGGGTCAAATGGGAGTTCCATTTTCAGTTTTTTGAGGAAACTTCACACTGTTCTCCACAGTGGTTACACCAGTCTGCATTCCCACCAGCAGTGCAAGAGGGTTCCTTTTTCTCTGCAACCTCGCCAACACTTGTCGTTTGTTGATTTGTTGATGTTGGCCATTCTGACAGGTGTGAGATGGTACCGCATTGTTGTTTTGATTTGCATCTCTCAGATAATTAGCGACTTTGAGCATGTTTTCATGTGCTTTTTGGCGTTCCTTCTGTCTTCTTTTGAAAATATTCTATTTAGGTCCATTGCCCATTTTTTAATTGGATCATTCATCTTCCTTTTATTTAGTTGTATAAGCTGTTTGTAGATGTTGGAGATTAAACCTTTATCAGCGGTAACATTTGCAAATATGTTCTCCCACACAGTGGGCTTTCTTGTTGTTTTGTTGATGGTTTCTTTTGCTGTAAAAAAGCTTTTTATTTTGATGTAGTCCCATTTGTTTATTTTCTCTTTAGCTTCCATTGCCCTAGGGGTAGTATCAGTGAAGAAGTTCTTTTGGCATATGTCTGAGATTTTGCTGCCTGTGGATGCTTCTAGTATTTTTATGGTTTCCCTCCCGTCTGATGTTTAAGTCCTGTATCCATTTTGAGTTTATTTTTGTGTATGGTGTAAGTTGGTGATCTAGTTTCATTCTTTTGCATGTATCTGTCCAATTTTCCCAACACCATTTATTGAAGAGACTGTCTTGACTCCAGTGTATATTCGTGCCTCCTTTGTCAAATATTAATTGAGCATAGTGATTTGGGTTGATATCTGGGTTCTGGATTGGATTCCATTGATCTATATGTCTGTTCTTGTGCCAGTACCAGGCTGTTTTGAGAACAGTGGCTTTGTAATACAGCTTGATGTCTGGTATTGAGATCCCTCCTACTTTACTCTTCTTTCTCAGGATTGCAGTGGCTATTCGAGGTCTTTTATTATTTCAAATGAACTTTTTGAGAGTTTTTTCTAGGTCAGTGAAATATGCCATTGGTATTTTAATGGGGAGTGCATTGAACCTATAGATTGCTTTAGGAAGAATGGACACTTTGATGATGTTGATTCTACCAATCCATGAACATGGTATGTTCTTACATCTTCCTCTACCTCTTTTTTCAGTGTCATGTAGTTTTCCGCAAATAGGTCCTTTACTTCCTTAGTTAAATTTATTCCTAGGTATCTTAATTTTTTTGGTGTGATGGTAAATGGAATTGCTTTTTTAGTCTCTGTTTCTGTAATTTCACTATTGGTGTATAGAAATGCTATGGATTTCTTGGCCTTAATTTTGTATCCTGCTACATTGCCAAATTCATTTATTAAGTCAATTAGTTTTTTAATGGAGTCTTTTGGGTTTTTTATGTACAATATCATGTCATCTGCAAATAAGGATAACTTTATTTCTTCTTTTGCAATTTGGATGCCTTTTATTTCCTCTTCTTGTCTAATTGCAATGGCTAGTTCTTCCAGTACTATGTCAAACAGAAGTGGCGAAAGTAGGCATCCCTGTCTTGTTCCTGTTCTTAGAGGGAATGGTTTTAGTTTTTGCCCATTGAGTATAATGTTGGCTATGGGTTTATCATATATAGCTTTTATTATGTTGAGGTATGATCCTTGTACTCCCACCTTGTTGAGAGTTTTTATCAGGAAAGGGTGTTGGATTTTATCAAATGCTTTTTCTGCATCAATTGATATGACTATATGATTTTTATCTTTCAATTTGTTTATGTGATGTAGCACGTTTATTGATTTGAGGATATTGTACCATTCTTGCATTCCTGGAATAAATCCTACTTGGTCATGGTGTATGATCTTTGTGATGTTCTGCTGGAGCCGATTTGTTAGAATTTTGTTGAGGATTTTGACATTTATGTTCATGAGGGATATTGGCCTGTAATTCTCTTTCATTGAGTTGTCTTTATCTGGTTTTGGTATTAGGGTGATGCTGGCTTCCTAGAAGGAATTTGGAAGTGTTCCTTCCTCTTGAATTTTTAGGAATAGTCTGAGGAGGATAGGTTTTAGTTCTTCCTTGAATGTTTGGTAAAACTCTCCTGTGAAGCCATCTGGCCCTGGGCTTTTGTTTGCTGGAAGCTTTTTGATGACTGTTTCAATTTCTTCCCAAGTCACTGGTCTATTGAGATTTTTAGATTCTTCCTGATTGAGTTTTGGAAGGTTGTATTTTTCTAGGAATATGTCCATTTCCTCCAGGTTGTTCAGTTTGTTGGAATAGAGTTGTTCGTAGTATTTAGTAACAATCCATTGTATTTTGATGGGCTCTGTTGTTATTTCACCTCTTTCGTTTCTGATTTTGTTTATTTGGGTCCTCTCTCTTTGTTTCTTGGTTAGCCTAGCTAGAGGTTCATCTATCTTGTTTATCCTTTCAAAGAACCATCTCTTGGTTTTGTTGATCTTATGTATTGTTTCTTTGGTCTCTATGTCGTTTATCTCCGCTCTGATTTTTGTTATTTCCTTCCTTCTGCTTACACTAGGCTTTTCTTGTTGCTCTTTTTCTAACTCTTTGAGTTGTAGAGTTAGATAATTTGTTACCACTTTTTCTTATTTTTTGCAATAGGCTTGTAGGGATATGAACTTCCCTCTCAAAACTGCTTTTGCTGTGTCCCATAGATTTTAGATTGTTGTGTTTTCATTGTCATTTGTTTCCAGGATGTTTTTAATTTCTTCCTTGATTTCTCTGGTAACCCAGTTCTTGTTTAGTAACATGCTGTTTAGTCTCCATGTGTTTGATTTCTTAGGTTTATTTTTATTGTAGTTAATTTCCAGTTTTATGCCACTATGATCTGAGAAGATGCTTGATATGATTTCTATCTTCTTGAACTTGAAGAGACTTTGCCTATGTCCAAAAATGTGGTCTATCTTTGAGAATGTCCCATGTGCACTTGAAAAGAATGTATATTCTGTGGCTTTGGTGTGAAATGTTCTGAAGATGTCGATTAATTCCATCTGGTCTAATCAGTCATTTAGGATTGATATTTCTTTGCTGATTTTTTGTTTAGATGATTTGTCGAAGGGTGACAGTGGGGTATTAAAATCTCCTACTATGATTGTATTACTATTAATCTCTCCCTTAATGTCCTCCAGTAGTTTTTTTTTATGTATTTGGGTGCTCCCATATTGGGTGCATATATATTTACCAGGGTTATTTCTTCTTGTTGGATTGCTCCCTTTAGTATTATGAAGTGGCCTTCATTATCTCTTGTTATGTCCTTCACTCTGAGATCTGATTTGTCAAATATAAGTATTGCTACCCCAGCTTTTTTTTCATTTCCATTCGCCTGGAAAACCTTTTTCCATCCCTTCACCCTCAGTCTGTGTGCATCTCTTTTTCTGAGGTGGGTTTCTTGTAGACAACAGATGTATGGGTCTTGTTTTCTTATCCAATCTGTTACCCTATGTCTTTTGATTGGAGCATTTAAACCATTTACATTTAATGTTATTAATGATAGGTACTCATTTGATGCCATTTTTATTCTATACCCCTGTGTTCCTTCTTCGCTTCCTATTTCTTTATTTTTACAGTAGACCCTTTAGCATTTCTTGCATTGCTGGTTTGGTGGAGATAAATTCCTTTAGAGTTTTTTTTTTTTTTTTTGTCTGTGAAGCTCCTGATTACACCTTCAATTTTGATTGATAGCCTTGCTGGGTACAGTGTTCTTGGATTCAGACCCTTCCTTTGCATGACTTTGTATATTTCATCCCATTCCCTTCTGGCCTGATGAGTTTCTGTTGAGAAATCAGTTGCTAGTCTGATGGGGGTTCCTTTATATGTAACTTTCTGTCTCTCTCTGGCTGCTTTTAAGATTCTTACTTTGTGGTTGGTGTTTTCCAATTTAATTATAATGTGCCTTGGCATCGGTTTTCTGGGATTCCTTTTACTTGGGACTCTGCGAGCATCTTGGATTTGTGTGGGTTTTTTCTGCTCTATCTCAGGAAAGTTTTCTGTCATTATTTCTTGAAATACTTTTTCCATGTCTTCCTCAGTTTCCTTTCCTTCTGGAACTCTTATTATTCTAATATTGTTTTGTTTTGCATTGTCCCAAAGTTCCCTTAAGCTCTCCTCCTGTTTTTTAATTTTTTTTTTCCAAAAGCTGCTCTAATTGGGTATTTTTTTCCATCTTGTCTTCTAGCTCACTAATGTGGTCCTCTGCTTCTTCTAGTCTACTCTTGATGCTTTCTATTGAGTTCTTCATAGTAGCGATGTCATTTTTCATTTCTTCTTGGTTCATCTTCATTTCCTCTTGGTTCTTCTTCAATTCCTCTTGGTTCTTCTTCAATTCCTCTTGGTTCTTCTTCATTTCCTTTTGTTTCTTATTCATATCATCAAATTTCTCTTCCATTCTTTTTAGCCATCCTATGATCATTACTCTGAATTCTTGCTCTGGTAGGTTGCTTGCATCTAACTCATTTATTTCCTTTTCTGGTGATGCCTGCTTTTTCTTTCATGTGTGGACTATTTCTTTGTCTCCCCATGGTCTCTCTTTTCAGGATGTCTAGTTATGTGGTGTTCCTTCTCCTTTCCGTGGGTGATTGAAGAACTCCCTTGAATCCACGTGTTTGCGCCGATTGGGGCGTCACAGCTACTTGATGGACTCCTCTGCTGTGGGTTTTCCAGGCCTGAGAGAAGATCCTCCTTTCCTGGTAAGATGGTGCAGCCTTTTCTTTGAGCCCGAAGCTCCGGGAGAGGTCGCCGCCACCGCAGTGCTGGCTGCTTGGTCAGGAAGTCCTGTCCAGCGGACCCTTCCTTACCTTCCTTTGGAGTTCCGCTGCCCCTTAGCTGCCAATCAATATTCCCTGAGCGACTCAAATGCTGCTTTTATCTGTTCTGGGGCCAGGTTCAGAACAAGTCCGTCTGTTCAGTCTCCATCTTGTCTGTATTCCCTATATGTTCATTTTTCTGTAATTTTTTTGTTTTTATTTCACTGGGGATTCCGACTCTGTTTATCCTCATTGTTCCAACAATGTCTGTATTGTTTTGACACAAGAGTTCAGCCAAATGAATTGACTTATAGAAATTATCTAAGTAAATCCTATACCCTTTATTCAGTAAGTCATGTGTTAACTCCAAAACAATTCTTGTTGAACACGTCCACCACTCTCACTAGCGAAATTATACTGATTCCCTCAGTGTCTTAAATTCATGTGGAGACATGTATGGATGACTAATACCTTTGTTGTTCAGAAATATACGTCCAGCCCGTTTCAGGGCGCAACATGTATTTCAAGGATGTATTAATATGTCCTACCCGTACCCGATATTGTTTATTTTTGACGTATTTATACGTCCTGCTCGGTTAACAGGTTAAGGAAAAATGATAACATATAAAGTTAATAATATAATAATTTAAAACTTTAGTGGGGCAAAAACAATGCACATAATAAAAAATAAAAGATGAACAACAAACAGATTTAAAAAGTTTGCAATTCATACCAACATAAGAAAAGTAGTCTACCAATGTGTAAAGCGGTCTTAGCAATCAATAAGGCCAATGACCCAATAAAACAAAGAACAAAGCAAATAAACTGAGAGCTCACAGAAGAAACACATATTGCTCTATGGAAAGATGCTCAACTTACCTCATAATTCAAGAAATGCAAGATGCAACTAATTCTAAATTGTTTTGCCTATCCATCAGACTGTCCAAAATTATAAACTTGATAACACACTGTTCTCCTTGGGAAGGAAAGCCTTTGCATTACAAGTGGAAGAGTAAATTGGTGCAGCCTCAATAGAGGGCAATTTGGCAAATCTTTCAAAACTACAAATGCACATAGCGCCAAGCAGATTGACAGTGGAACTAACGTATAAGCTTCGGGGCTACTGACTTGCACAGGCCCCTTCTGAGCCATGAGAAGAATCCCAACAATTTTTCAACATTGTTTTTGAAAACTTTGCAAAATAAAACATTTTTAAAAAATATTTTTATTGATTTCAGAGAGGAAGGGAGGAGGGAGAGAGAGAGAGAGAAACATTAACAATGAGAGAGAATCATTGATTGGCCACCTTCTGCACACCCTCTTCTGGGGATCCAGCCCACAACCCAGGCATGTGCCCTTGACCAGAATCGAACTTGGGATCCTTCAGTCCGAATGCCGATGCTATTCACCGAGCTAAATGGGGGGGTTCAAAATAAAACATTTTAATCATGATTGGTTAAGACAACTGTTCTCTTTTCATTCAGACTTCCACCCTTGTAAAGTATGGCATTGGAATGACATCAGGAACCTTTGGGATTAGGCTAAAGGGAAGCTGAAGATACACTTACTTTGGATTTAATGGGATCTATTTCTGTGGTGTGCAGTCACTGACATTACAGCCAGGTTTTTGCTGGGTGTCCTGGTGTAGGAATAGTTTCCAGGAATAATACTACCATCTACTTCGCCAACCACCTGCCATTCTGACCAGTTGTAGGGCCAGAGATCATATTGAAATATGAACATGTCTTAGGTTGCCTGATTCCATAATGTAGGTAGTAGAAAAGAAACAATATATAGAGCCAGAAACCAACCTGTGGAAAATTATTTTAACCATTAGATATGTAAAATTATAAGCAGAATGTTTAGTTTATTTAAAAAAAAAACAACAACAACAAAAAGCTATTAAAGATATCTGGCCAAAATGGATATTCTCACATGTCAGGATATACTTGATAATGTAGCAATTATAAATGCCCCATATATTTATAATCTTTTTAAAAATGGAAATCATGTGAAATAGAATTTATCAAAATATTCTGGGGCACGAATCTATAGCTGAACTATAAATAGCAGGCATGTTTATGTGAAGTTGAATACTTTATGTATCCTACCTTTTAGATGGGCAGGTAAACTGGCATTGAACAGACTAACCACTGAGCATGCTGGGCCCTCATCCAGAAACGGTGTCTGCCAGGGGCATTCCACCATGGCCCACCAGCTGGAACTGGCTGGTCAGTGCCTCTGCCTTTGGGGGTCAAGTATTTTGAAAAATTATTTGCAAATTACCATAAATTCAACACACAAAGGCCATGTTCTGCTCCCACTAGACTCACAAAAGACTGAGACAGTGATGGGCACAAGATCCTGATAAGAACAGACAAATATAATCTGTCCAAGTGACCAATGCTGTAGCCTGAAGTAAAAATTCCATGGAGCCTATGAGCTGACCCAATCAGATGGCTTGTGTGAGAAAAATGAACTGAAACTATGAGAGGAAGTTAAGAGTTGGTAATGGGAGCAGAAAACAAAACAGGCCCCATGTTAACGGCAGATCTCTAGGGCAAAGCTTCCTGTGTTGCGACTGATGATGGGTGACAAGGTGACAAGCTGGTCCCTAGAGCTCTCTGCATCTAATGACCTTCACCGCAACCAAAATGGCTCCACTTGTTCATTCCGTGATGCTACATGATGCATAACTTCATGGTTTGGATTCCTGTCCTGAATGTTTATACAATTGTCATTCCCAGTGAGTGAGGTAATATTGTTTTAGAGAACCAAAGAAACACCAAGCACACTTTCTAGAGAAAGGGAGGGACCCGTTTATTAACACTAGTGGACTCTGGGAATAATTTCCAAATCAGAGTGAAGAAACATGTAGAGGGCTTCACTTTTTATAACCTTCCGGGGTCTTTGTCTTGCAGATATGGTTCCGCCCCCTTTCCGTGGGCTTACAGGAAGTCCCCCAGCTGTCAATTTTTTATAACAGGAATAGAAAAGTACTACAACTCCAATTTTTTTCCTTTAGAATGCAAGAAAAGGAAAACGAGAACTTTAAATCTGACAGCCTGTCACTTTTTTTACAAGGCCCTCCAAGCCATCATTAATATGTATTTTACTTTGCTTCTCTCAGAAGAGACAAAGAAAATTCTGTATCTAAGATAACCAGGCTCATCATCAGCCAAGTTTTTACCATAGGGTTGTTGTAAGAGCCAAGATCCATATTTTTAAAATCTCCCTTGGTGTCTCTAGTATGCAGCCAGGTTTGCAAACCACCGGTCTAGAATTTAAACTCTAATCACATAATTACAAGTGGCTAGATGCCTTAAAAATGAGTACAGTAGATTATTATTATTAACCTGGGAGGACCGAGCAAACGTGGTGTCCACAGAGACTGGGCCTGGTGATGTAATGTTTCATCATTAACCTGGATCATGGAATGGTGAGCATGCTCATTAGGTGTGAATGTGGTGCCAAGATGGAAAACAGGCGGAGGAGAGCGTCTTAATTAATTAGAGTGGGCTGCTAGGACAGAGAGCATATTGACTCAAAGGACAGGGGACAGCAGGGTGCGGAAGTGCCGGAGGAGTTGCTGGGAACTGAATGAGGCTCAGTGAAGGCAAATGCAGAAGAATACACATTCTGTAGAAGGGAAGGAAATCAGCACAATCGCAGGAGGGGTGGGGGAAACTGTAAAATTAGAAAAGGATCCTGAGGGAAGGCTGGCCGCGGAGTTGGGCGGGTGCGGGGAGATGCTGGAGGAGCAGGAAGACCGCTTGGCCTGGGCCCCACATCACAGCCCTGAAATTCACAATTTTGACATCAGACTGGTGCTTATTTGCTAATGTACACAGGTGAAGTTCACCACAGTCTGACAATCCTCTTTCTGTAACTCTTCCTTTTTTAACATTTTGGGAGCTTCAGAAAATGAAAGCAGCCTAGAGGTATCAGCTTCAAGAATCCTGACTAGAGATCACGGTGGCCCTCAGGATTCAGCCAGTACTGCAGTTTATGAAGCAAGCCTCAGGGTGCGGCCAAAGAGCATTTTTGGAAGGAACCACAGGAGCAATGGGTGTCTGTGGCGAGCAAGGCTGGGGAAATTAGAAAACAGAGACGGAAGGAGATTTACTTTGTTTTTTGTCCTGAAGAAAGTTCTTTCGGTACTTTTTTAATTTTTATTGTTTATTTTTTTATTTTATTTTTATTTATTTATTTATTTATTTTTTATATATTTTATTGATTTTTTTTGACCCCCCCCCTCCCTCCCACACATCCCCTCCCTCCCCAGAGTTTTGTGTCCATTGGTTGCACTTATATGCATGTATACAAGTCCTTCGGTTGATCTATTATCTCCCCCAGATCTTCCTCCCCTCCCCACTGTAATTTGACAGTCTACTTGTTGATATACTGTCTCTATATCTATCTTATGGTTCATCAGTTTATAATGTTCTTTATTATCCACAAATGAGTGAGGTCATTTGGTGTTTTTCTTTCATTGATTGGCTTATTTCACTCAGCATGATGTTCTCCAATTCCATCCAGGATGCTGCAAATGATGAGAAATCCTTCTTTTTTATGGCAGCATAGTATTCCATTGTGTAGATGTACCATTGTTTTTGGATCCAATCATCTGCTGACGGACACTTAGGCTGTTTCCAAATTCTGGCTATTGTAGATTGTGCTGCTATGAACATAGGGGTGCATATATCCTTTCTGATTGGTGTTTCTAGTTTCTTGGGATATATTCCTAGAAGTGGGATTACTGGGTCAAATGGGAGTTCCATTTTCAGTTTTTTGAGGAAACTCCACACTGTTCTCCACAGTGGTTGCACCAGTCTACATTCCCACCAGCAGTGCACGAGGGTTCCTTTTTCTCCGCAACCACGCCAACACTTGTCGTTTGTTGATTTGTTGATGTTGGCCATTCTGACAGGTGTGAGATGGTACCGCATTGTTGTTTTGATTTGCATCTCTCGGATAATTAGTGACTTTGAGCATGTTTTCATGTGCTTTTTGGCGTTCCTTCTGTCTTCTTTTGAAAATATTCTATTTAGATCCATTGCCCATTTTTTAATTGGATCATTCATCTTCCTTTTATTTAGTTGTATAAGCTGTTTGTAGATGTTGGAGATTAAACCTTTATCAGTGGTAACATTTGCAAATATGTTCTCCCACACAGTGGGCTTTCTTGTTGTTTTGTTGATGGTTTCTTTTGCTGTAAAAAAAGCTTTTTATTTTGATGTAGTCCCATTTGTTTATTTTCTCTTTAGCTTCCATTGCACTAGGGGTAGTATCAGTGAAGAAGTTCTTTTGGCATACGTCTGAGATTTTGTTGCCTGTGGATGCTTCAAGTATTTTTATGGTTTCCCGTCTGATGTTTAAGTCCTGTATCCATTTTGAGTTTATTTTTGTGTATGGTGTAAGTTGGTGATCTAGTTTCATTCTTTTGCATGTATCTGTCCAATTTTCCCAACACCATTTATTGAAGAGACTGTCTTGACTCCATTGTATATTCGTGCCTCCTTTGTCAAATATTAATTGAGCATAGTGATTTGGGTTGATATCTGGGTTCTCGATTCGATTCCATTGATCTATATGTCTGTTTTTGTGCCAGTACCAGGCTGTTTTGAGAACAGTGGCTTTGTAATACAGTTTGAAGTCTGGTATTGAGATCCCTCCTACTTTACTCTTCTTTATCAGGATTGCTGTGGCTATTCGGGGTCTTTTATTGTTCCAAATGAACTTTTGGGTACTTTTTTAATTTTTATTGTTTAAAATATTATATATATTAGTACATATATCTCCTTTTCCCCCCCATTGACCTTCCCCCAGCCTCCCCTACCCCCTGTTTTTCTCTTTTTCTCCCCAAGTTATACATGCACATAATATAAAAATGTCACACAGTTCTACCAGGCTTGCTGTGAAAAACAAGCTCCTTCTCACCAGATTCCACAAGATGATTCTTTTTGGTATGTACCTTGAGATCACTATATTAACATGCTTGAAATACTTGGACTCACTTTTTCAATGTTAGCCGTTATCTGATTTGTCACCCGGATGGAAGATGAGGATTTGTATCTACCTTCCTATTGCTGGCCTTAGCATACATTCTCATCCTTCCCCAACTCCCACTATTCTGACACAGTTATGCTGTAATTTTGGTTTGGTGAATATTTAGTGTTTGCATTATTGTGATATAAAACACTATTCAAAATTGAACTATCATAAATTATGATAACTCTTCCTTACCTGAACACCTTTTTGTTGTCTTCAGAGCTAATAAATGTTTATTATTTGCTTTATTTCATACATACTTATTTATGCTATTTGTCCTCAAGACATTCAGAATCCTCAAATATTCCAATAATTTCACCAGTTTCTCCAACCATCTCTCCCAAAGCCTGGCATGCAGCAATCTGGCCTGAGGCGGGTCCCAGGGTTCTCCGCCTCACTCCTTGGTGCACTTTTTTTATCTGCTCCACAAACTGACTCTTGTTCTGGGGTATTCTTGTGGCAGAGAAATGGGATATAAATATTTGAGGTTCTGCATGTCTGATCTTAATTTACCCTGACACTGAAACAATAAAAATAGTGTAGGCTGAGTAGAGAATGCTAAATTGGAAATATAGTAATTTCCTGAGAAATTTGAAGACTGTTGCCATCTGGCCTTCAAGGTTGCTGCTGAGAGGTCTGAGACCATCCTGATTATTTCCTTCCCCATTACGGAAGCTTGTAGCATCTTTGCCTTCTCCCCATTGTTCTGAGATTTTAGCCTAGCATGCCTTGATGTGGGTCTATTTTCAATCTTTGTGCAAGTATTTCGTGACCCTTTCATTTCAGAATGCACTCTCCGCTGTCGTGGGAAATAATTTGAATTATGTCTTTAATGATTTCTTTCCCCTGGTTTCTCTGATCTCTTCTTAGAAATCCTATTTTCACATATTAGATCCCCTGTTATAGGCTCCACATTTTTCATTAGTCCTTTTTGCTCTCTAATTTCTGGATGGTTTACTCATCTTTCTAATAGTTTCTAACATTTTTATTGAATATTTATTTTCTAATATTTTCTAATATTAGAAAATATTTTTATTTTTCAAATATTTTCTAATATTTTATTGAATATTTATTTTTATTATTATATTTCTAATCTCCAAGAGGTTTTATTTAATCCCTGAATGTTCCCTTTTTCTAATTTGATGGTCAGATATCTTAGCTCTGAGGATATTGACTAAAGAGCATTTGACATTTTCTTCAACCTACATGGTCCATCTTTCCTTCAATTGGCTTCTTTTTATTCATTTTGGTCTCTGAGTTTCGTTTGAGAGGCTTTCCTCATTTCTGATGAGCCTTACTTGTCTGCTCCTCTTTAAGAATGGGGGCTGAAAAGTGGAGTGCAGGTCTGAACTTTAAGGGCTCGTTAACCAGACTTCACTACGTTCTGGTTGGGCTGTTTGATTGGAGGACTCCCACACTACCTTTAAGTTTTCCCTCCTGGAAGACCAAACTTCCCAGAGAGGACTCCTCCAGGCTCATGCCTGAAGATTTTAGTTCTGGCTTTCGGCACTGTGGGAGCCTGCTGGAGCAAGACCCCTGAGTCTCCATCTATTCACTTAACCCTTCGTTTCTGACACAGCATCCAGCCCTCAACTCTGCCTGGTGCCCTCCAACCCACAGACCTTCAGCTCTCGTCTCTCTGCGGTGGGGCAAGGGCACTGGCGTGACTGTGCAGGAATAAGAAGAGCTGGGAGTCTAATTGCTTCCTAAATAGACTTTAAGCCACTTCCGATTTTAGCATGCCCACCTCACTTCCAGATATTCCTGTGCCTTCGGGGGATTCGGGGAGGGTTCTCAAATTCCCCACTGCTAGTTTAGGATTCAGTTTTCCCGAGTCTGTTACGTCTTTGACTACATTTCTTTCCAGGGTTTGAAATTTTGTTGCTATGAAGACTTTTTAAAATGTTTTGTCTCTATGATTTCTTCCCTTTAAAAATATTACTTTAGTTATAGGTTTGGCTCAATGGATAGAGCGTCGGCTTGGGGATTGAAGGGTCCCGAGTTCGATTCCGGTCAAGGGCATGTACCTTGGTTGCGGGCATATCCCCAGTAGGGGGTGTGCAAGAGGCAGCTGATCGATGACTCTCTCTCATCGATGTTTCTAACTCTCTATCTCTCTCCCTTCCTCTCTGTACAAAATCAATAAAATATATTTTTAAATAAATAAATAATAATAAAAATATTACTTTACTATCTGTTTGTGAGGTTTTGGAAAAGAAAATGTGTGGGTGTTGAATGCTCCAATATTTACTTGGAAGGGTTACTTCTCACTCTTTACCTTTTTCTATTGTTTTTTAAATCATTTATTAATTATTACTTATTGTTTTCTTCTTCAAGTTAAGACAATCCATTGCTTTTTTTTTTTTAACAAAGTATCTATAAAAGTATAGCATGTAGGAACCATGAAATAATGCTCAGCCATTTTAAGTCTTGAGCTTCCCAGATGCTGTCCTCTGCAGTTGCAGCATGTATCTGCATGTGTATTCAGCAGGGAGACAGCTGCAGCCTACCTGAGAAGATCATATTCCCACAACAATGACACAGACCAGTTAATAGTAATACCCTGCTACGAAGGAAACAAAGTAGGTCAAAATGAGTCATCATCCATGGTATAACTTTTCTCTAGTCGTTACCTCAATCAGAGAAGACTTGTTTGGGTGGACGCTTGAGTTCTCTCACTCATAATAAGTGTTTGAAGCAGTTGTCTGTAGAGGGCCGCCTGGAATGGCACATGGGCATTTTCCTTAAATTGTCAGCTGAGTCCGAGACAATTGGCAGAGCCAAGGCTCGGATACACATTTCCCTAAGATGGTGGAAAGTATAATCAGCTTGGCTTTCATATTAGCCCAGGTGTCAGCAGGGGCAGGCCTAGATATGTAAATCCAGGCATGGCAGGGCCTACTTAAGAATGCAAATAAGTTGGTGATTCTTCCTGGTATTGGGTGTATAAAGTAAATGCTCTGGGAGGGGTAGTTGTCCTCATCATCGTCCTGCCTCTCCATCAGAGAGATGGCGGCCCACCCAGCTCCCAGCTTTAAATCTATTTCTGCTTCTCCTATCTTTCTTTCTTTCTTTCTTTCTTTCTTTCTTTCTTTCTTTCTTTCTTTCTTTCTTCCTTTCTTCCTTTCTTTCTTTCTATTATTTCTCAATCCCTGGCCACCTCCATTTAGAACTGGTTCGTTCATTTCTCTTTCCACACTGGACGCAGAAAAGGGAGATCCCCGCCATGTTTGGCCCCTGCCACATCTGGCCCCCACAGTTGTCTCCAAAGTTTTTGATTTGGAAACCATTTTTAGCAAGACCTCAAATGTGCAAATGTATTTATTTGAAAATTGTACATGTCTTACTATATCAACATTAAATATAGCATTGATACATATATAAGTAGAAACTTTTTAAGCATGCACTAGAAAGTAAATGAAATAGAAGTTCTAATATTTTCCTTCAGCACCCAGCAAATCATCTTGCACATCATAGTCTTCTCAACCAGGATGAGTAACAGGACAACTGGGAAGATTTGGTTAAATGACTCCTTAACCAGGCCCTACCTGGCTATTCAGAATTAGAACTTCTGAGGGTGGGACTCTGGCAATGATATTTTGGAAAAGTTTCCCTTCTGGTTCCTATGGGCACCTCTGGGTAAGAAATATAGAGCTAAAGATTTAACAACCAGAGTCCATAAAACTATAAATAGTAACCAAATGGCTACCCTGAGTACAAAGATCAGGTGATTAAGACTGGGAAATGTATAGCTTGATTAAAGATCTGGATTATCATATAACTTAAAAAAAACTTTGTCTCCTTCCCTCACATCATTTTTCTTTCTCTGTATGTTTTTTCCCTTCACTCCTTAATATAACTTTGTTTTCTGTTTTAAACAATGGGCATTCATTATAGAAAATATGGATAAGCAAAAAAGAAAGAAAAACTCATCTATAACCTCACAATACCAAGATAACACTTAAAATTTTTAGCTATAGCCTTCCAGATATTTATATCAACATACAGTATATTTAGAAGGGAGATCATACTGCACATGCTGTTTTAAACCTTTTTTTTCACATGGTAATTATATTTCTCCACGACAGTAAGAATGAAAGCTCCAACAAAGCCCTAAATTGTGTGAGACAGCTGCTTTGGAGCACAGAAAAGGTAGATGTCCTTGAGGGCTCAGACCTCGGACTAATACTCTCTCTTACCGCTAGGCTGATCCGCCCTTACTTTTACCTTTCTCTCCTTTTGCTTGATTTTTAATTACTCACTCGAGGATATTTTTCCATTGATTTTTAGAGAGAGTGGAAGACAGGCATATCGATGTGAGAGAAACACATCAGTTGGTTGCCTCCTGCACAAGCCCCTGACCAGGGCCCAGGCAGAGGAGGAGCCTGCAACTGAAGTGCATGCCCTTGACCAGAATCAAACCCGGGAACAACGCTCTATCCACTGAACCAAACTGTCTGGGGCTCCTTTTGCTCTTTACATGCCCTTTCTCTTTATTTTCTTTTCCTTCCCCGCCCCCCCCCCCCACCTTCCCACCTTCTATCCTCATCTCTTTGAAGGAAAGCAATCAAGGCGTTCAGGACAAGAGTTAATATTTGACAGAGTTAAACTTCCCTGTAATTTGCAAAGGGTGCATAATCAGGGAGCCAGAAAGACAGCTCCACCCTCGTCTGCAAAGGAGGTTTTCTGAGCAAGCCCAAGCAAGAGCCCTCTGTTCTTGATGACTATCTATTATTTCCACTTGGGAGCCCAAATTAAAGCGGTTTGTTTGCCTTAGAAGCAAAATGTGGCCAGAGGCAGCCTGAGATGCCCAGGTTGTTTACCAACCATTTTAGGGAAATGCATTTCTGGAGTTGAAACGAAGGGAGACGGAAGTACAGTTGGCACAAGGCAGGGACTGAGGAGGAGTCAGGCATGACACTCCAGAATATGCCAGTTGCAGCACTTCCGCCTGGAGGGTAGGCAGTTTCCCCACCGCTGTTATAAAACTGGTTGCACAAAACCAGTTCCTCTTGCTTTAGGTGGCAAGAATCTTGTCCATGCTGTTTTACCCTCTCACTCTGCTGCCAAAGAAATTTCTACCTGTAGTTATTAATCAACTGATAGTGAGGAAAGTTTCTGAACTTTGAAAACTTCACTGGGCTGGTATGGACGAAAGTAAACACTTTGCTCTGCAAAAAGAGCCAAACTGTGTTTTCTAGAGGCCGTGGGGAATTTCTGTTTTCATTAAATGCAAGTCACCGCTTCCAAACCACAGTGTTCTTGGGGATGAAATGATCATTGACTCCACTGACTATGAGAGGCTAAGTTAACCAACTCTCTAATGGCACTCTGCCATAGAAGGTCCCAGGAAATGAGTAGAAAGTTATAACTCTTCACCCCACCTTCAATGCCAATACCCTCCCCACCAGCAGCAGCTTCCCGGTTGTCAGTTGGAGTGTGGGGGCGTCATAGCATGCATGTGCTTCTGCTAGGAAGAGGCTTCAGGGGGAGAGCAGTTAAGTGCTTCTCAGGATGTTAGCTTGGTGGGTGGGACTCTTCCTGTCATCTTGCAGAAGCAAAGCCTGAGAAGCCAATGATAGCAGAAGAGAGGAAGGCCTCCCTCCCCCTCCCACACACAACTTCTCTCTTTCTCAGCAACAGCTGCTTAAGAAGCAGCCCTTATCATGTGTACAAAGTCAGATAGGAGATGAGGAACTGGGGGGAAAAATATTCCGATATGAATATTTGAAAAAATATATTTCAACAAAAATATTTAACTGAATATGTCCAGAGGATCTCTTATAGAAATGATATCTGTGGCCTATTACAGAGTTGAAATTTAAAGGAAAAAAATGTTTTCTTTGAGAAACACTAGGAAATTCATTTTTCTTCCTCACAAGGAAACAAGTCTTCACTTGTAATGGCACCAAAAACTCTAACAATAGGGACTTATTCTATTGTACATGCAGGCAACCTGGGATTAAAAGGCCTATATCAGCCCTAGCTGGTTTTGCTCAGTGGATCCCAGGTTCCCTTCCAGTCAAGGGCTCAGGTTGAAGGTTCAATTCCTAGTAGGGAGCGGGCCAGTCAATGATTCTCTCTCATCATGGATGTTTCTCTCTCTTTTTTCCCCTCTCCCTTCCTCTCTGAAATCAATAGCAACAAAAATGCAGATACTTTATAGAGGCCAACTTTTGAATGCTTGAGATAACTTTTAAATGCAGACTTCTGGCGTGCGCGCCCACACACACACACACACACACACACACACACACACCATCTTCCACCCGTCACTCTAACCATGACCTTTAGCCAATAGGTATTTTCTGCAAGTTCTCTGGTGTCTTAGCACAGGCTGTTACAACAAAATACCAAAGATTGGGCAACTTAAACAACAGGCATTTCTATTTCTCAGTTCTGGAGAGTGGAAGTCCAAGATCTCTGTGTCAGCAGAGTCAGTTCCTGATTAGGGCCCTTCCTGGCTTATAGATTATCACCTTCCTGCCATGTCCTCATGTGGCCTTTACTTGGTGCGTGCATGTGAAAAGAGCAAGCCCTCTCTGCCTTCTTATCAAGCCACTTATCCCATCACGAGGGTCCAACCTCATAACCCCATCTACACCTAATCACTCCCAAAGACCCTATTTACAAATAACTATCCCATTGCGGGTAGGGCTATACCCTAATAAATTTGGAGGGAACACAAACATTCAGACCATAACATCTGGATTCTGATAGGAGCTTGGAGTAGCTGGCTTCAGTCCTTACTTTTGCAGGTTATAAAATGACTTCTGTGGGTGATGTCTTGCCTGCTTCAATCAAAACTGTTAAGGATAAAAGCAGTGGAAGAATGGAAATTGTTTTTAAAAATTTTGACACTTCAAAGGGAAGTATATATATGTGAACAGTCACTTTCCTCCACTGAACCTAACATCCCCTCCTATATCCTGTCTCCTTTTCTTTCTACTTTTTCTACTAACACATTCCCTTTTTCTTCTCCTCTTCAATTGGGAATGCATAACATAGATTTAATATTTTACTTGGAATGTAGCTATTTCAATATGTTGACCTTCTTTTTACTTTGGGTCACTAGCTATGGCAGGAGAAAAAAGATTCTTATCTCTGTCTCAAAGTGAATCATGTATCAGTTTTGACGTCACGTGTAGTGTAAGAGGTCAGTAAGGGTCTTAGGGGCTTAAAATACAAGACCAAGGACAAGACTCCTCTACTTTCCAGTTTTGCAAAAACAAGTTTCTATTATGCTAAAGTCAGTCCTGATCAATAATCTACTGTGGAAACAGCAGCTTAAGATCCCCAGGTTGCTCTCTGTTTCTACCTGACCTCAGATTGCCCTTGGGTAGGAATGTTCACGGAACCCAGAGTTTTCAGGCCACATCCAATAGGGTTGGATCAACACAATGTGCTTCTCTTACCTTTTAGCCTCCTTTTCCCTACCCCAATACATATAGATAAAATCAAATTAAAATTAACACCAAGGATTCCACAAAGAGTAGAGAAGCTGCTACGTGTATGCAGTCAGAATATGTTGACAGAAGGAGGGGAGAAGCCATTTCAATTTCTCAAGGTGCTTAGGAGAGTACTTCGGGGGTTACATTACTTTTATTTTTAAGCCTCAGCTGGCCAAGCCCATTTCTTCTCCCCTATGCAGGGATGATACCACGAGCTCTCCATAGGTGACCTGTCAGAGGACTGCTGGTCCTAGACCATTTCCGGAGACCAGCATGTGACATGTGACAAAGCCACAAACTCAGATTACTGTCAGCTATGTGCAGTTTCTCCTTTTTTTTTTTTTTTTTTCTTCTCCTCACAATGGCTGTTGAAAGTTCCACTATCTACAGATTTTGGGCCAAGATTAATTTTCGATAAGAGGAAATTCTCCATTCTCTGAAACAGTGGTCAAAAATGTTTTATTTTATGAGTAGAAACTTTACTTTTTCTGATGTAAATTATTAAGCATTCCTGTTTCTTTTTTCTATAGTTGGAGTATAGCAAAATTGATATTATTATATAAGAAATAAACAAAGAACTTCTTGGTAAGGGGAGGACGTAACCAAAAAGTAGCCTAGTTCTCTATTCAGTCCTTTCTTTTATTAGCATCACTTCCCCAATCCAGAAAAATAGAAAAAGAAAAAAAAGAATAAGAACAACACATTCAAAAAATTTTATGACTCAGTTTCCCAACTATCCTAAAAATTTTATGTTCCCTGTACCACCCTTGCCATATATATAATAAAAACAAACATAGAAATCTACCACTTCAAGCAATAACTGTATGTCTCTACTGTCACTTCCCCAAAATAGGAAGAACTCTCTTTTGTTTAAATGGCAGGTACCAACCCTCACAGCTTTCTCTTTTATAAGTTCATGTCTCAAGGTAGCATTTCAACACAATGGAGGGGAAAATGGATTATCTAATACATAATATTGAGGTAACCATATAGTCACATGGAAAAAAATATAACAAAATCCATATGTAGCAAAGGCTTAAGTATAAAAATGAAAATATAGAAGTACAATACTAAAGAAAAAAATGAATTACATTTTTAAAAATTTAAATCATGCCAAAACCGGTTTGGCTCAGTGGATAGAGCGTCAGCCTGTGGACTGAAAGGTCCCGGGTTCGATTCCGGTAAAAGGCATGTACCTTGGTTGCGGGTACATCCCCAGTAGGGGGTGTGCAAGAGGCAGCTCATCGATGATTCTCTCTCATCGATGTTTCGAACTCTCTATCCCTCTCTCTTCCTCTCTGTAAAAAAAATCAATAAAATATATATTTTTTTAAATTTAAATCATTTTTGGAGTGAGGAAATATTGCATAAAATTTAGAAGTCATAAAAGATTCAACTGTATAAATTTTTTTTTAATTTTTAACATGTGGGGAAAAAACACCAAAAACATAGCCAAAAGAAAGTGACAAAATGGAAAAAAAAATGTTAGCAACTCTTATCACAAAAAGATAATTTCCTTCAGATAAAAAGAAACTCCTAAATTTTAAAAGAAAAATACCAAAACCCAATAAAAAATGGAAAAAGTATACATGCAAAGAGTTTACAAAAAAAAGTATATAGAGGAGGCTCATAAATATAAAAATATGCTCAGCCCTGGCAGGTGTGGCTCAGTTGGTTGGTGTGTCATCCCATGTACCAGAAGGTCACAGTTTGATTCCCAGTCAGGGCACATACCTAGATTGCAGGTTTTATCCCCAGTCGAGAAGCAACTGGTCAATGTATTTCTCTCACATCAATGTTTCTTTCACTCTCTCACTCTCTTTCTCTCTCTCTCTACATTTATCTCTTCCTCCCATAATAAAAGTAAAGAAAATTTAAATTACACTGGTAAACCATTTTTTTCCCTATCAGATGGACAAAGAACAAAATTTTTCCAGCACTGTGAGGAAATAAACATTTTACCCATGGCCTATGAGAGTGTACATAGGTACAATTTTAACAGAAGACAATTTAGTAATGTCTTTCAACTCCAAAATGTACATAACCCTTTTTTTTCTTTTTTTTTCCTATTTCCTTTTTTATTTTATTTTTTTAAATAAATTTTTATTGTTCATATTATTACAAATGTTCCTTTCCCCCCCTTCTAACCCCACCCTCTGTCCTTCCCCCACCCCCCATTGTCCTCATCCATAGGTGCACAATTTATGTTCAGTCTCTTCCCACATCTCCCTCTCCCCTTTTCCCCAAGAATCATCAGTTCACTCCCCTTCCATACCTCTGATTCTATTATATTCAACAGTTAATATTGTTCCTCAGATTTTTTTTTAGTTTCCTTGGTTTTTAGATTCACTTGTTGATAGTTACATATTTGTTGTTCATAATTTTTATCTTTATTTACTTTCTCTTCTGAAAGAACCCCCTTCAGCAATTCATATAATTCTGGTTTGGTGGTGATGAACTCCTTTAGCTTTTTTTTATTAGTGAAGCTCTTTATCTGACCTTCGAATCTGAGTGATAGCTTTGCTGGATAGATTATCTTTGGCTGTAGGTTCTTACTATTCATCACCTTGAATATTTCTTGCCATTCCTGTCTGGCATGCATGGTTTCTGTTGAGAAATCAGCTGACAATCGTATAGGTGTTCCTTTATAGGTAACTACCTGCTTAGCTCTTGCTGCTTTTAATATTCTCTCTTTGTCTTTTGCTCTTGGAATCTTAATTATGATTTGTCTTGGTGTGGTCCTCTTTGGATTCCTTTTATTTGGAGTTCTGTGTGCTTCCTGGACTTGTAAGTCCAATTCTTTCACCAGGTGGGGGAAGTTTTCTGTCACTATTTCTTTCAGTATGTTTTCGATATCTTGCTCTCTTTCATTTTCTGGGACCCCCATAATTCTGATGTTGGATCGTTTGAAGTTGTCTCAGAGGTTTCTTACATCATCTTCAATTTTCTGGATTCTCTTGCCTTCTAGCTTCTGCAGAGGAGTGTCTTCTGGCTCTTTATGTTCCAAATCTTTGACTTGATTCTTGCGATCTTCTATTCTGTTTTTAGGACTCTGTATAATATTTTTTATTTCAGACAATGTATTCTTTATTTCTTGTTGATCCCTTATCATTTCTTGTTGATCCCTTTTCATATCCTCATAGGTCTCATTTATTTTATCGGCCTTTTCTAGGAAACTCTTGAAAAACCTTATAAGTGTGGTTTTGAACTCTATATCCAGTCCCTTTTTGTCCTCCATTTCTTTCGTTTGTGATCTATTTGGTTTAGGCATTTTCGCAGGCAGCTTTCCTGATGGGGCGGGGTTTCAGGGTGGAGCCTACAGCCTTGGCTTCCGTCAGCCCCACCCTATGCGACTCCTGAGACTCAGGGTCCTTCAGTACTTGTTGCAAGCACCTCTGAGAGAAAGGTGCCCTCGATTTTCGCCTGCTGCCAAACTGTCTATGCTCTCCCCCAATGAGTCCGGTATTGGGGTTCAGTTCAGTTGGAAGTGGAGTTGGAGGTGGCGTTCAGAGCAGTCTGGAGCCCCTGTCTCCTTCCCGTCAGGGCAATCCCGCGGCACAGCCGGCCGTCCCTTCTCTGCGCGCACTGTGCGCGCCTCCGGGACCTCCTCTCACCTTTCCCTGGGGTTCCGCCTTACAGCCCAGCTCCCTATGGGTGAGCCTGGGTCCCCAGGGTCTGGCCTAGAATTGGGGTTCAGAGCAGTTGGAGCTGGGCCCAGCACAATCGGAGCTTTTCTCTGCTTCCTGCTTGGGAATGCCAGCCAGGCACTCGGCCTCCCTCCTCTCCGGCTCCATCCTCTCCGCGCGCCGCGTGTCTCCGTACCTTAGGCTTTTACAGCTGCTCCGCGCTTCCTTCTGGTTTTCTCCTTGCTTCTTGTTGTAGGATTTCCAGTCAGTCGACTTTCCTGTAGTTCTGGGTAATGTCCATTTTATATTTTAGTTGTATTTTATTGAAATTGTTGTGTGCGGCTGCGGCTAGTTGCCTACCCAAGCAGCCATCTTGGATTCTCTCTCAAAATGTACATAACCCTTGACCAGAAATTCTATTGATAAGAATTGGTCCGATAGATATATCCATATATGCACAAAAGGAAGCACTAGGTGTACCAGTTAAGAATGTGAATTTTTTTTTCAATAGATGGAGTTACACATATGTTGATATACATGTGATTTGATATGTATGCTATTTTGTTATATTGACAGCAAGCTTCAAAACTTCATATGTCAAATTTGCTGAGGGTGTTAACATCATAGATATTTTAATGCTTAAAAATGTCGAATTTCGTGCCAAAAAAGAAGAACATTTTCAGGAAGTTTTAATTCATTACTTTATTTTGAAGAAAAAGTTATCATATACTTTTGGAAGCTTATGGTGAACTTTATCCATTTCAAGATACTTGTGAACATCCAGGTCAACCGAAAAGTTTGAAGACCCTCAGTTACAAGCATTATTGGATAAAGAAGTGTGTGAAACTCAAAAACAACTTGCAGAAAGATTAAACATTGCTCAGCAAACAATGTCCCATCATTTACAAGCAATGGGGAAGATTTTAAAGGTAGAAAAATGGGTGCCACATCAACTGAACGAAAGACAAATGGAAAACCAAAAAGTCATCAATAAAATGTTGGTTCAATGGCACGAAAGAGTCTTTTTTGCATCGAACTGTGACTGGTGATGAAAAGTGGATTTATTTTGAGAATCCCTAATACACAACCCAGGTTTGCCATCAACATCAGCTGCAAGGCCAAATGGCTTCAGAAAAAAGACAATGCTCTGCATTTGGTGGGCTCAGGAAGATGTGTTGTATTATGAGCTTCTAAAACCAGGTGAAACCATTAATACCGATCACTACTGACATCAAATAATTAATTTGAACCACGCTTTGATCATGAAATGACCAGAATGTTCCAGAAAGCACTGCAAAGTAATTTTGCTTCATGATCACGCACCATCACACACTTCACATATCTTGCTTGGGAAGTATTAACACACCCACTCTATTCACCAGACCTTGCTCCTTCAGATTAGCACATGTTCTAATCGATGGCACATGCACTTTCTGAGCAGCACTTCAAAACATACAAAGAAGTGGAAAATTGGGTCTCTGAATGGTTTGTCTCAAAACAAGAAAAGTTCTATTGGGACGGTATCTACAAATTACCTGGAAGATGGGGAAAAGTGTAGCTAGCAATGAACATTACTTTGAATAAAGCACTTTTGATGTTTCTCTTGAAATTATCCTGTTTTCTTTGATTACAAAATCTGCCATTATTAACTGGTACACTTTGTTCAAAGTCATTCACATCAGCAGTTTAAGAGTAAAAGGATTACTATCAGCTGTAAAAAATAATAAGAAAGGGATGTCTGGTAGTCCTTTTCTTCTTCTGCACTAAGTGTACTCTTTCTTTAACTCTTCTCCCACTTAGATGCCTAAGGATGGGGGCGATGGATATGTGAAACACTGCCGCAATTACATGAAAAGATTCAGAGTTTTATACTCAGGGAAAAGGTAAGCATACCACATTAAACCCTATTAATTTAAGTTCCTATGATTCAAAGGCACATTATTCTATCAAAGGTTGACAAAGCATACCTTAATAATGTGGAGACAGAGACTGATAATTAAGTTAATGTTGTATGAAAAATTGTGTTGGAGGTAGAAATGGAGGAAGAAATGATTTGGACTTACTTAAAAGAAACAAACACTTCAAGCCTACTAACAATTATGGCAGAGCCTCATTAAGTTGGGCTTAACCAGTTTGGCATTTGTAACAAAAATTCAGTGCCGGTGCTGAATTTTAGTTTCATTAAATATAATCTTTATTCAAGATAAAGAGGTGTTTTAAAGGCTTTTTCCCCTCTACTTTCTCAAAACACCATTAAATACAAGTTATGTTTTTACAGAACCTTCTTATTTAATATAATATCCTCTATTTTAAGACACTATCCATTATGGTTCACCATTAAAACACTATTTTTAATATACAAACTGTTTTTAATTCTAATTTTGGAAATGGTAAACATAAAAAAAAATGCCCCATCTTAGAATTAAAGAAATCCCATAGCCTATTACTCCTTCTGGACTTCAGACCCTTATAAACTGCAATCTGGTCACAACCACCTCTATTTGCACATCCCTGAAATTCAATCCTCATGCAGTCCATCCTTTCACCCAAATCTGTTTCTATTTCTATTATTCATTTCTATTTCCATTATCAAAACCTTGCTCAAGTCAGAAACCTTGACTTCTCCTTTCCTCTCATCCTTCACATCCATCAGTCGCCAAGTTCTGTTCATTGCACCTCCCGGACATATTGGAACCCATCCACTCCTCTAGAGCCTTTGCCCACACCACCAGCTTCTCTCTCACGAAGACAACAGCCTCCCAACTGAGCTCCACCTTCTCCTCACTGCAGGTGAAGCCATCTCTTAAAAGCCCTGCACTTCTTCAAATATTTTCAGTAGTTGTCCAAGGCCTTTAGAATAAAATACAAAATTCTTATTATGGCATCTGAGGCCCTTTGCAATGAGAACCAGTGTTTTGTTCTCCAGCATCATCTCAGTCCACTTGCCTTCCTCCTCAAGAAACTCCTGTTGTATTGACTATTTGTTTTAGTTCCTCAAATCAATAGTTCCTGTGCCCCACTATTGATTTCCCCTCTTCCCCTTTGTTTAGTCTCTGCATGCATACCCTTGAGGAATCAGCTAAAACATCTCTTCCTCAAGAAGGCCTTCTCTGACCCCCAGTTAGACTAGGTCCTCTGCTCTATGCTTCCACAGCTCATTGTTCCTTTGCTTTTATAACATACATCACACCCACAATCATTTGTCCAAGTCATTTGTCCAAATCCATCTTCCCTGCTAGAGCACAAATTATGTTCCTGCACTGAGCTTTATGCCTGTCACACAGTACGCTTTCCTTAAAATGTTAATAAGTGAATTAAAGAATAAATGCTTTTAAAGAATAAAGAATAAACACTCATATATATGCTGCTTAAAAGCATGGACTCTGGAATCAGTCTGCTGTATTCATATCTAAACTCCCGAGTTATTAGCAAGGAAACACATTACTTAACTTTTTTTGTGCCTCAGTTCTCCCTTTATAAATGGGTATATAATAGCATGGCTACTTACTTCTCATAACTTGGGGGCAGTTATGAGGACTGAATAAATAAGTGAGGTTAAAGGTTGTCTGGCACAGAGTAAGCACTCAATAAATATTATTATCTCATTTACCTGTCCCAACAATCCTAGAAGGAATTAGAGTCTCCAGAATTTGAAGATGGGGGTAAGAAAAAGTTACTGTCTTCAGATGGAACTACCAAAAGTCAACATAAAAAAGCAGAACCTTAGTCCTCAACTGGTCTGCAGGGATAAACTGGAGATAAGCCGCTGCAGAGAAAGCTTAGGAAACCATGCAAATGAATCAAGGTAGCAGATGCATCTTCAGTCCCTGACTCCAAGATTAAAGGAGATTATGTACAGTAAGAGCACTTAGAAAATCGTCGAGTATTATAGAAACATTTGCGGTTGTAATTACTGTTATTAGTGGTAGACTAATTCTATTACCCAATCAATGGTATTGTAATATGACTGCATGAAGCAACACAGTTGTTTGTAGTCACAAGGACCTATTAGAAGGGCAGATAACTGAAGTGGGAAGGGAAGAATTGGTAATGCTTATCCAGCCCAATCCTAGCAAAAGGGATGCTCACGTGAGACAAAAGAGGTAGAATTAATGAAACAAAGTGTTTTCTGACACTGTACAAATACCTGGATTCTTATTTTTCATGCTTATCAAGCCAGTACTTTTTCTTTGATCAGTTTTTCAGATACCTGTAAAATAAACAACTTGTTTACTAATCACTAGAAAGTGAGTAGATGTGTATTAATTTAGTCAGTCTTCAAATACTTCTTAAGCCCCTACCCTGTTTCCCCGAAAATAAGACAGTGTCTTATATTAATTTTTGCTCCCAAAGATGCTCTAGGTCTTATTTTCAGGGGATGTCTTATTTTTCCATGAAGAAGAATACGGTACACATTTATTGTTAAAGGAAATTTATTACCTGTATACGGTACGGTAGTACGGTAGTTGTCAACACAAACCAGACACACTGTGAATCCTACAGTATCAAGAATTTACTCATTTATTCAATGACAATCATGTCATCATCTTCTGGAACATCATCGTAACAATCCAATTCCTGAATTTCCTGGTGAATTTCTTATGACTCTATTTCTTTCAGAATCAGTGGACCAAATCTCTAATGTTTAGCAATAGCACTGTCTTTAAATGAGTACTTCTTGTCAAGGTAGCCTGCTCGCAGTGCATTTGCAATGCAACTGTCAGTGATTTTCTCCCATGAATTCTTCACCCAAGTCACAACTTCTTGCAGTTTAGGTTTCACAAAGTTTCCACGCTGATTTCTCTCCATTCTATTTTCAATGTAGTCATTAATTTCTATGCACAAATTGTCTTTGAATGGCTTGTTTATTGCAATATCAAGAGTCTGGAGATAGGCCGTCATTCCTGTGGGAATCATTATCTGATCTATTTTTCTTTCTTGAAGAAATGTCTTCAAGTCCTTAGCGTGGTGAGTGCTGGCTGCATCCCAGACTAGCAGACCTCTTTGGCTCCCTCGCATAACAAGCAGCAGCATTAAATCAACCCACTTCCTTATAACTGCTTGTGTGGCCCAGGCTTTTTCAGTTTCAAGAAAAAAAACGCCCAAAACACATTCAATCTTTTCCTTCTTGCCCTTAGAAATGATTAAAGGTGGGATTTTAGTGCCATCCAGACCAATTGCCAAAATACAGGAAACACGTGCACTTTCATAAGCAGTGGAGGGAATGTACACTAAGGAGGCACCCCGCTGTTCAATTGTTGTTTGAGATGATTGGCCCATAAACACTGCAATTTCATCCATAGCAATCATGTTGGAAAGATTGTATTTAGAGAAGTCAGCATCATCAATAAAGGACTTGAATGCAAGTGCTCGCTTAATAACTTGAGTATCTTCCAACCTAAACAATGTTGTACCGGTAGATCTTCTTAAAGACAGTTCACTTCGCTGAAGGAAATTATCCAGCCAGTGTTGTGATGCTTTGAAGTCTTCAGGGGCTATGTCAAACTGTGGTGCCAATGCAAGGGCAAATTCTTGAATCTGAGCCCTATTCACAACCAAAGCCTTTGCTCTCCTGTCAACAACCCATTCGCAGATCAGGTCTTCCAGCTCAGAAAATAATGATTGCCGACCTGATCCACACTTGCGCTTTTTAGCATTTCTCTTGTCCACTTGTTCAATGAGGTTACCATGCTCTGCTCGCCATTTTTGGACCAATCGGATACTCAACATCTTCTTTTTGCAGAAAGCAGTAAGATTTTGGCCCCAAGAGTCTTCCATGGTTCCTTTCTTGTGCTCCACGGAATAGCTTTTTCTTTTTGCGCTCATTTCTAAGGATAAAAAAAAGGAATTGGAGTATCAAGGTGGGGGAAGGGGATCACTTAAAATGACACAGGGGGGATCAGAGGGGCGATTACCATTTTAGTAACCCCTTTTGATCCTCCTGTGTAATTTTGATTGCCCCCTCTGATCCTCCTGTGTCATTTTAAGTGATTCCTCTCCCCCCACCCCTGTGCCACTGAACACCTTCACCAGACATCCCCCCTACCCCTCTATCAGACATTTACCCCCTGGGGCCTGCCTGGGGACTGTCACTGGGCTTGCTTCGGCCTGGATCTGGGCTGGAGCAGGGTCTGCCACTGACTGAGAACCTTCAGTCATCATGAAGGTGGCTGCGAGTATCAGGTAGTATCACTAGAGACAGACCAGCACTCACCACCTTTGCCGCATCCTGTCTGTTCTAATCCTGTTCTACACACATCTGTGAAAGTCTCCTCCTCTCTCCCGCCCCACGCTCACTGCTCACTCCGACCTCCACTCCGCCTCCACACAGCAGTGACGTCAGGACTCTGCGTAACATCACTGGTTGCTAAACGCCAGTCGGGGCGGCCCTAGCGATCAGTTTATGGTAAATTAATTTTCATTCTGAGACAGAGCCTAAGGGGGGCCTTAGTTTCGAGGGAATGCCTTATTTTTGGAGGATGTTTTATTTTCCGGGAAACACGGTAGTATGTAAGCAGTCTCCAGACATGTTAGTAGTAAATAGTTCCTGCCCTCATGCTACAGTCCAGAGGGGAGACAGACAAACCAGGAATCACATAATAAAAACATTTTGACTAAATGGTAATTAGACTAGAAGATTAAAAAAGGCTTTTCTGACACTTTTTTTTCCTGACACTTTAAGTGAAGGAGTTAACCAGACAGTGACATGCAGGGAAAGCTATCAGACAGAAGGTAGTAAAGAGCGTGGGTGTGTTTGAGAATCTGAAAAGCCAGTACAAGTTGGAAGACATCAAGGGAGAGAAGGGTTACATGAGATGAGCAGCAACCAGATCACAAAGGGCATTTGAGACCACTTGGAGGCAGTTTGGATTTATTTTGAATATACAATATAAAGATATGATTAGGCATGATGACATTTATGCTTTTAAAAAATCCTTCTGGTTGCTACATAAAGAATGAATTGGAGGGAAGCAGTAAATTAAAAATAGAGAGACCAGGTAGGACAATTTTGCAATAGTCCAGTCAAGGGATAATGGTAACCTGAATAAAAATAGTGGCTGTAGACAGAAGGGGACAAGTTTGTGATATGTTTAGAAAATAGGATTATTATGACTTGGTGATGGATTGGATGTAGGGGAGGAGCTTGAAGGAACAGTTTCAGGATTCTACAATAGCTTGAGCAATTGGGTTGAAGAGTCACCATCCATTCACTAAAATACGCAAGGAAATGCAGCTCTGAGTGTGAATGTAGGGGTGAACAAGAGTTCAGTTTGAATATATTAAGTTTGAGAAGCATGTGAGATCTCTCAGGGGAAATGTCCAGTGGCCATTTTGATGTATGGCAGTGAAGTTTAGTAGAGAGGTTCAGAGTTTCCCAGACACTGGTGTATAAAAAGTATTTGAAGCCTTGGATTAGGAGAATGAAAGGTCATCTAGGGAGGATTATTTTCCAGTTTGCTTGAAATCACAGAGTACTCTTCAATTAAACTAATCCAGAAGATAGTGCTATAGGAACTTTTTTTCTTAATAAACATATGAATAGCAAGAAGGGTCCAAAGCAAATAAATGTGTAGCCATCTACGGGGTGATCGGCCATAGTGTAGGTATGTGCACTGCACAATCACCCTGGTCTGAGAACACACTGCATGGATAAGTCTTGGGTCTGGCCAGGCAGTTAATGACCTGCAGTGTGCCTGCCCCATGGCAGTCGCTAAGTTTGCAGGGGTTTTTTTATGAGCAGATGTGCACAGACTAGAAGTGAAAAAAGAGAATTATGCAGTTTCAGCTCTCCCAATATCAAAGACATTAGGCTTTGAAATTCTGTTTGCAGCTGCTGATGCCACAATTTCTTATTTCACTTGTATCACATCCAAGAACAGAAACTGTGGGGTGGTATGACACCCAAGAAGAGAACCTATGAGGTAGGGAAAGAAGAGGAAGAGGTGACACATCTGAGACTTTCTAGCTGTAAAAGTGTTTTTGTAATTTATTTAGTAATAAGCATGTGTTAAAACAGATCATTTACAAACCAAATGAGCAATTCCATTTTGCAATACAAACATATACTATCCCTGCCCTATGATAAAGGAGCTTTGCATTTAATAGAAAATTTAAAAAGTGCTAATAATTCTCTTCCTTAGATTAAGAGGATTGCTGTGGATCGTTTATATTCCAGATATTTCAGGGCTATAGGAGCAAAGAGACTTGGGAAATAAGGTATCATCAATATTTAAACACACTTGGGATTTGTCTTTTGCTATTGTCAAAAGGTTTACTTGTTTGTTTTTATGTCTTAGAAAAGGAATCTTTAGGAGTAAAAAAAAACTACAATTTTTTTCATTTATAAATATTTTCAATTACAGTTGACATACAATATTACATTAGTTTTAGGTGTACAACATAGTGATCAGGCATTTACATCACTTATGAAGTGAAGACCCTGATAAATCTAGTACCTATCTGGCATCATCTATAGTTATTACAACACTAGAGGCCCGATGCAGGAAAATCCTGCCAGGGTGGCCTTCCTTCTCCCGGCTGCCAGCACTGGCCTCCCTCTGGCACTCAGGACCCGGGCTTCCCTCCAGCCACTGGCAGACACCTGGGACCCGGGCTTCCCTCACAGCCCTGGCTTCATCTGGAAGGACATCCAGTCTAATTAGCATATTATGCCTTTATTATTATTATAGATTATTGACTATATTCCCTATGCTATACTTTATCACCCTGAAAACTATTTACACTTACTGAAATATCAAATTAATATTTCATTTTTTAAGTTACAAAATTAAAAATTCAGTTTTCTTTGAGTTTAAATTAGTAAGCTTGTTATGCAAATTAAGAATTAATCTCTCTATATGCATAGCCCATAGACCCTGGCGATAGAATAGTGAAGACCTGAGGTTGGAAAGAGGAGGTGGGGTGGAGGACAGGGAGGAAGTGGGAGATATCTGTAATACTATCAACAATGAAAGATATATTTTAAAAATAAATCAATTTTTAAGAATAAAAGAAAATTTAAAAAATAATCTTTCACTTTTCTTTGATTAATATTTGATTAGCTGATGTTAAATAAACTAAATTAAACAGTACAAATTTAGATAATTAAATCCCCTTAAACATTTTAAACTGCATTTATAAATTTAAGAGATGATTTTTATTTGAAACACTTCAAATGTCTGCAGAACAACTTTATAACTCAACTAGAGGCCCTGTGCATGGATTCATGCACCAGTGGGGTCCCTTGGCCTGGCCTGCGCCCTCTTGTAATCTGGGACCTTTCGGGGGATGTCAGACTGCCAGTTTCGATCCAATCTCCACAGGCCAGATTGAAGGACCCCACTGATGCACAAATCCATGCACCGGACCTTTAGTACTCATGTAAGATCTTTGGTTAATCTCTTCCCATCCTCCCCTTACCCCTCTTACCTCTGAGATTCACCAGTCTGTTCCATGTTTCCACGTCTGTGCACTGAGCATCTGCCCCCCTGGTAGTCATTGCATGTCATAGCTACTGGTTGAATGGGTGTAGGGTTACTTAGGCTTTTATATATATAGATGAGTACTTCCCAAGTACTTAAATAACTTTTAAAATCTAACACATTAAATGCATAAACATGGCAAATTAAATTCTTTTAACCATTAGAGAAACACTGAAAATTATGGGTCAGCTGACCACATTTCCCATTAAAAATACCAGGACAATGCTTTCCTGGGCCTCTCTCATCTGCTCATTCTGTTCTAGCCACCCCAAATTCTTCCCTTCTGAGGGCTGCAACTAGGTGGGGCAAGCAAGGTTCCCAGGGACAGAATGGAAGAAGTCACCCACTTGCAGATGCCAGCCCTGCACTTGCTCCAGCCTGAGCACCTCCCTTGACTCACCCTGAGCCCTCTGCCTGGAAGGCCGGCCTCCCTTCAGCCATTCCTGCCTCCTTGCCTCTCCAGCTCCCAATCCTCCAGCCCCAACTCAGGCGCCATCTCCTCACTCGGCAAGTAGTCATCTCACCTTTCCCCAAATTCCCAGAGTCCTTATTTAGACCTTTCTGAAGGCTCTGTTTACCTTGTTTAGTTCATAGGCTTGCCTTTTTATCTCTATGTTAAACTATAAACTTCTTCTTTTTTTTTTTTAATATATCTTATTGATTTTTACACAGAGAGGAATTGAGAGGGATAGAGAGTTAGAAATGTCGATGAGAGAGAAACATCGACCAGCTGCCTCTTGCACCCCCCCAATGGGGATGTGCCCGCAACCAAGGTACGTGCCCTTGACCAGAATCGAACCCGGGACCTTTCAATCCTCAGGCCGACGCTCTATCCACTGAGCCAAACTGGTTTCGGCGAACTATAAACTTCTTAAGGGCAGTCTTTTTCTCAGTCGTTATCTAGCATAAGGGTTTGGTATGGCATAAGGACTCATAAGCCAGTGAGGGTTACCTATAGGCAATGATTATTGGAAAAACATTTGATGGGTCAAAAAGAGGCGGAGAAAAAAATACCAGAACACATGGTTTGACACATGGTCTAACAACAGGAAAGAATATTTTTAATTAAGGCTGTCCCAGAAAATCTAGAACATATGGTTACTGTTTTTACAGGCCAAGAAAATCCTAATTGACCAATCCCAGGTAGACAAGAAACAGCCACCATCTGAGAAGCTGCTGAACTATTTCCCAACAGTCTCCAGTTAATGTTCTTGGTAAAGGTTTTTGCTAATCCTTCCAGAGGAAAGGTCAGTGCCTGAACAACAAAAGACATGCTAGAAAATTATACTCAGATTTCTTAAATTACATTCTTTAATATTCTCTCAATTGCCTCAAATAATTTTTGTAGTAGGCAGGATATGAATAATGAATGCAAAAATGTTTCTATGACCTAGGTTAACAAATAAAATCCAATTTAAAGTTGGATTTCTGTGAGAAAAAGAGGACATCCACACCCCAAGAAGTTCTCAGTCACCTTATAGAGCCCTCATTTATATTGAAAAATATATTTTAGAATAACAAGATTGTTATATGTAATTTTGTTCTTGACTTCCCTGATGTCTTGCTGATTTTCTTGCTATTTTAATAGCTTGATGTCTGAAATAAAATTCATGGCAGATATTTCATTATCCAGTTTTGCAATTTAATTATCTTAGCAATTATTGGGAAAATGAACAGTTTTAAGGGCTTAAACTCAAGTCTTGGCAGGTTAAAGCATTTTTCATTTCACCTTTCAGTGAATCCCAGAGCTCAGAGATCAGTTGCTAACTCACTCTGAATATTATCAAGTAAATGTACATTTTCCTGCTTTTATGGTCAGTGAGTATACTGACCAATATGGTGTTGTAATCACTGTTAAAACAAAAAAGCCACACATTTTAACAACTCTGTTGTTTCTAAAACAAAATCTTATATGGATGTATTCTTTATAAAGGCAAAAATATATGTTCTGAATCAGATTTCCTGGCTACTAGAGGTGTTGTATTATATGTTTTGTTTTATTTTTCAATCTTCCACTATTATTTCAGGTCTCAACTTTCATTAGAATTGTTCAAAAAGGGGAAACACTGAAACACAGCAATAGAGAGGAAATGCTTTGTAACCATTAAAAAAAAAATTGTATTCAGCCTTAAAAAACACATTCTAGGACATGGATAATCTTGAAGACGTTATGCCAAATGAAATAAGCCAGACACAAAAGGACAAATACTGTGTTATTCCACTTATATGAGATATCTAGAGTAGTCAAATTCATAGAGACAGGAAATAAAATGGTGGTTGCCCAAGGGAGGGGATGAGAAGGGAATAGGGAGTTATTTGTTTAATGGTTACAGATTTTCAGTTTTGTTCCTGTGACAAAAGTTCTGGAGATGGAGAGTGGTAATGCTTGCATGACAATGTGAATGTATTTCATGTCACCGATCTGTACACTTAAAAATTATTAAGATGGTAAATTTTGTGTTATGTATATTTTTCCAAAATGTTTAAATTAAAAATTTAATTATGAATAAACTTCTAAATATTCATATCACCATTTAGTTATCTGAATAAAAATTCTCTGTCCCAATTCCCAAACCTAGGTCCAAAGTTGACAGATGAATTACCCTTTGGAGAATTTAGTCAAATCCTAAGTAGGCAATAAATGCAGATGGTGACAATGGTATGACAGTGTTTTCTTTGTCCCCTTGCATAAGTAAATATCAATACATTTTAATATTATTTAAATATAATAATAGTTAAATTTCCCGAGTATTTACTATATTCTGAGTACTAGTCAAAGTATTAAAATCTAGCAACCTTAAGATTTTAGAAAATTAGATATGAGAAAACTAGACTCAGAGAAATCATTTGATCTCCATGGCCAGCTACTAAGTGATAGATGTGTGATATTAAATCATGCCAGCCTGGCTCCAGGGCCCACACTTGAAAGCAATAGTCTAAAGCAAAGTTTTGTAAAACAATGAAGCCCAGTTAAGTTCTACGTACTATTTTCATGGATATAATCTCTTTGCTTAACCTTTCATTTCTTCAATAAAAATTCATTAAGCACTTACTATATTCCAGGTAATCTCTAGCCAAGTGCTAGAGATTAATAAAACTATAAGACATGATCTTTAGTCCAATAAAGAGAGAGAGAAATGAAAGGTACATGAGAAAGAATGCTGTCAGGTCACAAAGAAGGCTCAGTTCTACCTGCAGTAGGGCACTGTTTTTACCCTTTGTATTCTGAGAAACATTTCAACTCTTTAATTTCACTGGTATGACATGTAAGTAGATTGGACATGTTTTGCAACCATTTAAATAAAAAATGTAAAATAGGTATCAGAAGATATTGAGGATACAAGATACAAGACGATAGAAAATACTCAATATACATTAACCACAAGGTGGAGACCACCTAGAAAGGCTAAGTTACAAGGTTGAGAAGATTAGGAGAAAAAAGTAATTTTAAAAAACCACTAAGTAATATTTACTGTTTATAGCAGGATAAACTACAAAAGAATTTAGGGTCACATGCTTTACCATTAAGGATCCTGCAATCTAACAGGGAGAAAAAGAGGTACAAGTAAGAAACATTTGTAAAGCAATAATTCATGTGGACAAATTACCATAACATAAAAGATACATAGGTAATAATCAGGGACTAGACAGAGGAATAAAAACAATAAGATTCCAGAGGTTTGGGGTTTCATTTGGAAAAAAAGGAGGGATAATGTAGGGAAGAGGAAAAGGGGCATTGCAACCTGGGAAGACCAACAACAAAGCTCTGGAGATTGGAGCAAACTGAATCCCATAAGACTCACATGAGAACTTTAAGAAAAAGCAAGCAGTGAGAGTGACTGTCCTATAGGTGACTGTTCACAGATGGCATGGAGGGTCCAGGGAAATAAGAGGTACTACAAGTTCATGGAAGAACACCTAAAACTATACTTCCAAGTCATACAAATTTAATTTTGCTAGTCATTGAAAGGGGAATCACTACAATTGTGTGGCTCCAGCTAGCCAAAGGCTGAATTTCAAATAGGTCAATTATTTCCCTTACTAGAGCCCCAGTACACAAAATTCGTGCATGGGGGTGTGTGTCCCTCAGCCCAGCCTGCACTATCTCCAATCTGGGACCCCAAGAAGGATGTCCGACTGCCCATTTAGGCCCAATCCTACCAACTTCTCATTTAGGCCTGATCTCACCGCTAACTGCCCTACCAGGATCAGCCCTAAATGGGCAGTTGGACATCCCTCTCACAATCCAGGATTGCTGGCTCCCAGCTGCTCTCCTGCCTGCCTTCCTGACTGCCCCTAACCACTTCTGCCAGTCAGCCTAATCACCCCCTAAACACTCCCCTACCAGCCTTATTGATGCCTAACTGCTCCCCTGCCAGCCTGTTTGTCCCTAAACTGCCCTCCCCTGTAGGCCTGGTCATCCCTAACTGCTCTCCCCTGCAGGCCTGGTCCCTCCCAACTGCCCTCCTCTGCTGGCCATCTTGTGGTGGCCATCTTGTATCCACATGGGAGTAGCCATCTTGTGTTGGAGTGATGGTCAATTTGCATATTACTCTTTTATTAGATAGGATAGAAGCCTGGTGCATGGATGGGGGCTGGCTGGCTTTCCATGAAGGGTGTCCCAGATCAGGGTGGGGATTCTCTTGGGGTGTGCAGTGGCCTGGGTGAGGGGGCTGTCGACCCAAGCAGAAGCTCTAGTATCTGGGATTTATTTGTCTTCTATAATTGAAACTTTGTAGTGTTCAGAGGAGGCCAGGGAAGGCCAGGGTGGGCAGAAAGGTTGGCTTCCTCTATTGCTGGGGAAACCCAAGCCTCCTGCTCACTCTGTGGCCGCAGCCTTTTTTGGGGGATTTATTTATCTTCTATAATTGAAACTTTTTAGCCTTGAGCAGCAGCCAAGGCCAGGAAGCTTGGCTTCCTCCATCGCCAGGGGAAACCCAAGCCTCCTGCTCTCTCCAGCTCCTTGGCTGCCATCATTTTTGTTGGGATTTATATATCTTCTATCATTGAAACTTTGTAGCCTTCAGTGGAGTCCAGGGCCTGCCAAGGTATGCGGGAAGCTTGGCTTTTTCTATTGCCAGGGAAACACAAGCCTCCTGCTCCCTCCAGCTCTGTGCCAGCGCCATCTTGGTTGGTTAATTTGCATACTAACTCCTGATTGGCTGGTGGGTGTGGCTTGTGGGTGTGATGAGGTGTGCTCAATTTGCATATTGCTCTTTTATTAGATAGGTTTAAATTGTCAGCAAACAGAAGGCCTCTAAGTTGTCACAGAGCACTCACTCTTGACTCTGAACTAGACATTGGATAACTGACAAGAGCTAAGTCTGAACACAGTGTGGGAAAGGAGTCAAAATGGAAAGTCTGCTTTTCAATGTCTAATAATAGCAGCTCTCACATATTTCACTCAGCACTTTTCACCAGATACTATTCTAAGGGTTCTCCCTAGGTTCACTTCTTTCATCTTCACAGTCCTGCTGGAGGTGGAAAGTGCTGCTACCGCTGCTGCCAAAGTCCAGGCCTTAAGCCACCACTACTCTGTCTTTTCAAAGAATTAAGTAAAATTCTGTCTGTTCTTGGAACAGAGGGGCAATTAGTTGTACATATAAATGCAATATAACAAACATTTTCCAACTGTGATCTATCCAGCTTCCAGAATCTGTTTTATTTTTAATGAATTTACTTATAGCCTGCCTCAGCCAGGAAGGATTTGAGACCAAAAGAAATATAGGAAGTAGAATCTGAATGAGGTAGATTCTATATATAGTATCATAAAGGAATATTCTTCTGAAATTTGAAAATGGTTAACAATGAACCCACAGAAAATATATTAGACTGGACAGAACTTGTTCCTCAGACCTCTGTTCATTTATAACTGAAGAGACTTAGAACCTTCTTGGGAATCAAGATATATGTTCATCTTGGAAATCAGCATGTGTCAATTCACAACCCAATCTATGCCCTGACAGATAATGAATGACTTTGTAATATCGGGCACGAAAGAATAAATATTCATTTTCTGACACTCAGAAAATAAGGTAAATGTAAAATGTCAGTCATATTTCATCATAACTGATGAAAAGTTGTTTGGTTCCTGTTAACCTGTTAAATAAAGAAGCTAAAAACATACGAACACACAGAAAAAGAAGACTAAGAGTAGCAAGTATTATAGTACGGTATAAGCAACACTGTTCCCTAGGCGCAGCCAGTAGTGTTTGGAGTGCAATGATAACGGTGATGGTTGGCGCACAGCTTTCCCAGTCCTGGTGCAATTGCATTTGTTATATGTTATAGGCTGAGTTGTGTCTAAGCCAAATTCATACGATGAAGTTCTAACCTCAGCACACTCAACCGCTCAGAAAGTGATGCATTTGGAGATAAGATCTTTAAAGGGGTAAGTCAATAGAAATGAGGTCATTAGGGTAGGCCAGAATCCAATATGATTGGTGTCCTTATAAAAAGAGGAAATTTGGACCCACACATGCATGCAGTTTGATGATGTGAAGACACGGGCGGATGTCTGTCTACAAGCCAGGGAAAGATACCTTGGAAGAAACCAGCTCTGCTGACATCTTGATCTTGAACTTCTAACCTCCAAAATTGTGAGAAAATTAATTCCTGTTCTTTTAAGCCACTCAGTCTGTGGAGCTTAGTAAGACAGCCTAGAAAACGAATGCCCTGTACCTTCACTAGGCTGTAAGCTCGCTGAGGGCTGGCCTGTGTCGGGATGTCTTCTCTGCCCTTGTATCCCAAGTACATATCATGGGCTCAATGCACAGGAGATGCTTGATAAATATTGTTGAATGAATAGCCGGCTGTAGCTGGATGTCTGGTCCATTTTACTAGAGTATAGGCTTATAATCTTTACTAAAAATGACAAAACGGAACTTTTTCTCTTTACAAAAATATAATTTATATTCAGCTTTTTAAAAACGATGCCCATCTAACCCTGGCCGATTAATTGGTTAAGCATCATGTGTATCATGAGATTTAATGGATTGAAAATTGTCCCATGCAACCAAAAGGTCACCAGGTTCGATTCCCAGTCATGGCACATACCTCGGTTTTGAGTTCCATCCCTGGTCAGGGTGCATGCAGGAGACAGCCAATTGATGTTTCTTTCTCTCTCCCTCCCTTTCTCTCTCACTAACCATAAATTAAAAACATATTTAAAAAATAAATGATGCCCATCTATTGTGAAAAATAGAGAGCAATATAAAAAAGAGAAAATAATCACTTATGACCCTGCTCTTAGAGATATCCACTTTAAACTTTGACACTTTTTAGTCTTTTTCTATATATATTTTAACACAGTGGAATAATATTGCATCACTTATCTTGTCACATTTTCCCCAAATCATTAAAATTCTTCATTAACATTTTAAATGCCTATAAAATTTATAATATGTGTATCTTTCATAATTAAAATTCTCATTTTTAGACATTCAGGTGTTTTTACTTTTGTCATCATAATTAGCACTGCAATCTTTGTGTGAAAACATTTTTATCCACTTTTCTAAATTCTTTAAAGAATAACATCATAGCACTATAATTATTGATTGAGAATGTATGGCCATTTGAATCAATTATTAGGACAATTGATTGCTTTCTGAAAAATAAACCAATTTTTACTCCATAAGCAGTCCATGAGATTTCTCATCAAACTTTACCCTTAAATATAATTGCTACCAATCTTGTCAATTTGATAAAATAAAATGGCATCTGAGTGTCATTTTAATTTTTATTCCTTGAACATTAATGTAGTTTTCCTTTCCCTCCACCATTAGCCATTATAATTTTGTCTTTTGAATTGCCTGTGTGTGCCTTTGAAAGAGGCTTTTCTGATGTAGTTTTCTAGCTAGGCCCCTACTGCAAGAGGCCTCTACTTGTAAGTTAATTAGGTGACACATCCTAGGGCTGTCCCAGAATTTTACTGGCTGCTACACTGTAATGAAGTCCTTGCTCTTCTGAACAGACAGAGAAACTTGTCCCAATTATTCACCTCCTACTAACAAAAATTTTATACCTCAGGTGCATATGGATATATTTAATTTAACCATTTAAGTCTGAAAACAGTTTTCTTTGTGGAATGAAAATAAAGTTCTTGGCTGTGACCAAGAGCATCTTTTTATGTCTATTGGCCATCTGTATGTCCTCTTTGGAGAAGTATCTTTTCAGGTCCTTTACCTATTTTTAATTGAATTATTTTAATGTTGAGTTTTATAAGTTCTTTATAAATTTTGGATATTAACCCCTCATCAAATGTATCATTGGTGAATGTATCAGTGTATAGAGTGTTGAACTGGGAACGCCCAGGTTCAATTCCAGTCAAGGGCACACCCCAGACTCTGACAGAAGGAATATTTTCATATACATTTTAGTAATTTTCTTTCATCTCTGACACGTCTGTTATAGAGAAAGGGCAAATAGCAATATTAAAATATTTCCTCTAATTAATTTCCTTTTAATGTGCACAAATTTTGTGCACCAGGCCACTGGTTATGAAATAAAGATCATGCACCTCTTAATGCTTTAATCTGCTATTTATCTCCTCACTTAGCTGATCTTCACTATCCTTGCTCTTTGACTCTTAGTCACTGTGGAAGGGGAGCCCTTTGCCTTTCCAAGAATAATCCCTGCCCGCCCTTCTTCATCCTGGCCCCTCACACCTCCGGATGTCATCTGTTTCTTCCCTGTTTTGCCTTGTCATCCCTCCCTCTCCATCTGTTCCTCAAGCTAAAAATACATTCGACTTTCCTTTTCCTTAAAAAAAAAAAAAAAAAAAAGGCTTCATTCTAGGCTCTCTGAGCTAACATTATCCTATTTGTCCCCTTTTTAAACTCCTTGAAATGTACACTGTGTTTTTCTTTTTCTCCACTTTCCTTCCTACCCACGTGTGAAGGTAGGTGCTGCTTTAACTCCACCCACTTCCAACTGGGTTTGCCTGTTTTGGGACTTTGTATAAATGGACTCATAGTGTGTATCTTTTGTGTCTGGCTTCATTTTATGCATTGATTCTTTTTTATTGTGGTAAAATATATGTAACAAAATTTACCATTCTAATCATTTTAAGTATTTGTGCAACAGCATCAATTATATGCACATTGTTGTACAATCATCACCACCATTCATTTCCAGAACTTTCCCGTCTTCCCAAACTGAAACTCTATACACATTAAACAATAAAGTCCCCGTTCTCTCCTCCCCTCCAGCCCTAGTAACGTCTGCTTTCTGTCTCTATTAATATGCCTATTCTAGGTAACTTATATAAGTGGGATCATATAATATTTGTCCTTTTGTGTCTGGCTTAGCTTATTTCACTTAATATAATGTTTTTAAGATTCATCCATGCCAGATGAACTTCCTTCCTTTCTAAAACCAAATGATACTCCACTGTATGTATGTATCACATTCTGTTTATCCATCATCCACAATGAACATCCACTTTTGGCTATTGTGAATAGTGCCATATGAATATTTGTATACAAATATCTGTTTGAGTCCCTGATTTCAATTCTTTTGAGTATATTCCTACGAGTAGAACTGCTGAATCATATGGTAATTCTAATACCGAAACTGGTGAGCAGGAATTTTTCCTGGAATTGTGTCTCGTGGAATTGAAGAATAAAGCCAAAACCAGAGGAGTCCAAACAAGGCAGGAGTTTATTGCAAACAAACACAGGCTCCCCACTCAGAGGGGATTCAATTGGGTTGCCCCTGAAGCTTTCTGCTCTTCCCTTATGTCTGCTAAAGGCCTGCTCTTTGTCTATCTGTGCCGCTCTCTGATTGATTTCTGGACTTTTTGCAACATTTTGTTTTGCACTTGCAAGAAAAACATCCTTGTTTAAAATACTCTGTTTTTCTGCCATACTGTTTTCTGCAAAACACATTTTTTTGTTTGTTTCAGCTAGCTCCACTATTCCTCCTGTTTCCACCCCTAACCCTATCTAATTCTGCTTTTTAACTCCTTTCAATTCTGTTTAACATAGTGAGGAATTGCCAAACTGTTTTCCACAGTGGTTGAACCATTTTACATTCCCAGAGAAGCCTTTCTCTAAATTCTTGCCAACACTTGCCCTTAAAAAAAAAAAAAAAAAAAAAAAAAATTGCCATTTTAATAACAGTCAAGTGGTATCTCATTGTGGTTTTGACTTACGCATTTATTTGTAAAATGCTCTCTGTCCTTGGTTCTTGACTTCATATTGGTTCCTTGTTTATTTTCATTCTCCTTGGCTGACTCCCCCTTCTCTCTCAGCAGCTTTAGTGGATTTCCCAGGGCGCCTTCTCAGAATCTCTTGCTTTCTTTGCACACCTGCCCCTGGAGATTTTATCCACTCCCATGATGGAAGAATTATGGCCATGCTGGTAACTATCAAATTTGTGTTTCTCTACTCAGGACCTCTCTCTGAGCACAGTATTAGCCTTTAAATCATCACTTTTGGAAAATAAAAGAATGTGAAGTTTGAAACTTGGTTAAAAATATAGACACAATAATCTTTGTTGAGGATGAATAGGATTGGGAGGAGAAAAGAAGGAAAAGACTTCCATATCATTTTATTGTGGTAGAAAAACATAAAAAATGTAACACCATAATCATTGTTTTAGTGGATTTTAATTTTTTTAGAGCATTATCAGGTCACAGCAAAATAAGTGGAAGTACAGAGCCTTCCCATTTACCCCCTGTCTTAACTGTCTCCTCCACTATAAAAGTCCTATACCAAATGAGAACATTTGTTGCAATCGACGAACCTACATTGACACATCATTGTCACCCAAAGGCCACAGTTTACTTCTGTGGGTTCACTCTTGGTGTTTTACATTCTACGGGTTTGGACAAATATATGGTGACATGTATTCACCATTATAGCCCTGGCCAGGTAGCTGTTGGTTGGAGTGTTGTCCCAACGCACCAAGGTTGTGGGTTCCCCCAGTCCGGCACATACAAGAATCAACCAATGAATGCATAAATAAGTGGAACAACAAATTGATGTTTCTCTCTCTCTCTCTCTCTCTCTCTCTCAATAATTTTATATATATTTTATTGATTTTTTACAGGGAGGAAGGGAGAGGGATAGAGAGTTAGAAATATATATGAGTAAGAAACATTGATCAGCTGCCTCCTGCACACCCCCTTGGGGATGTGCCCACAACCAAGGTACATACCCTTAACCGGAATCCAACCTGGAACCTTTCAGTCTGCAGGCCGACGCTCTATCCACTGAGCCAAACTGGTTTCGGCTCAATAATTTTTTTTTAAAAGAATTGATAAGCTGGGCTTTATTAAAATTAAAAACTTCTGTTTTCCAAAAGATAATGTCAAGAGAAGCCATAGACTTGGAGAAAATATTTGTAAAAGATACATCTGATAAAGGACTCTCATCCAAAGTCTATAAAGAACTCTTAAAACTCAACTATAAAAAAAAAACAAATAACCCAATTAAAAAGTGGACAACGACTTGAACAGACACCTCACCAAAGAAGATACACATAGCAAATAAACATACAAAAAGACACTCAACATAATATGTCATAAAGATATTGCAAATTAAAACAGCAATAAGATACCACTATACACTTACAGGCTGACCATAATCTATTGTAACCATTTTTAAGTCTATAGTTTAGTATTGTTAAGTATATTCACATTGTTGGACAACCAATCTCCGGAACTCTTTTCATTTGCAAAGCTGAAACTCTATACTCATTAAACAATAGTCTGCATTTTCTCCCTCTTCTGTTCCCCTGGCAACAACCATTCTACTTTCTGTTTCTATTATGCTGACTACGAAAGTATCTTATATAAGTAGAAGCATATTGTATTTGTCCTTTTGCAACTGGGCTTATTTCTTTTAGCATAATGTCTTCAAGGTCCATCCACGTCATTGCATGTGACAAGATTTCCCACATTTTTAAAATATATTTTTCATTGTTGATAGTATTACAGATATCACCCATTCCCTTCCCCTTTTACCTGCTACCCACCCCCCAGGTCATTGCGTTTATTTGAAAAGCTATTAATGTTTCAATTAGGTGGTATATGTGGCACTAGTTGTTTGCCCCACCTGCTCCTCTCCTCCCATTATCTATTCCCCAGTCTTCCCTCTGGACTCTGAGTCTCAGCGGGCTCACCGCACACAGCACCTCACCCTTGCCCTCCGGTTTCTGATTGGGCCTGGCTAATGGGAAGCACCATCAGGAGACTTAGGGCAGGAGGTATTTACTTACTCCCTTACCCAAGCACTCCCTTCCTGCTTCATCAGCAGCTGCTCTTCATTCCTCTCCCTGCGGCTGCTAGTCCCTGCATGTTTCACTATCCCTCTTTTGTTTTTGTTGTTCTTTTAACCTCACCCATCCTTTTGCAGATAGTGTTTTATATTAATGTCTCTTCTTTAAACCCTTTGGGTAGGCCATCTGTTTACATTATTCCTGCTGTAATCCTGAGTTGGACACGCAGCTATAAAAAACATGAATGTCGTAGAAGTGAAAAATAAAAATTTGTGTCTAGCTCCATATCTCTTCACTCCCTTTCATCCCATGTACAATGGCCATTGCCATTTTTTGTTATTTTTATTTTGAGTTTTTTGTCGGGGAGGGTGAGCAGGTGGGATTGACTTGATTTCATTCTTTAGGTGAGCTTTAATTTGCCTCATACTGTACTGTATGTTAAATCCCTCTCCTCTGCTGGTGACTGGTTCAGAAATCCAGGCCCACACATAGGGGTGAGGTATTTATTTCCCTGTCCCAAGGACTGTGCTGAGAAAGGGCTCCTGAGTCACTGCCATGATCCAGTTCAGATCAGTGAAGTGCAAGGGGAAATTGCTGAGGTTTTTCCTCTTAAGAGAACCAGTTTGGGGAGTCAGCAGAGAAGGCTGAGCCAGGAGAATCAGGGAACAGGGAGTTGGGCTACTGGATTAAGACACTAAAGCCAACTCTAAACCCAACAGGCCTCTGCACTTTCAATTATGGGATCTAATAAATTTCATGCATTTCTACTTACTTGCAACATGAGCATCTTAACCAATGCATGTAGTATATACTGCAAAACACACATACACAAATGGGATCATATCATAGATTTTTTTACTGCAAATTACTTTTTTCATTAAGTCATATATTCCGGACATCTTTCCCAGATAAGCAGGCTTAGCTCTGATTCATTATTTTAAATACTGACAGTATTTTGTTGAAGGAAAGCATCATAGTTTATCCTTTCCCTTACTGAGACACATTTAGGTTGTTTGACAGTTTTCCCCTATTTCAGACAATGGCACAATGACATGTATTTTGATGTGTCTAAATTAAAATGTACATAAGATAAGTTCCTACTAAAATTGTTTGGTCAGTAAGTCTGAGAATTTAAAATATTCATAAATACTGTTTATTGCCTTGCAAAAGGCTACATCAATTCCCATCCCCACTAAGAAAGCATGAAAATACTTATTTCCTCACACTCTGCCAACATTGGGTATTATTAAAATGTTGAATGTTTGGTAATCTGATAAAAATTATATTTCCTTAGTGTATTAATATTTTTATTTACAAGTGAAGTCAAAGTATTTTTATAGTGGTAGTTATTTTTTTGTAAACTATTCATCTTCTTTGCCTACTTTTCTATTTAATTTCATTCTTCTTGTTGATTTGAAATAGCTTGTGGTAAAAGAAACAAAAAGCTATTTATTATAGAAATTATAAATTTTATCTCGCTGCTTTTGTTACTCATTTTAATTTGTTTATGGTACTTTTTCATGAGAAAGTTTAATGCAATCTAACATATTGATTCTTTCTTTTATCCTTTAAGGATATTGTTTTGTGCTAGAGTCTTTCCCTCACTCCAAGATTATCATTTCAATTCATTGAAGTTTCTTCCAGTAATTTTATGGACTCATTTTTGCATTAAATCTCTAAGTGAAAAGATTTTGCTCTATAGAAATCTGTACTCTTCAATGCTTTTGTTACAATGAGCATAAGTTACTATTATAATTTTTTAAATACAGTCACTATCTAGTATAGTAATGATATATCTTTCTATGAAAATCTTTTAAAACAAAAACCAATAACAGATATAATTTGAAAAATAGCAATATGGTAAAAGAATGAAAGTAGGCTTGCCATATTTTGTTTTGAAATTTGAAAGATCACCATATGTGAGCCTCCCTCTGCTCTGCCTAAATTCCTCTTCCATGTGTACACACTGTTCAGCACATGAAGACTGCCAGCTTGTTATCGGTGGCCATCGACCATCACTTCTTGGGTTTGACATCAATCCTACAGAAAAAAAGGAAGGAAAGTCAAGAGAACGAGTAGCAGAGTAAGATGTAAGTAACCTTTTGGAAGCAGAGTCAGCATTTGTTGCCAGGCAGCAACAATTCTTTTTGAAATGTCTGAGCTACCCAATAGTGCAAGTTATTTCTTGACTCTGACCCCATAGAAGTTCTCCAATGCCACAGCCCTCTGAGTCCATAGCCCCAAAGTGTCTCCACTACACACAAAGTTAAGAACGCAGCTCTATGTACTGGGCCAGTGGCACAATGGATAACGCGTCTGACTACGGATCAGAGGAACACAGCTCTGGAGCCAGACTACCTGGTTCACACTAGACTCTGCACTTACCAGCTGTCACATTCCTTGAATATCCCTGTGTCTCAGTTTTCTGACCTATAAAATGAGGATAATAATAATAATAATAACCTTACATAGATGATTACCTGAGTTAATACTTATAAAGCACTAATACAGTGTCTGGAATTTAATAGTGCTCAATGAATATTTGTCAGAGACTAGTTAATTCTGAGCCACAATTCCATTGTAGACATCCAAAGGAAAAAAAGAAAGTTAGAAATTCCAGGATTTTCCAATTGTTCTTTGTTTGACAGGTTTGGGAAGATCGTGCAACTTCTGCCTTTCTACTTTGCTAAGCTATAAAATGTGGGCAATTAATTTCTTGTTACAATTAACTACTGCAGAAAATACGTGGTTTGAGAGCTATTATTATTTAAGTTGTTCTTATTCACCTGACATAAGACAAGCTATTTTTTCTCCAACTGACTCAATGATATATTCACTACTATTGTGCAATAAAGTTAGAGAAAGTTACTGAACCATTTTAAATTTGTTTATTGATGCTGTTTATGCAATGGTGAAAAAATCTTAGTCACACAGTAAGGCATTAGCACTGTAATAGAAAGAAAAGTTTCTTTCTTGGTAAATAATGCATCTGAGATGCGGGCTCACTTTAGAAAAGTACCTGCACATCTATGTATAGGTATAAGTTTTTTGAGGGTTTTTTTGTTGTTGTTGTTGTTATTGTTGTTCAAAAATGTGTTACTACAATTAAAATACAGTAATTTATTACTTTGCTCCTTTTTTGTGCAGTATGTTCTGCCTCTATCTGGTACACTCTCTTATGATCTAATTCTTTGGATCATTCCTTACAGTTCACAAATTATATTGTTATTTATTTGTTGTTTTATTTGATTTATCTACTAAGAACTTTCATTTCAGTGATCATATTTTTGTTTTCATGATTAACAAATTAACAAAAGATTCTTTAATTTAAAAACTGCCTGCTGTTATGATTGTCGTATCCTATCACATTGCTGAGGTTATTGATTATAGTTCATTTAAAATCGTATTTGCTTGATTAACTGTTTCCTTGGGCATTCATGCTTTTATTTATTGAGTTTGGTGCCTGTGTTTCATGGTGTTAATTTTCCTTCATGGCTTGCTGCTTATCTCTGTATTTGAGCATCTCTGTCTTTGGAGCTGGTTCTGTTCCTAAGAGCTTGTCTCTGTCATTGTGGATAGGCCCAGGAAGAGGTGCTGAGAGGAGCCCATGCCCTCCCTGCCTTCCAGCAATTCACTATTCTCTGCAGCAATGTTCCTCAAAATCTCTGTCATTATTGTCCTCCTCGGAAGCCTTTTAAGACACTCCCCCAATTCACTGCTTAAATAAAATTTTAATACCACAGAGATACTACATATCTCTTTATTCTCTGTGGTCCTTACTGCAATATCAAAGGGTTTGTTTTGCTTCTCTTCCCCCCCCCCCCCCCCCCGCTCTTCACCAAAAATCAAATATTTCCCCAATGGAAGCAAAATCACCTACACCCAGCAGCAAATGTGTGCTCTGAAGAATGTCCCTGCCTTTCTGTACTGAGTGTCCTGAGGTCAGTGCTCTTATTGCCTTCTGCTTAGAAAGCAGCTGCCCAAAGAACTCTCCTCCTCCTTCACCCAATGCCGCTGAGCTTAGAACATTCAACTTCCCTGAACCACTCCTACCTCTAAAGTCTGATACTCGGGGTTTTGTTGTTGTTGTTAATTAATAGACTTTGTTTATTAGAGTAGTTTCAGGTCCACAGCAAAACTGAGCAGGAAGTACAGCATTCTCACATACCCCCCTTCACTCCATACACAGCCTTCCCCACCATCAACATCCTCAGCAGTGTGGCATGTTTCTGCTTGTTTGCTTGTTTGTTTACTTATTTATTTTTAATTCTTTACTAGAGGCCCAGTTCACGAAATTCGTGGATGGGGTGGGGGCTCCCCTCAGCCCAGCCTGCACTCTCTCCAATCCAGGACCCCTCAGGGGATATCTGGGACTGCTGGCTTCTAACTGCTCACTTGCCTGCCTGCCTGACCACCCCTAACTGCCCCCCCTGCTGGCCTGATTACCCCTAACTGCCACCCCTGGCGGCCTGGTCACCTCCAACTACCCCCCTCCCCCCACCGCCAGCCTGGTTGCCCCGTGCAGCCCGCTCTTCGGTCGTTACTGTTACTGTGACAGCGTTCCGGACAATTTGCATATTCCTCTATTATTAGCATATATTGTTGAAAGTATTACATATGTTTCCTTTTCCCCCCATTGTCCTCTCCCAGCCTGCCCCTGCCCCCCACCACGGCCTTCATCCCCCAGCAGTGTGGCATGTTGATTGCAAGCTACACCAGGTTTTAAACTGGAGGTTTGCTCTGTTTATCTGATGATATGTGTTTTCAACATTTTTTTGGAATTTTTCAAAAATTCAGATCTACTGATAGCCCTACTTTCAAGCAATAGAATGAGTTCCTCTTTGTTTTTATAACTTGCAATCTCAAGGAAGTGAGGCAGCTGGGTAGGGAGGCTTCAGAGTTCTCCATCTCAAGTCAATTTATTAGAGAGATAGTTCTAACATGACAGAAAAAGAGGAGTAGGGTGGGAATTAACTTTCATAGACTGTTATTTAAAGTTGTCCCAAAGATCCTCCAATTTATAACCCAATAATTCTTCTAATAATAAAAGGCAAGCAAGTTATTCTTAGCTAATATTCAACATTTTATTTTATTTTATTTTTTTAATATATTTTATTGATTTTTTACAGAGAGGAAGGAAGAGGGAGAGAGAGCTAGAAACATCGATGAGAGAGAAACATCGACCAGCTGCCTCCTGCACACCCCCTACTGGGGATGTGCCCACAACCAATGTACATGCCCTTGACCGGAATTGAACCTGGGACCTTTCAGTCTGCAGGCCAATGCTCTATCCACTGAGCCAAACTGGTTTCGGCACTATTCAACATTTTAAATAAATCGTATATATTAGCCTATATATGATAAAGTATCAGGCTCTATTTTTATGAGTTCTTTCTTTAATGTACAGCACTCTATTTATGATTGTTAGAATTTATGATACATTTAATTTATATAGTATATTTAAATTGCTAATACTATTCATTTAAGAAAGTTTATTGAAAAAATAACACGAATGCCATTAAATTATATTTCTACTTCTTTATATCACTTTTAATCTGTCACTGTATATGTAGACATATTGCACACTTCTAATATTTTATGCTTACTAATTTTGTGCTCTTTATTCAGTGTGTGGGGGGAAGGTATGTGTTTTAAGTCTACAAAGTTGCTATTTTTACTGCCCATGATTTCCTTATAATTATTAAATAGGCTGTAATCATGTTTATTGACATCCTGTTAGTATTAAAACTTAAGAATATTTTGTATTGTATCGAAGAATATGAATACTGTCAAATAGCTTTATACACAATCTTAAACCAATTTACAGTGCCTTGCCAAGCACTGGATTCAAATGTTTTAAATTCTTTTGGAAGTTTTAAATTAGCATTTCAAAAAAATATTCGTGACTGCATTTCCCATGGAATGACTTCCTATTTGTATTCTTTTTTTTTTTTTTTTTAAATATATTTTATTGATTTTTTACAGAGGGGAAGGGAGAGAGATAGAGAGCTAGAAACGTCAATGAGAGAAACATCGACCGGCTGCCTCCTGCACACCCCCTACCGGGGATGTGCCCGCAATCAACGTACATGCCCCTGACCGGAATCGAACCCGGGACCTTTCAGTCCGCAGACTGACGCTCTACCACTGAGCCAAACCGGTTTCGGCCTATTTGTATTCTTGAATGTATAAACGTGTTTGCCGCATTTGTGTTTCCTAATCTGTCTGTGACAATCAAACCAGTTGCATACCTTCTTATGTGACACTCCTTCCATCGCAGTGCTCTCCCTTTGATTTGGGGTGGCCATGTGACTCTAGGGGAAGTGGTGCCGTGGTACCTTCAAGGCTAGGTTGTAAAATGAATAAAAGGCAAGTTTCTGTTTGGCCAAAAGAAGTGTATCAAAAAGACACATTCGCTCATAGAACTGAGGCACCTTGCTGTGAAAAAGTGCAAGCTGTAATCACTAAAAAGAAAAGAAAACAGAGAGTTATAATTAAAAAGAAAGAAAGAGAGTGAGAGAGAATAAGTGCAAGCAACTGCGAAGAGGTCCATGTGGGGCAGAACTTAACACCTCAACCCACAGTCCTGGCTGAGATCAGCACAAAGCCGGCGCCAACTTGTTAGCCATGTGCGTGCGTCATCTTGACTAACCAGTGCCCAAACTAGCCACCCCTGCTATTGTGGATGGGGTGTGTACAGAGATAGGTCACCTTTGCTGAGCTCTGCCCCATTAAAGATTTCCAAACAAAATAAATATTTTTGTTTGTTTGTTTTAAACCACAAAATTTGGGGCTGGTTTGTTACCCAGTAATAGAAAAGTGGTACAGTGTACATAGCTCATTTAACTACTTATCAGCTGCAATTTGAAATGTTGACATGTATTTGTTTAGTTCTTTATTTGAAACAGTAACTAGTCACTATTTTTTAATCGGAGAGAAATATAGAGAAGTGAGAGGCAATATACCATAACGTATAACAGCACTCTGGAATTAGACTATCTGGTGTCAAATCCTGACTCTGCCAATCATGAGCAAATTATCAGCAGATAACTTGTCATCTGTTAAATGGGAATGATAATGGTAACTACCTTATTGGAAACAATGTGAGGATTACATGAGTTAATGCACATAAAGTTCTGAGTCTCGGTAAAGCCTGTATAAGTGTTAGCCATTCTTAACAGATACGAGGGGTCCTGGATTGGAGAGAGTACAGGCTGAGCTGAGGGGAATGATAAGCTAACCACTGCAGATCCTGCTTTACCAGGACTCCTTGTTAAGTTAGTTAAGCTATTTCCTTTTAAAGCAGTTTTTTAAAAAATATGTTTTAAAATATATTTTAAAAAATAACATAGAAATGCATTTAAAATAAATAAATAAATAAATTAATTAATTAAAATAATAAAAGATGAAAACAGCCAAAACCGGTTTGCTCAGTGGATAGAGCGTTTGTCTGTGGACTGAAGGGTCCCAGGTTCGATTCTGGTCAAGGGCATGTACCTTGATTGCGGGCACATCTTCGGTAGGAGGTGTGCAAGAAGAAGCTGATCGATGATTCTCTCTCATTGATGTTTCTAACTCTCTATCCCTTTTTTCTTCCTCTCTGTAAAAAATCAATAAAATATATTTTTAAAAATAAATAAATAAAAGATGAAACCAAAGGACTGTATTGAAAGTGACCCAATGATAAAGTGGGATGCCTTCAAACCCACAAGTAAATTCTGCTAGCTTCCTAAATAAAATTGGCTTTAATTATCTAGTTGAGAAGAATATGGAAATACCCTAGTTTCACTAAAACTCACTATAAAATGCTAACTGAATGAAACCTAAAATGGAATTATACACGTAAGGCATGTCATTACCTATACCAATTGGTTAATTAATCTCTGCTTACCCAGATTCCCACTTGACAAGAGTGTCGTTGTGTTTAGGTTACTTTCAAACCATCTGAGGACCCTGTGGGTACTAGAGGCAGATGTCAGGCCTTCACTGTTTTTTATACTTTTATTTTTTATAGGTTTCTTTCTTGTTTCCTTTTGTATTGTAAACCAGGAAAGCAGCCTTCATTTACAAGGTCATTAACTCCCTGGAAGTTCTCTTCAGGACCATATTGTTTTGTTTTTCTTTAACCTAGGAAAAAACTCAACCACAAATGTAATGTTTATCTTTCAAAATAGCAGCTGAAAAGAGCACAGGATGTGTGAGACCAAAAACACTCTTTTGACTTCCTCTCCTTTTTTGTGTGTTTGTGACCTTCCTCAGGTTCTTCCCAGAGGATGCCTGCTGTAAGTAACATACTTCAGTTTGTCTTAGGAGGACAAGTTTCCTAAATGAGAGCAGCCTTCGCGGCCTTAGAAGCAAAGCCTTGTCTGTTATGTGCATTTTGGCATGCGGTTAACTTCAGCTCAGCAATGATTCTCCTCTGCCCTGCCTTCTTCACTATGTCATGACTTGAATTGTGCCACTCTTGCCTCTCTCCTCAGCTGTTTGAAGATACCCTATGATCATGGATACCAGACCTTCTGAAAGGCTGGCTTTCCTTGGGCCCTCCATAGGAAAAACTTCCTGAAAATGTCTTCAACTGAGTTATTTTGTTCTTTCAGGGGTTATCTTGTTGTTTTTGTTCCTTCATTCCTTCTCTGCCTAAAGAATGGCCTTGGGCTGAGCACGTAGAAAAGGGAAGAAGCTGCTATGTTTTATTCCTTTGCTCTTTTCACTGTGAAACCAAAGGCAGACCACTTCCTTGATATATCTTTTATCTCTATATTTTTTTTCTCTGTGTGGTCTCTTAAAGGAAATGTCAGTTAAACATGCTGGCTTAGGTCAGGTGCTGTCTCAAGATGGATTTTAAAGGCCTTGAATGCAGCATGATCCACCAGCCCCAAGAATACCCTGACAAACTTCCAAGCTTAGTCTATTTAACATGTCTGATTTTCTCTTGCCTTCAGAGAGTATGATCTTATTTTATCTGTCTACAATATCCTTTAAGGGAAATCACAAAAATACAAAAGAGGTTTTTACATAAATATTTGGGTCTTGATTCTCTGGAGTTTTAACAATCTCCTCCCCTCCCCCTTCCTTAAAAGAAGTCAGAGAAAACCTAGATGAAAGATTATGCAGAAACAATCTCTTTAGATGCCTTCCTACTCAAAGTACAAATGATTTTTCTCTTGGGGATAAGTTCTCTCTGTTACACAATGATTCAAAGCAGAAGGAAGTTGATTATACAAACACAAAGTAAAAACTGTGGACCCTGAGAAGGAAGATGTCTACTAAGAAGAGTTCCTGGTGGCTAGCTGGGTTCAAATTTTAAAAACACGGCCTAGCAAATGAACAAGCAGAACTACCAAGCGAAAAGAGACAGACTCATGGAGAGCAAGCAGACAGCTCGGGGAGTGGGAATGGGTTCTGGAGGGATTCAGCAAAAAAGGAAAAAAGAGAGAGAACACCCATGGACATGGACAATGGTGTGGTGATTTCAGGGTGCAGGGGGACAGATGAAGGTGGAAGAGGGGACAAATAGTGATGGAAATTTTAATTTAATTTTTAAAAATAATTAAAAAATAAAAACAGGATCATGCAGCCATTTCTACACAGGAGCCTCTCACAGAAACTGCACTTCAGGGAGGAGCCTGCACAGAGCTGCCTTTCTGCACTGTTTCTGCAATCTGAGCCAGCCCTTATAATGCATTTCCTGAAATCCTATATCAACCAATAGGATTGAGACTTACCCTCCCCTCAGAGCTGCCTAGCTATATCCCCTTCAGTAGCTTCGTAAATGAATCATAATGGCTCCATTCTGACCAATCAGGACAGTACCTTTGGCCAATCAAACTTTGAGGATTTGGAGCCCTCATTTGTATGAGGATGGACCAATCAGGGACCAGAAACAGAAACTTTCATATCAGCTCCCCTCTGGCTCAGTGAGCGCACTTTCTCTTTCCACCCAAGACTGACCAGAGTAGAGCTGTCTAGCCAGGTCCACCTTGCCCTGGGCCTCTTCACAGCTGTGCTTCTTCACATAATGCCTCTTCCTAATTGAGCTATCTCTATAAGGTTAATATGCTAAGTGTCCGACCTTCCAGGTAGTGATGTCAAGTAGCAACACCTGGCTCCTCCCGAGCGATCACTAGCCTCATGTGGAAACACTTTACACTGCAGCCAAATGTCTGTGAAGTGTTTCCCCATGCCTCATCTCATTTGATCCTCACAGAAGTCCTGGAGTAGGAAACTCGGTGGAATCCTAATTTCTTTTTAATAGCCAGAAAACGGAGATTTAGAAAGTTTAGAAACTTGACCCAATTGAAAAGAAGAAATGGTGGACCTTGAAAATGATTTCAGATTTTCTCGCTGTGCAGAATATAGTCAAACACTGCTGCAGTTAAATATTTTACCCTTTATTCGTCCTGCATGATCTACAATAATAATGTGCTTCTTGTTGATATTTACTGCTGTGTTGCTGACAATTAACCTGAAAGAAGTGTTGGGGTGCTTCACTGGGCTGGAAAAAGTTTAGCTACGTCAGAAAGCAGGTCTAATTAAGCAAGTTTATTCTATATCTACAAAAGGCTAAGTTGACTGACACATGTTTGATACATATAAAACTCTCACTGGCACCAATTGCATGCGTGTGTTTCAATCTGTCATTGTCGTTCATGAATTTGGTGGTTTTTGTTGACATTCTGAAGCTGGAAGAAAACAGTGGCATCACATGGAAGTAATGATGGTGATTAAATATGATCGTAATAGTGATCGGGTAGAAATAATTATCCCTGTGTAACCAAATTTGCCATCATATTCAGAAACAAAGATGGAGGACCTCCTTTTAAAAGGGTCTTGCTCATTCATTGTAAACCAGATCCCAATAACCTGAATGCCACTAAAATGAAATAAATCAGTATCCTGATTCCCACATTTGATGCAATGATGTATCCTATTCTTTTCCCACATGGTGAAAAAGTCTGGGGAACGAATATTGCATTAAGACTTAGAGACAATAGTATAATAGACAATAATACTAGATTCAATGAATGATGCAAAAAGAAAAATTTTCTCATTGAATTTCATAAAAATATTACTCCTTCGGGAATGCTATCCCATAAATTAGAATTGAAAATAGATGCAATTATCATGCTACTGAGAAACCTTAATAGTAAATGGGGTCTTTGTTATGGTACTAGATTTATTATCAAAAGATTGTGACCTAACATAAGTGAAGCTGAAGTATTACCAGGATCTGTGGAGGAGAGGTTGTTCTGATTCCAAGAATTGATTTGTCCCCATCTGACACTGGCCTCAGTGTTAGAATAAATTTAATCAATTTATCAGTCATTGTTTTTATCAATGTTTTTTTTTTTATCATGTTTTTGTTGTTTTTAAGTCATATCTTTGTTGTTATTATTTATTTATTAATCAATTTATATATTATTTTAATATACATTTTACTAATTTTCTTTCATGTCTACACTTCTTTTATAGAAAAAGGGCAAATAGCGATATTGAAATATTTCTCCTAATTAATTTCCTTTCAATGTGCATGAATTTGTGCACCAGGCCACTAGTAACACTATAAAGCTGTTCCACAGCCTTTCTGCTTTCACAGATGTGCCATATCACAAACGAACTGTTTGCACTAAAGAAAGTTTCCTTCTTCACCACACCCAAAATTGAGGATTTTGTTGGCAATGTATTGGTGCCAAGAACCATTGATTAGAAAAATCCAAGTAGATTTCTCTTGCTTTGGTGGGCTTATTCTCATTTCCCATATTCTTTTGCATGTTGGTTAAACTTGCCTGGGACCCAGGCATATTTGCCCCGTATGGATTAGGGAATAAAATAATTCCTTTTATATCTGATTGCTTTGTAGGGAGCAATCTGTAACAGGGAGACTCTTAAACACACTCCTTTAAGACCTCTTTTGGTCTTGGCATGAGTCACATAGTACAATTCCTTTCTTAAACTTTTAGCATACCTTTGGTTATAACCACTCAATTTGCTTTTCAGCTAGCTATCACTTACTTATGGCCAAACAAACTTTAAATGAAATTAAAACAAACCTAATTATTATTATTTTTTAAAATAGTGTGGGCCAGAACCCAACAGAATAAACCAGCCCAAAGATCTTGCAATTTTCAACAAGTTTGAGAAACATAACTCCCAAGTACAAGCCCTACCTCTGCTTTCCCTAGAAGTGAGTAGCAAGAAGTCTGATCTGGGCAACACAGGTTAACTGTGCCAGTTGGTTTTAAGGGTGTATCTGTCCATAACTCATGGTGGGGCCTTTCCCAGGGTGTTGTGTCCACTAAAGGCTGGGGGTGTAGCAGAGAGTTTTAACTAAGCATAGACTGTCGTGTTGATCTAGGAAATTATCTGTGAGTTAATAGGAAATAGCTTACTCCTCAGAAGCTATGCCTAGGTTTGGGTTGAACTACCAACTAGAAGCCATGAAGACTACGTGTGGAATAAGGCCCTTACTGCTTCTATTCATTAATTATGCTGCTTTATGAATGTTTTTCTTACTTAATAACTATTGCCACATGCAATGTTTGTTGGGGTCCCAAGTTGGAAAGCTCACTTTAATGATCTTTGATCACAGTTCCATTGATCACAGTTCTACAGGCCACCAAAATAGATTAAGTTTTCCTTTGATTTTTGAGTAATCCTTCTAATGATCATAAGAAAGGTAATTTTATTGAGGCTTTAAAAATTCAGTCTGTCTAAAGAGCCATGACCTTCCCATTAGACTTAATTACAATCTGATCTTAGACTAGGCAGAAAAGAAATATCAGAAGATTTCTTGAAATCTTTTTTCAGGACTTTGATTCTAATAGCAAGAACATTGTTTGGACACAAGGCAAAGTCCTCTGGCTATTAAGTCTCAGAGCATGACACTTCACATTTATGGTTTTCAGAAATTTGTGTGTCCCAAGACAGCCAAGTTTATTTTTTTTAATTTTCTGCCCAGCACCTTTTCTTTTTTATTTTGACGTAGGTTCAAAAAGCACATATGCCTTGAGTATACGTATTTTCCGGCGTATAAGACGACTTTTGAAACAAAAAAAAGTCAACCAAAAATCGGAAGCAAAAGACCAAAATTGCACAAAAATTACCTGCAGATCTTGACGGCAAAGTAAGTCTTTTCTTTGAAGTGGGGGGTAGTCTTATACCGCGAATATAGGCCTAAACCTATGTTTTAACTCTAAAATTAGGGCGTCGTCTTATATGCCGGAAAATACAGTAATTAATGAGTATCTACAAAATACAAGATATAATATACGAAATTATTTAGAGATATGGTAGATCAAATCATGGTTAGACTATCTTAGTCATTCTCATAAAGGTTCTAGATAAATTAAATTTTAAAGGTTTTTAGCAGTTAAGTTTATGAAAATATTTCCAGGATGCAGGGGGTGTTGCTCTCTTTTCCGCATCCATCTCCATCACCGAAAAGGAAACAGTCAGGTTCCTGAGTGGAGGAGCTGGGGATTAAGAAATTAAAGAAAGAAAGAGACCAAGAGGCAGAAATAGATTCATCAAGCTGGGAGCTAGGTGGGTGCCATTCTCTCTGATGGAGAGGCAGCCACACATCAGGTTTATTTTATAGGGTCAAAGGAGCTTATTTGCATTCGTAACTAGGCCCTAGCATTCCTGGATTTACATATTTAGACCCACCCCGGCTGACACCTGGACAAAGGTAAGTCAGAAACTGAATAACACCCCCGCCCTCTGGGGGGGAAAGGGTGTAACCGGACTCTGCCAGTGCCTGGGGCTCAGCTGACAATTTAAAAAATCTCCATGTGCCTTCCCAGGAGGCCCTCTACACCAGGACATAACATACTAGTATATTGCCATGAATTCCACTAATGAATACATCTACACTTAAAACAATATTTTCAGAGTTAGGGTTAAGCGATATTCTTTTCTTTATTTCATTAAAGTGCCAGAATGTTAAATAATTCACCAGAATTCAAATTAAGTTAGTATTGTTTTAATCTCAGCCATAGAGAAAAGGTTAAAAAATAAGGAAGGAAAAAATATTTAAGGATTACATGAGGATTTTAATTATATCCTACGGTAATTAATACATTTTTAAAAATCATTGTTAGATGGAGTCTGCCTTCAGGGTATTTATATATATCCTACTCTATGTATCAGGCTTATCTCATTTTAGAAAAGTGCACAAAAGATGGAACTGTCTGGAAATTTAATCAAACTTCTAAAAAACTCACTAAAAGAAATTTCTTTATACTAACTTCATATTCCTTTTTTTTAAAAAATTGTAATAAAATTGAATTCTAAATAGCAAAGTACCTGCTTTCTCTGTATTAATTAGAATAATGATTTTGTTAGAGTTATAAGCAGGGTAAATTCCTATATTTAAGGCTGGCCAGAATATAGTGGAGAGAGAATGCACTGGGGATACAGGTTGGCTTGGCGATAGAGAGTCTTGAAAAGTTTAAAGTATACACATACACATTCAGCCTCACACATGCAAACTGTAGTGGGGCATATATGCAGTCATGATAGAGAAATATCAGTGCCTCCTCCCACAATTTATGTTGCCAAAATAATGGTTATGACAACAGTACCTCTGTGCTATTTGCCTGGAAGTGCTAAGCCTGGTATGACACTTGGTAAGATTTAACTGGAGTAGGGCAGATTTTTTTTTATGATATTAGGCCAGTTTCTGTGCACATGTTTTACCTTATTTGACTTATAAACACACATACACACTCAATTATACATTATTGTCCTATATAGTAAAAGCCTAATATGCAAATTGTCCCCTCAACCATGAGTTTGACTGGGAGTTCTACTGGAAGTTTGACCAGGGGGTGACGGTTGTGGTGGCTGTGGTGGCTATGGTGGCAGGTGGCTGGGGGAAGGGAGGCGCCCTGGCTAGGGACCCTACCTGTGCACCAATTTCGTGCACTGGGCCTCTAGTTATTAATGTTAATTTACATGGTATCCTTTATTCTAACATAGATAAAAGAGCATTAGAAACATCTCATTTATCCTCATAATGAAAAAAAAAAAAAAAACAAAGAGAGAGAGAAGTGTTTCAATGGTCTTGAAATTTCTATCTTTGATGATTCCTTCTTTCTTATTAACCTGAAAATCCAGATTAATCTTCATAGAGGTACGTTAAAAAAAATAGGTTATTTACAGAAACTTTTAGCAATCTTCTCAGGAAAAATTCCACACTAGTCATTCTAACAGTCATGGAGATTCATTGCTCCCTCTTATCAATCCAGCTGTCTTTCTCGACATACACCCTCCTCCAGATGCTGCTCTTCTCGCTAAGTGCTCTCTTATGGTCTTGGTCTTCTTCATACTGTTTCTCCCACTCAGGTCCTTCTTCCTCTTCCTTTCACTTTATCCAAACCCTTTCCATTCTTCCAACTAAAATTCTTTCTCCTCTATGAAACCTTAAAGGCTACTCCAGCTCATTTTAAACTTTCCTGTCATGCTATAAACAGTTTGTTTATTTATTAAGTATTACTAATAAAATATGAGACATAATGAGGTTTAAGCAAGACCAGGTTTCAAGTCTTCTGAGTGAATTCCTTTCCCTGGGCTATCTTTGTGCCTTTCTGCCATTTCTATTTTTCTTTTATTATTATTTTTCTCATTTTTATCTCTCTTTTTTTCTTTTCCTCTTTTAAATGCAAAGAGACACATTCTAAGCATGGGGCTTAGAAAGCAATGCTTGGAGGAGGAAAACCAATAGATGGCAACTAGATGACTAAAAGCACCTAGTGTGGAGCATATCCCATCTTTCCACAATCAAAACAAAATAAACATCTCAAATGCCACAATCACTCACATCGAAGGAGAACTGCATTTATTATTAAGATAATTCCCAAAGGGTTGGGGTATTACAGCCCAAGATTCTGAGAGGGGAAACAACAACAAAAACCTCATCTAGTCAGTTCATCATGGAAATAATAACATACTTTACAGAAAATAATGGAAAAACATATAGGGTATTGAGGGTAGGGAGGCAATAAGAAATATAAACATGGGAGCTAAGAAATTTAGAAATAATAAAGGATATCTAAAGTTATAAAGAAAGGAAAACAGTGGTGCTTCAATCTGAAGAGAGAGAAATAGAAGCCTTCACCTTTTGCCTAGAAGAAACACTTCTATCATAATAAAAGCGTAATATGCAAATTGACCGAACAACTGAACAGCAGAATGACCGTCCAGATGACCTTCCAGATGACCATATTATGACATGCACTGGCACCAGGCCAGCCAAGGTGGGTGCAATGTAGTGGTCGGGAGACCCTGCCATGGCCCCACTATTGTCCTGCAGAGGGAGGCGCAGTCCACCCTCTGCGGGGCAATTGAGGGGGGGAGGGGATGCTCTGTGATCGATCACCCCAAAGAGGGAGTCCCAGGTCACAGGCTGGCAGGGCAATCGATTGGGGGAAAGGGGGTATCTATGATCGCCCCACAATGGAAGGCCCAGGCCAGCCAAGCAATCACACCCCATGCATATTGCCCACAGAGGGAGGGAACTGGTGGCAGGGGAGGGGAGGAGCAGTGCTGCAGAGATGGCAAGCAGGGGCAGTGGCGGGGGCAAGGCCAGCTGCCAGCAACTGGGGGAAGGAAAGTCCTGATAGGCCCTAATTGCTGGCCAGGCCTAGGGACCCTATCCGAGGGGTCCTGGATTGCGATAGGGCATAGGCCAGGCTGAGGGACATCCTGCTCCCATGCACAAATGTTGTGCACTGGGCTTCTAGTTTTTAAATAAAAAGCTGAGGCAAAGCCACAAGATACCCTCCAACAGTAATGCTTTGGATTAAAAGAGAAACACATTTGAAAGGGCATGATCAGTGGTGTTGTTTCACACTAAGCACCTCATATTTTCAAAAATGTTTTTCCAATCACCCTGCTAAAATTTGTGAAAGAAAAGAGCCACATGCTAACCTGACAAGCTCAGGGAAGGCCTGCATGGAGTCTTGCAAACCCAGAGACCTAAGATAATCACAAAAGATGGTTTGAAAATTAAATATCTAACAGGTTATAGTAAGTAGTCATGTCCCATATATTTTCCCAGACAAAGATCAACTTTGATCTTTTTACTGAGCCCATTTGCCTTCATGCCTCTAAGATAACATATCTATGAGATGTCTGGGTAACTTGTAACTTCCCTTTTTTTCCGAAGCCCCTGGGGAACAACCAAATGTGGTGAGAGCCAGGACAGATGCCTCAAATTCCTTCGTTATCATGTTAATTGTCCCTGCACTCACCTATTTTACTTTTTATCCAATCCCAGGAGTTTCCCACCGCTTTGCTTTCTCCCGCCTCCTTATTCCATCAACAATGAATTTCAGGGAACCCACCTATGTCCCTCCTTTGATTTCAGTGTATAAATAGAAATGTAACCTGCCATTCTTTGGAGCATTATCTCAATTCATTGAGGTTCTGCTTCCCGGCATATGTCGACAGTAAGGCTCAAATAAATTCATAAAAAAATTCTTTACAGGTTTCAATGGTTTTTTTCATTAACAAACTGAAGGAGGTATGGGGATAGAACCTGAAAAAAGAAATCCCTGTGCAAGCCTGTCACACAAATCCGAATGATCTAATATTCTTGAATTTACTTGGCTGGCTCTATTTTGTCCTCCCTCCAGGTTAGGTAGAAAAACAAACATGAAAATCAAGATGAAATGTAAATCACGATCACTTTAAAAATAGTCTTCTTACTCTCTCAAAATCAACGTGAAAAAATGCTATGATACGCACTGGAGCATTCATAGTTAATGTAAAGGAAAACAAAGAACTTCTAAAACTCTCTTACATTCAATAGTTAATGACTATGTTTTTAACTTTCTTTTGTTGAGTCATCGACTCTCCTTCCCCCACTTCTTAGTTCCCAGGGTCAACGAGCAACATTTTATAAATCACGGGACTGGATTTGCTATGTTTGGTCTTGAGCCAGTTTCTTTATTATCTCTGCTGTTGTACACTACAGTTTTGTAGACACACCAAATAAAATGAAGAAACAAAACCAGGAGATTATTCCCAGACTGTAAACTGTTACTAGCACACAGAATTTCAAACTGTTGATAGACAAAACAATGCATAATCCTTTATTCCTGAATCTTTTAGAAGAGAAACTGGGAGTGGGGGGAAGTGAGAAGGGAGGTTGTGATTTCCTCTTCTGTCAAACTCCTTCGTCCTCCTTTGCCTCAGTATCCCAATTTGTTTAATTGTATTGTTCAGAATTTTGTTTTCTTCCCTAATTCTGCCTAGTGCAAATGCCTTGAGAATTTTTTTTACACCATTCCATCACAACAAAAAGAGAATCAGGAAGGCTATATGTATACTCATTTGTAATCTTCCAGATCTTGCTTCCAGCATTCCTCGGTCTTCAATTGTAGTGTCTCAGGAAATCTGTGAAACCATGCCAGTTCACAACCAACCCCACAGAGTTGATTCCTGGACAAGTGTTTAAATAAGTTGCTGTAAGTCGAATGGCTAGTTAGGGTCAGAATTCACGAGAACTAAAACCCCAACCCTTCCTATACTCCATGGAACATTGAAATCATGTTCACTGGAAATTCAGAATGCCTGAGCAGACACAAGGTCTGGACTGGTTTCTAGTTCCATCCAGGATGACTCTAGGACATATATGATAAGAAAGATTCTGAGATCGTGATCTGATTCTATGGAGTTTAAGAAGCCGAGGCCTCCTTGAGCAGGACCTGCTTTCTTCCGGGTTGACCCAGGGCAGAGCTGACACAGCTGAAACATTTTAGAGCACACCCACATCTCTGGTTGAGCAGAACAGAGTGGGTGGGAGAAGGGCCATCTGTTGACACGGTCATTAATCCAATAACAGTGCTGGCCAGCATCCTCTCTCGAATTAGTTCTAAGCAAAACTTCTTCAAAATATAATTTTGTTTTATCTTTAACCCCCCCCCCCGGTCCTCCTCCCTCAGAAAACTACTAGAGACTCCATCATCAACGTGGAGTACCTTGCCTTGAATCACAAATCAGGCCAGTATGCATGTGGGGTTTGTCCAAGTCTGCTTCAGAGTGGAACATTTTGTTTTCGGAATGTGAGAAGTATGAAATACAAACCTGCCAAAAGGCTTCCTCTGAATCGCTCTGGGACTAGGCAGGGCAGGCATTAACTTTCCCAGGGAAGGGAGAAGACAAGGCAAGTCTGAGTCAAGGTAACGCCCTTGGGTGAGGCCTGGGGAAGATAAAGAATTCAGATCCCAAAGATAGAGCCCATGAAACATTCCTGCGCCCCACGGATTTGGTTCCACAATGCAGTGAGAAAATGCACGCCCCAACATTTCACGGCCTTTAGACTCGCAGCGGGGGCAGCAGGCAGGGAAGGGTGGGCCTGGGGCTGCCAGCCAGAGGTTAATCATTTGCAGGAGAACCCAGGAGAGTGCACCCCATTTTTCTACACAACTGTAGCACTGAGTGTGGTAAACCTGTTAGAAGCGGATTGAGAACTAGAAAATCCAGGTCCGCACCCAGGAGCGCCCCTCCCTTCATTGCCGATCACGAGTGGGGCCTGCGGGGGCCGGCAGGGTCTGGCTCCGTGCAGGGTCGGCCCCCTCAGCCACGCCCACTTACCAACCAGCCCCGCCCCTCCCAGCCCAACCACGCCCCTCCAGCACAGACCCCGCCCCCTCCAGCTCAGACCCCGCCTAGGGCCCGCCCCGCCCCGGGGCCGCGCGAGCCGACTCCGCCCTCGCCCGGGAGCTCGGGGCCGCGGGAGCGCCGCCGCAGTAGCTGCCTGGCCGCTGCGGAGTGACCCGTCCGTGCCGCTCCGCTCCGCCAGCCGCGCTCCAGCCCGCCGCCCTCCGTGGGCACCCCGGCCCCGCCATGGTGAAGGTGACGTTCAACTCGGCTCTGGCCCAGAAGGAGGCCAAGAAGGACGAGCCCAAGAGCAGCGAGGAGGCGCTCATCATCCCGCCCGACGCCGTCGCGGTGGACTGCAAGGTCCGAGGGCGGAGGGCCGGCCGGGCGGGCGGGCGGGCCGGGGAGCTGCCGGGGCGCGGGGCCGCGGGCCAGCCGGGCTCCCCGTTTTCCTCGAGCGGCGCCCCTCTCCCTCCTGGCCGCAGCTCCTTTGTGAGAAAGTGCGTGTGTGCGGGCAGCCGGGCCTGCCGCGGGCTGGGCCTCGGGGGCCCGCGGAGGGGCGGGTGGGAGGACGGAGCCGGGGGCCCGGGGCGGGGTTCCTGGGCCCGGAGGCCGCGGCGCCCCGCGGAGCCACGAAAACAAGCCCGGAGTTTGGCACCCCCTCCCGCGGGGAAGGATGAGCCTAAGATGGCTGACCGCACGGCCAGCCCGCAGCCCCGCCGCCGCTTCCTGCTTTCGCTGCGAGGCCGAGCAGCCCTTGGACCGAGTCCCTCCGCTGGGAGCCCCGGGGTTTGAGAGCGTCTTCCCCTCCTTCCCCCGCTCCCCGCGGCCCCCGCTCCCCGCGGCCCCCGCTCCCCGCGGCCCCCGCTCCCCGCGGCCCCCGCTCCCCGCGGCCCCCGCTCCCCGCGGCCCCCGCTCCCCGCGGCCCCCGCTCCCCGCGGCCCCCGCTCCCCGCGGCCCCCGCTCCCCGCGGCCCCCGCTCCCCGCGGCCCCGGCGGGGGAACTCCGGGACGGGGCTGCGGGGGAGCGAGGGCGGGGAGGGAGGAGGAGAAGCCAAAGGGAAGGTGCTCGGGGTAGGCTCTGGCTGTGGATTTTATAACTAAAACATTGCAGCCTAAAGATCAGTAATTACTATGTGGATGTTCCTGTAAAACCGACAGTTGGCTTTTATAGGACCCTTTAGGCGAAGGGAAACTAAATGTCGCAAACTTGCCCAACCTCCCGTGCGAAAATGTTCCTTTATTTTGCAAAACCCCTCTTTTAGTTCCAAGTAAAACCAGGAATGAAGTCATAATTGTGCTAATTTTCGTTGGCGTTTTCAAAGACTTTTATCACTGGGATAAACTCAGTTTTAACTTAAAAAAAACACACAATGTGTGTGCAGGTATGCATAATAAGCATTATTTTTTTTTATAAAGTCTACTGAAAAATAGGCCACTAACGTACTGTAAAATGTTTGAGAATTTAATGTTAATCTGGATGCAGAAATGTTAGCCTGTAACTTATTTTTGGAAATGTTCTAGTTAAAAACACAAAGGTCAGGGTTGATTTTAAATGTCTGCCTTGACTTGAAATAGGAACAGTGAACTTATTCCCTTAAGGATTAAGTTTGGATATTGGTATTGTTTTTTTGAATCCATTGCAAACAGGCTTGGTCTTACAAGAAAATGTTTGGAATGCACAGACCATAATTCCAGTAGCAAATTATTATCTTAGCTCTGCATTTATGTAACATTCAGTGTACCTGAAATAGATTGATAGTCAAGTGCCCAGTCACAGCAGCCTCAAATACATATATAGATAGATTTTAATTCTATTATATGTCTTTTTAAGTTATATAAACAAATATTCCTTCCATTAAAAAAGGGGGGAGGGGAGCATCAGATGATGTCACTTCAGACAGCTTTGCTCTGTTCCCCTGAAGTGAAGATTTGAAACTGCACAGAAATCAGAATTAATTTGCTGGGCAGTTTTAAATCCAGCTTTTGACATTTCCTGCCATTTCTGAAATGTTGGTCCTGTTTTTAGATCCTCGGAATTTCTCACTATTTCACCATAGTCACATTTTTTGGTTAAAGCAGCTATAAAAAAGTAACTATTCATAGCTCTGTGCTTTGTTTTCCATTTCTATTTCCTCAGATCCCCATATCCAAAGAAAAATATTGGAACTAAGCTGTGAGGGCTAGAGTCTTCCTTTGTGACCACATAGCAGTTATGGATGAATGGACAGATACAAAATGAGGAATTCTTTTTCTAGCTATAAGCTCAAAGACTTCTTCAGCGAGTGGCAAAATACTGCTCTACATGAAAAGCAGAATCCTTATAATCAGCTAGTCACTCAATGATAAATGAAAAGCTTATAACAGACATTTATGAAAGAACTGTCTCTTCATCTTTGAGCTTGGGCAGTGATTACATAATGTCCTCTGGCTCCTTGGGGTGACTGTACAGTAGACAACTAGTTTGACTGCCCGGATTCTACACAGAATCACCCTTCGGGGTCTTTCCTGGTTGGTTGAGAGGATCAAATAAAGCTAGTTATGGACCAGAACTCCTGAGCAAGAATTGGTAATACCTTTAACCCTCCTAGAACACAATATCCTAAAAAACAGTGATCTCAAAATGTACTCTTAAGCGGCACTTGCTCTCATATCATCCCGGATTCTGATTTGAAAATACAGATTCTACTATCTTATGCTTCAAGAATTCTATCGCTCCAGTCAGCTGGTTTATGTAATACGCATTCCAGTACTTTCACACTGCTCTTATCTTTTGCTGTATTTTTTTTTTTTACTAGTTCTTTTCTCACTTTAGGGTGAGAACCCACTGGAAGCAGTTTTATTGCCCCGTTTTTCAATCTTGTCTTTTCAGTAACTGTTAATTCCAGTAGCCATGTCTGTTGATTTTTTTAAAAATCTCAACCAGCTTTGCTATTTTTTAATTCTTTTCCTACATTTCCCCTTAACTATTTTCACCTTCCTCCGCCTTCCCAATTAGCACAAAACTCTTAGATGAGTAGAAACAGCAAAAAAGTACTACCTATGTTTTGTATAAAAGGTGAATTTGAAATTAAATGCATGCTTTATGTTCACCTTTTATACAAAACATAGGTAGTACTTTTTTGCTGTTACAGGCAGAAAGTATGTTTGTGTCCGTAGCTTTGAACTTTGCAAAACCGTTTGTTGTAGATGTGTAAATGTCAAAGAAAATACTTGATGTGCTGAGTCAGATATCTCAGCTTTGTCCTTACTTAACTGTTTGGACTTGGGTTTAAGATTTTAGGTAGATAACAGGGTAAGGCCAAATAGTTTGTAAGGACTCTTCCAGTTTAAATATTCTATGAAGATGCTAGGACTATATAATTATATTTGGCAGGAATTAAATTGTTTTCATTGTAAAAAATAACTACCTCCTCACCCTAACCAGACTGTTACCCTTCCTGTATTTTGCAAGTTATGTTCCTTCCTCATATTAAGTAGCAATAGGTCAAAGAGAAAGGAGATGAATAAAGTTATTATGTAATGCATCAAATATTCATTTGGGGTTATGTCACTGTAGAACGGGCAGGGGACATTTTTTTCTGAAAAGGGCCATTTGGGTATTTATAATATCAGTCACGGACCATACAAAATTATCAACTTAAAAACTAGCCGGCTATATGTGGTCAAGCATTTAATTAGCTCACCCCTAATGCCTTGGCAAGGCCAGACCAAATGATTTCACAGGCCTTATACATCCCGTGGGCCGGACATCCCCACTCCCGCTGTAGAACAATAATTGTCAACAACTCATTTTGTTGTAATGCTAATTATGAAACACCTTTCCCAGTGTCCAACCTGGAAAAGGCTAATGTTTGCTTCAAAGATAGCCCATACAGCATTTTGCTGATAGGTCATAATGCCTCTCCTCATACATTGGAGTTGTAGATGTTCTTAAAAGGGAGATTTTTTTTTAAACCTCACCAGAGGCTATTTTTCCATTGATTTTTAAAGAGAGATTGGGAAGAGAGAGGGAAAGAGAGAAATATTGATGTGAGAGAAACACATCGATTGGTTGCCTTGCAGAGCCCTGAGCAGGGCCAGGCTGGGGAGGAGCCTGCAATCTGGGTATGTTCCCTTGACTAGAATTGAACCCAGGACCTTCCGTCCATAGGCCGATGCTCAATCCAGTGAGCCAAACTGGCCAGGGCAAAAGGGAGATGTTTTTAAAAGTAAAGTGCTTGTGTGGGGGAGAAGATGGGGCAGGAGGGAAGCTTGAGAAAAAGTGAAAGAAAAAACCGAGTAAGGTCTGAGTTACCCATCATAAATGGCTATTTTTTGGGCCCTTATTCTTGACACTTACTGGCATTTCCTGTTTGCATTAAACTGGGCTAGAGGGTTTGGTAATTTAGTTTTTTTTTTTGTTTTTTGTTTTTGTGGTTGTGGGGGGGCGGAGGAAAGAAGGAACAATATGTGATGACATGACTGAAATGTGTTGATCTTCACAGAGGTGATTGAGAGCTTGGTTCTCCTTGACAAGTGCAGATCATTACCTAGTGTTTGTAAACATCAGTCTGAAAAAGCTTTGCAGGCATTACATTTTGGTTCTCCATGAGGGTATTGATATCTGAAGTGAAGGTTTAGTACTGGAAGATAAATCATTTGCTCGGTGCATGCCAAGTGACTTGGCAAGACCTGCTGTGTACACACGACCCATTGGATGCTGCTCCTGCAGAGAGCGGACCAGGCTGCTTATTGTACCATTGGAGGACAGGTTACCTGCTTGGGGTAATATATTTTATTGATTTTTTTACAGAGAGGAAGGGAAGAAGAATAGAGAGCTAGAAACATTGATCAGCTGCCTCCTGCACACCCCCCACTGGGGATGTGCCTGCCACCAAGGCATATGCCCTCTACTGGAATCAGTCCACAGGCTGATGCTCTATCCACTGAGCCAAACTGGTCAGGGCCAAAATCATAAACTTTTAAGACATTGTAGAATTCAACTCTCTCATGTAAGAGAGAGGTTTAAGTGAGTAGAAATATTTTTGAACAGAAATATCTCCAGGACAACACGGTTACAAGCTTTTTAAAATTGATTTAGAATTTAACTTAAGAGGTTTTCATTATGTATCACTGAAGTTTGACTTGCTTTTAATGTACATTGAAAATGTTATAAGTAGTAATTGTGGGACATTTTCTTTTAGTGCTATCGAATCGTAACCTAAATGACTGAAGTGTCTATTTAAAAGGCATGTTGTTTTTTTCAACAGGAAATGCTTTCTGAATTCACGTTATAACTAATGGTACTTGGACTGCTTTGTCTATCTTTGTTATCAGTAGAGAATGATCCAGAAAAAATTTCTCCTCAGATACTTTGATGAATTTATTCTTCTAAACTTTTTGGCATTTTTTTTATTAGTGCTCAGACTGAAGAAGTTAAGGACTTTGCCCTCGAAGATCTTCCGGCCACAACTGCTGTTAAATAAAGGATTTGACAATTTTGAATTTCTGAATGAGGTTTTTTGTTTATATGATGTAGAAAATAGTAATACTGGAGCTATATTTTCAAGAAGCTTATATTATGAGTAAAGAGTTATTTTCTTGGCTCTCTTTTCTTTGTACAAAGCTTAACAATGAGAATCATTTACAGGGTAGATTGCTGAAAGTTGAAAATTTGAAATTATATTCGAGATAATGACCCTAAGAAAATCATTGAAAAAATATGTAATTGTGGTTATCCTCTTTAATCAGTACTTATAATATTCTTAATTGCTTTTAGGAAACCTACAATAAAATTGTACTTTCTAAGTGTTATCAATAATTGAATAAATAAAATCATTTTAAACAACTGAAGATTTGTGCTCTTAAATTGATTAGAGGTAAAAATTACTTTTAGGAAGTATTTCTATAATTCTACCATTTGGGAGGAAATCAAGAATATTAAGCAGAAGAATTTCAGTCTTGAGTTACAGAAATGAGGAAATTATGCTTTATGATAGAGGGATATTCTGATTTTTCATTTTTATTTTTATTTTAATGCTGATAAGTTTCCAGCAGTAATTTTATGACTTAGAGCTAATGAAAATATATCAGAAGAAAAATAAATGTTGAAGTAAAAATGCTAACATTTTGAAGTTAAATGTCTTGGGAATTTATTTGGGAAGTTAATACTAAGTATTAAATACGTTGAGGTTTTGAATATTTGCATAAGCTTTTCTTGGCATAGTTTTGATGGATTTTTGTATATTTGAATGTTTAACTTTTAATGCCAAAATTATTTTTTAAAATTTAAGTCTATGTTTTGCAGAATGAGTTAAAAATAAAGTTTAAATTTGAATTTATTGCCAAAACCGGTTTGGCTCAATGGATAGAGCGTCAGCCTGCGGACTGAAAGGTCCCGGGTTCGATTCCCGTCAAGGGCATGTACCTTGATTGCGGGCACATCCCCAGTAGGGGATGTGCAAGAGGCAGCTGATCGATGATTCTCTCTCATCGATGTTTCTAACTCTCTATCCCTCTCTCTTCCTCTCTGTAAAAAAAACAATAAAATATACTTTAAAAAAATTTTTTAAAAAAAATTGAATTTATTTTTTTAAATATGATTATAATGTTTAAAATTATAGTAATAAAAGGGTAATATGCTAATTAGACTGGGTTGACAAACATCTTTCAGTCATCCAGTCCTCCTTCCGGACAAAGCCACAGTGGCGGGGCTGAGGCAGAGCTGGTTAGGGGTGATCAGGCTGGCAGGGGAGAGTGGTTAGGGGTGATCAGGCAGTAGGCAGGCAGGTGAGGGGTTAGGAGCCAGTGGTCCTGGATTGTGAAAGTGATGTTCGACTGCTGGTTTAGGCCCGATCCTGGATTGGAGAGGGTGCAGGCAGAGCTGAGGAACGCCCTCCCCCCTCCCCCCGTGCATGAATTTCATGCACCGGGCCTCTAGTTTAATATAAGAGCCAAAAAGGTGACATCCAAAAGAAGACCCAACTGTATGCTGGGAAAAATGATTTTAAGAGCTAGTTAATTTAAGATCTGTATTTCATAATATTTTGTTAGCTAACCTTTCTAGTATTTCTGTTCTTATATACTCCATCAGATTTTTAGGGGGGAAAAAAAAATTATTTTTTTCTTTCATTTTAATGGCAGAAAAAATTTTCCCATGCCCTTCAGTTTCAACTAGTGTACTGCTAGTCATATTAAGGAAAAAGGCAAACTGCATGTGTCCTGGGCCCAAAAAAATTAGTAAAGCTGGGCATTTTGCATATTAAACAAGTTAGAACATTCTTTGTTTTCAATATGGATTCAGTGTTGCTCAACCCTCTAATTTTTAAGCACTGAAATCGGGGTTTTTATTTGAAATCTGATTGTTAAATATTAACTAATTCATACAAGCATTTTAGGCAAAGACATTGAAAGCCTGACATGGATAACTGTTTCAGTTTCCTTTGCAATGAAGAGCAGTGCTGATAAATTATGGCCCATGGGCCCAAATATAGTCGGCTACCTATTTTTATATGGCACATGAGCTAAGAATGATTTTTACATTTTTAAATGGTTAGGGGAAGAATCAAAGGAATATTTTTTTTCCTTTTGCCCCAGTCCCCTCAAGCAGAAGAGGGAGGGGTACAGTTCAGAAAAATATTGTGAAATCTGTCGTTCAGTTGATTTGCATGTTAGCCTTTTATTATATAGGATATTGTTGCTATTTCACACATAGGCCCCCACCAACTGGAAAGGATGCATTCCTACAACATAAAAACCCTTTAGCACAGGAATTTTCAACCGGTATGTCATGAGAATTTTTTAAACATACAATACCTGACTATTTAGTCAGGGGCACTAACTCCTTTTCCCTTAGATTGTCAAAAAAAATGACAGCCAACCCTAACTGCTTTGGCTGTGGACTGAAGGGTCCTGGTTTCGATTCTGGTCAGGGGCATGTGCCATGGTTGCGGGCACATCTTCACTGGGAGGTGTACAGGAGGCAGCTGATTGGTGCTTCTCTCTCATCTGTGTTTCTAGCTCTCTATTCTCTCTCTCTCTCTGTAAAAAATCAATTATACACACATACACACACACATCTATATATATATATATATATATATATATATATATATATATATAATAAAATGACAGCCAATACAATAGCCATGTGGTCTGAATGACTCAAAATTATTTTTGTCAGATTGGCAAAAAATATAATACATTTTTTAGTGTGCACAGAATTTTAGTAATTAGTTTATGTGTGCCATGAGATGAAAAAGGTTAAAATATCGCTGCTTTAGCATTCAGAAGCTAAGAGAAACATTGTTTTCTATTTTTGCAGCATTCTTAACTTAATAGAAGGTAGCTGGATTCTCATAGCAGCTGGCCTGTTGTAGTATCATCCACATAGTTTTTTGGGAAACTCCGCTGTATACTAGTCTGAGAATAATGAAGAAAACATTGTCTTAGTTTTATTATAAGAATAGTTCTAACAGGTGGGTCACCTGAAAGGGTGTCCCCTGGGCCACATTTGGAGAACTCTAAATACTTGCATATACTGCAGTTGCATGGTTTCACTTTTTTTTTTTTTTTTTTTTTGCAATATGTATTGCCTACTAGCTTCCTAATAATAAAAAAGTGGATATTTCGCCTTTTCTGTATATTTTTACATATTGCACATATTCTATTTTCCTACTATAGTTATAGTAATTTCTGGTTGAATTTATATTCTTTGCTTTTATAATTGACAAACATTATTTACATCTGAGTAGTATAGAATGACTTTATACTATCTTTCTCATACAAAACCTTTTTATTATTTGATAATTGCTCCTTAGACTGAGAGGGGGGTTGTTTATTTTTCTATGTACTTATTGCTCATTCATCTTCGGACTCTCTGACAGTAGTATAATTGCTTTTCTGTATGTACAGACTTACCAGATAGCTTGATGATGTTTCCTGATTTCTTGGTGGTAGTCCACTTACTATTCTTCAGTCTTATCATCTAGACTGGTTACACTCCAGCCACGTTGCTATGCAGATGTCCTGAGGGTAATTGCTGCCCTGGATTTGAATTAACTTTGCCTCCATCCCATGTTGGATTGGTAGTTTTATGAATCTGAGATCAATTTTTTTGATACCATGCATGTCTGAGAATCTTGATTCTCACATTTAATTAATCATCTGGGTATAAAATTCTAGGTGAGCAGTAATTTTCCCTCCAGCATTTTATCTTCTGGTCTGATTCCATTCTGATTCCTGGCTCTTTGTACATGGCCAGTTTTGTTTTATTTTTTTCCTCTAGAAGCTTCAGATATTTTTCCTTGTGCTTTCAACTTGCAAATTTTTATTGACATAGTTTATCTGCTGCCATTCATTTTTATTCTCTGTATTAAAGTTTGTTTTGTTTGTTCTTTTTACTATTACTCTGCCCAGCTTTCAGGAAGAAGTAAAGATAAATATTTAACTGGAAATCAATAGGACTTTGAATTTTGCTATCTTGATAGCTTTTTAAAGATTTATTATTCTAATATGAATATAATAATTAGAATATGCCTTAAACATTAAAAATGGACTTAATTAATAAATAGATCATGGAAACCAGCTGCATTATCAACACTAGTTTAACACATTAAACTCCCAGCCTGTTTTGTCTTCTGAATGGAAAGTATAGTATCAGTCAGGTGACTGACTGGGCGCTTAACATGTTAAGGTCAGACAGGATTGCCTGGAGAGAGAGATAGAAGGCATCTTTTGGTCTTCCTCTTCAAAGCTCCAAAACTGTCTCCTTTAGAGCAACAACTCATCACCAACTTTGTGGTTTTGCTTTGTGGCTTTATTACTCCTACCTTTACTTAGGTTTCATTTTGTACTTAATATCTTTTTCATTTATTTTGACATGCTTATATAAGCTGTTGTGCCCGAATTATTTTTATTTTTATTTTTTTGCTTCTGTGCATATGATAATTTTTTTTATTACTATGCTTTGTAATTCGACAAACAGTAGATAAAAATCTGACACACAGCATTTATGTGTGTGGTTTCATTAAGGTAAACCCATTATGATAGCAGAATTCTGTAGAAACTCAGGCTATGTTGTTGTTGTTGTTGTTGGATATAAGTATTATCCAGTTGTGACATCACGTCACTTTACCTATTACCAGACTTGCTTTGCCTGAACTGTCAGACAGGTGGTTGACCTAATAGCTTCATGCTTCCTCTTCCCTAAGATGCGTATGGAGTCAGATGATATTTAGGTCTTATTAGTTCTATGATAGTACACAAATAATTTTACTTAACTTTTCTGGCTTTCATTATATTTACAAATATAATGTAAAATGATGTATTGGGCTAGATGCCTTTTCATGGTCCTTCCACATGGAAGCTTTTCTTTCTGAGAACTAAACTGATCCTATATTCAGAGGCACCTATTGCATGGCCAGACACTAAACCAGGAATTTTTAAGTTACTAAGCGGCCCCAACATTTGAGAAGAACTTAGGGTAGATGAGATAGACTAACCAATTATGTAAACCAAACTAATCACAACCTACTTAAATGTCTGTATCTGCTTTCACAAGAAAACAATACTCTGGGATCCAAGAGCCAGAAGAGTGGTGGAATGAGGGAACAAGATCACATGACTATTATTTATTGTTGATGCATTTGGTGCTTAGGCATAGGGTTCAAAGCACTTTTAATTTTATTTTATGTGTTAATCCTCACACTAGGATTTATTTTTTTCCCATTGATTTTTAGAGAGAGTAGAAGTAGCGAGAGAGGGAGGGGGGAGAGAGAAACAGAAACAGAAAAGGAGAAACAAGGCTGTGAGAGAGACATGGATTGGTTGCTCCTACACACACCAGGCTGGGGCTGGGGATCCAATCTGCAACCCATATGCTTGCCCTTGACCAGGAATGGAACCTGCAGTGTGACGCTCTAACCACTGAGCAAGGCTCAAAGCACTTTTCACTCTAGAGACAAATATCCCTGATCTCAAGAACTGGTTTTACTTTTCTATTAGTCATTTTGCATAAGCCCAATACATCATATAATGAAAGCCAGAAAAGTACATAATTTTTCAACTTGGTCAGAAGATAAAACTTTCCACATTTAAATTATTTTATGCTTTTAGTAGAATATCCTAGGAATTTTCTTATTAAAAATTCTTAAAATATAGCATTTTAAGTGGAATTACTCATATTTGAATATGAATGTGTAATTCTTTTGTTGAGTAACACTAAGATCCAAGATTTAAACAAAATTGAGTCTAGAAAGGTTTGCTTTTCCCCCTCTAATCTTTACACTTAAAGTTATAATGAATTATAGAAATTATTATTCCTATCATACCTAAAATTTTCAGGAAGACAATTGACATTCTTATTAGGAACAATATGAAGTCATGATTTAGCCAGTGGCAGAAGAAACCTATCTTGACCAATTTATCTATTCCTGGTAAATGCTACAATTAACAATAAGTAGCATATGTAATATCTTTGTTTATAAACCTGCCTGTAAGTGCTGGTCTAGACTTTTCTTTTGACTACCCATTGCCTTTAAATCTCACCAATATGATATATATGTCATATATATCTATATGTATATGATGTTAAAGTACATATTCAATTAATCTGCTTTATTCCTAATCATATAAAAGTGAGTTATCTAGCACTAAAAGCATTTATACTCTGATTTTTTATTTCTGACCTATTTTCTAAACCTATACCTGTGCTGATTATATAAAATGTCAATATGTGGTTCAGATTTTATAGATTTCTCACAATAGATTGTGACACAGTGACTTTAAATTTTAATTTCTTTTTGTGCCTGTATTGCTGCTTGTATATTGTAGGATTTTTTTTTTATTTTTTTTTTAACAGTGAAGGACGTTCGTTAATGAGAAATGTGTTTTGTGGACATTGTAATTTTAGATTTTCTCATTTTTAAATCTCTCCCTATTCCAAGTACAGAATAATATAATAACTCTATTATTCATGTAATGATAATCACTTGAAAAACTGCTTTCCTTTGCTGTCAGACACAGCATTTCCCATGTGGACTTTTGTCACCATAGTTGAGATTGTAGCAATCTTGTTTGAAAAGTCAAATACTGATTTAAATGAATAAAAAAATGCCAACAAATGTTTGCTGTCTTTATAGTTTAAGAATAATAAATCGGAGCAATTTCTCACATAACTTTTGTGGATCTAAGATTATAGTTAGAAGAGCATTTTGGAATTTTTAACGTAGATTTTAAATGATAACCAAGGTTTTTGTTTATTTTAAAATTCTTATTGGAATGGAAAGGGATTTAATTTTGTTGTCCAGTAATGTAAGTCTTTTTGTAATTGGCCTTTTCAATTATAGATTGCTTTTTATTTGCTTCAACCTTAGATTTTTATTTCAGCTTATCTTTCCCAGTTATATCAGCTGGTAAAGGAAATGACAGCTGTAATTGATTATGCACTTCTCATTTACTATGTACCAAACAATGATTTAAATGCTTTATATATTGTCTCATTTAATCCCCACAATAATCCTATCAGATAACCCACATTTATGATGGAGTAATTGAGATGGAAAAGTTAAAATACCACTTGTCCAGCTGTTTGCCATTCTCTAAAATTTTGACATTTCTTGTCTGCTATCAATATTATTTTTCTATTCTTTTTCTTATAGGAAGATTAAGTGCTTTGTTAACCATATTAATCTAGTTTCTAAAATCCAGAACTCAAAATCCTTTATATGGGGAACTGGTTTAGACTGGTTGTTTTATAAAATAGTGTATCCCTAGTCATAGCTGGAAATAAAGACCAAGGTTCAAAACCCTGTGATATAGAAAAGAACTTGATATGCTTTGTTTCCAACTTGGGACAAAATGATGAGAAAGGAGTCCAGAAAAGTAGACCATTAATCAGAAATCCATTTAAAAAAATTTGAATCACCTGATTTTTAAAAATGTTGGCAACTAATTCTGTATTTTGGAAAACAGTACACAGACCAAACAGCACATCATGAGCAGCTGGCCTGTGCATCCCCATATTTATCCATATTACCACATGAAAGGGTTAAAGAGAATAAAATGGGACAGAGAAAAACTTACTGTGCTTAGCAGATATCTTGCAGAAAGCTTGCAGCCTTGAGCGAGCACCTCATAGCCCAGAAAACCACTAGCCATCTGACTGACGCTGGAAGGAACCAAGGACAATTGGACTCTTAGAGCCAGCAAAAATTAAAAAACCTTTCTCTCCCAGCTCTCTTTGCTGACTCCCATTTTGTTGGACTCGGCCCACCTGCACACAGGTGCCTGGAATAAAATCTTTTTTGTTACATTATGACCTCATGTCATAGGTGCAGGACCCCGGCCCACTCTGAACCTTTACCAAATATGTTTTACAATGTGCATTTCTAAATAACAACCTACTTCTGAAGGTTCAGTAGCTCATATTACTCTGATTTGAATAAATTATGTTGGTTCTTTTCTGTATTTCTGTCTCATTTTTATACCGGAAGTGTTTATGACATAAATTTTTTTTCTTTTTTTAATGTAATATAATTTTAACCCTAACAGATATTTTTCTTTTTTAGTACTTTGGTTCTTAAAGCAGTGTTCATTTGCTATAATAATGCAAAATAATATCTGAGAGCTTTGAAAAAAAATATTTTTTTCATTCATCCTAAAAAGAAGGCCTGGCTATGTAAATTGCTTTGTTAGTATGGGATCAGAATAAAAATGAGATGAAAATCCTTGCATTTTGTCTGAGTTAAGTTTATAACTGAAGCACATTGCTGAAGCTCCTTAGGGAAATGACGAAGTTGACCTAATTCTTAACTAATTGAAGTACCAGGACAGAATTTGTCCTTCATTTTGCTTAAAATATAATTAAGCAATTTTACTTTATCATGTAAGATTTATTTGAACTAGAAATTAGTACAGTGCAAGACTGAGAATGCTTTTGAATGCCGTGTCTTTCTATACCTGCTGTTGAAGAATAATTGTAGGCCAGCGTGTGCTTTAGTGTCTTCAATTATAAACTGGGGTGAAAACTTGAGGTTTTAGAAAGATTAATGAAATGATAATTGTACAGCACCTGTGGGAGATCAGCACAATTTAAGGTGAACTAGTTTTATTGCAGTATATAGGGAAGTTAAGTTTCTGCAATTTGTCTTAAATTAGGCCAGGTAATGTTACATACTTCCGTGAAGAAACTCTTGTTCACGAGTGATTTTCTTTCTTGTTGATTTTTTGTTGTTCTTTAATTAAGAAGTAATCATAGCACTGGCCAGCGTGGCTCAGTGGCTAGAGCACCAGCCTCGGGTTTGATTCTTGGTCAAGGGCAAGTACCTGGGTTGTGTATTCACTCCCTGCCCCCAGTCAGGATATGTGTGGGAGGTAGTTGATGTGTCTCTCACATAGATGTTTCTTCTCTCTTCCTCCCACTCTCTCTGAAAAAGCAATGGGAAAAATATCCTCAGTGGAGAATTAATAATAATAATAATAATCTAAGCATATAAAAGCAAAGAGAATCTGTAATACCATTTTATATCATCTTATATTTTTAAAGTCTTAGGTACATATACTCTGTATTTTGCAGATAACCTGGTTTGTGTTTTTTATTTTGTTTTTTCAGCATTATTTCTGAGATTTAGCTCAAAATAAACAATGCTAGGCGATTTCATTTTAACATATGAACCTATAATACTTTATTCACTTGATGGATATTTAGGTTATTTCCAATATTTTATTGACAATTCTACAGAAACTTTTATTGGAGTTATATCTTTATATGTATGTGCACAAAAGGATACCTAAGGCTATAGTCCTAGGAATGGAATTGCTGGTCATAGAGATGTATCTTTAATTTTATTAGATGCTGCCAAGTTATTGTCCAAAGCAATTGTACTAACTCCTGTTTATGAAACTATAAATAGTTTCAATTCTCTTTCTGTACTTTCTCCAGCTTTTGGTGTTAGATTTTTATCGCCTGATATATGTAGGATTTCAGTTGATTTCCCCCCCTCATTCCCCATATTGAAATATAATTTACATGCAATAAAATTGACCCCTAGTATGTGTACAATTTAATTGAATTTGTGGTAACTGTATAAAGTCATAAATTCACCACAACATTCAAGATATGAAACATTTCCATTAGGTTAAAAGGTTTCCTCATGTCTTTTCGATCTTCCTTCACCAACCCTTGGCCATGGCAACCACAAACTTGCTTTTTGTCACTTTGGTTTTGCCTTTTCTGGAATTTCATAAATATGGAATTATGCAGTGAGTAGTCTTTTGCATTGGGCTTCTTTCACTTCAATTTTTAAAAAAATATATTTTATTGACTTTTTTACAGAGAGGAAGGGAGAGAGAGAGAGTGCTAGAAACGTCGATGAGAGAGAAACATTGACCAGCTGCCTCTTGCACACCCCCTACCAGGGATGTGCCTGCAACCAATGTACATGCCCTTGACCGGAATTGAACCTGGGACCTTTTAGTCCACAGACCTACCCTCTACTGCTGAGCCAAACCGGCTTCAGCTCACTTGAATATTTTGATTCATTATAAATATACTACAATTTATCCATTCATCAGTTAGTGGATATTTGTGTTTTTCTATTTTGGGACAATTATGAATCGTGACTCAGTTGATTTTAATTACTGATCTTCGGCAGTCTTGCTGAACTTTTCATTGGTTTGAATAATTTGACTTTCGGATTTTCTAGTTATATCATTTATACATGACAATTTTGTGTTCTCTTTCCTAATCTTTATATCTATTCATGTTCTTGTCATTTGTGTAATAGGATCTCTAGTACAATGTTGAAAGGAAACAAAAAATCAATTTTAGTGGGCATTCCTCATATTTTTTATATGAAAGGGTATGGTATAAGTTTGAAGTTTCACCATTAAGGGTGAGTTTGATACAGATTTTTGATGACTAGCTTTATTTATGTTACAGAATCTTTTTTTTTGCAAAGATATTTTATTACGAATGGGAATTGGAATTTGACAATTACATTTTCTACATATTTTGAGATGGTTGTGGGGTTTTTCTTTTTAAAAGTTTTATATGTGGCTTTTTTCTTTAAGCTTACTCTTCCAAGTGTTAAAATTTAATTATTTAAAGTACACTTAATAAATTGCTAGTTTAAAACTTTAAAACTTTTCTATCTTGTATATTCTTTAATTCCCCTCCATGACACAGACTGTAATATGGCATGTCATTTATTTGTCATGCATAAAGTTAACTTTGGCTGTAAATTGCTTAAGATATGAGCCATGTCTTAATCAAGATATGAGCCAGGGCTTAATTACACTTGAATTTCCCATAGGTTCTAGCACTGTACATTGCAAATAACAGGTCCTTCGTAACTGTTGAACTGGGCTAAGTACTTAGGACTGCTGTTCTTTGCTAAATAGCCACTGTATGTCACAAGTTCTTATGTTGCACCACCCATATCATTATCATGCTGGCTGCTAATGTAATTTATATGGGTTATTTTTTAAAAATTAAGCTTTAAAAATTAGATAAAAATTTTACTCACTCATCAAATATTTGTTGAGGACTAATTAGGTGCCAAGGTTGGCTATAAGCTACCAGTACTGCCTAATGACAGGGATCCATACTGAGAATTGTTAGGCGGTTTTGTCATTGTGTGAACATTATAGAGTACACTTGCACAAACTTAGATGGTATAGCCTCCTACGTACATACCTACGTTATATGGTGCAACCTGTTGCTCCTAGGCTACAAGCCTGTACAGCATGTACTGTACAAAACAAGAAGAGATTCAATCAAGCACAAGAGAAGATGATGCAATTAAGATGAGGTGGCAAGATGAGGTGGTCAGGAGTTATATGAGGCTGTTTCCATTGTGACATGGCATAGTGTTTTACAGTAAACTTTTTAAAAAATATATTTTTATTGATTCCAGAGCAGAAGGAAGAGAGAGAGAGAGAGATAGAAACATCAATGCTGAGAGAGAATCATTGACTGGCTACCTCATGCACAGCTCCCACTGGTGATTGTACCCAAACCCAGGCCAGTGCTCAAGCAACTGAGCCAGACTGGCTAGGGCCAGCAAACTTTTTTGATAAGTGAAAAAAAAGAGTACACTCTAAATAAAAGATTAAAAGTATACTATAGTAAATACATAAACCAGCAATATTGTCGTTTATTATCATTATAAAATATTATGTACTATGTAATTATATGTGTTAGACTTTTATACAACTGGCAGCACAGTAGATTTGTTTACACTAGTATTACCACAAGCAGGAGTAACACATTGCATTACAGCACCTCTGACATCACTAACTAATAGCAATTTTTCAGCTGCGTTATAATTTTAGTAGTGCCCCAGTGCATGGATTTGTGCACATTGAAAGGACATTAATTAGAAGAAATACTTTAATATCGCTGTTTGCCCTTTATAACTGGTGTCAACCAAATTTACGATCGACAATGACTGATCGAAACACATGCATGTGATTCACACCAGTGAGAGCTTTATTTATATGTATTGCCCATATACGAGTCAACTTAGCCTTTAATATATCCTATCTAATAAAGAGAGAATATGCTAATTGACCCTCACACCATCGCAAAAGATGGTGGTATCCCTGCCAATTAGGAGGGAATATGCTAATTGACTGTCAAGCCCTCAAAGATGGTGGTGCCCAGTGCCCTCATCCCCACTGGGGCAGCAGATGCCCAGCCACTCCACGCGCCTGCCTTTGGAGTCCCCCAGTCTCTTCAGCCCCCTAGCCACCCAGGGCCGACCTTAGGTGCAGGCAAGCCTCAGATGGTGGCTGCCCAGATGCCCAGGGCCGCCCGAGGCTCGGGTAACCAGGGCCGGCTGAAGCTTGAGCTGCCGGCAGTGGCGGCAGAGGTGTGATGGAGCGTCACCTTCCCCTGATCACCGGGTCGCCTCTCACCCCTGAGAGCTCCCGGACTATGAGGAGGCAGGCCGGGCTGAGGGACTTCCTCTCCAGTGCATGAATTTCCATGCACCGGGCCTCTAGTATAGAATAAACTTGCTTAATTAGATCTGCTTTCTGATGTAGCTAGACTTTTTCCAGCCCAGTAAAACACCTCAACTTCTCTTTCAGGTCATTGTTAGCAACACAGCAGTAAATATCAACTTGAAGTAGACTATTGTAGATCACACAGGGGAGAACACAGAGTAAAATATTTAACTGCAGCAGTGTTTGACTATATTCTGCACAGTGAGAAAACCTGAAGTTATTTTCAAGTTCCACCATTTCTTCTTTTCAGTTGGGTCAAGTTTCTAAACTTTCTAAATCTGTTTTCTTGCTTATGAAAAGAAAATAGGATTCCACGAAGTCTCCTATCTACCTACTCCAGGACTTCTGTGAGGATCAAATGAGATGAGGCATGGGAAAACGCTTCACAGACATTTGGTTAAAGTGTAAAATGTTTGCACCTGGCTATAAAGCAAGTGGTGGTCCTGGGCTGAAGAAACTTCAAGAAGGCTGGTCACTAAGGAGAGGGAGCCGGGCATTGCTATGTGATGTCATTACTCAGCACCCATAGTGACCGTTTCTGGGCTGGGCTGGGCTGTGGGCCGCATTTTGTACCATGGGTCTTGGCAGCGTTGGCTGCGATTTGGTTGGCTGTTGCTCAGGTGCTGGTGGGGCCTGTGTTCTACTTGGAGGAAGCAGAGTGTTGTGGGCGCCAGGTCCATGGTGCCATTTCTCTGTAAATGGCCAGTCACAGTAGCTCTTGAATTGAGCGTCTGCCCCCTGGTGGTCAGTGCACATCATAGCCACCAGTCGGAGTACACTTAGCATATTAGCCTTTTATATATATAGACTAGAGGCCTGGTGCACAAAAATTCGTGCACTCGGGGGAGGGGTCCCTCAGCCTAGCCTGTCCCCTCTCATAGTCCGGGAGCACTCAGGGTGATGGGGGAGGCAACTGGGCCAATCGGGAAGGTGCCACCCCATCACTCCACTGCTGCTGGCCCTGCTTGGCCCTCGCAGCCACTGTGGCTTTGTCTGGAAGGACGTCCAGTCTATCCGATATAATTAGCATATTACCCTTTTCTTAGTATAGATGGGACCACCTTCCTATATGTACATCCTTAGGTGAAACATCATGTAGCACTTGCCTGTATAGCTGTAATCTATACTTACAATAGGGTAATATGCAAATTGTTTGGGAGGCCGTCAGTAAGACTGATCGGGAGGGCAGGGCAGCAACCTGCGAATGGTAGAGCTATAGGAGGGTGGGGCAGTGAGCTAGTGGGGCGGAGAACTGCAAGCGGTGGTGGGTGGGGCAGCTAGCTGAGGCAAGTGGTAACAAGCTACTCAGAAAGCAGCGAATATGAATGGATACTTACAACATCCTTGTAGCCTAGCAGGGAAAGAAAAGATCTGTATCTGAGTTATTCTAATGCAAAGTAGAAGGTGATCACTATGAATTTAGAGAAGAAAAGAGATTAGATGAACTTTAAATACCTGGTAGTATTCCATGACTGCAGTGCCATGGACTTTGGCTCCATAATTTGGCGATTGAAAGATTTTTATTTTCTGATTCTTAAGATGGGGTTCACATTGTTGAAGTGCTGAGCAATGGTCTGTGAATAAGTACAGTATTTTTTAAATTAAATTCTTTGAGAAGCCTAAATTTTTTGTCTTACTGTCATAGTCTTAATGTTTTGTTTGTTTTGCATTTTTCTTTAGCTTCAACAAAAACCTTTATTTCTCACAGTCTAGAAGCTGGGAAGTCCCAGATCAAGGTGTAGGCAGATACAGTTCTGGTGAGAGCCTGCTTCCTGGTGAAGATAGTTATTTTCCCTTTGTATCCTCACATGGTGCAGAGCAGAGACCTAAAATGTTCTTTTTTTAAATTTTATTTTATTGATTTTAGAGATGGAGGGAGAGGGAGAAAGAAAAAAACATTGATGTGGGAGAGAAGCATTAATCAGTTGCCTCCCATATGCACCATAGATATGTGCCCTGACCAGGAATCAAACCTGCAACCTTTTGGTGTCAGATGATACTCCATCCAACTGAGCCAATCTGATACTTCTCCGTTGGTCTGCCCCATTTACTTCTCCATTCTCATCTCTTGTACCCCTTTCCACCATATTGGGCACTCTAGCCATACCACATGTGGCCCTTGGAGATAAGCATTTTAGCTTGATGATTTCATTCATTTTTTGCCCCTTAACTCTGTGTGTGAGTAATGAATATTTGTTCTTCAATATTTCATTCCATTAGTTTCTCACTTCGGTAGTCTTCTTCAAACAATATCACCCCCTCTTCTGTACTCTCCATATTCTTTATTAGAACCCATGTCATATTTATGTTCTCTTTGCATAACTATTTTCCAGACTGATTTTGTCTGATCTCTTCTTGAGAGGCTATCTTACCAGTGCCTAGAACATAGTAGATCAATGGTTCACAATATGGGGGCAATTTTATTTTTTAAGGGGGGATTCGAGAATGAGTTGTCAGTGAATTTTTTGCATTTCTTATGGTTCTAGGGGCCTCATATACAGTATGTAAATATATATTGTGACATATTTGTTATCTATTATGTGTTTTGAAACTTTGCTATTTTTTCATATCACTTCATATTATTTTCTTAATAATTTCTTAGTGATTTCTTCCTCAGTTCTTCAACTGTCCTTTTGTTGTTTTCTTTTTCTTTTTCATGGATGCCATGCTCTTTGAAAGTTTGTTTAGACCAAGTTAATGGTCTGTTAGGCTTCCTCCACGTGAATAGGAGTTCACTTTTATGTCCCAGGGGAGAGGGGAACATCAGGATTTTAGAGATGCTGTGGGTGGGGCATGGCCAAAAAAAGGTTGGGAACCACTGTAGTAGACATTCTTGAAGTTATTGTTTACTGGCCAGTAAAAACTGATAGACCAAAAGGTTTGGAAACTTGTCATTAATTTGATAATTAGGGCTATATAATTTACAAGTGTCAACCCATGCTCTTTGGCTAGTCACTTATGTGCTACTAGAAAAGAGATCCTGCCAAACAGTGGGTATTGTACACACTTTTGACTGTCTCAACAGCTGGTACCAAATGTTTAGAAATGACTTATTTCCACCCCTCCATTCTGCCTCATCTTAAAATTATGCTTGGAATGTTTTCTTATCTCACAAAACACTGTACTTTTATCATTCATTTTACCTTATGGCTTCATGGAATTCTTAATAACTCTTTATTCACAGGTGTGTAGTATCTTACATGACTTAATAAAATTTTCTAGTCTTATTATGTACTACTCCCTTGGAGTGCACTTGTTATGTTAGTATACAGTACATTAACAAGCATACCTACTCTAGCAGAGTTTAATGTTCTCACAACTTGGTGGTTAGACAATCACAACTTTGTCAAGTGTTCCCCAATATTTCCAATACCCAACTGACACCATAAGTAGCTACTGCAATGCTATTGACTATATTATTTTTTGAACCATTAGTAATGTAATTCCAGCAGATAACCTCCTTTGTCTACTGTTTGCATATTAAACAGGGTACAAATACTAGTAAGAAAATAGCAGATAAACTGAGTTAAGAGGGCAAAAGGGTATCTCAGGAATTGACCCCAGATGACATTATAATGCTAAATTATTTCCTTGAGTGAATCAAAATAAAAATTCTATTCTAGTAATTGTATGCTAGTTGTATGTCTTTTGACTTTATAAGGGTTTGATTTTTTTAAATTGAATCTTTCCTAGAAAGGTTTTATTTAAAAATTTCCTAGACCATTTTCTACTGCAAGTAATCTATTATACTCTAGTTATACGAGGCTCAGCACCATAATATTGCATAATAAAGTTGTGTTGTAACCTTTTCTGAATTTTTAAATGTTAGAAGACATATTAACCACCAAATGTTGTGCACAGAAAAAAGAAATTATGGAGTATGTTTTTACTATAGAGATAGGATAGCAGGTGAGGTATTGAGAATTAGAAGACAGAACTCTCCAGAGGCATTACGATGAGTTTTGGCACCACCACTTTGATCTTGATTAGAGACCTGACTTGTTGGTCTCTTAGTTTATAAAACAATAATCCTGAAGGTTTCTTTCAATCCTGACCTTTGATTCTGATGGGAGATAAGATATTGACCATCATCTGTTTTCATATTTTAGGACCCAGATGAAGTGGTACCAGTTGGCCAGAGAAGAGCTTGGTGTTGGTGCATGTGCTTTGGACTAGCATTTATGCTTGCAGGTGTCATTCTAGGAGGGGCATACCTGTACAAATATTTTGCACTTCAAGTAAGTGGAAAAATACTAAGACCATTTTTGCCTTCTTCATGTGTGTTAGAAAATTGATCCTAACTTGCTCTAAGTCTGCACTTTAGTCTGTGGCCTGTAGCCAGAGCGGTGGTTCTATTTTAAAGCTGTGTTTGAGTCTCTTCAACTTGTTTGCCCAGCCTTTAGACAGTCTTTTAGACACACAGAGGAAAACACTGGAATACTTCTCTCCGCCTCTTTCTCTGTCATTACTTTCTCTAGAGAATTATGTGACTTCAGCAATAATGTTGAAGTAACTTAAGATGGAAGTTATTTGAAACAAGTATTTAATAGTAATCCTAGTGGGTTAAGACAGACTTTTCCTCTGATTATAATTATCCCCTCTGTTTTGTGGCACATTTTTTCTGGGTGATAATTCAGTAGGTTTATTGTTGTTGTTTTTTTCTTGGGGAATAAGCTTTTATGACTACCTCAAGTGTTTTAATATTAAAATTTAGAGAGAGTGTTGACAAATATTTTTTATTAGTCTGCCAGAAGATGTATAAATTTTATGCTCATTTTCTATATTTTTCAAGATGATGGCATATCAATAGACATTACCGAAATACCATTCAACCTTGTTTAATACAATTTTTATAATAAATATATTTAATAAAGGAAAACTCATTTGCAGTTTTATTGTCCAAAGGTATTTGTTGTCTTAGTATTTTGTTATATACTTCTAGTTTTTATTATATATATGTACTTTTTGCAATCTTTATAATGATTTGCGTTAATGTAATATTTTCCATTTAATTGTGATATATTTTAAGGAAAAATCAGACCAGAAATTTCAGAAAAATTATCCCTCTTTTGGCTAATAGAAAAATTATTGAATCAGTGAATGATGTTAAAAGTTTTAAAAGTATGCTCTTTCAGAAGAAACATTAATTTCTGAATATATTCTTTTATAAAAATAATGCCTACAAGTAGAAATAGGCCTATGTGTTTCTTCAAATGTACTTGTCACCAGATGGATAATTGCCTTTATATTCTATTTCTGTGGACTACAAAAAGTAAAGGGAAAATCAGCTGCTTTTCTTCTTTTGAAACTTTTTAAAACAATTCTTTAAAATCTGATCTTAAAGAATGTGTTAACTCTATAATTAAACTGTCTGACTTGTCATCTAAAAGTAAGAGTTTGCAAGCAAACTATTACTTGGATAGATGTGGCAGCTTAAGTAATGCTTACATTTAAAAACCTGTCTCTTACTGAATTGCTGAAACAGTGTTTAAACCCTTTATAGCCAGATGACGTGTACTACTGCGGAATAAAGTACATCAAAGATGATGTCCTCCTAAATGAGCCTTCTGCAGATGCCCCCGCTGCTCGCTACCAGACAATTGAGGAAAATATTAAGATCTTTGAGGAAGATGAAGTTGAATTCATCAGTGTGCCTGTCCCAGAGTTTGCAGATAGTGATCCTGCCAACATTGTTCATGACTTTAACAAGGTGAGCCAGATGTCCTGAACTGTAAAGAGTGCAAGTTCTTTAACTTATGCTTTTTGTAGTTTTCCGTATTTCCAGATTTATTCTACTTAGAGTTTATGTTTTATTTAAAAAATTGAACTTGGGTTTCTTCTGTCCTACAAAATAAAAACTATCAACATTTGATGGGCTCATTAATTCTTTCTAAGTTCCCATCTACATTTCCGCCAACTGTTGAAAGTTGTTAAGTATTGCAGAAACATTGAAGTGAAAATACAGTTAATATTCTAAATTCTCCACGTGGTTACAAAATTTTGTCATACTTCTTTCAAATTTTATCATGTTTCATTTTTATTTTATCTTTTCCTCACTTTTAACACTTGATTCTAGATACATAAAACTGTGATCTCTTAAGAATGAGGACATTATCTGCATAACTACATAATTATCACATCTAAGAAAATTAACATAATGTAGTATTATTTAATATTCAGTTGATATTTAAATTCCCCCAATAATTTTTGTCCCAAGAATGTTTTGTTCTTTCAAACCAGGATGCAGAAGTTCTCATATTACCTATAGATGTTAAATCAGTATATATTTACTATTTTGAACATGTAGACATATCCTGAAATTGGCATTGCATTTTATCCCTGATAAAATACATCTGCTCAATATTTATAAGCCCGTTTGAAAAATTACTTACTTCATGATAATAAACCTTATCCAAAGCAAATAGTAAATAATAATAGCTAACACTTACTGAGCTCTTAAAATCTAAATGTTTGTGTGGTTTTGTTAATTCATTTTAACCCTCAAAACCATCCTGTTGACAGTCTTTCTCAACCAGGTTTTCTCACCTAAACCACAAGAACACAGACAATCATTAAATTGACTGGAGGATATTAATTAGGGGACCAATGCATGAATTCGTGCACCGTGAAAGGAACTGTGGGCCCCGAGGCTGCGGTGGACACGGGCGTATCTCAGCCCATCCTCTGTGCTCCCGCACAGCCCCTCCTACGATGGCCCCTGGTCCCGTTTGCTGGCAGCCCTGCTCCCACTGCCGCCGCTCTTACACGCTGATGGTACAGAGCAATTGGGGCTGGTGCCAGCAGTTGGTGCAAGTGGGGCCAGTGCCGGCAGTGGATGTGAGAGGTGGCTGCTGGCCCAATCGCTCTCAGGAGCAGAGGGAGGTGGAGAAGCCCTGAAGGTTGGTCAGTGCCAGTGCCAGCAGCAGGTGGGAGTGGCGGCCCCGGCAGTAGGTACCAGTGGAACCGGCGCCCTTGCTGGTGCCAGGAGCAGGTGCAAGTTCCTGGTGGGACTCCATTGCACTGGAGCAAAGAATTTTCAGTAACCATCAGAGGCTCACTCTGGTGACAGTGACTGGTGCCTCCCCCGCCTTGGTCTGGTGCCCCCGTTCACCTGATCCATCATCGTGCCATGGCCAACACCTGCCATGTTCCAAGCTCTGCCACCTGCTGCCGATGCCCGCCATGTTCCCTGGTGATCAGCACACATCACAATGACCTGTTGTTTGGTTGTTCCACTGTTCGGTCTATTTGCATATTAGCCTTTATTATATAGGAAAGGATACTATTCCAGATGCATAGGAGAGAAGTTTATTTTTATCTACAATTGATGGATGCCTTGGAGGGCATTAGGGCTTGTAAATAAGGGAACTAACTAAATATCTTAAATCAGATTATAGGTTATTTGCTGTTAATTTTAATAGCTTATTATAGAAACAAACCCCTGATAAGAATTTTATTTCCAACCTGGCCAGGTGCTTCTGTTGGTTACAGTGTTGTCCTAATGCTCCAAGGCTGTGGTTCAGTCCAAGTCAGGGCACATACAAGAATCAGTCAATGAATGCCTAACTAAGTGGAACAACAAATTGATGTTTCTTTCTCTAAAATGTTTCTTTCTCTGTACTTTCTTCACTTTCTTTCTCTAAAATTAATAAATAGATAAAAATTTTTAAAGAATTTTATTTTTTAATAGCATTAATTTTTCTTCTCCCATTACTACTTTCATTCTTATCCCAGCAAAATCTTGATTTATTGAAGTGCAAGTGATTTACATATTCTAAAGCCAACGCATTTTAATGGTATAAATTATTCTTAAAAGTCCAGCTGTTGCTTGAGTTATAAATATTAATCTAACAAAAAATTATCTTTTTCTTCCCAGAAACTCACGGCCTATTTAGATCTTAACCTGGATAAGTGCTATGTGATTCCTCTGAACACTTCCATTGTTATGCCACCCAGAAACCTATTGGAGTTACTTATTAACATAAAGGTATGCAATTTTGAGATATTTCTTATTAATGCTGCTGCTATAACATCTTGGAATTTCTTATTGAGAAACTAGCCCTAAAGGAGCCCATTTTACTGTAAATATAGCTGTGAGGAACTAGGGCTCATGGTTTTTTTTTCTTGTTTGTTTTTTCTAATTTTGAAATTAAATATGTAACTTTTAAAATCATACTTAAGTTTTCAAGGGCCAGAGAATAAATGGAAGGCTTTTAAGAAATAAAATCTGTGTTACAACTACTTAATTCTGATGCCATTGACAATATGTAAACAAAAGGGCATGACTGTTTTTCAATAAAACTTTATAAAAACAGATGATGGGCAGTAGTTTGCCAGCCTCTGTTCCAACGATAATCTGTAAGAGTTTTGTTTATTTTCCTTGTCCGTTCAGTGTAAGCCTTGAGATAATTCTTGTAATTTATTTTTTTCCAAATGCAGGCTGGAACCTATTTGCCTCAGTCATATCTAATTCATGAACACATGGTTATCACTGACCGCATTGAAGACATTGAACACCTGGGCTTCTTTATCTATCGACTGTGCCACGACAAGGAAACCTACAGACTGCAACGCAGAGATACCATTAGAGGTAGTAACACTTTAAAGAGCTGGCAGAAAAGTTTTTTGTTTCACTTCATTGAGTTAAGCTAGATTTAGTATGTTTGCCATGAATGAGAAATAGAACTCTGTTCAATCACTATATAATATTTGTAGATTTCTGAAGAATCATCTTAACTCTAAATCCACTCTTTTTAGAGAGAGAGAATAGGTGAATGTGAAATCTCATTGCCTTCAGCTGCTAGAAGGTTTTTTTCCATGTAGTCATCCAGGCCATGTTCCATCCTGTCTGGTACAGTCACATGGCAAAGGGTGTCTAGAGAAGCCGTTCAGGTGTATGCTCAGGCATCTGGATTCTAAGCACATTGTTTTCCTTTTGATCTTGTTGGAGATAATCACAGTCAGGTTAATACAAAGGAATTTGACCGTCGAATTAAGAGCATTGACACAACTAATATAGCTTTGCCAAATCATTAAGCCTTTGTTTTCTCACCTAAAAAATAAGGATAACAGTACCTCCCCATTTCCTTTCAAGATCATTATAAAAATAAAATGAAAGTACATGTGGCAGAGCTGTGGGAAAGCAAGAAGTGACATTCAGATATTAAGTTGTGATTTCTTTGGAACTGCAGCACCCAGTAAAAGTGCTTTCCTGGCTCTCGTTAGCATTTTTACTTACTTCACATGATGAGTCAGTCACCTAAAATCTGCTCCTTGACTTCTTACATTTTTAAATTATCTAATGGTTCATAATTTTTTTTAAAGGTCAGATTATGCATATAATGAGATTCTCTCTTTTAAGTCTGAAGTTTCAACAAATCTCCACCACAGTCAAGATATATTTCTAAGTAATACATATGGCATTATTGTTGTTACTAAGATCTGTTAAGACATTTAGTTCAGAAAAGAGAGAAAATTATTTTCTTTAATGTTAAAAAATCAAGCTATAGAATGGAATATAGAGTAGGATATTTTCATATGTCTGAATAATAACTGTGTGGATTAATGTGAATATTTATGACTAAAGAACCAAAAATTTAACAACTTTTCCCTTCCAAACAGGTATTCAGAAACGTGAAGTCGGCAATTGTTTCACAATTCGGCATTTTGAAAACAAATTTGGCGTGGAAACTTTAATTTGTTCTTGAACATTCAAGAAAAACATGGAGAAAAACTTAATCTCACAGCATAACCATACTCTTTGTATTTTGTGCAGTGATTATTTTTTAAAATCTTCTTTCATGTAAGTAGCAAACAGGGCTTCACTATCTTTTCATCTCATTAATTCAATTAAAACCATTTCCTTTTAAAAAACATTTTCTTCTTTCCAAGTGTGGTGTCTTTTATCTTTGAATTTAGTAGTTGTATAAAGTCATAAATCATAATACACTTCACCATATATCTTAGGTAGAGAGATTTTATGTTTTTGCGTTTTCAAGAGGAGTGATTATCTAAAGGATAGTCACATAAATGGACCATTGTGACTTATTTGTAGTTGTTAGTTGCCCTGCTACTTAGTTGTTAGAGCATTTAAGCACAAAATTTAATCTTTCTCTAATTAAAATATGCAGTATTTTCAGTGTCATATTTAACTCTTTAGAATATAATTTCCACTTCAGTGTTTTAATATCGTAGGCATCTGCTGTAATAATATTTTAGAAAATGTTTGGAATTTGAGAATTAACTTGTGTTACTAATTTGTATAACTCATATGTGCAATGGAAAGCATAAATATCACAAAATTATTTGACTAAAGGCCTGTGTGTTGTTTTTCCCATATAATAAAAATAAAAGCAATTTGGTTCTTTTGTATCTTAAGATATATTCCATGTAAAGGAAGAAACTATTTTTAAAAATATCTAGTTTTCTATATGCAGTGAGTAAAAAAGATTTTTTAAAATAAGCTTTTAAAATAACTATATACTTCATTAGTACTATTAAAGTAATACCCAAGACTGAACCTTGAAAGTTGCTGCTTAATACATTTAAAAATAATTCCTTTGTATTTAATGGAAGGGTTGTTACTAAACCTAAGATTTCCAAGTAGCATAAAATACAGTGCTTTTCTGATGCTGTCTCCTCACAAGTGGAATGCTTTGAATTATAGTGATGATTTTTAAATCTCTAAAGTTGCTTCCTATGTGAATTCAGAGAATCCACCACCATTTAAAATACCTAAGAATAATTTTGTTGCAAATTTTCAAGACGAAAAAAATTATTTCTGAATTTAGGAGGTCAGAATTTTTAAAGCTTCACAAACCCATAAAGGATTTGGCCTAGAAACAAATTCTAGTTCAAAAGGATGTTATTTGCTTCTTGGCTCTTGGTTTCATTTCAGTAATGTGAGAGCTTTAGGCCAGCCAGTGAGTTATTCAGGGGTTGAGAATTTATTTTAGAAGAGAATGTTTTGATAAAATGAAAAATGCTTTTCCCTACCTTCCAGGCTCTAAAATTTCATGGTATTTTAGGAAGCTAAGAACATTTAAGAGCACATTAATTCATTCTGAGCATCCTTTATATACTCAGCACGAAGCATTAAGTTTTGAAGATACATCTCTAAAGAAGACCTTTGCTGCCTCTTTGGACACTCAAGAACTAGTGAAATGGACTAATGAATAACAAACTAATTACAATATATCAGTGATCAGTACTCTAATGGGGAAGAACAGATCCAAGAGTTTAGGGAGCATTTAGGAGGGACAGTGAGATTTTTAGATTGTGAAGTGCATGGGACCAGGTCATACACTTAATGCATGCCATCTGAGGACTTCAGTAGAAAATGGGCCCACTATTAAAGGTTTGTATTTTGGAAGGAGCATTTTCGTTTCTCTTTTCTACTGATAATAGTAATGCTATATATTAGGATAGACGAACTACTCTGTAACAATTGTAGCATCTCAGCAGCTTCATAATATTCCAGTATGGCAGGCTCCTCTTTCCCAGGGATCCAGACTTCTCCACTTTGTGACAGTGCCAGCTTTAAATCTCCAAACTTGCCATGGAAGGAGAGGAGCTAGGGTAGTAGATTCTGCAGGGGTTTGATGGTCAGGCCTGGAAGGGATATATCTCTTAACATTTCCATCAGCCAGTACTCAGCCAAACCATTCTCAGCCAATGGTAAGGGAGATGGGAAAGTGTAGTCATGCATGTTAGGAAGAAAATCCAAATGCTTTGCTGGGCACATAGCACTGTCATTGCCACTAATGGACATTACAAATAAATGAATGAATGATAAAATTAACTAGAAAAGAAAGATCACCCAGAAAAAAATCACAGGAAGATTTTGAGTATGTTTAATAACCTATGTTATCTTATATAATAAAAGCCTAATATGCTAAATGTCTGACTGTTCATTCGACCAGTCGCTATGATGCACACTGACCACCAGAGGGGCAGACGCTCGACAGGTAGGTTAGCTTGCTGCTGAGGTCTGGCCAGTTGGGACTGGGTAAGATGGGCCGGACACGCTCTGGAGCCCTCCCATAGTTCCTCGCTGGCCAGCCAACCTCACATGGTCCCTCCCCAGCCCCAATTGTGCACTGGTGGAGTCCCTTGGCCTGGCTTGTGCCCTCTTGCAATCCGGGACCCCTCGGGAGATGTCAGAGAGCTGGTTTCAGCCCAGTCCCCGCAGGCCAGACCAAAGGTCTCCACTGGTGCACAAATCCATGCACTGGGTTTCTAGTCCTATATAATAAAAGGCTAATATGCAAATCGATTGAACAGCAGAACTACTGGTCACTATGATGTGCACTGACCACCAGGGGGCAGACACTCAACACAGGAGCTGCCCCCTGGTGGTCAGTGCACTCCCATGGAGAGAGCTTTGCTCAGCCAGAAGCCCTGAGCTGGGGTCACGGGCTGGCTGGTGAGCACAGCAGTGGTGGCGGGTGTCTGCAGCAGCACCAAGGGTGTCTGACGGATGGCTTCCGGACTGCGAGAGGGTGCAGGCCAGGCTGAGGGACCCCCTCTCCGGTGCACAAGTTTCATCCACAGGGCCTCTAGTATTTCTATAATAGCAATACATTCTTAGTATCAGCTCACTTGTTTTGAGGTTTCTCGTTATTTTGGTATAGACACTAGAGTTTTTCTATATGTTGTCTTTATATTTAAAGTGGGTTTCTTATAGACAATATGTATTAATAGGTTGTGTTTTGAGTCACTGACAATCTGTCTTAATTGGTGCATTTAGAACATTGACATTGAAAGTAATTATTGATATAGTTGGATTCTTGTCTATTATATTATTTTCTATTTATTGCCATTTTTTATTCCTATTTTTGTCTTTTGCTCCTTTTCTGCCTTTTATGGTTTTAATCAAGCATTTTATATGATTCTATTTTTCCTCTTTTCTTAGTATATCAATTATACTTTAAAAAAAGTCTTTTTGTTCCCTTGCCTGGTAGTTGGAACATCATCCCATATACCAAAGGTTGTGGGTTTGATTCCCCATTAGAGCACATACCTGAGTTGCTGGTTCAATCCCCAGTTAGGGCACTGTCAGGAGGCAGTGAATAATGGATGTGAAAATGCTTTGTGTGGCTCTGCACAGTTGTGGTCAATTAATGCTTTTTGTGAACTCACTGCTCTCTTAGCAAGAAACACTGATCTTAATTTTTAATGCAAATTTTTTTCTGCTTTTTCTGTTTTTTAGAGTCTTCACATCCATATTAGTAAGTGGGATGCAAAAAAACAAAACCCATAAAATAAAACAACAAAAATCTCCACACTGTTCTAAATGGTAATTATCTCATAGCAGAAGTGGGACTACAGAAGACAAACTCAAAGGCAGTTTAATAATGTAAATTAAAAGGACCTATTTCCACATTTGAATGCCGTTATGAGTTATTGCTGGCTGAATCTGTAAGATTCTGCTGTAAGTGCACATTTAATAGTTCACTAGATACACCCCACCCCTTCTGCCTAGTGGAGTATTGCCCATAATTAAACAAATCCTACTCGGTTTTGGGCACCAATCCTTCCATGTTTAACTCTTTGAGACTTTGTTTTCTAGATAAGGACTTCATGTGTATCTATTATATTTATAAAAAGGACAACCCCTCCTCTCCACAAGTTACAGAGCTCTCAGTTTGCTGAATGTTTCTTCCAAAGTCAATGCATCCATCTTATTCTCTGGGTCTTTCTCAAAGTGTAACATGAGGAAGAAGTATGTTTAGTCTCAACTCTCTTAGTATTGATCATTCTTAGACTTTGATCTGATAAAATATGAATCAAAAGATATTTTGGAAGTATTTTCTGTGGATTCTACTCTTAATTCTTCCAACCTATTACAGATTACTCACGAGAAGCAAAATGGGTACTCAATATCCAAGTCATTCCAAATGACCTAAGATAAGACAATCTTAGCTCGCTCCTCACATTTTTAATTTTATGGCATTTCTATGTTCATGTTTTAAACATTTACATTTTTATAAAAGTCAAATAGTTGATGATAAAAAATGAACGGCTTCCCTCTTCCTACCATTCTCTTCAGTCCTGTTCTCCAAGGTAGACCACTGTTAACAGTTCAATGTAATTTTTAGATGACTTAGTTCTTGACTGAGTGAATAAAAAGATAAATGCCTTTCTCTGGTCAGGTGATAGGATTATGTTTAGGAAGACAAAACCAGAAATACTCTTCACAGTCACCATGTCCTCTACCTCCCAACATCTTTCTGATCTTAAGCAATCATGGCTTAACCCATTTTACAATATCTACTCCATCCCTACAGTCCTTCACACTTCCAGTCAATAATCTTTTCAAAACATAAATTTGATGTTTTCTCTATCACATCTTCTATTAAAACATTTTTAGGGCTTCTCCTGGCTCTTAGGATAAAGACTAAACTACTAAGCTACTTAAGATAAACCACCTTGCCAACCTCATCTTAATCACTTTTCTCTTTGCACCCTGCCACACTTGCTATTTTACAGTTTTATGATAAATCCTGTTCTCCATCCATTCTCCATTATGCCCTTTTAGATAGCTTCTAGTCAACCTTTAGAATTTAGTTCATATTTCCCTTCCTCAAGGGAAACCTTTCCTGAAGCATTAAGAAAAGTTCTCTTGTTTCATAGTTTCATAGCATTTCTCCATTTGTGGCATTGAATATAATTTAAGTTTTATATGTTGTCATTGTTGCTTATTTGATCAATTTATTTACCCTACTTGATTCCTCAGTATCCTTAATAGAGTGCTCAGCACCTAGTTGGAGCTCATAATTGACTGAATCATTCCTCCCTGTAACGTCTCTATTCTGGATAATATAATATTTTCTAACCAGTTGTCTGGATGTCTCTTCCAAAATTTATGCTAGCTTTCTCCTAAAATTTATTCAGTCTGAATCTGAGTAAATTGCCTTAAATAGAAATCTGATTGTCTTTCCTTTACAAAATTCTATGATGGCATTCTGTTGTACTTAGAGAAAAAAATCTGAATTCCTTTCAAGCTCTAACATTCTTCTCTCGGTAGACTTTCAATACTTTTCTGTTTTTATCTTACCCTCTTCTTTGTGTTTTGGCCTTCATATAAGCTGGTGGCCCTCCTGGAACAGTTTTCTTTCTCCCTATACCCCATCTGCACAAAAAATGTATATAGTTAACTCTTTCTCATCCTTCAGATTTAAGTTTCCTCATAGAGGACATCATAACTCAATTATCTGTCTTCCTGAAACCTTCCATTAGCCTAGTGGTTTTCAACAGGTGTGTTGCAATATTTTTTGAAACATGAGATAACTAGTCAGGGTCAGTGACCTCTTTTCTCTTAAACTGTCAAATCAATAATAATAATAATAATAAAAGACAAAAAGCCAACACATCAATAGCCACCTTGTGTGAATGAATCAAAATTATATCTATTTTTTTGTCAGGCAAAAATATTTTTTGGTGTGCTGCAGAATTTTATAATTAGTTTATGTTTGCCATGAGATGAAAAAGTTGAAAATTGCTGCACTAGACTGTTAGTAATGCTTATCACTGTGTCCTTTCCACTTAGCATAATAGATCTTTTTTCAAAAAAATATATTTTATTGATTTTTTACAGAGAGGAAGGGAGAGATATAGAGAGCTAGAAACGTCGATGAGAAACATTGACCAGCTGCCTCTTGCACACCCCTTACTGAGGATGTGCCCGCAACTCAGGTACATGCCCTTGACCGGAATCGAACCCGGGACTCTTCAGACGCTCTACCACTGAGCCAAACCGGTTTTGGCATATAATATTATATTAACATTAAATGAATAACTTCTTGGTCAACTGTAGATAGAAAAAAAAAAAGTTCAACATAAACATTAAAACCAAAGTATTTTTTAGCAGAAAATCTTCAGCATTTGAATAGACAATTCAATGAATATTTGTTGAATGAACTACATTTTGTGGATCAACTCATTCAGCTGGTGAGGGTTTTACTTGGAGATTATTTCATCCTGGCAGACAATGGTGCAAATGAAGCACCATCCTACCTAATAAAAGAGTAATATGCAAATTAACCACTCTGCTACACCCACAAGCCACGCCCACCAGCCAATCAGGGTGAGTATGCAAATAAACCCAACTAAGATGGCTACTGCCACAGAAAGCAGGAGGGAGGCTTGGGTTTCCCAGGCAACAGAAGAAGCTTTTGCCTACTCTTGCCGGCCTAGGCCTCTCTCAAGGCTACAAAGTTTCGATTATAGAAGGTAATCAAATCCAAACAGAAATGGCAGCAGCCACGGAGCTGGAGAGCAGGCTAGGGTTTCTCCCGGCAGCGAGGAAGCAAAACTTTCTGCACACCCTGGCCGGCCCAGGCCTCTGCTTAAGGCTACAAAGTTTCAATTATAGAAGGATCATAAATCCCAATAGAAATGGCTGCTGTCCACAGAGTGAGCAGGAGGCTTGGCTCTGCTCCAAGCTACAAAGTTTCAATTGTAGAAGGTAAATAAATTCCAGATACCAGGGCCTCTGCTTGGGTGGCCAGAGGGCATGACTGGCCTGCAAACTACCACAGACCTCTCGCCCAGGCTGCCCCATGCCCCAAGGGAAGGGAACCCTCACCCTGATCTGGGACACCCTTCCGGGCCAACCAGCTGGCCTGTGCACCAGGCCTCTATCTAATAAGAGTAATATGCAGATTGACCATCACTCCAACATGCAATATGGCTGCCCCCAAGTAGTCAAAGATCCTGTCCCCAGGTGGACCACAAGATGGCCAGCAGGAGTGGGCAGTTAGGAGGCACCAGGCCTACAAGCGGGGGAGGCGGGGTGGGCAGTTGGGGGTAATCAAGCCTTCAGAGGAAGGCAGTTAGGGGTGACCAGGCCGGCAGAGGAGGGAAGTTGGGGCCAACAGGCTGGCAGGGGAGCAGTTAGGCATCAATCAGGCTGGTATGGGAGTGGTTGCAGGGGTGATCAGGCTGGCAGGCAGAAGCGATTAGGGGCAATCAGGAAGGCAGGCAGGCAAGCAGTTGGGAGCCAGCAAACCTGGATTGTGAGAGGGATGTCTGACTGCCCATTTAGGCCCAATCCCACCAGGATCGGGCCTAAATGGGCAGTCAGACATCCTTTGAGGGGTCCCAGATTGGAGAGGGTGCAGGCTGGGCTGAGGGACACCCCTCCCCCCACCCCCGTGCATGCATTTTGTGCACCGGGCCTCTAGTTCTAAATAAAATGTTCTCTGGGGGCAATATTAAAGATTTTTTAACATCACAGAAGTGAATGGCTGATATATCTCATGTCTTCTGGCATGTCTGCTTTACAGAATGGAAGTTTGGACTAGTGGGTTGTTCTTTTACATTCAAAAGGGTGACAACATTCTTTTAATGCTGAGTGATTAACAAAGGCATGGTAGTAAGTTTTAAAATGTAGGGTGAATATTTCGGTTGTCACAAGAATTTGTATTTAGTGGGTGGGGCCAAGGATGCTAAATGCCTCAAAAGTAGGAAGTCCTGCACACGTAAAAATGTGCTGCTCTGTTATAACTTGTCATTTATACCCCTGATGGGAAGCATGGAAGGAGACTCAGTTCTGAATTTCCATAATGCCAGGGATCAAGGTATCCACTACCACCTTCCCTTTCACCCCCCAACTAAGTAGAGCCAGGCATGGTTGTCCATTTGGGCATGAATATGGCAGTTTCTTAGAGCATTTCTTATAACAAAACCATTAGTTAAATACACGTTTCGTAGCTAAACCCCACGTATCTAGTTTTAATCACCTCCAGAGAACATTACACTTTAGTAAACCCCTCATTATCTGATATCCAACTCCTGCCACAAACCCAGCTGAAATGTCCAAGAAAGGTGAGCCTGTGAAACGTGAGAATGCTTTATTCCTCTAGCGAGCTGACACTCTAGAAAGCTCCTTGAATGCCTTCATTTAGCTCCCCACAGAAATGCCCTTATAGAACCGTGTCTCTTCGCTTTCGTTAAGGAGTAATAGAAATAAAAACGAGCCTTCAATCTTCATAAAAGTTGAAGTTTCTTTTTGTAGAAGAAAAAAATGTTCCTTCAAATTTTACGAAAGTGCTAGTGAAAATGTTACCTAATATCTAATGTTTCTTATTTAAATATCCTTAAAGTTAGTGATAAAATACTTTCCTAATATATACTGATATTAGATAATAGAACTAAATAATTTATTTCCCTTTGCCTTGGTTGCCAGGAAACTTGGAGCTAAACTTTGTGCTCAATTAGATTAATTACTTTTAGCAGAGATTTTTCTTTTTTATTTATTATTTTATTATTATTATTTTTATTTTTATTTTGGGCGGGGACCCTATCTTACTGCCCAGCCCCTGCACTCCAATCAGGTGAGGGGGAATATGAAACCACGGACTCAGGAATCCGCAGAACACTGGTCCTTTTTACAACCCTGTCAGGCAGTTGGAGCAGAGAGCACAGTGAGCATGGTGGGAGGCTGCACCCAATCTTGGGGAAGTCTATGAAGGCGATGGGTGTTACCTCCACACTGCACTGCCACCCGCAGGCAAAGATAGGGACATGGAGATATTGAGAATGCTGCTCCTCTCTGACAGTGGGCACAATCAGAGTTTCATTTGCTTCCTGAGGATCACTGAGGGTGAATAGTGGGGATGGGGGTGGGGGAGGACAGGGAGACAATGGGGTTAAAGGAAAGTCCTTTGAAAACTCCTTGAGTGCTCCCAGGTGGAAGTAAGATCTGAGAGAGGCAAGAGCAAGTCTGGTCAAGGCCTGAGGCCTCACTCCCGGATTGCACAGACACAGGGAAAAGGTTTGGACCATGGAAAGGCTTGTTTCATTGGGGACGAGAAATGGGGCGACTCAGGCACCATGTTCAGTCCAGCAGGCATGAGGAAGAGAGACAGGCTCTGACCCCGAGATTTCCTCGGAGATCCTAGCACAGGCCTCAGCAAAACTGGACGGAAACTCAGTCCAAAGCCCCTGCCCAGTGGGGCTTGACAGGGACCTAAGGCATTGCCCCCTCCCACCGCAGTGCCGAGCCAGGCAAACCGAGGCTGCGCCCCTGCTGGGGGGCTTGACAAGGGTGGGACGGGACAGGTTTCATCTAGCCCCATGTTAGGGGTGACTGGGTCTGAGTGTCACCATGTGAGCATGAGGGCCTCAGATGCTGAGCTTTTTTTTTCATCAGGGCCCCATAACTTCCCTCCTTCTTTCCTGTCTCAGGAAATTGTGAAATTTCTATTTGGAAACCTGTGGTTTCTACAGTGTAGTCTCCTAATGTCATTTTTCTTGGTGTCTTTGATTTTGCTTTCTACTTGCATGAGTGCCAACAATACAGAGTGAGGCAAAAGTTAGTTTGCAGTTTTCCTTTATATAATAAAGAGGGAATATGCAAATTGACCATCACTGTGCCACAATGATGGCGGCTCCCACAGAGGATGAGGGGGTTTCTTTAACACAAGATAGCTGCATAGAGAGGCAGGGAGACAATAGGGTTAAAAGAAAATCCTTTGTGAAAAATCCTGGTTTTTTGATTCAGTTGTCAATGAATTTTGACAACTCCACCGTGGAGGCCGAATTCCTGTAATGAGCAATCAGCAGGGGCCTGAGGCCTGGCTCCCCCGCGCGCCGCCCCCCCCCCCCCCCCCCCCGCACCCCTGTGAAGCTTGACAGGGACATCAGGCTATGCTCTCTGCCCCAGCACCCGGCTAGGGGACCTCAGACTGCGCCCCCTCCAAGGTAGAACTTTTTTTTTTTTTTTTTTTTTTTTTTTTTTAATATTTATTGTTCAGATTATTACAATTGTTTCTTCTACCCCCCCCTCCCCCCCACATCGCTCCCCTCCACCTGGTCCCCACCCCACCCTTTGCCCTTATCTACTCCCCCCCACCCCTCTGCTGTCCTCATCCATAGGTGTATGATTTTTGTCCAGTCTCTTTCCATACCCCCCACACAGACACCCCTTTCCCCCTGAGAATTATCAATCCCCTCCCATTCTATGCCCCTGATTCTATTATATTCAGCAGTTCATTCTGTTCCTCAGATTTTTAATTCACTTGACTTTTAAATTCACTTGTTGATAGATATGTATTTGTTGTTCATAATTTTTGTCTTTACTTTTTTCTTCTTTCAGCTGCACTTTCTCTGCCCGCGCGTCACCCTACCTCAGCGCTTTGCGGCTCCCAATCCGATCCCTGAGCCTCTCTCCTTCTTTCTAGTTGTAGAATTCCCACTCTGCCAGCTTTCCTGTGTTTCTGGATGATGTCCGTTCTGATTTTTTGAAATTGTGCGAGGCGGCAGCTTAGGTGCTTACCTAGGCCGCCATCTTGGTTCAAGCTCGTTTGTTTTTCTGAGAGATTTTTCTGTATATTGTTCTTTCAGTAGTGGCTCATGTCTTGTTGTGTATTTAAGATAGAATTTACTTGAACATAAAATGCACATAAATATTCAATTCAATGAAGTTTGACAACTTTATACATCCACGTTAATAATCATTGGAACATTTCCATCATCTCAGACATTTTCTTGTGTCCCTTTCTGAAAATCAACACCTCCTCCCTCTATTGCAACTAATTTTTGGTTTCTATGACCATATATTAGTTTGTGGCTGTTCTTGAACTTTGTTTGAATGGAATTATACAGTGTGTAATTGACTGCCTCCTGCACGCCCCCTACTGGTTTTTTTCCTCAACATTTCTGCCATTCTTCTTCTGTGTTGTTGCATGAATTCCTTTATTTGCAATTGCTGAGTAATATATCACTTTTAAATATATCACAATTTGTTTATCATTTCTCCTGCATGTGAATATTTTGGTTGTTTCTAATATTTGGCTACTATACATAAAGTTGCTATGAAAATACATGTACAATGTTTTGTGGACAGCTCATTAAAAAAATACTTGTTTAATAATTTAGCGTATTTAGATTTATAATCATAACTTAAACAATAAAAACAACTTACACATTTTAATTTCCCATAGTTTTAGAACTGAAGACCAAGCTAGATATGTAACTTATCCCTTCAAATAAACTTCTGCAGTTTGGATGCCTTCTCATTTAAATTAGCCATAAGGTATTCATGGCTATCTTCTCAAATCCCCATTTTTCTTGTCCAGCAGTCAGATCAGATTTAATGTATTAAATCTTGATTTTCTCTTCAAACCTAGGTATTTGTAACATAAAAATATCAACTTAAGCCCTAGGCTCTGTCCCCCCCCCCCCCCCCCCCCCCCCCAGTTTCTCAAGCTGAAATTGTGAAGTTATCCTTGATTCCTCTTCTTCATAAACTTCACCTCAAATTCATCAGCAAATCTAGGGCATTCTATCTTCAAAATAAAGATTATCAGCTACTTATCAGCTATAGATTATCATATACTTATCAGAAATTCAGCTACTTCTCTCTCTAATCAAAGGTGTTATGTCTTGTTTGGATTAGTCCAATAACCTAACTGGTCTTTCTGCTTCTGTATTGACCCCTAGAAACAGAGCAGATAGACTAATCATTTCTAAATCTCAGTGACATCCTATCATTCCTCTGCTCAAATCTCAATATTTTTATTCAGAATAAAAACCAAGTCCTTACGATGGACTGATTACAAGACTATAAGTGATCTCATGTTACATCAACTCCTACCAATTAAAGACTTTCTATTTTTAAAAATATATATTTTTTCATTGATATCAGAGAGGAAGAAAGAGGGAGAGAGGAAGAGAAAAACATCAATGATGGGAGAGACTCATTGATTGGCTGCCTCCTGAATGCCCCCTACTGGTGATCGAGCCCACAACCCAGGCATGTGCCCTTGACCAGAATCGAACCTGGGACCCTTCAGTCCACAGGCTGATGCTCTGTCCACTGAGCCAAATCAGCTAGGGCTTAAGTTGATATTTTGTATGTTACAAATACCCAGAAAATGGAAGGTCCCTTCTGTGAGTTAAACCTTACCCAGAAGCCATGGCCTTCCTGCAATCATTGTTTAAAATCCCAGATCTCTTGGCAATGACTTTGAAACACCGTTTTCAATATCATTAACCCACGTAGCCATTCCTAGATGTATAGATTGTATGGTCTCATGGTGTGTGATCAGAACAGAGGACCAGGCAGAGAGTATAGCAAGGAGAGAGCAGAAACAGAAGAGACACATTTGCCCACCAACTACTACCTTTTTGTTTTTTAAAGATCATATGCATCTTTGACTTTCGTTATGGAAATTTTCTAACATAAACACAAAAGTAGAAACATTAGTGGCTCTCTTGAGACAATCACTCAGTTTTATCAATTAGCAACATTTCATCTTTCTCATTTTATCTTTTCCCTCCTATTTCATTAGTTTTATTTGTGCTGAAGAATTTTAAAGCAACTCTCAAGTTATTATATAATAATTATAATTGAAAAGGAGCATAACAGAAAAGGAGCAAAGGGAAGGCCAGACATTATAGGAATGTTTCCTTCAAAACAGTGGGGGAGGGAACCACATAGAAAAGGTGGGGTGACATACAGAAGAAATTTATTTGCCTGTCAATCTCACATGGAAACAGAGGTGGTTGGCCAGAATGGGCGTGGCCACTGCAAGGGCTTGAAGATTTGGAATATATAATTCCCTGACCAAAGGAGTTTGATCTCTTGTGATTTGGGGACTCTTGGGACTCTTGGTGCTCAGGATGTGCTCTCTTGGTTCTCTTGCATTCGCCTATACGGGGGATTGGGTTTAAACTGGCAGTCAGACATCCCTCTCACAATCCAGGACTGCTGGCTCCCAACTGCTTGCCTGCGTGCCAGTCTGATCACCCCCTAACCACTCCACTGCCAGCCTGATCAATGCCTAACTGGTCTCCTACTGGCCTGATTGCCCCCAACTGCCCTCCCCTGCAGGCCTGGTCCCAACTACCCTCCCCTGTAGGCCTGTTTGCCCCCAACTATCCTCCCCTGCTGGCTTAGTCACCCCTAACTGCCCTCCCCTGCCAACCTGGTTGCCCCTAACTGCCCTCCCCTGCAGGCCTGGTCACCCCCAACTGCCCTCCTCTGTCAACCTGGTCGCCCTTAACTGCCTTCCCTTGCAGGCCTGATCTCCCCCAACTGCCCTCCCCTGCCAGTCTGGTCACTCCCAGCTACCCTCCCCTACCGGCCATCTTGTGGCAGCCATATTTGACCACATGGGGGCGGCCAACTTGTGCGAGGGCATGAGAGTTAGTTTGTATATTACGTACTTCTTTATTGTATAGGATTTGTTTGAATTGAGATTCAAGCAAGGTCTACACTATAACTCTTAAATCCATTTTAATCTATAATTTATTCTCCATCTCCACTCAGAGAGGAAGGGAGAAGGGTAGAGAGTTAGAAACATCAATGAGAAAGAAACATCAATCAGCTGCCTCATACACACCCCCTAATGGGGGTGTGCCGGCTTCCAAGGTACATGCTCTTGACCGGAATCAAACCTGGGACCTTTCAGTCCGTAGGCTGACGCTCTATCCACTGAACCAAACTGGTTAGGGCTGTGATACCAATTTTTAATTGTCTGAGCTAATTCCAAGAAGCACAGAATTTTATAAGTGGAAGGTGCCTTAAAGATCATCTTCTGGAACATTCTCAATATATTACAGAGTCCAAAGCTCCAGTCGGTTCAGTGACTCTTTTCAGGTTACTCAACAATTTAGATATTGAGACATGACTTGAATTCAATATCTTTGACCTTCAGTTTTACATAGCGCAGTTGTGTTAATTTAACCCATTTTGGAAAAAATTTCCCTCTATGAACAGAAGGAGATGTTTAAACAATCTTTTCATTACACTTAAGGTGGATACTGATTTTATCAGATTCGGAAGAAAGTCCTACAGTTGTAAAGCATGTGCCAGAAATGATTGCCTACTATTCGGAAAGCTGAGGGTGAGGGTACAAATAGGGACTGCAGAAAGGAGAAAACACATTTTAAATAAACTTGTAATTATATTTTTCTAGAGTTTCTTTAATCCTTTGTAGGAAAGTTTAAATAAGTGTGCCTTTTAGAGCCATTCAATACTTTAATTCCAAAACAAGCTTTGATAAGCTTGTTTATAATCTTACTGATCACACTTATAAAAATACAAATACTTAAATATAGAAATAGAAATACTTAAACATAGAAAAGTTCAAATATATAAAATTCATTAGAGGAAATTTAGGCAAAATTGTTTTATTATGCTACACTTTAAATGCAAATATAAAATAAATAAATAATAGGAAATAGCTAATTGTTTATTCAGTAACTAGCTCTTTGGACAATGGTTTGAAGCAGTTGGATGATGTGTTTAGCATCCAGTTTCCTACTATTTTGTATAAACATTGCCTCTCTGTTTCCTTCATGGATAAATTTAACCTAAAAAACACAGTCTCCGTGTCTCTAGTGCTGTCCCGTTTGCAGGGCAATGATCAGTCCACCATTTTTTGACACTTTGAGGCTTACAGGCTATCCTTCAGCAGACAGACATGGGCATTAGTTACCTATTTTCTAATGATATTTCTGAACTGTGTACAGGGACTGGTGGTACCATGTGGTATATGGCTTTTTCCCCCCTCTGGCTTCTAAGTAATTGGAATGCAGAGAACACTTAGTTCCATGGTTCTTGAAAGAAGGCAACAGATTTGCTAGACAAGGTTGAAAACAAGCATGTCATTGCCGGCTGAGAATAAATTGGAATAAATGTAGTATCATTTCTATTTGAATATCCAGTAGTAAATAATAATATCCAATACCATTCATGTTGAAATACATAATGAGGGAAAAAGAACTCTGATGTAACCACCAAGTAACTTCAATAATTATCAGCTCATAACCAATCTACTGTGCTCCAAACTACTCAAGCAAATTCCAGACATCAAATTATTGCATCTATAAATATACTATTTATTTCTAAAAGACAGGAACTCATTATTTTAAAAATGACACCTGCAATACCATATTACAACAAAAAGAAAGTCCATAATAATTTAATTAAACATACATATTAAAATTTCCTGAACTGTCTCATAAATATTTTTGTGTTCTTTTAAGTTTGTATGTTTGAGTCAATATTCAGATAAGATTCATGCATTGCAATTGACTATTTCTTAAATCATTTTAAATTAAAAAACTTGGTATTTTTAATTGTGGTACAATATACATAACTTAAAACTTACTGTCTTCACTATTTATAAGTGTACAGTTCAGTAGTGTCAAGTACATTGACATTGATGTACAATTATCAACACCATCTATCTCCAAAACTCTTAATCTTGCAAAACTGAACTCTATATCCATTAAACAACTTCCCACTCCCATTCTCTAGGTGCTTGGGGATCACTATTCTACTTTCTGTCTCTATGAATTTGACTTCTCTAGGCACCTCATATAAGTGCAATCAGTCTTTGTCTTTTTGTGACTGGCTTATTGTACTTAGCATAACGTTCTCAAGGTTCATCCATGTTGTCGCATGAGTTAAACTTCTATTCCTTTTAAGGTTGAATAATTTTCTATTGTATATTTATTCCACACTTTCTTTATCTATTGATGTATACTTGGGTTGCTTCCACCTCTTGGCTATTGTGCATACTCCTTCTCTTAACATGAGAACAAAAAGGGAACAAATACCTTTTTGAGACCTTGCTTTCAATTATTTTGTATATATACCCAGATGTGGAATGACTAGATCATACGGTAACTCAATTCTTGTGTTTTTTTCTTTTTTCTTTTTAAGAACCACCATACTTGTTTTCTTAACAATTACACTATTTCACATTCCCACCAACAGTGCATAAAGGGTTCCAATACTCCCACATCTTTGCAAACACTTATTTTCTAGATTTTATTTTGTTTTGTTTCTTAATGGTAATCATCCTAATAGGTTTAAGGGTGGTGTCTCATTGTGGCTTTGATGTGCATTTCTCTAATAGCTAATGATGAGCATCTTTTCATGTACTTGTTCTCCATTTATATATTTCCTTTGGAGAAATTTCTATTGACGTTCTTTGCCTTTAAAAAATAATAAATCAGGTCATTTATTTATTGTTATTAATTTTTAGTTCCTTATCTATACTAATAAAAGCCTAGGTGGTCCTCACTCCCTCACACATGGTGTTGTAACAAGATGGCCACCACAAATATGGCCACCACAAAGATGGCCACTTGTACAGCAGAGGCAGGGCCCAGCAGCCACTTCACACAGTGAGGCCTGGGAGTCCCACTGCACCATGTGGCACAGAGGAGGCTGGTCCTGGCATCTCTGCTGCCTCATATGGAAGAAGTGGGACCCAGAGGAGGAAGTGGGTTGTGGCAGGGGAGGGCAGTTGTGGGTGATCGGGCCGGCAAGGGAGGGCAGTTACGGGCAATTGGGCCAGCAAGGGAGCAGTTAAGGGGCGATCAGGCTAGCCGGCAGGCAAGTGGTTAGGAGCCAGTGATCCCAGATTGTGAGAGGGATGCCAGTCTGTCGGTTCGGTCCTACACGGGCAGTAATACATGCCCTGAGGAGTCTCTGATTGGAGAGGGTGCAGGCTAAGCTGAAGGATACCCCCACCTTGTGCATTAATTTTGTGCACCAGGCCTCTAGTATATTATGAATATTTACCCTTTATCATGTATGTGATTTGCAAATATTTTCTCCCATTTTATGGGTTATCTTTTGGTTCTATTCATTGTGTCTTTTGATATACAGAAGTTTTAAATTTAAAAAAAATATTTTTTATTGATTTTTAACAGAGAGGAAGAGAGAGGGATAGAGAGTTAGAAACATCAATGAGAGAGAATCATTGATCAGCTGCCTCTTGCACACCCCCTACTGGGGATGTGCCTGCAACCAAGGTAAATGCCCTTGACTGGAATCGAACCTGGGACCTTTCAGTCTGCAGGCCAATACTCTATCCACTGAGCCAAACCAGTTTCGGCAGAAGTTTTAAATTTTGAGGTAGTTCCATTCACTATTTTTACTTTTGTTGCCTGTACTTTTGGTGTCATATTTAAGATATCATTTCCAAATCTAATGTCATGAAGCATTTTCCTATTTTTTTCTTTTAAGAGTTTTATAGTTTTAGCTCTTATGTTTAGGTTTTTTTTTTTTTTATATAAACTTTTAGTTAATTTTCATATAGCGTGTAAAGTATGACTCAAATCTGTCTTTTTTTAAGGTTAGATTTTTTTTCTGCAGACAGTTTTTGACATTTTAATACTCTTTATTGCTACAATACATATTAAAAAAGTATACACTGCATATAAAAAAGTATATTACATTTAAAAAAGTATATTAAACATAAGAACAGTTTAATTTTTTTATATAAAGTAAAGCCATATCGAGTCAAGAAATAAAACATTGCTAGCTTCTGGAGCCCCCTGCATAACTGTTCTCAACTGTAGTTCTCCTTTTCAAAGGTAATTCTACCTCTACTTTTATGGTAATTCACTTTTTGCTTTTCTTTAAAATTTCTCTACATAAATATACATCCAAGGATGCCATTGCTTGATTTTATCTGTAACTGAAATTTATAGAAATGAATTCATACATTGTTTTTTTGATGTCTGGTTACTTTTATCAACAATATTTTTGAGTGGCATTCATGTTACACAGAGTTGTAGTTAATTTATTGTACTATTTCATAGTGTTTTATTGTATGAGTAATCAGCAGGTTTTTACAAATTCACTTAATTGTGGAATTTAATTGTTATTAATTTGGGAATTTTAATTTGTGGAATACATCTGCTCTTAGCATATGCTTCCATGTCTCCTGGTATTCATGTACAAAGATTTAAATAGGGTAAATACTTTGGATTAGAATCCCTGGGTCATAGGATATATTCCTTCAACTTTATTAGATGATTGAAAAGTTATTCCTTTGATTTTGACTCCCACAAACTGTGTATGAGAGGTCTCAATGCTTCACATCCTCACCAACACTTGATAATGTTAGTCTTTGCAAGGTTAGCTTTAAATCTCTTATAATCTATAGATTCCTTCTTTTCTTCTTTGTCTCTCTTCTCCCTTCTAATTTTTCCTTGCAAACTTTTTTTCTTGTTGAAAAAAAATGGGTTGTTTGTCTTGTAAATGAGTTTTGTTGATGTAGGCTGTTGTTTTCATTCAAAGGTTCCCGTATCTCTTCCCTGAATTTCCTGCAAACTGGTAGCTAGCTCTAAAGGCATGATTAGATTCTGGCTCAATACTGCATAGGTTATATAGGCACATCAAGAAGTACATAATAGCTAATATTTTTTTCTTTCTGTTGTCGCAATGTTAACCACCACTGGACAATAATTACTTGAGTGGATTTGTTCATTCACAAGGGATACAAAAAAGTGATATTCTAATTTTTCATTCTCTCATCACTTATTTATTAGAAAAATTCTGTATAGGAAAACTTGTCATTAGCAGCTAATTAATTACCTTAACTTAGTGTTTATATATGAAAAATAGGTTAGAGAATTCCAAAATGCCAGCAGAGTAAGTGGAAGCTACTCTAATTACTGTCCCAGGACCAAACTGGAATTACAACTAAAAAACAGAAAAACCATCCTGAATAATCAATCACCTAGCTGGAGAGAACTCTGATAACAAAGGACAAAAAGTAGAGAGTGCAGAGAGAATGGTAGGAAGTGTGGAGCCATGAAAGTTTTGGCTGGGCTTCCACAGACAGCAGCTGAAGTTCCACAGGGATATCTCAGCTGAGGAGAATTCCTGCTGAGAACTCCTGAGGTGCTAAACCCAAAGCTGGGCCCATAAGCCCAGAGCAGCAGAACTGAGAGGGATGCTGACATAACATCTGGCTGTGAAAAGCAGCAGGGTTGCTGTCAGCCAGGGAGAGACTGCAGGAAATGCAGGCACCCTCTTAAAGGGCCAACACACAAAATTTCATGACCAGCCACTCACTGTGGGATCTGGCAGAGAAATGGCAGAGTGGACTAGAGCTGTGTAAGCAGAATCCAGGGTTAGGAACTCTTGAGTTAGAACTCAGAAGGCAGCCAGTTTCCTGTGCTGAGTCATTTCCTCATATTGCAGAGACCATCTTTCTCTGGAAGACCTTTACCATCCAGGAGGCTTTTGCCTGGAGGGGAAGCAATTGCCTCACCAAGTTGTAAAACCTCCCACCCCACTCTGCAGTCAATAGCCTGAGGCTAATCAAGACTGAATAACAATCAGACTGCAGACATAGGTGGATTTCTGGAGGCTTTGAGTCTTTGCTTAATCCCTTCTGGGTCTGGGGCTAGAAAAAGCAAACCTGGCTGTACATTTTGTTCCTTTCCAAAGGTACCCAGCCCCAGTAGAGGAAGCCACGAGATGTGGATTGCTGATAGCTCCAAAGAGGGTACTCAGTTACAAATAGCATCTGACATTGTCCTGCACCAGAAGTTGAAAGGCATAGCAGATCTACCTAATACTTAGACATACTCCAAACAGGCAGAAAAAAAATGGGGAGACAAAAACAAAACAAACAAAAAAACAAAAAAAACACAGAAAAAAGAACAAGAGAATCTTCCAGAAGAAGACCTAATGAAATGGAGATAAGAAATTTATCAGCTATGGCCGAAACTGGTTTGGCTCAGTGGTAGAGCATCGGTCTGCAGACTGAAGGGTCCCAGGTTCGATTCCGGTCAGGGGCATGTACGTTGGTTGTGGGCACATCCCCAGTAGGGGGTGTGCAAGAGGCAGCTGGTCGATGTTTCTCACTCATTGACATTTCTAGCTCTCTATCTCTCTCCCTTCCTTTCTGTAAAAAATCAATAAAATATATATTTTTAAAAATTTATCAGCTATGGAGTTCAGAATAATGATGGTAAGGATGCTCAAAAGCATGAGAAAAGATACAAAAACTATGAAAAAAGACCAATTGGAAATGAAGAATGACATAGCACCATAAAAGAAGACATTGGAAGGAATATACAGCATATTAGGGGAAGCTAAGGACCAGACCAGTTAACCAGAAGAGAGGGTACAAAAAAAAAGCACTCATCAGAGAATCAAAAAGAAAAACAAAAAAAGAAAAGCAGGATAACAGCACTCACTCGTTTGGCTCAGTGAATAGAGCTTGTGGACTGAAGGTTCGTAGGTTAGATTCCAATCAACAACACATACCTGGGTTACAGGCTCGATCCCCAGTAGGGTGTGTGCAGGAGGCAGCAGATCAATGATTTTCATATTGATGTTTCTATCACTCTCTCCCTCTCCCTTCCTCTCCAAAAGCAATAAAAAGATACTAACACACACACACACACACACACACACACACACACACACACGGACGGCTTTAGGGAGCTGAGGTATAACATGAAACGATAATATTCACATCATAGGAGTGCTATAAGGTTAAGAAAGTGAACAAGGGATAGAGAACCCATTTGAAAAAATAATGGCAGAAAATTTCCTTAACCTGGTGAAGGAAAAAATTATATAAGTTCAGGAGGCACAGAGAGTCCCAAGCAAGAAGAACACAAATAGGCCCACACCCAGACACATCATAATTAAGATGCCAAAAATTAAAGACAAAGAGAGAACGTTAAAGGCAGCAAGAGAAAAACAACTTGTTACAAACCAGGGAGCTCCCATAAGGCTGTCAGCTGATTTTTCATCAGAAATTCTATAGGCCAGAAGAAAATGGCATGAAGTATTCAAGGTAGTGAAAAGCAAGGACCTGAAACGAAGATTACTATGTGCAGCAAGGATATGATTCAAAATAGGTTGTGAAATAAAGTGTTTCTCAAACCAAAACAGGTTAATGGAGTTTATTACCACCAAACCAGCACTGCGAGAAATGCTAAAGGGACTGCTATGAGAGGAAGAAATACAGAGACAGAGAGAAACATAGGCATAAAGAATAAAAATGGCAATAAATGAGTACCTATCAATAATAATCTTAAATGTAAATGGATCAAATGCTCAATCAAAAGACATAGACATGAAAACATAACACAAATAAACACTGAGTAGCCAGATTATTTTGATCTCTGAATGCATAATAATCTGGCCACTCAGTGTATATCCTATATAATAAAAGGCTAATATACAAATTGCCCCCTTGACCAAGAATTTGACCAGAGGGCAGGCCGGCCAACCGCCCATGTCCCCTCCCCATGGCCAGGCTGGCCGGACCCCACCCATGCACAAATTCATGCACCAGGCTGTCTACAAGAGACACACCTTGGAATAAAAGACTCACACAGATGATAGTTAAGGGCTGGAAATTATTTTTCATGCAAATGGAAACAAACAAACAAAAACTGGGTTAGCAATACTCATATCTGACAAAATACATTTCAAAATGAAGGCCATAAAAAGAGACAATGAAGGTCACTACATAATACTAAAGGGATTGATCCAACAATCTTGGTAAACATATATATACCCAATATAGGAACACCTAAATATAGAAAGAAATTTCTAGAGGACTATAAAGGAGAGTTTGATAACAATATAGTCATAATAGGGAACTTTAACACCCTGATGACTTCACTGGATATATCGTCAAGACAAAAAATTAACAAGGAAACAGTTTTTCTAAATGGCACACTGAATCCAATGAATCTAATTGACATTTATAGAACATTTCAACCCAAAGCTGCAGACTATACATTCTTCTCAAGTGCACATAATCATTCACAAAGATAGACATATGTTAGGGCACAAAACAATTATCTATAAGTTCAAGAAGATTGAAATCATATCAAGTATCTTCTCAGATCACAATGGAATGAAATTAGAAATGAACTATAGTAAAAACTATAGTTTCCAGCACATGGATGTTAATAGCATGTTATTAAATAATGAATAGGTTACAAATGGATCAAGAAATAAATAAATAAATTCTTGGAAATAAATGAAAATGAACATACAACAACCCCAAACTTTTGGGATTCAGCAAAAGCAGTCCTGAGAAGGAAGTTCACCACAGGCCTACCTAAAAATAAATAAATAAATAAATAAATAAATAATAATAATAATAATAAACTATTTAACCCTGCATCTTACAGAACTAAAAAGAAAACAAGAAAGGCCCAAAGTAAGTAGAAGGAAGGAAATAATAAAGATTAGAGCAGAAATAAATGTCATGGAGACTAAAAAAGCAATGCAAAATATCAATGAAACCAAGAGCTGGTTCTTTGAAGAAAGATAAGACATGATACATCACATAAAAAAAATTGAAAGACAAAAAAACCCACATGATCATATCAATAGACACAGAAAAGGCATTTGACAAAGTCCAACACACATTTTTTTTTTTCCAACGCAGAAAATATGTTTATTTTTTTTTCTTTATATTTTATTTTTTATTTTTTATTTTTATTATTTTTTTATTTTATTTATTTATTTTTTTTAATCAATCTTTATTGTTCATATTATTACAAAGGTTCCTCATTTCTTCCCCCCTCCACCAGGTTCCCACCCCACCCTCTGCCCCCTCCCCATCCCCCATTGTCCTCATCCATAGGTGCACAGTTTATGTTCAGTCTCTTCCTCCCTCCCTTTCCCCGATAGTAAATCCCTTTTCAGATAGTAAATCTGTTGCTTAGCATTTTCTCATATCAATAAAACCTCCACATGCCCAATGATACACTCCACACAAAAGACATTTTCAAATAGGTCAACCAGCCTCATCCAGGCCCCACCCAAGGCACTCACAGATCAACACCCCAGTGCTATACTAACTCAACACATCCAGATCTAAGCCTTCATCACTTGATTCAGCAGACCCTCAAGTTCCCGCAAAAGTTTCCAGCCATGTCTGAGAGGCAGCCGTGGGCAGGTACAGGCGAGGAGCGAGCTGTTTCGGGCCTGGCTGCTCCGGGCCTGGCCTCTGTTGCTCTGGTTCGTTCCACAACCAGCTGCTCCGGGTCTGGTCACTGCCGCTCCCGACCTAGTTGCTCTAGACTTGGCTGTTGCTGCTACAGGCCTGGCCGCACCCGACCCGGCTGCTCTGGGACCGGTTGCTCCGGTCCCGGCCGCTCCGGGCCTGGCCGCTCCCAGCCTGTCAGCCGCTGCTCCGGGCCTGGCTGCTCCCAGCCTGGCAGCCACTGCTCCTGGCCTGGCCGCACCAGACCCAGCTGCTCCGGGCCTGGCCGCTCCCAGCCTGGCAGCTGCTGCTCCGGGCCTGGCCGCTCCCAGCCTGGCAGCCGCTGCTCCTGGCCTGGCCGCACCAGACCCGGCTGCTCCAGGCCTGGCCGCTCCCAGCCTGGCAGCTGCTGCTCTGGGCCTGGCCGCATCAGACCCGGCTGCTCCGGGCCTGGCCGCTCCCAGCCTGGCAGCCGCTGCTCCGGGCCTGGCCACACCAGTCCCGGCTGCTCCGGGCCTGGCCGCTCCCAGCCTGGCAGCTGCTTCTCCAGGCCTGGCCACTCCCAGCCTGGCAGCCGCTGCTCCGGGCCTGGCCGCACCAGACCCGGCTGCTCCGGGCCTGGCCGCTCCCAGCCTGGCAGCCACTGCTCCTGGCCTGGCCGCACCAGACCCGGCTGCTCCGGGCCTGGCCGCTCCCAGCCTGGCAGCTGCTGCTCCGGGCCTGGCCGCTCCCAGCCTGGCAGTCGCTGCTCCGGGCCTGGCCGCACCAGACCCGGCTGCTCCGGGCCTGGCCGCTCCCAGCCTGGAAGCTGTTGCTCTGGGCCTGGCCGCTCCCAGCCTGGCAGCCGCTGCTCCGGGCCTGGCCGCACCAGACCCGGCTGCTCCGGGCCTGGCCGCTCCCAGCCTGGCAGTCGCTGCTCCAGGCCTGGCCGCACCAGACCCGGCTGCTCCGGGCCTGGCCGCTCCCAGCCTGGCAGCTGTTGCTCTGGGCCTGGCCGCTCCCAGCCTGGCAGCCGCTGCTCCTGGCCTGGCCGCACCAGACCCGGCTGCTCCGGGCCTGGCCGCTCCCAGCCTGGCAGTCGCTGCTCCGGGCCTGGCCGCACCAGACCCGGCTGCTCCGGGCCTGGCCGCTCCCAGCCTGGCAGCTGTTGCTCTGGGCCTGGCCGCTCCCAGCCTGGCAGCCGCTGCTCCAGGCCTGGCCGCACCAGACCCGGCTGCTCCGGTCCTGGCCGCTCCCAGCCTGGCAGCTGCTGCTCCGGGCCTGGCCGCACCAGACCCGGCTGCTCCGGGCCTGGCCGCTCCCAGCCTGGCAGCTGTTGCTCTGGGCCTGGCCGCTCCCAGCCTGGCAGCCGCTGCTCCGGGCCTGGCCGCACCAGACCCGGCTGCTCCGGGCCTGGCCGCTCCCAGCCTGGCAGCTGTTGCTCCGGGCCTGGCCGCTCCCAGCCTGGCAGCTGCTGCTCCGGGCCTGGCCGCACCAGACCCGGCTGCTCCGGGCCTGGCCGCTCCCAGCCTGGCAGTCGCTGCTCCGGGCCTGGCCGCACCAGACCCGGCTGCTCCGGGCCTGGCCGCTCCCAGCCTGGCAGTCGCTGCTCCGGGCCTGGCCGCACAAGACCCGGCTGCTCCGGGCCTGGCCGCTCCCAGCCTGGCAGTCGTTGCTCCGGGCCTGGCCGCACCAGACCCGGCTGCTCCGGGCCTGGCCGCTCCCAGCCTGGCAGTCGCTGCTCCGGGCCTGGCCGCACAAGACCCGGCTGCTCCGGGCCTGGCCGCTCCCAGCCTGGCAGTCGCTGCTCCGGGCCTGGCCGCACCAGACCCGGCTGCTCCGGGCCTGGCCGCTCCCAGCCTGGCAGCTGTTGCTCTGGGCCTGGCCGCTCCCAGCCTGGCAGCCGCTGCTCCGGGCCTGGCCACACCAGACCCGGCTGCTCCGGACCTGGCTGCTCCCAGCCTGGCAGCTGCTGCTCCGGGCCTGGCCGCTCCTAGCCTGGCAGCCGCTGCTCTAGGCCTGGCCACACCAGACCCAGCTGCTCCGGGCCTGGCCGCTCCCAGCCTGGCCGCCGCTGCTCCGGGCCTGGCCGCACCCGACCCGGCTGCTCCGAGCCTGGCCGCTCCCAGCCTGGATGCTCCGTGCTTGGCTACTGCTGTTCTGGGCCTGGCTGCTCCCAACCCGGCTGCTCTGGACCGGGCTTCTCCGGGCCCAGCCACTCCGTGTCTGGGTGTTCCTGGACTGGCCACCCTGGGCTTGGCCGCCTCTGCCTCAGGCCTGGCTGCCACTGCCCCAGGTCTGGCTGCTCCAGTGCTGGCCGTTGATGCTCTTGTTCTGACTGCTGCTGCTCTGGGGCGTGGCCACTGCTGCTCCGGGCCCAGCTGCCACTGCCTTGTGCCTGGCCACTCTAGGCCTGGTCGCCGCTGTTCCAACATTCTGTCCCTTTTTTCTCTTTTTTTAAAAAAAAAACAAAAAACGCATTTATGTTGCAATGTTGGCTGGTGCGTTGAGTTCTGACTTAGTCTTTGATTTTTCAAGATCTTCTTTGTATTCTTTCTTAAGTAATTTTACTATCATTTGCTCTCACTTGATTTCTTCACATTGAGAACTTCTTTGGTTTCTTCCTCCTTGTCCTGGGAGCTCAGCAGGTTGGCCTGTGGCACCCCTTTGTTCTCCGCGGGCTCCCACGCTGCTCCAGCCTGTTGCCGGGGTCGGCGCCGCCCAGGAAGCAGCCCCCGTCCTTGGCTCCGTTGCCAGCGCTCAGCAGTCGAAGGCTCAGGGGCACCCCCCCCCCACTGGGGGCCCCGTCACCCGGCTCCTTGCTGGCGCCCGGCTGGCCGGTGTCCGGCAGTGGCTCCTGCTCCTCGTGGCGTTCCTCCAGTCTGGAGCTTTCTTTCTCCCTCCCACTAGGGGAGTCCAGGATCAGAGTCAACAGACTGTCCTCTGCGCACAGTGTGCGCGACTCCGGGGGCTCGGCCTTTCGCCGCGCTCCCAGGACTCCACCTCACAGCTCCGTCTCCCCCTGCCCGAGCCTGGGTCCCCAGGGACTGGCCCAGACCTGGAGTTCTGGGCGGTCTGGACTGAGGCTCAGAGCTGCCGCCGGAGGCTTTGTTTCTTCCGGCTAGGGTAATCCAGCATCAGAGTCAACATTCAGTCCTCTGCGCGCCATGTGCGCGCGACTCCGGGGGCCCCGCATTTTGCTGTCCCCCGGGATTGTCTCCCCCTGCCGGAGCCTGGGTCCCCAGGGTCTGGCACATAACTTGGGGCTCAGCGCTGCCGGTTCGGGGGTTCAGCCCAGGCTGGGGGTTCTATTTCCTTCCTGCTAGGGAACGCCAGGCAGCACCCAGCCCTCTCCTCCTCTCCGGCTGCGACCTCTCCGCGCGCGCATGCGTGCGAGCGCGCAGCATGTCTCCGTACCTTAGGCTTTTTTTCAGCTCCTCTGATTTTCTTTCTGGTTTTCTCCCTCCTTCCTATTGTAGAGTTTTCAGTCAGTCGACTACCTGTAGCTCTGGGCAATGTCCACTCTACATTTTAGTTGTATTCCCTTGAAATTGTTGTGAGCTGCTGCGGCTAGGTGTATACCCGAGCAGCCATCTTGGATCCTCTAACACACATTTTTAAATAAAAACTATTAGCATAGTGGGAGTAGAGGAATCATACCTCAACATAATAAAGGCTATATAGGACAAATCTACAGCCAACATAATACTCAATGGGCAAAAACTAAAACAATTTCCCTTAATAAAGGGAACAAGAGAGGGAGGCTTGCTTTCCCCACTGTTATTCAACATAGTATTGAAAGTCCTAGCCACAGTGATCAGACAATAAGAAAACATAAAAGGCATCAAATTGAAAAGGTAGCCAAATTTTCATCATTTGCAGATGAAATGACATTGTACATAGAAAACTCTAAAGCCGAAACCGGTTTGGCTCAGTGGATAGAGTGTCAGCCTACGGACTGAAAGGTCCCAGGTTCGATTCCAGTCAAGGGCATGTACCTTGGTTGCGGGCACATCCCCAGTAGGGGGTGTGCAAGAGGCAGTTGGTCGATGTTTCTAACTCTCTATCCCTCTCTCTTCCTCTCTGTAAAAAATTAATAAAATATATTAAAAAAAAGAAAACCCTAAAGACTCCACCAAAAAACTACTAGATTAAATAAGTGAATTCAGCAATGTAGCAGAATACAAAATTAGCTTATAAATTGGTGGCATTTTTGTACACCAATAATGAATTTTCAGAAAGAGTTTCTAAACAAACAATCTTATTTACCATTGCAGTAAAAAATTAACATACTTAAGGAATAAACTTAGCCAAGAGGTAAAAAGACTTGTACTCAGAAAACTATAGAAAGTTAAAAGAGAGAGAGCGAGATATATATAGAGAGAGGAAGATATGAACAAGTGTAGGAATATATGGTGTTCATGGATTGATTGGTAGAATTAACATCATTAAAATGCCCATATTACCCAAGGCAATCTATAGATTCAATGCAACCCTATTAAAATACCAACAGTATTTTTCACAGATCTAGAACAAATGCTCCAAAAACTTATATGGAACCCAAAAGGATCCTGAATATTCACAGCAATCTTGAGAAAGCAAAACAAAGTTGGAGGGATCACAATACCAGATATCAAGTTACACTACAAAGTTGCTGTAATCAGAACAGCCTGCTATTGGCACAACAGGCATATACAGATCAATGGAACAGAGCAGGGGCCCCAGAAATTGACCCAAGCCATAACACTCAATATTTGACAAAGGAGGCAAAAGCATACAATGGCATAAAGACAGTCTCTTCAATAAACGGTATAGGAACATTGGACAGATACATGCAAAAAAATGAAACTAGATCACCAACTTACACCATACACAAAAATAAACTCAAAATGGATGAAAGACTTAAATGTAAGTCAAGTCATGAAATCATAAAAATCCTAGAAAGAACCATACGCAGAAAAAACTCAGACATCTCTCACAGTAATATGCTTATGGATATATCTCTTAGGGCAAGAGAAATTAAGGAGAAAATAAACAAATTGGACTCCATAAAAATAAAAAGTTTCTGCATAGCAAAAGAAACCATCAACAAAATGAAAAGGGATCCCACTATACTGGAGAATATATTTGGCAGTGATATGATAAAGGGTTAATATCCAAAATATATAAGGAACTCATACAACTTAACAAAAGGAAGACAAACAATCTAATTAAAAAATGGGCAGAGGACCTGAATAGACACTTCTCCAAAGTGCATATACATATGGCCAAGAGACATGAAAAAATGCTCAAAGTCACTGGTCATCAAATTAAAACAACAATGAGGTATCACCTCACACCTGTCAGAATGGCTACCATCAACAAGTCAACAAATGACCAAGTGCTGATTGAGGATGTGGAGAAAGGGAATCCTAGTGCACTGCTGGTGGGAATGCAGACTGGTGAAGCCATTATGGAAAACAGTATGGAGTTTCCTCAAAAATTTAAATATGGAACTGCTATTTGACCCAGTGATCCCACTTCTAGGAATATATCCTAAGAAACCTGAAACAACAATCAGAAAGAATGTATGCACCCCTACATTCATAGGAGCACAATTGACAATAGCTAAAATCTAGAAACAACCCAAGTGCTTATGAGGAGATGAGTGGATAAAAAAGCTGTGATACATTTACATCATGGAATACTATGGAGCAATAAAAAAAGAAGGATCTCTTACCTTTGAGACATCATGGAAAGACCTGGAGGGCATTATACTAAGTGAAATAAGCCAGTTAAAGAAAGATAAGTATCACATGATTTCACTCATATGTGGAATCTAATGAACAAAATTGATCCAGAGACAGAGCATGGAATAGACTGCCCAACCTCAGAGGGAAGGTGGGTAGGTAGGTAGTTGGATGAGATCAACCAAAGAGCTTGAATGCCTATATGCACAACCCACGGACACAGACAATAGGGTGATAGAACTGTGGGGCAAGTGATATGGGTGGGCTGGAAGTGCTCATTGGGGGAAAAGGTTGACATATGTAATACTTTCAACAACAAAGATTAAAAAAAGAAAAAAAAAAAAGGATAAATACTTGATTCTTTAACCATTTTCAAAATGTGTTGTTTCCCTAGTATATAATGACAAATGCAGTGTCTTTTTTAGTTTTATTTTAATTTAAAACACATCATGAATTTATTATGAAAAAAGGTTTAGTGTACTTGAAGTCATCTTAGTTATTAATCTTATTTGTGCTTGTTTGTCCCATCTTTTTCAATGGGAGCTTCTCTAATTTAACCTGAATCCTTTTGAAATAATCGTATTAATCTTTGATAGCCTTAGTGCTTTCTGGAATGACAAACTGTTCCAGGCTTGTTCGTAATATTTTTTCTACTTACCAGGATTTGGCAGTTTCCGAGGAGCCCTGATTCCATTTACTAAAAATTAATATTTAGATTTGACAAACTTGTGGTATAAGAAGTGCTCCTTATTACTGTGTTAGCCATTATTTCTAGACCTTTTCAGTGAACTAATCACATACATGTATATATATATTCTGATACTGCCAGTATAGGAATTTTACTTAATTAATTTTACATCTGTAATACCTTTTCTCATACTTTATTTTATTCTCACAGTGCACACACAAGCTTCAACATAACAAATAGCAACTTTAGCATCAACAATGATTATTGGAACAACAAAAGACAATGGTTGTTGGAAACAGTGAACAAAATATTTTCTTAGATCCCTTTTCTAAAGTATATCTCACTTGGAATGTATAGTTAAATTGCCAGGCTTGCCGAAACTGGTTTAGCTCAGTGGTAGAGCGTCGGTCTGCGGACTGAAAGGTCCCAGGTTCGATTCCGGTCAGGGGCATGTACGTTAGCTGCGGGCACATCCCCGGTGGGGGGTGTGCAAGAGGCAGCTGGTTGATGTTTCTCTCTCATCGATGTTTCTAGCTCTCTATCTCTCTCCTGTCCTCTCTGTTAAAAATCAATAAAATATATTAAAAAAAATAAACTGCCAGGCTTATCTAACTTTGATGTAATAGCTTTGTTAAGATATAATTCATATGTCATACAATTCACACATTTCAAGTGTAAAATTTAATGATTTTTAGCACATTCTGAGTTGTGCAACCATTGCCACAATTTTGGAACAGTTTTATTTCCCAAAAAGGAACTCTGTACACATTAGCAGTCAGTCCCCATGTTCCCCAAAACTGCTCTTTCAGCACTAGGCAACTGCTAATCTACTTTTTTATCTCTGTAGATTTGCCTAATCTGGATATTTTACATAAATTGAATCATATAATATGTATTGTTTGTCTAACATTTTTCATTTAGCATAATGCTGTAGCATGTATTAGCACTTCATTTATTATCACCAAATTATATTCCATACTATGGTTATTCCACACTTTAATCACTCATCAGTTGGTGGGCATTGGGTTGTTCTTATTTTTGCCTATTATGAATAACTAGAGGCCTGGTACACGACATTCGTGCATGGCAGGGGGATCCCCTCAGCCCAGCCTGCATCTTCTCCAATCTGGGACCCTTGGGGGATATCCAACTGCCAGGGATCGGGCCTAAACCGGCAGTGGGACATTCCTCTCACAATCCAGGACCGCTGGCCCATAACTGCCCCTCTGCCAGCCTGATCACCCCTTACTGTCCCCCCCGCCACCAGCCTGGTTGCCCTAACTGCCCCCCCCCCCCCCCCCCGCCAGCCTGGTCGTTCCCTGCCAGCTTTGTTCCTCCTCACTGCTCCCCTGCCTGCCTGGTTGCCTACAACTGCACCCCCCCACTGGCCTGGTCACCCTCAACTGCCCTCCTCTGCCAGCCTGGTTGCCCACAACTGCCCCCCTGCTGACCTATTGGGTCGGCAGCTAAGTAATTGCGGATTTTTAAAAGAAAATCAAAGACAATTTTTTCATGGAACTAAATAACTTTATTCTGTAATGTATTGCCCATTTTGATCAATGACCTTTTGCCATCTTTCAGGCAGCATCATAATCCCACGTTCAAAAAACTTCTGGTTTTTATTAGCAAAAAACTGAATCAGGTACGATTTGACATCATCATCATTATTGAAATTTTTACCATTCAAGGAGTTTTGTAAAGATCAAAACAAAAAGTAATCAGATGGTGCAAGGTCAGGACTATATGGTGGATGTGGCAAAACATCCCAACCAAGCTCCATTAATTTTTGCCGAGTGACCAAAGATGTGTGTGGCCTTGCATTGTCATGATGGAATACAACACCTTTTCGATTTGTCAATTCGGGCCGCTTTTCTTCAACTGCATTGTTTAATTTCATTAGTTGTTCAATGTAGACATCAGAATTGATCGTTTGGTTGGGTGGTAAGAGTTCAAAGTAGACAATTCCTTTGTAATCCCACCAAACTGATAACAAAACCTTCTTTTGATGAATATCAGCTTTTGATGTTGTTTGAGTTGGTTCACCTGGCCTGCTCCACGATCTTTTCCGCTTGATATTGTTGTAAACAACCCATTTTTCATCGCCAGTTATCAGTTGTTTTAAAAATGGATCATTTTCATTACGTTTCTTTAGCAAATCGCAGCTGCTAATGCGTTGCGTTAACTGTGATTCTTTAATTTCGTGAGGAACCCATGTATTGAGTTTTAAAACATAGCCAAGTTGTTTTAAGTGATTTTCAATGCATGTATGTGATACATGAAGCTTCTCTGCAATCTCACGTGTTGTACTGTGACAGTCCGAATTGATTATTGCTTTGATTAGGGCGTCATCAACTTCAACTGGACGACCAGAGCGTCTTTCATCTTTGAGTGAAAAATCACCAGAACGAAATTTGGCAAACCAATTTTGACACTGCCGTTCTTTTAAGGCTTCGTCACCATAAACAGCACATAACTTTTTATGAGCTTGCCATGCGTTTTCCCTTTGCGGAAATAAAAAAGCAAAATATGACGAAAATGTTCCTTTTGATTTTCCATTTTTCAACGAACGCCAAACGAAAACTACAAAACAGATCAAAAAACTTTTTTTTACTGATTAACAGCTGAATAGCCAACTATCAATAACAAAATGTGTTTTACATTTGTACTACGTCTGCAAACCTAAAAATTCAACTGAAGCCATATATGTGTGAAACCCGCAATTACTTACCTGCCGACCCAATAGTAGCCCCTAACTGCCCCACCTGCCAGCTTGGTTGCTTGCAAATGCCTCCCCGCCCCCACAGCCTAGTTACCCCGCACTGCACCCCACCACCCCTTCCGCTGGTCTGGTCGTCCCACGCAGCCTGCTATTTGGTTGTTACTGTGAGGGCATCCTGACCAAATTGCATGTTACCCTTTTATTAGTATAGATGCTACTATGAATATTTTTATACAAGTTTTTGCATGAACATATGTTTACATTTCCCTTGGGTATATACCTAGGAGTGGAATTGCTAAGCCATAGGGCAACTAACTCTATGTTTAACTTTGGAGGAACTGCCAGACTATTTTCCACCAGCACTGTATGTGGGTTCCAATTTCTTCGCATTCTCCCTACACTTGTTATTACCTGACTTTTTTATTACATCTATCCTGGTGAGATATCTCATTACAGTTTTGATATGCATTTTCTTTAGGGCTAATGCTTGTTTTAGGTTTAGTTGGCTCTCTTTTTTACAATGTAATAAGGTGGAATTTTAGGTTTTGATTTGAGATCTTTCTTCCTTTATTTATAGCTATAAATTTCCCTCTAATCACAGCTTTTGCTGCATCCCACAAATTTTGGTATGTTGTATTTTCATTTTCATTTATTTCAAAGTATTTTCTAATTTTTCTTATTATTTCTTCTTTGACTGGTCATCTAAATTTTCTATATATTTTAATACCCCAAATTTCTTTCTATATAGATTTCTATTTTCATTCCAGACTGATTAGAGAACATACTTTGTATGATTTCAATCATTCTAAATTTATTGTGCTTGTGGTATGGGCTAGCATGTGGTCTGTTCTAGAGAATGTTCCAGGTGTACTTGAGAAGAATATGCATTCTGTTGTTGCATGAAGTGTTTTATAGATGTCTGTTAAAACATCATTTGTTTTTCATTTATAGATTTCTTCATTTATTTTCATGCTGATAGAACAATTATGTAATTGTTCTATCCACCTTAAAATTGGGGTATTGAAGTTCCAGCTATTATTAGTGGGTTGATTATTTGTCACTTTAATTATGTCAGTTTTTATTTTATGCATTTTGGGGCTCTGTAGTTAGGAGCATACATGTTTATACTTATTATAGCTTCCTAACAGATTGATATTATGAAGTGCTCTTTTGATTAATAGTGAATAATTTTGGTTAAAGTTGCTTTTATCTAAAATTTATCTATCTACTCCAGTTTTCATATGGTTGTTGTTTACATATCTCATCTTTTACATTTACCTATTAGTATCTTGATTTAAAGTATCTTGTAGATAGTACAAGAACCTTAATTTTTATTCAGTCTGCCAGTCTGCCTTTGAACTGTTTAATTTATTCACATTTAATAGCATTATTAGTATAATCTGATTTACACCAGTCATATTATTTTTTGTTTTTTATATGCCTCATGCATTTTTTTCTTCCTTTATTCTTCCTATACTGCTTTCATTTACATTCAATGGATATTTTCTGATGTAACATTTTAATTCTTATAATTTTCACTAGTTTTTTTAGTTATTTTCTTCATGTTAACTCTAGCATTAACTTTAAATATATTTAGAATCTTTGCCAAATTTATACTAATTATAGTTATACGAGAGGCCTGGTGCACAAAATTCATGCATGGGTAGGGTCCCTAGGCCTGGCTGGTGATCAGGAGTATTCTGGGCCTTCCTTCTGGTTGCTTACAGGGGCCTTCCTTCCCTGGCTGCTGGCTGCCAGCCAGGGCCTTCCTTCATTCCACACCGCCCCCTCCTGGTGGTCAGTTCACTCATAGCGAGTGATGGAACTCCTGGTCTCCCAGTAGAACTCCCAAGGGGACACTTTGCATATTAGCCTTTTCTATAGAGAGATAAAATCTCTCTATATAAAAGCCTAAGTGGCTGTTATCACCGAACAACCAGAAGGACCATGACTTGTCGACCAGTTGCTATGATGTACACTGACTACCAGGGAGCAGACGCTCAATGCAGTAGCTGCTGTGATGCACACTGGCCATTTACAAAGAAACAGCTCTGTGGACCTGACAACAACAAAGCAACACTTGGCTTTCCCCCCATAGGAACACAAGCCCTGCCACCACCACCCTGGAGCGACAGCCCGCCAAATTGCAGCCAATAATGCCATGGTACAAAATGCAGCCTATAGCTCAGACCAGCCCTGAGATGGTTGCTGTGGGCGCCAGATAATAATGTCATGTAGCAATGCCCAGCTTCCTCTCCCTAGTGACTAGCCTCCTTGCAGTTTCTTCAGCCCAGTAACACGACTTGCTTTATAGCCAGGTGCAAACATTTTACTCTTTAACCCACATGTGTCAAACACAAGGCCCGCGGGCCAAATCCAGCCCGCCAGGCCTTGCAATGTGGCCCGCACCGCGCTGTCATCACTGCACTCCGCTGTCAGTTTATGACATTGTCAGTTTATGACTGTTCAGTAAACCATTCGGCCCGCGATTTAGGCTGGATTTTAGATTTTGGCCCCTTCTCTGATTGAGTTTGACACCCCTACTTTAACCAAATGTCTTTGAGGCATTTTCCCATGCCTCTTCTCATTTGATCATCACAGAAGTCTTGGAGTAGGTAGATAAGAGACTTAGTGGAATCCTATTTTTTTCATTAGCCAGAAAATGAGAAAATGAAGATTTAGAAAGTTTAGAAACTTGACGTGACTGAAAAGAAGAAATGGTGGAACTTGAAAATGACTTCAGATTTTCTCACTGTGCAGAATATAGTCAAACACTGCTACTGTTAAATATTTAACACTTTGTTCTCCCGCATGATCTACAATAATAATCTGCTTCATGTTGATATTTACTGCTGTGTTGCTGACAATTACCTGAAAGAGAAATTGGGGTACTTCACTGGGCTGGAAAAAGTTTAGCTAAATAGAAAGCAGGTCTAATTAAGCAAGTTTATCTATATATATAAAGTTCTTGCTGGTGCCAATTGCACGTGTGTGTTTTGATCCATCATTGTTGATCATGAATTTGGTTGACACTTCTATTATAGAGAAAGGGTGAATAGCAATATTAAAATATTTATTGTAATTAATTTTTTCAATGTGCACAAATTTGTGCACTGGGCCTCTAGTAGTGACTATAATAGGCACATCTGATAAATAAATGTTATACAACTTTATTATATGTGAGAACCTTGCAACAGCGATTGTATATATATTTTTAATGAAAAATTATATAGTTTTTTCTTATTATAAAACATCAGGCATAGAATTGCACAAACCTAAATTTATTGTATAAAATTCAAATTAAGAGAAACACCTGCCTGCATATTTTTGTTTATCCTTTGAGGCTTTTTTCTACATGCAAATACACTTCATTAATTCTTCTATGAATTTGCCACCACTTAGTATTAAATGCACCTCAGTCTCAGTCTCATGTGAACATCTTTCAAGAGGCAATATAAGTGACCCTAATCTCAGAACAAACTTCTTGGAAGAAGATATAGAATTTATCTGCTAGATTCCCTTATCAAAGTTTTTCTTCATGGACATTAATCCCTCCACATTTTTGGGTTGTACGTGTATAGGTACTATCAGGTCCTGCATTGTCTCATTTCTCATTGCCAAAAGAAAAGCTCCAGGGCAGCAGCTGACAAAATATTGTTTGAATATAATGTGAGCCACCACTGAGTTGTGCTTCCATGCAGTCTGTTACCACAGCAGGATAGCCCACCAGGAGTTGGTTGCCACAATCTTGGCTGGTATAATACAAGTGGCTAATGTGGAGCCAGTCAGGCCAAGAGCATCTGAGTACATAAGCTGTGTTTGATAAAATCCATTTCTTGCACCATTAATTTTCACTCATGCCTTTCCATTATATTCACCCCAATACTGCATACATACCATAGGGGCATCTAGTGATCATTCCTTCACTTCTTCCCTAAGGAGGAAGGAACAAGTCCATTTTGTCAGAGTCCTGTTCAAGTTGGTGTCCAGCCACAATCTCTGAAAAGGCACAAAGGTTAATAAAACGAGGTACAAAGACCATAATTAATAATCTTCCTCTTTCTTGCCTTAACCCTTTAATATCCTTCTGTCAGTCAATTATGGGCCAAGATTTGTCAGCAGTGAGGGGGCGGGGTCAGGAAAGCGGGTAGAACTCATAGATGAGGCAGCTCCCATTTGGCTGAGGACAATTCTCAGTCAACATTCACAGCAGTTGGGGAATGAGTGTGCCAGTTGGAAAAGGAGATTTAAACAGAGTACCAACATTCATCTACTACAAGGGGCTAAAATATGCAGGCAGGTGTTTCTCTTTATTCCTTGCACCCTTATATCCTAGTCATACTATCACATATTAGCTGTTAGTACAGTACATATACTGTATCTTGGAGGACAGTGCCCAACCATGCACTAAGTTTAGAGCATTTTGTTATGCAGAAAGATCTAACTAAGACAGATGAGTTACATAAGACCACAGAGGCCTTTGGTTATATTCATTGTTTCTCCTCTTTTGTCATAAAATGGATCTTTTGGTCTGAGAAACCATGTCAATAGACAAGGCTTCTATACATTCTTGAACAGTGGTGCTGGCAGAGGCACTGAAGGCAAGAATAGCAAATTCATGACCAAATTAGGTTCCAGTTCTGATGAGCATGAATCGCTGCCTCTCCATTGTATAAAAAATGCAGTGTGATCAATCTGCCATCAAGTGGCTGATTGGTCTTTTCCAAGAGTAATGCCATATTTCAGTCTCTCAAGTGGCAAGTTGGGAATTAAACAACAGCAGTAAACATCAATGTGGATACATCAAAATTGGTGCGAAGGAGTCCATATTTTTGGGCCCTTGTAAGACTTTCATCACTGCCACCATGACTTCTCTATTCCTGGGATCTTTGTGCTAGCTAACACCACAAGACAAGTTATTTCATTCTCCTGGCATCGAAGAATCTCCTCTGTTATTGATGCTCTGGTGGGAATTAACATGAGACACAAATATAGAAATGCTTTATTCTCACTCCCATAGATCCACTCATCTTCTGTTTTCAGATCAAACTATCCACAATACTCCAATCTTTTCCTAGCCAGGTCCTGACCAAGCTAAGAACTTCATGTATATTCCTATCTCAAGCCACTTATTCTTCCTAAGATGTAAACAATCAAGTTACTGCTCACAAATCTGCTCAAGGGAGGCTTTCCATCATCACTTTAATTTGGGGCATCAGCAATGCATTTTTAATAGTACCTATATTTTTTACCAACCCATATGTAAACTAGGTCAGAGGTTTTTCCTCCCCCATCAATTGGTCCTAGAGAACCTCCTTTGGCCAAAGGACTGAATTCAGGGAGAGGTATCAGTGCAAGAGAGTTGGTGAAATAAGAGTTTGGATCATTTGTTCTCAGCTTACTCATGCCTTGGTTGTCCCTGCATGGGCCTGTCCTGAATGTACCGTATCCATTGTACAACAGATTGATGCTGTGCCTGCCAGTGGCAATAACTTATAACTCAGTGGATAATAATCAGCTCATGATGGGCCACTCCTATTGTTTAGGCACTTTACTGTCTCCATAATCAGGCACTCAGTTCCACTTGGGCCCATGATTTTTCAAATAGAGATAATTCACTATTGCAGAAGGCAATGTGTTGCTCCAAAACCTCAGAGTATACTTCCTACTGGGACTTACCAGAGTCTCTATAGATTGCTTCTCCACCACAAATATATTTCATACCATTGGATTTGGTGGATTATACAGCTCAAGTAGTAGGGCACCTTGTGATGAAGCCTGGACCTGATTTTGAGATGTCTCTTATTTTGGCACCCACTTGCATATAAAAGCTTTTAAGTCACCTGAAAAATGAGTTTAATTTATATTCCCAAAGACAATATATACTGCCCTCAAAATCCAAAAAGGTCTACCACTATGTGATGAGTCTCTCTGTTACTGGCAGGAAGTGAGAGGTGCAACAAGTTGTCCTTTACAGCAGTGCTATTCCTAGTATTCCCGGAATACTGGAATTCTAAAAACTTCAACGATGTGGCAAGCCCTTGGATTATTTTAGACTAGAGGCCCAAGTGTACGACATTCATGCACTGGAGTGGGGGTAGTCCCTCAGCCCAGCCTGAGCCCTTTCTGTCTGGGAGTCCTCGAGAGATGTCCGACTGACAGCTTAGGCCCACTCTCTCTGGAAGGGGAGCTGTCAGTCGGACATCCTTAGTGCTGCCTCGAAGGTGGGAGAGGCTCCTGCCACTGCTGCTGTGCTGGCCAACCCTCAGCCCAACTTCTGGTTGAGCAGCGCTCCCCCTGTAGGATCGCACTGACCACCAGGGGGCAGCTCCTGCATTGAGCATCTGCCCCCTAGTGGTCATTGTGCGTCATAGCGACCATTGGTTCCACAGTTCGGTGGATATGCAAATTACCCTTCTATTATATAGGGTTCTATCCTCCATTCTTTGAGATGCATTTGCTTTTCTAGGTCATTTATATTGCGTTATTCAAAGTACAGTCTATAGACTGGTATTGGTTAACTCTTGGTTACTGGTTTGTGGCAAGATAAATTTAGAAATTAAAATTAAAAAGGATAGGAGTACACATTTACTTTCTAGCCTCAGGGCTATTTTAACTCATCTGTCTTCTGTCCCGGTGAGTACAAAGGGGAAAGTACTCTAGATTAATGCTTGTCAAGCTATCTGTGGTGAAGGACCAGTTTTTCAATCTGTTTTAGAGCAGTCCAGGGTATGATCTATCTGTACTGTTCAAGGAGATGAGTCTTCTGATCATGTGCCTGGATGTCACAGCAATGTCAAAGTTCTACAGGAAATCACAGCCTTGTTAAAAAAAAAACAAAAAAAACCCCTGCCAACAGAGGCTCTCTGACATTCTTAGTGTGCTTTAAAGTGACAGTTGGCTGTCTGAGGTATCATTTTATCTTGCAAGGCATACACTTCCATAAACAGAATCCATCCCATCCACAATCCTTAAAATTATTGTCCTCATATTGTTCCAGGATTATAGCCACATTTTCCAATGACCCACTTCTACCTGCACTGCATCCCAGCGGACACAGGTGTGAAGCCTTAGCAATTATATGCTGTGTGGCCTCAGTTACTACATAACTTACTATGCCAGGGGTCTTTATCACCCTGAGCTATCAACACCAATACCCCATTCTGTCTGCAGGACATTCCTCTTACCATCTTTTAACTTGGGTTCTCTAGAAAATACAGCTCGAGTGCAATTTGAGAGAAACGGGAGTTAAGACAAATGGGAGTGGACAGAGAAGGAGAAGAATAGTGTAATATCAGAAATAGCTATCCCTCGGTATCAAGTCTCACTGATTGCTCAGTGCCATGGGCACATGCTAGTTAGCAGAACAGATATAGATCTATCCTCATGGACAGGGTCGGCGTTAGGGCATGTGAGCAATACATTTAGAAGGATTTTATGCTTGAGTTAATGTCCTGATGTCACCATCTTGAAATATCTCAATAATTTTTGAAAAAGGACTTCTGCATTTTCATTTTGCACTGGGCCCTGCAAGTTGCTACCTTGTGCTGCTAGTGTAAGTTGCAGTTTAGTGGGGGAATCAGTCATCCTCTCTCCAGAAGAGTGTGAATTGGTGGCGTGGAGAGCAGGTCACTGTGGCAGAAGAAGAGCATAAAGAGATGAACAAAAACACACTCACAGGGGCAGAAGGAGGGAAGCCCAAGGGTAGCAGAAGGGACTCTTTTTGTTGTCTTCCCCCCTTACACTAAGCATTAACCCCGAGTAATCCAGGTAAACTGAGCAGATTTCTGAAACCCTGAAAGAATCTAAGAGCATATACTTACGGGAGGTAATTTAAATCATGCAAGTTAATTTAAATAGAGCAAGAAGGGAATCTTTTCGGCTACTGCTGCCTCACACTATCTTTAAAGAAACTTTTTAATTTCTGATTTTTCATGAATTAATACTTTAGGAAAATAAAAATGTTAAAAGTACTAGAAAAGTCAAATGAAGTCACATCACATGCAAGCTCATATTTTTTTAGTATTTTAAACAGACAAAACTATATTTCAGAAAAACAATTAGAATAAAAGATAACAGGATAAAAAAAGTACAAAACTGCACTTTGTTCACTGAAAGTGCACATGTAGGTGATTAATAGTTGTTAACAGTCACAACAACTAAACAAACCTTGGTAATAAATTAGCGATTTCCCACATTAAATGCTATAACAACATTTAGTATTTTAAGTTTGTCAATCTTTAAAGTTTTAACATGACAAATGAATGTGCCTTTTGGATTGGGGACAATGCTACTAGCAGGAGATAATGTAGTGTATCTAAACTTTTTGTATGTTTTATTTAACAATACTCACAGAAGAAACCAGCCTCTCAAAGGTATGTCTAAGGAAATGGAAGAAAAGATTTTAATGTGGTTTCAGCAAGCTCAGGATATTCATTTTTAATTTTTACCCAAAATGAAGCAAACAATGCTTTATTTTTAAAATTCATTTTCAACTCTTTATCTGTAGCCAGTTCTCAAAATTTCTCCTATTAAGTAAGTTATAGCTACATTTAAATTGTCTTTCAATGGGAGAAATGGATTTTACACTCATGAATTTCATGTGTAGTTTATTTTCACGGAAAATAAAAATTCAAAATGTTTTATCAATTTCAAAATTGGTTTCTCTATATTTTATATGTAAAGTAGAGGCCTGGGGCACTGGTGAGTCCCTCAGGTGGCCTGTGCCCTCTTGCAATCCAGGACCCCTCAGGGGATGTTGGACTGCTGGTTTCGGCCTGACATCCCCCAAAGGATATAGTAGTGTGTGAAGTGGCAGGCAGCCAGGGAGGAACCTGAGCCTGGGCCAGGCACCATGCTGCTCCTGCTCATCCTGGCCCTCCTGTGCCTGCTGCCACCCCAGAGGCACTGCCGCAGAGCGGGAGAGGGCTGCGCCACCGCAGCTACACTTGCCAGCCGTGAGCCCAGCGGCTGGGGCCTTTTCGGTCAGCTGAGTGGGAGTGCGTTGACCACCAGGGGGCAGCTCCTGTGCTGAGCATCTGCTCCCTGTGGTCACTGCACATCATAGAGACTGGCCGACTGGTCATTTGGTCACTTAGGCTTTTATATGTATAGATGCCACTCAAGTTTGGTGGCTTTATTGCTTCATTTGTCAGTTTGTGGTTTTAGTACTATACTATGAGTTATGGGTATGAACCAAATATACTTCTGAATAAAATTAGTATAACACTTAGGTCTTTAATTCCTTGGGATAATTTCACTGGTCATTATTTGGTTTACTACTATTGTTATTAACTTGCTACTGATGCATGTGTCATTTCTTGACAAAACGGGACAATAAGGCTTATTTCACCATCTATAATTTAGGGTTAAAAACAAATGACACAAATTTTACTTCCCTAATGTAGCAATGCCTTTCAAATACAGGCTTGATTAAAAAGTCAAAGGACTATAAAAATAATATTACAGAAATAAATAAACATATAAATTTTAATTTACTTTTGGGTTATAGTTGACAAAGTAACATTGAAATAATGTGGTCCTCCTGCACATGACAAAGACATAGCCATACTACCTGCAACTCACCACACAAGTTGGAGAACACCTGTACTGTGCTATATGCTGTTTGATGAGAGCTGTCCAATGATCATGAGTTTGGATATTGATGAAATGTTAAATTGCTATAACATGCTGCTAAGAGCATTTACTCTTAATTTCTGTACTTATCTTCTGGTAGACCAAACACAAACAGTGTGCAGATTGGCACTGGTCCAAGGACCACTTTGAGTAATGCTGCTTTAGGTAACCTGTGCTGAAGAGACTGAGAGAAGAACTGGTGGAGGAGTTTATGAAGTAGCAGAAGGGAGGAGGAAAACAAGGAGGTCATGGGTGTGTGGAAGAGGAAGTATTAAGAAAGAGGAAGTGGTCAACTGTGTTAAGTGCCAGAAAAGTTAAATAGGCTGAGGACAAAAAAAGAATCCATGAGATGACAATTAGGACATCAGTGACCTTTGAAACAGTGATTTCAGTGGAGTGCTGGAGTGGTATTGCTGGTAGGAAAGAAGCAGGCCCTAGTAGGCTGAGGAAGGAGAGAGAACATATGGGGACTTCCCTTTCAAAAAGCTAGATTGTAAAGACAGGGAAACAGTATGGTCGCTTATGAGTGCAAAAAAGGTCAAAGGAAGCCGAAACCGGTTTGGCTCAATGGATAGAGCGTCGGCTTGGGGACTGAAAGGTCCCGGGTTCGATTCCGGTTAAGGGCATGTACCTTGGTTGCGGGCATATCCCCGGTGGGGGGTGTGCAAGAGGCAGCTGATCAATGACTCTCTCTCATCGATGTTTCTAGCTCTCTTGTCTCTCTCCCTTCCTCTCTGTACAAAATCAATAAAATATATTTAAAAAAAAAAAAAAAAAAAAAAAAAAAAAAAAGGTCAAAGGAAGACTAAAAAAAATATTGTAATGTCATTGAAGGCACGCCAAGCTGAAAAAGTTCTATCTCCAGATAGAAAATCTAAGCAAGATCTTCATTTGGACTTACTGGCAATCTTGAAACTACTATGGAGTGTGGGAAGATCAGGGGAAGCTTCTTTTAAGAATCTTCAAAATGGCCGAATCTGGTTTAGCTCAGTGGATAGAGCCTCAGTCTGCGGACTGAAAGGTCCCAGGTTAGATTCTGGACAAGGGCATGTACATTGGTTGCGGGCACATCCCCAGTAGGGGGAGTGCAAGAGGCAGCTGGTCGATGACTCTCATCGATGTTTCTAACTCTCTATCCCTCTCCCTTCCTCTCTGTAAAATATCGATAAAATAAAATTAAAAAAAAAAAAAAAGAATCTTCAAAATGTTTAATACTTCTCTGGAAGTGCAACAGAAGATAAGGATTTTGATTGACTTGATTTTTCCTGAGTTGTACATAAAGATTTAAATGTAGTAAGTTCCAATTAAGTTAACTTACATCCCTTTGTAAATTGAGGAATCTCTCTTTGACTTATCATAATTGTGGTACATCCAGATGTTAACAAACTGGGTTTAATAAAGTAAGTCATCCCTATATATGAAGAGAGTTTGCTTCAGTCCCCAGGACTTTCCTATGCTCTCCTGCCCTCCCCACTTTTAACAAATAAGAATTTACTGTGTGCCCAACACTGTGCTAGGTACTAAGGCTATAACAATGAAGGAGCTCATTAGAGAAAGGTCATGTAATGATGTTTTCTCATTAAGTTAGACTCGCAGGGGTCTTCAAACTACGGCCCTTGGGCCACATGCAGCCCCCAGGGGAGTCTGATCCTGCCCGCCAGGTTTTTTGGGCAGTGAGCGCAGCCAAGGTGTTACAGTAGAGATTAGTAGTTCATATAGTCCGGCCCTCCAGCTCTCTGAGGGACCGTGATCTGGCCCCCACTTTAAAAAGTTTGAGGACCCCTGAGTTAGAGGCTCAGTTATGTCATTGAGGACCCATTTTTAAAATATTCCTACTGTGCCATTCTTAATATTTCTGCTTTATCTTCAAGTCAGGTGTCTTAGGTCACAATGCTGCAGCAATTGCATTGATAACATCCTCATAATGGTTAAGAAGTAGAAGAACTGTGTCATGCTTGTATCTCATTTTAGCAGGCTTTCAGTGGACTATCTTTGATCTAGCAAAACCCAAAATTTCACCCTTACTCCTGGACAAGGTGAATTGGATTAAATAGGTTTACAACTTTGATGGTATCTTCTCTCTATAGTCAGAGCTGGTCATAGATTCTTATCTCTTGACAAACGTTTGGCTTCCAAGAGAGGGTTTTTTGAACTATGGCTGATATAGCTGGCTTACAAATATACCTGGCTTGTTGAGTAGGCCATTGACTTCCAACCCTTTGTACATTCTGGCATATGTCATGGCATACACAGAAAATGGCAATCCATCATACTCACTGGGATAAACCCAAGAAGTTTGCAGCCATGCCTTGCCTGAAAGGCTCCTGCTGCCTCAGCCTTGCTCAGCTTTTCCAGATAAGAAGATTCACATCAGAGCACAACTGTATTTCATTTACCGCACCTTAGTTGGGAAGTTCTGGAGGAGCAATCCACAGCATCTGCCAAAGAGAAAAAAACGTGTACTCAAAGTAAGCAATTTATTACTATAAGACCAAGAGATGCAAGAGACACAGTTTCTGAGCTAATGTTTGATGGTGGTAGTTCCAGCAAGCTCTTCTGTGATGTGTTTGTGCCTTTGCACATGCTGATTCTCTCTTCTTGCTGTTTTCTTTAACAGTACAATGTAATGGATAAGCAGAGTTAAATATATCTGGGTTCAAATCCTCTGCCACTCATCAGCTCTGGAATATTGGGCAAATTGATGAACTCCTGTGAGACTGTTTCTCCATATGCAAAGTGGAATAATTCTATGCACTACTCATTTGAAATAATTGTTTTTGAGGACTAAGATAATTATGTAAAATTACCAGCACAACTTAATGTTAACCAATAAAGATTTGACAAATTAAGTTTGTTTGGGGGGTCTTAAAAAAATAATTAGAATCTGAGACCCATATTTAGATAGCAATCCAAACTGCTCTGAAGAGAAGAAAGGAAGATAGGATTTATAAAGGCAAAAAACACAAAATGTAATTTCATGCAAATGAAGTATTGCTGGTTAAGTACAGGAATTAGTTCCAATATCCAATGCATGAAATTCTTGCACTGGTAGGGTCCCTAGGCCTGGCTGGCAATCAGGGCCCATCTTGGGGCGACCAGCCAGGAGATGGTGGGTGGGGCCCCTGCTAGCACCCACCTTGGTTGACCTGGGGCCTGTGGGCAACTCCCTCATTGAGCATCTGCCCCCTGGTGGTTAGTGCACATCATAGCAACAGGTCATTCTGCCATTCAGTCAATTTGCATATTGGGCTTTTATTACACAGGACTAGAGGCCCAGTGCATGAAATTCCTGCACGGGGTGGGGGGATGTGTCGACATCCCTATCACAATTCAAAAAAGGCTGGCTCCCAACTGCTCGCCTGCTGCCTTCCTGATTGCCCCTAACCGCTTCTGCCAGCCAGCCTGATCACCCCTAACCACTCCCCTGCCAGCCTGATTGATGCGTAACTGCTCCTTTGCCAGCCTGTTTTCCCCTAACTGCTTTCTCCTGCAGGCCTGGTCACCCCTAACTGCCCTCCCTGTAGGCCTGGTCCCCCCCTAACTGCTCTCCCCTGCAGGCCTGGGTCCCTCCCAATTGCCCTTCCTTGCAGGCCTGGTAGCCCTCAACTTCCCTCCTCTGCTGGCTTGGTCACCCCTAACTGCCCTTCCCTGCTGGCCTGGTTGCCCACAACTGCCCTCCCTTGCAGGCCTGGTCCCTCCCAACTGCCCTCTCCTGCTGGCCATCACAAGATGTGATGGCCATCTTGTGTCTACATGGGGGCAGGATCTTTGTCCACATGGGGGCAGCAATCTTGTGTGTTGGAGTGATGGTCAATCTGCATATCACTCTTTTATTAGATAGGATGCAGGGAGGAAAAAAAAAAAATACTTCCTATGACTAAGGAAGTGAAGCCCATATATATATCTCTGTATCCATGTAGCAGTGATTGTTACAGGATATTTATGGCTGGGCCTTGAGCTGAGTGTAGCCACTTCATAGCTGCTCTAAGAACTGAAGCACAAGATGTGGATGGGCCCCACTTCCCTAATAGCCTCTATTTTAAGTGACTCTCTTAGGAATGCTTATTCCATTTAATGTTTTCCCGTTATCAATAAGTAAGCCCTCATTAAATGTTACATCTCCCTGGCAAAATTCTACTAGTATTCAACTGCCACTGTTCCTTTGAAGATGTCCCGTAGACGTTTCTAGGTGCCTCCTGTAAACCACTAGTCGATTTATTACTAAGTAAACATGTGAAGACGTTTTCTGGTTAAGACAGAGGCATTAAAACAGTAATTACACTGCAATCTGTTCTTTACCCACAGTCCTCCTCTCCTCCCTAACTAGAGATCCTACCCTTTGTATCTCCCAGTGACTGGCAGAGTCCAGCTCCTATTATGAGTGCCCGCAGTGTTTGTTTTCCTTTGGGCCCCTCCGCGGAGGGGAGCGGCTGGCAGAAGGCCCGCGGTGCAGGCGGAGGGCGCCGCCCAGAGGGAGAGGGGCGTGCCCGCCGAGGGTGCAAACGCCCGATATTCCTGGCGCGGCCGGGCCGCACCCCGTGACCCACCCACAGATGGACTCGGGCCCAATCTCACCCCCCAGCCTGGGCACTGCCCCGCTACCCGCACCCATGCCCGGAAGGCAGCGTTCCGGGTAGAGGCAAGTCCGGGCGGCGGCCGCGGCCTCAGGAGAGACGCCGGGACGCCGGCCCGGGCCCCGTGCCCAGCGCGCCCGCCCGCCGGACCTCGCGCCCCCGCCCCGCGCGCCACCCGGCGCCCGGGCTCCTGCCGACGCCGCGGGCCCGGAGCCTCGCGGACGTGACGCCGCGGGCGGAAGTGACGTTTTCCCGCGGTTGGACGCGGCGCTCGGTTGCCGGGCGGGCGGGGGGTGGGCTTGTCGGTGTCTCTCAGGGGACGTTCGTGTTATTTCTGTAACGGGAGTCGGCAGAGGACGGGGCGTGCCCGGCGCGCGCGCGACCTCCCGCCCCGGCGCCCCGGCGCCCCTCGCCGCCCGCGGGCTCCCGCCCCGGCCGCGCGTCATGCCGCCCAAAGCCCCCCGCAGAGCCGCCGCCGCGCCCCCGGCGCCGCCGCCCCCCGAGGAGGACCCCGCGCAGGACAGCGGCCCCGAGGACCTGCCGCTGGCCAGGTGAGCGAGCGTCAGCCCCGGGGCCGGCGCGCGGGGAGGGCGCGGGATGCGGCGGGCGGGCGGGCGCCGCGGTGCCCGGCGGGCGGGGGTGCGCCCTCGCCGGGAGGCCGGCCGGCGGGAGGAGGGTCCCGCCGCGCCCCCCGCCGCGGCGCGGCGCCGGGGGGAGGCTGACAGGGGTCCCGGTCCGCGAGCGGGAGCGCGGCGCCGCCGGAAGGGCTCTGGCTCCGGCTTGACAGGTGTCCGGCGGGTGGGGCTGCGGTCCCTGAGCGAAGTGACAGGTGCCGCCTCCTCCGCGGGGCTGAGGCTCGCCGGCGGCGCGCGATTTCGAGGCCCCGTCAGACGGGGCGGGGGAAGAGCCTCCGAAAACGGCACAAAAAGACGAGTGTCTGGCGGAGAGCCCTCCTCGGGGGTGTTCGTAGTCCGCCGGGGTCTCCGGGGATGCAACAGGTGGGCATGCTCCCTGTGGGCGCGCAGCTGCACGGAGCCTCCCCGGGGAGCGGCGGCCCGGAGGGCACGGGGCCGCTGCGGGGCCGCCCGGGCGGAGAGTGCGGGGCCTGGGCCAGCCGCACCCGGGCGCCTGGCCGGGGTGCTGGGTGGGGTTCTCCTGCACCCGTGCTCTGAGTTCTTGGGGATACAGAGCCATAGTAACTCTACTGGTGGGACAGAAAGCTCTTCCGAGGAACTGATGATGTATGGGCACAGGGTTAGCCCAAAGTGCTTACCTGTCTCTACACTTTTCCTTTCTTTTTTGTTTCAGGTTAGCTGGCTTTATTATTCCCCCCCCCCCCTTTTTTTTTTTGCCTTTTGGCTTGGAGGCCAGTCCTGGTCCTGTTGCTCCCCAATCCCCACCCCCTTTGGGTACAAAATGAGTGTCCTTGTGCTCCCATGGATGGAATTTAAATGTAAGAGAGTCATGATATCATGATATAATAACGCAGTAGAACATGACAGGGGAGATATTTATTCCTTTCTAGCAACATCTTATTATTTTTTTTTATTGGGATACTCTATGGTTAAGAAGCTAAGATGGGTAGAGTAGAATCGTCTTTATTCTTGTCAGCACGGGTCCTCTGAAGAGGACCATTGCAGGGTTCTGTCCCTCACCGCTCCCTCCCTCTTTCTCCGCCCTCGCCAAGGCCTGTTTCTTTCACCTCCCCAGACACTAAGAAAATTCAGGCCAAATTGTAAAAGACTGGAATGGGTTTTTGGAAATGGCTTGTGAAAGGCTATTAAAGATTCATATATTTAAATAGACTGCCTTATGGGTCAATTTAAAAGTCATCCTCACCAGTTAAAAAAAAAAAGTCCAAGGATGTTCTGGGAGAAGACATTCATTTCTGCTTAAACTCTGTTGTATCTAGGACTTGAAAGTTTCCCTTTGGAAGTAACAGTAAACACTCAGTGAAGTGTTCCATGTTGTACACAGAGCTATGGAAGCATTCTCGATTATTGTATGGTAACCAGAAATATTGAAGTTCTGGTCATCATCTGGACTTTGTTTTTGTTTTTTTTAAAAAAACTATTTTTCTAACACTTTTTATATACCTTAAATGATGGATTTATTAAATTATCCTGTAAGTCAAAACCATACAAAAATAGTGTGCTCTTTATTGTCCATATCCACAAAAGGTTTCTTTAGCACGGGCAAACTCCATAGACTAACTGCTTTGCAAGGATAGAGCCACTGACTGGCAAACTGAGGCCAAGGAGCTTATTCAGGTCCCAGTCCCACTGGACTTCCAGTTACAGAGTCCATTTCTACTTTGAGAGTTGAGATCTTATTTCTGTTGCATTGTCTCTGACCTAAATGATGCAATTGGAAGGGAAACCCTCACTAGTAACAGCATGCTATCTTTATTGTTGAGATAACCAAAAGTTAATTATGTTTTGAGAGAGGGTTGACAGTTTGGAATAGTGGTCAAGGACATAAATTATGAATATGAAGTTAGATTGTTGGGTTTATGTCAAGGTTCCCACTTACTGGCTGTCATCCCAGGTGAGTGCTTTAACTTCTCTGATTTGGTATTTATCTGTAAAATAAGGATAATAAGAGTACTTACCTAGTAGGGCTAATTTGGGGATTTAGGGAAACAATGCATCTAAGCTACTTTACACACTGGGTCATAGTAAATATTCAAAAATTATTAGCTGTTTCTCATATTATGATATGGACATTATACAGTATTATACATACTGTTAATATTAAAAAATCCTCATAATATGATTATTAGATGTCAAATAGGCATTAAATGAATAAAAAGGAATTATCCAAAAAGAATAATTTATGTTAAATTAATCATTGTGTAAGAAATGCCAGCAGGTAGATTCCATATGAAATATTGATAATTATAGACTCTATTTTAACTAAGTCACTAAGTCAGTGAATTGAATTCTGTAATAATGGGTTTTTCTCTTCTTGCTGTTATTGTTATCCCAGTTTCCCCAAACAGCTTTAGCTATTTTACTTACTTTCCTTCACAAACTATTTTGCTGCTCTGAAGTGTAAGTGATTCACTAGGCCAGCAAACATTTTTCACTGTGTGGTATCCTTACTTTGGAAAGACTAAGAAAAATAACAACACTCTTAAATTCTAAGTGTAAATTTTTCAAAGATAAACTTATCCTGTAAAGATAAATAAGCTCCTAAAGTATTTAGTGATGCTAGCTTTTCAGAATAGTGCTATTATTCGCAAACCATCGAAACAAATGTTTACTTAATTAGTTTATTTAATGATTTTGTGACTATTAAATGTATATCTTTATTTGGTAGGCTTGAGTTTGAAGAAACCGAAGAACCTGATTTTACTGCATTATGTCAGAAATTAAAGATACCAGATCATGTCAGAGAAAGAGCTTGGTTAACTTGGGAGAAAGTTTCCTCTGCAGATGGAGTATTGGTAAGAATTCGCCTAAAGTTTTTAATTCATTTTTATCACCTTAAAAATAAATTTTTGGACCACTGTAGAAAATTTAGAAAAATAGAAAAATTCCCCCCAAAAAAGAAAAGCTAGTAATAATTTTATTGCCCAGAGGCAATTTACCTCTGATAACATAAAGAAGTCACCACATAATCCCCCCCACCAAAGTATTTTAAAGCCAATCTTAGATATATTTTATTTATAAAAACTTCCCTAATAATATAAAGACTTTTCAAAAACAAAGCCATATCTTAAAAATAATTTTTAATATCTTCTATTATCCAGGCAGTGTTCAAATTTCCTGTAAATCTCTGAATTAGTTTTATTAGAATTCAGAATCTTTGATAATATTTTGATATGTTTCTTCTATTTTTTTCTTTGCATATAATATTTGAAAATAATTACTAGTGCTTTATATGTACTGGGGAAATATGGTAAGCTCTTTGTAAATTACTGATTTAGCAGTCCATTGGGATGTGAAATATAAAACCCTTATTTTACATGTATTATGTAAAATCTTTATTTTATAGATGAAGACACTGGAGTATAGTAAGGTCAAGTAAATTGACCAACGTCCCTGGCTAGTAAGATCTAAAACAAAGATTTGGGGTCCTATCTATAGTTATACTAGCGACCCGATGCATGAAATTCGTGCAAGAGTAGGCCTTCCTTCCCTTGGCTGCTGACACCGGCTTTCCCCTGGCTCCTGGGACCTGGCTTCTCTCACAGCCCTGTCTTCATCTGGAAGGACGTCTGGTCTAATTAGCATATTAGGCTTTTTATTATTATAGATGCCGTTACATATACTTTTGTATCTTGCTTTAAATGTTTTTCTTAATATCATGAGCATTTACTTGTTATTTTTTTTTTGAAATGTGATAATGTAATTTTCAGTGGAAGTATAATATTTTATTCATTATCGATAGATACATTTTAATTTTTTAATTCTTACTATTATTAGACACTTATTTTTCCCCAAACTATTTTGCAATATATAATAATGAGATAGCTGTCTTTTCTTATTCATAAGAATAATGCTTGCCACAAAAATAAGTCCTTGATAATTTGTTATAAAAATTAATGAATGACTCTCTGATTATTAGTCAATTTTTATGAGTTGTGTTACTGAGTCAAAAGCTATGGACATTTAAAAACTCTTGATAATTATTGCTGAATTGCACTCCAATCGCTTTTAATGAATTTATTTCTCATCAGCATCCTATCCTATCTAATAAAAGAGTAATATGCTAATTGACTGTACCAACACTACACCCACAACCAGTCAGGAGTGCTCTGCAAATTAACCAAGCAAAGATGGCAGGGGGGAGGAGGCAGCGCCCTAGCCACTGGCCTGATCCAATCCACGATGGCAGACCTGGGCAGGCAGCATGGGTCAGTGCCCGCTGCTGGCTTGATCCAAGCCAAGATGGGGGACCTAGCAGGCCTTGATCGAACTGCCTGCCAGGTCCAAGCCACAATGGAGGACCGGGCAAGCAACATAGAGCAGCCCTACGCCACTGGCTGGATCCAAGCCTTGATTTCTGACCTAGGCAGGTGGCAGGGGGGAAGGGAGGAGCAGCGTCCTAGCCACTGGCCTAAAAAGCTGCCATCGCACCACCTGCTGGTCCAAGCCACAGTGGGGACCAGGCAAGCAGCAGAGTGCAAAGCCCTAGGCCATTGCTTGCCTGGATCGGGGACCCAGACCCGAGGTGTGGGGCAGCGCCCCACACTGCTGGTGGGGTCCAAGCCGAGGGGACCTGGGCAACTTCTGCCAAGACCCGCCTGTGGTGTCGAGCAGAGGGAGAAAGCTGGCAGCTTAGAGGGCATTGCTCCCTCTGGAGCCCCAGCTTCGGAATCCCAGCTATGGAAACCAGTAGGAGAATCCCCACAGAATCAGCTGTTGGTCACACAGCTCAAAGGCCTGACAGTTAAGACTCATTCACCTGTATCTCAGACCATGCAGTAGAGAGGTGGGACTATGTTCAAAGAAAAACTGTTGATAAAACGTAGCTTTGCAGCAGAAAGATGCTTATGTTATTGACAGAAAATGTCTGAAGAGCAAAGGGCATCTGATCTTGAAAGAAGGCGACGCCTACGACAGAATGTATCTGAAGAGCAGCCATTGGAAAAAACGTCGCTCTGAACCCGAAAAACACCGTCATCATCGACAGAAAATGTCTAAAGACCAACGTGCCTTTGAAGTTGAAAGAAGGCGGTAGTGAAGACAGAAGTCCAGAGAACAGTCATCAACAAGTACTACCAATATTGGTAGGAACTGCCTTCTCAGCAAAAATGGAGTACATGAGGATGCAATTCTCAAACACAGTTGTGGTGGCATGACTGTTAGATGTGAATTTTGCCTATCATTAAAATTCTCTGATGAAAAACCATCCGATGGGAAATTTACTCAATGTTGTAGCAAAGGGAAAGTCTGTCCAAAAGATATACATTTTCCAGATTACCCTGCATATTTAAAAAGATTGATGACAAACGAAGATTCTGACAGTAAAAATTTCATGGAAAATATTCAATCCATAAATAATTCTTTTGTTTTGCTTACATTGGTGCAAATATTGCATTGCCATTAGGGTATGGACCATACTGTTTTAGAATACATGGACAAGTTTATCACCGTACTAGAACTTTACATCCTTCGGTTGGTATTTCTCGGAAGTTTGCTCAATTCTATATTTTGGATACAGCCAAAGCTACAAGTAAATGATTAGCAATGCCAGAAAACCAGGGCTGCTCAGAAAGACTCATGATCAACATCAATAATCTCATGCATGAAATAAATGAATTAATAAAATCGTATAAAATGCTACATGAGGTAGAAAAGGAAGTCCAATCTGAAGCAGCAGCAAAAGGTCTAGCTCCCACAGAAGTAACTATGGCAATTAAATATGCTCATAACAGTGATCCAGGTAGATATAATTCTCCCGGTTTAACCGAGGTTGCTGTCATATTCAGAGAACCTCCTTTTGAAAGGGACTTGATCATTCATTGTAAACCAGATCCCAATAATCCAAGTGCCACTAAAATGAAACAAATCAGTATCCTGTTTCCTACATGAGATGCAATGACATATCCTATTCTTTTTCCACAAGGTGAAAAAGGCTGGGGAACAGATAATGCATTAAAACTCAGAGATAACAGTGTACTCAACAATAATACTAGACAAAATGTAAGGACAGGAGTCACACAAATGCCGTATTATGGATTTCATCTCTCTGTGAGGGACACATTTAATCCTATTTTAAATGCAGGCAAATAAACAGTTTATTGTGGATTCATATTAAAAAATGGAGGCAAATCGGATAAATTTCATTAAAGCAAACCAATCTAAGTTGAGAGTTGAAAAATTTAGTGGTTTGATGGATTATTTCAAATCTAGATCTGAAAATGACAATGTACCAATTGGTAAAATGATGATACTGCCATCATCATTTGAGAGTAGTCCCAGAAATACACAGCAGTGAGCCGAAACCGGTTTGGCTCAGTGGTAGAGCGGCGGTCTGCGGACTGAAAGGTCCCGGGTTCGATTCCGGTCAAGGGTGTATACCTTGGTTGCGGGCACATCCCCGGTAGAGGGTGTGCAAGAGGCAATTGGTCGATGTTTCTCTCTCATTGACGTTTCTAGCTCTCTATCTCTCTCCCCTCCTCTCTGTAAAAAAATCAATAAAATATATATATATAAAAAAAGAAATACACAGCAGTGATATCAGGATGCAATGGCAACTGTAATGAAGTATGGCAAGCCCGATTTATTCATAACCATGATGTGAACTTTAAATGGGCAGGTATTACAAACAATTTACAATGCTGGCAAAAAGGTGAAAACAGACATGACTTGGTAGCCAGAGTTTTTAATGTTAAGCTGAATGCTCTTTTAAATGATATATGTAAATTCAATTTATTTGGCAAAGTAATAGCTAAGATTCATGTCATTAAATTTCTAAACTAGGACTGCCTCACGCTTACATATTATTGATATTAGATAGTGAGTCCAAATTACGTTCAGCAGATGACATTGGTCTTATAGTTAAGGCAGAAATTCCAGATGAGGACCAGTGTGCTCGACTTTTTTCAAATTATAAAATCAAATACGGTACATGGGCCATGTGGAATACAAAATCCAAATAGTCCATGTATGGAAAATGTTCAAAGGGAGATCCGAAAGAATTTCAAAATGTGACCATTGGAAGTATTGATGGATATCCCAAATACAAACGAAGATCTGGTAGTACAATTTCTATTGGAAATCAAGTTGTCGATAATACTTGGATTGTCCCTTATAATCCATATTTGTGCCTCAAATATAACTGTCATATAAAAGTTGAAGTCTGTGCATCAATTAGAAGTGTCAAATATCTATTTAAATACATCTATAAAGGTCATGATTGTGCAAATATTCAAATTTCTGAAAAAATATTATCAATCATGATGAAGTACAGGACTTCATTGACTCCAGGTATGTGAGCGCTCCTGAGGCTGTTTGGAGACTTTTTGGAATGCGAATGCATGACCAATCTCATGCAATCACAAGATTAGCTATTCATTTGCCAAATGATCAAAATTTGTATTTTCATGCCGATTATTTTGCTGAAGTTTTAGATAGGACTAACAGACATAACTCAACTTTGATGGCTTGGTTCTTATTGAATAGAGAAGACTCTGAGGCATGTAATTATTATTATTGGGAGATTCCACAGCATTATGTGTTTAATAATTCTTTCTTGACAAAATGCCAGAATGGTAGGAATAAAGTATTAGGGAGACTTCACCGTGAGCTTTAGAGAACCAGAACGATATTGCCTTAGACTTTTGCATGTAAAAGGTGCAATAAGTTTTGAGGATATGCGAACTGTAGGAGGTGTAACTTACGATATATTTCATGAAGCTGCTAAACACTGAGGATTATTACTTGACGACACTATCTGGAAAGATACGATTGAGGATGCAATCATCCTTAATGTCCAAACAACTATGGCAACTTTTTGCATACATATGTGTGTTTGGATGTCCTGCTGCTGCAGACAAATTATGGGATGAGAATAAATGTCATTTTTTATTGAAAATTTCTGTTGGAAATTGCACCGAAGAGAAGGTGCCTGTGTGAACTGTGAAATGCATGTCCTTAATGAAATTCAGGAGGTATTCACATTGCATGGAATGAAATGTTCAGATTTCAAACTTCCAGACTATCCTTTATTAATGAATGCAAATACATGTGATGAATTGGATGAGCGACAACAGGCAGAAATTTTGATAAATTCTCTGAATGATGAACAGTTAGCAGCCTTTCAGACTATAACTTTAGCAATCAAGATCAAACTGTACACCCCAAATGCTTTTTCTTGGATGGTCTAGGTCAGTGTTTCCCAAACTTCTCTCATGATGAGAATCACCTGGTGGAGTTGTTAAAATGCAGATTCCTGAATCCCAACTAAGAAGTGCTAAACTAGAATTTTTGGGAACATATAGGTAAAATTTCTCATCATGAGAGAAGTTTGGGAAACACTGGTCTAGGTGGTAGTGGAAAATATATCTGTATAAAGTTTTAATACATTATATTAGAGATCATGGTGGTACTGTTTTACCACAGCATCTACAGGAATTGTTGCAAATTTATTTCTTGGTGGAAGAACTTTTCATTCCCAATATAAATTACTAATTCCATTAAATGAAACTTTAATTTCTAGACTTGATATAAAGAGCAAAGTTGCTAAAACCATTATAAAGGCCCAACTTCTTATAATTGATGAATGCACCATGGCATCCAGTCATGTTATAAATGCCACAGACAGATTACTAAGAGAAATTATGAATTTGAATGTTGCATTTGCTGGGAAAGTTCTCCATGGATATTTTTGACAATGTCTCGGTATTGTGCCGCATGCTATGCGATCGGCCATAGTACAAAGGAGTTTAAAGTACTGTGATGTTTGTGGATGTTTCAGAAAGTTGTCTCTTACAACAAATATGATATCAGAGGATTCTGCTTATAGCAAATGGTTAGTAAAACTTGGAGATGGCAAACTTGATAGCAGTTTTCATTTAGGAGTGGATATTATTGAAATTCCTCATGAAATGATTTGTAATGGATTTATTATTGAAGCCACCTTTGGAAATAGTATATCTATAGATAATATTAAAAATATATCTTGCCGAAACCAGTTTAGCTCGGTGGAGACTGAAAGGTCCCAGGTTCGATTCCGGTCAAGGGCATGTCCTTTGTTGCGGGCACATCCCCAGTAAGGGGTGTGCAGGAGGCAGCTGGTTGATGTTTCTTTCTCATCGATGCTTCTAACATCGATCCTTCTCCCTTCCTTTCTGTAAAAAATCAATAAAATATATTTAAAAAGATCTAAACATGCAATTCTTTGTCCAAAAAATGAGCACGTTCAAAAATTAAATGAAGAAATTTTGGATATACTTGATGGAGATATTCACACATATTTGAGTGATGATTCCATTGACTCAACAGATGATGCTGAAAAGGAAAATTTTCCCATTGAATTTCTTAATAGTATTACTCCTTCAGGAATGCCGTGCCATAAATTAAAATTGAAAGTGAGTGCAATCATCATGCTATTGAGAAATCTTATTAGTAAATAGGGTCTTTGTAATGGTGCCAGATTTATTATCAAAAGATTACGATGTAACATTATTGAAGCTGAAATATTAACAGGATCTGCAGAGGGAGAGGTTGTTCCGATTCCAAGAATTGATTTTTCCCCATTTGACACTGGCCTCCCATTTAAATTAATTCGATGACAGTTTCCTGTGATGCCAGCATTTGCAATAACTATTAATAAATCACAAGGATAAGCTCAAGGAATATTCCTACCTGAACCTGTTTTCGCACATGGTCAGTTATATGTTGCTTTCTCTTGAGTTTGAAGAGCATGTGATGTTAAAGTTAAAGTTGTAAATACTTTTATCTCAAGGAAAATTAGTCAAGCACTCTGAAAGTGTCTTCACTCTTAATGAGGTCTACAGGGAGATATTAGAATAAGTTTTAATCACTTTATCCATCATTATTTGCATCAATGTTGTTTTTATATTATGAGTTTGTTATTGTTGTATCATTTTGTTATTGTTTATTAATAAAATTATGTATTATTTTCATATACATTGCACTCATTTCCTTTTATCTCTCATACTTTTATTATAGAGAAAGGACAAATAGCAATATTAAAATATTTCCTCTAATTAATTCCCTTTCAATGTGCACGAATTTTGTGCACTGGGCCACTAGTCCTATGTAATAAAAGCCTAATATGCTAAGTGTCTGGTTGACTGGCTGGCCGTTCAATCAATCAAAGTGTAATATGCTAATGATATGCTAAGGCTGCTCAACTGCTCACTATGACATTCACTGACCACTGGGGCAGACGCTCTAATCAGTAGGTTAGCTTGCTGCTGGGGTCTGGCCAGAGGAGCCAGATGGGCCAGCTGAGTGAGATGGGCTGGACATGCCCTGGAGCCTCCTTTGGTCCCTCCCCACCTGGCCAACCTCCCACGTCTGTCCTTTGCCCTGATTGTGCACTGGTGGGGTCCTTCGGCCTAGTCTGTGTCCTCTTGCAATCTGGGATCCCTCGGGATGTCAGAGAGCCAGTTTCGGCCCAATCCCACAGGGAGAGCACCACTTAGCCAGGAGCCGGCGCACAGCTGTCGAGCACAACAGCAGTGATAGGGGCCTCTCCCACCTCTGTGGCAGTGCTAAGTATGTTCAACTAATGGCTTAGGCCCGCTGCCCCCAGGGAGTGGGCCTAAGCTGCAGTTGGACATCCCCTGAGGGCTTCCAGACTGCAAGAGGGTACAGGCTGGGCTGAGGGAAACCCCCCCCAAGTGCATGAATTTTGTGCACCGGGCCTCTAATTGTATTAGACTACATCTGTCTCTTTTTACTGATCAGATCAATACAAAAAAAGAAAATCTCTGCTGTTTTGTTTACCCTGGGTACTATAATGAAATCTATAGGCTGTGTAGCTTATAAACAACAGATATTTATTTCTTACAATTCTAGAGGCTGGAAAGTCCAAGATCATGGTGCTGGTAGATTCTATGTCCATAGAGGACCCACTTCTTGACTCATAATTCTTATCATTGGCCTTACCTGGTAGAAAGGATGGGAGCTTTCTCTAGCCATTTTTATAAGAGCACTCCTCCCATTCATGAGAGCTCTGCCTTTACGACTTAATAACTGACTAAAGGCCCTACCTCCTAATACCGTCATGTTGGCCATTTAGTTTCAGCATATGCATTTAGGGAGAATACAAGCAATCAATCTATAGTATATATAATAATAAAAGCATATTATGCTGATTAGACTGGACATCTGTGAAGCCATGGCCAGCATGGCCTTAGGTTCAAAGCTTTGGAGAAAGGGCTGACACTCAATTAATACACAAGACAAAAATTTTAAATTTAGAAATTTTTGGGGAAGCCAGGGAAAGCTTATGTGTAGTAACCAAGTTCCACTGAATCTCTATTCCCATCTGCTTTTATCCTATATAATAAAAGGCTAACGTGCAAATCGACCGAACTGTGGAACGACTGGTTGCTGTGATGAGCACTGCCCACCGAGGGTCAGATATTCAACACAGGAGCTGCCCCTGGTGGTCAGTGTGCTCCCACAGGGGGAGCACCACTCAGCCAGAAGCCAGGTTCATGGCTGGTGAATGCAATGGCAGTGGCAGGAGCCTCTCCTGCCTCCACAGCAGTGCTAAGGATGTCCAACTGCCACTAGGTCCTCTTCTGTGGGGCCTAGGCCATCAGTTGGACTTTCCTGGAGGGCTCTGGAACTTCAAGAGAGCACAGGCTGGGCTGAGGGACACTCCCCCCCCCTCCCCCCGCTCTGTGCATGAAATTTATGCACCAGGCCTCTAGGTTACTAGACTACACAATTGCCTTTTAGGAATGCAAACAGACATATCAATGGTAATGTTTAGTGAACAGTAAGATTATAAGGTTGGGGGAGTTTGCTTTAGGCCATTGAGTCAGCAGTAATAAAATGCAGATATTTACCCTGTGAATATCAAAGAGCCCAATTCAGCTTTCTGACTGGACTTCTCGCATTTATATTAATTACTGTTGATCTTGGTTCTCAGCATTTCCCCCCTCTTTAATTTCTAAATAGATGTTGATGTGCCACTTGCAGAACTTGGATTCTTTTAAGACTTTCATTCAGCATCTGCAGACTAAAATTAAACAAATAAGAACAAGAATGAGACAGGCAATAGTGGTTATGCTAAAAGGCAAAAGTAATGAGATTTAGTGAAAAAGAGTAAATTCTTTAAACTGCTGCCAGGCATCTAAGGAATTAGTTTGTAAGTTTGCCTGGGATAATTATACAATATGCTGCTGTAATTCCAAAATATCAAGGGTGGTGTTATTTTTTATTTATTTTAAAAAATATGTATTTTATTGATTTTTTACAGAGAGGAAGGGAGAAAGATAGAGAGTTAGAAACATCCATGAGAGAGAAACATCCATCAGCTGCCTCCTGCAGAACCCTCCACTGGGGATGTGCCCGCAACCAAGGTACATGCCCTTATTTGGAAGCGAACCTGGGACCCTTCAGCCCACAGGCCGATGCTCTATTCACTGAGCCAAACCGGTCAGGGCAGGGTTGTGTTATTTTTACTTTAAGCATCAAGAAGGTGATTTTTCATTGAAGTTATCATTTTAAACTATATCATTTTGGTGGTGCAAGTGCAGCAGCTGATTTCCATTGATTAATACTATATGCAGACCCATAGGGGCTTCAATCCACAAAGAAAAAAACTGTTCATAAGTTTGCTGCTGGTGGGTGCCATTCATAAGACTTTTTACATAATGGCTTAGTGGGGGGAGGTTTTAGTAATGTTAAATTCTATTTGCCTTTCCCAGAAGCAAGCAGTGATAGTAATTATATTTAGGTTTTCTCTTCCCCCTCCTTTGGTGTTGATGCTAGCCAGAAAAACCTGTTTAATTCTATACACAGAGGAGTAGTAGTTTGATTCTTGTGTCATATAAAAAAGAGAAGCTGGGTGTAATTATACTTTGACCATATATTTACTATACGAGGCAGGCAATCAGTCCATGTAAGGGATTTTACCCAGGGAGGACTTCCCCATTAGTCATTGGTGAAATTACTGCATAGCTGGCTACTGCCAGCATGGCAAGAAAGACATTTTCAGCCATTTTTTGGGTTTTGGTCTTTTCACAAATTTGTTTAGCTTTCTGGACCATCTTCTTTATCACTCCCCAAGTCATCTCTGGACTGTTTATCTTCCGCTGTGTTCATCTCCCACTCCTTATCTTCAGTGTGTTGCCTGGGGCTGCCGCAGTTTGTGGTTGGGGTAGCCAATTGTCTATAGCTGCGAGGTGTGGCTCTAGGCACAAGGTCCTTATTAATCTGGCTAGTTCCTCTCTCGGATCCATGTTGCAGTTTAATATTTCTTGCAGAAATCCACACAGGTTTGGAGAAATTTTCTGGAAATCTACAAGCATATCCTCAACCAAATGTTAGCAATGGATTGGGTTCCTTCCATAAGCCAGATTCAGGATCTTTCCATTTAACTAGACAATTTCTCTTTGTTTTATTCTGACACCAGTGCGACTCCATGGGTGTTTTGCAATCAGCATCACAAGTGAAAATTTTTTAAGTAATTAAAGCTTGGTGCAGCTTGCCCATAGGTGATTTCTCCATCATACTCCCCCCTTTTAGTTTTTCAAGTTGGGATTTTAGCTGCTGATGCTGTCGCTCAATAATGGCCTGCCCCTGGGAATTATATATTCCTGTAATGTGCTGAATTTTCCATTTTTTACAAAATTGCTGGAAATGACAGCTTGTGTAAGCTGGCCCATTATTAGTTTTAATAATTTTTGGAATTCCAGTGACTGCAAAAGCATCTAGGCAATGACTAACAACCTGTTTTGCCATTTCCCCTGTAGATGCAGTAGCCCATGGGACTTTTGAAAAAGTGTCAACAGAGACATGCAATGCCCCAAGGCGCCCAAAGGAAGTATAGTGTGTCACATCTATTTTCCAGATACGATCTCTTAGCAAACCTCTAGAGTTGACTCCTGTGTTAGGCCCTTGAGGTAGATGTAACATGCAAGTAGGGCAGTCTCTGATAATCTGTTTTGTCTGCTGTCAAGAGATTAAGAATTGTCTAGATAACATTTTGGCAGGCTGATGTAAAAGCTGATGAGATTCTGAGGCCTGTTTTAATAAAGCAACCAATTGATCAGCATGTGCATTTCCTTTTGCCAACGGGCCAGGTACAAACTGTGGGCCCTGATGTGAATGATATAAAGAGGATATTGTCTCTGTTGTACAATCTGCTGATCTTGTTTATTTTTATTTTTATTTATTTTTTCTTTTTAATTTTTTTATTGATTAAGGTATCACATGTTTGTTCTCAATCCCCCCCTTCCTATCCCCCATCTCTCCCACTCATGCCCCCACCCCCTATTGTGATCTTGTTTAAATAGTAAAACTTTGGTCACTGAGCCATTTCAAACGAGCAGTTTCAATTCTATTTAATAAACCTGCAGTGTAAGAAGAGTTATAGATAATATTATATTAAGAGGCTCTTGAAAATCCTGTAATGCAGCCTTAATAGCTTCCAATTCAATTCTGTGTATAGAAGTATGACTAGTTTGGATGACTCGGTCTGAATTCATTGCATGATAAGCAGCTTTGCTATTTGATGGACCATCAGTAAAAAACTGTTAATGCTCCAGGAATAGGTTCCTGCCTAGTATTTTTTGGTATAATAATAGGAGTATGATATAGAAATTGTAATAATTTGTCTTTTAGTAGGAGACAACTAAATTCCCCTGAATATCCACTCAGTCCAATTTGCCAATTTAAATGAGTCTGAAATAACATTTCTAATTGCTTCCCAGTGAGGGCAAGGTAAATACATTGGGGTTCTTCTCCTCTAAGCTATATGCAGTGCTTTCTAAGTTGAAATATCAACTAAGCCATAAGTTCTGTGTATGTAACTGCAGTTTTAGAGGATTGATATCCTAGGTGGACCCATTCAATAATAGCAAGAGAGTTTTTATTTTGGAAGATGACTCCAGTGGGACTATTTGCAGTGGGATTAACTGTCCCAATAAAGGCAATTCAGGAAGTACTTGTGCCACTTGGGCTAAGGAGATTGCCTTCTAAATTCTTTATAACTCCTTTCTAGCTTCATCTTTCAATACTTGGGGTGAGGAAAGATTAGTTACCTCTAAGTATATTAAATAAATTTGTCATTTCTCCAGTAGAGATTTTTAGATAAGGTCTTAACCAATTAATATCCCCTACTAATTTTTGAAAGTCATTTAAGGTTTTAAGGCAGTCTTTTCATATTTCATTTTTTTGAGGCCTAACATAATGGTTTTCAATTATGGTACCTAGATATTTAAAAGACATTTCTTTCTGTACTTTTTCTGGAGCAATTTTTAAGCCCCATTTAGGAAGTTCCTTTTCTAATTGAGAAACATAACATAAGTCTGTTATTCCTATGGACTTGCTAGGAGCAAGTCATCCATGTAATGGACAATATTTTGCTTCTCAGCAGAAGCCCTTCCAGATGAAGCTGGGGCTGCTAGGGAAGCCCGGGTCCTGGGTGCCTGCCAGTGGCCAGAGGGAAGCCCGGGTCCTGGGTGTCAGAAGGAGGCCGGTGCTGGCAGCCAGGGGAAAGAAGGCCTTCTCCTGCACGAATTTTGTGCATTGGGTTTCTAGTCTGGTAATAAAAAAGATAAATCCCACAATTTCAAAGATCTAAACATATTCTGGAAATCCTTACTAAAAAAAGCAATATTGCAGTATCATGGATGAATGATTTTGGTCTTATCATCCAAAGCATCAAATCTATAACCATTGATTTGGATACTTTATATACAAAGCTGTTTTGTGCATATGCAGTTAAAAGGAGTCAGAGCTTCTTCACTTCTCTCTCTTTCAGAAAACTTAGGCTTTTAGTTTTCAGAGTAGCTGATTATACAGAGTACTAGAGGCCCGGTGCACGAAATTCCTGCACAGGGAGGAGTGTGTCCCTCAGTCCAGCCTGCACCCTCTCCAATCTGGGATCCCTCTCACAATCCAGGAGCTGGCTCCAAACTGCTCATCTGCCTGCCTTCCTGATTGCCCCTAACTGCTTCTGCCTGTCAGCCTGATCACCCCCTAACCATTTCCCTGCCAGCCTGATTGATGCCTAACTGCTTCCCTGCCAGCCTGTTTGCCCCCAACTGCCCTCCCTGCAGGCCTGGCCACCCCTAACTTCCATTTCTTGAATGCCTGGTCACCCCTAACTGCCCTCCCCTGCAGGCCTGGTCATCCCTAACTGCCCTGGCCGGCCCAGGGCCACTTCAGGCTACAAAGTTTCAATTATAGAAGATACATAAACTCTAACAGAAATGGCTGCCACCTCAGAGCAAGCAGGAGGCTTGGCTCCATTCCAGGCTACAAATTTTCAATTGTAGAAGATAAATAAATTCCAGATACCAGGGCCTCCCCTTGGGTCACCAGGGGGTATGGCTGGCCTGCAAACAACCACAGGCCCCTTGCCCAGGCTGCCCCACACCCCAAGGGAACCCCCACCCTGACCCGGGGCACTTTTCAGGGCAAACAAGCTGGCCTCCACCAGTGCACCAGGCCTCTATTCTATCTAATAAAAGAGTAATATGCAGATTGATCATCACTCCAACACACAAGATGGCTGCCCCAATGTGGGCAAAGATCCTGCCCCCATGTGGACACAAGGTGGCCACCACAAGATGGCCAGCAGGGGAGGGCAGTTGAGAGGGACCAGGCCTGCAAGGAAGGGCAGTTGGAGGAGTTCAACCCTGCAGGGAAGGCAGTTAGGTGTGACCAGGCCGGCAGAGGAAGGAAGTTGGAGGCAAACAGGCTGGCAGGGGAGCAGTTAGACATCAATCAGGCTGGCATGGAAATAGTTAGGGGGTGATCAGGCTGGCAGGCAGAAGCAGTTAGGGGCAATCAGGATAGCAGGCAGGCGAGCAGTTGGGAGCCAGCATTCCTGGATTGTGAGAGGGATGTCCGACTGTCCGTTTAGGCCCGATCCCACCAGGATTGGGTTTAAACGGGCAGTTTGACATCCTTTGAGGGGTCCCAGATTGGAGAGGGTGCAGGCTGGGCTGAGGGACACCCTCTCCCTGAGCATAAATTTCATGCACTGGGCCTCTAGTATACAGATAAACAAGTTTATCTGAAACCTACCATATTTTTCGGACCATAAGACGCACTTTTTCCCCCCCAGAAGTGGGGGGAAAAAGTCCCTGCATCTTATGGTCCAAATATAGCCTACACATATACTGTAAGAAAAAAGTTTTTTTTACTTGCCCGGCTCTGTGTGGTCTCTGTGTGCTTGCCCAGCTCTAAAATGGTTCTAAATGCTGCTGTTTACTTTACAGGGTTGATTACATGTGTTTATGACTGTGATGTTGGGTTTTAATGCACATAAAATATTTTAGGACACTATTTGTTTCAGAATCTTTTTTTCTTCATTTCCCTTCTCTAAAAACTGGTGCGTCTTATGGTCCGGTGCGTCTTATGGTCCAGTGCGTCTTATGGTCCGAAAAATACGGTAGATATTTAGATATTTCAGAAAACGTTTAAATGAAATCTTTTTAAAACATTCATATTCTTTTAAAATATATATATATTTTATTGATTTTTTTTTTACAGAGAGGAAGGGAGAGAGATAGAGAATTAGAAACATCGATGAGAGAGAGTCATCGACCAGCCGCCTCTTGCATGCCCCCCACTGGGGATGTGCCTGCAACCAAGGTACATGCCCTTGACCGGAATCAAACCAGGGGCCCTTCAGTCTGCAGGCTGACGCTCTCCACTGAGCCAAACCGGTTTCGGTTAAAACATTCATATTCTTGTTCCTATTTTAATTTAGCTCTTTTATATATACCTTGATTTTCTAATTCTGAAAAGTATTTTTTATGGTAAGTTGAATCAGAATTGTATTGCTTTCTGAAACCACCAAATACCCTTTATTAGTTTTCTTCGACATTGAGTCTGTTTCAGAAACTACCAAACTTTGTTTATTAAGAATTATTTTTTATTAAACCTGTATAATCTTATTATCCAGTCACCCTGATAAATTTAGTTTAAAAAAAGAATTATTTTTCCTAGTTTTATTCAGGGCATGGAAAGATGATAGCCAGTGTTTTTAATCAACATAAAGATAAATTGTGTTACCATGTTGAGGTGAATTCTGGAAAAAGGAAAAGCACTTGCTATTTTAGAAGCAGGGGCTCTATTGAAAATAAACATGGGTTTTATTAATTTTTTTTAATATTGGAAAATTTGCCAAAGGTTATCATTTTATGACTTGGAACCCTAGAAATTCCCAAACCACAGGACTCTTTCATTTTAATGTTAGCTCATTTATTGGTGATATTTCCTTTTTTTTCAAGCAGAGTGTGTGGTAATTGTAGGAGTTAACATGCAAATTTTAGAAGATACCATTTATTCACATAATTGAATATGAGCTGTAGAAATTGACCTCTCTCCTCAGTGTTTTTCCACCTTGTTTTTAAGAGTAGTAGACATCAGGTTTGTAGTTTTTTGACAGATAAACCGTTTAGTTAAAGGCTGTTTGAGTATGGTGCAGTTTTTTTCTCCTATATGGTTATATCTTCTTGGGTGGATTATCTTTGGGCCTTTATTCCATAAACTAAGCAGAGAGTTTCACTAGAAACTAAGTTCCAGATTAGTTTTTATTAACTCTTTAGAAAATGAAATGATAATTTCTTTGTATGAGTTACTATTTCTGATACCACTATTTTGTTACCAATGTGTGAATGGGAGCTAGCCAACAGACTTGCCTTACCTTTTGTACTGGTGATTGATTCAATGCTGCTTATTTCTCTGAGTATATTTAAGGGGGGTTGGGTGGAGACATTCTGTCCTATATTGGCATATGACCATTGCTATTGCCTTTTTAAAAAATTATATATATTTTATTGATTTTTTACAGAGAGGAAGGGAGAGGGATAGAGAGCCAGAAGCATCTATGAGAGAGAAACTTTGACCAGCTGCACTCCCCTCCCCCGGGATGTGCCCGCAACCAATATACATGCCCCTGACCGGAATTGAACCTGGGACCTCTCAGTCCGCAGACTGACGCTTTATCCTCTGAGCCAAACCAGTTTTGGCATTACTACTGCCTTCTTTTAAAACTGCCCCCCCCTCCCAATACATTTATTATCAATTTAGTGCAGTGAATTAGATATAATTTTGCTGCCTACAAGATGCTTATGGTCTAATTGAGATGTGGATAAGTGAGAAAGTGAGTTAATTGCTTAGATAGGCCTATCCACTGAGTTCTGTAATTGTTGTTAAGGGAGGAAGTTCAAGATGCTCATGTCTTGGGCCAAAGGCTAGGTAAATCTGAACTTGCCAGTTACATATTTTTCTTTCTTTTTTTTAAAATATATTTTTTATTGATTTTATACAGAGAGGAAGAGAGAGAGAGATAGAGAGTTAGAAACATCGATGAGAGAGAATCATCGGTCAGCTGCTTCTTGCACACCCCCTACTGGGGATGTGCCCGCAACCAAGGTACATGCCCTTGACCGGAATCGAACCCGGAACCTTTCAGTCCCCAAGCCGATGCTCTATCCACTGAGCCAAACTGGTTTCGGCCAGTTACATATTTTTCTGGTAGTAGAGTCAACTCTCTCCCACAAAGCCTTTATGTAACTGGATGGCTGATTCAGCTGGTGTTTACCCCTGCATGTTGTATTAAAAATGTGATGAGTACAAGTAAGGTTAGCTTTTGCATTCCTCTTCTTGGCTATGCTACTCTTGCCTTTTAATTTTTCTGAGCACCTCAAAGAATGTCCTTAACATGAACTGCTGCCAGCTAATATTATTCAAATGAAAGGGGAATTTTCTGGCATATTAACATTTTTTCCCTTTCATTCCTACATAAAAATATAGTGAGGAGGAACTCCAGGAATAGAAGAGAAAGGCACCTTTGTCCCCTATATTCCTCTTATACATTCCTGAAATATATTTAACTTGTAACCTTATTTATGATCACTCATTACAGACTCATGAATCAAGTGTAAGGATATATCCTTTTGATGCTGAGACAGAGAACATATTCCTAATGGCTTATTTTCATCTTGGTGGTGGCGAATATTTTAAAATTTGAAGAATTGAGACTAGTGGTTTTAACTTTTAAAATTTCAAGTTAAATTCATGCTAGTTAACTTATAGCGTGAATAGTAAGATAATCTGATTTTCTGATGCCAATTTTTCTGATGTTTCCAAGATGATTTATGTCACCACTTGGTGGAGCTCTTTTATAAATCAGTACATTGTAGAAAAGCAAGTAAAAGCTTTCACTAATTAGGGTTTATCATTAGGGTAGTTCAAGTGAACTAAACTAAATGATAGCTTAGAGGTAGCCTCTTCAAATGTTGATTATTGATTTTTGTTTAAATTTTAATGCTATATCTAATTAAAATTTAAATATTTTAAATATTTTTCTCAAGAGTATTCCTTATTTTTCTCTCTTTATATAAATTTAGTACTTTTTAAAGTTGACTTTTCCTCCTATTTTGTAATTGAAGGTAATTTGGAAAATATAGTTAAGATTAATGAAGAAAATTAAAATCATTTGTAATTCTACCACCTAGATATAATTAACATTTGATATATTTTTTGCCTTCCCTTTTTAAATTTTTCACAAAATTGGAATAAAAACAAACACAGAACTTTGTATTCTGGTGTTGTTTTATCCTAAGATATCATTGGTGTTTTTTCATGTTTTAATAATCTTTTAAATGTTTTAAGGATTTTATATTATACCATGATATAGTTCTATCTTAATTCATAAAGCTATTTTAGTTTTACTTTTTAAAATACGTTGTTATTGATTTTGATGGGGAGAGGAAGAGAGATGGATAGAAAGATAGAAACATCGATGAGTGAGGAACATATCGATCGAAAGCCTCCTGCACTCCCCCTGTTGGAAATCGAGCCCACAACCCAGGCATGCTCTGACCAGGAATCAAACTGTAACCCCCTTGGTTCCTTAATCGATGCTCAACCACTAAACACCACTGGCCGGGCTAACTATATATTTTATTTAAAAATATTTAGGCTATTTCTCCTGTTTTGCTATTATGAGTAATTCTTTGAACATCTGTTATACTAAATCTTGACTCAACTCTGCTATTTTCATTTTATAAGTTTTTTTTTTTAATATAAACTCAACTCTTAAGGATATTGATGCATATAACAAAATGTCCTTCATTGGCACTGTTTTGAAGTTTAGTATTTTCTAAGTACTTTTGGAAAGTACTTTTTTTTCTATTGTAAAATACTTTTTCTTATCCTTTGCTCATTTTCCCCCTGTCCATGTTTTACTATTTCTATCTGGGTAAAAAAAAATTACTTTACCTCTACTTTAACCATTTTTAAGATGCTGTTCTGAGCCCTTTTCATAATTCTCATTTAAATTTTCAAGAAAACACACCAGTTAAAGATTTTAGATCTTAAATTGCCATCAGAAAATAAAGCCTGGATCTTGAAAGACCAATTAGGATTGGCTGGAAATTAGGACGAGATGTGTGAATAATCTACAATATATGGAGGTGATGGGGATGCCATGGAAGTGGGTGAGGTTGCTAAGGAAAAGAGAAAGGTGGTGGGCAAAAGTCCTTGGAGTTGGGAAACACTGAAAAAGTTGTGAGAGAAAGAAAAGAGAACGAGGACGTTGTAGTAATTTTAAAATCTAAGGAAAAAAACTTTTACTGTAAGAGTGTCAGATGCTACATAGAAGTCTTCTTGGATGAAACCAGAAAAGGTCATTCACCTTAGAAAAATAGAGATATTTTTTGAAATAACACTTTAAAAAATGTATTTTTGATATACAAATTATATTGATTTATTAGTTTCAGGTGTTAAGATTCAAGCTTTTTATACAATGTGATCACCCTGCTAATTTTAGTAATCATCTGTCACTGAGTAAAATTATCACAATATTATTGACTATATTTCCCGTTCTCTTTTCACATATTCTCCCTGTCCCCATCCTTCTGGTAAACATCTCTTTGGTTTTTGTTTCTATGTGTTTTTTTGTTGTTTATTCCACATATAAGTGAATCCATATGGTAATTTGTCTTTTTCTGCCTTACTTCACTTAGCATAATACCTTCTAGATTTATCTGTTTTGTCGAAAATGTTAAGATTTTAATTATTTTTTATTGTAGTATAATATTCTGTTTTACATATTAAAATTACCTAGGTGGCTTCCATATCTTGCCTATTGTAAATAATGCTGTAATGTACATAAGGCTGCATATATATTTTCAAATTAGTGTTCTTGCTTTCTTTGGCTATTTAACCAGAAGAGGAATTGTTGAGTCATATGGTATATCTATTTTTAGTTTTTGAGGAATTCTGTAGAGGCTGTACTGGTTTACAGTCTCACCAACAGTGCACAATGGTTCCCTTTTCTCCATGTCCTTGTCAACACATATTACTTGTTGATTTATTGGTAATAACCATTCTGACTGAAGTGAGGTGCTATATCACTTTGTATTGGTTTACATTTCCCTGATAATTAGTGATGTTGAAGATATTTTCATATGTCTTCTGGCCATCTGTGTCTTTATTGAAGGTTTTTTTTTTTTTTTTAATGCTCTCTGCCCATTTTTCTATTGGATTTTTTATTTTTTCTATATTTTGAAAATCAACCCCTTATTGGATACTAGAGGCCAGGTGCACAGTTTCGTGCACCACTGGGGTCCCTTGACATGGCCTGCGAGGATCAGACTGAACCAGCTCTCCGACATCCCCTGCGGGGTCCCGGATTGCGAGAGGGGGAAAGCCAGGCCAAGGGACCCTGCTGGTGCACGATTGGGGCCTGGGAGTGACTCCAGGTGTCGCCTAGTCCCGAGCGGCGCCAGCTGGCTGGGGAGGGATTGTGGGGAGGGTTTCAGGGCATGTCCAGCCTGTCTCACCCAGTCCTGATAGGCTGGACCCTAGCAGCAAGCTAACCTACTTGTTGGAGCATCTGCCCCCTGGTGGTCAGAGTGCATCATAGTGACTGGTCGAATGGTCGAATGAGTGGTTGGACACTTAGCATAATGGTAGAACACTTTTATTATATAGGATATCATTTGCAAATGTATTCTCCTATATAGTAGTTTGTCTCTTTTTGTTGAAGGTTTCCTTGGTTGTGCAAAAGGTTTTTAGTTTGATATAGTCCTATTTGTTTATTTTTGCTTTTGTTTCTCTTGGTGTAGGGCAGTGGTTCTCAACCTTTCTAATGTCGCGACCCCTTAATACAATTCCTCATGTTGTGGTGACCTCCAACCATGAAATTATTTTCGTTGCTACTTCATAACTGTAATTTTGCTATGGTTAATGAATCGTAATGTAAATATCTGTGTTTTCTTTTTGTTTGTTTTCAGGAAAGTGATATTCAGAATAAAAAGGAACTATGGGGCATCTGTATTTTTATTGCAGCAGTTGACCTAGATGAGATGCCATTTACTTTTACTGAGCTGCAGAAAAACATAGAAACCAGGTAAAAAATTTTCAACAGTATCACCTCTATTATTAAAGAAAATTACATCTGACCTTTCCTCTTAATAAACATTAGTAAATGAAACATAAAGGACTTAGGTCAATTAGTGAGCTATCATTCTCTCATGGAGCCCTTAGTAAAAGTGTATGTATGCTGCACTTTCTTAAAAATGTATCAGTTTGTGTCCTGGCAAAATTATCATCATGTCTCTCACTGTCTTTAAACTTTCTTAATTGTAGCTTTTGGATAAAGCCATCTAAAATTAAGTAAAATTGGTGTTTTATTAAAATGAGATACATTAAATTGTTTCATTTTTCTAGGTAATACTTCTTCTTATTACCTCTATATAAAATGTGGAAACATAGGCCTGGTATAATCATATTTAACCTATTGCAGTGATTTTCAATGTGTACCACAAAAATTTTTAAAACATATAATACATGACCTCCTTTGCCTTAAATTGTCAAGTAAAGTGAATGAATCATACTTATACCTACTTTTTTGTCAGATCAGCAAAAAACATATTTTTTGGTGTGCCACAGAATTTTAGAAATTAGTTTATGTGTGAAGAAAAAGGTTGAAAAAGCTGATCTAGTGAATTAGAATTGGTTTCCCTCTTAGAGCTGGCAGTTTAACTTTATTAAATAAAATTGCTAAATCAAAGTGGTTTTTATGTAGCTGAAAAATAATAAAAATATGTAAGTAAATTTTCACATTAATTTATCCATTCAGCAAATGATTTATCGGCTTTAGAAGATTAGAAATAATATGGATATTTGGATTAACATAAACTGGATATAAATCTGGCTCTGTTGTTTTTTAAGCTATATTAGTTGGAGCAGGCTTCTGAGCCTTGAGTCTCAAGTTCCTCATCTATGAAGTGAAAATTATTAGCTATTTTAGAGAATTTCAAGAATTAAGTAACTTATGATGAATAGAGATGTAAAAACTTGATATAATGGGCTAACTTGGGCAAGGGGTTAAGACCCAAAATCCGTTATATTATATAATAAAGTAGGTTTTCCAAATGCATATGTTAAATTGACAAATTAGCTTACCTATTTTTACTTATGTAGACACGTTTTGTGTAATTAAAATTAAGTATGTATGAAAAGTTTTCCGTATATATCACTAATTTTAAATTTATACTCAGTAGGTTCAGTAAATGCATGCACTCATGAGTCACATGAATAAACAAAGGCACAAGGCTGGGCCTGGCTTAGTGCATGTGGGAACATTGCCCTAACTTGTTAAAACTGGTGCAGAAAGTCACACTGTTTGACAATAGAACCAATTACTACTGCACACGATGTGGTGTGATCACATGCTAATCATTCTCAAATATTGCTTACAAGCCCTGACTTGGATTTAAATATGTAGACTATAGTTGTAGATATCTAATACTAGAGGCCCAGTGTGCAAAAGTGCATGAGACCCAGACCTGCTGTATCTGCAGGACCCCAGACCCGCTAGGAGGTTGCCGCTGCCTCTGTGAGTGAGCTGTGAGCCCCAACCTGCCACCGCAAGCAGCTCGCGGGCCCGTGGAGGGACTCAGAGGTGCTCCATGCACCTCCTGGTGACCGGTCATTTGATTGTTCTAGCTTTACGGCCACTGGCTTTTTATAATAGAGATTTATGTTGGCGGAATTATCACAGTGTTTTTTTTTCCAACATATGGCCTATTTGCTAAAATGTTAATTTAATTATAAGCACATCTTGGCTAAAAGCATTTTAAAATTAACCAGAGTGTTAATTTTCACATGTAGCGTATGGACCAGAAATTTTGTTTGTTAAATCCAAAATGCGTTAAATCAAGGTCTACAAAATTGAGGGTTTACTGTAGTTCATAGTCAATACCTGTAACATGTTAGGGGTCTTAATCTCTTTTTCTGTAGCCCTGCCTCCCCATTACCTGCTGTCCGCCCCCCCCCCCCCAAAAAAAAAGGAAAGAAAGAAAACTTGAACAACTATTAGATAATATAATATGCAGGTTCTAATGATATAAAGGTGAGAAATAATCTCCAATCTCAAGAAACTCAATTCAGTGTGGAAGATAAAAGTAAACAGATGATTGCAATACAGTATTATATTCATAGACTATTAAATAAATATGATAGAGAAAGGCTATTACATCTTTTATTTATAAAATGAAGTAATTTTCCTGCAAGGCTTTTCCTAAACCCGTTTTCTTGAGTATTCACAGAGCAACCTGATTTATAACTTGGGCACGTCATAAATATAGTAATGTATTTGGTATACTTTTTTCTTATGCAACTTTCACTGTTCTGGTAACTGTCCAGGAGTGTTATCTGGACAGTTACATCTTAAATGTGCTCTGGTGAAGGATTAGTTGTTTTTTATTTCCAATATTTTTTTAAAATGTATATAAAAAATGAAACAAAATCATAGTAGACACAGGACTAAACTTTTTATTATAAGATTCAGCAGGTATAAAATTAATGTCAAATTGCCATAACATGCTTACTTTTAATTTCTGTACTTGTGTTTAATTGTGGACTGGTAACAAACATTTCACAGACTAGTGTCTACTCATGGATCATTGGTCTAGAATATGTAGTTATCAACAAATCTGTGTGTCTTAATTATGGCTTTTTATGCCAGCCTGCCAGCCTGCCTGCCTGTCTACCCTGCCTCTTTTTTCCTTCAAGGGAGGGCCACAGAAGGAATAGACAGTCACATAAATTAACAGAAGTCTTTGTATTCACAATTCACAGTTTTCATGGTGCTCCATGGATAGGTAATGCCATATATCTCATTAAAACTGAAACTGAGTGATTCTTGAATACATGCTATTCTAAGGTTGATTTCTTTTTTTCCTGGATGAATCTACACATTTGCTCCACTCTCTTTTCTAAGTAACCATCTGGTCATCTACTCCATATCATTTCTCCCCCCCTTTATTGGATTTTCCACATAGTGTGTCATGGCTGCCCTAATCCCTTCTATATCAAAGGAACTTTTTTTTTTTTTTTTAATATTTTATTGATTTTTACAGAGAGGAAGGAAGAGGGATAGAGAGTTAGAAACGTCGATGAGAGAGAAACATCGACCAGCTGCCTCTCGCACACCCCCTACTGGGGATGTACCTGCAGCCAAGGTACATGCCCTTGACCGGAATCGAACCAGGGACCCTTCAGTCTCCAGGCCGACGCTCTATCCACTGAGCCAAACCGGTTCCGGCAAAGAAACTTTTAATAACCTTCTTTTTGGGCTTTGTGTCCTTCGCTGACAGCTGAAATTTATATTTTTCCAATTCTCAAGATAACTATCTCCAGCCCATTTTTTGGAATGAAACCTGTAACTTTAGTTGCTGAACAGCGTATGAATGGGTCTGGTGGCTCCCCTTGAGGGCGGTCTAGGAATGGGAAGTCGGTTGGAACAGGAGAGGAGAGTACCCATGAGGGGGAGCTTTGGAGATGCAAGGTGGTTACGTACAGGGAGATTGAGTCAATAAATTAAAGATAGATGGATTCTAGGCTTTCTCACTGCCAATGAAGAGTTATAAGCATGACATGAAATAATTGAGTTTATGTTGGAATTGGATAAATAAATGTGAACTTTTAAAAATATATAGGTAGATAATAGAAATATATATATATATATGACTTTTATTATCCTTTTCTGTATTCTTAATGATAAATAGATGTAGGCATAGATATATAGATATAAGGGTGTAGGTTGAAGACTAGTAGATTATTTTTCTCTTCAAATTCTAGGAAAATAAAAAAAGTAATTCCTTCCAAAGGATATTCATAGTGATTTGATATAGAGCTGATAATATTTTGAATTGAAATGTCTATGCTTTGAAAATGAAATAAAATAAATTTTTAAAATTGTAATTCACTTTTTTCTATTCTTTTCTTTGTAGTGTCTATAAATTTTCTTACTTACTAAAAGAAATTGATACCAGTACCAAAGTTGATAATGCTATGTCAAGACTCTTGAAGAAGTATAATGTATTGTGTGCACTCTACAGAAAATTAGAAAGGTAAAGTAAAAATTTTATTAGGATTATACCCTGGTTTTTTATATAACTTTTCATGGTTAGATTCCCTCTGGGAACAATTACATATTTAGTAAAGTTATTAGGTATCTTTTTAAAAATATATTTTTATTGATTTCAGAGAGAAAGGGAGAAGGAGAGAAAAATAGAAGCGTTAATGATGAGAATCATTGCTTGGCCTTCTCCTGCACGCCCCTTACTGGGGATTGAGCCCAAAACATGGGCATGTGCCCTGACCAGGAATTAAACTGTGACCTCCTTGTTCATAAGTCAATGCTCAACTACTGAGCCACACCAGCCAGGCAAAGTTATTAGGTTATTACCCCTTAAACTTGTTCCCGTTGCTATAACTTTTCTTATTCTTCACTTTTTAATTTATCCAATTATATGCATTCTGAATGTTTCCTCCAAAATTAATTGTTTTTATATATTTTCATGTGTCCATTTGTTTTTACCAAACTTTAAGCTTAGTTCCCACTTTAGCCTTCTCTGTGAGAAGACTTATAGTTTTGAGTGGAAGAGTGACCTAAATTTAAACTTCTTCTTAATGATGTTATTTAATTTTGAAAAAGAAAACATATTGGTGATGGAAGGTATATGTAATCTATACTACCAAGCCATGATTGTATTCCCAATGGTGGTTTAGAAGACTTTTTGCTCAACTAGGAAAAAGATGAAATTCAGATAAACTTAGGTTAAGTTTTTAATAAACTAGTACTTTTCATCCAAGTCTGCACTCCTAGTATTACAGTCCTTAATTTGGCATGTGCCTATTACTATGTTCATTTAGGGGCTCATTTTATTTGGGTAAAAGAATATGAAAGTTAATGTTTTAGCTAAATAAGCAGTTGTAAGAGGAGAAGGGAAAAAAAAGATGTGTCCTTATTAAGTTAGAGAATGAGTATGGAGATAAGAGTTGAAAAGAAACATCTTCTCAAAAGGATGTTTTTATTTTTTTCATTTTCTTTTTGGTTGGTATATTAGCCCAACTTCAGAGGTGTGATGGTGAATGAGAAAAGTGGAAATAAAATGGAAGATTGGCCTAGGGCTTTAAAAAAAATCCTCACCTAAGGATATTTTTCCCATTGATTTTCCAAAAGAGTGGAAGGGAGAATCAGTGGGGAGAGGAGAGAGAGGGACAGAGGAAAGAAGGGAGGGAGGGGAAGGGAGGGGGAGGCAGAGAGAGAGAAAGAGCGAGAAAGAGAGAGAGAGAGAGAGAGAGAGAGAGAGAGAGAGAGAGAGAGAGAGAGAGAGAGAGATAAATTGGTTGCCTCCTGCATGAGGGGCCAGGCGTAACATTCAACTGTGGAAAGAAAGTCCACACGGCTGCTGGTGTCAGGGGGTTCTAGATCTAAGTCCACAGTCATGAGAGGCTGGGCCCAGAGGGGTGGCCTGAAGAACTGCCCAGGGAGAGAGAAACTAGCGTTTGCCCAGTTGTTTTGCCTCTTTGCTCTTTGCTTTTATTCCCTAAACTCAGCTCATAGGACTTTCAAATACAAACACGCACTCGTGGCTGAGGTGCAGATTTGTGGAATCTGGGGAGAGGCTGTGGAGGTGAGCAGGTCGGGGAGAAGTGACCGGGAGTCTGGCGCTGGGACATTCCTGACTTCTCTGGACCTAAGCAGCCATGTATCTCCTGAAGAGCCAGCCCTTCCAAGCAGCCTCAAGGCAGCTAATACACCCACACCCAGACTATACCCAGAGCAGTACAAAGAACACAAAAATGAATAGCTGTGAAGAGCCCTCAGGCACTGATTTGAATAGAGATGTTCAGGCTCAGAAAGCAGTACAGTACCCTCCCTACCTATAGCCCTGTCAGAAACAGGTGCTTGAGAGATAAAAATTGACAACGGGCAGATTGGTTCTGCCTGCTTGCAATCAAGACTGTGGAGATGGACACAGACAGAAAAGCAGTGGATCGCTTGGAACTTCAACCTGCTGACTACCTAACAGGAAACTGAGAAGTGGTAGACGGAACAGAAGAGTGGGATATTAAACCAGCCCCCATGGAGCATTAAAACTTGGCTGAAATAAATGACACTTCACATTTTTATTTTTTAATCTTTTATTTAAAAATTTTTTTGCATTATTTTTTCTTCATTCTATTTTTTTAACCTTATTTTTTAATTTTTTTTTTCTTTAAAAATGTTTTCTTTTTATCCACTCATTCTCTTTCTACCTCCTCTATACTGAACAAATATAGCGAATATCATTTTTGCTTTCTTTTCTCTTTCCTAATTCTCTTTTTTTCTGGTGGTCACTTATATTGGGGTTATTGGTGTTGGGAGTACATTTGTTTTTTTGTTTTTTGTTTTGTTTTGTTTTGTTTCTCCCTCCCATTGTCTTGTCAAGTTTGAAATGCTTGCACTAAGCAATCACTGGTTTTATTACTGGTCAGGGCACATGCCTGGATTGCAGGCTCAATCCCCAGTAAGGTGTGTGCAGGAGGCGGCCGATAAATGTTTCTCATCATTGTTTCTGTATTTCCCTTTTCCTTCCTCTCTAAAAATAAAATAAAAATAAAATCAATAAAAACATATTTTAAAAATAAGCTTACAGTAAATAAATATATTTTGTAATAAAATGTATAATAATACATGTGATGCTCTATTTTAGAAGATTATATATAAGAAGTAGAAATTATACAATGAGCAAAATATTGTACATGTTGAAGGTGATTATGGGCTGTTTTTGATCAGGAAAAACTTATAGAAGGCAATATCTGAAGGTTTAAAGGATAAACAGAAACTCACCAAACGCAATGTGTAGGAACTGGGACTGAGCATCCTAAGCAGATTAGTATGTGTATAAAGTGAAAGCAGTACCACAATGTATTTTAATATTTCTAGAGGCTGAAAGGCAGGAAGGGATCAGATTGATAGTGGATTAGACTTTCTCCTGCAGATGATGGGAGTCATTGAGTTTAAGCAAGGGAGTAATATAGTCATATTTGGCCTTATGAGGTTCACTGAGGATTAATGTAGTCATTTTTGGCTTTACAAGGTCACTCAGGTCTTTCTAAAAGGGATTACAATTTTTATTTACTGGTTACATGAGATAATCCAGTGTTTACTGGCCTTGAAGTGGACTGGCAGGGTTTTAAAATTTTATTTGTACTGTTTTCTGAAGAGCAGTTGTGAAGTTTAACTGTGATATCAAAACCTGTTAATTTGAGGTTATACTTTATGTACATACTAGAGGCCTGGTGCCCGAAAATCGTACACGGGTAGGGTCCCTAGGCCTGGCTGGTGATCAGAGCTGATCTGGCCTTCCTGCTGCTGGCTGCCAGCCGGGACTTTCCTTCGTTCCATGTCACCCCCTGGTGGTTAGCACACGTCATAGTGAGCAATCAAGCTCCCTGTCTCTTGGTCAAACTCCCGAGGGGACAATTTGCATATTAGGCTTTTATATATATAGATTACAGGCTGTAGTGATTATAACTTTAGTAAAGCTAAACAGATCCAAGTATGAATATTAATTTTTTCTTTTACAACTGTGTGGGCTAGGAAAAATACTTAACTTTTCTAAACCTCAATTTCAATCTGTCAAATATATCTAATAATGCTTTCTTTTTAGGGTAATATAGAATTAACTAAGATAGTGTTGCTGGTTATCTTGTCTCCTAGAACATACTAAGGGCTTTATAAATAGTAGTTTTTTAAAGCTATTTTTAGCTATAGTAGTGCTGTGACATAGAAATACAGTGCAAGGGCCCTAATCAGTTTGACTCAGTGAATAGAGTATCATCCTGCAGACCGAATGGTCCCCGGTTCGATTCTGGTTAAGGGTTATGGACTTGATCCCCAGTTGGGGGCATGCCTGATGAGTGATTCTCTCTCACATCATTGATGTTTCTATCTCTCTCCCCCTCTGCCTTCCTCTCTGCAATCAATAAAAATCTATTAAAAATAATAAAAAATATAAAAATGTACTTAAAAAAAGAAATACAGTGCTAGGCATGCATTTTTTTATTTTTTTTAAATTTTTTTTCTGATGAATGGGATTTAATAAAAGATATTGGTTGCACGAGTGTATTACAATGGCGTAGAAGCCAAGCAGGTTACATTTCAATATTTTCAATTAGTACGTAATGATCATTTATTTGGCATTGTGCTTCAGTACTCTTGGGAATGTAATAGTAAGTTTAAGTCCTGAATGCCAAATAAATATTATAAAGATAAAAATGTACTCAAGCCAATTTTACAGAAATTAATGGTTAAGCAATAATACTGAATCAGGATATTTTTGTAATAGATATAGAATAATGAGATTTCATACAACATTCTTATTAAATAGTTGCATAAATGTGTTGTTTTTTGCCTACCCATTAATTTTAAAATCTCTAAATTTTCATATGAGCCATATAATTTTTTGGACATAATAGCAGTTCAATTAATGTTTGTGTAATATAAAACATTAAGCTTTCATAAGTATTTATTATATTTACCTACAACTTCACCATCTGTACCAATAAATATAATTTGCTTGATTTTAAGGTAGTGTGGTTTGGTTTTTTTTTTTCTTCTTCTTTTTTTCCCATTTTTTAAATTAAATTATTATCTGTGTACATATTTTAACATTGCCCCCCCCCCCCCCCCATACATACCCTCCCTCCCCAGAGTTTTGTGTCCATTGGTTGTACTTATATGCATGTATACAAGTCCTTCGGTTGATCTCTTATCTCCCCCAGATCTCCCTACTCTCCCCGCTGTAATTTTACAGTCTGCTTGTTGCTTTACTGTCTTTATATCTGACTTTTGGTTTGTCAGTTTATAATGTTCTTTATTATCCATAAATGAGTGAGGCCATGTGGTGTTTCTCTTTCATTGACTGGCTTATTTCACTCAGCATGATGTTCTCCAATTCCATCCAGGTTGCTGCAAACGATGAGAATTCCTTCTTTTTTTATGGCAGCATAGTATTCCATTGTGTAGATGTACCATGGTTTTTTGATCCAATCATCTGCTGACGGGCACCTAGGCTGTTTCCAGATTCTAGCTATTGTAGATTGTGCTGCTATGAACATAGGGGTGCATATATCCTTTCTGATTGGTGTTTCTAGTTTCTTGGGATATATGCCTAGGAGTGGGATTACTGGGTCAAATGGGAGTTCCATTTTCAGTTTTTTGAGGAAACTCCACACTGTTCTCCACAGTGGTTGCACCAGTCTGCATTCCCACCAGCAGTGCACGAGGGTTCCTTTTTCTCCACAACCTCGCCAACACTTGTCGTTTGTTGATTTGTTGATGTTGGCCATTCTGACAGGTGTGAGATGGTACCGCATTGTTGTTTTGATTTGCATCTCTCGGATAATTAGTGACTTTGAGCATGTTTTCATGTGCCTTTTGGCCTTCCTTCTGTCTTCTTTTGAAAATATTCTATTTAGGTCCATTGCCCATTTTTTAATTGGATCATTCATCTTCCTTTTATTTAGTTGTATAAGCTGTTTGTAGATGTTGGAGATTAAACCTTTATCAGTGGTAACATTTGCAAATATGTTCTCCCACACTGTGGGCTTTCTTGTTGTTTTGTTGATGGTTTCTTTTGCTGTAAAAAAGCCTTTTATTTTGATGTAGTCCCATTTGTTTATTTTCTCTTTAGCTTCCATTGCCCTAGGGGCAGTATCAGTGAAGAAGTTCTTTTGGCATATGTCTGAGATTTTGTTGCCTGTGGATGCTTCTAGTATTTTTATGGTTTCCCGTCTTATGTTTAAGTCCTGTATCCATTTTGAGTTTATTTTTGTATATGGTGTAAGTTGGTGATCTAGTTTCATTCTTTTGCATGTATCTGTCCAATTTTCCCAACACCATTTATTGAAGAGACTGTCTTGATTCCATTGTATATTCGTGTCTCCTTTGTCAAATATTAATTGAGCATAGTGATTTGGGTTGATATCTGTGTTCTCAATTCTATTCCATTGATCTATATGTCTGTTCTTGTGCCAGTACCAGGCTATTTTGAGAACAGTGGCTTTGTAATACAGCTTGAAGTCTGGTATTGAGATCCCTCCTACTTTACTCTTCTTTCTCAGGATTGCTGTGGCTATTCGGGGTCTTTTATTGTTCCAAATGAACTTTTGGAGAGTTCTTTCTAGGTCAGTGAAATATTAGGCATGCATTTTAAATGTTCTAATAGCTACATGACTAAAGTAAAAGGGAACAAGTGCAATTAATTTTAACATTTATTTAACCTACATATCTTAAGATGTCTCATTTCAGCATGTATCATTCACACAAAAAATGTACACAAAAGTCCATAGCATTATTTGTAATAGCTGAAAAGTGAAAACAACCCAAATGTCTTATCAACTAATGAATGAATAAACAAATATGCTATATCCATATGATGGAATATTATTGATTGATAAAAAGGAATAAAATACTGTTACATGCTATAACATAAATGAACTTCAAAAACATTAAGCTGAGTGAAAAAAGCTAGACACAAAAGACCATATATTCCATCAGATGAAATGTCTAAATAAACATATCCATAGAGACAGAAAGTAGATTAGTGATTGCCAGGGAGTGGGAAGTGAAGGGAGTGAGGAGTAAGGGCTTTTACATATTGATTTTCTTTATGGGGAGATAGGAATATTTTGTAATTAAATAATGGTGATGATTGTCTAAATAAGTGAATATAATAAAAATTATTGAATTTATAGACTAAAATAGTTAATTTTATGTTATGTGAATTACATTTCATTAAGAAAATACAAAGCCAATATAAAAGTTATTAAAGAGATATTTTACATTTGCTTGTGACTACCATATTTGACAGCACAGATATATACAGAATGTAATTATCTTCACTACTAATTACATTCTGGGAAGTGAAGTGAGTGGGGAGTAAGGACTGTTATGTATTGAGTTTCTTTATGGGGTGATAGAAATATATTCTGGAATTAGATAGGTGGGGCAGGGTCCCTCAGCCCGACTTGCACCCTCTTGCGATCTGGAACCCCTCAGGGGATGTCCAACTACTGGTGTAGGCCTGATCCCTATGGATCCCTAAAATGGCAGTTGGACATCCTCCTAGCAATTTGGGACCACTGGCTCCTAACTGCTTACCTACCTTCCTTCCTGATCGCCCCTAACCACTTGCCTGTCTGCCTCAATGCCCCTAACGACCTCTGCCTGCCTGCCTGACCATCTAAGTGCCTCTACTTTTATTCCTGCCACTGCAGCTTCATCTAGAAGTACGTCTGGAATGACGTCCAGAAGGTCATTCTGCTGTCTAATCTAATTAGCATATTATGTTTTTATTATTATAGATAATTATCTTTACCAGTGCTTTTTATTTTTTCATGTTGATGTGAATTACTATCTTGGGTCACTAGTTTTTGCTTGAAGAACTTCTTAAGTATTTTTTTGAAGGTGAATCTGTTCTATAGATTTCCTGATGTTGTTTGGGAATGCCTTTCTTTCAATTTCCCTTTTGAGATGTAATTTTGGCAGATATATGATTCCTGTTTGATTGTTTTTTTCTTCAGCACTTTGAATATGTAATCCCACTGCCTTCTGATGGTCATTGTTTCTAATGAGAAGATAGCTGTTAATGTTGGAACATTTTTCTTTGACTGTTTTCAAGATTTTCTCTTGTCTTCATCGTTTTTACTTTGATACATCTGGGTGTAGATTGGATTTGGGAAAATTTTAGCCATTACTTCTTTAAATATTATTTCAGTTTCCCCTCCCTCCTCCCTTTCTAGTACTCCCAATACCCTATATATTGTTACATTTTTTGGTGTCCCACATTTCTATGAGCCTCTTCATTTTGTCTTTTTCTCTTTGTTCTTCAAACTACTTAATCTCTTTAACTTTGTCTTCAAGTTTAGCGATTCTTCTGCCAACTTGGACCTATTATTTAATTCTTGTGAATCTCTCATTTAGGTTATTGTACCTTTCAACTCAAATTTACATTTGGTTATTTTTAAATAACTATGTCTCTTTATTGGTATTCTCTGTAGGATGGGACATAGTCAGCATATATTTCCCCTTTCAGCCTGGTTTCCTTTAGTTCTTCAAGCATATTTATAAAAGCAGCTTTGAAGTCTTTGTTAAGTCTGACACCTGGGTTTTATAAATGCAGTTTCTGTTGCCTGCTTTTTTCCTTATGTAGAGTTCACACTTTCATACTTATTTTTGCAAACTGGCATTTTTTATAACATTTTGGCAACTCTGGATAGATTCTTCTCAATCCTGGGGCTTGCTGTTGTTATTCTTTTTCTTGTTTATTTGTCCAGTGACTTAGCTGTAATAGTTCAGTGAAGCCTATTTATCCCAGAGTGTATAGCTTCTGATATTGCTCCTCCATGTAGCCATGGGCATGTGTATAGTCACACTGAGGTGATAGTGGTTTTAGTGGGGTTCTCTTTGATGATCTTTTCCTCTGATCTCTCTTGTTAATCTAACTGCTTTGGTTGCTATTGCACCTAGCTTTTACTTTCCATGGATTGCTAACTGATTGCTTTATTTTTTGACAATGTCCTGAGTATTGGTGGAAGTGGGATTCTTGGGGAAATGGGATTAGTGGGGTTGTAGGAATAAGTATTTCTGGAGGCCCTCATGAGTGGATGAGATATAGGAGAAAGCTTTATTTTCATGGAATTACATTCCTGGATTTCTAAAGTTCCCTTTTCCTTATCTCAGTAAGAGAAGAAATATAGCTGTGGTTTCGGTAAAGCCAGAAGCAAAGCCGATGTCCAGAGTTTTGTTTCCATGTTGGAGCCAGGCCCAATACAGCATTAGGCAAGTTACAGTCCATTAGTCCATTGTGTGTGTGAGTCCACATGGCTGTGGGCCATGTGGGAGAGCGCTGGAGAGCGCTCCCTGAGTAACCAGAGTCCTAAAGGCCCTGAAAGCACAAGAGGGTGAATTCCTTTGTTTAGGGGATTCAGTATTTCAAATTATCTGGAGCTTGCAGTGGCCACACACATTCCAGCCAATGACCTTTGTTCCAAGGAGTGATTGACAAGCAAGTATTGTGGGAAGATTGCTTATAATGTCTGGCCTTTCCTTTGCTCCTTTCCTGTATTAATAATTAAGTTAATTACAATGGTATTGGACTGATCCATTTAAATTTGGTTCCCTTTGCAAGAGTAATCTTTGAGTTCAGTCTTGAGGTTTGTTCTAACCTCAGGAGAGCTTTTCTTAGCTTTTCCCCTGGTTCTCTCTTAGATGACCTAGGATTTAGGTTTTTGCTCCCACATAGCTACCAGCTTTCTCTTACTTGCTTACCACCAAAATCTCCGTTGTTTTCAGCAGGGCTTTTAGCTTTGATTGTTTCCACACTCTCTTCCAATGACTTATGTCTCTTTCTTTGATATTAATTGAAGTTAATTTCCTTGGAGAGAGCTTCAGATCTCTCTGTTCTTAAGGCCTATCTCTCCCTGGACAATACTATTGTGCCACTACTCAGGAAATCAGAGTGGGAATAGTTTCCACTTTTTTGAGTGACAACTCTGCTTTAAGAGTGTGGTGCTAAGAAGGGGCCATAATCCCTTGTCTTCTCAGATTGCCTTTATTGGTTAGAACCTCTGTCTTATCAGCTAACTGGAGTAAGGGAAGTCAGAGCCCCAGTAATCTTGATCTGCTCTTCCTGGATCTTTTGTCCTATGACTGGGGAGGAAGGGAGCCCAGCCCTCTCAGTTTGTCTGGCATGGGGTATGAAGAATGCTGGTATCTTGCGATTCCCAGAGAGATAGACCTCGGCTGGGAGCTCTGGAGAGAGGGAGCCCGTGTCTTGGCTGCACCTGCCCACGTTAGAGCTTTGCGATGCTGGGATAGAGAGGAGGAAGAAGTAAGTTTTTGTTTAAATTCCACAGACTATCATTGTTCTTACCAAGATTTAGTCAAATTTCTTGAAGAAATGTTTCTATTTTTGCTTTGTATAATCTTAGGAAAATTTCCAGAGACTTTAAATGTTTTTTAATAAATAATTTTCACCAGTTATAGTTATTACACTGGAAACAGTTCTGTGAAAATCCTTATTTTGCCATTCTGGAAGTATGTCCTAAAAAAGTAGGTTTATTGTACTTTTCAATTGTGTTATTTTAGTGAAACTACTCATTAAATAGGTTTTTATGACCTGGTCTGGGATTTTAACAAGATCAAGATTCAATTACAAATATACAGATGAGTTACAGATGCACATATGAAGTCCAATCCTTTTGTAATTAGATATTACCATGATGTGTGTGAAGTGCCATAGTTGGAAAAATATACCTTAACTTTGTTTTATGATGCTATGATTTTTTTGTTTTTTAAACATATACTTCTTAAATAAGATTAATAAAGTCTAATAAAATTTATTTCTAAATTATGAAAAATATTACAAATGTAACTTTACAAAAAGCCATAATGTTAATATAATTATTTTTTTCTTTTAGGACATGTGAACTTATATATTTGATGCAACCAAGCAGTTTGTAAGTAGTTGAATGCATTTATTTTTCACTTTTTTTTTTTTTTAAGCAAGATCTTTCTGGAGTTATCCAAAATATGTTGATAATGTCAGGGTAGTTTAATTGATTATAGCATGCTTCTTCATAAAGTAAGGTTATAGTTCTAAGGCCAACAGCTTATTTATCTTCTCATAAAGAAAAATCATTTGAAATACTTGTCTTTTACTATACAGGGGAACTAATAAAGTGGAAGTTGTTTCAGTGTAATGTATCATCAACTCTGGGAAAACTGCACGTTCATTGACTCAATCTTTATTGAGGTTCTATTACAGGCATATTCTTTTTTAAAATCCTCACTCTAAGATATATTTTTATTGATTTGAGAGAGAGAGAGAGAGAGAGAGAGAGAGAGAGAGAGAGAGAGAGAGGTTAGAAAGAAACATCGGTTGGTTACCTCCCATACATGTCCTGACTAGGGTGTCGAACCCCCACAGTCTAGATATGTATCATGACTTAGAATTGAACCTGCACCTTTTGGTGTACTGGATCATGCCCCAACCAACTGGGCTATCTGGCCAGGGTTGGGCACATAATTTTTGTGTAAAAAATAAGTATGAACACCTATATTAAAATTTCCAAATTATTTTTTAACTCATAACACACGTTCCAACAGTATACCCATGTAAGATCTCTATAAAGTTTTTCTTTGGAAAAAGAATGAGTAGTATATGAGATTTTCTGCCCCCTTCAAGTAGTAGTATTGAAGATAATTAATATAAAGGAAAGTTATATATTTATTAACTCTATTCATTATTAATTTCACTTGTTAATTCCAACAAGTGAATGAATCGGTGAATTAGAATAACCCAGACCTCTATTTTTCTGCTTATTATGTTGATTTTCATTAGATAACAGAGCAGAAAACTATTAAATAACTGAAAACTAAGTACAGTATAGTATACTATTTCCTGTGCATAATTAAATTTTTTAAATAAAATGTTTTACTACTATGGGCACAATATTACCTTGGTATAAACACTAAGTGAGACAAAGTAGTAAGTTCATGTGTAAATTTGTGCAGTTAAAATAGACTGTATTCTATTATGTAATCAAGTCTGTATTTAAAAAAATGTGTGTAGGAGGGAATCAGGTATAATTAGAAAGCTATAGTAAAATTTTTCTTCTTCTTTCTGATTGCTTACTAGAATATCTACTGAAATAAATTCTGTGTTGGTGCTAAAAGTTTCTTGGATCATATTTTTACTAGCTAAAGGTAAAGTCATTATTTTTGTTATATGATAATGTTTCAGATGTAATAATTGATTAAATTTTTGGACTAAGCTCAAAGTTTTATTCAATTTAATGTTGCTGCCCCCCTCTCCCTATTAACCACAATTCTTTATGTGCCTTGTTAACTATTAGCAAGTCCTTGTAATTCTAATATTGAAGCAACATTGGAAATATCTCATTTCATTTCTACTATCCACTCCTCTTTTCTTTCTAATTTTTAAAGAATAATCTTATTAATTTTATAAAAATGATATGTACTTACTACAAACAATTCAAATAACACACCAAAGTGCAAAGAAAAACTGAAAATTTACCCAAAACCCATCCAAAAATAATAATCATCATTAAAATTATGGGGTTTCCCAAAGCTATGTAATACCCATCAAAATCCCAATGACATTTTTTTAAACAAATAGAACAAAATATCAGATTTGTATGGAATGACAGAAGAATAACCACAGCAATAATGAGAAAAAAAATAACAAACCTGGAGGTATCAGACTACCTGACTTCAAATACTACTGAGCAACACTGATCAAAGCAGTATGGTATGGGCCAAAAAACTTATACTCAGACCAATGGAACAGAATTGAGAGCCCAGAAATAAAACCACATGTATATGGGCAAATAATTTTTGACAAAGGAGCCAAAAGCATTACTGTAAAGCAGTGTTTCCCAAACTTTTGACATATGTGTGCCCCTTCTATAATTTTCGTAAGGCTGAGTACCCCTCGTACTCATGAGAACGTAGAATTAGGCGCAGCTAAGCACGGTGCAGTGCATATCCCCACCAAACTCCGGTGCAACGCGTCCCCCCCCCCAAACTCTTCCCGTACCCTTGAGGGTACTCGTACCACACTTTGGGAAACACTGCTGTAGAGGAAAGAAAGCCTCTTTAATAAATAGTGCTGGGAAAACTGGAAAGCCATATGCAAAAGAATGAAACTATTGTAGACTACAGTGTGTCACCAAATGCAAAAACTAAAATGGATCAAAGACCTAAGTATAAGATATGAAACAATAAATTACATAGAAGAAAAATAGGTACTAAACTTAGGGCTTTGGTTTTAAAGAACATTTTATGGATTTGTCCTTGAAGGCAAGGGAATTAAAGCAAAAATAAATGAATGGGCCGAAACCGGTTTGGCTCAGTGGATAGAGCATCAACCAGCGGACTGAAAGGTCCCAGGTTCGATTCTGGTCAAGGGCATGTACGTTGGTTGTGGGTGCAAACCCAGTAGGGGGTGTGCATGAGGCAGCTGATCGATGATTCTCTCTCATCAATGTTTCTAACTATCTCTCTCTGTAAAAAATCAGTAAAATATATTTAAAAAATAAATTAGTGGGACTATATCAAACTAGAAAGCTTCTGCACAGCAAAAGAAACCACCAACAAAACAAAAATGTAACCATTCAAGTGGGAGAAGATATTTTCAAACAATAGCTCTAGCAAGAGACTAAGACATGGTGGCCAAGAAATGGAAAAAATTCAACTGTCCTTCTAAAGGTAGTTGGATAAAGAAGATGTAAATATATATAATGGAATACTAATCAGCCATAGAAAAGATAAAATACTGCCATTTGTGACCACTTGGATGAACCTTGAGAATGTTATTGCTAAATGAAATAAGTCAGCTAAAGCTAAGAACCATATGATTTCATTCACATAAAACTGAAAGCCATAGACATAGATAACAGCATGGTGACTGCCAGAGGGAAGAAGGTAGAGGAATAGTAATGGTTAAAGTGGGTCAAATATATGGTGAAGATGATATGACTTTGAGGGTGGACACATACCGCAATGTACAGAACATATATCATGGAAATGCACACTCAAAATCTTTATGATCTTTTTTTGAAATTCTTACTGAGGATATGTTTATTGATTTTTTAAAAAAATACTTTTTATTATTGATAGTATTACACATCACCCATTTCTCCTCTTTACCCCCCTGTTTATTGATTTTAGAGAGAGAGAAACATCCATGTGAGAGAGAAACATTTATTGGTTGCTTCCCGTACATGCTTGTGAACCTTCTGGTTCATAGGTCGATGCTCAACCACGGAGTCATGCCTGCCAGGCAGTGTTTTTCTCCCCTTCCCTTCCCTTCCCTTCCCTTCCCTTCCCTTCCCTTCCCTTCCCTTCCCTTCCCTCCCCTCCCCTCCCCTCCCCTCCCCTCCCCTCCCCTCCCCTCCCCTCCCCTTCCCTCCCCTCCCCTCTTTCTTTCTTCTTCTTCTTCTTTTTTTTTTTTTTTAATTTATCTTTATTGTTTAAAGTATTACAGGAGTTCCCCTCTCTCCCCCATTGATGTCCCCTCTTTCCCACTTTTTCACCCTAGGCCTTCACCCCATTATTGTCTATGTCCATAGGTTATGCATATATGCATATACTAATAAGTTCTTCAGTTGATTTCTTCCCTCCTTTATCCCGCCGTCCCCCCCCCCCCCCCTTCTGAGGATCCTCAGCTGGTGTTTTTATTATGTATTGACTATTTTTATCTCAAGCCTTCTGTTTTGAGCCAAACTTTGTTTGTAATGGTGTTATTTGGTTCTTAGGTTTTTCTTAGGTTGTCTAGCTCCTTGTTTTTATAAAATATGTTTTTTAAGTTAGTTTAAGGACTCAGGACATTTTCTTCTGATAGATTACCTTTCAGATTGAGTTTTCTATCTGATTTCCCCCCCTTCTTCGTTTTGATTATATTCTTTTCTGTAATATGTTTGCATAATCTTTGTGCTTTTCCTTCCATGTAACTAGAACTTTATGTGGGCAACCCTGACCTGATGTTCTGTTTTCTTTGATGTGGTGTGAATAAATTTCCCTTTACTCATTTTGCATTTTATCTCTGATTTGTGTTCCTCCAAAAGGTTGTGAGAGCAGAGGGAGGGAACGTGGAGAGTTCATCTGGAATGCTGTGTCTTTTTAAAAATATTGTTGTATTGACTTCAGAGAGAGGAAGGGAGAGGGAGAGAGAGATTGAAACATCAATGATGAGAGAGAATCATTGATTGGCTGTCTCCTGAATGCCTCCCACTAGGGATTGAGCCTACAACCTGGGAATGTGCCAATGACCAGAATCGAATCTGGGACCCCTCAGTCTGCAGGCCGATGCTCTGTCCATTGAGCCAAACTGGATAGGACTGCTATCTGTTTTTGATGTTCTGAGATTTTTGTTAGAATAAACAATAAAACAACACTTCTAGTGGCAATTATATCCTATTTTCATAATAGGATTGTAGTTGGGATTCAAATGGTTTTCCCATCTGGAATCTTTGTCAGAAAGTTAGCTATAATTGTTTACTTTCTTCAATTTTACCCTTTTCTCATCAACAATTTTCACTTTCTCCAAGTAAGAATAGAAAGGAGATGATACTTTCGGTGTCAGTATCTCAAATTTGCTATTGGTGCTAGCACTTAACCAGTATATTTGTTTCTTTTCTTTTATTAGATACTAGAAGCTCACTGCATGAAATGCACTGTGGGGGGGGGGGGTGGGGGGTGGTGGGTGTTTCCTCAGCCCGGCCTGCGCTTTTTCGCAGTCCAAGACCCCCGAGGGGTCCTTAGTGCTGCCATGGAGATGGGAGAGGGTCCTGTTATCGCTGCTTTGCTCACCAGCCATGAGCTGGGCTTCTGGCTGAGTTGTGCTCCCCCAGTGGGAGTGCACTGACCACCAGGAGGCAGCTCCTATGTTTTCTGTTGAGTGTCTGCCCCCTGGTGGTCAATTCACATCATAGTGACCAGTCCTTCCACTGTTCGGTCTATTTGCATATTAGCCTTTTTATTATATAGAATTGGAGGAGAGAAATTCTTTTTATTTGACTTCACTCTAATATTTTTAACTAGAATTTCTTCATATTATTTACCTCTGTGGTATTTTAAAATAATTTCTTAAGTATATTATTATAAACATATTTTTGTACCATTCCTATGGATCTAGCAAAATCTACCTGATGCAGGCTTACTTATTTCTCATAGTTTCTACACCATCAGTATTTGTTGAGATTGTTTTTAAAAAATATATTTTTATTGATTTCAGCGAGGAAGAGAGAGGGATAAAAAACATCAATGATGAGAGAGAATTATTGATCGACTGCCTCCTGTATGCACCCTATTGGGGATCAACCCACAACCTGGGAACTGAATTATGACCTCCTGATTCTTAGGTCAATGCTCAAACCAGTGAGCCACATCAGCCGGGCCTTGTTGGGGATATTATTGGTTTATGAGACTCATATCAATAAGATAGAAAGTGAGTCAAACTTCTCTCTCTCTCTCTTTTTAATCTTTATCATTCAGATTATTACTGATGTTCCTCATTTTCCTCCCATAGCTCCTCTCCATCTGGTTCCCACCCCACCCCAGGCCCTTGCCCCCACACTGTCCTCGTCCATAAGTGTAAGCTCTTTGTCCAATCTCTTTGTGCACCCCTACACCACCTTTTCCCTGAGAAATGTCAGTCCACTCTCTTTCCATGACCCTGATTCTATTACATTCACCAGTTTGTTCTGCTCATCAGATTTTTTATTCATTTGATTTTTAGATTCACTTGTTGAAGATATGTATTTGTTGTCACTTTGTTGTTCATAATTTTTTATCTTTACCTTTTTCTTCTTCTTTCTCTTCTTAAAGAATACCCTTCAGCATCTATATGTATAATAGAGAAATATGCTAATTAACTGGGACTCTGTAACAGACAGGAGGAGGTTGCGCATGCAGAGTCAGGGGCGGGTCGGCAGCAGCCTCCACGCCCCTGCACTGGGGGAGGCCTTGTCATCAGTTTCTGAGGCTGCTTCAAGGGCCAGAGAGGGAGGCAGGGTCAGACCGCAAAGGTCGCGACTGCTGCGGGGCCTAGAGAGCCAGGCAGGGCCGGACTGGTGACTGGTGATAGCAGGGCCTGCTTGGCTGTAGCCACTGCAACCTGTGAGCAGATAAGTGGGCCCCCAGGTAGCACCCAGCAGGGCCTGGTTGGCCGTTGTTGCTGCGACCTGGGAGCAGGCAAGTGTTGCCCATAGGCAGCACCCAGTAGGGCCTGCTTGCCATTGCCGTGGGTGTGGAGCAGGCAGACCTTGCAGAGAGCAGAGAACCACGAGAAGCAGGCCTAAGCCATCAGTAGGACATCCCCTGAGGGCTCCTGGATTGGAGAGGTTGCAGGTTGGGCTGAGGGACACCCCCCCATGCACTAATTTCGTGCACTGGGCCTCTAGTTTCATGTAATGGTTTGGTGTTGATGAACTCCTTTAGCTCTTCTTGTCTGTGAAGCCCTTTATCTGACCTTCAATTCTAAATGATAGCTTTACTGGGTAGAGTAATATTGGTTGAAGGTTCTTGCTATTCATCACTTTAAATATTTCTTGCCACTCCCTTCTGGCCTGCATAGTTTCTGTTGAAAAATCAGCTGATAGTCATATGGGTGCTCCCTTGAATGTCACTGTTTTTCTCTTGCTGCTTTTAAGATTCTCTCTTTGGCTTTTGCTCTTGGCATTTTAATTATGATGTGCCTTGGTGTGATCCTCTTTGGATTCCTATTGTTTGGGGTTCTCTGTGCTTCCTGGACTTGTAAGTCTATTTCTTTCATCAGCTAGGGGAAGTTTTCTGTCATTATTTCTTCAAATACTTTTTCAGTATTTTGCTCTCTCTCTTCTTCTGGCTTCCCCATAATTTGGATGTTGGTATGCTTGAAGTTGTCAGTGGCTGAGGCTCCTTCTTCATAGCTTCATATTTTTAGATTCTTTTTTATTTTGCTCTTCTGGTTGGTGTTTTTTGCTTCTTTGTATTTCAAATCTTTGACTTGATTCTTGGAATCCTCTAATCTATTGTTGAATCTCTGTATATTATTCTTTATTTCAGTCAGTGTATGCTTAATTTCTGAATGGTCCTTTTCCATATTTTTGGCATTCTCACTAAGATCCTTGAAGGTCTCACTAAGTTCCTTGGAGGTTTCTAGAACATTCTTGAGTAACCCTATAACTGTGATTTTGAACTCTATATCCAGTATTTTGCTTTCATTAATTTCTTTCATTTGTGACATGTTTCTTTGTCTCTGCATTTTGGCTGCTTCCCTGTGTTTGTTTTTATGTATTGGGTAGAGCTGCTAAGTCTCCTTGAATGGCCTTGTATGGTAGGTGTCCTATAGGACTAAGTGGCTCAGCTTCCCCAGTCACCTGAGGTGGACACTCTTGGTGTACCCCTTTGTGGGCTGTGTGCACAGTTTTGTTGTAGTTAAGCCTTGATTGCTGTTGGTACCACTGGGAGGAATTGATTGCCAGGCCAATTGGCTGTGAGGACCAGCTGTGTCTACACTGGAAGAGCTGCTGTGCTGGAGATACCCTTATGGGGCAAGACTTGCTTCAGTGGCGCTTTGGTGCTCACTAAGTCTGCCCCTTGAGTGTGTCACTTATGTAATGTGAAGAGTTGTAATCTGGTATGGTCTCATACTGACCACTGGGTACACTAACTCTTGGGTCTCCAAGGAGATGCAAAGTCAGTTACTGCCTGGGGTTCCCCAGCAGGAGCTACCAAGAGATCTGCAGATTCCTCTTCTTTGTATTGGGTTTGGAAGTGCCCACATGAGGTCCAGCTATGTAGCAAGGCAGGCTGCTGCTGCCAAATTGATTGCTTTGGGGCTCCCTGATCCAGCTGCTGCCTGTTTGACATGTTTTAGGCTGAGAAAGGACAGGCCATCCATGTGCAAAAGTCCCTGCACACAACTTGGGTGCGGTTGTAAATTGGGTGGGCCAGGGTCTCGGAATCACCAGAGTGGAGCTAAGAGCAATGGCCGCCATTCAGCCCTATATTAGAGTGGTTCCAGCAGAAGAACAATGACCATTGCGTGCACCTCCGTCTAGAAGAAAGCTGCCCACGCACTACACAGTCCAGTTTCTCACTATATGTGTCTGGATCCCCCCGAGTCTCGCCTGAAACTGGAGTTCAGAGCAAGTGGGAGTTTGTATCTCCCTCCTGATTAAAAAAGCAGTATACCTGGGTGCTAGCCCATTCCATGCCTCCGCACCACCCACCAGTCTCAATGCGCTTTCTTCTTTACCTCTTTAGTTGTAGGACTTCCACTCAGCCAGCTTTCCCACGATTCTAGATGATAGTTGTTCTTTCTTTTATTTGTAATTTTGATGTGTTTTCGAGAGGCAGCAAGTACAGGTGTTTACCTATGCACCATCTTGGTTCCTCTTCAAACTACTCTTAAAAACAATGTACAACAAAGAGCCATAATCAAATGTTATAGCTGTTGTTGATCATGATTTGTGTATTTTATATTGCTGTACAATTTTTTTCCTCAGGTATTTATTATATGCATTTATTTCTTCACAGTTCTGTATTTGTATAGTTATTGCATTAATTTTCAGGATTTTGTGCTAAATAATTTATTGATGACTTTACAATTATACACCAATTTTATTTTTCTTTTCTTTTAAAAAAATATTTTATTGATTTTTACAGAGAGGAAGAGAGAGGGATAGAGAGTTAGAAACATCGATGAGAGAGAATCATAGATCAGCTGCCTCTTGCACATGCCCTACTGGGGATGTGCCCGCAACCAAGGTACATGCCCTTGACTAGAATCGAACCCGGGACCTTTCTGTCCGCAGGCCGACGCTCTATCCACTGAGCCAAACCAGTTTCGGCCAATATTGTTTTTCTTAATGGTTTTTGTTATTATAATATTTTGGGTGGGGTTTAAAAGTTAAAATATAGGAGGATTCATAAGTAGAAGTAAAGATTAGCGTATATCATACTTCAAAATTATTTTCAGAATACATTATTTAGCTCTTACCAAGACTGGAAGTAAGTTTAAAAAAGTAAAAAAAAGTAATTTAGACAGAAGGACTGAATAATAATAAAAATATCTAAACTTAAAATTCTCATTATAAATTTTAACTTTATAATTTTATAATTTTATATTTTTATATATAACAAATCTGAGTTTTTATAAAAAAATAATCTTTAACATGCCTTTAGTGACTATTGAATAAATGAGTAAATGGATACATTCATACTGAAATTTTCCCTGACTTAAGCGTCTTAATCTTGCCCTAGCCAGTGTTGCTCAGTTGGTTAGAGTGTAGTCCTGTGCACTAGAGTTTGATTCCTGGTCAGGGCACATACCTAGGTTGTGGGTTTGATTCCTCTTCTGAGCTGGAGGCAACTGATCGATGTATCTCTCTCACAACAATGTTTCTCTCTCTCCCTAAAATCAATAATAAAATTTAAAAAATATCAATCTCTAACTTTATTTTAAAATGTGAATCTCTTTTATATTCAGGGGAAATATTACAAATGGAAGATGACCTGGTGATCTCATTTCAGTTAATGCTATGTGTCCTTGACTATTTTATCAAACTCTCACCTCCTGCATTGCTCAAAGAACCATATAGTAAGTATTTTAACTATTTTGTGCTCCTCCTACTTCATTATTCAGTACTTGTTTATTAATGTCTTATACATCCAAAAAGTGGTTTTATATCCTAGGCTAAGATAATAAATAAATCAGACATGGACTGTGTCCTCAAGTAGTGTAAGATACAGCAGGAGGCATAAGATAAGTAAGCAAGCAATTAGAGTATATGGTAGAACGTTGTCTGGGTCAAAATACAACAAATACTATGGAAGTTCAGCAGATGAGAAAGTTTTCCCAGCTGGGGAAGAGAAAGGAGGCCATATAAAGGAGGTGGCATTTGAACAGAGTGAAAAAAATAGGATTTGAGTGTTGTGGTAAGTTGCAGGGAGGGCATTCCTAATAAAGAGCAAATCAAGGGGCAAGACATAGATATGATTGAAACTGCATGGAAAAGAGTTGTCCATTCTACAGGAACAGATTAAATTTTTATTATTGAGTGCTGCAATGATTATACGACTATTTCTTTTGTTGTTGTTATATGAAGTGTATTGATCTATTTCAGTGGGTGATGAGATGGGAAATGTATTTAATTAAAAGTAACGGTTGCTAATTAATTAGATATCATTAAGCAAAGATGAGTATATTGTCATAGAATGGAATTGCTTCCTCTGGTGGCATCATGAGTAGGATTTCAAAATTATTATACTACAGAAACATGTATAATTAACTAAGACTGACCTGATTCCTTGGCTCCTAAAATGATGAAAATATTAATAATACTAAAATAATGTAGAACAGATAAAAATATAGAAGTCTCAAAGTGTCTTTTAGTGGCTAAAAAGCTGAAGCTTTATTAATCCGTGTGAATAGTACTTCATGGGAAAATGAAGTCTGAAGCAGAATTTTGAAAATTTGTTGAACATGGGTTGACAAACAAGGCAATCATTTAGCAGAAACCATATGTAAAACAGAGAGAGGGAAAAAATAGGAAAGAATAAATATATTTTACATTTTTCTTTACAAAAATTTCTTTATATGCCTTTTCCTCAATATTTTCAATGTTATAATATTAGTAACTTCATGTAGATGATACTTTCGGTTGACAGGCTTTTTCTTTTTTTTTTTTCTTTTTATCATTTCAATGCACATTTAATTCTCTAAGTGATATATTAAAGAGAAGCCAGGATGAGTTATTGAATTAACTGAGTATAATACACTTTTAATTATTTTTTATTATGTAGAATATCAAATGAATATAAAAGTAAACAGTAATATAATAAGCCTCCATTTATTTATTACCTACCTTCACTGTCCAGCTCTACCAGCTATATTATTTTGAAGCACATTTCTACAGACAATTCATCCTTATAAATTTTAGTATCTCTAGAAGATAAAGACTTTAAAAAGCATAATGACAATACCATTATATCACACCTAAAAAATGAATTAATAGTGATCTCTTACTACCATCAAATATTTAGTAAGTGTTCACATTTTCATTTGTCTTATAAAAGTAATTAAAAAAATTACAGGTTGACTAAATAAGAATCTACATGAAATTATACTTTGCAGTTGACTTAAATGCTTTTAAGATTTTAAAAAAAATTCCTCCCTTATCTTTCTCTCCCCCCCACCCCCCTTGCAATTTGTATATTAAATCCTGTTGAGTTTCCCATTTTTAATTTTTTACCATTGCATGTTGTGGTTTGTGTAACATGATCCTCTCACCTCTTGATTTCTTGTAAATTGTTGGTTGGGCCTAGAGGCAGTTAATACTTTTTATACACAGTCATCTGTAATCTCTGTAATAGCTGAATCCACATTCAGTTTAAATTGGAAATGCTCAAAATAATTTAGGGAATTTAAAAAATCTACATATAAAGATTTTAAGAAATCACAATTTAGTGTCACATACTTATTTTTTGAAACCACCATAATTTACTATGGTATTTGCTAAAACTTTTAAAATTTATTTATTTTATATTCTATCTCAAAATTGAATCCATAAATACTCACTTATTATTTTTAAGATACTTTAAAAGACAGAAAACATTTTTTCCCCTTGCAGACTGAGTAGGATAATTTAGAATTACTTTATAAGTGGGTTATTCCTCTTTGCTTTCCTAATATTTAGCTTTAAGTATTTTAGTTTATTTTTGAACTAGTTGGGGGCAGAAGAGAATAGGATCATGGCAAAAACTATTTTTAGTACATAATTTATAATAGATATGCAATAAATAGATAAAACTGTTAGCCTTTAAAGGAAGCCTAATAATTAGAAGTAGCATAATGTTACCAGATTATTTTTTACCTTCCTAGTTATATTTAAAATATTTCATTATTTTATACAGTGGAATTTGCAATTGTTCTGATCTAATTTACCATTTTTACAGAAACAGCTGTAATACCTATTAATGGTTCACCTCGAACACCAAGGCGAGGTCAGAACAGGAGTGCACGGATAGCAAAACAACTAGAAAATGATACAAGAATTATTGAAGTTCTCTGTAAAGAACATGAATGTAATATAGATGAGGTAATTTGACTTCATGATTTATTTAAAATAGTTAAAGTAGATTTAGATATAAGTTATTTCTAACAGTATATACTCCTTTTGTAATGAGCTTGCTTTTTGTAATTAGTGCTAACCCTTTTGCAATAGTAAAATGTTTAGCAAAAATTTAATTTTCATGTTCACTACTTTGATTTTAAAGAGTAGCTCCCTCACTCTGGAATCACAGAAATGTGAATCATTAAGGCAGTAGTTTTCAAATGTATTTATTCTTTGATTCCTCTGTGATTATGATACCCCTAATGTTTTATAATATCCTGCTAAGAAAGCCCTAGTGTTTTTGGTTTAGTGATAAGTGATACCATCATTAAATTTTTGTTTAGACTTCTATAATTACTATCTTTCTAAATATTACATCAGATGGTAATGGTTGGTAGAGAGTACACATAAAAACGCAGGAATTGCTTATTTTGTTCATAGAATCTGGAATGTTGGAATTGGAAGGACTCATAAATAATATACTCTGCCTCCTTTTTGTAATGAGTAAATAAGCTTCTGGAGACTGAGCTAATTACTAACTGTCTAGACTCTGGGACATCTTGCTACCAGTGCTCCTGTCACTGTACCATGCTGTTTCTCCCATATATTGTTATATTGTCCACAGTTCACTATCATCAGATAGCTATATGAAATGCTGCATCTTTGAAATTTCTCTATGAACTCTAGAAAGAAGTGGGGTTTTAAAAGTGTTGGAATGATTTATCAAGATATCTGGGTTTTTAGCACTGTAGCTTTTGTTAATTTCAATAAATAATAGATATAGACATATAGATACAGATGTATCAACTTTATGTATATAGATATATGTGTGTATATATGTATGTGCATATATACTTTTCTAGAATCACAAATTATCTTTGCTAATAAGCTAACAAATGTAGTTGACATACATATTTTTTTCATTCCAGTCTACTACTCAGTCCATTTTCTAATTCCTAGTTGTTAATTCTCAGAACTACTTGTAAAATTTCATTTTTAAAATCAAGAATAAATCATTTTTTTTACTTTTTTATTTTTTGTTATAATTTAGAATCATTATAATAATGCTTTTTAAAGTATAGGTAATTAAAATTTTTGGTGATAATTGATATTAATTAATTGACACTTGATTATTTACACAGCATTTATTGGTTAGTTATATTTATGGTTATATAATTATTAGTTAGTGAACTACCCACCTTTTAAATATTCTAGTTAAGTGGGAATTAATTAGAAAACAAAGCTAGTAAGTTTAACAGAAGCTTAATTCTTACAACTTATTTGTGAAGTAGAAAATAGGAACTGATATTATTTCATTTCCAGCTTAGTAAATGTAGACTTCACTGTTGTAAAAGGAAGTTAAATGAAGGAAAGTAAGTTGCTTAAAATTCTACAACACATTGCAAATGTAGAATAGCCAGGAATATAACTTCTGGTTTTTCTGAGTAGTGTCTTTATTTTTCATATTAAAAGCAGGATGCTTTTGCATGAATTTGCATTATTCCACAAAACATTTTATCTTGGTTTTGAATTCAGTTGTTGGGTATTATTTTATATGTGAAATTATTTTGTTACAAAAGCAGGTTATTTTCCCAAATTTATGCTAAAATAATTGACTTAATATTCTCTAAGCTAGGTATTAGATGACGTGTGTAAAGTAGACTAAACTATACTTTGGGGACAAATCAGAGGCAGTGAAGAAGTAAAACGAGTCTTGGCTTTGCTGTTAGGCAGATTACGTTTAAATTCCAGCTCTGCTGCTTCCTAGCTGTGTAACCTTGGTCAAGTTGATTAATTTTTTTGAGCCTCCCATTTTTTATCATTTGTTTAATGTGGAATACTGAGATTGGTTTCAGTGGCTTTTCTTCTTAAAAATCCCATTTCATTAAAAACTCCAACTCCACCCCATTTTAGGACCTGAAACCTGCCTCACATAATTTTAAAGGTAAATAAATTAATTATAAATAAATGTCACACTAGGCTGAATGTAAGTTATTGATCAAAATGTCAGTTAACACTTTCATTCTAGTGATAGTGATGGAGATTAATTTTTAAAAATTTTAATGGTCATGTACCTTTATCTTTTTCAGGTGAAAAATGTTTATTTCAAAAATTTTATACCTTTTATGAATTCTCTTGGAATTGTAGCTTCAAATGGACTTCCAGAGGTAATTTGAAAGAAAACTTAATAAAATGTTAATGTGTTTTGGAACTTTTGGGAGGGAGGAATAGTTCTCTAAATTTCCTAAGATCACTTTACTCTATATTAAATACTTCTTGCTCAGGAAAAGGAATCTAAGAATTGTGATGAACCAACTTTACATAGAAACAAGAAAACCTTTTTAACATGTACTCACACATATAAATAAGTAGTATCTTGTAATTTAAATTAGAAATTGATTCTTACTAAAATGTTTCAAAAATTTAAATGTAAACTTTTGAATTTCTAAATTTCACTAATATTTAAATATAGTGCTCGCCTGGCAGCACATATACTAAATATAACTAAATATATACAATCACATTTGACTCTAATTTGTTTTACTTCACAAATTCGTGCATAGGACCAATAATTAATGCCATTAACTTTATTGCCATTATTTATTTATTTTATTTTTTTTCCATTTTACTTTTTTTATTTTTATTTTATTTTAAATCAATCTTTATTGTTCATATTATTACAAAGGTTCCTCATTTCTTCCCCCCTCCACCAGGTTCCCACCCCACCCTCTGCCCCCTCCCCATCCCCCATTGTCCTCATCCATAGGTGCACAGTTTATGTTCAGTCTCTTCCTCCCTCCCTCTCCCCGATAGTAAATCCCTTTTCAGATAGTAAATCTGTTACTTAGCATTTTCTCATATCAATAATACCTCCACATGCCCAATGATACACTTCACACAAAAGACATTTCCAAATAGGTCAACCAGCCTCATCCAGGCCCCACCCAAGGCACTCACAGATGAACACCCCAGCGCTATACTAACTCAACACATCCAGATCTAAGCCTTCATCACTTGATTCAGCAGACCCTCAAGTTCCCGCAAAAGTTTCCAGCCATGTCTGAGAGGCAGCCTTGGGGCGGGGACAGGCGAGGAGCGAGCTGTTTCGGGCCTGGCTGCTCCGGGCCTGGCCTCTGTTGCTCTGGTTCGTTCCACAACCAGCTGCTCCGGGTCTGGTCACTGCCGCTCCCGACCTAGTTGCTCTGGACTTGGCTGTTGCTGCTACAGGCCTGGCCGCACCCGACCTGGCTGCTCTGGGCCCGGTTGCTCCGGTCCCGGCCGCTCCGGGCCTGGCCGCTCCCAGCCTGGCAGCTGCTGCTCCTGGCCTGGCCGCACCCGACCCGACTGCTCCGGGCCTGTCTGCTCCCAGCCTGGCAGCCGCTGCTCCTGGCCTGGCCGCACCAGACCCGGCTGCTCCGGGCCTGGCCGCACCAGTCCGGGCTGCTCCGGGCCTGGCCGCACCAGACCCGGCTGCTCTGGGCCTGGCCACACCCAGCCTGGCAGCTGTTGCTCTGGGCCTGGCCACACCAGACCCGGCTGCTCCGCGCCTGGCCGCTCCCAGCCTGGCAGCCGCTGCTCCTGGCCTGGCCGCACCAGACCCGGCTGCTCCGGGCCTGGCCGCTTCCAGCCTGGCAGCTGCTGCTTTGGGCCTGGCCGCACCCGACCCGGCTGCTCCGAGCCTGGCCGCTCCCAGCCTGGCAGCCGCTGCTTCTGGCCTGGCCACACCAGACCCGGCTGCTCTGGGCCTGGCCGCACCCAGCCTGGCAGCTGTTGCTCTGGGCCTGGCCACACCAGACCCGGCTGCTCCGGGCCTGGCTGCTCCCAGCCTGGCAGCTGCTGCTCCGGGCCTGGCCGCTCCTAGCCTGGCAACCGCTGCTCCGGGCCTGGCCGCTCCCAGCCTGGCAGCCGCTGCTCCGGGCCTGGCCACACCCGACCCGGCTGCTCCGAGCCTGGCCGCTCCCAGCCTGGATGCTCCGTGCTTGGCCACTGCTGTTCTGGGCCTGGCTGCTCCCAACCCGGCTGCTCTGGGCCCGGCTTCTCCGGGCCCGGCCACTCCGTGTCTGGGTGTTCCCGGACTGGCCACCCTGGGCTTGGCCGCCTCTGCCTCAGGCCTGGCTGCCACTGCCCCAGGTCTGGCTGCTCCAGTGCTGGCCGTTGATGCTCTTGTTCTGGCTGCTGCTGCTCTGGGGCCTGGCCACTGCTGCTCCGGGCCCAGCTGCCACTGCCTTGTGCCTGGCCACTCTAGGCCTGGTCGCCGCTGTTCCAACATTCCGTCCCTTTTTCTTTTTTTTCTTCTTTTTTCAAAAAAAACAAACACGCATTTATGTTGCAATGTTGGCTGGTGAGTTGAGTTCTGACTTAGTCTTTGATTTTTCAAGATCTTCTTTGTATTCTTTCTTAAGTAATTTTATTATCATTTGCTCTCACTTGATTTCTTCACATTGAGAACTTCTTTGGTTTCTTCCTCCTTGTCCTGGGAGCTCAGCAGGCTGGCCTGTGGCACCCCTTTGTTCTCCGCGGGCTCCTGCGCTGCCTCAGCCTGCCACCGGGGTCGGCGCCGCCCAGGAAGCAGCCCCGGTCCTTGGCTCCGTTGCCTGCGCTCAGCAGTCGAAGGCTCAGGGGCACCCCCCCGCCCTGGGGGCCCCGTCGCCCGGCTCTGTGCCGGCGCCCGGCTGGCCGGTGTCCGGCAGGGGCTCCTGCTCCTCGTCGCGTTCCTCCAGTCTGGAGCTTTCTTTCTCCCTCCCACTAGGGGAGTCCAGGATCAGAGTCAACAGACTGTCCTCTGCGCGCAGTGTGCACGACTCTGGGGGCTCGGCCTTTCGCTGCGCTCCCAGGACTCCACCTCACAGCCCCGTCTCCCCCTGCCCGAGCCTGGGTCCCCAGGGACTGGCCCAGACCTGGAGTTCGGGGTGGTCTGGACTGAGGCTCAGCGCCGCCGCAGGAGGCTTTGTTTTTTCCGGCTAGGGTAATCCAGCATCAGAGTCAACATTCAGTCCTCTGCGTGCCATGTGCGCGTGACTCCGGGGGCCCCACCTTTCGCCGTCCCCCGGGATTCCTCTTCACAGCCCCGTCTCCCCCTCCCGGAGCCTGGGTCCCCAGGGTCTGGCCCATAACTTGGGGCTCAGCGCTGCCGGTTCGGGGGTTCAGCCCAGGCTGGGGGTTCCATTTCCTTCCTGCTAGGGAACGCCAGGCAGCACCCAGCCCTCTTCTCCTCTCCGGCTGCGACCTCTCCGCGCGCGTGCGTGCGAGCGCGCAGCATGTCTCCGTACCTTAGGCTTTTTTTCAGCTCCTCTGATTTTCCTTCTGGTTTTCTCCCTCCTTCCTATTGTAGAGTTTTCAGTCAGTCGACCACCTGCAGCTCTGGGCAATGTCCACTCTACATTTTAGTTGTATTCCATTGAAATTGTTGTGAGCTGCTGTGGCTAGGTGTCTACCCGAGCAGCCATCTTGGATCCTCCTTTATTGCCATTATTGTATTGAAGAGCATTTTGAGTATTTTTAAAAAACTACATTCATAAATTTGGTTGAAATGACTGTGATTATATTGCAGAAATATTTTACCTTAACAGTGTACCATCCATCCGTTCTTTTTTTCTTCACATTTTGCCTTAAATGGTTTGCTCTTTAACGAGAACAGAACAACTGAGAACTTAGGTGGTAAGGTAAAATATGTGGAGAAAAGGGTGCTTCAGATAGAGGCTGAAGAACAAGTACTCAGTGATAAAGCAGTATTTTAAAAGCAGCTAGCATTAGTCACTAAGACCAAAAGATGTGAAATCAGATAGCTAGACTGCTGATTCTGTGGCCTGAACTGGTAGGTAGTCCTTGAAATCATTCACTCATACAACCCTACTTATTGAGTGCTTAGTATGCGCCAAGCATTGTGTTAGATGTCATTGATACAGAGATTTAACTTGTAGCTACTGTCATTGAGGTGCCAGTGGGACATAGACAAATAAATAGAACATTACAGGAGTCTATAAGAGTCTGATAGAAGTATATACAGGGTGTTGTAATATTTTGGAGGAGGTCAACCTAGTCTAAAGTGGGGCAGATAGGTTTTTGCGGAAAATTGTTTGGCTTGATATCATTTCTGAGATGAGCAAGTTTTATGAAAAATGGCATTTCCAAGGGTTGGAAATTACAGATTCAAAGGCACAGCAATATGTGATATAATAGTTTGGTCTGTTCAGTGAACTCCAACTAGTTAAGGTTGGGTTACAGGGCAAAAGAGAGGCAAACAGGGGCCGAATGTTGTATTACTGAACCTTGTTATTAAAAAATATGCTGTTCACAACTCTAAAAAATGTTGGACACTAGTAGTAATTTTTCTACAAGAAAGGATTATAATTTTAATAAAAATCTTAAGATAAATTTGTCATTTCCCCCCAATATTTTGCATATAGTACTCATAGCTGTCAATCAATAAATGATTGATAGTGTTTCACTAAGCTAGGGCAGTAACACTTTTTAAACTTAAACATTAATGATTGTTGTACCTAAAAAATTTATGCAGACAAAAAGTTTATACTTAACTGGATTTCTTCTTCCACTCCTTTTAGAATGCAATTTTGGTACCCTCAGGTTGGAAACACTTTTGCCTTGAAAGGCACACAGAAGGCATGCCAAATAGTTGTCTATTGTGCATTGATTTTTAAATTATGAGTAAAAATTATGAAACAGAACTGATAAAATAATTGCAGATTCCAGCAATTGAAAAAGTGTCTAAGAGTGGGAATAAATCATGCAAATATGTTAATTGGTCTCGTTAATTGATCAAATACTCTTGCCTAACATACTTAACTGAAGGAAGTTGGAGTGAATGAAAAGATTTAGAAAAGATGAGAAGAATATATATAGTCAAGAGAATTTGTTACAGTATTTGAAAAATACTTCATTTTATATTGATAAGTATAGTAGATTAAAAGTGAAAAATGTATGGGATGTTTGGAGGATCTTGGCAGTTAAGTGGTTATAATAATACTTATTTTTATCTTACAGTTCCATCTCAGTACTGATTTGGGAATTGATGAATCTTGTCTATATGAAATTGTAATGAATGGGGTACATGCATAAAATACGTTAAAATTAGAATTGAAAATTTGCAGTTTACTTCACTTGCACATATGCCTTATTTATATTTCATGTGAACTCAATGTGTAGTAAAATTAAGTATATTGTATAAAAATTCTTTAATCTTCTGTGTATTGAGAGATATAATGACATGTAAGTATAATCATCAGTATTGTTTTCTTTTGAGGTGGAAAGTCTCTCTAAACAATATGAAGAAATTTACCTTAAAAACAAAGATCTAGATGCAAGATTATTTCTGGATCATGATAAAACTCTGCATGCTGATCCTATAGACAGGTATTGTACATGGTATATTTTTGTTTAAATGCTTTGCTATAGGTCAGTTTTGATAGAGGTAGGTTAAACAGGTTTTTGTTTAACTTAATGATCTTTAAATAACATTTATAATGATTACTTCAGATGTCTTTCTATAAAGCTAATAAGATAAACAATATTTAAACATAATTTATTAACAAATGGAGATTTCTTATGATACAGTGTCTTAGCTTTACATAGATTTAAACCTATTCTTTTTTATTTAAACAAGAGAAAAATATCTTCTGTACTGTATTGTATATTTGCCTCCTGGTATGCACAGGTTAGTGTTGATTTTTAATATCTTTTTAAAGTAATTTTTCTCCAATCAAGTCAAGGCAGAGAATAAATTTTTCAGTATTTCCTTCATGCTTTCTGGAATGTAGTTGTTTTCACTTTTCCTCACTGAGTCTTAATTTCCTCATCTGTACAATGCAAGCATTTACTGTAGAGTCACATATATACTAGGTGTACTGGTTAATAACAGCGGATTTTGTAATCAAAGAAAAGATGATAATTTCAAGAGAAACTTCAAAAGTGCTTTGTTCAAAGTAATGTCCATCACTAGCTACACATTTCCCCATCTTTCAGGTAATTTGTAGATACGGTCCCAATAGAACTTTTCTTGGTTTGAGGTAAACCTTTCAGAGACCCACTTTTCCACTCCTTCGTATGTTTAGAAGTGCTGCTCAGAAAGTGCGTGTGCCATCGATCAGAACAAGTGGTAATCTAAAAGAGCAAGGTCTGGTGAATACAGCGGGTGGGTTAATACTTCCCAGGCGAGATCTTTTAACGTGTCTTTAACTTGTTTTGAAATGTGTGATGGTCCATTTTCATGAAGCAAAATTACTTTTTAGTATCTTCTGGCACATTCCGATCGTTTCACGATCAAAGCGTGATTCAAATTGATTATTTGTTGTCGGTAGCGATTAGTATTAACAGTTTCACCTTGTTTTAGAAGCTCATATTACACCACATCTTCCTGATCCCACCAAACGTAGAGCATTGTCTTCTTTCCGAAGCGATTTGGCCTTGCAGTCGATGTTGATGGTTGACCTGGATCAACCCATGATTTTGTGCATTTGGGATTCTCAAAATAAATCCACTTTTCATCACCAGTCACAATTGCATGCAAAAAAGACTTTCTTTCATGCCATTGAACCAACATTTTTCTGAGGACTTTTCGGTTTTCCATTTGTCTGTTTTTCAGTTGATATGGCACCCCATTTTCCTTTCTTTAAAATATTTCCCATTGCTTGTAAAATATCAGAAATTTGTTTGCTGAGCAAGGTTTAATCTTTCTGCAAGTTGTTTTTGAGTTTGACACGCATCTTCATCCAATAATGCTTGTAATTGTTGGTCTTCAAACTTTTTCAGTTGACCTGGACATCTTTGTCTTTAATATTGAAATCCTCACTTTTAAAGCGTTTAAATCAGCATTCACAAGTATCTTGAGATGGAGCATGTTCACCATAAGTTTCCCGAAATATTCAGCAGCACTTTTCTTTAAAATAATGAATTAAAACTTCCCGCAAATGCTCTATTTTTTTGGTATGAAATTTGACATTTTTAAGTGTAAAAATATCTATAATGTAACATAGATAATGTTACATCATAGAAACATAGATGATGTTACTTCAGAAAATTTGACATATGAAGTTTTGAAGCTTGTTGGCAATACAACAAAATAGCATACATATCAAATTGCATATATATCAACATATGTGTAACTCCATCTATTGAACAAAATCTGCATTATTATAACTGGTACACCTAGTACTTTGCACTATATATACATATATATTAATGAATGGAAATTTGTAAATTAAAAAGTGATAGAAAATGCTAGCAATCCCAGTTCAACTGATGGGATTGAATATTTTTCATAAAACTAGGATGGGATAAATTTGTATACATAAGAAAGCAATCAAACATAAGTTAGAGAAGAGGAAAGTGAAGATGCTGACCAGCCAATTGAATATATGATTTTCGTTTTTTTAAACTATAAAAAGTTCACCCATTACCTTTCATTCCCTCTGGTTTGTTCTCTATATCTAAAAGTTTAAATTAAAAAAGAAAATATATAAGAGAAATTATACTGTATTTATTTTTTTCTTTCTGGCATTTCACTTAACGTAATGTTTTTAAGATTGCAGTGGCAAAATTTCCTTCTTTTTAATGGCCGAATAATACTCCATTGTATGTATGTATGTATATATATATATATATATATATATATATATATATATATATATATGTCTTAAAATTTCTTTATCATTCATCCATCAATTGACATTTATGTTTCTATATCTTAATTATTATAAATAATGCTGCAATGAACATGGGGGTGCAGGTATCATTTCAATTTAGTGTTTTTGTATAAATTCCCAGCAGTAGAATTACTGGAACATGTAGTAGCTCAATTTTTAATTTTTTGAGGAACTTCCATATTATTATTCATACTGGCTGCACCAATTTACATTCCCACCAACAGTGCACAAGTATTCCCTTTTCTCCACATCTTTGCCAACATTGGTTATTTAATGTCTTTTTGGTAATAGTCATTCTAACTGGTGTGAGATGATATTTAAATGTGGTCTTGATTTGCATTTCTCTGAAGACTAATGATGTTGTACTTATTGGCCATCTGTATGTCTTTGGAAAAATGTCTATTCAAATCTGTTCATTTTTAAATTTGTGTTTTTGAAATTGAGTTCTTTATATATATATATATATTTTTTTAAAAAAAAATATATTTTATTGATTTTTCTTACAGAGAGGAAGGGAGAGAGATAGAGAGCTAGAAACGTCGATGAGAGAGAAACATCGACCAGCTGCCTTTTGCACACCCCCTGCCGGGGATGTGCCGGCAACAAATGTACATGCCCTTGACCGGAATCGAACCTGGGACCTTTCAGTCCGCAGACCAATGCTCTACCACTGAGCCAAACCAGTTTCGGCTCTTTATATATTTTTAATATAAACCTTTTATGAGATATGATTTCAAATATTTTCTCTTATTGAGTAGATTACCATTTTTCATTTTGTTGATGGTTTCATATGCTGTGCAGAAGCTTTTTAGTTCAGTGTACTTCTACTTGTTTATTTTTGCTTTTGTTGTCTTTGCTTTTGGTTTCAGATTAAAAACAATTCCACTACTGATATCAAAGAGCTTCTAAAAACCTCTCTTTTTTTAAGGAGTTTTATGGTTTTCTGTCTTACATTCATGTTTTTAATCCATTTTGAGTTAATTTTTTAGAATGATGTAAGTAGTAGTCAAATTTTATTCGTTTGTATGTAGGTGTCCAGTTCTATCAGCACGGCCAACAATATTTTTTCCATTAATTTTCAAAGCGTGGAAAGGAGGGAGGAGGGAGGTAAGAGAAAGGAAAGGAGGAAAGTGGGAGGAAGGAGAGAGAGAGAGACACATCAGTTGCCTACTGCATGCACCCTGGCCCACAACCCAGAATCGAGCACAACCCTTCAGTCCATGGGCCAGTGTTCTAGCACTGAACCACATGGGCTAGGCAGTGGTCGGCAAACTCAGTCAATAGAGCCACATATCAACAGTACAACGATTGAAATTTCTTTTGAGAGCTGAAAACCAACTTCTGTGCATGGGATGTTGTACTTATTTCTCTGTACATGCGCGCCTGCATGTGGTATTTTGTGGAAGAGCCACACTCAAGGGGCCAAAGAGCCGCCTGTGGTTCATGAACCACAGTTTGCCTACCACTGGGCTAGGGCTCAGCACCACCTATTGAAGAGACTGTCCTTTCCTTATTCTAAGTTCTTGGCTTCTTATGAATTAATTGATAATATATGTGTGGTTTTTTTCTCTCTGGGGTTTCTATTCTGTTCCCTTGATCAAATGTTTGTCTACCAATGTCATACTATTTTGATTACGCTACCTCTATAATGTAGTTTAAAATCACAAAGTGTTATGGCTTCAGCTTTGTTCTTTGTTTTTTCAAGATTGTTTTGGCTATTTGGGTTCTTTTATGATTCCATACAAATTTTAGGATCATTTGTTCTGCTTTTATGGAAAATGCCATTGGAATTTTGATAGGGATTACTTTGAATCTGTATATTGCTCCGGGTAGTATTGAGATTTTTATACTAATGATTGAGAGTAATTACAAAAATTTTTAAATGACCATAAGTATGATTAATATGGCTTTAGCCATATTAAATTATTAACCCTTTGCACTCTGAACCATTCTGGACATTGGCTACCAGCTACTCTTGACGCTACTTTGCAGCGGAAACGTGCATTTACAGACCCTCGTATTATTTAGTATAATTTTGGAACCAAGTAACGTATTATAATGATATTGGACTTATATGAATTGGGTGACATTGAGGAATGTATATTTGCAAAAAAAACCCAATATTTTATTGTTTATAATTTTGTACAGTATGATAAGTTTCTAATTGTTATTACTAACTGACAAGATGATATTTACCAAAATAGCTTTCACCAAACAATTTATTCACTAAGAAAAGAATCACTTTTCTGATTTTCTCACTCGTTAGATCTATGTGCACTGCTCGAAGCTTCAAACCAAAATGAGCTCAGCTTTGAAAATCTTTTCCTCCAGATGTAGACTCGTTTATTTGTACTTATATATCTCACTATACAGTGCGCGCTATGTTTGAAAACCGACCTTTCTTCTACAAACTCCCCTTATCGCTCTTTTCAAGTGGCGTCGCGAAGTGCTCGGACCGTCGTGAGCATGCATCTCACGTTCTCGTCCGACACAAAACCCGCTGACATTTCTTGTACTATATATCTTAGTAATTTTACGATATTTTGATTTAATTTCTTGTGCCATTTCAAGATAAAACTTCAGGGAAACATGCATGTCTCAAAAAGTTGCGTTGAAATAACTCAATTCCCCGTAATCACTAATAAACTGCAATGTCCCCTGAGAGGGGACATCCGAGTGATATGCTAGAATTCCGATGTCCCCTGAGAGGGGACAGCGGAGTGCAAAGAGTTAAAATATTTTAATATGTATTAATTTTGTAATAATAATTTTGTAATTAAATACAAGTAAGTATTTCTAATTTTATTTAAATAAAAGTAAAGGTTTTGGAAGGCATAATGATTGAAAAACTTGAACTTTGATATATTTTTTATTTTTTTATTTTATTGATTTTTTTACGGAGAGGAACAGAGAGGGATAGAGTTAGAAACATCAATGAGAAAGAAACATCGATCAGCTGCCTCCTGTACAACCCCCACTGGGGATGTGCCCGAAACCACAGTACGTGCCCTTGGGCGGAATCGAACCTGGGACCCTTTAGTCCATAGGCCATCGCTCTATCCACTGAGCCAAACTGGTTTCAGCCAGCTTTGATATTTTTTGACATGGAAAAATTGATTTATAATGCCATTGAACATCAAATTTTTTTTAAAATTATATTTTATTGATTTTGTACAGAGAGGAAGGGAGAGAGATACAGAGTTAGAAACATCAATGAGAGAGAGTCATCCATCAGCTGCCTCTTGCACACCCCTTACTGGGGATATGCCCGCAACCAAGGTACATGCCCGTGACCGGAATCGAACCCAGGATCCTTCAGTCCCCAAGCCGACGCTCTATCCATTGAGCCAAACCGGTTTCGGCTGAATATCAATCTTTGTAGAGAAAATATCTTTCTCTTTCAAAAAATCCTTAATGATTGTACCTGTTTGTCATAAACCTACCCTGTTTCCCCGAAAATAAGACAGTGTCTTATATTAATTTTTTCTCCCAAAGTTGCGCTAGGTCTTATTTTCAGGAGATGTCTTATCTTTCCATGCGCTAGGTCTTATTTTTGGAGGATGTCTTATTTTCGGGGAAACACGGTAGTAGGAAGAAACCCTATTTAAAAACAATAGTGAAAGCCCTGGCCTGGTGCCTCAATTGATTGGAGTGTCCTCAGGTACATCAAAAGGAGGTTGCAGATTTGATTCCCCCTTGGGGCACGTACAGGAGGCAACTGAGTACTACTAGTAATGTTTCTCTCTCACATAGATGGTTCTCTCTCTCTCTCTCCCCCCTTTTCTCTTTCTGTAAAGTCAACTAAAAAATCTCTTTAGTTGAAGAATTAAAAAACACACCATAATTTTATTTATTTATGCAACTGTTGGATTATCTGATTCCTATCACTTCTATTACAGACTTGTCATTTTGTATCATGTTATGAGGCAATGGAACATATGGTTTCTGTTTGTTTTTTTTACTCATAAAGTAAAGTGTAAATTTTCAGTCTGAATGACTTTGCTTTTCATTATTTAGTTTTGAAATGCAGAGAACACCACGAAAAAGTAATAATGATGAAGAGTTGAATGTGATTCTTCCCCAGACTCCAGTTAGGTATGAACTGTCTTACTCTTCATTTTCATTATACTTTTTTATCCAATGCTTCATAGAGCTTTGGGTTTGTTTATTTATTCTATTATTTATTTATATATAGATGCCACAAATATAGTATTTTGAGTGCTTTTTTGCATTAAATATTTTGATAATGGCTAAGGATATGATTATTAGACCTAGTTCTGTCTGTCATTAAGGAATATATCTAGAGTGGGAATGTGTTCCATCTCAGTAAATGAAAAACTAAAAATATGTTTCACCATTTGGTTTGCATATAACCTAGAAGGATTAGAACCATTTTCTTATGACCTTATCCTCACTTACTTTCCAAATATAATATGTTTTAAGTCTTATTAAATTTACCTCTAAAATATTTTTTGAACCCATCTACTATTCTCCATTTCTACTCTAACCACCCTTGTCCAAGATATCTTTTTCTTTTCTTTTTGATGTATCCTATTGTCTCATCTCATTCCCATTTCTTTCTGTCTACCACCAAATCTGTTCTCTAGAGCTCCCAGAATGATATTCTTTAATTCTGTTCATGATCACTCTGCCATTAAACCTTCTGATTGTTTCCTGTTGCAATGGAAATACAATGCAAATTTTTAAATAACACTTACAAGGTCTTATATGATCTAGATGTGTTGCCTATCTAACCTCATCTTGTTTTTCTCTTCATTATATGTTAGCCAGTTTCCCGAACTCTCCAACCAGCCTCTTCTTTTGTGCTTGAGTACTTTCATGCTTGCTTTTCCCTCTTAACTCTTTTCTTTCCATGAATTACCAACTGTACAGTTCCTTTAGGTTTGGCACAAATAGTACTTTTAAAAAAAGATTTCTTTCTTTCTGAAATATTTTCTTGTATTCCTTCTCAGAGCATCCCTTTGAATTCATTCATAGTGTGCATCACAATGTGTAATTAGAAAACGATTTGTGTGTTTGCTTATTTTTGCTAATATCCAATAGCCTTTAAGTTGTATACCACATGGACCATGACTTTTTTGTTTAGCATGTGATAATTAGGACCAAGGCTAATACTGGGCATTTAGTAAGTAATCAGTAATATTTTTAAATGACTATTTAAAGATATAAAATACATTTTTGTGTAAGTATAGTAATAGACTTAAGACAAGTTAATGAAATGGCACAGAATGAACTTTATGAAGTGATATTTGAACTGAATTTTGAATATGTAAAGATTTATGTCACAGGATAGTGGCATGTTAGTGGGTGGAAACAGCATATGCAAAGGGATGGAAGAAAGAAACAAGATGTGTCCGGGGTACTATCAGCAGCTCTGTAGTGATTGACTGTAAAATGGGAAAATGACAGCAAGAGAGGACGGTGGGAATCAGATTATGAAGGATCTTATTTGCCATACTTACAAGTTTTGACATTAGTTTGTACACAATATACATAGTCTGTTGGTATAAATGGGTGTTAAGCAGAGGTAAGTATAAAATCAGACTTGGCTTTTTAGTCTACATGGTGTTAGTTTGTGAGAAGGTGGAGGCGAACATGGTGTGAAATACTGAGACCTGTTAATCTGTCACAATGGTTCTTAACCAGGGGTCAAATGATAATAACCTGGGGAGTTTTTTCAAAGTACATGTGCCTAGAGCCTACTACCGTAGACATAGTGAGTCAAACTCTCTGGACTGTTGTATTGCAGTAATTTAGTTGAAAGATGTTGAAACAAGAGATAGGCAGTGGAAATGAAGGAGCAAGAACGGTTTTGCAAGTACTTGATGAATTCATATTTAGAATATTATTTTTGAGGCTTTTATGGACTATGAAGATGTGTAGTAAGTAGTAGGACATAAGGATCTTATATATTTAGGAATAATCAGGGTGAGTGAAAGCCCTAAAAGTAGATGAGGTTCCCTGAAGTGAGGGTGTATAATGGCAAGAATGTATGGCTAAGGGCTGAACCAGAAAGAATGCTGTCATTGAAGGACTAAATAGAAGGTAGATTAAATGAGGAGTGTGATTGGGAGCTCAAGAGAGTGAAGGCAGAAAAGCCAAGGGGTGCGGGAAGCGGGGGGAGCAGTTTCAGGAAAGAGCAGGTGTATAAGGAAGTCAAGTATACCTCAAGGAAGTCAAATATAAGATAAAATGAGAAAGATTTTTGGTTTAGAAGTTTGTGACTTAAGTCACTGTGCTTTAAGTAGATCATTGGATGTACAAGTCATAGAAGCAATGTATTTGAAAGGTGAGGAAGTGTAGATACCAGTTTACAGATGCTTGACTGAGAACACTGAAAACATTTTACTGAATAATAGTTAATAATCTTTTTAATCATAAATATTCTACAGTTCTTTGCATCATTAAGTAGTGCCTACAGTAGCAATGTACTGCTACTCCAAAAGTGGAACATGAATATTTATTGTACCATCAATCCTATAATTATAGAATTAAAGAAAATTCCTAAGATATTGACCGAATTTTATGCTTTAACAATGATGACTTCTAAAATTATGTATGCTTTCCTTTTGAAAAATTTCTTGCTGTCTTTATTTGGAAAAGTTTAGTATTTAATTATATTAAAAGATTACTATTTTGATGCCAGCTTATGTTTTCTCCTTAATATTGTATAATGTTGAATTTGACCACAGTGTTATATTGATTTATAGTTCTATTAGTAAATAAGTTCATCGTTTTTCATAAACATATTTATTATGAACACATCTTTTCTTTAAGCTTTAAGTAAATTATAATTCCTTGTAAATAATAGTATACTAAGGGTTTTATTGCAGAGAACTTTTTAAAGATAAATGGGAGACAGTGAGTTTGAAGATATATTTAATTTGTGTGTTAGCTATGTTTCATTTTTCCCCCCTTCATTGTTTAACATTTCTTTTTTTGTTTAGGACTGTTATGAACACTATCCAACAATTAATGATGATCTTAAATTCAGCAAGTGATCAACCATCAGAAAATCTGATTTCCTATTTTAATGTAAGCCATATATGAACATTATTTATTGTAATACCTTAGCAAATAAATTTGAAATTAGAAGTTAAAATTCTGAGTATTTTTAAAATGCTTATCTCTCAATCAACAAGAATATAGTTGTCTATTACCTTATTATTGTTTTAAATCTTCAATATTAGATATTATTAGTAGGTGTTACTAGTAGACAGCATTTTTCTTAGATTTCCTCTTATTTATCTTACTCAGCATTTTTTCTTATAATTTATTTTTTTAACTTTATTTTTATTAACCTTATTATAGATGTCCCCATATCCTACCCCAGCACTTGTCATTTGTTGATTTGTTGATGGTAGCCATTCTGATAGGTATGAGGTGATACCTCATTTTCATTTTAATTTGCAACTCTCTGATGACCAGTGACTCTGGGCATGTTTTTATATGTCTCTTGGCCATCTGCATGTCCACTTTGGAGAAGTGTCTATATAGCTCCTCTGCATATTTTTAAATTTTATTGTCTTCCTTTTGTTAAGTTGTATGAGTTCCTTATATATTTTGGGTAGTAACCCTTCATCAGATGTCTCATTGCCAAATATTTTCTCCCATACAGAGGGTTCCCTTTTCGTTTTGTTGATGGTTACTCTAGCTGTGCAGAAGCTTTTCATTTTGACGTTGCCCCATTTGTTTATTTTCTCCTTAGTTTCCCTTGTCCTAGGATTTGTATCTATAAATATATTGCTATGAGAGATGTCTGAGATTTTGCTGCTATAGTTTCCTCTAGGTTTTTTATGGTTTCACAACTTACATTTAAGTCTTGTATCCATTTGCATTTATTCTTGTGTTTGGTATAAGTTGGTGATCTAGTTTCATTTTTTTGCATGTACCTGACCAATGTTCCCAACACCATTTACTTAAGAGACTGTCTTGACTCTATTGGATGCTTTTGCCTCCTTTGTCAAATATTAATTGAGCATAATGGGTTAGGTCCACTTCTGAATTCTCTGTTCTGTCCCATTGATCTATATGCTGTTTTTATGCCAGTACCAGGCTATTTGATTACAGTGGTTTTGTAGTATAACGTGTTATCTGGGATTGTAATCCCTCCAACTTTATTCTTCTTTCTCAACATTGCTACAACTATACACGGTCCTTTTTGGTTTCATATAAACTTTTAGAGTATCTGTTCAAGATCTGTGAAATATGCTGTTGGTATTTTAATAGGGTTTATATTGAATCTGTAGATTGCTTGGGTAGTATGGACATTTTAATGATGTTGATTCTACCAATTCATGAACTTGGTTTGTTCTTCTACTTGTTTATATCTTCCTCTGTCTCTTTTTTCAATGTCCTGTAGTTTTCTGAGTACAAAGTTTTTTACCTCCTTGGTTAAATTTATTCCTTAGTATCTTAATTTTTGTTGTGGTTGCAGTTGTAAATGGGATTAGTTTCATATATATATATATATATATATATATATATATATATATATATATATATATGTATGTATGTATATATATATAGCCAGTGACTGGAATGACCAGAATGACCGGAATCACCTTTTGCTATGATGCCCACTGCCACCAGTGAATCAGCCCAATAGGGAGGTGGGGCTGCCTGGCCAACCCCCACACAGTCCTTCCCCCTGGCTAGCTCAACCCCTGATCATCCCCCCCCTCCCAATAGGGAGTGGGGCCAGTCAGCCAACCTTCTACAGCGCCTCCCCCGAGCCAGCCCCTCCTCCGGTGGGCCCTCACCACCCCAATCCCACCCCAATCGGCCCTCAGCTCCACCCCCAGCTGGCCCTACCCCTAATTGTCCCCCTTATCCCAGTAGGGGGCAGGGCCAACCAACCAATCCCTCCCCACTGCTGGCTCTGCCCCCATGGGTCCCTACCACTCCAATCAACCTGCGACCCCTCCTCCCAGCCAGCTTCGACCCTGATTAGTCCCGCCCCTCAGATCAGGGGCAGGGCCAGTAGGCCAGCTACCCATGGCCCCTACCTTAGGCTACTGGCCTCCAATCGGGACCCCCCACCCCATTCAGGGGCAGGGCCTACTGGCCCACTGCCCACAGCCCCCCCCCCCACAGCCGGCCCCCCCCCCCCCGATCAGCCCCCACCATTCTGACTTATCTTTTTTCATAGTTACTACAATATATCTTTTCTCATGCTCTTGAGCATCCTTGCCATCATTATTCAAAACTCTATATCTCATAAGTTTCTTATCTCAGTTTCATTTAACTCTATTTCTGGAGAATTCTTTTGTTCTTTCATTTGGGCTTGATTTTTTTCTGTTCTGATTTTGGCTGTCATTAGGTAAATCTGCTACCACTCCCAATCTCTAATGCAGGACAATGTCAGATGCTGTTTGTGACTGGCCCTGGGTACCCTGTTTGGAACTATTAGCAATTCATAGCTTGTGGCTCCCTCTGCTGGGGCTCAATGCCTTTGGAAAGGACAAAAATTTTCCTAACCCTGGGCCCAGAAGGGGATCAAGCAAAGACTCAAAGCCTACAGAGACCTGCCTCTGCCTGTAGCCTAATTGTTAGTCTTGATTAGCCTCAGGCTATGGACTACAGAGAGGTGCAAAAGGGTTTCCAATATGGTGGGGCAATTTCTTCTTCCTGCAGGCTGAATGTTATTCTCATAATGGGCCTCAGAAATTTCACAGTCTCTTAATGCACCTCAGCAATTCCATAGTTTGGGGCAAGGGGTTTTCCAATAGGGTGCCCCCCCACCCCCCCATCTCTCCTCCAAGGCAAAAGCTGCCTGGATGGTAAAGGTCTCCAAAGAACGAGGGAATGAATCAACACAGGAAACCAGGTAGATGCCCTCCAAGCTCCAATCCCAGAGTCCCCAACCTTGGACTCTCCTCACACAGCTCCGGTCTACTCTACCTTCCCTCTGCCAGAGCCCAAGGAGAGTAATTGCATACAAAATGTTGCGTGTTTGCCCTTTACGTGGGTGCCTGTATTTCCAGCTAGCCACATCTGGAAGATAGCAAACCAGCAGATCTTGTGTGGGCACCTTTCTCAGTTCTGCTGCTCTGAGCTGGGGGACTAGCTTGGGGTTTAGACCCCAGAGTTCTCAGTGGGAAGCCCCCCACTGCTGAGATATCCCTCTGGAACTTAAGCTGTTTTCTAGGGAGCCTGGCTAGCCTTTTCGTGCCTCTACACTTCCTACCAGTCACTATGTGGTCTTCACTTTCCATCCTTGGTTATGATGCTTCTCTCCAGCTAGTCTTCATTTGATTATTTAGGATGGTTTTTTCTGTATTTTATTTGTAATTCCATTTTAGTCCTGGGAATATGTTAGTTTAGCTTCCACTTATACTGCCATTTTGGACTCTCCTGAAAGCACAATTTTAAAATAGGAAATGATACCAAGCTCAAATATTAGTTTCAATTTTGTCATTTGCTTTTTTTGGGCATAACATACATTCTAATGTAACGCATAATTGAAGATAATATATGAGAGCATATGAGGCTCTTTTTTGATTTTGGTAATTGTTTCATTTTTTTGGTAAGCCATAATCCTATATAATAAAAGCCAAGGTGGTGTCACGCCCTTGTGGCACCCACAAGATGGCTGCCACAAGATGGCTGCACAGAAAGTGGAGGTGGGACATGATGGCCCCTCTGCAAGGTGAGTCCTGGGGGTCCTGCGGCTCTGCTCAGCGCGGAGGAGGCCGGTCCCGGTGGAGGTGGCAGGTCGCGAGAGGAGAGGGCAGTTTTGGGCAATCAGGCCAGCAGGGGAGGGCAGTTATGGATGATCATGCTGGCAGGGGAGGGCAGCTTGGGGCAATCAGATGGGCAGGGAAGGGCAGTTGTGGGCGATCAGGCCCTGGCAGGGGAAGGCAGTTAGGGGTGACCAGGGTGGTATGGGAGGGAAGTTAGGGGTGACAGGGCCAGCAGGGTAATTCAGTTGGGGGCAACCAGGCCTGCAGGGTAGGGCAGGTAAGAGGACCAGGCCTGCAAGGGAGGGCATTTGGGGACAATCAGGCCAGCAGGGGAGAGAAGTTAGGGGTAACAGGGCTGGCAGGGGAAAGCAGTTAAGGGCAACAAGGCCGGCAGGGGAAGGGAGTTGGGGGCGACTGGACTGACAGGGGAGGGCAATTGGGGGGGAAGAGGCCTTCAGGGGAGGGCAGTTGGGGGCAAATAGGCCTGCAGGGGAGGGCAATTGCGGGCAACCAGGCCTGCAGGAGAGGACAGTTGGGGGCAATCGGGCTGGCAGGGGAGCAGTTAGTTGTCAATCAGGCTGTCAGGCAGAAGTGGTTAGGGGAAATCAGGTAGGCAGGCAGTCAGTCAGTCGAGCAGTTGGGAGCCAGTAGTCCCGGATTGTGAGAGGGATGTCTGATCCCACAGGGATTGGGCCTACACCGGCAGTCAGACAGCCCCTGGTGTTCCAGATTGGAGAGGGTGCAGGCTGGACTGAGGGACACCCCTCCACCCCCAGTGTAAGAATTTCGTGCACCGGGCCTCTAGTTGTAAATAATGTTACAATGGTCATGAGGGTGCAGACATCCTCTTGTGTCAGTGTTTTTATTTTCTTTAGATAAATACCAAGTTGGATTGCTGGATATTATGGTAGTTATATTTTTAGGTTTTTTTTTTTTTTTTTTGTGAGAAATTTCCATACTATTTTCCATAGCAGTACATAAGTGTTTTCTTTACTCTACATCCTCATTAATACCTGTTATTTCTTATCTTTTTTGTCTTAGTCATTCTAACCAGTGTGATGTTATATCTCATTGTGGTTTTTGATTGGTATTTCTCTGATGATTAGCAACATTTTATATACCTGTTGGCCATCTGTATGTCCTCTTTTGAAAAATGACTATTTAGGTCTTCTCTCCTTTTTAAACATATTTGTAATACAATTTTATTTTTTAATTGAACTTATTAGAGATGGTATTAGATAGCAATAAGATTATATAGGTTCAAGTGTACAGTTCTGTGATACATCACCTGTATACTATATTGTGTGTTCACCACCCAAAGTCAAATCTTCCATCACCAACTATTTGACCCCTTTTACTGTTTACCCATCCCACTTCCCATCCCTCAGATTACCACTATAGTGTTGTGTTTGACTATACGTTTTTGCTTGTTTATTTTGTTTGTTCATGTGTTATTTTCAATTTTATATCCCTCATATGGATGAAATGACATTATTCCTAACTTTTTCTTTCTGATTTATTTTCCTTAGCATGATATTCCCAAGATTCACCTGTGTTGTCACACATGGCAGTATTTTATTTTTAATTATGGCTGAGTTATATTCCATTGTATATTTGTACTTCTATCCAGTCATGTATTGAAGGACACTTTGGTTGTTTTCATGTCTTAGCCATTGTTAATAATGCTGCAATCAACATAGGAGTGCATATATCTTTGCAAATAAACATATTCAAGTTTTTTGTTTTTTTTTTTAAACACACCTAACACGCCTGCAAAGGACAGGATGTTTTTCTTTCTTTTCTTTTTTTAAAATATATTTTATTGATTTTGTACAGAGAGGAAGGAAGAGAGATAGAGAGTTAGAAACATCAATGAGAGAGAGTCATTGATCAGATGCCTCTTGCACACCCCCTACTGGGGATGTGCCTGCAACCAAAGTACATGCCCTCGACCGGAATCGAACCCGGGACCTTTCAGTCCCCAAGCTGACGCTCTATCCATTGAGCCAAACCGGTTTCAGCTTCCAGTTTTTTGGGTAGCTACCAAGAAGAGGGGTTTCTGGGTCATATGCTAACTCTATTCTTAACCTTTGGGAACCTCCATACACTTTTCCATAGTGATTCCCACCAGCAGCAAACCTCCCCAACACTTGTTATCACTTGTCTTATTGATAATAGCCATTCTAATAGGTGTGAGGTGGTATCTCATTGTAGTTTTGATTTTTATTTCCCTAATAGCTAGTGAAGTATAGTATAAGCAATATGTTGATTTTGATTAAAAAGTATTCTCAATATTTCTGTTTTTCTTCTTAAAGAAATGCACAGTGAATCCAATGGGAAGTATCCTGAAAAGAGTGCAGGATATTGGATACATATTTAAAGAGAAGTTTGCTAAAGCTATGGGACAGGGATGTATAGAAATTGGGTCACAGGTAACTGTAATTTTGATTACTGCTGTTATATATCAAATGCAACATCTGTTCAAACTGTATAAGTATTATTATGTTATTTGTCCAGTAGAATAAAATACTGACACATACTATATATCTACTGCTCATCTATGCTGCTAGTATGGAAATCTTTATGGGTAAATACCCTTCACTTCTATATTAAAAAAAAAAGTAAATATGCAGAAAATTTTAGAAAAAGTGTAGATGTTTAAAAAAAATCAAGGAAGAAATTTTTTTTTTAATATTTGATACTATTAAGTATTATTGCACATGCTTTGATTTCGACATTTAGGAATAGTTCTGTATGCATATACTTGTATGGAATGGGATTATGTTATACATGCCATTTATCACTAGTATTTTTAATACTGCTATTATCATTTCAGAAAATTTAAAACTAATATGTTGGATAAGAGTATGGGCTCTGGACCAGAACCATCTGGTTCTATCATTATAATCAATCATTTAACTTTTCTGAAAATTGGGTGTATTTTTAAAAAAAATATTTGTATTGATTTCAGAGAAGAAGGTAGAGGGAGAGAGAGAGAGAAACATCAGTGATGAGAGAGAATCATTGATTGGCTGCCTCCTGCACACCCCATACTGGGGATCGATCCTGCAACCTGGGCATGTGCCCTGAACAGGAATCGAACTGTGACCTCCTGGTTCATAGGTCAACACTAAACCACTGAACTACACTAGCTGGACTTCAGTGGTTTAGTGTTGACCTATGAACCAGGTCATAGTCGATCAAATAAAAAATCAGATTTTTTATTTGCTGGGCTTTGTTGTGACATTAATGAGGGAATACATAAAGATATATTTGGAAATTATATTCTACTATATACATTTATTTCAGTGTGGTGGTTTATATTTTGATGCCATGAGTATTTTAAACAATTATATTTAATGTTTAATTGAATTTATTGGAGGTAACATTGGTTAATAACATGATATAGGTTTCAGGGGATAATTCTATAATATATAATCTGTATGTTATATTGTATGTTCACCACCCAAGTCAAGTCTCTTTCCATTACCATTTATCCCCCCTTTACACTCTCCTACCTGCAAAGTTCTTTTTGTTTGTATACGAAATTTATGCTCATAATTTAAAATGAAGCAATATGCTTTAGAGTGAGCATATGTGTGTCTGCATGTGTATATATCTCTAAAATTTGATTATTCTTTGAGCTAATGGGAACTAGTTGTTAGGTTAAAACTTTTTGCTGATACATATAATCTATTGAATGATATAGACTGAAATGGTATGAATGAAAACAAAGACCTCCCTCTTGATAATTTATTGGGCATGTTAGCTATCATTTATATTTAAGTGTTGAGTTTTAGACAAGCTAGCTTTCCTGATCTCTTGGTAGTCATATTCCTAAGAAAGTTCAGAAATGTGTTTCAAGGAAAACTTTAAAAAGATTAATAATTGTTATGATTTTCTAAAGTAGTGGGATATAATTATTTTTCTTTATTTGTAGCGCTACAAACTTGGAGTTCGGTTGTATTACCGAGTAATGGAATCCATGCTTAAATCAGTAAGTTAAAAAAAAAAATAATAGAAAAAATTTAAATGCCAACATAAAAAAGGTTTCAGCAAAACATTTTTTAAAAGTTTATTTTTATTGTTGAAAGTATTACAGATGTCCCCCCCCCCCCCAATTGATTCCTCTCCACCCAGCTCCTGCTCTCTCCCCAGGACTTTACCATACTATTGTCTGTGTCCATGAGTTATGCATATCCTATACTAGGGGCCCAGTGCACGAAATTCGTGTATTGGGGTTGAGGTGGGGGACCCTGAGCCCAACCTGTCCCCTCTCACATACTGGGAGCCCTCGGGGGATGTCCTACTGATGGCTTAGGCCCACTCCACGAGGAGCAGACCTAAGTCGCAGTCTGGCCTCCCTTTGTGGGAGGCGACCAGGCTGATCAGGGGAAGGCACCAGCTCCATCACCCCACTGCTGCAGCCACTGCCTGTCACCACAGCCACCAAGGTGTTTTCATCAACACGGACTCCAGTCCCTTCACCAAGAAAAAATGACAACTTTCTTTAGACATTTGCAAGATGTGTCTTTCATAGGATATGACATTTCTTTATTTATTTTTTTATCCTCACCTGAGGATGTGTCCATTGATTTTTAGAGAATGTGGTAGAGAAAGGGAAAGACAGAAACATCTAAGTGAAAGGAACACTTTGATTGGTTGCTTCCTGCATGATCCCTGACCTGGGCCCTAGCCAGGGAGGAGCCTGTAACTTTGGTACATGCCCTTGATGAGAATCTGCAGACTGGGCTGAGGGATACCCATCTTCCATGCACAAATTTCGTGCTCCAGGCCTACTATATTAATGATATGCTAATGCCAACCAACCACTCAATGTAATGTGCACTGACCACCAAGGGGAACTTGCTCTACTGGTAGGTGAGCTTGATGCTGGGTCTGGCCAATTGGGACTGAGTGAAATGGGCCGGATACAACCTGGAGCCCTCCTGCAGTCCCTCCCCGGCTGGCCAGCCTTCTGTGTCCCTTCCCAGCCCTGATCATGCACTGGTGGGTCCCTTGGTCTGACTTGTGCCTTCTCACAATCCAGGAGAGCCGGTTTTGGCCCAATCCCGCAGGCCAGGCCAAGGAACCCAACTGGTGTACAAATTTGTTAACTGGGCTTCTAGTATTCATATAAGTTCTGTAATTAGTCTCTTCCCATGTCCCTGCCCCCCTTAGATTCCTCAGTCTGTTTCTCAATCTATTTTGTTTTTCAGTTTATTTTGTTCATTAGACTTTACCTGTAAGTGAGATCATGTGATACTTATCTTTTCTGAGTGACTTGTTTTGCTTAGCATAATACTTTTTTTATGTCTTTCAGGAAGAAGAACGATTGTCCATTCAAAATTTTAGGTAAATTTTTTTTAGCTTTAGTAAGAGAATTTTTTTTTTTTTTTTAAATAGAAGTAAGTGTTTTTAAAAATCACTTTATTTTTTTCTTTTAGCAAACTTCTGAATGACAACATCTTTCATATGTCTTTGTTGGCATGCGCTCTTGAAGTTGTAGTGGCTACATATAGCAGTAAGTTTAATTTTAGTAAATAAGCATTTTAGTTTAATTTAAAATTAAAAAACCTTATTGAAAGTGTGGTTTGTTTTTGGGAAAGATGGATGTTGTTAAGGTGAAAAAATGCATATTTTAAGTCAGTATATACTGAAGAATGTAATGGGTCACAATAAACCATTTATTTAATTGGCTTATATTCTGAATTATTTCAAGCTATCTTGGGAATAGTATTTCAGTGGGCTCCTTTTTGGGGCTATTCTGAATCTAGGAAATGTACCTATTGAAATCTCTTCAAATACTTATGAGATTGTAAAATGCTGAGTACTAAGGAGCTGCATCCACTGATAGGAAGCACTGCTCTAGATACTGTGATCCTGTGACCAAAGGTTGGAGCTAGAATCCACCAGATAATCAGAAAGAGGCCACTGATGTGTGTGTGTGTGTGTGTGTGTGTGTGTGTGTGTGTGTGTGTTTTAATATTTTAAACGTGTTATTTTGCAGATAAGGTTGTAAATATAAAAAAATACTTCCTTCCTAAAAACAAAAGAAGATTCATCTAAGGAAACAAATACACAACAAAAGAGAAACTTAAATTAGTAAACAAATATGGAAAACTGTGAATCCTCATTAAAACAAAGAAATGCACATTTACAAGAAATAACATTTTCTAAGCAATTAGCAAAATCTTAAAGATTCCTTCTTTCCCTCAACCAAGTATTGATGAGATAGTTAAAATGGGTATGTTAATGCATTGCTGGATTAGATATTAAACCTGTCCCTGATATAAGTTTGGGATATTTAAACCTTTGAAAATTTGACATAAATTAGGAACGTCATTTATGCACATACACTTAAAATTTCAAAAACTATATACTGGGAGTCTGTGGGCTCCAAAATAAAAATTATGTTCTAAATAAAAAATTTTTATTTAGCCTTTTATAGTGTTTTTAATTTTTATGTTTGATAAAATCTTTCAGCCTAAAAATATGTAGTTTAACATTTCATACCTAAGTTACATTTTTTTCTTTCATTTTTAGGAAGTACATCTCAGAATCTTGATACTGGCACAGATTTGTCCTTCCCATGGATTCTGAATGTACTTAATTTAAAAGCTTTTGATTTATACAAAGTGATTGAAAGTTTTATCAGAGCAGAAGCCAACTTGACCAGAGAAATGATAAAACATTTAGAGCAATGTGAACATCGAATCATGGAATCCCTTGCATGGCTCTCAGTAAGTAACTAGCTAAAATAATTAAAGATATTTATGTGAATTTGGCATATCTCTTAGTGAGAGATATTAATTAAACTTTATCTCAAGAACAAACATACAATTTAATGAATATGTGATGTCAGTGGATATAGCCCAAGAATCAAGTGGAATATTAGAATGGAGTTTTCTTTTATTTGAACTCCCTTGACTATCTGATATAGTGATTTATTTAGGAAAATCTTTTCTTAAAGTATAGCACTTTGAAACAAAGCTGAATTCTTTAAAGTGTGGAAGTAATTTATTTAATAATAGAGGTGTCATGTTTGAAAATTTAAACATCAGCTCTTAAATTTTAACAAAGTGATAAAAATTTTTAGATTATCCTATTTAGATTATTTAAAAGTAGTTTTTTAGTTCAATTTAGTGGATTTTTTCCTATTGTTAAAAATAGTTATAAAAACCTATACTATTGTTCAATCATCATCAGGTTTTTATAGCATTATAGATAAGGCACAAATCATATTCTCTAGGTATTCTATTTATAACATAAAAAACTATTAAGGTTTTATGGCATTTTTTATGTAGTAATAATAAAATACTTGAAGTTCTATAATGTTCTTTAAGTCTGCATAGTTGGGTAAAGCTTTGTGAAACATCAGATTTATAGCTTAATATAGAATTGTTTTTTTGAAACTGTGATGCATGCTAGTATATATATATTTTTATTTATACCAGCATATAGAAATGGCAATGAAAAATTAACACTTTAATTACATTAGAATCCTAATCTGTACATGTAATCTTAATTTTAATTTTTTGGTATTTTCAAAACTTAATGGCTAAGAGGTAACTCATTTCTTAGTGTTTGCTTATATTACTATACAGACAGTGGATAGAAAAGAAGGTGAGGAGGGCAAGTTGATAAAAAGGTGTTATATTGCTATCCATTAAATTTAGTAACTCCTGATAGAGGAGCTTTCACTTTTTAAGAAAAAGAATAAGAGAAAATTCAAATTCTGAGAAAATAAATAAATGAATAAAATAGTACTTTTCACAGGATGATATGCCAACTCCTTGTAGAAACTGAAATCAAAACATTTACTGTGTCATCTCAAAGTGACTATTCTCATTTCTTTTAGAGAATTACTTTTAATTCCATCAATGCATATCTGCTCTATGCCTTGCATTGGGATAAACATTGTAAGGATACAGAAAAGACATGGATTTTGAAAATTGTAGAGGAAATAGTAGATATTTTTTGTTTAAAAATTGCTTATGCTGCCCTCACCAGTTTTGCTCAGTGGATAAAGTATTCGGCCCCATGAACTGAAGGGTCCCGGGTGAGTCTGGTTAAAAGCATGTACCTGGGTTGCAGGCTCAATCCCTAGCCCTGATAGGGGCACATGCAGGAGGCAACCAGCCGATGTTTCTTTCCACATTGATGCTTCTCACTCTCTATCTCTTCCCCACCCACTCTCTCTAAAAATCAATGGAAAAATATCCTCAGGTGAGGATTAACAACAAAAAATTGCTTGTGCCCAAGGCTACTTAATTAGTACATTGTACAGTGTCCTAGGATTCTAAACAATATTCCTTTATTTTTGAGAATTTTTGGAGAATAAGTGACATGCTTGAACATTCCATGCCTAGACCTAGAATCAGAGCAAATTTCCCTAGTCTTTTGATTCTTTATCACAAGAATTACTCATTAAACTATAGATTGATAACAACATATTTAAATGGACACAGGGAAACATTAAGTGAGGTATTACTTGCCATACTCCCAATAATTTAATGGAAGAACATATTTGTAATTTTTACTTGTTGATATTTATTTTTTTATTTTTCAATTACAATTGACATTCAATGTTATATTAGTTTTAGGTGTACAGACATTTATATAAATTACAAAGAGATCCCCTCAATTAGTCTAGTACCTATATTATACTATATATAGTTATTACAATATTACTGATTATATTCCCTATGCTATACTTTATATGCATTTTGTAACTACCATTTTGTATTTCTTAATTCTTTTTCACCCAGCCCCCGAAGCCCCTTCCATCTGGAAACCTTTAGTTTGTTCTCTGTATCTCTGAGTCTGTTCCCGTTTTGTTTGTTTATTTGGTTCTTCAGATTCCACATAAAAGTGAAATCACCTGGTATTTGTCTTTCTCTGACTTAATTTCACTTGGCGTAATGCCCTCTAGCTCCATCCATGTTGTCACAAATAGTAAGATTATATTCTTTTTTTGACTAATACTAGCAGCCCGATGCTCGAAAAGATTGGTGCAAGTATAGGCTTTCCTTCCCCTGGCTGCAGGCCTGCCTTCCCCGGCCTGGAGCCACCTTTCCACCTTTGCTCCATCCAGAGCTGCCTTCCACCTCTCCTCTCATCATGTCAGTTTGCATATTTCTTCCTTATTGGCTGTGGGTGCTTCCATCTTTGTTGTGAAATTATTGTCAATTTGCATATTCCATCTTTATTAGATAGGATTCCATTTTATTATATGTACCATATTCATTGGTCTGTTGATTGGAGCATTTAATCCCTTTACATTTAAAGTAATTATTAATAGTATGTAGTTCTTGCCATTTTATTAGTTGTTTTCTCATTGTTTTTTTTGTTTGTTTGTTTGTTTTTACCTCTTCTCTATTCCTTCCTTATTTTCCTGCTCACTTTTGTTGTATGTTGGTGGCTTTCTGTAGTGTTGTGTTTGTATTCCTTTCTCTTTATTTCTTGTATCTCTCTTGTAGATTTTGGGTTTGTAATTATCAGGTGCTCAATATATATCAAGTTATATTGATAGTCTATTTTAAATTGATGGTTGTAGAGTTAGATAATTTATTATCACTTTTTCTTGTATTTTGAGTTAGGCCTGTAGAGCTATGAACTTCCCTCTCAGGACTGCTTTCACTTTGTCCCATAGATTTTGAATTTCTGTGTTTTCCTTATCATTTGTTTCCAGGATGTTTTTAATTTTTTCTTTGATCTCTTTGGTAACCCAATCATTATTTAATAGCATGATATTCAGCTCCAAGTGTTTGAATTTTTTACTGTTTTTATTGTAGTTTATTTCTAATATTATGCCATTGTGGTCTGAGATGATGGTTGATATCAATCTTCATGCATATGGGAAGACTTTGCCTGTGACCCAATATGTGGTCTATCTTTGAAATGTCCCATGTGTATTTGAGAAAAACGTATATTCTGTGCCTTTGGGGTGAAATGTTCTGAAGATGTCAATTAAGTCCATCTGATCCAGTGAGTCATTTAGGATTTCTGTTTCTTTGCTAATTTTTTGTCTAGAGGATTTATCCAGTGATGTCAGTGTGGTATTAAAGTCCCTTACTATGACTATATTGTTGTCGATCTCTCCCTTGATATCTTCCAGGAGTCTTTTTATGTATTTGGGTGCTCCTGTATTTGGTGCATATATGTTTACCAGGATTATATCCTCTTGTTGTATCAATCCCTTTAGATTATGAAGTGGCCTTTCTTATCTCTTGTTATGGCCTTCACTTTGAGGTCTATTTTGTCAGATATAAGTATTGCTACCTGGCTTTTTTTTTTTTTTTTTTCTTCATTTCCATTTGCCTGGAAGATATTTTTCCATCTCTTCACATTCAGTCTGTGTGAGTCCCATGATCTGAGGTGGGTCTCTTATAGACAGCCACTTACTGTCTTTTGATTGAAGCATTTAGTCTATTTACGTTTAAAGTTATTTTTGATAGGTACTTGTTCGAATCCATTTTCCTTTTTTGTATCTGTGTCCCTACTTTCCCATTTTATTTCTTCTTTTACACCAGTCCATTGCATTGATGGCTTGGTAGTAATAAAGTCCTTTAGCCTTTTTTTTTTTTTGCCTGTGAAGCTCCTTATTTTCCCTTCAATTTTGAATGATAGCCTTGCTCACAGGGCTGCTGCTCCTCGGACAGGTGCAGGATGCTTGTGGCTGCTGCTCCTTGGCTGGGGGCAGACTGCTCACACTGCTGCTATCCCTCGGATGGATGGTGGCAGGCTGTGTGGGGCTGCTGCTCCTGAGATGGGAGCGGCCTGCTCGTGTGGATGGGGCCCGGCTGCTCACTCGACTGCTGCTCCTCAGACAGGGGAAGGCTGCTGGTGAGGCTAATGCTCCTAGGACGGGAGCGGGCTGCTCCTTGGATTGGGGCTGGGGCAGGGGCGGGCACGGACTGCTCACACAGCTGCTGCTCCTCGGAGGGACGGAGGGACCGTGCGGGCTGCGTGTGGCTGCCGCTCTGGATGGGGTCGTACTGCTCACGCCCTGCCGGACCTCATGGGGGGTAGGCTGCGCGGGGCTGCAGTGAAGTGTCATTCTTTTGGCTAGTTTGAGATCCCACTGTTCTGACCTGTCTGAGGCTTCTCAGTTTCCTGTTGCTGGGACTGAATGTCCTCTCTTTAGGCCACTCCCTGAGGACTTTCAGTGACTATTCAGATTTATTTTTCTTTTGTATCCCTTGTGCTACGAGTGTAGTCTGGGTGTGGCTGTACTGGTTGCCTGGAGACTGCAGGGAGGGGCTATCTCTTCAGGAGAAAATGACTACCCAGGTCCCATGCATCAGGTGTGACTCAGCCCCAGACTCACAGCCACTTGTCCTGGACCCTCTCCTCTCCCCAGCCTCTCCCCAGACTCCACAAGTCCGCACCTCCTCCTGCACCTCAGCCACGGGTGAGTGTCTGTATCTGAAAGGTCCTATCAACTAGGTTCAGTGAAGTAAAGCAAAGACCACAAATAGGGGAAAGAGCGGCACCTCTGCGAGCCCCTCTCCCCCCGCACGGCGGCCTGGGCAGCCATCCTCTGTGCCCCCCTGGCCTCAGTCTGTCGGGACTGTGGACCCAGACCCAGAATCCCCTGCCGCCTGCAGTCCTGCGGACCTTTCCACAGTCAGACGCCGTGCTGTCCCAGGGGATGCGGCTCGGTGCTGCGCTGTTTCCCTCTGACGCTCTGGGCTCGGAGGCCTGGCAGTTCTCTTCAGCCCAGGTCTCTAATTTTACTGTTCTCTAAGGGCTGCAAATTGTTTCACTGACTGTGTCTACTTCACCAGTTCAGGGTGGATATTATTCAATTTAGTTGCCCATTCTATCTGTTCCGGGACAAGGCTCAGGACACATTTGTCTATTCTGCTGCCATTTTCCCCTCCCCCTCAGCTGTCAGTCTAAAGGAAGCTCCCTTGTAGGTAACTAACTGCTTTTCTCTTACTACTTTTAAGATTTTGTCTTTAATCTTTGGCACTTTAATTATGATTTGTTCTGGTGTGGGCCTCTTTGGGCTCATCTTGTTTGGGACTCTATGCTTAGCAGACTTGTAGGTCTATTTCTTATTTTCTTCACCACGTTTGGGAAGTTTTTAGTAATTCTTTCAAATAAGTTTTTCAACAACTTGCTCTCTTCTTTTGGCACCCCTATGATGCAAATGTTATGTTTGATGTTGTTCCAGAAGTCTCTTATACTATCCTCATTAAAAAAAAATTTTTTTTTCTTTGGTATTTTTTAAAAATATGTTCTATTGATTTTTTTTTTTTTTTTTTTTTTTTTTTTTTTTTTTTTTTTTTTTTTACAGAGAGGAAGGGAGAGCGAGAGCAAGTTAGAAACATTGATGAGAGAGAAAATCAATCAGCTGCCTCCTGTACACCCCCCACTGGGGATGTGCCCTTGACTGGAATCGAACCTGGGACCCTTCAGGCCGCAGGCTGATGCTCTATCCACTGAGCCAAACCAGTGGGGGCTCTTTTTGCTATTTTGATTGGGTGTTTTCTACTACCTTGTCTTCCAAATCACTGATTTCATACTTTGCTTCTTTTTACCTGCTGGTGATTCCATCTAATGTACTTTTTAATTTCAGCTATTGTATTTTTTATTTATGACTAGTTGTTTTTTATGGTTTCACTCTCCTTTTTTAATGTTTTCTGTCTTGTGTAAGTTTTCTTGAGATGATGTATTCTTCCTCTAAGTTTATTGAGCATCCTATAACCAGTGATTTCAATACTGCATATGGTAAATTGCTTGCTGCCATTTTATTTAGTTGTGTGTGTTTTTTTTTGTTTTGTTTTTTGTGTTTTTTTTTTAAATTTGGATCATGTTTTTTGTCTCCTCATTTTGGCTGCCTCCCTGTTTTTGTTTCTCTGTATTAAGCAGAACCTATATGGCTACCAGTTTTCATGTGATGGCTGTATTTATGTAGTAGGTGTCCTGTGTGGGCCAGTCTCCCTGTTGACCTGAACTGGATGCTCCAGGGGTGTCCCTTGTGTAGGTTGTGTGTGCTCTCCTTGATTTTTGTTGGCATGTCAGTGGATGGGATCAACCCTTAGGCTGACTGGTTGTGAGGACTGGCTGTGACTACAGTAAATGAACTGTTATGTGGGGGCTGATCCCAAGGAGTGAGATTAAGTTTAGCAGGACTTTGGTTCCTGCTGAGTTCACCCTTTGGATGTGTCATTGTGATTCTAATTTGGTGGTCCTGTAGTGTGGTATGAAGCCAGGCACTGGGTACATTGGTTCTGGGATCTCTAAGGAGGGACTCCTGTGCAGTGCAAGGTCAGCTGCGCCTTTGTCCATCCTGGGGCTGGGCTTGGAGTGCCTGAGAGTGGGTATGCTGTGAACTGATGCCTGCTGCCATAAGTACTTGGATTTGGGCCACTTATCAAGGGGTACAGGGCATGCAGAGGCCAGCCACTGCTTGTTTGGGGGTTTTTGGACCCTTGAGAGATGTTAAGAAAGTCTGCTGCATGGGCCCAGGCTGGTTGTTTATGTGGATTAACCTCTGAAAGAAATTTGGGCTGGAACATGAGTTGGGTGTGGTGGGGTCAATCACCAGATCTCACTCCAATTGAGCATTTGTGGGACGAAGTTAAAAGAGCCATCAGGCAGCTGGTTCCACAACCATCAAATCTCACAGAGCTGGACAGTGCTATTCATCAGGCATGTTGTCAGATTCCTTTCATCATCTTTCAACATCTTGTGGAGTCAATGCCAAGAAGAATCAATTCAGTATTGAAAGCAAAAGGTGGCCCAACAGCCCTAACCAGTTTGGCTCAGTGGATAGAGCATCAGCCTGTGGACTTAAGGGCCCCAGGTTTGATTCTGGTCAGGGGCATGTACCTTGGTTGCGGGCACATCCCCAGTGGAGAGTGTGCAGGAGGCAGCTGATAGATGTTTCTCTCTCATTGATGTTTCTGACTCTATATCCCTCTCTCTTCCTTTCTGTAAAAAATCAATAAAAACATATTTTAAAAAAAGGTGGTCCAACAAAGTACTGATAGGGTGGTCATAATAATCTGGTCACTCAGTGTATATCCTTAGCTATAAGAGTTCTGTTCAGCTAGTCTTCAGTGTGTTTCTTGAGGGTAGTTGTTCTATAATTTAGTTGCATTTTGATGTCACATCTTTGTATTAAATGATTATATGAGGGAAAGGTTCAGCATCTTTGCTTTGACAATCTTGAGAAATAATAAATCAAGAACAAAATAAGTGTGAAAAGGAATAAACGCATCTCTGTTTCTTTTTATTCTCAGAGAGGTTTATAGGCAATATATGAGTATACAATGTAAACAGTCTATTGAAAAAAATTAATGAAATCTTGATCCCTGGAAATTTAGAGGATTAGAGGTGATTTAGTATAAATCTAACTTGTAGATTAAATGACTTCTAGGTGTTTAATCCTCTTAAATCTTTTAAGCAGTTTATAATGCCATCAGATGATGATACGGTGATATTTGGATAACTTATTTCAGTAATTCCAAAATTCATCAGATTTTTAAAATACTTATAAACAACAATATACCAGGTACTTTATTTTCTAAATGGTCTCTCTTTTCTCGTCTATTGTGTATTCTTCCTGTTGCTCTCCCCACATCTCTAGCTACCTTAAGACTTTACCTCACAATAGCCAAAGGAATCTATATATATATAAAAGTCTAAGCAACCAGCCAACTGGCTAACCGGCTGGTAGCTATGATGCACACTCACCGCTAGGAGGCAGACGCTCAGCGCAGGAGCTGCCGAGCTGCAGTGACTTGGCAGCTGTGGTTCTTAGGTGATGCACCTGGAACCAGAGAGGAGGGAGCCCGATTTCAGAGTGTGTTACCAGAGAACCACCCGCTTGCAATCCGGGACCCCTTGGGGGTTGTTGGAGAGCCAGTTTCAGCCCTATCCCCACAGGCCAGGCCGAGGGACCTTACTGGTGCCTATAGTATTTTTATAATGAAGATCTATCTAATTGTGCAACTTTTCAGATAAAAATCTTGTGAGGGGACCTATGTATCTGATAATGGAGTAGTACGATCCTTCCATTTGATTCCTTGCAGAAAGGACAGCTATAAAACCTGTATATAATACAAAAAGATATTGCCTGAAATCCCTGGACAGAAAGAGTAGACAGACTCTAGTTAAGGTGAGGAAGGGGAATTATGAGCCTAAGGGAAAAAATTGCACCTGGGGCTAAGTGGAGTATGCAGAAAATTATATTAGGATGGGGTGGAAAGCACCATGGGAAAACTTGAGGGCTTTCTGACCAGGGAAACTAGAAAACTGAAGCTGAGGAAACCTTGGCCATTGACAAGTGGGAGAATCTTGCAAAGGAAAGAGAGCTAGAGAAAGATTGTTCAAATTCTGTCTTCCCACATCTCTGACCAAAACTTGAATCATTGGGGTATAATAGACTCAAAGCAGGTGAATAAAAGACAAAAGATCTGAACTGAGAAGGGAGCTAATGCCCAATAAACAGTTTACAGTGAAAGTAATTGCCTCATTAAAAATAAAACATAACAATGCTCATTTGAGAAAAACAACAGAATCCAGAATTTTTACAACTTAACATTTGTAATTTCTAGGATATAATTCTAAAATTATCCAGCATACAAAGAGCATCAAAGGTATCAAGTGCATGTTTTTAGAATGGGATCTTTAACTCAGCATTTGAAGCCTCAAGGCTTTTTTTTTTTTTTTTTTTTTGAAGCTTTGTTTCTCCTTTTTACTTATATTCAGTTCAAAGTGTGATCTATGATTTCCTGATGGTCCCTGAAACCATTTTAGGGAATCTGCAAGGTAAAAACTATATTCATATTACTATTAAGATGTTATTTATCTTTTCACTCGGTTGACATTTATACTGATGATATAACTTGGCACCTTTGCAGGCATCAAAGCCATAGCATCAGACTAGCAGTAGTCATTTTCCACCACCCAGACTCTTAGTTCAGACACAAAACACATTGATAAAGTCCTAAAAAGTATTAATTTTATTAAATCTTCTTACTTATTGTTGAAAATGAATCTCAGTAAATGTTACCAGTGATAAATTTTGACTTTTCAAGTGAAAATTAGAATTTTATTGAGCTTGTATCCACTGTAAGCATGATAGCTTCCCAGTACTTAAAAAACTTTTCAGATGAAATCGGTAATATTAATAATATGATTTTTTATTATATTAATAGATTCATCAACATCTGTAGGATTTTCATAATTCAGTGAATCAATATTTCCAGTTTCATCATGTTATAAAATAATTGCATGGATAAGAAATTTATTTAAAATTCAAGATAGACAAACAGATTGTAAAATCTCAGAATATGAAAGTTTATTTCTGTTCATCGATATTGGTTTTAATTCCATATTGCTAACCATTTGTTGAGTTTTTGGGTAGTGTCTGAAACATCTATTACTAGGTGTAACAGTTAATAATGCGGGTTTTTCCAATAGGTGGAGTTACACATATGTTGATACATATGCCATTTGATAAGTATACTATTTTGTGGTATTGACAGCAAGGTTCAAAACTTCATATGTCAAATTTGCTGAAGATGTTAAATCATAGATACTTTTACACTTAAAAATGTCAAATTTCATGCCAAAAAAAAGAGCATTTGCTGGAAGTTTTAATTCAGTATTTTGGAGAAAAGTGCTGCTGAATACTTCGGGAAGCTTATGGTGAACATGCTCCATCTCAAGATAGTTGTGAACACTGGTTTAAACGCTTTAAAAGTGATGATTTCGATGTGAAAGACAAAGGTGTCCAGGTCAACTGAAAAAGTTTGAAGACCAACAGTTACAAGCATTATTGGATGAAGATGCATGTCAAACTCAAAAACAACTTGCAGAAAGATTATACCTTGTTCAGCAAACAACTTCCCAACATTTACAAGCAATGGGAAAGATTTTAAAGGAAGGAAAATGGGTGCCAAATCAACTGAATGAAAATCAAATGGAAACCCGAAAAGTCATCAGTAAAATGTTGGTTCAATGTCATGAAAGAAAGTCTTTTTTTGCATGGAATTTGGTGATGAAAAGTGGATTTATTTTGAGAATCCCAAATGCACAAAATCACTTTGGAAAGAAGACAATGTTCTGCATTTGGTGGGATCAGGAAGGTGTGGTGTATTATGAGTTTCTAAAACTAGGTGAAACCATTAATACCAATCACTACAGACAACAAATAATCAATTTGAACCATGCTTTGATCGTGAAATTACCAGAATGTGCCAGAAGACACGGCAAAGTAGTTTTGCTTCATGATGACACAACATTACACACTTCAAAACCAATTAAAGACACGTTAAAAGATTTTGCCTGGGAAGTATTAACCCACCTGCTGTATTCGTCAGACCTTGCTCCTTCAGATTACCACTTGTTCTGATCAATGGCACACGCCTTTTCTGAGCAGCACTTCAAAATGTATGAAGAAATGGAAAATTGGGTCTTTTAATAGTTTACCTCAAAACAATAAAATTTCTATTGGAATGCTATCCACAAATTACCTGAAAGATGGGGAAATGTGTAGCTAGTGATGGACGTTACTTTGAATAAAGCACTTTTAATATCTCTCTTGAAATTATTGTGTTTCTTTGACTACAAAATCCGCATTATTAACTGGTACACCTAGTAAAATACTCCTTTTTCCAACTTCATATTGTGTGAGGCCAGATTTCCTTAAACTTCAGCCAAACAACATATTGCTACAAAGTATACGTAGAAGCAGTTAGAATTCAGGTTCTTCTAATAAGCCAGATATTAAAGAGATTTGCAAGATCATAAAATAGTGCCACTGTTCTCACAAGCTCTTTTTTTATTTTGAAAAATATGGTTATTTTTCATAAAATGTTATTGATGTTTATATAATGATCCTATTTGGGTGGTGTCTCACATTGATGTTTCTCTCTCACTATCTGTCTCCCACCCTCTCCTCCACTCTCTAAAAATCAATGAAAAAAAAATATCCCCAGGTGAGAATTAAAAACAAACAAACATATACATAGATATAATCCATATAACCAAAAACTTTTGGGTCCTTAATAATTTGAATAATGTAAAAGGATTATGTGTCCAAATGTTTGAGGACATCTTCCTTAAATTCTCTACTGTATTCAGACTAGCATGTTTACTATCACACACCATGTTTGGAGTTTTTATTCACTTTGTAGGCCCCACTTGAAATGCTTTCTTCTTTCTTTTTATCAGACTTTAAGGTTTACTTCTGTTTTGCCCTTTGTGACCACCCTGTGTATAATCATTTTTCCCTCCTCGAATGTTGTTTATACTACTCATTGGTAATTTGTAAAGTTTATATCTTATATGTGTGTGTCCCATGTTAAACGAATTGATTCTTGTAAAGCACTTAGAACAGTATCAGGCATTGTATTATAAGACTAGAGGCCTGGTGCACAAAATTTGTGCACGGGGGTGTGTGTGTTTCCCCTCAGCCCAGCGTGCACTCTCTCCAATCCGGGTGCACACTGGGCTGAGGGGAAATGTGCCAGGGATCGGAAAATACTGTATGACAGAATGTAAGCAATTACAAGCAAAGTTGTATGTGGAAACCGTGGCAGGAAATTAAGGAAATGTCTGTCCATTTAGCAGCTTAAAAAAATAAATAAAATAGAGCTGAGGTAATTTGCTGAGGGGTGGGTGTATGAGTGGGGCTGTAACCAGACAATGGGTCTGAGCTGCCTGTCACTTCTTGAGCCAATTTAGCAGAGACAGGTTGAATCATATACAAGCATTTATTCCCATAATCCAGGCAGTATGGGAGAGCAGCAGGTCATCCACAAAAATCTGCTTTGCCCCCAACATAAGCCAGCTGCTTATATAGGGTAGGAGGATGAAGATTACATGGGGAAGTAGGCAAAAGGGGTAAGAATAGGTATACAAAATGGGCAGTTTACAAGTAATTCAGGCTGGGTTTGCAAAGGTCTACAAGTATGCAAATAGCTCATGGTTTGCAAAGGGCTAGGGGTTTGCAAAGGGCTGGTGCCTCTGTTTTCTGCAACAAGGTTGTTAACCTTTCCATGATAATAGGCAGCTCCTGGATATGGAGGATGGGCCGAATTTCCAGGTGAGCTCCAGGTCCCACATGCAACTCCCAGCCAGATTAGAATGTGCCTTCTTTAATGAGAACAAAACATTCATGGTTAACAGCGCATGATTAATATTTCTTATTATTATAGCTGTTCCCCAGTATTCTATTTCTGCCCCTAGTAGGGTGAGGAGTATGAAGTGGTATAATCAGAAATTTGAGAAGTGTGGACACAATTTGAAATTGTTGCTAAGGAGAACAATAGAGCTGATGGTGAAAGATAAGAGGATTGCACTGAAGGCAGTTTTGAGAGTAGAAATTCTAACTTTGTAGTGCCACCCCAACTCTGTGTTGTGGAATTATTTTTTTGGCAGCCTGTTGTAAGAATTAGAAAAAGATGAACAACTAGATTGAACCAGAATATTGTGGTTTGGCTAAGCAGATGCAATAGAATGATTAATGGGACATGTAAGATGAGGAAGTTGATTAGAGTGAAACCAAAATGTGGTTGTTGAGCCCCAGTTTGTTGTCTCATCAAATCGAAGAGTAAAGTTGCAGACAAAACCAGTTAACGGAACTAAAGTTTATTGAATAAAGCCATCCTGGAAAAGGTGCAACTGGAGTTCCAGGAGCAGGTGTCCAGAGCTCCCTTTCCATGTTACAGTTGGGTGTTAGTATTAGTCCATGTGGAGAACCCCACATACGCATAAACCACGTGGGGCAGAAGTTGAGCTTCCCAACCACAGGAACATCAGGAAGCTGTTGTGGCTAGGGGAAGGAGAGGGTGAGAGGAAGTGCATGCCTTTTAATTTAGGGGGTAGATACGGCCTTGCTAGCTCCTAATTGGACTTTTCAAAGAATTCTGCCTTAATAACATTCTTGGGATTACTTATACACCTCACTTCTTGTTATTGGTTATCTGTAAGCTGCCAATCTTAGCAACATTCATACATTTTTAAAGCTCATGTCTTCCACACTCACCCTTCCCCACTCAGTTTGGGTTCCTTAGTAACTTCCAGGGTTTATTATCCTCCAAATCCACACCCCCCCCACCCCCCCGCGTGGTCCCAGTCCCTATCTATCTAGCTTTCCTCTTCTCTTCAAGACAGTGATCAGCAAACTCCTTAGTCAACAGAGCCAAATATCAACAGTACAGCAATTGAAATTTCTTTTGAGAGCCAAAACCCTACTACTGCACATGGGCCATGAAGTTTCAACCCCACTGTAGGTGTGCACCCGCATGTGGTATGTTGTGGAAGTGCCAAAATGTGGCTAGCGAACCGCAGTTTGCTGACCACTGCCTCAAGATTCTAACTAAAATGTTAAGATTTGGAGTTTTAGCTATAATATAGGAAATAGGAGATTGCTGAAGAAGAGATTTTTATTTTTATTTTTTAAAATAAACATCTTTATGACATGAGCTAAGATAGGAGGGAAGAGGATTTATTTGTCTTTCTGGGCCTTGTTTGTCCTCAAATAGAACTCCAGCTGCTTGCCCTCGAACACATAGCCATCTGCTTAGCCACACTGGCCTGGTCTTAAAATGCTGCATGCAAGAAGCTCGCCCTGCTGGAACTGCTCCTCAAGAAGACTGCTGATTTTGGCATTCGTTTTTCCTTCCATCATATTTCTTCTGAATTTTCTTTGATTGTTTTTTTGTACAAAATCTCTTCCTCTCCAGGAATCAGCTTGGCCCCCTTCTTGCAGCCCAAGGGCAGTGCATACACTGTTGGTATGGAGTGCTGTCAAAAAGCACAATGCAGTTCTTTACTAGGGTCTTAGCTCGGACCAGCTCGTTGTTGGATGCATTGTAGACAACATCAATAATTCTTGTTTTGCGCATACAACACTCTGACCCCAGGAGAAGTTGCCCATGTCCAACCTCAAGGCTCGGTACTTCTTTTTGCCTCAGTGCACTCAGACTGTGTGTAGGCAACGGGGTCCGATCTTAGTGTTGGCAGCAGAGCGTCCCAGCTCATATTTTCGCTTCTTGTGGTAGGGCTTTCTTTTTATTGACTTAGAGAGTTGGAAATAAGGATAGAGAGAGAGAAACATAGATGAAAGAAACATTTATTGGCTGCCTCCTGCACGCCCCCTTCTGGGGATTGAGCTACAATCGAGGCATTTGCCCTGACCAGGAATCAAATCTGTGACCTCTTGATTCATGGGTCCATGCTCAACCACTGATCCACACCAGCTGGGTTTCTGTCTTACTTTAAAAAAAATCTCTCTCACAATACCTAGTCCATTGTCTTATATATGGAATTTGGGTGCATAAACAATTAGAATTGTAATGTCTTCTTGATGAATTTAATCCTTAATCATTACAAAATGAATTTCTTTACTCCTAATATTCTTTGCTCTAAAAATTACTTTGTCTGATATTAGTAAAACCACTACATATTCTTTTCATCAATATTAGCATAGCATAGCTTTCCCATTCATTTTTTTAAATCTACTTTTGTCTTTATACTTAAAGTAGGTTTCTTATCGACAGCATGTAGTTGGGTCTTGCTTTGTTAATCCAGTCTGACAATCCCTGTTTTTTTTTTAATTAAGGGATGCTTACAACATTTACATTTAATGTTGTTATTGCTTTGGCTATGTGTAAATTTTCTGTCTTACTACTTGTTTTGCATTTGTTTCATCTCTTCTTTCTCCTTTTTTTTTCTGCCTTCTTCTTGATTGAATATTTTTTATTCCATTTTATCTTCTCTGTAGGCTTACTATATACTTATTTGTTTTGTTTTATTTTGTAATTGGCTGTTTTATGATTTATAATATACATCTTTACCTTCCATTAGTTTATAGTATTATATTATCCCACTTGACATATATTATAAGAACCTTGGAAGAGTATATTTCCATTTCCCTTTTCCCAACCTTTGTCCTGCCACAACCTTTGTGTCATATGTTTTACCTCAACATAACTTATAAGCCCTACAATATGTTACTTTTGCTTTAAAACATCAGTTACCTTTCAAAAGAGAGTAAAAGAAGTATTTTTAGTTACCCACGTATTTACCATTCAAGTGCTCTTCATCCCTTGTGTAGATCCAATTCCATCTGGTATGTATTATTTTCTGTGATAAATGTTTTCAGCTGTTTAATGTCCAAATATCTTTATATCACTTCTGTTTTTGATAGATAATTTGCTGAATATAGAATTTTAGGTTCACAGTTTTTTTTTCTTTACTTAAAAAATGTTGCTCTACTCTTTTCTGCTTGCATTGTTTCTAATGAAATTTGCCTTTTATTAATTTCTCTGTAGGTAATGGGACTCTTCTTTCAGCCTGCTTTTATGATATTCTCTTTATCACTGGTTTAAGGTGGTTTCATTATGATATATCTTGGTTTACTTTTCTTCAGGTTTCTTTTGCTTGGAGTTCTGCTTTATTATGTAGGCTTTTAGATTACATCAGATTTGGAAATTTTGGCTATTATTTTCTTAAAATATTTTTATTGACTCATCCACACCTTCCTTCAGGGATTCCAATCATACATGAATTAGGTCACTTGAAGTTGTCCCATACCTCACTTATACTGTGTTCTTTTTTTTCTCTCCAGATGTTAATTTCCTTTGTTTTATTTTGAATAGTTTATATATCTAAGTCTTCAAGTTCACTAATTTTTTCTTTTTGAAAAAATTTTAACATATTTTTATTGATTTCAGAGAGGAAGGGAGAGAGACATAGAAATATCAATGATTAGAAAGAGTTATCATCAGCTGTCTTCTGTACACCCCGTACTGGGGATCGAGCCCACAACTTGGGTATGTGCTCTGAATGGGAATAGAACTGTAACCTCCCAGTTCATAAGTTGATGCTCAACCACTGAGCACACCAGCCAGACATTAATTTTTTCTTCTAAAATGTGTAATCTTCTTATCCCAGTCACTGTATTTTTGATCTTAGACACTATGTTTTTATCTCTAGAAGTTTGAGTCTTGTATTTCTTCCATGTCTCTAACATGTTTGTGCTTTTCTTTACCTTCTTGAACATATAGAACATAGCCAATAATAACTTTTAAAATCCCTATCTACTAATTCTAACACTTACGTCTTTTTTAAGTTTTTTTCTATTAACTGATATTTCTCCTTTTTTAGGGTGTTATTTTTTTATACTCTTTTGTCTGCCAGACATTGTGAATTTTACCTTTTTGGTTCCTAGATATTTTCATATTCCTTTCACTATTCTTTTTTTTTTTTTTTTTTTTAATATATTTTATTGATTTTTTTACAGAGAGGAAGGGAGAGAGCTAGAGAGCTAGAAACGTCGATGAGAGAGAAACATCGACCAGCTGCCTCTTGCACACCCCCTACTGGGGATGTGCCCGCAACCAATGTACATGCCCTTGTCCGGAATCGAACCTGGGACCTTTCAGTCCGCAGACTGACGCTCTACCGCTGAGCCAAACCGGCTTCGGCTCCTTTCACTATTCTTGAGCTGTGTTTTGGCGCACAATTTAGTGACTTAGAAATAGTGTGATTTTTTAAGGCTTTTGCTGGTGGTGTTTTTAGATAAAGCCAGAGCACTCTTTAATCTATGACTAATTTCCCCCACTATTGAGGCAGTGTTCTTCTGAGTTCTCTTCCTGAGGTTCCACACATTGCAAGGTATTCCATTCTGGCTGGTGGAAATGAGAACCCTTCCTGGCCCTTTGTCAGCTCCTGCAATGGCTCTGCTTCTTCCAGTGGCTCTTTCCCTGGCTTTGGGTAGTTCCCTCAAGTGAATGCACTGGTCTGTATTCAGCTGAAGACATAAGAGTCACCCTCTGCAAAACCCTGCAGCTCTCTTGCTTCACCTCTCTATCTGGTAGTCTATCCAGCTAATTTTAGCTGTCGTCGTGGCTTCCTTGAATTCTCAACTCTGTTTCCTCAACCAGGGAGACCATTAAGCTCTATTTCAGCTCGTCCTGCTTGCATTGTAGCCCTGGAACTCTCTCCAGAGAGTGGGGGTTTACCATTTGTTTTTCTCTCTCAGGGATTACTGTCCTATTGTTCAGTGTCTGAAAACTATTGTTTCATGTATATTGTCTAATTTTGTAGTTGTTTAAGACAAATTAGTCTCTGCCCTTTCATAATGGCTGGAAGAGTTATATGTAGTATTTAATGATTCATAAAGTATTTATAAACATATTAGGTATCATTTCTGTTTTCCTATATTAAATGGATTCTATCTTCCGAATAATACTGTTTCAGAGGGCTACTTACTATATGAAAAGCATAGCTAGAAGTACTAATTATTAATTATTTTCTTGTATTAAGTTTTAAAAGTCATAAGAAACTTGACTCTCCTTTAAATGTTGTCAAATGTATCTGACTCATTAAATTGGATTCTGTCATACTATTTTCCTCTAGTCACCAAACATTAGCAAGTTTCTTCATTCAGTTACACAAATACTTGGCCAAAACACTTTTATATAACAAAGGATTAAAAATATTTATTTTTTATTACTTTTCCAAATTTTAAATAAAGACCTGTTTTATACATCACTACAGTTGTAATGAATAGCTTTTTTTTTTCTTTTTTACAAACTCATAAAAAATATTTTAAGCTTCTTTGGTGTTCTTTTGAAATGTCAAACTTGACAGGAAGTGAACACAAAAGGGAGAAAAGCCTGTGGCTTTAAAAAAGCCCCAGAGGATATCTGTTGTATATTTGTGTGGTAGATAATTAACCTCTGGTGCACTTTGCACAAAGGTTTTAGTATTTACCATTAGACATTGTTTTTAAAGAATGTTACATATTGCTAAGAGCTGTGTTTCAGGAAGGTGGGTGAATTGTAAGGTAATGATTAAGCCATATTTAAAACTTTTTCAAAATCTGGGTAAGTGCAATGAAGTAATATGATGCTATATACTATGTTTATACAACTATGCTTCTATAATGAAAAATGTTTTATGTTGCGTTTTTAAAAGCTCTCCATGAGTTATATAAAACAACCATGTATTTCCTTTTTTGCCGGCAAGAGGAAACATTTTAATTTTTAAAAACTGATTATTTTTTAAAATATAGGTATGACTTTAACCTTTCCTCTGACCAATGTGTTCCTAATTTCTTGCCCTTAACTCTCACAGCTAACCTAGTACCTTCTCAAGTGACTTAGAGACTTGATTTCACCATTCAAAACTGAAATTATTTGATTTTATTCTAAATACAACTTTGCTTTCCAATATGTATATTTTTACATTACTTTTCAAGTCATCCAGGATTGAATACAGAACATTTTTTCCCACCTTTATACTTAGGAACAGAGTTTTGTAATTAAAAAACAAAACAACAGCAACAAAAAACTTTATCATGTCTCTTAGGTTTATTTTATTATTTTAAAAATCTATCCCTTCTTCTGAAATCAATAGAAATATGTATATTAATATATATATATATATATATATATATATATATATATATATTTATATATATATTTATCATGTAGTTCTAGGCTGTGGCTTGAGATTTAGCATTTCTAACAAGCTCGTAGATTATCTCATGGTGCTAGCCTATGGACCACTCTTTAGAGTAGGGGTGTCGAACTCAATCAGAGAAGGGGCCAAAATCTAAAATCCAGCCTAAATCGCGGGCCGAATGGTTTACTGAACAGTCATAAACTGACAATGTCATAAACTGACAGCGGAGTGCAGTGATGAGAGCGCGGTGCGGGCCACATTGCAAGTCCTGGCGGGCTGGATTTGGCCCGCGGGCCTTGTGTTTGACACATGTGCTTTAGAGTAACCAGTTTCTGGGTGATTGTAAATGCCTTACATTGTGGGGCTTTAATATTAAATATTCTGTTGGCCCTTTACACTAACTCTGCAAAGTAGAAGGTATAGGTATGATTCCAGCTTTGCATATGAGAAGAGAGAAATACAGAATACCTATAAAGTACTCCTGTCATTGTATCACCTTATTTCTGTTAAGTCATTCACACTGTTTTTATTACCACTATAACATCTAGTATAGCATGTGGGACAGTATAAAAGACAACAATATAAATAGTAAGTTGATTTTTATTCTAAGTGAAAAAATATGCATGTATTTTATATCTTGAGTAGCAAGGTAAGTATTTTGCCTAAGAGCCTATTAGTGATAGGAAGGGGAACAAGTGCCATTTGTTAACCAGCTCCTTTTTGCAGTGAACACAGTGGGTATAATGTATTTCTCAAGAAGAAAAGATTAAAAAAAGAGCAAACTGTATTTTAAATGGAAGTACTAATGTACATATATATTTCATTCATACAACTTTCAGAAGTGAGATTTTAACACAAGTATTTTTAGAATATTTAGAATTGGTAAAATTGGGTATTTGTATCCTCTTTCAAGGAGATTGAAGGGAGACATGAGAATGAAATGAAATGGAAAACAAGGTCTCTTTCCATAGGTTGAAATGTTAAAACTGAGCTTTCTCTCAGTTTTTAATGAAAGATTCCAGCTATACCTAAATTCTTCTATAAGGAAAAAAAAAATACATAAAGCCTGAGAAGTGAAAATAAAGGAAGGCAATATCTACTAATTTAGAATCAAAATATTGATATGCAGAGAAGTACAAACAAGATAAGGATAAGAACTTAGTTCACAGAAATATTCACTGAAATGTGAAGAGATGATTGCTTTTTAAAGGACTAAGACTATATGCTCAATTAAATAAGATAACTGTAACTTCAGAATTATTAAGGATCAGTGACGCCATAGTGACTTTTATGTGGTTCCTCATATATTAAGAAAACAAACAGAAAATCCAAAGAAACTGAGATAGTTGTTATGAATTAATCACTTGTCTTGTATTAACTAGTTACGTTGAGTTCTTCATCCAGATCTATTTATGGTTTTAAACATAAAATCTTCCCCAGGTCTAAACCTTTGCTTCCGTGCCTTCTTGTCTTGAACCCCATGTGGTCCCTCAGTATATTCTTTTGTTTAAGCACTTATCTCCTTCTTTAATCTTTAGAACACTCTGACACATGCGAAATCCCTAGAGTTCACTGTGAAGAAGTATTTATGACTTGTCCATTCATGTCTCCCAACCGTCTTCCCCTTTGTCCATATTATACATTTTCCTTGTTCATGAATTGGCACTGGGATTAAAGACATTCAGGAATGGGGGAAAAAATCCAACTCAGAAATGTCCCTTAGGTAGCTCATAGAAACTTGCTTTAAGAAGCAATGGTTGAAAAAGCTATCACTGGTGTACTGTTTGGAATTCTTCCTGGTCATCATACAGACCAGCATAAGAATGATTCTTGATTATGCATATGACATTTCAATGTAGAAATCATAATAATTAATATTTTTGCAGGTGTGCTGTTATAGGCACTGTTAAAAGTGCTGAAATGGGTTAACTTACTTACTTTACACAACCGTGTGAAATTTATGCTATCATTATTACCATTTCACAGATGAAACTGAGGCACGGAGAAATTGAGAAAGTTTCCCATGTTCACAAAGCTAAGTCGGTGGCAAAGCCAGAATTTTAACTCAGGCTATTGAGGCTGCTCTTAATCTTTGTGCTGCCTCTTGGGGTGTTTGTTAATTGACTGTTGGGTATATGCACTGTTGGGATTAGTTTCTTTATTCGTTATTTTCTCTGTGTTTCTATCTTTCTCTTTATGTCATGATGCTGTAGAGAAGGAGCCTGGGCTTTAGCGTCACCAGGCCTCATTTAATCTTCACAGAAGTAAAGCAAATTCTAAATTGCTAACTCTATTTTAAAGATAAGGAAAGCTGAGGTTCAAAGGTATAATTCTGAACAAGTTATGTCTCTGTATCTCAGGCTTTTTCTGTAAAATGAGGATAATAATACTTTTTAGAGTTATAGGATTAAGTGAACGTTTATGAGAATGGTACAGTTTAGAAACATCTCAATTGTTAGTTCCCTTCACTTCATCCCTTTTCCTCTACTGTACAGAGATTTTAAAAAAAGCCGAAGCCGGTTTGGCTCAGGGGTAGAGCGTCAGTCTGTGGACTGAAAGGTCCCAGTTTCGATTCTGGTCAAGGGCATGTACATTGGTTGCGGGCACATCCACAGTAAGGGGTGTGCAAGAGGCAGCTGGTCGATGTTTCTCTCTCATCGACGTTTCTAGCTCTCTATCTCTCTCTCTTCCTCTCTGTAAAAAATCAATAAAATATATTTAAAAAAAAATTAAAAAAAAATAGAGAAGTGAGAATACACTTAAATGGTATTGAATCTGTTTACCCCAGCTTATTCTAAGTATGTAGAACTGTTTTCTTTTCCTGAGATGTCCCTCTCACATTGCTCCTTCAAAATGGGAAAGTTTCATGAAATAAAAGGTGTCATTGAACTCCAGCACTGTTAAATGTGGGCAGTGTTCACTGTTCCACTGTAGTTGGAACTTGTTATATTGTTTTAGTTATGAATCATCTCAGTAATTACTCCAGGTCAGTGTTTATTCATTTTTCAAGTACAAAAAAGAAGGGAGATAGCAATTATGGAAGAATAGCTCAGATATATTCCTTGTATTTAACCAGTGGGAATGGAAGCACTTATACTCTGGTTCAGATCATTATGTTAGATAATTACTTGAATATAGTCCTAGAATTTCCAGTCTCTAAACTTATGATCACATCACAACTGTGATAATGAGGAAGCGTTCTTTTTTTTTTTTTTTTTTAAAGTATATTTTATTGATTTTTTTTTTTTTTTTTTACAGAAAGGAAGGGAGAGAGAGAGAGAGCTAGAAACATTGATAAGAGAGAAACATTGATCAGCTGCCTCCTGCACACCTCCTACTGGGGATGTGCCCACAACCAAGGTACATGGCCTTGACCAGAATCGAACCTGGGATCTTTCAGTTCGCAGGCTGATGCTCTATCCAATGAGCCAAACTGGTTAGGGTGAGGAAGGGTTCTTGAACCTGGATTTACAACAGGAGAAGTATCTTATGAGATATCTATTCTGATTAATGTAGTTTTAAAAATTTCTTCAGAAAAATAAGAAGCTGTTATTTGGTGAGTTTAGTAAAATTTTTAGAAGCACTTTAGTGCAATTATTTTTAAATTACCTAAGTTCATTTTCTTTAATTATAACATAGAACCAACTTTATTTTTTACATTTATTTTTTGCAAATATTTATGGGCTTCTTTTTAAATCTCTGAACTGTCACAACCTAGTTTTAAAATACACATGAAAGTTAGGTGTGTTTAACAATTTGCATATTGGTTCTTAATATTTTCTACTATTGCCAGAAATTACCAAATATCAAAAGCATTTTTGGTGTCTTCCTGTAAGTGCTAGATTTAGAATATAAGGAAATGTAGATCAGGAAACAGCTGGATTTGATTCTTTTTTAAAGAAATCTTTCCTATCTTTGGTAAGTTTCAGTGTTTCTTTCAGTAAATATAATTTCACTTATACATGTCCTTTTCTATTTTTTAATACATGTCCATTTTTTCCCCCTTGAGTAGCTAAGATTATTGAATTACATGTGTTTTGGTCTAACAAAGTCTTATGGGACCACAACACAAAGTATAGCAATTTTTGCCTAGCCATTTTGAAACCAGTTATTTTGATCACCAACAAAAATTACGTATGGGGTATATAGTCCAAAAGGTATAATTTTTTAATGCAATGTTTTAAGTAACATCCTATATATTGTAATAAAAGGCTAATATGCAAATTGTCCCCACAGGCAGGAGTTTGACCAACCTAGAGTTAGACATGCACTGACTACCATTTTTTTTTTTAAAAGAAAACTAACTTTAAAATTATGTTCATAATATAAGAATTTCCTTTGTTGTTGTTGTTTTTCTGTCTGGGATTTGCTTTGTTTTGATGAAAGGCATGCTATTTTTTAAGATCAGTAAAAGGTTTATGTATTATAATTTTTTTAATGTAACTTAGATGTGTAGTTTCTTTGATATATAGAATATTTTTGGTTCAGAATAGTAAAGTGACAACATATCTTTACCTCTTTTCCTTCCCCAAACCCTAGAGAAGTTACAGAAAAGAAAAAAAACAACACATGGATTAAAATCCAGCAGTACTGAGACTCTGAAGTGGTATAACTATGGAATTTGAGGGATTGATTCAATATTGAGAATCTAAAGGAAATGAGGAGTCTATTGATGGATACAGCAAAGTAGAGAACACTTCAGCTCTGAGCACACCCAGGAAAGGGCTCTAGTGGGAGTGGGAGTCAGTCTCCAAGGCCAGAGCGGCAGGTACAGAGAGTGCGGCTGTAATCAGGAGAGTTTTCTAGGGGCCAGTGACTCTCAAACTTCAGCATTTATCAAAAGCACCAAAGGCCTTGTTAAAACCCAGTCAAAACTTCTGGGGCCAACCCTGAGCTTTCTGGGGGAGAGTCTAGAATGTGCATTTCCAGCGTGTGCCCAGGTGATGCTGATATGCTAATCTGGCACCTACATTTGACAATTGTAGATTTGGGAACTATTGGTGCATGAAACACCTGGGCCAGTCCCCCACTCAACACTGTGCCAGCCTATAATAATTAGGAAAATATGGCTCCTTCCATGCTAAAGAATTGGAAAAAGACGCCCCTCAGGATACATGTGGCTTAGGCTTGGTATACAGAGTTTAGGCTGAAGCCTTGTGTCCTTGTGCAGTTCACAAACTATACAAAAATATGCCTGATCCCAATCGAACTTTTGCATACGTGCACAAAGGGATAAGGCTTTCTGCTGTGCCTGCAAAAGAAGCAGAATAGAAATTAAAGTAAATCCAGATTTCTATCACAGACTTGAAGAGAAAAAAATAGAAAAAAAGAAAGGTAATTCTGCTTAAGAAGGAAATGCCACAGATTGTTGCACTGTTAAGTTTATTGCCCTTATTTTGATATTTTGGGACACCTCACTTCAATATCTATTTATTCATCCTCAAAAGAAAGACCAGAAAAAAATGGAGGAGAGAAAATAATGATTAAAAAACATATCAGGAGAAAAAATTTCAAAGCTATTGAAAGCCAGAATACCAGATGGAAAGGACTATAATACCAAGCAGGATGAATGAATGGACATATCTAGTTGAGAATTCAAAATTTCAAAAGTGACCTAACTGGTTTGGCTTAGTGGAGTGTCGCATGCAGATTGAAAGATCCCAGGTTTGATTCCAGTCAAGGGCATGTACCTTGGTTGTGGGCACATCCCCAGTAGGAGGTGTGCAGGAGCAGCTGATTGATGTTTCTCTCTCATCAAGTTTTCTAATTCTCTATCCCTCTCTCTTCCTCTCTGTAAAAAATCAATAAGATATATATTTTTAAAAATTTCAAAAGTAATGATAAAATTAACATCTTTTAAAGAGAACAAGAAAGTTATTTGCAGGGAAATAAGATCCAGATCAGCATCAGTTTTTATTTAGAATTATTTATCTGACCCACACTGTCAAATATGAAGGTTAAATGAAACAATTTTCAGGCATGCAAGGAATGAGGAAGTTTATCTCTTGACTACCCTTTATGAAATAGAATTTCTAGAGAATATGCTTTTGCAAAATAAAAAAGAAACCCAAGAGAGGAGATATCACAGAATCTAAAAAAAGAGAGTGAAACTGTCTAAAAGAATACAAAGATTAAAAAAATGGGAAAAATCATAGGATTCACCAGGCCTAGAAAATAATTGTTCCAAAAGAGAAGTCAGTTCCATAAAGGTCTTCATGAACAAAGTGGTTTCTTTTGACAGTGTATCACCTCGTCTAAATGGTAAACAGATATAATTTTAAACAGTTACAGTTTAAAATTTAAAAATCAAGTAATAAGAGTTATGGTGATGACTGCAGGAACTGAATTCTTGTATGAGAGTAATATTGGTAAAAGAAAATTTGCCTTTTTACCTTGGGCTTTGGAAGAATTAATTAAAAGAACCATAGGTTTGGTAAAACAAAAGGCAAACTTTGTGTGTAGGTATAGGACATTTATTTATTAGACTATGCTGATAAAGACGCAGAGTAAATACTATATAAATAAATAGATATTAGTTTTTTAAAATTAATATTTTATCTGGCAGGAAAGTAATATATACTACCCTGTTTCCCCGAAAATAAGACAGTGTCTTATATTATTTTTTTTCTCCCAAAGTTGCGCTAGGTCTTATTTTCGGAGGATGTCTTATTTTCGGGAAACACGGTAGTAATTTGCTTTTAACTCTAAGCTCCTTCCTTCCAATCTTTACGCCCACTATTTCAATCCTATAGGTATGTTAGGTGCTGTAGAGAACACAAATAAATACAAAGCATAATCCCTTTCTTCAAGGAGCTTCCGGTATCTAGCAAGGAAGATAAAACATAGCCCAGGCAAAAAAATGAAACAAACAAAACAAATAAACAAAAACTAACAAAGGTGTTAAAGGAATACAAAATAAGTAACATAGACAGTGTTATCAAGGTTTTGTTTAGGAGTTGAACTATGCCTTAGAGCACATATGTCAAACACAAGGCCCGCGGGCCAAATCCAGCCCGTCAGGCCTTGCAATGTGGCCCGCACCGCGCTGTCATCACTGCACTCCGCTGTCAGTTTATGACATTGTCAGTTTATGACTGTTCAGTAAACCATTCGGCCCACGATTTAGGCTGGATTTTAGATTTTGGCCCCTTCTCTGATTGAGTTCGACACCCCTACTAGAGGATGAAAAGGGAAGAGGAGCAAAGTGAGCTTTGTTGACTGGGATAGGGAGAGGAGTGAGTAGTGTGCTATGTACCTAAATGTCTAGAGTCAAGAAAGTGAGAGTTGTGACCACAGGACAAGTAACAGACATCCTGGAGTAGAGGTTTCTTGTTTGACAAGAGAAAATAAAATATCTGGTAGGTTGAGGTCAGATTTTGATGAAATTTGAACTTTGAAGCTGGACTTTTCCTTTTAGGCAATGGATAATCTGGCAGCTTTTAAAACTGGACATTAATCAGTACAAGGTGATTTCATTGGTGAACCTACTTGAACTGTCTTACATGAGTTGAAAGAAAGAAAGTAGGAAGCAGGCTGAGTGAAGGAGTGATTGCAGTAGTCCCAATATAACATTGCTACGTGGTGAAAAATGGTTACCAAAAAAAAGGAATGTATGAAAATTATAACTAACAAGAATGAGAAACTAGGATATAAGGCGTGACATGGACCTTACATAACATCTAGTTTAAAACCCATAGTTAAAGATGCATAGGTCAATATGAAAAGGTTAAATGACTTAAGTTATATTACTTTGTAGCAAAGCCCTGACTAGAACTCATGTCCATCCTATATAATAAAAGCCTAATTAATATGCTAAGTGTCCAGTAGTCCATTCAACCAATCAAAGTGTATTATGCTAATGACATACTAAGGTTGCTCAACCACTCATTGTGCATGCACCGACCACCAGAGGGCAGACACTCCAACGGATAGGTTAGCTTGCTACTTGGATCAGGCTGATCGGGACTGAGTGAGACCGGCTGGACATGCCCTGGTGCCCTCCCACAGTCCCTCCCCAGCTGGTCAACCTTCCACATCCCTTCCCTATCCTGATCGTGCACCCGTAGGGTCCCTCTGCCTAGCCTGCACCCTCTCACAATCTGGAACTCCTCAGGGGATGTCAGAGAGCAGATCTGGGCCCAAACCCACAGGCTAGGCCAAGGGACCCCACTGGTGCACAAATTTGTGTGCTGGGCCTCTAGTCTTTTAATAGAACTTTAAGGTTTATTCATTCAGCAGATAATTATCAAGACCTAATAAAGATGGATATATAGGGTTTTACTTTTTATTTTTATTTCTTATCATTGTTGGCTTTAATTTTTTAACTATGTAAGACAGGAGGTGTCACACACAGACCACATGCCAACCATCTGTTTTTATAAGTCATTTTATTGGAACACAGCCACATTGTTTATGTATTATTCATGGCTGCTTTTGTACTACAATGCAGAATTGAGAAATTGCAATAGGATGATATATCCTACAGGCCTAAAATATTTTCTATCTGATCCTTAAAGATAATGTTTTCTAATTCCTGATGTACAGCATTAGCATGATTCCCAAAGTTTTATACTCAATTGAGAGTTATTTCTTTCAGTATTCCTTCTGTGCCATATCCCACAGCCTTATTTTGTGGTTTATTGATTTTATGTTTCTTTTAGTAAAAATGAGTAGATATATGTATGTTTTCTTGTTTTGTCTTTTTCTTACACAAAGTTAGCATACTATGTGTGTTCTTTTTTGCTTTGCTTTTTCATTTAACCATACTTTCTGGGTATCAGTTCTTGGAGAGCTTTCTCATTCTTTCTTATGGCTGCACTAGAGGCCCGATGCATGAAATTCATGCAAGGGGCTCAGTCCTCGCAGCCCTGGCTACTCCGCTGGCCCTCCCAGCCCCAGCTTCATCCAGAAGGTCATCTGGAAGGATGTCCAGAAGGTCGTTTGGCTGTCTGGTCTAATTAGCACATTAGCTCTTTATTGTATAGGATAACAGTACAATGCGCATATGTGCTACAATTTATTTTATGCTTAGACAAAACATCTTGGTAGTTTCCTATATATATATATATATATATATATATATATATATATATATATATATATATATATATATGTGTGTGTGTGTGTGTGTGTGTGTGTGTGTGTGTGTGTGTATATACATATATATATATATGTATATATTTAATATATTTTATTGATTTTTTACAGAGAGGAAGGGGGAGAGAGAGTTAGAAATATTGATGAGAGAGAGTCGTTGGTCAGCTGCCTCTTGCATGTCCCCTACTGGGATGTGCCCGCAACCAAGGTACATGCCCTTAACCGGAATCGAACCTGGGACCCTTCAGTCTGCAGGCTGACGCTCTATCCACTGAGCCAAACTGGTTTTGACTAGTTTCCAATATTTTACCATTTCAAATAACTCTGCACCTTGTACATATGTATTTTTATATTATTTAAAGTGTGTGCTCAGGGTAAATACCAAAAAGTGAGAATGCTAGGTTAAAGGGTAAGTGTGTGCTTCTGTGTGTGTGTGTGTGTGTGTGTGTGTGTGTGTGTGTATGTGTTAGATATTGCTAAATTCTCAGCCATAAGGATTATAACATTTTGTATTCCTACCAGAAATGTATGAATGAACTAGTTTCTCCACAAGGGCTACTGGCTTAATTGTGCTAAGTAATTACATTAAAATATCCTTCCCAGTCCCGGCCAATATAGTTCATTCAATTTGGATGGGCATCTCTCTTGTATCAAAAAATTGCAGGTTCAATTCCCAGTCAGGGAACATGCCTGGATTGCAGGGTCAGTCCCAGGGAGGGGCTGTGCAGGAGGCAGCCAACTGATTTTTCACTCTAACGTCTATGTGTGTTTCTCTTCCTCTTCCTTCCTCTCTAAAAATCAATAAAAAATATTTTTTAAAAAGTCCTTTCCATCTATCATCACCATCATTTCAAAAAATGTTCATCTTAATAAGAAAGGATATAATCAAAATAAAGAATAAGAACAGCTCTTTTAATTTAAATTGCATAAATATACCTCTTATTGTGATACTTTTTTACTTTTTGCTGAAGACAAATGCATCTCTTCCCTGTAATCAGAGGGATCTTTTTAGAACTTTAAACCTGATCATGTTTCTGCTTTTACTTGAAATCCTTCAGGACTTTCTACAATTCTTCAGATCTTAACATGGCTTTATCGTGGCCTATAGGTACATGCATGATCTCAGCCTTACATCTCCAGCTACTTCGGCTTTGTTTTCATCCTTTTAGTCCAGGGGTCCTCAAACTTTTTAAAGTGGGGGCCAGATCACGGTCCCTCAGAGAGCTGGAGGGCCGGACTATATGAACTACTAATTCCTACTGTAACACCTTGGCTGCGCTCACTGCCCAAAAAACCTGGCGGGCCGGATCAGACTCCTCTGCGGGCCGCATGTGGCCCGCGGGCCGTAGTTTGAAGACCCCTGTAAGTTGTCAGCAAACTCATTAGTCAACAAAGCCAAATATCAATAGTACAACGATTGAAATTTCTTTTGAGGTTCATATTTTTTAAACTTAAACTATATAGGTAGGTTCATTGTTGTTAATTTAATTAGGGTACTCCTAAGCTGGCCTTTGCTAAGAACTCAAGGGGCCAAAGAGCCGCATGTGGCTCTCGAGCTGCAGTTTGCCGGCCACTGCTTTCAGTATACCAAGTTCTCTCTCACAGGGCCTTTGCATGTGCTACTACTTCCCTTAAAGAAATAGACATGTCCAAAACTCATAAAACTAAAACCACACAAAAAAAAACAAGTTCTTATCCTGGCTTTACTTTAACTTGTTACGTGACCCTGTGCAAGTTATTTACCCTTTTAGTTTCCTCAGCCTAAGTAGGTGAGGTAGTTGTTTCAGGCGACTTCTAGGCTCTTTCAGTTCTAAATGGTGAGTTTATTAGAAGCCGTTTGGATAGTAAGATAACAGAACTCAGCACATTCACCCTGTAGGTATTAACTGTAAGTTGGCTGTGAGTATATTATACATGTTTTTTATTCATAATATTTACTTAAACAATATTTTAAAAAATTACTTGAATGAATTTATATAAGTAAAACAGGTTTTGAATTTGAAAACTAATTATTAAATTCATTAGTTGTCTCTACTTCTGGGGCCCTGTCTTTTGGATTCTGTTTTTGCCACTGCCATTGCACAAAGTGCTGAAAGAAATACTTTTGAACCCTGGTAAGCAGTTATTTAAGTAATTATTTTTGAGAGAGGGAAGAAAGAGAAAGGCTTGGTAGAGAAGTTTGCCTGGAGTTAATTTTGTGTTATCTTATTATCCAGATCTATTGCCCTATTTAAATGATATTTTTTGTACTTTTATAAAATTGTCAAAAATGCATAGCAGACATCAGGTAAAAATGATGAGAAAGATAAAATAGAAATTTGAGAATTTCTATTTGAATGGTTTTAGGAGTATGTATATATTATGTTTTAGAATTAGTGGTTTTAGGATTATGATTGGTGGAAAATTTTGCTAATTAAATATTGATGGTCATTAAATATTTGGGTTGATTTATATATGTTCTGTGTCCTTAGGTCTGTCCACTAGTCCTTTTAAATTTGGAACTTATTTCTTAGAATTCATATTAAAAATAGATAAATTTGGTTCTCAGGCCAGCTGAAAGAGTTTTTTTAAAAAACATTTTGCCTTCAGACTACCTTCATGTACTAATAAGCACTGTTTATAAAATTTTCTATATAAAAATTCACAACTGAAAAAACAACCACACTAGGTCACATCTTCCTTCCTTTGTGACATCAGGTTAGATTGGCATGTAGGCACTAAAGTGGTTTGGATGCTGGGAGGTAGTAAAGATTCTGCTAGGCAATAGTAACTTAATATATTGACAAAAGACCAGGTAAGCTGGTTCACCAGGGGTCCAGAATTGCAGGACCAAAAACCTATTGCTTCTGTCTCTTGCTAGCTACATACCAATCATAAATTAAATGTTACTCAGTTGGGGAGATGAAGTTTGCTAATGTTCCATTTTGTATTTTCTATTCCTCAACTGAGGGACTAATTTTTTTAAATACCAATATCTATAATTAGGATTTATACCTCAAATTTGCTTTTAGAATATAATATAGAATATAAAGTCAGAACTCCTTGATAAAATAGTATCTTCAGTTTCTTTAAATTTTCTGTTGGCTATATTATGTACAATGCATATATTTTCATACATTCTTTTGATAAACTAGTTACTTGTATTTTCTCAGAAAAGATAATTTATATGTTTAGAACCAATCATTAGGAGTCTGGAAAGCTGTTTTTCATAACTCAGAAATGTTCTCATCTTACTTCTGTTCCTTTGAAGGGCATTAATGTGGAAAGGAAGATTAGTTAAATAATCTTTTATAAAAATGTTGAAAACAGTGGGCATCATTTTTGGGGGGAAGGAGGAGCTTGGTACTGTCACTTTAAGGAAATAAAAAGTAAATTCTCAGTTTTATTAATGTAAGTTTTCTGGATAAAGGAGAAACAAAAGGAATATATAATTTACCTTAAAGTGCAACTCTAACGAAGGAAAATAACTGTGATACTTCTATCCTGTAAGTAAGGTTTGCCCACAATTTGAAGTTCTAAATGTGAAAACTAATTCTTATTATGTTATGTATTTCTTTGTAAAGAATCTTACAAAACTTTAGATTCATCTTTCTGTTGACAAGAGGGCAACAAAAATTTCATCACTGAGTCCAGTAATAACTTTCTGATATCTATTTGCTTGTGTTTTTTGTTGTTTTCTTTTAATCCTCAACTGAGGACACATTTTGACTGATTTCTTAGAGTGGGAGGAAAACAGGGAAAGAAACTTCTGTTGGCTGCCTCCTGTATCCGCCTTGACCAAGAATAGAACTCGAAAGCCTAGTCAGAAATTGACCCCACAATCTTTTGTTGCATGGGATGATGCTCCAACTAACTGAGCCACCTGACCACGGCTAATTGATTGTATTTTAAAGTAATAGCTATGCTTTGAGATCTTATTATCTTGCTCACAGATTTTTAATCTAAGGAAAGTTCTAAGAAATCTGTTAACAAACTACCTCCTATTTCCTCCACATCAGTAAGTTATTACTTGCTTTTCAACTAAAAACTATACAGGGTGGGGTAAAAATAGGTTTACAGTTGTTTGTATGAAAAATAATCCAATAATTACTACTAATAATCTCTATATATAAAGCCTAAGTGACCATGAGGACTGGACGACTGATCGCCATGATGACGCACTGACCACGGGGGCAGACGCTCAATGCAGGAGCTTCCCCCTGATGGTCAGTGCGCTCCCACAGCCAGCCTCCTATGACCAGCCAACCGCCCGCAGACTCTTCCCGCCTCTCCCCTCCCTGCCCCCAGCCGGCTGGCCCTGATCAGCCCTGGTGACCCGGATCACTGGCCAGGCTAAGGTACCCCACCTATGCACGAATTCATGCACCAAGCCTCTAGTACAAGAATAAACGCTGTTTCCTGCACTCACAGCTGTAAACCTGTTTTTGCCCCACCCTCTATATTTAATGCTAAATGTGTTTGTTTTCCAAAGCATGATCAAATAAAGGTATACTTTGGAGTCAATTAAAGAAAACATGTTTATAACATGTATCTCTCTTTTGGGCTATAAAAGACCAAGCTTAATTTCTTCACTAGTTGTTTTGTTTGTTTAAGAATTTGTTTTCCTTCTAAAGCAGGGGTGAGGAACTTTTCTGCCAAGGGCCATTTCGATATTTATAACATTATTCAGGGACCCTACAAAATTAGCAACTTAAAATTAACCTGCTATATTTGGTCAAATATTTAATTAACTCACCGGCCCAAATGATTTCTTGGGCTTTGTTGTGCCGATATTCCCCACCCTGATCTGAAGGAAACCATGGTTCCCTAAAGAAAATTCCCTTCTTCCCTGTTATTTTATTGAAAATTAGTTTGTTTCTCTAGCAAATGATTATTATTCCTCTGAAATCATTGCATCACAAATCCAAAGAAGAGCAAAAATCAAATTAAAATCTTAAGAGTATTTGTCCAATGTTGAAAGAGGAAGATGTAAAAATCAGATAGGTTGAACGCTGAATTGAAATTAATTACGTGCCTTTTTATTTTCAAATAAAAATATTTTTTGGTTTAGTTAACTTTGGAGAACTGCTTGAATTTGAAAGTAAAGATATGTTGGGAAAAGAAACAGTTTAGTGTAGTTGGTGCATTATATCTAAATTATAGCTCAAAGCAGTACTTTTTTTATATTTAGTGAAATGAAAATGTAATTATATTTAGTTATTTGGCCCTTTAGTTTTACTTCTTTTTATGTAAGGAACTATGCCCTTACTTCATGAATTATTTTGACATACAGTAACATTTTAACAATTTGAAATAATATTTTTAGCTATTCTTTATTTGGCTTTAAATGATCAAAAGTTGATTATTTTCTAAGTGCCAAATACTGTATTTTACTGTCTTATTATTTATAATGCTTCACTAATCTAAAATACTTAAAATACAAGTCATTTAGTGTGACATAAATATACCTTGAAAATATACCTTCAGTAGAATTTTATTTTTTAAACATTTATTTAGCAAAATAGCATTTAATTAGTTTTCTCGTCAATTTTTGTGGCATATAACGTTTTGAAATTGGGTGCCAGTAAAGCCAGAAAATGGATCAAATAGTAATTTTAAAGCATACTGTACTTATAGTTAGATAGCATCTGCTTTTTATGAATTGCATGCACATACAAAATCCTTAATGTTATCTTTAAGTGTAAATGCTCAAGATCCCCAAATAGTATCTGTTGTTCTACATAAGTCATTTTTAGCTACTTTTTGAAAAAATACTCCAAAAACTCTTATTTTAAATTACTCTCTGTTTTCATTTATGTTATTATAGTATAAGAAACATGATTAGTAGTTTCAATTTAGATGAAACTGAAATTAGATATGTTGAATAAAATATCACTTAAAACATTTAATATTTGTAAATCACTTAGTATAAAATTACTAAAAACTTCAAAGACAGTACAGATGCTCACCACATGATTTAAATCATAATCACTTTTAGACTTTGAACAACTTTTTAAGGGATTTTTTTTTTAATGAAGAGTAAGGTACAAATCAAAAAATGACTAAGAAAAATAAATTGGAGTGTATACAAGAATAGAATACATTTGAATGCTTAACACATTGAATACAACTTTTATTTTAATACTAAAACCTTTAAAATGTCCACATGCTCGTTTTCTTTTTGAGGTGAAGAAAGAGTTGTTCAAGAAAACTTTTCACAGTTGAAGGAACTTGGAGGTTCTGTCCCAGGGAAGGTCCAGTGGTTTTATTCAGGCAGCTTATATTGTAGATTCACTGTCAAATATCTTAGTTTTTGAGGCTTCTAGGTTATGATGAATAAAGTTTTCTGTGCCTTGAGCTTCAGAGGATCTTGAGTCATTTCTCCTAGTAGACCAGTTTTTCATTTTTATTGAATTCTGAATTGTGTCTGATGTGAAGTAGTAAACTATTGGGTCAAAGCAGCAGTTTGAAACAGCAATGCAGAGAGTGATCGGGTACATGGTCCTCACTGCTGCCACTGCTGAGCAGTTCACAAATGTCTGTGTTCTCATAAGAGAATACAAAATAAGGTTGATGTTATAAGGCACAAAACAGAAACAAAATATGACCAAATGTACAAAAATCATTCTTAAAACTTTAGTTTTGTTTATTTTACTTCTACTCAGTGTAACAGGTTTATTTAAAGTTCTTAGCACCATACTAGAACAAGTTACATTTAAAATTAGAGGAATAAAGAATCCCACTATTTCAATGAAAATTACAATCCGTGAGAGATAAGTTTTCCATGTGGCATCAGGAAAATTTTCAAAGCAGGCTTCTGAGGTATTGTTACCCCGAGAGTGGGTAGACTGAAAAAAAACTGCTGGTGCACTTCCTCCCATCACAGTTAGCCACACAGCGACGCAAACGATTTTTGCATTTCGTTTGGTTCTCAGAGTCTTTGACTGAAATGGGTAGACAATTGCCAGAAATCGGTCTACACTAATGCAGGTTAAGAACAGAATGCTTCCATACATGTTGGTATAAAACAGCATCACTGAAATTTTACAAAGTAAATCTCCAAATGGCCAATTCCGTGTGGCAAAGTAAAAAATCCTGAAGGGTAGAGTAAAAACGAAAAGCAAGTCTGACATTGCCAAGTTAATCATATACGTTGTAGTTTCGTTTCGCACTTTGAGGGTACAAATGAAAATGTATATGGCAACACAGTTGGCTATTAACCCGAGCACAAACACCATACTAAACATGCACCCGTACAGAGTGTACTTAAAGGAGTCATCGTAGAAGCATTGCGAGCTGTTATTGCTTACCATTCTAAAGGCTCGGTCAGCTCGCTGTGCTCAAGTCCTTTGGCCGGCAGCAGGCTCCTTTGGTATTCAGATTTTGACCGCTTAAAGAAACCCCAGTATATCTGCAAATTCTTCAGATCTTTGGGTGGTCTTCTCAGTATTTCCTTTCTCTCCAGAATCTTCGAAAGAAACATGAAATTTGTTACTGTAAAGCTTGCACTTGGTTCCTCAACAGGAAAATAGTCTCATTTTCCAGTGTCCAGAAAATCTTTGAATCCAGGGCTTGTTAACCAATGAGCAACCTTTAAACAATGTAGTCAGTGAAGCCAATCCATTGGGCGATAGATGGTAAAGAAACGCTGTTTTCAAAGACGAAATAAATCCACTTGTCTGGTACACTTGTATTTCCGTGGTCTGGATGATACTGCAAAATTCAAGTTTCTTTGTGCTCCAGAATGTTTAAGCTAAAGTTAGCAATTTTATTTTTTGTCTTTCAATGCAGACTTTCAGAGACTTAAACATTCCCAGTTTGGTCTCATTTACTTCTTGCTTTTTAAAACGAAGTTTTCCTTTTTGTTATTCCAATAGTGGATCCCAAGTGGTGGTAAACAGAAGAGTCTTTTAAATGCTCCTGAATAAATTCCTAGCGTGTTAGCGCTTGCCGAACCAGGTCTTTTTCTCTGTTGCCAGCTGTATTGTGCGATGGACTTTCTCTGAAGGGAAAAATAAAGGCTTGCTAGGTTTGTCATATGACATCACAGGAAGAAGGGGCTGGGCTTGGACAAAGAAAGGTCCCAGCCCAGTTTGTTTGCAGTTCTTTAATCTGGAAATGTGTCTGCAGAGGATATACCTGGGAGGCTTGTCACCGTTTAGCTGAGTCGGCTGGTTGTTAACTCTTTGCGTGCAGAAATACCTTCTGGGAGGATGACCAGCTCTGGGGTTTTCTCTCTTTTCTTTCCTTTTATTCTTTCTTCTGGTAGTAAGAATTGAAAGAGAGAGAAAATCGGTATTAAGCTTGTTTCTCTTGTTTGCTTTTGTGTTTAGGATATGACTTTTTCTTTTTTTAATAAAATATGTATGAGTATATTTAAATTTAAATTGCTAGTAATATCTTAATAAAACATTTTTAAAAACTATAATCGCTGAAAGAGAGCAATTTAATCTTCGGGTGTATAAAGAATTTGATTGAGAGACCAACAGTAGTTTTGCCACTCTTGGTTTCTGTTTTCCATAATTGTTCCTCAAGATTTAATGTATTTTAATTGGTATGATTGTGAATGGCTCCCAATCCCAGATGTCTTTAGTTTTTGATAAACAACTTTATAACATTCTTTGCTCTTTTCTATAAAATTGAGTTAATATTTTAGAGCACTAGTTGTATTTTTAAATTATCACTTTCATCAAAGAATAAATTTTAAAATGTTTGTTTTATGCAGTGTTAATCTTATGCACACAATTCAATTGTATCTTTTCAAACGAATTTTATTTCATTCTCCGACTCCTCACCTTTCCCTCTTAATATGACATTAACTATATTTTGGAATATGGTTCAAATTTGTCTTCATGTAAAAGCTGGTTTCTCTATATATTTTTTTAAAACCCAAAGAAATTGGAAGGAGAAAGTATGTGTGATGGGGATAGTTGAATGTAGATGTTATTTTCTCAAGACTGAAGATATTACAACTACTGGACATACACATGTTTTTCTTATTTTAAATTACCATATTTCAGAAAAGGCTAGATACAGTTGTGTTTTACTGTTGTTATTTTCTAGTTTGGTTCCATTTGGACTGAAACTCTTTTGATATAAATTAAGTATTTAAGGAATTTAAGAGCAATTTACTTTCCTTTATAAACTAATTAATTTAAAAATAATGTGTGAAAAAAATTAAGAATAATATGTTGCAGTAATATATTTTATGCTATTTTGCACCTTTTTAATTTGATCTACACTTTCATGCTCAGCAACTTTGGTTGTTTGTTGATAAATCCCTCTTGAATTATAATCTATTTTTATTGTTTTGACTGAAAAATTTATAATCAAGTGAAACAAAAAATATTAATATTGCTTATAATCAATAAACTTAAAACTTTAAATGACTGAATATCTTTGTATGGAATTGGAATAGAAAAAGTAGTATATGTATGCCTATATAAAAGCAGGAAACTGAGTAAACAGTAATGAAAAAAAGGAGAAAGTAGTTAATAAGCTTATATTCTCAAAAGAAATTTTTTTTACAGTTTTTTAGTAATCTACTTTCAAATTGATAATCTACTTTTTAGTCATTAAATATTAAATATAAGCATTTATATACTTTGACCTTATTTGCTTCCACTTTCATTTTGAATATGGCATTTTCTCAAAGAATTAAAGTTCTGCATTAGACTATTCTCCAATATATTAATATTATTATTCACCTGAATTCTTATTTACTTAAAAGTTAATTTGCAGTTTTGTGTGTATACGTGTTATTGGTGCTTAAAAATAGATAGATTGCTATTTGTTAAATTAAGTTTTTTGTTATTATAAGCTAACTCTTACACGATGCTTGAACCTTAGTAGATACTCACATGTTTGCTAATAAATGAATCATATCAATAAGTCGGAATTTTGTTATAAATTGTCTCTATTGAGGAAGAGCAATAGTAGGAGGGCTGTTTGTTTCAACAGGGAAGATTATTGAATGGTGATTGTTTTTTTTTGTTTTGTTTTGTTTTGAGATATTTAATTAAGGGACCAAAGTAAAATTAAGATACCTTAAAAAAATTTTAGGTTAAGATTTGAAAAATATCGAGTAGCTACTTGCAAGCGAAGTTAAATAAATCCAGGGAATCGAATATATTAATAGATGCTTTTGTATTTGATAGACTCAGACCAAACTGTTATTTTAATGTGAAATTGGTATATTTTTTAAGTTAAGTCTGAATCAACTTGTTTCTTGTATGGGATTTTTAGAGGGTATAAGAACATACAGCTGATTTGAAATTTAGTGAATCTCATTATGTAACTCATTACTTTTCGAATTTTAATTATATCAAGAAACCAGATATAATAACCAGCTAGCCTATAAAGTAGATGTTTTTATGAATCACTACAGTAATTGTATAAATCATTTAGTTGTAAACTAATTTTTATCAATTTGAGAGACAGTAGTATTCTATTAACTATTAAAAATTTAAGGATTTGGGTAACTTCTGAGTTCTTGACTAAATTTCTGCTATAACTGTGGCTTTGAAGAAACAAGAAATCTGATTTTGTTTATGTCCAATTCAAAATAAGCTCATAATAATGTTTGTTGAATGAATAAATAAATGTTTATTGAACACCCACTATAGGTAAATAAATGTATAAACTGGGCTCCTCGGCCATTTTTATTTTCTCTAATATTTTATAATGGATGGTTAAAGTCTTGATAGTATATGAGTTTTATTATAACCTCTTTTTTTTTCACTGCTACCTTTTTGGACTAATGCTGCTCACTCATCTATAAGGCTAATATAATGCCTTATCTTCTTCTAATCCAGCCCATTTCTAGTTTCCTCCTGCCATTCTGTCACAGATCAACTCAGGAATGAATCAACTAATTATTTATTCTCCTCTTGTTTTCAAAAAGAATTAAAGCAGATTATAATTTTAAAGCTGTAAAAACAGATGGAAATAAACATTTGAGATTTTAGGATTTTAATGTATGTAATTAATACCTACACTTTAAAACTTTTTAAAGAAAGTCATTGTACACTAGTTAAAAATTTAAATGAGAATTGTGGGAGAAACCATTCTTAAACATTAGTCATATTCACTATTCTAAAATGATTTATTTTGAATACAATAAGTATTTCCAAAAAGCAAAAAAATTTAAACACAAATTCCTAACACATTAGTAAAAGATTAAAAGCCAATAGTGATGGGGAAGGGCAATGTGTAAAATGATGTTACAAAAATCTAGGCTGCATTTGACACGAGACAGAAAAGAAAAACGTAATGAATTATATAGTTTTAATTTACTGAAATAAAACATTCCAGAGTGTCAAGAGAAAAACTTTTTTTCCTTTAACTCAAATATATTGTGAATCTTTTTAAAAAAAATATATGTTTTATTGATTTTACACAGAAAGGAATTGAGAGGGATAGAGAGTCAGAAACATCAATGAGAGAGAGCCATTGACCAGCCACCTCCTGCACACCCCCACCGGGGATGCACCCGCAACCAAGGCATGTGCCCCTGACTGGAATCGAACCCGGGACCTTTCAGTCCACAGGCCGATGCTCTATTCACTGAGCCAAACCGGTCTCGGCTATATTGTGAATCTTTACACATGAACTATTCAATGACTACTGTTGATTGTTTTCTACTAGCAGAACACATGCTATTTTTTATTGGCCCTCAGATCAAGAAAAGCAGTCAATGTCAAAGTGTGGTTCTGAGGAAACATATTTATTGGTAGATTAATATAATCTAACTAGAGGCCCGATGCACAAAGATTTGTGCAAGAATAGGCCTTCCTTCCCCTGTCTGCTGGCACCGGCATCCCTCTGGGACCCAGGCTGCTTCCCTCCGGCCACCACCACCACCCACCAGGAGCATGCTCTGGCCACTCGGAACACACCTCCACCCCTGGCGTGTGTCCGCTGGGGTTAGGGGTGGTACGCAGTCCCTTCCCACCCATCTGCAAGCACAGCTCTTCCTGAGCCGTCGTAATGCAGCCTCCTCCTGAGCTAGTCGTGACCTTTATGGCATCCCAGCCTAATTTGCATATCACCTCTTTGTGTGTGTGTGTGTGTGGGTGGGTGGGTGGATGGATGGATAGATAGATAGATAGATAGATAGATAGATAGATTATATGTGGCAATTTGGTTTAAATCAGGCTAAGTTTGATAGTCTAATGCAAAGACTCTCCACCTGAGAACCTTGAAATATCTGAAACCCCTGTATACATTCCGCCCAGGATTGGGTCCAGGGCTTTGATGAGATTGTCAAATAAGACATGACTAAAAATAGCTAAGAAACTACAGTTCTAAAGAAATGGATTAGAAAACCCTGTAGTCTATTTCTCTGAAATATCTGGAAATCTCTGAAATATTTTGAAAGTTTTTCTCTGTGAGTAGAAGAAATCTAGACTATAGTTGCTAGTGTAGATTCTTTGTTAATGAAGTAAAATAATTGTTAATGGTTAATAAATGTTAACCATTTACATTTTTTATTTAAAACAGGGAAATATGAAAGTGTTGTGAAATGAACACAGGCAGAAAATTAAAGACACAATATACAGTCACTTGACCTTTCTAAGTTTCTGCATCTTTGGCTATAAAATTGAGGGAGCTGGACTGCTCAAAGGTCCCTTCCTGCTTCTGTATCTGATTCTGATTCTTTGAATACTCTGAATGCTTAAGCTGCCAGTTTGTTTGCTTTTTACTCTTAGGTATAACAAATCAAGGAATCATTTTTCATTTTTTTATATTTAAAGATACATATTTAAGTTTGAAACCAGGTTGTGCAAGAAAAATTCTTTGCTTAACCCAAGAGTTTCATATTATAGGAAGAATTTTGTTATACTGTGAAGAGTAAACATCTTTAAAGCCTTTCCTTTATATTTCTATAGCATTCTTTTAAAAAATATATATTTCTATTGATTTCAGAGAGGAAGAGAGAGAAGAGAGAGATCAGTGATGAGAGAAAGACATTGATTGGCTGCTTCCTGCATGGGGGATTGAGACTGCAACCTGGACATGTTCCCTTGACCAGAATCGAAGAGGAATTCATCAAAGCTTTCAAGTAGTCTCTGATTAAAAGTTTTGATGACCGCCGAAACCGGTTTGGCTCAGTGGATAGAGCATCAGTCTGTGGACTGAAAGGTCCCAGATTTGATTCTGGTCAAGGGCATATACCTTGGTTGCGGGCACATCCCCAGTAGGGTGTGTGTAGGAGGCAGCTGATTGATGTTTCTAACTCTCTATCCTTCTCTCTTCCTCTCTAAAAAATGAATAAAAATATTTTTAAAAAACCCACAAAAAACAGTTTTGATGACCATCATTGGGGTTGTACCTCAATTATGCCCATCAAAACTTTTAAAAAATAACATTTTTTTAAAATAACATTTTAGGTACAACTCCAATTATGTGAGATAATGTGAAAAAAAATTGGATGACAGCATATATGAAACTTAAGCTGAGTAAATTTGTTCAAGTCCAAATGAAACTGTGGAAAAGTAAAAATTTTAAATGTAACAAAAATATTAAAACTTTATTTATTTTGAATGCAGCAAATGTTTGCCGTGATGAGATGTGGCTCTTGAAGATTATTTTCCATCTCAAATTTATACTTAATGAAAAAAGCCAAAGTTTTTTCATTTTGGAATCTTTGGAAGCCTGTTATGATAAATTTTCTGTTTAATTTTAGAATTGAACAGAACTTTTGCAGTTTGAGAAATGAATATTTCTAATTTATGTTGGTATAATATATTTATTTTTTATAAAAAGATTTTTTAGCCTAAAGGAAAATTTATTCTAGAATCATTACTGCAAACACTTAACCCTTTTTGTCACTCTTTACCCAAGTTCAGAGAGTTGATTGAACTAGCTTGTAGAGTTTATAGAAAACTAAAAGTGGATGGGATTGATGATTGAAATAGGTTCAAGCCAAGAGGATAGCGGAAATTAAAAGGAGCACGAATTTTGTTGTATATAAGACTTAAAACTTGAGAAAATATGTTTTTCATTGCCAATACTTAGTTTCGTCCTTTTTCTTTTCCTATCTTTGCCTGCTCTCTCTAGCTTTAATCTGCCTCTTGAAATTCTATCACATTTTTCTATGTAAACCTCTCAATCTCATCCATTTCTTTTCAGTACTTCCTCAGTATGTACTTAGTTTGTCTTCCTTTTAAGACATATTCATGCAATTCAATTATGATTTAAAAACAAAAAAGTAAATGCAACACAAAGTGTTAACAATAGATGTTTGTACAGAATGATGATAAGCTTGAACCAAGTCAGTTAGTTAAAGGGCTTCCAGAGGAGATCATGTCTAAAAAGCCTTTAAAGTTGAATGAAGGTTTCAGATTTCAAATCTGAAGGCTAGAGCCATGCCTGGTAATAATGTCTTTATATAACACTACTAGTATAGTCACATTGCCTTTCTCAACCAAACCCACAGAAAACGATTTGTGACTATTTATTCAGTTCTCGCAAGGATGCTACATAACTAGTTTAATAGTACAGTCCTAGAAGAAAATTACTTCGTCACATGCAGTGTATGCTTTGGTTTATAAAGGCTTAATTTTGTTATAAAATCTAGTTGAGGAAGGCCAGGTGGCTTGTAGTTTTCAAAAATCTTTCACCTACTTTGGGCAGCAAGGAGCAGTGAAAAAGCAGTTTGTCTAGGTGTTAGTGACTTAGATTCTAGTCCCAGTTGTGCTGTTAAAAATTAATGTAACCTTGAGTAAATAATTTAACTTCTTTATTGTGCATTTGTAGAAGGAAAGTACTGGACTAGCCTTATATTTTTATCTAATTTAATCTTTACACTAATTTGAATGACACACAGAGCATATATTGTCTCAATTTTACAGATTACAAAACTGAAATTCAGAGAAGTTGTGACTTGCTTAGAATAGCAGAGTGATTAAATGATGGAGAATGATGAAGCCAGAGCTAGAAACTAGGTCCTCATTATTAAGTACCCAACCCAGTTCCTTATACATGTTTGTCAAATTAAAGAAAGTAATTCAATGAGGACATGGAGAGCTGAAACTAGAATTCTGATTTCTTGACATCTGGTCAAGTTTTCCCACTATAACAGATATCTTACAATATTTCTTTTTTTCTTATTGACATAAAATAAGAAAAACTTGCTTCATAGCTTAAGTGATAGTTAAGCAGACAAGAGTTTTGTTTTTGTATGTGTAAGCTGTATAGTCATTTTAAAAACACTATATTCTAAAATTATAATATAAATTTAAATTAATATCTTGGAGTTTCCATTTTCTTTAGATTAAAATCATACTGCAACCTTTCTTCATTTTTAGCTTCATCTTTATTGAGTAAATTAAAATGGTTATAATTAGGAAAAGTACTATGCCATGTTTTATACAGAGGAAGGAAATATTTCTGCTTCTTTCAATAATTAGAGCAAGGGTTTTCTGTGAATAATAAATTTAATATTTATTAAAAAATCCAGGTACTCCTCAGTTGATTTTGAATAAATAATGACTTATTTAAAATATACATAAATATATGTATATTTATTTTAATGACTTTGTTTTATTCATTTCTAAGGGGTAGAGATAGAGAAGGATTGCCCTCTCAGGATGTTCCTAAAAAGCTAAATGTTTGTGGCTAAGAAAGCTATTGTTTGATAATCTAAGTTCTTTCATTCCTAGCAATGAAATTGTGTGTATATTGAAAGTTAAGTATATTTATTCCCAAACTTAGGTTTGCTGGTTATACATAAAGAGAAGGTGTTTTTTTTTGTTTGTTTATTTGTTTTTTTACTGATTTTTGAAAGAGAGAGAGAGAGAGAGCAAGCAAGAGAAAGAGCAAGAGAGAAATATCACATCCATCTGCTACCTCCTGTACCTTCCCTACTGGAAATTGAGCCTACAATCTGCATATGTGCCTTGACTGGGAATGGAACCAGCGACCTTTTGGTGTGTAGGACAACACTCAACTGAGCCACACCAACCAGGGCCATAAAAGCATTTTTAATGAGTATAAATTTTATATTTAAAAAAAACTCAAGTAAAATGTTTGTTAAATATATGTATATCATTTAAAAATGATTTCTTATTTATCTTTTTTTTTTAATTAACTGGTGCCAATTTCATCCAACAAGTCAACTTCTAAATCAGTAATAACTGGCAAACATAATGGAAAAAAATATTCAATTTAGAAAAAATGCAAACAACAAATACCCAGAAAAAAAGAAGGGCAGTTGAATCTGAAGAGGCAGAGCTTATTTTCAGAGGGTAAGGTAAAGGAATCGAATGAATGGGGGAACAGCCATGATTTAGTATAGAGGAGTTAGAAAGAGAATGAGTGTATAAGAAGAAAAGAAAAAAACAATATTCAATAAAATAATAATAATTGAAAATATATATGTTAAATTATATAAGAAAATTTATATATATGTGTACACACACACACACACACACACACACACACACACACACAAATAGTCCCCTTTAATCTATCTATATATTCATCTGTTTTTGAAAAAGGAGAATAGAGGAGAGTGCAGATAAGCCTGAGTTTGGTGATTGAAACTATTTAAGCTTTTAGTAGAAGAAGAGAACAAGTGAGGAGAGGAAAAACAAAAGCATAAAATAAAAAAACAAAAACAACAACAACAAGAAAAAAAATTGACTAGGGAAGAAAGAGAAAAGAGAAGGGTGCATGGATTTTAAGTAGGGGAGAGGAAATTAGATATATGAGTAATCCAACAGAAGCTACTATAATAGTAATGTGTCAATAAAGCAGATAAAGATCAATTTTTAACAAGAAGTAAAAAGAAGAAAAAAACTAAAGCAAGAACAGGAGAAGAGAAACAGGATGAAAAAGGGTGAAGTGAGGAAGAAAGGATTGGTATAAAGGAGAAAATGAGATAAAATAAAATAATAATAATAAATAAAAATAGAATGTAGAACACTAATCCCCTCCAAAATTTAAAAAGAATAATGAAAGATTAAAGTAATAATAATAAATAAAAATAATAAAGAATAGAGAAAAAAATTTTTTAGTTTCTTAAGTAAAAAATCCTATATAATAAAAGACTAATATGCAAATTGTCCCCATGGGTGGGAGTTCGACCTACTGGGAGTTAGATGTGCACTGACCACTGTGGGGGGGGGGGGGGGCGGCGGCACAGAGCATGGCAGGTGTCAGCGATGCGGTGCTGGCAGTGGGGGCCCCAACCAGAATGAAGCCGCAGTGAGATAGTTGAGCAGGTGGCATCAGGCCAAGGTGGGTTTGAGCAGGGGCCCCTGATTGCCCTAACATAGGGGTGTCGAACTCAATCAGAGAAGGGGCCAAAATCTAAAATCCAGCCTAAATCTCGGGCCGAATGGTTTACTGAACAGTCATAAACTGACAATGTCATAAACTGACAGCGGAGTGCAGTGATGACAGCGCGGTGCGGGCCACATTGCAATGCCTGGCGGGCTGGATTTGGCCCGCGGGCCTTGTGTTTGACATATGTGCCCTAACAGATCGGCCCTGATAGCGGGCCAGTCCTAGGGACCCTACCCATGCACTAAATATTTGTACCCAGCCTCTAATAAAAAAATGAAGTAGTGAAGTTTGTTTCAGCTTGGTCTTAATGTCCCATGGGGGCTAGTTTAAGGCCCCTCTCTGCTCTTCCACCTGCCATGTCTCAGTTTCCTGTTAGGTAGTTTCCAGTGGTCCACCGCTCCTCAGTGTCAGATGCCATAGCCTTGGTTTCAGGCAGATGGGATCAAACTGCCCACTTTGTTTTTCTGCCTGCTTTCAGTCATATTTACACAAGTGTCTATTTCTGACATATCCTCTAGGTGACGGTGTTCATGTATTAGTTTCTAGGACCAAATCGGGCCTCTCAATCCAGTCCCTGAGGCTCCCTGGGGGTATTCAGAAACCCTGTTTCCCTGCGGATCTCAAGGCTGGGTGCAGCTTCGCTGCTTGGAGGGGTCTGGTCTTCAGGAGAAAAATGTTGGTTCAGGGTTGGAGGGATCGGACTGTCCCAGAGCTAGCTTCCTGGTTGTCTCTCCCTATTTTGCTTCTAGCTTCCACAAAACCACCTTCCCCTGCATTGAAGCCTTGGTGAGTGTTTGTAATGGAAAGATCCTGTGTACTAATTTCAGCGAGCAAAAGCAAGGAAAAAATAAAGACAGAGCAACTGCGCCGCTGCTAGTCTCTCTCCCCACTGCACTGCACAGCTGGTGCAGAACCTCAGGCTGTCTTTCTGGGCGCAGCCTTCCGCGGCTGTGGGCTTAGACCTAGAGTCCCCCGCTGCCAGCAGCCCTATGGACCCCCTTCCACAGTCAAGCACTACACTGTCCCCAAGGGATGCAGATTTGGTGCAGTGCACTCTCCCTCTGAGACTCTAGTCCCCCCAGCCCAAATCCCCAACCCCACCTCTCTCCAAGTGACCTCTGACCTTTCCTTCTGAGATTGTCTCGCCAGCTGTGCTTAATTCACCAATTCTGGGTGGATATTATTCAATTCAGCTGTTTCTTCTATTCACTCCATTAGAAAGCTTGGGATTCATCCACCTATTCGGCCATAATTTTGTCTCCCTAATAGTTTTGTTTTGTTACAAGAAACACTATAAACAGAGTAGGAAGAAAATGTCAGTCTGTCATATTCCACTTTATATAATAGTTAAAGGACAAATTGTTTTACATAAATGTATTATACTAAAACTTACAATAATTAACAACCCTTTAAAAAAATGGGAAAAGGATCTGAACAAGCATATCATTTTTTCCCTAACTAAAAATTGGTATTCATTCATTTTTAGATACTTAAATTAATATTTTTATTTCTTAATTTTTGGTCTTCAAAATGAAAATGAATATACATTTGATTAGATTTCTGTGTTGTTGTTGTTTTTGTGTGTGTGTGGTTTTTTTTGTGTTTTTTTTTTTTAACAAATTCCAGATTTTTAAGATCTTAATTCTATGAACATTATTGCAGATTCACTTAAAAGCAGAACACATTTGACTTAAAGCATTTATGCAAACGTTTTGCTGTTAACCTAACTAGAATTCAGAGAAATAAACTGGCTCTTTAACAGATACTGATACTCAAAAGTATATGGAAGAATAAATCAGTAAGATTCTAAGCCTTAGTAATCCATTCTCAGAACAAAATTTCCATAATCACATCTTTCATTGGTTTACTACTTATTAGTGTGATAATTTTAATCAACAGATTTCACATTCTTGAAAAATGTAAGGGTTTCCTATCGATACCAGAAGTTACCAGTGCTGCCTCGGGAAGGACTGACTGCAGAAGGCCTTCTTAAAGCCCAGCCTTTTGTTGTTTTTAGTTACACTAAAGTGGACTGTTTCACCTGACCCAAAAAGGTTGCTGCATTATCATTCTAATTATATAGGTGATAAATAGGCTAGCACATTAAATTTTTCCCCCCTGCTTATGTTATCTTTTTCTCTGGGTATGCAAATACCTATTTGTTCATTCAGTGGCAAATGTTTACTGTATACCAAATGCTCTTCTATAATAGATGCTAGTATAGCAGGAATGAAATGAAATCCCCGAGCTTATGTTTTTTTTATTTGGAGGAGAAAGGTGATCAATAAATAAACAACTATTAAGTTGTTCATATGGTGACAAGTTCTCTGAAGGGAAATACATATTGGAGGAAAAGCGGGATGTTTTGAATAGAGAGTTCTAGGAAGGGCTGGTTGATAAGGGGACATTTGAACTGAGACTGAAAAGAAGTGAAGTAATGAATCATATGGATATCTCAAAAAATTAGCCTTTAACTGATAAACAATCTTTAAAAAGGTCTTCTTCAATCTGTATTTCCAGCCTCATCTTCCATAACTTTACTTACCAGGTTCATGACCCCAAGATTTTTATGGCAATTGGAAATATCTAAATGATGTTTCAAATTGATAAAATTCTGTATCTACTTTGAATTTTTGTTTTGCATGACACCTCATAAACTGGGAATTTTTTGTTTGTTTTTGGCTACTTGATAGTGTTCTTCAAACTAAATACTTCCAGGAGGGTACCTATCTACCCTGTTTCCCCGAAAATAAGACAGTGTCTTATATTAATTTTTTCTTCCAAAGTTGCGCTAGGTCTTATTTTCAGGGGATGTCTTATCTTTCCATACGCTAGGTCTTATTTTCGGAGGATGTCTTATTTTCAGGGAAACACGGTATCATTAAAAAGGAGACACAGATTGATAATTCCATTTCAAGTCAGATCCCACCTTGATTTCTGCCTCCCTGTGACTTTTTTTTAGGTTTTTCTTTTACTCCTTGATGCTTTGTCTAGTACCCTATTACCTCAAGGGACTGAATGTTTTTCTCCTGAGTTCAGTTTCCCAGGTAGCAGGGACATCTGAGTCTATATCAACTGACTTCCTTGTCTTCTGAAATTATTTATCCTTGAATAAGCATCTAGGTTAGGACCTTAGAGGTACTTATATCTAACTAGGGGCCCAGTGCACAAATTTGTGCACCCTGAAAGGAACTGTGGGCGGCAAGGCTGTAGTGTGTACAAGGGAGGGTCTTGGCCCATCCTCTGTGCCACCCCGGCCCCTTTTGCCACAGCCCTCGGTCCCCTGTCTGCTGGCAGCCCCACTCCCGCTGCTCCCACATGCTAAGAGCACCAGCTCCCCTCAGACCTGCTGCCTTCCTTTCTCTTCAGTATTGTAGAAGGGAAGTTGTTAATTTTTGAATGTTTAATAAAGTTCACCTGTGAAGCCCTCTTGTCCAGAACTTTTAATTGTTGGGAGACTTTTAAAAAAATGTATTTTTTATTGATTCTTCACAGAGAGGAAGGGAAAGAGATAGATAGCTAGAAATATCGATGAGAGAGAATCATGGACCAGCTGCCTCCTGCACATCCCCTACTGGGGATGTGTCTACAACCAATGTACATGCCCTTGACCAGAATCGAACCTGGGACCTTTCAGACCGCAGACCGATGTTCTATCCACTGAGCCAAACCAGTTTTGGCTGTTGAGAGATTTTTTTTTATTATTATTATTTTGATTTTGTTAGTAGTCACCAGTTGTTTCAGACTTTGTTTCTTCTTTACTCAGTTATGGAAGATTGTATGTTTTAAGGAACTTACCCATTTCTTCTCTATTGTCTGGTTTGTTGACATAGAATTGTTCATTTGGTCAAAGATTTTTCTACTTTTATAATGGTTTTCTGCAAGCTCACTTCTCCAATGATTAAGATATTACTCTTTTTTTAAAAAAAATATATTTCATTGATTTTTTTACAGAGAGGAAGGGAGAGAGAGAGAGAGCTAGAAACGTCGATGAGAGAGAAACATCGACCAGCTGCCTCTTGCACACCCCCCACCGGGGATGTGCCCACAACCAACGTACATGCCCCTGACCGGAATCGAACCCGGGACCTTTCAGTCCGCAGACCGACCCTCTACCACTGAGCCAAACCGGTTTCGGCAAGATATTACTCTTGCTTAAAGTTTTTCCAATGTCCATTCCATTGATAACTGCTGTCTCCATAATATGTACTCTGGTAATAATGGATAATCTTAGTATTTCTATGGTGTCAGTTGTCATTTTTATTTCTGATTTTATTTATTTGGCTCTTTTTTTTCCTTTTTTCTTGAGTCTGTTTAAAGGTTTATCAATTTTATTTACTATCTTTTCAAAGAATCAGCCCTTGGTTACATTGATTTTTTTATACTCTATTTTATCTATTTCCACTGTGATCTTTATTTTTTCTTTCTACTAACTTAGGGCTTACTTTAATTTTTGTTTTTTTTAATTTTTAATTCTTTTTGTTGTAACGTTAGATAGTTTATTTGAGATTACTCTTGTTTTTTGCAGCAAGCCTGTATTGCTATGAATTTTCCTTTTAGAGCTGTTTTGGCTTTGTCTCATAGATTTTGGGACTTTTTGGGACCTGTGTGTGTGTGATTTGTCTCACAATGTCTTTTAATTTCTTCTCTTATCTCATTTCTAAAATTTTAATTTTATTTATTTTTTACAGAGAGTAAGGGAGAGGGATAGTTAGAAACATCAATGAGAGAGAAATATCGATCAGCTGCCGCCTGCATACCCCCTACTGGGAATGTGCCTGCAACCAAGGTACATGCTCTTGACCAGAATTGAACCTGGGACCCCTCAGTCTGCAGGTCAACACTCTATCCACTGAGCCAAATCAGTTAGGGCCCTTACCTCATTTTCAATCCATTCATTGTTTAGTGGCATATTATTTAGTTTCTATGTGTGTGTTTTTCATTTTTCCCCATTGATATCTAGTTTTATACCATTGTGATTGGAGAAGATGCTTGGTAAGATTTCTTAAAGTTATTAAGGCTTATTTTGTGTTCTAACATTTGGTCTATCCTGGAAAATGTTCCATGTGTGCTTGAAAATAAAGTATATATTCTGCTTGTTTGGGTATAATTCTCTAAACATAACAAATCTTTTTGATCTAATGTATCATTTAAGGCCATTATTTCCTTGTTGATTGATTGATGCTAATGTGTATTAAAGTGTGCTACAATTACTGTTAATCTCTCCCTTTATGTTCATCAATGTTTTCTTTCTGTATTTAGATTCTTCTAAATTGTATGCATAAATGCTTATAAGGTTGTATCTTCTTATAGGATTGATACCTTTATCATAATGAAATATTCTTATTGTCTCTTATTATAGCCTTTATTTAAAGTCTATTTTGGCTGCTGTAAGCTTTACTATTCCAGTTTTGTTGTTGTTGTCATTGTATGAAGTTTCTTTTTCCATCTCTTTGCTTTAATTCTGTGTGCCTTTCAGTCTGATGTGGTTCTCCTGTAGACAGCCCCTTTGCCCACCTCCATCTACCCCACCTCCCTTTTCCTCTAGCTATCACCACACTGTTGTCTGTGTCTATGTGTTAAACATAGATATGTGGATTGTTTTTGCTTAATCCCTTCACTTTCAATCATCCAGCCCCTAGTCCCTCTCCCCTCTGATAGCTGTCAGTCTGTCCCATGTATCTGTGCCTCTGTTTCTATTTAGTTCATCAGCTTATTTCGCTTATTAGATTTCATATATAAGTGATATCATATGGTATCTGTCTTTCTTTGACTGGCTTATTTCTCATAATGTGATAATCTCCAGGTCCATCCATGCTGCTTTTTATGGCTGAGTGTTGTTCCATTGTGCATATGGACCGCAGCTTTTTTATCTACTCATCTACTGATGGGCACTTGTGCTATAGTCAGATCTTGGCTAATGTAAATAATAACTTTAATGTCCATAGAGGTGCATATATTCTTTCAAATTAATGTTTTGGGTTTCTTCAAATATAATCCTAAAAGAGGGATTGCTGAGTCAAAAGGCAGGTCCATTTTTAATTTTTTAAGGAAACTCCATACTATTGTCCACAGTGGATGCATCAAGTCTATATTTTTACCAACAGTGCACAAGGCCTCCTTTTTCTCCACATTCTTGCCTGTACTTGTTGTTTGTTGATTTATTGCTTATAGCCATTCTGACAGGAGTAAGGTGATATCTCAGTGTGGTTTTAATTTGCATTTCTCTGATGATTAATATGTCTATTGACCATATGTATGTCCTCTTTGGAGAAGTGTCTGTTTAGGTCCTTTGCTTATTTTTTTAATTTGGTCTTTTGTCTTTTTGGTATTGAATTGTATAAGTGTTTATATATTTTGTTAATCCCTTGTCAGATGTATCATTGGTAAATATGTTCTCTCATTCAGTGGTTTCCCTTTTCATTTTGCTGATGGCTTATTTTTCTGTACAAAACTTTTTAGTAAATTTAACCAAGGAGGTAAAAGACCTGTACTTGCAAAATTATAGTGCCTGGTATGTTTCCATCTTTGGAGCATTGGTTGAGTGTGAGTGAGTCTGTGTGCAGACCCAGGAAATGGATGCCTGGGTTTCCAGCCGCCCTCCATCTCTCCCAAACAGAGTTCCTCCTGATTTTCACAGCCAGATGTTGTGGGAACTACTCTTCTTGGCACTGGTACTCTGGGCTGAGGATCCCTGTATGGGGCTGGGACCCCTCACTTCTCAGGCGGACCTCTGCCACCAAGATATTACTCCTGATTCTCTACTGCCACACGTGAGTGTGGTACCTGCCTGTTTTTCATCTCTACCCTCTTATCAGTCTCAATGTGGTTTCTTCTTTATATCTTTAGTTATAGGAATTTGGTTCATCTGGTCTTTAGATGGTTCTCCAGAGTGACTGTTCTATAATTTATCTATAATTGTTGTGTGTGGTCATGGGAGGAGGTGAGCATAGCGTTTAACTGCTCTGCTATCTTGACTGGAAGTCATTCTGGTTTGTTAGTTTTTTTATTCATTAGGTTTTGAGAATTCTTTATATCTTCTAGATACTGGCCTTTTATTTAGTATATAGTTTACAAATGATTATTTTAGTAGATTCTTTTTTATCCTCTCCACATTGTCTTTCTCATAGGAAAAGTTTTTAATTTTGACAAAGTCTAGTTTATCAGGTTGTTGTGTGTGTGTGTGTTTTTTGTGTGTTTTTGTTTTTGTTTTTGGATCATGTGTTAGTTTCAACTCTAAGAACTAGGTCCTAAAGACTCTCCCCTGTGCTTTAAATAAAAGTTTTATAGATTTATTTTTTATATTTAAGTCTATGTACTATTTCAGTTTATTTTTGTACAAGGTTCATTCATTTTCTTTCTTTTTTCCTCTCTCCTCTCTCTCTTCTTCCATTTCTTGCCTATAGATATTCAGTTGTTTTAGCACCATTTTTTGGTAAAGTCTATTCCTTTTCCATTAATTTGTTTTTATACTTTGTTAAAAAGGGAACAGAGATAGGTGAGACCAATAGATGTATGATTTAAACTAACCATATTAATATGTAAATGTAGGTGGTCTAAACACCTCAATTAAAAGACAGATTAAATTAAACTGATAAAAAATTAATTTCTTGTGCTATCTATAAGAAACCAATTTTAAACATAAAGACATAAATAAGTTAAAATAAAAGCATGAATCAAAGATTTGATGCCTAGATGTAAGTGAGAACAATTCTAAGATTTGTACTGTGGGTGATCAGGTAGTTATAACACAGTTAACCAAAGGGCCATATCTTATTGGTGATGAGGGTAATGAATTCATGTTAATGTTTGATCATATTAGTATTTGAAATGTTTGCCATATGTACATACATGCAGACCTGAGGTCTCTAGTTGGAAATAATGGATCTGAAACTTAAAAGAGTAGTTGTAGTCATAAATGTAGACTTAGGAGTAATATAGGTATAATTAAAGCCATGATAGTGGTTCAACCATACATACTGGCAAGAGGATCCTGAGGAATATCAATATTAAGTAGTGAAGTTAATAGGAAGAACTGTCAGAAAGGTCAAGGCCTGCTCCAAATTTGTATTCTGATTTCCATTTGCAAGTCAAAATGGTCTCATAATGATTTGGCTTAGAATAGTACAAAACATTTCCTGTAATGTTAAGTCCAATAACAATTCTTAAAATACCCAGAAAACAATAGCAATTCCTGTCTTCCACTTTCCCTATTGTTAATTTTTCTGCTAGCACTGGACACCTTGTACTAGCACTGGACAGCTTGTTGGATGACCAAATTATCTTTTAAGATCACTTTGGCCTAACTAGCCTTTTAAGTCTTCTACTCTCTGGAGAAGTTCATGCTTGCTTTAGAAATGTATTTAATTATGATAGATGTAGAATAGGCATAGAATAGCTTCTACTTTTTCTATCACATTATTCATTGTGATTTATACTAATCTTGATTACAGAGTCTGGTTTCCTTCACAAGATTAAGTGGCAAAATAGAGTGGAGTATTGTCCAAAGAATGATTATGCTGACAGTTAATTTAAGTAGATACATAATGACATGAGACAGCGTGGCTGAGTCCAAGAGGATAACTGCTATCTTAGTCTGGATGGAAACAATGCTATAAATATGAATACATAAATTTTCAAAAAATTAAACATGCCATTAAATATTTTCTTTACAGTTAAAAAAAACAAAACAGTTGCTCTATTAATTATCTATTCTGTGTAAGAAATTTTCCTAAAACTTAGCAACTTAAAACAACTAACATTTATTATCTCCCACAATTTCTTAAGATCAGGGATCTGGGGGTGGCTTCGCCCTATGGTTTTGGCTCTGATTCTGTCAGAAGAGATCCTCAAGTTTGCAACCAAGGCTGTAGTCAGTTTAAGGCCTTATTGGAATTGGAGAATCTGCTTCCAGGTTCACTCAGATGAATGTTGGTAGCCCTCGTTTCTTCAACTGGCTGTTGGCCAGAGACTTCATTTGTTTGCCATGTGAACTTCTGAAGAGTGCTCAGTACATGGCAGCTGTTTTCCCCAAAGCAGGAGATCCTAGAGAGAAAGTGCCCACGATGGAAAATGCAGGTTTTTATAAGCTAATCTTAGAAATGACATACCATCATTCCTGCTGTATGCCATTGACTACACAGACTAACTTTGGTACAGTATAGGAGGGATCTATGTGAGGGTGGTAAATACCTAGTGGCAGGAATTATTGGGGTTATTAGAGGCCAGCAGCCACAGTTGATATTTAGTATCAGTTAGAAAGCAAATTATATCAGGGTTTTTTTCTTTTGCTTTGCTGTATTTAACTTAACCCATGATATAACTATGTTATATAACATTTTGGAAATATATATTGAGTGTTCATTATACAGGAGGCACTGAGATTTTAAGAACTCTCGAAAGTCCTTCCTGGTTCCTGTTACTCACCTGCTTAAAATCCTTCATTGAGTTTATCTCTCATTCTTTCTTTGCTATGCAATCTATGTTTTATTTTATGGTACAAATTATTTTAGTCTTAAGAGTTCATGCCCCAGGTGGTGGTCCCGCGTATTTTGCACTTATCTTATTTACTTATCAAAACAATCCTATCAAGGTTACAAGTAAGCTATGTGAAATTTTTCTGACTTATTTTATTTCAAATAACTTTTTTCTTTAGGACTCAAATCAAATATAATCTCTTCCAGGAAGCCTTTATTTGGATTAGTTGTCCCTCTCTTGATTTGTATGGCAACCTGTGCAACGTATCACTCTGTACTGAGATTTTTAAACCATTTATTTTCTTCATTAGATTAGAAACTGTAGTATATGGGTAAAAACAAAGGCTCTGGCGTCAAAAAACTTGGTGCCAAGTGCTGGATCCACCTTTTACTAACTGTGACTTTGGGCAATATACTCTTAGCCCACCTTTCTTCACTTGTAAAATGACAGTGGAAAAAAAATAGTACTTTTCTCCTAGAATTTGTTGTGAGAAGGAAATACAAAGTACTTAATGCTATTCGCGGTAGTCAATGTGTTATTGATAAGCTCTCCGAAGCCAAAATTTTAAATTACTGATTCAATTATTTAATAGTTTGTAGGATTATTGAGGTTATGTTATTTCTTTTTTTTTTTTTTGAGTTTTGCTCATTTATGTTTTTGTGGAATTGTCCACTTGATGTAAGATTTCTAATATATTGACATAAAATTATTCATAACAATTTCTTATTATCTTTCTAATCTTTTTAATGAAGGTCCCACTTTTTGTTATTAATACTCTTTATCTGTCTCTTTTCCTTAGTCAATGTTACTGCTAGTTTATTTCGTTTTATTATTTCAAATAACCGATTATTAGGCATGTTGGTTGATCAAACGGTATTTTATCTTTTTCTTCAGTTTCATTAAATTCTGCTCATATCTTTACTATTTCCTTCTTTTTACCTTCTTAGGTTTTTTTCTGTGTCTCTTTTTTTTTCTAACTTAAAATTTCTTTACTAATATAAACATTTAAAGATATATATACATTTTCCTAGTCCTTTTTTTTTTTTTTTTTTTTTTTATAGTACTAAAATTGGCACTTGGTACTCTCAAAATGGAAAACAAGTTCTCATTCTGAGCGCAGCCAGTGTGGCTCAATGATTGAGCATCAACCTGTGAACCAGGAAGTCAGTTCCATTCCCAGTCAGGGCACATGGCCAGGTTGCGGGCTCAATCCCCAGCCAATCAATGATTCTCTCTCGTCATTGTTATTTCTATCTCTCTCTCTCCCTCTGTTTACTCTTTGAACTCGATAAAAATATATTTTTTTTAAAGATCTCATTATGACTTCTACATTAGTGCTGACCATGTCAAAAATATTATTTTGATATATAAATGGGAAAATCATACTTACCAATGTTGTTTTAATATCATTTTGTTTCATATAGGATTCACCTTTATTTGATCTTATTAAACAAGCAAAGGACCGAGAAGGACCAGGTGACAACCTTGAATCTGCTTGTACTCTCAACCTTCCTCTCCAGAATAATCACACTGCAGCAGATATGTAAGTTGAATATATTTTGTGTTATCTATTTGACCTATAAATGGATTTGAGCATAGTATAATGTGAGATACTATATAGTAAAGCTCTAGGGAATAGAATTTTGAATAAGAACATTTTTGCTTTTAAAAAGAAGGAATATAGAATGCATAACTCAATTAAAGGTCATATAATTAAGGTGGTACAAAATGCTACCGAAATCACTCAGGTTTGGTGTAATGAGGACAGTTTTCATGACAAAGATACCAATTTAATAGCCCTTAGAGATTGAATAGGATTTCAGCATGTAAATTGGAGAGGATGGAGGAGACAGAAAAGTGTTCCAGGAGTCAGAAATGGCATGAATTTCAAAGCTTAATAGCCAGGAAATAGCCAGGAAACATTTTACAGGGAGTTAGATCAATGCATTTGGAGTGAAGCATGAGATAGGCACAGGGCCTAGAGTGGCATATGAGATTAAAACAGTTGATAAATGTATGATAATGATGGAAGAAGAAAGCAATAGCTAACATTTACTGAGGGGTCACTGTGTGCTGAACAGTTGCCTAAGAACTTCAGATTCTTTCTTTTTTTTCCCCCCCCTATTTAATCTTCCCAACAGCCCTGTAAGGTAACAGATACTGCTATCAGCCTTGGTTACCTATAAAATAGGAATTAGATCAATAAGGTAACTTGCCAAAAGTCCACAGAAATCAAACCCAAGCAATCTGACTCCAAAGCCCATGTTCTTAAACATTCCAAATGCACTGCTTTTCATAGAAATGTACCTAAAGTTATGTTTCTGTTGAGTTCTCTGTAAGCATTGACATTACAGTGTCCCCGATTAGCAGGCACTATTTTCCAGAGATGTCGATTCCCTGATTCCCTGCTAGCTTGTATTTCTAGCATATGGACCCTCTGCCTTCACATATAAATTTGTTTGCTAGATAATACATTAATATAAGTAAGTCAAGCCTTATCTTTTTCTTTCATATAACAAGGCATTTGTCAAGAGTTGTTCTAGGCAGTAGGAATACAAATGCGAATGAGGTGGACTAGATCTTTCCCCTCCTAGAGCTTACATTCTGGAGGAAGGAGATAGACAGTGAACATGTCAACTAATACCTGGGATGATTTTAGAGTACAATAAGTTCTGTAATGAAAATAATAAGAGCAAGGTGAAAGAAAGAAAATGAGAGGGACAGAATGTTTAGGGAAGCTTTCTCTGATGAAGTTTGACCTGAGACTCAAGGACAAGTGGGTGCTGGCCAGGCAAAAATCTGCATGGCATGCATCCCAGACAGAGCGGACAGCAAGTGGAGTGGCCCTAGAGCAGATCACACTTGTCTGGTCTGAGGAACAGAAAGAAATCTCAGTGGCTGGAGTAAAGTGAGCAAGAGGAGACTAGTACAAGCTGAGGTTGTACTAAACTCGGGCTATGTTCCCATAGGAAGGAGTTTGGGTTTTGAAGGGCAATGGGAAAGCGTTAAAGTTTTAAGCAGGGTTACAGCTTGCTATACTTCTCCCCCTCCCCACTCAGGGCCACTTTCTGGCTGCTGTTTAAAGTGCTGGTAGGGTTGGAGGAGGGAAAGAAAAGGTGCAAGGAAGAAAGTAGAAAGACGAGTTTGGAGATAATTTCAATAATCCAAGTGAGAGATATAGGTGGCATGGTCTATGTCAGTCAATAGAGAGAAAGAAATGGAAAAATCTTGGATGTATTTTAGAGGAAGATTTAATAGGACTCGGTGTTTCATTGGGTTTGAAGAACTAAGAAAAGAGATAAATTAGAAATAACTCCTAGTTTCTGACTTAAGAAACTGGATGTAATGCAGAGTCATTTATTGAGATGGGAGAAATAGGGTGGGGTGGGGAGGGGGAGAATCAAGAACTCCACTTTGAGATTCAAGTAGTAAGGTCCAGTAAGTAATTGAATGTGTGCACCCAGAACTCAAAGGAGACTAAATTCTAACCAAGTTCAGTCATTCTACAATATTGTTAGACTAGAGCACATGTGTCAAACACAAGCCCGCCAGGCCTTGCAATGTGGCCCGCACCACGCTGTCATCACTGCACTCCGCTGTCAGTTTATGACATTGTCAGTTTATGACTGTTCAGTAAACCATTCAGCCCGCGATTTAGGCTGGATTTTAGATTTTGGCCCCTTCTCTGATTGAGTTCGACACCCCTAGACTAGAGAGTCAGTGCACAAATTGCTGCACAGGTGAAGTCCCTCAGCCTGGCTGGCAATCAGGGCAATCTGGCCGGCTGGGAGGGGTCATGGGAGGTTAGCTGGCTAAGGGAAGGGACTGCAAGAGGTTGGCTGTGGGAGTGCACTGACCACCAGGGGCAGCTCCTGCATTGAGCATCGGCCCCCTGGTGGTCAGTGCACGTCATAGTGACCAGTCATTTGGTCTCTTAGGCATATATATATATATATATATATATATATATATATATATATACACACACACACACACACACACACACACACACATACACATATATACACACACACACACACACATACACACACACACACACATACACACACACACACACACACACACACACACATATATATATATATATATTAGGGGCCTGATGCATGAATTCGTGTACAGATGGAGTAGCCTGAAGGGATCAGGCCAAAACCCAAAGTCCAATACCGCCTACACCTCCTACCTGCCACTCCTGTTCATCCCAGCCCCACTGAGCCTGCCTTAGGCCCACGCCCAATCTGTCTCAATCAGAAGAGGCTGGCGCCACCACAGCACCTCTCGCCAGGCTTGAGCTCTGTGTCTGGGAGTGACCTGATCGGGCCAAAACTGGCTCTCTGACATTTTCCTAGGGGTCCCAGATTGTGAGAGGGTGCAGGCCAGGCCGAGGGATCCCATCAGTGCATGCGTAATTGGGGCCGGGGAGGGACCACAGGAGGGCTCCAGGGCATGTCAAACCCCTTCTCGACCAGTCCTAATTGGGGCCGACCAGGGCTGGCCAGCCAGGGAGGGACCGCGGGAGGGCTCCGGGGCATGTCCGACCCATCTCGCTCATTCCTGATCAGCCGGACCTCAGCAGCAAGCTAACCTACCAGTTGGATCTCTGCCCCTGGTGGTCAATGCACATCATAGCAATTGGTCAACCGGTTGACTGTCTTACCCCTGGTGGTCAGTGCATATTATAGCAAGTGGCTGAGTGGCCTTAGCATATAATTAGCATATTTTGCTTTGATTGTTTTAACGGCCGACTGGATGACCAGACATAGCATATTAGGCTTTTATTATATAGGATAGTGAAGTGATAGTAGACTAGATCTGGTACTTATGAAATCATTATGATGGTTATTCCCTTTTCCTAGTGTATTAGTTAGTATATTGCATGTGGTAGAAACATCCATGGTAAAGTGCAAATCCTACTTCCTGTTCAGAATTATTTCTTAGCTACTAACGTAAAATTAGAAAGTGGACTTGTATTATCCTATAAAATAAAGGGCAACACATAGTAGTAGAATGTCAGAAATTGAGATTTGCTCTAGCCAGTTTTACTTAGTGGATAGAGCGTTGGCCTGTGGACCAAAGAGTCCCGGGTTTGACTCCAATCAAGGGCACATACCTTGGTTGCTGGCTCCTCCCCAGCCAGGGCCCCGGTTGGGGTTCATGCAGGAGGCAACGTTTATGTGTTTCTCTAAAATCAATGTTTCTCTCTGTCTTTTCCTCTCTCTTCCACTCTCCCTAAAAAACAATGGAAAAATATCCCCAGGTGAGGATTAACAAAAAAAATAAATAAATAAATTTAAAAAAAAATTGACATACAGGATGGGGAAAATTAGGTTTATATTTTTGAGTACACAAAAACATGAGTTTATTCTTGTATTATTATTTCTTTAATATTGTTTTATTTTCCATGTGAACAACTATAAGCTTACTCTTGCCCCATCCTGTATTTAATATACAGGTGTAAATCTTGCCTTGTAATTTCATCTAAAGTATGAATTCATAGAAATCTGTATTAAATAATTTAGTTGGGTATATATACATGTACAGATATGAACCATAGTCATTGAGACATTTTTTAAGAGGAAAGAAAAATGACAATACTATTTTAGGATAATAACTTGTCATTTTAAGTTGTGATCTCAATCCCACTATAATTATTAAAATTGAACATATATACTATGTAGTGTTTTGTTTTTTTCCAAAATGGCAGTAATTCCTTGGAAAAGCCATTTATTAAAGAGTTAGAATGATAATGACAAACTTAGTTTACCTATTAAGCTATATTTTTCATTATATAATTAAATATATATAATTTTTATATATTTATATAAACATATATAAATGCTCAAGGAATAATAGAACAACAGATTAAATATACAAGGTGTATTTGGATACATGTGTACAACTGTGTGTGAGGCGGGGGAGGAGGGAGAGGGATAGAGGGAGGGAGGAAAATGGGTGAGGGAGAGAAAGAGGTTTTTAACAAACATATATGAAGACTTTTCCTTTGAATATATCCAGGTATCTTTCTCCTTTAAGATCCCCAAAGAAAAAAGGGTCAACTACACGTGTAAATTCTGCAAATGCAGAGGCACAAGCAACCTCAGCCTTCCAGACTCAGAAGCCATTGAAATCTACGTCCCTCTCACTCTTTTACAAAAAAGGTTAGTAGGTGATTACTTTCAAGAGCATGGACTCTGAAACCAGGCTGAGTAGGTTCAAATCAGGTTCTTCTGCTTACTAGGTGTGACCATGGCACACTTAATATTCTCTATGCCTCAGTTTCCTCATCTGTAACATAAAAATGATAATCTACCTTATAATTATAATAATTTACCTTATAGGTTTTTTTTAAAAGAATTAAATGAATTAATACATAAAATACTTGCAACGGTGCCTAGTACATAGTAAGCACTTAGAAAAATGTTATTTTTGCTGCTTTTGTTATGATTTCAAATTTATGTTTGGAAATACTTGCTCCTGATATTGCTTTTGCTGTTCAGGCGCGCATGTTCAGGTGTTCCGATGTATATGAGAGAACACAATGTGCTGTGCCCTAGTTCAGGTACATTTCCTAATAACCAGCTCGTATAGCACTCTGATCGTGTGTGATGGTAGTACAGGGAGGTTGGTTTGTATGTCTGTGAATGTGTTTAAACACACAGGTGTACACACACTTGGGGCTCTTTAAAGGAAGGTGAAAAGCCACATTACTCTGTGTTAAACATTTTTTCTGATTTAGTAAAGTCCGAAATATTATTAGACAGCTCTTACAAAAGCAGTGGTTCCAAAGTATAGTCCCCAACAAGCAGAGTCCAACTTACCTAGAAAGCTGTAGAAATCAAAATAAACTACTTAATCAGAAACTCTAGGATGAAGAAAAAAAAAAATCTTGTTTTAACAAGCACTCTTTGCAAGTCTGATGCGCACTAAAATTTGAGAACTACTGGGATAAATTGTTAACTAAAATATTCTGATTACCTTATGCAAGTCTTTTAATGGTATATTTAAAACCAGGACTATTCATATTTAAGCTAGATGGAGGAAAATTCAATTTTGTGGATTCCTTTTCTCCAACCCTGTATTCCTGTAGTATTTTTAACACAGTAATCTCTAAATAAAGTTTATATCATAACCATGTTACCCCTTAGTGATACAAGTCTACCATTTTTTCAACAGTGTATGCTCCATTGGCATTTTATAGATAAATATACTTTGTATTTGTGTTTAGGATTGGAAAATTTAAGACTGAAAATTCCATTTTAAAAAATAATGTTCCCTTTTGAATACCAATAGAATTCCCAACATCTGTGATGAGCCGTTACCAACGGAACTGAAACAAACCCTAAGTGGTTTGTCTAATCCATAATATCTTATGATCTTTCTTTTACCTTCCACTCTGCCTCAATTTTATGCTGTAATAATCAATTCAGCAAGTATTATTTTACCTAGCACTATGCTAAGACTAGGAATCATTTATTCATAAGGGGAAGAGTGGTAGAAGTGTAATTATTATTAACATTCTAATTAACAGCATATGGCTATAGCCACTTAATGTGTGGTTTTTTTCAAATCCACTGATAATTCAAGATGAACGCTAAACCTAACTAATTCCCCTTGTCTCTTCAAGTGTACCGACTAGCATATCTTCGCCTAAACACACTCTGTGCACGTCTTCTGTCTGACCACCCAGAACTAGAACACATCATCTGGACCCTTTTCCAGCACACACTGCAAAATGAGTATGAACTCATGAGAGACAGGCATTTGGATCAGGTAAGAAAAGAATGCACTTCATCTTCCTTTCTCCTACGCATTTGTTAACTATATACTGATTCTTAAGATCAAGTTCAAATAGCTAGATCAGTTTAGTAAACTTAGTATATATTTACTTACTGGCTATCTTTTAGAGTTTTCCTGTAATTCTTACAAATTAGAGCTTGAGTGTATTTCAGTAACTTTACTTACTTAATGACCTGAAAGATCTTATATGTAAAAGTCACTGAAGAAATTGTTTATCAGAGGGTTTTCTGTGTTGTGGTAAGCTAGATTTCATTTCTTCCTAACTAATAAGAGTACTATGCAAATAACCATCACTCCGTGACAAAAATGGCGGCACCCATAGCCACAAGATGGCAGCACGCAGACCTCCTAGCCCCTCCGGAGTCCCCAAGTCCGCCCAGCGGCGGCAGCCCAGGGTGTCCGGCTGGGAGGCGCCTGCCCCCCACACCGCAATCCCGGCCCAGCGGCAGCAGCCCAGGGTGTCCGGCTGGGAGGCACAGCGCCCGCCCTGATCCTGGCCAGCAGCGGCAGCCTGGGCTGGGGTCTCAGGCCGCAGAGCCTCACACCCAAGGCACGATCCCGTGGTGGCATCCTGGGCTGGGGCCTCAGGCAGGCTGGGCTGGAACCCCTACGCCACGGTGTGATCTTCAAGCCAGCAGCAGCAGCCTGGGCTGGGGCTGTGCACCAGCACCGAGCGATTCCCCTGCCATGGTGACAGCTTGGGCTGGGGTCTCAGACAGGCAGGGCCGTGCACCCCTGCCATGTGATCTTCAGGACATTGGTGGCAGCCTGGTCTGGGGCCGCACACCCCACCTCGAGATCCCCAGCCAGGCTGAGATGCAGCCTGGGCTGGAGTCTCTGGCTGGCCAGGACACGATCCCCTTCCAGCAGTGGCAGCCTGGGGTCTCAACCATTGTGTCACACCAGTCAGGCAGAATAGAGAAATCTTAAATGTTTCTTTTTAAATATATATATATTTTATTTTATTTTATTTTTATAGAGAGGAAGGGAGAGGGATAGAGAGCTAGAAACATCTGTGAGAGAGAAACATCTATCAGCTGCCTCCTGCACACTCCCCATTGGGTATGTGCTCCCAACCAAGGTACATGCCCTTGATCAGAATCAAACTTGGGACCCTTGAGTCTGCAGGCCAATGCTCCATCCTCTGAGTCAAACCAGTTAGGATTGTCCAATATGCTAAAGAAAAAAACCCTATCTAATAAAGAGGGAATATGCAAGGGAGGGCATTTGGGGATGATCGGGGCATTAGGGGAGGGCAGTTGGGGACGATCGGGCTGGCAGGGGAGCAGTTAGGTATTCATAGGCTGGCAGGGGAGTGTTTAGGGGGTGATTAGGTTGGCAGGCAGAGCGGTTAGGAGCAATCAGGAAGGCAGGCAGGCAATTTGTGTCTGATAAATTTTTCTGATTTATCTTATATATCTGTGGGGTTTTTTTTTTGTTTTTTTTAAATACAATTATAACTAGGGGCCCACTGCACAAACTGATGCACCCTGAAAGGAACTGTGGGTCTTGAGGCTGTGCCCATCCTCCACGCCCCTGCCCATCCTCCACGCCCCTGCCCGGCCCCTTTCACCATGGTCCCCAGTTCCCTCTCTTCTCTCTTCCAGCAGCCCCACTCCTGCCCCCACCACTACCATGTGCTGATGGCTCTGGTCCCACTCACACCCAGTGATGGCACAGAGCAATTGGGGCTGGTGCCAGCAGCAGGTGCAAGTGGCAGCTGCAGGGGGAGGTGGAGGTGGAGAAGTCCTCAGACAATTGGGGCCGGCAGCCAGCAGTGGGTGTGAGCAGTGGTTCTGGTGCTGGTTGTGGGTGCAAGCATCAGCTCCAGTGCCAGCAGCAGGTGCGAGGGGCCAGCGCAGGTGCAAGCACCGGGCAGGACCATGATGCGCAGGAGCAAAGACTTCTCCGAAACCACCAGAGGCTCGCCATGATGGCAGCGACTGGTGTCCTGTCTTGGTCTGGAGCCCTCATTTACCTGCTCCACCATTCCACCACAGCTGACGCCCACCATGTTCCGTGCACACCCCCTGGTGGTCAGCACACATTACAGCGATTGGTTGTTCAGTTGTTCAGTGTGTCGCTGTTCGGTCTATTTGCATATTAGGGTTTTATATATAGAGAGATGTTACCTTATAATTTTTTATTTCTATAAAGTTGGCAATAATCTTCTCAGTAAAAGTGTTTTGAACAAAAGGTGAATTATTGTATAAATTATAACCTACAGATATGTATATCTTACCAAATTATATTTGGATGTATACATTCTATTATGTTGGATTTTTTAAAGTAGGTATCTGTTGCCTTTTGGTTCTACTCCTTCTCTACTGTTTAGAAAGATATGAACAGTATTGCTAAGAATTTCCAAAGAAATTGGGTATCTAGACTAAAAAACATTTTTATGAGAGGTGCCTTAGGTAAAGTGTTGGAGTAGGAGAAAAATAGGAATCAGCAGAGAGGATACTAGATGGCCTTCTAATGGGAGGAATAGTAGGATTGGGGCTGGTTGAATGCTGAGCAAGGGATGATGAATCGGTATTCTTGGCAATAGTAGATGTGAACAGAATGTTGCAGAAAATATGAGTACTTAAATTAGGCAATAACATTTATACAAATTTAAGAAGTTTGATGTTTTAAAGTCACAGGGAATCCTTTTAAATCTTATTTTTGCATTTAAAAATACTTTTACTTGAACTGTCATATGCATGTAGAAAATTCCATAAGGGTGCATCTTAACGTAAATTCTCACCTAAACGCACCTGTATAACCAGCACCCAAATTAGGAAACCTAAGAGTTTCAACAGTACAACGTATTTGCTGCTGTCCTCTTTCAGTTAGTACATTCCCCTTACCATTACCATCAAGTTGTATTAAATATTATTTTACCTGATAATATGAACCTTTTTCATACCTAGTTTTTTTGTTTGTTTTTTTGTTTGTTATTAAGTGCTACTTATAGAGTGAACTGATTCCAATTTCAGTTTTCATCTTCTGCGAATATCTAAGGGATAGGAGCAAAAGTTAGGGTTATTTATAAACCAAATGATCAGTTCTTAATATTCGAGAGTTGGCTATTTGTGTTTTGTTCTTTATAAATACAATTTGGGTTAAACACTTCACATAGATTTCAAACTGAACTCAGGATGGGAAAAGATAACCTTGTAGGAAATTAAATTTCAATTTTTAAGGTTAAAAAGAAAGATAAATGCTTTTTAGAAAACAATCATGTTATAAAATTCTGACTATTTTTACATCACATTTATTTATTAGATCATGATGTGTTCTATGTACGGCATATGCAAAGTGAAGAATATAGACCTTAAATTCAAAATCATTGTCACAGCTTACAAGGATCTTCCTCATGCTGTTCAAGAGGTAGGTAATCTTCCATAGTAAGATTTTTTTGGGATAGGTTCATATCTATAATATGAATAACTTCAGTTATTAATTAGATAATAAATTCTGATCTTATTAAAGTCACATATTAATTTTTTGCCTTTATATTATTGGTTAATTATTTGTTAGTAAAATGTAATTAGAAAAGTAATGCTTTTTAATATCCAAATTTACATTATAAAGTTAATAAGAAATACTATATCCCTATAATAATCCAAGTCCAGGCTTTTTTAGATTATTTTTTTCTTTATAATATGTGTTTCTTACTGTTAAAAAATATTATGAACTATTAAAAAAGATAATCTAAAGACAAATTCCCAAATTAATCTTAACAAGTGTTTTTATTCTTCCTCAGACTTTCAAAAGGGTTTTGATCAGAGAAGAAGAGTATGATTCTATTATAGTATTCTATAACTCGGTCTTTATGCAAAGATTGAAGACAAATATTTTGCAGTATGCTTCCACCAGGGTATGTTAAAAGTAGCCTTTGATTGGGAAAATCTAATTATAAAGCAATGGGTCTCACTAAAACAGGAAATAAGTAATCTGCCTCTTTGCTTTTACTATAGCCCCCTACTTTATCGCCAATACCTCACATTCCTCGAAGCCCTTACAAGTTTTCTAGTTCACCTTTACGGATTCCTGGAGGGAACATCTATATATCACCGCTGAAGAATCCATATAAAATTTCAGAAGGTCTGCCAACTCCAACAAAAATGACTCCAAGATCAAGGTTTGTGTTTTCTCTTCAGGGAAGTGGTAAAATGTAAGAGGGGATTATTTTGATTTAGGCATAAAATATAAAACTTTCTTAATTTAAAATAAGCTATACTTGCATCCCTAATTTGCTTATTTATATTAAGTGACATGATAAGAATTTGGGGGGAGTGAAAGATACTGTGTTTATACTTAGGTAGGTTTGCAAATTAAGGCATTAGCTTTCCTGGATGCTGGGATCTGTTCTTTGGTAAACAGTCTGAAAACAAGTTTGGTAATAGGTTTCAAGTCATATTTTTGCTAGCCAGTCTACTAAACAAAGTACTTTTGGTGAATAAATGTTATTTTGTGGTTTATTGAATGTCCTGTAAACTCTTTCTGTGCCCCTGTTCATCTTGCTCTGTTATAAAAGGTTAGATGGGTGATTAAAAGTAGTTGACTAAGTTAAGTCTTAAGAAGTCCATCTCTAATTCTTCCTGTGACTTCTACTGCACGGGCAGTTCTCGGTGTCTGCCTCAGAAAGGTGCCGTGGGCCTGGGAAATGACGAGTGTGAAGCAATTTTAAATTTTTAGATGAAAGATTCTGTGCAACCACAAATCATTATATTCCACATCCAACCACAACTGCTCTCTGGCTTTGAAGTGCTTCAATTGACTTATTATATGTTATCATGGGCTATTTGAAACTGCTATTTGTAGAAAGTAGGAGGCAGGTTAGCAATTATAGTTAATGTCATCTCATCTTGGAAATTGTCAGCCCATATTGCTGTACTTAATGGACAAGAAAAGCAAACAAGGAGAGGGGATAATATTAATAATATTAATATTTGTGTGGTATGTTTAACTATATAAGTAATGCATTCTCACGATAAAAATTTCAAGCTCTACAGGAACAGATAAGGCAGAAAATAACTGACAAATGATATATATGCTCTTGTGTGCCCCTATTCTATCCTTCATTTGGTATTATGGTTGAGTGAGTTTTGAAATCTGCAACTTGTGTTATAAGCTGCTACGATGCCACATCATGTTTATTTAATTTACACAGTCACACACTTCCACATGAAAATGTATACAGCATAATTTTTTAATGATGATAATTAATCCATATTATGCGGATAATGATGGCTATTTGCTGATCCTAGTGAAATCACTTCTGGTTTAGAGTTCTTCTTTAGCAAAGAAGTCCCATGAAAATCCTAATATATCATTGATCAAGCATTAAGAGAGTATCTTAACCCTTTATTTACCCAGCATATTTAGGTATTCTGGTTAGTCAAATATATAGAGATTAACAGCCACTTATCAATGAATTAAAGGACAATAAAATCTGGGTGTCTACTAGTTCCTTGTGCATATCATCAAATCTTTGTTTTGTCAGGCTAATGCTATTCTTCAGCTTTATTATCAAGTACATAAATTATATGGTTCAAACAAGACCAAGCAGACTAATGGAGATTTCAGATTCTTGGATATAGGATAAATAGCACCCTATATCCTAATTAGAATAGATTATTACATAATATCATACATTTTTGTCATATGTAACTTGATTTTTTAATGAGAAAATGTAAAAGAAGTGTTAATAACTTACCTATTTATTTAGGAATCATTAAGTAGAGGTAAATTTAAAATTTTATTTTATCCTCTTTAAATGTGACACCAGCAGAATATGTTCTTGCGGACACATAGCTTGCTTTAAAAATCTAGGACTAGACTACCACTATTAAAATAAATCTGTTAGTATAATTTATCAGTGGTTCTAGGGTAGAGGAAACCTTTGATTTGGTATTTCTGATAGTTCATCTCTGATAGTGTATGTTCATCTCTGTCTACTCAGTTGTGTATGATTTTCATTACTAATTTGTATTTTATCTTAACTTGACAGAATCTTAGTATCCATTGGTGAATCATTTGGGGTGAGTATTTTTCTATCAAATACAGTGACATGCACTAGAAATGGGAGATATCTTTAATTTGAATTTATAAATGCTGTTATTAAAATACCTCATTTAGTCATGTTTTACAGAATTTAGAATATATATATAAGATTTATTTTCAAATAAAATGTTTTCTAAATATTCCTTTGAGATTATACATATGTATATATATACATTCATGTAGATATATATCTATACACACAAAAACATAATATGCAAATTGACCTGATGGCCAAACAACCAGTCGCTATGATGCGCACTGACCACCAGGGGGCAGATGCTCAACACAGGAGCTGCCTCAGCCCATAGGCCCTGGTTGCCTGATCGGAGCTTTCTCACCAACCTATGGGGAATGGGAACCAGGGGTGAGTGGCTGCAGATGTGGGCAGCGCCAAGCCAAGGCAGATGTGAGAGGGGACCCGATCACCCTGCCTGTCGCCCCCACACACAGAGGGTGACCAGCAGCAGGAAGCAGGGCCAGTGAGCGGGCAGGAACTGCCAACCTCTTTGCCCTCACCCAGGCCAGCAGGCTCTGATAGCCCAGTGGGAAACAGGGAACTAGGGGTGGGTGGCAGCAGATGGGGATAGTGCCAAGCCAAGACCAGTGCTAACAGGGCCCCGATAGCCCCCCCTCCCCCCCAGTCTCCCCACACACAGACTGGCGGCGGAGGGTGGGCTAGCTGCCAACAGCTGGGGAAGATCGGCCCGGATCGCAGGCCAGGCCTAGGGACCCTACCAGTGCACGAATTTCAAGTGCCAGCATATATATATATATATATATATATATCTCCATACGTGTGTGTATATATATATCCATATATATATAGAGAGAGAGTAAACACATTTAAAATTCATTAATTATGAGTATGGTTTAAATAAGATACTCCAAAATGTAACCACCATATCCAAATGTCACCAGCCAATCTCTACCTACTGGTCTCCTTCTACACATATATACACTTTTGCTTGTCCTTCCTCTCAGACTTCTAGAATATTCTTTTTCTAATAAGTGGATTAGGCCTTGGTTACATGACACTCTGCCCCAGTGTAAATATTAGGGTATATAGCCGTCTTTGTTCCTGAGGGATCCATGGGAAAGCTTAGCTTGAAAGTTAATCTAGAATGGGAACCTACTACTCTCGTTCACCTTCCATTAACATCACTAATTCAGCAGTCCTGTATTCATTGTGCATTACTATCACTGTTTCACCACTCCCATTTCTCTTACCTTTATTATTTATTTATTGCTGCGGAACAAATCACACCACACTTAGTAACTTAGAACAAACATTTTTTCTCTCGGGTGTCTGTGGTTTCAGTAATCCAGGCATGGCTTAGCGGGGTCCAGGGCCTGTCTTCATAAGGCTGCAGCCAGCATGTCAGCTGGGGCTGCCGTTATCTCAGGCTCAAATGGAGGAGGATGTCTTACAAACGCACTTGTATGGCTGCTGGCTGGTCCTTGATGGCTGTCTGCCAGGCCACCCGCTCCCTGCCACTGCGGCTTTTCATGGGGCTACTCACTGCTCACAGCATAGCAACTTGCTTCCCCCAGAGCAAAAATTCCAGCGAGGGAGGGAAGAAAGGCAGATAATGAGTAAGTTTTATTCTCTAAAAATCAAACACAAAAACAGGTTTTGGTGCAAAATACATTTAGAGCACACATATATGATAGAAACTAATCCCAGTGCACTTATTAAATTGATAAGATTTAATAAGTGACATTCCATCACTTTTGCCATATTATTTTTGTCAGAAGCAAGACAACACTAAATCCAGCCCATACTCAGGAGGATCACACAGGTATAAACACTAGGAGGTGGGAATTAGTAAGAGCCATTCTGCCTGGCATTCTTCCCCAAATGAAATAAAGAAAGATTAAAAGCTTGTACACCAAAGGACCAGCTGTTAAAACGTATGTTACAAATAACAAAATGATGTGACATTTAGCTCAAGGTAGGCACAGCTCTCAGGCTTCACAAAGGAGACATACATAAGTAGGCTTGGATCTGGATAGCTAGAGAGTAGTGATATGCAGACTTTCCTGCTTGCCATAACCTTTAAGAGAACTGAGAAAGTGCTGTTATATGAACTTCCATATTTTAAAGCTGATAACTAAAAATCTTATAAATTTAATAAGTGCACTGGAATTAGTTTCTATCATACATATGTGCTCTAAGTGTATTTTGCATCAAAACCTGTTTTGTGTTTGATTTTTGGAAAATAAAACATAATCAGCAAAGTCAATCCCCACTTCAAATCAATTAGTCAAATCAGATTTAAAACTTTTTCACTATTTTTTCTTTTTTTTAATTGATTGGAGTGACAGTGGTTAACAAAATTATACAGGTTTCACATGCACAATTCCACAACACATCATCTGTACACTGTGTTGTGTGTTCAACCCAACTCAAGTCTCCTTCCATCACCATTCAGTTTTAATTTCTATCAGAAAGTCTGACTTTTTTAGTTCATACACATCCCTGAGAAAGTCACCTCACCTTGGTTCAAAAATAGATAGGTAACAAATACAATGTTTTCACGTTTTTCACTGGGATAAGTTAAGGTATAGCCCCTTTGGTTTTTCTTCCAAAACCTTTTTTACTTTGCTGTTTCAAGATTCTCCCTCAGGGTATCTCTCTCAAACCATCTTCAATAATACTGGATGAACTCAAATTCTTAAGTCTCTTTGTTGTTGTTAATCTTTATCTGAGAATATTTTTCCCATTGATTTTTAGAGAGTAGAAGGGAGGAGGGGAGGAGAAGAGAGAGAGAGAAAGAGGAAGATCAGTGTGAGAGAGACACATCAATTGATTGTCTCCCACATGCTCCCTGACCCAGACCAGGGATCGAACCTACAACCCAGATACATGCCCTTGACTGAAAATTGAACCCTTGACCCTTTGGTGCACGGGCTGACACTAACCACTGAGAACACTGCCTGGCCTTAAGTCTTCTTGTTATTTGATTTGTTGTTTTAAAAACTTTATGATTTAGCAGCATTTCAACAAATACTGTATCAATGATGGCTTAAAATATATAAACTATATGACTTATCAACATAATACTCATAAAGTGAGTCCAAAATTATTACTGAATACTTCATTAAATTCTCATGAAGTTCCCTCTGGTTATGTTATGTCTTTTTTAAAAAAAAAAAAAAAAAAAAAAAAAAAAAAGTCAGAAACAGGGTTTCAGAAAGCTGTTTCAACTTTATGTGCATCTGAGAAAGAGGAAGCCTTGGCTTGGTGTGCTGAGACTGAGGAACCGGGACTTTCATAGCAGGAGGCAGACAGGAAGATTTTTAAAAAGGGAATAATTAACTGGGCACATAGTTATTCTGATTTTGAGATTTTTCTAATTTTTAAGCAGAAAATTAAAATGCAGGTATTACCTCTGCCTGTTTTTGTTTTTTTTTTGTTTTTTTGTTTTTTTTTTTTTTTTACACACCTCAAACTACAGTTAAGGGTTGCTAACTACAAAATGCTAACATTAAAAAATTTAATAAGGAATTCTGCTGTTATTTATAGACTTCTGAGAAGTTCCAGAAAATAAATCAGATGGTGTGTAACAGTGACCGTGTGCTCAAAAGAAGTGCAGAAGGAGGCAACCCCCCTAAACCACAGAAAAAACTACGCTTTGACATTGAAGGATCAGATGAAGCCGATGGAAGGTAGGAACAGCTTTAGAATGTTTTTTAGTAGCTGAGCTGGTCATCTGGAGAACCACACTACCAGCTCTGCTTTGACTTCCATCAATCCCTTTCATGTCAATTTTATTTGGAAATTGTAATGATTGCACAAAATAACAGATATGACTGCATCCCAGAGTTAAAAGCACCATATAAATAAACCATATGCCAACTACTGAAATACATTGAAAATATCAGATGTTTAAAATCTGAGAATTTTTAATAAAATGTTGATAAAATTGTGTTACTTTTGATTAACATTAGATTTTAAAATGCTTATTCTTAAAAAATATAAGCTACCTCGTTTTATAAGAACCATTGAAAAACTATATATAATAGGATCATAAATTTGTAATAATCATATTTTAGACCGTTTGTTTATAAACCTTTGAAATTAAAAGCTCCTCACTAAAATAAGAATATAAAATAAGTCATGGAAAGCACCATAGTTACTGGAAATTTGAGTTTTCAATTTATACAGATACACATAAAATATTTTACATTTTTTTCATCTGCAGTAAACATCTCCCAGGAGAGTCCAAATTTCAACAGAAACTGGCAGAAATGAGTAAGTACTTATTTCACTTTATATGAATGAAATTCTTTACATTTCAAAAACACTTTTCATGTTAGAAAAGGATAAATACATATTAATTCCTTCCGTTATTGGACTTGCTCGTGCATTTAAAACGTAATTTAATCAAGAATGTATTATTTATCTACACAAACATCTGCAGTTTAAATGTATGATGCAAATAATCATCTTGACCCTTTCTAAAATACTTTGCTCAGGATGACTAAGAAACGAAACTGCATCTTCAACATGGATGGCTGTGGGTAGGAGATAGCTCAGGACAGCAGGACTATGAGGAACTCTTAAAGAGTGTTGGCTACAGGGAAAGGTCTTATAAACTTAGAATATATAAGATCATAACCCTTACTTAAACACTTGATGATGTATTACAGAATTTTATACCTGAAACCTATGCAATTTTTTTAACCTATTTCACCCCAATAAATTCAACAACAACAAAAAAGAAATGTTCTGTCTTTGTCTATGATGTAATTAGTAATGTACTTTTTAAATGTCCATTTCCACAACTCTACTGATTTGGTATAAGCATAACATATATGGCAACCCTTTGCCAACTTACTTGGCACCAGCAGTGCCATTAACATTTCTTTATTTTTTTCCAGCATCTACTAGAACACGAATGCAAAAGCAGAAAATGAGTGATAACATAGATATCTCAAACAGGGAAGCCAAGTGAGGATTTCATGACTTTGGTGGGTACTGTGTTCACCTCCGGCTCTTACAGAGCTGACGTGTAACTCCCAGGTTCTGTTTACGGCCACGTTTAATACATATCTTCTGCTCTTTTTATGAATATAAAATGTTTAGGTGCACATTGAATATTTGTGCAGACAACTTCTAAGCCATTTGCAATGCTGTAGTTAATAGAATATGCATTGTTATTGTACAAGATTGAAAATCTTGTGTAAAATCTGCCATTTTAAAGCTGTAGCTGGTGTTTCTGTTTCCAAAGGATGCCTGGGAGTGGGAATCCCAACAACCCATGCCTGTCTGAGTACTTTGTCTTTCCTTGTGGCATATGTGTGATGTTTGCTATTATTTTTATTAATTTATATTTATTTTTTTTAATTTAACATGAACATTCTTAAAAATGTGTCTTGTCTTCCAAATATAATTTGGCTGACTGCCCCCAATAACCCAAATGATCCTGAATTCTTCTTCTAAAACAGATATTAGAAACTATTAAAAAAATTACTAATTTTTATACATTAGATTTTAGTTTACTAATGGAATCTGATGTACTGTGTTTTGTTTTACAAGTTTTAGCTTTTAAATACAAGCAAAAAGCAAACTATAAACATAGGATATTGTCATACTACTGATACAGATTTCATACCTCAGGACATCTAAGAATTTGTTGATTCTTTTTTTCATCCAATTCATACTTTAAAATTAGGGTTATTAATAGTGCTCTTGGTTATACCATTCATATCACTGAATTCAGAAAGTATCCATCTAGTACTTGGAGAATGAAGTGTTCAGCCATAGCTTTGCTGCAGAGGACCCTAATACATATATCCAAAGTGCACTTTCTAATGTTTCTGGGTCCTGAAGAATCAAAATTCAAAAGAATTTTACTCCATAAAACAGACTGTTAAATCAGGAGTCTTAATTTTTTTTTTTTTCCTCAGAGATTAGTCTAATTGCATTTCAGCAGTTATTCTGCCCTCCTAAATTTGGGAAGGGGTGTGCGTTCTCTTGAATGGTACATGTCTTCCTGGTGTCTTTAGAGCTTTTGTTTTTAACATCAGATGGTCTAACACTGGCACATTCACAGCCACATTATTTCTAGTTCAGGTACATATTCAAGTACATATTCAAAGGCCTTTGTGTTAGGCATTAATGTTTCTAATTTTTTTGCAAAAATTTCAAAATAGCTGTATTGTAAAAGAGGTGCTTTCCCTTCTGGCACCTAAGGTGTGTTTGAACTATCTTGTGTGATTAAGTTATTTAGAGATGGTATAATTTAAAATAGATGGTATTTAAGGTAGCATCAACTAGCTTTTAGGAAAATCACTTTTTTCTAAACTCTAAAAAGAAGTCTGCGCTGTTTGTTAGAAAACAAAATTTTATTTTATGTTCAATTAATTTTCAAACTTTTATTTTTACAGTTATCTTGATAACAAAGGCACTTGCAGTGGCTTATTACATTCCCTCACTAATTTTTGCTTGAATATCATACAAATCAGTTAGCTGTTAGGTCAAGGGCTTACCATATTTCTGAGCTTTTTGCTAACAAACTCCCATTAGAAATAGTGCCAGAGTTTTAGGAACTACAGAGATAGTGTATTGAGATTTCTTAAATAAAGCTTCAGATATTACTTTATTGCTTTTTTGTACTGGATAAAACTGTACATTTAATATTGCTGTGTTACTATTTTCTACAATTAATAATTTGTCTATTTTAAAATAAATTAGTTGTTGAGAGTCTTAATGGTCTGTTGTGGTCTTTGTGTTAATTGCACTAATGTTCTCTTATATGGTATCTGAACTCTCTACTAGTAACTCATCTGTTCTTAGCCTTTAGTTGGTTTTATATGCTGATGATCCCCTAAATTTACCTCTCTAGCCTGACTTCTTCATGAAAGTCAAAGCTCTCATAGCCAATAGAACTCTTCATTCCTACTCCTCCCCCCTCTCATCTTCTCAAAGCATAAACCAAAATCAAACAAAAATACCTTGTTTCTACCCTAGTCTTTCCCCATTTTACTAAACACTTGCTTGAGCAAAAAACCTAAGAGTCATCTATTAATTCCTGCCTGGATCACTGTTAAAGATTTCAATGATTTTTCTCTCTCTTAACACATGTGTCAAACACAAGGCCCGCGGGCCAAATCCAGCCCGCCAGGCCTTGCAATGTGGCCCGCACCGCGCTGTCATCACTGTACTCCGCTGTCAGTTTATGACATTGTCAGTTTATGACTGTTCAGTAAACCATTCGGCCTGCGATTTAGGCTGGATTTTAGATTTTGGCCCCTTCTCTGATTGAGTTCGACACCCCTACAAGACAACCCAGACAAACCAGGTCTCCATGTTTCCCCTTTCCTTTTTACCTTGCAACTCCATGGAGAGCAAAAATGATCCCTTTAAAATGTTACTTGATTTTCATTGCTACCCTACTTGAAGGATTCACACTCCTTATCTTGGCCTGTGAAGTGGACCCTACCTCCTTCTCCATTCTCAGCTCACTTTCTACTTGCTTCATGTGCTTTAGCCACACTGACGATTCTCTAATGATGCCAAACCTGTCCCTACAGCTATGTTTGCTATTCCTTCTGTCTCTAGATGCTCTTTCCCTAGAATCTTGCCGTTCAGTGCTCAGTGCAGAGGATTTGTTTGACCATACAAGTATGTAGAAGCAAATAATATTATCTTCCTCTTTTCAGATGCCATGTACCTACTACCGTATTTTTCGGACCATAAGATGCACCGGACCATAAGACGCACCAGTTTTTAGAGAAGGGAAATGAAGAAAAAAAGATTCTGAAACAAATAGTGTCCTAAAATATTTTATGTGCATTAAAACCCAACATCACAGTCATAAACACATGTAATCAACCCTGTAAAGTAAACAGCAGCATTTAGAACCATTTTAGAGCCGGGCAAACACACAGAGACCACACAGAGCCGGGCAAGTAAAAAAACTTTTTTTTTTACAGTATATGTGTAGGCTATATTTGGACCATAAGACGCAGGGACTTTTTCCCCCCACTTCTGGGGGGAAAAAGTGCGTCTTATGGTCCGAAAAATACGGTATATTCCAATCATAGTTTTAAATGTGATGATAAAACAGTTAATAAAAAAAAATAAAATCCCATCTTTATGGAACTTTCATTCTATTTCTAGTTTGGGGGAAAGACAGCAAGTGAATAAATAAATGTGGAATATATAACACTAGAGGCCCGGTGCATGAAATTTGTGCACGGGGGATAGGGGTGTCCCTCAGCCCAGCCTGCACCCTCTCCAATCTGGGACCCCTCAAGGGATGTCTGACTGCCCGTTTAGGCCCGATCCCACCAGGATCGGGCCTAAACGGGCAGTCGGATATCCCTCTCACAATCCAGGACTGCTGGCTCCCAACCGCTTGCCTACCTGCCTGATCACCCCCTAACCATTACTCTGCCAGTCTGATTGACACCTAACTACTCCTCTGCTGGCCTGATTGCCCCTAACTGCCCTCCCCTGCTGGCCTGGTCACCCCTAACTGCCCTCCCCTGCCAGCTTGGTTGCCCCTCCACCCCGTGCATGAATTTCTTGCACCGGGCCTCTAGTGTGGATATAAAATATAGCATAGGAAATATAGTCAATAATATTGTAATAATTATGTATGTACTAGAGGCCCGGTGCATGAAAATTCATGTTCTGGAGGGGGAATCCCTCAGCCCAGCCTGCCCCTTCTCACAGTCTGGGAGTCCTCAAGGGCAGGAGGTGACCTAGTGATCAGGGGAAGGTGATGTCCCCATCACACCTCTGCTGCTGCCACTGCTGGCAGCGCAAGTCATGGGTGGCCCTGGGCAGCAGGGCAGTCACCATCTGAGGCTTGCCTGCACCTCGGGCCCACCATGGGCGGCTGGGGGGCTGAGGGTGGATCCAGCCACATCGTGTGCCTGCCGTCCCATACCCCCAATGGGGCTGAAAGAACTGGGGGACTCTGGCAGGGCTTAGGGGACTAGGCACAACCATCTTGTGACGATTGGTGCCGCCATCTTTGTGACGGTGTGATGGTCAATTTGCATATCCCCTCTTTATTAGATAGGATGGTGCCAGGTGGGTACTAGAAATATCGGGGGAACACTTTATAAAAGTACATGATTTCTAACCAGAATGCTGTACACCTGAAACTAATACAAAATAATATTGAATAGAAACTATTTGAAAAACATTTTTAATAAATTTAAAAAACACATCTATTATACTCAAATAAGCACTTTATTATCAAATAGTTCAGGTTTCTAGTTTCAAGAGTTTTCTTTACATAATATCATATTGTGAAACATACCTTATTTCCCTGAAAATAAGACAGTGTCTTATATTAATTTTTGCTCCCAAAGATGCGCTAGGTCTTATTTTCAGGGGATGTCTTATTTTTCCATGAAGAAAAATACAGTACACATTTATTGTTAAATGAAAATAAAGGAAATTTATTACCTGTATATGGTATGGTAGTATGGTAGTTGTCAACACAAACCAGACAAACTATGAATCCTACAGTATCAAGAATTGACTCATTTATTCAATGACAATCATATCATCATCTTCTGGAACATCATCATAACAATTCAATTCCTGAATTTCCTGGTGAATTGCTTGTGACTCCATTTCTTTCAGAATCAGTGGACTAAATCTCTCATGTTTAGCCTAGGGGGGGGCCTTATTTTCGGGGGATGCCTTATATTTCACTCAGAAGGAAACCTGTAAGTAGGTCTTATTTTCGGAGGATGTCTTTTTTTCGGGGAAACACGGTATTAGGGGGATCTGATACTATCCTATATATCATTCCAGTTTTTATTTTGCAATTGGGTAACGTGTTTTGATATAAAAAGTATAAATTTTTCTCATTCTTCCTAAATGCTGTATACGAAATGTAAGCTTTAGTGCCTTTTCAGCAGGTATTTTATAATTATATTGTGCCAGGTTAAGAGACCTGATTTAAAGTGACATAAAAGACAATTACAAAAAAAACACAAACATTTTTATATACAGAGGCAAATCTCTCAACACAAAAGCAAAGGACATTTTGCAATTATGTAAGGCAGGTGAGCCCAGAAATAATATTCATTCAAAGATAGTATTTAATATTCAATAATCCCATAAGTGAAATCAATGACTCAAAGTAAATAGAAAATTAAAGTTAGCCCTTAGGTCTTTGACAATTTATTTACCAAGGCCTTTTGTTAATTCTAATTAATGCTCTAAATTAGCCACTATTTCTCATAACAATGTACCAGAAGAATATGGACCTTAACAGATGCATGCTGCTTTAATTTGTTTTTGTACAACTTACTCCTTCATCTATTATCCCCCCAAAAAAACACTATTCTCAGGGCATACTTAACACTTATAATAAATTAATTGTGTGCCTACTATGTGCAAGGTGCTGGATGCTGAAAATGTGGAGGTGACAGCATTCCTTGTCATGTTGTCTATGCAATATCAGCCTGTTGAATAACAGAACATTCGGCCAGACTAGCATATATTTAGACCAATATGCCAAAAGTGTCCAACTTAAGTGACTCAAAAGAGAAAATGGTAAATATAATAAGACATTTTAATGGTTTTCCCTGGAGCTTAGTCACATCTGATCAGAGACTTTAATTCCTTTTTTATAAACTCTGGATTTCAGCAGATGGGGAAGACTGATCACCATCCCTCTTTTGACAGAATGTAAGTATTCAGCCAGAGGTAGCTCATCATTAATAGTATTAAAGAGAAGTTATTCTCTGGCTTTTAAAGGGAAGGCAGGAATGCTAAAAATGTTTTCCTGCAGGTGAGGATCAATTTTTAAAGGCTCCAACTCTGCTTGCTTTGCTGATAAAGTTCTTCAGGAGGTCATGGTCCATTTCCGCAAAGCCTGAAGTTTGTGTTACTACAGTCAAATGATTTACACAAAACCTGAAGCAGAATTCTTCCAAATCCTAGGAACAACAAAATATATTTTAACAAATTCATATTTTCCAATGTAATGCAACATAGAATGAAAACACACAAGCAAGGAAAAAGGATTTGATGCAAATAGGAAGACATATTGGTATGGCAATCCCTAAAGAATAGTTATAAAACTATAGTGCTAATATGAATCTATGGATGTAAAGATGTCAATGACATAGTAAAACATTCAGGTTCCTCCACAGCAGCCAATACCAGAGATAGGCAACTACACGTCTGAACTCTGTACCTTTCACAGTGAGAGTACTAGTATCTGTACTATTCATTCCACTTTCAGTATTTGTTAAAAGTATGTCACTCCTCTTTTACCAGTACATTCCCCTAGGGCAGAGGTGGGAGCATCCGGCCCATGGGCCTTATAAGGCCCACGAAATCATTCCGTCTGGCCCTGCCAAGTTATTAGGAATGAGTTAATTAACTGTTTAACCAAATATAGCAGATTAATTTTTAAGTTGATAATTTCGTATGGCCCGCCAATGATGTTATAAATATCTAAATGGCTCTTGGGAGGTGGTGGGGGAGAGGGAAGGTTCCCCACCCTTTTGTTTATTGTCTATATTATTTTGAATATAATCCAAAGGGAATATAAAAGAGGAGTGTCCTACTTTTAACAAATACTGAAAGATGGGATGGTTCCATCAGACCCTGATTACCTTCAGTAATCTTAACTGGGAAAATGAAGAAATCATGACTTTTCCTCTCCTAAAAGAAACTCCTCAAACTGGTGTTTCTGCCTTACTATAATTCACTCTGGGCCAATGAATAGTCCAATAGTACTTCTCTTGATCAGATTTGTAAACTTGAGACAGAATGAAGGTGGCTGGATTCTATTTTGGCCCCAAATTAGAGCTAAAATGAGGCCAGCTGGCGGAGACTCCGTTGCCTTTGACCCTGAGCTCTGCTGCTGTCTTGACCCAGGACAAGGTGCTGCCAGGTAAAAGTCAAACCAAAATTTTCTGCTGGTTTATTTTAAAAGCCCCAAATAACGTCCAAGCAATCACATATACACATATACACATTACACATGTAAATTATAGTAGGTGCAAGAGATGAAAACACAGGCAAAAGTTCACAGTATTAATAGTCATGCCAATTAGATTCACAGTATGTTTTAAATAAAGAAACAAACTACATGAAGAAAACCTATCCATTTCACCCCTAAACAGCTACATAGGCTGCTAGGGTCACACTGGCAATATGACATCTCTAAGTCCCTGGTAAGCCCTAAGTGATAGATAGATAGAATAGCTAAAAATACACACACACACACACACACACACACACACACACTCAATATCAAAACGTGACTATACATAAAAATGTGCTTCATTAGTACATACTGAATATACCAATATTCATTTGAAACTATGGACTCTTGCTTAAATTTTTAGAAATGACATTTTTTGTCTATAGCACACTGAATTGAAACAAGACAGCAAATACTGTTCTTTATGAAAACCTGTATTTTAAGTATACATATGGTCTACTTTGCTGATTGTCTCTTATGTAATGTAGGTAAAAAAAATTAATTAGATGGGCTACAGTAAAATACAGTGCCTCTATAGGCAAAGTTGAAATTCATTAAACAAACATTTCTTGATATGTCAGGCAGTATCCTGAGCAGTAAGGATTTGGTTGTTAGCAAAGCAAAGTCCTTGCCATTCTTCAAGTGCTTACTTTCTAGAAAACAGAGGGCTGGAAGGTTTAACCATACAAATAATTCACATAAGTAGGGAATAGGAAAAATTCCTGGAAATTAAGCCTAGTTCAGATGGAAACACAATACATCCACCATATCGCCATCAGAGGTGGCTCACCAGAGTCCAGTATTATCACCATGCTTTTAACAAACTACAAAAAGCACATTGATTTTTTTTCCTTTTTTTGCCAGAAAGCATTTTGCATGTTTGTATTACCTGGATGCAAGACCAACATTCACCATGCTTTTAAATGTCAATGGTTCTAGCTGGGTGAGACTTTGTAAAACAAAAAAAAAAAACAAACACTAATATTTAGAGATATACATAATGTAATCTAGGAAAAGATTAGAAGGAGCTGTGTGAATACATTATGTTCTCTGGTTGATGAGTCATTTCCTTCCTTATTCTTTTTTTATTTTTCAAATTTTCTTTACTAAGCATATTATTTATAAGCACAAAAAAGGTTAAAACCTTTTTTCCACCCACCACTAAAATGTCCCTGTTTTTTTTTAACCAAAGGAGAGGATATTCTTATAACAAAAGGAAATCAACTCCAAGAAGTATAGCCTGTTTCCTAAAGATTTAGCTCTAAGACAGGTTTTCTTTCCTTTCTTTATTATCAAAACAATACATGGTCACTGCACAAAGTTCAGAAAAAAAACAAAGATAAGGAAATGAAAACCATCCATAATCCCACCATCTAAAGATAACCACTGACTATATTTTTTAGTCTTTGTTCTTCGTAGATAATGAAAAAAAAAAAAAAAAAAAAGTCTTTTTAAATTGAGCTACTTACACTTTTTAAAAAAAATGAAAATGGGACCATAGTTTTCAGTTAATGATATACATTGAATAGCTGCATGGTTTTGTATTATTAATATTCTATATAGTTTAAATAATTCTCTAGGGTTCACATTGACTTTTTCTAACATTTCAAAATTATAAACAATGCTGCAATAAACATCTTTAAGTCTTTAAGTTAATTTTTGTCCAAACCCATGATTACTTCTTTATGTGAACTTCTTAAAGAATTATATCTTTAGAGTTTTTAATACATATAATACTAAACTGGGCCCCAGAATGATTGTACCAGTTTGCTCTTTCATCAGCAGTTTAGGAGAACAGCCATTGTTCTGAGCTGTAGTATTTCTAAAAATATATTCCCTGGTGTGACAAATGTTTTTATTTATATTTTTCACTTGTTCATAAATCTATATAGTTCATTTTTTCAGTCATATTATCTTTTTATTTTTAAGAACTATACATCATGGTAAGCTTGCTTTATCATATGTTGCAAAAAATTTCCCAGCATATTATTTACTTTTTAATTTTCTTTGTGGCATTTTTTGGTGTATAAGCATCTTTTTCTTTTTTTTTTTTTTTTTTAATCAAATCCATTAATCCTTTCCTTTATGGCTTCCTGCCTTTGAGATCTACCCTAACATTATATTCACTAATATTTCTTCTGATACTTTATTGTATTTGTTTACATTAAGTATTTAACCTACTTAATGTAAAGATATGAAGTAGACACCTACCTATTTTTCTTCCAGAAGGAAAGCTAACTGGAAAAAAAAAAATTGCTTTTCTTACCTGAGCGTCATACTTCACAGCAGCAGAGAGCAGAGCAATGGCATTCTCTTCACAGATGCCTTGCTTGATAGTTTGCTGGCAGAGCTTTTTCAAACGATTTTCTCTATAAAATGTAGCCAAATCTAGCAATCCTGGTGGAAAGAGATGTTTATGGGGGGGAGTGACTTCAAGCATCCTGATTTAAACTCACTCAACCCTTACGATGTTTTTGACATTGTTTGGAATATAATCCTTAGTGAAGCTGTATAGATAGACTTGTGCTCATACACTCTGAGCAGATGGCTTTCCCTAAGAACATAGCTGACCTGAGCAAATACAACAGACAAAAGAGCAGCCATGGAAAAAATAAGAGCAGTGAGCAAGGCTTTAATGTTTCCTAGAAATGCCTCTATTATCTGTCTGCCTGCATTACCGATGTCTGCTCTAGGGTCATTTCCATCAGCATACATACACGCTATAATAGTGCTCTTCTCTTTATAAAAGAAAAAAAATAAATAAAAACCTTTCCTGGAGACAGGTCTGCCTCTCATCACCCTGCCCGTTTCTCTGTCCTCTCTCCAGCAGACCTCCCGGGGAGAGTCCTCTGCTGCTGCCTCCGTTTTCTGAGTTCCAATTCTCATCTCCAGCCGTTCCCGGCATAATCCCACCCCCTCCACTCCTGACATCACACCGGGGGGTGTCACTAAAGGCTGCCACAACGCCAAGTCCAAGGCTATTCTCCAGTTTCATCTTTTTCAAGAAGGACACAAAATTTCCTGTGGCTAGCCGAAACCAGTTTGGCTCAGTGGATAGAGCGTCGGCCTACGGACTGAAAGGTCCCAGGTACGATTCCGGCCAAGGGCATGTTCCTTGGTTGTGGGCACATCTCCAGTAGGGGATGTGCAGAAGGCAGCTGGTCGATGATTCTCTCTCATCAATGTTTCTAGCTCTCTGTCCCTCTCTCTTCCTCTCTGTAAAAAAAAAAAAATCAATAAAATATATTTTTTAAAAAATTTCCTGTGGCTGATGATCATCCCTTTCTTGAAATGCTTTGTTACTTGCTTATGTTTTTCTTTTTTATTAGTTACTCTAAAGTCTCTTGGCTAGACATTTTTCCTGAGTTTGAAATGTTTGAGTGCCCCAGGGTTCAATCCTCATATTCTTATTTCACTTATTCCCCCAAGTCAGCGGTCACCAACCTTTCGGACCTCAGGGACCACCAGTTGGTGACCGCTGCCCTAAGTGGTTCTAGCCCGGTGGTTTCAAATGCCAGTAATTGATCTCTTCCCCATAGGACACTATGAAGCACTCCAGTCAGGCATGGCCAGTTAGCACTTGAAAGACCCTTGTCAGGAGTTTCAGATACTACCTAAATCTTCAGAAAGGGCTAGAAGTACTTTGTTGCTGGTGAAATGAGGAGTTTTAGGATATGTGGCTTGGCTCTAAATACCTTGAGGGTGCTTTTGCCTTCGCATGAATGGCATTCAAGCACCATGAGCATAAGTAGTCCTAATCCGTTGGAGTAGTCCATTTGCTAGGTCTACATCCAGCATAGGCTGGTCAAAAGGTTAGCTAAACCCTGCTACTAGAATATTGTTACATCTATTAGGTCTAGTAATAATTAATGTTGTTTTCTAATACTTTTTAAAATCGAATTTATTTAAACAATACAACAAAATTTAATCAACAATATAGTTGCCGTTGTTTTCTACTACTTGTGCCCAACGCTCAGGAAGCATTTTAATCCCTCTGTTGTAAAATTCTTGTGATTTTGATGCAAAAAATTCGGTCAATGCATTTTTGAGGCATTCTTCATTATTAAATTTTTTTCCAAGAAGAAAGTTTTGCAAAGAACGAAACAAATGGTAATCGGAAGGGGCAATATCAGGAGAATATGCAGGTTGAGGGAGAACTTCCCATTCCAACTGGCGCAGTTTTTCAGCAGTGATTCTTGCAGTATGCAGTCGTGCGTTATCGTGGTGAAGAATTACGCCCTTCCGATTAATCAGCGCGGGTTCTTTTTCTCTTAAAGCTTGGGCTAACCTTTCCAATTGGGCACTATACACTGCACTTGTAATGGTTTGGTTAGATGGCAAAAGTTCATAATGAAGAATTCCTTTAAAATTCCACCAAATACACAACATCACTTTTTTCGCATGCAAGTCAGGTTTTGGCGTGGGCTGGGGAGCCTCATTTTTGTCCAACCATTGAGGCCACCTTTTCAAATTAACATACAGCACCCATTCTTTATCTCCGGTAACAATTTGCTCTAAAAACGGCAAACGGTTTTGACGAGAGAGGAGCGAACTGCAAATTGTGACTCTTTGATTACGGTTGTTGTCGGTCAACTCATGAGGAACCCATTTTCCAAACTTTTGGACTTTGCCAAGTGCACGCAATTGATTGGAAATTGTTTTTTGTGAACAATTTAAAGTTGTCGCAAGCTCTTGTTGGGTAATTTGAGGATTTTGCACCAAAAGAGCTTGAAGAGCTTCTTGATCAAAATTGGACACCCGGCCTCGACCACTCTTGTCATCTAACGAAAAATTTCCCTCGCGAAATTTCTCAAACCAACGCTGGCATTTTCTGGCGCTAACTGCATCTTGACCAAGAGCACTACAGATATTTTTTGCAGCCTCACTTGCTTTTCTTCCTAATTGGAACTCGTAAAGCATGCAGTGCCGAATATGCTCTTCATCCGCCATCTTCTTAGCCCTAGTTTTGCAACAAAAACCAAACCAAACACAAACTTTTTCAAGCAAAACTTGTTAATTGCACTTCACACGTTCTGTAGATACCACGTGTTTGAAGGTTATGTCAATACAAGTCAACGCCAAGCAAGATTTTAAACGAATGTTTAAAAACGACATTAATTATTACTAGACCCGATACTTCAAGCTAACCTTCCAAGCAAGCTACTTTATAGAGGGCCTAACGGACAGACAGCAGGGATTTCATCCGTCTCACAACATTAACTGTTCTGTTTGTGTCCGCTACTGAGTTTTGTCCGTGTGGAAGAATTTGGTCAGAAACTGGCTTTCTTTGTAATCTGACGCACATTATCAAAGATATGAAAGAAAAGCCTGTGGTCCATTGGAGGGTGCTGAAACCGTTAAGAGTTGTGAGTGGCTCAGTGGTTTCTGGTCAGTTCTCAACAACTCCCAAACTCATACCAACAGCCCCTCGCACTCCCTAGCTTCAGACTCACACTGACCGGGACTCGTAGGAACTGCCCCAAGACAGGATCCTCCTTCGTCTCTGCTCAGGAGGCCTCACTCTGTACTTCTGCCAGGCACACCCCTCACCACCAAAGTGTGGTCAAGGGGCCTGTACCCATTCTTTCTTAGGGCACACTTTGGGTGTCTGGGACCTGGGATTCCCCGACTAACTCGCTCTGAGACCACATGTGTGGGTATTCCCTCCCCTCCAAACCATACCACCAAAGCACAGCCCCCCAGCCTCAAGGGGTGGCCCTCGGTGGGGGTGGCTGAGCTTGGACATGCAGGCGGTGGTGCCCACACACCCCTTGTGATGCAGGATGTGGCTGTGGTGGGAAAAGAGAGGCACCTGGCTGCAAGCTGGAGGCCAGACGCCTGTGCCTCCCGTGCCACTATGCTCAGCACAGAACTCCACGGAGTCGCACAACTCTGGATTCCGACTGACACTTAGACCTGGCCTTTCGGTTCTCAACGGAGGTACACTTTTCGAGGTCTGAGGACTGGACATGTTTTATCTGAAGTTAGCATCACATATAACTAAGTTTGTAGGTGTATGACATGTAGCCCTTTATTTGGGCTCTTGTCCAGGGCCCTGTATTCGGGGGGGGGGGGGGGGGGGCGGAGGGGCTGATAAAAATAACTGCCACTTGGATATCTAATCAGCTCCTTCGAATTTTCAAACTCAAGAGCAACACCTTTCCATCCTCAGTGAGTGATACTTCCATTACCCCGGCCACTCAAGCACCTCAGCGCAGTCATCCTTCTCTTCCCCTCACACCCACAGCCCAGCCATTGGCAAATACCATCAGCTCCATCTTTAAAATAGCCAGAATCTGGTCTCTTCAACGCCACCACAGCTACACCACTAACCCAGGGTGCCGTCACCTCACTCCGGAAGCATTAGAATCACTGATCTTTTAAAGACAAATCACGTCATTCCTATGGTAGAAGCTACTTGTTGCTTCTCCACTATACACACAGTCATGGCCACCTGGATATGACCACATTTCCCCCACCTCCTATGCACCTGGCTGGGTTACGGCTTGGCCAGCTCCGATCCATGGTTTGAAGTAAGTGGGACTTACAGGACCCTTCCTCCCGTAAGATTCTGGGCATTTGCCCTTCACCCCTTTGTCGCTGCCCTTTCCTCCATCCTGCTGCCTGTAATGCAAATGCGGTCTTGGACCATGAGCACAGGGTTCACAGACAGCAATGCCCTGCCCTGTATCCCTGTGTGAGAGAGAAAGACACTCTCTGGGGTAAGCCACTTCCTCTCTCCCCTCCCCCTCATTTTACTGTCAGAATTAAAGCAAACCCTAAATAACACAAACCTATGCTCAAAGCCTCACACCAAGAAAAAAAAACCAAGCTCCTAGCCATGGCCTTCGTGGTTAGGTATGATCTTGCCCAGCTTTCAACTCCTTAATTCCTCCCAGTATAAGTCTTGCTCAGTCCATTACAACCGTCCTGGCCTTCCTCCTCCTCATCCGCACGCTAACTCTGTTCCTGTCTTAGACTTTTGCACGCACTGTTACGCATGCTTACACTGCTCTTCCTTGGGTATCTGCACGGCCCACTCCTGACTCCCCAGAGCTCTGCTCATTGCTCTTCCCAACGGAGGCTTCTCTTGACCCTCCTGACTGACCGCTTGCATTTATTGCTTAGGGCTGGGCATGGGCACTAAAACATTGTCAAGAAAGGAAGGAAACTGTAAAACTTCAGAAATCAGACTTTTGTTCCTGAGTAAAATTACATGCTAATCTGGTAAAAAAAAAAAATAAATAAAAATAAAAAATTATTGACATTCATAAACACATCAAATGAATGTTTAAAAATTTGGGATTGAACTCTCCCTTTAGTTCCTTACAGCTGTAAACTGAAACTTAGTATCTGTTGAACTCTGCACGCATTGGGTACCCTGTGTTGCTTTTTTAATGTCAGGTGACCACCCCTCGCTCCCTTCAGGATGGGATGCACCAGACCACAGTGGTCTATCCCAAAGCCATCTGGGATGGAGATTCACAGATACGGAGACCAGCAGGGCTTATGATGTGGATTTTATCTATTTTATAATGAAAACATCTTGAGGGCAATAGATATGATAGCTAAAAGTTATGTACAATACTAACATATAGTAAGAGTGGAACCCGCTGCACAGTGATGATAATTCATCTATCTCTTATTTTATCTATTCAGTCAACCTCTGAATGATTAGTAACAAGGGGGGAAAGTTTGGGTTCAACACACAAAGAGAGAACTCCTTCTGCGATTGCACTCACAGCGACATCCATTTAGGCTCCACAGTAATCACCTGGCCAGGTTACCCAACACTTTGCCAATCTCTTGGTAAAGTCAGGTGGTAATCAATTACCTACTGCCTCCTCAGGGGGAAGGCTGATTCTGTCTGTGTACAGGTATTCCAGGAAGGCTCGGTAAACAGGATACGAAAATTCACTCATTTCTACAATATCGTCCTCACTGTTGTCCAACGAAGAACGAAAATGCTCACACCTGGAGGAAGAAAAGCATGTCAGGTCCCAGCTTCGCGGCAAGAGCAGTTAACACAAGGAGCTCACCCTGTGGGGCTCCAAGGGGGAAATCCTAACAAGGAGAAGGGAAACACAGCACTACACATGACACTCGCCAAGTTGCACACCTTCGTGTCCCTGCTCTGGCCCCTCACTTCCTCTGCTGGCCAGTTTTCGACCAACCAGTAACTTATCCAGGCTGCGCGTGCGGGCTGCTGTGGGCGAGCTGGCCCTGCAGCCCACGGGCGGAGACAGCGCTGCCTCCGAGAGGAACACCATGGCCACTGAGCGGCATCGGGGAGGAAGCCAGGGGAGGCTATTTTTGTAACCGCTGAGTAATTAGGTCTCTTCACTTCCTGTTACTGCTTGAGTTGTCTCTCAGAAAATTCATATGTTGAAGCCCTAACATCAGAATATAACGGTATCTGAAGAAAGGGTCTTTACAGAGTAATTACCAAGCTAAAATGAGACCGTTAGGGTGGACCCTGATCCACTATGACTGGTGTCCTTATGAGAAAGAGGGAGTCTGGACACAGGTGCGCACACACACAGGGAGAACACCGTGTGAAAGCCAAGGAATGCCAAAGACTGCCAGCAAACCACCAAAAGCCAGGAGCCTGATGGGTCAGATTCAGAAGGAACCCACAGACCTCAGAAGGAACCCATCCGGTGAGCACCTTGATCTTGACTCCCAGCCTCCAGGACTGTGAGAGAATATATTTGTTGTTGAAGCCTAGTTTGTAGTACTTTGTTACAGTAGCCCTGGAAAACACACACACACACACACACACACACACACACGCACACACACACACACGCACACACACACACACATGCACACACATACCCTTTATGAAGGTTTATGGGCTATAGTAAAAGTGAACAAATGTTGTACAGCCTGACCATACCGAGAGGTGAGCTTGAGACTAAAATGCTACATTGAGCTTGTTATTTGTTGCAGTGGGATGTGGGATTTAAGTATCTATTAGACAACATGATGGTTTTCAAAATCATTATGTGAAAAGAAAGAAGCCAGGCACAGAAAAAAGCATATTGTGTAATTCCATTTATATAAACTTCTAGAAAATGCTAACCATCTGACAGAAGAGATTACCTGCCCCAGAGCCCAGGGCACGGATGTCTGAGGAGTGACAGGAACATTCTCGATCTTGACTCGGGGTGATGCTTTCACAGGTGCATTCATGTGTCAAAGCTCCTCAAACGTGCATGTTAAATGGATTTTAAATGGATGTAACTCATTGGTCAAAATTTATACCAATATATTTGACTTTTTTAAAAACCTGTGTTAGCTCTATCCTGGATCTGTTGCTCTGGAAAAGCCTGATCTTCTCTTTTTTTCAAGCCTCTAAGAGTTCCGTCCCCCACAGCTGAGCGGGGAGAGGGGTGTTCCCGGCTGAGCCCGGCGGAGGTTTGCTTGTGTTGAAGCTGGCGATGCCAACAGCACACAACACGCCCCCGGCAGCTGGCTGCTCCCCCAGCCACGGGCCACTGGGCAGCTCCTGTAAGGAAGCCTGGGGGCCGGGAGTCCTGGCAGAAAGCTCCCGCCTGCGCCACACCCCGCTGTCAGAGGGCAAACGGCCTCACAGCGGTCCATGGTTACTGCAGTGCCTAGAGCAGTTCCTTGGCAAATAACAAATGTGCGGACTTATTTAATTCTCAACGTAAGTGACTCCATACCTGATTTTGAGAAGGACTTTATGTGCATAAATGTACTTTCCATCCACCAGGAATCTCAGGTCCGCGGTGCTGGGGTTGTCAAATTCCCGCTTCAGAGACTCGGCTACTGTGAGGTGGTCGTCAGGCTCTAAGAGAACAACAACACCGGGTTCCCAGCGTGAGCCACGGACACAAGGAGAACGCGGCTGCAGTGCAGCACGGCTCTGGCGCGGACACTCGTGGGAACATCAGCTCTAAAATAACTGCACCACCGAGCCACGCTTCTCTCCTAAATATGCACTCGCACCTCTGTGATCATTAAGGGTTAAAACCTCACCCACATCTGTTTATAAATCTGGCAAAACAACAAAGTCCAAAACTGCCTCACTAAATGAAATTGTTGAATATTTAAATAAACACACTAGCTAAAAAATAATTTCTCAGTCAAATTAAAAGTAGTCAAATAAAAGTACTTTTAAGTTAGTAGGCAGTATTAGTTTCTGATACTTTTAAGAGAAATAAATCAATCAAACTAGTTCCTTTTCACAGGAGCCCATTAGAGGGAAATAAATGATATGATACTGCACCAAACAACATCTTTCCTATCAAAATTAAAGTACCAGAGTCCTCTTCCTAGTCTGCAAGCATCATCCACTCAGGGGTCCTCAAACTTTTTAAAGTGGGGGCCAGATCACGGTCCCTCAGAGAGCTGGAGGGCCGGACTATATGAACTACTAATTCCTACTGTAACACCTTGGCTGTGCTCACTGCCCAAAAAACCTGGCGGGCAGGATCAGACTCCCCTGGGGGCTGCATGTGGCCCGCGGGCCGTAGTTTGAAGACCCCTGACCCACATGGACAGTGATCAGCTCACCCACAGACAGGAGGCGCCAGGAGACGGCGGGAGAGGCAAAGCAGGCGAACACGTCGTCGGTGCAGGAGAGGTGGGTGAGGTGCGGCAGCACCACGGACTGGCCCCGGCACTGGCCCCACATGTACACGTGCCCGCCCTGGGTCTTGGCGGCAGACGTGTGGGCGGAGTGGCAGGCTGCGATTTCTATAATTCTAAATTCACAAACACCAAGAAGACACGTAAACAGGAGAAGACATGACTTTATCTCATCTCCCCTTAGGTTTGATTTCAAAACACAAAACAAAACGAACTTACACACCTAATTTCCTAGATTTTCAGGCAGTACACAGGTATCTACATTGAAGCTACACTTCAATGCACTTATAACTCATGAAGATCTTACTTCTAGCCAGCAGGCTTATAAAAATATGTAGCATCCCATTTTGAAATCCAGTACAATTCAAGAGAGTAAAGACGAAGACGGAGACGGAGACGAGAGACGAGAGACGAGAGACGAGAGACGACGAAGAAGAAGAAGAAGAAGAAGAAGAAGGAGGAGGAGGAGGAGGAGGAGGAGGAGGAGGAGGAGGAGGAGGAGGACGAGGGGGAGGGAGAGAGAAGAGAGAAGAGAGAAGAATGATATAACTTTTTGTTAAAACTTTACTCACTGAAGTAGATAATAAAGGCTAGAGCCAGCCTGACGCAGGTTCAAAACAATATTTTCATCAACACAGCACCAACTTTAGAGTCAGACAAAGCATGCTCAACTCGCACGGTGGACAGTGAACTCAGAGTGATGCCCCCGGACTGTGCCATCCGGAGCCCATGCCTGCAGTGTTCTGGGATCCCGTGTGAGGCCTGGTGCGATAGGCTCGTGACTGCCAGGGAGGCGGTTCTCACAAAATACTGTTTCTGTTGACTTGGAAGCAATTACTTTGCTCTAAACAAGCCACCATACAGATTCAAAGACAGTAAACTATTTCACCCCAAGGGAGGCGGCCATCTCGGTTTTGCCACACAGGCAATGGGATCAGCATCCTCAGTGACTCAGCTCAGAACTGAGTCCTCTTTGGCTTCTTCTCCCTCCTCACCTACCACTGTCTTCAGAATATCCAGGTGACAGATGACATAGCCCCTTCGTAATTTCCCTCATCAGCCATCACCCTCGGTCAGACACACCCCACATCTGGACTAATAGAGCAGTCTCCTAGGTCACTGCCTTAGAACTTCTCTCTCCTCTGACCCATACGGTACAACACTGGAAGGTTGGTAATCCTCTTGAAACACCATTCTCACCAGGACTTGCAAACCCTCAGCGATTCCCCACAAGATAAAACCCAGACAAGTGACATCAATAATTTGGCTTCCACCCATGTCTAACCTTCTTTCAAATGACGTTTGCCCACACACCCTGTGTTCCAACAAACAGGAGTACACACTGCCCCTCAATGTCTGTCTTCACAGTTCAAGTCCTAATTCAGGAATGCTCTTTCCTTTCCCTCTGCCTCAAAAATCCTGCCCGTCTTTGAAGGTCCAGTTCAAACAGCCACGAGGTAAGAGCTCTCTCGCTCACCTGAGCTCGTGCAGTGCTGCCGTCCACAGCAGCCGCGGGGCCCGGTATCTTCCAGGTGGACACGTCTCATTTATTCAGTTAGTGACAAGTTCCTGCCAGGCTGATCCACGGGCTTATTTCTCTCTCCCCAAGCACCTAGTATGTGTCTTACTAAATATAATTTGTAGATCGTTTTATTGACTCATTGGGAAACAGTCAACAACACAGAACAGTGGGAGCCTGGGAAGCCCACACGGACCAAGGCTACCCTGTTTCCCCGAAAATAAGACAGTGTCTTATATTAATTTTTGCTCCCAAAGATGCACTAGGTCTTATTTTCAGGGGGTGTTTTATTTTTCCATGAAGAAGAATACGGTACACATTTATTGTTAAATGAAAATAAAGGAAATTTATTACCTGTATACGATACGGTAGTACGGTAGTTGTCAACACAAACCAGACAAACTGTGAATACTACAGTAGCAAGAATTTAGTCATTTATTCAATGACAATCATGTCATCATCTTCTGGAACATCATCATAACAATCCAATTCCTGAATTTCCTGGTGAATTTCTTGTGACTTCATTTCTTTCAGAATCAGTGGACCAAATCTCTCATGTTTAGCAATAGCACTGTCTTTAAATGAGTACTTCTTGTCAAGGTAGCCTGCTCGCAGTGCATTTGCAATGCAACTGTCAGTGATTTTTTCTCCCATGAATTCTTCACCCAAGTCACAACTTCTTGCAGTTTAGGTTCCACAAAGTTTTCACGCTGATTTCTCTCCATTCTATTTTCAATGCAGTCATTAATTTCCATGTGCAAATTGTCTTTGAATGGCTTGTTTATTGCAATATCAAGAGTCTGGAGATAGGCCGTCATTCCTGCGGGAATCATTATCTGACCTATTTTTCTTTCGTGAAGAAATGTCTTCATGTCTTTAGCGTGGTGAGTGCTGGCTGCATCCCAGACTAGCAGACCTCTTAGGCTCCCTCGCATAACAAGCGGCAGCATTAAATCGACCCACTTCCTTATAACTGCTTGTGTGGCCCAGGCTTTTTGAGTTTCAGGAATAAAAATGCCCAAAACACATTCAATCTTTTCCTTCTTGCCCTTAGAAATGATTCAAGGTGGGATTTTAGTGCCATCCAGACGAATTGCCAAAATACAGGAAACGTGCACTTTTGTAAGCAGTGGAGGGAATGTACACTAAGGATGCACCAGCTGTTCAATTGTTGTTTGAGATGATTGGCCCATAAACACTGCAGTTTCATCCATAGCAATCATGTTGGAAAGATTGTATTTAGAGAAGTCAGCATCATCAATAAAGGACTTGAATGCAAGTGCTCGCTTAATAACTTGAGTATCTTCCATCCTAAACAATGTTGTAGATCTTCTTAAAGACAGTTCACTTCGCTGAAGGAAATTATCCAGCCAGTGTTGTGATGCTTTAAAGTCTTGGGGGGCTATGTCAAACTGTGGTGCCATTGCAAGGGCAAATTCTTGAATCTGAGCCCTATTCACAACCAAAGCCTTTGCTCTCCTGTCAACAACCCATTCACAGATCAGGTCTTCCAGCTCGGAAAGTAATGGTTGCCGACCTGATCCACACTTGCGCTTCTTAGCATTTCCCTTGTCCGCTTGTTCAATGAGGTTACCATACTCTGCTTGCCATTTTCGGACCAATCTTCATTTTCGGACTCAACATCTTCTCTTTAAGATTTTGGCCCCAAGAGTCTTCCATGAATCCTTTCTGTACTCCATGGAGTAGCTTTTTCTTTTTGTGCTCATTTCTAGGGGTAAGAAAAAGGAATTGGGGTATCAAGGTGGGGGGAGGGGAATCACTTAAAATGACACAGAGGGGATCAGAGGGAGGAATCAAAATGGCACAGGAGAATCAGAGAGGGGATTACCATTTTAGTAACCCCTTTTGATCCTCCTGTGTAATTTTGATTGCCCCCTCTGATCCTCCTGTGTCATTTTAAGCGATCCCCCTCCCCCCACCCCTGTGCTACTGGACACCTTCACCAGACATCCCCCTACCCCTTTATCAGACATTTACCCCCTGTGGCCTGCCTGGGGACTGTCACTGGGCTTGCTGGGGCCTCGATCTGGGCTGGAGCAGGGTCTGCCACTGACTGAGAACCTTCAGTCATCATGAGGGCGGCCACGAGCATCAGGTAGTGTCACCAGAGACAGACCAGCACTCAGCACCTTCGCTGTGTCCTGTCCGCTCTAATCCTCCTGTTCTTCTACAGGCATCTGCGAAAGTCTCCTCCTCTCTCCCTCCCCGCGCTCACTGCTCACTCCGACCTCCGCTCCGCGACCACTCAGCAGTGACATCAGGACTCCACGTAAGGTCACTGGTTGCTAGACGCCAGTCTGGGCGGCCCTAGCGACCAGTTTACGGTAAATTAATTTTCATTCTGAGACAGAGCCTAGGGGGGGCCTTATTTTCGGGGGAATGCCTTATATTTCACTCAGAAGGAAACCTGTAAGTAGGTCTTATTTTCAGAGGATGTTTTATTTTTGGGGAAACACGGCAGCGATGGAAGACAAAGATATTCCTCCACTGTGTGCTCTAACTAGAGGCTCCCAGTCCAGAGGGAGGATGGTCACGCACCCTGTGGAGATGGCTGTGGCTGCTTCCCTCAGAAGGCTCGTTTCATATGCAGCCCAAGAAATCCCCTGATTTATTAGAAGGTGGCTCTCAGCTCTTGAAAACAACTCAAGTACTGGAGGAAATGAGGCTGTACGTCTCAGAGGGGGGCGCCTGGATATGGAGGTGGGTTTAAATGCGAGCTTTACCACAAGGCTGTGTGACTGGCAATGTCTTGAGATCTAGGAGTCTCCGTTTCGTCTCATTGCGGGGCCAGTGTGTGTGAATTAAGTGAGAAAACGTCGAGCCGTGGGGGTGGAGTGGGAAGTGGGGTGGTTCGATGAGGGGGAAAAATGGTGACATCTGTAATACTTTCAACAATGAAGATAATTTTTTTAAAGAAAAACTTTAAGCCCCAAGTGCAATGACTGGTATACAAACAGTAGCCTAATGGTAGAGCTTTCTCAGTATTACTACTTCTACTCAGCATTTTAAGTGCCAAAGCCTCATGAGTGTGGAGAATGTGTATTTCTAATGGTCAATTCAAATTAGTAAGGCCTTTCCTATTTACATGGTTAAGCCAGTCAAATTGGCTCAAATCGAACTTTGCGTTCATGGGAAAAATGGTCAATACTATTTTGCTTCTCAATAAGGAAATTTTTTCCCAAAAAAAATAAAGAAAAAGGAAAAATAAAACACATTCAAAGAAAGTAAATTTACGACTACCATCCATCTACCCTCATGTTACACCCACATACGAGAGGAGCAACAATTCACTTAAAATGGCTTGGTGCGGCAGGCAAAACGTGGGCTGGGAGTCAGAGGCCAAGTACTAGTACTTAAACACTTATAATCCATGTTATCATCTTAAAAAAGAAAAGAGAGGTGGGGGCTTGTGGTGAAGATAAGTGATGTAAGCTACCAGCACAGTGCACATTCAGAAACGGTCATCCCAGGAGAAACAGCTGCTTCCAGCACAAGGGGCTCTGCCTGGAGGAGCTGTGCTTTAGCCGAAGAGAGAAGGGGCGTATCTGCGAATCTGCAGACAGTTCCCAGGTAACATCACAGCACCGCCTACGAGGGCTCCGGTGAGTGGGAGAGATACCTGGGGTCTCCTCAGGGAGCATTTAAAGTAAAAGGGGGTAAGAAATACATGGACAAACGTGTAGGCATAGGCTGAAAAAGCTACAACATTAAGAGGTCCTACCCGGAATAGATAAGCAACTCTGGGGGGCAGAGAACAATAACCTTTGCCTAGGAACAGTGGGGTCAGTCTTCGGTCCAAGGCTGAAGGGTTTGGATTTGATCTGCTATGATAGACAAGTGGGAAGCAGCTGTGTAAACAGAGCCGTGACAGGATGAACGGGGTTCTTAAATTACTCTGCAACAGTGCGCAGGACAGGCTGGAAGGGAGAGGAAGAAGAGCCAAAGGTGAGCTAGGAAAGGCTGATGGGTGTGCAGAGGTCATGTCCACACATGGTGCCAAGGAGAAACCGGGGTGGCCTTTGACATTGTAGGAGTTCAGGGCCAGTCACCCCCAAGATGTGCTGCTATGGTTTGCAGATTGTTTTGAGCTAAAGGCCCCTTTAGCCGTGGGCTCAAGAGAAATGTCTGCCTCTCCCTGAACTATCTAGAATAACTTGAATTAGGATCCTTTTTTAATTGGTATTTAGAGAGAGGAAAGTAGAAGAGGAGAGAGAGAAACATGTGGGAGTGGAACGTCTGTCAACTGCCTCCTGCACACCCCCGACTGGGGATCAAGCCCCCACCCTGGCACATGCCCTGACCGGGAATTCAACCAGCAACCTTCCGGTGCAAAGGAGGACGCACTGACCAGAGCAGAGGTAACTTCTTTCGCTCTATCTGTAGGGCAGGGCAGACTTCTATTTACTAAGCATCTGCTCTTCTTATCTGCTCTTCTTATCATCCCGAAATGACCCTTTGAAGCCCCCATAGTACCTTACCTCATCCTAGCTCAGGATGTCTTATGTACCCATGATCCCTTCTATTTCTGAACCTCGCATGTATGTAAGTTCTCTGTCTCAGTGTGCGGGGTTCCATGCATATGTATGTACTAAATTTGGTTATTTTCTCGTGCCAATCTGACTCATGTCTGTTTGATTACTATACCAGCCAGAAGAACCCTGAGACACCGGAGAGTATCAATGAGAGGCCGCAGCGGCCTGAGGCTAAGAAAACACCCCCCTGGCCGTGCGGAGGGAGGGGACCCGGTGCCGGTCAGATGGCAGCAGGGGGCTCAGCCTACAGGTCTCTGAGCAGCTAACAAGAGAAAAAGGCCTTCTACATTTTAACTACTTTCCTGTTAAGCAATCCGGGAATCTCTGGGAGAAGGGGAGGTTAGAACAGCCCAACACTGTTCAGATAAATGTTAATTAACTGCTCTGTTCTCGCCATATGTAATCATTCCCACAGTGCCCCACTCGGCAAAGACTTTCAGATTTTTTTAATATCTTTGGTGCACTTTAGGGAACCACTTTAAAATGATAGCCTTCCTTTTCCGTAATAATGTTCTATGAAAAATGTAACTGGTTGAAACACAAATAGTGTTCATCGATGCTAAACTACCCACCACAGAAAATCAAAATTCCTACATTCACTTCTGGAATGTTTACCATTAGCCTTCACAAGAAGGGAGCAGCCTTTGGTGGAAACACAGCTTTTTGGAGATGGGCTGGTGCAGAGACAGCGAAGGGGTCAGGATGCGGAAGATGAGGACTGACCTTCCCTAAGCATGGCCTGGTGACCTTCTCCTGAACTCCCAGGGACACAGGGGAAGCCCAGGGTGGGGCACAGGCGTGGCTGACGCTGCAGCTGCTACAGGAAGGAGAGGGAGTTCCTTCAGAGAGAACCTGCCAGTCCAGGCTTGGGACCGGAGCCACTGCCTGGGCACCTTGCCTTTGCCTGAGGTCGTCTGTTCTTAGGCCTGATTCATATCAAGAAGCAGATTTTCCTAAACCACAGAAAACAGACTGCGAATGTTATCAACTTCCTCTTTAGGATGTAAAACAGAAAACAATGAGGAGGTCGGGAAAAGGTCAGTTGTGAGGAGAAGAATGTAGAATATCTGTTGGAGGTTTAGTCACTGTAGTTTGTATAGAGTAACTAACTCTTGGAGGCATAGATGAAATATGGCTAAGGGAAATAGAATATTTGACATGAGTCAAATTCACTAACACTCCAAAGCCAATTTTAAAAAGGAATGAATGTTCATGTTAAAGAATATTCTAATACTAGCAGTAAATTCCCACCATTCTATATTATGTCTAAGTTTTGTTTAATCACTTAAGGAACATGGAGGTTATTTTGAAAATGCACACATTACCTGTCCTTTTCCACAACAACCGGAGTAGGATAGGACTGGTTACTCTTATTGCCAGTGCCCAACTGGCCGTAAGAATTTGCACCCCAAGCATATACTTGGCCTTCATCTGTCAATATTAATGTGTGTGCGTAGCCACAGGCAACCTACAAGAGAAAAACCAAATCCACTCAGGCCTGCACATAGAGAGAAGGAAGAAAAAGGGGAGAGGCAGCCTCCAAGAGAGCAAGCACTCAGTTAGCCAGTCTCTTCAGAGCCAGCCTAGGTCCCATGCGGCCAAAATTAGTCCGCTCGCCCTGAGTCCCTGAGGGACATGAGGCCAGGATTTACCTTCAATGAGGCGTTCATTATGCTCACAGAGACCAAGGGGGTGAAGTTAATAAGCAGCAGACACTTTCACTTTTTAAGAAGAATTTTCTTCTTTTATTATAAACATTAACATGTTCAATGTGAAAAAATTATAAGTGTGAACACAATCTCAAGCTTAACATTTTTTTGAGTTATATAAAGATATGCAGATAGCTTTTTAAAATGATCATATTATATAAGCAGTTCTTTATCTTTTTTTTTTTTTTTTTTTTTTTTTTTTACTTAATATTACATAGACTGCTGTTCCTAAATCATAAAAACCCTTTGTATACGTATCTTCTCCACTGATTCTGTAAGTGACTTTCTCTTTGGTTCCTTAGAATAGAGCAGAACTACACATAAAAGGATATGACTATTTTTAATCCTCTTGATACATACTGTCAAAATTTCCTTGGAAAAGATTTTAACAATTTATATTTGAACAATTGTGTAAGAGAGAGTACCCTAGAAATTTAAATTTTCGGATGAATTACTATAACTTAATTCAAGGAAATAGAGCTTAAACCTTTACTTAATGAAGATACCGAAGCAACTAAATGTTTCATCCTGATATCGAAACTGTTTTTAATGCATTCGTATCTTTAAAAACAACAGTGGACGTACCCGGTGGACGCGAACACCTTGCAGAGCTAGTCTGCAGGGGGTTGACTGGTTGCCACCACTGCCAAGTCCGAGCTGCCCATTTCCATTGTAACCCCAGACGTAAACCTGAGAGAAAACAGGAGACTCAATGCCAGAAAAAGACAAAAAGTTTTCTGAGTGAGAAACATGCCATGTGGGTATGACACTGAAAAGGCAGTTTTTTTTAAGTGAAATATGAAATAACCTTCTCACCTCCCCATTGTCCACCACCGCCATGGAGCACATCTGCCCACATGCTATGTTCACAACTACTTTATTCTGTAAGCAGCTGGTGACTCTTCGAGGGATCGGCTGATTAGCTGTTGATCCAGATCCAACCTGCCCAGAGTTATTATAACCCCAGGCAAATACCTATTTGAAAGAAGAGATCAATTAATGCAATATACCAACTTATAAAGTATCCCAATTATACACTAACATATTTACATGGCACCTCAGCTTTGCTCTAAAAGTGGTTGCTATCCATAAACTGTCACAGCCAACACAGGCAGAGAAGTTTGGTAAAATTCATTTTTTAAAGTGTATTAATTTATGAAATTAGATTATTGGTGTTATCTATACAAACAGTAGTAATTATTACCAAGTGCCATATAATCTATATTATAAAAGGCCTGTGGCCCTAACACCGTAACGACCCAAGACCGGCATGGTGGGCGGGGCTGGGAGCATGGCGAGGCCGCGCAGGTGGGCAGGGCCATGCTATTTCATGCTGGGCTTCTAGTATTTATAACAATATCTACTTTGCAACAGCCATCTTTTCCAGCATCTGGGAATTTTTCTTTTTGTAAATAACCTCTGTGAGTATAGCAATATAGAAGAAATAGTACATCCTCTTAAATTTTGCAGTAATAGACATTTTCTATTGCATGAAGGTAAAAAAATAATATAAACACCATGACTATGAGTTGCTAACAAGAATAAAACTGACTTTGTTTAATCAAATGATCATCCTTCTAGGACTGCTATAGGAATCTATATAATTTTACTGGAAAAAAAACTGATGACATTTATGCTGACTGTTCTTACTTCTCCATCAGATGTTAGCACCAAAGAATGGTAAGACCCACAGGCAACTTCAATCACTTGTTTGTTGGACAAATTAGTGGAGATATGACAGGGCACCAAGCCATGATTAGTTGTCCCATTGCCCAGCTGGCTATAAGCATTATGACCCCATGTAAAAACTTCTCCTTCTGAAAAATAAACACAAAACACAGACATAATTAGCTTTCAAAATATCTACTTCACCATATGAAAATATATACTGCACACTTCTACAAGTGAAACTAAAACTTAAGTTGCAAAATTGAATCACTTTCCTATTCCACCAAACTCATTCTATAAAAATAGGCATTTGAAAAATATAAACCACATTCTACCTCAAAGCAACAATATAAAATTTAAATAAATACAATTATAATAGCTGGAAAATAGGCTCTTTTTTCCCATTTTTTATTAAGGTATTATATATGTACATATCTTACCATTGCCCCCCCCTCTCCCATACATTCCCTTCCTCCCCAGAGTTTTGCGTCCATTGGTTGTGCTTATATGTATGCATACATGTCCTTCACAAAGATTAAAAAATAACTTGGTGATCATTTTATTAATAAGGAAGTTAAATATTTTTACTTTCAATCTAATGTGGTTTTTTTTCCTATGTACTCTATTAAAAGCAGTCTTTTGATAAATGGCAGAAAAAAGGCTGCTTTTAATAGAGTACACAGAAAAAAAACACATTAGATTGAAAGTAAAAATATTTAACTTCCTTATTTATAAAATGATCACCAAGTTATTTTTTAATCTTTGTTATTATGTTATTATTTAATCTTTGTCATTTATTGCATAATATAATACACATTCATAAATGTTCATCAAATATGTACACACAATTTCATAAATAATTATAAAACATACATACCCATGTGCTCCCATTCAGGTGAGAAAATATAACCTTTGGTCACTCCCAAAGCCCCCCACATATAAATCCAAAGTCATTTCTCCTCTTTTTAAACTTAAAGAAATGGAATCATACAGTATATACTTGCTTCATCTGTATTTCCTCCCATATTGTCTCTTTGTGCTACATTCAGATTATTATTTCTGATCTATCTTCCAGTCTGTTAATTTTCGCTTCTGCTGTGTCCAAACTGTAGCCAAAATTGTCTACCGAGTTTTTCATTTGGATAATTATACTGTACAATTGGTTCTTTTTCAAATCTCTTATGGTCTCTGCAGGCATCTTAGAGCTTACTTTTTTTTATTTTTTCGAGCAATAAATACAGCCATCTTATCACTGGTGTCTGGTAATTCTAATATCTGATATTTGTCGTCAGTTTTTGCCTTATGTGCCTTGTTGTCTTTCACTATGGGCTGCTAATTGCGATTGGAAAATTGTTTTTCAATGGCATCGTTCTCCCTCGGGCCCCGAATGAAGGTCCTTCCTAAAGAAAGGATTCACATCAACTTATGAAAGCACATAAAGGTATCTCTTCAACAAATCCAAGACTTAAGATTTCTTGGGCCATCCAGGCTGATGTGAGTTGGCACACAAATCTGTGTTTACAATCTCTCAGGGAGAGGTCTTCTTTCTTTTTTCCTTCCTGATTTGCTCAGAGCCAAGGAATTCTTTAGTTGGGTCCTGTAAGAAGGAAGAACGGCTCATCCTGCCCTGAGAGTGTAGCCCTCTGTGGTCTCAGCTAATGTGTTGACTTATGACCCCTTCACCTCGTGAGTACATTAGACCTCGACTCCATTTTAGTGGGCAGAGAGATGTCTTTAAGGCCAAATTGGCTTCAAGTTCCCCTCTGACGTCTTAGTTCACACTTTCTCCTAAATCTGATCTAATAATTCCTTTCTGCCATGTCAGTGCTTTGATGCCTCATGAAAAACATTTTTAATATTTTAATAGTTGTTTTTCAGGGAAGAAATGATCTAAATAATCTAGCCTGCCACTATTGGCAACCAATAATCCCTAAAGATTATTTTTTAATGTGAAATAAGCACATAAAAGAATAGAATATTTATTTTTGGTTTAAAGAATACTAACAAAATGAATACCTCGCTTAAGAAAAACTCTAACTTACATTTTAATTATAATGTCCTATTAGTCTGAATTCATGAAATAGCCATGAGAATACTTAATTCCGTATATTACTAATGCTAACTACAGACATCGGTCACTGACATAAGAATCACAGAATGCGAAGAGTTGGAGGGGATGCTGGAATCTGGCTGTAGGCTTTCAGTTCATAGATCAGGATCTCAAATTCAAAAAGCCTAGAGTAACTTCACCATTTTAATGCAAAATAGTTATACTTGTAAAGGGTAAACAAAAAGGGGCTTCCTGGGCTTAAAGCACCGCCATTCTTCTATCTAAAGTGCCAATAATTGCTAGATTCCATGTGCTACATTACTTTACTCGGATATTCAGATATGTTCATATTTTATGTTGTCCAAAGCATAGTCAAGTTCATAAGGCAGAGCCAGAAACTCTTGTCCAATCAAAAGTATGTTCTCGGTTTAGGGGTGGTCCTACTCTTGTTTTTCAATAAGTAAAGCAAAGGCTAAACTTTGACACTGCGCTCCTAGGTTACCTGATGTGGCAAGAACAATGTGGGGCCCGCTCCCGTAGCTGAGGCAGGCTACTTTTTTGCCACTTAGAGAATCCAGTCTCCGGGGTTCGATGGTGCTCTGGACGTCGCCTAACCCCAGACAGCCACAGCAGTTTGTGCCAAGCACAAAAACCTGCGGGGAAAACCACAGTTAGTTCAAGAGTTCTCCTTCTGACAAGCCTGTCATTACATTCAAGCAGGCATCGGCCTCCTAAAACAAAACTGCTTTATTGTATAATAGATACGAATCTACTCTGTACTTTTTTTAAACCTTAATTCCTTAGTTCCCCCAAGGTCTTCAGTCCACCTAGCAAATGTATGACTGAAAATAGAAGTGGTTGATTTTTTTTCTTCAAAATTACCTCATTATTCACTGTCGTATATAAAACTTCATTGCCGGCACTTCCGAAGACACAGGCCTGGCGAATCAGCTGCAGCTCCTCCTCAGAACAGAGGGAGAAGATGGGCCACTTGCCCACATCTAGCATCTTCAGAGATGACGGGGTAGCCTGCACCGGCTGAAGAGGAAAAAATATATATATTGAGACTTTTCATTTAAAAATTAAATGTCCTTGCCCCTTTCATTTCTGCAGAAAAGCAGGCCTGATTTCGTGAGGAAGGAGTTCTATTTCTGAGAGGCTCTCACTGCCGAGGGAATTGCCCTCACACACCCCAGTGCTTCAGTGCTGCTCTCCCTGCAGCAGAGAGCCAGAGCTCTGGACAGGAGCAGACGCCACCTACTAATTTTCGTCACGGACCTGGGAATCATCCGAGGCCAAACACTGGGAGCCGAATGGCGAGCCATCTCTTTAAGTGCTGGCTGTCTTGAACAGGGCTCTGGAAACCAGGCTGGTTGTAAAAGCAGGAGAGTAAAGGGGAGAGGGGGGACTTCTATTTCACTAGCTGCCCAAGTCTTAGCAAAACAAGTCCTTGGAAAAGAACAATGCTGAGGGCGATACCGAGGAAACGGTCCAGAAATCTCAGGTCAGGGGCCAGCTCGGACCTTCAGTTTAAACAGCTGGCGGGTCCCCCTGCCCCCCTCAGGTTTGGGTATTGGTAGGAAGAAACACTCAGACGGTGTGTGTATTCATTTGCTAGGGCGACTACAGCAAAGTACCGCGGATGGAGTGACTTGACAACAGACACTTATTTCTCACAGTTCTGGAGGCTGGGACGTCCAAGAGCAAGACACCAGCACCGTCATGTTCCTGGTTCATTGCTGGTGCTTCTCTCCTGTGGAAGGTGCTGGGGATCTCTCTGGAGCCCCTTTCAGAAAGGCACTAACCTCAACCATGAGTGTTCCACCCCTGACTTAAGCACCTCCCACTTCCTAATACCATCACCTTTGGAAGTTAGGATTTCAACATGTGAATGGGGGTGGCAGGGCAACAACAGTGATACCTCCTGAGTAAGAAATTGTTTGGCAATTTTGTCTAAAGAAAGAAATGCATTGTTAGGCAGCTTTGTCAACATGTGAACATCACAGAGTGCATTTAGACAAACCTAGGTGTTTATAGTCTACTGTGTACCTAGGCTACATGATATAGCCTATTGCTCCTAGGCTGCAAGCCTGTATACATGTTGTGTACTAAATACTGTAGGCAATTGTAATGCATTGCACTACAATGTTACAATGTCACTAGGCAATAGGAATTTTTGAGGTCCATTATAATCTTACTAGAGGCCCAGTGCAAGAATTCATGCATGGAGGGTGGGGGACGGGGGTGTCCCTCAGTCTAGCCTGCAACCCTCTCCAATCTGGGACAGCTCCCTCTCACAATCCAGGACTGCTGGCTTCCAACTGCTCACCTGCCTGCCTGCCTGATTGCTCCTAACTGCTTCTGCCTACCAGCCTGATCACCCCCTAATCACTCCCCTGCCAGCCTGATCAACATCTAACTGCTCCCTGCTGGCCTGATTACCTCCAACTGCCCTCCCCTGATGGCCTGGTCACCCCTAACTGCTCTCCCTTGCCAGCCTGGTCGCCCTTAAGTGCCTTCCCCTTCAGGCCTCGTCTCCCCCAACTGCCCTCCCCTGCAGGCCTGGTCCCTCTCAACTGCCCTCCCCTGCAGGCCTAGTTGCCCCCAACTGCCCTCCCCTGCAGCCTGGTCCCCCCCAAATGCCCTCCCCTGCTGGCCTGATAGCTCACAACTGCCTTCCCCTGCAGGCCATTTTGTGGCTGCCATCTTGTGCCCACATGGGGATGGCCATCTTTGACCACATGGGGGTGGCCATCTTGTATGTTGGGGTGACAGTCAATTTGCATATCACCTCTTTATTATATAGGATAAGACCACCATCCTTATGTGAACTTTCACTGACCAAAAAACATGGTTATGTGGCACATGACTGTAAACTCACACGTTTAGCTCATGAGCATCTGCACTCATGATGAGAAAAAAGCATTCAAGGTGGACATCATAAAGCTATTTTGAAGAGCATTTTTATTGATTTGATAGTCTGAAAACTCTTATGTACTTTCCAAATTTTGATATTTTTGTAGATTACAATAAGATGCATAAACAGCCAATATGCCTATTAAATGACATGTTTGGCCATTTTCCTCAATAAATAGTGGGTTGCTCAGTTGGTTGGAGCATAAAAAGGTTGTGGGTTCAATTCTTGGTCAGGGTGCATACCTAGGTTGTGGGTTCAACCTGAATGGGGTGTGCATACAGGAGGCAACTGATCAATGTTCCTCTCTCGCTCTCTCTCTCTCTCTTTTTCTCTCTTCCCTTTCTCTCTCTAAAATCAATAAACATATCCTCAGATAAGGATTAAAAATAAATAATAAGTAATCATCATACCCTTTATGGATTTAAAGGAACAGGGATTTTCTTAGGCCTGTCTTTCCCATCAGCTACTAGGAATGAGTTCTGGTAGAAGGATGATCGTGCTAGATACTTATTTTCTACAGGCCTGAAAGGATATTTGTCCCTTCCACCCTTAGGAATCATGGCCTCGCTGACACCTTGGTTCTAGACTTCTAGCTTCTAGAACTAGGAGAGGATAAATTCCTGTGATCTTAAGCCCCTCAGTTTGTGGTCCTTTGTTAGGGCACCCTTAGGAAAATAAGAGAGAGGCCAAGCAGCTTGTCATTGCTAACAGAACCATCCTGAGTTAGTGGCAGAGCCTGAATGGGGGCGAGCTCCCCTGATGCCTAATCCGGCCACTTAACTTCACCGTGCCACTTGAACTGTGAGACCCTGTCCCAGGAATGCTGTCTCCTATTATCTTTTGGCAGCACCCAAGGTCACGTCAGAGCTAAGGACAGAACCTAAGCTTCTACTTTAAATGACCCACCTCCTTATGGCTACAAAGAACCTAATTTTCTATGAGGTCCTTATTTTAATATTTTTCCAACTTAACTCTAGAAATTTCAAAAAGAACAAAGGTTGGGATGTGGCATCAAATATTTAATGAAGATATCTTATGTGCTAGTTAAGAGTTCTTATATATTATTTCTAATCTTCTCAATTGTAGGACATAGCTATTGCTATCCTCGTTTTACATATAAGGAAACTGAGGCCCAAAGAGACTAAGTAATCCTCCAAGATCACTAGCTCCTCATGGATGAGCTCAGGTTTTTTTCCCCACATGACCTGTTGCTGAGTAAGAAGTTCACATAGAAAGTTATATTGCTGGTAGGCCTAGTGCTTGCTTGTATTTGCAGGGCTTTGGCTATTGCTCCCACAAAGTCCATATGAGCAGGGCGGTGACACCCACTGTGGGTTTTGTCATGCATGAACAGGGCAGGTGGCAATATACAAGAAAACAAGCAGCAATGACTTATTGCTACCCAATTTTCCCCTTTCAAGCAGGCTTCTGGATTTCAGCCTGTCCTGCTATAATAAAATCAAGTGGTTTCCTAGATGCCTAGATCAGGTTGCAAAGTCAACTAGCAACTAAACGCTAGCCCATCTCTGCAAAATCTATAGTGCCCAGCTCATAACTCTGCTGACCACTGGGAGTCCAAGGTGTTTGTAATGTCACCTGCAGCATACATCTGTGACAGGGCACTTCTGGTCAAGAGACCGCTGGGCCTGACAGTATCACCGAACATTTACTGAGTGTCCAATATTAAAGGTATAAAAATGGGACATAATCTCTCCCTTCAAATTCTCACAATTTATTAGAAAACAAATAACTACAATACAACCTAAGTAAAACAGAGGTGTGAATATACTGGTTTTTAAATCTGTCAGAGGCTGGCTGCTGAAGTCAGTCATCAAAAATTCATTTTTTGTTGTTTGTATGGGAAACTCACACAGTGATTATGATTAAAGAATAAATTGTGAAACAAGAATGAACTGTTTCACATCCGTACAACTGTAAACCCACTTTTGCCCCACTCTGCATAATAAAAGAGTAGATAGTACCAGAATTCACACGCAGGGCCCTATAGGAGCCTCAATCATGCTGCAGCCACCCGCAGGATGGCCGCCATCTCCATAGAAGGCACCCAACTGCCCTGCCTCTATGCCCAACGGTTATGTCAGGGACTGGCTGAGCAGGAGCCAAGAGAGGGCAACAGAAAAATATGTGTGGAATATCAAGGAATGAGAGCTTCCTTTACTGCTTTGTTCACATCCAGTCCACCTCCCCCATCTTTTGCAGGCATCTGTTCGGGAAATGCAAAGTAGCAAAGCTATAATTAGCTCAAGGAAAACATAACTAAGGAAACAGAGTTCCATAAAGTTAGAAACCACAATGCATTTTATTATTCCTTTGAGTGTGTGCTACATGTATAATTGTTTTTCCATCAATGAGAACCAAGTGGATTATGATACTTCACTTAACTACAAACAATTATTAAGTTGTCATAATTCAATTTAAAATACAGCATATGGGAAAGAATTAAAAATTACATGTCGGACTTCCTAGCAAAAAAAAAAAAAAAAAGGAAGAAGAAAGAAAGAAAGAAAACCAGCGCCAACACCTTGCCCTTTGAAGATTTCCTGGCAGTATAACACTTTATATGTAATAAAGTAATTTCATTGTTAATTCTTTGAGTACATTTTTTATTTTATAAAATCTGTCTCCAGAGAAAAGTTAGGAATTTCCCTATTAACATTTTGTAAGACTCTCCAGTCTTTTCTAAACTATTTTTGGACTTCCCTACAAGGACTCACAAACAAACACTTTGAATCAGGACATGGTAATACTATGGTTCAATTTCAGAAACTTCTGAAACTATGCTCACTATAATTTACATTGTTCACTATATTTTATTAAAAAAGAGTGGAAATAGAAAAGTAGAAGTTAATAGTGGCAGTTAATATTAAGCAGATACTAACAGTGAAGAGCAGATATTCTCTAAATTTAATAAAATTAACACTAGATGGAAATCAATGTGCATGCTGAAAGATGAGAAAGTTTTAATGTCAATTGGACACTGATTGGACTAAAGCTGGTGAAATGTAATGTTTAGATGTGATGAAACAGAAGTAAATTAAAGAATATCTATAATGAATTGAGATCATGTCATCTAGGATGAAGCATTCTATAATTTTTAAAAACCTCTGGGAATGGAGTGAACATTCCAACTCAAACCCTTCTGGGACACAGCATTGTTTCACCCAGCTCACACGGCATCTCTCAGAACCCTCTCTCTACTCCTCAGACTACATCCATAGTTCCTCACTGGGCCCTATAAACTTTACATCCTATATAACCACAAAATTATCTGTTGGCATCCTATATAACCACAAAATTATCTGTTGACTATACTGTGAGCCCCTCAAAGATAGATACTATCTCACTGATCTTCCTATCGGGTGACCAATAAATGTTTGATGAAGTGCTTCATGCCTCAGAAAATACATGCTCCAAAGGCATGTGTGTTTTTGTTTGTTTGTTTGTTTGTTTTTCTAACCTTGGCACTTTCTCCATAAAAAGGGGGAAGTTCTTCCATATGGACTCAGTCCTGTGCAGTCCCTGAGGAAAAAGTATTTGGTAAAATCAGCATCCCATATGTCAAATGAAACTAGGCAGGTTAAAATTACTTCTAATTAACAGAGAAAATAAGCTGAGCTCAAATACGGAGAAGAGAAGATAAAGGAATTAAGCTTTAGGCATGGGAGTTAATAGCTATAAAACTCAAAAGGCGTTTTAACTGTTCTGGAACTACCTGATTGCTTCTTATGGGAATCCTCCTGCTGAGGCTGGAAAAGCAATCCCAGGATAAATGTAGATTCTTAAATCTAAAAGGAAATAAGTCGAAAATTTTCATTTCAAAGTTGACTTTCTATAGATAAAGAAAAATAAACCTTGGACCTTGTTCAAACTTCCACTGGGATTGGAAAATCCCAAATCACTGTGAACAGCAGACTTATCAATCCTCAGCTCCACTGAGAAATATATGATTTACTAAGCTGGGGGAAAAGGTAAGGGAGAGGGGAGGTAATGAATGAAAAGGATGGAACGATGAATGAACATGGCTTTGATATCCTAAACTTTAACAAAAAATCTGAAACAACAGCCTTCAAGACTGTAGCAACAGTACTGGATGTGCCTGCCTGAACCATCTTCACAATATTTTCTACCACAAAGAAGTAACAGCAGAAGCAGCCCTATCAGAATACATGCACCATGTCCATGATTCAGTCATTACAAGTCAACTATCTCAACACAAAAGAGGAAAAAAAAAAAAAAAGCAATTTAATGAGCCCGCTCTCTACTCCTCAGATTTCTGTTAGAGCGTAGGCCCACAGACCAGGTTTTTGTGTTTGTTGTCTTTTCCACCTCATCCCTGCACCACTGTAGATAGAGATTTATTTTAACCACTGTATATGCTGGTTCTCTAAGGGAGAAAAAAGTGGGTTTTTTTCAGTGTCTTTTAGAAATTTCAAGAATAGTAACACATTAAAAATTAAAATGATGAAAAATGAGCCATTCTGTTTATTTGATAAGACATAATTGCAGCTAGGCATTAGAAAATTATCATATTCAAATAAAAACATTCAGTTGAATTCAATTAACATAATTTCATTTTTGTTGATCAACATTCCCAATATACTTAGTATCCAATATACAAAAATGATTCAAGATTAATTATTATTTTACAGTACTGTGAAAACATATAGGATCTTCTAGCATTGTGAAAAATACCTTTTTAAAAAACATTCAAATATGATGCAAACACATAGAAGAAACAGAGAAGGAAAAGAATATACCTTCTTGCAACTTTAATAAAGTCATTATTTACCTGAGAAAAATACAATTTAAAAATTATATCAGCTCTATTATTCAAAAGTCAGCAGTAGAGGTACTCAATTATTTTAAAAAATCAATATTGTAAAAATTAACTTCTAGATACTATACTTTATAAGTTTTGGGAGCAGGCTTCAACAATCTGGACAATGTAACATATGAAAAAAAATACTAAAAGAGCTTAATCTACAGTATTTCAACATAGAAAATTCAAAGGAAAACATCTGGAATGTGAAAAAAGTAAAACTTTCAAACTTCTGGAACAAAATATAAAACATATCTTTATGATTTCAGGGCAGGGAAAGATTTCTTAAATAAGACATAAAACAAAAGCATAAACCACAAAGAAAAGACCAATAAATTTTACTACATTAACGCTTAAAATTTTGGCATAATAAATGACAGAATGAACAAAAGGAAAAATGTGCCAAGGAATGAGAGAAGATATTTTCAACACATTTAACTGATAGCTGACACAAGGTAGCACCCAGAATATATAAAGAACGCTTAAAAATCAGTAAGAAAAAGACACGTTAGAAACGGGCAAAGGATACAAGCAATTACCAGAAGAAATTAATAAATATACAAAAGGATGCTCAAATTCACCATGAAATTTATGATGGAAATGTAATCACAATGCGATAGATCGCATCCATAAGATCTGCAAAATTAGAGAGGAAAAATACCTAGTGTTGGTGAGGATGCAGACCAAAAGACACTTGAATTGCTGGAAGGAATGTAAACTGATATAATAACTTTAGAGAGCAATCAACAATACTGCCTTTCAATCATATATATATATATATATATATATATATATATATATATATATATATATAGTTAAAACAAAAGTTTCATAAAATCTTACCCTTACTACATGAGATGCTTATATCTTCTTTTGTATTTTTTCTATTTTATTCTATTCTACCCCGTTTTTATCTTATCTTTCTCTATTTCATTTTTTAAAAACATACTCACCCCACTAAAATAATTTCAAGATCATTAATAAGTCATGCCTTATAATTTGGAAAACAATGGTCTAGATCACATGTGTCAAACACAAGGCCCGCGGGCCAAATCCAGCCCGCCAGGCCTTGCAATGTGGCCTGCACCGCGCTGTCATCACTGCACTCCGCTGTCAGTTTATGACATTGTCAGTTTATGACTGTTCAGTAAACCATTCGGCCCGCGATTTAGGCTGGATTTTAGATTTTGGCCCCTTCTCTGATTGAGTTCGACACCCCTAGTCTAGATAAACTCTAGAGTATATACAAAATGTTCACAAAAACAAAACTAGAAATAGAAAGCTGTATACTGAGGTATGTGTATAACACACACCAATTAAGTAAATTATCCAGAATCAACACAGATAAATATCCAAAACAATTTTGACCAAAATAACTAAGTTACAGAATGGTACATATTTGATAAAATGTTAAAACATGCAGAAAACAATAGAATTTTAATGTGGTATGAATATAGTGACATATATATGGCAGGACTTTGATAGGTATTTTTTCCATATGGACATTTTGATGGAGGTAATACCAGAGATAAAATTTGCCATGTCATTCTATCATTGAATTGGTATAATTTGGCTTTTCCAATTTAATCTGACAAGACAGTTTTCAAGATGCTAAGCTTAACTTAATCATCTGAGTATGGTAGGATAACCCAGAGTTAAGGAAAACAACATTTAGAATCAGAATGCCACCATTTTAATATTGCCTTTACCACGGACACAGGAATTCAATACAGGTTTAAAAATGAGAACTCATAACCCACAATTTCTCCATTTGAAAAATAAAATTTTACCAGTATCATAGGATGATAAAAACCAAATAGCATAGATACAACATAGCATCTTAAATGCCATAAAAAAAAATAAAGAAAAATTTACTATTAGTGTATTAGAATAGCAAAAATGTGTGTTTTTCTTCTCGTCTAAATCTAAAAGTTTCCCCCTTTTCTGCACAGGAGTGCAATATTTCTTGTAGACACTGAACAGGGGCTGGGATTGTTTGGGAAGATATTCTTCATAGTGATAGTGTCATGGCATTAGATAATCCCAAGTGATACATCCTACATGTTACTTTATTATTTTTTTCCCTACACAAGTTTTAGGATTTATTACTTGGCTCATGTATATAGTTTTATATAGTTAATTACTCATATTAAAAAGTGCTTTGTAAAATAGTTCCTTATGTACTTTGTTTAAATATAATTTTAAAACTATGCTATTATAGGATCTTACTGTACTGATATTTGCTTTGCAATATGAAAAGAAAATGGGAGGATAAGTGTCATGGCATTAGATCATCCCACATGATACATCTTTTTCTAAGCAGAAGCCCCTGCTGATGATCGCTATCTTTAGAGGGTCAAAATTAGATGTTCAAGGGCCAATGTTTCAAGTTTTGGCAAGAGTCATTTTCAAAACTAAATATACATCAACTAAGACAATCTTTTGTGTGACATTTCCTATTTTGGTTGTTTTCCTAAGTGTGTATAGTTCAATAATTTATTTCCAAATTAACCCTGTTTAGAACAGATAACTTCTATTCTTACATACTCTATTTCAAGAGTTTTCCCTACACTCTTTTTTTTAATATATTTTATTGATTTTTACAGAGAGGAAGAGAGAGAGATAGAGTTAGAAACATCGATGAGAGAGAAATATCGATCAGCTGCCTCCTGCACACCCCCTACCGGGGATGTGTCCGCAACCAAGGTACATGCCCTTGACTAGAATCGAACCTGGGTCCTTCCAGTCCGCAGGCCAACGCTCTATCCACTGAGCCAAACCGGTTTCGGCTTTCCCTACACTCTTAACTACACGGTTGAGTACTATTGGACAAGCAGACAATCTTTTGATGACTGAACAGGGTAATATATACATTCTGAATCCTCTCAAAGAACAGGTCAAATAATTCACTTCCCTGTACAAAGCACATAAAAGGCAGTCTACATATTATTGTTGGTAAAGCAATCACTACTAATCAGTGTGTCTGCTAACATGGCATGTCACTATGGACTGAAATTTGGTCAGGCCTATCTGGTTCATTCAGAAGTCTCTAAGAGCAATAATTCAATACCTTCAAGCCTGACATAATACCAAGTGAGTCTTTAAAAGTTTCAAATAAAGAAAAGCAATGACCACGCTTAGAAAACAACATCACAAGTCATACACAGTCAGAGGGACATTAAGAAACAATTGCAAAGTGTAGTTAAATGTAAAGAAAACATACAAAATTTTTCACCACAGCTGTCGTACTCCTTTGTAGTCGTACTCCTCTCTTCCACTGAGGAGCCCGGTCTCCTAACTTGATGTGCTGAGGTTAACTGTAAAACCCCTAATAACTTGAACTCAATTTGAAAAAACATTTTGTTTTACCTTTATATTATAAAAGATGATTACACTTGCTATAATGGTCAAGTATGAGTCCCCATGAAAGACATAGTAGAGAATGGCAAGGAACATCTTCTCCCAGAAAGACAATTAATTCTAAAAACCAGTTCTCTGCCATAACTATCACCTTCAGTTTACCCTCCAAACCCAGTGACCATGCTGTTAAAACTGCAACCCCTATGTACACTCCCAGTCCCCTTTCTCTGCTCTCTTTGTTCATAGCACTCATAATTTCCTAGCATTAAATAAGTGTTTATTGTTATTCATTTTTTGCTAGAAGGTAAGCTCCAGAAGAAAAGAAATCTTTGTCTATTATGTGCACTGACATATCCAAACAAACACCTAGCCATGATCTGATACAAGGCAGTCACTGGGTAAATGTTTGTTGAATGAATGAATTAATCCAAGTTGAGAGTTTAGTACAAAACATTTCTGGAGACAGTCAAATTTCAATTTCACTTATACAGTTAACAAATATATACCGAGATCTGTAATTATAGAGAACGATCACATCATATCAGATAGTGATAAGTGCCAAATAGAGCAACTTAAGAGCAGGAAGCAGCTACTGGAGAAGAGGTAGCTACCTCCATGAAGCGATGGCAATTGTTTTGAGACTTGAATGAAGCTGGGTGCTGTGCAGATTTGGGTGGAGGGGGAAAGTAAGCTTTGAACATGGACAAAATACTGAATGGAGAGGCCCTAGGGTTGAGGAGTCCCATACCAACAATGAGGCCTGCATGGTGGGAGTGGGGTGTGCAAGAACATATTCCAACTGATACCATGTACTGGCATATACTACCTGGTGCCCTGGGAAATAGAAACTACATTTTACCTGGAGTACTCAGACTCTCTGACAGTACTTCTTCTGTTCCAGCCCCCAAACGTCTGTACCAGCACATCATGCAAGATTGCAAGGCACATAGCAATAACATTGTTTAAAAAGTTCCAAGTAGCCCCAGGAGTCACGCAGCTGACTTAAGTGCGAAGGCCCCGGATGGTGTGAAGCCACGCAGAAGCCTAGGGTGCAAAGCCAGGAGGCCCCAGGGGCAGGGCCATCTCCTCCCAGTTGGGGAGAGAGCTGCTTCCAAAGCGCCCCCCCTTCCTCAGCTCTGACAGGTCAGGTGGCCCAGGGGCACCGGGCAGCTCGAGGGCAGGCATGCGGTCACAGCCGTGGACTAGAGCTGCTCCAACGTTTTATGTAATTTCCCAAGAACAAGAGCAAAAAGTTCACTCTGAACTCGCCTTCCAGTTCAAGGAGGAAGTTCCTGTTGGGCCAAGGCGGGGCCCTTGGGAAGTTATCTGAAAACCTCTGAAAACCCCCATTGGCGGGTCTGAGAGAAGTAATGACCTTCCAGCTTACAGTAAGGATTTAGAGCGACTTCTCCCCATCCCTTCCATGTGGGTTTCATGGAAGGGATGGGGAGATCCCAGAGGGGCATCCCTGAGGGGCACCACCACTAGGAAAGCCGGGGCAGGACAGCAGACCTCAGCATCACAAACGCCTCACACGAGGGATCAGGCATCTCCAAACTCCCAAGGCTTTGGGGACCAGAACCATGGAGAAGATGGTGGGGTCCCCCAAACGGGAATTCCGGAGAAAAGGGCAGAGATGGGCCCGGGCCAAAGGGGGGGGGGGGGGGGGGGGGAGGGTCGTCGGCGAGGAAGAGCGACCCTAGCTCGGGCAGCCTCTGTGCGCTGTCCCTCCAGATCTGGACCAGGCACAGCGAGTTGGTGAGCGGATGGAGGCCTGGACCTCGGTGCATAGATGGACGGGACCCGAGCCAGAGTCCAGGCGGCATAAACGAACACAGGAGTAGCCCACGTGGGACGGCGAGGGGAAGGGACAGCGACCCCCGTACGCCCCCGCCCGCTCTGGCCAGCCTCCGCGCAAGCGCCACCCCTAAGCCAAGGCCACGTCACACCCGCCCCAGCCCAGGTCCGCTATCTCCGCCGTAGCGTCGCGCATGCGCAGGGGCTGAGGGGGCCGGCGGGCCGGTGGGTGCGCAGCCCCGGGCCCGCGCCCGGGCCCCGCCGGCGGGTGTGCGCACGCGCAGCGCCGCCCGGTCCGCAGGCCCCGGCGGCGGCGCAGCCCGAGGGGCGCCGCTAGGCCCCGCCGGTGCCGGGGCGCTCCCGGGGGCGGGCGCGGCTGGGGGCTCAGAGGCTGCTTCTGAGCGGCGGCCGCGACCCGCAGCGCGGGCGGCGGGGGCGGCGGCACCGCCCCGGGACGCCTGAGCCCGGGCCGCGGCTGCCCGGCCCTCCCCGGCCCGGCGCGCCGCACCCCAGCCCAGCCCAGCCCAGCCTACCTCCGCCGCCCGCCGCTCCGCTCCGCCTCCTGCGCCGCCCGCGCCGCACCGTCCGGACGGGCGCGACGATGTGGCGCCTCCCCTTGCAGCGGCCAGGCCTCGGGATGCGCTCGGTGCCGGGTGGACCGGGGAGGGGAAGAGAGGGGAGCCCACGCGAGGGGAGGGGGCCGGGAAGGCGCCTCGCCCCTCCTCTCGGTGCTGCTCCCGCTGCGCGCCCCGCTCTTCCCCGCCGACCCTACCCCCCTCCTCTGGCCCGGGCCCATCTCTGCCCTTTTCTCCGGAATTCCAGTTTGGGGGGCCCCACCATCTTCTCCATGGTTCTTGTCCCCAAAGCCTTGGGAGTTTGAAGATGCCTGATCCCACGTGTGAGGCGTGTGTGATGCTGAGGTCTGCTGTCCTGCCCCGGCTTTCCTAGTGGTGGTGCCTCTCAGGGATGCCCCTCTGGGATCTCACATCGCCTTTTTCACACGGTCCCCCCTAATGGGGGACAAGCCCTGCACCTTTTCTAGTACACAGGCTGAGGAGGTACCCTGAGTTACTTTGGGACCACAACCTGGAACAGCCACACTCCCTTTAATAAGTGGCAGCAATTGCTTGTATTGCACTGCTTGCACTACTGTTGACCTTAGTACAGTTTAGTAAAATGCACCGCAGCCTTATGATGTGCAGTAATTCCTTTCAGATGGAATTACATCGCCTGAGCAGGTTTTGGTAAAATGCTACACAACTAATTATTATTAGCTGTTCCTATAAAGTAAGTTGATTGCTTATAGGCCGGCTTTTAAATGACATAAGTTCAATAGTTAAGTGATTTGACAGAAGTAGGACAGCCAGATAAAAGAACAGATTGCAACTACACTCCCAGTGTAGTCATGCCTGTCTCTTGTTTGGTCTGGCATTTGTCATTTCATTGGGAAAGTTCCAGAATGCCTAGCTGCTCTTATTGCAGCAGCTTCACTCCGTTGAGCTCCAGAAGGAGACTTGCACTGATTTGATTGTACAGGATAGGAGTAGGGCCAGAGGTTTACATGCATGGCGTTGCCTAAGACAAATGTTTCCCCTGAAACAATCCAGTTACCCTTTGCCCTTTTAATATAAACTCTGACATAATCATAACTGGAGGGAAAACTTAGAATTTTTATTTTAAAGGGGATAATTAGAGGGTCTCATTCAATAGCACTTATCTAAAAGGAGAGGATGGCCAGACTAAGAAAAGCAGTCAGAGAGGAGGGGCTATCACTCAACATACCTTCCTTATGGGACAATTACTTGGAATGTTTAAGACTCACTAGATTGTGAAATTCTTGAGGGCACAGATCATGCTTCATTAATTTCTGTACCACAAAATACTTAATAGATGTTTATGGAGTTATTCTATTACATGCCTTTAACTCCTCAAATATGCTTCCACACTACATTAAGAAACTTCAACAGAAACACAAACCCACTAATCCACTGTCTACTCTCATTTTAGTTGGTTTGTGCCAGTTCTGGGCCTGACTGCCTGGATAGCTGATCTCTTTTTTTTTTTTTTTTTTTTTTAATATATTTTATTGATTTTGTACAGAGAGGAAGGGAGAGAGATAGAGAATTAGAAACATCGATGAGAGAGTCATCGATCAGCTGCCTCTTGCACACCCCCTACTGGGGAAATGCCCGCAACCAAGGTACATGCCCTTGACCGGAATCGAACCCGGGACCTTTCAGTCCCCAAGCCGATGCTCTATCCATTGAGCCAAACCGGTTTCAGCTGGATAGCTGATCTCTTAAGAGTGGTTGATATCAAATCCAAAAACGCTTGAGATTACCTTTTCTTATACCTTGGTCAGCTTTCTCCTTCCTCCTTTCTTATGGCAAAGCAGTATAACACTGAGTCCATATTGAAAACCTAATGACTTAGTTTTCAGTTCAGGAAAAGGCTTTCCTCTGACTACCTCCAGAGTTAAAATTCATCATTAAACAAGTTTGGTTTTCATCAAACAGGAATTGTTTCTAATTCAAACACTCAAGATCTCTGGCCACTTTTTCCCTTTATCCAAACTGTTTTGTATTTAAAGCATTTTAAGGGATTTGAGTCGCCATTTAGAGAGCAAAATTACAGAAAACCACTTTCATACAGAATGTAACACATCATTTACAAATCAACCCAGTAATAATTCTCTCCCTACACAAATAATACTCCTTTACAAATTAGCATTTATTTTTTTTAAGGTTTGGCTATTTTAAAATTAAAGTCGATACTTTTTTAAAGGTCTTGAGATTATTCCTAACGTATGAAAAACTTATAGCACGGACTTTCTTTGATATCTAGCACTGACACATATTGTTAATGGGGAACTTAATGTTAAGATGTGACTACAACAAGAATAATTAGAGCAGAGGATTCAACAGGTTTAGTCCCAAAATATAGAAAGGGAAACTTCCTGTAACAAGTCTGACCCCTGGGGCAGTTGGAATATGGGAAGAAACTGTTAGACTGTCTCTATTTTTTTTTTTTAACCTAAATTAAGAAATCAAGGGGATTCAAGATAGCAGTGGAGTAGGAGGAAGTTACACTCACCTCCTCCCAGGACCAAACTGGTTATTTAGGTTGAATTAGAACAATCATCTGAAGATTAAAATAACTAACTGAGGATTAGTTGAATAAGAGTCTTAAAACAAATATTTACAGAAGAAGCTACATAGAGACTGGTAGGAAGGGCATAGGTGCAAAAAGGGCTGGGCCTGCACCGATGTGAGGCAACTGAGAATCTGGAAGGATATCTCAGCAGCAAAAGTCCTGGGTTAGTGTGGGGGTCTCAACTCCACACCTGGTTGCCAGCCCAGAGCACCAGGAAGAAGAGCCCACATAATATCTGGCTGTGAAAAGCAGTGGGGATTCTGCCTTATAGGGAGAGAGAGAAGTCTGCTAAAACTCCGCATGTCCTCTTAATAGGCCAGCACAAAGCACACTCACTCTGAGTTCTGGTGGAGGGAGAGAAGCTCCAAGTGGACTAGAATTGTGAGGAGAGACTGGGTTGTGTGACTCCAAGGACAAATCCAAAGGGACAACCGTCAGGGTTCCTGTGCAGAGTTCCTCTCCCACACTACCCACAAACCCCCTCCAGATGGCATCAGCCTGGGGGGATGCAATTGCCCCACCCTCCCAACTCTCTGTTTCCTGCCCTGCAAGCTCAAGCCCTGCGAGGTGTCAGCTGCCCGGGCTCTGGGGGTAGAAGTCTGAGCAGACTCAGGGGTGTTAGAGAGTGAGTGATGCACTCCCAAAAATGAAGTGCAGGCCATTCACCTCAACCTTCCTGAGAGCCTGACCTGTGTCATTTCCCCACAGGAGGTCCACTGGTTTCATTCACCCTCTCAGTTCCGAGCAGCTCTGCCTTGCTGAGCTCAGGCTCCGGAGGAGGTCTGGGCAAAATCCAGGACAGACTGAGCTGTGTGGCTTCAGGGTCATTTTCTCCTCCCATGCCCAACCGGCACCACTGTTCCTGTGCAGATCCCTTCCTTCACACAGCCCAGTCTTGGTCTGTTTGAGTCTGTTAAATTGCTGGGCCTCATTCTGATGACTTCCTGAGATTCTGCCCCACGCCAAAGTTCTATGAACAGCAGGCCCTGAGATTTTGCTGGGTGGCCTCGTACCAAGCACTGGTACTGAGTTTGAATCTCTATCAGTTTGGTACGTCTCACCCCTACCTGTTGATTTGCTGAGAAACGTTCTTCTGCAATTTGTGTACTGCCAGAGGCTCTTTCAGTGATGGAGCCTAAGAGTCACAGGGGTATATTAGGCCTTTTGCTAACCTACCACCAGGCTCAGTGCTGATGGAAGCCGGCCTTATATGCAACTTAGTGCTTAGTGCACACGTAGGCCTAGTACAGACAGGCACAAGGTGTGGATCACTTTATAGCTCAAAACAGGTTGCCCAGGACCAGTCACAGGCAGCATTGGACATTGACCTGCACCAGGGTTTAGTCCAAGAGGCACCAGAACGAACACACCCAGTGGTGGACTTCAGACCACATCACAGCAGGATAATTAGCTCCACAAGTGGCAAATCAAAAGGCCACCAGACCCTGTTGATACAAATTTTGCTTCATGTAGTCAGCACCCACACAGCAGTTCATACACTGAATCTGAGAGGTGAGCCCATGCACAAAAGGGGCCAACAGCAATCAAGACTCAACTATAACAAGAAGGTTCACATAAGAGACACAGGGGACATTTCTGGAGCATCCGGCTGAGCTGATCAAGGAGACTTTGTCCCTGGATCCCACAGGACCTACTACATAAAGCCACCCTATGAAAATGGGGAGACGTAGACCATCTACCTAATACACAGAAACAAAGAGAGGCAGTCAAAATGGAAAGGCAAAGAATATGCCCCAAATGAAAGAACAGGAGAAACCTCTGGGAAAAAGAACCTAATAAAATGGAAGCAGGCAAATGGTTATAAGAATGCCAAGGAACTAAGTGAGAACTTCAACAGCATAAAAATGAACATAGAAACCACCAGCCATGCCCACAGCCAATCAGAGTGAGTATGCAAATTAACCTCAACCAAGATGGCTACAGCCACAGAGGAGGGAAGCTTGGGTTTCTCTGGCAACAGAAGAAGCCAAGCTTTCCACCTGCCCTAGCAGGCCTAAGCCTCCACTCAAGGCTACACAGCTTCAGTTATAGAAGGTAAACAAATCCAAACAGAAATGGCTGTAGCCACAGAGGGAGCAGGAGGCTTGGCTCTGCTCCAGGCTACAAAGTTTCAATTGTAGAAGGTAAATAAACTCCAGATACCAGGGCTTCTGCTTGGGTTGCTGGGGTGTGTGGCTGGCCTGGAAACCACCACACGCCCCTTGCCCAGGCCGCCCCAAACCCCAAGGAAACCCCCACCCTGATCCGGGACACCCTTCAGGGCAAACCAGCTGGCCCCCACCCATGCACCACGCTTCTATCCTATCAAATAAAAGGGTAATATGCAGGCAACCATAATGCAGCTCTTCCACTATTTTATTTTATTATTTTTTTGGAAGGGAAGTTTAAAGAACTTCAACTACTCAAGCTCTTGGAAGATGACAAATCAATTGATAATAATTTTCCAGCTTTAAATGTATTCAAGGTATTCTCTGTAGGTAAACAGTTACCACTGCCAATGATGCTAATGCTTTAAATTTCCTTTAGTCTTTAATATTTTTCTGCTGAGAGGAAAAATATTTGGTGTTTTTAGAATCTGGGGAGTATGTGGGAATAGTCTATTTATGTCGACTGAACTGTACCTTTAATATACTATTGCCATATTACTAGCATTTATCACCAATATGTGTAAGACAAATCAGTGAGATTGTTTAAAAAAAAAACCCTAATATATGATATTTATATTGCACTCAGAAAGCTCTATGGACAGCATCTAAAAGGCAATCAATTATTTCTTCTTTTTTTCTTGCATGTAATTATTAAGATGCATATCTTTTTGCTAAGTTAGTGTAGGTGATAACTATTTTTTCTCCCTAATACCTTAAGGCCTGTGCCCTCTTGCAGTTCAGTCAGATATCGTTAGCACTGATGCAGATGTGGGAGAGGCTGCCACCACCGCCACTGCTCTCACCGACCATGAGCCCGGCTTCTGGCTGAGTGACACTCCCCCTTTGGGAGCGGGATGACCACCAGGGGGCAGCTCCTGCATTGAGTGTCTTCCCCCTGGTGGTCAGTGCATGTCATAGCAACCAGTCGTTTTGCTGTTCAATTCGCATATTAGCTTTTTATTATATAGGATTATTGTTTTGAAAATTGTGAATATTTTTTTCAGAAATTAAAAAGGTTCTTTTAAAATAAAATGTATAGCTTGGCATCAACCAGATAGGGCACATGGGGGGGGGGGGGGGGAAGAAGAGAATGTATGCAGGAAGCAGCCTATGATTCTCTCTCATTGATGTTTCTATCTCTCTCTCCCTCTCCTTTCCTCTCTGCAATTAATAAAAATATATTTTTTTAAAATCTGCGTATGAAAAAAGTTTTCTTAGGAATATTTATTTCATCTGTGACCAACATTTTTTCCTGGGAGGTAAAAATTAAAAGCAGGAAGGAAAGATGACTAAATCACATAGTTCCCTTCAAAATTTTTTGAATAGTTTAGTTTATTGGTATCACAATATTGCTAACTTTATCAGATTGGAAAATTTTACTTTGACAGTATAGGTCAGTATTTTAGGGGTTAACATTTCCATCACCACATCTATCAAGTTTACCTACTATCTAAGTCAGTTCTGACTGCTTTAACAAAGTACCATAGACTGGGTGGCTTATACACAACAGAAATTTATTTTTCATAGTTCTGGGGACTGGAATTTCAAGAGCAGGTTTTTTTTTTTTTTTCCAGGTTGCAAAATGCCATCTGATTGTATTCTCACACAGTGGAAAGAATGCAAGAGAATTTTCTGGAATTTCCTTCATAAAGGCACTAATCCCATTCAGGGGGCTCTACCATGTGACCTAATTACATCCCCAAAGCCTCAGCTCCTAATACCATCACATTGAGGGGGAGGGTTTTAACACATAAATTTTAAGAAGATGCATTCAGTGCATTGCACCTACGTCTGGACTTGAGCAGTCTGTATACCCTCCTGTTATCAAGAATAAAATGTCCACGCTCCTAAGTCCAACTCTTCCACTTTTGTATGATATCTGCTTTTATATTCTCAATATTGTTACTCTAGTGCAGTGGTCGGCAAACTCATTAGTCAACAGAGCCAAATATCAACAGTACAATGATTGAAATTTCTTTTGAGAGCCAAATTTTTAAACTTAAACTATATAAGTAGTACATTGTTATTAACTTAACTAACTTAATTAGGGTACTCCTTCAATCTCTTGTGAAAGAGCCACACTCAAGGGGCCAAAGAGATGCATGTGGCTCAAGAGCCGCGGTTTGCCGACCCCTGCTCTAGTGGTTGTCACCTCTCAGTCCTATGTTATTAATTTTTCTCTATTCTGGATTATTCCCATAAGCATGTTAACATTGAGTACCATTTTCAAAACTTTTTAAAAACTTCCTTTAAAAAGAAGTATCTCTTACCCTTTGAGACAGCATGGAGGAACCTATTGTGCTAAGTGAAATAAACCAGTCAGAGAAAAACAAGTATCACATTATCTCACTCATATGTGGAACCAAATGAACAAAATAAACTGATGAACAAAATAGGTCCAGAGACATAGAAGCATGGAACAGACTGACGAGTCTCAGAGAGAAGGGGGGAGGGTGGGTGGGAAGAGATCAATCAAAGAACTTGCATGCATATATGTATAACCTAAGGATAGGACAAGTGAAGGCCTGGGGTGAGGGGTGAGGAGGGGGATATGGAGGGGAATCACTGAGGTGAAAAGGGGACATCCCTAATACTTTCAACAATAAAGATAAATTTTAAAAAATAAAATGGAGCCAAAACCAGTTTGGCTCAGTGGATAGAGCGTCAACCTGAGGACTGAAGGGTCCCAGGTTGGATTCTGGCAAGGGCATGTACCTTGGTTGTGGGCACATCACCAGTAGGGGGTGTGCAAGAGGCAGCTGATTGATGATTCTCTCTCATCGATGTTTCTAACTCTCTATCCCTCTCTCTTCCTCTCTGTAAAAAATCAATAAAATATATTTTAAAAATAAAATAAAAAATAAAGTGGCATTTCTAACCTTAAAATAAATAAAACAATGTCCTGACAACCCATTCCCCTCCAGCTACCACCCTATTTCTCTGCTTTCTTCCAAAATTCCTGGAATTTTATACTCACTGTATCCTCATCCCTTCCACCTATTCATTCTTGAATCCACTCCAGTCTTCTGCTCCCACCTCTCCACTGAAACTGCTCTTGGAAAATTCACCACCGATCTCCATATTGCAAAATCAGGGGTTATATCTCAGTTATCTCACTCCAACTCTCAGCAGTATATGAAACAGTTGTTCACACCAGCCATCTTGAAGCATTCACTTTCAGGAGGCCCCTCTCTCTGGTCTTCCATCTAATGGGCAGCTGGTTGGCTGATCACCTCTCTTCCCCCACATCTCCAGTCCTTGGCATGCCCAGAGTTCAGTCCTTGTATTTCTCTATTCTCTCTCCCTTAGTGATGTCATTTATTCTCAAGATATAATTCTTAGTGCTCAGCTTCTCCAGCCACTTCTGGGGCCATTTCCCCTCAGTGTTTTGCTACTTTACTGGAGTAGATTCGTGACTCTACTCTAGCATAACTTGGAGCCCTTGTTCTTTTCCCATTCCACATTGGTTCCAGCCATAATGGGACGGCCTTCCTTTTTTAATTCTCCAAAGCAGAGAGACTTCATCTTGCTTTTTCCTTTCCAGACAATCAGGCAGAAATGCCCTGCCTTCTACTGATTTTTTTTCTTGAGAATTCAGAAAAGTCTAGTTATACTTCAGGGAAGAGGAATCTTTTCTTTCTTCCCTGTTGAATCTTCAGCAGCAAAAAATTAAGTACAAGTAAATTTCTCCATAGGTCACCTTGTTACAGATTAAATAAAATTAATTAATTAATGAAAGAGAACTATACTTAGCTGCCCTGGCATGCCACTGATTGAGTAATGATCTTGTGAAACAGATTAGTGTTTTTTTTTTTTTCTTTTCTGTTTTTTTTTTTTTTTCAGATTAGTTTTCTAAAACTTAAATTCCTCAAGACTTCATGAAATTGATAATTTTGAAGTTTTCAACATTTCAGATAATAGTATACTGCAAATGCTAAGAAAAAGCAAAGACTTGGGTTCAATTGACTGACCAAATTGTAGCAAAGCTGACTGGCCAGAAGCTAAAGGTTACAAAGTACCTTTGGAGTCTGACTGAGGGGAGCAATTCCGGAGAAGAGGAGGAGGAGGAAGTGTAGGAGGAGAAGGAGATTCCGGAGAAGAGGAGGAGGAGGAAGTGTAGGAGGAGAAGGAGGAAGAGGAAATAAGAGAAGGAGGGAAATGGGAGGAGGAAGAGGAAAAAATAAAGGAGAAGAGATAAAGGAGAGGTAGGGGGAGAGAAAAAGGAGGGAGAAGGGGAGGAGGAAAAAGGACCACTAAACAACACATTTCTTGGTCAGTAGAAAAGAGATGGCCTCTATATCAAATAGACATTTTTCTTTTGTGTTTCTATTTTTTTGTCTGTTATTTTATCATTTACAATTTCTTTTTCAAATGTTATCCCAGATAATGTCATTGCTATTGTGATCTATGTTTCTGCAGGTCATAGTTTGGAAATACAGCTAGGTCACACTAAAAGAGAACAATTTTTCGACTCCACATCTAAGGACAACTTTATGGGAGTATTAGCCCTCCTTAAATCCCATAGGGGCTGGGAGGATTGGGTGTTCTAGTATAATTCTGCAGACACCATCTAGCATCCTCTGGAATGGACATGTGAATCCTGGCTGTAGACACATACAAGAAAGTCACTAGGAGGAGTCTAAGAAAGACCCTTCTAGCCCAGCTGGTGTAGCTCAGTGGTTGAGCTTTGACCCCATAAACCAGGAGGTCAAGGTCTGATTCCTGGGCAGAGCACATGCCTGGGTTGTGGGCTTGATTCCCAATAGGGAGCATGCAGGAGACAGTGAACAATGATTCTCTCTCATCATTGATGTTTCTATCTCTCTCTCCTTCTCCCTTTCTATTTTAAATTTTTTAAAAGTATTAAAAAAATTATAAGACCCCTCCACCTACTCAGTTGCCCTCTCTTCCCCTCTTCCCTTTTAGTTTCCTTTTACATTGACACATGAGGATATGATGTTTGGAGAATTGCTGCTGAAACTTTGAATATCCCATTGGAAACATAGAGTGCACAATTATGAACAGTAATACTACAGGTCTAGACTTACTGCAGGAAAATAAATCTATGCTATGTTGCTGATATAGTACCTATCATAAAAACCACTTACATAAAGTTGTACACAAGGGCATATATTTACACAGAGACCTGCCTAGAATTATGTTCACTTAAATATTAAGAGTGGTCATCTCTGGGTGGTGAGATATTGATAAATTTCTACTTTATTTCTTGTATTTTTTTCCTATAAGGTTTAAGGATCAAATATTTATGTGAATAATAAACTTTTAAAAATATATATTTCATTGATTTTTTTAGAGAAAGGGAGAGGGATAGAGAGTTAGAAACATCGATGGGAGAGAAATATTGATCAGCTGCCTCATGCACTTGACTGGAATTGAACCTGGGACCTTTCAGTCTGCAGGCCAACATTCTATCCACTGAGCCAAACCAGTTAGGGCTAAACTTTTAAAAGCCATATGATTCTGGGCAATTCCCATTTATCTCATGTTGCTTATAATGGTATTTTTTTTAATTTAAAAAAAATAAATGTATTCCATCATAAAATTTCTTTTTTTTACAAGATCCTATAACTGGCATCACTTTTTTTTTTTTTTTTTTTTTTTTTTTTTTTTTTTTTTTGTGGAATAATCATCAGGCAGGAAATGTTTTGATTCTTGAATAACATTTCCTGATAAACATTTTTTGGAAACATTTAAGCATTTCCTGATCTAAAAAATTTTTTTATTTTTCTTTGTGTGTCCTATTGTTTTAATTAACAATACTCTAGCCCTGTGAGACATAATCATCCTGTTAGAGAGAGAAAAAAAATCAGAAAAATGTATTTTATTAGAGAGATATTTCCAGTAACCAAGAAAATAAGATTGGCACAATTTTCACTTAGTGGTAAAAATAATAAATAGGCTCCCTTTAGCCTACATTTAAGAAATTTTGGTTAATTTAATTCTCCCAAGACACTGCATATTCTTAAAACCAAAAAGTTACTTTAAAAAAATTCTAGGCCTCCAGAGTAAAATTGAAAAAGGGTCTTCCTTCCTTCTGCAAATTACCCTTTGCATGGCTGGTTCTGCCAGGCTCCCTGCCAGGACAGGGAGCCAGGGCCAGGCTGACTATGACAATGAACAAAGGAGATAGAAGAATCCACAGCTATTTATGGTCCAGGTGCTGTTTACCCTCAATTACCATAGTTGACAAATACAAGGAAGGGGAGAACCTTGCTCTCCTGGACCTCGTAATCTTCGTAGGTTTACCGTAAAGGCAAAGGGTAGACAAGGCTGGAGAGGAGTCTAGAAAGGCAATTCCTTGAGAGCTTTGATGAATTGATTGGATATGGCTTGGAGAGTAGCATGAGGGGACAGAGAGACATAGGAAAAGAAACAGACGTGGCGGCAGGAGTCCAGAGGAGAAGCATTGAAGCGTGGCTTTGGGATGCAGAGGAGAGGACAAAGGAGAGATTAAACAAATACTTACATTATACGGTACAGTCTCTGTGGTCATTTTTCTCTTATTCTATCTTAACATCAATGGAGTCTTCAGCAGGATTTAACTTATCTCAGTTGGCGTAAGGGAAACAGAACAAGGTGTTTTTCACCAACCTGGGTCAGAACTCTGAGGGACGAACAGCTTGCTCCTGGGCAGCCAGCCTGGAAGTGGTGAAACTCTGAGCAAGGTTATCTGCATGTTTGGTTTTGGTCCTATAGCACCACCCCTTCACGTGATGATCAACAGTAGGACTTACCTTGCATATGGACAGGAAAGAGGTCTTGAACCCAGTGCAAATAGTGCATAAATTCTGGGACCATTTATAGATGTGATATTTTCTTCCTGTTCTGCCCTCAAAGTCTTCAGGGAATTGGTGTACCTCATACCCTTACCTGGGAGCGTCCTGGATTGGGTCTGCTCATTTACAACCTTCCTCACAACTGGATCTTCAACCAAATTGCCTTTCAGGGGACAGATTTTCCTGAAGCTTAGTCAGATATCAAACAAGGCTTCTCTGCAACAGCAGAAATTCAAAGTTGATGTTGCCACTCCAGGCTGAGCCAATGTGGCTCTACAGAAGATGTTGTAGCAAGTCTGCTCCACAGAGGAAAGGCAAGGACTGTCTCTGGCCAAACTGTTCCAAATTCAGGATCTCGGGTCTGCTTTGGGTCCGGAATGCCATCCCAACCGGTGAAAATGCAGGGTACGGGTCCGTGAGAAAGTTTAAGAGCCTCACTCAGAAGAAACTTTGCTGAGACTCTATTATTTAGTACCGGTGTCTGTTTAACCCTCTCCCCTTTTGAGATTCCTATCTGGTGTACTAGTTCCTAGCTAGAGTTTGGTGCCTCAGACTCAAGTCATTAGAGAAAACTTGGAAACTAACTCATCGTCTCATTTTGCAAGGCCAGTGTAATGTTTCTAAAGTTCAATAGTAGAGTCTGAACTGATGATCTCATATGTATCACAATGAAATGAGGAATGAAATAAAATTTCCAACTCTTTCTATAAATTTAAATAATTGTCCAACTAGTTAGTAATTTGAGGTGAGGCCAGCTTCATTGTTTCCAAAGTTAAAATTAGGAAAAAGGTGTGTAAAAAAAAGTTCTGGTCCTGTTACCTGGAACTATCTAGACTGGGAAATGGACCATGTACTGAACTCTACTCACAAATGGTTATCCATCCTATTTCCAGAGACCTTCCCAAGCAGCATATAGAAGAAATGAATAATAAGATTTTAGGTAAATTAGGAAGCAACGATCAGTCAATAATGTACAACAGGACCTCAAAATAGGCAATGCATATTAGGTGTACTGGTTAATAATGGCAAATTTTGTAATCAAGAAAACACAATAATTTCAAGAGAAACATCAAAAGTGCTTTATTCAAAGTAATGTCCATCACTAGCTACACATTTCCCCATTTTTCAGGTAATTTGTGGATACTGTTCCAATAGAACTTTTCTTGTTTTGAGGCAAACCATTCAGAGATCCAATTTTCCACTTCTTCATATGTTTGGAAGTACTGCTTAGAAAATTCATGTGCCATCGATCAGAACAAGTGGTAATTTGAAGGAGCAAGGCCTGGTGAATACAGTGGGTGGGCTAATACTTCCCAGGCAAGATCTTTTAACGTGTCTTTAACTGGTTTTGAAGTGTGTGATGGTGCGTTGTCATGAGGCAGAATTACTTTGCCGTGTCTTTTGGCCCATTCTGGTCATTTCATGATCAAAGTGTGGTCTAAAATTGATTATTTGTTGTTGGTAGCAATCAGTATTAACTGTTTTATCTAGTTTTAGAAGCTCATAATACACTACACCTTCCTGATCCCACCAAAAGCAGAGCATTGTCTTCTTTCCGAAGCGATTTGGCCTTGCAGTCCTTGTTGATGGCTGACCTGTATCAACCCATGATTTTGTGCATTTGGGGTTCTCAAAATACTAGTACACATTATCGAGAAACAAGGATGATGTGACACAATATCACCTACTGTGGCTATACTCCATGCTCTCTTAAACTCACTTCCCACCTCCACCCACTTCCAATCTCTTTCCACAGGATTGGACAGGGCTTTCTTTTGAACTTTCCAATGATTAGGATTTGACGGTAGCTGTTCTCTGGCTTAGCTCTGGGCTTTGACACACTAGAAGCCTCTCTCCACAAACCCTTGTCTCACAGCAGTTCTACCTCTTGTCATCTCCATCTGTGACCCAGAACTTCTACCTACTTAGTTAATCAGAGTGTCTAGGCCCTGGTTTAACCAGTCTTCCTGGTTCCTGTGGCCTCAGATTCTTCTTCTCTTTCCTTTCCCCAGTGAGTGTCCCAGTGGACTATTGTACTAACTCATAGCTCAGATATGTGTCCCACATCTCCTTAAAAGCTCAGAGAAATCCCTGCCCCAAATAGACAATCGTAAGAAAGCTCACTGGCTTCCCCTTTCGTCTTAGTGCTTGGAGATGAATATTTTTATTCTAGGGATACTCTTTCCAGCCCTCATCAGAAGGTACGATCTATGGACCCCTGATTGCATGCATCCCAGAATGGAGAATTGTGTTTTGGTGACAGTGCCAGAAAGCCGACCCCCCTGAGTTGTGCAATTCTCTTTTATTTACACACAGAGTATGTGCTTTCATGTCAAACTATTTAAAGCGAAATGATGATGTTTTTAACATTATCCCTAAACTACTGTCTTAGTATCTCTTCTTTGCCCTGAGCTGATTTGACTTTAGAATATAAATTAGTGATAAGACATGAACATGGAAAATGATTTGATGTGGGGAACCATGGCAACAAGGAGAAAAGGAACTAACATTTATAGAATACTTAAAATGTATCAGGTACCAAGCACAATTAATCATAATGATAATATTTATTGTATGCATGTTATATGTAAGGTACTTTGCTTAGCCCTTATACATGACCCAATTTAATTCTCACAACCACTCAATGAGATAAGCACTGTATTATTGTCCTTATTTTATGAATGAGATACTTGAGCTTAAAGGAGGTAAGTGACTTGCTCAAGATGAGCTGAGTTTCAAGTCAAGGTCTGTCTGAATTTAATATCTAACAAGTTTTCTCTATCAACTTTCAACTTAAACCTTTGTGTATAAGCTTTTGTATGGACATACTGCTTTTTCTCTTAAGTAAATTCCTAGGAGTGGAATGGTGTATATTTAACATTTTAAGAGTTGTTAAAATCTTTTCTAAAGTGACTGAACCATTTTACATTCCCATCAGCAATATATCAGAGTTCCAGTTTCCCCACATCCTCACCAACACTTAATATCGTCAGTCTTTCTATTTTAGATGTTCTAATAGATATATACTATTATCTGATTGTGATTTTAATTTGCATTTTCCACATGACTGATAGTGAAGGAGCGGGGAACAGGCACTTTTATGTATTTGTTGGTCAGATCAAATATGGGAACCTCTTTTTTGTATTGCAATTTGAATTTGGGTAGTTCCTTAAATATGAAGAAACTTTTTTAAAAAGTCCTCACCAGAGGATATGTTTTTATTGATTTTAGAGAGAGGAAGGGAGAAAGAAAAGAGAGAGAGAGATGAGAAAGAAACATAGATTGGTTGCCTTCCATAAGCATCCTACTATGTGTCCTGGTGGGGAATTGAACCTGCAACCTTTTGGTATACTGGATGACACTTCAACCAACTGAACCACACAGCCAGAACTGAATAAACTTTTACTCCTATTTCTAGAAAGCTATTTTGTTATAAGCTGGGCATTTCTGCAGAGGCTATCAGGATAAATTTAGTTTTCTCATAATTTCCCTTTAACTCAGAAATTGTATTCTCAGAAATCTTTGCTGGTCAATTTCCATTTCTCCACACCATTTATTCAACACTTTGACAGTGGTTTGAGTGTATGAATTGCTCAGTTCCGCACTAGTGATTTAACCTAAATGCAACTAGATTCCTTAGTTTAAAGATGGAAAACATAACAGTGTAGTAAATTGGATAGGCTCTTTTCTTTCTTTCTTTCTTTCTTCCTTTCTTTCTTCCTTTCTTTCTTTCTTTCTTCCTTTCTTTCTTCCTTTCTTTCTTTCTTTCTTTCTTTCTTTCTTTCTTTCTTTCTTTCTTTCTTTCTTTCTCTCTCTCTCTCTTTCTCTCTCTCTCTCTCTCTCTCTCTCTCTCTCTCTCTCTCTCTCTCTCTCTTTCTCTCCTTCCTTCTTTCCTTCCTTCCTTCCTTCCTTCCTTCCTTCCTTCCTTCCTTCCTTCCTTCCTTCCCTACCCAGCACATTTGATGGCAGCACTCCATTTCCTTTGGGAAACTCCCAACTTCATATAGTCTGGACAGAGCTGCCAATCATACTGTCTGGCACTCTTTGGCCATGGGGTGGTCAGGTAACCCAGATTGGGCCACTCCTGGTTCATTATATGCTTGGTCTACTGATTGAACAAGGAATGGTTCATGATTCAGCAGGAACAGAGTCTTCCTCCAGATAGAAAGTGAGGAGCCAATTGCTTTTCTGTTGAGACTGCTGGACTGGGAAAAAGTGGATCTGGGGATGCTGGCAGGTGCCATCCCTAGCTGTATGGAGAAAGCCTGTTTTTAGTGAAAATCAAAAGAGTGAGATGAACGGACAGAGAAAAGCAGAGGTAGACCTGGGAGAGAGAGATAGAAATGGGGAAAAGAGTGGAAAGAAAAGAGACTAGAAGAACAATGAGAGAGAAAACAGCATTACCATCTCTAAATCCAGATTCACCCTGGACCTCCCTGCTTTATAAGCCAGCTTACTTTCTCCGTCACTCTTCCTATGTCTCTCTTTCTTACCTTAGTTTATCTTGGGCTTCTGAATTTGCAAGTGGCAGAATACAAACTGTTACATTCCTCTCCTCTTCTTTGAGTCCTATCAAGAATCTATTCATACAAATGTTTAGTGAACAATGAAAAGTTAAGTTTTCTGAACATTTCATAGAAGAGAGAAAGAGGAGCATGACAACATATATCCATAGCACAGAGCCTGCAAATTCCCATAGGGGTTTCTGGTCTCTCTGTTCCTGTTCTAATGGAGTGGCTCCCTTCTGATTTGTCCACCTCACAGCCTCCAGCCCCTTTAGTTCCTTCTATTATATAAAACAATTTATCTCCTTTTTCTTTTAATCACTTGAAGATTCCCTTTTATTTGCATTTTCCAAATGACTGATAGTGAAGATGTGGGGAACGGGCACTTTCATGAATTCTAAGTACTTAAAAAAAAAAAAAAAAACTAAATCCAATGTATCCATTTTAATTTAAGTATTAGCTAGTTCCAAGCTTACAACTCTTAAGGCATAACTCTCTGGTAAATTGGAATGGAGCATGTGATTCATGTCCCATGTGTGCCCAAAGCAAGCCACCATCAACTGCTGCCATGAGAGCAATGAAAGTGCTCAAAAACCTGTAAATGAAGAGAAAGGGACCAGAGACAAAGATGCGTGAATCATCCCTTAGGGCAGGCAAAGCCTTGATCAGTTGACCAATTCAGCTGCATGGAAGGAAGAAATGGAGCAGAGCACCCTAGAAAGGGCTACACCACGCATCATGCACAGGCATTGTATACTGTGCAGCGACTGCCCAAGAGTCAAGATGACCCAGTACATGTTCTCTTATTTGGAGGAGGAGAGGAAGGGAGGAAGATGGTGTGGCAGAAACTACAGGTTTCCTTCACATTATCAATTATTTTCCCTCAGTAATAGAAACCCCAAATTTAATTGGGTACTAGCCACTTAGAATAACAACTGAACTTCCTAGCTACGTGTGGCATATGGCTAAGTTCTGGACATTGGGATAAAAGCAAAAGGTGATGTATGCAACTTCCTGAAAGTGTCCTAACAGATAGGGGGAGAGGGGGCGTCCTTTGCTTCATTTTCCCTCCTAGTTGGCTGAAGGGGAACATGATGGCAGGATCAAGAGAAGCCTCTTGGGCCGAAACATGGAAGTCGGATGGCATAGATCACTAACCACATGAGCAAAGAACAGAAAGGAAACAATAGAGGTGAATTTGCCAATCTGAACCTGTACTTAAGACAAGTTTAATGTTCATATTCTATAACTGAGAATTTTAAAAAACTGAGTGGAGAATGTTAGAATAAAATTTTTAATTAATAACATCTATTTTATGATCTAGCTCTGGAGATTTATTATTTGCCTTCTGCATAAAATTATTTACTCTCTTCTCTTGGGATTAATAGTTATTAATGGGTAACCTAATAAGTAAGAAGTAAATTGAAACAAAAATAAGGACCTAGAATGGTAAAGTGGACATCTGTAGGTTTCAGCTGTCCAGGGTTCCTCCTCTTGGTTCTTTTGGAAACCACCACTTTCAGTTTAAGCATATACTCATATGGTTCTCAACAAATACTTCTGTCATCTTTTAAAAAGTTCTGAATTTAAAGCCCCTTTAGTCATTGTCAGGTGCAATTGCTCTAGTGTGTGTGTGTGTGTGTGTGTGTGTGTGTGTGTGTGTTTCATTCACACTGAGGATATGCTTATTGATTTGAGAGAGGTGAGAGTGAAACATGAGACTTATCTATGGTGAATTATTTTGATCTAGCTTATTAATTTTCAGCTTCTATATAATATTCAGTTTTATAAATTTATTAGGTTAAACCATATCGAAAAGGCTGAATAGCAGCAATTTCAAATGGTTCAACAAAATATTACAATTATTTATTTTCCAACTGAAGAACATTAAAGTTATTTTCAGTATTTTATTATTGTAACTATGATGTAATGAAAAATCCGATTATATATCTTATTAAGTACAAGTGCAAAAATTTCTCTAGGATATATACTAAAAAGTAGAATTGCTGGATCTTATGGTGTATACAACTTCTATTTTATCAGATAATGTAAAATTATTTCTCAAATTGTTTCACTTTCCACTTGCCAGCCTTATACGAGTATGAGTATTTTCTTATCCTGACAAACACTTGGTATTATATCAGATATCTTACCAATCTGATGGTCCTGAAAAGGTATTTCCTGGTCTTAATTTGCATTTCTTTGATTAGTGAACAGTTTGGACATTTTTTTTTTTTTTGGTATTTATTTAATTGGCCAGTCATGTTTCCATTTCTTTGAATTTACTCTATATATATTTCTCAACTACCAAATGGTATATTTCCTTTTGATTTATAGAAGTTTTTTATATAGTTTGACTATCGAATCATTGTTAGACATATGCATTGCAAATACGTACCTTTTCCAAATCGCTAGCCTGTCTTTCAATAGCTTTAGTTTACAGAGGTTTTACATTTGAAAATACTCAGATTTAATTATATTTTCTTAGTAGTATGATGTGTGATATTTGTATAGGAACACATTCTACTCTGAGGCTGTAATGCCATACTCCTAGTAACTCCTAAAAGTTTTGAAGTTTTGTTTTTTACACTTGAGTCTAGTCCATCTGGAACTGAGCATGTGTATGGTGAGAGATAAAGGTGTAGCCTTCCCCCGCCATGAGGTAACATGTTGTTCCTGCATCACTTATTGAATAGCCACTTTGTCTACACTGAGTTGTAATGCTACTTCTGTTATATAAAAATTTTCCAGACTTGCAAGGTCTTTCTAAGAACTTACTTTTCTGTTAATTGGTCTATTTTTTCAGTCCCTTTGCCAATGTCACATAGTTTTTCTTCCTATTGTTTTATGATAGTATTGGTATCTGTAAGAGTGATATCTATCATATTTCTTTCTTCAAAATTGCCTAAGCTACTCTTGGCCCTTTTCTATTCACTTGAAATTTAGGCTCAATTTCTCAACACCCAAGACAAAGCTTCCTGAAAATTCACTTGGATTTATACATTATTTTTGGGAAAGAACTGACATTTTTAAAAATATATATTTTATTGATTTTTTATAGGGAGGAAGAGAGAGGGATAGAGAGTTATTATAGAAACATCGATGAGAGAGAACCATCAATCAGCTGCCTCTTGCACACCCCCTACTGGAGATGTGCCCATAATCAAGGAACATGCCCTTGACCTGAATCGAACCTGGGACTTTTCAGTCCACAGGTGGACGCTCTATCCACTGAGCCAAACTGGTTTCAGCAAAACTGACATTTTTATGATGCTAAGTGATCTTAACCATGAGCATATTCTACCTCCCCATTTTATTAGGTAGTCTTTTATGTTATGAAGTAATGCATTAAAATGTTTTCCATAAAAGTCTTTTGTATCTTTTATGATAGTTATATTCCTATTGCTTTATTAAAATATATTTTTTATTTATTTCAGAGAGGAAGAGAGAGGTGAGAGAGAGATAGAAATATCAATGATGAGAGAGAATCATTGATTGGCTGCCTCCTGCATGCCCCCAACTGGGAATTGAATCTGCAATCTGAGCATGTGCCCCTTGACAGATCAAACCCGGGGGCCTTCAGTCCACAGGTCGATGCTCTAACCACTGAACAAACCAGTTAGAGCTTCCCATTGCTTTTGTAACATCCTAACTGGTTGTTGCTAATGTACTGGAATGCCATTTAATTTTTAATATTGCTTTCATAACACATCATCTTGCTGAATTCTCTTATTATCTTGAATAGTTTGTAGCTTTTCTTGGATGCTCTGTGTAGACAATTCAATTATCTGTACATAATTTTCCCCCTTTCCACTTCAGTAATTTTCTTTCATTGATTTTTTTCATTTCTATCTCTGGATAAAACCTCTCTAGCTAAGTGGAAAGGAAGCAATACTGGTGACATCCTTGTCATGTTCCTGACTTTAAACAGAAGCTTCTAATGTTTTACCATGGAGTACGATATTTGTAGTAAATTTCTAATAAATACTCTTTATAGTTGAAGGAAGTTCCCTTCAGTTTCTGAGTTCTAAAGTGCTCTTTTCAATTATCTAAAACTTGTGAATAAATATTGAATTTTATTAATTTGTGAGAATATTTTAAATTACCATATTTTAAAAAATTTTATTAGTGTGGCTTCCTGGCCAGGTGGTTCAGATGGTTGGAGCATTGTCCTATAAACCAAAAAGGTTACAGGTTTGATTCCCAATCAGGGTACATACTTAGGTTGTGGGTTCAATCACCAGTTAGAGTGGGGGTACTTACAGATGCAACTGATCTGTCTCTCTCTCTCTCCCTCTTTCTCTCTCTCTCTCTCTCTTTTGTATCTAAAATCAATAAACATATCCTCAGATGAGGATTATTTTAAAATATTAATGTGGCAAATGACATTAATAGGATTTCATGTCTTAAACCATCCTTATATTCCTCAAATAAACCCTAGTTAGTCATGAAAAATTTTATATACATTGCTGAATTTAGTTTGCTAATATTTTACTTGTGTTATTTGTATCCATGTTCATACCTAAGTTTACCTATAAAATTTCCTTCTTATACTTTTAGTCTAATTCTGATTTTTCTTTTTCCATTATCTGGAACGTTTTCTATAAGATAAGATTTATTTGCTCCTTAATTGTTTTGATAAAACTTATTTGAAAAATTATTTGGTATGGTACTTTCTTGGTGTAGCTTTTTGATCTTTGATTTAATTTCTTCAAGATTATGAATGAGATTGATAATCATTTGGTACACATGGTAAGTCTATCCCAGTTATTTTCACCAATGTCTATTTGGGCTTGTTGTTGTCCTTTGATTTTATCATTGCTTCTCCTCTATCTGTTGTTGAATGTTTAAAAATATTACTTCTGGGTATAGAGCTCTTTAAATGTTTATTTCTTCTTGAATTAATTTATATGAGGCAACTTTAATAAAAAATCTATTAGTTCTAAATTTCCAAATGTATTATTATAAAGTATTCAGATAAATTTTAAAAATCTTTACAGTAAATTCTTTCATTTCTAACATGTTTTATTTGTGCCTTCTTTTTTCTTTATCAATCTTTCTAGTTGTTTATTTAGACTTTATTAATCTATACATAGTTCTAATTTAGAGGAATTTACTCTGTTGTTTTTCATAACTTTTAATTAAACACTTAGTTCACTTATTTTCAATCTTTTAAAAAATGTAGACATTTAAGACTATAAATTTTTCTTAAGTATTACTAACTAAATCTCCCAGGTTTTAAAATGCAATGTCCACATAACACCATTCAGATCTAAACACATTTTAAAATTAATTACTTTTTTTTTCTTTTCAGGCTATTTTTGAGTTTTGGTTTCTAATTTTATTGCATTGTGGTCAGTGTGGTTTACATGCACTTTCAAAGATTTCCTTTGAGGCCTAGCTTGGAGCTTGGTTTTCATAAATTCCCTATGTGTGTTCAGAACTTTAATTGTTAGGGACAGTTTCTCTTACATCTTTTTATCAAGCCTTTTAATATTATTGTTCACATATTCTATTTTTTCTGTCTTCTATCTTTTATCTGTCTTCCCTTTTAACTATTCTAATATTTTATTAAATTTTACTTTATAAAAAAAATTTAGACTATTTTGTTTATTGCACAGAGTTAAGATTACTAGCTCTTCCTGGTGAGTTATTTCCAGTCCTTTATCACTAAACTAAAGTGTGCGTCAAAGGCTCTTTTGTCTCATGTTGCTATAACTACATCAACATCATTTTGTTTAGTATTTGCTTGCTATGTTTTTCTTTTTCTTTCCTTTACTTTCAACTTTTCTGTGACATTATGAGTTGAGTGAGTGTCTTATAAAAGCATAGAACTGGATTTTGAAAATTTTCTCAGTTAATCTCTGGTTTTCATCAGACTGTTTACCTGTTTCATATATTGTAAGTAGTGATATATTTGGGTTTATTTCTGCTGTCTTACTTTGTGTTTTGTGTTTACCATGCTCTTCCCCATTATCATCACTTTTCTCTATTGCATTTAATTTATGAGTTTTCTTGGCCCTTCAACATTTTAATTATTTTACTGGTTACCTTAAATATTAGTATGTGTAATTAACCTAACAAACTCTAATGCTAGTTGTGATAGTCTATTACATTGAACTGTGTCTCTAAGTAGTTAGTCCTTATCCAGTCTCCACCCCTTGGGTCTGCGCTTGTCTCTAACCAAAAGTAGTGACTGAAGTGATGCATGTTAGGTCTTGATTTAAGATTTTAAAAGGCCTGGGAGCTTCTGCTTTTATAGTCTTGGAAACCCTGAGCTTACATGCAATAAGTCTGGCTATCCTGCTGGAAAGTCACAGGGAGATAGCATGCGGAAAGGCCAGGTGAGAAGGAGAAGCATGGGAACATATGGGAAAGAACTGAAGAACTGAGCTGACAATAATAATTGAGATCCCAGGATATGATCCCAGTTGAGTATTTTAGCCAGCACAAGATATTTGGGCCATACTAGTACATATATTGGACAAGTGAGTGAAAAACACACACATTTAACCACAGAATTGTGAGTAAATGAAATGATTGTTCTTTTAAGCTTCTAACACTTGGAGTATAGTGCTACGTGGCAATAGATAATTGGAATGTTAATAAAATCTTGATATTTATATTGAATTACATACTATTCTTATTCTTTAATTTCAATTTTCTCCCTACTTGATCATTTCTATGATGTGATCCTTTTGTGGTTCTATATTCCCTTTAAACATCTTTAAATTAATTATTTTTCATCATTTTTAGTTAACAAGTCATTGGATATATCCTATTATTTGTGTCCATAGGTAAAGCATATATGCATATAAATTCTCTGGTTAACCTCTTTCCACTTTCTCCCTCTTCCCTCTGAGATTCATCAGTCTGTTCCATGAGTCCAATTTTCTTCTGACTTAATTGCATCCTTAATTTGTGAGTTGGAGTATAAGCGTATTTTTTTTTTTAGTTTCAGAAATTCTTTATTTTGTCTTACCTTTAAATGATAATAAAGCTGATATAAAATTATAGGTTGGCATTTCTTTTTCTCTTAGTGTTTTGAAGAGAATACACCATTGCCACATGTTTTCCATTGTTTCTATTGAGTCATGTACTATTAGTTTAAATTTTATTTCTTCTTAAAGATCAACTGCCTTCTAAACACCCCATACTGGGGATCAAGCCCACAACCTGGGCATGTGCCCTGACTAGGAATCGATCTGTGACCTCCTGATTCATAGGTCAATGCTCAACCACTGTGCAACACCAACTAGATGATGCTTATTTCTTATTAAATCTAACAAGTTTTGTTTGTTTTTTTGTAAACATCGATAAAATATCCTAAAATTTATATGGGAAGACAGAGGCCTTAGAATAGCTAAAACGATCCGGACAAAGAAGCATAAAGTGGGATGTGTCACTTAACTCCAAGTTAAATCTTGCTATATATTAATAGCAATAATAATCAAGACAGTTTCAGCCGAAACCGGTTTGGCTCAATGGATAGAGCGTCGGCCTGCGGACTGAAAGGTCCCGGGTTCGATTCCGGGCAAGGACATGTACCTTGGTTGGGGGAACATCCCCAGTGGGGGGTGTGCAAGAGGCAGCTGGTCGATGTATCTCTCTCATCGACGTTTCTAACTCTCTATCCCTCTCAATTCCTCTCTGTGTAAAAATCAATAAAATATATTAAAAAAAAAAAAAGACAGTTTCATACTGTCAGATAAATAGTCACATAGATTAATGGAACATAATAGAGAATCCAGATATAGAAATAAGTAAGACCCACCAATTTTTGAAAAAAGTCTAAAAGCAATTTAATGGAGGAAGTTCAGCTTTTCAACAAATGGTATTGAAGCAAATGAACATTCAAAGTCAAAACAAACAAACAAAAACTTAATCTCACACATTATACAAAATAAATTCAAAATAGACTTAAATGTAAAACATAAAACTATAAAATTTAAAATAAAAACAGGGGAAAATATTCAGAATCTAGAGCCAGGAAAAAAGTTTGTAGACTTGACACCAAGAGCACTATTCATAAAAGGAAATTTGATAAATTGCATCATATTAAAATTAAAAACTTTTGTTCAGACTATAAAAATATAAATTTTAAATTAGGATAAAATATTTGCAAACAACATGTTCAACGAAGGATTGGTTTCTGGAAAATATAAATAATTCTCAAAACTGAACCTTAGCAAACAAACATACAAAAATGGACTAAAGCTATGAGGAAATATTTGACTGAAGAGGTAATACACTTGTCAAATAAATACATGACATGTTCATCATCACTTGCCACTCAGGAAATCCAAATAAAAACCATGATGAGAAATCACTGTGCGCCCATCAGAATGGCTAAAATTAAAAATAGTCACAAAACCAGGTGCTGGCAATGATGCAGATAAACTGCATTATTCCTACATTGTTGATGGGAATGTAAAATGGCACAAACATTTTAAAAACAGTTTGGCATTTTCTTATATAGCTAAATATACAATTACTATATAGTCAAGCAGTTGCACTGTTGGGCAAATAATATGAGAAACTGCACATGAATATCCACAGCAGCATTCCGTAACACTCAAAAACTGAAAACAGCCAGATGTCCTTCTACAGGTGAATGATTAAACAAACTTCGGTATATGCATACCATGGAATATTACTCAGCAATGAAAAGGAATGAGCATTTGTAATAAATTGGATGAATCTCCAAAGAATTATGCTGAATGAATAGAACCAATCTCAAAAGGTTACATACTATATGATTCCTTTAAGAAACATTTTTGAAATGAAAAAATATTTTTTAAATCTTTATTGTTGAGAGTATTACAAATGTCCCCCTTTTCCCCCAATGCTCCCCTTCACCTGGTTCCCACCCCATTCCAGTTTTCACTAGCCTATTATTTGTATCCACAGTGTATATATGCATATAAATTCTCTTCCCACTTTCTCCCTCTTCCCTCTGAGATTCATCAGTCTGTTTCATGTTTCCATGCCTCTGGTTCTTTTTTTAAATATATTTTATTGATTTTTTTACAGAGAGGAAGGGAGAGAGATAGAGAGCTAGAAACATCGATGAGAGAGAAACATCGACCAGCCACCTCCTGCACACCCCTTACTGAGGATGTGCCCACAACCAACGCACATGCCCTTGACCAGAATCGAACCTGGGACCTTTCAGTCCGCAGACTGACGCTCTACCACTGAGCCAAACCGGTTTCGGCACCTCTGGTTCTTTTTTATTCATCAGCTTATTTTGTTGATTAGATTAATTGTTTGCTTATTTTGATTTTTAGATTTTTGTTGATAGATATATATTCATTACCAGTTTATTGTTTTTATCACTTCTTCTCCTTTTTCTAAAATACTCTTCCACATTTCATGTAATACTGGTTTGGCTTCTTCTTGTTTATGAAGCTCTTTCTGACCTACAATTCTAAATGAAAGCTTTGCTAGGTACAATAATATTGGTTGTAAGTTCCTGCTATTCATCACTTTGAATATTTTTTGCCACTCCCTTGTGGCCTGAAAAGTTTCTGTTGAGAAACCAGCTGAAAGTCATGTTCCCTTGTAGGTAACTAACTGCTTTTCTCTTGATGCTTTTAAGATTCTCTCTTTGTCTTTAACCTTTGGCAATTTAATTATTATGTATATTGGTGTCAGCTTCTTTGGGTTCCTCTTGTTTGGGACTTTCTGCACTTCTAGAACTTGTAAATCAATTTCTTTAACCAGATAGGGAAAGTTTTCTGTCATTATTTCTTCAAGTAGGTTATCAATATTTTTTCCTCTCTTTTTCTTCTGGCACCCCAATAATTCGGATCTTGGTATGCTTGAAGTTGTCCCAGAGGCTCCTTACACTATCTTCATATATATTTTTTCTTTTTTTTTTTCCTTAATCTTTATTGTTCAGATTATTACAGTTGTTCCTCTTTTTTTCCCCCCATAGCTTTCTTCCTCCAGATTCCCACCCAGCCCCACTCCATGCCCTTACCCCACCTCAATATACTCATCATAGGTGTATGATTTTTGTCCAGTCTCTTCCCGCACACCCCCCCTTCCCTTTCCCCCCAAGGTTATTAGTCCACTCCCTTTCTATGCCCCTGATTCTATTATATTCACCAGTTTATTCTGTTCATCAGATTTTTTATTCACTTGATTTTTAGATTCACTTGTTGATAGATATGTATTTGTTGTTCATAATTTTTATCTTTACCTTTTTATTCTTCTTCCTCTTCTTAAAGAATACCTTTCAGCATTTCATATAATACTGGTTTGGTGGTGATAAACTCCTTTAGCTTTTTCTTATCTGTAAAGCTCTTCATCTGCCCTTCAATTCTAAATGATAGCTTTACTGGGTAGAGTAATCTTGGTAGTAGGTTCTTGCTGTTCATCACTTTGAATATTTTGTGCCACTACCTTTTGGCCTGCATAGTTTCTGTTGAGAAATCAGCTGACAATCATATGGGTGCTCCCTTCCTTGTAGGTAATTAACAATTTTTCTCTTGCTGCTTTTAATATTCTCTCTTTGTCTTTTGCTCTTGGCATTTTAATTATGATTTGTCTTGGTGTGGTCCTCTTTGGATTCTTTTTGTTTGAGGTTCTCTGCACTTCCTGGACTTGTAAGTCTTTCACCAGGTGAGGGAAGTTTTTTGTCATTATTTCTTCAAATAGGTTTTCAGTATCTTGCTCTCTCTCTCTCTCTTCTTCTGGAACCTCAATAATTCAGATGTTGGTATGCTTGTAGTTGTCCCAGAGGCTTCTTACACTATCTTCATTTTTTTTTTCTTCTTTTTTCTTTTCCTGTTGGGTGTTTTTTGCTTCTTTGTATTCCAAATCTTTGACTTGATTCTTGCAATCCTCTAGTCTGCTGTTGGATCTCTGTATATTATTTTTAATTAGTCAGTGTGTGCTTAATTTCTGATTGGTCCTTTTTCATATCCTTGAGGGTCTCACTAAATTTATCAGCATTTTCTAGAAAATTCTTGAAAAACCTTATAACCATGGTTTTGAATTCTATATTCAGTTGTTTTCTTTTCTCCATTTCTTTCATTTGTAACCTGTTTCTTTGTCTCCGCATTTTAGCTGCTTCCCTGAGTTGATAGAGTGGCCTTGTGTGGTAGGTGTCCTATAAGGCCCAGTGGCTCAGCCTCCCCAGTCACAAGAGGTGGACACTCTTGGTGCACCCCTTTGTGAGCTGGGTGCACAGTCTTGTTGTAGTTAAGCCTTGAATGTTGTTGGTATCACTGGGAGGAATTGATCTCCAGGCCAATTGGCTGTGAGGATCAGCTGTGTCTACTATGGAAGAATTTCTGAGATAGAGACACCATTATGAGGCAAGACTTGCTTCAGTGGGGCTTTGGTGCTCACTAAGTCTGCCCCCTGAGTGTGTCCCTTATGGATCTGAGGAGTTGTAATCTGGATGGTCCTACTCTGACCCCTGGGTACACTGGCTCTTGAATCTCCAAGGAGGTGCTAATTTAGCCTTTGCCTGAGGCTACCCCGCAGGAACTATAGAGAGATCTGCAGATTCCTCTTCTTTGTTTGGGTTTTGGAGGTGCCCAGATGAGGTCCAGCTGTGAAGTAATGCAAGCTTGCTGTGGGGCATTGGGCCTTCTTTTGGATATTATTGGTCTCTCTGACTCAGTTGCAGTTTGTTAGGTGAGTTTAGATTTCAAAGGACCAGGCCATTCATATGCAAAAGCCTCTGCACACAGCTTGGATGGGGCGGAGTCTCAGGGTGGAGCAAACAGCAATGGCTTCCAATCAGCCCTGCCCTAAGAGGCCCCTGGGTCTCAGTGACTCATGGTAATCACTGCAAGCACCTCTGAGAGAAAGCTGCCCTTGAGTTCTGCCCATTGCCAGACAGCCCAGTTTCTCCCTATATGAGTCTGGATCCCCAGAGTCTCGCCCATACTGGAGTTCAAGCAGTTGGAAGCTTGTGTCTCTCTCCAGCTTGAAAAAGACAGCTGTGTACTCAGTTGCCAGCCATTTCCGTGCCTTCTGCAGCTCCTTTGAGTCTCAGTGTGCTTTTCTCTTTCCTTCTAATTTTAGAATTTCCACTCAGCCAGTCTTCCTGTGGTTCTGGATGATGTCTATTTTGTATTTTAGTTGTAGTTTTGAAGTAGTTGTGCGAGGAAGCAAGTTCAGGTGTTTACCTATGCTGCCATCTTGGTTTCTCCCCTTATCTTCATATTTTTTTAGTTATTTTTTCTTTTTGTTCTTCTGAATGAATGTTTTTTGCTTCATCATATTCCAAATTACTGATTTGAGTTTAAGAATCCTCCACTCTGCTCTTGATTTGCTGTAAATTATTTTTTTCATTTCCATTAGTATATTTTTCATTTCTGACTGGACCTTTTCCATGTAATTGATATTCTCACTATTCTCCTTGAAATTTTCACTAAGATCCTTGAAATTCTCACTAAGTCACTTGAAGGTCTCATTAAGATTCTTGAGTATCCTTATAACCATTGTTTTGAACTCTGTATCTTATAGTTTGTTTCATTTATTGTAGTTATTTTTCTGGAGATTTCTTCTGTTCTTTCATTTGTGACATGCTTATTTGTCTTTACATTTTGGCTGCTTCCCTGTGTTTGTTTCTATGTATTTGGTAGAGCTGCTATGTCTCCTGGAATTGGCAAAGTGACCTTCTGTAGTGCCTCCCCAGAAGCCTGAGCTGGACACCCTAAGTGTGCCTCTGTGTGAACTGTGTGAACTGACTTGTTTCAGTGGAGCCTTGATTGCTGTTGTCATCGCTGGGAGAAATCACCCCTCAGGACAATTGGCTGTGATGACCACCTGTGTCTACAATGGAAGAGCTGTTGTGCAAAAGACACCCCTAAGGATCATGTCTTGCTTCAGTGCTCACTGAGTCTGCCCTTTGAGTGTGTCACTCGTGGATGTGTAGAGAGTTGATCTAAGCTGCCCACTGGATGTACTGGCTCTGGGGTTCACCTGGAGGTGCTAAGTCAGCCACTGCCTGTGTCCTTCCTGGGATCAGCTGTCAGGAGCTACAGAGTGATCTGTAGATGGCTGCTACTTGTGTTGAGCTTGGAAGTGCTAAGGAGAGGTCAAGTTATGAAGCAAGGCAGGCTGCTGCTAATGATAGGCCTGGGGCCTGTTATTGAGTGGTATGCAGCATGCTGATGCAAGTTGCTGCTTGTTTTAGAGATGTGATGAAAGTCTAAAGCCTGAGCCAAAACAGGCCATTCATATGGAAAAGTCACTGCAAGTAGTTTGAGTGGGGATGCATATTGGGTGGGATGGGTCTCAGGGAATCACCAGGGCAGAGCAAACAGTGTGAACCAGGTTGACGGAGACTCTGCCAATCAGCTCTGCAACAGGAATGGTCTCTGCATAGGATCAATGACTGCTTCGAACACCCCTGTCCAGGAGAAAGGCTCCCATAACTTCTTGTTCCAATGCCAGACAATTCAGATCCACCCCACATGTCCCTGTATCTCTCCCAAGCGGCTGCCCCAGTGCTGGAGCTCAGGTGGAGTGAGTATGAGTAAGTTCATGTGCAGGCCCTTTAGAAGGAATACCTTGGACTCCTGAAGCCTTCATGTCACTCAGTCACAATCTCTGCTGGCTTTTTCAGCCTGAAGGTTCAGGGACTTCTTTCCCTAGCACTGGAACCCCGGACGAAGGGGTCTGGTAGGGGGCTGGGACCCCTTGCTGCTCACTGGCCTCTGCAGCCTAGATCAGCGTTTTTCACCCGCTGTTCCGCGGCACACTAGTGTGCCGCGAGATGTTGCCTGGTGTGCCGTAGGTGCAGACAAGACAAGAATTTTATAATTTTTCACTATTTTGTTTACTTAATATTTCATAATAAAGTAATTATAAAATACTTTCTTTGTGTTTATTTGATTCCTATTGAAGAGAATTACTTTATATATAGTCAATACAGGCACAGAGTTAAATTTTTTAACACTTTCTAATGGTGGTGTGCCTCGTGATTTTTTTCATGAAACAAGTGTGCCTTTGCCCAAAAAAGGTTGAAAAACACTGGCCTAGATATCCCTCTTGTGCCACATGTGGGTGTCCGACCAGCCCAGTCCTTGCTTCCACCCCTCCTACCAGTCTGAATGTGCCTTCTTGACTTCTCTAATTGTAGGGCTTCCAGTCAGCCAGATTTGTTCTGTATTTTAGTTGTATAATAATTTTGATGTGGATATGTGAGGTGGCAAATACCACATTTACCTATATCACCATTTTAGTGCTTTACATTGAAATGAAAAGAATTTTAAATGGATGACAGATTAGTGGTTGCCAAGAGTTAAGGATGAGAGAGTTACCTCTAGTTGTAAAAGGGCAATAGGAGGGATCCTTATGCAGATGTAATGTTCTATACGTTAACTGTGGTGATAAGTACATGAATTTACATATATGCTAAAATTGTATAGAACCAAATATTCACACCAAATAGGTACATATTAAAGTGGGGAAATATGAATAAAATAGGCAGATTGTATTATGTTAATATCTTAGATGTGATATTCTAGTTTTGCAAAGTGTGACCACTGGGAGAAATTAGGTAGAAAGTGCTCTGTATTATTTATCACAACTGAATGTGAATCTACAGTTATCCCAGTAAAATTCTCAATTAAAATGCTTCACTAAATAATTTTTTTAATTTTTAAAATAAAGTTTCATTTTTTATCATTTACTGATTTATTGTACACATTTACTAGATAAAGTTATTTTATATATTCCATCTTAAAGAGGAAAATATAGCAAAATGGATAAACATGCTCCCAACTAACAAATAGTACTAGGCAGTTTTTGGTTCTAATGTTTTTATAGCTGAGTCAGTCATATTAAAACCATCTTCTGTAATTATAAGAGAAGAGTTGTAAAGAAGACACTTGCCTTGGATGTGGTCAGGAAGCACCTTCTTTGATAATAAAGTGATTAAGAACTTCTGTTCTTAGAATTCATTGTACACAGCATCACAGAGTTGAAGGGACATATCTCTTCAAGTGTATCTGTTCTATCTTCCTACTACTGCAGAATTGTTCTCTACACTGCACTCATAATAAATGATGATTACTGTTATTACTATTAATGGCCCCAACAACATTATACAGTATAATGGCTCCAGTGATTACACTGAAAAGTTTGATATAAATTATTTTCCTGAGCTCATCCTAAAATTTCTTCTCCCTCAATATTATCTCGTTATTTCTATTTATTTCTCCCTTAAAATACTCTATCCATTACTTACCTTGTAATTATAAGTTCACTGGGATAAGGCTCTTTCATTTTGGTTTCCTCTTTATTGCCTGAAGCATTGTAGGCATTCAGTTAATGTTGTTTTACTTTTGATGTTGAGATCTTCAAATGGAGACAGGTGGCTTCACAAGTTAGGATGATCATTGCATCAACGAGGATTAATTTCTTAATTATTTCAAGCTTATTATAATATTGGCCCGTCTCCAAGCACCTTGATTTTTTGAGATTAGTGCTGACATTCAGGCTTATTCTTTTCTTTTTTAAAATTAAATTTATTGGGGTGACGTTGATTAATAGGATCAATAAATTTCAGGTTTGGATTTTATGTTACAAGATCTATATATTGCACTGTGCCCACCAGCCAAAGTCAAATCATCTTTCATTACCATATATTAGGCCCCCTTCATCTCCCATCCCTCTCACCTTAGCTCTGTCAACCACCACACGGTTGTTTGTGTCCATGAGTTTCAGTTTTATATTCCATATATGAGTGAAATCATATGGTTCTTAGCATTTTCTGCCTTATTTTACTTAGCATAATGGTCACAAAGTCCATCCATTTTGTCACAAGTGGTAGCATTTTTTTTTTAATGGCTGAGTAGTATTCCATTGTGTATATGTACCACATCTTCTTTATCTGATCTTCTATAGAAGGATGCCATGGCTGTCTCCATGTCTTGGCCACCATGGATAATGCTGCAATAATGTTGTATCTTTGAGAATACATGTTTTTTTTTTAGTTATGTGGAAATATACCCAGGAGAGGAATTGCTGGGTCATATGGTAGCTCTATTCTTAATTTTTTGAAGAATCCAGGAAACCAGTGAAGGTGTTTTAGAGCAGTGTTTTTCAACCTTTTTTGGGCAAAGGCACACTTGTTTCATGAAAAAAATCACGAGGCACACCACCATTAGAAAATGTTAAAAAATTTAACTCTGCCTGTATTGACTATATATAAAGTAATTCTCTTCAATAGGAATCAAATAAACACAAAGAAAGTATTTTATAATTACTTTATTATGAAATATTAAGTAAACAAAATAGTGAAAAATTATAAAATTCTTGTCTTGTCTGCACCTACGGCACACCAGGCAACATCTCGCGGCACACTAGTGTGCCGCGGAACAGCGGTTGAAAAACGCTGTTTTAGAGAGTGTTCATTGAAATGGATTTAAAGACCCAACATAAACACAAATCTGCAGTTGAAAGCAAACCTCTAATGATTCTGATGAATCAGAAAAGATCTAATTAAAAAAGAGTTTATGTTGACCAGTGTCCTCTTGGCTGAATGTTACCTGCATTAAAAAAGTGATAATCTCCACTTGAGATAGTGAGTACCTTATCTGCAGGAAGCACCACTGCTCTCAGAGGAAGAGAAACAGAAAACACACAAGAGAGATCCGGTAAGAGACAGTGAGAACTGGATCTAAACCTCAGAAGTAGTTATTTACAAGAAATGTGGCTTCACATTTGGATAACATGAGCGATTCCCTGTATGAGTTTCTATTCTGCCACTTAGCCTAACCTCATTGCCCCAAATTGAAGACCAAACTTGGTAAAATTTCTCCAGATCAACTAAATAATTTGTACCAAACTTACTAATCATGAAATTAATCATATAGTAATTTGCCCAAACTTGGACAAAATATGGGAAAACACCAAAAAATTTTTTTAAATGGTTCCTTATTTGGAGTTATGGAGAAAGGAGCCTAATGTTACTGGAGTAATGTGGGCGAAGGTGAGTAAGGTTAATATGATGCAGGTGTATAAGTTGAAAGTGCAAAATGGAGGAAGCAGAATGAGGGCTTCTGATCACTCTTCCTTCATTTCAAAGTTATTTAGATCAGGAAATGCCATTTCCTTCTCTATCTAGGATGATAGGCTTCTTAAGCACAATGGCATTTTTGCCTTGAATTCTTCCTCCATATCTCCCTTCCAGTGGTATCTCTACTCAAGATTGCTGAAACCAGGAGCAACTGGTAGAAAACATTTTATTCACAGCAAGACTTGACTGCATCCTCTGTTGGCCAAGATGGTTTCTAAGACAAGATGTCCTTCAATGAAATAAGAAAATGTTCAAATTTATTTTCTTCTGAAACCCTCACTGAACTTAAATGCACTTATAGCTAAATATTCGCAGAAATCAGGCCTAGAATCATATGCTCTTTGCCTATTTTTCTGTACTGCAAATGTCTCTCTAGGAGATTCATATGCTATTTAGTGCTATGACTATAATAAGGATACAATTTAATTAAATATATCTCTTTGTCCAAATGTACAAAATAATATAAATCCATGTTCTAATGGAGAAACAGTAGGTCAAGTCTAATTTGTCACCCAGCTATTTTTAAAAATATATTTTTTATTGTTGATAAGTATTACAGATATTTTTCATTTTCTCCACCTTTGCCCCCCTTCTCCCAGCCCTTACCAACTCCCTCAGGTCTTCACTATTTACCAGCTAACTATTGGCCTTGGATGAGTCACTGGACCTCCCTAGTTCCTACCTTCCTCCTCTGTAACATGGAGATTTGGCTAGATAACCTCCAAAGTCCCCCCATCCCTGCTCTAAAACTCCCCAATTCTTCAGAAAACCAAGACAGAGTAATCTTTTCTCTAATTATTTTATAGCTTCCAATTATCAATCCTGTTCTTTTGGTTGCCAGGTATCTAAATAAACCTGAATTTCTTGAATTATTTAAGGGCAATTATCACATTTAAATATAAGTGTTTGTTTGCACTATAACCAAAAGAATTTTAGCATAAGGTCCTATAAGCCTTCATTTAATTTAAAAAAAACAAACTTCCTGTCTATGATTCATCAACTTTCAAGTCATCCAAACTTGCACTGACCTTGACATGCTTTTAATAAGCTTAGTGACTCACCAGAAAGACAAAAGGAATAGATTCTGTTAGTGTTTTAGACTCTTCGCTGGTAAGAGCCCTCAAGGGAAAGCAAGATACACAGTTGGCAACCAGCATCTTGGAAAGAGATTGAAAATGAAGTTGCCACCAGAAAGGCAGAAGGGCAATTAATAGCTTCAAGTTTTTCATGTAGAAATAAAGAATGATAAATAAATGCTATCTCTTCTCTTTGATAATTGGCAATAACAACTCATGAACAAAATATTCATGCTAGTACAGCAAAGAAGGTGTGATGACGATAAAAGGCCATGGCAAGTCAGGAAGGATGTTTACCCTGGTTTAAAAAGATCATCTTTCCTTGTCTGTGTCTCACTTCCTCTTTGAGCTGCTGACCTATTCTATCCTGACAATGATCAGTGGACTTTTGAGAGATTTTACTGACTCTGCATAAGTTTGAAGAAGTTCTCAGTAAACTTGGACCTATGCCCCTTATTTAGGCAAAGGAAAAGGAAAATAAATTGAGCAATGTAGAATTTACTTTAGAATTGAGTTTCATGAGAAGGAAGTGTGTGTGTGTGTGTCTGTGTGTGTGTGTGTGTGCATGTGCCCCAGGTGAAACACATTTCTGAGAAAATTCATCAGAGCACCACGCCCAGGGACAGTGTGAGGCCCCAGACCTGAATGTAGACTTCAGATGAGATTCCAGGTCTTAATGCTATGTTTTACAAGTATTCTTAAAACTGGCAACATAAAGGATGGGTTCTTAAGATTTATTATAGCCCATTTGACTTTGAGATATTGAGCCAAAATACTCTCCTTCCCAGATGCCCTGCAGGTGGGTTCCCCAGATTTCTGAGTAGGTGCCGGCAAGTGATAGCCTCATCAATGATATTCCAGCCTTTTGTGCCCCAGGGTCTGTGCCACAAAATCCATTAGGCATTAGGAGGTTTTAAGACTTTTGCAGTGATGGAGTAGGGCATGATGGAGAGAGAAACATTATGTGTTCAATTCAGTTGTACTTTTATTAAACTTTATTCAGAATATTCATAATACAATATGAAATCTTAGGTATGATTGAATCAAATACTTTATTAAACAAATTGCAATATGTATTGGAATCGTATTGTATTTTTTCCATAAAATAATTATTTACATGCATTCATAAAGTTCATACCTCAACACTTGCAGTTTTGAGTTCTTCCTATATATTCTATAATACATACACATATAACAATAGTGTGTTTTCTTTACTTTTAGAATAACAAATACAATAAAATATGAACTTGGAAATAGATAATCCTCAAAACGATTTTTCATATTATCAAATAATTTTTACTTTGCAGAGTAGTTTCACTATCGGAAAAAAATCCCACATGCTTCATCTTTTCAATGCTCTCCCCATCCCAAATGCCTGGCAACTATTATTTACCATCTTTGTAGTTTTGCTTTTATCCTGAATATCATATAAATAGAATCATGCCATATGTAGCCTTTTCAGACTGACTTTTTTTCACTTAGCAATATGCATTTAAGACTCTTCCATGGTTTTTCATGATCTTTTTACATATGCCTATAAGTCTTTAGTGTTTTCCTACTTTCTGGTACACCACAAGTTCATCTACATTTCCTCCTTCCAGCCCTGAAACTGTTTTTTTTTTTTTTTCTTTTTTTCTTTCTTTCTTTCTTTCTTTCTTTCTTTCTTTCTTTCTTTCTTTCTTTCTTTCTTTCTTTCTTCTTTCTTTCTTTCTTTCTTTCTTTTTTTTCTTCTTTTTTCTCAAGGAGCTCAGTGGAATGGTGTTTAGAAACCAATATCTGGACACAAGTTGTGCTTTATTGCTACTGGGATGTCATTGCTTCTATGCCTCTTCAGATAAGTAGAATATATATTTATTTAAATCATGGCAGAATCACACTAAATCCTCTGTTCTTAATACAAAACCCCAAAGGATTCTTCCTTTAATGGAAAGGAATTCTACATTTGTTACTTCAAATCAGTGCCCCCTACTTAGGAAAGTTTCTTGTTTTGTCTCAAATTTGGAGCCATTTATTTCTTACTTGCTCCTAGAGTAACTCAGCAAGTGACTCAAAAAAAGCTGATCTGTAAGGGATTGGTTTTTATGGTGACCATTTTTCCCAAGCAGAATATTATACTTTCCATTCCTTTTGCCTGGATCTGAAGGTGCAACCTGTTATTTCTTTTAGTACCAATTAACACAACAACACTTTTCAAAATCCTAAGTACCTCACACGTCTCAAAGATTCTGGGAACAACCCTAATTGTACAGCTTTCTCCAAGAACAGCAGAGTAGAGAGAACAAAAAGGACAGGGCTGACTGTCTCATCATCTCTTACAGCCTCTATTTGTATTTCTTAATATTTGGAGTCCTGTGATTAGGAGAGTACTTCTGTTACCAGAGAATTGTTGTGGGGTCAAATCCTGGGTTCAAAATAAGACCATCGGAGGCTGATGATTAATTAAAAAAAACAGGCAAGGATTTATTGAAATATCTGGCCAGGACAGCCGCGAGAGCACCACACGCAGGTGGACTCTACACGATTGCCCCGCTTCAGGGGTAGGCAGTTTCTTTTAAAGGTTCCACATGAATTTTCCTTTGTGCTAAATTCTAAAGCCTAAAGACTACATTCTAAAGACTGGGGTCAGCCGGCAGGGTCATTCCCAGCCACATCCTGCTGGACATTGGAATGTGGCCCTATCTTGCGATAGCCGATAATGCAGAAGCAGAGCTCAGTGGTTAGTCTCTAAAGGTTATCTACAGTTTCTATCCCTGAAGCTACTGAGTCAGTGGGAATCAATCTCCTGTGGTCCTGGTCCCAGGCAAGGGAAAATTGCCTTAGCCTCCAGGTCTCCACCTGGAAGCTGAGGTAAGTACCCTGTGTTTTAATCAGATGCAGGAACCAGACTTAGCAGAGTTAAAATTTAAACAGCAGTTTTTACCAAAGTATGGTTGCCACTATATTTCAGAATTAAGATACAATATCTTAACTCTCATATTCTCTTCAAGGTAAAGGGTGTGCTGTGTAGAATGCTGCTGAACTTTCTTCCTTGGCTCCAAGATTGCCCTGTTCCATCAAAAGAAAATTGTTTTTCATAACAAAGCTGGCTTAATTTTCAAGTGGCCTTGCATAATACAAGTGACTGTGGCAATGACAGAGATGTGGGTTTCCTGTTTCTTTTCTTTTATGAAATCCAAGGGGGAACCAAAATGAAATGCAAATGGAAGCTTTCTTTGTCTTCTTTATACTGAGCTTTGTTTGAGGTTCCAAATTCAACAGAAGGAGGGTGCGGCAAAATTTCCAGCAGCTGCAGCCAGGATTAACTGTACTGTCTTGTTCTTTTGCCAAATCCATTTCTGAAACAAAATGAAACAGGCCCTAAACCTTCATAATCTTTGAAAGTAAGACGAACGCACAGGCAGAGGGCTGTGCTTGAGAAGATCAGGGCTTGTAGTCGGTTTTGCCGCTTAAGGTCACATGGCCTCGGGCAAAGCTCCCTTCCCACCTAAGCCCGCTTCCTTCTCTGCAAAACAGGAATAAAAGTCACCGCCTTGCTTACCTCATAAAGGCATCTGAGGCTCAAATTAAATACGATAATGTCCAAGAGCTTTGTGAGCTCCAAAGAACTATAAATACAAGGTGTTATTAGAAGTGGTTGAATGTAAATGATGAGGCAGCTTAATTTAAGTAATTTCAAATGCCTCCAGCATAATAGAGTTGTGTGAGAGCGTTAGATATTGCCATTGGCCTGTGGTGAAGGGAGAGAGGGTAGGTCTGGGATGGGAAAGATGGTATTGATTTGTCTCCCCAGGTAAATTGGGGGCCGAGTTGGAGAAGGCAAGAAAAATCTTGGAGTTTTTGCCGGGACCGGTTTGGCTCAGTGGATAGAGCGTCGGCCTGCGGACTGAAAGGTCCCGGGTTTGACTTCGGTCAAGGGCATGTACCTTGGTTGCGGCATATCCCCAGTGCGGGGTGTGCAAGAGGCAGCTGATCTATGATTCTCTCTCATTGATGTTTCTAACTCTCTGTCCCTCTCAATTCCTCTCTGTGTAAAATCAATAAAATATATTTTTTTAAAAAAGAAAAGGAAAATCTTGGAGTTTTTGAGAACACAACTATGATGATGAGCCAGGATTTAACTGCAGGAGACAGAAAAATGGCAGGAGGGACCAAGTGTGCTCTAGAAATACCAGAAGTGGACCGAAAGATGTGGCCCAGAAGGGGAAAGAAAACAGAGGAAGTTGAGCCTGTAAAAGAGCGGAGGAGGGGCAGCTGATGGAGGCACGTGAGGGAGGCTGCACAACTGAGGGCCAGGAGGGAAGGACTTTTCCAGTCTTAGGCACAAAGGAGCCGCCGGCCCAGAGGCCAAACCTGGAGAATCAGCTGGAATTGGGCTTTATATCCTACATCACCAGTTTTCAGACATTTAAAGATCTATTGATATGTGAGTGTCTACAAGAAAGGGGATCTCATGTTTCAACAAAATCTTATACAGAGCCCCATCCTGTAAAATAAATATTGAAGCTACTCTGTTGAAGCAAGGCTTGGAGAATCCAGGGTCACTGGACTTCTCTCTGGATCCCATTGGCAGCAGCCAAGGCACCTCTACAGGGAGCCAAGGCTCTACTGAGAGTCAAGGAGAGGACACTCTTTCTTGTTATGTCTCTGGTGCCTCGCACATGTTAGTTGCTCCATATTTCCTGAGTGAATAAATGTGTGAGTGAGACATAGGGTCAGTGGTCTGCAGGAAAGAATGCAGGTCAATGAGTTTAGTGGATTCTGCCATCACATGGTGAAGCTGTAGCTTACCATCTAACACAGAAAGATCTCTCAGGCTTTAGCCATGGACAGGGAGGTGGATCACTGTGGCTAGCTCCCTAGTCAGGGTGTGTGTCCAGCCACAGCAACCAAAGTTATAGAGGGTAAGACAAGCCAGAACCAGAGGACACGTGGATGGAACATATCCTGGTCATTTCATCACAAAAACACAGCCAGCCCACGGCTCTGCTCTTACAATGGGGCAGGCTGTCTTCAGAGTCACACCCACAATAAAAACAGCTAACATTTACCGGGTGCAACTGCTTGCCAGGCAGTAATAACCCCTTCATGCCTGGTAATGGGCAGCATAATGGCTCTCCCGAAGGCGTTTATGTCACAGGCCCTGGAGCCGTTGACTATGTTGTTAGATGGCAAAGGAGGACTGAAGATTGCAAATGGAATTAAGTTTACTAATCAGCTGCTTTGAGATGGAAGAATAGCCCAGATTATCAGGCGGGCTCAGTGTAAGCAGAGAACGTGAAAGCAGGAGGCAGGAGGCATTCAGAGAAGATGTGGCTACAGAAGCCGATGTAATGTGAGTGCCCACTGACCATCACTGACTTTGCAGGAAGCGGGGAATGAGCCAAAGCATGAGCCAAAGCCTCTAGAAGCCGGAAAAGCAAGGAAACAGATTCTCCTTGAGAGCCTCTGTCTCTCCTGACCCTTGATTTTCAGCTTAGTGTAACCATGGCAGACTTCTGTCCTCCAGGACGGAAATCTTAAAAAGTATGTGTTGTTTTAAGCCACAGTCTTTGGGGTGATTTGGTACGGCAACAATCGGAAATGAATACAGATTTTCTCACTCCTCTTTCACAACAGCCCCATAAGATGGGTACTTAGTATTGCTATTTTACAGATGAGTAGACTGAAGTTTGGAGAGGTTGATTCACTTGCCCCGGAGGTGAGTGGGTGGCCTGAGTCCAGAGCTGGCTCTCTCAGCCAACCTAAGATGGCCTTGTTTCTTTATTTCACAAACGAGAAACTGAGTCCCAGAGTTGTATCCTGAGCTGCCCCAGTCACACAAGTTGGTGACAAAGCTCAACTGTACCCCATGAGAACGGTGTAGGCCAGCACTTCACAGACATACGTGTGCACACAAGTCCCCAGGAGTCTTGTCAGGAGATGCAGGCTCTGACTCAGCAGGTCTGGGCTGGGATCCAGGTCCGTGTTTCTAACCAGGTCCTGGGGAAGGTCGATGCCGCTGGGCCTGGTGTAGTGCGGCTGCTGGCTTTGGGATTTCCCAGTGATTCAGACCCATAGGAGAGCTTCGGGGCTCTAGTAAGAGGAGGGGGCACTCGGGAAGGAGAGAGGGTGCTTAAAATGGGAGAAACATAAGAACAGAGGGGGCAAAGTTCTGTGGAGAATGAGACTCAGGGTCTCAGAGGGAAAGGTCAGAGTCAAAGACAGGCTATCACTCTTTGGGCCCCCCTTGAGAACTATGTCACACGAGCATGATGTATTGTTGTCATATGAAGTCATTTAAAACTAGCAGGCATCATAGGTGCCTCTGCTCTTTTATGGGACAGCACACACAGGTTGAGGACAGTCTTTCTGCGGTGAAAACTAAAATAGCTTTATGGACTATTGGACTGTCTCAATTCCTCTCTGTGTAAAATCAATAAAATATAAAACAGCAGTCTCCATTCCCTACTATATATTTTATGTGATTTTTTTTTAGAGAAAAAAAGAGGACAATCTGTTTATTCTTTGAGAAGTGTCTTTAAAGCTTTGACAGAATCAAACATCTCCTGCCCTAGCCCCTTCCTTTCCTTTCCTTAGCCTAAGCCTATCAACTCAGGGCCAGGAGTGTGGTTCTCTGAGACTTCATTCTGTGCTTCATTGAGAGAGAGAGAGAGAGAGAGAGAGAGAGAGAGAGAGAGAGAGAGAAAGAGAGAGAGAGAGAGAGAGAGAGATGTCCCACCCCCATTTGAGTGGGATTGCTCTGAGGTTCTCCTCAACTTCACTGTACGAGTGAAGGATTTCCTGCTGGCTGTGGCTACCAGAGCTGCCTGAGGGCCAGGGATAGTCTGGTTTCATTTTGAAACAATAAGCACGCAAGCAAGAAATATCACCTTTCCCTTCAGATACATGGACTCAAAGAGGAAGCAAGTGTTTGGCTGACTGTTTCCTAAGGGCATAGAGTGAAAAACACACCTCTATATGTTTACAATGCCTCGAAAATGAAAGAAAAAAAAAAATTTTTTTTTACTTAGCTGACTCAGCACTTTTAACCTTTAATACTCCCTAATTTACAGTTTGCAAAATGGAATTTCAAAGCATTTTAAAGACAGTTCTTAAAGATCTTCTTAGAGACAGTTCACTTCGCTGAAGGAAATTATCCAGCCAGTGTTGTGATGCTTTGAAGTCTTCGGGGGCTATGTCAAACTGTGGTGCCATTGCAAGGGCAAATTCTTGAATCTGAGCCCTATTCACAATCAAAGCCTTTGCTCTCCTGTCAACAACCCATTCTTCAAACTTTCTTAGTTCTAGGATTTACCTCTAGAGTAGTGGTGTTCTCCTGGAAAATAATAAAATATGCTGATTAGTTGTCTGGATCACTCAGGAAGCACTGGAGAGTCCTCTGAAGTACCAGGAAGGTCCATGGTAGGTGCTTTCCTTTGCCAGGGTCCAGGTGGCCACAGCGGGAGGATTCGGGCCATCGTGGGTGCCCGATGCTACGGGCGCTTTCAGTTCTCCCTGTGAGGTGGTGAAAATGCACGGCTTGGGAGTCAGACATCCCTCGTTAACAGGTTGTTTTGAATGGGCCCTTATCTTTCTCCTTTGTTTATTTTTCTTCTATGGGTTTACGTCCTTATCTGAAAAATGTGAATCATAAAACCTTTATCAGGATTACTGAGATTGAAGGAGATGATTTGAGAGAACAAAATAGGCCCTAAAAATGTTCATTCCTCCAAGAGCCAGAAGTAAACAGACTTCAAGAAAAGTTTTGTTTGGCTGAGGAATGTATTGCTATTTTTCTTTCTTATATCATTTTCCTCATATTTTCCATGGTCTACCAGTAAAATGTTTATTGGTTATAATCTACAGAATTCACGAATACACACAAATAAATGCAATGGCTATTTTTAGAGAAAAAAATGATAATAAATCATTTAATTGATTGTCCTGTTGATATGAACAAAGATTCAATGCCAGAAAAGACCTTCTTCGGTGCCTACCCTGTTTCCCCGAAAATATGACAGTGTTTTATATTAATTTTTGCTCCCAAAGATGCGCTAGGTCTGATTTTCAGGAGATGTCTTATTTTTCCATGAAGAAGAATACAGTACACATTTATTGTTAAATGAAAATAAAGGAAATTATTACCTGTATACGGTACGGTAGTACGGTAGTTGTCAACACAAACCATACAAACTGTGAATCCTACAGTATCAAGAATTTACTCATTTATTCAATGACAATCATGTCATCATCTTCTGGAACATCATCATAAAAATCCAATTCCTGAATTTCTGGTGAATTGCTTGTGACTCCATTTCTTTCAGAATCAGTGGACCAAATCTCTCATATTTAGCAATAGCACTGTCTTTAAATGAGTACTTCTTGTCAAAGTAGCCTGCTCGCAGTGCATTTGCAATGCAACTGTCAGTGATTTTCTCCCATGAATTCTTCACCCAAGTCACAACTTCTTGCAGTTTAGGTTCCACAAAGTTTCCACGCTGATTTCTCTCCATTCTATTTTCAATGTAGTCATTAATTTCCATGCGCAAATTGTCTTTGAATGGCTTGTTTATTGCAATATCAAGAGTCTGGAGATAGGCCGTCATTCCTGCGGGAATCATTATCTGACCTATTTTTCTTTCATGAAGAAATGTCTTCATGTCTTTAGCGTGGTGAGTGCTGGCTGCATCCCAGACTAGCAGACCTCTTTGGCTCCCTCGCATAACAAGCGGCAGCATTAAATCGACCCACTTCCTTATAACTGCTTGTGTGGCCCAGGCTTTTTGAGTTTCAGGAATAAAAATGCCCAAAACACGTTCAATCTTTTCCTTCTTGCCCTTAGAAATGATTCAAGGTGGGATTTTAGTGCCATCCAGACGAATTGCCAAAATACAGGAAACGTGCACTTTTGTAAGCAGTGGAGGGAATGTACACTAAGGAGGCACCCCGCTGTTCAATTGTTGTTTGAGATGATTGGCCCATAAACACTGCAGTTTCTTTTTTTTTTTTTTTTTTTTTAATATATTTTATTGATTTTACACAGAGAGGAATTGAGAGGGACAGAGAGTTAGAAACATCGATGAGAGAGAAACATCGACCAGCTGCCTCTTGCACACCCCCAACTGGGGATGTGCCCGCAACCAAAGTACATGCCCTTGACCAGAATCGAACCCAAGACCTTTCAGTCCGCAGGCCGACGCTCTATCCACTGAGCCAAACCGGTCCCGGCAACACTGCAGTTTCATCCATAGCAATCATATTGGAAAGATTGTATTTAGAGAAGTCAGCATCATCAATAAAGGACTTGAATGCAAGTGCTCGCTTAATAACTTGAGTATCTTCCATCCTAAACAATGTTGTAGATCTTCTTAAAGACAGTTCACTTCGCTGAAGGAAATTATCCAGCCAGTGTTGTGATGCTTTAAAGTCTTCGGGGGCTATGTCAAACTGTGGTGCCATTGCAAGGGCAAATTCTTGAATCTGAGCCCTATTCACAACCAAAGCCTTTGCTCTCCTGTCAACAACCCATTCACAGATCAGGTCTTCCAGCTCGGAAAGTAATGGTTGCCGACCTGATCCACACTTGTGCTTTTTAGCATTTCCCTTGTCCACTTGTTCAATGAGGTTACCATACTCTGCTTGCCATTTTCGGACCAATCTTCATTTTCGGACTCAACATCTTCTCTTTAAGATTTTGGCCCCAAGAGTCTTCCATGAATCCTTTCTTGTACTCCATGGAGTAGCTTTTTCTTTTTGCATTCATTTCTAGGGGTTAAAAAAAGGGACTGGGATATCAAGGTGCGGGGAGGGGGATCACTTAAAATGACACAGGGGGATCAGAAGGAGGAATCAAAATGGCACAGGAGAATCAGAGAGGGGATTACCATTTTAGTAACCCCTTTTGATCCTCCTGTGTCATTTTAAGTGATTCCCCTCCCGCTACCCCTGTCCTACTGAACACCTTCACCTTCACCAGACATCCCCCTACCCCTTTATCAGACATTTACCCCCTGTGGCCTGCCTGGGGACTGTCACTGGGCTTGCTGGGGCCTGGATCTGGGCTGGAGCAGGGTCTGCCACTGACTGATAACCTTCAGTCATGAGGGCGGCCACGAGCATCAGGTAGTGTCACCAGAGACAGACCAGCACTCAGCACCTTCGCCATGTGCGTCCGCTCTAATCCTCCTGTTCTTCTACACGCATCTGTGAAAGTCTCCTCCTCTCTCCCATCCCGCGCTCACCGCTCACTCTGACCTCCACTCTGCCTCCACATAGCAGTGACGTCAGGACTCCACGTAAGGTCACTGGTTGCTAGACGCCAGTCGGGGCGGCCCTAGCGACCAGTTTATGGTAAATTAATTTTCATTGAGACAGAGCCTAGAGGGGGGCCTTATTTTCGGGGGAATGCCTTATATTTTACTCAGAAGGAAACCTGTAAGTAGGTCTTATTTTCGGAGGATGTTTTATTTTCGGGGAAACAGGGTACTAGAAATTGTTGGGGACCAGAAGAGTTAGACTTTCATTCCTGTCTCCCTTCAGTCTCCTCCCATCCCTACCCCATACACAAACACTTTCCTCCCTTGCCAGGTGGCAGAGAAAGCGCTTCCAGGGTGATACTGATGGGAATATTCCTTTCATTGCCTTCTGATTACATCCCTAAGCCACATAGCTAAGGTCGGCTCAGGAGAACCAGGGGCCCGCCCAATCCCAAGCCAGGCCTTCTCTCTCCTTGCTGCAAAGTTTCTAACCAAGGCGGAAGTACTGGAGTGCTGGCAGATTTCCTGTCTAAGAGCCAGTCAGAGGGAATTAAGCTTAAACTGGAGAACTCCTCCCTTGCACTGGCTTTCCAAGGCCCTAGATATAAGTTCTCATGGTCATAAGTTTTTTTAAATAGAAGTTGAAAGACATATTTTAAGCGTAATCAGTGAAGACCCTATTTCTTTTACTCTATTTTTTCTTCCATCATTCTTGTCAGTGGCGCTGTGTATGTCTGTGGGCTGTTGGGGAGAAGTTGAGTCGGAGATACAGTTAGCTGGAGATAGATTCAGTGGGATAATTTATGTCTGCTGAGATCTCTTCCATGTAGTTAAGCTGTTGCCCAATCTCTGGGGGTTGTCACAGGGGTCGTCTTTGGACCTGGACATGTCCTCCTGCAGCATCTGGCCCTGGAAACATGAGAGTAGAAGAGAAACAAGGTTTGAAATGTTTGGAGCCAGAAGACAGTCTATGGAACATTTCTCCAATAATCAGAAAATGAAAGATTCACTTTTCAAATGTGCCTAGTCAAAATGCAAGTTCTTTCCTGTCAGGAATATGCTAAAACATGCATAGACGATTGTGATACTCTACATATATACATTTTTTCTCTTTTTTTCTGCATTGATGGGAAAATGTTTATCAGAATTCCTGAGTGTGTAAGCACCAAGTCTGAAGCAGTGCTACAAAAGCAAGGTGTCTGCAGCAGTTCACAATGGAAAAGAATAAAAATAGAGAGTTCCAAAAATCAGGACAACAATCTTTTTGGTCATGATGGCAGAGCAGATAAATGCTATGCTTGTCTCCTCCCGTGACCACATCAAAATTATAACTTAACTACTGAAAAGCCACATTCAGAACTGCCTGAAGTCTAGCTGAGCAGAAGTGCTATAACTAAGGATATAAAGAATAAGCCACATCAAGATGGGGGCAGAGAATACAGAATGGCTGGTCCCCCATGCACATGTGCTGAGGAGCCAGGTCCCAGCCCCACACCAGGCTCCACAACCCAGGACCAAGTACAGGCAGAGAGGTCTCCATAACTTCTGGATGTGAAAACCAGTGGAAACTGTGGCTGAGAGATTCCCTGCCCTGGTGACTCCCTGAGACCCCACCGCACCCAACCTGCAAACCCACCCAAGCCACTTCCAGTGTTTTCCTCATACTCCTCATACAAAGAGCATGTATTGGCTTGTGCTTTGGACTTTTCTAAAATCACTCAAAGGTTCATAAAACCCAAATAAGCAACATCTGGCCTCTGCACACCTCGTACCTCTTGCTAAGCAACCCCAAACTCAGCACTAGTGGTAGCCACATCAGTTTGCAGTTTAGCCTCTCCCAGGCACTTCCAAGGCCAGCACAAGTGGCAACAATCTATAGATCACTTTGTGACTCATACCAAGTGGCTCTGGGCAGGGCACAGGCAGCAGCTAACCCTGGCTTGCATCTGAGTCCCTCCCAAGAAGCCCCAGAACAAACACACCTGGTGGTCAGCTTCAGACCAACCAAAGCACCACCCAACCACTTTTACAAAATAAGTGAACAAACAACACAGAAACAAACTCATAGATACAGAGAACATTTTGATGGTTGCCAGATGGTTGGAGGTTGGGTGAAAAGGGGGAAGGGATTAAGAAGGAAAAGATGGTAGTTACAAAATAGGAAAGAAAAGTACAACATAGGGAATACAGTCAGTAAAATTGTAATAACTATATACAGTATGTTGTCAGATGGGTGATTATTTCATGTTATATAAATGTCTAATAACTATGTCATATACCTGAAACTAATATACATTTGTTGTTTGTCAAATGTAATTGAAAAATAAAACATCATTTTAAGAACATTCAGGACAACAATCTTATAAATGTACATGACTACCAATAATGATTTGGAAACCAGAGATAAATTTTTCTAAGCAACCCATTGTAGAAAAGAGATTTCAATAAACCCTGCTAGAAGGAATATTAAATTATGGTCCTACTAGAGGCTTGGTGCACGAATTTGTGCATCAGTGAGGACCCTCAGCATGGCCTGCAGGATAGGGCCAAAACTGGCTGTCCAGCATCCCCTGAGGGGCCCTGGATTCCAAGAGGGCACAGGACAGGCTGAGGGACCCCACCAGGGCATGACTGAGGCCAGGGAGGGGCGAGGGTGGTTAGCCAGCCAGGGAGGGATTGCAGGAGGGCTCCAAGGTGTTTCCAGCCTGTCTTTCTCAGTCCTGATCAGCTGGACCCCAGCAGCAAGCTCACCCACCGGTCAGTGCACATCATAGCAACTGGTTAACTGGTCAATTGTTTGCCCCCTAGTGGTCAGTGCACATCATAGCAAGTGGTTGAGTGGCCTTAGCATATCATTAGTAGATTATGCATTGATTGGTTGAATGGATGACCAGACGACTGGACACTTAGTATATTAGGCTTTTATTATATAGGATTCTCTCTATAGATAATATGACAGAATTTAGTCATATGAGGTGATAAAAATTTACATATCCTAAATAATATTACAGCAATGTGTCAGATAGTTAATTAGTAAAATGCTGTCATTTTTCTGGATTAAAAAAATTCTGTAATTTATTGTGATACATTTTTTCATTCTAAGTAAATATTCACTTTCATACCTAATTTTGGATGTATTATTTTATATTATTTTTCTTAATGAGAGTCCCCCCAATCATACAAGTTTTAGCTCCCTTAAAACCTGATGTGTCTCTAGTTTCAATGTATTATTTAAAGCATTTTCTTTCTTTTTTTAAATATATTTTATTGATTTTTTTAAAAATATTTTTTTTATTGATTTTTTACAGAGAGGAAGAGAGAGGGATAGAGAGTTGGAAACATCGATGAGAGAGAATCACTGATCAGCTGCCTCTTGCACACCTCCCACTGGGGATGTGCCAACAACCTAGGTACATGCCCTTCACCAGAATCGAACCTGGGACCTTTCAGTCTGCAGACTGACGCTCTATCCACTGAGCTAAACCAGTTTTGGCTATTTAAAGCATTTTCAAAAAAAGGATTCAAAGTTATAGACACAGCCAGCACAGTAGTGAAAGCCAAAAATGAGGTTGCTGATGTACAAAATGAACCTGAACAACTACTCTGGACGCAATCAGGGCTCTCATGAAGGATTTGGGATAAGCCACCCGCCCACCTCCTTTCCACCCTCAGTGTGGCCATCAGGCAGCCCAAAGGATCCTGCCTGAGTTGCCATCACACCTTCTCTTTCTTCTCCTTTTCAATTCTTCTGTTTTTAAAGTAAGTTTGTAGTTTGACAATATAATACATGTCACAGCCTCAAAAGGCAAGTAGCTCTAAGAGGTCGCAGTGAGGCACAGCAGCTCCCCGTCTCCATCTCCAGGCAACTGCTGACTGTTTTCTCCAGTTATTTATTTCTACATTTTAACAGAACATGCTAACCTGCAGCTAAGTAATTTAATTGTAAGCTTTTTCTGTTAACTTTTGACTTTATTGTGTAACTAGTGGCCCAGTGCATGAAATTTGTGCACATTAAAATGGAATTAATTAGAGGAAATATTTTAATAGTGCTATTTGCCCTTTCTCTATACTATAAGTATCAGAGATAAAAGAAAATTGGCAAAATATATATATGAAAATATCCCTCCTGTCAGAGTCTGGGGCGCAACATGGGACCTAAAGTTAAGTCCCTGCCCACCTGTGTGTGCCTTGAAATCACGCAAGACCCAGACCCAGTCGGCCCCACCCCTGTCAAGCCCCGCAGGGTGGGGGGCACGGCCTCAGGTCGCCCAGCCCCAGGATGAGGGTATGAGAGGGTGAGGGTGTGAGGGGGTGAGGGGGTGAGGGCGCAAGGGTGCAACGACCACTTGCATATTCTCTATTATATAGGATAAGAAACTTTAGTCCTTTTTTACCTCTCTCACTCTACTCTCTACTCCCCACTTTGGACATTCAGCAAATTGGGGTTAAATCAATATTTGGTGCTTATATCATTATGCATAGCACATATATTTGTTTTTTAAAAACAGAGACTTCTCTGCCCTCCAGTGAGACTGATTGCTCAATGGGTCTGCTGTCCAGCTGTGATTCCAGACTTCCCTTTACCCATAATTTGTGTTGGAGCCCTTGTTTTCTAGAACTTGTCTCTTCCTGTTTCATGGTTTAATTCCTTATTTTGGTAGAACACTTCCTTCAGGAACTTCCTGAGAAAGAGTTGGTGGAGAGAAATTTTAAAGCCCTTGTTTGTCTGAAAATGACACTATTTTACCTTCACGTTTGATAGGTAGTTTAGCAAAGAATAGGACTATAGGCCAGAAGAAGTTTCTCTCAAAAGTTTGAAAGTAAAATTATGGGACCTCTGGTCCCATCTTTTCATATGCTTATTTGCCATTTGTATATCTTTTTTTCGGTGAGGTGTTCACTCAGATTTTTTGCCTATTTTAAATTGAATTGTTTTCTTATTGTTGAGATTTTAGAGTTCTTTATATATTTTGGGCAAAAGTCCTTTATTCAAAGATGTGTATTTTTCAAGTATTTTCTCTCATTCTATGGCTTGTCTTCCTATTTTTAACTGTTTTTTGTTTGTTTGTTTGTTTTGTTTTTAAATAGAAGGTTTTGATTTTAATGAAGTCTGACATCAATTTGGATTGTGCTTTTGGTGTTCTAATTAAAAAGTTATGCCTAACCCTAGGTCACTTAGATTTTCTCCTATGTTATCTTCTCGAAGTTTTATAGTTTTGCATTTACATTTAGGTTTAAACTAATTTTAAGTCAATTTTTGTACAAAGAGTACAGTCTATGGGTAGATAATTTTTTACATGTTTACATCTAGTTGTTCCAGCACCACTTGTTGAAAAGACCTCTTTGTCTCTTTGTTCTTCTACTTTCTGAGAGATTTTTTTCTCATCAGCAGTAGAAATCTCTTTAAGTTATCCATCTTAGGTTAGAGTAGGTTTAGAAAAACATAAAGCAAACCAAAACAAAATAAATCAAAACACTGTCTTATTCATGTTAGTGCTGAACCCGTGTCCTCGGCACCCTCCTTTAATCTCTCACCATTGGTATGTATTTCTATGTGCATCTCCTGGTTCTTAGGTGGATCCCATCCTACTGGCCTCCATCCTATTTCCTATTTTGTGGTTGATCATATTTACAGGTGTTTTCTAGGGATTAAAATTCCAGCATGTGGAGAAAATAGTGTATTTAAACCCAGTGCAGGAATAGGGACTAACTTCCTGACACAGAATTGCTAGATGGCACCGAAAAGGGCACTCACAGAGTTGCAGACAGTTTAGTGGTTTCAAGTATAGAAAGTCTAGGTCCAAACCCCGGCTCTGCCTCTGGCCATGAAACCTTTGATAAGACATTAAAACCCTCCCTGCTTTCTTTCTTTGTCTCTAAAGTACTGGTAATAATTGAAATTGCATTTTAAGGTCATTGGGGATTAAATTACTTAATTTCATACAAAGGGAATAGAACAATGCTTAGCATACGGAAGAGCTGTATACATGTTTTCTATTCTCATTGTTGCTTGACTAAGTTTGTGAGTCACCAAAATCTCAAAATCAGAACTTCAATCCGTTTGTGTAACTTTTTATTGTACACTTGAAGAAACTAGGGCTGGAATCACAGTATTGACTGAGTCATTCCAGCTCTTCCAATACTGACCAGCTTTCATATTTCAGCCCTAATTTAGAATGACGAAGTACCCGCATCAATGATAAGTGAAAAGGCTTACAGTGGCTTACCAAACTATTCCATTTTAATAGTCCCAGGAGTATCAACACTCCAATTATACTAGTCCCAGGGACTTGGACTTAGTAAGGTCACCATTTGATTTACCGTTCTTGATACTGGATCAGGAATATTAAACCTATGTATCAAGGAAATTTCAGGTTCTTCTGTGTTAACCTGACCCTACTCACTCTGCTCCTATCACTTCACAACCTACACTACCTCTGGTCCCAGTTCTCATATTTAAAAGCAGAAAGTCACCCAAAGCCCTGCTAATTTTTATTTAAAAAAAATTTTTTAGGAAAACATTCCTATTTTCACATCAGAATTTGAACTCCTATTGAGTTCAGTGACTGACAAGCTCCCAAGGATGTGTGATCCAGCTCAGAGTACTAAATTAAAGGAAAAAGCTCAGAATACTAAGTTAAAGGAAAATAATATTAGGGATACTTTTCTTTAAAATGTCACCTAGTAAGCAGAAAATGTCAATTTATTTTGTGAGATGTTTTGGGAGAAAAATGTAGAATAATTTTTTGAGGTGTTCTGAGATTTAAAATAGCATCTAAGTTCTCTCTCCCCTCTGCTTGTGATATATCCCTTAAAATTTTGATTTAGGGTAAAGCCAAACTATGTAGGCTTGATTGCTGGTAGAAAGGCACTGTCAAATTGGGGTGTATGAATCATGGCTCAGAAATTACGAGTAGCTCTCACTTCCTTAGTTCTTGAAAGCAAGATCACGAAGGAGGGGAAAGTGGGTCAGTCCTTTAAAAATGCAGAGAGAAGGTTGAAGTGGTGAGGAAGGTCAAGCCTCTGGAACACTTTGTGTGGAAATCCCATAACATTATCGCCAGGACACACCGTAATGGTGATGACGATAATGATGGTGATGATGATGGCAATGCACTTAGCTCACACAGAGTCCTTTCATCTGTAGACTCGGAGTGCACCACAACCACTAATTAATTCTGAAGGCAAGGTACGCAAGAATCATTACCTCTAATTTACGGGCTTGGGATCCAGGCAGGAGGAAATTAAGTCCTTTTCCCAAGGCCACCTCAGAGTGAATACCAGAGGCGAAGAGTCCCTGCCTCCTTATTGTCCACTGGCTACTCTAAAGGAGCTACCGAAGGGCTTTCTTTTTCTCCACAGACAGAGCTCCTAGGTGCACCTGAGCCTTCCCGTTACAGAGTTTGGTGGATCTGGAGAAGGCTGAGAAGACGCCTGGTAGAATGACGTCTGAACCACAGCCTGGCTTTGGGAGCTGCCGTATCCCTGCCTACCCATGGAAACAGAAGCACGGAAGGTGTACATGAAACACCACAATTCACTTGAGGGCAAGAACTACAACTCATACTTTTGCACACCCTATATTAGCCAGCATGGAGCCCAAATTGTCACAATTTGGGTCATTTTTATTTTTATTTTTTATTGATAGTGCTTTCTTTGTAAGGGGGAGAGATTTTTCCTTTTTATCTAAAGTCTATTGAGTTAGTTTAACTTGCCTGTTCCTAGAAGGACTTCAGGCAGAGCCAGTAGCTGACCACCAAGGATTTGTGTTCCCCTCCCATTCAGAGTGGTTTCAGGAAGTGGCAGATCATTTGGGAACAATGTTTCCAAGGAGTTTTGCATGGAGATGACCAACTGGTTCTGTCTAATGGAATGTGAGAGGAATGGCTGTCAATTTCAGGCAAATGGGTTAAGTATCTGAATATCTTTCTATTTCTTTTAGCCACTGTGAGGCTAAATGTTGAGGTGGGCAAAGATAAGTGATACCTACAGACTTAGGGTAAATGAGAAGTCAACCTGTCATATGTACTCATCTTTTGGAGCCATTTGTGACTGTGGTTAGCCTACTCTGACTAACACAAGTCACCTTTAGTATATACACAAGGTGAAAAACAACTTAGAGATGATGCAATTAGGGCAAAAGGAAAGCAAGGATAAGAAAATGAGATGAACTCAAGTGCAAAGTACATACAGAAAATGCACGTGCTAGGCACTGTACACGTTGTTGGAAGCGGGCAACATATTAGGCTTTGAGTTTCCAGCACCCAAATCAAAGACGGGAATTCTATGAGTTACAAGATTAATGAAGCCCAGAAGAGAAAAACATGCCAACGCTCAGAAGAAATGCACATTTTTCTGGTTCTTCAAACTGAGATACATTTCTCCTAAAAGGCCTGTAGCTCTATTGGGTCACTTCCTCAAAAGCATCTGTACGGTGGCTATCACAGGAATGCTTCTATAGTTGATATAACATTCCTCATTGCAAAACATGGTATGTAAGTAAAGGTAGTTCAGAAATAGCACTTCTAAGAGATGCAAGATAATGTAGAGCACAAAGGCAGCTCTCCAATGGTCTGGCTTAACCGAGCATCCAAACATCTTAAAGGGGTGGCTTCCTTGCTTTGGCACAGACTCTGGGGTTATTGCTCAAGAATCAAAAACCATCTACTTCTGGGTGAGCCATGAAATAGAAGGCCAGCCACACAATGTTGCAAGAACATAGCCTGATCCGTTGGACGGAGGGCCTGTCAGGAGGTGGCCCAAACCTGACCTGCTGACCATAAAGTGAGGAAGGTCTCCCACGACCTGCTTGCTTGAGTGGGTGCTTCTGGTGTGAATGTTCACTCAGTTCCCACATCTCAGAGCTGGTGATGGAAAAGAAATCAAGGCTGCACCTACTGAGGTCATCCTTGGTTTCCTAAGGTCCCAGGCGTGGATGAGAAACATCTGGCCAGGAAGCCAGCCTGCCAGAGTCCTGGAGAAAGGATACCGAGCCACACCACCAGGAAGGTAAAAACCTCCTCAGTGTTATTCTGGCCAGCATTCAAATCCTCAGGGTTTGTGGAGCAAAGAACTACCTCATACAGCTGCCCTGCCAAAGGTCCTCAGAATGAGGTAGACTACAGCTCCCAATTCCTAATCCCTCCTGAAGCGAGGCACTTAATCCTGGAGGGATAAACAACGTCCCTCTGAAAGATGTTATGCTCTGAGGGAAGCCGTGTATCATGGGAAATGGCTAGACTTTTCTCCAGAGAACATGTTCTCCCTTGCTTAATGAGAAAGAGGTGGACACGTGTCAAACATCGCAAAGCTGTTTTGTTCCCATCTTTTCCTCTCCCCTTTCCTTCCTCCCTTTAGGACACAGATAGAAATAATACATTAGCCGAAACCAGTTTGGCTCAGTGGTAGAGCGTCGGTCTGCGGACTGAAAGGTCCCAGGTTCGATTCTGGTCAAGGGCATGTACATTGGTTTCGGGCACATCCCCAGTAGGGGGTGTGCAAGAGGCAGCTGATCGATGTTTCTCTCTCATCGACGTTTCTAGCTCTCTATCTCTCTTCCTTCCTCTCTGTAAAAAATCAATAAAATATATTTAAAAAAATAATAATACATTAACTATAACCATGGGTATTGTATTTACCAGTAGTATTTATTTACGAAGGCTGATATCAATAGAATTGAAATATTCATTTTTTGAAGCTTTTCATGGGATTCCCTCTTATAATATATATAGATATTATGTATCTATAATATATATGTAAATATCAATATATACAACATATATGAATTGGAAAAAGCCAGTTAAATTACCAGTGATTATTACCTAAATGATAAATCATAAATAAGGGTATGAAATTATAACAATAATAATAAGACAAATATACAAAAAATGATTAATTATAGAAAAATAAACTGTGTGTTTCATGTACTCCCAATTATAAACCTTCTTTTGCCTACTCCTGTTTATGTAATTATTCCCAGCCTTTGGTAAATTCACTCACTTTATTATTGTCTATTTTTTTTTAAGGAAGAGCTTTCCCTGTCTCCTCCTGAAAATATTATAAGGCATACATTAATTTTTCTAAATGTGATAGAATTAAATTGTTTTTTAAAAAGAATTTGGGTGAATTTCAGACTCATTTGAGATTATGAGACAAATTATGGATGTCTGAAAAACAACAAAGAATCAAACCACTAAGTTAATACTGTGTGTCTTCTCTTCTCTTTGATGCTTGTATTCTTTAGAGCCCCTTCTAAGACCTTTAATTCCTCTGGGAGAGGGTATGTGGGGCTACACTTTTTGTTTCCAGTTAATTTTTCATCCCTACAGCTTCAACACCATTTTCACACCCAAGGGTCACTAGCCTTCTTGGGTCAGACTCGTGAGGAAGTGCCGGAAGGTGAATCCCTGGGTCCTGCGGGCGCTGCCTCTCCTGCGGGCGCTGCCTCTCCTGCGGGCGTGGCCATGTTGTCCTGGGCAGTCCCTGCTGCTGCTGAGGCTCAGGAGGTAGGTTTTCACCATCCAAGTTCCCTCCCGAGAGCCTTGCCTGCCATCTCTCTGACATTCCTGTGGATAATGCTTTGCTTACTGGGAGTGAAGAGAGGCAAGTGAGAATCCCCTTGAACATGGATGACAGCCTTCCTCTCACGCTCCTGACTGGCAGAGCATTCAGGCAATGCCTCTACTTTAAGAAGTGCTAGAGCTGAGTTTCCTAATTAACAGTAAACTGGGAGCGACTTGCCAGGAAACTTGCAGTTCACAAGTTGCAGGAAAAATGCCACCTCCAAAGGCCCTACCTCCTAAAACCGTCACCACGAAGGTTAGTATTTCAGCATGAATCTGGGCAGGATGATTCAGTCCCTGGCCCCTTGGTGCAAGGGTCCTGGTGTTATCATCTGGAAATACGGAGCCAGTGGCTTCATCTGGAATAAGCCAGTGTGCCAGATGGTCAGGATCACAGCTAGTCTACATCTTTGAGAAAGTGAAGGGACTGGCACAGCTAAGACTGTGATGTCATGCAGTGTGCACACTGGTGTCCTGTAGAGTTAACCACCTAGTGAGTCTGTTTTTATAAATTTAGTCAACAGCCTGACCCCCGCTGTTCATTTCTCAGTCTGCACTTCCCTCTATGGGAGGGCCCACACAGGTAAACTCAGTGAGCATTGCTGGCTGATTTGTTTGCTCAGGGAAATGTCATGTGAATAAGAGCATTTAATCAATAACTTTGCCTTTGGTGGCGGTGATGATGGGTTGTTTCTTGGAAGATTATCCAGTTCCTGATATAGTAAGCATTATCTTTTTACAGTTAATTGTTGGCTTAAGTCTATATATATATATAAATATTTACAATATCCATACCTAAAATACTATACATAGTACATCTCTCTCTATAAAAGCCTAAGCAAGCAGCTGGAAGCTATGTGCATGGATCACTAGGGGGCAGAAGCTCAACGCAGGAGCGGAAACCAATGGAACAAACTGATGAATCTCAGAGGGAAGAGGGAAAGGGGAGAGTGGGAAAAGATTAACCAAAGATCTTATATGTATACTAGAGGCCTGGTACACAGATTCGTGCATTAGTGGGGTCCCTCAGCCTGGCCTGCAGGGATCAGCCTGAAACCAGCTCTCCCATATCCCCTGAGAGGTCCCCCGGATTGAGAGAGGGCGCAGGCCAGGCCGAGGGATCCCACCGGTGCACACATCTGTCCACTGGGCCTCTAGTCTAGTACATAAATATAAACACATACCTACACATGCGCAGAGATGCGCACATACTTTGAGATATTTCCAAAATACAAGAGAACTGGCAGTAGAAAGTAAGCTGTGGCTTATATTGTTATATGTTGTATTTGTAACTGACACCTGTTATGATGGTGCCATGGTGACGAAGAGGAGTCGGAAGAAGGGCTCAGTTCACACCTGCCCAGAGGGCTCAGACACAGCTGCAGAGCTGCCATCTGGAAACCTGCCCCCCACACCGGCCCGTCGCTGCAATTCCTTCTACCAGGAGCATATCCTTGTACTGCAATTCCAATTAAACAGCTGTTCAAACGCCCGCTCGTTAAAACCACCGCCCATAGGTTAAAACTTGCCTGAAGGCAGTTTTTATATGCAGAAGGAGAAGTGTGTATGCAAGTGGGAAGGGGACTCCAGAAACAGGGAACAGACGCATTGTTGATAAGAGGAATCGGGAACTGTAGAGGCCAAACTCATTACTTCATCTTTTTCAAATTGAAAGAAAAAGATGAAGTAATGAGATGTGATCTCTCTTCCCTGTCTCATCTTTGAAAGAAGCTTTCAGTTCCTGACACAGCAATGGTTAATATAAATGAACCATGGCCTATTTGTCTACATGATCTACCTGTGCTTTCGATTTAAATGTTTGGCCATTTATTCGAGGCCTGACAATAATTAACTCACCATAAGGAAATCACATGAAAAATATAATTTCCTGGAGTCACTGAGAATTGTAAAGGGCAGTGGTCACATTGGGGCCTTTTTGTGTCAGCCAGTGCCAAAGTCCTTTTTAATCAGCGGTGGCGCCTGCCCTTTCTCAGTCCTGCTGGACCTGAGCCATTTGAGCCAGGTAGGGTTTCGGGGCTAAGGGAGCCTCGCTGAGTCCTGTAGACATGAAATCGGGCTGCGTGCGTTCCCTAGAGCTGGAAACGGTGCGGCTGTTGGTCCATTAAACACTGTTTGAGCACCCACTTGGTACTGGGCACTATTAAACTCTAGAAATAAACAAACTGGTTAAAAACAAAAAATAATACTGTTTTGGCCTTGGAAAAATGTACTGACACAGAGGCCTTCAGTGTTTCTGTTCTTGTCAACCAGCTAGTCTTCCCTAACGCCAGGAACTCTGAACCTCCTTCTTATTCTAATTAAAATTGTTTGAAGGCAAAGAGGAAAGTTTGTCTCCAAAGAACTATTGGGGAAAAAAAATTCTTTTTACCTCATAACGTTTTACCAATGCTGCCCTCTGCAGACCAAAACTAGAATCTCAATTCAGCAGTTAACAAACTTCCCAACATCTGTTAGTTCAGAGAGAGACTTGAAGGTCCTGGGTCTTCAGACTTCAGTCATACTCCCCTAAAATAACAGCGAACAATTCTGTGCTCCCTTACACATTTTTAAAGTTGACATATAAGTGTGTCGTAAAGGATGAATTTTCCACACATTTTTTCCTGTGCTTTAAATACTTGCAGACTGTGCTCATCCAATTTGTGAAAAAAATGTCCTTTGCATCAGCTGGTGGGCAAGCCCAGCCCTCATTGTCAAACCAACCAACCAATCAATCAACCAACCAAATTAAATTGCTTTCTGACAGGAAAAAAAAAAAGTTTACTTGCTTTTTTCCACTTAATGAAACTGCTTGTTGGTGGCTACCCTTGCACTCTTGTGCTCTAACGCTGAGGCGGGTGGGGTGGGTGAGGCGGGTGGGTGAGTGGGGGTGGAGGTGGGCTCGCTGGAGCAGGCACAGGTGACGGTGACACAGCCCAGTTGGGTTTCCTTCCAGAAAGTCCCGGATACTTTGCTTTCCTGGGAATTTCCTCTCTTAGATTTGAATGTCTTATTGTGCTGCTGTTTGCTACAGGTTCCCCTACCCTGGGGTGGTGTATTTAGTAAGATGCAGGATGTTCAGAGCTGTTCTTCTTCTGTGCGGTGGGGGAAGGGAGGTTGTGAAAGGGGAGGTGTAAACAAGAAGTGAGGGGGCAACCTGCTGCTTGAGCAACCACGGGCACTTCCTTGGGCGGACACTTTTAGGAGCACGGAAGTTGAGCATGCAGAAAAGGATTTCTGTAGACTACCTTAATGGGTAACCTCCTCAGCCAACAGGCTGACCTAGCTCACCTGAGGAACGCAACCACCTGAGAGCCACATGCTGACCACAGACAGGGCCCAAGAGGTCACTTATGTTTTGGTGACTCTCCTTACATCTCCACGCTCACTCTGGCCTTTGACAATGGCTTTCCTCAGGGTCCCCTAGAGTGCAGAACTGTGATGTGCCTCTATCATGTCTTTCAAAGGTTAGGCCTTCTGGAAAGCAACTCTTCCTTCTCTGCCTCTCTTGAGGTCGCAAAGATAAATTTGATCCCCAGGAGCTACTTAGCAGAAGGCAAATGTCATTTTACAGCACTTTTCTACTCATATTGTCAGGTCAAGAGGTTCTTCCATCTGGTCGGTAGTTGGACAACTGCGCCAGAGGCCCGGGGTGTGGAGATGACCCCTGTCTGCTGCGCAGCACCCGGAAGGCCGGCCTGAGACATTCTAGGTCCTGAACCGCTTGACCCAGCCTGCCATTCTAGGCTCAGCTCCTGCTGCATCCGACACCCACTGGTGGGAATATGATGTGCCTCTCACAGCCCCTGTGCTGTTTGTTCCCTCTGCCTGGCTTGCCTTGAACCTCAGGTCTGTCAAAAGCCTCTTTTAAGGTTAAAATCCTGTTTTTTGATTATTCCCCAGTAGTAGTCTCTTTCCTTTCCTTTAATCCTATAAGTCTGTACTTCTTAGAGTATATATTGTATTTTGCCTTGGGTTGTAATTAACTACATGTCTCATGACTCTTTGAGAAAACAGACAAATTTATTTTTATATTTCCCAGCTGTCTAGCTAAGATCTGGTAATGAGAAGGTACTCAGAAAATATAAAGTCCCAGGTACATCCCATACCGTTCTATGTGCATTTATAAAATACAACTGCCAAATAAATACAGACTCTGTTTCCTCAGATCAAAGGATGCACTTCTCACCACACACTAAAGAACAACAGGATGCGTCCTGGAACTTGGCAGCATCTGCAGTTGGAGTAAAGGGCTTCTGTGAGGGTGAGGGAACTAAGAGTACAAGCCGGGATTCTGAAATTTCTAAAGCAGTGCCTTGTGCTTCCAGGTCAGCAGAGTACATGGATGGCATGCTGTGCATCAAAGAAAAAACAGAAAGCTCTCCCTTCCCCTAGAAGAAAATATTCTGCTCAAGGCCCAGATTTATTTATTGATTCAAGTAATTTTTAAAATGTAAGTTTTTAAAACATCCCCAAGCATTATTTGGAAATGTTTCCAAATTTTATCAAAGACACAGAAACATCTATATATATATAAAAGTCTAAGCGACTGGTCACAATGATGTTCACTGACTAACAGGAGGCAGAGGCTTAATGCAGGAGCTGCCCCTAATGCAGGAGCTGCCACCTGGTGGTTAGTGTGCTCCCACAGTGGGAGCACCACTCAGCTCCGCTGATCAACAGGCGCCAGAGCCATGTTCATGGCGGGTGAGCACAGCTGCTGTGGTGTGAGCCTCTCCCTCAGACACTCTCCCTGTGTGCCCCTCCCCCATCCATACGGGAACTGGGATCGGGACCAGCGTCTGGGCTGACTAAGCATGAGGAGCAGGGCTGTGATGACGAGTGGCAGCTGTGCAGTCATGGGTGCACTGGTATTGCCCTAGGGCAGGAGCCTCGGCAGCGAGCCTACTGAGTGGGTCTGGGATGGGTGGGAGTGTTTCAGCCTTTGGCCCAGGCTCAGGCTTCTCCCCATCTGCCTGCTGCTTTGTGCACTACTTCATGCTGTGCTGGATCAACACAGACAGTGGGTTGGAGCGGAGGTCCACTGATCCCTGCAGGCTAGGACAAGGAAAAAACAGAAAGCTCCTCCTTCCCCTAGAAGGAAATATTCTGCTCAAGGCCCAGATTTATTTATTGATTCAAGTAATTTTTAAAAAATGTAAGTTTTTAAAACATTCCCAAGCATTATTTGGAAATGTTTCCAAATTTTATCAAAGACACAGAAACATCTATATCTATATCTATATCTATATCTATATCTATATCTATATATATATATATATATATATATATATATATATATATAAAAGTCTAAGCGACTAGTCACAATGATGTTCACTGATGTGCATGAATTTGTGCACCAGATCTCTAGTCTATATATATATATATATATATATATATATATATATATATATATATATATATATATATATAAAAGCCTAAGTGACCCATTGATTGGCTGACCAGACAACTGGCTGGTAGCTATGATGCACACTGACCACCAGGGGGCAGCAACTTTGCAGAGTGCCCTCTCGCACTCTGGGACCCCTCAGGGGATATCAGAGAGCTGGTTTCAGCCTGATTTCCATAGGCCAGGCATAGGGACCCACCAATGCACAAATCCATGCACTGGGCCTCTAGTAATAAAATAGACAGAAATCAAACTCCATGGTAATTTCTTAAGCATTCTCACACACTCAAATAAATGTGTAGCTTAGATTTAAATGATAGTCATATGTCATCACTTAATCTAGGCAGGATAAAAAAAAATAGAGCAAGGGTTGAAAAAATTCCACCTAAATTGTATCTAATTTGGCAGGGACCAAACTTATTTAGATACTCATAACTCTGTGAATAAATAGCTAATTGTTCTGCAGTGTAGTGGTTTTCCAAAACAAATCAACTCAGACAAACCAAAGAACTGAGAATATGCAGGCCATGTAAATTGCCTTTGTGGGAACCACACCAGAGGCACCGACAGTCAAGGCAACTCAGAGTGTGACAAACCTTGTTGTTAATATGCCAGAATGGCCAAGGCCACTCTGAACATGGGAATATTAATCAGAATGTTCAAAGCTAAGATACCATAAGCAGGTGCAAGGCCACAGCGATCTCACATGCATGTCCTTCTATAACCCGAATGATTGATGTCATTGTCGGCTAGAGGCCTCTTTTGTCTAAGTGGTATAATACATGGTGCTGACCAGCTAGTGCTGGAGAAGCTGAGGCAGGCTCAGAGGATGTAGCTCCTACGTGTGCAGAAAAGGCTGGAGAGGTTGGAGAAGCTGCTGAGGCAGAGAGCTCAGGTGCGGTTACTATGTGAGGCAGTGAGGCTAGGGGCAACGTGTGGCCGCTCAGATAATAGATGTGGGTACAGAGACTATTACTGCTTTTGTAGGAAAGACATATTTGTTCACCAGTTAGTATGCGGCTGCCTATATAGGACTGTTGTAAAGAACTGTCTTGTCTGATGGTTATATGGTCACTGGCTTCCACAATAAAGACTCATTCTTATACAACCACAACTTCCCATGGCTTCTCCATCTAAGATCCGGTGTCCAAGAAGGTCCAGTCCCTGGCAGAGGGGCTCGGACTCCACAGTTACTGTAGTTGATCAGGGTTCAAGAAGGAACCTGCTCCCACAGCTGGCACAGTGAGCAGGATACAGAATAATATATGGACTCAGAGCTGCAGTGCTCTCACTGTTTCTGACAGTCTTATAAACCATGCATAAAGCATTATGCCTCTGGAAAAATGTGATTTTATTTTACCATCAAGCTTTATGTGCCACATCCCAAAGCCCTCTGCTTTCCCTGGTCCCGAGTTCCTCTCCTTGCCCTTTACAATCTTCCCTCCCCCCACACAACTCCTCTCCCTGAATGAGCCACATCTCATTTACGCTCCTCCTGGTTTTTAATCAACACAGGGCTGCTCCACTGGTGCCTGTTTCGGACTCCAATTTTGATTGGACTCCAATTTTGATTGGCGGAATCATCTGTTCAGTTCCATGAAAAAAAAAAAAATGATTCCAACCATCTAGTCACTGATGGCCAAGGCCACTCTGAACATGGGAATATTAATCAGAATGTTCAAAGCTAAGATACCAATGAGTGGCATTCAAAGATTGCTCAAGTTTATCAGCTGTGTTTTATCCAGAGCTTATGCATATATATATAAACTAGAGGCCGTTGCACAAAGAGATTCATGCAATAGGCCTTCCTTCCCTTGGCTTCCAGCACCGGTTTTCCTCTGGCACCCGGGACCCAGGCCTTCGCACTGGCTGGAGTCTGCCATCTTCGTCTTCGCTGTGGACTCCAGATTCTGCAGTCTTTGTCTTCGCTGCACTGGAGTGCTGCTCCTGTAGATCCCTTCACCCCGCACCCCCCATCCCCATATGTTTCTCTTTTATTAGTGTAGATGTAAGAAATGGTCTGCCACCTGCCCACGGAGTAATTGTCTAGTTTCGTCACCTGATTATCTCAACATGTTTAGAGAGTGAGACATGAAGGCAGACGATTTGATATTAAAAGGTATCATTAAGGCACAGAAATGGAGGAAAAAAGAATGAAATCTTGGCTATCAAGTAGAAAAGCAAATTTTTGGAAGGAAGTGTGCCAGTTTCTTGCCTGGGAGCTTCTTGTCCCAGCTCTGTCGATAACCAGCTGACTTTACCTAAAGATTTGTCCATTTTTACACTAAAAAAGTTGCACAATGAGTACAGATAAGAACACTTTGGATTATTAGTCTACTAAGGAGTCACCTAGTTTTTAAATGCTAAAGTTTAGAGAATTCATCCACCAAGTCTTACCCAACATGCCCTTCTTTTTAAAATATATATTTTTATGGATTTCAGTGAGAGAAAGGGAGAGGGAAAGAGGGATTGAAACATCAATAATAAGAGAGAATTGTTGATTGGCTGCCTTTTGAACACCCTCCAATGGGGATGGAGCCCACAACTCAGGCATGGGCCCTTGATCAGAACCGAACCAGGGACCCTTCAGTCCACAGGCCAACGCTCTATCCATTGAGCCAAACCAGCGAGGGCCCAACATGCCCTTCATTGAGCACCTGTTACAAGCTCCGCACACCAGGCATTTGAGCATTTGGCAGCTAAGGTGTTCCCATGGAAACGAGTTCCACTTCAGGAGAGTTTTCCAATCTGGCTGTAAATTGGTGTTAGTGAGAGTAGCCTCCATCCTGCTAACAAACAAAGCCAGCCTTTCAGAGAAGTGGCAAGCTGATTCTGTACCACATGTTTTTCCAGCATCCTCCATAAAAACCCTCTGTGGTGTTTGCTGGATGGCCTCTCACTGACCTTTCCCTTGTATTCTATTATAAATGCCATTCTCATGCTAAGCTTGATGAGCATTCTCATTCTTTCTGCAATAGGAGAGTTGTCAGGTTTCGTAAATAAAAGTACAGGACTTCTGGTATTTAAATTGGATTTCAGATAACAACAAGGAATTTTAAAATATATAATATTTCTGACATACCCCCCAAAAATCATTATTTATCTAAAATTTAATAGAATGGGTAAATCTCCGCAGAGACTCAAGTTTAATTTTCCTCTCCACTGGAATGTGTGTGTGTGTGTGTGTTTCTGTTTATCCCTCAGGAAATAATGCTGCACAATCTGGAACTACTCTACTTACCTTAAAATATATATATACACTCTCCTTCCCTCAAAAGTTATCAATAATATGTAATAGATACATTTTTCATTAATGACTGTCCTGAGATTTGTCTATTCTCTTCTCTGATGCATATAACTATTACCTTTTAGTCTTTACCTTTCAGTTCCATCTCTGCCACTACTTATCCCATGTTCTTAAATAAGATAAAATCCTTTATTTCAACCATGTAAAGGACAGAATCCTCCAATCCGTTAGCTATATTGTTTATGCAATTTCATGAGTTTCTGAATCTAATAATAGAACAGCCAGCCTGGAGCTCTTTCTGTTGCTAAGTAGCACTTGCATGAACTAAAGATGACCCCCACATTTTAGGTTAAACAGTTGGAGAAGACACTTCATTTTCATTTTTTTAAATTAACATCACAGTAATGTAAGGGGTTGTCTGAGAATCAGCAACAACCACAGGTTTCATCACTCACCTTTGGAGGCTGCTATCCTGACAGTTGTCACAACTAAACACTCCTTCCCAGTGTTCCACTCACAGAAAGGCTGCGGTTCCTTTTCAGACTGGCCAATGTCCAGCCTCTGTCTACAGCAGAATCTGTGTTGGAACCTGCTGACAGACTCTGGGTTAGTTGGCCTACAATCTGGTGTCACAATCTGAGAGGCAACAGGGAACTAATTACACAGAGGAAACAAAGTTCAAGGCACAGGTAATTGTTAAGGTTGGACTTATTTCTGATTAATTGCATGGAAGACACATCAGGAAGGTATAATCATAGGGCAGTGTTTGTACCGTCAGAGATAAGCAAATGTAGGGTGCGGCAGGGTAAACATATTTTGACTTCTTAAATGAAATAGGGTACTTATAACTTGGCCACACACAAAGTTCAAAAACAAACACAAAAGAAAAACATCTGGGAAGTGAACAGTGGCTAATATTGGGGGCCGAGACATGAAGGAAGGAGGAGACAGAAACCCTGTGAAGGTACTAAAATCAGGTTAGGCTCAAGGAAAACTTTAGAAACATTTAGGAACAGGACATCAATTATACAAATTTCCCTGAATTGACCCATGTCTCAGACACAACAGAAAGCACACCTCTTGCAGGATTGAGTCTGAACTACCCACTCCAGCATGTAAGGCCCCACAGTTGGGCCTGAGCCTCAGCTCTCCAGCCTGTCCCTCATATCTCTCTTACTTGCTGAGGGGCGGGGTCAACAAGGAGGTCACAGGGCCACAGAATCTGTGTTTTTGCTAGTGCTTCTCCCCAAATCATCTGCTGTATACCCCATGCAGGCCAGGCATCTTGGCCTCCTTGCATTCCCAGACCATTCTGGTGCTTTCTTCCCATGCCTCTAGTTGCAAAGCCCTTTCTTTTCCATAGCCCATCCCTCACCCACCTGATCTTGTATATCCTGTCCAAGATTCTATTCTTGTTAGCTATAATCTGGGTCTGGCAGACTCCCCCACTGAGCTACAAACACTAAGGGCAGGACCTATCTTTTTTTTGCTCCTCTTCTAAGGACATATTTATTGATTTTAGAGAGAAAGGGAGAGAGAAGGAGATGTGAGAGAGAAACATCAATAGGTTGCCTCCCTCAAGTGCTCTGACTGGGGATGGAACCCACACCTAGATGTGTGCCCTGACTGGGAATCAAACCTACAACCTTTTGGTGTACATGATGACATTCCAATCAACTGAGCTTTTACCTATTTTTCTACCCCCATCATCTGCATTAGTATACAGCCTGGGCCAGATTGGATCTGTAGTAAATATTTGTTGTTGAACTAGGTAGGTGGATGGGTAAATGGTTGGTAGGATGAATGGATGGGTGAGTGAGTGGATGGGTGGATGAACTGGTGAGTGGACAGACAAAATGTGGATATTCACTGAGTGGTAGAAATCCACACTGAATAGGAAGCCACCTCTAAGTTCTCCCTGGACTAGGAAAGAGCCTTAGAAAGAGCATGGACCAGAAAACATAAGGGCTTTCACCCTCACTCAGGGGTCTGCAACCTTTAAGACATAAAGAGCCACTTGGACCCGTTTCCGAAGGAAAAAAAACACCTGAGAGCCGCAAAACCATTGCGACATTTAAAACAAACACTGCATATATTGTTTCTTACCTTAATGCTATATACCGGATCGTGCAGTTAGCTGTCAATCTGAAGAAAAAAAGGACTTTTTCACTTAACAATGTAAAATATATTTTTGCAAATTAATAGCTAATTAAAATATTTAATTTACCTGGTTAATGGGATTTTTGCTCCTGAACCTCAGTGCACAGTGTCTGCACATCAGGGCTGTAAGACGTTACTTTCATTTTCACACAGGCTTGCAAGTTGTCATCTGTGAGGCGTGATCGATGTTTGTTTTCAATATAGTTCATGTTGGAGAAGACCTGCTCACATACATATGTGGAGCCGAAGATCGACAGGACTCCAAATGCATACTTTTTCTATGTTTATATAAGTGTTGGGGATGGCATTCCATGTTTCGAATACAAGTTTGTACTGTTTGGGAAGGTTTTCAATATCACTCCATTTAAGATTCTGAGCCAGAATGGCCTTCTGACGGGCAACATCCTCAAGAGTAGCGGATAAGCATTTGAACTTGGACACCCCTATATCTTTGTCGGCTATATCAGCCAGTTCCATCTCAAGATCAGGTTGACTTACACCTGCAAATGCAGTCATATTCAATAGGGATGGATCGATCGCCAGGGAAGTGACAGGGAAGGATAATGCGTTTTTTTCCTCTCTGAACTCACAGAATCATTTCCCAAACGAACTTTGCATTGTGGTGATAGCAGACTTCAAATATTCCAAATTTATCGTATCATGACTTTGTTTGAAATCTCTCAAAGAGGGAAAGTGAGACAGTGTACCTCTCTGTAAATCTTTAACAAACACTGTCAACTTGGGCTCGAATGCCAAAACCTCCTCCAGCATGTGCAGGGCTGTGCCTCCTTTCCCCTGAAGGGTTGTATTTAGTGTGTTTAGATGTGCTGTCATGTCTACCATAAAATGTAATTTTTCCAGCCACTCTGGTTGTTCCAGCTCAGCAAAGGTGAGCTCTTTGCTGGCCAGGAAAGTTTTTACTTCTTCCAAACATGCGACAAAGCGTTTTAGCACCTCGCCTCTGGACAGCCACCGGACCTTGTTGTGGAGCAGGAGGTCAGAATATATGCTTTCCACCTCATCCAATAGCAAACGGAACTGGCAGTGGTTTAAACCCTTTGTCATTATCTTATTAACAATCTGAATGACCACATCCATCACTTTTTAGATTATCCACATTTGTAGATATGGCATTAATTTATTTTCCATTGATTTTTAGTGAGAGTGGAAGGAGGCCGGGCCAGGACAGGGACGCTGTGGTTGCCTAGCGACGCTAAGTGGCTCGCAACCTGCCACACAGAGCGCTGGGAGCTCCGGAGGTGGGCGGCTCCCCGCCCGCCCCCTGCTATCGGCCCTGCTGGGAGCCACAGCAATGCTTCAAAAGAGCCGCATGCGGCTCTGGAGCCGCAGGTTGCCGACACCTTCCCTAACTTCTTCACCGCTGGCCATGTGTCCTTGGGTGAGTCACTGAACCCCTCCAACACCATTATCATTCTCTTGTAAATTGGTGACAAGAACACTTGTCAGTCCGGAGTTGAACTGAATCGTCTCTCAAGGTCATTTTCAGCTGATTCTCCGGGTTGGTTTTTCCCATACCTTCCTTAAGACAAGCCAGGCGAGGAGGTTTCTGGCACAGAGCTCCGGAGTAATGTACAGCACTGGGAAAGCAGCCTCATGATGTTTCATCCAGCAACAACTCACAGGGCTTGACTTTGTCCAGCATCCCTGATGCTAGAATGCTAGAATACTTGTGAGGCACTTTTCAGCCTCTGTGCTGGTTATACCTCAAAACAACCTATGGATTTTTTTTGCCCGGAATCTATTATTTCTCACGGACTGGTCATGTTGAACACACAGCCCAGGCTTCAGTCTTGTTTATCTCGGAAAGCAGAGCCCCCATTTATGAGAGGTTTCCTCTCTGCAGAGTAAAAGGATGTGTAAGGATGGCCTGGATGGGCTGCCCAGCCTGTTCTCATCCCATGGCAGGTAGGATTGAGTAATAAACTTGCTTTAACACCAAGAACTAATGCATCAAGGCTTGATAAACACATTTTTCTAGAGAGGCTGAAGTATTTTTGAAAACAGTGGTTACAGGGATCCTGGTCCTTGGAGGTCATTAGGGATAGCATACATTTCCCCCTACAGTTGGTTTCTGTTTGCCAATAATTTTCTAAGTCTAAACTTGGGTGCCCCCACCCTACCCACTGTAGACTGACTTCCTCCCCATTCCTCCCACTCAGGGAGAAAACGAATGTGTGTGTGGTAGTTGATAGTCTGTGTGGGTGTGGGCCAGTAAAGAAAGAAGCAAACTAGAGGTTAGTGGCAACTTTGTCTGATCTCTAGAATCAAAAGAGGACTCCTCTTAGCAGGATGGCTCAGTGACTGGGTTTTACTTTGGGGCAAATGCCCTTTTCCGTCAGTGTAGGGTTTTGTGACACCTGCTTTGGCCTCCCCTTTGCCTCATTTCAGGCTCTGATGAGGGCGTCAGGTGAGTGTTGTTCCCACATTTGCCTTTGCCCCAGAGTGTGTGTGCACACCTGTCTGTGCGGCATGACTGTGCGTCTGTGAGCTTTGACCTGGTCACCAGCCAAGAAGCTGGGAGCTGCTGGGAGCTCCCAGGGCTGGTGGCCCTCATATTGCTTAGGACTCAGGCTAAATCAGAATCCCTTGGCAAATTGGGTTTGGGGCATGGCGTTTAAGTTTCCATCACCCCATTGCGTGAGGGGGTTAGAGATAAGGGGCTAAGTGGGGGAAAGTCCTGCATTTGTTTCCACTTATCATCTCATGCAATCTTTCTGGGTTGACTAAAGGCAGATAAGTATTATAGGTTCCTCCATCTTCACATGAAGAATCAAAGCATAGAAAGCTGAGTGGGGGATTTAAGTCCTTTGATTTTAACTTCTCTGTTTTTACCACTTATTTTTCTGCTGGAGGTTTCCCATGACTACAATTTAATTTCTTTTAAAACACATACATGCTCTTTGTTTAATAAATATTTCAAACCTCCTGAAGAGTGTAAGTGGAGATGTGTGCATCTCCAGTGGCCTCCCTCTCCATACTATTTCCCTGAGGTACCCACTCAGGGAGGAGTTTGGGGCCCAATGCCAATATTTATTGTAGATAATAAATTCCTGATGTTCTCTGTCTCTCCTCAAGTTTCTGCCTCAGGCCTGCCTTTCCTTCACTAGTGATTCTCCCAGCGTTGCACAGCGAGAGCCCAGAGGACGTGGGTATTCAACGCACCCTTTCATAGTCTCTAATTATGTCAGGAATGTTTCTTTTCTTAAGGATCTTCTCCATTTTAATCATGGAGTGCTTTTGCTTGGAGAGTGGGTAGAGAGGTGGATCGAAGGGTGGCAAAAGTGGAAAGGAAAATCACGTTGTTGGAATAAGATCTTTCTGCAGAGAACCATTTCCTCAGGCTGTTGTGAGATTTTGCTGCAGCCCAAATCATTATTTCAAAAATGGTGCCCCAGGATTTAGCTTTCTGGCCTTGCCTGAAGGATTTGTTGGGGTAACTTAGTAGTAGTGTTTTGATTAATTAGCTGAAAGCTGGATTCTATATAAATGCAAATTGTCACCTTCCCCCACCTACAGAGTCCTTCTCAGGCACTGAAATGGGAAAGAGCTGAGAAGAATGAGGTGGAGTTAGAATTGCTGGCTGGCCATGACTTCATCTGAATTTCATCTCTCAGAGGTGGGGGACACGGCTCATGCAAATGCCACCGCCACAGACCAGCATTCCCAAAATGTAATCACCTGAGGTGGAGGCTCAGCCTTTGACACAGAGGTGGGTGGCACGATACTAATGAAATAGGAACACGGGGTGCCAATAAGTAATCTTTTGGATTAGAAGAGGGAAATGTCGCCAAAATTCTGATCTTTGTAGATACAAAGGAACACACACTTGTGGAGTTTTACCTGCTATCAAAGTCTGACTTCACACCTACCAGTCACTGATGTTTATTTCCCACACAAGACAGTGCGGGTGGGTTAGGGAGGACTGCGAGGGCGACAGGAGCAGACGGGGCCTGCCCACTCCAGGAAGGTTGCCAGTCAGGCGGGGAGAGCGGGCTTGGTGGCCACAGGGCTGCCACGGGCAGCTTGGGGGAAGTGGGACATGAAACCTACCCTCTGGGGCCACTGGGTGTCAGTGGAGACGAGGCTTGCCTCACAGGAAGGCAGAGGGAGCTCACATTATTAGACAGTGCATATAGCTGCTTAATAAATACCAGCTAAATACCATGGCTTTTTCCCACCTGGGTTTACATCAGAGGTTCCCAAACTTGTTTGTGCCGTAGACCCCTTGCCATGTTTTTCGGTTTTGGGTAGACCCCCTACTTACCTGATATTGATTTTTTTGTAAATTTCTAACTGTAGTGAAGTTTAGTGTTAAAATTTAATAAAAAATAATGTACCTACTTTTCTCCGGCATTCTCAAACAAAATAACACTGATTCACTATAATTTGTATGATAAACTACCAGTTTATATTTTTTAAAATATTTTCTCAGCACTTTCCTATTCAAGATTCAGGAAACGAATGAACGTATTTTTCTCACATTCATATTTATAGAGTGACGAATTGAACAAGTCGGTGCAAGTTCGCGAAGCTTTGAGACAAAAATTGGCAAGAATGTTTACTGCGCGTATGCTTGTAACAAGATGATACTGGTATATCATTATGTGCAGGTTTTTATCCTACAACTTACACAATTTTATAAACATATATAATACATTTTTTACTTCATAGGTACTTTTATAAATAATTTATATGTTTTTATATTATAAGATAATATGATGTAAGTAAATAGGTACTATCAGTGTATGTTGAGATCCACTATCGTGGACCCCCATTTTCATTTCATGGACCCCCAAATTTTTTTTTCGCTGACGTAGACCCCTTGCAGGTTGTCATAGACCCCTGGGGGTCGATATAGACCACTTTGGGAATCACTGGTTTACATTATCTTTCCTTTTGACACTTTTCTCCCAGACCTGCAGAGGGCGGCAGAGTGCTTCAGTCTGCTCTTCCTTCTTCCTGCTTTGTGCTGCCACCCAATTTCCACTGGGCACAGAGGGCACAGGTCCACGGGTCCATGAAACTTTTGGGGAGCCCATGAAAATTTCTCTTAAAATCAGAGGAGAAATAACATTAATGAATATGTAAGAGTTTATCCTGTTCGCACTATATTAATTTTTATGTCAGGACAGTCATTAAATACAATTTTTGATATATTTGTGGAGGAAAAAGCCAGGAAGTCAAGGTGCCTTGAACTCATGAAAGTTGTAATGTGGCCCCACACGTCCTGGAAAACACACACACACACACACACACACACACACACACACACACCCCACACACAAGTCAATAGTTCAATAACAGTAGCTCCACAGGTGCTGGAACTCACTTCAGTTGGCAGCCTGGCTGCCTTTTGGCAAAGGTAAGAGGGGCTGAGCCCCGAAGTCCAGGTAGGATTTAGGAGATTATCAACTATGGAAAAGCATACAACCTTTTCTGGAGAAAAGCCTTGCTGCCCAGATATGCAGAATAAACAGCCCATTTGCCCAATAATTAACAGGTGGATTCTGAAGGGAGACTTTGTGGTGAGAGCTTGAGGCAGGGGTGGAGGGTGGTGGTGGTGGTGAAGGATTTGGTGTAGGAAACAAACAGGGCCACATGAGGCCATTTTCCAAATAGGTTAAGTTTGCATCTTAAATACAATAGGGGTGCTTGATGACACCAGCCATTGTTGAAGGAAATCTCTTTATAATGTGTCACATTATATTTTAAACTTTTAAAAATATATATATATTTTATTGATTTTACACAGAGAGGAATTAAGAGGGACAGAGAGTTAGAAACGTCGATGAGAGAGAAACATCGACCAGCTGCCTCTTGCACACCCCCCACTGGGTATGTGCCCGCAACCAAGGTACATGCCCTTGACCGGAATCGAACCTGGGACCTTTCAGTCCGCAGGCCGACGCTCTATCCACTGAGCCAAACCGGTCCCGGCTATATTTTAAACTTTTATTGATGGATTCACACACACACACACACACACACACACACACACACACAGACACAGTCAATAGTACTAAAAGATTAAGACTAATAACAGTGGTTCCTTGCTTCACATTTCTGCCTTTCCAGATCCTCGTTCCTGCTACTTGAAAGCAGTCACCATCAGCCCTTCCAAACCCTTCTATTTTCCTGGTACCTAACTCCAGATTTCTAATATGTATTTACTTCCTACTGGTCCACTGCTGAGTCAACAATTACTTTCCCCTTTTTATACAATATTTAGACCATCCAGGACTTAATATTTGCTTAATTTTTAATATTTGTTTAGTTATCTTTTTATAATATTTCTTAATTCTTCCTAAAGAGTGCAAATAATCTGTAGAACATGATAAGAGGCAATCTATCTGTTCCTTTCACTTCTCTGGATCCCTTTCTTGAAGCCATCCTGCTTCCTGCTGGAAAATGGGATGGTTTCACCCTCTCCTGGTGGCTACGGTGTTGGCTTCCTGGCATTCCCCATGACAGCTTTCTGGCGTGGCTTGCTAGTTTTCTAGGTTCACTGTTTTGACTTTTCTTCCTTTTTTTACTCTTTCCCTTTCTTCCCATATCTACTTTTTTGATTGGTAGCTTCTAGGAAAAGCATATATGAGACATGACTTTTTTTTGAATCATTGTGCATCTGAAAAGGCCTTAATTCAGCATATTTAATTGATAAATTGGCTTCCTAGAATTTTAAAACATTTCTTTTTCATATTCTAGTTTCCAGAGTTGTTGAGAAGTCAGCCATTCTGTCCTTTATATTTGACTAGAGGCCCGGCACACAAAATTCATGCACAGGAGGGGGTCCCTCAGCCCAGCCTGCACCCTCTCACAATAAGGGACTGCTGGCTCCTAACAGCTTGCCTGCCTACCTGATTGCTCCTAACTCCTCCCCACCCCCCTGCCAGCCTGGTTACCCCCAAGTGCTTGCCTCCCTGCTGACTTGGTTGCCCCTAACTGCCCCCCCTGACTGACCTGGTCACCCCATGCAGCCTGCTGGTCATTCCTTTGGTTGTCTCTCACTAACCTCCCTGCTGGCCTGCTTGCCCCACACAGCTGCTGTCTGGTTGTTACTATTACTGTTTGGTTGCCTAGTCTGGTCGTGAGGGTCCTGGCTTTATATATATATATATTAGCATTGTGGTTTCTTTGTAGAAGCTTTTAAGGGGTTCTCTCTATCACAGGGATTCTGAAATTTCATGATGACATGTTGTGGGGTGGGTCTTTTTTTATTCATTGTGTTGGACATTTGGTGGGCTCCTTTCAACCTAGAGACTTAGTTCCTTTAGTCTTATACTCTTTCCTTGAAATTTCCTTCTCTCTATTTTTACTTTTCAACTAGAGGCCTGGTGCATGAGATTTATGCACTAGAGGAGGAGTCCCACAGCCTGGACTGCACCCTCTAGCAGTCCAGGACAACTGAGAGGATGTCTCCCTGCCAACTTAGGTCCAATCCCCACCCCCTCGTCCCACCCCCCCACCCCACCCTGGGTATTAGGCCTAACCCACAGTCAGATGTCCCTCTTATAGTCTGGGACTTCTCACTCCTTGCCATCCGCCTGCAGCAGAGGCAGGAGAGGCTCCTGCCACCACCCCTGTGCTCCCCAGCTATGAGCCCAGTTTCTGGCTAAGTGATGGTCCCCCTGTGGGAGCACACTTACCATCAGGGGGCAGCTCCTGTGTTGAACATCTGCCCCTTGATGGTCAGTGCATGTCATAGCAACCATTGTTCTGCCATTGGGTCATTTGCATATTAAGCTTTTATTATATAGGATTCTTCCATTCTGGATCTCCTATTAATTAGATATTATACCAACTGATATTGATCCTCTAATTTTCTTACCTACTCCTAGTTATCCATCTCTTTGTCTTATTGTGTTACTTTCTGTGTCATATTACCTTTATATTCCAAGTGTTATGTACAAATAAAAGTCTCTGACTCTCCAAAAATCTTTAATCATCTTCAAAAATTATGTTGATATTTATTGTCCATTATTTCTTTCTTTCATGCTCTCTTTATCTTTGTGTACTTATACCTTTTAGATTTCTTGATTGTCACTTTGGTGGAGTTTGAAGAAGGAGGATTTTGGGGAGCGGGTATGGATAGGAATGGAGTGGAAGTTCCAACACTGGAGCTACCTGGTGGTATTGTTCCTATTTTATTGCTGATCTGCTTACCTCATGGGGCCTAGACACTCTCTGGGCTCGGTTACTACCCTCTCCTTCAAGCTAACCCTTATTCACATCCTTAGTTTACAGAGGCAGAGGGAATAATGGAAGATTTCTGGATTGGAGTCCAATGATGTCAGTTCAAGCTCCAGTTAGGTGTTTTATTAGCAGTGTCGATTTAGTCAATGCACCAAACTTCAGTGCAACCATGTCATCCTCTGGAAATGGTTCTATTGTACCTGCTCTACCTATAATGAGTATCAGATCAAGAGATATCTGTGTAAGACTGCTGTCAAAACTATAAGACGTTATGAACCTGTTAATTAGGGTTGACAGTGAATGATAGAGCTGACAGCTAGTTGCTCATGTTTGGAGGCAGAACACAGGATTTTTTTTTTTTTTACTTCTTGGCTGCCTGTACCTTCCATGAATCACTCTGAATGCTTGTTATAGACTATGAACTTGAAAACTCCATTGCCCTTTGTGGAGGAAACAAGGATAAATCAACGTATGTTGAACAGAACTTCCCCCAAGAGATACAAATGGGTAGTTGGGGAGACTCAGCTCACCCACTTTTAAGCAAGTTGACCAGGCTGCCATGGTTTAGCCACCAGAAGTAATGATTGAAAGGTGGGTGTAACCAAAAAAGTTACAACTGGCTTGTACCTTGTCTGAAGAAAGAATGTGCCAATTCAGGGGCAGATCTGCAGAGTGAAAGGGAGGTCAGGGAGCAAACTGTTGTCAGTGTCTTCAGTACCATACAGTGAAGGTACCGGTGGGGACACATGTCCATCATATCTGCGTGGCAGCTGCATTTCCACAGCAGAGATGTCTGTATCAGTCCACATAAGCTCATCAACACAAATAGGACAATCGAACAAATTTTCCTTGTCCTAATTCTATGTTGATTAAAAAACCGTTCTTTGAGCACATGCTTTGTGACAGGCACTCTTTAGATGCCTGGGATACAAGCAGTGAACAAGAAAGGCAAAGATGCCTGCCCTCCTGCAGCCTACCTTCTATTAAAAATAACTTCTTGAGCCCTGGCTGGGTAGCTCAGTTAGTTGGATTATTGTCCCACACACCAAAAGGTCGCAGGTTTGATGCCTGTTCAGGTAGACATACATAGGTTGTGGGGTCCATCCCCAGTAGGGTCACCTACAGAAAGCAAATGGTGGATGTTTCTCTCTCACATCAATATTTCTCTCTCTCTTTCTCTTTTCCTATCTATCTATATATCTATCTATCTATTATCTCTATCTCTATCTCCCTTCCTCCCTCTCTAAAATCAATTAAAAAAATCTCTGAATGAAAATTTTTAAAAATAAATAACTTTTTGAGTGATTTTGTATGGTGCTAAGTGTTGAAGTGACAGTAATAAGAGCTAGGACTGACCCTCTAGGGATTTAACAATTAATAGATATGGCTTCCCAATTAGATTTTTCCATAAGGAGACCATTAATGACTGGCTAATTGAAATGCCCAATCCCTTTGGCACATTAAAATTAATTAATTGCCTTCTGGCGTCTTGGGAGTTTGGCTAGCTCGAGGAAGTCTCCAACCCTCGATCATGAACGTATTGTAAAGATTGGGTGTCCAGACCCAACAACTTCTGACTAGGCCCTGGAAAGTGCTAACCCATAAAGTTAACTTTCCTTAGCTATATCCAGGCTTACCTATTCTCCATTTCTCTATCATATCTCTTTCTCTTTCTAACTTCAACAGATGTATTGGTTATGCAATTCATAATCATCCACTTCTCATAGACCAGTGTTTCCCAACCTTCTCTCATGATGAGAATCACCTGGTGGAGTTGTTAAAACACAGATTCCTGAATCCCAACTAAGAAGTGCTAAACTAGAATTTTTGGGAACATATAGGTAAAATTGCATACCTAACTTAGTGCTCTGTATATAACATCTGTGTTAGAGCACTAGTTAGGTATACAATTTTACCTATATGTTCCCAAAAATTCTAGTTTAGCACTTCTTAGTTGGGATTCAGGAATCTGTGTTTTAACAACTCCACCAGGTGATTCTCATCATGAGAGAAGGTTGGGAAACACTGTCAAAGAGCACATGCAGGAACAGATAAAAGTGAGTTATCCATACATTCATTCCTCAGATATTTCTTGAGATCCGTTATATACCAGACACTGTGCCCTCACATGAACATGGCAATTTCTCCAAATCGGCGGATCACAGGGCACACGGTGAAAGCTCTCTTGATGGACAGAATTAAATTACAATCCTAGATCTGCCACTAACTTGGGTGAGAGACCTCTGCTTCCTGGGCCTTAGCTCTTCTGAGATTGAGAGGCTGACCAGCAGACCTGGCTCCCTGTAATTTCTCTGTGTCAGGAAGGTGTGTGGTGGGACCCGCTGGAAAGAGACTGTGAGGGGAAACATTCCATAGTTTGGCAGAGAAAGGGAGAGGAGGAAAAACATGTGGCTTTGCTTTTTCTGTGTTTTTTCCACCACCAGAAACTTTCATCTTTTCTCAGCAGAACCAGAGCCCCTGTGCAGGCAGTTTGCCACGGAGCCTGCCTGTCTTTGCTGACAGACACCGGACTCAGACGGTAGATAAACCGACTGAGCTTTCAGGCCCTGGCAACACCCTCCAAAAGTCATTGTTGAAATATGGTAGCAATCATACTTGGGTAAAAACTGCTGTTTGAATTTTAACCCTACTATTCTGACTTCGACCTTCACTTACTTGCTTTGTTCATCGCGCGATGGGCTTAGGGAGGATGAATTCAAATTCTAAGCAAGATTATAGGCAGAACCTCTTCTTCTTCTTCCATTTTTTATTTTATTTATTTTTTTAATTAAAGAACCAGCCCTATGTACACTTAGTGGTTATCTCGATGCTGGCCTTGAAAACAATACAGTTCTGTCCAATTAAAAAAAGTGCACTTGGCATGGTATTGAGATTGTGGGCATATCTGGTCTCTGGCCTACAAGGTCAGACAGCTAAGTTTATCTTCATCATTCTTCAAACGGGCTAAAGCAAACTAGAAAGCAACATTTTATCTAGGAAGAACAGCAGAAAATTCCAAACAACAGTTTGTTGCAGAATGGGGGTTTTCCTTCTCAGAACCTTTAAAAATTACTACCTGCCCCTGAAGCCGGGCAGTCGTGTAGAGTCCGCCTGCGTGTGGTGCTCTTGCGGCTGTCCTGTTTTGTTTTTTTTTTAATAAATCTTTGCCTGCTTTTTTAATAAATCATCAGCCTCCGGTGGTCCTATTTTGAACCCAGGGTTCTACCCAACAATTGTGAGTTCAACCAGTGCACTGGGCAGAGGCAACTTCAATCTGCATGTGAGTACCATGCTCCTGGTGAATGTCTGCCAGGTCCTGAGGTGGGAACTGCATTTTTAGCATCTGGATCAAGAAAAAAATAATAAAACAGCTTCTTCACAAACAGCAGTTTCATTTCCTCTCATTTACTCATTTTTTCCAATTCCATTTTCTTAAAGAAGGTACAGAAAGCAGGGTTCTTTTCCTTAAATTGTAACCACCCAACAATTAGCCTCTTTTGTACTAATCTCCCAAATACACACACCCACAAACACACCACACTCACACTATGAACACATACACATATAACTAAATACATTACACACACAGACCTCACACATGTATTCTTTACGTACACACTGTACACACACATTACATACATTCACCACACATATGGACCACACACACACACACACACATTCTCTCTCTCTCTCTCTCTCTCTCTCTCTCTCTCTCTCTCTCTCTCTTTCTCTTTCTCTCTCTTTTTTTTCTCTCTCTCTCCATACCACACACATACCCCTCCTTTAACCAACATTATAGCAAAATAATATGTCTTCTGCACTTGTTTGTTCATTCGATGTTTATTTATTAATACCCTGTTAAGTACCAGGCATGTTCTAGATTCCAGGTATTTTGTGGTAGCAAAAGAAAACAAGTTCTGCCTTCATGGAGCTTACTCTCTGTGGGGAGAAAGACCATGAATATATAAACAAATAAATATAAACTACATAATGAAACAGTCTGGTTGTGATAAATGCTTTGAAGTGAAATAAAGCAAGGTCAGGGGAGCATGGATGTTGTGGGGGAGGCTGGTCAGGTGATCATGGAAGGCTTTCACCTCCTCAGGTGAGCTGTGAGCAGGGCTCCTTATCGATGAATTTTTCCAATTTCCAAACCTTGCTTCTTCAAATGCCAAGAAAGTTTCTATTCTAACTAGTTTTGATTAAAATGATCTTAAATGTGTTGTATACCTATCTTTATAACAGGGGAAGCCAGAGTAATAGATCTTTTCTTAAAGATTTTCTTAAAGACTCAGGATCATAAATGGAAACTCCTGGTAGTGCCTTCAGCTAGAACACAGGCCAGTAGTTCTCAGAGTCCATTCCTGGGCCAGCAGAAGCAGCACTCCCAAGAACTTGTTAGGAATGCACATCTTCAGGCCCAGGGCAAGACCCACTGACTCAGAGACGGTGGAGGCAGGGCCCAGCAATCTGTGTTGAAACACTCCCTCCAGGTGATGTCGAAGCCACTCAGGTTGGAGAAGGGCTGATAAAGGGTTGGCTTTGGGGCTACAGCGTGGATGGCATCCCCAGGGCCTGCTTCTCTCTTTGCAGGAGGAGTTCCTGCCTCTTTCTGATTATGTCTCCCCGAGGCTGTCAGTGATTATCCCTCATGGCTGCCATCAGTATGTCTCTGTCTAATTTATATCCCCTTCTAATTTGCTGCTTCTAATCTCTGAACTGAGAAACCAGATCACCAGCCATAACTTAATTATGCAGAAAGTAGGAATAAATTCCAGGACTGCTGGAACCTGTCTTTATTAATTTCACTTTTGCCCTTACGACATTTGGCATAGTGGAGAGAACACAGTCCCCGGAGCCAGACAGACCCAGATTGCCGTCCAGAATCCTACCCCTGCGAGGACTCTACCAGCTGATGTGTATGTTTATTCCTCTTATGCCTTTTGGAAATGGGGAAGTAAGCAAAGGATGGGCTTGGGGACCCACTGGACCCACTGGGAGGTGGATCGAAGCTACAATGCCATTGATCACCTTATCTCCATAAGCTCCCACTCTGACGAGCTCCCACTGTGTGTTCTGGGGCTTTTGGAATTAATTCAGTTCAGAGTTATTGTCTAGTAGACCCCAAAAAGTATGTTATTTTCTTTTCCTCAGTGCAGAGTCACCCGGTAAAGGCAGGAGGTCCCTTTGGGGAGGGCTGGGATAAAGAACAACAGCATGGGTTTTAAGCAGTGTCGCAGGCCAAGTGTTGTATGATCTTGGCAGAGTTAGAACAGAATTGCCTGGCACCAGCAAGATGTACAAGTACTGGGAGGTATGAGGAGGAATTTACCTATTTTTGCACTAATCATTACCTTTCAGAAAATGTTCTTAATCTTTATGCTTTTAAAAAAAACCACAGTTTTATGAAATATAGTCACTTGCCATGCAATCTACCAATTTAAAGTCCACGATTTAATGACTTCTAGTATATTCACAAAATTGCATCCCTCACTACAATCAATTTTAGAATAATTTTATTAACCCGAGAAAACCCTCCACATCCCTTAGCCATTATTCCTCTCCTCCCCCCAACCTCCACACTTCCCACAGCCCGAGGCGAGCACTAATGTATTTTCTGCCTATTCTGGACATTTTAGATATATGCAATCATGCAATATGTGGCTATTTTTTTGTGACTGGTTTCTTTCACATAACATAATGTTTTGGAATTTCAGCCATGTTGTATAGCATGTATTAATATTTCATTTTTTATTGCCAAATAATAATCCATTGTATGGCTATAGCATATTTCATTTATCTATTTTTGTTATTTGTTAAATTAAAAAAAGTTAAATTACTATTGATATTCAATATTACATTAGTTTTAGGTGTACAACACAGTGGTTAGACATTTATATGACTTACCAATGGTTCCCTTCCCCCGCCCCCAATAGGTCCTCACCCCCCGGAACCACACATAGTTAACACAATATTATTGACCATTTCCCCTAGGCTATACGTTACACCCCCATGACGGTTATATAGCTATTGTTTATACTTCTTAATCTCCTCACTTTTTTCACCTAGCCCCCAACTCCCTCCCATCTGACAAGCATTAATTTGTTCTCTGTATCTACAAAGATTTTTTGTGTATTTATTATATTTTGTGTATTTATTATATTTTGTACTTTAGATTCGACATATAAGTAAAATCATATGATATTTACCTTTCTCTGCTAGACTTATTTTGCCTGGCATAATACCCTTTAGGTCCAACCATGTTGTCACAAATGGTAAGATTTCATTTATTTTTATGGTCATTATCCTATCGAATAAAGAGGCAATATGCAAATTGACTATCATTCCAACCAACAAGATGGCCATCCTCATGTGTACACAAGATAGCCACCACAAGATGGCCAGCAGAGGAGGGAAGTTGTGGGTGATGAGACTTACAGGGAGAACAGCTGAGGAGGGGGGGGGGAGGGGGACCCAGGCCTGCAGGGGAGAGCAGTTGAGGGTGACCAGGCCAGCAGAGGAGGGCAGTTGGGGGTGACCAGGCCTGCAGGGGAGGGCAGATAGGGGTGACCAGGCTTGCAGGGGAAGGCAATTGGGGGTAACCAGGCTTGCAGGGGAAGGCAGTTAGGGGTGACCCGGCCTTCAGGGGAGGGCAGTTGGGGCGACCAGGCTGGCAATGGAGGGCAGCAGGGGAGGGCAATTGGGGGCAACCAGGCCTGCAGGGGAGGACAGTTAGGGGTAATTGGGCCGGCTGAGGAACAGTTAGACATTGATCAGGCTGGGCAGGGATGATCAGCAGTTAGGGGGTGATCAGACTGGCAGGCAAAAGTGGTTAGGGGCAATCAGGTAGGCAGGAAAGTGAGTGGTTGGGAGCCAGCAGTCCTGGATTGTGAGAGGGATATCCGACTGCCTGTTTAGGCCCAATCCCATTGTGATCGGGCCCAAATGGGCAGTCAGATATCCCTCGAGGTGTCCCAGATTGAGAGTGCAGGCTGGGCTGAGGGACACTTTCCCCTCCATGCACAAATTTTGTGCACTGGGCTTCTAATATATATATATATATATATCACTTCTTTCTTATCCAGTAGTCCATTTTTAAAAATATATATATTTTATTGATTTTTTTTTACAGAGAGGAAGGGAGAGGGATAAAGAGTTAGAAACATCGATGAGAGAGGGACATCGGTCAGCTGCCTCCTGCACACCCCCCACTGGGGATGTGCCCACAACCAAGGTACATGCCCTTGACCAGAATCAAACCCGGGACCCTTCAGTCCGCAGGCCGATGCTCGATCCACTGAGCCAAACCGGTCTTGGTGTAGTCCATTTTTGGATGCTTAGGTTGCTTCCACATCTTGGTTATCTACACTAATAAAAGAGAAACATGCAAATTAACCACCACTCTGCTACACCCACAAGCAATGCCTGCCAGCCAATCAGGATCAAGCATGCAAATTAACCCAATCAAGATGGCAGCCAGCCACAGAGCTAGAACAAGCAGAAGGCTTGGGTTGGCTGACAATGGAGGAAACCAAACTTCCCATCTGCCCTGGCCAGCCCTGGCCTCTGCTCAAGGCTACAAAGTTTCAATTATAGAGGATAAATAAATCCTAGATACTTGCTTCCAGCCAGCCCTGGCCTCTGGCTCAAGGAAGTGCTGAAAGGGCCTAAGCCATCAGTCGAACATCCTTAGTGTAGAGGCTGAAAGAAATAATATAGAAAAATTCCCCTGCTAGCCCAGACTTCCCGTGAGAATGTGACCTTTATAACTGCCCCAGGAAAAACAGGGTATGAGCCACACAGCACCAGACTGAGGAATGAAAAATAACTGACCTTGCCTGGAGGGTAGAAAGTTGCTACTAACCCCTCCTTCCCTGAAGGCCAAATCAACAGTCTGGGGTAGTTAAGGCTGAAGGCCAAATCAGCAGGCTGGGTTAGTCAAGGCTAAAAGAACAGGACAAACCAAGAAGGGAGATTAGGTCATCTGGCCGATGCATGCAACCATAGAAACGACCTCCACCCCCCCTTTTTTTGAAATGTATATCAAAAAGCTGGATTTGTAACTGCTTGCTGCTGTCTCTGCCTGCTCCATCCTGGCGGCAGCAGCCCAGATTCGAATCTGTAATAAATTTGTTATTTGACTCCGCAATTGGCTATTTGGAGTTGTTTCCCGGGTAGGGGTCTCTGCCTCTTGGGTGGTCTCTGCTCCATTCAACACTTAGCATTGCCACAGAGGCAGGAGAGGCTCCAACCACGGCTGCTATGCTTGCCAGCCATGAGCCTGGCTTCTGGCTGAGCGGCACTTCCCATGTGGGAGTGCACTGACCACCAAGGGGCAGCTCCTGCTTTGAGCGTCTGCCCCCTGATGGTCAGTGCACATCATAGTGACTGGTCATTCCACCATTCAGTCATTTGCATATTAGCTTTTTATTATGTAGGATATGCTGTAGATGAAGCCCCCTAGAACCATAAGAAATGCAAAAAATTCACTGTTAACTCATTCTTGAATTGCCCCCACTTAAAATCAAATTGCCCTCCTGTGAGGTGTTTGCTGCATCTTGGGGACCAGTGGGCTTGACACTTTTCCTCTCTGAGCTTCATTTCTGAATACACACGCATATATCATGGGAATTGTAATCTCTTCTCCACCTACCTCACTGTGTTGTCATGAGGAGGTTCTGAGCTAACAAACCTAGAAATGTTTCATTAGTAAGTGATGTCTAAACGGGAAGGGATTGTTATTTTTAAGCCCACAAGTACCCTCACAGATAGTAGGTGGTCATCCCTGGAGGCACTCTGGGGCGGAGGGGGGGGGGGGGGTTGGGGAGGGGCGGGGCACAAGGGGAGCCGTGAGGCCGAAGGGGAAGTAGCTGTCAAACCTTTCCGCTTGGCACCATTCTTTAAATTGTACATGGCTGTTTCACAGCTGTACCTGCTCAGGGTGGGGCTTAAATCTCCTGGAGCTGGGAGGGGCCAGGCCAGGTGGAGCCAGGTGGGCTAGGAGGGTGGGTTCAGTGTGCTTCAGCTGCAGAGACGGTGCTGCTAGGGGGGTGGGGGGAGGCCTGACCCTGGGGGGCCTCTCAGGCCTCCCTCCACCTGGGTCTGGAGTTGTAGGGAGGAGAGGCGAGCCCGGCCCCAGTGGAGGTGGTCCAGCAGTAGCGGGCCACCCTGGGTGCCTTGGGGGCACTGACAGGTGGTCGCTGATGTGCTATTTTTGTGGGCGCCCCTGGCGGGGGTGGTGAAGGAAGAGATTGGGAGTCAGAAGTGCAGGATGCAGCTACCGCCAAGGCTGGGTCTTCTCCCGGTCCGGTCAGCCTCCCCACCCTCCCAGAGGGTGTGGGGACTGGGGTATGGTATCCATGCAGGGGGATTGGAAGAACTCCCTATGGCTGCTTCCTATTCCTTCTTTGCAGTCTGGGCTCCTGTCAAGCACTCTCTTCAGACCCCCGGGAACTTGGATCCGGCTGCCAGCCCCCTGCTGTGTGTGCAGCCTCCTGCTGGTCTGTCAATATGCAAATTGGTCATTACTGTGACACCTTTAGGAACAATTAGCATATTACACACACACACACACACACACACACACACACATATATATATACTAGAAGCCCGGTGCATGAAAATTCATGCACTGGAGGAGGGGGTGGTCCGTCAGACTGGCCTGCTCCTCTCACAGTCCAGGCGCCCTCAGGGATGGGAGGCAACCCAACGTTCAGGGAAAGGCAACACGCGATCACACCTCTGCTGTTGCCAGTGCCAGCTGTGCAAGCCTTGGCCAGCTCTGGTTACCTGAGCCTCGGGCAGCCCTGGGCAGCTGGGCAGCTGACATCTGAGGCTTGCCTGTGCCTTGGGCAGGCCCTGGGTGGCTGGGCAGTCAACATTCAAGGCTTGTCTGCACTTCAGGCCAGCCCTGGGTGGCTGGGGGGCTGCTAATTAGGGGAGGAGGACATGATTGTTTTCCTGGGACTGTAGCTCCGTGTGGGGGACTCCAGAGACAGATGTGTGGCCAGGCCAGGCCTGCCCTCAGGTGGGTCCGGCCTTGCAGAGTGCCTGCCACTCTGGTGGGGCTGAGAGGACTGGGCACTGCCATCTTGTGGCTGTGGGTGCTGCCATCTTTGAGGGCAGGGCAGTCAATTAGCATATTCCCTCTTTATTCCATAGGATATGTCTGTTTTTATTATTATAATAGTATTAGTGTACAAAATCTTGCACAGGGGGTGGGAGGGCGTGTGTGTGTGTGTGTGTGTGTGTGTGTGTGTGTGTGTTCCTCAGCCCGGCCTGCACCCTCTCAAATCTGGGACCCCTTGAAGGATGTCTTACTGCTGGTTTACAGGGATTGGGCCAAAACCAGTAAGACATCAGGTCAGGCAGTCAGACATCCCTTTCACAATCCAGGACTGCTGTCTCCAGCAGCTCACCTGCCTGCCTGCCTGATTGCCCCTAACCACTCTGCCTGTAGGCCTGCTCACCCCCAACTGCCCCCCCCCTCTGCCATCCTGATTATCTCAACTACCACCCCCCCCGTGCCAGTGTGCTCACCCCCAACTGGCTCCCCTGCTGGTCTGCTCACCCCCAAATGCCCCCCCTGCTGGCCTGCTCAATCCCACCTTCTCTACCCACTGGCCTGATTGCCCCCAACTGCCCCACTGCTGGCCTGCTCACTCCAAACTGCCCCCACCTCATTGTCCTGATCATCTCCAACAGACCCCCACTGATGGCCTGCTCTCCCTCAACTGGCCCCCCTGCTGGTCTGCTTACCTTCAACTTTTCCGCCCCCCCACCAGCCTGATCACCCATAACTGCCCTCCCCTCTTGGCCTCTAACTGCCTCTACCTCAGCCCCGCCACCATGGCTTTGATCAGAAGAATGTCCGGAAGGTCTCCTGGAAGGTCTCCCAGTCTAATTAGCCTATTACCCTTTTATTAGTATAAAGGCCTGGTGCACTGGTGGGGGGCTGTGCCCTGAAGGGTGTCCCAGATCAGGGTGGGGGTTCTGCTGGGGTACCTGTCCAGCGTGGGTGAAGGGCTGAGGGCCATTTTCAGGCTGGCCACACCCTCTTCAGGATGGGGGTCCCCGCTGGAGTGTCTGGCCAGCCTGGGTGAGGGGCTAATGGTTGATTGCAGGCTGGTCAAGTCTTCTGGTGGGGACCCTCACCCCATGGGGGTGTGGCCAGAATAGGTTAAGGGGTGATGGCTGTGACCATTTATTTTTTCAGCGCCTCCTTGAGTGGAGGCCAGGGCCAGCAGAAAGCAGGTATCTGGGATTTATATTTATCTTCTATAATTGAAACTTTGTAGCCTTGAGCGGAAAGCTTGGCTTCCTTTATCACTGAGGGAAACCCAAGCCTCCTGCTTGCTCCAGCTCCGTGGCTACTGCCATCTTGGTTGGGTTAATTTGCATACTTGCTCCTGATTGGCTGGTGGGCATAGTAGAGGTACAGTCAATTTGCATGTTTCTCTTTTATTAGATAGGATCATGCCATTTTGATTACTATAGCCTTGTAGTATAGTTTGCTATCAGGTACCATGATATACTTAACTTTGTTGTTCTTTTTTAGACTGTTGTTGCTATTTGAGGCCCTTTTTAGTTCCATATACATTTTTGGATTATTTGTTCTAGTTCTGTGAAAAATTCCATTGGTATTTTGATAGTAATTGCATTGGATCTATAGATTGCTTTGGGTATTATAAAAATTTTGACAATATTAATTCTTCCATTCATGAGCACAATCTATGCTCCTATTTATTTGTATCTTTTTCACTTTCTTTCTTCAATGGTTCATAATTTTTTGAGTACAGATCTTTTACCTCCTTTATTAAATTTATTCCTAGGATTTTTTTTATTTTTATTTTTTATTTTTTTTACAATTGGAAATGGGATTGCTTTACAAGGTTCTTTTTCTGATAGTTTGTTATTGGTGTATAAAAATGAAACCTATTTCTGAATATTGATTTTGTATCTTGCTACTTTAATAGTTATGGTGAAATCTTTAGGATTCACTCTAAAGTATATGCATGTCATCTGCAAGTAATGACAGTTTTACTTCTTCCTTTCCAATTTGAATGCCTTTTATTTCTCTTTCTTGTCCAATTCTGTCTTGAATAAAAGTAGTGAAAGTGGACATCCTCGTCTTGTTCCTGATTTTAAGGAAAATGCTTTTTGCTTTTCACCATTGAATATGATGTTAGCTTTGGGTTTGTCATATATGGCTTTTATTATGTTGAAAGATGTCCTCTCTGTTTCCATATTGTCCACCTTGTTGAAAGGTTTTAACATAAATGAATGTTAGATTTTTGTCAAATGCCATTTTTGCATCTATCTGTATCATTTGATTTTTGCTCTTATTTTTGTTTATGTAGTATATCACATTAATTAATTTGCAGATATTGAACAAAACTTGCATCCAGGGAATAAATCCCATTTGACCAAGGTGTATGATATTTTTAATGTATTGCTGAATTCAGTTTGCTTATATTTTGTTGAAGATTTTTGCATCTATGTTTATCATATTGGCCTATAATTTTCTTTTTTGTAATCTCTTTGTCTGGTTTTGGAATCAGCTTTTTCTCCTCTACAGATTTTTAGAGTAATTTGAGAATAAAAGGTGTTAATTCTTCTTTAAATTTTTGGCCAAGTCTACTTGTGAAGCAACATGGTCTATGCCTTTTGATTTTCGGGAGTTTTTAAATTATTGATTTTATTTCAAAAGTAGTAATTGGTCTGTATAGATTTTATGTTTCTTCTTGACTCAGTATTTTAAGGTTCTATGTTTCTATGAATTTATACATTTCTTTCAAAGTGTCCAATTTATTGGTATATAATTGTAGTACAGTGGGACCTCAGTTCTCAATCTTAATTCATTCTGGAAGGCTGTTCAAGAAGCTATATGTTCAAAAACTAAATCATTTTCCCCATTAGAAATAATATAAATTGAATCAATCTGTTATAGACCTCCAAATGATTCCCTGTTTTAATTTTTCTTTTATACAGTATGTGTCTATGTACTGTTTGATTTATAAATAAACACTTCTTTTCTTAAAATTATCAAACCACCCCTACCACCTTTAAACGAATCACTTTTAGCATTTATCCAGGGATGTCTTTCAGGTCAGCATGCAGTATCTTTGCTTGTTCATATATCACACTGCCTCTGAAATGGGTGTCACTGGCTAACAGCCTTTCTGTCACTGGCTAACTGCTTTTCATTTATCCAAATCTACAACAGTTTTTCTTCCTCTTTAATGGTCTGTGATCATTGTCTCTTTCACATCCTTAGTAGCATTAGCATCCTGATGGCCTCTTTATGTTTTAAAACTGTGCTAATTGTTGATTTCACCAGTAATAAAAGCATTCTCTTTTTTGTTTGTTTGTCCCTCCGCTTGAATGGATTGTCAGTTTGTAAAACTGAAGTTTGGTTCACAACTGAGACATATTTTCTGTGAAAACTTGGTTAAGAACAAAACTGTTCAAGATGGGAGGCATTCGAGAAACTAGGTTTGACTGTATTTTCTTATAATCCTTTGTATTTCTGTGATGTCAGTTGTCACTTGTCCTCTTTTAGTTCTGATTTTATTTATTTGGGTCCTTTTTTGTTTTTTCTTGGTGAGTCTGGTAAAAGTTTATTAATTTTGTTTATCTTTTAAAAAAACCAGCTCTTAGGTTCATTGATCTTTTGTTTGGTTATATATTTTTTAGACTTTATATTATTTATTTCTGCTCTGATCCTAATTATTTTCTTCGGGTATAAAGTTATATTGTTTATTTGACATTTTTCTCATTTCTTGAGTTAGGCCTGTATTGCTATGAATTTTCCTCTTAGAACTGCTTTGCCAGTATCCCATAGATTTTTTGGGTCACTGTGTTTTAACTTTCTTTTGTCTCGAGGTATCTTTTCATTTCTTTCCTGATCTCATTATTAACCTATTCATTGTTTAGTAACATGCTATTTAGTTTTCCTATGTTGTATTTTCACTTTCTTCTTGTAATCGATTTCTAGTTTTATACCATTGTGATCAGAAAGGGTTCTTGATATGATTTCAATCTTTTAAAATTTATTGAGACTTGTTTTGTATCTTAATATATTATCTATCCTGGAAGATGTCCCAGGTGTGCTTATAAAGAATGTATATTCTGCTGCTTTGGGGTGTTATGTTGTAAAACTATCAATTAAGTCAATCTTGTCTAAAGAGTCATTTAAAGCCACTCTTTCCTTATTTATTTTCAGTGTGGATGAACTATCCATTGATGGAATAGGGTGTTAAAATCCTCTACAACTACTGCATTATTGTTGATCTCTCTTTTTATGTCTGTCAATATTTGCTTTATATATTTAGGTGGTCCTATGTTGGATTCATACATATTTATAAATATATTATATTTATATAATATAATATAAATATATTATATATAAATTTATAAATATATTATATTTATATATATTCTTTTGTGGTTTGATTCCTTTATCATTATTAAATTTTCTTCTTTGTCTCTTATTATAGATTTTGTTTTAAAGTCTATTTGTCTGGCTGAAACCGGTTTGGCTCAGTGGATAGAGCATCAGCCTAAAGACTGAAAGGTCCTGGGTTGGATTCCAGTCAAGGGCATGTACCTTGGTTGCGGGCACATCCCCAGTAGGGGGTGTGCAAGAGGCAGCTGATCGATGATTCTCTCTCATCGATGTTTATAGCTCTCTATCCCTCTCTCTTTCTCTCTGTAAAAAAATCAATAAAATATATATTTAAAAAATAAATAAATAAAAATAAAGTCTATTTGTCTGATATAAACAACTTTTTTTCATTTGCATGAAATATCTTTTTTCATATAAAATAGGTCTTTTGAAGACAACATATATTTGAGTCTTCTTTTCTTATCAATATAGCCATCCTATGCATTTTTATTGGAACATTTAATCCATTTATTTTTAAAATAATTATTGATAAGTATGTAGTTATTGCCATTTTATCTTGATCCTCTTTTTTTCTTAAATAAGTTTCTTTAACATTTATTATAATACTGGTTTGGTGGTATTGAACTTCTTTAGCTTTTTCTTATTTGGAAAGCTCATTATCTCTCCTTTGATTCTAAATGATAGTCAAACTGATTAGAGTAATCTTGGTTGTACACCCTTGTATTTTTTGTTTGTTTGTTTGTTTGTTTGTTTTCAATCCTTCCCATTGAACCTACTATTGGGAATCAAACCTGGTCAGGGCACATACTTTTTTACCAGCTGAGCCATCCAATCAGGGGCTAGGTCCTTGTTTTTTTTTTTTTTTTTTTTTTTTTTTTTTTATCAGTTTAAATACTTTGTGTCAATCCCTCCTGGCCTGCGAAGTTTCTGTTGAGAAATCATCTGACAGTCTTCTCTGAGAGCTTCCTTGTAGGTAACTAACTACATTTCTCTTGATGTTTTTAAGATTCTCTTTGTCTTTAACCTTTTGTATTTCAATTGTCTTGCTGTGGGCCTCCGGTGTATTTGGGTGAGTCATTTGTTGAGCTAATTAATTAGTGATATGATGTGGTCTGAAACTGGCCACTGGTTATGTCTGTTCTGGGGCTCCTTAGGAGGGGCTCCTATGCAGGCAAAGCTCTGCCACCGCCTGTGCGTGCCCAGGGGCCATCTGTAGATACTACAAAATGATCTGCTGTTGGTAGTTGCCTCTGCTGGAGGTGCTCATGAGAAGCTATGCTGTGAACTGAGGCCAGCTGCCATTAGTGCGGGGCTTAGAGCTGCTTAGCAAGGCCAGCTCCTGCTTGTTTGGGGCCTCGGGTTTGTTGACATTTGAGAGATTTTAGAAAAGTCCCTAGCATGAGCACTTGTGAGAAACAGCTGCTGAATGAAGTTCAGGCCAGTGCAAAAGTTTGGCGGGGTGAGCAGTGTTGGCTTGGTTGATGGAGACTCAGACTTGATGTTCATCTGTGCCTTTGGGCTGTGTGGGGAGAGGGCTCAGTGAAGGATTAATGGCACCTGCCTGCACTTCTGCCTATTCTTGCCTGCTTTGTGGAGAGAGGAGGGCTCAACAAAGGAATAACGGCATCTGCAAGCTATTCTTTCCCAGAGAGCTGCCCCTCCAGCAGTCACCCGGAAGCCAGTCAATTCAGTTCCTCTCTATTTGTTCCTGGCACTTTTCCAGTTGCTTTCCTTTGCTGGAGCTTAGGACTAGTGCTTGTGAGTGAATCTTGACTTGGGCCCCTTAAGAGGATCCCTGGGTTTATAGCATCCCTCCACCATCTTACCCAGATGAAGTGTGTCCCTGCTGATTTTCAGTCAGATGTTGTGGAAATTACTTTTTTCAGCACTTTTGTTCTGGGTTGGCATGTCTGGCAGGGGCGGGGGCGGGAGAGGGGGGGCTCCAACCCAAGATAACCCTTGATAACCCTCCTGATTCGTAACCTCCACATGTGGATGTGGGACCAGACTGTTTCACATCCACATCCCTCCTGTCAGTCTTGACTTAGATTTAAAATATCCTTAGTTAGCTGAAACCGGTTTGGCTCAGTGGATAGAGCATTGGCCTGTGGACTGAAAGGTCCCAGGTTCGATTCCAGTCAAGGGCATGTACTTTGGTTGCGGGCACATCCCCAGTGGGGGGTGTGCAAGAGGCAGCTGATCGATGATTCTCTCTCATCGATGTTTCTAACTCTCTATTCCTCTCTGTGAAAAATCAATAAAATATTTTTAAAAAATATCCTTAGAAAAGTTCTGTTCAGCTAGACAACAGGTGGTTTTTCAAGGATGAATGTTTATAATTTAGTAATAATTTTGATGTGATTGTGGGAGAAGACGAGCACATTTACTTATTCCACTATCTCTCTATTCATAAATTTGGGTTGTTTTTACTTTTTGTCTATTAAGAATAATGCTGCTATGAACATTTGTGTACAAATTTTTGTGTTGATGTATGTTGTTATGGACTGTATGTCTGTGTCTCCCAAAATTTATATGTTGAAGCTCTAACTTCTAATGTGAATGTTTTAGGAGGTGGGATCTTTGGGCGCTAACTAAAATAGTTCATAAGAGTGAAGTCCTCATGGATGGGGTTAGTGCCCTTTTAAAAAGAGGAAGAGAGCAAAACATGCTAACTCTCCACCATGTGAAAACACAGCAGGAGATGTCATCTATGAGTCAGGAAGAAGGCTTTCACTCAAACTTGGTCGTGCTGATTCTCTGACCTTAGGCTCCCTGCCTCCAGATCTGAGAGAAAATAAATATGTTTGTTGTTTAAGTCACCAAATCAATGACATTTTGGTTATAGCAGCCCAAACTGACTAATTCATGTGCTTTTATTTCTCTTGGGTATATAGCTAGAAATATAGAGTTTCTGGATCAGATGGTAAGTCTATACTTATACTTTTGAACTGTTGCCAGACTGTTTTTCAAAGCAGCTGTACATTCTACATTCCTGGCAGAAGTATATGATGATCTCTCCCCTCCACCCCCCCCCCCCCTTTTTTTTATATACCTGACAGCTTTCTACATATTTTTCATTATCTGAATTTTTTAAAATTCTAGTTATTCTAATGAGTGTGAAGTGGTATCTCATTGTGCTTTTGATTTACATTTCCCTGATGCTTAATGATGTTCAAACATTTTTTTTTTTTTACGTGTTTACTGGCCATTTATATATCTCCTGTAGAGAAATGTCTACTCAGATTATTTTTTTGTTTTAAAATTACTTGTCTTTTTATTATTAAGTTCTTTATATGTTATACATACAAGTTCCTCATTAGATATATGATTTCCAAATATTTTCTTAATTCTGTAGGTTGTCTTTTTTACTTTCTTTATGGTGTCCTTTTATGCACAGAATTTTTAATTTTGATGATGCCTTATTTTAATCTATTTTTGCATTTGTTTCTTGTGCTTTTGATGCCATAAACCAAGATTATGAAGATTAACCTCTATATTTTCCTTAAAGAGTTTGAGACCAGGTGGCTTAAACAATAAACATTTATTTCTTATAGATCTGGAGGCTGAATATTTAGGGTCAGGGAGCCAACATGATCAAGTTTTGGTGAAAGCCTTCTTTCTGGTTCACAGATGACACCTTCTTGCTGTGTCTTCACATGGTGGAGAGAGAGCATGTTTTGCTCTCTTCCTCTTTCCTTAAGGGCACTAATCCCATTCGTGAGTGCTCCACCCTTATGAACTTATTACCTCTCAAAGGTCCCACCTCCTGAAACCTTTCAACTCTTAGGCCTTTGATCCTTTGAGTTAGTTTCTGTTAGTTATGGTATAAAGTTAGGGTCTAATTCCTTTCTTTTACATTCAGAAATCCAGTTGTCCCAGCACCATTTTTTGAAAAGAATATTCTTTCCCTCTTTAATTGTCTTTGCACAAAATCAATTAACCTTCCATATTGTTTATTTTATATTTTTACCCCAAACAATTTTGTTGATGAAGATATTGATAGGAAAACAAACAGATGAACAGACATATTGAACAAAAGGCAGCAGTGCAGAGTAGTCAACTCTTTTTAGATGGCAACAGAGTACAGCCCTTTGTTAAATGTTTCTAATCTCTGTTTTAGTGTATTCTGACCCATTTGTTCATCAGCTCGCTCCTTGGCCTCATGTGCTAAAAACTTTTACTTCACCTCAACACAAACACAACAGAGATTCCATGAGGAATATGCTGGCGCTAGCTGACTAGAGAGACCTTAGCATTAGCCATAATTCACTCTTATTTCTTCTAAGACTTTGGCCAACTTGGAGGAGTCCACTAAATTTTAGTTGTAAAATAAAAAAATCTGTTGAAGACATTGCTGCTTTTCTTGTGGCGTCATGATATCTGTTTAAGGGCTGAGATTTAAGAATTTTCTCAGTACCAGAACCATCTTTCCATTGAACCTCTCACGTTAGGGAGGCTGCTCACTTATAGTAGTGATATAGCATCTCTACATGTATCAGCAATTGCAAGAGTTGTGACTCAAATGCTGATTATCACAAACATCCAGAGCTCCCTTGTTGATAGGGAAGAGAAGAGGGAATGTGTGTTCTCTAACAACTCAGGAGCAGTTCAGATATGCCAGCCTGTCTAGGCTGAAGCATTGTCTGCTGGGCCACAGACACAAGAAATCTAAGTTTCAAGGAGAAGAGCAACCTTAGAAGAGCTTATCATTCAAAAACAATCAAACAAAGGCTCACAGTATTCAATCTCCGGTGATCTTCACAGGCGTGAGTTGAATCCCATTCTGAAGAGTATTTGCAGCACAGCTCAGCAATGAACTGTGAGTCAGCTCTAGTTATAAAATATTCTTCTTCAGCCTGGTCTCAGAATTCAATGTCATTTTTATTTGCTCCTCTCTGAGCAACTAGTAGATACAAAGTTCCACAAATGTATTGTGGGGAGGAGGGTGGTATAATAATCCTATCTAATAAAAGAGTAATATGCAAATTGACCATATCTCTGCCACACCCACAAGCCCCGCCCACCAGCCATGCCCACAGCCAGTCAGAGCAAGTATGCAAATGAACCCAACCAAGATGGCTACAGCCACAGACAATAGGAGGGAGGCTTGGGTTTCTCCCGGCAATGAAGGAAGCCAAGCTTCCTACCTCCCCTTGCAGGCCTAGGCCTCTACTCAAGGCTACAAAGTTTCAATTGTAGAAGGTAAACAAATTCCAGATACCAGGGCCTCTGCTTGGTCGCCAGGGGGCGTGGCCAGTCTGCAAGGGAACCCCACCCTGATCCAGAACATCCTTCAGGGCAAACCAGCTGGCTTCGACCCATGTACCAGGCCTCTATCCTATCTAATAAAAGAGTAATATGCAGATTGACCATCACTCCAACACACAAGGTGGCTGCCCCCATGTAGTCAAAGATCCTGCCCCCATTGGAACACAAGATGGCCACCACAAGATGGCTAGCAGGGAAGGGAAGTTGGAAGGAACCAGGCCGGCAGAGAGGGGAAGTTGTGGGCAATCAGGCAAGCATGGGAGGGCAGTTGGAAGGGATCAGGCCTGTAAGGAAGGGTAGTTGGGGGCAATCAAGCCTGCAGGGGAGGGCAGTTAGGGGTGACCAGGCTGGCAGAGGAGGAAAGTTGGGGGTGACCAGGCCTGCAAGGAAGGGCAATTGGGCAAGACCTAGGCCTGCAGGGGAGAGCAGTTGGGGGGGATCAGGCCTGCAGGGGAGGATAGTTAGGGGCAAACAGGCTAGCAGGGAAGCAGTTAGGAATCAATCAGGCTGGCAGGGGAGTGGTTAGGGGGTGATCAGGCTGGCAGGCAGAAGTGGTTAGGGGCAATCAGGAAGGCAGGCAGGTGAGCAGTTGGGAGCCAGCAGTCCTGGATTGTGAGAGGGATGCCCATTTAGGCCCGATCCCACCAGTTGGATCTAAACGGGCAGTGGGACATCCCTTGAGGGGTCCCAGATTGGAGAGGGTGCAGGCTGGGCTGAGGGATACTCCCCTCCCCCTTCTGTGCACAAATTTCATGCACTGGCCTCTAGTGAGGCACAATCCTCACTGTCATGGAGTTTATACATTCAATAGGATTTTGCCAGAACTCAGTGTTGAAGAAGCCATGAATTGTTAAAAAATGTTAGACTTCTTTAGATAATAATTCCTGTGTTTGAGGGTCCCCAAGACCACCTTCAGGTTCAGTGATTCATTAGAAGGATTCATAGAAATGAGCAAAGCTGTTAAAATCATGGCTATGGTTTAGTATAGTGAAAAGACACAGATTAAAACCAACAAAGAAATTGCGCATAGAATGTAGACCAGGAGAGACCAGGCACAAGCAGACAGCTGTCCTTTACCAGTGGGGTCATGTGGACAACGCTTAGTTCTCCATACAACAATGTGTGGCAATGCATACAAAGTATTGTCAATAAGGGAGGCTCACCTGAGTCTTGGTGTCCAGGATTTTTATTGTAGTTCTATTACATAGGCATGGTGACTGCCCATGTGGTTGACCTAACTTCAATCCTATGGTATTATGTAGTCCGGAGCTCTTATCAGGTCACATTGATATCATGTGTGGTTCAAGACCCTTAAGTAAATGAATATACTTTTATAGTAGTGATATATTCCAATGATTTAGAGGTTATTTCCAAGGAACTAGGCAAGGCCCAAAACTTTTTTGTGAGGTATGCAGTGTATGGCAACCCAGACTTGCTGAAATAATCCTTTATTGCACAGTACCCAAATGTGCTCTTATTGTAAAGAAAAAAAAATTCCTCATACATTTCAGATACATCTAAAGCACTCCTCCCCATATCAGGAGCATATTTACAAGAGCAATGTTTGCCTGCTTGCTGTCATCAGAATCTCTGTTTTGGTGTGCATTAGAATAAACACTCAGAAGAGGAATGGTGAAAAGCATACTTAACATTAGAATAACCTTCCACATACTTAGTATTAGAAAACTTCCTTGTACTTCCCAAGGGAGTCTCAGAACTCAGAGATTACATTCAATTTGAACACAGATAAATAATGGAAAAAGCAACATAAAACGTTTAGGAAAAGACAACTCAAGAGGCACTTGACCTCACACCCGCTACAAGTCCAGGGTGGCTCGTGCTGGTTCACTGGGATCACCTTCAGAGAAACATCTGGAAGAGTATTTAACCGCCTCTGGGGATGATGGCCCAGCAGTCACATCACAGGGGGTGACAAGGAAGTCCATTCTGGGAAGATGATATTTAAATTGAGAGAAATCTAAAGAATGAAGAAGCAATCAGACATGCAAAGAAGAAGAGAAACATTCCAGGTGGAAGATACTAGCCTCAGTGTCAACCTCTCTCAAGCTGGATTTTTCTTCCATCATCTGCCATAAAGGTCAGTAAATAACAAAAGGAGAATAACAGCTGGTTCTTTGGTGGAACCAAGGTCCTGTCATCTAGTGACCAAGGCCAGCCCTTTTTCTATTCTAAAATTAATCTGTGAGATTCCAAAGTAGGTGATGTTGTCCATTTCCCAAACTGGACACCAAGGCAGGTTTCTAAGGAAAGCAATAAAAAAGGAGGAAAAAAAAGAGCAAATCTCAAAAGCCCCAGAGAAGACAATTGAGTCCTTGAGGATTCACTTAGTTTTTTCCTTGGAATTGTAAAGTTACAGTTCATACTTTCCCATCTGATTTAGAAAAGGCCTGTTCTCACAGTGAGGAGTGCCCCAGATCCAGACACGTCCTATTGAGAGAGAGTAGACCTGCTCCTCGCCCTAGCCTTGGTGCCATCTTTCCCAACTCCCACAGCTCTGGCTTAGGACATACCTTCCCAGCAGACCAAACCCACTCTTTCCCTCTGCAGTGCAGCCCAGGTCCTCCTCCCCCACTGCCCTCCCCACCTCGGGCTAGGAGAGACTGGTGTGCCAGGACTTGCTGATTTCTCCTCTTTGTCACCCTTGGCTTCAGGCAGGATGTGCTGGTCTGTCCTCCAGTAATTTTGTATTTTGTAGTTTTAGGGTTCTTCCTCTCTTGGGAAGCTTACTGGCAGCCTCTATGTCAACCAAAGTGGCATAATTATTTGCCTTTCTGGTTACAAAAGTGTGTTTTTCTTTTGGTTCCCTGCTCTAAGTCCCTCTAAGTGCCTCTCTCTCTCTCTGTCTCTCCCTGTCTCTCTCTGTCTGTCTCTCTCTCCTTCCCTCTTCCTGTTAAGGAAGATACAAATATCTTTCTTGAGGAAATTACAAAATGCTCTGTATTGTTTTTCCCGTGAGAGTGGTCCCCTTTATGCTCTCCTCTCAGGAAGGAGGAAACTCTGTCCTTTCTTTTCCCTCAGGCTAAGAGTTGACTATTTTATTCCAGTAACTCAACTTTCCCATGCTAATTTATTCACCAGCCAGACTGTAACAGCTTCAGATGTTGGACCTAAAGCCAGAGAAGCTTGTACAATTTGAAAATTGTGTGAATAATTTAAATTCTGGCCAAAAATTTAGGTATGCAGATAGACCATGGGGAGAAAGTTTTCTGGTGAAATGTTAATGTTTTATAAGGATAAAATAAAGCCCCAAAGAAGGTCTTCTATCTTTCCTGAAATAAAAATAATACTAGCTAACCTATGTAGCACTAAGTGCCAGACATTGTTTTCACACTCTGCAAAGATTAACCTATTCAGTCCTCACACAACCTCCAAATATTGACACTATAATCCTATGGACAAAAAAAAAAGGGGCCACATACTAACCCCGACAAGCTCAAAGAAGGCCTACATGGCAGGCCTTACAAACTCTGAGACCTAAAACTTCAATGAAAGTGAATCACGGTGAGTAATCATGTCTTAGGCTGGCATTTTCCTTGATGAAAGTCAATCTTTACCTGAAATGAGCCTGTCTATTGTCTTTTTGCATCTATATTAACATACTTGTGTAATGTCAGAGTAATCCCCCTTTTTTTCCAGACCCCTCAGGGCACAATCTTCCACTAGAGCAGACCATGAAACGCCCCCCCCTCCCCCGCAAATGGTTATCTTATTGCCCAAATACCATCTCTACTTGCTTTAAATGTTAATTGTTAACTATGCTATATCCACCAATGTAAAAGTAGTATTTGTCTCTTTATCCAATCTTAGAGATTTCCCCATGTTGCTTTCTTCTGCTTCTCTAATCCACCACCAATGAGTTTCATGTAACTCTCCTTACATCTCCTCTTTTGATTGTAATGTATAAAATAAACTGCAAAACTGCCATTCTCCAGAGGGTTTTCTCAATCTGTTGAGATTTTGCTTCCTGGCAATTGTCAGTTTGGCTCAAATCTCTCTCTCTCTCTCTCTCTCTCTCTCTCTCTCTCTCTCTCTCTCCATATATATATATATATATATATATATATATATATATATATAGATATAGATATAGATATAGATATAGATATAGATATAGATACACACACATATATATAAAAGGATAATATGCTTAGTGTCCCTACGACCATCTGACTGGTCGCCATGATGCACACTGACCTGCAGGGGGAAGACGCTCAACACAGGAGCTGCCATGACGTGCACTGGCCATTTACAAAGAGATGACACCATGGACCTGGTGCCAACAAAGCAACATTAGGCTTCCCCCACATGGGACACAGGCCCTGTCACCACCGCAGAGCCAACACTGCTGAGACCCTGTGGCACAACACGTGGCTCACAGCCCAACTCAGCCCAGAAAAGGTGGCTGTGGGCACTGGGTAATGACGTCATGTAGTAACGCCCGGCTTCCTCTCCCTAGCGACTAGCCTCCTAGCAGTTTCTTCCGCCCAGGAACATGACTTGTTTTATAGCCAGGTGCAAACATTTCACACTTTAACCAAATGTCTGTGAAGCATTTTCCCATGCCTCATCTCATTTGATCCTCATAGAAGTCCTGGAGTAGGTAGATAGGAGACTTGGTGGAATCCTATTTTCTTTCATTAGCTGGAAAACAGACATTTTGAAACTTGACCTGACTGAAAAGAAGTAAGAAATGGTGGATCTCGAAAATGACTTCAGGTTTTCTCACTGCAGAGAATATAGCCAAACACGGCTGCAGTTAAAAATGTTCCCTTTGTTCTCCCTGTGTGATCTATAATAATAATCTGCTTCATGCTGATATTTACTGCTGTGTTGCTGACAATTACCTGAAAGATAAGTTGGGGTGCTTTACTGGGCTGGAAAAAGCAGATGTAATTAAGCAAGTTTATTCTATATCTATAAAAGGCTAAGTTGATGAACACATGCACAATACATGTAAAGCTCTCACTGGCGCCAATTGCACACATGAGTTTCAATCTGTCACTGTTGATCATGACTATGGTTGACACTTCTATTATAGAGGAAGGGCAAATAGCGATATTACAATATTTTTTCTAGTTAATTTCCTTTCAATGTGCACAAATCTGTGCACCAGGCCACTAGTAAATTCATAAAAATCCCCGATAGCAGGTGTGAGGGATCCTTTTTTTCTGCCAAGACCCATTTAGATATGTATAACTTTATTTGAGGGCCATACAAAACTATCAACTTAAAAATTAGCCTGCTAAGCCAAAACCTGTTTGGCTCAGTGGATAGAGCGTCTGCCTGCAGACTGAAAGGTCCCAGGTTCGATTCCGGTCAAGGGCATGTATAGGCACATCCCCAGTAGGGGGTGTGCAGGAGGCAGCTGATCGATGTTTCTAACTCTCTATCCCTCTCTCTTCCTCTCTGGGGAAAATTAATAAAATATATTTTTAAAAAATTAACCTGCTATGTTTGGTCAAAAATTTAATTAATCCATAGTATCTTGGCAGGGCCAGACCAAATGATTTTGCAGGCCTTATAAGCCCAAGGGTTGGGCATCCCCACCCCTTCCCTACAGGTTCAGACATTTCTTTCATAGATAATTCTTATTTTCAGATGAAAAAAATAGAGCCAGTAATTGATTAAGAAACTTGCCCAAGGAAGTGGTAAACACACATAATGCTGTTCAGAGTCAACTTCACACATTTTAAAAATAAGTATCAAAATAGAAAATGGGGCAAAGGTAAGTTTACAGTCATGAGTATGCAGAACACAGAGTTTATTATCATATTATTATTTATTAATGACTATTATTTTTCACACAAACAACTGTAAATCTACTTTTACCCCACCCTGTATTATAATAATTATCCTCCTGAGCTGAAACCGGTTTGGCTCAGTGGTAGAGCGTCGGTCTGCAGACTGAAAGGTCCCGGGTTCGATTCCAGTCCAGGGCATGTACCTTGGTTGCGAGCACATCCCCGGTAGGGGGTGTGCAAGAGGCAGCTGGTTGATGTTTCTCTCTCATCGATGTTTCTAGCTTTCTATCTCTCTCCCTTCCTCTCTGTAAAATATCAATAAAATATATTTAAAAAAATAATAATAATTATCCTCTTGAGCCAGGAGACAGACCTGAGAGGGTCCCTGCCATCCCTATCATGGGGACCCTGAATGTGGGCTTCCTGGGCTGCTCCAGCGGGTAGCCAGGCTCTAAGGCAGGAGGTTATGCTGACTCAGCTCTTTTTCTGCATCAGGATTCAAGTGGAGCCACTGTGGCATGTGGACCCTCCAGCAAACCTTCTCACCTTTAGCTAGTGCCTGGAGCAGAGCGTCTCCAATAGTAATCAGAGAAAGCATCACCAAGGCTGCAGCAGCAGGTGCCAACTCAGTAGGTCGGGTGGAGCCTGCATTCTGTCTTTCTCACCAGCTCCCAGGCCATGCAGCTGCTGCTGGTCCAACAGACTGAGAAGCAAGGACCTAGAATACCTGCCTGATTATACTTGTCAGCTGTGGGGTTTCAGCAAATGGAGCCTTTCTACTAAGTCCTTCTGTATTTGAACACATATTTGACCTAGTTGCCCATATTGTCTGTCCCATGACTTTGCCTCCCATATTCAGGTCTGATGAAATGATAAGGAGGATGGTGGGACTGGAGAGGACATGAATACTAAGTACCAACAGAAAGAAGTGTTTCACTAAAAACTTTAAGATGTTGGGTTATGAAAGGTGACTGACATTTGGTATCCCTCTAACAGAATATTGTGTAAAAGAAGACACGTTATCCACATCTTTGTCAAAGCCCACTGCACTGCTCAGCACAGCAAAGCCCCCAGTGCCTGGTGGCTGTTTCTGAAGGAAGGGTCCCTCGGGGCAGCTGGCCCTGAAGACATGGCCAGGACCAGCAGAGGGAGTTGGAACAGATGACGAGACTGGAAAATGGCTAATAAGTCTTAGACACCCACTCGGACTCATGAAAATATTTTGGGGGCCCTTTACTCAGATTGTGGTCCTGATTAACAGGTGGGAACAGGGCTCAGTGGAACTTGGATCACATAAAGATTAGGAGCAAAACAGAAAAAAATTTGAGTTGGTGCTCAAATCACGGAAGCTACTAGCCCACAGAATACCTACAGAGATGGTGACTAACCATTAACCTTACTCATCCCAATTTTAGTGTATGTGCTGCCAAAGTGAGCACTGACCTTACCTGTTTAATGAGATGACTGACGTTTTATCTTGTGAGGCCCACCAAGGAGTCCTTGGTGCCAGCACCCTGTCTGGTGGGTGGATAGCCTGGCCACGTGAACTTTTATGATGGTTTATTTGCTTTGTGGTAGAGCCAGAGATCCCATGAAGCTTCAGGAGACCTTGGAATAAATAAAAAAGGTCTAACAACTTCTGGCTTAGGTACATAAAATTAACAAGAGAAAATAAGATTAAAAATGGAAAAATATTTGTGGGCTGCAAGTGCTAGTCTCAGGCTCCTGGGGAAGACCAAAATGCCACAATATAAGCATTTACCCCTAGGTTGGTCAACAACTGTGAGGGTGCATTAAAGGAAAGAGTGATGTGGAGGATGGTAACATAACCTGTAATTTCCCTTCTATCTCAATTTTCTATAATGATGATAATTTTTATTGCCTTAGTGTTTAGACAAACCCCACTGTACACACACACACACACACACACACACACACACACGACTTTGGTCCTCAAATTGAGCCAAATCTGTGCTTAAAGCTGTTAGGCGTCCTATAAAAGAAGCCTATGTGTTCTGTGCACTATTAATGAATAAATCTTGAGAATTTGACAGCAGTATTTGAAGTAAGGAGAGTTGGGAAGGAAAAGGAGAAAGGGCAAAGCTAGAGAGCAGATCCAATTTATTGCGAAGATATAATATTTCAATTCATTTCAGTTTTTGGTGGAAGTGGACAGGGATCATTTCTTTATTCTTACCCCCATCCAACATTCTTTCTTGTCTTGTTCTTCAGTATGCAACTCAATGTTTAAAAAAATTAAAGTGAAGCTTTTGCTCATCCTCATTCATCTGCAAACAGGACACTCAGCCTCCTGCTTCAGTGGGAAGGCCGAGAAAGCCTTTCAGGGGGTTCTACAACAACCAGATGGCCACGTGGGAGCCTTTGGAACTCTCCTTCACCCCGGGACGCACCAAATGTATAGGCATGCATGGAGCAATTCTCTCTGAAAGAGACCCAGAAACCAGCTGAGAAACCCCTACACATGGGAGGAAGGGGAAAAATACCCCCCACACAGTGTCTTACAATTGGGAGCGCACCCACAACGCCCAGCTTCTCCCTGAAGAACAAAAGATTTTGACCCCACATCCAGCACTCCAGTTTTTCAGGCTATTGTCAGAGGGACAGGCTCCTCAAACACTTGGCTCTGAAACCCAAGGAGGCTGGTGTCCACAAGACACAAGACCAGTGGTCGGCAAACTCATTAGTCCACGGAGCCAAATATCAACAGTGCAACAATTGAAATTTCTTTTGAGAGCCGAAAACCGACTTCTGCTCATGGGCCACGAAGTTTCAATTGCACTGTACGTGCACGTCCACCTACACGTGGTATTTTGTGGAAGAGCCACACTCAAGGGGCCAAAGAGCCGCACGCGGCTCCGAAGCCGCAGTTTGACGAAAATGTAGAGACTGCACAAGACTATGGCAAACAAAGAAGCAGCTTTTAACTGAGCCTGAGCACTCATTGTGCCTCTTCCCCCAGGGCGCAGGGCAGAGTGAGCAGGCAAAATCTCCCTTCTTCCAATTTTCTCTTGAAAGACGTTTATCTGCAAACCTTAATGGCAGCTGCCAGTCTTTTAATTTAGGGAAGCACTAAAAAAAAACCAAACAAACAAACAAAAAACTCATAGAAACAGAGAGTAGAAAAGTGGCTATCAGAAGCTCGGGTGGGGGTGTGTGTGAGAGATAAATAGGGAGAGGTTAGTAAAAAGGAAATATTTAAAAATGGGGGAAAAAGAAAAACAGTGAAAGTAACAATTCACATTTTAATCAGGAATTACTGAACATTTCCCTACTGATGCCTCCATATAATTTTATATCGGGGAAAGTAGACATTCCATTGCCAGGTTGTCAAATTTATTTAACTCCATAATTGATTTTTTTTTTCATTTTGCTAAAATTTCTTGCAATAAGAGTGATAAAAACATTTGATTTGTGTTTATGATGTGAGAGACATTATACTAAACATTTTATATACACTAATTTAATGCTTCTGACTTTCATACAATAGTTATTATTATACCCATTTTAGTGATGAGGCAATCTAGCCTCTCTATCAGATGGCATATTTTCAGCTTCAAGCATCAAAACACCCAATTCAAAGTGGCTTGAAAAATATAGAGATTCAGTGACTCTTGTTATTGAAAAAAGACCACAGGTTGGTGGGACCCGGCATGAGTCATCAGGGCTCCACTTCCATTTCTCTGAGATTATCGGCTTTACTGTCATCCATATGTCAGATTCATCATCAGGCCAGTGTCATGGAAACTACAAGATCTGTGGACCTGAGGAGAATCCAAGATAGCTGCACAGATAAACACCTAGCTGCAGCTGCACACAACAATTTCAATAAAATACAACTAAAATATAAAATGGACATTACCCAGAACTACAGGAAAGTCGACTGACTGGAAATTCTACAACGAGAAGCAAGGATAAAACCAGAAGGAAGAGTGGAGGAGCTGTAAAAGCCTAAGGTACGGAGACACGCGGCGCGGGAGGAGAGAACGGAGCCGGAGAGGAAGGGCAGCTGAGTGCCTGGCTGGCGTTCCCTAGCAGGAAGGAGATAAAAGCTCCGACTGTGCTGGGCCCCAGTTCCGAATGCTCTGAACCCCAGTTCTGGGCCAGACCCCTGGGACCCAGGCTCATCCATAGGGAGCTGGGCTATAAGGTGGAACCCGGGGGGAGCAGTGAAAGGAGGTCCCGGAGGCGCACACATTGCGTGCAGAGAAGGGACGGTTGGCTGTGCCACGGGATTGCCCTGGCAGGAAGGAGACAAAAGCTCCGGACTGCTCTGAATGCCACCTCCAATCCCACTTCCAACTGAACTGAACCCCAGTTCCGGGCTCATTGGGGGAGAGGCTAGACTGTTTGTTAGCAGGCGAAAATCGAGGGCACCTTTCTCTCAGAGGTGCTTGCAACTAGTACTGAAGGACCCTGGGGATCACTGAGACTCAGGAACCGCATAGGACGGGGCTGACGGAAGCCAAGGCTGCAGGCTCCACCCTGAAACCGCGCCCCATCAGGGAAGCTGCGAAAATGCAACAAAATAGATCACAAACGAAAGAAATAGAGGACAAAAAGCGACTGGATATAGTGTTCAAATCTACGCTTATAAGGTTTTTCAAGAATTTCCTAGAAAAGATTGATAAGACCTATGAGGATATGAAAAGGAATCAACTAGAATTAATAAGGAGTCAACAAGAAATGATAAGTGATCAACAAGAAATAAAGAATACATTGTCTGAAATAAAAAATATTATGCAGAGTCCTAAAAACAGAATGGAAGATCACAAGAATCAAGTCAAAGATTTGAAACATAAAGAGCCAGAAGACACTCTTCCGCAGAAGCAAGAAGGCAAGAGAATCCAGAAAATTGAAGATAATGTAAGAAACCTCTGGGACAACTTCAAGCGAACCAATATCAGAATTATGGGGGTCCCAGAAGATGTGAGAGAGCAAGATACCGAAAACATACTGAAAGAAATAGTGACAGAAAACTTCCCCCACTTGGTGAAAGAATTAGACTTACAAGTCCAGGAAGCGCACAGAACTTCAAACAAAAGGAATCCAAAGAAGACCACACCAAGACAAATCATAATTAAAATTCCAAGAGCAAAAGACAAAGAGAGAATATTAAAAGCAGCAAGAGCAAAGCAGGTAGTTACCTATAAAGGAGCACCTATACGATTGTCAGCTGATTTCTCAACAGAAACCATGCAGGCCAGATGGGAATGGCAAGAAATATTCAAGGTGATGAACAGTAAAAACCTACAGCCAAAGATAATCTACCCAGCAAAGCTATCACTTAGAATCGAAGGCCAGATAAAGAGCTTTATTAATAAAAAAAAGCTAAAGGAGTTCATCACCACCAAACCAGAATTATATGAATTGCTGAAGGGGGTTCTTTCAGAAGAGAAAGTAAATAAAGATAAAAATTATGAACAACAAATACGTAACTATCAACAAGTGAATCTGAAAACCAAGGAAATTAAAAAAAAAAAATCTGATGAACAATATTAGCTGTTGAATATAATAGAATCAGAGGTATGGAAGGGGAGTGAACTGATGATTCTTGGGGAAAAGGGGAGAGCGGGATGTGGGAAGAGACTGAACATAAACTGTGCACCTATGGATGAGGACAATGGGGAGTGGGGAAAGGGCAGAGGGTGGGGTGAGAACCTGGTGGAGGAGAGCAATGGAGGGGGGGAGGAACATTTGTAATAATATGAACAATAAAAATTTATTTTAAAAAATCAATAAAATATATTTTTAAAAAATATGGTATTTCTGCCGAAACCGGTTGGAAAAAAAAAAAAAAAAAAAAGATCTGTGGACCTCACAGCTGCATAAGACAACATCCTTTATGAAGAGTGAGGGAACTTTCCAGGAATCCCTTGACAAACTTCTCACATCTCACCGACCTCAGATTTTATCACATGCTCATGTATACACCATTACCTGTGACTGCGTGCCTTGTGCTCATTGACTTGGGCCAAAGTTTCTGAACCAACCTCTAGCAACGAGCATGAAATTAACTTTTAGACCAATTAGACAGTTGTGTAAAACTGAGTTCAGGAATCTAGAAGGTACTTTACAAATAAAAAAGCAACATGAGTGAAAATGTGGAGACTCAGTCTTAGGCCTTGGTTCTGCCCCTCTGGGTAGATCGCAGAGTCAATCTCAGTTTCTTTTTCCTCAGCTGAAAATGATGACATTTTCTACCATATGAGCTGTAGGTACCTTCTAGCTCAAAGCACCGTTGACTGTCCCAGTGTCCTCTCCTCAACTAGTTCCTGCAGTGACCTTCCCACTTACTGTTGAGGCGTCACAGTCACTCTTTTCCCTAACACTAACCATTCCTCAAAGTTGTAGGCAGTACTGCCTCCATGACTGCTCCAGAAAAATAAACCACCTTCACTGGATGATTTTAATACTATATAGTAATAAATTTTCTCACAATAGGACACAACACTTAATCTCAAAATGATAAAGTATTGCATTATAATATATTAGTTTTATTTATCAAAAATGTTTATTGAGCACCTACTATGAGTCAAGTGTTCTGGTTTCTGAGGAAATGTGGTAACACACAGAAAGATTCTGCCCTTATGGAGCTTACTTTCTAGTAGAATATAAACCAACACACAGATAAACACATGAATAAACAAATCAGACTATCTATAATCTGTACGGAAAAGTGCTATAAGAAACAATGTAAGGTAAGGGGTTTACAGAGTATGTGGGTATGCTGGGTGCTCTGGGAAGCCTTTCAAGGTGACAGGAGAGCAAAGTCTTGAATGACTGGGGGAGTAAGACATGGACTATATGTGGGAAGAGTGTTCCAGCTAGAAATGCAAGCAAGTGCAATGGCCTGGAAACAGAAATGGACATGACGAATTTGAAGAGATACAAGGAGGGTAGGAGAGTAGGAGTGATGTGAATGAAGGGCATTGTGATAAAAACTTTGGCTTTTGTTCTAAATGTGCTGGGTCATTGTTGCTGCTATAGTGAGTATTCATTAAGCTCTTACTGTGTGCCAAACGACTGTGCTAAATGCTTTATGTGTGTGTTTTTCCCAGCCTCATTGTAAGCCCTATAAGCTCTATTGGTGTTGGAAGCCGATACATCTGGGTTTGCAACCCATCTCTACCACTTACTAGCTCTGTGACCTTTGACCATTTTCTGAAACTCTGTCTCAGTTTCCTTATTTGTAAATTGGAGGCAAATATTTATCTCATAGGGTTATTGAGAGGATTAAGTTAAATGGTCCTTGTTAAGTAACCAGAAAAATGCGAAGCACTTAATAGGCCATAGTAATTTGAGTTTTCTCCCTTTTTCTCTTTGTTGTCCTCTCCCTAAGGAGAGTGAGCAGGTCGTAACTCATTTTTATGATTCCCCCCCCCCCCCTTTTTTTTTAATCTAACCCAGTGCCCTGAAAAGTTTTTTTTGAGTGAATGGATTTTCTTACTGTACAATTATAACCAGAGTTAGCCATTGCTAGGGGATGAGTTATTTCTGGCTAATGTTGGGAAGAGAAGGAAAAAGAAGGCATGCCAGGCGGTAGGAATTTCTCCATATACGGCATGGATGCAGGAAAGGGCAAGGATACTCTAGAAACCATGACGCATGAGTGATGATCAACAAGCAATTATGTGAAAATCTGAGGAAAAGATTATAGGCAGCAAGGCTGCCCTGTGACAGGAATTAGCTTGAAATAATCAAGTGTGGCTGGAGGATAAGGCAGCAAGGGGAGAGTTGAAGGAGACAGACTTGAAGAGGCAAGCACAGGTTGACTTTTGTAGGGACATGAAAGACTTTAGATTTTATTCTAATCATAATGCAATTCCAATCATAATGTTTGGAGAGTTTATGCTGGAAAGTGATATAATTATATTATGAAATAAAAAGATCACTCCAGATGCTATCTAGAAAATGGATTGTGAGGAGCAAGATTGGTAACATGGAGAGCAGTCCAGAGGCATTTACAATAACCCAACTCTACCACTTACTAGCTCTGTGACCTTTGACAATTTTCTGAAACTCTGTCTCAGTTTCCTTATTTGTAAATTGGAGGCAAATATTTATCTCATATGGTTATTGAGAGAATTAATTTATTTATTTATTTATTTATTTTTTATTTTATTGATTTTTTTTTGACCCCCTCCCTCCCTCCCACACATCCCCTCCCTCCCCAGAGTTTTGTGTCCATTGGTTGCACTTATATGCATGTATACAAGTCCTTCGGTTGATCTATTATCTCCCCCAGATCTTCCTCCCGTCCCCGCTGTAACTTGACAGTCTACTTGTTGATATACTGTCTCTATATCTATCTTATGGTTCATCAGTTTATAATGTTCTTTATTATCCACAAATGAGTGAGGTCATGTGGTGTTTCTCTTTCATTGATTGGCTTATTTCACTCAGCATGATGTTCTCCAATTCCATCCAGGATGCTGCAAATGATGAGAAATCCTTCTTTTTTATGGCAGCATAGTATTCCATTGTGTAGATGTACCATTGTTTTTGGATCCAATCATCTGCTGACGGACACTTAGGCTGTTTCCAAATTCTGGCTATTGTAGATTGTGCTGCTATGAACATAGGGGTGCATATATCCTTTCTGATTGGTGTTTCTAGTTTCTTGGGATATATTCCTAGAAGTGGGATTACTGGGTCAAATGGGAGTTCCATTTTCAGTTTTTTGAGGAAACTCCACACTGTTCTCCACAGTGGTTGCACCAGTCTACATTCCCACCAGCAGTGCACGAGGGTTCCTTTTTCTCCGCAACCTCGCCAACACTTGTCGTTTGTTGATTTGTTGATGGTGGCCATTCTGACAGGTGTGAGATGGTACCGCATTGTTGTTTTGATTTGCATCTCTCGGATAATTAGTGACTTTGAGCATGTTTTCATGTGCTTTTTGGCCTTCCTTCTGTCTTCTTTTGAAAATATTCTATTTAGGTCCATTGCCCATTTTTTAATTGGATCATTCATCTTCCTTTTATTTAGTTGTATAAGCTGTTTGTAGATGTTGGAGATTAATCCTTTATCAGTGGTAACATTTGCAAATATGTTCTCCCACACAGTGGGCTTTCTTGTTGTTTTGTTGATGGTTTCTTTTGCTGTAAAAAAGCTTTTTATTTTGATGTAGTCCCATTTGTTTATTTTCTCTTTAGCTTCCATTGCACTAGGGGTAGTATCAGTGAAGAAGTTTTTTTGGCATACGTCTGAGATTTTGTTGCCTGTGGATGCTTCAAGTATTTTTATGGTTTCCCGTCTGATGTTTAAGTCCTGTATCCATTTTGAGTTTATTTTTGTGTATGGTGTAAGTTGGTGATCTAGTTTCATTCTTTTGCATGTATCTGTCCAATTTTCCCAACACCATTTATTGAAGAGACTGTCTTGACTCCATTGTATATTAGTGCCTCCTTTGTCAAATATTAATTGAGCATAGTGATTTGGGTTGATATCTGGGTTCTCGACTCGATTCCATTGATCTATATGTCTGTTTTTGTGCCAGTACCAGGCTGTTTTGAGAACAGTGGCTTTGTAATACAGTTTGAAGTCTGGTATTGAGATACCTCCTACTTTACTCTTCTTTCTCAGGATTGCTGTGGCTATTCGGGGTCTTTTATTGTTCCAAATGAACTTTTGGAGAGTTCTCTCTAGGTCAGTGAAATATGCCGTTGGTATTTTAATGGGGAGTGCATTGAACTTATAGATTGCTTTAGGGAGTATGGACATTTTGATGATTTGATTCTACCAATCCATGAACATGGTATGTTCTTCCATCTGTTTACATCTTCCTCTATTTCTTTTTTCAGTGTCGTGTAGTTTTCCGCGTATAGGTCCTTTACTTCCTTAGTTAAGTTTATTCCTAGGTATCTTAATTTTTTTGGTGCGATCGTAAATGGAATTGCTTTTTTAGTCTCTGTTTCTATAAACTCACTGTTGGTGTATAGAAATGCCATAGATTTCTTGGTGTTAATTTTGTATCCTGCTACATTGCCAAATTCATTTATTAAGCCAATTAGTTTTTTAATGGAGTCTTTTGGGTTTTTTATATACAATATCATGTCGTCTGCAAATAAGGATAACTTTACTTCTTCTTTTCCAATTTGGATGCCTTTTATTTCCTCCTCTTGTCTAATTGCAATGGCTAGTACTTCCAGTACTATGTCAAAGAGGAGTGGCGATAGTGGGCATCCCTGTCTTGTTCCTGTTCTTAGAGGGAATGGTTTTAGTTTTTGCCCATTGAGTATGATGTTGGCTGTGGGTTTATCATAAATAGCTTTTATTACGTTGAGGTATGATCCTTGTACTCCCACCTTGTTAAGAGTTTTTATCAGGAAAGGGTGTTGGATTTTATCAAATGCTTTTTCTGCATCAATTGATATGACTATATGATTTTTATCTTTCAACTTGTTTATGTGATGTATCACGTTTATTGATTTGCGGATATTGTACCAACCTTGCATTCCTGGAATAAATCCTACTTGGTCATGGTGTATGATCTTTGTGATGCTCTGCTGGAGCCGATTTGCTAGAATTTTGTTGAGGATTTTGGCATCTATGTTCATGAGGGATATTGGCCTGTAATTCTCTTTCATTGAGTTGTCTTTATCGGGTTTTGGTATTAGGGTGATGCTGGCTTCATAGAAGGAGTTTGGAAGTGTTCCTTCCTCTTGAATTTTTTGGAATAGTCTGAGGAGGATAGGTTTTAGTTCTTCCTTGAATGTTTGGTAAAACTCTTCTGTGAAGCCATCTGGCCCTGGGCTTTTGTTTGCTGGAAGCTTTTTGATGACTGTTTCAATTTCTTCCCAAGTCACTGGTCTATTGAGATTTTTAGATTCTTCCTGATTGAGTTTTGGAAGTTTGTATTTTTCTAGGAATATGTCCATTTCCTCCAGGTTGTTCAGTTTGTTGGAATAGAGTTGTTCGTAGTATTTTGTAACAATCCGTTGTATTTCGGTGGGGTCTGTTGTTATTTCACCTCTTTCATTTCTGATTTTGTTTATTTGGGTCCTCTCTCTTTGTTTCTTGGTTAGCCTGGCTAGAGGTCCATCTATCTTGTTTATTCTTTCAAAGAACCAGCTCTTGGTTTTGTTGATCTTATGTATTGTTTTTTTGGTCTCTATGTCGTTTATCTCTGCTCTGATTTTTGTTATTTCCTTCCTTCTGCTTACACTGGGTTTTTCTTGTTGCTCCTTTTCTAACTCTTTGAGTTGTAGAGTTAGATCATCTGTTACTATTTTTTCTAGTTTTTTGCAATAGGCTTGTAAGGATATGAACTTCCCTCTCAAAACTGCTTTTGCTGTGTCCCAAAGATTTTGGATTGTTGTGCTTTCATTGTCATTTGTTTCCAGGATGTTTTTAATTTCTTCCTTGATTTCTCTGGTAACCCAGTCCTTGTTTAATAGCAAGCTGTTTAGTCTCCATGTGTTTGATTTCTTTGGATTATTTTTATTGTAGTTAATTTCCAGTTTTATGCCATTATGGTCTGAGAAGATACTTGATATGATTTCTATCTTCTTGAATTTGAAGAGACTTTGCCTATGTCCCAAAATGTGGTCTATCTTTGAGAATGTCCCATGTGCACTTGAGAAGAATGTATATTCTGTGGCTTTGGGGTGGAGTGTCCTGAAGATGTCAATTAATTCCATCTGGTCTAGTGAGTCATTTAGGATTGATATTTCTTTGCTGATTTTTTGTTTAGATGATTTGTCGAAGGGTGACAGTGGGGTATTAAAATCTCCTACTATGATTGTATTGCTATTAATCTCTCCCTTAATGTCCTCCAGCAGTTTTTTAATGTATTTGGTTGCTCCTGTATTGGGTGCATATATATTTACCAGGGTTATTTCTTCTTGTTGGATTGTTCCCTTTAGTATTATGAAGTGGCCTTCATTATCTCTTGTTATGTCCTTCACTCTGAGATCTAATTTGTCAGATATAAGTATTGCTACCCGAGCTTTTTTTTCATTTCCATTTGCCTGGAAAACTTTTTTCCATCCCTTCACCCTCAGTCTGTGTGCATCTCTTTTTCTGAGGTGGGTTTCTTGTAGACAACAGATGTATGGGTCTTGTTTTCTTATCCAATCTGTTACCCTATGTCTTTTGATTGGAGCATTTAATCCATTTACATTTAAGGTTATTATTGATAGGTACTCATTTGACGCCATTTTTATTCTATACCCGTGTTCCTTCTTCACTTCTTATTTCTTTATTTTTACAGTAGACCCTTTAGCATTTCTTGCATTGCTGGTTTGGTGGAGATAAATTCCTTCAGTCTTTTTTTGTCTGTGAAGCTCCTGATTTCCCCTTCAATTTTGATTGATAGCCTTGCTGGGTACAGTATTCTTGGATTCAGACCCTTCCTTTGCATGACTTTGTATATTTCATCCCATTCCCTTCTGGCCTGATAAGTTTCTGTTGAGAAATCAGTTGCTAGTCTGATGGGGGTTCCTTTGTATGTAACTTTCTGTCTCTCTCTGGCTGCTTTTAAGATTCTTACTTTGTCGTTGTTGTTTGCCAATTTAATTATAATGTGCCTTGGAGTGTGTCTTCTGGGATTCATTTTGCTTGGGACTCTGCGGGCATCTTGGATTTGTGTGGGTTTTTTCTTTTCTATTTCAGGAAAGTTTTCTGTCATTATTTCTTGAAATACTTTTTCCATGTCTACCTCAGTTTCCTTTCCTTCTGGAACCCCTATTATTCGAATATTATTTTGTTTTGTTTTGTCCCAAAGCTCCCGTAGGCTCTCCTCCTGCTTTTTAATCTTTTTTTCTAGAAGTTGCTCTACTTGGGTATTTTTTTCCATCTTATCTTCTAGCTCACTGATGCGGTCCTCTGCTTCATCTAGTCTACTCTTGATGCTTTCTATTGAGTTCTTCATGGTAGCGATGTCACTTTTCATTTCTTCTTGGTTCTTCTTCAGTTCCTCATGGCTCTTCTTCATTTCCTCATGGTTCTTTCTCATTTCTTCTTGGCTTTTGTCAAATTTCTCTTCCATTCTTTTTAGCCATGCTATGATCATTACTCTGAATTCTTGCTCTGGCAGGCTGCTTACCTCTGGCTCGTTTACTTCCTTTTCTGGTGATGCCTGCTTTTCTTTCAAGTGCGGACTATGTTTTTGTCTCCCCATGGCCTCTCTTTTCAGGATGTCTGGTTATGTGGTATTCCTTCTCCTGCGTTGATTTTGAGGTACAAAATACAACACTACCAGGTACAACACAAGAGGCACTTAACAGGAATGTATTTACAATATTAATAACCTCTAATAAAGGTGACCACTAGAGAAAGGCAATTTAGGGGATAGGAGAGAAGGAATAAAGGTAAAAATAAAATAAAGAAAAATTAAAAAAAAAAATTAAAATTAAAAAAAAAATTAAGTAAATTAAAAAAAAAAGAGGGATAAAGAGATAGAAAAAGAAGAAGAAGAAAAAAGTAATGACAAAATGAAGTTGGAAAACAGGGAAAAAAAGAAGAGGGAGAGAGAGAGAGAGAAAGAGAGAGAAGAAGCAAACTAAAAGAGAAATGGGAAACAAACTATATATATATGTGGAGAAAATTGCCATAGAAAAACCTCTGGACCCAGCCAATGCCAGTAACAATACTTGGAGATTAATACAAACTACAATATCCACTATTATTAAGTAAGGCTATGATATACAGAAGTAAAAGAAACAAACAAAAACAGAGGATTTAAAAAAAAATACAAAGCAACAATAACAATACAGGAATAAGCATAACAATTTCACTAAAAGGCATAAAAATTCACAATAATCAACCTTCACACATACAATGCGAAAAGGATAGAGGGGAGAATGGATTTTTTTTTTTTTTTTAACTAGTTAATATAGTGCAGAGATTGGTATTTATACACTTGGATCAGGGATTGGAACTTAGGTCTATAAGTATAGTGAGAGCTTTAGCAGGGGGTATACAGAGAGAATAGAGGAAAAACTAAAGCCGGAAAGGGATAGGATAAACTGTAGACTAAAGGGTAAAGTTTAGTAAGAGAGTGATAGTGTAAAGGTTGAGTTGAGATAGGGTTGAATGATGCTATAGTAGAGATTAAAATAGAATGAAGGTTACTCCCAATGTACAATAAAGAAAAAATAAAATGGTACTAGAGAGAGAAAAAAAAGAAAAAAAAATAAATAAATTTTTTTAAAAAAAAAAATTGCAAAATAGCAGTAGTATTGTAATAGTGATGATAGAGATTGAAAAATGTAATAATTGAAAAGGTAAAATCAAGTAAGGAAAAAAGAAAAAAAATTGTTTCTTAAGTAAAAGATATGAAAAATGAAAATTAAATAAAAGATGTAAAAAATGAAAATAAAATAAAGAATAGCAAAATTAGCATAAAAATGACCAGTACTGGTCACTCACTTCCTCAGTTAATGTATTTGGCACTTCTGATTCTCGGACCAGACAGTCTTGCAGTTCCCAGCATTCCACTGCACCTCAGTTTTGTAAGGTAATCCTTAATTTTTAGTAGACTATATCTTAGATATTTGTGTCCATTTATTTTTGATTAATTAAAAGACAAAAGAAAAGAAAGGAAAAAAAAAGAGAGAGAAAAAAAAAAGGGCAGTTTGTAATTCAGCTCTTAGGTGTCAGTGTTTCCGGTTTGACCTCCCAGTCTTTTTGGTTGCTCCGGCCTTCTTTCTCTATGGCTCTAGCTGGCAGGGTGCCAGCTGGCTCCCAGACTATCTCTTCTGGCTCCGATCCCTTGTTTCCAGGGAGGCACTTTCTCCCTGCAAATTCCCCGGATATGCCCAACTAGGCAGACCTTCCCTAGTATTCCTAAGCTAGGGGGTGAAGGGGATCAGGCGCCGAGGTGTCCAGATGTTCCGCCCTTGGCGGGACAGCCGCGATTCTTAACACTCTGTCCTGTGTCCCCTGGCTTTTTTTAAAATAAAAAAAAATTCCCGCTTCTGGGGAAGCTTATGCCAAACCCAGCACTAGATGTCGCTGCAGCCTTCTTAGGGCTCAGCTTTGTGGGCGCTCCATGGAGGCGGGGCCGGAACTCCCCGGCTACCGTGGCTGCCGGCACCGCAGGACCGCGATCTCTCAGGCTTTCCCCGCAAACTCTGACCTTTCCGTGGGTGACCGAAGAACTCCTTTGAATCCACGCGCCTGCGCCAACTCGGGCGTCTCAGCTACTGGATGGACCTCTCCGCAGTGGGCTTTCCAGGCCTCAGAGAAGCCACTCCTTTCTCACAGCGCCGCCCCCGCTGCCGCTGCCGCTGCCGCCGCCGCCGCCGCTGCCGCTGTGGCCACCGCTGTGGCAGTGTTGGCCGTCCGGCTGGAAATCCTGTCCAGCGGATCGCTGCCTAGCTTCCTTGAAACCTCTGCTGCCCCTCAGCTGCCAATCAACCCTCCCTGAGCCACTCAGATGTTACTTTTATCCGTTCTGGGACCAGAGTCAGAACAAGTCCGACTGTTCGGTCGCCATCTTCAAGCTCCGCCCCCCCGAGAGAATTAATTTAAATGGTCCTTGTTAAGTAACCAGAAAAATGCGAAGCACTTAATAGGCCATAGTAATTTGAGTTTTCTCCCTTTTTCTCTTTGTTGTCCTCTCCCTAAGGAGAGTGAGCAGGTCGTAACTCATTTTTATGATCCTTTTTCAGAGTTTTCCAGGGAAACAGAACCAATAACATTTATAAATATATTATATCTGGGTGTATAATTCATAGGCCTGACAGTTGGAGAGGCAATGGATCTACTGGGAAATGTAGATCCCAATTTGAGTCTGAGGGCCTGAGAATCAGGAGCACTGAGTGTAAGTGAAGGTTAATATCCCAGCTCAGGCCCTCAGCAGATTTGATGATGGTCACCCACACTGAGGCTGGCTGCTCGTTGAAACAGTCACAGACATACTCAGAAACACTGTTCAATTAGATGACTGGCCATCCTTGTGTGTGGGAATGTTGGGTGCTCTGGGAAGCCTGTAAAACTAATCCTATATAATAAAAGGATAATATGCAAATTGTCCTCTTGGGAGTTTGACCGCTTGCTATGATGTGCCCTGACCACCAGCAGCAGGGGGAAAGAAGGCCCTAATTGGCCCTGATCACGGGCCAGGCCTAGGGACCTAACCCGTGCAAAAATTTCATGTACTGGGCCTTTAGTATATTATAATGCAGTACTTTATTATTATTATTTTTTAAAATTTCTTTATTGATTAAGGTATCATATATTTGTCCTCATCCCCACATTCCCATCCCCCACCCCTCTCCATGCATGCCCCCACCCCACTGTTGTCCTTGACCACTGGTTAGGCTCATGTGTATGCACACAAGTCCTTTGGTTGATCTCTCCCTTTTATCCCCCCTCTCCCACACTCTCCCTCTGAGGTCCAACAGTCTGATCCATGCCTCCTTATCTCTGAGTCTGTTCTTGTTCATCAGTCTATGTTGTTCATCATTTCCCATAGATGAGTGAGATCATGTCCTACTGGAAATACACTTATAAGAACCGAAAATGAAACAAGCAATAATGGTTATGCTGAAAGGCAAATGATTCAATCTGTAGTGAATTCCTTTCTGGGCCAACAGTTCTTTTGAGACCCAATTTCAATGTCAAACAGTTCCTTATGTGTACATGTCAGCAATGATATTTCAGTCCTGGATGGTGGACAAATGGTGGTGATGCAGGTCCAACCCTCTCTGGTTTGGTCCTGGGCGTCCTGCTGACTGCTATTATGGCAAGGAGATGTCAGCGTCCTCCATCTCCGGACTGCTTCTTTCTGTCTCCATGGCTGGAGTAATTCTGTCAATTCCTCTCTGTTGCCGGAATCCACATGGTCTTGGAGTTGTGTTCTGAAAACATACAAACATATTCTCAAACAAAAGTTAATAAAGGAATATTTTCTATAAATTTGACTTGGGATCCTTTTTCATTTTTTGCCCAAATGATTTTCCTCTGGCTTGTTTTGACACCATGTGTGTTTTTCATGGGTGTCTTGCTATTAGCATCACCATTAATTTTCTAAAGTACAAATTTTCTAGATGTAATTTACTTATATGATATTTTTCCTTACATGATATTCTTCTACAATATTATCCCCCATTTTTTATTTCAATATTAGGAGATTTTGGAAATTTTATAATATAGTCTTGATAGCTTTTAGATTTTAATTTTTTTGCACTATTATATGACTGCTTTAGGTTCATTACATGTTATGCAATTTTATTATGAGATGAACTACCAATAAAATTTTTAGTTAAAAATTTAGGAACAGCTTTTTGTCCAGTACAATTAATTTACCTAGAATATTCGCTTATTTCAATTAGCCAGTTAAATTAGCCTGAAAACTTGTCTACTATTTTACTGTCAAATTTATTACTCTAACAATCTTATTTTACCCTCTAAATATTTGTGGAAAGGATTATTTGCCTTCTTGAGTAAGCCCTGAGCATTACTGGTGGTAGGCTAGATTTAGATATCAAAAACCCACTTCACCACACAAGACAACTCAAGTTTTATTGTAGTGAGAGGGCAGCTGCTGTCGGCCAAGTCTCTGTCTGTTATCTGGGTTCCGATTTGAGCTGGGCATGGGAAGTTAAGCAGCCATGCCCAGCTCAAAAGTGGTAAGGGTTCAGGCCCCTGCAAAGTTGAGGGAGTGGGGGAGGGTCTGTGCACCACCTCTTTTGACCCCCAAGTTCTCTCCTGATGGCCCCTCTTCAACTGTGCCTGTCTTAGGTTGTTCCTTCCCTGAGGAATCTTACCCGTCTCTGGCTAACCAGCCATCCTCTGGGGCCAAGCAGGGTGATGTGAGGTTCAGTTCTGTCTCTTTGGTACCTTATACTTCTGTGGCCTCCATGCCCAGCTCTTGCCTTGGGATCCCCTCACCTGCTGGCGGGGACCCAGCACTGATCACATATCTTGGGGAACAGGGTTTCTTCTCCAAGGTGGGCCCAGCTCGCCCCACTGGGAGAGAGACAGATCCATGGTAGCAATCATCACGAGGCTTCAACCTCGACATGAACAGAAAGCTCAGGGAGCAGCTGTGAGCAATTAGATTGTGAGAAGAGGGTCCCTCTTCACCAAAAGGGCAAGAGGGGCCAATATAGAATGCTCAGATGCCTTCCCAGGAGGCCCTCTACCCAATGGAAGAGGCTAAATCCTTTCATGTCCTTTTTAAATTGCTGCCAGACATTCAAATAATTAGTTTTTAAGTTCGCTTCGGATAATTGTATATTATGCTGTTGTAATTCTAAAATATCAAGAGATGTGTTGCTTTTGTCTCCAAGCACCAAAAAGATGATTTTTTTTTTATTGATCCCCAAGGGTTAAGGTATTATTATAAGTAATGGGGATAGCACAAATCTGGGGAAAATTTTAATGACATTGTAGAATAATATCATGTAAGTATATTCTTTGCTCTAGGCCTTGGCAATTCCATTTCAAACTGGTCGTCCATTTCTTTTTGTATAGACAAGGTCTTAGTTACATTTTCTGCACCTCTCCCAGGAGCAAGTAGTGATAGTAGTGACACCCTTTCTTTGGTGTCCACCAGAAACCTCTCTTTAATTTTACACACAAAGGAGCAGTGTTTTGATTTTGTGTCATACAGAAGGGAAGCTGGGTGGTGACCCCTGTGTAATTATACTTTCTTGCCCCTCCCATGATCCTCCTGGATGACTAAGGTGTTTGGTATTATTGGTGACTACGTTAGGCAGGGGATCAGCCTACATAAGGAGTCTTACCCATGAAGGATCAGGAGCATAAAGCCAAAAATACTTCCCCATTTGCCCCAGGTAATATTACCGTACATCTGATGATTGCTAGCAAGGCTAGAAAGGCATTCTCAGGCATTCTTGGGTTTTTGGTTACCTCACAATTTCTTCCCTGAGGTTTGACGTTCTGATTGATGTTTCTCTGTCTCTGGACTATTTTTTCCTCCATCAGTTTATGTTGTTCATCATATTCCACAAATGAGTGAGATCATGTGATATTTATCTTTCTCTGCCTGGCTTATTTCACTTAGCATAATGCTTTCAATCTCCATCCAGGCTGTTGCAAATGGTAAGAGCTCCTTCTTTTTTACTGCAGTGTAGTATTCCATTGTGTAGATGCACCACAGTTTCTTAATCCACTCATCTGCTGATGGGCACTTAGGCTGTTTCCAAAGCTTAGCTTTGGTGAATCCAAGCAAAAGTTCTTGAAGGTTTGAGGAGGGAGAAAAGTTACCTAATAGTCTCCTCCAGGAGAAGGGACTGGATTTGTAGGGGAATGTAGTGTCCCTTTAAGAGCTATCATAAATTTAAAGTAAAAAACAAGCAGGATTGTCTGATTATCTTCATCTGATTTCTGCTGCTGATGTACAGGCCTGAAGTAGGAAGACACTTCATTTAATTAGGGTTGGAGTTTTGCCAGGTGAATTCAATTGTGGGAGAGAAAGAAGGGACCAAGGATGTTTGTAGGAGAGGAGCTAAAGTGCTGGACCTCAGGCTCTAAACTGGGGAAGGAGAGAATCTATAGAGTAACTCTGTTTTTCTTTTTTAAAAAAAATATTTTTTATCTATTCATTTATTTTTTTTAATTTTTATTGTTGAAAGTATTACATAGGTCATCCTTTTCCTCCTATTAATCTCTTCCAGCCTGATCTTGTCCCTCCCCTATCCCCCGAAGGTCCTCACCACCTCATTGTCTGTGTCCCCAGGTTATGTATATGTGCATAAAAGTTAATTAGTTGATCTCCTTCTACCCATGCTCCCCTGCCTTCCATTAGTCTGTTCCATGCTTCTATGTCTCTGGGTCTATTTTTGTTCATCAGTTTATTTGGTTCATTAAATTGCACATATGAGTGAGATCATGTGATACTGATCTTTCTCTGACTGGCTTTTTCACTTAGCATAATATTCTTCAGGTCCATCCATGCTGTTGCAAATGGTAAGAGTTCTTTTTTTTTTTTGCTGCATAGTATTCCATTGTATAGATGTACCATTATTTATTTATCCACTCATCTGCTGATGGGCACTTAGGCTGTTTCCAAATCTTAGCTATTATAAATTATGCTGCTATGAGCATATATGTGCGTATATTCTTTCTGATGAAGGTTTCATATTTCTTAGGATATATTCCTAGAAGTGAGGTCACTGGGTCAAATGGCAGTTCCATTTTTAATAAAGGAAACTCCATACTGTTTTCCATAATAGCTGCACCAGTCTGCATTCCCACAAGCAGTGTACTAGGGTTCCCTTTTCTCCACAACCTCACCAACACCTGTTGTCTGTAGATTTGTTGATGATAGCCATTCTGACAAGTGTGAGGTGATATCTCATTGTCATTTTAATTTGCATCTCTCTGATGATTAATGACTTTGAGCAGGTTTTCATATGTCTCTTGGCTTTCTGTATGTCCACTTTGGAGAAGTGTCTGTTTAGGTCCATTGCCCATTTTTTAATTGGATTGTTTGTCTCACTTTTGTTAAGTACTATGAGTCCCCTATCTATTTTGGAGGTTAACTCCTTATTGGATGTATCATTGGCAAATATGCTCTCCCATGTACTGGGCTCTCTTGTAATTTTGTTGATGGTTTCTTTTGCAGTGCAGAGCCTTTTATTTTAAGGTAGTCCCACTTGTTTATTTTCTTCTCAGTTTTCATTGTCCTAGGATATGTATCAGTAAACATATTGCTGAGAGATGTCTGAAATTTTGGTGCCTGTGGTTTCTTCTAGGACTTTTATGGCTTCATGCCTTACATTTAAGTATTTTACTCATTTTGAGTTTATTCTTGTGTCTGGTGTAAATTGGTAGTCCAGTTTTATTGTTTTGTATGTACCTGTCCAATTTTCCCAACACCATTTATTGAAGAGACTGTCTTTGTTCCAATGTATGCTCTTGCCTCCTTTGAAAAATATTAATTGAGCACAGTTGCTTGGATTGATTTCTGGGTCCTCTGTTCTGTTCCATTGATCTATATACCTCTTCTTGTGAGAGTACTAGGCTGTGTTTTGAAAACAGTGGTTTTGTAGTATAACTTGATATCTGATATTTTGATTTCTCCAACTTTGTTCTTCTTTCTCAAGATTGCTGTGGCTATTCAGGGTCTTTTTTGGTTCCATATAAAATTTTGGAGTGTTTATCTTAGGTCTGTGAAATATGCTGTTGGTATTTTAAAAGGGATTGCATTGAATCTGTAGATTGCTTTGGGTACTATGGACATTTTATTTATGCTAATTCCACCAATCCATGAACATGGTATGTTCTTCCACTTGTTTATATTTTCCTCTATCTCTTTTTCCAACATCCTGTATTTTTCAGTGTACAGGTCTTTTACCTCCTTGGTTAAGTTTATTGCTAAGTATCTTAATTTTTTGTTGCAATGTTAAACAGGGTTGCTTTTTAGTTTCTGTTTCTGAGAGTTCACTATGGTGTATAAAAATGCTATGGATTTTTGGTGTTAATTTTGTATCCTGATATGTTTCCAAATTCATTTATTAAATCTGGAAGTTTTTTTTGATGGAGTCTTTAGTGTTTTCCATGTACAATATCATGTCATCTGTGAATAATGAGAGTTTTACTTTCTTCTTTCCAATTTGGATGCCTTTTATTTCTTCTTGTCTGAGTGCCAGGACTTCCACTACTATGGTGAACAAGAGTTGTGAAAGTGGGCATCCCTGTCTTATTCCTGGTCTTAAGGGAAGTGGTTTTAGTTTTGCCCACTGAGTATGATGTTGGTTGTAGGTTTGTCATATAGAGCTTTTATGATGTTGAGATATGATCCCTCTATTCTCACTTTGCTAAGGATTTTTACTTAAAAAAAAAAAATCGTGTTGGGCCAAAACCGGTTTGACTCAGTGGATAGAGTGTCGGCCTAAAGACTGAAAGATCCCAGGTTCGATTCCAGTCAAGGGCATGTACCTTGGTTGCAGGCACATCCCTGGTAGGGTATGTGCAGGAGGCAGCTGGTCGATGTTTCTCTCTCATTGATGATTCTAGCTCTTTATCCCTCTCCTTTCTTCTCTGTAAAAAATCAATTAAAAAATACATTAAAAACAAACAAACAAACAAACAAAAAAAGAACAACCCCACGAAACATGCTGGCCCTAACTGGTTTGGCTCAGTGGATAGAGATTGAAGGGTCCCAGGTTTGATTCTGGTCAAAGGCACATGTTTGGGTTGTGGGCTCGATCCCTAGTAGGGGGTATGCAAGAGGCAGCTGATTAATGATTCTCTCTCATCATTGATGTTTCTATCTCCCTCTTCCTTCCTCTCTGAAATCAAAGACTATATATATATAAAAATCTAAGCAACCAGCCAATCGCTGGCCAGCCAATACACTGACCACCAGGGGGCAGATGTAGGAGCAGAAACCACAGGCATGGAAACATGGAACAGACTGACAAATCTCAGAGGATAGGAGGTAGGGGGGGAGAGTGGGAAGAGATTAACCAAAGATCTTATATGAATACTAGAGGCCTGGTGCACAGATCCATGCACAAGTGGGGTCCCTCGGCCTGGCCAGTGGAATTGGACTGAAACCAGCTCTCAGACATCCCCTGAGGGGTCCCAAACTGTGAGAGGGCACAGGCCAAGCCGAAGGACCCCACTGGTGCATGATTGGGGCTGGGAGAGACACAGGAGGTTGGCCAGCTGGGGAGGCACCATGGGAGGGCTCCAGGCGTGTCTGGCCCATCTCACTCAGTCCCAATTGGCTGGACGCCAGGAGCAAGCTAACCTACCATTTGGAGCATCTGCCCCCTGGTGTTCAGTGCATGTCATAGTGACTGGTCGACTGGTAGACTGCCTGCCCCCTGGTGGTCAGTGCACGTCATAGCGAGCAGTTGAATGGCCTCAGCATATCATTAGCATATTATGCTTTGATTGGTTGAACATTTAGCATATTAGGCTTTTATTATAGGAACAGAGGCCCAATACAGGTCTCTTGCCTGGCCTGTAGGAATTGGGCTGAAACCATCATACCTAAAAATGTCATGCAGCTTCCACTAAGTGCCAAACAATAATAAATAACTTTGCCTACTTCTTTAAGTGAACTGGGTTCCTAGAGAGGTGTGTATGATATTGTGGTCTCAGGTAGGTCTACTTTAAGGCAATGTGGAACCTAGACTGAGGGGACCACAATTGGTAATTATCTATCCTGCCCCCATCCCTTTAAAAAATGTTGCAAATTCATATTCCCCAGACAGAAAAGCTACTAACCTAATCTTTCTCCTTGTGTACAACAAATCCTATCCACTCCTCATAAATTTATGGCACATAATGCATATTAGGTTTTCAGAGAAATAGACCACACACACACACACACACACACACACATTTATTTTAAGGAATTGGCTCATGGGAATGTGGGAAATGGCCATTATGAAAACCACGGAACAGACTGGCAGGCTGGAAACTAGTCAGGGTTTCCATGTTGCATTCTGGAGAATTTCTCCTACTTTGGAAGACCTCAGTGTTTCTGTTAGGGCCTTCATCTGATTGAATGAGACCCACCGAAATGATAGAGGATAATTTGATTTACTCAAACTCTTCTGATTTAAATGCTAATCTCATATTAAAAAACAAACCTTCAGAGCAACGTCTAGACTGGTGTTTGACCAAACAACTGGTTACTATAGTCTAGCCACACTGACACAGAAAATTTACCATCAGACAAGCCTAGAAGATAATTACAGGAGCCTAAATTCACCCGTTTCCTCTGTGGAATGCTTACATTCTGCCTGGAGTATAATTTTTGTGTCTTTTCTGAACTATTAGACTTTAGGCTCCTTGCTGGTAGGCTCCCTTTTTAATTCCCCTTTCTATTGGCTTCTACAACTTAGCACAATACTGTGTGTTAGGTCCCATGCCGAGCACTTTCCATGCATTAACTAGTTAATCTTCAGAACTACAACCTCAACCACAAATTGAAAGAAATCATTTCACGGGGAGCAAAGATGTTTGCAGAGGGTAAATCATGCCATATGTACACAGAGCTGGCAGTGGCCGCGTGGGATTGGAGCATCTTTTTCTCTCCCAGAGCCAGTTCCTGCCCCACTGCCTCTGAGAGCCTTTCCTCGGGAAGAAGAACTGACATGGGCCACTCATGCGCCCTGGCTGAGGGGGCGGGGATGGAAATCCAGAGCCTGCGCCCTGGCGAGTGAGCCCTAGCCGAGGGCTGCAGCAGATGGAAGGGGGGACGCCTCATTGCAATGATCATACCCAGAGGGTTGTCCTTCACGCAGAGGCGCCTACGGGGTTACATGGGCCACTGGACTGACCATTCAGTCCTTCAGGCCTTTACCGGCACAAGCACTCAGGAATGCTCACCTCCTGCTTCTCTCTACTAGGATATTGACTCTCTTGGCAGTACCCACATTTTAGATGGAATTGTATATCCTCATCTAGTACAGGAACGGACACACCTCTGTTTAATGATTGTTGAGCAAATGGATAGAAGGAAGAAGGAAGGAGGGAGAAGCCTAGATGTATTTCTTGAAATTGGCAAAGGCTATTTCATTCCTTTCTCCATCCATCCATGTACTTTATTGAGCACCTACTATGCATCAGTCACAGTATAGACAATGGAACTACAGAGATAGGCAGGATATTCTGATGGTGGCCCACAGGAAAAACTAATTCATTCTTTCCTACCACTTCACACAGAGAGGAAAACGGCAGCCTTACAGCAAGCTGGCTCCTTCATGTGCACTTCGAGGTTTCCCGGGGTTCCATCCTTCCAGGCTCCTAATTACTTAGCGTGTTCAAAACAGAAGAGTCTTTTTAATGTTCACCAGATGAAGGAATTTATAAACACTGACATCCCTGGAGTATGGGAAACTCAGACTTCAGGATGCCTTCTTCACTGCATGTTGCCCATCTGCTTGTTTTCCTGCCACACCCACTCCTGGCCTCACTCCACTCCAGCAGGACAGAGCCCAGGCTGGTCTCCCAGGCTCCGCTCCTCCTGAAGCACCCCTCCCCCTGCAGCACCCTCCCTCTGCCCCCACCCCACCGGAGGGGAGGGTAATGCCATCTGGGCTGTTATCAACTGGAGCCTCATGGCTCCTCTGAGCAAAGAAAAGTGAATTGGTTTGTCTGGGCAGTTCCTAAATGGCTTGGTACTTGGGACTTCCCTAATGACTTAGAGGAGATAATGCAATTTCCTGGGCTCTGTGGAATTCTGAAGTCACTAGCAGCTATTAAAGTACTTTATGCAAAGTACCCCTTCGCTACTTAAATGTGGGGCACATTTTGTCTTGCTGTTTTCTGGAGCCATCAGCTTGTGCCCATTCAATTGAGCATGCTTCTTTTAAGAGGCATCCGCTGCTCCCATCTTCAGGACTGTGAAGGTGGAGAGAGGCCTGGTCAACTGAGGAAACAGTGATGCCAAGTGAATGCGAGGGTCATGTCAATGCTCAGCAGTGCTAAGAGGAACCTGCCACTTCTATTAGTAAGTAAGCGGGCCAGACTGGTTTACTGTTTGTGTCTTACTGTTTGCACCCCTGGTATTTGCTAAGGGTAGGAGAATGCATAATCACTCAGCAGCTGTGAAATGTAGGCTCTCGTCATTTAGATATTGTCCTGTCTGACAGTATCTAGACTCTAGATTCCAGAGGGCCATTGCAATGGCTGCAAGAGCTGTGTGCAGCAGTGCCTGCCACAGGCCTGACACACGGAGGGCACCCAGGAGCTGACTGTGGGAGGTCTGCGTGTGAACATGTGTCCCTCATTGAGCGAGCGGCTTAGTGAAATAGCCCACCCCTTAGCTCCATGGGCCCTGGTGGGATCGTTGCCTGAGGCCAATCAGGAACACAGAACCCACGCTGAACATTAAAAACCGGTGAGGTTTGCACAGGGGATGGAAGAGTAGAGAGGCCAAGAGGGAGACTGAGGTAACAGACTAGCATGGCAGGAGGCTATTACCACGGTGGGCTGCAGGGACAGAGGGAGGGCCTTGCTTTCCCTGAGTTTGAGGGTCACATTGCAGGAGCTGGGGCCATGGCAAGGCAGAGGGGCAGGAACCAGAGTCACAGAAGACGCACGGCTTCCATCAGAAATGCCACCTGAAGAGCAGACGGGAAGACGTACCCTGGCTTCTGTCTTCCACACTCCGCCTTCCACAAATGCCACACCCAGCCAGGAGCTGGGCGGACCTAACGTGTGAGGTGTGCGGCCTGTGGGGATGAGTCCCCTGCACCCCATACAGAGCAGCGCTGGGAGAGGTAGGAATGAGGGTGAAAGGCCCCAGCCCCTGGCTGCCCAGTGGGCTTTGGAGACTCAGTGTAGAGGGGTCTTTACCTGGAGTGACAGTTTGTTTCTGATCTATTTCCTTCCTTCCTGTCCTTGTCCCCAACCTACCCATGCCTCTATTTTCCAAATGTCCCCGAGGTTTTCTGCTCAAGCTGGTCCTTCTCCTTCCCATAGGTGGGAAATGAAGAGAGGCAGCAGGCTCATGCATCAGGCTGTAACCTCACTGTCGTTGCGACTGCTGTCCAATTGCCCCTCCACAGGCAGGGCCTGGCCGGCCAAGCCCAGAGGGAAGTCAGGATAAAGCCACCACTCCTGTCACGTACGCGCTCTTCTGAGAACTGGATGGAAATAGCTTTAATTCTCTCTTGGGACTCCTGGATGCTCTTGCCCTGAGCCTGGTCATAGTGTGAGGCCAGGGAAAATTGTCTCCCTGAGCCAGTTCTTAAGCTCTGGCCTCAAACTCCTCCTGAACCCACGAACACGGTTTAGGAATTTGGGGAGCTCATTTGCCGTTTTCCTCAAGAATCCTTCTTTCATCATCTGCTGTGATAAACTTCATATTTACAAACTCCCTCTGTACATTCTGTTATTGAAACGAACTCAGCCATCACAGCAGTCTATCACTCCAGATTTGGAAAAAGCTTTATGCATCAAGGGGAAACATAACAAAGAGAACAGTTTATTTCCCCCAACTACAGCGTGTCCTTGTTGATGGAATAGGATTAAATCATTTAAATATTTATACTGACAGGGAAACTGTTTTGAAGTGTTAGTGGGGACAAAGCAAAATGCAAATTTATGCAACAAAAGGAAACAACAAGTAAGTTGGTAGCATAAAACCATGTCTGGAAGGGAATGCACTAAAAAGTGTTTTGGGGGATGGTACTATGATTGATTTTAGTGCGAAGAAACAAAAGTTAGCCCAGAAATTCCTTGTGCCACTGATCATTGTATCCTCCTTCCTCTCCCTCCCCCATGGAGAAGGTGGACGGAGTGTCCAGTATGTTTCCGGGTGCACTCAACTAGCCTGCTGAGATTGGACCAGACTATCTCTTGACTCTGTTCAGGGTTCTTCCCGGTCACCCGCTACCTCAGGCAAAGATGGGCGTGAGGGAGGCTCTCACCTCCAGGGCTGAAGCCACAGGGAGCAGAGAGCCCTGCGATCCGGTCAGGCAGAGCTTTGGACACCACAGTTGGGATTTGGAAGAAACCAGAAGGGAATAATGAGTAATTGCAGATTTGAAAATAAACTGGTCAGTTTAGATTCTCTTCTGTACCCTGCATTTTGTTGAGGTTCTAATTCTGTGACCCTTTTCCAGAAGGTTGCATTCTTAGGCAGTAATTTATCCTGTGGTGAATGCTTGTTTCCTCTAAAAGGCCCAGGATGAGCAGCAAGAGATTTCGGGGTCTCAGAGGGGGAGGCTGAAAGGGAGGGAAATCTTATCTGGGGGATGAAGAGTGTGAGGTAACTGTGGCCTGCCTCTCCACGTTTGTCCCTCACAAAGAGACTCTGCCTGGACCCATTGTGTAAGTCACACTGTGGGAAAAAGACCTGCTCCTTCCCACGGCTGTTGGCTGCATCTCTTAAGTTCTAGACCTGGTGTCTCCTGACTCTCATTCGCATCCAATATTCTGCAAGGAAAATTCACCCCCTGTTATGATTTCCAACTTGGCAACTCATCCCTAATTTGCTCAACATATTCAAAAGGCACTTTACAAAGGGATGTCTCTCTCCCTCCCTCTCTCTCTCTCTCTCTCTCTCTCTCTCTCTCTCTCTCTCTCTCTCTGTGTGTGTGTGTGTGTGTGTGTGTGTGTGTTTGTGTGTGTGATGTGACTAGCACACAGCACAATTTTCCTTCTTTTCCTCCCTCCGCTATTCTGATTGCACTGGACTGAAGTTGCCATTAATGCCTACTTCAGTCTCAGCACCCAAGCTTGGGAAAGTAAGCTGTTCCTTTGAAATACATCCACTGCAAATTAGTTAAACTGGCTCATGGCAACCCATCACTTCCTCCCTGAACTCCAGGTCCTCCTGGTTAGAGAAGGTAGGTGTATGAGTTCCCAGGGCTACCAGGACAAATTACTGCAAACCAGGTGTCTTAAAGCAACAGAAATTCATTCTCTCACAGTCCTAGAAGCCACACCTTTGAAAACAAGCTGTTGATAAGGCTATGGTACCTCTGGAGGCTCTAATGGAATTCTTTTCTTCTTTTTTTCTTTTTAATATATTTTATTGATTTTTTACAGAGAGAAAGGGAGAGGGATAGAGAGCTAGAAACATGGATGAGAGAGAAACATCGACCAGCTGCCTCCTGCACACGCTGTACTGGGGGTGTGCCCACAACCAACGTACATGCCCTTGCCTGGAATCGAACCCAGGACCCTTCAGTCCGCAGGCCGACGCTCTATCCACTGAGCCAAACCGGTTTTGGCCCTAATGGAATTCTTAATGCTGTTTCCAGCTCCTAGTGATTTCAGATATTCCTTGACTTGTGGCTGCAACTCTCTAACAACTTCAATATGTCTCTTCTGTCACAAGTCTGAAAAAACAAACAAACAATACCTGGCCTGATTCTCTTTACTTCTCTTTGTCCTCTAGAATAAACTTTAAGATCTCCTTTGAAATTAAAGCTGATTCTTATCAGTTGATAACTCTTATGAAGACACCTGTGATTTCATTTTGGGCCCACCTTGATAATCCATGATAGATTTTGCCCCACAAGATCCTTAACTCTGTCACAACTTTTGTCATGCAAGGTAATACATAAATTCTGGGATTAGGATATGGATATATCTTTGGCGCCATCATTCAGCCTACTACACTAGGTCATTTTTTCCCTCTGTTTGGTCTTATTACAGAACAAAAAGATTGTTATTTTCTTAATGTCATGAGTTTCCAAGTTTTGCTTCCATTCTTTCCATTCATTAATGACCCAACTAGAAACATGCCTCACAATAACTTCTTCCTTGGTGATTAATCTTGCTTTATGAAAATGAGCTACTCTCTCTGATTCCCTAGCCCACATGTGTCAAACACAAGGCCCGCGGGCCAAATCCAGCCCGCCAGGCCTTGCAATGTGGCCCGCACCGCGCTGTCATCACTGCACTCCGCTGTCAGTTTATGACATTGTCAGTTTATGACTGTTCAGTAAACCATTCGGCCCGCGATTTAGGCTGGATTTTAGATTTTGGCCCCTTCTCTGATTGAGTTCGACACACCTACCCTAACCACTTAGAATTGTTTATGATCTTGTTAAAATTCCAAATTTGTGTTTACAATAACATACCTGCTAGATTCAAACTATGCCTCTCAAAGTCTGAGAAAATAGCTCTGTGACTAGTACGTTAGCGTAATTAGCAAGAAACTGCTCCTGATTCTCCTTAATCACTTTGTTTCCCAGGAACAAACTTGTTCATCTTCAGAAGTGCAGTGTATTTTCATCTTCTGATGACATCTGCAGAACTCCAAGGAGTCTGAGATGTGTATACAAACATATAACCTCTCCAAAGTGGCAGCCTTTAAGCAGAGACCTGAATGAAGCAAGGGAGTGAGGGGGCAGGGGCTTTCCAGCACAGGCACCTAGAATAGTGACAGGGAAGTCCCGGTGGCTAAGATTAAGTTCCAGATGTGTAGGAGGAGCTGATCAGGTCAGGTCTTTGTAAACCAGAATAAGGATTTCTTTTTATAGTATGTGTACCAAGTAGGGCAGTGACACAATCTGATTTACTTCTTCTCCCCCACCCCCCAAATAAGTTTTTATTTCAGAGAAAGGCATTGTCCAAATTATGCCCCAATTAATTACTCATCTCTCTAGACTTGGTGGAACAAACGCAAGTGACCAGGAGTCAGCAATGATGGCCTAACCCCTGGTGCTTCAATGTCTAGACAGCTGAGCCAAACCGGAACACATGACACACAAGACAGAATTAGTATGCAATCACACAAGGTTTATTTACCCATTCCTAGTGGGTCCTAGGCTCCAGCAAGGCCACCCGGCGATGCGCACCGAAAGACGGACAACGAAGATGGAGACAAGGCAGGTAGCCGCAGTTGGTTCAGGCTCGCACAGCAGAGCAGTCAGTCAGGGGCTGCTCTCACGGAGCTACGTGGAGTCCTCCTCTATCAGGAGGAGACTTTGACTAAAAAAAGGCCCGATGCTTATATAGCCAGTAGTAAACAACTTGTGTCCTTATCAGTGTGGGCCAGACGGTGTGCCTTATGCTAGAAGCAGGGCGTTTACATTTAAGGGCTCAAGGCTTTTCACGTCAAGATAGTGGGGTGTTCACCAATTTGGAAGTTACAGAGTATTGGGGTTTCCATACAGCAAAATTTCACACAATAATTATTTCATACATTAGAGGGGTTTCCTTATGACCATAGCATTATTACAATAGGCAGGGAGAGGGAGAGAGATAGAAACATCAAGGGTTGGCTGCCCCTTCCTGGGGATCTAGCCTGCAACTCAGGCATGTCCCCTGACCAGGAACCGAACCATGACCTCCTGGTTCACAGGTTAATGCTCAACCTCTGAGCCACACTGGGCAGGCCGATTTACTTCTTGTAAACTTGACTGTAGAGCAGCAAGGGTGGAACTAGGAAGAGAATTAGGTAGGCTGTGACTCTAGCATATTTTTTTTTATACTTTTAATTTATTTGTAAAACTTCTTTTATTTTTAAAAATTGTGCTAGAATATACATAATATAAAATTAACCATTTTAACCCTTTTTAAGTGTACGGTTCAATGGCATTAAGTACATTTACATTGTTGTGTAACCATCACCACCTCCAGAACTTTTTCATCTCACAAGACTGAAACTATTATTAAACAATTTCTGATTATTATTTATTTAATCCCTTAAGACCTTGGTAATACCCTTCTACTTTTTGTCTCTATAAATTTGACTACTATAGGTACCTTATATAATTGCAATCATACAGTATTTTTGTGATCAGCTTCTCTCTCTTAAAATGTCTTTAAGGATCACTCTTGTTTTAGCATATATCAGAATTTCCTTCTTTTTTTATTCTAAATGACATTCCATGGTATGTTTATCCATTCATCAATTAATGGAAGTTGGTTTGCTTCCACCTTTAGTCTGTTGTGAATAATGCTACTATAAACATGGGTGTACAAATATCTCTTCAAGATCCTGCTTTCAATTATTTGGAGTATATGCAGTCAAACCTCATTTCCTGAACATCTCCTATCTCGAACAACTCGGTCCTCAACCAAGTTGTTCACAGAAAAAATGTCTCAGTTGTCTAACCGAACTCTGGTGTTTGACCTGACAACCTTTCATGATGATATCACAACATGACAGAGTCCTCAGACAACAAAGGAGAAAATGCTTTTGTTGCTGGCGAAACCTTGATTAGCACAATTTTAAAGCATAAAGAAGCCATAAAGAGTGTTAATGTTGCTAAGAGTGTGAAAGAAGTAAGAATCTTAGGCGCTTGAAGAGGCAGAAAAACTGTTGTTGATTTGGATAAATGAAAAGCAGTTAGCCAGATACAGCCATTTCAGAGGCAGTGATTTATGAACGAGCAAAGATGCTGCATACTGACCTGAAAGACATCCTGGACCGAATGCTAAAAGAGATCCATTTAAGGCTAATAGGGGGTGGTTCAATAAATTAAAAAAAAAAAAAGGGTTTATTTAAATGTTAATCAGTACATTAGACATGTAATGAATATGAGAAAGGTTAAAATGGGGAATCATTTGGGGGTCGGGAACAGATTAATTCAATTTACATTATTTTTAATGAGAAAAAAATTATTCGGTTTTCAAACAAATTGCTTCTTGAACAGCCTTCTGGAGCCAATTAAGTTTAAGAACTAAGGTTCTACTTTACTCAGAAGTGGAATTGTTAGATCATATGGAATTTTTAATTTTTTAAGAAACCACCATACTGTTTTCCATAGTGACTATAACATTTTCATTCCTAACATCAATGCACACAGATTCAATTTTTCCACATTCTTGACACTTGTTGTGTGTGTGTGTGTGTGTGTGTGTGTGTGTGTGTGTGTGTGTGTGTGTTTGGTGTTGTTTTTGTAATAGCCATCCTAATGGGTATGGAGTTGTGTCTCATTGTGGTTTTGATTTGCACTTCCCTCATGATTAATGATGTTGGGTATCTTACTGGCCATTTGTATATTTTCTTTGGAGGAATGTCTATTCAAGTCCTTTCCCCATTTTTATATTGGGTTGTTTGTTTTAGTCGTTGAGTTGTAGGAGTTTTATTTGTCTTCTAGATATTAATTCCTTATTAGGGATGTGATTCAAGATATTTACTCCCAGCCCATTCCATGGATGCCTTTTTACTCTGTGGTAGTGTTTTTTGATGCACAAAACTTTTTAATTTTGATGAAGTCTAATTTTTATTTAAAAACCTATGCCTTTGGTGTCATATTTAAGAAATCACTGTCAAGTCCATGAAGCTTTTTCTCTATTTTCTCCTAAACAACTTTAGCTCCTTATAGTTTTAGCTCTTATATCTTGGGTTAATTTTTGCGTATGGTGTTAAGTAAGAGTCCAACTTCATTCGTTTGCATGTAGATATCCAGTTTTCCCAGAACCATTTGTTGAAAACACTATTTCCCCCCATAAGTGGTCTTCATACTCTTGTCAAAAATCATTTGACCATATATGTGAAGGTTTATTTCAAAGCTGTCTATTCTACTACATTAGGCTCTATAACTGTCTGTAAAACAAAAGTATACTGTTTTGATTACAAGATTTTATTGTAAATTTTGAAATCATGAAGTATCACTCCTTCCACATTGTTCTTCTTTTTCTTTTTTCTTTTTTTTTTGGGGGGGGGGGTTGATTGTTTGCTTTTTAATCTTTATTGTTCAGATTATTACAGATATTCCTCTTTTTTTCCCTCCATAACTTCCTTCCACCTGGTTCCCACCCAGGCCTGCCCCCACCTTCACCCACTGACCTCGTCCATTTATTTCACCAGGAATTTTTCTGTCATTATTTCTTCAAATAGGCTTTCAGTATCTTGCTCTCTCTCTTCTCTGACACTCCCATAATTCAGATGTTGATATGCTTGAAGTTGTCCCAGAGGCTCCTTATATTATGTTCATATTTTTGGATTCTTTTTTCTTTTTGCTTTGCTGGTTGGGTGTTTTTTACTTCTTCATATTTCAAATCTTTGATTTGATTTTTGTGATTCTCTAGTCTGCTGTTGGATCTCCGTATATTATTTTTTTATTTCAGTCAGAGTATGCTTAATTTCTAGTTGGTCCTTTTTCATATCCTTGAAGGTCTCACTAAATTTCTCAGAGGTTTCTAGTAGATGAGCCTGGCCTTATCTGGGCATCTCCAAACACCAAACAAAGAAGAGGAATCTGCAGATCTCCATAGCTCCTGCTGAGTGGCCTCAGGCAGAGGCTAAATTAGCACCTCCTTGGAGATTCAAGAGCCAGTGTATCCAGGGGTCAAAGTAGGACCATCCAGATTATAATTTCTCAGATTCATAAAGGACACACTCAGGGAGCAGACTCAGTAAGCACCAAAGCCGCACTGAAGCAACTCTTGCCTCATAAAGGTATCTTCAGAACAGAAGTTCTCCCAGCATAGACACAGTTGATCTGACCTGGAGGTCAATTCCTCCCAGTGATACCAATGACAATCAAGGCTTAATTACAATAAGGCTGTGCACACAGCCCACCAAGGGGTGTACCAAGATGTCCACCTCAGGTGACTGAGGATGCTGAGCCACTGGGCCCTATAGAACACCTAGCACACAAAGCCACTCTATCAACTCAGGGAAGTAGCCAAAATGTAGAGACAAAGAAACAGGTCACAAATGAAAGAAATGAAGGAAAGCAAACTACTGAATATAGAGTTCAAAACCACAGTTATAAGGTTTTTGAAGAATTTTCTAGAAAAGGCCAATAAATTTAGTGAGACCTTCAAGGATATGAAAAAGGACCAACTAGAAATTAAGCATACATTAACTGAAATAAAAAAATAATAAGGCCAAGCTGTGAAGCAATGCAAGCTGCTGTGGGGCCTTGGGCCTTCTTTTGGATGATTTGGATTTCTCCGACCCAACTACAGTTTGTTAGGTAAGTTTAGATTTCAAAGGATCAGGCCATTTATATGCAAAAGCCTCTGTGCACAGCTTGGATGGGGCAGAGTCTCAGGGTGGATCAAACAGCAATGGCTTCTCATAAGCCCTTCCCTAAAAGGCCCCTGGGTTCAGTGACTCTTAGTAATTGCTACAAGCACCTCTGAGAGAGGGCTGCCCTCAAGTTCTGCCTGCTGCCAGACAGTCCAGTTTCTCTCCATATGAGTCTGTGTCCCCAGAGTCTCGCCCAGAACTGGAGTTCAGAGCAGCTGGGAGCTTGTGGCTCCCTCCGATTGAAAAAGCCGGCCATGTACTCAGTTGCCAGCCCTCTTGACGTCCTTGACTCCGAACCTCTGCACTTTACTTCCTCAGCTCCTCTGTATCTCAATGGGCTTTTCTCTTCCCTTTCAGTTGTATAATTTCCACTTAGCCAGCCTTCCTGTGGTTCTGAATGATGTCTGTTTTGTCTTTTAGTTGTAGTTTTGAAGTTGTTGTGCGAGGCAGCAATTTCAGGTGTTTACTTATGCCACCATCTTGGTTTTCTCCTGGATTCCTCTTGTTTGGGGTTCTCTGCGCTTCCTGGACTTGTAAGTCTATTTCTTTTAGCAGGTAGGGGAATTTTTCTGTCATTATTTCTTCAAATAGGTTTGCAATATCTTGCTCTCTCTCTTCTTCTGACATTCCCATAATTCCCATAATTGGTCATTTTTCAACTTGTTATGCTTGAAGTTGTCCCAGAGGCTCCTTATACTATGTTCATATTTTTGGATTATTTTTTCGTTTCCAGTTGGGTGTTTTTTGCTTCCTCATATTTCAAATATTTTACTTGATTCTTGGAATCCTCTAGTCCAGTGTTTCCCAACCTTCTCTCATGATGAGAATCACCTGGTGGAGTTGTTAAAACACAGATTCCTGAATCCCAACTAAGAAGTGCTAAACTAGAATTTTTGAGAACATATAGGTAAAATTGCATACCTAACTTAGTGCTCTGTATATAAAATCTGTCTTAGAGCACTAGTTAAGTATACAATTTTACCTATATGTTCCCAAAAATTCTAGTTTAGCACTTCTTAGTTGGGATTCAGGAATCTGTGTTTTAACAACTCCACCAGGTGATTCTCATCATGAGAGAAGGTTGGGAAACACTGCTCTAGTCTACTGTTGAATAATCTGTATATTATTCTTTATTTCAATCAGTGTATGCTTAATTTATGATTTGTCCTTTTCCATTATTTTGGCATTCTCACTAAGATCCTTGAAGGTCTCACTAAGTTCCTTGGAAGTTTCTAGAAAATTCTTGAGTAACCTTATAACTTTGGTTTTGAACTCTACATCCAATACTTTGCTTTCTTCAGTTTCTTTCATTTGTGACTTGTTTCTTTGTCTCTGCATTTTGGCTGCTTCTCTGTGTTTGTTTATATGTACTGGGTAGCTGCTAAGTATCCTTGAGTCAATAGAGTAGCCTGGTGTGGTAGGTGTCCTATGGTGCCCAGTGGCACAGCCTCCCCAATCACCTGAGGTACACATACTTGGTGCACCCCTTTGTGGGCTGTGTGCACAGTCTTATTGTAGTTAAGCCTTAATTGCTGTTGGTATCACTGTTAGGAATTGACTCCAGGCCAATTGGCTGTGGGGACCAGTTGTGTCTACAATGGAAGAGCTGCTATGCAGGAGACACCCTTATGGGGCAGGACTTGCTTCAGTGGGGCTTTGGTGCTCACTGAGTCTGCCCCTTGAGTGTGTCACTTATGGGTGTGAAGAGTTTTAATTTAGTATGGTCCCCTACTGACCACTGGGTACACTGGCTCTTGGATCTCCAAGGAGGTGCAAAATCAGCCACTGCCTGGGGCCACCCAGCAGGAGTTACAGAGAGATCTGCGGATTCCTCCTCTTTGTATCAGGTTTGAAAGTGCCCAGATGAGATTCAGCTGTGAAGCAAGTCAGGCTGTTGCTGCCAGCCTTTGGCCTTCTTTTGATAGCTTTGGGGCTCCCTGACCCTGCTGCTTCCTGTTTGACAAGTTTTAGGCTGAGAAAGGACAGGCCATTCATATGCAAAAGCCACTGCACACAGCTTGTGTGGGGTTGTAAATTGGATGGGGAGGGTTCTCAAGGAATCATCACGGTGGAGCAAACAGCAATGGCTGCCAGTCAGCCCTGCACCAGTGAGTTCTCAGTGCGAGGAACAATGACCGCTGAGAGCACCTCTGTCTGCAGGAAAGCCACCCTCACATTTCTGCCCCAATGCCAGATAGTCCAATTTCTCTCCATATGTGTCTGGGTCCCCAGAGTCTATCTTGGAACTGGAGTTAGGAGCAAGTGGGAGCTTGTATCTACCTCCCAATTAAAAAAGCAACACACATGGCTGCCAGCCCATTCTGCACCTCTGCATCTTCTATCAGTCTCAGTGTACTTTCTTCTTTACTTCTAGTTACAGTACTTCCACTCAGCCAGCTCTCTTGTGGTTCTGGATGATAGTTTTTCTGTCTTTCAGTTGTAATTTTGATGTGGTTGTGAGAGGCAGCAAGTACAGGTGTTTACCTATACTGCCATCTTGGTTCTCCTCCACTCTTCATTTTCAAGATTATTTTGGGGGTCCCTTACATTCCATATGAATTTTAGGATGTTTATTCTATTTCTGAAAAATAATCATTGACATTTTAATGGAAATTGTGCTGAATCTGAATATCAGTTTAGGTAGTATTGCTATATTAATAATATTAAGTCTTCTACTCCATGAACATGATGTGTTTTTCCTTTTATTTATATCTTCTTTAATTTCAGCAATATTTTGTAGTTGTCAGGGTACAAATGTTTCACCTACATAGTTAATTCTTTTTAAAAATTTATCTTTATTGTTTAAAGTGTTACATTGACCTCTTCACTCTTTTCCACCCTCTCCCCAAGCTTTAACTGCACTATTGTCTGTGCTCATGGGTTATGCATATCCTATATATTATAATAAAACACTAATATACAAATTGTCCCCTCGACCAGAAGTTCAACCTGGAGTTCAACCAGGGCAGGGCTGGCCAGCCAACAGCCTGCAACTCCTCCTACCGGCCCCACCCCCTGGTCGAACTCCTGATTAAGGGGGACTGGCCAGACCTCACTCATGCATGAATTTGTGCACCGGGCCTCTAGTATGCATATAAGTTCTTTGGTTAATTTCTCCCATCCCCCTTTCTGAAATATGTCAGTCTGTTGCATGCTTCATTGTGTTTGGATCTATTTTGTTCGGTTTATTTTGTTCATTATAGTCCACATGTAAGGGAGTTCATGTGATATTTGTCTTTCTCTGACTGGCTTATTTCACTTAGTATAATATGTCCCAGGCCCCTCCATGTTGTCTCAAAGGTAAGAGAGCTTTCCTTTTTACAGCTGCATAGTATTCCATTGAATAAATATATCACAGCATTTCATCCATTTATCTACTGATGGGCACTTGGGTTGTTTCGAGATCATAGATAGTGTAAATAAATAACATTGCTATGAATTTAAGGGTGCATATTTTCTTCCTGATTGGTGTTTCAGGCTTCTTGGGATATATTCCTAGAAGTGGCAACACTGGGTCAAATGGCAGCTCCATTTTTTATTTTTTTAGGAAATTCCACACTATTTTTCAGTGGTTTTACAGGTCTGCATCCTACCAACAATATACTAAGGTTCCTTTTTTTTCATATCCTCACTAGCACTTGGTATTTATTGATTTATTGATTGTAACTATTCTGGCAGGTGTTAGGTGGTACTTCATTGTCATATTGATTTTCATATCTCTGATAATTAGTGGTGTTGAGTATTTTTTCATATGTCTCTTGGCCTTCTATATGTCTTCTTTGGAGAGTGTCTATTCAATTCCTCTACCCATATTTTAATTGAGTTGTTTATCTTTCCTTTGTTGAGTTGTATGAGTACTTATATTTTGGAAATTAACCCTTTATCAGATGTATCATTCGCAAATATGTTCTTCCATACGTGGGTTCTGCTTGCATTTTGAAGATGATTTCTTTTGCTGTGCAGGAGCTTTTTAATTTGATATAGTCCCATTTGTTTATTCTTTTTAAAAATATATATTTTATTGATTTTTAACAGAGAAGAAGAGAGATAGAGAGCTAGAAATGTCGATGAGAGAGAAACATCGGCCAGCTGCCTCTCGCACACACCCTACCGGGGATGTGCCCACAACCAATGTACATGCCCTTGACCGGAATCGACGCTCTACCACTGAGCCAAACCGGCTTCGGCCCCATTTGTTTATTCTTAACTTTGTTTCTCTTGCTTTAGGTGATACATTGGTGAAAATTCTCCTCTGTGAGATGTTTGATATTTTTCTGCCTATATTTTCTTCTAGGATTTTTATGGTTTCATGATTTACATTTATGTCTTTTATCCTTTTAGAGTTTATTCTTGTATATGGTGTAAGTTGGTGGTCTAGTTTCATTTTTTTTTTTTTTTATATGTACTTGACTAGTTTTCCCAACATTATTTATTTAAGAGACGTCTTTATTCCATTGTCAAATATTGAGCATAATGGCTTCGGTTGATTTCTGGGTTCTCTGTTCTGTTCCATTGATTTACATGCTTATTTTTGTGCCAGTACTAGGCTGTTTTGAGTACAGTGTCTTTGTAGTATAATTGATATCTGGTATTGTGACCACTCCAACTTTGTTAATCTTTCTCAAGATTGCTGTGGCTATTTGTCTTCTTTGGTTCCACATGAATTTCTGGAGTATTGGATCTGTGAAATATGCCATTAGTATTTTAATAGGTATTGCACTTAATCTATGGATTGCTTTAGATAGTATGTACATTTTAATTATGTAAATTTATGACTCCATGAAAATATTTTGCTCCACTTGTTTATTATATATTTTTATACCTCATTTTTCATTGACCTGTAGTTTCTGAGTATAGGTCTTTTACCTCCTTGGTTAAGTTTATTCTGAAGTATCTTTTTTTTTTTTTTAAATATATTTTATTGATTTTGTACAGAGAGGAAGGGAGAGAGATAGAGAGTTAGAAACATCGATGAGAGAGAGTCATCAATCAGCTGCCTCTTGCACACCCCCTACTGGGGATGTGCCCGCAACCAAGGTACATGCCCGTGACCGGAATCGAACCCGGAACCTTTCAGTCCCCAAGCCGACGCTCTATCCATTGAGCCAAACCGGTTTCGGCTGAAGTATCTTAATTTTTTATTACAAAGGTAAATGGGATTTTTAAAGTGTTTTTTTTTCCTGAGACATTATTATGGTATAGAAAAATGCCGTCTATTTCTGATGTTCATTTTTTATCCTGCTCAATTTATTTATTAAATCTAATCATTTTTGGTGGAGTCTATTCACAATTTTATGTCATTTGTAAATAATGACAGTTTTACTTCCTTCTTTCCAATTTGTTTGCCTTTTAAGTTTTCTTCTTATCTGGTCGCTGTGGCTAGGACTTCCAGTACTATGTTGAATGAGTGTGGTAAAAGTGGACATCCCTGTCTTGTTCCTGTTTTTAGAGGGAATATTTTCAGTTTTTGCCATTGAGTATGATGTTTGTTGTAGGTTTGTCATATATGGCTTTTATTATGTTGAGGTGTGATCCCTTCATTTCCAATTTGCTGAGAGTTGTTTTTTTTAAAAATCAAAAATGGGTCATGGATTTTGTCTAATCTGCATCTATTTATATGAACATATGATTTTTGTCTTTCAATTTGTTTATGTGATATATCACATTTATTGATTTGAAAATATTGTAACAACCTTGCATCCCTGGAATAATTCTCACTTGGTCATAGTGTATAATCTTTTTAAGACATTGCTGGATCTGATTTCCTAATATTTTATTAGCAAATGTTGCTAATAAACAACAATATCTCTAATGAACATAGCATCTATGTTCATTAGAGATATTGGCCTATAATTCTCTTTTTTTGTAGTATCTTTATTTGGTTTTGGAATTATGGTAATTCTGGCCATGTTGAAAGTGCTTGGAAGTGTTTCCTTCCTCTTGGAGTTTTTAGAATACTTTGAGAGGATAGGTGTTAGTTCTTTTGTGAATATTTGGTAAAACTCCCCTCCCTGTGAAGCCACCCAGACCACTTTGGTTTGCTGGGAGTTTTTTGATTACTGGTTCAATTTCATTAGTTGTTATTGGCCTATTTAGATGTTCTGATTCTTTTGGATTGAGTTTTGGAAGATCGTATTTTTTAGGATTTTGTCTGTATCATTCAGGTTGTCCAGCTTTGTTGGCATATATTGTTCATAATATATATATTTTTTATAATCCTATGTATTTCTGCGGTGTCAGTTGTTACTTCACCTCTTTTGATTCTATTTGTTTGGTTTCTCTCTCTTTGTTTCTTTATGAGTCTGGCTAAAGGTTCATCTATCTTTTCAAAGGACCAATTCTTGGTTTATTGATCTTTTATATCATTTTTAAAATCTTTATGTTATTTATTTTCTCTGTGGTGTTTATTATTTCCTCCCTTCTACCTATTATGGGCCTTTCTTATTGTTATTTTTATAATTTTGTTGTTGTAGTGTTAGATAATATATTAAAGCTTTTTCTTGTTTCTTGACATAGATCTGTAATGCTTCCCTCTCAGAATTGCTTTTGCTGTGTCCCATAGATTTTTTTTATTTTTTTTTATTTTTGCATGATCATTTTCATTTGCTTCCAGGAAATGTATTATTTCTTCATTTATTGATAGTTTATTGGTAACTCATGTATTGTTAAATAACATACTATTTAACCTCCATGTATTTGAATGTTTTTGAGTGTTTTTATTGTGATTGATTTCTGAGTTCATTCCATTGTGACCTGAGAAGAAGCTTGATATGACTTCAATACTCTTGAACTTATAAAGACTTATTTTGTGTCTTAATATGTGGCCTATCTTTGAGAATGTTCCAGTACACTTGAGAAGAATGTATATTCTGCAGCTTTGGTGTGGGAAGTTCTGTAAATGTCAATTAAACCCATCTTATCTGGTGTATTATTTAAGATCCCTGTTTCCTTGTTAATTTTTTGTCTGGAAGGTCTATCCAGTGATATCACTGGGTTATTAAAGTCCCCTATTATGATTGTATTCCTATCAATCTCTCACTTAAAGTTCTCCAAGAGCTTTTAAAGATATATTTAGGTTCTCCTATATTGGGTGCATATGTGCTTACCAGGTTATATCCTCTTATTGTATCGATCCCTTTAGTATTATGAAGTGGCCTTTTTTTTGTCTCTTGTTATGTTCTTTGCTTTTAAGTCTACTTTTTCACATATATGTATTGCTGCCCTTGCTTTCCTTTTTTATTTTCCTTTGCATGGAAATTTTCCCCCATACCTTTACTTTCAGTCTGCGTGAATCTTTTGTTCTGAGATGGGTCTCTTGTAAACAGCATATGTATAGACATATTTTCTTATACATTCAATCATTATATGTCTTTTTATTGGAGAATTTAATCCATTTATATGTTTATTGGTAGGTACTTATTTACTAGCATTTTTTTCCTTATACCTATGTTCCTCTCTCTTCATTTCTTCTCTAAGCATCCCTTTCACATTTCCTCACATGCTGGTTTGTTAACAATACTAGTACTTCTTCAGCCTTTTTTCATTTTGGAAGTTCTTTATTTCCTCCTCAATTTTAAATGATAGCCTTGCTGAATAGAGAAGTCCTGGTTTCATGTCCTTGTTTTCCATTACTTTAAATACTTCATACCAATCCCTTCTGGCATGAATTGTTTCTGCTGAGAAAACAGCTGACAATCTAATAGGTACTCCCTTGTAGGTAACTCTCTGTCTCTTTCTTGCTGCCTTTAAGATTCTTTAATGTTTGTTCTTTTGATTGTAATGTGTCTTAGAGTGGATCTCTTTGGGTTCATCTTGATTGGAGCTCTCTGTACTTCCTGAACTTGTGTGACATTTTTCTTCTCCAGGTTAGGGAAGTTTTCTGTCATTATTTCTTTAAACAGGTTCTCAATTCCTTGTTCACTTTCTTCTCCTTCTGACATCCCTATGATGTGGATGTTGTTATGTTTTATGTTGTCCCAAAGTTTCCTTAAATTATTGTCCTGGTTTTTAACTCTTTTTTTCTCTTTGCTGCTCTAATTGCATGTTTTCTTTTACCTTGTCTTCCAACTTACTGATTCAGTCTTCTGCCTCATTTAGTCTATTTTTTATTACTTCCAGTGTATTCTTAATGTCAAATATGTTATTCTTCATTTCCAATTGATTCTATTTATGGTTTTTATTTCTCATTTCATGCTGTTATTGTTCCCACTAAGTTTCTTGAAATTGTCACAAAATTCTTTGGGCATTCTTTTTTTTTATTATTTTTTAATATATTTTATTGATTTTGTACAGAGAGGAAGGGGGAGAGAGAGTTAGTAACATCGATGAGAGAGAGTCATCAATCAGCTGCCTCTTGCACACCCCCTACTGGGGATATGCCCGCAACCAAGGTACAATACATGCCCTTGACCGGAATCGAACCCGGGACCCTTCAGTCCCCAAGCCAATGCTCTATCCATTGAGCCAAACCGGTTTCGGCTCTTTGGGCATTCTTATACTCATTACTTTGAACTTGATATCTGATAAATTGCTTGCTTCTATTTCATTTAGTTCCCTTTCTAGAGTTTTCTCCTTTTCTTTCACTTAGGGATTATTTCTTTGTCCCCCATTTTTATTCTCCCTTTAAATTTGTTTCTATGTATCAGGTCAAATTGTTATCCTAGTCTTTGTGGGCTGGTCTTATGTTGTAAGTGTTTTGTGGGACCCAGGGGTGCAGGCTCTTAAATATTGTGACCCGGTTGCTCTACAAATGTCCCTTGTGTGAGTTACTTGGACTTTCCTATTGTAACTGGGTCATGAATGTCATTGTCCCATTCAGAGGAACATCCTCTCAGCCTGGCTGACTGTGAGGCTCACCTCTGACCATGTCATGCAAGATGTTTTGCAGGTGCAATCTCCAAGTATTTTCTGTCCTTCCTTAATATAAGTCTCATCTCAGTTGGACCTCACTTGGTAATTCTGGGTGAACATTCCCCAATTTAGTTGTATTTCCTGTCTAGCCCTGGCAGGAGGTACAAGAAAGGTCTGCCTATTTGGCCACATCTCCTCTCTTAATAGTTAATTCTTAAATATTTTATTCTTTTCAATGTTATAATTGGTAGTGTATAGAAATGAAATTGAGTTTTCTGTGTTGATTTTGTATTCTGCAACTTTGCTGAATTTATTTATTAGTTCTAACAGGTTCTGTGTGTGTGTGTGTGTGTGTGTGTGTGTGTGTGTGTGTGTATAATCTTTAGGGTTTTCTACATATAAGAGTACCGGTATATCATTTGCAAACAGACATAGTTTACTTCTTTCTTTCCAATTTTGGTGTTTTTCATTTCTTGGTTAATGCTACTACATTCTACCCTAGAAATGATAGTAATTTTTAATGAGGATAGGGAGGTAAGTATTGCTTGGATCTGGGAAATATTTTTCAGGTAGAGCAAATGGAATTGTTTGGCTTAGATGCTGGCTGTGAGAGAATGAAAGAAGTTAAAGATGATTTCTTGGTTTATAAACTGATTAATGGGTAAATCATTGTAGTGACATTTGATTGTATTGTATTGATGGAGGAAGGTATGCTTGAGAGGGGAAGAGAAAAGCTATGTATTGGACATATAAAATTTGGTCATAGTAGGTAATGTAGACATAGATAAAAGAATACAGTCAGGAAACAAACTTTTGGGAAAGCTCATTTCTATAAAAGATGTGGAAGAAGAGGCATCAGAAAAGGAGGCAAAGAGGAAGCAATGATGGGGTTAAAAAAGAACCAGGAGAATGAGAAAAACAAAGGGTAAAAGTTTCAAGAAAGTGGCATTGATTAATTGTATAACCACTAGGGAAGGAAGATGAAGATGAAAAAGAAAGAACCTTTGACATGAGAAATGAAACGGTCTTTGGTAGCCTTCCATGGAACATTTTCAGCAGAATGGGTAAGGTCTTTGCCTGAGGGCAAGTAAGTTGATAAAGCAAGCGGGTGATGGGAAGTACTCTAAACAGAACTGAAGTGTTGTATACTTAAGGCTAAAATGTTGATGTTACTGTTACCATGGAAACAAAAAACAGGAGCACTAAAAGCCATTTAAAACCGCTGACTCCAGCCCATCACATCCCCTTGATCTATTGTAAAAGATGCTGATAAAAATAGTCCTGAGAGAGTCAGAGCTCATCTAGGTTTCTTCCTTTTAGATGTGGCTCCTAACTGGAAATATTTCCCCTTTTTGAGGGGGAAGCCAGCACCAACACCCACACCTAGTTTCTATGAAGGACAGATGACAGATGCCCCACCTACTGAAAAAGTTCCTCATTCTATTGCTATTGGCTGACACTGTTCATAAAGTATAATTCACAGTTTCATTTTGCTTTTAAATGAGCAAGCTGAGTTACTTGGAGGAGGAAAGCAGGAGAGACAGAAGACACAAACGCTAAGTCACTTGAAAGAAAGAAACCTCAGGTAAGACTTTTTATCTTTGTTTTGTTAGTTGTTGAGATCTATACCTTGCTTGTCACTTTAGACATAGTAAGAAGAATTATTTTTGAAAAATAAGTTACCTTTGTTTTGCTATAAAATCATTTCTTATCATATACATAGCAGGTTAGAAAATATTGAAAAAGTACAAAATAAGAAAGTAAATGCCACAGATGAGATAGCCTCTATTGATGTTTATGTGTGTATGTGGTATTTACTTTACATTCCTTTTCTTTTGTATGTTTCTATATATAACTACTTTGATTTTCATAGTTGTGTTCATATGGTATAGATATATTTATATTTATTTTTTTACATGGCTATAAATTCTTGATAGTCACAATTTAAAATTGCTAGACATTATTACATTGGAAGGATTTACTGTACTTTACTATATCTTCACTTTGGGTTATATAGCATATTTCTTATTTTTTCATAAATGGATCATTTTAGTATGTAAGATGTATTTTTCCATTCAGGATCTTATTTTTTTGGGAGAGGGGAGGAGGTTAAATTTGAGATTGTAGATTTCATTGATATTACTCAGAGGCACAATGACAGCGAAAGTGTGTATTAGAGCATATGATTATAACCTTTGGGGTCTAAATCAGTGGTTTTCTACTCTAGTTGCACATTTTATTATAGCTGACCCTGAGGAGATTAAAAAAGTACCCCTAAAAAAAGGGGAAAATTAACTTTTGAAGGTAAGGCAGTCATCTGTAGTAGTTTCTTTTCTTTTCTTTTTTTTTTTTTTTTCTAAATGCTCCCAAATGGTTCTAATGGCCAACACAACTGACCTAAGTAATTTAAAGTATTTTTCTATTTCTGACACATACCTGGGAGCAATACAAAATCAAGGGAAAGAAAGGTACAATTTCAGGCAAGCCACCTAAGTCTCCCTTTTAACACTGTATTAATAATGCAAGAGTACTTTGTGGAAAATATAAGACTTCTAGTAATTTCTGTCATCCATCTCAACCGCATAAACTGTTGAGATGAAAATCTTCTTGAGAATTTCAATTTACTAATGCTTTAAAGAAATTGATTTGTTTCCAAGATATTGGTGGTTAAAAGTTAGAGACACCAAGACTCCAGACTGTTTTAAATGAGTCAAAATTTAGCCTGTTTAGATCTGTTAATATTCTGCCTCCCTACCCACCTGGGGTCCTAAAGTGTGCCCCTATCATCTAAACATCATGGATTCTGGATGAAAGCTGCTATACTTTTATAATGTGAGTCTGTTGGTGTGTGTCAGGAACATATTAGACATTTTTTTTAAAATCTTGTGTGTATTCATTCCAGACTCAGGGATCTTGCTTTTCTAGTTTATCTTGCACACCACACATCTCAGGTGTGCTAGTTCCCCAAGACTAAGCCTGAAAGACAAGCCTACAGGGGCTCAGTTTGTGCACTTGTCCAGTGAGCTCTGAATAAATGCAGTGTCCAAGCTGGATAATGCAGAGAAAGGCAAGCATTTGCCTGGGTTGCTCAGCTTTGCTATAGAGCCTTATCAGATCCCCATGAGAATACCCAGCGCTGTCTTTATGCTTTTCTCTGGATGCTACTCACTGCTTCTTTGTATTGTAGTTACTTTCATGAGGGTTTCATCCTTTTACTGGACAAAGCATGCATGAGGCTGGAGTTCTCGCAGAAAACTTAGTACATGGCTCCATTAAGAATAGATGGGAAAGTGTAAATAAATTCATGAATGAATGTGCACTCCAGTTAACAGCATATGTTTATCTCTGTTGAACCTATTAATCTCTTTATATTAATTGAACCATGGAGAAAATAGTACCACCTTTGACAGTATTTACAGGAAAACTTCTCCTATAGGTTAATTACTTGGTGACAAAGAAAGTAAAGAGGGCCTGAGCAGTTGGAGCCAAAGAATCCCAAAGTTGGAAGGGCCTTTAGGAAAAGCCAGGACCAGGCATAGAAGCTTTTTGTGTCTTCAGTGTTTTAAGGAGAAATTGCAAAGAAGAGAGGAAGCAGATCTGAGGAAGAACAGAAGGAAGACAGGAGAGGGACAAACAAGCGAAGGATGGACAGGAAGAGGAAGAGGGTGAAGAGAAGGAGAGGGAGGGAGGAGAAGAGACTCTTTGTTTCTGGAAGTTTAAAGATTACTTATTGTGGGAGAATTGAAAAGGACCCAGTCCACTGTTATTGTACATTATAATGTATAGCACATTATAAAAACAAGATTTTTATCATGAGAAAAAAAATATATGCTGTGTAAGTGTCATCCTGTGAAGCTATAGAGACACATTTTGCCTCGTTTGCACCCTAGTTCAGAAAGCACAATCGTCTACAGAGTACTTGGGGGCAGCATAGATTCCTTAAGGTAAGTTGATTTCTTTTTATTTTGAATTTACCTTAATAATAGCTTTGTTTCCTTATAAATTCTCTGAGATATTTGAAGGAGGCTTCCCTTGTTAAAAGAAGAGTAAGTAGTCAGATATTGCATTTCTCAGGCAATTAATTCTCTGGTTTTCAAGTTTTCCAGACATATGGAAACATTCTCTCCTTATCTGCTTCTTTCCTATTATCTTTACATGTATTTTATACCCAGAATTCTAACAAGTTCTTAGCCATTTCTTTCCTGGACATCATAGGATTGCAACAGGAATGCTAATGCATTGGGTGTACAGGATGTGCCAGGCTCAGTGCAGCTCTGCAGGAGGCTTTCACATGTGTTGCCTCCTCTGGCTCTCTCAGCAACAGCGAGAGGGTGAGTGCTTGCTGATGCTCACACTGTTGGCAAGAGAGAGAGCCAGGAATTGGATCCTGTTGGGATTTACTCCCCAAGGGTTTTCATGATATCACAATACCTCCGTATCATGCCAAGAAACATAATATGTTTAACAAGCTACCTTTGTAAATAATTCATTTGCTCTAATAAATGAATTTAATGCCTAGGTAGGAGGGAAGGGAAAGAGAGGGAGTTGTAATTTGAATTAGTGGGCTTTTGGGAGCCCCTGCATCATGTCATTTAGTCACTTTGATATTGGCGGGCGAGGGAGAGGTTCCTTTTGCTGACACAATCCCTAGGAATTATTGGAAGGAGTTTGGCCTCTGAAGTAATATCTGCTGATATACTATCTTTCTTCTTTTGTCTTTGAAATTAGAAAAATTGAGAATCAAGATTCAAATGTAAATGATTCCGCAGCCTTACTTAGATCAGAAATTGGGTTAATAACAGATAGCTCCAATCTTCCTTAATCAAGGTGCACTAATAAAGTACACTAGAAAAATGACAAAAATTTGTTGAGATAGTTTTATAACATTACATTCCATGTCCCTGGGATAAGTTGTTCTCTGGGAGCATTTGTCCCCTCAAAATAACATAAAAAGAATCAAATTGTGAAACTATTCCAATTTTAAGGGCTGGTTATCCCCAACTGTGTCTATAATCTGTGTCTCTAACCTTTTTGCACAGGGAAATTCTCAAGTAGGGAACATCAGAGGAGAATGTGCAAACTAACCAAACAAGTAAACAGACCGGAACATTTTGTCAGAGAAGGATAGAAAAAAGACAACTATTGCTAAACCATCACTCCAATACTGATGCTAAAAGGATCTGGCAGTGTGGCCACACCAGAACTTTCCCAAGTGTTACTTTTTCCCCACGCAGCTCTTTGCCCTGATGGCGGCTCTGACAATACACATCTTCTGGAGTGCCCCTCCTTCCATTTGTCCATTTATGTTTCTGATGGTGGATGTCATTTTACCACACATTCTGTGGTCTAAGCAAAGTTCTCCTTTTAGTGGAAGAAGGTAATAGCTGATGTGAGCTGCATGTCCAGTCCTTCCCCTAAACTGGGCAATATTTCAAGAAGGCCGCCGAAACCGGTTTGGCTCAGTGGATAGAGCATCGGCCTGCAGACTGAAAGGTCCCATTTTGATTCCAGTCAAGGGCATGTACTTTGGTTGGGAGCACATCCCCAGTAGGGGGTGTGCAGGAGGCAGCTGATTGATGATTCTCTTTCATCGATGTTTCTAACTCTCTACCCCTCTCTCTTCCTCTCTGTGAAAAATCAATAAAATATATTAAAAAAAATAAAAAATAAAAAGAAGGCCTAGCAACTTTCAACAGAGTCCAGGCACAAGGGCTCAGGCTCCCGTGGGTTCTCAGGAGTCAGGGTCAGAGCTAGGAAAAGAAGGAGGCAGATGCAAGTTGAAGGGCGCCTATGGATGGGCAGCTGGGAGAAATCATTGAGAAGGTGACAACTACTATGGTTCCAAGAAAATGTTCTAATTAGAAAATGGTATTATAGGGCATATCTGGTCTTTAGAACTAAAATAGGAAATCAGGTTAATGAAATTCAGAAGTTATTTTAGGGAGTTCTGAACTTTCACTGAGTATTTTAGAATTTAGTCAAGAGGCCGGCCAGTGAGATCAACCAATCACCAGCATCCCTCTTTCCAGTGGCTGATGAATTCCTGAGAAATCTGATGAATTCCTGATGAATTCCTGAGGAATCTGAGGAGAAATGGGAAGAGTGGGGAAGAGGGAGCTGGAAAGTTTGCTTATAAAAGAAGCCAATTAGGTTAGGCCATTACAAGGGAGAAAGTGCTTGTTTCTCACAGGGTTTCTCTGCCTGTTGTGACAATTGCTTGGGAACACCTTCCGACCTCATGAGAGGCTGCAAGATCTCATGCAGGTCTTCCCCCATGGAGAACAGACAGGTTCCAAAGGCTGTTCTTTAGGGGCTTCAGGTTACTCTAGGATCCCGTGGTAACACCATGGGCAACAGGGAGCCTTTTCTGTCTGCTAAGCTCCAGGGCAAATCAGACACCATTCATCTAGGTACTGGGAGGACAGGGCTTTATGAGCTTTACAAATGTGGAGGAGTCCTAATGTGGAATCCTAACCAGAGGACAAATATTAGACAGTAAAACTCTGCTCTGTGGAAACCCAAGTCATCCTGCAGAATGAATAATCAGGCCCCAGGGGACTGACTAAGAAGTCTCTCTGGGCCCCAGAATTGTTGGAGAGAAGTCCTGCAGGACAGAGAAAGTGGACTAAAGAATTCCCTTCTTAGGAAACTTCTAGAGCCATAAATACTATCAAACACCTACTGGTTGGTTTTCAGCAGTTCCTCAAATATCCCTCTTACTAATGGGCCCAAGGTGCTGATTTTACAGTTATGAGGCCTGGGGAAACAAAGGATATTGGGAAGGCAAAGGGTGTTAGCTTGGTGGTGCACTTCTGGGCATTTTGAGAAACTATGAGGGAGATAGCATGGACGACAACTGGAGCAGCAGAATGATCCAAGCTTCTGACTCCATAGAAACGGAGAACTGTGTGGTTCATTGCCCTGCCCCCATTAATTCTGGAAGCCTGCACACCAGCTCAGTTCCTCATTCAAAAGATGTTGTGATCTCAATTCATTTTTTCTACATTTCTGTTTTGATTTCCAAGATACACTTATCCTTTTGAAATGATTCTTAAAGCATGAGACTGTTCCCAGGAGGCCAGAAAGGTCAACAAAAATTTATGTTTCTACCATGACATTTGGTGACTATTTCAACAAAGGACTGAGCTAGCAGTCTTGGAATTCAAGAACTAGACATTCAATGATACTTCCCTATTTGGGGGAGGGAGGCATATTATAATAGTTCAGCAACCTGGGGCCTCTGGGATTTTGAGGGACAAAAATGTAGAATCTTCCAACCCAGAGGATTGTATCTTCTCTGCACAACTTTGGGGAGCTAAGTCTGGAAAACCCTTCACAAAGAAATGAGAGTTGCAGTTTGAAAGAAAACTTGGGGCATTTTGAATTTGTGAAACGTGCAATAGAACTGATTCTTTGCAATCTAGAGCTGGGGAGGAAGAGATAAAGGAGCCTGATTAAGTTAGGGGTCTTGACGGTAACTGAAGCCAAAGAAGTTGATGAGTTCATGCAAGGATGTGAGAACCAAGATGGAAAGAGGATCAAGGACAGAATGTTGGGAAACATCAATAATTAGGTGACAGGCAAAGAGAACAGCAGCCTGGAAGGAAAGACTGGCCAAACAATACGAGATGAATCAAGAGAAAGACTGATGAGTACTTGGTGGAGATAAAAATATCAAAGAACTTAGCAATAAGGTTATCATTGACTAGACAGCGAGGGGAGGGGCAGGGGAAGCCCGAGGACAGGAACTGGTGAAGTCGCAGCAGCTGATAAAGTGACCACAACGAAGGGAGAGGGCGTTCTCACACCCTGCAGCTGGGAAGGGTTCTTGCTGAAGGAGAAGTTTGGGTCGGCCAGGGTAGGTGCAGCCTTCTTCTCCCTGGAGGCACCGTGACCCTTCCTCTCAGCCCGTCTCCCCCAAGTGACTTCAGTTTCTTCCTCTGTTCATTTCTCCTCCTGTCTCTTCATACACCATACTCCTGAATCAGACTAGAGTAGAATGTACTCTGTACTTGAAGCCCAGCATACCTAGTTTGACTCTCCACCCACTCACTTTCTAGCTGTATGACCATTACTCTTTGAGGTTTAGTTTCCTCACCTTGAAAAGGAGGCTAGTAAAAATAGTCCCTTGGGATGATTTTGAGTTGTAAATGAAAGAATGTATTCACTATGCACAGCAGATGGTCAATCAAATGCTACTTTCCTCTTCTACCTAACTCCACGACCTACTCAAATTTCTATATTTCCTTGTCCTTTCATGCCTAAAGTTACTAAATTGCTTTCATCATTTCTATCTCATCTTCCTCTTCTTAGTCCACAGCAACAGCTGCCCTGCCACATCCCCACCACCACTGAGACCCTGAATTATACAAGAAGGCTAAGGTCATTCATCACTGCGCACAGCTGAATCTCCTCTCTTTTCTCATCTGATCTTCATTTCTTGCCTTTGAAACTCCACTCCTTCCCTGACTTCTGTGGCCCTGAGGACTCATGGTTTTTCATTTCCCGACTGCTTAGCCCACTATCAGTTCATCTTCACCTGACTGTGGACCCCCCACTGGAGCCCCTCCCTGGTCCTCAGCTACCTCTGTTTATAATTGCCCAAGAACTCACCCATCCTAGTTACCTGAGTTAATATACAAAGGAACTTCACTGAGTGCCTACCACAGAGTAAATGCAGTGCAGATTGGCTATAGCTCCTTGTTATACAAGCATTTGTGACTTGAGGTGGAAGTGAAGGTGGAGGTGGAGGGAGGTGGAGGTGGACTGATAGAGGAAGCATGCTTTCCCAGAGACCTTAGGCAGGTTTGGCCAAAGCTGGGGACGTGCAGTGAGGATGGCTGATGAGTCAGACATACAAGGACCCTGATGTCAATTTTACTAAAAGGATTTTCTTTTGGGAGTTTGAAGGCCCAGAAACAGTGGCCAAACAGAGGACTCAGAACATCACCTAGTAGCAATCAGGGAGGCTGCTGGCATGGCCGGTCTACCAGTTCTCCTTCCCATGAGGTGCTGCTGTCCTTTACCCAGGGACTGCCCTACACAAAATGCCACCACTGATGCCTTGAAACGATGATGCACACTGCACCAACCTTGATTCTCCAGAACATTATCTGTCCTTTAGCGGTTTACCACAATGTCACGGCAGCTGGTTGCCTAATTGCACATCGCTTGCTGCTCTGCTAGGTATGATGTCCATGTTAGTGTGTCTGAGTGCCTCAGTCTTGAGGTTCAGAGTTCAGATCACAAGCCCAGATCTGCAACTGAAGGTGAGCACATCTGTGGGGGAGGACTCTGTGACACGTTCTCCTGTGAATGCATCAAAAATATATTTTTTCTAAGTATAAAGGAAAATAACAAATATGTGATACCTTAATCAATAAAGAAAATTTTTTTAAAAAAGTATAAAGGAAAATAACTTCTGTGAGGTTCAGAACAGTTGCAGCTTTGCTATGATCATGAAAACAGTCAGCATCGATGCAAGCTATTCATCCTCCTCCGATTCCAACCGGTCCAGCAGCACATTTGGGTTTCTCCATAGCTGAAGTGTGCCATTCCCATCTGCTGCTGATTCTCACTGTTTCTTCTTTGTTGTTTTATTACCAGTAAAGCTGCAGGAGACAAAGCCTTCATTCTTTCTTTGCTCCAACCCCACTTTCAGTACCGAAAGCTATGCACAAACTCTCTCTCTAAGGCAGTAAAAATTATGCTCTCAATTTATTTCCAAATTTCCCTTGAATTTACCTGTTCATATATTTCTCAGCTTCCTGTCACATACTTAATTGGTCTGGCTGGTTTTTACAGCCACATCTAGCAGGTAATTTCTTTCTTTTCTTTTCTTTTCTTTTCTTTTCTTTTCTTTTCTTTTCTTTTCTTTTCTTTTCTTTTTCTTCTTCTTCTTCTTCTTCTTCTTCTTCTTCTTCTTCTTCTTCTTCTTCTTCTTCTTCTTCTAAATAAGTATAATGAAAGGCTGCAGTGTAGCGTAGTCAAATATATTTTGTATTGGCAGGAAGGAACAGTCACAGTGTTTCAAAGGTTTCTCAAGAGGAAGTGTTGAATTAAATGGAATTTTGGTTGAGTTGGCCCTGCTTTTAGCCTGTATCTATTCGCTAAGTAAGGCTTCTAGGAAGAGTGTTCGTATATTTTCCTTGCTTGGCTTCACATGGGTCAAGAGGATTTTGGATTCAAAGCAGACTCTGTAGTTGCTTCCTCCCTGCAGCCCTGGAAGTCTGGCCATTATCCACCTCCCCCACTTCCCGGCAGTCCTCTACAAAGCCCAGAACCATCCTGATCTCAGGCAGAGGAAATGAAGCAACTCTGGGACTCAGCGTTATACCCTTGGGGATGATCTGATCCTGATCTTGTGCATTGACTCTAAAATTGGGCATCTCTCTTGTTCCTGAGGTTTGGTCTCTACCTCATTCAGGGACATGGACCCCTGTTTTAGCATCTGTGGTCTGAGTGCCTGTGTCTAAGGCTTTGTTCAGCATTTGGGCTCTCCAAGACTCAAGACCTGCCTGCACTGGCCAGGCCTCCTCTCAGGTCTAAAGTCCTCTCTTTGCATTGTGGCTCGGCAGTAAAGGGTCTGGCTGCTTGCACACTGACCTCCCCATGAATTCTTTCTTCCTCCCCAGTTGCTCAAGGAATCCCTAGAGCCTGTTTTTGATCCCCCCGAACCCTCAACTCCCTCGTGGACCACCTGTACCATCTTTTTGGATGACCTTTGGGGGTCATGCCTGCTGGATCCCATGCTCTGCCTATAATAGGGACTTTCCCCAGCATCTGTAGCTGACAGCATCCCTAAAGGTTTGCCACTTCTCATTACAATACACAAGCCCTGTTGGTCTTGAGATGGGAGAAATGGTGGTCTTTATGGTCAAAACTTTAAGGACTTAATCATTTTCACATCTATTTGTACTAATTCAGGCTTTTCCTTGGCCTCTTACTTTTCTTTAGGATTCTGTCACAATCCTGGTTCTATGGTCAGGCTCTTCAGATAAAAGAGGTTCTATATGGCCATAGGGACAGGTGTCTATTAAAAAATAAATAAATAATAAATAAATAAATAAAAGCCCATTTGCAATAGAACACTTCCTTGAAAATTTATCTGGCTGGCCACGTACCGGTCTTAGCTCCCTTGCCTTGTATCCCCTAGGCTCTGTGTGTTAACCCTGACTCTAGTGCTATGCCCATCAAGAACCGACACATAATTGTGACATCTAACCCAAATCCATGTTTGCCTCACTGGCTTTGTTTGTGTGTGCTGCCTGTATGAACTCTAACACTGCAACACTGTCCTTTCTGATTTTGGGTTTGATCCTTTTGTTCTGGCCCTGCCAACCAATAGAAACTTTAAATCCTACGAATTTGGTTAAAACACTATCTCCAAGCTTCTGATTTTGCTGTATTCCCTTTCCCAAGTCAGGCTTCCAGACTTCTGGTCTCTTCATTACGATCTCCCTGAACTCTTTCAGCAGCCTTGTTCTGTCTCCTGAGCTCTGGAATATGTATTTCTCATTCAGCTAATGGCCCCACCATTCTTCTTATAACCCAAACGGAAACCTCAGATTCTCTGTTGAAACAGATCCAAGGGAAAGAGCCACCACCCATGCAATCAGCATTAAGGTACTTGGTTGTCTCAGAAATAGGATATGGCCCTCAGCTCTGTACATGAGAAATTTCATCTGGTCAATCTACTCCTAAGCCTCAAGAAATCAATTTACAGAAACCAAACTCACACAGATCAAATTTTTAACCCAGAATTCTGATTTGTGTATTTATAATGGGGGATTCCACTTTCCCTTTATTGGAATTTTCTAGTTCACAATCCATAGTCCACTCTTCCAGTGAGGCCTAAGAAGATGGGTTATCAGAAAATTCCTGGTAGGCAGAGACTCAAAGTAAAGGAGTGGAGTGATTTTTGAAAGATTTTCATCATAAACATGTCAGAATAATCTAAGAGAAATCTGCATAAAAATATTTTTTATTGATTTCAGAGAGGAAGGAAGATGAAGAGAGAGATAGAAACATCAATGATGAGAGAAAATCATTGATTGGCTGCCTCCTGCACACCCCTCTATTGGGAATCGAGCTCAAAACCCTTGACCAGAATTGAACCTGGGACCCTTCAGTCTGCAGGCTAATACTCTATCTGGTGAGCCAAACTGGCTAGGGAGAGAAATCTACATTTTATACTTCATATGAATGTGAGAATTGAGGTCATCAATTCATTCTCATAGTCAGTGGAATGATAGATGTTGAAGCTAGATCATTTACTATTCAAGAGAGTGAAGCAGCTAGGAAACACCTACCAGTGTCATGTACTCTGTGAAGTGTTCTCACTCTCTCTGTTTCTCATTTAATCTTTACAACAACTTTATGAAATAGGTGTTATGTGTCACTGTGGTGGTTGAATTATGTCCCCCCAAAAGTTAAGTCCAAGTCCTAAACCCAGGTAATTGTGATCTTATTGGAAACTAGAGGCCTGGTGCATGAATTCATGCACAGGTGGGGTCCGGCCTGCCCACCCCAATCAGGGCTGATTGGGCCAGGGCAGCCGGGGAGGGGAGGGAGGTGATTTGGAAGGTTGGCTGGCCAGCCCCACCCTCTGGTTGAATTCTCAGTCACTCCCTATTCAGGGGACACTTTGCATATTAGCCTTTTATTACATAGGATAGGATCTTGGCAGATTTAATTAATTAAGATGAGGTCATACTAAACTAAGATGACCTCTACCCCAGTGACTGGTATTCTTTTAAGAAGAAGACAAGACACAGAGACACAAAATACATAATGGGAAGATAATGGGAAGACATAAGAAAAACATTATGTGACAGACTCAAGAGATTAAAGTGGTGCATCTTCAAGGCAAGGAATGACAAGGATTTCTGGTAACACCAGAAGCTAGAAGAAGCAAAAAAGGATTCTTCCCTAGAGACTTAGAAGGAGGCATGGCCTTGCTGACACTTTGATTTCAGACTTCTAGCCTCCAGAGCTGTGAGAGAATAAATTTCTGTTGTTTTAAGCCACCCAATTTGTAGTACTTTGATAAAGCAGCCCTAGGAAACTAATACAATCTCCATTTTATAAATGAAATAATGGATACTCAAAAATGCTAATTTAGTCTAAAGTGCTTAGAGCTTCTTGACTCTAAACACTTGAACACTTGCTTGTTGATTTGGCCTGTTGAGGAGTGGGGGGTGGGTGGGTAGAGGTTTTTCTTTCTTGTATATCAAAATTATCTTCCAGTTATTTTATATAATAATATCAGCATTTCACAAGTAAGACTGTATAAAATATTAGTTATGTGGGATAGAAGTATGTGTTAATGTACAAAAAAGTATTCAGAGTAAAAAAAAAAAAAAAAAAAGAGGATACCCTGTATAAATCAAACATTTTCTCCTTCAGAGCCTCCATAAAGCCTTTAACATGGATTCTGAATATGCAAGGGAAGAATTCTAGAGCTTGCTGTGTTTCTCAGGCTGATCTGAACATGGAGGCCATATTACAGAGAATCTCATGTAGCTCATATTTTTTGGAAGATACTTGTGGAATTGCTAATTTAAAGGGAAAAAAGCTGTTCTTTTTTGACATTTTACGTGTAAACCATATTATCTGAGCCACATCTTCACATAAGTCTCTGAAGGAGAATTGAAAAACATCCACACTGCATCAAAAATATACTTACAAACCACCTTTTGGTGGATTAACTTAACTGTTTTGCCATTCCTTTTTTATTCTTTAGATTATTACATGGATTCTCTTCCAAGAGCATTCTAGTGTCTTCTAGTCCAAGGGCATTAGGAATATGCCTATAGTGGAATGAAGTTGGATTTATTGCTTTTTGTATCAAAAGAGAATGTACATGTTAGAAAACTGGGATGTCTCAGAAAGAAGATGTGAGGAGTTATAGGATTCGTGCTTGTGTTAAGTAATTTGGAAGTAAGACTCAAGAAAGCAAGACATTCCAGGAACAAAAGTGGTTATTAATTCTTATAACAGATTCTGAGAAACAGGAAGCCAGACAATGAAAGTATGTCTCCCAAAAATCTGTTTGTTTGTTTTTTTCTTTATTGATTAAGGTATTACATATGTGTCCTCATCAACCCATTGCCCCCCCCCCCCCTTGTCCTACCCCCACTCATGTCCTCACCCCCCTGTTGTCTGTGTCCATTGGTAAGGCTTATATGCATGCATACAAGCCCTTTGGTTAATCTCTACCTGTTCCTTTCTATGTATTCAGGAAGCTTCCCCAACACCCCACCCTAGTCATGGGCTGTTCTGTAGTATTTATACAGTTGTAATAAGAGGTGTTTACTCTTGCATAAATTTCTCTTTGACTGGCTAAGAAGAAATTAGGGACTATGTCATTATCCACGGCAACTCTGTCTCATAAATTTGCATTTAAACCTAGGCTTTTTCACAGACAAAACTGAACACCAGATAAAGTGAGACAGATTTTAATCAGTAATATACTATTGCAATAGAGAAAAGAGTCTAACAAGAACTGAACTCAGTTTTGATTTTTATAGAGATAACTGAATATTTTCAAAGGGGAATGAGAAAATAGAGACAGTACTCAGTAGGTCAGGGAATTGAAAAATTATAAAAAGTTGGAAGGGAAGTCTGGTCCATGTCAAATGCATTTGGTTTGCTGACTGGTGTTATAGATGGTAGGCTCCTACCTTCCCACAGAGGCTGGGAGGCAGGGGCCAATCTTCCGCTGTTAGCTGGGCCACACAATAAATTCTTTTGACAGCCTGGAGTTTCCCAGGCTGTGTAAGAAGGGGAGGTTAGGGTCATCGTACAGATGTGGCCTTGAGCTATGTTAATGTTTTATTCGAGTTTTTATAGGCCAAGGAATCCTAGTTGAGAAGAGAGCTCAGAGGAGCTTGGCTGGAGTTTGATTAAGGAAATAACTTTTATCAACTTCTAGAGACGTTATATAATTTATGACTTTTTCCAGGGTCAGAGATGAGTTTTGGATGATCCTTTCCAGTTGCATTGTCTCAACTCTGGTAGTAGTTGATTGCACAGTCAGCATACCTGAGAGTCAGTTATTAGTCCTGCAAGTTCTCTCAATTAACATTGCTTACCTATTCCAGAGGTTTCTATGATGATTCACTGAAGAGCTGATGGTTAAAAATTCTAAAATTCTCTAACAATTACCCCGATTTCACAGGCTAAGTTAGTGTGTGACAGGTGGGTGTAAGCCTGCTATCCACATGAGAAGTATCCCAGTGAGGCCAAGGCTATACTGGTATTGGGAGTTTACGGATTATTTATCACAACAGAGATGAGTCTTTATTCATAGATTCCTTTAGTAAAGTCAAATATGTCCTGCAAAGCAGTCTGGAATGCCTTTGAAGAAAATGAAGAAACTGGTTTTATCCAGAATATGCCCAGCTTTTGTTCCCATTCCTAAAGTGTTGGGTTTTGATGATAGGGTGGTAAAAGCCTCAGCAAGCATTTTGTTGATGTGGGGTCAATGCACAATTTTTAAAAGATTCATATTTGGCTGTCTGAGGGGAGGGCTCAACACAAGAAAGATGGTGCCTGCCTGTTGGATGTGTAGGAGGAAGGCTTAACACAGGGACAATGGCAGCTGTCCCCCCTCCCTTGCCCTAAGCGATGCCATTTAATCCTTCCAGTACGTCTCTGGCACTCTCCACGCCACTGTACCTCTGCCAGAGCCTATGGTAAGTGCCTGCAAGCCAGTGAGTCTGTTTGCAGGCCCTAAGGGATGCCTGGGTTTCAAGCAACATTCTGTCTCAATGGGCCAGACAGAATCCCCACTCATTTCCACAGCCAGATGTTGTGGGGGCTCCTCTTTCTGGCACTGGTACTCCAGGCTGGGGAGCCAGCTGTGGGGCTGGTACACTCCACTCTTCAGGAGGACTCTGCATGGAGATATCTCCTTGATTCTCAATCACCACATGTGAGTGTGGGAGAAGTTTGTTCCAGGTCTCTGTCCCTCCTACCAGTCTCAGTGTGGCTTCTTCTTTATAACCTTAGTTATAGGACTTCTGTTCAGCTAGTCTTCAACCTTTCCAGGTTGATTGTTTTATAATGTAGTAGTAATTTTGAAGTGATCATGGGAGGAGATGAGCATAATGCTTACCTTACTCCACCATCTTTACGGAACTTTTCCAGTATGACCTTATTCTGAGTTAATTGAGCTTTAGGTAAGTAACGAATGCTCCATTGGTAGTAGCTCAGACTTAAGGATTATGGTCAAATTTCACATTTGGCTGGTGCTTGGTGGTCTTGCTGTATAGATGTCAAATTTTTTTTTCTTAAGTGGCAGAAGACAATACTGGGTTATAGGATGAAGGGAAGGGAGATTATCCCCAGTGGGTTTGGCTCAATGGATAGAGTCGACCTGTGAACTAAAGGGTTCCAGGTTCAATTCTGGTCAAGGGTATGTGCCTGGGTTGTGGGCTCTGTCCCCAGTAGGAAGCATGCAGGAGGCAAACAATCAATGATTCTCTCATCATTGATGTTTCTATCTCTCTCTCCCTCTTCCTTCCTTTTTGAAATCAATAAAAATATATATAAAAAAAAGAGAGAAATGAGATCATATTAGTTAATAGAGAGAGTGGAAGTATAATAATGGACAAGATGAGTAGTGAAAGGAATGAAAAAAGTGCCAAACAATTAGAAAAGTAATGTTGTTCTGTGTTGTGTAGATGCTGTCTGCTTCTGCAGTCTGTAGAATACTGTTTGGGGCAGAAGCTTCTGGAAAAATTTTTTTAAATCCTCAATTTGAGGACTTCCAGTAGTTAAGGGGAAGTTATGTCTTTTTAGTTGGTAACCATGAATTCAAACATTAAAATATTGGAGTTCTAATGCTATGCCAGTTGTTAAAGGTCCCAATAAAATCCATTCCATCGAGGTTCAAGAGAAGTTTTTCTCTGATGTTTCCCAAAGACCAAATATCTAGGTTTCAGATCTCATGGAGGCTGCTTTGGAGAATATTTTGGAAATGCATCTTTCCTGCATTCATCACAGCAGATTGCAATAAAAATAGGATAAAAAATTGGAAGTAATTCCCATGCATAAGGCAGCCTGTCATTAACTCAGAGGGAGGTGACTTGTGGGTCCTACAAGTGATTGCTCTTACTACCTGCCATCAAGGTCAATGGAAATGCTTGGGCCATTTAAAGTTTGAGGGTTGTAGAATTCTATTCATTATTTCTCCACTGTTTGTGGATACGGACAGTGATGTTTCCAAGTAAAAGGTAAAGCTTTACAGTTATTTAACAACTGTGTCAGTGAAATGTGTGTCTCTTTAAATGTAGAGACAAGTTGGAATTACAAAATTAAGCAAAGTTTTATACTATTACAGCAGTGCTTTTCAGCAAAGAAAAGCTTTAACATATTCTGAAAATAAACAACTAGAGCACATTCACAGACTCTTTAGAGATGTTCAAAGGAGCCTCGAGGCTACGGTTCTCCATCTTCTTCCTTCACAGTCTCGCTAAGATTGTGTTGATGGCAGGTAGGGTGTGCACTGGGACCTCCCTAGCAATAGCCTAAAATTACCCCGCCAGCGTTGGTAATGTCACTGCCAGTGTCTCTCTGCCACTGTAGCTAATATGCTGAAGCGGCCTTGCTTAACTCTGCGTTTTTATGGCTCTCTCTTTAGGGTATAGCAAAGCACCCCAAGGTTCATTAATCCGTCATCTATTCCATGGGGCTCTAATGGTGTTAGGAAATCTCTACTTCTAAACCAGTTTGAATTAATGGATGATTTAATTAATGAATTAAATATATGGTATCCAAAATTAGATACCATATATCAACATAAATATGTATTCTTTTATCTTTTTGGCCGCTGGCAAGTCTGGGTACAGGCTATTAATTTAGTCATCTGACTTTATTTTGTTTCAGGGTAAATTCAGCAATAGCATAGCCTGCTTGGAAATTTTTAATTTTTCTTTTTAAGTATGACCCAAACTAAAAAAATTAAATCAGAGACATCCAAGGGAGAATCTAGAAAGCCCATGCAGGGTGTGGATCCCTCCCTAATCAAACTAACCAATCACCGCTGTCTTTCTGCAGAGGTGGGAAGGAGGGTAGCTGGGTGTAGAGTGTTACAGCAGTGAATGGTGATGTTGAAGGGAAACCACCAAAACTGCACAGGAGTGTAAGTGATTAGCTGAAAAGTCCTGAGTTATTTCTATCAATAAAGAGTGTCTGCACAGCAGAGAAACTATTGTTTTGTGGAGACCCTAGATTTAAGTTGACTAAGTTAACTTAAGGCTTCTGCAAGCCTTGCTGCAGCTGCTATTGCTCTTAAACAATATAGTTACACTGTAGCTATGGAACCCATAACCAAAATGAGCATCGATCTCTGGGAGTTCCCATGTAATTGAGTCAGAACTTGTATTATGATGTTTTCTCAGTACTTTCCCAGACTTGTCATGACAGAAAAGGGAAAAGGATTTGTAAATCTAGAATCCTGGAAGAAAGTCTTTTGATACTCATTTATTATAGCATTCTTTGTATTTAAACATGAGAATACTTCCTTTAACTTAAAAAGTTTATAACCCTTGAAAGATATTCATACTATCGCCGAAACTGGTTTGGCTCAGTGGTAGAGTGTCGGTCTGCCGACTGAAAGGTCCTGGGTTTGATTCCAGTCAAGGGCATGTACATTGGTTGCAGGCACATCCCCAGTAGGGGGTGTGATAGAGGCAGCTGGTGGATGTTTCTCTCTGATCCACATTTCTAGCTCTCTAGCTCTCTCTTCCTTCCTCTCTGTAAAAAATCAATAAGATATATTAAAAAAAAGAGAAAGATATTCATACTATAGTATATTTTACTTAAGTATAATCAACTTAGCAAAATCCACTTTTATTGTAATTTATCAGTTTTTATTACTAAGTTTGATAAACAAAGACTCATAATAGTTTTAAATTAATTAAAATTCAAAAATTTTTTTTGGAAAACTAATTATTTCCATTGTCCTTCCATTTATAGGATGAAGAAACTAATCTCATATTACCTATTGGCCATTTTAATAAACCCAAAGGTGGCTTAGGCAGAAATGCATATAAATAGCTTCATTCTGAACTTGGGGAAGGAAGACTCAAGAATAGTTATTTGAGCCCCACTGGTGTGGCTCAGATGTTGAGTGTTGACCCATGAACCAGGAGGTCACAGTTTAATTCTAGTCAGGTCACATGCAAGAGTTGCTGGCTTGATCCCCAATACAGGAGATAGCCAATCAATGATTCTCTCTCACATTGATGTTTCTATCTCTCTCTCTTTCTTCCATTCTTTCTCTCTAAAATCAATAAAAACATACTTTTTAAAATGCCTGCAGCATTTATAACCTTTATTTAAAAAAAAAAGAATAGTTGTTTGAAGAGACAAAATATAAGTCACAAATACTTAAAGTCAATAATTATGGTAAGAATTCCCAGCAATTAACAATAGTTATTAGGGACTTAACTATTTTTAAAGCAAGAAATCTTTTTGAAAAATGATTTATAACTGTGTCAGAAGAAACATGAGAGCTAATTTTATATTAAGAAGACCCAAATTTGAATATTACTTCTTTTATACATTATTCATGTATCAATCTGAAGTAAAAGATTTCTTAATATACATTTATATGACTGCATTTAGACATTCGCAAATTTCTAAATTCTATATAACAAAAGCCCAATATGCTAAGTCTCCAGTTGTTTGTTCAACCAATCAAAGCATAATATGCTAATGATATGCTAAGGCTGCTCAATGACTTGCTATGATGTATACTGACCACCAGGGAGCAGATGCTCTGACTGGTAGGTTAACTTGCTGTTGGGGTCCAGACATACCCTGGAGCCCTTCCATAGTCCCTCTCTGGCTGGCCAACCTCCCATGTCCCTCCCTGGCCCTAATCATGCACTGATAGGGTCCCTTGGCCTGGCATGAACCCTCTCTCAATCTGGAACCCCTTAGGGGATGTCAGAGTGTCAGAGAGCTGGTTTCAGCCTGATCCTGCAGGCCAGGCCAAGGGACCCCACTAACTGGTGCATAAATTTGTGCACCAGGCCTCAGGTATATAAATAAATAATAAATTTAAAGTGTTTACATCTTTAAAATGAAATCTATTAAATAAAATAATGTGTATATCATTTTAAATTTACCCTCTGAATAAATTGTTGCAGCTTCCAAATAAACAGAAAATAATATTCATTACCGTATATTTGTATTAACCAGTTATATTAATTATCATCTTTAAAGTAATCAACCTTCCTTTTCTTCAAGCATAAAAACAATTAGAGAAGATAAGGGATTATTTAGATATTTTTTCTATTATATTACTGTTTATATCATTCAATGTAAACAATTTTGATATATAAACATATAATCCAAAGGCATTTGCATATTTTATCTATTGCCAATTCTAACAAATAAGGTAAATATTATATGTAGTGGCCAGTGTTTTATTTATATCTGTTTTATTTATTTGTTTATTTAGGCATCCAAAGATTTATTAACTATTTGCCTAAAGTCTTAAATTTAGTTAAGGATCAGGAAATAATCTTAATTAACACCACATTAAATTATTATGATTTTTAACAATGTGAGGAATTCATAAATTTAAATCTTTACTTTAGAAAGGCATTCATTACTTTCACTCATTTTATTTTAATACAATGCCATTCATTTTTTTATTCACCTATTTTAGTTGAATGCGATTTTATATGTATATTTTAAAATTTTAAACAAGTTATCAAAGTAGTGGAATCTTGCTTGACTCATAAAACTAAAGTAGAAAATTTAGTTTAATAATAAAAAAAATTAACCCTGGTCTTTTAAAAACCAAAATGTTGTATTGTCACTAGTTTATATATTAAACTAAATGTTTAAAGACTCTGAATCATGCCAAAAAAAAAAAAAAGAAAGAAAGAAAAAAGAAAAAAACCACACACATTATATTTTAATTTTAAGATAATACCTTTTCTTCTTTTCTTGCAACTGTAATAATAAGAACCTATTATGTAAGTATACTTTTAGTGTTCATAAAGTTCAACACATGTTAATAAATGTTTATTTATTTCAGACATTTTGACTGTTTATCTGGGCTAGATAGTCCTATAATGTGCACAAAGTGAGTGACTCTTTTCATCTGTTAATTTCATTCATTAATTTCTTATGAAAATGGAAGAGAGGAATCACAAACAAGATTAAAAGGGAGGCTGCTTCGTATGAATATGACATTAACACTGAAAAAGGAGAATTACGTTCCCTCTGCAAAGAGAGGAAAGCATAGAAAACAGATTTTGTAATATACACACATAAAACAGTTACATTAAAATTGATTTAAGTCCCTGACAATTTTATCAATAACTGATTAAAAAGCCAGCACTTATTAATTCCCAAATTAAATTAAATTAAAGTTTGGAAGCAAAGGAGGAGGTTATCGCCAACATTAAACAAAAGAAACTTATTGTTCTAACATGCTTCCAAGTAAAATAATCTTATGTCAAAAACTCCCCAAAGTGGCTACTATAATTCCAAATCGACCCTGGTGAAATTGTGCCAGTTGTAGAGACAAGCACACATTTGTGTTACAGTAAGAAAAGCTGAAGGAAACAGGTCTTGGGCTTGGAAGAGGTGCCATTTTAGGTTGAGGGAGCCCCAGGGAGCTGCCGGGGTGAAAGGATGGTGCCTGGCCCTAGCTGATTTGGCTCAGTGGATAGAGCGTTGGCCTGTGGACTGAGGAGTCCTGGCTTCAATTCTGGTCAAGGGCATATGCCTGGGTTTTGAGTTCAATCCTCAGTGAGGGGTGTGCAGGAGGCAGCTGATCAAAGATTCTCATCATTGATGTTTCTATCTCTCTCCTTCTCCGTTCTTCAATTTAAAAATTAAAAAAAGATGGTACCTGTATGAATTTTTGTCTTGGGATTTGGACAAAGGTCAATTGTCTTCAATTAGGGCTGAAAAGAAGAGAAGATAACAGTTTTCAAGGTCACAAAGATAAGACAGAGCAAGTCTGTCTTATCTTTGTGACCTTGAAAACTGATGACCTGACAAAAAGTTTATCCGAAGGACAAAGCTGGTTCAAGGAATGCTGGTCCTTCTGAACTCAGCCCCTGAGGCAGCTCCAGGGTGGACTTAATAGGGAATTATCTTATTCTTTCCTTATACACTTTCCCCCTGATGGACAAGCAACACTCAAGACAATAGACAGATTACAGATCTGGTGGTAGAAGGCTAGAAAACCATTCTCACAATTTACTAAATTTACAAGTCCGATCGGTAACTAAAATGACTCAGAGGATCTATTCCTAAGAAAACAAAACGCACACCTGCTGAAGGTTCTCAGTGAAATGTCAGAGCTCCATGCAGTATGAACTCATATCCAGCCATGAGCAGGGGTCTCAGATTGGTGCACTATTACTGAGTTGAAGTACTAGTTTAAATCAGGAAATACTTTGCGGGAATCTTGGTCAAACTCTAATTCGTTAATATCCTTCAGCCGAAGACCACCAGAAACACACCTGTTATTGAACAAGTGGCTTTATTATTAACTGCAACGAGGCTCCTGAGAGCCTTTCCCGTCTTCCTTGAGATGATATCTCCGGTACACAGTGTGCACAGGTTGGAGAGGAATGCAGTGTGTGGGGAAGAGGAACTTTAATAATAATAATAATAATAATAATAATAATAATAGGCTCTAAACACAAAACCATTTCCAGATGGAATCCTACAATCATCTGGGGTATCCTGCTCAAATTACAACTAACCTTTTTCTTTTTTTTTTCTTTTTTTTTTTTTTTTTAATATATTTTATTGATTTTTTACAGAGAGGAAGGGAGAGAGATAGAGAGCTAGAAACGTCGATGAGAGAGAAACATCGACCAGTTGCCTCTTGCACACCCCCTACAGGGGATGTGCCCGCAACCAAGGTACATGCCCTTGACCGGAATCGAACCTGGGACCTTTCAGTCCGCAGACCGACGCTCTACCACTGAGCCAAACCGGTTTTGGCAACCTTTTTCTTTTTAATTAAACTTCATTTTTAGCTAATTATAGCATTTCATGCAATTGTGAGAAACAATAGAGATATCACTTGTTTTTATCTTCCCCCCAATGGTAACATTTTGCAAAACTATAGGAAAATATCACAACCAGCATCCTGACATGGACAGTTATGGTACAGAACATTTCCATCACAAGGATTCCCAAGCTGCCCTGTTACAGCCACATCCACTTCTCTCCTATTACCATCACCTTCTTAATCCCTAGTAACTGCTAATCTATGTTATCCATTTCTACATTTTTGTCATTTCAAATATTTTTTTAAATATTTTTTTATTGATTTTAAATATATTTTTACTGATTTCAAAGAGAAAGAAAGAGGGAGAGAAAGAGAGATAGAAACATCAATGATGAGAGTGAATCATTGATCGGCTGCCTTCTGCACAACCCCCAAGTATCGAGCCTGCAACCGGGGCATGTGCCCTTGACTGGAATGGAACCCAAGACCCTTCAGTCTATAAGCTGATGCTCTATCAACTGAGCCAAACCAGTTGGGCTCAACGATTTTATTTTATAAATAAAATTGTACTTTATACAATTTTGAGATTGGCTTTTTTTATAACATAATTCCCAGGAGATTTATCCAATTTATTGCATGTATCAATAGTTCACTCCAGCCGAAACCAGTTTGGCTCAGTGGATAGAGCGTCGGTCTGAGGACTGAAAGGTCCCAGGTTCGATTCCGGTCAGGGGCATGTACATTGGTTGGCGGCACATCCCTGGTGTGGGGTGTGCAGGAGGCAGCTGGTCGATGAATCTCTCTCATCGATGTTTCTAGCTCTCTATCTCTCTCCTCTCCCTTCCTCTCTGTAAAAAATCAATAAAATATTTAAAAAAAAGAGTTCACTCCATTTAATTTCTGGGCAGTATTCCATGACATGTATATAGTATTTAATCCATAAAGGACATCTGGCTTGTTTCCAAATTTTTTTTTTCTACTACAAATAAAGCTGCTATAAACATTCATGAATAGGATTTTGTAAGAGCATACATTTTCACTTCCATGGGATAATTTTCCAAGAGTGAAATTACTGGGTTGTGAGGTTGTTGCATGTTTGGTTTTTTAAAAAATTGCCAAATTGATTTCCAGAAAGACTGTATTATTGGCATGTAATATATGAGTGGTCCAATTTCTCTGTACTTGGTGTTGTTAATAATTTTTATTTTAGCCCTTCTAATAAGTATGTAGTTATATTTCATTAAAATTATACTTTGCATTTCCCTAATGGCTAGTGATGTTGGACAACTTTTCCTGTGCTTATTTGTTATCTTCACATTGTCAGAAATATCTGTTTATGTCTTTTGACCATTTTATAATTGGATTGGTGTTTTAGTTGCTTTTTAACTAATGAATTTTGAAAGTTCTTTATATATTCTAGTTACTTTTGTGGGATATGTGGCTTGTAAATATTCTCTACTAGTCTATAGCTTGCCTTTTCATCCCATAAACAGGGCCTTTTGTAGAGAAAAAGTTTTTCATATTGATGAAGTCCCATTTATCAATTTTTTCCTTTTATGGATTATGTGTGTTTTTTTAATGTTAAACCTAAGAATTCTCTCCCTCAATCTAGATCCCAAAGACTTTCTCCTATGCTTTTTTTCTAAAAAAAAAATAAAAATAAAAAAATTATAATTATTTTTTACACTTAGTACATGACCATGTTGGTTAATTTTTGTATAAGGTGTGAGATTCAGGTTCAGTTGTATCCTTCCACCTATGGATCTAATTGCTCTAGCAACTCAAAAAATTGTCTTTTCACTGTTGAATCACTTTTGTACCATTGTCAAAATTTAATTGGACGTATTTGTGTGAATCTGTTTCTTGGTTCCCTATTTTGTTCCACTTATTTTTTGTGTCTGTCAAAAAATTAGTGGAACTTAAAGGATATTTTTGCTAGATATAGAACTCTAGGTTCTTCAATGTCACACAATCTTGATAAATTTTGCTATAAGTCTTGAAATTGAGTAGATTGCTTCTTTCCACTTTATTCTTCTTTTTTAAAAAAAATGTTCTACTTCCTTTGCCTTTCCACATACATTTTAGAATAATATTGTCTATATCTACAAAAAAAAGTCCTATAAAATTGTTGGTAGAAATTGCATCAATCCTATATATCGATTTGAGGAAAACTGACATCTTTATTCTGTTGACCATCCAATCCATGAACATGGTACCTATCTCCATTTATTTAGAACTTCAATTTATTTCATTAACATTTTGTAGTTTTCAGTATGCAAAGCTTGCACTATCTTGTTAGATTTACACTTAAGTCTCATTTTTTAATGATTACAAAGGGAACTGTAGTTTAATTTCAATCATGTCACTGAAAATGGGAAGTGTTTTATTTCTTCCTTTCTGATCTGTACGATGTTTATTTCCTTTTTTATTTTTAACCTTATTTAACTGACTAGAATGTAAAAGAAATATGTTGAATAAGAGCAGTGAGAGTGGACATCTTTGCATTTTCCCCAATTTTAGGGAGAAGGCATTCAGTCTTTCACCATTAAGCATGTTAGCTGTCGATATTTTCAGATGATCTTTATCAAATTAAAGAACTCCCCTTTTTCCTCTGTTTCTGAGAGTTTTGATCATAAATAGCTATTGGATTTTTTCAATTGCTTTGTGTATATTATTGATATGATCATGTGATCTTTCTTCTTTAGCCTATTTACATGAATTACATTGAGTATTTTTAAAATATTGAACCAATCTTGAATCTATGGAATAAGCCCTACTTCATCATGGTGTAAAAAAAAAATTTGTCTTGTATATTGCTAACATCTATTTGCTAAGATTTTTACATCTATTTTCATAAAGATTATTGATCTGTAGTCTTATATAAGTGTTTTCTTTGTTCGCCTTTTTCTGGTTTTGATATCAAGGTAATACTAGCTTCACAAAATAAATTGGGGTAGGTATTTTCCTCTTCTATTTTCTGGATGATATTGTATAGAATTGGTGTTGATTCTTACTAGTATTTAAATATTTTGTAGAATACTCTAGTGAAACCATCTAGTATTGGTAATTTCTTTATTAAGAATTTTTAATTAAGAAGTTAATTTTCTTAATAGTCAAATTACCTATTTCATATTGGGTGAATTGGGATAGTTTATATTATTTGAGTAATTAATCCATTTAACTGAAGTTGTCACGGTTATGTTTGTGAGGAGGTCATAGTATTTCCTTGCTATCCTTTTGATGTCTGCAGTGCCTATAATGATGCCCCCGGTTTTATTCCTGATAATAGTAACTTGTGTCTGCTCTGTTTTTCTTTTGTTCATCTTGCTATAGGTTTTCCAATTATATTGATCTTTTCAAAGAACCAGTCCTATTGCATTTACTCATATTTTTGCTTATTGTGTTCTTCCTTCCTTTATGATATTCCATAGATCCTTCTTTTATTGACTCTTTTCTGTTTAGGAAATTCTTTTCTTCATTCTTTAAAGTAGGTTTGCTGGCAATAAATTCTCTTAGTTTTTAATCATCTGAGAATGTCTTGATTTTGCCTTCACACTTAAAGGATATTTTTGCTGGATATAGAACTCTAGGTTGGTAGAGCCTTCCTTCCAGCACTTGAAAAATGTTGTGCCACTTCCTTCTGTGTTCCATTGATGTTAGTCAGAAATCTGCTGTCCGGTAGATTTAGACCACAGTGTTGTAGGACATTCACGTCAACATGAACTCTAGGCCAAAAGTCTCTCAAGTTTAAGGCTTCAGCTCCAATCAAATAAATTAATGTATATTCTGCATCTTAGAATTTTATCATGAAATATAATGGAGCATATAGTAAATATTAGCTATTGATAATATATTTTTGATTTAAGTTTCAAAGAAAAACTAACATTTCTCCACACTTCATTAAAATCTGGAAATAGGTAAACAAAGTGAGCAGGAAGTAACTTTTTATGTCTTTTTTTTTTAATCCAGCATGGAGAGAAAACTTATGTATTTGCCTCTATCCACTTCCATATCAGAAATGGAACCCAATGACACCTTCAGCAATAACAACAGCCACAAGGACTGCCTGATTGAAAAATTCAAGAGGGATTTTTATCCTGTTGTGTACCTGATAATATTTGTCTGTGGAGCCTTGGGAAATAGCTTTTCCATCTATGTTTTTCTGCAGCCTTATAAGAAGTCCACATCTGTAAATGTTTTCATGCTCAACCTGGCCATTTCTGATCTCTTATTTATAACCACACTGCCCTTCAGGGTTGACTATTACCTCAGAGGCTCCAATTGGATATTTGGGGACGTGGCCTGCAGGATTATGTCTTACTCCATGTATGTCAACATGTACAGCAGCATCTATTTCCTGACTGTGCTGAGTGTCATGCGCTACTTGGCAACTGTCCACCCCTTCCGGCTCCTCCATGTCACTAGCATCAGAAGTGCCTGGGTCCTATGTGGGATCATATGGACCCTCATCATGGCTTCTTCAACAATACTTCTGAAGAATGGCTCTGAGCAGAAGGAAAATGTCACATCGTGCTTAGAGCTGAGCTTCAATAAACTTGCTAAACTGCAGATCATGAACTACATCGCCTTGGTGGTGGGCTTCCTGCTGCCACTCTGCACGCTCAGCATCTGCTACCTGCTGATTATCCGAGCCCTGCTGAAGGTGGAGGTCCCGGAGTCAGGGCTGCGGGTTTCTCACAGGAAGGCGCTCGTCACCATCATCATTGCCTTGATCATCTTCCTCCTGTGTTTTCTGCCCTATCATGTCCTGAGAACCTTCCACCTGGTTGTGTGGGAAATGGGCACGTGCACAGACAGGCTGCAGAAAGCTGTGATCATCACACTGGCCTTGGCAGCTGCTAATAGCTGCCTCAACCCTTTGCTTTATTATTTTGCTGGGGAGAATTTTAAGGACAGACTAAGGTTTGCATTCAGAAAAGGTCATGTACAGACAACAAAGTGCGGTTTTCCTGTTTCGTGCGGTTGAAAAAGGAAAAAAGAATGTAAAAGATTATTAAGTGAGGCTTGCTCTTGCATTTCACCATCTACTCTTATTAAAACATCGTTTCCAAATGACCACGTATTTACATTGTTCCCAACAAATGTCAATTCCCAACATTTACTTCACCAGGACTTTTGTTAGTAACACCTACTTCAAAAATTTCATTAGGTGTATTTTTAGTGGTTGAGGCACATGAGGAACATAGTAGGGACACTCATTACTAAAGTTTTGCCATCTGAAGTGTCAGACTGAGGAAAAATGCCAAGCACAGTGGGTGCTACTTTTCATCATATTCTGTACTAGATGGCCCATCAAGCATTCTAAATTCTTAACTTTAAGATAACCCCAACCTCTCCTGCTTCTTCAGTTCCTCTTCCTTATTCAACCCCCCTGAGATATAGCCCATTAACAAAGTTGCTGGAGGTCCAGCAACTACTACCATCATGATCACTGTATGTCCAACAATGGAGTGCCCTCTTTATGCTGGGCAGACAGGACAGACACTTCACACTCATTGATCCCATTTAATGCTCACACCAAAGCCCTGGGTTCCCATTTTACAAATGAATAAACTGTAGTTCAGAGAAATCAAGAAACTTGTTCAAGTTCACACAGATTGTAAAAGTCAAAAACCTCTATGGCTGGTTGGCTGGGTGCTTCCTCCACTGTACCCCTGAAGACTTCTAGGAAGACTGGTTGGGAGTCAGAATAACAGTTCTCTTCTCCAAGCAGGCATCTACCCTTCCTCACCCTCATGAGAAGACTGAAGATAGAGGTTTTCTCTTCTGATTTGTTGACTTTGGGCACAGTGGAGGGAGGGACAGAGGTGGTGTTCTGCAGCTTGGGAGGACATGCATCAAAGCCCCAGAACCCTTCCCTTACTCAGCTGCCAGAATGATGACAGACTCATAGAGGATCCTCCCATGAAAAAATTGCCCATCCCAAGAAAAAAGATCAACATATACAGACTGTTGGGAGGATCACAAAAACCAGGGCTTATCCTATTGTCTAGAATATCTATTAACATGTTAAAGTCTCACTCTTAATTATGAATAGTCAATGACCACTACACATTAGAGAAAAATGGCCAGACTTGGAAAACACCAACAAATAAATGAGAAGATAGATAGAGATATTTTCAGTATAAGAGGTCTCAAATATGTTATCACCTTTGCACTTTTGATTAGAAATCTACTGGAGGATATGCTCTTCCAAAATAACAGGTTAAACTAAGACAGAGGAAAACATAACAGTGTAGGAAACAAGAAATCCAACATAGGAGAAAGATGAAAAGAATTCCCAGGATGTTGGTATGTAGCAAAAAAACACACACAAGAAACAAATTGATTTGTAAACATTGGAGCGATTTATGTGTTTTTTTAGAGAACTTAGGATGAACTAGTGGAGATAAATAGAAAAATAGAAAGTGAAAAGACAATGCAATTATTAAATACTAGGAAACCTGTTTATTTGTTTTTAAAGAAAGAATATAATATACTGCATGGGTTAGGTGTGAATAATATTTATGTACAGAATAATGTCAATAACAAAATATTATGATATAAACTTTTTTTCAAGAAATGAGGGGGTTAGGATTTGTATATGGGAGCGGAGGAGTGTCAGCAAACTAAATCCCTATCTCCCATCGCAGAGAATACATAACTAAAGCTAGAAACTGATAAATAACTGTATAAAATTATTTAGCAATAGGAGCTAAAGTCCAGAAGAAAAGTCAGAGATTAACTCCACAGAGAAGTTGCAGGTGAGATGATAGTGGGAACCTCTCTTTGCCTTTTAAGAACTATTTAATGTCTAACTTACAAATATGTATTGCTGATATAAAATAAAAATTAAGTTAAATTAAATTTTAAACTTCAAATCAATTATTCGTGTTGTCTTTTTAAAATGAGGGGTAAAAATAATCCCACCAGAAATGGAAATTGAATACTGACAGGAGAAAGAAAAGCAGAAAAGGACTAGGCTTGGATTTAGAACCTGAGGGATGCCCACCCACCTCTGCCATGGGAGGTGTGTCCCTTCCTGGGGTCAGAGATGATTTGAAAGATCCGGATATTTTTTAATTGCAAGTAACAGAAAACACAACTCCAAGAGGCTTAAATAATCATTATCTCACATAACTGAAACATGGCACAAGGAAGTTGGCTCTATTCAGTCAGGTTCTGTGAGCCTCCCTCTCCAGGTGCTGGGGATTCCAAGTATTGGCTTGGTTCCATGGCCAGGTCCCATCAAGAAAAAGCTGGTTGCAAGCAGCTGGGGGCTATATACTTCTTTAGTTGTATCCAGGAGAAGAAACAGAATCTCTCCTGCCCACCTCAACTAAAAAAAAAGTCATGAGCTTCCTTTTGGTAAGATCTACTCAGATCACACACTCAGCTTCTAAAGGAAATCAGGAAAGAAAGGATTGCTCTGAGTAAGGATGATATGAGTCTACAATAAGAGTTGAGGTTTGGGTTAAACCATTGAACACTCAGCTGGAAAAGAAGCAAATGAGGCTTGCAGAAGCCACATATCCTGCCCTTCAATGAGTTGAAAATAGAACTGCCAGCCAGGCATCCATGCTGGGCATGGACTGTACCTAAGCAGCAGGCCCTGCAGCAGAGGAAGGTGGAAGGATGATGCACTTGAGGAAGAAGTTATAGGATATTTTCTAATGACAACTAGAATCTCAACAACTCTCTAAGTATATGATAGTCCATATAAAACTGGAAATAACTGAGAGCAACCAAGGCCCTTGGCATGTAAGGGTTGTGATTTATTGGTGTACTTAAGTCTATAGTGTGTGTGTGTGTGTGTGTGTGTGTGTGTGTGAGAGAGAGAGAGAGAGAGAGAGAGAGAGAGAGAGAGAGCTTTAATGACTTATTATTCCATTTTTCAAGACATTTTCTAGCCAGGGTGAAGCATCTCATTTTCTCATTTGGTGAAGAATGTTGTTCTTGAGGAAGTAAACAAAATGGAACTCTTTATTTACCAAAGTGAAAACCGAGAGTGTTCAGGGTTTCAGACACATTTGTTTTTGTTTGAGAGGTTAGTTACCCCCCAAGCAAGTACATAGATTGGTCAACTAGAAGAGAGGATTTTTGTTGTGTAAATTTTAGTATAACTATGATACTGAAACTGTGCTTTCTATGACTAATTCTCTATTTTAAATCTAATTGAGCTGATTTTCAATTTATTCTGAAGTAGAAATAATGGCAAACTGGCCCAAAACAGGTTAGGAGGAGGAAATAGGCAAGGTGGTGGCTTTCCATAGAGAACTCATTTTTATTCTTGGAACAGAACTTGAAAGCAGAGACCCTATCAGGGGAGAATGGGGTAAAAAGGGGGGTAAACCAGGGAATATGGCAATGGGAGATTCTTCCTCTGAGGACATTTCATCCCCAAGTAGATAGAGGCAGATAGTTGAGCCTAATAAAAGTCAAAAGGAGAAATATAACAAGAGAGGGCTCATTAAAAAGTTAACATGTATTTCAAATATCTAATAAATATAAAGAGTATGACACTGACACACAAATCCACAGAGTAATCAAAGAAACACAGTTTGGAGTGGGGTCTCTGTGAATCACCAGGGCAGAGCAAACTGTGAGCCGGGCTGATGAAGACTCAGATATGGCTGCTGGTCAGCCCTGGGACAGGGGGAAGGTTCCAGCACAGGAACAATGACCCCTGTGAGAACCCCTGTCTGGGAGAAAGCCACCCCTGAGTTCCTGCTCCAATGCCGGACAATCCAGTTCCTCTCCGCATGTATCTGGGACGCCCAAAGCTGCCTGGTGCTGGAGCTTAGAGGAATCAAGTCCAAGTAAGTTTGTGTATGGACCCTTTAAGAGGAGCACCTGGGTCTCCAGCAGCCTCTGTGTCCCTCAGCCACAATCTCCACTGGCTTTTACAGCCTGAAGTTGAAGTTATGGGGACTTCTTTTCCAAGCTCTGGAACCCTGGATGCGGTCTGGTGTGGGGCTGGGACCCCTTGGTCCTCATGGGCAGCCTAGGCAGGGACGATCTCCCTCCTGATTAAAAAAACAGCACATGGCCGAAACTGGTTTGGTTCAGTGGTAGAGCATCGGTTTGCGGACTGAAAGGTCCCAAGTTCGATTCTGGTTAAGGGCATGTACATTGGTTGCAGGCACATCCCTGGTAGGGGGTGTGCAAGAGGCAGATGGTCAATGTTTCTCTCTCATCGACGTTTCTAACTCTCTATCTCTCTCCTTTCCTCTCTGTAAAAAATCAATAAAATTTATTTTTAAAAAAAGAAAATGCTGTTAAAAAACAAAACAAAACAAACAAAAAACAGCACATGTGTGTGTCAGACCAACCTCTTCCCCCACCTCTGCCCTTCCTACCAGTCTCAAGGTGCTTTCTTCTTTACTTTTTTTTTTTAATTTTCTTTATTGATTAAGGTATCACATATTTATCCTCGTCCCCCCCATTCCCATCCCAAACCCCTCCCCATGCATGCCTCCATTTCCCTATTGTCCGTGACCACTGGTTAGGCTTATATGCATGCATACAAGTCCTTTGGTTGATCTCTCACCCTTACCCCTTACCTTTCCTCTAAGGTTTGACAGTCTGATCGATACTTCTCTGTCTCCGGGTTTGTTTTTATTCATCAGTTTATGTTGTTCATTATTTCTCCTAGATGAGTGAGATCGTGTGATACAAGAAATACACTTATAAAAACCAAAAATGAGACAAGCATTAATGGTTATCTTGAGAGGCAAATGAATCAGTCTGTAGTGAGTTTCTTCTGGGCCAACAGTTCTTTTGGGTCCCAATTTCAGTGTTGAACAGTTCCTTGTGTGCACATGTCAGCAATGATATTTCAGTTCTGGATGGTGGGCAAATGGTGGTAATGCAGGTTCGACCCTCTCTGGTTTGGTCCTGGGCAACCTGCAGTGACACACAGCTGCTGACTGCTACATAGTATGGCAAGGTGTCGTCAGCGTCTTCCATCTCTGGTTTAGGACTTCCCTCCAGCCAGATTTCAGGCGGTTCTGAGTCATTGCGGTTCTGTAATTTTGATGTGTTTGTGGGAAGCAGCAAGTACTAATATTTACCTATGCCACCATCGTGGTTCCTATCACCTGTGTTTTATAAAAGCTTCACTGGTGATCTTGATGGTTATATTTTTATATATTTAGTATTATATATATCTTTTCAGAACCTGACAGATCTCCAACTACCCCCTTTGGAAGAAGTCAAATCATTTGTTATGAACAGTTCTCCATTTCAAATTTGAATTTACCCCCAAATAGCCCCCAACTATCTAAGTTCTATTTCAAGAAAAAATATAAATCAGAAAAAAAATATGCTTATAGGGAAAGAATACATAAGCAAAGGGTTTAAATAGTGTCAGGTCTTGCTCAAACCGGTTTGGCTCAGTGGATAGAGCATCAGCCTGTGGACTGAAAGGTCCCAGGTTTGATTCTGGTGAAGGCATGTACCTTGGTTGCAGGCACATCCCCAGTAGGGGTGTGCAAGAGGCAGCTGATGGATGATTTTCTCTCATCAATGTTTCTAACTCTCTATCCCTCTCTCTTCCTCTCTGTAAAAAATCAATAAAATATATTTTAATTAATTAACTAATTAATTAATTAATAGTGTCAGGTCTTATTTAGCTATGTGACCTTAGGCAAAGGATTTAGCTCTTTTTGCCTTAGTTTTCTTATTCATAATATAGGAATGACAATACAAGTCCAATCTTGCAAGATGAAGACAATATAAAATATGAAATCACATGTCAAATCCTTTTGAAATCTATAAAACCCTACAGAAATGTGAGCTGTTATATACTACTAGATAGATATTTTATATAAGTAGAGTTTTATTACTCAAATTACATTTTAAATGCCTTTGTGGAGTCTGCCATGCAAGTGAAATAATCAATAAATTTAATTAAAGCAAATAATTATTTTTGTGATGTCAGTCCCTAATTTGTGTGTGGTGTGTGTGTGTGTGTGTGTGTGTGTGTGTGTGTGTGTGTGTTTGCATTTGAATTTGGTTATTTTGAGTGTTCTGAAAATAGGTCATAGTCTTGTTTCAACTGAAAAGATTGCAATGATTGTAGCGCCGGACAGAAGGGAGCCTCCCCTCAGGGAGAAGACGCATCCTGGAGTCCTCCAGGCACACCGCAGGGGCCCGGGACCAAATCACCTCAATCCTCTCTCTTTAAGAAGTGGCGTCAGGAAAGCCAAATTCTTTATGATCCAAAGTGACTCTGGATCTCCATAACCTCCTCTCAAATATTGTGTTAGAAGCAGACATTTATAAACAGCTTCTTACATAATATATTTAGAAACTATGGGAATATATGAAAAAAGCCCTAATCACAAAATAGCTAAAGGAACTCATCACCATCAAACCAATATTATAAGAAATCCTAAAGGGACTTCTTTGAGGAAAAGAAGCAGGGGGGAGGTGGGAGGAGGGGGAAGAAAGAGAGCATAAATACTAATAAAATGGCATTAACTATGCATCTATCAATAATCACTTTTAATGTAAATGGACTGAATGTTCCAATCAAAAGGCATAGGATAGCTAAATGGATAAGAAAACAAGACCCATATATATGCTTCTACAAGAGATCCACTTTAGTTTGAAAGACACACAGAGATTGAAAGTAAAGGGATGGAAAAAGGTATTTTTTAAAAGTATAAACAAACAAAAGAAGCTTGGGTAATAATACTTATATCAGAAAAGACAGACTTCAGAACAAAGGCTATACTAAGAGACAAAGAAAAACATTTCATAATGATAAAGGGATAAATCAAATAAGATGATATAATCCTTGTAAACATTTATGTACACAACATGGGAACACCTAAATCTATAAAGCAAATATTTATGGACATAAAAGGAGAAATCAACAATAAAGCAGTCATAGTAGGGAACTTTAATACCCTATTGTTATCAATGGATACATCTTCCAGACAGAAAATCAGTACAGAAATAGTAGCCTTAAATGACACAATTAGACCAGGTGGATTTATTTTATATTTTTAGAGCATTTCACTTCAAAACAGCAGAATATACATTCTTTCCAAGTGCACCTGGAACCAGCATTATTTATAACCAGAGGCCCAGGGCACGAATTTGTGCACAGGTGGGGTCCAGCAAGCCTGGCCCCAATCAGCGGGTCGGGCCTGAGCCTGTCCAGAGGAGGAGACGGTGGGAGGCTAGCCAGCCGGCCCACCCCAATCAGGGCTGATCAGGGCAGGGCCGGCTGGGGGAAGGGGACATGGGTGATTGGCCAGTGGGCCCTGCCCCTGATTAGGGTGGGGGGCTTAGTGGGGGCAGGGCCAGCTTTGGGTAGGGGCTGTGGGGTGGCCAGTCTTGCCTTCAAATGGAGCTGGGGGAGGGGCCATGGGAGGTTGGCCAGCCAACCCTACCCCTGATTGGTGTGTGTGTTGGGGGGGGCCCATCAGGGTTGGAGCTGGATGGGGGGAAGGGGAACAGGCCAATTGGGTGGTGGGGGCTGACTGGGGGTGGGGCCAACCATGGGGAGGGGCAGTGGATGGTGGGCTGGCTGGCCCCATCCCCACATGAGGTGGGAGGAATAATGGGGGAGCCAGCAGCCTGGGGGAGAGGCCCTGAGTGGTTGGCCAGTGGTCTTGCCCCTGATCAGATTGGAGTGGCCAATTGAGGGCAGGGGCTGTGGGCTGATCGGGGTAATAGGGGCTATCGGTGTTGCAGGAGGTTTGCTTCCGCCCCGCTCCCTTTTGGGGTAAAGGGGGCAATCAGGGGCAGGGCCGGCCATGGGGAGGATCTGCAGGAAGTTGGTGAGCAGGCCCTGAACTGTATGGGAGTGTGAAGGGGCAATCAGGGGCAGGGCTGGCCAGGGGGAGGGGCTGCAGGAGGTTGGCCAGCTGGCCCCACCCCCTGATCAGGCGGGTTTGCTGGCTGCAGTGGGCATCATAGCAAACAGTTGTTCCGGTTGCTGGCTTTTTATATATATAGATAGCCAAGATATGGAAACAACCTACGTGCCCATCATAGGATAATTGGATAAAGAAGAGGCGTTACATAGCTACAGTAGAATATTACTCAGACATACCAGTAAAAAGAATGAAATCTTACCATGTAAGACTGCATCAACATGGATGGACTGAGAGAATATTACACTAAGTGAAGTAAGTCAGATAGAGAAAGACAAATAACATAGTATTTCATTTACTAGAGTCCCAGTGCATAAAATTCATGTACAGGGGTGTGTGTCCCTCAGCCCAACCTGCACCCTCTCCAATCTGGGACCCCTCGTGGGATGTCCGACTTCCCATTTAGGCCCGATCCCAATAGGATCCCAATAGGATCGGGCCTAAATGGACAGTGGGACATCCCTCTCACAATCCAGGACTGCTGGCTCCCAACTGCTCGCCCGTCTGCCTTCCTCATTGTCCCTAACCACTTCTGCCTAACAGCCTGATCCCCCCCTAACCCAGTGGTTCTCAACCTCTTTAATGCCGCGATCCTTTAATATAGCTCCTCGAGTTGTGGTGAACCCCAACCATAAAATCATTTTTGTTGTTACTTCATAACTGAAATTTTGCTACTGTTATGAATCATAATGTAAATATCTGTGTTTTCTGGTGGTCTTAAGCAACCCACAGTTTGAGAACCGCTGCTGTAGAGCTTAAGACCATAGATACTTTTTTTTTTTCTCTCTCACAGTTTTGGAGTCTAGACGTCCAAGATCAAGGTGCCACCAGGGCTGGTTTGGTGAGGCCTCTCCTGGCTTGTAGATGGTTGTCTTCTCTCCGTGCCTCACATGGCCTTTCTCTGTGTACATGGGGTGCGTGTGGGGTTCTGGGTTGAGGCAAGCTCATCAGAGGGTGCTCTGGTATTTCTTTTCCTTCTTATAAGGATGCCAGTCCTATTAGATTAAGGTCCCACTCTTAGGACCTTAAGTATCTCCATGAAAGTCCTATCTCCAAATATGGTCATATTGGGCAGTAAGGCTTCAACATATGAATTTGGTTGGGAATGTAGTTCAGTCTTTAAGAGTTTAATGATACTTTTGAGGCAGAGCCCCTTAGAACGACATGATTCTCCTCATCTCGGTGGTTCTGGTTCCTCTTGATGGCACATTCCTCTTTCCTCGTGAGTTATATGTACTCAGAACTTGGGTTCTCTGAGGAGAATAGGGAGGTGTTAGGAAGAGTTGTCCCTTGCATTCTTGGTCTTGTACATAATCTTCACTCTGATTGTTGGCTGGTTGGCAAGTATATAAACTGAAGGAAAGCAAATGTCAAGAGAGTCCAAACCACCTTCTTTGCCGATCTTTAAAACTGGACTATCTCTTATGATAGCTCCTTGAGGAGGTTACATGATACAATGTAAAAAGCATTATACCTGGAAACAAGTTATGGCTTCAAATCCTATAACAGCTTACCACGGCTCATAGGCCCCCTCATGATTGGGGCTCTGGCTCCCTGCACAAGAAAGGTGTTCTATTGTGATGCACAGAGGAGAAAGGAGGGAGGAAGAAGGGCCTGAAAGGAAAGGTAGGCCTGGACAGAGAGAGAGCAGTGAGTCAGTGGAGAGTAGGATTCAGGCTGGGCTGACAAAGGAAACTAGGGGGGAAATGGGGGTTACAAAGAGGTCTGAGAGAATCTAAAGGATCAAGTACAGGGTGCTTTGTAAAAGGATGGCAGCATAGAAGGAGTAGGGGAGGAAGAGGAATCTAGATACACAGTTGGTTATGCTGGCCAGTGATGTCCCTCTGCAGAAGGCCTCGGGAAGGTTTTATGCCCACATGGGTAGAAGGCCTGTGCAGAGATGACATGGGTCTCAGTTCCTTAACACGGGATTCATTTGGCTTGGATGCCAGCTGGAGAGGAGATAGAAATACAGTAAATGTATTTCATCATCCAAAGCAGGAAGGAATGAAACATTTTAGAAGTCCCTAAAAGGCAGATTTTATGTTAATCTATAATAATAAAAGTATAATATGCTAATTAGACTGGATAGCTGAACGACCTTCTGGACATCATTTCTGACATCTTTCCAGACAAAGCCGTGGTGGCAGGGGCTGAGGCAGAGGCAGTTAGGAGCAATCAGGCAAGCAGGAAAGCAGATAGGGGTGATCAGGCAGGCAGGCAGAATGGTTAGGTGTGATCAGACAGGCAGGCAGGCAGAGGGATTATGGGTAATTAGGCAGGAAAGCAAAAGGGTTAGGGAAATCAGGCAGGCAGGTGAGCAGTTAGGAGCCAGCAGTCCCAGACTGCAAGAGAAATGTTCAACTGCCAGTTTAGGCCCAATCCTTGCGGCCTAAACTGGCAGTCAGACATTCCCTAAGGAGTTCCAGATTGTGAGAGGATCTAGGCTGGGCTGAGGTACCCCTCCCCCCCCCCTGCACAAATTTTGTGCACCATGCCTCTAGTTTTTAATAAAATATTTGGTTAAGCAATTGCTCTCTTTGTGACTTGATTTTTTATGTTCAAGATAGATATTACCTTTGCATACAGTAAGGTACACAAGCTCAGGCCTGCTCCAGATGTGCATGTCTGTATTATTTCATCAATTACTTGATTTCTCATCAAGTTCTTTGCATGCTGAGTAAAACTTCTCATAACCCTCCAGTCAGACACTTTCTCCAAAGATCAGGTTACCTGCTAGAGCATCTTTTGTTATAAGCTAAGTTGCTACCAGGAATTTGGGATAAACTTGCTCAGGGAACAATGTAATCACTATCACTTATTGAGTGCCTAGATCAAAACAATTTTCATAGAACACTAAGGTATTATTTGCATTTTCACTCCCATTCTTACATGAGTTTTCACAGGCTACATGATGTATGAAGTCAACAGTCTGAACACAGAATAGGTTTGCAAAATGAAAAACACTGTCATTCTTCTAACTATTTTAAAATTTGAAAATGTAATTATTTTTCAAAAAAGCAAATTTTTAAATTTTGCATGTGATAGGCTTCTTGTTATTTTCTAACATAAATACTTAAATAAGAAATTTAAGTGAAAAATAAATTTTAGTTTTTAATGTGGTAGATATTGATTGATAGGACCCATATAAACAAAAGCTCTTTGAGTCTTCAATAATTTCTAAGAGTGTAAAGGGGACACAAGACCAAAATAATTGCAAATTGTGTGGCATCATGTACTTATGAACATTTCAGTGCATTCTCTTTATTCTCCAGAACAGATCTGTAAAATAAAGCCCTTGATCTCCAGCTTCCAGAAGAAAAAAAAAAAAAAAAAAGGCACAGAGCAAATCCATACCTCTCATAAGAGACAGATCTAGGGCTGCACATTCTTATTTTTGCTGCTATATCCACTTTCTGCACTGACTCCTCACATCTACTGGGGCAGAAGGAAGTTTTATGTAAGAAAAAGAAACTACAACAATTAGTAATTTTGCAAGAGGCAAACTTCACTCCCCAATATTTTCTGAAAAATATTCTCTGGGCTTCATGTTCTCAAAGTAGGGAAACCAATTTAGTTCAAAAAGACATTTCTCCATCCCTGCCTTAGTCCTAGGCACCTACTCTGGGTGTCTTGGGTCTGTCCGGGAGGGGCCTTGGAAAGAAAGACCTGGCCAACGTGCCTGCACAGCGCCCTCTGCTGCCCTTTCTGCTCCAGCACTTCTTGGTTGAGCCTGGTGGCCTGAGAGATGGCTCCCCTTTCTGGGAGGGCCCACAGAGACCACTGGCGTCTTACAAAGGTTGAAAATTCCTTCAGGGACAACCAGTCTTTCATATGAATACATGGTGGGGGAAAAGTAGGCTTACAATTGTGAGTATGCAAAACACTTTATTCTTGAATTATTATTTATTAATTTAATATTATTTTCTATTTGAACAACTGTAAACCTGCTTCAACAGTGAATCCTCCCTTTGGACCTCTCCTGGTTTACAGGCTCATTTTCCTGCATCATTTCCACACCCAGAGCTCAGAACACTCACAAAGAACTACTATCCTCTTCTCTTGTCACTTGAGGAGGAAGCCCAGCCTGGGCTTTGGATTCACTCAAACTTGGATTTGAATTGCAGCCCCTCAGGCTATAGCTCAGCAAGTTATTTAGCCATGTAGACCCCATTCTTCTAATTTAAAAACTGAACTGTTAGTATTTGCCTTGTAGAGTTATTGTAAGCATGGAGTGAGACTATACAGAAGTGCTTGGCACAGAGCTGAACAGTGCTAGTGTTCTTCCCCCCTGATGCTCTGAGCTAAGGAGGAGCCATCACCCTGCAAAAGCAGACACTGTCACTGAGGGCGACTGTGAGCTGCATGGATCTTGACACACCCTGGTCTCCTTCTGGTCTCTGGTCATGGATTTAGCTCCCTCCACAGGCAGGCATTTGTGTGACGCTCAGGACATAACGTTGAAATAAGTTAGCGTCTCTTCTCTCAAGTATGGTGGTTCCCAACTTTTTCAAGAACATTGCTCACATAATTCTTCTCTTTAAAGACTTTAAGAAGAGATTTTATTTTTAAAAGTCATTTTAGGTTCACAGCAAAATTGAGCCATCTACTTTCTTCCTCCAGATAAGCACAGCCTCCCCCACTGTTAACATCCCCTGCCAGAGTGGCTCCTGTGTTACAGCTGATGAGCCTACAATGGCACATCATTTCTCCCGGCCTCCCTGTCCCCCCTTCTCCCCCCCCCCACACACACACAGTCCACAGTTCACCTTAGGGTTCACTGTTGGTGTTGTACGTTCTATGGATTTGGACAAATGTATATACTCTAAATGCATGTGCTAGTATGCCAAACCAGAAGCAAGGGTCAGAGTGAGAGATTTGAAGCTGTTACTTCATTGGCTTTGAAGATGCAGGAGGGGACCATGAGCCAGGAATGTATGTGGCTAAAAGAGCCAGAAAAGGCAAGGAAATGGATTCTCCCCTAAGGTCTCCAAAAGTAACACAGCCCTGATGTCACGTTGATTATAGTCCAGTGAGACCCATATCAAACTTCTGATGTACAGGCCAAAAGAGAACAAAAAGGTGTTTGCAGCCACTAGGTTTGTGTAATTTGTGATAGCGGCAATAGGCAATGAATACTCCGAGGAGAAGTATGTTCCTCTGGTATCACAGCACTCCCCTTTGGCTGCAATGTGAGAAGCAGGAGTCCCACTGGGGGGGCCTTCAGGGCAGGGCTCCGTCATCATTTGAACCATTCTCTTCATACACTTGGATTTATTTGTATTTTTATTTTTCGCATTTCAGCAATTCTCAAAATAAGGCTCCTATAGCATTGAAATTATTGTTGTTCTTATGTAAGCGGTTATTTATCACAGTATCCTATTTGAAGCGACTATTCTTATTCATCAAATTAAATTTAATTAATTTTCATATTTCAAGGACTTGATAGCTGCTAACTATATCCAATTGGCCAACAACTTCATAAAAACAACCTTTATTTTCCCTTTTGCATTTATTGGCATCCTAACCTGCTCTGTATGCAAGGCCCTCTTGGCAAATTCTCTGGAGGGAAGAGAATTTTCTAGTAAAACACAGACCAAGAATTTGTGGCAAGCCGATGAACACTGAGAACACTGTTTTAGCTAAGGAGGGGAGCGGAGGGAGACAGAAGGCATACTGTGAAGGAGACAGTACCTTCAGGAGGAGCGGGCTGCCAGACTCCAGAGCAGATACAGTAGCCACCAGCAGCTGCCCAGGCAACTTCAAAGAGCTTTCCACTCTGCCGAGCCTATTTCTGAACTTATTTGCCTGGGAAACCCTTAATAACTTTTTCATATTTGTTGTCTGGCCACCTCAGAGGAAGCCCATGTCTGTGAAATGCTTGCATACAAGTTCTGTTCAGGGGCATGGTGTGGCCTCAGGCTCCATCTGGGTCTTTGGTGACCCAACTCAGTGTCATGTTTTGTTTTTGTGAATCCACATGTACAGCAGCATTTATTCCCAGATTGGCCTGAGGGTAATACTTCAAAGGAGGGGCCTCTTGCGGAATTTATGTAAGGCATAATTAAACTAATATTATTACATACAACATATTATTACACATATCTATAAAATGGGTGTCTATTTACATGTATACACACTAGTAGAGATACAACATGAAGGTGAAATTTCTTTACAACTCCAGCAAGATTCTGCCATCAACATCCGATAACCTGTAATTAGTACTTTGGTCAATAATGTTATCATTCTAACTAATGATACTTCTGTATAACCCTCCACTTTCAAATATCCACCACAATTGCAGATGGACAGACTTTTCCATGTTGCACACCCTTTCACATACATTCACTTGATACAATGGTCTGGCTTTAAAGTGAGGGATGTGAGGCTAAGAGGGTAAAGGATATGCCCAAAATTACAAAGACACCAAATGGTGGAGCTGAAGTCAGCAAATAACAGTTGCTATTTGTCCTGTATGATTACGCATTTGGGAACTCAAAAATACATAACAAGAATAATTATCATTGATTCACATGTACTGTGTGCCAGGCACTGTGTTGGGCACTTCTGTGTACTTCTCAAGTAATTTTTCTCTTTATCTTAGACGTAAGCAGCATAACTTTCACTTTGCAGATGAGGAATCTGAGGTGCAGAGATCAAGTGAACAAGCCCAAGGCCACACAGCTCACATCTGGCAGAGCCGGGTTTGAAATCAGTTCTGACTCAGCAAAGTTAGAACTCTTCCCTTTGTACTAGGTTACTTATTTACACTTCACATCAATGCTGCTACCTTTGCACCAGTGTTTGCATTTTGCAACATCTCTAGTTGTAGGATGTGGACTTGTCCCTTGTTTAAAAGAAAATCCCTTGCCAGAGGAAATAGATGGGAGGTAGAGTTTAAGGTCAATGGGCAGTTTAAGGTCAACTGCCATTCCTCTGACATCACCTCTTTATGTATTTTAAATGTAATTTTTTTTCTCAGACATGTAGTTTGCAAATATTTTCTTGTACTCTGGATTTTGTCCATTCATCATTTTAATAGGGTCCTAAACCTTAATAAAAGTTTTTAGTTTTGATGAATTCTAATTTATTGAATTTTTTTTTATGAATCGTACTTTCGGTATCACCTCAAGACCTTTCCATCCAGCCCTACGTCCTGAAGATTTTCTTCTATATTTTCTCCTAAATGTCTTATAGTTTTATATTTAAATACAGTGGTGCCTCGCATAACGAAGGCCTCGCACAGCGAACTTTGGACAGGTTTTTCATGAAACCATCGGCCAAAAAGCAGAAAATGGATGAAGATGTGCAAGATTCGGTAGACTCTACTTAGTCTGTCTTAAAATTAAAAAAATGTGTTTTGTTTTTTTTTAAATTATGTTTTTAGATGTATCTAAATAAAAATGTCATCTTAGCATATTTTTTTATGTCATCTTAGCATATTTTATGCTACAGAACGAATTATTTTTTTAACATGCATTGTTATGGGAAAACACGTTTCACATAACGAACTTTTCGCATAACAAGCTTGCTCCTGGAACGAATTAAGTTCGTTGTGTGAGGCACTACTGTATATGATCTATTGTAAGATAATTTTAATTTGAAATTTGAGGTTTAATTCAAGGTTTTTCTGTTTGTTTGTTTGTTTGTTTGTTTGTCTTTGCCTATGGATGTCCAATTGCTTCAGTACCATTCCTCCATTGACTTCTTTGAGCATTTTTGTATGGCCTCTGTCTTGATTTTTATTTGTTCCATTGATCTGTTTCTATCCTTCTGCCAACACTACACTCTCTTGATTATTGTATTATGTAGCAAGTGTTAAAAATCAGATAGAGTGATACCATCTTTTTTGTTCTTTTTCAAAATTGTTCTAATTCTTTTGTGTGTGTGTTTTGTTTTGTTTTTATGAATTGTAGAAAAATGTTTCTATGTCTACTAAAAAAATCTTACTTGGACTTTCACAGAAATTGTATTAAACCTATAAATCAGTTGGGGTAGAACTGACATCTTTTTCATGTTGAATCTTCCAAATCATGAACATGATACATCTCTCCATTTGTTTAGATCTTCCTTGATTTCTTTCAACAGCATGTTGTAGTTTTCAGCATACATATCTTATACATGTTTTATTTTTTTGAAAAATCCAATAAAAATTTTAAATCCTTTATATAGATAAGTTCAGAGATAGAGAATTTTGAAATGGAAATAGATGTTAAAAATAAATGTTATGTATTTATATTTTCTCTCAAAAGCAATGATAAAGAAGGAAAAGAAGTAAAAGCTGCCAAGGGTGAGGCCCAAGCAAAGGCTCTGGGCAGCGAGAAATGCCATAGGAGAGGAGACCCAGAGTGAAGTGAGGGGTCCCTGGAAGAAATGTGGAAAGATACCCCAGGTGGCCTTCACTTACTTCATAGTGCTGCCGAGAAGCACCCAAAGCCACCACCAGCTCAGGGTGAGGCATGGAGACCTGTGATCTCACAAGCAAGAGACACATGTCTCCTTTCAAGGAGGAGGTCCTTTATGAAATTCCCAGTTTTCACCAACTGTGTAAAAGTAATGTGTCTGGGTTTGAAATCATTCAGTGACTAGGAGACTCTATTCTAGAGAGTGCAAGTATAGTAACCTACTCAGGAGTCACATTCACTATGCTAATGTACTCTTCTAAGTAACTCAGGGTGTTTTCCCTCATTGCCAAATAGTCATAGCTGTCAATAAAGATGCCATTACTTACCCTCACAATTCTCAATCGCAAAGACACTAAGATATGGCTTCTAGTTAAGTCTATTATGTTCCTTTCCACAGGACAAAGGAGCTAATATAGGAATAGTCATTTTATCTCTTACATCTTTGCAAAGAAAAGAGTAAAACTGGCTCAAGTATTAAGAGTTTTTGCCTTAAACTCTCATCATCTTCATGATAAAACAGAGATAACTAGAATATTAGAATTCAGAAAAACAAAGATGAAAATGTAATATTCATGAAGCAATGACAAATCAAATTATAATATAGCTGAAAGAATTAAAATTTTGTTTTTAAAGGCAAATATGATCTTTCTTCAGCAGAATATCAATTTTGGCTTTTGTCACAAACAAATCACTTAGAAGGAATAGCATTTATTATTGCACAGAGTAATTCATGAAGATAAGAAATGATGAGTGTGCAGTACCATGTCAGGCTTTTGTTCAGACTTATAGAATATATTGAAAACACCAATGTAGACATTTATCCAAATTCTATTCAGGAACCCGCAAATGAATGGATCAGATTCCAAGACCAAATACTAGCATAAACTAGCATACAATAGAATATTGGTATCCATTAGAATAAATTACAAATTTTAATAGAAAGCTATTTAAAATAAATTAGTAATATCTACTACCTGAGATTACTTGAGAGGGTTCAGAACTTATACTAGAAGAGGAAATGGGCACAACTAGAACAGTCTACAGTTGGGCATTTGGAAGGGCATTCTAGAGAAAGTTAGAGTGTGGTTTTGTTAAGTAGGAGGAATGAGCTGGGAGTCCATATACACAGGGTCTTTGTTACTTCCATATGGGCTTTCTTAAAGCTTGTGAAAGTTACAGTGAAGGAATGCCATTTCCCAAATAAACATCATGATGTCCTTGACAACTTGTTTCTGTAGGCAAGCATTATCTAAACAAGACTTAACTGTGATTTGTTCATGTTTGGAGGCACTACAGGAAGTAGTAAAAAAACATAACAGTAGCTGACCAGAAGAAAGTGAACACTCAATAGTCTTCCTCTGAGCCAGGCACTGTTCTCAGTACTGTGCAGTTGTGGCTGATTAGCCTCAGGACAACCCCATGAACTAACAGATGAAGAAAATGAGATGAAAAGAGGTTCTGTTAACTGCCCAAGATTATTTAAGTTAGACAGTGACGAAACTAGAGCCCACGTTCTTAACCGCTATGCTATGAAAGCAGTTTAATAGGATATTAAATGAGTCAGAAATAGAAAATTGGTGCTAAGTCCTCCCACATGCCACAGTAATTTCCTGTTTTTGAATTAAGACTGGGAGATTCACACTGATTCTACTAAGATTTAAATAAAGATATGCAATCTCTGAGGGGGAATTTCTCCTTGAGGAAAGAAAGTGCCTAGGAGGGAAGATTTGGCCAAGAGACACAGAAAAATGATGAGGAAACATAAGGCTGGGACTGAGGAGGATATGGAACAACCATTCCAACCTGAACCAAAGGGTTAAGTCTGCAAAATCTAATAAGAAAGTCTAAAGCATCCCCAAGGGCCCACGTGAAGTGACCAATTAGGTAGGTAGTAAGCAAAAGGGACAAAAATGCGACGCAACAACCTACTCATTGTGTGAGGCCAAATCCGGTTGACTGAATACATCACACACCTCTAAATTACCTGCTTCGTGGTTTACTCATCATTTGGTGAAATCACTTTGCCCAACAAGCATCTGTATACTGAGAGAGTTGTGCTGAAGACCATTAGTGGGGCAATACCATGGAGAAACAAAGGGAAAGATGGTGTTCTTAAGGTCTCACCCTTTTGAGAAGAGCCCAGAAATTCCTTCACACCATCTGCGGAGGAACTAGCAGCTCACAAGAGGGAGCCTTCTCTGTGGTCCATTCTATTACAGTGGTTCCTTTTTCTCTGCAGTTATGCTTAACAGAAAACCAGGATTCATCTTCCCAAATTTTGGCTTTGAGACGCACCACGATATAGCATGTGGTGATGTGATTTCTTGACCACACAACATTTGCCAGTCCACCAGACCCACCATGGCTGAGCTTAGAGCTCAGTAACCAGCATCATCACCAAGCTTCTCAGAGCTTCTCACTGAGGCCCACGACACATCCATTTCGGGCCACCAGGGGGAGGTAAAACTCTCTCAGAGCCTCTCCTTGCCAAGCAGTGTTATTTTTGCAATGAGGTAGCCTGCTGGACCCAGAAGACAAAAGACAAAATGAGCCAACTCCTAGGTCCCTCCCTGAAACTCTCCTGTCTTGAGAGTGTTTTCCAGGTACTCAGTATCCACCTGGGACCTCTGGTCCCCTGCGCCTGCTTATTCTGGCTGAAATGTCCTTCTCTAATCTCTCTTCTTTGGATCTATTCTCAGTCCTTGGTCACCTCCTCTAGGAAGTCTACCCTGACTGCCCCAAGGTGACAGCATAATCCACTTATGTATATGGTCCCTAGCACCCTGTGCTCGCCTCATTACTGCATTTATCCATCTATGTTGTAATTTTTTTACTTTTCTCCCAGTAGCCTATAAGCTCCATGAGGGAAGGGTGTGCATCTAGTTCATGGCTGACTGATAACCAGTACTTAATAGAGAGCACATTCTGGACCTTGACAAATATTTGCCAGAGGAATTAATGTTGGAACCCAGCTGATGTAGAGAAATGAAAACATCATTCAAGAATGCAGCTGATTTCAGACAGGCCTGGGTTAGGATTCCAGTACTGCCACAGCAAAGTGATGATAGACTATCAAAACCTTAATTTCCTCATTTATAAAATAACAACCACAACAATGACAATAAATAATAATTATTAGATTTGTGTTTATTACTGTACTTATCTCAGGATTGAAATGAGGGTTAAGTGAGATATTCTTAGTGCTTACAACAGAGTTGTCACCTTCTAAAGGCTTGACAGATATTAGCAATACACCCTCCCTTTCTCCGATGCTAGCCTAGTTTCTCCCCTGCTCAGGTGGGTTTTGAAAAGAAAAATTATTAATATGTTTAGAAAATCCTGAACTTCATATTTGTAGAAGACAAAATGGAATTGTTTTTCAAAGATAGCCTCCAGTTGGCCAGAGGCACTTAGTCATCTCTTACAAAGATGAGTTAATATCCATCACGCTCTCATCCGGAATGACTCACAGTGACAATGTCTCATTTCCAAGGGTGAGTTTGAAGTGTTTCTCGTCATTTTTTTTTTTTACTGACGAAACTCACCATTAGGTGGCAGCCAAGCCAGAGCTCCTCTGAGAGAGCAGCCTGGCCCTTGAAAGCAGGGCCGCTTACAGAGCCATGCTGCTCAGAGGCAAACATCTGACTCATCCCAAGAGTGTTAGCTCAGGAAATGGCAAGGGCTTATTTAAACAGTGTGTGAAATATAACATCTCTGGGCCCAGCGTAGTACAATAGATATGGTAAGCCTGAGTGTCATCTCCCCAGAAATAAAAAATTGATGTGGTTGATAAATGAAGACATCAGAGCTTAGACTAGGAAACTTTTTCAGACACATGCTAAACATTTAATTCCAAGATAATTAATTGATATTGCAAGCAACCTCACCAAGTCAGGTGTCTCCCCTCCCTGCTTGAAAGTTTACAAAGACCCCATTTCTCAACCAGTGGCGGTTGTAGGGGGTGAGAGACTGATGTCAGGACCTTCAGAGGAGCAATTAAGGTGTGAGAAAGCACATACAACACTCGTTTCATAATATACTAGTAAACGCAGGAAAGTAAAGCTTAATGGAACTATCCAGTGGCTATATGCAAACTATAAGAGTGAAAAAGCATTGAAAGGACATGGACTTTAAAAAAATATATCGGAACATGGCATATTAACAACAGTAATGATAATCAGCACTTTTAAGATCCTTAATATGCACAATGCTATCCACCTTACTTACATGCTTTATCTCATTTAGTCCTCACAATCCCCATGAGGTGGAAATTATCAATATTCCCACTTGACAAATAAGCAAACTAAGACTCAGAAAACTTAAATAACTTGCCTCAAGGCAAATATATAGTTAGAATCAGAGACAGTATTCGAATCTCAGCATCCTGACTCCAGAGAGTACAGGAGGTCTGAGGTGGTTGGCAGGACTCCTAAATGCTCTGCAGTTATTGTCCTGCATCCTCTCTTCCCAGGTGTACCCAGACCTCTTGGGGAACTAACTTGCCTGCAGAAGAACAGCTTCCTGGGCTGGCTGGACATGGCAGGAGATGAAGTGTCACCAGAGGTAACACTGAAGGAAGAAGGGACCAATGGATAAACAGCTCTGTCAAACAGGTATTTGTGCTCTAGTTGGTTTGGCTCAGTGGATAGAGCATCGGCCTATGGACTGAAGGGTCCCAGGTTTGATTCCTGTCAGGGGCACATTCCTGGGTTGTGGGCTCCTCCCAGGCCCTGGTGGGGGCATGTGCAAAGGCAGTCACTCACTGGGAAAATATCCTCAGGTGAGGGTTAAAAACAAACAGGTATTTGTCCCTGGTTGAGTACAAAATAAGACATTTACTATTCCAAAGTGAAAGTCTCCAAATTTAGAAAGTCCAAGTTGTGATTATTAAAATACTTGCCCTGAAAGCCTTGGGAATCTCTCTTTTCCATATTCCTTCTTTAAAGGGCAGGGTCCTGATCTCACTGTGCTGTCTCACATACCTGGGCTTTGCACATGTCCTGTTGGCCTCTTGTCATCAGCTCAGACCTTGTTTCCTCTGCAGAACCTCACTGCCACCACCAGTGCTCCACGTGCTCTCTTCTCTGCTCCCAGGAGATTGTGCAGCAACTAGCACTGGACTTAACTGACTGCATTTACCTGTTTTCTGCTCCTCCACCGGACTATGAGCTCCCTAAGGGCCTAAACCTGCCCTTCTTCATCCTCAACTGCTCAATCCAACCCAGTGCCTGGCCCAAAAAATACACCATTCAGAAGGTCTACCAGGTGAATAAGTTCTTAAATACTTGCTTGTTCTCAGGTTAAAAAGTAAAACACCTTCAGCCATAAATCTGGTTCGTATTTAAAAGCAGAAGTAGGCTCTATGAAATCCCAGTTCTGAGCTCCAGGTCTTCGCTGCATTCTAAGACAAGCAAGAGTCTGGGACATGCTGGGTTTCTATTACAGGGAATCTGGAATGTCACCCTAGGGTCTTCCTGAGAGCCTTATGGATACTTGACTAGAGGTCCACGTCTGTAGCAAGGAGTCAGGGGGAAGTCCCTCTGGCCCCCCTCTCCCTCTGGTTCTCAATAATAGCAAGAGTGTTCTTCCTGAAAGGAACACAGCAGTCAGTTGGTTTTTTTGTTCACAATTAACTTTTAGGCTCTTGGTCTTCTCTAGCCATGTGGCACTGCAGAACTGTAGCTTATACCCACTGCCTAAATCCTATGTATATATAGATCCATGCATTTTTAAAGTGGAATTTATTGAGTTTATTGAATCTGTACATTGATGTCTTTCATCACATTGAGGAAGTTTCCAGACAAAGCCTGGGGCAGTGGTGACTTTACCGAACTGGTTTTGGGGTGATTTTGAACACTGCTCCTGGCTTCCTGAGCTGGCCTATTCAGTCCTTTATGCCTCCTCCTTCCCTGCTTTAAGATTTTGTAAACTATCTCAGGTATTTTAAAATAAATCTGTTGTAAGCTTAAAACAACCATAATTGTTTTTCTAATGTTTGCAACTACAAATCTTGCCTGAAGCACCCTTAACCAGAGAAAACCACTGTTGCTATTTTGGTGAATATTAAGGTGTTTTTACATATTAAAAGCCTTACATTAATCAATGGAAGTTTTCTTTCTTGAAATCCAATTAATGAGGAGATATATATTTGCAAGACCTCTTTTGGAAACCAAAAGCTTTGCATAAACAGAGTCAGCCTTATATTACACACTTAATGACTTTTCATAAGGTCACATGACCTAACCAATGTTTATTCCAGATCTTTTCTAGGCTTCCAAAGAATTTGGGGAAATTTGTTAAAAAGACAGACATCCAGACCCCAATCTATTCCCCAGATTTATTTTTTCAAGTGTCCCAGGAGATTTTGTTATCCATCATTGTTGGAGGACCTTTGGTCCTCAAGAACCTCCACTTAAATGTTTTATTACCCCCATGAAATGTGTCCCAACCTGACTCCTTATTTGTTTATGGCCAAAATTTTCTTATTTTTTATGGCCAAGTGGTAGTCCATTGTGTAAATGTACCACCATTTCTATACACTCCTACTGATGGACTCTTGGGCTGCTTCCACCTCTTAGCTATTGTAAATAACGCTGCAATGAAGATAGGGGAGCATATATTCTTTCCAATTGGTGTTTCAGGGTTTGTTTGTTTTTTCAGATAAATTCCAAGAATTGGAACCTCTGGGTCATAAGGCAGTTCTATTTTAATTTTTAAAGGTAACTCCATAAAGATTTCTCTGAAATCAATAAAAACATATTTAAAAAAAAAAAAAGGTAAGCTATTATTATAGTTTCAGTTAGTGGTGGTGAATGAGTTGAGTCATTCAAGTTGAAGACCTAGGGCTCATCATTGATTCCTAAATTGTTGCTCCATATGAATTTACCAAGTCCACCGACTCTACTTCCTTGACATTTCCCACACCAGTTATTTCTTCTTGTTCTCACTGCTCATTCCATAGTTCAAGTCTTCCTGGCTGTTTATCTGGATTGCTGACCTCCCAGTAACCCCTCTTGTCCTTCCAATCTTTTCCCCATGGCACTGCCAGAATGATATTTATAAAACAAATTTTATTATGACAGTCCTCATTGCCTTCAGAATAATATTCTTACTAGTTGTGGGACTTTGAGTAAGCTACTCAACATCTCTTGCCTCCATTTCCTGATCAATCAAATGGGAAATAATTATCGTACCTCTTACAGCTATTGCAAACATATGAAATAGTTCATGTGTGATGTCCATGGTGCATGATGTACACTTTGAAAATTACTTCTAGTTGTTAGTTCCTCATGTTCATTATTTGCTAATACCTGTAGAGATTCTGTGATGCTAGTTTTATCTTCAGTATCCTATTATTTTCCTTATTTTAAACAGTATTTTAAGTCTCAGCCATGTGGTTTGGGTTCAGTTGATCCCACCCCAACTCTAGGAGTGAGTCCCAATTAACTTAAGCCAATTTAGAGTGTCATCTTAAGTCAAGAACAATGAGAGTCCAATTTAATTTATTCCAGTGGTTCAGTTTTCATTATTAAAGAATGGGCCTGGTAGTTCAGTTGGTTGAAGCATTGTCCCATACACCAAAATGGTTGTGGCACATACCTAAGTTTCAGGTTCAATCCCTGGTCAAGGCACATAAGGAGGCAACTGATGAATGTTTATCTCACATTTCTCTTGGATGTTTCTCTTTCTCTTTCTCTCTCTCTCTCTCTCTCTCTCTCTCTCTCTCTCTCTCTCTCTTTCTCTCTGTCTCCCTCCCTTCCTCCTTCCCTCCCTCCACTCATCTCTCTTTAAAAATCAATGAATAGTGGTACATATTCTCAGGTGAGGATTAGAGGATTAGACAAAAAAACAGGGGGGTGGGGGGGCCTACTCTTTCCTGGAGATTCTGAACTAGAATAGTTGGAACTATAGGCTGCCATTATAAGATCACAAGTGAAACTAGCTTTATTATGAAGAAACTCAATGAAGGGCAAAGTGGAGGCTTGGAATGAATCATGATTGAGCTGCTGATTTCAGCCTTACCTGAAGCTAGACCTATATTTTGACTTTTTATGAGACCATAAATTTACTTTATTGTTTAGGTCAGTTTCATATAGGTTTTCTAGTGCAACATATATTCTAATATATAGTACCTAAAAATGGATTCTTGAGTATGTCTTTTTCTTTAGGTCGTTCTATTCTAAATGAAGCTGACTCTAAGGTCCTTAACCTGATATGGTGGGTTGAATGGTGGTTCCCCAAAATATATGCCCACCTGAAACCTGTGAATGTGAATTTACTTGGAAAAAAAAAGGCCTTTGCAGATGTAATTAAGTTTAGGATCTCAAAATAAGATATACCGAATTAACTGGATGGGCCATAAATCCAATGACAAGTGTCCTTATAGGAGACAAAAGAGACATGGAGAGGAAAGAGTGGAAAGCCATGTGACAGCAGAAGTAAATGTTGGAGTTACACATCCAGAAGCCAAGGAATGTCTGGAGCCACCAGAAGCTGCAGGAAGCAAGAAAGGAATATCCCCTAGAATCTTAAAGTTTAAGATTCTTAAAGTTTAAAGTTTAAGATTCTTAAACAATAGAGTCTCAGGACACTTTAATTTCGGACCTTTAGCTTCCAAAATTGTGACAATAAATTTATATTGTTTTAAGCCATCCAATTTGTGGTAATTTGTTGTGATAGCCCTAGGAAATTAATACATCTGTCTTATGAGGGCAATTTGCATATATAGAATTGTAATAGAATGAAGAGATGCCTGACTCCATAAATTTCCACCTTATATAAGAGAAATTGCCTGAGTATATTTCTTCATAGATCTTTCTTCTCTATGGTTCTTCCATCTATATCTGTAACACGTGACTACTTCATATCCATATATTGCAATTTTATCTAGGTCTTTTTTCTTTTTCTTTCTCCTTTTCTATCACAATTTAAGCCATATATGCCACTTCGCCTGAGACTGCTTCAGTCTACACCTACTATTCCAATGTTACTATTAACAGCACCATTTCTCTCTCGAGTGTCTTTATCTGTCCAGTTAATTTTATGGCCATCTAAGCTTAAACACTGTTAATGAAATCTGTCAGCTTCTACCAAACTCATTGCATTTAAGATCTGCCATCGTCTTCCTACTTACACTTCTCGAAGTCACGTGCCATGCCCAGAGCTCTGGTCCCTTAACGACCAGCACCACATGTTTCCCCAGTCGTGATGGCCTGGGGTGGCCACCTGGCTCAAGCGTCCTTCATCCATAGGCTGGTCAGAAGCAGGTGATTTTTGTCATCTGTCTCAAAAAGATGAGCTGGATATGTTAAGTTCCTTTCTCAAGAATTTGAAATTGGGAAATCAAGAGACTTGGGTCATTGGTAACACAGCTATAATGAAAGCACATGAAGCAGCATTCAATATGTGAGTAACAATTTGTTTATCACCCAATTAAAGGGATGGAGAGAGTATCCATCATCAACATTGCCACAGGATCATGGAGCTGTACTCTACGGTGCCCCATTCACACAGGACACCTTGTGACTGTTGCTCCCTAAAACTGCAATACAGTAGCCTTGATCATTTTGTTTCCTGGCATTTTCCTACTCCAGTTCCAGTTACTATATATATATTTCTCTATCAATAGTTCTTAAATTCTGCTTTATGTTAGAATTACCTAAGGTATTAAAAAAAAAATCTGATCCCCAAATCTCACTCCAGACTGAATCAATGACTATAGCCGGAGTGAGACCCAGACATCAGTAGTTTAAAAATTTCTCAGGTATGTCCGGCTGGCATAGCTCAGTTGAATGTCAGCCTATGAACCAAGAGGTCAAGGTTCAATTTCCGGTCAGGGCATATGCCTGGGTTGCAGGTTTAATCCTGTATGGGTCATGCAGGAGACAGCTGATCAAGGATTCTCTCTTATCATTCATGTTACAATCTCTCTATTCCTCTCCCTTCCTCTCTGAAATCAATAAAAATATATTTAAAAATAATAAATAAATAAATATTCCTCAGGTGAAGTGAATGTGTTGCCAAGTTTGAGATCCACTGATAACTCCCTGGACCACCTTTTCTGAGGTCACTTGAATGTGTCTTTGTTGCAATCAAAAGATCCTCCCAATCTTTTTGATGGGCTTTGACCTTTTCTTGGTGTAATAGATGGTAGGTAGGTTATGGTCTATGGCAATCTTCTTATTGGCTTAGACCTTCTTCTTGGCTTCTCTATTGATTACAATGCCCAGCTGTCATCATCCCTAGCTTAAAAAAACCTGGTGTACTTTGCCTGATACTGTATATAATGAGGCAGTTAATTTGCTGGCTAATTTCACGAGCCTTTTGAACAGTGCTTCACATGAAAATGAGAATTATGTAAAATAGATTCTTGTTTTTGTTCATCCCCTCCGCTTTATTTTTCTTGGTCTTCTGTCAATAGAATGAGTCATCTCTCAGCTACCACTGGACTAGAATTTCTTTTAAAATACCCATCAAAACTTGGTATTTTCTTCATATTGGTTTCAGGATGCTAATTTCCTACCATGTTTTTGTGTCTCAGCAGTAGCTGGTGGATTCCTGTGGTTTATAAAATGCTTATAAAAGCATTACAAAAAATATAGAGACATAAGAACTGTATCTGGGAATGGCCACTTTTAATTACAAATTAATTCATGCTCTGGAATTTTCTTTATCAAATGAGCATGGAAGAACAGACTTTTCTGCCCACTAGATGACTTTCTTCTATTTTTGCTGGAAGAATCATTGATCATTTGTTGTTATTAGAAGTATCCATACACCCATTACCACATCAGTACTTCTTTTAAAAAATGAGATTAAATGATTCCAAAGAGAAAAATCTCTCATTGTCAAAGCAGGGATAGGCAGAACCTATTTACAGTCAGACACCACTATTGTGATTTGCTTATCACTCTGAAAGGGTAACAGAAAAGTATGAGCTAAGCATTTTCTAGATCAACTTGTAGGCCTGGGCTCATTTATGGAGCTCCAAGCTCCAGTCTGCAAGGGGCATTAGTAATTCTTGACTTCTCTGTTGATTACATTGCCCAGGTATTTGAACGTGGATGTGCACCAAAAGAGAGACTATAATAATTCCAGGCCGGGCATTCTAGAAAAGAAAGAGAAAAGCTAATCCGTTTTAGAGCACTCCATGCTCCTTCTGTCTTTGCTTTTACACCGCTCTTCTTACTGTCTGGTGAATTCATTCTCATCCTTCAAGGTGAAGTTCAAGAAACACTTCTGTAAAGTTCTCTCTTATTTTCCTTGCTGAGAGATGAGGACTGAGAACGCAATATTTTCATTGTGCATACCATTTCATTGAGTCCAGTTAACCACACCTGTCTTTTTCACTATATTAAAAACCCTCTGAAACTGGGATACCCTCTCTGAGGCACCCCTACGCTCCACAGTCACAGTACTTGTGTAAAGTGCCTTCTGGCACGTAGCTGATACCCAATAAACAGATGGTGAATGCAGAAGGCTAAGTAAGTGGCTAGAAGCATAGATGGGAATAAACATTATTTAACAATGCCCTATATGCTCAATACTTGCATTATCTCATTAACTTTTTTTTTTTTTTAACATTCTAATAATGTCTCTTCACTCTATTGTAGCCTGAATTCCTCTAAAAGCCTCTTTTAAAATGGAACCATATGCTGGGACCTTTTGGCTCAATGAATAGAGCGTCGGCTTGGGGACTGAAGGGCCCTGGGGTTCGATTCCAGTCAAGGGCATGTACCTTGGTTGCGGGCATATCCCCAGTAGGGGGTGTGCAAGAGGCAGCTGATCAATGACTCTCATTGATGTTTCTAACTCTCTATCTCTCTCCCTTCCTCTCTGTACAAAAATCAATAAAATATATTTTAAAAAAATAAAAAAATAAAATGGAACCATACATTCCTCTTCTTTAAATAGAACATGCTAATGATTGCCGCTCATTTCATTTGAAAATAGACATTCTGAATATATTAACTTAATTGTAGCCTCTTATATGCAAAATCTTTACAAGTGTAGGTATCCTTAAGTGCAAAGGGAAGGTTTTTTTTGTGTGTGTGTGTGTTGTTGTTTTTTCCAGGAAAAAAAATATAGCAGGACTCATTGTACATATTCAGTATATTAAAAGCATCAAGGGGGCTCGTGAGATAGGAGTCCACATCATGGTGGGCTCCTTTCAAAGAGCCAGTTAAAAAATGCAGCAGATTGCGTTAGCTCCTTTCAACAGCAGAAACATCCTGCAGGGCTAAAAAAAAATTATCTCAATCCCACAAGGACTATGGTATAATCACTCCAACTGTAGGTGAGCTTGGAAAGGTCTAGAGGTAGTAGTAGCAATGAGATTCACCCTTCATCAGAGACTGTGCTGATATTATAGGCCACAGCTCATCGATACTGTGAAAGTAGTCTTGAAGACATATTTGTATACCCATGTTCATAACAGCACTACTCACAATAACCACAACATGGAAGTAACCCAAGTGTTCACCAATGAACGAAAAGATAAGCAAAATGTGGTCTATACATACAGTGAAATATTATTCATCTTAAAAATGGAGGAAATTCTGGCATATACTACAATGTGGAGGAATCTTTAGGACATTATGCTAGGTGAAATAAGCCAGTCACAGAAAGACATAAAGGAGTGAATCCACTTATTTGAAGTACTTAGGGTAGTCATAGTCATAGAAACAGAAAGTAGTATGATGGTTTCCAGGAGCTATGGGGAGGGGGGAATGGTAAGTGAATGTTTAATAAATAGGTCTGGGGTTTCAGTTTGTGAAGATGAAGAGAGTTCTAGAGATGGATGGTGGTGATGGTTGCACATTATAAATGTGTTTAATACCGCAGAACTGCACACTTACAAATGGTTAAGATGGTAAATTTTATGTTTTGTGTATTTTGCCACAAAAAGTTTGAGACCCAAAACAAAAAATAGGATATATATATATATGTGTGTGTATATATATATATATATATATATATATATATATTTGAAAAATGGACCAAAAAGGGAATAGAAGGCTCCACACTAATCTGATATCAGTGGTTCCCTCCAGTGTTGGGATGGGAAAGGAACCAGGATTGGAGAGGTGGGCAGATAAAACCTGAGCCTAGTAAGTGCAAAATGAATGCCTGCTTCCTGTTTTCCCTCCTCTTCCTCCTGGTTGAGTTCCAAACTCCGCTCTACCATGAGCACATCTGATTGGCAGCCTCTCAACCACATCCTGAAGCCTAACTTTAAGGAAGCATGGGAAATGTCAATTTTCCCCACCTTCCCATGCTGTGATAGAAAAAGGGTTTGGGCTGCATGTAGAACTTGTCTGTACGACAATAATATTCAAAGCAACAAATGCTTTGGCCAAATTGCCAGATAAAATCAAGCTAAAGTGAAAAGGATGGAAGGGTTAATCAGATGGACTTGTATATGGTTTCTTCTCCACAAGGTCAACAGTAATCTGAAACCGCAGTAGTATGAGCACACAGGGGGGAGAGCTGCACAGAAGACCTTGACCTCTGTGAGCCAAAGCATTGCTGTCATCATCTCAGGCTGCCCTCCTCCCTCCCACCTGCCGAAAACAGTCACTCTCACCTCCTCCTGAGATGCTTTTATTCTGTCAAAAAGAAAGGCATCACTATGAAATAATTTAGAGAAATATTTGGGAACGAACATGTTCATATCACGTTATTTATAATTACAAAATTAAAAATATTTTAAATATTCAAAAAATAAGAGATTTAGTTATGTATTTATGGACTGAGAAAAAGTCAAAGGCAACATTTCAAAATCTTACATGCAATAATTATTGGTGATTTCTTTGTAGTTCCTTTTTTTATTTTCCAAATTCTTCACAGTGAGTATGTATTACTTTTATAATCAGAAATATGGTAATTTGCATAAAAACACATCTTCCCTTTCTCATCATTCCTATCTTGCTATCTTGGAACAAAGTTTCCCTCCACAACGTTTATTTTCCAGACAGGAAGTTACACTGTGCTGTACTTTTCCTCCATCTTGCTCTCCAAGTCTGAAATCATTTCATTTCTGTTGACATCAGCTTATCTTCCTCTTGTCAGCCCTATACCAGGGAAGATTAAGCTGTTAGGCTTTAGAGAGAGAGAATTTTTAGGTGCTTAGGGTTAATCCCACTGGGAAAGGCCATGGATAGGTAGAGAAAGGGAATATTTGAAACAGAATCAGACAGAGGCACAATCTGCACTCCATAAATACCTGTGTCACCATCTCTGTCAGGAGCTTTATAGTGTCATCCAGTTCCCAGCTTCGGAAGCCACCCCAAAATCAGAAAATGGATCAAATGGAGGTGAGAGATGTGGTGACAGTAAAAGTCTCCACCCCCAACCAAGAACACCCACAGATCCCCTTGCTACCCAAAGGTCCCTTCTTCTGTTGCCATTTAAGGTCACTAGGCCAAACCTACAGTAATCTGGGAATTCAGGCCTGGCTGGCCATCATTAATTTGACCTTTTAAATCGAAGGCCCAGTCCATGGTTAGAAAATCCTTATTCCTGTTTGGGTTTAGAATCTAGCAGGGGAGAAGTTTGGCTGAAGTCAGAGGCTGTGCTGTCACATGCAGACATCTCCAGTGGATCAGGGATGATCAGGGATAAGGAAATGTTTGTGGGGCACCCACACCTCTGGGCAGCCCAGCCCTGGGTGAAAGAGCAGGGCGACAGGCACACAGAGGACTCACAGACAGCAGGGTAATGAATGAGAGCCTGGGGTTAGCTCAGTGAACTACACTTGCTGGCCAGGGGCCTTGATAAGAAAACAATTGCAAAATGCCTTCAGCTGGGGCTCCCCCATGCAGAGTGATAAGCCTGTTGGCTGCCTGTGGTGCTTTCAGTCCCTGACTGAACTTGGCCGCCTGGCTGGCTGGAGGTTGCCAAGACTTCAAATAGCTCAGGCCACAGAGAGGAAGGTGAGGAGAATAGGAACAAGTGACAGGAACTTTCTGAGGAGCTTCTGCCTGTTGCATTAAACAGTGAGGCTGCCTGAAGATAAGGCAGCTTAGTGCTCCCTGTCAGTGAGAGAGGGCTTCTGTCTAGTAGCTAATGAGGCAGGACAAGGGCAAGAACAGTAAATCCCAACACACTTGTGTTCCACTAAGAGGAAACAACACGTCAACTGAAGAGGGGGCCGCTGCAGAGGTGGAGAAAGGTGTCAGGGCCCCCATTCTGTGCCTGGACCAATGATGGGAAAGCCCCTCTCACCAGCTTAGCAGGAGAGGTGGTGAAAGGAAGACTCTTGTGGTGTAAGCGAGACTAAGCTCTACTGCCTTCTAAGACAGGAGAGACTATGTGTGTTCTTTTTTCCACTGTGCCTGGAGTCCTAAGACAGTGTCTGAAACATTGTAGATGCTCAGAAAATATTTGTTGTCCACAGGGAGAAACATGTAAAGTGGGAAACTATAGGTAAGAAAACCGTTAGGCAGGGCGTGAACTATTTCTTACTTCTCTCTATTCAGCATGGCGTGGGTTGCAGGCCCTTCTCAGTGTGACTTTGGACAAGTTACAACTTCTCAGAACCTGGTGTTTTGTTTCGTTTTGTTTTCATATGTAAGATAGAGATAATAATACTTTATAGGATTCTTATAAGGATTAAATGAGATCATGTATATTGAGGTGATTTATAAACTATGAAGTGTTATATAAATGTTAACTTTTGCTGTTGTTTTTTAAATTGATTTCAGAGAGGAAGGAAGAGGAAGAGATAGAAACATCAATAATGAGAGAGAACCATTGATAGGTTGCCTCCCTCACCAGGGATCGAGCCCACAACCCAGGCATGCACCCTGACCAGCAATTGAACCATGACCTCTTGGTTCATAGGTTGATGCTCAACCACTGAGCCACACTGGCCTGGCAACTTTTGCTGTTTTGTGATGATGATATGATGATGATGATGATGATGATGATGATGATGATGATGATGAAAACAATGATAATGATGGTTTCTTTTAAAAGAAAATGATGTGAAATGCTGAAATGAACCAGTCAGACATCCCTCTCATAATCAGGGACCACTGGATCCTAACTGCTCACCTGCCTGCCTGCCTGATTGCCCCTAACCATCTCTGGTTGCCAGTCTGATCACCCCCTAACTGCTCCCCTGCTGGCCTGATTGCCCCTTACTGCCCTCCTCTGCCAGCCTGACCAACCCTAACTGACCTTCCCTGTTGGTCTGGTCACCTCAATTTCCCTCCCCTGCTGGCCTGATAGCCCCTAACTACCCACTCCCAGCCTGAACACCCCTAACTGCTCCTCCCTGCCAGCCTGATCACCCCTAACTGCTTCTGCTCCTCCCCTGCTACCATGGCTTGTCAGGAAGGATGTCCAGGAGATGTTCAGAAGATGTCCTGTCTAATTAGCATATTACCCTTTTATCAGTATAGATTGTTTTGGGTATATGCTTAGTGGTTAGACAACCATATACTTTACATAGTGCTCCCCTTGATATTTCCAGTACCCCAAATGGCATCACACACAGCTATCACAATATTATTGATGATATTATTTATACTTTATTTACTTCCCTGTGACTATTTTGTAGCTACCAATTTATGCCTTTTAGTCCCAGTGCTCCAACCCCCCTCCCTCTGTATCTATGAGTGTGTTTCAATTTTGTTTGTTCATTATTTTTATTTTTTAGATTCCACATGAATTGAAATCATATGGTATTTTTCTTTCTCTGATTTATTTCACTAAGCATAATGCCCTCTGGATACATCAATGCTGTTACAAATGGTAATATTTCATTCCCTTTTATTGCTGAGTAATATTATATGGTATTTTTGTACCACAGCTTTCTTATCCACTCCTTATCGATGGGCACTTGGGTTGCTTCCATAGCTTGGCTATTGTAAATAACACTGCAATGAACATAGGGGTGCACATATTTTTACAAATTAGTGTTTTGGGGTTTTTCAGCTAAATCTCCAGAAATGGAATTACTAGGTGGTAAGGTAGGTCTATTTTTTATCTTTTGAGGAAACTCCATACTGTTTTCTATAGTGGCTACACCAGTCTGCATTCCTACCAAAGTGCGCTAGGGTTCCCTCTTCTCCACATCCTCACCAACACTTGTTTGTTGATTTCCTGATTTAGCCATTCTCACAGGTGTGAGGTGATATCTCATCGTGGTCTGAATTTACATTTCTCTTACTATTAGTAATGTTGAGCATCTTTTCATAAGTCTATTGGCCATCTTTATGTCCTCTTTAGAGAAGTGTCTATTCAGAACCTCTGCCCATTTTTATATGTTTTTATTTTTTATTGATTTCAGAGAGAGGAAGGGAGAGTGAGAGAGGGATGGAAACATCAATGATGCAAAAGAATCATTGATCAGCTACCTCCTGCACACCCTCCTCTGGGTTCCAGCCAGTAACCCAGGCATGTGCCCTGACTGTGAATTGAACTGTGACCTCCTGGTTCATGGGTTGAAGCTCAACCACCAAGCCACACCAGCTGGGCTGACCATTTTTAAATTGGGTTGTGGGTGGGTGTGTTTTTTATGTTGAGTAGTATGAGTTCCTTATAAATTTTGGATATTGACTCTTTATCCAAATGTATTCATGGTATCAGATGTACCATTGGCAAATATGTTCTCCCTTTTAGTAGGTTGTTTCTTCATTTTTGTTTGCTATTTTTGATGTTTTTCTTTTCTGTGCAAAATTTTTTAGTTTGATGTAATCCAGTTTGTTTATTTTTTTTCTTAGGTGTCTCTTGCCTGAGGATAAATATCAGGAAAATAAATATTGTTTTGAAAAATGCTTGAGATTTTACTGCCTATGTTTTATTCAATGATTTTTATGACTTTGAGATATACATTTAAGTCTTTAATCCATTTTGAGTTTATTCTTGTATAAGGTGTAAGAAAGTGGTCTAGTTCCTTCCTTCCTTCCTTCCTTCCTTCCTTCCTTCCTTCCTTCCTTCCTTCCTTCCTTCCTTTCTTTTTTGCACTTATCTGTCAAAATTTTCTAGCACACCTTATTAAATAGATTGTCTTTACTTTATTGTATCTTCTTGCCTTCTTTGTCAAATATCAATTGAGCAGATAGACATGTGATTATTTCTGAGTTTTCTATTTTGTTCCATTGATCTATATGTCTGCTTTTATGCCAGTACCATGCAGTTTTTATAACTATAGCCTTGTAGTACAGTTTGATATGAGTAGCATGATATCCTCAACTTTGTTCTTTTTTTCAATATTTCTGAGGCTATCCAGGATTTTTTGTGGTTCCATATAAATTTTTGGATTATTTGTCCTAGCTCTGTGAAATGCACTATTGGTATTTTAACAGGGATTACAATGAAGCTATATGTAGATTGCTTTGTGTAGTATGGACATTTTAATTATGCTAATTCTTTCTACCCATGAACTCTGTATGTACTTTCATTTATTTGTATCTTCTTCATTTCCTTTCTTCAGTGCCTAATAGTTTATTGAGTAGAGGTCTTTTAACTCCTTTTTAAAATTTATTCCTAGGTATTTTTTTTTTTGGTGCAATTGTAAATGGGATTACTTTCTTGGTTTTCCCTTTAATATTTCACTATTGGCATATAAACATGCAACAAATTTCTAAATATTAATTTTGTATCCTGCTATTATACTGAACTTATAAGTTGTAGTAGTTCTTATTTTATTTTGTTTTGGAGTCCTTAGGGTTCTTTATATACAGTATCATGTCATCTGTAAATAATTACATTTACTTCTTCCTTTCCAATTTGGATGCATTTTATTTCTTCCCCTTGTCTATAGCTGTGGCTAAGATTTCCAGTTCTATCATGAAGAAGAGTGGTGAAAGCAGATTCCCTGTCTGGTTTCCAATCTTAAGGGAAACACTTGTACTTTTTGCCCATTGAGTATGATGTGTGCTGTGGTGTTTTCATATTATGGCCTTCATTTTGTTGAGGTATGTTCCCTCTATTCCCACTTTGCTGATAGTTATTATTGTAAATGGTGCTGTATTTTATCAAATAGGTTTTCTGCATCTATTTATATGACCAGGTGGTTTTTTATTCTTCATTTTGTTTATGTGGTGTTTTACATTTATTGATTTGCAGATTTTGTAATAACCTTGCATCCCAGGAATAAATACAACTTCATCATGGTTTACGATGTTTTTAACATATTGCTTCATTTTTTAAAAATATGTTTTTATTGAATTTTAGAGAGAGAAGAAGGGAGAAGGATAAATAGAAAAATTGAAAGAGAAACATCATTAATGAGCTGCTTCCTGCATGTTTCCAGGAATTGTTTAGCAATATGCCAATTAGCCTCCATATGTTTTTCAGATTTTTTCTTATAATTGATTTCTAGTTTTTTATCATTGTGGCCATAGAAGATATTCAATATGATTTCAATCTTCTTAAATTTACTGAGACTTATGTTATGTCCTAACATGTGTTATATTCTAGAAAATGTTCATGTGCACTTGAAAGAAATGTAAATTCTGCTGCTCTGGGTTGATATGTTCTGAATATGTCACTTATTTCCTTGTGATCTAGTGTGCCATTTAATTTTCCTTGTTGATTTTTCTTGATCTATCCATTGATGTCAATGGAGTGTTAACATTCTCTACTGTATTACTGCCACATCCTTTTTCTCCACATCCTCACCAGCACTTGTCATTTGTTGATTGGTTGATGATAGCCATCCTGACAGGTGTAGATGGTACCGTATTGTCATTTGGTTTGCATCTCTTGGATGATTAGTGACTCTGAGCATCTATATATATATGAAAAGCCAGTGACCATGATGACCAAATGATGATCACCATGAGGTGCATTGAGCACCTTTCAGTCCATTCTAACACCGCCCCCGCCCCCTCCCCACCCCCCACTCCCCCACGCCCCACCCCCGCCAGCCCTTAGGCTCGATTGATCAGGGGATGGCTAACGGGAGAACCAGTGTGCTGGTCTGGAGTGGCGTGGTGGGGACTGGTGAGCATATGGAAGGTAGACCTCTTACCCTCCTCCTGGCCCTCAGGCTTCCAATGATGGGGGTGGGGGGCGAGGGGGCGGGACTGGGGACTGGCTCCCTTAATAGTCCTGTAGGTTCAATCTCCAGAGGACAGACCAGGCACCAATGGACCAGCGATGCTGGCACCATCCTGACAGCGCTGCTCGCCTCCTGGAACTCAGCCTCTGGCATTGTAGCCACTTCCCCTCCCTAGACGCTCCACAAGGAAGAAAGGATACCTCCAGCAGCACCAGGAGCAACCACTGTGACTGCTCTCCCTGTGCTTCCTCTGGGTCGCTGGAACAGGCCCCTGCCTGCCCCACTCCAGATGAAGTGTGAGCACTTCGCAAAGAAGAAATGTAGTAAAAACAAAACAAAACAAAACAAAACAGAAAAAAACAACCAAAGACCAAGAGAATGCAGCAAAGCCTGGAGTCCGGCTCAGGGGAACAGGGTGAAGGGAGAATTGCATAAGTCAGCCAATGTCAAGATATTTCTGAGTGACTGCCTGGCATGTGACAGTTGTGTGACTGCAGAGAAGGAGTCCAAGTTTCTCAGCAGAACATCAAGGACTTCTTCTGTGTTCTGAACCGTAATGAGAAATGGGATACCTCACAGCATAAGGTGCTGGCAGTGTCCGTGTGTCCTCAGACTCTGCCTTATTTTGCTGCTGAATTCAGCCTCAGTGTCACTGATGCATCCAGAAGGCTCTGCAACTTCCTCAAAAGCCTTGGGGCAAACTGTCTTTGACATGAAGATAGCTTCGGACTTCAGCATCCTGGAGAGTCAGAGGGAATGTGTGCATTGGTACTGCCAGCACCATGAGGAAGAGCCCCGGCTACCCATGCTGACCTCCTCCTGCCCTGGCTGGATCTGATATGCAGAGCGTGTGCTGGGTCACCCCATCACCCCCACCTCTGCACAGCCAAGTCTCCCCAGCAGATCATGGGCTCTCAGGTGAAGGATTACTTCACCAGATGGCAGAACCTGTCCCCAGACAAGATTTTCCACGTCATTGTGGCCCTGTGTTATGATAAGAAACAGGAGACCCTTCAGGAAGATGTTCCCACAGTTTTACATAGTTCCCAGGGTGCTGACTGCATGCTAACCTCAGGTGAAATTGTGCAGATAGTGGAGCAGAGTGACCTCGCCTCCAACGATGCTGCCGTGGACCCTCTGTTTGGAGACATGCGGGAGGAGGAGCTGAGGCTCCACGAAGGTGCCAGCTCTGACAGGTACCTGGCGCACATCTTCAGGCACATGGCCACGGAGCTGTTCAACAAGGATGAGGGGGTGCTCACCTACCACACCCTGAGGAGCAAAGACTTCCAGGGGGTCACCCTTGGAAGGGATGGAGGTTCCCCAATGCTTAGAGGCTGCTTACAGTTTTCGGGATATCCAGAAGTGGTCCTGAAGCTATACAGGGGCAATTTCCCCTGCCAATTTGTCCTGGCCTGTGCCAGAGATGCTTAAGTGGCAGGTGCCAAGCCCACACAGAGGATGGGCGTGCGGACAGGGCATTTTTGCAGCAAATGGAAGGCATCTACACTGCCATCCCAGTGTGGCCCCTGGAGACCAGTGCCCATGTGCAGGAGCTGTACCAGTAGTGGCTAGGGGGACAACTCCCCCCAGCCTGGGCCCAGGAGGCCCTGCACACCTCCTAGCAGGGCCCAGGGCAGCCTGCCAACCTCAAGTGGTAAAGGTCCAGCAGATGCCCGGCCTGCAGGCCGCCTGAATTCCCTGCTCCCCATCTGCCATCTCCCTCCCTGTGAGGGGCGCTGTCGTCGTCACATGGGTGCAACTAGAATATTGTATCTCAAGAGGATTGCCCCAATGCACATGTCCTTTTATCTGATGATGGAAAAAATCCCAAAGAACAGGAATGGAGAAAGACTACTCTGTCCTTTAGGCTTAAAAAGCCCTGGAAGTGTCCTGCAAAGAGCTGAAACTTGGTTCTGTCCATGCACCTCGAGAGATTGGATGAGGAAATGGCCTGGTTTGGCCCTGATTTTACCCCTTATGTTACTCTTGAAGGCGTCTTTGCCACAATGTGAATAAACTGCCACCTTTTGGAATAGGGGCTCATACGAAAGTCTGCATTTCCAACTTTTCTTGAAATGGATCTATGTTCTGCAGCTGTGGCCACCGTGCTGAGACCAGGTCCTGCCGACCAGGTCCTGTCGCTGGGAGTCAGGGGGCACTGGAGTGGACCCCCCACCCCATGCCCTTTTACATTCAGGGATTGAGCTGAACACACTTTGGGGGAGGCCTGGCAAGAGTGACAGATGGAAGGATGGAGAGTGAAGAGGCAAACACCCTCTCGGTCCCTCCCTGGGTGGGGTCAGGCAGATGCAGGCTGGCCAGCCGGCCCCACAATTGAGTGGGATAGTGTCCTCTGTGTCCGCCTCTCACCTCGTGGGCCTGGCCACTCCCCTCAGCTCCGGGCAGCTCCCTGTGTTCCATGACAGTGCGCTCTGCCCTCACATGCTGCTCGCCCTAAGTGAGAAGGAAGAGAGCAGTTGTCCCTCAGACAACTACACAAAAAAATACGCAATCACCACAGAGCCCAACACCCATGCACATTAGGGCCATCCTGTGAAGGGAGGCCTGTGGCCAGCCTGGTATTGGTTTCTAGAGCACTTAGATTTTGTTACTATGTGGGTGACATTCTTCTAGAACCCTCAGCCTGTTAGATTTCCCTGGGTTGGTAATTGAGACATTGTGTGAAGTTACCTATATTTTGCTTTCAATCTATTTACAGTGTGGTTTCATCCTCTGTGGTAACGTAGATCCATTTCTGATTATGGAATAAACAGTTGAAGTGTAAAAAAAAAAAAAAAAAAAAAAAAAAAAAAGCAGCTGCCAGGTGGATCCTGAAAACTGGCGGGAATGTCTGTGGGATGGATCTGGATCCCAAGCAGGCAAGGGCATCCCACTGCCTGCCCAGAGGGCTGATCAGGTCCTGGTCCTCCCCACCCTCCTTGTGACACTACTTGTGCATGAATTCATGCACAGGCCTCTAGTATTTTCATATGTCTCTTGGCCTTCCACATGTCCTCTTTCAAAAGATATCTATTTAGGTCTGTTGCCCATTTTTTAATTGTGTTTTTTATTTATTTTTTGTTAAGTTGTATGAGTTTCCTGTAAATGTTGAATATTAAACCTTTATCGGTGATAACATTGGCAAACATGTTTTCCCATGTGGTGTCTTTCTTTGTTGTTTTGTTGATGGCTTCTTTTGCTATACAGAAGCTTATTTTGAGTAGTCCATTTGTTTATTTTATCTTTAGTTCCCACTGCCCTAGGACCTGTATCGGTGAAGCTATTGCTTCAGCTTATGTCTGATATTTTGCTGCATGTGGATTCCCTTAATATTTTTATGCTTTCCCACCTTACGTTTAAGTCCTTTGTCCATTTTGAGTTTATTTTTGTGTTTGGTGTAAGTTGATGGTCTAGTTTCTTTTCTTTCTTTCTTTCTTTCTTTCTTTCTTCCTTTCTTTCTTTTTTTTTTTTTTTTTTGCATGTTTCTGTCCAATTTTCCCAACATCATTTATTGAAGAGACTCTTGACTTCATTGTATGTTCTTGCCTCCTTTGTCAAATATTAACTGAGCATAGTGGTTTTGGTCGATTTCTGGGTTCTCTATTTTATTTCATTGGTCAATATGTTTATTCTTGTGCCAGTACCAGGAAGTTTTGAGAACAGTGGTTTTGTAATACAGCTTGATATCTGGAATTGAGTTCCCTCCTACATTGTTCTTTTTCAGGATTGCTGAGGTTATTTGTAGGGTTTTTTGTTTTTGCTTTTTATTCCAGATGAATTTTTGGACAGTTCATTCTAAGTCTGTGAAATATGTTATTGGTATTTTAATGGGGAATGCATTGAATCTATAGATTTCTGTGGGTAGTATGGACATTTTAATGATGTTGATTCTACCAATCCATGAACATGCTATGTGTTTCCATCTGTTTATGTCTTCCTCTATCTCTTTTTTTCAGTGTACTGTAGTTTTTCAAATACAGGTCTTTTACCTCCTTAGTTAAGTTTATTTCTAGGTATCTTAATTTTTTTTTTTTGGGGGGGTGCAATGGTAAATGGGATTATTTTTTAAACCTCTTTCTGTAAGTTCTCTATTGGTGTATAAAAATGCCATAGATTTCTTGACATTAATTTTGTATTCTTCTTTATTGCAAAATTTATTTATTACATCTAATAATATTTTACGAAGTCTATAGGGTTTTCTATGTACAGTATCATGTCATCTATGAATAAGGACAGTTTTACATCTTTTTCCCCCCCAAATTGGATACATTTTAATATTTTTTCTTATCTAATTGCTATGGTTAGCACTTCCTGTACTATGTCAAACAGGAGTGGTGAAAGTGGGCATCCCTGTCTCATTCCTGTTCTTAGGTGAAATGGTTTTGGTTTTTGTTCATTAAGCATGACGTTGGCTGTAGATTTGTTGCAAGGCTTTTATTATGTTGAGGTATGATTCCTCTATTCTTATTTTGCTGAGGATTTTTAATAAGAAAGGGTGTTGGATTTTGTCAAATGCTTTTTCTGCATCAATTTATATGACTATGTGATTTTTATCTCTCAATTTGTTTATGTAATGTATCACATTTATTGATTTGTGGATATTGTACCATCCTTGCATCCCCAGAATAAATGCCACTTGGTCATGATATATGAACTTTCTAATGTAATGGTGGATCTCATTTGCTAGAATTTGACAATTTTTTGCTAATCATCTAACAATGAACAGGACAGCCATAGAATAAAGATTTATCTAGCCCAAAATGTCAGTGACACCAAGGTTGAGAGCTGTGATCTAACCTTACTAAGATGAGACCTGGGTAAGAGATTATTAATGTTAAGGGCCTTGACATGCAATGTAATTGTCAGAGGTAGGAGGACAGACTTGGGCCAGGGAAAGGTGTCTACATGTGGTTCCAGAGCCCAATGATTTGAGGGGGCATTCACAAGGAAGAGGAGGCATCAGCACCAAAAATGGCAATTGTCCGAAATGAAATGGTGGGGAGCAAAGGGCAATACTCTCACACCCAATTGTATAAAGGATCGTGTACAGAGATCTTAAAGCCTGGGAGAGGGCAGGGTTAAGTTAGAAGCTGTGGTATCCACCTCTCAGTGACAAATTTTGGGCTAAGATAATATTGGTGCTGTGGAAACCACATTCCTGTTCAAGTCAACTCATGTTGATTGAATGAACACCTGCTATAGGTATTCTTAAGACTGTGGAGGACTAGGAGGTAAATAAGAGATAAGAGACATTTTTCTTGCAGGAACCTTGGGATCCAGAAAAAGAGAGGTGGCAAGCATGCAGATGTCTCTCAGATACAGCAAGAGAGCATCACCCAAGAGGCACAAAGAGCCATGGAGCACCAAGAAAACCAGAGGTAAGGAGGAAGAAATACATTTTTATGTAGGACAAAAGGATGGACAGAAATTTTCTAGGAAGAGACAGGGCTAAGTTAATTCTCTTGAAACTGCATTTGCATAGCAAGCATATTATTTTATTTACATTACATATCTAGTTAGAATGGCTTATTCAGGAGGCTGAAGGAGATTACAGGAAGCTAAAGACCCTCAAACCATGTCTTGTCCCCACTACTGAACTTCCCTGAAGATTCTATCATGACTGGTCCACTGGGCCCAGCTGAGAGCAGTGGGGATGACTTGTGAGAGCCACACACATAAGAGACAAGTTCCAGGAGCTGTGCAACAGGAAAGGTCCAGGAGGCTCACCTCTTCCACATTATCCTGGGAATGACAACAGGCTTCAGTGAGGGGCCCAGGTATCCCTCCAGATACTGCAGCAGTGGGGAGGGGTCCCCAGTAGACCATGCACACATGCCTTGACACAGGTACATGCACCACACACACACTCATGTGCACATATGTGCGTGTACACACACAGCTTCATATGACCTTTATAGTACCTTCATAGCACTTGCCTGCATGCCAAGTACTAGGAGTAAAGAACTTGCCGAAACCGGTTTGGCTCAATGGATAGAGCGTCGGCTTGGAGACTGAAAGGTCCCGGGTTCGATTCCGGGCAAGGGCATGTGCCTTGGTTGCAGGCATATCCCCAGTAGGGGGTGTGCAAGAGGCAGCTGATCGATGACTCTCTCATCGATGTTTCTGACTCTCTATCTCTCTCCCTTCCTCTCTGTACAAAATCAATAAAATATATTTAAAAAAAAAGAAAAAAAAAGAACTAGTGACCAGGCTTGTCTTCTGAAACATGCATACCATCCGACTCTGAAAATAAGATGAGAATTGTTAGTTTGCAGCCAAAAATATACCTAATCTATTCCATTCTCGTGATATCATGTTGCCTGGAGGCAGGACCACCTTGGTTAAAGACACTGGCTGTGTATGGCACAACTTCAGGGGTGCCATTCCAGTTGTGCAATGCAATGTTTTCATCTAGTGGAAAGTACCAGATGTGAAGGGATACAGCCTGAGGTTAAGCCCCAACACTGGAGCATGTAACCTGGACAGACACTGATACATTAACTCTATGCCTCAATTTCTTCATTTGCAAAACAGGGGTCCTAGCTATCTCTTGTAAGCTTATGAGAAACTCAAATAAGAGAAAGTATATCCAAGTACATCCTAAAATTTATAGCACTATGGAAACATAGGATCTTATTATTATTATTTTCTTCATAGCTATCTACCAACACAGTTTCAGCATTCACTGAAAGGTCCACACATATTTTTAAACCTCCCCCTTCCATATGGATGCCACTCGGATGTTCCCGTATCTCACCAGCCTGTGGGTTCAAATGGAACCCAGGAACATTAATTATGTAACTGCAAATCCTCATCCCACCACCCTTCTCTCCACATCCTTCCCATTTAGTGGGGTTCCTTCAAGTGTATCTGTGTGTTCATTGGCAGGTAAGTCAGCCCCAGCCTTCTCAGCAGGGTCTGCTGCCTACAATCAGGCCTCCTTACCCTGTCATAGCTGCTGGGTCCTCAGAGAGGACAGAACACAGTGCCCAGTAGCTCCAATCGCCTCCCCAGGCACTGCGCCCTTCACAGAGGCTGCATTGAACCTCAGCATAACAAAGCTTCATGGCACTGGTGCCCCTCTCCGCTCTGCATTGCACGTTGTCACCTAGACTCCAAAGCAGAACTGCTTGGACCCCAAGTCTCACAAAGTTCTTTTGGCCAAGTCTTCTTGGTTTCTGCCTGAAGACCTTCTTCCAGAAAATAAAATGTTGTCTCTGATTGGGCTCGTCAGGGAACTGAACACCAACTCACCATTTCTCTCCCTACATCTCTGCCTTGCTCTACCCACTCTTTTCTCCCTTCATCCAAAAAAGGAGTCTTTGTCCCTATCATCTTATGGCTGGTTGGCATTCTGTATTTCCGCAAGTCCAAGTTCCATACAGGTTTGGCCAACACTACCCTATTGCATTTGATTTAGTAAAGTTATAAATAAAGGAACTGGGGAAATTTTAAATTTTGGAACCATAGCCAACAATGACTTCGTGTATGGGAGGGTATTTCAATATATCTTGTTACAGTGGTTTTTCATCATGACTCACACTTAGGAAGTCTCCATTTAGCACTGCATCAGCATAATATTTTAACTCAGCAAGCAAGTGGTCTTTAGTCATTGTCCCAATGCTATGTAAATAGATGTGCTCTCATTAGCTCAGACATCAGCTTCTCCTGCTGTCATCAATCCTTGGAAGTTTATCTCAAGGATGATATGCAACCTTTCCCCAAGACACACATCCTCCCCTGACTCCTCTACAGAAAGTTATGTTCAGGGGCCTGGCTTCAGGGGTTCACATCCAGCCTGATGCATGGATGTTTCTCCTAATTCTCTCTGAGAATGAGTCCCAGGCTTGAGTCCCCTGAACAACACTACGACCTACATCTCCATAGTGAACTTATGCTCCCTTTGGGAAACCTAGTGGTCTCTTGAAGGATACTCAATAGTACTTCTGTTAATGAAGGGCTGCGTTCTGACAAAATACTTTGTGATCAGAAGCACTATTCCTAGAAATAAAGTTGGACCCACAAGGATGCACACTTTGAAATCAGTAAAAGTCCCAATAATCTCCAAATAGCCAAATTCAATGGATGCTTTTTAATCATCCCATTTGATTTCTCTTCTACCTCTGACATGGTTGAACCAGGAAACCAGGAGAGAGTAGTGGAAATACACAAACTGGATTCAAATTCTTGCTTCACCTTACTAGTCATGGGACTCTGAACAAGTTACTTAACTTCTTTGGAACTAACTTTTCTTCATCTATAAAATGAGTAAGTAACGCATGAGAAAGTTCTAGGAAAGATTATAATGCATATAGAATTATTGGGATACAGAAGGCCTTTGAAAGCTAGAGTTATTATTTTTCTTTTATTATTACTTTCATTGACCAACTTTGATTCTTAAACTCTTTCTTTGGATATTGTGACACCAATATACAATGGTTCTCTTCCTACCTCACTTTTCATTCCTCATTCATTCACTCAACAATAGTTATTAAATGTCTACTATGTGCCAAACATTTACTAGGCACTGAGGTTACAAAAATTAATAATACACATTTCCTGTTCTAGAGAGGTTCACAGTCTAGTGGGGAGATATGCAGACAATGATGACTCAGAAAGATAACTGTTACACCAGTGTTTCACGTAACAGTGGTCTGAACACATTGGTGTAATGTGCCAACAGATACATGGGAAGACTTCAGGCTTGAACTTAGCTTTGAAAGATTGCTTTAAATTTGCCAGGCAAAGAAAAGGGAAGGATGTCCTGATCAGAAGGAGTATACGCATATCATCAGTGAAAGTTAACAAGCTAGTAACAAAATCAAGACACTCAAACAAATGAAAAATGTTGGACCATTTAATTTAGTCACAACCAAAACATGATGTAGTCATTTTTACCCACAAACTTTTGATCAAAGTTATCTTTGAAAATCACTTAGGAATATTGGTACAGTGACTCAAAATGGCCAACAGTGTTGTCTTAGCTATAGGAGGCTTATGGTATGAAAACCTGACACATGGCAGGCATTCAATAAATAGTGAATGGAAAAAAACCATGCAATTCTGGAGTGAGATTAAGAGGATATTTTCAAATTGGAAGCTAAGAATCCCTGCTGCACTCCCCTAAACAGAACTAAAAAATGTTCACAGTAAGGTTTTCACCTCCATGCAGGAAACTGGAATAGCATTCATTGGGGAATCTGCCAGCTCAAGGGAATAGAACTAAAGACTCTGACATTGGGTTCCCCATGAAAATTTCCAGACAGTACACCTTATAGAGATAATCACAACTAGAGTGACCTCAGCTGAGACTGAGGGGTTTCCTGAGTCATGGGACTTTCAGAGCTAAAACTGAGATAGTACAGGCAAACCATGGTGTTTGATGACCCTACCATATGCTCATAGTTTCCAGTACCTCAGCTATAATCAAACGTACTAATCTGTTATCAAGATTACCAGAAATCATTGGTTTGAAATACTGAGACCAAAACAATACCTAGTTAAAAAAAATATATATATATTGAATAGCTAGTAGAAAACAGAGTATGCATGAAGAAGGAAAAAAAATCATTGGTATCCTCAGAAAGATAAAATAATATTATGACAATGAAAAGGGACAAAAAATAAAAAATAAAAAATTAGAGAATTAATCCAGAAGATTTAATAGTATGAGTTCTCTTAAGAGAAGACAGAGAAAACAGAGGAAATGAATCATTAAAAATAATTCAAGAAATTTCCCAGAGCAGAAAGACTTACATTTTCAGAATAAAAAGGGCTTATTCCATGACCAGCATAGTAGGTAATATTAGATCTATACACAGAAAGACACAGCAATGTGAAATACAAAGAGAAGTTTTTAACGAGAGAGAGAAAACAAGTCACATATACAAAAAAGAAGTCAGTATGGACACTGACATAAATATCAGCATATCAAGTCATAATACAATAGATAAATGTCTTCAGAATTCTAAAAGAAAATTATTTTTAACATAGAATTTTATATGAAGTCAAACCAGCAATCAAGTGTGAGTGTAAAATAAAGACCTTTTTATGCATGCAATACCTTAACACTTTTTTCTCGTGTACCCTCTTCTCAGAAAGTTACTAAAAGATGTTCTCCATTAAAACCAAGAAAATAAACCAACAAAAGGAAAGATTACATGAAAATCAGAAAATTAATGCAGAAAGTTTCAGGAATCCCAAGAATAACTTTGAAGGAAAATCTCAGGATAAGAACTGAAAATCAGATACAGAGGCAATGAGCCCAGAATGGAGCAAGTCACAAGAATCTAGAAGAGGTTTCAAGATTAAATTGATGGTTTAACAAATAAGTCTGATTATCTTGAAGGAAGACTTAAATAAGAGGTGAAACATATCAGAGTGAAATTTCACGAAAACTAAGCAAGCAAACAAAACAAAGATAATAGGGGAAAAGTGCAGTAAAAGAGAAGTGATCATGGTTTATTACATGGCTCAACTGCAATAGCACTGTTTTGTTAAAAGGCTATATATGCAAAGCAGTCCCCAAAAGCTGAAAAAGCAGAGACAAAATAGCCAAGGAACTTACATACAGAAACACAGTCTTGAGCGGCCACAAAATGGATTTATTTCTGCACCATCTACCCTAAGCAGTGAACCTGCCTGCTAGGAAAAATATGTTGGGATGAACAAAAGGGGCCAAGGTCTGGGATAATGGAAGTAGAGTGACTTAAGAGATAGATAACATTGAGGGCACTTATCCTGGAGGAAGATTATTGGGAATTATGTGATTAGCTCCTGTACATATTCCAGGGTACACCCAGGTAAAAGGGAGAAGGGTCTGGTTGACTCAAAAGGCAAGATGGTGGATTAGCTTCAAGTGAAGTCCTTATGTTCCACATAAACACTTATATGCAAAATATCATATAAACATTAAATATTGAGATTCCAGTTAAGATGGTGGAGTAGGTAAACACTGTGCTCACCTCCCTCATGAATGCATCAAAATTACACTCAAATTATAGAAGTTATATGGAGACCATCTGAAGATTAGCTGAACAGAATCCATATAACTAAGGATATAAAGAAGAAACCATGTTGAAACTGGTAGGAGGAATAGAGATGTTAAAGGAGCTGGTCCCAGACCCATATGTGGCTGTTGAGAATCAGGAAGAATATCTTGGCTGCAGAGGTCTCCTCCTTAAGAGCAAGGGTTCTCAGCCTTACCCAGGACTCCCCAGCCTCGGACTCCAATGCCAGAAAAGGGGCATAGAAATCTGCAGGCTATGAAAATCTGCAGGAAAAGCCAGGCATTATCTTTAAGAGCCTGCATACAGATTCTCTGGATCACAGACATCTATAAGATCCAGCAAAGGAATAGCCAGCTCAAAAGGTGCCAGAGACATTTTGGAAGCAACTGAATTGTGTGGTTTCAGCGCAAAGGCCATCATTGTCCCTATAGTGAGTCCAGCCTGCATGCATATTGGTGGCTAAGTCTACATCTGCATTAACTTGGTAAAACCACCGTGATCTCATGCAGAAATCACAGGAGAGCATGACAAAAGACTCAGAGCTTACAAAAAAAATTAATGAAACCATGAGTTGATTCTTTGAAAAGACAAAACAAAATTTATAAACCTTAAACCAGGCCCATCAAGAAAAAAAGAGAAAGGACCCAAATAAGTGAAATCATAAATGAAAGAGAAGTGACAACTAATACCACAAATGTCCCTTTTACGTTCTTCCAGGAACCACACTAAAAAAGATAAGAAAAAACTACAAACAATTATAGGCAAGCAAATGTGACAACGTGGAAGAAATGAATAAATTCCTGGAAACATACAATATTCAAAACTGAATCATGAGGAAATAGGAAATCTTAACAGACCAATAATTACTAATAAAATTGAACCAGCAATCAAAAACTCCCAAAAAACAAAAGTCCTGGATAGAATGGCTTCACAAGTGAATTTTTCAAAATATTTAAAGAAGAATGAATACTTATACTTCTCACACTATTCCAAAACATCGAAAAGGAGGAAAGGCTCCCAAGCTCGTATTACAAGCCCAGCATTATCCTGATCCCAAAACTAGACAAAGACATTATAAAGAAAAAAATTATAGGCTAATAACCTGATAAACATAGATGCAAAATTTCTCAATAAAATATTAGCAAACTGAATTAAAAAAATACATTAAGAAGATCTCACACCATTATTAAGTGGGATTTATTCCTGGGACACAAGGTTGATTTAGTATGTTCAAATCAATTAACATGATACACCACATAAACAAAATAAAAAATAAAATTATACGGTAATATCAATAGATGCAAAAAAAAAAGCATTTGACAAAATCTAGTATCAATTTACAATTAAAATAAAACTCTCAGTGAGAACATAAAGAATAAACCTCAGCATAGCAAAGGCCATATATGACAAATGCACAGCTAGCCTCAAATTCAGTGGGGAAAGCTAAAAGAATTTCCCTTAAGGTCAGAGACAAAGAAAGGATGTCCACTTTCATCACTTCTATTCAACATAGGACTGGAAGTCCCAGCCACAGCAGTCAGACAAGAAAAAGAAATAAAATATATCCAAACTGGAAAGGAAGAAGTAAAATTATTTGCAGATGACTTAATACTAAATATAGAGAACTCTAAATATGCCATAAAGAAACTATTAAGAGCTGATAAATAAATTCAGTAAAATATCAGGTTACAAAATTAATATTCAGAAATTTGCTGCCTTTTTATATATCAATAACAAACTATCAAAATGAGATATTAACATAATCCAATTTACAACTACATTTTTAGAAAATACCCAGGAATTCCAGCTATGTGGCTTAGGTGGTTGAGCATTGGCCCATGCACCAGGAGGAGATCAGTTTGATTCCTGGTTAGGGCACATCTCTGAATTGCAGGCTCTACCCCTAGGAGGGAGAATGCAAAAGGCAAGTGATCCATGTTTCTTTCTCATCGATGCTTCTAGCTCTCTTTCCCTTTTCCTTCTTTTTCTGAAATAAAATTTTAAAAAATATTAAAAATACCTAGGAAGTAAAACATTTCAACAAAGGAAGTAAGAGACCTGTATTTGAAAAACTGTAAGACATTGAAGAAAGAAATAGAAGAGTATGCAAATGACAGGAAGCATGAATAGGAAAAATTAACATCATTAATATGTTCATACTGCTCTGTCTGGGTGGTTCAGTTTGTTCGAGCATCATTCCCTGCACCAAAAGATTGTGGACACATACCTAGGTTGCAGGTTTGATTCTTGGTCAGAGTGCATACAGGAGGCAACCAATTGATGCTTTTATCTCACATCAATGTTCCTCTCTCCCTCTCTCTCTCTCTCTCTCTCTCTCTCTCTCTCTCTCTCTCTCATTAATAAACATATCCTCAGATGAGAATTTAAAAAAATCCCATACCCAAAGCAATCTATAGATTTAATTCAATTCAATTCCTGTTAAAATGTTAATGTCATTTTTCACAGAACTAGAACAAATAACCCTAAAATTTACCTGAAACCACAAGACCCCGGATAACCACAGCAATTTGACAAAGAACAAGTTGGAGGTCTCATGCTACCTGATATAAAACTATACTACAAGACTATAGTAATCAAAATGGCATGGTTCTGGAATAAAAACAGACATATAGATTAATGGAACAGAAGAGAGCTCAGAAATAAAACCTTGCCTATATGGTCAGTTAATCTATGATAAAGGAGACAAGAAAATACAAAGGGGTAAAAACATGGTGCTGGTTTGGTGTAAATGGGGAAAATGGCACCACGCAAGAGTCACACAGTTTTTTCAAGAGTCACCTGGACCTCCTAGAGCAGGGGTCAGCAACCTTTAAGACATAAAGAGCCACTTGGACCTGTTTTTGAAGAAAAAAAAACACCTGGGAGCCGCAAAACCATTGTGACATTTAAAACAAATATAACACTGCATATATTGTTTCTTACCTTAATGCTATATACCGGATCGTGCAGAAAAAGGATTTTTTCACTTAACAAAAAGAGCCACATGCGGCTCCGGAGCCGCAGGTTGCCTACACCTGTCCTAGAGGGTCTCCTGCCTTGGAGCCCAGGTGGCCACACACACTGACAATCCTGTGGAGTGCAGCAGGGGTCACTGGGAGTTGCGATAGTGGAGCTAGTGGTCTCACTTGGTGGGGATAGTTGATCTCCTTGGCGGGGGGTGGTGTTGGGGCATCACTACTCTGGCCCATGGAGTACCGAACACAGCTTCTCAGGCACTCTGGGCACACATTGCAGCTCTCTGGGCTGTGGGAGGCCCCTCCACTGTGCATGCATAGCTGCTCCTCAGGGGAGATGAGTTGAAATGGTCTCTGTCCCAGTGCCACACAGTGCTGTATCTGATACTTTCTGAATTCTCCATCAAGGTCTTTTCTAGAAATCCTATACCACAGATTCAAGCAGCAGACTCCTCCACAGGACACGAGCTCAGCTGGGTGGAGCAACAGGAAGCTGGGAGGATGGCTTGTGCACTACACCCAAGCCCTTGCAGTTTGGAGAGGTGTACTTCACTTAGGACAGATGATGTCTGTGCAGAAGAGGGACTCAGTTCAGGGACCCTGGTGGCTGTCCCTTTCGCTTTCTTCCAGGAGCCACAAAACCCAGTCTATATTCTCAAGATTCCAGTCCACTCTGAGCCATCCTCCCTCTGCCAGAGCCCAAGGTGAACAACTCTGCACACTAAAGTTTGTATGCCTACCCTTTAGGAGGGCATCTGGGTCTCTAGCAGACTCCTTTCTCCCCTTGTCAAACAGAATTCCCACTGATTTTCACAGCCAGATGTTACGTGGGCACCTCTCCTTGGCTCTGTTGTTCTGGCTGGAAGCCTGGCATCAAGTTGAGACCCCATGCTCCTCAGAGTGACCTCTGCAGCTGAGATAGCCCTCCAGATTCTCAGCCGCTGCAGGTGGGTGTGGGGCCAGCCCTTGTTGAATCTCTGCTCTTCCTACCAGTCTCTATGTGGCTAAATCCTTAGTTGTAAGACTTCTGTTTAGCTCATCTTCAATTGGTTATTCTGTGTGATTGTTCCATAATTTGGGTCTGGAAGGAGTTGAGTATAACTTCTTCCCCTTCAAAAGGAATGAATCTTACCATTTGTGACAACATGGATGAATCTAAAGGATGTTATGCTCAGTGAAATAACTCAGAGAAAATCACATGTTTAACCGAAAGAACAAAATAAACAAATAAAGAAAGCAAGAAATAGTCATAGATAAAGCGAACTAAATGATGGTTTCCAGATGGGAGGGGTTTGGACAGCTGGGTAAAAAAGTTGAAGGGATTAAGAAGTACAGATTGGTAGTTACTACAAAATAGTGTCAGGGGTGTAAAGTACAGCATAGGGAGTCTAGTCAATAATATTATAATAACTATGTATGGTGTCAAATGGGTACTAGACTTATAGAGGGGAATCACTTTGCAAATTTTATAAATGTATAATTACTATACTATATACCTGAACTACAATAATATAAAATAATACTGAATTCCCACAGTAATTGAAAAAATAAAATAACATTTAAAAATGAAATATTAATCAAGCTAAAAAGATAAATAATTCACATTGGGGGGATATAGAGTTTAAAATAATATACATATGTACAGGAAGAGGATGAAGGAAGAGGAGCAACATTTTGTACAATATATAAGCCTAACCAATGGACACAGACACCAGGGGCGTGAGGGGCAATGGGGGGGTATAATCCCTGTCTTCCAATTTGGGAATTCAGTAGACAATGCTTAACACTGAGATGTTAAGAAGTGTAATCAAGCATGTCATTTAGACCTATGGATGTCAAAAGCAAAAGCATCAACTACGAAAAGCTGAGAGAGGTTATCTGTGGGAGGTGGACATTGCAGGGAGAGGGTAAGGGAGTGGGAAGCAGAGAAATGCTGGTTTTAAGTCTCGTATAGCTATTTGAGTCTTTAAAAGATGTACATGTAAAATTCATTAATTTCTTATTTTAAGTAAAGGTTTTGTTGAAATACAACATAAGTTGAGTAAGTATACAAATCATATACCCAATACATTTTTTTACCATGTGGACAATATACAATAGTACCAAAATATAGAAATAGAACTTTACCAAAAAGCCCCATTTTTCCCACCAAGGATAACCAGTATCCTGACTTGTGACATCATAAATCAGTATTCACTATTTTTTAAATTTGTATAAATAAAATCATATACATGTGTTCTTTTTCTTTATTTTGTTTTTGTTTTAGTTGATCCTCACCTAAAGATATTTTTCCATTGACTTTCGGGAACAGTGGAAGCGAGAGCGAAAGACAGAGAGAAACATTGGTGTGAGAGAAACACATTGATTGGCTGCCTCCTGCATGAGCCCCGTCCAGGGTTCAGCCCAGGGAGGATCCTGCAACCAAGGTACATGCCCTTGACCAGAATCAAACCTGGGACCCTTTGATTTGTAGGCCAAAGCTCTACCCACTGAACAAAACCGACTAGGGCTACATGTGGTCTTTTGATTTTAGCTTCACTTGCTAGTATTTTTGTAAGATTCATTCATTTTGTTATATATAGCAAGGCTTACAGTATTGCTGTGTAATACTCTAATTAATGAAAACATAATTTATTTGTCCATTCTCCTATTGACAGACCTTTGGGTTACTTCGTTTATACATTGTTGTACATGTATGCATGCAATTTTGATTAAAGTAAAAATTATAATGGAACAGCATGAAGATATGCATTTAGTAAGAAAAAAGCAGGATATAAAATTATATGTATACAATTACTGTAACTATTCATAAATTCACTCAACCACAACAAAAAATTTTAGCATCTTCTACAATATGTGCCAGGCAATGATATAGGCACTGACGTTTCAATGGTGAAGATAATGATAGCTTCTGCCTTCCCGTGACTTAGAGAGTAAGAGAGAGAAGGCAGGGAGACCTGTAATTACATGTCTGATGACTATTTGAAGCAGGATTGCAGTGATCTATTCTAACACTGTGACATTTATGTTTCGGTCTGAAAAAGGAGAAGACGTTAACTGGGTGAAGAGGAATGAGGAACTGGGAGAAACGGCCTTCGAAGGAGGAAGTACAGAACATACTTAAAAGGCCTGAGAAGGGAAAGAACAAAGTGTGTCCAAAAATATGAATCAAGTCCATTCCTGGAACATAGAGAACGAGGACAGTGCTGCCGGCCTCAGCTGTGTTAAGTGCCATTGTTGGGCCTTGTAAACTAAGAATTGAAAGGAGCCCACTGAGTTTAGGATTCTGAGGTCATTGGTGAATTCAACAAGAGCAATTTCAGTGGCATGGTGAGGGCAGAAGTCAGACTAGGGTGGGTTAGGAATGAGTTGAAGGTAAGGACGTGAATATAAAAACAACTGGGAGGAAATACATGAAAATGAAAAATGTGTATTAAGGATAGGATTATATATGTCTTTTTTCTTTAAACTTTCTTTCAAGTCAATCTATTTATCTTTTTAAAGGAAAATTGAACTAACACATAAAAATTTAAAGATTTTCATGAAGGTCAAAAATTACACCTTTTTTTTTTTTTTTTTTTTTTTTTTTTTTTTAAGAACCTGAGTACCAATTTTACTCTTAGTCTTTCTGGATTATTTGAATATTCTATATTGTGAAAATGAGATACTTTAAATATATCAGACATACATTGCTTTCATTGTATAGTAAAAACATTGGTGAATGTGTTAGTAATAAAGAACCGATCAGACTGTCAAACCTCAGAGGGAAGGTAGGGAAGGGTGGGGGTAAGGGGAAGAAATCAACCAGAGGACTTGTATGCATGCATATAAGCTTAATCAATGGACACGGACACCAGGAGGGCATGAGTGGGCGGGAGTGGGGGGCAATGAGGGGATAAGGACACATATGTAATACCTTAATTAATAAAGAAAAAATAAAAAGAAAGAAAGAAAGAAAGAAAGAAAGAAAGAAAGAAAGAAAGAAAGAAAGAAAGAAAGAAAGAAAGAAAGAAAGAAAGAAAGAAAGAAAATAAGATAAAGAAAAAGAATGTAGGGTATGGGCATGCTGATTTTCATTTGCCACACCACCCCCCCCCCCCCCCCCCACACACACACACACACACACATTTTTTTTAATATAAAACACATGGTGTAGTGAGGTCAGTAAATCTGATGATTCAACTTTGGCCAAGAATCAAAGACAGTTTCACAACCTCAAGTGCCTTCATGCCACAAAATGGAAACAAAATGGAGCTGTCAGAAACAAAGGTAAGTTTATGTTTATAGAAATGACGTCCCTCTTTAGAGAATGCATACCTTTGGCAGAAACACTCTCTACATATTTATGCCAAAGGCCTTATTCAGAAGATGAAAGGTTTATTTTATTTGAAAATTAAGGCATAAGTAATCCAAGTAGCAAGCAATAAGAAAAAGATTACTCTCCTCCTCATGAATTCTCATACTACTTGAACACTATTTCCCTTGTGGCCCTAATACTTTATTTATTATATATGTATATCTTGACTCTCTTGATTTAGCAACTCATCTCTAATTTCCTTCAACACCAGATATTGCTCAGAAAAGCAACTTAATAAATTCTAATTAATATATTTTTGCATGCATTCATCAACATAACAGTGGACCAGAGGTAGAAACCTTTACAACTGTGTTTGCTTTTCCTATTCAGACTTCCATTGGTTTTCAATATCTTCTTTGGCTACTAGGTCATTGCTGTTACTGAGTCTGCAGAAATCCAAATGGCCTATATAGCATCAAACTTGGGTCTATGGTCCTCTGAGTAATGAAAAATCATTTTGTCCATCAGAATACTGGCCCTAGATTTGAACCAACTGCTCATATTATGTTCCTTTTCCAGCTACTTTCGTCAACATCAGCTATGTCTTATCATTAACATTATAATTATAACAACATAAGCCTCTGTAATTAATTTTCTCATGAACCCTTATTCCCAAGTAACAGCGACTCATTATCTTTAATTTTCAATACATACTCTATTTTTCAATTTTATATTTCACTGAATTAAAAAATCAATTTCTTCAGGGTCTTATAAAAACAAAATTGCTGGGATGGGATTAGAATACTATTACCTAGTCCCAGATATTGGTGTTGTGTCACAGTCATTCTTCTAATAGTCACAGTCATCCATCCATTCATCCATCCACCCACCCACTCACCCATCCATCTATTCATCCATTCAGTATAACTTTATCATGCTAGGCACTGTGTTTAACTTAATACAGACAAACATTATTGTTACTGCTCTCAAAGAGTTCACAATTTAGTCGACAAATACATACAAGAAGACAGGTAGCTTAAAAAAGAGGAATAAATGCCATGATTAGAAATGTGTTTTGCAAACATAGCTGTAGCTTCCTGGTATTTGAATTGACTAAGGGTTTTAATACTTTCTATAAGACCAAACTTGTTTCCCAAAGAAAACCAGCATGCCACCACCAACTCTCAAATAGGAATTTTACAATAATTTGAGGACAGTTTTAGGATTGTTACGTGACACTAGTTTTTGAAGTTTTTTCTTTTAAGCCACAGAACCTGTCCTTCAAAAGAAATTATTCAGACATGTAAACAAAGCAAATACCAAGGAACTGCCCTGGATAAAGGCAAAACTAACAGTTTGGAGCCCCATTCAATTGGCTTGCCCAATGCTTCCATGAAACCCCAAAGGCTGCTTCAAACACCATTGAAAACCAATGAAGAAAAGTCCCCCTCCTTTCAAGCTTGATTATCAATGTGTCAAATTAGTTCAATTTCTCTCGACTGTGAAAATTAACTTAGGGTCTAATTAATATCTGAATCAAACCTGCCTAATCTAAAAGTGATCAGCCTGTGGGTAAGAATGCTCTACTCTATAAATAAGCCTCAGCAAAAGTTTGGTCGTTCTTTAGGTTTATCGGTGGCACACATCTTTTTGTTCCCTTACCTTAGTAATATGTAGAATGCTTTCAGATATTTTGAATCACTTTGCCTTTCTTTCCTCAAAAACTGAGGAAGTATTTTTGAAACCTAGTCATATAATATGATTGGAGATTTAGTGATAAGCAAGACAGATACACTCCTTCCCTAAAAGGAGCCTCACATGGAAATAAATACTGCTAGGGAAGGTCACATAATGTCTAGGCATGTTCATTATAGCCAGCATTCATACAACCATCTTATAATTCTACTAGAGGACCGATGCACAAAATTCGTGAATGGATAGGGTCCCTATGACTTGGCCAGTGATCAGGGCCAATCTGTGAGGCAACTGGCAGGACAATTTGAGGCCCCCCTGGCACCTGCCTTGGCCAGCCTGGTGCCACCTGCTCACTGGTCCCACCCCTGCCACTGCCGCCAGCCACCTCCTTCTGTGGGGCAACCACCAGGGCGATTGGGGAGGGCCCCCACTGGCACCTGCCTTAGTGGCCTGGGGCCTATGGGCTTGTGGCAGCTTCTGAATTGAGTGTCTTCCCCCTAGTGGTCAGTTTGCATCATATCAACCAGTTGTTTCCACTGGTCATTCTGCCATTCCATTGATTTGCATATTAGGCTTTTATTATATAGGATTGATTTGTGTTACCAACTAAATGTCACATACTACATTAGACTGAGAAAGACAAAATAATGAATGTTATCTTCACCCTCAAGGAGCTCACAAAACAATGTATAACAAGAAAAGAAAAATCATATAAGTGGCAGGTCATTAAATGTCAAAGTGGATCACCATCATGGTTTCTAAAGAGGGTGAGATTAGAATAATTACAATCAGGTATGGAAAAACCTATACAACAGGCTTTTTCTGGATCCATTTACATGGCTCATTAAGATGACAACTTTCTTTTTGGGAAACCAAAAGACTTTCAAAAATTTTTGTTTCTTTGAGAAGGAGCTGGGGAAGGAGAGCAAGAGGGAGAAAGGGGTGAGAGAGAAAAAGAGAGAGAGAGAAAGAAGGAGAGAGAGAGATCAATTTATAATCTCTACACTCAGTTGTTTCCCTTGAACTTGATTTACTAATTGTCCTCCTCTGTCTTCCCTCTCCAGATAAGTTACCATTTTTCCAGCTAGTTATCCAATCATGTCCTTGGCTCCTCACTCACCCACACTACCAACCCCACTCATTCATATATATATATATATATAAAAGCCCAATGACCGAATGGTGGAACAACCAGAATGACTGGTTGAACAATCGCTTTGACACTCACTGACAACCAGGGGGCAGATGCTCATTGCAGGAACTGCCTCCTGGTGGCCAGTGTGCTCCCACAGTGGAAGTGCAGCTCCGCTGACCAGAATAAACGGCACTCCCACAGCTGTCAATCCCGCATGCAATGCCCCACCAGTGCACAAATCCATGCACTGGGCCTCTAGTATCTAAAAAATCACTAGGTCTGTTGATTCAGCTTATTTAATATTAGAGGCCCAGTGCATGAAATTCTTGCATGGAGGGAGGGTCTCTCATACCAGCCTGCACCTTCTCCAATTTGTAATCCCTTGAGGGATGTCCAGGGCCTAAAATGGCAGTCGGACATCCCTCTCACAATCTGGGACCACTGAGTCCTAACTGCTCACTTGCCTGCCTGCCTGATCACCCCTAACTGCCTCTGGCTGCCAGCCTGATCACCCTTAACTGCCCACCCCTGCCAGCCTGGTTGCCCCCAGCTGCCCACCCCTGCTGGCCTGATCTTTCCCCCAATGGCCCTCCCCTGCCAGTCTGGTTGCCCCCAACTGACCTCCTCTGCTGGCCAATTAGCATCAAAAGCTCCACCTCCTAGGCAGCCATTGGCTCTCCACAGCACCCACATTTGGTTCTGATTGGTCAGTTTCTATACCAGTCAACGTCAGAAGCTCCACCTCCTAGAAAGCCATTGGTTCTTCACAGCACCCATATTTGATCCTGATTGGTCGATTACTATGCAATCAATGTCAAAAGCTCTGCCTCCTAGGCAGCCATTGGTTCTTACAGAACCCACATTTGGTTCTGATTGGTTTGTTCCTATACCAGTCAGCATCTGTGGGCCTATCTCCAGGCCTGATCAGAGAGGCGGGGCTGAACAGCAGCCCCCCACAGAGGCTGGGAGAGAAAGGGAGACCCAGCTACTGGTGAAGCCTGGAAAGAGGGAGAGAAAGAGAGAGGCAAGTACTGATCAGACCCTGCCTCTCTTTCTGGGTCTCAGCCCCCTGGGAAATCAGTGCTGGGTCACCAGGCTGCAGCAGGGCAGTCAGCAGGGCACGGCAACCCAGCACTGACAAAAGACTTCCATGTTGGTCAGCCTTCAGTTGTGATCAGTTGTTACAACCCTGGGTTTTTATATATTAGGATAACTTGAACATATCCACTTCACTCTTTCTTGCTCTAGCACCCCACTTTTCTACACAGCACTTATAAACATTATAATTAATTATCTGTGTAATTAGTGGTTTGATCTTTCAAATCATCTCATCTACCCATTCCCCTCATCTCAACTGTAAGCTCCATGAGGCCAAGGATTGTGTCTGTCATATTTACTACTGTATACCCAATACCCAGAACAGAGTTTAACACAAAGTGTGTGCTGTGCTCAATGAGGGGATGGAGAAAATAAATAATTCAGAACTTAGTAATAATCAGCTCTTTCATTGAAGTTTCTCGTAATTATATGAAAACAAAGTATAGATGGAAATATATATACTAGAGGCCCAGTGCATGAAATTCATGCACAGGGAGTTGGGGAGAGTCCCTCAACCCAGCTTGAACCCTCTCCAATCTGGGATCCCTCTCACAATCCAGGACTGCTGACTCCCAACTGCTCACCTGCCTGCCTGCCTGATTGCCCTAACCGTTTCTGCCTGCCAGTCTGATCACCCCCTAGCCATATCCCTGCCACCCTGATCAACACCTAACTGTTTCCCTGCCAGCCCAATTGCCCCTAACTGCCCTCCCCTGCCAGCCCAGTGACCCCTAACTTCCTTCCCCTGCAGGCCATCTTGTGGCAGTCATCTTGTGTTCACATGGGAGTGGCCATCTTTGACACATGGAGGCAGTCATCTTGTGTGTTGGAGTGATGGTCAATTTGCATATTACCTCTTTATTATATAGGATATATATTTTATAATACACTATAAGACAGTATCACTATTTCGCTGAAATAGTTAACTTCTAACATCTCAAATATTCAAGCTTACTCTATAATAGATTAAAGATTAAGAAACAATACAATGTGTGTATAATCACCATTATTTACATTTTCTGTATCTTACAATTTTATTTGTGAATTATACCTCAATAAAGCTGAAATTTTATTAAAAATATAAAAGAAACAGAACAACATATCCCTTTAGGAGTTGATATAGTATAGCAATAGACCCAGTTGTTCACATTTTGAGTCTTTTAATTAATCATCTGGTCTATAAACACTATATAACTTGTGCAATCAAATTTTCTATGTGCATATGGTGGTCCTGCCGAGCATCCAGCACTTGATTGAGAGAACATTGTAGACACATATATGAGTGAATCTAAACTTAGCATCTGTGATATGTACTAAGTCCTTGATTTATCCTTATGTTTATTTCATTTACCAGGAAATACATTAGGCTCTTGTGTCCACTGCTGATTTAGAAACATGCCCTTTGTTTGTTAAGGTTGTCTCATAAAACAATCACAAGTTCCATACCACTAGGGCCAATATTTCCCAGATCAACACACTTCAAAGCAGAACTCAATTTCAACAATCTTTTTCAGAAAGAGAGGCCTCCATAAGTGTAGACATCTGCTTTGATTTGGTAAACAGTAATGTTTCATTGACTGCCTGTCTACTGCAGAGGCTGCATGTCACAAAACCCTAAATGCCTCTCAAGGATTCAGCCTCCAGGCTGGATGCTCTTTATCCAGTCCAACCCAGCAATTCTTACCAAGCAAAATCAACCTCATTGTAGCCTGTTCCATCTGCCTTTAGTCTTGGAAAAGGTTAAACTTCTGCAGAAGCTCAATGAGCCATATCCTGCTCTGAGAAATACAGATTTGTTATTGTTTTGCACAGAAATGATACAAATGGAATTAAAACAAGAGTGGATCTTATGAATCACAGGATGTGGGTGAAGAACTCTTACTGAGTTGAGAACTTAAATACTAATTCATTGAACTGACAGCAAGGATATTTGAAGTCAAGGTCCTGCTGGGCACCAATGAGCTATGTGTGAGTAAGTCATTCAACTCCTCTGAGCCTCTGTTACCACACCTCTAAAATGGGAATAATAATTTCTATTTTTATTCTTTCAACTTCCTTTCAGGACTGATAAAAGAATGAGATGACAGGAATTAAAGCACTTTACAACTCTAAAGAAAGCTATAAACTAAAAAAAATTCCAAAATGGAGGAAAACCCCCAAAATTACTCTGATTGGGAACTTGAAGCAAGTAGGTAGCTTTTTTTGGGGGGGAGGGGGCAACCTATCTGTGTTTCTAAGTGAATATTTAACAAATTCAACATTTCTTGAGTGTGCTTCTGTGTTTCAAGAGAAAGTTTTTAGAATTTGGAAAGACAGAAGAGAAAATACATCTCATGATTCAAATTTTCATACAGAAACTTCAAAGAAGTACATAATTAGGTTCATTTATTCCTATGCTCACACACTCATCCTATAATCATTGAAATCCACAACTTTTTATTGAGCATCTACTACACTCTAAATACTGTGCTAGCCACTGCAGATTCAACAAGGAAAAAGTCTATCTTGATCCCTGCCCATGTGAATCTTACATCAAAGCATGTTTTGAAATGCAAGAATAAATTAGACATGATTTCTACCCAGAGCAGCTATAAACTCATAGAAAAGGAAGTGGACATAAAGCAAAATTAAATCATTCTCAGAGGACTCTGCTTTTAGCAGCAAGAAGAACAGATGAAAGAATTGTATCAATTCTCTCTTTTTCCTAGATCACCAAACAGCATCAATACCAGCATATACTAGTAGATAAGCTTTAGTACTTTCTATCTTAAACTTTCCTTTGACCTTATCTCCTTTCATAGCAAAACTTCTTATAAGGCTTGCCTATAGACAGCCTCTCTACTTGCCTTCCTCAAACCAATCCAGGCTATTCTACTGAGACTACTCTTGGCAAGATCACCAATCACCTTCAACTTGACAAATTAAATGGTCACTGAATCCAATGGTTAATATCTGGTAGTGATATTCTATTTGCTTCAAGATTTTGAAATCTGTAGTTATACCTTAAAAACACCTCTTTCTCATGGAGTGTCAATCTTATGCAGTTTATTTACCATTATCTCAGACTATGTGTAGAGAATGCCAGTGGTAAGAGAAAGGCAAGAACATTATCTGGAAGTGGGGGAAGTGGAATAGGGTGAAGAAAATTCAGAGTTAAAAACAAAACACTGAAATACAACCCTCCATTTAAGTGATTGATGTGCATATAGTGTTCTCAGCCTACTCTAGCAAAATGGTTCTATGAATCATAGATGGGGTCATGGGAGGTATGTGGTAATTTTAGCTTCCACTTTGTTTTATTAAGAGCCATGGGGAATGGAGCCTGAATCCCTCTTCTAAATTAGAGTATGTGGAAGCAGACAGCTTGTTGATCCCACCGTTTCCACCTCCTAGACACCCCCTCTCCTCCGGGATGTCACTTAAAGGAAGCTTTCACTTCCCAGGTAGCCGTAGGAGAGTACGCTGACTAGAGGTAAAATAGGAGGATTACCTGCCTTCCCTCATAGCCAGGGGTTGCTGTTTTGGCAGGAGAGAGGACCTCATTTTGTGTCACATGTAGCCACAAGGCCCCTGTCAGTGTGACATAGCTGTTATATAAAAACACATCTGCTTCTACCTGGAATGCCCCAGTCCTGGCCATGGCTTTCTCCATTTGATTCTCAGCAGCAACTTGAATTTTTTTTTTAATCTTATATAAGTTGAAATGATAAAAGAGTTTACCCATTTTTCCAGGATATATACTAGGGAAACAATTATTACCTGTACATAATGAATACAAAAAAATCTCAGAGGCTTTAATTTAGAAATGACATCCTTCCCTATGGAAAGCTCGTAAGACTCAGCAGCTGCCCGGAGGTGTAAACGGAGGCTTCTCTGCCTATGAAAGCCTCTCTTGCTCACCATAGCAGGATGAGGCCCTTAAAGGTGAGCAGTATTGTTGGCCCAAGTGAGAAGAGGCAGCCACTGAAGTAAACATGGGTATTTCTCCTTGGACTTCTCATGGGTCTGAGCCGGGAAGTCTATCATTGTTTTCTGACTCTTACATTTACCAGCTTGGCCTACGAATGTAAAAATGAAAAGCTAAATGGGAAAGCCCTGTACAGTCATTGATTTTTGACAAGCAGCTATGACCTTGGGCTTAACAAATATTTTTTCAATCAGAACCACAGATGTGGTGAGAACCTGGAGTAAACAGTTATCCTACAGAGAATGCACACAACTGGACTACATTCCCCTCACTGTAGAGATTCCACGCTGGCCTTCTTAGCATATTCTAGGAGTTAATGGTTTCTCAACAAAAATGCACTGCATCCCATCAAAACCCATTGGCTCAAGATCATAGTGCAAATGCAAAAGGCTACTTCCTCTCCTCCATATAAGTGCATTTTGCCTATTAAAAGTCAGTCATTTTATTTTTAACTTATTAATATGATTGGGGTGCCTGTGGACAATCATAAACCAAACTTTTCTCCTCTGGACAATAAAGATCTTTGCCTTTTCATAGTTCTAAAATAGTTTCATACAGACAAATCAATTCTGAGTTGCCCTCCCTGACCTGTGAGACCCACCACTGCTTGGCTTCACCCTTCCTGTCTAAATCCATTTTCCACTACCTTCACCCTCTGTTCTGGAGAAGTCATTCGTGTCGGTCCATGACAGAACATCTTCAGTCCTCGCTTCACTCATTTTTCCATCCAATGTTCCCTGGCACCTTTCATCTCTGCCCTTACAGGTCTTGCTCTGCTTGGGACTATTGCAGAAGTTAGCCTGCACTCCACAATTAACATTTTATAATACCATTACCATTCACTGTTGTTCCACATGTGATCTTCCCCCTGCCCCACACTTTAAAATACACCTTTTACTTTAGAACAATTTTAGATTTACAGTAAAGTTGAAAAAATAGTACGGAGGGTTCCTGTATACCTCTCACCCCTCACTTGCAGTTTCCTCTAATGTTAGATTGTATATTAGTTAAAACTAAGAAACCAATGTTGATCCATTGCTTATTAATTGAATTCCAGACCTTATGTGGATTTCCTTAAAGTTCTTTCCCTGCTCCAGGATCTAATCTGGAATATCACATTGTATTTTATTGTCATGTTTTCCTTATAAGTACCTTCTTGTCTAATAAGTGACAGTTTCTCATTTATTCTTATTTTTTTTCACTGTCATCTTGATGCTTTTGAGGAGTACTAATCAACTATTTTTGTAGCATGTCCCTCAATGTGTTTAGGTCTGTTGTTTTTCTTATGATAAAACTGTGGTTATAGGTTTTTTAAATAATACCACAGAAACAGAGTATCCTCGCATTACATCACACGGGGAGTACATGGCAGCAGCAGGACATCACCGATAATGTTAACTTCGGATATTTGGTTAAGGTGGTGTTTGCCAGGGCTCCCCAATGTATTGTTTCTGCTTTTCCCTTTCTATACTCTATTCTTTGGAAATACGTCTAGTTCACACTCAAAGTACCCTACACTCCTTTATAATCACCTAATTATTTTAGCTCTGATTCAGGAGGACCTTTCTAAGTTTTTAATGTCTCTTTCCAAAGTTCATTTCTAAAAGGAATATAAGCCCAGCCGGCATAGCTCAGTGGTTGAGCATCAATCTATGAACCAAAAGGTCATGGTTCGAATCCCAGTCAAAGCACATGCCCAGGATGTGGGCTCAATCCCCAGTGTGGGCAGCTCATTGGTGACATGGTAAAAGCAGTCCTGAAAGGAAAGTTCATAGCACGACAGGTTATCTCAAGAAACAAGAGAAAGCAATAGTAAACAATTTAAACCTACAACTAAATACATTAGAAAGAGAACAGCAAGAAACGCCCAGAGGAAGTAAAAAAAAATAAATTAAATTAAATACCAATAAGGAAATAATAAAGATCAGAGGGCGGGGGGGAGGGAATGACATAGAGGGAAAAAAAGTACAAAGGATTAATGAATCCAAGAGCTGGTTCTTAAGATAAACTAGATTGATGAACCTCTAGCCAGGCACATCAAGAAACAAAGAAAGAAGACCAAAATAAATAAAACCAGAAACAAAAGTGATGAAGTAACAACTGACCCCACAGACATACAAAGGATTGTAAGCAAATACTATGAACAACTATATGGCAACAAGCTGGACTATGTGGAGGAAATGGACAAATTCCTTGAAACATACAAACTTCCAAAACTCAGTCAGAAAGAATCAGAAAACCTGAGTAGGCCAATAAGAACTGATGAAATCGAGGCAGTAATTTAAAAATTCCAGCAGACAGAAGTCCTAGACCAGATGGATTTATAGAATCTTACCAAATAGTCAAAGAAAAACTAACACACCCTCCTCAAACTATTCCAAAAAACTCAAGAAGAAGGAACATTTCCAAGATCCTTTTTACAAAGCCAGAATTATCCTAATTCCAAAACCAGGAGAAGGCACTACAAAGAAAGAAAATTAAAGACCAATATCCCTGATGAACATAGATGCTAAAATCCTCAACAAAATATTTGCAAATCAGATCCAGCAATATATTAAAAAGATCATACACTATGATAAAGTGTGACTTATTCTGGGGATACAAGGTTGGTACAATATTTGCAAATCAATAAATGTGGTATATCACATAAACTAATTGAAAGATAAAAATCACATTACCATATCAATAGATGCAGAAAAAGCATTCAACAAAATCCAGCACCCTTTTTATCTTTTTTTTAAAACATATTTTATTGATTTTTTACATAGAGGAAGAGAGAGGGATAGAGAGTTAGAAACATCGATGAGAGAGAATCATCGGATCAGCTGCCTCTTGCACACCCCCTACTGGGGATCTTCCTGCAATCAAGGTACATGCCCTTGATTCAAACCTGGGACCTTTCAGTCCGCAGGCTGATGCTCTATCCAGTGAGCCAAACCGGTTTCGGTCAGCACCCTTTTTTGATAAAAACTCTCAGTAAAGTGGGAAGAGCAGGATCGTACCTCAACATTATAATGGCCAAATACGACAAACCTACTGCCACCATAATACTAAATTGTCAACAACTAAAAGAGTTTCCCTTAAGAACAGAAATAAGACAAGGATGTCCACTTTTACCACTCTTGTTCAACATAGTACTGGAAGTCCTAGCCACAGTAATCAGGCAAGAAGGGATAAAAAAGCATTCAAATTGGAAAAGAGGAAATAAAACTCTCATTATTCTCAGATGACATTATATTGTACATAAAAAACCCTAAAGACTCCATCAGGAAACTACTGGACTTAATAAATGAATTTGGCAAGGTTGCAGGATACAAAATCACATCCAGAAATTGATGGCATTTTTATACACCAATAATGAACTCTCTGAAAGAGAAACTAACAAACAAATAAAAAACAATCCAATTTACCATTGTAACAACAACAACAACAAAAATTAAGTATCACGGAATAAACTTAACCAAAGAGATAAAATACCTGTACTTAGAGAACTATAGGACATTGAAAAACAAAATAGATGAAGATATAAACAAATGGAAGTGTATACCAAGTTCATGGATTGAAAGAATTAACACCATTAAAATGTCAATACTACCCAAAGCAATCTATAGATTCAACACAATCCCTATTGAAATACCAATAACATACTTCACAGAACTAGAACAAATACTCCAAAAATTTATATGTAACTCTAAAAGATGCTGAATAGCTGCAGCAATCTTGAGAAAGAAGGATGAAGTTGAAGGGACCACAATACCGGATATCAAATTCTACTGCAAAGCCATTATAACCAAAACAGCCTGGTATTGGCACAAGTACAGGCATATAGATCAATTTAATAGAACAGAGACCCCAGAAATTGACCCACACCAGTACAATCAATTAATATTTGACAAAGGAGGCAAGAACATATAATGGAGTAAAGACTGCCTTTTCAACAAATGGTGTTGGGAAAACTGGAGAGACGCAGGCAAAAAGAGGAAACTAGACCACCAATTTACATTATCCACAAGAATAAACTCAAAATGGATAAAAGACTTAAATTTAAGGCATGATACCATAAAAACATTAGGAAAAATCACAGGCAGTAAGATCTCTGACATCTCACGCAGCAGAATTTTTGCTGATACATCTTCTAGGGCAGTGGTGCTCAACCTTTCTAATGCCGCGACCCAGTGGTGGTTCCACATGGGTTAAGACTGGCAAGTGGCTCCCTGAACAGGTCTGGGGTGCTTTCCGCGGTCAGTAGGATGGTGATGTGGCAGCATTCCTGGCCTCCTTTCCTCTCATCTACAAGATGGCATGCTTTCTGTGCCAAAGCTGAGCTGGCATGGGGGTGCCCTCAGCGGTAGCAAGTACCCGCCCCCCCCCCCCCCCCTCCAGGCGAGCCTGATCTGACAGTCCCTGGGGCTGCTGAGATACCTATCTGTCACACACACACACACACACACACACACACACACACACACCACATCCACACATGCTCCTCTTGCTTCTTTATTCTGTCACACTCTCTTCTTCTCTGCAGTCCTGTCGGCCATCATCTTCCTAACCTCAATGTCACTTTTTTTTTTTTTTTTTTTTTTTTTTTTTTTTTTTTTTTTTTTACAGATTTCTCTTATTGTCTGCAAAATATTTTATAAGACTGAACATTATGTACTGGTTATAGTTATTAAACTTTGTACCAAAAGTATCTGGCTTTCACAAAGAATACATTCTCCTAACTACCTGGAGAGATAATTTTCTTAGTGTGGTCTTGAACTATTCATGTCTCATATGTAAACAAATGCTCTCTGAAAAAGAAGTTAATTTGGGGATATACTATAATACATGTGAGAGTATTGTGAGTGCATGGAAATAATATGGATTAATTTTTCCATATAGAGAAATAGCATTAAGCAAATGGACCTAAGATCTCACTATTTATTCTACATTTGCATATTTTAATCAATTTTAAGTGAGATCACATACTATTATCTGCCTATTACAGGACACTAAAGTCAGAGCAAATTCCCTGTTGCAAAATAATCAAGGCCAAAAAAACGATAATACAAATGTACACGTGAGGAATTCAAAAGGGAGTTGAATTAGAGCTTTTGAGCACAGATTGAAAAACATGAACAAAGAGACCACAGGCAGGCTATAAATTATCCAGAGTTACACAATAGAGTGATAAGACACATGACCTGGAAAGTGTGAGCTGGCGGGCTGTCTGAGATTGATTAGTTTGCTGCCCTAATACTCAGGTAATAGAATGCCTTCAGCATCGTTCTGCCTATTTTAGTCCATATTTGTGTCCCTGCTGCCTTAAAAATTAGAAGAGCTCCTGTCACTGCAGCCTACAGCCACAGGGAAGCCCGCTCCCTCCACATTACTCAGTAATATGCAAACGCAATCCTTTTTCTCTGCAACACAAAGTGCAGCTCTTGTCCATCTAATGTCCTCAACAGACAACCTCACAAAGTATTTCCTAAGAGAGTGACTCCAAAACAGAGCAAAATGTCAAGAGATGGCAAGGAGGATGAGGAAATATTATAAAAGCAACAGAGTAATGGATGCAAAGAAGGAAGCCATAAGCAAGTTATAAAATTGGAGGGACGGATGTGAAAGTGAATCAATCTCTATCTGTAGTACAAACTTACGAAAACTGAAAAGCAAACAATCATTCCAAACTCACAAAATGGAGGCACGATGAGATACAACAATGGGAAAGGGAAAACTTTCAGAACCAAGCTCTGGGAATCACCAGAAAACCAACCAAACAAAATGATTTAGGAAATAGACACGGAATGACTCACTGCAGGGATGACCATGGTAAAGATGAAGGAAAAACTAAGGAGTAGATATGAGATTTGCAGGGTGTCAAACATCTCTGACATGAAAAGTGATGCTTTAGGAAGCCTTCTCTAAACTCCATCTATGTAATCCTAGATAAATTGCTTTCTGCTGGGGAGAAGTCCAGGCTAATCTAACTGGAGCTTTCACATATATAGGTCTGTGAGCTGTCAGTGTGATTATTCTAATGTCTGAGGAGGAGTTGTGCACAGAAAATATTATTTAGAGTTACCAGGTTTTAAATTAAACTAGTTAATTAAATTGCAAATTTTAAATTTTGTTTAAGGCCTGAAGTTTAACTTCTTTCAAGTACTTCAAGGTTAATTGACCTTCCTCCAAGGTTAACACTTCCTTCAGGTACTTGAAACTTTGGTAATCTAATTAAGTAAAACTGTAAGTTCTTTTAAAAAGAATAATGCTATTTATAGGCTAAGTCCATTTTTATGCATTGTGTTTTAAATGACAAGCCTAAAATCAATTACACATCTTAAATGAAATGCACAAGAGTAATCTGTGAGTTTCTCTAATGTACTAATTCTCTAAGACATAACATAAACTTTTACTATCAAGCATTCATGAAATATTCATAAACTTAGCACACACATATTAATACTGTGGTTTTGTTATACTTTTTATCTCTAAACTTAAGTGTTCTTATCTTTTATAGTTTCATAACTTAAGTAAGCTGAGGTTATTGCCCTGACAGCGACCAGAATAGGATCATTTTCTAAGACAGTCTAGGATTGCTTATTGATCAGAGATCTGTGGCCAGCATGCAAGTCTAGGAGATAAATAAATCCAAGGTGATTCTTTCTGAGTCATTGAAGGACATACTGAGCCTTTTTGAAATAGCTTCTATGACAATAAAAAACATCAAACTCTGTATTCTTCAAATGGATAAACCAGTTGGCTCCTGGTTTAAAGTTACACTTTATGTAATTATTTCATGTGATAGTCTCAAATCATCAACCCCATACCCAGGCTAAACTATTTTATTTTATATCTCCCTTAATTTCTGGATTCTTATTAATCGTGTTTGTAAACCACATTCCCTGTCCTTTTAATAAAATCCAATTGGATTCTGCACTCCTCTCATATATTTTTCATGATGTATGGTTACAACTCCACAGTTGATTTAGAAACATGAGGAAATGCACCAAAGGGGGTAGGCTTGCAGTATATTCTGTCATTGATGCTAAACTCAGTGACAACCTAGAGCAGTGGTCAGCAAACTGTGGCTTAAGAGCCACACGTGGCTCTTTGGCCCCTTGAGTGTGGCTCTTCCACAAAATACCACATTTGGGTGCACACGTACAGTGTGATTGAAACTTCGTGGCCCATGCTCAGAAGACAGTTTTCAGCTCTCAAAAGAAATTTCAATCATACTGTTGGTATTTGGCTCTGTTGACTAATGAGTTTGCCTACCACTGGCCTAGAGACACCAAAGGGAATGTTTCCTCCATAATACCTCCCCCTTGGTAGTCCCAGTCAAACTCCCTTGTCTTCTGTGATGCCAATTCCACAGCAGTCCAGTGCAGGTACAAAGGGCAACATGTCCTATCTATATATATAAAAGCTTAAGCTACCGGCCGACCAGCTGACCAACTGACCAGCTGACTGGCCAGTAGCTATGATGCCCAATAACCACCAGGGGGCAGACGCTCAATGCACAGGTATTGAAACATGGAATAGACTGATGAATCTCAGATGGAAGCGAGGAGGAGGACGGGGGTTAGGGGGGTGAGGGGTGCAGAGATTAACCAAAAATCTTACATGCGTACTAGAGGCCCCTCAGCCTGGCCTGTGGGGACCTGGCCGAAATCAGCTCTCCAACATCCCCCGAGAGGTCCTGGATTGCAAGAGGGTGCAGGCCAGGCCGAGGGACCCCACTAGTTTTTCTACAACGAGCAGCATCCCAGGCTACATACTGGAAATTAGTTGTCTACTCTCAGTTCCAAGTAACACTGTCCAGTTTGACTCAGCTTCAAGTATTCACCAAGTATTCACTTGCTCTCAGATGCACTCCCCTGCAAGCTGAACTTTCCAGACTCTCATTATCTAATTTCTAGCAGGGTGCAGCCAATGGGAGGCACTGGAAGACTGGAAGGCAGGATGGAAAAGGAACCCACTACATTTCTTACTCTCTGTGCCATGAAGACGGTAACCTCCAGGAATCACTGCATCTCCTCCAAAATTCAAGCTCCCACCTGTCAGAATGTTCCTCCTAAGTCCCGGTCTCTGCAGTACAGAACGCCTCTCCGCCCCCCTATCCAACTGCCATTATAGTTCTACCTGCTCCTTCCTTGTTCCTCTAGTCAGGGATGTGCGGTTTCTGTTTGATTATTTCTGTGTTTTCTCACCTTCCCAAGTTAGCTTTTTCGATTTTTCTTAATATGACACATCTAATTTTTTTGTGTTAAATTTCCACAATTGAAAAACTTGAGTTGATACTGTATTGCTACCATTTAATGCTGTTTTTCTCTGATCATTGTGGTGGGGGAAGGTGATGTAAGTATTTTCTGGTTCTGAGTCTACCTTGGAACCTGATAAGTTTCATCCTTCCCATTTGTCTCAGGTCTGGAATCCTGACCCAGAGATATCATCTGACTCTGGCCCAAAATTTTCCAAGCCCTGCTTTTTCCTAAGTCTTTTTCATTTCATGCCATTTCAGTAGCCTTCTTGCTGAGTAGTGTTGATTTACTAGTGGAAAATTTGCTAATAGTAATAGTAAGTAGCGATGGTATTAATGGTAATTTAATTCAATTTAATTTGTCATTTGTATTTTTCAACAACTTCAGCTAGCTTAAGCCAAAGGACTAGGTACAAGAAGAGCGACAGCTACACAGGACAGTGGGTTGGTCATCCACTGCTCCAGCCTCTGTGATGAGATCCATTTCTCACGTCCTTTTAGAAACTTGCTCAAGATTGCAATTCCTGACACAGAGTCCAATTGGTTGAGCCTGGATCATGTGCCATCCCCCAATGAATGGGAGGATGGATTCATTTCAGTTTCCTTGGAGGAAGGCATTCAATCTCTATGTTATCGTGATGATATATGTAGGGAAGGATAACCCCCTCTAATTAAATCAGGTTGTTACAAAAGGATATTAATCTTGGATGGCCAAAAGCAACCAATGACCATTTCCTACCCATTATCTTGTGTTTTAAAATCCATAACTGATTCTTTTGATATCAATATCTCACAACTCCATATTTCTATTGTTTCTCACAAACCCCCACTTACCTTGATTTACCTTTTAATCTGCATCTTTTGAAAAGGCATTAATCTTGGGCTGATGTATCAATGGTCTAGAATTGTTAAAACTTTTTATAATTATTTTTATAATCTGCAACATATTTAACGAATGTGAAGTATGAAGACATATTCTACTACCAGCCTTTGCAAGTCCAAGTGAGACATCACCCTTCTAGGCACTGAGTAGGTTTCCCAGTTTAGTGCATTGAGTTTTCAGTAGACATCTGTGATAAATAAGAGTGGGTTTTTTTTTTCTTAAGCTTTTGGTTTAACAGTCAACAAAATAGCATGTTTCCCACAAAAATGCTCTTAAGCTACATGTGAGACAAACCTGCCATTCAACAATTCTCATATATTTATAACATGAGTCCTTACTTCACTATTGCTCCATTGCCCATCAGAAAAAACTTCAAGGTTCAGCCTTCATTCCTGGCTCTTTTGTACCTGCTTTCCAGAAGCCCTCACCAAGGTTCATCTGCACCATGCCTGGTATGACAGACGAAATCATATTGTTACACATGATGCACAAGAGTGACTTGGTGTTCTGACCAAAGTTAATCTTTGGCAAACAAGCCTACTGCCTTCAATTCTCCTTGAACCACTTTTGCCGTTATACAACCATTTAGTAAAAGGAAATGCAATCCATATAGATGAGTGATGAAAACAACATCAGTCTATAGAGCAGGAATGGGACTCCTGCTTCTTTTGTGTTTGTGCCACACGCATATAGATGCTGACCCTTTCCAGGACCACTGTAGAGTGGCTTCTCTCCCTCTTACCAGCTCATGCAGCTTCCTAGGATGCATTATATAATGATTACTTGGAACTACCTGTGGTGAATCACCAGTTCACAATGCACTTGTCTAGTACAGAGAAATTCTTAACAAATTTGCACAAAGTGGTTGAAGAGGAAGCAGTTTATAACTTCCATTATTTTGAGCTACATCACTAACTTGGCTTCTGTGTTATTTTTGAAAGTGATTTTATTGCTTTCTCGTTGATCTCTGGTTACTTATCTTATTCTAACATATTTCATACAGAAGATGAAAATATCAGCCTCTTTTTATGATACCTTATTTGTCTTCCTTATAATCACAGCATAGCATTCACATATCACATACCATGAGACTACTAAAAAATACAAAAATAAGCAACAATGCTCCCTGCCTCATACAGGTCCAATAAATACTTGTTGATGAACTGCCAAACTCTATCCAAAAAGAAAAGAAATGACAGTTACACAATGATTCTTCTTTAGAACACACCCAAGGACATTCATTAATTCACTCATTAAATTTATTGAGTACCTACCATGGCCAGGCACTGGGCTAAACACAGGGGAAAAATAGTAAGCAAAACAAGATATTTCCTTGCTCTCATGGAACAACAGAAATTAGTCAAATCATCACACAGATACGTAAACTGCAATAGTGAGCAATGTTAGGGTTACATACAAAATGCTATAAAAATATACCCTATTAGGATTTGACTAACTAAACAAATCAGAGAAGTCTTCACTGAAGAAATGGTATTTGAGCTGAGATCAGAGAGATTAGAGGAAGAACAGAGATTACTGCAAGCTAAGAGAATGGCTTTGGGAAAGGAGGAGCATTGGTGGCAGATGTACAAAGAACTGGGAAGCCTTGTGTCTGGATGAAAAGAATGAGGGGAAATGGTGGAACAGAAGCCTGAAAGCATAGCCAAGGGCAACACTAAGGAGTTTGTCTTATCACAAGGACAATGGGACATCATTGAAAGTGTTCCTAACCTCTGATATAAGAATACCAAGGCTGGGCTTAACTATAGGGAGCATAAAAGTTGTAGGCACCAATCAGATCCTCTCACAAACTTTTTGAAGCATCAAAGTGGATACAAGAACAACACAAACTTGGAAAATTATAAGACATTGAAGAAAGAAATTGAAGAAGATACAAATAAATGAAAGCATATACCGTTTTCATGGCTAGGAAGAATTAACATTATTAAAATGTTCATTCTACCCAATGCAACCTATATACTTTATGCAATTCTTATCAAAATACCAATGGTGTATTGCATAAAGCTAGAACAAATAATCCAAAAATGTATATGGGATTACAAAAGACCCCAAATAACCACAGCAATCTTGAGAAATAAGAACAAATTTGGAGGTATCTGGTATTGGCATTAAACAGATGTATAGATCAATGAAACAGAATAGAGAGCCCAAAAATAAACTCACATCTATATGGTCAATTAGTTTTTGACAAAGGAGATAAGAGCATATAATGGGGTAAAGACAGTCAATTCAATAAATGGTGTTGGGAAATTTGTACAGATACATGCAAAAAAACTGAAAGTAGACCACCTTCTTACACCTTATACAAGAATAAATTTAAAATGAATTAAACACTTAAATGTAAGACCATAAACTCTTAGAAGAAAACATAGACAGTAAAGTCTCTGCCATTTCTCTTAACAATATTGTTTCTGATATATCTCCTCAGGCAAGGGAAACAAAAGAAAAAAATAGGCTAATAGGGCTATATCAAACTAAAAAGTTTTTGCACAGCAAGGGAAACCATCAACAAAACAAAAAGACAATCTACTGAATGAAAAAAGATATTCATCAATGACTGGTACAAGTGATAAGGGGTTAATATCCATAATTTATTTTTAAAAACTCATACAATCTTTGTGGGCTGGGTGCACAGTCTTGTTGTAGTTAAGCCTTGATTGCTGTTGGTACACTGGGAGGAAATGACCTCCAGGCAAATTGGCTGTGAGGACCTGCTGTGTCTTTAATGGAAGAACTGCTGTGCTGGAGGCACCCTTATGGGACAGGACTTGCTTTAGTGTGGCTTTGGTACTCACTGAGTCTCTTGAGTGGACACTTATGTATGTGAGGAGTTGAAATCTGGTATGGTCTCACACTGACCACTAGGTACACTGTCTCCTGGATCTCCAAGAAGGTGTAAGTCAGCTACTGCCTGAGGCCACCCAACAGGAGCTATAGCAAGATCTGCAGATTTCTCCTCTTTGTTTGGGTTTTGGAAGTTTTGGGACTATCTGACCAAACTGCAATTTGTTAGATTAGGCTGCTAAAGGGCAGGCCATTCATATGCAAAAGCCGCTGAGCACAGTTTGGGTGGGTTTGTAAATTGGATGGGGCAGGTTGTCAGGGAATCACCAGGGAGTTGCAAACAGTGATGGCTGCAGTCAGCTGTCTCTGTGTCCCACGCCTCAGCACAGTAAACAATGATTCCTGTGAGCACCTCTGCAAGAATGCCACCCTCACTTTCCAACCTGATGGCAGACAGTCCATCTTCTCCCTGTACAAGTCTGGGTCCCCAGAGTCTCACTGGAAACTGTAGTTCAGAGCAGTCGGGAGCTTGTATCTCCTTCCTGATTGAAAAAAAACAACAGTGCATCCAGTCTCCAGTCAGATTTGTGTGCCTCCCTACCTCTGCTTTTTCACACCTCTGAATATCCTACCCGGCCTAAATGTGCTTTTTTCTTTTGTTCTAGTTGTAGAACTTCTACTCAGCCAGCTTTCCCGTGGTTCTGGGTGATAGTCATTTTGTCTTTTAGTTGTAGTCTTGGTGTGGTTGTGAGAGGCAGCACATACAGGTGTATACCTTATGCCACCATCTTGGTTTCTCCATTATCTTTGTCTTAGTTGCAGAGCCTATAAATTCTCTGTTTATGTCTGTGTAGGGATTTTTCATTGGAAAGGCCTGGCTCTTGTTCACCACAGGATTTTGAAAAAGGTTTAGTAATATAAAGCTTTTTGTTCTGAAAACATTGTTCTGGCTCTTGTGTATGAAACAGTCACAAGAGGACCAAAATGGTGGCTGTCAGAACAGTTAAAAGGTGATGGTGGTTTGGACCAACATGGAGATGATAAAAGAAATAAGTGAACAGATATTTAAGAGGCAGACTCTGAAAGCCACTACTCTATCCTAATAATAAGTAAAAAGCTGAAAAATCTGCAACTCTTTTTTGGATCAGTAAGAAAGGGAAGGACTCAGGGCAAACTGCAGCCCCCAAGACTAGTTCTGACCAAATGAGACACAGACCAGAGAGTACAGGAAGTCACTGCTTACTGAAGCAGAGGCTCCTGAACAGAGACGGCTAGAAGCCAATGCCAGGGCAGGAAAACCTGAACTCTAATTGGTGAATTGCTGGGGGATCAGAGCAGACAATTCTTATAGTTAAAAACATCTGGGGGGGAAGGATTGAAAATATTCAAATATCATGAGACTTACCTCCAGGAGCTTGATCCGGCTCTCCCTGAAAATATCAGAGAGAAAACAATCCCCTCATGCTTCTGGCTGGGTGGGGAAAAGGAACTATTTTGAAATATGCCAGAGCACTCTGTTCTTCTCAATACAATCTGCCCTTAGGGGAACCAGCTCACCAGAGCCTATCCTGCTGGGATATCATCAGAGCCTAACTAGCCAGAGGAAGAGCAAGACCCAACTCCAGCCCATTCTAGCCATCTTGTCCCACCCAGGGGGAGTTTGGGAGAGAAAGAAACTGATAAATACTTGTAAACCTCACAGTCTAGAGGCACAGACTCACTACTAACCTGGCACCTAATCATTGGATTATAGAACATTTTCCTCCCCCACACACTTCGCCATCACATTGCCAAAGGCCTGTTTACTGCAGTTAATTTTACCCTGTACATCATGATCATCTCTCAAGAAAAAATTACAAGGCATACTAAAAAACAAAAAACACAGTGTGAGCTGACAGAGCAAGCATCAGAATCAGACATAGATCGATGTTGGAATTATCAGACTGTGGATTTAAAACAACTATTATTACTATGTTAATTATAAGATATATCTATCCATTATAATTGACATACAATATTATATTAGTTTCAGATATATAACATAGTGATTAGGCAAATACACAACCTATGAGTAATAATCCAGGACTGTTGGCTCCCAACTGTTCACCTGCCTGCCTTCCTGTTTGCCCCTAACCTTTTCTGCCTGCCAACCTGATCACCCCCTAACCACTCCCCTGCCAGCCTGATTGATGCCTAACTGCTCCCCTGCCAGTGTGTTTGCCATTAACTGCCCTCCCCTGCATGCCTGGTACCCCCCCCCCCAACTGCTCTCCCCTCCAGGCCCAGTCACCACCAACTTTTCTTCTCTGCCAGCCTGGTCACCTCTAACTGCCCTCCCCTGCAGGCTTGATTGCCCCAGCTGCCCTCCCTTGCAGGCCTAGTCCCTCCCATCTGTCCTCCCCTGCTGGCTATCTTGTGGTCCACATTGGGTGCCAACTTTGTGTGTTGAAGTGATGGTCAATTTGCATATTGGTCTTTTATTAGATAGGATAGAGGCCTGGTGCACGGGTCGGGGCAGTTGGTTTGCCCTGAAGGGTGTCCCAGTTCAGGGTGGGGGTTTCTTTGGGGCATAGGGCAGCCTCAGTAAGGGGCCTGTGGTGGTTTGTAGGCCAGCCGTGCCTCCCAATAACACAAGCAGAGACCTTGGGTCTGGGGGATCTGGAATTTATTTATCTTCTATAATTGAAACTTTGTAGCCTTGAGTGGAGGCCTGAGCCTGCCAGGGTGTGCGGAATGCTTGGTTTCCTCCATTGCTGAGGAAACCCAAGCCCCCTGCTTGCTCCGTGGCTGCAGCCATCTTGGTTGGGTTAATTTGCATACTCACTCCTGGTTGGCTTATGGGCATGGCTTGTGGGTGTAGTGGAGTGATGGTAAATTTGCATATTACTCTTTTATTAGATAGGCTAAGTGACTAACCACCCATCTGTCTGACCATCTGACCAACTAACCAGCCTGTATATATGAGATGCACTAGCAATTTAAAAATAAACACTGACTTGCACATGAGTGATAAATATAAAGCTCTTGTTGGTGCCAATCACATGTGTGTGTTTTGATCTGTCATTGTAGATCATGAATTTGGTTGTTTTTATTGACAGTCTGAAGCTGAAAGAAAGCAGTGGCATCAACAGAATATGTCTAAATACCAACTATTGGCACAACTGTCCCTGTCTGACACTGGTCTCCCATTTAAATCAATTCAAAGATAGTTTCCCAGGCAGCATTGGCAATGACTATTAATAAATCACAAGGACAAACTCTAGACAGAGAAGGAATATTCCTACCTGAACCTGTTTTCGCACATGGTCAGCTATATCTTGCTTTCTCTCGAGTTCGAAGAGCATGTGAAGTTAAAGTTAAAGTTGTAAGTACTTCATCACAAAGGAAATAAGCCAAGCACTCTAAAAGTGTTTTTAGTCTTAATGTGTTATACAGGGAGATATTAGAATAAGTTTAATCAGTTTATTAGTCATTGTTTTATCAATGTTTTTATATCATGTTTTTGTCATTTTTATATCATGTTTTTTGTTGCTTTTATATCATGTTTTCGTTGTGTTTATATCATGTCTTTGTTGTTGTATCATGTTGTTATGGTTTATTAATCAATTTATATATTATTTTCATATACATTTTTCTAATTTTCTTTCATCTCTGACACTTGTATCAAAGAGAAAGGGTAAATAGTAATATTTAAATATTTCTTCTAATTAATTTCCTTTCAATGTGCATGAATCCATGCACTGGGCCACTAATATTATAATAATTTATAATGGCTCTGATATTTAAAGTAGAAAGTACATAAGAACAGATGTATAATGTACTTTCTACTTTAATAATGTACTTTTCTACATAAGAACAGATGAATAATGTAAGCAGAGAGATGAAAATTTTTAAAAAAAAAACACAAAAAAATGCTAGAGGTAGCCGAAACTGGTTTGGCTCAATGAATACAGCGTCGGCCTGCAGACTGAAAGATTCCAGGTTCAATTCTGGTCAAGGGCATGTACCTTGGTTTCGAGCACATCCCCAGTAGGGGGTGTGCAAGAGGCAGCTGATCGATGATTCTCTCTCATCAATGTTTCTAACTCTCTATCCCTCTCTCTTCCTCTCTGTAAAAAAAATCAATAAAATATATATTTTTTTAAATGCAAGAGGTAAAAAACACTGTAAGAATAATGCCTTTGATGGGCTTATTAGTAGACTGGGCACAGCTGAAAATAATCTCTGAGCTAAAAACTCATAATAGTGCCATTCACTAAGATAGGGAACATGGGAAGAGGACCAGATTAGGTCTTTGATATATAAATCATGAAAAGGAAAACTTTTAAAGATGAATTGTTCTTCTCCATGCTAAGAAGGAACTGTGGCAGTTTACCCTGTCTACAGAGAAGTGTGTTGAAACTGTAGGAAAACAAGATGAAAGAAAAGCTTGGCCGAGGAGGAAAAACACAGTTTCAGCAGAAACCACAGCTATTATTATTTTCTACACAATTTTATTAAGACTAAGGAATGAAACACATAAAGAAGCTGTGCAGGTAAATGTGGGAGAGGCACTAAGATGAAAATAACTTCCCAAGTATTCATCATTGACCAATTAAAAAATGTTTTTCTCTGAGGCCAAGTAAGGCAGAGAAACTAGAAGACAGGTGTTCAGAGTTCAGGCTTTATGGAACACTAGAGGCCCAATGCAGAAAATTGGTGCAAAGGGCTTGGCCCTCTCATCCCCGGCTTTGTCCAAAAGGTTGTCCAGATGGTCGTTCCGCTGTTTGGCCGTTTGGTCAATTTGCATATTATGTTTTTATTATTATAGAGTAACACTGCTCCAGGCATAGTTAATACAGTTCTTTGTGGAAACATACTAAATTACTTGAGTATCTGTGGAGTCCATTCCACTCCTAAACTGTGGTGATGCTGAATTCACTTCGAACAGGAATCAAAACTCAGGCTGTCATGTCACTGATGGCTTGGTATGTTTTTGTTCTAGAAAGTGTGTACCACATGTGCTTCTTAAGGCCACTAGCTTAAGTTGGCATCGAGTTGGAGTACTGGGCACACCCAGCTAGAACTTTCCTAATAAACCTGGAATTCAAGAGGTGAAAATGGAGCTCACGGGGAAGAGAAGGCAGGGACAGGGCAGAAGCACAGAGCACCGCAGGGTTCACAGAATAGGTCTCACTTCAATACTCTGTTCTTGCACCCCAGTTGTCCAGTCAGCACTGACATGTTGGGCAACAGAAAGGTAAGGTAATATAGAGTGCTAATTCCAACTATATCTAGCAAGTGTTTTCAGCCCCCTCATTTCTACTAAAAGTAACCACAGTCTAACTATTTTTATTCAGTAAATGTATTCTAAACTTAAATAGTTGCTAGAAGCTAACTCTCAGCTCTTAGCATGAGTGATACTGCATTAGTAATTTTTAATTAGTCTGCTACATTAGTGTGTACATTTAAAGATGACAGATAACTAAAGCCTTACCACATTTGTTTGTGTCTGCTGATGTAAGTCTACAAATGAGAAGGGACAAAAGGAACTCTCACTGAGAGGCAGAAGCGCTGGGCCTTTTTTCCACTTGGAGACAGCAGCACAGTCCTGCGCATGGACAAGGTTTTGCCATATGCTTCATAGAAAAGGAAGGCATTGAGCGATTGGTGCTAAACCTGCCATTTTGCACTATTCCTTACAATGCACCACTGTGAGGACAACCACATAAATATCATGTGCACCATAAGCGACCATGACCATACCATTAAGCTAAAGACTGGGGGTCTAGGCTCATTTTAGTAGAAAACATACATATAAGGTGTTTTTATTCCTTAATGCAAGCGTCAAAAGATGAAATTAAGCTAAATCTAAAGCTATAATTGACATGAAGCTCAAACTTACAGGTCACTTGAAATTGAGAAGAGAGACTAAGAGAGTGGATAAGGAACCAGAAGAAAAGGGAGCTTTGCAAAATCCTTGAATTATATATATCACGTCAATCTTTAAGGATAAGTATAGAGAGTTTCAGTGGCATCAAAAAACCAATTCCACAGGTATAGGTTGGATAATATGTGGTTTAGAAATAACATAGGAAAAAGAGCTTTAAGATCTGAGCTCATTTTACAGTCAGTCTGAAGTGAATACACACAAATAATTAGTCTCAGCTTCCATTTATAAAATACTAGTGACCCAGTGCATGAAATTTGTGCACGGGGGTACAGGGTTCCCTTAGACCAGCCTGCACCCTCTCCAATTGGACATCCCTCTCGCAATCTGGAACCACCCGCTGGCTCCTAACCGCTCACCTTCCTGCCTGCCTGATTGCCCCTAACTGCCTCTGCCTGCCTTCCTGATTGCCCCTAACCCCTCTGCCTGCCTGCCTTCCTGATCAGCTCTAATTGCCATCCCCTGCTGGTCTGATCTCGCCCCCAACTCCCCTCACCTGCCAGCTTGATTGCCCCTAACTGCATCTGCCTCAGCCCCCACCACCATGACTTTGTCCAGAAGGAAGTCGGACATCTGGAAGATGGCTGGTCAACCTGGTCTAATTTGCAAAGTGCCCTTTTATTAGTATAGATTATAGTAATGGCAAAATAGAAATAACTAGTGAAACCACAACACAACCTGATCATTGTACACATTTTTCAGGAACATCTAAAGAGGACCTATTTTAGTTAGGGTAAATATAGCCTACTTATACAATGAGATCCGCTGATATGTTGGCTTAAGGAACAAAAAAGCTTGCTTCTTTTCACTATGCCTGTAACAGTCCCAGGTGAGGATCTAGGCTGGCAAGTGTCTCTGTTTCATGAGGTCATTCAGAGAAATAGGTTCCTTCCATCCACCATCATTGTTTCATGATGTACCAGGACATTACCATCTACTACAGGGTTGAAACAGGGTTACTATATGACCATGTTACAGTTGAAGGGATAGAGGAAGGACATGCAGGAGACACAGCCTCTGTCTTAAGGTTCTGGCCAAGAATTGGCACTCATTGCTTCTGCTCTGATTCCTGTCACTCAGTATGCCCACGCATAACTGCATGGGAGGGTGGAAAAGTTAGTTCAGCTAAATGCTTCATTTACCCAACTATACTTCCATAATAACAAAGGAAAGGGAGAGTGAATTTTGCTAGCTAGACCACAGTCTCTGCCCCAAAATCTTGAAGAAACAGGAATCAAAGTAATGGGGGAAGTTGCATATCATGTTAAAGCTGTATCACATCAGAAGAAAGTGAATATTATGTTCGTTGTGGAAATAACTAGACTAGTTTAATTCTTTTTGGCTCTGAGGGCTCAAACTGAGATAAATAGGGGAAGGACTTTCTAAAATAATTATTAAAAGAGGGCATCCTTCCAGAAGTGGAAATTCCCTTTAACTGAAGGTGTCTGAACAGGTGTCTGAAGATCTTTGGAATTTTTTAGGGGGGTTAGCATTTCTTCAAGCATTCTGAATGACCAAGTTAGATTATTAATGCCCCTTGCCAGTGCTGGGATTTATGGTTCTATCTAAATTTATGTTAGTGAAGGGAATCCCTCCATTTCTTAGATGCTTGCTATGTGTAACTCCTCACAACAACCTGTGAGATTGACACCATTTGCTTATTACTGATGTACAGAAAAGTTAAGGACCCAGAGCTGGGACTGAAATCAACATGGGTCTGATTGCTAAACCTGTGATGTTTCCGTCATGCAGCTGCTTCCCAGAATGAAAGTCAAAACTAAATGGCATTCCCTCTGTTCCCTCTCCCCTCCCTATTCTGTTCCCCACCCCACCCCACCCCCACTCCACCCCCGCCTCTGCCCTTTCTCCAAATCCCACCTCTTATAATGGTTGACTGCCTGGGTGGAACTGGCTGTTCTGTAGGATTTAGCACAACAAGATAGAATCAGTTTAACATCTGGCGCCATTCCCAGCCCCTTTTCTGGCTCTTTCCACTGGGCTAAGTGACTGATTTGTCACCTATGCTTTCCCTTAGCTCAGAAGTAGAGCCACCTGTTTGTTCAGAAGCTTCTGCCTCTCTGCTCCTCCCCTAAGAAGGGTGCAGGGATCCTGCAGCCCCAGACTGCAGCCGCGGTGATTCATCTTCTGCTTTTACCTGCCCGTGTGGTCGGGGGAATGTAAGGTTTAATTTGAAATCAGTGCTTCAGCCCTTGTGTATTAAAATGGATGTCAAAGTAAATTAACCACCCCCGAAGCTTTCACCACAGAAAACTTACCCACCCTCGCTCCAAAGAGAGGATGACTCATGGGAGCACCTGCTTTGTCTCCCTAGTAACTGGTCTTAGATTACCCTCTTGCATTTGAATACAGGCAAGCACAGCAAACAGCATACAGAGTGTACTCTGGGCAGAATGTCACCTCTAGCGCTGCTCGCCAGTCATCCTGTGCTTTATGCACTCACTCTGAGTCTCTGTTATCACACCAGCACTGACTGATTCAAATGCAGACTCGGTGTGGACAGTGAGTCTGGAAAATTACTCATAGGCTCAGGAAAGGTTTGGTGACACACAATGAAAATGGCACTCGGATAATCTCTGTGTTGAGAAGATGATTCATCTCTGGTCTTTAACCTTTGCTGTAATTAAAATCAGGCCCACAACTCTATGAAGAAGGAGATGCACGGGGTGGTGAGATGTTCAATGAAACCATTTTTCTGGCTTAACCACGGGAAATAGTATTCTAAGAATTGGTTTTATGTAGTTCTATGTGGTTTTAGGTATCTTTCACAAAGGCCTCTCTGGCTGGCACTGTGATAAAATAAAAAGAATATTTGGATCAGAGCTTGACACCCATGTTCTAGTATGTTCTCATTTACTAGTAAGCTGGTGCCTATAAAATTATTCAGCTTCTCTGGGTTTTCTTTTTAGAAACTAAAGTCCAACTAAATGATGTCATATCCTTTCCAGTTTTGAAATTTGGACTCTATTTTTCTAGGATTTTATTGAGTTTTAAAGTTAGAACTAGTAGCTTAATGCTTATATTTATTGGGCCAGAGATCATCCTAAATGAAAAATTACCTATTCTATCCTTTTATTGTACAAATCATATTTAGAGAGAGAGGTTAAGTAACTTGTCCAAGGACACATAACATTTATTTTATAGTTTTAATTTTTAGTTTCTACTATCATCATCATTCAACATGTATATTGTTGCAGTAAAATAGCTCTACAAGATTTGTTTTGAAAAATAGTAGTTCTCAACTGTTCTCCTTTCTCTACCCTAAAAGATAGCTACTTTAAAAAAGTGTTTTTAACTGATTCTTTTAATTATTTACCTCAATATCTCTAAATATTATATTGTTTCAGTTTTAGGTAGCATCTCAAGCACAAAACATATTTCTCATTCCACTCTTCTCTCTGTGTAGTTATAATTTTATTTAAATCAGTAATCAGTATTAATTTGATGACTAAATATAATTCACAGTTGAGCTGTATATAATAGTATATTATGATTCATTTCCCTTTTTCTTGAAGTTAATAATTATTGTATTTTTCTTATGTTTAATTTTCTATGAATAATCACAAATTCAACCCATACTCCATATTCCATATAGTTGCATCTATCTTATATTTTAGAACTCAATTAGGCATGTTACAAACTTCATCTTCTTGAAGACATATCTCCCAGGATCATTTGATCTGCTTCAGTCTGGACCAGTTGTTCTCAAGCCTGCTACGCAGTGGTCTCAGCTTATGCAGTCCATTGACCATCCTCCTGGGAATCAATACTCTTCATCTCCCTCTGTGTGAGAGCTTCGGTTCCCCGGATTCTACCGGATATCTTCCTCTTTCTTTGTTTAATATCTAATTTTGGCAGAACATTTTTTTGCTAGTAAATTCCTAAGAAAAGGTACATGGGAGATAATTTTTTGAGACCTTATATATCTTAAATGTTTTTATTCTACCCTTACATGTGATTGATAATTTTTCTGGGTATCAAATCCTATATGAAGTATTACTATTTAAAGGTATTTGTGCGTGTTAATATGATCCAGTGTTGCTGTTGGGATAAGTGGCTCTTAAGCTGTTGTGAAAGAATGCTCTCTGGCTTTTATATGGCAGTTCATGGACTGTCTAGGAGATCACTAGGCTTTGTCACTAGATTCTTCTGCATCTTTTCCTGTACCTGCCACTCACTACTGTTTTGCCAGAGAGCTCGGTTCATAAATCTCTTCTTTTACTCCAGCTTCATTTACAATGAAATCATGACTAACACACAGACTATTATTCACAAGCATGCCCTTTGGAAGTGCTTGCTTGATAAGTAAATCTGAATACTCATAAAAAATTGACAGGTATTTTCCTTCCCTAATGCCCTCTAGTTTCTTTCATAAGAGCTTTAATAATCCTATATAATAAAGAGGTAATATGCAAATTGACCCTCATGCCCTTACATCACAAGATGGCCACCCCCACCTCATGGCCACCACAAGATGGCTTTCCCAAATCATCAAAAGATGGCCACCCCATGTTGTCACAAGATGGCCTGCAGGGTGATGGTTGGGGGTGATTGGGCTGGCAGAGGAGCAGTTAGGTGTCAATCATGCTGACAGGGGAGCGGTTAGGTGTCAATCAGGCCAGCAGGAGAGCAGTTAGGGGGCAATCAGGCAGATAAGTGGTTAGGAGCCAGCAGTCCCCTATTGTAAGAGGGATGTTCAACAGCCAGTTTAGACCCCATCCCGCAGGGATCAGGCCTAAACTAGCAGTCAGACATCCCCTGATGGGTCTCAGATTAGAGAGGATGCAACTGGGCTGAGGGGGCATTGCCACCCAGTGCACAAATGTCATGCACTGGGCCTCTAGTAAAATAAAAAATAGCCAATGTAATTATTTCCAAAGAGAGTTCTCACTGATGATGTAGTAATAATACTAATATATTACAAATTGTTTTAAAATTTGTACATATCAGATATCCCCACAAAAATGTTTGTTGAGAAAATATTGAATATAAAAGACAAACATCTATCTTCCTATCTCCCCAAGTCCTTTTATATGAAAAATAATTTTAAAAAGACTTTTAAGAGGATAAAATTGTAATAAACTCATAATGTCATTGAAAGATGCAGGTGTGGTGGGAGAAGGTAGCCACCAGGATATTGAGGAATTGTTTAAGGAGAAAAATCAGGTGGAAATTGTAGTTACCATATCAACTGTAAAAACATTGATGTTATTATAGTTATCTCTATGCCAATAAAGTTGAAAACACCAATAGTTTTTAAGAAACATAAATTATCAAAATTAACACAAAAAGAAGGATATAATAAGCCTAAATAACTACCAATTTTAAAGAAATTTAATCAATAATCAATAATTCCCCCATCCACTAACCCTTGTCTGTCTTTTTTTTTTTTTTTTTTTTTTTTTTTTTTTTTTTTTGCTTAACTTTCTTTATAAGACTTATCCATGTTGGCTATAGCAGGAGATAAAACTCCTGTGTGAAAGATGCCCTCTCTGGAACCAGAAGGAAGGGAGACATTTAATCACCAGAGATGGTGGTGGTGGAGGGGAGGGCCTGAATGAATGTGAGAAATCCAGAATCTTCCTTCTAGTCTGTTTTTTACATCAAGAAATATCTCTGGAATCTTGACCTTTAAAGTCCTTGCTAACTTTTTTGTTCTCAGATATCTTCAAAAAGTTGATTTTCTTTAAATGTTATTCACCTTTTATAATTCTTCTCAGGAGAGAGTTTATATACTACAAGCTACTCATTGATAGCCACAAACAAAACTTCTGCCTTTTACAAACTTGATGAACAAACAAAACTTCAAAAAATGTCTAACCTTTATTTAACTTTCTGACCTGTTTCAGTTTCTGAAAAATTCTTTGGTTATTAAAAGTGTACTTTCCCCTTTCAAGTCATTTAATGCCCTCATATGGTAAAACAGAGCTGTAGAAAAATAAATAAATTTTTATTATAGTCATAACATTTAGTCCCCATAAAAGGGAAACAAATAGCTAGAAAAATATTAATATGGCCACCTGTGATATTTTCAAATATTAATCAATTATTATAGTAAGGAGAATTAGAGCACCCTCAAAGATGGAACTCAAAAATATCATTGGACAGACGAACAGGAGCATTTGACTATTCATAGTCTATAACAACTTCTAAGAGGAGAAAAACATTAAACTACTAAGAGGAGAAAAACATTAAATTTTTATAGTAAAAAGTATATATATTTTTTCATATAAGTCTTTATTGTTGAAAGTATTACATATATTCTTTTTATTGCCCACATTGACCACCTCCAGCCTGCTCCCACCTCCCACTGCACCCCAAACCTTCAGCACCCTATTGTCTGTGTCCATGGGTTATACATATATGCACGCAAGGTCTTTGTTTGACTATCTCTCACCCACCCACCCTCACTCACCTTCCCTCTGAGATTCCACACTGTTCTATGCTTCCATGTCTCTGAATCCACTCCGTTCATCAGTTTATTTTGTTACTTAGATTCCACATATGAGTGCGATCACTTGATACTTGTTTTTTCTGACTGACTTATTTCACTTAGCATGATACTCTCCAGGTCCCTTCATGCTGTCTCAAAGTGTAAGAGATTTTTTCTTTTATACTGCTGCATAGTATTCCATGGTATAAATGCACCACAGCCTTTTTATCCACTCATCTACTGATGGGCATGTGGGCTGTTTCCAGATCTTAGCTACTGTAAATTGTGCTGCTATGAACACAGAGATGCATACATTCTTTCTGACTGGTGCTTTGGGTTTCCTAAGGTATATTTTCAGAAGTGGCATCACTGGGTCAAATGGCAGTTCTATATTTAATTTTTGAGGAAACTCCATACTATTTTCCATAACCGTTGCACCAACCTGCATCCCCACCAACAGTGAACTATGGTTCCCCTTTCTCCACACCCTCACCAGCACTTGTCATTTGTTGATTTGTTGATGGTAGCCATTCTGACAGGCGTGAGGTAATACCTCTTTGTCGTTTTAACTGGCATCTCTCTGATGATCAGAGACTTTGAGCATTTTTTTTATATGTCTCTTGGTCATTTGTATGTCCTCTTTGGAGAAGTATCTATTTAGGTTCTTTGCCCATTTTTTAATTAGATTGTTTATCTTCCTTTTGTTAAGTTGTATGAGTTGCTTATATATTTTGGATATTAACCCATTAATTTTAATTTTTTTAATTTTATTGTTTAGGATGTTACAAATAGTACATATGTCTCTCCCCTTCCCACTGACCTCCCCCTAGCCTCCCTTATCCCCAGCACTTGCCCTCGTCCCACTGCCCCCAGTGTCTTAAGTCTGTTGGTTGTGCTTCTATGCATGCATAGAAGTCCTTCGGTTGTGCCAAGTATATTTCTTGGATCTGGCTAAAGAATATGAGATTCATCCTATATAGTTATGAAATACATGATAATGTCAATCTGAAATTGATATAAACATTTAAAAAGAGAAAGGTTGAGGTGAAAGTAGAGAAGTTGAGATATATCTATCATTTGTTGAACTCCTAATATGTGCTAAGTACTTTGCATGGGTCTTTGTTAGCATTATCTCACTTAATTCCTGTAAACATAATTAGGTATTTTTATTCCGTTTTACAAAAATGAAAATTGAGGCTTGGTTAGAATAAATAACTTCCCCCAAGTCACGTAGATAGGGACATTCAAATCCAACTCTGTTTGATTCTAGAACCCATACTCTTTCTGATGAATTGAGCTGATTTTAAAGAGAAACCAGGTTTTCTTATCAGAAAATAACAAATGCCCGAGAGAAGCAGAGCAAGGAGATGGAAGGAACCTGAGACCTCTGAGGAATTTTCTGGAATAGAGCCAAACTGCCAATGGGAAGTAGTTTCCTTGGGGCTTTTACATGAGAAATAAACTATTTTATTTAAACCATTGTATTGTGGGTGTCTTTGTTATGGCTGCTAAGACTTTACCTAATTAATACACATAGTTATACGATGCCACTTTTTGTTTATTTTTTCCTAAAAGAGATTATGGTTTTCATAGAAATCAAGAACCTCAGAATGTGAAAAAAAAAAAGTTAAAGGTCATCTTGTTCAACTTCCCTTCCATGCAGGAATCCTTTTGGCAATATCCTTCAGAGGACCACCGGGCTCTGTGTCACTCCTTATGTGAGGGGCTTTCTCCCACTTCACTAGGAGGATCAGACCATGGGGCTGCTCTATTATACTTTCAGACCTTCCCCTCTATGACTAACGATGTAGTAATTTATTATAAAGCATCAGTCTCTTCTACATGGCTGCCACTGGCTCACTAACATGTCTTCTTTTACCTCATAATAAAAAGGAGTCCCGGCAAGTAATTTTTTTTCTGTTCAGTAAGACTAACATTACCTAAATCAATTGGCTCACATTTCATTGCAGTCTTTTTGAGCACATGACTACATCTAGCTGCAAAGTTGGTTGGGAAATCTGTGCACAAGAACAGAAGAGATCTTGGAAGGACAATTAAGACTCTGCCACATTATAATTGGGACAAACACTACTTGGTAATCACTATTTGGTTACTACTACCATTTACTAATGAATAGCCTGCTCAAATTAACCAAATCCTTCGAAGAAAAATATTTAATTCCTGTCAAGGTAATACTCAAGTACTTCAATTTATGAAGCATGGAATTTCTCAGAAGAGCTCTGATTTCCTGTCAGACCTGGAGGATCAGTGCGGCAATTATGTGGGAGTTTTGAGGCTCAGAAAACAATTGATTGTCAATATCCTTGCAGGCTCATTTCTTATTGTCCTTCAGGTTTCTTAGCTGATTTTTTTAATGGTTCAAATGGGAGGAAAACTGGCAAATCTCCTAGATTTTTCTAAATTTTATACAATCTTAGCAAAGTACAAACCCATTGGATATAGTAAAAAATAAAAATAATAAGCCCCTCAGATAGGAAGCCAATTGTATTGCAAATATTTTATTAAATTTCTGGCTGGAGGACAGACTGCCAGCCAGTTCTTAGAGGTAGAGCAAAGGACCCACCCAGAAACATACCCCTGATATACACACTAACCAATCCAGAGCCTTACCTTCTCTAGCTTGCCTATACACCCCAGGAAGCAATATTCCTCTGCCTCAATCACCTGAGAGTCAGGTACCCAACAACTAGGGACCACTTCTATAGCCCAAAGCCTAAAGAAATTATTCAAAGTAGGTAATTCAAGGCAGTTTCTTTTTCTTTAGAAACCCTAATAAAAGCTCTGGTCTAAACTTCCCTCTCACTTCTGTCTTCTGCCTTCTGACCACCCTAATGTTTTTACTATGTGGCCCTGTGTGGTGTGCCACACCTGTGAGTCTCTAGACCTGTGAATATAATAAACTGTATTTTTCCTGAGCATTTCCTCTGTCTCTTCTAGTGGCTACACCTGACTGACCATTTCATAAAAGAATATAAGACATCAGTTTAACAGCTGATTGTACATATGCAGCCAAGTGGGGAACCCTGAAAGCAGATCTGCTGGCCTTGTATGTTTCCCTCCACCCTTTCCTAAGGTTGCTGCCACATGTCTTAGGGATTTGAGATTCTGCTCTTTTCCTTAGAGTTACTCCCATGCAACTTTCCTTTGCAAAGCCATGGTCACTGAGCAGGTGGAGTATGGAACAGTTGAGGGGACGAAATCTCCGAAATGATTTCTCTAACTATATGAATTAGAAATTTCATCATCTCAGATTCACTGGGGATTTGTCAGTTTCAGATGTCTTTAAGAGATCCTGTTAAAGTGAAAATGCCTTTGAAAGAAACAAGTATCAGTAATTAGTTATCCTCAAGCTTGAGCATTAGAAGCACCTAGCAAGTTTCTCAAATTTACAAATGCTCAGACTCCACCTACTAAGTCTCTAAGAATCTCTGGAATGGGACTTGGGCTTTTCTATTTTATGTCCAACTTTCCAGATGATTCTATGCCAGGATTCTGGATCCAAAGACTTATGCCACTCTCAGTTAATAATTCAGATTCATCAACAATCGAGAGTTGTTTTGTAGGATTATCGTTTGGAAAAAGGAGAGGAAAAGAGAATAGGAGCAGGAATTCTCTGGAAATGCCATGGAAAAACTTGAAAACAAGTATGGCTTCTTCTTGGCCCCTTATTACCCTTGAATAAAAATTGGCCATTTGTAAAACAATATACTTCATTAGCTCTTTCAGTTCAGATACCCTCACCATAGAGGAATGTCTAATCCCACTCTCTCTCTAGCCACCAGGAAATATTATGTCACAGTTTGTTTCTCCCTGGATTACAAAATCAGGAAGGCATGAGTATTAGGAGGAATCCTTAAAAGAACTTTCACTCCATCCTCACTTCCAGGCAGGGCTACAGGACTTCTGGAAAAGCCAACACTCCCAAGTATCACACTGAAAAGGAAAGGCAATCTGAAGCATTCTGCAGCCTCTTCCTTCTGTCTACACTGGACTTTCAGAACAGGCACCTTTTCCTTACACCCAACTTCATCTTCTCTGCTTGATATTCAAGTCTATTTTATCCAGTTTTCATCCTTTTGGATATATGGAAATCAGTGGGTTGGGGGCCTCCTGATTCTTAAAGAATTCCCCCAATCCTTTCTTTTTTTTAGATGAAATAACTCTGATTTCTATAACCTTTCTTATAGTCTCATTTGCTATTCCTTTATTTTCACAGCTCTACTTTGGATGTAATTTCTCATAACAGGAAATAAACCAATGCCAAATATAACCAAAGAGTTATTTTCTGTCTTTTCTAAGACATTCTCCAGTTAACATGGTCATTTTAGTTTTGTGTTTTGTTTTTTTTAAAAGAAAGCTTTGCTGGCGATTGCTAATTTAGATTTAATTTGTGGTCCACATGTTCTTGAGTTACTGAGGAAAGCTACTCGGTTTGAAGAAAATAGCTGCAGGCTAGACATTCAGAGACTTGCCTTCTAGACCTAATTTTGTCACAATTAAACTATATATCCTTTGTTTACTTTTAAAAACAAAAAAACGGAGGGCTGCTGTGAGAGACTGGAGCATTCCCAGGCCTATTTGTTTCACCTACAAAGTGAATCAAATAAACAAGTTGACCTTTAAATTCATCCCTATTCTAAAATTCTTATTCCCACTTTGCTTTATTTTGGTTCATTTTTTTAATAACAAAGTAATCTGAACTCCTGTGACACTTTATTTGTACATTTCTTTTTTATTCAATAGTTTAATATTTAAATATGTTATATTTTATTTTAAAATTTTTATCTTCATTGTTGAAAGTATTACCGATGTCTCCTTTTCTCTCCCTCCCTCCCCCCACCCAGGCCTTCTCCACATTATTGTCTGTGCCCATGGGTTATGCATATATGCATATAAGTTCTTTGGTTAATCTCTTCTGGCTCCTCTCCCCCCATTCCCTCTGAGATTCATCAGTCTGTTTCATGCTCCCATGTATCTGGATCTGTTTTGTTCGTCAGTTTATTTTGTTCATTAGATTCCACATATAAGTGAGATCCTATACTTGTCTTTCTCTGACTCGCTTATTTTGCTTACATTTTTTATAGTTGCATTATTCCCTACCAACAACATAATTATTTTTCTCATGATGCGTGCCACACTTTCCTAGTATAGAGTAAAATCTCCTTAAAGGCGGGTCCCAATAAACTCCATGAGGGCTTTAGCACAGCCTTTACCAATAAACATTTGTTGAATGAGGTTATGCATGAATATGTAATGTTCCTCTGTCAAGTTAAAGGTAACTATTTTGGAGTAGAAAAACTGTGCTGATAAATTTTTCCTATGTGCCCTAAATTTGTCCTCCCTGGCAAATCTGTCCTGCCTGCCCCCTCTGTCTATTTGTACTGGCCTCTTCTGAATGTTCTATTGCATGTAGATATGTCATTGACAGACAGATAATTGTGGATAAACAAACTTATTTCCCACAGGAGAAACTCAAAGGTTTTAAAAGATTTTCAGTACAAAAAGAACAAATACTCTAGACTACAAGATAGAAAGAAGAAAAGGCTAGAAAAGTAGAGAGGAGTTCAAGTTGAAAAATAACTCTCTGGAGTAAAATGAGAACAGGTGTCCTGAGGAGCCCAAACTGAAGAGGTTAAACTGCCCAGAAGATTGGAGATTTGGACTCAAGGAACTTGGTGAGAATATTCTCAAAATATCTGTTTTCGGCACTTGTGACTTTCTAACTTGTAAATACTTTGAACGGCTATTGGCTCACCTGCTGGAGAGAGCCCATATCACTGCACGCTAGAGACCCAAAGGGTTTGGAGTATTGTCATGGTGACAACTTAATATGAAAAGTGGCACAAATTGGAATGGAAGGTTGCTGTGAGAGATTGGAACGCTTCCATGCTGAAAGAAGAACAGTATGACCCTAAGCTCTGGGGAACCAACTAAAGATGAGGTGACTGCTGGTTCCACCTCCGTTCCAGAAGGCCAGCTTAGGCACAACCAATCTACTACTGACCATTCTTACTCTGTTCTTGAAAGAAGTCTCGTAGACCTTACCTTAGATAGTTTGCAGTTTATTTTTATTAAGTCTTTGACTGAGTAAAATAGAATTTGATGTGGGCCAACTCACCAGAAGCAATAGAGACATGACAGACATGTATGTGCATGCAGAGACTGCTCCAGAGTATCAACAACCACCCAGGGATTCAGGTGTAACCAATCCAACATATCCTCATTTCATATCGATACAATGAGGATATGGTCTGAGCACCAGAGCACACACCACTCCCCATCGCCCTTGTTTTTAACGCAGTGTTGAAACAATTTGATGGCACTTCTGTATGAGTTGGAGGCCAAGGACTTCAGAGAACAGAACAATGAGTGCCCTCATATCTGAGATTATAGGGCTTTATTGTTGCAGGCTAGAAGTGGCCCTCCAAGAAAATTGTTCTTGGGATCTTGTTACTGCCAGAAAGAATGGTCACAAATTAGCCATTCTAAGACCCAGGACACCACTTCTGTCAGTCATTTTCCAACTTTTTCCAGGCTTTTAGTTAAGTAAGGACTCAGTGAAGCATCATAGTCTAAGTATGGTCTCTGGGGTCAGTCTTCCAGAGTCTAGAAGCCTCAAATTTTAGGTGGCAAGTTACTTAGCATTTCTCAGAATAGTAATATATTTATATTTTTAAGGTTATATTTCAAATAAAATACAAGACATGTTTAATTAATAGATTCAAATTTATCCTCTATATTTTTCATATGAGGCAAACTCATTTTTGCCATCTTTTAAAAAAAAAAAACAGTCTTGGGTTTATTCTATAGCATCCATTAAGAAATGGGGCTCAGATCAAGAGGCCACCCAAAATCAGGCAGGTGTGCCTTCTCTTAAGCTAGCTTTTTTCTCTTCATGGCTACAGAAATCCAAGATGCATCCCAAAATTGTGAGAAATGTCTCATCTATCCACATTTCAAATGACAGATTGAGAAATAAAAACATGGCAAAAATGAGACTTTTAATAATGCTCTAGAGAGCATACATCCATTTTACAGGATCACCAAAAGACCTAGTAATTAATGGGCTGGGGCCTTTTTTAGTTACTTCCTTTTGTCTAGGGAGTTTTCCTAGAACCCGTGTTATCAGCCACGTGTACTGCTCATATTCTTTTTCTCCCCACCCCCATATTCTGTTTGCTCTGGGGAAATTTAGCAATGGCCTGGCCCTCTGTTGTTTCTTTTCTATTAAATTAAATTAAAGGCATGCTTAATAGACTAACAATAAACAAATTAAACCAAACAATAGAGACAGATAAAACAACAATCAACAGACAAGTGCCCATAACACATAGATAAAACTTAATAAATCAGAGTTTTTTTCATGGATTTTATTCTATTCTGCTCTCCATAGCATTGACTGGCCTCTAAAGTTATTTTAGCTAAAATCTGCCTGTCCCAAGGCATCATATGGTAATTTTCAGACAAAGAATTAAAGAGACTTTCTGAAAAATGACTGTTATCTCCATTTTCTCTAGTTGTTGAGCCTTTCTACACTGGAGGCGGAGGATCTGGGGCCTTAGGTATTATAGAGTTTTAATCCCTAATTTGAATTGGACATAATGCAGTTCAAACAAGATCCCACATAGTTAAATATGACAAGGGCACTCTTTTTCCTTGAGCCTGATTTACGAGAGTACCTTTTGATATTTTAATTCCTTTATCCATGAGCATGCAAGAAAAAATTTAAAATGATATTTTTGCCTTTTACTCGAATTCTTCACCATTATAGCCTGGCTGAAATAAAAGACGTTCCTTGTCCACTTATAGTTTGCAACTCTGAAGTTGGTATGGGCTTTTGCCCAGTGTATTTTCCCACCTCTCTGGTGAACCTTTTTTCACTCAGGCAAATATTCTTCTTCAGATGCCTATTCAGGGGCCAGATGTGAATACCACATCCATTTGTGACTAGGGTTCAGGATCTGGGAAAGGGATGGCACACAAATGAATACACTAGAGGAGAAATACGAATTTAGGAGCCATGGGGGACCAGGTGGAAACCTTTCTCTCTAGTGGCGAGGCTCCCTGACCTCTGAGTCCTGTTTGCTTTTATTCACTTGAATACACATTTGACCTTTAGGAATGCATAAAGGCATATCAAAGATAAAATTTGGTAAACAGTAAAAGGGTTATCAGGTTAGGGGATTGCCTTGAGCCATTTGGTCAACAGCAGGGCAACATTATACTGATTTTCAGCCCTGCTGAATATCACATTGATATACTATTTATTGTTGATCTTAGCCTCCAGCTGTATACAACATATATAATGGAATATTACTCAGCCATAAAAAATAATGAATGCTTGTCTTCTGAAACAAAATGGATTGACCTAGAAGATATGCTAAATGAAATAAGTTACAGGAAAAGACAAATATCATATGATTCCACTTATATGTAGAATCTAAAAACAAAATAAACCAACAAACAAAACAATCATAGATACAGAGAACATTTTGATGGTTGTCAGATTAAGGAGGGTTGTGGGGTGGTGGTGGCGGGGGCTGAGAGAAAGAGGAAGAAATTAATATGTGCAAATTGTCAATTATAAAAACACTAGAGGCCCGGTGCATGAAATTTGTGCATGGGGAGGGGGGATGTTCCTCAGCCCAGCCTGCACCCTCTCCAATCTGGGACCCCTTGAGGCATGTCCGACTGCCCATTTAGGCCTGATTCCAGTAGGATAGGGCCTAAATGGGCAGTCAAACATCCCTCTCACAATCCAGGATTGCTGGCTCCCAACTGCTCACCTGCCTGCCTTCCTAATTGCCCCTAACGGCTTCTGTCTGCCAGTCTGATCACCCCCTAATCATTCCCCTGCCAGCCTGATTGATGCCTAACTGCTCTCCTGCCAGCCTGTTTTCCCATAACTGCCCTCCCTTGCAAGCCTGATTGCCTCTAACTTTCTTCCCCTGCAGGCCTGGTCCCCCAACTGCAAGCCTAGGTCCCCCCACTAACTGCTCTCCTCTGCAGGCCTGGATCCCCCCCAACTGCCCTTCCCTGCAGGCCCAGTTGCCCCTAACTTCCCTCCGCTGCCAGCCTGGTCCCTCCCAACTGCTCTCCCCTGCTGTCCTGATCACCACAACCGCCATCCCCTGCTGGCCTGGTCCTTCCCAAATGCCCTCTCCTGCTGGCCATCTTGTGGCGGCTATGTTATGTCCACATGGGAGCAGGATCTTTGACCACATGGGGGCATCCATCTTGTGTGTTGGAGTGACAGTCAATTTACATATTACTCTTTTATTAGATAGGATTCATGGGCATACAAAGTATAGCACAGGGAATATACAATAGTTAATAATATTGTAAAAATTATATATGGTGTCAGATGTGTACTAGACTTATTGGGGGATCACTCTATCAGTTACCGGTATATATATTTTTAAAGTTAGTGGAGGTAAACGTGTTACTTCACCAACTAAGTTGCAATGGAAGGGAAATGAAAGCCCCAAGAAGCCACGGTTTCCATTTGAAACAGAAATGCTTCCATCACACACACAAAAGATAATGGAATTCTAAGAAATAGGAACAATAAAAAAAATCCTATTCTATTTATTCTTATTTACATTACTTCCCTCGATAGCCTACCATTCATGCTGAAAATGATAACCCAGAAGAAAAGGAAAAGAGAACAATCCCTACTTCCTCTGCCTTCCAGTCCTTCCTCACTCATCAGTAAACTGAAGACAGGAGTGTTGAGAGAATGTGTACATATCAGGGAATGACTTCAGAGGAATGATGATGTGAGAAACCACCTTTTCCTCACCCCCTAAGATTTAAACCAATTATAATTCAACAAAGAAATTCTGCTCAACATGGATGCACACCTGAAAGATCCATGCATTTAAACATCTAAAGGAGGGAAACTGGGAATAAACAGAGAGACAAAAAGGGAGGAGAGTACAAATGGCCCACAGATGCAGCCCTGCATCCAGGATCTCACAGCATGGCCAGCCAGAAGAGGGGAAAAAGTCAAAGTAACAGATGTTTCCTTAGACTAGGAGGAACAGAGAGCTAGGATGGAGCACTCCAGCAGGGCAAGAAGAGGAGAGCAAACAGTCACTGAACCAGCAGATGCCTGACAGAGCATGGGGTTCTGCTGTGTGGCTCTCCACTATTGAGTCAGGTGATAGTAATTCAGACAAAAGAAAAAAAGGAACCACAGAGTTCTGCCACTACTTGGACTCACAAAACTCACCTCTTGTTGTCCTTGGAGTCAGGTCCAGGATTATATTATCTGTAAACCAAGAGCTGTTGTAGCAGAACCACTGTTTCTCTCTCTGACTGATACTCAGGAGCGGTGCTTTGGGCAGGTCAGGGGTCACCATTACAGTTAGGGGAAAACAAATCCCACCCCAAGCAGCACAGCTGTACTGTCTTACAGAAGCCATGGAGGTTCAAAACAGAGAGACCACAGAGGAGACATTATATATATATATATATATATATATATATATATATATATATATATATATATATATATATATATATTTTCCCCTTGTGATTAAGCACCATCTACTGGAAAATAGTAAAAAGACTTCTTCAGAGATAACTGGGTAAGCAAAGAGAACAGCAAATACCACAGTAACAAAGATGACCAGAAAGAAAATGAAAAACCCCCAGAAAGCATGCTAAAAATCACAGAAGTATGTGCTATAAATTACAGAGATTTCAAAATTGCAGTTTTGAAAATACTCAATGATAAGCAAGATAATTCTGACAGGTAATTCAGTGCACTCAGAAAACAAAGTAATGAACAAAACAAGTACTTTACCAAAGAGATTGAAACTTTAATAAAGAACTGGTAAGAAATCCTGGAAAAGAACCATACAATTTAGGGGGTTAAGAGTGAACTACTGAGCATAGATAACTGAGCCAATCAAATGGAGGAAAGAATTAATGATATTGAGGAAAAGAATCAAGAAATTATGCAGATGGAAGGAGAGAGAGACCTGATCATAAAGAAAAATGAAACACCTCTGCAAGACTTTTTTGAGTCTATCAGAAAAAGCAATATCAGAATTATATGTGCTGAGGATGAAGAAAGAAGGAAGCATTGAATGGAGAGTCTATTAAAACAAATAGTGGATGAGAACTTCCCAAATCAATAGAAAGAACTAGATCCTTGAAACCAAGAAGCAATTAGAACACTTGGTTATATCAATGCAAAGAGGCTCTCTCTAAGGCACAAGATATTAAAGCTGCCAAAAATTAATGACAAAAAAAAAACAACAAAAAAAAAACCAAAACTTCTCAAAGCAGCCAGAGAAAAGAAGGAAGTGACCTACAAAGAAAAACCCATCAGAATTTCATCTGACTTCTCAGCAGAAAATCTACAAGCCAGAAGAGAGTGGAACCAAATACTCAAACATCTGAAAGAGAAAAATGCCCAGCCATGAATAATTTATCCAGCAAAATTATCCTTTAAATCTGAAAGAGAAATAAAGATGTTCCCAGACATACAGAAGATGAGGGATTTTATCACCAGAAAACCTCCAATGCAGGAAATACTCAAATACTTTATTCTATCTGAAATAAAGAACATAAGGTCAAAAACCTTACAACATAAACAGGTCATATTTATGACAACAAAATCATAAAAGGGGAGCGGAGAAGGTATGAACTGGCAAAAGAAGATTAAGATCAGATGAACTTATATAGGCAACTTCATTTTCCATAAACCTAATGGTAGCCACACACACAATTCCTAAAACCAGAACATATAGAACAAAAAAAAGGAAACAACAAAAAAATGAAACTAGAGAGAGAGAGAGAGTTAGAGAACAAAAGAAAGTTGTCTGGAAAACTACCAAACAAACAAACAAACAAGCAAAAACAGACAGAAACATAAAGGAAAAGAACCAATGGAGGCACAGAGCTACCAGAAAACAAAAGATAAAATGGCTGTAGGAAATCCTTATATATCAATAATTACCCTAAATGTAAATGATCTGAACTCTCCAAAAAAGAGGCACAGAGTAGCAAAGTGGATCAAAAAACAAAACAAATGCTGCCTACAAGAGGCACATCTAAGCTGCAAAGATAAAGTTAGATTCAAAGTTAAAAGGTAGAAAATGATTTTCCAAGCAAATAACATCCAAAGAAAAGCCAGTATAAGCCATACTTATATCTGACAAAATAGATTTTAAGATAATAAGAATCGATCGATACTTTATAGTAATAAAGGGAACTCTACATCAAGAAAACATAACAATTTTGTTTATTTGGGTCCTCTCTCTTTGCTTCTTGGTGAGCCCTGGCTAGAGGTTCATCAATCTTGTTTATCCTTTCAAATGGAAGAACAAACCATGTTCATGGATTGGTAGAATCAACATCATAAAATGTCCATACTACCCAAAGCAATCTACAGATTCAATGTAATCCCCAATTAAAATACCAATTACATATTTCAAAGATCTAGAACAAACTCTCCAAAAATTCATTTGAAATAAATTAAAAATTAAAAAAGACCCCGAATAGCCAGAACAATCCTGAGAAAGAACAAAGTTGAAGGGATCACAATACCAGATATCAAGCTATATTACAAAGCCACAGTTGTGAAAACTGCCTGGTACTGGCCCAAGAACAAACATATAAACCAATGGAATAGAACAGAGAATGCAGAAATTGACCCAAGCCATTATACTTAATATTTGATAAAGGAGGCAAGAGCATACAATGGAGTCAAAATAGCCTCTTCAATAAGTAGTGCTGGGAAATTTGGACATACACATGCAAAAAAATGAAACTAGATCACTAACTTACACCATACACAAAACCAAACTCAAAATGGCTAAAAGACTTGAATGTAAGACGGGAAACCATAAAAATCCTATAAGACTCCATAGGTAACAAAATAGCAGACATATGTCACAGCAATATCTTTACAGATACATCTCCTAGGGCAATGGAGACTAAGGAAAAAATAAACAAATGGGACGACATCAAAATAAAAAGCTTCTGCATGCAAAACAAAAGAAATCATCAACAAAACAACAGGAGAGCCCATAGCATGGGAGAACATATTTGCCAATGCTATTTCTGATAAGGGCTTAATCTCCAAAATTTACAGAGAACTCATACAAGTTAACAAAAGGAAGATAAACAATGCAATCAAAAAATGATCAAAGGATGTAAATAGACACTTTTCAAAAGAGGACATACAGCAGGTCTAAAGGCATATTAAAACATGCTCAAAATCACTAATTATCCAAGAGATGCAAATCAAAACAACAATGAGAGACTATCTCACACCTGTCAGAATGGCTATCATAAAAAAATCAATAAACAACAAGTGAGGATGTGGAGAAAAAGGAACCCTCATGCACTGCTGGTAGGAATGCAGACTGGTGCAGCGACTGTGGGAGACAGTATGGAGTTTTCTCAAAAAATTAAAAATGAAACTCCCATTTGGCCCAATAATCCCACTCCTAGGACTATATCCCAAGAAACCAGAAACACCAATCAGAAAGGATATATGCACCGCTATGTTCATAGCAGCACAATTTACAATAGCTAAGATTTGGAAACAGCCTAAGTGTCTATCAGCAGATGAGTGGATTAAAAAACCGTGGTACATCTACACAATGGAATACTATGCCACTATAAAAAAGAAGGAACTTTTAACATTTGCAACAGCATGTATAGAACTGGAGAACATTATGCTAAGTGACATAAGCCAGTCGGAGAAAGATAAATATCACATGATCTCACTCTTATGTGGGATATAATGATCAACATAATTTGCTGAACAAGAATAGATCAATCTAGAGACAAATGGTAGGGGAGGGGGGCGGTAGAGAGCAACCAAAGGACTTGTATGCATATTAGCATAGCCAATGGACACAGACACTAGGGTGGTCAGGGCTTGCCCTGGGGTGGGAATGACTGTTGATGGGGGGAGGGAAGGAGATCAATTGGGGACAAAGGAGACATATGTAAAACTTCAGACAATAAAAAATGGAGGGAAAAAGACATATACACTTCTATGTTCAGTGAAGCATTATTCATAGTGGCCAAAACATGGAAACAACCAAAGTGTCCTGTGATAGAGGACTGGATAAAGAAGACGTGGTTCCTTTGCATGGAATACTACTCAGCCATAAGAAAGGATGAAATAGCCGGGACTGGTTTGGCTCAGTGGATAGAGCATCAGCCTGCGGACTGAAGGGTCCTGGGTTCGATTCCGGTCAAGGGCATGTACCTTGGTTGCGGGCACATCCCCAGTGTGGGGGGTGCAAGAGGCATCTGGTCGATGTTTCTCTCTCATCGACGTTTATAACTTTCTGTCCCTCTCAATTCCTCTCTGTGTAAAATCAATAAAATATATTTTAAAAAAAGAAAAGAAAAAAAGAAAGGATGAAATAGCTCCATTTGCAAGAACGTGGATGGACCTTGAGAACATTATGCTAAGTGAAATAAGTCAGTCAGAAAAAGGTAAGAAATATATGATTTCACTCATACCGTGTTTCCCTGAAAATAGGACCTACTTACAGGTTTCCTTCTGAGAGAAATATAAGGCATCCCCCAAATATAAGGCCTATCTCCAGACTCTTGATATTGCAATAAACAAGCCATTCAAAGACAATTTGCACATAGAAATTAATGACTACATTGAAAATAGAATAAAGAGAAATCAGTGTGGAAATTTTGTGAAACCTAAACTGCAAGAAGTTGTGACTTGGGTGAAGAATTCATGGGAGAAAATCACTGACAGTTGCATTGCAAATGCACTGAGAGATATAGTCATTAATTTCTATGAGCAAATTGTCTTTGAATGGCTTGTTTATTGTAATATCAAGAGTCTGGAGATAGGCCTTATTTTGGGGGGATGCCTTATATTTCACTCAGAAGGAAACCTGTAAGTAGGTCTTATTTTCGGGGAAACACAGTATGAGGGAAATGGGTCCTAATATATGGTGACAGGAGATTTGACTTTGGGTAGTGGGCACATAGTGCAATATACAGATCTTGTAATGTCTAAACCCACACCTGAAACCTATATGTTCATGTTGACCACTGTAACCCCAGTCAATTTAATAAATAAATATTAAAAGATAAATAAATAAATAAATAAATATTTTTAAAAGAATGTATATGTATCAGAAGTGAAATGAAAACAATTGGATTAGTTTTGTATAGTGTTTTTACTATTTTAAGGATGTAAATAGAAATAGAGGTATGAAATTGTAATTGTATATTAGTGATTCCCTATTAGTTAAACACTCTTACATTAGCATTTAAAGCTGACATTATCCTATATATTAAAGAGGTAATATGAAAATTGATTGTCATGCCTTCACAAGATAGCTGCCTACAACCAGGCCAGCGGGGGGTTAGTGAGGGATGACAAACAACTGTACAGCAGGCTGCGTGTGGTGACCAGCTGGCAGGAGGTGCAGTTGGGGGTGACCAGGCCAGCAGGGGGAGTAGTTGGGGGGTGACCAGGTGAGTAGGGGGGGCAGTTAGGGGCAACCAGCCTGGGGGGGGGGGCTGCAATTGGGGGCAACCAGGACAGCAGGGGGAAATGTTGAGAGCAATTAGGTTGGCAGTGGAGGCAGTGAGGGGAGACTAGGCTGGTAGGGGAGCAGTTGGGGGTTACCAAGCCAGCGGAGGTGGGGGGAGGGGCAGTTGGGGGGGACTGACCAGGCCAGCAGGGGTGGCAGTAAGGAGTGACCAGGCTGGCAGGGGGGCAGTTAGGAGCAACCAGAACGGCAGGGAGGAGACAGTTGGGGGAGACCATGCCGGCAGGAGGGGCAGTTAGAGGCAATTGGGCCGGCACACAGAGGCAGTGAGGATATAGCCCAGGTTCAACTCTCAGGCCAGCAAGACGGGGGGGGGGGGGGGGGGGGCAGTTAGGGATGACCAGGCAGGCAGGCAGCTAAGTGATTAGGAGCCAGGGGTCCTGGATTGGAGAGGGTGTAGGCTGGGCTGAAGAGACACCTCCTCATGCACGAATTTCATGCACCGGGCCTCTAGTACAATATAAAGATGAATGGCAAAAGTCATATTAACAATTTAAAATGTTTCTTTACTTAAGTAGGCATTAGATAGTAAATAAAATATATCATGACAAATTTAGAGACTGTGGGATAAAGGAAAATGTGTTATTTTGTTGTACCTTTAAAAGCACTTTTCCCCTGCCTTTTGAACAAGGGGTCCCAGGATTTCATTTCACCCTGAACCTCACAAATTCTGAAGCCAGACCTGTTAAAGATAACTATTCCACCTCCCATTTTACGTATGACAAAACTGAGGCTGGACGACGCCGCCCAACCTAACTGTACCCAAGATCACAGTGAGAAGCAGACCTGGTTCGATAACCAGGTTCAACTCTCAGGCCAGCACTCTTTCCACCATTTTTGCAGCTGTCAGGGAAAAAAAGAAAGAAACGCACAGGAAAAACACAGCAACAAAACCAAACTGGTTTAAAACTAGGGATTTCTATACAGTATTTCAATTCAGGAAGTTCAAAGAATGACCAAATTAGACACATTTGCTTCAAATGACTCTCAGAGGCTTTGAAGATGGCTTTGTGACATCTTGTTTAAAGCAAGGAAGCATATTTTATGAGCCTTAAGTTCTCCCATGTTACTCGAGAGCTTAAATAGATTATAAATACAGCAGAGAGAGTATTCATGGGAAATCATTAAGGCTAACTGCCTATTTGTAAAGCTGGTTGGTTTCCAGTTAAGTTTTTTTAAAAGAAAAATAAAGATGCGGTTTTTAAATGTGGACAGAGGAGGGCTTGTGACCTGCCTCTTTGAATATTTAAATGTTGGTGTCCACAGTGGTTACAAGTATCAGAGGACCACATGGACAGCAGGGACAAAAGACTTGATCTTCCTTTGATGTGAGTGACATTCTTGGTAGTTAGAGAAGTACCACCTGCCCTTTACTTTTTGAATTAAAAAATAAAAATTACCAGATGCAAGACCTGCACCACTAGAGAAATCTATATCTAGAATCACAAGATTTGATATGCAAAAATAAATAAAATAAAAACCTAAATTAATCTAGCTTGAGTTAAAAATAATCTTCTTGGTTAAATGTGTTTTGCTGATTAAATAAATCTCCTTGTAGCCCTTAATGCTCTGAACCCCATCCCACACTCTGACTTCCTCCTTCTCCCTTTCCCCCACTCAGGGTCACAGACCCTTCAGCTCCCACAGAGTGTAAGTAAACACTAAACATTATAGTTAGGGATTGGGACATGCGAGTGTCGATCATCATAATTGGAGCTAACCTTTATTGAGCGTTTACCATTTACTGAGCACTGCACTAAGAACTTTATGTTAATGACCTCAATTAATGGTTGCAATAGTTCTACAAGGCAGGATTATCTCATTTTAAAATGAGGATACAAAATCAAAGAGAGATAAGTATCTGCACCCTAGGTCATACCATATCTAGAATTCTAAGCCAGTCTGATATCAGTTATTTAATAGTATGAAGTTAAGATACTGAGCTCTCTGTGCATTTATTATTTCTTTTACCTCCACCTATATCTTCTTATTTTTTTCTTGGTGTTGCTCACCATTACAGTACCCTGCTACTGGACACAATTAGTCTAGTATAGTGATATACCGAAACCATTACTAGGTCACCATAGGCCAGAGTCTTTGTGGGAATTAGAAAGAGGCATCATTTTCTGAATATTAATTTTATAACCTGCTACTTTTCATTTATTACAAATTCATTTATTACAAACTAGTAAGCTTGCACCCTGCATTCATTTCACTGACTTCCAACTCCCAGGAGATTGTCTGGATAGAGATTGGAGAGTTGGGTGCTATTAAAGAAAGTCATTAAACTTAATAACACTTAATTGGCAGACATGCAGGGTAGAACTCCATATGTCTTGTCTATTAGAGTTCCTGAGAGAGAACAGAATGCAAACATTAGGGAAATAAATAAAATCAATAAGAGTTTGCCTGAACACAACCCAAGGCTAGCGGATAAATGAAGGTAAGAACTAGATCTGCTTTCAAAATAATGGCCTGATTCTGACCCAAATAATAATTTCCCTGCCATCTAACTGAGAACTCTTCAGCATTCAACTTGTCTGAATCTCCACAAAGCCATTAAATGTAGGAGACATAGTCATTTCTTTTATTGTGGGAGAAGCCCTCATTACTATGGAGGTTTCTAGAATCTGCAACAGGGAATTAAATCTTTCTTTTCATTGATGGGACAAAGAAAAAGAAGCTAGTCATTTGGTATGGTTCAAAATTCTAACATTTCCAGGTGGGTACAATACATGTTCTAATTTCAAAGGCAGATTGTTAAGATACAAGAAATATTAAGTAAAACTTATCACTCTGTCAAAATGTGGCTGTATAAAAGCCAACGCTTCATCTTGGCTGTGGACTTCAGAAAGTTTCCTGTCAGAACTCTCCTTATGGGTCTTAGGATCTCCTCTCTCACAATGGCTGACATTTTGGATGACATGGACTTGGATTGTTTGAGTCTTAAGTGAGAAAAGACCCAGGTGAACCATCAGAGTCTTGCTAGTCTTTAATAACTGTATAATAGGGCTATCATTTAGTTTGAAGTGTGTATGGGAGAATGGCAGGAATCAGAGCCTCAGAGAATGCAAAGTCAACCCCTTTACTAATAGGAAGTCACATTGGGGGCAGCAAATCCCCTGAAGTAGCAAGTTTCTGTCAGAAGCTTCTGTACTAAGATTAAAGGGCAGAGAAGTTTGGAAAAGAAGGAAGCAAATGTCAGACAGATAACAGATTTATTTTCAGGATTATGTAAAGCACAAAAAATGAAAGGACTTCCACTGTGCAGTGTTGTCATGGTTACCTGATCTCTTATCAGAAAGGAGAATCAAGCCGGGACTGGAAACCTAGAAGAGGCAGTAACCAGAGAGGCCTGCAGTTCCACAAGAGCTTTTCATCCAAATGAAGTTGTTTATGAGAGTATAAAATAGGAATAACATTTTGCTGCTCTCGATAAATTTTAAAGGATCTTATTTTGAAGTGTAGAATAAGGACTTTATTCTGCTATGCTTTCTAAAATGTGAAAACATGGTGATTAAAACAGCATTGTTTGCAAGGTACTGTAAATAAACAGGGGGGAAATGTACCTTTAAAAATTCCTCTCAATTCACTAAAAGAAATATTTTCCTAAACAGCAAACTTGGAGCAGAGGCTGAGTTCTTTAAGAGAGCTTCATTTTTCTCCTCCAAAATATTTTAGAGGATTTTATTTGGAGCCTACCAGTTTAAGAGAGAAACTGGCCAATTCTTTTTAGGGATTAAAAAGAAAGCCCTCTTGGTTTCTGCTTCCTGGTCAGCATAAAATGCTGATAGCATGAATAGCATGGATGGAGGAACAATTTACCACTGCCGTCCTCCACCACCTGCCCCACCTGCCTCTACAAATGCATAACCAGCATAAACCTTTGTCCTGGAAAAACAGACACTACAGATTGCTTTGCAAATCACCATCCAGTCCTCACCATGCCTAACAACAATTTGCCAAATGTCCATACCTCCAAGATGTGTAGTTGGAATCTGCATAGGCCACTAGTTTGAAAAGATTTAGCTACAGGAAAGAATGGGAAATTTGACCCATTCTTATTTCACCAAATTGGAAGGGTTGGGGGGGGGGGCTGGGAAATCAGAAAAGGTCAGTGTTTCTTTAACAGCTCAATCTTTCAGTTACACCCATTTCTCATTTCCCCACTAGAAAGTCACTAAGCCCAACAGGGTAAACCATTCAAAGGTGACAAATAAGCTGGTACTCACTGTACCTTTGACTTCTCTGGGGGAGAAAAAGGGGGAGGAATGACGAGAATCAGCATTTATTGAGAGCTTACTGCGAGCTAGGTATTGTACTAGGTGCTTCACGTGTAATATGCTACATAATAACAGACAGTATTGAGTAGGGTCCTCATTTAAATACGAGATGCTAAGGCTCAGAGAAGATAGGTAACTTGCCTCTGAACTCACTGATTGCTTTGTCCAAACCAGAGAGGACAAAGTGCGAAGGGTTCTCACCCATATACTGTCACTCCCTAGAAAATGTGTGGAAATGTCTACAGTTATCTTCCAGTTCAGCCCTTTACAAATTTAAATAGATATTGTTTTAAGTTATAATCATCATATTTATTTTATATTACATTTTGCATTCCATATTTTAAAATTATGTGGATAGTTAGATTACACGACCTATGAATTTCACTTCAGAATTATAAAGGGGCTTCTCAAAATAGGAATGATGTACAGGGAGGCTCTGAGTCTGAGAGGCCTGAAAACCACTGCACCAACTGGTTATTTCCAGGTAAATGAAGAGTTGACTAATTTTTCTTTAAAATTTGGAACACTGAAGCATTTCTCAAGTCTAAAGTGAGAAGTCATTATTACTGGTGTACAGCTGTAAAGTTTTTAAAAATAAATTAAACAGCCCTGCTGGCGTGGTTCAGTGGTTGAGCATCAACCTATGAACCAGGAGAGCATGACTGATTCCCAGTCAGGGCACATGCCTGTGTTGCAGTTTCCATCCCCAGTGTGGGGCGTGCAGGAGGCAGCCTATCAATGATTCTCTCTCATCGTTGATGTTTCCCTCTCTCTCTCCCTCTCCCTTCCTCTCTAAAATCAACAAAAATATTTTTTAAAATATAAATAAATAAACTACACACATTTCTAAACAGTCACAGAGGAGAGGAAAATCCAAATGTCTTTGTAAGGATAACTTTCCTTTTCACTGTACCAAGTCTAAGGGTGAGAGGCCAGACTGCTAAGGGAAGCAGCAATCAATTACAATGTTGGTGCTATGCAAGAGTTAGAAATAAGCAATAAGACTTCGTTTAGCCGATGGAAAAATGAGACAAGAGGTAGGTACTCATTTTTTGTTTGTTTGTTTCTGAGTCTCATATAATCAAAGCCATGAAAAAGGAATCCCCAGGTTACTTTGTTTGAAAAGTCTCTAGAACTGTGACATATTCTCCCGCATACACATTCACTTTGGGCTTTTCTCCAGGAAAACTGGGACTTTGGGCTACTTTACAGTAGTAAGTGTGTCCAACAAACTCACCTATTTTGTTTTATGTGTGGTTCAGAGATGCAACCCCATCTTCTAACTCTTGGGAAGAAGAGTAAAGGGAATACCAGGAATAATACATTCTTTTCTGCTCTTCTTTTGTTATTTTGTATTAGTAGTTTTAAACAATTTTCCTTATAAATATGAATAAAATATAAGAAAGCACATGATCTCTCTGGAACCAAATTGACTTCTCAAAGTTTATTTCTTTTGAGAAGAAATGTTTTAATGGAGGGAGGAAACTTTAAAGTAGGAAGCTGAGGTTGCAAATTTTATTCAGGTTGTATTTTCACTAGAAATAATATTTTTTTCTTTGTGGAGTTCTAAAATATTAAATTTCATATTTCAAGTCCTGTGAAGGCTCCAAGATCCAAATCCAACATTGAATGTGTGTGTTTGACCCATATCCTCCTTACCCTAATAATGTAACTTATACACATAATTATGAAGCAGCAGGAGCAACACGTGACTTAGAGCCATGTGCTGCAGGATAAACTTTAATATTTTGAGCACATCTAAAAAGGAAAAATATTAGAAATAGAACGTGGACTATGATAAGTAAAACAAATGAAATTAATCTTTAATATCCCCCTATTTTGTACATTTAAGGATTTTAGACATTGTTCTCGGTTCTGTCCTTACCAAATAAAATCTAAGTACTTATAAGTGAAATATAAAACCCATAAAACCCTTTATGTTTAGGAGTTTTTTAAATAAACTTCTCATTTTTTCATAAAAGAGGCAGCATAGAATAATAAATGGTGAGCTATATAAAAGCCCCATCCTGGTACACTTTTAAGAGATTTGATTAGGATGGTCACATTTTGCTGTCAGTAGAAAAATCTTTTTAGGTCTACCAAAAAGATTGTAATAAGTAGCAATCACCAGGCATCCATGTGACATTAATAGAATCCAAAGAGAGGTCTGTGTAGACTAAGTGGTCTAAATCACTCTCAGGAGGGCAGCTCTTCTAAGAATCCCCTTCTCTGAAACTCAGAGGCCAAAAGGTCAAATCTATTTGGCATCAAAAGCTGCTAGAATAGACGCTCAAACCAGTTCCATTAAAAAAATCTCTTAATATAGCCCCAATAGTGCACCAATGAAACACAATGAAAATTTTAGAACTTTCATGTTCATAATTTCAATTCTCTCTAACCCCACTTTGGGTATCTATTAATATCTCCTGTTTCATTTTTCCACCATTACTGCTCAGATTCACATTATCCTATTTACTAATCCTATTTTCCAACAAGTTGAAGCATGAAGTGGTCAAAATGCTCTACCTTAAGTAATAAAACAAGCAAGTCATTCACTGCAGAAACCTGCTAACTACTTGGTAATCAACTGATTAATTAAAGAAGGGCTTAAAACTCCCTAGACCTTCATTAACCACCACGTCCAGGAACAGCTATGCCTTTCTTTTGTTTCCTGCAAATGTTCCATCTTTATTTTCCAGCTGCCGCCTCCGCCTGGGCCCCTCCCGCCACAGCTTTGTCCAGAAGGAAGGACGTCCGGAAGGGCGTCTGGTCTAATTAGCACATTACACTTTTATTATTAGAGATTACAAAAATTACACAAACTCAAGAATATGAAAGCTGTGTACAAAATAATGAAACGATCATGTGGCTTGTATACACTTAGCTCCAGTACAGGGTTCATAGTTTACACTTGGATAACATTTAGAACAAAATCAATGTGACAAATAGCCTTATGTCCAGTATCCCTCCCCCAAGCACAGCCAAGCTCTCCCCCATGTTCCCTGCCCACTCCACTAGGCATGCAGGTCCTCTGTCTTGCCAGCCCTCCTTCCTCCCTCACCCCACCTCTCACCCCTACTTACATTTGTCCTTGAGAAAATATGTAATTGCCTACTTCCCCTTGGGTTAAGTGTTAAAGACCTGACACCAAGAGAAAATCTGGAATTTGGGGGTTGTGATTATGTGCTGGGAATATCAGCAGGATTTCCATGTTGAAGGGGAAGAAAGGGACATTCAGGGAAGAAGAGTGCAGTAACATTGGCTCTGTATCCTTAGAATATGATAATTCTTGGGTACACGGTATGGAAGTGGACACAGTGGAACCAGTCAGTCCTTAAAAGGATTATAGTCTAGCCTCACAACCAGGCAAACCAATACTAATACTAATACTAATACTAATACTAATACTAATACTAATACTAATACTAATACTAATACTAATACTAATAAAATTTGTTTGATGCTTCAGAACGGATATGCCTTCAAGAGTAAACCAGTTGTACCTCAGGTGTAAAATGATTTCAAGGGCAAGAAGAAGGCTTCTGTGCTTTCTGAATAAATTTCCACTTATCTTCCTTGTAGAGCAAGCAATTCCTTTAACATAGGAACAGCGTTTTATTCCCACCACATTAAAGATAAAAGGCTTAACAGTATAAATGTGTAGGAAAGGTGACACACTGATATTGATTTGCTTCAGTAAATGTACAAATGATAGTATCAGGAGCTTTCTTGGTTCCCTATTCTGTCCTGCTTCTTAAAATTAGGATTTAGGAAGGTTTTGCTTGTTTGTTTGTTTGTTTGTTTGTTTGTTGCTGTCCTTCCATATGTTCCCTTCTGAACTCCCATCAATAATAATCCCTCTGTTCGCCAGTATTATCAATCTCATTTATTCAGAATCCTAAGTGGTAAGCACTGTCCTAGACACTAGGGATATCACAGTGGATAAAACAGACCAAGTTCTTGCCCCAAGGAAAAAATAAATCAGAGAAGAGGAAGTAATGCATCAAGGGTAAAATGCTTCAGTTTTAAATGGAGGTGGTTGGTTTCACCCTGAGAAGATGACATTTAAACAAAAACTTGAAGATAGAGAGGGAGTGAGCATTCTAGGCAGTTGGAGCAAGTGCAAAGGCTTGGAACAGCACATGTGCTCAAGGTTTACCAAAAGAGATCAGTGACGTATGGCTCATGGAAATTGGCCTTTATTCTGAATGAGATGGGAAGCAACTGAAGGATTTTGACTAGACGAGTGATATGATCTGGATTACATTTTAATAGGAGCATTCAGATGGTATCTTCTCTGACAAGGTCAATCTTTACCTTAACTGAGCCTATCTGTGTTTTTGCATCTATAACAACATACCCTTGAAATGTCTGGGTAATTTCTAACTTCCCTTTCTCTGGACCCCTTGGGGCACAGACTAATGTGCCTGGGCACCAGGACAGATACCACAAATTTCTTTATTGTTAACATTTTAATTGTTCCTGTACCCACCTAAGTATGTGTCTATCATTTTACCTTTTTTTTTTTTTCTGGGTATTGTTGTTGTTATTGTTGTTGTTAATCCTCATCCAAGGATATTTTTCCATTGATTTTTAGAGAGAGGGAAAGACAGAGAGGAGAAACATTGATGTGAGAGAAACACATCGATTAGTTGCCTCTTGTATGTGCCCTGATCAGGGCCTTGGCCGAGGAGGAGCCTGCAACCAAAGTACATGCCTTTGACCTGACTCAAACTCGGGATTCTTTGGTCTGCAGGGCAACACTCTATCCACTGAGCCAAACTGGCTAAGGCTATCATTTTACCTTTTATCCAATCCCAGGGGTTTCCCCGCTTTGCTTTCTCCCTCCTCTCTAGGCTATCACCAATGAATTTCATGTAATCCACCTTGTCCCTTTCTTTGATTGCAACATAAATATAGATGTAACCCGCCATCCTCTGGAGCATTATCTCAATTTATTGAGGTTCTGCTTCCCGGCATATGTTGACATATGTAAACTCACAAAAATTCTTGACAGGTTTGAATGTTTTTACGTTAACATTGCAATATTTTGACATATTTTATAAGATATGAAGGGAAGAACAGCCAAAAGTAGGAGTGCTTAGGGCCTACCAAAAAGAGGTATTTACTGAAGATCCAACCCAAAACTTCTTCCTGAGTTCCATACGCTCATTCTCAATTGCGTAATACACACAGTCACCTTAATGATCACAGGAATCTCAAACACATCCCAAATAAAACCATTTTCCCTTCAAATGTGCAGTAGAAATAGCATGGGCTTGAGCACTAGGCAATTTTTAGGTTCAAATTTCAATTCTTTAAGTTAGTCATGTTATGGAAAACAAGAATTTAAAATAAGAGTCTGTCATTTATTAAAAATGTCATTGCAGGAAGGCAAGGAAAAGAGTACTCACCAACCACAACTGTAAGCACATGAGTGTAATAAACTTCGGTAGGGGCTGTGATAGAAGGATGTCAGGATTTAGTGAAGAACAGGGCAGAAGAGGTCAAGAATGTTTTCAGTGGGGGAACAGGAGAGACTTCTCAGAGAGGGTAATACTGTAGCAGTGACTAGAACCGGAAAGACTTGTGCAGCCCCGTGCTTGGCGAGGAGGGGGTTAGGACAACAGAGGGGTTTGGGAGAAGGGCTTGTATGGAATTAGGGATCCTTGTTTATCAGGAGCCGGAGATGCAATTGGATGCTGAGGATAATGGAAAGTCACAGAGAAAATGTAAGCAGGGGACAAATGTGATCCAATTTAAATTTGAGAGAAATAAATCTGGTAGTAGTGAAGGGGATAAATTAGGACCAAATTGAAGGTGAAGAGAATCCTTCAGTAGAGGATTGCAAATATCCAGACCAGATGATGAAAGTGAATTAATACTGAGCCGTGAGGGAGAAAGGAAGGGAGAACTAAGAAGGTATTAAGGGTAAAACTGGCCCTGACTGGTTTGGCTCAGTGGATAGAGCGTCAGCCTGCAGACTGAAGAGTTCGATTCCAGTCAAGGGCATGTACCTTGGTTGCGGGCACATTCTCAATAGGAGGTATGCAGGAGGCAGCTGATCAATGTTTCTTTCTCATTAATGTTTCTAACTCTCTGTCCCTCTCCCTTCCTCACTGTAAAAAAATCAATAAAATATATCTTAAAAAAAGAGTTGACTACTCTTTCTTAAAAATAAATTTAAAATTTAAAAAAGGGTAAAATTGACCCCGTGATTGGAGACTAAGTAACAGGGAGGTAGAGAAAAGGGGTTCTCTGTCTCAGAGGCTCATCTGATTATTGAGAGGACTAAATGAAATCACGAATGCCTGACACGTGGTCAAAGGGAAAGAGATATTATTTCCTCTCATCTTTCTCCCCTAGTGCTGGCACCACCACCTATCCAGTGACTGAGGCCAGAAGTGTGGGAGCAATTCTGGTCTTCTCTGTCCTTTACCCTCCATATTTGGAGTTACCCCAAGTTGATGCCACCAAGTGAGGAAAAGGGAAGATTAGATACCAAAAGAGGGAAGTGATCCTCATGGAACTTATGGTCTAGCTCTAACCTGGATTTATGTTTTGGAAGAGTGGACACACTGGAGCCTTTGAGAAATGTATTTTGTGACTTGCTCACCTTCAGGGGTTGCAGGAGGATGGTAAAGCAAAGCCCCCCTCATTCTCCGCACGTAACTTCCAGTGCCCTCTTCTTGGCTGGCAGCTGGGACTGGAAATTAATCTGGAAGGTTATCTATACTCCCCCCAAGGGAAATCATTGATAAACTAGATTTTAAACAGAGCTGAATACAGTTTAGAGTTGCTTTTTGAGGAGGGAGAGTCTTATTTTTAGAAATACTAAGGACTGAAAAAGGCAAAACTATGGGGGGGGGGGACAAAAAATGGGGGGAGGGGATGGTCCATCTGGCAAGGGACTGAGGGTGGAGGGAAGAGGACTGAGTGAACTTCTTGGGGACTGAGGATGATAAAAATGCTCTATGGCTTAATTGTGGGATTGGTTATACAACTACCAAGTTTTGTCAAAAGGCATGGAACTAACTGTATACTAAAAGGCATAAATTTGATTGTATGTTATTGAGGTATAAATAAATAAGTAGGTGATAAGGGTTCAGTAAATGCTTGCTAAAGTGCTGGGTGGTGATTAGATATATTAGTTGTCAACCACTGGAGATTTTACTCCTTCCTCATATATTTTACTTCTCCTTTATATGTTTGCATTTTAATAAAGGATTCTTAAAGCTGGAAAAAACCTTTAAGACCCAAAGAAGTTCATCTCTAATAGGAAAATTGTTTTTCAAATACAAAGTGTTTATTACAATTCAGAGAGAGAGAGTTCTAGTTGAAAGGAAAAACTGGTTGGAGAGCCAAGAGGCAGGGAGTGGGGAGAATTTGCCTATCTCAAAATTTACAAATCACTAAAAGGTTATACTAAGTAAAGGCCTTCTCCTCCACCATTCTTATCCAACATTTCCATCAGAGCCCCGACTTTCCCTAGATTATTATTCTGGCCTACGGTGTTGGATTCTTATTAGGCGGAGGGGGAATCTGTACTTACTAGAGGTAGAAAGACATTACATCTAAGTTCAGGTTGGAGAATGAGAATCGGGCCTGGCAGCTACAACAGGGGCGATTTAAAGTCAACCCAGTCTGAGAGTCGCCCTAGCCTACCCCTTATGGACCAAGTCAATGTGGTTTTCAGCTGACAAACTTTCTCCTGTCAGAGGGCACCTGCCAGTCCGGTGCCAGAGGATAAGAACTGACTTAGTATTGTTCTGCCACTCAGGTGTTCTGATAACCTGGGGAGCTACCCAAATGCTTTAAAAGAGAAACTCTGTCTGTTTTTTTCTAAGAATTGTTATTGATGGGTGTTCTCTGTGTGCCCGCCTGTTGCTGGTGGAAGTGGGGCTTTCAGGGTGTCACGGGGACAAGAGCTTCCTGAGTCTCCCATTGAGAGGATGAGGTGTTGTGAAAAGCTTTGTTTCTGAGTCTCCAAGGTCCATCCTCCTCTGTCCCACCATAGAAAAGAGATTTTGTCTTCAGCAGAGCTAAGATAAAGCCATTGCCCAGAGTTGCTGCTCCATGTTTGCACAGTCCAGTCCAGCATCTGGCTAGCTTAGCTTGTGTTCACAGCTGTAGTCCATTGCCCATGGGATCTGCATGGCCCTGGGTCATAAGGCTTCTAGGGCCACATGGCAGGCTAGCGTGGGTCATGGAACAAGAGATTACAAGGGCAGGCAAGGGGCCAAGAGAGGAAAAGCTTCTTTGGGTATTTTAACTTTCTAAGGTTTCACGTGCTTGCAGTGGCTCCATACCCTAGCCAATTTTCTTTGTTCCCCAGGCTAGACTGGCAGGCAAGCACCTTCCCTAAGTCACCCTGACTTCCCTGCACATGCGCCCATCTTCCCCCTTGTTTGATTCTTTCCCCCAGTGATTTGCAGATGGTATACTGGGGCATGTAAAGTTGCAGCTTCCTAGTGAAGCTGCCCAGATGATCATGCTTATGTCTGGCCTCCTTTCTGCCCCTTTCCTATCTATAAATATATATATATATATAAATCCAGGGACCAGAACACTGGAATGACCAAAATGACCAGAACAACCAGTCACCATGATGCTCACTGTGGTCGGCCAACCTGCTCAATCAGGGATGGGGCTGGCCAGCCAACATCCCGTGGCCCCTCCCCTGGCCAACCCTGCTCCCAATCACTCTTCCCCCCCCAATCGGGGATAAGGCCAGCCAACCTCCCACATCCCCTCCTCCCTGCCAGCCCAGCCCTGATTGGCCCCCATGGGGAGGGTCGGCCTGACCCCAACCTTGCACAATTATGTGCACCAGGCCTCTGGTTATTAATATTAGCTAGCTAGTTATTACAGTAACAGAATCACTCTGTAATCTTATAATACCAAGGCACTTGGCTTTATTTTTAATTCAAATGTCCTCGTCTGAGGTGACAAGGATCCTCTTTTACATACCATTCAGATAATTAATGTCTTTCTAAAGAATTCAAAGCCCAAAATGACAAATTCTTGATTTTTCTGCCACCTGAATAATTATCCCTGCCTCATTTCCCCTGAGTGCATGTGAACACCTGTTTGAACTGATGAGATCGCATCTGCTGTCCTCGGCAACAAAAAGTGGAGGAGTCTGAGAGGAGGGGTATCACTTCCTGCTGCTCGCCCCTGGCACTCCACCCTGCGGACCCAGGCAGGGATGGAGCACTGCTTCTTCCTTGGGTTAAGGTCATAAATGTTACCAGAACTATTTATTCCTCACCCTCCCTGGGTTCTAGGTTGAGGAAAAGGAAGCATTTAACCACTGTGCTAAAGAGAAAAGGACCAGTGACAGAAGCCATGGTGCCTCCTCTTCTTGCCCCTTGGGCCCAGGTGTCTGGGAGGTCCAGGAGCAATAGTAGCTTAAGACAGCTGTTACCTAGCCCTTTCCATTTCTGTCCCCAAACTGCCTTTCCAAAATTGAACCCTCTCTTGCAACCCTTGTTCTGTTGTCTCCAACTCTGCTTCCATAGCACAGCTCTTTGGGGGCTTTCGGAGCAACTTCTCCCTCCCCAGCCCCACCAACAACAATACACAAGACCGAGCCTATTACTCGCTTCCTTGCTACAGTGAAGGCAGCTAGTGGGCTACCCCTGTAGAGATTGTTCTGGCTCATGCTTGCAGAAGTAGATGAAAGAGTTCTACTTCTCTTGAAGTTCAGTAGGAGCTAACTTTTACTGAGTGCTTACCATGGAACTGGGCATTGTGCTAATAATGTCAGTTAATCTCTGTGTGGAAACTAACTAGGAGAGAGGTAGGAGCTAGTGATAGGAGCTGGGATTGAAACCCATGACTCATCCATAACCATAAAAACATTAAACTGTGTCCCCAGCCCTCCCACCCACACCCCTGTCTTGTCTATTTGGAATTAAGAAGGACCTAATAATGAGGAACACCTAAGGTGCTTTACTAGTCTGAAGAACCTAGGGAATTCTTCCAGAAAGTTCTGTTGTCTGCCCAGAATGGATATGTATAAGAAAGGGCACAGGCAAGGTTAAAAACCAGTGAGCTCTGCTGTCCAAGTCCTTTGTTTTTATTCTTGACGTTTCATCATAATGTAAAATTTGTCAATGTAATAACTACAAATGTTGTTTCAGGTATGTTTAAAGTAGTATTTTCTCTGACTGTAAAATTTAAACAATCTCTTTGCAGAAAACTTGGAAAATACAAAAGTATTAAAGCAAAAATAAATCTTACATATATTTCCATCAGCCATTGGTAATCTCAGTTAACATATTGGTGGGTTTCCTTCCAGCTTCCTGGGTCTTCACTGAGTATTATGTTAGCCAGGATTTGTCCATGTAATTAATTTTTCTTGAAAATACCATTTAATGGCTGAACATTGTCTAATAAACAATAATTTACTTAATAATTTCCCTAAAGTTAGGCATTTGAGTTTTCCCTAATTTTTCACTATTACAAGAAATGCCATCTCTTCCATTTTTTTTCTCAAAATTGTTTACTAGAAATGGACTTTCTGAGTCAAGAGAACTTTTTTAAGTTCTTAAAACATTTTTCCTATATATAATTTAATGTGTCTACCTAAGTTTTACTACAGTTCTTTATATATGGTGGACCAAAAGAAAATGTTGCCTTTATACTAAATATATCCCTGTTAGCTTTTTATAGCTAAAGCCATTTTGGTAAACTTGAATGACTAAATTTAAAGAAGAAGAAAAAGGAGAAGGAGAAGAAAGAGGAGGAGGTGGTGGAAGAGGAGAAGGAGAAAGAGGAGAAGGAGGAGGAGGAAGAGGAGGAGGAGGAGGAGGAGGAGGAGGAGGAGGAGGAGGAGGAGGAAAGAAAACAGCTGAATATCATATCTACCTTTGCAGGATATAAGTGTTTAAAGGCCAAAAAAATCTTGAGTGAATTTGTTATGAATTAAGATACAGTCTACAAGAATAAAAAAAAAAAAAAAAAAAAAAAAAAAAAAAGGAAGATTTTCTTAAAATTAGGAATTTTATAAGAAACATAAAAATAAGAGAACGTTGAATTTGAAGTGAATGTTATATTTGAAGAGATTCTTGAGCCTTTGATTCATTACTGTCTGAAAGCTTTTTAAGATGTCAGCTTCTTAAGGTTTCTATGTTCTCTGCTGCACTTAGCAAACCAGGTTAAATGTGAATGAGGAAGAAGTTTAAGAAGAACAGTGTGCTTCAATGAGTCACTCTTCTTAACCTTCAATAGCTGGGGACCTAATTGTCTGAAACCTAAGCTATGTTTACTTTCTTTCCTTTAACTAATAATTACCCAGATTTATGCTCATTAACATCTCCTTAGGACTTAGACCAAACGTGGGCAGAAGATATGAAAGAATATAAACCTGGAATCTATCAATTTTGTTATAGTCAACTCTAAATAAAGCAGATGATCTCTATAACATAGAAAATGCTGATTAACAGTAGCTACTCCCCACCACTGGGTGCTGGGGAGACAAATGACCTTAGGTAACTGTCATCCAGCCTGGGATGCTGTAAGACTGGGCCAGAGAAGGTATGATATCCACAGCTAATGTAGGAAACAATAGTAATACTCACAATATACCTCACATTTAAGTAGTGCATTTTATAACTTTCAAAGGGTCTTTACATGCATATAAACTAGAGGCCCAGTGTACAAAAATCCATACACTCCATGAGGTGGGGGGCAGGCCTCTCAGCCTGGCCTGTTCACTCTTGCAGTCCGGAACCCCTCAGGGGATGTCCACCTGCTAGCTTAGGCCAGCTCCCCAGGGGATCAGGCCTAAGCTGGCAGTTATTTATCCCTCTGGCAGCCTGGAAGCCATCAGGAGATGTTCAACTGTGGCTTAGGCCCACTCTCCCTGGGGAACAGGCCTAAGCTACAGTTGTACATCCTTAGCTCTGCCGAGGAGACGGGAGCTGCACTTGCAGCCATCAGCCTGACTTGTGGCTAAGCACACTGACCACCAAGTGTGAGAGCACACTGACCACCAAGATGCAGTTCCTGTATTGAGTGTCTGCCCCCTGGTGGTCAGTGTTCGTCATAGTTTCTGGTTGTTCCACTATTAGGGTCAATTTACATGTTACCCTTTTATTATATAGATCTAGAGACCCAATGCATGAAATTCATGCAAGGCATTCAGCCCTTGCAGCCACAGCAGCTTGCCTTGGCCCTTGTAACCCTGGCTTTATCCAGAAGGTCGTTCAGCTTTCTGGTCTAATTAGCATTCTACGCTTTTATTATCTACACTAATAAAAGAGAACCATGCAAATTAATCATACCTTTGCTACACCCACCAGCCAATCAGGAGCAAATATGCAAATTAACTCAACAAAGATGGTGGCGGCCATGGAGGTGGAGCAAGCAGGAGGCTTGGGTTGCCCCCGGCAATGGAGGAAGCCAAGCTTCCAGCCCATCTGGGCTGCCGCTCAAGTTGTGGCTGGAGGAAATAAAAAAGGAGAGTCTGGGAGCCTGGGTCGCCGGAGTTGTAGCCAGCCTGAAAACAGCCCTCAGCCCCTTACTCAGGCTGGCCAGGCATCCCAGTGGGGACCCCCACCACGAAGGGGCTGTGGCCAGCCTGAATATGGTCCTCAGCCTTTTATCCAGGCTATGAATTCTTCCCAATATCTATGTAAGAAATCATATAAATTCTGCTATAACTTTTCTAGAATATACAAAAGGACATTTTTTATGTGAGACCAGCATAATCTTGATTCTAAAACCATACAGGACTCACAAACCATTTACTCTCAGGAACACAGACCCAAAAATCTAAAACAAAATATTACCAAGTAAAATCCAGACATATAAAATGGTACTATTTACAAAAAGGTAAGGTTTACTCCAGCAATGCCAGTATTGCTTAAATTTTAAAATTAATTAATATAATTCATAATATTAACATATTAAAACAAAAAATATGATTATTTTGAAAGATGTAAAAAGACATTTGCACCCCTATGTTCATAGCAGCACAATTTACCACAGCTATGATTTGGAAACAGTCTAAGTGTCCATCAGCAGATGAGTTGATTTAAAAATTGTGGTACATCTACACAATGGAATACTACACTGTGGTAAAAAATAAGGAATTCTTACCATTTGCAACAGCATGGATGGAACTGGAGAGTATTATGTTAAGTGAAATAAGCCAGTCAGAGAAAGATAAATATCACCTGATCTCACTAATTTGTGGCATATAATGAACAACATAATCTGATGAACTAAAACAGATCCAGAGACAGAGAAGCATTGATCAGACTGTGAAACCTCAGAGGGAAAGTAGGGGAGGGTGGGGGTGAAGGGGAGAGATAAACCAAAGGACTTGTGTGCATGCATATAAGCCTAACCAATGGACACAGACACCAGGGGGTAAGAACATGAATGGGAGGATGGGGGAGGGGGTGTTCTGGAGGGATAAGGATACATTTGTAACACCTTAATCAATAAAGGGGGGAAAATCCAATGCCTGTTTGGTATAAAAATTTAATAAACTAGGAATAAAATAAACTTACTTTAACTTATAAAGAATATCTACAAAATGACTACATAAACATAAAGTTTAAAAACAGATTATTAAAAGTTTTTGTCCTCTAGTTAAAAATGAAGAGGGTGATTCAACAGTTTTCTCAAGGTCCTAGCAAGTTAAACATAAATAAATAAATAAATAAATAAATAAATAAATAAATGGCAAAAATCTGTGAGGATAAAAATACAGCTGTCATTATTGGCTGATGACATGATGTACATATGAAATCCAAAAGAATCTGCAAAGTATTATAAACAATAAATTAATTTAACAAAGCTACATTTTGGTGTGTGTGTAAATTGACAAGCTGATTCTAAAATTGACAGAGAAGTGTAAAAAAATGAGAACACCAAGATAATCTTGAGACAGAAGAATAATGCTAAGGGACTTATGCTAACAGATATCAAAACTTATTTTAAAGTTCTAGTAACTGAAACAATGTGGTATTGGTATGAGAAAAGGCAAAGCCCGATGGAATGGAGTAGAATCCATAAACATAGAAAATTACCTAATTAAAATAAAGATGACTTTGTATTGCAATGTAGGAAAGATAATCCATTTTTAATGGGGCTGGTTCAATTGGATATACATATGGGGGGAAAAAAGAATCTTGATTACTATCTACTATGTTGTATTTCCCCATAAAAAAATTAATCCCAGATGCATTATAGACCCAAATATAAAACAATTTAAATTTTAAGAGAAAATATAGAAAAAAATGTTATAATCATAGGAAAAACATTTAAGTAAGGCATAAGAAGCACTGGCAATAAAGGAAAAAAATTGATAAGTTGGACTAGTGTTAGAACAATGGGCATTGAAAGCTAATGTGTTGGCCAGGACTGGTTTGGCTCAATGGATAGAGCGTCGGCTTGGGGACTGAGGGGACCCGGGTTCGATTCCGGTCAAGGGCATATACCTTGGTTGCGGGCACATCCCCAGTAGGGGGTGTGCAAGAGGCAGCTGATCGATGACTCTCTCTCATCGATGTTTCTAGCTCTATACCTCTCTCCCTTCCTCTCTGTACAAAATCAATAAAATATATTTAAAAAAAAAAAAAAGAAAGCTAATGTGTTGGATCACAGTGAGAATGTTGATGGCTCAATGAGTCGCAGATTTACGAGGAAACTAAGTTGTAGGACCCTCTTGTACACAGGCCCTTCCCTGGTAATCTGTTCATGTGGTCACATATTTTTATATAATTATACTAATACTACCCTGTTTCCCCAAAAATAAGACAGTGTCTTATATTAATTTTTGCTCCCAAAGATGCGCTAGGTCTTATTTTCAGGGGATGTCTTATTTTTCCATGAAGAAGAATATGGTACACATTTATTGTTAAATGAAAATAAAGGAAATTTATTACCTGGATATGGTATGGTAGTTGTCAACACAAACCAGACAAACTGTGAATTCTACAGTATCAAGAATTTACTCATTTATTCAATGACAATCATGTCATCATCTTCTGGAACATCATCATAACAATCCAATTCCTGAATTTCCTGGTGAATTTCTTGTGACTCCATTTCTTTCAGAATCAGTGAATCAAATCTCTCATGCTTAGCCTAGGAGGGGGAGGGGATCTTATTTTCAGGGGAATGCCTTATATTTCACTCAGAATGAAACCTGTAAGTAGGTCTTATTTTCAAAGGATGTCTTATTTTCCAGGAAACACGGTAGTGACCTGGTGCACGAAATTCATGCACAGCGAGGAGGGGTGTCCCTCAGCCTGTCCTGTGTACAAGAGGGTCCTACAACTTAGTTTGGGACCCCTCGAGGGATGTCTGACTGCTGGGGAATGTCCCTGTGGGATCAGGCCTAAACCAGCAGTTGGACATCCCTCTTGCAATCCAAGAGAGCTGGCTCCTAATCACTCACCTGCCTGCCTGTCCAATGGCTCCTAACTACTCTGCCTGCTGGCCTGCTTGCTCCCAACTGCCTTCACCCCCCACTGGCCTGATCACCTCCAACTGCCCACCCCAGCCAGAGCCCCATCCATGGTCAGAAGCAGAATGCTTGCCTTGTCACCATGGTGATAAAGCAAGTTTTGCATCAGGCCGCTCACACTGCCCGCTCTCAGCGGACGCCCCCTGGGCCTGGGGGACTCTGGCAGGGTTGAGAGGACTAGGCACTGCCAACTTGTGCCTATGTGCGCTGCCATCTTTGTGATGGAGTGAAGGTCAATTTACACATTCCCTCTTTATTAGACAGGATTAGGCTTCATAAACCTTGGTCCTATCCCAAAACAAGATCACTGCCATTCCTTTTCTTTTCTTAGGTCATTCTGTCCCACCAAGCCAGTCTGACTCTATTCACCCTGAGCTCCTGATAGCCACTGCTGAACAAGCAGAGCTGAAGTTTATTTTCCATCTTTTATGTTTTCTTTGGCCTGGAGTTGGGATTGGTGTACAGACGCGGGACTGTAAAGGAGGTATGGTTTAAATGGCTCAGAAAGGACTGTAGCAGGGGGAAGACTGTATTTGGGGGTGAACAAATATAAATATAGGTGTTTTCTCCTTTACCAAATTTTTCATCAGGCTCCTGAAACCTTCTTCTGGATTAGGTCCCAACACTGGACTTCCATGTCCATTATCAAAAATCCCGCAAAGTCAGTTTAGCAAAAATCCCCACCTTCGATATCTGATTATGATCTTCATCCCCTACCCTGGCCTAACTTTAGCAAGAACCTTACCAAGTTGGTATAGCCAGAATCCCTCCTTATTTCTGATGCTCCCTCTTAGGTGTTCTAACCCCTGACCCCCCACCAGGTGCTTGGCTATAAATCCCCTCTTGCCCATAAATCATGACTCACAAAATATTTTATTCTCTCACCTCTGAATTGAGCCCAGTTCTATGTTGGGGTCTCTTTTTCCCTACTACAAATTGTGTGTGTGTGTGTGTGTTTTAAAATAAAATTTATCTTCACTGTCTTAACTGGTGTCCAACTCTGGTTCTCTTTTACAGGGATGAAAGGACCTGACACTCACCAGAATTCTAGAAACACATGTTTTGGCTGTGACAAAACAGACTCATATATGGGACTGAGCACCATGTATACCTAATTATCATTCCGCACAATAACAATTATATATATTAATATATATATATTAATATATATTATTATTATTATTATTATTAAACATGTTTCCACTCAACTTTGAAGACAACCTTCAGCTCCATTGAGGAGTGAGCCCTCTTCATAGTGTTGCTCTCTCAGTTTGCTAATTCAGTGCTACTTTTAAAACTGAGAGATATTGCTTTCATTCACTAAGTAAGCTGTGTTAGTACCATGTCACAGTTCCCACTCAGGGCTGGAAGTGACTCATTTTTCTCCTTAACCTGTGTTATATATACTTCAGAAACATGAGCTGGCATTTCTAAGAATACTTTATAGGAAAGAACAGAACTATTTCTTTTTCTTTCTGTCATCTGAAACTCTTAAATCATAGACAGTGCAATGTGTAGAGTGCTAAAATATGAGCACCTCCTCAGAAGCAGAAAGAATAGCAGCCATACCCCAAACTGGTATTAATAGATTCTCTAACTCTGAAGAAATTTTCTTTACAAAAATGTAACACTGGTTAGATAGCCTTCCTCAAATAACTATTAAATATCTTTAAAATATATATAGCTTGTTTCTTCTTTTTCCTGAAGCTTGTTTTTGGTGGAAATTTTGATGGAAATTTTGGGCTACATAAAAAGGAAGCACAGAACTACAGTATAAATCATGACTCACAAAATATTTTATTCTCTCACCTCACAGCTCTAGAAATGCCTAGGAAAGGTGAAAAAATAGATGAAAGTTTGACTATGTATTTTAAAAATCCATTCACTTAAGTAATCTGAGATGAATAAAGAGATACACATCTGAAAATATAATTTACATCCATAAGAGTTCCCTTTATTGGAAATTGGAATTATGGGAGGATCAATTGGAATTATGGGATGATCAATGGTAAGGTCATGTTGGTTGACTTAAGTCTTGAATATAGAGTTATTGGGGTAAAACTAGGTTTATTGGCCAGGTAAGAGCTGTATTATTTATTTCCTCTACTCTCTAGAATAGAGGTAAGAAACAGGAAGAAAAAATGGAAACATAGAACAATGAAAATAATTTTACAAAATAGATTCACTTAAGCCCATGAAACTTACTCAAAATAAATGCATCCCTACTCCCTGCAAGTATCTCTTAGAAGTTTATTATTTATTTATTCATTCATTCATTCATATATGTTGTTTGATTTAAAAGAGAAAGTGGAAGGATGAGGGAGAAAGAAAGAGAGAGACATTGACTTGCTGCTTCACTCATCTATGCATTCATTGGATAATTCTTATACGTGTCCTGACCATAGATTGAATCCACATTGAGACAACTCTCTAACCAACTGAGCTATCCATCCAGGGTCAGAAGTTTTTAATATAATATATTGAAGCAAGCTGGACTATTTTCCTGGACTGAAGAAGATTAGAAGCTGAGGAGAAGGCCGGGACTCGAGGAACACTGCTAAGAGGAGACACGCTAGCCATCTAAAAAAGGGAGGGCTAATAACCCAAGATGGAGAGCAGAGATAGAAAAACAAATGCATTAGATAGATAGATAGATAGATAGATAGATAGATAGACAGACAGACAGATAGATGATAGATAGATAGACAGATAGATGATAGATAGATAGACAGATAGATATGCTCAAAACCATAATAGTCCTGGTCATTTGGTGTGGGGAAAGGGCCCCAATAGCATCACAACTAGTCAAAGCAGAAAGAAATCTGTGATAACAATGACCTTAGGTCCATAGGATATCAACACATGTTGCTAAAACAAAGTGTTCTGTTTAAAGTAAGTATGAAAAGTACTGGGTTAAATGAAAATAAACTGGTTTCTTTACAACTTCTCATAAGCTTTAAGATGCTGAACCATGACTTCCTAAGTGGGAAATATGACATGCTCTGTTTCTTAAACTTTATTTGGCCACAACACTTTGTCCTGTTTATTTTTGGGAATACCTTACAAGAAAGGTTGTCTAGGAACAAACCCTGGGAAACACTGCAATGAGTTTTTAAGAAAAGGTGATATCTCATGTAACAGTCAGAAACAGGAATCATAAATTTTAGATTTCCTTCTATACAAACCTAACTGTCTGTACACCAAACATTTGCACTTGGTGTGCAGTTGTCATGGGAAGTGGCTGCCTAGCCAGAAGCTATATTTCTGACCCACCTTTCCAGTTAGATGCAGCTGTTGCTGGAGAATTAAGTTGGTGTATTCCTCTGTTGCTAGTGGGAATGGGGTAGCTCTTGCGATATCTTCAGAAAAGGAATTTTCTAAGACTTGCGTGGGAGAATGAATGGTTTTGATTTGCATGGACTTAAATTTCTCGGGTTGCAAAGTCCCACTGTCTTTAAACCAGTCCTGGAAAATGTGTAGGTGGGGGTCCAGCAGAGCCAAAAGTAGGGCTTGTGCCCAGAGTTTCAGTCCCACGGTGGAGTTGAGCCTGATGTAGCATCAGCTAGATTTAGCCCATCAGTCCATTGTGTGGGTTCCACCTGGCCATGAGCCACATGGGCAAATGCAGGGGAGCTTGCCCCTGGCCATAGGAGTTCCAATAGAGCAAGAGGACCAAAGTGCAAGAGAGCAATAGAAAGAAACTTCTTGGTTCAGGAGTTAAAACACCAAATCTTCCCACACTTGCAGTGCCGTGCCTATTCTGGACACTGACTTGTTTCCAGTTGTGACTGACAGCTAAGCACTTCCCACGTCATCCAGACCTTACTGGGCATGTATCTATTGTCCAGACCCTTCCCCCAGCGATCTGCAGGGAACAGACTTGGAGAATGTTAACTGCAGCTTCCTGGCAAAGCTGTATAAATGGCATGCCTGTATTATCTAGTCTTCCCTTTACTCCTTTCTTGTTATTTAGTGACCAGATTAATTATAAAGGTATCACAGCCAAGTAATTAAATCCTAGCCAAAGGAAGTTGAGAGGAAGTGATGTTCACCAAGTGGGGGCTCCCATTCACAATCCCTCATGTTTTCACTCCTCAGCTACCTGAATGCTGTCATTCAGGTGACCTTGGAAACCTAGCAATGAAGATGTTAAAGTCTGCATTGGACTGAGCACCACTATCCCGCCCCCTCCAACACACATACACATCCCACCACCTATACTTGACCTACAGAAGCACTGAATTATTATGAGAACATAAATAAACTATTATTAAGTCCTGAAATTACTAACGTAAAATGAGGATAGAGTTCTAAATGGTAAATTCCAGCTAGATCGACCCCTTGGCAGGGCCATGGAAACTGCAGTAATAGGCCCCATGGTCATGCTGCATGGTTTTCTATTTTGGAACATCATTAAAATTCAATTTTAAAATTTCTCTCTTGAATAAATATAACCCAAGGGGCCTCTGAAAGATGCTGACAGAGTGACTCCTTTCAAGTGCACTTGCTTTCTTAGGAATCTACACTGACTGAGTTGCCCATAAGAGTACCCCTTTAGAAAGGCCCTGACTTTAGTTATTTGGAAAGCCCATATTATTCTCTGGAAGTGCCAGGTTTATTAACTTTTCAGTAGACATGCCCATTAATTTTGTATTTGTGCAAATTCCTTGATCTCTGGGAAACTTATTTGAAAAACACTTGACTCAGCAAATGTTTATTAAGCGCCCACTGTGCATCAAGCGCTGGCAGCTAAGAGAGGTTTTGCTCCAAAATAACAATAATCAAACACCAAGTAAGCAAGGGACTTGAAAGCCACCTTCCCAGGCTAAACTGAGAAGCAGGCCACATTCGCCATTGGTGCTAGCCCTGGTGGATGGCCCTTCTATCTTGAACCATGAATGTCTCTACTCACAAAAGTATAGCCTTTCAAAAACAAGTCCCAAGACTCTAGATCAGTGGTTCTCAAAACGTGACCCCCAAGTCAGCAGCATTAAGATCACCTGGGAACTTGTTAGAAATGAATGTTCTCAGGGACAATCCAAGGCCTGCTGAGTCAAAAGATCTCCAGGTGATTCCATGCCATACTAAAGTTTGATAATCATTGCTCCTTACCAGCCACTCTCTCTTCCCTTCCTTGGAATGTAATCTACTTTCACCAATTCCAACCAAATGCTTATGTTAATTGTTGACAATTGCTAAAATATTGGCTCTCTCTCAGTTAATAGGTATTTTGAAGGCCAGAATTTTAACACATGAGTGAGAATTTCTGCCGGAACTTGTTTGGGGAGTTCACCCTTGTGTCTCTGAAGTAGGAATGTCAAGCCATTGTTTGTGCCTATTGCCTCTTTTCCAGCCCTGGACAAGGCCTGCACTTTTCTGAGATTCCAGGCCCCTCTACATTGAAGAGCAGAGGGTTAGCCTGACACTCTCCCACAGTTCCAGAGGTAACGGCTGGACCTCAGATGGTGGTAGCCCAACTGAGCTGGGTTCGTGGGTTTGCCTACAGGTTGAGCTCACTTTATCACTTGTCAGACAAGATACATTTGTTTTTATATAATAGCCACTGTTACCTAATAACCAGCAATGTTCAATTTTGAACCAAGATGATATTAATAATAATTGTAAAAATATGTAGCATTTTGAGAGCTTTCTGTGTGTCAACCATTTTGTTAAATGCGCTATTACTTAATTTATTTCTCACAACATCCTCGTGAAAGAAGTGCTTTCATGTCCCATTTTACAAAAAATGGAAACTGAGAAGTAGAGAGAACTACTACTTGGAATCCTCCCTCCTACTTTGATATATAAAGCAATCTTCCTTTCTGGCATAGTGTTTGGCACGGGTAATTCTGACTGCCACAGGTAAGTAGAGTAGTAGACGAGAAATATCAGCAGAGTAAAGCTTAGAACAAACCTTTCAAACCCGTGTCCTGGGGTATGCCAACCCAGACTCTCTCCTAATTTTTGCAAGGCTTGAATATACATAGGGTACAAATAGAAGCTCACTTCCTATATATACATATGTATAAATACTTTTAAGTTATAAATCAGTCTAGCAAACTGTTAAATAAAGTATCATAATTCCTTTGCAAATATACCTTTATAACAACTTTAAAGACTAGGTTCAAATTTAGGATTCTTAGACTCCACAGCATTCTGCACTGGAATTTGATCAAAGAAGATGAAAATGGTCTCAGCCATCTCCCTTCTCTTCCCTTCCTTGGCTTCGATTGCGCAGAGAGAGGGCTCATGTGTGGATACAATCGTGCACACATCCAAGTTCTGTCCCTAACCCCCTGTAAACAGCTGCCCTTGCCCATCCCTTGGCTTGGGTGAAAAGAGTACACTTTCAGGACAAGCTAGAATAGAAACACATTCAGGCCCAAATCAAGATATATCAGAGTGAACCATGATTCTAGGTGAGAATATCCCCCATGGCCCTGTAGAAGGGGGCCTAGGTAGTAGAAGATTATATTGGGGCTTCTAAAGCATAGATCCAATGACAGGAGAACTTCTTGCCTTACCTAAGAGTAGTTCTACCCACATCATCCTCCAGATGCTCTGAGATAAAGGATTTCTAATCAAATAAGAAAAACAACTGTCTTAAAAATATATAGTGAACATCATTATCATAGTAAACATTAGTATAGTAGTCAACACAGGCTTCCATAACAAAATACCATAGACTGGGTGGTTTAAACAAGAGGAATTAATTTATCACAGTTCAGGAGTCTGGGAAGTCCAAAGTCAAGATGCCAGCCAATTCAATTCCCTCATGAAGGCTTTATTCCGGGCTCATAGACTTCTCACTGTGCCCTACATGGCAGAGAGAAATCTCTGGTCTCTCTTCCTCTTCTTATAAATATGGTACTACCATTATAGGGTCCCTACCCTTATGATCTCATCTAAACCTAACTTGTAACTTATCTCCCAAAGGCCCTACCCCAAAATACAAACATATTGGGACTTATAAATTTGGTGCACAGCAAACACAAAGTAAAGAGAAGATCCAAGCATGTTTCATATTAAATCTGTGTAACTTTATTTCATATTTATGAAATATTTTTTAGTTTGGTGGATCAGTTATACCGATGAAAGTCATAGTGTTTACCCTAAATCACAAGTATCTTAAATCAGTCACCATCTTTGGTTCTACCCTTTGGCCACAGTCTTTTTCACCAAATGGCACCTCACTCCAGTCTATGACCTGTATCGACATGTGATAAACACAATAAAAAAAATATGTATCTAGAATTCCTTGTCTTTTATTTTCAGACCTATTCTTTTGTTTTAACAATTTGAACAATTTCTAGAGTGCCAGTCAAGTATATTTCAATCACATTTACTAGAGTAATATCTGCAATATCACCCCACCTCAACAAGCACCCCATCTCAAGCAAGATGATGTTATGACTGACTTCTAAATGCAATCAGTAAGTGAGTGGTTGAGATTCTGACTTCATTTCTGGAGATCTAATGGAAAGCATGATAATTTATAGTTAATATTACAATATTGTATACTTGAAATTTGCTAAACGCTCCCATTACACACACACAAATAGTGACCATGTGAAATGATGAGTATATTTTATTGATTTTTTTACAGAGAGGAAGGGAGAGGGATAGAGTTAGAAACATCGATGAGAGAGAAACATCGATAAGCTGCCTTCTACACACACCCTACTGGGTATATACCCACAACCAAGATACATGCTCTTCACCAGAATCAAACCTGGAACCCTTGAGTCCGCAGGCCAATGCTCTATCCACTGAGCCATACCAGTTAGGGCTCTGGCAGCCTTTATTATTACCCAGCCACAATTCCCACTGATTTTTATAGTTCAAAGTTGCAGGGACTCCTCTTCCCATCACTGGAAACCTGAGCTGATGGTTCTGGTGTGTGCCCAAGGCCCCTTGCTCCTCGAAGGAGGTCTCTGTGGCCAAGATATACCTCCTAAGTAAAAACACACCTCACAAGTGTGCCTCCACCCCTCCTACCAGTCTCAGTGTGCTTTCTTCTCCTTTTCCTCCTCCTCCTCCTTTTACTCCTCCTCTTCCTTCTTCTTCCTCACCCAAAGATATTTTTCCATTGATTTTTAGGGAGAGTGGAAAAGAGAGGGAAAGACAAGAGAAACATCTATGTGAGAGAAACACATCGATTGGTTGCCTCTTGCACAAGCCCTGAAAAGGGCCTGGGCTGGTGAAGAGCCTGCAACTGAGGTATCTGCCCTTGACAGGAATCAAACCGGAGACCTTTTGGTCAACAGGCCAACGCTCTATCCATTGAGCCAAACCAGCTAAAGTTGTTATCTTCTTTAATCTCTAGTTTTAGGGCTTCCATTTGGCCAGGTTTCAGGCAGTTCTGAACGATGGTTGTTCTGTATTTTAGTTGTAATTTTGATGTGTTGTGGGAGGCAACAAGTACTGCCTTTACCTGTGCTGCCTGCCATCTTCTATTGATTCCATACTTATGTTTACTAGAAAAAAAATAAAGGATTCCCAGTAGGCTAATCCTAAAAGTCACTATTAATTCATGTTGAAGCCATCACGATCCTCCCCTTATTCCTCAGCAGAAAGTTCCCAAGGGTTTCAGCCACACCGTTGCTGTGGTAACTGCTGCAACCACTTGCTCATTTCAGCTGAAAACATATTTAGGTTATCAGCCCATGCCACCAGATGATTTGAGCTCCAAATACTGAGGTCACTGACATTGCCTTCTCAACGCATGTTATAAATCCAACACGCTGCAATAGGGAACATTAAGAGAGAGTTGTTGTCTAGGCCAGGGGCTGGTCAGGATCTCAAGGGATGACACTGTGCTTGGTCATCTCAGTTAAAGTCTAGCCCTCACGTTTATGTCTACAGGGTGAGTTCTGTTGGTATGCCTAGAGACAGTTGGATTCTAGGGTGACAATTAACTTTAATCAAATGCATAAAAGAATATATAAACTAGAATGTCTATTACTTTTCATTAAGAAATGTAATCACAAAGAATACTGTAGTTCTCATGCCTGTTGGCCAGTAAAATCTTTGTGAGGTATCTAGAAAACCAAATTCAAGTGGAAAGAATTTCCTGTCTGGGTACCAAACCCAGTGAAATAAATGGGATGATTTTAGTAGCTGTTATTATCAAATTCAACAACTCTGCTTCAATCCTTTACTAAGTTCATTGCAGTGCATTTCCCCTGTATAAATCATCTTCCTTTACACAGTGCAGAAACCAATTAACTTGTCTACATCTTTACATAGGCTGATATAAGCATACTCTTCTGAGTTCATAGTTTTAATACCTTAGCTAAATGTTATCTATTTCCCAAACCTTTTGAGTTCCCATTTACAAATTATTGCTTAGGATGTGTTAGCTCTAGAGATGGCTGATGTCATACTGACTTTTTCTAATGTGATCTTATGTTTAGTTTTGGAGAAGCCTATACCAAATACAGAAAACAGTTCATTGTTTCAACTTTTAGAAGGAAGAAGAAAGACACTATAGAATAAAGACGTGGTACCAATTTGATACATGATCCCTAGAATGAGATTTTAAACTTTTATATTTATTAATATGCTCTAAAACATGAAAGATAGTCACCATTTGTGGTAGGTAGAATTCTAAGATTCCTACCCCCTAATATACAGAACTAATATAATCCCCCTCCCAACCTTAAGTATGGGAAAAATCAGTGAATATGTTGGGATATCACTACTGTAATTAGAATCCTAATCAGTTGACACTGATTAATTAAAAGAGAAAAAAAAAGCCTTGGTGGGCCTGACCTAATCTGGCAATCCCTTTAACTGAAGACAAAGCAGCCAAGAAACGCTCTACTGCTGGCCTGGAAGGAAGCGTACAGCCATGTGGTTAACTGCCTATGGAAAGGCCATGAAATGTACTATTACTTCAACCACATGCCTCCTCAGATTTCATCTGTATACATTTGTTGTTGGCAGGAACACACTGGGTTTTAGATTGGTGGGGTCAGACTGGACCTGGGTTCAGCAACCTCGGTACTTGAACTCTGGCTAAGAAAGAATGCAGAGCCAAGGCTAAAACTACAAGAGAACATTTATTTAAAAAGTCACAGAGGTAGAAGGAGTAATCTGTAGAAGAAATTGGCTTAGGAAACAAGTTATAGAGATAAAGGAAGGAGAAGGAAGGGTGTGCTCCTGGGAGGGAGAGTACACTAGGTCCTCTATCCTAAGGGTTTTAAGGGTAGAGATTTTAGGGGAGGTCCCAGGGAGAGATCTCAATAGAATATTCAGGTCTAGAACTTTACTGATTGAGCCCAGGCAGGGGGACATTATTCAAGGCAGCTGGTCCTGAGATCAGCCTTGGCATGGCTTGTCTGGTTTTGTTGCTTTTCTGGACCTGGAGCTGAAATACTTAAGAGACCTAAATGTTATCTCTAGGGAGGAAAGGTCAGAGTCTAAATCGCATGGCCAGCACATGCTTGGGGTAGAAAGATCACCCTGGGGGCAAGGTCCCAGCCCACACTTGCCATTTTCTAGGCACCTATGGCTCCTTGCCCTGGTGACCTACCGGACCTGGCCTATCAGCCTATCATCCTTGCTCTGCTTATGTCTGACTAACTGCCTCCCACACATTCTTGCAAAAAAACTTACACGCTATATGACACAAGAAAAACCATAAGACTCATGTGTTACTGGAAAGAAAACAATATAGCTGTTCTGAAAACATGCTTGTTTGTTTTTTAGTGCTATACTTTATCATATTTCCTTCTAAAAGTTGCTGAATGCAGAGGAAGTTCAGGCCTTACTCTAGGGTTGAGTTTTTATAAATAAGCCAAGCTAATTCAGCATTCTATAAACGATGCTGCTCCCCGGTATTGCCCACACATAAACAAGTGGTTTTCTGAAGATAGGCAGAGTAAGTTATTGAAAATAACTAAAGCCACAATGAGAATGAGGGATCATGAACTCTAAATACTTACATATGTACTAGAAGCCCAGATCATGAAATGGCGTGGCCCCACCCACCCATATGTCCTTGCCAAGCTAGAAGCCCCGCCCACCCGCCAGCCACCCCACCACACTGACAGCCCCGCCCACACACACTGGTCTTTGGTTGTTATGGCGCGTTAGGGCTACAGGCCTTTTATAATATAGACTAGAGGCCCAGTGCATGAAATTTGTGCACTGGGCAGAGGGGTGGGAGAGGTCCCTCACCCTCTCCAATCTGGGATCTCTCGAGAGATGTCCGACTGCCTCTCACAATCCAGGACAACTAGCTCCTAACTGCTCTCCTGCCTGCCTGCCTGCCTGCCTGATCACCCCTAACCCCTCTTTCTGCCTGCCTAATTGCCCCTAACTGCTCCCCTACCCGCCTGATTGCCCCTAACTGCCTCTGCCTTGCCCTGCACCCAGGAACCGGGATTCCCTCTTCTGGCTGGTTGCAGGCCTGGGTTTCCCGCCCTCTGGCCAGCCACAGGCACCCAGGACTCCGGCCAGCTTCACCAGAGACCATGAGGTAGGTGGTTTTTCTCTCTCCCAGGCCGCAGCCCCAGCTGCTGATGCATAGGACCAAGGGGCATGCAGCATGTCCCTCTCCAGGGTCGGGCCACAGGCACAGGCTCAGCCCAGCCGCTGGCACCCAAGATTTGGGCGGGCAGCTTGTCCTGGCTGGTCCCCATTCCTCTCTCACAAGCTCATTTGTGCCTGGCTGGTCCTCATTTCTCTCTCCCCAGTATTAAGTGTCTGAGCCATTAAGGCATGATGTTGTGACAGTGTGATGACCATTTGCATATTAGCTCTTTATTATATAGGATATTTATAAATAACTAAAACTTGGGGGTAGTGACATTGATCTCAAGTTCTCTCAGGGCTTGGCTATTCATATTATTCATATTCACTAAGTTATATGAATGGATACCTCTTGTTCTAATATTAGAGAACCCCCATGTATGTCTCGTTCATGCCAACTTGTCTTGTGCCACGTGGACTAACTGGAATGCTAAGTTTGTAGTCTTTGCTTATAGAATTGGCTACAACGTCATTTTTAAAACTGAGTCTTTGTCAGTGGATTTTCTGGGGACCTCTCAAGGACCTCTTAAGAAATATAAGTTTCCTATCAACATGCTTTATGAAATACTGATTTCCTTTGTCCTTCTGTGATAAAAATGTAAAACCACTTCTGCTTCCCTAGGGGCATTGAGGTGGCATATTTATTTCAAAGGAAAAATAAATTCCTACCTTTTTACTCCCTTCTATGTACAGAGATGCAGGAGAAAGGAAACTACACCTAAGTCTTGATGCTATTAAAGGGAAGAACACAATGGTGCTTTAAGAATCAGGACAGAGAATTTGGCTGAGCAGCTTAATAAAATATTTCTCCAAGCTATCTGATCTGAGGCCCAGAGCTACCTTGGATCTGTGGTGCTTTGGGGTATAAAGGAATCTGGCAGTTCCTAATACAGTATCCTGTGGAGGAGATGGACAACACAGGCAGGGGGTAATAAGAAGAGTGTTGATGAAGAATTCAATTGAACAGAAACTCTGACTTAGAGATGACTTGGAGAAATGTAAACATAATCATGAGAGATATTTCAAGGTTTCCGGGATACCCCATCCCTTAACTCAGTAGGATAGGAGCTGGAGCCATTTTAATTTAAAAACAGTAATGGAACAGATGAGCCAATAACACAGAAGGACTTGAGAAACCACAGAGGGCCCACTGTGTGATGCTGCTGCTGTCTCTTCACCTGCTCTTCCCTGCATCTATGGTTGTATTTCCCCTGCAGGAGCAGCATGTACTTTGGCAAGAGGAGGAGCATCTCAAACTTGTTATGGTAGGAAGAACCATTGCTTTGTAAGAATGTGAGCTGAGAACAATTCCTTGGTGCAACACCACGGACGCTGTTTCACTGCCAGGACACCACCATTGGACATGCCCCTGACTGCAGGAGATTAGAAGCAGCTGGTGTGTTCCAATCGATTGGTCAGTTGCTGCAGACCCACCAATCACCATCCAAGCTACACTTCATCAGATTGGTAAGAAGCCCCTCTGGGGACAGAGGAGAGGAGGACCTACTAACTCCGACCTGGAAGTCTGTGAAGAAATTTTAAAGCATTCCCCATGCTCTCATCTCAGGTAATGAATGTTGCCAATGTGAATTCACTGCACTCATCTAACAAGGTGGGCCAGGCCTTGTTATATAGCATGGCTTGTTTTAACAATACTCCATACAATATCAGACTCCTCTCCCATATGATTTCCATGATTATATTTTTTGAGCATTGATCCTGTATAATTGTGTGTGTGTGTGTGTGTGTGTGTGTGTGTGTGTGTATATATATATATATATATATATATATATATATATATGCACTCAGATGCAGATAATAAAATCACAGAAACTCTCCTGAATGATTTCAAACATGAACAAAGCAGACTCAAAGTAAACTTCGTGAAGGCAGAAACTTATCTCCCAGAATCTAACACAGTGCCTGGCAAATAACAGGCCCTCCGTGACACAGCCTTTTTACTATTCCTAAATGTGAGGCTTCATGTGCGTGGTCTGGTCCCCCTTCTTCAAGCACCCCAGTTCCCTTCATCCAGGCAGCTGTCTGCCTCTCTCCCTGAACACTTCTAAGACAAGAGGCTATTTAGCTTCCTTGGCTGCTTAGTCATCTTCCTGTCAGGAAATTGTTTCTGCCTTTGCTTAATAGGTAAGCAACTTCCTGCCTATTTCAAACATGAAACCTAAATTTAAAAAGAGGTTAAATGAATAGCTCAAGGTTATACACAAGCTCTGGCCTAGTTAGGAATAGAACCCAATTGGTTCCTAACATTTAATCCTACAGTTTCAATCCTGTTCGTTTCGCAGAGGAACCTATCTTTATAATTTACATGTATTGTTCCCAAATCACTGGCTGGAAAATCTGCCTGAATACTGAAAGTAAAGCAGCTTTGTGTATCCAATAAAGATAGAATATATGTAAAAATAAATTTTTCCCACAAGTAGAATGAATCACTATAAAGAACCTTTGTTCAGTCGTTTCATTATAAAATAAGAGCATTCTTCCTGACTGCCACAAAATCCAAATGTTCCATTTTGCTACTAAACAATCCTCTTAACACCAAGCCCAAAATAAGTCACAATGTTAATGCAAACATCTTGCATGCCAAATAAAGGGACTTGTGCCAAATTTATCAGATTTAGAGGGAAATTGTGTTGGATCTGTCTACAAGGAACTTTCCATTAGATCACTAGCCAATAGGGTACAGCATTTGTGGATGCTGACTGAAAGACATGAGGAATAACAGACAGCTTTAGAAAATACACTTTTCTTCCATAGTTAGCAATGCATGACTCACTAGAACTCTCCAGACAATATACTGCATGAATGACTCAAAAGTCTACCAAGGACAGAGCACAATCAGTTCTCTCCTGCACCAGGATTTCTCCTTTCAATTAACATTCTTTTAACTTGCTTTATTATAATTTGTTAGCTTACTTTAATGGCAGAAAAATTTGGTACACTCCCTTTACTCTTTTCAAAACAGGGGTATACTGAGTGTCAACCCATGAACCAGGAGGTCACTGTTCGATTCCCAAGTTGCAGGCTCAAGGCCCAGTAGAGGGCATGCAGGAAACAGCAAATCAATGATTCTCTGTCATCATTGATGTTTCTATCCTTCTCTTCCTCTCTCTGCCTCTCTCTGAAATCAATAAAAACAAAACAAACAAACAAACAAAACTTTTAACATAAAAACAAATATGAAGTGCTGCAGGAAAAGAGAAGTTAAATATTATAGTGAATGCTTAAAGCAAACTTCAACTGACCCAACTCCCACATTTGGGAGGCCATGTTGTGCAATGGCTTGCATAAGTGGTTCTGGCACAAGGTCTCTTCACAAGGTTGTAGTCAGATGTGGCTGGGGCTGCAGTTAGCTGAAGACTAGACTGGGGCTGGGAGCTCACTCATGTGGTAAGTAGGAACAGGCTATTGTCAGAGAGACCCAGCTCCTTTCCATGTGGGCTCTGCAGGCTGCTTGAGTGTCCTGATGATGTGGCAACTGGCTTACTCAGAGTGGGTGATCCAAGAGAGCAAGGTAGGACTACAATGACATAATTAACTCTCCTTGGAAGTTACATACCATCACCTCTGATTTTCTACTGGTCACGATGGCCAGCTCTTATTCAATGTAAGAGAGGATTACACAAAGGCACTAACACCAGGAGGTAAGGATCATTGGCAGCAATCTAGGGAAATGACTACCACAAAGATCTTGGACAAAAGTTTTTTAAGCTCTTTAAACCTTATTGTCCTTATTTACATAATATAGAAAATAATAATACACTATTGCATAGGATTGTTATGAAAATTGGGTGATATGATGTATTTAAAGCACTTGGTTACATAGTAAATGTTCAAAATATATTATTTAGTATTCATATAATCTAGTAATAGTCAAACTATTCCAGGGGCTGTCCTGAGGAAGATGATGTATTCTGGGGAATAGGCAGAGCTATAAATTTCCTCCTTCTCCCATTTTTTATTTCTTTATTTTATCTCATATATATTGGGTTTCCTCATAACATTTTCACTCAAAAATGTATATATACTTTAACAGCTGATAGCTCAATTTTGAAAATGAAATGTATTTTAATATACACTGCCTTTATAAGTGTTCAAAGTGTGTATACATTTTGGGGGATACCCTATACTTGATAAGCACTGTATGAGGGGAAGTTCCAGGCATTATGGAGCTGCTGAGCAGAGATACCAAACCCGGTCCAGGAGAGGATGGGAATGAGGGAAGACTCCCAAAGTAAATGGCATTTAAGCAAAAGAAGGATGGAACATCCCAGGCAAAGAGAACTACCCTTTTAAAGGCCAAGGGGAAATCAAGTGCATGGCATATCTCAAGGACTAAAAGCAGTTCAGTGAGATTACATATTAGTTATAAGAGGGCAAGTGGTGGGAGATGAGAAATCTGGACAGAAAGATATCAGTACCTTGAACTAGTATGGTGAAAATAAGCAGGGAGAGAAGTGGAGAGACACTTAGAATATAACACTGATAAGACGTAGCGATTAACTGAAAATGGGTGAGGCAGAAGGTAAAGTCAGGGATGTTGCCCATCTTTAGCTCAGGGGACCGGCTGGAAGGAGGACCCATTCACTAATCTAGGAAAATTTCAGGAAGAGCAATGCTTTGTTTTATTGGGATAGGGAGTACGATGAGTTTGGTTTTGAACAAAATGAATTTGAGTTGCCCATTAAACACCTACATAGTGTCAAGTAAACAGTTAAACATAAGGATAGGAAGATGAGGAGAGAGACCTGGGCTGAAATGTAGATTTGTGAGTCTTCAACATATTACTTCCTGCTTTCAGGTGATGAATTTGAGACACAGAAATGTGAAAGAACCTGGCCAGGGTCATACTAGTAAAAGCAGAGATTTAAACCCTAGTCTTCCTGATTCCCAGGCCTATGCCCTTTCCATGCAGCTGTAATTGTGTGCTTAAATGAGGACTGTTAGGAAGGCATTGCAACAAAATCATGCTCTTTAATTTCCATTGCATATTTCTATTTCTAGAATATCTAGAGAAATATGAACATAGGTCTTAAGTGTGTGGTTATATACATTATGCAGCTTGTGCAGCCACCATATTGCCTACCAACAAGCAATCAGCTACTCATCCTTGTCCTTTGGATAAATTTCCAACAAAAAAAATCTCCATTAAACTGAGAGAAATCCAGTAACAACTTCTGAACATTTTCTTCCTCACTCCTGTAATGCATGGCTTTTTTTCTGTACAACCCAAGGAGTCTGGGTTGGAGGAAACAGCAGGCATCAGTGTGTCAGTTCCACCATAACTAGGAACCCAACCAGTCATTTGTGCAGCCATAAAGTATAAGCTGCAAACTCTGAGATTGCTGAGAGAGTGGATTAAATTATTTTAAAATAACTACATTGAGTACTAAAAAATGACCAGAAAAGACATAAAGGTGAATTAATCATTTCAGCTGCATTATTTTATGGTCTGCAAGACACAATGGAAAACAATAGCAGATCCACAACCATAAATTAAAACTCTAGAGGTACTACCAGGAGCTTTCTAGTCACATGGAGATTGGCCCACAATTCAACCTTCTTTCGTTCAACAAGCGTTCCTTGTAAAATGCCATCCTCTCTCTTCCTACTCTTCTTTTTGGACCCGTCTTTTCTGTCCCTCTGCCTCAAGCCTATTGAACTTCCCCCAGACCTCTCAATATTAATTTATGACTTGAAGGGTAAGAAATTTAGCTTTATTAATCCCTGCGTTCCTCCTACAACACTTAGCTACCCTGCTTTTCCTATTAATCACATTTGTCTTGTTTATTTCCTACCTCTCTGATAACTTCTTCTCTGGCCCTGTCATTGACAGCCCTTCTTTATGTCCTGTGAATAACGGTACAATTTCTAAGGTTCTCATTTTGTGTCTATTTTCTGAAATCCTTACCGCTCTTCATTCCTTGGTAATCTCTTCAACTTATCCCTTTTCCCAACTCAGCTTTAATTATTTTAGCCGACTTACAAATCCACATCTCCAGTCCTGAACTTAAAGGCACATATTTTCAAATGTCTGGCAAATAGTTCTCCATAGAAATCCCACCAGCCCCTTTAACTCACAGGGTTTTTTGTGTTTTGTGTGTTTGTTGTTGTTGTTGTTGTTTTTGTGTGTGTGTGTTTGTTTTTGTTTTGTTTTGTTTTGTTTTGTTTTTGTGTGTGTGTTTGTTTTTGTTTTTTTGTTATGTTTTGTTTTTTTGTGTGTGTGATTTTTTCACTACTCTATTCTTAGGCCACTAACCTTAGAACTACCCAGAAAATTTGGAGTCATGGCTTCACTCACTTTAATCTTATTAATCTCCTGAGCCCACTGTCTAGTCTAAACTCCTTAGATGATAGTTATAGCTCTCCACAATCTAGTGCCAACCTATCTTTCTAACTTTATCATTCACATTTCTCTCCTCCCACCTCCCCTAATACTCTATTTTGCTCTCACTCTTCTTGTACTCTGGATTATATTACTCCTACAACTTGCATTTCCATTTTCCCCCCTTACTTTAAAGGCCATTTCTCAGCACAAGCCTCATATTTCACTTTTAGGATAGAACCCATTTTCAGACACATTTCAAGTGTCATACTTCCAGAATATGTTATGTTTCCTCCAACAGGCACCCACTTTGATATCCAAAAGTCCTCTCTTTCACTCTTCATAATTAAACAACCACCAATCTGCGGAATTTACTCTCTCAATCTCTCTTGAATCATCCATTTTTCTTTATACCACTACTAGTGGCCCAGTGCATGAAATTCTTGCACGGGGTGAGGGGAGGGGTGTCCCTCAGCCTGGCCTGCACCCTCTCCAATCTGGAACCCCTTGAAGGATGTCCTACTGCCAGTTTACAGGATCGGGCCTAAACTGGCAGTTGGAGATCTCTCTCGCAATCGGGGACTGCTGTCTCCTAACTGCTCATCTGCCTGTCTGCCTGATTCCCCCTAACCACTCTGCCTGCTGACCTGCTCGCCCCCAACTGGCCCCCCTGATGGTCTTCTCATCCCAACTGCCCCCATCTGTAGCCTGATCATCCCCAATGCCCCCCCACCGGCCTGATCACCCACAACTGCCCTCCCCTTTTGGCTTCTAACTGCCTCTACCTCGGCCCCAGAAGAACATCCAGAAGGTCTCCTGGAAGGTTTCCCAGTCTAATTAGCATATTACGCTTTTATTAGTGTAGATTATTAGTATATAAACAGAGACCTGGTGCAAGGGTGGGGGCCAGCTGGTTTGCCCTGAAGGGTGTCCAGGATCAGGGTGGGGGTTCCCTTGGGGTGTGGGGCAGCCTGGGCGAGGGGCCTGTGGTGGTTTGCAGGCCAGCCACGCCCCCATGGGTGACTGTCCCTGCTGGGGGATATGGCCAGCTTGGGTGAAGGACTGAGGGCTGTTTTCAAGTTGGCCACACTCCCTTCAGAGTGGGGGTCCCCGCTGGGGTGCCAGGCCAATCTGGGTAAGGGGCTGATGGCTGTTTGTAGGCTGGCCAAGCCCTCCAGCGGGGACCCTCACCCCATGGGGGTGTGGCCAGCCTGGGTGAGGAGCTGATGGCTGTTTTCAGGCTGGCAACCCCTCCCAACCATCCAGGCTCCCAGACCCTTCTTTTTTTTTTCCAGCCCCTCCTTGAGCAGAGGCCAGCTTGGGCAGGAAGCTTGGCTTCCTCCGTCACGGGGGGCAACACAAGCCTCCTGCTTGCTCCAGCTCCGTGGCCGCTGCCATCTTTGTTGGGTTAATTTGCATGTTCACTGCCGATGAGAGCAAGAGAGGTAAGAAGATTATTGAAAACCAAGCTTTAAAAAAATGAAGAAAAGATGGAACTCCAGGAAATCCAACTCATAGAAGCTAAGTCCGTTGCAGAAGAAGCAGATAGGAAATATGAGGAGATGGCTCATAAGTTGATGATTATTGAGGGAGACATGGAATGCACAGAGGCCTGTTGCCAAGAGATGGATGAGCAGATCAGACTGATGGACCAGAACCTGAAGTGTCTGAGTGCTGCTGAAGAAAAGTCAACAAGAAGACAAAAATGTGGAAGAGACAGAAATTCTTACTGATTAACTCAAGGAGGCAGAGACCCGTGCTGAGTTTGCTGAGAGATCCGCAGCCAAGCTGGAAAAGACAATTGGTGATTTGGAAAATAAACTGAAATACACCAAAGAGGAACACCTCTGTACACAAAGGATGCTGGGCCAGACTCTGCTTGACCTGAATGAGATGTAGAGCCACCAGTCCTGCCTGCCATGGCTCCTCCCTCTGACCCCCACTCCTCCTGAGACCCGCCTGCTTGAAGCTGACCTTTACTGAGGGCTGATCTTTAACTGGATGGCTGCTTTCTCCTTTCACTGCCTCCCACACCCCTCCCACCCCCCACCCGGGTCTTTTTCGCCAAATTGTCTCTGCCTCTCCTCAGAGATTTTGATTGGGCTGGAGGCTGAACGCCTTTGGGAACAACATTTAAGGGAGTGTGAGCACAATGCAGTGTCTTTAAAAGCATGTTGTTATTACCTTTTTTGTTGTTGACATGGCAACCATTTGTAAAACATTCCAAGTAATTCCACAGTTTTCAAGCAGCAGTCTAATCCTTTTCTCACTTTTTTGAGGTAATTTTTCAGCTCAATCCATATTGCCCTCTCCATAGAGAAGGGACAGAGGAATGGGCCTGCCTTGCTGAGAGCCACATAGAGCTCAGATAAAGTCTCCACTATGAGAATCATTGCTTTGTGCAGGTGCTAGCCAAAACAGAAAGGTCATTCCAGGAGAAGTTAGAGGAAAAAAAAAAGTGACATTTAGGTTTCAACTTTTAGGTGTCTTTGGGCAATTTATTTTTTTCATCAGAAGTGAACAAATTAAAATGGTGAGACCTCTCTGTGAGAGACCAAATTCTTGTCCCATCTCTACCCTGTCCCTGGTAGTTCACAAAATGGATCATGTACCCCTTATGTTGAAGTGATCCCTTATTTGCTCTCCTGAAAGAAAATTATGTTTTGCCACTGATTTAGCCTAATAAAGCTTATCTCATCACCCTCTCCTGAGTCTGAAGCTGCTGTCTCTAAAAGTGTCATCTTATTGTGCTTTGTACCAGTTGGTGCTGGAGAAATCTTGAATAGTTTATGTACAAAACTTTTTAAATTTTGTATTCTTTTGAAACTTTGCTTCTTTGGGATTGGGGCACATTGGCCACCCTATCTGGCTGTGAGAGCTCCCTGCAGTCTGGGTTGGCAGTGTGCTGATCTTTAAGTTTCTTTCCCTCCCTAATGCCCCATTTTTGTGAGGTTTCTGTGCAGTCTGTTAGGTGCGCAGATTATTGGCTTAAAATGTCTCTCCTTTGGTGTGGTCCCTTTGGAGGCCAATTGGGAGAAAGAGAAACCAAATACTGCAACTGTTTTGATACTGAAAATTGAACAAGTATCTTTTTAAAATAAATATCCAGTCCCTCAAAAAAAAAAAAAAAAAAGAAAGAAAGAAAGAAAGAAAAGAAAAGAAAGAAAGAAAGAAAGAAAGAAAGAAAGAAAGAAAGAAAGAAAGAAAAGAAATTCATAGGAACTTAAAAATATATTTAAAGAGAAAGTAGATTTCTTCAAAAAATAGTAAGGCCAAAAAAATAAATAAATAACCATTAGTAATTTGGTAAAGACTTGTAATTGTCTATCAACAAATGTCTTAGGTTGGATTTCCTTGCTCAAGGTTCTATAACAAAATATCGTAGACTGGATGACTTAAACAACAGACATTTATTCCTTACAGTTCTGGAGGTTGCAAAATTCAAGATCAAGGTGCCAGCATGTTTGGTATCTGGTGATGGCCCTTTTCCTGACTTGCAGTCAGTGAGCTGCTTGCCATGTGCTCACATCGCCTTTTCTTGGTGCATTTGCATGAAGAGAGGAAGGGCTTTGGTCTCCTTTGCTCTTCTTATGAAAACACTACTCTCACCATGTGGGCTCCACCCTCATGACCTCATCTAAACTTATCTCCCCAAGACCCCATCCTAATATTGGGGGGTGAGGCTTCAAAAATGAACATTGGAGAGACACAACATTCTGTCCATAACACTATCAGAGCCTAAGATGAGGATGCTTTCACAAGTGATTTATTGAGGAAGTGCACTTTGAAGAAGAGGGATGATGAAAACAGTATATAGCAAGAAAAAAGCTAAGCAAGAATGTGGCTCAGCTGAATATGAGCTATACACTGACTTCACAGGGAGACAGGAACCAGATTGCACCCGAGTATGGTCCCCAGGTTGAGGCAAGCTGGTCTATTGCACCGTGTTAGTCAGTCAATCAGCTGCAGGCCTGTGTGGGAAGAATTAAACTTCCTGATGAGGCAACTTCCATTAGGCCAAAGGCAATTTTCTGGAAAAGTGGGCAGCTGTGAGCTATTAGAAGCTAACTCTGATTGCAGCTGAGGCATAAGCTGTTACGTGAACCAGTAGCCTGGAGGGTGGGGGAAATTGGGCAATTTAAAATTCCAGGAAAAAAAAAAAGCCATAGATCCAAATGTGAAGCAAATTGCAATACTTTGGTGTAATTTTGAACAATCAACATTACATAAGTTTCATTTAACTTGGATGATTAAAACATTCTCATTTGAATTAAATAGGTTTAGTTATAACAGTTTCTCCTTTGTAAAACTAATCACTAATTAGACTTGTAGTAAATAATATTTTCATAATCATTTTAACATAAGTATCATGTTTTAATTTTTTTAAATCAATCTGTAAATAAAGCATATAAGACTTAATTATAGTTACAGAACAGAAGGTAAACGTTTAAAACCTTAACAGTATAAAAGTGATGGTAGAGGTGATAGAAGTTAGAAATAAAAGGGGGACAGGTGGAGATGAGATGAAGGGAAAGTATAAGAATAAAAATTATTCATCTTCTTTGATTGATATTAATATATACATATTAAAGTTAAAACATGAAGAAATACAGATTTAAGCACTATGTCATTTAATATTATTAGAATGTGCAATATAAGAACTCAAAGTAAATATAAAACAAAATGTTTAAGGAAAGATGAAGGTAATATAAATGAGCTAAATTTATCATCTTTCTTTTTTTTGTTGTTTTGGTTTTTTGGTTTTTTTTGAAAAAGCATTTTAAATATGTTTTTCACTCAACTATCCATGGACAGGAAACTAAAGGCTACAAAATCAAGAAATAACCAGATAATATAATATAATTTGAAGTTATAGAGATAAATACCAGAAGTTAAAAATATAAATGGTTAAAAAAGATTATCTCTGAGGAGTATTGTGGAAAAGGGCACAGAAGCAGTAAATTTTCTTTTTAATTTTGTAACCATCTGTATTATTGGAATTTTTCTTGTCCTACACACGTATTGCTTTTGTAGCACTGATAAAAATGGCAATGAGAATACTTTCCAGTCTATCCCATCAAGTAATTAAGAGAATGAATTAAGATAATACGTAGAAAAGCACTTTGAAAACCCTCAGGTGCTGAAATAAAGTATTATTAAGAGGATAGGCTTAGGCCAGTGGTCGGTAAACCGCGGCTCGCGAGCCACATTCGGCTCTTTGGCCCTTGAGTGTGGCTCTTCCACAAAATACCACGTGCTGGCATGCACATACAATGCGATTGAAACCTCGTGGTCCATGTGCAGAAGTCGCTTTTTCTGCCGGGGCGAGTCTATTTTGAAGAAGTGGTTCTAACGCCGAGCCTCACTCAGGGGACCAAAGAGCCGCATGTAGCTCGTGAGCCACGGTTTGCTGACCACTGGTCTTAGGCAATACAAGGTTGGGGAAGGAAATAGCACTCTCCTTGATCAAGCCATAATTTATTTCAGAGAGGAAGGGAGAGGGAGAGAGATATAGAAACATCAATGATGAGAAAGATTCACTGATCAGCTGCCTCCTGCATACTGGGGATCAAGCCCACAACTCGGGCCTGTGCCCTGACTGGGAATTGTACTGTGATCTCCTAGTTCTGTGGATGGCAAACTGTGGCTCTTGAGCCACATGCAGCTCTTTGGCCCCTTGAGTGTGGCTCTTCCACAAAATACCTCAGCCTGGGCGAGTCTATTTTAAGAAGAGGCATTAGAAGAAGTTTAAGTTTAAAAAATTTGGCTCTCAAAAGAAATTTCAATCGTTGTACTGTTGATATTTGGTTGTTGACTAATGAGTTTTCAGACCACTGTCCTAGAACACAGCAGTGCTCGATGAAGGTTTGCTAAATGGATAGATGGATGAACAAACATATTAAAATGCTTTTATTTTAAATGAAACTAGACTACAGTTTGTCCCCATAAACAATGAATCAAAGGCCTAATTATGAGACCTGAAACAATAAATTACATAGAAGAAAGCATAGGCACTAAACAGATGACCTTGGTCTTAGAGAAGATTTCATGAATTTGACCCCAAAAACAAGGGAAGTTAAGGCCAAAATAAATGAACTATATCAAACTAAAAAGCTTCTTCACAGTAAAAGAAACTGCCAACAAAACAAAAAGACAACCAACCAAATGGGAAAAGATATCTGCAAACAATTTCAACAACAGTTAATATCCAAAATATATAAAGAACTCAACACCAAACAAACAATCCAATTAAAAATTGGACAGAGGACCTGAACATGTACTTATCACAAGAACATACAAATAGACAACAGATATATGAAAAGATGCTCAACTTTACTAGCTATTAGGGAAATGTAAATCAAAACTTCAATAATATAACACCTCACAGATGTTAGAATGGCTATCATTAATAAGACAAGTAATAAGTATTGGAGAAGTTGTGGAGAAAAAGGAACTCTCATTCACCGCTGATGGGAATGTAAACTGGTAGAGCAGCTATGGAAATTTCTCAAAAAATTAAGAATAAAGTTACCATATGACTCTATTCTTAATTTAGATGTTATTTCTTCTGGGTTTCTATCTGAAAATTTGAAAACATTTATTTGGGAAGATATATGCATTCCTATGTTGATTGCAGCATTATTTACAGTTGTCAGCACATGAAAACAACCAAAGTGTCCTTTGCTAGATGATTGGATAAAGATGTGGTACATATATACAATGGTTTAATACTCAGCCATAAGAAAAAATGAAATATTGTCATTTGAGACAACATGGATGGACCTTGAGAATGTCATGTTAACCAAAATAAGTCAGACAGAAAAAGTTAACCATGTGATTTCACTCAAATGTGGGATTTAAAATGGAAAGCAATAAATGAATAAGTAATAAAAACAAGCAGTCGAAACCGGTTTGGCTTGGTGGATAGAGCGATGGTCTGCGGGCTGAAAGGTCTCAGGTTCGATTCCGGTCAAGGGCATGTACCTTGGTTGTGGATACATCCCCAGTGAGGGGTGTGCAGGAGGCAGCTGGTTGATGTTTCTCTCCCATTGATGTTTCTAGCTCTCTATCCCTCTCCTTTCCTCTCTGTAAAAAAAATCAATAAAATATATTTTAAAAAACAAACAAAAAGTCATAGACAAACACCAGTATAGTGGTTTCCAAAGGGAAGGGAAGTGGAGGGGTAGTAAGTAATAATGGGGGTCAAATACATGGTGAAAAAAAATTATTTGAATTTGGGTGATGGGTACACAATGCAATATACAGATCACGTCTCATAGAAATGTATACTTGAAACCTATATAATCTTATTGACCAATATCATCCCAGTAAATTTGATTTTTAAAATGCTTATTATATATCCTTGGCTTGATGTGCAACGAAAATCTAGGACTGTCTCTGAGCCACCCTGTCTTTGTCCCTATGGGGCAATAGGAGAGTAAATTGACCCCTCACTAAAACTGAGCACTTTGGATGGGAGAGCAACTGCATTTTCTGTGTTACTTAAGATCTTTCATGAACCTAGGCTTTAGCTTCAGAAAGAGGCGACTTCAAATCCCACTCTGCTAGTTAGTGCCTGTGTGATCATGGGCAACTTTCTGAACATCCTATCTAATAAAAGAGAAATATGCAAATTAACCATCATTCCATGACAAAAATGGCAGAGCCCATAGCCACAAGATGGCAGCGCCCAGTCCTCTCACCCCCGCTGGAGTCCCCCAGTCTCAGGGAGGGCTGCCACTGAGAGCCTGCAGAGTAAGCGGCCTGGCGGAATGCTGCCCAGAGGCCCTCCTGACCCTTTATAAAAAACAAAAACAAATTCACTCCCCACAGCCCACTATCCCCTGCCAACAGCGGCAGCCTGGGCTGGAATCTCAGCCTGGCCAGGGTGCAATCCCCTTCCAGTGGTAGCAGCCTGGGGTCTCAACCACTGAGTCACACCACCTAGGCAGATATAGAGGAATCTTAAATGTTTTTTTTTAAAACAATATATTTTATTTATTTTTTTTTTACAGAGAGTAAGGGAAAAGAATAGAGAGCTAGGAACATCTATGAGAGAGAAACATTGATCAGCTGTCTCATGCACACTCCCCACTGAGTATGTGCCCCCAACCAAAGTACATACCCTTAACTGGAATCAAACCTGGGACCCTTGAGTCTGCAGGCCAATGCTCCATCCATCTAGCCAAACTAGTTAGGACTGTCCAATATGTTAAAGAAAAAACCATATTAATAAAGAGGGAATATGCAGGGGAGGGCATTTGGGGGTGACCGGGTTGTCAGGGGAAGGCAGTTAGAGATGATAGGGCTGGCAGGGGAGCAGTTAGGCATCTATCAGGCTGGCAGGGGAGTGATTAGGGGGTGGTCAGGTTGGCAGGAAGAAGTGGTTAGGGGCAATCAGGAAGTCAGGCAGGGGAGCAGTTGGGAGCCAGCAGTCCTGGATTGTGAGAGGGGATTGGGCCTAAACAGGCAGTCGGACATCCTCTGAGGGGTCCCATATTGGAGAGGGTGCAGGTTGGGTTGAGGAACACCCCATCCTCAGTGCACGAATTTCATGCACCAGGCCTCTAGTTTATTTACTAATCACAATCAGCATCCAACAGGTATTTATTGAGGACGTACTGTTTAGATACCCTGTTGGGTGCCTGACTTCTCAGAGGCTGAGGAATGAAAATAATGGTTCTACATCAGAGAATCATGATACTGATTTACTGAAATAATATATGCAAAGTTCTGGGCACAGAGTAAATTTTCTTTAAATGGTTATTGTTGTTGTTATCAACCTACAACTGCTATTACGGAGAGACCAGTACATGCTGTCACTGCCCACAAAGCAAGCTCGGTAAAGATAAACAAATAAGTTGCTCACAGCACAGTAGGGGAAATAAGCTGCCAAGCCACCCTACCGTTTCTTTCCATGTACTCCATGGATAAGCTCCTCTAAGAAACCATTCCTTGGTCTACGGTTGTTGGTGTCAGTTCAACACCATCAGAAAGCCCCATTTGGGGATGTGGTGAAGGAGGAAACCTTACTTGTTGCATTCCGCTCAATTGTGATACAGCATGACTGTGAGATCAGCACAGCTGTGGAACAGCTCAATAATGTTACAGCTCAATTATGAAGCATCATGGTTGTGAGGAGGGCCTGGGGTGAGGCATCCTTGAGGCAAGGCCCTTCTCCAGCTAGACAGCTCTTCTCTGCAGCGGTCCACTGAGATGTCTTTGCTATTTCAGTTCCAGCCAGAGAAACACAGTCTTCGGTGGGAAGGAAAAGTGTGCTCTCTAATCCGAAGGTAAGTTGACTTATATAGACAGAGAAGTTCCTGCCTCAGCTCAGGTTGGTCCATCCTCATGCAAATGAGCACTCCAAATTCTCCCACTTTTATTGGTCCAAAAAACACTGTCCTGATTGGTAAGAATGGAGCTGTTTTGACTGGTCAGTGAAGAGGCTAATGGGATATAGCTGGATAGCTTTGATTGGACAGAGAAAGCCTCAGTGTTATTGGTTGATATACAATTCCAGGAACCTCTTTATAAGGGCTGGTTCAAATGGCAGAACACAGTATAGGTAAGCAATTTAGTGCAGGCTTCTCCTTGAAGTGCAGTTTGCATGATGAGAGTTTATAAACAGCTTCTGGGCTCTGCTTTTAAATTTGAGCCCAGTTAGCCACCAGGAATCCTTCTTGGTAGTATCTTCTTTCTTTCTCAGGATCCACACCCTAATGAGCAAATGTGGACACCTCATAGGCTACTAGCCAATAAGAGAGGATACATATGGCAAGAAGTGGCGTTACAGAGGTACTGCACTGAATTTTCTGTGAATATCCTCTCCTGATTTATCTTTGTTCCCACCTAGTCTCTGGCATGTGTGTCCCATAGAATCCTAACTGAATATTGGTTGCATGAGTCATAGTCAAGGCAAGAGTCTGGGCAATATGGGTCAATCTTGAAAGCAGTGGTAAAGGAGTCTCTGGTCTTAGTAATTCATAGGGAAAACTGCATGCAAATCCATGGGCTGAGGAAGTCATGGTCTGACCCTGGGGATAGAGGTTCTGATTCTACCAGCCCCCAAACTACCCCTTAAAAAAGAGGCCAGAAGCAGGTTTTTATTTAAAGCATCAGGCTTTGTATCATGTGGCCCTTCCACCCTGATTCCAACATACTGGACCTGGGAATTGGTGACCAAGCCTGAGGGTATGCAAACAAGCAAGGAGGTGATCTGCTAAATGCACCACTTTCAGGGACTTCCGGAAAAGATGGAAAAGGGGACTCGTTTCACCCTCCACAGCTCTGGAATTCTCTTCATTCTAGGTGCCATAGTCTTACATTCTTTGGTACCTCTGAGATGGTAAGAAGATTGAAATTTTCCAACTGGAATATCCTCAGTTCTGCACTTCTTCTGATTACACGATAAACATTTTCTCTCTCTTCTCTCTCATTTCCTTGAATGAAGGTTTCTTTTTATAAAAATAAGGAAGATAGCACCAAAAATTGTCAATAAGTTGACATCATTTTATACCTAGATTCAGTTTCTTATATCACAAGTGTTTCATCTTTAGAATGTTCATTTTATGTGGGAAAGAAAGATTTTAAAGACTATGTGAAATATTAAATGTGCAAAAATTTTGTGATTGTGTGAATTATTAAGACTGTGCCATGACATCCTTTCCCTGGAGTTCATTTCGGAGCCAGGTTTGGGATTGAATTGATCATAGTCTTCTTATCTCTGGTGTGCATACTTCACTCAGATCCTTGTTACACAGCACAGTATCAATGTCTCCTGATTGTCCAGCACCCCCACTGATTAAACAGCAAGGATTATATCTCCTTGATGTAATGATTTTGCAGTAAAGGGCAGAATTGATTTCAAAGCTATGACTCAGGACCTGGTAAAATATTGGCCGAGAAGTGGGTGTAAGCAGCCATTGGCACTCTGGAAATTTCTGTTCCTAGTTAGCAGTTAAAAATATTCATGTAACCAATTATGCTAATTTAAGTAAAAGATCTAAGTTATTTGAGGACTTAGAGCTTTCTTCTTCAGAATCTTTAAAGTATTAAGTAGTCTGCTATATTCATACCCTTCTTTCAGCCATTTTTTTGTGGGGGCGGGGGTGAGTGGGCTGCTATAATTAACACGGCAAGCCCACTATGTGTCCACCACTGCAATGGGGGTGTAAACAGAAGCGTAAGAACTAACGCATGCCTTCCAGAAATGTATAGAATAGTTCAGAGCCTGGAAATCGTTCTTTCAAGGTTACCAGTGCCACAAGGGCTCAAGAATGGAGGTTATGTTGTGTCCATGGTGTGTGGGGGGCAAGGCCAGGGGCAAGTAGTGGAAAAGGGACCTCATGCCCACCAAGCACAGGCCATAATGAGTCACCCAGACCACTGGGGCTTCTGCCATGTGCCCTTGTCACTGTCATCGACAAGGATGAGAGGGGAGCTCTTGAGAGCTCTTTTTGCTGCACAACCTCTAGTTCTCTGCTTCTTTTTTCTTCAATCATACAGAAAGAGAAAATCTGTTGGGCTGTAATATTGATGTAACTCAGGAATCACAAGCTGGTTCTCCCCCATACCTCACTGCCCACATGTGATGCCGTGAACATGCACTGAAGAGCCTCGGTGACCTGGCCCCAGCCTACCTTTCCCGTGTTCTTCCCAACAACATCCCTCCTAATCTTCCTTGCGCCCTCAGAACCAGATTCTTGAAACCTGCCCGGTGCTTTCTTTACCCTATACTTTTTTTTAATTAAATTATTATCTGTGTACATATTTTAACATTGCCCCCCCATACACACCCTCCCTCCCCAGTTTTGTGTCCATTGGTTGTACTTATATGCATGTATACACGTCCTTCGGTTGATCTATTATCTCCCCCAGATCCTCCTCCCCTCCGCGCTATAATTTGACAATCTGCTTGTTGCTTTACTGTCTCTATATCTATCTTTTGGTTCATCAGTTTATAATGATCTTTATTATCCACAAATGAGTGGGGTCATGTGGTGTTTCTCTTTCATTGATTGGCTTATTTCACTCAGTATGATGTTCTCCAATTCTATCCAGGTTGCTGCAAATGATGAGAATTACTTCTTTTTTTATGGCAGCATAATATTCCATTGTGTAGATGTACCATGGTTTTTTGATCCAATCATCTGCTGACGGGCACCTAGGCTGTTTCCAAATTCTAGCTATTGTAGATTGTGCTGCTGTGAACATAGGGGTGCATATATCCTTTTTGATTGGTATTTCTAGTTTCTTGGGATATATTCCTAGGAGTGGGATTACTGGGTCAAATGGGAGTTCCATTTTCAGTTTTTTGAGGAAACTCCACACTGTTCTCCACAGTGGTTGCACCAGTCTGCATTCCCACCAGCAGTGCATGAGGGTTCCTTTTTCTCCGCAACCTTGCCAACACTTGTCCTTTGTTGATTTGTTGATGTTGGCCATTCTGACAGGTGTAAGATGGTACCGCATTGTTGTTTTGATTTGCATCTCTCAGATAATTAGTGACTTTGAGCATGTTTTCATGTGCCTTTTGGCCTTCCTCTGTCTTCTTTTGAGAAGATTCTATTTAGGTCCATTGCCCATTTTTTAATTGGATCATTCATCTTCCTTTTATTTAGTTGTATAAGCTGTTTGTAGATGTTGGAGATTAAACCTTTATCAGTGGTAACATTTGCAAATATGTTCTCCCACACCGTGGGCTTTCTTGTTGTTTTGTTGATGGTTTCTTTTGCTGTAAAAGAAAACTTTTTATTTTGATGTAGTCCCATTTGTTTATTTTCTCTTTAGCTTCCATTGCCTTAGGGGCAGTATCAGTGAAGAAGTTCTTTTGGCATATGTCTGAGATTTTGCTGCCTGTGGATGCTTCTAGTATTTTTATGGTTTCCCGTCTTATGTTTAAGTCCTGTATCCATTTTGAGTTTATTTTTGTATATGGTGTACGTTGGTGATCTAGTTTCATTCTTTTTGCATATATCTGTCCAATTTTCCCAACACCATTTATTGAAGAGACTGTCTTGACTCCATTGTATATTCGTGCCTCCTTTGTCAAATATTAATTGAACATAGTGATTTGGGTTGATATCTGGGTTCTCGATTCGATTCCATTGATCTGTATGTCTGTTCTTGTGCCCATACCAGGCTGTTTTGAGAACAGTGGCTTTGTAATACAGCTTGAAGTCTGGTATTGAGATCCCTCCTACTTTACTCTTCTTTCTCAGGATTTCTGTGGCTATTCGGGGTCTTTTATTGTTCCAAATGAACTTTTGGAGAGTTCTTTCTAGGTCAGTGAAATATGCCGTTGGTATTTTAATGGGGAATGCATTGAACCTATAAATTGCTTTAGGAAGTATGGACATTTTGATGATGTTGATTCTACCAATCCATGAACATGGTATGTTCTTCCATCTGTTTACATCTTTCTCTATCTCTTTTTTCAGTGTCGTGTAGTTTTCCGTATATAGGTCCTTTACTTCCCTAGTTAAATTTATTCCTAGGTATCTTAATTTTTTTGGTGCGATGGTAAATGGAATTGCTTTTTTAGTCTCTGTTTCTGTAATTTCACTGTTGGTGTATAGAAATGCTATGGACTTCTTGGCGTTAATTTTGTATCCTGCTACAGTGCCAAATTCATTTATTAAGCCAATTAGTTTTTTAATGGAGTCTTTTGGGTTTTTATGTACCATATCATGTCATCTGCAAATAAGGATAACTTTACTTCTTCTTTTCCAATTTGGATGCCTTTTATTTCCTCCTCTTGTCTAATTGCAATGGCTAGTAATTCCAGTACTCTGTCAAACAGGAGTGGCGAGAGTGGGCATCCCTGTCTTGTTCCTGTTCTTAGAGGGAATGGTTTTAGTTTTTGCCCATTGAGTATGATGTTGGCTGTGGGTTTATCATATATAGCTTTTATTATGTTGAGGTATGATCCTTGTACTCCAACCTGGTTGAGAGTTTTTATCAGGAAAGGGTGTTGGATTTTATCAAATGCTTTTTCTGCATCAATTGATATGACTATATGATTTTTATCTTTCAATTTGTTTATGTGATGTATCACGTTTATTGATTTGCGGATATTGTACCATCTTTGCATTCCTGGAATAAATCCTACTTGGTCATGGTGTATGACCTTTGTGATGTTCTGCTGGAGCTGATTTGCTAGAATTTTGTTGAGGATTTTGGCATCTATGTTCATGAGGGATATTGGCCTGTAATTCTCTTTCATTGAGTTGTCTTTATTTGGTTTTGGTATTAGGGTGATGCTGGCTTCATAGAAGGAGTTTGGAAGTGTTCCTTCCTCTTGAATTTTTTGGAATAGTCTGAGGAGGATAGGTTTTAGTTCTTCCTTGATTGTTTGGTAAAACTCTCCTGTGAAGCCATCTGGCACTGGGCTTTTGTTTGCTGGAAGCTTTTTGATGACTGATTCAATTTCTTCCCAAGTCACTGGTCTATTGAGATTTTTAGATTCTTCCTGATTGAGTTTTGGAAGTTTTTATTTTTCTAGGAATATGTCCATTTCCTCCAGGTTGTTCAGTTTGTTGGAATAGAGTTGTTCGTAGTATTTTGTAACAATCGGTTGTATTTCGGTGGGGTCTGTTGTTATTTCACCTCTTTCATTTCTGATTTTGTTTATTTGAGTCCTCTCTCTTTGTTTCTTGGTTCTTCTGGCTAGAGGTTCATCTATCTTGTTTATCCTTTCAAAGAACCAGCTCTTGGTTTTGTTGATCTTATGTATTGTTTCTTTGGTCTCTATGTCGTTTATCTGTGCTCTGATTTTTGTTATTTCCTTCCTTCTGCTTACACTGGGCTTTTCTTGTTGCTCTTTTTCTAACTCTTTGAGTTGTAGAGTTAGATAATTTGTTACCATTTTTTCTTGTTTTTTTGCAATAGGCTTGTAGGGATATGAACTTCTCTCTCAAAACTGCTTTTGCTATGACCCATAGATTTTGGATTGTTGTGTTTTCATTGTCATTTGTTTCCAGGATATTTTTAATTTCTTCCTTGATTTCTCTGGTAACCCAGTCCTTATTTAATAACATGCTGTTTAGTCTCCATATGTTTGATTTCTTTGGGTTATTTTTATTGTAGTTAATTTCCAGTTTTATGCCACTATGATCTGAGAAGATGCTTGATATGATTTCTATCTTCTTGAACTTGTAGAGACTTTGCCTATGTCCCAAAATGTGGCCTATCTTTGAGAATGTCCCATGTGCACTTTAGAAGAATGTATATTCTGTGGTTTTGGGGTGGAATGTTCTGAAGATGTCGATTAATTCCATCTGGTCTAGTGAGTCATTTAGGATTGATATTTCTTTGCTGATTTTTTGTTTAGATGATTTGTCCAAAGGTAACAGTGGGGCATTAAAATCTCCTACTATGATTGTATTGCTATTAATCTCTCCCTTAATGTCCTCCAGCAGTTTTTTTGTTTGTTTGTTTGTTTGTTTTTTTATGTATTTGGTGCTCCTGTATTGGGTGCATATATATTTACCAGGGTTATTTCTTCTTGTTGGATTGCTCCCTTTAGTATTATGAAGTAGCCTTCATTATCTCTTGTTATGTCCTTCACTCTGAGATCTAATTTGTCATATATAAGTATTGCTACCCCAGCTTTTTTTTTCATTTCCATTCGCCTGGAAAACGTTTTTCTATCCCTTCACCCTCAGTCTGTGTGCGTCTTTTTTTCTGAGGTGGGTTTCTTGTAGACAACAGATGTATGAATCTTGTTTTCTTATCCAATCTGTTACCCTATGTCTTTTGATTGGAGCATTTAATCCATTTACATTTAAGGTTATTATTGATAGGTACTCATTTGACGCCATTTTTATTCTATACCCTTGTGTTCCTTCTTCGCTTCCTATTTCTTTATTTTTACAGTATACCCTTTAGCGTTTCTTGCATTGCTGGTTTGGTGGAGATAAATTCCTTCAGTCTTTTTTTGTCTGTGAAGCTCCTGATTTCCCCTTCAATTTTGATTGATAGCCTTGCTGGGTACAGTATTCTTGGATTCAGACCCTTCCTTTGCATGCCTTTGTATATTTCATCCCATTCCCTTCTGGCCTGATAAGTTTCTGTTGAGAAATCAGTGGCTAGTCTGATGGGGGTTCCTTTGTATGTAACTTTCTGTCTCTCTGGCTGCTTTTAAGATTCTTACTTTGTCGTTGGTGTTTGCCAATTTAATTATAATGTGCCTTGGTGTCGGTCTTCTGGGATTCATTTTGCTTGGGATTCTGCGAGCATCTTGGATTTGTGTGGGTTTTTTCTTCTCTATCTTAGGAAAGTTTTCTGTCATTATTTCTTGAAATACTTTTTCCATGTCTACCTAAGTTTCCTTTCCTTCCAGAACCCCTATTATTCGAATATTTTTTTGTTTTGTATTTCCCCTAGAACACTGCTCCACTCCAAGGCAACACACCCTGGCTCTCCTCTGCTCACCACAGCCCCAAGCTTAGAAATGGCTCCGAGGGCAAGAACAAGGCTCAGGTACCTATATCCTTCCCTGACCCTGCCAAGCTGACTACCTGAGCTAATGAGAAATAGAAATATCACATGATCTCACTTATATGTAGAATCTAATGAGTGAAATAAACTGACAAACAAAATAGATCCAGAGATGTAAGATCATGCAACAGACTGTAGAATTCAGAAGGAAAGGTAGAGGAGGAGGAGGCAGGTAGAGATTAACCAAAGAACTTATATGTATATGTGCATAACCTGTGGACACAGACAATTGTGCAGTGAAGGCTTGGAGATTGGGCTGGAGCAGGGACAAGGGGGTCAATGGGGAACGGGAAGGGGGACATTTATAATACAACAAAAATACATTAAAAAAAGAAAGAATAAGAACTCTGCCTCAGGAATTCATCCTACCTTGGCTAACCTAAGACTTGTCTGACCTAAGACTGCTTCTTGCTTCTTAACCTCAGTTTGCATAATGGGGATGCTAAAATTCATGCACTTGTTTTAGGAATTAAATTATTTCATTCTTACAAAGTGCTTATAAACTGTTGGCTGTATTTACTATGTATCAAGAACTAATAAAAAATTAATAGCATGTGTCCAGAAGAGAAAAGTGGACATAATACACAAAGGAAGCAAAACCTAAACTACAACACATAACTTTGGAGTCAGATTGCCAAGATTTGACCACTTGGCAAGCTAGGTTACCTCTGTACCTCAGTTTCCTCCTCTGTAAAATGGAGATTATCATTAATATCTTATAGGGTTGTTGTGATAACTAAGTGAGTTAATATGGAAAGTATGTACATACAGCTCCACATAGCAAGCACTATATGTTAGCTTCTATGAATTTTCAGTGTTGCCAAAGAAAATTAATCAGTTGTTTTTACAAAATCCATATATTTACCTGACTCCTTGCAAGTGACTTAGAGCTACACACACAATGACAATCACACTAAATACCATACCATTTCTGTTCCTACTCCCCAGTACTAAGGTCTCTGTGCTTTCCAAAATCAATAGGTTTATATTCTATAACTTAGAAAGTGGGAAAACAGTTCATCACACAAATTGGACAGGAATCACATCTGTGTCCAATTTCCTTTCCTACTGGAGAGCCATGCATGTTCGCATGCATCTTCCTTGTTCTGTAATACAGGCGTCTGAATGAACAAAACTGATCTTTCAGAGAGTTAATTTGCCCAAAGATTGTCTCTGTTAATTCTGACTTTAGGAAAGTTATTGAGAATAAAATCCATAATTATATTAAGTCTTATCTTTATTATTTTAACCCCTGAATTCTTGAATAATAATATATGCCAAAAAGCCCTTCAGTACAATGGTTACATTTTAGCTGCAATTAAATTTGCCCATTCAATTATATGATAATTTGTAATCAGGGGGGAAAAATCAAAATGGTAAGAACAACTCTAAAAGTCAGATTCAATCAATCTAGTTAGTCTCTGATAAACGTGATTAGTTTGTGGACCATCTTATTTGTGTACAGGATTGCTTTTTTGGAAAGGGTGCTGTAAATCAAAATTATGTAAATTGAAATTTCTATTTCCACAGATTTAAAGTCAGATTAGGGCATTCAATTCCTAATCAACTGTTTAATGTCCAACTTTTTATTAAAATAGACCTAAAGACTATATTCAGTTGATTATAATTATATACCTAATATATGCTAAAAATATTTAAAGTCAAATTTTTATCTTCTGCATAGTTTCTGCCTTATTTAATTGCATAAATTTAAAGTGAAAGAATATTATCATTGAATTCAGAAGGGCTTTCTTTTCTTTTTTTTATTTTGAAATAACTTTAGACTTACAAGAAAGTTGCAAAAAATATTACATGGAGTTCCATGTCACCATCACTCAATTTTTTCTAGTTTCATCATTTTACATAGCCATAATACATTTGTTAAAACCAGAAAACTAACATTAAAACAATGAAATGAACTAACCTATAGATTTTACTTACATTTCACCATTTGTTCTACTAACATCCTTTTTCTTGTGCAGGATGTAATTCAGGGTCCCTTTTCACATCTAGCTATTGTGTCTCCAAGACTCTTCAACTTGGAGCAGTTAGTCTGTTGAGCTGAGCCAGCCCCAGGCAGATGACTTAGTTGTTTAGAGTATCACCCCATACACTGAAAGGTTCGATTCCTGGTCAGGGCACATACCTAGGTTGTGGGTTTGATCTCCAGTTGGGGTACAGACAGACATCAATCGATTGATGTTTCTTTCTCCCTTCCTCTCTCTCTCTAAAATTAATAAAAACATTTCCTGGGGAGGGATTAAAAAAGGAGAAGAACATAGGCCAATTATAATGTAGAAATCTGACTTCTTCTCATGATTAGTTGAAATTATGCACTTCTGGCAAGAATAACAGAAATTCCACCATCTTGGTGTATCACACCAGGTGGTACATGATGTCTGTGTGTCTTATTACGGTGATGTTAACTTTGCTCTCTTGGTTAAAGAGATGTTTCCTGAGTTTCTACCCTATAAACTTACTGCTTCTCCTTATTATTAATGCTAGCTTGAAGGGGAATATATTTTTAAACTATACAAATACCAGTTTCTCATATCTTCACCCTCAAATTTAGCATCTACTGATGGCATCTATAAAACCTGTTACAGTGGTCTCTGCCAAAGAGTGATTTTTCTATTTCCATCATTTCTTCTTCAGTTTTCAATTGGTATTCTAATGTTGAAAGAATGTTTTTTCTTCCTCATTTATTATTTATTCAATTATTTATTTATAGCAATATGGATTCTTGTACATTTACTTTATGGTTTATAAACAAATTCCTATCGTTATTTTGTTGTTCTAATTGTCCTAGATTTGGCCATAGGAAACTCTAGCAGGGATTAAGGGTTTCACAGTTGTCTCTGAGGAGACCTACTAGAAAGACCTAAGGCCACCGAGGGCTTTTTGAGAAATAATCAAGGGATGTGTATTGTCATTCTCTTAATCATTATAAAAATTTCCTGTAGCCACCTGGCTGGTGTGCTCAGTAGTTAGAGCATTGGCCCACAAACTGAAGGCTCCCAGTTTTGATTCCCAGTCAAGGGCATGTACCTGGATTGTGGGTTTGTGCCCCACCCCCTACCAGGATGTATATGGGAGGTAACCAATAAATGTGTCTCTCACATCAATGTTTCTCTCTCTCTCTCTCTCTCTTTCTTCTTCTTCTTCTTCTTCCTCTTCTTCTTCTTCTTCTTCTTCTTCTTCTTCTTCTTCTTCTTCTTCTTCTTCTTCTCCTCCTCCTCCTCCTTCTCCTCCTCCATCCTTCCCTCCACCCTTCCCTCTCCATTCCTCCCATCCTCCCATCTCCTCTCTCCGAAAACAATGCAAAAAATGTTTAATGTTCAGGTGAGCATTAACAAAACAAAAAAAGTTATTTAAGACATTTTCTGTAGCAAGCAGGGGTAGTAGAGATACAGTTTTTGGACTCTATTCAAAGTTGCCTGGGAGACATTCATTTATGTATTTAATACCATAATCCAGGGAGTATTAACATGGGTAAATCCTTTGGAGTTCCTCCATTCAAGCATACAAAGGGTGAACCCTTTGGGGAAGGCAGACTCTCCCACAGATGAAGTGTCCAATCACCTTTCTTATAAAATCCTCCTCAAATGAAAGGAGAATCACCAGTACGATTAGAGACTGAATGCTGATTGGACTATGATTCACTACTGGAGAGCTTACTGTGCCTTAAAAAGGCACACAGCCATGCTCTGCCTTTTCCCTGGCTGTGCCTAAGATGTAAGCCAGCCTACAGGGTTTGCCTCTGGAACAACCCAGCCAAGCTTCTCTCGGATCTATTCTTTCTTTCTCAAGATAAACAAACACTGCCTTTCTATTTTCAAGCAGAAATGAATAAAAACTGTTTCAGTCTCCAGCCTAAGCCATGTTTGAAAATACAGCTTTTTTTTCCTGGAGAACTCTGTTTTGGATAGTGTTGGGTGCTTGCCTCTCTGTTTTAAGCAGTACTTTGTCTTTCTTTGGGCCATGCATGCTTCTGGGGAAAGTCCTTCTCTAAGTCCCAACATCCCAGAATAAAGAGGCGATCACCTCTGTGCCACCCCATTCCTCATCCTTCCACAGCCACTTGCTCATTGTGATGATCGCCTTCACTTGGATCACCTCGGTTCAGGTGGATCAGTCAATCCGGACAGAGAGGGAAAACTCACTGTATGACCTGGGGCCCAGACCCTCTGTTAAAAGTGCAGATTTCTGGCCTTACCCCAAATGGACTTACTTTTTGTAAGCAGATGTCCCAGGTGCTTTCTATGTGCATTAATCCTGAGAATCATAATTCTGTTGGTCGGGCATAAATCTGAATCATCTTCTTGAGAGTGGGTGGTCTTGTCAGGACTGCAGGGCTCCTCGGGTCCCCTCAGACTGTCTTCCTTCTTGTTAACCAGTCTAAGATATCCCATATTCTTCATGTAGCCTCCAAACTTTCAGTATTCCACACCATCAATATAAGTTTATCTAAAAAACTAGACTTTCTAACCAAATCCCTCCCCCTGTTTAGTACCCCTGCTTGTCCTGCCTCATACTCTGCCCCAGTCTAGTATGGAAGTATGACATTGAATCCCAAGGTTCATGGGGACCAGATCCTCTTCCTTGCCTCACATGTTATAGCCTATAAACAGGTCTTCCTGAATCATACCTGACTCCCAAGCATTCCACCCTTTCATGAATTTCTCCTGTGCTGAAATTCATATAGCCATAGCCATAACTCAGCATTGTTATTGTGAAATTCATATAGCCATAGCCATAACTCAGCATTGTTCTTGTGAAATTCATATAGCACATAGCCATAACTCAGCGTTGTTCTTATGAAATTCATATAGCACATAGCCATAACTCAGCATTGTTATTGTGAAATTCATATAGCACATAGCCATAACTCAGCATTGTTCTTGTGAAATTCATATAGCACATAGCCATAACTCAGCATTGTTATTGTGAAATTCATATAGCACATAGCCATAACTCAGCATTGTTATTGTCAAATTCATATAGCACATAGCCATAACTCAGCATTGCTCTTGTGAAATTCATATAGCCATAGCCATAACTCAGCATTGTTCTTGTGAAATTCATATAGCACATAGCCATAACTCAGCATTGTTATTGTCAAATTCATATAGCCATAGCCATAACTCAGCATTGTTCTTGTGAAATTCATATAGCACATAGCCATAACTCAGCATTGTTATTGTGAAATTCATATAGCCATAGCCATAACTCAGCGTTGTTCTTGTGAAATTCATAAAGCCATAGCCATAACTCAGCATTGTTCTTGTGAAATTCATATAGCCATAGCCATAACTCAGCGTTGTTCTTGTGAAATTTATATAGCACATAGCCATAACTCAGCATTGTTATTGTGAAATTCATATAGCACATAGCCATAACTCAGCGTTGTTATTGTGAAATTCATATAGCACATAGCCATAACTCAGCATTGTTATTGTGAAATTCATATAGCACATAGCCATAACTCAGCATTGTTATTGTGAAATTCATATAGCACATAGCCATAACTCAGCATTTCAGGATCCCACCTTTAGATCTGGAACTAGAGCCCCTAAACTTTCTTCATTGTTCCCAGAAAATCCAGTGCTCGTAATCCCTGTTAGCTCTGTTGACCCCATCCTTTCCTATCCTTCCCTCAACCTACTCCTTACCAGCTCCATTTGGCTGATATCTCAATCTACTCTTGCCCTCCCCGAACATATACACAGAAAAAAAGACCAGATTCTGATGTGTGGGGATTAGCCTGACCTCTCCTATTTTCTACCAAGCTTGTTCAAAGCAGGGTCCAAGTCACATTATTATTATTTTTTTTACAATCCCTTAATATTCAGCATTCTGCTTTGACATTTACAATCCTAACTTGTATTGAGAGGTTCAAGATAGACTATCATACGCTGCCTCTCTCCTCCACTGAATACAGCATGTGGCAGCTATTTGAGGATTCTGTAAAGTAAATAGTAGTAGGCAGATTGGGGAAAAGGATAAATTTCAAAGTGTGATCACACCCATAGTAAGCTTATTATTATATTTTCCCCCTCCATTATCCCCTGGCCTGAACTCAAGGCAGCCCAGAACCTGGACGTGGGCACTGGGCGGCAGAGAGCCTCTGGGAGCAGCCCTGGAGTTCAGGCTCAAGGAGGAGCCAGGGGTTTCCTGGCAATGACAACAGAGGTATAATAGTAGGGGCCCACAAGGCCTGGTGTATGGTTGGTGCTGTATTGACTAATAATAATAATAATGGTAATAATAACAGCTATTATTTATTAGAACTCTACTAGCCCTAACTGGTGTGGCTCAGTGGAAAGAGCATCAGCCTGCGGACTGAAGGGTCCCAGGTTTGATTGTGGTCAAGGGTATGTACCTTGGTTGCAGGCATAAAAAAATTCCATAAAGTAGGTAATATTACAATTCTACTTTAGGGGTCTACAAATGTTTCTGCAACAGGTAAAATAGTAAATATTTTCAGCTTTGTGAACACATGGTCCCTGTTGTAACTATTCAGTTACAATAGCCAGTGATAGACAATGTGTAAATAAATGACATGACTGGTTTTCGTTTAACCTTTATGTACAAAAACAGACAGCAGGATGGTTTGGCCCAAAGGCCATAATTTTCTGACCTCTTTCAGTTTTTGAAGATGGGGAAATTGAAAGCCATGCAAGTTAAGTAATTTGCCCAAGATCACAGAGCTGGTAAATGGCAGCATGAAGCTTAACACCTGGTTCTTGAGTTTGATTCCTAATCACTATGCTACATAGATATTTTTTAGTCAATAGATGAAATGATGACATAAAGATGGACCCAAGTGCTACATTTGACATGAAAATTTTCAGAGTCCACAGGAAGATGGTAAATGTCAGAATGTGCTAAGAAGATAAAATTGCAGGCCTGAATAAGATTGTATTAGTTTCCTATTGCGGCTGTAACACATTGCCACAACCTTAATGGCTCAAAACAATACAAATCTTTCTGAAAATTCTGGAGGACTTTACTCCTAGGCTGAAATCAAGGTACTGTCAAGGCTGTATTCCTTCTAGAAACTACAGAGGAGAATGCACTTGTTTGTTATATTTTGTACTTCTAAGGCTGCCTGCATCCTTGGCTGTGACCCCTTCTTCCATCTTTAAAATAGCACCTTCAAATCTCTCTCTCTGACTGACCCTCTTGCCTCTAACAAAACCCTCGTGATTACACTGGCTCACAAGGATAATCTCCTCATCTTGGGATCCTTTACCTAATCACATCTGCAAAGTCCCTTTTACCCTGTAAGGCAACATTTACAGGTTTCAGGAATTAGGTCATGGATGTTGTGGCGGGGCTGTTTCTTCTGTCTACCACAAAGGCCTTCAGAACAAATAGCACTGACCCAGCAGGCTTTCCCCTCTACTGTCTGCTCACAACATCTCTTGCAATTTGAGCAAAAGCAGACCTGTCACTGCAATATGCCCTTGTGTGCACAACATAAACCAGTCTGAGGTAAACCAAAAACAAAAGGCTGGGTCACCTTATCCAGGTCTAGCCACCAAAATACTAGTAAATGAAACCTTAAACCCTTTCCTTTAACAAAATGGTGATGTTCAAGTTTTTATTTTCTCAGCAAAATTTTCAGCCCTGATATGATATGATTATTCATTAGAAGGGATTATTCATTAGAAGAGATTCATTAGGAGGATTAGGGGGCAAGGGGAAAGGAAAAGGCTGGGAGGTGTCTGAGAAAGGAAAGGAGGGAGGAAGGGGGGTGTGTAGAAAGAGCCTTCAGCTCCAGTACAGCTTTGGGAAAGCCTTGGCCAGGCCAGTGAGGGCTCCAGAGAAAAGACTGTTCTTAAGAAGAATGGCCAGACTCTGTCCCCCACACTGTGCTCGGTCATTGGCGAGGAGCAACCCAGGGGGAATATGGTTGGTATGAATGCTGACAGGGGTGTGGCAAAGCTGGAGGCTGCCTGAGCAGCCCTTTTTCACAACAGATTCTCTCTGGAAGGGAGATCTGAGCCGCACACCTTCATGACCACCATACCACATCACAAATTGTGTGGCTATAATAATAATGAGAGAAATCTGCCTATCTTTCACATTAAACAGATTAAGTGCAGGGAATAAAATTCTAAGTAATATGGGGGAGGGGGACCCCCGGGGTCCCTTTAAATAACTGGAGCTTTTATTTTATTTTTTTTTATTTATAAATCTTTATTGTTCATATTATTACAGATGTTCCTCTTTTTTTCCCCCCTCCGTTGCTCCCCTCCACCAGGTTCCCACCCCACCCTCTGCCCTTTCCCCACCCATCATTGTCCTCATCCATAAGTGCACAGTTTATGTTCAGTCCCTTCCCACATCCCCATCTCTCCTTTTCCCCGAGAATCGTCAGTTCACTCCCCTTCCATACCTCTGATTCTATTATATTCAACAGTTAATATTGTTCATCAGATTTTTTTTTAATTTTTTTGGTTTTTATATTCACTTGTTGATAGTTACGTATTTGTTGTTCATAGTTTTTATCTTTATTTACTTTCTCTACAAAAGAACCCCCTTCAGTAATTCATATAATTCTGGTTTGGTGGTGATGAACTCCTTTAGCTTTTTTTTTTATTGGTGAAGCTCTTTATCTGGCCTTCGATTCTGAGTGATAGCTTTGCTGGGTAGATTATTTTTGGCTGTAGGTTCTTACTATTCATCATCTTGAATATTTCTTGCCATTCCTGTCTGGCCTGCATGGTTTCTGTTGAGAAATCAGCTGACAATTGTATGGGTGCTCCTTTATAGGTAACTACCTGCTTTGCTCTTGCTGCTTTTCATATTCTCTCTTTGTCTTCTGCTCTTGGAATTTTAATTATGATTTGTCTTAGTGTGGTCTTCTTTGGATTCCTTTTGTTTGGAGTTCTGTGCGCTTCCTGGACTTGTAAGTCTAATTCTTTCACCAGGTGGGGGAAGTTTTCTGTCACTATTTCTTTCAGTATGTTTTTGATATCTTGCTCTCTCTCATCTTCTGGGACCCCCATAATTCTGATGTTGGTTCGCTTGAAGTTGTCCTAGAGTTTTCTTACATCTTCAACTTTCTGGATTCTCTTGCCTTCTTATTTCTGCGGAGGAGTGTCTTCTGGCTCTTTATGTTCCAAATCTTTTGACTTGATTCTTGCGATCTTCCATTCTGTTTTTAGGACTCTGTATAATATTTTTTTTATTTCAGACAATGTATTCTTTATTTCTTGTTGATCCCTTATTATTTCTAGTTGATCCCTTTTCATATCCTCATAGGTCTCCTTTATTTTATTGGCCTTTTCTTGGAGATTCTTGAACAACCTTATAAGTGTGGTTTTGAACTCTATATCCAGTCATTTTTTGTCCTCCATTTCTTTCGTTTGTGATCTATTTCCTTATCTCTGCATTTTCGCAGCTTCCCTGAGTTGGTAGCCTTAAAAGTCTCTGTGTTCTGCCTGGATGGGGCAGAGTTTCAGGGTGGAGCCTACAGCCTTGGCTTCTGTCAGCCACGCCCTATGAGGCTCCTGAGTCTCAGTGTTTCTCAGGGTCCTTCAGTACTCACTGCAAGCACCTCTGAGAGTGAGGTGCCCTCGAGTTTCGCCTGCTACCAAACAGTCTAGGCTCTCCCCCAATGAGCCCGGAACTGGGGTTCAGTTCAGTTGGAAGTTGGATTGGAAGTGGGGTTCAGAGCAGTCTGGAGCTTTTGTCTCCTTCCCACCAGGGCAATCCCGCGGCACAGCCAACCGTCCCTTCTCTGCGCGCAATGTGCACGCCTCCGGGGGCTCTGCCTTTCGCCGCTCCCCCGGAGTTCCACCTTACAGCCCAGCTCCCTCTGTTTGAGCCTGGGTCCCCGAGGTCTGGCCTAGAACTGGGATTCAGAGCAGTCGTAAGTGGGGTTTAGCACAGTCCGGACCTTTTGTCTCCTTCCCGCTAGGGCAATCTAGCATCAGAGTTAACAGTCCGTCCTCTGGGCGCAATGTGCGTACCTCCAGAGGCTCTGCCTTTCGCCGCTCCCCTGATATTCCACCTCACCGCCCAGGCTCCCTCTGTTTGAGCCTGGGTCCCCAGGGTCTGGCCTAGAACTGGGGTTCGGCACTGTCGGGTCTGGGGTTCAGCACAGTCTGGAGCTTTTATCTCCTTCCCGCTAGGGAACGCAGCCAGGCACTCAGCCGCCCCTCCTCTCCGGCTCCATCCTCTCCACATGCGCAGCGTGTCTCCGTACCTTAGGCTTTTACGGCTCCTCTGATCTTCCTTCTGGTTTTCTCCTTGCTTCTCATTGTAGAATTTCCAGTCAGTTGGCTTTCCTGTAGTTCTGGGTAATGTCCATTTTATATTTTAGTTGTATTTTATTGAAATTATTGTGTGCGGCTGCAGTTAGGTGTTTACCTGTGCAGCCATCTTGGATCCTCCCCAAATAGCTGGAGGTTTTAAATATCCAATAAACTGTTCTTTTTAGAAGCTTCTTTGGGACTTTCTTTGCAAGTAAATTTTTCTTCCTAAATAGTTTGTCTCAGAATCTTCCTTTGACATTTGTTATGATGATGAAGAGGAGTGAGGAGAGGGAGAGGAACCTAAGAGGAATATATGAAAATTGCTATTGAATAAGGAATTTTTCACTCAATCAAATGAATTTATCTGAGCTGGACTTCTTACAGTGTTTGCTCGCGTAACGCCATCAGGACCATGTGGCCAGCCCTAGCTAGTTTGGCACAATGGATAGAGCGTCGGCCTGCAGACTGAAGGGTTCAATTTCAATCAAGGGCACATGCTACGGTTGTGGTCTCAGTCCCCAGTAGGGGGTGTGCAGGAGGCAGCCTATCAATGATTCTCTCTCATCATGTATGCTTCTATCTCCCTCTCCCTCTCTCTTTCTTTCTGAAACCAATTTAAAAAAAGAGAGAGAGAGAGAGAGAGAGAGAGAGAGAGAGAGAGAGAGACCAACATGCTGAAGACCTCTGAGCTGAACAAACTGTCATCTTTACTGTATTCCAGAGCTCCAAGAGGCAGCAGGTCCTGGGAGGTTTCTGGTGACTATGGATTTCTGGCTCAGCTTCTTCTAAAGAGGATTTGAGGAGAGAACAAGATAACATAATATTAATAACTTATAAACTAAAAATGGTCTTCAAATGGTTTACTGAGAGTTTAAAATAGTACATTGACAAAGTGACAAATTCAGACAGAGGTTTGGACAGGAATAATGCTTAGGGAAACCAGAATGAGTGTCTCTCCCACCCCTAACACGTTTTCTAAAGTATGGCATATCCCTCCTTTTATAGCCCCACGGTACTTCATAGACTGGCTTATGGCTGCTCAATAGACATTTATAAAGTTGAATTCAGTAGGCAAGCTCTTTTAAAAAAAAAAAAATGTTAACCTTAAAATGACGGAAAGATGTCAGAGGAAGCAGTAAAGGACACAATGAAACACCAGAAGACCGATTAGGAAACAAACAGAGACGAGTCCAAAGGATGGGGCTTTTCTGGCAACTTCAACAATTAACTGTGGGGCCCTGTCCCCTTTCTCTGCATTCCGGCTTCTAGGGTAACTCTGGAGAATGTGACAGGCCAGAGTGGGGGAGGGCGGGAATACCAGCGACAGAGGTGAATGGAGAGAGAATAGTACAGGTATTTAAAATCATTGGGAAGAAAGATATACAATAGAAAAAGAGGAGGGAAAGGGGGACCAAAGCTGACCTGACAGTTTTGCTTTTGTTCTTATTTGCAACCATCTCCTCTCACATCTTGATATACCCTTTGAATGCCACACTCTTGATTCACCTGGGCAGCACCACCTGGGCACTAAATCTATCTTGGTGAAACTTTAAAAATAGAAAATAATACAACACTATGTCAGTCAGAGCCCAACAGGAAACAGAGGACTTAAAATAGAGAGAGTTTGCATTAAAATGATTAACACATCACTAAGAAAACTGGGAATCCAACCAGGGAAGGAAGTAGCCAGTGATTAGCAACAGCAGGAAGCTGCCACCAGGCTGGAGGGGCAAAGGGAGAAGGCAGTGTTTCCAGAGTTTGGGGCCAATGGAAACTGGGACAGCTCTAGGCCTGTCCTGTGAAAGCTGGAGAGATACAGCCACGGGTGGAGACAATGTTGAAATGGAGAAGAGAGATATATCCTTGCTTCTCCTTCTTCCTGCTCTTCTGTCTTCCACCACTGCCTCTCATTGGCCAAATGAGACAGAAATCAGCTGGCCGGAAAGCCTGGAAGATGCAGCCCCTGCAATACAGAGCAGGACAGAGAAAGAGCAAGGCAAGCACGTCTAAAACACACTCCACTATGTGTGCTGGCCAGCTCTGAAAGGCCATCTAACTAGCTTGTTAGAAAAGCATTGTCCACAGACAGGTTGGAAGTTTCTTTCACATGTGGCATAACTACATTTTCAATAAACAGGCCTCAGATATGTAGCCTCTGATGGGACCTTTATAAATGGTTCACCTTCTCCAAATGAACTGATTGTCTTCACAGTGCTTCCTCAAAAGTCAATTGCTTATGATTTTATGATCATTCTTTCAAAGAAATGGTAGTACATGATGGTTCTTTTGATAAATAAGCCTTCAGGAACCTTTTAAACTATAATTGTGGTAACCATATTTCTCAAAACATGAGATCTTTGAAAGGAATTATGTACCTCTTCAGGATTTAAAATAATCTGGGATATTCAAAATATTGGGATTTTCAAGGACAATGGAACAAAATATTATACAGTCCTTGAATAGTTGAGATATTTTCACCAATATTACGTTTGCTACCAATTCCTAAGCATAATATATATCTATAGGAAAATGCATTGCAGTATGAAACTCACAGTGGGATTGCTTCATCAGGTGGAGGATCCAGGAAGATTAAAAAAAAAAAATAGTTACCTCAAACAAACACTATCTTCATTCATGTACGAGAAAATGGGTTAAAGATAGCAGTCACATGAGTAGCCCTGCCTAATGTTGTATTGTAGTATCTGGTCCCTGGGGCTACTCAAAAATAAGTCAGGAGACTAATAATATCTGTCTTCAGTCAGATCAGAGTTTGGGACATAATTAGGGTGACTCATTTTTGTGTCAATAGATGTGAGTCACCATTCTTGGACTTCTTTTTCTGGATTTCATCCTCTTTCTGTTCTCCTGGGCCTAATTCAACTTTGGTCATAGGAAGTTTTGGCCATGGCTTTTATGCTCTTGATTCATAGTATTCATTCCATCTCCTTCTCATTCCAACATACCTTCCTCCCCAACTTCTACAGGTTTGGCCATCCTATCCCTCTATCCCCGCAGTAAGATATATTATATTTGCACAAATACAGATAACTATCCAAGCCAAGGATGAGAATGGAAACACTGTTGTCAGACAAGACTAACCACTTAGCAGTAACTGCTCAAAATCCACTTTTGTCAAGCATTATGAGGATCAGCTGCAATGTATACCATGATTGATTGTCAATATTTTTCCTTAGGCAAGGTACTTTTAGTAATAATAATGATGTGGTGACAGATTCTAATGTTTTAATGCTTGTTGCGCACCAGGCTCTTGGTATAAGAATTTGTGTATATTTGTATTTAATCCTCATGGTGAAAAAAAGTGAGATGCTAGTAGTTAAGCAGCTTCCCAGGATCACACAGTTTGTAAGAAGCAAATCTGAGGCTTGAATTTAGGTCTGTCTTATCAAGAATCCTGGTATATATTCTGAATAAAAGGGCACCTGTTTCTGTGAATTGGGTTGGGAGAAACATCACCACTCATTAGGTGTTACAATCATTAGTAATCCATATGTTTATCAATTGAGATCTGCCTGTTCAGAACTATTAAAAAAAAAAAACAACTAGAAAATAAAATACAAGTTATGAGACTGAACCAATGCGGTGAGGGGTCAAATGAAGGAATTTAATAGAAAGCTTTGGCAAAAATGATCTAGAGAAGATAGTAGCTGGCATCCTTATTTATGCAGGGTTAAAAACAAAGTACTAATTTTTTCCCTCAATCACCACACCACATTTTGGACACAATGAGGCCTGAAACTTGAAGTGTCTCTTCTTCTGGCACAGTATATTCTGGGAGAGAACTACAGCTAACTATCCAAGGATTTCTCTAGTTCTATTCAAGTTATCTAGCACCTTGTGATGGCATCCAGCCAAGGATATCTCAAGGGGGGCGGACAATGAAAATAAAAAGAGGTGCAAACTCTAGGTCTGGTTCCACTCACTAAGCTGTCTGCTCTATCTTTTTTCTACTCAACTTACCCAGAGGGCACACATTTTTCAAATTCAAGTGATAGCTTTGGCCCTGTTTGAAGACTCAGATTTTTATTGGCCTCACCAGACCCAATTTTACTATTCTATAGTTCCTTAGACTTATATCTGGGATTGAAATGAACTAGAGATATGGTTTGTTTATGTTGTTACTTTGATTACTTATAACAGCCTCAGTAAAGTACTTGGTAGAATCTCAGGAAATCCTATTTATGTTTCTGAAAATTTCATTAAATGATTACCAACAGATCAAGAAGTTATATTAGTAGATATCTAAAAGAATTACAGAGAAATGGAAGAGGAACTTTGAGTAAGATTTTAACTACTCAAGATTACAAAATCCCAGAGAAAGAGCATTCTCCAGTACAGAGATTTGCCTCCTTACCAACAGAGACTGGAAAACAACGTCACAAATAATTCTACCATAATCAAGGCTCTGTGAACCAGGAACATAAAATGAGCCATACAGAACTCTCCACAGTGGACACCCAAGGACTGTATAAATCAGTGGCTCAGGCCCTATTTCAGTCTTCTAAGATATTTTCCATATTGTCTTGTTAAACACAATATTTACTTGTTATGATTGATTTGACCTTTATTCCCATAATAACCAGCTGAAATCTAATTATCCTACTCAATAAATATTAATTGCTTTAAACTATCAAATTACAATAATACTTCATCATTTTTAAAGACACCTCGATATGACACTGAAATGTTTTAAAACAAAGACAGATGGCTCAGCATATTTATTTGACAAGAAGGAATGAGCATTTTCACTATCCTCACTGGTTCTTTATCTCATCACCATAGAAACAGAGAAAAGTCTTTGCTCAGGACCAACTCAAGCCCACCCCAATATGCTGTACTCCCATGTCCTCCTCAAAAAGCCACTGGCAACCAAACACCCGCAGGTCACACAGGAGAGGCACTGGTTCTGCAGAGAGGACTCTCAGAAGCCACACCCATGACACAGATTTCCACGGGGCTAGTTTAGTTTTAATCTATTTTACTTATACTTGGTCAGCCCACTCTTTTTGGCTCCATGCTTTTAGCTCTTTTTGTTTGATTCTAGTTCCCTGGTCATGTCTGGAAAAGCTTGCAAACTGGATTTTTCCTTTGATGCTGCATCCAGGAAGACTTCAAGTCTTTGTAATGTTGTTCTCTTCTTTTAAGGGAATTATTCATTCATTCAACAAATATTTTTAAAGCATCCAATATGTACCTTCAACTATTCTAGGCTTTGGCGAGATTGCAGTGAAAAAAGAAAAAGTCAAGGTATAGGGAAGAGTCAAATAATATATAACGTGTGGTAATACTACAAACATATATGAAGCAATGTAAGGACGTGAAGGGAAGAGGTGCTATTTTAGAAAGGGTTACCAAAGAAGATATCTTTGATAATGTGACATTTGAGCAGACAGCTGAAGGAGTGAGAGGGTAAACCATAAGGCTATTGAAGGGCAAAGCATTCCAGGCAAAGAATCGCAGATGCAAAATCCCTGAGGCAAAAGTGGAGTGGAACAACCAGGAAACCAGTAGGACTAGAGGGGTCTAATTTAGTGAAAGACCTGTAGGCGATAAGGTCAGAGAGGTAATAGAGGGCCAGTGGCTTTTACTCTGGAGTAGCTGGGAAGCCAGTAGAGGATTTTGAGAAAATATATAACCTAACTTACATTTTTAAAGAATTTCTGTGTATTAAAAGGCAGCTATTCTAAGGATAGACTGAGATAAGGGATGGAGATAGAGGAATGGGAAAAGTATAATAATAGCAGGAAGACTAGTTAGGGAAAACTTGTAATTACCCAGAAAAGAGATCATGGTGCCATGGACCAGAGTATCAGAAGTGAAGTGGTCATATTCTGAATTTTTTTTGGAAGATGGTGAAGCCCCAATACACCAAGGTTGCAAGGCTGCTGGTCAGAGCACATACAAGAATCAATAAACAATAAGTGAAACAACATATCATTGTTTCTCCCTTTTTCTCTCTCTGAAATCAATAATTTTTGTTGTTTAAAGTATTACACATAGTAGTATATATCCTTTCCCCACCCCATTGACTTTCCCCCAGCCTTCCCTATTCCCCATCGCAAGCCCTCATCCCACCCCCTCAGTGTCTTGTGTCCATTGGTTGTGCTTATATGCATTCATACAAGTCCTTCAGTTGATCTCTTTCCCTTCCTCCCCAACACTCCCCAGCCTTTCAATAATTTTTTTTAAAAGTAAGTTAAATTTTATGCATGTTAAGAATGAAATGTCCATTAGTCATTCAGGGGAGGTATTGAATAGAGAAACCAAAAAAGTTGTTTTCTGGAAACCACTGTTTCAAGGAGGAAGGAATATTATTTTCACATATTGCTGAAAGGGTAAAATAAAGACTGAGAATTGGCTTTCAGATTTGCCAGTTTATGGGTCATTAATGGCCTTTACAAGGACTGTTCCAGTGAATTCAAGGGGCAAAAATCCTGATTGGGATTCAAAAGAGAATGAGAGACAGAGAAGTAGAGACAGTGAGTGGAGACAACTCTGACAAGCAGCTTTGCTGAAAATGGGACCAGAGAAATGCAGTAGTGATGGTGCAGGGAGACTATGGAGATTATGGGAGGATTATTTTGATGGAAGAAAATCCACCTGAGCTCCTATCTTCCTCTTCTAAGAATAGATAAGAATCTCTTGCTGAAATTCCTTGATCCTCTTTTCCAGGTATCTCCGCCCACACATGCAATTTTTTCTTATCTGCCACAGCAGCTCAGACATGGAATCTGCTTTCCTCCCATTTTCTAACTACTGACCTTGCTGATTTTCCTTGATTCCAACAAGATTTTCTCCATTATGGTCCCTTCCCTCAGTTGTTCATTCACATTTAGTATGCCAGGCATTAAGCGACTTGCTGAGGACAAAGGGATGAGTAAGACTCAGTTCCCACCTTCAAAATTCTCCCACCTTATGAGAGAAGAAAACAAAACATGTAAAACTATATAATTATGATAAAATGTGATGTGTCTTAAAATGGAATTTGGGGCATAGTATAATGGCAGGATCATGGGACAGACCAGAGGAAGCAGCTATAAATTCCAGCTTCATGGAGGAACCAAACAAGACCTGATAAAAAAAATGCCATTTGGTAATTTGGGGAACATTAGGGTGAATATTGGACTCCAGAGGCAAAGAGATGAGTTGGTTGTTCTCTTTAGTTTGACTCCTTTCCTATTTTGCTTTTCCCCTTTTATTCCCATTAATTACTTCCATAGTCCCCTCTCACACAAACACATTCTTTTTGAGATGCTCAGTATTTGTCTTTGAATATATACATGCATCCTTGTAAAACTTGGAGTGCTATTTTGTGTATACACATTTATAACTTAAATAGTATCAAGTTATGACATATTTCTGATTTGTACTTTTTTCACTCAACTATGTTTTTAAGATCAGTATTGCTGTACAGTACAACTAGTTCGTTCCTTCTAATTGTTGCATTGTATTCAACCATTTAACTATCTCTTCCCTATAGGACAAAGCTTGCTTCCAACTCCGCACTACCTCAACTAAGCACATTGCCATAAATAGCCCTATACCTGTCCCTCATAAATTTCTGCACAGATTTTTCTGGACTATGTACCAAGAAGTGAACTGTAGTGTCATAAGATAAATGCATACTTAATTTTACAAAATCTGTCAAGTTTCTGTCCAGCATAACTATAGAAGTTTACCCCACCAATCGTGTTTAATGGTCCCCATTTCTCCACATCTTTGCCAACTCTTGCTATTATCCATGTTTTTAATTTTTACAAAAACAATAAATAAAAAATGGCATTTCATTATTTTTAATTTGCATTTTTGTGACTATGAATAAGATTGAGCCTGTCTTCATTATTTGTCATCCAATTTGATTTCCAATTCCGTTCATATTTTTTGTCCATTTTTCAATTGTCTTAGCAAATAATAATAAATTGATGATATTTGACTTTGAAAATGTCTTTTATTGCTTTGGCATCTGTCTATTAAAACTGGAAATGTGTATTAAATAGAAATCTTTCATCTTCACATAGTCAAATGTTTTAGACTTTTGCCTCATGGTTTGGTGTGTTTGAGTCACAAAAATATTCTCCTACATGTTCTTTTTTTAAATTAATAGATTTATGTTTTACATACTTAACCCATTTGGAGAGCATCTTTTCTATTGAGTAAGCTAGGGGTCCAAGAAGGTGACAATTGAGCTTGAAGAATATCTGCTCATTTCTGACTCTCCAATTCCCACAATCCTTAAATCACTGAAAATAATTACCATCCTAGAATTCTACATTCAGTGAAATCATTTATCAAGAATAAAGTCAAAATGAAGACATATTCACACAGAGTTTGCCACCCTCGTGGAAGAAAATTCTAAAGGATGTGCTTCAGGACAAAATAAAGTGATTGCAAGTGGAAGAAATAGAAAACACTAAAAAGGATACATATATGAGTAAATATAAATAAATATCATATAAAACAATAGTAATATTATTGTATAATGTTTAAAACAAAGCAAAAATTGAAATATTTAACATCTATATATCATACTGTTGAGGAGAATAAAGAAACAGTTTAAGAATCTAAAGTATTTGTATTATTTGGAAAGAAAGTAAAGATATTAAGTTTATATTTAGATAAGTTAAGATTCATAGTGTAATTTCCGGAGTAAAAAAAAAAAAACTGAAAAACTAAAAATAATAGTGTGGCTGCCAAACTAGTGTGTTAGTTCAAGTCCACTGAGAAGCAGAGCCAGAGCAGGATTAGAAACACAAGAGGTTTGCTGGGAAATATGCCTGTGAAGAATGAAGGAGCAGCGGTCAGAGACAGTAGAAAGAACCTTCAGACTCTGATGCTGATCTGACACTCTGAAAGAGGGGGGAAGGAAGGATTGGGTAGGATCCAAGCTATTATTTGGGGAGAAAGTTCCAGGAAGAGAGGGAATAAAGACAGACAGGAGAGAGAGCTCATGAAATATCCCATGACCCGCCAAGGGCTCATTCAGTATGACAGGAACATCACCAGCGTGCAGGGAGCTCTGAAGAGCGAGGTAGGAGGAAATTAAACAGGTTGGTAAGAGCACAGTCACCAAGAGCCTTACATGCCATCCCATTTGGATTTTAATGTGAAAGCAATGGGAAGTCATTGGGTGATATTTTTAAAGAAAATAACATCTACTCAACAGGTATTGGAGCACATACTACATACCAGCCACTCTGTAGCTGCCTCGGAACAAAGCAGACACTGACCCCACTTTCCTGTTCCAGTCAGGATTGGCCAAGGGACATAGCTTTTAGGATAGGGCCAATCGGTAGGTAGCATTGTGGGGAACTGGAGTTCCAAAAACGAAGCAGTGCAAGTAAATGAAGTGTAAAACCCACATGAAGACCAATGGCAAAGCTCCACAGTGCATTAGCAGGGCCTGGATAAGGTGAGATAAGCAAGGTAACCAAGGTAACCAGGGTTAAATGTTAATGAGGCACTTACTCTTAAGGTCCTGCAAATGTAGGACTCACACCTGATTATACATGCCTCCATAAAATTTTCTTTTAATTAATAGCTTTATTAAGATATAATTTGCTGCCATAAAGTTCATCCTTTTAAAGTGTAAACTTTAATTTTTAGTATACTTACGGAGCTGTGCCTCCATTACCACTAATGCCAGAACATTGCCATTACTCCCAACAGCAACCTCATATCCAGTTAGCAGTCACTTTCTTCCACCTACCCATCCCCAGTTCCCTGGCAACCACTAATCTATTTTCTGTCTCTATGGATTTGCTGATATGGACATCTCATATAAATGGAAGCAGACAGTATGTCTTGACTTCTTTCATTTAGCATAATGTTTTCAAGGTTTACCCATGCTGTGGCATGTTATCAATGTTTCATTCCTCTTTATTGAGGAATAATGCTCATTGCATTGATCCACCTTTTATTGATCCATTCATCAGTAAATGGACATTATGGCTGTTTCTACCTTGGGCTATTATGAATAATGCTGCTATGAACATTCACGTACCAGTTTGTGTGAACGTTTGTTTTCAGTTCTCTTGGGTATGAACCTAGGGTAATATGGTAACTCTACGTTTACTTTCGGGAACGGCTAAAGAGTTTTCCAAAGCAGCTGTACTACTTTGCATTCCCAACAGGGGTATATGAGGGTTCCAATTTCTCTATATCCTCACCAACACTTATTTTCCTTGCTTTTCATTGTAGTCAATCTAGTTGGTGTGCATATGTCTTATTATGGTTTTGTTTTGCATTTTCCTAATGACTAATGATGTTGAGCATGTTCTCATATTCATCTTTCAACCCACTTATCACCCCAACCATCACCTTAAAATCTAAAGAAATAAGGGACAAAAAGCATCTCCTCCTCAATAATGTAGGAGACTCTGGACATAACTGTCCTATAACTCTCCTGCATCAAAGGTTCAGAATTCATGCATTTCACCGATATTGAACCAAGCATTCTTAGGTTTTGGTCACAGGTCTGGCTTACATCAAAATCACCCTGAAACATCATTTACTTTATCAGGAGAAGGCTCAGGATTTCTCTGAAACCAGCTTGCATTGAAAGACCTTTAGAAAGCATGTCTCTTAACCTCTTTCTTTGGCATAGTTAAACCAACTTTTTTTCAATCAATGCCTCTCCTCAGACACAGGAGCATCAACCTAGGCTTTTGCTTTTGTTTTCCTGGGTTGAACTTAGATGACAAATATTCTCCATGCAGACAAAAACACTTGCAAGACTATGAGGCTAGCACAGTTAAACTTAAATGTTTACTTGGTAAATTCACAGCTTGTTTATATCAACTTTGTCAACAGCACAATGAAGCCATTTGCCAAAAAGCCACATTGACAGAGGATGCTTCTGTGGCACATGACTGAAATCTGACGGAAAGACTTCAAGCACCATCTGTGTTGTGATTTATGACAATGCTAAAGAAAAAGGCTGTTATGCTGCTTTGGAAATACTGAACACATTCAGACTAAATGCAACATTTGGTAATGCATTTTATTATTTGAATGCATTTTAAGTATTTGCCTCTGAAATGCATTGCAGTTTCAGGGGGGAAAAAACAAATGTTTTTCTGTCTGATTTGTTTTGAATGAAGATAGTCATGGGAAAGTTAGGCATCAACTTATTAAAATTTAAGCCAACATTCAGAACAGCTTAATTATAGAGAATCCTTGCAATTAGATCCTGTAGGAAATTTAGCCCTGACTAAAATGTTTCCATATTTTGTCCCTTATTTTTAGGGCCAATTTCACTAGCCATAAATCTATTATGAATTACTGAATTAGAGCAAATGTTTCTTAAGTTGAAAAGAAAGAGAGTGAGCCTCTTTTACCTAGTGGGGTATCAATTAAATTTGAATTTTGCCTTTTAAGGGAGTTTTATCACAATAAGGATCAAGATTTTATAAGAAATCCATAAAACGTCAAATGCCTGCAAAGTATAGAATAAGAACAAAAATAAATTCTATGTTTAAACTAAATTCCAAGTTGCATTTTTTTTATTTTCCCTTCTAATTAAACTCTTCAAACTTCTCCAGCTTTCAGTATTTCTATATATAGAAAGTTCAGTTCTTATAAGAAATAAGTAGAATTCTTTAAAGGCTTTATTTTTGTTTTTTTTAACATGAAATTCTGATTTAATAGTTACCCTTACCAAAGTAATAATTATTTCTAACTAGAGGCCCAATGCACAAAGTTTGTGCAAGAGTAGGCCTTCCTTCCCCCAGCTGCTGGCACCAGCTTCCCTTGCAGCTTCGTCTGGAAGGTCATCCAGAAGGACATCCGGAAAGATGGCCAGTCTAATTAGCATATTATGCTTTTATTATTATAGATACTTTGTAAATAAATGTTTCTTTAATTCTCTCATTGCCTTGCTTTCTGATAGACTCTGAGTAATAAGAATTGGGGAGCCGAAACCTGTTTGGCTCAGTGGATAGAGCATCAGCCTGAGAACTGAAAAGTCCCAGGTTCGATTCCAGTCAAGGGCATGTACCTTGGTTGCGAGCACATCCCCAGTGGGGGGTGTGCAAGAGGCAGCTGATCAATGATTCTCTCTCATCGATGTTTCTAACTCTCTATCCCTCTCTCTTCCTCTCTGTAAAAAATCAATAAAATATATATATATATATATATATATATATATTTTTTTTTTTTTTTTTTTTTTTTTAAAGAATTGGGGGGAAAGAGTCAAACAGAGGTCTGTGGGATTGTCCCATCACTCCAAACCCTTGATTCTCTGCTTTGTGGTGCCCACACCAGGACCTGCTCTGCCAGCTGGCTCCTTGTCACACTTCGCCATGAGGCAGCACTAGAGGGAGAGTGCAACTGGAGGGGAAAAGGGAGGTAAACTCCTGTTTGCTTCCTCTTTGCTTCTGTTGGCTCCAGGCTTCCAGTGCATTCCCATACCACCCTGCACTTTGGCCAGTACGATCTCTTCCTGTAGCAGCATTTGGATCCATTTTGCAATTTTTCCAACACTTACAGGATGAACCACATTTTGCCTTAGAGACTAAAGTCTTGTGTGTCTCCACCTCAGAAGTCCTGGCCCCAGTCTCACAGGGCTTCTTCAATTTCAGAGACATCAGAGATAGTCAAGCTGTGCTCCCTTCCCAGAGGTCTATGTTCTAGGTCCACAGGCCATCCTCTCCAAACTATTAAGTTTTAATAATTCCAATGTCTCTCCTTTACCCCTCAGTAATAGTAATAGTAACTGTTCCAATCAGTGCTATCTTCATGGTATATTAGTTCTCTTTTACCTCTTCAGTTACTTCATTAGCAATTTAATATATACTTAATAATTTTTAAATTAAATTATCTATTAAAATAACTGGTATGATTTCTGTTTCCCAACTACATATAAATTCATACCAGGAATCAGTGTAGGTGGAAAAATGTTTATAAATGTGATTTGGGGATTGATTTGGTTGTGTCCTTAGGCTTCAATGTGTTACTGAACTGCTTGACATGGAATATGGGATACTGATGATCTATGTATGGCCATTACAATTAGTCAAATTATACCTGTGGTTGATTATGATGAAGTTCTTAATGAATTAAGTACCTTGGGGAAACAAGTGCTTGCTTTACTAATTGTTAATGAAATAATGTTGACTACAAGGATTGTGGCATTGAATAGATTATTCTGAGTATACTGGACCACTTTTAGAGAGAAAGTTACAAGTGCAGCTTAAGTCACAAATTACCAGAGAATCTTTCCACATTCAGCATAAGCCACAGATTAATAGAGAATTTTTATTATATCACTGAAATAACCTCCTATTTCTTGTAACCACAGGGAAAATATTGTTGAAAAGCAAACATAAACTTAAACAATACAGGCTGCAGAATTATAGTATAAATTGAATTCATAGTCTCCCTAAGTCTCAAATGTAAAAGTTAAGGCATTGATTGGGTAAGTGTGAGACTTGAAAGTTAGAATGGGACATCTCTTGGGTTCAGAAGACATTGGGAATCGTAACCCCACTACTACCACCACCAAATCATTCTAAGATTATCTTGCCAGTATAGGGAGCCTGCCCTGAACATCTAAGGAAGTGATACATTCTTTGCTGGGTCATCTGAGGCTGATGCCTTGCAAGGTGGTTCTCATTCTCCCAAAGAGCCTGAATACTCCTTGTTGCCACCAGGTTCATAATGAAGATCAGATTTTATCATGTTCAAAGGGGGAAAGTGCAGAGTCTGATCTGGAAGATATCAGCTTATAAATCAAAAGAAGTGCAAGAGTTGGTAATTATATTGACATTCACTTGGAGAAAACATGTGATAATGCAAATCAGAAGGCGAAAGATAAACCCCACAATTCAGGGACCCATCATCTCAGTAAAATTTCTGGGTTGCAATAATCCAAAACATACCAAGATAGCCCTTCCCTCTGAGGAGAAAACAAGTTGCTGTATCTTTCACCGCCTACCACTAAAAAAGTGGCATGACAATTGGTAGGACCCTTTTTTTTTTTTTTTTTTTTTTTGGAGGCAATGTTTATAACTTTGAATGTGCTACTTCAATTCATTTACAAAATACCTGTAAGACTGTTACGAGTGCAGACCACAGCAAGAGAAGTGTAAATCAAACCCAGGTGGATGGACAGCTACTCTTCCAATGGGGCTTTATGACCCATCGTTTCCAATGGTTTCCAATTGTACACAAGAGAAGTGTAGTTACAGGCCAATTTTATTCAAGAGCACAGATGCAGAAATTATTAACAAATTTTAGCAAACTGTACCCAGCTATGTGTAAAACACTGGTGTGTAAGCTCCATGAAGATACTGATTTCCACTTATTTGTTTTTCTGTTACATATTCCAACACCTAGACACTGCCTGGAACAAAGTGAGCATCCAATGTTATATTTTAAATGAAAAAAATAAATGTATCCTAGGAACACAAAAGTTGTTTAACAACAGCAAATCTATAAACGTATTTTGCCACACTAACTGGTTAATGATGAACACACATATGATCACTTTAATAGATGCCATGAAAACATTGGATAAAGTCCATTCATCAGCAAAAATTAAAAAAAATTAAAAATTTAAATTTAAATTTAAAAAAATGAATGAACAATTTAAAAATAGATACAATCTACAATAACAAAGATGGAAATAAATCTAACACAAATCCATAAGAACTTAATGAAGAAATTTTAAATATATTACTAAAGATTATTTTTTTAAAAAGAAGAAGAAATTCCACAAGTACCACTTTAAGATGAAATAAGTTGAGGGATTTTTTTGTTGCTTTTTCTTTCTCTGCACATATTTGCCCTGGAGGACTGTTGAGGTTTCTGTAAACTTGGAGAGATATAAATGACCCAGTTGATAAAAGTGCATTAGAGTCTGTAAACAATATTTACAAGACCTTACTGCTCTAACCGAGTCTTCATCAGCCTCTTGAGGAATGCATACTGTGCTAATCATAGGAGCAAAGATTCTGGGTTCATATGGTTCCTGCAACCAGCACTATTGGGAGAAGCAATTTATTTGCATGATATCTCTTTTCTTTCCTTCTTTCCCTTTTAAAGATAAAAAAGATCTCCCAAACAAAAAAGGCAGGGATGTTAATTACACAAATAATCACATTAAAAAATTAAAAATTCAACCTGAACTGTAAGTACCTTAATAATAATTGTTAACATTTATTAAGCTCTTACTGTATGCCAGATTCTGTGCAAAGTATTTTACATGTATTGTCTCATTGAATACTATGATTAGGTATTATTATTCTCTTCATTTTATAGAGGCAGAAACTAAGGTATAGAGGGTTAGTTAACCTAAAGTCACACAGCTAAGATTTTAGTTCCCTAAGGCCATTGTAACAAATTTCATGAATTGGGTGGTTTAAAACAACAGAACTTTATTCTTGTGTAGTCCTGGAGATTAGAAGTCCCAAAATCAAGACGTTAGCAGAGTTGGTTCCCTCTGGAGGCTCTAAGGGACAATCCATTCCATGCTTCTTTCTTAGCGTCTTGTGGGCTGCCTGCAACCCTTAATGTTTTTTTATGTGGAGCTGCATAGCTCCCATCTCTACCTCCATGTTTACATGGCCTTCTTGTACACCTCTGTGTCTTCCCCTTTTCTCTCTTATAAAAACTCATCGTTAGATTGAGAGCTCTCCTTAATTTAGGGCTCATCTCAAGAGCCTTATCTTAATTACATCTGTAAAGATTTATTCCAAATAAGATCACATTCTGAAATTTCTGGAAGACATCTTTAGGGACCACAATTCAACTCACTACCACTAATAAATGTAAAGCCAGAAATTCAAACACAGTTCTGCTTAATTTTAAATCTCAATCTCTCATTCACTATTCTATACTTTTCTTTTTACTAAATCTTACACATAGTAGATGCTCAATAAAATGTCAATGGCTGAATGACAATTAAAGAATAAATAAGACTTGGACAGTCTCTTGGCGTTCGTTGTACTAGAATTTATTCTATAGTCACTGCTCAGAAAATTACTTTTGAGTACTCACACTGTGTATAGTTATAACTCCTTGTACAAAGATGTCACTAACTTGCCACTTCCTCCTTGTCATTACCCAGTTCCTCTTTGATCCTTCGAAATCTGTTGTTTTAAAAGCAGAAATCAAAGGCAAATTACAAATTCACTCAGGAAAGAATTAAAGAGCAAGGTTTGGTCGGAGAGCCCCACTAATGAGGTGAAATCTTCAATACCAGGCTTTACTCCCACTGATCAAAAGGCGAAATGAGCGGTCACAGGCCTCTCTCAGTGTCTCTGTTTTAACTCTCAAGTAAAACTTGGACTGTAACACTAATCCACTTTTCATGTTTTCCAAGAATTCTCTAGCAGAATTCCTAGAACACAAAGGTATCAGGGTCATATGATTTTGTTGTTGCTGCTGTTATTTGTTTTGTGGTGTTTTTTTTTTTGTTTTTTTTTTGTGGTTTGGGGAGTTTGTTTTGTTTTGTTGAGCCCCACAATATACATGAGGTGGTTAATCTTTCAAATATATGTCCCAGCAGTATAAGGGCATGAAAAACATAAAAGGGAAGAAAAAATGAGACTTTCATCCTAAGTATGTATTTAATTTAAAAATATGATCACATAAACAATGAATAAAATGCAGAGATAAGATTTCCAGTGAATGCTATAAACTCTTTAAATTTTTTTCTTAAACACTATGTGCAGAAAGATATAGTTTTAAAGCCGTTAATCATGTGAGATTACTTTAGTTTTTATACATTGATGATGAATGGTGTATTTGCATAGTCAAAAAGTAAAAACATTTCAAAGTAAATTCAGTGAATAAATATGTTATTGTAATCTATCTCTAATTATTGTAGAATATGTGAAGGACAATCATGTTCTTAGATTATGACAATAGAAAAGGGTTTTATAGACATACTGCATGAATTAAATTCTTCCCAAATTGTCTGATTACCCTGCTTACCCTCAATAAGCAGGACTGGGGAATAATTTGAGGGCCACATTTTGGAGTTTGTTGATTAATGGTTTTATCCATGTCAGGCTTTCTAGAGACTATTTTCAATTTCCCCACCAGAAACTAGACAGTGATATCTTACAGTGATAACCTATTGAGAAGTCAGTGTTCATATCTTTCTATGTCTTTCTATGTCAGTTATCTACATTTTTGTATTAAATATAAGACCATATACTTCACAAATCCACCACTCTAGAACACAGAAAATTTGCTATACAGAATTGATATTTTGTGCATTCTGAGCAAGACCTGGGTCTTAGATACCCTGAAATATTTATTGCTTCCTTCTATCCCCAATCTTCCTTGAATGACCTGGGCCCCAGAATTAAACTTCAGCCCACCTTACCTTAGTTCCAGCTTTCTGTCCACCTTTGTCACCAAGTACCTTGGTCTCAGGATGGCTTATGCCCAAACGCACACAGATTTCAACATATCCTACTTCATCTCTCCTCAGCCTTTGATAATAATGGAGATATATTTCTACTTGACTTTAGGACACATTCATATCCTAATTTTCTATTTCTCTGACCGTTCTTCATTAAATTGTTTTTCTAAGCCAACTCCTTCAACAATGATGTGTCTCTAGATTCTCTCCAGAGCCTTCTGGCCTTGTCAGTCTATTGTCATAGGCAATCTCATCTAATGCTCTGGTCTAAATAAGGCATCAGCAAACGATAGTTCACAGGCCCAAGTTTGACCCACTGTCTGTTTTTTGAACTTTTACCCATGTACACACACTCAGTTATTTACATATTGTCTATGGCTATTTTGTGCTATAACAGCAGGGTTGAGTAGTTAGACCAAATGGCCTATAAACTATTTGACCCCTTCCAGAAAAAAAATTTGTTGACCCCTCGTTTAAATAATAACTTCTAAATTGATTATTCCAATTCTAGTTATTTCACCTACCTCCAGGAGAGACTAATAAGATGCAAAAGGCAAAGCCTACAGATGTGCAGGATTAGGTAAAAAAAATAAGTGAGGAGTCAGTGGACTCAGTCCATGACCTACAAAGCAAGGATAAGGTTTAGCAACCAATATCTATCCCAGAGTGCCAATTGGAATAAGTCAGAAGACTCCCAGTTTTCTTTTTGGCCATGAGTAATTGACAATCATTACTTGAAGAAGCGAATGTATGTGGAGGAATAATTTTAACAAGAATGAAAAGTGGCAAGAGAATATGTTTGACTTTGAGGTCTATTTGATTGTGTCCCAATGAAATAGACAATTTATATCCAGAAAAAGAGTCAAATATACAAGGCTAAAACTCAAGAGAACACAGTGAGGATACAGATTTGGGATGATCATTGTTTCCATGAGAGGTGAACCTTAAACTGGGAATAAGATCAATCAGCAAACGTGTGAAGTGTATTTCAGCAACCCAGGTAAAGGAGGCCAAGGTAAATAACTTCTTGAGTGTAACACCAACTCACTAATTTGGTAAATGCTGATACTCCTTAAGATAAGAAATAAGTTATTCCACAGAAGATAACCAAACTATGCCTTAAATGATCAGTGCTTCATATCAAATGTGAAAGAATTTTGTTGCTGCGGTAGCTACTGTTTTTTAAGTCAACCAACCTTGTAACTTTAGATAGTTTAATAGAAAGATAAGCAAGTCCCTGGTAAATTTAATCCATTTAAACCACCAGTTTAGGTAAATCTCAGCATTCAGCCTCAGTAACAAATTCTTTTATCTGAATTTCCTGGGTAACCATGGCTATACCCATTAAATTTTTTTAAATTATTATTATTTTTTTTGCTTTGGCAAATATAGCTATACCTCAATTAATATATATTATTTGACACTTTCTGATCTTTCTGTGTCTATATCCTCTTATTTTCTCCACTTAAGAGTCAGCATCAAGCCTCTTGTTGGTGTTCATTGCATTAAATGCCATATGAATGCTATGAAAAAAATAAAGTTCATACCATATCATTAAATATATATTTGTGGGGGTTTTGGAGGGCAGTGAGGATTTGGCATTTTTCAGGGAGAAGCATACATGATCTTACAGAGTACAGAGTAAGATTATGTATGTGATTGGAAGAGGATAGAAAGGCTAATTGTAGCTTTCCTACCCAAACCCACATTCCCAACCATTATCTTATTTCATTTGTCTCCTTAGAATTTAACACCATCTGGCATAATATTTTTCTGTTTATTTGCTCTCCCTCTACATTCGGATGAAAAGCCCATGAGAGCAGGGTTGTTTATTCCCTGCTATATTTCCAGTGTCTAGAAAGACTTGGGCTACTGGACACTGTTAATAAATATTTGTCAGATAAACAAGTGAATCAATAATGTAATCAAAGTAAACATAAAAGAAACAATTACATTAAGGAAAATTCTAGACCATTTCTCTAAAATTTTATTTACAGAAAATTACTTATTTATTAATTGTGATATTGTATTTAACAGCAAATAAAATTTTTAAAAGTCCTTAATCAAACTGAAAATGCTTAGTTTAAATGCTGGCAGATTTTGTGAGACTAGCTGACTGGTCTGAAATATGAGAGGAAGATAGAGATTAAATAATTTATCTCTGGAGAAGGAGCAAGCATGAGGGCCCCTGGCCCCTGGACAGGATGACTGGAAAAGGAGGATTAAAGGAAATAAGTCATCTGACGACAAGAACATGGAATACATTCTTCCTTCTTTCTTTTCTTCCTCCCTCTCCTTCTTTGAAGCACACTGATTTCTTTGTCTTAGAATTAATTGTAATAATTAGAAAAGACACTAATTAAGAACAAATTCTGTTTTAAGTAGTGTGAGTAGATTACAACCCTGTTTGAAGGAACCTGTAATCTTTGTCTGAGGGTAGAAGTTATTCTGAATGGCTGGGGAAGTCAGACCACATGTTCAGAGCCAATTAAATTTGTGGAATGTCCAAAATACAGCAATCTCTAGTTAAACAATGCGTGTGTTGTTGTGTTCTTTTCACTAAACAGACTTTCTGCTATTTAAAACAAGCTCATTATTATTATGAGGCTCTTTTAGTAGATATAACCTGTCATTCACCAAAATATTTATTAAGAGTGTCCAATAGCCCAAGTCTTAAAAAGTCAATTTAAAGAATCACCCTGTCACTCAATTTCATAAATCTTTCCAAATCCCTTTAGAGCCAACCTGACAGCACAACCTCATACAATTTAGGCTAGAAGTCAGCTATGCCTGTTGCCTATAAAATGTGGTTTATTACAATGAATACAATTGTCAACCTATAGGCACCAATGCTGGTTTTATGACAAAAAGCAAGCACTCTTAACTCTTGTGTTTGAACCTTAACTCCCAAGATGGCTGTTCTTTTTGTGTACTTTTATGTACTTTTATGAATCTGTACTTTTATGAATAAACTGTACTTTTATGAATCATAGCTTTCCTAAGACAAACCATATTTCCCATGGAATGATTAAAAAGTAAACAACTCTGTCACATGATTTCTTTAAAATCTTGCATTTTCCCTGAATAAGAACACTGTATCTAACAAAAACTTCCTGACCAGATTACAAATCTTCTCATTATATCCTGACTTCTAATGATATCTACCCGCCTTTCATTTCAAACGAATGAATTATACTCTCATCTTAAGTGCTGTGGACTTTTGCTCTGTGCAGTTAAATTGCTGCCATCCTTCTCCCCAGTTAGTAATAATAATTTACATTTGTATAACTCATCCCAATTTGCAAATTCTTACACAATCTATGATAGAGTACCAATAAGCTAGGTATTATTAATCCCAGGTTTTGTTTTGTTTTTTGTTAATCTTCACCAAGGATTTTTTTCTATTGATTTTTTGGATAGAGCAGAAGGGATGGGGAGAGACAGAGAGATAAACATCCATGTGAGAGAGAAATATCTATTGGTTGCCTCCCTCACGTGCCCCATCCGGTGCCAGGGATCAAGCCTGCAACCAAGATATGTGCACTTGACTGGAATGGAACCCGGGCCCCTTCAGGCCATGGGCTGATGCTCCAACCACTGAGCCAAACCAGCTAGGACATTAATCCCAGTTTTACAGATGAGGAAATAGAGGCTAAGCAGAATTAAATAACTTGCAAAACATCGGACAATACCATTCTCCTGTTCATTTCAGCCTCAGTCAGTGCTGTCTTTTACCAGGAGCCTCAGCCCTGTCCAATTTCTGCCCAAAATAGAGAGTATTCATGCACTGAGAACCCCAGCACTAGCGAGTAGGGCTTTGGAGTTGGTCTTGCTGCAGACCTGAGCCAGTCAATCCTAGGCAACCTGGTGCCCTTGGACCTTCTGCTCTTTCCTGCCTCTGCCTCAGCCCCATCCCCCAAACTGGTTCATGTCTAAGTTCTCCCACTGGCACTGTAACTGTAGTGAGAACCCACTCCTACTTATCTGTTGTTGTTGTTGTTAATCCTCATCTGAGGATACTTTTTCCATTGATTTTTGGAGAGAGTGGAAGGGGGGGAGGGGCACAAGGGAGGGGGGATAGAGCAACATTGATGTAAGAGACACATCAATCAATTGCCTCCCATTCGTGCCTGACCAAGATGGAACCTGCAACTCAGGTACATGCCCTTAATGGGGAATGGAACCCTCGAACCTTCAGTGCACAGGCCAACAATCTAATCACTGAACAGCACCATCCAGGGCCTACTTATCATGGGTTAAGCCCTGACAACACGCCTAGCTTGTGCCAGCTTCATCTCTTTAGGAAATGGACCTAGCATTCCTAGCTGCCACTGGAAACTTGCCCTGAGCCATAGCATTCCCCCAAAGCTATGACATAAGGCTGACACTCTCCTGCACTCACACACACGATAAAGCCACTCGAGAGAATCCCAGCAATGTGCTGCTGATGCCAGATAAAACCCGGTTGAGGTAAAGCCTATGGAAAAAAAAAAAAAACAACCAAAACACATAAACAGCTCACAGAAAGTAAACTCTTGCTATACAATATTGAACAAACTTATCCTGTTTAAGAGTTGATTATTATAATGTTCTGTATATTCCACAAATGAGTGAGATCATGTGATACTTATCTTTCACTGACTGGCTTATTTCACTTAGCATAATGCTCTCCAGTTCCATCCATGCTGTTACAAATGGGGGATAGGGAGGCCGGGGGAGGTCAATGGGGGAAAAAAAGGAAACATATATACTACTTTAAACAATAAAATAAAATAAAAAAATTTTAAGAGTTGATTATTGATTATCAAAACCCAAACTAGCTCTAAGTGATTTCTTGGCAAATAATAGGACATCATGTTCTTGAGAGATCACCACCTCTTACTGGGATCCTTCAGATATGCATATGTAGAACAAGAAACTCCTCTGAATCAGTTAGGATTAATTTCATTTGCAGTATTAGAAAACACAGATTAATAATAGCGAAACAAAATATTTTATTAGAAGTTCTGAGTTGGTAGTACAGAGTTCCATAAAGTTCTAAGGAAACCAAGTTCCTTCCAGCTTTCTGCTCTACCATTCCTAATTTTATCCGCCTAGATCAAAAAGGCTTCTTGACCTCCAGCCAATACTTTTATAGGTTGAAGTTCCAACTGAAGGAAAGGATCAAGAAAAGTGTACCTCAGTCCTTTAAAGACTTTCCAGTCATATATGACACTTCCACTTATAGCCCATGGCTAAAATTTATTTATATGACCACATCTAGTTGCAGGTAAAGCCAAGATTAAGTCTTTATTCCTGGTAACTATTATGTCCCTCGCTGAAAATTAGGGTTATTTTAGTAAACAATAAAAATTAAATGAATACTGGGAGGCAAATGAAAATGTTTGTCGTAGTTCATATCTCAAACAGCTTTTCAAATCAGGGGAATTCCTTACTCTGTCTTCCTCCAGGACTCCATGACTCACCCTTATATCTCTCCACCAAATTCATGCACCCCAGAATCCAGACAATGGTTCAAAAATTTAACCCAGTGCCCAGCTAGCTCCAAAAGCATATCCTGACAAATTTATTTAAAATACAGATTCTTACCCTGGCCAAGTGGTTCAGTTGGTTAGAGCATTGTCCCATATAGCAAAAGGTTATGGGTTTGATCCCCAAACAGGGCACATATTAGAGGCAACTAATTGATATTTCTCTCTCATTTTCTTCTCTCTCTCTCTCTCTCTCTCTCTCTCTCCCTCTCTCATCAGTAAAATAATATCCTCGGGTAAGGAATATAAAATAAATAAATAAATAATAAATAAATAAATAAATAAATAAATAAATAAATAAAGATTGATTCTTGGGCTCCAGATTTTAAGATTCTGATTCAATGACTCTGGAAAATGTTCTGAAAGCTATATCTTTAAATTTAAAAAAAAAAAAAAAAAAACATGCTCAAAGTCACTAATCACGAGAGAGATGCAAATAAAAAAAACAGTGAGGTACCATCTCACACCTGTCAGAATGACTATCATCAACAAATAAACAAGTGGCAAGTGCTGGCGAGGATGTGAAGAAAAAGGAACCCTCATTCACTGCAGGTGGGAATGCAGACTGGTTCAGCCACTGTGGAAAACAGTATGGAGGTTCCTCAAAAAGTTAAAAATGGAACTCCCATTTAACCCAGTAATCCCACTTCTGGGAATACATCCCAAGAAACTAGAAACACCAATCAGAAAGGATATATGCACCCCTATATTCATAGCAGCACAGTTTACAATAGCTAAGATTTGGAAATAGCCTAAGTGCTCATCAGCAGATGAGTGGATTAAAAAACGGTGGTATATCTACACATGGAATACTATGCTGCTATAAAAAAATAAAATAAAAAATAAAAAAAAGAGGGAACATTTACCACTTGCAATAGCATGGATGGTCCTGGAGACCATTATGATAAGCAAAATAAGCCAGTCAGAGAAAGATAAATATCACATGATCTCACTCATATGTGGGATACAATGAACAGCATAAACTAAAAATAGATCCAGAGACAAGGAAACACCAAACAAACCATCCAACCCCAGTGAGAAGACAGTGGAGGGGGAGGAAGGTAGAAGATCAATAAAAGGACTTGTACGTATGCATATTAGCATAACTAATAGGCACAGACACTGGAGTGATGGGGACTTGTCCTGGAGGCTGGGAGTTGAGGGGAAGGGGTCAATCAAGGAAAAAGGAAGCATATGTAATACTTTAAACAATTAAAAATATATGTATTTCCAGATGATTCTGTTGTACATCAATTTCGTCCAATTCCTGGCATCAGAACTTTTATTATATGCTATTACTTCTAGTTAGATTGTCATTTTTTACACAACTTTAGTGAAAGAAACATTCACTTATTCATTCACCTGTTAACAATTAAATCTAGATTTGGGATAGATCAAAAGAGAGTATGAGTTGAAATACTACCCTAAAATATTTTTTTAGAAAAATCTTAATCCATCTACCACTTTTCAGCATCTCTAAAGCATCTTGAATATATTTTGTTTATATTTTCCTATTGGTTTGCATTCATTTCTCCCTTTCTCTCCTGACTTCTCTTCTCTGCCTATCTGGACCTAACCATCACAGGGAAATGAATTGGCAGTTGTCACAAAAGAGGTAAAAATAAAAGAGAAGTCAGATGGACAGAAAAGTTAGAGTTCTGGAAAAAGTGACCCTGCCCACCTAAGCCAGTTTAGCTCTGCTAACGTGGGAGATCAATGCAGCCCTTCCTCCCACATAAAATGACAGAAAAATTGCCAGAAAAGGGCATTGCATCAGAAATTCTGGGCTCTATTCCTACTTGAAGTGGCAAATGAGAGACTGTAAGAAGATATAATCAAACATAGGGAGGCCTTGGAGTAAAAGCATATTTCTTAATTCCCTATAATAACCATTATGATGAGTGAAGATAAAATTATCTCACATTCCACCAGGAAGGCTTTTCCTATTAAAAATTATGGGTAAAGAAGTTTTGAAATACCTATCTTATCAAACCCAGATAAAACATTCACTGCAGCCATAACAATTTTTACCTTAGATCCATTTTGAAATGTTTGCTGATGGTGCAAATATTCTTCTTGGAAATGTGCTTACTTTTTTTTTTTTAAATGCTCACCCAACAAGATTTTTAAAATTGATTTTTAGAGAGAGAATAAGGGAGTGAGGAGGTGGGGACATTGATAAAAAGAGAAATCAGTTGTCTACAATACACACCCAGACCAGGAATTGAACCCACAACCTAGGTATGTGCCCTGGCCAGGACCCACGCCCACAATTGGTTGGTGTATAAGACAGTGCTCCAACCAACTGAGTCACCCAGCCAAGGTGATGCGCTTACTTTTCAAATGATGCAAAATGAAACAATTTTCTGTGCTTGTAGAACATTTTATTTTTAAAAACCTTGCTTATGCATACAGGGTCTGTACAATGTCAAGAAATATATTTAATCAAACATCTCTGGGAGAACAGCTCAATACCATTAGTTTCATTATACAAATAAGAACACTGAGCTCTAAATAGGTTAACCAGGGGTTGCAGAACGCTTCATAAGAGCAGAGTACTCTAAAAATATTTTATGTTCAGGAAGAAAAGTGTGATCTCTTGTAACAAAGAGATTAGGGGAAATAACCCAGAGGTAGGTAGAATTTATGTTTTTATTTTGAAAGCTTCCATGGCAAATGTCAAATAACATATTGTTCTCCTGAGCCATGTACAATTTTCTCATCCAGTATTTTGAAGAATTATGCTACTTTATCTCCAGAAATCAAGCATACTAGATGCATATTCATGGCTTTTTTCTGTGGAGTACAAAGTAGAAGGGAAATTCTGGTTATGTTATTGCTATCAACATCATGCATAATCAGCACATTGTTGATGGTACCACAATCCATACAAATATAATAAGTTGCAGGAAAATATCAACTCTGGTTTATTTATCAAATATCTATGGAGTGGCAACTCTGAATCAGTCAATGTGCTATGCCTGGAGACACAATGATAAATAAGATAGCCCCTGGTCTCTAAAACAAGCATGTCAAACTCATGACCCACGGGTCCCATGTAGCCCACAATGAATATTTTTGAGGCCCAGTCAATATAACAGTATGTAAGAAAAGTTTTAATAAAATTTTTATAACTTGCCCTAACCAGTTTGGCTCAGTGGATAGAGCGTCGGCCTGTGGACTGAAAGGTCCCAGGTTGGATTCTGGGCAAGGGCATTTCATTTACCTTGGTTGTGGGCACATCCCCAGTAGGGGGTGTGCAGGAGGCAGCTGATCAATGTTTTTCTCTCATTGATGTTTCTAATTCTATCCCTCGCCCTTCCTCTCTGTAAAAAATCAGTAAAATATATATTTTTAAAAAATTTTTGTAACTTAATTTTTACAATATCCTGTTATACATAATTATTAAGAATGAGCTACAACATTCGCTAATGACTGATTACTATAATCATGTTGCATTCATTTCCCTTACGTGCCTTACATGCAGGCACACTATTTCTCTCCACTAATACTAGCAGCGAATATTTTGGCAGCCGATTGCCACGTCATTAGTCTTGTACTGACTTGCTTGGTGTCCACAACAGGAAATATTTCACTTTTGGAGAACAACAAAAATAGGTTTATTTGTGTTACACTTATTAATTTGTGTAGTTATTTAGTGTCTGGTAAGTTAATGTTCAAGAAAAAAATATTAATTTTTATTAAAATGTTCTATTATTTTATGTTAACAATTACTCATTTCTATTTATATTCAGCTGAATATAAGCATGTTTTCATTTCTATGAAAATTGAAAGTTTTGTGTGTTTTTTGCAGCCCACATAAATTTAAACCTTGTTCATTTGGCTCTTGCTAGCATGTTGCAGTCTAGTAACTTAGTATGTGGAAGAGAAAAACAAAATGTAATCAAATAATTAGGAGGTAAAATTATTAGTTAAATTAAAAATACATACAAAATGCCCAGAAAGCACAGAGAAAAGTAGAACATGATTGGACTGGGGGGGGGAAAAAAGCAGCAAAAGAATCAGAGGTCGTGATATTTAAACAGCATCTTAAAACAAAACCAGGAAACAAGGTGAAAGACATTCCGTGCTGATAAAGTCATACATGGAAGGACAGAGAAGGACATAAAGCATTTTCTGTAACCTGGGGGTGGGGTGTACAGGTGGGAAGTGAAGATGGAAGATAGAATAAAAAGCCATGACATCAATGAGAAGCAAGTGAAGGTCCTAAAATAGGGAAGGGACGTGATCATACTTCCGTTTTACAAAAGACAAATCTGTGTATAGAATGGATGGAAGGGGGAGGCAAGGAAGGTAATGGAGTCAGTCAGAAAACCCTGAGAGTGGGCACAAGTGCAGGACAGAGATGATGAAGACCTGAACCTCCACAGTGGCTCTGAGGGTAGGAAGCAGTGAACAAATTTAAAAGATGATTCGAGGACTAATACTGGAGGTGACCTGGGTACTACTGTCTAAGTTAGGATTATAAGGGGAAAAGGCAGGCTTGAGAAAAGATAATGACTTGGGATTTTATGTAAATGATTTTCTTTCTGACTAAACAGAGCACAGAAAATATAATTGAATCCTTTATTGATGATCTTGCAATTTTACCTTACAATTATCATCTTGAAATGAAGAGCTCTCCAATTCCATGAGTAATTTGTAAGCGTGTGGGTTCAGTGGTCCTTGTTTTTATGTTTCCTTTTGCTTGCTTTGAGAGAGCAGCTTTTGTCTTTATCCCCAAACATACAGACCTATTTCTTAATTTTATAAAACCTGTTGGGAAGTCAGGATAACAAACTGGCATTTTATAGATTATAGTGAAGGGAAGTAACTTCCTTACTTATCATTAAAATAACATAGTTAAACTCTGAATAATCATATAAGCAAGAATAGAGAATTTTGAGCAAATAATGAGCTCAAATTTAGAATAAAGCCATTTTAATTGTTTTTTTTAAGTAACTTTAATTGCTTACATTTTTAAATTAAATGGCACACGTAATAAAGATTTCTATCACTTAGAATCATTCAAAATTCTGTTCTAATTAATAGACTGTCATACTCACCTACCTGTTTACCTCAGTTACCTTCACAGGTATGCTCTCATATATAAGGATGCAAATGTGGTTTCTCTATTTATTCTTTAAAGAGAAATTTTCTCTTTCATCAAAAATTCAAATTTGAGTTTGTTGGACTATCCAAAGGAGACCAGTTTCCCATCTCAAACTACAGATCTGGGTTTCTCAAATCATTATTTTGTTCTTTTTCTTGGAGCAAAAGGATTTAGCTACAATTAGACATTTATAAAATTGTCATATTATTTACCTCCTGAAGAAAGCTGCCAAAAATAACATATATCTAGAAATCTATTTTTACTATACTTTGCATTGGTTTGTAAAACAAGATCTGGTTATGAACCATATGACATGAATGAAATTTAAGTTATTGATCCTAACACACAGTCTGCACTTTATATTATTGGTCAAATGGAAAATCCCCCTTACAATTTAGACAAAAAATTCAATTAACTATGTTATTTTAATGATAAGTAAGGAAGTTACTTCCCTTCACTATGATTTATATTTCCATAATTTGAATACATGACCTCCACTCTAATGATAATGATATTTCTACCTTGTTTTTTTATTCTAGTTGTTTACTTGTTTATTTTTATTAAATGTTTTAGTATCTATCTTCACAAAAAAGGCTTCATATAATTTTTTCTATTAAAGTATTACATATATCTTCTTTTTTCCCAATTGGCCCTCCCCCACCCCCGACAACCCCACCCCTCATGACAAGCCCCCACCGCCCCAGTGTCTGTCCATTGGTTATGCTCATATGCATGCATACAAGTCCTTTGGTTGATCTTTAACAACCCTCCTCCCCTACCTTTTCCCTGAGGTTGGACAGTCTATTCAGTGTCACCTTGTCTCTAGATATATTTCTGTTATTCAGTTTATGTTGTTCATTATATCCCACATATAAGTGAGATCATGTGATATTTATCCTTCTCTGACTGGCTTATTTCACTTATAATAATGCTCTCCAGTTCCATCCTTGCTGTTGCAAATGGTAAACGTTCCCTTTTTTTATAGCAGCATAGTATTCCATTGCATAGATCTACCACAGTTTGTTTTTCTTTTATGGAAAAGCCTTTTCTTTTCTTTTCTTTTCTCTTTTCTCTTTTCTTTTCTTTATTGATTATGGTATTACATATGTGTCCTTATTCCCTCCATTACCCCCCAAACTTCCCACTCATGCCCTCCCCCTCCTCCCGGTGTCTGTGTCCATTGGTTAGGCTTATATGCATGCATACAAGTCCTTTGGTTGATCTCTCCCACTAACCCCCAACCTCCCTTACCTTCTCTCTGAGGTTTGACGGTCTGATTGATGCTTCTCTGTCTCCAGATCTTTTTGTTCATCAGTTTATGTTGTTCATTATATTCCACAAATGAGTGAGATCATATGATATTTATCTTTCTCTGAACGGCTTATTTCACTTAGTATAATACTCTCCAGTTCCATCCATGCTGTTGTAAATGGTAAGAATTCCTTTTTGTTTTACCATAGCATAGTATTCCATTGTGTAAATGTACCACCATTTTTTAATCCACTTATCTGCTGATGGGCACTTAGGCTGTTTCCAAATCTTAGCTATTGTAAATTGTGCTGCTATGAACATAGGGGTGCATATATCCTTTCTAATTGGTGTTTCTAGTTTCTTGGGATATATTCCTAGAAGTGGGATCACTGGATCAAATGGGAGTTCCATTTTTAACATTTTGAGGAAACTCCATACTGTCCTCCACAGTGGCTGCACCAGTCTGCATTCCGACCAGCAGTGCACAAGGATTCCTTTTTCTCCACATCCTTGCCAGCACTTGTCATTTGTTGATTTGTTGATGTTAGCCATTCTGAAAGGTGTGATATGGTACCTCACTGTTGTTTTGATTTGCATCTCTCAGGTGATGAGTGACTTTGAGCATGTTTTCATATGTCTCTTGGCCCTCTGTTTGTCCTCTTAGAAAAGTGTCTATTTAGGTCCTTTGCCCATTTTTTTTTTTTATTGGATTGTTTATCATCCTTTTGTTAAGTTTATTAGTTCCCTGTAAATTTTGGAAATTAAATCCTTATCTGAGATAGCATTGACAAATATGTTCTCCCATGCAGTGGGCTTTCTTGTTTTGTTGGTGGTTTCTTTTGCTGTACAGAAGCTTTTTATTTTGAAGTAGTGCCATTTCTTTATTTTCTCCTTAGTTTCCATTGCTGTAGGAACTGTATTGGTAGAAATACTGCTACAACATATGTCTGATATTTTGCTGCCTATGAAGTCCTCTAATATTTTTTTGGTTTTCTGTCTTACATTTAAGTCCTTTAACCATTTTGAATTTATTTTTGTGTATGGTGTCAGTTGGTGATCTAGTTTCATTTTTTTTTTTTTTTTGCATGTATCTGACCAATTTTCCCAGCACCATTTATTGAAGAGACTGTCTTGATTCCATTGTATGCTTTTGCCTCCTTTGTCAGATATTAATTGATTATAATGGCTTGGGTGGATTTCTGAGTTCTCTGTTCTGTTCCATTGGTCTATATGACTGTTCTTGTGCCAGTACCAGGCAGTTTTGAGAACCATGGCTTTGTAATATAGTTTCATGTCTGGTAATGTGATCCCTCCAACTTTGTTCTTCTTTCTCAAGCTGTGGCTATTCAGGGTCTTTTTTTATTCCAGATGAATTTTTGGAAAGTTTGTTATAGGTTTGTGAAATATGCCATTGGTATTTTAATAGGGATTGCATTGAATCTAGAAATTTCTTTGGGTAGTATGGACATTTTAATTATGTTGACTCTATCAATCCATGAACATGGTATGTTCTTCCATTTCTTTATGTCTTCCTCTGACTCTTTTTTCAATCTCCTGTAGTTTTCTGAGTACAGGTCTTTTACCTCCTTAGTTAAATTTATTCCTAAGTATCTTAATTTTTTGTTGCAATGGTTAATAGGATTGGTTTTTTGTTTATTTGTTTTTTCATTTCTCTTTCTGTGAGTTCATTATTGGTGTATTAAAAAAAAACATAGATTTTTTTGGGGGGTGGTAATTTTGTATCCTGTTACATTGCTAAATTTGTTTATGAAGTCTAGTAGTTTTTTTTAATGGAGTCTTTAGGGTTTTCTATGTACAATATCACATCATCTGTGAGTAATGACAGTTTTACTTCTTTTCTTTTTCTATTTGGATGCCTTTTATTTCTTCTTCTTGTCTAATTGCTATGGCTAGCACTTCTAGTACTATGTCGAACAGGAGTGGTGAAAGTATGCATCCCTGCCTTGTTTCTGTTCTTAGAGAAAATGGTTTTAGTTTTTGCCCATTGAGTATGATGTTGGTTGTAGGTCTGTTATATAAGGCTTCTATTATGTTGAGGTATGATCCCTCTATTCCCAATTTGCTGAGAGTTTTTATCAAGAAATGTTGTTGAATCATCTAATTTTTTAAGTAAAATTTCCTTTTAGATATGTTCTCCAAAAGGTAATTGATTCATATCTCTAATTCCAAGCAAAACATAATTCATTTAGTAACTGAAATCACACTTTGAATTCATCACAAAATTATTGTGTTTAAAAAAACATATATAGCCAAAACCGGTTTGGCTCAGTGGTAGAGCGTTGGTCTGTGGACTGAAAGGTCCCAGGTTCGATTCCGGTCAAGGGCATGTACCTTGGTTGCGGGCACATCCCGGTAGGGGGTGTGCAAGAGGCAGCTGTTTGATGTTTCTCTTTCATCAACATTTCTAGCTCTCTATCCCTCTTTCCTCCTCTCTGTAAAAAATCAATAAAATATATTTTTTTAAAAAACAAAAAAAAACATATATATATATTCCATGGAAGCAAGATTTATCTTGGCCAAAATTGGTTCAGTCTTGCCCGATGGCATAAAACTTTAGAAATTCAATCCCATATTTGTTCATGAGTCCACGAGGCCATACTCTTTTTTTTTTCTTTTTCAGAAAATTTTTCCTTCAGAAGTTGCTTTTGATAGTTATTATCATCACCAGCTTTTTCTGTGATTTGCCCATTTTTCTCAACTGCAGAATGCAACAAATGCATTTTAGGTTAATTGATATTTCTAGGTAATTAAGCTCTTGCTATTAATAAAGATTGATAATTTTCAACATAGATTGCATTATTGAATGTGACTTAAACATGGCTTTTAAAAATAACTTGTCCCATTTCCAGTTAAGTGTCACTACAGACCACCACAATGGTTGTGACTATGAATTCAACAAATATAAATGTGTTAACTTTTTTGAAAGAGATCATTATTTGGTTCACTATTACACTCATCACGTTTATTAGGTGTACCAGTTAATAATGCAGATGTTTTTCAATAGATGGAGTTACACATATGATTATATATGTAATTTGACATGTATGCTATTTTGTTGTATTGACAATAAGCTTCAAAACTTCATATGTCAAATTTGCTGAAGGTGTTAGCATCAGAGATACTTTTGCACTTAAAAATGTCAAATTTTGTGCCAAAAAAAGAGTATTTATGGTAAATTTTAATACATTACTTTATTTTGAAGGAAAGTGCTGCTGAATACTTCAGGAAGTTTATGGTGAATATGCTCCATCTCAAGATACTTGTGAACATTGGTTTAAATGCTTTAAAAGTGATGATTTCGATGTGAAAGACAAAAGAACGTCCAGGTCAACCGAAAGAAGTTTGAAGACCAACAATACAAGCATTATTGGTTGAAGATGTAAGTCAAATTCAAAAATAACTTGCAGAAAGCTTAAATGTTGTTCAGCAAACAATTTCTGACCGTTTACAAGCAATGGGAAAGATTTTAAAGGAACAAAAGACAAATGGAAAACCGAGAAGTCATTAGTAAAATTTTGCTTCCACAGAACAAAATAAAATCTTTTTTGCATTGAATTGTGACTGACGATGAAAAGTGGATTTATTTTGAGAATCCCAAATGCACAAAATCATGGGTTGATCCAGGTCAATCATCCAACATCGACTGCAAGGCCAGATGGCTTCCGAAAGAAGACAGTGCTCTGTGAGATCAGGAAGGTGTGTATATTATGATTTTCTAAAACCAGGGGAAACCATTAATACTGATTGCTAATGACAACAAATAATCAATTTGAACAATGCTTTGATCGTGAAATGACCAAAATGTGCCAGGAGACACGGCAAAGTAATTTTGCTTCATGATGATGCACCATCACACACTTCAAAACCAGTTAAAGACAGGTTAAAAGATCTTGCCTGGGTAGTATTAACCCACTCGCTGTGTTCACCAGACTTTGCTCCTCCAGATTACCACTTGTTCTGATCAATGGCACACACTTTCTGAGCAGCACTTCGAAATGTAAAAAGAAGTGGAAAATTGGGTCTCTGAATGGTTTGCCTCAAAACAAGAAAAGTTCTATTGGGACAGTATCCAAAAATTACCTGAAAGTTGGGGAAATGTGTGGCTAGCGATGGACATTACTTTGAACAAAGCACTTTTGATGTTTCTCTTGAAATTATCGTGTTTTCTTTGATTATAAAATCTGCCATTATTAACCGGTACACCTCGTATATATGTTTAAGTAATCACATGCTAAAAGAGTTAGCCCAGAGTTTTATTTTTTAAATACACACAAAATAATTTTAATATTTTAGTTAGATGTTTGAGTTTGGAGGAAGAAGTAACTGGAGTGTTTTTAATAAGCGTTAATTAAAGAAGAAATGATCTTTCCTGGGAAAGTGGAGTGTAGTAAAAGGAAATAGTTATTATCCTCATCACAAACTATTCCTAGAATTTTTTACCTGAGTATTTTGGTCAGTGAAATTAAGGGGAAGAAAGGAATGTAGCAGGACTTTGTCCAAGAGAAATAGGAGATTAGTTATTTCATCTGGAAATGGAGTCACTTTATAGCCATTTAGGTCTCCAGACACAGAAGTGCTCTGCAGTCCACATCTTTGTTCTCCGGCATGAGGCAGAACCCAGTGTTCAGGTGGAGGAGGGGGTGTCTGGAATGCCCTGAACAAAAAGAACTCATTTATGGCTCAGAGTTTACATAATGCCTATAACCTTCCAGTGGGTCTCTTTGTCCTCACTGAGCTATGACATGTACTGAAATTACTTGAGATCTATTATCTTTCACAAGATATTAAAATTATTAACAATTTGGGATTAAACTGCTATCTCAAAAATATCATTTGGATTTTGTCAACATAAAAATATATCTGTTTTCCCTATCAAAAAACATTGTGTTAAGTCCTCCATTTAAAAGATTTTTGAAACCATAGATCTAAGACCTTTAGATCACTATTTTTTTCTTTTCTAACTTAATAATTTTTCCATCTTATGTTTATCTTGTCATTTACTCATGTAACAGGTACTTATTGAACCCCTATTATGTGCATAGTTCTGTGTTAGTACTATAAGGCACTCAAAAGATATATGAAAAAGGCATACTCCTATTAAATATTTAAATGACATATGACAAAATAAGATTTTGCACAAAAATGAGAAAGGAGTTCAAAAGAGAAAAGTATATGGACAGTAGTTGTCTAGAGTAGCTTAATTTTAGTCATCTTAAAGCAAAAATTGTCAAGTAGCTCCTTTATGCAGCCTTCCTTTTAGCATCCTAACTGCAGGTACTCAGTGCCCTCCTGGGACATTCTCCATTCCTCTTTCAGCCACACACAGATACAACACTAGTTGATTCAGGGAACCCCACTATGAGCTGCTGCTCCCAAGCAAGCCACATAAGAGCTTTCTCCCCTCTCCTTTTTCCATAGCTCATCCAATCCTACCTATACAGCAGACTTCTTCTTCTTGGGTTCTTGCTTTCTGTTAGGAAACTCATATATTAGTTAAAGGTGTAAACTTTCCCACAGACCATATGCTTTCTGGAGTAAATAAAAAAAATGATTCATCCATGGTAATATTCAACACTAACTTAGGCAGGGTAGTGGTAGTAATATTAGACCAGAGTCAATAAATGCAGCAATATGTTCTGCCAATGCAACAGGCCCGCCCATGATGACAATACCTGTGTTAAATTAGCAACATCCCTGAAACTATAGATAGATGGGATGTTGATTGCAATTAATGAGGTATTAATTGCAAAACATCACTTGGAGAGTGCTCCTAGTAGATACAACTGTAAAAAAGTGAAGAATGCAGTAGAGAAGAGTTTACCAACACACACACACACACACACACACACACACACACACACACACACACACACAAATTACTCAATTGCAGTTTCAACGAATCGTTTAAGGAGCTCTTGGGCTAAGATGACCCCTCAGGGTTATACCAAATTGAATCATGCAGGCTGGATCTTTTATTCCCAGGTCATCCAGTCATTGGCCACAAGCCACCTTTTAAAGGGGGTGGTTCCTTGGTCAAGGTAGCTTCCTTTGACAGAGGGCAATTTTCAATGGGAAACACAATGTGAGCTTACAGCAGTCAATATGCCCAGCAGCTGGGGGGTGGATGTGTTATTTCTGAAGCAAGAATCTGAGAGGGAACCAAAGCGTGAGGCAGGACCAGGGGAGCATCCATTGGTATGAGGTGGCCCTTAACTCCCAAGTTACTTTTAAGATTAGGCTTCCCCCACTAACAGAGTAGATGTTGATATTGTTTTCTGACACCAAGCCTACATTTGTATTCATGATCAATAAACTAAGTTGTGCAAGAGACTTCCTAGATAGAAAACAATGTTTTATTATACAGTAAATTCTTAATCTGAGGCTGCTGTTAGAGCTACAAGAATACTAACAACCTAATGAGTTCTAGGCTTTTTAATTCCAATATTCAGAAGGAAATTATATTTTTAACTAAAATAATCCTGTGACTTATATACATGCATATAAGACTTATATACATGCATATAAATACAATCAATGGACACAAAACTCTGGGGAGGGAGGGTATGTACGGGGGGGCATTGGTATATGTACAAAAAATAATAACTTAATAAAAAAATATATTTAAAAAATAAAATAAAATAAAATAAAATAATCCTTGTAATGAGGCAGGGAGGTTGGTCTTTATGGAATTTTTACACATATGGAAGCAAAAAAAAGCCTTCTGAATAATCATAATTTTGCAAACCCTTGATTTCTCAAGCAAATAAAGATAAGACTTCATACTTTCAATATAGTACACTGCCTAAATTTTAATATATCACACTGTACTTCTGAAAGGGAATTTTGTGTAAAGAACAAAGCTATTCATTTTAGAACAGGTAATTTAGCATGATGCTATTTCATTTAAAATATTCAGACTCAACCTTATACCAAAAATAACTGGTATTGAATTTGAAACACATTGCACTGGGTCAAAAATTATATCCTCTAATTAGCTGGTCTAAATTTATGATGGTCTTAGTCCAGTCTCTAATCTGTTTAAACATACTATTTTTTGAATCATTTTGTTTGCAACAGATATTCACAGTTGTTATTTTGAGACTCCTTAACATCATTTTGAAACTCAATTTCTTTCTATCCCTGAACAAATCAATTTCTTGAATCCTGAGTTCTTTGGCCAGTTTAAAGCTGGATGACTTTGGAATTATAACTCCGAAGGTTGAAAGCTATGGGGCATGGCTGGATAAGCAGCAAGCATATAAGTCATAAATATTAGCTTCATGTAAAGAATATGATCATTCAATTACTTTAATGGGCAATTGTATTAAGACTGTTTCTAATTCCCTGAAAAGGAGTAAAAAGAATAAAAAGTGTATTACCCACTCAATTTGGGGGACAAGTAGTGCTGCTTATGAGACTATTGTTAAACTGCATTAGCAGAAGCAGATTTCTCTCAAACTGTGTGTACAACCATCCAGGGAAATTCTGTAATAAATATGCTTATTAGCGCTAAAAGGAAAATTAGAGGTTGAAATCAGGTCTCTGTCCATGACTGAAATGTTATTCTGGAGGTGTTGGGAACACATAGGAAAGATTAGATGGTTTGGAAATTATCTTTCTCAGTTTAATTGAAAATACTAATAAAGGATAGGTCTTTTTGTCTTTCCCTTTGAGCTTTTAAAAGGCAGGATGTCATAACAATGCTTAATACTTAAATAACACCTTTCTTCTTCAAAGAGTTTTAAATACAGTAACTACCTGCTAGGAGAGCCTTTTACCTCAAACCCAGCTAAATCATTGAATGACACATATTAAAGTACAGTCATAGTGTAAAAGCTAAAGAAAATAATTGATCTGAAATCACCCTGTGCTAGAAGATTGTACAGTGACTGGTTAAAATCCTGAGCCCTTTTATATTTTTAAATATCTACTTTTTTTATTACAAAATGGATATGTTTGTACAAAAAAAAAACATAGAAAATGTGAGCAAGGAAAAAAAGTATAGTGAATTGCTAACTCACGTTATACATTGTGATGGTGGTCTCATAACATTTAACATATCATTGTTTTTAGAGTGCAATGAGTCATTCCCTCAAAGTGCTGTTTAATTTAATAATAATCTAAGAAAAAAAGTTACTTTTTATAAGAACATTCTTCACTTCTTTTTTAAAGTAGCTTTATTATTTTTTTTTTGTATTATAAAGAACATATAGCTACTGTCATGTAGGAGTTGCAAGCAATATAAAATTGTAAGAAATAAAGTAAAAATAATCTGAAAATTCAACCACTGTTAATTATTGGGGACTATGGTAAATGTCTTTTTAGACAGCTGTGTATATTTATTAATATATGTATATTTCCTTATTTGTTTTTTGTTTTTTAAAAATTCTTTGTTGTTGAGAATAGTACATATGTCCCTTTTCTTCCTCATATATCCTTTCTGATTGGTGTTTCAGGCCTTTTAGGTTATTCCTAGAAGTGGGATCACTGGGTCAAATGGCAGTTACATACTTAATTTTTTGAAGAAACTCCATACTGTTTTCTATAGGGGCTGCACCAGTCTGCATTCCCATCAGCAGTGTACTAGGGTTCCCTTTTCTTCACATCCTCGCCAGCACTTGTCTGTATATTTTCATATATACACACATACATATATGCCTTTTAGAAATGTGACATTACTGTAAATGTCACTTTATAACTTAGTGATGGAAAGGCCAGATAGAATATATCAATATGTTTGTTCTCTGTATTGGCCAAATAAACAACCAAATTATGGCCAGTTCTTTAGTTAGTTTTCTGCTGCACTAACATTAGTAGGAGCATACAAGCACATACTCATTGATAAAGCTAGATTTTGCATTCTACTGCAGAAACCCAAAAAGAGAAGATAAGAAATGAAAGGAGGAAGAAAGGAAGGAAGGGAGAAGAAAGGGAGGGAGGAAGGGAGGGGAGAAAAGGTAAAATATATTAGGGCTTCATTTTTCTCTAGTTACAAGAAATCTGGAAGGAGAAAACCCCTGGATGGCCAATGGCTCCATGATGCTATCAGGACCAAATCTCCCTGTAACTTTCTATCCAACCATTCTGGTGTGCTTATCAATCATATTGTGGTCCCAAGATGGTCACTTCACCACCCAACATTGTGTTCATGTTACAGAGAGAAAGAAGGGGAAGGTCAAAGGGAAAAGGGCAAAAAACTTCAAACTATTTAAATCTGTCCTCCTTTTAAGGATTTTCCTGGAAGTCTTGCCCAATAATTTCCATTCACATCTCAGAAATGGGTAACATGATTCCCCTTTTCAGTAAGGAAGACTGAGAAAAATAAGTTTTTGTTTTGTTTTGTTTTTATAACTTGTAAGCAAAAAGGGGAGAATGCATACTAGGTAGATAATTATGCCACAATAACAAATATGAGGTATTTCTTATATGTAAGTGTTCATATATCTAACATGCTCAAGAAATTTGATCTAAGAGAGGAAAAGATAAAATGAATAAAACTTTAAATAAGTAGAGAAGTTTCAATCTACAAGAGATTGATTTCAGAATAAAGTCTATAACAACTCCATACAAAATAGAATTTCTTCATTTTCAATTCAAGTTAACAAGTATCTAAGACATGGGAGAAAAAACACACAATGGATAGAAATAGCCCCTTGAGCATCTCAGCCTAGTGACACAGACATCTAAACAAATAATTTTAATATATTATAAAAATTCCTTTTGCACTAAGAAATGCATAAAGAACTATGGGAGGAGTGGGATGGCTTTGGGAAGAAATAAATATAAAGATGTCTACATGTGCTCTAGGCTTAACCCTTAAGTAAAAGTGCACCTGGGGAATTTTGAAATAAGCGAAGGACTTTTCAGAATAATGGAGCAATAAAGTGAAATATATAGCAGGTGCCAACTGTTCCCTTTAAAACACTGTGCAGGAGTTGCATGTCTATAGCCCATGTTTCTTCGAGTTTGGTTTATGAATCATATGCATCACAAGCATGATACTCAACCCCTTCTAATTCTGATTTAGTTAAATCAGTGTTTCTGAGAAAGCTTGTCAAAATTCTTAAACACATCAAAGTTTGAGAATCCCAGGTCTAGCCTATTCAAGAAAAACTAGGTCGAAAGACTATCCAACACTCTATTAATATGCCTTCTTGCATTCCTGTATTTTACCAGGTTTGCTATTTTCCTATAGAGATAGTCTAACTATACTTACAAGTGATATTTATTTTTTACTCCTTCTTGGCTAGTCCCTCACTGAGGTCCTGGGTCTGATCCTATTGCAGAATCAACTTAGGCAGAACAATGCAAAGACATGGTAGCCCTGGCTCTGAGATTTTAGCCTTTTGTTTGTTTGTTTCTTTGTTTTCTGTAAAAAATCCCTTTGGTAATCTGGTAAAGCTATAGACCTCACTTCTAAAAATAAAGTTTTTAAATGCATAAAAAAAATACATAAAGCAAAGTAAACCAATTTTATTCAAGTTATCAGCATATTTTAAAGGAAAGTAAATTTGTACTACTATTATGTGATTGTTTTTTTTTAAATATATATTTTATTGATTTTTACAGAGAGGAAGGGAGAAGGATAGAGAGTCAGAAACAACAATGAGAGAGAAACATCGATGAGCTGCCTCCTGCACATCCCCTACTGGGGATATGCCCGCAACCAAGGTAAATGCCCTTGACTGGAATCAAACCTGGGACCCTCAGTCCACAGGCTAACGCTCTATCCACTGAGCCAAACCAGCTAGGGTAGTATTATGTGGTTCTTAATGCACTAAATAACAAGCAAATCTATAAATTGTAAGCAGAGATATATTAATATGACTGTTATTATACTTAGTTTGAATAAGAAAATAGAGAAAGCAACATACATATGTGGGTATATGTATTACAATATATTTAGCTTTTTTATTAAGATGCCAAATACAAAGTAAAATTTACACTAATAAAAAAGAAACATGTAAATTAACCATCCCTCCACTACTCCCACCAGCCAATCAGAAGTGAGTATGCAAATTAACCCAACAAAGATGGTGGTGGCCACAGAGCTGGAGTGAGTAGGAGGCTTGGATTGCCCCCAGTGATGGAGGAAGCCAAGCTTCCCACCCACCCTGGGCTCTGGGATTGGCTGGGGCCTGGGTCGCCAGGGGGGGTAGCCAGCCTGAAAATGGCCCTCAGCCCCTTACCCAGGCTGACTACATACCCATGGAGTAAGAGTCCCCACTGCGGGGCTTGGCCTACCAGCAAGCAGCCATCAGCCCCTCACCCAGGCTGGCCAGGCACCCCAGCGGGAACCCCCACCCTGAAGGGAGTGTGGCCAACTTGAAAACAGCCCTCAGCCCCTCACCCAGGCTGGCCACACACCCCCCCCTCCCCCAAGCAGGTACCCTCACCTCAGAGGGGTGTGGCAGCCCTGAAAACCACCAAAGGCCCCTCGTCCAGGCTGCTCCACGCCCCAAGGGATCCCTCACCCTGATCTGGGACACCCTTCAGGGCAAACCAGCTAGCCCCCACCTGTGCACCAGTCCTCTATCCTATCTAATAAGAGTAATATGCAGATTGATCATCACTCCAACACACAAGATGGCTGCTAATTATTTATTGTGATTCTTTACCTATTTAAACATATTTCTAGCCAAAACCGGTTTGGCTCAATGGATAGAGCGTCGGCTTGGGGACTGAAGAGTCCCGGGTTCGATTCCGGTCAAGGGCATGTACCTTGGTTGCGGGCACATCCCCAATAGGGGATGTGCAAGAGGCAGCTGATCGATGACTCTCTCTCATCGATGTTTCTAACTCGCTATCTCTCTCCCTTCCTCTCTGTACAAAATCAATAAAATATATTAAAAAAAAATAAAAAATAAAAAAAAATAAAAAATAAACATATTTCTACATGCTGAGTTGTATTTTCTTTTTATAATGTTTTTTCTTTGCTTTCTCCCCACTTCCTGCTTTTTAATGGATTAAATGACATTTTCTATGTGACCCATAATTTTCTCTGATGACTTAGAAATTATAGATGATTTTTCTCTTTTTTAAATACAATAAATATAAACAGTTGATATTCACCTGTAAAATGATAGAAATTATCAAAATGGTTTAAAAGATAAATAAAATTTAACACTATACTCTATACTACTTATAAACTGCACATCTAAAACATAACTGCAAGAAGGCTAAAATAAAGAGATATAAAAATAATATATGCTAAATCAGACAAATAGGAAGCAAGTTAGAACAAAAAGTAAAATAAGCCAACTATTAATAACATAAAGAGAAATATTGAATAATACTAAGAAAAAATAATCCATTAAGAAAATATAGCAATCTTCATCACATATTACGTAAAAGTCTACCCTCAAAATATCTAGAGCAATATTTTACTGAATTACTAGGAGAAATGGACAAACTGACTATCTCAAATTTTAAATTAAGAACTCAAATTCAATGTAATTAATAAGAATATTGAAGAGATGAACAACAAAATTAACAAATTTCATCTAATAGCTACATGTAGAAAAATACTTTCTATTCTTTTCAAGTTCACATTGTTTAAAAATGACCACATATTTCCATCACCAAAGAGAGTTCAACATCTTCAAAGAATAACTATCACATAAAACATATTCTCTGCCCAGGATAACAAAAGATTATAATTCAAGAACAAAATGTGAATTTAAAATGTTTGGAAAGAAAACCCAAAATGAACTCCTAAATAAATCTATAGATTATAGAAAAAATCATAATATAAATTAAAACACTTGTAGGTCTGAATAGCAATGAACACACTCTATAAGGCACTCAGAAATATGTGTTGAATGAGTAAACTAGCCTGTAGAGCTTTTGACTTTCAGGCTGATGGTGTTCAATTGTCATTACAAGGAATGCTAAAATGAAGTATTTGAAAAGCAATATATAAAAATAAAGGACCAAGTAAACTCTAAATAAAGATAATAATTTTCAACCTGTCAGGCTAAAACTTCAAAAGATACTTAGGATATCTAACAGAAGAAATGTTTTAAGAGCCCACTATAAATGAAATTATTCCTACCAACCTACATGACAAATTTCCAAAAAGAAATGTGATTTCTAAAATAAGCAAACAAACAGAATTCTAAGGAGAAATTAATAAGTGGATCTTCATTAAGATACTAGCATTTAGGTTACCTAACTGACCAAAAACCAGAACTTTACATAATTTATGGAGTACCTCCCAAACCAATCAGCTATGAATTTAATGAGTTAACTAAAGTTTTAATCAAGTATGAGTCGATGGAAGAGAACATTTTTTATTTTGCTTGTGTCTATTTCAAGTATTTTCTTGTTTAAGAAGAAAAGAGAAATTACTTAAAAGAGTAAAATTAACTGGAATGTTAATGTTTTATATTCTTTCCCTGAACAACCAGTATCTCATTCTTTTAAAAGAGACAATTTTTAATACAGGTATCATTCATGGATCTTTGTCTGCATCTTCTTGAATACTCTTAAATGGAAAATTATTGCAATAGTCTTTTCAACAATTCTAGAAAAATTTCACCTATAGTATATTAATGTCATTATTAAGAAAAGTTTAAGCAGGCATTTTAAGTATAATCAACATAATTCTTTACTTTTTATTACCTTTGCATTGGACAATGAAAAAAAGTGACTAAATAGTCTTCTATTATATACTCGAGTATTTTTTAATTCATCATTTTATTCTTCCTTTTTATAGCCAAATTTTTTGCTTCCTTATAACCAGGCTTTAATGGGAAAATGATATTGGATTTGCCTTTTATTCAAAAGTAACACCAGTTACTTTTTTAATCCCCTTTTTTTAAATCCAAAAGAATTGGATTTAAAAGAAAGGTACTAACTAATTTGAAATCCTCTGAGAATCAGGGGAGATAAAAAGCTGGTTTTAATAGACAATCTACATTCAAAGCATAGACAGTCCCAAAGTTGCAAATGGGTTATATTCCAAAAGTTAATTTGAAAGTCAGTTGTTTAGAACTTGCAAAGGCACTTTGCCATGGAAACAGAGTTATAAATGACAGTTGAGTTTCCAGGGTAGCCCACAAAAGTCTATCTAACCCATAATGTGTCTGAATCCAATTGCTTCAATGGGAGGTTTATAACAGAACATAATAGTTCACTAACAGGATGATGGAGCCCACGTAATCAGTATCTCTCAGTTTAGTGTTGTTGACTTGCCATTTTAACATTTCTTCATTTTATCCCCTAAAGATGTATTAGTCAAATAACAATACCTTTCTATAAAAATTTCTATGAGAATGCCGCAGCACAGGAGACCCCAGCTCTGAGACCCTTGGATTCTCCTCACACAACTCTAGTACACTCTGCCCTTCCTCTGCCAGAGTTCAAAGCAAGTGGCTTCACACAAAATCTCATAATTTCTCATAGCCATGTAAACTATTTTAGGACTTTGATTTATCTTAAAACAAGCAACATATATATACTTTCTCTGTGATAAATGTCAGTTTCTTTCTTTAAAAGATTTTTGTTTGTTGTGTTTTTTAATTATCCTGAAGCTTATCAAAAATGAAAATTCCTTTTATAATCAGTTGTTTTGATAGTAGTAATCCATATAGGTTTATTTTCTCTTGTTTTAAGTTTTTGATAATTTAAGAAGTCTTTGATAACATCAGTGGCTTGACAATTATCAGTGAAGTCCATTAAACATATACAATAATACTAAATATATTTCACTTTTGCCATTTTACTTCTATGATCCCTGATTAAACAATAAGTGGATCCTGGTTCCAAAATTAAGTGAAAGCTACATTGACCCTCTCCCAGGACCAAACTGGAATTAACTAAAATACAGAAAACCATCCTGAATAACCAACTGAAGACCACCCGGAGGAACCCTGATAACCAAGAATGGGAAGTGCAGACCACATAGAGACTGGTAAGAAGTGGGGAGGCAAAAGGGGGCTGGCCTGGCACCCACAGGCACTAGCTGATGTTCTGGAGGAATATCTCAGCTGTTGGTGGGAATTCCCACTGAGAACTCTGGTGTCTAAACCTCAAGACCTGAGTATCAGAACTGAGAAAGGTGCACACGTAGCATCTGGTTGTGAAAAGCAGTGGGGTTGCTGTCTTCCAAGGAGAGATGGCTGGAAAGGCAGGCATCCTCTTTAAAGGGTCAATGCATAACATTTTGTGTGAAGCCACTCATCTTGGACTCTGGCAGAGGAAGGGCAGAGTGCACTAGAGCTGTGTGAGGAGAGTCCAGGGTTCTCAGAGATCCCATCTTCTATGCTGAGGCATTCCCTCCTACTGAACAGGACATCTTTCTCAGACAGCCCTTTACCATTCAGGCAGCTTTTGCCTGGGGGTGGGGGGAAAACAATTGCTCTATCCTGTTGCAAAACGTCTTGCCCCACCCCATGGAGTCTATACCATGCTGTGGTCTATAGACTGAGGCTTATTAAAACTGAGAATAACAGACTGCAGGCAGAGGCTGATCTCTGGAGGCTTTGAGTCTTTGCCTGATCTCCTTCTGGGCTTGACGCTAAGAAAAAAACCCTGGTGCACAGCTTTCCAAAGGCACCCAACCCCAGCAGATCAAGCCACAAGCCATGGATAGCTGATAGCTCCAAATAGTATTTAGGGCCCATCACAAACAGTGTCTGAAATTGTCCTGCACCAGAGACTGGGAGTTGTAGCAGATATACATAATACATAGACACAAACCCAAACACGCTGTCAAAATGGGGAGGAGAAAAAAAGCCCCAAAGGAAAGAACAAGAGAATTCTCCAGAAGAAGAGCTAAAAGAAATGGAGATAAATATATCAGATATAGAGTTCAGAATAATGATTACAAGGATGCTCAACAGCATGAAAAAAGATATAGAAACTATGAAAAAGGGCCAATCAGAGATGAAGAATGACATACCAAATCTTAAAGAATAAATTGGAAGGAATACACAGCAGATTAGGGGAAGCCAAGGATTAGATCAGTGAATTAGAAGCCAGGGTAGAAAAAAATCAGAGAACCAAAATTAAAAAATATTTATAAAACAGGAGTACTGCTTAAGGGAGCTGTGGTATTACATAAAATGTAACAATATTGGCTTCATAGAAGTGCCAGAAGCTGAAGAAAGTGAGCAAGGGATAGAAAACTTGATTGAAGAAATAATAGCAGAAAACTTCCCCAACCTGGTGAAGAAAAATGTCACATACCCTATTTTCCGGTGTATAAGACGACTTCCTAATTTTACAGTTAAAACATAGGTTTGGGCCTATATTCGCTGTATAAGACTACCCCCCCTTCCGAGGCAACACCAGTTCTTTTTTTAATAGACCGCCTCTCTGACTCTGGCCAGTTTGAGCAGGCTTTTTATGCATGCAAATTATACATGTTCTGTACCCGAAGCTACACTGTGTTCTAGTAAAAAGCCTGCTCAGACTGGCCAGAGTCAGAGAGGCGGTCTATTAAAAAAAGAACTGGTGTTGCTTCGGAAGTGGGGGGTAGTCTTATACAGCGAATATAGGCCTAAACCTATGTTTTAACTGTAAAAATAGGGGGTCGTCTTATACGCCAGAAAATATGGTAAGTCAGGAGGCACAAAGTGTTATAAGCAAGAATCCAAGCAGGCCTATGTCCAGACACATCACAATTAAAATGACAAAAATTAAAGACAAAGAGAGAATCTTAAAGTTAGCAGGAGAAAAGCAATTTGTTACCTACAAAGGAGCCCCCATAAGGTTGTCAGAAGATTTCTCAACAGAAACTCTATAGGCCAGAAGGGAATGGCATGAAATATTCAAAGTATGAAAAGCAGGGATCTGAAATCAAGATTACTTTATCCAGCAAGGCTATCATTCAAAATTGAAGGTGAACATTTTTTTTAAAGGTTAAAGGAGTTTATCTCCATGAAACCAGCACTGCAAGAAATGCTAAGTGGACTGCTGTGATGGACAGGGGAGCACATCTTGATGTCCCGTCAAGCCCCACCAGGCAGGAGGCATGACCTCAGGTCCCCTGGCCCTGTGCCGGGGCGGGTATGCGGCCTGAGATCCCCCAGCCTGGTGTCAGGGCAGGAGGAGCAGCCTGAGGTCCCCCAGCTCAGCACCAGGGTGGGGGGCACACCTTGAGGTCCTCCATCAAGCCCCACCGAGAGGGGGCCCACAGTCTCAGGTCCCCCCGTCTGGTGCCAGGCAGGGGGCAGGGCCTCAGGTCCCCCCTCAAGCCCTGCCAGGCAGGGGTCGTGGCCTGATGTCCCCTGTCAAGCCCTGCCAGGTGAGGGGCATGGCCTGAGTTCCCCCCAACCTGGAACTGGGGTGGGGGGCATGGCTTGAGGTCCCCAGTCAAGCTCTTGCTGGGCAGGGGGCACGGTCTGAGGTCCCCACACCTGGCACCAGGGTGGGAGGCACGGCTTGAAGTCCCCTGTCGAGCCCCATGGGGTGGGGGGATGCAGCCTCAGGTCCCTGCTGATTGCTCATTAAGGCTCGTTATGGGAACTCAGCCTCTGCTGTGGGTGCAGACATCTTATGTTATGGAAACCCCCGCCTCCTTTGTGGTGGAGTGATGGTCAATTTGCATATGCCCTCTTTATTATATAGGATGTCCTGATTGATTGTCTCCTTTGCACTGAATCCCTCTCTGAAACATATTTGGATTATCAATTTAAATTAGGTTCTTAAAGAAAAGAGTTTGCTCTTATTCTATGTTAAAAAAGATAGTGTAAAATCAATGCTCAATAGACTTTGTTATTAAGAAAATTAATATCTCATACCTTAATCAATAAAGAAAAAAAGTTTTAAAGGCAAAAAAAATTAATGTCTCTCTATATAAAAGCCTAATGGGCAAATTGTCCCCTCAGGAGTTTGACTGGGAGACCGAGAGTTCACTCACTTGCTATGACATATGCTGACCACCAGGCTATTCTGGATAAAAATGAGGACAGAAAAAAAATTTCTCTGAGTAATAATAAATTAACAGGAATTTGGTAACTGTCCTCAGGTAGCTTTAAAGGTAAGTGGCTTTAAAGGGGTTCCCAAAAATTATGAAACTGTAGAGAAGGCCCTTGTTAGAATGAGGGTCCATAGCAATATCATGACAGAATGTGGATCTGAGAAGAATGATGGCCAATGAGAAATTCCCTGCAGTGGAAATAGCCAATGCTCAATATCAAGTTGTTACCTATTTTTGTGCCTTACTTCCTTTGCTTTTAGGAATGGAACTGTTCCATCCACACATTAAAGCATGGCTGGGAAAACAGTGAGGTGTAAAGATGCAACAGGATCAAGAATTTGAAGCAAGATTTGATCCTGGCCAAATCTCTTCCAAGTGTCTTTGTAAACATTGAGGAATGTTCTTGGCTTCCCTAACTTCACCAGGTCATAATTAGCCAGGACAGTCTAATCATATAGCTATCATTTATTTATTGAGCATCAGGCATATGCCAGGAATTTTCATGCATTATATCAATTAAACCTGCAAAGTAGGTGTTAAGAACTGAGGCTCAGAAGAATAACACACCCAAGATCAATCATTTAAAAATAGAGCTGAGATTCAGTCCATATTTACCTGACTCCAAAGCCTGTCTCTCCTCCCCCACATAACATTTCTCAGAGACAAAACACTTCCTGCTGCTTTAATTATGTGCCTTCAGATCAACTGCTTTTACCTCTTCCAGATTTGCACCAGTTCCCCATCTAAAGAGAAGAGCAAAGGCTGTGTTCTTTCTATTTGCCTTTAGTATTAGGACCCCCAATGTTGCTTAGAGAATTTAGTCAGCATAATCCTCCCACCTCAATCTCCTGCTGTCCTAGGTTTCTCCTGCACCAAACTTCTATTTTCCCAACTTCTTCAAAGATGTCTCCACTTGTGGTTTGACTTCTTCATCTCCTTTTTTCTCTTCAACCCACTGTATCTTGTCAAGAACTGTGAAGGGTTTGAAAATTTTGCTTCTTGAAAATTGGTAACTTGGCCTACTATAGTTTCTTTGATGCTAGCAGAAGACCCGAGTCTTCTGTGTCAAAGGACTACCTCACACATGGCACAGCAAACAGCACAAGCTTTATGCCAATGACTATTTTTTTGCCTCCCAGGTCTCAGCCAGGGACAACATGGAGTGGCCCAGGTGATGCATCACAGTTGAGTAACCCCATGAGTCAAAAATCTTTTTTTAATGGGCTACCAAAAAACTTGCTCAAACCTTTCCACAAAAGAAGACATCATCATATTGAATGGTAACCACAGGTGCCTGCTACTCTGGTAGAAAACACTATTTCTGTCTTCCAAGGCTGTTTGCTATACAACCATCCTGGAAAAGGTGGTCTGAAATAAAAGCTGCTAGTGCCACTGCTCACAGAAATATGACAGTCCCATGAAGAATTGTGTCCTAATATATTCTTGTATCTCTTCTGAATAATGAGACAGAAGATTGCTCTCTTAAAAGTGATCAACTGCATGTTTCAAGAACCTTCTAGAATCTTCAAAGGGACCTCAAAGAAGAGCATTAAATCATTCAAAAAATATTTGTTGGGCACCTACTACATGTGTTAGCAAAATTATGCACTATCTTCCTCGTGACGGGAGCAACAGACATACCTAGCATTCACACATACCTAAATGTTACAAGTTGTGGTTAAGGCAGAGGGAAAGGTACATGTTAGTAGAAGAGCTGACATCAACAAGGGAACTTGTTGATGTCAGCTCTTGTGAACTTGTCTGGGAATTTAGGAATACCTTTTGCTTGGATGAGTAAGAGAAGATGGTTAAAAGGAAGAGGAAGAGAATTGCAGAGAGCCTGTGGCTGTTGGGATCACAGCACATTTGAGAAACTAAAAGAAAGTCAGGAAGTCTCCCACTTTAGTAAGGAGAGTGATGTGAGATGAAAATGGAAAAGGCAAGTCCCCTCACATGGTCTGGTAGGGACCTTAAAAATTCTAGTCTTTTCTCAGAGCGATGAAAAGTTATTATATTTAAGGGTTTCATGTGAGAAATGATATGTAGTCTTATTTGCTTTTTGAAAAATCATTTTGGCTGCAAAGTAGAGAATGAATGGAAGGGCTCCCATTGTATGTGGTGAGACCAAATTAAATTGGTGGCAATTGGAAAGAAGTAGACCAATTTGAAAGATTTTGGAGATAAAATTGCCAGGACTTGGTGCTGAAATGAATGAATATGGGGACTGATAAGGTAAGGAAGATATGACTACTACAATATTTGATTTGAACAATTGGATAGAGAGGGGAAAGGAAACAAGAATAATTTATGAATTTAGTTAGCCTAAACTGTTGTGACATTCATGAACATGTCATTTAAACAGCTGGTAACAGATCTAGCATTTAAGGGGAAGGTCTGGGCTAGAGACACATATTTGGAAATCATCAGCACATAATGATAACTAAAATCACTGGTGTGGGTGATGTTTAGGTCAAGAGATTATAATGAAAACAGAAAAGAACCTAAATGAAATTGAGAGGTACTCCTATACTTAATAACTAGGGAGAAGAAAAGAATCTGCAAGGGAATTAGAGAAGCAGCACCCAGAAATATGAAAACAAAGAAACAAACGGAACCAAAAAATGCCAAGAAATTATAATGCCAAAGGAAGAATAAATATTCAAGGAAGTAAGTTGTCAAAGTGTTGAGTATTGTTGAAAGCTCAATGAAGATGAGGACTGAAAATGAACCTTATTTTATTGACTAAAAAATGAAACACTGAAAAGTGATTTATTCATAGCCAACATAAATTCTTGTCCCTCCCTGGATTCTCAGAAAATTCATGCTGATGCCCATGGTAGGGTTATGTGTGCGATCCATTCTCTCCACAGGACATACATTTCCCAGTCTTCACTTGACTCTGCTTACAGCATTGTATATTGTTAACTACAATCTCTAGGTCTACTTTAATATTCCTGAATTATGTCTTATACTCTTTCAAAATAGCTGTTCTTTGTTGTCGCACATACACATGTAAGTATGCCCAAGAAATGCTTTAAATCCTCATACTTGAAAACAATATAGAGTTATGCTTTAGTTATTCAGAGATCAGCTTTCCAGCAATTTTGTCTGAAAGAGGACCAAATCTGAAAGCTAAAAAAGAGGGAGGAGATTGAGTACAAACTTCCAGTTATAAAATAAGCTTCAGGAATATAATGTACAGTATAGGGAATAGAACAGATAATATAATAACTATGTCTGGTGACAACCTGGTTACCTGTCATATTGTGGTGGTCACTTTGTAAGGTTTATAAATGTTCAATCACTATGCTGTTGTACACATGAAACTAATATGTTGTACATCTGCTTTAATTAAGATAAAAATTTTAAAAGATATTAATTTTTAAAGAAAATTAAAGAAAAGGAAACACCTCTCACAGGAAAATCACTTTTGATAATGAGCAGCAATAAAAATATCTCAAGATACCACTTGATAGAGTCACGGTCCTATTTACTGATGGAAAGAAAACCATTTTCACTAGCTGGATGTGGATAGAAACATCTGGTCAGTCATCACCTGGAGCCATAGAGAAAAGCAGTCAAGAAAGAACATAATAAAAAAATAAATAAACAGTGAAATAGGAAGGATGAGAGGAAGGACCAGAGTGGAAAAAGAAGCAGATGGAGAAGAAAAGCAGTGACAGACACTAGAAAAGGTGATGAGAACATTCCAAAGGAAATAAAAAGAGATCACTAAAGCAAGGATCCTATGTATTTCAGCCATCCCCTGGAACTTAAGCGCAAGGCCAGGGTAGGGAACTCAATGATCAGTCATCAACAAAGGGTTTCATCAATCATTGCATTCTTTAAGAATACAGGGAGTGAGTACCTTTTCAGAGGATTTCTGTGGAAAGGTTAAAATATAAAAACACTGCTATTTTAAAAGGCAGCACAATTAAAAAATAATAATAATAAAACTGAAATAAAGCCAGCACAGGGACCCTGGCAGCCTGCAGCATTGCCTTTGCAGGAACAGCTCCCGGGTTGGACTCTGGCTCCCAGGGACTACCCCTTCCCCAGCCTCCGGCCACCGCGGAAGTCGGCCCGCCCGCGGCCGGCCAGCGCTCCCGGAGCCGGAGGCGCGGGGACCTCCGCGGGCTCACCTGGGAGCCTCCGCGCTGCGGTGCAAACGAAGGTGATGGGTTTCCACGCGACCTGACTGGGGAACCGACCAAGAAGCCGCCTCCTCCCGCGCCTCCCACTGAAGTGAGTGTTTTTGTGGCTGGAGAGGTCCGGGCCCCCGGGGTTCGGGACCGGAGCCGCCCCAGCCCCCCGGGGTGTCTCCTCTGTCCGAGGGGAGTGTCTTAAAGGACTGGCCCCGCGTTAAACCTGAGGCTGACCGCCGCGCCCCCGGAGCGGGGCTGGGGTGTGTGTGTGATTTGGGGGGGGGGCGGGTGTTGCAGTTTGGGGCTGGGAATCGTGTGAGGGGCCCCAGGAACTTCAAGGAATACATTTCCCCGGTGTGGCTCGTGAGTGGCCGCGGAGAACCAGGGCCGCAGCCTCGGAGGGCGGGTGCTGCGGGGGGCGCTGTCGGGGGATCGGACCCCGGGCCCGCGGCGGCGCGCGCTGCCGGGAAAGCCCGGGGCGGCGGGTCCGGGGCGGCGGGTCCGGGCCGCCGGGGGCGCCGTCGGCGGGGCTCGCGCAGCCGCACTGGGCGCGCCGACGCCGGGCCCCTCCTCCCGGCTCCGGAGTAAGCATGGCGGCGGCGGCGTTCGCGGTCCCTCGGGTGAAACAGAAAGCGGGAGCTGCGCGGAGAGGGAGCGGAGAGCGGGGCTGAGGCGGCGCCGTCACAGCCGGGAAAACACCCCGCGAGTCGGCGCGCCGGCGGCCCCCCGAGCCGGCTCTGCCCCTGACGGGGAGCGGGAGCGGCCAGTCCCCGAAGGAGCGGCGCCAGGGCAGCCGCCGCCTTCCTCCGCCCGGAGCGGCGTGGCTCGGAGGTGAGCGCGCGGCACTCCCTTCGGGGAAGGTGGGGGAGGCCGAGCCGCCCCCGCCCCGCCCCTCGGCCGGCGTCACGGGACCGTTAGTCTGGGGCGGCGGGGGTCGCGGGGGCCGGGGCGCCGAGCGGGGCGCGGGCCGTCGAGGGGCCTGGACCTCCCCGTCCCGTGGGCGCGCCGTGGGCCGCGGGGAAGGGGCGCCGCGCGGGACCGGCCGCGGGCGTGAGCCTCCCCTCCGAGCGATCCCGGGGGCGCGGCCCGGCCCGGCCCCCAGCCTGAGGCGGCGGCGCGGGGACGCGGGCGGCCCCTCCGCCCGCACCCCCGCTTCCCGGGCCGCGGCGAGCGGCGCCCTCCCGGAGGCCGGCGCGGGGGCGGGAGGCGAGCCCTCGGGGGAGGAGGATCCGGGAGCGGCCACCGCGCTTTCGGTCCTGGCCTCCCCGCCGCAGCCCAACTTGAAACACGTCTCCGGGGAGAATTTGCCCCGCTCCGCCTGGGGTTAACACTTCGAAACCCGCCCCGTGCGCGTGCGATCCTGTGGGGCCGGCGGCGGCGGGACCGCAACCTGCGCGGCCGGGAGGGAGCGGAGACCGCGGCGCTCGCCCGGGAGCAGCCCGAACCGTGAACTTTTGGCACGGCTGTGGAGGGACATCCAGCGTTAGGTAAAGGAAAATGAACACATGGTTTTTTTAGTCATGAAATCGCGGCAGGCTGTTTTAGAGAACGTAGTCGTTCGTCGTTCTTTTATTAAATTGTTTGCGTTTAAAAGCCTTGGGATATTTTGGGGGTGGGGGTGTGCGTCATGGTTGCTGAGGGGCTAGGAATCGTGAATTGAGAAATGTTCTTTTGTGACATTTTGTGAGAACCGATTTGTGTCTCAGCATCGATTAAAAAAAACAGGCTGACAAGATTTATTTTTTTTATATATACAGTATAGTCCTCATTCATGTACGTGTTCACGGTGGACTCTAAAACGGAGCACCGTGATTATTTTGCTGCTTCACTGTGTGGTCTGTGTTTATGGTCCTCGAAACCAAAGTTTTTCCTGTGTTATGAGAATGAACTAGCAAAAGCTGAGCTGTTACTATCCTGTTTTACCGCCATGCCTTTCCCAGCGCCAGCGCTGAACATATGCTACCCGGGAGCTGGAACCATATGTTAGGCAAGAGCTAACTGAGTTTTGTGACTACGTGCCTGTGTTTGGATGGATGTTTAGTTTTTATGTATTTGTTAAGTCTGTAATTCTTGCCGTTGTGCAAGTTTTCTTTAAATCACCTAAAAATATTCACGAGAAGTGAGTCCCTGCCTTTCTGATATTTTCTTGGTTGAATCGACTTTTCTCCTGTCATGAGATCAAGTGCCCGCTGAGACAGATGGTGGACTTCACAGAAAACAATGATAGGAAGTATTTTAACACATCTTTTATAATACAGAACCTACAGTTTTGCTTTCAGCTTTGTAACCCACTTATATTGTTGCCATCAGTAATAATAACAATTAGTGGGAAGAAGGGATGATGACAAGGAAAAAAAATCTTGTTCAAATTTTTATTTAAAATTCTGTATTTAAACACTTTAGCACGTTAGCACTATCACAGTTCATTTTACTGTATTATTTTCCTTTCCTACATAGATCATCTCAGTTTTCTTGTGTAGGTTAACTGAAAATTTTAAAATCTCAAGTCTGGCTGCCTTTAGCCACCTGTATGCTTCTGAATCAGTTCCCTCTTTTTCCCTTTTGTCTGAATCCTCAGAATCATTTAATGCTCAGGAAAAATAAACTTGGTTAATACTGGCTTCATTCAAACATAATTAGGAAGGTAATTTGCTTCTCTCAAAGTAATAGTAATGGCTTTGAAAAAACTGATTCTAGGATTATCTTTTGATATCATATGTTTTATCACTTGCCCTCTTCATATGAGTAATTGAGAGTGGATTTCTTTTACCATGAATTTAATAATTGTTTTGGCTGAGACCGGTTTGGCTCAATGGATAGAGCGTCGGCTTGGGGACTGAAGGGTCCCGGGTTCGATTCCGGTCAAGGGCATGTACCTTGGTTGCGGGCATATCCCCAGTAGGGGATGTGCAAGAGGCAGCTGATTGATGACTCTCATCGATGTTTCTAACTATCTCTCTCCCTTCCTCTCTGTACAAAATCAATAAAATATATATAAAAAATAAAAATAAAGTTTAAATTAAAAAAATTGTTTTGATTGTGAAATTTCTACAGTATAATACTAAGCATACTTTATTACTAACTTAAAAAATTTCCCCTTATTTTCTGACTAGCTAGGCATAGGTCAGGTCAAGAGACTATAAAACCCAGAAAAAAGAGAAGGCATCCACGATTAATATTCTCATTGTCTTTTGTGGCTTTACTTAAGTAAATAGCATTTAACTTTTAATTTGTTTATTTTTAGTCTAGTCTCAGGTAAAAGTCTAGTCTCAGGTAAAAGTAGATTTACAGTTGTTCGTATGGAAAATAATACAATAATTAATAAGTAGTCATATAAGAACAAACTGTGTTTCTTGTACTCACAACTGTAAATTTACTTTTGCCAAAACCAGTTTGGCTCAGTGGATAGAGCGTTAGCCTGCGGACTGAAGGGTCCTGGGTTCGATTCCAGTCAAGGGCATGTACATTGGTTGTGGGCACATCCCCAGTGGGGGGTGTGCAGGAAACAGCTGGTCGATGTTTCTAGCTCTCTATCCCTCTCTCTTCCTCTTTGCAAAAAATCAATAAAATATATAAATAAATAAATAAATTTACTTTTGTCCTACCCTTGTATTTAAGCTTCTTTTAAAAATTTCTATTTTTTAATGTTTATACATCCAAGGCTTATGCACCTTATATTTTTGCCTATATTTTTAAATTATAATTTGAAGTAACTTAAAAAGTCTTTTTGAAAAATGTTTTTAGTGCTTTTTAAATAAAAATGAATCTAGGTGGTATCTTTAAGAGTGATGTAGGAATATGCTCAAGATTTTTCATTTTACTAGTCAGGTAATCAAAAGATAAATGATTGTGCTTTTTATTCCTAGCATTTTCTAGGAGACTTCAAATAAATTCACAATATTATAAATCCAAAAATATAGAATACTGTGCTTATCCATCCCATTGAGTCTTTTACTGCCTCAGTTTATGGCTTTGCTAAAAAGAAAAGAAATAAATAAAAATGGCCTCTATGGATATCAGTGTCAAGAGCTGTCTTTAAAATAAATATATATTTTTCGGAAAGGAAGGGAGAGGGAGAGAGAGATAGGAACATCAATGAGAAGGAATCATTGATCAGCTGCCTCCTGCATACCCCCTATTGGGGATCAAGCAGGCAACCCACGTACATGCCCTTGATTGGAATCCAACCTGAGACCCTTCGGTCCGAAGGCCCATGCTCTATCCACTGAGCCAAACCAGCTAAGTCCTGCAATCCACATGCACTTCCTGGAAAGACCCGGGGCAGCTGGGTCCGCTAGGGCTAGTGCTGCTTCTTGAAAAGCAATGAATGGCCAATAGTGTTGAAAGGCAAATTCGGAGTGGATTTTGTTTGTTTTTTACATGTTTAAGATCTTTTATAATTTTCTTACTATTTTGAGCTCATTTTATTTTAGAGTATTATTTAGTGATCTCTTTTTGTTCTTGATCCTTATCTCTTTGTTCTCCCCCTATTATAGTTTTGCTTGTTTTTCACATACACTTTCTAAGTTCTCAGTGTAATAACCCTATGGTTTTCCATGAAGTTCTTTTGTGGGTGTCATCTTTAGATATTTCCAATCACTTATTACCCTTTACCCAGCCCTCAGGCTGTTTTTCTTCAAGATAGGGAGGTACACTTGGGAGATGACATGTGCTTAGAAGATGAGCTATTATTAAAATGGAGATACAGATAAAAGCAGTGTGGTGTGTTTCCTCCTTCAAGTAGTTTACAAACTAGTTGGGGATACTAGATTAACACATGGGAAATCATTAGCAAAAAATAACATGGTAGTATTAAGTTGTGTGGCAAGAACTGGTGCCAGCGGCTGCTCCTGCGGCCAAGGAGAGGGACAAGCCACATGCCCCGCAGTCCCGGGCCCCAGCAGATGCGCCTGCAGCCCGGCCTGGGAGAGGGACAAACCATATTCCCTATAGCAGCTGCGGCTGTGGCCGGCCGGGGCGAAGCTGTCCTGTGTTCTGGGTGCCTGCAGCTGGCCAGAGGGAGGGAAGGGCTAGAAAGATCTTGAAAGGCAATCAGAGGAAGTTAGAATTGAAGCTTAGGAAAGATTTAGATAGCAAGAGGAATGACATTCCTAAAAAGACTAATAGATATAGCTAGTACTAGTAGCAAGGAGATCATTCTGAGAGCATCCAAGAACAAGTATTATAACGAAGGGTAGAGATTTTTGCTAAGCGTTAGGGCATGGTCAAGAGAGGAATAGGCAGGGCTGGACAAGACAGTTTGGCTGTATCATGATGAACCCATCACTGAAACGATACATATACTTTGACATATTCATAGCTTAAGCTTTATGTATAAGGGATGTCTTTATATGTGTTTGTTTGTTATAGCTTAGATCGAGGTTTGGCAGACTTTTTCTGCAGACTGGAAGGTAGTATGTTAGGCCTGGTGGGCCACTTAGAGTCTCGGTTGGATATTCTTTTTTTGTGTTTTTTTACAATGTTTTAAAAACAAACAAAAAACATCTTTGACTCAAGGGCCAAACTGAAACAAGCCAGCTTTGGGTAGAGTTTGGCCAGTGGGCCTAATTTGCTGACTCATGGCTAATAACTGGCTAGCTAATTGTCCATATAGCATACGTGAGAGGCCTTGTATCATTTGTCTACATGGTGGTTTAGTGTGTTTTGTTACTACTGTCATTTGTATTTTCCCCCATGTTATAATAAAAATAAAAATATGCAGAAATAATTATTGTAATTGTTATTTTGTGGCCATACCTCTAGCAACAACCCAGATTAGGTCTTAGAACTAGGAAGTGAAAGAAGAAAAACTTTTGAGCCATGCCTTAGAGCAGTGAAAATTGCTACATCCAGGCTGATTTAGAATTTGTGTATGGTTAAAAGTGTAATATGCTAATTAGACCATTGCCTGTTTTGGTTTTACATATAAACTACAACTGGCATTTTAGAAACTTTGGCTAGAGTGCTGGGAGCAGACAGTAGGAATCCTTGTTTTTTAAAGTAGTTTAGGTGACTTAGTAAAGGAACAAAATTGGGCAACCCTCAATAACTCTAAAAAGACTCACTAGTTTGTAGGTTAGTCTAATCCTTTATAATCAAGAGCTAGTATGCAAGTAGTCGTCACACCATCACACGGTAAGGGCTCAGAAACTCAACACTGGGGAGAGAGGAATGGGGACTAGCCAGGCTGTGACCAAGAAGAGGGACAAGCTGCCCGCCATGTTGTCCCTGGTGCCAGCGGCTGCGCCTGCGGCCAAGGAGAGGGACAAGCCACATGCCCCGCAGATGCGCCTGCAGCCCGGCCTAGGAGAGGGACAAACCATATTCCCTATAGCAGCTGCGGCTGTGGCCTGCCGGGGCGAAGCTGTCCTGTGTTCTGGGTGCCTGCAGCCGGCCAGAGGGAGGGAAGCCTGGGTCCCAGGTGCCTGCAACTGGCCAGAGGAGGGAATCCTGAGTCCTGTGTGTGGGGTGAGGCAGAGGCAGAGGCGGTTAGGGGTGATCAGGCAGGAGGGAAGGTGAATGGTTAGGAGCCAGCAGTCCTGAATTGTGAGAGGCAGTTGGACATCTCCCAAGGGGTCCCGGATTGGAGAGGGTGCAGGCTGTGCTGAGGGAATGCATGAATTTCATGCACCAGGCCTCTAGACTAGGGGTGTCGAACTCAATCAGAGAAGGGGCCAAAATCTAAAATCCAGCCTAAATCGCGGGCCGAATGGTTTACTGAACAGTCATAAACTGACAATGTCATAAACTGACAGCGGAGTGCAGTGATGACAGCGCGGTGCAGGCCACATTGCAAGGCCTGGCGGGCTGGATTTGGCCCGCGGGCCTTGTGTTTGACACATGTGCTCTAGACTATAAGAATAAAAGTGTAATATGCTAATTAGACCAGACTGTTGAATGACCTTCTGGATGTCATTCCAAATGAAGCCATCGCGGTGGGGGCCAAGGCAGAGGTGGTTAGGGCTATCAGGCAGGCAAGCAGTTAGGGGCAATCAGGCAGGCAGGCAGGCAAGTGGTTAGGGGCAATCAGGCAGGCAGGCAAATAATTAGAAGTGATCAGGCAGGTGAGTGGTTAGGAGTAAGTGGTCTGGGATTATTAGAGGGATGTCTGACTGCTGGTTTAAGCCTGATCTTGCAGGGTTCGGGCCTAAACCAGCAATCGGACATCCCCCAAGAAGTCTCGGATTGTGAGTGAGCTGAGGGACTTCCCCCCTCCCCCATGCATGAATTTTGTGCACTGGGCCTCTTGTCTATATATCGGGTCTAGTAATAATTAATGTCGTTTTTTAACATTCGTTTAAAATCTTGCTTGGCGTTGACTTGTATTGACATAACCTTCAAACACGTGGTATCTACAGAACGTGTGAAGTGCAATTATCAAGTTTTGCTTGAAAAAGTTTGTGTTTGGTTTGGTTTTTGTTGCAAAACTAGGGCTAAGAAGATGGCGGATGAAGAGCATATTCGGCACTGCATGCTTTACGAGTTCCAATTAGGAAGAAAAGCAAGTGAGGCTGCAAAAAACATCTGTAGTGCTCTTGGTCAAGATGCAGTTAGCGCCAGAAAATGCCAGCGTTGGTTTGAGAAATTTCGCGAGGGAAATTTTTGGTTAGATGACAAGAGTGGTCGAGGCCGTGTGTCCAATTTTGATCAAGAAGGTCTTCAAGCTCTTTTGGTGCAAAATCCTCAAATTACCCAACAAGAGCTTGCGACAACTTTAAATTGTTCACAAAAAACAATTTCCAATCAATTGCGTGCATTTGGCAAAGTCCAAAAGTTTGGAAAATGGGTTCCTCATGAGTTGACCGACAACAACCATAATCAAAGAGTCACAATTTGCAGTTCGCTCCTCTCTCGTCAAAACCGTTTGCTGTTTTTAGAGCAAATTGTTACCGGAGATGAAAAATGGGTGCTGTATGTTAATTTGAAAAGGCGGCCTCAATGGTTGGACAAAAATGAGGCTCCGCAGCCCACGCCAAAACCTGACTTGCATGCGAAAAAAGTGATGTTGTGTGTTTGGTGGAATTTTAAAGGAATTCTTCATTATGAACTTTTACCATCTAACCAAACCATTACAAGTGCAGTGTATAGTGCCCAATTGGAAAGGTTAGCCCAAGCTTTAAGAGAAAAAGAACCCGTGCTGATTAATCGGAAGGGCGTAATTCTTCACCACGATAACGCAGGACCGCATACTGCAAGAATCACTGCTGAAAAACTGCGCCAGTTGGAATGGGAAGTTCTCCCTCAACCTGCATATTCTCCTGATATTGCCCCTTCCGATTACCATTTGTTTCGTTCTTTGCAAAACTTTCTTCTTGGAAAAAAATTTAATAATGAAGAATGCCTCAATAATGCATTGACCGAATTTTTTGCATCAAAATCACAAGAATTTTACAACAAAGGATTAAAATGCTTCCTGAGCGTTGGGCACAAGTAGTAGAAAACAACGGCAACTATATTGTTGATTAAATTTTGTTGTATTGTTTAAATAAATTCGATTTAAGAAAGTATTAGAAAACTACATTAATTATTACTAGACCTAATATATACAACCCTAATATGCAAATTGAACGGCAGAACAACTGAACAGTTTCTATGACATGCACTAACCATGCATGCGGAACATGGAAGGTGTCGGCCACAGTGGGATGGTGGAGCAGGTGAGTGGGGGCACCGGTTGCTGTCATCAGACAAGCCTCTGGTGGTTACTGAAAATTATTTGCTCCCATGCACTGCAGTCCTGCCTGGTCCTTGCACCTGCTGCCTGCACCAGCCCCGATTACTCAGCGCTGTCAGCGGATGTGAGTGGTGGCTGCCAGCCCCTATTGTCCCTGAGGGCTTTTCTACTTCCCCTTGCTCCTGAGGGGGGATCAGGGCAGCAGTTGCCACTTGCTTGCACCCACTGCTGGTGCCAGCTCTGGCCCCACTCTGCGCTATCAGCAGGTGCAAGCGGGGCTGGCACCTTCAGGGCATGGGAACGGCAGCAGCGGGAGCAGAAATGATGGCAGACGGATCTGAGGGGTATGCGGAAGAAAGGAACCTCACAGCCCATAGTTCCTTTCAAGGTGCACAAATTTGTACACTGGGCCCCTAATAATTAATATTTACGTTGATGAGTTGGAGTCACCAGAAAAGGTTATATTGCCCTGACCAATTTGGCTCAGTGGATAGAGCATCGGCCTGCAGACTCAAGGGTCCCAGGTTCGATTCTGGTCAAAGGCATGTACCTTGGTTGCGGGCACATCCCCAGTAGGAGGTGAGCAGGAGGCAGCTGATCGATGTTTCTAACACACTCTCTCTCTTCCTTTCCCTCTGTAAAAAAATCAAGAAAATAGATTAAAAAAGAAAAGAAAAGATAATATTGTGTGCAGATTAAGGCAGAGAAGAAAAATCTAGAGATCTTTTTTTAAAAATTTCCATTACGATTGTTTAAAAATAAGTTATGGTGATTTAAAGGTATCAATAATTTTGAAAATTCATTTACATGAATTATCTCTTTGAAGTTTCTAAATTTATAGATGTGTATTTCTAAGTGTTCTGTTTTTTTCCACACACTGTGTTTTATTTAATCATTGACAGGTGAATAGTGGTGTGTTGGGTTATGGTTTGTGATGCTATCTTAAGTTTTAAGGCAGTTTGGTTCAGTGGCTAGAGCATTGGCATGCAGACTGAAGATTCTGGGTTTGATTCTGGTCAAGGGCAGCACATGCCAGGGTTGCAGGTAGGGGGCACGCAGGAAACAGCCAATTAACGATTCCCTCTCATCATTGATGTTTCTCTCTCTCCCTTTCTCTTCCTCTTTGAAATCAATAAAAATATATATTTTAAAAAATAATAAAGTTCAGCCTTCATAAAGTGCTGCCTAATAAAGGCTTATTTAAAAAATTTTTCCTAAAAAAATAAATTTTTCCTGCCGGGACCGGTTTGGTTCAATGGATAGAGTGTCGGCTTGGGGACTGAAGGGTCCTGGGTTCGATTCCAGTCAAGGGCATGTACCTTGGTTGCGGGCATATCTCCAGTGGGGGGTGTGCAAGAGGCAGCTGATTGATGACTCTCTCTCATCGATGTTTCTAACTCTCTATCTCTCTCCCTTCCTCTCTGTATAAAATCAATAAAAAATATATTAAAAACAATAATAAAAAATAAATTTTTCCTATAAAGAGAAATTAACAATCTACTATCCCACTCCCCTTTAATTTTAGAAATTAAAATCACACCATAATTTCTGCTGCATCAATTATAATGCCTTCTGTCTCTATTTCAGAGTCTATACTCTGTCAATATCCTGTGACTATATTTCCTATTGCTTTCCAACTTTGTGTAGTACAAAGGGCATATGTTTTGCATTAAGGAGATATGGGTTTACGTACTGGCTGTTTATCTTACTGGCTGTGCATAAATGAGCAATTCACTTTACCTCTCTGAGTCTTACCTTCATTAGGCAAGGGCAATAATAGAACCTACCTCTTAGAATAGGCTATTATAAGAATAAAAAAAGAGAGTCCATTTAATATGGCAAGTAAAACGCTTGCCATAGAATATTTATATCTAGAACTTTGTCACACATGTCTAATCATTGCAACCTAGGTATCCTATTTTTGTTTTACCATTGTTATCCTATCATTTGTTAAAAACATTAAATGACTTAGATACTTAAAATATGAGTGTCAGAAAAATGAATCTCATACTCTCTTTTTTATGGTAAATCATATACTACCCTGTTTCCCCCAAAATAAGACAGTGTCTTATATTAATTTTTGCTCCCAAAGATGCGCTAGGTCTTATTTTTAGGGGATGTCTTATTTTTCCATGAAGAAGAATACGGTACACATTTATTGTTAAATGAAAATAAAGGAAATTTATTACCTGTATACGGTACGGTAGTACGGTAGTTGTCAACACAAACCAGACAAACTGTGAATCCTACAGTATCAAGAATTTACTTATTTATTCAATGACAATCATGTCGTCATCTTCTGGAACATCATCATAACAATCCAATTCCTGAATTTCCTGGTGAATTTCTTGTGACTCCATTTCTTTCAGAATCAGTGGACCAAGTCTCTCATGTTTAGCCTGGGGGGGGAGGGGGGGCCTTATTTTCAGGAGAATGCCTTATATTTCACTCAGAAGGAAACTTGTAAGTAGGTCTTATTTTTGGAGGATGACTTATTTTTGGGGAAACACGGTAGGACAAGAGAGAAAGACATGTAAACACATGCATATTTTAAAATAAGTAAAAGGAAATACAATATCTCTTTTGCCTCTACACTTTTGTGAATCCTTCGTGTCATTTACTACTGAATTACTGTATTTCCATAGTAACACAATATCATGATTGAGTACTTATCATACTGTAGCATTTATGTTTCTTCACTTGTCTTTCTCAACTATTAAACTACTAGTAGCCCTGTGCACAAAATTCATGCATGGGATGGGGTGTCCCTCAGCCTGGGCTGCACATTTTCCAATCTGGGACCCCTCAAGGGATGTCCGATTGCTGGTTTAGGCCTGATCCCTGAGGGTAGTCAGACATCCCTCTCATAATCTGGGACCGCTGGCTCCTAGCTGCTCACCTGCCTGCCTACCTGATTGCTCCTAACCACTCTGCATGTTGGCCTTCTCGCCCCCAACTGCCACCCCTCGCTGGCCTATTCACCCCCAAATCCCCCTTCCCCCATGCTGGCCTGCTCATTCCCAGCTGCCCCCTCTGCCAGCCTGATTGCCCCAACTTCCCCCCTCCCCCACCACTGGCCTGATCACCCCCAACTGCCCTCCCCTTCTGGCCTAATTGCCCCTAACTGCCTCTGCCTCGGCACTGCCACCTTGGCTTTGTCCGGAAGACTGTCAGGAAGGTCTCCTGGATGGTCTCCCGGTTTAATTAGCATATTACTCCTTTATTAGTATAGATTAACTTTCTGAATTTGAACAGTTCTGGGGTTGGCAATTCTTTTTCTGTAAAGGAACGGGTAATATTTTAGGCTTTGTGGCCACAAGGACTCTGTTGCATTTATCAATACTTAACTGTTCTATAGGAGCATAAAAATGACTATAGGTATTGAATTTATCTGCTTTTGGCTGTGTTCCAGTAAAACTTTATTTATAAAAAACAGACAAAAGGCCAGATTTGGCCCACAGGCCTTACTTTATGAACTCCAGCAATGCTGCCTTGTGCCTGGCTAATATAAGGTACTTAGTAAATAATAAGAATATGTATTAAATAAATCTTATATTCTGGGTGCTGTTCAAAACAACTTTACGTGTATCAATTTACTGAATTCTTAGAACAACCCTCTGATGTACATACCATTTTAAAAATTAGAAAACAGAAGAATGGGGAAGTTAAATAACATTGTAAGATCATATAACTAGTTAGTGACAGATTTGGGATTTGAACTCAGGCATTCTGACTCCAGAGCCTGGGCTTTCAGTTATTAAGTTATACCAGTTCTGATATGTTGAATCCCAGTAGTGCAATATTGATTCAGTATTAGAAAACATATTCATGTAATTCACTATGTTAATAGATTAAGGGGGAAAACTATATGACAGTAAAAACAAAATGGCAAAAACAAAATTTAGGAGAAGTGAAATTGGGGGAACAGGGTAAAGAAAGCCTTTTCAGGTGAGACATAAAACTTAAATGCCATTTTAGATCAGTTAACTGCCATAAGCATCTATAAACAGACGCAAGTGGCAAACCTTTTTTCATTAAATTCAAAATACCTTGGCAGTTAACTGGTTAAAAAGGCAAGCAATAGATTGTGATAAACTTTTTGACATATAGTAGACAAATTTAATATTCAGAGTTTGCAAGGTGTGTCTAAGTAAGTATGAAAAAGACAACCTGGTAGGAAATAAGAAAAAAATGAAAGTAGGAAAATCATGGAAATAGAAAACTAGCCTGTAAAGTTTGGAGATACTCAACCACACCAGTAATCTGAGAAATTTCAATTACAACATTAATGAAATAGAATTTCAAAAAAGTGTTTACTACTACTAATAAAATAGACAAAATGTGGGAAATTTAAAATTAGTGTCAAATTGGAAAGTGTGCATTAAACTTGAAATGAGTATAAATAGATTCATCTTTTTAGGAGAAAAATGTGGCAGTATCTATCAATTTTAAAAGTGTATACTTCTGTATATCTATAATACATAAATGCTATAATAGGTTCCTAGAGAATGTTACATGGTTATTCCCTCCAGGGGGAGAAATGTATGAAGAAAAATAGAAGCAATCTGTCTCAGCATTTATTAGAATAGTGAAGTAATGGTATGCCCTTACAGTAGAATATTAGGCAGCCATGAAAAAGAATGAAATAGATACAGAAATAGTTCTTTAGGAAAACTTGAACATTTTACATGAAAAAGCAAGACACTGACCAGTACATGTGATTTCATTTATGTAACAACTACTGCCAGAAAGCCTCATATGCAGGTAAGTGCAGAGAAGAAGTTTGAAATGGCACATCCCACAGAGGGTAGTTGTGGAAATGGGAGTTGGATTTGAGGGCAGGAGGAGGAGTTAAAAATAATATCTATATGTTTTTCAGTATTGTATAAAATGTATAGCTTTTGTGATGTAACAAAAATAAATGAAAAACAATAGGGTTTGAATTTGGTGATTATGATTAGTTCTTTTTTGAACCATATTTGATAGTTGGACAGCCTTGATTTACTAGTATGTCTGTTTTAATAGCATCTCCTCTTTTCACTCACAAAAGCTCCCCAATTGTGTGTGAAGTCATTGGTACATTAAAAAATAGCTATCTCAGCTCTAGCTGGTGTAGCACAGTAGGTTGGGTGTCATCCTGTCAGTAAAGCATTGCCAGTTTGATTCCAGTCAAGACAGGTGCACAGGTTGTGTGGGGATGTTCAGAAGACAGCTAGTCAGTGTTGCATTCTTAACATCGGTGTTTCTCTCCCTTTCCTTTTCTCAAAAAAAAAAAAAAAATCAATAAACAAACAAAAAGCCATTTCAGTATATTATTGGGTCTAAAGTTGTGTATAGTGGGTTAAAGAAGTGAGAATTATAACAAGGCATTCTCAACTTTTATAGCCATAAGTGCCAATTAGGACAATTAATAGTGTACTTTATTTTGTAAATCTGTAATATAAAAGTGGTTTCTTTTCCAAATAAAAAGCAGTCTCAAATACCTGGATATTTTGACTCTCCATTATATTGTAATATTAGAACTTTATGTTTTTAAAAAGTTGGTAAATTTTAGCTTAAGCTGAAGACAGAGTAAAAAGAAGGAAGGTTCTTTAAAAATAAAGATGAAGGAATAAGAGCTTGTTTAGATCATTTTTAACTCAGGCATAGGTGTAGCTTTATAAACAGAAAATTTGCTTATTTCAGAAGTGAGCACATTACAATACTGGGTTGTACAAACATCTTTTTTTTTTCATGGAAAATACAGAAATGTTTCTTGATTTTCTTATAAAATTTTCTATTTGCAAGAAATTAATGAAGGAAACATAATAAATATGGTAAAGTTATAATAAGCCAGTAGTTTTTAAAGAGGAATTCAAATCCTTTTGTTGTGAACCTAGGTGTTTAGGTTATGAATTAAATGGTCAAGAACATTTAAATAGTATTATTGTTTTGGATACACTGAAGAAACTGGAGTAGAGGTTGAACATATTAAGTAAAAGTATCTTCTAGATTAAAATTATAGTGTCATAGATACAACACAGTGGATGAGATTAATGGCATGTTAGACATTACTGAAGAAAAGATTAGTGGACATGAAGACATAGCTGTATAAATTTCCTAAAATGAAAAACAGAGAAAAGAGAATTGTTTTAAAACATGAACCGAGCCGAAACCGGTTTGGCTCCATGGTAGAGTGTCGGTCTGCGGACTGAAAGGTCCCAGGTTCGATTCCGGTCAAGGGCATGTACTTGGTTGCAGGCACATCTCCTATAGGGGGTGTGCAAGAGGCAGCTGGTGGATGTTTCTCTGCCATTGACGTTCTTAACTCTCTCTCCCTCTTTCATCCTCTCTGTAAAAAATCAATAAAATATATTAAAAAAATAAATAACTGAAAACATAAGTGTTTATAAAATAAATGAAAAAAAAACAAAAAACAAAAAACATGAACTGAGCCTGGTCATGTGGCTCAATCGGTTGAGCATCATCTTGTCCCCCAAAAAGGTGGTAAATTTGATTACTAGTTAAAGCACATACCTAGGTTGCAGGCTCAGTCCCCAACTGGGGAGTGTATGGGAGGCAATCCATTGATGTTTCTCTCTCACATCGGTATCTGTCTCTCTCACTCTTTCCCTCCCTCTTTCCCTCCTTCTCTAAAAATCAATAAAAACATACGCTTGGGTGAGGATTTAAAAAAAATAAAAAAGATGTATTGAAAAATTATATGAAGAAACAATCCCCAAAATTTCCAAACTTGATAGACCATAAACCAAGAAATACAATAAACATAAGATGAATAAAAATGACACCAAGGAACATCATAAGCATGTTACTTAGAACAAGTGATTAAAAAAAACAGCTGAAACTGGTTTGGCTCAGTGGATAGAGCATCAGTCTGTGGACTGAAAGGTCCCAGGTTTGATTCCGGTCAAGGGCATGTACATTGGTTGCAGGCACATCCCTGGTAGGGGGTGTGCAGGAGGCAGCTGGTCGATGTTTCTCTCTCTCTCCGATGTTTCTAGCTTTCCCTCTCCCTTCCTCTCTGTGGAAAATCAATAAAATATATTTTAAAATAAATAAATAAATAAAATATCTTAAAATCAGCCAAAGAAAAACAGAACAAAGATAAGGGTAACAGCCGATTTCTATTAGAAGCGATGTAAGCTAGAAGATAATGGAGCAATATCTTTAGAACACTAAAAAAAAAAAAAAAAAAAAAAAAATTGTCAGACTTCTGGTCAAGATGGCAGAATAGGTAAATACTGTCTTTATTTCCTTTTATGACCACATCAAAATTACAGCTAAATTACAGAATCACTATTGCGAACTGCCTGAAGACTAGCTTAATAGAACTCTTATAACTAAGTATATAAGGAAGAAACCACCTTGAAACTGTTAGGAGGGGTAGAGATGAGAAACAGGCTAGTACACACCTACATGTGTTGGTTAAGAATCAGGAGGCGGTTCTTGGCAGTGGAGGTCTCAAAGAGTTAGGGGTCCCAAACCCATCTGAGGCAGCCTGAACCCAGACCACCAGTGCTGGGAACGCGTTCCAACGGCAACCTAACTGTGAAAATCATTGGGAATTCTGTCTGGGTGAGACAGAGGGCTGCTGGAGTCCCAGGTGTTCCTTTTACATGGCCTACATGGACTTGCTGAAGATTACACTTGCTCTGACCTCCAGCACTGGGTAGCAGTTGGAAATGCACCAGGGACATATGGAGAGAAACAATGTTTGGCTTCATGGTGAGGGCTGGAGGGGCAGCACTCTTTACCATTTTGTTGTCCTCCTAACAGAGGGGTGCTAAGGTCTTTGGCTGAACCCTCCTCCTACTCAGCAGTCAGGTGCCAGATCTGAGACTCCATAAGACTCACCCCAACCTGGTGATTCCCTGAGAATCTACCCTACCAACTTGTACACAATGGCCAGAACCTCTTTCAGCCACTGTTATAAGCAGTGGTTCTCGACCCATGCTAATAAACATTCCTAAAACCTCTGAAAAGTCCACAAACCCCAAACAAGCAGCACTTGCATCATTGTGCCACTGTACCCCTTGTTACGTGGCCCCCAGCCTGGCACCAGTGGCCGTTGGCTTTGGTTTGAAGCATAAACTCTCTGAGGCGTATCCAAGCCCAGCACAGGTAGCGACCCACTGTGGGTCACTTTGTAGCTCCTATAGGTGGTGCCAAGCCAGAAACAGGAAGGGTCTAACCTGGACTTGCACCAGAGTCCTTCCTAAGATTCCTCAGAATCAGCATACCTGGTGATTAGCTTTAGATTACACCGGAGCATCACCCAGTTAGGTCTACAACAACATGCATGAAGGGTGGACTTAATGGGCACCAAAGCCCTGCTACAACAAATCCCATTCTGTTGGGTCAGTCCACGCAGCCATTCATTTGCTTTAGTTCTGGCCAGTCCTCACAGCCAATCAGCCTGAAGAACAATTCTACCCACTGATGTGCTGAAAGCAATTAAGGCTCAACCACAACAGGAGAGCACACACAGCCCACACAAGAGATACCCTGAAGCACCTGCTCTGGTGACCAAGGCTTCTGTGCCACTGGGTTTTACAGGATACCTACTACATAAGGCCACCCAGCCAAGACTAGGAAAAGGAGATCTACCTACTATGTAAAAACAAAGAGAAGCAGCCAGAATGAGATAAACATGTCCCAAATGAAAGGAAAGAACTCAGAAGAAAGAAAAAAACTAAGCAAAAGGGAGGCAAGCAATCTAACCAGATACATAGTTCAAAACTGGTTAGAAGGATGCTCCATGAATTTAGGGGGATAAAATAGGTGAGCTCAATAAGAAAGATAGGAAATATTAAAAAGGATATAAAAGCCCTGGCCTGATAGTTCAGTTGATTAGAGCATCGTCCCGATGATATTCCAATGTTGGGGGTTTGATTCCTGGTCAGAACACGTATAAGAATCAGCCAATCCTATATAATAAAGAGGTAATATACTAATTTGTCCATTGTGGTGTCCCGAGTCATGACCAGTCAGTGGGTTGTGCATGCACAGGAGCTATTGGGCGGGGATGGGAGTGGGAACTTCTGCTCAGTGCTAAGGTGAAGCTGCCTGCCTGCATCCTTGGCCAGGGATGTGACGCTCTCTGCCTGTGACCCTGATCTGGGACATGGTGCTGTCTGTGTACATCCGCGCCCCCCCCACCCCCTCCACCCCACCCCCCCGTCGTCCCCCACCCCCATCTCCAGCACAGAGCTGCTTCAGTGTCTCGGAGAACTTTGCCACTGAACCAAGGAGGAAACAGAGGGGAGAGACTGGGAGCTGTGGACTCCCAGTGCTTTAGTCACTTGAAAACAGCCCTGCTTGGAATGCAAGGTGGCTGTATGTTTAGCTGAGAAGTGAGGGGGCTGAACAATACCGTCACTGGGCTCTGGTGGGTCCAAGGCCCAAGCATCCACCACGAGAAGGAAAGTGGAGTGGCCTGGAGGAAGGGAGGACAATGAAGGAAATGTGTCTAGATTTTCCCAGCCCTCTCCCTCTTTTCACTGCCTACAAAAGCCCCAGGCCTGGCCACAGTCCTGTGTCTACCTTTTAGCCCCCTGTTCTCTAACCACAGAGGAGAAAAATAATGAAGGAATCCATGCTGCCTCCAGAAAAAATCTATATACCTCATCGGCCAGTCGCCTCCTGCGGAGCTGGGCTGGGGACTCTCCCTCCCCCATGCCCATGCATGAATTTTCACGCACTGGGCCTCTAGTGAACGCATAAATAGTTGGAACAACAAATTGATGTTTCTCTCCCTCCCTCTAAAAACCAATCAACCAAAAAACACACACATAGAAACCATAAAAAGAACCAGTCAAAAATGAAGAATACATTACATGAAATCAACAGAAGATTATATAAAGCAGAAGATCTAATTGGGGATTTGAAAGATAAGGTAGCAGAAAATACCCTATCAGAACAGCAAAAAGAAAAAGAAAAAAGATAGTTTAAGACAGCAGTCGTAAGGTAGAAGAGGTACATATATATACACAATGGGATGATATTCAGCCACAGAAAAGAATGAAATCACCATTTATAACAGCATAGATGAATCTTGACGATCCATTATTATGTTAAGTAAAATAAGGCAGATAATGACAGGCACCCTCATGATTTCACTGAAATCTGGAATCTGAAAACAAATGAACAAATACAACAGAAATAAACTTACAGATATAGAGAACAAACTGATGGTTATCAAGTAGGAGAGTGCTTGTGGGGTGGGTGAAAAAGGTGAAGGGATTAAGGAGTATGAATGGGCAGAGAACAAATCACTGAGATGCCCAGTACAGCTGAGGATAATGTAGATAATCCTAACTACACTAACAAAAGAGTAAGATGCAAATTGAATATACCTTTGCGACGCCCACCTGCCAATCAGGAGTAAGTATGCAAATTAACCCAACAAAGATGGTGGGTTAATTTGCATATGCAGGCGCCAAGCGGCCCTGGGTGGGGCAGGACGCCATGGCTACTATGCAGGCGTTGCGCACCACCCCAGCCGCTCCGGGCCTCTGGGCAGCATGGGAGGGTGGAAAGGCAGCTCCAAGCAGGGGTGAAAAGGCGGCTCTGGCCAAACTGTAGGCAGTGCCGGCAGCCAGGAGTGGGAAAGCCCATTCTTGCACGAATCTTCATGCATTGGGCCTCTAGTCCTATATAATAAAAGGGTAATATGCAAATCAACCACACGGCAGAACGACTGGTTGCTATGATACACACTGACACTACAGGGCAGACACTCAACATAGGAGCTACCCTCTGGTGGTCAGTGCACTGCCATAAGGGAAGTGCCGCTCAGCCACAAGCTGGGCTGACAGCTGGCAAGAGCAGCAGTGGTGGTGGGGAGTAGGCATAAGCTGTCAGTTGGACATCCCCCAAGGACTCCTAGACTGCTAAAGTGTGCAGGCTAAGCTGAGGGACCCCCCCTCCTCCTTCCCGAGTGCACAGTTGTAGTGCATCGAGCCTATAGTATTGTAATAAATATGTATGGTATCAGATGGATCTTCACCTTTTTCATCCACCATATTGGAAGGATCACTTTGTAAGTTATAAATGTCTAACCCCTATGCTAAGAACTTGAACCTATATAATATTCAATGTCAACTATAATTGAAATATTTTTTAAAATTTTTAACTGTCCAGGATTATTTACTCAGTAAAATTATCTTTCAAGAACAAACACAAAAGAAAGATTTTTCAAACATACCAAAGCTGAAAGAATTAATTGCCTTCAGTCCTTGCTAACACTGAATTTATATGAAGTCCTTAAGCAAAAGAAATCTTAAACCATATGAATACCTGCTGGACCTATAGAAAGGACCTATAGAACATTGGAAATGGTAACTATATGGGTAAGTATATAAGGTTCTATTTAGATATCTTTATAAGACAATTGACTATTTTTAAAATGATAACGGTTTCAGGGTTTATGACATGTAAGTTAACATCCTATGTAATAAAAGGCTAATATGCAAATAGACCAAATGGTGGAAAGACTGTTGCTATGATGCACACTGATCACCGAGGGCAGACGCTAAAAGCAGGAGCTACCCCCTCGTTGTCAGTGTGCTCCCACAGGGCAAGCACCACTCAGCCAGAAGTTGGGCTCATGGCTGGCAAGCGCAGCAGCAGTGGCAGGAGCCTCTTCTGCCTCTGCAGCAGCGCTAAGGCTGACTGCCAGCTTAGACCTACATCCTCTAGGCCTAAGCTGTCAATCAGACCTCTCCTAAGGTCTCCCAGACTGCGAGAGGACATAGGCTGGGCTGAGGGAACAACCCCCCAAGTGCACAAACTTTGTGCATCGAGCTTCTATTCTATAATTAAAGTATAATATGCTAATTAGACAGGACAGTTGAACGACCTTCCAGACGTCATTCCAGACATCCTTCCAGATGAATCCATGGTGACAGAGACCGAGGTAGTGACAGTGGGCGAGCAGTTAGGGGCGATCAGGCAGGCAGACAGAGTGGTTAGGGCTGATCAAGCAGGCAGGAAAGCAGTTAGGGGTGACCAGGCAGTCAGGTGAGTGGTTAGGGGTGATCAGGCAGGTAGGTGAGCAGTTGGGGTGATCAGGCAAGCAGGCTAGTGGTTAGGGGCAATCAGGCAGGCAGGTGAGTGGTTAGGGGCGATCAGGCAGGCAGTTGAATGGTAAGAGGTGATTAGACAGGCAGGTAGGTGAGCATTTAGGAGCCAGTGGTCCCGGATTGCAAGAGGGATGTCCTGACTGCCGGTTTGGATTGGGCCTAAACCGGCAGTCGGACATCCCTCAAGGGGTCCTAGATTGCCACAGGGTGCAGGCCAGGCTGAGGGATCAGCCCCCACATGTATGAATTTTGTGCACCGGGCCACTACTATATAATAATTGTGCAAGGAGGAGGATAAAATGCAGGCATATTATTGTAAGGTTTTTCTGTTATTTATGCCTGCAGTAATATAAGATAAACTTATGCTACTTATCTATGTATATAAAAAGGCAGTGACCGTGACGACCAAAACTACTGTTCAACTGGTCACCATGCGGTGCTAGCATAGATGCATAGTCACAGGTAAAGTCTATGAGTGAACTAAGAATGAACGAGACAAATGCTTACCTTCATGGAGCTTGCGCTGTAAGAAAGTTAGGTCAGGGATGAGAATTCAAAATTGCCACCAACACAGACCTGAAGTGCCGCTTCTCAGAGGGGCCAGAGATACACCTGGTAGTGAAATGGGGGCGTGACTGAAGGGCTGGTGCCAAAGTGAAAGCGAGGCCATTCTGAATTTCCCAGAGGAGCCAACTGCTGCCTAGGAAGTGGAGCTTTTGACTGACTGGCATAGAAACTGACCAATCAGAACCTAATCTGAGTGAACTGCAAAGGCAGAACCTACGGTGGCAGCTGAGAAGGGGTTTTAGAGCAACAGCTATTTGGTCAAGGTACAAGAAAGCAGTTCAATTTTTTTAATGACTGATTTGGCAGTATAGTGCATATGGCTGGCTATCAGTCCAGATACAGGAATTATGTATTTTTGTCTGCCAATAGCATCCCCTCCTGCTGAAAAAGGCTCCCCCTCATTTAAGCAATCCTATCCTATATAATCTATACTAATAAAAGGGTAATATGCTAATTAGACCTGGTCAACCAGTCATCTCTGGACATCCAACTTCCTTCTGGACAAAGCCATGGTGGTGGGGGCCGAGGCAGAGGCAGTTAGGGGGCGAACAGGCTGGCAGGGGAGGGCATTTGGGGGCAACCAGGCCTGCAGGGGAGGGCCGTTGGATGTGACCAGGCCAACAGGGGGTGCAGTTGGGGGCTGCAGGCAGGCAGGCAGGAGAGAGGTTAGGAGCAGTGGTCCTGGATTGCAAGAGGGATCCAGATTGGAGAGGGTGCTGGCCAGACTGAGGGACACCACCTCCCCCCAGTGCACGAATTTTGTACTCCAGGCCTCTAATGTGGTAATAAATTAAATCATGAAAAGTTAGACTGTAATAAGTTTAACATGTATATCATAAACCCTAGAGCAACCACTAAAGTAACAAAACAAAAAATTATACTTTATATGACAAGAGAGATAAAATGACATTATAAGAAATTATCCAAGACAAAACAAAAGTGTAAAGGGAATGAAGAACTCATAGCACAAAAAGAAGACAACTAGGATGGTAGATTAAAACCCAATCGTATCAATAATCACATTATATATAAATGCTATAAATACAGATTAAAAGGCAGAGATTATTGTTTCCAATTAAAAAAAAATTAGAAACCAAGTATATCACAAGAGTGCCACTTTAAATATAAATACACGTATCTATTAAAAGTAAAATGTTTGAAAGAGTTTACTATGCTGACCTGCCTGGTGTGGCTCGGTTGGGAATTGTCCTTTGCACCAAAAAGGTTGCTTGTTCAATTCCTGGTCAGGACACATACCAGGTTGCAGGCTCAATTCCTGGAGGGGAGTATGCAGGAAGCAGCCCATCGATTGCATTTGTTCTAACATATCAGGTGTACTGGTTAATAATTTGGATTTTTTTTAATAAATGAAGTTACACATATGTTGATATATATGCGATTTGATATGTATGCTATTTTGTTGTATTGACAGCAAGCTTCAAAACTTCATATGTCAAATTTTCTGAAGGTGTTAACAAAGATATTTTTATGCTTAAAAATGTTGAATTTTATGCCAAGAAAAGAGCATTTGCAGGAAGTTTTAATTCATTATTTTGAAGGAAAAGTTAACATATACTTCAGGAAGCTTATGATGAACATGCTCCATCTCAAGATAATTGTGAATGGTGGTTTAAATACTTTCAAAGTGATGATTTTGATGTGAAAGACAAAGAACGTCCAGGTCAACCAAAGAAGTTTGAAGACCAACAATACAAGCATTATTGGATGAAGATGCATGTCAAACTCAAAAGCAACTTGCAGAAAGATTAAACGATGCTCAGTATACAATTTCTGATTGTTTACAAGAAATGGGAAATATTTTGAAGGAAGGAAATGAACTGATCGAAAGACAAATGGAAAACTGAAATATAAATGGAAAACCGAAAAGTCATCAGTAAAATGTAGCTTCAACAGCATGAAAGAAAGTCTTTTTTGCATTGAATTTTGACTGTCAATGAAAAGTGGATTTATTTTGAGAATCCCAAACACACAAAATCATGGGTTTGTTCCAGGTCAACCATCAACATCGACTGCAAAACCAATTGCTTCGGAAAGCAGACAATGCTCTGTGTTTGGTGGGATCATGAAGGTATGGTGTATTATGAGCTTCTAAAACCAGGTGAAAAAGTTAATACAGATCACTACTGACAAGAAATAATCAATTTGAATCATGCTTTGATCGTGAAATGATCAGAATGTGCCAGAAGACATGGCAAAGCAATTTTACTTCCTGATGACTCACCATCACACACTTCAAAACAAGTTAAAGAAACATTAAAAGATCTTCCCTGAGAAATATTAACCCACCCACTGTATTCACCAGGCCTTGCTCCTTCAGATTACCACTTGTTCTGGCACATGCACTTTCTGAGCAGCACTTCAAAATGTAAAAAGAAGTTGAAAATTGGGTCTCTGAATGGTTTGCCTCAAAACAAGAAAAGTTCTATTGGGATGGTATCCACAAATTACCTGAAAGATGGGAGAAATGTGTAGTTAGTGATGGACATTACTTTGAATAAAGCACTTTGATGTTTCTCCTGAAATTTTCGTGTTTTCTTTTATTACAAAATCCGCATTATTAGCTGGTACACCTGGTAGATATTTCTCTTCGTCTCTCTGTCTCTCTAAAAAAAGAATCAGTTTAAAAAAGAATATATTTACTGTGCTAACAGTATGCAGAAGAAAGTTGGAGTTATTATATTAATTCAGAAGTTAGATTTCACAGCAAAGATAATATCAGAGATAAAGAGGTTCATTTCATGATGATAATGGGATTAATTCATCAGGACATAATCCTAAATTTTTATGCATCTAATAAAAGAGTCAAATTACATAATAGAATTGCAAAGAGCAATAATATGCAATTTTAGCAGATTAAAATATCCCTCTCTATATAACTGATAGAACAAGTAGAATGTAAAACCTAAAAGAATAAAATTTCATGAATAAAACAGAAGAAAATTTTTGTGACTTGTATTAGGCCAAGATCTCTATTTTTTATTTATTTTTATTTTTTAAAATATATTTTTGTTTTCAGAGAGGAAGGGAGAGGAAAGAGAATCATCAGTTATGAGAGAGTCTCATTGATTGGCTGCCTCTTGCATACCCCCTGCTCGGCATCAAGCCCACAACTGGGGCATGTGCCCTTGAATGGAATGGAACCTGGGATCCTTCAGTTCGCAGGCTGATTGATCCAAAGGAGCTAAGGTTGGGCAAAGATCTCTTTAGATTCAGCACCAAAAACAACATAAAATAACAAATTGATAAGGTGGGCTTTTCATAATTAAAACTTGTGCTCTTATCTGTGTTAAGAGAATACTCAAACAACTGGGAGAAAATCTTTGTAAACCACTTACCTTGATAAAGGACTGATATCTAGACTATAAAACACTATCAAACCTGAGTAATAAGAAAGCAAAATTACTCAGTAACAAAATGGGCCAAAGTGTTGAACCAACCAAAAAGCTATAGGGTGGAAATAAACACATTTTCATGTGTAACATTAGTTACTGAAATGAAAACTTGGGATTACAAATAAAAAAATTGGGGGTTGATGGGTAGGTTTATTATCTTGATTGTAGTAATGGTGTTATAATGTAGTAATGGAGTTTACTCACGTGTCAACATTTATCAAGTTGTACACTTTAAACATGTTCTTTGATATATGTCAATTATACCTCAGTAAAGCTATTTTAAAAATCTAGAGTAGTTGCTGTTCTGTATTTGCTGATACATGTTCATTTAATAAAGTTAACTCACTTCTCTGCCATTTCCCAAAAACATTTCAAAGTTTTATTTTTTTCTTAAACCTATAGGAAGTAGTACCTTCAATCTGAGAGGAAAATTGATTTGGCTCATAGTATATTGATTTGGATGAAATATCCAAGGGCAATTTTGAAGACTCATTAAACTGGACTACTTTGTAAACACTTTCTTCTCCTTAAGGAAACTGTATTTTGCCTATTTATAGTTGAAGAACAGGAATGTATTCATGTATGGGATGGGGCCTTCAGAAATGAAGTATACCTTCCCGTGTTATCAACTTGACATCATTAACACTTAATACTTATGTCCAGGTTTGTTTAATCTTACATTTGTATGCTCATAGGTCTAGTAGCATCAGCTTCACCTGGGAACTTATTAGGAACTAGAGGCCTGATGAACAAAATTTGTGCCGGGTAGGATCCGTAGGCCTGGCTGACAAACAGGGCTGATGTGTGGGGTGATGGGGGGGCCCCTCGTTGGCACCAACCTTAGCTGGCCTGGGGCCTGTGGGCTGGGCGCAACTCCTGCCTTGAGTGTATGCCCCCTGGTGGTCAGTGCTTGTCATAGCAACTAGTCGTTCTGCCTTTTGGTCGGTTTGCATTTTAAGCTTTTATTATATAAGGGTGACTCAGAAACTCAAGGTGTGGATCCCAACAGTATGTGTTTTAATAAGCCCTATGGTGATTCTGATACATGCCAAAGTTTTAAAACTATGGTCTGAGAATAACAGTGGGATTTCAGATACTTAGATATTGATAGTGGTAGAATTTGTTACAAGAAATGTCACATAATGGCGAACTTAAGGTTTGAATACTTCCTCATATGCTAATTATGCCTTTATCAAAGGTCTGTACAAATATTGAATAGTAGTTCATGAAGTTTGGTCTGTTTAGGGATGATGTGTACTATGTCTACAACTTTGAAATGCATTTTTTAAAAGAGATGGATAAAGAAATGCATGTGGAATGAGAATCCAAGATGGCTGCACTGGTAAACACCTAGCTGCAGCCCACACACAACAATTTCAATAAAATACAACTAAAATATAAAATGGACATTACCCAGAACTACAGGAAAGTCAACTGACTGGAAATTCTACAACGAGAAGCAAGGAGAAAACCAGAAGGAAGAGCAGAGGAGCCGTAAAAGCCTAAGGTACGGAGACACGCGGCACGCGTGGAGAGGACAGAGCCAGAGAGGAGGGAGGCTGAGTGCCTGGCTGGCATTCCCTAGCGGGAAGGAGATAAAAGCTCTGACTCTGCTGGGCCCCAGTTCCGACTGCTCTGAACCCCAGTTCTAGGCCAGACCCCGGGGACCCAGGCTCAAACAGAGGGAGCTGGGCTGTAAGGAGGAAACCTGGGGGAGCAGCAAAAGGAGGTCCCGGAGGCGCGCACATTGCACGCAGAGAAGGGACGGTTGTCTGTGCCGAAGGATTGCCCTGGCGGGAAGGAGACGGGCTCCAGACTGCTCTGAAAGCCACCTCCAACTCCACTTCCAACTGAACTGAACGCCAATTCCGGGCTCATTGGGGGAGAGCCTAGACTGTTTGGTAGCAGGTGAAAATTGAGGGAACCTTTCTCTCAGAGGCGCTTGCAACGAGTATTGAAGGACCCTGGGGATTTCTGAGACTCAGAAATCAGCATAGGGCAGGGCTGACGGAAGCCAAGGCTGTAGGCTCCACCCTGAAACCCCACCCCATCAGGGAAGCTGCGAAAATGCCGAGACAAGGAAATAGATCACAAACGAAAGAAATGGAGGACAAAAAGCTACTGGATATAGAGTTCAAATCTACACTTATAAGGTTTTTCAAGAATTTCTTAGAAAAGATCGATAAGACCTATGAGGATATGAAAAGGGATCAACTAGAATTAATAAGGAATCAACAAGAAGTGATAAGGGATCAACAAGAAATAAAGAATACATTGTCTGAAATAATATTATACAGAGTCCAAAAAACAGAATGGAAGATCGCAAGAATCAAGTCAAAGATTTGGAACATAAAGAGCCAGAAGACACTCCTCCGCAGAAGCAAGACGGCAAAGAATCCAGAAAATTGAAGATAATGTAAGAAACCTCTGGGACAACTTCAAGCGAACCAACATCAGAATTATGGGGGTCCCAGAAGATGAGAGAGAGCAAGATATCAAAAACATACTGAAAGAAATAGTGTCAGAAAACTCCCCCCACCTGGTGAAAGAATTAGACTTACAAGTCCAGGAAGTGTACAGAACTCCAAACAAAAGGAATCCAAAGAGGACCACACCAAGACAAATCATAATTAAAATTCCAAGAGCAAAAGACAAAGAGAGAATATTAAAAGCAGCAAGAGCAAAGCAGGTAGTTACCTATAAAGGAGCACCTATACGATTGTCAGCTGATTTCTCAACAGAAACCATGCAGGCCAGACGGGAATGGCAAGAAATATTCAAGGTGATGAATAGTAATAACCTACAGCCAAAGATAATCTATCCAGCAAAGCTATCACTCAGAATCGAAGGTCAGATAAAGAGCTTCACTAATAAAAAAAAAAAAAAGCTAAAGGAGTTCATTACCACCAAACCAGAATTATATGAATTGCTGAAGGGGGTTCTTTCAGAAGAGAAAGTAAATAAAGATAAAAATTATGAACAACAAATACATAACTATCAACAAGTGAATCTAAAAACCAAGGAAATTTAAAAAGAATATATCTGATGAACAATATTAACTGTTGAATATAATAGAATCAGAGGTATGGAAGGGGAGTGAACTGACGATTCTTGGGGAAAAGGGGAGAGGGGGATGTGTGAAGAGACTGAACATAAACTGTGCACCTATGGATGAGGACAATAGGGGATGGGGAAAGGGCAGAGGGTGGGTTGGGAACCTGGTGGAGGAGAGCAATGGGGGGGGGGGGAGGAACATTTGTAATAATAAGAACAATAAAAATTTATTTAAAAAAATAAAATTAAAAATTATAAAATGAAAATAAAAAAAGAGATGCATGTGATAAAGGAAAATGTTAATTTTAGAATCTAGATTTCTAGCATATGATATTCACTGTTTAAGTATTTCAGCTTTCTTGTAAGTTTAAGACTTTTCATGATATAAAATATAATCTTCATGTAGCTATTTTTAAAATTTTTGTGCAAGTGAAAGAAATGTACCCAGATGTGCTCTTAGACAAAATAATGAAAATTTAATATCCTCATAATTATGGGTAACTGTGGAAGACTATTGTGTTAATACATTGTCACTGCATTTATTTATCTTAGCAACTGGCTATTCAAAATTTTCTAATCAAATTTTAATTGGATATTAAAATTTGATCTCACTAATCTCAATTTTCTAAAATACATATTTTTTGGTTTTTAAATTGCACTTGACACACAATATTATATTAGTTCAGGTATACAAACCCATGATTTATATAACTTATGAAGTGATAAACCTGATAAGTCTAGTACCCATCTGACATCAAATATAGTTAATACAGTCTTATTAACTATATTCACTATGCCATACTTTACATCTCCATGACTATTCTATTACTACCAACCTGTACATCTAATTCCCTTCCTCTTTTTTACCTATACCCAGAACCCCCCTACCATCTGGCAACTGTCAAAATGTTCTCTGTATCTATAAATCTGTTTCTGTTCTACCTGTACAATTATTTTGTTTTTAGATTCTGCAGATGGCAAGATATTCTTTTTTTGTGACTGAATCATATTCCATTGTACATATGCAATTCTTCCTTATCTATTGATGGACACTTGGGTTGCTTTCATATATCGAATATCTATAATAATAAAAATGAAATATGCAAATCAACCGAACAACCCCCCCACCCTCTGTGAACAATATTCATGCACTGGGCCTCTAGTTCAGGGGTCTTCAAACTACGGCCCGCGGGCCACATGCGGCCCGCAGAGGAGTCTGATCCGGCCCACCAGGTTTTTTGGGCAGTGAGCGCAGCCGAGGTGTTACAGTAGGAATTAGTAGTTCATATAGTCCGGCCCTCCAGCTCTCTGAGGGACCGTGATCTGGCCCCCACTTTAAAAAGTTTGAGGACCCCTGCCCTAAAGACTATCAAAAAGTAATTAATAAATGATTTTGGCAAACTAGCAGAAAACAAAATTAACATCCAAAAATTGATGGCATTTTTATATACCAATAATGACGTCTCAGAAAGAGAAACAAACAAAAAACAACAATCCCATTGTCTTGGCTGGTGTTACTCAGTGGTGAGAGTGTAGGCCCTCAAGCCAAAGGGTCTCAGGGTTGATTCCTAATCAAGGGCATGTACCTGGGTTGCCTGCTCGATTCCTGGCAACAGTGGGGGTGTGTATGAGGCAACCACATGTCTCTCACATGGATGTGTTTTTCTCTCTCTTCCCCACTCCTCTCTATACCATTCTCTTGAGAAAATTAGTGGGAAAAATATACTGGGGTGAGGATTAACAACAAAATCCCACTTACCATTGCATTAAATAAAATAAGTTTATTCCTAACCCAGGAGGACAAAGACATGTACTTGGAAAACTACAAGACACTGAAAAAAGAAATAGAGGAGGATACAAATATTATCTTCTGACGATAAACACAAATTTGAATTGGAAGCATAAACCATGTTCATGGATTAGAAGAATTAACATCATTAAAATGTTTACACAACCCAAAACAATCCATAGATTCAGTGTAATCTCTGTTAAAATACCAATGGCATATTTCATAGATCTTGAACAAATAATCCAAAAATTTATATGGAACAAAAAAAGCAACCACAGCAACTTTGAAAAAGAAGAATGAAGTTGGAAGAATCATAATATCAGATATCAAGTTATACTGCAAAGCCACTGTAATCAAAACACCCTGGTACTGGCATATTGATCAATGGAACAGAGCAGAGAATCAATGGAACTAGCCATTGGAACTAGAGAATCCAGAAATTTATCCAACTTATTACGGTCAATTAATATTTGACAAAGGAGGCAAAAGCATACAATAAAGTCAGTTCAATCTCTTTAATAAATGGTGTTGGGAAAACTGGATGAATACATGCAAAAAAATGAAACTAGATCACCAACTTACACCATGTATAAGAATAATCTCAAAATGGATTTAAAAAGAAATCTTGGTGATACCATAAAAATCTTAGAAGAAACCATAGGCAGCAAAATCTCATAGCAATATATTTGCCCATAATCTCTTAGGGCAAGGGAAACAAAAGTGAAAATAAACAAGGTGAGACTACATCAAAATAAAAAAGTTTCTGCACAGCAAAAGAAACCAACAAAATGAAAAAGGAGCCCACTGTATGGGAGAACTTATTTGCTAATGATACATCTGATAAAGGGTTAGCTTCCAAAATGTATAAGGAACTCATAAAACTTAACAAAAGGCAAACAAATTTAAAAATGGGCCAAGGACTTAACTAGACACTTCTCCAAAGTGGACAAACAAATGGCCAAGAGACATAAAAAATGTTTAATATCACTAATCATCAGAGAGGTGCAAATTAAAATGACAATGAGGTATCACATCACACCTGTTAAAATGGCTACCATTCACAAATCAACAAATGACAAGTGCTGGTGATGATGTGGAGAAAAGGGAACTCTAGTATACGTACATTGTTAGTGGAAATGCAGACTGGTGCAGCCTTTATGGAAAACCCACATGAAGTTTCCTCAAATTAAATATGGGACTGCCATTTGACCCAGTGATCTCACTTCTAGGAATATATCCTAAGAAACACGAAACACTAATTAGAAAGAATATGTGCACCCTGATGTACATAAGCAGCACAATTTATAATACCTGAGATCTAGAAACAACCCACTTGCCCATTGGTAGATGAGTGGATGAAAAAGCTTTGATACATTTACAAAGAGGAATGCTATGCAGCTGTGATAAGAAGAAACTCTTACCCTTTGCAACACATGGAGGGACCTGGAAAATATTACATTAAGTGAAATAATCTAGTCTGAGAAAGACAAGTATCACATGATCTTACTTATATGTGGAATATAATCCTACCTAATAAAAGAGTAATGTGCAAATTTACCATCACTCCACTCCAAAAGTCACACCCATAAGCCAATCAGAGCAAGTATGCAAATAAACCCAACCAAGATGGCTATCGTCACAGAGAGCAGGAGGGAGGCATTTCCCCGGCAACGGAGGAAGCCAAGCTTTCCTCCTGCCCTTGCCGGCCTAAGCCTCCACTCAAGGCTACAAAGTTTCAATTATAAAAGGTAAACAAATCCAAACAGAAACGGCTGCCCCACTGAGGGAGCAGGAGGCTTGGCTCCACTCCAGGCGACAAAGTTTCAATTGTAGAAGGTAAATAAATTCCAGATGCAAGGGCCTCCGCTTGGGTCGCTGTGGGCATGGTCGGCCTGTAAACCACCACAGGCCTCTCATTCAGGCCCTCTCATGTTCCAAGGGAACCCCCACCCGGATCCGGGACACCCTTCAGGGTAAACCAGCTGGCCCCCACCCGTGCACCAGGCCTCTATCTAATAAAAGAGTAATATGCAGATTGAGAATCACTACAACACACAATATGATTGCCCCCATGTGGTCAAAGCTCCTGTCCCAATGTGGACACAAGATGGCCAGCAGGGGAGGGCAGTTGGGAGGGAACAGGCCTGCAAGGAAGGGCAGTTGCGGGTGGTCAGGCAAGTAGGGGAGGGCAGTTGAGAGGGATCAGGCCTGCAAGAGAGGGCAGTTGAAGACGATCAACCCTGCAGGGGAGTGCAGGTAGGGGTGACCAGACCTGCCGAGGAGGAAAGTTGGGGGCAAACAAGCTGGCAGGGGAGCAGTTAGACATCAATCAGGCTGGCATGGGAGTGGTTAGGGCCAATCAGGAAGGCAGGCAGGCGAGCAGTTGGGAGCCAGCAGTCCTGGATTGTGAGAGGGATGTCCCACTGCCCATGTAGGCCCGATGCCAGTGGGATCGAGCCTAAACGGGCAGTCGGACATTACTCGAGGGGTCCCAGATTCGAGAGGGTGCAAGGCTGGGCTGAGGGACAACCCCACCCCTGCCCCCGTGCACAAAATTCAGGCCTCTAGTGAATAAAATAAAATTACAAAATAGGACCAGAGGTATGGGTACGTGGAACAGATTGGCAGATCTCAGAAGGGAGGCGGTTGGGGGACTGGAAGAAATCAACCAAAGAACATATATGCATAACCCATGGACACAGACAATAATGTGAAGGTCTGGGGTGGGACGGGGGAAAGAAATAGGGGATTAAAGATGTGGGGAAATAAGGACATCCATAATACTATAAATTATTTTAAAATAATTATTGAATTGTGGAATGCTGCAAGCATCCAAAAATGTTTATTTTGCCTTTCAGTATAGATTCAATAAAATTTATGATTGATCTCAATTGTGTTCATTCTAACATTGGCTGATGTTTTCTGGTTGACATATGTGATAAACTGATATTGCATATGTCAGGTCCTCTACTTTTTATACAAGTGACATTCTTGTTAAGGATTTCTACATGTATGTGCTTTTATCACTGAAATTATTTGGTTTATAGTAAAGTAGGTATCATTTAGAAAAGAAAAATAAAACCAGAATGATAGAAATCCAGTGTCAGAACATAAAAGTTAGGACTTGAAGGATCTTATTCTAATCTTGGACAAATTTTTCTGCCATTTTGCTCTGTCTGAGGAATCAATGAAAAATCTTAATTCCTATGTATTTTCTTGAGACTGATAGGATGATGAAGAGGGATTGGGTTTTCATAATCATCTTTCCTCGTTCAAACAAACAAACAAACAAACAAACAAAAACTGGTGGAATTGCTTCACTCAGTCATTGCATTTAGTGCCTATCCCAGTGTTTAGTAAAGTGAATTAAATAAATACTGCATAGAGATGAAAGGGATAGAGAAATAGATTTTAAGTAGAAGTTGCTGATATAGTGGCTTTATTAGATCTTAGTTTATTTTCTGCAATGACAGAGAGTTGGTTAAATTGTAAGAAATGTATCCTTAAATGATCTGTTGACTAAAAAGTAGTCAACAGAATATTGTAAGATTTCCTTTGACAAGACATTCTCTTTAGGTTAAAGAATAAGACAAAGCTTTAGGCTCTCTCTGAAGCATAATCATACCTTCCTTCTCCTCAGGTGTGCATCTTTACTTTTCTCTCCTGTGCTCTAAGGTTCCTCCAGAAACTTGCAGCCAGGAGAGCAGCTGGCAGCAGCAGTTCATCCTGGGCTTACTCCCCTGAACCGCTCTCTCAGACCACTTTATCTGACTTTCCATTGAGTTAATAGCAACCCGCTATGGCTCACTTTTTCCTATAACATTTCTAGAGAACCAAAATCAGAGCACCACCTAGACACTCCCCTGTTGTTTTTTCTATTTTAATCCCTTCTTTGATTTCACTGTCCCCAGGTTTAATAAACATACTCACAAAGTAAATATATAACCTAAGAAAACAAATCTTGGATGTATCATATTTTAACACTAGAGGCCTGGTGCATGAAAATTCATGAACTGGAGAGGGGGTCCCTCAGCCCTGCCTGCCCCCTCTCATAGTCTGGGAGCCCTCAGGGACAGGAGGAAGCCCAGCGATCGGGGGAAGGCGACACCCCATCATACCTCTTCTCCTGCCACTGCCGGCAGCGCAAGCCTCAGCTGGCCCTGTTTACCTGAGCCTCGGGTAGCCCTATGCAGCTGGGCAGCTGCCATCGAGGATTGCCTTCGCCTCAGGCTGGCCCTGGGCAGCTGTGGGCTTAGGGGACTGGGGACTCTGGAGGCAGGAGCGTGGAGTGGGGGCGGGCCCAGCCTTTCCTTGCCTGCTGCTCCAGCTGGTCTGAGGAGATTGGGCACCGCCATCTTTGAGGGTGTGGCAGTCAATTAGCATATTCCATCCTTATTTGCTGTGGGTGCCGCCATCTTAAGGGGGCAGTCAGTTACCATTTTCCCTCCTATTGGCTGTGGGTGCTGCCATCTTTGTGATGGTGTTAGGGTCAATTAGCATATTCCCTCTTTATTAGATAGGATATTTTAAGGAAATATACATATGCGATATATTTTTGTTTTTCAGAGTTGCAGAGTTATCCGGTATATTAATGTCTTATTGAAATGGCAGAACATCCACCACTACTGGATACATCTCAGATTTTAACTAGTGATATTTCTCTTCTGTCTGCCCCTATTGTAAGTGCAGATGGAACACAACAGGTAAGGAAAACAAATGTTTATTTCCTTATGTCTAGTATACATGTATTTCTTTCAGAAGAATGCAAAATTTTAAACAGAATAAATATCACCATAGCGGGTTCCTATTAATTCATGTTTTAAACTACAGTTTAAAATGTTTTGGTTTCATAAGACAGTGAAATAATGAGACTGTTTTTGAAGTCACTTCTAAAATGTCATAGTAATTCATGCTTAAATAATGTGTGTGTATACAAAGTTTTTTGTTTTACTTTAGAAAAAAAGTGTAGTTGTCTCTGAGTGTTTTTTTAATTAAGTTTAACCTTGTATCTTCATTATTATTATAAATTATGACTTAAAATCATTGAAGTTGTGATTTAATTACATAATTAAATACTGCCTGTGTTATATAATAATTAACTTTTATCTTTCTACTCCTGTCCACACTCCCTCCTCCCAAAATGAAATACACAGTTTTTGAAAAGCTGCTGTGTTTTTTCCCCACAAACCCATGGCTTTATAAGTATAGTTCTGTAAAGGGATGGGAATGATGGGTTAATATTAAGTACCTCTTACTCACCAAGCAATGTGCTTAGTTCTCATAGCACAGCCCTAGATGTAAGGATTTTAATATTGTAAGTGAGGAAACAAAGACTAAGAACAGCAGAATAATAATGAGAAGGAGAAGGAACATTTTGAGTTCTCACTATGTATAAAACATTGTACTAAGACCTTTATGATCTTATTTAGTTTTTTTAACAACCTTATGAAGCAGGTATACTTGTACCCATTTTGCAGATGAAATAAAATGAAAGGCTCAACATCACATAAAGCTTTTACTCATACTACTTCCCTGGGAAACTATGAAAAATTAGTGATATATTGTTATATTACAAACTTGGTGGACAATTATGATTTTCTTACAAGATAGGAGGCTTCCTTGTTAACTTTGCTATTGAAAATGCAGGAGTGGTTTAAATTGTAATTTTTTGTTTTGTTTTGAATAAACTTGGCATGATAAGTGTATCCTGGGTTTAATTAGCTTATAGCAGCAACTTCATTTCACTAATTCTCTTTATGGTCAAATTTAAATCTGTTAAAATTCTTTTTTTCCTGCAAAAATAATAAATATAACAAATATTCATTTACTTTGAGGTTCCAGGGGTGTCTTCAGTTGTCATTGTTGTTTTAGGCAGGTCACTGGCTTCATGTTGTTTAGATAATCCAATGCATAAAATAATCTATTAAGCAGCTAATTACAGTACTGTACATTGATGTTGCCACAGTGTAAGGGTTCACATGTGGCCTATAACGAATATTTTTGTGTCCCAGCCAATGTAATGATATGTAAAAAACATTTTAATAAAATTTTCATAACTTAATTTTTACAATATCCTGTTATACATATTTATTAAGAATGAACTACAATGTTGCTTTCATTTCCCTTACTCAACTTTTGCGCAGGTGCACTCTTTCTCTCCACTAATACTAGCAGTGAATATTTTAGCAGCTGATTGCCACATCATTAGTCTTGGACTAACTTGTTTGGTGTGTGCAACAGGAAATATTTCACTTTTGGAGAATAAGAAAAATTGGTTTATTTGCATTACACTTATTAATTTGTACAGTTATTCAGTGTCTGGTCAGTTAATGTTCAAGTAAAAAATATTAATTTTTATTAAATGTTCTATTTTATATTAATGATTACTCATTTATTTCAGCCCTTTGTATTCAGCATATCTCTATTGAAATAAATCTACTTTTCTATGAAAATTGAAGCTTTTGTATTTTTTTGGCAGCCCACATAAACTTAAACTTTGTTTATTTGACCCATGTTAGCCTTTGAGTTTGACATCCTTGGTATAGTCTGTTAAAAGGAAGGCAGTAGGCTAAAATAAGCCCACATGCCCTCCTGAAATCATGTTGGGGGCACCATGCTAGCAGGTGACATTAGTGGCATAGGTGGATCAATAAACCCTTGATTTTATGGGCCTTGATTTAATGGACTTCGAATTTAATGGACAAAATTTCTGGTCCATATGTAATATGTGAAAATTAACACCCTATTAATTTTTCAATGCTTTTAACCGAAGTTTGCTTTTAATTAAATTAACAGGTTCTTTTTTTATTAGTTCACTGTTATTTTTAACAAATTTTGGCAAATAGGCCATATGTTGGAAGAAACAGTAATTTGCCAACATAAATAAATATTACATATCTACAGCTATAGTTTACATATTTAAATCCACAAATCACTGCTCATAAACAATGTTCAGTGAATGCTTACCGGTGATCACACTGCATCTCATTCAGTAATTGGTTCTGTTGTTTTATGACTTGACTTTCTGCAGCAGTTTTAACATGCTCTAAGCCAGTGTTTCCCAACCTTCTCTCATGATGAGAATCACCTGGTGGAGTTGTTAAAACACAGATTCCTGAATCCCAACTAAGAAGTGCTAAACTAGAATTTTTGGGAACATACAGGTAAAATTGTATACTTAACTAGTGCTCTAAGACAGATTTTATATTCAGAGCACTAAGTTAGGTATGCAATTTTACCTATATGTTCTCAAAAATTCTAGTTTAGCACTTCTTAGTTGGGATTCAGGAATCTGTGTTTTAACAACTCCACCAGGTGATTCTCATCATGAGAGAAGGTTGGGAAACACTGCAAGCCACACCCCAGCCATGTGCATTTGTTTACTTCCAGTGACTGGTGAGTGCAAGCATTTACTAGACCTATTCAGTATAAATTTAAGTTACAGTAATACATATAGAAAACTTTTCTGTGGAATTAAACTTTTCATACATACTTAATTTTAATTATATAAATGTATGTACTGAAGTAAAAACAAGTAAACTAGTCTAGCCAGTGTGACTCAGCAGTTGAGCATCGACCCAGGAACCAAGAGGTCATGGGTTCAGTTCCAGGTCAGGATACATGCCTGAGTTGTGGGCTTGATCCCCAATAGGGGGCATACAGGAGGCAGCCGATCAATGATGTGTGTCTCTCATTAATGTTTCTATCTCTCTAGCCATCTCCCTTTCTCTCTCTCTAAAAATATTAGTTTAAAAAACCTCCAAACATTGCCGAAACCGGTTTGGCTCAGTGGTAGAGCGTCGGTCTGCGGACTGAAAGGTCCCAGGTTCGATTCCGGTCAGGGGCATGTACGTTGGTTGTGGGCACATCCCCAGTAGGGGGTGTGCAAGAGGCAGCTGGTTGATGTTTCTCTCTCATCGACGTTTCTAGCTCTCTATCTCTCTCCCTTCCTCTCTGTAAAAAAATCAATAAAATATATATAAATAAATAAATTAAAAAAAACAAACCTCCAAACATTAAAAACAAAGAACAGCTAAATTAGTCAATTTTTTTAGCCAACACATTTGGGGAAACCTACTTTATTATATAACGAACTTTTGGCTTTAAGGGACAATGTCTCACCTGAATTAATCCATTATTTCAAGGTTTTACTGTATAGAGAAAGGAACTAGGAATAGAAGAACCTACTGGAAAGATTTGAAGGATCAGATAGGATCGTTATGTCTAGAGGACAGGTTTTTAGATAGGATATGAAAAACAGGTTTCAGAGGGTGGCATAAAACCTTAAATTCTAACTAGCAGAATATCTTGTAGTTTTATAGGGAGAGATAAAGATGAGTGGGAAGTGTATATGACTTGGTTCATAGATTTATACTTGATTTGGGTGCACTCAGACAAGTTTTTTTAACTTCTCTGAATATGTTTGCTTCTGTATAAAATCCTATCTAATAAAGAGGGAATATCCTAATTGACCATCACTCCATCACAAAGATGGCTGCACTCACAGCTGAGGCCAAGTTCCCATAAGAAGCTTTAACGAGCAATCAACAGGGACCTGAGGCTACACCCTCCTCCACCCCCATAGGGTTTGACAGGGGACCTCAGGCTGTGTCCACCACCCAGCAGGGTTTGACAGGGGACCTCAAGGTGTGCTTCACGTCCTGCTGCTGAGCTAGGGGACCTCAGGCTACTTCCTTGCCCCAGCACCAGGCCGGGGGACCTCAGGCCTGCCCCCTGGCCAACAGGGCTTGACGGAGGACTTCAAGGTACACCCTGGGTTCGGGAACTCAGACCGCACCCCAACCCAAAGGGGCTGGACAGGGGACCTGAGTCTGTGCCCCACTGCCTGGGCTGGGCCGGGGGACCTGAGGCTGCGTGGTCCCCACCCCTGCCTCATGGGGCTTGGTGGAGGACCTCAGGCTATGCCCCCGACCCGGCGGAGCTTTATAGGGATCTCAGGCCATGTCCCCCACCTGGAAGGGCTTGTCAGAGGACCTCAAGGCACTCCCCCCACCCCGGTCTGAGCTGGGGGACCTCAAGCCACACCCCCTTTTCTGACACTGGGCCAGGGGACCTGAGGCTATGGCCCCTGCCCGACAGGGCTTGACCATGGTGGGACTCGCCTGATCTGGATCTAGCCCAGTGGCTGGGTCTGGGTCTCACACAATTTTGAGGTGCATGTGGGTGGGCAGGGACTTGACTCTGTGTCTCGTGGTGAGCCCCAGACTCTGACAGGAGGAACGTTTTCATATACATTTTACTAAATTTCTTTCATCTCTGACACTTCTATTGAAGAGAAAGGGTAAATAGCAATATTAAATTATTTCCTCTTTTCCCCCTTTTAATGTGCATGAATTTTGTGCACCAGGTCACTAGTGGAGGTAACAATAACTTCTTTAGAGTAGCTATAGCAATGAGGGTGAAATGAGGCTAAAGGAGCTCAGTAAATGTTTGCTGAATCTGAATTAAAGCACTCAATATATGTTTGAAATTCTGAAGAGACTATAGAAATGCCTGTTAGGACTTAAATCAATACATGTAGTTATAGTAAACAGTAGATCAAGAAGATAAAAGTGTAATGTGAAATAAAAGTGGTCCAATATCCGTGGTGGGAATTGAAGGAACTGAACAAAAGTAGATAATAATTGCCCTAACCGGGCTAAGTGGATAGAGCATGGGCCTGCTGACTGAAGGGTCTCAGGTTTGATTCCCTGTCAGGGTACATGCCGGGTTGTGGGTTTGATCCCCAGTATGGGGCATGCAGGAGGAAGGTGATCAATTCATCATTGATGTTTCTATCTCTCCCTTTTCTTTCCTCTCTGAAATCAATTATTTAAAAAAGTAGATAAAAATTAGAGGTGGGAAGTAAATAAACTTAAAAACAGGCTTTTTTTTTTTTTTTTTTTTTGTCTTAGGAACTTATTGGTATGCCATCAGTGATCAAGTTAGAGTTTTCCTGTAGAGATAAGACACCTGGTTGGTGCCTGGAGTAAAAAGCAAACCCAAAAACACTTCCTGATAGGAGGAAGTGTCAAGTGCATGCATGATATTAAAAATTCTTATAGTTAGCCATCCAGATTATCCCATTGCCTCATCTGTATTTTCTGGTTTTATATAGTAAACATTTGATACTGTGCCATATTATATATAGTGGGTCTTTTGGCGCATGAATTATACTAGAGGGAATCCCTCCTGACATTATTGTTACTAGTGTTGCTTTTAGGGAAGCTGTAATAGACATTTATTATTCATTTTGACTAGCAGCATCTGAATTATTTTATGTTTGAGGAATCTTCATCACCCTTTTTAAAAAATTAAACTTTCTTTTTAGAGCAGTTGTTGGTAACAAAAATTAGAGAGCTTTCATATACCTGAGATGTTAATAGTACCAGTTCCCTATTATTAACATCTTATATCGATGAGATACATCTGTTATAATTATTAACTTCCACAGTTTACATTAGGGTTCACTTGGTATTTTATGGTTCTTTGGTTTTGACAAATGTATAATGTCATGTATCACCATTAAAATATCATAGAGAATAGTTTACCCTAAAAATCTTTTGTGCTCTAATTAGCCATCCCACCCCAGTTCATGGCAACCACCAATATTTATACTGTCCCTATAATTTTTTTCTTTTTCAGAATGTCATATACTTGGATGCAAGCATTAGGTAGCCCTTTCACACCAACTTCTTTCACATAGCAGTGTGATCTAGATAATTTATTTTCATGGCTTAATCACTCATTTATTTTTATTATTGAGTGATACTTCATTGTACCATAGTGTTTATTCACCTACTGAAGGACTTGATTTTTGCCAATTTTTGGCATTTATAAACAAAGCTGCTTTAAACATTCATGTGCAGGTTTTTGGATGGGAGTAGATTTTCAACTCAATTGGGTAAATACGTAGGAGCATGGTTGATATATCATGTATGATAAGGTTATGTTTTTCTTTATAAAAAACTGCTAAACTCTTTTCCAAAGCGCATTTACCATTTTGCTTTCTCAAGCATGTGCTTGATTTGAGATTATATCTTTTTTTAAAATTATTTTTTATTACAGTTGACATACACTATTATATTAGTTTTAGGTGTAAAGCATAGTGATCAGACATTTATATACCTTAGGTAATAATCACCCTGATATATCTAGTATCCTCTGATCTCTGGGTCGTCAACTGCCCTGAGGGCTGCCAGACTGTGAGGGGGTCAGGCCGGGCTGAGTGACACCCCCCCCCCCACTCCAGTGCATGAATTTTCATGTACTTGGCCTCTAGTTGTAAATAATACAGCAATGAACATATGGATGCATGTGTCTTTTTGATTTAGTGTCTTAGGTTTCTTTGGATAAATACCCAGATGTGGAATTGCTAAGTCCTCCTTTGACTCTTATAGCCTTTATTATATATATATATATTTTTTTTTTTTTATTGATTTTTTACAGAGAGGAAGGGAGAGAGATAGAGAGCTAGAAACGTCGATGAGAGAGAAACACTGACCAGCTGCCTCTTGCACACCCACTACCGGGGATGTGCCCACAACCAATGTACATGCCCCTGACCGGAATCGAACCTGGGACCTTTCAGTCCACAGACCAACGCTCTACCACTGAGCCACACCGGCTTCGGCTCTTATAGCCTTTATTTTAAAGTGTATTTTGTCTGGTATAAGTATTACTACCCCAGCTTTTTTTCCCTGTTTCCATTGTTATGAATTTTTTCCATCCCATTACTTTCAGTTTGTGTGTGTGTGTGTGTGAGTGTGTGTGTGTGTGTGTGTGTGTCTTTCAATCAGAAGTGACTCTTATACGTAGCATATACATGTAAGGGTCTTGATTTTCTTTTTTTTTCATCTATTCAGCCATCTTAAATCTTTGATGGGAACATTTCAATTTTACTTTTAAAGTAATTGTTGACAGATATGTAGTTGTTGCCATTTTATTATTCATTTATTTTAGAATAGTTTGATGATTTTTTATAATGTATTTTTATTGCCGAAACCAGTTTGGCTCAGTGGTAGAGCACCGGTCTGAGGACTGAAAGGTCCCGGGTTCGATTCCGGTCAAGGGCATGTACGTTGGTTGCGGCTGGTCGATGTTTCTCTCTCTTCGACGTTTCTGGCTCTCTATCTCTCTCCCTTCCTCTCTGTAAAAAGTCAATAAAATATATTTTAAATATATATATTTTTTTTTATTTTTATTATTGATTCAGAGAGGGAGAGGGAGAGATAGAAACATCGATTGGCTGCCTCCTACATGCCCCCTACTGGGGATCAAGTCCACAACACTAGCATGTTCCTTTGACCAGAATCAAACTTGGAACCCTTCATTCCACAGGCTGATGTTCTGTCCACTGACCCAAACCAGCTAGGGCATGTTTTTTTAAAAAAAGAGAGAGATAGAGGGAGCATCTGAGAAAGAAAGAAAGAGAGACATCGATGAGAAACCATATTGATCAGCTGTCTCCTGCACACCCCCTACTGGGGATGGAGCCTGCAACTCAGGCATGTGCCCTGAGTGGAAATTGAACTGACAACTTTTGGGAGAACTAGACAATGCCCAGCCCACTGAGCCACACCAACCAGGAATTACTATTTATATATTTTTTTATTTTTATTTTTCTTCATCTTAAGAAATCTTTAACATTTCTTCTGATAGTGTTTTGGTGAAAGTCATCAGCTTTTTCTTATCTGGGAACCTTTTTATCTGTCCTTCAATTCTAAATGATAGCTTTGTTGGGTAGAGTAATTTTAGTTGTAGGTCCTTTCTTTTTATCTCTTTGGATATTTCATATCAATTCTTTCTGATGAGAAGTCGGTTAATAATTATATGGGAGCTCCCTGGTAAATAACTAACTGGTTTTCTCTTGCTGCTTTTAAAATTCTCTTTTTGTGTTTCATTCTTGGCATTTTAATTATGATGTGTATTGGTTTGGGCCTCTTTAGGTTCATCTTGTTTGGGAGACTGCACTCATGTTAGGGAAGTTTTTTGTCATTATTTCCTCAAATAGATTTTCAATTCCTTGCTCTCTCTCTCTCTCTTTTCCTTTTGGTACCCCTATCATGCAGGTGTTGGTATGCTTGATGTTCCACGCCCCTTAAACTATCCTCATATTTTTAAATATATTGTCCATTTCAACTTTTGTATTCTTCACTTATGGCTGATTCTTTTTATGTTTTCTATCTTCATTTTTATACTTCCTATCTTTTTTGTTGAAATTCTGACTGTTATCATTGAGCATCTCTATAAACTGTGATTCTAATACATTGCTTGTCTCCGTTTTGTTTAGTTCTTTTTCTGGAATTTTGTTCTGTTCTTTCATTTTGGATATGTTTCTTTGTCTCCTTATTTTGTCACCCTCCCGGTGTTGTTTTTATGTATTGGGTATATCTGCTATATCTCCTGATCTTGGTAGAGTGGCCTATGTAGTGTAAGACCCAGTAGTGCAGATTCCCTGGTCACCTAAACCAGGTGCTCCAGGAGTGTCCTTTGTGTGGGTTGTGTGTGCCCTCCTGTTGTAGTTGAACCTTGATTGCTATTGGCACATAAATGAAAAGGATTGACCCTTGTGCTTATTGCTTGTGTGTCCAAGCATCCCCTGAGATTGCCTGGAATTCCTCAAGCATGATTTTTTGTTTGTTTGTTTGTTTGTTTGTTTGTTTGTTTTTAATCCTCACCTGAGGATACACTTGTTGATGAGAGAGAGAGAGAGAGAGAGAGAGAGAGAGAGAGAGAGAGAGAGAGAGGGAGGGAAACAAGAGTGAGAGAATATTGATTGGTTGCCTTCTGTATGTGCCCCAACAGGGGATCAAACCTGCAACCTCTTGGTATGTGGGATGACTCTCCAAATGAGCCCACACTGGCCAACTCTTCAAGAAATTTTTTAACGGAAGACTGCAGCAAGGTCCCAGGCTGGCTGCCTCCAGAAAATCCCACAGCTCTATGGGAGCTTGGCAGGGTGGAGCCTCCTGGAGTCTGCAGGGTAGGGTTAATGTAGTTCCCATGGCGGTGGTGTCCCAACACAGGAACAATGGTGCTGGTTGAGCAGCCCTCACCCTAAAGTCACACAACTCAGTCTGTCCCTGTGTGTCTTTGGCAATCTCTGAGCTTGCGTGGAATATCCCAAGAGTTTTTCAAGACTGATTGCAATGTGGGCCAGACTGGCTGCCACCAGTAGATCCCTCATCCATTAGCTTAGAAAGAAAGGCCCTCAGGGAGTTGACAGGGTGGGGCTAGTTAGTGTAGCTCGCTAGGCTAATTTCATATGTAAGAAGTGCTTGATACAGTAGGAGATATGGTGTCTATCAGTGGTGTGGGGGAGAAGAGAGAAACTCAAAACAGGGAGACTGACAGCTGTCCCTCTACTTATCCCAGAAGCCACACAACTCAGTCCCTACATGACTTCAGTCCCATTTGGTGCCATCCCTCCACTGGAGCCCAGGGTGAGTGCCTTCAAGTAAGATTTTGTATGCTTGCCCTTTAAGAAGATGCCTGGGTTTCTAGCAGATTACTGTGTCACCCAGATCCTTGGTCGGCAAACTGCGGCTCGAGAGCTACATGCGGCTCTTTGGCCCCTTGAGTGTGGCTCTTCCACAAAATACCACGGCCTGGGCGAGTCTGTTTTGAAGAAGTGGCATTAGAAGTTTAAGTTTAAAAAATTTGGCTCTCAAAAGAAATTTCAATCATTGTACTGTTGATATTTGGCTCTGTTGACTAATGAGCTTCCTGACCACTGACGCAGGTGGATGGGATCCTTGCTGATTTTCATAGCCAGTTGTTATATGGGCTCCTCTTCTCATCACTGCTGCTCTGAGCTGAGGAACCTTTCATGGGGTTTAGATCCCTTGCTTCTCAGGGATATCCCACCCAAGTGTCAACCTCTGCAATGGATGCAAGGCCATCCCATTTTCATGTCTCCACCTCTTCTACCAGAGTTCGAGAGATTTCTGTATATATCCTTAGTTATTAGACATATTCAGTTTTCAGATAATTATTTGTTTTTTGTTCTATAATTTAGTTGTAATTTTGATGTGGTCCTGGGAGGAGTTGAGTGTAACTTCCACCTACCTCACTGTCTTGGCTCTTATCTCCTTAAGCAACATTCAAATATACCATACAGCAGTGTCAACTATAATAATGTTGTACATTACACCCCCATTACTTAATTCTTAAGGGGGCCATTCTAACCGCACCCATCTCCACCTCTGGTACCACACACAAATCTGATCTTTTTTTCTATGAGTTTTTTTTTTTTTTTTTTTTTTTAACATATAAATGAGACCATACGGTATTTGTCTTTCTAACTTATTTTACCTAGCATAGTACCCTCAAGGTCCATACATGTTGTTACAAATGGCAGGATTTTCTTCTTTTTTATGTCTGAATAATATTCCACTGGAGATACATATATCACAGCTTCTTTACCCATTCATCTACGATGGACACTTAGGTTGTCTCCATGTTTTCGCCATTGTGTAAATAATGATGCAGTGAACATGGGGTGCAGATATCTCTTTGACATAGTGTTTTTATTTTGTTTGTTCAGATCTTTACCCAGAAGTGGAATTGCTGGTTCACACAATAATCTAATTTAAAATTTTTTAGAAACCAACGTACAATTTTCCATGATAGCTGTATCAGTTTACATTACCATCAGCTGTGCAAAAGGGTTCCCTTTTCTTCACATTCTCAACAGCAATTGTTCAAGAAACTTCTGTATATATCCTAGTGTCTCTTTGATGATATCAATAATAACAGGTATGAGCTGATAACTCAATGTGGTTTTCATTTTCACTTCTGTAATGATTAGTGATGTTGAACAACAGCATTTATCTGTAGGCCATTTGTGTATCTTCTTTGGAAAAATGATTTCCTTTGCCCGTTTTTAAATTGCCTTTTAAGTTCTTTTGCTGTTGAATTGTAGTTCTTTATATATTTTCAGATATTAACCCTTATCAAACATGACTTGCAAATACTTTTTCCCATTCTACAGATTGTCTCTTCATTGTGTGAGTCATTTCCTTTACTGTGCAAAGCTTTTCAGTTTGATATAGTCCCACTTGTTCAGTTTCATTTTGTTTGTGTTTCAGGTATGATAGCCAAAAAACTCATTGCTAAGACATATGTCTCAAGGAACTTTTTTCTATGTATTATCGGGAGTTTTATGGTTTTAGGTGTTATGTTTCTTTACTCCAATTTGACTTAATTCTTGTGAGTGGTATAAGACAGTTTCATTCTTCATGTATTATGATTTTCCAATTTCCTAGTACCTCATATTGAAAAGCCTCTCTTTTCTGCATTGAGTGTTCTTGGCTTACTTGTCAAATATTAGTCAGCTATATATTCATGGCTGTATTTCAGTGCTCTTGATTCTGTTTCATTGCTTTATTTCTCTGTGTTTATGCCAGTACCAGTTTTGATGATGAGAGCTTTATAAGATAGCTTGAAATCAGGAAGCATGATGCTTCCCACTTTGATCTTCTTCCTCAGAATTGCTTTGGCTATTTAGGATCTTGTAATTCCATATAAATTTTAGGATTATTTTTCTACTCTGTAAAAAATGCTATTGGAATCTCAGTAGGGATTGTATTGAATCTGTAAATGGCTTTCGGGTAGTATGGACATTTTAATAATATTAATTATTCTAGTCCATGAATACGGGATATCTTATTTGTGTGTGTGTGTGTGTGTGTGTGTGTGTGTGTGTGTTTATTTCTTTTATTGATGTTTTGTAATTTTCTGGGTAGAAATCTTTCACCTTTTTGGTTAAATTTATTTGTAAATATTGTTCTTTCTCTTCCCCCCCCCCCATATAATGTATTGTTATTGTATAGAACACTAGATTTTTGTATATTAATTTTGCATTCTACACCATTACTGATTTCATTGCTTAGATTTAACAATTTTTTGGTGGTGTCTTTAAAATTTTCTAGATATAAAATCATGTCATCTGCAAGTAGAGATAGTTTTACTTCTTCCTTTCCTAGTCTTTTATTTCTGCCTTTTAATTCTTTTTTCTTGACTGTGGGTAGGACTTGCAATACTATGTTTAGTAAGAGTAGTAAGAGTGAGCACCCTTGTCTTGTTCCTGATCTTGGAAAAAAATCTTTTAAGCTTTTACTGTTGAGTATGATGTTAGTTGTGGGCTTGTCATATATAGTTTTTATTATGTTGAGATACGTTTCCTCTATATTTAATTTGTTAAGTGTTTTATCATAAATAGATCTTGTCAGATGTTTTCTCCATGTCTATAGAGATTTTTTTTATTTTATTCTATTAATGTGATATATCATATTTATTGCTTTATATATGGTAAACCATCCTTGTATGCTAGAGATAAATCCCACTTGATTATGGTGAATGATCCTTTCAATATGCTACTAAGTTTGGTTTGCTAGTATTTTATTAAGAGTTTTTAATTTTTGTTCATCAGGGATTTTGGCCAGAATTTTTTTTTTTTTTGGGGGGGGGTGTGTGGAGGAGGAAGAGGGTTCTTATGGTGTCATTTTTTGGCTTTGGCATCAAGGTTATATTGGTCTCATAAAACGAGTTGTGAGTGTTACCTCCTCTTTAATTTTTTTTAGGAGGAGTTTGAGAAAGATTGGCATTATTTAAATGGTTGGTAAAATTTACCAATGAAGCTATCCTATCCTGGGCTTTTCTTTGATGGGAGATTTTTAATTACTGACTTCTTACTATGAATTGGTCTGTTCAGATTCTCTATTTCTTCGGATTCAATCTTTGTTAAGTGTGTTTTTAAGAAATTTTTGTTTCTTCTAAGTTGTCCAGTTTTTGCATATAGTTGTTCACAATAGCCCCTTATGATCCTTTGTAATTCTGTGGTTTGAGTTGTAATGTCTCTTTAATTCAAGTTTTGATGATTTGTGTTCTTCTTTTTTCCATGGTTAGTCTAGCTAAAGTTTTTCCGTTTGCACATGGCTTGATCCTGTACATAGAAAATCTCAAAGAATCTTCAAAAAATTACTAGAGGCTTCAGGTCAAGATGGCAGCAGAATTATAACTAAACTACAGAACAGCTATCATTCAGAAGTAATTTCTACCTGGACAAAAGTCCTAAAACTACAGATACAAAGAATGCAGGTTGAGAGTGGTAGGAGGGGCAGAGATATAGAACGAGCTGGTCCAACACCCACTTGTGGTTAAAAATCCCTGAGGAGTGACGGGTCCCAGCCCCACAGCAGACCCCCAGGTCCTGGTTCCCATGCCAGGAAAAGAAGTCCCCATAACTTCTGGCTGTAAAAGCCAGTGGGAACTGTGATCGAATGAGGGAGGGCTTCTAGAATCCCAGGAATTCCTCTTAAAGGGACCACACACAGACTCAGATTCACTCACTCTGAGCTACAGCATTGGGGCAGCAGTTGGAAAGGCACCTGGGACATGTGGGGAGGAATTGAAGTATCTGGCATCAGGATGAAAGCTGAAGGGGTAGCTTTCTCCCAAGCAGAAGTGCTAGTAGAGGCCATTATTCCTTTTCTGCACCTCCCCGCCACAGAGCTGGCAGACCAGCATCACAGCTGAGTGTTTCACCCTCTCCTTGAAATGTCCTCTTCTCATTTTTAGCTTGTTAACTTCTGATTGTCTTTCTGAACATTATGTAGTTATCATCTCCAGGAATATTTTTTTCTGATTATCTGGGATGAGTAGGACATTGTTTATATCCCTGTTATAATACTTACTAGTGGCTCAGTGCATGAGATTCATGCACAAGGAGGGGTGTCCCTCAGCCCCGCTGCACCCTCTCCAATCTTAGACCCTAAAAGGGATGTCTGACCTGCAGTCATCCCTCTCACAATCCGGGACCGCTGGTTCTTAACCACTCACCTGCCAACTGCCCTCCGCTGCTGGCTTGATCACCCCAAGGCTTTTATTAGTATAGATATGACCCTTCACAGAAATTTTCACTAACCCTGCTTTAAAATAAAGGCTTGACAATTGAATCATTGGGGCCAGACTCCAAGATTTTCTTTCTTTTAATAGTTGAGGGAATAATGATCTTGTCTTTAAGTTGCCCTGAACATCAATGAGATAATGACTTAGAAAAGTATAAAAGAACCATATAAAGACATCTGTCTTTTTCATGTACTAAAAAGAATAAAGTGGTAAAATGAAAAACACTTTTTATTCTCTCCCTTCCTTCCTTTACAGCCTTTTTTTAAACTTTGAAATTTATAAAAATTTCACTCCTGTTTTCATTTCTTTACATTCAATATTATTTTGTATTAGTTCCAGGTTTTATATTACTGTGTTTCCCCGAAAATAAGACATCCTCCGAAAATAAGACCTACTTACAGGTTTCCTTCTGAGTGAAATATAAGGCATCCCCCTGAAAATAAAGCCCCCCCCCCCAGGCTAAACATGAGAGATTTGGTCCACTGATTCTGAAAGAAATGGAGTCACAAGAAATTCACCAGGAAATTCAGGAATTGGATTGTTATGACGATGTTCCAGAAGATGATGACATGATTATCATTGAATAAATAAGTAAATTCTTGATACTGTAGGATTCACAGTTTGTCTGGTTTGTTTTGACAACTACTGTACTACCATACCGTATACAGGTAATAAATTTCCTTTATTTTCATTTAACAATAAATGTGTTCCGTATTCTTCTTCATGGAAAAATAAGACATCCCCTGAAAATAAGACCTAGTGCATCTTTGGGAGCAAAAATTAATATAAGACACTGTCTTATTTTCGGGAAAACAGGGTAGTTACAGAATAGTGGTTAGACAATCATATACTTTACAAAGTGTCCCCCGATATTTCCAGTACCCACCTGTCATCATACCGTCATTACAATACTATTGACTATATTCCCTATTTAACTGGCAGTAGGTTTACAGGTTCCTTCCAATCTTTCTTTTGGGTTGCTCGCCCTTCCTTTTCTTTCTCACTTTTCCCTCATTTTCTTTACATACCCTGTTTCCCCGAAAATAAGACAGCATCTTATATTAATTTTTTCTCCCAAAGTTGCGCTAGGTCTTATTTTCGGAGGATGTCTTATTTTCGGGGAAACACAGTAGTATTTCAATTGGCCCTCAAAGCTCAGTGAAGGCACTGGGACACGCTTAATCCATTTTATAGACCAGGACACTGAGGCCAATTCCAGTTGGCTGTGGAACTGGACTCAGTGCGCAGGCAGCCCTCACAACTGCTCTCTGCGCCTTTCCTAAGGGACAGCCACAGGGCAAACAACAGCCCTCCCTGTGAGGCTTCCGAGCCTCCTTCTCAAGCTCCTCCGTGGATGCTCCACATTCTTTCCTCTCCCTCGCCCCCCCTCCCCCGCCCCCATTCTTTACTGCTCCCTAGAAGGGGAGCAGGTGGCAGGCTTCGCACTCACTATGCAGGCACTTGCTGCTGTGGGGCAGGTTGGGAACTGGGGTTGGGCGGGCACCGGCTTGCTTTTGGGCCAAGGCGGGAGCAGGAGCCTCCGCCTCTCAAGTGTGTATGCTGCAGCTAGGCCTGTGGGTGCAGGCCCAGTTAGCACCCGGAGCTGCGCTGAACTGCAATGGGGTACCCAGCAGCGCGTCGCACCTCCACTGAGGTGGCACCATCCCTCCACCTCCACCTCAGGGCTACAGGTCCACACCCCTCCACCTGGGCATCCTTCCACGCCGAGGGTCATCACCTCTTGTTTCCCACCGGGCCGACCTGCGTCTTGGGGCCACTGCAGAACCTCGTTCTCTGTGGGTGAGGCAGATCCCCTCCCATCAGCCCCCTGCCCTGACCTGAGGCCCTGCCCGGGCACCTCAGTGACACTCTGCACCCCTTGGGCTGCCCACCTCCTGGCCAGCCACTTTGCTGAAGCTGCAGCACTCGCCTGGGAACTGCCCCTCAGGCGGGGCCTGTCCACTCCCCACCATGGCTACTGGGTGGCTGCTTTGCCCAGAAGCTTCGTCTTCCTTCAGGCACTCTCCTCAGACCCCAGGAGCTTGGCTCCAGTAGCCCCGCCCCTCGGTGGTTCCCTGCAGCCTTCCCCCCCAACCCCCCCAGCTCTCCTGGGTCACCCGCCTGTCCTGAAGCTGCTGGGGTGCCCTGCTGTGGGTAGCGTGGTCCTGGGGCAAGGGGTGGGGTGTGGGGTGCAACTCCAGTAAAGTTTAGTAAACCCCAGGTCCACGTTGGCATTCGGCTACAGGCCTGTGGGCTGGCCACAGGGGAGTCTGCCTGGACAGAAACTCGCATTTAGACCCGGAGTGCTGTCCCAGGCTCTGCAGGCACGCCCACCTTGTGAACAGCTGTGACATGATGGCATCCCAGGCAAATTTGCATATTCCTCCATTATATATATAGATGACACTGTACAGTTTGTTGGCTGAGTACCTGTCTGCCTCCCTCACTAGAATGTGAACTTTTGAGACCTTGGACTGTGATTTTTTTTCTTGGTACCTACAGTACATATAAAAATAGGTGCCAAACAAGTGGGTAGTTAATAAATGATTTTCAGATAAGTTAATTTTATTGTTTACTCTGGAACATATAATTTAAAAGAGGCCTCTCTCTCCTTTTTATTTAATAGCAGAATATATTAGTTATGTATATGTCATGTTTGGTTTTCTTAGTTTTACTTCTTTTTACCAACCTTGTAGTGAATTAGTTCATTAAAGAAACAATTAGTGTTTTATAGAACTTTTAGTAACAATACTGTGAGATGTCATGATTTTAAAGAAATAACATGTATATAAAGCACACAGCATTGTGTGACACACTAAGGACTACTTTAGGGTTTCATTAAGAATTGAATGAAATTTAAAGAGAACAGTGAACCCTTTTCTAGAAAATGGTAATAACTACAGAAAGTTTCATATACAATTCTGGGTAGTTCATAAAGCCTGTGAATAGTTATCTGTGGCCCCAGGTTAAGAACTCTCCTGTTTTAACCCAATGCTATTCTCAGGTAAAATCCTTCAGTAATTCACCACCTCTACCAAATTCCAACACTAATTAGGAAAATAGTGAAAAAGACAGAATGGGTTAAAAATATTTTTAAAGAACTAGGATTTGTTGGAATTGACAAAAATGTATTGGAAATAAAAGCAAACTGAAAATCGTCTAGCCCCCTTTACAGATTTTGTTTTCTTTATTATAAAACCATTCTTGGGTCACAGGAAATTAAGAACAAAATAGCAGAAAATCATAAAAAATAATAGTGAAAATAGTCTGTGTGATTAAAACTTAAGTTCAATAAAATTCAGAGTCTTAAAGTATATATATTACTTTAAAAAGAATGAAATAGGTATTAAACTGAAAGGATTAGAAAAACATCATTGTAAGTCTAAGGAAAATGAAAGAAAATAATAAAAATTGAAAACAAAAATTAATGCATTAAGCCTGGCCATGTGGCTCAGTTGGTTGAGTGTCATCCCCTACACCAAGAGGTTACAGGTTTGATTCCTGATCTAGGTATATGCAGATTTCAGCTCAGGCCCCAGTAGGGGCATGTGTAGGAGGCAGCCTATCTATGTTTCTTTCTCATCAATGTTTCTCTCTCCCTCTCCCTCTCTCTCTCTAAATGTTAAGAAAATACACTTTAAAAATATAAATGAGTTAATGCATTAAAAGAAACCTACTTAAATAACTGCTATAGTCTCTTCTCAGGTCCAGAGTGATTCTCCATAGCACTACTCGCACTTTTCATTGCCCTTAAAAAGACTCACAACATCATTTATATCAGACTTGTGCCTACCTTTAAAAATTATGGTAGCCACATTAAAAAAGTAAAAACAGATGAGATTAACTGTGGTAGTGTTTATTTAACTCAGTATGCCCAGAATATTATTTTAACATGTAATCAATATAAAAACTGTTACAAGGTATTTCCATCGTTGGGTGTTTTTTGTAATGCCTTTGAAATCCAGTGTGTGTTTTACACTTACAGCACATCTAAACAGAGACTAGCCGCATTTCAAGTGCTTGATAACCAGCTTACAAGTTAAATTTAGAAGCAGTAGAAGATGGTTACAATCATAGATAGCATTGGCTATAAGAAAATAATCAACTATGTTAAAAACTAAGAAGAAAAGGAAATAGGAATATAATTGCAGTATAATGTAGTACAATATCATTATTTTTTAAAATATATTTTTTATTGATTTGAGGGGTGGGGGGAAGAAAGAGTGGAACATCCATGAGAGAGAAACACCAGTCGCCTGCCTTCTGCATGCCCCCTACTAGTGATTGAGCCCAAAACCCAGGCATGTGTCCTGACCAAGAATGGAGCTGGCAACCTCTCTCTGCAGGGGATGACACTCAACTGAGTCACGCTGTCCAGGGATTATTACTATTATTAATATGGAAAGAATACAAATCACTAAGAACACTTAAAACCTCAAAAGATAACATAAATAGCCAGTTTATAAAAGAGCTAGTAACAAAAATAAGAGATAGCATTAACCTCAATAAAAATCGAGTATAAATTTAAAAGATAGTAATATACTATTTTCATCTAGCAAGGCGGCAAAGATTTTGAAACTATAATTTTCAGGTTTATGGGAAGTGTCGTAAAAGGCTGTTCCCAAAGATTATGGAGGGAGAATATGAATTTATAAAACCTTTGTTAAAAGCAGCTTAACAATAGACACAAAAATTAGGAATCTATCAAAAGGGAGCAATATTAATTATATAGAAGGGAAAAATACATGCCAAAATGTTCACCTCTGCATTGTTTATAATAATAGCAAATTGAAATCTAATTTTTTACATTAAGAGAATGGTAGAATAGTTTATGGTATAGTCATTTGATGAAATACTGTAATAACATGGAAGAGTCTTTTTTATAATATCTGAATAGGAGATCATATATGTCTAAGGAGAAAAATTAAGCCTATGTGTAGAGCAGCGTTTTTCAACCGCTGTTCCACGGCACACTGTTGCCTGGTGCAGACAAGACAAGAATTTTATAATTTTTCACTATTTTGTTTACTTAATATTTCATAATAAAGTAATTATAAAATACTTTCTTTGTGTTTATTTGATTCCTATTCAAGAGAATTACTTTATATATAGTCAATATAGGCACAGAGTTAAATTTTTTAACATTTTCTAATGGTGGTGTGCCTCGTGATTTTTTTCATGAAACAAGTGTGCCTTTGCCCAAAAAAGGTTGAAAAACACTGGTGTAGAGAACAAGACTAAGAAATTTATCGGAATGTTAACAATATTAGGATAAAAGGACCTCAGATTTTTTTCCAGTTTTCTGTTTTCCAAATGCCATAAAATTAGTGAGTATTACCTGTAAAACTACAAGAAAACCACTTAAAGTGGAGGGATTCTTAAATATAATTTGAAAAGTCATGTTGATTCAAATCTGCTCTACTTACAAAGCTAAATTTTAAGTTTTAATAAACGCAGTGCTTAGCAGCTGATGAACTAAATGTAAATGTCCCAAATACTCTGTAGTTTAACTCTATATATGTTTTATAGTGAAGTTTATTGACTTTCCAATAAAAGTTTGCCACTATCTTTTTTTAATCCCCTTATTTTTTGCTTAAGTCTGACCTCCAGAAAAGTGACATCATACTTCTTTAACTAATGTGTAAAATACGTAATCCCCATTTTCCTTTCCCATTTCATAAGATTAGATAGTTCATTATCTACTCTCTTATTAGCTCTTGATATACTAATTTGCTCTTCTGTTGTTTTGATTAATGCTTCTTCCCCTCTTTTTAAGGTTATTCTGGTACAAGTTAACCCAGGAGAAGCATTTACAATAAGAAGAGAAGATGGACAGTTTCAGTGCATTACAGGTAAGAATGATAATTTATTATTATTTGAAACAAAAATTTATAATACATAAAAATATATATGCTGGTGGTCTCTTCCTTTCTTTTTCATTATCACTACACCAAGTCAAACTCTGAATATCTTACATCTTAACAACTGCAGCATCCTAATTAGTCTCTTTGCCACGGTTTCTTGATTAATCTTATTAGACCCAGTGCACGAAATTTGTGTCCCTCAGCCCAGCCTGCACCCTCTCCAACCTGGGACCCCTCGGAGGGTGTCTGACTGTCCCACAGGGACCAGGCCTAAACCAGCAATCGGACATGACTCTCACAATTCGGGACTGCTGGCTCCCAACTGCTCACCTGCCTGCCTGATTGCCCCTAACTGCTTCTGCCTGCCAGCTTGATCAATCCTAACCATTTATTTGCCAGCCAGATCAATGCCTAACTACTCCCCTGCCAGCCCAATAGCCCTCAACTGCCCTCCCCTGCTGGTCCAGTTGTCCCCAACTGCCCTCCCCTGCCAGCCTTGTCATCCCCAACTGCCCTCCCTTGCCAGCCTGGTTGCCCCTAACTGCCCTTCTCTGCAGACCTGCCCCCCCCCCAACTGCCCTTCCCTGAAGACCTGGTCCCCCCCCCAACTGCCTTCCCTCCCCTATAGGCTCAGTTGCCCCCAACTGCCCTCCCCTGCTTGCCTGGTTGCCCCTGATTGCCCACAACTGCCCTCCCCTTCTGGCCATCTTGTGGTGACCATCTTGTGACCACACGGGGGTGGCCATCTTGTGTGATGGTCAGTTTGCATATTACCTCTTTATTATATAAGATAATATTACTAGAGGCCCGGTGCACAAATTCATGAACATTGAAAGGACATTAATTAGAAGAAATATTCTTTTTTAGCCGAAACTGGTTTAGCTCAATGGATAGAGCGTCGGCCTGCGGACTGAAAGGTCCCGGATTCGATTCCAGTCAAGGGCATGTACCTTGGTGCGGGCACATCCCCAGTAGGGGGTGTGCAAGAGGCAGCTGATTGATGATTCTCTCTCATCAATGATTCTCTCTCATCGATGTTTCTAACTCTCTATCCCTCTCTCTTCCTCTCTGAAAAAAAATCAATAAAATATATATTTTTAAAAAATATTCTTTTTTAATATATATATATACATATATATATATATATATATATATATATATATATATATATTTATATTTTTTTTACAGAGAGGAAGGGAGAGAGAGATAGAGTTAGAAACATCAATCAGCTGTCTCCTGCACACCTCCCACTGGGGATGTGCCCGCAAACACAGTACATGCCCTTGACTGGAATCAAACCTGGGACTTTTCAGTCCACATAGTGATGCTCTATCCACTGAGCCAAACCGGTTAGGGCAGAAGAAGTATTTTAATATTATTTACCTTTTCTTTATAATAGAAGTGTCAACCAAATTCATGATTGACATTGGCAGATTGAAATACACATGCGATTGGCACATCGCTCATGTGCAAGTCAACTTAGGCTTTTATAGATATAGAATCAACGTGCTTAATTAGACCTGCTTTCTGGCGTAGCTAACCTTTTTCCAGCCCAGTGAAGCACTCCAACTTCTCTTTCAGGTCATTGTCAGCAACACAGCAATAAACATCAACACATGCAGGGAGGGCACAGGATAAAATATTTAACTGCAGCAGTGTTTGACTATATTTTGTGCAGTGAGAAAACCTGAAATCATATTCAAGGTCCACCATTTCTTTTTTTTCAGTCGCGTCAAGTTTTTGAGCTTTCTAAATCTCATTTTTCTGGCTAATGAAAAGAAAATAGGATTCCCCTGAGTCTCCTATCTGCCAACTCCAGGAGTTCTGAGGATCAAATGAGATGAGGCATAGGAAAACACTTCACAGACATTTGGATAAAGTGTAAAATGTTTACACCTGGCTATAAAGCAAGTTGTGTTTCTCTGCTGAAGAAACTGCAAGGAGGCTAGTTGTAACTAGGGAGTGGAAGCTGGTTGTTGCTACATCATGTCATGACCTGGCAACCACAGTGACCGTTTTAGGGCTGGGCTGGGCTGTGGGTCACATTTTGCGCCAGGGAGTCACAGCAGCATTGGCTGCGATTTGGTGGGCTGTTATTCTAGGGTGGTGGCAGGGCCTTGTGTCCCACTTGGGGGAAGCTGAGTATTGCTTTGTGGGTGCCAGGTCCACGGTGTCATTTCTCTGTGTGCATCACAGCAGCTCCTGCATTGAGCGTCTGCCCTCTGGTGGTCAGTGCGCATCATAGCGACTGATTGGACAGTGGGATGCAGCATACGTATTAGCCTTTTATATAGAGACATATTGTTTATGTCACTCACCTGCTGAAAAATCTTCAATGAATCCAATTCAGGATCCTTAATCTTTTTCTTAAAGATCATTTTATCTTTCTAGTCTTTCAACTCATTTTTCCTTAGCACTGTTTTATTTCTCACGTGGTAAATTATTCACTGTCTTGAGTCTATCTTGTACTTACTGTAGTGTTCTTATCTAGAATTCACCCTTATCGCCACCACTCTAGCCTATCCAAATGCTACCAGTGCTTCTAGACTGAGCTCAGATCTTACCTTTAAAAGGTTTTTTGTTATTTTAATTTGTATCTCTGATGATTAGTGACTTTGAGCATTTTTTCATGTCCTCTTTAAAGAAGTGTCTATTTAGGAAATATATCCTAAGAATCCTGAAACACCAATCAGATTGTTTAGCGTCACTATTTACAATAACTAAGATCTGGAAACAGCCCAAGTGCCCATCAATAGATGAATAGATAAAAAAGCTGTGGTACTTTTACATAATGGAATACTACACAGTTTTTAAAAAGAATGATTTTTTAACCTTTGAGACAGCATGGAGGGGCCTGGAGAATATTATGCTAAGTGAAATAAGCCAGTCAGAGAATGACAAGTATCACATATTCTCATTTATATGTGGATTAAAATGAAAATAAACTAATGAACAAAATAGTTTAAGAGACATGGAAGCATGGAACAGACTGGCGAATCTCAGAGGCATGGGGCGATTGGGAGAGGGGGTAGGGAGATGAGGCCCGGCCAGAAGTTAAACAAAGAACTTATATGCATGTATCCATAATCCGTGGACACAGACAGTAATTAGTGTGGCAGGCTTGGGATGGGCCAGGGCCAGGTGGAGAGGGACAATAGGGGGGAAATGGAGGACATCTGTAATACTTTCAACAATAAAGATAAAGTAAAAAAATAAGTAAATTAATGTTTTTTTATAGTCTTTAGTGAGTATTCCCTCCACATTGCTCACTGGCCATCTCCTTCCTTCCCCCCACCCCCACCCCCCACCCCTACGTTACTCACTAGCTACCCCCTACAAACACACTGGTAACAAAGTATCTCCAGATACCATCAGATGTTCTGCAGGAGGAGGAGGGATGACGGGGTGGGGGAGGGGGGTACAAAATCACCCCTAGTTGAAACCATCTGCTGTATGTGAAGACAAAAGCAGTATAAAGGTCACTGGCTTTGTATTTAGAGAACCTGGGTTTAAATCCCAACTCTCACTGATTATCTGTGTAAACTTTCATATGTTATTTAACCTCTATCAGGTACATTTCTTATTTTAAAATTTCCATTCTTGTGAGAATAATAGTACACCTCATAGGATAATTGTAAGGGTTAACTAATATGAGTGTAAAGCATTCTAAACCAGATCTGGCACATATAAGACACTCAGTAAATTGTGATGTTGGGTGTTGTGGTGTTAATTATTTAATAGAAAGTTACTCCATCTTCTGTGAAACTTCATAATACCAATTATTGCACCATTCATTTAGCAAGTAACTATGTTCTTTCTTAGAACATTTCTTCTTGTTACATTTTTAAAGCCATTAAAATTTTGTGTGTTTAACTTGAAATGTTTACTCTAAGTTTTGAGCCCTTTAAGAGCAGATACCATTTCTTACATTTCTTCACTTATTGGCCTTCCACATATTGAGTACCTAAATAGTAGGCTTTCATTTTAAAAGAGCACATTAGAAGTAGGGTGACCATATGCCTTATCATCCAACCCACCATACAACCCACCATACTTCTGAGAACGAAAGAGGGCCTAGCAATTACTCTGACAACTGCTGTCAGCCAAGATTATCTCAGGCAAACCAGGACTTATGATACCTCCCATTTTACCTGCTCTGTCTACTGAATCAAATTCTAGAGAAGCAGTTAGCTCAGTACTTACAATTAAAAAAATTAGCCTGCCATCTAAACCTTATATGTCTTGGAGTTAGCACTTTCTCTAGGGCAGGCGGAAAGTTTGGCTTCCATTGCCCGGGAAACCCAAGCCTCTCAACTGCTCTCTGTGGCTGCAGCCATCTTGGTTGGGGTTAATTTGCATACTCACTCTGATTGGCTTGAGTGGAGTGGTGGTTAATTTGCATATTACTATTTTATTAGATAGGAGGATTATCTACATAATCAGACTCTATTTCCCATTCTGGTAATGTTTGAACCTGAAGTGAATGAGAAGGAAATGAGGCCTCTATTCCTATCTTGGTCTTTTGTGGAGTTTTCTCCTCTTTGCAGTCTTTCACATGTCAATAACACAGTGAATTTTTAATCTCCCTTTTACATTTAAGACCTATTAGCTGACAGGGACTTGCCTTGAGAAGGTTGGAATGAGTAGGGTAAAATAGGGAAAAACAGCAGATGACCACAATATGTAAATCATGTTAGAGAAAAAATAAGATTTTATAGTCCAGTCTTCTCCTGATGAAAGTTGATATATAGTGAGTAAGTATAGAAGTGTTTTCAAGTATGAAATAGCATTTTCAACCATAGAAAATTCAGATTTAAAGAGTACTCCTCAAAAAGAAATATGAAGACAACTATTTTAGTAATTTTTGTTTTGTTTTTGTTTTTTTAATCCTCACCTGAGGATATGTTTATTGATTTTTTTTATGTTTTGGAGAGAAGGGGTGGGGAGAGAGAAATATTGATGTGAGAGAGAAGCATCTATTGGTTACCTCCCATACTCGCCTGTCAAGGGATCAAACCTGCAACCCAGCCGAAACCGGTTTGGCTCAGTGGTAGAGCATCGGTCTGCAGACTGAAAGGTCCCAAGTTCGATTCCGGTCAAGGGCATGTACCTTGGTTGCGGGCACATCCCCGGTAGGGGGTGTGCAACAGGCAGCTGGTCGATGTTACTCTCTCATTGACGTTTCTAGCTCTCTATCTCTCTCCCTTCCTCTCTGTAAAAAAATCAATAATATATATATATATTTTTTAAACAAAACCCTGCAACCTAGATATGTGCCCTGACCAGGAATCAAACCCACCACTTTGTGATGTATAGGACGACACTCCAACCCTGAGCAACACCAGCCAGGGCACTGTCTCAGTAATTTTTATATTTTTCAAATATTTCTTGCAGATGATTAACAGTTTAAAAGACAAATGAGCCTTTTTCTTTTTCTTTTTTTTTTTCCTCTTTGTTTCAATTTCTTATAAGAAATAAACTAGCAAGTACCTGAGAACATAGGAAAGGATCCTTGGCATGTTTTCAAGTTAGGATGATTATGTCAAGTTAATGATGATACAAGAAAAGATATTAAACATCTCCAGTTGTCATCTCCCTTTGTCCAGTTCTCCTGGGAAGTGATAAAATAGAAGGGAGGATAATGCTTTTAAGTCTAGAAGCCTAGTTTCTTTTCAGAAGAACCTACAGCAGAATGGGAACATTCTGTGTCAAGCCTCCAGGGAAAGGTTCCGTTCCTTTTACAGGAGAGGAAATCTCAAATTTCAGGTAAATATGTTTAATTCAGGGAGAAGATATTTTGAAACATTATATATGGTTACTCATAAGCCATCTTCTCCAATTATGTGTAACCATAATAGATATTAGTATTTTGATGTCAATAAAACTAAAAGCAATAAAAGCCCCCCAAAGAGGTGCCAGTGGGAAAAAGCCTCTGAGTTAACAATGAATTGTGAGGCCACCCAGTAGTGCTCCAAATCTAAACCTAAATGTTATTTGTCAAGCATAGCATGTTATATAAAACTAGAAGCCCAGTGCATGAATTTGTGCACCAGTGAGGTCCCTCGGCCTGGCCTCCGGGATCAGGCCAAAACCAGCTCTCTGACATCCCCGGAGGGGTCCTGGATTGTGAGAAGGTGCAGGCCAGACCAAGGGACCCCATAGGTGCACAATTTGGGCCAGGGAGGGACATGGGATGTTGGCCAACCAGGTAGGAGTCGCAGTCTTCACTCAGTCCCAATAGGCCAGACCCCTGCAGCAAGTTAACCTACCAGTCGGAGCATCTGGCACCTGGTGGTCAGTGCATGTCATAGTGACTTGTTGACTGGTTGTCTGCCCCCTGGTGGTCAGTGCTTGTCATAGCAAGTGGTTGAGCGACCTTAGCATATCATTAGCATATTACGCTTTGATTGGTTGAACGGCCAACCGGTCAACCAGACACTTAGCATATTAGGCTTTTATTATATAGGATGCTTAATTAATGGTGGCTTATTCTACAACAGATGTGTCTAAAGAACCTAGATAACCCATGTGGGCTGGTGGAACCTTAAGACATGTTTTTAAAAGTCCAGACCTTAAACCACAGAAACTGTGAGGAAACTTAAAGATAAATATATTCTGTTATGTGGGAAATATATAATCTAAAATTTGAAAGCTTACCTAATATATAAAAAGAACAACCCTTTTCAACATCAGCAATAATGATTTAATGCAACTGTGAACATGTTGGATGACTGTTTGCCTTGTCATATAGCACTTTTTTTCAACCCTTATGGCCTTAATGTTAGATTCTGACAGGATTTGCGTCATTGATCCATATCACTGCCTCTCTGATGTCAGCATGTAGACGTGCAGTTATTGAGACATAGTTAACCTAATGTGCTACAATAAATCCCAAGCTCTATTTCCTACTAGGATAACAAAGAATGATTCATCATTGTTCACATTAGACTGATACTAAAAATAGCAGTGTTCACAATCTGTTGTATGTATGCACATTAATATCACAGTCTCCGTAGCTTTTTAAAAAGCACTAAAAATACTTTTGTTTAGAAATAGGTGCTTGGTAAACACATCTCCTACTTCAAGTTTTTTTTATCTATATATAGTTCAATTTAACCATAATAAGTCATGCTTCAAATTTTCTTAGTGTGCTTATCAATCATATATCTAAATCCTTAGCAAATATAATTATAGAAATTTTCAGTTACCTGTACACAGATAAATGAAATTTCCCATAATTCTGAATCATACTTAGGCCCCAAATCATCTAAGCAGTGAATAATAACTATGATTTTTTTATCTTCTGTTATTTCCTGCCTGTTTCTATTCTCAAATTATAATCACCACTTAAATTCCTAGACTTAAGGCAAGTACTAATTGCCTACCTCATGTGAATAAATGTTGCCATGTATTGTGTAGCCTTAACAAATAAGCCTTTCCTATTAATAGGGTATCCTTATATCCCACTTTATCTAGAACAATCGTAGTTTATCCTGTCATCTTGGTATGTAACCAGCTTAACATTTGTCCTAGACCACATGTGTCAAACACAAGGCCCTCGGGCCAAATCCAGCCCGCCAGGCCTTGCAATGTGGCCCGCACCGCGCTGTCATCACTGCACTCCGCTGTCAGTTTATGACATTGTCAGTTTATGACTGTTCAGTAAACCATTCGGCCCGTGATTTAGGCTGGATTTTAGATTTTGGCCCCTTCTCTGATTGAGTTCGATACCCCTATCCTAGACTATTCATTTTTAAACATAATATAATTAGTAGTTATACTAAAATAAGCTGTGATACATCTAGTCAACCATAATATTATGTTTCCAGATTCTGGCATGATCTCAGAATTCTAAGTAAGCAAGTTATTCATCTCTTGTTTTTATGTTTACCTATGATTAAATCTTATAAAAGGCAATCAGAATAAACCATTTTTCTTTTCCTGATCCTTGCCAGAAGCAAGTTAAGGAGAACAGTTAAGGGACTTTGTAGCAAAGCAAAGTACTCTTAGATATAGAGAGCTAAGGACTGCTAACTTCTTCCAGTCTCTGGAGGTGGTGGTGGCAGAAGTCATATGTGATGCTGCTGGCCATTTGATGTCATCAGGCCACTAGTTAGAGCAGGGGTCTTCAAACTACGGCCCTCGGGCCACATGCTGCCCGCAGAGGAGTCTGATCCGGCCCGCCAGGTTTTTTGGGCAGTGAGCGCAGCCGAGGTGTTATAGTAGGAATTAGTAGTTCATATAGTCCGGCCCTCCAGCTCTCTGAGGGACCGTGATCTGGCCCCCACTTTAAAAAGTTTGAGGACCCCTGAGTTAGAGGGATCAATGGGAAGCATTTAGGTTAGATGAATGTGAAATATATAAACAAGTAAAATCTAAATATTCCTGCAATAGAATATATATTTAAAAAATAGTCTGGTTTTGTCATTTATTATGTAAATCTATAACTTTGTTATTGCAGTGCTTTTTTTGTTTGCAATAAACCCCTTCAGCAACAATGAGCTAAAAAAAATCTAAATTTTGTGAAATATTCAAAAGAATCATAAAATGCAATGAGGGTGTGTTTTTTTTGTAAAAAATATTTGAAGGTATATCAGTGAAAATAATTTGGACTGAATATGTCACATTTTAGTAAGATTTAAAAAAAAAATAGATGTCCTTCACTTAGCAGAATTTGCTTCCAGCTCACCAGATAGTACCTCAGAATCAGAGTATTTTTAATATAACTGTTATAGTCCTAAATTAAAATATTATAGAAAAGATTTAATTGAAGGTATTCTTATTCTCAAAATAATTAGCTATAAAATATAACAGTTGCAAGCAATTTTATGAAAAAAATTAAAAATAGACTGTATTAAAAAGAGAAAATTTTCAGTTAAATACCAGTAATATAGAATTTTAGACAGTATAGCTAACAAACTAATGAAAATACATGGATATGTACTAATAATAATTGTTCTGCTTATACTATTTAATATTCAGATATTCAATATAAAGTAGTTGATAAAATGATCTTTAATGCACTCTGTGTTTTTATTTTTTATTTATTTAATTCTTTGTTGTTTAAAGTATTATATATAGTATTACATATGTCTCCTTTTTTCCCCATTGACTTCTCCCCAACCACCCCACTCTCCAACATACCCTCCCCCCAGTGTCTGTGTCCATTGGTTATGCTTATATGCATGCATGCAAGACTTTGGTTGATCTATTGCCCCTGCCCTGCCTCTAAAGTGTTTTTAATAAAACATTTTACTTTTTAAATATTTTAGTAGGACTCCTTTTCTTATCCGTCAATATGATAAAAATAGTCAATTAATTATGTTAACCCCTCCTACTGTTTTGAGACTAAAAATATCCTTTTTTTATGAAATGATGTGATGCTATATAGGATAGATTTCCTTCTATCTGTCTTTAATTCTCCCTCCTTCATTTTTATATCATTTAATTTTTTAAAAGCTGACTACCTTAATACATCTCTATAAAATTTTATTGGCACATAAATCCAAATACTTGGGAGATAGTATATTAAAATATAGTTGTGTGTCTGTATGGATTCCCAGCCGCCCTCATTCCCCAGTCCATCCAACTAGCCTTATTGTAACCAAACAAAAAATGGAGGTTCAACTGCTTGCCACAACTACAGTCAAATTCATGAGGCAGGTGCAGGTGCAGAAAGAAAGAAGTTTTATTCAAGAGCCCTATGACCTGGGAGAATGGCAGACTCCAGTCTCAAAGACCAATCTCTCTTCCTGCTCAGTCCCACCATTCTTACAGGGATGGTGGAAGAGCTTTTTTCCTATACAATTATCTTGCTTACTTTTAATGCACTTGGGCCTTGTCCATTCAAATTTCTAGTTTTGGCAAGCTCCGTGTAAGAACCTCCCCTTGCCTTTATCTTGGCCAATGGGGGAGACTCCTTGGCACTCCTCCTGACTGTCTACAGTAACATTAGAATAATCCTCACAGTTGCATTTTTACTTTTTAAGGAACCTCCATATTGGCTTCACCAGTCTGCATTCCCACCAACCATGAGAGTTCCCTTTTCTCCATATCCTCACCAGCACTTGTTATTTGTTGACTTATTAATGATAGCCATTTTGATAGATGTGAGATATCTCATTGCTAGAGGCTCAGTTCATGAAAATTCATGCACTGAAGAGGTGGTCCCTCAGCTTGACTTGCACCCTCTCACAGTCCGAGAGCCCTCAGGGCAGGAGGCGACCCAGCAATTAGGGGAGGGGGATGCCCCACCATACCTCTGCTGCTGCCACTGCCGGCAGCGTAAGCCTCAGCCGGCCCTGGTTTCCTGAACCTCAGCTACTCTGTGCGACAGCGCAGCCGCCATGCGAGGCTTGCCTGTGCCTCAGACTGGCCCTTGGTGGCTGGCAGCCACCATCCAAGGCTTGCCTGCGCCTTGGGCCAGCCCTGGGCAGCTGGGGGGCTGAAGGACTGGGGATTCCGGAGGCAAGTGTGTGGAGTGGCTGGACCCGCCTAGGGGCGGGCCAGGTCTTGCCACATGCCTGTGGCCCCAGTGGGGCTAAGGGGACTGGGCACCACCATCTTGTGGCTGTGGGTACCACCATCTTTGAGGGCAGGGCAGTCAATTAGAATATTCCCTCCTTATTGGCTGTGGGTGCCGTCATCTTTGCAACCACATAAGGGTCAATTAGCATATTCCCTCTTTATTAGATAGGATGGTTTTAATATTCATTTCTCTGATGATTAGTGATGTTGACATGCCAAGTCATTGGGGCCATGCTCTATAGCAGTTTGAGACATACAGTTCTTGATCTGTAGAAGATAAGGGCTAGCTTGACACTATGGTCCTTGGGGTCTTCATTTTAATCACATTTCAGCTCATACAAACAGGAGAGGTTATATGTCCCAACTCTAGAAAGAGTATAAGACCTGACTCCTTATATTACTTTTCTATCTTAATTTTCCCTTTTCTTCAAGTTGTCACCTATTTTGTTTGGGGGTTTCATTTTTTTTGGGGGGGGGGGGGGAACGGCATAGCTTTTGTTTTTGATGTTGTGTATATCTCTTAAATCTCCTAAAATTACCTTTAAGAACAAGTTTGGCTATTAAGTGATTCACTGACTTAATAGTTTTCCATAAGATATCCCCACTTAAGAAACTTGTAGAATCTTATCTTTGTAACAGTTAAGTGAGTTACATTTGGTTACACTTTTCTTTGTTATATACTCAGCAGATATTTCCGTGTATTGTGTGGGGGTCTTCCATTCAAATGTTCAGTGTTTTTCTATTTGTGGTTTATCTTCAAGTGAACTTTGGTATTGTGCTGTAGTTTTCTCATTTTGTAATTGGTAATATATTCTGAACAACAGAGGTAGTATAGTATAATAGTGAAGAGCATGGATTTCAGGGCTAGACCACCTAATTCTGTTTTCAGCTTACTAGCTGTAACACTTTGCAAGATACTTAGTATCTTTGTATCTTAGTTTCCTCACCTGTAAAATGGAAATAATAGTTGTTCTACTTCATAGGAATATTATACAGATTAAATAAGTTAATATCTGTAAAGCCCTTAGACCAGAGCCTGATACCTAGTAAGTGCTTCTAAATACTAATGTCACCCAAGTATAGTGCTAGTGATTGTGTTGACAAGCCTGAAAATTAGCAGTTCAGAACTGTGTTAAAATGTTATTAAGAATTCCATACAATTGGTATGATATTTCATGGTATTAATTTAAGAGAGCCTTCTGCAAAATATATAGTTGATAGTGTTTTGAAAAAAAAAGAATCAGGCTCATATTAAGTTTTCTAAAATTGTCATTTTATCAGGTAAAAAAGGGAAAATGGAAACTATGCAGCCAGCACAGGTCCACAGTTCAGGCTCTTGAGATTCAGGAAGTCTCAGGGAGTGTCGGAGATGGGTACGTGGAGAAACTGCATTTTGTGGCTCTGGGAAAGGGGCCATTTTTCTCTGCTGTGCACCTGACCAGTAACACTCCTCCTTACAGGAGGTGCACTAGCCCCACCCTCCTCACTCCCTGTGTCCCCACCGTGCCAATCTTGCACCTTGCAGAGAAGTCTGCTGGCTGTAGTCAGCCTGGGCCCAATGTGCAGACCTGTTTGGAAGGCAGACTCAGGAGTTGGTTGAACAGGTGGCAGGCAGAGGCAGATCCGGGGGTGTCTTGTGACTTTTGTTGACCTGCCCCTGGGCTTGGCATGGGTGGCAGCTGGCCTTGGTACACAGTTTGGCCTCTTCCATGTGGAACCAGGTTTAGAAGAGGCAACCACAAACTCTAGATCTTTTTGTAACTCCAAAAAGGTAGCTCAGGGCTGATCACAGGCAGCACATGACATTGACCTGTGCCAGAGATCCTCCCAGGAGTGCCCAGAATCAGCACTGTCCTGTGGAAACCTTCAGACTATATCAGAGCACAACCCAACTAGCTCTGCAAGTGGCACACCCAAAGGGAGATCTCAGTGGGCGCCAGATCATGCTGGGGCAAATTTCACTTCATCAGGTCAGCTCCCACAATACAACTTGTGCATTGTGGTCAGGGTCAATCCTCAGAGTCAGCCAGGCTGAAGGTCAACCCCACCCACTGACAGGCCAAAAGCAATCAAGACTCAACTACAACAGAAGGCCCACATAACCGACACATTGGACATTCCTGAAGCACCTACACAATAATCATCAGACTGTGTCATTGAAACTCACGAGATACCTACTACATAAGGCAACCATACCAAGACTGGAGTCAGCAGATCTACTTAATATACACAAACAAATACAGAGAGGTAACTAAAATGGGGATACAAAAAAAAGCATGCCCCAAATGGAAGAATCAGAGCAATCTGGAGAAAAAGAACTAAATAAAATAAAAGGCTAGCATTCAAAACAATGTACAGGGGTTATGAAATGTTAAAGGAATTTCTTTAAGAATAAAGAAAAAGAAGACCAACATAATTATAAAGAATAAAATGGCAATAAATATGTACATATCAGTAATCACTTTAAATGTAAATGACTAAATGCTCCAATCAAAAGATGCAGGTTAACTACTGAATGGCTATGAAAACAAGAAGTATTTATATGTATGCTTTCTATAAGAAACCCACATCAAAACAAAAAGACACAAAGATTGAAAGTAAAGGAATGGAAAATTATATTTTATGCAAATAGAGACCAAAAAAACTGGGGTACCAATACTTAAATCTAACAAAGTAGATATTAAAACAAAAACTATAACAAGAGAAAAAGAAGGACATTACATATGATAAAGGGATTAAGCCTTGTAAACATTTATGCTCACAGCATACAAGCCTCTTCTCTAACCAAAATGGTATGAAACTAGTAACCAATTTCAAGAAAATGTTTTGAAAAACGCAAACACATCGAGGCTAAATAACATGTTACTAAACATGAATGAGTTAACAATGAGATGAAGGAAGAAATCAGAAGTTACCTTGAGACGAATGAAAACTTAAAATCTCTGGGACACAGCAAAAGCAATCCTGAAAGGGAAATTCATAGTATTATAGGCCTCAAGAAAAAGCTCAATCTAATTTTACCTCAAGAAAAAGTTCAATCTAATTTAGAAAAAGACCAACAAATATAGCCCTAAGTGAATAAAAGCATGGAAATAATGATCAGTATGGAAATAAATGGAATAGAGTTATATATACACACACACACACACACACACACACACACACACACACATAAAAGATTAAAAAAAACAAGAGCTGAGTTTTTGAAAAGATAAACAAGAAAAAAAGAGAGGGGCCCCAAATAAATAAAATCAGAAATGAAAGAAGAAAAGTAACCACTGACACCACAGAAATACAAGGGATTATAAGAAAAGACTATTAACAACTATGTGCCAACAGATTGGACAATCTGGAAGAATGGGATAAATTTCTAAATATGTACAATCTTTCAAAATTGAGTCAAGAAGAAACAAAACCTGAACAAACTGTTTGCAACCAATGAAATCGAATCAGTAATCAAAAACTCCAGCAAAGGTTCTGGACTGGATGACCTCACCAGTGAATTTTGCAGGATATTCAAAGAAGAACTATATTCAAACTATTCCAGAAATTCAAGAAAATGCTCATTGCTGTATAATGCATTCCTATCATTTTAATACTCTCAGTGTATCCTTTTACTGTGCTTTTTATGAAAATTTTTGACATATGCACTTCCTTGAATTAACAAGTTCTTTAGAAAATATAAAATACATCTGTCTTATACTTTCCCCATTATAACTGAGATCCTTGAAAGTATGGATCATGTCACTAATCTTCAGCATTAGAACTTGGTAGCAATTGCAGCAATAGTAAAGGTATAGAACTAAGTCTCCTTGGAATGGTCCTGAAGACAAGTGAAAATATGAATGTAACCAAAATGACCAATAAAGCAAAGACCGAGTGGAGAAGAAAGTAGTGGAGGTAATAACAAGTGTAAAATATGGAGAGATAGCTTTAACCTAGTGAAAGAACAATAATTCTGCCGAAGCCGGTTTGGATCATTGGATAGAGCATCGGCCTGCAGACTGAAAGGTCCCAGGTTCGATTCCGGTCAAGGGCATGTACCTTGGTTGCGGGCACATCCCCAGTAGAGGGTGTGCAAGAGGCAGCTGATCAATGTTTCTCTCTCATCAGTGTTTCTAACTCTATCCCTTTCTCTTCCTCTGTGTAAAAAATCAATAATATATATATATTTTTTAAAAAGAACAATAATTCTGAAAATAACATTGAAAGGGTCCAATTTTATGCTGAGATATGTGGATGAGGTCAGTTTGGGGAAGGTCTTGAAAGAGTAGTAAGGATCTCTGATAGTCTCTCTAGAAAACAGGATCATTATTAATCATTGATAAATTCCTGAAAGAATTCCTGAGCAATGCTGACTGCTAAGTTGAAGTTCTAGAAAACTACATTTATAAGCAAGACAGTCTGAGTGCTATTTTTTAAATATATTTTTTATTGGCTTCAGAGAGGAAGGGAGCAGAAGAGAGAGAGAGAAACATCAATGATGGAGAGAATCATTGGTTGGCTGCCTCCTGCACATCCCCTACTGGGGTTTGAGCCAGAATCCCAGGCCTGTGCCCTTGATAGGAATCGAACCCAGGACTCTCTGGTCCACAGGCTAGTACCCTATCCATTGAGCCAAACCAGGGGCCTGAGTGTTATTTGATTTCTACAGTTCAGGTCTAAGAGAAGGGAAGGTAATTATCTGATTGATTGGATTTGGGGATTTTTCAGGGGGGAGGATTAGAAAGAAAGTCTATGAAGGCAGTGTTGAATCAAAAGAAAGGGGAGATAATTATGAGAAAAAAACAAATGTAGAAGAGAACTGGAGAGATGAAAGCTAGATATGGTGGCCAGAGACTAAAACATTAAACTTTTAAAAAATGTATCTTTATTGTTGAGACTATTACAGATATTCTTTTTTCCCCATTGACCCCTTCCACCCCGCACCCACCTCTCCCAGGCCTTCACTCTGCACTATTGTCTGTGTCCACGGGCTTTGCATATAAGTTGCCCAGTTAATCACTCTCTACCCACCCCTGCTATCCTTCTGAGATTTGTCAATCTGTCCCATAATTCTGTTTCTGGATCTATTTTGTTCATCAGTTTATTTTGTTCATGAAACTTTCAGATTTCTAACATGAGAGTGGAATTCTAAGTGAAAGTTTCAGGATGTGTCTTTGAACATGGGTTACTAAACACAGAATGGAAGAGAAGAATTCAAGAAAGTTTGAGACTAAGTTTTTAAGAACTGAAATAGTGCCAAAGTTCTCAGTGAGGACTGAGCATGACAGCAGTTAGATGGAGTAGAAGGTAACATACTCATATATTATATAACCTCAAGGAAAAAGAAACTTTAGCATGAAATGGGAACAACAGTGGTAATGGGGAAGCAGCCTTGAAGTATCTGGAGACTGCCTCAGAAGAGAAAGGGAGGTCTCTGCTCCCAGGGCTGCTAGAAAAACTGTCCTAGAGGAGAGCCAGGTTTCATTTAAGGGAAGTACATGAACAGGTGTTCTGTGAAAAGGTTGAGAACATACGGGAAATTATAATGGGAAAAAGCTTCTACTGAGCACAATTGAAAAGGTAACCAGTAGGTGGAAGGGGACAAAAGGGAGAAATGGGGACACTATCTGTCATATTGTCAACAATAAAATTAAATGTTTTTAAAAAGAAAGAAATGGAAACACAGCTGTGTGAGAACACAGCCAAAATGAGGAAGTGGGCTTGCTTGCAGGGGCTTGCTTTTTGTTTAGGGACTGAAAATCAGAGGCACAGTTGGAATTACCGAGGCTGAGTCCAGTATTTCAGGCCAGCCTTACCTTTTAGTAGGAACTCAGAAGTCAATAATCACCCTTCCCCGTGTGTGAGAATGGTCTTTTAAGGTCTTATCTCCTCTGAAGTGTCTAGCATGTATTTATTGACATCAAATTATCCCTTGCCAGTTCTTGTTCATTTATTTTGGTCACTGGCCTTTTGAACATGGTTATATATCCTTATATACTGGATTTTCTTCATTGTGTGCCCTTAGCATATTACTTAACTGCGTTTAGTTTCTTTGCCTGCCCAATGCCTACTGTACTCATTGTGAGGATTACGTGCGTTAACACATGTAAAACACTCCTGATGATATACTCTGCGTTATATAACTTTTATTGGGGGAGGGGGGAATAGTGATCATACTTTTATGTATATTAACTATCATTTATTGAGCAGTGTCAACCATAGTTAGTACTTTAAATTTATCAAATATGATTCTTACAATACTATGAGGTTATTTTAACCTTTTTACAGAAGGAAGCAGATTAGAAAAATAAATTGCCTTGCTAATAAATATGGAAGCTGTTATTAAAATTTATCTTTTTATACCAAAATTCATTTTCTTTCCACTCTGCAACTTGTTACAAGTCATAATAATTATCGTTACCTGTATATGTGTGTTAGCTATTAATAAATTTCTTTTCCATATCACCATAAAGTGGTGAAAAGGCCTCCAAAAGTTTTTAGTCTTCTTCCCCTCTCTTGTAATCTTTGGTCTCCTTCCTGGTCTCTAACTGCTTGGGTAAAGTGCTCTAAGCCTAAACCCATGATCTGTCTTTTCAGATTTCACAGATATGAGTAAAAGTGCCATCCACCAAATATCCATATTAAAATCCAGGGTAAATCTTAAATTTTAAAGAAAGAGAGGAAAAAAAGAGAAAAGAAATGAAAAGAAAAGAGAAACAGCAATAAAAGTAGTAGCCGTTATTATTAGCTTCAGGGGTAAATACCAACCTGAAACATAAATCTCCCCTTTGAGGACTGCAACTACATTGATCAATCTTATGTTCATAGTCAATTCTTTATGGGCATTTTTAAGGGCCGAGTATGGAATGTGGATCAAGTTACAGAAAGATATTCCACAGTGAATTTTCTAAATAAATGTTATAGTATCCTAAACTTTCTAAAGGGAAAGCGCAGGCTGGATAATAAAATTTGAATTAGAAGATTTTGCCTAGGATATTACTGGAGAAGCACGAAAACAAAGAGAATTGTTTTTACATCAAATATTTTTGTTACGTGTATTTTAATGAGCGTTTGATTTGGCTCATAGGGAGTCTGAAAGGTGGTCAAATTAAGGCAGCGACAGGAGATAGTCATTTAATCATTTACTAAATCCAAACGCCGCCTACTGAATCGGCTGCTTTTCCTTCTTTCCTTTCCGCGGTTAACTGCGGGTCACGTGATGGCGTCACGTGACTCGGTCAAAGGCTCTTTTCCTCGGCTTTGGGGGAAAAAAAGCGAACCGTTCTCCAATTAAAACTGTTAACGTGTACTACGCTGTTTCCTTGTCGGATTTTCTTGTTCCCTGCTGCTACTGTAAAAACAAAATGAGTGGTAAGATTTGCTGGCTGTTTACGAACATTATTTTTATTTTAAAGCATAGGAAGTGCTGTATTAAGCTAAAGTGTGTGCGTGCGTGCGTGTGTGTGTGTGTGTGTGTGTGTGTTTCAGAAACTGCCAAACGTATCGCTATAAAAATATTTTAAATTGTTGCCACGTAGTTATAAAAGATAAGACTCTAGAGTTGGACTGATTTTATATTCCACAGAATGTTTCTTTCCAGCGTTTTTATCTTAGTAGGTTTTTCGTTTTCACAACTGAAATCTGAACATTGGCATCAGATTATTTGGAAGCCATTGTGAAAGCTTGCTTATAAAGAGAATGTAGCACATCAGCTCGTTTCATTTTAAGAATTTAAACTCAGAAATATTTGTACATTATTTTAAAAGAACTCAAGTGTTAACGTATGCTAATAAATAGAAGTTTACTTATACTAGATGATATATCCCCTTTAATAAGTCATTGATGGCGCTTTTAAGGAATTGAAGTGAGGGGGCTCTCAAATTTCTTAAGACGATTGGTGAATAAAAATATTTCTTCTTCTGCAAGATTTTGGAATAAGAAATATGCCCTTAAAAATAATCAATAGCTCTATGACTTAGGACAGATTTTGCTCAAATCATGTAGATTATTCAGAAGCTGCTGGGTGTATCTACGTTTATTCAGATATAGCTAAGCAGGTGTGCATTTAAACATTTGCATTTAATGATACAATCTGTAACACTTTTAGCTTCATTGGAATAAAATTCTTCTCACTGCTTTTAATAATTAGATTTTGTAGTTAATCTTTTAGTACTTCCTAAATTAAAAAGTATTATTGTGCTAAGGAGGCAATCACATTTGTATTGAGTATGTAAGGTTTTAGGACTTGGCTACTATAGTCAGGAATAGCAACAGAAATGTAAATATTGTAGTTTGAAACATCAGTATTTGTATTTACTATATTTACACAATGGTAGTTTTATGTAAAGTTCAGTGTTTTTAGATATAAATATAGTACCCCTGAATTGCCTCTTTAAAAGTTAATCATGCACCATTTCTACCTCAGGATAAGGAAATTTACTTGCTAGAATGAATTGATTACTTCCTAGGGAAATTAGTTAATCATTATTCCAGGACTGCAATTAGTAATATATTTACTACTGGTTTATTTTGGGTTGGGTTTGTTTTATTCTGTTTTCAGTATCACACTTAAATATAATTAAAGGCTAAAATAGAATTTCATATTACTAAATTATAAACTATTTGACAGCTTTCAAAATAAAATATTGTTTGAATTATAACCAAATAGTATTTACATATTGATGTTTTTAGTAAAAGAAGGGCAACACAAAGTAGTTATGTAGTTTTACAGGTTTAAATTTAATCAGAAGTAACTTTTTTACTCTGATGCTAAGAAGAAAACAAAACACTATACTAATGACTTGATACAAGGATTAAATTTGACAACATGTGAAAGGAATCACAGTCCATGGCATATATACAGTAGTAGAAACTCAATAAATGTTAAATTCCTTTATTAAGATTACAAACAAGATTTTCAAGGAATTCTCTTTCTGGTTGCCAGCTAAATTTCACGTATTGATTAATAATATCTGTCTAAGCCAACTCTCAGGATTCAGAAGTAAACCAGCATTAGTTTAAAACTGTTCTCATTTTCTCTTGAGTCCAGCATATAGAAGTTAAAAGGTGAGTTTTAGATGAAGCCTTTCTTGCCTAGAATTATAAAACACCTCACAAATTTTATTTAGTAATTCAATAATTAATGTCTTAAATTTCAGAAAAATTTGTTTTTCCTTTCTTTTTCATGAACATAAAGATAATGAGGCTTAACTTTTCTTAGAAGCATTAGAAGCATCATAGCATGCTTAAGTCTCAAATTACATTAGTTACCAGTAATGTATAATATTTTATTTTAATATTTCCTGAATATGTAATTGAACTATATCCTTAGAAATGAAACAGCCTGGTTTTCTATCCTAATTTTACCATTTAGGTAAGCTTAACCTCTCTGCCTTAATTTACATTTTACACATCAGGAAAATGAGAGTAATAATATTTTCCTAATAGAATAAGTATGAAGAGAAAAAAAATACATAAAAGGCCTGGCACACAGTAAGTTAGTATTAGCTATGTAAAATTAGATATTGTAAGATAATATTCTGAACAACTCCATGTATTTAGTGGACTAGTTTTGAATGGAAAGAGTATTTTATTGAAAAGTTATTTTTATAATCATCTATTTCATAGCATAATTTGGTAGTCTGCCCCCCACACATACATACACATGCACTCCATACTTCCTCTTAACTACTTGAGTGTTTTCCCTATTGTCTTCCTTCCTTACCCCTTCTCTTCCCTTCTCCTATTCCTTTTCTTTACTCTCCCCTTCTCTCCTTCCCTTCCAGCCCCTCTGAATTCTCTCCTGTCCTCTGCCTTACCCTCCCTATTCTCCCTGCTTCTCTTCCTTTGCCCCTCCCTTCCTCTCTTCCTTTTTGCCTTTATCTTGTCCCCTGCCCTCCCTTCTCACCTCTCTCCCCTTTTTCCTTTCCACTGTTTAGTATTTCCTTTCCTGGATCCCCTTTTTTCCTACATTCTCCTTTCAGTTTCCCTATCTCTCACCTCCCTTTTCCTACTCGCACTACCACTTTGTTGTTTGATCCTTACCCCTTCTCCTTCCTCAGAAAGAGGAATGTACCTATCTATGGAATTGCTGGCAACCTCCATGCTTTTTATTTTGTTTTTCTGAGTTATGTGTAATGTTACCCGTGAAATTTCTTTTCTGCCCTATAATTAAGTTTTTTCTCTTTTATTTCTTTTATAACTGAGATCCATTATATGTACTGCAGGTTGGAATTCTACATATAAAAGGAACTCTTTCCCCATTATGTTCTTCATCAGACTCTTGGGTACTTCTCTTTCCTTAGAAATGAGTAAGGCCCTTTGAGAGTTTCATTTCAAGTTATTAAAACCATTGGGTGACAGGACAGTGCAGTCTAAAGTTACCAGGAAAAGGGATCTGAAGGTGGGATTTTCTTTTTAAGTTAAATAAAGCAAGTAACATTTTAGTTCCTAGAAAGAATAAAGCACACCTTCCAAAGTGCCTGTTTTATCTAAGAAAGGTTAAGAGAAAAGGTAAACAAGATACAATATTTATAAAAGTTGTTTGGAAAAGATATGCTATAAAAATGAAAGGAAAACATAGAATAAAATAAGCTGATTTTTCTCTTCTTTTTTTTTTTTTTAAAAGAACTTTTCAGTGTAAGAAACAAAAACCTTTTTCTGAGACTAAAAATACATGTATGGTGTTTTTATTTGTTCTCAGGCCCCCCACAGACATGGCTTACACATTACATATGAGGCTTATTTAACTAACAAAGCAAGTTCCAAATTCCTAACTATTCTTCCTTTTATTGTTTTTTCCTCATGCGTTTTTTTTTTTATTTTTTTCCTATTACTTTTCAAAATTTTGCCTTTTTTTATCTTTCATTTGTTTTATATGCAAAGTTTGGTTTTATTTTCTTCGAGGTCAGTATTTCTAAATTTGCACAATAATAAGAGTCACCTGGGATATTTATAAAATAAATATGCTGATTCAAGACTCCTGTTTACTATAAGCATACTAAATAAAAATCTCAAGGAGAGCCTGGAAGTCTGTATTTTTACAAGTTTCTCTGGTGACTATTTTGATCACCAGGCAAGTTTGAAAAACACAGCTGCAGGTAAAGCAGTCAGTGCACTTTATAAGATAGAGTTTCATATTTTATAACACATGAATCATCTGAGTTTCTTTTTATAGTTATATAGACCCTATTAGTTTGAGTGTTTAGATAGGTGTAATTCATATTGTTTTCAGCTTAAGCTGTCTAAGTAATCCTGGATTAATACATCATCTCTGTGGCCCATTCAGGTCCTGCTCAGGTTCCAATGATGTCTCCAAATGGTTCTGTGCCTCCTATTTACGTGCCTCCTGGGTATGCCCCACAGGTATGTTTTTATGTTATTTTTCTTTTAATACCTATATAATAGAGATCATAATGTTACTTTAATTCCCAGTACAGTGTATCTTTGGTAAATTTGTTTCAAATACTTTAGTACATTTGGTGTATTTATAAAGGAGAAAAAAATTAAATTGGTAGCACTTATCATTTGGTTTTTCTTTGGGTGTTGAATTATAATAGAGAATAAATTCTAGAGTTTTGTCCCCTCAATATGTGAATAATGTAAGTACTATAAATGTTAAAGGGTACCTACACTAACATTTTGTAAGTGAATTATTTGCTTAGAAGTAACCCAAGATATGCTTCCAACCTTATTCATACAGTGGCTCACAGTTAACCCATAATAACTATATGGCATATTGTAGTAAATCGAAGAGAATTGAGACCTGTAAACCTGCAACTCTAAGGACAAAGGGGATCAATATTATCACACACCTGTAAGGCTTCCCTCACACCTGTTGGAAATTTCTCACTTAAAGAATAAAGTATAACCAACTAACTTATTCAGGCAAACTGAATTAAACTATAATATACTGCAGGTGTTCGGTATATTCTGCTATTAAGATTCTGTGTAATTTATACTCATTCCTAAAATCTTTTTGGAAGTACAAAGTTTCTTTTCCTAGCAATGAATTTATACTTGAAATTTTCTTCAGGCCTTCTTATTTCCTTCCTAATCATGCCAGAATATTGGTTGGCTATTGTAAGTGGATTCATTGCCTACTCTAAGAAGTCCACCACTATATGAATGGCAGCAAAAAAAAAAAAAAAAAAAGACCATGCTTGTGGGGAGAATAAAAAGAGTGTGAAAATTAGAGTCAGAAAAGCTAGATCCATATCTTCTCTTAAAACCTGGCTAGCTGCATGCCCTTGGACATATCAACTTCCTTGAATCTCATTGTCTTCATGTAAGATGAGATGATAGCATATTTGAAAGTACTTTGTAAGCTTTTCAGAAAAATATTCTGCTGTTTCTACACTGACACTGTTTAACACACTGACTCCTTAATTTATTGTGGTGTCCATTCTGCCTATTAACTAAATCTGCTTTGCTGGGTACCAACCTCAGAGGCATATTTTTCTATCTTAATCTTCTTTGACCTCTATTTGACACCATTGATCTGGGTTACTCCAGATTTTCTTGACATAATGCTATTCTGATTCTTTCAAGCAACTTCTCTGGTTGTTTCTTTGCAGAACTTTCTCCACTTATATAAGACTAGTCCTGTTTCAACAAACGTATTGAATGACGCTGTGTGCCAAGTTATGTATTAAGTACTAGTGACAGAAAGATGATTATGACAAATTATTTTGGTATAATTATAAGGTATCCTGCTGTTTTCTCAGCTAACAGTACTTTTTGTTTTTATGGCAAATTGTTGCCCTTCTCATTTATGACCTCCTAGAAGTAGCTTTCCTTCCTTGAACCTTTCCAAGGTGCCTGTGCTTTTGGTTTTCATGGCACATTGTGATCCCTCTTTCAGTGAATGAATCACACTGTTTAATTAATAAATTATCTTTTCTAAGAAGATTATGAATTATTACAGTTCCCCTATTCAACAGTAAAATATATTGAGTGCTCACATATGCCAGGCACTCTGCTAGGTGCTTAGGATATATCCATGAATAAAAGAGGCAAAGACTTATGTCCCTCTGTAGTTTACATTCTTGTGAGGAGAAACAAGCAACAAGCATAATAAATGGATAAATCTTATAATGTATTAGGTGGTGAGTGATGTGGGAAGGAAAAGAAAAATAGAATTGATTACATTTTAAAAATAGGGTGGTCAGACTAGATCTCATTGGAAAGGTAACATTTGAACCCAATCTTGAAGGGCAGATTTAAGCCGGTCATGCATTTATTTGGGAAAGAGGATTCTGGGAACAGGGACAGCAAGGAGGCTGCAGTGGCTATACTGAGTCCTCAAAGCATAAAATGGTAAGTAATAAGGTCAGAGAGGTAACAGGACCAGATAATAAGCAATTTTACTCATCTTTATTTCCTCAGTGCTGACCACAGTGCTTGTTATATAGAAGTTCAATAAATACTTATAAATTAATCAAATAATCATCCAAGGTGAGAGGTTCTATATCTTTAGTCTAAGAGCCACTAAAATAATCTTCCCATATTACTTTGAACTTTTCACATGTTATCATAAAGACCTTTTAGTTGGCTTGTTCACTCAAGGAAGTCTAGAATTCTTGACATATAAAGCCTTACACAGTTCTGCCCTACCCTTCACCTGATATGCCTAATCACATCCCTTTTTGCAGCCAAACATGATTACTCACATACTCACTTGATGTTTTCCTTCTCCATGGTTTTGTTAATGCTGTTACCTGGGGCATGTTATTTATTCCCTCATAGACATTGTAGTCCTGGTAATTTTTTGTTATAGGGGTTTGTCTTCTGTGTTATAGAGTAACTAGAGGCCCCATGCACGAAATTCATGCATGTGGGAGCGGGGGGGGGGGGGGGTCCATGCACGAAATTCATGCATAGGGAGGCTCGCAGTAGGATTGGGCCTAAATGGGCAGTCAGACATCCCTCTCATAATCCAGGACTGCTGGCTCCCAACTGCTCGCCTGCCTACCTTCCTGATTGCCCCTAACTGCCCTCCCCTTCAGGCATGGTCATCCTTAACTGCCCTCCCCTGCAGGCATGGTCATCCCTACCTTCCCTCCCCTGCAGGCCTCATCCCCCCAACTGCTCTCCCCTGCAGGCCTGGTCCCCCCTCAACTGCCCTTCCCTGAAGGCCAGGTCACCACCACCCCCAACTTCCTTCCTCTGTTGGCCTGGTCACCCCTAGCTGTCCTCTCCTGTTGGCCTGACTGCCCACAACTGCCCTCCCTTGTAGGCTTGGTCCCTCCCAGTGCCCTCCCCTGCTGGCCATCTTGTGGCAGCCATCTTGTGTCCACATGGGGGCAGCCATCTTGTCTGTTGGAGTAATGGTCAATTTGCATATTACTATTTTATTAGATAGGATAGAGGTCTGGTGCACGGTTGGAGGCCGGCTGGTTTGCCCTAAAAGACGTCCCAGATCAGGGTGGGAGTTCTCTTGGGGCATGGGGCGGCCTGGGTGAGGGGCCTGTGGTGGTTTGCAGATGGGTCACGCCCCCAGGCGACCCAAGCGGAGGCCCTGGTATCTGGGATTTACTTACCTTCTACAATTGAAACTTTGTAGCCTTGAGTAGAGGCCAGGGCAGGAAAAAAGCTTGGCTTCTTCCATTGCCAGGGGCAACCCAAGCCTCCGGCTGGCTCCAGTTCCGTGGCTGTTGCCATTTTTGTTGGGATTTATTTATCTTCTATTATTGAAACTTTGTAGCCTTGAGCGGAGGCCAGGATGGACAGAAAGCTTGGCTTCTTCCCAAGCCTCCTGCTCTCTCCAGCTCTGTAGCTTCTGCCATATTTGTTGAGTTAGTTTGCATTCTTGCTTCTGATTGGCTGGTGGGTGTAGCTTGTGGGGGTAGTGGAGGTACAATCAATTTGCATCTTTCTCTTTTATTAGATAGGATTAGTATCATCCCTGGCCTTTGGCCTGTACCCAATAAGATGACAGTAGTACCTCTAGCCCGAAATTGTGACAACCAAAAATATCTCCAGATCCTGCCAAATATCTGTGGGGCAAAATCACCTCTGGCCAGGAACCACTGGCTTTTATCATTTTTACCCCTAAGATTCTGTAGTGGTTCCCTATTTTGCTGAGAGTAAATGCTGAAATCCAAGTCCTTAATAGCTAAAACAGCCCTACCTGACCTGGGTAACTAACTCTTACTCCCTAATCTCTTTGACCGTATATGCTTCTGTCCTTCGTTTTCCTCCTTTATGCTGATCCAATCACTTCTACGGTACTTTAGGGTCTTTGTTTTAACTCACCCCTCTACCCAGAACACTCTTCCAGATTTCTGCATAGCTAATTCCTTCAGTTTCTTCAAGTCTGTTCTCAAATTTCATTTTGCCAATAAGGCCTATTCTGATCACTATTTTATATTATGACTTGTCCCCTTCTAATTCACCCTTTTTTTTTTTTTTTTAAACTTTAGGTTCTTTTTTTTTTTTTTTTAATATATTTTATTGGTTTTTTACAGAGAGGGATAGAGAGTTAGAAACATCGATGAAAGAGAATCATTGATCAGCTGCCTCTTGCACATCCCCTACTGGGGATGTGCCCACAACCAAGGTACATGCCCTTGACCGGAATCGAACCCGGTACCTTTCAGTCCTCAGGCCGACGCTCTATCCATTGAGCCAAACCGGTTTCGGCCATAATTCACCCTTTTTAAAATGTTTTTATTGATTTCAGAGAGGAAGGGAGAGGGAGAGAGAACATCAGTGTTGAGAAAGAATCATCTATCTGCTGCCTCCTGCACACCCCACACTGGGGATCAAGCCTGAAACCCGGGCATGTGGGGCAGGAATTGAACCATGACCTCCTGGTTCATGAGACTCAACTGAACTACAACAGCCAGGCTAATTCATCCTTTTTATTCCATAGTATTTATCACTTTGCTAAATAATTTACTTTCATTGTTTTCTTTGTTTGCCCTTGTGTGTATGAGCCCCCAGTCTTAACGTTTTTTCTCTCCTAAATTATCAATGTTTTGTTTTATTCATAAATAAATATGTTTTATAAATGAGTAGAGGAGGTAAAGTTAGAAGTAGATTTGAAAGAATATATGAGATAGATCCAAGTTTTATATTAAGGAAAAGCAAAGTGAAGAAGAAAGATACAGAAATGTATATATAAAGATAGGTTTTTAAGTATACCAGCTTGGCTAGAGTTAAAGGTTCAGGATTTGGTGTAGAAGAAAGACACAGCTAGGAAGATGGGTTATAGAGCCAAGTTGAATGCCAGGTCAAAGGATATGGACTTTAATCCTATCAGAAATGGGGTCATTTGAGATTTGTGAGTTGGAGAGTTGATAAAGGTAATAGTAACAGACCCTGTGGTTTGGCCACTTAAATTTATTCTAAACTTCTTCTAATGCCCCTTTCTGTAAGTGAGAGGCTAAGAAGCTATGAACAGTTTCCAGATTCTCTTCAGCTAGGGCTTCAGATATGATTTTGTGTCCAGATATATACACTGTCTGAGATAGAATCCAAAACTGAGTTAATTAGGGAGAAAGATGTGATATTGAGGCATCCATTTTGCTGGAAGCAAGGCATTCCAATTCTAGAACTAACATATTTTTTTAAAACACAGTGAATTCATCACCAGGGGAGGGTAATTTAATGGACTATTTAATAAGAACTATCTTCTTTCTAAAGCAGTAATTTATTTTTTTCTTTAGGCTTATTTATACCCCAAATAAGTGTGTTTTCTAACCTATCTACCAAGAACATAATATATGTTTACATGTAAAACTGGCTATTTTTAAGCATAATAAAATTCGTTTTTCCTGAAAAATATCTGAATTTTCCTTTGAGATAGCACTTAACATTTTAATTCTTTTCTGTTTCCTTAGGAAAGGTATTATTAGCCATTTTTTATACCTCGGTAGTAATCAATTAAGTCTAAAGAGAGTAAAGACCCTATTTTAATAGAGGGATTCCAATTTTTGAGATAACGTGCTATATCTTTTTGGGGTTTCCTATATGTCCTTGCTGCTTCCATGAGGTTCGAAGGGAAAATATCCATCATTTAAATCCTTTCCCACAATTCTGTTTATCTCATAATAGATTTATTTTAACAGCTAGAGTATACACTATTTGGTTCATGTATCACTCATCTCTTCTTCAGCTTCCAATTATTTATGTACCTAATTAATGTACACCAATGTGAATTGCATCATCATTCTAACTCAATACCTTTTTTCCTTTTCTTTTTTTTTTAATATATCTTATTGATTTTGTACAGAGAGGAAGGGAGAGAGATAGAGAGTTAGAATCATTGATGAGAGAGAGTCATCGATCAGCTGCCTCTTGCACTCCCCCCTACTGGGGATATGCCCGCAACCAAGGTACATGCCCTTGACCGGAATCGAACCCGGGACCTTTCAGTCCCCAACCCGATGCTCTATCCATTGAGCCAAATCGGTTTCGGCCCTTTTTTTCTTTATAATGAAGGAAGTTGAGTTTCAGGGAAATTGTCTTCTAAACAAAATAAATTAGTATTGTTTCCAGGATTTTAAAAAAAAAAAAAAAAAGTCCTTTTCCACATTGTGGCCCCTATTTTAAAATGTGTAATTTCTAAGACTTTAAACCCACAAATATTTTTTCTTAAGTAGGTGTTATATTAGATTTTGTCTCCCTTACAATGATCTTCCTTTAACTGTTAAAATTGTACCAGTCATGGTCATAAGAATTTTGTACCTGAATTCAATATATGTTGGAGCTTTAGTAGTCTGGATCCAGCTTTTTACCTATTTCTATTTCACAATGTCTTGTTTTCCCTCAGCTCCCACCCATAATACAGTAAAATAATTTCTAACCCTATTGTGTCCAAACCAAAACTCCCCTTGAGTCTCCCTTCATTTTTACCACATCACTAGATGCACATAACACATTGGATAAATATCTAATATCATAGCTCATTGTTTATATTATTATTATTTTTCTAACCTCATTAATGTTCTAAGATTTATATTGCATTATATAACAAAAACTACTTCATTGTTCAATGCCAATTCACATATACTTAATTTATTTAATAAAGTCTTTTCAAATTGATTCTGTAGTATTTTTTAAATTAACATTTAATGGTATAAAAATTCTTACTCTAACATATTTCAAAAGAATTGCTTACAGTTTATGGAAGAAACTTTTAATCTAATGTTGATTTTATAGGTTATTGAAGACAACGGTGTTCGAAGAGTTGTTGTGGTTCCTCAAGCGCCAGAGTTTCATCCTGGTGGCCACACAGTCATACATCGTTCTCCTCATCCTCCTCTGCCAGGCTTCATTCCTGTCCCAACCATGATTCCCCCTCCACCACGCCATATGTACTCACCAGTGACTGGAGCTGGAGACATGGCAACACAGTATATGCCACAGTATCAATCTTCACAAGTATATGGAGATGTAGGTAAGACATCTAAAAATATTCTTGTTTTATGAAGTTGGCTATTCTCTGCTTGATATAATAGGTGCTATTATCATATTATATAGAAGAAACAAAAATGATAACAGTATCACAATCATTTTCTGTTATCTAAGCACTAGGCTAAGTATTTCATACTCGTGCTCATCCTGCAAGGCAGATGAGTAAACAGAAAATCAAAGAGGGGAAGTAACATATGTCATGTAGCAACATTTAGTGGGGACACATTCAAACAAGAGGTCCTCTCCTCTGTTAGGCTGACTAGGCTCTTTAAAAAATTGCACCCAGGAATAATCACCACATTGTTAAATCCTGAAGGCTGTCCTGCCACTAACCCAAGTTCTGTTGAGAGATTGAGGGGGAAAAAACAGTATACATAACCTCTGCCCTTAGGGAATTGATAAATTGTTGGGAAATACGGACAACACTACACACAAAATAGTTTCCTCTTTTTTCCCTGTGGGTTGAAATACCATCTGTATACTGAGAACTCTCAAATTTGTATCTTCACTAAAACCTCTTCTCTGAGCCACAGACTTATATTTCTAACTGGCTTCTTGACAACTCCACTTAAATGTCTCATACATCTCAGTTACTACACCATTTCTAAACATAAAATATAAATCTAATCATGGAACCTGCTTTTCTCTATCTTTATCTCAATGTATAGTACCACTGTCCATTTAATTTGCTCAAGTGAAAACCAGTTGGTAAAATTTGATTCCTCCACATCATTTGGAATTAGTCTTATTTTTAGAAATTTCCCAGATCTATCTACTTTTTCTTAACTGCTACTCAGATCTAATCCACCATCACCTCTTGTCAGGACAAGTGCAACATCATGCTCCCAGTTGGCTTTCTGCTGTCATTCTTGCCTCCAGCCATTCAGGAGCGGCCAGAATAATCATTTCAAAATATAAATCAGACTATTCTATTTTAGTAACTTCCCTTTGCATTTAAAATAAAGTCCTAAACCGTTCCTCAGGCTAAGATTTCTCCACCTTAGTATTCTGATGTTTTGGATGGATAAGTGTTCGTTGTGGAGAACAGGACCTGGCTTTGCTGTAGTATGTTTAGCAGAATCTGCCTTCTACCCACTAGATACCAGTAGTAGTCTATCTACTACAACTCTCCCTCACCTTAACCAGTTGTGACAACCAAAAATATCTCCAGACATTGCCAAATGACCCTTAGGAGCCAAAATTGGCTCTAATTGCAACCACTGCCCTGGACAAAGCTCTGTCCTATGGCTTCTGATTGCCATTGCCCTCTTGTCCCCCCACCCCCTTCAGTTTTTCAGAACCTCCAAGCTCTTTCTTGCCTCAGAGCCTCTGCACATGGTTTTCTCTCCACCAGGAATGCTCTTCCTCCTTTTCCTTGGAAAGCTCTTTTTTTTTTTTCTTTAGGTTTCATCTTTCAGAGAAACCATGTATGACCTTGCACTGAATCAGTCTCTAGCACTGAAATCTGTTTGTTTCTTTCATAAAACTGAGCACAGTTTGAATTTTGTATGATTTTCTCCCTTACTTGACTGTAAATCCCCTAAAAATTGAATCTGCTTTTTTCATCACTGTTTCTCTTGCCGTTAGTTAACAGAACCTGTTATTTATGCTTAATAAATTTGAAGGAGATATAACTCTAAATACAAAATTTAAAATATGCAATACTTCCCTAATCAGTTTGGCTCAGTGGATAGAGCATTGGCCTGTGGACTGAAAGATCCCAGGTTCGATTCTGGTCAAGGGCATGTAGCTTGGTTGCGGGCACATCCCCAGTAGGAGGTGTGCAGGAGGCAGCTGATTGATGTTTCTCTCTCATCGGTGTTTCTAACTCTATCCCTCTCCCTTCCTCTCTGTAAAATAAGCAATAAAATATATTTTAAAAATAAATAAAATAAAATATGCAATACTGCCTCAAGTAGTAGATACAATCTATTTTTCAAACTTATTTTTATTGCCCAATTAATGCATATTGATTCTGTAAGTCTGGGTTGGGTTTCTACATTTCTAGCAAACTCCCTGGTGAAACTCTAATGAACGTGCTTTTGAGTAGCGAGAGTTTTTTGTTTTAATGATTTTTAGAGAGCAGAAGAGGGGGAAGAGAGAGAGACATCCACATGAGAGGGAAACATCTATCGTTTGCATCCGCATGCTCTCCGACCAGGGATAGGACCTGCAATTTGGGCATTTGCCCTAACTGGGGATTGAACCCACCACCTTTTAATGTACATGATGCTCCAACCACCTGGACCCCACTGTCCAGGGCTTGAGTTGCAGCAGTTTATATTACAAACCAGTCTCTTCTATTTTCTTACTGTTAATTTTGACTTAGTTTTTTTAAATGTGTTTGAGAAAATTAAAGAAAAATTACGTTACAGTTACTATTATTTTGCATTGTTAAAAACCATTCTTATTCAAAGGAGGTATACATTAAATTACATAAATATGATTCACAGTGATGTGAAGGAAAGTGAAGCATACAAACCCATGAAGAGTACAAATCTTAAAAACTAGCTACCTGGTGGTGGAAGACAAGAACCTTATTGTATGTGAAGTTATAAGCCAAGGAATTTACCACTGTATCCTAATAACAGACAATTTATTTTATAACCAGTACCTATTTCCATGATCCTTTTCCATATTTTGTATAGATCCCAAAGTGGTACTTAATCCAACATTTCACTGTTAGCTACCGTTATTCAGCCTGAACTTTGCTAGACACTGTGCTGAGACATGTATTATATCACTTAAAACTCAATAAAATTCTGCAAAATAACAGATGAAGAAACTGAGACTCAATAATGTTAAATAATTTTTGCATGGCCTCTGCTAGTTCATTGCTGAAGATTTTAACCCTATATTTTTTTATAATAAAGTTCCTGCTCTTTCTACTGCATATTCTTTGTAATCCCCTCCCCCCCACCATGGTTGCTTTATATTGAGGGATAAAATATAAAAGCATTTGGATAACTACATTTTAAAAGTATTACTAATTACAGTTTCTGTGTTTTTTCTTCTTTTTTAAATATTTTTATTGATTGCAGAGAGGAAGGGAGAGGGAGGGAGAGAGATAGAAACATCATCAATGAGAGAGAATCATGGATTGGTGCCCCCTGCCCGCCCCCTACCCTTTCCCCCCCCCACTGAGGATCAAGCCTGTGACCCAGGCAAGTGCCCTTGGCTGGAATTGAACCCGGGACCCTTCGGTCCATAGGCCAACGCTCTATCCACAGAACCACATCGGCCAGGGCTGTTTTTTCTTCTTTTATTAAGATATGATTTATGTAAAAAATTTACCACTTTAAAGTGTACAATTCAGTGGTTTTTAGTATATTCACTATATATCATATTCACTACTGCTATCTAATTCCGGAACATTTCTATCATCCCAAAAAGAAACTCTGTGTCTATTCACAGTCAGTTCCATTTTCCTTTACCCTATCTTCTAATCTATTTTCTATCTCTATGGATTTTCCTATTCTAGATATTTCCTATAAGTGTACATACAATATGTATAGTTGATATAAATATTTATACAGTGTATAGCCTTTTGTGTGTAGCTTTCTTAACATATATTTTTCAAGGTTGTAGCATACTAATATTGCTATATTCCTTTGTATTTTAAAAAATACTCCATTATGTGAATATAATTTTATTTCCCCATTTATTAGTTGATGGACATTTGTATTATTTTCACTTTTTGTTTATTATGAATATTAATGCTGTGACATTTGTATTCAGTTTTTGTGTAGACACGCGTTTTTATTCTGGGTATATAAGAGTGGAATTGCTGGCTTATATGGTAATTCTATATTTAACTTTATGGGTAACTACAAAATTGTTTGCCCTATTTTACATTCCTTCCACTCTTTCTAAAAATCAATGGAAAAAATATTCTCTGGTAAGGATTAATAGAACAGAAAAACGAATATTGTATTAAATTTGTTAAAGCATTGATAAATTAAAACTTGACTGATATTTTTGTGACTTTGTTTTAAAATGTTATTTTTACAGATTTTAAATTTAAAATAAAAATAAGCTGAGAACACTTGCTTTAACAGTATTGAGTATATTAACTTTATTATTGTATGACTTTTATTTGAATGAATACATTTTTTAAAATCATAACCTTAAATTTACAATATTCAAAGATTCTATTAGTAAATGAGCCACTCATTTCTTTTCGCTGACTCCGAAAACTTTATTTTTTAGTGATGATTTGCTTTTTTCAATCATCAGGGAATTTAAGTTGAGGCAGGTGGTGATTTTCTTTTTACCTATTTTATATGTTTGAAGTTAAAAGAGATGCTAAAAGCCGAGACCGGTTTGGCTCAATGGATAGAGCGTCGGATAGAGCGTCGGCTTGGGGACTGAAGGGTCCCGGGTTCGATTCCGGTCAAGGGCATGTACCTTGGTTGCGGGCATATCCCCAGTAGGGGGTGTGCAAGAGGCAGCTGATCGATGACTCTCTCTCATCGATGTTTCTAACTCTCTATCTCTCTCCCTTCCTCTCTGTACAAAATCAATAAAATATATTTAAAAAAAAAGAGATGCTAAAAGTAATGGATACTAAATAATAAAAGAAAAAGAACTGTCCACAGCTCAATTCATGTCTTATTCCCCACCTATGATAATCATAGCATACCACTATGCTATTTCTATGAAGAGTGACAGTTACTTGGGAAGAGGTGAAAGAAAGGAATGTCTCTGTAAACTTACTACGTGTGTGTGTGTGTGTGTGTGTGTGTGTGATAAAGTCATAAAGTTTGGATAAAGTTTGTTTCTGTCAGCTGAAGAAACAAATAAGTTTTGTTTTTTGTTGTGGTTTGTTTTTTTGTGTGTTTTTTTTTACAAAATTATTCTTTGAAATATTTTGTTTTATATAATTATGATAGATTTATTTTCTGTTCTTTTCTCATTCCATAAATGTATTTGGAGAAAATGACCTTGTAAATGTGTTTATTTTTTATTCTTTCTTAGATGCTCATTCTACACATGGAAGGTCCAACTTTAGAGATGAAAGATCTAGTAAAACTTATGAACGTTTGCAGAAAAAATTAAAAGATCGCCAAGGAACACAGAAAGATAAAATGAGCAGTCCACCATCATCACCCCAAAAATGCCCTTCTCCCATAGGTGAACATAATGGACTTATAAAAGGACAGAATGCTGGTGGGGTAAACACAGGATTAGCAAAGAACAAGTCAGGAAAAGGTAAAGGTGGTGCACAAATGGATACAGAAATTGAAGGTAACTATTTAAAATACTCAGATATTCTTCTTGGTATTTCTCCTCAATATTTAACTTAATAAAAGTGTATTCTAACCTTTTGGTCATTATGTCATGTTCTCTACGGAGAACAAGTATTTTTTACCACTATGAATAAAAATATATTTTCTATTTGAAAATCTTATTGACTAGTTCATATAGTATTTATAGTGGTATTATAATTAGTGATCATGGTTAGAATGGAAATAGAAACTGAAGCAGAAGAATCCTGGAGAGCCACAGCTACTAAGAATGAACTAAGGAGTAAAAGCTAGAAAGTAAAAATCTCAATTACTAACCTATTTTATAAGACATAAGTGTGGGAGTGGGATGATTGCATTTAAGCCCATTTTTTAACTTTCAAAAAAAATTTTTTTTTTAGAAAAAGATGAAGAAACTAAAGCCTTTGAGGCACTTCTTTCCAACATTGTCAAACCGGTGGTAAGTATTTTATTTTCTTTCCACTTATATTTACTATGTTCATAGAGGATTTTGGTATATTTTGACTTAAGCCTTACTTAATACTTAATTCTTATGAAGAATATGAGGTCAATTATGAATCAATATGGGTATGACATAATGAGAGAAAAGTTATCAGTAAAGCAGAATATTCAAACAAGAATTCATATCCAAAATCATTTGGACCAGGCAAAGATCTAATAAAGAATGTGAATACAACTAGTTATCAAGTTTTTGCAACATGAAAACCACAATGAAGTATAACTATACCATTTCAAAATGGCAACATTAAAAAAAAACCAAAAAACTAGTGACACGAAATGTTAGCAAGCATTCAAGAAACTGGATCACTCAGTGATTGCTGGTGGGAATGTAAAATGGTACAGCCACTCTGGAGACAGATTGAGAGTTTCTTAAAAAGCTAAACATGAAATTACTACACAACCCAGCAATTGCATTCCTAGGTATTTACCCCAGAGAAATGAAGACTTATGTTCACACAAAAACCTATCCATGAATGTTTATAGCAGCTTTATTCATAATAGCCAAAAAGTGGAAACAGCCCAGATATCTGTCACGGAGTAAATGAGTAAATGAACTGTGTTACAGCTATGTAATGTAATACTGTTCTGTAATAAAAATGTATGGACCTTTGGTACTTGCCACAACTTGGATAAATCTCCAGATAATATGTAGGAGAAGGGCGGAGCCGATCCGAAAAAGTTATATACTGATTCCATTATGCAACCTTCTTGAAATGATAAAATTATAGAGATGGAGAACAGATTAGCGTTATCAGAGGTTAAGAGGTGATAGGGTGGGTGTGGATGTAGATATCAAAGGCAAAGTGAGGCATCCTGGTGATAATAGGAAGTTATGTATCTTGACTCTGTCATTATCTTAGATATGATGGTACTAGAGTTTTACAAAATGTTACAATTGGGGAAAATGGATAAAGCATACAAAAAATCTCTCTGTATTATTCCTTTCAACTGCGTTTGAAACTACAATTACTCAAAATTAAAATTCTAATTTAAAAATAATTATTATTATTATCAAGTTTTTAAAAAACCATGTGATTTCCATATAAAATATATTCAAGTAACTCCAGATACAAAAATAGTCAAATAATATCAAACTGTAGAAGAAAATTAATATTCCTGAATCCTTTATAAATGAAGGTGTATTAGAAGAAACCACCAAAGAGTATGTCAGCAAAATGGCTACATATAATTTTCTGCATATTTTTTAGATAGCCTAATAAAAAAAAGTTGCATCAGATATAAGAAAATTTGCATCAGATTAATAATAAGTGAAGTCCTCATACAGTTATACTTTTTTAAAACCCATTAAGACCCCAAAGACTTCTTCACTAGTAATTAAGAGAAATATAAATTTAATTTCTATGAAACTGTGTAGTCCAGTTTCTCAATAAAAAGCTATACAAACAAAAATGTGTGAACAACTATATGTTAACAAACTGGACAACCTGAGCGAAATGGACAAATTCCTAAAAATAATCTTCCAAAACTGAATCAGGAAGAATCAGAAAACCTGAATAACAACTGATGAAATACCGTGTTTCCCCGAAAATAAGACATACTCTGAAAATAAGACCTACTTACAGGTTTCCTTCTGAGTGAAATATAAGGCATCCCCCCAGAAATAAGGCCCCCCCCCCCTAGGCTAAACATGAGAGATTTGGTCCACTGATTCTGAAAGAAATGGAGTCACAAGAAATTCACCAGGAAATTCAGGAATTGGATTGTTATGAAGATGACATGATTGTCATTGAATAAATGAGTAAATTCTTGATACTGTAGGATTCACTATTTGTCTGGTTTGTGTTGACAACTACCGTACTACCATACGGTATACAGGTAATAAATTTCCTTTATTTTCATTTAACAATGTGTACCGTATTCTTCTTCATGGAAAAATAAGACATCCCCTGAAAATAAGACCTAGTGCATCTTTGGGAGCAAAAATTAATATAAGACACTGTCTTATTTTCGGGGAAACAGGGTAGAAGCAGTAATCAAAAAATTCCCAGCAAACAAAAGCTTTGGTCTGGGCAGTTTCACTGGAGAGTTTTCCCAAACCTTCAAAGAACAACTAACGCCTATCCTCCTCAGACTATTCCAAAAGAATCCAAGAGGAAGGAACACTTCCAAGCTCTTTTTATGAGACCAGCATTATCCTAATTCCAAAACCAGATAAAGACACTACAAAGAAAGAGAATTGCAGGCCAATTACCAGATAAACACAGATGCTAAAATCCTGAACAAAATATTAGCAGAATGGATCCAGCAATATATTAAAAAGATCAGGCACCATGACCAAGTGGGATTTATTCTGGGGATGCAAGGCTATTGCAATATTTACAAATCAATGAATATGATACATAACATAAGCAAATTAAAAGACAAAAATGACATGATCTTTCAATATGTGCAGAAAAATCATTCTACAAAATCCAGCACTCGCCGAAACCGGTTTGGCTCAGTGGTAGAGCATCAGTCTGCATACTGAAAGGTCCCAGGTTTGATTCCGGTCAAGGGCATGTACATTGGTTGCGGGCACATCCCCGGTATGGGTTGTGCAAGAGGCAGCTGGTCGATGTTTCTCTTTCATCGACGTTTCTAGCTCTCTATCTCTCTCCCTTCCTCTCTGTAAAAAAATCAATAAAATACATTTTTTAAAATCCAGCACCCATTTTTGATAAAAATTCTCAGCAAAGTGGGAATAGAGGGATCATACCTCAACATAATAAAAGCCGTATATGACAAACCTACAGCCAACATCACGCTCTGTGGGCAAAAACTGAAACCATTTCCCCTAAGAACAGGAACAAGACAGGAATGTCTGCTTTTACCATTCTTATTCAACATAGTACTAGAAGTCCTAGCCACAGTGATCAGAAAAGAAGAAGAAATAAAAGGCATCCAAATTGTAAAGGAGGAAGTAAAATTCTCATTATTCACAGATGACATGAATATTGTACATAGAATATCTTAAAGACTCCACCAAAAAAACTATTAGATTTAATAAATGAATTTGGCAATGTAGCAGGATACAAAATTAACACCCAGAAGTCAATGGCATTTTTATACACCAATAATGAATTATCACAAAGAGAAACTAAAAAAGCTATCCTATTACTATAGCAAAAAAAATAAATAAGATACTGAGGAATAAACTTAAGCAGGGAAGTAAAAGACTTGTACTTCAAAAACTATAGGTCATTGAAAAAAGAGATAGAGGAAGATACAAACAAGTGGAAAATACAAACAAATTAGTTGATTCTACTAATCCAATGTTCATGGATTAGTAGAATCAACATCATTGAAATGGCCATAGTACCCAAAGCATTTTACAAATTCAATGCACTCCTTATTAAAATACCAACAGCATATGCTGAAACTGGTTTGGCTCAGTGGATAGAGCATTGGCCTGCGGACTGAAAGGTCCCGGGTTCGATTCCGGTTAAGGGCATATACCTGGGTTGCGGGCACATCCTCAGTGGGGGTGTGCAGGAGGCAGTTGATCGATGTTTCTTTCTCATAGGTGTTTCTAACTGTCTATCCCTCTCCCTTCCTCTCTGTAAAAAAATAAAATATATTAATTAATTAATTAATTAATTAAAATAAAATAAAATACCAACAGCATATTTCACTGACCTAAAATACTCCAAAAATTTATATGTAACCAAAAAGACCCCAAATAGCCACAACAATCTTGAGAAAGAACTATGTTGGAGGAATCACAGTACCAGATATCAAATTATACGACAAAGCCACTGTATTCAAAACAGTTTGGTATTGGCACAAGAACAGGTACATAGATCAGTGGAACAAAACAGAAACCCCAGAAATTGACCCAAGCCATTACACTCAGTATTTGACAAAGGAGGCAAGACCATATAATGGAGTTAAGACAATCTCTTCAAGAAATGGTGTTGGGGAAAATTGGACACATAAAAAAAGTGAAACTAGACCACCAACTTACACCATTTGAAAGAATATACTCAAAATGGATAAAAGACTTAAGTGTAACTTGTAAAACCATAAAAATTCTAAAGGAAACCATAGGCAGCAAATCTCAGACATCTCCCATATAATATGTTTGCCATACATCTCCTAGGACAAAGGAAACTAAGATGAAAATAAACAAATTGGGCTACATCAAAATGAAGAGTTTCTGCACAGCCAAAGAAACCATCAATAAAATGAAAAAGCCCACTGTATGGTAGAACATTAGTCAATGATAAATCTGATAAAGTTAATATCCAAAATATATAAGGAATTCATACAACTTAAAGCAAGACAAACAATCCAGTTGAAAAATTGGCAAAGAACCTGAATAGATACTTCTCCAAAGTTGATATACAGATGGCTAAGAGACATGAAAACGTGCTCTAAGTCATGAAAAAGTGCTCTCTCATCATCAAGAGATGCAAATTAAAAGGACAATGAGTTATCACCTTATATCTGTCAGTATGGCTCCCATCAGTAAATGACAAGTGCTGATGAGGATATGGAGAAAAGGGAACCCTAGTATACTGCAGCCACTGTGGAAAACAGTATTGAGTTTCCTCCAAAAATTAAATATTGAACTGTTATTTGACCCAATGATCCCACTTCTAGGAATATATCCTAAAAGACCCAAAACACCAATTAGAATGTTCATATCGGTGCAATTTACAACAGCTAAGACTAACAGCCCAAGTTTCTATCAGTAAAGCTATAATAATAAAAGCATAATATGCAAATCGAATGATCAACCAAACTGCAGAATGACTGTCTAGATGAACTTCCAGACGACCACACTATGGCACACACTGGTGCCAGGCCAGCCAAGATAGGTGTGATACTATTGGTCAAGGGACTCCTCCACTGCCCCTGAATCTCTTCTCAGAGGGAGGCCCAAGCTACTGGCTGGTGGTGCTGTGGAAGATGGGCGGGGCCTCCCTTTGGGAGGCGACTGATCTGGTACCCCACAGAGGGAGGCCCAGGCCAGCCAAGCAATCACACCCTACACCTGTAGCCCACAGACGAAGGCGGCCGTGCTGGGGGTGGGGAGGGGGAGCAGTGCCACACAGATGGCAAGCAGTGCAGCAGTGGGGGTGAAGCCAGCTGCCAGCAGCTAGGGGGAAGGAAAGCCCAGATAGGCCCTGATCACCAGCCAGACCTAGAGACCCTACCCGAGGGGTCCAGGATTGCGAGAGGGCACAATTGCTGGACTGAGGGACACCCTCCCCCCACCCCCCGTCCATGGATTTTGCGCACCAGGCCTCTAGTGAACAGATAAAAATGCTATGGTACATTTACACCAAGGAATACTATGAAGAAATAAAAAAGAAGGATCTCTTATCCTTTGAGATAGCATGGATGGACCTGGAGAGTATTATGCTAAGCAAAATAAGCTAATAAGAGAAAGACAAGTATTAAGTATTACATGATTTCACTCATATGTGGAATTTAGAGAACAAAATATATCCAGAGTCATAGAAGCATGAAACAGACTTAGGAATCTCAGAGGGAAGGTGGGAATGGGTGGATGGGAAGAGATCAGCCAAAGAACTTGTATGCATATATGCATAACCCATGGACACAGTAGAGTGGTGATGGCCTAGGTGGGAGGATTGAGGTGGGTTAGAAGAGGTCAATTGGCGGGGGTGGGGGGGGGAGGTGGGGGGGGGTGTGCCACGCGCAGTGGAGGAGTAATACTTTCAGCACTACAGATATTTTTAAAAAAGAAAAAAATGTATGTTCCAGGACTAATATTGACAAAAATAAAACAAAGGAATGCATAGATAAATTAGAATGTTTTTACTGCCAGAATGATAATAGCCATTTAAAAATACGGTTTTGGCTCTGGCTGGTGTAACTTGATTGGTTGAGCGTCATCCCGGCACTGAAAGGTCACCAGTTCAATTCCTGGTCAGGGCACATGCCCAGATTGCGGGTTTGGTCCTCTTTGTGAGGCAACTGATCAGTGTTTCTCTCTCACATTGATATTTCTCTTTCTCCCTCCCCTCTCCCTCTAAAGTCACTAAAAATGTATATATATATTTGAAGACTGCAAAAACAACAATGCTTTTGTAAATAAAATGCTGGCGATCAAACTATTTGGACATTATGATTACAACCATATGTAGAAAAGCCTTTGAAAAAGTTAGAGTCAGACTAGAAGGGAAAACCAAAATATCACAGTAGTTGTTAATATTACTAGTCTTTTTTCTGTTTTTTGTAAGAGTTACTACTTCATTCCATTTGAAAAGCAGCTAACAAATGCCAGTGACTAATTGAATCCCAATATTTTATAATTAATATGGTAAAATATGTAAGGAACACGTAAATGTAGAGAGCAAAAATAAATTTCTTTTTACCCACTTGTCCAATTTAATCACACTTAACAGTTTGGGATTCCTTCCCGTACTATTTCAGTTTATTTGTATGTCTGTATAGCAAAATATAAATTTTTTCTTTTGTCTCTATGAAAAAGGGGTTATACTGTACCCTCATGCTTGTAGCAAGCACTGTTATGCCTTAGCAATCTTTTTATATTATTACATTATTCTTTGAAGAGCTACATAGTTATCCATGTATTCAGTTAATCAAAATATTAATCACAATGACAAACAAAATATGTATTGAGCCCTTGCTATAGGCCAATAAATAAAAAACAAATCATGTGTGGTTGTAAAAAATGCTACTACAGAAATAGAGTGATATGACAAGTTACTGGGAAAGGGGGGGTTATTTAAATAAAACAATCAGGAATTGCTTTCTCTGAGCCTCTGAAGAGTAAGAAAAGGCACAAAAGTTGGAAGGAATAGGAAAGGGAGAGCAGGAATAAGCATGACAAGCTTGTCAGATAGAAAAACCATTATCATTTATTAAACACTAATAAAAGTATTTTTTGGTTTTCAAAAGAAAAAACTCTATGCGCTCCCCCCCTTAAAAAAAAAAAATCCATGGTAAAATATTTTGTGCTAAGTTATCTAAAAAAATTCTTTGCTTAGACAACGCCAGTTGTTATTCTTAACACTTTCTCCACAAAGGATTACCTTTTCATTTTACCCCATTTTAGTAAGACAGTCACTAATCTAATAGGCTACTATGTTCATGTTTCTTCTGAGAACCCTAAATAATAGATTTGGTTGCTATAATTTTATTTCCTTATAATTTATTCTCTCTTAAGAATTGAGCTGTATATATACATATAAATTAATGTAAACATATACAGAATTATTTCATAATAATAACTAACATAAGTTTCCTAGTGTCAGACTCTGTCCAAAGTACTTGGAATACACATATACATTACTTTCTTTAATTTCTACAACAATCCTCTGTACTATTTTCCTTATCCTATCTAATAAAAGAGTAATATGCAAATTGGCCATACCTCCACTACCACAAGCCAATCGGGAGCGAGTATGCAAATTAACCCAACCAAGATGGTTGCAGCCATGGGGTGAGCAGGAGGCTTGGGTTTCCCCGGCAATGGAGGAAGCCAAGCTTTCCGCCAGCCCTGGCCTGCCCTGCCTCTTCTCAGGGCTACAAAGTTACAATTATAGAAGATAAAAAAATCCCAACAAAAATGGCTGTGGCCACAGAGTGAGCAGGAGGCTTGGGTTTCCCTAGCAATGGAGGAAGCCAAATTTCCTGGCCTGCCCTGGCCTTCGCTCAAGGCTACAAAGTTTCAATTATAGAAGATAAATAAATTCCAGATACCAGGGTCTCTGCTTAGGTTGCTAAGGGGCGTGGCCGGCCTGCAAACCATCACAGGCCCCTCACCCAGGCCGCCCCACATCCCAAGAGAACCCCCACCCTGACCCAGGACACTCTTCAGGACAAACAAGCCAGACCCCACTCATGCATCAGGCCTCTATCCTATCTAATAAAAGAATAATATGCAAATTGACTGTCACTCCAACACTCAAGATGGCTGCCCCCATGTGGACACAAGATGGCTACCACAAGATGGCCAGCAGGGGAGGGCAATTAGGAGGGACCAGGCCTTCAGGGAAGGGCAGTTAGGGGGGACCATGCCTGCAGGGGAGGGCAGTTAGGAGCAATCAGGCTGGCAGGGAAGTGGTTAGGGGTGATCAAGCTGGCAAGCAGAAGTGGTTAGATGCAATCAGGTAGGTAGGCAAGCAGTTGGGAGCCAGCAGTCCTGGATTGTGAGAGGGATGTCTGAATGCCTGTTTTAGGCCCAATCCTGGTAGATCCGGGCCTAAACAGGCAGTCAGACATCCCTCAAGGGTCCCAGATTGGAGAGGATGTAGGCTGGGCTGAGGGACTTACCCTACACCCCATGCATAGATTTCATGCACCAGGCCTCTAGTTTTACAGATGAGGAAAGAGTATGCTCAATAAGTAGTATTAAAGCTGAGATTGAAATGCAGGCATTATTCTTCTAAGATCTAGGTTTACCCAAATTAGATTAACTTCAAAAGTATTTAGATAGCCTTAATAGAATTATTTGAATGATATAATAACTAGTGCTAGAAGCATTTCTCATTATATAATACTAAAAGTATAATTTTTGAGGCATAAAACTTGAAACAATTTTTAAAATGTTTCTTGCCCAGTATTATGGGGAAGAGGTAATTTAAACCCTGTGTCATAAAACATAAAGTAATGCTGATGGTTTTGTTTTGCTTTACTTTGTTTTAGGGTGTGTGTTGTGTTTTTTTTTTTAAGTTTGGTTAGCCATTTCTTTTTTATTAAATCATTTGGAATACCAAATTAAATTTATCATTCACTTAATCATTCCACAAATATGTGACCATTTACAAAATGCGAGATACTATGCTAAAAGATGTAGATAGAATGGAAAGCTAAAGGGAGGCATGGCCTCTGCCCTCAGAACTTAAGTCAATAGATTAAGCATCATGCAATAAATATAAAGCTATATCTATGAGGTGTCACAACAAAGAGAGTACTATAAGAATCTGTATATATAAAAGCCTATTGCAACCATCTGACAGGTAGCTGTGATGTGCAATGACCACCAGGGGGCAGATGATCAATGCAGGATCTGCTGAGCTGTGATGACTTGGCAGTGGTCGTTCTTGGGTGACACACCCGGAACCACAAAGGAGGGAGCCCGATTCCAGGGTGCATCACCAAGAACCGCCCTCTGACAATCCAGGACCCCTCGGAGGATGTTGGAGAGCCAGTTTTGGCCCGATCCCCACAGGAGAAGCCAAGGGGCCTGTAGTATGTAATAATTGGGGGACTAGGCCTTAACAGGAATGTTGAACAAGGTTCCCTAAGGAAGGATGATTGAACCAAAATTTAAAGAAAAAGTAGTGGTCAGGCACTGTGGACAGTGGGAGAGGGTTGGGGTATTATTGCAAACAGCCAACATTTGAAAAGAACTGAAATGTGGCACGCTTGAGGAACCAAAATAAAAGAAGAAAAGCTCAATCATGTGACTCAAGTGTAGTGTATGAGGGAGAATATCAAATTAGCTGTGTACTCAAGAGTTGGGTGATCTGGGATGGGTCACTTAACCTTTCTGAATCTTTTTCTTCTTCCATAAAATGGAATATGATGTTATTGTAGATCCTCACATGCTGGTGGATAAAAAGTGGCATCTTGTTTTAGTTACCATGTATTATGATGCAGTTACACATAATTTCATACATTACCTGTGGTGTTTCTCCTTTTTCCACGTCCCACACGACAGGTTCCTGAGGAGAGGAGCTAGGGATTAAGAAATTAGAGAAAGAAAGAGACAAGAGGCAGAAGTAGATTCATAAAGAGCTAGGTGGGTGCCATCTCTCTGATGGAGAGACAGTCACACTCACCACAGACAACGCAGCATATTTATTGGCTTCCAAAGGGGAGTTTAAGGTCAAAAGGAGTTTCGGGTGTGCCCAGATCCTATTCATCAAAATCTGGGGAAGCTCCTTATTTTTTGGTTCAAGATTTAGCATATCAAGACCTGGGTGAGTCAAGCTCCTATTTATTCCCCATTCCAGGCACATGGATAAAGATTAGAAATCAGTACTGATAACAGGACTCTGCCAGTGCCCTCGGGCTCAGCTGATAAGAATTAAAAGAATGTCCATGTGCCTTCTCAGGCAGCTCTCTACAATTACCCATTTATATTTGTGAATCATTGGAAAGTCCATGTCCTTTCCTCATTTTTCTCTTGAGTTTTTTGTCTTTTTCTTTTGGTCTTTTAACTTTTGTTTAACCCAGCTGCCCATCCAGAACAAATTACATCTCATCTACAAATGAACAGATTTCTATTTGTAACCCATTGTATGTAAGTAGACACGTGTATATATTGTATTTAAATATATGTGTAAATGTTTTTCACTGTTCATTGTGCATGTTACAGTTGTTTCCGAGAGCTTTTAAATATTGTGTTTTTGCAGGCCTCGGACATTCAGGCAAGGACAGTAATACTTACCTGGTCACCTCCTTCCAGCTCCATTAACGGCGAAACAGACGAGACTCCTATACCAGAGCTCTATGGTTATGAAATTTTTATCTCAAGTACTGGGAAAGATGGGAAATATAAAAGTGTATATGTGTAGGTATTTGTTATGTCTTACTCCTTCCCATTATATAAGTTATGGTTTATCATTAAGAGCTTAATACTACCTTTGTTCTACTTATCTCTTTTTGTGTTTTTATTTTGAAGTAGAAATTGAGCAGTGATAGTGATTTCAATGTAAGTAGTCCAAATGCTGACTGGTACATACAGTGAAAGCCCTCACTTTCACTGGCCAGTTCAGCTTTTTTATTTTTCAGTAGGTTCCCTAACAGATGGTTCACTATTCATATTTTTCTGAGGCATAAATATAAATTGTAATATATAGAAGCCAGGACCAGAAATGAGAACTCTTAGATTACGAACTTATGAAATATGGTAATGCTCCTCTGAAGAGTTAGATTTAATTTTTATTTGTATAAGCTCATGTCCTATTGCAAAGTGAATTTAGTGCCATTGTTCCTCATTTGTATGTTGGTTTATTAATCATATTTTGAAAACCTATCATAGTTCTTTTTTCTTACTACAAAGTGTATTTATTATACATTAAGTAGCCTTAGAAAGATTCAGTGACTAAAATTGTGACATTTTTGATTGACTAGTTGTAAAATAAATTATTTTTCTGCTCTGCTGGTGTGGCTCAGTGGTTAAATGTTCACCTATGAACCAGGAGGTCATGGTCAGGGCACATTCCTGGATTGTAGGCTCAATCCCCAGTAAGGGTGGTTGATGGGGTATGGGGGGGATTTGTGCAGGAGGCAGCCTATCAGTCTCTCTCATCATTGATGTTTCTATCTCTCTTCCTCTCTAAAATCAATAAAAATATATTTTAAAAAACAAAAAAATTATTTTTTCTGTTCTTATTCACATAGAAATTGCTTATTCTAATGAAAAAATAGAGTACAGTTGATTATTAGTTATAATTTAAGCAACAGAAAGATTGTGAATGAGATTGGTTAGTTATTCAAATGATCATAATTAACACACAATACTGGATACATCAGCCTTTTTTGTGTCTTTTTTCCAAAAATAGCTATTATAAGGAAAAAAGGAAAGTGAAATTACCCCAGTGATTATCATCTGGTAACATAAGATTATAAAAATGTTATCTCCTATCTCTCTTGAGACTTCCTTGTCTTTATTCTATTAATTTTTCTTCAAAGAGACAGACCTACCTACCTTTATCTCCTTTTTACCCCCTATCTAAGGGGTAAATAGGTGATAAAGGACCATCCACATAAAGGGAGTTTTTGTGTGTTACTGGTCGTTTAATTAGCTATCTTTGTTTTAAGAGGATTTACCTCCATTTGCAGCCTAACAAGAGAACTGGAGGGGAATTAGTCACTTCCTTTACCTTCCATCAATTAAGGTCTCTGAGGATGCTGCTGTAACTGTCCAATTCATTGAAATGCATTTTCACTAATGAGACCTATTTTTTTTTCTCATAATATTTATTGGTTTTGATTTGAGAAATAAGAAAGCTGGAAAACTGGAAGGAGGGGATTGCAGAAGTCCAAAAAGTGGAGAGGAGAGAAACTTGGATGAAGGAAACAGAGCAGAGAACAGTGATTTTTATTTTTTTTTTTTAAGAACTAGAAAAGAGGCTTGTTTGTTGGCTACATACCAAGTAATAGTCGTATGAAATGATTATTTTAAGAAGATGAGGACTGTTGCGTTTAAAAATGTCATAGTGGCTATAGGAAATACTTTACTTTAAATTGTGATTATTGCTTTTTCTTATTTACTCTTTAAACTGTAACATCCTATATAATAAAAGGCTAATATGCAAATTGACCAAATGATGGAATGACCAGTCACTATGATGTGCATTGATCACCAGAGGGCAGATGCTTAATGCAGTAGCTGCCCCCTGGTGGTCAGTGCACTCCCCCTAGGGGAGCACCTCTCAGCCAAAAGGCCTGGCCCGGGCTCACAACTGGCGAACCTCTCCTGCCTCCATGGCAGTGCTAAGGAAGTGCTAAGGATGTCCGACTGCCAGCCGACAGTTGGACATCCCCCAAGGACTCCCAGACTGCGAGGGGGCACAGGCTGGGCTGAGGGACCCCCACCTGAGTGCACAAATTTTGAGCACTGGGCCTCTAGTTTTAAATAAAGTTCCATGTTAGATTCTAATAAAATGCAATAGTGGCAGACTACATGTAAAAATTTGGTAGTTTTTATTTCAGTATTATATGTGTTATTTCTAATTTCAACTATGTGCAAAATGGATTTTAAAATAATATAAAATGGTTCTATTTCTTGATTTGCATACCACACTTATTTGTTTTATAGTAGTATTCAGGTACATACTTAAGTTTGGCACATATCCTAATTAAACAAATTCCATATTAGGGGAATTTGAATATGGTCACAGGTTGTAAAGTTAGAAGCAGTATAATTTTATAAAGTACCTACATAATTCATATCCTCCAGAAATACTTTATTTACCAGACAATGAAATATTACCTTTTTTCCCCAGGGGAGAAGAAACAAGTGTCACTTTAAATGATCTCAGACCAGCCACGGAATACCATGCAAAGTAAGAAACCTCCTACATATAGCTTTTCTATGATAGAACAGAGGTAGTGTTATTTTTTCATCATTTTCTTAAAAGTCTAGAATGTAATTTAGTTATTCACTTTGTATTAAAAGCATGGACTTTCATAAGGGTGTTTTGGCACAATTATTAACACTTTCCCACAAAAGTAGAACATTTTAACTAGCTTGTTATATTGAAGGATTAGTCACCTTATTTGTAGGATATAAGGATTGGAATGAATATACAGTTAATGTTTATTATATGTCTACAATATCTGATTTAGCACTAGAAATTGTCCCAGCTTTTAAAAATTTTATAAAACAGAAATAATATGTGACTTATGTTTATGTATTTAGGATGAGTTTGAGACATTAAAATTCTTACAATTTCACATTTAATTGAGAATAACTTAGAAACTGTTTTACTCTGCATAGGTCTTCCATTGTAATTCACCAAAATTATAGAATCTATAGACTTCCCTGGTTGGGACTGAATAAAATGCATTTACTTAGTCATATCCATTTTGAAAAAGAACATTTGTGGATAGGATTATTCCTACTAAATGATTAAATTAAATTTGCAGTTCTACTTCCTGTGAATAAACACAATGTATTGTCTAACCTAGATTCTTCAACTGTGGATTGCAGCCATTATTGGATCATGTAATTAATTTTGTAGGTTATATTCGGCATTTAAAAAAATTAAATGTTATTAAATGGAATAGAAGAGTATCAGTATATGTATTACTCTAGTTAAGGGTATTGTTTCAGGACACTTGTTTTGCACATGTGTACACACTGCAGTTTTAGTGTGCCTGTGGATAACAACATATTGTATAGTTACAGTTGTGTCACAATTTAAAACGTATTTTTTACTTTGGTTTGCAATAAAAAAAAAGGTAAAAGCCAATAGTCTATATTTTTTTTTTTAATGGCCACCCTTTTAATGTGCATATTTTCTTAATAAACCATTTAGAGGGGAACTTTCTAATTTGCAAGTACTTAAAGGTGATACTTTTGAAGGGCTATTTGCAATGATTATTCAGGATAAAACTTTTTATTTTATCACCATAGAATCCAGGCCGAATATAATTGTATAAAGGGAACTCCTTCAGAAACTGAAAGCTTTACCACCTTGAGCTGTGAACCTGACATACCTAATCCACCAAGGATAGCAAATCGAACGAAAAATTCACTCACTTTGCAATGGAAGGTAAGAATATTCTCTGGAGTATTTCCAACTGGATATTTATTTCCTTTTTTCCCTGAATGGTATTAAATTTTGATTATTTTTGGAGACAAAAAGATCTTTAAGCTAACTGCTCTTTACATATCCTATATAATAAAAGCCTAATATGCTAAGTGTCTGGTCATCTGGTTGGCCATTCAATGAATCAAAGCTTAATATGCTAAGGCTACTCAACCACTCACTATGACATGCATTGACCATCAGGGGGCAGACAGTCGACTGGTGGACTAGTCGCTATGATGTGCACTGACCACCAGGGGGCAAACTCTCTGACCAGTAGGTTAGTTTGCTGCTGGGGTCCGACTGATTGGGACTGAGCGAGATGGGCCAGACATGCCCTGGAGCCCTCCTGCAGTCCTTCCCTGGCTGGCAAACCTCAGGGTGGGGTCCCTCAGCCTGGCCTGAGCCCTCTCGCAATCTGGGACCCCTTGGGGGAAGTCGGAGAGCTGATTTGGCTCAATGGCGGAACAACTGTTTGCTGTGATGTACACTGACCAGCAGGGGCAGATGCTCAATGCAGGAGCTGGCCCCTGGTGGTTAGTGTGCTCACACAGAAGGAGCACCACTCAGCCAGAGGTCAGGCTCACGGTTGGCGAGAGCCTCCCCCACCTCCGAGGCAGCACTACAGGTTGTCCAACTGACAGCGTAGGCGGCCTAAGCTGTCAGTCAGACATCCCTCGAGAGCTCCTGAACTTTGAGGGCGCAGGCCGAGCTGAGGGACCCCTCCCCAGTGCACTAATTTTGTGCACCGGACCTTTAGGCTATATATATAAAAAGCCAGCAACCAGTCGCTATGACACCCACTACAGCCAGCAAACGGGCCCAATCAGGGGGTGGAGCCAGCCAGCCCCTCCCCTCAGCTTGCCCGACCCTGATCAGACTCTCTAATCCTGATCAAGGGCGGGATGACCGGCCAACCCTTCCACGCCCTTCCCCCTCAGCCAATCCTGCCCCCAATGGGTCACCCCACTCCGATCAGGGGCAGGGCCAGCTGGCCATCCCCCCATGGCCCCGCCCCAAAGCCAGCTCTATCCCCAACTGGCCCCCCACTCTAATCAGGGGCAGGGCCAGCCAGCCAACCATCCATGGCCCTTCTCCCTGGCTGCTGGCCCCCAATTGGCATTGACCACCCCATTCGGGGCCCGCAGTCCCTCCTCCCAGCCAGCTCAGCCCTGATTGGGCCCCAATCAGGGTGGGCCAGCCAGCCAATCTCTTGTCATCTCCTCCTCCCAATAGGCGTGGCCCCAATCCATTCTGATTGGGACTGGGCCCTCTGGACCCCACCCATGTATGAATTCGTGCCCTGGGCCTCTCGTCTATATCCTCTATAATGAAGATGTAATATGCAAATTGACTCTCATGCCATCACAAGATGGGAGCGGGGCAGCGGGGGTGGGGCCAGGTCTCACGATTTCATGCAATACGTGTGTGTGTGTGTGTGTGTGTATATATATATGTGTGTGTGTGTGTGTGTGTGTGTGTGTGTGTGTGTGTATGCCTAAGCAACCGTTACATTCCAATAGCCAGAACAACTGTTGACCAGTCGCTATGAAGCACACTGACCATGAGGGGGCAGACACTCAACACGTGAGCTGCCCCCTGATGGTTAGTGTGCGCCCACAGCCAACCTCCCACGGCCCCTCCCCCCATCCAGCCGGCCCCCATGGGCCCCTGGTACTAAGCCATTCGTAGAGACTTGCTTCTGGGTCAGGGTTTCGTACATAGCAGAGCAGCTCCCCCACTGCGATCTATTAAAAGTCAGCCATCAACACAAGGGTTTGTCTCACTCCCATCCTCTCCCTTTCCCAGGAGCCGCCTGCCCAACACAGTGGTGGCGCAGCAGCTAGGGAAAGAGGAGGAGGGGAGGTGGGGAACCGTGCAGTGGCAGGGTGCTGACAGCAGCCTCAGCGTCACGTGTCCATTTCTTCTGCACCCAGCCTGGCGACCATTGCTTCCTCTCCGACTCCACCAGGGCCCTTGGGCCCGAGCTGGGACAGGGAACCAGGAGTGGGTGGTGGCAGACACGGCCCCTTTCCCGGGGGGGGCGGGGCCAGCTCCTTCCTTGGGGCTGGCAGCCAACCTCCTGTGGTCCCTTCCTCCTTCGCACCCCCACCCCCGTGCACAAATTCATGCACCAGGCCTCTAGTATTAAATAAGAATTTGTTTCTTATATCTTAAAATAACACTGTTAATTGGTTTTTCTTACTGTATGGGAATATAGCTGGAAAAGATTGATTTATAATTAGAGTTCTTCCTATACTGGACATGTAATAGCATTGAGTGTTGTAACAGTTATACTCAAGTTCATTACTCCTTTTTATAATATTTTGTAATGAGGCCTTTATATTCTGAACTTTATCCTAAATGAGATTCATAACTAGACTCGTAGCTTAGAAAATGTCAATATGAAAAAATTTTTAAATAAAATATCAATATGCTGCCTTAAAAGAGGAATAAAATTATTTTTAATAGAATAATACTCATTTCAATATAAAAATTGTTTGGACCTAGCTACAAAACATGTAATGAAGTAGACAGACACTATAAATAGAATTGGTAATTCAAACACCACAGACAGCATTGTCATGGGTGACATGATTTTCTGACATAATATATAGGTCTTAGGAAATTTCAGAGCAAAATTAAGTATAGTCTTTTTTAAATTGCATAGTTGTTGCATTTTGGGAAAATTCAGTAACTTAAAACTGTATAAACACATTGTAAAATGGAATTAGGTTCTAGGCTTTGATAATTATAAACATATTTCACCTACATAGCTATCAAGTAGGACCATCAAAAGTCCATCCTAGAGGGAGAGAACAATTCTTTATTGTACTATTGTCCCACACTCTGTGGGACTCTGAGCTTCTTGATCCAGCACCTGCATTAAGCTCCTCCACCCGTCATCACTGTGATGGTCAGAAGCATCTTCCACAGAATCACAGAGCATTCCCTAAAGAGGAGTTCCACCTCTGGTAGCAACCATTGATTTGCAGTGAAAAAAGAATTATCTTGATTTCATAATCTCATCTTACCTCAAGAGTAAAATTCAGGACTAGCTTTCTTTGTGAAAGTTTTTGAATATTTGGAACTTACTAGTTGTTTGGAATTTGTTATTCCCCAGTTCTTTATAGGATATTAGATACTTTGTGTAGTCAAAAACTGTTAGTATATGTAAATCAGACAAGTATGGTTAATTTTATTTCATGTCACTTAGGGTAATATTTTATTTATAAACTAGTGACCACCTGCACAGATTCATGCACATTGAAAGGAAATTGATTAGATGGTGGCTGGCAGGGCGGGACTGGGTGAAAAGGCCGACATGGCCTGTAGCCAACCTCCCGTGATTCCTCCCTGGCTGGTCGCCTCTGGGGTGGTGCCTTGGCTCGAAAGGCTTCTGCAGAGTGAGCAGGGTCCCCCCGGCGGGTGAGTTCCCTTGGCATGTCCTGCGGGGATTGGGCCAAAATCGGGTTCTCCAACATCCCCTGAGGGGCCCCAGAGTGCTAAAGGGCACACTCTGTAAAGTTGCTGTCTGTGGAACACAAACGCAGGTATGCAGTAAACCAGATTTGGGGTCGACAGTGCCCCAGCAACAACATAACTCACGGCTGAAAGTGGAATTGCGCAGCCCTACGAGGAATCAGGCTCCCTCCTCTCTGGTTTTCGGGGTGTGTCATCTGAGAACTGCCGCTGCCAAGTCACTGCAGCTCCGCCGCTCCTGCATTAAGCGTCTGCCTCCTGGTGGTCAGTGTGCATCATAGTGACCGGTCAGATGGTCGGCCACTTGGCATATTAGTCTTTTATATATAGATATAGATATGTTAATGTCAGGGCCAGCCTGACAGTTGAACCATGCTGAGATAGGGAGGTGGGAATTGAGAAAAGAAAGAAAGACAGGAGAGCGGGATTGGGAGGGCGACAAGTCATTGACTGACTGCAGCAGCTTTATTAACTGTGTAATGCTTTTTATACACAAAACATTGATTAGGAGGTCTATCAAGAGGAATGTATTCTTTGTTCCTCTTAATCTCTAAGGGAGATATAAAGCAGAAGGACAAAATCTTGGTACAGCAAATATCAGTAAATAGTTACAGATTTCTTGGTAAGCCATGAAAGGTTGCTCTCATTCTACTGATAACCGCCATCCAAAGAAGCCCGGGGAAACTGTGTGGGTAGGGGACCGAGCCTTGCTAGTCCCTTCGGGTGCAAGAACCGTGTCAGCTTACACCTGATCTCCAACACATTGAGGCCCTTTCCTTTGGTAGGGAAAAAAGGGTAGCGGTCCAGTGCTCTTCATGTAGGTTGGGATTTCTCTAGCGTATTCTATACTGATGATAGTCACAATTGAATTTTGAAATTTCTGTCTTTAACAATATCTCAAGCAACCTGTACAAGAAGTAAACAGTGCTACCTCTTAGTTGCCCACACAAATTGCCCAGCTTGCACACTTCTAGAAATGGCCCATTTTATTTATATATATTTATCAGTATGTTTGTAGAGATAGTATTATTGTTCTTGGTAATATTGTTGTATGCCACTTAATGATATTTCAGTCAATGACAGGCTACATGTATAACAGTGGTCAAAATAATATGGTAATGGAGCTGAAAAATTATTATCTTCTAGTGAAACTTTAGCTGTCATGTGGTTGTAGCATAATAGTGATCCTGATGTAAACAAACCTATTGCACTGTACAGAACATAATACTGGATAATGATAATAAATGACTATGTTACTGATTTAGATATTTGCTATACTTTTTATTGTTATTCTAGAGTGTACTCTACTTATTAAAAAAAAAAGTTTGCTATAAAACAATATGCCGAATATAGCTCATGTATGTTTACAATGTTTCTTTATTGCATCATTTTCTCTTGTGCTTCATTTTAATCACCAATTGTTTTATACAGTAACATGCTGTACAGGCTGATCTCCTAGGAAAAATAGGCTGTACCGTATAGCCTAAGTATGTCATAGGCTCTACCATTTAGATTTGTGTAAGCACATTCTAAGATATTTGCACAGTGATGAAATCACCTAACAATGCATTTCTCAGAACATATCCCCATTTTTGAGCAGTGCATAACTATACCTCAGAGTTATTGGGAAGATTATCAGATAATATCTGTATAGCCTGTAGCACAGCTCCTGGAACATAATAAGCACAATAACTATTGTGTGTGTGTGTGTGTGTGTGTGTGTGTGTGTTTGTGTGTGTGTGTGTTTTTCATTTTAAGTTTGAAGATAACTAGAGTAGTGACTTAAATACCGAATCTTTTGACTCTGCTGCCTCATTTAATCTAAAAACATGACTATGAAGGTTATCATAGTATGAGAACAGTGGCATTCATTAACAGTTGAGAGAAGTTCTTTATTAACTGACATTGTTTAAAATTGCTAGTGCATGGTGATGATAAAAAGTTGACTGAATACTTCTGGGTAAGAACATTGATTTTGTGTCAGATAGAACAAATTCAGTTCCACTCCACTCTTAGTGACTGTGATCTGGGATAACTTATTTGGGCTCTTTAAAGCCTCCTTTCTTTCTTTCTTTTTTTTTTTTTTTCCTTTTTTTTTTTCTTTTTTTTTTTAATATATCTTATTGATTTTTTACAGAGAGGAAGGGAGAGGGACAGAGAGCTAGAAACGTCGATGAGAGAGAAACATCGACCAGCTGCCTCTTGCACACCCACCACCGGGGATGTGCCCACAACCAATGTACATGCCCCTGACCGGAATCGAACCTCGGACCCTTCAGTCCGCAGACCGACACTCTACCACTGAGCCAAACTGGTTTCGGCAAAGCCTCCTTTCTTTCATACAGTTTGATAATAGTACTTTGTAGCGATGCATTAAGTGAAATAAAGTAAAAACACTTTATATATAATAGTTTCCCCCCCTAAGTCACAGAAAAGCTGGAGGATAGGTCACAGGTCATTCATGGTAGACATTTTCACAGCCTCACAAAGAAATAGAAAAAATAAGTAAATGTGAGACCTTAATAATTAAACTAGAACAATCTGGAATCATTTGCTATAGAGAAATGTATTTTTATACCACTCACTTCCTACTGAGACTTGCAATCTTACCTACCTTTGGATTTGCTCTCCTGCTACATAAGAGTTGGCATTTCCCAAGGATTCTTTCTCTACCCTTTCTCCATACAGTCTTGTTTCACTGCCACTGTTGTGCCAGTCAGTGAGCTATTCATGTAACTTGCATAGAAAATTTAGGTCATGCTAACTAGTTAAAAATTACAATTTAAAAATTTTTAAACACAAGATCTGTGTTAGCATTTAACAAACAATTTGGAATTCCGTGTTATAAAAATTGAGTTAAAAACTCGATTGCCGTCTAATATTGTAGTTGGCAATATTACATAAAAACTGAATAGAGTTCAGAAAATTCTCAACCTTCACTGGAGAGCCATTTAAAAAACTAAGAATGTTTTCCACTCAGTAAATTTTATTTTTCTTTATTTTTTATTAAATTTATTGGGGTGTCGCCAAAACTGGTTTGGCTCAGTGGATAGAATGTCGGTCTGTGGACTGAAGGGTCCCAGGTTCGATTCCGGTCAAGGGCATTTACATTGGTTGCGGGCACATCCCTGGTAGGGGGTGTGCAGGAGGCAGCTGGTCAATGTTTCTCTCCCATCGGTGTTTCTAGCTCTCTATTCCTCTCCCTTCCTCTCTGTAAAAGATCAATAAAAAGTATATATATTTTTTTTCCAATTTATTGGGGTGTCATTGTTTAATAAAATTATATAGTTTTCAGGTGCACAATTATATGATACATCATTTGTAGATTATTTAACTTTGATAAGAGTCTTAGAGTCAATTGTGTTCAAATAGATGAAATTTCGTTATAAGGATTGTAAAGACCACTTGTTCTGAATCAGAGTGAGTACTAAAAAGGAAATAGATTGAAATTATAGAAAGAAAATTCAGCAGTGGTAATAAATTATCTAACCCTACAACTCAAAGAGTTAAAAGAGAGCAATAAGAAAAGTCCAGCATAAGCAGAAGGAAGGAAATAATAAAGATCAGAGCGGAGCTAGACAACAAAAACAAACAAACAAAAAAATACAAAAGATCAACAAAACCAAGAGCTGGTTCTTTGAAAGGATAAACAAGATTGATGAATCTCTAGCCAGACTCACCAAGAAGCAAAGAGAGAGGACCCAAATCAACAAAATCAGAAATGAAAGAAGTGAGGTAACAACCGATCACACAGAAATAAAAACTATTATGAAAAAATATTACAAAGAACTCTCTTCCAACAAAATGGACACCTAGATGAAATGGACATATTCTTAGAAAAATACAAGCTCCCAAAACTCAACCAAGAAGAATTAAAAAAATAAAAAACTGAATAGGCCGATAACTACCAAAGAAATTGAAACAGCAATCAAAAATCTTCCAGCAAACAAAAGCCTTTACAGGGGAGTTATACCAAGAAGGATAAAACCTATCCTCCTCAGAATATTCCAAACAATTCAAGAGGAAGGCACAATTCCAAGCTCTTCCTATGAAACCAGCATTACCCTAATCCCAAAACCAGATAAAGACACCATAAAAAAACAGAACTACAGGCCAATATCTTTGATGAACATAGATGCTAATACCTCAACAAAATTCTAGCAAATCGGATTCAGCAATACATTCAAAAAATCATACCCCATGACCAAGTGGGATTTATTCCGGGGATTCGAGGATGGTACAATAACCACAAATCAATAAATGTGATATATCACATAAACAAACTAAGACAAAAATCACATAATCATATCAATTGATGCGGAAAAAGCATTCTACAAAATCCAACACCCTTTGTTGATAAAAACACTTAGCAAAGTGGGAATAGAAGGATCAGACCTCAACATAACAAAAGCCCTATATGACAAACCTACAGCCAACATCATACTCAATGGGCAAAAACTAAAACCATTTCCCCTAAGATAAGGATGCCCACTTTCATCACTCTTGTTCAACATAGTACTAGAAGTACTAGCCATAGCGATCAGACAAGAAGAAGAAATAAAAGGCATTCAAATTGGAAAAGAAGAAGTGAAACTGTCCTTATTTGCAGATGGCATGATACTATACATAGAAAACCCCAAAGACTCCATCAAAAAACTACTAGACCTAATAAATAAATTTGGCATTGTAGCAGGATACAAAATTAACACCCAGAAATCTATGGCCTTTTTATACACCAATAATGAACTCCTAGAAAGAGAAATGAAAAAAAAAAAAAAAAATCCTATTTGTCATTGCACCAAAAAAAATTAAGATACCTAGGAATAAACTTAACTAAGGACATGAAAGACCTGTACTCAGAAAACAACAGGACATTGGAAAAAGAGATAGAGGAATACATAAATGGAAGAACATCATTAAAATGTCCATACTACCTAAAGCAATCTATAGATTCAATGCAATACCTATTAAAATGCCAGTGGCATATTTCAAAGATCTAGAACAAACTCTACAAAAATTCATCTAGAATTTAAAAAAACCCTGAATACCTATAGCTATCCTGAGAAAGAAGAACAAAGGTGGTGGGATCACAATGCCAGACATCAAGCTACAATATATTGCCAAACCACGGTTCTCAAAACTGCCTGGTACTGGCACAAGAACAGACATATAGACCAATGGAACAGAACAGAGAACTCAGAAATCCACCCAAGCCATTATACTCAATTAATATCTGACAAAGAAGGCAAGAGCATACAATAGAGTTAGAACAGTCTCTTTAATAAATGGTGCTGGGAAATTTGGTCAAATAGTGCAAAAAAAAAAAAAAAAATCAAATTAGATCACCAACTTACACCATACACGAAACAAACTCAAATGGCTAAAGGACTTAAATATAAAACGGAAAACCATAAAAATCCTACAAGACTACATAGGCAGCAGAATTGCAGACATATGTCATAGCAATATCTTTACAGACACAGATCCTAGGGCAAGAGAGACTAAGAAAAAAATAAACAAATGGGACTACATCGAAGTAAAAAGCTTCTGCACAGCAAAAGAAACCATCAACAAAACAATAAGAAAACCCACTGCATGGGAGAACTTATCTGCCAATGTTATCTCCAATAAGGGTTTAATCTCCAACATTTACAGGGAACTCATACAATTTAACAAAAGGAAGATAAACAATCCAATCAAAAAAGGGCAAAGGATCTAAATAGACACTTTTTGAAAGAGGACATTCGGAAAGCCAAGAGACAATGAAAACATGCTCAAAGTCACTAATCATCCAAGAGATGCAAATCAAAACAACAGGGAGGTACTACCTCACACCTGACAGGATGGCTATCATTAGCATATCAACAAATGACCAGTGCTGGAGAGGATGCAGAGAAAAAGGAGCCCTCTTCACTGTTGGTGGGAATGCAGACTGGTGCAGCCATTGTGGAAAACAGTATGGTGTTTCCTCAAAAAATTTAAAAATGGAACTGCCATTTGACCCAGTGATCCCACTTCTGGGAATATATCCAAAAAAATTAGAAACACCAATCAGAAAGGATATATGTACCCCTATGTTCATAGCAGCACAATTTATAATAGCTAAGATTTGTAAATAGCGTAAATGCTCATCAGCAGATGAGTGGATTAGAAAACTATGGTACATTTACACAGTGGAATACTATAAAAAAGAAGGAATTCTTACCATTTGCAACAGCATGGATGGAACTGGAGAGCATTATGCTAAGTGAAATAAGCCAGTCAGTGAAAGAAAAATACCATATCATCTCACTTATTTATGGATAATAAAGAACATTATAACCTGACCAATAAAAAGATAGATACAGAGGCAGAGAAGCATTGAACAGACTGTCAAATTACAGCAGGAAGGCTGGGGTGGGGGGTTGAGGGGGTTGAGGAGGAGATCAACCAAAGGACTTGTATGCATGCATATAAGCATACCAGTGGATACAAGATTGGCTATGCTTATTTTTATAACCAGTCTTGGTGAGGGCATGTGCCTGGGGTAGGGGAGGCCAGGGGATGGTCAATGGGGGGAGGAAGGGGAAGGAAACATGTACTTCTATTTGTAATATTTAAACAATTGAAAAAAAAAGAAAAAATTCAAATAGAAATAAGATTGAAAATCTGGAGAGATTAAATACTGGAATAAAATGCCAAGGGAGATTGTAGATTAACAGATTGATAAATTAGAAGTCCTAGACTGGTACTGTTATGGGGCGACCCGCAAGAGATAACCACCAGAGACAGAGATCAAAATGTATGAGCCTTTATTAAACAGTGGCCAGTGACTGCAGTTGCAGCACTCACTGCAGTAAAGGCCAAACTGCAGTGCAGACCACAGGTGCTACAGCAAATTTATACTCAGAAACCACAAGGGAGTTAGGACAGTTACAATGACAACCCAAAGGTTCCAAAAGTTATTTCAGCCGTTTCCAAGGAACTCAGGGCACTGGTGCAAAGCCTGAGCACGCTTGGCCGGAGCTTGAACCTCTACCTCCCTCTAAACTCCAACCAGCCCATTGTTCAGTGACCTACTCTGCCTCTCTCTGTCCCAAGGCATCCTGCCTCCAAGCAACGGAGGAGCTGTACAGTGTTTGCAGCCCAGAACAGTACATGGAGTTTAGAAGCAGAGATTGAGACAGCATGCCCTCTTGGAGTTCCTTACAGCGCCCCACTTTTTTCTTTGTTGTATTATACCAGCGGTCACCAACCAGTGGTCCGTGAGGTCCAAAAGGTTGGTGACCCCTGTATTGTACAATACTAGAGAGACGGGTACACGAAATGCGTGCATTGGGGGTAGGGAGGGTCCCTCAGCTTGGCCTGCACCCTCTCCAATCTGGGATCCCTCTCACAATCCAGAACCACTGGCTCCTAAGTGCTCACCTGCCTGATGCCCCTAACTGGTCTGATCCCCCTTACTGCCTATCTGTTCTCCCCTCCTTGCCTGATCCCTCTAATTGCCTATCCACACTTCCCTCCTAGCCTAAACCCCCTAACTGCCCATCTGCTCTCCCTTGTCTCCACGCCTCCAGACCCCATTGCAGGAGTGCTGAGAGCTGTCTGCCGAGGCCCCAGCCCCATCCTGATGCCCCCTTCTAGGCCAGGCAGAGCCACAGGCCTGTGCACGTCTTCGCCAGAGTGGCTGCCCCCTGCAGCAGCCTTATGTCCCAGTGGCACAAGTTCCCGCCCACCAGCTCCTGTGCGCATCTAATCTGTTGAAGGATTGTGACTGGGACATAGTTATGACCAATTAGCATATTACCTCTTTATATATATAGATTACTTTTAGATTGTAAGGTGAGTTTTAATAAATACTTAGTCCTAGGAGCTTAAAGCTGATAAAAGGCAAAGTGATTTTTTTAAAAGGATTATAAAAGGTAAGATAGTTCTTGCTTAAAAAGGTATTTCAATATTCAGAAAAACTTGAATAACCTCTAGCTTTGTTTTTTCCTTCCATTTAAGAGGATTATGTGGCATCCAAGATATATATTTCTGTGTAAATTTTTCTTTGGCCAAGTCACAGAGATCTGTAACAGTATAGATTCCTTAGTTTAGATCATCACACTGTCTTTTACAAAAGTACTAATTTGTACTCGTTTTGTTTTTTTAGGCACCTAGTGACAATGGTTCTAAAATCCAAACCTTTATTTTAGAATGGGATGAGGTAAGTAAATTGAATCTTAAATTAGGCTAAAATTTTGTGCATATCCTCAGGCAGAAATAACGTTTTTTTTAATAGTTAAGTTTTTTCCTCTTTTAAAAACAATGTGAATGATTTCATGTGGAATATGAGTGAACTGATAGTATTCTTAGAAAATATTACTGACTGGACCTCCCTATGATTTGTTTTTTTGTTGTTGTTTTTTTAATATATTTTATTGATTTTTTATAGAGAGGAAGAGAGAGGGATAGAGAGTTAGAAACATCGATGAGAGAGAATCATCAATCAGCTGCCTCTTGCACACCCCCCACTGGGGATGTGCCCTCAACCAAGGCACATGCCCTTGACCGGAATCGAACCTGGGACCTTTCAGTCCGCAGACCGACGCTCTATCCACCGAGCCAAACCGGTTTCGGCTATGATTTGTTTTTAACTAAACCACCACTAAGCTGTTATTTGGGTAATTACCTTGATTTTTTTTTTTTAATTACTTTTTTACATTAGCTTTAAAGGCTAATAGTCATTGTTTATGCCTGTTTTTACAAATTACTTGGTGACTTAAAACAATACACATTTATTCTCTCATAGTTCTGAAAGCTAGAAATTTTTCTTTAATCCTCTACTGAGGATAAGTTTATTGATTGGGGTTGGGGGTGGAGAAACATCCATTGACCAGGGATGGAACCGGTAACCTTTGGGAATGCAAGATGACACTCCAAACAACTGAGCCACCTGGCCAGGGCATGGAAACCAGAAATTTTAAATGGGTTTCACTGAGCCAAAAACAAGATATCACAGTGGCCATGCTTCCTCCAGAAACTCTAGAGGAGAACAATCTGTTGCTTAGCCTTTTCCAGCTTCTGGAGCTCTCCTCATTACTTGGTTAATGGTCACATTAAATGCCTTTTATCTCTTCTGTCTTCAAGTCCTCCTCTGCCTCCCTCTAAAAAGGATACTTGTAATTCCATTCAGGGCCCATCCAGATAACCAGGATAATCTCTCCATCTCAAGAGCCTTATCACTTCTGTACAGTCCCTGTTGCCATATAAGGTAACATTCACAGGTTGCAGGTAGTGTTAGGATCTGGATATCTTGGGGACCATTATTCAGCCTACCACAGCAAGATTACTGGGCTTTTATTGTTTCGTACTCTGTTTTACTGTCATTTATCATGTTTTCTCATGTCTTGCTGCTTACACAACAGCAAAAATAGGAGGGAGGGATCAAAGAGTAGAAGAAATTCCTTTGGTAATTTGGGAATTCAGCAGTAATGAGGCCCAATCAAGTGGGTTTAATTCCAAAAGTTCTAAGAGAATTCAGAATTAGGAAACCTATTAATATAAGATAATAATTTAGAAGAAAAACTATAGCATCTTGACAAATTATGAAAAGGTAGTTGATAAAAATTTAGCACCCATTTCAGTTAAAATTCAAAACAAATTAGGACTTGAAAGGTAATTCCTTATTTGATAGTTATTTTTGTATTAAGCAAAATTCCATCACTAAACAAGGAAACATTCTGGTTACAGCAGAAACAAGTGAAAGTTGCCTGTATCCCCACCTTTATTTAAGGTTATTCAGGAAGTTATAGTTAATGCAGTATGATTTGGAACCAAAACAAGTATAGCCATGGTGGCTAGCCTGGGGAGTACAGTTATTATTTACAGATGATATGATTTTCTGTTTAGACAACTCAGTAGAATTAAGTATAAACACTATTAAAACTAACAAGAGTTCAGTAAAGCAGACTGACAAAGACTAGAGGTTTTCTTTGAAGCAGAAGTTACTCTAACCACCCTTTACCTCTACTGACACAATAACAAAAGTGGGTGGAGAATGAGAACCTAGTCCTTTTTATGTAGCACCCTAAATTTCTAAAATCCTTTAGTTTTCCTGACCTGCAGACTTTTCTCTTTCCCTTATACTCCTTTTTCTTTTCTGCTTATACTCTTTCATTGTTAAATCTAAGCAATAGCAGCTCCAAAATCTTTATTTTAAAAAAGCTTAGTAGCTATCTAGATGGAGGTCTAAAGATGTGTATAGACATTTTCTTAAAACTTTGCATAGCACTTTTCATAGGCTGAGGAACACCACCGGTGGTGTATATCAAAGATCACTGTTGCCACCACTGCCAATCCCCCACTTGAGATTATGGGTCCATACCTGGAAAGAGTTTCTTTTATTAAAGCCAGAGGTTTGGCATAACTAAAATAGGCGCTTAGTTCAAGAGGCTATACAAAGATACCTATTCTGCAATTTTTAAATTCTGCATTTAACAAAGAGTAACTATGAAAAATGTGTGATCTCATCATTCTCTTGAGATCCATGACATGCATGTAATTGAGTTTTGGCCTTGCCAGTTTGGCTCAGTAGATAGAACATTAGCCCGTAAACTGAAGGCTCAAGGATTCGATTCTGATCAAGGGCATGTACCTCAGTTGCAGGCTCAATCCCTGGCCCTGATCAGGACATAGGCAAGAGACAACCAATTGATGTGTCTCTCTCACATCAATGTTTCTCTGTCTCTCCCCTTCCCTTCTACTCGCTCTAAAATGTCCTTGGGTAAGGATTAACAACAAAAAATACCTTTCAATGTATGATAGTTAATATGTTACTATCGCCGAAACCGGTTTGGCTCAATGGATAGAGCGTCAGCTTGGGGACTGACGGGTCCCGGGTTCGATTCCGGTCAAGGGCATGTACCTTGGTTTTGGGCATATCCCCAGTAGGGGGTGTGCAAGAGGCAGCTGATCGATGACTCTCTCTCATCGATGTTTCTAATTCTCTATCTCTCTCCCTTCCTATCTGTACAAAATCAATAAAATATATATTTTTTTAAAATATGTTACTATCAAGTAGGAATTGATGTGGATTTATCTTTTATAATAATGTATCTGATATGTAATAATTAGCCATTTCTTTTAGGGAAAAGGAAATGGAGAATTTTGTCAGTGTTACACGGGCTCACAGAAGCAATTTAAAATTACTAAACTGTCACCAGCAATGGGATGTAAATTTAGACTATCAGCCAAAAATGAGTATGGCACAAGGTAAAATACACTTTAATGTAAATATTTTAGCTTATCCAGTCAACTTTATTTGTATAAATTATTTACAGTCCAAATTATCTGCTAAAATTCTGCTTTGTTATCATTTTGTTGATATAACTGTATTAAAAGCTACAAGATAATGTGTTAGTTGCATAAACTGCAGTTTTAAAAGAATGCTAAATTATTTTTAGGTATTTGACTTGGTTACTGTAAAGATATTACCAAATTCAAGATATAATTCTTAAATTATAATTAGTTATCAAAAATGTCACTTATCAAAAGTTAATTCTTTATAAAAATAACTTTTTCTCATTTTTCTTAAACAAATTTCATTTGTTTCAACAGTGGTTTTAGTGAAGAAGTTTTATATTACACCTCAGGCTGTGCCCCTTCTATGCCAGCAAGTCCTATATTAACTAAGGCTGGCGTTACTTGGTTATCCTTACAATGGCACAAACCCTCAGGAACACCATCAGATGAAGGAATTTCTTACATTTTAGAGATGGAGGATGAAACTTCAGTGAGTACGAATATATATTTTAAATGGGGTATTTAAAACATTTCAGTGTATATTAATCCTAATACTGTACAGATTGCCTCAATAGTTAGATCCTTCCCCAAATCTTTTGAATCTTTGGTTATATTTTTGAGGCATTGGGAGTGAGGGAGAACTCAGTCTTTATTTTTCTTGATGTGTAGGAATAAGTTTTGGTTTTTATGTTTTGTATGTATGTTTGTGCCTGGGAATAACAAAGTATATGTCAGATATATTGTATATGTTTTGGGGAAAATAAAGAGAAGGAAAGATCACCCAGCTTTCTAAACTAAGCAACTCTAAAAGACAAGGAAATAATATGTCTGCCTTCTCCAACTGTGTATATACACTGCTTTCCCAAGTGCCACAGGAGACTTAAAGAACCTCACATGAGATTATGTAGTACAGCCTAAATCCAGTTTCTCCTGGCTCATCTTCTGTGAACTAGAATCAAGCTGAATAAGAGTTAGGCTGTCCTGTACTAGTTCTATTAGTTCCATAGCTTTTTAGAGCTACTTTGAAACAATATGAATAAAAAATAGCATTGGCTGAAACTAGTTTGGCTCAGTGGATAGAGCATCAGCCTGCGGACTGAAGGGTCCCAGGTTCGATTCCGGTCAAGGGCATGTACCTTGGTTGCGGGCACATCCCCAGCAGGGGGCGTGCAAGAGGCAGCTGATTGATGACTCTCATCGATGTTTCTAACTATCTCCCTTCCTCTCTGTAAAAAATCAATAAAATATATTAAAAAAATAAAAATAGCATTGGTTTACTCCTAAGTGTATATCCATTAATTGAAAACAAGTTCGTACAAAAATTTCTACATGAATTTTCATAGCATCATTCATAATAGATAGTCAAAATGTGGGAACAACCCAAATGTCCGTCAACTGCTGAATGGATAAACAAAATGTGATATGGCTCTATAATGGAATATCATTCGGCCATATAAATGAATGAAATGCTGACACGTGCCACAGCATAAGTGAATCTTGAATACATTGTACTAAGTCAAAGAATTCTGTCACAAAAGAGGGGAAGTGACTACTAACCAATAATCAGGTACAGGCTCTATTCTGGAATTAGGTATTAAGTGATGGTATTAAGTGATTCACAATCTTGTGAATATACTATAAACCATTGAATTTCATACTTTAAAATGGGAATTTTTTGGTACATATATCTCAAAGTTTTAAAACATTAAAAATTGCATTGGAAAAGCAATGAAGCATTGTCAGTGGGGCTATAAATAGCAATCCCCAACCTAAGTGACATTCCTACCTACCTGGACAACTAACCGTCCGTTTATTCATCTAAGCACAACTATGTGTTCAGGGCAACTTACATTCATTAGTTATAGTTGTGTTTAGCTCTTAGAACATCTGTCTGGGAAATTTCTGTTCTAGAGATAAGGTTACTGATAGTCAAGTTACCATTGGCTCTCACTCTTCCCTCAGTGCAAAAATTTTCCCTTGGATACTCTCTTTACTGAGAATAAGTGGTCTCTTTCGTCCTTTTACATTTGTTAGTAGCATTTCTGGATCTGTCCACTCAAGTTAGAAATTGCAATGTGAGAATTACACTAAACACCATAAATCACATAGCACAAGGTGAAGATGAAGAAAACCCGGGTCTTTTCACATATTCATTATTCTTCATATTTCTGCTGTTAAACATCTAATGAAGATTTGTTTTTTCTCCTTTCCAGGGATATGGTTTTAAGCCTAAATATGATGGAGAAGATCTTACTTACACAGTGAAAAATCTCAGACGTAGTACAAAGTATAAATTTAAGGTAAGCTTTGGAAACCCTCTAAAAGATTTATTTGTAGTTCTTTTTATTCCTTGGTTTTCAAGCCAAGTATATATTTTATTCATTTAATTTTAAAATCTTAAATAATTTTGGCCTTTTCTAATGTGCTTTATTTTACTTTCTTACTATATAATAGTGCTTCTCAAACATTATGTACAGTAGTCCCATCTCCCTCATCTGTAGTTTTACTTTCCATGGGTCCAGTTATTGATGGTCAACAGAAATCTGAAAGTTTTAAGTGAGAATCTCCAGAAGTAAATAATTAATAAACTTTAAATTGCGCGCTAGTCTTAGTATCATGATGATAATAAAATTTTGAAGAAGAAAAAAGAAATTTATGCTAGTTTTACTGTCACACCTAAACAGTGGAAGTTACAGGCACAGTGTGTGAAGACATGAACAGAAAACGTGTTCCACTTGTTAGCAACATGTTGTGCCAGAAAGTATGGAGCTTATTAGGAGACTTGATCAAGGGATCCTTTGAAACAAATGACCACATTCACACAACTTTTATTACAGTATGTTGTTATAATGCTCTATTTTTATTAGTAGTTGTTTTTTTGTTTTTGTTTTTTTTTTAATATATTTTAATGATTTTTTACAGAGAGGAAGGGAGAGATAGAGAGCTAGAAATGTCGATGAGAGAGAAACATCGACCAGCTGCCTCTTGCACACCCCCCACCGGGGACGTGCCCGCAACCAATATACATGCCCTTGACCGGAATCGAACCTGGGACCCTTCAGTCCGCAGACCGACACTCTACCACTGAGCCAAACCGGCTTCAGCATTAGTAGTTGTTTTAATAATACTTGCTTACTGTGCCTAATTTATAAGTTAAACTTTATCATAGTTATGTATGTAAAGAACATAGTATATATAGGATTCAGTAATACTCCAGTTTCAGGCATCTACTGGGGGTCTTGGAACTTACACCCCACAGGTAAAGGGGACTACTATATTTAAATTCAAGAGTTTTAATGTTTTATGGGACTCTTATTTCTAAATGTGAACAGATATTTTTTTAAATGTGCATGTTTTTAAACATAATTAGAATACTATTTTTGGCAAGGATATTAAGCAAAGTAATGTTACTTTTTTCCTAGTGCATCATATCAAGTGGTACACAATTTCAGTTCATTCCATTACTGACACTCACTTGTAGAAGGTGATAGCTACCATATTTCTTCACTGTAAAGTTGTTCCTTTTTCCTTTATGATAAGTACCACTGGCCCAGTGCACGAAATTCGTGCACGGGGGTGGGGGAGTTTCCTCTCACAATCCAGAACCACTGCTCCTAAGTGCTCACCTGCCTGCCTGATGCCCCTAACTGCTGTCCTCTCCTGGTGTGATCCCCCTAACTGCCTATGTGCTCTCCCTTCCTCTCTGCACCTTCAAACCCTGGCGCAGGAGTGCTGAGAGCTCTCCGCTGAGGCCTGGCCCCTGTCCTGACACCCCCCTTCAGGGCCAGGCGCCACCAGAGGCCTGCACGCACCTCCATCACGGGGGGTGCCCCCTGCAGCAGCCTCATGTCCCATTAGCGCAAGTCCCCACCCCCATCCCTGCCCACCAGCTCCTGTGTGTGTGCAGCCTGGTTGTGCTGTGACACCATTAGCTTATTACTTCTTTATTATATAGATTTTGTAAATACTATTTAAACATCTTGTTCCTCATCAAACTTTAACCCATAGTTTTAACACCCATTAATAAATCTTGCTTTAATCATTGCTAAGTGGTGATTTTTTTTAATTTTATCACTAGAGGCCTGGTGCACGAAATTCGTGCATGGGGAAGGGGAGTGTCCCTCAGCCCAGTCTGCACCCTCTCCAATCTGGGACCCCTTGGGGGATTTCTGACTTAGGGATCAGGACTAAACTGGCAGTCAGTCATCCTTCTTACAATCCAGAACTGCTGGCTCCTAACCACTCACCTGCCTGATTGCCCCTATCTGCTTCTGCCTGCCAGCCAGGTCAGCCCCTAACCACTCCCCTGCCAGCCTGATTGACACCTAACTACTCCCCTGATGGCCTGATCACCCCCAACTCCCCTCCCCTGCAGGCCTGGTCACCCCCAACTGCCCTCCCTTGCCAGCCTGGTTCCCCCAACTGCCCTCCCCTGCAGGCCTAGTCGCCCCCAATTGCCCTTCCCTACCAGTCCGGTCGCTCCCAACTGCCCTCCTCTGCAGGTATGATCACCCCCAACTTCCCTCCTCTGCCAGCCCGATTGCCCCCAACTGCCCTCCCCTGCCGGCCATCTTGTGGTGACCATCTTGTAATGGCCATCTTGTGACAATGTGAAATTCATGCACAGGACGGGGGGTGTCCCTCAGCCCAACCTGCACCCTCTCCAATCTGACCCCTTGAGGGATGTCCGACTGCCTGTTTAGTGGCTAAACAGGCAGTCGGACATCCCTTTCACAATCTAGGACTGCTGGCTCCCAACTACTCGCCTGCCTGCCTTCCTGCCTGATCACCACCTAACCACTCCCCTGCTAGCCTGATCGACACCTAACTGTTCCCCTGCCAGCCTGTTAGTCCCCAACTGCCCTCCCCTGATACCCTGGTCACCCCCAAATGCCCTCCCTTGTATATTCCCTCTTTATTAGATAGGGTTTTTTCTTTAGCCTGTTGGACAGTTCAAACTGGTTTGGCTCAGTGGATGGAGCATTGGCCTGCAGACTCAGGTTCGATTCTGGTCAAGGGCTTGTACCTTGGTTGGGGCCACATACCCAGTGGGGAGTGTGCAGGAGGCAGCTGATCGATGTTTCTCTCTCATAGATGTTTCTAGTTCTCTATCCCTTTCCCTTCCTCTTTGTAAAAAATCAATAAAATATGTATTTTTAAAAAGAAACGTTTAAAATTCCTCCATATCTGCCTGGTTGGTGTGACCCAGGCTGCCACCACTGAAGGGGATTGTGCCCTGGACAGGCTGAGACCCAGCCCAAGCTGTTGCTGGGGCCAGGGGATAGCGCAGTGCTGGTGCGTGGCCCCAGCCCAAGCTGCTGCCGTGGCCTGAAGATCGAGTCGCGGGGATGCGTGACCCTGCCAGCCTGAGACCCAGCTGAGGCTGCTGCCCTGGCCAGGGTAACATGCAGCTTGGATGCTAGGCCCTGCCGGCCTGAGACCTCAGCCCAGGCTGCCACTGCTGGTCAGGTGATCACACAGTGGGGGTGCGCAGCCATGCTAGCCTCAGACCTCAGCCCATGCTGCCACCATTGGCGCTGGTCAGGGCTTTGGTGCAAGGCCCTGCAGGTCTGAGACCCCAGCCCAGGCTGCCGCTGCTGGCCTGGATCAGCCAGGATTGTCCCTGGTGCTGGTGCCTCCCAGCTGGACACCCTGGGCTGCCACCACTGGGCAGGGTAGCTGTGTGGGGGGCGGGTGCCTCTCAGATAGACACCCTGGACTGTTCCTGCTGGGCGGACTTGGGGACTCCGGCAAAGCTAAGAGGACTGGGCGCCGCTATCTTGTGGCTATGGGCGCTGCCATTTTTGTCATGAAGTAATGGTTAATTTGCATATTACTCTTTTTTTTTTTTAATCAATCTTTATTGTTCATATTATTACAAAGGTTCCTCATTTCTTTCCCCCTCTGCATATTACTCTTTTATTAGATAGGATTGGATCAAACTCTTTCCCTTTCCCTTATACTCTTCCCTTCAGGGTGCTTAAGGTCCTACTAGGCAAATGCTACTGCCTCCACTCCTGTCCACAAATACTTGCCTAGTTTAGTCCATCTGTTGATTTTGGACTGAATTATTTTGGAAGAAAGGCAGAGAAGACCCTGCATGTTATTCTTGCTTACTGAGGCATGGAGACCCTACATATTAATTATTGCTCACTTGAGACAGTAGCAAGCTTTGAAAATTATTGGATATATTTTAGCTCTTACTTGGTCCATGTTATATATCACTATTTCTTAGCAGACAGTAATTGCATTAACAACCAGTTAATGTAAACCAGCCTACATTTTTTGTGCAGAAGTTTTCCACGAAAATATACCAGGATACTATTAGTTGATAAACTCAGCATTTGAATTTTTCTATAGTTCTTGTTTAATCAAATCATTTCAAATAAAATTATAAAAGGCACTATAAATTGTTTTAACTTTAAGAGATCTAAACTAAATTTATTACCCCTTAAGAACTTTACAAAAACATTTTAATGATAACTTTGATTATGCAGGGCAAAGTTATATGTGATATACTTTGCTTTATATATTAGCTTCATTTTCAGAACTTCTAGTAACACTGGATTATTTTAATTTCTAAATAGCTTTCATATTTATCTACACTAATAAAAGAGTAAGATACAAATTGACCGTACAGTGGGGGTGCGCAGCCATGCTAGCCTCAGACCTCAGCCCATGCTGCCACCATTGGCGCTGGTACAGTGTGTATGCAAATTAACCCAACAAAGATGGTAGGTTAATTTGCATACACAGCCGCCAAGCAGCTGGGAATGGGGTGGGATGCTTGCATTCTGCACCACCCCAGCTGCTCCGGGTCTCTGGGCAGTGTGGGAAGGTGGAAAAGCGGCTCTGGGCCAGAGCGAAGGCAGTGCTGGCAGCCAGGGGAAGGAAGGCCCATTCTTGCACTAATCTTCCTGCATTGGGCCTCTAGTAGGAATTATAAAATACCTGAGAAGTATATATATATTTACTCCGGCTTTCCTCTGATGATGATACTGAATTGTATTTTGCTTCAATGATGATTATCAACAGAACTTCTGAGCAAGTTGTCAGTGTCTTCATAATTTAGTAAATTTATTAAATATCTTAGAGTTCTACTACCATGTAACAGCGTGGTGTTATTGCAACATGGAAACAAAAATGTATACATACAAGTAGGAGTTAAATTCCTTACTAATTCATTATAAACAAATCACCAATTTATATTCAAAACTGTTTCGCTATGGCAGTCACTCTCAAATTGTAGTATATACAAATCTGAGATCTAAAACAGTAGTTCTCAAAGTGTTATCATCAAACCATTATATCAGTATCACTTGGAAATTGTTAGAAATATTAATTCACTGGCCCCAACCCAGATTTATTCAATCATAATTCTGGGGGTAAAGCCTAATGATCTGTATCTTAGCAAGCCCTCCATTGATCCTGATGCGTATTGAAATTTGAGAACCACAGATCTAAAGCAGGAAAAAAAAAATGTTAGGAAAGAGAAAATGATGACTGTATAAAGTTTTCTTGAAGCCCAGACATTTATTTTGAATCTACCATGTACTGGGTAGCAGCTGAGAGGGTTTTAAATCATTAAATATAACTGCAATGTCTGTCTTTCTTTTCTGGCATGGCATTGCAGACTCCTCAAGGAAACATATTAAAACAAAATCTCAACTTAGAAATCTTAGAATACTAAGCAAAGCAATAAAAATATAATACAGGAAGTAATGACTAAATAGTATGGGGTTTTTTTTTTAAAGAAACAATAAGGATATGAATTACATAAAATTCTAAAATGACCAAGTTTTCCCAATGCTAGAGTTCCAGATTCAATACTAAGGACAATCCTAGGACACTCAAAATACTAAGACAGAATTAGAACAATGAAAGAATTTAAAGAATAAAATAAAAATAAAAGTGAAGCCGAAACCGGTTTGGCTCAGTGGTAGAGCGTCGGTCTGCGGACTGAAAGGTCCCGGGTTCAATTACGGTCAAGGGCATGTACATTGGTTGCGGGCACATCCCCAGTAGGGGGTGTGCAAGAGGCAGCTGGTCGATGTTTCTCTCTCATCAACGTTTCTAGCTTTCTATCCCTCTCTCCTCCTCTCTGTAAAAAATCAATAAAATATATTTAAAAATAAGATAAAAGTCAAGATTTAAAGAATAAAAAAGCAGTCATTTCTTAAAATAAAGCAAATAATGCTAATTTCATCAAATGGTTCACTGGAAGCTGAGCCAAGACCTGGTGTCCACATATTTAGAAAAGAAGAATTAAAAAGCCTCAGAGGCTATTAGCAAGTTCCTATGATTCTGAGCCACTGGAAAGCTGATGCCTTGTTTACTGAAAATCCTGAAAAATAGTTTTTCAAGTAACAAGGCCTCTTATAGTCTAAGGTAGGGGTGGCGAACTCAATCAGAGAAGGGGCCAAAATCTAAAATCCAGCCTAAATCGCGGGCCGAATGGTTTACTGAACAGTCATAAACTGACAATGTCATAAACTGACAGCGGAGTGCAGTGATGACAGCGCGGTGCGGGCCACATTGCAAGGCCTGGCGGGCTGGATTTGGCCCGCGGGCCTTGTGTTTGACACATGTGTAAGGGCTGAGTGTCCTTAGATACTTTCACTTCAACTTTTTTGTTTGTTTGTTTGTTTGTTTGTTTGTTTGTTTTAGGCTTTTTCATGAATGAAGAAAAGCAAAACAGTATCTGGACCTATTAACTTCTCTGATCTTTCATCCTTGAAATGTACTTATATATAAGCATCTATGACAGTACATAGTCATGTAACCTTTTTTCTCATCTTGTCTGCTTTCCTTTCTCCTCTGTCATTTCTGTCTTGAAGAATACTATATCTCCAAACCTGTTCTATATTGCTTTTAGGCCCTCTTGCCTTCTAATCCAAGTTCTATTTTATAGCAAGATTAACCTTTCTGAAACAGCTTTCCCTCTAAAATAGTTTCCTTAGTTTGACATAGGTGGTGGTGGTGTTTTTTATTATTCTGACCAATTCGGTTTTTTTAAATGTACTGCTTTTTATTCCTTACATGAACAAGCCACCTATGTGGCTCATCTTTACCTGAGCAGAGTTCTCTATTTCTTGTTCACTTCTGTTCTTACACTCAGGGTTTTCTGTTTTGTTTTACCCAATAGTAGATTTATTTTTTTTTAATCAATCTTTATTGTTCATATTATTACAAAGGTTCCTCATTTCTTCCCCCCTCCACCAGATTCCCACCCCACCCTCTGCCCTTTCCCCACCCCCCATTGTCCTCATCCATAGGTGCACAGTTTATGTTAATAGTAGATTTATTTAAATCCTCATCGATAACCCCCTTTCATTGCTGCTCCATATCCTTTTCAAAGGATTCCTGAATAATTTTTAAGCCATAGTCATCTTTTTTTTGTGTGTGTGTATAATTATTTTGATATGCATATTGCCTATCTTTTGCATAAAGATTCTAATTAAGGCAAGGTGTGCACCACACCTAGAATTTTTAGCACCTTGCTCCCTCTATGGTGGGCACTAAATGAATGTGTTGATTATTTGTAAAATTGGAATGGGCTGAGATAACGTAATAGCTTTTGTGTACAGGTGGGGTTCGGCCACCTGCCCTATCAGGGTCAGGGCTGGCCCAGGAAGGGGCCATGGGAGGTTGAGGGGGGCTGATAGAGCCAATTGGCCATAGTGACTGTTCGTTCCAGTCACTTGGCTTTTAAATATCTATAGATACATTTAGGGCCAACTGAAGTAAAAGGAGTCCATGGTGAAATATTATATACCTTTAAAAACGTAATTAGCGAATCTTATGGTCTTTAGGGACTCTGTTCTTTTTTTTTTTCTTCTTCTTTTAATCTTCACCTGAGGATATGTCCTTATTGACTTGAGAGAGAGAGAGGGGGAGAGAGAGAAAAGGAGGGAGGGGGGTAGGGAGAGAGGAAGGGAGGGAAGAAGGGAGGGAGGGAGGGAGGAAGGGAGGGAGGGAGGGAGGGAGGGAGGGGGAGGGAGGAGGGAGAGAGAGAGGGGGAGAGAGAGAGAGAGAGAGAGAGAGAGAGATCAGCCAGTTGCCTTCGATACACATCCCAACTGGGGATCAAAACCAAAGCCTGGGTATGTGCCCTGACTGGGAATTGAACCTATGACCTTTGGGTATATGGGATGACACTTCAACCAACTGAGCCACACCATCCAGGGCCTGTTCTTATTGTTAAAGTTTTCTCTAGTTATTAGGTTTTAGTAGACATTCTATACCATATTGAGAAGTGTTTTGATCCCCTTTGTAGTCTAAATTGTATAGCAGCAGAGTGAAGAGACATCCTGAAAATGTATCTGAGTAGTCCTGTGGGAGCACTGAGGAAACCTGAGCAAAATTGAGCAATTAGACTAAACTTTACTTAGTTCTCATAGGCTGCCTGAGTTATTTAAGATAGTAGATTTTTTTAGATCCTCATCTATAGTGTCATGGCATGTCATAATGGTCCCTGTCTATGAATCATTCAATAATTATTGAACATCTACTCTATGACAAGCAGTTCTAAAAACTAGGAATACAACATGATCAAAATAACTAATGTTCTAGTGGAGGCAATAGAAATTAATAAGCAAACAAATATCAGATAGTTATAAGTTAACTAAAATAGGATAGCATGGCAATTAATTGGGTAGTCAAGAAAATCTTCTCAGAAATGACATTTGAACATATACAAATAGGAAGAAGGAGGTAGCATGCCAAGATCAGAAAGAACATCCCAGGAAGGGGGATAATTGCTACTGCAAAAGGTCCTAAAGTGGAGGTAGTCGGGTAAAATCACATAGGCATAAAATCTAAGGAATTTCGATTTTATTCTGAGTAAGATAAGAAGCCATTGACGGGTTCTAAGCTGAAAAGTGATTAAGTCCCACTGGCTGAAGTATAGAAAGTAAATGGGGTTGAGGGAAGGAATAGAAGCTGGAAACTAGTTGGTGGTATAATGTAGTCATTCTGAAAAGCTAGGATAAAGGAGGCACTGACTAAGCTGGTGGTAGTAGTAAAAACAGAACAGGAGAGAAAGTTGACAGTATTTACTGATACAGTATTCCCCCTTCCTCCCCCTTATCTGTGGGGGATATATTCCAAGACCCCCAGTGGATGCCTGAAAATACAAATAGTACCAATCCTATTAATATATATACTGTTTTCCTATACATACATTCCTAAGATAAAGTTTAACTTATAAATTGAGCACAATAAGCGATTAATAACTAATAATAAAATAGAACCATTATAACAATATACTGTATTAAAAGTTAGGTAAATGTGCTGTGAGACACATGTGCGTTCTCTCTCCCTCTCTTCTTCACTCCTCCCCACTCTGATAACCAAGAGGGCAGCTAAGTGACTTAATAGGTGGGCAGTATGTACACATTGTGGAATTGTTTGTTTCTGGAATTTTCCATTTAATGTTTTCAGACTACAGTTGACCACAGGTCAGTGAAACTGTGGAAAGTGAAATTACAGATAAGGGGGGAGGTGGTGTGGAACTACTATAGATTTGATATGTATGTTTAGAGAGCGAAGAGTCAAAGATTCTTCTAGATTTTTTATTTGAGCAAGTGCTTTTTACTAATGAGGAATAACAGAAAATGGAGCAGATTCGGAAAAGAGAAAATCATATCAAGTTTGATACTGAACGTGAGGAACTAAGTTCAGTAGAAGAATAGGTCAAAATAGAAATGTATTTAAATTGCTAAAGTCAAACATAATAACAACCAGATATGAATCATATCTATCTGTTGCTGCACAACTTAGCTTGAAAAAACAAATGGTCTCTAAGGTCAGGAGTTCAGGACCAGCTTAGTTGGGTGTTTCTGATGCAGGGTTTCTATGAGGTTGCTTTCACGATGTCAGCTGGGGTTGCAGTCATCTGAAGGCTTGACTGGGGCTGGAGGAATTGCTTCTAAGTTCACTCCAGTGGTTGTTGCCAAGAGCCCTAAATCCCTTTCTCAGTTACTCCCAGGTCTTCATCATATAAGCTTCCTGTAGGGATGCTACACAGATTATCATATTTTTAAAAATATATTTTATTGATTTTTTACAGAGAGAAGGGGAGAGGGATAGAGAGCTAGAAACATCAATGATGAGAGAAACATCGACCAGTTGCCTCCTGCACAACCCCCACTGGGGATGTGCCCGCAACCAATGTACATGCCCTTGACTGGAATCGAACCCGGGACCTTGCAGTCCACAGACTGACACTCTATCCACTGAGCCAAACCGGTTTTGGCAAGATAATCATATTTTTTTACATTTGGTTTGTTAGAAGTAAGCCATTAAGTACAGTCAAAGGGAAGAGGAATTAGCCTTTGTTTTTTGAGGAAAGTATATTCAAAGAATTTGTGAACATCTTATTACACCCCTGAAGAATATTGAAAGAATAAATATAAATAACGCCGAAACCGGTTTGGCTCAGTGGATAGAGCGTCAGCCTGCGGACTCCAGGGTCCCGGGTTCGATTCCGGTCAAGGGCATTTCCTGAGTTGCGGGCATGTCCCCAGTAGGGGGTATGCAAGAGGCAGCTGATGGATGTTACTCTCTCATCCATGTTTCTGGCTTTCTATCCCTCTCCCTTCCTCTCTGTAAAAAATCAATAAAATATATTAAAAAAAAAAAAAGAAAGAAAGAAAGAATAAGTAAAAATAAGCTTAAAGCCCATCAAGTATCATCAGATTATATCTTGTTTTTGTGATGACTCTTGCTTAGTATCAGAACGTTAGATTTACACTAAATACTTCTACGACTGAATACTCTTTATATATTCTTAGTCCCTATCAAAGACATAAATAAGCCTAATGGCTTATCACAATGTGAAAATTCTTATCACTTGATTGAGCTTTTATGTCTCTCATCACTTTGTTCATTAAGCCAATATCATTGTGTCAAACATTATTTTATGTTTTTGTGTCTGATCACAGGTTATTGCTTACAACTCAGAAGGTAAAAGTAATCCAAGTGAAATAGTAGAATTCACTACATGTCCTGATAAACCAGGAGTACCCATAAAGCCTTCAGTTAAAGGAAAGATACATTCACACAGTTTTAAAATAACTTGGGGTAAGATTTTATGCATATTTGTACATCATTACTTCTATATTTGATTAAAATGATTTGAATAGTAAGATAATTTTTAAAATACTTAAGTAAATATGTCAGCTAGAGCAAGTTTAATAGGAAATGTGAGTCATGGTTTGAGGATCTTTTTTGTGAAGAGCTATATATGTACTCACACATACTAAGTTCAGAGTTGATACACGAAGAATTTTGTGTCTACTGTATAACTATTAGCAGGGGCAGCATGGTGTAAATGGAAGATTGCTGAACTTATAGCTAATGTCACCTAGGACATCCTGGCTCTCATGAGAAATGAAAATCACTTATTCATTTAAAACAAACATTTACTAAACACCTGCTTATATATTACTTAATGCAGAAACAATATATTAATGAGTTGCTGATAATAATTTAAAAAAAACACATTGTAGATGATTTCTTTTTAAGCAATCCTAGATTTGATATTATGTTTATTAGGATTTTCTGTCATTTTAAATTGCATGTACTTTGCCTAATACTACTTTTGTTTCTTTGGATAGACCCACCAAAAGACAATGGAGGGGCATCCATCAGTAAATATATAGTGGAGATGGCAGAAGGTTCTAATGGTAAGAATAACTATTAAAACGTAATAGATTTATACCAGTCAGTCTACAGCTGTTCATGACTTCACATGCTATATAATAAAAGATTAATATGCAAATCATCCAAACAGCAGAATGACCGGTTGCTATGATGCACACTGACCACCAAGGGGCAGATGCTCAATGCAGGAGCTGGCCCCCGGTGGTCAGTGCAGTTGTCTGGGGGGAAGTGCCGCTCAGCCACAAGCCGGGTTCACGGCTGGCAAGCGCAGCGGTGGTGGCAGGAGCTCTCTCACCACCATAGCAGACATCCCCTGCAGGCTTCTGGACTGCAATAGGGCCTACGCTGGGACACGAATTTTGTGCACCAGACCTCTAGTTCTATATGATCTCTTTTCTTTCCTCTTCATTTTTTCTTCCCTTTGTAGCAATTAGGATTTTGCATGTTACAAACCACTTTAAGTTGTGATCTCCAGAAATATAGCACATCAAACATGAGAGTTCTGTATACTTAAATGATTTCATTTACATTTTCTTATTTTTTTGTTTGTTTGCATTGCTCAAGTCCAGTGTATCTAAACTCTTTTGAAATTAGTTTATTCAGTTAGATTATACCAGATGTACCAGAGAAAATTTATCTTTTAAAATTTACCTTACATTATACTAATTTTAATAAGAAATTTTATACCTACTGAACTTTATTCTTGAATGACACACTTAACAATCCTTATTTCTTGAAATGACCCATTGCCTGCAAAAAAATAAGGATGTCTTTTAATTAAGATTAAACTTCCTGTGGTATATTAATAATATTATAACTTTGTGTGTTATAATGTTATTACTGAACCAGTAAACACATTTAAAATGCTTAATTAAAAGCAAATTATCAATCTCAGCCAAAGTCTGTACAGAGTTACAGAGATATTTCCCTTCAACAAAGATGCAAAATTTGTCTAGGAAGCTACACACATAAAGAAAATTAGATCATTTCCAGGAAACTCAAAACAAGCTTAAATTGTTTCTGACAAATTACGTAAACACTTATTTAGTGAAGCTAGGATATCTGCCGTGTCCATGATACCGAAATGTTAAACATTACCTTGGAGCTGATTGAACATAATTCTCCACCTTACAGGAAACAAATGGGATATGATATACAGCGGAGCTACTAGAGAACATCTTTGTGATCGACTGAGTCCAGGCTGTTTCTATCGTTTACGAGTTTACTGCATCAGTGATGGAGGCCAGAGTGCGGTAATATTTATAGAGAGATTTTTTTTTCAAGTTTGGTCAAATTAAATGAGATTACTGATGACACTTCAAATATTAAAATATATTTATACATGTATAAGAGTAATTTCTATCACCAGATAGTTAATTTTATAGTGAGCAGACTATTCTGTATTCAGTGAATATCTGTTTTCTGCTTGGTGTTTAACTTTGGAAAAACAAATTTTATAAAGATAAATTTTATGCCCGAGCCAATTTGGCTCAGTGGATAGCGTTGGCCTGCGGACTGAAGGGTCCTAGGTCCGATTCTGGTCAAGGGCACATACTGGGGTTGCAGGCTTGATCCCCAGTAGGGGGAATACAGAGGCTGATTCTCTCACATCATTGATGTTTCTGTTTCTCTTTCCCTCTTCCTTCCTCTCTGAAATCAATAAAAACATTTTTTTAAAAACAAGATAAAATTTGTTAATGTTGCTCAATAACCATACACAACAAATATAAATAAAATAATTGTAAACTGGTTTATTGCTTCATAAATTACCAGGACAAACCATAAAAATGTCATTTACAATTTAATATTTACTAAGAAAATATTGTGATGTTTACATATTCGTGGTAATTGTTTTTATTATTAGAGACCCAATAGCCAAAATGAACTTTAAAATGTACCATTGACTATATATGAGACATATGTAATGTTCTGGAAAAGTACAGGGTTTTTTGTTTAATTTATTTTAGAGAGGGAGGAAAAGAAAGGGAAACATGAGTGTGAGAGATACACTGATTGGTTGCCTCCCATATGCGCCCAACTTGGGATCAATCCTGCAACCTAGGTATGTGCCCTGTCTAGGAATCAAACCTGGAACCTTCCCATGCATGGAATGACACTCAACCAACTGAGCCACACCGGCCAGTATTCAAAAGTAGGTCTTTTAATGGGAGTAATTTTTTTCTTTTTAATGAATTTAACCAAGAGTAGTTTCTTAGGGCATTCATAGTTGTTACTATCTTTCAAATGGAATTTAATGTAGTAAAAGTAGTTTTAAAAAATGAATTGTTGAAAATGCAAGTATTCTGAAACTGCATGCAAGTCCTGCCCAACTGATTTGGGATTCTCTAATAAGATAACCTTCCTGGATTAAAAAAAAACACCTCCTACTCTCCCCTTCCCTCCCCCCCCCCAAAAAAAAGCTATTTTTCTAATATAACATTATAGCATTCTTATATAGGATACATTTCTGAATAAGATGATGATCAAATATTTTATTTTATTTATTTTTGGAAAGAAAGTTAAGTGTAAACATTAATACAGTACAGATAAGGCATATATGGCACTAGGTTTGTGTCAATGTTTTTAAGAAAATGTCTTTAAAAAAAAACTAAAAGATTTAAAAAAAAAAAAAAAAAAAAGAAATGGCATAGAAGCTAAAAGTATTACCAAACACCTGGAAAGATGACAGATAGTTGGAAAAACTTATCTAATTTTTTAAATTATTTTTAGGTGGAAAGGAAGAAGAAAATCGCTTTTCTAAATTAATAAATAAACAGGTGAAAAATACAGTATGCAGTAGAATGGCCAAATAGTCTAAATCTCCTGAAAACCTGGTAAATTGCATTCACAGAATGTTAAAACATTCTTCCTTAGAAGAGAATTGCGGTTCCTTTTGGATAGGGTCAAAAACAATGTCCATTAGGTTGTGTTGGATGTAAGGGTTTTTGGGTTTTTATTTATGGTTTGTATTTTTTCGTGTTTTCTTTTTCTCTTTTTTGTTCTGTTTTGTTTTTTATTTATGAAAAAAGAGAAAAGGAAGAGCTTTTCTTTTTGTTTTGGTAACTTATTTTGTATATAGTATTCAGTGTCTTTATTTGTGTATATAACATTTTAGTTTTAATTACTTGCTCTTGATTTTATAAGGTTTGATTTTATTCAGAACTTTATTTTCAGTCAATAGTCAAGTATAATTTCAAATTTGGTACAATCTTTGTGTTTATATTATTTTTCTTTAACAAAAGCAATCTCACTATTTAGTTTGGGGCATTTTTGTTTTGTTTTTGCTTTTGTTTTGGCAGGTATCTGAAACTTTACTTGTGCAGACTCCAGCTGTGCCTCCTGGCCCATGCCTCCCTCCCAGATTACAGGGTAGACCCAAAGCAAAAGAAATACAATTACGATGGGGTAATTTCCATTTTGGTAACAAATTATAATTAAGTTAATACTAAGTATATTCCTCTTGTTAAGTTGCACAAATCTTTCCACCTTTAGGACCCCCTGTGGTTGATGGTGGATCTCCCATTACCTGCTATAGTGTGGAAATGTCTTCTGTAGAAAAAGATGAACCCAAAGAAATTTACCAAGGATCTGAAGTAGAATGTACAGTGAGCAACCTTCTTCCTGGGAAGACTTACAGCTTCAGACTGCACGCAGCTAACAAAATGGGGGTAGGAAAACTGTGATGACTGAATTATAATCACAGTGTGTTTCATGTAACATAATAATTGCAATTCTTATTTGTGACTCAATATTTCACAATGTATAGCTGTAAGTCTATACTGATAAATAAGAGATGGTGAAATCATATAATTGTTATAGAACCTCATTATTTTCAAATCCCACTTATAATTTGTGACATTTTGACTTGAACTGAGCTAAAATTTGCCTTTCAGGTAGTGCTAATAGGGTTCACTTACGAGTAAACTTAGGAGAAGAAACAAGATGATAAGATGAAGTATTTGTCTTTTGGGCTGATTATATGCAGCATTTACTTTCCATTGACAACTAATTGTGATTCTTTTTTGCCTAAGGGGGGAAAAAAGTTGACATTTTAAGCACTTCTGGTTTTTTGAGGATTTTTTTTAAATATAATTAAATATTTGTAGAACTCCATAAATGAACAAAATATAGGTGATATCTCATTTTACAACTAAGGCAGTTGGAGCTCAGATCTTGCCCATAGTTATACAAACTAAGAAGAGGTAAAGATAAGCCTTAGACTTAGGTTTGCCAGATTCCACTCAGCTATGACAACTTCTCTGCATTAAAGCAGGTTCTCTAAGGTCAAAGCAGTAATTTCTTACCTCCGTTGAATAACACTGTTTCTTTGAACTATTCTATAATTAAAATTTCACAAAATTAAACTGAGCTTCTTCCTCCCTATTATTTAAGGTTTCAGTGGACTGTGCTATATTTTATGTTCTCCAAATAGCTATAACCTTATTTTTAAATTTCTTACATCAACTTTATATACTTTGTTAGCATTTCATACATAAGTCATCATATTGAAAGCCCCACAAGGCTGCAGTATTTTGGGATCACAACTTTAATACTAGTATCCTTAATCTGTATTTTTAGGTTTGTAATAATTTGTCTAAATCATCTTAAGTAAATACTTGCTTTCTGTATTTTTCAAAGAATATACCTGTTAGACCCTTCTAAAATTATTGTAAATTTTAAGATAGAATTTATGCCTATCATCTCTTATGCTGTTGGTATCTGTTTCTTCACTCCTCACAATTTTTTCTGACTGATCCCACCTACCTAATTCCCTAATTCTATGCCCCTCTTACAAAAAAACAGTTCATGAAGGAACAAGGGACAGGAGAAAAAATATAGTAAATGAAACTTTAAAATACCCCACATATTCACTTATATGATCATTAAATCTTTTTACTTTCTGTGAATACTTTTAGACTTATATTATGACCAATTAGTCTTGAAGGAGAGGGATTATGCACTTATTTGTGAGTTTTTATCGAGAGCTATGCACTCAGTAGGTGAAAAACGGAAATGGTGGTTATATTTGTTTTTCTAGTTTGGACCATTTTCAGAAAAATGTGATATTACTACAGCCCCTGGCCCACCAGATCAATGCAAGCCCCCTCAAGTGACATGCAGATCTGCAACTTGCGCACAAGTGAATTGGGAGGTATTGTCATTTCCACTTATATTTACTTTCTTAGTCAATTAGAATAGTTTATATAAAATAATAAAGATACTCTTTATATCCTTATGTAAGTTATACAAAGAGTAAGTCTCCTTAAATTCACATGGTAAAAAATGAGCTTTTTTCCTCTTTGAAGCATTTAAGTAAGGTATATTTGCATTGCAGATATTTAGATTTTTATTTATGATGTACTTTGTGTTTTAGCTAAGGTTTTGTCTCAGTAATGAGATACTTAGCTATTGACCTTTATCCTTTTCTTAATTTAAAGGTCCCTCTGAGTAATGGAACTGATGTCACTGAATATCGATTGGAATGGGGAGGAGTTGAAGGAAGTATGCAGATATGTTACTCTGGGCCCAATCTCAGTTATGAATTAAAAGGGCTTTTACCAGCAACTACCTATTATTGCAGAGTCCAGGTAAAGGCAATGAGGGCCTTGTCACTTACTCTCTTTACGGTTTTGTGAGCATTTTCATGGCCAAATCCTTGTTAACTATGGACTCTGTTCATTTGTAGGCTCTGAGTATTGTGGGGGCAGGTCCTTTCAGTGAAGTAGTAGCCTGTGTGACTCCACCATCAGTTCCTGCTATTGTGACTTGTCTTCAAGAAATAAGTGATGAAGATATAGAAAATCCCGATTATTCTCCTTCTACATGCCTTGCAATAAACTGGGAAAAGCCTTGTGACCATGGTTCAGAAATCCTTGCCTACAGCATAGACTTTGGAGATAAACAGCCTTTGACAGTAGGAAAAGTTACAAGCTATATTCTAGACAATTTGCAACCAGATACAACATACAGGTATAATATAAAACTGTATTAATGTTTGCCTAGACCAGAGAGACACTTTAAATAGAATAATCATAATCTAAACTCATTTTTCTTCTTACATGGCAATTACAATAGAATACGAATCCAAGCCTTGAACAGCCTTGGAGCGGGTCCTTTCAGTCACGTGATGAAGCTAAAGACGAAGCCCCTCCCCCCTGAGCCGCCTCGGCTGGAATGCGTTGCTTTCAGCCACCAGAACCTTAAGCTGAAATGGGGAGAAGGAACCCCAAAGCTACTGTCACCAGATTCTATTCAGTACCACCTTCAGATGGAGGATAAGAATGGAAGGTTGGTGTTTTAAATTCCTTCTTTAGATAGTTTCTTGGGTCTTGAATATATTTTTATAAACTATAGAAGTAAACAAAATAAATTTTCAAAGAGAATTTGCATAAGAATTTTGAAGTGGGCTGTTTTTGAAGCATTAGAGGAAACGACAATTTTCTGTTTTTAACTTGTGAGTGGGATGTCAAAAGAGAAAAAATTAAGTGGTCTATTCTATGGCTCACTTCTATAACCCAGTGATCTTTACTTTTTTCATTTCATGGCACACATAAACTAATTCCTAAAATTCTGGTGGCACATGAAAAAAAAATTTATACCTATATTTTTTTGCCAGTCTAACAAAAAAAAAATAGGTATAATTTTTATTCATTCACACTGGATGCCTGGTTGTGTTGGCTGTTGTCATTTTTTTATTTGACAGCATAAGGGAAAAGAGGTGAGTGACCCTAACTAAATAGTCAGGTATTGCACATCTTAAAAATTCTTAAGGGATACTAGTTGAAAATCACTGCTCTAACCCTTTTACTCTTTTCATACTTGTAAAAGAAACTTAATCTTTGCTAGGTCTTGAATGCTTATTTCCAGCAAGAGGCAATTTTTACAGTAAATGATTGATTGGCTGGGAGTGTCGGCCTATACACCAAATGGTCACAGTTTGATTCCAATCAAGGGCATGTACCTGGGTCGCAGGTTTTAATCCCCAGGTCAATCGAGTCGGGCGGGAAGACAACCAATCTGTGTGTCTCACATTGATCTTTCTTTCCTTCCCTTCCACTTTTTGTAAAAATCAGTGGGAAAATATTCTTGGGTAAGGATTAACAATATATATTGAGAGAGAGAGAGAAAGAGAAAACCGTATAAGCATTCATTATTCATTCTCCAACTTCCAAATAGCTGAACAGTCAGTCAAAAATATTGGGAAACTTTCAACATATGATGTTAAACTTCCCATCAAACAGTTTGAGTGGATAATTCATGGGAAATTATATATTCTCTTACACTGCTATATAAATCTCTAGAAAACATCACCAAATCAATTAAAATTATGCCTGGGAATTGAGAGTTACTTTTTTTATGTCATAAATTATATGCTTACGACTCTAATTAGAAATAATTTATAATGAAAATTGTGTTCTGAGTACCTTTAAAAATGTGTACATCAAAACACAGCAATCAAGAATCCTGGAAAAAAAAATAGTTTCCATGGTTTGATATGAAATTTAGCAATAATTTTTCAGAAAATTATGCCAAATTCAAAAATTATCATCTGATGAAAAAGCAAATTATTTATCTGGAGTGACAAACCAATCCTGACATTAAATTCTAGAAATAAGTTATTATTCCTAAATTATGTCCCAATTAGTATTTTATAAACATAATGTAGTCAGGGATTTTTTTTTTTAATGTTTTATTGATTTTTTACAGAGAGGAAGGGAGGGGAATAGAAAGTTAGAAACATCAATGAAAGAGAAACATCAATAAGCTGCCTCCTGCACACCCCATATTGGGTATGTGCCCACAAACAAGGTACATGCCCTTGACCAGAATCGAGCCTGGGACCCTGGAGTCTGCAGGCCGACACTATCCACTGAGCCAAACCAGTTAGGGCTCAAGGATTATTTTTAATGATTCCTTTCCATTTTAGGTTTGTATCCTTATACAGAGGTCCATGTCATACATACAAAGTACAAAGACTTAATGAGTCGACATCCTATAAATTCTATATTCAAGCTTGTAATGAAGCAGGAGAAGGTCCTCTCTCCCAAGAATATGTTTTCACTACTACAAAATCTATTCCAGCTGCCTTGAAAGGTAAGTTATACATCTTTATTTTCTTTAATAACAAATGGTTTTTAAATGCATTTTCGCCAAGTGCTTTATGTACTGTTATTAAAATTTATCATCCAGTATCTTTGCAACATTTAAATTAAAATAAAAATACTAAATTGAGCCCTGGCCAGTGTGACTCAGTTGACTGAGCATCGTCCCATTCACTGGAAGGTCACTCGTCCTCTTCCTGGTCAGGGCATGTGCTCGGGTTGCAGGTTAGGTCCCCAGTTGGGTTATGTGCACGAGGCAACCGATTGATGCTTCTTTCTCATATCAGTGGTTTTCTCTCTGTGTGTCTTTCTTTCTGTCTCTGTCTCTGTCTCTCCTTACTTCTCTCTCTAAAAATCAATGAAAACATATATTTTTTAAAAATAACTAAATTGAATAGTAGATAGGCTGGTTTTCTAATAAGGCCATTAGCTGTTTCTGCTCTTATTACTTAAAGGGGGGAAAATTGCAAATTCTGGTTGCATTGTCATTGTTATTTCATTCATTTCTATTTTAGGGAGAGAGCCGGGTTGTTTGTTTAGAAAAACATAAATTCTTAGTTGATTTGAATCTTTAAATCAAATATACACACACACACATTTGTATATACATATACCTTTAAAATCTGTTTCAGAGGGGTTCTTATTTTAAAGTTACTGCAGCAAGATTGTACTTTGTGCATTTATCCAAAAATACTGAATTTCTTCTATCTCTCTCTCTCTCTCCCAAAAATACTGAATTTCCTCACACTCTGAGGACAAATCACAAAGACTTCTAATACAGTGTCTTCAATCATGTACTTGAGTATACCATTTGTTAAGCAGATCCATAATTAATAGGACTGTTCCTGAATAGTGTTTCTAATAATGTTGACAGAGTTCCACTGATCATTTTTCTGTTCTCTCGTCCAGTTTAATAACTCTTAGTCTTAATAAGATTGCTGATTTTGACCCCTTTGTACCTGACTATTGAGTGAAACAGTCATATGTAGTTGAAGAACTAGAGGTATAATAGTTTTCAGCTCATCCTCTTAAATTATAAATTTCATGTTCTAGTTATGCTCTTAGAAATACCATAGTTTTGGTTTTTTTTAACTGCCATATACCCCTCTGTTGGCTTTTTACAATAAAATAGTGCTCACCTTGACACATCTTTAAGTCAGTCTAGCCATTGTAGCATCTGTATAGTTTATGACATGAAGATAATGAGTGAACTATTGACCATTTCTCTGCAAATTTCAAAAATCCACTGATGTTTATTTCAAGTTAATAATTAAGTTTTACAGTTTTGTTGATTTTGATTAAGACAAGTGTTTGTGTAATGTTCCAAGTAAAAATTAAGAAGAGCAGATTTTTATTCCTACTTTTTGCTCTCTACAGCCCCCAAAATAGAGAAAGTAAATGATCACAGTTGTGAAATGACATGGGAGTATTTACAGCCAATGAAAGGTGATCCTGTTATTTATAGTCTTCAAGTTATGGTGGGAAAGGATTCCGAATTCAAACAGGTATGTGCCACAATATAATTCTGTGGATATATACTTTTACCTTTCTCATTTTTATGAATTTTTCAATGTAAGATTTTACTGTCTTTATCTTCCTAATTCAAAAACATTTGTTCAACTGATAGAAACAGAGAATAAATAGTCACCAGATAATGGGTTGGAGGTAAAAAAGGTAAGATAAGGAAGTACAAATTGACAGCTATATAAATAGGCTCGGGATGAAAAATACACCATAGGGAATATAGTCAATAATCTTCTATACACATAAAGAGGTAATATGCTAATTTGTCCATTACAGTGTCCCAGTCACAACCAGTCTGTGGGCAGGGATGGGAGCAGAGACCTCACTCACTCCCAGCGCTAACATCACACCACCTCCCCGCCCAGCGCTGAGGTGAAGCTGCCTGCCTGCATCCCCGGCTAGGGACATGATGCTGCAGGGGCTGGGCTTGACGGGGGGCCTCAGGCTGTGCCCCTGCCTGGCAGGACTTGATGAGGGACCTCAGGCCACACACCCCACCTCAGCGCCGGGCTGGGACACCTCAGGTTGTGCCCCCCACCCCCAGCCCAGCGGTCTTGACAGTAGGGACTCAGACCGCACCCTCTGCCCCAGCACCAGGCTGGGAGACTTCAGGTCGCATCCCCTGCCTGGCAGGGCTTGGCAGGGGACCTTAAGCCCAGCACCAGGCGGGGGGAACTGAGGCTGCAACCCCCACCTGGAGGGGCTTGATGGGGCCCGGGGGGGGGGGGGGGGGGCATGGGGCGCGAGGCGCGAGGCGGCGGGTCTGGGTCTCCTGCGTTTTTGAAGTGTGTGCGTGCGGGTGGTGGGCAGGGACTTGATGTGCGTGCAGGTGGTGAGCAGGGACTTGACTCCAGGTGCTGTGGCATGCCCCAGACTCTGACAGGAGGGAGGTTTTATATACATTTTACTCATTTTCTTTCATCTCTGACACTTCTATTATAGAGAAAGGGCAAATGGCAATATTAAAATATTTCTTCTAATTCCCTTTTAATGTGCATGAATTTCATGTACCGGGCCACTAGTATTATAATAACTATGTTTGTTGTCAGGTACTAGATTTATTGGGATGATCACTTCACAAGTTATATGAATGTCTAAATCAGTATCACTGAAACTAATGTAATATTGTATGTCATGTGTAATTGAAAAAAAAAAAATTTGTTCAGTACTTACAATGTTCCAAACATTAGTAACTACAGTGTCTCAGGATCCAAAATATTTTGGATGTGAGCTACACTTAAACAGAATGTTCATTCATTTGACAAGTATTTATTGAACTTTGTACCAGGCACCCAGGATACAACACTGAATAAAAAGTCCTTGCCTTCATGGAACTTATATTCTAGTTGAAAAAGAGATACTAAAAGTAAGAAAATACATTAGTATATCATATGTTGGATAATGGTAATTGCAGACTGGGTAAAAGGTAAAGGAATACTGGGGAGACAGGCAGCTGGTGTTATTTTATACAGGGAGTCAAATGACTTGTGAATAGAGACCCAGAGAGGGGTGTTCCAAGAAGAGGAAACAATAGGAACAAAGGCACAAGGCAGGAGTCTGAGGGTTAGATTTAATGAAGTACAAGGAGGCCAGTATGGGTAGGGCAGTGCGAGCAAGGGAGAGAATGGTAGATGAAGTCAGGTAATGGATGGGCAAGGGGGTGGGGATTTTATGAGTGGTGTGGATGTCATGTAGGGCATTATAGGCCATATTATGACTTCTACTCCATGTAAAATAAGAAGCCAATAGAGGATTTAGACCAGAGTTGTCACATGGTCGTTTTGGCTAGAGTGGGACAAGTACAGAAGCAGAGAGACCATTATGGAGGCTTTTACAATAATAGTAATAGTCATACTATACACAGTTGTTGTAGAAGCCTAGAGGAATTATCAACTCCCTGCTTAAAAAATTCAAAGATAAAGAACTTGTTATGCAACTTAAAAGCCTAATTTAACTTCTATATTTATTTTATCTGATTTTCCATTTTTTGCTGTCAACCTTCTTGAGAGCTTTTAAACTGTGTTGTTTTGATTTTAGTATCTCATCTTCTGTGTGTGTGTGGGGGGGGGGGGTTCCCCCACTAGAAAATCAATCATTCATCTTTATTTCAGTCTTCATTATAATTATTAATAATAAGGTATTTTCCAATTAAAAATACATTTTTTTCCTCTCGAATTTTAAGTATGGAAATGAAATTTCTTAACTGAAAATACAAAAGGCCCCAAAGAGTCATATTAAATTAGGCATGTGATTGTTTTTCTCTATTAAGCCATCTGCAAATTGACATGATAATTAGATTTAAATGTAATTTACAGATAAGCACGTTTCCTTCCAAGGAGGAAGCAAAATTAATATTCAAGCAAATGTAATTGTGTTACCTGTTTAAAGGAAACAGGGACCCCACATTTGAGTAGTAAATTAATTTTAATAAACATATCACTACATAAAGAGCAATGCTAATTCTAATTTAACTTAAAAGCTAAACCCTATCATCACTTTCACTTATTTTAGATTATAAACACTGTAAAACTTAAAATACTAATTTCCTTAGAAACTTCATTTTATTATATGTAGCTCATCTAAATCTCTTAAAAGTCTTTTTTTAAGAATTCAATATTATCCATAAAATTTGATGTTTTATTTAAAATTTATTTGATACTCAACACATGTATTGAATACTACATATGAAGAATTATTAACTTACTGTTCTGATTTTAAAAACTTGTTTAGAATTAAATTTAAGAAGCAGAAATTTTATAAACATGCCATTTTATTTAGCCAAACAAATAAAAGGTAATGAAGATAAAAATTACCTTATAACAAGGAATGCTTTATTCTAGATAGACTTTAGAATATTTTCCAAAAGGGGTGTCATTAAATGAGTCTTTTGGGGGACTGGTGAGCTTAGGAGGAACTATGAACTCTCAAGTGTGACTCAAAAATGGAATATGTAGAGAGGAGGCCAGGTCTAGGTGGGTCTTTATTCTATAGCAGTAAGGACTGTTGATGTTTTTAAGAAGGGAGGTTATTATTTATAAATTGATGGTTGCAGTTCTAGACTAGCCTCTAAAACCCTGTTTAACCTATAAATGTTGCTAGGTTTGAGGATTTGGAAGCAAATTAGTGGGGCAACAATTGATTTCTTTGCATTCTTCTCTTTCTTTATCCCTCTTTGATCAGCCAGTGGCTGTCACCAGCCCTTGCTGCCTTCTTTGGCTCTGTGTCCTGCATGCTGAATAGCACCTCACCTAGACTTGTTCCATTCTCTAAAATTATAGTCTCTTTCTGACTCCTTCTCTCACATACAACTCATATATACAGTATAGCTGACCTTATTGGCATTAAAGAAAGACTGTTTTCTTGGGAAAATTCATGCCAAAAGTGAGGTGTCTGCTGGCTCTTAAACCTTCTTGGAAGTGTGTGTGCTTTTAAAAACAAGTGGTTTTAACCAAAATGGCATTTCAAGTGGTATAAAAAGGTGAAAAGACAATAGAGCCACTTTCGAAGCAGATCAACCCCACTGGAGAGTCTGTGGCTAAGGCAGTTCTTGTGTCAGAGCTCATTATGTTGCGTATACCAAGAAAACCAACTCAAACTGGCTTTTATAAGCAATTAAGTGGAAATCCTCTTAGGGAGAATCCTGAAGGTAGTCAGGCTTCAGGACTGGTTGACTTCAGAAACTCAATGAAGTCATCAGGGTTTCTCTCAACAGTGCTGCCCTGGGCCATGGGAACTTACTCTTTTTTATTCACATTGGGCAGGGGACACTTAGGGTTACAAAGCCATCCCTGGACCAGTGACTGTGCCAGGGTTCAAGCCAACCAGGACCCACTGCAGGCCAGCTTCTCCTAGTACATAGCTGGGTAAGGGAGAGTTGGATACCCATCCAAAATCAGAATGCTGTTGGCAGTCAGAGAATGGGGACTGGAACAGAGGCCTATTGGATTCTGTACAACTTCTTCCTCTCTGAACTTAAATTCTCAAAAAAGGGCTCCTCAAAATGCCCTGCAGAACTAATGAATGTGAATATCTGGAAGTGGGATCCACAATACTTATTCTGTTTGTTTGTTTGTTTGTTTGTTTGTTTCAAGTGGTGCTTGTGCACAATAAATTTAAGAACTGCTCTAAAAGCTCCAAGTTTACCCTGGCTGGTGTAGCTCGGTTGATTGGGTGTTGTTTTGTGCATGGAAAGGTTGCTGGTTTGATTCCTGGTCAGGCCACATGCCCAGGTTGTGGTCTTAGTCCCTGGTAGAGAGCTTGCAGGATGCATCCCGTCGATATTTCGATCTCTCACTTCGATGTCTCTCTTTCCCTCCTCATTCCTCCCCCTCTAAATATCAATAAAAATATTTTTAAATAAATGAAATAAAAGCTCCAAGTTCACTTACAATCCCTCAGCGATAATAAAGGGGAGTAAGGGTAGAGAAAAGAGCTCTGTGGTTATTTGTCTATCATCACTTTTTTGTGAGGGTTTTTACTGTTCTCATCATGTATTGACACTACAAAATAATTATTTGCAATAGCATATGCATAAATTATACAAGGACCACATGTGACCATATTATATGACAGTATATGCTTTATTATGTGTCATTATGAATAATTACTTTTAAATTTAAATTTATCAAATGCATGTTAAATATTAAGAAAAAGCTTAAATTCACTCAGTCTAAACATAATATATTGCTGAAATCATAGTCTTTTAGTTACTGCTATAAGTATATTGTGCAAAATCATATATTGATATATAATGTACACAGAAAGTAAAACTAATTAAACAGAATTTGCTCCTCTGTAATGACAGTTTCAAAAGTGGTTATCTTTGATGGTAAACATGTACACATATCCTTAAGAGATAATACTATTTTGAAATTTTAGTACTAAAGTATTTGGTAAATCTAGCCAACCAAATAAGTTTTTAGAATGTGAGTATAAAAACCTGCAAAGAGATATAAACGGGCAAGATATTATTTAAATTTTTATTGGCCCTACTTCTACAACTATAATTTTCCCCATGCTATGATATATTCAGAAAGCTAAAATAAAGACAAATACCAATTTGTGGGAGTCTAAATTTTCTTTAAAGGTTTTCTTATAAAATTATGTTGCAGTTGGCATACTATCTCAAAGTTCTTGGTCAGCTAAACATGCACAAATTTCACAAGCTTTGGTTTAGTCTGTAATTCTCTTTTTTTTTTCTTTTTTTTTTTAATGTATATGTATTTTTTTATTTCAAAGAGGAAGGAAGAGGGGGACAGAGAAACATCAATAATGAGAGAATCATTGATCGGCTGTCTCCTGCACGCCCCACACTGGGGTTCTAGCCCACAACCTAGGCATGTGCCCCAATCAGGAATCTAACCATGACCTCGTACTTCATGGGTCGGTGCTCAACCACTGAGCCACACTGGCCAGACTTGTCTGTATTCCTTAATTAAAATGAAAAGTAAAAATAATCTCTTACCTTCCATTTTCTTAACTGTAAACTGCACTGATTGATATTTGCCACACTCTTCTTATGATAGCAAATATGGGGCTATTTTGTTTTTGTTTTATTTTAAATTTATGCAATACAATCTTCGAGCAATATGGACCAAAAAAATTATGAATTAGAGTTTTACTTGCCCTTTACTATTTACTAAAGCCACAACAATTTTACCTTGTCAGTATGAAAAGGGTGGGTGAGGCAAAAAATCGCGTTATTCATTTTAATCTTATTTTTTATTCTGAGACCCTACCCAGCTCATCTCAAGCTTAATGCTTATTTTCTCTCCCCCCCCCATTTTTTTAATTCATTTATTATCTGTGTACATAATTTAACATTGTACCCCCTCCCATACATACCCCCCTCCCCAGAGTTTTGTGTCCATTGGTTGTACTTATATGCATGTACACAAGTCCTTCGGTTGATCTCTTATCTCCCCCGATCTCCCCAACCTGCCCGCTGTAATTTGACAGTCTGCTTGTTGCTTTACTGTCTCTATATCTATCTTTTGGTTCATCAGTTTATAATGTTCTTTATTATCCATAAATGAGTGAGGTCATGTGGTGTTTCTCTTTCATTGACTGGCTTATTTCACTCAGCATGATGTTCTCCAATTCCATCCAGGTTGCTGCAAATGATGAGAATTCCTTTTTTATGGCAGCAGAGTATTCCATTGTGTACATCTACCACAGTTTTTTGATCCAATCATCTGCTGACGGGCACCTAGGCTGTTTCCAAATTCTGGCTATTGTAGATTGTGCTGCTATGAACATAGGGGTGCATATATCCTTTCTAATTGGTGTTTCTAGTTTCTTGGGATATATTCCTAGGAGTGGGATTACTGGGTCAAATGGGAGTTCCATTTTCAGTTTTTTCAGGAAACTCCACACTGTTCTCCACAGTGGTTACACCAGTCTGCATTCCCACCAGCAGTGCACGAGGGTTCCTTTTTCTACGCAACCTCGCTAACACTTGTCGTTTGTTGATTTGTTGATGTTGGCCATTCTGACAAGTGTGAGATGGTACCGCATTGTTGTTTTGATTTGCATCTCTCGGATAATTAGTGACTTTGAGCATGTTTTCATGTGCCTTTTGGCCTTCCTTCTGTCTTCTTTTAAAAATATTCTATTTAGGTCCATTGCCCATTTTTTAATTGGATCATTCATTTTCCTTTTATTTAGTTGTATAAGCTGTTTGTAGATGTTGGAGATTAAACCTTTATCAGTGGTAACATTTGCAAATATGTTCTCCCACACAGTGGGCTTTCTTATTGTTTTGTGGATGGTTTCTTTTGCTGTAAAAAAGCTTTTTATTTTGATGTAGTCCCATTTGTTTATTTTCTCTTTAGCTTCCATTGCCCTAGGGGCAGTATCAGTGAAGAAGTTCTTTTGGCATATGTCTGAGATTTTGCTGCCTGTGGATGCTTCTAGTATTTTTATGGTTTCCCGTCTGATGTTTAAGTCCTGTATCCATTTTGAGTTTATTTTTGTGTATGGTGTAAGCTGGTGATCTAGTTTCATTCTTTTTGCATGTACCTGTCCAATTTTCCCAACACCATTTATTGAAGAGACTGTCTTGACTCCATTGTATATTCGTGCCTCCTTTGTCAAATATTAATTGAACATAGTGATTTGGGTTGATATCTGGGTTCTCGATTCGATTCCATTGATCTATATGTCTGTTCTTGTGCCACTACCAGGCTGTTTTGAGAACAGTGGCTTTGTAATATAGTTTGAAGTCTGGTATTGAGATCCCTCCTACTTTACTCTTCTTTCTCAGGATTGCTGTGGCTATTCGGGTCTTTTATTGTTCCAAATGAACTTTTAGAGAGTTCTTTCTAGGTCAGTGAAATATGCCGTTGGTATTTTAATGGGGAGTGCATTGAACCTATAGATTGCTTTAGGACGTATAGACATTTTGATGATGTTGATTCTACCAATCCATGAACATGGTATGTTCTTCCATCTGTTTACATCTTCCTCTATCTCTTTTTTCAGTGTCGTGTAGTTTTCCGCAAATAGGTCCTTTACTTCCTTAGTTAAATTTATTCCTAGGTATCTTAATTTTTTTGGTGCGATGGTAAATGGAATTGCTTTTTTAGTCTCTGTTTCTGTATTAATGCTTATTTTCAATAGCTTCATTTAGGTATAAAAATCTCTTTAAATTAGTTTTAAACAAGTTCATCTGTTTTTTCAGTCATGTATCTACAGTTGTCTATAAGATATCTCCCTATAGCCGAAACCGGTTTGGCTCAGTGGCTAGAGCGTCGGTCTGCGGACTGAAAGGTCCCAGGTTCCATTCTGGGCAAGGGCATGTACATTGGTTGCGGGCACATCCCCGGTAGGAGGCGTGCAAGAGGCAGCTGGTCGATGTTTCTGTCTCATCGACGTTTCTAGCTCTCTCTCTCTCTCTCTTCCTTCCTCTCTATAAAAAAAATCAATAAAATATATTTTTTTAAAAAGATATCTCCCTATGTACATATTCTCCTAACATCTAAAACACAAAATTGAAAATCTGATCATCCATCTTCCCCCCCCCCCCCCCCCCCGATCTCTCCTCCCCAACTTCTTTCTTATTTCATCAGCATTATAAACACTAAGCTCACTTTAGTGCCTAAGTTTTAAACTCTTTGAAGAATTAGCAGGGGTCCTCAAACTACGGCCCTCGGGCCACATGCGGCCCGCAGAGGAGTCTGATCCGGCCCGCCAGGTTTTTTGGGCAGTGAGTGCAGCCGAGGTGTTACAGTAGGAATTAGTAGTTCATATAGTCCGGCCCTCCAGCTCTCTGAGGGACCGTGATCTGGCCCCCACTTTAAAAAGTTTGAGGACCCCTGAATTAGGGGTTAGGGGGTATTAACTCTTAAGTAAGTAATAATCATTTCTAAAAATGATCCATAAAAACTATGCTAAGGGTTCATAACCTTATGCTTTTATGCACAAGAGGCCCTGTGCTGCCCACCTCCCTCAATCTCTCCCTCAACCTTATAATTAGGATTCCTTAAAACACTCTTTAAATATCATACACCTAAAGTAACCCCTGTGGATTCAAACTGAAATTTTCAACTAGTGTATTAATATATTCCTTCTATTTGTCATATCTCTTACCTATCACCTTCATGCCACTTGTTGAGTTTTTTTCTCCTAACCATAGTACTATGTTTATTTGGAAACAAATGGGGAAAGCAAAGAAAATTTTAAAGACAAAAATATCACCCATTGTACCCATTAGATAAATACATACTGTTTTTTACTCTTTTACAAAATTGTCCTCATTGTATATATGCTGTTTCTCATGGCAGCCTAATGCAACCTTCTGGATTAACTTAATCCTTTTACCATTGCCTAATTATGAACCTCTTCTGCATTCCCACTCAGAGCATTCATCTTCATCCTCAAAACTAATGCATAATCACCATTATCTCTAATACTTACCTTACAGCTTACCTCTTTAAATAAAGGTTATATATACACACACTCAGCATCCATTGATAATACATTTTGAAGTAAAAATAATCAATAGTTCATTAATTTAGTTGCCTTTTATTAAGTACCTATTACATTCTGGATTCTAGAGACACAAAAATGAGACAATTCTTACCTCATTCCCCTTGGAGCAAACTAGTATGTAAAAAAATTAAATTTATAACACAGATATAATTGAGGCAGCTAAGATAGCTTGAAAGAATGGTAGCCCAGGTTTTGGTTAATCTGACTTACAATCTACCAGCTAGCTGGGAGAACTCAATTGGAAGGTCACTGTGAGCCTTGGTTTTCCCACACACAGAATCATGGAAGGGACTCATTAAAGGAAATGATAGCTTCATATATTGAGCACTCACTATATGCTGGGCACTGTGCTAAGTGCTTTAACAAGTAGTAATTTATTTCATTATCATAATTACCTTGCAAGATAACCACTATTATGCCTGTTATACCAAAGTAATTGGAGTCTAAGATAAGGTGACCAGCGTCCCGCTTTTGGCGGGACAGTTCCGATTTTTAACAATTTGTTCTGTGTCCCGCGGCGTTTAAAAAAAAAGTCCAAAAGATTTCAAAGAATATTTCCAAAAATGGAGACTTTTTTAAAACGCCACGGGACAAATTGTTAAAAATTGGAACTGTCCTGCCAAAAGCGGGACGTCGACGGTCACCTTAGTCTAAGATCACATGGACTATAAAGTGGTAGAGCATAGCTTGGACCCGGGGTGACCAATTCTAATACATATTCTCCTAATCCTAGAACACACTCCTGAAAATCCATGGAATTTCATTCTTATTTCCCTTGTAAGAAGGAGGACTTCAGGTTTTAAGATCCAGTTCTGTTATTCTAAGTGATCTCTTTAAAGTCTATTAAATGATTTACCATAGACACCTATAGAAAGCTCCTTGCCATTCATTCACTGTTTTATTCAGCATATATTTGAAATTGTACAAAACCAGTTATACAGAGATAAGATGAGGGGATGAGATTAGATACTTCCTCCTTTCATGGAAAGATTTCACAAAAGTTTGACTTCGTACATTTGAGGAAACCAGGGACTATTTTGCCTGTTCAGCTACTTTGGGGTACATCTTCACTTCTTAATTGTTCTACAAGTTCTGTGAGGGTAGATCTTACATTGTAACTTTTCAGATTTCTCCATATGTATAATATTTTTTAAATGTCATTTGAAAGATAATAGCAGCTTCCATGTTTAAAAGTAATTCTGAAACTAGCCAATTTTAACAAAGACTTTTCTCCCCATCCTCCTCACGTAATTCTTTTTCCAATTTCTCCCACACAGATTTACAAGGGTCCCGACACGTCATTCCGGTATTCAAGCCTCCAGGTGAACTGTGAATACCGTTTCCGCGTGTGTGCTATTCGCCAGTGCCAAGACCCTGCGGGGCACCAGGACCTCGTAGGTCCCTACAGCACAACAGTGTTCTTCATCTCCCAGAGGACTGAGCCGCCAGCCGGCGCCAGCAGAGACTCTGTGCAGAGCACCAGGACCCGGCGAGCGCTCAGCGACGAGCAGTGTGCAGCCGTTATCCTCGTGCTGTTTGCTTTCTTTTCCATTTTAATTGCCTTTATCATCCAATACTTTGTAATCAAGTGAAAATATAACTTTATTTTTAATACTGTATTACATTTTATTTTGTCATGTACTAAAATTATTTCTGTATTGCTTTTCCCAAACAGTGGCATTTAGCACTGGCATTGAGACAACAGTCCATCATTTTTGCCATTTTCAGTGCTTATATCGTTAGGTAGAGGCTGCACTTCATTAGGGTGCAAGCCACAGAAATAGCAATCTTTGTTTTTTTGTTTGGTTTGGGTGTGGGGTTTTTTCCCCTTGTCTTTTTTTCTTCTGTCCTTTCTTTCTTTTTTCTTTTTTGTCTTTTTCACATGCCTTCTTGACAAACAAACCTTCTAAGAGGCAAGAATACATAATGGATATTTTGACCAGTCAGCATGAGTGTAACACTGACAACCTGATCTGTTTGTTTTAAAGATTATTACCTAGTGAATGATTTAGAATGATTAAAATTTACACTAAAACATGCTATAAGAACGTTAAAGTCTGATGCTGTGAAAGCAATCTAGTGCTATATTTCTACCTCCTCGTTTGTCTTAATTATTTGGTAAATGGGATTATGATGAATAACTGGAGGAGCTTAGCAAACAGAAACGGTGAAAGAATATGCATGAAAAAGAAGAACCACTTGTTTGACTAATGTGGAGTTCTTTATTACACTATATTTTCATGAATTCACAGATAAATCACTTAAAGAAAGCACAGACAGTTTACTTGGCCTAAATTAATTTAATGTTTACTCAAAAGGCACCTCTTCAGGTCTTGAGAATATGGAAAAGAACAGAGGGCTTTTAGATAGTTTTTGTAAAGTAATCATAGTCAAACCTATTTAATTTGGTTTTGTGAACCTTTGAACTATTTGTATGTGTATAAGAACATACATGTACATTTGTGGCATATAAATAAACTATACATACCACGTGTAGAAATACACATGCACACATTCATCTATCTGGTATAGGCTCATTTTTTAAGAACTATAAGTTTTGCTGCTTCTTCCATAACTACTGCCATCACCATCAGAATTCATAATCAAATCTAACCTTTTTGTTTGGAACACCAAATTTAAAGACAAAATTAATTTGCACCAGTAAACTTCAAACTGCTTTCTTTCTTAAAAGACTAATGTTTAATGTAATGTCTGTTTGAATACTTCCAAATTGTTGATTGCATGTGTTTAATGTTGCATTAGCGCACTTTGCAATTGCATAATTCATTAATGTTTTGTGAGCTTGCATTTTTGAGTTATTGGATGACCAGATTGTATTTTGACAAGTATCACATTGTACATCTTGCATAGATGTCAATGACTGCCAGTAATAATACAGTTTGTTACAAAACTTTATAAAATTCTTGTTTTATCACATCTGTTATCTGTAAAACACTTGTAACTAGCCTTTTTAATTTATTATTTGAATTTTAGGATAGTGAATCACTAATTTTTAGTTGCTGAAGTTAGCATTTTAGTGATTACTAAGCACTTGTGTCAGTCTTTGATAAAGGACATATGTTTTGTACTTTGAAGATCTCTGAAGAATTTCTCTTATATTAAAATGGGCATGTGTTGTAATTGTTTTATGTCAAATGATCCATGCTGTAGAAAAAAAACATTAACCTTTGTTCAAAAAAGAAATGGATGAACTTGGCCTTTCCAAGTGGTAAGAATTATCTGTCAATATAATATATTGTATGTTTACATTTTATTTAAATTTAATCTCTTATGTATAGGCTGATAACTTCCCAAAAAAACAAGTGATTGTGATTGTTTTCTAGAAACTTCTTAAAAGTGCTACATTTGGCAGTACAAATGAGTTTGAGTGTAATAGCCCAGAGATTTCTATAATAGTTGAATGTCTAAAATGGTAAAATGTACCACTGTGACAGTTACAGTGGCTTATGTTTTTCATAGTAATGGAAATGAACTCCTATTTTTGATAGTAAATGTCATTTAATAGTGTATTTGCCATTTGAACCTCACTGCAAAATTAGTGCAGAAGAGAAAACAATTTTTAATGTAATCTTGATTTTACCTCATATACTGTACATTCCAAAAACTCTAAACTTTTTAAAGATTATAGATACACTACCAAACATATCACTTTAAAATTGTATAAGGTTGAACTTCATACAAATGAAAAAATATTATCTCATAAAAATACATAAACTATATAGCAAAAATACCTTTAAAATCCATGCAAAATAAAAGTGGTATCATTCTTTTTTGAGATATGTTTATTATATTCATGTATATTATTTGCTGCTGCTTTTTTTGTTGTTAATTCTCACCCAATGACATTTTTTTCCATTTATTTTTAGAGAAAGTATTGATATAAGGGATGGGGGGGCGGGGGAGATACGGGTAGAGAAGAGAAAGAGGGAGAAGCATCTATGTGAGAAAGACACATCGATTGACTGCCTCCTCCGCATACCTGGACCAGGGCTGGGGATGAAATCTGAAACCCAGGTACTTGCTCTTGACCAGGAATCCAACCCAGACCCTTCAGTCCTTGGGCCAACGTTCTAACCATTGACCAATGCCAACCAGGACTGCTGCCTCTTAGAAAATGTTAAGACTCCGCTCTTGCAATGGGCTTACAGCAGTTTTCCTAGCACTATTCAAATCTTTAACAAATTTAAGGTCCTGTATTCAAGAAGGTAAATACCAGTAGATTAAAGAATAAAATTAGTTTTATCATAGTGACTTGCTTTTGTGCAGTTCATTAGGTACTTTGCTTCTAAATACAATAGCTCTCTAATTGCCACAAATGCAGGTTTCACAATAAAATTTTAAATCTAAGCTGGTGAGGTAATTTGTGGAGGATCAATCCACAGAAACAACCACGTATGAATCCAGCCTTGAAAAGAATATGATACTGATCTACAGTTTGCCCCTAGATTAGAATGAGGAAATATGCCCAGGTTTGAGCATTCCCGGGATTGGTTTCCAACATTAATACCTTCCTACTATCGTAAGTTCTCTGCAGGAGGAGCCCATGTATATGGAGGCTCAGTCAGGCAAACAGACTGCAAAGCAATGGTTCCCCAACACCTAACATCTTTCATCCTGTAACCTAACCACCTACCATCAACATAGATGCTAATCATTACTTTAAAAGAGCTTTTTAAATCTTTTCATTTTCTCCCTGATACTTATTATTATTATTATTATACTTTTCTATTTATTTAAAAACATCTTTTGGATAGTTCATCTTGTCTAGGATCAATGCTATAATCTTTTCTAATTAAGCATTAAGATCAATGCTTAATCTTTTGGATAGTTCATCTTGTCTAGGATCAATGCTATAATCTTTTATGGTTTGCAGATTTTACAATTTTTTTAATCTTTATTGTTCAGATTATTACAATTGTTCCTCTTTTTTTTCCCCTTAGTTCCCCTCCACCCGGTTCCCACCCCACCCTCTGCTCTTAACCGCCACCCCACTGTCCTCATCCATAGGTGTAAGATTTTTGTCCAATCTCTTACTGCACCCCCCACACCCCTTTCTCCCCGAGAATTGTCAGTCCACTTCCTTTCTATACCCCTGATTCTATTATATTCACCAGTTTATTCTGTTCATCAGATTTTTTATTCACTTGATTTTTAGATTCAGTTGTTGGTAGATATGTATTTGCTTTCACTTTGTTCATAATTTTTATCTTTTCTTTTTCTTCCTCTTCTTAAAGAATACCCTTCAGCATTTCATATAATACTGGTTTGATGGTGATGAACTCCTTTAGCTTTTTCTTATCTGTGAAGCTCTTTATCTGACCTTCAATTCTAAATGATAGCTTTGCTGGGTAGAGTAATCTTGGTTGTAGGTTCTTGCTATTCATCACTTTGAATATTTCTTGCCACTCCTTTCTGCCCTGCATAGTTTCTGTTGAGAAATCAGCTGACAGTCGTATGGGTTCTCCCTTGTAGGTAACTAACTGCTTTTCTCTTGCTGCTTTCAAGATTATCTGTCTTTTGCCCTTGGCATTTTAATTATGATGTGTCTTGTTGTGGTTCCCTTTGGATTCCTCTTGTTTGGGGTTCTCTGCACTTCCTGGACTTATAAGTCTATTTCATCAGGTAGGGGAAGTTTTCTGTCATTATTTCTTCAAATGGGTTTTCAGTATCTTGCTCTCTCTCTTCTGGCACCCCCAAAATTTGGATGTTGGTACATTTGAAGTTGTCCCAGAGGCTCCTTACACTATCTTCATATTTTTGGATTCTTTTTTCTTCTTGCTCTTCTGGTTGGGTGTTATTTGCTTCCTTGTATTTCAAATCTTTCACTTGATTCTTGGGATCCTATAGTCTACTGTTGAATTTCTCTATATTCTTTATTTTAATTTGTTCGCTTAATTTCTGGCTGGTCCTTTTCCTTTTATTTTTATTTATTTTTTATTTATTTATTTTTTTTTTTTTTTTTTTTTTTTTTTTTTTTTTTTTTTGCATTTTCACTAAATTCCTTGAAGGTTTCACTAAATTTTTTGGAGGTTTCTAGAAGATTTTTTAGTAACCTTACAACTGAAGTTTTGAACTCTATATCCAGCAGTTTGCTTTCCTCCATTGCTTTCATTTGTGACATGTTTCTTTGTCTCCGCATTTTGGCTGCTTCCCTATGTTGATAGAGTGGCCTTGTATGGTAGGTGTCCTATAGGGCCCAGTGTCTCAGCCTCCCCAGTCACCTGAGGTGGATGCTCTTGGTGCACCCCTTGGTTGGATATGTGCACAGTCTGTAGTAGTTAAGTCTTGATTGTTGTTGGTATCACTGGGATGAATTGACCTCCAGGCCAACTGGCTGTGATGACCAGCTGTGTCTATGATGGGAGCTCTGTTGTTCAGGAGATACCCTTATGCGGCAGGACTTGCTTCAATGGGACTTTGGTGCTCACTGAGTCTGCCCCTTGAGTGTCTCTTATGGATGTGAAGATGTAATCTGATTTGGTCTCACTCTGACCACTGGGTACACTAGCCCTTGGATCTCCAAGGAGGTGCAAGATCAGCCACTGTAGGGGGCCGCCTAGCAAGAGCTACAGAGACATCTGCAGATTCATCCTCTTTGTATGGGGTTTGGGAGTGCCCAGATCAGACGAGGCCCAGCTGTGAAGCAAGGCCAGCAGGCCTTGGGCCTTCTTTTGGGAGCTCTGGGGCTCTCTGACCCAGCTGCAGTTTGACAAGTTTTAGGCAAAAGGACAGGCCAGTCATATGCAAAAGCGGATGCACAATCTTGGGTGGGGTTGTAAATTGGGTGGGGCGGGGTCTCTGGAATCACCAGGGCTGAGCAAACAGCAATGGCTGCCAGTCAGCCTTGAACCAGAGAAGTCCCCGGTTCTCCGTGTCCCATGCCCCCATGCAGGGACAATGATTGCTGTGAGCCCCTAAGAGAAAGCCGCCCTCATGTTCCTGTACCGAAGCCAGACAGTCCAGTTTCTACCCGTGTGTGCCTGGGTCCCCCAGAGTCTCGCCCGGAACTGGAGTTCAGAGCAAGCGGGAGCTTGTATCTCCCTCCCAGTTAAAGGAGCAGCACATCCAGGAGCCAGCACTTTCCACACCTCTGCACCTCCTACCTGTCTCAATGCGCCTTCTGCACCTCTCTAGTTGTGGAACTTGCACTCACCCAGCTTTCCTGTGGTTCCGGGTGCTAGTTGTTCTGCCATTTAGTTGTGGTACTGATGTGGTTATGAGAGGCAGCAAGTACAGGTGTTTGTTTACCTATGCCGCCACCTTGGTTCTTCCCTCCCTGATACTCTTTTAAAGGGGAGAAAAGCCTCAGAGGAAATGAAAGTTGACAACTAATATTTTAATAGTTGTCACTAAATTCTCACTTCAGATTGGTGCCTTCAAATATGTACATGTTGCAAAGGGCTATTTTTCGTTTTATATAATAAATAGGATGATATTTTCTATGGGAAATTTGCCAAAAGAGTTTTGAAAATACATTTTTAATCCATTAAAATCAAAATGGCTAGCATCTATTCATCACTCATTGTGTGCTAGGCATTGTGTTCAGTGCCTGACCATATTTACATAATCTTCCTAATTGCTCCATTAAGTATAAACTGATGCACAGTAATTCAAGCGCTCTGCCAGCGTCATATGGCTAATAAATAATGGAGTTGAGGTTTGAATCCAGGTGCCCCCACACTTGAGCACTAACTCTGATGTGTCTCCTAGAAGTCCTGTATTCTAAGAAGGAAATGGAAATAATGGACTTTCGTAATGCATTTCTGATAGCATTTATCAAGCAGTTTGTGTAAGCCAGACATGATGCTAAACACTTGCCTATATCCATAACAACCCACAACACTCTAGGGATTAAAGAGAAGGAGAATCTGGTATATCAGGCTAAATTAGAAGCTCTAGCTTCTTTCCTCTAGAATTTCATCCTGATAATTGGACTCCCATTTTAAGCCCACACCAGCCCTAGGAATAACCCATTTTCAAACATTCATCCAAGTATGAAAGTACCTTTATTAATAGCCCCTAACTACAAATGAGTCAAGCTAACTGTTCAAAAGGGAATACAGCTACAATGTGAATGAAACTTGAAAAATTATGCAACATAAAAAAAACACAAAAGGTCACGTATTGTATGATTCTATTTATATGAAAAATCTAGAATAGGTAAATCCATAAAGACAGAAGAGATTAGTCATTGCCAGGGGCTGGAAGGAGAAGGCAATGGAGAGTAACTGTTTAGTGGGTATGGGTTTTTATTTTGGAAATGTTTTTGGAACATTGTGGTGGTTGCACAACATTGTGAACGAACTAATTGTCACTAAATTTTTCATTTTAAAATGGTTAATTTTGTGTAAATTCACATCATTTTTTTTTTCATTAATTTCAGAGAGGAAGGGAGCAAGCGAGAGAGATAGAAACATCAATGATGAGAGAATCATTGATCGGTTGCCTCCTACACTCACACTGGGGATCAAGCCCACAACCCGGGCATGTGCCTTTGACCAGAATCGAACCTGGGACCCTTCAGTCCACAAGCCAACGCACTATCCATTGAGCCAAACTAGCTAGGACCACATCAGTATTTAAAAAAACCTGATAAACAGCATTGAACTAGAGAATCCTGGACATCGGTGGGTCAAAATAAATTGACCTAGTCGTTATTCCATTTTGCAAAGAATATTGGCCACTTCTCACTTCCTTTTCAAACTTCCCAGACCTCCTTAGGTGTTCCCACTCTTTCAGTGGGTGGGTTGTGCCTAGTTTACAACCGAATTTTTTATGTTTGTTTAAGGGATACGGCCTGCCCAGACTTAAGTTATCAGCATTATATGATTCTTAATATTTCTCAGATGACTCTGTGGTCTTAGAGAAATAATAACACTTTACAGTTTTACTGTTTACCAGTGACAGCTGCTTTGCAGTAAGGAAGTTCATATATCGTAGTACCGTGTTTCCCTGAAAATAAAACATCCTCCGAAAATAAGACCTACTTACAGGTTTCCTTCTGAGTGAAATAAGGCATCCCCCCGAAAATAAGGCCCCCCAGGCTCTGTCTCAGAATGCTATTGCTAAACATGAGAGATTTGGTCCACTGATTCTGAAAGAAATGGAGTCACAAGAAATTCACCAGGAAATTCAGGAATTGGATTGTTATGATGATGTTCCAGAAGATGACGACATGATTGCCATTGAATAAATGAGTAAATTCTTGATACTGTAGGATTCACACTTTGTCTGGTTTGTGTTGACAACTACCGTACTACTGTACCGTATACAGGTAATAAATTTCCTTTATTTTCATTTAACAATAAATGTGTACCATATTCTTCTTCATGGAAAAATAAGACATCCCCTGAAAATAAGACCTAGTGCATCTTTGGGAGCAAAAATTAATATAAGACACTGTCTTATTTTTGGGGAAACAGGGTATAAGACCTTTTCCTCACAGCCTATATTCTGAAATTTACATGGAAAACAACATTGAGGATATGCATGTAATAAGTGCTCAAGTAATACTAACATAATCTACATATATAATCCTATAGAATAAAAGGCTAATATGCAAATAGATTGAACAGTGGAACAACCAGTAGCTATGACGTGTGCTAACCACCAGGAGGCGTGCATCGGCCATGGCAGGATGGTGGAGCAGGTGAGCGGGGGTGCTAGACCAAGGCGAGGTGCTGTCACTGTCATCGGGGTGAACCTCTGGTGGTTACTGAAAATTATTTGCTCCCATGTGCCATGGTCCCGCCCGGAGCCCACACCTGCTGCCAGCACCCACTGCCATCATCAGCACTGGCGGCATCAGCACCGGAGCTGCTGCTCGCACCTGCTGTCGGCACCTGGCGCCGGTCCGATCACTTAACACCATCAGCAGGTGCGAGTGGCGGCTGCCAGTCCTGATAGTCCCTGAGGGCTTCTCTACCTCCCCCTGCTCCTTTAGGACGATTAGGGCAGCAGCCATGCTCATACCTGCTGCTGGCACCAGCCCAATCACTCTGCATCATAAGTGGGTGCCAGCAAGGCCGGCACCATCAGCGGATGGGAGGGGCAGTGGCAGGAGCAGGGCTGCTGGCAGAAGGGACGGGGGCCATGGCAGAAGGGGATGGGTGGGGACACAGAGGATGGGCCAAGGCCTGCCCCTGTGCCCACCACAGCCTCATGGCCCACAGTTCCTTTCAAGGTGCAAAAATTCATGCACTGGACCCCTACTCTGTATATAAAACCTAAGCGACCATTCAACTGGTAGCTATGATGTGCACTGACCACAAGGGGGCAGACGCTCAATGCCCAGGCATGGTAGTTGTTGCCAAGAGAGAATTGCTAATGCAACAATCACACAATAATTGGAATCTGTGCAGCCCACAAAATCTTGCCTGAATTTCCCATCATGACCCTCCTAAGAGAAACCTGGAGAGGCCCATGGCCCCAGGTTAATGTAGAAGTCAGGTCCTGCCCTTGGTCTTCTCTGCCAAGACTTCCCCTGAGGGTGCCAGCTTGAATGTTATCAAATTTCCTGGCACCTGGGATCTAGAGGAAGAAGGAATGGGGTAAGCCCATATGACCGCTGTGTGAGTCCCGAGGACTGAGGGGACATGCAGTGTGTGTGTGCAAAGATGGCAGCTGCTTCTCATCCTGGATTGCCACCGCCTTTGGGAAATGTGTTCCCAGAGCTGCCAGGTCTTCCTCATTTTGCAAAAACAGCTGGAAATCTGGAACTCTACATGAAATTTCCCAACAGCAAAAGCCTGGCACAACCACACCTCTTCTTCTGCTTTGGACCGCAAGGCTCGCCTCTGGTTGGTATAGACACCCACTGCTCCTGCTCCACTGGTGGATCCTGCACCTATGCCAGCTCCTGCAAATGCAAAGACTGCAAATGCACCTCCTGCTGCCCCGTGGGCTGTGCCAAGAGTGCCCAGTGCTACATCTGCAAAGGAGCATCAGACCAGTGAGCTGCTCTGCTGTTCCTGATGCCTGCTCCCGTCATAAATAGAGCTATGTCTACAAGCCTCAATCTTTAATATGTTTTTGTAGGAAGCAGTTATAGGTTAAGCCTCAGACTGACCTGCTGGCAAAGTTGCACAGCCCCCTAAGCATAACAAAGCTTGATCTTTTCAGGGGTCTTCAAACTACGGCCCGCGGGCCACATGCAGCCCCCAGGGGAGTCTGATCCTGCCCGCCAGGTTTTTTGGGCAGTGAGCGCAGCCAAGGTGTTACAGTAGGAATTAGTAGTTCATATAGTCCGGCCCTCCAGCTCTCTGAGGGACCGTGATCTGGCCCCCACTTTAAAAAGTTTGAGGACCCCTGTTAACTGTTCCCTAGATCTTTCCTGGGTAGCTTATGGGCTGTGGGAGGGGCAGCAAGTGCTGCCAAAACAATGAAACTTACAAGAACATTGTAAATTGCCTTGTTTGCCCCTGACTACAAATAAAGCACCAGCTTTGCAGTCTGGGTCTGTTCGGTGGCCTCAGCCAGGCACAGAAGATCCACCTAGACCCAGCTTATCATCTTGTCTTCCTTTTCCATCCTTCACTGTTCACCCTCAGGCTCACTGAACCCTTGGCTGTGCTGGTGCGGCACAGTTTTCATAAAAGATTGGCTCAAATGTTATGAAGTATGCGTCAATTGCTGTGCACGTTCCTTTGTCAACTTCTGCTTCACACCCTGCTCTCCTGTGGGGAAAAGAATGGGAAACCTATGGCGTTTCTACAAGGTGCATCAGGCACATTGCAATTTATGGCTGTATCCTATTGCTCCTTATAACTTTCCATATCCTCCCATTTGTCCACAAAATCTGGCTACTGAAATGAAGCTGGGAGACACTTTCCTAGCAGGATCCAGGTCCTACCAAGCACCCCTAAAGTTGGTGGTGCTGTGGTTTATAAAGCAAGACCACGTGCACTGTGGCTATAGCCACACACCTGGAAAGCAGGCAGCACTCCATTTCCTGGCCGCGTGACCTGGAGTAGCTTCTCTGTACTTTGGTGTCCTCGTCCATAAAATGGACGTACTCAGAGGACCCCCCTCATAGCACCCCTCTTGCTGCCAGGGACACAGCGCCATGGCCAGGCCAGACCCAGACTTACTCTCGCCCCACAGGCACCAGGCGGAGAGGCACTCATTCAGTGGGAAGACCACATACCTGGTCTCCTGAGAATGGTTTCTTCCCTCTCATCAGGTGAAGTATGAAGTCAGGGAGCTGCTGAGTGACCTTATAAATACTATGTAGAATGTAGGTGTCGTCATTCTCCAGTCATTCCGGTCCCATTTCTTCCTAAAACATGGAATGCTAAGCAATTATAAGGGTTCAGGTCTGCCCTATGGGCCAAGTCCTACTGGGCTGCAATGTACCCAAAGTTAGAAAAATCCTGCAGTGAGTCAGTCTGTCCATTTCAGGGGCCCATCTCCAACTAGATTCCCAAAGAACTCTTACTGAGCAACCACCGTCACCAGAGTCCTGTGCTCAACTGCTGGGAATTGTAAAGAATTGTAAAGAATTGTAAAGAACAGAAGTTTACTCATTCCCTGAGTTAACAAATATTTATTAAATTCTCACTTAGTACCAGGTACTGACCCGGGCACTAGGGAAAGAGCATGGAAAACAACAGATGAAGGCCCTGCCTTCCAGAGCACATGACGTTGGGGGATGGAGGGGCAGATAACGAACAGCTAAGTAAAGAGCAGGTCAGTTGGTACAAGCCGCACGGAGAGGACACAGCAGAGAAGGGAGGTGTGGATGAGGTCTGGGAGGGTACTGTTGGCACGGACAGCCTGCTTGGCACAGGCACTAATCTGAGGCCCAGCTAGCCTTCCTTAGAGCTGGCATGCGAGGGGGGGAAAGGAGTGAGGAGCCCTCAGCAGAGGCTGGAGCAGCTTGTGAGAGCCAAGGGGCAGGTGTCAGAGCACCACTTGTGTAAAGGAAGGGCCCACAAAAATCACTAGCCATCCATCACTGCCTCCGGGGCGTGCGGACACCTGGTGGCCAGACAGGAGAGCGATAGTAAACTGCAGTCTAGCAGGTGCCAGCCCGGGCACCCCCAGGAGCCAGCACAAGGCTAGGTGCCCTTCTCCCTTCTGGTTTCATAAGGACCTTTAAGCCACCTGACCACCCGCCCATAGCCTACCCCACCCCCTACAAAGGCTGAGAAGGAGAAGAGGCTGTGGGGAGGGTGCCCAGGTTATCGAAGGGAACTACACACCAAAGGGACTGGCTCCACTTTACTACATGACTGTCTCTTGCTACCCGGAAGGTGAGAACTCAAGATAAAATCAGATCAACTATAGGTGAAGAAATTACATCTTTGCTGCCTATGAGAGGAGGGCAGGAGGGAGAAAAAGTGGAGACAATGAATATGAAAACTCTTTTGAGGTGTTTTGCTCAAAACATGTAAACAAACCAGAAGAGGGAGAAAGTATGAGACAGGAGAGAGAGAACTGCAAGAGTACTGTCCTTAAGGAGGTGAATGAAGTACTGAAGGGGCAGAGCTGACTTCAGGTTCAAGTACCACCCACCCCATTCATCTGTCCAGGGGGAGTGAGGGGAGGTGGGTGGTATGGTGGATTGAGTGTTGTGGGGTCGAACCCTGGGTTCAAAATAAGACCACCGGAGGCTGATGATTTATTAAAAAAAAGCAGGAAAAGATTTATTGAAATATCTGGCCAGAGCACCACACACAGGTGGACTCCAAATGACTGCGCCGCTTTAGGGGCAGGTAGTTATTTTTTAAAGTTCTGAGAAGGAAAACCTCTATTTTGCAACAAACTGTTGTTTGGAATTTTCTGCTGTTCTTCCTAGATAAAATGTTGCTTTCTAGTTTGCTTTAGCCCTTTTGAAGAATGATGAAGATAAACTTAGCTGTCTGACCTTGCAGGCCAGAGACCAGATATGCCCACAATCTCAATACCATGCCAGGTGCACCTTCTCAATTGGATAGAACAGCATTGTTTTTCAAGGCCAGCATCGAGATAACCACTAAGTGCACATAGGGCTGGCTCTTTAATTAAAAAAAAAAAAAAAAAAAAAAAAAAAAAAAGGGAAGTTCTGCCTGTAACCTTGCTTAGAATTTGAATTCATCCTATTTCAGGTAGGGAAAGAGGTCTTGGGGGCTGAGGAGAGAGGAGGGTGCACAGAAGAGTGGCCTGGAGGGTGGGAGACTGAATGGAAGAGGATGAGGATGACTGGGGAAAACTAAGCACCCCTCTAGAGGTTGAGAATTTCAAGTGAAACAGCAGCTATTTGGAGTGTGCATGGGGTAGGCAGAGGATCCTGCTTAGCCAGGCTTGGCTGTCCTCTGGCCCAGGAGACAGCCGTGACAATGGAGAAAGCACAGGAGCTGACGGTGTTTGCCTGGGAGTGAGCAGGGTCACTCATGGAGCTTAAATTGGGTAAAGTAAGGACTTGAGGCAGGTGAGGGACAAGGAAAAGGGAGGAGGAGCAACCATTGGAGGTCCCAGTACAATTGAAGGATTGTAGGGGTTGAGGTATTAGAGAAAGTGAGCTAGCAAGATGGGCGGTGAAAGTCGGAAACTGGTATGACTGAAATGGAAGTGGAGGAGGATTCCCAGATCCTTGCAGTTATGAATGCAGTAAGGGATGTCCACAGGAGCCACTGCCCTGTGGACAGTGGGGAGACAACAAGATCAGATAGAAAGGAGAAACCAAGGCATGGCCAGACTCATGTGTGGGTGTAAGTTTTATCAGGAGGAATGCTTGAGAGAGGGGCAGGCAACAAAATCCTCAGGGGTAAGGGTGGGTGACGAGGGAGGGCTGGAAACCCTGAGGAAGTTCGCTTCAAGACTAAGCTTTAGGATGACTGGGAACAGCAGAGATGAGGAAGGTAAAAATGCTAGTGGTGTCCATGCACACAGAGATAAATAACTCCCAGAAAAGTTCCAGAGCTATCCGTGGTGCTTTGGGTGAGGACTGCAAAACATACACAAGTACTTAGAACAGCACCTTGAGGCAGGTGATTATTATGTTAAGTGAAATAACTAGTCAGAGGGGGGGAAAAGTATCACATGATCTCACATATATGTGGACTCTAATGAACAAAATACACTGACAAAATAGATCCAGAGACATGAAAGCATGCAACAGACTGACAAATCTCAGAGGGAAAGTAGGGGGTGGGGGACGGGGAGAGATTAACCAAAGATGTTATATGCATATATGCATAACCCTTGGACACAGACAATAGTGGCGTGAAGGCTGGGGGATGGGGGCCATAGGGGGAAGGAAAGATCTGTAATACTTTCCACAATACATATAAATAAGTAAAGACCACATGAATTAACTCAGTTTGAGTCTTTCCCCCCAGAATTTTAGTTCCTTTCAGTGTTGGCAAATCTCAACTTTTTACGTTTATGAAGTATTCTGTACATAGGAACAATATAGCATATGTTTAAGTACTCAAATATACACGCAAATACTTAAGCCTTGCTCTTTACGATGATAGACATGGGCATGCCCATAGGTTTCAGAGCTGTAAGAGATAGTTGAAATTATTTGGTCAGCTCGCCCGCCCACCGTCACTGGAGAATTTGCAGAAGAGAAGTGGGCTGAAGGAGGCTAGGGCTGATCCGGGAGCGCTGGGTTGCAGAGGCAGAACTAACACCAGGAGGAACTCTAGGTTCTGGTCTAAGCTCCTCTCATACCGGAGTACTGTGGCAGCCTCCTGACCATGAGGAAGCAGCCCCACAGACATCCCCCAAGGTGCCCGCTGGACGGGACCAACAGAAGCGCCGCTCCGCGGACGCAGGAGCCAACCTCACGGGGCTCAGAAAGGCGCCCTGAGACGAGACGGGGCCGGTGCTCTCGGCCGCCCCCCGCCTCCCAGTTGGCGGAGGGGGAAGCCGCCTGGAAGACCGGGGGCCTGGGCGAGGGTGCGGAGTGGGCAGTGGCCGGAGGCGGAGCCTGCGCGCTACCCTCAGGGGCGCCTCCACGGGGACCCGCAGGGCTGCATGCGGGGCTCGGGCAGTGCCGCCGGGGCTGGCGGGCGGGCAGGGGCCGCGCGGGCCGCCAGAGGAAGCGCTTCTTCGCCAGCGGAGCCCGGCGCTTGGCTCCCGGCCCACCGGGGGGCGAGGCGGCGCCGAGAGACCCCGCGGCCCGCCATGGGCAGTCCCGGGAACCGCAGCCTGGGCGCGGGGCCGCCGCCCTGGGCCGGGCTGCCGCCCTGCGACGAGCACCGCTGCTCGCCCTTCCCGCTGGGGGCGCTGGTGCCGGTGACCGCCGTGTGCCTGGGCCTGTTCGCCGTCGGGGTGAGCGGCAACGTGGTGACGGTGCTGCTCATCGGGCGCTCCCGGGACAGGCGCACCACCACCAACCTGTACCTGGGCAGCATGGCCGTGTCCGACCTGCTCATCCTGCTGGGGCTGCCGCTGGACCTGTACCGCCTGTGGCGCTCGCGGCCCTGGGTGTTCGGGCCGCTGCTGTGCCGCCTGTCGCTGTACCTGGGCGAGGGCTGCACCTACGCCTCGCTGCTGCACGCCGCGGCGCTCAGCGCCGAGCGCTACCTGGCCGTGTGCCGCCCGCTGCGCGCCCGCGTGCTCGCCACCCGCGCCCGCGCCCGCGCGCGCATCGCCGCGCTCTGGGCCGTGGCGCTGCTCTCCGCCGCGCCCTTCCTCTTCGTGGTGGGCGTCCAGCAGGACCCGCCGCCGGGCCGCAACGCCACGGGCCCCGCGCCGCCGCCCGCCGCCCCTGCCCGCGGGCCCCCCCCGGAGCCGGCTCTGCCCTCGGCTCTGCCCCCGGCGCAGTCCCCGCCGTCGGGGCGCGAGGCGGCCGCGCTGTTCAGCCGCGAGTGCCGGCCGAGCCCCTCGCAGCTGGGCGCGCTGCGCGTCATGCTGTGGGTCACCACCGCCTACTTCTTCCTGCCGCTCCTGTGCCTCTGCGTCCTCCACGGCCTCATCGGGCGCGAGCTGCGGCGGAGCCGGCGGCCGCTGCGGGGCCCCGCCGCCTCCGGGCGGGCCCGGGGCCACCGGCAGACCGTCCGCGTCCTGCGTAAGTGGCGCCGCGTCCGTGCCACCCGCGCCACCCGCCAGGTCCCCGGCCCGGCGCCCCCGCCGGCTGTGTCCCCGGGGCCCCGAGGCTGGGGGACCCGGGGCCTGTGCACAGCCACGTCTCAGAGCCGCCGGGAGCGGGGAGCGGGCTGAGCTGAGAGCAGTGATTGGGACGCTTAGAGTCCCTGTTAGAGGACGCAGATGTGGATTCTCACAGCATCCTTGAGAATACGGGTAGATCACGTTAAGCTAAAATGTCTTTACTTAATGCTAAGTTTTCCGGAAGGTTACAGTGAACCATGCCCATAACCATACATGCATACATACATACTTACATGCATACATGCATGCATGACCCGTTGCAGAATTCTTTTCACCGGAAAGCAGAGACCATGTCGCGGAGTGGCCGTGTGGAAGGAAGCCTGTCAGCTCGTTCATAGAATTTGCTCCTTCTGCTTTAGTACGTCCAGCCTTGGTAGCACATGTATTAGCCAAATCTGCAACTTTAAGGCAAATGTAGGTGGGCCGGGGATTTGGTTAGGTCCAGGTTTTATCTGATTGTTTGCTGTTATTACCCACGCTGGTTTCTTGGGACCCTTGTTTGTTTTTAAACGCCTTCGCTAACTGGTGCCTGTGTCTTGTTTTGCAGTGGTGGTGGTTCTGTCCTTTATCGTTTGCTGGTTGCCCTTCCACATTGGCAGAATCATTTACATAAACACGGAAGATTCCCAGACCATGTACTTTTCTCAATACTTTAACATCGTTGCGCTGCAACTCTTCTATCTGAGTGCGTCCATTAACCCGATCCTCTACAACCTCATTTCAAAGAAGTACAGAGCAGCGGCCTGGAAGCTGCTTCGGGGGAGACGGCCTGCGCCGAGAGGATTCTGCAGAAGCAGAAGCACGGAGGGCACCGCGGGAGGAGACCCGGCTGGCCGCACGGAGACCAGCGCCAGCCTGCGGACGCCTGCCACCAGCATGGCCAAGCAAGGCGCCGCCTGCCCCGGTGCTGGGACGGCAGAGAAAACAGGTCTGTAGGACACTAAGGACTGAAAGGGGAATAGACGCTGTTAGGAAGATTTAGAGCGGTGCACATTTTGTAAGTTGGCCAGTAACTTCGTTAGCATAATTTTTTTTTTCAATCAAGATACAAAAAGTAAGTGTATTGATCTTTTTAGTTTTCCTTTCATGTACCTCCTCAGAGACATTCATTTTAGCCTCATGCAGTCCCAGTCGGGAAATGTGCTCTAGGGAGGTTTGACACGTCTTCATTCTCCTAGTCTTTGGAAATATGATTGTTCATTTTACAGTTAGTTCATAAGGTACAGAGAGATGCTGCAATAAAAATGGTTGTCTTTGAGATCAAAGGTGTATTGTGTTTCTATGTTTTGTAAATAAATGTTACGACGTATATACAAGGAACCCAGGATAATGACAGTAGTGATTCAAGAAATTATTTAATGCCTATTTATGGCAGCAAAATTTTTTAGAAGCAAGTGAAAGGAATTCTGGGCTGAGTTCAATGTTCAGAGCCCCGCTTCTCTCCTGGCTCAGACCAAATCATAAAGTTTAGGCACAATGCCTTCCAGCAGAACTACTGTGCATAAGCAACTGCGTTGCAACCTACTTCTCCAGCCAGGAGGTAGCAAACCCAGGCAGGAAGCCTGAGGGCAAGAAGCTGCAGCAAGACCTGGCTATCGGACATCGGTAAAGAGCTTTAATGCGCCTTATTTGCCTCAGGTTGGTGGCTAAGTGTTGTCATGATTACTGCTTTAATAGTGATGAAACTGAGTCTTAGATTTCCCAAATAGGAACTGATGGGTCCTGAGAATTCCAGTCTTTCAGATCTTTTATTTTTAAAAATAAAACAATAGCTGAAACCGGTTTGGCTCAGTGGTGGAGCGTCGGTCTGCGGACTGAAAGGTCCCAGGTTCGATTCTGGTCAGGGGCATGTACATTGGTTGCGGGCACATCCCCTGTAGGGGTTGTGCAGGAGGCAGCTGGTCGATGTTTCTCGCTCATCGACATTTCTAGCTCTCTATTCCTCTTCCTTCCTCTCTGTGGAAAATCAATAAAATATGTTAAAAAAAATAAAACAATAATAATTTTACAACTCATTTAACAGCAGCTGGTAATCCTGAAATTAGCAGTGGTTATCTATTGTGCTAGCGGTGCTGTCATTTCCTGAGGTCGATCAAAGTCACCTGAAGTCACACATTTCCCACTTAAGATGCATCATACAAATCAGACTTGATTTATCACCAGCATTTATAAAGCCAGACCCAGGGAAAGAACGAGGTCTGGGGACACGTGCCTGGTCTTAATATAGCGAATGTTTAGCCTGCCCTGGTTATTACAAAGTCAGAACAGGGAGATCATTCGAAACCTTTGAGATCTTTACCCACTCCCACCCGGAGAAGCTGCTCTTTGTGAAAAACACAAGTCAGTAGATGTAGTCAGGGTTGAAGGAGAATGTGTTGGACATTCTGACCAACAACTCTGTACCTTTGTTTTATTTTTCAGTTTAAAACATAAGCCAGTTTCCGGTCTGTGTGAACGGTGCCCCCTGGAGGTGGGAAGGCACAAATTACTGGGTAGTGAACTACAACCCAGTGAATCCGTAAACAAGGGTCACTCAACATGCCCACCAAGTTCTGCTTTGTCACTTGATTAGCCAAGTACAGTGTCGCCTCCAAGTCCCCTTAGCTAGTGGAAGAAGCAGACAGCAGCAGTCCCTAGACTCTGTTCTGCAGGTTTCTGAGGATTATTTGAAAAGTCTTTCTACTCACAGAATTCCTGTCTGGGCAGTCAAAAGTGGCTGCTTCCTTGTGGAAGTCATGGGTAAGAACTTTACTGATGCCCAGCTGGCATGGCTCAGTAGTTGAATGCCGACCGATGAACCAGGAGGTCAGGGTTCAATTCCCTGTCAGAGACATGCCGGTGTTGCAGGATCCATCCCCAGCTGGGGCGTGCAGGTGACAACTGATAATGATTCTCGTCATTGATGTTTCTGTCTCTCTCGCTCTCTCTCTATCTCTCTGAAATCAATTAAAATATATTTTTTAAAAAGAACCTTACTGATATTTTATTTATGGTATAATAGTTTAGGTATAGAAGTAAAGACCTCTCCTTGGAGCTTTCTTGTTAAGATTCTAGAAAAGGATTTACATCAGACTTTCCTGTGATCTAAGAGTGTCTGCAGGTTGGGCATGGTGCAGGATCCTTCACTGAAGGGTCCCTGAGTGGAGTCCCTGCACCCATCCCTCTAGCCCAGTGGTCGGCACACTCATTAGTCAACAGAGCCAAATATCAACAGTACAATGATTGAAATTTCTTTTGAGAGTCAAATTTTTCAAACTTAAACTTCTTCTAACGCCACTTCTTCAAAATAGACTCACGCAGCCCGTGGTGTTTTGTGAAAGAGCCACACTCAAGGGGCCAAAGAGCCGCATGTGGCTCACGGGCCGCAGTTTCCCGACCACGGCTCCAGCTGATCACTGTGCTGTTGTTTTTAAAACGCTGGTCTCACCCATTAGTGGATTGTGAAATCAGTGGAGTGGGTCACATTTTTCTTCCATGGGAAGGAATGGGCAAGAATAGAATTGGTAAATCGGCTCATCCCACATAGGAAGGGTAATTGCTGTATTGTGAAACTTTTGTCCAATTTTATGTTGGTTGGTGTCTTCCTGGCTCACAAAATAAAATTTTTCCTACTGTGGGTCATGGTAACGAACATTAGAGAAATTTATCTAAAATCTAAAACTGTTCTCACCCCCCGCTGAGAGTGCCCTCCTCCTGGACTTACAGGAGGGGCGTCCTGGGAGGTCCGGCATGGGAGAGGCGGGGTCACTGGAGGGGGACGGCGGGGTGTGGCTTTTTGACGTGGACCTTCCTCCTCTCGGGCCGTATCACGGAGACTCGCCTGTACCCAGACAGAACCCTGAACTGGCGTCCCTAAGGGATCTCTTTGAGCCTCCTCTCCTTTCTGCAGGCCACACCATTCGTTTTGGGTGAAGAATGGACCTTGGAGAAAGGTTTTTGTTTCATTCATTCAGTTGGCAAATATTTACCAAACAACTGCTAAGCGCTCGATGTGTACTAGTATGACAAAACACACTAGGAAAATTAACTCATGTTATGGTGTCCAAATCAACCTCTTAATGCATTTTTTTTTTATTTGAAGTATGTGATTGTGTCTTCTTGACCAACCACAGATTCATCCCACACCTCCAGTGTCTGTGTCCATTGGTGTGCTTATATGCATGCATACAAGTCCTTTGGTTTATCTCTCCCCCACCCCACCCCCAACACTCCCCAGCCTTCTCCCTGTAATTTGACAGTCTGTTCGGTGCTTTACTGCCTCTGTATCTATCTTTTTGTTCATCAGGTTATAATGTTCTTTATTTTCCATAAATGAGTGAGATCATGTGGTTTTGTTTTTTTTTCATTGCCTGGCTTATTTCACTGAACATAATGACACTGCCACTTTCAACACCTCCCCTCGCCGAGACCTCTCGCAATGTTGCAGCCTCGGAGCAGCGAGGGTCCTTTCCCCATCCTTAATCCCACCCCGGGCACTCCCTCACGGCAGTGCCAGGGCCAGTGTGTCACCTCTTTCCTCTCACCTTTGCAGTGAGTGTGCAAGTTCCAAAGGTGTTCTAAGAAATCCTACTACTTGTGATGATAGGGAGATAAACAAATTTTTAAAACCAATATGTGCTAATTTCAAGGTTATGTCTTAATTTTGCTGTAATAATGATACCTGTTCATAGCTGGAACATAAATAGAGCCAAATGTGATCTTTCTTTGCTTCTGGCTTACTTCCACAATAATTCATTACTTTGTCCGTATAGTGAATGTCAGCTCCCTTCTCTCTGGATTTCTTGAATTCTCTTGAGCAGCGATTTTCAACTGGTGTGCAGCAAGGGCTTGCACTGTTTAGTCAGGGGCATTGATCTCTTTTCCCTTAGAATTGTCAAATTAAAAAATGACAACAGCCAACACAATAGCTATCTGGTGTAAACGAATCAAAATTGTATCTATTTTTTGTCAGATCAGCAAAAATATCTTTTGGCATGCCTCAGAATTAGTTTGTGCGTGCCATGAGATGAACAAAGTTGCTCTAGAACGTGCATAAGAATCACCTGGGGGTGGGTTAAAACACAGATTGCTGGGCTCCCCGGTGAAGGTGAGACTGCTCTCTGACATGTCTGTCCCATAAGCTGGACCCGACCCAGAATGGAGGTTGCTTTCTGCAAGGCGCCCCTAGAGTCTGCCTGATGTAACTCTTGTTCATTCTGACAAAAACAAGCCTCCCTCCCTGCCTTCTGCCACGTGCTGGTTCCTGGAACAGGTGGTTGTCCTGACCTGGTCAAACATGCAACTAATTTCTGTATCTGGTTGCATTCACATACTTGTTCCCATGGCTATCCACCCCTTTACCTTTTGTAATTCCCCTGCCAAGTAGCGAGGGGATCCATTTTGTGGTGCAGTTACCTCAGGCACACCTCGTACGTAAGTTTCCCTCAGTAAACTCTACTAGTTACCAGACTGGACTGGCCAGCCTCTTTCTTCAGCCTTTCCCTGCTCTCCACTTCCAGAGGTAGCTTTTCAGTCTCAGGGTCTTCGTTGGGTCTTGCTGTATGAACACCCACCCCCTGAGTTTCTGACTCAGAGCCTGAGTTGGGGCCCTAGAATGTGCATTTCTCTCCGGTGACCAGTGATGCTGATGGGGACGACCCTCTGAGAACCCCTACTGTAGATTGTTGCTACAGAAAATGAGATCCACAGACCAGTGGCATTAGCATCACTCGGACCTTGTTAAATTGCATACTTTTCAGGTCTCACCCCCATCCTTCGGAATCAGAATCTGCATTTTAACAAGGTCCTCAGGTGATTCCAATGCACATTAATATTTGAGTCATTAATCTGGAGACTAGACCGGTGCCATCAGAATCTCTGGGGGTTTGACCCAGACATATTTTTTAAAAGCTTCCCAGTCTCTCATTCTCATCCCACCCAACTCGCCCTTCCCACCCCTTTCCTCTGTTTACCCCAGGATAAGTAAAGAGATACAAAAAGAGTAAACAAAGATTCTAAATGTGAGTTTGGGTGGTGGATTTGTGTGAAAGTCACTTATGTTCTAGCAGAAACTCATGACTGTGATCCAATAACGACTCCCTGGCTCTTTAGCCCTTCAGACCTCGTGATCTCTACCTGTGGGAGCAGCCAAGCCACTGCCAATGCTGACTGAGGCCCTTCTCTCTGCAGGCCAGGCTGAGTCCCACCATCTCTGATTGCTCATTTCAGCAACTAGGCCTCCACCCGTGCGCCTGCTCTTCAAAACACGTTTAACTTGTTTAACCTGATTTGGTTCCTTGACCTCTTCCTCATCCTCCAGTGCAGACCTATTCAGCTCTTCAGGGCCCTCATGGGTCTTGGTTCCCTGATTCTTTGACTACATGTCACCTGGGGGCCTGTTGGTGGCTCTGGAGCATTCCACCTGCTGCCCAGACTCCTGCCTCAGCTGGTTGCTGAGATCAGCCAGAGTTGCCTTTCAGGCGGACGGACTGGTCTCCAGGTTCCAGTGAAGGGCTGCCTCCTGAGTCTTGGCTCTGATAAGCCACAACAATAGCTTGTTTGTCCCCTGAATGTCATCTCGGATCTCTAGCCTTTCAACACCGAGTCCCTAAAACTCAGAGGCTGATTGGATATGAGAGAAGAGGAAGCTGTAACTCCAGTATTTTAAGCCTATGTAGCTAGGAGGACATTTGTGCTATTTGAAAGAAATAGGTTGTCAGAGGTAGCGATGATTAGCAAGGGGTGATAATGAATTCCGTTTTGATTTCTCTGTTTCCAATGAAGCCATTCATTTGTTGTTGGATTTTCCACAAACTCCTGGAAATAGGTCCCAACAGTAAATTATTTTAAGAAAAGCTGCAATGGCCAAAATCGGTTTGGCTCAGTGGTAGAGTGTCGGTCTGCGGACTGAAAGGTCCCAGGTTCGATTCCGGTCAAGGGCATGTACCTTGGTTGCAGGCACATCTCCGGTAGGGGGTGTGCAAGAGGCAGCTGGTCGATGTTTCTCTCTCATCGATGTTTCTATCTCTCTATCTCTCTCCCTTCCTCTCTGTAAAAAATCAATGAAATATATTTTTAAAAAAAGAAAAGAAAAAAATGCTGCAATGCCATGTAAACTCCTTTTGACCATAGAGCTTGTTTTCTTTGCTTTCATATATTAACATTCAAAGAAAGAAGGGAAGGAGAGAGAGAGAGAGAGAGAGAGAGAGAGAGAGAGAGGGGGGGGGAGGAGGAGGAGGAGGAGAAGAAGAAGAAGAAGAAGAAGAAGAAGAAGAAGAAGAAGAAGAAGAAGAAGAAGAAGAAGAAGAAAAGAGAAGAGAAGAAAAAGAAAGAAGAAGGAAGGAAGGAAGGAAGGAAGGGAGGGAGGGAGGGAGGGAGGGAGGGAGGGAGGGAGGGAGGAAGGAAGGAAGGAAGGAAGGAAGGAAGGAAGGAAGGAAGGAAGGAAGGAAGGGCATATATAAATATTCCACAGAACATTCCAGTTTGAAATACTAGAGGGAAGCAACAGCTTAGAAGTGATAGTTTAAGCCAGTGATTCTCAAACTTTATCTTGCATCTGAAACAACTAAAGGGCTTCTTAAAATACAAACTGATGAGCCCAACCCAGAAGACCTGATTCTATATGTCTGGGTTGGAGTATGAGAATGAATTTACATTTCTGTAGAGTTTCCAGGCAATGGTGCTTATGCTGGTCCAGGACCCCACTTTAAGAACCACACTCTTGCCCTAGCTGGTTTGGCTCAGTGGATAGAGCATTGGCCTGCAGACTGAAGGGTCCAGGGTTCGATTCCAGTCAAGGACACATGCCTGGGTTTCGGACTCGATCCCCAGTAGGGGGTGTGTGGGAGGCAATCAATGATTCTCATTGATGTTTCTATCTCTCTCTCCCTCTCCCTTTCTCTCTGAAATCATTACATATATATTTTTTTATTTTATTTTATTTATTTATTTATTAATATCATACTTTGCCCTGACCATGTGGCTCAGTTGGTAGGAGCATGGTCCCATAACTGGGGAAAGTAGAAACTAAGTAAAAATGAGGGTAAGTAAAATAAGATTGTACCAAGGAGAAAATAAGGACTTGAAAATCATGCCCTGGTGTCTGGTTAGGGACATGATTCACAGCAGACAGGAAAATTTGTGAACACCCTAATTTGACATTTTGTAAAGCAGAAAATCTTGTTCAATGGTGGGGCAAAGGCATCCTTGCTTTTGTGACATATGACAGATCAAATGGCCCCCAAGGCCTAAAATATCTCCTATGTGGCCTTTCCAGAAAAAGTTGGTCAACCTGAGCTAAATAAAACTCTGCTACCTGCTTCTTAACTAGCATAAAAAATTTGCTTTTTAACATCAGTTACATGATAGATGATGTAATCTAAAAGATAATTAGGATAATGCTGCACTCAAATCTAAGAGTATTTGGTGAAAGCAGTTCTCCAGAGGGCTAAAATACTACTGGAGATTACCATCGACTCCAGATTTTTAGGGGATAGATCCAGGAACCCAGGTTTTAACATAGTCTCTGGGTGGATCCAATGCTTGGGCAAGTTTGAGACCCACTGGATTCCTCTGGTCCAGCTGAGTGGTCTGTACAGACCCTTGACTATGTAGGTCTGAAGTGGAGTCCAAGACTGCATTTCCAGCAAGCCCCTGAGTGATGTTGATGTTAGCCCGAGGGCCTTCGTTTCCTTACCTGTAAAATGGAAACGATAAAAATCTGTATCACAAGGTTGGTGTGAGTATTAACTTATATCCTACTCCCACCCCTTTCAAGCTGTATCTGTTTGAGCAAGTTACAAAATGTCATAGTTCCCATAAGCAGAGATAATGATAATAATACCCACTTCATAAGGTTGCTGAAAGACATTAATGAAATAACATATGTAAAGCCTAGAACATAGTAAATGCTCAATAATGTAAGATACTATTATTACTATTATTACGTTACATAAAGTATCTGATTCATCAGTGATAGTTCTCTCTTCCCTCTCTCCTCTCATTCCTACTTCTTCTTCTAGTCCTTTCTGTTGCTTTCTAACATGTCTAATTACAGACCCTCTTCAGGAATGCTGATTCAGAAACACCCAACCCAGTCCAGAGGACACCACACAAATGAGGATTCAAAAGGAGCTTGGGCAGAGACTGTGGTGTCCAGACCCATCTGCCCGCCCTCTTTGGGTGGCCTTGAGCAGAGCACCTCAGGACAACACAGGAAGTGGGCTGGCCAACCCTTCCCACTTTGTGGAGCACAGAGTTCCCAAGGTTCCTGGGTATTCTTACTTTGTAGCACATTAATCTGGGTGGCACCACGTTTACTTTTCTGGGGCACCATTACTTTCTGATGATGCCCCTGGAGCTACTGCATTTGGGACAATAAATGGAAAACCTGAGGAGCCATTTGTCTTTGTCAGCACTGCCCTCCATAACAAAGCGAATGTTCCATGAAGGGTGTCTGGGTTTCATCTCAGGCTTCTCTTTGCTTCCTCGGGGTGTAAATGCTGCCAGGAACTGCCTTCTGAGAATTGTTTAGGAAACCTTAATTTTTGGATTGAGGATGATGCTAATGGTTATAGCTTTGCCCAACATGACCAAATTAGGGTTAATCCTGCCCACAGGGGTGCACTGGCCACCATTAGTCCCTGTTTTTCCTATGGCCACCTTATCTCTAGGAGTGCAGAAGACACGGTCACTGGTCATGGTGTACCTTCCACGTAGAAGAGCAGACTTGACAGTGTTGTACGTTTTCATCTACAAGGCAGGGTCAACAAATCCAGTATAGATACCTTATCTGTATGATCAGTTCCATGGGACCTTAACTTGTTTTGTTGTAAGATTCTGTCCAAATAAATACACTTACTAGGACAATATTCCCAACCAACAGGACCTAGATAAAACAGTGAAGATTCGGGTTACTTGTAGAGAACAAGCAAATGAAATACAAAGTAAAGAGGGATAATAATTAATGATATTGAGCACCTATTCTTTGCCACATTCTGTGCTATTTGAGATCATTGAATTTAAAACAAATCAGGAAAACTGTATTTCCCCTTCCCCTCCCTTTTCTTCCCTTTCCTTAGAGAAAAAAGAAGCTGTGGGTCTGGGAAGCCAAGGAGGTAACTGGTATGCTAGGAAGATTAGTCAGGTACATCAGGTAAATGGGGGAGGGGTAAGAAAAAAGTATATTAAGAATAATAGGAGTTGGATTTCTTGCTGTTGGAGAAGACATTTACCAAAATAGCAAGGGGGAAAGCTACAAACAATCCTGATGTGCTGGACTGAGACTGAAGACATCAATGTGAACTCTTTTAGAGAGACAGCCATTGAGAGAGATACACACATGATTGTGGTTTATATGTATATGTAGAGATATGTGTATATCTATATTCTTCCTTTTTTTTTTTTTTTTTTTTTTTTTTGTATCTTCCCTCTGTTTCTTTTTTCAGTGTCCTATAGTTTTCCAAATACAGGTGTTTTACTTCTTTGGGTAAGTTTATTCCTAAGCAATTTTTTTTTTTTTGTAGCAATGATAAATGGGATTGTTTGTTTAATTTCTCTTCCTGAGAATTCATAATTGGTGTATTAAAATGCCATCAATTTCTGGATTTTGATTTTGTATTCCTGCAACCTTGCCAAATTCATTTAAGTCTAGTAGTTTCCAGGTCTATCCATGCTGTTTCAAAGGGTAAGAGGTTCTTTATTACTGCCTTGTAGTATTCCATTGTGTAAGTGTATCACTACTTTTTTATCCATTCATCTGCTAATGGGCACTTGGACTGTTTCCACATCTTAGCTATTGTAAAATTTGCTGCTATGAACATAGGGATGCATGTATTCTTTCTGACTGGTGTTTCGGGTTTCTCAGGATATGTTCCTAAAAGTAGAATCATTAGGTCAAATGAGAATTCCATTTATAATTTTTTGAGGAAACTCCATACTATTTTCTACAGTGGCTGCACCAGTCTGCATTCTCACCAGAAGTGCATTAGGGTTCCCTTTTCTCCACATCCTTGTCAACACTTGTCCCTTGTTGGTTTGTTGATGATAGCCATTTGGACAAGTATGAGGTGACTCCTCGTTGTCATTTTAATTGGCATCATGTGGCTGCTGCTCCTCGGACCAGGGCGGGCTGCTCCTCGGACCAGGGCGGGCTGCTCCTCGGGCAAGGGTGGGCTGCTCCTCGGACCAGGGCGGGCTGCTCACGTGTCTGCTGCTTACGTGGTCACAGTGCCCTGGGCAGTCTTCAGGTGTCCTCTGCCCTTCTCCAGTGCGAATTCTCTCACCAGCTGTGCCTACTTTGCCAATTTGGGGTGAATGTTATTTGATTTAGTTGCTGATTCTATCTGCTCCAGGACAAGGCTTGGGACACATCTGTCTATTCCGCCACCATTTTGTCTCCCTCTAAGGTTATTATTGATAAGTATTTGTTTATTGCCATCTTTATTTTCAGTATGCCTATGATCCTCTCTCTGCAGGGGCAGGCTGCTCATGAGCTGCTGTTCCTTGAATGGGTGCGAACTGCATGTATCTGCTGCTCCTCGGGCGGGGGGGGGGGGGGGGGGGGCTGTTCCTTGGACAGGTGCATATGGCTGCTGCTCCTCTGGCAGTCAAACCTTGATCAACTGTGCATTCCAGTTAGAAGGGAGATAAAATCAGCTTCCTCTGTGTATTTGAGTAAGGGATTGGAGGAGTGGTAACATTTTTGTAGTCAGCTATCCCAAGTTCCTTCTGGGCCTATGCTGTCTCAGTTATATGAAATTTTTTCATCTGTATAGATATGAGTTACTATCAACACAAATTCCCTTGAGTTACCTTAATAGTCACACCCTTCTCCAAAACAAAGCACTTGGCAGCCACTGATCTATTCTCCATCACTATAGTATTTTCAATCTGAGAATGGTATATAAAATAGAATAATACAGTGTCTAACCCATTTAGATTGGCTCTTTCAACTTAGCATAATGCTCTGGACATTCATCCAAAATGAATCAGTAGTTTTTCTTTTTTTTTTTTTTCTTTAATCCTCACCCAAGGATATGTGTCAATTAATTTCAGAGAGAGAGAGAGAGAGAGAGAGAGAGAGAGAGAGAGAGAGAGAGAGAGACAGATTGGGAGAGAAACATTGATTAATTGCCTCCTGTATGAGCCTGGACTGGGAATCAAACCCGCAACCTTTCAGTATATGGGACAATGCTGCAACCAACCGAGCCACCTAGCCAGGGGAGTTCCTTCCTTTTTATTGCTAAGTAGTATTTAATTTCAGATATTCTTTAGTTTGTTTATTATTTACTTATTGCTTCTTACTTGGCTTGTTTCCAGTTTTGTTTTTTTAATTACAAATAAAACTTCTATAAACATTTATGTATAGAATTTTATGTGAACATAAGTTTTCATTCTTCTAAAATGAATACCCAGGAATGTGATTGCTGGGTGATATGATAATCATTTGTGTAACTTTAAAAGAGACTGTCAAACTGTTTTTTCAGAGTGGCTATACCATTTTATATTCCTATCCACAATATATGAGAGATTCAGCTGCCCTGCATTCTTGCAATTATTTGGTTCTATCAGTACTTTTTATTTCACCATTCTAATAGGTATGCAGTGGTATCTCATCATGGTTTTAATTTGCATTTCCTGAATGGCTAATGATGGTGAACCTGAACCTTCTTTTATGTGATCAATTGTCATCTGTATACCTTCTTTTATGATGTAACTATTCAAGACATTTGCCTATTTTGAAAAAATTTTTTTTTATTGATTTCAGAGAGGAAGAGAGAGGGAGAGAGAGATAGAGACATCAATGATGAGAGAGAATCATTGATCGGCTGACTCTTGCACACCCTACACTGGGGATGGAGCCCACAACCCAGGCATGTGCCCTGACCAGGAATTAAATCATGGGGACATAGAGCTATATAAATTGGTCTAATCTCTTTGAAAAACTTTTCAGCTTTATTTCATAAATTGAAAGTAGCAACACAAAAATTCTACTCATAAGTATAGTCTCTAAAGAAACTGTTTTATAAGAACACTTGAGGCCTTCTGTTCTTTGGCTTCTAGTGTTCATTGTAATTGATGCTGATTCAATCGAAGGAAAATTACTTTGAATTTCAAAAACATGTTATTACATATGCAAAAAGACAATAGGCTCAGTTAAGGTAAAGATTGACCTTTGTCAGGGAAGATACAGGCCGAGGACATGACTAACTACCATAAACTGATTTTTTAATTAAAATTTTTCATTTCAGGCCATCCTTTGAGGTTACTTTAGGTCTCCGAGTTTGCAAGATCGCCACACATGCCTTCCCTGAGCTAGTCAGGTTAGCACGGGGCCTGTTTTCATCAACAGCTCAAATAGGGATAAATTGTGGTACTCTACAGTAGTAAAAATTAATGAACCACAGCCATACCCCTCAGCACTGAAGAGTCTCACTTCAGTCCTTTACAAAGTACTTTAATAGCATTCAGCTTTTGCTCTCAAAAACCAGTGGTAATGCCATGTTATTTGTCAGTATTTCAAGTTGTGATAACAGAATGAGTCACGAGGAGGGCCCAGGACACTTATAAAATGCTCAGGGCTCAAATTTACAATGTCAGGTACTGCTTAGATTTTCCAGGGACCACTTGCTACCACCTACCCTTACCTTCTTCATAATCATAGTTCCATCTCTTGATGTCTTCCTGTGTTTGATAAGAAGCTGTCGACACAGTGGTCATTGATGCTGATTGAATGTCAACAGGAATCTCCAATTCGAGGTAACTTTATGCAATGCAAACAGCTGTGCTGTGGAACTGGTTAATAGCATTAAAGCTCAATTATGAAGTGGCACGGTGTTTCAGCTCCAGCTGAAAACAAAAACAAACCAGTCTTCAGTCTTCCGTGGAAAGGGAAAGTGCACTCTCAGCCAAAGGGAAGCTGACTTACATAGACACAAGTCCCTGCCCCAGGTCCCTGATGGCAAATGAGGGCTTCAAATCAGCACAGTTTGATTATCCCCAAACAGCGGTGTTTTGATTGGTCAGTGAAAATGCTAATGAGATATAGCTGCAGAGCACTGATTGGATGGGGAAAGTCTTAGTCCTATTGGTTGAAATACAATTCCAGGAACTCCTTTGTAAGGGCTGGTTCTGTTGGTGGGAACACAGTGTAGGAAGGCAGTTCAGTGCACGCTTCCCCCCATAAGCCCTGTTGGGAAATGGCTGCTAGGCTCTGCTTTCAAATTTAAGCCCAGTTGGCCACGAGGAGCCCTTCTCCGTAGGTATCTTCTTTTTCAAGGTCCACAAAGCAGAACATCCCAATGGTGGTCTTGACACCAGCCAATCTCTGATGTTAACAACTAACTATCTGGACCCCCAGCTCCCACCCCTTTCACTTTGTTGATTCTCTAAGACCTCGACCATAACAGATGGAGCAGAGTAGGTTTCCATTAAAAAAAAATGTACTTTTATTGATTTCAGACAGGAAGGAGAGAGAAAAACATCAATGAGGAGAGAGAATCATTGCTTGGCTGCCTCTTGCACCCCCCACACTGGGGATGGAGCCTGCAATCCAGGCATGTGCCCCGACTGGGAATCCAACCTAGACATCCTGGTTCATAGGTTCTGATGTTCAACCACTGAGCCTCCCCTCCTCTTGTGACCTCTCACCCCCACCTCCCACTCCCCACCCCCCACCCCCAATGGCAAGTTTCCATTTCTATAACCTCTCTGATCCCAGATCTCAAGCCTGAGCTCAGCTCATGACGCAGACTCCAACCTGTGGCTCCAAACCAAGACATCCTCAAGCAACCTTCCTCTGGCAAAACCCACCCAGACAGCCAAACACAGAGGGCAGCCAAAAGCTGGCCTCAAGAGCGTCTCATGGTAAAATTGCACAACATGTTATGAACCTAAAGCAGTCATATAATTAAAATGTAAAAGCTATCAAGACTACACTATAAAATTTCCAAAAGTCTCCTGTTATTTAAATTAAAAAAGGGGGTGACAGTGGAAAAATATCCTGAGAATAATTTACATCTAAAAAATTTGTACTTTAGAAAATTAACCTTCATTCGAAATGCTGACAGCAAGATACCCATGAAAATACACACATGGTGTCAAAACAAGCCAGAGGAAAATTATTTTTTTTTTTTGGGGGGGGGGGGAATGAAAAAGGATCCCAAGTCAAATTTAAAGAAAATATCCCTTTATTAACTTTTGGTCGAGAATATGTTTGTATATTTTAGAAAACAACTCCGAGACCATCTGGAATCCTGTAACGGAGAGGAATAGACAGAAGTGCTCCAGCCATGAAGACAGAAGAGACATAATTCAGAGATGGAAGATGCTGAGAACGCCTCAGCATATCAGCAGACAGCAGCTGCGTGTTGCTAAAGGATGCCCAGGACCAAACCAGAGATGGTCGGACCTGCATCACCACCGTTTGTCCACCAACCAGATCTGAAATATCATGGCTGACATGTGCACATAAGGGACCATTTGACATTGAAATTAGGACTCAAAAGAACTGTTGGTCCAGAAAGGAACTCACTACAGACTGATTCATTTGCCTCTCAGCATAACCATTATGGCTTGTCTCAGTTTAGGTTCTTACAAGGGTATTTCTTGGATCACATGATCTCACACATCTAGAGGAAATAATGAACACCATAAACTGATGAACAAAAACAGACCCAGAGAAAGAGAAGCAGCGATCAGACTCTCAAACCTCAGAGGGAAAGTAGGGGAGGGTGGGGGTAAGGGGAAGAGATCAACCAAAGGACTTGTGTTCATGCCTATGGGCCTGGCCAGTGGCCATGGACAACAGGGGGGCGGGGGGCATATGTAGGGAAGGGTTTGGGATGGAAATGGGGGGATGAGGACAGTTATGTGATACCACAATCAATTAAAAAAAAAAAAAAATGGGCGTCCTCAAATCGGTTACTGCTCCGTGCTTCCCACCCACCCGGTGGGCACTGGAGGGGCAGCCAGCGCCCCGGCGTCCCGCCTTGCTCTGACGTCACAGAAGCGCCCGGAGGGGCGGGCGGCGATACGTCATCGGGCCGCTGCGAGCGGGAGTCCGGGAGCTGCGGCGGCGGCGGAGGATGTGGCACCGGGGCCATGCCTAACCGCGGGGGCCCCCGGGGCCGGGGCGAGGGCAGCGGGGCAGATGCAAAACCTGGAGGGCACGGGCGCCGGGCGGTCCGTCAGCACCCAGACCGACAGCATGACCGGTGAGTGCGGCCCGCGCCGCCCCGCGGCCAGGCTCCCGTGCTCCTGGGCCGGGCGGCCCGGCCCGCCGCCTCTCCCTCCGCCCCTGGCCGCCGCCTGCCCCGGGGCCGCCCCTGCCCCGCCGGCGGGCTCCCCGGCCTGCCTGCCTCGGCCTTGGAAGTCCGGCGCTCACCTCCCTCCATCCCTCCCTCCCTCTCCCCGTTATGCTCCTCCCCTGTCACTGTTCCTCCCCGCACCCAGGACCGTCGGGACCTCTGGGAAAGAGGAGCCTGAAAGCCGTGCTTTTGACTTGATTTCCAAATTAACCACACGTCACACTTTCCTACATTTCAACTGCTTTACCCTCAAAGATCACCGCATTTTCGGTACCAGGTTGTAGCCACTGCCCTTGCTACAACACCACAGTCCAAGGAAAAGCTTGCTCCGCGATGACATCAGATGCTAGGGCTTTTCATAGCTCCCTCTGGGGTGTTCCCATCGCTAGCACCCCGCCCCCAGCGGTGTGAGGGCTGGAGAAAGTGGTTCCGGCTGTGGAAAGTGCTGCGGAGGTCACCTCAAGTGAGATGGTGGCCGGTTTCTGCTAAGAAACCACTTTCTCTTGTCCCCCCATTCCCATCCCAAACCCCTGAGTGGCATGGAGCTTAGTTCATATTTTCATCAGCAACATTTTTAAAGTGCCTGCCCTCTCTTTTGTAGGTCAAATACCAAGGCTTTCTAAAGTCAACCTTTTCACCCTGCTCAGTCTCTGGATGGAGCTCTTCCCAGCAGTCGAAGGCCAAAGACAAAAATCTCAGGTATATTTTTTTCCTTAGATAATTCCAACCATTTACAAAAGCCAGGATCTCAATTTTGATATGCTCCAGTTTCTGTCACACTTAAAAACAAACTAAAAAAAACAAACGTTACAATTTGAAAAATAGCTTTATGATTTAATGTGACATTTGTAACTTGTAACTAACATCTTTCCAATCTAAAAATAGAACAATTACTGTTTCTGACTATGCCATGCTTATCAGGTATTAATGGTATTCGTTGATTTGGCCAGTTATTGTCTATACCACATAATTCATCACTCAATTGTATACTGTTCCCATTTCATCTGGGTAGTTCCCCTCTCCCACCAAATGGTAAATTACTTGAAGATAGAGATCATACCTTGTTTTACCTGGTATAACCCTTAGCATCTACTATTGTAAAAGGTAATTGATGAGCATTTGTCCCATTTAAGTAGTCTCTTGTTTTGGATCTCCAAAGAGATGATCAAAACAGGTTAGGAATATATTGTAAGGATCCTAATATATAAAAACCCAAGGTCTGTGTCGTCCAAAATGACCAAAGGCTGGATGGACTGCCGAGGGGGCTAAGGATCAGGGCCCTGAGAGAGGCCTGGAGAGAGAACCAAGGTCTGATCTGTAGCCTCCATGGCTGCTGTTGATCAGCCCTTGACTCTCTGATCAGGCCTGGAGATAGGTCCAGAGATGCTGACTGGCATAGAAACCAACCAGTTGGAACCAAATCTAGGTGAACTGTGAAGAGCCAATTGCTGCCTAGGAGGCAGAGCTTTTGACCATGACTGGCATAGAAACCAACCAATCAGAACCTAATCTGGGTGAACTGCAAAAGCAGAATTTAAGGTGGGGGCTGAGGAGGGGTTTTAAGGGCAACAGCTGTTTGATGTAAGGTGTGAGAAAGCAGTTCAATTTTTTAATGATTGGTTTGGCAGTATAGTGTATATGGCTGGCTATCAGGCCAAATATAGGGATTATGTATTTTTGTCTACCAAGAGCATCTCCTCCTGCTGAAAAAGCCCCTCCCCCCCATTTAAGCAATCCTATCCTATATACTCTATATTAATACATATCAATAGTATAGTATGTATTAGTATAATACATACTAATTAGTATGAAGGGTAATACATACATTAGTATGAAGGGTAATATGCTAATCAGACCGGATCGACCGGCCATCTTCTGGACATTCAGCTTCCTTCCGGACAAAGCCGTGCTAGTGGGGGCCGAGGCAGAGGCAGTTAGGGGTGATTAGGCTAACAGAGGAGGGCATTTGGGGGCAAGATCAGGCTGGCAGGAGAGGGCAGTTGGGGGCGAGCTGGCAGGCAGAGAGGTTAGGGGCAACCAGGCAGAGGCAATTAGAGGCAATCAAGCAGGCAGGTAGGTGAGTGGTTAGGAGCCAGCGGTCCCAGATTGTGAGAGGGATGTCTGATTGCTGGTTTAGGCCTAATATGGCAGTCAGACATCCACCCCAGGGGTCCTCAATTGGAGAGGGTGCAGGCTGGACTGAGAGGAAATCCCCTCACCCTTGTGCACGAATTTCATGCACCCGGCCACTAGTCTATACAGTATATATAAAAGCCTAAGTGACTGGTTGCTATGATATGCACTGACCACCAGGGGGCAGATGCTCATAGCAGGAGCTGCTCCCTGGTGGTCAGTGCGCTCCCACAGCCAACCTCTCGCAGCCAGCCATCCTCCTGCAGTCCCTCCCCCTGGCCAATCGGGCACTCCCCCTACCCCCCTGATTGGCTCCGATTGCCAGTCAGGCTGAGGAATCCCGCCCGTGCACAAATTTGTGCACTGGGCCTCTAGTAATCATATAAGCCAATGTGTTAGAAGTATATACAGCCTCCATCTTTTCTTTCTCCTACCCCGAGTATGGCAGAGTGCTATGTTCTCATCAGTTTCCTCTGTGAATGGAGTTGCATGGTTCTCACCATTTTGGTTTGGTAGGTTTGGAAGTTTAGAATGTTGTTACTGATCTTTAAGGAGTATGGAAGTAGTATAGGTTAAGTTAAGTATTTAAAACATTTTTAGAAGCAGAGGAAAGGGGGGAGATTACCTGTGGTTTCTCACAATTCTAACCACATCAGTTTTAACATTTTGGTGCTTTCCTTCAATCCTTTTTTAAGCATAAAGTTCCCCCCCTTATAAAATTATTATTGTATTCTGCATATGCTTATTGAAGTTTCCAACTTACCAATAATTCTGCTAAAAGGTTGTTTCAGGTTTTCCACAGAAAGACTTGCAAATCGTTAAATTCTTATGAGGTCATTCATACCCAACTTCTTTTTCTTTTGAAAATTTTTAAAATTTATTTCAGAGAGGAAGGGAGAGGGAGATAAAACATCAATGACGAGGGAGTATTGTTGATCGGCTGACTCCTGCCCCGACTTGGGATAGAGCCCACAACCCAGGCATGTACCCTGACCAGGAATTGAACTGTGATTGCTTGGTTCATAGGTTGACAATCACTGAGCCACACTGGCCAGGCTTTTTTTCTTTTCTTTTTTCTTTTTTACTGTGGATGAAGTTGTGTATTTGGCTCTGGAGATATAGAAAGAATGGAACATAATCCTTACTTTCTAATGGGGACAAATACTAGGGATTTAAACAGTTAATGTACAATTAGATGGTGGAGTCAAGTACAGAATGCCAGCAGACATGCTACCAAGACAGAAGAGGGGGTGGGCTCTGAATAGGGACGTGCGGGAAGGATTCCCGGGGCAGGCTGCATCTGTACTGAGACATGAAGAGTGAGTGGGGATTTACTGTTCACACATGCAGACCTAATGAAAACCTGAGACTGAAAAGCTACCTCTGGAAGTGGAGAGCAGGGAAAAACTGAAGAAAGAGGCTGGTCAGTCCAGTCTGGTAACTAGTAGAGTTTATTGAGGGAAACTTACATACGAGATATATCTTGGGTGACTGCACTACAAAATGGATCCCCTCGCTACTTTCCTTGGCAGGTGCCAGAGAATTATATGAGGTAAAGGGGTGATAGTCATGGGTACAAGTAGGTGAATGCTACCAGGTATGGAAATTACATGTTTGGTCAGGACAACAACCTGTTCCAGACCAGCCCATAGCAGAAGGCAGGGGAGGGATGCTTATGTCAGAATGAACAGGCGTTACCATCAGGCAGTCTCTAAGGGGGATTTCAGAGCCCTGTTCTGGCCTAGGTCCAGCCAGCAGGGCAGACAGCAGACATGTCATGGATTAGTCTCCTGTACATTTGCCAAGCCAAGAGACTCCAAATGGACACGCTTGGAGGAGTGAGAATTTGTGGTTCACATGTCTGTCAGAAGGTGAAGTTGGGTGGAGTTATCAGCATTGGGGTTCTTGGGTTCCCCAAGCTAGAAAGCAAAAGGAAATTTCCAGACAGATTAGATGAAACTTATGCTTAAGGGCAAGGGAGACCACACAGAGGAAAGGAAGGTCCTCTGAACTGACTGGGCTTTGGTGTGGGGGAGCTCTGCTTGGCTCCTGTTATAAGCGGGGGACAAAGCAGGCTTGTGTGAAAAGGTGGGCTTTTGGAAAAAGGTAGGCTTTTGGAATTCCCATTTTAGGGCTTAGGTGACTTCCTTTTCCAGCTGTTTTCCTGGTAACTATGTCCATGCCTGCCCTCTGGGGGCAGGATGGTATTCTGCTCATTACCACCACCCTGGGGAAGTCATATAGTGGTCAAACCTTGATCAACTGTGCATGCAGGTCAGTAAGAAGGGAGATAAAACCAGCTACCTCTGCATTTTTGAGAAGGGAGTGGAGGAGTGGTGACATTTTTGGGGTTAGCTCACCCCAAGTTTTTTTCTGACTAACTGAACTTGGCTTCCTGGGCACTGGTATTCTCCAGTCCCAGCCCAAGTCCCTATGCTGTCTTGAAGGGAAGATATTGAAGATGAGCTTGGAAAAGTATATGGGAATCGCATCATAAAAAAAAATTTGTATGCCTTGCAAGGGAGTTCAGATTTTATCCTATAAATAATGGGATTGAATTGAATTTTAACAGGGGGAATTTACTATTTTTAAAAGTAATGTTTTTTATTGATTATAGAGAGAAAGGAGGGGGAGAGGGAGACAGAGAGAGAAACATCAATGAAAGAGAAACATCAACATCAATCAGCTGCCTCCTGCATGCCCTGCTTGAGTGCAAGCCTACAAACCCGGGCATGTGCCCTGACTGGGAACTGAACCAGTGACCTCCTGGTGCATGGGTTAATGCTCAACCACTGAGTCACACCAACTGGTGGGAATTTACTATTTTTAAATTAAGACTTTATTGTTAGAGAACACTGTTAAGTTCACAGCAAAATTGAGGGGAAAGTGCATAGATTTTCCATACACTCTGGCACATGGGTAGCCTCCCCCATTATCTACATCCCCCCAACATTTGTTACAGTTGATGAACTACCATTGACACATCATGATTACTCAAACTCTATAGTTTACATTAAGATTCACTCTTGTATATTCTATGGGTTTGGACACATATATAATGACATTGATCCATCAGTATGGTATCATACAGAGTATTTTCATTGGCCTACAAATGCTCTATGCTCCACTTATTTATTCCTCTCCAGCCCGTTACCCCTGATGTTTTTTGTTTCTGTCTCCATAGTTTTGTCTTTCTCAGAATATCATGTAGTTGTGAATCACGCCATATGTAGTCTTTTCAGATATTCTTCTTCTTTCACTTAGCACAGTGATTTTCAGCTGCTGTGCTGAAGAATTTTTAAAACATGCAATATCTGACTATTCAGTCAAGGACACTGACCTCTTTTGCCTTAAGTTGTCAAATTAAAAAATGACAATAGCCCTGGCCAGTGTGGCTCAGTTGAATGTTGTCTCATACATCAAAAGGTCACTGGTTCGATTCCCAATTAGTGTCCATGCACAGGTTGTGGGCTCTATCCCTGGTGGGCATGCAGGAGGCAGCCTTTCGATGTTTCTATCATCAGTGTTTCTCTCCCTCCCCCTTTCTTTCTCAAATCAATAAAAACATTTTAAAAAATGACAACAGCCAATACAGTAATTGCTGTTTTGTGTGACTAAATAAAAATTATACTGGTTTTTTTTTTTTTTTTTTTTTTTTTTAGCTGCAAAAAAGATAGTATATTTTTTGGTGTGCTGCAGAATTTTAGTAATTAGTTTACGTGTGCCATGAGACAAAAATTGTTGAAAATTGCTGACTTAGCAATTTGTATTTTCGATTTCTTCATGTCCTTTCATGACTTCATAGCTCATTTCTTTTTAGCATTGAATAAGATTCCATTGTCTGCATGTACCACAGTTTGTTTATCCATTCTCCTACTGAAGGATATCTTGGTTACTTCCAGGTTATGGCAATTATGAATGAAGTTGCTATAAACATCTGTGTACAGATTTTGTGTAGACATAAGTTTTCATGTTCTTTGGGTAAATAGCAAGAAGCATGATTGCTGGATTGTATGGTAAGAGTATGTATAGTTTTGTAAGGAACCGCCAAACTGTCTTCCAAAGTGCCTGTACATCCTCCTCAGCATTTGGTGTCTGTGTTCTGGATTTTGGACATTCCAATAGCAGGTACTAGTAGTGGTATCTTACTGTTGTTTTCTTTTGCATTTCCCTGGTGATATATGATGTGATGGGTCCTTTCATTTGCTCTCTGTATCTCTTATTTGGTGAGATGTCTTTTAAGGTCTTTGTCCTATGTTTTAGTCAGGTTGTTTGTTTTGTTGAGTTTAAAGAGTTGTTCATATATTTGGATAACAATTTTTCATCAGATGTGTTTATTGCAAATATTTTCTCCCAGTCTATGGCTTGTCTTCTCATGCAGTTGATATTGCCTTTTGTAGTACAATTTATAATTTTAATGAAGTCTAGGTTATCATTGATTTTTTTTCATGGCTCATGCCTTTGGTGTTGTATCTAAGAAGTCATGGTCATAACAAAGGTCATCTAGGTTTTCTGCTATGTTATCTTCTCAAGTTTTATGGTTTTGCGTTTTACATTTAGGTCTATGTTCCATTTTGAGTTAACTTTTGTGAAGGGTGTAAAGTCTGTGTAGATACAGGGAATTTACTTTTTATGATAAAATGTCTCTTGGAATAGTTTTCTAATTCCTATGTGAAATGTTTTATTATTAATAATGTTATGCATTTTGATTCCCTGTTTGTCAATCACTCTTCCAACCTCCTCATATCATTAATGGCTTTGAGAAAGCTCTTTATTTTCTTCATGATTTTATTCTTTTTACTTCTTGATAGCTTATTTTGTGTAAGTAGAAGATTTCAGTCAGGCTGTTCTTGTTTTTTTTTTCCATATAAAATTTGTTTTTTAACAGATTATAAACAAATGTTTAAAAATTCAAGACTTTAAAAAAATGCATATAAAGAGCTGGGTTTGTTAGTGTGAAGGAAGTAGAAACTTCTGCCTTTCTACATTCTTTCAGCTGTTCTAATCAAATAGACATGAGACAGGTTAATAAGAGAAAATGACCAAATCTAATTACATATATATGAGAACCCTACATAATGAGAGTTTCAGGAAAATGAGGTATATATGATATTCTCAGCGAAGGATGCCATAAGGCACCTTGGGTCTTCAGAGGGGAGGAAGGTCATTCTTGGGATGATAGATGTTCAGTAAATAGAAGTTTGCCCTGCCTATGGATTGGTCATACAAATTATTTCTGATGATAACTTGAGTATGGACAAAGCCCCTATTTTAAATTATTTAAGAGTGAGGTAAACTTTCTCGTGAGAGTCTCTATTGCTTTCAGCTCAGAATAATTTACATGCCAAAGTGGCAAATCTTGTGGAGGTATGTTCTGAATCACTTCATTAGAGATTGAGTACTAATTTTGATTTTTAAAACATTTTTATTGATTGATTTTAGAGAGAGAGAGAGAGGGGGGGGGGAGAGAAAGAGTGTGTGTGAGAGAGAAGCATCGATTTTGTTGTTGTTCAGTTATTCATACACTTCCTGGTTTCCTCTTGTATGTGCCCTGACCCAGGATAGAACTATAACCTTGGCATATGGGGACAGCGCTCTAACCAACTGAACTACCCAGCCAGAGCAAGTACTTATTCTAAAGAAGCTTTTTTAATATCAAAATTTGATCTCATTTTAATTTTTTATATATATTAGTATACTACATCTCTGTGTTTATATATCAGCATGTGTTTGTTATTATCATTTTAATGATTGCATAACAGTCCACTGTATCAATATACCTTGTTTGTTCCCTTTTTACTAGTCATTTAAATTGTAATTTTAATTAGCCTTAGTGTGTTACTAACAAACACTTCTAAATACAGTAGTCACCCTTTATCCATGGTTTTGCTTTCTGTAGTTTCAATTACCCATAGTCAGCCCAAGCTCAAAAATATTAAATGGAAAATTCCAGAAGAAAACAATTTATGTAGTAAATTTTAAATTGCATGCTGTTACGAGTAGTGTGATAAAATCTTATGCCATCCTGCTTTATGCTTCCCTGGATGTGAATCCAAACTACGTGTTACCTGCCTGTTAGCCACTTAGCCGTCTCAGTTATTAGATCAGTTATCACAGTAGTTCAGTGCTTGTGTTCAAATAACCCTTATTTTACTTAATGCTATATTCACATAATTTTTATTATAGTATATAGTTATAATTTTTCTATTTTACTTTGTCATTAATCTCTTATTTTGCCTAATTTATAAATTAAACTTTATCATAGGTATGTATGTTTAGGAAAAAACATAGTAGATATTGGGTTCAGTACTATCTGTGGGTTCAGGCATCCACTGGGGGTCTTGGAACATACCCCCCGCTGATATCAGATACTGTATACTACAGTATAGCTGATATCGAGATTTTCTAGGTTGTCAAATATATATATTGTATGGATGCTTCTTGGGGATTTCCTGTGAGGTATATATCAAGTATGAAAACTAATAATTTTAAGAATCCAGTTCAGCACTAGCCAATGGCTCAGTTGGTTCGAGCGTTGTCCTGAACACCAAAAGGTTGTGGTTTGATCCTTGGTCAGGGCATGTATGGGAGACAACCGATCGATGTTTCTTTCTCTCAAATCAATAAAAAACATATCCTCCAGTGAGGATTAAAAAAAAAAAAAAAAAAGAAAGAAAAAAGAATCCAGTCAAAACTAGATAAATGAATGGGAGAGAAAGTATTATTTATGAGACTTCTGGGGAATGGGGAAGGGAAGACACAAAAGTTTGGAATAGAAATCAAGCACTGTGGAAAATGGTTGTCATTTAAAAATAATTCTCTATCCTTTTCACTCCTAGTTTTTCATTTTAGTTAAGTTAGAGTATTTAAATTACCTGATTATTATCGGGTCTAGTAATAATTAATGTCGTTTTTAAACATTCGTTTAAAATCTTGCTTGGCGTTGACTTGTATTGACATAACCTTCAAACACATGGTATCTACAGAATGTGTGAAGTGCAATTAACAAGTTTTGCTTGAAAAAGTTTGTGTTTGGTTTGGTTTTTGTTGCAGAACTAGGGCTAAGAAGATGGCAGATGAAGAGCATATTTGGCACTGCATGTTTTACGAGTTCCAATTAGGAAGAAAAGCAAGTGAGGCTGCAAAAAACATCTGTAGTGCTCTTGGCCAAGATGCAGTGAGCGCCAGAAAATGCCAGCGTTGGTTTGAGAAATTTCGCGAGGGAAATTTTTCGTTAGATGACAAGAGTGGTCGAGGCCGGGTGTCCAATTTTGATCAAGAAGCTCTTCAAGCTCTTTTGGTGCAAAATCCTCAAATTACCCAACAAGAGCTTGCGACAACTTTAAATTGTTCACAAAAAACAATTTCCAATCAATTGCGTGCACTTGGCAAAGTCCAAAAGTTTGGAAAATGGGTTCCTCATGAGTTGACCGACAACAACCGTAATCAAAGAGTCACAATTTGCAGTTCGCTCCTCTCTTGTCAAAACCGTTTGCCGTTTTTAGAGCAAATTGTTACCGGAGATGAAGAATGGGTGCTGTATGTTAATTTGAAAAGGCAGCCTCAATGGTTGGACAAAAATGAGGCTCCGCAGCCCACGCCAAAACCTGACTTGCATGCGAAAAAAGTGATGTGTGTTTGGTGGAATTCTAAAGGAATTCTTCATTATGAACTTTTACCATCTAACCAAACCATTACAAGTGCAGTGTATAGTGCCCAATTGGAAAGGTTAGCCCAAGCTTTAAGAGAAAAAGAACCCGCGCTGATTAATCGGAAGGGCGTAATTCTTCACCACGATAACGCAGGACCACATACTGCAAGAATCACTGCTGAAAAACTGCGCCAGTTGGAATGGGAAGTTCTCCCTCAACCTGCATATTCTCCTTCCGATTGCCCCTTCCGATTACCATTTGTTTCGTTCTTTGCAAAACTTTCTTCTTGGAAAAAAATTTAATAATGAAGAATGCCTTGAGAATCCAAGATGGCTGCTCGGGTAGGCAACTAGCCGCAGCCGCACACAACAATTTTAATAAAATACAACTAAAATATAAAATGGACATTACCCAGAACTACAGGAAAGTCGACTGACTGGAAATCCTACAACAAGAAGCAAGGAGAAAACCAGAAGGAAGCGCGGAGGAGCTGTAAAAGCCTAAGGTACGGAGACACGCGGCGCGCGGAGAGGACGGAGCCGGAGAGGAGGGAGGCCGAGTGCCTGGCGGGCGTTCCCTAGCGGAAAGGAGATAAAACTCCGACTGTGCTGGGCCCCTGACTGCTCTGAACCCCAGATCTGGGCCAGACCCCGGGGACTCAGGCTCAGCCATAGGGAGCTGGGCTATAAGTCGGAACCCCGGGGTAGCGGAGAAAGGAGGTCCCGGAGGCGCGCACACTGCCCCCAGAGAAGGGACGGTCGGCTGTGCCGCGGGATTGCCCTGACGGGAAGGAGACTGGGGCTCCAGACTGCTGTGAACGCCACCTCCAACTCCACTTCCAACTGAACTGAACCCCAATACCGGGCTCATTGTGGGAGAGCATAGACTGTTTGGCAGCAGGCGAAAATCGAGGGCACCTTTCTCTCAGAGGCGCCGGCAGCGAGCACTGAAGGACCCGCATAGGGCGGGGCTGACGGAAGCCAAAGCTGCAGGCTCCACCCTGAAACCCCGTCCCATCTGTAACTGCGAAATGCGACAACAAAATAGATCACAAACGAAAGAAATGGAGGACAAAAAGCGTCTGGATATAGAGTTCAAATCTACGCTTATAAGGTTTTTCAAGAATTTCCTAGAAAAGATGGATAAGGCCTATGAGGATATGAAAAGAGATCAACTAGAATTAATAAGGAGTCAACAAGAAATGATAAGGGATCAACAAGAAATAAAGAATACATTGTCTGAAATAAAAAATATTCTACAGAGTCCTAAAAACAGAATGGAAGATCGCAAGAATCAAGTCAAAGATTTGGAACATAAAGAGCCAGAAGACACTCCTCCACAGAAGCTAGAAGGCAAGAGAATCCAGAAAATTGAAGATAATGTAAGAAACCTCTGGGACAACTTCAAGAGAACCAACATCAGAATTATGGGGGTTCCAGAAGATGAGAGAGAGCAAGATATCGAAAACATACTGAAAGAAATAGTGACAGAAAACTTCCCCCACCTGGTGAAAGAATTTGACTTACAAGTCCAGGAAGCGCACAGAACTCCAAACAAAAGGAATCCAAAGAGGACCACACCGAGACACATCATAATTAAAATTCCAAGAGCAAAAGATAAAGAGAGAATACTAAAAGAAGCAAGAGCAAAGAAGGTAGTAACTTATAAAGGAGCACCTATACGATTGTCAGCTGACTTCTCAACAGAAACCATGCAGGCCAGAAGGGAATGGCAAGAAATATTCAAGGTGATGAATAGCAAGAACCTACAGCCAAAAATAAGCTACCCAGCAAAGCTATCACTCAGAATCGAAGGCCAGATAAAGAGCTTCACTAATAAAAAAAAGCTAAAGGAGTTCATCACCACCAAACCAGAATTATATGAATTGCTGAAGGGGGTTCTTTCAGAAGAGAAAGTAAACAAAGATAAAAATTATGAACAACAAATACGTAATTATCAACAAGTGAATCTAAAAACCGAGGAAATTAAAAAAATCTGATGAACAATATTAACTGTTGAATATAATAGAATCAGAGGTATGGAAGGGGAGTGAACTGATGATTCTTGGGGAAAAGGGGAGAGGGGGATGTGGGAAGAGACTGAACATAAACTGTGCACCTATGGATGAGGACAATGGGGAGAGGGGAAAGGGCAGAGGGTGGGGTGGGAACCTGGTGGAGGAGAGCAATGGTGGTGGTGGTGGGGGGGAAGGAACATTTGTAATAATATGAAAAATAAAAACTTATTAAAAAAAAATAATGAAGAATGCCTCAAAAATGCATTGACTGAATTTTTTGCATCAAAATCACAAGAATTTTACAACAGAGGGATTAAAATGCTTCCTGAGCGTTGGGCACAAGTAGTAGAAAACAACGGCAACTATATTGTTGATTAAATTTTGTTGTATTGTTTAAATAAATTCGATTTAAAAAAGTATTAGAAAACGACATTAATTATTACTAGACCTAATACTTTAGTGTAAGAATTAGAATAACTGCATTGTTCTCATTTTTCTCTCTGCATAATTCATATTGTCCCTTTCTACCATTTCTTCCCATTTTGTCTTCTGCCATCTTATTTTCATTATTAATGGTCTTACTGTACTTTTCCAGAATAGAATCAATGTAGCATAATGATTAAGAGAATGGATTTGGGGCTCAGATCCTAGGTTATCTGTTTATTAGCTGTGTGACTATGTTCAAGTTATTTAATCTTTATCAGTCACAATTTTTTCATTTGTAAAATGGGAGCAATAATAGTTACTTTGTAAAGTTGTGAGGATTAAATGAGATGATATAGGGCTTGGTATGTGGTACACATGCAGCAAATGTTAGGTACTTTTATTATTATCACTCATATAATCATCACTACTACTACCATCCACACACCCCACATTTCACTACCAATATCATCACTTCCTCTTCCTGTCCTGTTGAAACACAAACCCCATTCCCAGGACATGGCTTTTCTTGTAGTAAACTTCTTAGATGCCATTCCTTTTCTAGCATCCATCATTTGTTTCATAGACTAAGATGTTTATATTTACCAAGCTTGTCATTCCAACTTTCAGACTTTCTCCAATTTATTACACATATCCCCTACTTTGGGCTCACAGAATTCTGCTTTATCACACTGGCTTAATGATCTGTTCACTTCATAGTAGCACCTGTATTCATAAATCGTAAGCTCTGTAAGGGCTGCGCCCTGAGCAGCTAGGTCTGTGGCTGACACAAAGCAAGGATTTATAAATAAAGGAGTTTGGTCCCTGGCTCAAAACTTTCTTTAAAAAAAAAAAAAAAAAAGGAATATATATATTATTGATTTCAGAAAGGAATGGAGAGGGAGAGAAATATATAAACATTAATGATGAGAGAGAATCCTTGATTGGCTACCTCCTTCATGTCCCACACAGGGGAACAAACCTGTAACCAGGCATATGCTATGACCGGGAAGGGAACAGTGACCTCTGACTCATATGTCGGCACTCAACCACTGAGCTACACCAGCCAGGCCTCTAGAGTTTCTACCATTTTACTTTTAGAGGAGACTTATGGACATCTCTGCATTAGGGTCCTGTTGCTCTGTAACAAATTACCACAGAGTTGGTAGCTTAAAACAACACACATTTATTATCTTAAATTTCTGGGGGTCAAAAGTCGGAAATGAGTCTCTCTGGGCTAAAATCAAAATGTTGGCAGGCTGTGTTTCTTTAGAAACTCTGGAAGAATTCGTTTCCTTTCCTTTTTCAGCTTTTAGAGACTGCCACATGCCTTGGATCATGGACCCTTTCCTCCATTTTCAAAACCAGTGGCGGCCAGGTTCAGTCTTACTTGGACCACTCTGACACTGATTCTCCTGCCTCCCTCTCGCTGCTAAGGACCCTTGCTATTACCCACATAAGCCCACCCATGTAATCCAGATAATCTCCTTATCTCAGGTTAATTAGCAGCCTTAATTCCATCTGCAACCTTGCCTTGGTAACTTAACTGCTACAGGCTCAGGGATTGCGATAGGAAGGCCTTTGGGTGGTCATTATTCTGCCTACCATAATCAACATCTAATGCTTTTGTTACATAGTTTCTTCCCAAATCCAGTTAATTTTCCACTATTCCCCTACAGTCCTGCTTAGCCATGGCCATACTCTGGACTTTTCCATTGCTCAAAACTGTCCCAACTCTAAAATTTTTAACTACAGAATTCTATTTTCTGACTACAATTTACCCTTCTTCAATGTTTTGGAAAAGTATGCAGGGACCAGAATAAAAAGGCCTAATGTATTATATTAGGTTACATAATCTGAACATGAACCTGAACAAAGCAGGAAGCCAATGCAGAGTTTTATCAATTAAAAAAAAAAAAAATGTTCCAAAGCCAAGGAGACGGCTTTTAATTAGAAGATATAGAATTAATCATACATCTTATGTATTAACCCCCCCCCCCCCAATCTGCTTTTAATTAGGAAAAGGAAGAGGGAAGGCATGGACACTTAGGAGATAATGAAGAGATGGTCAGAGTATCTACTGACAAAAAACAGGTGAATTTTTATGATTTCTAAACAACACACACACACACACACATATATATGTTCATAATAAAGCAAAAGGAATGGTGTAAAATAGAATAGAACTTCCTCTTATACTCAAATTCCCTATTCCCACTTCCAAAGGAGTTTCTTGTATACTCTTCTAAAAATGTTTTGTCCATTTACAGGATTATACACGTCTATTTTGTAAAAAACATTGTTCTATAGTATGCTCCTACATCTTCCTTTTTAAAAAAAAATTTCCACCTTTAACTCATATTAGTTCATGTGTTGAGACGCTTCCATGGTTCTTTCAAATTCCAACATCTTGCTGGCTTAAAGAATGCGAGGCACAAACTGCTCTTTACTTCGGTTATTTCTAGGAGTTGCCTTTGTAACAAGCAATCTTGAGGGTTGAGGTAATGTCTCTCTCTTGGTACAAGAGTGTGTGTTTGCTTGCTGTCTGGATAAAACAATAGAATCCCAAAGCTCAGTGTTCCTCTCCTATAACATAATCTACTTTGTGTCCAGGAATCTATCTAGGCTGTTCTGCCTGACCCACATGGGATTTATGAGCAGGGGAAATCATCACAAAATGATGCTCATGCTGCTTGCTTAGCTATGAATGATACAATCTTTTGTCTGAGGCTCATGTCTCTGCCAGAATCCATGAAACAGCGGGCTAACTTACTGGCTTCTAGGAGAGGTCAAATCAGAGCCCTGACCTGACAAGATTGTATGGTTTTTCCTTGTTATTTAATAATCTTTTGCATTTTTTCAGAGAGATCCTGATTCATCAGATATGGAGTGGGGGGGAAAAGTATATTTTTAAAAAAACTTACCTTGATGATTTTGATGTACATTCCTGGGATTTTCTAAAATTCCCAACAAAGTATAGAAATAATTTGTCTCAGAATATATAGATGTATTTTATTATAAGAAAAGCAAAGGTAAAAAATAGTGACTCACCATCTTAAGTTCATATACAAAACAGACTGCCCTCTTTGGTCTCTGTGTTAATATAAAACTCTGTGACTAGGGCTAATAGATGACTTGCCAAGATGTCAGTGAGATGAAGTAAAATAGTGGCAGAATAGTGATTCACTAAAAAGATTTAGTCTTTTGGGAGTTTCTGAGTTGTAGTAAGTGAAAGTGACAAAATGGAATGCAACTTAGCCTTTTATTTGCTTTGTTTTAAGTTTGGGATGGAAAAAAAATCTTTGTCTCAAACTTGATATTTGGCCTTAGCTAGAAACAGAATGAAAAAAAAATATTTTTTTTCCCTGAGGTAAAAAGACAAAAAAGTGATAAATAGAGGATTCCAAGATGGCAGTGGATTAAGTGGAAGCTACACTGACATTCTCCAGGACCAAACTGGAATTACAACTAAAGTATAGAAAATATCATTCTGAATAACCAGCTGAAGCCTAGCTGAAGAGAACCTTTATCACCAAAGATGTAAAGAGGAGGCCACATCGAGACTGGTAGGAATTGTGGAGGTGCAAGAGGGCTGGCTGGGCTCCCAGCAGTTGAGTTCGGGAGGGATATCTCAGCTGTGGGGAGTTCCCCTGAGAAGTCTGGGGTCTAAACCCCCAACCAGGCTCCCCAGCCCAGAGGACCAGAACTGGGAAAGGTCCCACAGAACATCTGTCTGTGAAAAGCAATGGGGCTTCTGTCTACCAGGGAGAGAGGGCTGGAAAAGCAGGCACCCTCTTAAAGGGCCAATGCACAAAATTTTATGTGCAGCCCCTTACCTTGGACTTCAGCAGAGAGAGGACAGTCGACTAGAGCTTGTGAGGAGAACTTGGGATTGGTGGCTCGGAACGGAGTTGAAAGGACAGCCACTTGGATCCCTGTGCTGTCATTCCCCCATACTGCAGAGGCCATCTTTCTCATGCAGAACTTTACTACCCAGGCAGTTACAGCCTGGGGGAAGCAATTGCCTCACCCATTGGAAGCCCTCACCATACCCTGTGGTCTGCAACGTGAGGTTCATTAAGTGACTGAGACTAACAATCAACCTGTAGGCAGAGGCAGATCTCTGGGTGCTTTGAATCTGTGCTGGATCTGCTTTGGGACCTGGGGATAGCAAAAGTAGACATTAGTGTGCATCTTGACCCTTTCCAAATGCACCCAGCCTCAGCAGAGGGAATCACAAGCTTTGGATCGCTGATAGCTTCAAATAGGGTATTCAGGGCTAGTCACAAACAGTGTCTGACATTGGCCTGTACCAGAGACTCTTTGATGAAGAGGTCCAAAACCAATAAACCCAGTGGTCAGCTTCAGACAACAGAGCAGGATCTAAAAAGCTTCATAAGCAGCATATCAACAGGGAGATATTGGCAGGCTCCAAGCACTGCTGAGGTGAATTATGTTTCATGTGATAAGCACCTGCACAGCAGTCTACGTGCTGTGTTGGAAATTGAGCCTCACTCTCAGCCACACATGAATGAGACAGTAGCAATCAAGATTTAAGTAAAATAACAGATCCCACACAACACATACAAGGGACAGTAGAGCACTCAGGTCTGGTGATCAGGGAGACTTCACTATTGGTTTATACAGATCACCTACTACATAAGGCCACCCTACCAAGATTGGGAGTCATAGCAGATTAACCTAATACATAGGATCCCCGAGCAGGCAGCCAAAATGGGGAGACAAAGAAACAATTCCCAAATGAAAGAAGAGAATTCTCCAGAAGAACTAAGTGAAATGGATATAAGCAATCTATCAGATATAGAGTTCAGAAGTAATGATTATAAGGATGCTCAACAGCATAAACAAAATATAGAAATTATGAAAAGCAACCAGTCAGAAATGAAGAATGACATAGTAGAAATAAAGAACACACCAGAGAGGATTAAAAATGGTCATGTCGTAAGTGGAAGCTACACTGACATTCACTCAGGACCAAACTGTTAATACAACTAAAATAGAGAAAACCACCATGAAAAAATAAACTGAAGACTAGCTGGAGAGAACCCTGATAACCAGGGACGGAAAGTGGAAATTGCAGAGAGACTGGTAGGAAGTGCAGAGATGCAAAAGTGCTGAATGGGCTCCCACAGACAGTAGCTGAAGGTCCAGAGGGATATCTCAGCTGTGAGAGGTTCCCACTGAGATTCTGGGGTCTAAAACCCAAACTGGACTCCCCAGCCCAGAGGCCAGAACTGAGAAAGGTGCCCACAGAACATTTGGCTGTGAAAAGCAGCAGGGTTGCTCTCTGGTAGCCAGAGATGGCTGGAAATGCAGGCACGCTGTAAAAGTGCCAGTGCACAAAATTTCATGTGCAGCCACTCGCCTTGCTCTGAATGAGGAGAGCAGAGTGGACGGGAGCTCTGTGAGGAGAGTCCACGGTCGGGGGCTCTAGGGTGGGAGCTCGGAAGGCAGCCACTCCACTTGATGTGTGGAATCATTTCCTCACACTGCAGAGGAAGTCTTTCTCCACGGATCTTTGCTACGTAGGTGGTTTATTCCTGGGGAAAGGCAGTTGCCCTACCCTGTTGAAGGCATTTTCAGAGTAATTATGAAAAAAGATCAGTCATATATGAAGACAGCACTAATAAAGAACACATTGGCATAGAAACCCACATATAAAGCCTGTATGTTCATGTTGACCATTGTCACTGCAGTCAACTTAATAAATAAAATTAAAAAGAAAAAGGACACATTTGAAGGAATACCTAGCAGATTAAGGGAAGCCAAGGATTGGATCAGTGAATTGGATGACAGGGTAGGAAAAAATCACTCAGAGAATCATAAAGAAAAATACAATTAAATAACAGGACAGCCCTAGCTGATTTTACTCAGTGGATAGAGCATTGGCCTGTAGACTGAAGGGTCCTGTGTTTGATTCCAGTCAAAGACACATACCTGGGTTGTGGGTTTGATCCCAGTAGGGAGTGTGCAGGAGGTAGCTGATCAGTGATTCTCATCATTGATGTTTCTATCTCTCTCCCTCTCTGAAATCAATAAAAATATAAAAACAAAAAAACAGGAAGACAACTTAAGGGAGCTATGGGATAACATGAAGTGTAACAACATTTGCATAATAGGAGTGCCAGAAGGAGAAGAAAGTGAGCAAGGAATGGACAAAGTGTTTGAAGAAATAATGGCAGAAAAATTCCCTAACCTGGTGAAGGAAGAAGTCACACAAGTTTAGGAAGTATAGAGAGTCTCAAGCAAGAATAACCTAGAGACCCACACCCTAAAGAGACACATCATAATTAAAATGGAAAAAATTAAAGACAAAAAGAGAATCTTAAAAGCAGCAGGAGAAAATTAATTTGTTACCTTCAAAGGAACTCCCATAAGGCTGTCAGCTGGTTTCTCAACAGAAGCTCTATAAGCCAGAAAGGAATAGCTGAAGTATTCAAGATAATAAAAAGCAAGAATCTGAAACCAAGAGTACTCTATGCAACAAGTCTATCATTCAAAATGGATGGTGAAATAAAAAGCTTCCCAGGCCCCCCCCAAAAAAGTTAAAGTAGTTTATTACCACCAAACCAACATTGAATGTAATGTTAAGAAGTAATGTATATATAGAGAAATATAGGCATATATAATAAAAATGGCAATAAATAAATACTTAGCAATAATAACCTTAAATGTAAATGGATTAAATGTTCCAATCAAAAGACATAGGGTAGCAGAATGGATAAGAAAATATGACCCATACATATATGCTGTCTACAAGAGGCCCACCTAAGAACAAAAGACTCAGGATAAAAGTGAAGGGATAGAAAAAAACTTCCCATGCTAATAGAAATGGAAGGAAAAAAAAGGGAAGGGGGTAGCAATACTTATATCTGACAAAGTAGACTTTAAAGTGAAGGCCATAACAAGAGACAAGGAAGGTTATTACCTAATACTAAAGGGATCAATCCAACAAGAAGATATAAACCTTGTAAACGTACATGCACCCCAATTTAGGAGATTCTAAATATATAAATAAAGTCTTGGAGAACTTTAACAGAGAGATCAACAGGACTGCAGTCATAGTAGGGGTCTTCAACACCCCCTGGCTTTACTGGATAGATCTTCCTGACAAAAAAATCAAGAAAATAGTGACTCTGAATAGCATACTAGATCAGATGGATTTAATTGACATTTACAGAACATTTTACCCCAAAGCTGCAGAATTCAACTCAAGTGCACATGGGACATTCTCGAAAATAGACCACAGACTAGTCTACAATTTCAAAAAGATTGAACTCATATGAAGTATTTTCTTGTACCACAATGGCATGAAACTTGAAATAAACTATAATACAAAAACTCAAAAATTTTCAAACACATGGAGTCTAATAGCATGTTATTAAACAATGAATGGGTTACCACTGAGGTCAAAGAAGAAAATCAAAACTTCCTGGGAGAAATTAAAAATGAACTCACAGCCCGACCAGTGTGGCTCAGTGGTCGACCTATGAATCAGGAAGTCAGGGTTCGGTTCCCGATCAGGGCACATACCTGGGTTTTGGGCTTGATTCCCCAGTAGGGGGCATGAAGGAGGTAGCCGATTAATGATTCTCTATCATCATTGATGTTTCTATCTCTCTCCCACTTCCTTCCTCTAAAATCAATAAAAATATATTAAAAAACAGAAAATGAACACACAAAACCCCAAATCTATGGGACACAACGAAAGCAGCCCTGAGAAGAAAGTTCATAGCACAATGGGCCCACCTCAAGGAACAAAAATCTCTAGTCTCTAATAAACTATCTAACCCTAAAACTAAATGAATTAAGAACAAGAAAAAAAGCCCCAAGTTAGTAGACGGGATGATATAATAATCATAGGGAAATTAAATGACATAGACTTAAAAAAAATATAAAAGATCAATGAAACCAAGGGCTGGTTCTTGGAAATGATAATCAAGATTGACCCACTATCCAGACTCATCAAGAAACAGAGAGAGGACCCAAATAAATAAAATTAGAAACGAAAGCTGTGAAGTAACAACTGATACCACAGAAATTCAACGATTTGTAAGAAAATATTACCAACAACTGCATGCCAATGAATTGAACAACCTGAGCAAAATGGACAAATCCTTAGAAACATACAATCTTCCAAAACTCAAGAAGAGTAAGAAAATCTTTATAGACCAAGAACAACTAATGAGATTGAAGCAGAAATAAAAAGACAAACTTCGAGCAAACAAATGTCCTGGACTAGAGGGCTTCAAAAGGGAGTTTTACCAAAGATTCAAAACAGAACTAACTTATCCCCCTCAAACTATTCCAAAAAATTGAAGAGGAGAAAAGAATTCAAGGCTCTTTTTAGGAAGCCAGCATTATCCTAATTCCAAAACCAAATAAAGACCTCTACAAAGAAAGAAAATTGCAGGCTAATATTCCTGATGAATATACATAAGAAATCCTCAACAAAATATTAGCAAATGTAATCCAACAATATGTTAAAAAGATTATCTACTATGACCAAGGGGGTTAAGGCTGGTATAATATTCACAAATCAATAAATGTGACATCTCTCTCTCTCTCTCTCTCTCTCTCTCTCTCTCTCTCATACACACACACACACACACACACACACACACACACATGCACGGCTAATATGCAAAGTGTCCCCTCAGGAGTTCGACCCAGAGACCAGGAGTTCGATTGCTCGCTGTGACCACCAGGGGGCAGCGCAGAACAAAGGAAGTCCCCGGCCAGCATCCAGGAGGACTAAAATGTCCATATCTCTAAGGGAATCTGTAGATTCAATGCAATCCCTATTAAAATACCAATACATATTTCACAGAACCAGAACAAATACTCCAGCAATTTATATGGAACCAAAAAAGACCCTGACTAGCCACAGCAATCTTGAAAAAGAACAAAGTAAGAGGGATCACAATACCAGATATAAAATTAAACAGCAGTCATTGTAATCAAAACAACCTGGTACTGGCACATGGAACATAGACCCCAGAAATTAACCCAAGCCATTACTCTCAATTAATATTTGACAAAGGAGCCCGGCCAGTGTGGCTCAGTGATTGATCTTCAACCCATGAACCAGGAGGTCACTGTTTGATTGCTGGTCAAGGCACATGCCTGAGTTACGGACTTGATCCTCAAGTAGAGGGCATATCAGAGACAGCCATTCTATGATTCTCATCTTAAATTTAAAAAATACATATATTTTATTGATTTTTTTAGAGAGGAAGAGAGAGGGATAGAGAGTTAGTTAGAAACATTGATGAGAGAGAAATATTGATCAGCCGCCTCTTGCATACCCCCTCCTGGGGATGTGCCCACAAACAAGTGACATGCCCTTGGCCAGAATCGAACCTGGGACCTTTCAGTCCGCAGGCCGATGCTCTATCCACTGAGCCAAACCGGTTTCTGCTCATCTTCAGTGTTTTTATCTCTCTCTCTATCCCTTCCTCTCTCTGAAGTCAATTAAAACATAATTTAAAAAATTGGACAAAGAAGGCAAGAGCATACAATGGAATAAAGACAGTCTCTTCAATAAATGATGTTGTCCAAGAGACAAATGAAAAAATGCTGTTACCGATCATCAGATGCAAATTAAAAGGACAATGAGACATCACCTTACCGATGTCAAAATGGCTACCATCACCAAATCAGCAAATGACTTTACAGGATTTGCTTATTTGTATGTAAAATCAGTTCTCTAAATTGTTTTTATGACCATTTAGAAGCCTAATACTAAAAATAGTCCTATACTAGATGCTATAAGAAAAAAAGTCGAATCAACTTGGTTCTTGCCTTTCAATAGGTCAAAATTTATTTATTTCTCACTAGGACTTTATTAATGAGAATTAAATGCTAAATTGATTTAAGAAATCATAAATTTAAAACATTTCTGGTATTAAAGCCAGTATTAAATATTCAAAAACTTTTGGGGACCTAATGAAAAATATGCTTTTGTTTAACCTGTTCAGGTAATGAATGAAATAATTTTTCATGTTATTAATAAATAAAGTATAATCCATGATATGATCTTTAGCATTTATAACTAATAAATTATTATTTTGTGTTTTAATGTAGGTGAAGAAAACTGGTCTTGTGGTGGTGAGAGACATGAAAATTGTTGATCTTCACTGTTCAAGTGAAGAGTTACATGCTGGGAAAATTGCTCTTATAAAACATGGGTCAAGGCTGAAAAACTGTGATCTTTATTTTTCCAGAAAGCCATGTTCTGCTTGTTTGAAAATGATTGTAAATGGTAAGTGTAGATAAGGCTTTGCTGGGGATTACTAACATTTATCTGAGAACAGTCAGTGGAAACAGTGTATAAGTACCACAGGGGTACTTTAGAAGTATATATATCTAAAGATAGTTTTATATACTATAAGAACTCAGAAAGCTTATATTCTGGTCTCAGCTCTGTCACTAACTACCTTGTTTCCCCGAAAATAAGACAGTGTCTTATATTAATTTTTTCTCCCAAAGTTGTGCTAGGTCTTATTTTCAGGGGATGTCTTATCTTTCCATGCGCTAGGTCTTATTTTTGGAGGATGTCTTATCTTCGGGGAAACACGGTAGTTAGATGATGCTTCATGTCAATACTAGACTGAAATGAGCTGCTATCTTATATAATAAAAGCCTAATATGCAAATTGTCCCCTCAACTGGGAGTTTGGGAATTTGACCAGGGGGTGGGAATGGCCCCTCACCCCAGCCGGCTTGGTCCCCCATAGGGCGCCCCCCCTCTCCCCGCCCTGGCTGGCCTGGCCCCTCCCCAGCCCCAATCGTACACTGGTGTGATTCCTCAGCCTGGCCTGTGCCCTCTAGCAATCTGAGAACACTCAGGGGATGTCTGCAGGCCAGGCCGAGGGACCCCCACCACACAGGACCTCTAATAACAAATAAAACACTTAAAATTTCAGTGGTTTAATATACTAGGCATTTATAACCCCTGTACGGTAGTTTATCCCTGGTCAGGGCATGTATGAGAGGCAATCAGTTGATGTGTCCCTCTCACACTGGTGTTTCTCTATCTCTCCCCTTCTCTTCCACTCTCTCTAAAAATCAATGGAAAAATATCCTTGGGTGAGGATTAACTAACAAATCCTGGCTGGGAAGTCAATAACATCATTTCTGTTCATATTCATTGTGGGAACTGTAGTTCCTGGCCGCTTCCCATTGACTACATTTTGGAAATGATAAACACAAATTATTAATGTTTAGCTTTCCATCTTTGTCATACAGGGCTACTCACTAAAACTTTTTGTGCTCATGATTTTTTTTTCCCTCCAAGTAAGTATGCAGACCATTCTGCTATTTAAAATATATCTTCTTTTTTTTTTTTTTTTTTTTTTTTTTATTTTAACATACTTTCTTTATTTTTTTTTATTATTTTTTTTATTTATTTTTTACATATTTTCTTGATTTTTTTTTATTGCCCCCCTCCCTCCCTCCCACACATCCCCTCCCTCCCCATAGTTTTATGTCCATTGGTTGTACTTATATGCATTTATACAAGTCCTTCGGTTGATCTATTATCTCCCCCTGATATCCCTACCCTCCCCACTGTAATTTGACAGTCTGCCTGTTGCTTTACTTTCTCTATATCTGTCTCTTGGTTCATCAGTTTATAAAGATCTTTATCATCCACCGATGTGTGAGGTCATGTGGTGTTTCTCTTTCGTTGATTGGCTTATTTCACTCAGCATGATGCTCTCCAATTCCATCCAGGTTGCTGCAAATGATGAGAATTCCTTCTTCTTTATGGCAGCATAGTATTCCATTGTGTAGATGTACCATAGTTTTTGGATCCAATCATCTGCTGACGGGCACCTAGGCTGTTTCCAAATTCTGGCTATTGTAGATTGTGCTGCTATGAACATAGGGGTGCATATATCCTTTCTGATTGGTGTTTCTAGTTTCTTGGGATATATAAAATATATCTTCTTTTTAAAATAAGTTTTTATTGATTTCAGAGAGAGGGGAGGGAGAGAGATAGAAACATCAATGATGAGAGATTCATTGATAGTCTGCCTCCTGCACACCCCCTACCTGGAGAGTGAGCCTGCAACCCGGGCATGTGCCTGACCAGGAATCAAACCATGACCTCCTGGTTGATAGGTCGATGGTCAACTGAGCGACATCAGCCAGACCAAAAACATTACACCTTTTACATAGATACTGATGCTGCAGGAGGAATTAATGGCCAGATTTCCCAGACATGAGTCAGTGGGGCTCTTGGGGTGCTGCTGAAGGAAGCATTTCAGAAGCCCCATGGGAGGATGGGATATGGAGGAAGGCTTTATTTGTATGAGGTTACTTTTTTTAAGTTGCAGTGTTCCATTTCCCCAAGCCAGTTCTGAAAGAGGGCTTCTGGGAGTTCAGCAAAGCAGAAGCAGGTCCAGTGTACAGAACTTCCTTTCCATGTTGCAGTGGAGGATAGTTTAGTATTTAGTCCAGGTTCAGTCCATTAATGCATTGTGGGAGTCCCACATGGCTGTGCAGACCCTGCAGCAGAAGTCCCAAGAGGGGCTGACGTGTGTGTGTGTACAGTGTGTGTGTGTGTGTGTGTGTGTGTGTGTGTGTGTGACAGAGAGAGAGAACACGCCCGCATGAGCTCACATCTTTGTTTATAAATACAAATATTTAGGTTTTGCGCCCTTGCAGTGACTACTCCCATCCTGGCCACTAATTTGTTCCCAGGTGTGACTGCCAACAGGTAGGCAAGTTTCCACGTAACTCAGACCTTCCTGGAACTTACTGAGTGATGAGTGATAAAGGTGTCTTCGTTATTCATTTCAACCACACCTGAGTTTCTGTTAATGAAGTGATTTTTGGAAAACCCTTATGGTTTGTCTTGGTTGCCAGGGGAACCAACCAAGTGACTAGAGGGTTGGAACTTTCAGCCCCACCTCCCAGACTTCTGTGAAGGAGAGAGGACTGGAGTTTGAGTTCAGTTACCAAAGGAAATGATCAAACATGCCTTGTAAAGAAGCCTCCTTCAGAGAGCTTCTGGGAAAAAAGGCTGGTATAGCCCCCAATCCTTTTCCACTGCTATATGATGTCATTCCCCGGCGCCCACAGCCAGTTTCTGGGCTGGGCTGGGCTGGGCTGTGGGCTGCATTTTGCGCCATGAGGTCCCCGGCAGCATCGGCTGCAATCTGGTGGGCTGTCACTTCGGGGTGGTGGCAGAGCCTGTGTGGTCTGTGGACTCCTGATGTTCCACAAGGTCAAAAACATTTTCATGTTGCTACTAAATTTACCCTAATAGTACCAAAACAGTGGTGTTTAAAGCTGATTCCCCAACGGTGAGCCGATGTTCTTCCCCAGATCGTGTCTCTCATGAAATTGAAGAATAAAAATCAAGAGCCAGAGATTTAAGCAAACGTGTGGAAATTTATTATAAGCAGATACAAACTCTCCACGTGGGGAGGGGTCCCAATAATGGGTTGCCACTAAAGCTCGTTAATCTAGGGATATTGTATTTACCCAAAGCCTGTTCTTTACCCAGGTTGCTTTCTGATTGGTTTCCTCTATCTTCTTCACCCACCAACAATTTTATTTTATTTATTTATTTTAAATATACATTTTATTGATTTTTTACAGAGAGGAAAAGAGAGAGAGAGCTAGAAACGTCGATGAGAGAGAAACATCGACCAGCTGCCTCTTGCACACCCCCTACCGGGGATGTGCCCGCAACCAACGTATATGCCCCTGACCGGAATCGAACCTGGGACCTTTCAGTCCGCAGACCGACACTCTACCACTGAGCCAAACCGGTTTCGGCAACCCACCAACAATTTTAAAATCCACCTGGTGCTCCCCCTCCTCTTTTCCTATTCCTTCCCTATGTCTTGCAACTTTTTGCACATGTAAGATAAGCATTCTTGTCTTGTGGAGTTCTGTTTTTCTGCAAGACCAGCATTCCTATGATTTTGTTATAGGTACCTCTCACCAATACCAGAGAGGATTAATTTATATGAGAGACCCTGACTGTGTTGTGAAAAGCCAATTTATTAAAGTATGCATCTTTATTGAACAAGCAAAAGCAAAACAAGCAAACGTATACATCTGGCTCATGAGGTGCACACGGGCTCTCAGCTAATCTGAAGAGCAAATTGGGTGGGGGTGTGAGGAATTATATACCCTCTTGCTTATAGGTTTCAAATTTCCTCTGCTGGCTATTTGGAACATTAATTCTCAAGGCTCCTCCTTTTTTTTTTTTTTACTTTGTTGTGGCCTTTCCAGAAGTCATAGCACCTGGTAACTTTATCTTGCCAAGCTTTGAGACTGCCGGCTTCTCTATTTAGGGAATAAAATGGCCCTTTTTTCCTTTCCCCTTTCCTCCTCCCTTTTTGCATTCTCTCGTCAGGGAGGTTTTTATTTAACCATCTGCTCTGTGTCCTTGGCTGGGGAAGATAATAGTTAGTTACAAGCTGGCTGCAAGTTGCCCACACTGTTTTAACTTTCCTGTCTCAGTTTCCCTATTGCTCCTGCCCTGGAATTGTTAGTTTTAGCTGGCTCCAATGGTCATGTCCGTAATTCCTCCTTTCACCCCTTACCTGTCTGCCGAATCCTGTTTCTAACTCCTCTCAAAACTGTTGCCTAATAACAAACAAGGCACTGGTAGTCATTGTACTTACTCTTCATGGCCAGGTACGTAGGAGGGAAAAAAGGTTTCATGTAAGAATGTCTTTGGTGAAACAATAAAAATTATTAATTTTAAATCCCAGTCCTTGAGTACACATGTTTATAATATTCTGTGTGAGAAAATAAGAGGTAGATATAAAGCACTTTAGCTACAAACTTAAGTATGAAGGTTGCCTTACGGAAAACTACCTATGCAAATGTTTGAGTTATGAACTGAGTTATCCTTTTTTTTTTTTTTTTTTTTTCATGGAACACTGTGATCTGAAAAGCTATAAACACTTGGGTATTTGACAGACATTATCTCAAAAATACGTTAAGTGAATCTTTCACTTATAAGAAAACAACTGAGAGTATTTGTTGTCGATGATAACATTTGAGTTTTCAAGTGAAAATTTTGAAAGCCTTGCCATCAAGAGCTTACAGCTTCCCAGACTTAAAAACTCTTCTGGATGAGATCAGTGGTGTTAATGAATAGAAATTTTTAAAAATAATGGAATTTAACGTAAGAGAACAAAAACTTATGATTTTTAAGACTATCCTTTCTTAAAATTTTATGTGGTGTCAAAGAAGAATATTGACAACTATCTGAAATGGCTGTTAAAATACTCCTTTTCAACTACACATCTGTGTGAGGCTGGCTACTTTTCATATACTTTAATAAAACAACCTATTGCAGCAGATTGAAAGCAGCAACAGATTTCAGAATCCAGATGTCTTCTATTAAGCCAGTACAGCATTCATACACTGGGTGGGGGGGGAAGGGGGCACAGGAGGGGAGGTCCCTCAGACCAGCCTGTGTTCTCCCACAATCCGGCAGTCGGACATCCTTAGCACTACCACAGAGGCAGATGTAAAAATTTAAAGCCGTGTCATTCTCCTATACTAGTTTCTGTTGTAGTTTGGGAAAATAGTTATTTTTCATTAAGCTATGTTATCCTCTTTACCAGGGGTCTTCAAACTACGGCCCGCGGGCCACATGCATCCCGCAGAGGAGTCTGATCCGGCCCGCCAGGTTTTTTGGGCAGTGAGCGCAGCCGAGGTGTTACAGTAGGAATTAGTAGTTCATATAGTCCGGCCCTCCAGCTCTCTGAGGGACCGTGATCTGGCCCCCACTTTAAAAAGTTTGAGGACCCCTGCTCTATACTAATAAAAGAGAAACATGCAAATTGACCATCACTCACTACGTCCACCAGCCAATCAGGAGGGAATATGCAATTTAGAAAGAGAAAGATGGCGGCTGCCCAGCTGCTCTAGGTGTGGAGAGGGAGGGCAGGGGGCGAAGGGATCTATAGGAGCAGCACTCCAGCCACAGCGAAGACGGCAGTCTCTGGCTGGAGTCTTCAACAAAGACCAAGGTGGCAGACTCTGGCTGGAGCCTGCAGCAAAGACGAGGAAGGCCTGAGTCCCAGGTGCCGAAGGAAACCGGTGCTGGAAGCCAAGAGAAGAAAGTCTCTATTACATGAATCTCTTCGTGCAACAGGTGTCTAGTATATAATAAAGTCCTAATATGCAAATTGACCAAATGGAGGAACAACCAGTCGCTATAATGCACACTGACCACCAGGGGGCAGACACTCAATGCAGGAGCTGCCGTCTGGTGGTCAGTGAACTCCCACAGGGGGAGCGCCACTCAGCCAGAAGCCGGGCTCAGCTGGTGAGCGCAGTGGTGGTGGTGGGAGCTTCTGCCTCTGTGGTAGTGCTAAAGATGTCCGACTGCCGGGGTGTGGGAGAGCACAGGCTGGTCTGAGGGACCTCCCCTCCCGTTCCCCCTCCCCCCCACCCAGTGTATGAATGTTGTGCACCTGGCCGCCAGTTTGTAATGTGGCATAGGTTCTTTATTGTTTTATTTATTTTACTTATTTATTATTTAGTGAATTAATATTTATACATCTTTGTTTTATTTTCTAATACAGTATATATCAGTAGATATAATCTACACCTCATTGAAGTCCTCCTTAATTTTAAGGAGTATAATTGGGTCTGAGACAACAAAATTGGAAATTTTCTGCAGTAGCATTTGCCACTGTTACATGAATATTTTTTTAAAGATTGGCCATCCCCTCTTCTCCTTGAATCAGGTTTACTAGAAGCAACCAGGATGTTTAGATGAAAGACTGACCAGCTCTGCTGGTTAGGAAATGGATTTTGAGAATTCCAACAGAGGGTAGGTGAAACGCAGCCAGAGGAAACATTCTGACATTAGCTTTGAGGCTTTCAAAATTGCTTTACAGCCCAAGTCACAGCAGGAGTTTGAAGTAACAGGGAATAGATAGAAATGTGTGTTAATTCAACTAAAACTTTATTTAGTTCCTCTGTTACTTTGAATGCACAACACCCTGTGGGCCAACCATCCAGTCACTTCTGGACACAGCCATAAAAACTGCAGTTACATGAGATACTAGCAAAGGAGTCTCTGTTGTAAAACACTAACTGGTGAACAATTCAGTGCTTCATTCTCTATAAGGCATCTCTCATTGTTCATTCTGAAATACAAATTAAAATATTTTTTCCTGTTTGTTATCCAGTTTTGTTTTCTCTTTGGTAAATTGTTCATGTCTTTGGATTCTTTTGAGCCCTTGTTCTTACCAATTTATACCTGTATATACTCTTAATAAATTAAAATCTGTATATTAAAGATTACTAACCTTTCCTCTATCACATTGATTAAAAATGTTCTTTCTAGTTTGTTGTTCCGTCTTTAATTTTGTGGACTTAAAAAATGAATATTGTTCCCCTCTCCACTGCTGTCCTCAAATTGTAAGTTTTTTGTGGAAATTTTGGATAACTATAATATTTTGTTATGAGGAAGATCCTAATCTGTTTAATCATTCCCTTATTTTATCTGTTTAGTTTTCCTATGTCTTTACTGTTTTAAACAATGCTGCACTTTAGGTAGTATCCATGCTTTTTTTTTTTTCTTTTTTTTTTTTTCAGTCTCTATTTAGAATATTTTCATAGAATAGCTTCCTAGAGAAAGAATTCAGAGTATAGGTACATTATTAATGCCTGGTTGCTTAATTTATTTCAGATACAAAACTCTAGACACTGTTAGTTATCAGCTACCAGTATGATATTTCTAAAAGCAGCCATTTGATTACTTGTAGGACTCTGACATATATATAGTTCCAGCATTGGGCTTAGGGACCACACTTGGCAAGGCCAGTGATTCCAAAATACCTCCCCAGGACTTTGTGAGGGATTGGCCAACTATTCCTATAAAGGTCAGGTAATATTTTAGGCTTTGTGTGCCACATGGTTTCTATACAGCTGCTCAGCTCTCAACTCAGCTACTCCATTGTAGTGCAAAAGCAGCCAGAGATTGTGTCAGTGAATGGTGGGTCTGTGTCCCGATAAAGTTTATTTATGGACAATTAAATTTGAATTTCACATGATTTTTATGTCACAAAATATTCTTGTTTTTTGTTTTTCCAACCATTTAAAACAATAAAATATGTTCTTAACCTGCAAGCCATACCAAAATAGGCAATGGGCTGGATACGGCCTGTGAGCCATGGTTTCCCAATAGGCTATATACCTAATTAGTGACTTGGTAATAGACATTTATTATATTGGGATCTCTGGATCTACTGCAGTGATACAGTAAATTTATCAAGAAAGCCCTTAATTTCATAATGTGTCTGATAACTACCTTTCATATTTTGTATTTCAGCCGGAGTTAACCGAATTTCATACTGGCCTGCTGACCCAGAAATAAGTTTGCTTTCTGAGGCGTCTACTTCTGAAGATGCAAAGTTAGATGCCAAAGCAGTGGAAAGATTGAAATCAAACAGCAGGGCCCATGTGTGTGTCTTGCTTCAGCCTTTGGTGTGTTGTATGATGCAATTTGTAGAGGAAACCTCTTATAAATGTGACTTTATTCAAAAAATGGCAAAAACATTTCCAGATACTAACATTGACTTTTATTCCAAATGTAGACAAGAAAGAATAAAAGAATATGAAATGTTATTTTTTGTTTCAAGTGAAGAACTACATAAGCAGATGCTGATGACCATAGGTTTGGAGAACCTATGTGAAAATCCATACTTCAGCAATCTAAGGCAAAACATGAAAGACCTCATTCTACTCTTGGCCACAGTAGCTTCCAGTGTGCCCAGCTGTAAGCACTACGGATTTTATTGTGACAAGACTGAACAGAGTATTGGGATTCACAATCAAAGTTTGCCACAAGAAATTGCAAGGCACTGCATGGTTCAGGCCAGGTTATTGGCATATCGAACTGGTAAGTTCTATGCTTAGTTCAAGTATTGGGGTTTATCAGTTGGTTGTATTTATCTCAAAAGTGAAGGTGGGTTCATCTCATCTGTGGTAGAACTCATTTACTCTCAGATACTGAGTTTTGCTGGTCATCTGTACAACATATAGAAATTAGACCCTTGAGTAGATAACTCTTCCTCACAGCAGTTTTAGGATTCCTTGTGGCCTTATAATATGGTGCTGCATGCCCTGATTATTAGGCCCTTCTTTCTGCTTCTTGTTTTTATCATTTCACTGTTCATTTATCCCTCCACTAGAGATGGAACAAAAAGAGAGAGGGAACCAAATCATTCATTTTTGTTAACTTCAATATTTTTTTTAATTGATTTTTTACAGAGAGGAAGGGCGAGAGATAGAGTTAGAAACATTGATGAGAGAGAAACAGCGATCAGCTCCCTCCTGCACACCTCCTACTGGGGATGTGCTCGCAACCAAGGTACATGCCCTTGACTGGAATCGAACCTGGGACCTTTCAGTCTGCAGGCCGACGCTCTATCCACTGAGCCAAACCAGTTAGGGCAGGGGTCTGCAACCTTTAAGACATAAAGAGCCACTTGGCCCCTTTTCCGAAGGAAAAAAAAACACACCTGGGAGCCACAAAACCATTGCAACATTTAAAACAAATATAACACTGCATATATTGTTTCTTACCTTAATGCTATATACCGATCGTGCAGTTAGCTGTCAATCTGAAGAAAAAAAGGACTTTTTCACTTAACAATGTAAAATATATTTTTGCAAATTAATAGCTAATTAAAATATTTAATTTACCTGGTTAATGGGATTTTTGCTCCTGAACCTCAGTGCACAGTGTCAGCACATCAGGGCTGTAAGACGTTACCTTCATTTTCACACAGGCTTGCAAGTTGTCGGAGCCGCGGTAAAGCTTCAAAAGAGCCACATGCGGCCGACACCTGAGTTAGGGCAACTCTTCAATATTTATATGTATTCAATATTAATAAATACTTTAAATATCTTTACAATATATGAATTCAAAATAACTAACAGAATCAAAGTAAAAGAATATTGGCGTATTTTTTCCAATTGCTATTAGGTCTAGTAATAATTAATGTCGTTTTCTAATACTTTTTAAAATCGAATTTATTTAAACAATACAACAAAATTTAATCAACAATATAGTTGCCGTTGTTTTCTACTACTTGTGCCCAACGCTCAGGAAGCATTTTAATCCCTCTGTTGTAAAATTCTTGTGATTTTGATGCAAAAAATTCGGTCAATGCATTTTTGAGGCATTCTTCATTATTAAATTTTTTTCCAAGAAGAAAGTTTTGCAAAGAACGAAACAAATGGTAATCGGAAGGGGCAATATCAGGAGAATATGCAGGTTGAGGGAGAACTTCCCATTCCAACTGGCGCAGTTTTTCAGCAGTGATTCTTGCAGTATGCGGTCCTGCGTTATCGTGGTGAAGAATTACGCCCTTCCGATTAATCAGCGCGGGTTCTTTTTCTCTTAAAGCTTGGGCTAACCTTCCCAATTGGGCACTATACACTGCACTTGTAATGGTTTGGTTAGATGGTAAAAGTTCATAATGAAGAATTCCTTTAGAATTCCACCAAACACACAACATCACTTTTTTCTTTTCGCATGCAAGTCAGGTTTGGGCGTGGGCTGCGGAGCCTCATTTTTGTCCAACCATTGAGGCTGCCTTTTCAAATTAACATACAGCACCCATTCTTCATCTCCGGTAACAATTTGCTCTAAAAACGGCAAACGGTTTTGACAAGAGAGGAGCGAACTGCAAATTGTGACTCTTTGATTACGGTTGTTGTCGGTCAACTCATGAGGAACCCATTTTCCAAACTTTTGGACTTTGCCAAGTGCACGCAATTGATTGGAAATTGTTTTTTGTGAACAATTTAAAGTTGTCGCAAGCTCTTGTTGGGTAATTTGAGGATTTTGCACCAAAAGAGCTTGAAGAGCTTCTTGATCAAAATTGGACACCCGGCCTCGACCACTCTTGTCATCTAACGAAAAATTTCCCTCGCGAAATTTCTCAAACCAACGCTGGCATTTTCTGGCGCTAACTGCATCTTGGCCAAGAGCACTACAGATGTTTTTTGCAGCCTCACTTGCTTTTCTTCCTAATTGGAACTCGTAAAGCATGCAGTGCCGAATATGCTCTTCATCCGCCATCTTCTTAGCCCTAGTTCTGCAACAAAAACCAAACCAAACACAAACTTTTTCAAGCAAAACTTGTTAATTGCACTTCACACGTTCTGTAGATACCACGTGTTTGAAGGTTATGTCAATACAAGTCAACGCCAAGCAAGATTTTAAACTAATGTTTAAAAACGACATTAATTATTACTAGACCCGATAGTTAGTATGTCTCCAATGCAAGTAGAGAAATCAAGCATTTTTACTTTTTCAAGTTATGCATGGCCATATATGTGAAAATAAAAAATATTTCTTGGTCCAAAACCGGTTTGGCTCAGTGGATAGAGCGTTGGCCTGTGGACTGAAAGGTCTCAGGTTCGATTCCGGTCAAGGGCATGTACCTTGGTTGCAGGCACATCATTAGTACCCAGTTTCCCTGAAAATAAGACAGTGTCTTATATTAATTTTTTCTCCCAAAGTTGCGCTAGGTCTTATTTTCAGGGGATGTCTTATCTTTCCATGCGCTAGGTCTTATTTTCGGGGAAACACGGTAGGGGGTGGTGTGCAGGAGGCAGCTGATTGATGATTCTCTCTCATCGATGTTTTTAACTATCTCTCTTCCTCTCTGTAAGAAATCAATAAAAATATATTTTTTAAAAAGGCATTAAAAATATTTCTTGGGGATTTTCTTTATTGTAATAAAAGATGACATCTCTATTTCCAATTATAGACCACTGTTTTTACATCTTATCAGATGTAAAATATTTCAAAGTAGAAGAATCATCACTTTAGCCGGGACCGGTTTGGCTCAGTGGATAGAGCGTCGGCTTGGGGACTGAAGGCCCCGGGTTCGATTCCGGTCAAGGGCATGTACCTTGGTTGCGGGCATATCCCCAGTAGGGGGTGTGCAAGAGGCAGCTGATCGATGACTCTCTCTCATTGATGTTCCTAACTCTCTCTCTCTCCCTTCCTCTCTGTACAAAAATCAATAAAATGTATTAAAAAAAAAAAGAATCATCACTTTAAAATGCAACTTTGAAATAAGAGAAAAAATGCAGGCAGGAGGAGCAATAGAGTAAGATTTGATGAGTGGAATATACTAAAAAAAATTTTAACTCAAGAAAGAAGGAAAACAGAGGAAGTCTTCAGAAAAGGTTCAGTTGTGGCTCAATTGGTTGAGCATCGACCAAGAGATCTTGGTTCGATTCCTGATCAGGGCACATGTCCAGGTTGTGTGCTCGATCCCCAGAAGGTGGTGTACAAGAGGCAGCCGAATGATGTTTCTCTCATCTATGTTTCTATCTCTCTATCCCTTTCCCTTCCTCTCTCTCTAAAAATTAATAAAAACATTTTTTTAAAAGAAAAGGTTCATATAAATTTCACTGTCTGTAATTTTTCTAAACAAAGACCACAGGTTAAAGTAATTTCAGTAGAATGGAGGCTCTCATCTGGCAGCATATCAAAATCCCTGAAATTTTATTAAAAAACAAATGTTCACATTTCAATCCAGACTAAACCAAGTCCCATAAGTGTATGACCAAGACTTATGTTTTTAAAGTTCTACAAGAACTTTGACATGCAGCAGGTTTAATAAGCACTTGATTTTTTAAAAAAAATTTTTAATTAATTTTTTTATTGATTTTTTTAGACCTACGCTCTATCACTGAGCCAAACCGGTTTCGGCAGCACTTGATTTTTATTCAAGAATTTCATTTTAGCTCAGCCGGAGTGGTTCAGTTGGTTGGAGCATAGTCCTATGCATGGAAAGGTTGCTGGTTCGATTCCCTGTTAAGGCACATACATGTCTTGAGGGTTCGATTCCCAATTGGGCACATACAGAAAGCAGCGGATTGTTGTTTCTCCTTCACATCCATCCCTCTCTTTCTCCCTCCTCTCCCTCCATCTCTTCCCCCTTACTTCTGTTTTCAAATGGTGTCATTGGGTGAGGATTTAAAAAAGAGAACTCTGGACAGTGAGCACAGTGGGTAGAGCAAGTGCCAGCGCTTCCAGCCAAGGGCATGTACCTGGTTTGTAAGGTTGATCCCTGGCCCCTGTCAGGGCACATGGGGAAGGGAACCAAGTAAAGAGTTGGAAGTCTCTACATCTTATCTACCTGGTTAAGTGTGATTTTTTTCATCGCTTTTTTGGGATGCTGATTTCCCATCAGACTAAACATTTTCCAAAGCTGAACCACCACAATGTTGATGACAAAAGCAGGTTGGAGTAGTCAATAAAGTTTAATGTTTCAAGTTATAACTCATTGATTCTCAACTTTTAACAGAGGGAATGCTTATGAGAAAGACAGATTCCTGCGTCTTCCCGCCTTCCATGGAGAGGTTGGTTTAGGGCATTTCCATGGGAGGCCGGAGGCTGCCTTTGTAACAAGCAGCCGTGATTCTGACACAGTGACCTGTAGACCACGTGGGCAGACCCTGAACACCACAGAATTGGGAGTTAAAGTAACCATGCCTGTGTTCTAGAACCCTGGTTAATCTGACTCTTAGTGACCAGAGTCTCGGGAATTTGGAAGTTGACCATTCCTTCAAAGGTGTACAAGAAGACACTGTGAATGACCAGAGAATTTCTGTAAAAATTACAGACATGAAAAGCTTTTTGAGAAATTACCTAATCTGTCAGCCAACTTCGGGGCTGAGTGAAATCTACTCAATCTCATATAGGTGAAATTTCATTTTGATTTTAACATATACAAATTTAAGAATATTCTCGTGGTGTGACTAACCTTAAGCACTAAAGTTGCATTGCTGGTGGAAAGTCACATTTTTTCCCCTCTTGACAAGGTTTAATCTGTCTCCAAACTGAAACAAAAGTGTCTTCCGAGTTTAAAAAAGCACAACATGAAAGTTACTCAATGTAGATGGTAGGAAAAGTAGGCTCTTAGTCTGAAGAATTTCTATTTCAGTTTTTTTTATTTTTTGTTTCAGATTTATGCATGTATTAAGTATAATTTTACTTCCAATATAGGTTTTGGTTTTGCAGACAAATATACTCTTTTGGTTATAACTTCTGCCACTTGCCTTGGAAATGATCATAATTATATTCTTTCCCCACATGTTTTATTCTGAAGGTCTATTTCGGTTACACCAAAATCCCTTTTATGACAGTTCCCACTCATAGAGTGAGCCCTCCTCCTCCCATACACTCTGTTCCTCAGCATTGTATTAATTTCCTGACAGCACAGCACAGAGGTGTTTCCTTGTTCCTGTCTTCCTTCCTCATCAGACAGACTGTAAGTTTCATGAATATAAGGACTTCTGTTTTCCTCACCACTGTATACTCGGGCATTCAATGAGGGGAAATGTTTGTTAGGAAATTCTTACTGTCAAAGGAAGGGTAGAGGAAAGGCAAAGTAGGTTAGGTTCAGAGGGCTAAATTTTAGTCAGTTTCTCTGCCTGTTTTCTACCTTTAGGGTAAAAAATGAGGCAATGAGTAAAAAGTGCTTCAAATAAATTATGCAAGTGCTTTATAAGATAATTTTAAAAATCTGAGCTTGCTTTAACTAAAGTTGGGGAATTTTATTACAGTATCATAACTTTTAAAAATTATTTGAGGCATAATAATTTTTAATACAAAGGTGAAATAAAGTTTCTCTGTACTTTTACTAAAAAAGTTAAGTATTCAAATGTTATCATTGGAGATTACTTGTAAGGAAATTATAGGATGAAGCCACACTTAATCCTCACCAATATGAAAATGTTCTAGCCCAAATTCACAGGTGATTGTTACTTTGTGTAAATGTACTTACTTCACTATATTTGTCTCTTATTAAGAGTTTGATAAATACTCTGTTTTTCATAATTTTCTTAGAAATTTGTACTCTCCCTGGTATTAGTAGAAGGAAAAAGTCAATCCTTTATATGTAGAATTTCTCTTTTGGTTTTTAAATTTTGTTTCATATTAATGGTTTTAAGAAGTACAGCTTTATTTATTGCAGACATTTTGGTTCTGCAGGAAAATTATACTCTTACAATTGATTTAGAAATGAGCATCATGTAATTAACTGGGCTTTCCCCCTCCCAAAGGCAAATTATGAAGGTCAGGGAAAGGACAACATAGTGTTTAAATCAAAATACCCTTCATGGATCTTTCCAGCAATATAAACATATGAAAACCCCATAAATATTTATTTATGTTTGTATTTTACATCTGAACATTTTTCATAGTAAGAACATTTGCATGAAATGTATTTTTCATGATTAGAGTATTAAAAACGCTAGAAGACAGACTTGATGGTTGTGTGAATGTTTATTACATTAAATCCATTAGTTCAGAAACTTGCTTTTTAATCAATTTTATCATCTATTAGAAATAGTGACTTAGAAACTGACTTGTTGGTGGAGAATCAATAGTTACACTCAATTCTGGTTAGAGCTCTGGTCCTAGACACTGCCATTGTAATGCTCTCCACATACAGATCACGTGTGGCTGGGTTGGTAGTGACAGTGTCTAGTTATTTAGTATCTACTTCCCATATTGCATGCTTATAAGTGTTTTGTTTAGTGGTTTTCTATAATTTGGGATATGTCAAGAATTGCTGCTACATTTAGGAACTATGTTCCAATAAGTATGTTTATATTATTTTTAGAAAAATATAGTTCTGAAACTAACAAATCATTGTTTTTTTTACTGAGTTAAATGCCATTTATCTTTCAGAAGATCATAAAATAGGAGTTGGAGCAGTCATTTGGGCAGAAAAAAAATCTGTAAGTATTAAACTAATTGTTTAAAAATTTAACTTTGATTTTCTTTAAATATATTTAAAGAAATATATTTAAAGAAATATATTAAATACATTATTTTGTTGACCCATAGGCATTAATATTTTATATTGGTGATTTTATGTTCTATAAGCATTTCTTTACTCCCTCAACAATTTTATGGATAGATTCATTTATTTAGCAGACATTTGTTGAACACCTTCTTTAGGGTTGTCACTGTGCCACAGAGTACACTGGGGAGTTAAAGACCATATTTCCTGCCCTCCATGGCCCTCTGTAATCTAGTAATGCAAACAGAAGTGAAAAAGAGACTGGTATGTAAGAGTGATTATAACATGATTACCATGGAAGCTCAGAGGGTCTACCTTAACTCGCTTGAAGAAATGAGTAAAATATTCTTGGAGGAGATAAGATGCTATTTGTCTTGAAGAATGAATAAGAATTCACCAGGCAGAGCAAGTTCGTGAGACTAGAAGGATAGCATGCAGAGGTGAGGGGTGTGAGAGGGAATTGGAAAATGGAAGTGATTTGGCATGTTGGAGTGCAGAGTGTGGTAGGAGAAATTGGTCTTGACCCTGAAGAACTCTGTATTTCATGTAGAGAGTTTTGACTTTATCTTTTTTTTTTTTTTTAAATATATTTTATTGATTTTATACAGAAAGGAAGGGAGAGAGATAGAAAGCTAGAAACATCGATGAGAGAGAGTCATCGATCAGCTGCCTCTTGCACACCCCCTACTGGGGATATGCCCGCAACCAAGGTACATGCCCTTGACTGGAATTGAACCCGGGTCCCTTCGGTCCCCAAGCCGACGCTCTATCCATTGAGCCAAACCGGTCTCGGCTGACTTTATCTTTTGGATAGTGGAATATACAAGCACAGAGCTAAGCAGTGGAAATAAAAGACAAACCACATATTTAATTTTAAATTTTATAGAAGCCATATTTAGAAAGAGATGAATTAAATTTTAAGAATGCATTTTAATCTAATCTGTCCATAAATATCATTTCAATAAGTAATCCATATAAAAGATTATTAATGACTTGCACAGAAGGCCAAGAGAGTGCCACAGTGGCTTTAGAGGGAGAGTCAGGTGAAGACACGGGAAGATGACTGTTTACAAACCAAGGCAAGAGGTCTTACAGGAAACAACCCTGCCATTGATCGTGGACTGCAGAACTTTGGGTGGATCTAAGATGGTGATGGGATGGGTGGAAGCTAAACTCCCCTGTTCCCAGGACCAAATCAGAGTTATAACTAGACTATGTAAGAATCATCCTGAATAACCAACTAAAGATGAGCTGAAGAAAAACTTTATAACCAAGGATTTACAGGAGAACCCACATTGAGATTTGTGGGAAGGGTGGAAACACAAAAAGGGCTGGCCCTGGAGGGATATCTCAGCTCCGCGAGGGCAGTTCTCCTGAGAAGCCTGGGATCTAAACTCCTACTTGGGCTCCCCGGGCCAGAGCACCAGAGCTGAGAAGAGGCACCCAGAGCCCTGGCCGTTGTGGCTCAGTGGTTAGAGCTTCAGCCCTCGCACCAAAGAGTCCTAGTTTGAATCCCAGTCACTGGGTTTCAGGGTTGACCCCGGGCCCCAATTGGGGCACATGTAGGAAACAACCAATTGATGTGTCTGTCTCACATAGATGTTTCTCTCCCTCATCCTCCCTTCCTCCTTTCCACTCTTTCTAAAAATAAATGGGAAAAATATCCTTGGGTGAGGATTAACCAAAAAATAAAAAATAAAATAAATAGAGGCATCCAAATAACATCTAGCTATGAAAAGCTCTGAGGTTTCTGTCCACCAGTGAGAGATGGCTAGAGATACAGTACCCTCTTAAAGGGCCAACACATAAAATGTCATTCGCAGTGATGAGTCCCATGAGGAGAGTGGGATTTGTGGCTTTGGGGAGGAAGCTGAAGGGACAGCCACCAGAACTAGAACAAATATTCCAAAAATGTATACAGAACCACAAAAGACCCAAATAGCAACAGCAAGCTTGAGAGAGAGAAAACAAGAAAGTTGGAGGAATCACACTACATGATAGCAACACTACAAGGCCATAATAATCAAAACAAGATGGTACTGGCATAAAAGCAGATGTAGATCAATAGAACAGAATAGCGAGCCCAGAAATAAATCCATGCCTTTATAGTCATTTAGTATTTTACAAAGGAGGCAAGAACATACAGTGGGGTAAAGAAAGTCTATTCAATAAATGGTGTTGGTAATATTGGACAGACTCGTGCAAAAAAAATAAAATAAAACTATCCTACCTTCTTACCTCATACACAAGAATAAACTCAAAGTGGATTAAAGACTTAAATGTTAGACTTGAAACCATAAAAATTCTAGAAAAAAACAGGCAGTAGAAGCTTGAACATTTCTCATAGCAATATTTTTTCTGCTATATCTCCTCAGGCAAGGGAAACAAAATATAAATAAATGTATCTATATCAAACTAAAATGTTTTTGCACAGCAAAGGAAACTATCAACAAAATGAAAAGAGCCACTGAATTGGAGAACATATTTACCGATATATCTGTTAAGGGGTTAATATCCAAAATTTATAAAGAACTTATAAATCTCAATACCAAAATAACCTCAAACAATCCAATTAAAAAATGGGCAAAGGACCTGAATAGATACTTCTCCAAAGAGGACATAGAGATGGCCAAGAGATGTATGAGAAGATGCTCAATGTCACTAATCATCAGAGAAATGCAAATTAAAACCACAAAGAGATCTCACCTCATACCTATCAGAATGACTATCATCAACAAATCAAACAAGCGTTGGTGAGGATGTGGAGAAAAGGCAGCCCTGTGTACTGTTGGTGGGAATGTAGATTGGTGCAGCCTCAGAGGATAGCAGCGTGGAGCTACCTCAAAAAATAAAAAATGTAGTTATTACCCAGTGATCCTGCTTCTGTGAATATTTCCAAAGAAAATTGAAACACTAATTCAAAAAAATATAAGCACACGTACGTTCATTGCAGCATCATTTACAACAGTGAAGATTTGGAAATAGCTAAGTGTTCATCAGTACATGAGTGGGTAATGGAGACAGACTCATAGATAGAGAGCTGGCTGACAGATGTCAAGGGAGAGGATTTGGGGGGTGGAGGGACTGTGCAAAAAGGAAAAAAAAAGAACTCATGGACACAGACATCAGTGTGGTTGATTGCCTATGGAGGGGGTGCAGGGGAGGTGGAGGAGGGAATAGGGAAGGATAAATGTGATGGAAGGAGACTTGATTTGGGGTGATGAGCACACAATACAGTATACAGATGATGTGTTTAGATTGGTCACCTGAGCCTGTATAATTTTGTTAACCAGTGTCAACATCAATAAATTTAATTTTAAAAGTGTTTTTAAAACATGTTTTCATTAATTATTTTGATAGAGAAGAAAGGAGAGAGATAAGAGAGATAGAAATCTCAATGAGAGAAACATCAATTGGCCATCTCCTGCATGCTCCCTACTGGGGATTGAGCCTGCAACCTGGGCATGTGCTTTGACCAGGAATCAAACTGGGAGCCTTTCGGTTCATGGTCAACATTCAACCACTGAACCACATAGGCCAGGCTTAAAAAATTTTTGTTTTGTTTTTTTAAGATTATTAATAAAATATCCTGCATTTGGGCACTACAGTCATCAAAATATTGTGTATGTTTTACACTTTCCATACCTTTCAATTCAGACTAACCACACATGGCTGCTGCTAACCACATTGAATAGTGTAATTCAAGAATCTTTTTTTTTTTTTTAATTCCTTACCTGAGATATTTTCTTTCCATTGATTTTAGAGAGAATAGAAAGGAGGAAGAGAGAAAGAGCGAGAAAGAGATTGACTGTCTCCCGCATGTGCCCTGACGGGCCGGGGATCAAACCTGCAACCCAGGTACATCCCCTTGACCAGGAACTGAACCCATGAACCTTGGGTGCAAGGCCGACTCTTAGCAATGAGCAACAGTGGCCAGGCCAATCCAAGAGTCTTTTAAGTGGGAAAATGTTTGGTTCAGATTTGCATTATAATAATGAGACGGGACTAGACAGAAAATAGGGACATTCGTATAAAATATGATGAGGGCTTAGAATTATGGGGATGAGTTAGGAGAGCACCGAATCAAGAGATAGTTCTTAGTAATTATGTGTAGGAGCCTAAATTTTGTTTCAATAGACTTTATAGCAAGTAATTTGACTATTTGCCTGGATGTTTCATAAGTCCTTTCAGTTCATCCTAGCCAGTAAATCTAGTATTTTCCCTGCTAACCTATTTCTTCATCAGTGGTCACCATCCCATTCCTTCTAATGCTACACATTCAATTAATCACCAGGTACTGTGGACTCCACCTTCTAAATATCTCTTAACTCTACTTATCTCTACCTCAGCTGTTAACACCTACTAGAATAGGTTCCTCTACCAAAAACTTCATAGTCTTCTGTACAGTTCATTTGTCTCACTCATCACAGTTAAGATTATGTGTCCAGTTTCTTATCATCTCTAGATTATAAGGTTCACGAGGACAGGAATTCTGTCTTGTTTATATGAATGCTCAGCAGCCTCTAGCTTAAGATCTGGTTGTTCTGGACTACTTTGTGGAGAATTTAAGTTTCCTTTCAAATTACATACAGTGTACACAGCATGGTGAAGTGCAAAGACATGGGTTTGGAGTCAACCTGAGCTTGAATTTCATCTGTTACTTACTAGTTTTGTGACCTTGGCTTCAGTTTCCGTATCCATAAAACGGGAATAATGGTAGTACTGCTGTTCTCTAGGTTGTGGAAATTGGTTAAATGAAAAAATACATATAAAACTCAGCATGATGTTAGACTAAGTCCTCAAGAATAATTTGTTATTAATAAGGTCATTTATTTGTAAGCTTTTGCTTGCTCACTGTAACGGTGATTTTTATCAAGTTACTACAGTAATGAGTCTGTTGATACTTGCATATGAGTAATTATAATATATTGAAATTTAGTGAGGTTTATTATAGCATATTCCAAACTACTATAAATACTTATGATTTATAAAATATTTTACTCTAATAATTGATAAAACATTCATAATAATAGCTAATATGCCATTGACCAGGAGAAATAAAGAAGAACCAGTGAAGTAAGAAGTCCTATAATAATATATACAAATATAATAGGGGCTCAATAATTATTGACGATTATGAGAAACTAAAATTTTTATTTTCTAATTACATCATATTGCCGAAACCGGTTTGGCTCAGTGGTAGAGCGTCGGTCTGCGGACTGAAAGGTCCCAGGTTCAAGTCTGGTCAAGGGCATGTACATTGGTTGCGGGCACATCCCCAGTAGGGGGTGTGCAAGAGGCAGCTGGTCGATGTTTCTCTCTCATCGACGTTTCTAGCTCTCTATCTCTCTCACTTCCTCTCTGTAAAAAATCAATAAAATATATTTAAAAAAAAATAATTACATCATATTGGCACATTTTTAGCCCAACAAAAGAAATTGCTCAAAATATGTTTTAAATTTCTGGCCTGCTAACCAGTAGCCCAGCACAGTGCATATAAGAAATTAACAGTCATTTATTGAGTAACTCTTAATATACAAAGCACTCTAATAGGTGTACTCTAAGAGATAAAGATAGAAGAAAGCATGATTTCTGTTCTCTAGCATCTTATAACCTGTTCTAGAAGAGCTATCCGAATCAAGTGAAACAATTGGTGAATTAGACAAGCTAATATTTACTAGTAATTAACTGTTAAACCAATTTTGCCTTGAGATTATATGTTAGAAAGATGATCAGCTTTCTTGAAATTTAGCTTTGATAAAATCACACTGCAGTTGGAGGACCTAATATTATATTTTTTGATGGTTCAGTTTTTCATAGAAAATTGAATTCATTATATAAAGTATGATACTAAGCTGCCTTTTCACAATGTTGAAAACTAAGTTTTGTTGGTTTGCTCCCTTTTGTAGCAAAATTGTGATGGGACAGGCATGATGTACTTCATAGGATGTGGTTATAATGCTTTTCCTGTTGGATCTGAGTATGCCGACTTCCCGAACATGGATGACAAACAGAAAGACCGAGAAATAAGAAAATTCAGATACATTATCCATGCGGAACAGAATGCCTTGACCTTTAGGTATGAAATTCCTTTACATTTATTTTCATTAAAATGTAGCAAGGGCTAGTTGAAATTGAACCACAACCTTTTGGTGTATGGGACAATGCTCCAACCAGCTGAGCCACCCGGCCAGGGCTGAATTTAGTTTACTTTTAGCTGCAGTTTGTTTCCTTTTTAATTTTTTTATTATTCCAATAAATACTCTTTAGAAGTATAACTTTAGTTATACTTCGTCTTTACTGCCTGACCTGAGGCCATCATCAGAGATACTATGGGCCTTCAGATTTATTGAACAATCTTTTTTTCCTCCTTATTCCTTTGCTCTCTAATATAAAATGGCATGAAGTGTATCCCTAAGGTCTTGTATATTTCTGGTATGTAAGCTGTCCTTTGTTTTCAAAATCTAAAGCACATATTTTGTTTTTATAAATATATAGATTTTATTATGAACTAAATTCCTTTAATATAGGAATTTCATTTTGTTAGAGGTTGTAAATGGCATTACCTCCTCCTCTGATGTTAATTTAGATTATTTCCACAAACATTTCTCAGCATTAACCATGAAGGGGTGATCTTAGGGTATTGGAAACTGAATGAAATATTGCTCCTATCCTTAAGAGCTTGGAATACGGTAGGGAATGTGAAAGTGCATTCACCCAACCCAAGTGCTGTCGAAATTCAGGGGCTGCCATGGATGGAGGGAGGTTAGGAGGGAAAAGCTTTAAGGAGAAGCTCGCATTTCAGCTGAGCTTTAAGGTTTGGTAGGATTGTGACAACTGGAGGTACTTACAGGGGAGCCATTGTTGCTTCGGGCAGAGCAGTGGTCTAAAAGTAGGAAGAAAGCTTATGTGTGGGAACATGCAGCTCCAGTGAGGCTGGACCGTGGAGCACTGGGACCAGGTGGGACTGTATAGGGAAGACTGTGAGGTGAGACTTCACTTGGGAACATGGAATGGCGTTGAGAGAGTCACAGTACTGATTGCTTACATTACGGGTATATTGTTTGAATAGGTTTGGTGCATAAAATTGTGTTGGCCTAGTCCAGGTGAACAAATGAGAGTCTGAACTAGAAAGATGGGTAGGGAAGGTGTTGGTGGTGGCAGATGGCTCACTCTGAGCAGAGGGAATCGTGGAACCAGGAAGTACAACCCCTGCAGCCCCAGCTGAGAGCACCTTAGTCCTAAATACCCCATTCACACAGCTCCTCCCTGCCTGTGCTCTTCATCACAGATTGTATGGAGATATGGATATGTCAAATTTAAATGTTCCTTAAATAAAAGTATCCCATGTTAGGGAAGGGGGTAGGGAAATATATCTCTATCCAGAACTTTAATATTACAGTAAAGCCTCGATATAACAGACTAATATGGGCAAGGGGCTGTCTGTTAAAGCTGAAAGTCCATTATATAATAAAATTGGTTTTCTGCATGTGTATGTTAAAAAATCGACAAACTAGTTCACCAATTTTTACTTATGTAGACATGTTTGTATAGTTAAAATTAAGTATGTAGAAAGCTTAATTTCACAGAAAACTTTTCTATATGTATTACTATAAATTTAAATTTATTCTGAATAGGTCTAGTAAATGCCTGCGTTCAGTAGTCACCGAGTGTAAACAAACGCACACGCTGGGCGCGGCTTAGCACATGTGGAAACATCAGCTGGCACATGTGATTATGCTGCAGAAAGTCACGCCACGCGACAATGGAACAATACCATGCACCATGCGGTGTGATCGTGTGCTATTGATTCACCAAATACTGTTCAGCAGTGACTCTTGGATTTAAATATGTAAACTATAGTTGTAGATATGTAATATTTATGTTGGTGAAATTATTACAATGTTTTTTTCCAACATATAGCCTATATGCTAAAATTTGTTAAAAATAACAGTGAGTTATATAAGCAAATAACCTGTTAATTATAAGCAAATCTTAAAATTAACAGGGATTTAATGGAATTTTGACCATTAAATCCAAAGTCTGTTAAATTGATGTCTGTAAAACCAAGGATAACAGTAAATTTATTAGTTTAGTAAGCATTTATTAAATATCCACTGGGTACCAGATAAGGGGATAGGTCATTTGGCTACCATTAGTTAATGTCATAAACATTAGACATCATAAACTTTTAAGGGGGGGTGTTAGTTCTGGCCCCTGGTTTTGGCATTAGAAAGAAGTACTTTCTTAAAGAACATTGTGTTCTCTTCTCTCTCTTACTGTTTTCATTTACTTTGTAATATAATACTGAAATCTTGCCAGATTGCTTAGAATAAGTAAATTTTGCTTATAATAATTGTCATGTTCAGGTTATATTTTAACATTTATGAGTTTAGATTTTGAATACTCATTAATTCAGAAAGAATAAGTTTCACTTATTGTTTATAATGTTGTAAATCTGCTCTTAAAGCAGATGTTTTATTTTTAAAGATTTCTCTGAAATATAACTTACCCTTTTAGAAACTATCCTTTTAATATTTTATACACTTTTTGTAGGTGTCAAGAAATAAAACCAGAAGAAAAAAGTATGATTTTTGTGACAAAGTGCCCATGTGATGAGTGTGTACCTTTAATTAAAGGTGCAGGCATAAAACAAATCTATACAGGGGATATAGATGTTGGAAAAAAGAAGGCAGACATCTCTTACATGCGATTTGGAGAACTTGAAGGTGTTAGCAAATTTACAGTAAGTAAGACACACTTTTTTCCAAATATGTTTCCTATTAATGTTGTTTGGTACTCTGCCACATATTTTAACTTAGTAATTCCCACCCTTTTAAAGAGTTTCAACAAACTGTTATCACAGTTTATTTTTATGTACAAGCACTTGCCTAATTACAAAATTTCAGTTTAGGATCTCTGCCTTATGAATTTATTATCTCTGTAGAGAGAATTGTATTGACCTTACAGATATTGAATTAGCAGACCCTTTGGTGCTTAACAAAAGAAAATCTCTGAACTACTTCCCTCACCCTTCTTTCTGGCTTGGATGGAGCAGTAAACAAGGTGAAAATAGTTTAAGGTTACAGAAAAGATAGGGAGGGAGATTTAATGTCATACACACACACACACACACACACACACACACACAGTACTGAGGTAGTTCATGCAAAACTCAGATAATTTATATAAAATATAAATGTAACTTTATTTTTTTTTACTGTTTAGGTGTGTGTTTTTTTGTGTGTTTTTTAAATGTTTTCTTTTTAGGAACAATTGCAAATATACACAAAAGTTCAAATACTCTGCTAGAAACTTTTTTCCAAAAACATTTGAGAATAAGTTGTTGACATGATACCAGATTACTCTTAAATACTTCATTGTATATTTTCTTAAACAATATATTCTCCTATATAACCATAATCTAACCACAAATCTCAAATTATCATTAACACATTACTGCCATTTAGGCCAGAGATTTCATCAGCATTCACCAGTTGCCCCAAATGTTCTATATAGTAAAAGGGTCCTGTCCAGAATCATGTATTGCTTTTTAATGATAATTCTGGAATTTAAGGTAACACTTATATATTAGAAGTTGCAGTGGATACAAAAGACATATAATATTATTGTTTATACATTTCAACTTTTCATTTCTGTTTTGAGTCCAGGTTCCTGGAATATATACAGGGGAGGGAAAAATTAGGTTTACCGCTGTGAGTACACGAAAAGCAGTTTATTCTTGTATTATTATTTATTAACCAGAGGCCCTTTGCACGAAGATTCGTGCAATAGAACTTCCTTCACCTGGCTGCCGGCCCCGGGGACCCAGGCCTTGGCTCTGCCACTGCCTTCCATCTTCTTTCAGGGTCGGGCTTGGACCCCGGAGGCAGCAGTACGGGGGTGGGCGCTGCCGCCGCCCGGGTCCCTCAGCAGTGGGGGGTGGGGCAGCGCGTGGGGCTGCCATCTTTGCTGGGTTAATTTGCATAGCACCCCTGATTGGCTGTGAGCATAGCGAAGGTACGGTCAATTAGCATATTGCTCTTTTATTATGTAGGATTATTGTATTATTTATTATTATTATTTCATATCCTCACTTATGATTTATCTTTTAGGTAATGATGATTGATAATTTAACTTAATTTGCCCACCCCTGTAAAGCACCTAAAAGATACTTATTAAACTATAAATACATTTAAAATTTAAAAAATATAACAACATACTATCTAATTTCTGTGTGTATGAAGTATCACAAATTTTTGCTTTTTAAATTTTTGTCCTGTATTTTTGTCTTTTATCTCATTTTATTTAAAGTTTATCACTACTTTATTTATTTATTTATTTATTTTAATTTTTTAAAAAATATATTTTATTGATTTTGTACAGAGAGGAAGGGAGAGAGATAGAGAGTCAGAAACATCGATGAGAGAGAGTCATCGATCAGCTGCCTCTTGCACACCCCCTATTGGGGATATGCCCGCAGCCAAGGTACATGCCCTTGACCAGAATCGAACCCAGGACCTTTCAGTCCCCAAGCCGACGCTCTATCCATTGAGCCAAACCGGTCCCGGCTTATCACTACTTTAAAAAGAAAAGGGGAGGCTCTAAAAGAAGACATGGGAAAGATTCCTTTTCTGTAAAACTAAACAAAAGCTTACATCCAGCAAGTCAAGGAGAAATCTCCAGTTCTGTGGTTTTGTTTTCTATCTCTTCATTCACCTGAGTGTGAGAAGAATTTTTCAAATTCTCTTTATAAAGATTAAGTAGCCTAGCATTTCAGGACTGTGTGTGATGGGTGAAGTGAATTCGGAAATATCTTGCTTACTGGTGGATTTTAGTAGCTTGTCAATTGTACAGAGAATGAAGAGATGGGCAGAATGTAAGCTAGGGCAGGAGAAGTGGAAGGGCCAGGAAAACAAAGGGAGGGAAGGCTCTCTGAGCACAGCTGTGACACAGAAACACCCGTGTGGCCAAGACCCACCCAGGAAGCCTCCCTCAGGTGCACTGTTCTCTCCCAGTGAACATTAGCTTTCCAATCTGCTCCTTCCCCTTGTCTGGCCTGTTTGCAATATTATGTAAATGATTTAAATTGCCTGGTGAGCTAAACACCTAGTTTTGTAAATACCAGCAACTGACATGAACTAGTACTTATCTTAAGTTTGAATTTTAATAATTATTATACTTTTAGACTGGCAAAAGTAGTATAAGAATATTAGTAAATTTGGTATTTTTATTTATTTTTAATATATTTTATTGAGTTTTTTACAGAGAGGAAGGGAGAGGGATAGAGAGCTAGAAACATCGATGAGAGAGAAACATCGATCAGTTGCCTCCTGCACAGCCCTACAGGGGATATGCCCACAACCAAGGTACATGCCCTTGACCAGAATTGAACCTGGGACCCTTGAGTCCGCAGGCCAATGCTCTATCCACTGAGCCAAACCGGTTAGGGCAAATTTGGTATTTTTAAAAGATTAAAGCATATTAAAATTAACTTTGTATGAAAAATGTTTGCTCTTTTCTTTGAAGTGTCATCATATACCTTAAGGTCAGTGGTTCTGTTCTGTGGGGTTATTGCTAGTTAGACTAGGGCTGGGCAACAGTACTTTCAAAAGTAGACTTTTGCCAGTATAAACCCATGTCCATTTAATCCTAAACTCTCATGTGGATTTTTCTGTTAGATCATGTTATTTTTTTTTTTAATTATGAAAGTAACATATGCTCATTGTAGAGCACTAAAAAAATAAAAAAGGACTTATATTATCCTGTAACTCATAGATACTGTTGTTAACATGTTATATTTTCAGTCAGTGAAAATTCTTCAAAAATAATTTTTTACATGTAATAAACATTAATATTTTAATAAAAATGATTTTAAATATAATAATATTACCAAAACTATACCAACGTAGTATAATATCACCAAAGTTGTAGGAAATATTAAAAATTTGTAAATAACAGGGTTACTTCTGTTATATTCTAAAATATTTTTTCTTCTGGTTCTGTGTTGGTTCATTAGTTTATGTTGTTCATTATATTTCACAAATGAACAAGAAAAATCATTTTTTTTAATTTTTAATTTTTAAAATTTTTTTATTTTTAAATATATTTTATTGATTTTCCACAGAGAGGAAGAAAGAGGAATAGAGAGCTAGAAACGTCGATGAGAGAGAAACATTGACCAGCTGCCTCTTGCACAACCCCTACCGGGGATGTGCCCGCAACCAAAGTACATGCCCTTGACCGGAATCGAACCTGGGACCTTTCAGTCCGCAGACCAACGCTCTACCGCTGAGCCAAACCGGTTTCGGCAAGAAAAATAATTTTTAATAATTATATATTTCAATCTATAGATACACCTTATTTAACAATTGTTCTGTTGTTCGACACCTACATTGCTTCTAAATTTTTACAGTTGGAAATAGTCTTTTTATGATCATCCTTAAATGTAAACTCAGGATTACTAATTTTTATTCTGCCCAAATTAATAGATATCAGTGGCTTGACAAGTTTTAAAACGTGCCTTTAAAATGAATTTTTATATAGGACTTCTCACTCTTTATAAGTTCTCTTTTCCTCGTGCTAACCCTGACCGTCCCATCTCTATAGCCGGCCAACCAGTTCTTGACGGCCTCCCTTCCCAGGACTTTTTTCCACGTGGTGAAATGTTTATTTTTCTTGTCCCCATGATATTAGCTAGTTTATCTGATGAATCAACTGATGCTATGGAAAAGGCTCCCAGGTACTAAACACTTAATTGTGCCTTTCTGGAGATAGTTCCCTGGTGGTTAAGTCATTAAGTGATTCTGATAATGGGGATTTCTAGCCCAGGAAATAAGGAAGGGCTGTGCTATGAGATCCTGATTACACTCATTTTTCTTATCTGCTGCTTCAGCCTTTGCTATAATATCTGAGAATCTTCAGGCTTCCCTATTTCTTTCTGAATAGTTAAAGTGGAAAACTAATCAGAGAGGTGATGTGATATATAAATAATCTATATATATAAAAGCCTAAGTGACTGTTCAACAGGTAGCTATGATGTGCACTGACCACCAGGGGGCAGATGCTCATTGCACAGGCATGGAAACATGGAACAGACTGATGAGTTTCAGAGGAAGTGGTGAGGGAGGAGGGTGGGAAGAGATTAACTAAAGATCTTACGTTCATACTAGAGACCCAGTGGACCTATTCATGTACCGGTGGGGTCCCTCAACCTGGCCTGCACCCTCTCGCAATCTGGGACCCCTTGGGGGATGTTGGACTGCCAGTTTAGGCCTGATCCCTGCAGGCCAGGCCAAGGGACCCCACTGGTGTACAAATACGTACACCGGGCCTCTGGTATCATATAATATATGAAGTATATATTAAAAAAAAAGAGAACTTATGAAGTATATTATATGATACCAGAGGCCCAGTGCATGAATTCGTGCACGGGTGGGGTCTAGCCAGCCGCTCTGATGGGGGCCCATTGGGCTGGGCTGGTGGGGGACAGGCGCTGTGGGCAGTTGGATGGCCTACCTGCCCCCGATGGGGGTGTCCGGGGCTGATCAGGGCCCAGATCAGGCTGGTTGGCTGCCACAGTGCAGAGCCACCGGTTGTTCTGGTTTTTCTGCTGTTTTTGTCACTGGGCTTTGATATATATATATATATATATATATATATATATATATATATATATATATATATATAAACTATATTAAAAGGCAAGATAATCTTGACCTCTGGTTTTTCTGCCGTTTTTGTCACTGGGCTTTGATATATATATATATATATATATATATATATATATATATATATATATATATATATAAACTATATTAAAAGGCAAGATAATCTTGACCATATTTTCATTCTTTAATATCAGGGCCTTCTCTTATAAGATCAGAAGGACCTGAAGATAGAGTATGAGATGGTGGAAATTCTATAGTATTGGCAGACCCAGATTCTAATTCTATTGCTGCCTTTAGTTAGTGTGTAACCATGAGCAAGTCACTATACTTTTCTGGTGTTACCTATAAAATGAAAGTAAAGGCTTTAAAGTTCATTTCTTCTTTAAGGATATTGATTTTGATCCCAGAAGTCATATCCTTCAGGGACTCAGGTCCTTCAGTGTCATTAGGGCTTAGTTGGTATAGATATGCTCTTTTTTCTTATGCTTTTGAAATTGTTTTGATATTTGAGAGCAGGGTGCTGAAATACTATTTATTAAATCCTTCTTAAACATATAAATAAAATGATTGTGCCCTTTTGCAGTGGCAACTGAATCCAGCAGAAACTTGTGTTCTTGAACAAAATGAGCCTGAAAGCAAAGAGAGTAAGTATTTACAAGTCCTTTGTTGAGGTTATCCTTAATGCTGAGAAGAAATAATACATTGTGAATTTTAATGAAATTGTTGGAAATTGTTGTAGTCTTAGACAGAGCATACTCTTTTTCCAGGTTCGATTTTTGCCACTCAGTTTTCTCACAAGCATTTGTTTACAGGTATGATGGAAAGTACTGGCTAGTAATTAGTCCTGCATAATCTGAAGTTTAATATAAATAATCGTATACAAATTGATTTCATAAATTAAATTTATATGAAATAGTAAACAACAGTGTTCTTCCATACCAAACAAGAGTTTTTTGGATAGTTTGACAGGAAAGCTACATTTAAGTAGTACAGCTGGATCGAGGGCCAAATTATGAGGATATGTGCATTCTTATTAGAGTAAAACCACATTTGCTCAGATTTGTCAGAGGCTAGAAATGTTCTGGGTATTTTCATATTCTAATTAACTGTCAGTCATCACAGCTACCATAAATGAATTAATAGCCTTCAAAGCTTTATTATTTGCATACTGACACAGATATTTTTGAAAGTAATAGAATCTTTGAGAGATTTACAATTTCTTACACACATTAACTGAACTTTAGTTATTGGTGTACAATATTATTTTTAAATACTAGCTATGCTAGCTTTTTTATTGTATTCTAGGTAAGTGGAAGTTTATAAAGTAAAGTTTTCTTGATAATAACAATGATTTGATTATCCTGAAAAATCAGGAAATAACTTTATGTAAATATCTTGATTTTCTTTGTTATGAATTAATTTTATTCAAGTAGTAATCTGGACAAAAATACATATTTATGCTTCAGCTTTCTTTTTTAAAATTTATCAGGAAAAATAAGTGAAAGGAAAAGAAAGATATACCCAGAGAGGGACAAAAGTAGGTTTAGAGTTGTGAATAAATGATACAGTTTATTCTTATATTATTAATTATTGTATTGCTTTCCATATGAACAACTAAAAACCTACTTTTACCCCACCCATCATTTATGTGGATCTGATTAAAGAATGTATATTCAATAACAGTGTTTGAGGGGATCAGTTAATAATTCCCTATTATTAGAGAAAGGACTCAAAAAGTCCTAACCATAAAAAGATGGATTAATTTATCTATTTTAAAATTAAGAATATATGTTCATCAAAAGATACCATTAAAAGCAGACAAAAGCCATGGAATAAGAGAATATATTTATCACTTATAATCAACAAAGGACTTGTATCCAGGATTTATTGTTCCTAGATCATTAAGGAAAGGAAGATATGCTGTGGTTAGAAGTCCCAAGATTGGAGGGAGGGGTTCATGATTAGGAGAAAATAAGAGAAAGGCGTCTGCTGTGCTGGCAGTGTTTTATTTATTTCCTGGATGATGGTTAAATGGATGTTTGCTTTGTGACAGACAGTTCATTGAACTGTTAAGCTCATGTTTTGTATTCATTTTTGAAGAAGTGTTTTATATCAATAAATAATATCCCTGTCGCCCTAGCCAGTTTGGTTCAGTGTATGGAGCATTGGCCCGTAGAGGGAAGGGTCCCCAGTTCAATTTGTACCACGTGCCTCGGTTGCAGGCTCCATCCCCGTCCCTGGTCTAGGCGCTTGCAGGAGGCAACCAATCAATTGATGTTCGCATCGGATGTTTCCCTCTCTCCGTATCTCCCCTTCCTCTAAAAATCAATGGGAAAATATCCTCGGGTAAGGATTAACAATAATAACAACAACAATAATAAATTAAAATAAACAAATAAATCTCTGTCTTTCTCAATGCTATAACAGCTTTATTGAGATCTAATTCATACACCATAAATTTGCCATTTAAAATATAGAATTCAGTGGTTTTTACTGTATTCACAGTTGTGCAGCTTCACCACAACCTAATTTCAGAACATTTTCATCATCTCAAAAAGAAACCATTTCATTTATATTTACTCCCATTTTCACTCCCCCTATCCCCAGACAACCACTAATCTACTTTGTTTTTATGAAATCATATATTCTGACCATTTCATATTAGTAGATTACTTTCTAATTTTGGAATCAGCTGAGAAACAAGACAGGACTCAAATAGATGAAAATTAAAATACCAGTTTATTGCAAGACTGAGGCTTGACCTTTGGCCAAATCAGGCTTTATGGTATTTGTCCTTCCTTACCTCTCCTCCTTACCCTCCCCAACCAAGTCTAGACCTTGAAAAGGTGTTCAGCTCCGAGGAGACCTGTTAGTTTATGCCCTCTCGGTTCCAGCAGCAGGGACAGAAGAGAAAGCAGGCAGGCATTGTGAGTAATCACTTCCACTCTGTAACTGGAACTCAAATATCCCACACCATTCTTCTTAAGAAATCACAGGGCATTGAAGAAAATAAGGGAAATATCCAAATACTCCTGTTTCCTTGGAAAACATAGAAATAAGAGGAACAGTTTGATAGAATTAAATTAAATACCACAGTCAGTAAACACAAAGCCAGGTTACCTTGGGGACAAACATCCATGTGAGTTGGGATCTTGAGAATAAGGAAGCTGTTGCCGCTGCTAAAACTAAAGAACTAAACCCGAGACTCACATTAGCGTGGGGTCCTCCGCAGAAACTAAATGTTCCCACTCAGGGACGCCTTCTGGGAGAAGCAAATGCACATTTTCTCAGAAGGAAAGTGATCCCAGAAGTGTATTATGAGCTTCTAAAACGAGGCGAAACTGTTAATACTGATCGCTACCAGTAACAGATAATCAATTTAAACCATGCTTTGATCATGAAATGACCAGTAGTAATTTTGCTTCATGATGACGCACCATCACACACTTCAAAACCAGTTAAAGACGCATTAAAAGGTCTTGCCTGGGAAGTATTAACCCAGCCACCGTATTCACCAGACTTTGCTCCTCCAGATTACCACTTGTTCTGATCGATGGCACACGCACTTCAAATCATATGAAGAAGTAGAAGATTGGGTTTCTGAATGGTTTGCCTCAAAACAAGAAACATTCTACTGGGACGGTATCCATAAATTACCTGAAAGATGGGGGACATGCGTAGCTAGCAATAGACATTACTTTGAATAAAGCACTTTTGATGTTTCTCTTGAAATTATCGTGTTTTCTTTGATTACAGAATCCTCCATTATTAACCAGTACACCTGCTGAAGGGCATCTTGATTACTTTCAAATAATTGCAATTATGAATGAAGCTGCTATAAGCATTTGTGTACATTTTTTTGTGTGAACATGTTTTCACTTATTTTGGATAAATACCAAAGAGCATGACTGCTGGATCATATGATAAAGAGTATGTTTAGTTTTGTAATAAACTGCCAAATCGGCTGTACCATTTTGCACTCCCACCAGCAATGAATATGACTTCCTATCGTTCCACATCCTCTCTAGCATTTGGTGTTGTCAGTGTTCTACATTTTGGTCATTCAAATAGGTGTCCAGTGGTATCTTGTTCTTTAAATGAACTGGTGGTAAATTGCCCAGTATTTTCAACGGCGTTTCTTAAGGCATTGGGCTAATTTAAACACTCAGTCCATGCTAGGCACATGTTAGTAGGAAGGTCTTTTTATTTATTTATTTTAATCCTCACTCAAGGACTTTTTAAATTGACTTTGAAGAAAGAGAGAGAGAGAGAGAGAGAGAGAGAGAGAGAGAGAGAGAGAGAGAGAGAGACATTAATCAGTTGCCTCCTAGATGAGCCAAGACAGGAGATCAAATCCAAGATCTAAGTATGTTCCCTGACCAGGAATCGAACCTGCCACTTTTTTTAGTATATGGAACCCATGCTCCAACCAACTGAGCCACCCATCCAGGGCAGTATCGTATTGTTTAGTATATATTGTAAAATTATTTTTTTTACCGTTTCCCCGAAAATAAGACAGTGTCTTATATTAATTTTTGCTCCCAAAGATGCGCTAGGTCTTATTTTCAGGGAATGTCTTATTTTTCCATGAAGAAGAATACGGTACACATTTATTGTTAAATGAAAATAAAGGACATTTATTACCTGTATAAGGTACGGTAGTACGGTAGTTGTCAACACAAACCAGACAAACTGTGAATCCTACAGTATCTAGAATTTACTCATTATTCAATGACAATCATGTCATCATCTTCTGGAACATCATCATAACAATCCAATTCCTGAATTTCCTGGTGAATTTCTTGTGACTCCATTTCTTTCAGAATCAGTGGACCAAATCTCTCATGTGTAGCCTGGGGGGGGGGGGGGGGGGGCGGGCTTATTTTCGGGGGATGCCTTATATTTCACTCAGAAGGAAACCTATAAGTAGGTCTTATTTTCGGAGGATGTCTTATTTTCAGGGAAACACGGTAAAATATATTTTATTCATTTTTTTACAGAGAGGAAGGGAGAGGGATAGAGAGAAACATCGACGAGAGAGAAACATTGATCAGCTGCCTCCTGCACACCCCCTATTGGGGATGTGCCTGCAACCAATGTACATGCCCTTGATCGGAATCGAACCTGGGACCTTTCAGTCCACAGGCCGACGCTCTATCCACTGAGCCAAACCGGTTAGGGCGGTAAAATTATTTTTAAGAAGCAATGGGAAACAAAGGATTCAGGATAGCAGTTACTTTCAAATGGGGTGAAAGAGGAATGGGATTAGATCAGGGAGCACACAGGAAGTAATTTTGTTCTAGTTTTTGGGTGGTGTTCTTGAATATACATTTTCTTACTATATATCTTCTTTTTTAAGAGAGAGAGTAGGCTTTCCCAATCTGCCTCCAGAAGGCAAGACTGCGCCCTCCTAATCAGGTGTCCTTATGGCTAAGAAAACAGAGCAGAGCGGAAAACACAGGCTTGGAGGGCACGCAGGTCCCTGGGAAGACCAGAAGCAGAGGGCCGGGCGGGAGGAAACTTTGGGAGATGGTGGATATGTTCATCACCTTGACTTCAGTGATGGTTTCTGGGATGCATACTAAATCAAAACTCATCACATTGGACACTTTAAATACAATTTCTCATACCAATTAAGCTTTTAAAATCAAAAGACGATGAGAGGTTGGAGCCAACCTCTTCTCCCATGCAGGGATGAGTGAGTTCTGTCATCCTCTCCGTGGAGGAGTGTGGGAATGGTGGAGCCTTCCCCGCATTCGCCATGCTCCACAGACTGTCCTCACATCCTTAAAGGAGAAGGGGGTGCGTTTTGTATCCTCCCAGCTAATAAAAGTAATAAATGTTCTCCAAAAAATGTTTGATGAATTGTTCTTACACTGTTCTGAGCCCTTTTTTAAAAAAATATATATTTTATTGATTTTGTAGAGAGGAAGGGAGAGAGATAGAGAGCTAGAAACATCGATGAGAGAGAGAGTCATCGATCAGCTGCCTCTTGCACACCCCCAACCGGGGATGTGCCCGCAACCAAGGTACATGCCCTTGACCGGAATCGAACCCGGGACCCTTCAGTCCCCAAGCCGACGCTCTATCCATTGAGCCAAACCGGTTTCGGCCTGAGCCCTTTTTTTAAAGGTCAGATACTATTACTTGAGTGAGTTATCTGGAATCTATCTTCAACAGTTGAGCATGTTAAGATTAAATAAATGAATATTCCTTTTGAACTTAAACATTATTTTGATCTTGCAACCTGTATGACTTTAACAAATGCAAACATATTTGAAGTGAAGTTCTCCTGACGTTGTGATTCTTGAACACTAGATGGAGTGGTGCGCCCCATCCCTCCGAAGGAAGACGTGCACCCGCACAAGAAGCTGTGTCTCGGGAACCACTGAGGAGTCCTGTCTGAACTGGAGTGAAGACTTCAAGAATTTTCATTGCACTTTAAAAAGTCAGCCTTGTTCACTCAGACAATAAGGATGGACTTTGTAAATAGTTGAAAAAAAATTTGAGAACACTAATTTATTACTAGCGTATGAATGATGTTAATGATAGTGTTTTGAGATTTGTTTGTTTTCCAGAACATAGTACTCTGCTCTTTTGTTACACTAAATGGAGTACCGGTAATAGAGGTATAATGGGATTGATTTTCCCCCATTTGCTTTACCTTAGCCACTCTAAACAGCAGTGTGGTTCACTGGAGGTCACATCTCAGCAGAGAAATGCACACCTTTTAAGAAATATTAATTCACTTGGATTATAACTGTGACAATCAATAAACTGCTCCAAGGATATAAATGACAACCTAGCCAGTTTATTTTAAATATGTTTTTATTTATGTCAGAGGGAGGAAGGGAGAGAGAGAGAAGAATAGAAACACCAATGATCGGCTGCCTCCTGCACACCCCCTACTCGGAATCAAGCCTGCAAACCGGGCATATACCCTGACAGAATCCAACTGGTGACCTCTGGTTCATGGATGAACACTCAACCATTGAGCCAACCTGGTCATTAAAAACAATTTTTTTAAAATCCTCACCCAAGGATATGCTTTCCATTGAGAGTGGAAAGGAGGTTGGGAGGAGAAAGGGAGGAGAGAGAAAGAGAAAGTTCAATGTGAGAGAGACATTGATGTATCCAACCGAGTGTCAAATCTGTAACCTAGGTATGTGCCCTCGTGCAGAATTGAACCTGCGACCCTTCAATGCGAGAGTTGACACTCAAGCACTGGGCCATGCCAGCCAGGGCCCACCTGGCCATTTTAGAGAGTCTGTGAATCACCAAAAGTTGACATTTATACCCAAAGCTTTCTAACAACCAGAATTTATTTAAGATTGAGTCACATAAATGAAGTTAGTGGACCTTGTCTGCATTACTAAAAGTTTATTTTATAAAGGTTATTAATTTTTCTTAAGTCTTTCATATGTAGAAATCACAGTGATTTGTTGGACTACAGTGGTATATCACTGATTTAGGATAGCAATAGGAAAATATTATTTTGAGACTATTACTATTTGATAGCACTTACTCCTGAAATCACTAGCAATGAATCTTCAATTTGGTTATGATTTTAACAGAGAAGAAATAGTTTGGAACATTGAAACTAGCTTTTTAGAATTCTATTTATAATGATGACCATTTTCCCTCCACATAACTAACACCAGGTGTCTCATGGCTTTGAATTCAAGGCCTTTCAAAAACATTCGCAAACCTTAAGCATACTGCAAGTCATGAAAGTACACTTATGTTCAATTCAGTTACATCATTCCAAACTGCTCTTCAGATGTGAAACATCCCTCTCTCTCTCTCTCTCTCTCTCTCTCTCTCTCTCTCTCTCTCTCTCTCTCTCTCTCTCTCTCTCTTTCTCTTTCTCTCTCTCACACACACACACACATTTTCAGAAAATTACTCCAAAGCTGAAGGTTCCCGCTTTCCACTCTCCTCCATTACAGAGGGAGTTCAGTGGCCGTGCCCACAGGCCGAGGCAGGCCGCCCTGAGGACCTGCTCCCCGGCTTGGCTCTGCTGTCCCTTCCTGTCCGTGACAGCACGTGGCTTCACAAGGCCTTCTGCTGGTTCCTCAGAATTGCACAGGATAATCCAAATCCTGACCAGATACCCTTGATTGTACCGAAGGCTGTTTAGTTCCACTGGAAGTTCAAAGTCATCATAGCAGGCAGTTGAGAACTATCCTAAACATTTTTACACAAGGTGCAGGCATGGAAGAGAGGGGAGAGGAGGGTTGGTTAGGCTCTTAGAGATAACCAGTGGTTAGGCTCTTCTCTAATATTTATCAATATGCAAACACAGGTTTGTTTACATCTCCAGTTGCTTTCATACACTAATTTTATGTTCTTTAAAGTTTTCTCGGATTTGTTGTTTTACTAATATGTCACTCCATCAGATGTTTTATAAATCGGTCAGTAAATATTTTGTAAGACCAAAAGCCTGGAGTACTGCCAGGTTTATAGATTTATTGTTGGGTGTTGGAGTGGGATGGATATCAGAAGATACATACAGATGGGAGAAACATACAAATGGGGAAAACTATAATATGATTCGGAAATGGAAATTTGATATTTCCATAGCACTATTAAAATGGTCATGATAATGCATCTTTTTCTGTACAACCGGCCAGATTTCAGAGCTTATTGAGACTTTACTATGTCGTACCAGAAGGGAAGCTCCATGAGGCAGGGATATAGATATATAGTTATAGATAGAGGGTTTTTTTAACTGCTGAATCCAGTGTCTACAACAGTTCCTGGCACATAATGGGCATTCAGTATTTGTTGAGTAATCAAATGACTGCTGGACGCTGGCCAGCCCCTGGTGATGTGTAAGAAATTCTCCCTGATCTCAAGAAGCTCACAGTCTAGTGAAAGACACAAATACGTTATCAAGTCGTAGAGAACAATTCTCAGAATGTGGTCCCTGCCCCAGCAGGTTGGCATCCCATGGGGACTTGTTAGAAGTGCGCCTTCTCAGGGCTCGTCCAGACCTTGAATCAGACACACTCTGGGGGCGGGGCCTCGCTGGGGGCGGGGCCTCGCTGGGGTGGGGCCAGGCCCTCCAGGTGGTAATGATGAGCTTCCGGGTTGAGAACCTCCCTGTGGGTGTACTTAAGGAGCAGGCCATGGGCCTCATTGAGTATGACTAGCACACATTTTTCCATTTTTAGTTTTGCTTTTAATGTAAGTGCACATGTTGACAGATTGGCTGGAGGTTGTAGTAGTAGATTCAAGGATTTCCATTATTGTAAGTTTAGATACATTAGTAAAATTATACCTGCACATTTAAAATTATCAAATAGTTCATTAAAACTTACTTTGAAGCAATCGTCTCCCCTTATCCACACATCACCCTCCCCGGAGGCACTCAGGTTTGACTATTCTAGCTGATTCTTTTGTATTTATCTCCAAACCTCCAAATAGTTTTTCAGTTTTAGGCTTTTATATTTTGAATTTCCATTGTGGAAGGCTTTCTTTCACTTCAGTCTCCTCTCCACACACTTCCGTCTTCCGACTATTGCTATACTTTTATTTTGGTTACATCGATATTCATTATGACAATGGCTATTCACAGTTTGTCATGTTGTGCACTATGATTATTTTTCCTTTCCTATTGAACTTATTTTCCTGAATTTAAAAATTGTATTTTTGGGATGGGGGTTGGGTTTTTTTAATTTTCTTACTAATCCATAGCCAAACTTTTCTCCCAATTGTATAACCTTCTCTCAGTGCATCCAATACATTAGGTATCCTTAAAAAATCCTTCTCTGCCTTCTATCTAAAAAGCCTCTGACTACCTCCAGTCTGCACAGGCTCTCCCCGGCTCTCCCTCATGTGTCCGGGGGTCCCTGTCTCCTGGGACCCGTTTTTTCTTCCTCAGTTTGGTGAGGCATCTCTTTCAGAAGATTCCTGAGAAAGGGCACATGTGGTGGGATGTCTTTCAGATAGATTATTGGGAACAGTTATGATATTGTGAGTATCTGTAGTTTTTATTTTATTCTCACATTTAATTATAGATTGAGAATAATTTTCCCTCCAAATTTTGAAGGCACTGTTTTATGATTGTTGTTGCACTACTAGAATTAGTTTTGAGTTTTGCTTGAAACCCCACCCAGAGTGACTCAGCACTAGATATTCTAGGCTAATGTGGCTCCTGCACTGCAGCGCCTCCTGGGACTGCACCTCCATGGGCACAGCTTCCACCTGCTGCCACTGAGTCCCCGTTCTCTCTGCCTGTACACTTATGTTTAAAATAAACAAAATTCCTCTGCTTTCATTGTAATGATTTTTGTGGGAAAACAGGTAAATTTATATGCTCATTTCTCCATTTTTGTAATTTCTGTAATGTTTTAACTTTAAGCATCAAATTCTTTTCCCGTGGTTATTTTAAGCATTTTAAATCACATATTTAGTACAAATAGCCACCTCACAATGTCACTGTGTGTATTTTCCTTAGGCATAAGCCCCCACAATGTGCCAGAGGAGTACGTGTTCTGCCAGGGTGATTTTTAAGGTTTGATGGAGACAAAGCATGCTTTCTGGAAAACAACCTTTGGGATAAAGAGTTAAATCTTGTTTGACATCACTATAGCATTTAGATGTTTTTCCACTTGTTGTTTCTGATTGTATATTTTAAAAGGCTTTGCTTACCTGGCTCACTGTGTATTTTGGTTCTAGTGGTTAACTCTCATCTCTGCTTGCAGGAGTCCCCCAGGCGATTTAAGATCCAGTTTAATTTACTCAGTTTGTTAACCTGAGTCTCACCCTGCACCTCCCAACTGTTTACCTCGGGCATCGCCTACTGAGCTCCCCGTGAAGCTTAATCACTTACTTTATGAACGTCTTTGACAATAACTCAAAATATGAAAATACCATTGGTTAGGGGCTGCTACCATATTTAAAAAAACCTTTTATAATACATTTGAGTAGTTTCAGTATGCAGCAATCAAATTCATGAAGTTTTAGTTATCTGTAAAGATTATGTACAGTGGAAAGCAGTGAAGAACTATCTGGTTTTACAAAGGTACCATCCAGCCTCTCTGTCTTATGTGATGACAGAAAGAGCTCATTAGTAAAAGACTAGTGAGTTTTCATAGACGCAGTATGTAGCAGAGTTCTAATTTTATTTTACCGCTTAGTGTCTGTAAGGATGACTGTAGCCCAGCAGGTACTGCTCCTGCCGTCCCTCCCGCCTGCCTCCCGAACCTTTTCCCTTCGGCCATCTTTACTTATGGGTCAGTGAATGGCACCAAGACTCTTCTTTATAAACCTGAACTTTATCCTCAGTGACACTAAGGTACATACTTTCCTGAATGTTTATTTCTAACCCTAACATGTAGGAGAGAGAGAGCAGGGAGCCCAAGTGGGGACAAGCCCTGGTTCATCCCAGTGCTGATGCCCACACCCAACGCACAGACCCCCGGGCACAAGGTGGCATAGGAGCCTGTTTGCTGTTGAGCATGTGCAAACGGAACTGGCTCTTCCTGGTGAGCTGGGGTGGGGGGTAGGGGAGAGGGATGAAAAGCTTGAAGTACCTTGTGCAGTCTGATGTGCACAATCCCAGCGTTCAAAAAGAGCACGAGTTAAGCAAAAACATTTGAATGTACTGTGAGTGCATGATGCCATTGAATCTCAAGAAGTTTAAGCCAGTGAGTGGAGGGCTGCTATTGCAAACCATAACTTCTGACCAACTTCGTTTCATCATATCAACTATGATGATAACCAGTGGCTGCTCTCTGGGTTCTTTATCTGAACACCCCTCAGCTCACTAACATATTTCCGAGTGCTCACTCTGTGCCGGGCACTCCGCAGAGAGGACACGGGGCTTGCCGGTGGGGAGAGGGGCTGGGGAACCTGGTGAAAGAGCTGAAGGGATTAAGAAGCACAGATTGGCCGAAACCGGTTTGGCTCAGTGGTAGAGCGTCGGTAGAGCATCATGTACCTTGGTTGTGGGCACATCCCCAGTAGGGGTTGGGCAAGAGGCAGCTGGTTGATGTTTCTCTCATCGACGTTTCTAGCTCTCTATCTCTCTCCCTTCCTCTCTGTAAAAAATCAATAATATATATATATATTTTTGGCATAGGGAATATAGCCAATATTGTGATAAGTATGTACGGTGCCAGTTGGGTACTGGAAATATTGAGGGGAACACTGTGTAAAGTATATGATTGACTAACCACTAAGCTGAATCCAACACACAATAAAATTGTAAAAGAGAGAGAGAGAGAGAGAGAGAGAGAGAGAGAATAGTAATAAATACTTTGTAAGATCATTAAAAGGACTAGAAATAATGTATGACATTCTTTGCACAATATAGGTGTTCAATAAAAGAAGCTATCTTTTATGTATTTCTTAGACAGTGAATCTGTAATGGCAACACTTTCATTTCTAATTATTCTGGAAGTGGAAACATCTCTAAATAGAATTCCATACACTTTTTATATATTTTATTTGATTTTTTACAGAGAGGAAGGGAGAGAGATAGAGAGCTAGAAACATCGATGAGAGAGTAACATCGACCAGCTGCCTCTTGCACACCCCTTACCGGGGATGTGCCCGCAACCAAGGTACATGCCCTTGACCGGAATCGAACCCGGGACCTTTCAGTCCCCAGACCGATGCTATAGCTACTGAGCCAAACCGGTTTCGGCAGAATTCCATACTTTTGTCTTGTTAAATAGGCTATGGTCTCTAGACACTTGTTTTTTCCTTATGGACTCAGATTCAGTATTTCTGGCAGCTTCAATGCATGATGATGCCTTGAGGCCCTAATGGAGTGAGTCTTCTGTCCCTCTATTAAATAACCTGAAATTGCTCTGTTTGGAAGGGTCCTGTGCTTGCTTTTCCCCCTCTATTTTTTATGTAACTCTTCAGTTTGTCAGCTCACTCTTTTTGTAGCGATGAAAGAAGTTCATGTATCCTACTCAAATTTGTCATGCTTTTACATAGAATAACAATAATTTTTAGAATTGTGTTTAATTCTGAGATGATAAACTTAAAGCTCTCCTACAAACTAATAATTGTTTTAATATGTGAAAAATGAATAAATAACACACAGGCAGCTCGGAGAGCCCAGGAAAGGTGCTGTGGGACAGCCCCGGGGCCAGGAGGGTGTCCCCACTCAGGGCTTGTCTTCATATATAAATAAATTTATGTAGCTAGTTAATCCTCACTGGAGGATGTTTTCCATTGATTTTTAGAGAGAGTGGCAGAGAGGGAAGTAAGGAGAGAGAGAGAGAGAGAGAGAGAGAGAGAGAGAGAGAGAGAGAGAGAGAAACACATCTATTAGTTGCCTTTCTTACTTATCCTGACCTGGGTCTGGGATGGAACCTGCAACTCAGGTATGTGCCCTTGACCAGGAATTGAACCCACGACCCTTCACTGCACAGGACAAAGCTTAACCAAGGAGCCACTTTGGTCGGGCTCATATAAATAAATTTAAATAAGTGACCCTGATTGTGTTGTGATAAGGCCAATTTACTAAAGCAAGCAAATTTTATTAAAGAAGCAAGGCAAGAGAACCAAGATGGTACTGGAGGTAAGCGCTGTAACTTGCTGCTTCCACTAAAATACAGAGCCACCATTCAGAACTGCTTGAAATCTGGCTGAATGGAAGTCCTACAAACTAGAGAAATAAACAAAGTGCATGGAGACTGGCGAGAGGGGTGGGGTGCGGAAGGAGCTGGTCCAACATCCACGGGTGTCATTTATTTCACTCGGCAGCAGAGGCCTCCCATGAGAAGCAAGGGATCCAGCCCCACACAAGACCCCCAGAGCTGGGAAGAGAAGTCCCCTTAACTTTGGGCTATAAAAGCCAGCAGGGATTTAGGCTGAGTAACACGGAGGCTGCTGGAGATACAGGAAGTTCCTCTTAAAGGGCCGGTGCATGAACTTACAGGGTCCTGCTTCCTCTGAGCTCCAGCACTGGGGCAATGGCTTGGGGGATCCAAGGACATACAGGGAGGGACTGGACTGTTTGGCATCGGGGCAGGAACTTGGGGGCAGCTTTCTCCCAGGTGGGAGTACTTGCAGGGGGCATGTTCCTATGCTGCGATCTTCCCCATGACAGAGCTGACTGGCAGCCATATCTGAGTTTCCCTCAGCATGGCTCACACTGTTTGTCCCATCCTGGTGATTGCCTGAGATCCTGCCCTATCTAACTTGCAGCCCCAGATAAGTGGTTTACAGCTGCTTTTCCATATGAATGGCCTATCCTAGCTCAGGCTTTAGACTTTCCTAAAATCTCTCAAACAAGCAGCAGCTGTCATCAGCATGCCCCAAACCTATCAATAAGAGGCCCAAGACCTGTCACTAGCACCAGCCTGCCTTGCTTCATAGCTGGGATGTGTGGGGGCACTTCCTAGCCCAATATAAGTAGCACCCATCTGCAGATCTCTCTCTCTCTCTCTCTCTTTCTCTCTCTCTCTCCCCAGGCAATGGCTAACTTTGCATCTCCCCAGAAGCTGCAGAGCCAGTGCACCCAATGGACAGCTTCAGACCAGAGCAGATTACAACTCTACACAAGCACAAGTGATACACTCAAGGGGCAGATTCAGTGAGCACCAAAGCCCCACTGAAGCAAGTCCTGCTCCACAGGGGTGTCTCCTGCACAGCAGTCTTCTGTAGTCGCAGCTGGCCCTCACAGCCAATTGATCTGGAGTTCAATTCTTCCCAATGATGCCAACAGTAATCAAGGCTAAACTACAACAAAACTGTGCACACACTCCACACAGGGGCGCCCCTAGAATGCCCAACTCAGTGACTGGGGAGGCTGAGGCACTAGGTCCTACAGGACACCTACTCGCAGGCTATACCAATTCCAAGTGACACAGCAGCTCTACCTAATGCATAGAAACAAACATAGGGAGGCAGTCAAAACGCAGAGACAAAGAAATGAAACAAAAGGAAACTACTAGATACAGAATTCAAAACAATGGCTATAAGGTTGCTCAAAAATCTTATTAAGAGCTTCTAGGTACTTAATGAGACTTACAAGAATCTTACTGAGAATGTCAAAGACATGAAAAAGGACCAATCAGAAATTAAGCATACACTAACTGAAATAAAGAATAATTTACAGGAACTCAATAGTAGAGTAAAGGATTCCAAGAATCAAATCAACAATTTGGAAGATGAGGAAGCAAAAACACCCAATCAGAATAACAAAAAGAATAAAAAAATGTGAAAATAGTGTAAGGAGCATCTGGGACAACATTTGCATTATGAGGTACCAGGAGAAGAGAGACAGTAAAATATTGAAAACCCATTTGAAGAAATAATGACAGAAAACTTCCCCCACCTGGTGAAAGAAATAGACTTACAAGTCAAAAAAGTGCAGAGAGTCCCAAATAAGAAAAGTCCAAAGAGAGATCTAGATCAAGACACATCATAATTAAAATGCCACAGGTTAAAGACAAAGAGAGAATCTTAAAAGCAGTAAGAGAAAAGCAGTTAATTACCTACAAGGTAGTGCCCATATGACTGTCAGCTGATTTCTCAACAGAAATATGCAGGCCAGATGCAAGTGGCAAGAAATATTCAAAGTGATGAACAGCAAGAACCTACAACCAAGATTGCTCTACCCAGGAAAGCTATCATTTAGAATTGAAAGTCAGATAAAGAGCTTCCCAGACAAGAAAAAGCTAAAGGAGTTCTCACCACCAAACCAATATTATATGAAATGCTGAAGGATCTTCTTTAAGAAGAGGAAGAAGAAGAGATGGAAGGGGAAAAAAAAACATAAAAAATATGAACAATGAAATGGCAATAAATACATATCTATGAACAATTGAATCTAAAAATCAAAATAAAAAATCTAGTGAACAAAATAAACTAATGAATAAAATAGAATCAGAGGCCTGCAAACATGGAACAGACTGAGGAATCTCTGAGGGGAGGGTGGAGGGCTGACAGGAAGAGGTTACTCAAAGATCTGACATGCATACATGCTTTACTTGTGGGCACAGACAACATGGTGGTGAAGGCCTGGGCAGGCAGGTGCCAGGTGGAGGGGCGCGATGCGGGGACAAAGGGGACATCTGTAATACTCTCAATCTGTAATACCTTCCACAATGGAGATTTTGGTCCCCGCCCTCCAGCCTCCAGCCGAGCTGCTCAGCAGCAGCGGAACCGCAGTCGGAGACCATGTGGACCGGAGCCGGGCTGCGTGGCCCGGGCAGGGACCTGTGCTGGAGCGGGGCAGCGACTGCGGCTCCCCGCCCCGGAGCTGAGCTTCTTCGACAAATACGACCTCCGCTCGGCTTGTGTCACCACGAACAGCCTCATTGCCACGAGCGCATCCCCGGCCGCGGAATCCCACCCGGGCTCTGCCGCCCACCTTTGGGTGGCAGCGCCTTTCCTGGTCCACCTGGACACCAGCACGGCCTCGGAAGGTCTGTTACCCAAGGACTCGCCCCGCCATCACCCAGCTGGTGGGAGAGAGTTCCCGGGAACCTCCTTCCAGCCCACAAGCCTGGTGTGGTCGCGGGGGGAAAACACGGCCCGAACCGAGGCCCCAGCGAGGACCTGCTCAGGAAGACACGCTCCCGGCGGTCCTGGCCGCCTCCGGGTCCATTCCTGCCAGCATCCGCCGGAGCAGGGCGACAGACCCTCCCCTTCCCGGGAGTGTCCACCACGGCCGGCCGGTCCCGCCAGCCCAGACACTGTTCCTCCTGTGCAACCGCGGGGAGCGGAACCTGCACTTCGCTTTCAGCAACTCCATCCGGCCTGTGCCTCACGGCTCTCTGGACGCCCTGCAGAACCCCTGCTACAAACTTCCTCTGCAGAACATTTTTAAAAATATATTTTTATTGATTTCAGAGAGGAAGGGAGAGGGAGAGAGAGAGAGAAACATCAATGATGAGAGAGAACCATTGATAAACTGCCTCCCGCAAGCCCCACATTGGGGATTAAGCCCGCAACCTGTGCATTCGCCCATCGGGAATCAAAGTGTGGCCTCCTGGTTCATAGGTCTGTGCTCAACCACCGAGCCACGCCGGCCAGGCGCTGCCGAATACTTTGGTACAATTCTCCAGGTTCCTTTTTAATTTGTCGTGGCAGTCCCAGAATTCAGGAGAAGGACCTGGCGATTTTATCTTGCCAAGCCTTGAGGCGACTGGCTTCTCTGCTCAGGGAGTAAAAAATGAAACTGCCCCTTTTTCCTTTCCACGTCTCCCCTCCTTTCCTGCATTCTCCCTCAGGGAGGCTTTAACCATTTGCTCTCCAGGGCCTTTGGGGGAGATAAGGGCTTGCCGTGCACAAGCGCTCTGAAAATTGCCCACACCGCGGGGCCTTCTTTTAACATTCTTCTTCCGGTTTCCATATTCCTCTTGCCCTGGAATTTTCCTAGCTTTTCGTTGCCCTGTAACGTTTCTGCACAGGGGCCTCTCATGCAAACTACACCTTAGGAAGAAATCTGCACTGAACTTCTGCCAGTGTTTCTGCCAGCTGAGCCAGTCCTTATAGAGGAATTCCTGGAATCCTATTTCAGCCAATAGGACTGAGGCTTTGCCAGCCAATTGGAGCTTCACAGCTATATTCCCATCAGTTTGTCCCTGACCAATCGGAGTGGCTCTCTTATGACCAGTCAAGACTGTGCCCTGTGGACCAATCCTACTGTGAGGACTTTGGATTCCTCATTTGCATGAGGATGAACCAGTCAAGGATTGGGTGGGTGACTTCTATCTATATAAGTCACCTCTCCTCTGGCTCTGGGAGTGAACTTTTCCGTTAAACCTGAAGATTGTGGTTCTCTGGCCGGAGCTATTGGTGGAGCTGTCTCAGCCGTAGACGGGGCTGGAGCAGAGCCGAGCACAGCTGTTCAGCGGGAGAGGGCCAGCCCCAGGACTTGGCCCCAGGGCTGCCTCACAGCTGTGCTGTCTCACTCGGCTGCTGCAGCACAGCTGAGCTGTTTGCACTGAAGGAAGTTTTCTTCATTTCCTAACGGGGGTTTCCTGTTGGTATTGAGTTGGCACCAATGGCCACGCATTGACAAACCCAGAGTTTAGTTGGTACATCTGTGAGGAGCATGCTGGATAATACTCAGTTTCTTTTGCTGCTCAGTGTGTTTCTGAACGTTTGTTTTAAAATGTATCTTGGACTTGCTAGGGAGAGCCGCAATTACGAGCACTCTGATAATTCCAAACTCTAATTGGCAGCTGGAGGCTCACATTTAAAGATGAAGTTGCTGCCAGATGACAAATTCACCTCAGTTCCTCCAGCCTGCCCACCCCGAGGAGGTGGCATTGTGCCAGCAGGGCCTCTGTAGGCCATCCATGCTGAGAACCCCTTTTATGAAGTCACTGCTGGTGGCTGGGCCCTGCAGGAAGGGAAACCACTCTGCCAGCCATTCTCTGGCCGCCACAGGCCACATGGTTCTGGATGAGCTCAGGGGGCGGAGGGGGGACACTGGGAATGAGGGCCAGCCCCTTCTTTTAAAGGTGCCTCATCTTCAATAGCAAATAGTTACTAAATCTACTGCTTTAATCCAAGTCCCCAAATCAGGAAAATATGAGTGCTGATCGAAAAGAAGATACCAGCTCAAACTGCCGAGCCAATTTTTTTTTTTTTTTAAGAAAACAGATCTGCAAAGAGCCTTTTATGTTGTAAGTGGCAAACAAAATAACAGTTCGTTAATGTGCGTGCTAACTCTGTGGTTGTGTGGGGTCTCCACGCAGGGGAGTTGGCTGTCTTTCCATGCCAGAATCATTGATAATTTATCTGCCTGATAACTTTTTAATAGCCCTTACACAATCATGGATATCTATGACTGTTATAAAACTTTGAGTATAATTTTACTCCTAATATAGTTTATAATGATTTGCTGTTGTGGCTGTGCTTTTTCAGTCATATTTAGGGGTCCTCTGAAATCAAATACTTTTCCCGTTAGTGCAGTGAGGCATTGTGGGAAATGATGGGTTGGGGCTTGCTAAAAATGGGACGTGCATGTATTTGGAATCTCACAATTGGCACTCTGAAATTGCCTCGTCCAGTTTTGACCAAGAGGCACGGATGGCATTTCGAATGCAATCATTGCCCATTGTCTAGGACACTCCTGGGCATTGTGAGAGAGTTAGTACCCCTGGCCCATACCTACCAAATGCCCCTGGAATCAACCAGAAATGTGGACATCAAAACTCCCTGAGCATGGTGGGGGGACGGCCCTTGACTGGGCATTGCTGGTCAGCCCTCACCAGGAATGGCTGCGCCCCCACCAGTCCTCAGGACCGGACCGGCTCTGCACGCTCCCCCCGCCTCCTGACGCCACGCTGGAACTCTACTTATGACTGAAATGTTGTTTCTGTGGCGTAGCCGCACCCCAGCACAGCCCCCTCGGCCGACAACACAGGCCCTTTGTGCCTCGCTCCGGCCACATGACTGCCCCTCAGCGCTGAAAGGAGCCATTGTGCTCCCGCCGCGGTGACAGCTCCCACCGCTCGGACACCTACTGTGTCCTTCACACACGCCGGCTCTTTGTGGTAAAGCACTTCCATATCCATTTAATTTTCCCACTGTGATGTGGGCGTGTCACGTCCACTCTCAGGTAATGGGATGGAGTCTCGGCTGCAATGACTTACCCACGGCTGCATCGCTGGTGTTGGCAAAGCCACACATGAAACTAGTTCTTAAAATTCAGTGCCGGTCACAACGTTCAGTGTGACTCTATTTTGTCCTCTCTCTCTCTCTCTCTCTCTCTCTCTCTCTCTCTCTCTCTCTCTCCCTCCCTCCCTCTCTCTCTCTCCCCAGTATCACCTTTCTTTCTATCTCCAGCCCTGCTTGTCTCCCAGGTAGTACTCAGTGGACCCAGTTTTTCACTGTCACATCCTCTACCATATAGCTTTGCAAGTGCCTCCCACCGGAAGGTAGAGTGTATTTCTCCACCTTTGGTTTGGGGTTCAATAGAACGAAGTGAAAATGGCTTTATGCCAATTCTGGTTTTGGCCCCAGGAATCCTTGGGTGTCTCCACCTGCTCTTTTGCATTTCTCCCATCACCAGACACAAAGTGCAGCGCCATCTCAGCCTGCCCTGCCTAGGTTAGGTGACCCACGCCAACCCACACACCTGCAAAGAAACCATAACTGATTTCATTTAACTTATCAAGTCTGGGGGATTTGTTACGCAGCAGTTGCTAACTGACACATTTCTCCAACCTTCAGAAAACAAAGACTTCACTTTAACCAAGGGTTTTCCCTTCATTACCTAGAAGCCTGTGCTAGCTTTCTCAGCATCTGAGAATCAGCAAAACAGAAATAATATTAACCATCCTCTGCCCTCCAGGAAACACTTATCAAAACCTTGCTCCTACTGAAGTCTGTTACTTTTGTGACTTGTCTAGTTATCATTCTTCCAAACACAGAATCTTCTCTTCAGATGGTTAGTTCTCTCTGAGCTAGATTTTGAGTGTCTTAAGCAGGAGAATATTGTTATGAAATTAATATTTTTGCCCCATAAGATTTTTTATTTTTATTAAAAAAAAGATTTTTTGTTAATATTAGAGAGGAAGGGAGAGGAAGAGATAGAAACATCAGTGATGAGAGAGAACAATTGATTGAGCCCACAACCCGGGCATGTGTTGCCCTTGACCAGAATCAAACCCAGGACCCTTTAGTCTGCAGGCCGACGCTCTATCCACCGAGCCAAACCAGCCAGGGCTCCCCTTAAGATGCCTATGTTGAAGCCCTAACCCTTGAAATGACTGTATTTGGAGATGGCACTTCATGGAATTAATTAAGGTTCGATGAGGTCACATGGGCACTGATCAGAAGGCCCTGCCCGCGGGGAGAGCCTCATGGGCGCTGAGCGGCTGCCGCCTTGGTCTGGGACTTGCCAGCCTTCAGAACCGTAAGAATTCTGTTGGTGGTGTTTTGTTATGTCATCCAAGATGGTGTTTTGTTATGCCATTGGTGGTGTCTTGTTATGTCATCCAAGATGACGGATACAGTGTGCACAAGGTGTTGAAAGATGAAGAGGAGTGGGCTTTTGAGCAGGGCGCTAACAGGGCCCTAGGACCACGTCGCCCCTGGAAGGGGAGCTGTGCTTTCCTCCCGGGCCAGGCGGGGGCAGCAGAGGCACTGGGCCCCTCAGGAAGCCTGAGTGGACGCTCAGTGCATCAGGTGTGTCTGCCTCCTCGCTGGACCTTCGCAGACCTGAGCCTCTCCTCAGGGTCCTTGTGGGCCAGCCTCCTCCAAAGAGACAGCTGCTTGCAGTGGGAGCAGAGCCTGGATCCGGGGTCACTGCTGGCTCCTCTTGGGCTGGGGTTTGCCTCGAGGTCTGAAGCCTTTGGGACCCTCGCATGCGGCCACTGGATGGGGTCAGGATCCAAACTCACCAGGCCTCCCCCTCAGGGCAGGGCTTGGCTCGCTGGCAGCAGTCACTCCTGTCCCGCCCTCTCTTCCGGGGCGTGGAGGGAGGCATGGCTGACAGGAAGAGGGTTTCATTTAGTGAGCCAGAACTCAGGCAGAGAAGCAGCAATCAGACCTCAAACCTCAGGGAAGGTAGGGGAGGGCGGGGGATAAGGAGGGAGAGCAGCCACAGGACTTGTGTGCATCCATGTAAGTCCACACAGTCTTGAACCTAAACCACCGCCATTCTATGGTGAACTGACCGGCAGACTCACCAGGGGATTGTCTCCAGGGAGGCAGCCCGCAAGCTTGTCACAGGCAGCTCGGACCCGAGCCTGACTTCACACCATGAGGCCGGCCCAGATCCTGAGCCTTTCCTGCCAGTCCCTCCTGCCCTGCCGCTCCCCGAGGGGCCGGCTTCCTGCTGCTCAGGCCCCTGCTGCGCCCGAATCCAGACAGTCACAGCGAAGTGACAGCGAGAACAGCTGCTCGAGGTGAAGGGCGGACGGTGCGGCCGCAGGCGCCGGTCCTCCCCGGGCTGGCAGCGCAGCCTGGCACAGCACCGGCGGGCCTGGCCGTGTGGACGCCGAGCTCCGTGTCCGGACACGGAAGCGGTGTCTCCCCCTCAGCAGGGCGATGCCGGCCTCAGGGCCCGGCCTGCTCCTGACGTTGGGGTCCCAGGCAGGCCCTCCGGGGGCAGGGGCTGGGCAGTCAACCATCCTCTGTCCCAAAGGCATTTTAAATGGTGTGTCAGCCTGGTCTTTGGGATAACCTCTTTTTTGTTATTTTTTTTTTAAGATATATATATATTTAAATATATATTTTATTGATATTTTTACAGAGAGGAGGAAGAGAGAGAGAGAGAGAGAGAGAGAGAGAGAGAGAGAGAGCTAGAAACGTCAATGAGAGAGAAACATCGGCCAGCTGCCTCCTGCACACCCCCCTCCGGGGATGTGCCCGCAACCAATGTACATGCCCTTGACCGGAATTGAACCTGGGACCTTTCAGTCCGCAGACCGATGCTCTACCACTGAGCCAAACCGGTTTCGGCTTAAAGATATTTTTTGCCCTAACTGGTTTGGCTCAGTGGATAGAGCGTCGGTCTGCAGACTGAAGGGTCCCAGGTTCAGTTCTGGTCAAGGGCATGTACATTGGTTGCAAGCACATCCCCGGTGGGGGGTGTGCAGGAGGCAGCTGGTCGATGTTTCTCATCGATGTTTCTAACTCTATCCCTCTCCCTTCCTCTCTGTAAAAAATCAATAAAGTATATTTTTAAAAACAATTCTTTAAAAATATTTTTTTTATTGATTTCAGAGAGGAAGGGAGAGGGAGAGATAGAAACATCAATGATGAGAATCGCTGATAGGCTGCCTCTTGCACACCCCTTACTGCAACCCGGCCGTGAGCCCTGACGGAATGGAACCATGACCAGCTGTGGCCGACACAGCCATCGGCTCAGAGGCCCAGGCCAGGCTGCCATGCCGGCCTGCGGAGACCTCGCTGGCCACCGGGAGGAAGGACGCGGGGCTGGCAGAGGCGTGGCCGAGCCCCTCAGGCCCAGCAGCCCTCACCCCTGTCACCGGACGAGGCTGCGGGAGGAGCTGGTTCCTCCTGCGCCCCCGGGCGGTGAGGAGTCTTCATGGAGGAGCCGCTGCAGAGGGGGTCAAAGTGCAGAGGGAGCCAGGCCCAAGGGTGCAGTTCCCAGGCCTGAGGCCAGAGAGGGATGGCCCCTCCTCACTCAGAGCACCAGCACAGGCCCGCCCGCCCGGCTGGTTCAGTCCTACACCCCTCACAGCCTCCGGGGCCGCCCCCGGGCCTGGTGTGCAGGGCCTGGGCGGGCTCACTGCCCCGGGCCTGTGTGCAGGGCCTGGGCGGGCTCACTGCCCCGGGCCTGTGTGCAGGGCCTGGGCGGGCTCACTGCCCCGGGCCTCTGGAGGCGCAGGTGAGGGGAGCCTGGCCGCACAGGGTGGTGCCGGGCTGAGCCTGGTGCTCGGGAAGCGTCTGGAAGGCCGGCCGCAGCAGGAGGCCGTGTTTGAGGGTCCTCGGCGGCCCGTCAGCGTCCACCCGCCGGCCGGGCCGCACGGCAGCGGGCACCTCGCTTCCCGCTCCCAGGCCAGCGCCCGGGCGGCGGTTTAAGCCCTTAGGACGGCACCACCCCACCTTCCCCCCCTCGGCCCCGCCGCTGGTGCTGGGCCCGGTGCTGAGGCGGCGCGGCTCCGCCGGGCCGGGGCGCAGGTCTCCCGGTTCCAGGCCGCCCGGAGGCCGGCCGCTCGGCCCTGTGCCCGGGCGGCGGCTCGGGGTCCTGGGGGGATCGTGAGGGCGGAGCTGGCACCGAGTCCAGATGTGGCCCCGGAAGCCCCTGGGGCTCCCCGACTGAACAAACCCTCCTTCACTTTGGGGAAAGAGGTCTCCGAAGGCTGTGGACACGGCCCCCGGGGACACACACACACACACACACACACAGCTCCGGGGGGGACACACACACGGCTCCCGGGGACACACACACACACACACACACACACACACACACACACAGCTCCGGGGGGGACACACACACGGCTCCCGGGGACACACACACACACACACACACACACACACACAGCTCCGGGGGGGACACACACACGGCTCCCGGGGACACACACACACACACACACACACACACACACACAGCTCCGGGGGGGGGGGGGGGGGGGAGACACGGTGGGTTGTGAGGTGTCGCTCCCGCTCAGCTGGAACGTGTTTCCAGAATTAACAGGTTTGCTCGGTCTAAGGTAGGGGTGTCGAACTCACTCAGAGAAGGGGCCAAAATCTAAAATCCAGCCTAAATCGCGGGCCGAATGGTTTACTGAACAGTCATAAACTGACAATGTCATAAACTGACAGCGGAGTGCAGTGATGACAGCGCGGTGCGGGCCACACTGCAAGGCCTGGCGGGCTGGATTTGGCCCGCGGGCCTTGTGTTTGACACACGTGGTCTAAGGGCAGCTGTGGGAGTGGGAGGGGCGGGAAGTGCAGTCACCCTCAGCAGGTGCAGGGACAGCCCGGCCGCCCCGCCCCCATCAGGCTCTCCTCCCGGCTCGGCCCTGGAAGGTGGAGGCGGGGACGGACGAGGCGGCGTGGGCTGCGGACACCTCCATGGACCCCGCTGCTCCTCCTGGGCTCCCTGCAGCCCTCCCTCCCTGCCCCGCCCGGTGGGCTAGTGGAGGCCGCTCACCAGCCGGCACTCAGGTCCCGCCCCCCAGACCCCGATGTCACTCTGAGGTCCCTCTTCCCACCACCCCTCTGGGCACGGAGAATGAGTTCGTGGGTGTTGAATTAAATGAATAAAGAAGCGTTTGACTAAATTAATATTTTGGTTGCTTTAGGCTTTAAATTTCAGAAGTAAAATCAGGGGAACTCCTTTTTCCCGATCTTCTCTAAGGATAAATTAATGAGTATTAAAACGGGTCCTCCCAAAGGGGCCCTATGTTCGCAGCTTTAAAAAATAAAAACTGGTGCCCTGGCTGGTTTGGCTCAGTGGATAGAGTGTCGACCTGTGGACTGAAGGGTTTCGAGTCCGATTCCAGTCAAGGTCACGTACCTCAGTGGCAGGTTCAGTTCAATCCCTGGCCCCGTGAGGGAGCGGATGGGAGGCAACCAACTGATGTGTGTCTTTCACGTCAATGTTCCTCTCCCCCTCCTTTCCATCCTCTAAGAACCAATAGAAAAATATCCTCAGGTGAGGATTAACAACAACAAATAAACAATTAAAGTAAATAAAATAAAAAGTGATGAGAGCTCTGGCCTGAGCACCGAAGGGTCATGGGTTTGATTCCCGTCAAGGACGAGTGCTTGGTTGTAGGTTCCATCCGGGACCCCTGTCAGGTATGTGCAACCAGTAGATGTGTCTCTCTCACATCGATGTTTCTCTCTCTCCCTTCCATTCTCTCTCTGAAAAGCAATGAAAAACAGTATCCTTGGGTGAGGATAAGTAAATAACACAATGGCTCACCGTGTGGCGATTGGATTATAATTGATAGAGTTGATGGTAAAGGGGCTGTGACTTTTTGTGTGATTGGTGACTTTGTTTTGCTCCCGGCACCCTCTCCCTGGGGGCAGCGAGGAGGCGCGGGCAGTCCCAGCAGGAGGGACCCGGCAGAGTCTGCCTCAGCGCGGCCTCTGCGGAATGTGAGGTGCAGGAACGCCTGGCTGGGCAGCCACGGGCCTATCAGGAAATCTAAGCTCATGTTATGTCCAGCTGGAAAGCCAGCCAACAAAACAAAAGTAGGTGCAGAACTGCAGTTTGAAATGAAGTTGGAAGGCGAGGTAGTCAAGGGATTGCTCAAGGTGACGGAGAAATTGGAAGCGAGGTCCCTGTCCTGGCCGTAGGTCTCATTCGATCCTCCGAACGTCAGACAGCCGAGGGGAGCAGCTACACCGCCCCTCAGTGAACCTCGCTTTTCAGTTCTTCCCGTGAGTCATCCTGTAGCGCGGGGCCAGGGTCACTCTTCCTGGGCGGAGCAGGCGGGGAGCAGCCTGGACGTGCAGCCCGCTCTGCAAAGATAGGGACTTTGGGGGGAGGCCTGGCCCTAAGTCCGGCCACGGCTGCCAGCGGCCTGGCCGGGAGCGGGACTCGCCCTGGGAGCCAGCCTGCCCCCGCAGCGGAGCCGCCTGCTCAGAGAGGGGTCCGGAGGCCCAGCCAGCCGGGCTGGTCGTTCTGTTTCACTTTGCTTTCCTTCCAGCAGTTACATAACAGCCCTTTTCATATTTCAAAACAAAGTAATTTGGTTCACATTCATCTGATCTTTACAAGTCTAGCTTTTCAAGGTCTTTTTCTGTTTCAGACCTTTATCCAGCTATAGGCCCCTCACTGCAACACCATGCCTGCTGAAGGAGCACGGAGGAGAAGGTGATTATTCACACCAGAATAGAACACAACAAAAACCACAAGTAAAATATATAAAAATCTTAATTTACTTTAATACATTAGTCTAGGAAAATCTATAAATCTGTTTTGAAACCACTATCTTTTCTTATTTAAAAAATTCTAGCAATTTTTCTATTTCATTTTCCTGCACATGATTACAATCACTTCCGGGTCTCGTGAATTTTCCAGGCTGCACACGGGCTCAGGGCAAACCGGTTTGGCTAGTGACAGAGGCTTGGCACAGCTCACCACCCTCCCCAGCATCTATTTCCCAAATCCCCAAGGACCTGACCCCGTGGCGGCTGGCAGGCAGGAACAGCTGGGTCAGGGTTGAGGGCCACTTGGCCTTTTCTCCGGGGGCAATTCTAACGTTTGGGCAGATGCCTGGCTTCTGCCGAGAGCCTCGTCCAAGAACATCATGATCTCAACTCCTGCTGGCTTCACGCTAGGACCTTAACCCCGGACACCTCCCGGGCAGCAGCGGGCAGGGCACATAGCTCCTGCCATGCTTAGATGGTCCCTGGTTCTCAGCCCTGGGGATGAGAGGGGAGAGCAGCAGTTTGGCCTCAGGCCGCTGTAGGTTTGTCTTCCGGGTCTAGCCCAGGCTGCCTGGGATCGTTAAGCTGATGAGAGGCTCGGTTTCCTCAAATATAAAGTGGGAATGACTGGCTGCCAGAGGCGGCGATGCTGTGATGTGCACGTTCAGTGCCTGGCAGGCAGCGCTCGGTGAACGGTAGTTAGCACCAGGGACAGACAGACAGGCGGCGCTGACAGGGCAGTGCCCAGAGCGGGGAGTGGGGCCTCAGGAGCCACCCCCGGAGGCCGCCCAGGCGCCCCGGGGCTCTCCTGTTGAAGGTGCTGACGAGAACACACACAGGACATGCAAACCAAACGTGGAGCATGCAGGACCTTTTTATTTAGTCTTTATTTTAAATGTGTGCTTTTGAAATAGTTTATTAAATATGACCTTTCAAAATTCAATTCTCACAATATTTACAGTGAATTTTGTGCAAGCATATATTGACTGTGAGCTTCTGGCTCCCTCTTTCACATTAATAATTTACAAACCTGTATTACAACAAAACCCCGCTACTTCACTTACTGTCTCTTGAGCCTCGTTTTGTTTGACAGGAACCAAACTAGGAGAAGGGGTTGCTAGGTAAGAGCTAATTCAAACCCAGAGAAAATAAAATGTTTTACTTATCAAAAAGGATTAAACCAAGGCCTTGATTTCAATTGAAAACATGTGTCCCATGATGCTGTGGGACAGTATTTAAGCAACCAAATAAATTTCAATGGTTATTGTGCTTTTGTTTTTAAAAATATATTTACACTCATCTCTTCTAACCAAATAAGCAAACCCAGAAAAGCAAACTCTAACAGACTTTGGGCTGTCTGGGAATGTTCTAAACGTAATTAGACTAAAGAATGAAGGGCATCAGATGGGCTGCCGGCTGACCCTCCCGGCCAGCATCGGCCCCGGAGGCCCCGGCCCACACCCCCTGCCTCAGGGCCCCACGCTGCGCTCCAGCCAAGGAGGGCGAAACCCTGCCAGGTACCGCTCTGGGTGGAGAAACATCTGGTTGAAGAACACAACACCCAATATTGTAAGAAGTAAAGATTCCTACAGAAGACAATAACTGCAAGAGAATATTTGGGACCAACATTTTATAATTTTTCTACCTTTTTACTGAATACTTTACTAGGAAATTAAGAGTGACAGCTTATTAAAAAATAAACTGAATAATTTTTAGTCATTTGACACTTTTTATGCATTTAATAATCTGTCCTCCCAATGACAATGTTCCTTTATTTATAAAAATGGGTTAAAGACCTGTGTGACCCTTTGTACATCCTAGGTATCCTAATGCAATGATTCCTACTCTGAAACACTTTCACCACAAAACATGATAAAAATTATGAATGAAATATTCCAAATGTTCATGAATGCTATGGAAGTCAGTGTGAAACATCCATGACTATAGCTGGAACTATGGTTTTGAATCACCTGTTCGGAAGTTTTCAAGTGAGCAAGCAGGTCGCACCATCCGGTCTGCTGTGCCCGGGCCCCTAGGAATCCTTGGTTCTGAGCCATCCCTCCTGCGGGGGTCGGGGTGGGGGAGGTGCCAGGAGTGGAGTGCTGAGGACATCCCTTGAGATGGAATGCGGGACAGCGAGCAGAAAGGAGGGCTGAGCAGGGGGTTGGGCATCGATTTCCTACGAAGTCAGGAACCGCCAATTAGAGTTAAAAGACATAGGCAGGGAACAAGAATATCTAGTGGCTGACACACGGATCTTATTTTCTCAGACCTGTCAGTGCCTTAGGGAATTTGCCCAAGTGCAGGTACGTCAAATACCTTGTGCCTCCTGCCCAGCAATCCCACCTCTTTGAGGATTCAGTGACCCATCACTTGGGCTCCTCCTTAGGGGCTCATAGGGACTGGGAGCTCAGGGTTGCTTTTCAGCAACAAAAACGTTACAATGCTTTTATTAATAGCTCTGATTTCACATAATTACAGACTTGATTAAACTGAATATATAATTCTAGGTTAGTTTCTTTTCACCCAAATGTTCACATTCCATCTACACTGCTCAGTGGGCTGAGCAGAGCAGGCACCTCTTGGGACCGGGCGGCCGGACCTGGTGAGGCTTCAGGGGGCCGCTTTCTTCAGGTCGCGGATCTGTTTGATCAAGTAGTTCTTCTCGTCAGTGAACTGCTCATCGTCCGTCCTTTCTTTCTGGAAGCTGCTCAGAAACTCAATGAGCTTGGGTTGATTTTTTAACAGAATCTCCACAATAGGCTGTGTTTTGTGAGGACTGGCCACAAATACCTGAAACATAAAGAAATAAATATGGAGACGAGCAATGCACACCAGGGACAGCAGGGACTACGTGTTCATGTGGTGCCTGTGTTAGTATGCTATAGAAAGCTGGGCCACACTTCATTAGGAAAATCTTAATTCCCATTCATATCCATTTCCTACACATTCATAAAACTATATTTGATATATTTGAAATGGCATCTTATATTTACATATTTATCTATAGCTCTGGGCTCTCTCATGCTCTCTCTCACACTTCAAAATGCAGAGTGTTTCACCACCAGCCCCCTGCCCCTGCCTCCACATCGTGTACCTCCAACAGTGCACTCTACGCTCAACATGCTAGGAACAGGATTGCGTATGACAGTGGGGGTCACAAGGTTGAGCCCTAAAGGACCCCCCTAACCCAGCAGTTATGGGGAGGGAGAAAACTACACAAAGATGTTAAGGACCACCTGGCCAGTGTGGCTCAGTGGTTGAGCACCAACCTCTGAACCAGGAGGTCATGGTTCGATTCCAGGTTAGGACACATGCCTAGGCTGCAGGCTTGATTCCCAGGGCAGGGCATGCAGGAGGCAGCTGATCAATGATTCTCTCTCATCACTGATGTTTCTATCTCTCTCCCCCTTCCTCTCTGAAATCAATAAAAATATAATTTTTTAAAAAGATGATAAGAACCAATGAGGTTCAGAAAGGCTGCAGAGATTCAAAGCAGAGGAGATTACCTTAGACTTCTGCATTGGGAACAGGAAGGCTGGTGGTGTAGGCCAGCGGTCGCCAACCTTGTGGACTTCACGGACCACCAGTGTCCGCAGACCACCCGTTGGCGACCGCTGGTGCAGGTGACATGAGAGCAAGTCTATGAATCAGATTTTCTATTTATTCTTGAGTCAGTTTAGTAATTTGTATGTTCCTATTCATTTGTGCATTTCACCTAGGTTACCTAGTTTTTTTTATGTATAATCATTCATATTATTCTCTTATACTATTAAAAAATTCTATAAGGAGATTGAATCAGTAATCAAAACCCTCCTGATAAAGAAAAGCCTAGGACCAGGCAATTTCACTGGTAAATTCTACAACATTTTAAAGAATTAACACTAATTCACTTAAAAATTCTCCAAAAAATAAAACAGAAGGAAATACTTCTTAACTCATTCTGTGAGGCCTGCATTACTCTGATACCAAACCAGATAAAGGTATCACAAGAAAACTACAGACCCATATCCCTTCCACTTTCTCTAAAAAATCAACGGAAAAATGTCCCTGAGTGAGGATTAACGACAACAAAAAGGAAATAGTCTGGCATTTGTGGTAACTACAAAAGTAACTCATAACAGTCTTTCTTTTTAAAAAGAAGATTAAATATACTGGGCAAACTAAGCTTCTCTGTATCCATCTGAAATAAATATAAAATGTGCTGGAATTTGCAGACAGGCATCATTGAATCAACTCCATTCAACCCATATATTGTACAATAGACCTAAAATGGTTCAATTTGTTTTCAAGTTTAAAAACTTGCTTTATTTTTATTTTGCATGGGTTCTGAACTCTGCTGCCTCTAAAGGTAGATGCTGATTTGAGGCAACTAATGCCATACTGCAGGGCTCCTCTGGGGCAGCTGGGACCCTGAAGGCCCAGGTCAAGGCTTGAGACGAACCATTTCATAAGACATGCACTTCCAAGTCAAGGTCTGGAAAACCAAATACTATTTTGTTTTGTTACCCTCACCGGAGGACACTTTCTCCATTGATTTTTTTTTTTATATATATATTTTATTGATTTTTTTACAGAGAGGAAGAGAGAGGGATAGAGAGTTAGAAACATCGATGAGAGAGAATCATCGATCAGCTGCCTCTTGCACACCCCCTACTGGGGATGTGCCCACAACCAAGGTACATGCCCTTGACTGGAATCGAACCTGGGACCTTTCAGTCCGCAAGCTGACGTTCTATCCACTGAGCCAAACCGGTTTCGGCTCTCCATTGATTTTTAAAGAGAATAGAAGAGAGGGAGGGAGTGCCCTGACAGGGAATCGAACCGGAGACTTTTTGGTGTGTGTTGTGGGGAGGAGGGCGGCAAGGACACACTAACCACTGAGAAAACCAGCCAGGGCAAAACCAAATCATTTGAATGTATATTCAAGATAGAGCATTTGTTGGTTCTGTCTGCTGTACCCATTTTTAAATGCTATTTTCAATCCCCCCAAAAGTTATACAAATGAAACTACTTGTGACTTTTCTTTTTAGAATGCAGTCTTATTGAATGTATCCCTTAATTTACACAAAATGTTTCAGAAATTCGATTTACGGAAAAAGACAAATATGACCACAATTCAAATATTTCAGAAAACTAAGAGTATTTTAAGCCTGAGTGCTTTTAAAAATGAAAAACAAAAATATTCTTATTTTACACACATATTCATTCATTCTATTCAAGTTCTACGTATTTTACCAAGAGGGATTTGTGCTAGACCCAATATTGGATAGCTAGTTTTCTTCTTTATAAACCTTACTATAAGCCTGGAGTGCTTTGTATATGGGTTTGAAGTTGGGGCTCTTGTTATAGTTACATAAAATTTACTAAAAAGAAAATTTCATTCTATGCAAGTGTAGAGAATAAGACCTTTCAATTCTAAAGGTTCACTTTCCCAAATGAATACAATATTTAGACTACTTTGACACTAGTTAAAAGTAGTTGATGAAACATTAGCTGATATAAACACTTTTTTAGTGTATTATTAAAATTTTTAGAAAAAGTTTTATTATTAAATCAGATCATAGCTGACTCCTAAATTCGTTTGGTCTCAATCGCGTTCTCCATCAGTAGACTTAGATTTGGTGCACTGTGACTGAGGAAGTTGGTTTGTAAAAAATAGGTCTCTAAAGAAGTGGGTAATTTAGGGTTAGTCTTTTACCAAATTAATGTGCAATTCTGCTTGCTTTTCAGTAAGACCACATAAAAATTATTCTCAACTACCCTGTTCCCCTGAAAATAAGGCAGTGTCTTATATTAATTTTTTCTCCCAAAGTTGCACTAGGAGTTATTTTCAGGGGATGTCTTATCTTTCCACGCACTAGGTCTTATTTTCGGAGGATGTCTTATTTTTGGGGGAACACGGTAGTATGTTTCTTATTCTGTATACTTTTTTTTTTTTAGATGAATTATTAAGCTGGCCTTTGAGTTGTGGAATAAGCTAGGACAGAGATGGCTGTTGTGGCCCACTAGGATGTGGGTGACAGAGTAATACTAGTACCCGTAGGACCGACTTTGGCATGAGTCTTCCTCAGATTGCAGCAGCTCTGAGCGTTAGTCAAAGGCACAGACCACACACCCTATACGGTTTGATGGGAAGTGGCAATGAGTCCTTTGCGGTTAAGGAGGTTAGCAGGGAAGGGAAAGGAAGATAGCTCATAGCTGATTCCTACATTCATAACGGGCACATCTCTGGGAAAGCCCATGACAGAGACAAAGGTCACCTGATCCTAGTATCTTAGACCTAGACTTTAATGTTACTCATTCTGTCCAAAGTCACTGCTGGCAATTGAGCCAGAACAAAAACCTAGGGCCCCTGACTTCCATCCAGTTCTTTCCTGCTGTCACCACACCATCCTGCTGTCAACAGGAGAACATGTGAAATGGCATCTCATTTCAGTCCCTGAACTTATCAGCAAGCTAATGAAAATGAGATAATAATAATCTGGCAAAGGCATTTTTAGTCATGTGTTCCACATTTCCTTCACCTTATGCAAGGTGCTTTTGGGGAAAAACTATCAATAAAGAGCTGTGAAAAAACTCTAGGCCTTCCCTGATAATTTTTCTAAATAACAAGATATTATTTTTGGCAAGTAAACAATTCAGTTCACATCTCAGAAGGAACATAGTTGGGGTACAGGGTAGGGTTAGGGATTTACACATATGCAAGTAAACAAGCAGTCAACTATTTTTAAATTTACCTAATCTGTTTGATGATTAGATGATCCAAATTCTGATCTCAACGGATGAAAGTAAGTTATTTCTATTTTGCCACCCACTGAATTAGGCATAATTTTAGCATAATTATATAAAGCTTGCTCTCTTCTAGGATGAGATATGGAAGCTGAATGACATGACAATTTTACTGTCAAAAGGGTCATAAGAGGGACAATCATTTTATACTACACTAGAGGCCTGGTGCATGAAATTTGTGCACAGGGTGGGGGTGTCCCTCAGCCCAGCCTGCACCCTCTCCAATCTGGGACATCCCTCTCACAATCCAGGACTGTTGGCTCCCAACTGCTCACCTGCCTGCCTTCCTGATTGCCCTTAACCTCTCCCCTGCCAACCTGATCACCCCCTAACCTCTCCCCTGCCAGCCTGATGGACACCTAACTTTTCCCCTGCCAGCCTGATTGCCCCTAACTGCCCTCCCCTGCCAGCCTGGTGATACCAAACTGCCACCCCCTCCCCCCGTAGGCCTGGTCATCCCTAACTGCCCTCCCCCATAGGCTTGGTCCCCTATAACTGCCCTCCCCTGCCAACCCAGTCACCCCTAACTGCCCTCCCCTGCTAGCCTCATCGTCCCTAACTGCTCTGCCCTGCTGATCTGGTCCCCTCTGGCAACTGCCCTCCCCTGCAGGCCTTAGTACCCCCAAACTGCCCTTCCCTGCAGGCCTGGTCCCTCCCAACTGTCCTCCCCTGCTGGCCATCTTGTGGTGGCCATCTTGTGTCCACATGGGGGCAGCCATCTTTGACCACATGGGGGCAGCCATCTGGTGTGCTGGAGTGATGGTCAATTTGCATATTACTCTTTTATTAGATTATTAGATAGGATAGGCATTTTCTAGTCTATTTTTGTTCCATCAAATTTGTGTTTATTTTTAATGAAATAATTATAACAGAGAAGAGTATAGGAATAATTGAAAATTTTAAAATAAAGTATTACAGATATAATTAAAGCCTTTTGGACACTTCTTCATGATACCATTCTCTTCCCTAACCCTCCCCTGCAGGTTTTTAGACTATAACTGCACAACTGAATCCACATATGGTATTGTTTTTGCATGTTTTCAAACTTTAAATAACATCCCTTTAATGTTTATTTATCCCATTCACTGTTTCTGAGTTTATCCACACTGATTCATTAATTTTAACCCATTAATATATGCAGTTATATGGCTATGTCACAATTTTTATTTCCCTAGCCATTATATTTTTTCCCTCTAATTTTACACCATTCTAAACAATGTTGCAATGAACATTTCTGTACATGATTCCTTATGCACACTTTCAATTCTTAATTTTGCTAAACTGTTCTCAAAGTAGTTGTACCAATTTACAGTGTATGAGGGTTCTCACTGCCTTTAACATTACAAAAACTTGATATTGTCAGACTTAAACATTTTTGCCAATATAAAGAATGTGAACTTATATCTCATCAATGTTTTAATGGACATTTCCATGATTACTAATAAAATGAGCATCTTCAACTATTTATTGGGCAATTAGGTTTCCTCATCTGTAATTATCAGCAAGCTAATGAAAATGAGACAATAATAATCTGTATCAACTTGTATCCTTTGCCCATTTTTCTATTGAATTGTTTCTCTTTTTCTAAGTTACCAGAGGCCCAGTGCATGAATTCATGCATGGGTGGGGTCCCGTGGAGTAGCCTGCAGGGATTGGGGTCCCAGCTCGCTCCCCCAAGCTTGCAGCCCCAGCTCACACCCTCAGCCTTGCAGCCCCGCCTGGCACCCACCATGGCCTGGTGCCGCCCCTTCACCTGCTCCACCATCCCGCCTGTGGGGTGATTGGCACCCCCCAACTTCCACCTGAATCTCTCACCCTGCCACTGCTGCTGGTTGCCATCTGCGGGGCAATTGGTTTGGGCCAGGCCCCCTGCCCGGCTCCCTCAGAGCCTGGGAGCCAAGTGGCAGCCCCAGCCCCTGCCACCACTGGTCACCATCTGAGGGGCGATTGGTGGGGCAATTGGGCCCCTGCTGTACCCACCTTGGCCTGGCACCATCCACTCACCTGCTACACCACCCCACTGTGGTCCCCCTCTTGTCAGGGCCCATCAGGGCCAGCACTGCCTCCACTGCTGCCCACTACCAGCACCACGCTGCAGACGCCCGCCATATTTCATACCACCCCCTGGTGGTCAGCGCACATCATAGTGAGCAAACTCCTGGTCGAACAACCTCCCGAGGGGACAATTTGCATGTTAGGCTTTTATTATATAGGACTAGAGGCCAGTGCATGAAATTTGTGCATGTGGCGTGAAATTTGTCCCCTCAGCCCAGCCTGCACTCTCTCCAATCCATAACCCCTCAGGGGATGTCTGACTGCTGCCAGTCAAAATCCCTCTCACAATCTGGGACCACTAGCTCCTAGCCGCTCGCCTGCCTGGTTGCCCCTAAATACACCCCTGCCAGCCCGATCACTCCAACTTCCCCCCTTGCTGGCCTGGTTGCCCCATGGAGCCTGCTGTTCAATCATTACTGTGGGGGCGTCCTGATAATTTGCATATTACCCTTTTATTAGTATAGATATGTATCACATTCTATCCTTTCTTTTCACTCTGCTTATGTCTTTTTCAGCAGTTTTAAATTTTAATATGATCAAGTTTATTAATATTTTCTATTATGTTTTATGATTTTTATTTCTTTTTAAGGAAATTCTTCCCACTCTAAAATCATAAGGACAGTCTCCTATTTTCTCACCTAAAAGTTAAAAAATTTTGCTTTTCAAGTGTAATACTGTGTTTCCCCGAAAATAAGACATTCTCCAAAAATAAGACCCAGCGCAACTTTGGGAGAAAAAATTAATACAAGAAACTGTCTTATTTTTGGGGAAACAGGGAAGGTCTTTAACTAGAATTTATTTCTGAATATAATCGAGCACAGAACTTTCTTTATAGATAATCCTTTACCTATGACACTTATTGAATAGTAAACCCTTTCTTCACTGATTTTTTTTTTAATAATCTTTCCACTACTAAATATTAAGTTTCATATTTACTAAAGTTTATTTCTGGGCCCTGTACTTTGTTTTGTTGTCCTATTTGTCTATCTCTGTGCCAATACAATATTGTCTTCATTTATTACAAATCCATAAGTTTTTTTTTTGTTGTTATTATTGGCATTTCAGGCTTTATTTTTTAAATAAATTTTCATTTTTTTAATTACAGTTAACATAGAATATTATATTAGTTTCAGTGACTATACACTTATAGGACTTACAAAGTGATCACCCCAATAAGTCTAGTACCCATCTGACACCATACAGTTATTATAATATTGACTATATTTTTAATACTGTACTTTACATCCCTGTGACCATTTTTATAACTGACAATTTCACACCTTATTTCCTTCCTCTTTTCACTCATCCAGCCAACCCCCTCTCATTTGGCAACTATCAAAATATTTTCGTGCCAAAACCGGTTTGGCTCAGTGAACATAGGGATGCATATGAATTTTTGAATTAGTGTTTGTGGTTTCTCCAGAAAAATATCAAGAAGTGAAATTGTTGGGTCCTTCTTTGTCTCTTATGGCCTTTGTTTAAAAAACTTTATTAGTTGAGTTTTAGATATAGGGAGGGAGGGGAGAGGAGGGAGGGAAGGAGAAAAAGAAAGAGAAAGAGAGAGAAACAATTTGTTGTTCTACTTATTTATACATTCGTTGGTTGATACTCATATGTGCCCTGAATGAGGATTGACCCTGCATCCTTGGTGTATCAGGATGATGCTCTAACCAACTGAGCTATTTGGTCAGGGCCTAGCCTTTGTTTTAAAGTCTATTTTATCTGATATAAATGCTGCTACCCCACTTTTTGTTGTTGTTGTTTTGTTTCCATTTTCATAATTTTTTTTTCCATTCCTTTACTTTCATTCCTGCATGTCTTTTGATTTGAAGTGGGTCTCTTGTAGGCAGCATACATATGGGTCTTATTTTCTTATCCATTCAGTCATCATATGTCTTTTGATTAGAATATTTAATCCAGTTATGTTTAAAGTAATTATAGATAGGTATGTAGTTGTTGCCATTTAATTATTCATATTTATCTTTTTCTTCTTCTTAAAGAAGTCCCTTTAACATTTCTTGCAATATTGATTTGGTGGTGGTAACCTCCTTTAGCTTTTTTGTGTCTAGGAAGCTCTTTATCTGCTTTTTTTTTTTCTTTTCTTTCTGCTTTTAAGGTTTTTTTCTTTGTGCTTAACCTTTGTCATTTTAATTATGGTGTGTCTTAGTGTAGGCCTCTTTGAGTTCATCTTGTTTGAGATTCTCTGCACTTCCTAGACATATGTGTCTATTTACTTTGGCAGGTTAGGGGAAATCTTCTGTCACTATTTCTTCCAATAGGTTCTCAGTCCCTTGCTCTCTCTCTTCTTTTTCTGGTATTCCTATGAGGCAAATGTTGGTATACTTGATGATATCCCAGAGACTCCTTAAACTATCCTCATATCTTTGGATTATTTTTTCTTTTTGCTGTTCTGATTGTGTGATTTCTGCTACCTTGTCTTTAAAATTGCTGATTCAATACATTCATTCATCTAATCTACTGTTGATTCCTTCTAACGTATTCTTCAATTCTGACTGGTTTATTTTTATGTTTCCTATCTCTATTTTCATGTTTTCCATGTCTTTGTTAAAGTTCTCACTGATTTCCTCCACTATTCCCCTAAGTTCATTGAGCATCCTTATAACCAATGTTTTGAAATCTCATCTGATAGATTGCTTGTCTCCATTTTGTTTAGTTCTTTTTCTGGAGTTTTGTTCCTTTCTTTCATTTGGGACATATTTGTCTCTCATTTTGGTTGCTTCCCTGTGTTTTTTCCTGTGTTAGGTAAAGCTGTCTCCTACTCTTGGTAGAGTGGCATTATGTATTAGGTGTCCTGTAATGCCAGTTTTACAAACTCCCTGGTCACCTGAGCCAGGTACCCCATGTGTTTCCCTGTGTGGGTTGTGTCTGTGTGTGCCCTCCTACTGTGGTTGAGCCTTGATTGCTACTGGCATGCCAACGAGAGGGACTGACTCTCAGGACTGACTATGACTATAGAGGAGGAGCTGTTGTGCAGGGCCTTACCCTATGAAGTAGGATTCCCTTTAGCAAGGCTCTAATGCACATGTGTCAAACACAAGGCCCGCGGGCCAAATCCAGCCCGCCAGGCCTTGCAATGTGGCCCGCACCAAGCTGTCATCACTGCACTCCGCTGTCAGTTTATGACATTGTCAGTTTATGACTGTTCAGTAAACCATTCGGCCCGCGATTTAGGCTGGATTTTAGATTTTGGCCCCTTCTCTGATTGAGTTCGACACCCCTACTCTAATGCCTTCTGAGTCTACCCTTTAGGTGTGTTGTTTGTGGAGATGGTTGGGTGGTCCTCTGGTGTAGTCTGAAGCTGGCCTCTGGGTGTGCTTGTTCTGGGGTCTCTTAGGAGGGGATCAGGTGCACTGCCATGCCCTGCTCAGGGCCACTTAATATGATCTGAAGATGGTTGGTGCTTGTGCCAGACTTGGAGCTGCTTAGTAAGAAGTATGGGCACAGTGACACTGAAACCAGTTTGGCTCAGTGGATAGAGTGTCGGCCTGTGGACTGAAAGGTCTTGGGTTCGATTCTGGTCAAAGGCATGTACCTTGGTTGCGGGCACATCCCTGGTAGGGGGTGTGCAGGAGGCAGCTGGTCAATGTTTCTCTGTCATCAATGTTTCTAACTCTCTGTCTCTCTCCTTCTCTGAAAAAAAAAAATCAATAAAATATGTTTTTAAAAAAAGAAGTATGGGCACAATGAGGCCAGGTACTGCTTACTTGAAGTTTGTGAACCTTTGAGAAAATTCGGTAAAGTAACGAAGCATGAGCCATGACAGGCTGCTTGTATGGAAAAGCCACTGGAAGCGGCCTGGGAGCCATCAAGTAGGGTGGGCCGGGGAATAACCAGTGCTGGGCAAATCGTTTTAGCCGTGTTGATGGAGACTCAGACCTGGTGCCAGGCTGAGCCTGCAGGCTAGGTGGGAGAGGCTGAGCAAAGGACCAAAGGCCTCTGCCAGCCCATCTGCCTGGAAGAGAGCTGCCTCTCCAGTCCTCACCCTGAGCCAGATAAATGAGTCACTCCAGCTCGTCTTGGTGCTTTTCAGCCACAATCCCAGCACTGGAGCTCAGATCAGTTGAGTTCATCAGCGAGTAAGCCCAAGCACAGGCCCTAATGCCTAGGACTCCAGCAGCCCTCCTTCTCACCAGATTGAATCCTCTCAGCCTCAATCCCCACTGGTGTTCACAGCCAGAATTTATGGGGACTTCTCTTCCCTGGACAGGAACCCTGGGCTGGAAGGATGATGTGGGCCTGGGACCTCTCTTCCTCAGCAGGAACCAGTGAAGCTGAGAAAACTGCCACATATGTGTGTGGGACCAGTCCATTCTGTGTCTTCACCCCTCCTACTGGTCTCAATGTGGCTTCTTTTTTTAAACACATTTTTATTGATTTCAGAGAGGAAGGGAGAGGGAGAGAGATATAGAAACATCAATGATGAAAGAAAAATCATTGATCAGCTGTCTTCTGCACACCCCTTACTGGGAATTGATCCCACAACGCAGTTACGTGCCCTAATCAAACCTCTTAGTTCATGGGTTCATGTTCAACCACTAAGCCACACTGGTCGGGCTCAATGTGGCTTCTTTTTTATACCCTTAGTTATGGGATTTCTCTTTCACCACATTTCAGGTGGTTCTCAATGATTGTTGTTCTGTAGTTTAGTTGAAATTTTGATGTGGTCACAGGAGGAGGCAAGCATAGCATTTTCTGACTCCGCCATTTTGACTGGGCACAATAAGTTTAAAATCTGGTAGGGAGGATTCCCCTATCGGTTCTTCAAAATCACCATCGATATTTCTAGGCTATACTTGTGAAAGGGGTCAGTGGGGAAGGGTGGAAGGGGACATCTGCAATATTTTCAACAATAAAGATAAATGTTTAAAAAGCAAACAATAACAACAACAACAACAACAACACACACACAAAAATAACAAATCTTAGAATTAGCTTGTTAAGTTCCAGGAAAATTGCTGTTGGGATTTTTAATGTAATTGAATGGAATTTATAAATTAATTTTGAATTTAAATTTCTCTAGTGACTTTTTGGACAATGAAGATTTGGTGGCTGAAAGATGGATTAAAACTTTTTTTTTTTAATCTCTCAGAGCAACAATTAAATCCTATACAATAAAAGCCTAATATACAAATTGACTGAACAGTGGAATGACTGGCAGAACAACAGTAGCTATTATGCACACTGACTACCAGGGGAAGATGCTCAATGCAGAAGCTGCCCCTCGTCCACAGGCCCTGACCAGCAGCAGCAGCAGGGGGTGGGGCAGGACCAGTGAGTTGGGCAGCACCAGGCTAGCCAAGGTGGGTGGCCAGTGGGGGCCTCCGTGATCACCCCACCAGCCCTGATCCCTGGCCAGGCCTATGGACCCTACCCAGGCACGAATTTTGTGCACCGGTCCTCCAGTATCTTATAAATTGCCATGTGTCCGTGTATCAACTGATAAATTCAATTAATAAACATACATTATAAAGATTAAAAAAAGCTTACCTAGTCTGCAGGAATATTTAAGTAAACTAAAATGAATATACCCAATGATAAACTATGATGCCAATAAAACTACTAGTTCTAAAAATGACATATAATGATAATGAATTAATGTTTACTGATGGTGTAGCATTCAGTGATAAAATCAGGTTATGAATTTTGGGTACAATGTAAATACAGCTGTAGGAAAAAAAACCTTCAAATATGTGCACAGGAAGAGAAAACTTACTAAAGTCTTTACAATAGTTAGGAGTATAGAATTACAGATTAGATTTTTCTCATCAACCATCCTATCTAATAAAAGAGTAATATGCAAATTAACCATCACTATGCTACGCCCACAAGCCACACCCACCAGCCAATCAGGAGTGGATATGCAAATAAACCCAACCAAGATGGCTCTACAGCCACAGAGAGCTGGAGGGAGGATTGGATTTCCCAGGCAATGGAGGAAGCCAAGCTTCCTACCTGCCCTTGTCCGCCTAGGCCTCCACTCAAGGCTACAAAGTTTCAATGATAGAAGATACATAAATCCAAATAGAAATGGCGGCAGCCATGGAGCTGGAAAGAGCAGGAGGCTAGGGTTTCCCCTGGCGATGGAGGAAGCCAAGCTTTCCGCACACCTTGGCCAGCCCAGGCCTCTGCTTAAGGCTACAAAGTTTCAATTATACAAGATACATAAGCCCCAACAGTAATGGCTGCCCCCACAGAGCAAGCAGAAGGCTTGGCTCCACTCTAGGCTACAAAGTTTCAATTGTAGAAGGTAAATAAACCCCAGATGCAAGGGCCTCCGCTTGGGTTGCCAGGGGGTGTGGCTGGCCTGCAAACCATCACAGGCCCCTCTCCCAGGCCGCCCAATATCCCAAGGGAACCCCTACCCTGATCTGGGACACCCTTCAGGGCAAACCAGCTGGCCCCCACCCATGTCCCAGGCCCCTATCCTATCTAATAAAAGAGTAATATGCAGATTCACCATCACTCCAACACACAAGCTGGCTGCCCCCATGTGGACACAAGATGGCCACCACAAGATGGCCAGCAGGGGAGGGAAGTTGGGAAGGATCAGGCCTGTAGGGGAGGGCAGTTGGGGGTGATCAACCCTGCAGGGGAGGGTGGTTAGGGGTGACCAGGCTGGCAGAGGAGGGAAGTTGGGGGCAAATGGGCTGGAAGAGGAGCAGTTAGACATCAATCAAGCTGGCATGGGAGTGGTTAGAGGGTGATCAGGCTGGCAGGCAGAAGTGGTTAGGGGCAATCAGGAAGGCAGGCAGGTGAGCAGTTGGGAGCCAGCAGTCCTGGATTGTGAGAGGGATGTCCCAGATTGGAAAGGGTACAGGTACACTAATTTTGTGCACTGGGCCTCTAGTAATCTATAAAAATCCATTGTCTAAAGTTTCTAGGAGGCCATTTGATTACTTACTAGAGGCACAGTACACAAAATTCATGCACTGTGGGGGACCTTCAGCCTAGCCTGGGCCCTCAGCCCAGCCTGCGCCCTCAGTGGGTGTCTGCTGACAATTTAGACCTGATCCTTGCTGGCCTAAACCAACAGTTGGACATCCCTCACAGTCCAGGATGCTATATGCACCGGTGACCACACTTTTCATACAGGTGAAAAGCATCTTGCTGTTGTATGGGTTGCTACATATTTTTGCCCTGATTATAAAATGTAGTACATAACACGATCCTTCTGAGACAACAGTACCATTTTCCCCATCTTATAGGGAAAAACTGAAGCAGAGAGAAGTTAAGTAGTTGGCTCTGTCACACAATTATAAGTGTTAGCATCAGGGCTGACCACAAAATGTGCAAGTCAGAATCCATGCATGTTATCGCTGCATCATCCTATTTTTTCAGTGTTAGAGTAGCCTTGCTAGGTTTTAACTTTTAAATTTTAGAGACTGTTCCCAATATATAGGGTAGGGTCCCTAGGCCTGGCTGGCGATCAGGGCCGATCTGTGGGGTGACCGGTGGGCAGGGTGATCATGGTGCCCCAGCTGGCACCCACCTTGGCTGGTGGCCTGGTGCTGCCCACCAGCTGGCCCGGCCCCCAATCGCCACTGCTGGTTGTCCCCTGGTGGTCAGTGTGTATCATAGCGGCCAGTCGTTCTACCGGTCATTCCACCGTTCAGTCTATTTGTATACTAGACTTTTATTGTATAGGATACTAATGAAAACATTATTAGGAAGAGATAGCAGGTATTACAGGGGCTAGCTTTCTTTCATAGGAAAATACATTTACAAAAATATTTATGAATAAGTAATAAAAGTGAGTAGTACCCAAGTGTTTCTTCATTGCTTCATTTAAGGTTCAGAGAAATACTTAGGGCAGAAAGCAAAGCATTCAAATTCTCACACTCAAGATTTGGATTCTAGCTCAGTCACTGATTATTTTAGTAACTTTTAGGAAACATATCTACCTATCCTATCTAATAGAGGGAATATGTTAATTGACCATCACACCCTCACAAAGATGACTGTGCCCACAACCAATAAGGAGGGAATATGCTAATTGACTGCCAAGCCCTCAAAGAGGGCGGTGCCCACAGCAACAAGATGGCAGTGCACAGGCCCCTCAGTCCCGTCGGGGTGGCAGGTGCACAGCATGGCTGGGACCACCCTAGGTGGGTCTGTCAACTCCGCGTGCCTGAGTCCAGAGTCCCCCAACCCCCTCAGCCCCCTCGGATGCTGGCTTCCCAGCTGCCCAGGGCTGGCCCAAGGCAGAGGCAAGCCTTGGATGTCAGCTTCCCAGCCACCCAGGGCAAGCCCAAGGCGCAGGCAAGACTCGGATGGTGGCTGCCCAGCTGCTCAGGGCCACCCGAGGCTCAGGTGACCAGGTCGGACAAGGCTTGCGCTGCTGACAGTGGCAGCAGCAGAGGTATGATGGGGGCATTGTCTTCCCCTGATCACTGGGTCACCTCCTGCCCCTGAGGGCTCCCGGACTGTGAGAGGGGGCGGGCCGGGCTGAGGGATCCCCATCCAGTGCATGAATTTTCATGCACTGGGCCTCTAGTTTTCTTAATAAAAAAAGAAAATATTTAGAGATATGGATTGGTTAGAAACCTTTTAGAAAGAAATGGGCATTCATTAATATAACTATAAAATTTCAACTAACTCATGCAAAACAAAAGACTGCCTACTTAATTTTTTTCTCAAGTATGAAGGAGAATAAAAAGTAAGGAGTTTGCCACTTGAAACTGGAAAACAAATGCCCACTTTATTTCTGTAGCTTACACTTTACCTTAAAGACGTGAAAGGCTTCAAATTGAATATTGGGACTTTTATCTCGAAGGAGGTTCATCATCAGTTTGAGGTTCTCTGGCTTGCTGATGTACTTTGTCATAATGGCAAAGTTGTGTCTATCCAGGATCAGTTCCCCCAGCAGCTATAAACAAATAAAACAAAAAATCAATGCTATAATCTGAAAGCCATCTTATTAAAAATACATCTCATTGCTTCCCACTTAAAAACAAAATATAAATGTGAGTTTAGAATGTTGACATGAAAAAAACTGAGAGTCCTTAAGCACATCTTAAAGCACAGGCATGAAAGCAGTAGTTATTTTAAGCTTTTTCCAGTTTTGTTAAAGTCCGTACTTAATGCATTTCTGAATCTATTTTGCTGCAGGTTTAAAAATCTCAATTTGTAGTGCTAATCAAGAGCTAGTGAGAAACTAATTTATTATTTTCATTGCTTAAATTATCTTGAGGTAGGATAAGAAGAACAAAATTGACTCTACAATTATTCCCTCATTACCTAAATTAATGTACTCTAGTAGCTTACTTGGGAAAAAATAGGTTATGTAAAGTGGCTTATATTTTCCCCAAAATTTTTATTACAAACTCTGATATATAACCAGAAAAAAAAATAATTGATTCTCAACCCAAATGAAGTTTATCATGTGCAGCACGTTTTTATAAAAAGCAAGGCATTTTCTGGTGACAAATGAATAGTTCCCAAAATGCAGCATTACTCCATGTTGTGAACTGAATGCTTATGTGCTCTCCAAAATCTACATGTTGAGATTTTAACCTCCACTGTGATGGTATTAGGAGGCTTTAAGAGGTTAGTACAGGAGGGTAAAAACATCATGAATGGGACTGGTGCTCTTATGAAAGGGACCTCAGAGAGCTCTCTACCTGCTGGCATTTTAATCTTGGACTTCCCAGCCTCCATAACTACAAGAAATAAATATTTCTTATTTAAGCCACCCAATCCATGGTATTTTGTTATAGCAGCCAGAACAGACTAAGATACTCCAAAACAAAATAAAAACACCAAAAGTGAGAATAATTGAAGAGAAATACTCTAACAGCACAGCTTAATGTGCTGCTGCTCCATCTCATCAACTTGTCTTCTCACTGTAGTGGGAGCAATTCCTAAAGCTTTGGCAACCAGGCAGTTGAAGTGTACCCTTAACATAATTTTATATGTGATACGTTTATTTTCCAAATCTCCTATTCACTGGAATTTTTCTAGATGTCCCAGGATAGTAGTACATCACATACATGTTTAAGTGCTGGATGGAAGGAGAGAGCACATGAAATTGTCTATCTCACAATGCAGTCTAGCAACACCTGTTGGGGTGTGTAGGTAGTAGGGGTGTGTGCGTGTTTGGCAGCCAGGGAACAACAGCCTTGCCTGTGACGCATCTTTTGCCTATCGAACAAATGAGAAGCACACACCGTTAAGTAATTTTAGTGCGCAGAAGTGATGTTTGTTAGACACAGAAAATGATGACATGGTTGTGTGTTAGCTGGTTACCAGTTAGTCATATACATATGGAATGGCAAACATGTAAATCATTGATCTTCATCTTCCTAGTCTCTCTGAGCATCTAAAGCTAACTGAACACTCTTTCGGAGACTTTCTTTGCTTTTGGTTTCAAGGCTATTTCATTCTTCTGGTTTCTTACCCCTTGTAGTGTCCTTTGCTGCCTATATTACTGACTTGTCTTCCTTTGGCACTACATATGCAGGAATTTTCCAAGCTGTATACTTGTTTTTTCTCATTCATTCATTCATTCACTCACTCACTCACTCACTCACTCATTCATTCATTCCAAGCTGTATACTTGAATCACTTAGCTTTTATTTCCCAATAGTCTCATCTAAGTCCATGGCTTCAACCATAACATCTGGGAAGGTGTATCTCAAATCTCCATTTCCAATTTCAATTTCTTTCCTACACTACATGCCCACATTTCTAACTGTCTACCTGGCAGCCCCAGCCAAACACTTTCCTGGCCTATCACACTTAATGTCTCTTTCCTCTTTTCTCCTTGTTAATGACATCATATCTTCTAGTGCCTTAGGGCAGAGTGTTGAAATCTTCCCAGCTCCTTTATTTCTCTTGCTCCTCACATAAAATCTACATCCAAGATATTCCAATATTCTGTTTCTAAGAGCCTCAAAAATCTTTCAATTTTTACTGCCAGTACCCTCATCCAAACCCTTACTGCCTTTCATCTGGACAACTGCAATAGCACACAAATGGTCTCCTCTGCAGTCTTCAGCCAATCCAATCCATTCTGCACATTATGTCAAACAAATCTTCCCAAAGATCAGCCCTATTCATGTTACTAACTCCACTTATAAAACGGATGCACAAACAAATGTCTAGATTCCTATGGATGTACTCAAAGCCCTTTGTGATCTGAAGTCACTCCTGCTGCTTCCTCTCCTCCGCTCTCTCACTTAAGTCTCCCTTATTCCTGGGTCTGTGGCCTTATTTCCCTTGCTCCATCCACCCACCCCAACTATATATATATATATATATATATATATATATATATATATATATATATATATATATATATATATATAAAGGCTAATATATAAAGTGTCCATCAGGAGTTTGACCAGGAGACCGGGATTTCAATTGCTTGCTATGATGTGCACAGACCACACAGAACAAAGGAAGGCCCTGGCTGGCAGCCGGAGAAAGGCCCAGGATGGCAGCCAGAAGGCCTCGATCAGCCCTCATTGCTGGCCAGGCCTAGGGACTCTACCCATGCAGGAATTTTGTACAACAGGCCTCTATATAAAATTGAAAAAACTGTACACAATTAAAGTGTACATTGTAATGATTTCATATACTTATTCATTGTGAAATATTTACCACAATCATGTTAACACATCCACCACCTCAGTTGTGTGTATGTGTGTGTGTGTGTGTGTGTGTGTGGTGAGAATGCTTAATATCTACTCTCAACAACTTTCAAGTATACAATTCAGTATTGTTAACTATAGTCACCATAGTGTACATTAGATTCCCAAACCATATTTATCTATAGCTAAAATTTTATAATTGTTGATCAATTTTTCCCCATTTCCCCTACCCCCAGCCCATGGTAACCACCATTCTACCCTATGTTTCTGTGAGTCTGACTTTCTCCCTGGCCGAATCTCCTCAACTGCCTCTGTGCTCTTTGTTTTTCCCCAGCTGTACTCACACTGTCTTGCAGTACAGAGTTACTTGTGAGTCTCTTTAGAACACATGTGTCAAACACAAGGCCCGCGGGCCAAATCCAGCCCGCCAGGCCTTGCAATGTGGCCCGCACCGCGCTGTCATCACTGCACTCCGCTGTCAGTTTATGACATTGTCAGTTTATGACTGTTCAGTAAACCATTCGGCCCGCGATTTAGGCTGGATTTTAGATTTTGGCCCCCTTCTCTGATTGAGTTCGACACCCCTACTTTAGAATGTAAGCTCCACAGGGCATACATCAAATCTTGTTTGTGTCTGTACCCTTCACAGCTTGTGTGATAAATGTGGATAGTGTTGGGGAAATAAGGTCCTATTACCACAGAATCTTCTCAACAAATATAGAAGGAAAGTAGTTTTATTACTTAACTAGAGGCCTGGTGCATGCATTCGTACATGGGTGAGGTCTGGCCAGCCTGCCAGGGGGAGTAAGGGACATGGGTGGTTGGCCGGCCTGCCTGCTGGTTGAACTCCTGGTTGAGGGGGCAATTTGCATATTAGCCTTTTATTATATAAGATATACACTGAGTGGCCAGATTATTATACATTCAGAGATCATAATAATCTGGCCACTCAGTGTATATCTTTATAAAACATGTATGTAATATATCTTAATACTAGTATATAGATATAAATCTAAAATGTATTTCTATAAAAATATATAATCAAATGTAATATATACCACATGTTAAAAAATATATACATCACACAAACATATACATACGAAAAGGTCTTTTAGCAACAATTTCATTTAAAAAAACCTAATCCTTAAAATGTACATACACACATTCAATAAACATTAGATGATGTTTATGAGTTAAATTCAGATTAAGTCACTTCAGTTTTTATTACATGGGGATGTCCATCCTTTGCTAATATAATTTCACTACTTTTCTGAAACAATTGTATTAAATCATTTGGTGAACAACACTGAGTCTTTTAGTCAGTAAGTGTTAATCTATTTTAATTAATACTAACAATGACAAAATACTTCACTTCATGGAAAAAGTTGTATTTTTTACTTCCTTAAATTTTATTTTATAGGCTTCATACTATATAGTAAAGCCATGCACAAGTAGATATAATGAGTGTGTTTTTAAACTTAGGGTTTTAATTAAATTGACCAGAGTCCAAACCCCTCCCAAATTCCACCAAGGTTCTTTTGAATTATAATCTTTCTATCTAGTAATTAAATGTCAGGCCCCTGAAGAAGACAAGAATTACATTTCTAAACTCTGTCATATGAGTGAAAGGAATTTCTCTGTTAATTATTTTTTATTGACACTAGGAATCCAAGCTCCCCAAAATAGTTTAGGAAAATTTAGAATATGATTAACAAAAGGCAGCAGGTAGCACTACTTTGGAATCAGAAAATAGCATAGTGTGAGGTACATGTGACCCCATCTTAAAGCTAACCCGCTGTCCTGACATCTGGGTGATGACAGACCGAACCTCCCCGCCTTCCCTGAGTGACTCTGGGACGGGAACCAGAGCTTTGGGCTGATCGCAAGATTCACATCGATTCTCTCTCAGGCGAGGCACTCCCCCTGTTTCTCTTACCTCTCTCTGGCACGGAAGCCTCTGGCACCTGATCTCTGCTCATCCATGCATTCTCACTGCTCTCATAACGTACAAAGTCTGGCGCGGTGAGGAGTGGGGGTGGAAGGCTCACCTTTATAACTGACAAACTGGACTTGGCCTCATATTTTGGCATGTCGGTCCTTTCTAGCATTGGGGAGCTGCTTTCATACACTGCCCTTCCACAAAACACCTAGCTTTAATATAATTCATTACTTGAAGAATACTGTAAGTAGACTATTGTAATAATTTAACCTCTTGTTTCCTATAATTATAAAACATCTATATATAAAATATTACAGAATCCAGAGACATAAACAAGGTTATGTTAAAATAGAACGTACTGCTGCTACCCACACAACTAATTTCCAAAAGGAAAAACCAACAGCACGCTAGCAGAGCTCTTCAAAACAATGTTTTTCTGTTGAAGAAAATAATAAACAATATTTAGTGAGCTCTTTCCTTGAATAGAGTGATACAAGACCATTTTAGCAAGTCTCTGCCTATAATGTGGCATTCAAAAAAGCCAACTCTTGTCCGAAACCATTTTGGCTCAGTGGATAGAGCATCGGCCTGTGGACTGAAAGGTCCCAGGTTCGATTTCAGTCAAGGACATGTACCTTGGTTGCGGGCACATCCCCAGTAGGGGATGTGCAAGAGGCAACTGATCGATGATTTTTCTCTCATCAATGTTTCTAACTCTCTATCCCTCTCTCTTCCTCTCTGTAAAAAATCAATAAAATATATATTTTTTAAAAAAAAACAAAAACAAAAAAGCCAACTCTTCGGTAACCTTTTAAATAATTTCTGCATTCTCAGATATGCTTTATCTGCCTTTTACTAGTTTCTTGTCTTTTTTCTTTTTCTCCTTTTTTATTTTATTTTATTTACTGTTCAACCAGTGCTTGGTTTTACCATATTTTTAATAAAATATTTTCAAGACATTCAATTGTAAAGAATTTTAGGTAGGAATAGCAACCATTATAGCATGTCTGCATGGATTAATACATAATAAGATGAGTCAGCTGAGGTATTTGTAAATGAATAGGAAACATAATCAGTTAGAAAAAGGGAGTGTTTAAATACCAGATACAAACTCTGCTGCTTCTTGCTGGTGTCACTGGGAACACTGCAGAGGTCTCTAACCACAGAACCATGTGAAGAGGGAGGCTGGCAATGGAGAGCTGGGCAACAGCAAACAGCAGTGAGGAATGAACTGTCTTCCTTCCATTTGCTACCCCCAAATTTGTATGACATACACACCAATCACACCTCCACTGTATTAACAAGCTTCTATTTTTAAATGCAAATGAATCCTGGTAGGAATAAGTCTAATTCACACTCTAGTCTCAATTACTTATTAAGAATTGATCAAAACCTTCCAGAGATTAAACTCTGGGGATAATGATGAATATCTATCTATATAAAAGCCCAGCAACCATTATGGTGGAACAACCAGAATGACTAGTCCTATGACGCGCACTGATCACCAGGGGCAGATGCTCAATGCAGGACCACCCCCCCCAGGTGGTCAGTGCGCTCCTACAACAGGAAAGCCACTCGGCCAGAAGCCGAGCTCATGGCAGGCGAACGCCTCTCCCACCTCCACAGCAGTGTAAGGAGCAGCAAGCCAAGAGGCAATGAGCGAGTGGGCGGGCAGTAAGGAGCAGTGAGCCAAGTGGTAAGGAGAGAGCAGGCGGGCGGTTAGGAGTGAAGGGTCCCGGATTGCGAGAGGGTACAGACCAGGCTGAGGGACACCCGCCCCCCATGCATGAATTTTGTGCATCGGGCCTCTAGTTTACTTATAAAATTGCTTTTTATTTTATTGAACAAACATATCTATTGCTTATCATGAGCTAGGCTCTGTTTTAACCACTTTCAAATATTAACAAGGGAACAGGATAAGGTGGAGCTGAAGATATCTTGAAAAGAGAATGAGACAATAGGCACAGGGTAGAAGGAGATGATAGGATAGTAGGAAAGGAAAAGCAGAAATTAGGATCAGAAGGGGGATGTTTGAATAAAAAACTGCCAGTTTTATAACTCTGTCTAAGATCCCACCTAGCTAGAGAAAAATTTCTGTCACAAGTCCTTGTTACTGCTGAAAATGGAACAGGGATAATTTTTTGACCCCTAGTTGTCACCTTAGTTTATAACAATGTCTCTACTTTGGTCCAGTATCTGACAGATTACCACTGAAAGAGGAAAGATTTGAAAATGTATTAGCAATTTCCCATATTCTGGCCCTTCAGGCCATTGTCACCTCTGTTTAGTGTATAAGAGGGAGACCACCTCTTATACTAGTAAACACGGACAGCTGTGTTTTGGCTGTCCTCGTGGAGCCCTTCACAAATAAGCAATTCTGTTCTTCAGGTACATGGCCGTGGCAATAGGGTGCATCCTTATCTTCACCTGCGTTATCAAGCTGGACATGGGAGAGCCCAGCGCTGATGTCACTGCCTTTGCCAGAGCTCAGCCTCATCACAGCGAGCTGCAGCAAGGAACACAGCGTGGCATCTTTCCTACAGGGATCACCTTGTATGGTTTCACTCAAAGGGAAACTCAATAAAGAGTGCTGAGTGACTGGCTGAAAACAGTACAAGGCCCTCTCCCCCACGGTGGAAGCTGGAACAGCGAGGGCACAAATACAGGGGAAAGCAGGTCATGGTAAATGCAAAACCATGGTCATAGGATTTTTTATTTACAAAAATATGGTACAAAACTATAATTAATGGCTTAAGTTTAAAACTATACAATATTTAGAAATAAATGCATTGTTCTATGAATGTCATCCCAAACATATAAAAATAAAGTGAACGATATTTAGTAAGCTCAAACATCATACAACTTGCTTGACAAAAAACAACCAAGTATTATCTGCCAAAAACATTCTTTTGAATACAGTAAAACCTCTATATAACAGATTAATTCAGGTGAGTGGGTGTCCATTAAAGCTGAAAGTCTGTTATATAATAGAGTAGGTTATCCAAATGTGTATGTTAAAAATTTGACAAATTAGTTAACCTGTTTTTACTTATGTAGACACGTTTGTATAACTAACATTAAGTAAGCATGACAAGTTTAATTTCACAGAAAAGTTTTCTATATGTATTGTTGTAATTTTAAATTTACACTGAACAGGTCTAGTAAATGCATGCATTCACCAATCACCTCAAGTAAACAACTGCACACGGTGGGGCGTGGCTTACACAGGTGGGAGCATCGGTAGAAAGAGTCAAAAATGCTGCTCAAAGCCATGGCATTGGACAACAGACCCAATTATGACACATAAGGTATGATCATGTGCTAATCATTCTCTGAACACTGTTTTATGAGTGGTGACTCTTGGATTTAAATATGTAGACTATAGTTGTAGGTATATAATATTTATCTATTTTAACAAAATTACCAGTGTTCTTCCCAACATATGGCCTATTTGCTAAAATTTGTTAAAAGTAACAATGAATTAATAACAAAATAACCTGTTAATTATAAGCAAATCTTTGTTAAAAGCGTTTTTAAATTACCAGGGTATTAATTTTCACCCATAACATACGAACCAGAAATTTTGTTCCTTAAATCTGAAGTTCGTTAAATCAAGGACTGCAAAATCAAGGGTTTACTGTATCGAGCAGAATACTTAAGAAATGTCCCTCCTGGACAAATGGCTGCTTCCAGGCACTTTTCACTGGCGGAGGGAAGGCCACTCTCAGACAGATGTAGCCCTGCTCTGCTGGGCTCCCTGTTTGATAAGGGAGAATGGCATTTCCACAGGAATTTCACAGGAGATATAATCTCAAATTGGAGATATAATCTCAAATTGTGGTCACACACAACATACTTTTTGTGTAGTAGCACATACTTATTATTTATATTATTACTTCTAAAAAGTATTTGAGGCAAGACACATTATTTTGCTATAAAGTATAGTTGTAACAAAGTATTTCTCAAGTTACAAAAAGGATATTTAAATTTTTCTGTATTTACTTGCTTACTAATAAACCAATCATTTACTACTAAGACATCAATTTATGGAGACTCTAAGTTAAATTTGATATTACCTTTAAAGACTGTCTCTTAGTCACATAATTCTCAGACTGAAGCAATTTCTCATAGTCTTCAAAAATCTAATGAAAAGAAAATAAATATTACAGCGTAAAGCCAACTGTTATTTCTCTGCATTAGGTTTGCTTGCTTGCTTCAGAAGTAAGTAAAGCCCCAATCCCTGAGCCCAGCTGCTGTGCTTTCTGTCTCTGTGTGCTTAATCCTAGTCCGACCTTCACTGTCCACTGGGAGGTTCCCCTTCCCCCATCCTCTTTTTCACATAAGGACATTGAGAGTGTGAAGGTCAAGTGATACAAGAGACATACTTCTCTATTTTATTTTAGTTCTGCAAATTATAAATAGGGTAGAAAATATAGTAATTTAATACTCACAATAAATCATTTTGAATAAAGCATCTATTGAGTTGCAAGACAATGTATTTATGCCATATTAAAAAAATATGTTTATGTAGATTTGCTGGTAGTCTTTGAATAATTTAAGAAAGATTAAATAATTTAGGGTTTCACCTGGCAACTCATTAAAAATCAAGTTGTTGCCGAGGCTAGTTTGGCTCAGTGGATAGAGCGTAGGCCTGCGGAGTGAAGGGTCCCAGGTTCGATTCTGGTCAAGGGCATGTACCTTGGTTGCGGGCAAATCCCCAATGGGGGATGTGCAGGAGGCAACTGATCAATGTTTCTGGCTCTCTATCTCTCTCCCTTCCTCTCTGTAAAAAATCAATAAAGTGTATATTTAAAAAAAAAAGAAAAAAAGAAAGAAAGTTGTCAAATTCATAGCATGAACATGTAGAGGAAATAGGGCTACTTTTGCTGCATGATGGCAATGCTAATCCCAACTAGCCTCTCTGGAGCACCTACTCTCCCCAGAGGCTGGGGACACTGGTGCTTAGAGCCCCTGTTTCCTAATGTGGTCAAACATCAATCATCCCTAAGGCCCCTCCATCAACTCAGGGAGCCAGCAGCTGGGGAAGCTCAGTGTCAACCTCCCACCATGTATTGATGCACTCAGGGATTACTAAGGTGGAAGGAGCAGTACCAGCAGAGAATTGAAAGCTAGAGTTTTCAGAGGCTAAAGAAGGTACAAAACAGTCCTGGTCCTCAGATGGCCAAGTGGGGGGGGGGGGGGGTTGCTTGAGTGAGATGAGGGCAAGCTGAGCACACTGATGATAATTACTGAGAGAATTAAGAAAGTGGAAAGTATAGGGAGAAACCAAGATGGCGGCCTAGGTAAACACCTAAATTGCTGTCTTGTACAACAATTTCAAAACAGCAACTAAAAGACAGAACAGACATCATCTAAAACCACAGGAAAGCTGGCTGAGTGGAAATTCTAGAAGGAAAGAGAAAAGCTCAGGGATCGGAGGAGCCGCAAAGTGCTGAGGTAGAGAGACATGTGCGCAGAGAGGAAGGGTGCCTGAGTGCCTGGCTGGCTGGAGGGGAAATGAAGCCCCTGACTGCACTGAACCCCAGTTCTGACTGCATTGAACCCCAGCTCCAGCCAAAACTCCATGGACCCAGGCTCATACAGGTGGAGTCTGGACTGTAGAGAAAGGCACAAGGAGATTCGGAGACTCGGAGAATCAGGTGGAACTGCAGCAGGCAGGGTCTAGAGGCACACACACAAGTGCACATAAAGAGGTCTGACTGTGGAGGTTGCCGCAGGCTTTCCATAGCAGAAAGAGTCAAAAGCTCCTGACTGTTCTGAATCCCAGTTCTGATTGCACTAAAACCCAGTTCCGGGTGAGCCCCTGGGGGACCCACACTCTTACAGGGGGAATCTGGACTGTCAGGTGGAAACTCAGGGGATCCATGGAAGGCAGAGGTCTAGAGGCGCGTTCCCAAGAGCAGGGCTGACGGGAAGCCAAGACTGTCTGCTCAGCCCTGAGACTTTGCCCTATCCAAGATGAGCACAGAGACTTTTGCAATTTTGCAATTCTGGTCCTATAAGGCTGTCTCCAATACAGAAGGTATCCCAGCATAGACACAGCTGATACCCACAGTCAACTGGCTTGGAGGTCAATTCATCCCAGTGATACCAATAACAATCAAGACTTAACTACAACAAGGCTGTACACACAGTCCACAAAAAGGAGCAACAAGAGTGTCCACCTCAGGTAACTGGGAAGGCTGACTGACCGAGCCATATAGGAAACCTAGCACACAAAGCTACGCTACCAACTCAGGGAAGCAGCAAAAATGTGAAATCAAAGAAACAGACCACAAATGAAAGAAATGGAGGAGAACAAATGACTGGGTATAGAATTCAAAACCAGTTATAAGGTTTTTCAAGAATTTCCTAAAAAAGGTCGATAAATTTAATGAGATCCTCGAGAATATGAAAAAGGACCAACTAGAAATTAAACATACACTGAATGAAATAAAAAATAATACACAGAGACCCAACAGCAGACTAGAGGAACGCAAGGATCAAGTCAAAGATTTGAAATACAAAGAAGCAAAAAAGACTCAAATGGAAAAGAAAAAACAAAAAAGAATCCAAAAAGTTGAAAATAGTGTAAGAAGTCTGGGACAAGTTCAAACGTACCAACACCAAAATTATGGGGGTGCTAGAAGAAGAGAGAGAGCAAGATACTGAAAAACTATTTGAGGAAACAGTAACAGAAAACTTCCCCCACCTGGTGAAAGAAATAGACTTACAAGTCCAGGAAGCGCACAGAATCCCAAACAAAAGGAATCCAAAGAGGACCACGCCAAGACACATCATAATTAAAATGCCAAGGGCAAAAGACAAAGAGAGAATCTTACAGGCAGCAAGAGAAAAACAGTTACTTATAAGGGAGCACCCATATGATTATCAGCTGATTTCTCAACAGAAACTATGCAGGCCAGATGGGAGAGGCAAGAAATATTCAAAGTGATGAATAGCAAGAACCTACAACCAAGATTACTCTATATCCAGCAAAGTTATCATTCAGAATGGAAGGTCAGATAAAGAACTTCCTAGATCAGAAAAAGCTAAAGGAGTTCATCACCACTAAACCAGTATTATATGAAATGCTGAAAGGTATTCTTTAAGAGGAAGAAGAAAGAAGTAAAGATAAAAATTATGAACAACAAATACATATCTATCAACAAGTGAACCTAAAAATCAAGTGAATTAAAAATCTGAGGAACAGAATAAACTGGTGAATATAATAGAATCAGGAGCAAAGAAAGGGAGTGGATTGATAATTATCAGGGGAAAGATGGGGGTGGGGGAGGTACAGGAAGAGACTGGACTAAAATCATACACCTATGGATGAGGATAATACGGGGAGGTAAGGGCAGAGGGTGGGGTGGGAACTGAGTGGAGGGAAGCTATGAGAGGAAAGGAGAAACAATTGTAATAATCTGAACAATAAAGATTTATTAAATTTAAAAAAATAGCCAAAAAAGTGAAAAGTATAAACAAAAGCATGTAGTTCACATTAAAGCCACAGTAACTAGACTTATTATTTATAAAGGACTGATTATTTATTCTAGGTATTAGGGATACAAGTAATAATGATGAAACTTAATGCTGAGTGCTTACCATGGTATCATCTTGAAAACTTTAAATCTTGTTAAATTCCTACCACTGCCCTATGAGGTAAGCGAAAATCTTTATTTTGAAGTAGTTATAGGAACTTGCCCAGGGTCACGCAATTAGTAAGAGGGAGAGCTGGGTCTTGAAGCGGACCTAAAGTCTATATTGTACTCTGGACCCTTGTGTTCAACAGATAAGTTTCTGCCTCTCAGGGAGCTAAAGAACCAGCTAGTTAGATCCAGACACAATATAATAATACATTGTAAAAAGTGAGGGAGAGGCAGGGGAGGGAAGCAAGATATGTATGTGTGTGTGTGTGTGTGTGTGTGTAAGGGTATGAGTGTGTAAGGGTGTGGTTAGGGAAAGCTTGCTAGAAGTGTCACATTAATCCAAATTGCAAAAGGATGAGCTGGATTCACCATTAGAGAAGACAGAAATATTTTGGTATTTCTACTAGTCAGTAAAACTAATTATTGACCAGGTCAAATGACTTATCTTAGTTATGGTGGGGTGTTATTCCATATGGAAGAGTTACCTACTGGCTCTTAAGGGCAACATGGATACCCTTAAGTTAAGATCAAGGTAGACAGGTGCTAGTTGTTTCTTGGAGCTCCAAAGCACAACACTAAGAAGAGATATAAAAAATGAGAAAGCCCTGATGTCCTGCCATCATCAATTTTCCACAAGGTTTACTGATGGTCTGGCTTCTGGGTAAAAGACAAATTGGATGTATGGTTGATTTCTATAGTGGATCATAAACATAAATAAGTGCTCATAGATCTAAGAGAGAGGGAGGGAGGAAAGAAAGAAGAAATGGAGGGAGGGGAAGAGAGAATAAAGAAAGACGTAAAAATAACTTCTACTTACAGTGTCATAATTTTTTTCTAAGAAGTCTGCTACCAACACTTTATGTCTGGTTAGTAAATCCTAGAGAAAGAAGAACCAAGTGAAACAAAATTATCATAGCTAATAAAATTTTTAAGAATCTTTTTCTTCTAAGATTTAATAAGTCCACTAATTTGAAACATATAAGTTTCAGAAGAAACTTTTGTTTACATCACAAAATTATTTCCATTCTTACTTTAAGATGTGAAACACAAGCTTGTTTCATGTTAAAAACAAGTGTTTGTTTTAAATTCATATAATTGCTAAATTATAGAAATAATTTAATTACTAAAACAAATGGTATTTTAGAGATGAGGTTACAGTTTATTTCTGCAAGCCACAACTCTACATTGAACATATGATATAATATTCAAATAAAGTTTATGATGATCTTTTAAAAATATCATTAACAACTAATCATTTAAAAAAATGAATTCTGAATGGTCTAAAAGAATATCTCACAAGTTGACAGATTTTAAGGGATTTTAAGCTTTAGTGTTTTGTCTTAACCACTTTTAAAACAGAGTTGCCTAGGATGCTGGGAAGCACAGAATGACATTTAGCAGGGCCATCTCCTATCGCCCTGCTCTGGGGTTCACAGGCTGTGAGCTTCTCAGTAGCACAATGCACCCTTTCAAAGTTGAACACAAGCAGCCCGATCTTATTACAGACATAACTCTCAGAAAACTGGACAAAAGCATAAAGGAACGTTTGACTGTTTTCAAATCACACCTTAATCATATCCTTAATTCACCTTAATGTGGAAAGAAAACAAGCTTCACTTAATCCCTTTTGTAAGCTTAGAAGCTAAATACCCTATTTAGGTATTGTTCAAAATTTAATTAAAAACCTAACAAGAATTTCACAGTTTTCCAAAATAAATTCTTATACTTTAATACATATTTAATTAAAACTTCCTAAAAGCATATAGAAGATACACACAATAATCTCACAAAGAAGGCAGCAGCAATGGTAAAACTCATCTATTTCTATTTTAATAAAAAGTAAAATATTTAAAGCATTTTGCATTATAATTTTCAAGTTCAAAAATAATGAGACTAGCTGAAACCGGTTTGGCTCAATGGATAGAGCTTCAGCTTGGGGACTGAAGGGTCCCAGGTTCGATTCCGGTCAAGGGCATGTACCTTGGTTGCGGGCATATCCCCAGTAGGGGGTGTGCAAGAGGCAGCTGATCGATGACTCTCTCTCATCGATGTTTCTAACTCTCTATCTCTCTCCCTTCCTCTCTGTACAAAATCAATAAAAAATATATTTTAAAAAAAATAATGAGACTAGCTTAATTTCATTTCATAATACATGTTGTCACAACCTGATTGACTACTGGGCCTTTCAGTGGAAACGTGGTCCTTTCCCCCCGTAGAACATGGAAGCCAAACAAGTGTGCTGCTCTGGAACTGTAATTTTAAAATGGGAAAACTTCCCTGGCTGGGTGGCTCAGTTGGTTGGAGCACAGGTTCAATTCCAGATCAGAGCACACACCTAAGTTTCAGGTTCGATTCCCCAGTTAGGTACAGTGTATACAGGAGGCAACTGATCGATGCTTCTCTCTCATATCCATGTTTCTCTATCTTTCTTTTTTTCTGTCTCTCTAAAAAAAAAAACAACAAAAAACACATATCCTTGGGTGGGGATAAAAAAAAGGGGGAGGGGGTTCATTCCTGGCCTGTCTGAAGTAAAAATTCAATCTATTCCTCTCCTGAGGACTCTTGAGAGAGTAAGGTAGTCCTACAGCACACTTTGGGTCCCTAATCTTTTCCAAGATGGATATTTGGGATACCTAGTTTGCAGACAATCCCTTCCCTAACGCTCCTGAGCAGTATCAGTGATTTTCTGAGCTGACCCAGGACTGATGCACCATGGGAGTTCTCCACCTGCCACAAGTTGTCAGCCTTGAGAATCTGGCCCATGTTCTCCCTCTGCCCCAGGGCCTGCACATGCGGTGACAGCAGCAACACAAAAAGCACTCTGCCACTACATGCCGCCTGGAAAGATTTTCTGTTCACTACACATTAGCATTACACCAAAGAATCAGGAGACAGTTCTGTTAATAACATCTCCTTCAAAATTCTAAGGGGAAAAATGTGAAATAACTTAACTGCCCTCACTTGCCAGCCTGGTCACCCCTAACTGCCTTCCTCTGCAGGCCTGGTCATGCCTACCTACCCTCCCCTGCAGACATGCTCCCCACAACTGTCCAACCCTGCAGGCCTGGTCACCTCCAACTGCCCTCCCTTGTTGGCCATCTTGTGGTGGCCATATTGTGTCCACATGGGGGCGGCCATCTTTGACCACATGGGGATGGCCACCTTGTGTGTTGGAGTGATGGTCAATTTGCATATTACCTCTGTATTATATAGGATGACATTATTTGAGAACCTGCTGAACATAAACAACAAAAAAATATGCTGAAATACAAATCAAAACATCATAATATTTCATGATTCAATATTGTGCTGGAAATTAAAGTGGGCTGAACATATGATAGCAAGACATTATTATCAAGTTTATTCTATTAAATGTTGAAAAATCTTTGGGGAAATTTCCAAAAATAGATATTTAACTGTATTTGGTTTTTCCTCCATTAAAATTTGTACTATGTTTACAATTATTTGTGAAGTCTTATGATTTTTTTTTTTTTTTTAGCAACTACCTGTGTTCATCATCAGATAGAAAAGGGAAAACAGAATTACAATATCTATTAATAGAAAACATTGCCTAAGATGCTTAGGCACAGACATGTTGCTAGAAAAACATTGAATCAGATTCTGTGTTAAACGTCATTCTTCATATCTGATTCACCACAGCAGCTCTCACCATGTGCTCTAGGTATGCTCTTTCTGTAGCCACTATACCATTTTGTTTTGCCAGGTGAGACTGAGAGGCCTGTGAAATGAAAAGACTCCTAGGGTTTCACAGCACTCAGAGCACATGTCCATGTTTGCTATTCCTCTCCCCTTCCCTCTACCCACTAGCAACTCTCCTTAGTCTGTCCTCAACCCTTCCTTCCACTCACTCTTTGCTGTTCTTCCTAGACTTCATCTTCCTTTATTTACATCTTATCTTCACCCTAATTTCTCCTTCTTCCCTTCTCTCTTTCCCTTGCTCCTTTCCATCTATCTCAGACTTCCAGGTAAGGGCTTTTCCTCTCCCCCGTTTTCTCGGGGAGAATCTGGGGAGCAGGCAGGACTGGATAGAGTCATGTGGAAAACCTGAGCAGGCTGGTGACTATCCTTCCTTCAATCTCAGATTCTAGGTTGATATTTTATTTCAGATTCGGCTCAAGCCCTCAGAGCATAAAGATTTGCCATTATTGAAAAATGAACATGCTGCCCGGACAGCGTGGCTCAGTGGTTGAGCATTGACCTATGAATCAGGAGGTCACAGTTCAATTCCCGGTCAGAGCACGTGCCCAGGTTGTGGGCTCAATCCCTGGTTGGGGGCTTGCAGGAGGCAGCCGATCAATGGTTCTCTCTCATCATTGATGTTTCTATCTCTCTCTCCCTCTCCCTTCCTCTTTAAAATCAATAAAAATATATTTTAAACATTTTGCCATTATTGAAAAATGAAAATGCTGCCAGGCCAATGTGTTCAGTGGTTGATCATCAACCCATGAACCAGGAGGGCACGGTTCAATTCCTGGTCAGAGCACATGCCCAGGTTGCAGGCTTGATCCTCTCTAGGAGGTGTACAGGAAGCAGCTGATCAATGATGTTTCTCTCTCATCAATGTTTCTATCCCTTTCTTCGTCTACCTTCCTCTCTCTCTCAAAATTAATAAAAACATTTTTTAAAAAGAAAAATGAACATGCCACAAACATTGATACCAGTGACTAAACAATGGCAGAATCATAAGAATGAGTATATGGCTTTCTAAAATAAAAACCTGAAGGGGATATCATTCTTTGGATGTATAAGTACTAGTATTTTAGTTTTCAAAATAACTACACTATTTTCTAATATGCTCTCTGAACATCTTTTTGACAACCAAACTCATAGAAACAGAAAGTAGAAAGTGGCTGCCAGTAGCTGGAGAGGGAAATGGAAAATTGTTTAATAGAAACCAGTTGTAAGATAATATGAATATACATATGCCCTGAAGTATACACTAAACAATGATTAAGATGATAATTTTATGTGCATTTTACCACAATTAAAAATGTTTTAACTTAAAAACTAAGTTAGATTAAACTTAACGCCTACATAATAACAAAGTATATAAAAAGAATATGTAAGATTATTTTAAAAAATACAATATAATTTATTAGTGTGGAAATTTAAAAAATACACTGATAAAATAATATTATGTCTTTCATATTCAAAAATGTAATTCTCCACTTTCCTTCACACCGAATTTCTTTCCTTGGAGGTAAATACTCTATTTCCCAGATACCTTCCCAGATGCATTTGATACATATACATGTTAAGTGGAAGCTTATACCCTTTGTTTTTAACATAAATAAAAGTATGACATACACAGAGAACTGTTTTTTCCTATTTATATATTGGAATTCATTCTGTATTAGCTGTGGCAGTATGTTGAGATGTGGCAACTAGCCTAATAGGTTGTATTCTATTTTCTAATGCCTCTTATGATCCACATCATACACATTTGTCTATGCCCACGCCTAAGAAATAGAACTTTCTGCTTTTTAAAATTAAATTGCTTCTTCAGAGGCCAAGTGACTCTAAATGCTGAAACTAAGTGGTCTACTTTATTAAGGAAAAATTACCTTAAAAGAAGCAAAGGCATCTGATGCAATATCAAATGTTGACAACTCCACATACTTAAAGAAATCTCTGAATTGATCAGAAAAGAGGATGATTTTGGCAAGTGGTTCATGTCGAATACATTCTCTCAGCATAATTCCACAACGTAAGGCAATCTGTGGGGCTTCATATCTAAAGCATAAACAAGAGATAGAGAACTCTGTTATCCTATTAACAAATAGTATTAATCTTATTAAAAGAACCTTTTCAACACTGCTGTTATGGAGGCATAGACAGCATTTGTCATAGTTCTTTCAAACACCATTCATCCAATGCCCACTGAATATCTATGATGTGTGTGGTATTATTCCAGGTACTGGGGGTACATCAGTAAGCAGACAAAGTCACTTGCTTCCTAATGTTCCATATTTTAGTGAGATTACATCTGGTGGGGGAAGAGGCAGGCTATAAAAAATGAAAAGATAATTTCATTTTCTGAGAAGTGCTCTGAAACTAAAGAGAATAAAATAGTGTGACAGGCTAAGCCTCTCCTGATAAGATTGGCATTTTCTTTGGTTGCCCCTCAAACGCTGCACCCAATTACAGGCCAGAGAGAGCAATGCCAGGGATTTGCTTTATTGGGGGAAAGTATCCCAGCCCTCATGCATGCGCAGTTTAGCCCCAGAACAACTATTGCATGACCTTATCGCCATTATAACAGTAAAAAACACACGCTGGGTAGAGACTGAATACGCTAATGAGACATACGACGCATGAAGAAACATGATATACAGAGCAAGCATCAAAGAGCCCCGCCACTACATGCTTACACATTATACTTACACGTCATCTTTCCCATCTAAAATCCTTTAAAACTTCTCCCCAGCCATTGCTCAAAAAGTAGCATCTTTCTTCTTTTCTAAGAGTTGTCTCCCTTTGTGCACGAAGCTTTAATGAACCTTCACCTGAGTCATGATTCTATGGGTTCTCTATTTCTATCCTAGAGCCCAGGGATCTGCTAACAACATGTATACATAGGTCCTCGGGTTACATCAGAGATCCATTCTTATGGCGCGACATAATGCGATTTTTAACGTAAGTAGAAACCCATCTACATAAATACCTAGGTCACTCACATGGAGCACATACACAGCAGTAATGAAGTGAAACAGTAAAACAATTTGAAAGAAAGATAACCATTCCTGATCTTTACTTGTGGTAAATGAAAAATAAAAAACATAAAGCACATATGCGCATATGTCAAAATGACAGAACTTTTTTTTTATATAAACAAATGGGAGATGTCGATGTAACCACAAAATGACATACGTTGAGTCCAACGTAACGAGGACTGCCTGTGTTTAGAGTATAACTACTACTTAATTTAATTAGTAGATTGAGGTGCCAGGGAATAGGCAAAGCATTCCAAGCGAAGGGAACTAACTGTACAAAGGCTCCAAGGCAGGAACCAGCTTGATGATTTATAGTAGATGCCACTGTAGTTGAAGCACAGGACGAAGAGTAGTGAACGGTGTGAAATGAGGCAGGAGTGCAGAGAAGGGCAGTGGCCAGATAACCTACTGGACTTTGAATAAAAAGTCTTTGGAGAGTTTATAACATGGCTTAATATGTGCTTTCAAAAGATCACTCTAGGTACCTAAGGAGAATCTATGGTAAAACAGGAAAGAACGGGCTGGGGAACTACAGTGGAAGACGGAGACTAGATAGGAGAAGGAACTAGTAGAGATGATGGTAGGTTGGACTGGGGTAGAAGTAGTAGAATTGCTGGTTGTGGTCAGGTCATGCATATTGTTTGAAGGAAGAGTCAACAGGACTTGCGGATGTAGCTAGAGCATGGTGGGGTATATATTTGGGGTGAAATTGAAAATTAAAGAATGAGTTCTGTGTTTTGGGCTTGAATATAATTGGGTAGATGGTGGTGCTATTCATTAAGATGAATAAACTAGTTGAGAAACAGGTTAGAAATTAAGAGAGAGTTTTTGACCATGTTAACTTTGAGATGCCTGATATCTAATTAGAGATATCTCCTTTGCAGTAGTATATACCCATCTGGAGTTCAGAAAAAAGATAAATGGGATAACCAGTAATAGTTGTGGATTGACTGACTCGCTATAATAATGAAGTAAAATACATCTCACAGCAAAAACTACACTAGAAAAACACATCTTCTGTAGGAAACAATTCAGGAATAGCATACTAGACCTGTTCCATTTCTAATTTAATAACAAATTTTCAAGTATCAAATTTAACAATGAAATAGATCTAGGCTTGAATTATACTACAGTGTATGATAAGGTTTTAAGAAAATGAACAATATTTAGCTCAAGTAAGACATGTTCAATATTGAAATGATATAGTTGACAATTGTGTGGTAAACACTGGAAGAATAGAACAAAGATATAGTTGGAAAAACCTGAGAAGTGAGTACAGGGTTAAAAAAATCTTATAACATGCCGAAACCGGTTTGGCTCAGCAGTAGAGCGTCAGTCTGCGGACTCAAGGGTCCCAGGTTCGATTCCGGTCAAGGGCATGGTTGCGGGCATATCCCCAGTAGCGGGTGTGCAAGAGGCAGCTGGTCGATGTTTCTCTCTCATAGATGTTTCTAGCTCTCTATCTCTCTCCCTTCCTCTCTGTAAGAAAATCAATAAAATATATTTTAAAAAAATCTTATATCATTTAACATTTCAGTTGAATATAATAGTAGTTTTTATGGTTATAGTACAAAGTCTATTGGAAAAAATAACTTTTAATATCTCGATTCTTTAAAAAGTGCTTTCCTATAATATTGATAATAGGAAAAATGATATATTTTCAAATTTTCCATGAATTCTGCAAGTTAGAAAGATTCTGAAAAAAATATTTTTAAAAGCAAAATAGACCACTAAGTGGATGCGAACTGAATAGATGAGAACTGAGCTGATAAGAAAACTGAATAGATGAGGAAAAATCAAATATTTGAAAAACCAAACCAAACTACTTTCATACAAAACTTCAAGATACTATTTACCAAGCACAAGATATAATTCATTGCTGAACAATAAAGAAAAATGAACTATTATTTATAAGAAAATATTTACATGAAATTCAGATTCAAGAATAAATTTTATTTTGCACAATTTAGAAAATATGCTAGTTTAGTTTACACTATCAATTTTATAGATACAGTAGAGAAAATGGCAAACAAGGATATTGAGAGAATGCATTAAACCAGGGTTATATTTACTCACTTTTGTCCTGTTTTATTCTGAATAATCTTTTAAAATATCATATGAGTAGTCTTTGAATAACTGATATTAACATCAAATGCTAATATATTCGGGTAGGCCTGATTATTTTCAGAATATAAAAAGTGCCTATTTATAGTGTTTGAAACTTCTCTTAGAATAATTTGAAAATCAACCTACTGGCACACATGAAAGAGTTACAGGTGGGGAAATACTAAACATGCTATCAAGAGGTGTATATTTTCTGAAATGTGAAGGAGAAAAGCATTGAAATTTATTCAAGAGGACTTAAGAAAATATAAAGACTGTTGACTTAGAACAGGAGTATAAGGCTCATAAAATCATTTGGTCTGGCCCTGCCAAGGCATTAGGGGTGAGTTAATTAAATGTTTGACTAAATATAGCAGCTAATTTTAAAAATTTCTTTATTGATTAAGGTGTTACATATGTGTCCTTAGTCCCCCATTATCTCCCCCAGGCCCTCACTCATGCCCTCACCCCCCTGTTGTCTGTGAACATTGGTTAGGCTTATATGTATGCATATAAGTCCTTTGGTTGATCTCTCCTCCTTACCCCCACCCTCCTCTACCTTCTTCCCTCTGAGGTTTGATGGTCTGATCGATGCTTCTCTGTCTCTGGATCTGTTTTTGTTCATCAGTTTATGTTGTTCATTATATTCCATAAATGAGTGAGATCATGTGATATTTATCTTTCCCTAATTGGCTAATTTCACTTAGCATAATGCTCTTCAGCTCTATCCATGCTGTTGAAAATGGTAAGAACTCTTTTTTTTTTTTTTTTTTTACCACAGTGTAGTATTCCATTGTGTAGATGTACCACAGTTGTTTTTTTTAATCCATTCATCTGCTGAATGAATATAGCAGCTAATTTTTTTTCAAGTTGACAATGAGATTATAAATATCCAAATGGCCCTTGGCAGAAAAAAGGTTACCCACTCCTGATTTTACTAGAACACAGTGTACATGTTCTGTACCCGAAGTTACACTGTGTTCTAGTAAAAAGCTGCTCAGATTGGCCAGAGTCAGAGAGGCGGTCTATTAAAAAAAGAACTGGTGTTGCCTCGAAAGTGGGGGGTAGTACAGCGAATATAGGCCTAAACCTATGTTTTAACTGTAAAATTAGGCGGTCGTCTTATACGCCGGAAAATACGGTAATATAAAATAGTACACTTGAAACTTATATAATGTTATTAATCAATGTTACCCAATAAATTTAATATTGAAAAAAGGAATATAAAGATGTAAAGAAAGGATTTTGCTGTGGTCTAAGTAATTATGGTGATGCTGATTTGGAAGGCTGACCTCAACCTTGAAAAATACCTTTACTGTTATTCCAAAAGAGAACCCATCACATCTCAAAATGAGGCTAATGTTATATACCTTTTTAAAATTTTATCTTGCCCTAACTAGTCTGGCTCAGTGAATAGAGTGTCGGCCTGCAGACTGAAGGGTCCCAGGTTCAATTCCCATCAAGGGTATGTATCTTGGTTGCAGGCACATCCCTAATAAGGGATGTGCAGGAGGCAGCAGATTAATGTCTCTCTCTCATCGATGTTTCTAATTCTCCATTCCTTTCCATTCCTCTCTGCAAAATATTTAAAAAATTATCTTTATTGATAAAAGTATTATAGATGTCCCCATTTATCCCCCATTGACTGACTCCACCCTGCTCCCACCTCCTCCCCGGGCCTTCCCCACACTATTATCTGTCCATGGGCTATGCATATATGCATATAAGTTCTACTTTTAACTATTCCAAACTCAAATCTACTTTGAAGGAAACCATGTACCTACCCTTTGAGGAGCATAAACAGGATATGAGGATGAGCACTAATGTACTCCACAGTAGGATATCGAGTGCCTATTTGTCTTCTCAAGATGTTGTTAAATATCTGGGTCACATCCTTTTTGCCCTGTAAAGGAAATAACCAATCATTAAATCATATACTTGAAATGGGTGAACTGTATGACTTGTGAATTATATCTCAAAGGTAGTTTATATACATTCACATACAAATAGCACTGTCCTTCATAATAGAAACCATTAATTTACTACTTAGTCAGTTGTGCTTTCAAACATTCAACACAGAGCCTACAAAATAGTTGTAGCTCCTTTCCACAAGGTTTGCATTGTGGGAAATTCAAACAATTAGAAGTCAATTTCTCATAGCAGTAAATGAAATGGCACAAAAGAATATAAAATATTAGTCTTTAGACATAACTAAATTCTCATATGCAGAAGGCAGCCATGGATGTGTCTTACTCATATGAATGTTTCTCTCGCTCGCTCTCTCTTTGTACCCCTCCCTCCTTTCCACTCTCTCTACAAATCAATGGAAAAACAAAAACAAAGTTGCTATGAACATTCATAACCAGGATTCATTTCTCTGTAATAAATACCAGAGTGTAATTGCTTCTATGGCAGTTTTTAAAGAAATTGACAAATTGTTTTCCAGATTGGTTATACCATTTTAATTTCCATCAGCAATTTAGTTTTTATGCATCTTTGCCAGCATTTGGTGTTGTCATTAGTTTTTATTTTAGCTGTTCTGATAAGTATGTAGTAATTTCTCATTTTGGTCTCAACTTGCATTTCTGTAATGGCTAGGGTACATACAGCATGTATAGCTATTTGTACATATTTATCTTTGATGCAATGTCTCTTTATGTCTTTTGCCCATTTCTAATTGGATTCTTTTTTTATATACTATTAAGTTTTGAGGATTTTTAATATCTTCTAGACTCTAGGTTTTTTGTTTTTGTTTTTGTGTTGTTGTGGCTTTTTTTGTGTGGTTTTTTTAAATCACATATGTGGTTTAAAGTATTTTTTTCCCCCAGTCTGTAGTTTGACTTTTCGTCCTATTAAAAGGATCTTTTGCAGAGAAAAAGCTTTGGATTTTGATAGAATCCAATTTATCAATTTTTGTCTTATAGATTATACTTTTAGTGTCAAGTTTAATAATTCTTTGCCTAATTCTATATCCTGAAGTTGTCCCTTGATTTTTTAAAAAGGTGTTAATGTTTTATGTTTTACATTTACATCTGTGATCCCTTTAAACCAATATTTTAAAATATATTTTTTTATTGATTTCAGAGAGGAAGGGTTAAGGAAGAAAAATATAGAAACATCAATGATGAGAGAGAATCATTGATCAGCTGCCTCCTTCTTGCCCCACACTGGGGATTGAGCCTACAACCTAGGGATGTGCCTTGACCCGGAATCAAACTGTGAGCTCCTGGTTCATAGGTCTAGGCTCAATCACTGAGCCATGCCAGCCAGGCTGAGCCAATTTTTAATAAGGTTAACAGTATACAAGAATTCTCATTTCTCCACATTCTCCCAGCATTTGTTGCATCTTTTCTTATGATAATAGACATCCTATAGGTGTGAGGTTGCATCTCATTGTGGTTTTGATTTTCATTTCTATAATGACTAAGGGGCAGGGTAGAATCAGGATGGGAGCTGAACCCAGCAATATCCACACTGGAAAAGAAGACACCCTCCCCCTTAGGATCTCTTGAGCTATAGGTATTCTCAAGAGTCGGAGCTTATCCCTTATGTTTTCTTCGAGGACTTTTATGGTTTCAGGTCATATATTTAAGTCTTAATCCAATCTGAGCTGATTTTTGTGTACAGTGCAAAATAGGAATCCATTTTAATTCTTTAGCATGTAGATATTGATATCCAATTTCCCCAACACCACTATTCTTCCCCCACTGTATATTTTTGTCTCCTTTATTGAAAATTAATCATATATGTATGAGTTTATTTCTGGGTTTATATTCTGTTTTAGTGACTGTAGCTTTGTAATATAGTTAGAAATCAGGAAGTGTGATGTGTCCAGCTTTGTTCTTTTTTTTTTCTTCAAGATTGCATTGGCTATGGAACTGTTTGTGGTTCCATATGAATTTAGAATTTTTTCCCCCTATTTCTGTGAAAATGTTTGATAATAATTACATTGAATCTGTAGAGTAATATTGGTCTTTTAACATCATTAATTCCTCCAATCGATGAACACAAAGTATTTTCCACTTAATTGTGTTTTCCTCAATTTTTCTTTTTTTTAAATATTTTTTTATTGATTTTACACAGAGAGGAATTGAGAGGGACAGAGAGTTAGAAACATCGATGAGAGAAAAACACCGACCAGCTGCCTCTTGCACACACCCCCCCCCCCACTGGGGCTGTGCCCGCAACCAAGATACATGCCCTTGACCAGAATCGAACCCGGGACCTTTCAGTCCGCAGGCCGACACTCTATCCACTGAGCCAAACCAGTCCCGGCAATTTTTCATTAATGTTTGAAAGCTTTAGTGTATAAATCTTTCATCTCCATGGTTAAATTTACTCCTAAATATTTCTTCTTATTGTTATTAAAACTGGGACTGTATCTGATTTTTTTCTGATTTTTTTTGTTAGTGCAACAGATTTCTGTATATTGATTTTACACCTCCAACCTTCCTAAATCTGTTTATAAGTTCTAATAATCTTTTGGTGCAGTCTTTAGGGTTTTCTGTATATAATATTGTGTCATCTGCAAATAGAGACTTCTTTTTTATTTGGATGCCATTAATTAACTAATTAATTATTTTTACTAATTGCTCTGGCAAGGACTTTCAGATGAATACAAGTGGCAAGAATGAAGAATGGGCCCCCTTGTCTTATATCTGATCTTAAAGATTTGATCCCAGGCCCTAGTCAGTGCATATGCAGGGGGCAACCAATCCATGTGTCTTTCTTAGATCAATGCTTCTCTCTCACACTCTCTCTTCCCTCCCCTCCTTCCTCCCTTCCACTCTGTCTGAAAATCAATCTATCTATACTAATAAAAGGGTGATATGTAAGTGGTCGGGATGCCCTCACGCATAACGATCGATCAGCAGGCTGCATGCGCAGCAGGTGCAGGTGAGCCGGGACTTGTAGTGTCAGGGACTTGTGTCACACTGTCACAATCCATCACCAGGAGGCCTGGGGCCTGGCAGAGGCCTCTGCGTACCTCTGCTGGGTTCCGGAGGCCTCGGGGGGCCCTCTGCTCTGTGTGATGAGGCCTGGGGCGGGGGTTGTCCCACGGCTCTATGTGACACAGAGGCAGGACCCTGGCTGCGGCTTACTTTTTTAGGGCAATCCATTAAGGAGCCCCAGATGAGTGGGCGGGGCCTTCCTCTTTGGGGCGATGGATTGCAGGGCTCCTGCACTGTGACAGGGCACAGATCAGGATGGGGGACCCCCCCAAGTGCACAAGTTTTGTGCACCAGGCCACTAGTGTATAAAAGCCAAAGCGACCATTACAACCAGTTGACCAATTGACCAATTGCTATGATGTTCACTGACCACCAGGGGCAGACACTCATTGCAAGAGCTGTCCCCTGGTGATCAGTGTGCTCCTACAGCCAACCTCCCGCAACCAGCCAACCTCAAACGGTCCCTCACCCCTGCCGGCCTGCCAACCTCCTGCTGTCCCTCCCCCCCTCTCGGGACTGGGCGAGACGGCCCCAATCAACCCCAATCGCTGGCCAGGCTAAGGGACCCCACCCGTGCACGAATTTGTGCACCAGGCTTCTAGTGGAAAAAAATCTTTAGATGAAGATTTAAAAAAGAAAAAAACAAACAAACAGAAATTTGGCCTATAATTTTCTGTTCTTACAGTGTCTGGCTTTGGTATCAGAGTAATACTGGCCTCATAAAAATAGTTTGGATGTGTTTCTTCTGTTTTTAGAACAGTTTGAGAAGGTGTAACTCGGTGAGTGTTGTCCCATGTACCAAGAGGTCACTGGTTCAATTCCTGTTTGAAACAGGCCTGGGTTGTGGGCTAGATCCCTAATAAGTAGCCAATAAATGTTTCTCTCTCTCACTTATATTTCTCTTTCCTTTTCTCTTCCTCTCCAAAAATAAATAAAAACGTATTTTTTAAATATTTGGTAAAATTAATTTGTAAAACCATCTGGTCCTGTGCTTTTTTATGTGGGAAGATTTTTTTATTTTTAATGTAATATCCTTGCTCATTGTTTGTCTGTTCATATTTTCTATTTCTTCATAATTCAATCTTGGTAGCTTGTATGTTCCTAGGAATGTACCCTCTTCTCAGTTCAATTTGTTGGTGCATAATTGTTCATAGGAGTTTCTTATGATCATTGGTATTTCTGTATTATATCCGCATTATTAACCAGTACAACTAGCATTGTGTAAAAGAGCTATTGGTAATTATAAATGAAGGAAGTGATCTGTTTTGTTCAAGTCTTTCTAGACTCCGTAGTAATACTGCAGAATATTAATCTTCTTTGAAATGTCATGAGAGCGTGCTTTTCATACTTCCCAGTAAAATGTCACAAGAACATTTCCATACAGCATTCCAGTGAACAGTACAAATGATGCTCCATAGAACTCTATCCAACTTTTACATAGAGGAAAACATTCTTCTAGTTCATTAGCAAATATGTGGCAAAGTCAAAGAAAGCCCCTATGAATAACAAATACAAGTTTTGCTACAGGAACAGCTTCTCCAACCAGAGGAAATGATTAGAATGGAAAGCAATACAGAAAATTTAAACAAGTACAGATGATGAATGATGGTCACTACACTAAGTGCAACCATTGTAGATACCCACTAAGCATACTATATATTAACTGGAATAAAACCTTGACTCTTTCAAAACCAGTCTTCTGCAACATTTAGGAATGAACAAAATTGTCTGAAATTAGCCAATAATTCTAAGATTACATATCATTTAACTGATTAGATATCAAAGCTGAAGAAGTGCTTGTTTTAGCTGGCAAATTAAAAAATGGTCAGCCCTGACATGAAATGCTCAATGCTTATTTGCTGAATGAATGGTATATATGGAAGTATCTACTGGAATCAAATAAAAAATGATAAAAAGAGGAAAGAAAGAAGTGATGAACAGCAGTCACAGCAATTAAAAGTAACTGCTGATAAAGAGCATCCCTCACTGATTGATAACAGAAGTGAGAAAAGGCAAATGAGAGATCAAAAGGGGATAGGAATTAGAGGGGAAAACATCTGATTCAAAATTGCTGCCATTGCCCTGGCCCACATGGTTCAGTGTTTAGTGTCCACCTGCAGACAAAAGGGTCCTGGGTCCCATTCCTGGGTTGCAGATTTGTTCCCCAGCAACTGTCTGGATGAATGCGGGAAGCAACCAATTGAGGTGTCTCCCTGTCTCTCCCCCTCTTCCCTTCTTCCCTCTCTTCCACTCTCAATCTCTCTCTAAAAAAAAAAAAAAAAAAAAAAAAAAATTAATGGAAAAATATCCTTGGGTAAGGATTAACAACAACAAATTACTGCCACCCACTGACTTTTATACAGACTATATAAAGCACATGTGTCAAACACAGGGCCCGCGGGCCAAATCCAGCCCGCCAGGCCTTGCAATGTGGCCCGCACCGCGCTGTCATCACTGCACTCCGCTGTCAGTTTATGACATTGTCAGTTTATGACTGTTCAGTAAACCATTCGGCCCGCGATTTAGGCTGGATTTTAGATTTTGGCCCCTTCTCTGATTGAGTTCGACACCCCTAATATAAAGAATTCTCGAAATTCAACAACCAAATAAAAGGAGAGCAAAAGATCTGAATAGATATTTCACAAAGGAGAAGATACGATGGCAAGTAAACACTTGAAAAGATATTCCACATCAGTCACTACATGAATAAAAATTAAAGCACCAATGAGATAACACTGAAACTTACTGGAATGGCTAAATTTTAAAAAACAAAGCCAAAGCAAACAAACAAAATTCAACACTACTCAACCCTACACCTATAGTATTTATCCAATTTTAAAAAACCCCTACATTCACATAAAAATGCATGTAAATAGTTATAATTTTTACTTATAATGGCTAAAAATTTAAAATTCCCCAAATATCTTTCAACTGGGGAATGGCTAAGTGATCTGTACTGGATCCATATAATGGGATACTACTCGGCAATAAAGAGTAACAAAGACATTATACATAGCAACAACATGGCAAATGCATTATACTAAGTGAAGGAAGACAGACACAAAAGGTACAATCGGTATAGTTCCATTTATACATTTTGCAAAGGCAAAAATACAGGAACAGAAGAAGATAGATTACTGGTTGCTGGGGTAGGTGAAGAAGCTGATTACAAAGCTAATTTCTAGGTACTGGGAAAGTTTCAGAGAACTCAAGCACATGCTAGCTCAGAGTTAGCTACTCTCAAAAATTTTTAAGTTAAACTAAACTTATGTATTACATGAATTCCATCAGGGAGCCCCCACCCCCACCATTCCTCTGCCTATTTTTCCCCCCTCATTCTTCTGTCTTTCCTTAGACTGCCTTCTCTACTTCTTTAGTTTATATAGTAGGACACCTGGCCACTGATGGAGAAACTGTAACTAACGTCTTTACCTCCTGCTTATAGACAGGGTTCTGTGTCTCAGTTCCACTTCCAGAATCCTGCAGAAACACGTTCCCGACTTTTGTCTGCTGTCCACTGCTAAGCCAGTCAGCTGTGTGTTGGGCAGGGTGTTACTTTGCACAAAATGGTTACTCCCACTATCACCATGTGGGTGGGGGAGGGAGCTTTGCCCAGAAAGCAGAGGGCCTGAGCAGGCTTTATCTTTAGGGTAGGTTACCCTCCTTAAAAAGTATGGTAAGGTTAAACTACAGTGGTCATTGTCTTAATTTTTATAGGAGGCATGTAAACAATTAACAGGTTATGCTTCTGTTTAAGAACATGATACTTCTAAAGTTTATATTCATTAGTTTTAAAAGAATAGTAGGGTAGCAATAACATAACATTCTATTTACTATGATGTAAGTATTTTCCCACCTGAGATTGTAAATTCTTGAACAGGGTGAAAAAAATATATAAACAAAACAGAATCAATACCAAATAGAATCAATGCCCTACACACATAGTAAGCATTTCAAATTGTTAAATGCATGAAGTACCGTCAAATCTTAAGACTTTATATTTCTCATTTTTACATTAAGAAAGCCAAAGCACTTTTATCAGGGCCAGGCAACAGAAAAAGATCTTTAGGGAATGGAAATTTCCAAAAACTTAGTACCATAAAAATGGCTTACTAAGAAGATGATTCCGGAGTTCTTATTTTGCTGATATTTTTAATGTAGCAAGAAATAATTACTAGAAATTAAATTATCACTGTAGAAAGTTTTCTTCTTCTTTGAGCTGCTTTCTAATTCAACCCGAACAATTGACTTTGTATAACCCTAGCTTTACAAAGCACACCTGCCTTTAAAATGAATGTATCAACTCTTAGATGCAATAAATTTCCATCCTTTGATCTCTTATCACATTGTGTTTCAAAACATCAAAGAGTCTAAAACTGTCTTGAACAGTGCCAAGCACAGCTCTGAGTTTGATCCTGAGCCCACAAAATCAGAAGCCTTGAAATCTCAGCCACAACTTTTTTTAAAAAACCTCATTAACAATATGCTAAAGTGGTTCTTTTGCCAGGAATTTTAAGGCTTAAATAAAAACTTATGGCAAATCCCTACTCCTACATCCTCTCAATCTGGTTCCTTGTATTGCCTCTTGTAACTAGTTATTTTTCTCAACACCCTATTTATCCCAAGTATAGAAAACTGCCCCTTATCCTTCAATCAATATATACTTAATAGTTCTTTTATCAAAGGTTTAAGCTGGGTAACTAAGGATAATTATAGCGCAGTGCAGAAACAACTTCAAATTGAATTCCGACATACTGGAATCCAATGAACAAAATAAACTGATAGGTCCAGAGGCATGGAGGCATGGAACAGACTGACAGATCTGAGAGAGGAGGGCACAGGACTGGGAGATATTAACCAAATAACTTCCTATATAATAAAGGGGTAATATGCAAATTGCCCCTCACATCCTCACAAGATGACTACCTACGACCAGGCAGGTAGGGAGGTTAGTGAGGGATGACCAAACAACTGAACAAGTAGGCTTCATGTGGTGACCAGGCCAGCAGGAGGAGGCAGTTGGGGATGACCTGGTCAGCAGAGGGGGCAGTTAGGGGCAACCAGGCAGTCAGGCAGGTGAGTGATTAGGAGCCAGCGGTCCAGGATTGTGAGGGATGTCCCTGATTGGAGAGGGTGCAGGCTGGGCTGAGGGGACCCCTCCCCATGCACAAATTTTGTACACCAGGCCTGTAGTATACACATATGTTCATAGCCCATGGACACAGACAATACTGCGGTAAAGGCCTGGGGTGGGTAGGAGTGGGGTAGAGTGGGGCAAAGGTAGGGTGGAATGGGGGACATCTGTAATACTGTCAACAATATTTTAAAAAGTTGAATCCTACAAAACACTATTACTAAAGATTCCTTAGCATTCCTAATCATCTTGTTCCTTAAGACCCTTCCTCTGTCATGGTTCTTAAAGCTTTCTCTCTCCCTCACTCCCCTTCTAAATCTCTTCTATTTCCTACTCCTATCAAACCTAATTCAAGAGAGGGCATTTATCAAATTTCTGTTACTTTACTCTGCAAAGGGAATCTAAGCTCTTTTCCTTCAGTCTTTTCTGTCCAAACATTGCCTAGACACCCCACCTTTCACAACTAACAAAAAGTCCACCTAAGTGGCTTCTAAACAAAAGCTCACTTTTTTTCGCTGTAAGTAATGTTCCATTCTTTTAGGTTATCTAGCAAAAGCTGCAGCCCATTCTTAAAGTAATAATTTTTCCTTCCTATCATAAAAACATACACCAGAAATTTTACAGTCCAATTACTTGTGTTCTTGAAAGGAGGCTCAGGAAAGGTTATTAACTTACTGAAATGATACTATTATTACTATTATTAATCTTCTACACAATTTACTAAGAAATGTGGCTTATTATTGTGCCTCAAGACATCTTTCTTGGGTCCAATTCCCTTACTTCAATTTCTATCTCTCATTTTCATTCCTCTATTCATTCAACGAACCAATAGACATGGCATTAGATGTGGGAAATGCAGTCCTATCACTTAAGATACTCTTAATTTAGAAGGGGCTGTACCAGTGCTACATATGAAGCAGGAGATGAGGTGGGGGGGGGGGGGGGTTCTGTGATTAGACTGAGTTTTGAAGTTTGGAGGAATTTTATTAAGCTGTTACTAGTTTATATGTGTACTTTAGGACTGAGAAGGAAAGTTGGTCTATTATTCATGTCTCCAGTCCAAAGAGATAACATATTTCTGTAAGTAGGTAATTAATGCTAGTAATGCTGCCTCCTTCCTAAAAAACACTACATAATTAGTAGAATGTTTAATACTAAACTGCCCTGAATTTTAACTTTTTCATATATATATATATATCTATATATATATATATTTTTTTTTTAAATATATATTTTATTGATTTTGTACAGAGAGAAAGGGTTTCGGCTCATTTATATATTTAACCAAGAAGTATTTATAAGTATTTATATTCTATGGACTTTCAACGGACAGCTTCATCTACTGAATAAAAATTCATTTATAGCTAGGTTCTAGGCATTGTGTTACATCAGTTGAATGAACAAAGTCAAGATCTGTTTGGTCAATAATGCCTTAAAGTTTGGGGGGTGAGGGGAGGGATACCTGTCTGCCACTATCACAATAATAGATCTTCCTAATGATAATTTTGATTCATCAGTAGAAATTATTATATATAGATTACAATTGTGGAGGGGAATAAATAATACAATCATTTTATAAAGATAATGTAAAGTAATTTACAAAATTAATCTATTTAAATCTGCATTTGAAGAGTTAATCTCTAGCTACATGTAAAATTCAAATATTCAGAAGATACTTCTTTCCCCAAGAATTTCAGAGAGTAAAAGTTTTTCTTTTTTAATATTTATTTATTTATTTTTTTTACAGAGAGGAAGGGAGGGGGATAGAGAGTTAGAAACATCGATGAGAGAGAATCATCGATCAGCTGCCTCCTACACATCTCCTACTGGGGATGTGCCCACAACTAAGGTACATGCCCTTGACCAGACTGGGACCTTTCAGTACGCAGGCCGACGCTCTATCCACTGAGCCAAACCGGTTTTGTCAGTAAAAGTTTTTTTCACTTGATAACATAGAAGTCAATTTTCAGGCAAGTGTTTTAATGCCCAAATAAGTTTAAGTAAACATCCTTTATAGATTTATTTTTAGTATACTACGTAAAATAAGGAAAACTTGCATTAAGTGTTTTGTTTTCTAACCCAATGCTGAACAAAGTTTTATACCTATCTCTCCAATTATTGGGCAGCACTTTGAATGTAGGCTATTCTGTGGCTGTTCAAAGTTTGGAACTGAACCTGACAACACTGAACCTGACAACATTTCATCCTGACTCAGTTTTCAAAACATAACCATCCTTGGTCATATTCCTCCAAGCAGCCAATTGCTGTTTGGGCTAATTTCATAAATTAACTCAAGCTAACATATTAATTAATGATGATGATAGCCTAATGCACTTCCACTCTCAGAGAAATGTGCAAAGATGTATAGAAATACAATACTGTAATCCAAGAACATGGGTCTTTTTCTCATTTGTAATAACTGGGCCAAATAAATCTCAAACTAAAATAATAACCAAAACAAAAAAACACCAAAGGGTTATAACAAAAATAAGATAGCTTATATTTTTTAACTTTAGTTTGAGAGAGAAAATGAAAGTATACTAGCTTACATTTGTATATAATTTGCATATGTATTTAATGTTCTTTCATAACATATATATGCATGTTTTATTTACTTTAATATTTAAAAGTTCATAATATTCCTATTTTATAAAATAAAACAATTAGCCGCACACTTGCTTCAGCAGCACATATACTAAAATTGGAATAATACAAAGAAGATTAACATAGAACCTGCCCAAGGGTGACACCTAAATCATGAAACATTTCATATTTAAAAAGCAAAAACAAAAACTAGCCCTAGCCGGTTTGGCTTGGTGGTTACAGTATTGGCCCGCAGACTGAAGGGTCCACACCTCGTACTTTGGTTGCAGGCTTGATCCCAGCCCCAGTTGGGGCGTGTCAGGAGGCAACCACGCTATCTGTCTCTCTCACATCAATGTTTCTCTCTGTCTCTCCTCTTCCCTTTCACTGTAGAAAACTCAATGGAAAAAATATCCCTGGGTGAGGATTAACAACAGAAAAAAAAGTTTATGTTACTATCAAATGATAGGTCAAGGACTCTAAACAATTCTAATATCATATCAGATATTTTTCCACTAGGTACAGCTTCTAAATATGTTCATAATGACTGATTTTAAATTAAATAAGAGAATCATGAGAGTATATAAACACAATGAAAAAAACTTCACTTAAATTCAACATACAACCGCTTTTTTAAAAAAAATGGGGATTAAGATAGGAGCGAAAGTGAGCAGGCCCAGCAAGAGGATAAAGTAGGAAAATACGTTATTGGGTAGAAAAATGTCATAGCTAGAGAAACAGATATGGGATGAAAAGAGAGAAAAAGACGAGTGTATCTAAAAGGTAGAATGAATTGAAGTCTGAGCCTTGGAGGTTTTCAATCAGTGTTGGTTCTACTCAGCACACCTGGTGTCACACCTCCAGAGCAGTCTTGCTCTGTATTCCTCCTCCTTGGCTCCAGTCAGCCAAAAATATTCTTTTAATTAAGCAATCCGAGAGCCTGTGACTAGTATTTCCATGATTCCCCAAGAGCCCTGACCTTATCTTGGTCTAATCACTGTAATTAGTTTTCCTTTCACTTCCTCTGTGAGAAAACCAAAGGCAATTTACTTCAGAAATCATTCTCTGCCCATTTTTAAATTGGATTCTATCTTCCTTTTGTTAAGTTTCATGAATTCCTTATATATTTTGGATAATAATGCCTTATCAGATGTATCATTGACAAATATGTTCTCCCATACAGTGAGCTCCCTTTTTATTGTGTTGATGGTTTCTTTTTATTTTGATGTAGTCCCATTTGTTCATTTTCTCTTCTGCTTTCCTTGCCCTAGGAGATGTATCAGCAAACATATTGCTACGAAAGATATCTGAGATTTTGTTGCCTACAGTTTCTCTAGAAGTTTTATGGTTTCATGACATACATTTAAGCCTTTTATTCATTTTGAGTTTATTCTTGTGGTCATGTAAGTTACTGATCTAGTTTCATTTTTTTTGCATGTATCTGTCCAATTTTGTCAACACCATTTATTGAAGAGACTATCTTGACTCTATTGTATGCTCTTGCTTGTTTTGCCAAATATTAATTTAGCATAATAGCTTAGATCTATTTCTAGGGTTGCTATTCTGTTCCATTCATCTATATGCCTGTTCTTGTGCCAGTCTCAGGCTGTTTCAATTACAGTGGCTTTGTAGTATAACTTGATCTCTGGTACTGTGTTCCCTCCAACTTTGTTCTTCCCTTCAAGATTGCTGTAGCTATTCAGGGTCTCTTTTGGTTCCAAAAAATTTTTAGAGTATTTGTTTTAGATCTTTAGAATATGCCAATTGGTATTTAATAGGGGTTGCAGTGAATCTATAGATTGCTTTGTGTAATATGGACATGTTAATGATGTTAATTCTTCCAATCCATGAATTCAGGATATCCTTCAACTTGTTTATATCTCCTCTAATTCTTTTGTTCAATGCCCAGCAGTTTTATTTATTTATTTATTTATTTATTTATTTATTTATTTATTTATTTTTCAGAGTAAGTTGGAATCCAATCTCTTTATTGTCAGGGTCTCCTCCCTGTGCCCCCCTCCCAAACCCTCTCCAAACTTATAGAAAAACCCCAAGCCTGGGAGTGTCCTGGACAGAGTGTAGAGAAAACTCTGTGCTCTGCCCTCTGGCCTGGGCAGTGCCAATAGGGAGGGTGTGTGGGGAGGAGAGACCAATAACTCCACCTGCAGAGGATGCGGCACTGGCTGTGATGCATGGGGGATGAGGTGCCTGCTGCCAATTCTCCTCTGGGACCTGCTGGGGTGGCATCCAGAGGTGGGTGCCCAGCCTGAGGCCTGGTACAGTGCATGCCCTTCGCCTTCCAGTGCAATGCCCAGTAGTTTTAGATAGACACTTCTCCAAAGTGGACATACTGATGGCCAAGAGACATATGAAAAAGTGCTCAAAGTCACTAATTATCAGAGAGATGAAAATTAAACGACAATGAAGTATCATCTCACATCTGTCAGAATGGCTACCATTAGCAAATGAGAAGTGCTGGGAAGGATGTAGAGAAAAGGGAACCCTAGTACACAACTGGTGGAAATGCAGACAGGTACATCTACTATGGTAAACAGTATGGAGTTTCCTAAAAAAATTAAATATGGAACTGCCATTTGATTCACTGATCCCATTTCTAGGAATATATCCTAAGAAACCCAAAACACTAATCAAAAAGAATATATGCACCCCTATGTTCATAGCGAAGATCTGGAAACAGCCCAAGTGCCCATCAGTAGACAAGTGGATAAAAAAGCAGTAGTACATTTATAATATGGAATACTATGCCACAGTAAGAAAGAAGGATCTCTTACCCTTTAAGACAGCATGAAGTGACCTGGAGAGTATTATGCTAAGTGAAATAAGCCAGTCAGAGAAATACAAGTATTACATAATCTCACTCATATGTGGAATCTAATGGACAAAATAAACTGATGAACAAAATAGATCCGGAGACACAAAACCATGGGACAGACTGATGAATTTCAGAGGAAAAGTGGGAATGGAAGTGTAGAGAGGAGAGATTAAATGGGAAACATAAATGCATATATGCATAGCCCATAGACACAGACATGAGTGTGGTAAAGGCCTAGGATGGGTCCAAGGAGAAGGGGGCCAATGGGAAAAACAACAACAACAACACAATGGGGACATCTGTAATACTTTCAACAACAAAGATAAGTTAAAAACAAAAGAAATGTTTAAAAAAAAAAAAAAAAAAAGGACACAGGGCACATTTAGTCCCGGCCGGTATCCTCAGTGGTTAGAGCATTGCCCACTCACCAAAGTGTTGGGGGTTCCATTTCCAGTCAAGGGTATGTACCTAGGTTGCAGATTTTTAAAAAAAATATATATTTCATTGATTTTTTTACAGAGAGAAAGAGAGAGGGATAGACAGAAACATCAATGAGAAAGAAACATGGATCAGTCGCCTCCTGCACACCCACCACTGGGGATGTGCCCACAACCAAGGTACATGCCCTTGACCGGAATCGAACCCGGGACCTTTCAGTCCGCAGGCTGACACTCTATCCACTGAGCCAAACCAGTTTCAGCTCGGTTGCAGATTTGATCCTCGGCCTTGGTCAGGGTGCTGGGGGGAGGCAACCAATTGATATGGCCCTCTCACATCGATGTCACTCTCTTATTCTCTTTTTCTTTCTCCTCTCTCCCTCCCTTTCATTCTCTCTAAAAATCTATTGAAAAATATCCTTGGGTAAGAATTAACAAAACAAACAAAAACCACAAAATAATATACTTTTAGACTGTCAGTGTTCACAAGTTCCAATCCTACCCCTGTAATTTATTTGCTGAATGCTCTTGAGGCAAAGTAATTTAACTTTTGCAAATCTCAGTTTCATCATAAAAAAAAAAAAATAGGAGAATGATTATTTATATACTCCTTCCAACTACAAAATTCTGTTTTTCATGAGCTGCATGTACCCAGAAAATAAATGGTGCTCGGCTGGCGTGGCTCAATAGTTGAGTGTCAACTAAACCTGCAGTTCATGGTTCGATTTCCTGCGAGGGCACATGCCTGGGTTGTGGGCTAATCTCCAGTGTGGGGCATGCAGGAGACAGCCAATCAATGATTCTCTCTCATCCCTGATATTTTTATCTCCCTCTTCCTCTCCCTTCCTTTCTGAAATCAATAAAAAATGTTTTAAAAAAGAAAATAAATGGTAATGAACTTATTCAAACAGATGCCTTAGTAACAGTTGAAATGAACAGATTTCCAGGAAATTGAAACATAACTTCAAATAATGCGGGGAAGCTTCTGAGAAGGTAGAGAAGCAGAAGGATCAGATGCTTCATCTAGAACATTATGGAGAAATTCACCCAGAACCATCAACAACCATGAAGCAAGGGAACACCTTTCCTGAGAAATGATGGCCAAATCTCTGTGCACTGAGTACTACTAAGTTCCATCCCTGACCTTTCAGACATATCCTAAAAAATCATCAAATTAATCACCTGGGCATTTGATGACAATGCTATTTATATTATAGCATTATCAACTATGTTAAATAAAAGAAACCCAAATATGAAAGGAAGAAGTGAAACGGTAATTATTTGTAGATTACGTACAATTATATAGAGAGAACCTTAAAGATCCTACCAAAAAACCTATTAGAACTAATTAAATGAATTCAGTAAAGTAGCAGGATACAAAATTAATATTCAGAATTCGATTGCATTTTTATACACCAACAAAATAAGAGAAAGAAAAATTAAGAAAACAATCCCATTTACAATTACATCAAAAAGAATAAAATAATAAATTCAACCAAAATGGTAAAAGACCTGTCCTCAGAAAACTATAAGACACTACAGAAATAAATTGAAGAAGATAAAAATAAATGAAAGAATATACAATGTTCATGAATAGGAAGAATTAACATTATTAAAATGTCCATACTACACAAAGCAATCTACAGATTCAATAAAATCTCTATCAAAATACCAATGGTATTTTTCACAGAACTAGAACAAATAATCCTAAAAAAAATATCCAGAAGCAGACCCTGAATAGCCAAAGGAATCTTGGAAAAAAAGAAGAAGAAAAAAAAGAACTAAGTTGAAGGTATCATGCTACCTGATATCAAACTATACTACAGCATGGTACTGGCATAAAAATACACACATAGATCAGTGAAACAGAATTGACAACCCAGAAACTCCCCCACACCTATATGGTCAAGTAATCTATACTAATAAAAGCATAGGTGGTCCTTGCGCCATCACAAGATAGCTGCCCCCACATCATCCCAAGATGACCACCCCCATGTCATTATAAGATGGCCGCCACAAGATTGCTGGTAGGGGAGGGCAGTTGTGGGCAATCAGGCCTTCAGGGGAGGCCAGTTGTGGGCGATTGGGCCTGCAGGGTAGGGCAGTTGGGAGTGAATAGGTCAGCAGGGGAGGGCAGTTGGGGGCAACTGGGCCAGCAGGGGAGGGCAGTTGGGGGTGACCAGGCCTGCAGGGGAGGGGAGGTGGGGGTGACCATGTCAGCAGGGGAGGGCAATTGTGGGTGACCAGACCTGTAGGGGAGGGCAGTTGGGGGAAACCAGGCCAACAGGAGAGAGCAGTTGGGGGTGACGAGGCTGGCAGGGGAGGGCAGTTGGGGGTGACTAGGCTGGCCGGCAGAAGCGGTTAGTGGCAATCAGGCAGGCAGGCAGGTGAGTGGTTAGAAGCCAACAGTCCTGGATTGTGAGAGGGATGTCTGACTGCCGGTTTAGGCCCAATCCCTACTAGCCTAAACCGGCAGTCAGACATCCTCCAAGGAGTCCCAGATTGGAGAGGGTGCAGGCTGGGCTGAATTCCCCCAGTGAATGAATTTCATGCACCAGGCCTCTAGTCTATGATAAAGAAAGCAAGTAAAGACATAGGATAAAGACAGTCTCTTCAATAAATGATGTTGAAAAGGGGGGGGAATAAGGGACACCTGTAATTCTGCCAACAATAAAAATGAATGAATGAATGAATGAATGAATGAATAAATAAATAAATAAATAAATAAATAAATAAATAAAGTTACAAAACTGGACAGGCATGTAAAAGAATGAAACAGGATTACTTTCTTATACTATCTATAAGAATAAAATCAAAATGGATGAAAAAATTAAATGTAAGACCTGAAACCATAAAAACCCGAGACGAAAACATATGCTAATGCTACTCTTTGACATCGCTCTTAGAAATATATTTTTGGATATGTCTCCCTGAACTAAGAAAATACAAGAAGCCAAAACCGGTTTGGCTCAGTGGTAGAGTGTTGGTCTGTGGACTGAAAGGTCCCAGGTTCGATTCTGGTCAAGGGCATGTACCTTGGTTGCGGGCACATCCCCGATAGGGGGTTTGCAAGAGGCAGCTGGTGGATGTTTCTCTCTCATCGACTTTTCTAGCTCTTTATCTCTCTCCCTTCCTCTCTGTAAAAAAAATCAATAAAATATATATAAAAAAGAAAAGAAAGTACAAGAAAAAGTGAACAAATGGGAATACATCAAACTAAAGGATTTTTGCACAGTGAATGAAACCATCAACACGAAAAGACAACCAACTAAATGGTTGAAGATATTTGCCAATGATACATCTGAAAGAGGGTTATATACAAAATATATAAGGAACTCATACAATTCAACTCCAAAAAAACCCCCCAAACAATCTGATTTAAAAATGGGCAGAGGACCTGAATAGACATTTCTCCAAAGAGGACATACAGATGGCCAACAGATATATGAAAAGATGCTCAATGTCACTAACCATCAGAAATGCAAATTAAAATCATAATGAGATATCACTTCACACCTGTAAGAATGGTTATCATCAATAACCCAACAAACAAGTGCTGGTGAGGCCGAAACCGGTTTGGCTCAGTGGTAGAGCATCGGTCTGCGGACTGAAGGGTCCCGGGTTCGATTCTGGTCAAGGACATGTACCTTGGTTGCGGGCCCATCCCCAGTGGGGGGTGTGCAAGAGGCAGCTGATCAATGACTCTCTCTCATCGATGTTTCTGACTCTCTGTCCCTCTCTCTTCCTCTCTGTAAAAAATTAATTAAAAAATATATAGCTGAAGCCGGTTTGGCTCAATGGATAGAGCGTCGGCCTGCAGACTCTAGGGTCCTGGGTTCGATTCCGGCCAAGGGCATGTACCTGAGTTGCGGGCGTGTCCCCAGTGGGGGGTGTGCAGGAGGCAGCTGATTGATGTTACTCTCTCATCGATGTTTCTGGCTTTCTATCTCTCTCCCTTCCTCTCTGTAAAAAAATCAATAAAATATATTTTTTTAAAAAAATATATATATATATAAAAAGAAAAAGTGGTATGTATATATTGGAATATTAGTCAGCCATAAAAAAGAATGAAATATTGCCATTTGTGACAACATAGATAGACCTAGAGGGTATTATGCTAAGTGAAATAAGTAGACAGCGAAAGACAAATACCAAATGATTTCACTTATATGTGGAATCTAAAGAACAAAATAAACTAACAAGCAGAACAGAAACAAACTCATAGATACAGAGAACAAATAATTGATGGTTGCCAGATGAGAGGGGATTGGGGGTAAAGGGTGAAACAGGGAAGAGATTGAGATGATCAAATTGCCAGTTATAAAAACAATCACGGGAGAGTAAAGTATAGCATAGCAAATATAGTTAATAATATTGTAATAACTATGTGTAGTGTCAGATGGGCACCAGACTCATTTGGGGTGTCACTTCATTAAGCTATATAAATGTCTAATTACTCGCTATAGACCCTAATATTGTATGTCAACTGTAATTTTTAAAAACTGCCTGGCCGGTGTGACTCAGTGGTTGAGCATCACCCTATGAATCAGAAGGTCAGTTTGTTTCCCAGTCAGAGCACATGCCCAGGTTATGGGCATTCAGGAGGCAGCAGATCAATGATTCTTTCTCATTATTGATGTTTCTCTCTCTCTCTCTCCCTCTCCCTTCCTCTCTGAAATCAACTTTAAAAATATATTTAAAAAATATGATTTTAGAGTTTTAGAAAAAAACTTTAAAAATAATAAACAGTAATGAAAAATTAAAGTCAAATATTAATACTCATACATATTAAAATTAAAAAACAGAGATACAATATACTTTTACAGAAAGTTTACCTCAAAGTCTATCAGCTGTAGGTCAGCTACCAGTGTCACCAGCAGCCCACTATTGTAGAGTTCTTGTGCTAACTGAGCCACAGCCTCTGTTGGGGGTTCCTTGTCATTTGTACCACACAGAATTTCTTTCATTGCTTGCAGTGATTTGGATACTTCTTCCGAAGCCTAGTGACCAAAAAGTATGCTAAGACTTAAGTGAATAAAAATTTTCAGACTATAAACAAATAAACAAACAGAAACCACTTATTAAGCCCTATTTACTTATGATCAAAGAACACTGTACAGTTATAAACAAAAATCTTTTAGTAAGCATTGGTTTTTTTATTTTAAAAAGTCACTAAAATTTATACCTAAAAAAGAGCTCTATTGTTTCTATTTAGCCAGCATAATTGAAAAAATACTTTCTCTTAAATCATACTGAGACACAGTCTATTTTAAAAGTATTTAATTGTAAATTTAACTCTTGAAATGAAAATGACTCTATTTTAAAGACCTATCAGTAGTTACTAGTCAGTAATGTGACAATACTTAAAGAAATAATTTCCATATACATTTTATGATCTTACTGAAGCAATCCTTATTTATTAAAGGTTTGAAGTTTCTTAAATTGTGTGATCATACCACAGATCAAGAAACAACATTTAACTAGACAGTTGCCAAAAAAAAAAAAAAAAAAAAAAAAAGAAACAACATTTAAGTACCCCTTTTACAATATTTAAGTTACCTGAATGGCTCTCTTTCAGCCTAAAAATAAATATTGTTATGTCTTTTATGACAAGCATTTATTTACATTTTTTGTAGTTTTCTTACCTATGCTAGTAGCCCAATCAGTTTTACTGATTTAGAATAGTATCTGTATCCTTTTAAAATTTGCTTCTTTCACTCTACACTGTATTTGTGAGATTCATCTATGCTGCTCATCTAAGCAGCAGTTCTTTAGTTTTCATTTTCTATGGTATTCCAATGATGGTGGGACCACTTCACCATCAGCTCTTCTGTTGATGGACATTTGGGTTGTTTCCATTGAGGGGTTATTATGGAAACCACAATATTATCACATTCTTGTTCATGCAGCCTGGGACTATGTTCAAGAATAACTCTAGAGTTTATATCTAGCAAGAACATGCATGCCTTCCTATCTAACAGATAATATACTAACACTGTTTCCAAAAACCAATTTATACTTTATCATTCATAGTGAATCAAAGTTCTTATTGCTTTCCATACTTGTCAATACTTAACACCATCAGACAATTTTGCCAAGGTAGAACATGTACATTATGAATATACTGCAATTAATTGGACTTTTTCTGATTACTAATGAAGAGAGTATCTTTTTATATTTTTAAAAAAGTTTTTCTTGTCATTTAGAATTACTCTTTTAAAAAGATCTTTTCTTTTTTTTTCTATTTGGACCAATAGTTGGTTCAATATTACAAGTACACTGGGATTAAAATATATTTCTACATTACTTACAAGATGTAGGATGAAAAATATACTTCTACATCCTTATAAGAACACAAGATTGTATCAGACACTGAGACAGAAATATACTTTGCACTCAAGGGTACTTTATTTATAGATACTAACACTAAAAAGTCCTTCCAATGCAGAAGCACTATGTGGTAGGATTTTAAAACAATGTTAAAATGAGGTTGCACTGCAGTAGAAACTATCAGTTGACCTTTAAATAAAAGCTTTTACCCTTATATGGGTACTAGAGGCCTGGTACACAGATTTGTGCACTGGTGGGGTCCCTCAGATTGGCCTGTGGGGATCAGGTCAAAACTGGCTCTCTGATATTCCCCAAGGGATCCCAAATTGCAAGAGGGTGCAGGCCAGGTAGAGGGACTCCACTGGTGCATGAATCCATGCACCAGACCTCTAGTATGCATATAAGATCTTTGGTTAATCTCTTCCTGCTCTCCCCACTCTCCCCTTCCTTCTGAGATTCATCAGTCTGTTCCATGTTCCCATGCCTGTGGTTTCCGCTCCTGCATTAAGCATCTGCCCCCTGGTATTCAGTGCACATCATAGCTACCGGTTAGCTAGATGGCCAGTTGTTTAGGCTTTTATATAGATAGATAGATAGATAGATAGATAGATAGATAACCACTTAGATTTTTAAGTTATGTAGTCTAGAGGAATCCAGTGTTGGTCAGAGGCTCCAGATACTGAATCAAGAGCTCAAGACCACCCTGGCCAAGTATTTTAGTTGGTTAGACATTGTCCCGAAACACCAAGGCTTCAGGTTCAAGTCCCAGTCAGAATACATACAAGAATCAACCAATGAATGCATAGAGAAGTAGAACAGCCCTGGCTGGTTTGGCTCAATGTACAGAGTGACGACTTGTGGACTGAGGGGTCTGGGTTTGGTTCAGTGTAGGGCACATGCCTGGGTTGTGGGCTCGGTCTCCAGTGTGGGGTATGTAGGAGGCAACTGATTGATGATTTTCTCAGCATTCATGTTTTCTCTCCCTCTCTCTCCCCCTCTCCCTTCCCCTCTGAAATCAATATAAATATATTTTTTTTAGAAAAGTAGAACAATAAATCAATGTTTATCTTGCTCTCTTTCTTCTTTTTACTTTTTCTCTAAATAAATAAAAAAATTTTAATAAAAAAGTTTTTAGTTGATTAGAGGGTTGTTCTGATATGCCAAGAGTTCAAGATAATAGACTCAACAATGAATAGATGCATAAAACCTAAAATAAATTTATAAAGATCCTAAGTAAATCACAGACCATATTTGGGTTACTTCATTAAACTTTTATGTTGGTTTTTGACCTTGGAATAAATATATTTTAATAATAATATTATTGTTTTATCTCATACCTTGTCTGTCTTTTTGTCTTGTTTTTCCAAAATGGTTAAATTGTCTTTCAGAATTTTCACAATTTCTGCTGGATTTTTATGTGATTTACTAAACAAAGGCATTTTTTTCATCTATAGTAGTCTCTTCTTCCAATATGGAATGCTAAAAACAAATACAAAAATAAAAATCATTAACTTATTCTTAACATGATTAACTTGTTATACTAAAATGACATGTTTCAATTCAGTAATTTGCTATATTAAAATCCAATTAAAATGAGTTTCATCAAGTTTTATGCCAAATTTAAACACATGCAAAATATTTTTAAACTTTATCTAAAAGTTTTTTCTCTAAGTTAAAATTTTTTCTTATAATATAAATACAGGGATTATGCAAGAATAGAAAAAAAAAAGAATACCTTTAGAGAATAACCTGACATTTAGACTGAAAAATTATGCTAATAATAATAGTAGATAAAATAAAACATATAGAACTAAAGTGGAATTAAGATCCACATACTATGGTAAAGCAATATTTGAAAGCATGTCACTCAACAGCAATCTATAATCTGTTCTTTACTTTTTTTAAAAATATATATTTCATTGATTTTTTACAAAGAGGAAGAGAGAGGGATAGAGAGTTAGAAACATCGATGAGAGAGAATCATCGATCAGCTGCCTCTTGCACACTCCCCACCTGGGATGTGCCCGCAACCAAGGTACATGCCCTTGACTGGAATCGGACCTGGGACCTTTCAGTCCACAGGCCGACGCTCTATCCACTGAGTCAAACTGATTCGGCTGTTCTTTACTCTTTAAGTATTTAGCTGACTACACTCGTTGATGAAATGAGGACTACCATGGTGGAAGATGAAGAGAGAAGTGCAAGGAGTATCAATTCTTGATTTTGAGAATATTAATTTACATGCAGCAGAGAAAGCCAAATGTGACTGTCATTGTCTTATATTCATTTACTTTACATCTATTAGCAAAAGTATTTCAAGCATTACAGAAACATGGTATAATAAATCAAAGGCTCTCAGTAACCAATGACCCAGAAAAAACAATTATTAGTTTGGTATATACTACTCCTGAGTTTTTTCTATTCATATAAAAATAAATATATTTTAAAATAAAAACAGTTCTAAATACAGTATTTTGTAACTTTCCCCAACTTTTTATATCTTGAATATCACTCTATAAGTGCATGTTTAGATCTGTAATATTTTTATTGCAAAATAGCATTCCTTATACAGATATATTATATATTTATTTGATAAATTCTTCTTAATTATTATAATTTATTTTACCAATCCCCTATTGATGAACTTTTGAGTTAATTCCATTTCTCTTAATATTTCGCTTATTAACAGTGAAGAATATTATATGTAAATGTGTACACAAACATGTATACCAGCACTCTCCTAACCAGCTATTCCTGTGGCATAACCTTGGCTATGGTTCTAAATCCCTCATCCTCCTAGATTCCTATTTCCTAAATCTAGTTCCCTAGTATTTGATATATCTGTGAATTACCTTATATCTTTCTAATAAATTCATTTAGTATTGATTGTGATCAAGAACTCCAATGGGATACATCAATATATATATAAAGAACCAGGGTCCGTAATGACCAAGGCTTGACCAAACATCAGAAGTCAGTGCTGGGTTGCCATAGTGGCCCAGCACTGACTGCCGAGGGGGCTGCAGATCAGGACCAGAGAGAGGTCTGCAGAGAGAGAGGCAGGGTCTGATCCCCAGCCTCTGTGGCAGCTGTTGATCAGCTATTGCCTCTCTATCTCCTGGCTTTGCTAGCAGCTGCACCTCTCTCCTTCTGGGCCTCCTCGGGAGGCTGCTGATCAGCCCATCTCTTTGATCAGGCCCAGAGATAGGCCCAGAGTTGCTGACTGGCATAGAAACCGACTAATCAGAACCAAATCTGAGTGAACTGCAAAGCCAGAACCTAAGGTGGGGCTGAGGAGAGTTTTAAGGGCAACAGCTCTTTGGTATAAGGTGTAAGAAAGCGGTTCAATTTTTTTTTTTTTTTTTTGACTGGTTTGGTAGTATAGTGCATATGGCTGGCTATCAGTCCAGATAAAAGGATTATGTGTTTTTGTCTGCCAAGAGCATCTCCTCCTGGTGAAAAAGGCTTCTCCACCTCCCCCCCCCCCATTTAAACAATCCTATCCTATATAATCTATCTATACTACTAAAAGGGTAATATGCTAATTAGGCCAGGTCGACCAGCCATCTTCCGACATCCTACTTTCTTCCAGACAAAGCCATGGTGGTGGGGATCAAGGCAGAGGCAGTTAGGGGCGATCAGGCTGGCAGGGGAGGGCAGTTGGGGGCAAGATCAGGCCGGCAGGGGGTTGAAGTGATTAGGCCAGCAGGGAGGGAAGTTGGGGGCGAGATCAGGCTGGCAGGGAAGAGCAGTTGGGGGCCAACCGGCCAGCAGTGGGGGGCAGTTGGGGGCGAGATCAGGCTGGCAAGGGAGGGAAGTTAGGAGCAATCAGGCAGGCAGAGGCAGTTGAGGGTAAGATCAGGCAGGCAGGTAGGTGAGCGGTTAGAAGCCAAGAGTCCCAGATTGCAAGAGGGATGTCCATCCGCTGGTCGGACATTCCCCAAGAAGGCCCCAATTGAAGAGGGTGCAATCTGGGATGAGGGAACCCCCCCTCATGCACGAATTTTGTGCACTGGGCCCCTAGTACTAGTTTATGTTATGAAATATAAATCACAACTGTTGGTTTAAATTTTGACAATAAACAAAAGACTTAAAAATATTTCATGCCCTAAGTGGTTTGGCTCAGTGAATATAGCATCGGCCTGTGGATTCAAGAATCCCAGGTTTGACGAAACCGGTTTGGCTCAGTGGATAGAGCGTCAGCCTGTGGACTGAAGGGTCCCAGGTTCGATTCCGGTCAAGGGCATGTACCTTGGTTGCGGGCATATCCCCAGTGGGGGGTGTGCAAGAGGCAGCTGATCAATGACTCTCTCTCATCGATGTTTCTAGCTATCTTTCTCCCTCTCTGTACAAAATCAATAAAAATATTAAAAAAAAAGAAAAAAAGAATCCCAGGTTCAATTCTGATCAAGGGCCTGTATCTTGGTTGTAGACACATCCCCGTACACTCGGTCTCCAGTGTGGGGTATGTAGGAGGCATCTGATTGATGTTTCTCTCTCATCGATGTTTCTGACTCTCCCTCTCCCTTCTTCTCTGTAAAAAATCAATAAAATATATCTTTAGCTCATTGGGGGAGAGACTATACTGTTTGGTAGCAGGCGATCGTGGGCACCTTTCTCTCAGAGGCGCTTGCAACGAGTACTGAAGGATCCTGAGTCTCAGGAGTTGCATAGGGCGGGGCTGACGGAAGCCAAAGCTGTAGGCTTCACCCTGAAACCCCGCCCCATCAGGAAAGCTGCCTGTGAAAATGCCTAAACCAAACAGATCACAAATGAAAGAAATGGAGGACAAAAAGCGACTGGATATAGAGTTCAAAACCACACTTATAAGGTTTTTCAAGAGTTTCCTAGAAAAGGCCGATAAAATAAATGAGACCTATGAGGATATGAAAAGGGATCAACAAGAAATAAAGAATACATTGTCTGAAATAAAAAATATTATACAGAGTCCTAAAAACAGAATAGAAGATCGCAAGAATAAAGTCAAAGATTTGGAACATAAAGAGCCAGAAGACACTCCTCTGCAGAAGCTAGAAGGCAAGAGAATCCAGAAAATTGAAGATGATGTAAGAAACCTCTGGGACAACTTCAAACGATCCAACATCAGAATTATGGGGGTCCCAGAAGATGAGAGAGAGCAAGATATCGAAAACATACTGAAAGAAATAGTGACAGAAAACTTCCCCCACCTGGGGAAAGAATTGGACTTACAAGTCCAGGAAGCACACAGAACTCCAAATAAAAGGAATCCAAAGAGGACCACACCAAGACAAATCATAATTAAGATTCCAAGAGCAAAAGACAAAGAGAGAATATTAAAAGCAGCAAGAGCTAAGCAGGTAGTTACCTATAAAGGAGCACCTATACGATTGTCAGCTGATTTCTCAACAGAAACCATGCAGGCCAGACGGGAATGGCAAGAAATATTCAAGGTGATGAATAGTAAGAACGTACACCCAAAGATAATTTATCCAGCAAAGCTATCACTCAGATTCGAAGGTCAGATAAAGAGCTTCACTAATAAAAAAAAGCTAAAGGAGTTCATCGCCACCAAACCAGAATTATATGAATTGCTGAAGGGGGTTCTTCCAGAAGAGAAAGTAAATAAAGATAAAAATTACGAACAACAAATACGTAACTATCAACAAGTGAATCTAAAAACTAAGGAAATTAAAAAAAAAAATCTGATGAACAATATTAACTGTTGAATATAATAGAATCAGAGTTATGGAAGGGGAGTGAACTGATGATTCTTGGGGAAAAGGGGAGAGGGGGATGTGGGAAGAGACTGAACATAAACTGTGCACCTATGGATGAGGACAATGGGGGGTGGGGAAAGGGCAGAGGGTGGGGTGGGAAGGGGGGGGAAAGGAACATTTGTAATAATATGAACAATAAAAATTTATTAAAAAATATATATATATCTTTAAAAAATATTTCATGTTTTCAGTAGGGATGCCTTAACTTCCCAATATGGGAGGGTAGATATAAGGGGGAAGTTGTCCACTTTTTTTTGGCAAGGTTAAGTTTTAAAAGCATGTTTAATGACCCAAATCAGCCTCTAAAACTGATTCAGAAAGTTGACTCAGCACTAAAAGATAAAATATGTGTAGTCACCCTGTGAGACTCAGGTGCAAAAAAGAAAAACATTGGAAGAACATTGTGTCCTGTCCATTTATAAAATTCAAGAAAAAAAATGATAAATATGCATTAGATCTTTCTTTAATAATCAGGCCTGAACATAAATAAAGGCAAAGTATATTTAAAATGTGTATGTAATATGGAAGTGAGGTAGATGCTCAAATGATCATTAGATGGTTGGGCAAAGTAAGCAATCTGTTGCTTCCTACCTGGGTGCTCTTGGGCACAGTATGTGATCTCTCCAAGTTCTGTGATTTCACCTGTTAATGGTTATAATAACATCTCCTTCATAGGACTGTTGAAAGGATTAAAGGTATGCAGAGCACCTTGCACAGGGCCTAGTAGAAGTGAGGTACTATAATGTTTAGCTGCCATTATTACAAAATGCTCCTTAACAGTTAATGAATTATTTCACTAACAGAAAGGCATAGTAATTAAGATATAATTTTGTCTTTATTAAGTGTCCTAGACACTTCTAAATTCCTGAGTCACACATTTTTAAAATATATATATATAAATTTATTGTTTGAATTTTAAATACTCAATCCTATATAATAAAAAGGTAATATGCAAATTGACTCTCATGCTCTCACAAGATGGCTGCCTATGACCAGACCGGAAGGGGGCTTAGTGAACAACTGAACAAGCAGGCTGTGTAGGGTGACCAGGCCAGCAGAGGGGCAGTTGGGGGCAATTAGGCTGGCAGGGGTGCAGTGAGGGGCGACTAGATTGGTGGGGAGCAATTGAGGGCGACCAGGCTGGCAGCAGGGGGAAGTAAGAGGTGACCAAGCTGGCGGGGGAGGAGGGGAGGGGAGGGAGGGCACACTTAGGAGTGATCAGGCTAGCACGCAGGGCAATGAGGGGCAATCAGGCCAGCAGAAGGGGGCGGTTAGGGGCAACCAGGCAGGCAGGCAGGTGAGCAATTAGGAGCCAGTGGTCCAGTAATGTGAGAGGGATGTCCACAGGATCAGGCCTAAACCAGCAGTCAGACATCCCCCGAGGGGTCCTGGATGGGAGAGGGTTCATGCTGCCCTGAGGGGACCCCCGCCCCCTTGTGCACAAATTTCATGCATCAGGCCTCTCTAGTCTTATCTAATAAAAGATTAATATGCAAATTGACCATACCTCTGCTAAATCCAAAAGCCGCACCCACCAGCCACACCCACCAGCCAATCAGAGCGAGCATGAAAATTAACCCAACCAACCAAGATGGCCGTGGCCAAAAAGGTTTGGGTTTCCCAGGCAATGGAGGAAGCCAAGCTTTCCACCTGTCCTAGCTGGCCTAAGCCTCCACTCAAAGCTACAAAGTTTCAATTATAGAAGGTAAACAAATCCAAACAGAAATGGCAGCAGCAGGAGGCTTGGCTCCGCTCCAGGCTACAAAGTTTCAATTGTAGAAGGTAAATAAATTCCGGATGCCAGGGCCTCCGCTTGGGTCACCAGGGGATGTGGGTGGCCTGCAAACCACCAGAGGCCCCTCGCCCAGGCCATTCCATGCCCCAAGGGAACTTTAACATTGATCCTGGTCACCCTTCAGGGCAAACCAGCTGGGTCCCACCCATGCACCAGGCCTTTATCCTATCTAATATAAGAGTAATATGCCAACGCACAAGATCAAGATAGCTTTCCCCATGTGGTCAAAGATTCTGCACCCATTTGAACACAAGATAGTCACCACAAGATGGTCAGCATGATAGGGCAGTTGGGAGGGACCAGGCCTGTAAGGGAGGGCAGTTGTAGGTGATCAGGCCAGCAGGAGAGGGCAGTTGGGAGGCACCAGGCCTGCAAGGGAGGAAAGTTGGGGGTGATCAACCCTGCAGGGAAGGGCAGTTAGGGGTGACCAGGTCAGTAGAGGAGGAAAGTTGGGGGCAGGCAGGGGAGCAGTTAGACATCAATCAGGCTGGCATGGAAGTTGTTAGGGGGTGATCAGGCTGGCAGGCAGAAGCAGTTAGGGGAGATCAGGAAGGCAGGCAGGCGAGCAGTTGGGAGCGAGCAGTACTGGATTGTGAGAGGGATGTCCGATTACCAGTATAGGCCCAATCCCACCATAAACGGGCAGTCGAATATTCCTCTAGGGATCTCAGACTGGAGAGTGTACAGGGTACTGGAGAGACTGAGGGATACCACCACCCTCTCCCCCCGTGCATGAAATTTGTGCACTGGGCCTCCAGTCTATATATCTATATCTATATCTATATCTATATCTATATCTATATCTATATCTATATCTATATCTATATAAAACTAACATGCAAATTGTCCCCTCAGGAGTTCAACCAGGAGACTGGAAGTTCTATTGCTTGCTATGATGTGTGCTGACCACCAGGGGCAGCATGGAGTGAAGGAAGACCCTGGCCAGTAGCCAGAAGACCCCCATCAGCCCTGATCACCAGAAACGCCTAGGGAATTTCGTGCACTGGGCCTCTAGTGTTCAAATATTTAACATTAACAAAGATTTATTTATTTTTTGTTAATCCTCACCAGGGATATTTTTCCATTGATTTTTAGGAAGTTTGAAAGAGAAAAGGAAAGACAGAAACATCAATGTGAAAGCAACAGTATGTACCCTTGACTGAAATCACACCCAGAATTTGATTTGCAGGCCAAGGCTCTATCCACTGAACTAGAGCTAACATTAACACATTTTTAAAAGCTAAATGCATTTGTGCAATTGTTATCTTTCTCTATGTAGTTCTACTATACTTAGAAACAAATAGTCAATTAAAGGAATTTCAACTAAATATGTACTCCCTGACATCAAAACAGAGTACAAATTATGAGATATAGTATTATATATATATATATATATATAATATGACACGACTTCTGTCTGTTACCCATTGCTCTGCTCAACTCTCACTATAACAAGCTAGTTCCACTAAAATTATAAGCATTTTCAGAATATTATCCTATACAATAAAAGGCTAATATGCAAATTAACTGAACGGTGGAATGACCAGTCACTATGACACACACTTACCACCAGGGGGCAGATACTCAATGCTGGAGCTGCCCCCTGGTGGTCAGTGCACTCCCACAGGAGGAGTGCCACTCAGCCAGAAGCCAGGCTCACGGCTGGCAAGCATGACGGCGGCAGGGGCACCAGCCTCTCCGGCCTCCAATGCAGCGCTAAGGATGTCCGACTGCCAGTTTAGGCCTGCTCCCTGGGCCTCAGCCGGTAGTCAGAAATCCCCCAAGGGCTCCCAGACTGCAAACAGACACAGGCCGGGGTGAGGGACCCCCTCCCTAAGTGCATAAATTTTGTGCACTGGATCTCTAGTATTAATATAATAGTTATCCAGCATTTCCTGATTCACTGTACCCCAACTGTTCATTTGCCTGTTGGTTTCTTCATTCACGTACTCGATGAACAAAACTAAGCACAGGGATAGAAAAACACAAGCCATGCTCTTTGGAGCTAATTATTAAGTGGAAAAGCAAATATTTTAGGGGTGAGGAGATTAATAACAGTAGGAATTAACATAGAGTATATATAATGCCTGTAAAATAGTTTTTGCTTTTTTGAATTTATTATTTTCATATGTTAAATGTACCTATTATCATAACTGTAACATAAAATTAATTTAATAATGTTCTACAATGTCATGGGTTCATTAGTCTTCAATTTTGAGGCCCCTATTTTGAGGAAAATCAAAATTAAAATCCATAGTTTCAAACCATGCAGTTACAGCCCCCCAGGTCTCCTACAAATTAATGTGAAGCTCTCTTTCCTGCCCTGTTCTCTTCAAACCATGGCCAGCTTCCTCTCATCCCTAGACTAAACACCTGTCCCCATAATTTAAAATTTGAAGTTGCCCTTTCCATAATCTGGGCAACTGTGCTGGTCACTCCATGTGCACCCACCCCAACTCACTGCATCTTTATTTAAGAGGCCTGGTGCATGAAATTTGTGCATGTTTGGGAGTCTCTTCAGCCCAGCCTGCACCCTTTCTTATCTGGGACCCCTTGGGAGATGTCCAACTGCCAGTTTAGGCCTGATCATAGGGATCAGGCCTAAACTGGCAGTTAGACATCTCTCTCACAATCTGGGACTGCTGGCTCCTAATCACTCACCTGTCTGCCTGCCTGCCCCTAACTGTCTCTATACCAGCCTGATCGCCCCTAACTTCCCCCTGCTGCTGGCAAGGTCGTCCTCAACAACTCCCTGCCCCACCGGCCTGGTTGTCTCTTAATGCCCCCTCTGCTGGCCTGCTTGCCCTCAACTATCCCCCTCTGTCTGCCTGGTTGCCCCTAAGTGCTTCCCGCTGCCAACCTGGTTGCCCCACACAGCCTGCTTATTCAGTCATTTGTTCATCCCTCACTAATGCCCCTGCTGAACTGGTCACCCCACATAGCCTGCTTATTCAGTCATTTGGTCATCCCTCACTAACCCCCTCTGCCAGCCTGGTCATAGGCAGCCATATTGTGAGGGTGTGACGGTCAATTTGTATATTACCTCTTTATTATATAGGATGAGCCAACCAGCACTCAACACTACCTGTCAATATCAGACCTAAACCCTCAACTATTTCTGAGTTAACTTATTATTATGATTCAGAAGTTATCTCCTTATCATTTATCCTATCTGTAAATTCAGGGGTTCTTTTTATAGAATTTCTTGGGGTGAAACAGCTTTTTTAAATTTCATTTTTTTATTTATTTATTTATTTATTTATTTATTTATTTATTTACTTATTTTAAGCTTAACTGTGAATTCAGCTCATCATATCATTTAATTCATAATTTTCTATTTCATTCTTGAAGATATCAAGAAAAAATTTGCCCAAGTGCACTGGGAAAACTCAGGTACATTATATTTATTTATGTAGAGGGCTCCCTGGGAATGCACATGGATATTCTTTAAATTGATGCCAACTGAGTCCAAGGTGACTGGCATGGCCATTCCCCAGAAAAGACCTCCCCCCAAATGGTGGGAGACTTATCGGCACCGACTTCTGATAAAGATAAGAAGTGCAGGGAATGAGGGATTGAATAGGACCTTGGCCCACCCAGGCCTTGATATGTTAAATCCAGTCCTAATACTGGGAATGAGGGAATGAATAGGACCTGGGCACACCCAAAACTCCTTTGACCCCAAGCTTTTCAGGGACACCCCCCTTTATTCTTTTGGAAATAAATGTGCTGCATGGCTCAGGTCGTCCTCTGTCTCTCCAGAAGGAGAGGGCAGCGACCCACCCCAGACCCAGCTTTGAATCTATTTCTGTGTCAACTCTCTTTATTTTATATATTTCTCAATCCCCGGCCACCTCTTCCAAGAACCTGTTTCATCTCTCTTCAGGCGCTGGATGTGGAGAAGGGAGATCCCTGCCAACTCAGGCCCCTGCATATTTACATCAATTTGGTTACTGTATTTTATTTTTTATTACAGCTCCATGACTTACTAATTTTATCACTGCAAGTTTGTACCTTTGACCAGTTTTATCCACCCATTTATCCACTAGGGGCAATGACTAGCACCACATGACTTTGACAATCACTAATCTGTTCTCTTTATATAAAACTTATTTTTATTTTTGTGTTATTTTCTAGATTCTACATCAGTGAGATCATATAGTATTTATCTTTCTCTGACTTATTTCGCTTAGCATAATGCCCTAATGGTCCATGCATGTTGTTACAAATGACAAAATTCTTTTTGATGACTGAATAAAATTCCAGTGTGTGTGTGTGTGTGTGTGTGTGTGTGTGTGTGTGTGTATGTGTGATTGTAAATAATAAAAAGTAAATAAGTACTGTAAAGGGGAGATGGCAACGTAACCATGAAATGACATACATCAAGTCAGTTCTCGGGTTACGTTAGACTCAACGTATGTTGTCTTGTGGTTATATCGCCATCTCCCATTTATTTATAAAAAAATAAAGTTCCATCATTTTGACGTATGTACATATGTTCTTTATGTTTTTTATTATTTACCACAAGCAAAGGTCAGGAATTGTTATCTTTTCTTAATTTTTTTTTTATTGTTTCACTTCATTACTGCTGTGTATGTGCTCCATATGAGTGATGCAGGTGGGTTCTGACTTTTGGTGAAAATCGTGTTACGTGCACCATAGGAATGGATCTCTGACATAACCCAAGGGCCTATTGTATATTCAATATATACTCATCCATCAATGGACACAGGTTGTTTTTATATCTTGGCTATTGTAAATAATGCTGCAACAAACATGGAAGTATATATATATATATTTTTTTGAATTAGTATTTTATTTTTCCAGATAAATACTCAGAAGTGGAATTACTGGACCATATGATAATTCTATTTTTAAATTTTAGAGGAGCCCCCATAATGTAAGGGGGGGCTTTAATGAAAGATACAATAGAATATTTTAAAATTAGATAGGCCTTGTACAATGAGCTGTAGGTTATTCATTGCTTTTCTATATTCATTCTAAATCTTTCACTCTTTATATTCATCATGTCAAAAAATAAAATGCTTAAGATGGAGACAAAAGGCATGAAGGAGACCTGAAAATGGTACCTTCTGGGGATAAATTGATAGTAGTAGTTTTTTCATAAAGTATACCTCAGAGTTTTTAGAACATACATTATATTTCAGCAAAGCAGGAAAAAGGGACAAGAAAAGATGCCATGTTAGGCCAACAGACTGACACCAGATAAAAGTCTCCTGGGCACTGAAAACTGTGGTAAGGCCTCATACCATACATCAGCCTGCCTCCAGCATTAGTGGTGACAACGGGCCATGCAGCACACAGATGCCCGTGAACTGACGGTGGCCCTGTTGTACTTTTCCACTTTCAAGAATAAATAAACAGAATAAACAACACAAAATGTAAGTTCTATTTAAAAGCGGGGTTGGGGTGTGGGGGGCGGGGGGGGGGGGAAGTAGCACATGAAAATGAGAGAAATACCATGTGGGCTTGGACAGGAAAGGTTGCTTCCAAAATTAATTTTCTGTAGGAGACAGCATAATTGGGGGAGAGAGGGGGGCGGGATTATACAAAAAGAGAGCTGGCCAAGATAAACAATCAAACACATATACATAAACATACATATTACCCCCTTCCACCCAATGCAGCATGACAATCCAAATCTGTAGAGAGCAGAATTGACCCCACAGAAAATTGATTGTGGACAACTAAAAGGTACAAAATTGGCCAGTCTACATTTATTCATTCAGAAAATATTTACGAAGCCCCTTTAATGTCCCAGGTATTGGATTAGGAAATTCAAAATGAGTATGTCTCACAGGGCTCAAAATGTAGTGGGAAACAGACACATACAGAGTTTAGCCAGAATGCCAGAAAAAGTCAAAGGAACTAAAATGATATTAAGTGTGTGTCTGTATGTAGACATACACTACATATATCTATACTAATAAAAGGGTAATGTGCTAATTAGAGCAGACGTCTTCTGGACGTCCTACCAGACAAAGCCGCAGCAGCTGCGAAGGGACCAGGCTCAGCGGCTGAAAGGACTCAGGCTCAGGCCAGCAGTGGCAGCAGCAGCAGCAGCAGGGTAATGGGGGTAGCACTTTCCCCTGACCAGCCTGGTCACCTCCCACAGAGGAAGGCCAGACTGTGGTTTAGGCCAGTGGCCAAAGCAGCAGTTATGGGCTACCAGGCCGACAGTGGAGAAGTTAGGGGCGATCAGGCTGGCAGGGGGGCAAGGTAGGGGCAATCAGGTCGGCAGGGGGGCAAGTAAGGGGTAATCAGGCAGGCAGAGCAGCTAGGAGCTAGCAGTCCTGTATTGCGAGAGGGTCCAGGCCAGGCCGAGGGAACACTCCCCACCCTGTGCACAAATTTCATGCACCGGGCCTCTAGTATGTATATATGTGTGTGTGTGTGTGTGTGTGTGTGTGTGTGTGTGTGTGTGTGTAGAGAGAGATGTATATATTATATATAGTATATATGTTATAGAGCCATGGAGAAGATAAAGTGCTATTCAATAAAACCAGGTATTACAACAATAAAGAAAAGTCAAGGAAGCTAATAACAAAAACAAAGGCAACTAAAAAATGGAACACAGTAACACTCAAAGAGAGAGAGAAAAAAAATCTAAACCTGGTCATTTAAAAGATTTTTCTCATTAAGATAAATGATGAGACCCCCAAATTAAGTGTCTTATAGCTTTTAAAAGAAACAAACATTTCTTTCAAAGCTCATTTATACAAAATGACCTTAACAAAAAAGGGACAAATATTAAGTCATCTTTAGACTTCCATAAAACTAAATGTCGTAGGACCATAGAGACAATTTACATAGAGTTCTGAGAGGGAAAGTCTATAACCTCATAATTATGTGTTATTTATGTGTTAATAAATTGTGTACAGTTACTAAAACTTTTACAAAAAGATGAGCTGAATCAAGCCCACAAGAGTTCAATAAAATAAATGCTAAAAATAAGAAATAGTTCTGGAGCAGAAGCCTTGATATTATTGGCAGGACATGTGGGAGGGTGAGAATCTACAATTATAATTAATTCCTTATTTATTTATAAATAAATATGATAATAAGAATTCAACTAAATAAGTTAAAAAGGAAACTACCCCAAAAATCTCTAAGAAAATAAGGTAAAAAAAAATATCTATAAGTCCCTCCATGCTGTCTCAAACAGTAAGAGATCCACCCCCCTTTTTTACTGCTGCATAGTATTCCACGATGTAAATGTATCATAGCCTTTTTTAAAAATGCTAAGTGAAATAAGCCAGTCAGAGAAATACAAATATCATATGATCTCACTCATATGAAGAATCTAATGAACAAAATAAAATGATGAACAAAATAGATCCAGAGACAAAGAACCATGGAACAGACTGCGGAATCTCAGAGAAAAGGTGGGGGAGGGTGTGTGGGTGAGAAGAGATCTACCAAAGGACTGTATACATATATGCATAACCCATTACCACAGACAATAGGGTGGTGAAAGCCTGGGGTGGGGGTGGACTAGAAGTGGTCAATGGGGGACTAAGAGGGATATATGTAATAATTTCAACAATAAAGATTTTTTTAAATTACAACAAAAAAAGAAAATCTCTGGCAACTTTTTGGTCCTGTTTCTTCTGGTGATAAGACATGTCTGTTCCATTCCGCACCCCACTCTTCCAAAGGGTGGGAATAGGACCCGGGCGTGGCCAGAGTATTTCTTCCACTTCCCTGGCTATAACAATTGACTCACAAAATCATCACAAGGTCAAGATAATCAAAACACTTCAGCAGGACTTTTCTGCCTATGTATTTTAATTTAATTTTAAATAAAATATTTGGGACAAACAGAAGAAGAGATAGAGAACAATGTAATGTGTTTATATTTACCACCTAGCTTAAAAAAATAAAACAACTGAAGCAACCCCCTTGGTATGTCTCACTGATCCTATTCCCCTCTGGCTTATACTGTGCCTACTTATCATTTATCTTTCCTATATATGTTTTTACATTTTTACTAACATTTATATGTGATATCATTGTGTATGGTTTAGCTTTATATAAGTGGTATCATACCATTAATTGCTTTTCCCCCCTTCAACATTGTTATGAGATTTATTTGTATTGGTACACAAATCTCTAATTTAGTCATCTTACCTACTGCATACCTTCCCATTGTATGACTATATTGTAATTTATTTACTAATTCTCTGAGTTCTAATTATTTTAAATTGTTTACTGTTGCAAACATAATTGTAATACAGATTATTTTGCTGTTTACTTGTACATTTTTAGGGGAATGTCTCTAAGGCAGTAGTTTCACCCCCTTTTTTAGAGTGATTTGCAGTTAGGAGTGCACTTTATGTTGTGACCTAGAACAAGTAATGTATAAATGATTACATAATTATTTCATGAAACAATACTGCCCTGTTTTATCTTACATCAGAAAAAAAAAAAAAAAAGTACTGATTGGCCGGCATGGCTCAGTGGTTGAGCGTCGACCTATCAACCCAGGAGGTCAGGGTTCGATTCCAGTCAGGGCATATGCTGGGTTGCAGGTTCAATCCCAAGTATGGGGCATGCAGGAGGCAGCTGATCAATGATTGTATCTCATCATTGATATTTCTATCTCTCCCTCTCTCTTCTTTCTGAAATCAAGAAAAATACATTTTTAGAAGTACTAATCATTGTCTGTTAAATTGATTTCAGTACCTGGTAATGAGTTATAAGCTCAAGTTAAAAAAAAACACTGCTCTAAAATTGATCCTAGGGGCACAAACAGTATGATCATCTTTACTAGAAATGGCCATGTTACATTCCCAAGTTGTTGGACTAATTATATTCTCACTGGCGTGAGTCCCAGTTGTGCTTCATTCTTCTCAACAATTGGAACTGTCAGAATGTAAAATGTTTGCCAATATAACAGTTATAAAAGGTTACTCCTTTATTATTATAACTAGAGGCCCAGTGCACGAATTCATGCATGGCGGGGGGTGAAGGGGATGTCCCTCTAGGCCTAAGCTGCACCCTCTAATATCTGGGAACCTTCGAGGGATGTCTGACTGCTGGTTTATACCTGATCCCCAGGAAACCAGCAGTCAGACATCCCTCTCACAATCTGGACCACTGGCTCCGAATCACTCACCTGCCTGCCTGCCTGTTCACCTCTAACTGTCCCCCCTGCCAGTCTGATTGCCACTCACTGCCTCTGTGTGCCAGCCTAATCACCCATAACTGCTCTCCCAACAGCCTGTTCACCGGTTACTGCCCCCCTCTGCTAGCCTGGTTGCCCCTAACTTCTCCCCCTGCTGTCCTGGTCACTCCCAAATGCCCCTGGGCCGGCCTAGTTGCCCTTCACTGACCCCCTGACAGCCTAATTATCCCCAACTGTCCCCCCTGCTAGCCTGATCGCCCCCAACTGCCCCTTCCCCTGCTGACCTGGTTGCCCCACACAGCCTGCTTATTCATTGTTTGGTCATCCCTCACAACCCCCCCCCCCTGCTTCCTGGTCATAGGCAGCCATCTTGTGAGGGTGTGAGGGTTAATTTGCATATTAACTCTTTATTATATAGGATTTGTATTTTTCAATGACTAACAAGAATGAACATTTTTTTCATATACTTACTTGGCATTTTAACTTTGTTTTTCTGTAAATTTCCCTTTTATATATTTTGCCCATTTCTTTAGGTAGTTGAAGAAAGTCATACCAACATCAAATTAATATAGTTCCTTGCTTAAAAATATAAATCACAATCAAGAATCACCAGGAATTTGAGGAAAGTCAAGGAAATGCAAGATAAATATAAACAGAGCAAAACCCTGGGGAAAGGGAGAAGAACAAATTAAAACAAGAAAAAATATATTTAATATCCCTTCCCCCAAAATATGTTATTACTTGCATAAAATAAGAACAGGCTGCTATGCAAAAGAAGTAAACAGTGAACAAAAAAACTTGCTTAAAACTAAAAATGCAGTAAAATAGCTGAGTGGCAGAATGGCATAGAACAAAAAGCTAATTGAAGATCAACCCATGGAAATCTCCTAAAAAGAAAGACAAACAAAATAAAAACAAAGAAGAACTCATCCACAGAAAGATAGGAAATAAACAGGGTAGGTCCAGAGAGCCAATACTGATCAAATATGAATTCTTAAAGAAAAACAAAAACAGAGATAATTGATGAAAAGAGAGTAACAAATAAATCAACAAAGAAAAAATATTTCCTTGAGTGAATAAAGGTACATGTCTCCAGATTAATGCAAACTAATAGTTTTACAGGGAAAATGTGAAAAGGCCCACTCTAAGTATATTAAAAAATTTCTGAACTCTAAAGTTAAAGAGAAATCCTACAAACTTTCAAAGATAGAGAAAATCCAGAGTAGCACCTAAGAATTAGACTCTAACAGAAGAGACAAGATTTATAACTTGAAATCAAATGTTAAAAAAACAGTGAAACCTTCTTTACATAACTTTGTGGAACTTGGTTGGAAAGTCTTTAAAGAGGATTCTCCAAAAGGTCAGGGACTTCTAGGGGGACTTCGAAGGTGGCAGACCCTGCCTTGACTTTTCCAAACAAGTCTGAGCTCCCAGGGGTTTTACTGGAATTTCTGTGATTAGTCTTTAGACCTAATCTTGTAGAAGAATGTGCTTTCTCAAGTTTACCCTGCTGATAGTATCAAAACCTGATTATAAGGATGTTTAAGAAAGTCAGAATGTCAAGAAACTTAGCAAGAACTTCAATGAACTTAGTGAAAACTTCAAGGAACAAAAATATCAATGATATAAAAAAGGATCAATCAGAAATATAGGATACACTAAATGAAATGAAGAATAATTTACAGGGAATCAAAAGTAGAGTAGAGGATGCCAAGAATCAAATAAAGAATTTGGGCCCTGGTCAGTGTGCCACAGTTAATTGAGCATCATCCTGTGCACCAAAAGGTCACCAGTTCGATTCCTGGTCAGGGCACATACCCAAGTTGCAGATTCCATCCCTAATTGATGTTTCTCTCTCTCTCCTTTATCTCTCTCTCTTTCTCAATCAATAAAGACATATTTTAAACAAAGAATATGGAATATAAGGAAGCAAAAAACATCCAATCAGAAGAGCAAAAAGAAAAAGGAACCAAAAATATGAATAGTGTCTCTGGTAAAACTTCAAGAGTACCAACATTCATATCACAAGGGTTCTAGAAGGAAAAGAGAGAGAGAGAGTAAGAAATTTAAAACCTATTTGAAGAAATAATGACAGAACACTTCCCCTACTCGGTGAAAGAAATAGACTTACAAGTTCAAGAAGCACAGAGAGTCCTAAACAAGATGAACCCAAAGAAACCCACACCAAGACACATCATAATTAAAATTCCAAAGGTTAAAGACAAAGAGAGAATCTTAAAAGCAGCAAGAGAAAAGTAGTTAGCTACCTACAAGGGAGTTCCCATATGACTGTCAGTTGATTTCTCAACAGAAACTTTGAAGGCCAGAAAGGAGTGATATATTCAAAGTGATGAAAAGGAAGGACCTACAACCAAGATTGCTCTACCCAGCAAAGCTATTATTTAGAATTAAAGGTCAGATCAAAAGCTTCACAGACAAGAAAAAAACTAAAGGAGTTCATCACTACCAAATCAGTACTACATGAAATGCTATAGGGAGGAGGAAGAGGAGGAGGAGAAAATATAAAAAATATGAACAATAAAATGGCAATAAATACATATCTATCAACAAATGAACAAAATAAACTAATGAATAAAATAGACTCAGAGGCATAGAAACATGGAACAGACTGACGAATTTCAGGAGGCAGAGGGGGTAGAAGAGATTAACTAAAGAACTTATATCTATACCAGAGGCCCGAGGCAAGAATGGGCCTTCCTTTCCCTGGCTGCCGCACTGCCTTCACTCTGGTCCAGAGCTGCCTTTCCACTTCCCCATGCTGCCAGAGGCCTGGAGGGGCTGGGATGGTGCAGAATGCCTGCATCGTTGCCATGGTGACGATGCAAGCATCCTGCCCCCCGGCTGCTCAGTGCCGGTGTATGCAAATTAATCCTCCATCTTTGTTGGGTTAATGTGCATACTCACTCCTGATTGGCTGGTGGGTGTTGTGAAGGTACGGTCAATTTGCATCTTTCTCTTATTATTACTGTAGATATGCATTACCCATAGACACAGATAATAAGGTGGTGAAGATCTGGGGTGAAATGGGATCTTAGTGGAGGAAGGCGAGGGGAAAAAAGGGGGAAGAAGCATATGTAATACTTTCAACAAGAAAGATATAAAAATTAATTAAAAAATAATTGTTAATGGAGGGTTTATTACTGAAAAGAGACACAAAGAGCATTACTATCACACTATCATTATATATGCTCCATTCAATGCATTAAAATATAACACAAAATTTTGTACAAAATCTGAGAAGGATGTGTCAGAATTGTAATTCATAGACAATATGATTATAGACATCAAAAACCTAACATGAAAACACTTTGGACTTAATAATTGTTGAGTAGCCAACTACACGATGAATAATTCATAAACTATGATTTGTCATACATAAGCAATACAGATAGATAGATAGATAGATAGATAGATAGATAGATAGAAAGAAAGATCAATGATGAGAGAGAATCATTGATTGGCTGTCTCCTACATGCCCTCCTATTGGTGATCTAGCCTACAACTAGGGCATGTGCCCTGACTGGTTCATATGTAGGTGCTCAACCCCTGAGCCACACAGGCCAGGCGAGGCCAATTTCTTGTTGTAAAATTATGTCTATTTTTAGAATAAAATAATCCCAAAGTAAAAGACTGACAAATCAGAATCCATATAAATATGCTACAAATCTAAAAAAAAGTTTTGAATTTTTATGGATGAAATAAAATTATAGGCAAACAAATAAGAGACATTCTTTGATATGAATATGAGGGTATATATATATATATATATATATATGGCTAATATGCAAAGTGTCCCCTCTGGAGTTTGACCGGGAGTTCCATCACTTGCTATGTGTGTTGACCACCAGGGGGTGGCACAGATCAAAGGAAGGCCCCGGCCAGCAGCCAGCAGCCAAGGAAGGAAGGCCCTGGCTGGCAGCCAGAAGGCCCCAATCAGCCCTGATCACCTGCCAGGCCTAGGGACCCTACCTGTGCACGGATTTAATGAACTGGGCCTCTAGTATCACTATAAGAGGAGATTTCTTCATACGAGTTAATAAAATTATTAGGGAAATAATATTTAGACAATGGGAAAACAATGAAAAGGGACATACAGTTAAACACAGTAAATGTGTTTATTTCCTAAAATGAAAAAAATGCAAAATTTGCCTATCATATCAAGTTTTTTTGTTTTATGAAAATTCAATTCTTTTTGTTTTATCAAAACTCCTGATGGTGAGATGCAACATGCCCAGTTTTCTTACTGGTAGGAAAATAAATTAATAATATAATAAAATGGATCTAGAAACTTTAAATGTCACAACCTCTGACTTAGTAACAATTCTGCTTCTTACAATTAATGGGACCTAACAGTAACTGGCAGTTGTTTTTCTTTCTCAGGGGTATATAAAGTATATGCCTTATATCCAATGGCTTTTTAGTTTGATGAAATAGAGTGTATGACTATGAAAACATTTACAAAACATATAAAAATGAATATGTTAAAAACAGCATCCCACATTATAGAGTACTAGTAGCCCTGCACATGAATCCGTGTGCCAGGAGGTCGCTGCTGCTCTCTTGTATCTCCCTGCCTGCTGCCCCATCCTCCTGTAGCTCCTCTCACTCCCCTTCATAGCTTATTGCCCTGCCCTGTCCTGTAGCTCTCTGCCCCTCCCCTGTAACTCTCCACTCGCTGCTCCGCCCTCCTGTAGCTCCCTGACCTCTTCCCCCAAACGCCCCACCTCACAGCTTGCTGCCCTGCCTGCTCCTGTAGCTCTCCTCAGCAGCTAGTACCTCGCTGGCGTACCCTCCTGCTGATCTGTGATCTGGTCATGAGGAGCTTGGTTGTTATGCCTCAGGGCGTAACGGCTAATTAGCATATTCTTCTCTGTATAGAATAACTACAACTATGTAAAAGCAAAAAACAAAACAAAACAAAACAAAAAAACCCCAAACCCACAAATAGACAAAACCTATGCAAATAAAAAATAATTTTAAAAAACAGTGATTGCTTTTGGGTTATAGGCTGTGGATAATTGTCTTCTTTCCTTCCAATTTTCTGGGGGTTTTTCCCCCCAAACTTTACCAGGTCATGCAAATGGTTTTATAATGAAAATACCTTATAAATGATATTTTCAATGACTAAACAACCTTTCTTTAAAAATTCTAACTGTGGAGAATCTGATCAGTATGTCTTTTCAAAGCATTAGTCAAACAAATATGATTTCTATTACTTTGGCTATGAAATTTCATCGAGTAGGAGTTGGCTCAAATTCTGGAGAAAAAGTCAAAAAAGATCATTCCGGGCCCTGGCTGATAGCTCAGTTGGTTAGAGTATCGTCCCAATATGCTAAGGTTGTGGGTTCAATCCCCTATAAGAATCAACCAATGGATGCAAGTGGAATGACAAATCAATGTTTCTCTCTCTTTCTTTCTTGTTCAAATCAATAAATAAAAATAAAATTTTTAAAGACCATTCTGCTCTGATCCCAGGTAACTAAGTCCCTAGATTTTGTAGTAGATTTTGGCAGTATTCCCTTTCCTAATACAGAGTAAATATTTCACTTTTTAAAACTTTGAATGAGCTCTTGCCCGTTTGTCTCGGTGGATAGAGCGTTAGCCTGCAGGCTGAAGGGTCCCAGGTTTGATTCCAGTCAAGGGCACATGCCTGAGTTGCAGGCTTGATCCCTGGTGGGGGGGCATGCAGGAGGGAGCAATCAATGATTCTCTCTCATAATTGATGTTTCTATCTCTCTCCTCTTCCTTCCTCTCTGAAATCAATAAAGATATATTTTAAAAACTTGGAATGACATCAAAGATGGTTCAAAATCAATCACTGAAGTGTCATCTAAATACATTCAGTAGGATAAGTGTAGAGAAGTGTTTGAAGGGGAAGAAGGAAAGGGAAGCTAGAAGAGCCATTTGGGGCATTAAATGCCCTCATTGTTATCCCTTAAAATGTCTTAAAGGGGGGTAAATATCTATCTGCAGGAGGCAATGAGCATTTCTAGGTCTTTGTGTCTAATCTCCAACTATGCTGTTCAATACAGTTCTAATTTCAAAGGTTTCCATGAAAGTTTAAGGGAGTGGGAAATTTACCTATGAAGCCAATAAAAATTTCAAGATTTCCACAGGCAGAACCATAAAAAGTATAACCAATCTGCTAACTCACTGTAAGAAAGCCAATTCAAAAATGAGTCTTCTTTCTCTTCACTAAAGTTTATTTTACAGGCAATATTAAGAAAGAAAAGAATATTTCCAAAATTCTTTCTTGAAGCTTGCTAATTTAAAATATAGGCACAGGTACCTTTTCTTAAACTGAAAAAATTATCCTATATAATAAAAGGGTAATATGCAAATAGACCAAATGACAGAATGATCAGACCGCCTATGGCCCGGCCCCCACCCCACCAGCGGCACCCCGGACCCCAATCAGGGGTGGGGCCGGCTGGCAAACTGCCCAAGGCCCCTCACCCCAGCCAGTCCCACCCCTGATTGGCCCTGGACCACACCAATGCACAAATTCATGCACCAGGCCTCTAGTAATAATAATAGAAATTTTAAAAGGAAGAAATAAACCTGTCATCACAAATTCAGAAAAGTTCAGGAATTACCATTCTTTTATCTATATTCCAAAGAGGACTCACAGATAGAGTGTAATTGAAAGTGCATTTATGGCAAACAATCGGGCCTATAAGATACTTTTTTTTTTTTAATGGAATGAACCTTACGTAAGTGTATATATTTGTCAATATTGATTGAACTGTCCTCTTAAATGGGTAAATTAAATGTAAATTTTAAAATTAAAAATTAGACCTAAAAGTTATACTGTATTTAAGTAGCCTCTCCCCACCACCCCAAAATCATAATTTAGAATTGCCTTCACAGAGATAATAAATTACAAAGCATATCATTATAGTTATGTATCTTACAACACCAAATCCGTTATAAAGCATATTATATATTCAAAGTTTCTTCCACTCAATGTCTTCTATTCTTCAATAATTCCACTTTAAAATATACATCCTACTTGTAATTAGAAGGCATCACAATTGAATTTTGTACTTTAATACCTATATAAATAAGTGAAAATCAATAGAAAATAAAGTATAAATGAGAACTTTCATTGATCCCATTGTGAAAATGACTAAGGATTATTTTGTTTTTAAAAGTTTTATTAACAGATTTGAGGGAGAGATATTTTCTAAATGTGGACGATTTACAAAGAAATTAAAAACTTGTAAGAAGTTTTTTAAACACCCTCATTCATCTGGAAGCCTTGATTAGACTTACATCAGAATAAAAATCTTTTTATAAGAGAAACCTACATCCTTGAGAACTGCTCCTTAATTATAATGTATTGTAATCACTAAAATAATTTTAAAATAGAATTAGTATATACAATTACTAATTTGTTTATTGTTATAAATAATATCTACTTGATCATTTTTCCAGGAAAAACAACCAGTAATTTCATTCATTAGGTTTGAAGTAACATTTCTATTGACAGCTCCAGTCATTTGTTGGAGCTAAAATTTTCTACACCTATTAGATATTAATGATAGTCAATAAATAATAATTTTACATTCAAATTTTACAATCTCAATTTATAGGTGAGATCTGACGCTAGATTAGTATTCTCAAAAACTATAATAGTAACGGTAGCCCAGTTGGCATAGCTCAGCGGTTGAATGTCGACCTAGGAACCAGGAGGTTATAGATTGATTCCTAGTCAAGGGCACATGCCCAGGTTGCAGGTTCAATCCCCAGGGTGGGGTGTGCAGGAAGCAACCACTCAATGATTCTCTCTCATCAATGATGTTTCTCTCTCTCGCTCTCTCCCTCTCCCTTCCTTTCTGAAATCAATAAAATATTAAAATTTTTTTAAAAAACAAACAAAAACTATTAAGTGTAATCAAACATCAGATCTCTGAAATTCACAGTGGTTATTCTTCACAACAGAATTATCCAAGGAAACTCAAAATTCACTTTTATTTTTAGTCTTTACTCTGAGTACTAGTACATATATATCAATCACCAAATTTTTACTAGATACTGTTATTGGTTTTAAGACAAAGTTTTTGATTATAGTGTGAAATGTAACTATTTCATAGCTTCAGTAAGCCCTGTGCCTATCTATGAACTGTCAGTCTATAAAAACATTAACATGGGAAAATAGAGATGAAAGTAATTTAGCTGAAGATAGCATCCTATAGATTTCCAGGTGTGTAGTTTTCCTGGCTGGGTAGGTTAATATAGCCTTTCATATTTCCAAAGCTGAAAAAGTCTAGATGAGTTTCTGCTAGAAATTTAAGACATATAAGTCACAAAACTGAAAATATCATTCAAGCAGTAAAGTAAGCAGTATCAATATCAAGTAAGCAGTAAAGATTTCAGCTTAAACCAAATTATTTTCACTACTGATAGAAAGCCATATCTCAGAAATGAAAAACTGTCTAAACTGTTTCACCTTATTTTATTCAATAAATCAATAAATATTTATTAAGGACCTATTATATGCCATTTAGGAATGCTCAAAAGCATTATTTTTTAAATAATTTGCCACATAAAAGAATGGTAATTACTGAGCTTTTCTTAAAGTTTTTCAGGTAGTGGTAGGTTTATTATAATTTATAAAAATTAATAAAAAAAAGTGTTTTTAATCAAATGGAAAAGCCTTTCTGTACAATATAAGGATCAAACAATAAAAGTGTATTTTGCATTCATTGCACTATTTATTTTGTTATTGATTTTTATATCTACTCATTGCATTACTAATTTAAAAATTTTATGTCTTGGCACTTTAGAGGAACTTTTAGGGCCAGAATAACTAACCTTAATTTGCAACCTAATTGGAATTTTCAAAATAAGCCAGATTTCTTCTTATGGGTCCTAGTACACACAGGCAAATACATAATTCTTTTGAGTTAACACCTTACTTTAGAATGTCTTATGTACTCAAGATACCTAGCTGGTAAATTGCTTTTCCTCATCAGCATCCCTACTAATGTGGATTACCACCAAGTTATCTTATGTTCTTTTCTTTTTCTCTTAATAGTTAGGTCTATTCTGTATTAAATTTCTTTGTTAGAGTCTCACAATTCAATCAGTTCTTGTCAGGTTATCTCTATCATAATAAGGGCATACCGTTTGAATGAAAACAGTATGCCCTTAACCCCCTTTCCTTTTTAGAATACTTTGGAAAAAAATTACTCAGTTCCATTTTTGTGTGTGTGAACTAAATAAAGAGCTTAGTCTTCATCTTGTATCTATTTATTAGTTACTTACTTATGTATCAAAACATTGGGCTAGACCTCCGAAATGAATAATAAGCATAAGAGCAATGGCTAGAAATATTTCTGTAGCAAGGAAAAGAATAATCACTAATTTTAACATGAGCTTAGATCTCATAAACAGTGCAATCAATCTTGAAAGCTCTTAAAGCTAGAAATCCAATTTATAAGCATTCTTCCAAATATCCATCCTCCCCTTAGTAAATTTGCTTTTCTTCAAGAATTAATAGTTAGGATAAAGATAATGTCTCATTCAACATAATTGTTTTTATATTTAGTTTCATCACTAAAACTGATCTTCTAGTATTTTTCAGGATGGCAATGGTTTTGCTACCATGTGACTAAAATATATTCTTAGGCTACAATAAAAGCCAACAATAATTTGTTAAATTGTTTCTCAGGGAAGATGGGTCTCAAATTCCCAACAACTGACTCACAAATAAACTTCTCAAATACAAAATATTTGTAAACTGGGGATGACTTATTTTTTATTTCTATATAAGCTTAAGAAAAGGTGCCACCACTAACATAATAACAATGAATTGCTAGTTTAAAATAAAATAATTTTGAAGATTGTGAAGATGTGTGCCAGTCTTCCATCAGTCCAAGAAGGACTGAGTGTGGGAAATTCTATGAAGAAGTAAAAGTTGTTTTGTGATATTATCTCTATTATATTTACTTTTGACTTTAATTTAAGATACTAGTCCAGAAAAGGTTTCCACAGACCAGCTGGGTTTCTTACACATAGATCAACAAGCTAAAGAAAAAGAAATTCCACAAAACAAAACCTGTTCTACTGGCTTCCATATACATAGAGGAAATATTAGAGAAAGGATATTATGTCTAGAGTACAAATCCTTTTAATACGTGTACTGACACTCTGCTGAAGTTTTCATTTAAGCTAAGTTGTTCTGTTTATAGAACTCACTTGATTCAGTAAGGACATTTTTTTGAGGCTGGCAAAGTGCAGATTAGAAACTTTGCTTAAAATGGTGCATCTTTACACAATGACTCAGTTTAGCAGCTAACAATATATACTTCCTTCCTCCAGCAGAAGAATGATTACATGCCTTCCCTTGATGCCCTTAAAATGAAATATGTAAAATTAGCATACACTCTGCTGTGCTAAGTTTATATCAGAGTGAATACATATTTTAAGAGTTTCTTTTCCTTTTTCTGCTCTATTGCTTATTTACATATATGTGCATCTGGTTATTCTAGTTCTTCAGTGGGCCATTATGTGAGAACTCGGTATCAGGTATAAGAATAATACAACTGCATTATTCCTTAATTTAAAATCCATGTGCATCCATTTTGTATCAAATGGTAAATTTAACATGTAAATTGTCTAATTTTATTTTTATTACAGAACTTTCAAGAAGTCATGTGCCACTTGAATCATGAGAATTCTGTAATTTAATATATGAAAATACCAAATATCACAATGATAATTTTAAATTTACTGACACTAGGCAGAAAAGTATAACTTTTGAATTTTCATGAAGTTGAAAGAGTAAGGTGAAAAATGATATACTGCCATTATTTTATTTTTGGAAACTTTGTAAATAAAAACCTGTTTCCAAAATAAGATATTTAACAGACAGAGAATAGTTGGTAGTGGTTCAAGTGTCTTAGGCAACAGAGGAGAATTGTTTTGTAGTCTTTGTTTTCTTAAACCTCTCCTAGTAACAGCAGTTTATCATTACAAAGAAACAAGGTAACAACATGATTTAAAATGAATATATAAGCTATAACTGTAAAACTTTAACTGAAACTGAAGTTTACCATATCAATTGCATTTCTATGAACTGGAATAGATAACCTGGTTGATACTCACCAAATGTTATAGAAATTCCCGGCTTGTCTAAGCAACAAAAAGTAGACACATAGTGAGGTGCTGAAGACAGCTCTCTCTTGGGCTGAAAGGTCTTTAGAAGAAGTAGCCTTTATCTTCCATTCAACGGAGGGTGATTCCTATTACCAAAGCGTGGCAGAGAAAAGAGTTTCCACAATCCAGTCTTGACTTTCTGCCTCTGTCTTTGAAGAGTAACAGTTACCACCGGAAAACATTAGCAGAAAACGATCACTTGAACACTCACACAAGGCAGCTGTAAATTTCCACTCTCTTTGCTTGCTCTCAGATTCCAAGCATTGCTTTTAATCTGTCACAGGCAGTTCTGTTTCTGGTCAAACCAGCTTGCTTATGTGTTCTCTTCTCCCTCTCTAACACCCTTTTTAGAAACATAACCACACAGTCATACCTCCCCACTTTTCTTCCTCTGAACAAATCTTGCAACGTCACAAGAATGTGTATAAGACAATTAAGCTGGGGTGACCTTAATTCTTTGCCAAAAAAAGAGTCTAAAGATAAACAAAACCTTTTTCTCATTACATTTTCCCCCTTTAAGTCCTATATTTATTCATGCATGAGGTTTTGTCAACGGATTAAACTGGTCTGACCATCTTGTTTAAAAATGTAAATAAAGATTTCTAATAAATGTTGAAAGTGATAATAACAGATTCATCTGCCAATATGCTAGTTCCTTAGGGAACAAGTTATTCCCAATCATAATAAGAAAGTATAGCAAGTAGGTATTCAAATATTTTATCTTAAAATTAAAATGCTTTAAAAATTGTTAATATATTTTTATTAATCCTTTACAGAGAGGAAGGGAGAGGGATAGAGAGTTAGAAACATTGATGAGAGAGAAGCATTGATCAGCTGCCTCCTGCACACCCCCTATTGGGGATGTGCCCACACCAAGGTACATGCCCTTGACTGGAATCAAACCTGGTACCCTTTAGTCCCCAGGCTGACGCTCTATCCAGTGAGCCAAACCGGCTAGGGCTAAAGTACTAAAATTTTTAACCTTGAGATTTAAAAACTAAGGAGATTTTAGAATTTGAGTATTCATAATTTAATTTTAAGAGGAATTTTGTGAAAACTTAAGGTATTTTTAAATAGGATATATATATACATATATATATATTATAGGGTATATATATATATATATTATAGGGTATATTTTGAAATTTAGAATCAACATCTGCAATTATAAAGAATATAAAAAATAATGACACTAAAGGTAATAAATAGAACAGCTTAACCCTGGCCAGTGTTGCTCAGTTGTGCATCAACTTTGTAAATAAAAAGTAGCTCAGTTAGTTAGAGTGTCATCCCATACACTGAAAAATTGTGGGTTTGGCCCTGTTTGGCTCAGTGGATAGAGTGTCAGCCTGTGGACTGAAAGGTCCCAGGTTCGATTCTGGTCAAGGGTATATACCTTGATTGTGGGCACATCCCCAGTGGGGGGTGTGAAAGGGCAGCTGATTGATGTTTCTCTCTCATCAATGTTTCTAACTCTATCCCTCTCCCTTCCTCTTTGTAAAAAGAAAATCAATGATACTGATTTTATATATATATATATATATATATATATATATATATATATATATATATATATGTTTAAAAACTAGAGGCCTGGTGCACAACATTCATGCACAGTGGGGGGGGGCGGGGAGTGGTGGTGTCCCTCAACCCAGCCTGCACCCTCTCCAATCTGAGACCCCTCGAGGGATGTCCAATTGCCCTCTCACAATCCAGGACTGCTGGCTCCCAACTGCTCGCCTGCCTGCCTTCCTGATTGCCCCTAACTGCTTCTGCCCTGCCTGATCACCTCCCTAACCACTCCCATGCCAGCCTGATTGATATCTAACTGCTCCCCTGCAACCTGTTTGCCCCAACTTCCCTCCTCTGCCAGCCTGGTCACCCCTAACTGCCCTCCCTTGCAGGCCTGATGCCTCCTTACTGCCCTCCTCTGCTTTCCTGATCACCCCCAATTGCCCTCCCTCCCAGGCCTGGTCCCTCCCAACTTCCTTCCCCTGCTGGCATCTTGTGTCCACATGGGGGCAGGATCTTTGACCATATGTGTTGGAATGATGGCCAATCTGCATATTACTTTTTTATTAGATAGATCACATGTGTCAAACACAAGGCCCGCGGGCCAAATCCAGCCCGCCAGGCCTTGCAATGTGGCCCGCACCGCGCTGTCATCACTGCACTCCACTGTCAGTTTATGACATTGTCAGTTTATGACTGTTCAGTAAACCATTCGGCCCGCGATTTAGGCTGGATTTTAGATTTTGGCCCCTTCTCTGATTGAGTTCGACACCCCTAAGATAGATAGAGGCCTGGTGCATGGGTGGGGGCCGGCTGGTTTGCCCTGAAGGGTGTCCCAGATCAGGGTGGGGATTCCCTTGAGATTTCTATTTTGATTTATGTATTTTCTATCATTGAAACTTTGTAGCCTGGAGTGGAGGCCTAGGCTGGCCAGGGCAGGTGGAAAGCTTGGCTTTCTCTATTGCCGGGGGCAACCCTAGCCTGCTCTCTCCAGCTCCATGGCTATCGCCATTCTTGTTTGGATTTGTTTATCTTCTATAATTAAAACTTTGTAGCCTTGAGTGGAGGCCTAGGCCTGCAAGGGCAGGCAGAAAGCTTAGCTTCTTCCATTGCCTGGGGAACCAAGCCTCCCTCCTGCTCTCTATGGCCGCAGCCATCTTGGTTGGGGTAAATTTGCATACTTGGCTGGTGGGTGTGGCTGGTGGGCATGGTTGATTGGTATAGCAGAGGTATGATCAATTTGCATATCACTCTTTTATTAGATAAGATTATAGGTTTGATGCCTAGTCAGGGAACATACATAGGCAGTAGACTCGATCCCTAGTTGGGGCATGTATGGAATGGCAACCAATCAATGTTTCTCACACCAGTGTTTCTCTCTCTCTTTCTCTCCCCCCTCCTTTTTCCCTTTCTCTCTCTTCCCCTCCTTTCTTTCTCCCTTTCTCTTTCTTTCCCTCCCCTCTTCTCTAAAATCAATAAGGATTTCCATGGTGAGATTAAAATAAATAAATAAATCTGCTTATACCTTTCATGTGCAAACCTAATGTAATTATTTTGTTTAGAAAGTCTCCTCCCACCCACCACCTATCACACACAATAAGCATTATTGGTCAGGATGTATAATACCTCTTCAATGAAAAACTAAAAAGCTAAAGGCTAATGAATTTTTTCATTATTATACACATATAATTACAGAGTAAAATATCTTAAAATTATCGATCTCTTTGTAAGGTTCAGGAATGAGGAATTAGGTAGAAAGCTGAGTGAGATAATTGGGGACAGGATTAGGTACCATTTGTAGGAGTCTTTGGAATTAGGAGAGACAATGTACTCAACTTTGAATATGTGCTGGATTTGTGAGAATGATAGTTAGAGCCTGTTTTAGAGTATTCTGTTCTAACTCCTTAGCTCCAAAGATTTTTGGGCTCTCTGTCTCCTACTATTTGTTACCAATCAAAATTCTTGGGTTCTTCTGATGACCAATGTCCCAATTTCAGACATAATAAAATTAGTTATTAGCCCTATTTTTATTTTAATACTACTCTCTGAAGAACTGAAATATATCTAAGAATATGAGCTTAAAGTAAAAAGTAATTATCTTTATTTTTTAATTTTTAAAAAATATTTTCTCATTAATTTCAGAGAGGGATGAGAGAGAATCAAGCTTGCTACCCTTCAGTCCACAGGCCAATGCTCTATCCACTGAGCCAAACCCGCTAGGGCAAGGTAAATATCTTTAAGCAATTGTTTACAATCCTTAAGAAAAACAAGAAAATAAAGCTTGGATTACTGCTTAATCTATATATCATACATTGAATAGATATTTCCTAATATACAAATTTTTATTTAAATGCATATAAATGGTATAAGCAGATTTATTTATTTGTATATACATGTTTCCTAATCTAGTTCACTTAGACTTTTAAGATTTTAAATATATTATAAGGTAATTCACATCTTTAACACATAGAAGGGTCATCAAAGAAGACTAGAGATTAGTCTGCTGATTATTCCTTCAATTGGTAGTTTTGTAAAATTTAGAGGGTGTTTTTTTTTCCATTTAAAATATTTTTATTGATTTTTATAGAGAGAGAGGATGATAGGAGAGAGAGAAACATTAATATGAGAGTGAAACATTGACTGACTGCCTCCTGCATGCCCCTACCAGGGATCAGGCCCACAACCTGGGTCTGTGCACTGACAGGGAATCAAACTGGTAACCTTTCCATGCAAGGACCATGCCCAACCAACTGAGCCACACTGTCCAAGGCTAGAATTTTATTTCCTATTTTGAAAACAATATATATTTTATTTATTTATTTTTTACAGAGAGGAAGGGAGAGGGATAGAGAATTAGAAACATCGATGAGAGAAAAACATCAATCAGCTGCCTCCTACACACCCCCTACTGGGAATGTGTCCATAACCAAGGTACATGCTCTTGACTGGAATCAAACCTGGGACCCTTGAGTCCGCAGTCCGACGCTTTATCCACTGAGCCAAACCAGTTAGCTATTTCCTATTTTTAAAGAAATGGAGATTATCCCAAATCACTAAAAGGTATTAAGAGCCTAATAGCTTGCTGAGTCTAAAATTATACTGAAAGAGTTCTGAAATAACTAAAGAAATTCAGAATTTATAATAGGGGTGTAGATACTTAGAATCAAGGTTAATTTTCATAAATCACTTTCAAATTGGGAGATGTTATATTTACTATGATCCTAAGCCACAAAATAAAGACATGGTATTCAAGATTTATAATAAGAGTGAGTATTTATGAGTGTATATAGTTTATATTTGATACCTGCTTTAAAAACACCATTTTTAAGATGTATACAAAGAAATCACAAAAAGTGACCTTATAATAGACAACAAAGAAATCAATAAATTATCAAAGGAGACACAGTACAAGCTTCATCCTCTGGTCACAAGATGATAAAATCCCTTAAAATCTCTTTAAGAGATAAGTAAAGGTTCTTTTTTTAAAAAACCCTCATAATACTTGAAAATGAAACAAACAAACAAACAAACAAACAAAACCACCTTGGTAAGCCTTAGGCAGTTTGGCTCAGTGGATAGAGCGTAGGCCTGGGAACTGAAGGATCTTGGGTTTGATTCTGATCAAGGGCACCTGCCTGGTTGCAGTCTTGATCCCTATTAGGGAGTGTGCAGGAGGCAGCCAATCAGTGATTCTTTCTCATCAATGATGTTTCTCTATCTCTCACTCGCCCTTTCGCTCTGAAATCAATAAAAAAAATATATCTTTTTTAAAGAACCTTGGTCAGAGGAATATTAGCATGAGAGATCCACTCTGCCTCTCCCCTTGAAACTTTAACAAGTTGACCAACTATAACTCAACTAAGGACTCCCTGTCAATATAGAAGCAGGCCTGAGAGACCCATGCATTGAAGCGTCTAAAGATGGGCAACTGGGAATAAACAGGGAGGCAAGAAGGGAGGAGAACTCAAATGGCCACGTACACAGCCCTGCAGCCAGGAGCTGGCAATCAGTTCGGCAGGAGGGGAGGAAACCAGTGGTAGCAGGTCTTCCATGGGCTGGGAGAAAGAGTTTCAGTGGGCCCTCCATCAGGGTGAGCAGTGTGAGCAGCAGCCAAGCCTGCAGAGCCACCCGGATAAGAACAAAGCATAGGGGTTCTGCCGTGGTTGTCACTATTGGGTGGTGATGTTTCAGACAAAGAAATAGAGCCACAGAGCACTGCCACCCCTTGGACTCACAAAACTCTCCTCTACCACTGATACACTGGTGGGTGTCAGGTCGAAGAGAATATTACCTGCAAACTGAGAGCTACTGCAGTAGAATTGTAATTGCAATTGTTTCCCTCTCTGATCCCTAGATGGGGGGAGTGGGGGGCACTCTTCAGGGTTGCTATTACAGTGAGGGTAAAACAAACCCCACCCCAAAGCAGCGGAGCTGTACTGTCTGACAGAAGCTGAGGAGAGCAACTCTGGGAGGTCACAGAGGTAAAAATCTTATGATTCAGCACCACCTACTGGAAAAATAACGGAAAGACCTCTTTAGAGAAAGCTGCTAGATAAAGGTCAATAATACAATATAGTATATTAGTATGCTTAGACAAGTGGTTCCTAAAGTGGGGCGCACACCTCATAGGGGGGCAATTTGATTTTTAAGAGGGGAAATTTTAGAATCAGTTATTAAGAGTGAATTTTTTGCATTTCTTATGGCTCTGTGGGCTTCATATACATTATATAAATACATATTGTGACATATTTATACATTTCAGCTATTATGTTTTGAAACTTTATTTGCAATTTTTTATATCACTTCATATTATTATTTTTTCAACAACTTCTTAGTGATTTCTCCCTCAGTACTTCAACTGTCCTTTCGTTCTTTTATTTTTCTCTTTCATGATGTCATTTCTTTAGAAGCTTGTTTAGACCAAGTTAATGGCCTTTAAGGCTTCCTATACATGAACAGGAGTTCACTTTGTGGATAATAAGAACTATGTCATGGGGTGGGAGGCATCAGGATTTTAGAGATGGTTAGGTGGGGCATGGCCAAAAAAAGGTTGAGAATACTAGTCTAGACAAAGGAGACCAGCAAATACCATGAATAACCAAGGTAATAAGGAAGCTCAGAAAGAAAATGAAAAATCTCCAGAAAGAAAGCTGGAACACATGGAAATATGTGATAAAATGACAGAGAATTCAAGGTTGTCATTCTGAGAATGCTTAAAAAGATGTGAGAAAATACAGAAAGATAGTTCAATGCACTCAGAAAACAAATTAATGAAAAAAATGAATACTTTACCAAAGACTGAAGCTTTTAAAAAGAATCAATCAGCCCTGGCTGGTTTGGCTCAGTGGTTAGAGTGTTGGCCTGTGTACTGAAGGGTTGTGGATTTGATTCCTGTTCAAGGGCACATACCCCAGTTGCAGGTTCCCCAGTCCAGGGCTAGTGCAGGAGGCAACACATCGGGTCTCTCACATGTCAATGTTTTTTTTTTTTCTTCTCTCTCTCCCCCTCCTCTTTACCTTCCACTTTCTCTAGAAGTCAATGGAAAAAAATATCCTCGAATAAGGATTAAAATAAATAAATAAGTAAACAAACAATCAAACATACCAATTAGAAATCTTTAAAATGAAGCATGCAATTAAGATTAGGAGCAAACTATTAAGCATAGGAAGGAGCGAGGACCAGATAGCAGAAAGGATTAGTGACATCGAAGATAGGAATCTAGAAATGACACAAAAAGAAGGAAAAAGACCGGAGCATAAAAAAGAGAGAAAGAACTCTATGAGTACTATTGGACTACATTAGGAAAAGCAATATAAGAATTATAGCCATACCAGAAGAAGAAGAGAGGGGAAAAGAAATGGAGAGTATTACAACAAATAGTGGATGAGAACTTCCCAAATCTATGGAAAGAACTAGATCCTCGAGCCCTGCCAGAGTAGCTCAGTGGTTGAGCATTGACCTATTAACCAGGAGGTCATGGTTTGATTCCTGGTCAGAGCACATGCTCCGGTTGGGAGCTCAATCCTCAGTGTGGGGCGTGCAGGAGGCAATCGATCAATGATTCTCTCTCATCATTGTTTTTTCTATTCTCTCTCTCCCTCTCCCTTCCTCTCTGAAATCAATAAACATACACACACATACACTAGATACTTGAATCCAAGAAGCAAATAAAATAACTAGTTACCTCAATCCAAAGAGACCATGGTGCACTGGATTAAACAGTCAAAAATTAATGACAAAGAAAAAATTCTCAAAGTAGCCAGGGAAAAGGAGGTGACTTACAAAACCTATAGAATATCATCCAACCTCTCAAGAGAAACTCTACAAGTCATAAGAGAGTGGAACCAAATATTCAAATGATTGAAAGCAAAAAAGTATGAGCCAAGAAAAATAACTGTGTGTGGAGTGGGGGGGGAGGGAGAGGGGAGGGGGAGGGCAAGGAGGGGGTGTATGTGTGAGGGAATTTATCACCAGGAAACCTATTGCAGGAAATAATCAAGGGAATTATTCTACTGGAAACAAAGAACATAAGGTCAAAACACTATGAGTAAGATCACCAAAAACTTACAGCATACACAGGGATAATTTGGGACAACAAAAACATAAAAGGTGAGGGGTTAACGGTCTGAACTGGCAAAGGTGAATTGAGATCAGATGCACTCAAAAGAAAAAAAATTATATGTATACAACTTTACTTTTCATAAACCTAATAGTAACCATGCAAAGCTCCCAAAATTAAGACACCTGGCTTAAAAAAAAAAAGAGGAAGAGGAAAGAAGTATGGAAAACAACAGACAGAAAAAAAAGGAAAAGAACCAATGGACACACAGAGCTACCAGAAAACCAAAGATAAAATGACTATAGGAAATCCTCATACATCAATAACTACCCTAAATATAAATGGTCTGAATTCACCAATAAAGAAGCACAGAGTAGCAGAGTGGATCAAAAAACAAAACCCAACAATATGCTGCCTTCAAGAGACACTTCTAAGCTACAAAGACACAGGTAGGTTCAAAGTAAAAAAGTGGAAAGTGATTCTCCAAACAAATAACATCCACAGAAAAGCCAGGATAGCCACTCTTATATCTGACGAAATAGATTTCAAGATAACAAAGAAAACAAGAGAAAAAGATGGACATTTTATAATGTCAAAGGGAACAATATATCAAGAAAACATAACACCTGTTAATATATATGCACCCAACCAGGAAGCACTGAAATATGTAAAAACAAATTGATGGGGAAATCAGGAGCTTTGCAGAACAAAAAAGGCTAAGGGAGTTTATCACAACCAAGCCAGCAATGCAAGAAATGCTAACGGGACTGCTGTAAAATGAAGAAATAGAAAGGGAGGAAGGAACACAGGCACAAAAAATAAAAATGGCTACAAACAAATACCTATCTATATATATAAAAGCCCAGTGACCCAAAGAACTGAACAACTGCACTGTGGCAGCCACCAGCCTGATCCAGGGCCCTATCAACCTCTGCCACCCTCTCCCCACACCATCCTAGTCTTCAATCATCCCCCAACACCCTGATCGGGGGCAGGGCCAGCTGGCCAACTGCCTGCAGCCCCTCCCCCTGGCCAGTCCTGCCCGATGGGGGTGGGGGTGGCTGGACCCTACCCATGCATGAATTTGTGCACCAGGCCTCTAGTTAATAACATTAAATGTAAATGGATTAAATGCTCCAATTAAATGACATCAAATGACTGAATTCATAAGAAAACAAGAGACACACCTCAGAACAAGGGATTTACACAGAGTAAAAGTAAAGAGATGGAAAAATGGAAATTTTTCAGACAAATGGAAATGAAAAAGAAGCTGGGATAGCAATACTTATAGCTGACAAAATAGACCTCAAAGTGAAGACCATAACAAGAGACAAGGAAGGCTACTTCATAATTTTAAAGGGATTGATACAACAAGAGGATATAACTCTGGTAAACATATATGCACCAAATGCAGGAGCACCCAAATACATTTTAAAAAAAACTTCTGAAAGATATCAGAGGAGAGATTGACAACAATACAATCATAGTAGGAGACTTTAATACCCCATTAACATCACTGGATAAATCCTCTAGACAAAAAAATGAGCAAAGAAACAGCAATCCTAAATGACTCACTAGATCAGATGAACTTAATTGCCATGTTCAGAATATTCCAACCCAAAGCTACAGAATATACATTCTTCTCAAGTGCACATGGGACATTTTCAAAGATAGACCACATATTGGGACACAGGCAAAGTTTCTCCAAATTCAAGAAGATAGAAATAGCATCAAGCATCTTCTCAGATCACAATGGCATGAAATTAGAAAGCAACTACAATAAAAACAATCACAAAAATTCAAATACTTGGAGGCTGAATAAATAGTATACTATTAAACAATGATTGGGTTACCAAAGAGATCAAAGAAGAAATAAAAAGCATCCTGAAAATAAATGACAATGAAAACACAATAATCCAAAATCTATGGGACACAATGAAAGCAGTCTTGAGAGAGAAGTACATAGCTCTACAGGCTTATCTAAAATAAAAAAAATAAATAAAAATAAATAAAAAAATCACATAAGAGAAACAGGTAATAAGCCATCTAACTCTTCAATTTGAAGAATTAGAAGGAGAGCAACAAGAAAAGCCAAGAGTGTGCAGAAGGAAGTAAATAATATAAATCAGAATGGAAATAAATGACATAAAGACAAAAAAAAAATACAAAAGATCAATGAAACCAAAAGCTGGTTTTTTGAAAGTATAAATAAGATAGATGAACCTCTAGCCATACTCACCAAGAAGCAAGAGAGAGGACTTAAATAAACAAAATCATAAATGAAAGAGGCAAAATAACAACAGACCCAACAGAAATACAATGAATCATTAAAAAAAAAAATACTATGACCAACTCTATTCCAACAAATTGGTCAACCTAGAAGAAATGGATATATTCCTAGAAAAATACAACCTCTCAAAACTCAACCAGGAAGAATCAATAATTCTGAATAGGCCAATAACTATAGAAGAAATTGAAGCAGTAATCAAAAACTTCTAACAAACAAAATCACTGGAACAGATGGCTTCACAGGGAAGTTTTATCAAACATTCAAAGAAGAAATAAAACTTATCTTCCTCAGACTATCCCAAAAAATTTGAAAGGAGCACTTCCAGCTCTTTCTACATAGCCAGTATTACCCTATTCCCTAAACCAGATAACAATACAAAAAAGAGAATTATAGGCCAATATCTCTCATAAACATAGATGCCAAAGTTCTCAACAAAATTCTAGCAAATTGAATCCAGCATTACATTAGAAAGATCATACACCATGACCAAGTAGGGTTTATTTCAGGGATGAAAGGATGGTACAATGGCCACAAATCAATAAACGTGATATACCACATAAACAAATTGAGAAATAAAAACCATGTAATTGTCTCCATTGATGCATAAAAAGCATTTGATAAAATCCAACACCCTTTCTTGATAAAAACTCTCAGCATGGTGGGAATAGAAGGATCATACCTCAACATAATAAAAGCCATATATAACAAAACTACAGCTAACATCATACTCAATGGGCAAAAATAAATCATTTCCCCTTAAGAACAAAAACAAGACAGGGATGCCCATTCTCACCATCCCTATTCAACATAGTACTGGAGATACTAGACATGGCGATCAGACAAGAAGAAATAAAAGTCATCCAAATTGGAAAAGAAGACGTAAAATTGTCATTATTTGCAGATGACATGATACTGTACACAGAAAACACTAAAGACTCCATCAAAAAACCACTAGACTTAATAAATGAATTCAGCAATGTAGCAGGGTATAAAATTAATACCCAGAAGTCAATGGCTTTTTTATACACCAGTAACAAACTCACAGAAAGAGAAACTAAAAAAAAAAAAAAATTCCAATTATCATCACATCAAAAAAATTAAGATACCTAGGCATAAATTTAATCAACGAGGTAAAGAATTTGTACTCAGAAAATTATAGTACATTGAAAAGAGATAGAAGAAGACATAAACAAATGAAAGAATATAGTATGTTCATGGGTTGGTAGAATTAACATAATTAAAATCTCCATCAAAATGATAAGCTTTTGTACAGCAAAAGAAATGATCAACAAAACCAGAAAGCCCACTGCATGGGAGAACATATTTGCCAATGTTATCACTGATAAGAGTTTAATCTCTAACATTTACAGGGAACTCATACAATTTAACAAAAGGAAGGTAAACAACCCAATCAAAAGATGGGCAACGGACCTAAATAGATACTTTTCAAAAGAACACATAAAGAAGGCCAAGAGACATATGAAAACATACTCAAAGTCACTAATCATATGAGAGATGCAAATCAAAACAACAATGTGGTACCATCTATTTAGGGGGGCAGTTGGACATCCTTCTCACAATCCAGGACTGCTGGCTCCCAACTGCTCACCTGCCTGCCTTCCTGATTGCCCCCTAAACGCTTTTACCTGCCAGCCTGATCACCCCTAACCACTCCCATGCCAGCCTGATTGATGCCTAACTGCTCCCCTGCCAGCTTGTTTGCCCATAACTGCCCTCCCCTTCAGGCCTGGTCACCCCTAACTGCCCTCCCCTACAGGCCTGGACCACCCCAACTGCTCTCCCTTGCAGGCCTGGGTCCCTCCCAACTGCCCTTTCCTGCAGGCCTTGTTGCCCCCAACTTCCCTCCTCTGCCAGTCTGGTCACCCCTAACTGCACTCCCTTACATGCCTGGTACCTCCCAACTGCCCTCCCCTGCTGGCCATCTTGTGGTGGCCATCATGTGTCCACATGGGGGCAGGATTTTTGACCACATGGGAGCGGCTATCTTGATCTTCTGTGTTGGAGTGATGGTCAATCTGCATATTACTCTTTTATTAGATAGGATAGAGGCTTAGTGCATGGGTGGGGGCCGGCTGGTTTACATTGAAGGGTGTCCTGGAACAGGATGAGGGATTCCCTTGGGGCATGGAGTGGCCTGGGCAAGGGGCCTGTGGTGGTTTGCAGGCTGGCCATGCCCCCCCAGGCAACCAAAGTGGAGGTCCTGGTATCTGGGATATACTTATCTTCTACAATTGAAACTTTGTAGCCTGGAGCAAAACCAAGTCTTCTGCTAGCTCGTGGCGGCAGCCATTTCTGTTGTGGTTTATTCACCTTCTATAATTGAAACAGGTTTGGCTCAGTGTTTAGAGCACATGTGTCAAACACAAGGCCCGAGGGCCAAATCCAGCCGGCCAGGCCTTGCAATGTGGCCCGCACCGCGCTGTCATCACTGCACTCCGCTGTCAGTTTATGACATTGTCAGTTTATGATTGTTCAGTAAACCATTCGGCCCGCAATTTAGGCTGGATTTTAGATTTTGGCCCCTTCTCTGATTGAGTTCGACACCCATAGTTTAGAGCGTCGGCCTGCGGACTGAGGAGTCCCGGGTTCGATTCCAGTCATGGGCATGTACATTGGTTGTGGGCACATCCCCAGTGGTGGGTGTGCAGGAGGCAGCTGGTTGATGTTTCTTATCGATGTTTCTAGCTTTCTATCCCTCTCTGTAAAAAATCAATAAAATATATATTTAAAAAAAAAAGGAAAGGAAAGAAAAAGAAAGGAAAGGAAAGGAAAGAAAGAAAGAAAAGGAAAGAAAGGAAAGGAAAGAAAAGAAGAAAGAAAGGAAGAAAGAAAGAAAGAAAGAAAGAAAGAAAGAAAGAAAGAAAGAAAGAAAGAAAGAAATTTTGTAGCCTGGAGTGGAGGCCTAGGCTGGCCAGGGCAGGTGGAAAGCTGGGCTTCCTCTGTTGCTGGGGGCAACCCTAGCCTGCTCTCTCCAGCTCCATGGCTGCCACCATTTTCCTTGGGATTTATCTTCTATCATTGAAACTTTGTATTCTTGATTGGAGGCCTGGGCCCGCCAGGGTGTGTGGAAAGATTGGATTCCTCCATTGCCAGGGAAACCCAAGCCTTCCTCCTACTCTCTGTGGTGGAAGCCATCTTTGTTGGGGTTAATTTGCATACTCACTCTGATTAGCTGGTGGGCGTGGTTTGTGGGTGTAGGTTTCCAGTTGTTCAGATGGAAAAGAATACAATCCTATATAATAAAGAGGTAATATGTAAATTGACAGTCACTCCAGCAAACAAGATGGCTGCTGCCATGTAGTCAAAGATGGCCACCCCCATGTAGACAGAAGATGGCTGCCACAAGATGGCCAGCAGGGAGGGCAGTTAGGGGTGACCAGGCCGGCAAAGGAGGGCAGTTGGGAAGGATCAGGCCTGAAAGGGAGGGCAGTAGGGGGCAATTAGGCATGCAGGGGAGAGCAGTTGGGGGGACCAGGCCTACAGGGGAGAGCAGTTGGAGGGGGACCAGGCCTGCAGGGGAGGGAAGTTATGGGGAACCAGGCTGGCAAGGGAGGGCAGTTCAGGGGGACCAGGCTGGCAAGGTAGGGCATTTGGGAAGGACAAGGCCTGAAGGGTAGGGCTGTTGGGTAGAGACCAGACCTACAGGTGAGGGCTGTTAGGGTTTAATAGGCCTGCAAGGGATGGCAGTTAGGGACAACCTGGATTACAGGAGAGGGCAGTTGGGGGCAACGTAGCGGGTATTTTAGTGTTAACTATAGTCTACGTGTCTGTCAAGAGCATTTACAATCTTGATTGAATTATTATATTAGGTTACCTTAGAAATTGTGTATCATCTGCAAATTCATTTCAACTCTCAGCCTTCAATAAAGACACTGACCAACACAGCTTCTGAAAAAAGTAAAAGATTCAAAATTAATTTTGAAAATCTTTACAGCAAATTCATATTTTTTGTTATCCAGTATATGTTAGAATTATAAAATTAAATTTCTATCATAATCTTATACAAAAAAATCAAATTAAAAGAGGATTATCCCTCTACCCCAACAACTTCCAGTGGTTGATCTTTTACAAAGTAGTAAACTGAATGCAAATATTTTATCAGAAATGTGAAGGTATGGCCTGTGTGAGGGAAACTCTAGCACCTCTCAAATCTACATAGCCCTCATCTTCTGCGGGAGAAAACACAATTATTTAAACTAGTGTGAAGAGAATATGCAAAGCTTAGAAGAGCTTTGTAGTGTCACACAGAGAGCTTTGCAGGCTGTTTTGCTTTTAAAGCATCATGAAAACCCATGCCCACTGGTTTTTGTTTCCTTTTCTGCTTTGTCATACTTTTAGTTCATATTTTTTAATAATTTCAGTCAAGAATAAGACATTTGTAAAATTTTTATCTCCAAAATTAACATAAAGACTTGTGTGTGTCAGTGTATGTTTACAATTTACCATCAGAAACAAAAGGAAACATACACTGCTCTCCTTTAGTATATTGCTCTTGCACGAAGAATGACAAACCACTAACTGAGGTTCTGCATCTTTTATTTTCTGAGCAGCAACAACAGGTTTAAATAGGACATTTAATTTTTGATGCTCTTTCTTCTCCTAACTGCACTGGCTTTGGAATGATAAGCTTTGGCTTTGGAATCACATAGATTTAAATCTCAATTGCTCTAAACCTCATAGGAAAATATCACGAGTCTTTTTTTGAACTGACTTTTTTATACTGCTTGATGACCTAGTTTTTTTAATTTAACAATATATTAACTACTTTTCATATCAACATACGAGGCTCTCTGTAATCTTTTTCAAGCTGCATAGTAATTTATTTTAAATTTAACTTAAAAAATTTCTAACCACCTTTTGAAAAAAAAATTTTAAATTCTTTTTTTTTTTAAATATATTTTATTGATTTTTCACAGAGAGGAAGGGAGAGAGATAGAGAGCTAGAAGCATCGATGAGAGAGAAACATCGACCAGCTGCCTCTTGCACACCCCCTGCCGGGGATGTGCCCACAACCAACGTACATGCCCCTGACCAGAATCGAACCTGGGACCTTTTAGTCCGCAGACCGATGCTCTACCACTGAGCCAAAACGGTTTCGGCTAAAAAAAAATTTAATTTAACTTATTGTTGAAAGTATTACAGATGTCCCCATTTCCCCTCTTCTACCTCCTCTCACCCCACCCCAGGCCTTTACCTATCTATTGTCTGTGTCCATAGGCAATGCATGTATACATATAAATTATTTGATTAATCTCTTCTCACCCTCCTTCCACCTTTAAATTGATTTTGAGAGAGAGAGAGAGAGAAAGAGCGAGAGAGACATCAATTTGTTATTCAATTTATGTATGTACTCATTGGTTTATTCTTGTATGTGCCATAACTGGGGATTAAACTTGCAATCTTGGCATATTGAGACAACACTTTAACCAAGTGAACTACACTGCCAGGGCCAATATTATGAGTCTTAATGGGTAGCAGCAAGAGCCTAATGATATAGCAACAAGAGCTATCCTACTAAATAAAAGAGAAATATGCAAATGAATCATCACTCCACCACAACCCATGCCCACCAGCCACATCCACCAGCCAATCAAAGCGAGTATGCAAATAAACCCAACCAAAATGGCTACAGTCACAGAGAGCAGGAGGGAAGCTTGGGTTTCCCAGGCAATGGAAGAAGCCAAGCTTTCCACCTTCCCTTGCTGGCTTAGGCCTCTACTCAAGGCTACAAAGTTTCAATTATAGAAGGTAAACAAATCGGAACAGAAATGGCGGCAGCCACGGAGCAAGCAGGAGGCTTGTCTATGCTCCAGGCTACAAAGTGTCAATTGTAGAAGGTAAATAAATTCCAGATACCAGGGCCTCCACTTGCAAACCACCACAGGCCCCTCGCCCAGGCCACCCCACACCCCAAAGGAAACCCCACTCTGATCCGTGACACCCTTCAGGGAAAATCAGCTCCCCCCACACATGCACCAGGCCTCTACCCTATCTAATAAAAGAGTGATATACAGATTGACCATCACTCTAACACACAATATGATTGCCCCCATGTGGACACAAGATGGTCACCACAAGATGGCCAGCAGGGGAGGGCAGTTGGGAGGGACCAGGCCTGTAAGGGAGAGCAGTTGGAGGTGATCAACCCGCAGGGGAGAGCAGTTAGGGGTGACCAGGCTGGCAAAGGAGAGAAGTTCGGGGCAAACAGGCTGGCAAGGGAGCAGTTAGACATCAATCAGGCTGGCATGGGAGTGGTTAGGGGTGATCAGGCTGGCAGGTAGAAGCAGTTAGGGACAAACAGTAAGGTACACAGGCGAGCAGTTGGGAGCCAGCAGTCCTGGATTATGAAGAGGTATGTCCCAGATTGCAGAGGTTGTAGGCTGGGCTGAGGGACATGCCACCCCTCCCCACCCCCCATATTAGTTTCATGCACCGGGCCTCTAGTCTATATATATAAAAACCGAGTGACCGGCCGACTGGCCAATGGCCCAATAGGTATGACGCGCACTGACCACTAGGGGGCAGACACGCAATGCAGGTGCTGCCAAGGGACAGCAATTTTGTATAGTGCCCTCTCACACTCCGGAGCCCTCGGGGGATGTCGGAGAGCCAGTTTCGGCCGATCCCCTCAGGCCTGGCTGAGGGACCTCACCAGCCAGAGGAACCCTGCTCACTCTGCAGACACTCTTCAAGCCCTGGTGCCGCCCCAGGTGTGGCTGGCTTGAAAGGGACACCATCTACCTGGAGATAGTCCCGGGAGGTTGACTCCAGGGCATATCTGGCCCTCTTCGCCCAGTGCCGCCCTAAGGCCACCTTCTAATTAATTTCTTTTCAATGTGCACTAATCCGTGCACTGGGCCTCAATATCACTATAAATCAGGAACAGCACTATTCCTGCCACATAACATGTACTCTATTATGTAAGCTGTCCTATTATGTATTTTTGTACTTCAAAATCTACTCAATCCGCCAAAGGGCTTTCCAGACTAAATTTAAGTTATAAGAAAGTTAATATAGAAGTTGATATATCAAATAAAAATTTGATAAACTTATAAGACTTTATTCAATAATTACCAACTTTTTGCAACACTTTTTACCAAAAATATACATAAAGTATGTTAAAAATAGCAATACAACAATATTACTGAATATATTCCATTAAGAAGGCATGGCCCAAAATCATTAGAAATTGTTCCTTTTCTTATGAGCTATGTCACCCAAAATGATGTAGTTCTATAAATGTGTTTCAGTTCCTTTTTAGATTCTTCTTCTACCTTTTAATTTTATTTTTGAATATATAAATATACATGATTTCAAGATCAAAATTATATAAACAAATTATATTTAGAGCAATCTCTCTTCCATTTTTGGCACCTTTCCCGTTACCTCCTTCTACATATAGATTACTCTATATACTATTCTGTGCCTTTGTTTTTTTTTCTATTTCATAATATATTCTGGGGGTCATTCTATATTGGTACATGGAAACTTTCCATATCTCTTTATGACTTCTGGAAAAAAGGGTGACTTGAAAGGGACACCATCTCCCTGGAGATAGTCCCATTGTTGCATGTACTTTAATCAGTTCTCCATTAATGGGCATTTTGGTTATTTCTAATCTTTTGCTAATACAAATAATGCTGTTGTAACTAACCTTATACAAATGACCATTTATATTTTATGCCAGTGTATTTTTAGAACAAATTCCTTGAAGTTAAATGCTGGGTTGAAGGATAAATGCATACAAAATATTGCTGGATATTGCCAAATTCCCTCCTGGACTTTTATATCCTTACCAACAATGCCTCAAAGTGTCTGTTTCCTCATAATCTATAGAGGCTATTATATACTTTTGGTTTTGGTGAGAAAGATTTTAGTGTAACTATAATTTTTAGCATAGATTTCACTTGCATGACTTTTTTTTCACTTGTAAGACTTATTTTTATTTTTTTAATTTAAATTATGAAAGTATTTTTAAATAAATCTTTATTGTTCATATTATTACAAGTGTTCCTCATTTTTTCCCCTCCATTGCTCCCCTCCCCCAGGTTCCCACCCCACCCTCTGCCCTTTCCCCACCGCACATTGTCTTCCTCCATAGGTGCACAGTTTATGTTCAGTCTCTTCCTGCACCCCCCACTCCCCTTCTCCCCAAGAATCATCAGTCACTCCCCTTTCACACCTCTGATTCTATTATATTCACCAGTTAATATTGTTCATCAGATTTTTTAATTCCCTTGGTTTTTAGATTCACTTATTGATAGTTATGTATTTGTTGTTCAGAATTTTTATCTTTATTTTTTTCCTCTTCCTAAAGAACACCCTTCAGCAATTCATATAATTCTGGTTTGGCGGTGATGAACTCCTTTAGCTATTTTTTTTTTTTTTTTATTAGTGAAGCTCTTTATCTGGGCTTCAATTCTGAGTGATAGCTTTGCTTGGTAGAGTATTTTTGGCTGTAGGTTCTTGCTATTCATCAGCTTGAATATTTCTTGCCATTCCCGTCTGGCCTGCATGGTTTCTGTTGAGAAATCAGATGACAATCGTATGGGTGCTCCTTTATAGGTAACTACCTGCTTTGCTCTTGATGCTTTTAATATTCTTTGTCTTTTGCTCCTGGAATTTTAATTATGATGTGTCTTGGTGTGGTCTTCTTTGGATTCCTTTTGTTTGGGGTTCTGTGTGCTTCCTGGACTTGTAAGTCTAATACTTTCACCAGGTGGGGGAAGTTTTCTGTCACTATTTCTTCCAATATGTTTTCAGTATCTTGCTCTCTCTCTTCTTCTGGGACCCCCATAATTCTGATGTTGGTTCACTTGAAGTTGTCCCAGAGGTTTCTTACATTATCTTCAACTTTCTGGATTCTGTCATCTTGCTTCTGCAGAGTGTCTTCTGGCTCTTTATGTCCCAAATCTTTGACTTGATTCTTGTGATCTTCCATTCTGTTTTTAGGATTCTGTATATTTTTTATTTCAGACAATGTATACTTTATTTCTACTTGATTCCTTTTTATTTCTAGTTGATCCCTCGGCCTTGTCTAGGAAATTCTTGAAAAATCTATAAACGTGATTTTGAACTCTATATCCAGTCGCTTGTCGTCCTCCATTTCTTTAATTTATGATCTGTTTACTTGTCTTGGCATTTTCACAGCTTCCCTGAGTTGGTGGGGTGGCTTTGTGTGCTAAGGTTTCCTATATGGTTCAGTGGGTCAGCCTCCCAGTTATCTGAGGTGGACACGCTTGGTGCACCCTTTTGTGGACTGTGTGTACAGCCTTATTGTAGTTAAGTCTTCATTGTTGTTGGTATCACTGGGAGGAACTGACCTCCAGGCCAATTGGCTGTGAGGATCAGCTATGTCTATCCTGGGATACAGCCTTATTCAACTAGACTTGGAAAATTACAAAAGCCTCTGTGCTCAGCTTGGATGGGGCGGAGTTTCAGGGTGGAGCCTACAGCCTTGGATTTCTGTCAGCCCCACTCTATGAGGTTCCTGAGTCTCAGTGTTCCTCAGTGTCCTTCAGTACTCGCTGCAAGCACCTCTGAGAGAAAGGTGCCCTCGAGTTTTGCCCGCTACCAGACAGTCTAGTCTTTCCCCCAATGAGCCCGGAACTGGGGTTCAGTGCAGTTGGAAGTGGGGTTGGAAGTGGGGTTTAGTGCAGTCTGGAGCTTTTGTCTCCTTCCTGCTAGGGCAATCCAGCAGCACAGTCAACAGTCCATCTTCTGTGCGCAACGTGCATGCCTCCAGAACTCTGCCTTTCGCTGCTCCCCTGAGTTTCCGCCTTACAGCTCAGATTCCCTCTGTATGAGCCTGGGTCCCCAGGGTTTGGCCTAAAACTGGAGTTCAGTGCAGTTGGAACTAGGGTTCAGCAGTCTGGAGCTTTTATCTCCTTCCGGCTAGGGAACACCAGCCAGGCACTCAGCCGCCTCCTCCTCTCCAGCTCAGTCCTCTCCCCACGCATGCAACATGTCTCCATACCTTAGGCTTTTACAGCTCCTCTGATTTTCCTTCTGGTTTTCTCTTTCCTTCTAGTTGTAGAATTTCCAGTCAGTCAACTTTCCTGTAGTTCTGGATAATGTCCACTTTGTATTTTAGTTGTATGTTTTGAAATTGTTGTGCAAGGCTGCAGTTAGGCGTTTACCTATGCCACCATCTTGGTTTCTCCTTGTATGACTTTTAAATCTTTGTATGACTAAAGTTCAACATCTTTTATATGTGTCATCTGCATTTCTTTTTCCATGAACTCTGTTTTCATCTCTTTAGCCCACTTTCCTATAGGGTTGATAGTATTTTGCCTTGATTTTTAGGTTATTTCCATTGAGACTACCTCTTTGTTGTATAAGTTTAAATATTTCCACTTTGTGAAGGCATTTTCATCATGGAACTTTTGTTAATATAGTGGCATTTAGCATGGTTATTTTTTTTCTGGGATTGAATCAGTTATAAAATCCTTGGCTTAGAATTTTCATAGACTTCAAATTGGTTCCATAACTGTTTTGTTTGTATGTTGCTGTTGAGAAGTTAGTTGCTAAGCTCTTTTTTATGATTGGAAACCCAGAGGAATTTTTCATTATCTTCAAAGTCCAATAGTTTTACCAGGACATGACTCAGAGTTGACCATTCTGGACCAACTTTTCCAATACACAACAAGCTTTCTCAATATGTAGATGTAAGTCTTCTATTATTTCCAGAATGTTTTCATGGATTGAAGTTTAAAGGTTAGTGCTACTATTGTTTTTCTTCTTAGGAACTTTAATTTTACATACTGTTTTTATCAATCACTTTCTGTCTCTTTTTACCTTTCTTCATTTAATTTTCATTCTTCTGGTTGTCTTTATGTCTTTCCTCAATGCCCTTTATATTCAATCAAATTTCTTCTTCTTTAGTACCTTGAATGTTAGCCTCATTTTAAATGATTTTTAAAAAATTTATTGTTAGCATTATGTCCCCTATGTCCCCCCACTTTGTCCTCCACCCCACCCCAGGCCTACTTGACACTATTGTCTGTGTCCATGGGCTCTTTATATATGCATATGTTCTTTAAAATTCCCACTCCCTTCACCACCTTCCTGCCTATAATCGGACATTCAGTTCCATACATCCATGTCTCTGGACCTATTTTGTCCATTAGACTCTATATATAAGTGAGATCATATTTTAATCTTTTCCTGACTGGCTTATTTTACTTAGAATGATAATCTCCAGGTCCCTCCGTGCTATCTCAAAGATAATAGAGCCTTCTTTTTACTGCTCAATAGTATTGTTCTGTAGTTTTCTTTAACTCTGTAGTTGGATGTTTTTGGGGAGACTTCATCAACTGAAATATTTTTACTCTCATTTTATGTTTCCTACTTATATTAACTTTACATGGATATTGTCCACCATTTTCTGTTCATTTTGAGTGTTTTAATTTTCCTAAACTAGGTTAACAGTAGTACATAAATAGGAGGGAGGGATTTGGAAGAATTAGTGGACTTTTTAGTTCAATAGCCCTTGTGTTGGTATATAAAAGTACAATGTTTTAAATCAATGACTCCTTTTGGGTGTGGAGGTAGAGAAAGGATGATCTATCTTCCGTTTCTCCAATTCCTACTACCTCTTCTTTCTCTTTACCACCAAGCCTCTAGGTAAATGATGCCTCTTCCAAGTCATCTTTTCCCAGAAGCAGTACCTTTCTGAGACTGCCTCTTTGGTCCCATGCACTTTCAGGTTCCTTTTGTTTAACAGCCCTCAAACTTCTTGGTATTTCCCATTTTAGAAGGAGTTTTCTTTTTCTTGAATTAATCTGCATTCTATTGACCCTAGCTACTGCTTACCATTCCTGTTCTGAAACTGAACAATTTCAACATCACTTGCCACTTCAGCATAGGTTCCACAGCTTGCTCTGCTACATTTCAGTTTATTTCCCTCCATACCCATAATTTGATATTGTTAAGCAAGGGTGGTGGTGGTTTATTCTGCTTCATTTATAGATCTGTATGGTATTTCAAAGGCGTATGGCTTTAGACAGTTGTCATCATCCTACAGAAACCGGATTTTAAATTTATTTTCTAGTTTTATTGCACATAGTCAGATTTTTGTTTAATATTTTAGTTATAGGAACTGAGGTTTTTGTTGTGGTCTGGTATAAAATTGACTTTTATAACTGTCCCCTGTGTACTTGAAAAGATGTATTCTCTATTTGTGGATCTTTAATATAAATACTAGAGGCCCAGTGCACAAAATTCATGCACGGGGAGATGGGGTGTTCCTTAGCCCAGCCTACACTCTCTCCAATCTGGGACCCCTCCAAGGATGTCCGAGTGCCCTCCCCTGCCAGCCTGGTTGCCCTTAACTGTCCTCCCTTCAGGGCTGGTCCTCCCCAACTGCCCTCTCCTGAAGGCCTGGGTCCCCCCAATTGTCCTCCCCTGCAACTGCCCTCCCCCAAACTGCCCTCCTCTGCTGGCCAGGTCACCCCTAACTGTCCTTCCCTGCTGCCCTGATCATCCACAACTGCCCTCCCCTGCCGGCAATCTATGGTGGCCATCTTGTTTGTTGGAGTGATGGTCAATTTCCATATTACCTCTTTATTTTATAGGATGTGAGAACTACCTTATTGTTTGTGTACTATGACTAATTTTTTTGTCCACTTAACTGGACTTAAAATTTTGAGAGAGGTGTTAAAAATTACACCTCTTGTAATTTTTATTTTATGAGAGCTATTGATATGTCATTTGGTAAATAGACATTTCAAAAAAAATACTCATGGGAGGACAAAATAACGGAATAGATGGACGTGTCCCAAGCCTTTTTGCAGAGCAGATAGAATGAGCTGCTGAATCAAATAGCATCCACCCAGAATTGGTGAAGGAGACACAGCTGGTGAGACAATTCACAGCTGGGAAGGGCAGAGGACACATGGAGAAAGGTAAAATCAAGGACCTGGGCTGGAGAGAACTGCCAGACCTTTGAACCCAGAGGGTCAGGGGGAAACAGCACAGCACCGAGTCTTGTACCTTGGGACAGGCACAGCGGGGAGATCTGCAGGACAGCTGGTGGCAGGGGATTCTAGATCTGAGCCCACAGTCATGAAAGACTGAGGCCAGAGGAGGCAGCCTTAGGGCTGCCCAGACCATGCAGTGCAGTCAGCAGAGGGGTTCACAGAGGTGCAGCTCTTTCCCCTATTTGTGGCCTTTGTTTTTCTTTGCTGAACCTAGTTTTTAGGACCTTTCAGATACAGACACTCACCCATGGCTGAGGTGCAGGAGGAGGTGTGGACTTGTGGAGTCTGGGGAGAGGAGAGGGTCCAGGATAAGTGGCAGTGAGTCTGGTGCTGAGTCACACCTGATGCATGGGACCTGGGTAGTCATTTTATCCTGAAGAGATAGCCCCACTCCTTACGGTCTCCAGGCAACCAATACAGATACACTCAGAATATACACTGAATGGTAAAAAGGATTTTTAAAAATCTGAATAGTCCCTGAGAGTCCACAAAGACTGGCCTAAAGAGAGACCTTCAGTCCCAGCAACTGGAAACTGAGAAACCGCAGACAGTATAGAAGACTGAGATCTTAAGCCAGCCAAAGGAACGACACTTCACTTTTTCATTTTTATTTTTATTTTATAATTATTTTATCTTTTTTATTTTCATTTTTTCGTTTATTTTCTCTTTTTACATTATTTTCCCCTCATCCTAATTTTTATTTGTTATTTTTATCCCATTTTTAATCAAATTTTTTTAAATTTATTATTAGTTGTAGTATTTTCTTCACTTTTGCTTTTTTCTTACCCACTTATCCCCTTGCTACTTCCTCTATACTGAACTGAGGTCCTTCCCATATTCATCCAATTCTTAACCTTAGTTTCTGTATATAGGATTCTGCCCCCACCTTCTTTACTGGGTATTTGCTGTTTGTTCTGGTCTACCTGTTTTGGTTTACCTTTTTGTTCTCTGGTATTTTCTCCGCACATTTTCCCCCCCTTTTTCTTCCTTTTCTTTTCTTTCATTCCATTTTTTCTCTCTTCAAAATAGTTTCTGCTCTCCTTTCTCTTCCCTAATTCTCTTTTCTCTGGTGGTCACTATATTGAGATTACCGATGTCGTGAGTACATTCATGTTTTGTTCCCTTTGTGCAATGTCTTGTTGAGGTGAACTTTATCCTGTATAACCAATGTAATAGAGAGTGAGCCACATAACCAGATACTCAGGACACTCCATCCATGAACTGGACAATAATACTCCAGACCCAACTACAGAGGAAGGAAGAAGATGGCAGTGAGGGAGAGAGCATGAGTAAGGGAGCAAAGAACGAGTGTGTGGTCATTTGGGTTGTGTGTGTGTGTGTGTGTGTGTGTGTGTGTGTGTATGCGTCACAGTTAGATGCTGCAGGACCTTTGGGGGCAGACTGACCAGGCTCGCCTAACTAGGCAGCCTCTGCTACTATTGCAAACAGTCCCAGAGAGGTCAGCTCTTCCTCAGAGGCCTCGCCTTTTTGAAGGGGAGAGCTGCTGTGACTGGGAGCCCCAGCCTCACCTCAACCCAGGGTGCTCTCAGATAAAACCTGGGACTCTACAGCCACTTCTGCCAGGAACGTGCCACATTAGCTCTGTCCCCACAGACACCAAGACTCCAACCACCCAGGGTGCAGGCTCCTGTGAGTTCCGAAGCATTCTCCCCTCTGAATGGCCCAATAATTTAGCCCAGAGCACTGTGCCCACACGAGCAGCATTCCCACGAGCAGCCTGCCCCAGGCCAAAGAGCAGCATACTAATGCAGCCCACGCTGGCCCAAGGAGCAGCAAGCCCCACCTGAGGAACAGCAGCCACACGAGCAGCCCACACATGAGTGAGGAGTGGCAGCCCTGCAGAGCCTTCCCCCATGCGAGGAGCAACAGCTGAACACAGCCCGCACCCTGCACCCATCCGAAGAGCATGAGCCATGACAGCAGCCCACCCCCATCTGAGGAGCAGCAGTCAAGAGAGCAGCCTACCCCTGTCTGAGGATCAGCAACTGTGCGAGCAGCCTGCCCCTGTCCAAGAAACAGCACCTCCGTGAGCAGCCTGCCCCCATTCGAGGAGCAGCAGCCACCCAAGCAGCCCACCCTGGTCCAAGAAGCAGCAGCTGTATGAGCAAACTACCCACGTCCGAGGAGCAGCAGCTCTGTGCAGCCCAGCCAGGTCTGAGGAGCAGCAGTCACATGCACCTTGCACCTGTCTGACAAGCAGTAGCGGGGTGAGCAACCCGACCCTATCTGAAGTGCAGCAACTACACATGCAACTCAATCCCATCTGAGGAGCAGCAGCCACACAAGCAGCCTAACCCCCATCTAAGGAGCAGCAGCCATGCAATCAGCCCACCCAATCCAAGGAACAGCAGCTGTGTGAGCAGCCCACCCCCATACGAGGAGCAGCCCTGCAAGCAACCTGCCCCTGTCCAAGGAGCAGCAACCACATGAGCAGTCCGCCCCAATCGGAGGAGCAGGAGCCTCATGAGCAGCTCACCCACGTCCGAGGAGCAGCAGCTGTGTGAACAGCCTCCCCCCACCAGCCAGAGGAACCATCAATGCAGTGAACAGCACCCACCAGAGGAACTGCTGACAACTGAGGAGCAGCAGCTGCCACGACACCCTGAGGAGCAACTGCTGCCTGAGGAACCACTGCCACCCAAGAAGCAGCCCCTGCACAATTCGAAATCTAGATCCTTTAGTGAGAACAAAAATGGGTAGACAAAGAAACTCCCAAAGGAAAGAAAAGGAGGAATTGCCAGAAGAGAAGCTAAGTGAAATAGAGGCATTCAATAAGTCAGAAAAATAATTCAGAATAAGCGTCATACAGTTCATAAACCAGAGGGATAAAAAAGTCAACAACTTTTTAAATAAATGAATCAAGAAGAAATGAAGAGTGATATAGCTGCAATAAAAAAAAAAAAACACCATGGAAAGTTTCAACAATAGCTAGAAATGGAGACCGAATTAGCAAATTAGAAGACAGGGAATCAAAACACACCCAAACTGAACTTCAATTGGAGAAAAATATTAAAAGAGAGAGGGTAAAGCCTAAGGGAGTTATGGGACAACATGAAACGAAGCAACAGACAAATAATAGGGTGCCAGAACAACAAGAACATGAACAAGGGTTAGAAAACCTATTTGAAGAAATAATGTCAGAAACTTCTCTGATGTGGGGAAGAAAAAAGTCACACAAGCACAGAGTCCCAAACAAAATGAACCCAAAAAGACCCACACAAAGACACATCATAATTACGATGGCAAACATTCAGGACAAAGAATCTTAAAGTCTGCAAGAGAGTAACAAAAAATTACGTAAAAGCGCTCTCCCATTGGATTATCAAATGATTTTCAACAGAAACACATCAGGCCAGAAAAGAATGGAAGGAAACTTACAAAGTGATGCAAAGCAAGGAGCTGAATCCAAGAATACTCTATTCAGCAAGGTTATCATTCAAAATTGAAGGGGACATAACAAGCTACATAGGTGAAAAAAGCCTAGGGTTGTTTATCACTACCAAGACAACGATGTAAGAAATGCTAAAGGGGCTGGTGTAAAAAGAAGAAATAAAAAGGTAAGAAAAAACATAGGCATAAAAAATAAAAATGGCTACAAACAAGTACTATCAATAATAACTTTAACCATAAATGGACTAAATGCTCCAATCAAAAGACATGAAATGGATAAAAAAAACCATGACCCATATATATGCTGTCTACAAAAGACCCACCTCAGTACAAGGGACTCACACAGCTTTAAGTGAAGGGATGAAAAAGTAACTTTTAGGCAAATGGAAATGATGGGGTAGCAATATTTATAGCTGATAAAATAGACCTCCATGCGAAGGACAAGTCAAGAGATAAGGAAGGCCATGCCATAATATTAACGGGATTGAAACCACAAAAGGATAAAACCAAGATAAACATATATGCACCCAATACAGGAGCACCCAAATACATTAAAAACAAACAAACAAACAAAAAACCTCCTATAAGATATCAAGGGAGAGACCAACAACAATACAATAATAATAGGGGAGTTTAATACACCACTGACATCATTGGATAAATCCTCTAGACAAAAAATCATCAGCAATTCTAAATGACTCACTAGATCAAAAGACTTAATTAACATCTTCAGAACATTTCACCCCAAGCCATGGAATATATGTTCTTCTCAAGTGCACATGGGATATTTTAAAAAATAGACCACATATTGGGTCATAGGCAAAGTGTCTCCAAATTCAAGAAGATTGAAATCATATCAAGTATCTTCTCAGACCAGAATGGCATAATCTATACTAATAAAAGAGTAAGATGCAAATTGACCATACATTTGCAACACCCATCAGACAATCAGGAGTGAGCATGCAAATTAACCCAACAAAGATGGCGGGTTAATTTGCATACACAGGCGCTGAGTGGCTAGGGGCAGGATGCTTGCATTGTTGTCATGGCGATGACACAGATGTTCTGCACCGCCCCAGCCGCTCCGGGCTTCTGGGCAGTGTGAGAAGGTGGAAAGGCAGCTCCGGGCCAAAGCAAAAGGTGGTTCCAGCCAGTGTGAAGGTAGTGTCAGTAGCCAGGGTAAGAAAGGACCTTTCTTGCATTAATCTTTGTGCATCGGGCCTCTAGTATGAGAAATAGATTACAATAAAAACAATCCAAAAAAATTCAAATACTTGGAAGCTGAATGGCATGCTATTAAACAATGACTGGGTTACCAAAGAGATCAAAGAAAAAATTAAAAACATCCTTGGTTCTGCCGAAACCGGTTTGGCTCAGTGGATAGAGTGTCGGCCTGCGGACTGAAGGGTCCCAAGTTCGATTCTGGTCAAGGTCATGTATCTTGGTTGCAGGCACATCCCCAGTGGGGGGGGGGTGCAAGAGGCAGCTGATCAATGATTCTCTCTCATCAAAGTTTCTAACTATCCCTCTCTCTTCCTCTCTGTAAAAAATTCAATAAAATGTATTTAAAAAAAAACACAAAATCAACAACAACAAAAAAAACATCCTTGGTTCTAACGACAATGAAAACACAACAACCCAAAATTTAAGGGACACAATGAAAGCAGTCCTGAGAGGGAAGTTTATAGCTCTACAAGTCTACCTCAGAAAACAAGAAAAAAATGATAGTAAATAATTTAATTCTATAACTTAAAGAATTAGAAAGAGAACAACAAGAAAATCCTAGAGTGAGCAGAAGGAAGGAGATAATAAAGACCAGAGCAGAAATTAATGACATAGAAACAACAACAAAAAAACAATACAAAAGATCAATGAAACCAAGAGCTGGTTCTTTGAAAGTATAAAAAAGATTGATGAGCCTCTAGCCAGGCTCAACAAGAAGAAAAGAGAGAAGACTCAAACAGAATCAGGAGTGAAAGAGGCAAAATAACAACAGACCCCAGAGCATTACAATGGATTGTTAAAAATTAGTATTAACAACTCAATTCCAACAAACTAGACAACCTGGAGGAAATAGATATATTCCTAGAAATATACAACAACCTTCCAAAACTCAATTAGGAAGAATCTAAAAATCTCAATGGGCCAATACCTATGGAAGAAATTGAAGCAGTTATCAAAAAGCTTCCAAAAACAGCCGAAACCGGTTTGACTCAATGGATAGTGTCGGCTTGGGGACTGACGGGTCCCGGATTCGATTCCGGTCAGGGGCATGTACCTTGTTTGCGGGCATATCCCCAGTGGGGGGTGTGCAAGAGGCAGCTGATCGATGACTCTCTCTCATGGATGTTTCTAACTCTCTATCTCTCTCCCTTCCTATCTGTACAAAATCAATAAAATATATTTTTTTTAAAAAAAAGCTTCCAAAAACAAAAGTCCAAGGCCAGAAAACTTCACAGGGGAGTTTAACCAAACATTCAAGGGTAAACTAAATCCTATCCTCCTCAGACTATCCAAAAAATTCAAGAGGAAGGAACACTTTCAAGCTCTTTCTATGAAGCCAGCATTACCCTGGTACCAAAACCAGATAAAGACAACACAATGAAAGAGAACTAAGGGCCAATATACCTCATGAACATAGGTGTCAAAATCCTCAACAAAATTCTAGCAAATCAGATACAGCAGTACATCAGAAAGAGCAAACACCATGACTTAGTAGAATTTATCCTGCTGATGTAAAAATGGTACAATATCTGCAAATCAATAAATGTGATACATCACTTAAACAAATTAAGAGATAAAAATCATTGTTGTATCAATTGATGCAGAAAAAGCATTTGACAAAATCCAACACCCCTTCTTGATAAAACTCTCAGCAAGGTGGGAATAGAAGGATCATACCTCAACATAATAAAAGCCATTTATGACAAACCCACAGCCAACATCATACTCAATGGGCAAAAATTAAAACCATTTCCCTTAAGAACAGGAACAAAACAGGGATGCCCACTCTTATCACCCCTGTTCAACATAGTATTGTAAGTACTAGCCATTGCGATTAGACAAGAAGAAATAAAAAGCATCCAAATTGGAAAAGAAGTAAAACTATCCTTATTCGCAGATGACATGATAGTATACATAGAAAAACTTAAAGACTCCATCAAAAAATTACTAGACTTAATAAATGAATTCGGCAATGTAGCAGGATACAAAATTAATGCCAAGAAATCTATGGTATTTCTATACACCAATAGTGAACTTACAGAAAGAGAGACTAAAAAAGCAATCCCATTTACTATTGTACCAAAAAAAATTAAGATAAGTAGGAATAAATCTAACTAAGGCGGTAAAATATCTGTATGTAGAAAACTACAAGACACTGAAAAAAGAGATAGAGTAAGACAATAACAGATGGAAGAACATACTGTGTTCATGGATTGCTAGAATCAACATCATTAAAATGTCCATACTACCCAAAGCAATCTATAGATTCACTGCACTCCCCATTAAAATACCTACGGCATATTTCACAGACCTATAAAGAACTCTCCAAAAATTCATCTGGAATAAAAAAAGACCCTGAATAGCTGCAGCAATCCTGAGAAAGCAGAACAAAATAGGTGGGCTCTCAATACCAGATATTAAGCTGTATTACAAAGCCTTGTTCTTAAAACTGCCTGGTTCTGGCACAAGAAAAGAAATATAGACCAATGAACAAAACAGAGAACCCAGAAATCGAGCCACGCCACTAAGCTCAATTAATATTTGAGAAAGGAGGTAAGAACATACAATGGAGTCAAGACAGTCTCTTCAATAAATGGTATTAGGAAAACTGAACACATATATGAAAAAAAAAATGAAACTATACCACCAACTTACACCATACACAAAAATAAACTCAAAATGGATAAAGGACTTAAATGCAAGATGGAAAACCATAAAAATACTACAGGAATCCAAAGGCAACAAAATCTCAGACATATGCCGAAGCAATTTCTTCACCGATACAGCTCTTAGGGCAGTGGTCGGCAAACTGCAGCTCGCAAGCCACATGTGGCTCTTTGGCCCCGTGAGTGTCCTAACGCCACTTCTTCAGAATAGACTCACCCAGGCCGAAAACCGACTTCTTCACATGGGCCACGAAGTTTCAATCACACTGTACGTGTGTGCCTGCATGTGGTATTCTGTGGAAGAGCCACAATCAAGGGGCCAAAGAGCCACATGTGGCTCGCGAGCTATGGTTTGCCGACCACTGTCCTAGGCATTGAAAACTAAAGAGAAAATAAACAAGTGGGATTACATCAAAATAAAAAGATTTTGTACAGCAAAAGAAACCATCAACAAAACAAGAAAGCCCACTGCATGGGAGAACATATTTGCCAGTCTTATCACTGATAAGGGTTCAATCTCCAACATTTATAGGGAACTCATACAACTTAACAGAAGGAAGATAAACAACCCATTTTTTTTTTTAAAAAAAAGGTCAACTGACCTAAATAGACTTTCGAAAGAAGACAGAAGGAAGGCCAAGAGACATATGAAAACATGCTCAAAATCATTAATCATCCGAGAAATACAAATCAAAACAACAATGCAGTACCATCTCACACTTGTCAGAATGGCTATCATAAACAAATCAACAAATGACAAGTGCTGGTGAGGATGCAGAGAAAAAGGAACCCTCATGCACTGCTGGTGGAAATGCAGACTGGTGCAACCACTATGGAGAACAGTATGGAATTTCCTCAAAATACTAAAAATGAAACTCCCATTTGACCCAGCAATCCCGCTTCTAGGAATATTTCCCAAGAAACTAGAAACACTGATCAGGAAGGATATTATGCACCCCTAGGTTCATAGCAGCACAGTTTACCACAGCTAAGATCTGGAAATAGCCTAAGTCCCCATCAACAGATGAGTGGATTAAAAACCTGTGGTACATCTACACAATGGAATACTACACTGCTTTAAAAAATAAGGAATTCTTACCATTTGCAACAGCATGGATGGAACTAGAGAACATTATGCTAAGTGAAATAAGCCAGTCAGAGAAAGATACATATCACATGATCTCACTCATCTGTGGATTATTATGAACATAATCTGATGAACAAAAACAGATCCAGGGACAGAGAAGCATCGATCAGACCATCAAACCTCACAGAGACGGTAGAGGAGGATGGGGGTAAGGGGAAGAGATCAACCAAAGGACTGGTATGCATGCATATAAGAGATCAATCAATGGACACAGACAACAGGAGGGTGAGGGCATGAGTGGGGAGTGGGTAGAGGGGAAATGGGGGCATAAAGCACATATGTAATACCTTAATCAATATAGAAAAAAATTCATTGTGAATGTAGCCCTTAAGCTATAAAATATTCTTCAAGGTTTTTTTTAGCTAAATTCTGCCTTTGTCTAATACCAAGGTGAACTCTGATTTTTAAAAAGTTGCATTTATCTGATATATCTTTACCCTTTCCTTTATTAAAATTAATTCACTTTATTATTTCTACTTTATACAGCTGTATCTTTCTATACAGCAATCATTATGTTGTGCCCATTTATGTTTATTAACCTGGTATTCTTGGTATTGTGATGTTTTATGTCCTATTAATTTTTGTCTGCGTACACACAAATAAGTATAGAGAATGTGTACATATCACTATGTGGTCTGTTTTTTTAAAAAAATATATTTTATTGATTTTTCACAGAGAGAAAGAGAGAGGGATAGAGAGTCAGAAACATCGATGAGAGAGAGTAGAGTCATCGATCAGCTGCCTCTTGCACAGCCCCCACTGGGGATGTGCCCGCAACCAAGGTACATGCCCTTGACTGGAATCGAACCCGGGACCCTTCAGTCTGCAGACCGACACTTGCCAAACCGGTCCCAGCACTATGTGGTCTGTTTTATTTGCTCTTTTTAGGGGAGGTTTCTTTTAGTGTTTAGTTGTGTATTTTCTTCTTGGGGTTAATTCTATAGTGACATCTTTATGTAATATTGTTCATTCCCTCCCCCTTTTAAGATAGCATTAGTTCCCTGCTATTAGCAGTAACAAAATTAGTAACTTTCTCTAACTTTCTTTATCCCCCACCATATACTTTTGATCACTGGTACAATTTTTATTAGTGTTTCATCTTATATTTCAAATTACACTGAATGGCCAGATTATTATGATCTCTGAATGCATAATAATCTGGCCACTCAGTGTATATCTTATATAATAAAAGGCTTATATGCAAATTGTCCCCTTGACCAGGAGTTCGACCATAAGGCAGGTCAGCCAACGGCCCATGTCCCCTCCCCCTGGCCAAGCTGGCCGGACCCCACCCATGCACAAATTCATGCACCAGGCCTGATATACATATACATATACATATACATATACATATACATATACATATACATATACATACATACACATACACATACAAATATACATACTGAGCAGCCAAATTATTATGTGTTCAGAGATCATAATAATCTGGCCACTCAGTGTATGTATACTTATAGTATGTTTAAGTTTCCATCAATCAGCTTCAAGTGCTATCCTTTTCCTCACAAGTAATTCTTAAGAGGAAAACCACCACCATACTCTACTTTTCACTTACTCTCCTTTCCCATTTTTTTGTTTAGGTTATAGTATTTCTATCTTGTTAGACTATATAACATTTACATACCTTCCATCATCATTTCCATCTTTTAATCTTAGTGCTACGAGAAATACATTGCATTAGCCAGTGCACAAAATTCGTGCATGGGAGGAGGGGATGCCCTCAGCCCAGCCTGCACCCTCTCCAATTTGGAACCCCTTGAGTCGGACATCCGTCTCACTATCTGGGACCGCTGGCTTCTAATTACTCACCTACCTGCCTGCCTGGTTGCCCCTAACTGCTGCCCCTGCTGGCCTGATCACCCCTAACTGCCCGTCCCCCCAGCACCTCTCACTGGCCTGGTTGCCTATTACTGCCCCCCTGCTGGCCTGGTTGCTCCAACTGTCCCCCCCTGCTGGCCTGAATGTCCTACTAGTTTATCTCACAAACATTTGCAGCAGCTAAAGGATATCCTTATGATTCAGGAATTCAATCAATTTCATTGATCAACTGAACAGCACAAACTAAAGCGGTCATTTGGACCTTTACATTGTTTTAAATAATTTAAGTTCTTAGTTACATTGTTTTTTGTTTGTTTGTTTTTTTAAATATTTTATTGATTTTGTACAGAGAGGAAGGGAGAGAGATAGAAAGCTAGAAACGTCGATGAGAGAGTCATCGATCAGCTGCCTCTTGCACACCCACTACTGGGGATATGCCCGCAACCAAGGTATATGCCCTTGACTGGAATCGAACCCGGGTCCCTTCAGTCCCCACGCCGACGCTCTATCCATTGAGCCAAACCGGTCTCGGCATAGTTACATTGTTTAATTTGTCCCAATAATGGACCATACCAGTTCAAAACCAGAAAAGTGATGGCAAAATGCACAAAATTAATTAGTGACATACATTAGTATATGATCAAAACTTGCCCTGGCTGATGTGGCTCAGCTGGTTAGAGCATTAGCCTGTACATCAAAACTTAAACCGTAATGGGTTTGACAGGTTCGATTCCTGGTCAGAGCACATAGCCAAGGCCAGAGCATGTGGGGAAGTAATGGATTGCTATTTCTCTTTTATATAAATATTTTTATTTCTCCCTTCCTTCCTCTCGCTCTCTCAAATCAAAAACACATATCCTCAGGCGAGTATCTTCCTATCTAATAAAAGAGCAATATGCAAATTGACTGTACCTCTGCTACACCCACAAGCCATGCCGATCAGCCAATCATGAGCAAGTATGCAAATTAACCCAACCAAGATGGCTGTGGGCACGAGCAGGAGGCTTGGGTTTTCCTGGCAATGGAGGAAGCCAAGCTTCTGCAGCCCTGGCCTGCCTTGGCCACATACCAGAGCCTCCTCTTGGGTCGCTGGGGTGTGTAGCTGGCCTGCAAACCACCACAGGCCTTTCACCCAGGCCACCCCATGCCCTGAGGGAACCCCCACGCTGATCCAGGACACCCCTTCAGGGCAAACCAGCCAGCCTCCACCCATGCACCCAACCTCTATCCTATCTAATAAAAAAATAATATACAAATTGACCATCACTCTAACATACAAAATGGCTGCCCCTATGTGGTCAAAGATGATTATCCCATGTGGACACAAGATGGCCACCACAAGATGGCCAGCAGGGAAGGGCAGTTGGAGGGGGGGAACCCAGGCCTGCAGGGAAAAGCAGTTGGGGGGACCAGGCCTACAGTGGAAGGCAGTTAGGGGTGACCAGGCCTGCAGGGGAGGACAGTTTGGGGCAAACAGGCTGGCAGGGGAGCAGTTAGGCATCAATCAGGCTGGCAGGAGAGTAGTTAGGGGTGATCAGGCTGGCAGACAGAAGCAGTTAGGAGCAATCAGGAAGGCAGGCAGGCAGGAGCCAGGAGTCCTGGACTGTGAGAGGGCGCAGGCTAGGCTGAGGAATACCCCCGCCCCATGCATGAATTTCGTGTACCGGGCCTCTAGTTTAAAATGTGTGCATGCGTGCGTGTGTGTGTTGGAAGCATCAAGTGTTAGACCAGTGGGGTCAGACCAAACTTGGGTTCAGCAACCTCAGTATTTGAATTCTGGCTAGGAAAGAATTCAGAGCCAAGACCCAAACTATAAGAGAACATTTATTTAGCTAATCACAGATGTAGAAAAAGTACTTCCTAGAAGAAATGGACTTAGGAAACAAGTTACAGAGGCAAAGGAAGGGCCCTTGAAGCTTAGGAGTGAGGAAGCTGGTAAAGAGCCTGGGTGGGGAGTACAGAGGGAAAGGCGAGGGCATGCTCCCTGAAAGGAGAGCTCACTGGGTCCTCTGACCTAAGAGTTTTAAGGGTAGAGATTTTAAAAATATATATATATTTTATTGATTTTTTTACAGAGAAGGGAGAGGGAGAGCGAGCTATTGTAGAAACATCGATGAGAGAGAATCATCGATCAGCTGCCTCTTGCACATCTCCCTACTGGGGCTGAGCCCACAACCAAGGTACATGTCCTTGACCGGAATCAAACCAGGGACCCTTCAGTCTGCAGGTCGACACTCTATCCACTGAGCCAAACCAGTTTCGGCTAAGGGTGGAGATTTTAGGGGAGATACCAGGGGAAGATCTTAATAGAATATTCAGCAGCTTTCCATTTCCAGGTGTGTTCTTTCAGGATTTAGGTCTGATTGATTGGCTGGCACCAGGGCAGGGGGTCACAATCCAATGCAGCTGGTCCTGAGGTCATCCATGGGATTGCTGGTCTGGTTTTGTTACTTTCTGAAGCTGAAGTACAACTGGGGCCTAGATGTTCTCTCTCTGGAGGAAAAGTAAGGGGGTCCAAAGTGTAGGACAAGAGATATTCTAAGGCAGGAAAGTTCACCTTGGGACCAAGGGCTCACCCTACAACTGTCCTTACCTAGGCACGTAGTGCCTCCCACCCTAGTGACCTGCCCCATTGTCCTTGTTCTGCTCATGTCTCTCTGCTTACATTACAAAGCACAACAAGGTATTTCTAGACTTCAAAAATGATTTTTAAAGGAATTATTATTATTTGCAACTTGGCTTTTTGGTTACTGGGAAAGGGAACCTATAACATTTCAAATGCAATTTTTAATAAAAAAAAAAAAAAAGTACTCTAAAATCTTTGCTTTAGAGCATTCAGATTTTTAAAGTATCAAATGTTAGAATCCTGGACACATTGAAAGCAGTTTTTATTGTTGTTATGCTGATTTAGAGAAATTTTATTTTTTTTCTTATTTCAGAGAGGAAACAAGATGGAGAGAGATAGAAACATCAATGAGCCCACACTGGGATCGAGCCCACACTGGGATCAAGCCCACAAGTGGGGCATGTGCCCTGACTAGAAACTGAAACCTGAACTCCTCATAGGTTGGCATTCAACCACTGGGCCATACCGGCTGGGTTAGACACATTTTAATCTATATGTCACAAAATAGCACATTCATTTAAAAGTTATCAAAAAATTTTAAAAATTTCACAGCATACATCACTTGATGAGGAAATAATCTAAACTTGTATATATTATGAGATTGCTATGAAAAGTAATCTCTAACATACCAATCTAAGTTAAATTGCTTTTATCAGGTCTAGTAATAATTAATGTCGTTTTTAAACATTCGTTTAAAATCTTGCTTGGCGTTGACTTGTATTGACATAACCTTCAAACACGTGGTATCTACAGAACGTGTGAAGTGCAATTAACAAGTTTTGCTTGAAAAAGTTTGTGTTTGGTTTGGTTTTTGTTGCAAAACTAGGGCTAAGAAGATGGCGGATGAAGAGCATATTCGGCACTGCATGCTTTACGAGTTCCAATTAGGAAGAAAAGCAAGTGAGGCTGCAAAAAACATCTGTAGTGCTCTTGGTCAAGATGCAGTTAGCGCCAGAAAATGCCAGCATTGGTTTAAGAAATTTCGCGAGGGAAATTTTTCGTTAGATGACAAGAGTGGTCGAGGCCGTGTGTCCAATTTTGATCAAGAAGCTCTTCAAACTCTTTTGGTGCAAAATCCTCAAATTACCCAACAAGAGCTTGCGACAACTTTAAATTGTTCACAAAAAACAATTTCCAATCAATTGCGTGCACTTGGCAAAGTCCAAAAGTTTGGAAAATGGGTTCCTCATGAGTTGACCGACAACAACCGTAATCAAAGAGTCACAATTTGCAATTCGCTCCTCTCTCGTCAAAACCGTTTGCCGTTTTTAGAGCAAATTGTTACCGGAGATGAAGAATGGGTGCTGTATGTTAATTTGAAAAGGCGGCCTCAATGGTTGGACAAAAATGAGGCTCCGCAGCCCACGCCAAAACCTGACTTGCATGCGAAAAAAGTGATGTTGTGTGTTTGGTGGAATTTTAAAGGAATTCTTCATTATGAACTTTTACCATCTAACCAAACCATTACAAGTGCAGTGTATAGTGCCCAATTGGAAAGGTTAGCCCAAGCTTTAAGAGAAAAAGAACCCGCGCTGATTAATGGGAAGGGCGTAATTCTTCACCACGATAACGCACGACCGCATGCTGCAAGAATCACTGCTGAAAAACTGCGCCAGTTGGAATGGGAAGTTCTCCCTCAACCTGCATATTCTCCTGATATTGCCCCTTCCGATTACCATTTGTTTCGTTCTTTGCAAAACTTTCTTCTTGAAAAAAAATTTAATAATGAAGAATGCCTCAAAAATGCATTGACCGAATTTTTTGCATCAAAATCACAAGAATTTTACAACAGAGGGATTAAAATGCTTCCTGAGCATTGGGCACAAGTAGTAGAAAACAACGGCAACTATATTGTTGATTAAATTTTGTTGTATTGTTTAAATAAATTCGATTTAAAAAAGTATTAGAAAACGACATTAATTATTACTAGACCTAATACTTAAAGTCACTTAATATTGTTCATGCAAAAGTGGTATTTTTAAAATTTCTAAGAATCATCAGATTGTTAAGTCTATATAGCACTATATTTCTGACAGAAAAATTTGAAGATACCTATTTTCAAACTAAAGGCCCGATGCACAAATTCATGCATTAGGGTGGGGAGGGTCCCTCAGCCTGGCCTGCACTCTCTCGCAATCCAGGACCCCTCGCTCCTAACCACCTGCCTGCTTGCTCCTTACCGCTTGGCTGCCTGCTCCTTAGTTCAGTCATAGTTGTCCCTGCCAGCCATGAGCCCGACTTCTGCTGAGTGGCACTCCTGCGTGGGAGCGCACATCTGTCCCCTGGTAATAACTGCGCGTCACAGCGACCAGTCATTCCAGTCATTCTGCCGTAATGGTCACTGGGCTTTTATGTAATTATTTATCTGCTTAAAATTACAGAACATACTTATACAATATAGTAAATTTTAAAGTTTGAATTCTTTTGACTTGTGTTAAAAAGAAACTAGAAAAGCAGTAAGAGATCTACAACACTGATAATTTTGGTATTCATCTATGCTTTCAAGAAAAAAAAATGGCATATAAAGCATTTCACTTATGGCTCATCTTCATTATCTAAATTTCTCTATAGTTCATAAATAGACCTCACAAAAAGGATATGAACCTATCCTTAATATTTGTATGTAGAAATTAGAAGCAACAAATATAGTTCAAATGAAATAAAAGTCATGTTTTCTAGAAAACTTGTGTTAATTAGCCTCTGATCTGTGGATGAAAAGGGGCCACATGCTAACTTGACAAGCTCAGGGAAGGCCTGTGTGGTGGTCTTGCAAACTCAAAGACCTAAGGTCTGAATTTAAGACTTGAACTAAAAGCAGTTATGGTGGTTAGTCATGTCCATGGCTGGAATGTTTCCTGACAAAGGTCAATCTTTACTTTAACTGAGTCTTTTGTCTTTTTGCACCTACGATAACATGTAGTTGGAATGTCAACGTAATTTTCCTTTTTTCAGAACCACTTAAAGCACAGCAGTCACCACTCTGGGGAGACCACAAATCCCCTCACAGTTACTGAGTTAATTATTGACTGTTAACTATCCTGTACTCACCTATGTAATAGAAGTATATGTCTATCATTTTACTTTTTATCCAATCCCTTTCTCTCCCTTCCCTAATCTATCAGCAATAGATGTCATGTAAACCACTTACATCTCTTTTCGTTGTAATGTATAAAACAAGGTAAAAAAATCGTCATTCTCCATTCTCCCAATACATTGAGATTTTGCTTCCTGACAATTGTCGACAGTTTGGCTTAAATAAACTCACAAAATTTCTTTACAAGTTTGAATGTTTTCTTACGTTAACAGATTTCTGACATACCTTAGGCTTCAATTCAACACTAAGTTATTGATACTTGATCCTGACTGGTTTGGCTCAGTGGATAATGCATCGGCCTGCGGACTGAAGGGTCCTGGGTTTGATTCCGGTCAAGGGCATGTACCTTGGTTGCTGGCACATCCCCAGTAGGGGTGTGCAGGAGGCAGCTGATCGATGTTTCTCTCTCATTAATGTTTCTGACTCTCTATTTCTCTCCCTTCCTCTCTGTAAAAAATCAAAAAGTATATATATTTTTTAAAAATCAACAGCCCTTGCCAGTTTGGCTCAGTGGATAGAGTGTTAGCCTCTGGACTCAAGGTTCTGGGTTCAATTCTGGTGAAGGGCACGGGCCAGGGGTTGCAGGGTCGATTCCCAGTGGGGAGTATACAGGAGGCAGCCAATTAATGATTCTCTTTCCTCACTGATGTTTCTACCTCTCTCCCCTTCTCTGAAATCAATAAAAATGTTTTTTTAGATAATAAAAATAAAAAAGAATCAACAAATAAATGCAAAAGTAGAACAAATCGGTTTCCCTCCCACCCTCTCTGTAAAATCAGTAAGTAAAAAAATAAAATAAATTATTGATACTGAAACCCTTGCAATTTATGCTTTATAAAACTCAAATTAAAAAAATTTTAAAATAAAATATTTAATTATTTTACTGCTGTTTTCTTTAGTATTCCTGCAACAAAACACACGGTACTGTTGACTCTGTTGGGCCATCAGTTAACTTTGAATAACTGAAAACTAAACTCAAGGCGATGAGTATCTTTGCTTTCTTTTCATGCATGTCAAAACTGCTAAAGTTAATCACAAAATATTAGTCTGGATTCTCAAATCTGATAAAAATTTCCCCCCTCAAATTAGACGTGTGTTTCCAACTTTGATTGGGGGGGGGGGGGGGGGGCGGGGAGGGGAAGGAGGTAGTTCTTGTGTCCTTCCTTCCAGCCGAGGAGCTCAGAAGCTGGGATGCTTTCCCTCGGACCAGCCTGCCCAGGCCCTGACGAGGCAGCCAAGCATGTCAAGGCAGACCCAAAAAACGTCCAACTCTTCCAGATCGTCACCAGGGAAACTAAGATTGGACAAAATCCTTCTTTCACTTCCACTGTTCCTAAAAGGACCCGCACCTTCCAGCTTTTAAAAAAGACCGCTGCAGGGATGTTGGCTGCCCACTAAAGACCAAAGCTGCCCAAACGCAGGGCCAGCCTGACGCCCACTCCGACCACGGGATGGCCTCACTCAAAGGGATAAGGAGGGAGGGGAGCGGACACCGCAGCGGCCGCTCCTGCGACCACGGAGGAAGGAAGCCTGAGCCCCACGGTGAGGCGTCCCCTCTCCCCCTCATTAATTCCCAGCCTCGTTCCTTTCAGCACCAGGCGGGCCGTCAGCCAGCCTCCTGTGTGCATCAAGGCTGAGGGCCAGAATCCCCGGGGCAAACCGTGTTGGAATAGCTTCCTGGAATTCAAGGACCCGGTTTTAAGGCATCACGGGTCCCAGCGAGCGCTCACAAAGGCCCCACCCGAGGCCCCCACCACCATTCACCGCTCTCCCCGGGGCTGAGAAGCAGGCCGAGAGGACTGACTTTCCCCCTTCAGGGAGGTCCACGGCGCCGGATCGGTGCCCTCACGCCCACACCCCGGCCCCTCCTCCACAGCTCCCGCAGGACCCCCTACACCGCCAGCCGCTAAGCGCGCTTTAATCGCCCAGAAGCCCGGCCTCAGCCACACACAAGATGGCAGCCACACACCTACCGGAGGAAACAGCTGCGCCACCACTCCTGCGAAGCCGGCCTCTCGACTGCGGGTGTCCCCATTGGCCCGGCCAGAGCGCGCGAGACAACGCGAGAGCGCCGCCAGCAAATCGGCGGGCGGCGCTTTGGCGCCTTGGCGCTGCGGGCGGCTCGCGCGCGGGTGCCTGGGGCGTGGCCCTGGTGCTCCGGGCAACCAGAGGGCGGCGGGCCGGGAGGCGTCCGGCTCCTCCCCCTCAGGGCTCGCGTGTGGTAGGCTTGGGTGTCACGGGTTGGGCGGTCCTTCCTCCGGCCGCGGCGAGCGCTAGGAAGCGGAGAAGTACTTCCCGGCCAGGGGGCACCGGGCGCCGCGCGTTCTGGGCGGCGTGGAGTCGACGAGGGTCCCGACCTGCGGTGAACCCGGCCTCGCGGGCGGCGCGCTGCCTTCAGGTGTGGCCGGCGGCGGCGAGGAGGGCGCGGCGGAGCCCGTGTAGGCGAGGCCCGGCCGTGGGCGGCTCCCGGGCGGGTCCTGCGGCCCAGGACCTGGGAACGCCGCCGGGGAGCCCGGGCATCCTCCCTTCTTTCACCCACGTGCAGTCCCGGGCTGGAGCAGGGAGTCGGGGCGCGCCAAGTTCTCAGCCCCCGTTTCAGTCTAGACCTGGCGGTTTGCACCTTACTGTGGGGTGATTCCCAGCAGCAGGACCCCGAGGCCGTCCAAGGGCTGCAGTACGAACCCCAGAAGCAGAACTTGTTAACCACTGACCCATTTCACAGGTAAGACCACACAAGCCCTAAGTAAGGATGAAATCCTGGATCCAAGATCACCGGGTTAAGATCAGATCCCAGGAGCACCTGACTCACTAACCACAACCCAGTAAGTAGTTCATCAGCGATTAATTGGAATAAGGAACAGTCGTGATTCCCTGTGCTCGCCCCTCGGCTTGTGGAAACCTTCAGTAAGTTCGGTATGTTTTGAGGAGGCGCCTAAGAAAAGGGGTGCCTGGGGCGGTAGATGAAATAAAAAAAACTCTGAAGCCACACCACCTGCTTCCTTTTGTTTCTGCCACTTTCACTAGCAAAGCGGACATGCTAATGTATCTGATTGTTATGCAGAGTAAGGAACAAGGGAAGTGGTGTGCCTGATGATTTATACACAAGTATCTACATTAATGAAAACATAAGGAACACAGGAAATGGTCACAGCTTCATAAGACCCTATTTTTAAAAAACGAGAAGGGAGCCGGGACCGGTTTGGCTCAGTGGATAGAGCGTCGTCCTGGGGACTGAAAGGTCCCGGGTTCGATTCCGGTCAAGGGCATGTACCTTGGTTGCGGGCGCATCCCCAGTAGGGGGTGTGCAAGAGGCAGCTGATCGATGATTCTCTCTCATCGATGTTTCTAACTCTCTATCCCTCTCTCTTCCTCTCTGTGAAAAATCAATAAAATATATTTTAAAAAAAACAAAAAAAAAAAACGAGAAGGGAACCGTAAATTGAAACTACTTTTCTGCCAAAAATGGAAAAATGAGAATCGGAAATATATCAACACATTTTAAAATCCCTGTTATACTCCAAAATATTAACATTGGTTATCTCTGGATGGTGAAATTCTGAGTGATTTAAATTTTCTTTTTTAAGAAAATAGGTTTTTATTCATTTCAGACAGAGTAAGGGAGAGATAAAAACATCAAGGATAAGGCTTCCTGCACGCCGCGGAAACCTAGGCATTTGCGGACCTGGAATCCAACCATGACCTGCTTCATGGAGCGAGGCTCTAACCACTGAACACACCTGCCAGACTAAAGTGTCCTCTTTATGCTTTGTTAGATTTTGCGTATTTTCTCCACTAAACGTGTTACCTTTGAAAATTCAGTTACTTTTAAAAATCTTTATTGATTTTTTTATTTTAATTTTTACTTCAAAGGAACGGAAAGGAATAGAGACAGAAGTATCAGTGATGAGAATCATTGATTGGCTGCTTCCTACACACCCCCTGTTGGGATCAAGCCCAAAACCCAGGCATGTACCCTGACGAGGAATCAAACTCTGACCTGATTCAGGGGTTGCTCAACCATTGAGCCACACCAGCTGGGCATAAGTTCAGCTATTTTTAAAATTTTAGAAGTTATGAACACTGGTGAGCTTTTTTTAGAAAAAAGAACCTATATGCTATAGGTGGACGTATGAATTGGTAGGACCTTTCTATTTAAATATATTTTATTGATTTTTCACAGAGAGGAAGAGAGAGGGATAGAGAGAAACATCTATCAGCTGCCTCTTGCACATCCCCCCCAGGGGATGTGCCCGCAACCAAGGTACATGCCCTTGACCGGGGTCGAACCTGGGACCTTTCAGTCTGCAGGCCGATGCTCTATCCACTGAGCCAAACCGGTTTCGGCTAAATTATGAACATTTTTAATATTAATATGTTTTGCCAAATTTGTCTTAAAAATATTTCTACTAATTTACATATCTCACAAGTAGTTTTTTAGAATTCAGTTTCCCTATAATCTAGACTAGTGATTTTCAATCTGTGTGCTATAAGAATTTTTAAAACATGAATACCTTTTAGAGGCACTGACATCTTTTCCCTTAGATTGACAAATAAAAAAATGACAACAGCCAACACAACAATAGCCATCTTTTGTGAATGAATCAAAATTATACCTGGGTTGTTTGTTTTTTTTGGTCAGATTGGCAAAAATATATTTTTTGGTGTGGAGCAGAATTTTAGTAGTTTGTGTGCCAAGAGATGTAAAAGGTTGAAAATCACTGATCTAGACCAACATGAGATATTAGCTTACTTTTTGCCCATCTGATGGACAAAATGATACTCATTTTTTAAAGATCTCATTTTCAGATTATTAATAATGTTGCAGTATCTATTCATGTTTATTAACTTACAATTTATGTAAATTTATACCCATTTTCTATTTAGTTATCTTTTTCTTAATGATTGAAGGAGTTCTTTATGTGTCTGCATACTGTGTATCCTGTATAATTTTAAAAAATTTCTTCATCCAATGGCTTTATCCTTTTTTTGTTGCTATTGTGAAAATATATTACATTTTCTCCCAACTCTTTGCTTGGCTTTTTAAACTTTATTTTGTTTTTGTTTATTTACAGATTTTTTTTTCCTTCTTTACAAGCTTCAGGTTTCTTTTTATTTTACTGCCTTTTTCTAAGACTTTCAGTACAATACTGAATAAGAAGAGCATTGGTGGCAAGCATCCTCATCCTGTGCCTGACTTTAATGAAAATGCCTCTGAAGTTTCATTATTGAGGATGCAAGATTTTAGTAGAATAGTCTTTATCAGATTAAAGAGTTCTCTTTTATTACTAGTGTGCTAAGAATTTGCCTTCTTCCCTTCAATAGTTGTCAATTTTCATTAAATTTTTAAATTTTGTTTTTTTGCATCTGAGATGAGAGTTTTCCTCCAATTATCTGTTAATATAAAAATTTACATTTAGAAACTTTCTAATGTTGAATTTTCTGGGTATTCCTGGGATAAACCCTACATGAATGATACACTTTTAGTCTACTGATGCATGCTTACTGTTTTTGCTTCTATGTCCATAAGTGATTTTGGCCTTGAGTTCTTTTTTTACGTTTCAAGGTTATAATTAGTACTAATCTAAAAAATGTTTGATGGCTCCCCGTATTTTTTTCTGCTCTGGAATTTTTGTATACTATAGAAAGTATGTGTTCCTTGAAAGTTTTATGGAATTCATCTGTAAAACTTTTTTTTATTTTTTTTATTGATTTTGTTATTATTTACTGGGGATATTATTTACATATTTATTTAATCTATTTTTAATTTAAAAATATATATTTTATTGATTTTTTACAGAGAGGAAGAGAGAGGGGAAGAAGGGACAGGAATAGAGTTAGAAACATCGATGAGAGTGAAACATCGACCAGACAGAGAGGAAGGGAGAGAGACAGAGTTAGAGACATCGATGAGAGAGAGTCATCGATCAGCTGCCTCCTGCACACCCCCTACTGGGGATATGCCCGCAACCAAGGTACATTCCCTTGACCAGAATCGAACCCCGGGACCCTTTAGTCCCCAAGCCGACTCTCTATCCATTGAGCCAAACTGGTCTCGGCTCATCTGTAAAACTTTATGGACATAGTATGCTGGGAGTGAGAAGGGGGATGTGTGGCATGCAGCTCTGCTTAGATCTTCAACTGTTTTTAAAATTTCTTTTTTATACTCACTCTTTAATTGGGATTTTTACTTCTTGAGCATACTTTGTATTAAATTAATTTCAATTACATAGTCATGGTGAATTGTTCTGTCAGTGTAAAATGTTTCCTTGTCTCTTTTGTTTCATATTAAATTCTATTTTGTTTGATAATGTATTTTTTTGTATTTGCTGGTATGTCTTTTTTTCACATTCCTTCTATTCAACCTTTCAGTGATATTTTGTATAATTTAAGTGGGTCTCTTTATTTGAAAATACTACAGCTTGCCTAGCCAGTGTGGCACAGTTATTCAGCATCAACCAGCGTCCATCTATGAATCAAGGTCAGGTTTGATACCTGGTGAGGGCATATGCCTAGGTTGCAGGATCGATCTCCAGTAGGGGGTGTGCAGGAGGCAGCCAGTCAATGATTCTTATCATTTCTATCTCTCCCACTCTGAAATCAATAAAAATATATTTTTTTAAATAATAAAAATAAAAATACCATAGCTAGGTCATGCTTGGAATCCAACCTGAGAGTCTGTCTTTTTAATAATAAAATTACACAGTCACTTGATTATTAACATATTTGGACTTTTATTGTCATCTTATTTACCATGCTTCTCTTTATATCTTCCTTATTTTTCCATTTCTCTTTTTAAATTGAGGGTAGCTTTAAGTTTGCTTAGTTGTACCAGTTTCTTTTATTTATTATTTACGTATTTATTTAATCTATTTTTAATTTAAAAATATATATTTTATTGATTTTTTACAGAGAGGAAGAGAGAGGGGAAGAAGGGACAGGAATAGAGTTAGAAACATCGATGAGAGTGAAACATCGACCAGCTGCCTCCTGCACACCTCCCACCAGGGATGTGCCCACAACCAAGGTACATGCCCTGGACCAGAATCGAACCTGGGACCTTTCAGTCTGCAGGCCAACTCTATCCACTGAGCCAAACCAGTTCCAGCTATTTATTTTTTAAATGATGAGAGAGAATCATTGATCGGCTGCCTCTTGCAATGCCCCTTACTGGAGATTGAGCCTGCAACCCAGGCATGTGCCTTTGCCTGGGGATCAACCACTGAGCACGCCGGCGGGGCATGTTTTTATTCTTGATATTCTAAAGTTTATCCACAGTTTGTTTAGCAGTGTATATTCAGAATTTTATCCTGATTGGTTCTCAAGGAGCCCTTAGTGGGTTTATGTGTTTTTACAGTTCTGAGAAATTCTTGGTCTTTATTGCCTCATCATTCCCCCTATTTTATCTCATCTTATTATTTGCTCTGTGTTTGAGTGTTTCACTCTTCAATCTTCCAGTTTACTAAATGGCTCTTCATCTGAGTCTGGTCTATTATTCAGTCATCTGTTGAATTTTTCAATTAACTTTTTATATTCAACTTACCTAATGGGTATTTTTAAAGTTGTATATATTTCGCCCTGGCCAGCATGGTTCAGTGGTTAGAGTTTTGGCCTGGGCACCAAGAAGGGTCATGGGTTCTATTCCCAGTCAGGGGCACTTACCTGGGTTGCAGGTCCAATCTCTGCCCCCAGTTAGGTCGTGTTTGGAAGGCAATCAATTGATGTGACAGAGACACATCAATATTTCTCTCTTTCACTCTTTTCCTCCACCGCTCTCTCTCTCTACTCTCTAAAATCAATGGGAAAAATAGTCTCTCTTTTTTTTCCCCTAGAGAGAAAGGGAGAGGGGGAAAGAGAGAGAGAGAGAGAGAGAGAGAGAGAGAGAGAGAGAGAGAGAGAGAGAGAGAGAGAAACATCAATGATGAGAGAGAATCATTGATTGGCTGCCTCCTGCATGCCCCCTACTGAGGATGGAGTCCACAGCCAGGATATTTGCCCTTGACCAGAATTGAACCTGGAACCCTTCAGTACGCAGGCTGACGCTCTATCTATTGAGCCAAACCAGCTAGGGCAATATGCTCATTTCTTGAGGTTTCCTTCTTGTGCTCTTCGAGGATATTAAAAATAACATTTATTTTTAAGTTACTTTCAGGATGCTCTATTCTCTTGAACTTAAGTCCATCTGTTTGTGGGCTTGTTAAGTGTGGGCTTGTTTGTGGGCTTTCATGGTGTAGCTTTCCTCAGATGTTTGATGACTCTTGCTTGTTCTCCCCTGAGAGATTTTGCTCTTTGTTTTCCTATGTTATGATAGTAGTTGGCATTATCTCTACAGCTTCTCTTCTGTTTTCTTTCCCCAGAGAGGTCTCACAGACTTGGTCCATGGAGAATTCCCTTTTTGTTCTCAGCATGATTACATCTTTTTAAATATCTAGAAATATTTTAACATTTCTATGTGTTTGAGATTAGGAGAAGAATTTATCATATGCTGATTAATATCTTAAGGCTGAAAATTACTGATACATTTTTGACCTGTTAGTCCACCTGTAGCTGCATATTTAAGGAAGGAAATAAACATAGATATGCATAAAGCAGATTCTAGCATTAATTATTACTGAAAAAATAGAAACAATGTAAATGTTCGATATAGAGGTTTTTTTTATAGTACTAAATAATTTATTAAATTTTAGTTATTAAAAATTCTAGTGTATTTTAATATATTTCTGATCAAAGTACCTTCATTATATAGACATTTAAAAGTCATGTTATAGAAAAATATTAATGACTAGGGGAAACTGTATAATACGTTTTAATGAAAGATTATAAAAATTATACTAAAATCCAAATTTTATTTTTAAAGCATATTTACTTTTATTATTATTTTTTTTAAAATATATTTTATTGATTTTTTTTTTTTTTTGCCCTCCTTCCTCCCATACATACCCTCCCTCCCCAGAGTTTTATGTCCATTGCTTGTACTTATATGCATGTATACAAGTCCTTCGGTTGATCTTTTATCTCCCCCAAATCTCCCTCCCCTCCCCGCTGTAATTTGACAGTCTGCTTGTTGTTAAAGCATATTTACTTAAAGAGTAATCATTATTGCTAGCATTTATTTTGTCCTTTGTATGTTTCAGGGTTATTCCAAGTAATTAAGTCTTATTCTCATTGCAGCCCGAGGAGGGTAGTTAGCACTATTATACCCATCTTAAAAGTTTTTATTAAGTATAAAATTTATAAAGTGGAGATAGTTTATTTATGTCAATTAAAACTATATTAAATACTGGCAATTCTGAATGTCTCTGCAATTTTCCTAATTTTGATATTTTATACATTTTTCTGGTTAATAGATAGTCTTTTCATAATAGTTCATGGTGTTTTAAAAGATAAAGCTGCTATTATATGACATTCTCTACTTTCTTACATAGTTTATTCTTTACAAATATGCAACTTTTTTATTGTTTCCTTTACAGAATGTTTTATGCATTTATGAACCAAATGATGGAGTTGGTTTATATTTTTCTAAAGGTATTGTCAGTGATCTGATACAACTAGAAATATTTAATTGAAGACTCATGGACATGTCATTATGTTGGACTAGTCATTTCTGGAAGTTTCTTCAACCAAAATTTCTATTTGAATATTCAAGTATCAAAGAATACTGGGTTTAGAATGGCATAATGATGAATTTTCTCTGAGGACTGCAAATTTCATAGAGACCACAGTTGGATTCCAGTTACATTCTCCAATCAAAGTAATTCAATCCTTTGATAAAGTTAATTTTGAAGAGTTTTATGTTTATAAACGACGCCAAAAGATGGGAGAAAAAAATGGTAGGTTGAAAAACCATTGTTAAATTTTGTTTAAAAGTATGTAGATTACTTAATGAAGCCGAATTGTGGCATTTTCAAGGTGTTTAATTGTAATTGCCTTTTCTAAATTCAAAGGAATTAAGGGTTTATTCTGATTTAGCCAACATTTTTAACTCTTTATAATTATGTATCTATAATGCTAAGTCAGTACTTTGTTACTTTAAAAATATTTATTTTTTTAGAAAACATTTGGATTTACAGAAAAGTTGAGAAGATAGTATAGAGAATTCCCATCTTCCTGCACCCAGTTTTACCTATGATTAATGTCTGACATTTGGCTGGTAAATTTGTTATAATTAATGAATCAGAAGGGACACATTATTATGAACTGAAGTCCATGGTTTATTCCTATTTCCTTAGTTTTTACCTGACATCTTTTTCTGTTCCAGGATCCCATCCAGGATATCCCATTACATTAACTTGTCATATCTTCTTAGGGTCCTCTCAGATGTGACATTCCTCAGACTTTCTTTGGTTTTGCTTTTGTAGGATTTTGTATCCAGGTATTTTTTAGGATGCCCCTCTATTGGAATTGTTGACTGTTTTTCCCCCTCATGAGTAGGGTTATAAGGTTGTGGGATGTAAAATGCCATTTTACCACATCATATCAAGGGTATATTTATCAACATGCTTTCTCACTTATTGATTCTGAGTTTGATCACCTAGCTGACAGTATATATGATTTCTCTATTGAAAATTACTTTTTTTAAAAGTCTTCCTTTCCTTACTGTACTCTTTGACAGGAGTACAGTATGTGCAGCCCACAGTTAATCCACGGGGATTTTATGCTCCTATTCTTTCAGAACAATATTTACATTAATTATTTGGAATTGTTCTAAAATAAGGGAGATTTGTCTCATTTCCCCCACCTTTGTATTTATTCAATCATTTATTTATATATTAATGGATACTTATTTTATACTTTGGGTTATAACCTAGTACTGCTTTATTTTGTTACTTAAATTGTCCCAGGATTGGCCATTGGGAGCTCTTTCAGTTGGCTCTGTGTTCCCTTAACATACTCCCATTAATGTAGGTGGGTTTTGTTTTACTTTGTTTTTTAGTATTTCCTTGCTTTATGATATTAGAAGATGCTCAGGCTTACATATATTTCCTGTCCCAGTCCTAGAATTAGCCATTTCTTAAATATGCCCTGTTTCCTTTCATTGGAAAATTGTATTAGAAACCAAGATATGGGTAATAGGTATGCTCTTTGTTACTGGGGTTCCGTTGCTTAAGGCCCTCTCAGTGATAGAGCATGGAAATATATGTGTATACTAACCTATATATACATATCTATATTTCTATATGTAACCACGTTAGTCTATATTAAGCTAAATGTGACTATATTGATATGTCCAACTCTAATCCATTACCATATGGATCATTCCAGCCTACACCTTGCTTATCTGTAGACTTCCATTCCAACATTGAGAAATGTGGCTCTGACCATCTGATCCATTTATGTAATTGCTCAATTTCAATAGACAGGCATACTTTGTAGATATTGGGCATTGAGTTCCAGACTACCACAAAAAAAAAATATCAAAGCAAATTGTAATATTTTTGCTGGTGGAGAATTTTGCCTTTGATTTGTATAAAATGCAACGTTTGTGAAGTACTATAAAGCATAGCACAATAGCCGAAACCGATTTGGGTCAATGGATAGAGTGTTGGCCTGCGGACTCAGGGGTCCTGGGTTCGATTCTGGTCAAGGGCATGTACCTGGGTTGCAGGCACGTCCCCAGTAGGGGTGTGCAGGAGGCAGCTGATCGATGTTACTCTCTCATCGATGTTTCTGGCTTTCTATCCCTCTCCCTTCCTCTCTGTAAAAAATCAATAAAATATATTAAGGAAAAAAAAGCATAGCACAATAAAACAAGGTATGCCAGTATACTATTATGTATAGTAGTATCAGAAACATAAACTTATTCCAGGTGGGAAACTGCAGTGCTTGTTCACAATTACTATTACTTTTAGTTTACAGACTTCACTTATTTCCAGTTATTTAGATCATTACCTTTTCCACCCAGTTCTTCAGGGAGATTGTCTATACATTTTTAATACAATTAGATTCTCTTGTCACAGTCTACATTCCTTCCTTCCAGGGATCCCTAACCTCTTACATGATATTCTAAAACTTGCATACATTAAAATTTACTCTTTGTGCTTTAAAGTTCTTTGGGTTTTGACAAATGCATAGTGCCATTTATGTACCATTACAGTATTATATAGAATTATTTTAATGCCTTTTACATATGAATTTGTATGTGGAACATATAGTACTGATTTCACTGGACCATTATCTAGGACAGTGGTTCTTAAACTTTCTTTTGCTCTCAGGACTACTTTATACTTTTAAAAGTATTTAAAATCCCAAACAGCTTTTGTTTATGTGAATAAACAGCTTTTGTTTATGTGTTCATATTTACTGTATTAGAAATTTAAACCGAGACGTTTCAAAATGTTAATCAAATTCTTCCCAGATGGCTCAGTTGGTTGGAACATTGTCCCATACACCAAAAAGGTTGTGGGTTCAATTCTAAGTCAGGGCACATACCTAAGTTAGATCCCAGGTCAGAGCACATCACATATAGATGACAAGTGATCTATGTTTCTCTCTCACATCAGTTTCTGTTTCTCCGTTCCTTTTTCTAAAATCAATTTAAAAAACATATCTTTGGGTGAAGGTTAAAAGAAAAAAGTTAATTGGCTCATTTAAAAAATAATCAAACATGTTAACATGAATTGTATTTTTGTGAAAAATAAGCATTTTTAAAACAAAAATTAGACAATTGTTTTTCACTTCCATAAATTTTTAATAGTTGGCTTACTAGAAGAGAGATTCTCACATCTATTGTATTCAGTCTGTTCAAATATATTGCTTTGGCTAAAATGTGTAAAGAAAATGAAGCTTCACACAGACAAGAAATTTTAAAAAAAGGAAGAATATTTTAATAGCCTTTCGATAATTGTGGATTTTTTTAAAAGTATGTTTTTATTGATTTTAGAAGGAAAGAGGGAAGGAGGTGGCGGGGGGCGGGGAGGGGGGGAGAGAGAGAAACATTGATCTTTTACCTCCGCATGTCACTGATCAAAACCTGGGCATGTGCCTTGACCATGGACCAGCAACCTCAGTATTTGGGACAATGCTCAACCAACTGAGCCATACCAGCCTTCATTTCTGGAGGCAAGTAGCAGCAATGTTAGTATACTAATTTGATTTTCAATTCAAGTACCTGCTCCTGTATTTCTTGTTACTGTCTTCTAGCGACATATACTGAAATATTTGTTTTATTTATACTTTTAACCCTCAGCATGCATACAATGTACAAATAAGTAAAGGAGCAAGAAACTAAAATTGTTTACATTGTAGTAACCATCTATACAGTCTGCTGTTGAAATAAAAGTCAGTCAGATGTTTCTTTGTATGATACTCATTTAGTCTCTGTTCAAAAAGTTATCTGAATATTATTAACTGAATCTCTTAATCTCATTTATCAGAGAGGTTGGTTACCTCTTTTCTTAATATTACTGTGGTTAAATTTTCCGTAGTTAGAAGACCAAGAAAAATGATCAAGAAGAGTGAGGAACAAGAGCCACTGAAATATGAGAAATAAACCTAGAAGTATGAGATAATAAAGATATCGTAAGGAACAATATATTAAAAACCTAGAACAAATAAATACGAATTGCTTAGTTACATTTATTTATTTTGCAAGCAAATAGTTTCTGTATTTTCTGATTGGCTTTATTTTCTTATATTGTCAGTTTCCTCTTTTATTAATCTATTCCAAGACTAAGCATTTACCCTGTTCACTTTGTTAATCCTCACCCAAAGATATTTTTCTATTGATTTATAGAGATAGAGGAAGGGGGGTGGTGGGGAGAGAAACAGAGAGACACAACAATTGGTTGCCTTCTGCATGCGCCTCAACCAGGGCTGGGGATTGAGCCTGCAACTGAGGTATGTGTCCTTGACCGGAATCAAACCCAAGACCCTTCAGTCTTCAGGCTGATGCTCTAACGCCCATAGTCACCAAACTGCGGCTCGTGAGCCACATGCGTCTCTTTGGCTCCTTGAGTGTGGCTCTTCCACAAAATACCACGGCCTGGCAAGTCTATTTTGAAGTGGCGTTAGAAGAAGTTTAAGTTTAAAAAATTTGGCTCTCAAAAGAAATTTCAATCGTTGTACTGATGATATTTGGCTTTATTGACTAATGAGTTTGCCGACCACTGCCAGTGAGCAAAACTGGCTAGTGTTATCCTGTTTACTTTTTAAATTTGTTGTACCTGCTTCCTGTCAGAATAATTTGGTATTATGTGTTGCCATTTCCAACAGCTTTAAATGATAGTCATTGAAAAAAATTCATGTAAGTCCTGATTGCTGTCTTTCAGTATCACTGCTTGTTTTCTCAAGCTAGAGGATTATTATGCTACAGAAAGCTCTTTGTAAATACCTTTCAAAATCCTTCCTTTAAATGTCCACCTCAATAAAGATCAATCCCTAATATGAAGTTTGAGTCCTATCCATGAAAAAGAAACATGGTAACAATAGTTTGTTAAGTGCTTTTACAAATAGTTTTGCCTAAAAGCAATGATTTTTGTTAGTTATCTATCAGTGAAAAACTTAATGATTTTAAGGATTCTGAGAAACCCTGCTTCAGAAAATATTTTCTCTACTTAGTGAATAGTCTCTAAAATTCCACACTTAAAGATTAATTGCTTTTGTCTAAGACTATACTCCCTGTTAAATTATATACAGTAATTTCTTGCTGTCATGTGCTTATCTGTGTACATCAAACTCTGAGGTAGATGCCATTATTCCCATTTTACAGATGTAGTCACACTCCCTAATTAAGTGGCAGTGCTGGATTCAAACCCATATACATCTGAATTCCAAAGCACAGACTGTTAATCACTCCTGTTCTTCCACCTCCTTGCTCCTCCATGATTTCTTTTCTTGTACTCATCCCTTACATGTTGATGTTCTACAGAAGACCCTCTTCTCATTCCCTACACGTTCTCCTTAATCATCTACTCTGGCTTCAGCAAGCAGTTGTGTGTTATTGACTCCAAAGTTGTACATATGGACCAGATCTTACTCTGAAGCCTGTGTATCCATTTTGCTCACCCTATTTGAATTTTTGATATGTGCCTCTACCTTAATTCCCTATCTAAATGAATACCAATAGTATACATATAGTTGCCTGAGTCAGAAACTTAGAAATCATTCTTGACTCTTCCCTCTTTTCTCTGCCACATGAGTGACATATACAAATTTAATCACATTATAAGATGCTTAAACCTCTTGAGTGGCTCTCTGCAGCCTTCTGTATAAAAATGAAGTTGCATGGCATTGTATACAAGGCCCTCCATGTGATGTCTCCTGCATGCCTCTACACCATTTCTCATCCCTTTTGTCTTCACGTTGTTTTCTATGTTGAAGCATTGTCTGAGTTGTACCAATAGGAATTAAAGGTAGGCAGTCTTAGGTAGTACACATCAGTGCAAAATGGTAACAGAAACAGCACCTCTCCTAAGGCTGGTGTGGCAGCAGCCCTAATTAGCCAGACATCTTTTATTGGCAAGGTGACTTTGCCAGTAAGAGTTAGTTAGGACTCTGAGACTTAAGCTAATGAAGAGTCTCACTCCATGGCCAAACTTACAGGTTCTAGATTTAATTTCTGTTAAGGAAAATGTGGCTTTTTGTAAGTTATCCTTTCCTCATGGCTTCTCAAGTGACCTTTCTAAAGTGCAGTTATTCCTCTTTTGCTTAAGTCCCCATTAATTAATTTTAACATTTTATAAATACATTTTAAGATATTTTCGTTAACTTATAAATCTGTTTTAAGTGAGATTTTGCTTTTGCCAATTTATTTTAACTGCCTTTCTCATATTCTTGTTTTTAACTTTGAAAGGATTATTTCTCTAGCAGGTTTCTAAGGGGTTAGTTTGCTGGGCATATGAAATTTTGGATTGTCTATATAACTTTATAAAAACTTTTAAACATTTTGTTTCATTATTTTAAAGTAGTATAAAAGGTATTTTATTTTGAAATCTTTTTAAAATTTTTTTATTTTCAGAGAAGAAGGGAGAGGGAGAGATAAATCAATGATGAGAGAGAATCATTAATCGGCTGCCTCCTGCTCACCCCCTGCTGGGGATCAAGCCCAAAACCTGACATATGCCCTGAACAGGAATTGAACCATAACCTCCTGGTTCATAGTTCAATGTTCAAACACTGAGCAACACCAGCTCGATTATAAAAGTCATTTTAAAAAGCATTATTTTTAAATATATATATATTTTATTGATTTTTTACAGAGAGGAAGGGAGAGAGATAGAGAGTTAGAAACATCGATGAGAGAGAGTCATTGATCAGCTGCCTCTTGCACGTCCCCTACTGGGGCCGTGCCCGCAACCTAGGTACATGTCCTTGACCGGAATCAAACTCGGGACCCTTCAGTCCACAGGCCAACGCTCTATCCACTGAGCCAAACCGGTTTCGGCTTAAAAAGCATTATTGTTGGGCATTTAATTATTTTAACAATTGTTGAGATGTTTTATTATGAAACCATACACCTTTATACTCAGTGGATGTTATATTCCTTAAAGTTTTTAAATTAATGTGTCTGTGAATGTCCACTACCACCCTTGAATGAAGTTATTCCTTTTGTTTTCCAGTCAAGAAATAGTGTCACTAAAGTTATCAGCATATTTAAGTTAGTAGAAACAAATGACATACTAGATCATATTCCTTGTATCTAGTTTTTTGTTAAGAAACAATTACCAAAATCATCTTCCTCAAAGAATGTGAAAGATAATTAAGACTTGATTTTATTTATAAACCAAACAGACTGTTTGTAACATATGCCATGGGAAAATTACAGTCTATTAATATATTTTTATTGATTTCAGAGAGGCAGGGAAAAGTAGAGAGAGAGACAGAAACATGAATGATGAGAGATAATCATTGATCGGCCACCTCCTGGGGATTGAGCCTGCAACCTGGGCATGTGCCATTGACTGGAATAGAATCCGGGACCCTTCAGTCCGCAGGCTGATGATCTATCCACTGAGCCAAACAAGCCAGGGCATTACAGTCTATTTAATTTTTTTTTTAATTTATAAATTTGAGGGAGAGAGAGAAACATCAATTTATTGTTTCACTTATACATTTGTTAGTTGATAACATGTATGTGCCCTGACTGGGGTTTGAACTTACAATCTTGACATATTGGGACACTACTCTAATGAACTGAGCTATCTAATCAGGGCTACAATTTATTTCTATTGAGGACTTAGACTACTCACTGATTTATACTTAGGGGATGCAAAAACTTTCTGGATGGAACTGGAGGATGATGGAAAAGTGGATATCATATTTGAGCAAGTGCAAAATGTGCTGCAGTCACTGAAGCAGAAGATCAAAAATGGGTCTGCCACAAATAAAGGTATGAAGCAATAAAAACTTAGTACATTTAATACTTAATGTTACCTGTTGGCATACAGTATGATTCTATTTCCAGTAGTTTATTTTAAAAATCAAATTATTTCTGTTTTTAAGAACGTAACATCAGTTCTATTTACTTTTTAGTATGTCTGCTTCTATAAAAACTTGCTTTTTTACCATATCATGGCTATTTTGTAAAACTGGGGAAGATGCTTATTTTATTTTTTTATTTTTTTAATAAATAAATTTTTATTGTTCATATTATTACAAATGTTCCTTCCCCTTCCTCCCCCCCACCATTGCTCTCCTCCGCCAGGTTCCCACCCACCCTCTGCCCTTTCCCCACTCCCCATTGTCCTCATCCATAGGTGCACAGTTTATGTTCAGTCTCTTCCCACATTCCCCTCTCCCCTTTTCCCCGAGAATCATCAGTTCACTCCCCTTCCATACCTCTGATTCTATTATATTCAACAGTTAATATTGTTCATCAGATTTTTTTTTTTTTAAATTTCCTTGGTTTTTAGATTCACTTGTTGATAGTTACGTATTTGTTGTTCATAATTTTTATCTTTATTTACTTTCTCTTCTGGAAGAACCCCCTTCAGCAATTCATATAATTCTGGTTTGGTGGTGATGAACTCCTTTAGCTTTTTTTTATTAGTGAAGCTCTTTATCTGACCTTCGATTCTGAGTGATAGCTTTGCTGGGTAGATTATATTTGACTGTAGGTTTTTACTGTTCATCGCCTTGAATATTTCTTGCCATTACCGACTGGCCTGCATGGTTTCTGTTGAGAAGTCAGCTGACAGTCGTATAGGTGCTCCTTTATAGGTAACTACCTGCTTTGCTCTTGCTGCTTTTAATATTCTCTCTTTGTCTTTTGCTCTTGGAATTTTAATTATGATGTGTCTTGGTGTGGTCCTCTTTGGATTCCTTTTGTTTGGAGTTCTGTGCGCTTCCTGGACTTGTAAGTCTAATTCTTTCACCAGGTGGGGGAAGTTTTCTGTCACTATTTCTTTCAGTATGTTTTCGATATCTTGCTCTCTCTCATCTTCTGCGACCCCCATAATTCTGATGTTGGTTTGCTTGAAGTTGTCCCAGAGGTTTCTTACATTATCTTCAATTTTCTGGATTCTCTTGCCTTCTAGCTTCTGTGGAGGAGTGTCTTCTGGCTCTTTATGTTCCAAATCTTTGACTTGATTCTTGCGATCTTCCATTCTGTTTTTAGGACTCTGTATAATATTTTTTATTTCAGACAATGTATTCTTTATTTCTTGTTGATCCCTTATCATTTCTTGTTGACTCCTTATTAATTCTAGTTGATCTCTTTTCATATCCTCATAGGTCTTATCCATCTTTTCTAGGAAATTCTTGAAAAACCTTATAAGCGTAGATTTGAACTCTATATCCAGTCGCTTTTTGTCCTCCATTTCTTTCGTTTGTGATCTGTTTCGTTGTCGCATTTCGCAGCTACAGATGGGGCGGGGTTTCAGGGTGGAGCCTACAGCCTTGGCTTCCGTCAGCCCCGCCCTGTGCCCTCCCTATGCGGCTCCTGGGTCTCAGGATCCTTCAGTACTCGTTGCAAGCGTCTCTGAGAGAAAGGTGCCCTCGATTTTCGCCTGCTACCAAACAGTCTAGGCTTTCCCCCAATGAGCCCGGTATTGGGGTTCAGTTCAGTTGAAAGTGGGATTGGAGGTGGCATTCAGAGCAGTCTGGAGCTCCTGTCTCCTTCCCGCCAGGGCAATTCCACGGCACAGCCAACCGTCCCTTCTCTGCGGGCAATGTGCGCGCCTCCGGGACCTCCTTTCGCCGCTCCCCCAGGGTTCCGCCTTACAGCCCAGCTCCCTCTGTGTGAGCCTGGGTCCCTGGGGTCTGGCCTAGAACTGGGGTTCAGAGCAGTCAGAACTGGGGCCCAGCACAGTCGGAGCTTTTATCTCCTTCCTGCTAGGGAACGCCAGCCAGGCACTCAGCCTCCCTCCTCTCCGGCTCCGTCCTCTCCGCGCGCGCCGCATGTCTCCGTACCTTAGGCTTTTACAGCTCCTCCTCGCTTCCTTCTGGTTTTCTCCTTGCTTCTCGTTGTAGAATTTCTAGTCAGTTGACTTTCCTGTAGTTCTGGGTAATGTCCATTTTATATTTTAGTTATATTTTATTGAAATTGTTGTGCGCGGCTGCAGCTAGGTCTTTACCTGGGCATCCATCTTGGATTCCTCGGAAGATGCTTATTTTAAACTAGAGGTCCAGTGCACTAAATTCGTGCCTGGGGTGGGGGAGGGGTTCTTCAGCCTAACCTGCACCCTCACACAATCAGGGACCCCTTAGGGGATCTCTGACTGCCAGTTCTGGGACTGCTGGCTTCTGATCGCCTGCCTGCCTGATCGCCCCTAACCACCTCTGCCTCAGCCTCCGCTGCAGTGGCTTCGTCTGGAAGTATGTCTGGAATGACGTCCAGGTCATTTGGCTGTCCAGTCTAATTAGAATATTATGTTTTTATTATAGATAATAGCTACTGCATTTATGTCATTATCTCAAGATACCTGTTATTACTCCCTACTCCCCTTTTTTGTTTTCTCTTTTTAACTTTTCTTTGGGACGTGCATATTGCAGAAATAATATCTGCTTATTGTATATTTGGTATATGTAGCAAAAAACAAAAATTACCCATTATTCCATCATCAGTGACAACTAGTTTATATATATATGTGACTGTATTTTGCCTCCTTTAAGCAGAACTTGCCTTACTAGTCTTCTGAAAGCAAAACATGCATTCTACATAGACACTCATTCAGTCATCCAAGGCTTTTGTTTTTTATTTATTTTTCTTCATCTCTGGTTGGTTGTAGTACAAAAGACTTTGATGTGGAAACCTCCACATTCCGTCAGGACATACGATTTTCAAGCAAATTTTCCCCAGACTATTTTCCTCAGACTATTCTGAATACTTTTGGGTGTTCTTATAACATTAATTTACTATGTGCTTGTCAAAAAAATAGTACTGTTAAAATGAAAAATTTTAACACATTGCGGACAGATCACGAGAATTCTTGCTTCATATTACACAGTGTGTTACAAAGTATCATACTTTAAAAAGATATTAGCTTGTAAGAATGTAGTAAATAACTACAAAATGCAATGGATATTTAATTGTAAAGCGTGTCTTTAACATTTATGTAAAACTTTTTTTTTGTACTCATTAAATAGAAACTTATCTGGCCACTTGGTAAAGCTAGCAATAAAACTACTGGTTCATATTCCAGCCCCATTCCTTTATGACTGATATACCTAGATTTGAATCCAATACCACTTCCTAGCTAAATAACCTAAAATAAATAGCTTAACCTCTAAACTTCAGTTTCTTTCTTTCTAGTACAGATACTTGTAAGAACCTAAGGAGTTGTGAAGATTAAATGAGATAAAATATGTAAATTGTTTAGCACAGTAGCTGGGACCTTGAATAAAGGTGATGCTGCTGCTGATAGCTTTCATTCTTTTTTCCTTTCCTTAACAGAGTACGTTCAAGCAATGATTCTAGTGAATGAAGCAACTATAAATAACAATTTAACATTGATAAAAGGTATGTACATTTTTAATCCCAATCTAGAGTATTCTCTGTTTTTTTTCTTGACCTGAAACAGGCCCACCTAATTATGTCAGGCTAACTAAACTATATAAATCGGTTTTGTTTCTCTATTAAATGAAAATTCCTACCCACCCAGATAAAGGAAATGCACACTCTACAAAGCCTCCTAGGGAAGGCATGAACAAATGTATCTCTTCTTCATAAAAGAAAATATAAGAAAGGCAAATAAAATTTTAAGACTCCAAACCACCAAAAACCAGCTTTGTGTGAAGAAAACTACTAGGAAGGAATATTCTGGTATAGGTAAATAGGTGGGAAAGTTTTTAATTCCTAGATTATTATTAGACTGTCAGTCTTGAAGACTATAAACAAATTTATGTTATAGCTAATCAAAAATAATATACCAGGATTAGAGAAAGAAATATTAAAAGTCACTTTATTAGAATCACTATCTTATAAATATATAAAAATATATCCTATTTATATACTATAAATCTTAGTCTGTTCCTGATTTGCTAAAGTGTTGGGGAAGCACATTTATTAGATGTGAATTACTATTAAATATTATCAGTAAATTATAATTTTAACTGCTGTAATTTGGAGCCTTAAGGTTTTAAATCTCTGAAAATATAACCCAGCATCATCAGTATATTTTAAAGAAATCTTTTGTGGCTCAAAAGTATTCTCAATTTTAGTAGCTAACATATTTTTATAATAATCTACACAAAAGAGAAACATGCAAATTGACTGTACCTCCGCTGTGCCCACCAGCCAATCAGGGTGAGTATACAAATTAACCCAACAAAGATCAGCATCTCACCCTGGCTGGCCACCACCCCAGCAGGAACCTCCACCCTGATGGGGGTGTGGCCAGCCTGACAATGGCCCTCAGCCCCTTACCCAGGCTAGGGCCCCCACGCCCCCCCTCCCCCCAATGTAGTAAGAGTCCCCGATGGGCTTGGCCAGCCTGCAAACATCCATCAGCTCCTTACCCAGGCTGGCCACAAACCCCCAGTGGGAACCTCCACCCTGAATGGGGTGTGGCCAGCTTGAAAATGGCACTCAGCCCCTCACCCAGGCTGGCCACGCACCCCCAGCGGGTACCCTCACCTCATGGGGGTGTCGCCAGTCTGCAAACCACCACAGGCCCCTTGCCCAGGCTCCCCCACATCCCAAGGGAACCCCCACCCTGATCTGGGACACCCTTCAGGGCAAACCAGTCGGCCCCCACCCATGCACCAGGCCTCTATCTATAGATTATACTAATAATCTATGCTAATAAAAGGGTAATATGCTAATTAGACTGGGAGACCTTCTGGGCATTCTTCTGGACAAAGCTATGATGGCAGGGCCGAGGTAGAGGCAGCTAGAGACCAAGAGGGGAGGGAAGTTGTGGGTGATCAGGTCAGGGTGGGATGGCAGTTGTGAGTGATCAGGCTGGTGGGGGGCAGGGCCATTGGGGGTAAGACCAGCAGGGGAGCCAGTTGAGGGCAAGCAGACCTAAGTGCCGGTCAGTTGGAGATAATCAGGCGGGGGGGGGGGGAGGCGTTTGAAGTGAGCAGGCCAGCAGGGGGGGCAGTTGGGGGCAAGCACACTGGCACGGGAGGCAGTTGGGGGTGATCAGGCTGGCAGGCATTTGGGAGCAAGCAGAACTGGCGGAGGGGGGGCAGTTGGGGGTGAGCAGGTCGGCAGGCAAGAGTGGTTAGGGGCAATCAGGCAGGCAGGTGAGTACTTAGGAGCCAGCAGTCCCGGATTTTCATTACCCATTTAGGCCCGATCCCTGTAAACCGGCAGTAGGACATTCTTCGAGGGGTCCCAGATTAGAGAGGATGCAGGCAGGGCTGAGGGACACCCCCTCCCAACTAGTAGATTCTATATGAAAACAGCCTTTTGCAGTATCCTTCAGGTGCACTTGGAATCAGCACACCCTTAAAGGATTACAATAATTTTGAAGAAAAGCTTCTAAATACCGGAGATGTTTAGACCCTTTGCACTCCGAACCATTCTGGACATTGGCTACCAGCTACTTGACGCTACTTTGCGAAACGTGCGTTGAATTAACTCAATTCCCCGTAATCACTAATAAACTGCAATGTCCCCTGAGAGGGGACATCCGAGTGATATGCTAGAATTCTGATGTCCCCTGAGAGGGGACAGCGGAGTGCAAAGGGTTAAACATTATTTTTTTTATTTCGGAGACAATTTATTTCCCATTAAAAGAAAGTAAGTGGCCCTGGTGGCTCAGTTGGTGTCGTTTCATATACCAAAAGTTTGTGGGTTCCATTCCTGGTCAGGGTGCATACCTAGATTGTGGGTTCAGTCCCTGGTCAGGTTGTGTATGGAGGCAACCGATGGATGTTTCTCTCTCTCTCTCCCTCCCTGTCCCTCTCCCTCTCTCCCTCCCTCCCTTCCTCCCCCCCCCTCTCTCTCTCTCTCTTTCTCTCTCTCTCTCTCTCTCCTCCTCTCTCCCTGTCTGCTTTCCTTCCTCCCACTCTGTCTCTTCCTCAATCTCTAAAATCAGTTTTTAAAAATAGCATATTCTTGGGTGGGGATTAATTTAAAAAAAAGTAAGTTGAGTTTTTGTTTTGGTTCTTTAAAAGTAGTAATTTTGTCTATAGAGATGCTGAATATTGTCATTTAATATTTTTAGTAGTTTATCTGAGTTATAATGAACTTAATAAAAATAAACTTATTAATATAAAAGTATGTGTTTGCCAGTGGTAGAGCACTGTTTTTAAGTAAATGGGGAGTTATATAATTGACATTTAAAATTTTTTAAAAATTTATCTTTATTGTTACAGGTGTCCCCATTCCTTTTCCCTATTGACTACCCTCCTCCCCACTCCTGACCCCTCCCCAGGCCTTCACCCCACTATTGTCTGTGTCCATGGGTTATGCATATATGTATATAATCTCTTTGGTTGATTTCTCCCTTCCCTCTAAGGCTCCTTAGTCTGTTTCATGCTTCCATGTCTTTGGATCTATTTTATTTGTCAATTTACTTTGTTCATTAGATTTCACATGTAAGTGAGATCATGTGAAACTTGTCTTTGACTGACTGACTTATTTCACTTAGCGTAATGCTCTCTAGGTCCCTCCATGCTGTCTCAAAGGGTAAGCGATCCCTCTTTTTTTTTACAGCTGCTTAATATTCCATTGTGTAAATGTACCACTATATTTTTATCCATTCATCTACTAATGGGCACTTGAGCAATTTCCATAACTTAGATTTTATAAATAAATTTGTTATGAACATAGGGGTGCATATATTCTTTTCTAATTGGCGTTTCCAGCTTCTTAGGTTATATTCCTAGAAGTGGGATCACTGGGTCAAACAGCAGTTCCATATTTAATTTTTTGAAGAAACTCACACACTATTTTATAGTGGCTCTACCAGTCTACATTTCCACCAGCAGTGTACTAAGGGTTCCCTTTCTCCACATCCTCACCAGTACTTGTTTGTTGATTTGTTAATGGTAGTCATTCTGGCAGATGTGAGGTGGTACCTCATTGTTGTTTTAATTTGCATCTCATGATTAGTGACATTGAGCATTTTTTCATGTATCTCTTGGCCATTTGTATGTCCTTCTTGGAGAAATAAGTGCCTGTTTAGGTCTTCTGCTCATTTTTGTTTGGGTTGTTTGTCTTGTTGAGTTGTATGAGTACTTTATATAATTAAGTGTAGAAAGATATAGGAGAGATGAAGAGAAAAAGATGAATGGAAAGACAAAAATAGGTACCCAAATATCCTATTCAATTCCCCCTATAAAATAGATAATAGTAAAACAATGAGAAAAGAAAAGATACATATAGGCTTTCTTTATTTGTAACATTTTTATAAAGCCTTATGTTATTTTTCTATACAATACAAGCAGAAGTAGGTTGATTAAAATTCAGATAAAGTTCAAACTAGAGTTTTCTGCATTAGAAATCTCTTTTATCCTATCTTTTATTTCATCCTATTTTATTTTCTTGTTTTTAAAAATATTGACACTTAACTTTTTGGCTCAATCTTGATACCTTAATATGTCTGCAGATTTAAAGGCTCCCTATATCTCTAGTTAATAAAGATATTACTTAGATATTATTGTGAATGATTTTTAAATCGGTATACTTGTTATTCATGTTTTTATTTTTATTTTTATGTAGATGATAAATCTTTGACAGAGAATGAACAGGAAAACAAATCAGCTTCATTGCCATCTACCTCATATGAAGATTTTGTTTCAAAAGACTGTACAGTTCTGTATGTATATCTGTTTAATTTAATTTTGTTGTTAATAGTGTTGCTCCCAGAAAGAGATTTACTCTTGCTACTCATTTTACAGAAGAGTAGATAGAATATATTAAAAAGATTCCTACTAAAAGCATTAAAAGTTGTAAATTTTAGCATTTTAAGTAGGATAAAATTTCATGAGTCCCTTCATAGGTTATTTACTTTTAATATCCTTAGATAATCAAGTCTTTTAATAAAATTTAGCTTAGGATGTCTTTGTATATTATTATATTGAAATCTACCAAATTGGTTTTTGTTTTTTTAACCGGAAATTTGTTTTTCCTGGATTATTTTTGTTAAAGTGGAGTATTGAAAAGGGTCAAAAGTATTTCTTTCAGTATCTGTTCAGGTTTTAAAATGCATAATAACGCTAAATTAGTATCAGAAATTTTATAAGAATAAGCTAAATTTTTCTGATCTTTATTTAAAATGTTTTTATTGACTTTTAGAAGAAGGAAGAGGCAGAGAGAGGAGAAAAAAAACATTGATGAGAGAGAAACACTGATCAGCTGCCTCCTGCATGGCCTCCACTGGGGATCAAGCCCTCAACTAGGAATCAAACTGGCAATTTCTTGTTGCATGGGTTGATGCTCCACCACTGAACCACACCAGCTGGGCTGACCTTTTCTTCTTTAACCACTAATTTCAGTATAGATTCCTCAGCAGAATTCCTTAGTAGAATTCATCAAGAAATCTGACACTCTGACATTTAGTCTTTATTTTTAGTAGGTAATGCCTGTGTTAAAACTTTCAAGTACTAGTTAAAGGAAAGTTTCTGAAAATATTTTGTAGGGAACAGAATTTCAAAAAACGAAGAAGTGTCTTTAGAAAGTAAGTTATTAAGTTGATTGCCCTTCAGCTACATAGTAAAGTAACAAAAAAAGTTATCCTTACAGAATTCTTTTTTTTCCAGTGTTTATGAAAGGTGTATATTAACACTGTTGTATATGATTTGCATTTACAAATATTAGATACTAGAGGCCCAGTGCACGAAATTTGTGCATAGGATGGGAAGGTGTCCCTCAGTCCAGCCTGTACCTTCTCCAATCTGGGACCCCCAGTGGGATCAGGCCTAAACAGGCAGCCGGACATCCCTCTCACAATCCAGGACTGCTGGCTCCCAACTGCTCGCCTACCTGCCTTCCTGATTGCCCCTAACCACTTCTGCCTGCCGGCCTAATCACCCCCTAACCATTCCCATGCCAGCCTGATTGATGCCTAACTGCTCCCCTGCCAGCTTGTTTGCCCCCAACTTCCTTCCTCTGTCAGCCTAGTCACCCCTAACCGCCCTCCCCTGCAGGGTTGATCACCCCAACTGCCCTCCCTAGCAGGCCTGGTCCCTCTCAACTGCCCTCCCTTGCAGGCCTGGTGCCTCCCAACTGCCCTCCCCTGCTGGCCATCTTGTGGTGGCCATCTTGTGTCCACATGGGGGCAGGATCTTTGACCACATGGGGACAGCCATCTTGTGTGTTGGAGTGATGGTCAATCTGCATATTACTCTTTTATTAGATAGGATAGAGGCCTGGTGCATGGGTGGGGGCTGGCTGGTTTGCCCTGAAGGATGTTCCAGATCAGGGTGGGGGTTCCCTTAGGGTGTGGGGTGGCCTGGACGAGGAGCCTGTGGTGATTTGCAGGCCAGTCATGCCTCCTAGCGACCCAAGCAGAGGCCCTGGATTCTGGAATTTATTTACCTTCTACAATTGAAACTTTGTAGCTTGGAGCAGAACCCAGCCTCCTGCTTGCTCCATGGCTGCAGCCATTTCTGTTGGGGTTCATCTATCTTCTATAATTGAAACTTTGTATCCTAGAGTGGAGGCCTAAGCAGGCCAGGGCAAGTGGAAAGCTTGGCTTCCTCTGTTGCTAGGGTCAACCCTAGCCTGCTCTCTCCAGCTCTGTAGCTGCCACCATTTTTCTTGGGATTTATCTTTTATAATTGAAACTTTGTATCCGTGAGTGAAGGCCTAGGCCGGCCAGGGTGTGTGGAAAGCTTGGCTTCCTCTATTGCTGGAAAACCCAAGCCTCTCAACTGCTCTCTGTGGCTGCAGCCATCTTGGTTGGGGTTAATTTGTATACTCACTCTGATTGGCTGGTGAGTGTAGTGCAGTGATGGTTAATTTGCATATTACTCTTTTGTTAGGTAGGGTGTCATTGCAGTTTGAGTCTAAAAGGCTCATCAAAAACTCTCAGAGAAAGCTACGTTCATAGTTTTAAAACACTTTAACTGGCCATTTCAATAGCTGAATTCAAGTTTTATTACCTTTTAAAAAAGTTAAGTCACTCAAAATCACTAAATAGATTCTTATTATATAAATTGCCTCCAGACACACTGTAACCCATCTAGATAATTTAGATAATTATATTTTAAGCTTAAATGCAGGAGTGGGTTTCATTCTTAAGTGTCCTATCCCAGCTTATCATAATCCTTTTAAATTTTGAAACTCTTATCTATTATATTTTCTTACTACCATGTTTCCCCAAAAATAAGACATCCTCCGAAAATAAGACCTACTTACAGGTTTCCTTCTGAGTGAAATATAAGGCATCCCCCGAAAATAAGCCCCCCCCCCCCAGGCTAAACATGAGAGATTTGGTCCACTGATTCTGAAAGAAATGGAGTCACAAGAAATTCACCAGGAAATTCAGGAATTGGATTGTTAATGACGATGTTCCAGAAGATGATGACATGATTGTCATTGAATAAATGAGTAAATTCTCGATATTGTAGGATTCACAGTTTGTCTGGTTTGTGTTGACAACTACCATACTATCATACCGTATACAGGTAATAAATTTCCTTTATTTTCATTTAACAATAAATGTGTACCGTATTCTTCTTCATGGAAAAATAAGACATCCCCTGAAAATAAGACCTAGTACATCTTTGGGAGCAAGATTAATATAGTAAGACACTCTTATTTTGGGGGAAACAGGGAAGCTTTTCATCTAGCACAAATATTTAAGTAAGCTTTCTAGTCTTTATTGAAGCTCACTGCTAGAGACCTCTTTTCATTACTCTTCATAAAGAACTGTTCAACCAGTTGTGAATTTATTTACCTCTATCATTGTCCTGCCTATGTGTCTCTTACACATAAGACTATGAGAAATCAGGATTCACTGCTGTAGCATTCTATATTATTATCAAACTTTATCAACCCTTATAAAAAAGTATGATTAGGTTTATTTGCACTTTTTTTTTTTTTTTTTGTAAACCAGTCCATGTTGGCTTTTAAATCATAAGTATTTCAATGTCACATGTCCTGATTCTCTCTTTTAGAATTGTTTAGGGATCAATATTAAGCTAACCATTCTGTACTTTCAGGACTGTTTTCTTTTTCATTATTCTTTTTTTAAACTCTCATTTAAAAATAACCTCTCTGAGGTTATTTTTTCTTTTTTTTCTTTTTTTTTTTTTTTTTTTTTTTTTTTAAAAAAAAGAGGGGAAGGGAGAGAGTGAAGGGGGGGAGAGAGAAACATCAACGTGAGACACATCAATTGGTTGCCTTCCCCACGAGCCCTGGCAGGGGCTGGGACAAACTGGCAACTCCTCTGTCTGCAGGCCGAAGCTCAACAGCTGACCCAAACCGGCCAGGGCTGGAAGGTTCCCTTAAAAAAAAAAAAAAAAAAAAAAAAAAAAAAAAAAAAAAATTAGGGCAGTATTTTTCTATTTTTTATTTATATTTAAATTTTTGGTATTTAATTTATTTGGGTCTTGAGATTAATTTATTTGGGTCTAGAATCTTAAATATGTTTAAATAAAGTAGCATTCTAGGACCCCTTTTAAACTGTCACAGACTTCAGTTTCTTTTCATTTTTGTCTGGTCTTTCCAACTTGAGGGCAGCAGCGATAGTTATAGGTAGAAAAGACAAAGGCAAAAAAATAAAAAGACAAAGGCAAATTGTTTTTGAGCCTCCCCTTCTCTCTATTATCAGTTAATTTTATATGATCATTCCCCAACAGATTGTCTTGTTTCAAAGTAACTTGACTGAGATCTTTTCAGATGAAGGGATTAGGTTTAGGATTTTTTTCCTTAACCATTACGAATTCTAAGGGGATTTGTACTATAAATTTGAGATACTAATAAGTGATTAATTTTAAACAGATCTATAAAAAATGAGGAAATTACCCCTCCGGAAAATAAAGCTGCAGACTTTAGAGAAAAAGAATCATCTTTGAATGTATCTTATAAAAGTCATGAATGCTCTGGTACCTGTCTGATGAAAATGCTACTACCCTCCAAGGCAGAAAACCCTCTGCATCTACCAATTACGTGCCACTTCCAAAGACGACATGCAAAGACAAATTCTCATTCTTCAGCACTCCACGTGAGTTATAAAACCCCTTGTGGAAGGAGTCTACGAAACATGGAGGAAGTTTTTCGTTACCTGCTTGAGACAGAGTGTAACTTTTTATTTACAGATAACTTTTCGTTTAATACCTATGTTCAGTTGACTCGGAATTACCCAAAGCAAGAAGAAATTGTTTCTGTTCCTGATATTAGCAATGGAGTGGAATTGGTGCCCATTTCTTTCTGTAATGAAATTGACAGTAGAAAGCTTCCATACTTTAAGTACAGAAAGACTATGTGGCCACGAGCGTATTATCTAAACAGCTTTTCCAACATGTTTACTGATTCATGTGACTGTTCTGAGGGCTGCATAGACATGTGAGTAGAATAATCTGACATTTTAAAAAAATCTTCTGAATATTAGGGGTACTTATTAAGTCCTGCTACGTTATCAGTTTGTTTATCTAAAACTGTTGGCTAAGAATCTAAAATGGAAAAATGCACTTTCTCACTAGGAATGGTAAAGAAAATTCTTTACCAGTTATAGTAATTTGAAAATTATTTTCTCAAGGTGAGTATTTTCTTTAAGCTAGTATCAAAATCACAATTACAGTTAATGCCATGTAACAGTGCCAGACACTGTGACAATTGTTTTACATTTTCTTATTTAATTCTCACAAAACTCCATGAAGTAGTAATGTTATTTTCATGTCAGAAATGAGGAAATTGAGAAACCAATTGTAAGATCATAGGGCAAGCAAATTAAAGAGCTACAATATTAATCCATGCTTTTAACCACCATATATTATGTTTTATTTTTACAAATCATTTCTTTGCAATTTTCTAGGAAGATAATGGCGCTTATAATTAGCACTCTCTCGATCATAACATTGACATTCCATTAAAACAATGAAAACATGTTCTAATATCTTAGGACTTTGAAATCATTTTGTTTTATGGGTGTGTAATATACATGATTTTGTGATTATCTATGCAAATTGGGATGACGCCACATAACAACCAATCAGGATGGGGGCGAGGCTGCAGCGGAAACTCTCAGCATGCCTGCAGCGGAGGGCCGAAGGGTGCAGAGAGGAAGGGAGAGCAGATAGGCAGTTAGGGTGATCAGGCCAAGATGGGAGAACAGATAGGCAGTTAGGGGGATCAGGCCAGGAGGTAGGCCTGTAATGCTATGAACTTTCCTCCAGGACTATTTTTGCCCTGTCGCATAAGTTTTGGGTGGTTATATGTTAATTTTCATTTGTTTTCAGAAAGTTTTAAATTTCTTGCTTGATCTCATTAGTAACCCATTCATTGCTAAATAACATCTTATTTAGCCTCCTGTATTTAAGTGTTTTTGTATTATATCAATCTTCTTGAATTTGTTTAGATTTGTTTGTGCCCTAACGTGTGGTATATCTTTGAGGATGTTCCATGTGCACTTGAGAATGTATATCAGTTGCTTTGGGGTGAAGTGTTCTGTAAATATCGGTTAGACCCATCTGATCTAGTGTATCATTTAAGGCCTCTGTTTTCTTGTTAATTTTTTATCTAGATCTATCCAGTGAAGACCTACCAGTGGCGTGTTAAATTCCCCCACTATGACTGTTTTACTGTTGATTTTTAAAGTCCATCAAGAGTTTTTTTAATATACTTGGGCTCCTATATTGGGTGCATATATGTTTATAAGGGTTATATTTTCTTGTTGAATCATTCCCTTCAGTATTATGAAGTGGCCTACTTTGTCTCTTATTATGGCCTTTATTTTGTCTGATATGCATTTTACAACTCCAGTTTGTTGTTTTTTTCCTTTTCATTTGCATGGAATATATTTTCCCATCCCTTCACTCTCAGTGTATCTTTGAGGTGGGCCCAAGTTTCACTTCTGTTTAAAAATAAGTTTGTTTGTTTTAAACTTTGCCTCTAGGTATAACCCAACTATATCTGTCTAAACTCAATCTCTTTCAGTGCTTGGAAAAAAACTGCCTGTTCGACGGTGTTTACTCTATAGTCAGTTTAAGGGACTTTTTAAAAAAGAATAACTTGACTATATGTAATTTTAGAAGCTACAGCATTAAGCTGGACCGAATCCAGTCACAGCATACATAGGCATTTAGGACAATGAAGGCAGTTTGAGTCACAACAAATGACAAAATTCACATCTGAAGAATCGGAAATAAATGTAGAATTTGATTGAAAAGACTTTACAATAGCTATGTTTAATGTGTCTAAAAAGCTAAAATATTAGCATCTATGAGACAAGAAAAGGGGATTTTATTTTTAATGGTTTATATGAAGAAGAACCATTGGCAATATGGAAAATAAAACATGGTTACTGAAATAAAAAATGAAATAGATGTACTATATGTTTGCATTGGTATAGTTGGAGAAATAATTAGTGAATTGCATGGCAAAAACTAAGATCTCTCAGAATGTAAAGAGATAAAGATATGGGGAAAATAAGTTACATGTTAAAAAATATGGAGGGTAAAATAAAAAATTGCAATATACATATGTAGTGGAGAAAAGGACAACACTCAAATAATAGCTGAGAATTTTCCAAATTGAAAAAAGACAGGAATCCTTGGAGTCAAAAAGCCTCCGAAAATAAGATAATCCTAAAAATATTGATGCAACTTAAAAAGTATCTAGGTTAAAGAGTAAATTTTAAAAACTCAGAAAAAAGGACAGACTGACAGCATACTTTTCATCAGAAAATAATAGAACAAAAAAAAAAGAGAGAGAGAGAGAGATTAGCTTAAATTACTGAAGGAGAATAAATATAAAATTAGAATTCCATACCAAGTCATTTTTCAGGGGGAGTAGGGTGTTTAAACCATGACACAGCAGTTGAAGAAGTAATAGTACTTTTCATTTTAAGTATATCCAGACTTTTGTTTTATCAGGAGCATTGTTTCCAAGTTATAGAGTTAGTGGCATGTAAAATCATTTAAGGGCTTATAACTAGCTTTTTAAAAATTAAATAGTACAAAAAGATACCCAAGTGCATTCCATATGATAAAGGTAAAGTTGCATGCCACCATTGTTGCAGTTTATTCACCTGCACACTTATATAGATATGTATAATTATATAGGATCATGAAGAAAATGTATTTGCTACCATGGGTCATAGTAAAAAACATTTGAAAGTTAATACTCTAGAGATGCTTATACCTGTGTATAAGAATAGGATGTTTATTGCATATCTGTTATATTGAAAACTTCAAACAACTTAATTGCATACCAAGCATCTTAATGAAGCAACATAATTGTATATCTAAATGCTATGGAAAAGTTTAAAGGATTTAACTAGATTTGTGTAAAACATGGGGTCTCAAAAAATAATATTGAAAGAGAAAGCAAGTTGAAGGATAATAACTATAGTAAATATTTAATAACAGTACCGTATATTGTGAATAGATCTATATGTTTAAAAGTGTAAAGGATATCACACCAAACCGCTTGAAAGTTTAATTTTATCTGTAATGTTTAATTTTTTTATTTTTTAAAGATCACATAAACAGTGTGTATGTTTTAAATTATATTCATAGGAAAAAGAAGGACTAAACAAAATGATGACAGCTAATTCTATGTGGTAGAAATGTGAGTGTTAGTTGTATTACTATTTGTATTTTTTTGCACTTTTAAACTTTGCAAACAAAATCATATCAAAAAAAGCATCTTTCGATTTCTACATCTGTAAAGAGAATCCAAATTAATGAATTTTTTAATTTTTTTTCTGTTGTAAACAGTAGCCACCACTCTTATGCGTGTATGTATATACAGAAAAACACAGAAGAGAATCATCAAGAAAAAGACTTCAAAGTCACTTGTTGAAAAAAGAAAAAAGGGATAGATCCAGAGAGTTTAACCAGCTCACCAGTAGTCACATACTCAGTTTACACCTGAGATATCCAGGTTCCTTACTCCCTATCAAGTTATAAGTCTCTTGTCATGTTAGATAATCATTTAAATAGAAATTTTTTTATGGTTGTAATTTTCTTATTTAGCAGCATTATAAAGAACAAATTAGTAACCAGATACCCAGTATCAACTTCCCTAATCTCTTTTCATGTCATTGGAAAGGAAGGTAACTTAAGGAATCTGCAAAACTATGTACACTCTTTTGGGTTTGACACACATAAATTTATCCATTCTAAGGGAGTGTACCTGGGAGAATATTCTCAAAAAAGCTTCTGCTGAACAGAAAATGAAAGGAATTCATTTTGAAAAGTTAAAGAGCACTTAAATAGTTAAGTATTTCATGAGCAGATAGGGCAGTTTATAATTATTTATAAACTCTTGGTAGATATTCTCTTTCAGCCGGGACCGGTTTGGCTCAATGGATAGAGCGTCGGCTTAGGGACTGAAGGGCCCCGGGTTCTATTCCGGTCAAGGGCATGTACCTTGGTTGCGGGCATATCCCCAGTAGGGGGTGTGCAAGAGGCAGCTGATCAATGACTCTCTCTCATCGATGTTTCGAACTCTCTATCTCTCTCCCTTCCACTCTGTACAAAAATCAATAAAATATATTTTAAAAAAAAAAATATTCTCTTTCAAAAAGTTCTATTTAAGGAAGAATTTCAGCTGTTCATGAGGCAAACAATTGTCCAAAATACAATTACATCCTTTACTATAACTTTTACACTTTAATCAAGACAGTCTCTTTACTTAACTTGGTGCTTTTTAAATTCTGACTTACCCATTCATTGCCTTCCTTTTTAGAACAAAATGTGCATGTCTTCAAATGACAGCAAGGAATGCTGAGATTTACTCCTTGACAAGAGATAAAATAGCCATTGGATATAAATATAAAAGACTACAGAGACATATACCTACTGGGTAATATACCTTAAGGATTTGTTGCAGGGTGTTTGTATCTTTGAAGGTGGATACTTTGTTATTGTGGTCTATAGTCTTATAGATGTTAAATCTTAATATTTTTGTACCAAAAATTTAAATTAAGGAATTAAAAATAACAAACCTGCATATTGTTTTTGGAAATTAAAGTCAGAGACCACACATGTATCATAAAGGGTATAATCAAACAGAATATGCATCTGCTTTGAGTCTAGCTCTTGTCCCTCTAGAGTTAGCCTACTTGGGGCAGCCTTTTCCTCATTAAGAAATATCCTAGAGATATTGGGAATTTTCACCATTTCAAGGTTGTTATTAAAAAACATGTTTCTTCCTAGACATTGCTTTCCCATACATTTATTTCTTAGACATTCCTATACATTTTTAAAGAGCTGATATTTACTATGTGCCAGGTATTGTCCCAATAAACTTGACTCTTATAATCTTCACGAAACAACCCTATAACATTTTATATACCTATCATACATATACTTGTGTGTTTGTGTATCTATAATATATAGATATTATATATTATATATACTATCATATAATCCCCATTTTAAATATGGAAAATGAAAGCACAGACATGTTAAATAACTCATCCAGGATCACACAGCTAGTAAATGCTGGATCTATGTTGGGAACTTAGGCAGTTTAGCTTTAGGAAACTTCCTTCACACTTAGTCTGTGATTATTAGTGAGGTAGTGCTATAAAGTGCTTTTTGTTTTAATTTAGGATGCCTGATTGATTTTCTCTTGGATATTTTATTGACAGCATTTATGAATGCAGCCTGTTGTGCAAGTGTAATCGACAGATGTGTCAAAACCGAGTTGTTCAGCATGGACTTCAAGTGAGGCTACAGGTGTTCAAAACTGAGAAGAAGGGATGGGGAGTACGCTGCCTCGATGACATCGACAGAGGGACATTTGTTTGCACTTACTCAGGTAAAGCAAGGGTTTATTTTCAAATTACTGTAGAGTAAAATCTACACTTCTGAATTTCCATTTTACTATACAGGGCCATTGAGTTCTTATAGCAAGGATAAGATTAATAATATAGAGGAGGAACATCAGAGGAAGGAGTGTGACTGGAAAATTGAATTCTAAAGGAAGAGATGCTTTAGCAGGTACCAGATGTTTCAGAAAGGCTCAGAGATAAAATTTGAGTTATTGTGTGAGGCACATTTTTTATTTTTTTATTTTGTTTTCATGACTACAAATGTTTTGGAATAAGATAGAAAACTTTTTAAATAGGAAAACTAAATTACTGAATTATCAATGAAAAACTACCTTATTCAATGTTTTGAGCTATTAGAATTTAATAAGGTAATTTTGTAATAAATACCTACATGTGGTGATTTAGGCAGTGACTTTAGGCAGCATACTCCATTTCAGAAACCCTAGAGAGTTTCTCACATTCTGCAAAACTTCCCAAACCAGGGTGTTACAGCTATGCAGTTACTGACTCTTTAGCTCCACAAACCCCAGGCCAGACATGTCAGTCTCCAGTATTCTTTCTTTTTTTTTCTTTTTTTTCTTTTTTTTAATATCCTTGGGTAAGGACTTTTTTACAGAGAGGAAGGGAGAGGGATAGAGAGCTAGAAACATCCATGAGAGAGAAACATCAACCAGCCGCCTGTTGCACACCCCCCCTGGGGATGCGCCCATAACCAACGCACATGCCCTTGACCGGAATTGAACCTGGAACCCTTCAATCCACAGGCCAACGCTCTATCCACTAAGCCAAACCGGTTTTGGCAGTCTCCAGTATTCTTGATTAATTATTCCAGAATGTCAGCAAAGATCCTTACTCTATTTACCAGGAAATGAGAGTTAAGGAAATGTGGCTCTAGAGGCAGTCTAAAGGAAATGTGCTGGACTGAGTATTTACAACTAGGCAGCAGGGACCATAGCAGCCTTTCATTTGAATTTCCAGGTTCACTTCACTGAGGGCAGGAATTAGCAGAATTCAAAGAAGTCACACTTGGATCCTTGCCACTTACTACTCTATAGACATAAAATATAGCTAGATGGTTGTTTCTCATATTTCTCAAAATAACTTTGATGAAAGTCTGATGCCTATATATAAAATGCCAAATATTATGCAGGAAGAATTGTCTTTATCTGCTTAGAAAATGCAACTAAGGAATCTCTGATCCCATTACTAACTTTGATTGGTAATTGTAATTTTGAGTTCCTGGGAGGGGGGCGGGAAACATAAACTTGAGACTAAGATTTTAATGTTACACTGAGACTTAATATGAGAACAATAGGCACATATCACTACAGATTTAAATAGGTAACTTTATAAAAAGTATTGTGTTAAATGATAAAGCATTTTTAACTAGACACCAAAGTTGTAGAGTTCACTGCTCTGATTTTCTAGAATGCTTTCTGATTTATATTTTTATTTTATATTATTATAGCTGAATCTTTTCTCTTTCATGTTATACCAAAACAATAAGTGTTGTTTTTTTAAATGTACTATATTTTTTCATATACTGGAAGATATAAAATTTCTTACTGGTCTCTTATTATTTCTTGCAAAGATTTTTCTGGGACATGAATGTGTTTATCTTCATTCTAAAAATAAGATACACCACACAGGGTTCTTTAGTAATGGAGCATAATAGAGACACCCTTTTGTTGCTTAGCAATTATTATATTATCTTCTGTCTTGCTAAACTCCCTTACTTTCTGCTAGGAAGATTACTAAGTAGATCTAACACTGAGAAACATGATACTATTGGTGAAAATAGAAAAGAAGACAATATTATTAAAAACGTGTTTTCAAAAAAGAGGAAAATAGAAGTTGCAGATTGTGAAGTTGAAGTTATCCCTTTAAAATTGGAAACACATCCTAGAAGTGCTAAGACTGAAGAATGTCCACCTAATAATCCAAAAGAGCCTGTTACGTAAGTAAGATCTTAGGAACCCAATCAAAAATTGATCTGTATTGTTCAAGAGTGGTTGTTCCATTGTCTGTCCTTCCTTCCTTCCTTCCTTCCTTCCTTCCTCCTTCCTTCCTCCCTCCCTCCCTCCGTTCTTCCCTCCCTCCCTCCCTTCCTTCCTCCCTCCCTCCCTCCCTCCCTCCCTTCTTTCCTCCTTCCCTCCCTCCCTCCCCTCCCTCCCTTCCTCTCCCTACTCTTATATTCCTCCTGTATATAAACTTGCTTCACAGTTATAAGTTTAACACTGAGAAATCAAGGACACTGAGATTTAAAAACCTAGTCAACACTATTTCTTCAGTGTTGCATTTCTGGAGTTTAACCTTTAAAAACTATCAGGTTCTTTATGGATGTCGTGCTTTGCAGTTATGTTTGTTTTCTATTACCATCCTATTTCCAGTACTTTTCATTATTTTCTTTCTTTTTTTTTTTTTTTTTTTTTTACATATTTGAAAATATCATTGACTTTAAAATATATGAAAGTCCAGCAACCAAATGGTAGAATGATCAGAACAACTGGTCCACCAATCACTGTGATGCTCACTGACCACCAGGGAGCAGACACTCAATGCAGGAGCTGCCCCCTGGTGGTCAGTGTGTCACTCGGCTGACTGGGATAAGCGGTGCACCCACAACAGGAGCAGCTGCTCAGAGGGTGGGTCCACAGCCCCTCAGCTGACCAGGAGAGCAGTGCTTCCACAGCGGGCCAATCCCCCCAGGCCATGCCCCCATCGTGCATGAATCCGTACACTGGGCCTCTAGTATTACTATATTCTCTTTTGGTAAGGGTGAGGAATAGATACTATTACATTAATTCTTAATGGACATTTCTCTAACATTGATATTATCTAGAATAACTTTTTTTTCTTTTCAGAGAAATGAAATGTAACAATATTTCAAGAATTCAGTATCATTCAGTCATTAGAACTCCAGAAGCCAAGAGAGCCATTATTCAACCTGATGGGAAAAAGATGGTAAAAACTGCAAAATGTAGATGGGGCCCTTCTGAGAATATTAAATTATCTCACCTTACTATCTTTTACTTAGTTCAAATTGTTTGTGCTATTTAATAATGTGTAGGAATTCTTTTACTGTTTTAAAATGGATGTACTGTTGAAATGTTAATGACCACATTTTATTTACTTATTATCCGCAATGATGCTTAGTATGTTCCCAAACTTAGATTTTTAAGGAAAGTATTGGTCATGATCTGGCAGTGTGATCCACTGAGACTGAGGGCCATCCTTTTCTGTGAATTTATAGAAGCTAAAGTATTTGAGTTGATAATAATAATAAGAAGAAGAAGAAGAAAAAGGATGAAATAATTTAGGTTAAGGAGATAAGGTTTTGAAATGCACGAAATAGAAAAGTTGCAACCTAATGAAAGGTCATCCAGAAAGCAACATTTTACATGATGGCCGCTGAAGGTACACTTTTCAATCTAGAATAACTAGTCAGAGACTGTATCTTAGAGACAGAGAAAGATGCAGGAAAAAGAAGAGAGGCGGACATGACAGTAGTTCACATGGAGCTTTGATGAAAACAATAACTCTGCTTTGGATAGTGTGCAAATTTTGCCCTCTGCCTACTAACTTTCAGTAGGAATATCCTCAGTGTCATACACATAATTATGAAGAAGTTGAGCCAGGGGATCACACTGAGCTGGACTTGAACTCCAGCTCTGCTGCTTTCTAGCTGGGTGACATCTCCTTTTATACATTTCTTTATCTGTTAGATGAGGATAATAGTATCTAAAGTCAGGAGGATTAAGTGAGCTAAACATCAGAAACATGTTTGACACTCAGGTTAGTGCTCAATAAATGTTGACCATTTAAATACAGTAGGTCCGCCGAAACCGGTTTGGCTCAGTGATAGAGCATCAGTCTGCGGACTGAAAGGTCCCAGGTTCGATTCCGGTCAGGGGCATATACGTTGGTTGCAGGCACATTCCCGGTAGGGGGTGTGCAAGAGGCAGCTGGTCGATGTTTCTCTCTCATCGACGTTTCTAGCTCTCTCTCTCCTTTCCTCTCTGTAAAAATCAATAAAATATATATTTTTAAAAAAACTTTAAATACAGTAGGTCCTCAGATTACGGTGGAGAACCGTTTCTACGGCATGACGTAATGCGATTTTCGCCGTAAGTCAGAACCCACCTATGTAAGCACATACGTCACTCACATGGAGCACATACACAGCAGTAATGAAGTGAAAAAAATTTAAAAGATAACAATTCCTGACCTTTACTTGTGGTAAATAATAAAAAACATAAAACATATATGTACAGCCCTCACTGGTTTGACTCAGTGGATAGAGTGTCAGCCTGCAATCCTAAGGGTCCCAGGTTCAGTTCCGGTCAAGGGCATGTACCTTGGTTGCAGGCACAATCCTCAGTAGGGGGTGTGCAGGAGGCAGCTGATCGATGTTTCTCAATTGAGGTTTCTAATTCTCTCCCTCTCCCTTCCTCTCTGTAAAAAATCAATAAAATATATTTTTAAAATATATATATACATATATAGATATATACATGTACATATGTTGAAATGACGAAACCTTTTTTTCTTTTTTTGTAACTAAATGGGAGATGTCAACATAACCACGAAACGACATATGTTGAGTCCAACATAACTCAAGGGCTGCCTGTATTTGAATAACATTAATGGTCAACTTTTACTGAGCAGTTGTGTCATGTGTTGTGCTAAGCAGATAACACTTTTTAAAAGTCATCACCATTTTAAGTCACGGCAGTGTCTACAATACATAAAGATAGGCAACTTATTTAATCATTTTTGGAAGTAGAAACTAGCCAGAGTGTTTTTATCCAAATTCATAGCCTGGTATCAGAATTGAGGGATACAACAAATGTATTTGACTTTTATTTTGTATTTTAATGCTTTGGCTGTTTTTTGGTCTTCATAGCTGTAGCTAACTGACATGTCTACACGTAGAACAGCCAGAAAGGCTCCATCACTCCTAAGTTTCCTCAAAACCAGCATAGTAGCTATAGCCTATGAAGATTGACACTTGATAAAAGAAGCCTAAGGATAAATTAATTCCTTTTTCTGACCTAGGAGTTAACATCTTCCTTGTTTTCTTTTAAGGGATTTGCTTCCTCAGAATCTATCACCTTTGAAGATAATGATGGATTTAAACCAAACCAAGTACATCTGAACTCTAAAGCCGAGGAAATGAAAAGTAGGCTTTGTTTAACTCTAGGCCTGCCTCTTCTGCCTTTTTGTCTCTTGCTCAATATCTGTGGCTCATTTTCTTAGACTCCAAAACAAACATGCTACATTCATCACAAATGTTACTGCTTGTCTAAAATTGAAAGGTCGGCAAATTATGTTTGTGGGCCAAATCTAGACTACCATCTATTTATGTATGGCCCATGAGCTAAGAAGATTTCTTTTTACCTTTTTGAATAACTGATAAAAATGAGATGAATAATATTTTATGACACTTGAAAATTATAGGAAATTATCAGTTGTGTTCATAAATAAGTTTTTATTGAAACATAGCCACATTTGTTCATTTACATATTGTCTCTACTTTCACACTATAGCAGCAGAGCTAAATAATCATGACAAAGGCCATATGGCCAAAAAAAGCCTGAAATATTTACTATTTGGACCCTTACAGAAGTTTGCTGGTCCCTCATCTTGATGCCACCAGTGACCTGACATGGCAGGAAAGAGTGGGGTGGACAGCTGTTAGATTACAATGTCCACGTGTTTTCTGTGGCTTTGGAGGCATTGTCCAAAGCAGCCGTCTCCTAATTTGTTTGGGGCTCCTTTAAAAATATGCAGCATTAAGGAGAAAAAGAAAAAAGACCACAGTATTTTGCTGCAGTATTCCAGCCAACACTGCTACTGGAGATGCTCAGCAAAAAGTGAAAATATTGCTATCTTGAGTGCTTGTATTTCAGTGTTTCCATCCCTGCCATAGTGAATATTACAGCCTGACAAACCTGGGTTTGTCACTGTATCCCTGAGTGGGGAGACATTGCTGAGATGACTAAGCACTTTTGAGTTTCCTTATATCTGCACTCCATTTCTCTGCCTGGTCTCAAAGGATGGAGATTGGAGGAGGCAAGGAAATTCCTTGACAGAAAAGGTCTATCAAGAGAAGGCATTTATGTATTGTAATTATTTCACCATTGTAAGGGAGGTAAATATCTCTTCCTCTTCCTATCTTATGTTGTCTGGCTGGCGTCCTGTAAATTAGGCTGACAAAACAACGGAAGTTTATTGCCGTCATCGTGTGTATTGTACATGTATCACATGGGACTACAGCAGTCCCCCTTATCCACTGAAGATTCTGAAGACAATTTGCTGATTGAATCATGTGCTATTTAAGTAATTCTTATGTCAAAGAGGCATATTTTGGGATGACATATTCCGATTTCCTTCACCATTTAATGCATGTGAATCAGTTGCATTAAATGGTGAAGGAAATATAGAGAGTTAGAAACATCGATGAGAGAGAGTCATTGATCAGCTGCCTCTTGCACACCCCCTACTGGGGATATGCCCGCAACCAAGGTACATGCTCTTGACCAGAATCGAACCCGGGACCCTTCAGTCCCCAAGTTGATGCTCTAGCCATTGAGCCAAACCGGTTTCAGCTAAAGTATTATTGTTTGTAAAAGTATGATTATTGAATGGTCATCTGAAATACATACCAAACACTAATGTGTACAAAGCCTATAGCAATACACTGGCTATATAGCCATGGTCGGCAAACTGCGGCTTGTGAGCCACATGCGGCTCTTTGGCCCTTTGAGTGTGGCTCTTCCACAAAATAGAGTCTATTTTGAAGAGGTATCATTAGAAGTTTAAGATTAAAAAATTTGGCTCTCAAAAGAAATTTCAATCATTGTATTGTTGATATTTGTCTTTGTTGACTAATGGGTTTGCCAACCACTGCTGTAGAAGATGGCTTAGGGTCTTTTCAGGCCTTTCTTGGTGTCTTAAAGGCCTGGAGTGTTCCCTGTTACAGCTGTTTAGAATGTACTTAGCCTTGGCTAGATTCTTCAGTTGGTTAGAGCATTCTGATACACCATGGTTGCAGGTTTGATCCCTTGTCAGGGCGCATAGAAGAAGCAACCAATGAATGTATAAATAAATGGGACAACAAATGTATCCCCCCCCCTCTTTCTCTCTATCCCCCCGTCCTCCCATCTCCCTCCCTGTCTCCCCCTCTCCCCCCCTCTTCCCCGCCATCTTCTCTCTCCTCTCTGTCCACTTTCTCCTGCCCCTTCCCTCCCTCCTGCTTTCTCCCTTACACTCTCTCTAAATTCAATTTTAAAAAACTTAGAATATACTTAAATTCACATTCCAAAGTTTAAGAGAAATAAGTCGAGAAGCAACATGTAAGTTCATTAAAAGGCATTGTTACGTAGTAGAAAGAAGGCAGACTTTGGAACCAGACATTTCTGAGTGTGTTACCCTATTTCTTTATTATTATGGGTCAGGTGAATCCCTTAATCCCTCAGAGGCTCAAAGTTTTCATATATAAAATTGGGGTGCTGTCTACTGGTAATTAAAGCAACTAGCATTTAATTAGCACTATCGCTTAGCCAAGTATGTTTCCTGACGATTCTTTCTAAAATGTTTATTAGCAGACTCAAGCTCAAATCAAGTTAAAGATTCTGAAGACAATTTGCTGATTGAATCAGATGTGATAGATATAACTAAAGGTAGAGAAGAAACTTCACCAGGGGGCATATATAACCAGGCAGCCACACTGGATTATCAGAATATTATGAAGAAGTTTGAGGATCAAATACTAAAGGCCCAAGAGGAAAACTCTCCAGCATCTCAAAACCAGTATGTCTTTTGTAATAAAGAGTTGCCAGGTGAAACCAAGAATAATACTTCATGTGAATCTTCAAAGTTCAGTAAAGGAAGTGTATTTTTATTGGATGCCACAAAGGAAGGAAATGTGGGCCGCTTTCTTAATGTGAGTATCTGGGCTGAGATTTATATTTCTAAAGAACTTTTTTTGTGTGTGCTTTTTAATAAAATTATAAGGAAAATGTGGTTAACAAATTCTAATGCCAGATTACTTGGATTAGGATGCCAGTTTTCCACTTGTATGACCTTGGGCATGTTACTTGACCTCATACCTTATTTCTTTTCTGACTTCTGTAAAATGGGGCTAATTATGTAAAGTGCTTAAACAGTACCTGGCACTTTGTTAAACATTTGCTTAAGAAAATTATATAAATGGTATGTAAGAAAATTATTTACATTTATTGAAATACTTGTTACTTTCAAAAATAATCACAGTGGGACACAGAATAAGTTTCTCTTTTGAGTCTTATATAATACAGTAACTCTTCTTCAGAGATGCCTCTAATAGTTTAAAAAAAAAAAAGTCAGTTTTAGGTATTTATTTTACTTTTAGTAAGTTTTTTTTTTTTGTGTGTGTGTGTGTGTGTGTGTGTGTGTGTTTTTAATATATTTATTGATTTTGTACAGAGAGGAAGGGAGAGAGATATAGAGCTAGAAACATCGATGAAAGAGAGTCATCGATCAGCTGCCTCTTGCACACCCCCCACCGGGGATATGCCCTCAACCAAGGTACATGCCCTTGACCGGAATCGAACCCGGTCCTTTCAGTCCCCAAGCCGGCTTCGGCTACTTTTAGTAAGTTTTGAGTGATTTCATGGCTTAGTGTAGAAAACCAGTTCATTTATCAGAGTATTGCATTTAACTATACTCTTTTAGTAAATTCCGAAACCTTAGTAATTTTCTATTTATATGTATGTTTGAGATATATGTTATAAGATTTATTTCATTTATATAGAGATATATTTATGATTCCTTTGATTTTAAGGTTAACACTTAAGACTCCTGTTATCTTCATGAGAAGAGGAGTAATTTGTATTAGTCATATCTCTTGTGTAAGGTGAAATTGACATTACCTTGTGACTTCTATTCTATCCTGCCTCCTACTACCATGTTTCCCCCAAAATAAGACATCCTCCGAAAATAAGACCTACTTACAGGTTTCCTTCTAAGTGAAATATAAGGCATCCCCGAAAATAAGGCCCCCCTAGGCTAAACTTGAGAGATTTGGTCCACTAATTATGAAAGAAATGGAGTCACAAGAAATTCACCAGGAAATTCAGGATTTGGATTGTTATGATGTTCCAGAAGATGATGACATGATTGTCATTGAATAAATGAGTAAATTCTTGATACTGTAGGATTCACAGTTTGTCTGGTTTGTGTTGACAACTACTGTACTACCGTACCGTATACAAGTAATAAATTTCCTTTATTTTCATTTAACAATAAATGTGTACCATATTCTTCATGGAAAAATAAGACATCCCCTGAAAATAAGGCCTAGCGCATCTTTGGGAGCAAAAATTAATATAAGACACTGTCTTATTTTCGGGGAAACGGTATCAGGCGTTATCAAAGAATATATGGTCCCAGGAAACCTATAAGGGAAAGAAATCCTTTTCAGCTTTTAGCACCCTTGTCTATATAGTCTCTCCAGTCTTTAGTGACTGAACCATGGGGAACAATCTGTTTGAGAGCTAAGCCAGGCCCTTCTGCATGCCTCCTGATCTCTGGACCCCACTTTGTCTGCTTATCATATCCCAGAGTGAAGAGTCATGGAAAGAGGACAAGGACTTTGATCCCTTCCACACATCCTTTGGAAAGTCCGTGATAGTACACTGTCCCCTGGATGTGGCCTTAATTGTTCTCTGTTGTCTGTATCAGAGCTCTGCTTCCTCCCAGTGGGGAGGGATTAGTGGATAGGCAGCCTTGACTTTTCCCCTAAAATAAAGGTGAAGGAAGGGAACCATGAATGGTCCATGGTTCTCATAAGTGTCGTTTGACATCTTTAAGGTAAACTCAATGCCTCTTTAAAAGTGACATTTGAATGGTTTGAAATTTATGTGCACTGACAATTTTACATGTAATTCAGCTGCCATAAGAAGAAAAAATATTCTTAAGTTAGGAAATCTTTAAAACCAAAGAGCTTGCCTGGCGAGCATCACTCAGTGGTTGAGTGTCACCCTATGAACCAGGAGGTCACGGTTCATTTCCTGGTCAGGGCACATGCCTGCCTGGGTTGCAAGCTAGATCCCCAGTGTCAGGCATGCAGGAGGCAGCCGATCAATGATTCTCTATTATCATTGATGTTTTTATTTATCTCTCCCTCTCTCTTCCTCTCTGAAATCAATAAAGATATATTTTAAAAAATAAGTAAAACCAAAAAGCTTTTTTCTTGCTAGGAGAATCTGCTAATATGGCTTGTTTTGTTTTGTTTTTTTCCTAGTTAGAATACTTGATTAACAAGAAATAGAATTATCTCTTCTCTTTCTTTGTCCCCCAACTGCTGTTCTCTTATTCCATTTTGACTACTTCGACACTGCTGCCAGACATTTCAGGAAATCCATTAAGTAAGGGTCCCCAGGAAAGGACTCTCCTGGCTTTATTTCCCATCAGTTATGTTGAATGTTGGCTGTACCTACACAATTGAATTGGCTTCACCTCTTCCAGTCAGCACATTAGCCAGGCCCCTCCTTTGTTTGTAGGGGGGGGGGGAAGGTTCTTTTTTTCTTTATCTTGCTCTTTTTTAAAATTTAATTTGTCTACTTAGATAATACATTTATATGATTTAAAAATTGAAATAAAATAATAAGTCATGCAGAATACATATATATAGCTAAACAGAATTCTGTTTCAAGGTAGCTCTAAGCCTGCCAGGTAAGCACCAGGAGGGAAGCCCATTGGCCCAAATTAAAAACGTGTGGACAGGAAGTTAGCATCATTGAAATGAAAAGCTTGCCCACATGTTTAAGGAATATTATGGGGGTTTGATTCTTTTATGAATCTGGTGATGGATGAATGTGTAGAGATGGCATAGAACAGTATTAGAATGGGGTGGTAATAGGAGGAAATAGTATCATCACGTGTAGATACTTTTGGAACAAGTATAAATAATGGTTTTGTTCAGCAGTGCTTGCACGTGTCCCCTTTCCAAAGAGCCTCTTCTCACTATGATGTAAAACTCTGGTTATACAGTCTTTCATATTAAACTTTTATGTTTTGTTAGAAAAAGAAACATACCTTGAGAAATACTATACCCACATTTACCATACCACTTATAGAATAATTTTTACTTTCTCTTTCGTTCTTATAGTTTTTCTTTTTTTCTTTTTTTTAAAATATATTTTATTGATTTTTTACAGAGAGGAAGGGAGAGAGATAGAGAGTTAGAAACATCGATGAGAGAGAGTCATCGATCAGCTGCCTCTTGCACACCCCCTACTGGGGATATGCCCGCAACCAAGGTACATGCCCTTGACCAGAATCGAACCCGGGACCTTTCAGTCCCCAAGCCGACGCTCTATCCATTGAGCCAAACCGGCCTCGGCCTTATAGTTTTTCTTTATGCAAATATAAGTATGTGCCCTTACATAAAAGATAGCATATTCTTGTCACTGCCCTATTCCATGTTTTTAAATTAACAATATACCTTGGAGATCTTTTCATATCAGTACACAGAGGGAGCTCCTCCTTTTTTTGTTTCTGCTCATAGCTGCATATAATTCTATTTTGATATACCAAAACTTGTTCAACCAATTCTCTTTAGACTAGGGCCCAGTGCACAAATTCGTGCACCCTGAAAAGAACTGTGGACTGCAAGGCTGCAGTGGGCACGGGCAGGTCTCAGCCCATCCTCCACACTCCCACCTGGCCCCTCCCACCACAGCCCTGGTCCCCTTTCTGTGGGCAGCCCCGCTCCTGAGGGCATGCTGCTGCTACCATGCTGGTGGTGCAGAGCAGTGGGGGCCGTGCCAGCGGCAGGTGCGAGTGGGTGCGAGCAGCGGCTGCTGCCCCAATCGCCCCTCAGGGGTAGGTGGAGAAGCCCTCGGGCGATTGGGACTGGCTTCAGTGCTGGCTGCGGGTGAAAGCAGGGCCAGCACTGGCAGTGGGTGCGAGCGCTGGGCAGGACCACAGCATGCAGGAGCTAAGAAATTTCAGTAACTGCCAGAGGCTCACCCCAATGATGGGGGCTGGCGCCCACCTTGGTCTGGTGGCCCTGCTCTCCTGTTCCACTATCCCACCGTGACCAACGCCTGCCATGTTCCCCACTCTGCCGCCTTTTGCCAACACCCGCCATGTTCTGCACGTGGCCCTGGTGGTCAGCACACATCATAGTAACCAGTTGTTTGGTTGTCCTGCTGTTTGGGCTATTTGCATATTAGGGTTTTTTATATATTTTAGGGGGGGGGCGGGGGGGTTGTTTTCAAACTTTTACTGTTAAAACAATGTTTGACTAATCTTACGCATAGGTATATGTATAGATATGTCTGTAGAATACATTATCAAATATGGGATTATTGAATTAAAAGATACATGCATTTATAATATTGATTAATCTTGACAAATTATCTTTAGGGATTTATACCATTTTGCATTTCTACCAGTAGGATATAAGAATGTGACAGACTTTTCTGAGTGGATTGTAGTGAGCTATGTTTTACATATTAGTCAACAAAAAAGAAAGGGAAACAAAAGTAAGCGAGCTGTGTTGGAAACAATGGTGTTCTAATGCGTCAAAGCACAAGGCGTCAAACTGTGTGCTGTATGTAACTCTGCTTTAATTTAATTTTTTTTTTTTTTTTTAACAGCATAGTTGTTGCCCAAATCTTTTGGTACAGAATGTTTTTGTGGAAACACATGACAGGAATTTTCCATTGGTGGCATTCTTCACCAACAGGTTTGAAATTTTTTATGATATCATTATGAAATTGTGACTTTAAAAACAACAATAGAAGAAAAAAAGAAACTAGACAGAGGGACAGGGATGGAAGCAAAAAAAAAAGAAAGAAAAGAAAAGATATGTGCTATGGCCTCTAATATCTAGTACCCCTAAATTTAGAATTATCCCAAACTCTTCCTACTCAGCAAAATTTGAAACAGCTGAAATTTCAATTATTATTTCTTTTTAGAACTAATGCCTGAAAGGGCTAAGAATGGCAGTTCTCACCCAGTTCAATTCAGGGGATAAATGTTGCAAATTGCTATGTGGGCATTATGTCTACATTCACACACCACACTGCAGCCTCATCACATCACAGGTTCCTTCATAGATATTGGCAGTTTTGTTCTTTCTTAGGATTTTAGCACATTTGAAATAAAACTCAAATGATTATTCTTTTAATGAAAGAGCAGTCGTAATTGGTGGGTGTCAGAGAGAATAAACATATTTTTGAGGATGGTTAATGATGTTAACATGAAAATTAATGTAGTCAAGTTTGGTTTATTGATGTTAATTTATTTTTTTTAATTTCTACTTTCTAGATATGTGAAAGCAAGAACAGAATTAACATGGGATTATGGTTATGAACCTGGAACTGTGCCAGATAAAGAAATCCTCTGCGAATGTGGGTTTAATAAGTGCAGGAAAAAAATAATATAAATTTGTAGCTAATGCCTGTTCATGAAATTAGCTTATCAAACTGAAATTAGAGCCATACAAAAGAATGCTCAGTCATCAGTGGAATTTAGTTTTTTATTCATTGAGAGAATTCCTCAGTCTCCTCTTGTCAAGGGGTTCATTTTTGTGACTTAGAAATGCTAGCAACAAAATAAGGACAGTTTCATACACATAGGTTATCTCTTGAATCTTACCGCTATTCAACTTTACATGAGTAAGATGGAAGTGTGTATTTTCTATGAAATACTGCTATATAACTTGTAATTTATTTGTAAACTATAAAGAGAAACAAATGTTACAATAGAATTCATTTGTTCTTGTTTTTATTATTGTCTTTGAATTCATGGATCCAAATGGCCACATTTCATGACTTTGCCTACAAAATTCATTAATGTTTAATTCCTGGCGACAGCGTGAGGAATGGAGATAGCTCCGTGAGCACTGTCGCCTTAACCATTGGAGGGAAAAGGGGTGAGAAGCCCTTCAATAGGGAAGAGTGTGGCAAACTCTTTGACGTGAAACTGCTTTCCTTTAATACAAACACAGACAGGAAAAGAGGGAATAGAAACTAGAGGAATTGGAAGATATTTGTTCTAGATTGAGCCATAAGAAAAAGAAATCAGGAAGTTAGTCAGACTTGGCTTATTTAGGCTTCAAGGGATTGTGCTGGGCAAGAGTTTAATTTAAAAAACAAAACAGACCTGAGCTTCAAGTCTGACACATCCTCTTGCATTCTCCTGAGTATGTTGTGCAAATTGGTTTTCTGGAGAGAAAGGGAAGGTTACCTAGTCCCAACCTAGTGGAATGGGGGCTGGAGATCTCCAAGAGTCAAAACTAATTTTATCCTTAACAAAGATGTACCATATATTCATTCGGCTGTCAGGAACTTACCCCCGTGCAACCAGGATGGGAATACTAGCTCAAGGAAAAGTAATTACAAGCTTTCATTTTTAAAAGATCATGTTTTTTGGGGGGTTTCTTTTTTTTCTTCTGAACTTGAGGGGTTTAATTTGGTTACCTTTCAAAGTTCATTCTAAGTTGAGACCCAATTTAATTTCTTAAAAATATTGAACTAGGTGAAAATTTAACTTGAAATTGTTTTAGAAACCATTTTTGGGAAATGGAAAACCATTCATGGGAAACCAAAGAACTAGAAAAAGGGCAAAATATTATAACCCAACAGCCTGTAGACTGATGAGGAAAGTTGAGCAGTCCATTTCTTCACAGTAAACATGCAGGAATTAGTGCACTAAAATGAAGTGAAGACACTTGATCAGCATGGGAAATAATTTTGTGCAGAAATCCTGATATCTTAACCTGCTTCAGTCTGTATTGGTTTACAGCTATCATCTTCCATTGGTGTCCTAGAGATCCCCTTTTTCTCTCATGTCAAATCTGTTTCCAGTTATATCCATTATTTCCTGTTTCCTTGGTTTACTTCCACATATTGGTAAAGCACATCCTTCAATACCTTTTGAAAAGGAAAAATGAGAGGTAAATATTTTGAAACCTTGCATATTTGAAAATATTGTACCATTACACTTGTTTGCTATTTTGACAAAGTATAGAATTCTTGAGTAGCCTCCATTTCCAATTTTGAAGGCATCTGCTAAGCTTTCAGTGTTGCTGCTGGGAGGTTTGAAAACATTCTTGCTTTGGTATCCAGGGTTGGATGTCAGATGCCATTCTTTGTATATAGAACCAGTTTTTCTCTTTCTGGGAGCTTACAGCATTACTTTGTTCCAATGGTCTGTTCCCGGTAAGGGTTCGTTTTCATCCCTTATTCTGGGTGCTTGGTGCGATCTTGCAAACATTGTCCTTCAGGGAAATGTTTTCTTGAATGACTGCTCATCTGTTCTCTCATTCTATAATAGAATTCTTGTTATCCAGATGGCAGACCTCCAGGATTGGTTCTCTTGTTTTCTTTTCTCTTAATTTCCAGCTCTATCTTCTAGCTCTATTTTCTAGAAGACTTCATCAACTTAATTTTCCAATTAGTCTAATGTGTTTTTTTCTGGTCTCAGGTTTTTTATATCTAGGGCTCTTTTCTTCCCTAAATGTTCTTTAATAGTATCTTTTTTTGGTTCTTGGTTGTAGTATATCTTTGAATACAGTGTTTGTGAGTGTACATACAAACCTACATTTTTATTTCCTTTGTGCATATTTTTGTGACCTCTAAGGTTCATTTGTTTGTTTTCCCTGCATGCTTCCTTTGGTCTTTGTTTTGTGTGTGTGTGTGTGTGTGTGTGTGTGTGTGTGTGTGTGCAAGCGTGTGTTACAGGCTTTCTTGGTGATGTTAAGGTCTATTGCTTAAGAGTAGAACACTAAAATGCTAGAAGTGATAAACTGAGAGTGGTGGAAGATGTTCAACTGCTTCACAATGACCTTTAGGACTTCTTGTTTGCCTGGCAAGGAATACAGGCCTAATTCTGAGATATTACAGTTTGGTAATATTACCGTAATGAAGTGAGTGTCATAGTAAAAAGCAAGTGGTAATCTTTTTGCTGATGGAAGGTCTTGCCTGCAATTTGTAAACAACAACAAAAAAAACCCACAAAACTCAATACCTATAAAGTGAATAAAGCTAAGTGGGGTGCGCTTGTAATTCTTCTGTCCACCTGCTTGAGATGCAATAAACTTGACTGTAGGCATCCCTTTTTTTCTCCTGTTTTGCAGCCCTGTGCTCTTGCTTCCGTAATCCAGTTATGTATTTGTCAAGACTATCCAGCTTATTGTTTTTAATATTCTATTTTCTGCTGTCCCCAACTTGCCTCTTTTCCTCTTTAAAGTTTGCTCAAATTGCAAGATCTCCAGAAGTTTTAATTCCTCAGCAATTCACCATTATGTGCTGCTTTTCCAGAACAACTTTCAACTTTATGTCCCCTACATGTATATTTGTTAACATTGCACTGAAAACCTCCTCTTATATGGTGCTGTGTACCCATAGGTGCTAAATAAAGGCTTGCAATTGCTAACTGCAAATTACAGTTAGTTACTTCTGTGTCTGTTTATGATAGATACACACGTAATGTGTTAACGTAAAAAACACAAACAAACAAAAAACACATTGAAATCTGTAAAGAATTTTTGTGAATTTATTTGAGGCAAACTGTTGACATATGACAGAAAGCAGAACCTCAAGGAATTGAGATAATGCTCCAGAGAATGGCAGGTTACATTTGTATTTATACATTGCAATCAAAGGAGGGACGTTGATGGGTTACATGAAATTCACTGGTGATAGGTTAAGCAGGTGGGATAAAACAAATGGGGTGGGGGGAGCTGGGTTTGGATAAAAAGTAAAATGATGGACACATACTTAGATGGGTGCAGGAACAATTAGCATGATAAGGAATTTGTGGTATCCTGGTGCCCACCACATTTGGTTGTGCCCCAGTGTTATGCCCAGATTTCAAGATCCCCAAAGAACACCAGGGAGTCAGTCAGAGTCAGATGTAAGAACAAAGAGCCTTTTATTCAAGCTCCAGGCCGGTCTCTCTGCCCTTAGGGACTCAGCAGCAAGATGCAGAGAGCCTGGAGCTCGGAACATACAGCCTTTTTACAGGGCTTAGGGTTGGGTGGTGGGGTGATGCCCGGACCACTGAGTTGGCTGGTTCCGATTAGTGGGTTGAGAGCCAGGGTCCAGTTAAACAGGGTTACTTCCCTCTGCATTTCTATTGGCTGACTTAAGGGTGGGGTGGGTAACTGACACAAACCGTGTTCTAAGAAAGAAGGCCTACATGCTGGGAAGGGGCCATGAGGCCATATCTCGAGACCTGGCCTAGTGTCAGCACTGATGACTATCTGGGGCATAGTTCATGGCCTCTCTGGAAGCATGCTCACAAATTCTTACTCTCTGACACCAGAAAAAGGGAAGTTACAAGTTACCCAGACATTTCAAGGGTATGTTATCATAGATGCAAAAAGTCAGATGGGCTCAGCTAAGGTAAAGGTTGACCTTGTCCGTGAAGATACTGGCCTGTGCCAGTGTTTTGGACAGGTTCAAGCCTCGACTAATAAGAAGGCGCAGTCCTCTCGTGGCCACGTGCAAATCCCAGGGTGGGGGCAGAGCCTCCCAGCACAGTCATAGCCAACAGCTGCTGTAAGCTGGAACCTGTGGCCCAAACACGTGGTCCCCCGCGCCTGAGTGATAGAGTTCAGGTGCGTGTAGTTGAGTAAGATTGAAACCCACAAAAATGTTGTAAACATCTTGATCACACCCAGCTTGTGGGGTGCACCGCTGTCTCAGGAAGCGGCGTGTCTGTCTGCTAAGCCTTTCAGCCGCCCCCACTCTCCGGTTCCCTCTCCGCCATCAGGCCCGGCACACCTGCCTAGGCCCTCACTGCCCACCATCACTGCTCTCAGTTAAAGTTTAATTTCAGACCATCCTCTGTGGTTTCTTTAGGGCTCTGAGTTTGCAAGACCACCATGCAGCCTTCCTCCTCCCCCCTCCCCCCCTCAGCTTGTCATGTCAGCAAGTGACTCCTTTCGCCAACAATTTTATCAATTTAATAAAATTTTTAATAGAAACTGTGAACCTCTCAGAAAAACGGTCATTTCTCCAACAACACAGGGGCTTTGGCCTCCAAAAAAAGTTAAATTCAAACTCGAATCTGGAGGTTTGGCAGGGACGTCGATCTGCACACCCGAGGCTAGGTTTCATTTCTTCTTCAGGGACCGGGGGCGAGGCAGGTTTCGTTTCCTCCGGGGACCCCCCCGGCGCGGCTCAGCCCTTCCGGGCCTCCGGGAACCGAACCGGCGGCGGACTTCCGGGCGCGAGCGGAGCCACAGAGCGAGCCCGGCATGGAGCCCGCGCCGGCCCGGGCCGCCGCCGGCGCCGCCGCCAAGCCCGGGGGCCCCGAGGCGCCGGCCCCGACGCCCGGCCCCAGCGGTGAGTGCGGGGCGGAGCGGGGCGGCGGGCGGCGGACCCGGTCCCGCCGGGACCTCCTGGGCGCGCCCCTCCGGGGCCGACCGGTCTCCCGGCCGCCGGGCCGCGTGGACGGTCCTGGCCCATCAGCGTGTGGCCCCGCGGAGTTCGCTCCACCGGGTCCCCTCCGGGGCCGGGGCGGGGGGCCGGGGCCGGGGCGGGGGGCCGGTAGGACCCCTCTCCCCTGCGGGGGGCCGGCGAAGCGAGCTCGGGGCTCCTCTCTGTAAAACCGCGGGGGTCCGAGCGGTGCGGAGAGGAGGGCACCCCAGCCCCTTCAGGGGGAGTGGTCGCTGGCTCTGGGGAAGCGGTTTGGGGGAGAACGTGCCGTTTGGGAGCCACCCCTCCCCTGCACTAGGAGCCAAGGCCTCAGGGGCTCTGCGCCCCCCCCCCCCCCCCCCCCCCCCAAGCCAAGCAAATCTGAGCGCGCTCCTTCCCTCACACCGGAACGCAGTTCCTACTGTGTGCGGATGCAGGACTAAGTGCTGGGGTGCAGAGAACCTGGTAGGCAGCTGGCTTCTGACCTGGTTAGCACCACGCAGGCACAGGATGAGGGGCTCCCAACTCAGCCTGGTGTTCCCAGAAAGCTTTTTGGATGCTAGTACATGGTTCTCTGTTTCAAAGGGCAAGTCGGTCAGAGAGAGAGAGAGAGAGGTTCAAAAAGTGTTCCAGGCAGGTGATGACATGACTAAAAGCATCAGCCTCACAAAGCACATGTGGCAACCGCAAGTCAGGCAGATGAATAGCTGGCATGTGTATAGCTGGAGTGCAAGAGGAGGAGTCACTGGAGGTGAGGTTCCATTCTGACCTTCTCTCCAAACTGCGACTCTCCTAACCCACTGTATCGATGCCTGGAGTGATTCACACTGAAAGAGAACTCTTGTTCCCCCACATACACCCGCTCCCACACACTCCAGACCTGCTCAACCACCAGCCCCCCATTTCATTCACCCAGTTACTCAGGCCAGAAACCATAAAGGCACCCTCAGCGCCTCACTTTCCTCCTCACTTCCCACCTAACACATTAGTCAGACCAGTCAGTGTGTCTTCAGAATATATCGTGAGCCTCACTACTTGTCACCTCCTCCATGACTACCATCCAGCCCCAAGCCACCATCATCTCCTGCCTGGACTGTTCGTTTCTGGTTTCTATTCTAGCCTCGTCTGCACAGCAGCCCCAAATGACCTTTAAAACACAGAAAACAAATGTGATTCTCCTACTCAAAGTCCTCCAGTAGTCTCATTCCCTCCCACCCCCGAATAATCTTTTTGGCTTACAGTGCACCCATGCCCTGATCTGATTTAGCCCCAGCCCATCTTGATGATTCTGCCACCCCCTCAATGCCTTATGGGTCTTGTCAGGACAGTCTGAGTCCTCGGCCTGCTAGACCCAGGAGAAGGACCCCGGGAAGCCCTGCTTATCCGCAGTGTCCTCAATCTCAGCTCCTGAGGGAGACCAGTGGGCTCTTCCCCTAAAATCCTAGCCCCCATGATGCATGTATCACTCCCTCACTGTCCGAGCCTGTAGTTCCCGTTCAGACTGTGAGGGATATCAGTTATCCAAGTGTATTTGTTCCATGAGTTTCAGGCGACACGTAGCAAGCATTCAGACAGTGAGGAATGCCTGTCTGTGTAAAAGCCTCTAATGTACCGTAACTCCGCTAACTACAGAGAGTCATGCACATCCTTCAGTCTAGAAGAGAACAAGTTAGAAGCGCCAAGATCTTTTGGGAGACTACGATGAAGGGGTGCTTTAGCAGGAAAAGGCCAGTAGGGGGAGCCTGTGTGTACCACTTTGGGTTTCTGTCCATCAGCACCGGGAACAAACTCCAGGAGACAGCGCAGCACTGTGCTGCCCAGCACTGCTGTGTGCCCAGGTACCGACCCTCTGAGGGAGCCTGTGGACTTGGGGGTGCAATTCAGATGGCAGAGTCCCCAGGGCAGGCACAGAGGACATGCTCAGGCATCTGCAGCCTGACAGCTCCGCCAATGCAGTGTGTTAGTCTGAAGGTCCAGCTTTTCACAGGAAAGGGGAAATGTGTAGCTCTTCTACAACAAGGGACACTGCATATCCTGTCAAACATTATCACAGGATTTTATCAGAGAATTTTAGCACTAATAATTTAACTGAAACTTTAAAAAAAAATTTATTGATTTTAAAGAGAAAGAGGGGGAGAGAGAGAAATATCAATGAAAGAGAAACATTGATCTGCTGCTTTCTGCAGTCCCATTCTGGGGAAGGAGCCTGAAACGCAGGCATGTGCCCTGACTGGGAATTGAACCTGGGATCTCTGGGTACATGCATCCACATTCAACCACTGAGCTACACCAGCCAGGCTGTTTGACACGTTTTTTTTAACCTGTGCTTTACAAACTCTAATATGAGTGTTTTTTTTAAATAATAACACAGTATTCTATCAAAGTAGAATAAGGTGAATAAAATACTAGAATTTTCCCCATTTTTATCCTGAGATGTGGGCTTTGTGTTGTCAAATATTAAAATATATTCTAAAGTGTTAAAAATTGTAAAGTGTAGTATTGTTGCAGAAATTGACAGGTCAGGTCATTGGAACAAAAGAAGTATAGGAACAAGCCCAAATAAATGTAATAATTAAATATATGAAAAGGAGATTTTTAAATCAGTGGCTAATCATTATGAAAATAAGTTACAGTTCCATCTCATTCTTTACAATAATATTAATTTCATTTTAATATTTTAATTTAAAAAAATAAATTAAAATTCTAGAATATAATAGAAGTATTTCTAAATTATGTCCCCTCACTCAGGAGTAGAAACTGTAAAATAAAATATTGATATAATTTATAAAATAAAACATTTAAACATTCTGTATATCAAAGAACATTATAAAAAAGTTAAAAGACTGCTGGAGCTGACCGGCAGACCCTGAACGAGGGATGAATGATTACTCTGACCCAGGGTCTGTGAAAGAGAGGGCCCAGAGGGAGCAGACAGCCCTGTCTGCCTGCCTCCTTAGGCTTTTATTGTCACAACAGCTTGAACTAATATTAAGCTTTAGATACAATAGCAGGATGAGCATCCCTGAGAAAGTACCTGCATCTGTAGTGTCCTTTTTTTTTTTTTTTTTATAATATATTTACTAATTGATTTTTTTACAGAGAGGAAGGAGAGGGAGAGAGAGTTAGAAACGTCGATGAGAGAGAAACATCGACCAGCTGCCGCCTGCACACCCCCTACCGGGGATGTGCCCGCAACCAATGTACATGCCCTTGACCGGAATCAAACCTGGGACCCTTCAGTCCCAAAGACCAACACTCTACCACTGAGCCAAACCAGTTTCGGCTGTAGTGTCTTTTAAACAAAGATGTTTTGAAGTCTAAACAGAGAGATTCTAGTAAACACCCAGGGGGTCAGCCTTTTTTGGAAAAGACAAGGTAGGGGCTGCTGCCTTTGGCAAGGTCCCCCCGGAGGCCTCCGACCTTTTGGGGAATCCTCCCTACAGACATTCCAACCAAGTCCCATGCTTCCCCACAAAGGACCACATATTTGGCTAACAAAGCGTTAGTGTTCTGAATAGATGATGAGCTTTTATAAATAAGAAAATAGTGAATAACCCAATACAAAAAAAAAAAAAAATGGGCTAAGGACATTATCAGAGAAGAAATGCAAATGCCACCTTGTGGAATATTATTTCATAATTATAGATTATGACCCACTTCTCTCTATACTTCATGTTCTTCCTTTTGATGTGGTCATCTAATCTTCTATCCTAGCTGTACTTTTATAATATACTAGAGGTCCGGTGCACAAAATTTGTGCACGGGGGGGGGGGGGGGGTGTGTCCCTCAGCCCAGCCTGCACCCTCCCCAATCTGGGATCCCACTGGAATTGGGCCTAAGTGGGCAGTGGGACATCCCTCTCACAATCCAGGACTGCTGGCTTCCAACTGCTCGCCTGCCTGCCTGATTGCCCCTAACTGCTTCTGCCTGCCAGCCTGATCACCCCTAACCACTCCCTTGCCAGCCTGGTCACCCCTAACTGCCCTCCCCTGCTGGCCTAGTCACCCCTAATTGTCCTCCCCTGCAGGCCTGGTCCCCCCCCACACACACTACCCTCCCCTGCTGGCCCGGTCATCCCTAAATGTTCTTTCCTGATAGCCTGGTTGTCCCTAACTGCCCTTCTCTGCAGGCCTGGTCCACCCCAACTGCCTTGTTGGTAACTGTTTTTCTATTGCTGCTTTTAATATTCTCTCTTTGTTTTTTGCCCTTGGCATTTTAATTATGATGTGTCTTGGTGTGATCCTCTTTGGATTTCTTTTGTTTGGGTTCTGTGCGCTTCCTGAACTTGTAAGTCTATTTCTTTCACCAGGTGGGGAAAGTTTTCGGTCATTATTTCTTCTAATAGGTTTTCAATATTTTGCTCTCTCTCTCTGGCACCCCAAAAATTCGGATGCTCGTACACTTAAAGTTGTCCCAGAGGCTCCTTATACTATCTTCATATTTTTTTATTCTTTTTTCTTTTTGTTTTTCTGGTTGGGTGTTTTTTGATTCCTTATATTTAAGATCTTTGGTTTGATTCTTGGGGTACATTGATCTACAATTGAGTTTCTGTATATTCTTCATTTCAGAAAGTGTATGTTTAATTTGGGACTGGTCCTTTTCCATTTTTTTGGCATTCTCATTAAGGTCATTGAAGGTCTCTTAAAGTTTCCCAGCGGTTTAGAAGATTCTTGAGTAACCTTATAAATGTGGTTTTGTACTCTGTGTTGTCCAGTAGTTTGCTTTCCTCCATTTCTTTCATTTGTGACATGTTTCTGTGTCTCTGCATTTTGGCTGCTTCCCTGTGTTGATGGAGTGGCTTTTTGTGGTAGGTGACCTATAGGGGCCAGTAGCTCAGCTTCCCCATCACCTGAGATGGTCTCTCTAGGTGCACCCCTTTGTGGGCTGAGTGCAAAGTCTTGGTGTAGTCAAGCCTTGATTGCTGTTGGTACACTGGGAGGAATTGACCTCCAGGTCACTGGGGACATGCTTATGGTGCAGGCCTGTTTCAGTGGGGCTTTGATGCTCACTAAGTCCGCCTCCCGAATGTATCACTTAGGGATGTGAGGAGTTGAAATCTGGTGTCTCATAATAACCACTAGGTACACTGGCTTCTGGATCTCCAATGGGGTGCAGGTCAGCTACTGTCTGAGGCCACCCTGCAGGAGCTACAGCGAGAACCACAGTCCTCTCCTCCCTGCTTGGGGCTTGGAGGCTTTGGAGCTGTCTGAACCAGGTTGCAAATTTGCTAGGTTAAGCTGTGATAGAGAAAGCCATTCATATGCAAAAGCTGCTGCTTTGGAGCTTGGGTGGGCTTGTAGGTTGTGCGGGGCAGGGTCTCAGGGCATCACCAGGCTAGGGCATGGCAAACAGCAGTGGCTGCCAGCCCCCCGCCCTCCCCACACCTCCAACCTCGTCCCCATGTCCCACACCCCAGTGCAGCAAGTAATTATTCCTGTGCGCAGCTCTGCAAGCAAGCCACCCTCACTTTCTGACCCAATGGCAAACAGTCCAGCTTCTCCCCGTAGGAGTTTGCTTCCCCAGCATCTCCCCAGAAACTGGATTTCAGAGAAATTAAGAGCTTGTCTCCCTTCGGGTTGAAGAAAGCAACGCCCGCCGCCAGCCGGATCCGCCGCCAGCCCGGATCACGCACGTGCCTCCGTTACCTCAGCTTTCAGCACTTGTGCCCTGATTCTCTTTTCTCTTTCCTTCCAGTTGTAGAACTTCCACTCAGCCAGCTTTTTTTGTAGTTCTGGGTGATAGGTGTTTTGTCTTTTAATTATAGTTTTAAAATTGTTGTGCAAGGCAGCAGTTTAGGTCTTGGATCTCGGTGACATTTCTTGTTATTTTATTTTTCTAATTGCTTTAGTCCCCTGTTTATTTTTTAAGTTTCTTGCAGACAGCAATTCTGTCTCATATTTCTTTATATCGTTGGCCGAGCCATTTGGTACAGTACCCACTCATCACATATGCCTATTGAGCACTTAAAATGTGACATCATTGAGTACACTAGTTTTTAAGATTCAGTACAAAAGAATAAATTAATTTTTATATTGATTAAATGTTGAGAGTGAAATCAAAATGTGGGGTTTTGAGTCCGAGTTCATTATCTCGGGAAGTGAAAGAATGAAGTCACGGGCAAAACCAGTAACGGAGGCAGAGCTTATTGAGAGAAGCCAGCCCTAGGAAAGGTGCAGCTGCGGCTCCAGGAGCAGGCCGGTGCCCAGAGCTTCCTCTCCCCGTGACAGTCGGTGCTGAAGTCTGTTAGTCCGTGCGTGGAGCCCCACATGGCCATAAGCCACGTGGGTGCAAGGAGCATGTCTCTTGCTATCAACCCAGGAATCTAGCGCACATGGGGGAGAGGGGACGACGAGCTTGTGCTTTTTAATTTAAGGGTGGATACAGCCTTGCTAGTTCTTGGTTGGTCTTTTCAAATAATTTTGTCATAGCAACATCCTTGAAATTGGACTATATGTCTTATTGCCTTGTGATTGGTTATCTGCAACTTGTTTGTCTTTAGCAACAAGCCACACATTTTAGTTTGTCTCTCTTACATGCCTTCTTTCCAGGCCCAGCTGGGTTGCCTTAGCAGTTCCGCCTAGTTGGATTCCCCAGTTTTACTTCCCCATGATCCCTGTTCCTGACTATCTAGTTTCCCTCTGTCTCCTCAGAAGGATAATATTTTGGATATAGTTGATTGATTTAAATTAATTTCCCGTTTCTTTTTTTGCTATTTTTTAGTGAGGCTTCTAGAAGTTTTATGCTATATCTAAGGCTCACATTGCTGGCTTGAATTATGTTTTAGGAAACAAAGAACAAATTCTTGGCAAGTGAAATAAATGTTATCTCCAAAATGCAGTCTTCTGAATGTGAAATGGAAGCTCTAATATAAGAGCGACGAAAAGCCCTGCTGCTGTTGCTCAGCTGATTGAGCATTGCCCTGTGCACCAAAGGTTGCTGGATTTCCTGTCAGGGTACATAACTAGATTTCGGATTCCTAGTCCAGGCATGTGCAGGAGGTAGACAATCTCCCTCTCCCCCTCCTTTCCCCCTCTTCCCTCACCTCTCTCTCCTCACTTTAAAAACCACTTAAGTGCTTAACCTCTTCTAAATTTAAAACACCATCCTATATAATAAAAGGGTAATATGCAAATTGACCCAAATGGCAGAACAACCAATCGCTGTGACGCGCACTGACCACAGGGGGCAGACGCTCAATACAGGAGCTGCCCTCTGGTGGTGAGTGCATTTCCACAGAGAGAGCGCCACTTAGCCAGAATGGCTGGCCAGCACAGCAGTGGTGGCGGGAGCCTCTCCCGCCTACTCAGCAGTACTGAGGATGTCAACTTATGGCTTAGGCCCGCTCCCCAGAGGAATCCCCCAGGGGCTCCTGGGCTACCAGAGGGATGTCTGACTGACAACTTAGGCCCAGTCACCGGGGAGTGGGCCTAAGCTGGCAGGTGAACATCCCCCAAAGGTCCCGGACTGTGAGAGGGTACAGGTTGGGCTGAGGGACCCCCTCCCCCCAAGTGCACGAATTTTCATGTACCGGGACTCTAGTTGAGTAGTAAAATAAAGCCAAATGAATAAAAGGATGAACACAGAAAATGGCATAGAAATGTTAAATGGACAATTATGGCCAATGCCGTATTAGGAACAGGTGACTTTTTCCTTCCTTTCTGCCTCTCCTTTTTTCTTCCTAGCTCATCTCTGCTGATAGGCTGTTTCCAAACCTTTTAGATTTCTTTCATTTCTTCCATTCCCTCTTTAAAAATTTTTTTCCTTCATTATTTTTCTTCCCTAACTTATAATGCTAGATTAAAGAACATTTACATTTCTCATTTGCTTATTTAATTCACCCCAAATTTATTTTTGAATTATATATGACATAGTAAAAAAATTTTTTTTTACAGGTAGCTAACTAGAGCACTATTTTCTTTTTTCTTAAAAAAAAAAAAAAAAAGGTTTTTTTTTTTAAGAGAGAGGAAGGGAGAGAGAGAGAAACATCGGTGTGCGAGCAGAACCAGCTGCCTCCTGGAGAAAGACGGCGGCCACCTTAGCAGCAGAGGAGCGGGTCCAAACCCGCTGGGGCCGGAGGCCACCCCCCCCTCCGTCCTGGGAAACTGGGAGCCTCCACAGGGACCGCTGTCATGGCCCTTCAGTCCGACGGGGCGTGGTTCTGGGGGCCGATTCCCGAACAACCACTGGGTCCTACATCGCCAGCCCAGTGACTGACAAGCTAACCCCCATTCATGATGGAATCTTCTGCTGCCGCTCCGGCTCTGCAGCGGATGCCCGGGCTGTAGCTGATGCGGTTACCTGTCACCGTGGTTTCCAGAGCACTGAGCTGAATGAGCCTCCTCTGTACACTGCAGCCAGCCTCTTTAAGGAACTGTGTTACCGATGCCGGGAAGACCTGATGGCAGGAATCATCGTTGCAGGCTGGGACTCCCAAGAAGGAGGGCAGGTGTACTCGGTGCCCATGGGGGGATGATGGTAAGACAGTCCTTTGCCATTGGAGGCTCTGGAAGCTCCTATATTTATGGCTATGTCGATGCTACCTACCGGGAAGGTATGACCAAGGAAGTGTCTGCAATTCACTGCTAATGCTCTCGCCTTGGCCATGGAGAGGGGTGGGGTGACCCGTCTGGCATCCATATCAAAATCAGGGGTAGAGCGGCAGGTACTCTTGGGAGACCAGATCCCCAAATTCTTCATTGCCAGTTTACCACCTCCCTGAATCCTGGGATTCTAGGATACAACAAGAGACACCCCCTACTGACCCAAAATTCAATGAACAGTTTGTCAAAGAGAAGGAGAAAGAAAAAAAAAAGAAGAAGAAGAAAAAAAAAAAGGGAAAAAAAAGAAAGAAGAAAAAAGAAAAGAAAAAAAAAAAGAAGAAGAAGAAGAAAAGGAGGGGGAAAAAAAAAAAAAAAAAAAGAATCAGCTGCCTCCTATATGCCCCTAGCACTGGAATTGAACCAGCAACCTTTCAGTGCACAAGACCACTCCCAACCAACTGAACCACACCTTCCAGGGACTGAGCACTGTTTCTTGAATACACCATTGTTTTCTTTGATTTGTAATGACAGTAGTAATTACTGAGAGTTTACTATAGGCAAGGCAAAATTTTGAAAGCTTCAATTTAAATTCCTGTTTGCATTTCTTTCTTTTTTTTTTTAAATATATTTTATTGATTTTTTCGAGAGGAAGGGAGGGGGATAGAAAGTCAGAAACATCTATGAGAGAGAAACATCGATCAGCCGCCTCCTGCACACCCCCTACCAGGGATGTGCCCACAGCCAAGGTATATGCCCTTGACAGAATCGAACCTGGGACCCTTGAGTCTGCAGGCCAACACTCTATCCACTGAGCCAAACCGGTTTCGGCATGTTTGCATTTCTTGAATAAAAGTTTTTCTCATGTTTGGATATTTGAAATGAATTCATTAGTGTTTTCTTTAATTAAGACATTAAAAACTACAAAGTAAGCCCTAACCGGTTTTGTTCAATGGATAGAGCGTCAGCCTGCAGACTGAAGGGTCCCAGGTTCGATTCTGGTCAAAGGTACATGCTCAAGTTGCAGGCTCGATCCCCAGTATGGGGCGTTCAGGAGGCAGCCAATCAATGATTCTCTCTCATCGGTGTTTCTATCTCTCTCCCTTCCTCTCTAAAATCAATAAAAATATATTTTTTAAAAATGCAAAGTAAGTTGCTTTTCTACTTGGATCCCGATTTCTTTTTTCCTGTAAATTGAAAATCTCTCATAAAAACAAGTGCCTTTCTTTTGTTTTGTTTTGTTTTTTAATTTAAATTGTTTATTATTTAGAGTATTACATGTCTCCCTTTCCCCCCATTGACCTCTTCCTGGCCACTCCCGCCCCAGCACATGCCCACCCTCCCCACAACTGTTGTGTCCATGGGCTGGGCTTATATGCATGCATACAAGGCCTTTGGTTGAGCCTCATCCACCCCTGCCTTTCCTCTGAGGTTTGATGGTCTGTTCAGTGCTTCTCTGTCTCTCCATCTGTTTTTGTTCATGAGTTTATGTTGTTCATTATATTCTGCAAATGACTGAGAACATATGATATTTATCTTTCTCCGACTGGCTTATTTCACTTAGCATAATGCTCTCCATGTCCATCTATGCTGTAGCGAATGGTAAGAGTTCTTTCTTTTTTACGTCACATAGTATTCCTTAGATGTACCATAGGTGTGTTTTTTTAAAACATTTTTATTGATTTCAGAGATAAAGGGAGAGGGAGAGAGAGATAGAAACATCAATGATGAGAGAGAATCATTGATCAGCTGCGTCCTGCATGCCCCCCCCCCATACACACACACACACACACACACACACACACACACACACACACACTGGTTACTGAGCCTGAAACCAGGCATGTGCTCTCAACCAGAATTGAACCCAGGAACCTTCAGTCAGCAGGCAAATGCTCTATACACTGAGCCAAACCAGCTAGGGCTGTACCAGTTTTTTAATCCACTCATCTGCTGATGAGTACTTAAGCTGTTTCCAAATCTTAGCTATAAATTGTTCTGCAATAAACATAGGGGTACATATGTCTTGTCTGATTGGTGTTTCTGTCTTCTTGGGATATATTCCTAGAAGTGGAACTGGGTCAAATGGGAGTTCCATTTTTAACTTTTTGAGGAAACTCCATACTGTTCTCCACAGTAGCTGCACCAGTCTGCATTCCCACCAGCAGTGCACGAGGGTTCCTTTTTCTCCACATTCCCGCCAGCACTTGTTTGTTGATTTGTTGATGATAGCCATTCTGACAAGTGTGCAATGATACCTCATTGTCATTTTGATTTGCATCTCTTGGATGATTAGTGATTTTGAGAATGTTTTCATACATCTCTTGGCCTTGTGTATGTCCTCTTTTGAAAAGATTCAATTTAGGTCCTTTGCCCACTTTTTGATTGGATTGTTTATCTTCCTTCTGTTAATTTGTATGAGTTCCCTATAATTTTTAGAGATTAAACTCTTTTTGGAAGTATCAATGGCAAATATGTTCTCCCGTGCAGTGGGCTTTCTTGTTGTTTTATTGATGGTTTCTTTTGTTGTGCAGAAGTTTTTTTTTATTTTGATGTAGTCCTATTTGTTTATTTTCTTCTTAGTGTCCATTGTCCTAGGAGCCATATCAATAAAGATATTGCTACAACATATGTCTGATATTTTGCTGCCTATGGGTTCTTCTAAGATTTTTATGGTTTCCCATCTTATGCTTAAGTCCTCTTTCCCTTTTGAGTTTATTTTTGTGTATGGTGTAAGTTGGTGGTCTTACTTTTTCATTTCTTATGAGGGTTATCACTTACAGGTGTCTTGCAGGTTTCAAAGAAGATGGAAAGAAGGGTATGTGCACTTTGTCCCAGAGGCCTTGAGTGTGGTGTCCTGTACTGTGCACAATCAGATGAAATAGCTGCTCATGAAAATTGTTTGGTAAGTTACCTGAAAATACAGGAGTTGTTTCCTTGGCTTGTTTGGCTCAGGGCATATTGCATCAGCCCCTGGATTGCTTGAAGGGTCCTGGATTTGATTCCAGTCAAGTATGCCCATGTAGGAGGCAACCAATCAATGTGTCTCTTTCACATTGATGTTTTTCTCTTCCCTACCTAAAAACCAATGGAAAAATTCCTTTTTGTGAGGATTAACAAAAATAAAATAAATACATGAATTTTTTTAGGGAAGACTATACCAAAATAGAAAAATGGTACTTTGAGTACAAAGAATGATGAGTTGGTCATGGTTTGGGCTTTTAAGTGGGAGTTTGGGGAGGATATCTTTTTAACTTTTTAATTTTTTAGATCTTATCACCTTATGATTCCTTTAAATTTTATTTATAATAAGAATTATTGCCCTAGCCGAAACCGGTTTGGCTCAGTGGATAGAGCGTCGGGCTGCGGACTTAGGGGTCCCAGGTTCAATTCCAGTCAAGAGCATGTACATTGATTGCGGGCACATCCCAGTAGGGGGTGTGCAGGAGGCAGCTGATGGATATTTCTCTCTCATTGATGTTTCTAACTCTCTGTCCCTCTCCCTTCCTCTCTGTAAAAAATCAATAAAATATATTTTTAAAAAATAAAAGAAAAGAAAAAGAATTATGAAGAAGCTTTTTAGCCCAGCTGGTTTGGCTCAATGGTTGAATGTCAACCCATGAACCAGGAGGTCCCTGGTTAGATTCCTGGTCAGAGCACATGCCCAGGTTTTGGGCTCAATCCCTAGTAAGGGAAGTGGTGCAGGAGGCAGCTGATCAATGATTGAGACCCCACTGATACACAATCAGGGCCAGGAAGGGACTGCCTGGCTCCAAGGCATATCTGGCCCATCTGGCCCAGCCCCATCAGGGCCAGGGAGGGACCTTGGGAGGGCTCCAGGGCATGTCTGGCCCATCTCACCCAGTTCCAATTGGCCGGACCCCAGCAGCAAGCTAACCTATTGTTCAGAGCGTCTGCTCCCTGGTGGTCAGTGTGCATCATAGTGACTGGTTAAACAGTTGAGCAAATATTCAGACACTTAGCATATTAGGCTTTTATTATATATTTTATTATTTTCTCTTTGATGAGTTATAAGAGTTTTTCCTATATTCCTGATACACTTTTCAGCTATACATATTATGAATATTTTTTAAATATTATTTATTTATTTATTTGTGTTTTTTTAGAGAGAGAAGAAGGGAGAGGGAGAGAAAGAGAAACATCTATGTGAAAGCTTTGGAAAATCAATTGGCTGCCACCTATATGCCCCCTGCTGAGGATTGAGCTGCAATCTAGCATGTGCCCTGACCTGGAATCAAACTGGCAACCTTTAGGTACACAGTATGATAACCAACCAACTAAGCCACAACTGCTAGGGTCGTATTATGAATATTTTCTCCCAGTCTCTGATTTGCTTTTTTGTTTTTTTATCAATTCTTTCAATGAGCAAAAAGTTTTTGTTTTGAAAAAGTCCAACTTATTAATTTTTTTCTATATAGTTTCTAAATAGATTCTGCTTTTTCTAAGAAATCTTTGCTTATATCCAGTATCATAAATTTTTGTTTTTCATGCCCTTTGCTATTTGAGTATATGTGTTATGTTGATCTTTAATTCAGAGGTAGTTGAATTCTTTTGGTTTCAAGTAACACAAATAAAAGGGGCTTTGTGATAAGCTTGCTGGGCATTTCATGGCTCCTGAAGGCAGACATGCAGGCCGGTCTGAGAAACAGGCACTGGTAAGCCATCAGGAGCCCAGGATGTCCTCTCTGCCCTCGTTTTTGTTTTGTTTTGTTTTGTTTTGTTTTAAATTTATTTATTTTTATTAATTTCTTTATTTAGGAATCACATATTTGTCCTCAGCCCCCCATTCCAATCCCCCACCCCCCAACACACTCATGCCCCCACCCCCTATTGTCCTTGACCACTGGTTAGGCTCATATGTATGCACATAAGTCCTTTGGTTGATCTCTCCCTTTTATCCCCACCCTCCCTTTGAGGTCCAACCGTCTGACCCTTGGCTCCTTATCTCTGGGTCTGTTCCTGTTCATCAGTCTATGTTGTTCACCATTTTCCCTAGATGAGTGAGATCATGTCCTACTGGAAATATACTTATAAGAATAAAAAATGAGACAAGCAATAATCGTTATGCTGAAAGGCATATGAATCAGTCTGTAGTGAGCTTCTTTCTGGGCCACCAGTTCTTTTGAGACCCAATTTCAATGTCAAACAGTTTCTTATGTGTACATGTCAGCGATGATATTTCAGTTCTGGATGGTGGTAATGCAGGTCCAACTCTCTCTGGTTTGGTCCTGGGCAACCTGCAGTGATACACAGCTGCTGACTGCTATTATGGTAAGGTGTCATCAGTGACTTCCATCTCTGAACTGATTCTCTTCTGTCTTCATGGTTGGAGTAGTCCTGTCAATTCCTCTCTGTTGCCAGAATCCACATGATCTCGGAGTTGTTTTCTGAAAACATACAAACATATTCTCAACTAAAAGTTAATAAAGGAATATTTTCTATAAACTTGATTTGTGATCCTTTTTCACTTTTTGCCCAAATGATTTTCCTCTGGCTTGTTTTGACACCATGTGTGTTTTTCATGGGTGTCTTGCTGATAGTGTTACAATTAATTTTCTAAAGTACAAATTTTCTAGATGTAATTTACTTTCAGGATATTTTTCCTTACATGATATTCTTCTACTTTCCCCCTTTTTTTATTTAAATATTAGGAGGCTTTTGAAAATTTTATAATATAGTCTTGATAGCTTTTAAATTTTAATTTTTTGCACTATAATATGACTGCTTTAAGTTCATTTCCTATTGTGAGATTTTATCCTGAGATGAAATACCGATAAAAATTTTAGTTAACACTTTAGGAACAGCTTTTTGTCAAGTGCAATTAGTTTTTCTAGGATATTCGCTATTTCAACTAGCCAATTTAGCCTGAAAACTTGTCTACTATTTTACTGTCAGATTTATTACTCTAAAACAATCTTATTTTACCGTGTAAATATTAGGGGAACGGATTATTTGCCTTCTTGAGTAGGCCCTGAGCATTCCTGGTGGTAGGCTGAATTTAAATATCAAAAACCCACTTCCCCACACCGTTTACAAGACAACTCAAACAACTCTTGTAGTGCGAGGGCAGCTGCTGTCAGCCAAGTGTCTGTCTTTTACCCGGGTCCCCATTTGAGCTGGGCGTGGGAGGTTAAGCAGCCACGGGGGCAGGAGATTCCCTCAGCAGGGGTGAGGATTCAGGCTCCTGCAAAATTCTGGGGGTGAGGATCTGTGCCCCACCTCTGTTGGCCCCAAGTTCTCTCTGATGGCCCCTCTTCGACTGTGCCTGTCTTAGGTTGTTCCTTCCCTGAAGAATCTTATCTGTCACTGGCTAACCAGCCATCCTCTGGGGCCAAGCAGGGTGATGTGAGGTTCAGTTCTGTCTCCTTGGTGCCCTATGCCCCCGTGGCCTCCGCGTTCAGCTCCTGCCTTAGGATTCTCACACCTGCTAGTGGGGCCCCGGCACTGATCACATATCTTGGGGAACCCAGGTTTCTTCTCCAGGGAGGGCCCAGCTCGCCCCACTGGGTGAGAGACAGATTCATTCAACCAGTCATCACGAGGCTTCAACCTCGACATGAACAGAAAGCTCAGGCAGCAGCTGTGGGCTATTGGATTGTGAGAAGAGGGTCGCTCTTGGCCAAAATGTTTTGTTTTTCTTTTTACAGACTGGCTTGCTTTGAGCACGTGGCTCAGAGCTTGTTCTACTTTCCTAGGATAGAAAATCTGATTGGCCCAGTGTGGGGTGAGAGCCCCAACCAGGTTCAGTTAGCCTGGGGGTCAGGGTTATGGGATAGAAAACATGCCTGGGATTGGGACCACTTCTAAGAAAAGCAGGGTGGCTTGTGATCTGCACCCCCCCCCCCAAAAAAAAAATGTTATCATTCCTCTCCTATTGATTGCTTTTTGGTGCCATTTTCTGACTTGTACCTTTCACCATTACTCTGTGCATACTCTGGGTTTTTTCTTTTCCCAATCTGCAGCTGTATTCGTCAGCACTTGTGGAATGTGAGGAGGATGAGCCAAAACAAGGTTATAGAAGTTTTGATGTGGAAGCAGTAAAGAAAGAAATCTTCAGAGGAAGGAGGCTGGTAAGTATAAATTATATTATTACTTACAAGATGAATAGACCCTTGGGGGACCTTCAAAAGAAAGTCTATTTGATTAATAAACCAAGGACAGAGATGCATCTTGCAGAGCTGAAGGAAGTGGGACCTGTATTGGAAACTCAAATTGAACATTTAATAATTTAAAATAAACTCTAAAATACTTCATCAGCAAAGTATATATGCCTTAGAATGGTAGGAGGAATGCCAACTCAAAATGGCTTTAACAAAAAGATGCTTATTTTCTCACTTAGCCAGAGGAGAAATTGGCTTCAAGGTTAGTTATTTCAATGGCTCGGTGATGTCATCAAGGGCCCATCATCCTCTCTGCTCTCCTGTCCACAAAATCAGCTGGTTCCCTTGTGGTCATGGGGTGGCTGCAGGAAGCACCTGAAGCCTCAGGCTTTCTTCTTTAGGGAAAGAGAAGGTTCATCCCCAAGCATGGAATAAGAGCCCTGCGGAGTGTTTATTGGGCCGCACCCCTCTTCCTGCACCAGTTGCTAGAGGTGACTGTAACTAGTCAGGGTTTACGTTGGAGCTGTGGTTAGTACTGGGTCCATTACTTTAGACTTCCTTGTGAAAGGCCCTTCACAGCTTAACAAGCAAGCAGTACAGCAAGTATAAGTACCTAAAGCCCTAGCCACCACCATGAGAGGGTTAATGATCTGAGAAACATTGATTTAGCCCTCGCAAGGTGTCAGCACGTACTTGAGCAGTTTCCGCGCAGCCTGGTGTGTTTGAGGGTCAGCTCAAGGCACTCAGCAAGCAGGCACCTCACAGCAATTGGGGCTCAGGAATCCTTGCAGGTGAAAATGAAGATGAGGAATGGAGAATTCAGAGAGGGAACAGGATGTGCATAAGTGGAAGGCAAGAAGGACATAGCATGTTTATAAAACTGTAAGCAAATGACCTCCGTTCTCTGCATTGACTCCATAGAATTCCTCAGGATGTCCCAGAATGCACAGAACCATTCTGTTGTTGTTAGGAAGTGGGTGGATTCCGGTTTCTCACTATAACAACTAAAGCTGCAGTAAGCATCTTTGTAAATACATCCTTGTGTGTTTGTTTGAGGGTTGCTGTAGAGCATATTCCTAGAAGTGGCATGGCTGAGTGGCAAAGAGAATTCTCTTTAAAATTTTTGAAACCTGCTGACACACTGTCCCCCAAAAGGGTTGTATCACTTTATTCTTCTGTACATAGGGGATGAAAGAGCACTGCTTCCAGCCCTTGACAAAAATGAATATCCAAATTTATTAATTTTTGCCAGTCTGAAAGAAAGTTTTATCTTGCATTTCCCTGGTCACTGGAGACATTGAAGAGTATTTTTCTTTAGACATGTCCTATCCGCTCAGCTCACCCAGCTCCAGCAGATTTTCAGTGGCCTCTTCACAACCAGTGGCCCCGGCTCAGAGCCATGGTCCATCATTGCAGACACTCTCTTCCAAACACCCTGCTCCCCCTCTCCTCGCGGCCCACTTCCTTCCTCTCCTAGCAAAGCCCCAACCTGGGGAAAGGCATCTGCTGTCTGCAGAGGCTGAGCAGCACCCACACTTGAGCAGCTGGGAACAACTGGAGAAAACCCCACAGATGTGCTGACTGGTCTTAGAGTAATAGTCTCAGACCTCAACGGGTTGCCCCACCCACCACATTTACGGTTTCATATCACCTCATCTCTCTTTAAAACCTCTTCCGCCTCATCTTCCTATCCCCAAGTCAATGACTTTTTAAATAGACTTTATTTTTTAGAGCAATTCTAGGGTCACAGAAAGTTTGAGGGGAAGGTACAGAGATTTATTATACAATCCCTACCACCCACACATACACAGCCTCTCCCCACCAACACCCCCACCAGAAAGTACATTTCTTACAAAATAATGAACCTACATCGACAGATTACGAACACTCAAAGTGCATAGTATACATTAGGCTTAATTCTTGGTGCTGTACATTTCTTTGCCTGACTTTTCCTGAGAAAATGGCAACCATTGGATGGAACTCCTATCCAGACCACCACCCACCACCTCGACCCACCTGGACATCCCGCTGGTCAAAGCTAACCGTCCTCTTGGACTTTGCAACCAGTCCCCTTCCCTGCTTAAGGACTAGACCCTTGCATTTACCTCTATCCTCTTTCCGTCACATCCCTTCAGCATATGGAGATGAGGAACTGATCGCATCATCTTAAAAAACAAACCCTCTCTTTTACACAAAACTCTTGTCGGTGGCAGTGCTCCTTCTCTGTCCTTAGTTGACGCTTCAGCAGTATTCCTCACGCAGTTGTCTGTACCTGCCTCTGGAGCACTTTGTTCTTCTGACCTCCTGGATCCTCTCTGCCAGTGCAGCTCTCACCTCGAAGCTGGCTGCTGCGTCCCGGGTGCCTTGGGTTCTTTTCCTCCTCTGCTCAGCCCTTCCAGTTTGGAGTGCCCAGTGCTCCCCCCGGGCTCCTTCCTCAGCAGGGAGGGTCAGCCTTCCTGCATGACCTCATGGCTTCAATGCCACACTTATGCCAGTGGTTCTGTATCTCCATCCCTGAAAACCAGCCTGGCATCTCTGCATGGATATCTAACAACATCTCATGTTAAACTGGCCAAAAATTCATCCTCTGCACCAGGGGTGGGGAACCTTTCATTTGTAACATCATTTGTGGACTATACAAAGTTATCAACTTAAAAATTAGCTGCTAGGAAAAACCAAGATGGCAGCCTAGGAAAGTACCTAAGCCGCCGCCTCACACAACAATTTCAAAGCAACTAAAAGACAGAATGAACGTCATCCAAATCCACAGGAAAGCTGGCAGAGTGGGAAATCTACAACTAGAAAGAAGGAGAGAGGCTCACGGATCAGATTGGGAGCTTCAAAGTGCTGAGGTAGGGAGACACTTGTGCGCAGAAGGGTGGCCTAATGCCTGGCTGGTGAGAGGGGAAAGGAAATCCCCAATTGCACTGAACTCTTTCCAACTGTACTGAACCCCAACCCCAGCCTAAGCCCCATGGACCCAGGCTCATATGGATGGAGTCCAGAGAAAGGCACCTGGAGACTCAGAGACTGGGGGAGCCAAGAGCCGCAGCGGGCAGGGTCTACAGTCATGTGTGAGTGAGTGCGTGCAGAAAGGTCTGACTGTGGAGGTTGCTGCGGCCTCTCCATAGCAGAAGGAGTCAGAAGCTCCAGACTACAGAGACCCAACCCAATTCCAGGTGAGCCCCTGGGGCACCCACGCTCTTGCACAGGGAATCTGGATGGTCAGGCGGAAACTCAGGCCCCCGCACAAGGGCAGGGCTGACGGGAAGCCAAGACTGTCAGCTCAGCACTGAGACTCCTCCCCATCCAAGCTGAGCACAGAGGCTTTTGCAATTTTGCAAGTCTGATCCTATAAGACTGTGTCCAATATAGAAAGTATCCCAGAGTAGATACAGCTGATACATTCAGTGGGCCTGGAGGTCAATTCCTTCCAGTGATACCAACAACAATCAAGTCTTAACTACAACAAGGCTGTTCACGCAGTCCACAAAGGGTAGCACCAAGATTGTCTACCTCAAGTAACTAGAGAGGCTGACCTATTGGGACATAAAGGACACCAAACACACAAAGTGATCCTAACAACTCTGGGAAGCAGGGAAAATGCTGAGACAAGGAAATAGATCTCAAACAAAAGAGATGGAGGAGAATAAAAAAGTGGATATAGAGTTCAAAACCACAGTTATAAGGTTTTTCAAGAATTTCCTAGAAAAGGCCAATAAATTTAATGATATTATACAGAGATCCAATAGCAGACTGGAGGAACACATGAATCAAGTCAAAGATTTGGAATACAAAGAGGCAAAGGACACTCCTCTGGAGAAGCAAGAAGAAAAGAGAATCCAGAAAGTTGAAGATAGTGTAAGGAGCCTCTAGGACAACTTCAAGCGTACCAACATCAGAATTATGGGGATGCCAGAAGAAAAGAGAGAACAAGATACTGAAAACCTATTTAAAAAAATGTCAGGAAACTTCCCCCACCCGGTGAAAGAAATAGATTTACAAGTCCAGGAAGTGCACAGAACCCTGAACAAGAGGAATCCAAAGAGGACCACACCAAGATACATCATAATTAAAATGCCAAGGGCAAAAGACAAAGAGAGAATCTTAGAAGCAGCAAGAGAAAAGCCGTTGGTTACCTATAAGGGAGCACCCATACAACTGTCAGCTGACTTCTCAACAGAAACTATGCAGGTCATGCCGAGACGGGTTTGGCTCAGTGAATAGAGCGTCGGCCTGTAGACTGAAGGGTCCCAGGATCAATTCCGGTCAAGGGCATGTACCTTGGTTGCGGGCATATCCCCAGTTGGGGGTGTGCAAGAGGCAGATGATCGATGATTCTCTCTCATCGATGTTTCTAACTCTCTATCTCTCTCCCTTCCTCTCTGTAAAAACATCAATAAAATATATTTAAAAAACAAAAAACAAAAAAACAAAAGAACCTGGATTTTATCTTAAAAAAAGAAAGAAAGAGAAAAAGAAAGAAAGAAAGAAAGAAAGAAAGAAAGAAAGAAAGAAAGAAAGAACGAACGAACTGTGCAGGCCAGAAGGGAGTGGCAAGAAGTATTCAAAGTGATGAATAGTGAGAACCTACAACCAAGATTACCGTATCCAACAAAGTTATCATTCAGAATTGAAGGGCAGATAAAGAGCTTCACAGATAAGAAAAAGCTAAAGTAGTTCATCACCACCAAACCAGTATTATATATATGAAATGCTGAAAGGTATTCTTAAAAAGAGGAAGAAGAAAAAAAAAATTATGATCAACAAATACATATATATCAACAGTGAATCTAAAAAAATCAAATGAATTAAAAATCTGAGGAACAGAATAAACTGGTGAATATAATAGAATCAGGGGCAAAGAAATGGAGTGGATTGATCATTATCAGGGGGAAAGGGGTGTGGGGGTGCAGGAAGAGAGTGGATTAAAATCATACACCTATGGATGAGGACAATGGGGGGAGGAGGTCCGAGGGGGGGGGGGTCCAGGTGGAAGGGAGCTGGGGGGGGGGGGGAGGAGAAACAATTGTAATAATCTGAGCAATAAAGAATTATTTTTTAAAAATTAGATGCTATATTTGGTCAAACATTTCTCCAGTTGTTCACCACACCTGTCTCTGTCTCTGTCTCTGTCTCTCTCTCCTCTCTCTCCCTCCCTCTTCCCCCTCCCCGGGGCATCAAGCCTACAGACCTGTGTCCTCCACTTCTCTCTTTGTGTCACTGATCACTGTAGTGAAGTCGCTGGTCTGCCTCTTTTGGACGGTTACTGATATTAGTCTTGCTTTCTCTCCTGCCCATCCTTATCCTAGCCCATTCTCCACACAGCAGCCAGCATAGTGTCGTAAAAATATTGCTCAGTTTATGCTCCCCTTGCATGAGGATAAAATCCCAACTCCTTACTCTGGCTTATAAGCCTTATATGGCACAGCCCCTGCTACACCTTAGGTCTTATCCCAGACTCTTCCTTACCCTCCTCTCTGCTCCAACATCACCAGCGCCCCTCCTCTCCCGCCCTCCCCCCTTTGTGCCTCCCTCCCCCATCCCCCCGCCCCTGCAGCTCTGCCCCATCCTTCCAGAAAGCTTGCCAACCGGGAAACGCATTCTTGCTGACAGAACATAAGGCCTTCTGCTTAGAATGTCCTTCCCCCTGGTTGAGTTGTTTGCATGCTAAGAACTCTTACTATTCACATCTAAGCTTATATATCACCTCCTTAGAGGCCTTTCCTTATCACACAATCTGTAAAACAGGCCTTGTTATAAACAGGGAGAAATCTGGGCCTAAGAGAGAGGAAGTGACTGGCTGGAGACCACACAGCTCTTAGTTGCACAACCAGGAGCTAGCTGCTCCAGCCATAGACTCAGTGTCTGTAACAGGACCCAGTGCTTAGAGCTGGACAATTTTGCTTTTTGAGGTTAGTTTTTTTTTAAACAAAACTTTTCTGCTGTTACTATATATATTTATTGATTTCAGAGAGGAAGGGAGAGGGAGAGAGAGAGAGAAACATTCATGATGGGAGATGATCATTGATCAGCTGTTTCCTGCACACACACCCAGGATGGTGCCCTTGATTAGAATCGAACCCGGGACCTTCAGTCCGCAGGCCAGTGTTCTATCCACTGAGCCAAACCAGCCAGAGGGGTTTTCTGCTTTTAATCAGATCATTATAAAACAGTCGGTGCCAAGTGTTCTAGTTAGCTAACCAGCCAAATGTAAGTAATATTGTACATCAAGACATTAGTGTTGCTGACTTAAAAATAATATTTAATAGCATGTTTAATTTTAAATTTTAAGAAAGATTATGAAAACAGGTGCTCACTCAGTAATATCTATTCTTCTGTAGAAATGCACATTTTGTGATGAAAAAGGAGCCACCGTGGGATGTGATAAAAAATCCTGTTCCAAGAATTACCACTTTTTCTGTGCCAAGAATGACCACGCAGTTCTACACAATGCATCTGGAGGAATTTATAAGTATGTGATAAAACAGTTTTAGAGCCACATTTGGGGGACTGGAATGAAATAAGGAATGGTTTAAGATTCTCACCCGAGGAGATGTTTGTTTATTTTTATTTTTTAGAGAGAGGGGTAAGGGGGAGGAATGGAGAGAGAGAAAGAAACATTGATGTGAGACACTTGGGATCGAATTTGCAATCTAGGTATGTGTCCTGATTGGGTAATCAAACCTTCAACCTTTCAGTGTCCAGGACAACACTCGAACCAACTGAGCCACACTGGCTAGGGCGCAAAGAGATTTTTAAAACGAATTTTATGCTAATTATTTCCAAGTAAGAACTTAGTTTGGGGTCCCTTGTTGGGAGTCTGACTTCACAACACCTTCTCCATATTTCATGAGAAGAAAATACGTAGGGTTTTGGTTTTGGCTGTAGTCTTCCTACATCCCTTCCTCTCTGGTGGAGAGCATTGGCTGTCACAGTGGCGTGAGTGACCTAGTGATCTACATCATGGGTAGCCATGGGACTGGGAGCCAGTTCACATTTGCTTTTTCCTACACACAGGAAAGGAAATACCTTTTCCCACCATGGTCACCACTGTCATACCTATAAATAACTTCTAAAAATGATAAACTGTGCAGCAAATGCAGTAATCAGTCTTTCAGTTCTTGAAGAAACTTACCTTGTTTGTATTGCTTTTGACTTTTAAATCTTGCTTTATGTTGTCAATAATTCTTTAAATGTTAATTTTAACCCAATAAGGCATATTTCTTTTTCCCCCCCTAATCCTCACCAATGGACATGCTCATCAATTTTAGAGAGAAAATGAAAGAGAGAGAGAGAGAGAGAGCAAAATATAAATGTAAGAGAGAAACATCGATTGGCTGCCTCTTGTACATGTCCCAACCTGGGACCGAATCCGAAACCCAGGTATGTGAACTCACTGGGAATCGAACCCATGGCTTTTGGTGTGTGAGACAATGCTCCAGTCAACTAAGCCACACTGGCCAGGGCCCAATAAGGCATAGTTCAAGTTCAATCGAATTATATTTTTTTTATCCAGGGAGAAACTTGAGCTTCTTTTTGATGAAAAGTTTCACTTCAGTTAAATAATTATACAATTTAGTAAAAACGAAAGGGTAAGCCAACTGTTAAATAAATTGATTCAGGCTACTTAAGTTGTTTTCATATCTTGGCTATATTATATAATAAAGAGGTAATATGAAAATTGACCATCACTCTGACACGCAAGATGGCTGCCCCCCATGTGGTCAAATATGGCTGCCCCCATGTGGACACAAGATGGCTGGTAGGGGAGGGCACTTGTGGGTGATCAGGCCAGCAGAGGAGGGCAATTGGGAGGTACGAGGCCTGCAAGGGAGGGCAGTAGGAGGCGATCAGGCCAGCAAGGGTGGGGCAGTGGGGGCAACCAGGCCAGCGGGGGAGGACAATTGGGGAGGGGGAACCCAGTCTTATAGGGGAGGGCAGTTGGGATGACCAGGCCAGCAGAGGAGGGCAGTTAGGGGCAACCAAGCCTGCAGGGAAGGATAGTTAGGGGCTATCAGGCTGGCAGGGAAGGGCAGTTAGGGGCAATCGGGCCAGCAGGGGAGCAGTTAGGTGTTGATCAGACTGGCATGGGAGTGGTTACGGGCAATCAGGCAGGCAGGCAGGCGAGCGAGCAGTTGGGAGCCAGCAGTCCTGGATTGTGAGAGGGATGTCTGACTGCCCGTTTACATCCCTCAAGGAGTCCCAGATTGGAGAGGGTGCAGGCTGGGCTGAGGAACACCCCACCCCCTCCCTCGTGCATGAAGTTTGTGCACCGGGCCTCTAGTTGTAAATAAAGTTGTAATGAACATAGGGGTGCATATAGTTTTAATTAGTGTTTTTGTTTTCTTCAGATAAATACCCAGAAATGGATTGTATGTAGTTCTATTTTTAATTTTTTGAGGAATTTCCATGCTGTTTTCCATAATGGCTGCATCAATTTACATTTCCACCAGTAGTGCACAAGGTTTTCCACATCCTGACCAACACTTCTTATTTCTAGTCTTTTTGACAGTAGCCATCCTAACAGGTGTGAGGTGATATCTCATTGTGATTTTGATTTGCATTTTCCTGATGATTAATGATGTTAAGTGAAATTGAATGATGGTTGGGGGCATGAGGGTTCATCATATCTCCTCCACATTTATATATGTTTGAAAATTTTCATATTAAAAAATATTTTTAACTACCTGGCAAATGAAAGTGCTCACCAGAATCCTAAGGGTGAGGAGATTAATTTTGACTGGGAGAAGAGGTGGCTGGGAAAACTAAATGGAGGAGAGGGGAACTGGTCTGAGACAGGAAGAATTCATTCATTCCCAGAGGCATCGTAGGGGTCAGCACCATAAGGGAAGGAAGGAGATGTAGGCAGAGGATGAGGAGGAAGAGAGGATGGGAAGAAAATGCGGCTTGAGCAGATCGTTAAAATTCATCATTTCTGCCGATACCGGTTTGGCTTGGGGACTGAAGGGTCCCGGGTTCGATTCCAGTCAAGGGCATGTACCTTGGTTGCGGGCATATCCCCAGTAGGGGGTGTGCAAGAGACAGCTGATCGATGACTCTCTCTCATCTCGTTTCTGGCTCTCTATCTCTCTCCCTTCCTCTCTGTACAAAATCAATAAAATATATAAAATAAAATTAAATTAAAATTAAAAAACAGGAATGGCGAGCCTGCTGCTTGCCTATCCTAAAATTCATTTAAAAATCATCATTTCTTCTTCATAGCTTTGCTACCTTCTTCTAGGGCAGTGTTTCCCAACCTTCTCTCATGATGAGAATCACCTGGTGGAGTTGTCAAAACACAGATTCCTGAATCCCAACTAAGAAGTGCTAAACTAGAATTTTTGGGAACATATAGGTAAAATTGCATACCTAACTTAGTGCTCTGTATATAAAATCTGTCTTAGAGCACTAAGTTAGGTATACAATTTTACCTATATGTTCCCAAAAATTCTAGTTTAGCACTTCTTAGTTGGGATTCAGGAATCTGTGTTTTGACAACTCCACCAGGTGATTCTCATCATGAGAGAAGGTTGGGAAACACTGTTCTAGGGCACTGATCAATTCTAGATTCATGCAGTTCAAATATAAAATTTAGTGGAGATGCCTATAGAGTTTGAAAACCGTGCTTCCCAAATTAATACATGCAGTTTTGTGCTATTTATTGTTGAAAATCAGAACTTTGTACATAGATAAAATTTTGTGCATCTTAGATATTGAGTCCTTAGGTGTCTTTATTCAGTAAAAACCTACTGATTGCTCTATAAAACTAGTATTGTTCAGATTATCTAGTAGCGCTAAACCCTCAGCTAGCATACTGATCTTTCTGAGGCCCAAGAGCATGGCGAACATCTGGCAGAGGCTCCATCTGTACTTGATGTGGTCAGTAACTTACACAAGTTTGAACAAATTCTTTTTTTTGCTTAACTTTAAAATTTTTTCAATTATAGTTGATGTTCAATATATTAGTTACAGGTATATAGCATAGTGATTAGACATTTATATAATTTATGAAGTGATTCCTTCAGAAAGTTTTTCACCCACCTGGCACCTTTATAGTTATTACAATATTATTGACTATTGACTATTTCCCAATGCTGTACTTCATGTCCCAGTGACTGTTTTGTACCTACTGTTTTCTACTTCTTAATCACTTCACCTTCTTCTCCAGCCCCCAGCTCCACTCTCATCTGGCAACCATCAGTTTGTTCTCAGTATCCATGAGTCTTTTTCTATTTTGTTTGTTCATTTATTTTGTTCTTTAGAGTCCACATATAAGTGAAATCTGTATTTGTCTTTCTCGTCTGACTTATTTCACTTAGCATAATACCCTCTGGGTTCATCCATATTGTTGCAAATGGTAAGATTTCATTATCTTTATGGCTGAGTACTTTTTCATTATGTATGTACCACAACTTCTTTATCCATTGCCTTTTAAAAATTGATCTTTATTGTTGAAAGTATCATAGATGTCCCCATTTCCCCCCCTTTGACCCCTTTTAGCACACATCCGCCCCCTGCCCCAGGCTTCATCACACTATTGTCAATGTCCATGGGTTATGCATATATGCATGTAAGTTCTTTGGTTAATCTCTTCCCACCACCCCTCCAACCCCATCTTCCCTCTGAGGTTGGACAGTCTGTTCTATGTTTCTGTCTCTGGATCTATTTTGTTCTTCAGTTTATTTTGTTCATTAGATTCAACATATGAGTAAGACCATGTGATACTTGTCTTTCTCTTAATTGGCTTATTTCACTTAGCATAATATTCTCCATATCCTCCATGCTGACTCAAAGGGTAAGAGATCCTTCTGTTTTTACTGCTGCATAGTATTCCATGGTGTAAATGTACCAGAACTTTTTTATTTTATTTTATTATTGGGGGGGGGGGGGGCCTTTATTTATTTTTTAAATAAATCTTTCTTGTTCATATTATTATAAATGTTCCTCATTTTTTCTCCCTCCATTGCTCCCCTCCACCAGGTTCCCCCCCCACCCTCTGACCTTTCCCCACCTCCCATTGTCCTCATCCATAGGTGCCCAGTTTATGTTCAGGCTCTTTCCGCACCCCCCACTCCTTTTTTCCCTGAGAATCGTCAGTCCACTCCCCTTCCATACCTCTGATTCTATTATATTCAACAGTTAATATTGTTCATCAGATTTTTTAATTCTCTTGGCTTTTAGTTTCACTTGTTGATAGTTATGTATTTGTTGATCATAATTTTTATCTATATCTTCTTCCTCTTCCTAAAGAACCCCTTTCAGCAATTCATATAATTCTGGTTTGGCGGTGATGAACTCCTTTAGCTTTTTTTTATTTGTGAAGCTCTTTATCTGGCCTTCGATTCTGAGTGATAGCTTTGCTGGGTAGAGTATTTTTGGCTGTAGGTTCTTGCTATTCATCAGCTTGAATATTTCTTGCCATTCCCGTCTGGCCTGCATGGTTTCTGTTGAGAAATCAGCTGACAATCGTATGGGTGCTCCTTAATAGGCAACTACCTGCTTTGCTCTTGCTGCTTTTAATATTCTCTCTTTATCTTTTGCTCTTGGAATTTTAATTATGATGTGTCTTGGTGTGGTCTTCTTTGAATTCCTTTTGTTTGGGGTTCTACGGGCTTCCTGGACTTGTAAGTCTATTTCTTTCCCTAGGTGGGGGAAGTTTTCTGTCACTATTTCTTCCAGTATTCTTTTGGTATCTTGATCTTTCTCTTCTTCTGGGACCCCCATAATTCTGATGTTGGTTCGTTTGAAATTGTCCCAGAGGTTTCTTACATTACCTTCAACTTTATGGATTCTCTTATCTTCTTGCTTCTCTGGAGGAGTGTCCTCTGGCTCTTTGTGTTCCAAATCTTTGACTTGATTCTTGCGATCTTCCATTCTGTTTTTAGGACTCTATATAATATTTTTTATTTCAGACAATGTATTCTTTATTTCTAGTTGATCCCTTTTCATATCATCATAGATCTCATTTATTTTATCGGCCTTTTCTAGGAAATTCTTGAAAAACCTTATAAGCGTGGTTTTGAACTCTATATCCAGTCGCTTTTTGTCCTCCATTTCTTTTGTTTGTGATCTGTTTCCTTGTCTCGGCATTTTCACAGCTTCCCTGAGTTGGTAGGGTGGCTTTGTGTGCTACGGTGTCCTATATGGTTCAGTGAGTCAGCCTCCCAGTTACCTGAGGTGGACAGTCTTGGTGTAGCCCTTTGTGGGCTGTGTGTGCAGTCTTGTTGTTAAGCCTTGCTTGTTGTTGGTATCACTGGGAAGTGTTGATCTCCAAGCCAATTGGCTATGAGGATCAGAAGTGTCTCAGCTAGGAGGGTTTCTGTATTCCACTTGGATGGGGCGGGGTCTCAGGGTGGCACAGCCAAGCTTTGGTGAATCTCACAAGATTGGTTGCAGGCGCGCACACCTCTTTGGTATAGGCGCAGACAAGCTTTGGATTCCTGTCTGTCCCTCCCTAGGAGAGTCCTATTCGTAGCAAATGAGAAAGCTAGCCAATGGAAGGGCTTCTGTGCTCAGCTTGGATGGGGCAGAGTCTCGGGTGGTGCAGACAAGCTTTATTCAGCCCCTCCCTACGAGGGTCTGGTTTCTGAGTCCCACAGTAATGGCCGCTGGCTTCACACACCTCCGAGAGATCTCTGCCCACTGCCTGACAGTCTGGCCTCTCCCTATCTGGGGCCGTCTATCAGAGCAACAGGGTGGTTCTGTTTTCCTCCCGAATAAGAAAGCTAGCTGCTGCGCATTAGCTGTCCGCCCTCTCCGCACGCAGGGAGTAAGCCAGCAGCGAATTCGGCCCACCCTCTCTGCGCTCCACAAGCAAGCCGGCAGCGAATTCGGGCACCGCCTTTTCGCACGCACAGTTCTCTGCACCTTCACAGTTCCTGAGGTTCAGCGCGCCTTCTCTCTCCTTCCCAGATGGTAGAGCCTCCTCTTAGCCAGCCATCTGGTGCTTCAGGGTGATGCTTCCCCTGTTTTCCAGTTCTAAATTCAAATTTGTTGTGGTAGGCTGCATTCGGGTGTCTACCCTATGCCGCCATCTTGGTTTCTCTCCCCCACAACTTTTTTATCCCCTCATCTATTGAGCTGTTTCCAGATCTTAGCTATTGTGAATTGCACTGCTATTAACATAATAATGCATACATTCTTTCTGATTGGTTTTGGTTTCTTAGGATATATTCCTGGAAGTGGAACCACTGTATCAAATGGGAGGTCCATATTAAGTTTTTTGAGGAAACTATCCATTGTCTTTTGATGGAGTATTTAATCTGTTTATTTAAAGTAATTATTGCAAGGCATATAGGTATTGCCATTTTATTATTGTTTTCTGATTAGTTTTGTAATTCTTCTCTGTTCCTTTCTTATTCTCTTACTCTCTTGTATGTCGATGACTTTCAGTAGTGTTGTGTTTGATTCCTTTCTCTTTATTTCTTGTATATCTTGTGTAGGCTTTTGGTTACTGATTACAATGAGCAGCTTGGAACGAAGGAAGGCCCTGGCTGGTAGCCAGAAGGCCCAGACCGTCCCTAATTGCCAGCCAGGCCTAGGGACCCTACCCATGCACAAATTTCATGCACCAGGCCTCTAGTTTTATTTTATTTATCTTTATTATTGAAAGTGTCATAGATATCCCCTTTTAACCTTTGGTATTTTAATTATGCATCTTGGTGTGGGCCTCGTTGGGTTCATCTTTTTTTGGACTCTCTGCACTTTCTAGACTTGGATGTCTATTTTCTTTGCCAGGTTAGAGAAGTTTTCAGTTATTATTTCTTCAAATAAGTTCTCAATCCATTATTCTCTATCTTATCTTTCTGGTACTGCTGTGATGTGAATATCATTACATTTTATGTTGTCCCAGAAGTCTCTTACACTATTTTCTTTTTTTTTTAATTATTTTTTCTTTTTGGTGTTCTGCTACTTTGTCTTCATATCACTGATTTAATCCTTTACTTAATCTAATCTGATTTCATCTAATACAGTTTTCATTTCAGTTCTTGTATACTTTTTCTGACTGGTTCTTTATATTTTCTACCTCCTTTTTTTTTTAAGCTTCTTATCTCTTTGTTGAACATCTCTCTGATACCATCTACTCTTCCCCTGAGTTCATTGAGCATTCTTATAACCATTATTTTGAATTCTGCATCTGGCAGATTGCTTGCCTCCATTTTGTTTAATTCTTTTCCTGGAATTTTGTTCTGTTCTTTCATTTGGGATATGTTTCTTTGTTTTCTCATTTTGGGTGCCTCCTTGTGTTTGTTTCTGTGTAGTAGGTAGAGCTGCTATGTCTCCCAGTCTGGGCAGAGTGGCCTTATTTGGAGCCAATGGCATAGTCTCCCTGTTCGCTTGAACTGGGTGCTCCGGTGGTGTCCCTTGTGTGGGTTGTATGTGCCCTTCCATTGAGTTGAACCTTGACTGCTGTTGGCACATCCGTGGGTAGGATTGATCCTCAGGCTGGCAAATTGTGAGGACTGGCTGTGACTACAGCAAAGCTGTTGTGCAGGGGCTGACCTACATAGGGTTTAGTTTAGCAGGGCTCTGATGCCGGCTGAGACCACTATTGGGTGTGTCATTTGTGGCACTAATTGGTGGTGGTCTGGTATGGTCTGAAGCCAGCCCCCAGGTGTGTTGGTTCCAGGGCCTCTTAGGAGAGGCTCCTGTGCAGGCTAAGGTCAGCTGCTGTTAGGCCTGAGGCCACCTGGTAGGAGCTGCAAACTGATCTGTGTCTGGTAGCTGCCTGGGCTGGAGTGAAGAGTGGTTATGCTGTGAAGTGAGGCTGGCTTCTACTAGCTCCAGGCTTGGGACTGAGCAAGAGGAGCATGGAAAGCTGAGGCCAGCTGGTGTTCATTTGGGGTTTGTGGATCTTTCAGAAATTTTAGGAAGTTACACAGAGCTTGTGTGGATTCGCCTCTGAAAGGTGTTTGGGTGGTGTGGGAATTGGGTGGGGCGGGGTCTCGGGGGATCACCAGGCCAAGGTGAACTCAGTTAGCCAAGTTGACTCAGATTTTGTGTCCACCAGCGCCTGCAGGTTGTATGTGGGGAGGAGTCAATAGCAGAACAATGGTGCCTGATGGCACTTGTGTCCTGAGAGAGCCACCTCTCCAGGTCTTGCTTGAAGCCAGACTAGTTCCCCCACATAGGTCCTGGCACTTTTCAAGCTTCTTTCCCTTCTCTGGAACGTATGGTGTTTGTGAGTCTGCACTCAGGTCTTTTAGGAGGTTGTCTGGGTCTTACAACAGCCCTCCCCCTCCCAGACGGGGTCCCTGCTGATGCCACAGCCAGGCTGCGGCACTGGTTTCTGGGCGAGGAGTCTGGTGTGCGGCCAAGGCCCCTCACTCCTCAGTGGGGGCCTCCACAGCCAAGATACCCCTCCCAGCTCTTAGTAGCCACACACATCTCTGCCTCTCCCACCAGCCTTGACATGGCTTTTACTTTAATCCTTATAGTTTTGTTCAGCTAAGACTTCAGGTGATTCTCAGGCGTGGTGGTTCTATAATGTAGTTGTAAATTTGATGTGGTCTTGAGAGGAGGCCAGCACAGCATCTACCCATACTGCCATCTTGACCCGAAGTCTCAAACAGCATTTTTCTTAACAGATATTTAGGGCAATACCATTATAAAGATAGTTTAATTCCTTTTTAAATCATAAGAAAATAGGCATAACATTTTAAAAGTGTAAGTAAAAATATTTAACAATTCTTTCAAATTGCTTATTTTCAGAGTGTTTTGCAAAGAACATGCTCCATCAAGAGAAACTCAATCTGGTAAGTCTCTAAAATTCAGTATTGTGGGTTTAAAGAAAAGTGATAATTTAGGTAAGACATGAAGTAACCTGATTTACTAGCCTCACTGAATTAAAAATTTCTGAATTAAAAATTTTACATATAAAATTGTTTTCTTTGTACAGTAATATAACGTACTTTGTTTTTTGTGAACTAGGTCTACTCTCTGCACAGCCTTTGTCTCCCATCTTCCATCCTCACTGCATTCAGAAGACTGTATCACAAGGTAAAAAGCTCTGCCTGTTTGTGACTGCTTCTCTTCCAAAAGAATATCAGAATTTTTGTAGATAAAATTGATAAAGTGCTGCAAGGCCCCCAAATGAAATTGTCCTAAGAATGCATGGTTAGCATTTCAGTTCTAATTAATGGTTAGCAGTTTTCTAAAATTGGACCCTGGCTGAATGGGAGGATGAGAGGGACATTCATTCACGAATGGTGCCCGTGTGCCGCTGGGAAAAGCAGTGTCTGTCTAGCACTGAATCTGGAATGCTCCCTGTGGACTGCAGTCAGGACCTGCTTGGAAAAAGCTCAATTCTGTGTCATGCCAACTTCATTTTATCCAAACAATATTGTTGCCCTCATTTTTGAGTCATCACTGAAGCAGAATTTCTGGCTGGAACACGCAGGTTCCCCTGGCAGGGTGTCCCGGTTTGCTTTCCCGCTGGAGCTGAATGAATCCAGGACAGAAAGTGGTATAGCAAAGGTGGAAATTTGTTAAAAACAACAACAACAACAAAAAAAAAACAAACAAGTACAGACTCCCACATGGGGAGGGGGGGGTCCCACTGAGTTCCTTTCCCTCTGGCTTATGAAGGCTGCAGAGCCTGGTGCCTCGATGGCCCCTCTGATTGGCCACTATTCCCTTGGACTGGTTACTGTAGTGACTCCTGTGCTCCCTCCCTCTCCCTTTCCTTATTGTTTTCCTATTTCCTTTGGGCTTTCTTCTACTTCTGGATGAGGAGCTTCCTGCCCTGTATTTTGTAAATATAGGCCTTCTGCTGTCCCCAGCTCCCTCATTCTATGGAAATGGACCTTGCAGCTTTTCAGCTTCCCTAGTCCATGGAAATATACCTTCTGCTGCTCTGCAGCCCAGTGCTTCCTCCAAGGTCCCCTCAATTTCCTAAAACCTGTTTTGTTCACCCCTAAAAATTCCTGTTTTGATACCTTTTAAAAAAAATAATGGATTGATGTTTTGGGCAAGAATAATAAGAAATCCTAAATTTACATATTTTAAAACATGTGTTGCTAGTAGGAACTTGGTACGCCTCATATGTAGTAAGCATGGGCCACAGGTTAGGGCCTAATGAGGGTGGGCTCGCGACGTAGTTCACTGCATAGGAGCAGCTGGATTTGCATAAAATAAGCTGTTCAGAACAAAATGCCATTTCAATCCAATATCCTTTAATTTTTTTATTTTTTTTTTGTTGAAAACATTACTCTTTTAACTTATTAAGAATTACTATGAAAAACCCTGTCATCAATTACTGTTTATTCAGGAAAGGTAACAATAATGTATTAGTTTTAAAAAGCAGATTATAACTCTGACAGTGAATCTTCTCCCCAGATTTTTTTTTTAGTTCTTCCCAAAATTGTCTGTTGTATACTTACCTACTACTGTACTTTGCCTTTTCACTTAATATCCTTGAGATCCTTCCATGTCAGCACAAGTGGATCTGCCTCACTTTTAAAAGGCTGCATAGTGTTTCGTTGTGTATATTATTCAGTCACATAACTGAACCACAACTGAACCAGTCTCTGTGTGATGGGCATCCAGGTTACTTCCAGTTTTTCTGCCACAGTTAATACGGTAGTTAGCGTTTTTCTCCATTCAGCTTTGTGCATTTATGTATGTACTATGCTATTATTAGGAAAACTTCCTTTAAGTAGATTGCTGGATCAAAGAGTATAAAAAATGAAACTAACTATTGGCTAATTATCTTCCAAAGAGGCTGCACCGGCAGTACATAATTACCCAAATCCTTACAAACATTAGATACTGAGCACTTCATCTTGGTCACTCTGTTTTACTTTGCATCTCTGAGTGAAATTGAGTGTATTCCCCTATATTTTGATCAATTATATTTATTTTACTGTCACCCAGTCTGTTTTCCTACTCAATGCACTCTCTCCCCAGAAGGCCAATTTGCCCATTTTTCTACTCCAGTGTCTTTTTTTTGTATTGACTTAGGAGATCTTTTTATATTTTTAAATTGGCCTTTTATCATAGGTGTTGCAAACATTTAGTCTAAGTTTGCCATATCTTTTGACTTTGTAATCACTTTGGCATGTAAGAGTTTTACATTTTATGTAATCAAGCATCAGTCTTTTCCTTTGTGGATTCTGATTTCTACATGATTTATATTTTCAGCTCATTTTTCAGGAGTACAAAGGAAACGAAAGAAGAAAGATCACTCGACAAGCATTAATCTACAGGTACTTTGAATTAATTTTATTATAGCTTTAAGTTTCTTCTTACAAAGTTCTCATTTTAACCATTCTGGATTTCAGGTGAAAAGATAGAACCTTAATTAAATGAATATTAAAGAGAAGTTAGATTGTATTGAGTATAAGCACATAATTCAGGGTGTGACAGCCCCATAGCTCCTGTAACACATCCCTGGTTTGGTGTACAGGAAACAGGAGCCAGAAACCCAGATACACTGAAAGGGAGGTTTATTCCGCAGTAACGAGCGAGATTCTTTCCGGAGGAAGAGAAAACAGGATTAGAGTAGGAGGAAGAGGAGAAGGGACCCAACCAGGCTGCTTCTGCAGAGAAACTGAGAGTCAGGGAGAAACAGAGAGCAGTGTGTGCGTGTGTGCGTGCGTGCGTGCGTGCGTGCGTGCGTGTGTGTGTGTGTGTGTGTGTGTGTTGGGGTGTGTGTGTGTGTGGAGAATCCTTTTAAGGGAAGGGAACAGGAAAGGATGGGCCCCTGTGCATTGGACACGCACTGATTGGTGGTTCAGTGTCTTGGGGATGTCTCTGCGGCAGCTGCCAGTAATGTCATAACTCCGCCCACCAGCTGAGGGGAGGGAGGACCTCACTCCTGGTACCAAATTAGTAAGAAGAATCCGAATCCATATAGTGCTTATGACCTTAAAATGATTAGAGGTAAAGTCAAGCATCCTTACCTAACCAAGTATTTCCCAGCTGCATACTCCATACTTGACTTAATTTATAACTTAAAATTTTGTGGATTGCTGCTCTGTATAAAGCATATGAAAATGTTTTGGGGATTTCATACTGTTTTTTATGCACCAGGTCATATCAGAAACCTTCACCTTTCTCCTGTTTATATAAGAGGTACTCATCACAACTTTTGATGTTTTGTCATAAAATGCAAAAAGACATTTGATATTTATATCAACAGATGAATATGGGGCATGATTTTCACCATAAGCATATCATTGAATTATACAAAAAAGATTGGTTTCATTTTATACAACATTCGGCTGTTATAGAGAACTGCAATAAATCAAGCAATGCTCAGAGATTTTGGAGTCACACTTTATTCACTGCGGTGGGCTTAGAGAAAATGAATTCAAAAGCAAGGCTACAAGCAGAACTTCCCTTTTTATTAAAGAGCCAATACTATGTTCACTTAGTGGTTAGCTCGCTACTGGCCTTGAAAACAATACAGTTCTATCTAATTAAAAAATACACCTGGCATGGTATTGAGAGTATGGGCCTACAAGGTCAGACAACTACGTTTATCTTCCTCATTATTCAAGCAGGCTAGAACAGGCTGGAAAACAAAGGGGTTTTTTTTTGTTTGTTTGTTTTAAGAATAAGAGGCCTTCTAAAAAATAGCAGTGAACTCATAACAGTTTTACAAAATGGGGGTTAGCCTTCTCACTGAAACGTAATTTTTGGACTGGAACCCAGATTTTTTGTCCGCTGGAGTCAAAGAATGAATCCACGGAGAGAAGATGGTATAGCAAAAGTGGAGAGTTACTGAAGAACAAGTACAGCCTCCCACGTGGGGAGGGAGAAAGGGTCCCACTGAGCTCCTTTTCCTCTGGCTTATAAAGGCTGCAGAGCCTGGTGCCCTGATATCCCTCTGATTGGTCACTATTCCCTTAGCCTGGTTACTATAGTAACTCCTGGGCTCACAGGTTGAACCTTTGGGACAGGTGAGGTTCTCTTCCCTTCCTTATTGGTTTCCTGTTTCCTTTGGGATTTCTTCTTCTCCCTCTGGATGAAGGGCTTCCTTCTCTTTATTTTGTAAATATAGACCTTTCGCTGTTTCCAGCTCCCTCATTCTATGGAAATTTACCTTCTGCTGCTCTGCAGTCCAGTGCTTCCTCCATGGTCCCCTTAATTTCCAAAATTTCCTAAACCTGTCCTATTTAACCCCAAAATTTCTGTTTCAATTCAATGCCGACAGTAAAATCAATATAAAGTAAATTTGATTTTTCTGTCCTTCTAGGTACCTAAGCTATTAACAGAAAACAAGTCCGAAAAACAGATGGAAGAGGAGGATGGCAAACACACAGGTTTGCTATACGTTTTTCTGTAACAAAGATGACCTACAGTACTTACAAAAAGATGAGTCATGTGTTTCAAAGTTGGTATTCCACTTGATTCTTCTAGATCTGTAATAACTAATTTATAATAAAATACTTTGTCTTAACGATCTTTTTGCTCATAATCCCAGCAGATCAAAGTAACAGGCGGGGACAGTCCATCACTCCCGAGTACTGAGAGGATATTCTCTCTGATGAGGAGGCTGGGCAGTGTGAGCCTGGACTGCAGTGATGTGCCCCTCACACTGACTGCCCGCTCCCCGGGAGCCGGACTGTAGCTCTGTTCTGAAGCAGACAGATGTTCCATAACAACAGTCGCTGAGACAGACAAATAACAGAGGCTGTCATCGCAAAGAAGTTGAAACTAAATTTTAGAACATTGTCTTGATTCATATAATTATTCTAAACAAAGTTTTTCACATTTTCATGACATTTCATTGTTTCAGCTAGTAAAATGAGGTCTGATAAAATTACAATTAGTAGAAAACCTAAAGGTACTGTATGTGTTATCTGAACTAATTATGCTCATCTACCACTAGGGCAAGGTCTTAAGAAGACTATAAAGTGATTTATAACAGTTTCCCTAACACTGTTTCCTTCTAAAATGTTTTTCTTATTCTTAGATGCAATTATGAAAGTTGCTTTTCTCAAGAAATGTAAGGAAGCTGGACTTATTAATGATTTATTTGAAGAAATATTACAAAGACTTAATTTGATTCAGGAAAGACTCGTGGAAGAGAATATTTCAGAATCAGGTACTAAAATAGCAAAATTCCTATATAGAGACTTCTTACAGACATACATATAAAACAAAATGAAACCAAAAACCTGTACACATTTTCTAACTGAAATGTTATTTTCCTTTATCTCATTCTTTAATAAAATCCATTGTTCCAGATCTCCTGTCTTTTACAAATCTACAGGATGTGGGTAATTCACAAATTCATTAATTTTGTAAAAAATATCCTGATGCCATGGTTTTTCAAGTACTTGCTGAGAATGACCAGCAAAAGATGGCACTTCAGAACCCAACTCAGTCACACATCCACCCCCACAGATGAGCACACTTGTTGCTAAGATCTGAGAATGGCATTATGTTAGTTTTGATTTGGCTCAAATTCTGTTCCTTAGTAAACCACGTGTCTTTTTTGGTATGTTCAAGTTTAAAGTATAGAAGTAATTTTACTGTTCTTAGTTTAAATGTGACTTTTTATTAGGAACTCTTTGGAAAGCTTTGTGCAGGTATTTAGCCTTCTTATCATCTCTCCTATGAGTGTAAAAACTTAATTATACACTGAGTCGCCAGATTATTATGATCTCTGAACTCATAATAATCTGGCCACTCAGTGTATATACTATATAATAAAAGGCTAATATGCAAATTGCCCCCTTGACCAGGAGTTCGGCCAGCAGGCAGGCCAGCCAACCACCCATGTCACGTCCCCCTGGCCAGGCTGGCTGGACTCCACCCATGCACGAATTTATGCACTGGGCCTCTAATACATATATACTAGAGGCCCTCTGCATGAAGGCCTCTAGTATATATATGAAGAGATTCGTGCAATAGGCTGGTTTTCCTCTGGCACTTTGCTGCAGGTACCAGCCAGAATCTGCTGCCTTCGTCTTTGCTGCAGACCCTGGCTGGAGTCTGCCATCTTCGTTGCAGACTGTGGCCAGAGAGGAGTTCGGCCAGCAGGCAGGCCAGCCAACCACCCATGTCACGTCCCCCTGGCCAGGCTGGCTGGACTCCACCCATGCACGAATTTGTGCACTGGGCCTCTAATACATATATACTAGAGGCCCTCTGCTACATATATACTAGAGGCCCTCTGCATGAAGGCCTCTAGTATATATATGAAGAGATTCGTGCAATAGGCTGGTTTTCCTCTGGCACTTTGCTGCAGGTACCAGCCAGAATCTGCTGCCTTCATCTTTGCTGCAGACCCTGGCTGGAGTCTGCCATCTTCGCTGCAGACTGTGGCCAGAGTCTGCCATCTTCGTCTTCAATGCAGACTCCGGAGTCTGCAATCTTCATCTTTGCTGTGGCCAGAGTGCTGCTCCTGTAGATCCCTTCACCCCCTGCCCTCCCTCTCATAGCAGGCATCCTGCCCTGCCCAGCCACTCCATGCCTGGAGCAGCTGGGTAGCAGCCATCTTTCTCCTAATTTGCATATTCCCTCCTGATTGGCTGTTGGTCGTAACAGAGTGATGGTTATTTGCATGTTTCTCTTTTATTAGTGTATATATGTATATACATATACACTGAGTGGCCAGATTATTATGCATTCAGAGATCATAATAATCTGGCTACTCAGTGTAAATATAGCTATTTTAAAAGAAAAAGCTTGATAGTCTATATTTTAAGCAATAATACAAAATAGTTATTTGAAAGGGATTATTTTCTATAGAACCAAATCAACAAATGAAATTAAGAGCAAACATATCTTAAAGCTCATTCATTGCATTCTTTTGTTTATTCTTTAGACCAAGCACTTCTCAAACTTGAGCATGCCCCTCAGAATCACTTGGAGCAGTGGTCACCACCGGTGGCCTGCAGACCACTGGAGGTCCCTGAGGTCCCAAAGGCTGGCGACCTCTGACCTGGAGGGCTTGCTGGGTCACAGGGAGCTGTCCCCCCCCTCCCCCCCCGGGGGTTCTGATCAGTAGAGGTGTCAAGAATTTGCATTTCTAACAAGTTCCCAGTAGATAACTGCTCTGTTTACTTTTCATTTTGGAGGGTTATTTTGTGAGGTGTTTCTGTCTACATAAAATATTTAAATGAAAACAATGTTTTTCTCCCTCCAGACTATGAAGAAATCGGGACTTCACTTTTTGACTGTAGATTGTTTGAAGATGCATTTGTAAATTTTCAAAAAGGTATGAGTTAGAATTAAGCAACCAAGTTTACAAATATTTATCACATATACTGAAATAATGTCATACTATTCATGTGATAAAAATCATATTTCAATGGACACCGCTTTATTTTTGGTGGTTCTTTATTGTTGAAAGTATTACATATTAGACACAGTTTTATTAAATGAAAAAGCAACACCAGAAATAGTATGAACTCTCACACGCACAAGAAAAAATATGTAAATACACAGGCACACGTGCACACAGAAAAACTGCACCCAAACGGAAACAATATTTATCTGTAGGTGGCTGGGTTTGTGTTTTCTCTGTATTTTCCACAGTCTCTAACCTATATATAGTAGTTCTTTGTGTAGAAACAAAAAATAATTGCAAAATGGTAGAATATTAGGCACCGTGTTCAGAAATCAGCAGGGACAGATGAACCGTCTGCCATTTGTCTCCCTCTCACTTGGTATGATGTATACATATTTTAATTTTCCCAACATTAATCTGCAAATCCACTGGCCAACTTAGATCAACTCTAAAGCTTATGAGAGAAAAAAATGAGCAAGAATAGCTAAGAAATTTTTGAAAAAGAAAAAATCTTGTGAGGGCAGAGACAACTTTTCTGTAAAATATCAACCATTTATTGAGTAGGTCCTTTTGCCATTGTTTAAGATGCCTTCAAAACAGGCTAAGTTTTCACTTGTGAGTCTGATCTGACTTCTCCCCAAGGCTGCGGCACACAGCTGGGAGGGGGCACTGCACAGCCCAGTGGGAAGGGGGCCAGAGTCACACGGAGTTTTTGCAGATGGCTTCTTTGAAGTTGTGTGAGTTTGTCTCTCCAGCGAATGGTATTAGGACAGTACATTTTCCCTGTGGAGAAAGCATTATCAGGTAGCTCACACCCCTGTCTCAATATACACAAGCTTTTCTCATTTTTGTTTTCATGTGACATGTTTCTATTTGAATTTTGTATTACATTTATAATCAACAGAAAAAATATTTCTTAAAATCTACCAAAAATAGTGTTATCTTTTGACAGTCTCTGGAGGATGCCTGTATACTGCTAATGGGATTTTTTTTTTAAGCAGCCTTTTAAATCTTTTTCTAAAAAGCTTTATTTTGTAGGAGACTTTCACTGTTTATTTTTTATTTTTTGTATTAAAGGTTACATCTTTGGAACATAATATAGGTCACTACTTGGGTGGGTGAGTGGGAGTATATAGGTTACAATGTAGTATTTGTGGGGTGGGGCACTAGGAGGAGACACTATTTGGAATCTCATTAGAAACAATTTAAAAGGCTTAACTTTAAAAAAAATTATTGATGGATTTGAGAGAGAGAGAGAAAGGGTAAATAGAAACATCAACTTGTTCCACTTACTTATGCATTATTGTTTGCTTCTTGTATGTGCCCTGACTGGGGATCGAACCTGCAACCTTGGTGCATTGGGATAACACTCTAACCAACTGAGCTGCTGCCTGGCCAGGGCAAAGGCTCTAACTTTTGACACCCAATTAATAAAGACTCTGGCTTAACTTAGCCTTTCTAATGTTCCAGAAAGTTAACTACAAGTAGATAGCTGTTCTGAGGTTAATATTCTTCAGTTCTGAGGTTTTTGTTTTTTTTTAAATGACATTGCCACTGAGTAATCTTCCTAAATTTCCACATTAAAAGCCTTTCTATTTCTAAATAAAATCAAAAGCTTTTAACATTAAAAACTGGATGCATGTTTATGAAAGACTTGCCCTCATCCTTGATATTGTAACACAGTGTAGCATGTAGATTATACAGTGGCTGCTTTCGAGTTTTCAAAGATACACAGAGGGCCTTTTAATGCTATAAATTGTACAAAAACTTAAAGATTTACTGACTAGCTTTATGTGCAATAAAATACTAGAGTTCCATCCTGAATTAGAGGAGGAAGCAAAGACCCAAAAGGACCAGTTCCTCCTCTCAGGATCCTCGAGTCTTCCCGTGGGCACAGCGCCATGTGCCATGCTCTGCTTGCAAACAGAAGGGGCTAGATATACACTTTTTATACAACTACTGAGTAACCTGAAATAATTCTATTTCTCCTTATCATACACAGCGTTAGAGACTACCATTCAGCAATTTGAAGAAAAATGGCAGCAGACGAAGGAAGAGATTGAGCTTCTTCAGGACTTACAACAAACTTTGCGCTCTGTTCAAGAAAACAGACCAAGGTCAAATTGTGCTTCAGTATCTTCGTCTCCTTTAAGAGTTACCTTTTCCTAAGCCAAAAATTGGGCATAGTTGCAAGCAGGCTGAGAACGAGAGCCAGGCTGTGAAAGCCACACATCTCCAGCACAGGTCCCGTGTCTCTGGTCTGCACGCTCTGATCCTCACCAGCTCACTCCGGTACATGCCTCCCTCTTCTCTCACTTCTGCCTCCTCTCCGACAAAATGTTTCTCAGGTTCCACTTCAGTAAATTGGATCAAGCCTCCCATATCTCCCAACCTGTGAACTAAACCCTTCCCTGGCTTCCTGCTGACACATGGCCTCCACCCGCACACTCCAGTGATCGTGGTCAGCGGTCACCAACCTTTGGACCTCAGGGGCCACCAGTGTCCGCAGACCACCAGGTGGCGACCACTGATCTGGGTTGTTCCAGTAACACACCAGGTGCCCCTAGCCCCAGGGCCTTGTGCACATCCTGTTGTGAAGTCTTAGCTGCTCTTTTGCCTTCTTCCGACTGCTCCCTCTGCAGATCTTATCACACAGGTTCTCCCACTCACTCCATCTGAGAGTGCTTTTCCTTCATAACCCCTCCCAGTATCACCCACTGTACCCCACACCGCCCTGGTGGAGGGTAGGTTCTGAGGGCAGGAACTCGCTGTTCTGTTTGCTTCCCGCATGCTCCATAAATGTTCAATGAATACATAAACGGTTTTTATCTTTTGAGACTATTTTTAGCCTATAATGCCTCTTAGATATAATAAATTTGAATATTTTATCTTATTTGTACCAAATTTGCCTGTCGTCTTGTCACAAAGTCTGCTTTTTAAATTTATTTTCAGCGACGGTCAACACATGGACATACATCATCTTCAAAATAAATATTGAAATTTAATATTGGACTCTGAATAAGAATATCAGTGAGAATATGTAAGGATGAAAAAAAAAATGATAGTTATGATTTTTCTCAACCTTACATTCACATTTCTAATTTTTTACTATAGTATCCTAATTCACAATAATGCTACTTTTCTTATTATTGTTAATTCTCATCCAAGGTATTTTCCATTGATTTCTTAGAGTGGAAGGGAGGGGGAGAAACAGAGAGAGAAACATCCATGCGAGAGAGAGACATCAATTGGTTGCCTCCCACATGCACCCTGATCAGAGCCAAGGATTGAGCCTGCAAATGAGGTATGCCCATGACCAGAATTGAACGCAGGAGGCTATATCCACTGAGCCAGATTGGCCAGGGCATTAATGCTACATTTCAAAATGAGTTTGATCTAAGTCTCAGCATGATGCCTGGAATGAAATAAGTACTCAAAGAGTATCTGTTCAGAGAAGAATATGATGTAGGCGAAAGAGAATGGGTCCATACCTGTTGTAAAGACAAACCTAGTCCAAGTCATTCTTACCTGAGGGACAAAATCAAAGCCAGCGGTTTTCAAACCTGCACATCAGAATCACCTGGGGGACTTAAACTAATAGCCAAGACTCCATACCAGACCCACTGCATCAAGTTTCCCCTGGTCTACATGGCAACTAACTCCGCTTCTGCCCCTGATAAAGAAGTGCACTAACAATCCCTCTTTTGGAAAAACTGCTCTTCGAAACTGCTGTTTTAGAATTCTGCTATTTTTGCTAGTCCCTCTGCTATTTTCAGACTGTAAAATAACTTTGTTTTTTTGCTTGAATAGAAAAGATAAACTTAAGTGTCTGACCTTGCAAGCTAGCCAATCTAACATAAGGAACTGATACGCTGATATTGATGCCAGGTGCCTGTATAGATATGATACTCAAGGTTACAGGTGTCTGTATGGATATGACAGGTTTGCTATATATGATATGTACTCAAGGTTATAAGCTGTCTACAAAAATAACCTACACAGCCGAAACCGGTTTGGCTCAGTGGTAGAGTGGACTGAAGGGTCCCAGGTTCGATTCCAGTCAGGGGCATGTACGTTGGTTGCGGGCACATCCTCGGCAGGGGGTGTGCAAGAGGCAGCTGGTTGGTGTTTCTCTCTCATCGATGTTTCTAGCTATCTCTCTCCCTTCCTCTCTGTAAAAAAATCAATAATATATATATTAAAAAAAAGAAAAGAAAGAAAATAAGCCTCCTATTTTCAATTTAAAAAAAAAAATAACTCACACAAAGAACTAGAAGGCTATCAAAAATAAATACTCCCTTCAGTGTTCAGGATTCGCCAGAGGTAACCTGCTCTGAGCCTGCGCTGTGCGCAGTAAGGATGACGCCTAGCTGACTGCCTCCTTCAGGCTCTTGTCCAGCTCGCGGATTTGCGATGCAACAACACTGCATCCTATAGCAAAGCTTATCGGAGTAATCGTTTTGACTTCATGGTCTTTATTTTAAAGAAAACCTCTGTTCCCCCACCTTTATTTTCCAATTTAATCTGTCATACACAATACTACTTTGGCACAACGCAGCTTGTGCTTTGCAGTCATAAAGTAAGCAAATGTCAGGCAAACCTAGACCTGGTTTTGTACCTTAGCTGTGTCATTTAGTACTGAAAACTTTAACCAAATGGTAATCTACCTCAGCCCAATCCCGCCTACCTTACAGTACAAAATGTGGGCATGAAAAAAATGTATGTGCAGCACAGGGCATGCTGCTTGGCACCACGGGAAATACCTTTCCCACACACATGTCCTCCCCTTGCCAGCATTTCCACCATCAGCCCTGGCTTTTCTCCCTCTACTCAACCAGACTTGCTTATGTCAGGCTCCGGAAGGCTCCTCCGCCTTTGCTTGTGCCATTTGACATTCAGTCTCTTAGGTTTTCTCTATCACGAAAAGCTGTTTACAGATGTTACTGTGTTCACTCCTAAACCTTTCCTATAATGTATACTTTCCCAGAGGGCAGGGACTATTTGTGTCTTTTCCTTCGCTCATAAGTACCCCAAAGGATTCAGATATACTTTTCTGCTGTGACAGCTCAACTGTATTATCTTTCAGCAGGAATAAAATCAAAGGATTTCTATGGGGGTTTGTGTAGTTAAGCAGCTGACACATGTTCATGATGGTATCTATTTTTAGCCTGATACCTGTTTTTTTAAGTTGTTGCAAATTATGTGTAAAACCATGTTAACTATGTTTAAGTGCACAGTTCTGTAGCATCAAGTACATCCACACTGTTTTTGCTACCCCCACCCCGGTCCATCCACAGAACTCTTCACCTAGCACAACTGCAGCTCTGTGACTGACTCCCCATTTCCTCCTCCCGGAGCCCCTAGCAACCACAAACTACTCCGTCTCGGACAGTGACCAGGTACGTCTCATAAGTGGAATCACACAGTCTTTGTCCGCTGGCGACTGGCTTGTTGAAACTAGCGTAATGTCTTCAAGGTTCATCCAAGTTGCGGCATGTGTCAGGATTCCCTTTCTTTTTACGGCTGCATGGTACTGGTTTTTGAGGGGAGTGGTGGAGCAACTACATGCCTCTTAACAGACAACTTTATTAATATGTCATTCTGCACATTACATAAATACAACCTACACATTAGAATATCAAACATTGTTCCAGTAAAAAGATCAACAGAACATTTAGGGCTATTTTAGGAAATATGAATACTTTGGCTTTCATTATTACATCAGATGAAAAAAGCAATTCAAAGAATAGTTTTTATCTCTATGATTAACAACAAAACCAAGTAGAAAAATAAGTATATTTTTTTAAAAAGATACTCAAACAATTTTGAGAAACTTATTCCTGTTCTCTTCACTACATACAAACTCACACAAATTAATAATATGAGAAGTGGTTCTTCACAAATATTTGTTCAATTTATGAACCATGTATGGAAATGGACCTACTTTAATTTGTGCTTTTCATAGTCCTTTTTTCAAGTAAGAGCAATAGTAAACATACTGAAGTTTATGTTTTGTCCAGATCAAAATAAGCCTAAAGAAGAGTGATTGTTACAAACACTATCCATCCTAATTAATATAAGAAAAGTTCTATCGTGATACAAAACTAATTCTAATCTAATCACTGGACTTCACTCACTAGCAACATGGTCAAGAAAAGGGGGCTGGGACTTCTAGATTTGTATATATTTACCTGCCAATGAATGTCTAGTGTCGGGTCCTCCCTGCTACACAAGCACTTATAAACACGGCTAAAAACAATAGCCGCCACATCTCTTCACCCTCTTGCTAATTTGGATCTGAAAATGTATTTAGGCTCCAAGTTCAGAAGGGAGGACCTCCTAGGCAGGAAACAATTTCCTAAGAGAACTCCCACAAATAAAAATGAATCTGTGGGTTGGAGGGCAGAGCAGAGGGTTGTTCTTAAAGCAAATTCAACTAATATGACAAAACTCACTTCATAACAAATCACACTTCATAACCAGACCCCCAAAAAACAAAACAAAAAATCCCATAAGTTTGATCCTTTTTTAAGGTCCAATTGTGCTAAATATTAGACCTGACACAATTAAATGGAGAGGAAAACCAAAGGTAAAAGCTGGCGAAGTTTCAAATAAGCAAACTGGTGATAGATTTGGCTTAGGTGAGAGAGAAAACCAATTCCATTAAACCCTGTGAGGTGCTTCTAAGAACCTTTTCTTTGAGTCAAAGGCAGGAGAACTGATGACATAGCAAGCCACAATTTAGGAAGGCAAGAGTCTACTGAGTATATCATTGTTTTAGAGGAAAAAGTGTGTATGGAGGAGGGAGCAATTTAAACTCAAGCTCTCAAATTTTATCTTAATAAAATAAAACATAGTTAAATAGTAGTGGAGATCCTAATTTATAAAAGATTCACCTTTGTCCAAGTTTCTTTCATTATCAACTTTTCACAGACAGTTCTAAATTACTAATCTTTATGTGCTTAAGTCTTAAGAGAAAGCTTGACTAATCTATAAATTTATCTTTACATAATTATCATTTCAATATTTAACTCATATTAAATTCAGTATTATTTTCATACACCATGAAGTTAAGAAAAGTCCATCAATAGTGCAAACACAAAAATAAAAGCCTGAAAATATCTCCGCTAATCCTTCACAGTAAGGCAGCTGAACTAACAACGCAGCAATTCAATAAGTCCCAAAGTCAGCATCTTTAATTCATAGTGGGGCCTGTATGTCTCACTCACAATTCACAAACTACCCCCACCCCTAGTGTCAAACAGATTGTTGATACGTTAGCCAGGAGAGGTGCCACAAACTTCCCCTTTCCAAGTTCATAAATTCCTCTAAACAACCAGCTGAACTTTCACCCTTTCTAGTGTTCCAAACAAACCGACAGTCACATTTAAAATATACCTGTCTGGAAACAAGAGTTGTTTAAAGTTCAGGAAAAGCTGTATATCCTTCATATATTCCTACCCGGAGAAGGTGTCTCAGATATGAAGAGACAGCCTGATGGGTTTACCTGCGGCACATCACCAGGAGCGCACAAAACACACCATCCCAGTGCCCAGGGCACTCACACATAACCCGCAGCCTTGGCTTCAGTTCTTAAAGGCTCCACATTTACTGGCTTTAGCAATGAATTCCTTTAGCAGAGGGCCATCCATTTGCCAAAATGCTGCAGTCTGTGTAACTTCTGTCAAATGATTGATGCAAAACTTAAAGCAGAATTCTTCTAAATCCTGGACACACACAACAAAAATAAAAACAAGAAGAGGTCTTTTTAAATTAACCTTGATTAAATAACTTCTCTCCACACCATTCCCCTCCAAGTGCTTCCCCCTCCCCCAGAAAAGACAGCTGAGTCCAGAAACCTCAAATTAGGCAACAAGTGACCACAGGTAGGCGTCAGAAAAGCACACACTGCTTACTCACAACTCAGTGACAGCAACGGCTCCCTATCTCGTCTGAGTCTTCAAAACACACCCACGTGCACACACACAGCCCGTGAGGGAGTTTCCTCATGGTTATCACACAGTCTAGTCTTACTTGACGATATGATTTTAAAAGCTAATGCGACTTTAGTCCCTATCATATGTTTCACCACATTCAAGAAGTCAGAGAAAAGAATTAAGATATGGGTTATTTAATGAGAGACTATAAGAATTAGATTAGTGTTGAAGAAAGAGGTGTAGTCAACCTAAAGTGACACATTAAAAAAATTTCCAAGGACCTTAAATTCACTTTCATGCTCTCCTAAATACAAATGCCTTCAAGAATAATATACAACTTCCATCACACCAATTTCTTAGATGATTAACAGGAAGAATATTCAGAGATTGGGTTTTCAGTCAGACAAACGGAAGTCACCAACCACCACCTTCAGGAAGGTAAACCAGAACCATTTAAAAATCGATTTCTGCCCAATACATCCTGTCAGCCCCAGCAAGACGCTAATGCTGTTTGCTCCTCTGTATGTTGGAACATATATTAAATTAATGAGGTACCAGGAATATATACCAAGACTAAGTACATAAAAGCAATCCTACTAATAACTCATCACAAATAGCTTGATTTTTATCACTTGGCTGGATACTGTGAAGATACTCAGGGACTCAACATTTAAACGGTACAGTCTTGACTTCACGTTTCCAGTAACCATGAAATGAGAATTTTAGGCAAAATGGGGAAGGACTCACACAAACATGGACATACACCTCTTTTGCTCCCTCAGTGCAGACCTCTCAAACAAAGGCCCTTTGTCTCCCCTCCAGGAATATAACCAGTAGGAGATAAACGCCATCTAATGTGGACTAGCCAGCCACTGGCAGAGTTTTCTAGATAATTCAAAATGCATTTAAAACGTTAGCACAATCTCTGAATCCATATTTTTAATAAGAGATACCGAATGGGTTGAATAAACTTGCAACTGAATGCTCTGTGTATTATATTAAAATAAAATGCTAAACTATATAAAACATTCTCACGTTAATATTAAAGAAAAAGCACTACTCCTGGTATTTTATAACCCAGAGGTTAATAAATAGCTCTAGGGACTAAATTATTCCACAGGAAGGTAAGTTATACTCTGATTTTATTTATCAAAACTAGAAAACTAGTTTATCCATAACTTAGGAAGAAGTAGCCAGTCATGAGCAAGAAAGTTGTTCAAAACCATGTAATATATCAGATAAGGATGTTTAAATATTAAGTTTTAATTATATAACTTCAAGTTCAAAGGGAAAGAAGCCCGGCCAGTGCTACTCAGTGCTACTCAGAGGGCGAGTACTGACCGGTGGACCAGGAGGTCACATTTGGTTCCCTGTCAGAGCACATGCCCAGGCTGAGGGGTCAATCCCCAGAAGGGGACATGCAGGAGGCAGCAGATAGATATTTCTCTCTCTCTCTTTCATCAATAGAAACTTTAAAAAAAAATGCAAACTGCTTCTAATTACAAATCCATTCATATATCAATAAAAATAGTTCTATCAAACTGCCTTCGAATTGGTGAGATTTCTCAATATTCAACAAATGTTTAACCGTTTCAAACAGAAGTCTAACCAGGGCCCTGGTTGGTAGGGCTCCGTGGTTGGAGCACTGGTACCACGCACGGAAGGGTGGCAGGTTCAGTCCAGATTAAGAACATACTGGCACCAGTACCTGTGCTGCGGGTTCATCTCCAGCCCCAGGCCGGGAGAGCGGGAGGCAGCCTGCAGACACCTCCCCCTCCCTCTCCCTCCCCCTCCCCCTCCCCCCTCCTCTACCTCCCTCCCCTCTACCTAAAAGCAATGGAAAATATCCTCAGGTGAGACTTAAAAAGAAAATTCTAACTAGAGAATACTGAAAATAATCTAAATATCCATTGTTTAAGAAACTAATTGAACCTTGGTGAAGGAAGATCTATGGAAAAGGAAGCATTGAAAGCACTTGGAAAGAGAAACTGGAATATGCAAATTCATTTGCATGAATCAGAGTGGCATAGCCAAGCAAATTAATTGAAAAAACCAATGCCCGGAACCAGTTTGCCTCAGATGTGTGAATTAGATAAACATCTTTCTGATAATTCTTAAATATTGTAAGAATCTACATGATCTGTTCAGCGCATTTTGCAAATGATCAGATCTCCAATTGCTTAGAAAAAAAATGTGATTCATATATAATCAATACATCCTACCTAATAAAGAGGGAATATGCTAATTGACCGTCAAGCCATAGCAAGATGGATGTGCCTACAGCAGAGTGGGGGTCCCGTAACACAAGACGGCTGTTCCCACAGTGGAAGCCGAGTTCCCCTAACGTGCCTTAACGAGCAATCAGCAGGGACCTGAGGCTGCGCGGCACTGGGCCGGGGCAGGGGGCCTGAGGCTGTGCCCCTGCCTGGTGCGGCTTCACAGGGAACTTCAGGCTGCGACCCCCACCTGGCAGGGCTTGACGGGGAACCTCAGGCCACACCCCCTGCACCAGCGCCAGACTGGGGGACTCAGGCCATACCCCCCCGCCTGGTGGGGCTAGACAGGGGACCTTAGGACATGCTCCCTGCCCAGCAAGGCTGTGGGGGAACCTCAGGGCACACCCCCCCCGCCCCCGCTGCCCTGGTGCCAGGCTGGAGAACCTCAGGCCACTCCCCGCTAACCTGGTGCTAGGCTGGAAAACCTGAGGCCGCATCCCCCTTGACAGGGGCCTCAAGGCATGCCCCTGCCCCAGCCTGGGGACCTCAGGCCATGCACCCTGCCCTGGCACTGGGCTGGGGGACCAGGGGCTGCCCCCCCCTGCCCCGGGCGGGGCTTGATGGGGGAGCTGAGGCCGCGCCACCCGCCCTGGCACCAGGCCAGGCAACCTGAGGACACGCACCCCACCCAGTGGGGTTTGATGAGGGTGCACCAGCTGGGTATTGATCTAGCCCAATGGGGCTGGGGCCGGCTGGGGCTGGGTCTCCCAAAATTTAAAGGCGTATGGGTGTGCAGGGACTTGACTCTAGTTCCCGTGGCACACTCCAAACGCTGACAGGAGGAAGGTTTTCATATACATTTTACTAATTTTCTTTCATCTCTGACACTTCTATTATAGAGAAAGGGCAAAAAGCAGTATTAAATTATTTCTTCTAATCCCTTTTAATATGCACAAATTTCGTGCACTGGGTCACTGGTCAACTATAACAGGATTGCTGGGCTTTAAATAAAAGCTTTCCAAGAAGGACAAGAAGGACAGAATGAAAGAGTTTTCTCAAAGCCCACTGAGTAGGGAAGTGGGATATGCAAATCTAACACAGTATTATTATTAATGTTTTAGAACTTACGTCCATGTTTATGGCATCTTGTGGTGAGATTATTATAAAGGCAAATAGCGTGAAACATCAGATTTGTTGTAATTAGCAAGGAAGATCAAAATTAAAAACTGCTATATTGAAATAATTTATAATTTCATTCTAAATTTTAAATATTTGATTTAATTATTTTAGTCACTATATTAGTACATATCAAACAAGTTGTTTTTCCTTCCTTCCCACAGATTTTCTTTAGTAACAAAAAGAGAATGATGGTCTTAATATCATCTTAAAAATGTTTTATTTATGATTTTAAAGAGATAGTCAGAGAGAAACAACAATTTGCTGTTCCACCTATTTATACATTCACTGGTTGATTCTTGTATATGCCCTAACTGGGAATCGAACCTACAATCATGGCATATCGGCATGACGCTCCAACCAACTAACTGAGCTACCTGGCCAAAGCTTAATATCAACATCTTAAAAATGCAAATGTATTTGATGGAGTTATCGGTCCTAATACACCCACACGAAAACAGCGAACGCTCAGGCCTCCTGGGGAAGGCTGCCTTCCTGTCACAAGCCAACCTCACACACGCAGATGACAAGAGATGGCGAACCATAACCAACTGTCCAAACTTGTTAAAGTAATTGTCAAACAAAGCCTCTAACCTGTATCTAGAATTCATTTTATACTATATCAAATACAAAATATTTCAGATTGAAGTTTTTTTTTTTTTTAAGAATGTATTTACATATCGTGTCATATGGAAAAAATAGAGAAAGGTTCTTTCTCTCGTTATCCCAAACATATTTTACAGTCTACTGGTCATAGCTTATAATTTGGCCCACAGAAAGAAGAAAAAAAATGCTGACCATCTGATTTTAGCATAAAGTTTTCCAATACTCACATCCCAAACCACTTTTGGAATTACATTTTTCGGCTCATATTTATGGCTTCCCAACAAAAACAAAATTCTAAGATATAAGTTACTCAACAAGTAGGATTTTCTGGAAAATTCTCTCATCTTATTAAACAAATAATACTTCCCAACTGTTCCTCCTAAATTTCAAATATAATAGAAAACAAAAATTTCCTAAAACATGATAAACAACATAAAGTGATGAACAAAAACAGATCAAACCTCAGAGGGAAGGTAGGAGAGGGGAGGGTAAAGGGGAAGAGATCAATCAAAGGACCTGTATGCATGCATATAAGCCTAACCAATTGACACCAGGGGAGCAGAGGCATGAGTGAGTGAGGGGAAGGTAATGGGGATGAGGACACATAAATAATACCTTAATCAATAAATTAAAATGCAAAAAAATTCATGAAATAGTATAAACATTTCAAATTTTTTATAATGTGACACAGAAGTACCTCAAGACAATGTTTTACTCACATTTTCTCCCTTAATGTCAATATTTATTCAAATTTATGCTACGGGAATACAAGTGCTCCTTCTCCAAGTCCTTCTTTACTACATAGAAAGCTTCATTCATAATGAAAGGACTCCACAATAGTTAATTTTAAAAACTCTTCATAAGTAGTGAGTCAATACATTTTTGTTGCTTTTATGTGTGCACATTTGCTTAAAGATTCTTTTGTCAAAAAGTGTTTGAAGGAACATATTTTCCATATTGAATGTGTTATAAAGTTTTTTAATAAGCACATCTTCATGATTACATGTTTCAAATACATTCATTCATGAATTTAACTCAATGTATATTTTTAATACTAACTACATGCCCATATTGTGGCAGACTCTGGGAGATCCCATGCATTTGTGGTCTCAAATAATGGGTTTTATTTTTAATGTGTTTATAATTAATTGAGAAAAAAACTAGTCAGGGAAATGATCAGCTAACTTAAGACTTTTCTATAAACTTTCTGGGGTACATGTTAGCTAGAAGTGAGGAAGAAAGTTTCAGCAACTAGAGATGAAATGTTTGCCTCTGTCCAGATGGTTTTAGTCAGCAAGATCACACCCCAAAATGTGGAGCTCATTAGCAACGGGGAGGAGTATGTAGAGACACAGACAAGATTCTAAAATCAATCACAAAATGGAGAGGAAAGACACTGGCAATTTATATCATCAGGTGGAAATTAAATCTAAGAAAATTTATTATAGCATGTCTAATAAAGAAGCTCATACTATCCGAGAAAGGGTAGGAGAAAAAACTATACTTCCACTTTCTCTTAAAAATCCCTTTTGATTATTCCATTTGTTGAAAAGGCTAGAGAGAAAGTCAGCTATATTTGACCTTATCAAATATTTATAATAGTAACATAATCTCAAATAAAAATAGGACACATTTTGAAAGCACAAGACATAATGGTGCACTCTAATCCCTAAGTGTGATGGGGAGGAAGCTGTCCTCCATCTCTCCACGGCCACAGCTGCAGATCCTTTCAGGTGTTCGGTCAATTCCCTGGTACCGGTATTCTGACTCCGAATATGATAACAGATTACTTATAATACTAAACAAATTGCGCCCTATAGGGTGGAGATCTTAAGTAGATATCATGAACTTCAAAGCTACTGATCTCTATATTCCCTGTGAATTTGTAACAGCAACCATACCACCCTTTAGTTCGTTAAGCGTCCCTAAAGCTCCCTTTGGGTGGTTCACAAACATTTGTCACCCAGAGCCTCTGTGCCAGGCACCACCGGGGCACAGATGAATAAGACCATTCCTGCTCATGAGGAGCTATGGTTCTTCCCTTCCAGAAAACGCACATAAACACAAAACGTCAGACTCCCAAAGCCCTTTCAATCACAGTCTTAAGAGATCCATGAATCCTAAAATTAAGAATTCAATCCAGTGTAAATAAAAAATAGACAAAAAGGATTCCAGAGCAAGCTCTTAACACATGAATAACTGTGTTGTTAGACAATGGTAGAATTTCAGAACATATGCAGATATAAATCATATGGCATCCATGGCTTACGACAGGGTAGAGCGGGGAACAGCAAAGTGGCCCTGAAAGATACGTATGCTGACCTTGAGGAAAACCTGAACTAAAATCTGTGGTTTGTTAGTCCAATTAGTGTGCACTTCATATTCCACCCAGCAGTACAGCTGCTGGGACCTCAATTTCTTATCTTGGAAAGAAAAAGAGAATAACAATTTTGAAACTAAGAACAGAAAAGAAAGAAGCAAGGCCGGATTTCATTGTTCAGGGATCAGTCACTTCACTGATTCCTAAGTAGAAAGGAGGTTACTCATCATGGTCCTTGTCAAAGTGAGAAAAAGACAGAAAGGGGCACACAGGGACTTAGGGTGGTTCGAGTTTCTGTTTGTGGTTTTACATTACCTCTGCGTCGTATCTGACTGCAGCAGAGAATAATGAGAAGGCATTCTCCACCGTGATTCCTTGCTTGATAATGTGCTGACAAAGTTTTTTCAGTCTGTTTTCACAGTAAGATGTCGCCAAATCCAAAAGACCTAAAAGTTAAAAATAGAGCAGTTTTAATAAAGTTTACAATAATGTGCCATAATTTAAACATATATATCAATACATACATATATGTATATGTACTTTCTTTTGTTTCTGGTACACAAAGTAATGTAGGTAAGTCAGAAGTTTCTTAGTCAATACTTGAATTTTATTAAGTTCTCTTTGTTACTCCTTACCTCCCCAACTCCCCAAACCAACCTCGCTTCTACTCACTTTATACAATTCCTTCTATAGTGCAGAGAAAGGCAAAAAAGGAAATTTTCCATTCATTTTGTTTCCAAAACAACATGTTAAATCCATTAAAAAATTAAAATAATCCCACAAAAATAATTTTGGACTAATTTAATGTCCAAAATTATTAACCACTAGTGGCCCAGTGTATGAAATTCATGCGCGGGGGTGAGGGGCAGTCCCTCAGCTCAGCCTGCACCCTTTCCAATCAGGGACCCCTTGGGGGATGTCCGACTGAAGGTTTAGGCCCAATTCTAGGCAATCAGACGTCCCTCTTGCAATCTGGGACCGCTGGCTCCTAACTGCTCACCTGCCTGCCTAATAGCCCTTAACCTCTGCCTGCCTGCCTGATTGCTCCTAACTGCCCTCTCCTGCCAGCCTGATTGCCCCTAACCACCTGCTGGCATGATCTCGCCCCCAACTGCCCTACACTGCTGGCATGATTGCCCCTAACTGCCTCTGCCTTGGCCCCCACAACCATGGCACTGTCTGAAAGGAAGTCGGACGTCCAGAAGATGGCTGGTTGTCCCAGTCTAATTATCATATTACCCTTTTATTAGTATAGATTATATAGGATAGAATTGCTTAAATGGGAGGAAAAGCCTTTTTCTTCAGGAGGAGATGCTCTTGGCAGACAAAACTACATAATCCCTATATTTGGACTGTCAGCCAGCCATATGCACTATACCGCCAAATTGGTCATTAAAAAATTGAATTGCTTTCTTACACCTTACACCAGTGGTAAGCAAACTCATTAGTCAACAGAGCCAAATATCATCAGTACAACGATTGAAATTTCTTTTGAGAGCCAAATTTTTTAAACTTAAACTTCTTCTAATGACACTTCTTCAAAATAGATTCACCCAGGCCGCGGTATTTTGTGAAAGAGCCACACTCAAGGGGCAAAAGTTTGCCTTCCATGGCCTTACACTAAGATGACCAGATATCTCGCTTTTGGCGGGACAGTTCCAATTTTTAACAATTTGTCCCGCCAAAAGCGGGATGTCTGGTCACCTTACCTTACACCAAACAGCTGTGGCCCTTAAAACCACTTCTCAGCTCCTACCTTAGGTTCTGCCTTCACAGTTCACCCAGATTAGGTTCTGATTGGTCAGTTTCCATGCCAGTCAGTGTCAAAATCTCTGCCTCCTAGGCAGCAATTGGCTCCTCGCAGTTCACCCAGATGTTGTTCTGATTTAGTCAGTTTCTATGCCAGTCAGTGTCTCTGGGCCTATATCCGGGTCTGATCAGAGAGGCAGGCCTGATCAACAGCCATCCCTGGCTGCTGGTAAGCAAGCTGAACTGCTGATCTCTCGGAGAGAGAGAAGCCCAGCTGCTGGCAAGACCTCGAGAGAGAGCAGCAGGTTCTGATCCACAGCTTCTCGCTCTCTCTCTTGGGGCCTCACCAGCAGCAGTGATGCCACTGATCAGCCCCACTTCTCTCTCTCCCCGAGAGGTCAGCAGTTCAGCCCGCTCACCATTCCCCGCCCACCGGAGCCTGCTACGCATGCATCCTGGCATTCAGTTGAGCCTTGGGTCATTACAGGGTTTTTATATATTAGGATAACTATATAATATCTTTATTTTTAAAGATGTTTACTTCAAATATTTTTTAAAAGCTAATAAAGCTGAAACTCTTCATTTTTCAATACTATAAGAAGATGAGGAGCTATATTTCTGACCATGTGATGTGGCCAGTCCCAATGCGGCTGAGTACCTATAGCATCTTCAGGCGGCAGGTCCACCGTGTCCGTGTAGAGGAACTGAAGGAAGGCACGATACACTGGGTAAGAGAACTGGTCTATTTCTATCACTTCTTTCATATCCTCGTTCCAATAAGACTGAAACATGGATCGAAAGTGTTCACACCTAAAACGGGAGAGAAAAAGTCATTTCAGTTGATGGAATCAGATAAACAAATATTAGAAGTATCTTTACTACTAGTATATTTGGGATTCCACACACCAGGATCATGAATCTAGCTAGCACTCTAAAAAAATATTCAATGTGCAAGAACTTTTATATTTGCCCTTTATGTACACTTATTTTCATTTTTTAAAATCTTCAATCAAGGATATGTTTTCATTGAAATTTGGAGAGAGGAAGGGAGAATGAAACATCAATGTGAGGGGGAAACATCAACTGGTTGCCTCCGGTACACGCCCTGACCAGGGATTGAACCCACAACCTAGGGATGTGCCCTGACAAGGAATCAAACTCAACCTTTTGGTGTGTGGGATGATATTCCAACCAACTGAGCCAGCTGGCCAGGGTACGACTCTCATTTTTTATGAGTGCTTCCTATGAACTATTAAGAATTATATGTAGCCCGGCCGGCGTGGCTTAGTGATTGAGCATCGACCCATGAACCAGGAGGTCACATTTCGACTTTGGTCAAGGCACATGCCAGGGTTTCGGGCTTGCTCCCCATCAGGGAGCATGCAGGAGGCAACACATTCAATGATTCTCATTATTGATGTTTCTATCTCTCTCCCTCTCTCTCTCTCTCTGAATTCAATAAAAATATATTTTTAAAAATAATTCTATGTAGAGCCTAGGACTGCCTAGCACTTGTGCATTACTGCTGTTTCCATTTGACAGTCCCCATTCATATCAAGACATCTTGCTCACTTGTTTTTTTTTAAATGTATATGAGCTCTAGCTTGTTTGGCTCAGTGGATAGAGCATTGGCCAGGGGACTGAAGGGTTCCAGGTTCGATTCCAGTCAAGGGCACATGCCTGGGTTGTGGGCTTGATCCCCAGTATGGGGTGTGCAGGAGGAAGCCAATCAATGAGTCTCTCTCATCATTGATGTTTCTATCTCTCCCTTCCTGCCTGAAATCAATAAAAATATTTTTTAAATGTATAGAAATACATTTTAAATAATGAAATTAAAGAAAATTTAAAAATGAGATTTCAAACATATCACTATAAAGTAACACATTTAAATGATTCATTTGTGGTTTTGTTTTGTTTTTAATCCTCACCAGAAGATATTTTTTCCATTGATTTTTAGAGAGAGTGGGGGAGAGAGAGAAAGACAGAGAGAAATATTGATGTGAGAGAAGCACATTGAGGGGCTGCCTCCTGCACAAGTCCTGACCAGGGTCCGAGCTGGCAAGGAGCATGTAAAAGAGGTTATGTGCCCTTGACTGAAACTGAAACTGGGACCCTTCGGTCTGCAGGCTGATGCTCTATCCACTGAGCCAATCTGGCTAGGCTGTTTATTTGTGGTTTTTAAATATTATTATTATATTCATTTTTAAAAAAATTTAAGTCAAATTTATTGGGGTGACATTGGTTAATAGGATCATACAGGCTTCAGGTGTGCATTTCTTTATTACAGGATCTGTATACCCACCACCAAAGTCAAATCATCTTCTGTTACCAGGTAACACTTCCCTCCCCACTTCCATTTGGCAACCACCATGATGTTGTCTGTGTCTATGAGTTTCAGTTTTATATCCAAATATGAGTGAAATCATATAGTTCTTAGCTTTTTCTGCCTGACTTATTTCACTTAGCACAATACTAGTATTCTCAAGGTACATCCATGTGGTTACAAATGGCAGTACTTCATCTTTTCTTATGGCTGAGTAGCATTCTATAAAATATATGTACCACATCTTCCTTATCCAATCCTCTATTGTAAGACACCTTGGCTATCTCCATGTCTTGGCCACCGAGAACAATGCTAATCAGAATATTTTTTTTTAAAATATATTTTATTGATTTTGTACAGAGAGGAAGGGAGAGAGATAGTTAGAAACATCGATGAGAAAGAGTCATCGATCAGCTGCCTCTTGCACACCCCCTACTGGGGATATGCCCGCAACCAAGGTACATGCCCTTGACCGGAATCGAACCCGGGACCTTTCATTCCCAAGCCGACGCTCTATCCATTGAGCCAAACCGGTTTCAGCTAATCAGAATATCTTAAAACTGTTTTAAATGTTAACTGGATTGCATTTAAACTAATTATTGTTTCATTACCTTTCATTTCCTTCTCTTTCTGATTCGTCTTCAAAATGGTAGGCTACTACTCCTATTTTGTTTCTTTGCTTTGCCTTGCCCCTTTCCTCTCTTTCCAAGCTGTTACCAATCTATACACACACACACACACACACACACACACACACACACACTCTGAGTGGCCAGATTATTATGTTCTCTGAATACATAATGTGGCCACTCAGTGCATATCCTATATAATAAAAGGCAAATATGCAAATTATCCCCTCGACCAGTTCGACCAGCAGGCAGGCCAGCCAACACACACACACACACACACACACACACACACACTGAGTGGCCAGATTATTATGTATTCGGAGACCATAATAATCTGGCCCCTCAGTGTAAAAGGCTGTGTCCATCTGTCCAACCGGTAGCTATGATGCGCACTGACCACCAGGGGACAGATGTTCAATGCAGGAGCTGCCATGATGTGCACTGGCCATTTAAAAATAAATGACACCACAGACCTGGCACCAACACTCAGCTTCTCCCAAGTGGAACATAGGCCCTGCCACCTCCCCGAAGCAACACCCACCAAGCCGCAGCCAATGCTGCCAAGACCCCATGCGGCCCACTGCCTAGCTCAGCCTGGAAACAGTCACTGTGGGCGCCAGGTAATGACGTCACGTAATGCTTGGCTTCCTCTCCCTAGCGACTAGCCTCCTTGGAGTTTCTTCAGCCCAGGAACCCGACTTGCTTTATAGCCAGATACAATGCAAACACTTTACAGTTTAACCAAATGTTTGTGAAGTGTTTCCTGTGCCTCATCCCATTTGATCCTCACAGAAGTTCTGGAGTAGGTAGATAGGAGACTCGGTAGACGTGAATAGTGATATTAAAATATTTCTTCTATAATGGTAAGATATGTACACATATAATACCTTAATTAAAAAAATAAAAATAAAAAAATAAAAAAATTTCTTCTAATTAATTTCCTTCAGTGTGCATGAATCCGTGCACTTGGACACTAACTTACTTATAGTCACATATTTCAAGAAAACCTAAGGGCTTCTTTTTGTATTGTATTAACATGTACAAATCTACCTGTAAATTCAGAAACTGATTTCTGAATATAGATTTTCTATAAAAGTATGACTTACTTTATAGGTTTCAAAAACCATCTTTTTAAATCCTTTTAAAATGAGATACATTATAAACACAAAATACTTTCAAAATCCATTCAGAATACTAAAAGAATGGCCATTTACCTTAAAAAAAATTATTTTATCTGAGAAGTAAAAAGAAATGGATATATAAGCAATGAATAATAGATGAAATGGGTCAGAAATCTATACATGAAAGGAATAGACTGGCTGTCCACAGGTTCACAGACATAAACATTTCCAGTTCATCTTTCAATTAATACTTTGGTGCAGATATTTACCCCTTAAGTAATGAATAATATGTGGACTTTTCAATTCCTTTTAACATGTTGTTTTGTAAATAGGTTTTTGACTAAGTTCACAAAAAGACGTGTAAGTGGCCAGTTTAATTCTCAGTAGACTGACTTTGCTTGTGCCTTTTTCTGTAAAGGCAGCCTTAGTGAGCAACAGTCCAACCAATCACTAATAAATATAAAGTTCCTTCACATTTATACCAAGAACTCCTGACATATAGCTAAACCATACTTCCTTAATTGAGAATTATATGTCCCTTGAGCCAGAAGACCACCATTCCAGAGTTTTCTGCATGATAAAAATAAATTTTTAATTAAGAGCAAAAGGAGGTATATATACACTTTCCTTGGCAATCTTTTATGGAGGCTTTTGACCATGTAAATAAGGTTTTTGTTGTAAATAAATATTCACAAGATCCTTCATTTAAAAACAATTTAGACAGCGTGGCCAGGGTTGCTCAGTGGTTGAGCATAGTTGTCAACCAAGATGTCAACAGTTCAATTCCAGGTCAGGGCACATGCCCAGGTTGTGGGCTCAATCCAGGGGGCAGCTGATTGATGTTTCTCTCTCACTGATGTTTCTATCTCTCTATCCCTCTCCTTTCCTCTCTCTCTAAAAAAATCAATTAAAATATATTTATTAAAAAATATATAAACAAATACTTATACTCCTACGTTATGCTTTTTAAAAAGGCCATGTGTGCACATACACACACATGTGCATGCAAAAGTCTTCAATAATGAGTGGATTGATACTATCTGCAAAAAGATTAAGTTGTGTCATTTCCCTCTACTGCCAAAGCTGTTTCTTAATAGTCCCCATTTTATGGAATAACAAGGGAATAGGTATTATAAAAGAAAATAAGGTTATTGATGTCTCAAGCTCATGCAAAAATACCTGATTTTCAAAACAGCTTTATGGACATGGATATATTTCCCATCAATTCTGAACTTTAGGTCAGCAGTTTCTGGGCTGTCAAATTCTTTCTTCAGGGACTCTGCAACTGTTAAAAAATCTTCATGCTCTGAAGGCAACAAACACATTATAAAGACAAAAAAACTCAGGAAACATACTCAACATTTAATAGACTTCAAAAGATAATCATTAACATGAGGGATAATTCCACTTGATTTTTTTCAAAAGAGATCATGCCTTACTTGACAAATCAATTTCACAGCATGAAAATAAGTGTCCAAGTGTATAAACTACAAAAAATACGTATTTGGTAAGATCAAATAGTACTAGTCTTACATACTATTAGTCATCAGAAATGTATACTTTTTTTGAAAAAAGAAAAAGCTATTGTTAGTCCATGATTACATGACTACTTGGTCAAAACTTGAGTGACTCTCTCCTGGGACTAAAAACTTACCAGTTTTCCTTGACGGGAATACTAAGAACACCTCTGCCCTGTTTTGGGGTCGTTTCAAGGGGTTGCTATGTTCTAATCAAAGAATCCCAAGAAACAAATTCACATTACATGGTAATACTAAGCAGTCATGTTCTTACATAGAGAAAACCCTTTTCTTCAATATTTGAAATCTAAACATCCCTCTTAACCACAAGAATGTACAAAAAATAAGAATTAATGCACACCCTATCTAAAAACAGAGTAAATTTACTTAATAACAAGGCATACTCAAAGGGAACAGTTTTACAAAAATGTGATCTCATTGCCTGATGAGAAGAACTGCTGTTATGATTACAAGTAGATCTATTATTATGAAGAAAAAGAAGTAAAGGCACTTGTCCCAGAGTAGCTCAATGGTTGAGCGTTGACCCATGCACCACAAGGTCGCTGGTTCAATTCTTGATCAGGGCACATGCCTGGGTTGCAGGCTCGATCCCCAATAGGGGGTGTGCTTGAGGCAGCAACCTATGTTTCTCTCTCATTGATGTTTCCATCTCTCTCCCTTCCTCTTTCTAAAATAAATTAAAATAAATAAGGGCAGAGACCTTCCCCCTCCCTTCAAAATCACCAAGCCTTCAGCCCCCTTCATCACCATTTGCCCCTCTTCAGGCCCCTCACCCCTGAAATAAAAGAAAAAAAAATGTAAAGGCACTTGAACAAATCCATGTAACACTTTCTTGTGTTTTATATGCACGGACAAAGAAAAACAAGTAGAAGGCTAACAGGGACCTTCATCGGCACTGAATGCAGGTACAATGGACAGAGACAGTTTCTGACTGCCCACAAGATAAGAATGGTGACTTCACCAAATAACTGAGCTTCTCTCAGGAGCCTGGTGTTACCCGGGGGATGCTTAGAGGAGGGAAAACTCCTAAGACCTAGGCTAAACCTAACAGATGAATTTACCCAGGGGCTCAATCATCAGAATCTCCCAAGGAAATACCATTTGCCTGAGCCCATTACCTTAACCTAGCACACACACAATGCAGAGCTCTCAATGCAGAGTGGAGGGAAGGTCACCACTCTCTCAAAAACCAAGTTTTCTTTGACCCTACAACGATGGTAAAAAAAAAAAAAAAAAAAAAAAAGGGAAATCACTAAGATAGACAGAGTCCAGCAGTCTAGATGGCTACTTCACCCATCCCAACAGCTTTTTATCAATGCCTTCACTTCTGAATCTAGTAATCGGGGTTGAAATACACCTTTCTTCCTCTTAATTCCTGGCAACAAGTATACCTTCTTTCAGAGAAGAAATATTCTTGAGGTGTGAATTCACCAACTGACTTTCTTCCTAGCTATCGCTCAGCTGAAATAATAAATTGAGAGGAAAAAAACACACCAGACTTAGTGGGTAGAGGGAAAGAAGTCATCAAAGTAATATATTCAATGACCATATTTTTTTTTCTAAGCTTAATATTAAAAATATTAGGATGTTCTAAAAAGAATGCCTTTTCAGGATCAGGATTCTAAGACAAAAATCTGAGGAAACTTTTTATAACAGGTCCAGGTTTAGTATATGAGAATCTGAAGATGTGTACAGAGTGCTTTGGTGTGACACATATATGTGATTATGGCCAAATAGTCCCATTCTATGAACTAAATTTTTCTTTGCTTTTTTATTTAATTTATTGGGATAACATTGGTTAACAAATTATATAGGTTTCAAGTGTGTAATTCTCTCTCTCTCTCTCTCTCTCTCTCTCTCTCTCTCTCTCTATATATATATATATATATATATATATATATATATTATTGATTTTTTTACAGAGAGGAAGAGAGAGGGATAGAGAGTTAGAAACATCAATGAGAGAGAATCATAAATCAGCTGCCTCTTGCACATCCCCTACTGGGTATGTGCCCGCAACCAAGGTAAATGTCCTTGACCTGAATCGAACTTGGGACCCTTCAGCCCACAGGCCGACACTCTATCCACTGAGCCAAACCAGTTTCGGCTCAAGTGTATAATTCTATTATATAATACATCATCTGTATACTGTATTGTGCTCACCACCACAAGTCAAATCCCCTTCCATCAACATTTATCCCTCTTTTATCCTCTTCCACCTCCTCTGAAGCCCTCTCTCTCTGGTAATCAATCACCTTATCTACAAGTTTTTATTGTTTTGTTGTTCTTTTTAAGAGAGAGGGGAAGGGAGAGAAAGAGAGAAAAACATTGATGTAAGAGCACAACATCGATCAGCTGACTCCTGTATGCCCCCAACTGGGGGATGGAGCCCATGTGCCCTTGACCAAACTGGAGACCTCCTAGTGATGGGATGAAGCTGATGGAGTCACACTGGGCAGGGCTGTCGTTTTTTTGTTGTTGTTTTTGTTTTGTTTTTTTTAACATATTTTATTGATTTTTTAGAGAGGAAGGGAGAGAGATAGAGAGCCAGAAACGTCGATGAGGGAGAAACATAGACCAGCCGCCTCCTGCACACCCTCCACCGGGGATGTGCCCGCAACCAACGTACATGCCCTTGACCGGAATCGAACCCGGGACCCCTCAGTCCGCAGACCGATGCTCCACCACTGAGCCAAACCGGTTTTGGCAGGGCTGTCATTTTGTTCGTTGCTTAATCCCTTCAACTTTTTCACTCATCCTAGCAAACCCCCTCCCCTCTGACAGCTTTAGGCTGTTCTCTTATCTCTGAGTCTGTTTCTATTTTGTTAGTTTATTTTGTTCATTCAATTCTGCCCATATGTGAACTTATTTCACTTAACACAATGCTTTCCAGGTTCATCCCTGCTGTTGCAAAGGGTAAGATTTTCTTCTCTTTCATGGCTGAGTAGTATTCCATTGTGTAAATGTACCATCGATTTTTAAAAGTTTTTATTGTTGAGAGTAATTACAGCTGTCTCCCATTTCTCCCTCCATTACCCCCTCGAGCTGGTTCCCGCCCCACCCCAGGCCTTCACCACCCTATAGTCTGTGTCCTTAGGTAATGCATATATGCATATTAAATTATTTGGTTGATCTCTTCCAGTCTTCTTCCCTCTGAGATTTGTCAATCTCTTCTGTTTCTACGCCTCTGACTTTATTTTCTTCACCAGTTTATTTTGTTTATTAGATTCCTTCATTTCTTCTTCCTCTTCTAAAAGAATACCTTCAAGCCCAGCTGGCATGGCTCAGTGGTTGAGAGTCGATCTATGAACCAGGAGATCATGGTTCGATTCTCAGTCAGGGCATAGGCTTGGGTTGCAGGCTTGATCCCCAATGTGGGGCCTGTAAGAGGCAGTTGATCAATAATTCTCTCACCACTAATGTTTCCCTCTCTCGCTTCTTCTCCCTTCCTTTCTGAAATCAATAGAAATATGTTTTTTTAAAAAGGAAAGAAAATAAAAAGGAATACCCTTCAACATTTCAGACCCCATCTTTTGTCTGGCATCAGGGGTACTCATGTGGTGGTTAACTCCTTTAGCTTTTTCTTGTCTGTGAAGCTCTTTATATGACCTTCAATTCTAAATGATAGCTTTGCTGGGTAAAGTACTCTTGGTTGTAGGTCCTTGCTTTTCATCACTTTGAGTATTTCTTGCCACTCCCTTCTGGCCTACAAAGCTTCTGTTGAGAAATCAGCCGACAGTCATATGGGCCCTCCCTCGTATATAACTAACTTCTTTTCTCTTGCTGCTTCTAAGATTCTCTGTTTTTAATCTTTGGCATTTAATTATGATATTTATTGGTGTGGGCCTCTCTGTGCTTCCTAGACTTGTAAGTTTGTTTCTTTCACCAGTAGGGGAAATTTTCTGTCATTAATTCTTCAAATAGGTTTCCGATAACTTGCTATCTCTGTTCTTCTGGCACCCCTAATGCTTGAAGTTGTCCCAGAGGCTCCTTACACTATCTTCATATTTTTGGATTCTTTTTTTCTTTTAGCTCTTCTGATTGGGTGTTTTTTGCTTCCTTATATTCCAAATCATTTATTTGATTTCTGGCATCTTCCCCTCTGTTAAATCCATGTAAGTTATTCTTTATTACAGTTAAGTGTATGCTTTATTTCTGACTGGTCCTTTTTCATGTCTCTGAAGTTCTTACTATGCTCCTTAAAGCTCTCATTAAGACCCTTGAGCATCCTTATAACTATTGTTTTAAACTGTGGATCTAGCAGTTTGCTTGCTTCCATTTCATTTAGTTCTTTTTCTGGAGATTTCTTCTGTTCTCTCATTTGTGACATGTTTATTTGTCTCCGCATTTTGGCTGCTTCCCTGTGTTTGTTTCTGTGTATCAGATAGAGTTGCTATGTCTCCTGGAATTGGCAGAGTGTCCTTGTGTAGTAGGTGTCATGTAGGCCCTAGTGGTTCAGCTTCCCCAGTCACCTGAGTTAGACACTCCAAGTGCACCCTGTATGGGTGTGTATACAGTCTTACTGTAGTTGAGCCTTGACTGCTTTGACTGCACAGGGAGGAAATGACCTCTAGGCCAATTGGCTGTGAGGAACAGTTGCAACTACAATGGAAGAGCTGCTGTGCAGGAAATACCCCATGGAGCAGAACTTGTTTCAGTGGAGCTTTGGGACTCACTGAGTCTGCCTCTTGAATGTGTCACTTGTGGATGTGTAGGCTTGTAATCTGGTATGATCTGAAGCTGTCCACTAGGTGCACTGGCTCTGGTGCCTCCCAGGAGGAACAAAGTCAGCCACTGCCTTGGGCCACCCAGCAGGAGCTATAGAGCAATCTGCAGATGGCTGTGCTTGTGTTGGGCTTGGAAGTGCCCAGTAGAGGCCAACCTGTGAAGCAAGGTAGGCTGCTGCTAGTGCCAGAATTGGGCCTCTTATTGATAGGTTTGGGGCACACTGACCCAGCTGCTGCTTGTTTGAGAGGTTTTTGGAAAGTCTAAAGCCTGAGCCAGGACAGTCCATTCATAGGAAAAGTCATTGCTAACAGCTTGGGTGGGGCTGCAAATGGGATGGGGTCTCAAGGAATCACCAGGGTGGAGTGAAGTGTAAGCCAGGTTGGTGGAGCCTCAGATAGGGCACCTGCAAATCAGCCCTATGTCTGGGGATGTCTTGATATGGAAACAATGAATCCCATGAGTACCCCTGATGCCAGACAATCCAGTTCTTCCCCTTATATCCTTGGATTCCCCAAGCCACTGCCTCCACGCTGGTGCTGAGAGAGAGTTAGTCCAAGTAAGTCCATGCACCAGCCCTTTAAGAGACTGCTGGGATTCCAGCAGTCTCGTCACTCAGTCACAAATAAATAAATAAATAAATAAATAAATAAATCCCCCACTGGTCTTTACAGCCCAAAGTCAGGGGGACTTCTCTTCCTGGCCCTGAAACCCTGGGATGAGGCGTCTGGTGTGAAGTTGGAACTCGTTGCTCCTCATGGGAGGCCTCCACAATTGAGATATCCCTCCTGATTAAAAAAATGACACACATGGGTGTCAGACTAGCCCATTCCACAACTCCACCCCTCCTATCAGTTCCAATGTGCTATGTTCTTTAATTCTCCAGCTGTAGCACTTCCATTTACCCAGATTTCAGGCAGTTCTGAATAATGGTTGTTCTGTGATTTAGTTGTAATACTGATGTGGTTGTGAGAGGCAGCAAGTACTGGAATTTATCTTGTAAATTGGTTCCACCAATTATCACTGATTTTTTATCCACTTATCTACTGATGAACACTTGGACTGTTTCCAGATCTTAGTTAATGTAAATAATACTGCCATGAACACAGATTTTGAACATATATGTTTCATGATTGGTGTTTGAGAATTCTTACGATATATTCCTGGAAGTGGGATTACTAGGTCAAATGGGAGTTAATTTTAATTTTTTGAGAACCTCCATACTGTTTTCCATAGTGGCTGCACCAGTCTGCATTCCCACCAGGAGTGCAACAGGGTTCTCTTTTCTCCACATCCTTGCCAGTCCTTATTTGTTGATTTATAAATGACAACAATTCTGGCAAATGTAAGGTGATATCTCATGGTCATTGTAATTTTCATCTCTCTAATGATTAGTAACACTGGTTATTTTTTCATATGTCGACTGGCCATCTGTAAGTCCTCTTTGGAGAATTGTCTATTTAGGTCCTTTGCCCACTTCTTAATTGGGTTGTTTGTATTCCTGGTGTTCAGTTGTATAAGTTCTTTATAAATTTTGAATATTAATCGCTTATCAGATATATCTTGGCGAATATGCTTTTCCATTCAGTATATTATCTTTTCATTTTGTTGATAGTTTCCTTTGCTGTGCAAAAACTTTTTATTTTGATGTCCCATTTGTTTATTTTTATTTTGTCTCCCTTGCCTGAAGCTATACTGTATATCAGAAAAAAATATCGCTTCAAGAAATGTTCAAGATTTTACTGCTTGCTTTCTTCTGATTTTTTATGGTGAACTTAATTTTTCTAATCACAATATTCACTGTAAAACTTGCTTTATTACAAAGTATATGAAGATGTTCAATTTATTTCGCGTTAAGTTGAGCAGCAGCTTAACTCTTCTTAAACATACTAGTGCCTGGCACAATTTTGGGGCTCAGCCCATCTGGTATCCAGGTGACCTAAAAACATGTCTGACACAGCTCAACATGACATGTGTTAAAGATTAGTCTTCAATAGCAATTGCTGAGCAACTCAAACCCCTTGGTGGTCAAGAGCTATGCTAATGTTCAAACACGAGACATCATAACCTATTTATTTTCTCTCCTTATTAACAATAGAATAACTGAGAAGAAATACATTGGCAAAAAGGTAGAAATGAACATGAATTAAAATTAAAATATTTTAAAGCTACTCATCTTTATGACACCTTAATACTTTCGACCAATAATGAACTCTTGAAGGAAACAGTATTCAAAATATGAACAGATTACGTAACCAAAAAAACACTCTGAATTCAACTACCCTTTCAAATACCACAGTTTTGATGCACTTCTAAAATAAAAGTATTTGAGACTGGTTGAAAGAAAAATGGAGAAAGAAAGATTAAAACACCATCTTAAAAAAACCACAAGTTGTACAGTTTTTTTAAAAGTTCATTTTTGTATCATATTAAATTGAATTATATAATAAATCAAGTACTAGTATAACAACAAAAGCACTTAGGAACAGGTTACTCAAACAAATATTTGTACATGAATGTTTAAACAGCATTATTCACAATATTTAAAAGATGGAAACGATCCAAATATACATCAATAAATGAATAAATGAAATGTGGTATATACATCCAATGGAATATTATTCAGCTATAAAAAGGAATGAAGTACTGATAGGGCTACAACATGATGAGCCTCAAAAGCAGTAAGTAAAAGAAGCCAGACTTAAAATGTTGCATGTTGTATTATGCTATTATAAAATATCCAAAATAGAAAAATGCATAAAACAAAAACCAAATTGGCCAGTGGCTGGGAGGAGAAGGGAAAATAGAGAGCGGCTGCCTCCTAGGTTCAGGATTTTCTTTTAGGGTGATAAAACTGTTTCAGAACTTGATAGTGATGGTGGTTGCACAACACTGTGAATGTGCAAAATGACTCTGAATTAAAATGGCTAATTTAATGTATATGAATTTCACCTCAATTAAAATGAAAGTACTTATGGGGAGAAAGTAATCCATAAAACGTTCCGTAACATATTAATAAATTTTATTATGCAAATCTAATTTGGGGAAAGATATTAAATTTAATTGGAAAATAAAATATTCTAGATCCTAAAAAATCCACAACCAGGAAATATGCAAGCAAACTGTTCAGCTGACAGGACTATTTTTCCCGGTGGAAATAGCCCTGAACTTTCTTACCCACAGACAGGAGGCGCCAGGAGACGGCGGGAGAGGCAAAGCAGGCGAACACGTCGTCGGTGCAGGAGAGGTGGGTGAGGTGCGGCAGCACCACGGACTGGCCCCGGCACTGGCCCCACATGTACACGTGCCCGCCCTGGGTCTTGGCGGCAGACGTGTGGGCGGAGTGGCAGGCTGCGATTTCCACTACCCTGAAAAAATTTCAAGAAAAATGGATGTGTCACTTTTTCACACAAAGTAAATGAAAAGTTCATGCTTAGAACACCTCAAAAAACAGCTCAAGATCGAGAAACATTAGCTATCGTGTCCTGTAGACAAAACCAAAAGATCAGAGCAGAGTATAGCATTTCTCCTCTCCTGAGTGCCCCTAACCTCTCATCCTAACCTCTAAGATAAATAATGCATAACTATTGGGAAAAAAAACTTGGAAAAAGGGACTAGAAGCTTGTTAGTGCCACCGAAGGAGGAATGCAGGAGGCCAAAGTGGTAAGGGGTTATAAATTTACTAGAGACCCAGTGCACAAATTCATGCACGGATGGGGTCCCTCAGCCTGGCCAGCAATTGAGGTCTATCAGGGGGCTGGCAGGTGGGGGGAGGGGTTGCGGGAGGTTGGCCAGCGGGGGGGGGGGGGGGGGGGGGGGGGGGGGAGCCATAGGAGGTTGACTGACTGGGGCGGGGGGGGGGGGGGCGGGGGGGGGACGACAAGTTGGCCAGCCAGAGTGGGGAAGGGGCCACACAGGAGGGTTCGGAGCTGCGTGAAGTTGGCTGTGGGAGTGCACTGACCACCAGGGGCAGCTCCTGGATTGAGCATCTGTCCCCGGTGGACAATGTGCGTCATAGCAACTAGTGGACTGGTTGTTCCAGTGTTTTGGTCTCAAGGGTCACTTAGGCTTTTATATGTATAGATTTATATATGGATATCAGATAACCTAATCTATATATATAAACAGGGAATATGCTAATTAGCCGGACATCACAACCGCCCAGGAGGAACAGCGTGCGCAGATGGGAGGGAGGGTACTGCGTGCTGCCCCCAGCGCCTGTGGCCACGGGGAGACTGGGACTGGGCGCGGGCCAGAGAGGAGATACAACACACAGGAGCACCTGCCCCTACCCAGCGGACACAATGGCGGCCGGTGCTACTCGGGTCAGGTGCGAGTCTCAGCCCCCTCGGGTGCCTCCTCGCACGGCGGGAGCAGGGCACCTCCTTACATGCTGGGCCTCTAGTAGATTTATAATCCCTTACCAATGACCATTGTGAAGTGACCTAAAGATCAGTTTCCATGGGAGAGAGTATCGATTCAATTATTTGATCAGACCTAACAAAACCAAAGTAAATGAGTAAAGTGGACCTGACAAAATGTGCTGACAGTTGTGGGGGCTTAAACTGTAGCAAGAAATAAAAAATACTGTCTTCTATATACCATTTCCTTTCAAATACAACTTTTTCTCTCATCCCTACCAGAGCTGACAGCACTCACTAGGCTGATAAGCACTGATCGAGGGGTCATGAACTCTGAACACACCACGCCAAACGGACATCAAGCCAAAGTGACCACATTTCTCAGCGAGGCCCTTAGGCAGGGCCCAGGATCAGAAAGGGACATTCTGAAACTTAGCAAGGGAAACCTCACAATTTGGCTGAGTCAGTATTAAGCATCTATTCCAGTAACACACATTACATCAAATCAATATTTAGACAGATAATAATGACCTTTCAAGGGCAGATTTTATTTATTTAGATTTGTTTTAGTTGGCTCAACAAAAAGTCTGTACTTCAACCTCAAAATGGGTAACAGACCCTATTTTACTTCCCTACTAAATGGGCAACAAGAAGTCTGTAGGAATTATACTAGGATGTATTAATGGCTGTCAAATCAGGAGGTTATTTTAGAAAGCTCATAAGAATCATATCAACTTTATGCTCATTCCAGTTGGTACTAAAACTCTTTGTTCAAAATGAGAATGTTAATACACAAGAGTTACAAAGCCAAACACCGCAGTCCCAGCACACACAGTCCCAAGTCCGCACACACAACCCAAGACACACTACAGCCAAGTTACCTTTCCTTCTCCACCATGATGTGTGTTGGGTTTAGCAGGTTATTTTTATTGCCAGTTCCAAGCTGCCCATACGTGTTAGCTCCCCAGGCATAGAGCAAGCCCTCATCTGTTAGTGCTAGCGTATGTGCATAGCCGCAGACAATCTGCAAGTAAATTTAAATGATTACCATAGACAGAAAAACAGGAAGAACAGAGAAAACATCTACTTAAAGATTACAGCCAGCCGAAACCGGTTTGGCTCAGTGGATAGAGCGTCAGCCTGCGGACTGAAAGGTCCCAGGTTCAATTCGGGTCAAGGGCATGTACCTTGTTTGTGGGCACATCCCCAGTAGGGGGTGTGCAAGAGGCAGCTGACCGATGATTCTCTCTCACTGATGTTTCTAACTCTCTATCCCTCTCTCTTCCTCTCTGTAAAAAAAAAAAAAAAAAAAAAAAAAAAAAAAAAAATCAATAAAATATATTAAAAAAAAAAAAATTACAGCCAGCTTCTACAGAATGCCAGTTGTGGAGCAACATTTTCTGAAACATTGAAACAGCATCAGGAAAGCCTACACCCGAGACTACTGAATCTTTCAATCCTTTTTTGTACTTGTCAATACTAATGTGCTACCACCATGGTGTTCCTTTTCATCACCAGAATTTAGGGAGGATATAATAGTAAATGTGAAAGATTCAGGCACAGAGTATTATCCTAAAATATTTATTGAAGAGTAAGTTTCCAATATTCCTCCAAGTCAGAGCAGGGAAGCTAGATGGAGACCAGCACCTAAGAGTCCACCACACATACCTGGTTCACGCACACGCTGTGCAAAGCTGCCACTCGCAAAGGGGTCAGCTGATTGACATTGTTTCCCAAGCCCAGCTGACCATTGCCATTGTAACCCCAGCCATACACCTTGGGGAGAGAAAGGGAGAGAATGGGCTTTTAAATGTGATAGTTAGAGGGAACAGATAAATCAGTTACACTTTTTTCATTTCCAACATCTTTACTGTACTCTGTGTGATCCTACACTGATCTCCAAATAGATGGGTATTTTTTTTTGGGGGGGTGAAGGGGGGGGATGAACAGAATTTTGCATCAGTTCCTACTCCATAACTTACTAGTTAGATAATCTTAGGCAAGTCTTTAATTTTTGTTTTACACATGAGGAAACTAAGTTTCACTAACAATTATTAAGCACCTACCTGTCAGGACCTTGTGAAAGGTACTAGGAACGCATCTTTAATCACAGTTTAACAGAGGGGATAAACTATGCAAATTTCTGTAGCCAAGTGGCAATTGCTATAATAGAGATATAATCTAGGCACTGTAGGAGCAGAGAGGAGAAAGGATTTGGCTACAGAAAGTGAAAAAAGACTTTTGAGAAAGTGGAGATTTGGGAAGGGCTGAATGATGGAGGAGGGGGAAGGCAATCCAGGTAGAGGACACAGAATGTGCTGGAGGCCTGGCTGAACACATATGGGATAGAAGGAGAAAGGACTAGAAGGAAAGGTAAGCCCAAGGGGATAAAGTATTAAAACATACCAGGGAAAGTAGAATGCTTCTATGGATCTTTCACTGAAATATTTTGAAAACAGAAATATGCTTAAATTTTCATTTTGGAAAGATCATGCTCGCTGCAACATGAAGGGGAACTGGAGTGTGTATGAGAGGCAGGAAGATCAATCCTATATAATAAAAGGGTAATATGCAAATTGTCCCCTCTACCAGGAGTTCAACCAGAGTTCAACCAGGGGTGGCCCTGCCAAATGCCTGCAACTCCTCCCCCTGGCCATTCCCGCCCCCAATCAACCCCCAACCCCAGAGCAGGGCAGGGCCTGCCGGCTGGCCAACCTCCCTCTTTTTGGCAAACAGGTGAGCTCTGATGGCATTCCAAACCAATATAGTGGCAGTGGGATCAAGAGAGCGGGAATGGATAGGAACTAAGTTAAAGAGAGAGATGTGACAGAACATGGTGATTTAGAACAATGGTTCTCAACTTTTCTAATGCCTCGACCCTTTAATACAGTTCCTCATGTTGTAGTGAACCCCAACCATAAAATTATTTTCGTTGCTACTTCATAACTGTAATTTTGCTACTGTTATGAATCATAATGTAAATATCTGTGTTTTCCGATGGTCTTAGGCGATCCTGCTAGCGGTTCTCAACCTGTGGGTCACGATATTTACATAATGATTCATAACAGTAGCAAAATTATAGTTATGAAGTAGCAACGAAATTAACTTTATGGTTGGGGGTCACGATAACATGAGGAACTGTATTAAAGGGTTGCGGCGTTAGAAAGGTTGAGAACCACTGCCTTAGAGATCTGGAGTGAAAGGGGAGTCAGCTGAAAGTAGCAGGGTTGGACATAGGTGTGAAAGAACTGTTAGAAGTTTAGAATAGCCAGTGTGGGACACAGGAAGTACTATTGACCAGGAACAATAAAGGGTCTAGCTCAAATTAGAAACCACCCAGGATGTGTGGTGGCACCACGCTCCATGGCAATGCAGGGCAAATAAGAATTGGCTGGGGCTTTTTTTTTCCCCCCAGTCTTCACCCAAGGACATGCTTATTGATATTAGAGAGAGGAAAAGGGAAAAACATCAATGTGAGAGATAATCATTGACTGATTGCCTCCTTGTAGGCACCCTGACCAGGGATCAAACCCGTAACCTAGGCATATGCCCTGATCGGGAATCGAACCTGCACACTTTCAGTGAATGGGAAGATACACTAATCAACTGAGCCACACCAGCCAGGGCAGGTAGGGCTTTTCAGGGCGAAGTGACTGAGGGGAAAAGGAGACGTGGACTTTTGGGTACTAGCAACATATGGTTAAAAAGCACTTTCAATATGAGAAGTGCAACAGGTTTGAACTTCCTGGAGATAAATGTGACAATAGACATTAAAAATTTTAATGACTTACCCAGAAATCTTATTTCTGAGAACTTATTCTATAGGAATCCTTGCCTAAGTGTACAAAGATACACACACACAAAGATTTACACAGAAAGTCAGTGCAACACTGTTTATAGCAACAAAATATTAGAAACAACTGAAATGCTGATCACAGAGCTCTGGTCACCATACAAGGAACACTAAGCAGTCATCTGTCCAATAAAAGCCCAGTGACCATCACAGCGGAACGACCGATGACCGGTCACTATGATGCACCTGCCGCAGGGGCGCCACCGTGGCTGCTGCCGAGCCCCAGGGCCCCAGGGCCAGGTGCGTGGCCATGAAGGTGGCCAGCATGAGACGAAGGCTCTGTAGGATGAATTCAATAAGCTGGGCACCGAGACGATCATCATTGAGGCTGGCAGGTGAGGGCGCCCCTCTCCTCACGACCCTCCCCACATGGCGCCAGTATCAGGCAGTGGGCTTTGGCTTGATCCACGAGTGAGAGAGAAGCGGGGGGGGGGGCATGGGGAGGATGTTGGGCACTGCCTGGCCACCTGCGGGTTCAGCTCCTTAGCTCTCCAAGTCCCAGCTCTAGTGACAGCATCCTGGCACACCGGGCCAGAGGGCACTGCTTGGAAGGCCAGGAAGGTGGTGGAAAGAAACCCTGTGGATCTGCCGCCCGACCAGCAGCCCAGGACCGGCACTTCCAGAAATGGACCGGCTCAGAGCACACCGAGCTTGAGGGTGAGGCAGCCGCCTGTGAGGGGCCTCGCCACCAGCCAGCTCCCGGTGGATCCCACCTCAAAGGAAACTCTGTCTTTGGTTCCTTAGTTCAGTCTATGCCGGCTAAAGAGGAGTGGCTGGGCACATTTTAGGGGAGAATTAAGACTTTAAAACAGCCCTAACCGGTTGGCTCAGTGGATAGAGCATTGGCCTGCAGACTCAAGGGTCCCAGGTTCGATTCCGATTAAGGGCATGTACCTTGGTTGCAGGCACATACCCAGTACGGAGTGTGCAGGAGGCAGCTGATCGATGTTTCTAACTCTTTGTCCCTCTCCCTTCCTCTCTGTGAAAAATCAATACAATACATTAAAAAAAAAAAAAAAAAGACTCTAAAACAGTGTTCTGTTCTGGGAAGATTGCTACCTGGCTGTCTTAGGCCTAAATTCCAGGTGATTGTGGGACCTGGCTCACATCTTCCAACTGGCCTGTATTTGTCATAAGAGCCCAAAGAGAAGAAGGGGAACACATTTTTTATATGCGATGGATTTGACCAACAGACAAAGGCGAGTGCCAGCTGTGTCTATTGTACGCACAGAGACACCAGCTCTGAGCCCCCTGGCTAAAGAGAGCTCAGGGCCCCTGTGTCGAGCCTTCTGGTAGTTTGTTTCCTTACTGGGAAGCCTGGGGCCCACACTCAGCTCCCGCTCAGTGGGCCTCCTCCAGCCCCCTCCCCCTCAGCTCCAGCTCAGTGGACCTCCTCCAGCACCCCCAACCCTGATCAGGGGTGGGGCCAGCCAGGCCCGATCAGCCCCCATTGGGGCGGGCTGGCCAGACCCCACCCATGCATGAATTTGTGCACTGGGCCTCCAGTTAGTGTATAAAGAGCAGCTACAAATGGTCGAAAATAGATTCAGGTAAAACACATGTTGTTAAACAGGGAAGTTACAGAATAGCAGAGCAAAGTAGTAGGTATAATAATTCCATTCTTTAAAAAGGTAATTATATTTACCTATATATAATTATTTATAGAAGAAAGTCCAAAAGGATATACATCAAGCTAGTAACAAGATTAAAGATATTCACATTTTAATTTATATGTTTCATTTAATTTGTTTTCCTTTGTTAAAATAATCTCATAATAATCATCTTAAATTTAAATTTATTTTTAAAAAGGAAGTGAAGAATACTGGAATGGAAGATGTCATATGACTACCCCAAGGAATTCCTAAGTCGACCAAGTAATCAGGGTTGATTCCAAAAATAAATTAACACACTCTGTCTCCCAAGGCATGATTCCACATGTGTGTGCCAAAGACGTATTTTTGGATAATTTTTGTGTACTAAGACATGCAGAGGTAGTGACAGGTCCATTTAAGTAGAAGTTGCAACCAGAATAATTTTCTAAAAATAACCGTTCATTCAAAGATGACCATGAGAAAGGGTAACTAAAAGATGGGTTTTTAAAGTAGCTAACAATAATCATGACAAAATAAATTCTGCTTTTGCAAGTTGCTTCTTCCTGTGAATGAACATTCCAGATATAGGCAGGTAGTTCTACGGAGACATCACGCCCATTGGAGTCATCCACTGCCTATAAACGTATCAGCTAACTTCAAAAAGTGCACAGTTGATTTTTCATTGGAAGAATGAGGTTTGTAAAATTTTAATTGGTTGATTAAATCGCTAAAAAATATCTATAAACATTAAGCTACTTGGATCTTCCACAAAAATAAAATGTAGACACATTAGAATCTTTACTTACAGATAAATTTAAAAATTCACACTGAGGCCCTGGCCAATGTGGTTCAGTTGGTTGGAGCATAGTCCCGTACACCAAAAGGTGGTGGGTTCGATTCCTGGTCAGGGCATATACTCAGGTTGTGGGTTTGATCCCTCATTGGGGTGAGTGTGGAAGATAACCAATCAATATTTCTCTCTCACATTGATGTTTCTCCCTCTCTCTCTCTCTCTCTCTCTCTCTCTCTCTCTCTCTCTCTCTCTCTCCCCCCCCCCTCGCTCTCTTTCCCCCTCACTCCTTCCTTCCCTCTCTTTCTTTCTTCCTCCTGCCCTCCCTCTTCCTCCCTTCTCCCTTTCTCTCTCTAAAATCAATTAAAACCAAAATTCACACTGAGAAGCAAACATTCTCTGGTTACTCCTCAATCAGTAATCAGTTAACTATCAATGGGATATCAAAACAAAGCACTATTGCTTCTACAATCTAATACATGCACCTTATGAAAAACAGGTATTTCACTAAAAGAAGGGGGAGGGGGGGAAGGGGAATGCAAAGATAGCTCACCTCACCAGTGTCAAGAACAGCCATGGATGAGGTCTGACCACAGGCAATGCCCACCACCCTCTTAATATGTAAACAATGTGTAACTTTTCGAGGAGTAGGTTGATTTGCTGTAGATCCTGATCCCACCTGGCCACAGTTGTTGTAGCCCCAAGCAAATACCTACACAAAAGAAGGGAAGGAAAGATAATGGTAAGGGTAAAAATCCTACAAATATAAATAAATCCACTTAACAGAGTACTTACAATGTGCTAAATGACTCTGTGTGCTTTACTGCATTAACCTATTCAATCATTATAGTAACCTGTACTATGATCCTGGGGTAGACACTATTACCATCCCCATTTTACACATGGAAATGGAAATGCAGAGAGGTTAAGTGATTTGCTCAAGGTTCCAGAGTTAGCAAGTAGAAGTGGAAATTGAACTCAACACAGTCCAACTGTGGTCTTCACCACTAAGCTGCATTGCCTCTACAATTATGGCAGCCATATACGTTTTTTAATCTGGCATCAATTAAAAATGAAGTATATGCTATATAAGAATCGTGACATGAAAAAAATCTGTTTAACTCTTTGGCCATAACATTTTTTTCCCCATGGAAACTTTCAAACCACACTATGCTTTTTCCCTGTCCAATACTGGACATTCATAACCTTTTCCAATGAATCAGGACCATCATTATTATAATTATCAATCATAGTTCCACATCATAACATAGTAATGACTGGAAGTACTATGGAGACATTTATCCCTACAGAAATGATACCAAGCTGTTAGTCTGTTCTTGGTAATAGTTCCTCTGCATTCTGCTTATTACTTTTGGCCTGTGATCTGCCATAACCTGAAACCAGCTTTCTAAGAAAGAGAGACATAAACAGATCTTTAAGCTAGTTAAAATCTAGTAACTAATATGAGAAAACAAAACAAAACAAACCACATCACTTCAGGTTAATTAACAAAACATTCTATCAAACAGGAATGTGATCAAAGAGGAGAATTAGGGAAAGGGGAATTCTGGCAGTAGAGACAATAAACTTCTACACTAGGGCAACATGTCCTGAAAATAGATTTACAGGAATATCTAATATAATCATGCAAATATTTAGCACAATTATCCAAAGTACCATATGCTTCAGGTAAAAATTACCAGGAATCTAAACTGTACAAAGTAGTAAGTTCCAATTTCAACATTCTTCCGGCACTTCTCAAATATCCTAGTTCCCTTGCAATGCAGCTTTTATTTTAAAAACTAGAGGCCTGGTGCCTGGATTCGTGCACCAGTGGGGTCCCTCAGCCTGGCCTGTGCCCTTTCACTAATCAGGACCCCTCAGGGGCTGCAGCAGTGTGCGAAGCAGCAGGCGGCTGGGAGGAGACTGGGAGCCATGCCACTCCCACTCATCCCTGCCCTGCTGCACATGCCTCTGTGCTGCCATGCAGGCAGGAGAAGCTTGCACCGCAGCACCTGCACTCACCAGCCATGAGCCCAGCATCTGGCACCCCTCAGTCAGCTGAGCAGTGCTCCCGCTGTGGGAGCACACTGACCAACAGGGGGCAGCTCCTGTATTGAGCATCTGCCCCCTGGTGGTCAGCGTGCATCATAGTGACCAGTCACACAGTTGTTCAGTTGCTTAGGCTTTTATATATATGGATGGGAACTGTAGTTCTACTAACCAAGAAGCAGACTAGGAAACAGAGGATTCCAAGGCTTACTGCCTATATGCTAGCCTGGTTCCAGCCCATCCCAGCTATGAAAACTTAATCTCCCTGAGCTTCTTTGGTTTCTTCATGCATAACCCATCCTACATAGTAAACTGTAACACCATTGAAGAACTTTAAACAGGGAACAAAATGACCTGATTTCTGTTTTAGAAATCATGGGAGGTGGAGAAATAATACTGGATAGATAAACCAATGAGAAAGCTGTGGAATAAGAGATCATGGTAGCAAGGCTTGACCTAAGGTTATGGATATGGAGAGGAACAAAATGATATCAGATTAGAAAGTAGAAAAACAGGATGTGTAACCTTTAAGATAAGCATGGAATTTGTGGGGTAAACAAATAGTACAGTTCCTACTGGAATGTTGGTAAAGTTAACACTGTCATACACCTCTAATTTGTAGTCTTGGTAAACAGCATGAGACTCAACTGCTTTAAGATTGAAATCTACCATCATCAATAAGTGTTCCTGATCACACAATACAGAATGTGTTAGAAAAAGAGTATGTTCCTACAATGTGTGTAGCTACACACACAGGGCTACTATGTTCACACTATATGAAGTACAATATGGCCATATTTGGCACTTTCACATATTTTTGGCACTTTCACAATAGTTAAAAGGTAGGAACAACCCAAATATCCATAGACAGATAAATAAACAAAATGTGGCATATAAATAGAATATTATTTCTCATTAAGAAGGAAGGAAATTCTGACACATGCTACCACATGGATAAATCTTAAAAACATTTTGCTATGTCAAATAAGGTAGTTGCAAAAGGATAAATACTGTAGATGCCATTCACAGGATGCACCTAGAGTAGTCAAATTCATAGATACAGAAAATGATTCCCAGGGGCTCAGGAAAGAGGAAATGGAGAGTTAATGATTAATAGGTACAAAATTTCAGTTTTGCGAGATAAAAAGAGTTCTGTGGATGAACGGTGGTGATGGTTACACAACAATGTTAAGTGTAGTTAATGGCAATGAACTCTACACTTAACATGGTTAAGATATCAAATTTTATATTATGTGTATTATTTTACCACAATTTAAAAAATAAAGAATAAAAGCAAGGTACTTACCTCTCCATCAGCTGCCAAGGCCATTGAATGATGGGAGCCACAAGCTACTTCAACCACTTGTTTGATCAAGAGATTGGTACAGACTTGGATGGGAGCAATGCCTTGGTTGGTTGTCCCATTCCCAAGCTGGCTGTATCCATTGTGGCCCCAGGCGTAAACAACTCCATCTATGTAAGATGGCCACACACACAATCAGCCCAAGAAGAAATGGCCTCCCTGTACTTTCCCCCAGATTTTGCACAACTCATTCTCCAACCTCAATTTTTTCACATTGCCCTTTCTCCCTCCAAACTAACCACTGATAAGGGGTGGGGGAAAGAGAAAACAGGACAGACATACACAAAACTGTTAAAGAAAGGACTAAAATAGAAAGAAGATCAGCTTTGTGGTCAGGAGTCAGCTTATATGTAAACATTTGACCTTCTAACACACTGAATCATCTCAATAGTTTCTGTGTCAGGTACCAAGCAAAAAAGAAAACACAGAGGAAAAAAAGTTCAATACTAATCTTTACCATTATTTTACCAAATACCAAGTTTCATGGAATTGTTGGGTGTATGTGTGTGTGTCACTCACAAAGTATAGAGGAAAAAGGTGTACTATTTACAAGAATTAAGAGGTATACTTTTTGTATAAACTGTATATAAAAATCACAGGCTTCTCTCAAGCAAACTAGTGGCGTAAAATCTGAATTTTTTTTATGATTTTATCTTTTTGGGATCTGATAGAGGTCACGTTTCTGTTATGTGTCCCTCTCTGCAAGTATCACTGTTCCATGCATTTCCTCCCACAGCATGATGAGTATCAAGAGCAGACATCCCGGAGTTACACACTTTCCTCATATCTTCCCATGGTAATAAAGCATCCTGACTTTTTAAGGACAATCTATGTCTGGCAACAACAAAATCCAAGAGAAACAGCAGAAATCCAAGTATCATTGTCAGGCTGCTGACTCACTGACAACAGTCCCCAAGCAATCAGGGACCGGCACTCATACTTAAGTAGGTTTCTGATTATCCACTCTGGAGGCACTATAACTCAACAAAGTCAGGTTCTCTTCCAGTACAAGTCAGATCTAGAGAACATCTGCCGGATGTCTCACAAATTTTTCCTTTGTTTAAAAATGCAACATAATGGTAATAAAATGCTTCAAGTTGCTTCCTAAAGTGAAACAAATTGATTTTAAAGTTTAATGGAAAGAACAAACAAGAAAAACCCATTTTAAAAAGAACGTACAAGATAGCTACCTCCATTTGTTATTAAGCTATAAGAAGTGTCTAAAATTAAAATACTAGGACATGAACAAACAGACCAACCAATAAAATGGAATTCAAAGTCTAGAAATAAACCAATTGTATATGGAAATAAAAGCTATGTCAGTGGGGGAAATAGACTTTTTACAAGTTGGACTGATAAATGGTAATTGGGCAGTCATACTGAAAACTTAAACTCATTCCTCACATCATGTACTATAACCTCCCAATAAATCATTTTTAAATGTACAAAAATAAAACCATATAAGAACTAGAAGGAAAAAATTAGTAAATTCCTCCATAACCAGAGAATAGGGAAAACTTTCCTGTAATACAAAATCCAGACACAATAAAAAGAGTGATAAATCTACAGTGTTTCCCCAAAAATAAGACATCCTCCGAAAATAAGACCTACTTACAGGTTTCCTTCTGAGTGAAATATAAGGCATCCCCCTGAAAATAAGGCCCCCCCTAGGCTAAACATGAGAGATTTGGTCCACTGATTCTGAAAGAAATGGAGTCACAAGAAATTCATCAGGAAATTCAGGAATTGGATTGTTATGATGATGTTCCAGAAGATGATGACATGATTGTCATTGAATAAATGAGTAAATTCTTGATACTGTAGGAATCACAGTTTGTCTGGTTTGTGTTGACAACTACTGTACTATCGTACCATATACAGGTAATAAATTTCCTTTATTTTCATTTAACAATAAATGTGTACCGTATTCTTCTTCATGGAAAAATAAGACATCCCCTAAAAATAAGACCTAGCGCATCTTTGGGAGCAAAAATTATTATATGACACTGTCTTATTTTCGGGGAAACAGGGTAGTTATATTTTTGAAAAAACTTTCCAAGGAAATAAATACTGTGAGCAAAGAAAAATGTTAATATTGGGAAAAATATTTGCAATTTCTATTAGTAAGTGATAATCTCTAATATAAAAAGAGCTTCAAAAAATACAAAAGAAAATAACCAAGAACCCTATGGAAAAATGATGAGTATCAAGAGCAGATATCACAGAGTTACACACTTTTCTCATGTGATTCCCATGGTAATAAAAATGTCCTGACTTTTTAAGGACAATCTGACTGGCAACAACAATATCCAAGGACAATGTATGAGTTAAGAAGTGTACTTTTTGTATACATATATATACTATACTACAGTGTGTGTGTGTATACTTCATACTTCATTGAAGTTTCACAATGAAAGAAATGTAAATGGACCTTAACTGTAGGAAAAGATGCTCAACCCCACTCACAAGGTAAAAAATACAAATAACAGAAGACCAGACTCCACTAACCACGACTGGCCTACCCACTACCATGGCTGAATGCCCACTGCGCCAGTAACAGAGCCACGCAGAGCTCCTGAGACAGCACCATCCGCAGGAGACCAACTAGCTATCTGGTAGCAAGATTCCTCCAGATGGACCCATTCCATCCTGCAAGGAGCAGCCATTCACATTGTCAGGAATCAACATCTAACCCAGATATGGGATTCCTGCACATAGGACCCCAGCCAGCATCACTATTTGAGGGCTTACAGAGTAATGCACTGATACAGGATCCCACAAAACATCTGATCAGACCAAGGGACTCACTTCGTAGCAGAAGAGGTGCAGCAGGGCTCACTAGTCCTATCATGCACTGCAGCATCCAAGAGCTGTCTGCGGAGACAGCACTGACAAGCTGGCTTGGCACCCAGGTGCCACAGGGCAGTCCTTTGGTGTTCACCTGCCCCAGAGTGACAGTAAGCAGAAACGTGCAGCCGCAATGGCCAGAATACAGCATGGTCAGGGGCTAGTACTCCTTAGAGATGAGAGTCTGGGTCTCACAATCAGGTGAGCCACCCAAGCCAGGTGTAGCCAAGTGTAAAGAAAACCCAGAAGAGGTTCTAGAGGGAAAAGGCGATGAGAATCAGTTGTGGCTCAGAGACTAGCTGCAGTGCAGAGGCTATAGTGTATCTCAGGAAAGATCTTTTTCCTCTCTTCCCCAGGAAAAGAGGCCCACCGGAACCCTGAAGGACTGGCAGCACATGGCAGAGACCCGGAGAATGCTGTGCTGCGGGCAGTCTGCAGCAGGGGACAGAGGGCTCCAGACATAATCTATATGCTCAGATGAACTGTGAAGCCACACTGCTCTGGAGAAGAGTCTCGGCATATGTTAATAAGTATAAAAGAACCCCAGAAAAACAGCTGTATAAGAAAGGAGGTGGGCTCAGGTATAAATAATGCTTACAGAGTTCTAAGTAAACACTGAACACCGATTTCCCAAAATGGTGATATCACTATATTGAAACAATAAGCGGAGGGAGAAGAGGGAGGGGAAAGAGAGTTAAATTCTACCTGCCATTATAAACGTCAAAGGATAATGTCTAAAATGACAAATTTGGAAATAGCAGCATAATTTAAAAATATGAGTTAAATATCAAAAGAAACATCTGAGAGTTAAAAGTGGTTCCTTCTGAAAAGCAGTTTCTAAGAGTGAAGAGGGATAGGACATAGGTACCTGATTTTTACGAAAAGCCAGACTATTTGATGATTTCAAGTGTTAAATTGTTTTATTGTTTTTGTTACATTCTTTTAAAACTATATGATTGTCAACATACAGTACACACATATATAGATACATAATACACAGCATGTTTACTGTATATTGAGTAAAATGAATTATAATGATCAAAACAGAATTAAAAACAATGAAAAACAGGCCCATGAGAAAATCAGATATTTATATTTATATGTTTATCTTTTATTTTTTATAGCATTTTTAAATATATATATTTTATTGATTTTGTACAGAGAGGAAGGGAGAGAGATAGAGAGTTAGAAACATCAATGAGAGTCATCGACCAGCTGCCTCTTGCACATCCCCTACTGGGGATGTGCCCGCAACCAAGGTACGTGCCCTTGACCGGAATCGAACCCGGGACCTTTCAGTCCCCAAGCCGGCGCTCTATCCATTGAGCCAAACCGGTTTCGGCTTTATTTTTATTTCAGAGAGGAAGGAAGAGGGAGAGAGATAGAAACATCAATGATGACAGAGAATCATTGATCGGCTGCCTCCTGCATGCCCCACACTGGGATTGAGCCCACAACCCAGGAATATGGCCTGACTGGGAATTAAACCCATGACCTCCTTCTCCTAGGCCAATGTTCAACCACGGAGCCATGCCAGCCAGGCCTGTTTACTGTTTATTTACATCTACATCTCAACTGTAGCATTAAAGATAGCTAAAACTGTATGATCTGGATACTGAAAATAATTCAAAAGAAGAGTTATAATTTCCTATGGGCACCACTTTGATAAAAACCAAAAATTTGAATGTACATGTCTTAGTATATTTTCTCTAAATAATTGCCTCAGGAATTTACAGTTAAAAATCAACCACTAGTTAAAACTGATATGCATTAGGAAAAAATTAAATCATTAGATCACAATGGATGACAGGCTGAGCCAGTCAGCAAAATTGTAGCTGCTTGAAAGAGCCAGTGTAATGCTAGAAAGACAGGATTACATAACACAGAAATGAGACAATCCCCTCATTATGCTCAACACATGATACTCTTACTACACCATCATGTTCAGATCTGGATCTCACAGCTTGAGAAAGACACAGACAAGCTGGAGTGGACTCAGATATAAGTTAAAAGCAATTAAAAACCTCAATACCAAGAAGACTTTTGGCAACATCCAAGGAAGCTCCTAGTCTGGAGACAAAAAGGCAGGGAGCAAACCGTCTCCCAAATGCCACGCAACAGGATCACCCAACAAAAACCTGAGGTCCTCTGATAGAGAGGGAGAGAGGGGGAGAGGGGGATAGAGGGGGATAGAGGGAGGAGAGAGAGGGGGGAGGAAGACAGGGGGAGAGGGAGAAGGAGAGGGGGAGAGAGGGAGAGGGAGAGAGAGGGAGAGGGAGAGAGAGGGAGAGAACTCATGCTAGTGTACCTAAAATATAAAAGGAAGAACTTAAATGATAAATAACAGATTTTCAGAGTTCTGTTTGCCCACAGTAGAGATAAATGACCAAAGACTAATGAATAGTCTCCTTCTTTAGTGATCTTGGAGAGGCAGAGAGAAAGGGAGAGTACTCTATCTCACATTTTCCCATAAGGCATCCATAGCATTACCAGAGAATAAATTAATATTTATTGAATTCAAGGTTCAGGAATTACACAAAGAAAGGAAAACCAAGTTTATCTTTATTTACAAAAATATACCAAGTAAAACCTTAAAGTTGCCTTATTGCCACAAATCCACTGAAAAATTAGGCTACAAGGACCACTTCGTTGCTATAACTAATCTTCCACAACTGCATATAAGTAGCCTAAAACCTCAGAAGTGTGCTTAATTTGCAAGTCATACCTCAGAAGTTTGCTTAATTTGCAAGTCATCCGGTGGCTGTTGCAGTTAGCCTGAAGTGTTTAATTTTTACCGCTCAGAAAGTAATAAACAAACCATGAGAAATTATTTGATCCAGCCCTACCTAGTTTTAGCTTAAAATTAATTGCTCCATTTTCCACAAACTGAAAAGCTAGACTTATTCCCTCTTTACCTTCAGTGCTGAGAAGAACATGTGGTCCACTGCCATAACTAAGGCTTTTAATCTTCTTTCCACATAAGGCTTCTAGCTTTTTGGGCGTAAGTGTACTCTGGTTATCTCCAGTTCCTAGACAGTTACTATAGTTCAGTCCAAATACGAAGACCTGGAAAACAAATGGTTCTGTTTGAGATGTTTGGCCTGAAGTTACACAAAGGCTCCCTTCTTCACCCTGAAAGTGAGACACTCAAGTTTAGGTTGACAGCTCGGTGGGTGGGAAGATACTGAAAAAGTTGTTAAGAAAAAGTCAACTTCTACTGATGTTTAGGATATTGGCCACACTATGAAACTCAAAGAGTAGTAGGGGTGGAGTGGTATTAAATCAAGAAACTGAAAAAAAGGCAAATCACATCCAAGATAGCCTTCTTGAATTTCAGCTTCTCTTATCGCCGACCTTTCTCCATCTTTAAACTGCATGCTTTAAAGCTCAATCCCAACCAAAACCGGTGTGGTTCAGTGGATAGAGCGTCAGCCTGCAGACTGAAGGGTCCCAGGTTCGATTCTGGTCAAGAGCATGTACCTTGGTTGCGGGCACATCCCCAGTAAAAGGGTGTGCAGGAGGCAGCTGATCGATGATTCTCTCTCATCAATGTTTCTGGCTCTCTATCCCTCTCTCTTACTCTCTGTAAAAAATCAATAAAATGTATTTTTTTTTTAAATAAATAAAATAAAGCCGAATCCCAAAATAAGCCCTAAAATTAAATTCTGGATATTAAGAGATGCTTTCTTACCTCATCATCTTCAGTAACGTACAGTGCTTCATTGGCTGAGGTGCCAAAGACACAGGCCTTCCGAATAGATGCAATTTCCTGAGATGAGAGCAGAGTGAAGATTGGCCACTTTCCTACATCCACCATGACTCTGGCTTCAAGCAATTCCTATAAATATGCTGGCATCTCTGCTGTAACAAACAAAAAGGATTTCAAAAAACAAGTTAAACAACCACTACACTAATTTTTAAAAGACACTGTTAACGGAAGAAAACAAAAGCTAGTTCCAGAGTAAACTGCTCCCCGACCTTTGGTTAAACAGATTGCTCGCTTACCACAGCAACATGTGTAACCCTGCCTCTACCTTCAGACCTGGGCCTTTTCCTATAAGGGGAGGGAAACTTGCTAGAACCAGTTGACTTATACAAGTCAGTGCTAATCTGTTATAATACATACTACTACATGCTCATATAATAGAGGGAAGACATATAAACTGGATGAAACCAGGGTTTCTTATCAGGTATATTTTCTCCAGGAGAATGAGGGTCATAGTGATGTGTGTGTGTGTGTGTGTGTGTGTGTGTGTGAGAGAGAGAGAGAGAGAGAGAGAGAGAGAGAGAGAATGAGAATCATTATCTCTACCTCCCCACTCTGCCACTATCTGCCAGAATGCACTAAAAGACCCCACTCCTGAGGACAATCGGGGGGGGGGGGGAGGAAGGGCAGAGGGGGGGTGGGAACCGGGTGGAAGGGAACTGTGGGGGGGGGGGAGAAAAAATTGTAACAATCTGAGCAATAAAGATTAAAAAAAAAAAAAAGACCCCACCCCTTGTAGAATATCACTGCCACACTGAGCCACTATTAATAGTGGGAACGGGACACCCCTCATAGGGTTTAGAGTGGCAAAAATGTTAAGAAGCACTAGCTTAAAATTTAGTGGATAAACCATAAAATAAAGCAGTATGTTCTGGTCCTAATTTATATGACCACATTTCCTACATTATATACAGACTGTATTTCATTTCGCATTGAGAAACATTATTTGAACACAGATAAGGCAATTTGCCCTAATTTGGGTGCTAGATGACTATAACCTTTATACAAGTAGCAATTAGCTTAAAAATACCCAATCCCAATAAAGTAGATAGATGTATAAATTCCCCTAAAACTAAAGTTGGTCTGTTTAAGGAATTTTACACGAAGAATCCTGGTCATGGCTCCAATTCTTTTAAGATTAAAAAGTAATTCTATAAATTGCAGGGGGCTGCATGAGCACAAAACCTATCATACCAAGTGAATTTCCATTTTGGCTCTCACCTCTGGACACCGAAATAGAAGCAAACAGTTGATAAATACACCCACAGTTTCCTACTCACTCTGTTCTGAGACCTCTAAATATAGCCAAGAGAGGCAGGCCCAAGACAAAGGTCTTTTTCTGGCTCCAGCACCTATGAAGCGAGCCTCAGAGCTTGAGCATGCTCAGCCAAGGCCCGTTTCCACCATCCAGAGGGATTTTTTTCCATCAGCACCAATTTGGATGACAAGGATCGGGTCCCAGTGATGCCCCAAGAATCACATCACAAAGTCAATAAACTTTAAACACCATTATTACCTGCCACTGCACAGCCAGATTCCTGGAATGACATCTGAATGTTCTGAAAATTGTGCACCCAAGAGTGTGTGTGTGTGTGTGTGTGTGTGTGTGTGTTGGTGGGAAGAGCTAAAGGGTTTGGGAAAGGGTAAAAACTAATATAAACATGTTAACAATGTTTTGTTTCAAACTGTACAAAACAGTATAGGAAAGTAAATCTCCCTATCCTCCCTTTCTAGACCCTCTCCTCAAAGGCAACCACTGTTAGTAGCTGTTTTAATTCACTCCAGAGATAGTGTATACTTACATGAGCATCATATGTAAGTATGTGTGGAAGCTTTCCCACCCTACTTAACAGCACATCTTGCAGATCATTCTGTAGAGTTACTACACTTTTCAATGGTACTATAGAGCATAACAATTTACCCATTTCCACTGAGACATTTAAGTCACTTGCACTCTTTGCTAACATGAACAATACTGCAATTATTGTTTGCACATAGTATTGAATATACATGTCTTTTTGTACATAAATTCCTAACAGTCTCCTAAAAATGTACTTACCAGTTCCAAATTCAATCGTCAGTTTGCCTTTAATAGCTATTTCAAATGGTCCTCTACTGAAGTAGTACCAATATCTATTTATATAAAGAGGTAATATGCAAATTAGGCCACAATGCTGTAACAGTTACGACCAGTCAGGAGGAGGCTGCACGCGCAGGTGAGGCCCAGAGCGGAGGAGACACAGAGGGGGGGGAAGAGGGGGGGGGGAATGGGGGGGTGTCTGCCCAAGCTGCTGAGCCACGGTGGCAGTGTGGGCAGCCCCGGAGTGCAGCCAGGCAGGGGGAAGGGGAGCCTGGGGCAGCGTCAGGCCTGGGCCTGCCATGGCCGGCACTGCGCAGTCAGGCCCGGGTCCCGGCTGTCGCAGCGGCACAGGCCTGGATCCACGGCGGCCTGAGTAGGCAGAACACAGACCATTGAGGGGCTTAAATACCATGGCAGGGAGCTTAGCTTTTATTCCACAGAAGGAGGAAAAGTGAAGAATGTCAAGCATGGGAGCATCCTGGTCTTGCTTTTAGGTTAAGACGTGAACCATTCCGGTGGCCGTGGGAAGGATCGGTTTAGACAGCTGCAGTGTTTGGGGCCCAAGAAAAAGAGAGACTGATGTTGGGAACGAGGACTAGACAGAGGCAGTGGATCAGAGACATACTTATGAGGAAACCTGACGGAACTATTTGGCTGATTACACAGGGATGAAAGCAAACAAAGCAAATGGAATTAGTTCAGGTTTTCCAGTTTGGGCAACTTCGTTGAATAGGTGATTCCAATAACTGGGAGAAGGTATCAAGGAAAAGGAACAGTGGAAGGGAGCTTGCTTAGTTCAGCAACAGCCAAGCAATTAGGACAGAAGACAGACTTAGTGCTCTTTCTTTGCTGCAGTATTTGTTTTTCTGCCTTCAGTCACCACCATATAAAGCTAATGTGCCATCTTTTCTCCTAATCTAGGATATTATCTATCTACTACACATTCCTATCACCTAAATTAACTTTCCTGCATGATCCCTTAAAAACTCTTATCAAAATCATTCAATGGCCTGTGAGTATGGGTACTTTCAAGATGTGGAAACATTATGAGCCTATATAGATTGATAAAGAGATATTGGGTGCTCAATTTTTAACAATAAAAATCAGATACTGATGTGGCTATGCCAGAGGTATAATTTTAATGAGATAATGTCTCTTTACTGAAGTGTCACACTTCAAAAGAGATCCTCTCAAATAATACAGTGCATAACCTGGGTTGCCTGTTAAAATGTAGGACCACCCCTTGAAAGACACTCCTAGAGCTCATTTTGGTGGATAAATCTCCCTCCAAGTAAAGCAATCCTATATAATAAAAGTGCAATATGCAAGTCGACCGAATGGTGGAACAACTGGTCAGTGGGGGGTGGGGCTGGTGAGCAGGTTTCGCCCGGCCAGCCAGGGCACAAGCCAGCAGGCAGAGGGAGGGGACAGTGATGGGTGGGGGAGGGCGGCAACCAGTGGTGGCGGGGTGATGGGTGCTGACACCATCCCCTGATCGCCTACCTGGTTGCCTCCCACAGAGGCAGGCCACAGGCGGCAGCAGCAGTGGGGCGATTTGGGGCAGGGCCTCCAGCACCATCCCCAGAGAGGCCTGCTGGGGTTTCCTTCTGCAGAGGGAGGCCACCAGTGGCCATGGAGCAACTGGGGGTGGGGCCAGCCACTAGCTGCCCATGCCATCCCGATCAGCCCACCGGTCACCTCCCACATAGGAAGGCCAGTCTGTGGCTCAGGCCCGCTCCCCACTCCCCTAAGCCATCAGTAGGACATTCCCCGAGGGCTCCCAGACTGTGAGAGGGGGCAGGCTAAGCTGAGGGACCCTCTGCCCAGTGCACAGATTTCATGCACTGGGCCTCTAGTATAAGATAACCATCAATGTGTGACAGCAACTGTTTACCTACACCCTACTACACAGTGTGTTATCATGATGTCTCAGTTTTATTTAAACTTGAATTCCTCTTATGATGAGTGAAGTAGGGCATCATTTTTAGAAATAATCACAATTATACCAACAATAACAAATGACATTTCCTGAGCACTCTGCTCCAAGCACTATTCTAAATAGTTCACATTTATTAATTCATTTAATCTTTACTTTAGAGACAAGGACACCAAGGCAAAGAGATACTAAGAATTTGCTCAAAGTACTAAGTGTCATAGTGAGACCCTGAGCCATGCAATCCAGAGTGAGCATGTGTATTCTTCACCTCTCAGACTCATATGCTTATGGGCCCACATGAAGTCCCTATTTTTTCTACTAAACTGTTGTTCTTTTCTTTGTTCTCCATTTATAAGTGTTCATTGTATAAGAAGATTGTCTTAAATGCTTTTAGAACAAAAAGATGCCTGCCTCCATGGACTTTGTGCCTCACACAAAACATACAAGGCCTCACAAGAAGCAAAGCAGTGTAGACATCTATAAGGTAGAAAAATTCCAAGAAAATCCAAAAGCATGTTTTCCTAGAATATAAACCATATCAAAGTTTAAAGATGGCTCAGTAGTTGAATGGCAGCCTATGAATCAGGAGCTCACTGCTGGATCCTTGGTCAGAGCCTATGCCCTGGTTTTGGGCTCTATCCTCCATAGGTGTTGTGCAGGAGGCAGCTGATCAATGATTCTCTCTCATCAGTGATGTTTCTATCTCTCACTTTCCCTTCTTCTCTCTGATATCAATAAAAACATATATATTTTTTAAAGTTAGTGTTTTATGTAATACTAGAGGTCCAGTGCATGGAATTCATGCACGGCGGGGGGGGGGGGGGGGGGGGGGGGGCTCCTCAGCCCGGCCTGCACCCTCTCGCAGTCCGGGAGCCCACGGGGGATGTCTGACTAAGGCCCACTCCCCAGGCCTAAGGTGGACATTCTTAGCGCTGCTACGGAGGCGGGCGAGGCTCCCACCACTGCTGCTGTGCTCACCAGCTGTGAGCCCGGCTTCTGGCTGAGCGTACTCCCTTGTGGGTTCAGGTTTAAACTGGCTCTCCGACATCCCCAAGAGGTCCTGGATAGTGAGGGTGCAGGCCAGGTCGAGGGACCCCTCCATTGCAAAATCAGGCCAGGGAGAGACACAGGAAGTTGGCCATCTGGGGAGGGAATGCGGGAGGGCTCCAGGGTATGTCCAGCCCATCTCGCTCAGTCCTGATCAGCTGGACCCCAGCAGCAAGCTAACCGACCGGTCGGAGCATCTGCCCCCTGGTAGTCAGTAGACATCATAGCAACTGGTTGACTAGTCGAGTGTCTGCCCCCTGGTGGTCAGTGCATGTCACAGCGAGCGGATCAGCAGCCTTAGCACATCATTAGCATATGACACTTTGGTTGGTTGAACGGCCAACTGGTTTACTGGACACTTAGCATATTAGGCTTTTATTATATAAGATAGAATTTAACTATAAGTAAATAAACAGGAAGAAGGAAATTAATTAGCTAAAATATATGATTCACCATCTTTTTAAAAAATATATATTTTATTAATTTTTTACAGAGTGGAAGGGAGAGGGATAGAGAGTTAGAAACATTGGTGAGAGAGAATCATCTATCAGCTGCCTCTTACACACCCTCCACTGGGGATGTGCCCACAACCAAGGTACATGCCCTTGACCAGAATCGAACCCGGGACCTTTCAGTCCACAGGCTGACACTCTATCCACTGAGCCAAACCGGTTTCGGCTGATTCGCCATCTTTAAAATTACAGCACAAAGCTTTATTACCACTCAAAATTATATAATGTCCTGACAGCAGTATAATTATTCTGAAATTATTAATCAATTATAAGGCAACTCTGCCCCAAGGTGTTGTAATCTACAGAAAACTCAAACAACTTTCATAATGATGGCTTACCCACATTGCTAAATTACTCAAAGTTTTATTTTACAAGATATTTCTCCAAAGACTTGTAATTTAAGAGTCAATAAAAAACCAAGTCCTACGCTACACCATGTCTGCATCCATCATAAAAGCAGAAAGCATCACCAATAGCATGATGGGAAGAAACAAGTCCTGAGGCCTGTGTTTTAGCTCTAGATTTACTTTTAATTACTTGTAATCAATCAGAATGACATGCCACTTACCTTTTTGAGCCTGGGTTTCTAAAAAATATCTTCTGTAAAAATCTATGATTTTATGTTTAAGATGAAATAAAGAAGCTATGGGGGATTTTTTAAAGCATGAGAACAAGAGCAATAATGTTGGTCAAGCAAGTAATCACTCCTAACAACACAAGCAAATAAAGAGCAAGAAGGAAGAAATGAACAGTGATCAAGAACCTGCTTTGTTGCCCTGCTGTGGCTCAGTGGTTGAGTATAGACCTATAAACCAAGAGGTCATGTTCGATTCTCAGTCAGGGCACATGACTGGTTTGAGGCTTGATCCCCATTAGGGGGCATGAAGGAAACAGCCAATCAATGATTCCCTCTCATCATTGATGTTCTCTCTCTCTCTCTCTCTCTCTCTCTCTCTCTATCTCTATCTCTATCTCTCTCTCTCTCTCCCCCTCCTCCTCCTCCTCCTCCTCCTTCTTCTCTCTCCCTCCCACCCTCCCTTTCTACCTTTCTCTCTAAAATTTATTTAAAAATTTTTTTTAAAGATCCTGCTTTGTTGTAGACACTGTGTTAGGTAATTTCACATACACTATTCCATTTAATCTTCACAATACTCTTATAAGGAAGAGACCATAACCCTTTCTCAGCAGCAGGTGAAGAATGAGACTCAAAGGTCAAATGACTTCCCAAGGACACAGAGCAGTAAGTGGCATAGTCAGGATTTAACTCCCACTTCTCTGATTCTTCTTACAGAAACACCCGTCCTGGCCTTTCCAATGGCTAACCTTCTCCAACATTATTTGTCTGATTTATCTAGTCTCATAACTGTACACCAGCAGCTGGTAGGAGAGTCAGTGAGGGATGACCAAATGACTGAACAGCAGGCTGCATGGGGTGACCAGGGTAGTGTGTGTGTGTGTGTTAGGGGGGGAGGGGGGGAGGCAGTTGGAGGCAATCAGGCCAGCAGAGGGGGGCAGTTGGGGGTACCCAGACTGGCAGGGGGGCAGTAAGGAGCAACCAGGCTGACAGAGAGGGGCAATTGGGGGCAACCAGACTTGTGGGTGGGGCAGTTTGAGGCAACCAGGCTGGCAGGGAGTGATAAGGTCAGAAGACAGAGGTGGTTAGGGGTGATCAGGCTGGTGGGGGGGGGGGGCAGTTAGGGGTGATCAGGCAGGCAGGCAGGTGAGCAGTTAGGAGCCAGCAGTCCCAGATTGTGAGAGGGATTCCGGATTGGAGAGGGTACAGGGTGGGCTGAGGGAACCCCCCCATCCCATGCACAAATTTCATGCACCAGACTTCTAGTAGGGAAGAATCTTCAATGGCCTGCTCACCCAGGCCATCCTGGATATGTATGGATTCAGCAGTGATTATCTTAAGGAAATAGTAACCCAGTGTTTTTCCTTCCCAAGTTTCTGGGCACCACATAAATGAAACATCCAGAGAGAAAGTTTCAGAGATTTGCTGAGACATTAATGTTGTGTCCTGCCTAGCTGCTAGAACAACTGTCATCCACTTTTCTTTTCTGCAAGCTAACCATATTAAAATAATGAAAGGAAAAGATGGAATGTTCTGAATACTTGACAAATCCCACAAAGACTAAAAGGCTCTGAGGATGTAACATGCTCCAAGACTTTATGCCATCCTTCATAAAGATGCAGCTGTACAGGTGGCAAAATTTCCTAACACTGTGACTGCTCTTTGTCTCATTAGTTTTGTTCAAATTCATCACTCATTTAAAAGGACAACTGTCACTTCCTTTGCCAGTAGGTTGCTTGACTTGAAACACAATTTGTAATAATGGCCTCTGAAAGGAATTCTTCAGTCCATTATCCAAGGGACTGTTTTCATTTCATTGCACAAAAACTTTAGGCAATTCTAGGATACAGGGAATCTGACAGCTCATTGTTCAGTGAAGAAATAATTCTACTGAAGCCATGTGCTCAGGTTAGAAAAGCAAACAACCCAAATGGCAATAGTATCAGCAGCAAAAGATAACAAATCCAGGGTTGTGAAGCTGACTGTGATCTTATAAAAGAATTCCTTTTATGAGATACTTTTATTTGCACAAGGAAGGAAACAAACAAAAATAAAACCCACCATCATTCAAAATAATGTTCTTCCACAATTTTGTTTTTTGTTGCACCAAACACACATGGGCCATAAAATAGACGACAATAAAATACTAGATGGGTCAACAAGTTAAAGTAATGAATTGAACACAATAATACATCATTTTATTTTTCTGATGAGTCCAAGACTGGAACGGAGGGGCCCAAGTTCCAATCTATGTAGGATATTATGAACCTTTCCTACATGGGTCTCTCTAAAGTGATTTTATCTACTAGTTTTTGCTGTATGAAAAGTACCATCTGTACTTGCTGTTAGGGAGTGGGAATTTTTGAGCACTCCAGAGAGGCTGTGGACTATGCCCCAGAAAGGGTTGTCAGAGCTGACACCATGGCCAGGCTTTGATATATGGTCTCACGGCCCCTTCCCCTTGCACCTCACAAAAAAGCCTTGCAGGATAGAACACTGTCAGCTTTCTGAAGAACAGGATAACCCTGTAAATAATATGGTCGTCAATAGCATGGCCCTGACATTATTTGGGAAAAACTGTTTTGTCTTGGGTTGCTTACTCTGCATAAACAGAATGTGTTTCATGTGCTTAAAAGTGGTCTTGCACAAAGGATCGCTGCTGCTCTGACTTTCCTGCGTGGAGAGAGAACAGTCGCCGGCCGGCAATTAAAGGCTCCCTGAATTTTAATTTGGTCTGGACTCCAACTGTCTTTACTTGCGTTCACTCCACAACACTGTGTTGGCCTAAAGCCAAACTAAAATCCCAGCAATGGATATGCAGAACTACACTGTATTTATTCAATAAATGTCCTCTAGGTAAACAGAACACAGAGCCAACACCACCACTGCCGCCTGAACCCCCAGCAGACCTTACATGCAGTAACGGGGTCTAGACATAAACACATGCTCACCACAGTGTGGCTAGTGCTACAATGGTGAGGTTCGGGTGCTTTAGCAGCATCAGAAAGGGAAGTGTCAGCTCCCTGAAAAGATAGCAGGCACCTGGGATAGTGAATATACATGGCAGGTAAAGGTCTGGTGGAGGGACTGGAAGAAATTTAGCAGGGCTGCAGCCAAAAGGCTTAGATTTTATCCTAAGAGCAACATGTAATTACTGGAGGATTATAAGCAGGGAAGTGGCATGTCTGTTAAAGGTTATTCTGGCTGAATGTAGAGACCAAGTGGGGATGAAGAAGAAATTCTCAGAGGGAAATTAAGGTGGCTGCAGTAAGCCACGAAAGAATGGAAGCCTATATGGGGTAAATGGAAATGGAGAAAACTGGACAAGAGACAGGCTCAAGAGTAATTGACTGAATGGGAGGAAAGAGCTAGATAAGAGAAAGGCAGAGCCAAGGAATTACACACAGATTGTCAAATTAAGTAACTGAGTAAAATTTAACGCTACTCACTATAACAGAGACTACAGCAAGTTTCAAAGGGAAATGGGGAATGATTCTCTGGACATCTTAAGTTTAGTTACGTGTGGGATATCAAAGTAGATATGTCCAAGAGATAGATTTATAAATATGAAGATCAAAAAAGAGATATGGATTGGAGATTTGAAATCTGGCATGTGATCATCCCGGGAAAAGAGTGTAGAATAAGAAGAGAAGAGGATCTTGGGCAGAACTCTAAGAAACTCCAACAGCAAAGGGACAAGGATATTCCATAGAAGAGACTGTGTAGGAACAGGCAGAGTAGGAAGAAAACCAGGAGGAGAGTGTCATGGAATTCTAGGGGCGTGAGCATCACACAAAGGAGTTTACAAGAAGAGTATCAGGGAGGCTGTGGGTGGACAAGGCCAGATTGCAACAGGATGAGGAGCGTGTGAAAGTGCAGAAGAGTATAAACAACTTGTTCAAGTGAAGGGAAAAGGTGAAATAGGATAGTAATTGTAAAATGGACTAGAGTTGAAGGACACACTTCAGGTGATCTTTTAAACATGTTAGACATGTGAAAATGTTTAAATGTCAATGGGAAGGAGCCAATAGAAAGAGAGGAGGAGACATAACTAAATAAGATTTCTGAGAAAGTAACAGGGAATGGGATCTGAAGCAGAAATATAGGTAAGCTGCAGAAAGGGGGGGTGGAGGGATCTTCCATTAAAACACAATAAAAAGGAAAAGATGGATATGAATGAAAGTGAGTTTATTGGTTGGGGTGCCAGAATTTGGAGCAATTCCTTCCTTCCTGCCCCCATGCCGGCCCCCCCACCTACCCATCTAATGACAGTCCACTGAGTGTGCATTTTTTTTTCTATCAGCAATTTATGAGTGTCCCAATTTCTCAATAATCTCACCAACACTGTCTTTTTTTTATTATAGTCATTCTAGTGGTTTGACTTGCATTTGGGTACATTCTCTCTGAGATCCCCTATTTTTCCCAGTGAAGCAAGTTTCCTGTTCCTGGTAAGAGGGGAGGTAGCAATGGAAAGTGGAGTGGAATAAGAACAAAAAGGGGTAGAGAAGTCTGAAGCAGTTACCAGGGAGGATGAGAAAGAGCACTGGGCAGGGAAGCCTGAAAATATATTGGGACAACCCAGTGGAAATTAGGAGACCATAAGACCCATCTGAACTCCTGTGAGATTTTATTCTTCAGGAAAGAATTGTTGTGTTCTAAAATATTTTTTTAAAGATTTTTTAAATTGATGAGAGGGGAAAAGGGGGAAAGGAAGAGAGGGGGAGAAGGGAAGAAGGGGAGAGGAGGAGGAAGACATCGATGTGAGTACAAAACATTGATCAGCTCTCTCACACATGCCCCCAACTAGGGTTGGAGCCCACAACCCGGGCAGGTGCCCTGACTGGGAATTGAATCAGCAACTCCTCAGTGCATAGGATGATGCTCAAACAAATGGCCTGTTTGTTTTTTTAACTGATCTAACTGGAATTTGAATGGGAAGTTGCTCAGAGGATTTTCTCATTTAGAACTAATGACAAAAGTGCACCTGAAAAATCCATCATTTTTGTGTTTAAAATCCTGTAATAAACACATTATAAGTGACAGTTGCATCAGATTCACTCTCCTTGACCACTGAGCAAACATGTCATGCCCTGTACAAAGCATGTACCTTGGTTGCGGGCACATCCCCAGTAGGGGCTGTGGAAGAGGCAGCTGATCAATGTTTCTCTCTTATCAATGTATCAATGTTTCTATCTCTTTATCCCTCTCCCTTCCTCTCTGTAAATAAATAAAAATAAAAATAAAATATCAATAAAAATATATATTTTTAAAAAAAATCACATGCTAGAGCAGATCTGACATTTGTACTGTAAGGACTTAGGCTACAATCATCAGGTGCTAAATTCATCAAATATAAACGGCAAGAAACACCACACATCTGTCATTACAATAACGGGTAATTCCTTTAAAAAGTGTCAGAATCATATCACAAAACATTAACGTAAGACTGATAACAACAATCATATCTATATATATAAAACCCTAATAGGCAAATAGACCGAACGGTGGAACCAAACATCCGGTCACTATGACGTGTGCTAACCACCAGAGGGAGTTCGCAGAACATGGCAGGTGCCAGCAACAGGCAGCAGAGCGTGGAACGTGGCGCTCAGCCACTGCAGGATGGTGAAACCGGTGAGCGGGGGCGCCAGAACAAGGCAGAGCGCCAGTCCCGGTCATTGGGGCGAGCCTCTGGTGGTTACTGAAAATTCTTTGCTCCTGTGTGCCACGGTCTCACCGGGCACGCACACTCCTGCCAGCTCCGGCCCCTCACACCCACTGCTATCGCCGGAGTTGCCACTCACATTCGCTGCTGGCACCCGCTCCGATCGCCCCTCAGGGCTTTTCCACACTCCCTGCTGCTGAGGGGCAACCAGGGCCGGAGCCACCTCTTGCACCCACTGCCGGTGCCAGCCCCACTCATACCACAGCCGGTGTTGGAACCGCAGTTCACACCTGCTGTTGGCACCTGATGCTGGTGCTGATCGCTTGGCACCATCAGCAGGTGTGAGGGGTGGCTGCCAGCACCAATCGCCCCTGAGGGCTTCTCCACCTCCCCCTGCTCCTGAGGGGTGACTGGGGCAGCTGCCACCACTCACACCTGCTGCTGGCACCAGCTCCAATCACTCCTCGCTTTCAGTAGGTGTGATAAGGGCCAGCACCATCAGTGTGTGGGAGCAGCGGAGGCAGGAGCCTGGGAGCCACTGAGGAAGGTGCCAGGCAGGGGGGCGAAGGATGGGCCGAGACCTGCTCCTGTGCCCACCGCAGCCTTGGGGCCCACAGTTCCTTTCAAGGAGCCCGAATTTGTGCACTGGGCCCCTAATATACAAATAATAAACAATTGGCTGTGGCTACAGATTGGATAGGGTGGAATCACTGGGAATCATGTGAGCCACACTGATGGAAATTCAGGTAAGCCTGCCAGTCAGCTGTGCGATGGTGGAGGTCCCAGCACAGGAACAGTGAATCCTGTGAGTGCCCCAGTCTGGAAGAAAGCCATCCCCAAGTTCCTATCCTGATACCAGATAGTTCAGTTCCTCCCCGTATGTCCCTGGATTCTCCCAATGTCGCCATCTGGAGCTCAGAGGAAGCAGGACCATGTAAGTTTGTGCACTGGTCCTTTAAGAGGAACACCTGGGACTCCAGCAGCTTCCATGTCACTCAACCACAATATCCACTGGTTTTTATAGTCCAAAGTTATGGGGACTTCTCTTCCCAGTTCTGGAACCCTGGGCTAGGGGTGGTGTGGGGCTGGGACCCCCTGCTTCTCACAGGAGAGCTTGGAGATATCCCCCCTGATTTAAAAACCACCACACATGGGTGTTGGACTAGCCCCTCCTGTGCCTCCGCCCCTCTACCAATCTCGACGGGCCTTCTTCTTTACTTCTCTAGTTGTAGGACTTCCATTCTGCCAGATTTCAGGCAGTTCTGTATTTTAGATGTAATTTGATATGGTTGTAGGAGGCGGCAAGTACCAGTATTTATCTATACCAGCATCTTGGTCTTCTCTTTCAGTTATCTTTGGCTGAATAATACACCATCCCAAAACTCAGTGGCTTAAAACAATGTTCTATCCCTCAGCCCTGTGTTTTGACTGGACTCAGCTGGGATTCCTCATGAGGTGACAGGCACTGGGGGAGTTTAACAGGGCTGAAACAGGCATAGCTCTCTGGGCCACTTCAGGTGGTCTCTCCTCACCTAGCTTAGGCCAAGCCTCCAAGCCTCTACACATACTGACTGGCTTCCAAGAGAGTGAAAGCTAGAGCTGCATGCCTCTTTAAAAAACTACACCCAGAACTGACACAATATCACTTCTGCTACATTTTATTGGTCAAAACAAGTTACAAGGCCAGGCTACATTCAAATGGAAATGAAACAGACTCCATCTCTGGATGGCAGGAGGGGCAGTCAAGTTCAGGGAAGTATTGCTGATAGTCATCTTTGGAAACACTACCAGCGCTGTAAACAATGTCACCAGACCTTTCCCCTATATCACTTGAGTTCAGGACTGAGGCACTAGAGAGAGGATAGGCTTTGCCTATTTACCAAACTAGAATTTTTCCTCAAGCACTGAAAAGAATATCTCAGCAAAGATTTCCCCCCTGCTAATCTGAGGAATATTTTTTGGGATTGTGGGAAAGACATGCTACTCTTCAAGAATGGCCTGAGTACAGTCTCCCTGGATGGGATTCCGCATCTCCTGGGGCCATTTCAAACTTTTTAATTTATTGTGTGTACATGAGTATGATCTCATTTTTAAAAGTGTATATATAACACTGAAAAAAGATATAGAAGTATCTCCAGCTATTTGAACGCTTGCTATCCAAACTCTAAACTCAAGAATCAAAGAGATTTAGCTAAGTTTTTCAATACTCAAACTTCTGCTCTTGGCTCTCCTAGTTTAAGGTTTGGATACCATAGTATCCCTTATAATCTGAAATCTCACTACCTGAATATGGCAATCCATTAAATATGCATAGTAAAAATGACTTATACCCCAAAATGTTAACTGTTGTTGCTTTAAGATAGTATAATCACATTTTTCTTTCTGCTTCATGTTTTCTAAATTTTATTTTCTCTTTGCAAAATTAAAAAAGTAATTCTATATTGTGGACTTAATGCACTTGGAAATTTTCGAAAATTAAGTTCATACAGTAGTTAATTGATTTAGATAATTATTTGATTTACTGACCTCCTCAAGGAAGTCTATTCTGGTTAAATTCAAACAATAGTCATCATGTGTCTTCTGTGAATTCCTCAACACATACACAATATGAAACACTTTCATATTTTTTTTAACCAGAATATCAAAAAAGTGTGTCCTAAGGCCCAGCCTAGACTCTAGACTCCTTGAGGGCCCAAAGCTTGTTTCCCATGCATGACATTGAATGCAGTACACACTGAAGTAATAGTACAGTAATAATAAAGGTCTTTGGCTTCTGCAGTTTTATCACCACACTGACTTTCAGATAAAGAAGAACACTGTCTCAGGCTTTCCAGCTTGAGCTGCTGATTATTAAGATGGAGCTAAGCTCTTGCTGGAACATGCAGGCACTCTTTAATTCTGAATTAAAAAAAAAAAAATTAAGCTGGAAACTTGATAGCTTTGGTTTTTATGCTGTTTTCTGAATCTCTCAGAACTGGATCGTTTGGATCACACACAATCACTGCGGAAATCTTTTTAATGACTAATATCCTTCCTCTTTAAGAAAAAGAGACTAGAGGGTAGACTGTCTAAAAGTATTAATAAATAGACTGGTATTCACACAATGGATTAAAAGATATCTGGGCCCTAGATTAACTGCTATATTAATAGAATCTAAATATACAGTTACATACTCAACCCGAGAGAAGTTCAAAGAGGTGAAATTTAGCCAGTGCTCACTTCGAATGGATACTTACTGAAGTGTAAAGCACACTGTAAACTACCCTCAGGGTTAAGTCATTCTTCCATTCCTTTCAGCGTTATTTACTTTGATGTTTTGATGCTATGATCCCACAATGCACACCAGCTTCAGAAAATCAGTTTTTGCCTCCAAATTTTTTTAATTCTCTCCCCAAAAAGAATAGGCCAAAGACAAATAAGACAACGAATCTAGGCTTTCCAAGCATTATTACAATACTGACTTATAAAATTGCAAACCCCAATTACAGAAAGTTCTGCAGCAGATGACTTCGGAGTGTCTCGCGTGCAAATAAACATAAACAAAGGCCACTTATGGAAGAACAGAGCATGCCTCATTTAACTAGAACAGGTAGTTCATTTGAGGCAGGACAAGGGAAATGTCATTTCACCCAGCTACCCGCACACCTGGATCAAGGCCCCTACTATGTGACAGTCCTTTGTGGAGTCCGTGTTGAGGGGGAGGGGGAAAGTGAAGACTATGCTCTGTGGCACCACTACCCTCCCCCGCGAGGCCAAGGAGGGGATGCTAAGCTCTGTCTAGACTCTAGATTCTAGAAGGGCCGGATGCGGACGCGGAGGGTCCAGGGGGGTGTCTGTCAGAGCTGCGACAGACTCCAGCCAGGAGCAAAGCCGCGTCCCTGCAGCTCAAAAGAGAGGGCGCACGGAAAACTTTTCCTAGCCTCCCCTCCCCCTCCCCCTGCAAGAAATGCTAGCGGAGGTGCTGACAGTGCGGACCGCGGACCGCGGACCGGAACCGCCGCCGGAGGGAAGGAGGGAGGGAGGGAGCCGGAGTAACGGGGCGCGCGGCCCGGCAGGCGGCGGGGTGCGGGCAGAGAAGGGAGGGCGAGGGCGGCCTCGGCGAGCCAGGCCCGCGACTCACCCGCTGCCTGGAGGCCAGCCGCTGCCGCTCGGCTCGCTGTGCGCCGGGCCCAGCCGCCGGGGGCGCCGCGGGACGCGGAGAGCGCGGCTGCAGGAGACGCACTGGCGGGCGGCACCCAGGACCGCCTCAGGGAGCGCGGGGGGCGGGGCCTCCGGGTCACGTGGCCGGGCGGCCTCACGTGACGCTGACGCCGCGCGCGCGGGCGAGCTCCCAGGCGGAGCTGCCCCTGGGGCCTCGCAGGCTCCTGGGCGGGCGGTGGGCTCGCGGGCCCGCGGCGCCTGTGGGAGCCGGGAGGTGGAGTCCGGCCCTCCGGCTGTGCGGCGGGGTGTCGCGGCGGAGCTTGGTGGCCGCGGAGCTCACCGCCTTTTGTCCGGCCGGGAACCAGGGGCGCGCGAGGGGCGGACTCCTGCTGTCCTCCCGAGTGGCGTGGCCCGTGGCGGGTCAGCCAGCCGCCCCTAGAGGAAGGGGACCAGACGTCCCGCTTTTGGCGGGACAGTCCCGCTTTTTAGCAATTTGTCCCGCGGCGTTTTTAAAAAGTTCCGATTTTGGAGGAAAAAATCGGGACTTTAAAAAAATTTTTTAATATTTTTAATGAGTTTTTACAGAGAGGAAGAGAGAGGGATAGAAAGCTAGAAACATCGATGAGAGAGAAACATCGACCAGCTGCCAAACCGGTTTCGGCAAAATCGGGACTTTTTTAAAACGCCGTGGGACCCGAGACCTGTTTGGCTCAGTGGATAGAGCGTTGGGCTGTGGACTGAGAGGTCCCGGGTTCGATTCCTGTCAAGGGCATGTACCTTGGTTGCGGGCACATCCCCAGTAAGGAGTGTGCAGGAGGCAGCTGGTCGATGATTCTCTCTCATCGATGTTTCTAACTATCCTTCTCTCTTCCTCTCTGTAAAAAATCAATAAAATATATTAAAAAAATAAATAAAACGCCTCGGGACAAATTATTAAAAATCGGGACGTCTGATCACCTTACTCTAGAGACCAGGGCAGAAAAGCGACTGAAAACTCTCCCCGTGGTGCTGCCTGGGCTGAAGGGCCTCAGAGGAGGCGAGCTTACTTTACTCCAGAGGCCATACCTGCACACGCGCCTGAAAAGCACCTGAGGGAGAACTGAGGGAGGAGGGAGAAGGTGACACCTGCACCGAGAGGAGGAGGGAGGGAAGCGCAGGCCCGGGGAATGGAAGAACTCAAGGAACCTGGCTGTCAACGTTGGAAGAGACCTGAGACAGCCAAATGACCCGAATCTTTTCTTAGTATACATGAGTCAGGCCTAGAGAAGGGATGCTTCCTGCCCTCCCAGCCTCTTATCTGCAGAGACCAAAGCACCTTCATAAAAAAAAGTTATTTCAGGGAAGTCCCAGTGGGCTCTACGGGATAAAGTTCAAACTTCTTGGCATTGCCGAAACCGGTTTGGCTCAGCAGATACTGGAACCGGTTTGGCTCAGCCTGCGGACTGAAAGGTCCCAGGTTCGATTCTGGTCAAGGGCATGTACCTTGGTTGCGGGCACATCCCCGGTAGGGGGTGTGCAGGAAGCAGCTGGTCGATGTTTCTAGCTCTATCCATCTCCCTTCCTCTCTGTGGAAAATCAATATAATTAAAAACAAAACAAAAACTTCTAGTTATTTTAATATTTACCTGAGAGTATGTTTTTATTGATTTTTTTTTTTTACCATGCAAACACTTTAAATAAACAAACAAGAATCTTAGCCCTGCCTGAAGTAGACTTCTCTGCTGAGTCATATCTTCACCTGCAGATGCTCTGCTGAACAGATGGCATAAAGAACCCTGCTACTTAGACCAGGCATGAGACCCTTCTCAGCACAGCACCTCCTATGGGTGTCTGTATCACTCTCATATAAGGTCACCTGTATGCATAAAAGTGATACAATGCACTCTGTTTAGAATTGCTTCCTTGTCCTCTGACAGGTGAAAGAGCATCTTAAATATAGAATTCCTACACTTCCATGTGAACTGACAGTGGCCTATTTATTTTATTCATCAGCAGTGGTCCTAGTTTCATCTTCTTTTAGATATAGTAGCACCACCAAAGCAACATCCTATATAATAAAAAGGTAATATGCAAATAGACTGAACAGCAGAAAAACTGAACAACCAATCAAAGTATAATATGTTAATGATATGCTAAGGATGCTCAACCACTTGCTATGACATGAACTGACCACCAGGGGGACAGACAGTGGACTGGTCAACCAGTTGCTATGACATGCACTGACCAGTAGGTTAGTTTGCTGCTGGGGTCTGGTGGGTCAGGACTGAGCGAGATGGGCCGGACATGCCTTGGAGCTCTTCCACAGTCCCTCCCCAGCCTGATCATGCACAGTGGGGTCTCTCAGCCTGGCCTGCACCCTCTCGCAATCCAGGACACCTCGGGGGATGTTGGAGAGCCAGTTTCAGCCTGATCCCACAGGCCACTCTCCTGGGGAGAGCTCCAGATGCAGGACTCATGGCTGGCAAGCACTGCTGTGGCAGCTTGAGCCTCTTCCAAACAAGACTGATTGGGGGTGAGTCCACAGCAGGCACAGTGGGGCTGGGATGAGCAGGAGCAGCAGGTAGAAGCTGCAGGCAACATTGGACTCCACGTTTCAGCCTGATCCCTGCAGGCCACCCAGAGGAACCCCACCCATGCATGAATTCATGCACTAGGTCTCCAGTTGTTCAATAAGAAGCCACCAGCTTCTGGTAGGAATTATGAGACCTCTGGTCCTCCAGGAAGCAAGGACTCTGACTGCAATTGGCTATGAATCAGGATGTTCTTCTGGGTGTTAGTAGGAGATTTTTTCATAGCAACATAAATTTATATTAAGTGAACATTTCATGGAATGACCTAAGGGTATCAGGGTAGTGATGAGGGTAGTAAGAATAGTTTCAGATGGGGATTTCCTCATTGGTTTGAAATAGTAAAAGTGATGTTACCTGGGAGAAATGAAATGACACTATGAGGAAACAATTAGATAAATCTGTGATATTCACTCTAGTGTAGATGACAATTTGGAGGAAGAAATATCAAACAAGTAAAATAAATTTGTATTTGTACTCTGAAGGAAATAAACAAAATGCAATGATAGCAAATAACCAGGAAGGTATATTCATAGAAGTGACATTTACACCAAGAATTTAATAATAGACTAGAGGCTCGATGCACGAAGATTTGTGCAAGATCAGGCCTTCCTTCCCCTGGCTGCCGGCACTGCCTTTGCTCGGGCTGAAGCTGCCTTTCTGCCTTCCCATGGGCCCAGAGGCCCGGAGCTGCTGGGGCCGTGCGGAATGCCTGCATCGTTGCCATGGCGACTACACAAGTGTCCCACCTCACCTCCAACAGCTTGGCCCCTGTGTATGCAAATTAACCTTCCATTTTTGTTGGGTTAATTTGCATGCTCACTCCTGATTGGCTGGTGGGTGTCACAAAGGTATGGTCAATTTGCATCTTCCTCTTTTATTAGTGTAGATAGAAGTCAGCCATGTGAAGACTAGGAAGGAGAGTTTGTTTCAGAAAGAGAGAAATCTTGGATACAAACTCTTCCCACAGAGCTTCAGATGTTGAAGTACCACCCAGAGCTTTGCAGCCTTTTAATAGTTTTATTTCAAACTAGAGGCCCGATGCATGAAATCCATGCACAGGTAGGGTCCCTAAACCTGGCTGGCAATCAGGGTGGATAGGGACCTTCTGACTGCTGACCAGGGCCTTCCTTCATACTACACTGCCCCTGGTGGTCAGCACATGTCATAGCGAGTTCAAACTCCTGGTCTCCTACTAGAATTCCCGAGGGGACACTTTACATATTGGCCTTTTATTTATATAGATTGAATGGGAGATCCTTATGGCTTTTTAAGCATGAGAATAAATACTATGATTTGCACTTTTTTGTTTGTTTGTTAATCCTCAACTAAAGATATTTTTCCATTGACTTTTTAGAGAGAGTGGAAGGAAGGGGGAGAGACAAGGAGAGAGAAACATCAATGTGAGAGAGACATATTTATTGGTTGCCTCCTGCACGCACCCCAATCAGGTCTGGGGTGCAATCAAGATACATGCCCTTGATCAGAATCGAACCTGGGACCCTTCACTCCACAGGCTGAAGATCTAGCCACGGAGCCAAAATGGATAGGGCTGTGATTTGCATTTTAAAAAAACTTCTCTCTGATACAGTGTGGACCTATTTGAGGTTATTGCAACATCAAGAAGCCACCCAAAATTAACCCACTCCCTCCAAACCACATCCCCTGTGCCCAGAACCCTGGGCTTCCCAGATCACTTCCAGGACCTGCGTTGGCCTCTTCCTCATGTCCATCTCCCCAGTCAGACTGCACACCTCAGAGCCATGAAGGGGCTGGGAGGGACTGTTTGTGGGGCTTGGAGGTGTAGTGTCCACAGTACATGTGTGAAGGCCCTTCCAGTGTTTGACGAAGCCAGGAGTGGAAAAAGAAAGGAAGATGTGCTTTAGGGCAGGAGCCCAGATGGTAAGTTCTCCCTATTCTGCCAAGCTCCACTGTGGAACCCCAAGGATTCCAAGAATCCTAAGTTCAAGGCTTGGCCATCCAGGTCTTTGGAAAGCTACATTTAAACTATAGTTATAAATATAGAAAAATAGAACCTACTATTTAACTAGTTGTTGGCTTGATTTTTAACTTATACATTTTTAGACATATGATATATGGACTTCCATTTGTAATTTTAACCCAGGTTCTACAAATATTAGGGATGGCCTTAAAATCACATTACCTACGGAGAAATCTGGCTTCTTATCACAAGCAGTAGCTGTTAGAGGGCAATGAAATAATATCTTCAAAATGATAGGAGGAGTACTAGTACCTATTAATCTAGAATTCTCTATCCAGTCAAAATAGCATTCAAAGGTAAAGATAAAAGAAAGACATTAAAAAATTTTTTTTCTGCCCTAGCTGATTTGGCTCAGTGGATAGAGTGTCAGCCTGTGGATTGAAGGATCCCAGGTTCAATTCTGGTCCAGGGCACATGCCTGGGTTGTGGGCTCAATCCCCAGTAGGGGGCGTGCAGGAGGCAGCTGCTCAATTATTCTCTCTTATTGATGTTTCTTTCTCTCTCCCTTCCTCTCTGAAAAAAAAAAACAAAAACAAAACTTATTTCAAATAAGTAAGTAAATAATAAGTAAAAATAATTTTTTTCTAATAAGACTAAACTTATTCAATAGCCTCATAAAAATTTTGATTATAAGTACCCAACAAAATAAAACGTATAAAGCAGATTTGTAAATTTCTAATATAGTAATACAAAGTGCATGGCCACAGGCAGAGAGGTGGAAGGAGAAAAAGAAGACTGTGGTTGAGGTCTAGTAATAAATAAATAAGTAAATATAGAAGTAGAGATGATCCATGTTATAGTTCTGCCCATAATTATATTCTACCAATACTGCAGTAAAAAATGTACAAAAATAAAAAAGAACCATTTCAAAATAACTCAGGAGGAAGAGGACAATGTCTGGGACTCTCGTAACGCACCCAACTCTTTGTTGAGAGCAGGCTTAGGGGTGGCGTATAGTTCCTTCCAAAGGCGTATACAATTTTAAGTTTAGATCAAGAACTATAAACCACAGGGTGCCCATGAAAAGCGGTTCATTCCTTACTGTCATTTTTAAAGTCCATCTTTAGAAAAAGAACTGAGTCTTTTATTATAAGGTAGGCAAATGCCCCTCCTTCATTATGAAAAGTACGAACTGGTAATCGTTTTCATGAACTTTTAGAAGAGATGTAATGAGGGTACTTTGGTTAGAGTAATAGGCTTTTCATAAAAATTTTAGAATCGAAGGGCTCCACGTTCTGGATTTATCGTGGAACATTTCAATGTTCTGAAAGCCTGACTGAAAGAAGCCAATCCCAAACCAGCCCACTCGGCATTCGCACACCTCTTTTCCTTTATTAGAATCTTACTTTCACACAGTGAAAAAATAAACCCCCGAACTCTCACAGGTTAAAGCAAGTCAAATAACCACTCTACAGATAAAGCCTCTACAAAGGTCATCTGAAGTAACCCACAGCCAAAATGATTGTGCAGATTTGCAATGCTGTCACCAGTTATGTAACATAACAGAAAGTCAATTACTCACACACTCTGCAAGCCCTCTGAGACATGTGCCCCACAAAGCATTAACCTTTGGTTTTTTTATGCCACCCTGAAGGCTTGCACATTTTACTTCATGTAATTTAACATTTTTAATGGAGTGTGTTCTTTACCTTGTGGTAAAATTGGTACTATTCATGTAAGATTACATTTTAAAAGATTACATTTTGTAAGGACTTGATGTCTTTTAATTAAAAGATTACATTTTGTAAGGACTTGATGTCTCCACAAGAGGAGTTTTGATTCTGCTTTAAAAAGTTTCATATAGCTGAAACCGGTTTGGCTCAATGGATAGAGCGTCGGCTTGGGGACTGAAAGGTCCCGGGTTCGATTCTGGTCAAGGGCATGTACCTTGGTTGCGGGCACATCCCCGGTGGAGGGTGTGTAGGAGGCAGCTGGTCGATGTATCTCTCTCATCGATGTTTCTAGCTCTCTATCCCTCTCCCTTCCTCTTTGTGAAAAATCAATAAAACATATTTTAAAAATGTTTCATATAAATTAAAACTTTATAAAATACCAATGTGAGGAAAGCAATACAGAGTACAATATATACAGTCCAATTACCTCTTTTTATATTTAGAAATTACTCCTCCAAGGTATTTGCACCAGTGAGTTTAGACTGGCCTGCTTTAATATTCAGGTTTGAGACATTAGAACTTTGGCAAGACCATAATGTTTCAAAATTATTAACAACAACCTGTAGGGGCAAATCCATGTTACCGCATAATGACAAATTTATTATCATGAAGGAAAACAAGCGTAGCCAGCCCTCTTTTAAAATGCCCCAACCACTGCTTTTCAACACAGAAAGACTAAAACTACGTAGATTTATCATACAACAAATCTGACCTCTGTCACCGGAAATTCCCCTAGTTTCATTCATTAGAAGGGGATTTAAAAAGACCTGAAGAGCACTTTACAGCAGCATTCAGTTTTGTTTTGTTTTGTTTTTTTAGTGTTTTTTTTTTTTTGTTTGTTTGTTTTTGTAATATATATTTTATTGATTTTTTACACCGAGGTCAGCAAACTGCGGCTCGAGAGCCATATGCAGTTCTTCATGCCCTGGAAGGGAGAGGGATAGAGAGTTAGAAACATCGATGAGAGAGAATCATCGATTAGCTGCCTCTTGAACACACATACCCCCCCACCCCCACCCCCAAGGATGTGCCCAAAACCAAGGTACATGCCCTTGACCGGAATTGAACCTGGGACCTTTCAGTCCACAAGCCAACGCTCTATCCATTGAGCCAAACCGGTTTCGGCCAGCATTCAGTTTTTTTTATGAAATACTCAGCATATTAAATATTATGCATATTCTGTTTTCTTTTAGTGAGCTAGGCACTGGCTTCTGAGTTTGTGGAACTGAAAGAAAAATAATACACTCGAAACAAGTATAGAATTTTGAAGAATTGCTTTTGGTATCCAAGTTACAAATAGATGTGCCATTTTGTTGTTGCTTTTCCCCCTAAAATTTAAATCGCTTTCTGTTCCTCCTCTACGTAAACATCAGCCACCGCTCCTGAGTGAGGGGCCAAGGCTCTGGGGCCGCCCGCCAGTCTCTGAACAGCTGCTTTCACATTGCTGCAACCGGGCTTCACAGATGTCCCCAAACGCCCCCAAACGGCCTTTGTAGGTAATCCCTCCACACCGAGGTCAGCAAACTGCGGCTCTTCGGCCCCTGGAGTGTGGCTCCTCCACAAAATACCACGGCCTGGACAAGTCTGTTTGAAGATATGGCATTAGAAGTTTAGGTTTAAAAAATTTGGCTCTCAAAAGAATTTTCAATCGTTGTACTGTTGATATTTGGCTGTTGACTATTGAGTTTGCCGACCACTGCCTCCACATATTTTCTCTCTTTTCTAGTATGTAGTATGTGAGATCTAAAAAGATAAAAGAAAAAAAGGAAAGAAAAACCTGGCATTCTGTTGGAGCCAGAAGCCATCTCTGTATCTGAGCCATCATCTGCCCAGTTACTGTGACAAGGAGATGGAGCTGGGGAGGCAATGGAAGTAGTACTGGGAGCACTGAGATTGTGACCTTTAAATTACGTCTGCAGTTTGCTGATCTGATTGCTTTTTTATGCTGTTTCCACATAGAGTTTCCCTTTTTCTCCTAATAAGGTACAGTTTTATTTTTAAATATTTTTTTCCTTCTTTAGGTATTACATATGTGTCCTATTGCCTCAGTACCTTCCCCCACGCCCCACTCATGCCCTCACCCCCCTATTGTCTATGTCCATTGGTTCGGCTTATCTGCATGCACGCAAGTCCTTTAGTGCCCCCCCCCCTTCCTTCCTTCTGAGGTTCAATGGTCTGATCGATGTTCCTCTGTCTCTGGATCTATTCTTGTTTATCAGTTTATGTTGTTCATTATATCCCACATATGAGTGAGATAATGTGATATTTATCTTTCTCTGATAAATTCACTTAGCATAATGCTCTCCAGATCCATCCATGCTGTTGCAAATGGTAAGAATTCCTTCTGCTAGTTTTTTTTTTTTTTTTTAACTGCAGTGTAGTATTCCATTGTGTAGATGTACCACAGGTTTTTAATCCACTCATCTGCTGATGGTCATTTAGGCTGTTTCCAAATCTTAGCTATGGTAAATTGTGCCACTATGAACATAAGGGTGCATATATCCTTTCTGATTGGTGTTTCTAGTTTCTTTGTATATAGTCCTAAAAGTGGGAACTCAGATGGGAGTTCCATTTTTTACTTTTTTGAGGAAACTTCATACTGTTCTCCACAGTGGCTGCACCAGTCTGCATTCCCACCAGCAGTGAAGGAGAGTTCCTTTTTCTCCACATCCTCACCAGCACTTGTCATTTGTTGATTTGTTGATGATAGCCATTCTGACTATCTGACTCGGTGTGAGATGGTAACACATTGTTGTTTTGATTTGTATCTTTTGGATGATTAGTGACTTTTAGCATGTTTTCATATGTCTTTTGGCCTTCCTTATTTTTTTCTTTTGAAAAGTATCTATTAAGGTCCTTTGCCCATTTTTTATTGGGTTGTTTATCTTTCTTTTGTTAAATTGTATGAATTCCCTGTAAATGTAGGAGATTAAACCCTTATTGGTGACAACTTTGGCAAATATGTTCTCCCATGCAGTGGGCTTTCTGGTTGTTTTGTTGATGTTTTCTTTTGCTGTGCAAAAGCTTTTTATTTAGATGTAGTCCCATTTGTTTATTTTCTCTTTAAATTCCATTGCCCTAGGAGCTGTATTGGTGAAGAAATTGCTTCGGCATATTTGAGATTTTGCCGCCTCTGGATTCCTCTAGTATTCTTATGGTTTCCCATCTTATGTTTAAGTCCTTTATCCATTTTGAGTTTTTTTTTTTTTTTGCAAGTTTGTGGTCTAGTTTCATTTTTTTGCATGTATCTGTCCTATTTTCCCAACACCATTTATTGAATAGACTGTCTTGACTCCATTGTATGGTCTTGCGTCCTTTTGTCAAATATTAATTGAGCACAGTGGTTTGGGTCAATTTCTGGGTTCTCTTTTCTATTCCATTGATCTATATGTTTGTTCTTGTGCTAGTATCAGGCAGTTTTGAGAACAGTGGCTTTGTAATACAGCTTGATATTTGGTTTTGAGATTTCACTTACTTTGTTCTCCTTTCTCAGAATTGTTGCAACTATTTGGGGTCTTTTTTATTACAGATGAATTTTCTGAGAGTTCATTCTAGGTCTATGAAATATGCCGTTGGTATTTTAATAGGGATTGCATTGAATCTATAGATTGTTTTCGGTAGTATGGATATTTTAATGATGTTGATTCTACCAATTCATGAACACAGTATGTTCTTCAATCTGTTTATGGCTTTCTCTATTTCTTTTTATATTTTTTTATTTTTATTTTTTAAAAATTTATTTTATTGATTCTTCACAGAGAGGAAAGGAGAGGGATAGAGAGCTAGAAATGTCAATGAGAGAGAAACATCGACCAGCTGCCTCCTGCACACCCCCCACTGGGATGTGCCCGCAACCAACGTATATGCCCTTGACCGGAATCAAACTTGGGACCTTTCAGTCTGCAGACCAATGTTCTATCCACTGAGCCAAACCGGTTTAAGTTCTATTTCTTTTTTTTTTTTTTTTTAGTTTCCTGTAGGTCTTTTACCTCTTTAGTTTAGTTTATTCCTAGGTATCTTAATTTTTTGGGGGGTGTGATGGTAAATGGGAATTTTTTAGTCTCTCTTTCTGTAAGTTCACTTTTAGTGTATAGAAATGCCATAGATTTTTTTTTTTTTGGCATTAATTTTGTATCCTGCTACATTGCAGAATTCATTTAAGTCTACTAATTTTTTTATGGAGTCTTTAGGGTTTTCTATGCATAGTATCATGTCATCTGTGAATAAGGACAGTTTTACTTCTTCTTTTCCAATTTGGACGCCTTTTATTTCTTCTTCTTGTCTAATCACAATGGCTAGTACTTTCAGTACTATGTTGAACAGGAGTTGTGAGAGTGGGCATCCGTGTCTTGTTCCTGTTCTTAGGGGAAATGATTTTAGTTTTTTGCCCATTGAGTATGATGCTGGCTATGAGTTGTCATAAATGGCTTTTATTGTGTTGAGGTATGATTCTTCTATTCCCACCTTGCTGAGAGTTATCAAGAAAGAGTGTTGAATTTTGTCAAATGCTTTTTCTGTGATGATTGATATGACTATGTGATTTTTATCTCTCAATGTGTTTATGTGATGTATCATGTTTACTGATATGTGGATATTGTACCATCCTTGCATTCCCTAGGATAAATCCTACTTGGTCTTGGTGTATAATCTTTCTGATGTAATGCTGGATTCGATTTGCTAGAATTCTGTTGAGGATTTTGGCATTAATGTTCATAAGGGACATTGGCCTGCTGCCTAGTGTGAGTTTCAAAGTCTAAAGCCCACGTGGTGCTCCCACTTCCTCTCCCCCGTATCTTACTGGTTGGAGTTGCCTTGATCTCCCAGCTGCTCAGGCCAGAGATACCTCTGTCCTTGGCTTATGGCTGTTTTAATTGCTCAGGCCAGAAATGTTTCCTTCTGCCTGGACATGTAATTTGTAAAATTACATGTAAAACCCTGTGGCATTTCTCTATCCTGTGTACAAGTAAGATAAGCATTTTGGCGTCTTCAAGCCCCCATCTATGCATTCCTCCCCATGGACCCTCTTTATCTCTAAGACTCACTAACCTGCCTGCTTTGTCTCTAAAATTCTTTTCAATTATATTAATAACATCTAACATTTATTGTGTCAGTGTACTGAGTGCCTTACATGCTATTTTAGTTCATGTTAGCTGCCATAATAGATGATCCCTGGATTCTCAGTGATTTAACAAAATAGAAGTTTATTTTTTACTCATATAAAGTCCAAAACAAGTGTTCCTAATAGCCATAAAATTACCCAGTAAGCCACGATTTGGGGACCACAGTTCTTCCCATTTTGTGGTTTTGCCATCTTTAGCAAGGGGCTTTCCAGGGGACACCTGCAGAAGGAGCAAAACAAAGAGGATCACATGGGAGATTTATGTGAGCTGAGCCTGGAATGCTTCTCTTCCTCTCCCGTTGGCCAGAATTCAGTCATAGAGCAACTAATTATAAGTGAGACTGAAAAATGTGATTTAGCTGTTTTCCCTTGAGTAAAAAAAATAGTTTGGTGAGCAATTTGCTAGTTGTTCACATATTTTTTCCCCTTTTAATTCTAACAATTCCACAAGACATGCCCTATAATTTGTACCACTTTACAGATAAGGAAACTAACATTTTTGATAAGCTAAATCCCTTACCTAATATCTCAGTTAATAAATGGCAGAATTCAAACACAAACCTAGGCAATATAATTTAAAAACCATATTACCTACCAAGTTAACTGCAATATGACTGAAGTTCATTACTCAAGAAGACTATTTAGGCTTTTTTGTTTGTTTGTTTGTTTTTAGTTATAAGAGGGGTGCAATGATTTTAGAATTGTAAGTAATCCAACCTCATCATTTTATTGATAAAGAAATTGAGATCTAGAAGTAGAATGTTCTATTGACCAAATCCTTGCTGCTCAGGTACCATAAAATGTAAAGAACAATTTTGTAAGAGGTAATAATCTTAAAAAACTAATAAGTTATGTCATCTTTTCTAAAAGGCAAGTCCCTCAAAGATGTGGTTTAATGCAGTTAAATCCAAGCATTAAGACTTATTTCTTAATTAAGTTTGTTTCCTCCCACTTTTTCTTTTTCTTTTTTTCTTTTTTTTTGGTCCTGAAAAGGAAGAACAACACAGAGTAAGCCTGCCACCATGTGGTCTGGGCCAAAACTGATGTTTTAGTCTCATTTATTTTGTTTGCTTCTAGTTTATTTAGTAACCTAAATTTGATAACGCCCCAAAAGAAAATCACACCCAGCTGTGGTCGATTCTATAGGCCTCTGTACTTTTAAATTTATTTTTTAAATGTTGTAAGAGTTTATTTGAATCAAACATACAGTAGGGAGCTACATCTCAAGTTTGCAGGTTCTCTTATGCATTTGAAATTTAGGAGGGAATTAAAGGAGATTACATGGAGATTGAAGAAATTAAGGTGGGGATTGGATTACAGAATAGCTAACAAGATTATTTGCTCTCTTGAGAGTATAATTTATTTCAAAGGTATGTTAACCAGATGCACAAAATGATGGCTCAGTGGATAGAGTGTCAGCTTGTGGACTGAAGGATCCTGGATTCGATTCTGGCCAAGGGCACATGCCTGGGTTGGGACTCGATTCCCAGTAGGGGGCTTGTAGGAGGCAGCTAATTATTGATTCTCTCTCATTGATGTTTCTATCTCTTTCTCATTCTCCTTTCCTCTCTGAAATCAATAAAATATATATATATATATATATATATATATATATATATATATATATATATATTTTTTTTTTTTTAAGAAATGATGGACAGGGCTTACTTAAGGCAAAGATAAACCTTTGGTAAAGAATTTATATACCTGGGGTATGACTACTCACCATGACCTTCTGGTTAAAAATTTATGATCAAAACACCCTATTTTCCACAGAACTACCCATTCTTTGTGTGTGTGTGTGTGTGTGTGTGTGTGTGTGTGGTTAATCCTCACCTAAGGATATTTTTCCATTGCTTTCTAGAGAGTGGAATGGAGTTGGGGTTGGGGAGATAGAGAAAGAGAAAGAGAAACATCGATGTGAGAGAAACACTTGGATTGGTTGCCTCTTGCATGTGTCCTGACCCAAGCCAGGGATTGAATCTGCCTACAATCGAGGTACATGCTCTTGACCAGACTCAAACCTGAGACCCTTCAGTCCATAGGGGTATGCTCTATCCACTGAGCCACACTGGTTAGGCCCCTCCCTGTTTTATCCACAGTTTCTCCTTTGGGTCATAAAGCAATCCAAAGAATGCACTGATGACCAACCCTTTGGTCTGATAGTGTGGTCTCACAGTACTGGGAAAGCTCATTTATAAGAAGCCTCATTATAACAGGGGATTAAAAATGGTGGTAGAGTAAGTGGAAGCTACTCTCCCAGAACCAAACTGGAAATACAACTAAAATACAAAAATACCATTCTGAAAAATCAACTGAAGACTAGCAAGGACAGAAAGCAGAGGCCGCATAGGCTGGTAGGAAGAGTGGAGTTGCAAAAGGGCTGGCTGGGCTTCCACATTCAGCAGCTTACATTCTGAAGAGATACTCAGCTGTGGGGGGGTCTCCACTGAGAACTCTGGGCTCTAAACCCCATCCCAGAGCACCAGAACTGAGAACGGTGCCCGCAAAACACCTGGCTATGAAAAGCAGCTGGGTTGCTACCTGCCAGTCAGAGATGGCTGGAAATGTAGGCACCCTCAGTGAAATAGAACAGAGACATCAGAAATCAACCCAAGCCATTACACTCAATTAATATTTGAAAAAGGAGGCAAGAATATATGATGAAGTTAAGACAGTATCTTTCAATAAATGGTGTTGGGAAAATTGAACAGATACATGCAAAAAAATGAAACTAGACCACCAACATATACCATACACAAGAATAACCACAAAAAGGATAAAAGACTTAAATGTAAGTTGTGAAACCATAAAAGTCCTAGAAGAAACCATAGGCAGCAAAATCTCAGACATCTCTTGCAGCAATACATTTATGGATACATCTCTGAGGATAGTGGTCGGAAAACTCATTAGTAAACAGAGCCAAATATCAACAGTACAACTATTGAAATTTTTTTTGAGAGCCGAAAATCCACCTCTGTGGATGGGCCATGAAGTTTCAGTCTCACTGAACGTGCACACCTGCATGTGGTATTTTGTGGAAGAGCCACGCTCAAGGGGCCAAAGAGCTGCATGTGGCTCGAAAGCCACAGTTTGCTGACCACTGCCCTAGGGCAAAGGAAACTAAGGAGAAAGTAAACAAATGAGACTACATTAAAATAAAAAGCTTCTGCACAGCAAAAGAAACAATCAATAAAATGAAAAGGGAGCCCACTGTATGGGAGAACATATTTGCCAATGATACATCTGATAAAGGTTTAATATCCAAAATATATAAAGAACTCTTACAACTTAACAAAATGAAGACAATCCAATTAAAAAATGGGCAAAGGATCTAAATAGACAATTCCCCAAAGTGGACATTCAAATGACCAAGAGACATGAAAAAATGCTCAAAGTCACTGATCAACAGACATTTGAAAATTAAAACAACAATGAGGTATCACTTCGTACCTGTCAGAATGGCTACCATCAACAAATGACAAGTGCTGGCAAGGATGTGGAGAAAAGGTAACCTAGTACACTGGTGGTGGGAATGCAGACTGGTGCAGCCACTGTGGAAGACAGTATGGAGTTTCCTCAAAAAGTTAAAAATGGAACTGCTATTTGATCTAGTGATCCCACTTCTAGGAATATACCCTAAGAAGTCCATAAAACCAATCAGAAAGAATGTATGCACACCCATGTTCATGGTAGCCCAATTATCAATAGCTAAGATTGGGAAACAGCCCAAGTACCCAGCATTAGATGAGTGGATAAAAAAAGCTGTGGTACATTTATACCGTGGAATACTATGTAGCAGTGAAAAAAGATTTCTTACCCTTTGAGTCAGCATGAAGGACCCTGAGAGTATTATGCTAATCAAAATAAGCCAGTCAGAGAAAGACAAGTATCACATGATCTCACTAATATGTGGAATCTAATGAACAAAATAAACTGATGAACAAAATAGACCCAGAAACACAGAAGCAAGAACAGACTGTGGAGTCTCAGAGGGAAGGCAGAGGAGGGTGGGTGGGAAGAGATCAACTAAAGAACTTGTATACAAATATGCATAACCCATGGACACACACAATAGGGCGATGAAAAATCAATTAAATATATTAAAAAAAAAAAAAAAAAAAAAAAAAAAAAAAAGCTGAAACTGGTTTGGCTCCGTGGATAGAGCGTCAGCCTGTGGACTGAAAGATCCCAGGTTTGATTCCGGTCAAGGGCATGTACCTCGGTTGCAGGCACATCCCCAGTGCGGGGTGTGCAAGAGGCAGCTGATCGATGATTCTCTCTAATCAATGTTTCTAACTCTCTATCCCTCTCTGTAAAAAAATCAATAAAATATATTTTTAAAAAATAGGGTGATGAAACCCTGGGGTGTGTGTTGGGGGACAGGAGGGGCTAGAAGGGGTCAATGGTGGGGGGAAAGGGACATATGTAATACTTTCAACAATAAAGAGTTAATGAAAAAAATCAGTATAAAATATGTTCTTATTGACCATTGGGAATGGGGCAATACTGTAACCATGGGATATGAATTGCAGCTAAATATTCTCAAAAAGGGAAGGGCAGCTAAATGGATCATTTCTATCCTGAGAACGATCATGATCTAGGTTTTGCCACTGTCTCATTTTTTCATATTTGGTATCTAGTATAACATATGAAAAGAATCTTGCACGTAATTTTATGCATCTTCTTTGGCTTGGCAAATCCAGATCCAAATGACCGTCCCCCTTTTAAAATAAGGATAGTCATACTGAATACCTCAATGAATTGGATTGACCCCTAAATGACATCGAGGTTGATCCATTTATGTAAATCCTCTTTTTGATGCTTTGAGAGACCAATTAAATGTGCTTTCCATTCTTTCTGCCTAGTTTCCTAGTTGGCTTTTTCTACTAGTGAGTGCGAAGCATTAGAAATATCAGAGGATCCTCATCTTGGCTGTTGTTACATAAACAGGAGGCTGGCTGTCGCGGGCTTGTTGGGCTCAGAGGTATGACTCCCCCGGTTAAGGCTGAGATCTGTGGAGTCTTCAGAAACGTCTAGGGAAAAGCAGCCCCTGTGTCAGGTCTCTGGAGAAGACAAAGGCGGTGAATATCCCTGGAGGACTGCTCTACACCCGGAGGAAGTTTTCCTCGGGTGACTCCACAGAGACTCTTAGTTCCCTAAGAATACCCAGGCCAGGGCCTGCAGGAGCTCACCTGATCCGTGGGCCCTGTGAGTCTTTCCAAGGCACTGGGCCCTCTTTGGGGTGAACCCATTTGGGGGCGCCCTGCCCTTCCTGTTGGGGCTCCACCGGCTTCTCCAGAACCAGCTGCATTACTGCACCGGACGATTCTCCGCGCCCATCTCCGTCACTCTGATTTTGGGTGTCTGAACAGCTGTCTCACCCCACTGGCTATTTGGGTTGAGGAAGCAGTTTGATTCCCAGTCAGGGCACATGCCTGGGTTTCTGGCTTGATCCCCAGTAGAGAGTATGCAAGAGGCAGGTGATCAATGATTCTCTATCATCATTGATGTTTCTATCTCTCTCCCTCTTCCTTTCTCTCTGAAATCAATTAAAAAATTTTTTTAAAAATCAATGGGAAAAATATCCTCAGGTGAGGATTAACAACAACAAAAAATGTCCAAGCCTGTAGGAAATTTTTATAAGAGTTTATTTGAGCCAAACTGATGACATATGCCAGGGAGTAAGATCTCAAATGCTCCTGGGCACTTTTTCATTTCAAGAGAGAGTGGAAGAGAGGGAGGGAGAAACATCGATGTGAGAGAGACACATGGACTGGTTGCCTCTTGCTCCTGCCCTGAAGGGGACTAGGGAGTAAACCTGCAAGCCAGGTACATGCCCTTGACCAGGAATCGAACCCGTGACCCTTTAGTGTGCTGGCCAAAGCTCTAACCACTGAGAACACGGGCCAGAGCTTAAGATACATTCCTTTATCCAATTCTAATATTATTGCAATATTTCTGAACCTGCTGATACTGTTGTAAATAACCAACTTTTTAAAAAATATATATTTGTTTCATTTCAGAGAGGAAGGGAGAGGGAGAGAGGGATAGAAACATCAATGATGAGAGAGAATCATCGATTGGCTGCCTCTGCATGCCGCCTATTGGGAATCGAGCCCACAGCTCAGGCATGTGCCCTTGGCTGGTATGAAACCAAGGACCCTTTAGTCCGCAGGCCAAGGCTCTATCCACTGAGCCAAACCAGGTAGGGCTAAATAACCCAGTTATTAATAGCTGGAAAGTAGTAAAGGAAAGGCCAAAAAATATAGGCATTCATTTGTGCAGCTGTGACGTTCCCCAGCTGATCTGGGGGAAAGCACTGGGGAGGGAAGAATAGATGCAGCCCAGCAAAGTCTGGGTGACAAAGGGAAGGTGCTTGTCTGTCAGTCACACCTGGGAACCAGTCATTGACCAGAATAGGCATGGCCGCTGCAAGCCTGGGAAGATTTGAGATACTTAATCTCCTAAACAAAGAAGTTCTCTCTCTTGCTTCCTTGCCTCTTGCATTCTTGGGACTCTTGTTGCAGGCTGTATGCTCTTGGCTCCCCTGCATTTGCCCACATGGTCCGCAGCCATGTGGTTCCCACATGCAATGGACTGATGACTGCACCTAGCCTAATGCTGAGCTAGACCCAGCTCACCATAGAATGGAAACTCTGGTCACTGCCTTGCTTCTGGCTCTGCTGAATCCCCAGCCACACCTCTCCCGGTACTGAATTAAGGGAAATGGAACTTTAAATCCCACTTCCACCAGTAAATACTTCACTTTCACCAATAACACTGCTACTGGGTAACCTTCAAGATGTAGCTGAGGGACATTCACAAGAGCACTACTTCAACACTTCATAACCAAGAAAAAACAAAAATCAGCAATTATTAAAATTAATCTCAGCCCACTCAGAAGCCAATCAATGAGCCAGCTTAGAAGGCAGATTCCCAGTCATACAATAGGCATATCAAGGACTGTTCAAATATGGATGAAACACCCAAATGAATGGGGACAGGGCTTTGGCAACTCATATTCTGATATCGTTCCTAAATATCCCTCCTTTCCTTTGGCCCTATTCCTACTTCTTTCTTTCTTTCTCTACCACTACAAAATCTGAAATATTCCTGTTACATATAACTCACCTGAAGTCCTTGGGGAAAGCAATTAAAGGGAAAAAAGTTTTTAAATATTTGAGGGTGAAAAAAACTCTACATTATCCTTTCTTTGTTGTTGTTGTTGACAGTATTACAGATGTCTTCCATTTCCTCCCTTTTTGCCCTCCTCCACACAACCCCTGCCCTACCCCAGGTCTTCCCCATGCTATTGTCTGTGTCCATGGGTATGTTCTGTGGTTAACCTCTTCCTGTCACCCCTTCTCCGCTCCGCACACTGAGATCTGTTATTCTGTTCCATGCATCCATACCTCTGGCCCGTTTTGGGAGGGTCATGAGGATAATGATTCCTAAGGGACATATGCACAGGTGACCTAGGGTGCCTCAGCCAGAAATCTGACATGTAAGAACCTAGGTACTTAATTAATAATTCCACCAAGCATAAATTACACAGGAGACAAAAATGCAATGCACGAATCACTCACAGTTTATTGACCAGAGTCCTGGTGGGTTCCAGAATCCTAGGCAGGCCCCCCGGGGATCCGCACTGACACACACACACACACACACACACACACACACATGGTTCACGGAGGACTTTGCAGCTGCAGCTCAGTGTGAGTTGAGGCCTCTCACAAGGCTCAGAGTTCAGGGCTCTGACTCAGGCAGAGCTTTCCCTGGTGCAGGCAGGGGGGAGTGGAGAGAGACCCTCTGTGGAGGAGCAGAAGGGACGTCTCTGATCTTCTGTGGAGCTTCCTCTTTTTATGTGTCTTCAGTGCTCAGAGGTGTCTTATCAGCAGGTCCCAGGAGCTTTGCTATCCGGTCTTACATATGGGGTACAGGTCACTTTATCTATTTCCTATAATACATACGGGTCACTCAAGGGTGCTTCTCAGTTTGTTTACATTCCATTCCATTCTTTCAGATATCACACTTCAATTCCACACTAATACTTATTCAATATTGTATTTATCCTTCTTACTATTACTATAACATAAGCCCACACACTGGTATGTAAACTTGTTATTCCCACCTAATGAGTTCTTTAATTGAGATGGGAACATGAATTTAGCCCCGTGATTGAGTGTCAAATCTTTAGGAAAAAAGGGAGTACCAATGGGTAGCCAAAGCTCCTTGACACTCCAGATTTCTCCCCTCCTTCTCACGCCCCCAGCCTCCACATTTTCCTCAAGCATGGGTGTGTACCTCGGTCAAGAACACTGCTTGAGCTGTTTCCTAGTGGCTGAACATACATGAATAATCCTAGATTGTGTAAACACCCGTTCTTTGGAGGAATGCTCTGCCTTCCCTCTAGAGTGACATTGGTTTCCCTTCCCATCACGCCCCTGCAGCCAGGGGAGAATGGTCCAGGGAGGGCTGTGTCTCCTCTGTCTTAGCAAGTTCTCCTGCAGGGGCTCAAACCAACTCAGCCCCGACAATTGGAGCATATGTTCTGGTCTTGTCCAGTCTGCTTTTTGGCCCATAAGCTCCAGCCCGGTCTTTCCTTATCACTGACATGATAAACGTGGACTTAGGAACAGAGGCCACTTAGTTTTGCTTAAAGAGTTCACCATGTGGCCAAAACCGGTTTGGCTCAGTGGATAGAGCGTTGGCCTGCAGACTGGGGGTCCCTGGTTTGATTTCGGTCAAGGGCATGTACATTGGTTGTGGGCACATCCCCAGTAGGAGATATGCAAGAGGCAGCTGATCGATGTTTCTCTCTCACCGATGTTTCTAGCTCTCTATCCTTCTCCCTTTCTCTCTGTGGAAAATCAATAAAATATATTTAAAAAAAAAAAAAAAAAAAAAAAAAAGAGTTCACCATGTGCCCAGCCAGGTGGCTCCGTGGTTGGAGCATCCTTCTGTACACCAAAGAGGCTTCGGGTTCAATTTCAGGTCAGGGCACACATACCTGGGTTGTGGTCTCAGTCCCCGGTCTGAGTTTGTATGGGAGGCAACCGATTAATGTTTCTCTCTCACATCGATGTTTCTCTTTCTCCCTCCAAACTGCCCAGCTGGTGTGGCTCAGTGATTGAGCACCGACCTATGAGCCAGGAGTTCACGGTTTAATTCCCAGTTGGTGAAGGAGGCAGCCGATTAATGATTATCTCTCATCACTGATGTTTCTAGCTCTCTCTCTCCCTTCCTCTCTGAAATCAATAAAAATATATTCCAAAAAATTAATAAACATGTCCTCGGATAAGGATTTTAAAAAGAGATCATTAAAGTAACCATTTTGCTTGTTGCTTGCCCACGAAGACAGTAATTCTTCTGGAAAATGTAGAAAAGTACTGATTTCAGCTCCTAACTACTAAGTGACCTTCCAACCTCCTTCCTAATCAAGTTTTTATGTCCCTGCCAACTAAAAATGCACTATACAGTTCCGAAAATGTGGCTGATTGAATAGCAGCTGCGGCAGAGAGCCCACTTTGCATATGGAAACAACTATGGAGGAAAAACAGCACAGCTCACTCTCAGCGCCTGCTCTGAGGCACGGCTGGCACTCATCTCACGTTTGCAGGAGACAGTCTCTGGCCATTGTTTCTCCCTGACCTTAGTGTCAGGAAAGTTCCTGCAAATACTGGAAAAGCAGAAGTTGAAGCTGCTTCAGTGCAAAGCAAACATCCTCCAGATCTTTCTTAAACTGTTTCAGAAAGCAGATCATCCACTGCTGTTTCCTTTTCCTGCCTTTTTTTTTTTTTTTTTTTTTAACAGACAAAGAGATATGCTGCCAAGATATTATTTCTGTTCAGAGGAAGAGAGAGCAAAAAGAGACAGGCACAGAAATTTCCCCCAGCATGGCCATGTTCCTCATTCAGTTGTGAGGAGATGGCATCTCTAATAAAATGAAAACTGGAAATAGCAGAAAAGTTCGGGAAGATAAACTGTGCCATAAATGTAAAACACAAGTCACTTACTTAAAGTGATAATCATTCTAAGTACAATTGTAATGCAAAATGAAGACATTCATTTTTAAAATCTGCAATATTATATTCTACTAGAGGCCTGGTGCACAAATTCGTGCACAGGTGGGGTCCTGCCAGCTGCTCGATCTGGCCAATAGGGCTGGGCTGGCCAGGGGGAGGGGACACAGGAGGTTGGCTGGCTTGCCTGATCCCCACCCCCATCAGGGTGGGGAGGCCCGGGGGTGGCGGCGGGGTGGGGGGCTGGGGGGAGGGGCTGCAGCCATCGGAGTGACGAACTCCTTGAGCTTTTCCTTGTCTGTGAACCTCTTTATCTGGCCTTCAATGCTAAATGAGCTTTGCTGGGTAGAGAAGGGCATGGCAAGAAATATTTGAAGTAATGAAGAGCAAGGACCTGCAGCCAGGGTGACCTTCCTTCTGAAAGGACACGGCTGCTCCGGGGCTGAGGATTCAGTCTCTGTGAAACCCGGGTCAGCCTTTGCATCGGGCAAGTGGAATCGCTGAGGCCTGTTTGAGAGTCACCAAGGCTGGGGCGAGATCTCAGATCAGTTAAAAACACGTTCGTGAAGGGATGTTATGGGCTCTGTCTCATCAAAAAGCCCGCGGGTGTCTGTGCTACACCAGCAGGGCTGCTTTAACACTGAGGCCTCCATCTGCATTCAAAAGGTGAATTCAAATTCAAGAAACATTCTTTCTTATGCAGAATTATCCTGTAGTTGACTTTGTGCTCTCCGGGGAAAGCTTAACCAAAGACACATATCTCTGTAAACAGGCACTGTAGCTGTAAGCTGCACTCTGGCAGCCATCCAGCTTCAGGTATACAGGGGACCCTTGTACAATACAGATTTGAACTGTGAGGGTCCACCTACGAGTATATGTAGATTTTTTTTTCAATAAATACTTTTAGTACTGTAAATGTATTTTCTCTTCCTTGTGATTTTCTTAATATTTTTCTTTTCTCTAGCTTATTTTATTGTATGAATATAGTATAATATATAATACAGATAATATACAAAATATATCTTAGCCCAGCCAGCGTGGTTGAACATTGACCTATGAACCAGGTGGTCCCAGGTTCAATTCCCCATCAGGGCACAAGCCTGGCTTTCGGCCTGGATCCCCAGTGAGGGGCAGGCAGGAGGCAGCCAATCAGTGATTCTCTCTCATCCTTGATGTTTCTATCTCTCTCTCCCTTTCCCTTCCTCTCTGAAATCAATAAAAACAAAACAAAATATATCTTAATCGACTGTTGATATTATTTGTGATTTTTTTTACTGCATGGAAAGTCAGCACCCTTAACCCCACAGCTACTCAAGGACCAACTGTACTGCTTAGGGTTCCAGGGGCTGCCTAATAAGTGACAGTGATAGATGGAGTAAAACGTCTCAGAGAATGTTAAACTTTAGGTATTGATTCTCACCACAATACCTCCCAAAGACAGCCTGCACATTGCGCATGCTCCCTCTCATCACTCACTGCGGGGTGGGGGTGGGGGGGTCGGGGGTTGGGTGAATGCTGGGAAAGTTGGGTAACCCCTGGGCTGCTGTCTGTCACTTCTTTTCTCTCCCACCGATCCTTGACAGAGAGATGGCTGAGACATTCTGATGGAAATATTTAATAAAGCGATTCAATTCCTCCAAGTATGTTACCATTGGGGGGGGGGGGGGAGGGAGGGAGATGAACATGAAAAACTTGCTTCCACACGCACAGACTCCTCTGGGAACACACCTAAGAGATGGGTGGCGTGGCTTATTTCCAGGAAAGGACCCGCATGGCGGGAGGACAGGCGTGAGGAGAACTCCCTTGAGTCTCTACCCTTTTGTACCTTTTGAATTTTGCAGGGATCATCTGAAATTTAAATAACATCTGATTATTAACAGACACAGTCGTTGGAAATAAGTTAACAACTTGAGTATTGCAAGTTGAGGAACTGAGACTAGAGATGAGGCCACAGAACGACTAGGAGAAAGGCAGGGGACGCGGAGCCCAGACGAAGCGGGCTGGGAGGGAGGACCGCGTCCGCATTTCGCTGGCACTTTCCGGGACACAGCTCGGACCCCGGCCCTCTCCGCCCTCGGACCCCGGCCCTCTCCGCCCTCGGACCCCGGCCCTCTCCGCCCTCGGACCCCGGCCCTCTCCGCCCTCGGACCCCGGCCCTCTCCGCCCTCGGACCCCGGCCCTCTCCGCCCTCGGACCCCGGCCCTCTCCGCCCTCGGACCCCGGCCCTCTCCGCCCTCGGACCTGTCTGCAGAAAGGAGAAAAGAAAGCGACCACCAGGCTTTGTTCCATGATAAACAGTCCTTCAAAACCACCAACTCTCACTGTTTCCAAAGGGAACACGTGTTTTCCGTGTGGTTTTGCTCCGCGTCCTGTGTGCTCGCCGCGTGGCGCTGCTTCCCTGCTGCCGGCTCCGGTGCTGCACACAACGCCTAAACGGGTCTCCTTGGAAATGTGAGACGTTGCATTCTGGCTAATAAAGTGTGTGGTGTGTGTTTTTGTGAGTGAAATGAGCATGTCTTGATCCTCCAGACCCGACTACCTGTATGAGAACTGGCAAAAGTATATTTATAAGCCCACAGTCTGAACCAGCGGGCTCTGCGCAGGGCCCTCGGGCGGAGCCTCATTTCCTGGAGGCGGTAGAGATGGGGTCCGGGACCCTGGTCTCTCCTGTGCCAGTGGGTTTAGCAGGGCTCCTCTTCCAGTAGCTGCAGGCACAGGTTTACAAAGGTGTTGTGTCCCTTACCAAACACAACTCTACTTTTTTTCTTTTTAATCCTCACCCGAGGATATGTTCATTGATTTTAGAGAGAGGGAGGGACAAAGGGAGAGAGAGAAAGAGAAGGGGAGGAAGGGGAGGAGGAAGGGGAGGAGGATAAGAAGGAGGAGGAGGAGAAGGAGAAGGAGAAGGAGAAAGAGGGGGAGGGCGGAGAAGGAGAGAGAGAGAGAGAGAGGGAGAGGGAGAGGGGGAGGGGGAGGTGGAGGGGAAGGGGGAAGGGGGAGGGGGAGGGGGAGGGGGAGGGGGAGAGGGAGGGGGGAAAGGGAGGGGGAGGGGGAGATGGAGGGAGAGGCACCTAGTCCTAGTGACCTGGGACTAGGTGCCTGGATTAGGGCTAAGTATTTGATGTGTCTTAATTTACTTAACCCTCCCAATAACCCTCCAAGTTGGGTGCTATTATGAATATCATCATCTCCACTTCACTGAAAAAGGAACTGAGGTTCAGAGAAACTCGGTAAAGAAAGGGACAGGGTGTTCGGGCCACAGTGGCCTTTGGGTCCTATTCAAAGCGACTGCTGCTTTCCTGGCTCCCGCTTTCTCCAGCGAATACAGGCCTTCGCCCTCAGGAGAGGCTCCTCCGCGTCCCGGAGAGCCTGAGCGGCCTCACAGGCCCTCCCGCTGAAGGCCGGCCTCGGCCCCGGAGGGCAGGCCTTAGAGCCGTGGGGTCAGAGCCCTGTCTGCTGCCCATGTGCCCCCGGGCACCCCTGGAATCCTTGGGGCAGGAGGGTGAGGGAATGTTCCTTCCTTAACTGTGTCACTGGGGGTCACTCAGCACCCAAACAGCCTGGTCTGGTGCCTCTGAGCCCCTCAAGTCAACGGCTTCTTCAGTCTCTGCCTGCCTCCCCTCCCGCCCTGGGCTCAGACATGGGGGGAGCGTCAGGGCAGAACCCTCTGGCTTCCCAGGCTCCAAGCACACTTCATCCTTAGCCTGCTGCATCCTTCCCCTCTGCCAACCCCGACCCTCCTGTCAGTCACTTCCTGGCAGGATTCCCACTGACTTACCAGTGAGGCCTGGGTGGGACTGAGTCCCACCGGGGCCCAGGGCAGGACAAGCCCTCCTCCAGACAGTGCTTTTTGCTTTGAGGCTTTCCTGGGATAACGACAGAGCTTCTCGGCTTAACCAAACTTTAGTCAGGCTCCTGAACCTTCTCTTAGGTCCATCTGTGCACTTCCTTATAAAATCCCGTTTTGCTAGAACCCTGCTAGGCCAGTTTAACCAGACTATATAATCCTTGATATCTGACCATCCTCTATACCTGATCAGGTTCCTCTTCCCCCACCATTTCCCAGGTGATGTCTGAGCACCCTGGCCTGCCTTCAGCAAGAATCCTGTTATTCAGTTTAGCAAAAACAAACCAACAAACAAACAACCCCCATTATCCCTGATATTTCCTCTTAGTAATTTTGCATCCGCTGACCCCATCCTGCTCCTTGGCGCTAAATCCCCACTTGCCCATGTTGTACTCAAAATTGAGCCCAGTTCCATGTGAGGTCCCCCTATGGCAACAGTCTTGAATAAAATCTGTTTTTAGGGCTTCATCTACTCTCCAACTATGGCTTTTATTTGACAATAATTCCACCCCCATTCTCCCTTCTCTCATCACACATCCTGGCCCTTGCAAAAGGACTGCAGCCTGCTACCAGGCACTCAGAACAGAACAATAACATCAGGAACAGTAGAACACAGTGCTGTGCACAGCACACTCTGTTTCTGGCTTTCCCCAGTTGCTTCCTTTGTTAAATGATCAGCTGCCTCCTACAGCCCCACACTGGGAATGGAGCCCACAAACCAGGCATGTGACTGAGCGGGAAGAGAATCGTGACCTCCTAGTTCACAGGTCGACGCTCCATCACTGAGCTGGGCTAGCCCGGCTGAAGGAAAAACTCTGGTCTCAGATTTCTCCACGGAGGAGGTCACAGGATTGTGAGAGGAAGAGCAAAAGAAAGAGGCTGGACTTGGGCACAGCTGTGACCGTGGCCCCTTCCTTCTGCAAGGAGGCCAAGCTGCCACCACAGGGAGGCGGTGCTGGACCCCGCTCTGATAGGGCTGAGGAGCCGGGGGTGTGTTTGCGGCACATCCCCAGCGGGAGAGCTTCCGGGAGCCCCAGGGCGGGGAAGCCCCCTGGGGGAAGGAAGCAGAAAAAGGAGAAGCAGCAACCCCCCTCGCTGCTCTTGGGACATCACTGACAGCGGCTGCGGGGAGAAGACGCTGCGCTGCGGAGGAGCTGCGGCCCTGGCTCAGGCACCGAGGTAACCACAATGTTTACTCTTCTCCGCGGCACGAGGGATGCGCAGGGCTGTCTTATCTTCCTCCAGGGGCAGCTGAAATACACGCCTCGGGGGAGATGTCCCGTCACTGTCCCAGCCAAGGTGTCCCCTGACTGAACTGGGATCAGGTCTTAGTCTTAAAATTTTTGATTTTTGGAAAACGGGAGAGGGAATTTACCTTGGTAAGACAGTGGAGGGGACCGCTCTGCCCTGGCTGGTCAGTGTGTCCCCAGCCACCGTGTTTATAAATAGCGCCTGAGTCCAGGACACGCTGCCGGCCTGCGGGCGTTCCAAAGGCGGCGGAGTGGCAGGAGCCGCTGCCCCTCACTCGGGGCCCTGAGCCCAAGGCCGTTTCCCCTCCGGGGCTTCGGCTTGCCAGGAGGGAAACCGAGGCTGGCAGCACAGACTTAGCAAGACGTGCAGGCACCTGGCGTCGTTTCTACCGACCTGGGTTTGCCTGACTGGAACTTGTTTTGCCTCCTGGCTTCAACTCCCAGGGATCGGGAGCCAGGAGCCCGCATTCCGTGTCTCCCAGGGCCCCGAGCTCTTCTCTGAAGGAGGCTGCCCAGCGAGGGGCCAGCGGAGGCTGACTCACACCCCCACTTCCTGGCCCTCAGAGCCCAGGCCTGTGCTTGAAACTGCCAGGGCACTTCCTATTTTTGAAGTGGAAGCTCCTCTTCCGTGGGCCTGCAGGGGTCTGTGTGTTCCCTCAGAAAAGAAAGGCTGATGTGTGCCCCTGCCCTCTCCCCCAGGACTCGCCAGGGGCCACCATGGGCTCCGTGAACTCCCGAGGCCACAAGGCGGGAGCCCGGGCGGTGATGATGGGCCTGGACTCCGCAGGCAAGACCACGCTCCTGTACAAACTGAAGGGCTACCAGCTGGTGGAGACCCTGCCCACCATCGGCTTCAACGTGGAGCCCCTGGAGGCCCCGGGGCACGTGCCTCTGACTCTCTGGGACATCGGGGGGCAGGCGGAGCTCAGGGCCAGCTGGAAACACTACCTGGAAGGCGCGGACGTCCTGGTGTACGTGCTGGACAGCACGGACGAGGCCCGCCTGCCCGAGGCCGGGGCTGAGCTCAAGGAGGTGCTGGCCAGCCCCGGCATGGCCAGCGTCCCCTTCCTGGTGCTGGCCAACAAGCAGGAGGCGCCCGGGGCCCTGCCGCTGTTGCAGATCAGAGACCAGCTGGGCCTGGAGCGGTTCCAGGGCCGCTGCTGGGAGCTGCGGGCCTGCAGCGCCCTCACCGGGGAGGGGCTGCCGCAGGCCCTGCAGAGCCTGGGGGGCCTCCTCCGGCCCCGGGCCGCTGTGTCTCCTGGTGAGCTCCGCAGGGCAGCGAGGGCAGAGCACGGAGTCCGGACTCAGAGCAGCTGATCTTTGCTCGTGGGAGAACCAGCTTGTCCCGGAGAATTATAAGCTCTGTTTATCAAATAAGAAATCCTTCTATGCTTGCACAGGATTTTTTTTCCCGTTGGGACTTGGTGTCACTGTTGAAAATCAACTGTTTTTAAATAATGATACTCTAGCCAAGACTGGTTTGGCTCAATGGTAGAGCGTCGGCCTGCGGACTGAAAGGTCCCGGGTTCGGTTCCTGTCAAGGGCACATTCCCAGTAGGGGGTGTGCAAGAGGCAGCTGATCGATGTTTCTCTCTCATCGATGTTTCTAGCTTTCTATCCCTCTCTTTTCCTCTCTATAAAAACTCAATAAAATATATTATTAAATAAATAAATAAATAATGATACTCTAAAGAAAAAAAAATAATACCTTAATACACTTCATTTAATAACTCATTTCCACCCTAGACAGTGTGGCTCAGTTGGCTGAACATTGTCCTATGCACCAAAAGGTTGCCAGTTCGACTCCTGCTCAGGGCACATGCCAGGCTGAGGGTTCAGTCTCCAGCCAGAGTCTGTGATGGAAGCAAGTGAGGGCTCTCTCTTTCTCTTTCTCTCCCTCTCAAATAAAAAAAAAATCAATAAATCATATTTCTAAAAAACTCATTACCAAGTGTGAACTGAGCAATTGTGATAACAGAGCAACAATAATTGTAATAATAGAGCATAGTAATTGAGACCTAAATTCATGGGGGAAAAGGAGGTTCAAAATCAAATCATAATACCATCTAGACATGATCAAGATCTTATGAGTGATTTCCCTGGTGTTGCTGAGTGTGTGCCATGATCGCTCTCATCAGCCAGCGGGAGCAGAAGCGAGCAGGCGAGCTGAATCTCGGGTTTAGAAGGGCCTGGTGCTCAGCCCAGGCAAGGGGCTTCCAGCCTTCCCAGCAGGACCCTCTTCTCCGACCCTGACTCACTTTTCTCTGCCCTTCTGCCACCCTGTGCTGGTCTTTTTCTAAACCCTTCATGCTTTTCCTTCTTTTTTTTCTTCTCCTTGTAGAGCCTTAAATTTGTGCCAAAAAAACAAAACAAAAACAAAAACAAAAACAAAAAACCCCCCTGAGATTTAGCTATGAGCCAAGCCTTCTAGGTGGGAGGTATGTATTTTGAAGATCAGTATGACAGCAATGAACCTCTCTCATTATTACTAGCAAATACTTCTTATAATATGAGGGTTTTTTGTTTTTTTTATGACACGCAACTTACATTTGGCACCTGCTCTCATTAAACAGCTCTAAATGTTGGCGATTCCTTCCTGCCCTGGCTAGCATCAGCCTCTTTGTGGCTCCTGGTGGTGGTTCTACCCTCTCTGGAGTGACGCAGTATAGACTGGAGCCCAATCTGACACCTGCCAGGGCCCTCTACCCAAAACATCCCCGTCTAATATCAGACCTCATTCGTTCACTAGTTGTCAATTGACATGTTTCAAGGTTTCCTGTGCTAGTCACAGGAAAGAGCAAAGATGAAAAGACAAATAGGACAAGGCCTCGGGCCTGCTGGAGCTCTGGCTGGGGAAGCAGTGAAGACATTAGCTTCCATAAACCTGTGAAGATAGAGACTCAATTCACAACTGTTTACTGAGGACTTACTGGGGCCAGGCTCTGTGCAGCGCTTTCTGAAGATGATCTCTGACACTCCCAACTCTGCCAAGCAGGTATCATTCCCGTCTTTCATGGTTAGAATTAGGGTCAGGGAGCTTGTGGCTTTCTCGAGCTGTTAAGCGACACACCTGGGACATGAAACCAGATGTGTCCAGCTGTAATGATGCCTTCATTCTTTCACACCATGCTTCTAAAGGTTTAAGCTAAGGTTCACTTTCAGTCAGCAGATGTGATGAGGGGAGAATCTAGTCAGAAGGAGGAGACTGCAGGGAAGCATGAGGGGAAGGGTAGGAAGGATAAGTAAGCCAGAATGGCTGAAACAGCAGGTGGGAGTGATTATATTATAACAGGGAACAAAACAGGAAAAAATGTTTAATTCCAAGTTGGGGAAGGTATGGAATTTCATAATCAACTAGAGGCCCGGTGCACAAATTCATGCACCAGTGGTGTCCCTTGGCCTGTCCTGCGGGATCGGGCTGAAACCGGCTCTCTGACATTCCCTGAGGGGTCCTGGATTGTGAGAGGGTGCAAGCCAGGCCAAGGGACCCCACTGGTGCAGGAACAGGACTGAGGAGGGACATGGGAGGTTGGCCAGCTGGGAAGGGACCATCGGAGGGCTCCCTGGCTGGACTCCAGCAGCAAGCTACCCTACTGGTTAGAGCATCTGCCCCCTGGTGGCCAGTGCACATTATAGCAAGCAGTTGAGTGGCCTTAGCATATCATTAACATATTATGCTTTGATTGGTTGAACGGCCAACTGGATGACTAGACACTTAGCATATTAGGCTTTTATTACATAGGATAATTTGGCTTTGGCCCTAGCCAGTTTGGCTCAGTGGATAGAGCGTCGGCCTGCAGACTGAAGGGTCCCAGGTTCAATTCCAGTCAAGGGCACATGCTTAGGGTGTGGACTCAATCCCCAGTAAGGGGCATGCAGGAGACAGCCAATCAATGATTCTCACTCATTAATGTTTCAATCTCTCCCTCTCCCTTCCTCTCTAAAGTCAATAAAAATATATATTTTTTTAAAAAAGAATTTGGCCCTACCCGTCTTGGCTCAGTGGATAGAGTGTCAGCCTATGGATTGAAGAGTCCCAGGTTCAATTCCAATTAAGGGCACATGCCTGGGTTGCGGGCTCGATCCCCAGTAGGGGGCATACAGGAGGCAGCCAATCAATGATTCTCTCTCATCACTGATGTCTTCCATCTCTCTCTTCCTCTCCCTCTATGAAATCAATAACAATATATTAAATTTTTTTATTAAAAAAAGAATTTGGCTTTGGCAAGTAAAATCATTGAACTAGGCATTTAGGAAGATAATTTAGTGGCAGTGTAGGGGTGGATTAAAGAGAGGAGGGAACAATGGGGATGGGAAGGCAGGGAGATCATCCAATGGCCATCACAGTAACTGAGGAGAGGAGAAGAAGGGGGATGAGAACACTGAGAACCATTTTTAAGGGGAGCAGCTGAGAGAGGAAGAATTTGAAGACAGCTCAAGAATTTGGGTCTACATGGCAGGAAGGGTTGGAATGATGTAAAAAGGTGGACGCAGGAAGAACAGGTTGGGATTAGAACAAGGATCAGCACTACCAGGTTCCGCTTTTGGAATTTTGGGTATGACTATGTGCATGGCTTCTTTCAGACGGTTCCACTGCCTGCAGTTCTTGAGGAGCCAGCTGCACCTGCTGGTTCCCACTCCCGAGGCTCATTTCCTCACATGAGTTGTCACTTTTCATTGTGAGCTCATCCGCAGTAGGATTTGCTTTCCCTGTGTGGCTCCCGTGTGCTCTGGGCTGTGACAGTGTTTCTACACAGAGTGGTTACGCATTACCTACGAGGATATTATGTTAATTTCTCTGCTTGGGAGTTATGGGCCTCACAGGTAGTATAAACCTGGACTCTGCACTCTCAGGGCACAGGCCTTAGGAATTCCATTTCTGACAGGTGATCTTTCTCTGTTGCCTCCTCAGACTCCCCTGAGCTGGTGGGAGGTGTTTTCGAATCCCCTTCTCCGGAAGGGGCATTTCTCTGATGCTTTTGCTTTTTCTGCGGAACTCAGATTAAAAGCTTCTCTCCTCCAAGGAGGCCAAGGCCACAGCTCCCATTCCGTTCGGGTGTTATTAAATCAGCTCAGGCCCAAGAACCTAAATTTGGCTCCTCTACGGGCTCTGGCTGTTGTTTTTCTCTTTCTGCCATCGAGGACTCCCTTTCTTTTGTGCAGGGACAGCATACATTAAGTAAATTTATTTTATTTTATTTTATTCATTTATTTTTTTAAATATATTTTATTGATTTTATACAGAGAGGAAGGGAGAGAGATAGAGAGTTAGAAACATCAATGAGAGAGAGTCATCGATCAGCTGCCTCCTGCACACCCCCCACTGGGGATATGCCCGCAACCAAGGTACATGCCCTTGACCAGAATCAAACCCAGGACCCTTCAGTCCCCAAGCTGATGCTCTATCCATTGAGCGAAACCGGTCCCAGCAAGTAAATTTATTTTATGACAGTTTACTCAACATTTCTGTGACTCCATCATGGGAAAGGGTCCATTTGTCATGTTGCCAGACCGCCTATTAATTGTGATCGCTGGCAGGAGGGTGCCGTGCTGAGCGCTGTCCGGAGGAAAATGTCCCCAAGGCAGGAAGATAAGCTGGCGGTGAGCGGGTGTCTGTTGACTGATGTGCATGCTCTTGACCATCAATCTGAGTGGAGATGCCATCACCGCAGCAGCCCCAGCCTGCTATGGGCCTTCTTCCCATCTCTTGACAGTCTCCTGCTTTGGCCCAGTCTCCTCGCTGACACCAGCGTGTACCAGGCTCTTGTCCGGCTCCAAGTGTGTGCTTCTTGCTGGATGAGGCAGAGTGTACAAGGGAGCCAGCAGGTAGCTCTGAGAGTGCTTAACAGCCCCACATCCTGAAGGCAGGAGTCTTTAGTTAAAATAAGCCCCAGAGAATCTCCTTCTATCGTGGCCCTGGATAAGATTTGGAAAGAAGGACAACAAAGCAAAATATCCTAAGACCCATGCCCAGGTAGGGCTGGTCACCATTCCCTGCTGGTCCATCTTCTGCTGGGGGAGAATGAACACCAAATCAGTCACGTAGAATTACCTGTGGCGAGTTCCGGAATGTGAAACATACAAGTCCCTGGGTGGAAGGTGAGGTTTGAGAGCCTCAGAGTCCAAGGGCAACTCTGACAGCCTTCCACCTCACTGGCTTCTGAGGTGTTTGCTCTCCACAGGATGCAAGGTTCCGTGGCCCCATCCTGGGACTTCTGATGCCCCTGCTTTCGTGCTCTGGCCCATCAAGCTCCATGTCAGCCGGAGGTCCTTGTAGTTACGTAGGGACCCTAACAGAGGCGCCGTCCTCCAGCTCACACAAACTTAAGGAACCTCTGCTGTTCCTTAGGCTTCAGATGTTTTCCTGGTCAGATTCCATCCACTATTACAGGACCTTCAGCTTTGCCCATGGCAGTATCATAGCCAATGAGGTTTATCTGAGGCGTGATTATTGCTATTAAAAATAATAAATAAATAAAGGACCTTCCGATCCCACCTCTGCAGGAAGCTTTGCCTGCACACTGCAGCCATGTTTATCCTCCCTCCGAACACCCATGCCTGAACTGGGACACTTCCACGTGTTAGTATGTGGTCTCCCCAGATACAGTGTAAATTCCAAGACGAGGCGCCATTCTTACATCCTTTGGGCTCTCTGCAAAGCCTGGAACAATATGAGATACTGAGAGTTACTCATTAAAAACCTGGGTGGATAATGAAAGCTGAATAAACTATTGAACTGGATCTTGTGGCAGAGTCCCCAGATCCTCTGAACTGTCTAGAATAAAATTTTAAAAATGAGAACACCAAGAGGCTCGTTGGATTGAGGACCAAAAATGGCAGCACAAACGTATACTTCAGGCATCTTCTGTAGTAAAAACGAAACAAAAAAGTCATACCTTCTCTTTCTAGAACAAGTCACACTCAGAACTACCTTTTAGTTTATACAGAGGGGGGTGCTAAGTGGGGACTGAGTGCCGAAGGGCTGGCACAGGTGGGCAGAGTTTGGTGGGGGCCCGTGGAAAGGCTGAGCCCCGAGAGAGGGCCAGGGAGCACAGGTACAGGGGCCAGGGCCAGTGCCCAGAGGGCAAAGGTGCTCTGCTTAGCCAGGCGGGGCCTGGTCTTGCCTGCTCCAGGGCTCCTGTCCTTATTTCTACTTCCAACCTGACACTGATGGATCTGGAGGGAGGGTGGGACCTCATCCTTTTCCAGAATCTTCCCTGAAGACCACAGGAGAGCTTGCCTTCCCGGGAGCTAAAGATCAAAGCTGGTACTTTCCTTTTAAAAAAAATATTTTTATTGATTTTTAGAGAGAAAAACATCTATGAGATGAACATCATTGATCAGCTGCCTCTTGCACTCCCCAGACTGGGGATGGAGCCCACAACCCTGGCATGTGCCCTGACCAGGAATCAAACCAGCGACCTCTTGGTTCCTGGATCGACACTCAACCGCTGAGTCACACTGGCCAGGCAAAGCTAGCATTTCTACTGGGAATTCCACTCCCCTCCCTGCTGCCAACCAAACGGGAGGGCAGTCCTTGAAGACAGCTCCAGCCCTTGTTCCCATGAGGTCACAGCGCTCTAGGAGCATGGGAGTAGGAGGTAGGGGCCCAATGAAATGGCTTCTGTCCTGCTCTTCTGCTCAGATACACGTTTATGTGCACACACAAACTAGTATGTATATTTCAGAGCTACAACACAGGGAACCTTAGGAAAAAACAAGTAGTGATTTCTGCCTTGTTTTCCAAATGGTGCTCTCACTGTGTAGAGTAAGAATTTGCAAACACTGTGTAGAGTAAGAATTGTTCTACTTTGGAGAGCACTTCAGCTCTTCAAATATAAGGAGGCATCATGAATATAAATTATCTCTGGATTATGACCATAACACCATATCGTTTTGCAATTTTGATTCTTCTTTTCTTTGACTTACTCCTTTGAATTTGAGGCTGAGTTTCTGCTTTTCTGACTCAATGGTTTTGAATATTTTTCTCCCCCTCTCGGTTAGAATCAATCTTTTGGCGAAAGCAAAGACCACGGGGAGTTCCTATTTTCTGTTGAAAATAGTTTTGCTTAGAGCCTGCTGAGTTTTGATTTTCAGTTATTCATCCTCATAGTTCTACACTCACCTCCTGCTGGGGTTGGGTTAGCTGTGTTCTTGAAAGCAGACCAGGCCCCATCCTCAGCACGTGGGTGGGCCAGCCCCTGGCCTGGCCTTCTGTCCTCCAGTTCCCCACCCCAGCCTCAGGTGGGTGCTCAGGTCACCCTGGACGGGACCTGCACTCTCCTCAGAACCAACATCACTCACACGGCTGGGGAGCCGCTCCCTTCCAGCAGCCCTGCCCGGCTTTCCCACAGCCATTGGGAAATCAACAGGAGTGACAGGGTCCTTCACTCTGTGACTCTTGTCCCAGAGGCTGGATCAAGATGGGAGAGTTCTGGGAGAGCAGGAGGCGGAGATGCCCCCTTTGCTGCCACCTCTTGAGCCTGTAAACACAAATACAAATTAAAAGCAAGAGGCTTATGCTGAAACCGGTTTGGCTCAGTGGATAGAGCATTGGCCTGCGGACTGAGGGGTCCCAGGTTTAATTCTGGTCAAGGGCATGACATTGGCTGCGGCCACATCGATGTTTCTAGCTCTCTGTCCCTCTCTCTTCCTCTTATAAAAAATCAATAAAAACATATTTTTTAAAAAAAAGAGGTTTAAATAGAACCAGAGTCATAGAAGCATTGAACATACGGTCCAACCTATGAAGGAAGGTGGGGGTGAGGGGGTAAAAGATCAACCAAAGGACTTGTATGCATGCATGTGAGCATAACCAATGGGAACAGACTACGGGGGTGGAGAGGTAGAGGGTGGAGGGAGGGGGAAGTGAGGGTGTGTGTGTGTGTGTGTGTGTGTGTGTGTGTGTTTGGGGGCGGGGGGGCGCGAGAGGGGGTGGCCAAGGAGAGGTCAATGGGAGAAAAAGGAGACTTTTGTAATACCTTAATCAATAAAGAATTTAAATTAAAAAACAAATAATAAGAGGCTAAGCCAGAGGGAAGGGGGGGGGGCAGCGGGCAGGGGCTGCGTGGAGCTTAACAAAGAGGGGAGAACTGGGGACATCTATAATTCTGTAATATTGTCAACAATAAAAATAAATAAATAAATAGTTTAATTCTTTCTGTTGAAAATAACACTCTTCTCACTCTCTTTTCTTAGAGCATTTACTTAAAAAAAAATCTGTAAGAGTTATTTTCTCTCTTTGAAATGTATGCAAATCTTTTCAAAAGCTGAATAATCCCTTTGCCACTTTTAGGGCTCTCCAGGACTTGGGAGCCAACTCTTCGAAAAGTAATGACCAGGGAGCCAGTGTCCCTGTTTCCCAGTCTCTGCAGGAGGAGGAGCCGAACCTGACAGCCCGCCTCCTGTCAGAGAGGCTCTGAGAAGTTTGTTTTTCTTTAGGTTAAAGCCAAGGAGAGAACAGGGGCCCCAGCTGCCAGGTGACTCTGGGATGAACTCTGTGTGACATACGGCAGGCACCATCAGACCCTCTGACTGGAGAACTAGTTATTGTATATTTTGAGAATTTAGGTAACAGTTATATCTGCCTGGCTATAGAAAGGGATGAGATTCCTTTCTGTCTTTGTAATCTTAGTGGATTGCCTGTGATGCACATCACATTCCGGCTTAATGCTTATTCAATAATAAAACTGTTTCTTTCTGTTACCATTGCAGTGAGGTGGGTTTTTTGGAGAGTGGGGGTGGCATGAGAGCATGAGATTTGTTTTATTTCCCCAGCAGACACAATTCCCTGGCTCTGGTGAGTCTCCAGTTGCACTCATGATTATAATAACCATGTAATCAGCTTCGAATGCATCTTAGCTGGCTTTTGAGGGCACTTAATTATGAAAGATGAATCCAGTTCAGTATGGCTTGTACTGCAAGATCATGGAAACCTCTAAAATAACAAACCAAAAGATCTACGGACCAAAAGCTAGCTCTTTGAAAAGATAAACAAGATAGAGAAACCTTTAGCCAGACTCATAAGAAACAAAGAGAGAGGACCCAAATAAACAAAATCAGAAATAAAGAGGTGAAATAACAATTGACACCACAGAAATACAAGACTGTAAGAAAATACTATGAATAGCTAGATGCCAACAAGCTGGACAACCTGGATAAAATGGATAAATTCCTAGAAAAAAACTGAATTAGGGAGAATAAGAAGACCCAAATAGGCCAATAACAACTGATGAAATTGAAGCAGTAATAATAATGATATTTAAAAAAACAAAAACAAAAAAAAAACCTCCTCCCAGCAAACAAAAGCCTTGGTCCAGACAGCTTCCCAGGGGAGTTTTGTCAAATATTCAAAGAAGAACTAATACCTATACTCCTCAAACTACTCCCAAAATATCCAAGAGGAAGGAGCACATTCCAAGCTCTTTTCATGAGGCCAGCATTATCCTAATTCCAAAACCAGATGAAGATACTGAAAAGAAAGAGAATTATAAGCCAATAACTCTGATGAGCATTTTGGTTTCCATCAAGCCTTTCTTTGACAAAATTTTATTTTACAATTTATATTGTTTATCTCAACTTTTCCCAACGTATTTATCAGACCACTTGAACAAGTGGGATAGTTTTGAGGAACATCAGGTATTTTTAAGATTAAAAACAAACCAGTAACCAATAAACAATTAAAATAGAATTTTTAAAAAGCGACATTAATTAAGGCAATATAGTATCGGTATAGGAATGAAATAGCCTTGAGAGTCCAGAAACAAACTTTCTCATATTTATGATAGCATCAAAATATTCTAATATTTAGAACACCACCCCACTTGTTCAAGTGGTCTGATAGATATGTTGGGAAAAGTTGAGATAAACAAGTTAATCTAGTTTCTTTATTATGGGACTTATACAGCGTTTGATGTATTAATTTAATATCCCTCAAACTTACTTGGCTACACTTATTCAATTTTCAACAAATATTGTAGTCAGATCTCAATTAGGATAAAAGTGTAGAAAACAGGGGGAGAAACCAAGATGGCGGCATAGGGCAGACACCAGAATGCAGCCTACCACAACAAATTTGAATTTAGAACTGGAAAACAGGGGAAACATCACCCTGAAGATCCGGATGGCTGGCTGAAAGGAGGCTCTATCATCTGGGAAGGAGAGCGAAGGCACGCTGAACCTCAGGCACTATGAAGGTACAGAGAACTGTGCGCGCGCGAAAAAGCTGCCGCCCGATTTTGCTGCTAGCTTGCTTGCGGAGCCCAGAGAGGGCGGGTCGAGTTCACTGCTGGCTTACTCCCTGCACTCGGAGAGAGCAGACAGCTAATGCGCAGCTAGCTTTCTTGTTCAGAAGGAAAACAGAACCACCCTACTGCTCTGATAGATGGCCCCAGACAGGGAGAAGCCAGACTGTCAGGCAGCAGGCAGAGATCTCTCGGAGGTGTGTGAAGCCAGAGGCCATTACTGCAGGACTCAGAAACCAGACCCTCGTAGGGAGGGGCTGACTAAAGCTTGTCTGCACCACCTGAGACTTCGCCCCGTCCAGGCGGAGCACAGAAGCCCTTCCAGTGGCTAGCTTTCTTGTTCATAGTGAATGGGACTCTCCTAGGGAGTGACAGACAGGAATCTAAAACTTGTCTGCACCTATACCAAAGAGGAGCGCGTGCCTGCAACCAATTGTGCAGGATTCAACAAAGCTTGTCTGTGCCACCCCAAGACTCCGCCCCATTCAAGCACAATACAGAAACCCTCCTAGCTGAGACACTTCTGATCCTCATAGCCAATTGGCTTGGAGATCAACTTTCCCCAGTGATACCAAAAACAAGCAAGGCTTAACAACAAGACTGCACACACAGCCCACAAAGGGCTACGCCAAAACTGTCCACCTCAGGTAACTGGGAGGCTGACTCACTGAACCGTATAGGACACCTTAGCACACAAAGCTACCCTACCATCTCAGGGAAGCTGTGAAAATGCCGAGACAAGGAAACAGTTCACAAACAAAAGAAATGGAGGAAAAGAAGCGACTGGATATAGAGTTCAAAATCACGCTTATAAGGTTTTTCAAGAATTTCCTAGAAAAGGTCGATAAGACCTATGAGGATATGAAAAGGGATCAACTAGAAATAATAAGGGATCAACAAGAAATAAAGAATACATTGTCTGAAATAAAAATATTATATAGAGTCCTAAAAACAGAATGGAAGATTGCAAGAATCAAGTCCAGAAGACACTCCTCCGCAGGAGTAAGAAGACAAGAGAATCCAGAAAGTTGAAGATAATGTAAGAAACCTCTGGGACAACTTCAAGCGAACCAACATCAGAATTATGGGGGTCCTAGAAGATGAGAAAGAGCAAGATATCGAAAATATACTGAAAAAAATAGTGACAGAAAACTTCCCCCACCTGGTGAAAGAATTAAACCTACAAATTGAGGAAGCGCACAGAACTCCAAACAAAAGGAATCCAAAGAAGACCACACCAAGACAAATCATAATTAAAATTCCAAGAGCAAAAGACAAAGAGAGAATATTAAAAGCACCAAGAGCAAAGAAGGTAGTTACCTATAAAGGAGCACCCATACGATTGTCAGCTGATTTCTCAACAGAAACCATGCATGCCAGACGGGAATGGCAAGAAATATTCAAGGTGATGAATAGCAAGAACCTACAGCCAAAAATAATCTATCCAGCAAAGCTATCACTCAGAATCGAAGGCCAGATAAAGAGCTTCACTAATAAAAAAAAGCTAAAAGAGTTAATCACCGCCAAACCAGAATTATATGAATTGCTGAAGGGGGTTCTTTCGGAAGAGAAAGAAAATAAAGATAAAAACTATGAACAACAAATAAGTAACTATCAACAAATGAATCTAAAAACCAAGGGAATTAAAAAAAATCTGATGGACAATATTAACTGTTGAATATAATAGAATCAGAGGTATGGAAGGGTAGTGAACTGACCATTCTCAGAGAAAAGGGGAGAGGGGGCTGTGGGAAGAGACTGAACATAAACTGTGCACCTATGGATGAGGACAATGGGGGGTGGGGAAAGGGCAGAGGGTGGGGTGGGAACCTGGTGGAGGGGAGCAATGGAGGGGGAGGGGAAAATGAGGAACATTTGTAATAATATGAACAATAAAGATTTATTTTAAAAAAGTGTAGAAAACAGCAATTATTCTAGGTGTTTTAAGCAAGAATATTTAATACAGGGAATTAAGCGCCTATAGAAATCACTATGGACTGCAAGAGCAGGTGCTTGGCTAAGATTATGGAAATGACTTCCAGATGACCACAGAATGGACCACAGAATTGGAGGCACTACCAATGAGCCACCACTAGAGCTATTCAGCCCGCCAACCCTTTATTTCTGCTGCTCCAACCACAACTGCTTGTCAATATCCACTAGTTGATATTTTGTGCTCATGCCAAAACCCTCACATTTCCATGACCTTACTTGTCACCACCAAACAGCAAAGACAGATAAAACAAAACAAAAATCCAGACAGTTTCACACTCCAAATGTCTCACAAATACCTCTGAAAGGCAAACCAATTTTGCACTCTGGACAATAATCTCCAGTTGTCTGCAGGCTAAGAAGGAGCTCTAGAAGGAAGGGGAACAGAGATTGGCTTTCTGGGCAACAGAAATATGTATGCACCACAACTTGTCAAGGGCCTGGTGTTAGGAGCCAGTCACTTTTCTAGGCAGAGAATGAATGTGCGAGCTTAGGCAGGTGTTGAACAAGTTAGTGTGATACATGCTCCCACCCTGATGTAATTGCTATGAGCATCTCCCAAAACTAGTGTTTTATGAAACACAATGTGGTAATGTTTCCCTCTTGGTAGTGAAGGTAAGTGATACATTTGTGTTTCAATTCTATGAATGATGTGTCACATTCCGGCATGCATTTGGCCTATTAACTTTACCTTCATCTTATTATTTCTCACTATTTCCCCTGTGTTCCTAAGTCCTGATTTAATTTTTATAATGTGCTATGTGTTTTTTTTTTTTTTTTTTGTTAATCCTCACCCGAGGCTATTTTTTTCCATTGATTTTTTTTAAGAGAGAATGGAAGGGAAAGGGAGAGACACACAAAGGGAAATATGGATGTGAGAGAGGCACATCAACTAGTTGCCTCTGGCACGTGTCCCTCCCAGGGTCGGTCAGGGATAGAGCCTACAATCAAGGTATGTGCCCTTGACCAGAATTGAACCTGTGATTCTTCAGTTCACAGGCCAAACCAAAATATATAACCCACTGAGCTGAACCAGCTGGGGCTAGTTTTTTTTGTTGTTGTTGTTTGTTTTTTTAAATGGTTGACAATATTACAAATGTTCCCCATTCCCTGATCGTGCCCCCTTGCACCCACCCCCTACCCATCCCAGGCCTTCACCACACTATTGTCTGTATCCATGGGTTATACATATATGTTCTTTGGTTAATCTCTTCCCATTCACTCCAACTTCCTCCGCTCTGAGACCTGCCAGTCTGTTACATGCATTAGCAACAGATGCATGTTCATTAGTTTATTTTGTTCATTAGATTCCACATATAGTGAGAGCATGTGATATTTTACTTTATCTGACTGGATTATTTTGTTTAGCAGAGTACTCTCCAGTTCCCTCAATGTTGTCTTAAAGGGTAAGAGAGCCTTCTTTTTTATAGCTGCATAGTATTCCATTGTGTAAATGTACGCAGTTTTAAAATCCATTTATCTGTTGATGGGCACTTTGGCTGTGTCCAGATCTTAGCTATTGTAAATAATGCTGCTATGAACATATGGGTGCATATATTCTTTCAGATTGGTGTTTCTGGCTTCTTAGGATATTATTGGAATCACTAGGTCAAATGTCAGTAAAATGGGCAGAGGACCTGAATAGACACTTCTCCAAAGAGGATATACAAATGGCCAAGGGACATATGAAAAAATGCTCAACATCACTAATTATCCTGTAGTGACCTTCTTTGTCTCATTTATGGCCTTTGTTTTAAAGTCTATTTTGTCATATATAAGTGTTGCTACCCTAGCTTTTTTTTTTTTCCATTTCTATTTGCAGTGAAATTTTTTCTATCCTTTCATTTTTATCCTGTGGGAGTTTTTGTTCTGAGGTGGGATATATCATGTTTTCTTATCCATTTAGCTGCCCTATATTTTTTTATTAAAACATTAAATCAATTTACATTTAACATTAATATTGACTAGAGGCCAGGTACATGAAATTTGTGCATGGGTAGGGTCCCTAGGCCTGGCTGGTGATCAGGGCCCACCAGGGCCTTCTAGCTGTTGGCTGGGGCCTTCACTCCCCTGGCTGCCAGCTGCCAGCTGGGGCCTTCCTTTGTTCCACACCACCCCCTGGTGGTCAGCACATGTCATACTCCTGGTCGGTTGAACTCCCGAGGGGACAATTTGCATATTAGCCTTTTATTATATAGGATAGGTACTTATTTATTGCCATTTTTATTCTCTATGCCTCTGTTCCTCTCTCTTTTAATTTCTTCTTCTTATAGCAGTCCCTTTAATATTTCTTGCAATGCTGATTTGGTGATAATAAACTCCTTTAGCATTTTTCTGTCTGTGAAGTTCTTTATTTCACCTTCAATTTTGAATGATAGCCTTGCTGAATAAAGTGATCTTGGTTTTGGATCCTTGCTTTTCATTACTTTGAATACTTCATGCCATTCCCTTTGGTCTGTAGTGACTGTTGAAAAAATCAGCTGACAGTCTAATGGGAACTGCCTTTTAGGTAACTAATTGCTCTTTCTTGCTATCCTCAAGATTCTCTTGGTCTTCAACATGTGCCATTTTTATTATGATATGTCTTGGTTCATCTTAATTGGGACTCTCTGTGCTTCCTGAACCTGTATGACTTTTTCCTTCACCAGTTAGGAAAGTTTTCTGTCATTATTTCTTCAAATAGGTTCTTGATCCTTTGCTCACTTATTCTCCTTCTGTTACTCCTATAATGCAGATGTTGTTATGTTTCATGCTGTCTCAATGCTCCCTTAAATTATCCTTGTACTTTTAAATTATTTTTTCTCTGCTGCTCTGAATGATTTTTTTTTTTTTACAGTTCTCTAATTTGCTGATTCAATCTTCAGCTTCCTCTAACTTATTATTTATTCCTTCCAGTGTATTCTTTATCTCAGCTGTTCCATTCTTCATTTCTGATTGGTTGTTTTTCATAGTTTCTATGTCCCTTTTCATGCTATTAGGCATTCTTTAAACCATTAATTTGAACTCTGTTTCGGATAAATTGTTTGCCTCTATTTCCTTTAGCTCTTTTTCTGGTGATTCCTCCTGTGCTTTCATTTGTGTCATGTTTCGTTGTCTCCCCATTTCTGTGTATTGGATAGGACTGCTATAACTCCCAGTGTTGGTGTGGTGGCCTTCTGTAGTGGGTGTCTTGTGGAGCCCAGTTGTGTAAACTCTTTAATCTTCTGAGATGGGTACTCATGAAATGTCCCTTGTATGGGTTATGTGGGCCATCCTATTGTATTTTGGTCTTGATTGCTATTGACATTTGTGGGTGGGCTCAGCCCTCAGGCTGGCTGACTGTGAGACTCAACACTGACCCCATCATGACAACTGTCATACAAGTGCTGACCAAACAAAACCAGACAAAACAAGACCAAACTGAAAACAATGTGAAAACAAACACAAACCATCACCACCAAAAACAACCACAAATAATAATAATAAAAAGAATACTAAAAGACAAAAGAGCAAAAGAATTAGAGATGAAAGAAAAAAAGAAACCAAAAAGGAGAATATGAAAGAAAAGAAAGAAAGAATCCTAATATATAAAAGACAAAAGAGAAAGAATCCTAATATATAAAAACCCAGGGTCTGTAACATCCAAAACGACTGAAGGCTTGACTGACTGTCGCTGCTGCAGGGGACTGCTGAGGGGACTGCAGATCAGTCTCCAAGAGAGGCACAGGTAGAGAGAAGTAGAGTCTTATCCGTAGCCTCTGTGGAAGCCTGTTGATCAGCACTTGCCTCTCTCTCTCACTCTGGGCCTGGCCAGCAGCCGCACCTCTCTTTCTCTTGGGCCTCTGCTGGGGCTGCTAATCTGCCCTGCCTCTCAAACAGTCCCATTGATAGGCCTGGAGACACTGACTGGCATAGAAACCAACAAATCTGGGTGAAGTGCAAGGAGCCAAATGGTTGCCTAGGAGGCTGAGCTTTTGACGCTGACTGGCATAGAAACCGACCAATCAGAACCTAATCTGGGTGATCTGCGAAGGCAGAACCTAAGGTGGGGGCTGAGGAGGGGTTTTTAAGGCAACAGCTATTTGGTGTAAGGTGTAAGAAAGCAGTTCAATTTTTTAATGATTGGTTTGGCAGTATAGTGCATATGGCTGGCTATCAGTCCAGATATAGGGATTATGTATTTTTGTCTGCCAAGAGCATCTCCTCCTGCTGAAAAAGGCTTTCTTTCTCCCCGTTCCCCCCTATTTAAGCAATCCTGTCCTATATAATATATCTATACTACTAAAAGGATAGTATGCTAATTGGACCTGATCAACCAACCATCTTCTGGATGTCCAACTTCCTTCTGGACAAAGCCATGGTGGTGGGGGGCTGAGGCAGAAGATGTTAGGGGTGATCAGGCAGGCAGAAGCAGTTAGGGATGATCAGGCTGGCAGGGGAGGACAGTTGGGTGCAATCAGGCCAGCAAGGGAGGGCATTTGGGGGTGAAATCAGGCTGGCAGGGGAGGGCACTTAGGGGTGATCAGGCAGGCAGGCAGGCAGAGACAGTTAGGGGCGATCAGGCAGGCAGAGACATTTAGGGGTGATCAGGCAGACAGGCAGGTAAGAGGTTAGGAGCCAGTGGTCCCAGATTGTGAGAGGGATGTTCAACCACCAGTCAGACATCCCCCAAGGGGTCCCCAATTGGAGAGGGTACAGGCTGGGCTGAGGGGACCCCTCACCCCCATGCACCAGGCCACTAGTCCTATATAATAAAAGGGCAGTGACCAGAATGACCACTGGACCAGATGCTATGAGGTGCATTGACCACCTCTCAGTCCTTCCTCTGATCGCAGCATGGCAAACAGGGAACCATGGGGAACCGGTGGGTGGTGGCAGGGCAGGACGGGGAGCTGGCCAGCAGGCAGAAAGATGACCCTGATTGTAGGCTAGGCCTAGGGACCCTACTCATGCATGATTTCGTGCTCTGGTCCTCTAGTAAGAATATAAAAAAGAAAACAAGAAAATAACTACAATAATAATTTTTAAAGTAATAATAAATAAAATATATAATAGAAACAGATAAATAGGGAGAAAAAATAATTAAATGTTAAAAAAATGAAAAAAGAGAATATATGGAAAAAGAAATAAGACATGAAAGAAAAAGAAGAAAACTAAAAGAAAATGGAGCACAAAAGAAAAAGATAAAATAATAAAAGTAAGTGGAGTTAGTCTCCGCTGACTTGGAGGCTCACTGTGATTATCCTTTGGGTCTGCTATTTGTGGAACTCGCTGGATTTTACTCTGATGCTGACTCAGTCTGGCCTCTTGGTGTGCGGTCTGGGCCTCCCCAGGGGTTCTCTGGTGCAAGCCAATGTGAGCTGCTGTCTCTGCCTGGCTCTTGGCAACCTGACTGAGCTCATCGGTGCAGACCCCATCCAGCCTGGTGGGCAGGGCTTTTCCCGCCCAGAGGCTGGGTCTTCTTGGGTCTCATACATTGAATGCCCCTGCTCGCAGCTTCTCTCCTTCCCCCACAGAACTGGGCTCTGCAGTGGTTTCCAAAACGTGGCTGGGTGGGCTGAAACACACTTGCACTGCGGATGGTGCCCATAGCTTGTAGCAGGGGGAGGGCCGCTTTCTGTCCTTCCTCGGACTGTGCTGGCTGAATCACTGGGGCGCTCAGCTCCGGTTCCCCCCGATGCAGCTGAAGGGCCAGGACAGGCCCGTCTCTCTCCCAGGCCATAGCCCATTCGGGTTGCAATGCCTCAGCGCTGTCTGGCTCCCTGGTACCTTCTCGCTGCCACACCAAGTAGGAGGGGATAAAAACAGTCAGCCTGGCATGGCACTGCGGTCTCTCAGCGTGTCTCATCCTCGCTGGGAGGCGCCTCCACCCAGTCTCCCTCCGGCCAATTATAGAGTCCTTCACACTGTCAGACCCAGTCGTCAGACCCAGTCTTAGGAGCGCAAATTTCCAGCCCAGAGGCCTTCCCCTTTGCCAGTTGCAGAAGAATGGGGAAGACCCAGCTGTTCTGCAGGTGGGGGTAGGTTTCCACCCGTCTGCTCAGTCTGCTCAAGTTGTGCAAGACGGATCCTCTTTCCCAAGCCATGCTGTCCAGCCCCCTTCTATTCAGCCCAAAGTTCTCCCAGGAGCAAAGGTCTGCTCAGATTTACTGCTGGGCGCACCAGTCAGATGCCTCCGCCAGCACCAGGCTTTGCCACGCGGTCCCTCCCTCAGACATAAGTTGTAAGGAAGGTCCCAGGCCGATGTTGGAAGAAAGTCTTCTTTGCCTGGGATGGTGCGTCTGAGACTTCCACAAGGACCAGACCGAATCCCCACGGATTCCCACTGCCCAGCGCTAACGGGCTCCGTAGCTCTGCGCTGGGGATCCCTGCGTGGGGCCAGAATCCACTCTCCGGGGTGGGGAGGGGGTGGCTCTGCTGCTACCCCTCCTCCCACATCCCTCCCTCCCTCACAGCGCAGGTGTGCGAGCTGGCTGCCCTCTCCATGCTTCCTTCTGTCCTTTCTCCACACCCCCTGCCCACAATACTTAGACCGGCCACACTTCAGCTGGTTTATTTAAGACAAGTTTAGCTTCAAGACTGGTCGGATGTTGGGAGCAAGTGGACGAGCTGTACTATGAATTTTTGTAAGGTAACTCAAGTCTTCCTTCTTGAAAAGTCAATCATTTGTCTATGTGAAACCCCAATGTCACTCATAGGGAGTTGGCCCACTCACAAATTCAAACTGCTGTCATTTTTGTTAGCTACACAAGTTTGATAAAATATAACTGTGAAATAGAAGCATTTATTTCATTTTTAAAACAGACAGACTAATAAGATTAAAAGTTGGAGCAACAACATGTTCTTTGAAAAAAAAATTAATATAACATGCTCTACAGTATTTTGTGATTATCGGCTTTATTAACACAGCACAATTAATCTTAGATATAAAAATGCATAATTAGCTATGTGATTATTACAAGTTAAAATGTATTCTGTATTCCCTATATTGCCATTTAACTGGAAAAATAAACCAACCACAAAATCTTGCCATCTTACAATCAATTTGAAGTAGGTTGTTCAGGAATAACAATATAAAATAAATTGTAGGCTGGAATGTATTAAATTTTAGCAAAAGAAAAAGGTTTAATCCAGGCTGGCTCATAAAGCTAGAAAATAATGTTTATGATTTTTGAAAATTCATTGGAACTTTTTCTCTAAGCTGGTTCCTTTGTGATACACTTTCTTCAGTTCTACCCACGACTGCCACAGTAGCAGTCCTGGGACCAGAACCCACAGGCCATTGAAAAATACCAGATAGACCCACAAGTAGAGCCAGTGGTTGGTGCTGAGGCTGGGGCTTCCCATGAGCCACTCCGGGGAGAAGGTCATCCACCCGCCATACAGTTCACACACGCACAGAGTGATCTGTATGAAGTGCCTGTGGGAGAGAGAGAGACGGGGTGAAATGCCAGCGGGGCACCTGTGTGCGGACGGCATCCACACGGCCTCCCGCACAGGCACCTCCCTGCAGCGGGACCCCCGTCTCCGCGTGGCGCCCTCTACAGCGCAAGCCGTCCGGCCGGGGAAGACCCACGCTCTCCTCGAAGCAGCAGCACTGCCTCTGCAGAGGACCGTTCTCGGAGTGGAAGAGTCTCTCCGGTGTCCTCTTCTATTCTTAGGAGGATTGAACGAGACCTGGATGTGAATCTCGCTGTGATTCAATTTCACCTGCTGTAAAAGGGATAAGAGTCCCTTTCTCAAATAATCTTTTGGAGATATGTAAGATATGGTCCAGCCAGTGTGGCTTAGTGGCCGAGCATCGACCTATGAACCAGGAGATCACGGTTCAATTCCCCCGGTCAGGGCACATGCCTGGGTTGCAGGCTTAATCCATGGTGTGGGGTTTGCAGGAGGTGGCCAATCAATAATTCTCATCATTGATGTTTCTATTCCTCTCTCCTTCTCCCTTCCTCTCCGGAATAAATAAATAAATATATATATTAAATATGAGTATTATTAAAAAATGATACATGTAGACTGTCTAGCACAAAGTACTTAACAATGCAGATACTGTAAATATTTGAATTAATAAACAAATGGGTGCAAGTAGGAAGTCTACAATCAAGACTCAAGCTACCGGCCGGATGGCAGCGGCAACTGCAGGAAGCGGGACACCCGCGAAGGGGAGGGGTCCGGGAGGCCCGGGCCACCCTCTGGCTGAGTGAAGGCCGGGGTGATGGCGGCCCCTGAGTGATGCTCGCGGGAAGGAAGCCATCTTCATTCTGGCACAAGCCCTGGAACTGTTTGTGGAAAGTGCTGCAAAAGATGCCTACCGCTGTGTTCAGCAAGGAAAGAGGAACACCCTCCAGAGGAGAGGTTTGGATAATGCAATAGTGGCTGTGGATGAATCTGCTTTTCTGGAAGGCACTTTGGATTGATTACTGAGCTGGACACTTGTGAGCCTTCCTCTGCGTCCCAGCTAGCCCTCTGCAGGCCTCGGCTCTGAAGAACCGTCTTTGGAAAGTTGCACTATACATTTTCCTGTTCTAACTTTACCTAAGCCGGAATAACCTGCTACTTTCTCTCTACAAGGCCTCCCATGGCTGTGTCTTCCATTTCTGCCTGCATGCAACCGCTGCTGCTAGAGGCAGAGGCAAAGAAAATGGTGTGTGCTGGTTGCTTAATGAATGCAGGGACCAGAATAAAGGTCTCTGACCAACTTAAAAAAAACAACACCACCACAAAAAACAAAAGACTCTGCAGTCAAAGACATGGCAAGGCACCAAGGAGACATTTTATTTTTACTGCTGATAATATATATAAAGTTGGGTGGGGGGGAAAGTGGATTAAATGACCCTTGAGGTCTCTTTCAAATCTGAACTTTAATGATAAAGCTTTAAATAAATAAAATGTATTCGGTACCAGATAGAACACTGCCTGTGACTGCACCTAGCTGACACAGTTTCAGGGAATCGCCCCCAGGTTAGCACTCTATCCCAGGTCACTTTGCGCGTAAGGAGGAGAGGAAGGAAAGGGAGGAGAGGTGGTTGAAAGTCTCCGAGTCTGATGGATGGTGAGTCATCCACCTTTCTCCTTCCTCTCCCCATGCTTCTGCCTTCCTCAGATCCTCAATAACCTGGAAGGATTTCTTTTTTATTTTATTTTATTTTATTTATTTATTTATTTATTTATTAATATTTTATTGATTTTTTTTTTTTACAGAGAGGTAGGGAGAGGGATAGAGAGCTAGAAACGTCGATGAGAGAGAAACATCGACCAGCTGCCTCTTGCACACCCTCTACCGGGGATGTGCCCGCAACCAATGTACATGCCCTTGACTGGAATCGAACCTGGGACCTTTCAGTCCACAGACCGACGCTCTACCGCTGAGCCAAACCGGCTTCGGCCCTAGAAGGATTTCTTACTTATCTGGCATGTCTAACTCAGAACCACACAAGAGAATATATTTTGTAGCAAGTGGAATTGGAGTTTGGGGATGGGGAGAAGAAGGAAATATTACCCTTTTATCCTACAGAATGTCGGTGCAAATCACCCAGTGCTGCTAACCCCAGGCTTGCCTATGCAAAGCCTAGGCTGTTACCTCAATCATATTTCTCAGATGTTTTATTTTGAACTGTTTGAAATGGTCTTACTGGCACCATGATCCTTATCTAATAACAAACAATTTTTGTTTCTACTCTACTTTTCTGTCTAACAGAGGAATGTGATCATAATCTCCTTCAAACGTACGCAAGCATTGGGACTGCTAATGCTTCTCCTCTTTCCCGCAGGATAGGAGCAGAGCACTTACCGATAATATTTCTCTTTGAGTATGGCGTACACCAGGACCACTGCCAGAAAACCATCCAGGGCCACGGTCAGGATTTCCACAGACATAATGGTTGGGTCAAAATGAAGCCATCTTGCATCAGCTTTGCCATATTCTTTCCCTAAAAACAAAGCACACTTTGTTCCTTATCCTTCTTAGGACCTTTTTGCCTGACTTACTTCACTTAGCATAATTCCCTCAAGGTCCATCCGTGTTGTCACAAACAGCAGGTTTTCCTTCTTCCTAAATGGCTGAAAAACATTCCAATATGCACCACGTTTTCTTTCCCACGCATCAGTGATGAGCACTCAGGCTGCCCGCATGTCCTGGGTATTGTAAACAATGCTGCACTAACCGGGATGCGGACCTCTGATCCAACTCCTTACCCGCCCCTCTATACCTTCCTGCCCGCCTGCCTTCAGCGAGAATCCTACTGGTGGGGCTGCCATGAGTCCTCCTGGGCTTGATGTTTCTTCTTAGTAATTTTCCTTTCGCTCACCCACCTTGGCCATAGATCTCCACCTCTCCTTGCTGTGTTTGGAGTTGAGCCTGATCTCTCTCCTAATGCAAAGCCCTCCCCTGCGGTAGGCAGTCCCTCCTTTTTCTTTTTTTAGTGCTGATTTATTTATTTATTTGTTTGTTTGTTTGTTTATTTATATTGTTGAGATTATTACAGATGTCTCTCTCCCCCCCCAGCTCCCATAGCTCCCCTCTAGCTGGCTCCCACCCCACCCCAGGCCCTCGCCACCCTATTGTCTGTGTCCATAGGTAATGCATTTGCATATAAAATCTTTGTCTAATCTCTTCCTTCACCTCCATCCTCCTTCTCTCTGAGAATAAAAAATATGAACAACAAAGTAACAACAAATACATATCTATTAACAATTGAATCTAAAAATCAAATGAATTAAAAATCTGATGAACATAATAAATTGGTGAATGGAATAGAATCAGGGGCATGGAAATGGAACAGACTGATGGTCCCTCTTGAATAAAGTCTTTTTAATCATCTTTAACAAGTGTCATAAATATAAATTTTTTTTTTTTTTTTTTTTTTTTTTTTACAGCATCTACATAATGCTAACAGGCCAGTTCTACTTTCTGCTGAATTGACAGAGTCCACAGATCGACACTGGGAGGCCTTACCCCAGACCCTCTGAATCAGAGTCTGTATTTTAAGTCTCAGGCAATTAGTGCTCTTTAAAGCCCAAGATGCACTATTTTATAATATCTATTGGGTTAGAGCACTAGTTAAGCAAGCTTAGAGAACTAGTTAAGTATACAATTTTACCTATATGTTCCCAAAAATTCTAGTTTAGCACTTCTTAGTTGGGATTCAGGAATCTGTACTTTAATAACTCCACCAGGTGAGTCTCATCATGAGAGAAGTTTGGAAAACACTGCTCTAGAATACAGGGCACCCCCATGAGATGAGTTTTCACTTTTTAAAGGTGAAAATGTAAATTGAAGATGACTGATAAGAGACTGGGTTAGACTTTACATTTCATGGGATTGAGCCAAATCTGGCGGTTCCCTTTCTCTGATGCCAGCCAGAGCAGCCAGGCTGGGAGGACAGTGACAGGCTGAGGTCCTCCGCCCCTGGGCTTCCCGGCAATCCTAAAGCGGTTTATTCCAGCTCACTCACCAAAGGGCAGCACTGGGCCTGCGGGAGCTGGACTCCAGGCATGGAGTCAAGCTCACTGAGCTACTGCTACTGGCCAGGACCTGAGAGGCATCGAAAATGATCGTGCGAGAGGCAGCCAATCAATGATTCTCATCACTGATGTCTCTCTCTCCCTCCCTCCCTCCCTCTCTCTCTCTCTCTCTCTCTCTCCCCCCCCCCCCACCTTCTCCCTCTCCCTTCCTCTCTGAAATCAATGTTTTGCTTTAAGAAGCACTACCTGTGGCTCCATTATCTAGCAGAGTTTCCTAACACTAGAGATAAGTAGGGGTCCCAACACAGATCTGGTGTGTGTGTGTGTGTGTGTGGAATATGATTCAGAATCATAGAAGAAATGAGATAAACGATGAGGTATTTCAGGCACAAAATCCGAAAGAAGTTATCCTGAGCAAGGCAGCTGTATGGCAGCGGCGAGGACCCTGTTGTTACACAGCTCGTTTGTTTGTCTGTTGACATAGTACATGGGAGGCAGTCAGTGCTAACTGATTGAATGCCGATTCATAGTGAGCATGAGGAATATAAGAAAACTAGTTAATATCTCTGTAGAACAAGAAGACTTTTGGAAATTATAAGACATATATGAAAACTGATATTAAAAGTATAAAAAAAAGCCCAGTTTAAATACTGTAAATTCTTCAACTTGCACACACTATAAACATTTAAAATATATATTTATTAAGATACAATTTATGTGCAATACAATTTACCTACTTAAAGTGTGCAATTCGCCCAGCATGGTGGCTCAGTGGTTGAGCATGGACCTATGAATCAGGAGGTCACAGTCCGATTCCTGGTCAGGGCATATACCTGGGTTGCAAGCTTGATCCCAATTGTGTAAGAGGCAGCTAATCAATGATTCTCATCATTGATGTTTCTCTCTCTCTCTCTCTCTCTCTCTCTCTCTCTCTCTCTCTCTCTCTCTCCTCTTTCCTCTCTGAAATCAATAAAATATATTTAAAAATTAAAAAGTGTACAATTAAATGGATTTTAGTGAATCACCACCATCTAATTTTAGAGTATTTCATTACCCACCAAAAGAAACTTGTACCTTTTATCAGTCACTCTCCATTTCTGTCCAACATCCGTTCCGCCCCCCTCCCCTAGGCAGCCACTAATTTATAATCTGTCTCCACAGATTCACCTACTCTGGACATTTTCTATAGATGGAACCATACAAGATGGATACAGGTACTAATACAGTCATACTCGGAATGAATCTCCTCAAACTTTTCAAAGGTAAACGTTTAAAATTACTTACACAAGGAAGCAAGGAAGCCGTCAGAATCAGCAATGTTTCCCACGAAAGACAAGTAGACAAAAGAGCCTTCCTGGAGAGAAGAAAACGGAAAAATGCTCTAATTTAGCATCTCCGCCCCAGAACGGACCACAGTGCGTGGCTCTGCCTGGGAGCGTCCCTTCCCCATCGGCCCCGGCCCCGTCAGAGCACCGCACCCACTCCCCCGCAGTGCTGTCCTGGGGCGTGGTCCCTGACCTTGGAAATGGTTGAATCCAAAGCTAATGTTTATATAACAAATGCTATTTTTCAATGATTGGCATTATAAAATAAGAGGTATATTCTTATGGGGGAAAATAAGTTGAAATTTTTCCACAAGGAAAGAGCTTAAATGTTATATTAAACAGGCTAAATTCTGGATTAGTCTAACAAATTTACACTTTTCAGAAGTACCGCCCAGCAGTTCATTTTGTCTCACTTCACAAAAAAGTCCAAAATCTCTCTTAACAAAAGTGGCATTCAAATATCTATATCATATTTAAATTAGTTATTTTTCCTGCCTAAGGACAGACTTAGGAAAAATTTAAATGCTTACAGGCTACATTTTAAATTTTAGGTAATGCAATATTTTCAATTACACTTAGCATTTCCCTATTGCTGATGTATTTCTTCAGACTGAAGTTTCAAAAACCAATGAACTAAAATTCACTGGGATATTTGATTGTCATGTTGCTTCTTGGAACAAATTCTGTTGCTGGTTAACACTGCTACCTTTTTTTTCTCATTTCTTTTTACCAAAGCAATCACTATTCTCTTTCTACATAAAACCCTAATATGCAAATAGACTGAATGTCAGAACAGCCAAACAACCAGTTGCTATGATATGTGCTGAACACCAGAGGGTGCATGTGGAACATGGTGGGCGTCAGCAGTAGGCGGAAGAGCACAGAACATGGCGGGCATCGGCCAGGTGGGATGGTGGAGCAGGGCGGCGGGGCCACCAGACCAAGGCTGGGTGCTGGTCACTGTCACTGGGGCAGCTTCTAGTGTAAGGTGACCAGACGTCCTGCTTTTGGAGGGACAGTCCCCATTTTTAACAGTTTGTCCCGCGTCCAGAGGCGTTTTGAAAAACTCCTGATTTTTGGAAAGAATCTTTTAAACCTTTTGGACTTTTTTAAAACGCTGCAGGACGTGGGACAAATTGTTAAAAATCGGGACTGTCCCGCCAAAAAGCGGGACGTCTGGTCACCTTACTCTAGTGCAGTGTTTCCCAAACTTTTGACATATGTGTACCCCTTCTACAATTTTCGTAATGCTGAGTACCCCTCGTACTCATGGGAACATAGAATTAGGCGCAGCTAAGCACGGTGCAGTGCATATCCCCACCGAACTCTTCCCGTACCCCTGGGGGTACGCGTACCACACTTTGGGAAACACTGCAGTGGTTCCTGAAAATTCTTTGCTCCTGTGCAACACAGTCCCACCTGGTGCTCAGACCCACTGCCGGCATCCAGTGCTGGTCTCGATTGCTTGGCACCGTCAGCAGGTGCGAGTGGTGGCTGCCGGTCCCAATTGCCCCTCAGGGCTTCTCCACCTCCCCCTGCTCCTGAGGGGTGATTGGGGCTGGCAGTCACCTCTTGCACCTGCTGTCAGTGCCAGCCCCACTCACACCCACTGGCACCCAGGGGTGGTCCCAATCACTTGGCACAGCAGGTGCGAGTGGCGGCTGCCGTTGTGATTGCCCCTGAGGGCTTCTCCACCTCCCCCTGCTCCTGAGGGCGATCAGGGAGCAGCTATGCTCACACCTGCTGATGGTGCCAGCCCCACTTACATCCGCTGCTGGCGATGGCCCCAGTTGCTTGGCGCCGTCAGCAGATGTGAGTGGGGCCAGTGGCATCAGCGCATGGAGCAGCAGCGGGAGCAGGGCTGCCAGCAGGCAGGGGACTGGCAGGCAGGGGACCAGGGGCTGTGGCGGGAGGGACCAGGTGGGGGTACAGGATGGGCCAAGACCTGCCCCTGTGCCCACTGCAGCCTTGCGGCCCACAGTTCCTTTCAGGGTTCATGAATTTGTGCACTGGGCCTCTAGTATGACATTAAAATTGTGTCTCTGACTAATCCTTGCTTATTTCTAGTACCACTTCCCAGAGGTTAGCACTTATAACCACTTCTGTCTGTAGTTCTGGGGATAATCTCCATAACTTACACTATTCCTCCCTCCTTCTTTCCCTCCCTCCCTTTTTTTGTTAATCCTCACTGGAGGATTTTTCCAATGATTTTTAATTTTGTTTTTTGGTTATTCCTCATCTGAGGATTACGGGCTGGGGATCACCCAGTAAGTGTAGTGCCCATCTGTGAGAGAGAAGCTTCCTGCATGTGTCCTAACCAGGCTGGGGATCCAACCTGCAACCCCGGTACCTGCTCTTGCCCGGGAATTGAACCCCTGGCCCTTCTGTGCACAGGCCGACACTCTAACCACTCAGGAACACTGGCCAGGGCTATAGTGCTATTTCTTTAGATATTATCTACTAACTGCACATCCTGGAAAATTATGACTTAATTTATACTGCTTCCTTTCCATTCCCCATACCTTCCAGTTTTTGATAGTATAGGGAAGGAAAAACTTCTTTTTATCTTCTTAGGTTCTGGAGCTGACCTGAGAATCATCCCACATAAGACAGAATAATAGGACAACAGCATACACATTTTATTTAATATTTTTACTCGTATAAGGAGCATCAAAAGGAAAATGAAAATGAATATCTGAAGAAGTTGTTAGGCCCAAAAGCTAATATAACTTTTTACAATAAGAACGATAAAATTACAGGGATGTGAGAAGACAAGGGCTTGGGCTAGGAACAGTAAATTGTGGGAAAATAACTAAGAAATATATGAGGGGAAGTAATGAAAGATAAGGGTATTTGAGCAGATTTGTTTGTAAGGTTCCATTTTGGCATTGGTCCCCAGTCTGCAGTGACAAGAACGCTCTTCCCTCCCTCGTACATGGAGGGCACCTCTGTCATGGGAAATGTTATGACCTGATTTGAGGTGCAAAGTGGGAGGTCAGAAAGCCCTTCAGCTCAAAATAATAAATATGCCAAACCGGCATATTTTGGGGTGGCATGTTCTGAACCCATTTGGTAGATATATTATTCTCTTTAGTTCTGTTGGTTACTCATATTTATAATTAAAGTAATAACCTAAAAACCTCAGCTTACTCGTCCATCAGGGTTGTACAGTATTTGGGCTTCTTACTACACAAAACAAACATGATAGTGCTTATAAAGCTTTTCCCCTCTCCTCACCATTTCCAACACTCAACTTTTGTCCACTTTCCTTATACATTGTTAAGATTGATTATATTTCCATTCTTAGCTCCACATGTTAACTATTAGGAAAGAAGGAATTTCATCATTCCAGAAACACCTGATACGTACACATATCCAACTGACTTAACATACAGACCTGGATGATTATTGAACATTTTACTTTCTATTTCTTTCTCAATACTATAGACCAACCATTTTCAATCTATTTCACCTCATGGCACATATAATAATCACTAAAATTCTGTGGCACACCAAAAATATACATATTTTTGGCTGACCTGACAAAAAGTAGGTATAACTTTGATTCATTCACACTGGGTGGCTATTGTGTTGGCTGTTCTCATTTCTTTATTTGATAACCTAAGGGACAAGAGGTCAGTGCCCTTGACTGGACAGATTGAATGCTTTAAAAATTCCTGTGGCACATGGGTTGAAAATCACTGCTACAGACATTGATTTCACGTTAGCCACGGGTTTGCCTGGATTTAAGAAAGGTCAAATTTGCAAAAAAGATATTTTGGCATAATTAAAGTAACTTGAAGAAAAAGTGTGTGCATGGGGAAGAGGTATTTTAATAGAATTCCCTCAACTACAACCCTCCTGGCCATCTGTAAAACGAGCTGTTTTCAGGGGCAGCTGCCTAAAGCCTGGTGTAATACAGTGGGAGCTTCAGAGCCAGGCTGAACAAACTCACAAGCCAGCTCGGTGGCATTGCAAAGCCACCCAACTCTGCGGGGCCTGATTTCTCCTCTGTAAAATGGGGACGGGCAGGATTTCCTGACCAAGCAGCCAGCACTGCCGCGGCGGCTCTCCCTGAGGATCTCCTTACCAGGAAAGGAGGATCTTCTTTGAGGCCTGGAAAACCCACAGCAGAGGAGACCACCGAGCAGCTGTGATGCCCCAATCGGCGCAAAAATGTGGATTCAAGGGAGTTCTTCGGTCACCCACGGAAAGGTCAGAGTTTGCAGGGATAGCGTGAGGGTTCCGGGGCCCCGCGGCGCCGGCAGCAACTGTAGCCACTGTGCGCCCCGCGCCGAGCGGCGCCGAAAGGAGGCTGCGCTGCAGCGAGTATCCTGCCTGGGGAGACCCAGTGCCCGGTCTGGGTCTGGGTCTGGCGTAATCTTCCCCAGTAGCGGGACTCTTTTTAAAACGCCAAGGGACACGGAACAGATTGTTAAAAATCGGGGCTATCCAACCGGCGCAGACACGCGCATTCCACAGAAAGGTTGGATTTTGCCGGGGATAAAGCGGGGTGTGTGTCCCAACAGCGAAAGCGGCAGCTGCAGCGACCGCGCGGCCGCTGGGACCCCGGAAATCTGCGTCCACAGAAGCCCCCGCTGTTGGGTCTGGCGTGATTCGAGAGAGTGGGCAGGGCTCCCCAAGGTTGCTACTAGTGAGGTTCTCTAGGGAGCAACCCATTCTGATCCGACACGGTGGGAGAACAGAGGAGTTGGAAAGCAGTCTGTTTGTAAGTGCGCGCCCATTGCGCACCTAGGCTGGTTCCCCTGCAACACTTTGCTCCTGATTACAAAGGAGAGAGCACCCAGATTGGCTGACCCTAAGAGACAGCAGGGGGAATCTGCTTTTCTGGAAACTGAGAAGCAGAGCAGGGAGAAATCATCCAGGATTCAGCTCCGAGGCAAAAATAAAAAATAAAAATAAACAATAAACAAACAAACAAACAACCCCCCCCCCCCCCCCCCCCCCCCGGCATTGAGTGCCACAGAAAAAGAAGGCTAGAGCAGCCAAAAAGACTGGACATCTATCCACATACACTGCCACCTAGGGTCTGGAGTACAAACTGACTGTGTTTATTATTAGTTTTATTTGATCAAAACCCAAGAAACTAAGGAATCGCCACTGAGGTGCAGCAGAATGCAGGGAACTGCAATACGGTCTGGACTGAGAAACGGGCGTGTCAAATAGAATAACAGAAGTGAATGGCCTTCACAACTGCACATTTTTTTTGCTAATTTTTTTTTTCATTTTTTGCATCTTTTACTTAAGAAACATTTTTTTTCCTCACTAGATTTTAACTTCTTAATTATTACATTTTTAGGTTCAATAAGCATTTTTACTACTGCGATTCTAATTTTTTTTAAGTGCCATTTTATTTTCTCTTTATTTAACATTGGAATTAGTGTTCTTCATTTTATTTTCATTTCTCCTTTAACATTGTTTAACCCTATCTCAACACGACCTTTACACCATCACTCTCTTTCTAACCTTCACCCTTTTGCTATCCTGTTTATCTTAACCCTTTCCTGCTTTAGATTTCCTTACTCTTTCTGTATCCCCGCTGCTAAAATTTCTACCCTACTTATATATCTAATTTCCAATCCCCTGTGCCAAGTGCATACACACCCCTCTCTGAGCTGTATTAACTAGCAAAAAATAAAAAATAAAAAAAATGTTTTCCTCACTGTTCTTTTGATGCTGTTTGGGGGATGATGATTATATTGTATTTTTATGCTTTTTAGTGAGAGTATTTTGCTTATTCTTTTGTTGTTGCTGTTGCTTGGTATTTTCTTATTTGATTGGTTTTTGTTCGTTGTTATTTTATTACTTCTGTTTTCCCTTCCTGTGCTGGAAATTAGGGGGTGTTGTAGATTGTAATATTCTCCAGGTACTGCTGACAGCATTTGTTGGGGTTAGTGGTTGTTCAATTGAAATTCTCTCCCGCAGAGACCGGTTTGGCTCAGTGGATAGAGCGTCGGCTTGGGGACTGAAAGGTCCCGGGTTCGATTCCGGTCAAGGGCATGTACCTTGGTTGCGGGCATAGCCCCAGTAGAGGGTGTGCAAGAGGCAGCTGATCGATGACTCTCTCTCATCGATGTTTCTGACTCTCTATCTCTCTCCCTTCCTCTCTGTACAAAAAAATCAATAAAATATATTTAAAAAAAAAGAAATTCTCTCCCCAAATATATAGTTTATTCTCTCTCTCTCCCTCCCTCCTCCCTCCCTCCCTCCCTCTCTCTCTCTCCCTCTCTCTCTCTCTCTCTCTCTCTCTCTCTCTCTCTCTCTCTCTCTGTTTCTTTTCCCTGTTTCCCAAATTCATTTTGACACTCTTTTTCCTATCTTTTTCTTTTGCTCCCGCCCTCTTCTCTTATTACTCTTCCTCTTTCTCTCCTATTCCCTAATTTGCCTTTCCCTAGGTTACCTTTATTGGAAGTTACTAATATTGCAAACACATTTCTGTTCAGTGCCTTGTGTGTTGTACCTGGTTGTGTTGTACTTTGTGCCTTTAAATCAACGCAGGAGAGAGACATCCTGTAAAGAGAGACCATGGGGAGACAAAGAAACAGCCCACAAATGAAAGAAAAGCAGGCATCACCAGAAAAGGAAGTAAATGAGTTAGAGGCAAGCAACCTACCAGAGCAAGAATTCAGAGTAACGATCATAAGATGGCTAAAAAGAATGGAAGACAAATTTGACAATATGAGTAAGACCCAAGAGGAAATGAAGAAAAACCAAGAGGAAACGAAGATGTCTCAGGAAGAAATGAAAAATGACATCACTACTATGAAGAACTCAATAGAAAGCATCAAGAGCAGACTAGAAGAAGTGAGCTAGAAGACAAGATGGAAAAAAATACCCAATTAGAGCAGCTTCTAGAAAAAAAATTAAAAGGCAGGAGGAGAGTCTTCGGGAGCTTTGGGACAATGCAAAACAAAACAATATTCGAATAATAGGGGTTCCAGAAGGAAAGGAAACTGAGGTAGACATGGAAAACGTATTTCAAGAAATAATGACAGAAAACTTTCCCGAGATAGAGAAGAAAAAACCCACACAAATCCAAGATGCTCGCAGAGTCCCAAGCAAAATGGATCCCAGAAGACCGACGCCGAGGCACATTATAATTAAATTGGCAAACACCAACGACAAAGTAAGAATCTTAAAAGCAGCCAGACAGAGACAGAAAGTTACATATAAAGGAACCCCCATCAGACTAACAACTGATTTCTCAACAGAAACTTATCAGGCCAGAAGGGAATGGGATGAAATATACAAAGTCATGCAAAGGAAGGGTCTGAATCCAAGAACACTGTACCCAGCAAGGCTATCAATCAAAATTGAAGGTGAAATCAGGAGCTTCACAGACAAAAAAAGACTAAAGGAATTTATCTCCACCAAACCAGCAATGCAGGAAATGCTAAAGGGTCTACTGTAAAAATAAAGAAATAGGAAGCGAAGAAGGAACACAGGGGTATAGAATAAAAATGGCGTCAAATGAGTACCTATCATTAATAACATTAAATGTAAATAGTTTAAATGCTCCAATCAAAAGACATAGGGTAACAGATTGGATAAGAAAACAAGACCCATACATCTGTTCTCTACAAGAAACCCACCTCAGAAAAAAAGATGCACACAGACTGAGGGTGAAGGGATGGAAAAGTTTTCCAGGCAAATGGAAATGAAAAAAAAGCTGGGGTAGCAATACTTATATCTGACAAATTAGATCTCAGAGTGAAGGACATAACAAGAGATAATGAAGGCCACTTTGTAATAATAAAGGGAGCAATCCAACAAGAAGAAATAACCCTGGTAAATATATATGCACCCAATAGAGGAGCACCCAAATACATTAAAAAAAAATGGAGGACATTAAGGGAGAGATTAATAGCAATACAATCATAGTAGGAGATTTTAATACCCCACTGTCACTCTTTGACAAATCATCTAAACAAAAAATCAGCAAAGAAATATCAATCCTAAATGACTCACTAGACCAGATGGAATTAATCGACATCTTCAGAACATTCCACCCCAAAGCCACAGAATATACATTCTTCTCAAGTGCACATGGGACATTTTCAAAGATAGACCACATGTTGGGACATAGGCAAAGTCTCTTCAAATTTAAGAAGATAGAAATCATATCAAGCATCTTCTCAGATCATAATGGCATAAAACTGGAAATTAACTATAATAAAAATAATCCAAAGAAATCAAACACATGGAGACTAAACAGCATGCTATTAAACAAGGACTGGGTTACCAGAGAAATCAAGGAAGAAATTAAAAACATCGTGGAAACAATGACAATAAAAACACAACAATCCAAAATCTATGGGACACAGCAAAAGCAGTTTTGAGAGGGAAGTTCATATCCTTACAAGCCTATTGCAAAAAACTAGAAAAAATGGTAACAAATGATCTAACTCTACAACTCAAAGAGTTAGAAAAAGAGCAACAAGAAAAGCCCAGTATAAGCAGAAGGAAGGAAATAACAAAAATCAGAGCACAGATAAACGACATAGAGACCAAAGAAACAATACATAAGATCAACAAAACCAAGAGCTGGTTCTTTGAAAGGATAAACAAGATAGATGGACCTCTAGCCAGACTAACCAAGAAACAAAGAGAGAGGACCCAAATAAACAAAATCCGAAATGAAAGAGGTGAAATAACAACAGACCCCACCGAAATACAACGGATTGTTACAAAATACTACGAACAACTCTATTCCAACAAACTGAACAACCTGGAGGAAATGGACAGATTCCTAGAAAAATACAAACTTCCAAAACTCAATCAGGAAGAATCTAAAAATCTCAATAGACCAGTGACTTGGGAAGAAATTGAAACAGTCATCAAAAAGCTTCCAGCAAACAAAAGCCCAGGGCCAGATGGCTTCACAGGAGAGTTTTACCAAACATTCAAGGAAGAACTAAAACCTATCCTCCTCAGACTATTCCAAAAAATCCAAGAGGAAGGAACACTTCCAAACTCCTTCTATGAAGCCAGCATCACCCTAATACCAAAACCAGATAAAGACAACTCAATGAAAGAGAATTACAGGCCAATATCTCTTATGAACATAGATGCCAAAATCCTCAACAAAATTCTAGCAAATCGGCTCCAGCAGAGCATCACAAAGATCATACACCACGACCAAGTAGGATTTATTCCAGGAATGCAAGGATGGTACAATATCCGCAAATCAATAAACGTGATACATCACATAAACAAGTTGAAAGATAAAAATCATATAGTCATATCAATTGATGCAGAAAAAGCATTTGATAAAATCCAACACCCTTTCCTGATAAAAACTCTCAACAAGGTGGGAGTACAAGGATCATACCTCAACATAATAAAAGCTATATATGATAAACCCACAGCCAACATCATACTCAATGGGCAAAAACTAAAACCATTCCCTTTAAGAACAGGAACAAGACAGGGATGCCCACTATCGCCACTCCTCTTTGACATAGTACTGGAAGTACTAGCCATTGCAATTAGACAAGAGGAGGAAATAAAAGGCATCCAAATTGGAAAAGAAGAAGTAAAGTTATCCTTATTTGCAGACGACATGATATTGTATATAAAGAACCCAAAAGACTCCATTAAAAAACTAATTGGCTTAATAAATGAACTTGGCAATGTAGCAGGATACAAAATTAACACCAAGAAATCTATGGCATTTCTACACACCAACAGCGAATTTATAGAAACAGAGACTAAAAAAGCAATTCCATTTACCATCGCACCAAAAAAATTAAGATACCTAGGAATAAACTTAACTAAGGAAGTAAAGGACCTATACGCGGAAAACTACATGACACTGAAAAAAGAGATAGAGGAAGATGTAAACAGATGGAAGAACATACCATGTTCATGGATTGGTAGAATCAACATCATCAAAATGTCCATACTTCCCAAAGCAATCTATAGGTTCAATGCACTCCCCATTAAAATACCAACGGCATATTTCACTGACCTAGAAAGAACTCTCCAAAAGTTCATTTGGAACAATAAAAGACCCCGAATAGCCACAGCAATCCTGAGAAAGAAGAGTAAAGTAGGAGGGATCTCAATACCAGAGTTCAAACTGTATTACAAAGCCACTGTTCTCATAACAGCCTGGTACTGGCACAAAAACAGACATATAGATCAATGGAATCGAATCGAGAACCCAGATATCAACCCAAATCACTATGCTCAATTAATATTTGACAAAGGAGGCACGAATATACAATGGAGTCAAGACAGTCTCTTCAATAAATGGTGTTGGGAAAATTGGACAGATACATGCAAAAGATTGAAACTAGATCACCAACTTACACCATTCACAAAAATAAACTCAAAATGGATACGGGACTTAAACATCAGACGGGAAACCATAAAAATACTAGAATCATCCACAGGCAACAAAATCTCAGACGTATGCCAAAAGAACTTCTTCACTGATACTGCCCCTAGGGCAATGGAAGCTAAAGAGAAAATAAACAAATGGGACTACATCAAAATAAAAAGCTTTTTTACAGCAAAAGAAACCATCAACAAAACAACAAGAAAGCCCACTGTGTGGGAGAACATATTTGCAAATGATACCACTGATAAAGGTTTAATCTCCAACATCTACAAACAGCTTATTCAACTAAATAAAAGGAAGATGAATAATCCAATTAAAAAATGGGCAATGGACCTAAATAAAACATTTTCAAAAGAAGACAGAAGGAAGGCCAAAAGGCACATAGAAACATGCTCAAAGTCACTAATTGTCCGAGAGATGCAAATCAAAACAACAATGCGGTACCATCTCACACCTGTCAGAATGGCCAACATCAACAAATCAACAAACGACAAGTGTTGGCGAGGTTGCGGAGAAAAAGGAACCCTCATGCACTGCTGGTGGGAATGCAGACTGGTGCAACCACTGTGGAGAACAGTGTGGAGTTTCCTCAAAAAACTGAAAATGGAACTCCCATTTGACCCAGTAATCCCACTTCTAGGAATATATCCCAAGAAACTAGAAACACCAATCAGAAAGATTATATGCACCCCTATGTTCACAGCAGCACAATCTACAATAGCCAGAATTTGGAAACAGCCTAGGTGCCCGTCAGCAGATGATTGGATCCAAAAACTATGGTACATCTACACAATGGAATACTATGCTGCCATAAAAAAGAAGGAATTCTCATAATTTTCAGCAACCTGGATGGAATTGGAGAACATCATGCTGAGTGAAATAAGCCAGTCAATGAAAGAAAAACACCACATGACCTCACTTATTTATGGATGATAAAGAACATTATAAACTGATGAACCAAAAGATAGATATAGAGACAGTAAAGCAACAAGCAGACTGTCAAATTACAGCAGGTAGGGTAGGGAGATCTGGGGGAGATAAGAGATCAACTGAAGGACTTGTATGCATGCATATAAGTACAACCAATGGACATAAAACTCTGGGGAGGGAGGGTATGTACGGGAGGGGCGGGGCATTGGTATATGTACAAAAATAATAACTTAATAAAAAATATATAAAAATAAATAAATAAATAATAAATAAATAAAATGGGGACGGGAATAACTAGTCTATGGGGTGTTGTAAAGATACAAACATTTTAAAATATATTTTATTGATTTTTTACAGAGAGGAAGGGAGAGAGATAGAGAGCTAGAAACGTCGATGAGAGAGAAACATCGACCAGCTGCCTCTTGCACACCCCCTACCGGGGATGTGCCCGCAACCAATGTACATGCCCTTGACCGGAATCGAACCTGGGACCTTTCAGTCCGCAGACCGATGCTCTATCCACTGAGCCAAACCGGCTTCGGCGATACAAACATTTTATACACAGGATTATGCATGGCACACATTCGTCACCCTATAAACGAGATGACTATGAAGGCACGCGGCGGCACTGAAAAACTGCAATTATTTTCAGGTCCACATTTAGTGTAGGTTACAAAGTCAAGTAAGCCAAGGCGTTGAATAGCTTACGCTCAAACTAATATAATAGGGCTCAGAAATCACTATGTTCAGGCTCTTATTTAGATTTTTTTAAAAATGAACCACTAAGGAAGCTGCGCTGTGTTCAGAGACCAGAGGCGCAGCCTCTGGCCCGGGCCGGTACACAGCGGCTCCCAGACCTCCCTCCCGCCCAGGGATGGCGCCGCCCCCCGGTCGGTCCTTCCGGGGCGCCCGGGGCGAGGCGGGCAGACCCGGAGGGGGCTCCGCGCGGGCGGCGGGGACACTCACCAGCGCGCCGTGCACCAGGGCGTCGGCGCAGAGCCAGGCGAGCGCCGCGCGCTCCGCCGCCGCCCGCCCGCGGCCCAGGCGCAGGCCCAGCGCGCAGCCCGCGGCCAGCAGCGCGGCGCTCAGCAGCAGCGGGCCCGGCGCCGCCCGCGCGCCCATGCTGCCCGCCCTCTCCCGGCGGCGGGCTGGGAGCGCGGAGGGAGGTGGGGTGGGGAGGGGGCGCGGGGCCGGGTCTCCGATGGGCGGAGCTGCGGGGCGGGGCGGGGCGGGCGGAGGCTTCCCTTCCCGCCGGCTCCCCGCTAACCAACCACTGAGCCCGGCTCTCTGTGCAGGATCCCGCTCCGGAGCTCACACTGCTGCCTGTGCAAACCTGTCTCCGACCAAACCCGCAGGACCTGTCACATAGGGCCACACTTTTTTGTTGTTAATCCTCATCCCAGGATATTTTTTTATTGGTTTTTGGAGAGAATGGAAGGGAGGGCCGGAGACACACAGAGAGAAACATCTACGCATCCCTGATTGATTGGGTTGCTCCTGCAGGAGCCCCAGGCAGGTCAAGCCTGTGATGGAGTCTACAACCCAGGCACCTGCTCTTGGCCGGAATGGAACCTAAGATCCTGCAGTCCTCTGGTGGGTGCTTTATCCGCTGAACCAAACCAGCCACACTTTTTTTATTTTTAAAATACTTTTATTGATATCAGAGAGGAAGGGAAAGGGAAAGAGAGATAGAAACATCAATGATGAGAATCATTGATCAGCTGCTGCCTGCACATTCCCGACTGGGTGGGGATCGAGCCTGGAACCCAGGCATGTGTCCTTGACCAGAATCAAACCCACAACCTTTCATTCCGCAGGGCCATGCTCTATCCACTGAGCCAAACCGGCTAGGGCCAGCCACACTTTTTAATGCAGTTTTATTTTTAACCAGGTTCAAAACCTTAACCTACAAAGTGAAGCTCAAATGGTGTAAATTTTGCCAACAGACTGGGTAGAATTTTTGGGAAAAAGGTTCTAATTCGGCCCTTGCAAGTCTTGCAGGAGAGGTGATGGCCAAGGGAGTTTTCAGACAACAGCAGGCTTTTTAAAGCCCTTGTGGCTTACTCTGACCACATTGCTTTAAAACCCAGAAAAGCGTTGAAAGTATGGGGGAGACCGATTGGAGGAGAAACCAAGATGGCGGCGTAGGTGAGCAACTGGTCTGCCGCTCTCACAATTAAAAAATTAAAACTAATATGAAGGACATCTATCATCCAAAACCACAGGAAGGAGGTACTGGGTAGTTAATAGTCAACAATTAACATGATAATAAGAGCAAAGAGGGGTCAATGGGGCTCTTAAAATGTGACCAGCTGGAGAAATGGAAGAATGGCAGGCCCAGAGCAACCAGGCCCAAAGCATCCAGGCCCAGAGCAGCCAGGCCTGGAGCAACAGTAGCCAGGCCCTGAGCAGCCAGGCCCAAAGCAGAAACAGCCAGGCCCAGAGCAGCATCCAGGCCCGGAGCAGCATCAGCCAGGCCTGGAGCAGTCAGACCCGGAGTAGCCAGGCCCAGAGCAACCTGGCCCAGAGCAGCCAGGCCCAGAGCAGACAGAACTGGAGCAGCAGCAGCCAGGCCCGGAGCAACCAGGCCCGGAGGAGCCAGGCCTGGAGCAACAGCATCCAGGCCCGGAGCAGCCAGGCCCGAAGTGTTGTGGGGTCGAACCCTGGGTTCAAAATGAAAGGGAAGGAGCAATGCAGCCAATTCAGGTTCCAGAGTGTTATGTCCGTCATCACAATGGACTCAGAGAAGCTCCTGTGTCCCTTCACCCAAAAGGACTGAGAGTTGCCCAGACGACAGCAAAGTGGGAGAAGAAAACTGAAGGCTACGCAAGGGACTGAGGTGCCAACATGGAGTCATCTGAAGAAATTAAAAGCTGAAGTGGAAGCTACTCCTTTAATCATGTTCCTGCTCATGCTAGCATCTGTTAGCTTCCAGTCTGCTGCAAAGTCTTGTGCAGCAAGTCCAAGGACTCTGAGTAAATCTACACCAGCAACAAAAGAGACTCACTTAGTAGCTAAAAATATGAATATGTCCATAATTCTGATTTCTCATTTTGTTGTTTTGCATTGGCATTGTTGTTATTATTTAATAGCCAGAGTTTTGTTCTTGACATTCAAGTTTTGAAAATAACATGTATGTGGTTTAGTTTTTGCAAAAAAAAAAAAAGAAAGAAAGAAAGAAAGAAAGGAAGAAAGAAAGAAAGAAAGAAAAGAAAAGAAATTATGGGGAGCCCAGCCGGCATGGCTCAGTGGTTGAGCATCAGCCTCTGAACCAGGAAGTCACAGTTCGATTCCTGGTCACGGCACATGGCCTGGGTTGTGGGCTCCATCCCCTTTGTGGAGTGTACAGGAGGCAGCCGATCAAAGATTCTCTCTCATCATCAATGTTTCTCTCTCCCTCCTCTCCTTTCCTCTCTGAAACCAATAAAAAACATTAAAAAAAAAAAAAAGTATGGGGGAGAGGAACAATAGGTCAAACCGGCTTGGCGTTACCGTATTTTCCGGCATATAAGACGACTTTTGAAACGGAAAAAAAAGTCAACCGAAAATCGGGGGAAAAAAGACCAAAATTGCACAAAAATTACCTGCAGATCTTGACCGCAAAGTAAGTCTTTTCTTACTTTTCTTTCTTTCTTTGAAGTGGGGGGTAGTCTTATACAGCGAATATAGGCCTAAACCTATGTTTTAACTGTAAAATTAGGGGGTCATCTTATACGCCGGAAAATACGGGTAGTAGATGCTTTCATCTCCGTTATCTCACCTAATATCCCAACAACTCTGGGAAATGAGTGTTTTCCTCTTTTACAACATGAAAACAGGCCCAGGCAGGCCGGGACTGAATCCATGAATGGCTGCCCCAAGGCCTTTGCTTTTGACTCTGCACTCTGACATATGAATGACAGTTACAGCTCTCCTCTAGGCAAAGTGCCACTTTAGCTCCATCATGTTAACCGTCCTCTTTACTTTTGCTAACATCTTTTTCTTCTTCTTTTTATTTGCTCTTAACTGTCTTCCCTGCTCCCTTCCTTAGGCCTCTGCTATGTAGATACTTAACCCTGGATAAAGGAGTCAGAGTGTAAAAAGATTTTAACCCTTATTGACCATATCTGTGTTTTTAATTTTGGGTATCCAGGGGAAATACAGGATGCTCAGTTAAACTTTAATTTCAGATAAAAAAATGAGTTACTTTTAAAGTATATATTTATACTAAAGTATCACTAGGGCACTTATGCTAAAGAAGATTATTTGTTGTTTTAAATATGTGGTATATACACACAATGGAATATTATTCAACCATAAAAAGGAGGAAATTCTGACACACTACTACATGGAAGTATCTTGAGGACATTGTGCTAAGTGAAATAAGCTAGTCACAATCCTGAAAACAGAATGGTGATTGCCAGTGCCTGGGGAGAAAGGTAATTGTTTAATGGCTATAGAGTTTCAATTTTGCAAGATGAAAAGGTTCTGGAGTGTTGGTTCACAATGTAAAAATACTTAACATACTGCATTGTACACTTAAAAATGGTAAAGATGGCAAATTTTATGTTATGTATGTTTTACCACAATCAAAAAAATACTTCTGGGACTGAACACAAGTTCAGTAACTTTCTCCTCTAGTTACTCCCTATATCATTTTTTAAATTTATTTTTATTTTTAAAATATATTTTTATTGATTTCAGAGAGGAAGGAAGAGGGAGAGATAGAAACATCAATGGTGAGAACCACTGATTGGCTACGCATGTCCCCCACTGGGAACCATGTGACCTCCTGGTTTATAGGTCAACTACTGAGCCATTCGGGCTGGGTCCCTATATCATTTTTTATATAGCAGATAAAATTATTTATTTACACACTTATTGCTAGGCTCTTGCCATTAGAATATATGCCCCACAAGGCCAGGGGCTGTGTCTGGCTTGTCTACTGTTGTGTCCCTTGCATCTATTAGGTAACTGATGCCTGAAGGAGTATGGTCAATTCTGTTAACTTAGAAAACTTGAATCGCTTTTTTATATATTCAACATCTTTCTCAACTGGATTTCCCTACCCATTACCCTATATCACTCTTTAGTGACTACCCTGAACTCCGCTTCAGAGTAAAATAAAAAATCCAGAAACTAATTAGATTCACTCTTTTCATATTCTGTTCTTGATCTTTAGTTCTTCCCTCTTTACTGGATGAAGTCCGTTCTGACTTTAGTTGTTTTTGAAATTGTTGTGCGAGGTGCAGCTTAGGTGCTATGGGGTTCAGTACAGTCCTCCACCCTCTTTACTGCAGTGGTGCAGCTGTAAGGTGACCAGGGACCTGCAACCTCACCCTCCAGGACATCCCGGTGGAAGGCTGGAACTCCACAGCAATTAGTACCAAACCCTGACCTCACTCAGATGCTGAACTCAGACAGACTCATCCTTACCCCTGCTTTCATGACTACCAGAAACTGGCAGAGGATTCAAATAGCCTGGCCCTCTCCTCTGAGCTCCAGACCAGTATTTCCAACTGCTCTACTTGACAGTTTTACAAAAAAGCTTATAAACAAAATTCTATTCCCTGCGAGTCTCTTCCAGTGTTCTCTCTCTTAGGCTACTTCCATATGGCAATCCAAAAACCTATAAATCATCTTTGACACTTCCCTCTTCCCAAACTCCAGATCCAAGGCATTGTCAATTCCTGTCCATTTAGTTGCTAAGTATCTCTTGATTCCACCCACTTTATGGACCACACTATTCACTCTCTCTTGCTTCAGTGCTTTACTCTCACTAATGTGATCTCTACACATCACTAAACACAGAGCACATTTCCTGTTTTATCTTACCAGCCAGTGGTTTTATTAAACACAATTTTTATATCATTGCTCTTTTTAAATATCTCGTAGAATTGCTCGTAGAATACCAAAATCCTTTATGTGACTTACCAAGCTGTGGGGTCTAAATGCTACTTTTCAGCCCCTCCCTTGCTCCCAGTATGCTGCTCCATTATTATTTTTATTATTATATATCTTTTGATTATGGTCTCACATAATTGTCCTTATCCCCCCATTCCCACCCCAAACCCCTCCCTACATATGCCCCCTCCCCCCTATTGTCCATGGCCACTGGCCAAGCCCATATGCATGCACACAAGTCCTTTGGTTGATCTCTTCCCCTTTACCCCCACCCTCCCCTACTTTCCCTCTGAGGTTTGAGAGTCTGATCGTTGTTTCTCTTTCTCTGGGTCTATTTTTGTTCATCAGTTTATGTTGTTCATTATTTCCTCTAGATGTGTGAGATCATGTGATCCAAGAAATGCTCCATTATTTTTGCTGAGGTGATACTCTTTCATTTCCCGAACTCCTCATGGTGCTTCCTATTGGCCTTTGTACGGCTTGTCTCCTCTGCCAGACAGCATTCCCAGTGACTCTGCCCACTGCACTCCTGCTTCTTCACCACCACAGCGCCAGACCAGGGGAACTCAGCCATGCCCTCCCCCACCTGCCCTGGTGACAGGCCACAGGATCCGAGGCTGTGCCCCTTGCCATGTAGGGCTTGACGGGGGACCTCAAGGTGCACCCCCCCACCCCAGCCTAGGCAGGGGGATCCCAGGTCGAGCCCCCTGCCCCGGTGCCAGGCCAGGCAACCTGAGGCCATGTCCCCACCTGGTGGGCCTTGATGGGGTTAGGGCCGGCTGGGTTTGAATCAGCCCAATGGGGGTGGGGCCGGCCGGGTCTGGGTCTTGTGCCATTTCGAGGCACATGTGGGTGGGCAGGGACTTGATTCTGGGTCCCATGGTGTGCCCCAGACTCTGACAGGAGGAAGGTTTTCATAAACATTTTACTAATTTTCTTTCATTGCTGACACTTCTATTATAGAGAAAGGGCAAATAGCAATATTAAAATATTTCCTCTAATTAATTCCCTTTTAATGTGCACGGAATTTGTGCACCAGGTCACTAGTTATTTATAAAAGACTAAAGACATGGAAAAGATACAATTGATAAAAGAATCTGATGTTATAGGAAAACTAGGCTAAAATCAGTATGACATTTATACTTCTTCTATTTAGGTTTGAAAGTGTAAATGCCTAACTAGTGGTCAGATCTAATTATGATGAAGCTGGTAAAATAACTGAATCTCCTTCACATTAATAGAATTGTGTCCAGATAATGGAACATTCCCATTGCATTGTACCCAGAAACTAGTCACATAACGCTCAGTTCTTAGGGTTACTGGGATGCATGAAGCTGACAGGAAGCTGACCCAGGAATGACTATAACTAGGAGGGGAAAAGGCATGGGCGTGGAGGTTGAGAAATAGAGCCGGTAAGAACAAATCCGTCTTCTGCTCTCTGGGAACAGCAAAACTTCTACTCTGAACCGTGAAAAGTCCATTTACAATGATGGCCAGTTCAGAGCAGCGACTTTTGTTCAATATTAAGAAAACTTGGTAATAACTAAACCTATTCAACAAAGATCAGGCTCACCTGAGGTGCCTCATCATTAGCTTCTCAGACGCTACGGACTTCTCCTGCAGGGATCTTCCCATAAAATGGCGTGCCCCAAAAATCTGTTTTTAATCTTGAAAATGTTATGCAAAATGTGTCCTTTACTCTGTAACTCTTAAACGTGTATTACCATAAAACTGTTTTACTTACCATCAGATAAGGTAAAACTGCTGTCCCGTGGGTCTTGTGCCAAGTCTTCACACATTACTTAGAACAAGGTCCAATTTATTTTCGGGTACCGGTTTGAAAAAAAACACACACAAAATTACCCAACCGAGTGGATGGCAATTGGTTAGGGTAGAAAAGAGGGATGATATAGAAGAAATTCCTGCAGGAAACACATCCTTTATAGTCTGGATACCTTTATATACGGTACCTCTGCTTTTAATCTTTATCTATTTATCATCTATTTATTTTTGTTAATCCTCACTCGGGGATATTTTTCCCATTGGTTTTGAGAGAGAGTGGGAGGGGGAAGAGACACAGAGAGAAACATTAATGTGAGAGACACATCAATTGGTTGCCTCCCACATGTGCCTGACTAGGTACAACCCAGGTATATGTGCTAACAGGGAATCTATCCCGAGACCCTACAGCCCATGGGCTGATGCTCTAACCACTGAGCTAAACCAGCCAGGGCTGCTTTTATTTATTAAATACATTTCTATGGACTCCAGAGGGAAAGACAGAAACGTCAATCGGCTTCCTCCTGTGTGCCCCACACTGGGGATTGAGCCTGCAACCCGGAATGAGACCTTCTGATTCATAGGTTGATGCTCAACCAGAGCTATGCCATCTGGACTATAAGGGTTGCATTTAATCATTTTAAATAAACTTACAAGTTTCCTGATGAAGCCAATATCTCACAATGTTTCAAAAAATTGTTTTCAAAGTATGCTGTGACTTTTCTGGTCCAAGTCATCTTTCCCAGAGAACTTCAATTAAAAATGTCTGAAAAACCACTGTTCCAAGACAGTGCTGGGAAGACTGTAGTCAATCGACAGTCTTCACATGCCTTGGTTTTTAGCTACAGAATAAGTTTATGGGTAACTAGTTACCCCCTATTTCCATTTCCACCCCAAGTCCTTTGCAATAGATGAGGCTCATTACTACCAGGAGTTCCCACAGATGAGTGATTTGGGAAATATGGTTAGGTCTGGCCCCGATCTCTCTTGAAACTGAGAAGACAAGGCACATTTTTGTCTCCTCTTTCTCTTTACCTTCTGCACCTGAGGAAAGCCTGGGACTGTTCATTAAAGAAAAAAAAAAAAAGAAAGAAAGAAAAAAAAGGCATGACTTAGGCTAATTTGAGTGGAGTTTTGTACAGGAATTATTTCAAGATAGTGATTCACACCAAGGGCAATTTAGACCCCCAGAGGTCATCTGGCAATGCCTGTAGACATTTTTTGTTAAGACGGGAGTGGAGAGGTGATACTGACATCTAGTTAGTAGAAACTAAGGATGCTGCTAAATATCTTACAATGTACAGGACAGTCCCCCACAACCAAGAATTACACAGCTCAAAATATCAGTATTTCAGGGTTTGTGACACCCTGATTTAGGCCAAAGTTTGTTGAGCAAATAAGAAAGACTAAGAATGTGAAAACGTTGCATCCCCTTTCCCAGACACTTCCTCTTGATGTTGTACTGAGCCCATTATCTCTACTTATTTATCAAAATCTATATATCCCCTTCTCTATATAATACTTTTTGAGAATCATTCTACTACTATTTTTCAGCTAGTAAAGTACAAGATTTACATGAAGAGTTCCTTTTAAATTTCAGACAAATGAGTGATGGGTTACACAAAGTACTCCTTGGTTTATATGCCTTAAGATTTACAGCTTAATGTACAGAAATTATACTACCTTTCTCCAAATAGATTTAATTACCTCCCCCCCCCCCCCCCCGCCAGTTCAACTAGGGTTAAAAAATAGCCATCACTATAAGACAACTGACATTCATAAATTTTCACCTGCAGTAATTAGATAATCAATCCTCTGAAAAGGACAACCCTTCTGAAGGAAATTATGGCAAATTCTATAGGAGTACTATAATCACATTTATTTACTTATACACTGACTTCCTTCATAAATAATCTGAAGTTGCATTTTACAAAAGTAAAAATACTTGAATAGGCACAGTTTCGCTGTTCCTTTGTTCTTTTAATTAAACCAAGATTTCATCTAAAGACACCACCTCTATTTAACAGGTCAAAAATTTCAAATGATCTTTCTTTAAGTTATGGTATTTAAACCTGAGATATGTAGGGAGAAGGCCATGAAATGATGAAATCAGAGATTGGAGTGAAGCAGCCATAAGCTCAAGAAGCCAACCACCACCAGAAGCCAGGAAAAGGCCAGAAAGGATGCTCTCTGGAGCCAGAGAGCGAGAGCCCCAGCCCTCACCTTAACTTCAGACTTTCAGCTCCCAGAATTGTGCAAACGCAAGTTCCTATTGGTTGAAGCCACCTTGTTTGTGCTACTTTGTTATGGCACCTTAGGAAATTATTATATAATAAAGATTTTGGTACTTATTTGTCACAAAATACTCTTAAATCTAGGACTGGTATGGTCGTGTTTATCACAGTTGAAAGGAGATATTAAAATACAATGAAAGAGTAAGTCATAATTCGTCTCCATTGTGGCTGATGTTTGAAAAATAGTTCCAAATTTAATTTAACCATGCAGGAAACAAAACTAGAAAATGAAGATACTTTTAGAATAAGTTCTTCAATGTTTTATCATATTTGATAGCAGCTTTTTTTTATTGGTTACAAAACCTAAGCCCATATACAAAATTAGGAACACATTTAGATGCCTCTTTTGAAAGAACAGTTTAGTCTTTTAACTGAGTTTAAAAAAAATAAAAACAATGCAATTTTTCAACACTGTTTTGAAAACTTAAAAGTGCAACAATATACTTAGTTTTCTTTATCAATGAAATGGCGCAATTCCAATTCCAACTGATAAGGTCACAACAAATTGAATCAAGCAAATGCATACATACGTTGCACTACTTGATGCTAATGTTCACTTATGTTAGTTTGCACTTAAAACACAAGAGGAAACAGGAATCGGCACAATAGAGGCCCAATTTAATCTCAATGTGTGCAAAATTTAAAAGGTAACTGTCAGTAAGTATGGAAAGTCCAGGAGAAACTAACTGGAAGGGGTACAATTCACAATATCAAGAAGATTTGGACTTGAAGGGTTTCACCGAAATTTGTGACCTTAATTAGCTTTAACTCTGTTATTTCCTACTTGTAGGGAACACCACACAGTTTCAAAAATTTAGACTACAGTGTCTGAACAGGATGCAGTTACCATATGAAGCTTTAACTCAAAATTTGGATAAAGAAAAAAGGCACAATGAACTTCAACTCAATTTTATGTGCACAAGAGTTGAAAAGTCTGAGCCACCTTAAAGAGAAATTGATTTTAAAATTTATAAAACCTATAAATAATCAGAGGCGAAACCACTATATTAAAACAGATTCTCTAGCAAGTAAAAATCTTGCAGTTTAAACATACGCTTGTATCCACTTTAGATACAAGACACAAAATTCACTCTTTAAAGTGGCTCCACCTTGGCAGATACATATGTTTGTAATGAATGTACGCCTGCTATGTGTTGCTTACCAGTGAAAACACCCCAGCTGATTCACAAAGTTCTGATGGCATCTATCTCATCTTCATCACAGTAAATACACACCCCCATTGGAGAACTAAATTAGTTTAGGTTTTCTATCTCTTCACATCAATGCATTGGAAAACAATACCCAGTAAACAATAGCAATAAAACCATTTAGGTGACAGCATAAATTATCCAGTTTTAAAAACTTCAAATTCATATTTTTCATTAATAACAGGGTCAAACAATTTACCAAAAGCAGTGACTGGTATAATAATATCAGATTTTCCGTAAGTACTTAAAGATCACTGCAAATCAGGTTTATGTTAAACAATTGCAGATTATTCCTCTACACAGATCGTGTCTGAATCTTTTAATTTGCGAATATGCTTAGAGTAAAATCTGAATTAACTTTCCCAATACTCGAAGAATGAAGTTTGATGACACGCCTTAATAGTTGCTGGTCTGTTGCCAACCACGTTATCAAAAGCACTGGTTACTAAGTAAAAAATATTTTAAGACTAAATTACAGTAAACATGAAAGCTCCACAGTTTAAACCCAATACAAATCAACCATATCCAATTATCAACTGAAAATGAAAATATTAACTCCTGAAAGCTAAAAGCAAGATTTTCTTTTTTAATATCACCAATGTGTACTTTAGACCTTTGTTTTTTTCTTTATAGTCAGGGACTCTTGCTTTCAACTTAAACAGAAGTTCAAGTCCATAACAGGTTGCAGCTCAGGTAAAACACCATGCACAGCATTTGATTACTTCAAAACAGCAGGAACACACAGGCTGAAGTGAGTGGTCAAATAGGGCTTGCTGTTCTCAAAAATTAGGTATAATGGCGAAGGCCATCCATAGCTAAAGTTCTTCCTCCAACCCTGGCTTCTGAGGCAGATAACAAACACATCAATTACTGGTAGATGAAGTACAGTTTTTCAAAACTTATCTGTTTAATCAATAATTTCTTTTTTAAAGTTACTTTTTGTGTGTCAGTTCCACCAATGAAAATCATTTGGCTTGTACTTTAAAATCTATTTTTCCACATAAAGAATATGAAAATATGTTTGTGGAGGACAATGATGGAGGCTCAGATCAGGCTGCACCTCTTTAAAGTCTTCCAACGTGTATATACATCATACCAAAGTGTCTTGATCCACAGCGCACCATTTTCCAAAGGAATATCGAGTGGACAGCTGACGTGCCACCACTATGGAATATTCTAAACTGGAGATTGCAGCTGTCAGCGTGTGGCACCAGGGAACAGGGAATAATAGGGTAGTTGAAATTGTTAAGGAGAATTCTAAAACAGTTTAGGAAATCATGCATATGCATTTACAGTCCATGTGAGAGTGACTTTTGGCAACTGCAAAGTGACTGAGACATGGCTTGCTTTAGAAGCATCAAAACGAAGAGGCATTTGTGTTTTGGAGCCTTTAGTTGTTCTTCTCATTTGGTAGCCATCTGGTGGTGCTTCATACTGAATGTGGGAAAGATGCTGCATTCAATCGAACTCAGAAATTAAATTCTTTTGTTTGAAGGTTGGCTGTCGGGTCAAAATTGTAAGTACCTCCTTGTGTTGCTTCAGGAATGAGGCTAGGATCTTCATCAATCTATAAAAAGCAAGAAAAATAATTCTGATTATATTAAGATACTATACATTATAGTGTTAAGTAGAACTGATTTACTTCTTTAAAAAAAATTCTGTACAGATGTTTTAACTACTTAAAAATATTTGTCAGTAATATTATTCAGAACTTTAGCAATATAAAATTGAACACATATCTAAAAATTGCACTGCTCTTAAGGTCCCATATATTTAGATTGTACCTATCTAAACAAACCTAGCTTTTATAATTACTATCTCTTCCCATTTAACAGATTACAAATGCAACAAGAACCGTTTTTATAATTTTATTATAATGAAGTTTCAGACATAGTATTTAAGAAAACAGGCTGGTGGAAAATAATCATCAATTTTTTAAATTTAGAGTTTTATAAATAACTGGAAAAATATAACCCCAAGGGTATCTGATAGAAATATAGTATAACTTAATTCATAATAATAAAAGAAAAACTCTTAGTAAAGTTCTATATGTACTAGAGGTGTGCACTGAAAGGAAATTAATTAGAAGAAATATTTTAATATTGCTATTTGCCCTTTCTCTATAATAGAAGAGTCAGAGATGAAAGAAAATTAGTAAACTGTATATGAAAATAATATATAAATTGATTAATAAATAAACAATAAACATGATATAACAACAAAGACATGATATAAAAACATTGATAAAAACAATGACTGATAAATTGATTAAACTTCTAATATTTCCCTGAATATCATATTAAGAGTTAAAAACAGTTTGAGTGCCTGACTAATTTCCCTTGTGATGAAGTACTTACAACTTTAATTTTGTCACATGCCCTTCAAACTCGAGAGAAAGCAACATATAACTGACCATGTCCGAAAATGGGTTTAGGTAGGACTATTCCTACTCTGTTTAGATTGGCGCCACTGAGAGCTTTATTATATGTATCGTGCATGTGCGAGTCAATGTTTATTTTTAAACTGCCAGTACCGGTCGGTTGGATGGATGTACAGTCAGTCATTTATATATATATATATATGTCTTTAATGTACATGCAGACACACCATACTTTAATATATACTTACATCATCGCCGGAGAAATACTGATCTATGATTTCAAATGCTAATTTATATATGTCTTCATTTTCATGTTGCTGTAAAACTTCAATTTTCTCCAAACCTACCCCCAAAATTAAGCAGATAATAATTAAGCAGATACAATAAAAACTATGCTCATTTTAATCATGAAAAATCCTAAAGAATTCAGGCTACTCTCCCACAGCCCCGCAAAGATAATAGTTTTTCTAAAAAGTGTTCTGGTTGGAGGACCAGTATCCCACTAATTTCTTCCTCTTTAGAAGCCCATGAGGTACCCTGGTCCCTAAGACAGGCAGTTATAAAAGCATCCCGACACTCCATCTGATGGATGAGGGAGCTGTGGCACACAGATATAAAAGCATTTGCTTCAGGTTGTGTGGCATGTTAGTGCCAGAACCAGAACTAAGATCTCCCTGGATTGCTTTAATATAATCATATGGTCCCATATAATAATTTTTATCTTTTTCTTTGTTTTCCAAATATTACTACTTTTATATAACTGCAAAAATAAGATTTCAGAAACTTAGGGATTAACTGAGAAAAATAAAAAATTAGTTTTTAAATTTTGAGGTATTTTCTTTTAAAAAATGAATAGGGGCTTATATCCTATGGTCACAATGAACTTTGGAAATAATTTTTCAGAACAGTAACTGTACAAGACCTTCATTTATATTCTCAATATATTTACTCCACATATCAGGTGCACAAATCTATATTAAGAGAGTAAAAGGAGGGGAGAGAGAGCAAAAGGGAGAAACATACATTGATCTATTCTACTTATTTATCATTCATTGGTTGACTCTTAAATGTGCCCCAATGGGGGATCGAATCTGCACCTTGAATTGCTAATTACGCTTTTATAACTAATTATACTTCTGTGACCACTGACAAGACTCCTTAATTTCTAGGATAATTTCTTCTTTTTATTAAAAAAATACTTCCAGTCTAATGTTGTCAACATTGTGACTTCAGGAGGAGTATTTGTGTTTCCTAAAAAACAATGTGAATCTCTAGGAAGGTTATGGAGTGACCGTCACAACCAGTTTTTCCAAAGTATGGACTGTTTCCTGGAAAATCCTCTTGGAATGCTAATATTATAAATAAAGAACAGCAATATACTCCCTTGATGTAACAGCAATGTATCCTAAGTTTTCTTTCTAATTATTTGTCTTTTAAGGAACTAATGTTTCAGAGTTCCATGGCTCCACTATTTTTCTTTAATAAATCCACTCTTACCTCCACATTCTTCTATTATTTCAGCTATTGTGCTTGCTTCATCACCAGCCATTATCAGAATGTTTTTCAGACCATCTAGAACCACCTGAACAACTTGAGAATCTTTTACTGACAGTAAATTACAGAACGGTGGTATTACATTCTGCTGTACAAGGTACTCAACCTAGACAACAAAAGAGAAAAATATTTATATTTATGTAATTATCTTTTCCTCAAAAAGAACACAGTATAGGGTTTATAAACAATCAGTAATTCTTTTTTTTCTTTTAATTTTTTTCCCCTTAAATCCTCAACTGATGATATTTTTCCATTGATTTTTAGAGAGAGAGTGGAAGAGAGAGGGAAAGAGAGGGAAATGTCAATGTGAGAGAAACACATTGATTGGTTGCCTTCTGCACAAGTTCTGACCAGGGCCCAGGCTGGGGAGGAGCCTGCAAACAAGGTACGTGCCCTTGACCAGAATCAAACACAGGACCCGTTGGTCCACAGGCTGACACTCTATCCACTGAGCCAAACTGTTTAGGGCCAATCAGTAATTCCTAATCATGATACAGCAGTATACTTTCCAATATGAACAGTTAGTTTCTCCAAACTCACTTGATCTTTTCTGCCACTTATTGTTAAGTTGCTAATTGCCCAAGCAGCTTCTTTTTGTGTTCCAAAGTCCCCCTAAAGATTACAAAAGAAATGATAAAATGAATTTTTTATTTAAAAAGTTTTGGTTATATTAACATACATGATGAACTCATAGTGTGACTGACCTTAGCAAGTTGGTGAATAATCATGGGGATCAATCCAGCATCTATTACAGCTTGAACTTGTTGTTGGTTGCCTGCTGTTATGTTGGAAAGGAACCACACTGCTTCCTATAGTTGAATAAAATACAGGGCATCTTTATTTGAAAAATTGTATCTTTAATGTGTTTATATTGTTATTTTAATGTAGTTTACATACATAAGAAAATCACCTGAGTTGCATTACGGAAAAAGTATCTAAAAGTGATTAGGTTATACAGAATCTCCCAATTTAAATAAACTATAAGGAAATTTCTATTAATAATATTTGGACCCCATTAACCTAGCATTTATCCATTCAATAAAATATATGCCACCTACCATAAGCTAGGAACTATTTTGAACAATGGTGACATGGCAGAGAATAAAACAGTCAGAAAAAAAACTTTACTCATGCAGCTTTTTACATTTTTGGTGCATGAGCTCCCTCTAAAAGACAGATGATAAATAAAGAAATAAATATCTGAATTTCCTAATATTTTGTTAAAACTAATTCTAAGAAAGGTGAGTTGCTCTATTATAAAATGATTTACTTACATGATATAAATCAACATCTAACTAGGCTAGGATGGCTCTTTATAACTAATCTTCCTGCAACCTTAAGGATTTACAAGTCATGAACCAACAGGCTTATTGTAATTTTAGTGTCAAATGTGTACCTTCTTCCTCCTCTGCAATTAAGATTTAATTATAAATTTATTTTGCCATCCAATCAGTGTTTAGAGTATATGAGTGTTCATTACAGTATTGTTGAAAAACTTGTATGTTGGAAAATTTTATAGCTAAAATGTTGAGTGAATAAAACCAAGTTGGTAAATCCTACCTCTAGGGTCCCACAATGGTCCCAAGATGCAAATAACACAAACACTCTAGCTGAAAAATTCTGAAGCAACTACTTGCTGAGGCTGAGTATCTATGAGTCTTTTTTCTTTCCGCCATGATACCTTCCTTCACTTAGAGCATACTGAATTCACTTAGAAGCTGAAACTTCTCTCCACTCACTGCTGTCTGGCTTCCTCACTTCTCAGCTCTGTTTTCAATTATGGAATACATTTAGGTAGCTATAAAAATCACTCATATTATTGAAAATTTTATAATAAAAATATTGGCCCAGAGACTACTGGTAAGAAACTCTGGCTTCTTTCCCTTTATCTATAAAATATGATTTCTGACAATATACTTTTCCATAAGAATCCAACTATTATAGTCAAGCAACTACATACATATAGCTATGATAGAAGAAATGATTAATTATCTGGTTTGGAGGATGGTGACATTTCAGGCAGCTAAAACCGCATTAAACTAAATACAAATCAAAATCATTAGACACCACTTCATACCACTGGGTGGCAGTAACAACAACAACCCTTATCATTGTGGAAATTAAAATGATACAGCCACTATGGAAACCAGTTTGGCAGTTCCTCAAAAAGCTAAACATGGAATTATCACATGACTTGGCAAATCTAGATATATATCCAAAGGAACTGAAAGCAGGGACTAAAACAGATACTAGTATGTCCATATTCATAAATCAACATCATTCACAATAGCCAAAAGGTTAAAACAATCCAAGTTTCCATCAATAGGTGAATGGATAAACAAAATATGTTCTTTAGGTCCAATGGAATATTTATTCAATGATAAAAAGAAATGAAGTTCTGATACATGCTCCAACATGAATGAACCTTGAAAACATTAGCAATATGAAATAAGCCAGACACAAAAAGACTTAAGTACATTTTTAACAATTAATTAGTAATAAGTTTGTACCTCAAGCTTGAAATCTTGAAAAAAAAGCAATTTTTATTATCTTTGAATTCAGGCCCACATCTTTAGATCCAATCTAATTTCATAGGGAGATTAAAATATGGTTTCTCTATCTATAATAATAAAAGCATAATATGCTCAAACCAGAAGTCCTTCTGGACGTCCTTCTGGGACAAAGCCAGTGCTGCAGCTGTGGGATCGAGGCAGCCGCCAAGGCTGTGAGGGAGGGACCAGGCAGCTGCCCCTGGCTGGGAGGGAGGATCGAGGAAGGCCTACTCTTGCACGAATTTCATGCATCGGCCCTCTAGTTTGTTTATAAAAGATACAGCCATCTAGTGAGAGATTTTGTATTTCTCATCGAGTAACTACTGATTTGCTGTTGCTGCTACTCAATTTATTTAAATAAAAACCCTAGTTAGTATAAAAGTATTTTTTATCCTGTGATAAAAAGGGTGAGACTTATAGCAAGCAATTAAAAACTGAAAATAATTACAGAAGTAATTTGAAATAATTCTCATCTTAACTGCTGTGATTTTGAAGAAAATCACAATCAAATAGCAACAATGAAACAAAGGAACAGTTAAAAATGAGATTACAGACAGAAAGAAATGCACTGAGGATATATGCCTTACTTTATTTATTTTCTCCTTCGGGTGTGACAAGAGGTTTGGGAAGTGTGACAGGACATCACAGTTGAGAACAACCTGGGTCTGCTCATCGGTGCCAGTCACTATGTTGCCAACTGCTCTGAGTGCTGCCGTCTGGGATGGGATAAAATATTTTCTATAAATTTATTTGTTTATGATGAATTGGATTCTCTATTGTTCATAATCCTGAGAAAATGTAAAAATTCAAGGGGTGAATGATTTCCACTTACTGCATCCTCACACAAAGCACTGCACAGAACTAAGAAGCAATTTTAAACACTAGTCTGTGAAAAATGGAACTATATGGGAAAATTGTGCAGGAAAAGATTAAAAAAATAAAAGAAAATTAAAATAAAAAATGTAAAGGCCCATTTTTAACAGCTGTTTTTTTATCTATTACTAATCTGGTACCACAGGAAGATTGTAATAAAAGCCTGGAATGGGCAAGCATTTCCATCTAGAAAGTGACTTTGGCAGAAGTGGGATGAACAGATCTATCAGCCATGTACACCCAATTATACGGAGAAGAAACTGGGAAGAAAGAGAGAGAGGAGGGAATGCAGCTAGGATGCTATTGCAATTATCTGGAGGAAAGAAAAGAAGTCTTGAACTAACTCAGTGGCTCTAGATACATAAGGAGATAGACACGAAGCTATGTAACCAGAATGGACAGGATTTTGTAATGGAGGGGGAATGAAAGGAAGACTCAAGGTTTCCAGCGTGGACTATGCCCCTGTCCACTGGAAGGAGATACACCTATTATTTCTGTCTGAGGGCTTAAGGACAATTGGCAAATGAGTCTAAAACTCAGTCAAGAATCTGGGTGAGATAAAGATTTGGAAATCAACAAAATCAGGTTCAGTATAAAAAAAGCAGAATTATGGAAAACAGGTGCATATAGACAGAAATGAAGCCTCGTTGTTATATAAGAAAGAAAAATTGTAAAAGTACTTACTTGAACTTTCACTTCCTGGTGACTCAGAAGGGGCACAAGAAATGGAACAACCCCTGAATCAATAACCATCTGTATTTGCTCATTACCTCCATCTGTCAGGTATGACAGAGCCCAAACAGTATCTACAAGAATCTAGAGGAAGGAAAAAGAAAAAAAAGAGGGCAGTTTATGTATTTGTCTGAATGCTTAAAATACATAATAGATCTCAGGGGTGATGACATAAAAAGTAATTAAATTTTATGTTTGAACCTGGTTACTTACCTGATAAATCTATTAAGCAGTAGGTAGCCATCTCTCAAAGCCTACCTCAGGATCACTTTTCACAAAAATGACACACAGAAGTCTGGAAACTTTTACCCTAACTCCTGCAGTTATACATCAGATAGATGAATTTAAAAACAGGCAGAAAAGTAATTATACCTGCCCCCACAAATTGAGAACCTAATAATCACAAGAAAACACTTTATATACAAAATGAAACCAATATACTATGCAGCCTTAAGTCCAGACGAGACCAAAAAGATTATCTCTCTATACTAGTAGTTTTCAAACATATCTAGCAATATAAATGACTTTTCAGAATATCAAACAAATCAAATAAATGAAAATGACATTTTTATTTCATTTAAAAAAATTAATTATTTGCAAAGCTTTTGAAAAATGACCCCACTTAAAGAGCACAGAGTATAAAACATGCCCTATACAAGTCTAATTTTGCAAATAATAAAAAAACAAAAATCAGGCTCAGATTTGTTGATTCATTCAAAGTCAAGCAGCCTATATGTAGCTCTCGTTGGTGTCTTCACAGAGGAATATTGCACAGGTCTTATGTGAAATCTACACATGTTCCTTTTAGGCTTATCCAAATTAAAAACATTCTTTTGTGCTAAATAATAGCAGCCATCTGCATTCAAATCTCTCCACTCCTTCAAAAACTTGTATAGATGAATAAGAGCAATTAAAGTACATATAGCCTACACTTTCAGCATTACCAAGAGAACACTACGAATTTCAAATTACTTCTATAATTCAAGTTCTTGTTTGGATCTCCTGCCCCAAGCTTGTGTGAAACTTCATAGAAGAGAGGGGGTGACATATGTTAAAGGTAACATGTCCTAGCAAAACTATTCCACATTATTGAGACAGAGACCATGTAACCCAAAAGCCTACAATAATTTCTATGTCCTTTACAGAAACATTTACTGATAACTTTACTAAAGGATGAGCTTCATTCAACTAAGATGACTGAGGAAATATTTCACTGGAGATCAAAGACTAATACAAATGTGGGAATAAGAGTGATAGAATAATTTATAAATGCTTTTTTGTTCTGGAAAAATGGAAATACTGCAATTTCAAAAATGGGAGGACAGATGCTCTGCCTGAGAGATGGCCCCACCTACCATCCTACCATAGATCTACAGATATGTGTAAGGGCAAAGCCTGCCTACTACCCAGTCTGGCTATAACAGCTAACAAGATTAAAATAGAAATCAGAGGCTCATAAGATAGCCAAAATTTGAAGGCTAAAACTGAAAATAACTCCTTATACCAAGGACCAGGATCATTTTAACTCAAAAGGGAAAAAAAACTAGTTAGCAAATGTTAATACTGAGATGACATAGATATTAAAATTATCCACAAGAATTTTAAATTAACTATCATAAAAATGCTTCTATGAGCAATTATGAACATGTGTGAAACAAATATAGGAAGTCTCAGCAAAGAAACAGAGGACGTTAAAAAGAACCAAAGGAAAATTTAAAACTGAAAAATTCAGTAACTAAATTTTAAAACTCACTAGAAGGATTCAAGAGTAGAATGGAAACAGGAAAAACAAAAACAAATTCAAAGACAGATCAATACAAAACATGCAACCGGAGTAAGAAAAATAAACAAAAAATGACTGCAAAGAAATGAACAGTTTCAGGGACTTGTAGGACAATAATGAAAGATCAAACATTTGTGTCATCTCAGTCTCAAAAGAAGAGGGGGAGCTAAAAAAAATTTGAATAATAGCAGAAAATATCTCCAATTTAGCAATAGACATAAACATACAGATTCAAAAGTGGGAGGATGAGACCAGAAAAAAACCCACAGCAAACATAAGCTCATCAACTGTTGTGCAGGTAAGAGCCAAGAGTAAAAAATATCATTTACTGAGAGAGAGAAACATCGATGTGAGAAACATTGATGGCTTGCCTCTTATATGCACCTCAACTGGGGATCAAACTTGCAACCTAGGTATGTGCCCTGACCAGGAATTGAACTTGCAACCTTTTGGTGTATGGATGATATACTCCAACCAACTGAGCCACCCAGCCAGGGGTCCACCTCTCAACTTAAAAAAAATTCTTTTGCATGTTCCTCTTACATTGTTGTTGCTGCTCAAATGATTCCTTAAAATTCAGTTTTTTACCCCTTTTCTAAATCATACTCCACGTCTATATTTAAATCTCTTAAATACTGATAAGTCTCAAATTTGTACCACTTTTTCCTTCTTGGAAACACTGTTATGGAGAAACAAGTAAATCAGAATCAAAATGTCTGTCCTATAATAAACTCATCATCTTCCTCTACCAATCTCATCCCTTTTCTTTATTCCTTTTGATAGTTCATGGCATTAATATCTATTCAAATTGCCAAATTAGAGACAAAAGTAATTTTTACTTTTTCTATTTGATCATTTCTATTTGAAATTCCTCACTTTATCTCTTTCTCCTAAATGTAGCAAGTGCTATTCTTCCATGGAGTACAACAATGGGTAAATTTCATTGAATCTAGAACTGAGTTTAGCATTGATTTGGCTTATATTGTTCAAACTAAGATCCCTTTCTGATTTGTTGTATGTTTGTGTTTTTATAATCTTATCTTAGTTTACACACAACCATATGTGTGTTTGTCCCAGAATTGTGTGATTTATCATTGGGATGAAGAAATATACATCTTTGCTAATAGTTCTTAAGAGGCAGTGTGGTTCATAAATCAACACTGGACCACATTTCTCTAGTTTATTTTAGGACATTACGTTCTTAAAAAGGAACAATTTAAAAGTAACTGAAATAACTTTTTATTTGTGACATATTAGCCTGAAATGTCATAAAAATTAAGCTTAACATTTTTAGTTATATGCTATCCTATTTTCAAAATGGATAGAAAAGTGACTTAGCAAGACATACATGATAATAAACATAAAAGTAAGGAGGAAGTAAAATTATACAAAAATGTATATGTTGCTACTGAATGCCAAATTTTGTTCTATGCTTTCTGACAGCAAAGATTAAAAGGCAAAAAAGTAAAATATCTAATATTTCAATCAAGGCTTTCCCCCAGGACATTATGAAAATGGTTACAGATAAAGCCTTCTACCATCTGTTGGTTGTGTTTATTTGAAAACCAGGGGTATTAAAATGGCAAAGTACTGCAGTTATATTTAAGTTTAACATAAACACTCAGAGATTACTCCCTAAAGCCAGAATTGTGCCATGAATTATAGGCGTAAAAATAAAAAGACATAGAGACCCTGCCCTCTAAGACATCAACATTAGTTATCAGATTAAAAAAAAAAAAAAAAAAAAAGAAAGTAAGTTTTGTCAATGACTATCTATGTTGAACCTATTTCTATTGTCTCTTTTTATCTTTACTATCTCCTTTATAAGATGTTTTCTTCTCCTATTTTACAAATAAGGATATTGAAACTCAGTAATGTAAAATAATCTAACTTTGTACAATGATGAATAAGAGCCATGGCTAAGAATTGAAACTAGGTCCAAGGCCTGTGCTCTTTCACACCATGATCACATAAAAACACAATATGGTATGAAAACAAACAAGAAAATAAAGTAAATTGGAGGAATGACCAAATGCTAGATTATGGAAGCACATATTCTCTCTGGCAACCAGAAAGCGTCAATGAAAAAGTAACACTTGAAATAGTAGGCATTATAAGGAGAAGGATGATGGTAGAAGTGCAGATGCTGTTGGAAGCACTTTTCATATGTTATCCCATTTATTCCTTACAAAAAACTTGAGATTGATATTGACATTATTTCTAGCTTACAAATGTGGGAAAAAGAAGCAGATAGTTAAGTAATTTGTCTGAAGTCATATAATTAGGATAAGGAAAATTTTGTCAAGTTAAAAAAGTCACTTCAGAAAGATGAGGAAAGATATTCAGGACTCGTTAATACCTAAAGGATTTGAAGAATACAGGTAGTTAACCCAACACATTTGTTAGGGAGTTAAATTGCAGAGTTTTGAATCCTGTGTTTAAGAAGTTTGGGCTTTGCCTTCTAGTGAATACAGAGTCATTGATGATTTTTTAAACAGCAGAATTATGTGTTCCCATTTGTTATAGAAATAACTTATTATCTTGGTGAATTTTGAATAGAGAAAAGTGAATGTAGATAAACCTATTTTGTTATTATAGTAGGTTTAAGGAGATTGATGCAAGTATGCTGTAAAAACAGTAATGGTTAGGAAAGGCTGTCAGAAAGCACAGAACTAAATTTGACATTTAATGGCAACATATGCATTTTTGTGTAATTTTACTTCCTCCTTCTTTTATATTATCATACTAGAGGCCCAGTGCACGAAATTCGTGCATGGGGGGAGGGGTCCCTCAGCTCGACCTGCACTTCTCCAATCCGGGAGCCCTCAGGGGATGTCTGACAGCTTAGGCCCGCTCCCCATGGTTCTCTGTTCTCTGCAGGGCCTTCATCTCAGCCTGCACCCTCTTCAATCTGGGACCCCTCGGGGGATGTCCGACTGCCAATTTAGGCCCTGGCTGGTATGCTTTAGTTGGTTGAGTGTTGTCCTGTGCAATGAAAGGTCACTGGTTCGATTCCTGGTTAGGGTACATGCCTAGGTTTCAGGGTCGATCTCTGGTCAGAAGGCATGTGGAAGGCATCTTTCTCTTTCAAAATCAATAAAAACATATTAAAAACATTTATAAAACTAGCCGAAACCAGTTTGGCTCAGTGGTAGAGCGTCGGTCTGCGGACTGAAAGGTCCCAGGTTTGACTCTGGTCAAGGGCATGTACCTTGGTTGTGGGCACATTTCCGGTAGGGGGTGTGCAAGAGGCAGCTGGTCGATGTTTCTCTCTCATCGACGTTTCTAGCTCTCTATCCCTCTCCCCTCCTCTCTGTAAAAAATCAATAAAATATATTTAAAAAAAAACACATTTATAAAACTAGACTTGTAGTATTGAAGAATTTTAATACTAAATACTTGAAAAGGTTGCAGTCCCAAAGGCAGTGTAGTTTCATGTGAAATACACAAGATCTGTTATCAGAAGATCTGTTCTGAATACCAACTTTGACCCTTACAAGCTCTGCAACTGAATAAGTCAGTTAAAATTTCCTTAAAGCCCAGTTTCTTATTTTGTAAAATGGGGACATGGTATTTAGCCTATCTACTATAAGAATCAAATGAGGCCCTGGCCAGGTAGCTCAGTTGGTTAGAGTATCATCCAGATATGCCAAGGTAATGGGTTCGAACCCAGGTCAGGGCATATATAAGAATCAACTAATGAATGCATAAATAAGTGGAGCAACAAATTAATGTTTCTCTCTCTCTCTCTCTTTCAAGTCAATAATAAAAGAGTCAAATGAGATTTTAAAAATATGAATATGACCGAAACCGGTCTGGCTCAGTGGATAGAGCGTCGGCCTACGGACTGAAGGGTCCTGGGTTTGATTCCGGTCAAGGGCATGTACCTTGGTTGCGGGTACATCCCCAGTAGGGGGTGTGCAAGAGGCAACTGATCAATGATTCTCTCTCATCGGTTTCTCTCTATCCCTCTCTGTAAAAAAAAATCAATAAAATATATTTAAAAATATGAATATGCTTTATAAACTTTTTACCGCTTTATAAGTATTAATACTTAATAAAAACACACCTAATAATGATACAGATAAGTAAACTACATATGTGCTTTTTTTCATAAGGTTAGCATTTTGCTGCCTGGATGACGTAAGCTATAAACTTAACTTTAACCCTATTTTTGAAAAATACTTATGCATTGTGTAAGTTTGACAAATTAATAAGATATATGCTGATATTTATTAAAATCTCAAAGAATAAATAAATAAAACCTTTCTAGTTTCATCAAGAGCAAAATCCCACGTCTAAGCTCCTACTTTACTTACATTTATGTCCGTATGGTATATGAGGACACATAATGCTGGCAAAATCTGAGGAAAGAAGATAAACAATAAGTAACACTAGAGTTAATGAATATGTCTTTGTAAACATGAATAACTTAAAAAAAGCAGTAAATACTATTTGCAGGGTAAGAAAGACAACATTAAATTTGTTTGACTCTCTATTAGGAAAATAGAAATTTGATCAGTTCAATCTGAAAAACCAAAATGATATTTCAAATGTCCAATTAAAGTATACAAATACATCTGGCAGAGATTAATGCACCTTAAAGGAAAAACGTTTGTTTCATAACTTTCTTTATGACTTATAATGTCAAGTGGAAAGAATGGAGATGTAATTATACAGTGTAGCTACTATTTTAAAAAGCTACTCTTAAAACTGCCATCATCCTCTCACTTACTTAAAGCAAAATATTTTATTTAATAAGCTAGTTGAGTCAAATTAAAGTTTTTGAGTTCAGATTTAGTCAAGAAAATTATAACCAGTACAAAGTATGAAGTTTGTTTGTTGAACTCAATCTTTACAGATATATATATATATATTTATTTAATCTGGGACAGGAATCACTTAAATACTCTTTCCATAACAGCAAAAGATGTCAATTATAAAGATTCATAATCAACATTTCTCTACACAGTCAAGTGATTAAAGGTTATGTATGATTTCTAAAATTTAAAATACTGAGATTCATTTATTAACTAGATGTAAGTAGAAGAGTTACTTTATTTTAATTGTAGACTTAACACTAAGCATGTCATACATTTAAGAATATGAAATTTGTCAGAAATCAGACAAATTTTAATTGGACTTATTGTAAATATACTCAAGAACATTTGCATATACACTAGTTTCATCTGTAGTAATTCCTTATTTTTTTAGTGTTAAACCAAAAATGCAATATAATAAAACTTTACGATTTTCTTTTCTCCTTTTTTCTTTTTGAATTGTTAATATTTTCTTTTTATGAAATAGTCATTAAAAATAAGAATTAGGGTGGACTGAAATTCTTTCAGGTGCTATAAAATACTTTTTCACAGGAGTCGAAAATTAAATGACACGCTACTTTGAAAACCTCACACCTGCAATGAAATCTGTATACACATTATTGCATTCACTATACATAAAAATCTAAAGCATAAACATAGGGAAAATATACCATCTGGCCTTTGCAACTCTTCATTTACCTCCTGAACTGTCTCCATAGGCGGTGGGGGGTCCTTATTCCTGCAGAGATTGACAATGACCCATGTGACGTTCCGAAGGAAGGTGATGGGAATGGAGGGATTGATGAAGGACAGAAGAGGTTTGACAACTCCCAGTGATATGACATAATCTCTACATTGAGGACCATCACCTACAGAAATGAAAATTGTATTTAAAAAAAAATTACATTCAGGATGAGAAAGTCTGAAATGTATGCAATGGCTCATGTTGGGACACTGATGTTCTATGTTTCCTCACCATTAGTCAAGGGCATCAAGGGTTGCTGTTTCTCCAGACTTTGACTTGGGGGGAACACAAATTTAACCTACCAATCTTGATAGGAAATTGCATATCTGTTTCAAAGAGGTATTACATATATATTTTTTTAATCCTCACCTGAGGATATTTTTCCATTGATTTTTAGACCGTTATAGAAAGAGGGAAAGACAGAGAGAAATACCAATGTGAGAGAAACACATCAACTGGTTGCCTTCTGCACGTGCCCCGACCAGGGCCCAGGCCAGGGTGGAGCCTGCAACCTTGGTATGTGCCCTTGACCAGTATCCAACCTGGGAACCTTGGGTCCACAGGCCAACGCTTTAGCTGCTGAGCCAAACCAGCTAGGGCCAAAGAGGTATCATTTTAAGTTAGTATTTATAAGGCAAAAAGATAGTCAACCCAAGTTAAAAATTAGAGGAAACATAGTGTGTAATGGCTATGCCAATGTAGGAAAAAAGTTAATTAAGATTCTTAATTAAAGTCTTTTGAAACCTAAATGCAACTTACCTATAATGTTTCCCAACGCCCATACTGCTTGTTCACAAACATTCTGATGTGGTGAATGAAGAAGTCTCAGAAAAAGAGGTACGGCATCTATAATTTTTTAAAAAGCTGATATTTAGACTGCAAAATGTTGAAGAGTTTATTGATTTTTAAGCCTAAATTAGCTGATAAAATACACAGAATTAGGCATAATATAGTTGAATTTAAAAATTGGGGCAAATACTTTTACTTTAAAAATAATCAATTTTAGTATTTTCCTTAGTAATATTCAAGTAGCAAACCTAATTAACAGTATGTAAAATTTGCTTTTACATCATTAACTGAAAGCAAAAAGCAGCAATTTTTCCTATACGGTTTTAAAAATTTTGTTTATATTAAAAAAAGAGTTCCTGCCGAAACCGGTTTGGCTCAGCGGTAGAGCATCGGTCTGCGGACTGAAAGGTCCCAGGTTTGATTCCGGTCAAGGGCATGTACCTTGGTTGCGGGCACATCCCCGGTAGGGGGTGTGCAAGAGGCAGCTGGTCGATGTTTCTCTCTCATCGACGTTTCTAGCTCTCTATCACTCTCTCCTACTCTCTGTAAAAAAACATATATTTAAAAAAAAAAAGAGTTTCTATACCAAATACATAACCTTAGTCAATGTAATCTCAATTGCTAATATGGGATTAACTAAAGACCTGATTATCCCTATATCTGGCCTACTTTATATTTTAAAGTAAGTTATCATTACAATTCTTACTATTTACATAACTTACATGTTAACCCAAATTCTAAAACACTGGTATTATATTCATCCACATAAAAAACTAAGTGTTAAATCAGGTCACTTTTTTGTAAATTTCAGTCAGTTGTCTACTACCTCTAAGATTTTTTGCTGTATCTCTGCATTAACTGCATTATTATGTACTTAACATTTAAAATTTATCACACCTTTAATAGCTTTATTGAGATATAACTTACATACAAGATAATTTTTGTAAGTGAACAATTCAATGGTTTTTAGTATTAATAAAGAATTGTGCAGCTATTACCACAATTTAATCTTAACACATTTCCATCACCTCCGAAAGAAATCCCTCATCCATCGTAATTCTTGCAGCCTAGTACCCCAGCCCCAGGCAACCGTTTAATTTGCTTTCCTTCTCCATATATTTTCCTATTTCAAACATTTCACAGATAAAATTTGTATAAGATATGTTTTTTTGTGTGTTTGGCTTCTTTAACTTAACATGAGGTTGTTAAGGTTCATCCATGTTACAGCATGTATCCGTATTTCATTCCTTTTTACTGTTGAAGAGTATTCAATTATGTACCACATTTGTTTATCGACCCATTATCTAATGTATTTCCATTTTGAGACCATTATGAGTACTGCTGCAAACACCTGTGTAAAAGTCTTTGTGTGAACATGTTTCATATCTCTTGGTTCCATCTAGTAGTGGAACTGCTCAGCCATATATAATAGTAACTATACAATTAAACTTAAAAAAAAAAAAATCCTCACTTGAGGATATTTTTCCATTGGTTTTTAGAGAGAGAGGGAAATACAAAGAGAAACACGTGGATTAGTTGCCTCCTGCACGAGCCCTGAACAGGGCCCGGGCGAGGGAGAAGCCTGCAACCGGGGTATGCGCCCTTGACCAACATCGAACCCGGGACCCTTCAGTCCACAGGCCAACAACACTCTACTCACTGAGCCAAACCAGCAAGGGCTGATTAATCTTTTGAGAAGGTAACCGAAAAGTTAAAAAATGAAAACAAAACACTGTTATTAAATTATTCCTACTAGTCTACATTGAAAGACCTAGTTTAAAATCTGTTCTCTTTCTGTTACAGCTAAAAATGTAACTAGAAACGGTCTCCTAGACATTATCAAATATCTAAAAAGAAAACTAAAAGAGAACAGTATTCTCACTACAGCAATGTAGCTTATTACCATACCCTACTAGTAGACTCTTTAACATCATCTCGAGCACACCTAAAGCCAGGCTAGTACTTGGTGACATATTTCCCCCTCCCAAAAAAAAGCTTTGGTCATTTTGGTCAACACATCAATACATTTATCCCATCTTGAGGTAGGTATACTTTAAAAAATATATATGTTGCAAACTAAAAAGCATTAGATACTTAGCACCCTGAAGGTATCAGAAACAGAAAATTTAAAACCTGTTATTAGAAGATGGTCTCTACCCAAAAAGATAAAACTTTATTCACATTTTAGTAACCACAATTAAAATTATTTAATAATAGATTAACGATACCTATGGGAAAGAAGTCATAATTTATAAAATTTACCAGTTACAAAATAAAATTACAATAAAACTCTACTTTTTTGTCTTTATTAAAAATAAATAAAAAGTCCATTAAGAAAGCTAATTTACTTACTAGACTGTACAACAGCTTGAGTCTGTGCAGAAGTTCCTGATGCTATATTAGTTAATGCCCAAGCAGCTTCAAACTGTAATGAAGGACTGTAAAAAAACAACAAAAATAAATAGGTTTAGGCACATGACTCCAACTTAAATTTATGTCCTAATAAATTTAAGTTGGGATAACTTAAGGTTATAACCAGATCTACATGGTTATTCTTTTACCTGGTCCTTGAATTTCACCTTGTTATATATCCAAATATCTCTTGGGTATTTCCACCTGAATGTGTCACTGGCTTTTGAAGTGAGTCACCATAAACACACATTTCTATGTCCATTAGCAGTTGCAACATTTAGCCAGTCATTACTTTCCCCTTCACCACAAACATCAAATCACTCAGTCCTTTCAATTTTATCTCCTAAATATTTTCTCTTCTTTTTCATCTCCTAAATATTTCTTATATTTATAGCATTACTAGAGGCCTGGTGTATGAAATTCATGCATGGGGGTGTCCCTCAGCCCAGCCTGCACTGTCTCCAATCTGGGATCCCTCTAGGGATGTCCGACTGCTGGTTTAGAACCAATCCTACCAGAAACGGTCTCCTAGACATCCCATCTCCTACTGGGATCAGGCCTTAATGGGCAGTCGGACATCCCTCTTACAATCCAGGACTGCTGGCTCCCAATTGCTCGCCTGCCTTCCTTCCTGATTGCCCCTAATTGCTTCTGCATGCCAGCCTGATCACCCCCTAACCACTCCTCTGCCAGCCTGACTGACGCCTAACTGCTCCCCTGACAGCCTATTTGCCCCCAACTTCCCTCCTCTGCTAGCCTGTTTGTACCTAACTGCTCTCCCCTGCAGGCCTGGTCCTCTCCCTCCCCCAACCCAACTGCCCTTCCCTGCAGGCCCGGTCACCTCCAACTTCCCTCCTATGCTGGCTTGCTCACCCCTAACTGCCCTCCCCTGCTGGTCTGATCGTCCCCCAACTGCCCTCCCTTGAAGGCCTGGTCCCTCCCAACTGCCTTCCCCTGCTGGCCATCTTGTGGTGGCCATCTTGTGTCCACATGGGGGCAGGATCTTTGAATGCATGGGGGCAGCCATCTTGAGTGTTGGAGTGATGGTCAATTTGCATATTACTCTTTTATTAGATAGGATTCCTAATATCACTGTGCTCTCATCATCTCATTTGAATCACTGCCAAAGACTCTAGACTAGTTTAGATCCTATGTGACTCCATACCACTGCTTTACATACTGGAGATATTTATAAGACTGCACAAATTTGCTAAAAGAAAGAGATCATTGTAATCCTATCTTATAAAAGAGTAATATGCAAATTAACCATCACTCTGCTCAAGCCACGTCCACCAGCCACACCCACAAACCAATCAGAGCAAGCATGCAAAGAAACCCAACCAAGATGGCTACAGCCACAGAGAGCGGGAGGGAGGCTTGGGTTTCCCCGGCAACGGAAGCCAAGCTTTCCACACACCCTGGCTGGCCTAGGCCTCCACTCAAGGCTACAAAGTTTCAATTATAGAAGATACATGAACCCTAACAGAAATGGCTAAGGGCCACAGAGTGAGCAGGGGGCTTGGCTCTGCTCCAGGCTACAAAGTTTCAATTGTAGAAGGTAAATAAATTCCAGATACCAGGGCCTCCATTTGGGTCGCCAGGGGCATGATGGGCCTGCAAACCACCACAGGCCCCTCACCCAGGCCGCCCCACACCCCAAGGAAACCCCCACCCTGATCCGGGACACCCTTCAGGGCAAACCAGCGGGCCCCCACCCATGCACCAGGCCTCTATCCTATCTAATAAAAGAGTAATATGCAGATTGACCATCACTCCAACACGCAAGCTGGCTGCCCCCATGTGGTCAAAGATCCTGCCCCCATGTGGACACAAGATGGCCAGAGGGGAGGGCAGTTGTGTGGGGGGGACCAGGCCTGTAAGGGAAGGCAGTTGGAGGAGATCAACCCTACAGAGGAGGGAAGCTGGGGCAAACAGGCTGGCAGGGGAGCAGTTAGACATCAATCAGGCTGGCATGGGAGTGGTTAGGGGGTGATCAGGCTGGCAGGCAGAAGCAGTTAGGGGCAATCAGGAAGACAGGCAGGCGAGCAGTTGGGAGCCAGCAGTCCTGGATTGTGAGAGGGATGTCCGACTGCCTGTTAAACGGGCAGTTTAACATCCCTCGAGGGATCCCAGATTGGAGAGGGTGCAGGCTGGGCTGAGGGACACCCCACTACCCCATGCACGAATTTTGTGCATTGGGGACTCTAGTGTGAGATAATATTGTAAGACCTCATAAAGAAAGTAAAAACAACTAGCCTTTCAAAGATGGATAAAGAGGAGAAACCAAGATGGCGGCAAAGGTAAACGCCTAACTGCAGCCTCACACAACAATTTCAAAATATACAACTAAAATATAAAGTAGACATCATCCAGAACTACAGGAAAGTTGAATGACTAGAAATTCTACAACTAGAAGGAAAGAGAAAACCAGAAGGAAAATCAGAGGAGTTGTAAAGCCTAAGGTATGAAGACACAGTGTGCGCATGGGGAGAGTATGGAGCCAGAGAGGAGGGGTGGCCGAGTGCCTGATTGGCGTTCCCTAGCAGAAAGGAGATAAAAGCTCCAGACTTAGCTGAGCCCCAGTTCCGACTGCACTGAACCCCAGTTCTTGGCGAGACCCTGGGGACCCAGGCTAATACAGAGGGATTCTAAGCTGTAAGGCGGAAACTCAGGGGAGTGGCGAAAGGAAGTCCCGGAGGCGCACACATTGCGCTCAGAGGACGGACTGTTGACTGTGCCACTAGATTGCCCTAGCGGGAAGGAGACAAAAGCTCCGGACTGCACTGAAACCCACTTCCAACTGCACTGAACCCCAGTTCTGGGCTCACTGGGGGAGAGACTAGACTGTCTGGTAGTGGGTGAAGCTCGAGGGCACCTTTCTCTCAGAGGTGCTTGCAGCAAGTACCAAAGCAGCGAGTACCAAAGGACACTGAGGAGCACTGAGACTCAGGAACCTCATAGGGCGGGGCTGAAAGAAAGCCAAGGCTGTAGACTCCACCCTGAAACTCCGCCTCATCCAAGCTGAGCGTAGAGACTTTTGAATAAGGCTGTCTCCTGGCATAGACACAGCTGATCCTCACAGCCAATTGACCTGGACGTCAATTCCTCCCAGTGATACCAACAACAATTAAGACTTAACTACAAAAGGCTGTACACACAGTCCACAAAGGGGTGCACCAAGATAACTGGGAGGCTGACCCACTGAACCATATAGGACACTTTAACACACAAAGCCACCCACCAACTCAGGGAAGCAGCGAAAATGCCGTGACCAGGAAACAGATCACAAACGAAAGAAATGGAGGACAACAAGCGACTGGATATAGTGTTCAAAACCACGCTTATAGGGTTTTTCAAGAATTTCCTAGAAAAGGCCGATAAAATAAACAAAACCTGAGGATATGAAAAGGGATAAACTAGAAATAAAGAATACATTGTCTGAAATAAAACATATTATACAGAGTCCTAAAACAGAATGGAAGATCGCAAGAATCAAGTTAAAGATTTGGAACATAAAGAGCCAGAAGACACTCCTCCACAGAAGCAAGAAGACAAGAGAATCCAGAAAGTTGAAGATAGTGTAAGAAACCTCTGGAACAACTTCAAGCGAACCAACATCAGAATTATGGGGGTCCCAGAAGATGAGAGAGAGCAAGATATCGAAAACATAATGAAAGAAATAGTGACAGAAAAGTTCCCCCACCTGGTGAAAGAATTAGACTTACAAGTCCAGGAAGCACACACTACCCCAAACAAAAGGAACCCAAAGAGGACCACACCAAGACACATCATAATTGAAATTCCAAGAGCAAAAGACAAAAAGAGAATATTAAAAGCAGCAAGAGCAAAGCAGGTAGTAACCTATAAAGGAGCACCCATACGATTGTCAGCTGATGTCTCAACAGAAACCATGCAGGCCAGACGGGAATGGCAAGAAATATTCAAAGTGATGAATAGCAAGAACCTACAGCCAAAAATACTCTACCCAGCAAAGCTATCACTCAGAATCGAAGGCCAGATAAAGAGCTTCACTAATAAAAAAAAGCTAAAGGAGTTCATCACCGCCAAACCAGAATTATATGAATTGCTGAAGGGGGTTCTTTAGGAAGAGGAAGAAAATAAAGATAAAAATTATGAACAACAAATATGTAACTATCAACAAGTGAATCTAAAAACCAAGGAAATTAAAAAAATCAATGAACAATATTAACTGTTGAATATAATAGAATCAGAGGTATGGAAGGGGAGTGGACTGACGATTCTCGGGGAAAAGAGGAGTGGGAGGTGTGGAAAGAGACTGAACATAAACTGTGCCCCTATGGATGAGGACAATGGGGGGTGGGGAAAGGGCAGAGAGTGGGGTGGGAACCTGGTGGAGGGGGAAAAAATGAGGAACATTTGTAATAATATGAACAATAAAGATTTATTAAAAAAAAAGATGGATAAAGAAAGACACTGCAGAAATACAATGAAAAGTATCATGGGTGGATGACCATGGTGTGTATAAATGACTAGGAAAAGATCAAGAAAGTATGCAAAAAAATATAATAGGGGGTGAAATTGAGAAGATAGGTTATCTAAGAGAGAGAGAGAGAGTTAGTTGTTGGTGTGAGGGTGAGAGAGGGAAGACAGCTCAAATCCCAAACTTCAGAATGTATTGGAATTTATTCTATATACATATTAAATAAAGAGTGCTATTAAAAAGGAAATTTTAAAAAATGTTGTAGGTCATGGTATGCAGAATGAATTTTAACAGTTTAAAGGCTGATGTAGGAGAAACCTGTTAAAAGGGAATCTAAATTAAGTTAGGACAAATAGCTGAAAGAATATAAATTCCTTTAAGCATAATAGCAAGTTGGGAGGAGATAGTAGTGAGCAAAAATGAAGGAGAGCCAAAGCATAAGGATACAGAAAAACATATTATAGATATTTAAGAAAGAAGTGAGGCTGTTAGCATCAAAAGGTTGGAGAGATCCAAGAAGGAAAAGTTTAAGGAGAATAAATGTCAGAGATACAGCAAGCATTGAAGTTAAAGAGATGGAACAGATTTGCCCTAGCTCTGTGGTCGGCAAACTGCGGCTTGCGAACCACATCAATTCTTTGGCCCCTTGAGTGTGGCTCTTCTACTAAATACCACAGCCTGTGTGAGTCTATTTTAAAGAAATAGCATTAGAAGAAGTTTAAGTTTAAAAAATTTGGCTCTGTTGACTAAGGAGTTTGCCGACCACTGTCCTAGCTGGTTTGGCTGAGAATAGACCGTCAGCCTAGGGACTGAAGGGTCCCCGGTTCGATTCTGGTAAAGGGCACATGCCTGGGCTGTGGGCTTAATTCCCAGTAGGGGGTGTACAGGAGGCAGCCAATTGATGATTCTCTTCATTGGTGTTTCTATCTCTCCCATTCCCTTCCTTTCTGAAATATATGTGTGTGTGCGTGCGCGCGCGCGCGCATGTGTGTGTGTGTGTGTGTGTGTGTGTGTGTATATATATATATATATATTTTTTTTAAAGAGAAAGATGGAAAAGATGAGAAAATGGAGTATCAGGCCAAGAACTACATAATAAATTTTAGCAAAAGGCAGGGAATAACAGGGTATCAGAGGCAGAGGAGAAGTAAAAGAACAATAAGATCAAAGAAGAGACAGTATATGCTGCCCCAGAATGGAAGGAGAAAGGTTATTAAGTTAGATTAGGTGGTTTGGCAAAATACTGAAAATTAGGATCTTAAATGAGAAAAACAGAAAGACATAAAAAAAATCAAAATTATAAAGCCAGGCAAAGTCTCCTAAGACATCACTTGAAAAAGAGAGAGAGAACATAGAGAAAAAATAAATGACTGCAAGAAGTAAACAATGAATGAACATTTATTATAAGCTTCATATTATTAGTGTATTGTATATCCATTTCCATTCCTCACAACCACTTACTTTTTATTTTAAAAATTCAACGAATTTTAATTTTCGAAATGTTCCCAAAAGAATTATCAGAAGCATCCTCCAGGAACAAAACATAGTTGGGGAATCTATTTACTCCCCTCAATGAACTAGCTGTGTATGCTGTGAGGCAGCCAAGATCTTCTGTGGAGATGGTACTCTCAATGTATAAGAATTCCCTCTTCACATGAAGAGTGTGAATAACAAGAAAGGACAGAGTCATCTTCTTTTCTTTTTGAAGTAACTCATCTTTTATTATTATTTCACCAACCATTGGTGTTTTCATAGTATTTTAAATGCCTAATTTCAGTTTAACATTACCAATATATTTTTTTAAAGATAATCCAATCTTCCAAGTAGCAGATATTAACAACTTCTCACACAATTTCTAGCAATAGTTTGCAGTTCTGAGCCATGCTTTAGAAAAACAGTTCCAGCCCTAGCCAGCTTGGTTCAGTGGATAGAGCATCAGTCAGCAGACTGAAGGGTCCCAGGTTTAATTCTGGCCAAGGGCACATGCCTGGATTGTGAGCTCGATCCTCAGTAGAGGGTGTGTAGGAGGCAGCCGATCAATTATTCTCTCATCATTGATGTTTCTCTCTCTTTCCTTCTCCCTTCCTCTCTCAAGTCAATAAAGAAATATGTATTTAAAAAAATTTCCAACAGCCTGTGCAGAATTTATTACTATTCCACCATTAGTAATAATTGCACTTATTGCTGCAGAAACTTGAAAATTTTCTGCTGCAAACTTTAACACTGCTGTGTACTTTCAGGAACATTGAGTACTTTGTACAGCAGCCCTGGTGTAACTGGTTTGCACAGAGAACCCAAGTCAACTCTGCCCAGTAGTCCACTTTGTGGTACTGGGGACTGCTCCCGTCACTTAATTTTTACAGATGAGAGTATAAAAATAGATGAGGGCATACAAGCCAGTTGGGTTTTGGTCAACAGCAAACCCTGGATTTAAACCAGGGTACAAAGTCTATGGTCTTTTATATTACAAAACAACTTCCAATGACAAATGTATAAAGTCAGAAAGAAACCACTGACACATTTCTATGTTTGCTTTGGGAAGTAGTTACACAGGGCTATATACATATTTTTTACCATTATTTTCTATATAAAAGCTATGTTTCACAGACACACCTACACAATGAGTCTATACCAAAAACTGGAAAGGAAAAAATGAAAGAGAAGCCGATTGAGAACAAAAGAGGACCCTAAAAGTACAGGTAAAACAATGTTTTCTTAAACAGTTGAAGTAAAACTTATTTCAACTTAAATAAATCTTGTTTAAAAAATACATTATTAAAATAAAGTGTTAAGGGCTATTAGAAGGGTGGCTGTGGCACACAATGGAAAATCCTTAGTAGCAACATTTAAATACCATTATTTTTACTTAGTCAACTGAATATTCTTTAGACAACATTTAGCAAAATATTCAAAATTTTAGTCTAAATGCTCTAAAATGAAAAAATCAGCATTTGTCCTAAAGTTTTTGGAGTGCAAACTTACATTCTTCCCAGGTGATTCAAATAGATGAGTTTAAGATACAGCATTCCAGGGTATCTCTAAACACTAACAAAAGTGGGGCCAGTACCCCCAAAATACCAAGTGATGTTTTTTCCTTTCTATTTTGTAAAAGTATGAACAGCCCTCTTATTTTTAATTCACACAAATAAAACCATGATGTTGGACAACAAATCATGATTGAAATTCTGTTAAAGACTTCAGAGAAGCAATGGAACAGCTGAAATATTCACAGCAAACAGCTACTCAGTTCTGGAAACCATTCGTGTTGTCTCAGTCATAAGGTTAATCTATATATAGACTCATAAGCAAAGAGTGACTCAAACACTATTTGGGCTGTTTTAAAATATTACTAAAAAATTAAAAATCACTAACAGCCGGAACTGGTTTGGCTCAGTGGCCTCGGACTGAAAGGTCCCGGGTTCGATTCCGGTCAAGGGCATGTACCTTGGTTGCGGGCACATCCCCAGTGGGGGGTGTGCAAGAGGAAGCTGGTCGATGTTTCTCTCTCATTGACGTTTCTAACTCTCTGTCCCTCTCAATTTCTCTCTGTGTAAAATCAATAAAATATATTTTTAAAAAAATCACTAACACTCTAAATATTTGAAATAAGTTAGAAAAGACAATAAATAGAAGCTAAAATTTTCCTAGAAAATAAAGAAAAGCACTTTAGGTCTGTTGAATATAATCACAAAATAGTTACATAAAAATGCATAACAAATAAAAATATAATAAATGCAAAACCAAACTGAACTCATTGGTTAAATAACAATCTTAAATTTTTAGTTACTAACTGAAAAAAGTGGGGCAGGGAATCAAACCATACTTACTTATCATCCCTTTCTAAACATTTGACAAGAATTGGTAAAATCCCAGATTTTATTAAGTCATCAATTGGTGGGTTTCTGTCACTGGATAATAGTTTTCTAGAAAAAGAAATATAAGAAGTTGTTATAATTTTCAAACTATGAATAGAAATAATAATGTACTCTTTCTTGACTACTAAATAAGACACCCTACATGTGACATAACTTCTCTGACTGGACAAATCAGTATTTACCTTGCAGCTTGAACAGCACTCAGCTGGACCACTGGGTTATCACTTGTGGCATTCTGCAACACCAAATGTAAATTTCAGAAATAAAAAAAAATCAATTTCAAAATATTTTAAATTGAGAATATTAAATTAATCACATACCTGCAATATAGCTTCTAGTGTTACATTTTGCTTAAAAAGAAAAAAAAAGATAGTTCAGCAATGTGTTTATTAGCAAAATTACATTTATGAAATAATTTACTTACAAAGTTAATATACCACACCTGGGGGCCAGTCACATCCCGGGGCCAGAGGTGTTCTGGCCTCAATTTTACCGGGGAGGAGCTTAAAATGGTAATGCATCTCCCAGTTCACCGGACTAAATAGAAGGAGCCTTCTGGTTGTTTCCTAACTCAGAGTGCAATGCTTGTTGAAGTATTAGCATGAAAGCATCATTTAGCAAGAGGAGATATCCGCACTGCAGTGTTTAAGACATGGAATTTTGAGGAGAATCCAAGATGGCTGCTCGGGTAGACACCTAACCGCAGCAGCACACAACAATTTCAATGGAATACAACTAAAATGTAGAGTGGACATCGCCCAGAGCTACAGGTAGTCGACTGACTGAAAATTCTACAACAAGAAGGAAAGAGAAAACCAGAAGGAAAATCAGAGGAGCTGAAAAAAAGCCTAAGGTACGAAGACATGCTGTGCGCTCGCACGCACATGCGCGGAGAGGTTGCAGCCGGAGAGGAGGAGAGGGCTGGGTGCTGCCCGGCGTTCCCTAGCAGGAAGGAAATAAAACCCCCAGCCTGGGCTGAACCCCCGAACCGGCAGCGCTGAGCCCCAGTTATGGGCCAGACCCTGGGGACCCAGGCTCTGGCAGGGGGAGACGGGGCTGTGAGGCGGAATCCCAGGCGAGCAGCGAAAAGCAGGGCCCCCGGAGTCGCGCGCACATTGCGCGCAGAGGACTGAATGTTGACTCTGATGCTGGATTACCCTAGCCGGAAGGAACAGGGCCGCCGGCGGCGCTGAGCCTCAGTCCGGACTGCTCTGAACCCCAGTTCTGGGCCAATCCCTGGGGACGCAGGCTCAAGTAGAGGGAGACGGGGCTGTGAGGTGGAGTCCTGGGAGAGTGGCGAAAGGCCGAGCCCCCGGAGTCGTGCACATTGCTTACAAGGGAAGGAATGTTGACTCTGATGCGGGATTGCCCTGGAGGGAAGGAAACGGGAGCCCCGGCTGTGTTGGGCCCCAGTTTCGACTGCTCTGAACCCCAGTCCAGGACCAGACCCTGGGGACCCAGGCTTGAGGAGGGGGAGACGGGGCTGTGAGGCGGAATCCCAGGGGAGTGGCGAAAAGCGGAGCCCCCAGAGTCGCGCGCACTGCGCGCAGAGGACAGTCTGTTGACTCTGATCCTAGACTCCCCTAGCGGGAAAGAGAAAAAAAAAGCTCCAGACTTGAGGAATGCAGGGAGCAGGAGCCCCTGCCGGACACCAGCCAGCCGGGCGCCAGCAGGGAGCCGGGTGACGGGGCCCCCCCGGGGGGGGGGGTGCCCCTGAGCCTTTGACCTCTAAGCACAGGCAACGGAGCCAAGGCTGTGGGCTGCTTCCTGGGCGGCACCGACCCCGGCAACAGGCTGGAGCAGCGCGGGAGGCCGCGGAGAACAAAGGGGTGCCACAGGCCAACCTGCTGAGCTCCCAGGACAAGGAGGAAGAAACCAAAGAAGTTCTCAATGTGAAGAAATCAAGTGAGAGCAAAAGATAGTAAAATTACTTAAGAAAGAATACAAAGAAGATCTTGAAAAATCCAAGACTAAGTCAGAACTCAACTCACCAGCCAACATTGCAACCTATATGCGTTAAAAAAAAAAAGGACAAAATGTTGGAACAGTGGTGGCCAGGCCTAGAGTGCCCAGGCACAAGGCAGTGGCAACCAGGCCCGGAGCAGCAACGGCCAGGCCCCAGAGCAGCAGCAGCCAGAACCAGAGCAACAACAACCAGCACTGGAGCAGCCAGACCTGGGGCAGTGGCAGCCAGGCCTGAGGTGGAGGCAGCCAAGCCCAGGGTGGCCAGTCCAGGAACACCCAGACCCGGAGTGGCCGGGCCCGGAGAAGCCTGTCCCAGAGCAGCCGGGTTGGGAGCAGCCAGGCCCAGAACAGTAGTAGCCAAGCCCGGAGCATCCGGGCTGGGAGCGGCCAGACTCGGAGCGGCCGGGCCCGGGGCAGCCGGGCCCAGAGCAGCCGGGTCGGGTGAGGCCAGGCCCGGAGCAGCAGCTGCCAGGCTGGGAGCGGCCAGGTCCGGAGCAGCCGGGTCTGGTGCGGCCAGGCCCAGAGCAGCAGCTGCCAGGCTGGGAGCGGCCAGGCCCGGAGTAGCCGGGTCTGGTGTGGCTAGGCCTGGAGCAGCGGCTGCCAGGCTGGGAGCGGCCAGGCCCGGAGCAGCCGGGTCGGGTGCGGCCAGGCCTGAAGCAGCGGTTGCCAGGCTGGGAGTGGCCAGGCCTGGAGCAGCGGCTGCCAGGCTGGGAGCGGCCAGGCCCGGAGCAGCAGCTACCAGGCTGGGAGCGGCCAGGCCCGGAGCAGCGGCTGCCAGGCTGGGAGCGGCCAGGCCCGGAGCAGCCGGGTCTGGTGCGGCCAGGCCCGGAGCAGCAGCTGCCAGGCTGGGAGTGGCCAGGCCCGGAGCAGCCGGGTCTGGTGTGGCCAGGCCCGGAGCAGCGGCTGCCAGGCTGGAAGCGGCCAGGCCCGGAACAGCCGGGCCGGTGCAGCCAGGCCCGGAGCAGCAGCTGCCAGGCTGGGAGCGACCAAGCCCGGAGCAGTCGGGCCCAGAGTAGCCGGGTCGGGTGCGGCCAGGCCCGGAGCAGCAGCAGCCAAGTCCAGAGCAACTAGGTTGGGAGCGGCAGTGACCAGACCCGGAGCAGCTGGTTGTGGAACGAACCAGAGCAACAGAGGCCAGGCCCGGAGCAGCCAGGCCCGGAACAGCTCACTCCTCGCCTGCCCCTGCCCCACAGCTGCCTCTCAGACATGGCTGGAAACTTTTGTGGGAACTTGAGGGTCTGCTGAATCAAGTGATGAAGGCTTAGATCTGGATGTGTTGAGTTAGTATAGGGCTGGGGTGTTGATCTGTGAGTGCCTTGGGTGGGGCCTGGATGAGGCTGGTTGACCTATTTGGAAATGTCTTTTGTGTGAAATGTATCATTGGGCATGTGGAGGTATTATTGATATGAGAAAATGCTAAGTAACTGATTTACTATCTGAAAAGGGATTTACTATCGGGGAAAGGGAGGGAGGAAGAGACTGAACATAGACTGTGCACCTATGGATGAGGACAATGGGGGATGGGGAGGGGGCGGAGGGTGGGGTGGGAACCTGGTGGAGGGGGGAAGAAATGAGGAACCTTTGTAATAATATGAACAATAAAGATTGATTAAAAAAAAACAAAAACAAAAAAAAACAAAGTTAAAGTTAATATACCTTAATTATCATTGTACAATTGATCTTAGATTAAAAATAAAGTTTTCTGGCCATTACAAAAATTATTTAAAAATAGTTTATAAGAACAAGGTAACTTACTGCTTTAAAATCAGCATCAACATCTGAATCTTCTAAACTTTCTTCTTGGGGAACATTCCTTTTTTTCAGTAAGTGTTCATCTCTTTTGTTCTGAAAGGCAACCAATAAATAGTTAAGAAGCTATAAGGATACTGTTAATAAAAACTCCATTAAAATTATTTAAACGTTATCAGACAATTGTGAAACAAATTGGGTCTCTACATAAGAGTAACATGAATTAAGTGTACATATGCAAACTAATAATGACAAGGATTAACAGATTATAGTCCAGATTTCTACCTCTCTCCTCCCTCCCTACCTCTCTCACAAACACACACACAATTTATTAAGCACCAACTGTTTTCACCATAACTATGCTTCCCAATCTTTAGTGAATATTTAAATTATTACATCTTTTTCCCCCCATTGACCTCTTCACAGCCACCCCCTCCACCCCATTCCTGGCACATGCCCTCACCCTCCTAATGTCTGTGTCCATGGGTTACTCTTATATGTATGCATACAAGTCCTTTGGTTGCTCTCTTACCTCCCCCCTCCCCTGCCTGCCTTCTAAGGTTGGATGGTCTGTTCGATGCTTCTGTTTCTGGCCCTATTTTTGTTCATCAGTTTATGTTCATTATAATCCACAAATGAGCGAGACCAGGTGATATTTATCTTTCTCTGACTGACTTATTTCGCTTAGCATAATGCTCTCCAGGACCATTCATGTTGTTACAAATAGTAGGAATTCCTTCCTATTTACAGTATGATAGTATTCCATTGTGTAGATGTACCACTGTTTTTTAATCCACTCATCTGCTGATGGGCACTTTGGCTGTCTCTAAGTCTTAGCTATTGTAAATTGTGCTGCTATGAATATAGGGGTGCATATATCCTTTCTAATTGGTGTTTTTGATTTCTTGGGATATATTCCTAGAAGTGGGATTACTGGGTCAAATGACAGTTTCGTTTTTAATTTTTTTGAGGAAACTCCATACTGTTCTCCACAGCAGCTGGACCAGTCTGCATTCCCACCAGCAGTGCACGAGGGTTCCTTTTTCTCCGCATTCTCTCCAGCACTTGTTTGTCTATTTGTTGATGATAGCCATTCTGACAGGTGTGAGATAGTACCACATTGCCATTTTGATTTGTATCGCTCGGATGATTAGTGACTTTGAGCAAGTTTTCATATGTCTCTTGGTCTCTTTTGAAAAGTGTCTATTTAGGTCCTTTGCCCATTTTTTTTTTTTATTGGATTATCTTCCTTTTGTTAAGTTGTATGAGTTCCTTATAAATGTTGGAGATTAAACGCTTATAGGATATAACATTGGCAAATATGTTCTCCCATAAAGTGGGCTTTCTTGTTTTTTTTAATGGTTTCTTTTGCTGTGCAGAAGCTTTTTATTTTGATGTAGTTCCATTTGTTTATTTTCTCCTTAGTTTCTTTTGTCCTAGGAGCTGTATTGGTAAAGATATTGCTACAACATGTGTCTGATATTTTGCTGCTTATGAATTCTTAAAAGATTTTTATGGTTTCCTGTCTATGTTTAAGTCCTTTAACCATTTTGAGTTTATTCTTATGTATGGTGTAATTTGGTGGTCTAGTTTCATTTTTTTTTGCACGTATCTGTCCAATTTTCTCAACACCATTTATTGAAGAGACTGTATTGACTCCATTGTATGCTCTTGCCTCCTTTGTCAAATATTGAGCATAATGGCTTGGGTCTATGTCTGGTTTCTCTGTTTTGTTCCATTGGGCTATATGTCTGATCTTATGCTATTATCAGGCAGTTTTGAGATCAGTGGGTATGTAATATAGCTTGGTATTTGGTATTGTGACCCCTCCAACTTTGTTCTTTCACAGGATTGCTGCGGCAATTCGATTTTTGTTTTTTATTTCACATTTTTGGAATTTTTGGAGAGTTTGTTCTAGGCCTGTGAAATATGTCGTTGGTATTTTAATGGGGATTGCATTGAATCTAGATTCCTTTGGGTAGTATGACATTCTAATGGTGTTGATTCTATCAATCCATGAACACAGTATATTCTTATTTGTTTATGTCTTCCTCTATCTCTTTTTTCAGTGTCTTATAGTTTTCCGAGTACAGGTCTTTTACCTCCTTAGTTAACTTTATTCCTAAGTATCTTAATATTTTGTTGCAATGGTAAATGGGATTTTTTTTTTTTTTTTTTTTTTTAGTTTCTCATGTACTTAGATTTAAACTCTTATCTGGCCTTTATAATTAAGAACTCTCTATTTGCAAATATATTTCTAGATTTTATGGGATTTCAAATGTTTGTAATAGCAACCTATGACATTTCACATAATATATAACTTTGGGTAAGTCATCAATTTTCTCTAATTTTTTTTAATGTGTCTATAGAATTAAGTCAAAATAAATTTGATAAAATTTGAATAAATAATTTCTAAGATGCTTTTCATCTTAATATTTCAAATGGTATACAATACAATATTTACAGAAGTGTTTGATTATAAAAGAAAGTTACCAAAGAGGCACTAATACTGATGTTAAAATGCATATCAAATAAAAAGTTAAAACTAGAAATATATCTATATCTGAAGCTTACTGGCTTATCTGTATGGCATCTACTTTTGTACTGTTTGAGTAAGCATGTTTAAACAAAACTTTTGTTTATATATATGCTAATCCAGAGATTAGCAACTTCCATTTATATGATAGCATACTGTAGCAATTTCAAATAATCAATTTTATATTATTTTTAAATTAACATCTCCAACAAATATTAAAATTCATGCATTAATATTTTATAGTTTCAAGTAGCTCCTCAAAAAATACATATTAATTTACAGAGGGAAAATTAGAAGACAGCATCTTGATCAAGTGACAAAGGTTATAATCAAGAGTAAATAACAGCCAAAACCGGTTTGGCTCAGTGGAAGAGCATCGGTCTGTGGACTGAAGGGTCCCGGGTTCGATTCCGGTCAAGGGCATGCACCTTGGTTGTGGGCACATCCCCGGTAGGGGGTGTGCAGGAGGCAGCTGGTCGATGTTTCTCTCTCATCGACGTTTCTAGCTCTCTATCTCTCTCCCTTCCTCTCCATAAAAAAATCAATAAAATATATATATATATTTTTAAAAAAGAGTAAATGACAAATCAACACTGTGCCTTCTGCTCGATACGCTAAGGAAATATCACTTTCTGTGATATTCTTGACTAAAATAACAACAATCTCAGAAAAGCCAGACAAACCCAAATCTGGCATTTTACAAAAATTTAGTCTGTACTCTTCAAGATAAAGTCTGGGAAACTTCTGATATGAAGGAGACCGAAGAAACATGAGAACTCACTGCAATGCCTAATCCTGATTGGATCTCAGATTTACAAATGACATTATTGGGAACAACTAACAATATGATGTTCATCTATGGATTGACAGTAAAAATTTATGTTAATCAGATGCACGGTGGGTATGTAGGAAAGTATGTTTTTATGAAATACAAGAGGCCCGGTGCACGAATTCGTGCACAAGTGGAGTCTGAACCACTCAGCCCAATTGGGGCCAATGGGGCTGGGCTGGCTGTGGGGAGGGGCCACAGGCGGTTGGGCCCTGCCCCCTGGTCAAACTCAGACAAGGGGACAATTTTATATTAGTCATTTATTATATAGGATGAACTAATATATTAAGGGTAATAGACATAATGCCAGCAACTTAATGGTTCAAGAAAAATAATGTACATATATATAAAAATTAGAGAGAATAAGGCAAATCTGGAGAATGCTAACAACTAAGGAAACTAGGGGGCTAAATAAGTGTGCAAGGTATATTCAGCACTTTATTGCAAATCTGACATGTGTTAGGTGATAACAGCAAACAACTGTTTAATTTGCATCTCTCTGAAGATTAGTGACTTGGAGCATTTTTTCATGTCTCTTGGCCATTTGTATGTCCACTTTTGAGAAATGTCTACTTAGGTCCTTTGCCTATTTTTAAATTGCATTGTCTTCCTTTTGTTAAGTTGTATGAGTTCATTATATATGTTGGATATTAAACCTTTATCATAATGTATCATTGGCAAATATATTCTCCCATACAGATGGTTACCATTTCTTTTCGCTGATGGTTTCTCGCTATACAAGAGATTTTTATTTTTATTTTGATGTAGTCCCATTTGTGTATTTTCTCCTTAATATCCTTTGCCCTAGGAGATGTACCTATAAACATACTGCTATGAGAGATAGCTGAAATTTTGCTGCCTATGGTTTCTTATAGAATTTTTATGGTTTCATGACTTACATTTAAGTCTTTTATTCATTTTGAGTTTATTCTTGTGTATGGCTTAGTTCCATTTTTTGTATATATCTGTCCAATTTTCCCCAACACTTTTTTTAAAAGAGAATGTCTTGACTCCATTGTATGTTTTTGTCTCCTTTGTCAAATAATTGAGCGGAATAACTTGGGTTGATTTCTGGGGTCTCTTTTCTGTTCCACTGACCTATCTGCCTGTTTTCTGCCAGTACCAGGCTGTTTTGATTGTGGTGTCTTTGTAGTATAACTTGATATCTGGTACTATGATTCCTCCAACTTTGTTCTTCTGTCTCAAGATTGCTGTGGCTATTTGGTTCTTTTTTAGTTCTATATAATTTTTTATTTGTTCAATATCTGTGAAATATGCTGTTGGTATTTTAATAGGGATTGCACTGAATCTATAGATTGCCTTAGGTAGTATGGACATTTTAATTATTTTATTTATTTATTTATTTATTTATTTATTTAAAATGTAAGGATATCACCTATTCTTTTTTATTTTATTTTATTGATTTTTTACAGAGAGGAAGAAAGAGGGACAGAGAATCAGAAACATCGATGAGAGTGAGTCATCGATCAGCTGCCTCTTGCACACCCCCTACTGGGGATGTGCCTGCAACCGAGGTACATGCTTTGACCGGAATCAAACCTGGGACCCTTCAGTGCACAGGCCACTGAGCCAAACAGGTTTCGGCGACATTTTTATTATGTTCATTCTACCAATCCATGAACACAGTATATTGTTCCACTTGTTCACATCTTCCTCTCTTTTTTTCAACATGTTGTAATTTTTCAAGTACCAGTCTTTTACCTCCTTGGTTCAGTTTATTCCTAAGTATATTACTTTTGTTCCAATGCTAAGTGGGATTGCTTGTTTAGATTATCTTTCTGAGGATTCATTATTGGTGTATTAAAAATACCATTGAATTTTGGGTGTTGATTTTGTATCCTGCTACATTGCTAAATTCATTTATTAAATCTACTAATTTTTTGGTGAAGTCTTCAGGGTTTTCTATGCACTATATCTGTGGTCAGCAAACTCTTTGGGCCCTTGAGTGTGGCTCTTCCATAAAATACCACGGCCTGGGCTAGTCTATTTTGAAGAAGTGGCATTAGAAGTTTAAAAAATTTGGTTCTCTCAATTTCAATAGTTGTACTGTTGATATTTGACAATGAGTTTGCCAACCACTGCACTATATCATGCCATTTATGAATAATGAGAGTTTTACTTCTTTCTTCTCAATTTGGATGTCTTTTATTTCTTGTCCTAGTCTGATGGCCGTGGCTTGGCCTTCCAGTACTATGTTGAAAGGGAAGTGATGACAGAAACTATGTAGGCCAGACGGGAGTGGCAAGAAATATTGATGAACAGCGAGAATCTACAACCAAGTTTACTCTACCCAGCAAAGTTATCATTCAGAATTGAAGCAGATAAAAAGCTTTACAGATAAGACAAAGCTAAAGGAGTTCATCACCACCAAAACAATATTATATGAAATGCTGAAAGGTATTCTCCTCCCCCCCCCCCCCCCATGAATTTGCGTGTCATCCTTGCACAGGGGCCATGCTAATATTCTCTGTATCGTTCCAATTTTGGTATATGTGCTGCCGAAGCGAGCACTGAAAGGTATTCTTTAAGAAGAGGAAGAAGAAGAAAAAAGATAAAAAATTATGATCAACAAATACATATATATCAACAAGTGAATCTAAAAATCAATTGAATTAAAAATCTGAGGAACAGAATAAACTGGTGAATATAATAGAATTAGGGGCAAAGAAAGGGAGTGGATTGATAATTATCAGGGGGAAAGGGGTGTGGGGGGTTCAGGAAGAGACTGGATTAAAATTGTACGCCTATGGCCGAGACCGGTTTGGCTCAATGGATAGAGCGTCGGCTTGGGGACTGAGGGGTCCCAGGTTCGATTCTGGTCAAGGGCATGCACCTTGGTTGCGGGCATATCCCCAGTAGGGGGTGTGCAAGAGGCAGCTGATCGATGACTCTCTCTCATCGATGTTTCTAACTCTCTATCTCTCTCCCTTCCTCTCTGTACAAAATCAATAAAATATATTTTAAAAATAAATAAATAAATAAATAAATAAATAAATAAATAAATTTTAAAATTGTTTTTTAAACAATCCTATGGTATGGATGAGGACAATGGGGGGCGGGGTTTGGTAAGGGCAGAGGGTGGGGTGGGAACCCGGTGGAAGGGAGCTATGGGAGGAAAAAGGAGAAACAATTGTAATAATCTGAGCAATAAAGATTTATTAAATTTGAAAAAAAAACAAACCTAAATCATTTAAAAAAAAAAAGAAAGAAAGAAAAAGAAAGAAAGAGAGGGGAGTGGTGAAAGCAGACATCCCTGTCTTGTTCCTGTTCTTAGGGAAAATGGTTTGTTTTTACCCATTGAGTATGATGTACATTGTAGGTTTGTCATATATGGCCTTTAGTATGTTGAGATATGCTCCCTCTATTCCCATTTTGCTGAGAGTTTTTTTATCAAAAATTGGTGATGGATTTTGTCAAATGCTTTTTCTGTGTTTATTGGTTTGATCATGTGATTTTTGTCTTTCAAGTTGTTTATATGATTTATCACATTTATCGATTTGCGAATATTGTACCAGACTTGGATCTAAGATAAATCCCACTTGATCATGGTGTATGATCTTTTAATATATTGATGGATCCGATTTACTATAGTTTGTTGAGGATTTTAGAATCTACTAGAGGCCCGGTGCGTGGGGAACGGGTGTCCCTCAGCCCAGTCTGCATCTCTAAATCTGGGACCCCTCTCACAGATCAGGACAGCTGGCTCCCAACCACTTGCCTTCCTGCCTGATTGCCCCTAACTGTCCTCCCTGCTCACCTGGTCACTCTTAACCCTCCACCTCTGCCAGCCTGGTCACCCCTGTCCTCCCCTGCAGGCCTGATCGCCCCCAACTGCCCTCCCCTGCAGGCCTGGTCATCCCTAACTGCCTTCCCTTGCTAACCTGGTTGCCCCTAACTGCCCTCCCCTGCTGGCCTGATCACCCACAACTGCCTTCCCCTGCCGACCATCTTGTGGTGGCCATCTTGTGTGTTGGAGGGATAGTCAATCTGCATATTACCTCTTTATTACAGTATATAGGATGTTCATCAGGGATATTGGCCTGTAATTCTTTCTTTGTAGTATCTTTATCTGGTTTCAAAATCAGCATAATGCCTGCATCAATAAAAGAGCTTAGAAATGTTCCTTCCTCTTGAATTTTTTATAATTGTTTGATGAGGACAGGTGTTAGTTCTTCCCTGAATGCCTGGTGAAACTCCCCTTTGAATCTGTCTGGACCAGGGATTCTGTTTGCTGGGAGTTTTGTGTTTTTAAAAAATATATATTTTTAATTGTTGTTTTGTTTTTTTTTTTACAGAGAGGACGGGAGGAGAGGGATAGAGTTAGAAACATCAGTGAGAGAGAAACATTGATCAGCTGCCTCCCACACAACTCCTTCTGGGGATGTGCCCACAACCAAGGTACATACCCTTGACCGGAATCGAACCTAGGACCTTTCAGTCTGCAGGTCGACGCTCTATCCATTAAGCCAAACCGGTTAGGGCTGGGAGTTTTTTTAAATTATTGTTTCAATTTCCTCAGTTGTTATTAGCCTATTCTGGTTTTCTGATTTTTCCTGATTCTGTTTTTATAAGATTGTAGGTTTTCTAGGAATTTGTCCATTTCATTCAGGTTGTCCAGCTTGTTGGAATATAGTTGATCATAGTACTTGCTTACAATCCTTTGTATTACTGTGGCGTCATGGTTACTTCTCCACTTTTGTTTCTGATTTTATTTATTTGGGTCCTCTATGTTTCTTGATGAATCTGGCTAATGATTTATCAATCATGGTTATCTTTTCAAATGACCAGCTCTTGGTTTAATTGATGTTTATATTGTTTTTGTAGTCTCTATGTCATTTATTTTTACTCTGATCTTTATTTCTTTCCTTCTACCGTGTTTCCCCAAAAATAAGACATCCTCCGAAAATAAGACCTAGCGCATGGAAAGATAAGACATCCCCTGAAAATAAGATCTAGCGCAACTTTGGGAGAAAAAATTAATATAAAACACTGTCTTATTTTCGGGGAAACAAGGTATTTCCTTTGGTCCTTTATTGCTTTTCTCTTTCAAATTCTTTAAGTTGTAGGGTTCAATAGTTTATATTTTTCTTGTTTCTTGAGGTAGGACTGTAGTGTTACAAACTTCCCTCTCAGCACTGCTTTTGCTATGTCTCAGGGATTTTGAGTTGTGTGTTCATTTGTTTCCAGGAAGTTTTATATTGCTTTCTTGATCTCATTGGTAAACCATTCATTATTTAATAATATGCTACTTAGTCTCTATGTGTTTGAACTTTTTGGAGATGTTTTTACTGTAGTTGATTTCTAATTTCATTCTGAGAAGATGCTGTGGTCTGAGAAGATGCTTGATATGATTTCAATCTTCTTGAAATTATAGAGCTTTGTTTTGTGTCCTAACATGATCTACCTTTGTGAATGACCCATGTGCACTTGAGAAGAATGTATATTCTGCAGCTTTGGGGTAAAATGTTCTATAAATGTCAATTAAGTCCACCTGATCCATTGTGTCCTTTAAAGTTACAGTTTCCTTATTAACCTTTTGTCTAGAAGATCTATGTAGTGAAGTCAACGGGGTATAAAGTCCCCTACTATGACTGTATTGTTGTTGATCTTTCTCTTAAAGTCCTCCAGAAGATTTTTAATATATTTATGTGTTCCTATATGGGGTGCATTTATGTTACCAGGGTATATCCTCTTGTTGGAATGATCCCATTAGTATTATGTAGTGAACTTTGTTGTCGCTTGTGATGGCCTTCATTTTGAAGTCTATTTTGTCAGATATGAGTATTGCCACCCCTGTTTCTTTTTCTTTTCCATTTGCATGGAAAGATCTTTTCCCACCCTTCACTTTCATCCTTTTGTGAGTCCTTTATTTTGAGGTGGGTCTCTTTTAGGCAGCATATAGTTGGGTCATATTTTTGTATCCATCAGCTATTCTATATCTTTTGATTGGAGCATTTAATCTATTTACATTTAAGTTTAATACTGATAGGTACTTATTTTTGGCCATTTTAATTTTGCATGCCTAAGTTTCTCTCTCTATTTCATCTGTTCTTAGAGCATTTCCTGCACTGCTGCTTATTGGTGATAAACTTCAACCTTTCTGTCAGGGAAGCTCTTTATTTCACAACCTAGTTTGAATGGTCTTCTTGCTGGATATAGTAATCTTGGTTTCAGATCCTTGCTTTTCATTACCTTGAATATTTCATGCCATTCCCTTCTGGCCCATAGAATTTCTGATGAAAATCTTATGACAGCCTTATGGGAGCTCCTTTGTAGGTAACAAATTGCTTTTCTCTTGCTGCCTTTAAGATTCTGTGTCTTTAATTTTTGGCATTTTAATTATGATGTATCTGGGCATGGGTCTATTCTTCTTGGGTAGGACTGTCTTTGCCTCCCAAATTTGTGTGCCTTTTTTCTTCACCAGGTTAGGGAAGTTTTCAGTCATTATTTCTTCAAACAAGTTCTCTATCCCTTGCTCACTTTCTTTCCTTTCTGGTACACTTATTATGCAAATATTGTTACATTTCATGTTGTTCCATAGATCCCTTAAGCTGTCCTCTTGTTTTTTAATTGTTTTTTTTTTTCCTCTTTGTATCTCTGATTTTTTTTTTTTCTCTACCTGTCTTCTAATTCACTGAACTGATCCTTAGCTTCCCCTAATGTACTGTGTATTCCTTCCAATGTGTTCTTTATTAGTGCTGTCATTCTTTATTTCTGACTGTTCTTTTTTCACTAAAGCCTGATGCACGAAATTCATGCAGGGTGGGGTTGAGCCTGGCTTCTAGCTGAGCAGCACTCCCACTGTGGGAGCGCACTGACCACCACGGGGCAGCTTCTACATTGAGTGAATGCCCCCTGGTGGTCAGTGCATGTCAGAGTGACCCATTGTTCCACTGACCCATTGTTCTCTGGGCTTTTATATACATAGATAGTTATATATCTTTTTTCATGCTGTTAAGCATCTTTGCCATCATTATTCTGAACTCTATTATCAGATGAATTTCTTATCTCCATTTCATTTATCTCTTCTGGAGAATTCTTTTGTTCTTTCATTTGGGGGTTGTTTTTTTGTCTCCCCACTTTGGCTACCTGTTTGGGTTTGTGACTATGTATCAGGTAGATCTACTACACTTCCCAATCTCTAGTGCAGGATGGTGTCAAACACTGTTTCTGACTAATTTAGATTAGGCAAAGACTCAAAGCCTCCAGAGTCCCACCTTTGCCTGCAGATTAATTGGATTCAGTCTTGAGTAGCCCTCAGGCAACTGTCCACAGGTATGTTGAGAGATTTTCCAACAGGATAAAGAAATTGCTTCTGTCTGGAGGCTAATTATTATTCTCAGTATCTTAATGGGCCTCAGAAACTACACACTGTACAGCATGGATTTTCCAATAGTGTGGTTTAACTGTCTTCCCCCAGGCAAAAACCACCTGGATAGAAATGGTTTGCCTGAGAAGGATGACCTCTTCAGTGTGAAGGAATAATTCAGCACAGGAAACCAGGGTATCTGACTTCTGAGCTCTAACTTCAGAGCCCACAACCCTAGCTTCTGCTCACACAGCTCCTGTCTATTCTGCCCTCCTCATACAAGAGCTCAAGGTGAGTGGCTGCACACGAAGTTTGTGTGTTGGCCCTTTAAGAGGGTGCCTGAATTTCCAGCCGTCTCTCCCTAGCAGACAGCAACCCTGCTGCTTTTCATATGCAGATGTTCTCTGTTCTGGTGCTCTCTGCTGGGGGGCCCTTCTTGGGGATTAGGCCCAAATTTCTCAGTGGCACCCCCCCACACACACACACAGTTATCTCTCTCTGGAACTGCAGCTGCTGCCTGTGGGAATCTGGACAGCCCTTTCACACCCCCACTCTCCCTGGTAGTATCTATGCAGTCTCCACTTTCCATCTTTGATTATCAGGGTTCTCTCCAGTTATTCTTCATTTGAATATTGAGGGTGTTTTTAAAAATCCAATTAATTAATTAATTTATTGTATTATAGTTGTAATTCCAGCTTGGTCTTGGTCCTGGGTTGGTATAGCACCCACTTAGTCCCCTGCTGTTTTTAATCTCCTCTGCAGGATGTCACTTTACAGAAGCAATATTTGCTGTGCCATTGTTACAGTGGTGGGTGGTAGTGTGCCCAGGTCATACAGTAGAGCTGGATGCAGGTTTGGTGGGTGGCCCAAAAGGAGTGTTGAATTTTTGCTACATAGTCACGAACTTATGGGTTTAGATGTAAATTCTCTGGTAACTGAGCACACCCAGCTGAACAAGCCTCCCAAAATGAACTTACAGAGCTCATTGGCAGTTGGACCCATATCTGAGCTCTCCCTGCCACACTGAGATAGTCCTTACTGAAGAATAGATCATTCCTAAACCAGAAAAAGAGGTTGCACAGAAGAAAGAGATATCCCTGAAGAAACAATAACTTATGACTAAAGAGTAAATTCATTATAAGTAAATGCTAATACAAGTTAAAAGTATAGCACATATAATTATATATTTCCTGATAATAAATTATCGTTCTGGCATGTATTTACTATACTATACTTTTTAATTGATATTTTAGAGTGCACTCTTTCTACTTATAAAAAGAACGTTTTCTGTAAAACGGTATGCTATAATATGCAGGCAGTAGCTCAGTACATCTCAAGCTTACAATGTTTCTTTACTAGATAATTTTTTCTTGTGCTTGACTTAATCTAATGTTGTTTTGCATAGTGACATGCTATACAGATTTGTAGCTCTAGAGCAACAGGCTCTACCATAAAGATGTATATATAGTAGGCTAAACCATTTAGGCTTGTTTAACTACACTCTACAATGTTCGCAATATGATAAAACTGCCTAAAAATTCATTTCTCAGATAGTATCTGCATTGTTCAGTGTCGACTGTCTGTATAAAATCACAACCAGAACACTGACATTGATACAATCCACTGCCCTTATTTGGATTTACCATCTTACTTAAGGTCTATACAATTTTACTATGTGCATAGGCTCATGTATCCACCATTATAAAAAAAGACTAGAGGCCCGATGCATGAAATTCATGCCAAGGGGCAACGGGCCCTCGCAACCTCGGCTGACCCTCACAGCCCCAGCCAGCCCTCATAGCCCTTCGCAGCCCCAGTTTCATCTAGAAGGTCATTCGGACGGTCGTTCGGTCTAATTAGCATATTAGCTCTTAATTATATGGACCCAGGGTATGAATTCATGCACCTTGAAAGGAACTGTGGGCTGCAAGGCTGTGGTGGGCAGAGGGGTGGGTCTCAGTCCATCCACCGCATCCCCGCGAGGTCCCTTCTGCCATGGCGCCCCCAGTCTACTGTCTGCTGACAGCCCCACTCCCACCACCACCACTCCCACATGCTACTGGCTCAAAGCAATTAGGGCTGGCGCCAGCAGCAGATGCAAGCAGAGCCATCGCTGATGGCCGGCCCCAATCGCTCCTCAGGAGCAGGGGAAGGTGGAGGAGCCCTGAGGAATGATTGGAGACGGCAGCTGCCACTTGCACCCGCTGATGGTGCAGAGCGATTGGGGCTGGCACCTGGCACTGCAGTGGGTGCAATTGGTGGCTCTGGTGCTGGCAGTGGGTGTGCGTGGGGCCAGGGCTGACAGCAGGTGCAAGCGGCGGCAGCAGGTGCAAGCGCCAGGTGGGACTGCGATGCGCGAGAGCAAAAAATTTTCAGTAACCACCAGCGGCTTGCCCCAATGACAGCGACCAGTGCCCCACCTTGGTCTGGCACCCTTCCTCACCTGCTCCACCATCCTGTGGCCGAGTGCCATGTTCTGTGCTCTGCCACCTTCTGCCGACACCCACCATGTTCCACGCATGCCCCCTGGTGGTCAGCACACGTCATAGTGATCGGTTGTTCAGTTGTTTCACCGTTCGGTCTATTTGCACATTAGGGTTTTATATATAGAGATACTAAACAATACCAAAAACAGAAAATGCCCTCCTGCTGCCCTTTTCTAAGCAAAACCACCTTCCTGTCCCCATATTTAACTCTTACAACCACTAATATGTCCTCCATTTCTAAAATTTATCATTTCAAAACTGTTATGTAAATGGAATTATATAGTATATAACTTTTTCTGTGTGGCAGGCTTTTCCTGTAGCATAATCTCCTGAAAATTCATGCAACTTGTCGCTCCTATCAACAGTTTGTTTCTTTTTATTGTTGAGGGGTATTTCGTCCTATATATTTACCTTTTAAAGGACATCTGGATTGTTTTCAGGTTTTAGCTATTACAAATAAAACTGATATAAACATTCATGTACAGGTTTCATAGGAATACCCATTTTCACTTCCTTGGGATAAATGCCTAGAATTATCATTGATGGGTTGCATACTTTCCAGAGTGTACCATTTTACATTCAACCAGCAATGTATGAATGATCCAGTTTATCTGCATCATCCCACCAGCATTTGGGGTTACTATTTTTAAATTTTAATGATTCTAATAGATACCTAATTGATTTTAGTCTGTATTTCCCTGATTAATACTCATCACCATAATTATGACCCATTTGCATAACCCCTTCAATAAAATGTATCTTCATCTCTTTTGTCCATTTTCTAACTGGTTTGCTTTTTTAACTGTTGAAGCAAACATTGCTTCAGTTTGATAGAATTATACAATACAATAAGTAATCCCTTAACGTCATCAACAGGTTCTGCAACTTCAAATAAAAAAACATAAAACCTATTTTACCACTGGTTAATTGATATAAACAAGAGTTAAGTTCCTATGCATCTAATCAATGTTATAATGATATGACACTGAAGTAAATGAGGTTAAACAAAATGATATTATAAGAGGATCTGTTGTATATGCTGGATACCAGTCCTGTGTTGGATTTGAGATTTTCTTCCAATCTCTACAGTTTGTCTTTTTATACTCTCCACATGGGCTTTCAGAGCAAAAATTTTAAATCCATTTATGGATTATACTTTTGTGGTCAAGTCTACAAAATCTTTTCGTGGCTCTAGATCCCTGAGATTTTCCTCCATCCTCCATCCAAACATTTCATAGTATTATGCTTTATATGTAAGCCTAGGGTCCAGTTTGTGTGTTTTTAAGAAAGTGTGAGATTTAGGTTGATGTTTGTTTTGTTTTTTTGCCTATGGGTGTCCAACTGTTCTAGTATTATTTGTTGAAAAGCCTAGCCTTCCTCCATTAAATTAGTTTTGCATCTCTGACAAAAATCATCTGGATGTCTTTTTGTGGGCTCTACCTTCTGTTCCACGGATCTATACATCTATCCTTATTCAAATACGACACAGTATTCATTATTATAGCTTTTCCATAGTCTTAATATTGGATATGGCAACTGCTCATATTTTTTTTTATTAGGATTCTTTTTAACTCTTCTGTGACTTCCCATATACATTTTAGAATAAGCTTGTCTATGACTACAAAAAACACTGCTTCAATTTTAATAGCAAATGCACTAAACCAACTGGTCAATTTGAGAATAGGCATCTTTACTATGTTGAGTCTGTCAATCCATGACCAAAGGATATGTCTCTCCAATTACTTGAATCTTGTTTGACTTCTTTTATCAGCATTTCATAATATTCAGAATACATATCCTATACATGTTTGGTTCAGTTGGGGCTGATCAATCAGGCTGGTCGGCTGTGGGGAGGGACTGCAAACAGTCGGCTGGTCCTGCCCCCAATCAGCTCCTGCCCCCTGATTGAACTCCTGGTCGAACTTCTGGTCAAGGGAACAATTTGCATATTGGCCTTTTACTTTATATAAGATTTTAATATAACGTGCCAAAGTAAAAAATGCCAGTGATAGGTTTTGGACTCATTTCCAACTTATGAGGGCATTACTCACTTAACTTTTATATTGAAAAGCACTTATAACAATGGTTAAGAGCTCAGTTCTGCCATTTATCAGCTGTGTGATTGATTTTAGGCAAGTTATTTAATTCCTATGTAACTGCTTATAACATAAAACAGAAGTACTAACTTCTATATAAATGTTAATGCATAAAAGCCTATTTAAATAGCAAAGTAAGAGACAAAAGGGGTTAAACAAAAAGAGTTTGATCTTTTGAGTTGTCTTTTTTTCTCCTGGTTTTTTGTTGTTGTTGTTAATCCTAACCCGAGGATATTTTTCCATTGATTTTTTTTTTTTTTTTTTTTTTTTTTTTTAAGGTAGTTTGGAAGAGAGAAGACAAGACAGTGAAACATCCCTCCTGCATGCACCCAGGGCAGGGAAGGAGTCTGCAACCAAGGGTACATCCTTTTACCAGAATTGAACCTAGGACCTTTTGGTCTGCGGGCCAATGCTCTATCCGTTGAGCCAAACGAGCTAGGGCAATCTTTAAAGTTTTGATTAAGCAATTGCTCTACATAAGTTACTATGTAAAGTTTTATGAGTGCAGACATAAAACAAAAATACAATAGCAGTCTTCAAGAGCTGCAGGATTTGGTTGTGTGGGAGAAAAAACAGAAAAGAAAAAAAAAAAGAGTTTAAGGCCAGTAAAACAGTACATATTAGTAATGAGCTTTTACCCTCAACTTCAGTGCTATTCAAAATATGGTTCTTGGACTGGCTAAAAGTCTTTGAACTATCTGTTACAGGTCTGCTACCAGACAGGAGTTTGTGCCAGAAATCACCTATGAAACTATTATGCACTTTAGTTCTGTGATTTATTTAGGCAAAAGACTTTCTTGGTAAAGAAGCAGTGCCTTGTTTAATATACTGACACAAGTCCCCTAATTTATCCCAGGACTTCTGAATTGCACCGTTCTATATCTAAGGTATTTTCACAAAACTTCAATAAATGATTTAACCCTTTGCACTCCGAACCATTCTGGACATTGGCTACTCGACGCTACTTTGCGGCGGAAACGTGCGTTGAATTAACTCAATTCCCCGTAATCACTAATAAACTGCAATGTCCCCCCTGAGAGGGGACATCCGAGTGATATGCTAAAATTCCGATGTCCCCTGAGGGGGGGCAGCGGAGTGCAAAGGGTTAAATATAAGCAACACTTTAAGATATAATAACTCAATTTAATTTCTGATTATTAACATTTAATGAGTGACAATGACATGTCCAGAACCTGACTAAGCATTGTGGAATAAGCTGGGAGGGAGACTTGGGAATATCTAAGGTCGGAGTGGCAGGTGTGGTGGAGGGGGGGTGGGCGGTAGAGGACTGGTTATTACCTTCATTTTAGAATTGTGTAATCTAAAAGAAATGGGTAGAGCTCATCTATGAAACTCTTGGAACTAGCTCTATTTTCTTGTATTTTCAAGAATCTCAATGTCAGTAATAACACTGTGATTTTCTATTCAATGGAGATACAGAAATAGTAAGACTAAAGTCAGAGTTAAATACTGATGATAAAGAGTGGGTTAAAGAGTGGAGGAATCTTCTCTTGAAGGGATCTCCACACCTCTGTAGAATCATATCAAAAGCAATTAAGCTTTGTCTGAAATTTAGGCTTTGTTTCAGGAAGGGTTGGCTCACTTTTTGCTGCTTATTCAGGGAATTCTGACATGTGAAATAAGGGACTGCTTGAGATTTCTTTAGTAAATTTTATTTTTGGTCGTCCTATAGGATGTTCAGGAACTAACTGCGGTAAGTGCAAAAGAAAATATATGTAGAGATAAGAGTCTGTAAGTTAACCAATGTGGATATTAAAAATCATGCTCTGGCCGAAACCGGTTTGGCTCAGTAGTAGAGCGTCGGTCTGCAGACTGAAAGGTCCCAGGTTCAATTCTGGTCAGGGGCATGTACGGTTGTGGGCACATCCCCTGTAGGGGGTGTGCAAGAGGCAGCTGGTTGATGTTTCTCTCTCATCGACATTTCTAGCTCTCTTTCTCTCTCCCTTCCTTTCTGCAAAAAATCAATAAAATATCTAAAAATCATGCTCTGCCTTGGCCAGGTTGCTCAGTTGGTTAGAACGTCATCCTGATTTGCCAAGGTTGTGAATTGGATCCTGGGTCAGGGCAAAAACAAGAATCAACCAATGAATGCAGTGATAACTGGAACAAAATCAATCAATCTCTTTCTCCCAGCCCCTTTCTCTTCCTCCCTCCCTCTCTCTCTGTCAATAAATACACACACACTCTGACAAGCAAGTATTTTTTTTTTTTTTTTTTTTTTTTTGGCTTAAAACAACAATAATTTATTTTCTCACAATTCTGGAGGCTAGAAGTCTGAAATCAAGATTTTGACATGGATGTTAATATAGCTAAACATTTCTCTGGTAACTTTTATTTTTATTTATTTATTTATTTATTTATTTAATAAGTTTTTATTTTTCATATTATTACAAATGTTCCTTCCCCCCCCCCCACCATTGCTCTCCTCCACCAGGTTCCCACCCCACCCTCTGCCCTTTCCCCTCTCCCCATTGTCCTCATCCATAGGTGCACAGTTTATGTTCAGTCTCTTCCCACGCCCCCCTCTCCCCTTTTCCCCAAGAATCGTCAGTTCACTCCCCTTCCATACCTCTGATTCTATTATATTCAACAGTTAATATTGTTCATCAGATTTTTTTAATTTCCTTGGTTTTTAGATTCACTTGTTGATAATTACGTATTTGTTGTTCATAATTTTTATCTTTGTTTACTTTCTCTTCTGAAAGAACCCCCTTCAGCAATTCATATAATTCTGGTTTGGTGGTGATGAACTCCTTTAGCTTTTTTTTATTAGTGAAGCTCTTTATCTGGCCTTCGATTCTGAGTGATAGCTTCGCTGGGTAGCTTATTTTTGGCTGTAGGTTCTTGCTATTCATCACCTTGTATATTTCTTGCCCTTCCCTTCTGGCCTGCATGGTTTCTGTTGAGAAGTCAGCTGACAATCGTATAGGTGCTCCTTTATAAGTTACTACCTTCTTTGCTCTTGCTTCTTTTAATATTCTCTCTTTATCTTTTGCTCTTGGAATTTTAATAATGATGTGTCTCGGTGTGGTCCTCTTTGGATTCCTTTTGTTTGGAGTTCTGTGCACTTCCTGGACTTGTAAGTCAAATTCTTTCACCAGGTGGGGGAAGTTTTCTGTCACTATTTCTTTCAGTATGTTTTCGATATCTTGCTCTCTCTCATCTTCTGGAACCCCCATAATTCTGATGTTGGTTCGCTTGAAGTTGTCCCAGAGGTTTCTTACATTATCTTCAATTTTCTGGATTCTCTTGCCTTCTAGCTTCTGTGGAGGAGTGTCTTCTGGCTCTTTATGTTCCAAATCTTTGACTTGATTCTTGCGATCTTCCCTTCTGTTTTTAGGACTCTGTAGAATATTTTTTATTTCAGACAATGTATTCTTTATTTCTTGTTGTTCCCTTATCATTTCTTGATGGTCTCTTTTCATATCCTCATAGGCCTTATCCATCTTTTCTAGGAAATTCTTGAAAAACCTTATAAGCGTAGATTTGAACTCTATATCCAGACGCTTTTTGTCCTCCATTTCTTTCGTTTGTGATCTATTTTGTTGTCGCATTTCGCAGTTACAGATGGGACGGGATTTCAGGGTGGAGCCTGCAGCTTTGGCTTCCGTCAGCCCCGCCCTATGCGGGTCCTTCAGTGCTCACTGCCGGCGCCTCTGAGAGAAAGGTGCCCTCGATTTTTGCCTGCTGCCAAACAGTCTATGCTCTCCCCCAATGAGCCCGGTATTGGGGTTCAGTTCAGTTGGAAGTGGAGTTGGAGGTGGCGTTCACAGCAGTCTGAAGCCCCAGTCTCCTTCCCGTCAGGGCAATCCCGCGGCACAGCCGACCGTCCCTTCTCTGGGGGCAGTGTGCGCGCCTCCGGGACCTCCTTTCTCCGTTACCCCGGGGTTCCGACTTACAGCCCAGCTCCCTATGGCTGAGCCTGAGTCCCCGGGGTCTGGCCCAGAACGGTGGTTCAGAGCAGTCAGGGGCCCAGCACAGTCGGAGTTTTCTCTCCTTCCCGCTTGGGAACGCCCGCCAGGCACTCGGCCTCCCTCCTCTCTGGCTCAGTCCTCTCCGCGCGCGCTGCGTGTCTCCGTACCTTGGGCTTTTACAGCTCCTCCGTGCTTCCTTCTGGTTTTCTCCTTGCTTCTTGTTGTAGGATTTCCAGTCAGTCGACTTTCCTGTAGTTCTGGGTAATGTCCATTTTATATTTTAGTTGTATTTTATTAAAATTGTTGTGTGCGGCTGCGGCTAGTTGCCTACCCGAGCAGCCATCTTGGATTCTCCAGTATTTTTAACTCTATAAATTAACTATAGAAGGCAATACAGTCAGAGAGGGAAGAACAAGTAACAAATATAAGTAAGTAGCTTAAATTTAGAAGCATACTAAAAGAGCCAAAAAGCTTAAAACAAGGGGAGGAGTATGAATAATACCAAGTCCAATATAAAAGTTTTATAAATTGTATTCCAAACATGAAATGTTAAGGAAAAGCAAAGGCCCACATGTGGCGATAGCTAGTATAATGTTAACAGATGACAATAAATAAGTACTTTACTTCAATTTTATTCTTATTGTCTCTCTTAAGGAGAATGATCTTTAAATAATAAATGAAAAGCCAGATACAAAAGGGCACACACCATTCTATTTATACTAGCGGCCTGGAGCACAGATTCCTGCACCAGTGGGGTCCCTCAGCCTGGCCTGTGGGGATGGGGTCAAACAAGCTCTCCAACATCCTCCAAAGAGCCCCAGATTGCAAGAGGGTGCAGGCCAGGCCGAGGGACCCCAATGGGTATGATCGGTCCGAGGAAGGACTGTGGGAGGGCTGCAGGGCATGTCCAGCCCATCTCAACAGACCCCAACAGGAAGCTAACCTAAGGGTCAGAGTGTCTGTCTCCTGGTGGTCAGTGTACATCATAGCAACTGGTCGAACAGTTGAACGAACAGTTGGACACTTAGCATACTAGGCTTTTATTATATAGGATAAAGTTCAAAATATGAAAAATAATTCATAGAGTAACAAACCAAGATAATGGTCTTCGGGGGAAAGTAGTAATCCATAAGGGGCCTTAGGATACAGGTAATGTTCTTGATTTAGAAACTGGTTACACAGATGTGTTCACTTTGTGAAATTCATCAAGCTGTACACTTAAGAAGTGTTAACTTTTTTTGTATGTATGCTATATATTAATAAAAAGTTACAAAGGAAAAGAAAAGCTAAGATCAAAATGTTAAGATTGGCAAGGAGCTCATCTTACTCACTGTATTAGGTAGGCTAAGGCTTAGTTCACATCTCTGGTACAAATGACCCAAGGATATGAAAAATGTTAAAAATATGACTGCCCAAACATTGTTGTTAATTTATAAGTATCCATGAAGAAGTTAAGTAACTGAAAGAACAATGAAATTAGCAGATACTTTTCTTTTTCTTTTTTATTAAAAAAAAAAGTTTATTGTTGAGAATATTACAGATGTCCCCTTTCTTCCTTCCTATTGCTCCCCTACACCTAGTTCCCACCCCACTCCAGACCTTCACCACCCTATTATCTGTGTTCAGAGTCATACATATCCTATCTAATAAAGATGGATATGCAAACTGACCATAACTCCATGACAAAGATGGTAGTGCCCACAGCCAATTAGGAGGTAAAATGCAAATCGACATGACAAGGCGAGAGGCTGGAGCTAAGGTGGAAAGGTGGCTCTGGGGTGGAGCAAAGGCAGAACCGGCAGCCAGGAGAAGGAAGGCCGATGCTTGCATGAATTCTACTTAATAAGAGTAATATGCAGATTGACTATCATTCCGACACACAAGATCAAGATAGGTGCCTCCATGTGGACACAAGATGGCCACCACAAGATGGCCAGCAGAGGAGGACAGTTGGGAGGGAACAGGCCTACAAGGGAGGGCAGTTGTGGGTGATTAGGCAAGAAACGGAGGCAGTTGGGAGGCACCAGGCCTGCAAGGGAGGGCAGTTGGGAGTGACCAACCTGCAGGGGAGGGCAGTCAGGGGTGACCAGACAGGCAGAGGAGGGAAGTTGGGGGCAAACAGGATGAGGGCAGTTGGGAGTGACCAACCTGCAGGGGAGCAGTTAGACATCAATCAGGCTGACAGGCAGAAGCGGTGAGGGGCAATCAGACAGGCAGGCAGGCAGACGAGCGAGCAGTTGGGAGCCAGCAGTCCTGGATTGTGAGAGGGATGTCCGACTGCCCATTTAGGCCTGATCCCACCGGCTGTTGGACATCCCTTAAGGGATCCCAGATTGGAGAGGGTGCAGGCTGAGCTGAGGGACATCACCATCCTCACCCCCACCCCCATGCATGAATTTCATGCACGGGGCCTCTAGTCTTCTATAGTATGCATATAAGATCTTTGGTTAATCTCTTCCTGCAACCCCCTCACCAATTCCCTCTGAGATTTATCAGTCTGTTCCATGCCTATATTTTACTCATCGGTTTATTTTGCTCATTAGATTTCTTGTTTAGTTATTTTGATTTTTTAGACTCAATTGCTGATAGATATGTATCATTGCCATTTTTATTGTTCATTATTTTTTATTTCTTCTTCCCCTTCCCCTTTTTCTTCAAGAATACCCTTCAACATTTCATTTAATACTTATTTGGTGATGAATTCCTGTAGCTTTTTCTTGTCTGTGAAGCCCTTTAACTGACCTTCATTGAAAATGATAGCTTTGCTGAGTAAAGCAATTTTGGTTGTAGGTCCTTGCTTTACAGGACTGAATAGTTCTTGCCACTCCCTTCAGGCCCGCATAGTTTCTATTGAGAAATCAGCCAACAATCGTATTGGTGCTCTCTTGTAGGTAATAACTGCTATTCTCTGGCTGCTTTTAAGAGTCTCTCTTTGTCTTTAACCTGTGGCATTTTAATTATGATGTATCTTGGTGTGGGCCTCTTTGGGTTCCTCTTGTTTGGGTCTCCATGCTTCCTGGACTTGTTAATCTGTTTCTTTCACCAGATAGGGGAAGTTTTCTGCCATTATTTCCTAAAATAGGTTTTTAATATCTTGCTCTCTCTCTTTTCTGGCACCCCCCATAATGCAAATGCTGGTATACTTGAAGTTGTCCCAGAGGCTCCTTCCACTATTTTAATATTTTTATGTTTTTTGATTAAATAATTCTTTATTATTGAAAGTACTACATATGTCCCACCCCCATTGACTCCCCTCTAGCTATCTTCATATTTGTTTATTCTTTTTTCTTTTTGACCTTATGATTGTTTTTGTTTGTTTTTTGGAATCCTCTACTATTGAATTCCTGTAAATTATTCTTTATTTCAGTTAGTGTATGCTTACTATCTGTCTGGTCCTTTTTCATGTCTTTGAAATTCTAATATTCTTGTGAGTCTCACTAAGTCCTGTCAAGCTCTCATTAAGATCCTTGAGCAACCTTATAACCATTGTTTTGACTCTGTACCCAGTAATTTGCTTGCTTCAATTTCTTTCATTTATAACATGTTTCTTTGTCTCTGCATTTTGGCTGCTTCCCTGTGACTGTTTCTATATATTAGGTAGAGTATTATGTCTCCTGGAATTGAACGGTTAAAGTAGCCTGTGTAGTAGGTGTCCTGAAGGTCCCAATGACTCAGCCTCCCAGTCATCTGAACTGGGCCCTCTAGGTGCACCTCTGTGTAGGCTGTGTGCACTGTCTTGTAGTTGAGACTTGATTGCTGTTGGTGTTACTGGGAGGAATTGATCTCCAGGCCAATTGACTGTGAGGACCAGCTGCATCTACTGGAAGAGCTGCTGTGCAGAAAACACCCCTATGTATCTGATAGGGTCTGAAGCTGCCTGACAGGTGCACTGGCTCTGGGAGGTGCAAAGTTACCTACTGCTTGGGGCCATCCGGCAGGAGTGACAAAGAGATCTGCAGATGGCTGCTATTGTATTGGGTTTGGAAGTGCCCAAATGAGGCCCAACTGTGAAGCAAGACAGGCTGGTGCTAGTGCTGGGCCTATAGCCTCTTATGCTGATGCCAGTTGCTGCTTGTTAGAGAGACTTTTAGAAAAATCTGAAGCCTGAACCAGGATAGACCATTCATATGGAAAAGCTGCTACGAACAGCTTGGGTGGGGCTTCAAATTGGATAGGTTGGGTTCTCAGGGAATCACCAGGGTGGAGTGAATAGTGTGGGCTACACTGTCAGCACTGCAATGGGGGAGATTCCAGAACAGGAACAATGAACCCTGTCTGGGAGAAAGCCACCCCTGAGTTCTTGCCCTGATGCCAGACAATCTAGTTCCTCCCCATCAGCCACTACCTGGTGCTGGAGCTCAGAAGTAGTAGGATCATGTAAGTTTGTGTGTCAGCCCTTTAAGAGAAACTTCTGGGTCTCTAGGGGCCTCCTTGTCACCCGCTGGTTTTTACAGCCCAAAGTTATAGGGACGTCCTGAGCTGGGGGTCTGGTGTGGGGATGGCACAGGAGTCCTCTGCAGCCAAAATTTTAAAAACATGTCACACCCAGGTGTCAGACCAGCCCGTTCTGGGCCTCTTTCCCTCCTACCAATCTCGAAATACTTTCTTTACTTCTCTAGTTGTAGGATTTTCATTCAGCAACATTTCTGAATGATGGTTGTTCTATATTTACTTGTAATTTTAATGTGGTTGTGGTAGGCAGCAAATACTGGCGTTTACCTATGCTGCCATCTTGATTCTCCCCCAGCTACTTTTCAAATTTTATAAAAAATAGTGTATTTTTATGCTATGTGGTCTTAGAAATGACCACTAACTTGCCATATTATTTTCATTATCCAAGTTATATAGAACTTTAACATTAGAAAAAATATCCTCATTACATGTCAATCATCCTTACCTTTCGTAGTTCAACTGTCACTTCATTTCTGTGTCTTCGCATTGTCTAAAAAGAAAAAGATTACATTAAGTATCTAAATATTGATACTGTTAGTATATAAATTAAGGTCTTAGGCAATTAAAATTTTAAGAAATTTTTTGAGAATTGATCAGTTTTAGACTTTAAATAATAAACTAAAGGAGGTTAAAAGCCAAACCTGTCTATGTTACTGCATATCTACTGGTTAATTATATGGGGAGTGAGGAGGTGTGGCTTGGCTGCCTTTCCTTCCCCTTTCCTAACTGCACCCAGGCTTACTGTAGAGAACTGTATACTCTCCCTTGTGTAGTCTTGATGGAACTGCCTATTGATGAATCTCTACTAAGTTAAGTAAGGCATGCGACTCAAAAACATGAACAGAACTCTATTCCCCATAACTCTGCACCTTGAGGTAAGTGGGAAGGAAAAAATAGCAGCACTGGACCAGGCATAATAACGCCTATGTCCTGACCTTGCTCTATTTCTAGTTATCTGGTCTGCCTATCCATAATTATGAACTACCCCATATTTCCCTGGTTTTGCTTAAGTCAGGACTGGTTTTTGATGTTTGCAACCAATGAAGTCTATCTCAAACAATTCATGTTTTTAAAAAGAAAACGACTCACTGTCATGGCCTTAAAAACCACAAGAAAATGAAAATAAGTTTGGGAAGATAGTTTGTATCAAAAGGTAAGAAATATTTTTTAATTTTCTAACAGTTTACCAGGCACATCTTATCAGAAATTATTGAAATGATTAGATATCCTCTCTTCCCTTGATGTACTGATATAATGAACTAGTGGCCCAGTGCATGGATTTGTGCACATTGAAAGGAAATTAATTAAAAGAAATACCTATATTCTTAAAAATATATATTTTATTGATTTTGTACAGAGAGGAAGAGAGAGGGATAGAGAGTTAGAAACATCGATGAGAGAGAGTCATCGATCAGCTGCCTCTTGCACACCCCCTACTGGGGATATGTCCGTAACCAAGCTACATGCCCTTGATCGGAATCGAACCCGGGACCTTTCAGTCCCCAAGCCGACACTCTATCCATTGAGCCAAACCGGTTTCGGCTAAAAGAAATATTTTACTATCGCTATTCCCTTTCTCTATAATAGAGGTGTCAATCAAATTCATGATTGACAACGACAGATCACATGTGCGACTGGCGCCAGTGAGAGCTTTATATATATAGGTAAACTTGCTTAATTAGACCTGCTTTCTAATTTAGCTCAACTTTTTCCAGCCCAGTGAAGTACCCCAACTTCTCTTTCAGGTAATTATAACACAGCAGTAAATATCATCATGAAACAGATTATTATTATAGATGACACAAGGAGAACAAAGGGTAAAATATTTAACTGCAGCAGTGTTTGACTATAGCCTGTGCAGTGAGAAAACCTGAAGTCATTATTAAGTTCCACCATTTCTTACTTCTTTTCATTTGGGTCAAGTTCCTAAGCTTTCTAAATCTCTGTTTTCTGGCTAATAATAAGAAAATGGGATTCCAGCGAGTCTCCTATCTACTTCAGGACTTCTATAAGGATCAAACGAAATGGGGCACGGGAAATGCTTCACAGACATTTGGTAAAAGTGTGAAACGTTTGCACCTGGCTATAAAGCAAGTTGTATTCCTAGACTGAAGAAACTGCAAGGAGGCTAGTAGCTAGGGAGAGGAAGATGGGCGTTGCTATGTGACATCATTACCCGACACCCATAGCCACAGTTGCCAGGTTGGGCTGTGGGCCGCATATTGCACCATGGGGGTCTCAGCAGGGTTGGTTGTGACTTGGTGGGCTGTCTCTCTGGGGTGGTGGCAGGGCCTGTGTCCTACTTGGGGGAAGCCGAGTGTTGCTATGTAGGTGGCAGGTCTGTAGTGCTGTTTCTACAAATGACCAGTGCATATCATATCAGGTCTGTAAATAACCAGTGCATATCATAGTAGCTCCTGCATTGAGCGTCTGCCCCTGGTGGTCAGTGCGTGTCACAGTGACTGATTGGACACAGCATATTAGCCTTTTATATACAAACTAGAGACCTGGTGCACAAAATTCATACATGGGGGGGAGGGGTTTCTCCTCAGCCCAGCCTGCACCTTCTCCAATCCATGACCCCTTGGGGGATGTCTGACTGCTAGTTTAGGCTCTGGGATCGGGGCCAGATATTTCCTCTCACAATCCTGGACTGCTGGCTCCTAATCGCTCGCCTGTCTGCCTGCCTGGTCACTCTTAATTTCCCCCCTCCCCGCAGCTGGCCTGGTTGCCCCTGACCCCTGCTACTGGCCAGGTTGCCCCTAACTGCCACCAGCAGCCAGCTAAGTTGCCCCCAACTGCCCCCTCTCTGCCAGCCTGGTCGCTCCTAACTGCCCCCCCCCCCCCACCGGTCTGGTCATCCCTCACTGCCCTCCAGTCTAATCACCCCCAACTCCCTCCCCCCCACTGGCATGGTTGCCCCTCACTGCCCCCCCAACTGTCCCCCTGCCAGTCTGATTACCCCAAACTGTGCCCCTTCTCTCTCCCCCCCCCCCCCCCCCCCGCTAGCCTGGTCGCCTCCAAATGCCCCCCTCTGCCGGCCTGGTCGCCCCCAACTATCCCCCTCCCCTGCCGGCCTGATCACCCCACACAGGCTGCTTGTTCAGTTATTTGGTCGGCCCTCACTAATCCCCTCTGCTGGCCTGGTCATAGGCTGCCATCTTGTGAGGGTGTGAGGTTTAATTTGCATATTACCTCTTTGTTATAAAGGAGATATATATATATAAAAAATTCCATTACATATACTAGAGGACCAGTGCATGAAATTCGTGCAAGAATAGGCCTTCATGGCCATGGTCCGGCTGCCTGGGTCCATTCCTCGCAACGTAGTGGCTGCCTCCATCCCATGGCTGCAGCTCCAGCTTCGTCCAAAAGAACGTCTGGTCTAATTAGCATATTATGCTTTTATTACTACATTTTACTATAGACTCCTTTGTTATGGTATCTCTGTAAAATTTTACTACACTGCATTAATAAATTAATTCCCTTTTAGGGGAAAAAATCAGATGGAAACCAAATTATGTTGAAATATTACTCTAGATTAAACTTACACTTAAATATATAGACATATATCAAATGTAAATAAAACTGCCAAACAACCCTGGCCAGTGTGCTTTAGTTAGTTGGAGCAATGTCCAGAACACCAAAAGGTGATGGGTTCAATTGGCACATGCCCATGTTGTGGGTTTGAGCTCCAGTCAAGTCAGCAAACAATCGATGTTTCTTTCTGTCCCTCCCCTTCCCTCCCTCTCTCTAAAATCAATGAAAACATTTCCTCATGTAAGGATTAAAAACAAAAACAAACAAAACCCTGCCAAACAAAATGCATATTAGTAGCATTCATTTAACGTGATGGAATGATGCATTGGCAAAACTATTATCATTAATAGGGTTCAACAGTAGAAAGAGCTTTGAATCTAATTTTATATTTAGTATGTTTTTGTGTTTTGACTTCAATACTATTAATATAGAATATTTTCTGTATAAATTCATCATATAAAATGGTAATAAATGTTGAGCAATCTTCAAATACCAATATTAATGAAGTATTACTTGATAACTCTGTAAACTGTCTTTATTCACTTAAAGATTAGAACTGCACCATCGTTAAAATTTGCCTATATGAATAGCTAATCCAATTATTACTAGAACTGAGAAGAAAAAACATGTTCATTGGGATAACTACTACATTTAATTATCCTTTCCAAAATATGACCAAATTATTGCTATATTATAATTCACATTCAAATACTTCAACAAAGCTCTAGCTCACGTGTCAAACACAAGGCCCGCGAGCCAAATCCAGCCCGCCAGGCCTTGCAATGTGGCCCGCACCGCGCTGTCATCACTGCACCCCGCTGTCAGTTTATGACATTGTCAGTTTATGACTGTTCAGTAAACCATTCGGCCTGCGATTTAGGCTGGATTTTAGATTTTGCCCCCTTCTCTGATTGAGTTCGACACCCCTACTCTAGCTGGTTAGGCTCAGTGGTTAGAGTGTTGGCCTACAGACTGAAGGGTCTTTCTCAGGTTCAATTCCAGTCAGGGACATGTACCTTGGTTACAGGCTCAGTTACCAGCCTGGGTTGGGGCACGTGCAGGAGGCAACCAATCGATATATATCTCTCACATCGATGTTCTTCTCTTTGTGTCTCTCCCTCTCCCTTCCATTCTCAATGGAAAAATATCATCTGGTGAGGATAAACAGCAACAAAAACAAAAACCTTTCAGCATGGATAGAGTTAACTTTTAATGTACCCTAAAATTGAGAATCCACACTTCAGAAGTTGTTAGCATTTTAAGCATCTATATCAGCAGTTCGCTCCCAGTTAGTAAGTTCTTTGCATATCAAAATCTGAATTTAGACACTAGCTTGTTAATTAGTATAAGATATGTTGATACTCTCTTACTGCTGAATAGAATGGTTCAAGATACATAGACTGACTAAGAGTACTGTACAGGTACCTTGAATCTTACCTATTTCCAGTCTATTTCAGAGTAGTATTTGAGTCTAGGTCTCTCTTTGATAGTGTGTCTCACCCCTTCTTGGAGGATTCTGTCATCTAATCCTAGTCAGATCTTATGGTATCTGCTTATGGTTGAAGTTTTAAAGCAAGGTAGTAGTTTAGAGTCTAAAAGGGCTAAACTCATAGAACAAGCTGCATGGCATTTTGTGATTGCTTGCTAATATGTTTGTATAAGCAGTAGAATTTTGTCTATGGCTTGTTTTATTATAACTCATTGATAATAAAAATTCTAAGGAAAAACATCTATTATCCTCACTTATTTCTAAAGGTTCATCCAAAATAAATGTAAATGTAAACCACATCAGTGTAAATGGCCAAATGGCTTAGGTCTGTTAGCAGCAAGTATTTTTGAGTTAGTAATGACTTACTCTGTTCTCTGAATCATAGCAAAAGGTTGCATCTTAGGCCCTTTCCTGCCTTACATTCTTCCCAACTGATCTCATCTACTCTCATGTCTTCAATTACTGTTTGATGACCACTCCCAAATACCTATCTTTAGTTCAGCCCTCTCACCTGAGCTCCATATCTATAAGTACAATACGCATTCACTCAACAAAAATTTATTGAATTCATCTAAAATTCAATAGGCAATATGCCTGCAACTAGGAGACAATTAGATGAGTCTAGGACAGTGGTCAGAAAATTGCAGCTTGTGGGCCAAATCTGACAAGCAGTTTTTGTAGGATCTGACAGGAATGGCTTTTATATTTTTAAGTGATTACATTATACATGATATTAAGTATCTACATAATACCTTATTTTTGTTTCTTGGTTACCAAAGCCTAAAATATTTACTATCTGTATTTTGAAGTAAAAGTATGCCGGTCTGCACTCATGCAGTTGAGGACAAACTGATTAAGGAGTCTGGTTGGGGCAGCAGACTTGGAAGGGTTGGCATACCAGCTCTCTTGAACAATTACCCTCTTGCCGTGGGAGGGTAAATGGAGGGTGAAGGAGCCAATGTAAAGGGCAGCAGGGTCGACTCTGCTTCTGGCAGCGTAGGAGGGGTAATCGTCAATCAACTTACTGAGCATTACTGTGTGCGAGACGCTGCCAGGACACTTTGGAATGGTGACCTCTGCTTCCATGGGAGCTTGCAGTGTAGACTGGAAGGAAGCAACAGAGGCATGGAGAGGGCTGAAATTTCACAAGACTATCAGACAGAAGAATGCCATGAGCAAAGATACAAAGGATCTGTCTAGAAATGGAGTGGGCTTCTTGGCCAGTCTAGTCAAAGGGATGTGCAGCAGGAATGTGTAAACTGAGCCTAGAAAAAAGGATCCCTCCTATGGCTCCTAACAGGACAGCTCTACCTAGTCCTGGGGCTGGGAGCACCTGAAAGAAATTCTCATCCCAAACCACCTACTCTTTCACAAGTATTCCCAATATTAGGAAACAGTATAACCATACTAACAGTTGCAAAATCCCAATCCTGGGACATCATCCAATTCTACTCACACTCTCATTCTTTGACATGCAACTAGTCACTAAAATAGGATTCAAACCTTCTAGACCCACTGACACTGTCCTAGAGTAAGGCCACCATTATCTCACCTGAATAACTACAATACATAGACTCCTAACCTATTTCCTTCTATGCACTGAATTCATTTTCCACAATACAGTCAGAGCGTTCTTTTTAAAATACAAATCCCTGTTGTCCCTCAATATAATTTTTAATCTCTTGGATTCACCCCTTCCAAAGTCACCAGGACAGCCAAACCAGAACCCATGGACAAAATCTGTAAGACTGGGTGATAAAGTATCCCCCAAAATTCTCAAATACAATCAGGGCCTGATTAAATCACCAACTATAGACTCACATGGTACCAGCATGTATGAAGAAGGAAGCAGAAGGGCAAAAGTAATAGGGGAACTAAAGGCCTTGAGGACAGGAGAGCTCCAAATCATGGATCAGTAGCGTTTAGAAGGGCTATCTATAATAATAAAGGTGTAATATGCTAATTAGATTGGACATCCTTCCAGACAACCTTCTGGAACTGCTGGGACTGCGAGGGAAGCCTGGGTCCTGTGTGCCTGTCAGCAGCCGAGGGAAGCCTGGGTCCCAGGTGCCAGAGGGAAGCCAGTGCCAGGAGCTGGGGGGAAAAAGGCCTTCTCTTGCACAAATTTCAAGGATCAGGCCTCTAGTCTATATATATGACAGCCTAAGCTACTGAACGACTGGAATGACCACTCTTTATAATGTGCACTGACCACCAGGCGGCAGACACTCAACGCTGGAGCTACACCTGGTGGTCAGTGCCGAGCAGGAGTGCTGCTCAGCTGAGACTCGTCCCGGCAGCCCACCAGTCCTGCGGCAGCCACTCCCTCCTTCAGTAGTCCTGCAGGTCCAATCTTTGGAGAACGGCCAGGCACTGACAGACCAGTGCCACCAGCATGATCCCAACAGCGCTGCCTGCCTCCTGGAAGACAGCCTTGGGCACCACAGCTGCTTCCCCTCCTAGATGTTCCCCTCCCTAGAAGAAACAATATAAAAGCGATCACCAGGTGGCTTCCAAGAACTGGCACGAAAGTCAACAGGACAGATCTGGATCCCAGGCCTGGCAAGGGTGTCCCGCTGCCCGCCCAGAGGGCTGATCCTGTCCCAGGACCCCACCTGTGCAAGACTTCATGCACCAGGCCTCTAGTTAAAGAATAGCTGCAAATAGATGGGACCTTTTGCACATGCCAACATTGTAAGGTATGATGAACCTAGACTCAAAAATAAAGTTCCCCTTCAACTGAAAAGAAACTTCTGGGAGTAAGCAAGACAGGCACACTGTGGCAAAGGAAAGAGAGGGTCTAGGTAAAAGTGAGTTAATGAGAAAAAGCCAAATCTTAAAAAACTGCCATATTTTATCTTATCAGTTGGCAATAAACAACAGAAGAAGGAGGCCTACAATGGTAAAGCTACAGAAACTATCCTGACACATCCCTTGCTCTGAAAAGTTCAGGAAAACCTATTATAAAATGAGTAACAATGAAGAATTGGGGTTAAATCCCATGCCATAAGAAAACCTTGTTTCACTACAGCACCATCTAATGGAAAACAAAAGAAATTCCACTTAATCTACTGAATGATTAAAAGCATCAAGTACTGAAAAAAGATTTAAATCCCTCAAATGTGCAGGTTGAAAAATAATCCATCAAGTACCATGAATAAGCAGGTAACAAGGTAGTTTAGAAAAAAAAAAAATCTCGAGAAAATAAACATAAAGATATGGAAGACTGTCAATTAAATGACAAAGAATTCAAGATTGCAGTTCTGAAAAAAACTCCACTGAGATACAAGAAAATTCTGGCAGTCCAACAAGCATGGAACTTTACCAAAGAGATTAATATAACACTATAGAAAAGAATGAAACAGAAATTCTAGAGCTGAAGGACTCAATAAATGAGATAAAGAATGAGTTACAGAGCTTAGGAAATAGAGCAGACTAGATGGAAAAAACAAATTACTGATTTCAAGATAGAAATCTACAAATAACTCAGGTAGAAGAGAGAAAACTGATTAAAAAAAATCCAAAAAACTCTATAAGAACAGTCTAACTCCATTACAAAGAAAAACATAAGGATAATGGTATTCCAGAAGAAAAGAGAAAGAAGGGAACAGAGAGCCTATTTAAGCAGATAATTGATGAGAACTTCCATACCTATGAAAAGACCTGGACCCTTGCCGAGACCGATTTGGCTCAGTGGATAGAGCATCGGTTTGCGGACTGAAGGGTCCCGGGTTCGATTCCAGTCAAGGGCATGTGCTTTGGTTGCGGGCACATCCCCCGGTGGGGAGTGTGCAGGAGGCAGCTGATCGATGTTTCTCTCTCATCGATGTTTCTATCTATCCCTCTCCCTCTCTGTTAAAAATCAATAAAATATATTTTAAAAAATAATAAAAAAATAAAATAAGATAAAAATAAATGCTGACTCCCACATGTGCATTAAAAAAAAAAAAAAAAAAAAAAAAAAAAAAGACCTGGACCCTCGAATCCAAGATGCTAACAGCACCTAATTATCTCAATGAAAAAAGACCTACTACAAGGCACACTATTTTAAACTTGTCAAAATTTAGTAACAGCCAAGATAGCCAAGGAAGACTATAAGCTACACAGGAAACCTCATTAAAATAACATCAGGTTATTCAGCAGAAACACTATAAACTAGGAGAGTGGGGAGTCAAATTGTAATAATAAAAGCGTAATATGCTAATTAGACCTGACATCTTTCCAGATGAAGCCAGTGCCTGCTGGCAGCTGGAGGGAAGCCTGGGTCCTAGGTGCCAGAAGCTGGGGGAAGGCAGGCCTACTCTTGCACGAATTTCGTGCATCGGGCCTCTGGTATCCAAAATATTGAAAGATAGAAGTCACCAGCCAATAAAAATATACCCATCAAAGTTATACTTGAGATTTGAAGGGGAAATAAAGGCTTTTCCAGACAAACAAAAGATGAGGAATGTACCACAAGACCTACATAACAAGAAGTGTTTTTAATTGAAACAAAAAGACCAAAGGATACAAAACTGTAAGATGACAAAGAGAAGTAGGAAACTGCAACTCTTTTTCAGACTAGGTTATTAAATACTTAAACATAAAGGTTAAAGATACTTAAAAAAAGACACTATTATCTTTTGCAATTGGAAAATGAATGCACAGCATAAAAAGGGATAATGTGACAACAAAAACATAAAATGGGAAGGAACCAAAAGACTGAACTTGCACAGGTAGATGGAAATAAGATTCAACAAGAAGAAAAAGAATTATAGTAGGGAACCTAAATACCCCACTTTTTTTTCCCTTGCATAAAACTACTGGTAACCATGCCAAAAAAAAAAAAAAAAAAAAAAATCTAGAACTGAGACAGGTAACATAAAAAGGGAAAATCATACACTACTATCATCTAAAATAGCAGACAGAAACAATAAAGACAGAGAATAACCAGAAAACAAAATATAAAATGGCTATAGGAAGTCCTCATATGTCAATAATTAACCTAAATGTAAATAGACTGAACTCACCAATTAAAAGACACAGAATATGGGATGAATTGAAAAACTCGACCCAATTTTATGTTGCCTTCAAGAGACCCATCTCAGCAACAAAGACAAAGACTCAAAGTGAAGGAGTAGAAGATAATACTCCAAGCAATGGCACCCAGAAAAAAGCTGGCGTGGCTATACTTAATATCAGACAAAATAGACTTCAGGATAAAAACAGAAATGAAAGAGAAAGATGGATATTTTACAGTGATAAAGAGGACAATACATTAAGAAGACATAACACTTATTAATATATATATACACACACACCTCCAACCTGAGAGCATCAAAATTATCAAGCAATTATTAACAGAACTCAAAAGGGAAAACTGACAAAAATACAATTATAGTAGGGAACCTAAATACCCCACTGACAGCAATACATGAAAATGGCCTTAAATGACACATTAGATCAAGTGGACATAATATTCACAGAGCTTTTTATCCCAAAACAACAGAATATACATTCTTCTCTAGCATACATGGAACATTCTCAAGATAGACCATATGATGGGGCACAAAACTAGTCTCAATAAATTTAAGAAGACTGAAATCATACTTACTATATTCTCTACCGACAGTGGTTTGAAACTAGAGATCAACTGCAAAAAGAAAGCTGGAAAAACCACAAATATGTGGAGATTAAACAACATGCTACTGAACAGATACTGGGTCAAAGAAGAAATTAACACAAGAGATAAAAAGCTACATGGAGGCAAATGAGAATGACAATATAACATATCAAAATTTGGGAGATGCAACAAAAGTGGTACTAAGGAAAGTTCACAAGACCTCAGAAAGAAGAAAAATCTTAAACAATCGAACACTTCATCTTAAAGAACTAGAAAAAGAAAAACAAATGAAGCCCAAAGTTAGGAGAAGGAAGGAAATAATAAAAATTAGAGCAGAACTGCTCTGGCCAGGTGGCTCAGCTGGTTGGAGCATTGTCTCATATACTATAATAAAAGGTTGCATGTTCGATTCCCCGTCAGAGCACATACCTAGGTTGTGGCAGGGCATGTATGGGAGGCAACTGATCAATGTTTCTCTTGCATCGATGTTTCTCTCTCCTTCCTTCTCTCTCTAAAAAACAAACAAAATGTATTCTTGGACGAGGATTAAAATAAAAAATAGAGCAGAATTGAACAAAATAGAAAACAGCAACAAAAATTAATGAAAAAAGAGCTGGAACTTTTTAAGAAAAAAAAAGATAAATGAAACTGAAAAACTTCTGACTAGATCACTAAGGAAAAAGGAGAAAAGACTCAAATAAATAAAATTAGAAATGAAAGAGAAGTTAAAAAAGATACCACAGAAATAAAAAGAATTGATTATACAAGAACACTATGAAAGACTGTATGCCACCAAATTTGATTACTTGGAAGAAATGAACAAATTCTTAGAAATATATAACATTCCTATAATGAACCAGGAAGAACTGGTAAACCTAAATAGATGGATCAACAGTAAGAAAATTGAAATAGTCATCAAAAACCTCCCCCCAAAGAAAAGTTCAAGTCCAGATGGCTACACTAGTTAATTCTGCCAAACATTCAAAGACAATTCAATACACATCCTCAAAGTCTTCCAAGAAATTGAAGAAAAGGGAATACCAACACCTAGCAAGGACAACAAAACATATGGAAAAAAAAAATTACAGACCAATGTCTGATGAACATAGATGCGAAAATCCTAAACAAAGGCTATCAAGTCTATACTAATAAAAGGGTAATATGCTAATTAGACTGGGTGACCGGCTGTCTTCCAGACATCTGACTTCCTTCGAGACAAAGCTCCAGTGGTGGGGTACGAGGCAGAGCAGGCCGGCAGGGGAGGGCAGTCGGGGGCCATCAGGACAGCAAGGCAGGGAAGTTGGGGGTGGTCAGGCAGCAATTAGGTCGGCAGAGGAGGTTAGGGGCGATCAGGCAGGCAAGTGGTTAGGAGCCAGCAGTCTGGATTGTAAGAGGGATGTCCCAAATTGGAGAGGGTGCAGGCTGGGCTGAGGGACACCCCGCTTCCCCAGGCATGAATTTCATGCACTGGGCCTCTAGTCAAATAAAATACATTAAAAATATAATACATCACAATCAAGTGGGGTTTATTTCAGGGATGCAAGGATGGCTGAACACATGCAAATCAACTGATGCAATATACCACATTAACAAAATAAAAGATAAAAATCATGATAATATCAATAGATATGAAAATATAATAATACATCACAAGTGGGGTTTATTTCAGGGATGCAAAGATGGCTGAACACATGCAAATCAATCAATGTGATATACCACATTAACAAAATAAAAGATAAAAATCATATCATATTAATAGATGCAGAAAAAGCATACGACAAGTCATAACATCCATTTAGTATAACTAAAACACTCAATAAAATGGATATAGAAGGGAAGTACCTCATTATAGTAAAGGCTACATATGACAAATCCACAGCCAATATCATACTTTATAGTGAAAAGCTAAAAGTTTTTCCTCTCTAAGATCAGGAACAAAGACAACCACACTCACCAATGTTTTTCCACACTGTACTATTAAATCATAGCCAAAACAGCCTGGAAAGAGAAATAAATAAAAGGCACCTAAATTGGGAATAAAGAAGTAAAACTGTCACACTTGCAGATGGCATGATTCTCTATATAGAAAACTCTGAAGACACCAAAAGATTAGAAACAATATACAAATACTAGAGGCCTGATGCACGAAATTCATGCCACAGTACGCGTTCCTTCCCTTGCTTGCTGGCACCAGCTTCCCTCTGACACCCAGGACCCAGGCTTCCCTCACAGACGTGGCCTCGTCCGGAAGGATGTATGTCTAATTAGCACATAACGCTTTTATTATTATAGATAGTAAAGTTGCATGATATAAAAATCAATGCACAAAAATGCTGTATTCCTTCCTGTATATTAACAATGAAATATCAGACAGAGAAATGAAGAAAACAATGCCATTTGCAATTGCAACAGAAAGGATAAAATCTTAGGAATCAAAAAAAGGAAGTGAAGAATCTATACACTGAAAGTAATAAGACATTATTAAAAAAAGTGAAAATACAAGAAATGGAAAGATACTCATAGACTGGGAGAATCAAGAAGGTTAAACATTGAATTACCATATGATCCAGCAGTTCTACTCCTAGGTTTATATCCAAGATATATGAAAACATTTATGCACACAAAACTTACACATCAATGTTTATAGCAATGCTATTATCCACAACAGCCCAAAAATAAACAACATAAATGCCCATCAACTGATGAATGTATATAGTATATCCAAGTGATGCAATATCATCTACATTAATAAAAGAGTAAGATGCAAATTGACTGTACCTTCGTGATGCCCACCAGCCAATTGGAAGTGAGCATGAAAATTAACCCAACAAAGATGGCAGGTTAATTTGTATGCATGCGCCAAGCGGCCAGGGGTGAGGTGGGACCATGGTGACAATTCAGGCATTCCACCCCACCCCAGCTGCTCCAGGCCTCTGGGCAGCATGGGAAGGCAGAAAGGAGGCTCTGGGCTGGAGCGAAAAGGCGGCTCCAGCTGGAGCGAAGGTGATGCTGGCAACCAGGGGAAGGAAGGCCCATTCTTATACAAATCTTTGTGCATCGGGCCTCTAGTTCAGCAATAAAAATGAATGAAGAACTGACACATACTAGTAATATGCAAGAACCTTAAAAACATTATGCTAAGAGAAAGAAGGCAGTCACAGAACACTACATATTGTAAGATTTAAGTTACATAAATGTCCTAAGCAGCAAATTAAAGAGAAAGTAGGCTAGCTGTTGCTCAGGTCTGGTTATACAGTTGGATAGGATGAAGGAATAGGATGGACTACTAAAGGGCATATAGTTTCTTTCTGTGGTGATGAAAACATTATAAAATGTATTGTGATAATAGCTGCACAACTCTATGAATACACTAAAAACCATGAGTACAAATGAATGAACTTAGATATAAGAAAATGTATGTGAATTATATCTTAACAAATTTAAAAAAAGAAATACAAAATACAACCTAGCAATCAGTTTGGGCAAATTAATTAACCATATCATGCCTCTATAACAACCAATTTACAAAAAAATTCAGAGAACAGACAACATACTGAACACCAGTGCTGCAACCAGCAAAATCCAGGATAAACAACCCCATTTCTCTAACAGGAAGCAACCAAGAAAAAACAAAGTGAAGGGTGGTTTGGGAAATAGAATGGGAGCCCATAGACTTCAGAGATTTGAGAGGCATGACAACCAATCACAATAAACGGACCTTATTTGGATACTGACCCAAACAAACAATAATGTGTTTTATACACTCATGTACGTGTGTGTATGTGTTACGTATAATTGGGGAAACCTGAGTAATGAATGGATATTTAACAGTAAGTTACTATTATGTTTAGCTGTAAGTGTATATATGAAATTTGATGGAGATATTATTGCAGACCATTGGAGAAAAGACAGAGCTGAGCCAATAATTAACCATGTGTGTGTAAGAGGAATGAAAAATGATATCTACCATATTAGCACACAGGAAAATCAATTCCAGAGTGTTTGAAAACTCATAAAAGCAACACTTTAAATTTTTAAAGAAAAATATCACTTTGATCTGAGTGGAGAAACATTTCTTAAGTAGGACATAATGTTAAAACCAAAGAGTAAATTCATTAATTTAGAATTTCTGTTCTTTTCACAAAAAGTGAAAAGACAAAGACAAAGATAACTGAAGCAGGAAAAGTGAATAATAAATACCCAGAATATATGAAGTACTTACACATCAATAAAACAATAAAAAAAATTAAAAAAACAAACAGAAGACAGACAAGAAAAGGCATGTGATAGAAGATAAAACAATAAATAGTCACCATGAAAAGGTGGGCCACCTTATTAATCAGGAAAATGCAAATTGAGACAATGAGATATCACTGGCAAACATTACTAGGTCTAACATCAAGTATTCATGAAGATGAAGAATAACTGGTAAAAGGTCAGTTAATACAACCATTTTTGGGAAGCAATTTAACAAAATCTGGTAAAGTGCAAAATACCCAAGGACACAATAATTCTACTTCAATGTGTAAATGCCACAGAAACTATTGCATACATGCACCATGAGAAATATACAAGTTGTTTCTGGCATTATTGGTTCAAAATAGAAAAAAAAAAAAATTGAAAGCAACTAAAATGTTCATTCAAAATAAATGAGTTGTGCCAAAACCGGTTTGGCTCAGTGGATAGAGCGTCAGCCTGTGGACTGAAGGGTCCCGGGTTCAATTCTGGTCAAGGGCATGTACACTAGTTGCGGGCACATCCCCAGTAGGGGGTATGCAAGAGGCAGCTGATTGATGATTCTCTCTCATCGATGTTTCTAACTCTCTATCCCTCTCTTCCTCTCTCTAAAAAAATAAATAAACAACAACAAAAAAAAAAACAAATGAGTTGTAATATATAACAATTAATACTTAGCAATGTAGATGAATGAGCTAGAGCTACATGAATGAATCCATAAATGTCATGTAACATGAACAAAATTTAAAACTTCACTTTTTATATTATAAACTAGGGGCCAAGTGAACCTTGAAAGGAACTGTGGGCCACAAGGCTACGGTGGGCATAGGGGCAGGACTTGAAACATCCTCCATGCCCCAGCCTGGCCCCTCCCACTCAGTCCCCAGTCCTCTGTCTGCCGGCAGCCGCGCTCCCACCCGTGCCCACTTGCTGGCGGCGTGGAGTGCCTGGGGCCAGCGCAAGCAGCAGGTCTAAGCGGGGCCGGTGCTGTCAGCGGGTGTGAGTAGGGCTGGTGCCAGCAGCAGGTGTAAGCACCAGACAGGACCATGGCATGTGGGAGAAGAGAATTTTCAGTAACCACCAGAGTCTGGCCCTGATGACAGCGACTGGCGCCCCTGCTCACCTGGTCCACCATCCCACCGCAGCCGATGCCTACCAAGTTCTGTGCACGCCCCATGGTGGCCAGAGGACATCATAGAGACCAGTTGTTCAGTTGTTCTGCTGTTTGGTCTATTTGCATATTAGCCTCTTATTATATAGGACATTACTATTTCATATTATTTTTATCAAACAACCAAGCAAAACTAAATATTATATATTATTTCAGGATACAAACATGTATGATAAATCTAGAAAAGCAAAGTAATGACTTACACATAATTGTGACAGTGGATTTCAATTCTGGAAAGAAACAAGGAATAGGATCAGAAAGGAAAACACAGGCAGATTTTCCGGTTCTTAATTGGACTGGATTAATGGATATTTGGTTCAAAACTTGTATCTACATCAACTATTTTTGTATACCAAACTACATAATTTATAAATGTTTAAAGGAAAGAAAATAACACTGAGTCTTTGTAGGCTGAAGCCTCTACAGTAGGGGTGTCGAACTCAATTAGAGAAGGGGCCAAAATCTAAAATCCAGCCTAAATCGCGGGCCTAATGGTTTACTGAACAGTCATAAACTGACAATGTCATAAACTGACAGCGGAGGGCAGTGATGACAGCGCGGTGCGGGCCACACTGCAAGGCCTGGAGGGCTGGATTTGGCCCGCGGGCCTTGTGTTTGACACATGTGCTCTACAGTGTGGAAGGTGCTGCATTTGTGGTTGATGGAGTCACCCTGCCTTGCCTGCCTGCTCACCAAACAAATCTTGCAGCAGGAATCTTGGTGGCTGTGACACGAGAATGGGCAAAAGGGCAGACGTTGGTTCTGGGGGTTCTGCAGGTAGAATTGCCTGCAGACTCCTGGTTCCCCTAGACCACATGTGCTGTGAGAGTGGCACTGAGGACAGAATCTCACCAAGTTGTTTTCTTCTCCTGACAACACAATGTACTTATTCATCTGCCTGATCCGCAGTGAAAAGCCACGTGGACAGATGGGGCAAATATCCCTGCACACACTGGGAGGCTCTCTCTATGTGGGTGGCCTCTTAGACTACCTACAGGCCAGAGAGCTGGGTGAAGGGGCCACTGTTTCTGATTTTCCTGCCCCTGACCCAGACTTTCTCCAGGACCAGTGGGATCTCACAGTAGTGCGATCAACAAATGGCAGGGTTGAAACACTCCAGTAGTCATGGGCAGTTAGAGATGTGGCAGATGGCCCTGGTTTTCTCCTCGGGCTTCTATGGGTAAAGAAATGTATTTCCTGGGGCGGCAAGTAGGCCCTGAGTTCTCAACACTGGATTTATTATGATATGTAAGGAGTTACTGTGAAGTTAATGTAAAGAGAAGTAGTCAATTTTTAATTTGATATCCAACTCTGTTCAGATGATCTACATTAATAATAGACAAATATGTAAACTGACCATACTTCTGCAAAGCCCATAGCCAATCGGGAGCAAGTATACAAATTAACCCAACAAAGACAGTGGGCCTGTGGGTGTCGCAGAGGTGCGCAGGTACTGAGCGGCCAGGCATTCCCACCCCCTGGCCGCTTAGGGACTACACTTTGGCACCAAGCAGCTAGGGGGCGGGGCATTCCTGGGACCCCACCCGTTTCCAGCCTGTGGCCAGTGTGCGCATGCCAGCGGTGTGACCAGGGTCCTGGGGACGCCACTGGAGTGTCCGGTCCTGTCAGCCTGGCCTGGGGGGCAGCTAGAGTTCACAGTCCTTTTCGTTTGTGCAGCCCTGGACCGGAAGCGGAAACCAAGAGCACGGGAAGCATCAGGAATGCTGGGAATTGTAGATCTGTTGGCAGATGTGTTGCGGGATCTCCTAGACACTAGAGCAAAGTGAGCCTGGACCAAGTTACTGTTGCGAGTGGGGGATGGAGGGAAAGCAAAGTTGAGAGATTAAGTAAAGTCACAGTGTTGAGGAAAAATTAAAGGGAAGATTACCTGTAACTTCACTGGAAATCTCCACCAATGGAGCAAAGAAAAAAAAAAGACCTATATTATTCTGAGTACCAAACCAAACTGGGTTGGGGTCTCAGACAATTCGCTCATCTGATTGCAAAGACAGAAACTCCTGGATTGGAGAGGGCTCCCTGAAAGCTCCCAGACTGGAGAGGGTGCAGGTCGGGCTGAGGGACCCCTCCCCTCCCATGCATGAATCTTTGTGCACTGAGCCCCTAGTGTGTGTGTGTGTGTGTGTGTGTGTGTGTGTGTGTGTGTGAGAGAGAGAGAGAGAGAGAGAGAGAGAGAGAGAGTGTGTGTGTGTGTATATATATATGTGTGTATATATACATATACATATACATATATATATACATATATATATATATGGTTTTTTTGGGGGTTTTTTTGAGGCCCAGTGCACAAAATTTGTGCACTGGAGGGGGGTGGTCCCTCAGCCCAGCCTGTGCCCTCTCGCAGTCTGGGAGCCCTCAGGGGATGTCCGATTGACAGCTTGCTCCCCGTGGGGAGTGCACCTAAGCCAGCAGTCAGACATCCTTAGTGCTGCTGCAGAGGCGGGAGAGGCTCCTGCCACCACCACTGTACTCACCAGCCATGAGCCCAGTTTCTGGCTAAGCAGCACTTCCCCTATGTGAGCACACTGACCACCAGGGGGAAGCTCCTGCATTGAGCGTCTGCCCCCTGGTGGTCAGTGTGTGTCATAGCAACCAGTCATTCCACCATTTGGTCTATTTACGTATTAGCCTTCATTATATATATACACACAAATAAAAGAATAAGATGCAAATTGACTGTACTTCATAACGCCCACCAGCCAATCAGGAATATGCAAATTAACCCAACAAAGATGGTGGGTTAATTTGCATATGCAGGCGGGACGCTTGTGTCATCTCCATGGCGATGACGCAGGCGTCCCACACCGCCCTAGCTGCTGGGGGCCTCTGGGCAGTGTGGGAAGGTGGAAAGGTAGTTCTGGCCGGAGCGAAGGCAGTGCTGGCAGCCAAGGGAAGGAAGGCCCGTTCTTGCATGAGTCTTCATGCATCAGGCCTCTAGGATATATATATACATTTTGAGTGGTTAATAGTTGTGATCCCCCGACAATTTGCTTCCCCATCTTTGCTTATGTCTGGTAGCATCAACATACTAAATTGCCACCATGCAAAGGATAAACTAATGCTACTAATTCCCCATCAGATTTCAATTCATACAACAGACTCCAAAAAACACTGACAATCCTAATAGCACTCCAGTGTTAAAATCAAATTCTCATTCACCTTCTCACACTACTTTACTCTGGGTTAGTGGTTCTCAAACTTTAACCTGCATCAGAATAACCTGGCTTGTAAAACACAATCTGCTGGGCTCCATTCCCAGAGTCTCTCAAGTAGCAAGTCTGGGGTGAAGGTTAAGAATTTGTTTTAAATGAGATCCCAGATGACATTGATAGTGATGTCTCTGGTCCAGGAATAACACTTTGAAGAATCACCACTCTAAGGGTGACACATAAAATATGTAATAACATATAGTCATCATCAAATTAGAAAGCATCAAAAAATCCTAATGAACAATTTTCCTCTGAGGTACTACAATATAAATGATGTAAACTAGCTCAGACATATCAAATACATATCTAGTAGATATTGGACAAATTACGTAAGTGTACTGTTGATGTCACAACACTGTCATTAGAGCATCTGCTCTGGAACCAGCAGTCTAGTTTTCAATCCTGGATTTCCCACATGAAAACTTTATGATAGTTAATGGCCCTTCTACCTCACCTTCTTTATCCTATATAATAAAGAGGAATACAAACTGACCATCACTCTAACACACAAGATGGCCACCCCCATGTGGTCAAAGATGGACACCCCATGTGGACATAAGATGGCCACCACAAGATGGCCTGCAGGGGAGGGCAGTTAGGGGTGACTGGGCCTGCCTGGGAGGGCAGCTGGGAGGAGACCAGGCCAGCAGGGGAGGGCAGTTGGAAGGGGACCAGGCCTGCAAGGGAGGGCAGTTAGGGCAACCAGGCCAGCAGGGGAGGTCAGTTGGGGGTGACCAGGCCAGCATGGAAGGGCAGTTGGGGGTGACCAGGCCTGCAGGGGAGGTCAATTGGGGGCGACCAGGCCAGAAGGGGAGGCCAGTTGGGGGCGACCAGGCCAGCATGGAAAGGCAGTTAGGGGTGACCAGGCCCCTAGGAGAGGGCAGTTAGGGGCAATCTGGCCAGCGGGGGAGCAGTCAGGTGTCGATCAGACTGACACTGTAAAAAACAAAGAAACAAAAAAAAAACAACAACAAAAAAAACAAACAAAACAAAACCCTAGCATTTTTAATATGTTAGCTCTTACATTTAGTTCTTTGATCAATTTTGAGTTAATTTTATATAGTGTAAGGTACGGGCCCAACTTTATTCCTTTGCATGAAGATATCCACCAGTTTAGTTGTCCCAATACTGTTTGTTAAATATTAATTTTTCCTTTTAATTAATTGCTTTGGCACCCTTGTTGAAAATCAACTTACTGTAAATGTAAAAGTTTATTTCTGGATTCTCAATTCTACTCCATTGATCTATATATGTCTATCCTTATGCCAGTAACATAGTCCTGATTAATTAACTATTCCTTTTTGTGATAAACTACTACAACAGTATTAACTGTATGTAAAGACTTTAATCAAGGATAAACCTTCAAATAAATATCAAATTAACTAAAAATGAAATTAAATTATACATACCAGCTGCATAGACTATATGCACGACTAAAAAAAAAAAAATTTTAGGCTGCTACCCTAAAAACGAATAAAATGTGTGATGCGGGCATGGAGGGAATATGTAAGGAAGCTTAGTTTCTGAGAAGAAAAGGCAGCAAATGTGGACAGTAACTTTCAAATATCACATTGAATTTTGCTTCCACTAAAGCTCCCCATAGCCAGCATCCTTTAAATAATCGCTGTATTTGTAAATAAACAGATTTTGGCATATTCTGCAAGTCCAACCACCCTAGAAATTTTAAGTAGGTTAAAACTTTCCTGAGCTGAAGTGTCTCCTGGATTATTCCCCAGAAAATTCCACAAATTTCTTAACATATTCAAAATTCAGCTCATCATTTTCCTCATTGGTTTTGCTTCATCTATTGTTTTTACTTTATCTGTAGATAATAGCACCCTTTTAAAAAAAGATATTAAACTACGCAAAAAGTTAAGTGAAATAAACCTTAACAAAAGCACCTAGCACAATTTGTATAACAAAGTGGTCATCAATGTTCATTTTCCTTTTCTACAGATTGCAATCTGCATTTTAAATTTTAAATTCTATTACTTCTGTCCACTGAGTTTTTATGGAAGGCCATTAATAGCCAGCCTCTTGCTTGTATACTGAGACGAGAACAACTTCCAGGCTTAGAATAGACCAAAAAGGGCTTTCTAGCTGAATAGGAACCATAAATTCTAGATTTTATCCAACTAAAAGACATATTACAATTTAGACCAGTGTTGGCTAGTTTATCTTTAATTTTTTCTGTACTTTAAGTATGGGTTAAATTGTGTGTAATTACTGGAAGCACCAACTAGTTCTGCCTCTGAGAATGGAGGGATTTTCCAGAAGAGATGACATTTCTTAAGTGCCTTTTTTTCTCTCACAAATATAGCTTATGTGCTTAAAACTTACAAATATCCTTTCAAAAACACAAACAACTTAGAATCTAAATAGCAGAACATTAAATTATGTTAAATTTGCTATCTGAATGAAAGCCAAGCATTATTTTGATATAAAAGTTCTTGCCTAGTATGGGAAATTAAGAATGAATAGAAAACTTTAAACCTTCTTTTCTGTAAGTCCCACTGGTCTGCTAGCTACAATTTAAAATATACAGCAGGAGTGGGAAAGTTTAAAAGTAAACCTAATAGAAAAAAAAAAGGAAATCTCTTTTACCTCCTCAAAATCAAACAAACAAACAAACAAACAAAAAAACCCTCCAATTCCATTGCATATATAGTTCTAAATATCAACTAGAATTTTATTTTTTTATTTTTTATTTTTTTTAAATATATTTTTATTGATTTTGTACAGAGAGGAAGGGAGAGAGATAGTTAGAAACATCGATGAGAGAGAGTCATCGATCAGCTGCCTCCTGCACACCCCCCACCGGGGATATGCCCGCAACCAAGGTACATGCCCTTGACCGGAATCGAACCCGGGACCCTTAAGTCCCCAAGCTGACGCTCTATCCATTGAGCCAAACCGGTCTCGGCAATATCAACTAGAATTTTAAAAAATGAGGAGGGATATGAGATTTTTCACTTTATAAATAACTTTACAATGGGATTCCTTTTAAAAAAAAAAACTTAAAAGTTTTAAACACATACATTCTCTATCACCACCACCCCCGCCACCAGTTAAGGCACAGCATATCAGAGTGCCAAACATTTGGGCAGATCTTACACGCAAATTTTAAGACTCACTCCCTTTGCAGCTCCTAATTTTCCCAGATTTCTCCCCTACCTTGTCAGCCTGGAACTCTGTACTGATAAGCAAGCCAATAAGGGTATAGCATTCTGTTCCCCAAGAAATGGGAGGATTGAGAAATATCAGACAAAAACTCTTCAACTCTTGAATTTTATTAGTTATAAGAACAGGCTCCCCCTCAGTTTCTGTCTGCTTTGATCACTTACCAGTGCCTTTCAATGAAAAATTTAATATATTTTGTCCAGGTCTTCGAATTGTTATGTAATTCCGTGTAAGGAACTGCACATCATGACTAAAAGCCAGAACTCTTATTATATTTTTCCGTCCTGAAAATTCTTTCGTTAATTTGTGCTAGTATTAGGTAAAATTTACCTTTTTCTTTTAATAACAGCTTTATTCAGATATAATTCACTACCATAAAATTCATTCATTTAATGGTAAATTCATTGGTTTTTAATACAGAGTGGTGTACCTACTACCATTACCTAATTTGTTTTTAATAATGAATAATACACTTTACCCTTGTCCATTTAAACTTGCCCAATAAATATACAGTCAGCCCTCTGTATCCCATCCATGGATTCACACATAGATAATGAGTGAAAACACTCTTTTCCACCAGGGGTACAGAGAGTCAACTATATGCATTAATTTATATCCTTTATATTTTATATAAGGGACTTGAGCATCTTCAAATTTTGGTATCCCCGGGGGGAGGGGGGGGGGGAGTAGTGGTGGTCCTAGAACCAATCCCCTGAAGATACCAAAGGATGAATAAAGTTTTTAGGAAGTCAAAAGTTATAGACAAATTATCAATTGTGTGCAATATCAGCATTGTTAGCCCTCGCATTGTTCAAGGGTCAACTGTTTTCCATTGTAAAGATATACCACATTTTATCGGGTCTAGTAATAATTAATGTCGTTTTTAACATTCGTTTAAAATCTTGCTTGGCGTTGACTTGTATTGACATAACCTCCAAACACGTGGTATCTACAGAACGTGTGAAGTGCAATTAACAAGTTTTGCTTGAAAAAGTTTGTGTTTGGTTTGGTTTTTGTTGCAAAACTAGGGCTAAGAAGATGGCGGATGAAGAGCATATTCGGCACTGCATGCTTTACGAGTTCCAATTAGGAAAAGAAAGTGAGGCTGCAAAAAACATCTGTAGTGCTCTTGGTCAAGATGCAGTGAGCGCCAGAAAATGCCAGCGTTGGTTTGAGAAATTTCGCGAGGGAAATTTTTCGTTAGATGACAAGAGTGGTCGAGGCCGTGTGTCCAATTTTGATCAAGAAGCTCTTCAAGCTCTTTTGGTGCAAAATCCTCAAATTACCCAACAAGAGCTTGCGACAACTTTAAATTGTTCACAAAAAACAATTTCCAATCAATTGCGTGCACTTGGCAAAGTCCAAAAGTTTGGAAAATGGGTTCCTCATGAGTTGACCGACAACAACCGTAATCAAAGAGTCACAATTTGCAGTTCGCTCCTCTCTCGTCAAAACCGTTTGCCGTTTTTAGAGCAAATTGTTACCGGAGATGAAAAATGGGTGCTGTATGTTAATTTGAAAAGGCGGCCTCAATGGTTGGACAAAAATGAGGCTCCGCAGCCCACGCCAAAACCTGACTTGCATGTGAAAAAAGTGATGTTGTGTGTCTGGTGGAATTTTAAAGGAATTCTTCATTATGAACTTTTACCATCTAACCAAACCATTACAAGTGCAGTGTATAGTGCCCAATTGGAAAGGTTAGCCCAAGCTTTAAGAGAAAAAGAACCCGCGCTGATTAATCGGAAGGGCGTAATTCTTTTTTTTTTTTAAATATTTTATTGATTTTACACAGAGAGGAACTGAGAGGGACAGAGAGTTAGAAACGTCGATGAGAGAGAAACATTGACCAGCTGCCTCTTGCACACCCCCCACTGGGGATGTGCCCGCAAGCAAGGTACATGCCCTTGACCGGAATCGAACCCGGGACCTTTCAGTCCGCAGGCCAACGCTCTATCCCACATGTGTCAAACACAAGGCCCGTGGGCCAAATCCAGCCGGCCAGGCCTTGCAATGTGGCCCGCACCGCGCTGTCATCACTGCACTCCGCTGTCAGTTTATGACATTGTCAGTTTATGACTGTTCAGTAAACCATTCGGCCCGCGATTTAGGCTGGATTTTAGATTTTGGCCCCTTCTCTGATTAAGTTCAACACCCCTACTCTATCCACTGAGCCAAACCGGTCCCCGGAAGGGCGTAATTCTTCACCACGATAACGCAAGACCGCATACTGCAAGAATCACTGCTGAAAAACTGCGCCAGTTGGAATGGGAAGTTCTCCCTCAACCTGCCTATTCTCCTGATATTGCCCCTTCCGATTACCATTTGTTTCGTTCTTTGCAAAACTTTCTTCTTGGAAAAAAATTTAATAATGAAGAATGCCTCAAAAATGCATTGACCGAATTTTTTGCATCAAAATCACAAGAATTTTACAACAGAGGGATTAAAATGCTTCCTGAGCGTTGGGCACAAGTAGTAGAAAACAACGGCAACTATATTGTTGATTAAATTTTGTTGTATTGTTTAAATAAATTCAATTTAAAAAAAGTATTAGAAAACGACATTAATTATTACTAGACCTAATATTTATCCATTAATCAACTGATGGATATTTGGGTTACTTCCACTTTTTGGCTATTATGAACAAACAACTATACACATTTGTGTACATATGTTTCATATCTCGAGTATACACGTAGGAGTAAAACTGCTAGGTCATATGGCAACTCTATGATTAATATTGGTTCTAGGATCACCTCACCCCCCAGTGGATTAATTTTGGGAGAACCATCATACTGTTTTTCAAAGTGGCTACACCAGCGTTTTTCAACCGCTGTTCCGTGGCACGAGATGTTGCCTGGTGTGCCGTAGGTGCAGACAAGACAAGAATTTTATAATTTTTCACTGTTTTGTTTACTTAATATTTCATAATAAAGTAATTATAAAATACTTTCTTTGTGTTTATTTGATTCCTATTCAAGAGAATTACTTTATATATAGTCAATATAGGCACAGAGTTAAATTTTTTAACATTTTCTAATGGTGGTGTGCCTCGTGATTTTTTTCATGAAACAAGTGTGAACACTGGGCTACACTATCTTACATCCCACCAGTACAGAAAGGTTCCACTCTCTACATATCCTCCCCAATACTTGTTATTACCTGTTTGTTTTAGCCATCCTAGTTGGTATTAAGTGATATCTCATTGTGCTTTTGATCTGCATTTCTCTAATGATCGATGATGTTGGGGATCTTTTCATGTGCTTAATGACTATTTGCATAACCGCCCACCTGCTCAATCCTTACTGCTTGGCTCGCCACTCCTTAGTGCTGCCACAGTGGCGGGAGAGGTTCCTGCCACCATCGATGTGCTTGCCAGCCATGAGCCTGGCTTCTGACTGAGCAGCATTCCCATTGTGGGAGCGCACTGACCACTAGGGGGCAGCACCTGCACAGAGCGTCTGCACCCTGGTGGTCAGTGCACATCACAAGCGACCAGTCGTTCTGGTCATTCCACCGTAAAGGTAGCTGGGATTTTATATAGAGAGATTGGTTACAGAGAGGAAGGGAGAGGAAGAGAGAGATAGAAACATCAATGATGAGAGAGAATCATTGATTGGTTACCTCCTATATGCCCCACCCTGGCGATCAAGCGCACATGTGCCCTGACTGGGAATCAAACTGTGATCTCTTGGTTCTTAGGTCAACTCTCAACCACTGAGCCATGGTGGCTAGGCATATCATATTTCAACTGTTAATATTGGGATCTGACATTTTCAAAACTGCCACAAAATATAGCTACATCCTCCTTTTATTTTTAATGTTGCTTTACCTTCAAATTAAAGAAATAGAGACTTAGCAATGAGAATATAAGCCAAATCTTACACTACAAAAACAAAAAGTCAATTTAGGAATTGTGTCAGACATGGAAAGAGAATGTCATTGACTTTGAAGTTACATTTTCTACTAGTAGATACATTTCCTAACTCCTTTACTGAATACCAAGAAGTCAGGTTACTTTTTTTCCTTCAGATGTTAGCTTGTCTATATCACATTTCAACAAATAATTCAAATATATTTCATCAAATACAGTAACTTTGACAACATTACTGTTAAACTATTCTTTATCATCTGAACCATCTGATCAATCTTAGCATCACTATTGGGATATATTCTAAAGAACACCGCATCACCAATTGAAGTATTTAACTAAAGATAGTTCAGCTTTTAAAACTAACCCTCCAGTATACAGAAAATCAAGACGGTGATAAGAAATAGGAGAAACAAGTTAAGACACACCACAAAGAAATGGACAGATTCAGTAAGTAGAAGGACGTTCATTCTATTTGGTTGAACCATATGAAATTGCTGATACTTACCTATTTTGAACCTCAGAAATGGCAACTTCATGTGATTCAACTTCATTTAAGAACACTGACCTAATCACAAAGTGATAGCATTTAAAAAATGGTAGCCAAAAGGTAGAAGCAACCCAATTATCCATCAATGAATGAGTGGATAAATAAAATGTGGTATGTACATGCAATCAAATAAGTTCATCCATAAAAAGGAAGGAAATTTTGGCACATGCTACAAATAGATGAACCTGGAAGACATTATGGTAAGTGAAATAAGCCAGTCACAAAAAGACAAATATTATGTGATTCTACTTATATGAGGTTCCTATAGTATTTAAATTAATTAAGACAAAAAAAAAAAGGGGGGGGGTGAGAAACCTGCCTGGGGGGAAGGGAGAATGCACTTACTGTTTAATGGAGACAGTTTTAGTTGGAGAAGATGAAAAAGTAGATGGCGAGTGATGCTGGTTATATATCAATGTGAATGTACTTAATGCCACAGAACTATACCCTTAAAATACATAAAGTGATAAAATTTATATTTTACTACAATTAAAGAAATGGTGGGAGGAGCCTGTTCTAGATTAAAGGAGACAAACAACATAAACAAATGTAATATGATCATGTTTAATCATGCTTCTAAAGACAAAATGTAAAAAGCAAAACAAAGGCAAAACAAAAAATACAACAATAATTAAGGTTCAACTGGAGAAATTTAAATATAGACTGGATTAGATATTATTAAGAAATTATTGAATCAGGGTGATGTGAAATTTATGAAGAACACATTCTTATAATTTAGAGAAGAATCTGCCCGGCTAGCTCAGTCGGTAGAGCATGGGACTCTTAATTTAGAGAAGAACCTTAAGTCTTCAGAAGTAAAATGCCATATCTGCTATATTCAGATGAACAAATGATGACAAATTATGACTTATTAAATCTAAGTGATATGCATATGGGCCTAATATATTATTCTCCTTATTTTTTCTATATATTAGATCATTTTTATAATTAAAATCAAGAAATTTTAAAAATTATTTCACTATACATGTGTCTTAATCTAATACTTTACCTATCATTATAAAAAATTTAGACTAGATTTGGGAAGCAGTCGGAAAAGGCACTAAAAGATTAAATGTGTTGGGGAGAGAATCCAAGATGGCGGCATAGGTAACACCTAACTGCAGCCTCACACAACAATTTCAATAAAATACAACTAAAATATAAAATGGACATTACCCAGAACTACAGGAAAGTCGACTGACTGGAAATTCTACAATTAGAAGGAAAGAGAAAACCAGAAGGAAAATCAGAGGAGCTGTAAAAGCCTAAGGTACGGAGACATGCTGCGCATGCTGAGAGGACAGAGCAGGAGAGGAGGGGGCGGTTGAGTGCCCTGGCGTTCCCTAGTGGGAAGGAGATAAAAGCCCCAGACTGTGCTGAACCCCAGATCCGACAGCACTGAACCCCAGTTCTGGGCAAGACCCTGGGGACCCAAGCTCATACAGAGGGAGCCTGGGCTGTTAGGCGAAATCTTAGGGGAGTGGCGAAAGGCAGTGCCCTGGAGGCACACACATTACAAGCAGAGGACGGACCGTTCGTTGACTCGGCTGCTAGATTGCCCTAGTGGGAAGGAGACAAAAGCTCCGGACTGTGCTGAGCCCCAGTTCCAACTGCACTGAACCCCAGTTCTAGGCCAGAACCTGGAGACCCAGGCTCATATGGAGGGAGCCTGGGCTGTAAGTCGGAAACCCAGGGGAGCGGCGAAAATAAGTCCCGGAGACGCACACATTGCACGCAGGGAACGGGCAGTTGACTGTGCCCCTGGATTGCCCTGGCGGGAGGGAGACAGGGGCTCCAGACTGCTCTGAACTCCACTTCCAACTCCACTGCCAACTGAACTGAACCCCAGTTCAGTTCATTGGGGGAGAGCATAGACTGTTTGGTAGCAGGCGAAACTCGAGGGCACCTTTCTGTCAGAGTGGCTTGCAACGAGTACTGAAGGACCCTGAGGAATACTGAGATTCAGGAGCCTCATAGGGTGTGGCTGATGGAAGCCAAGGCTGTAGGCTCCACCCTGAAACTCCGCCCCATCCAAGCTGAACACAGAGACTTTTAAGGCTACCAACTCAGGGAAGCTGCGAAAATGCTGAGACAAGGAAACAGATCACAAACAAAAGAAATGAAGGACAAAAAGCGAATGGATATAGAGTTCAAAACCACGCTTATAAGAATTTCCTAGAAAAGGTCGATAAGACCTATGAGGATATGAAAAGGGATCAATTAGAAATAATAAGGGATCAATAAGAAATAATAAGGGGTCAACAAGAAATAAAGAATACATTGTTTGAAATAAAAAATATTATACAGAGTCCTAAAAACAGAATGGAAGATCGCAAGAATCAAGTCAAAGATTTAGAACATAAAGAGCCAGAAGATACTCCTCTACAGAAGAAAGAAGACAAGAGAATCCAGAAAGTTGAAGATAATGTAAGAAACCTCTGGGACAACTTCAAGTGAACCAACATCAGAATTATGAGGGTCCCAGAAGAAGAGAGAGAGCAAGATTCTGAAAACATACTGAAAGAAATAGTGGCAGAAAACTTCCCCCATCTGGTGAAAGAATTAGACCTACAAGTCCAGGAAGTTCACAGAACCCCAAACAAAAGGAATCCAAAGAGGACCACACCAAGACACATCATAATTAAAATTCCAAGAGCAAAAGACAAAGAGAGAATATTAAAAGCAGCAAGAGAGAAACAGGTAGTTACCTATAAAGGAGCACCCATACGATTGTCAGCTGATTTCTCAACAGAAACCATGCAGGCCAGACGGGAATGGCAAGAAATATTCAAGATGATGAATAACAAGAACCTACAGCCAAAAATACTCTACCCAGCAAAGCTATCACTTAGAATCGAAGGCCAGATAAAGAGCTTCACAAAGAAAAAAAAAGCTAAAGGAGTTCATCACTGCCAAACCAGAATTATATGAATTGCTGAAGGGGGTTCTTTCGGAAGAGAAAGAAAATAAAGATAAAAATTATGAACAACAAATACATAACTATCAACAAGTGAATCTAAAACCAAGGAAATTAAAAAAAAAACCTGATGAACAATATTAACTGTTGAATATAATAGAATCAAAGGTATGGAAGGGGAGTGGACTGATGATTCTCAGGGAAAAGAGGAGTGGGGGGTGCGGGAAGAGACTGAACATAAACTGTGCACCTATGGATGAGGACAATGGGGGGTGGGGAAAGGGCAGAGGGTGGGGTAGGAACCTGGTGGAGGGGGGGAAAATGAGGAACTTTTATAATAATATGAATAAAGTTTTATTTAAAAAAAACGATTAAATGTGTCACTTCAAAAATATAATTCAGAAAAATTACTGGTCTGGTGATATCTGGTATGGATTTATTTATTCAAGAAATATTTTAGCCCTAACCGGTTTGGCTCATTGGATAAAGCGTCAGTCAGCCTACAGACTCAAGGGTCCTAGGTTCAATTCTGTTCAAGGGCATGTATCTTGGTTGCGGGCACATACCCAGTAGGGAGTGTGCAGGAAGCAGCTGATGGATGTTTCTCTTTCATTGATGTTTCTATCTATCTCTCTCTCTCTCTTCCTCTCTGTAAAAAAAATCAATAAAATATATATTTTTTTAAAAGAAATATTTTAGTCCAACTGGCATGGCTCAATGTTTGAGTGTTGACCTATGAACCCGGAGATCCTGGTTCAATTACCAGTCAGGACACATGCCAGGTTGCAGGCTCAATGCCCAGTGTGAGACATGCAGGAGGCAGCCGATCAATGATTCTCTCTCACTAATATTTCTCTCTCTTCATCTCTGAAATCAATTTTTAAAAACTACTAAAAAAAATATTTTAGTGCTTACTTTGTTCCATCCGCTGTACTAGGAAATAAGCAATGGGGATATACAGCTTTTGTCTTCAAGAAGCTCACAATGTAGGAGGAGAAACAGATAAAACATAATTAACACATATTATCACAACTATAATGAGAAAGATATACTCAAGAGTTTTTCCAGGAATGAAGAAGGGTACCTAACTCAACCTGGAGAATGAAGGGGCCTCAGAAAGATTTCTCACAGAGTTAAGTATTTAAAAGGGGTAGGAAATTAGCCAGACAACAAGAGGCAGGGAAGGATATTCAGTCAGCAGAATAGCTCTGAGAATAGAAATAGCATTGGCAAGCAGAGGAGGGCGGGATTCCAGATTATATATAAGCATATAAGAAGTTCAGTGTTGCCAGAGCTTAAAGGGGTATGGAGGGTCGGGGAAGGAAGTTGACTCCAGAGAAATAGTCACTTATCAGGCTCACTGAAAAATCTTATAAATTGGAGGAAAAATACCAATTTGGAGGCAACTTTTAAACTGCCAGGTGATAAAGGTTGAAAGTAGGCTGGAGGCAGTGGAATAGAGAAGCAGGGCCAAAATCCAGAGACAGCACAGAGATTCAAGATACATGACTAGCATCTGACTGAATGTGGAAGATGAGGAAGGAGTCCAAGAAACCTCTCAAGTTTCAAGTTCAGTTCACAGTGCAAATGATGCCATAAACAACAAAAAGGAGAACATAACTTTAAACTCTCTGAGCCTGACAAACTGATGTGAAGCTCATTTGATTAATTTACAGCAGATTAAAACAGATTTAAATCCCTCCCTTCCCCCAGAAATGATGGTTAAAAACTAAGGGAGCTGCTGATGTGGGCAAGAAAAATAGTCTATACAGGGGAGTCACAGACAAGAATCCCAAGGATCCCATACTCAATGCCCAGGAAGAAGAGTTGGCAAAACCAACTAAAAAAGAGTAATCAACGAGACAGAAAAAACAGAAAAAATTATATACCGTTAAAACATCATAGTGTACCTGCTATGAGGCATAGATTGCTAAAAAATTTTCATGTTCTGAAAAATCAGGAAGAAAGAGAAAATACAAAGGACAGCTGTGGCAATAAGCACCTTTAGACGGAACGTATGGTTAAATGAAGCCAAGAGGTAGAACATGAGTGAATGGGCAATGTGTTCATACTGCTTGCTGGGCTTGCTTGTGTTCAACTGTGTGTTCCTGTACTTCAATTGTTTGTGTTCAAACGCTCTTACTTGGGAGAGCTAAACAATCAATGTCCTGGTAAGAATTAAATAGGAATCAAAATGAATTTTGCATTGACCAACATCATTCCTCTTAACCATTCAAGAATGAATTAGTTCATGTTATAGAAATACATGACAGCAGAAAAGGCTGTCAAAGGAGGGCTTGGCCACAATATCACTCACTGCCATAAAATCAACACCCCAAAAATTATTAATATCTTAGAATAATAGTGTGCTTTTCACTCCCAAATGTAGAGTGTTTTCAAGTATACTATCTAGTTTCTCTTCTCAAAGAGTATTTATTAAATTTTATAATTGGTAACTAACACCAGTCACAGCCCAAGGTCCCTACCCTCAGTGAGCTTCTTGATAGTGCCCACAGCTATACATACATAAAATTTATTGTACATCACAACAATTTATCCCAAAGAGGCAAAGGAAAATTTACTAAGGAAATTATTAGAGAAGGAAAAGAAAGGGAACTAATAGTAATAGGTATGTTATTAGTCAACCAGGAAAGGTCCTATGGAAAACTTTCAAAAACGAGTTTTGAACTAGAATAGCATGATGTAGCAGAATTGTGATGTTGGTGTTCCAGAGATTTTGAAGGAATTTGAGTCTGCCAGAGTGAGCCCCACTAAAAAGATGGCAAAAGAAGGTATATAGGTGAAAAGCATGTACAGAGAGGCACGGAGAGGAAATTGGTTACTTCACCATCTCAAATACGACATCATGGCTGGCACAAAGGAGCTATAAGGAAAAGTGGTAGAAAAAAATAGGGCTTTTTGTGGAATTATGTGTGGCATGCTAAGGACTTTTAGTTTTATCCTGAAAGCAAGGGGAATAATCTTACCAGGAAAATTACAAAGATTTCAGAAAGATCAATCCACATGATACACTGAGGCAGGAAGATACCAGGAACAAGAAAACCAAGTGTACTAATCACCCTTGTACGAGTGGGAATGACAGGGGCCTCAATTAGGACAGTGGTAGTAAGGTTGGCAAAAAAATAAAAATATGAGGGCTAATACCGAAAAGTGAAGGAAAGGAGTCAAGGATAAAGTTTTAAGCTCGACCTATTAGATTGTACCCTCTACCAACAGAGGTTCCAGAGAGAAGCAGGTTTTCTAGTGCTAATTAAATCTGCAAATGAGAAAATATATATATATGTACATATATGTATGTATATATATATATATATATATATATATATATATATGTGTGTGTGTGTGTGTGTGTGTATATATATATATATACACACACACACACACACACACAGCCAGTATTAAAAACTAAAGGATAAAGTTTATGTGTTAAGCCCAAAAATATGGGTTACTATTTTTCATTGAAACCAACCAATTGGATTTTAACTAATAAGGAACGTTTGCAAGAGTAAAAAGGAGGGAAACCAAGATGGTGGCATAGGTAAACACCTAAACTGCCTCGCACAACAATTTCAAAACTACAACTAAAAGACAAAATGCCTATCACCCAGAACCACGGGAAAGCTGGCTGAGTGGAAGTTCTACAACTAGAAGGAAAGAGAAAAGAGCATTGAGAGGTGTACAAGCGCTGAAAAGCTGAGGTATGGAGGTACGTGAATCGGGCTGGCAGTGGGTGACTGGGTGCTCTGCTTTTTTCAATCCAAAGGGAGATAAGCACCTGTTTACTCTGAACTCAAGTTTCTGGGGAGAGGCTGGGGACCCAAACTCCTATGGAGAGAATCTGGACTGTCTGCCATCAGGTCGGAAAGTGAGGGTGACTTTCTTACAGAGGTGCGCACAGCAACCATTGTTAATTGCGCTGGGGCGCAGGACGCAGGGACTTGGAAACTCGGAGATACAGAGTAGGCTTACTGGCAGCCATTGCTTTTTGCCACGCCCTAGCCTAGTGACTACCTGAGACTCCACCCCACACAATCTACAAACACACCCAAGCTCCACCCAGCAGCTTTTGCATATAAATGGCCTGCCCTATTGCAGCTTAACCTAACAAATTGCAGCTCTGGTCAGACAGCTCCAAAACCTCCAAACCCAAAGCAAAGAGAAAACTGTAGTTCTCACTGTAGCTCCTGCTGGGTGGCCTAAGACAGTAGCTGACCTGCACCCCATTGGAGATCCAGAAGCTAGTGTATCTAGTGGTCAGTGAGAGACACCAGATTTCAACTATTCTCATAAGGGACACATTCAAGAGGCAGACTCATTTGAGCACCAAAGCCCCACTGATACAAGTCCTGCCCCATAAGCATGTCTCCAGTACAGCAGTTCTTCCATTATAGACACAGTGGATCCTCACAGCCAATTGGAGGTCAATTCCTCCCAGTGACACAAACAACAATCAAGACTTAACTACAAGGCTGTACATAGTCCACAAAAGGGGTGAACCAAGAGTGTCCACCTCAGGTAACTGGGAGGCCGACCCACTGGGCCATATAGGACATCTAGCACACAAAGGCATCCTACCAACTCAGGGAAGCAGCAAAAATGTGGAGACAAAGAAACAGATCACAAACTAAAGAAATGGAGGAAAACGAACAACTGGATATAGAGTTCAAAACCATGGTTATAAGGTTTTTCAAGAATTTCCTAGGAAAGGCTGATAAATTTAGCCAGACCCTCAAGGATATGAAAAAGGACCAACTAGAAATTAAACACACTGACTGAAATGAAAAAAAAAATTATACAGAGACTCAACAGCAGACTAGAGGAACGCAAGAATCAAGTCAAAGATTTGAAATACAAAGAAGCAAACAAACACTCAACCGGGAAAGCAAGAAGAAAAAAGAACCCAAAAATTTGAAGATAGTGTAAGAAGCCTCTGGGACAACTTTAAGCGTACCAACATCAGAATTATTGGGGTGCCAGAAGAAGAGAGAGAACAAGATACTGAAAACCTACTTGAAGAAATAATGACTGAAAACTTCCCCCACCTGGTGAAAAAAATAGACTTACAAGTCCAGGAAGCTCACAGAATCCCAAACAAAAGGAATCCAAAGAGGACCACACCAAGACACATCATAATTAAAATGCCAAGGACAAAAGACAAAGAGAGAATACTAAAAGCAGCAAGAGAAAAACAGTTAATTACCTACAAGGGAGCACCCATTCTATTGTCGATTGACTTCTCAACAGAAACTATGCAGGGCAGAAGGGTGTGGCAAGAAATATTCAAAGTGATGAATAGCAAGAACCTATAACCAAGATTACTATATCCAGCAAAGTTATCATTCAGAATTGAAGGGCAGATACAGAGTTTCACAGATAAGAAAAAGCTAAAGGAGTTCATCACCACAGTATTATAGGAAATGCTGAAGAGTATTCTTTAAGAAGAGGAAAAAGAAAAAGAAGTAAAGATAAAAATTATGAACAACAAATACATATCTATCAACAAGTGAATCTAAAAATCAAGTGAATAAAAAATCTGAGCAACAGAATAAACTGGTAAATATAACAGAATCAAGGGCATAGAATGGGAGTGGACTGATAATTCTCATGGGGCAAGTGGTGCGGGGGCGTGTGGGAAGAGACTGGACAAAAATCCATACACCTATGGATGAGGACAGTGGGGGGAGGTAATAACAGAAGGTGGGGTGGGAACCGGGTAGAGGGGAGCTATGGGGGGGGGGGGGGAGAAACAATTGTAATAATCTGAATAATAAAGATTTATTCAAGTTTTTTTTAAAAAAAGAGTAAAAAGAAAAAGAAAAGCAAATAAATCAAATGATAAATGGGATCTCAAACATTTTTATTAGCAAGGTCTTAAAATGCCAAAATTGGAATTTCTGTGATATAGTCAAACTTTCTTATATGTTTTCTCCATTAATTAACTTTCAAATAGGTCAAGTCTTAGACTCCACTCAGTGGACAGTTTAACACATGAGTAAGAGTTCTGGCTTTAGTGTCATGCTACTTCACTGTAAGTCTAGGCTCCGCTACTTACTATCCTGTGATTTAGGGCTAGTTATTTAAGAATTGTAGGCCTCAGTTCCCTTCTAAATGTAGTTAATAATATATATACTTCATAGGATTGTTGTCAAGACATAACACATCTACTGTGTTTCCCCGAAAATAAGACATCCCCTGAAAATAAGACCTAGCGCATCTTTGGGAGCAAAAATTAATATAAGACACTGTCTTATTTTCGGGGAAACAGGGTAAACACTTGGTGTAGGTACACTGTAAACAGTAAAAAAAAGTTAAGATTTAAAAAAATTATTATTAGTTATCATTACTGGCGACAATATCACATCCTTGAGGTATACAGGTACAAGAAAGAAAAAGTTGATCTAGATGGTGGTTATCTAAATGTTTGAGTTATAAGTAAATAGTTAAGTCTTAAATGGAACATTTGTTTTGTGTACTTTTCTACAAATATATTTTAAAGTTTTAAATATTTTTTAAAAAAGAAAAAAGCCTAAGAACCAATGCCTTACATGAAAATGTCTGGTATTAAAACACACATTCCAGCCAAAACTGGTTTGGCTCAGTGGATAGAGCGTCGGCCTGCGGACTGAGGGGTCCCAGGTTCGATTCCGGTCAGGGGCATGTACCTTGGTTGCGGGCACATCCCCAGTAGGGGGTGTGCAAGAGGCAGCTGATCGATGATTCTCTCTCATCGATGTTTCTAGCTCTCTATCCCTCTCTCTTCTTCTCTGTAAAAAATCAATAAAATATATTAAAAAAAAACACACACACACACACACATTCCAGACCAAATAAAAGTATTTTCACTAAGTGTTTCTTAGATTTACAGTAGCTACAAAACCCATCTCCTCTATGCAAGTTTCAAACTGCTATCAGTGATAATTACTCCCTCCCCTATAAATTTCAGGATAATCTTTATTCTCTTTGTCTTCTGTGAGCTTTACCAAAAGAGAAGAAACCAGAGAAACAGTAGGAGACTCAAATCTTATGATCATGCCCATCCCTGCCTCAATTTTTTAGAAAATTCCTCATTGTATACAGAATAATACCACTATGACTCTAGAATTCTAGATATGACTGCATCACCTTTTCCCATTGTTCTAATCATATTATACCTTCTACTCTAAATTCCTTCACATCTCCCTATCAAGAAGTTTCTAACCAACTCTTTGCCACAGATATATTCTCAGACCACCAGTTTCATCTCTTCACTTTTCTTTTTTCATCTTAACTATCTAATAGTTCAACAGATCTTTATTCACTAATTCCTCATGTGCCCTGTTCAAGTTTAGAGCATACTTCCTACAAAAGTCAGCAACCTCTCTTCTATGAAGCCATTCCTGACTGAATGACTATGAAATTACCTCTCCCCACTCACAATTCCTTGGTATAATTCTACACTTTTAATTTCTTTAGAAAATATGTCTTTCATTCTTCCACCTAGCATCTTTCTTGTATATCAGGTGGTTGTATAATTTACAATCTTATCTTTCATCTACACTATACATGAAAAAGTAGGAATGATATCTCATCAAAGTGCATTTCACTATTTTGAAACAGCCTGATAATCTCAACTACTTAGTTATAGAGCTACAGTATAAGTTTTGAATGTAATATAATTTCAAATGGAAGACTAAATTAGATATGGTGTCTAGGTTTAGTTATACCTAAATCCATAATAGAGGCATTTAATCAGATCTGACTCTAGATTACCCTCTAGTCACATCTCTAGCACTCTGTTCTCTTTCAGCAGTCTTACTACAATCTCCCAGGACACTTCAATTACTGCTTCCTTAAGTCTGGAATGCCTCTTGTTGGCCCTCTCCTTTTTCAGGGCCAACATTCTTTCACCTTCAGGACCTACTCACTTCCATTCATCCACTAGGAATCAACAGAGCATCTCCCTTGACCATTCAGCTCCAAGTTAGATTTTTCTTATGCAATCTCAGAATACACATATTGATGAACTGCATTGTAATTGTCAGTTTACTCTTCTACCACTCTAGAACTGTAAACTCCTTGAGATACAGACTCAATTTTATTCCCTTTTGTTTCTCCAAGATTTGACATTGTTAGATACCCAAAAGACAATTAGTGAAGGAGTGTCCACACTGTAACCTTGTGCAGGGTGCATACTTGAATTTCCCCATCTAAAGTAATTTCATCCTGTAAAGTGGGGATACTGCTATACCTAGCTCATAAAGTAGTTATAAGGATTAAATGAGGTATCACAAAGCCTTAGTATAGCCGAAACCGGTTTGGCTCAGTGGTAGAGCATCGGTCTGCGGACTGAAAGGTCCCAGGTTCAGTTCCGGTCAAGGGCATGAATGTTGGTTGCAGGCACATCCCCGGTAGGGGGTGTGCAAGAGGCAGCTGGTCGATGTTTCTCTATATCGACGTTTCTAGCTCTCTATCCCTCTCTCCTCCTCTCTGTAAAAAATCAATAAAATATATTTAAAAAAAAAAAAAAAAAGCCTTAGTATAACTACCATTTGAATACCTGTTATTTCATGCCTTACTTATCCTAATGTAAGTATCCTGGGAAATATAATGTTGTGACTAATACTTTCAGATTGAAAGGCTTAGTTAGCAGTCATTAACCTATAAGTCACTGGTTACATTCTGGTCATCAGTATGTATTATGTATCTATTATATGAGGAGTTTTTACAAGGTATCACTGAGCTCCCAGAACAAAATAGGGGCAAATAATAAGACAAAAACCTGTCTCAATATTCAAAAAGAAAGAATTTTGTATAAACAATAGGGGTATTTTTCAAACTATGTAAGCTCTGCTTTATAATAGGGGTAAGTTTCAACAACAATTACTGATAGAGTTCAAAATTAATTCCTATCATCAAGTGGACCGATTAACAGGAGCCAGTTCTAAAATTTCTTGCTGCTATTCACAATTTTTCTTTTGCTTATTAGTATTTCTCACAAAAGTAACAACCATGACCTGGACAGAGACAAATTACCTATATTTGTCTCATTCAAATGTGAATTCCTCAGTATTTCCTTAGTTTTTTTTTTCAATTAGTATATAAACTTCTGGCTCTGAAAAAATGGCTTGAGTTTTTGTCTGTTTTCTACACTGAATGGCATATTTTCTTAAGAGAGAATAAAATGCATTTCTTATTCACACTGGCCCTTAGCAAGAATTACAAAACTGCAAATCATGTCACCTAGTATTAGAAGAGGCTGGGAACTTAAAACTACTTCCCCCTACCAAATCCGGAGGTCAGAGTCCCAATGAAGTTTGTGCATTATATTACAATGCTTTTAGTAAGCTGCAAAGAGACCTCTAGCGCTGCCTTAATAAATCGAGTTTGCAAATAGTGCCTGCTTATGTCAACTGAATGAGACAATGGCAACATGCTGTGTGTAGCAACGAACCGAGTTACCACATGAATGTTTACAGTTTTGTAACCACATCGAAATTCTACCTGCCTGGAGCAGGAGGCATACACAAGGCCGTATAAACCCATGGATTCAACTTCTTTCAGCAAAACATGTCAAATAAATAATCCTGAGTGTAGCCCCATGACAAACAAGGAATGCTAAGGAAACAGGTCCTGTAAACGGGGGGTCGAAACAATGTCTCTTCTAAAGCCTCAGCACAATGGATGGCAAACTATTGTCCACCTTCAGCTTGCTCCAGAGGCCGGCGGTAACGGGAGAATGAGCTGGAACAGCTCAGCCAGCGCGACTGGTCCAGAGGACAGCTCTGGAATAGGGAATAGAAGAAAATGGTCCTGGCGCATCCTACCCTCCCCCACCCGCCACCCTCCAACAAGTCAGTTACCCGGCTGGTCCCCACCCCCCTCTGCGGGCGCCGCCGTCCGCCAGGCCCAGCTCGCAGGAGGCAAGCGCGGGGACAAGCAGCGCCGAGGCTCCATGTGCGGCCGCGCGGGAGGCTCCGAGGGGGCTGCGCCCGCGGGAGGGAGCGCCGGCCCCGGGCGCGAGCGCGGCCACCCCCGGCGCAGCGGCCGGCGGCCCCGGGCGGCAGCATCCCGGCCCCGCGAGGCCCCGGCCGGCGGACCCCGCCTCAGCTCCACATCCCTCCCCGCGGGCAGACAGACAGCAGGCCGCGCCCGCGTGACGGGGCCGAAAACCACGGCGTTTCCCGGCCCGCGCGCCCGCGGCTCCGGAGGGGCGGCTGCGGAGGGCCCCGCGCCGCGCCCGCTCCGCCCAGCCCCGGGCCCGGGGACGGGGGGCGGCGGCCAACTCTGACCCACCGCGAGCCGGAGCCGGCGAGCGCTCTCCCGGCGCCGGCCCCCGCCCTTCCCCGCCGCCGGCGCCGCGGCCAGGCGGGCCCAGCCCGGGGAGGCACCCTCACCTCCACATCGCGGCCCTTGTTCTTAAAGCTCTTGATGCGGTGGTTCTCCAGGCCCGGGTTCTCGGCCATGGCTGCGCGCGGCTCCGGCGGCGGCTACTCCTGCGGCGGCGGCGGCGGCGGCGGCGGCGGCGGCGGCGGCGGCGGCGGCGGCGGCGGCGGCGGCGGCGGCGGCGGCGAGCCTCAGTGCGGGAGGGGGAGGCGGGGGAGCGCGGGAGGGCGCGGGAGGGGGAGGGGAGGGGGAGAGCACGTTCCGTGACGCCTCCGAGCGCGAGGTGGCAGCAGCGCCGGGGCCGGCGCAGGCCGACTGCCGGGCGGGGCGGGGCGGGGCGGGGCGGGACCGGCGCTGAGGAACCGAGCGCGCCTGGGGAGGCTGCTGTCACGTGCCCGGGGCGGCTCCAGGGCCTGGACGCTCTCCTGGCGGGAGGTGCCTGGTGTTACGGGGTGACCCCAACCCCTCTCTTCCACCCCCCCACCCCAACCAAGCCTCGTGCTTCTGGTTAAGTCCCAGCAATGGAGCCAGTGGCTCTTACTGCTCCCCGGCGACGCTGAGGTGCAGGTGGAGACTACAGTTCCCAGCATGCCACGGCCCGGCGGGGGTTAATTCTGGGCTTGACAGCACGAGGGAATGCCGGGAACCCCCAGCGCGCGCTTCTGGACGCCGGGCTCGAAGCTCCGCCCCCAGGACCGCCTCTGGGCGGGGGCGTGGGAGGGGCTTCCCTGGAGGTGGCATCTTGTCCGGGATTGGGAGGAGGCGGGAGAGGTCTCGAGTCCCCAAAATAGCAGCCACCTCTTAGTGGCTGTTCCTGGCTGCGCTTTGGTTTTATAAATAGCATGTATTTCCACCTGACATGTACATGTGTATGTATGTAATATATGCGTGTGTTATTTGGTTTACTACACGAGAATTAAGTTCAATGAAAGCAAGGGACATTGTCTGGTGTTTATTGTTAAATCCCTTGTGTCAAAATAGCGTTTGGCACACTCAATAAATACTTGAACAAATTAGTTGCTCTAGCATCTTTCGGTTTCTTCATCATTCATCCAAGCCCAATTCTGTAACTTTCACTCTGGCAGTTCCTGCATTTCAGTGTCCCCAACCCTGAATTACCACCCTTAATCTTCAGCTTCCAGGAATCAGTCAAGCATCTCCCCTTGGAGGAACGATCAAGGGAAATTTGGGTCCATGACACTAATAGAGAGTTACTTTCTAGAACAGGTGAGCTTCTTTGATTATATGTGAAATAATTCAGTTTCAGAATCTCTGGCAAATATAAGCAGATATGCAAAGTTATAGTACAATCCAAATGACTATGGTCATTCAAAAGTTGGTAGAAATAAAACTATAAAGAGATTAAAGAAGACATTCTTTCAAAACAAAGGGTCCTTCCTCCCCTGGTGGCTACAACCCACAGACACCAGGCTCAGGCTCTAGTGATTGGGGAACCACTGACATCCAGGCGAAAGTGCAAGATACCGATCTAGATACACACGTGGTGGGGCAGTCGGGGGTCATCCGCAGTGTCATAGGAGGCATGTGTTCTGTGTACCTGAGAAGGTTGTTAGCATCTCCAGTGAGCACCTAGAACCCATCACCCCCACCAAGAACAAGGTGAAGGTCATCCTGGGTGAGGATCAGGAAGCCACAGGAGTCCTGCTGAGCATCGATGATGAGGATGGCATCGTCCACTTGGACCTCAATGAACAGTTCAAGATCCTCAATCTCCGATTCCTGGGGAAACTCCTGGAGGCTTGAGGCAGGCCGGGCTGGTGAACTTTGGCAGACATCTGGCAAATAGAGAGTGTCCTTCTTCCTTCCCTAGTCCTTGGTTCTGACTTAGGATCCAGGTGTGGAGCAGACCCTACCCTGGTTGTTCAGTATTTTCGTTGTTTTCCTTTCAGGATTCCTATCTTTCTCCTTGATGTTTATGGGAATGAGAGTAAAGTCTGGGGGAGGGTCCCCATTTTCCTCTATCCCACTTCCTCAGTTTGCTTTTATGTTAGGGTCTTACACTAAAAAGCTGTCAAAGTAAAAAAAACAAAAAAAAAACAACAAAAAAAAACAAAACAACAACAACAAAGGGGCCTTATAAAACCATAATCTCAGGGGTCATGAATTCAGAGACCTTTGGTGACCAGGCTATGTCTGGGCATTTGTTTTGTGAGTGGTGAGGTGTGGCCTGTTCATAAACACGAGCCCATTTAAAGGCTTCAGATCACTGTGGCCCTATTGGACTATGGGCCAGTCTTGCCAAAGGTCCAATTTTTCAAGAAAAATCGATTAATTTTAAAATGTAGATTTACATTTTTTAATGTACTTCAGTGAATCAGTAACTTAAAGACTCTAGGCCCTCACTATGAAATAGCTGATCCCAGTCCAATTAAAAGGGAAGAAACACACACACACACACACACACACACACACACACACCTAAAGCTTAAAATGAATAGATTACTTCAATTGTAATTCTTATGGCAATAGAAGTTGTGTGTTTGCTGCTCTCCCCAATTGGAAGAAAAACTTATAGACAGTTGCTTAATATCTGTCATAATTTATCCCAGCATTCTCTTTTCAGGTTATTCACTCCCTTCTAACACTTCTCTTCTTTCCACTGTCCTCAAATGTGTAAGTCATGTACATTTTACAGTTTTAGACATATTTAGTGAGCACTTATTATGTGTCAATCATTGACCTAATATAAAAATATTTTTGTAAAAAATTTATATATATATTTGTAAACAAGACAGCCTGATTCCTACCTTCACACACCCTTTTGTCAATCAGAGTAGATAGATAATAGAACAAGTTAATTATCACCCAAGAAATGCAGTGGTTGTCAAGAAACAGGAGGGAAGCTCAAGACTCACAGTAGGGAGATATTTACAACCTGCTGATTCCCAAAACTCCTAATGTATGAGGGCAAGATTGCAAATGAAAGTCTACATAGCACATATCTAAATATTTACAAGTTATAAATCAAGCTTACAAACTTAAATAAAATATAGTCTAATCTTGGACATGGACAAATGCACTTTCTTTACCACCTGAAAATCTAGGTTTGTATTTAAATTTTCTGACTTCTTGGACATCTGTTTCAGAATGTGGTGGTACAAAGAGATCTGGAAGCCAGTCCCCAGCCCACTTTTTGTTCCCATTCTCTTTCATCTCAGCTCCATCCCTCACTAGAGTAGATCTTAAGAACATTTGCATGTCCATATTCACAAGAATCAAGTCCTGCCTCTCACCACAAAAACTCTATTTACATCTCCTTACTTTCCTTAAAACATGCCCCTTGGCCTTTACTCAGGCCTGGAGTGGGCAAAGCAGTGGGATCATGTGTCCCCAGGTTAGGGACCCAGGAAAGAGGCCTGAGAAGACCCTGGAAGCAGGCTTGGCCATTTGAGTAAGGAATCTCTGGGCCCTGGAACCCAGAGCTGGGTTTGGGGCACAGTGAACATGACCTCATGGGACCACGGACTCCCCCTGGGGAGAGGTACAGCAGAAGAGAGCCAAAGTGACTTCCTCTAAAGACCAAGTCAAAAGCAGTCATTTTTACTCTTTGCAATTATCCCTGGTGACTTCAACATAACAATATGTTATTCTGGCCTCAGAGTTTCTCTATATTAATTTTTAAATATATATATTTTACTGATTTTTTACAGAGAGCAAGGGAGAGGGATAGAGAGTTAGAAACATCAATGAGAGAGAAACATTGATCAGCTGCCTCCTGCACACTTCCCACTGGGTATGTGCCCACAACCAAGGTACATGCCCTTGTCCTGAATCAAACCTGGGACCCTTGAGTCCGCAGGCCGACGCTCTATCCACTGAGCCAACCCGATTAGGGCTCTATAGTCTGAATTCCACCACGTTTCTACCACTTGTAGCTCCCATCAGGCCTTGGAATCCTTAATGTCTAGGAAATGACTATGTCCAGTGACTCATATTTAGTACTTCTCATTATTGACAGCCAATTCTTCTTTTCCCTCACTCTAGGCTTTGCCTTTGTTCTGACACTTCTCTTGACAATTCTTTTGCTAAGTGGATTTATTTTCCAAGCATATTTTGAATGCCCATTACATACCAAGCAATGTATTCATTAAGCACTTATCAATTAAGGGGCAAGAGAGTGAGAAGCTGAGCAGAAACAGGAAGAGCCCTCTGAGTGGTCAGTTAAACTCCTCTGACACACTACCCACCTTCCCATTGGGCAGTCAGGTAGCTGTGTAGCAATATGCAGAAGGCAACACAAAACCAACAGATCCAAAAAGGAGCTGGTGATTTCCCTCCTAAATTCAACAACTCTGTTAATGGCCTAACCATTCTTCCAGAACCTCCACTCAAAGCTGAGAGACATCTCTACTCCTTGGCACTGTCTCAACTCCTTCACCTAGTTTCCATGCAAATTCACCATCAAGTGCTTCTTGAATCCAGCGCTTCTCCCCATGCAACTCACAAGTTTACCTTAGTGCCTCCTGACGGATTCCCTTGGCTCTTCCATCATTTTCACAATATAATCTGACTCACCTTTACAGATCTTCCTGATTTTATCCCTTCTTCTCATATTCAGTACACACCCCTTCTTCCCCCATTCCCCCTCCCACCCTGTTGTCCATTGAAGCATTTCTAAACACCTCATTCTGGTGGTTAAGATCATGTGTGATCCAGCCACAGTGCAATACACTTTTCTTATTTATGAATCTGCTATACATAGTTGACACTTTAGCTATCACCTTTTTCAAATATGCCTTACCTTTCCAGCCTTTATATCTTTGATGTTCCATTTACCTAGAAAGTCCTGGCCCTCATCTACCAGTCAAAATTGGTCCCTCATTATTTAATTTTTTCAATCCTCACCCAAAAATATGTTTTCATTGATTTTTAGAGAGAGGAAGGGGGAGGAGAAACATCGATGTGAGAAGAATTGGTTGCTGCCTCCTGCATGTGCCCTGATCAGGGACTGAACCTGCAACCCAGGCATGTGCTTTGACCAGCAATTGAACCGGCAGCCTTTTCGTGTATAGGACAATATTCCAACTAACTGAGCCACCTGGCAAGGCAATTGGTCCCTCTTTAAACATTCAGTCCAAGAGGTCACCTTCTCCCGAAACCAGTTTGGCTCAGTGGATAGAGCGTCGGTCTGTGGACTGAAAGGTCCCAGGTTTGATTTCGGTCAAGGGCATGTACCCATGTACCTTGGTTGTGGGCACATCCCCGGTAGGGGGTGTGCAGGGGGCAGCTGGTCGATGTTTCTCTCTCAATGTTTCTAGCTCTCTATCCCTCTCCCTCCTCTCTGTGGAAAATCAGTAAAATATATTAAAAGAAAAGAGAAGAGAAGAGAAGAGAAGAGAAGAGAAGAGAAGAGAAGAGAAGAGAAGAGAAGAGAAGAGAAGAAGGTCATCTTCTCCTTGAAGCTGGTATAGTGGATGGACCTTCAGAATCTGAACACTCAGATCCTAGGGCTGACTTGCCCAAGCAAATCACTTACCTTTCCTGAATTATCTTCTCACCCACAAATGAGAATTCTGAATAACTGTTTTGTTTTGTTGAAAATCAAGTTCTAAAATACATGTGGAAGTTCTTTGAAATTGCTCCATTATTATTAGTTATATCTTTCCAACCAGGATATCTTCCATTCTTAAGCATCAGAAGAACTTACCTACTGTTTGTATTGCTGCAGTTTGTGTAAAGTCTTACCTCTCTCACTACCTGTGACCCCTTGAACTGGCTTGTACACATTTGTGTTCCACATCCTAGAATAACTGGATCTCGTGTATGTTTTCTGAATGCACTCCTTCCTTTCCTCATGGATCATGATCACATTTTATATTTCACTACGTTTTAAAAACACCTGAAGCAAATGGTGAGCACAGAAAACTGAAGAAAATGACATTCAAGTGCATCAACCCAATCACAGTGCAGTGTTCTTAAAACCTTTGGTGATAAAGAAATCTTTAAAAAAATAAAAATAAAAGTTTTCATGTACTAAATACCTACTATGCATCAGGCATTTACATACAACATCTCTAAACCTCCAGGACTCTGAATATTAAAGATGATCATTTCCATCTCTCTTTGGGGCAGATAGGACTGGAGCTCTGGTTCGAAGACCTGGCAGATTCTGAGATGCCAGCCAAAACAATTGAAGTGACAAAAGCAAAGACAGACAAGTCATTTCTGGTGTGGCCAATGTCTGAGATAGTGGTAATGATGACTTCCAGCTTTCCAAAGAACAAATATAGTTCCTATGTTCTAGGAAAACAGAGTCACCTCTCTAAGAAATGTCCCCTCTTCAAGGGGACATCAGCCATGGAAATAGCTGTGCCCATCAGAGCATTCGTCTCATGATGCATGACAGTTAGTAGCAGTAGACACACCATTGTGGCAGTAATGTGAAAATTTAGAGAAGAAGAACCTGGTAAGTTCTTAGAAATAACTAGGGACATTTGGAAGAAGGGGGACACTAGTGTCTGGCCATTGAACATGCCTACATAATAATGTGGATAATACAAATAAAGTGACTTCATTTTATAGTAATGGGCCAACCAGCCTAGGACACAAACATTACACTTCCAATATCATTCTCAAATAATTAGAATATAATAAAATAAACTTAATATTAAAATTGTAGTGATAATTATTTATTAAAAGTATAATTCAAAAATTCAGAATGTAGTTGAATACTTTGCTATGTCTCAAGTTCATGATCCTAGACCTTAATTATAACTTACAATATTCTATATATAGACCAAATGGTATCCTAGAGGTGAACATTGCCTTAAAAGTTTAGTGAGTCTCTCTAACCAGTTTGGCTCAGTGGCTAGCTAGAGTATCAGACTGCAGACTGAAGGGTCCCAGGTTTGATTCCGGTCAAGGGGATGTACCTTGGTTGCGGGTAGTATGGGGTGTGCAGGAGGCAACTGATTGGTGTTTCTAACTCTCTATCCCTCTCCTTTCCTCTCTGTAAAAAATCAACTATATATATATATATTTTAAAAGTTTAGTAAATCCTAAAAAAAAAAAAAAAAAAAAAAGTTTAGTAAATCCTGCCTGCATGGCTCAGTAGTTGAGTGTCAGGGGGTCATGGTTCAATTCCCAGTCAGGACATATGCTCAGGTTGCAGGCATATGCAATCCCCAGTGTGGGGTGTGTAGGAGGCAGCCAATTAATGGTTCTCTCTCTCATCATTGATATTTCTATCTCTTCCTCTCTGAAACCAATAAAAAAATATATTTTTTAAAAAGTTTATTGAGGAGAAACCAAGATGATGGCATAGGTAAATGCCTAACTGCAGCCTCACACAACAATTTCAATAAAATACAACTAAAATATAAAATGGACATTATCCAGAACTATAGGAAAGTAGACTGACTGGAAATTCTACAACTAGAAGGAAAGGAAAACCAGAAGGAAAATCAGAGGAGCTGTAAAAGCCTAAGGTACGGAGACACGTTGCATGCGGAGAGGAAGGAGCCGGAGAGGAGGGGGAGGCTGAGTGCCTGGCTGGTGTTCCCTAGCAGGAAGGAAATAAAAGCTCCAGACTATGCTGAATCCCAGTTCCAACTGCACTGAACCCCAGTTCTCGGCTAGACCCTGGGGACCTAGACTCATACGGAGGGAGTCTGGACTGTAAAGGGGAAACTCAGGGGAGCAGCGAAAGGTAGTCCCAGAGGTGAGCACATTGTGCGCAGAGGACTGACTGTTGACTCTGCTGCTAGATTACCCTAGGGGGAAGGAGACAAAAGCTCCAGACTGTGCAGAGCCCCAGTTCCGACTGCACTGAACCCCAGTTCTAGGGTCGACCCCGGAGACCCAGGCTCATATGGAGGGAGCCTGGGCTGTAAGGCGGAAACTCAGGGGAGCGGCGAAAGGCAGTCCTGGAGGTGCTCACATTGCGCGCAGAGGACTGACTGCTGACTGTGCCGCTGGATTGCCCTAGCGGAAGGAGACAAAAGATCCAGACTGCTCTGAACCCCACTTCCAACTGCACTGATTCCCAGTTCCGGGCTCATTGGGGGAGAGCCTAGACTGTTCGGTAGCGGATGAAACTCGAGGGCACCTTTCTCTCAGAGGTGCTTGCAGCGAGTACCAAAGCAGCAAGTACCAAAGGACACTGAGGAACACTGAGACTCAGGAACCTCATAGGGTGGGGCTGACGGGAAGCCAAGGCTGTAGGCTCCACCCTGAAACTCTGCCCCATCCAAGCTGAGCAGGGAGGCTTTTGCAATTATCCAAGTCTAGTCCAATAAGGCTGTCTCCTGGCATAGACACAGCTGATCCTCACAGCCAATTGGCCTGGAGGTCAGTTCCTCCCAGTGATACCAACAACAATCAAGACTTAACTACAGCAAGGCAGTCCACACAGACCACAAAAGGGGGCACCAAGAGTGTCCACCTCAGGTAACTGGGAGGCTGACCCAATGAACCATATAGGACACCTTAGCACACAAAGCCATCCTACCAACTCAGGGAAGCAGCAAAAATGCCAAGACAAGGAAACAGATCACAAATGAAAGAAATGGAGGACAAAAAGTGTCTAGAATATAGAGTTCAAAACCATGCTTATAAGGTTTTTCAAGAATTTCCTAGCAAAGACCGATAAAATAAACAAGACCTATGAGGATATGAAAAGGGATCAACTAGAAATAATAAAGGATCAACTAGAAATAAAGAATACATTGTCTGAAATAAAAATATTATACAGAGTCCTAAAAACAGAATGGAAGATCACAAGAGTCAAGTCAAAGATTTGGAACATAAAGAGCCAGAGGACACACCTCCACAGAAGCAAGAAGACAAGAGAATCCAGAAAGTAGAAGATAATGTAAGAAAACTCTGGGACAACTTCAAGCGAACCAAAATCAAAATTATGGGGGTCCCATAGCTGGGACAGGTTTGGCTCAATGGATAGAGCATCAGCTTGGGGACTAAAGGGCCCCGGGTTCGATTCCGGTCAAGGGCATATCCCCAGTAGGGGGTGTGCAAGAGGCAGCTGATCTATGACTCTCTCTCATCAATGTTTCTAACTCTCTATCTCTCTCCCTTCCTCTCTGTACAAAAATCAATAAAATATATTAAAAAAAAAAAAAGAATTATGGGGGTTCCAGAAGAAGAGAGAGAGCAAGATACTGAAAACATACTGAAAGAAATAGTGACAGAAAACTTTCCCCACCTGGTAAAGAATTAGACCTACAAGTCCAGGAAGCTCACAGAACCCCAAACAAAAGGAATCCAAAGAGGACCACACAAAGACATATCATAATTAAAATTCCAAGAGCAAAAGACAAAGAGAGAATATTAAAAGCAGCAAGAGAAAAGCAGGTAGTTACCTATAAAGGAGCACCCATACGATTGTCAGCTGATTTCTCAACAGAAACCATGCAGGCCAGACGGGAATGGCAAGAAATATTCAAGGTGATGAATAGTAAGAACCTACAGCCAAAAATTCTCTTCCCAGAAAAGCTATCACTTAGAATCGAAGGCCAAATAAAGAGCTTCACTAATAAAAAAAAAAATGCTAAAAGTGTTCATCACTGCCAAACCAGAATTATATGAATTGCTGAAGGGGGTTCTTTAGGAAGAGGAAGAGGAAGAAGATAAATATAAAAATTATGAACAACAAATATGTAACTATCAACAAGTGAATCTAAAAACCAAGGGAATTAAAAAAAAACCTGATGAACAATATTAACTGTTGAATATAATAGAATCAGAGGTATGGAAGGGGAGTGAACTGACGATTCTCGGGGAAAAGGGGAGTGGGGGCTGCGGGAAGAGACTGAACATAAACTGTGCCCCTATGGATGAGGACAATAGGGGGTGGGGAAAGGGCAGAGGGTGGGTTGGGAACCTGGTGGAAGGGAGCAATGGAGGGGGAAAAATGAGGAACATTTGTAATAATATGAACAATAAAGATTTATTTTTTAAAAAGTTTAGTGACTTGCTGGTTCTTTAAAAAAAAAAAAAAAAGCGGTGTGTCCTTTAACAGGTTGTTTCACTTTTCTATCATCTATCTAGTCTAACAGTATCATTTCTCCTATATTTCCCTATCTTACAAATGAGTAATTAAATGATGATAAATAATCATAATTGGCAGAGGAATTAGAAGCTGAGTATTGTGACTTTTTCCACTGGTATTCAGTCCCTCATTGGCCTTCTGATTTTCATAGTGTACCAATGTGCTGAACATGTATTAAGCTCTAATTGTGTGTCACATGCATTAAGCCACCAATCAGCGTTTCACTCTCTCAAAGTTACTCATGTCAGATAAAAAATATTTTATTCATATTAAGGTCTGAATGTGAACTTCAAGGATGGAATATCTGGTATATCTAACCTATTATTAACATCCATCACCCCCTCCCCACACCAGAACACAAAATGCAGTCCCTTGGCATCCAATTGCAGCTGATCCCTGCTGGATAAACTAGACTGGGAAGTGCCTTCTTTGAATGAATACCAATTTAGCATCTGTTTCTATGTCATCTTCTTCAATAAATATGAGGACTCAAAGGAAAGCATTTGTGTCTCACTTACCATTGTGACCCTGTGTCTGAGATAGTACCTGGCACCCATGAAGCCCCAATATGTTGGATGGATAAATATATACATAAACTTAAATAGAGAAGAAACATTAAATTAACCTATTGGAGGGGAATCCATAAAATTATTGGTGTAATAAAATTGAGGAGCATATTTCTTCATGGGATAAAAAGTCATTATGTTAAGGATAGAGATTATGGTCATAAAACAATTTATATGGCTAATCTGCTAAGTGTCTGTCTGAGTAATGACATCACATAGCAACGCTGGGCTTCCTTTCCCTAGTGACTAGCCGACTTGCTTTATAGCCTGGTGGAAACATTTCACACTGTAGCCAAATGTTTGTGAAGAATTTTCATGTGCTTTATCTCATTTGATCCTCACAGAAGTCCTGGAGTAAGTAGATAGGAGACTCACTGAAATCCTTTTTTTTTTTTTTCATTAGCCAGAAAACGGAGATTTAGAAAGCTTAGAAATTTGACGCAATTGAAAGGAAGTAATAAATGGTGGACCTTGAAAATGACTTCAGGTTTTATCACTGCACAGAATATAGTCAAACACTGCTGCAGTTAAATGTTTTACCCTTTGTTCTCCCTGTATGATCTACAATAGTGATCTGCTTTGTGTTGATATTTACTGCTGTGTTGCTGATAATTACCTGAAAGAGAAGTTGGGGTACTTCACTGGACTAGAAAAAGTTTAGCTAAAACAGAAAGCAGGTCTAATTAAGCAAGTTTATTTTGTATCTATAAAAGGCCAAGTTGGCTCACACATGTGTGATACATATAAAGCTCTTGCTGGTGCTGATCACACGCGTGTGTGTATCATCTGTCATTGTCGGTTGTGAATTTGGTTGACATTTCTATTATAGAGAAAGGGTGAATAGCAATATTAAAATATTTCTTCCAATTAATTTCCTTTCAATGTGCACAAATTCGTGTACTGGGCCACTAGTGTCTACATTATAAAAGTCCAGGGGCTGTCATGACCAAAGCAAACAGATGGACAACTGGTCACCAGGAAGTGCATGGAGCACCTCTTGGTCCCTCCTCCGTGGCCCACAAGCTCCTATCACAGCAAGGCCGGCAGGCAATGGGTGGGTGGGGTGCAGAGGGGTTGGGGCAAGGCAGGGATGGTGGCTGTAGATCAGGCCCAGAGAGATGCCCAGAGAGAGGCGGGGCCTGATCTGCAGCTGCCATGGCGGATGCTAATCAGATCCAGAGATAGGCCCGGAGATGCTGAATGGCATAGAAACTGACCAATCAGAACCTAATCTGGATGAACTGCAAAGGCAAACCTAAGGTGGGGGCTGAGGAAGGGTTATAAGGGCAATAGTTGTTTGGTGTAAGATAAGAAAGTGGTTCAATATTTTAATGACTAGTTTGGCAGTATAGTGCATATGGCTGACTATCAGTCCAGATATAGGGATTATGTGTTTTTGTCTGCCAAGAGCAACTCCTCCTGCTGAAAAAGGCTCCCCCCACATTTAATCAATCTTATCCTATATAATCTGTCTATACTAATAAAAGGGTAATATACTAATTAGACTGGGTCAACCAGCCATCTTCCGGAAATCTGACTTCCTTCCCAACAAAGCCTGATGGTGGGGGCCGAGGCAGAGGCAGTTAGGGCCCATCAAGCTGGCAGGGGAGGGCAGTTGGGGGTGAGATCAGGCTTGTAGTGGAGGGCATTTAGAGGCAATCAGGGCGGCAGGGAAGAGAAGTAGGGGGCAATCAGGCTGGCAGGGGAGCAGTTAGGAGTGATCAGGCAGGCAGGCAGGCAGAGGTGATTAGGGGCAATCAGGCAGGCAGGCAGGCAGGCAGAGAGGTTAGGGGCAATCAGGCAGGCAGGCAGAGAGGTTGGGGCAATCAGGCAGGCAGGCAGAGTGGTTAGGGGCAATCAGGCAGGCAGGCAGGTGCCAGTGGTCCCAGATTTTGAGGGAGATGTCTGATGGCCACCACACATTCCCCAATAAGTCCCCCTTTAGAGAGGGTTCAGGAGAGAACCCTCTGTGCATGAATTTTTTGCATTGGTCTCTAGTTATTAATAATAGTAATAAATAGCTGATGAGTAGTTCAAAGATCTATGCTGACCTCTTAACTATTTTATTTAATTTTCATAATATTATCAAGTAGAAACTGTTTTTATTTCCATTTTATAGATGTATGAGGATAAAAAAATGATCAGGAGGTGATAAGGTCCAGGCAATTTGATCCCAGGGCCCTGCTTGTAATTTGTTTTTCTGAGGATAGTTGCACAGAGAAATAGGGCCGGAGTATTTTTACAGACCAGACCTCAGGCATCTTCAGGGTCTGCAGTGTACTCATATCCTGCAGGACCATTGCTTCTGAGAGCCAGGTCCCCATTCTAGCCCACAACACATGCAGACACCTCCCCTTGATATAATATATACAAGGGTTTCCTAAAGCCAGCAAAATGCACCTAAGCCATAAAAACAAAACAAAACAAAAAAAACGGGGGAGGGCGGGCAAGGGTGTCCACAGAGCAGTGAAGTTATATCAATTGGAAGAAAAAAAAAAAAAAAAAAAAGTCTAAGTAGGCTTGTTTCCAAGAAAGGAAGAATTAAACAAGCGTGATAAGTTAATCTCTGCTGAAATAGATTTTACAGCCAAGTCAGCAGGGGTGGGAGATGTCCTAGTCAGACAAACCACTAAATCCAGAGGTCAGACAAAAAAAGGATTATCATCTGGAGTTCTATTAAATAGGCATCTATGTATTGTTTTTATATCACTCTTTGTAGGAGGCAGTCTGCTTATTAATATTGAGAAGTAACAATTTTGGTTTGTAAATATTCAGCTCTACAGGCATTCATCGCAAACAAGATAACCAGAGGCAGGAGACACCTGAGAGAAATAAAAAAAAGCTTGGTTAATTAGCTGGAGTGTAATCATATTCCTTTTCCCCTAGTACTTGGGGATTTGCAATTTCCTCATTGAAAATGCTTAGAGAATGGAATCTTGCAATGAGGATACAATTCTGGGTAAAATATTTTTCCCTTTTCAAAAATAACTATGTTCCTTATAATCAGCATTATTAATATATTAATAACCCCTAAGTAAAATGTACAATAGAAGTTTTTCAAAATAAGTTTTTCATACCTAAGTTTATGAATCCTTTTTTCCTTTTTATTGAATTTACTGAGTAACAAAATTATACAGGTTTCAGATGCACAATTTTACAACACTTCATCTAAAAACTATTTTTGTGTTTACCACCCCAAATCCGCTCTATGTCCATCCATCATTATTTAAACCCCCTATACCCTCTTCCATCTCCCCTCATACCCTCTCCCCCCAGCAGTCTTCACACTGTTCCTGACCATGAGTTCTCTCTTTCTTTTTTCCCTCAATCTCTCCAATGCCCACATCCAGCCCCATGCCAACCCAGGAGAGCTGTCAGCCTGCTATCCATGCATGAGTCTGTCTCTCTATTGCTTGTTAGTTCGTTTTGTTCATTAGATCCCACACGTGAGTTAAATTATATGTACTTGTCTGTTTTCCAGGTCCATCCATGCTGTCACGAAGGGTAAAATTTCTTTTTTACAGCTGAGTAGTATTTGAAATATGGTAGCAACCATACTTTGGTAAAGACTGCTGTTTGAATTTTAACCCCACTATTCTGACTTTGACCTTCGCTTACTTGCTTAAACAATAGGGTAGTTACAGGAGATTGATTCCCACTGACTTACTGTGTTTCCCCCAAAATAAAACATCCTCCGAAAATAAGACCTACTTACAGGTTTCCTTCTGAGTGAAATATAAGGCATCCCCCCGAAAATAAGGCCCTCCTAGGCTCTGTCTCAGAATGAAAATTAATTTACCATAAACTGGTCGCTAGGGCCGCCCCGACTGGCGTCTAGCAACCAGTGACCTTACGCGGAGTCCTGACGTCACTGCTGTGTGGAGGTGGAGCGGAGGACGGAGTGAGCAGTGAGTGTGGGGCAGGAGAGAGGAGACTTTCGCAGATGCCTGTAGAAGAACAGGAGAATTAGAGCGGACAGGACACAGCGAAGGTGGTGAGTGCTGGTCTGTTTCTGGTGACACTACCTGATGCTCTCGGCTGCCCTCATGATGACTGAAGGTTCTCAATCAGTGTCAGACGCTGTTCCAGCCCCCCAGGAAGCCCAGTGACAGTCCCCAGGCAGGCCCCAGGGGGTAAATGTCTGATAAAGGGGTAGGGGGGATGTCTGGTGAAGGTGTTCAGTGGCACAGGGGTGGGGGGAGGGGGATCACTTAAAATGACACAGGAGGATCAAAAGGGGTTACTAAAATGGTAATCCCCCCTCTGATTCTCCTGTGCCATTTTGATTCCCCCCTCTGATCCCCCTGTGTCATTTTAAGTGATCCTTCTCCCCTTACCTTGATACCCCAATTCCTTTTTTTTTACCCCTAGAAATGAGCGTAAAAAGAAAAAGCTACTCCGTGGAGTACAAGAAAGGAATCGTGGAAGACTCTTGGGGCCAAAATCTTACTGCTTTCTGCAAAGAGAAGATGTTGAGTATCCGATTGGTCCAAAAATGGCAAGTAGAGTATGGTAATCTCATTGAACAAGCGGACAAGGGAAATGCTAAAAAGCGCAAGTGTGGATCAGGTCGGCAACCATTATTTTCTGAGCTAGAAGACCTGGTCTGTGAATGGGTTGTTGACAGGAGAGCAAAGGCTTTGGTTGTGAATAGGGCTCAGATTCAAGAATTTGCCCTTGCAATGGCACCACAGTTTGACATAGCCCCGGAAGACTTCAAAGCATCACAACACTGGCTGGATAATTTCCTTCAGTGAAGTGAACTGTCTTTAAGAAGATCTACAACATTGTTTAGGTTGGAAGATATTCATGTTATTGAGCGAGCACTTGCATTCAAGTCCTTTATTGATGATGCTGACTTCTCTAAATACAATCTTTCCAACATGATTGCTATGGATGAAACTGCAGTGTTTATGGGTCAATCATCTCAAACAACAATTAAACAGCGGAGTGCTTCCTTAGTGTACATTCCCTCCACTCCTTACAAAAGTGCACGTGTTTCCTGTATTTTGGCAATTTGTCTGGATGGCACTAAAATCCCATCTTGAATCATTTCTAAGGGCAAGAAGGAAAAGATTGAACGTGTTTTGGGCGTTTTTATTCTTGAAACTGAAAAAGCCTGGGCCACACAAGCAGTTATAAGGAAGTGGGTCGATTTAATGCTGCCGCTTGTTATGCGAGGGAGCCAAAGAGGTCTGCTAGTCTGGGATGCAGCCAGCACTCACCGCACTAAAGACATGAAGACATTTCTTCACGAAAGAAAAATAGATCAGATAATGATTCCCGCAGGAATGACGGCCTATCTCCAGACTCTTGATATTGCAATAAACAAGTCACTCAAAGACAATTTGTGCATGGAAATTAATGACTACATTGAAAATAGAATGGAGAGAAATCAGCATGGAAACTTTGTGAAACCTAAACTACAAGAAGTTGTGACTTGGGTGAAGTATTCATCGGAGAAAAATCACTGACAGTTGCATTGCAAATGCACTGCGAGCAGGCTACCTTGACAAGAAGTACTCATTTAAAGACAGTGCTGTTGCTAAACATGAGAGATTTGGTCCACTGATTCTGAAAGAAATGGAGTCACAAGAAATTCACCAGGAAATTCAGGAATTGTATTGTTATTATGATGTTCCAGAAGATGATGACATGATTGTCATTGAATAAATGAGTAAATTCTTGATACTATAGGATTCACAGTTTGTCTGGTTTGTGTTGACAACTACCGTACTACCGTACTGTATACAGGTAATAAATTTCCTTTATTTTCATTTAACAATAAATGTGGGAGAACCCAAGATGGCTGCACAGGTAAACACCTAACTGCAGCCGCACACAACAATTTCAATAAAATACAACTAAAATATAAAATGGGCATTACCCAGAACTATAGGAAAGTCAACTGACTGGAAATTCTACAATGAGAAACAAGGAGAAAACCAGAAGGAAGAGCGGAGGAGCTGTAAAAGCCTAAGGTATGGAGACATGCAGCGCTGCGGGGAGAAGATGGAGCTGGAGAGGAGGGGCGGCTGAGTGCCTGGCTGGCGTTCCCTAGCGGGGAGGAGATAAAAGCTCCAGACTGTCTGAACTCCAGACCCATCAGCACTGAACCCCAGTTGTAGGCCAGACCCTGGGAACCCAGGCTCATACAGAGGGAGTTGGGGCTGTGAGGCGGAATCCCAGGGGAGCGGCGAAAGGCAGAGCCCCCCGAGGCGCGCACATTGTGCGCAGAGGACGGACTGTTGACTCTGCTGCCAGATTGCCCTAGTGGAAAGGAGACAAAATCTCTGGACTGTGCTGAGCCCCAGTTCCGACCACTCTGAACCCCAGTTCTAGACCAGACCCCAGGGACCCAGGCTCATCCATAGGGAGCTTGGGCTGTAAGGCGGAACCCAGGGGGAGCGGCAAAAGGAAGTCCCGGAGACGCACACATTGTGCGCAGAGAAGGGATGGTTGGCTGTGCCGCGGGATTGCCCTGGCTGGAAGGAGACAAAAGCTCCAGACTGCTCTGAACGCCACCTCCAACTCCACTTCCAACTGAACTGAACCCCAGTTCCGGGCTCATTGGGGGAGAGCCTAGACTGTTTGGTAGCAGGTGAAACTCGAGGGCACCTTTCCCTCAGAGGTGCTTACAAGGAGTACTGAAGGACCCTAAGGAATACTGAGACTCAGGAGCCGCATAGGGCGGGGCTGAGGGAAGCCAAGGCTGTAGGCTCCACCCCAAAACTACATCCAAGCAGAACACAGAGAATTTTAAGGCTACCAACTCAGAGAAGCTGCGAAAATGCAGAGACAAGGAAAAAAGATCGCAAACAAAAGAAATGGAGGACAAAAAGCGACTGGATATAGAGTTCAAAACCACACTTATAAGGTTGTTCAAGAATATCCTAGAAAAGGCTGATAAAATAAATGAGACCTTTGAGGATATGAAAAGGGATCAACTAGAAATAATAAGGAATCAAAAGAAATACATTGTCTGAAATAAAAAATATTATACAGAGTCCTAAATACAGAATGGAAGATCGCAAGAATCAAGTCAAAGATTTGGAACATAAAGAGCCAGAAGACACTCCTCCATAGAAGCAAGAAGACAAGAGAATCCAGAAAATTGAAGATAATGTAAGAAACCTCTGGGACAACTTCGAGCGAACCAACATCAGAATTATGGGGGTCCCAGAAGATGAGAGAGAGCAAGATATCAAAAACATACTGAAAGAAATAGTGACAGAAAACTTCCCCCACCTGGTGAAAGAATTAGACTTACAAGTCCAGGAAGCGCACAGAACTCCAAACAACAGGAATCCAAAGAAGACCACACCAAGACAAATCATAATTAAAATTCCAAGAGCAAAAGACAAAGAGAGAATATTAAAAGCAGCAAGAGCAAAGCAGGTAGTTATCTATAAAGGAGCACCTATACGACTGTCAGCTGATTTCTCAACAGAAACCATGCAGGCCAGATGGGAATGGCAAGAAATATTCAAGGTGATGAATAGTAAGAACCTACAGCCAAAAATAATCTATCCAGCAAAGCTATCACTCAGAATTGAAGGCCAGATAAAGAGCTTCACTAATAAAAAAAAAAACTAAAGGAGTTCATCACCACCAAACCAGAATTATATGAATTGCTGAAAGGGGTTCTTCGGAAGAGAAAGAAAATAAAGATAAAAACTATGAACAACAAATACGTAACTATCAACAAGTGAATCTAAAAACCAAGGAAATTAAAAAAAAAATCTGATGACAATATTAACTGTTGAATATAATAGAATAAGAGGTATGGAAGGGGAGTGAACTGACTATTCTTGGGGAAAAGGGGAGAGGGGAATGTGGGAAGAGACTGAACATAAACTGTGCACCTATGGATGAGGACAATGGGGGGTGGGGAAAGGGCAGAGGGTGGGGTGGGAACCTGGTGGAGGAGAGCAACGGAGGGAGGGGGGAAAGAGGAACATTTGTAATAATATGAACAATAAAGATTTATTAAAAACAAACAAACATACAAAAAACAATAAATGTGTACCATATTCTTCTTCATGGAAAAATAAGACATTCCCTGAAAATAAGACCTAGGGCATCTTTGGGAGCAAAAATTAATATAAGACACTGTCTTATTTTTGGGGAAACAGGGTAGTAGCTTCAGGAGTAGAAACTATAGATAGCCTTTAGAGATTAACCTCTGAGTTCTGCTTCTCTATTATTGGCAAGATAGGGCCACATTCCAATGTTCCCAGACTTTAGAATTTAGAACAAAGGGAAATTCTTGTGCTTTGAAGCTTTAAAAAGGATTGCCTACACCTGGATCAATGCAGTTGTGTGGAGCCCACCTGCGTGTGGTGCTCTCGCAGCTGTCCTGGCCAGTTTTTCAATAAATCCTTGCCTGCTTTTTTAATCAGTCTTCAGCCTCCAGTGGTCTTATTTTGAACCCAGGGTTCGACCCCACAACAGTATTCTGTTGTGTAAATGTATCAAAGTTTTATTATCCACTCACCTACTGATAGGCACTTGAGCTACTTCCAAATCATGACTACCCTGTTTCCCCGAAAATAAGACAGTGTCTTATATTAATTTTTTTCTCCCAAAGTTGCGCTAGGTCTTATTTTCAGGGGATGTCTTATCTTTCCATGCACTAGGTCTTATTTTCAGAGGATGTCTTATTTTCAGGGAAGCACAGTATTATAAATAACATTGCAGTGACCACAAGGTGCATATATAGTATTCTGTCAAATTAGTGTTTTGGGTTGCTTTGAAAAAAATTCCCAGAAGTGGAAGCACTGGGTCATAAGGAAGTTCCAATTTTTAATTTTTTGAGGTAACTTCATACTGCTTTCCATAGTCTGCATTCCCACCAACAATGCAAGCAGGTTCCCTTTTCCTCACATCCTTGCCAAAACTTGTTTGCTGATTTATTGATTATAGCCATTCTCACAGGTCTGAGATGATATCCATTTGTGGTTTTAATTTGCATTTCTCTGATGATTAGTGACATTAAGCATCATTTCTTATGTTTATTGGCTATCTGTATGTCCTCTTGGGAATAGTGTCTATACCAGGTTCTTTGCCCATTTTTTAATTGGATTATTTGTTTTTTGGGTGTTGAGTTGTATAAATGTTCTAAGTTTTTGATAATAATCCCTAATCAGATGTATCATTGGCAAATATGTTCTCCCATTCAGTGGGCTGTCTTTCATTTTGTTGATGATTTTCTTTGCTATGCAAAAACTTTTTAGTTTGATGTAGTTTATTTTTTTCTTGTGTTTCCCTTGCCCAAGGAGACACATTAGGAAAAATTTTGATGTAAGAAATGTTTGAGATTTTACTGCCATTTTTCTTCTAGAATTTTTATGGTTTAGACTCTCAAATTTAAGTCCATTTTGAGTTTATTCTTGTCTATGGTGGTGTAAGAAGATGATATAATTTCTTTATTTTATTTTATTATTTTCTTTACTTATTTATTAGAGGCAAATTTGTGTACTTGGGGGTGGGAGGAGTGTCCCTCAGCCCAGCCTGCACCATCTCCAATCTGGGACCCCTCAGGGGATGTCTGACTGCCGGTTTAGGCCCAATTCCAAGGATCGGGCCTGAACAGGCAATCAGACACCCCTCTCACAATCCGGGACTGCTGGATTCTAACCACCTGCCTGCCTGCCTGATTGCCTTTAACTGCTTCTGCCTACCAGCCTGATCACCCCCTAACTGCTCCCTGCTGGCCGGATTGATGCCTAAATGCTCCCCTGCTGGCCCATCACCCCCAACTGCCCTTCCCTGCTGGCCATCTTGTGGCTGCCATCTTATGATGACAAGGGGGCAGCCATCTTGTGGTGACACAAGGGCGAGACACCTCCCAGGCTTTTATTAGTATAGTGTGGTGGGGTGCTTCTGCGTCCTGCATGGAAAGGGAGAAGGACAGGTTCCTGAGTGGAGGAGCTGGGGATTAAGAAATAAAAGAAAGAAAGAGACAAGAGGCAGAATTAGATCCAAAAGCTGGGTGCCCGGTGGAGGCTGTCACTCTGATAGAGAAACAGTCAACCACCACCACAGACAACACAGCTCATTTATTGATTTCCAGAGGGGGGTTTAAGGTCAAAGAAGTTTTGGGTGTGCCCAGGTCCTATTCATTCCCTCATTCCTGGGATTTAGCATATTAAGACCTGGGTAAGTCAAGGTCCTATTTGTTCCTCATTCAAGCACGTGGATAAAGAAGAGAAATCAGTACTGATAACAGACTCCAACATTTTTGGAGGCTGTTTCCAGGGGATGGCCATGCCAGTCACCTCGGACTCAGCTGGCATTAATTTAAAGGTCATCCATGTGCATACCCAAAGGGTCCTCTATAGTATAGATTTATTTTGAATAATTTCTTATTGTTGAAAGTATTACATTGATACCCTCTAGCCCACCCCTGCCCCTTCTGCCAGGCCCTCACTGCCTCATTGTCTGTGTCCATGGGCCATGCATATATATACATACAAGGTCTTTGGTTGACCTCCCCCACCTTTCCTCCGAGATTCTGCACTTTGTTTCATGTTTCCATGTCTCTGGATCCACTTCACTCACCAGTTTATTTTGTTACTTAGATTCCACATGAGTGAGATCATGTGATACATGCCTTTCTCTGACTGATTCATTTCACTAAACATGATCCTCTCCAGGTCCCTCCATGCTATCTCAAAGGGTAAGAGATTCTTCTTTTTTTTTACTACTGTGTAGTATTCCATGGTATAAATGAATGACAGATTTTTTTATCCACTCATCTACTTGGGCTGTTTCCAGATATTAGCTATTATAAAATGTGTTGCTATGAACATAGGGGTGCATACTTTCTTTCTGATTGGTGTTTTGAGTTTCTTAGGATATATTCCTAGAAGTAGGATCACTGGGTCAAATGGCAGTTCCATATTTAATTTTTTGAGGAAACTCCATACTGTTCTTCCATAATGCCTGCACCAGTCTGCATTCCCACCAGCAGTGCATGAGGGTTCCTTTTCTCCATATCCTCACCAGCACTTGGTTATTTGTTGACTTGTTGATGGTAGCCATTCTGACAGGTGTAAGATGATACCTCATTGTTGTTTTAATTTGCATCTCTCTGATGATCAGTAACTTTGAGCATTTTTCATATGTCTCTTGGCCATCTGTATGTACTCTTCGGAGAAGTGTTTATTTAGGTCCTTTGCCCATTTTTAATTGGATTGTTTGTCTTCCTTTTGTTAAGTTGTACAAGTTCCTTATATATTTTGGATATTAATGCTTTATCTGATATGTCATTGTCAAATATGTTCTCCCATATAGTGGGTTCCCTATTTGTTTTATTGATGGTTTCTTTTGCTGTGCAGAAGCTTTTTATTTTGATGTAGTCCCTTTTGTTTATTTTCTCTTTAGTTTCCTTTGCCCTAGGAGATGTATCTATAAACATATTGCTAAGAGAGCTATCTGAGATTTTGCTGCCTATTATTTTTTCTAGGATTTTTATGGTTTTCAGGCTCACATTAAGTCTTTTATCTATTTTGAGTTTATGTTTGTATGATTTTGTGGTCTAGTTTAATTTTTTTGCGTGTATCTGTCCAATTTTCCCAACACCATTTATTGAGGAGACTCTTTAAAAAAATATTTTATTGATTTTTTACAGAGAATAAGGGAGAGGGATAGAGAGTTAGAAACATCAATGAGAGAGAAACATCTATCAGCTGTGAGGAGACCCTTAACTCCATTGTATACTCTTGCCTCCTTTGTCAAATATTAATTGAGCATAGAAGGTTGATTTCTGGGGTTTCTGTTCTGTTCCATTGATTTATATGCCTGAACTTGTGTCAGTGCCAGGCTGTTTTGATTAAGGGCTTTGTGGTATAACTTGAAATCTGGTTTTGTGATTCCTCCAACTTTGTAGTCGCCCGCCCCTCCCCCCAGATTGTTGTTATTCAGGGTCTCTTTTGATTCAATATAAATTTTTGGAGTATTTGTTCTACATTTGTGAAATATACTGTTGGTATTTTAACAGGGATTGCATTGAATCTATAGATTGCCTTGGGTAACATGGACATTTTAATGATGTTGATTCTACCAACCCATGAATATGATATATTCTTCCACTTGTTTATACTTTCTTTTATCTCTTTTTTTCAATGTCCTGTAGTTTTCCAAGTACAGGCCTTTTGCCTCCTTGGTTAAGTTTATTCTTAAATATCTTATTTTTGTTGTTGCAGTGGTAAATGGCATTGTTTGTTTAGTTTATTTTTCTGAGAATTCATTATTGGTGTATAAAAAAGCCATCAATTTTTGGATGTTGATTTTGTATCCTGCTACATTGCCAAATTAATTTATTAAATCTAGTAGTTTTTTGGTGGAGTCTTTAGGATTTTTTACGTATAATATTATGTCATCTGCAAATAATGATAGTTTTACTTTCGCCTTTCCAATTTGGATGCCTTTTATTTCTTCTTGTCTGATTGCTATGGCTAGGACTTCTAATACTGTGTTGAGTAAGAGTGGTGAAATTGGATACCCTTGTCTTGTTCCTTTGTTCCTGTTCTTAGCAGAAATGCTTTTAGCTTTTGCCCATGAATATGATGTTTGCTGTACTTTTGTCATATATGGCCTTTGTTATGTTGAGATATACTCCCTCTATTCCCACTTTGCTGAGAGATTTTATAAAAAATGGGTGTTGGATTTTGTTGAATGCTTTTTCTGCATCTATTGATATGATCATGTGATTTTTGTCTTTCAATTTGTTTATATGATGTATCATGTTTATTGATTTGAGAATATTGTACCAGCCTTGCATCCCTGGAATAAATCCCACTTGGTCATGGTGTATGTTCTTTTTAATATAATGTTGGATTTGATTTACGAATATTTTGTTGAGGATTTTAGCATCTATGTTCATCAGGGATATTGGCCTGTAGTTCTCTTTCTTTGTAGTGTCTTTATCTGGTTTTGGAGTTAGGATAATGCTGGATTCATTAAAAAAGCTTAGAAATGTTTCTTTCACTTGAATATTTCAGAATAGTTTGAGGAGTACAGGTATTAATTCTTCTTTGAATGTTTGGTTAAATTTCCCTGTGAAACTGTCCAGACCCAGGCTTTTTTTTGCTAGGAGGTTTTTTTTTGTTTGTTTTTGTTTTTTGTTTTTGTATGTTTGTTTGTTTTTTTAATTACTGCTTCAATTTCATCAGTTGTTATTGGCCTATCCAGATTTTCTGATTCTTTTTGATTCAGTTTTGGGAGATTGCATTTTTTTTTTTTAGAAATTTGTCCATCTCATCCACATTGTCCAGCTTGTTAGCATATAGTTGTTCATAGTATTTCCTTAAAATTCTTTATATTTCTGTGGTGTCAGTGGTTACTTCTCCACTTTTGTTTCTGATTTTATTTATTTGGATCCTCTCTGTTTCTTGATGAATCTGGTTAATGGTTTATCAATTTTGTTTATCTTATCAAAAAACCAGCTCTTGTTTTCATTTTTTTGTGTATTTTTTTTAGTCTCTATGCCATTTATTATTTCCTTCATTCTACCTTTTCTAGGCTTTTCTTGTTGTTATTTTTCTAGTTCTTTAAGTTGTAGGGTTAAAGAGTTTATTGTTGTTGTTGTTGTTGTGTTTTTTTTTTTTAGGTAGACCTGTAGTGCTATGAACTTCCCTCTCAGGATTGCTTTTGCTGTATCCCAGAGATTTTTATTTGTTGTGTGTTCATTTTCATTTGTTTCCAGGAAGTTATTTATGTTTTTCTTGATCTTGTTGGTAACCCATTCATTGTTTAATAACATGCTATATATATTCCATAACTGATGAAGGAAAAAGACACACAAAAAGATACTGAAGAAAGAAATTGAAGAAGATACAAATAAGTTGAAGCATATACCATGTTTGTAGATAGCCTTCATGTGTTTGAATGTTTGAGGTGTTTTTACTGTAGTTGATTTCTAATTTCATTTGTGATCTGAGAAGTGATGATCTAGTTTCATTTCTTTGCACATGTCTGTTCAATTTTCCTAACACCATTTATTGAATAGACTACATTTACTCCATTGAATGCTTTTGCCTTTTTTTTTTTTTGTCAAATATTAATTGACTATAGGGAGTGAGTTTATTTCTGGACTCTCTATTCTGTTCCATTGGTCTCTCTGTCTGTTTTTATACCAGTACAATGCTATTTTGATTACTATTCCCTTGTAGTATGATTTGAGAGCAGGTAGCATGATTATTCCACCTTTGTTCTTCTTTCTCAATATTGCTATGGCTATTCAGCGTCTTTTGTGGTTCCATATAAATTTTCGGAATATTTGTTCTGTTAAATAGGTCAATGATATCTTGATAGGAATTGCATTGACTCTATAGATTGCTTTGGGTAGTATAGAGATCTTAATGATGTTATTGTTCCTACCTACAAACATGGTATATGCTTCAACTTATTTGTATCTTCTTCAATTTCTTTCTTCAGTATCTTTTTGTGTGTCTTTTTCCTTCATTAGTAATAGAACTATTCAGTTATTATCCCTTCAAATATGTTCTCAATCCCTTTCTCTTTTTTTTCTCCTTCAGCTACCCCTATGATGTGTATATTTTTTGCAGCATTTTTTGAGTATGTTCTGCTACCTTGTCTTCCAAATCACTGATTCAATTCTCTGCTTCATCCAACCTACTTTTTATTCCCTCTAGTGTATTCTTCTTTTCATATATTGTATTCTTCATTTCTGACTAGCTTTTTTTTTATGGTTCCTATATATTTTTTCATGTTGTTGTAGTTCTTACTAAGTTCCTTATAGTCATTACTAAGTTCTTTGAGCATCCTTATAATCATTCTTTTGAACTCTATATCTGGTTATTTTCTTGCCTTCATTTCATGTAGCTATTTTTCTAGAGATTTCTTCTATTCTTTCATTTGGGGCATATTTTTGTCTCCCCATTTTGCTGCTCTTTATGTTTGTTTCTATATATTAGGTAGATCTGCTATGACTCCCAGACTTAGTAGGTATCCTGTGGGACCCTGTGGCAGTCTCCTTGATCATCTTGCTGGTTGCTCCAGAATGATCCCCTTGAGGGTTATGTGGACACTCTGATAGAATTTATCAATAGTTTTGATTGGTGCTGACCCATTCATGTGTGGGGTAAACTCTCAGGCTGGCTGACTATAAGAATTAACTTCAGGGGGATTTCAATATGGGAGCTGGCAGGACTGGAGTGAAGGAGAGAGTTTGAGTAAATAGGGATAGGAGGAGAGTGTGTGGAAATGCGAGAGAGAGAGAGAGAAAGAGAGAGAGAGAGAGAGAGTCAAATCTTGCAGGAGTCTCAGGAGCAGGTGGTTCAGGATCCCTGCTAGGACCACAGGCATTCCCTGGGCAGGTTCAGCTCTGGCTCAGAAGCTATACCATCTTGAAGAGGGGAGCTGCAGCGGGTAGGAGTCCAGCCTCACCACCACCCAGACTAGCCTTGGTCACTGCTACAGACCACTTTTTGAGTTAAACACCAATGAGACCCCTCACACCTACAGCTGACACCTGGGAGACCAGCTCTGCGGGGGAAAGGAGTACAGCATAGAATAGGAATGATCATGGTGTGAAATAAAAGGCAGACCCAGCCTCTGGGCTAAGGAGTTCCCGACCACTGGATTACTAGAGGTTTAAACCTCTCTGACCTCAATCAGGTTGCCCAGGGATAGAAAGGGACAGTGACTCACATACACCTGAATTAGAGCAGCTTCCAGGAGGCCCAGGATAGACACACCAAGGGACCAGATTCACAACATCATAGCAAAATCCAGTGCCTCACAAATTGCTAACCCAAAAGTCTTTGAGTGTGTGTGTGGTTTTGTTTTTTGGTGTGTGTGTGTGTGTGTGTGTGTGTGTGTGTGTGTGTATTATTATTATTTTTTGGTTGTTTGTTCCCCCTTCTTTTTCTTTCTTCTTCTTTCTTGCATATCTCTAATTCCTCTCTTTCATTTGATTCTATTCTACTTATTTTTAATTTATCCTATTGGGAAACAACCCAAGAGATCATCATGAATGAATAAAAAAGCTGTGGGACATTTATCACATGATCTCACTTATTTGTGGAATCTAATGAGCAAAATGAATTGACCAGCAAAATAAGACCAGAAGCATGGAGGTATGGAACAGACTGGCATGTCTCGATGTGGATGTTGGGGGACGAGAAGAGGTAAACCAAAGAACTTATATACTTACTTGTGGCCTGGCACATGAAATTCATGCACTGGGAGGGTCCCTGGGCCCGGCCTGCGATCAGGGCCATCGTCCATAGCTGCCCGCAGCTGGCCCCTCCCTAACCCTGTTCCCCATTCGCCATCTGGTGATTGGTGCCTGATGCTGGGGGAAGGGGGGTTGGGGGAAAGAAACGAAGGAATGGAGAGGTTGGTTCTTACTGCCTGTTCAGCAGCCCCGCCCTCACAGCAGGTGGCATCAGGTGATTGGAGCCTGCCAGCTGGGGAAAGGGACCAAGAGGTGGTCAGTGCACCACATAGTGACTCGCTTAGTGGTCATTCTGCCATTAGGACCAATTTGCATATTACCCTTTTATTATATAGGATAGAGTCCTGGTGCATGGGTAGGGGCCAGCTGGCTTGCCCTGAAGGGGGCCCCGGATTTGGGTGAGGGGTCCCCGCTAGGGAGTGGGGCCTCTGGGGCAGGGGCCTCAGGGTTTTCAGGCTGGCCCTGCACCCAATCAGAGTGGGAGTCCCTGCTGGGCCGGGAATGGCCTGGGCGAGGGGCTGTGGGCAGTTTGCAGGCCAGCCACGCCCCCAGCTTTGTCAGGAAGGATGTCCAGAAGAGGTCCAGTCTAATTAGCATATTACCCTTTTATTAGTATAGATATGCATAGCCCATGGACATGGGATGTGTATGTATGTGTGTGTGTGTAAGGGAGGAGAGGAGGAAGGTTAAAGGGGGGGGGAATGGGAGATATCTGCAATACTATCAACAATAAAAATATACTTAAAAAAAAAAGAATTAACTTCAACCACATTGTATGAGGTGCTGTGCCAGTGCTGACCACACAATGGAAATTTGCCTCAGCTGGTTCTGGTGCCTGCCAAGATCTCCCCTTGAATATATCGCTTATGAAGCTAATTCAATTCTGCTCTGATGATATCTGAAGCTGGCTATAGGGTGTGTTGTTTCTGGGGCCTCTTTGAAGGGACTCTGGTGCAGGCCAATGTCAGATGCTGCCTATAACTGGCAAAACAATTCCACAGTTTCTGGCTGGCTGCGTCTGTGCAGGAAGGATCAAACTGCACACCAAGGCTGGCTTTTACCCCCTTTGTTGTGGGGTCGAACCCTGGGTTCAAAATAAGGCCACCAGGCTTATTTTGGCTCATGATTGATTAAAAAAAGCAGGCAAGGATTTATTGAAAAACTGGCCAGGATGGCTGCGAGAGCACCAAATGCAGGTGGAGTCCACATGACCACACTGTTCCAGGTGTAGGCAGTCTTTTTGAATGTCCAAACCACAGAAATTTTCCTTTGTTCTAAATTCTAAAGGCTGGGGATGGCTGCTCGGGTAGACACCTAGCCGCAGCAGCTCACAACAATTTCAATGGAATACAACTAAAATGTAGAGTGGACATTGCCCAGAGCTACAGGTAGTCAACTGACTGAAAACTCTACAGTAGGAAGGAGGGAGAAAACCAGAAGGAAAATCAGAGGAGCTGAAAAAAAGCCTAAGGTACGGAGACATGCTGCGCCCTCGCACGCACGTGCACTCGGAGAGGTCGCAGCCGGAGAGGAGGAGAGGGCTGGGTGCTGCCTGGCGTTCCCTAGCAGGAAGGAAATAAAACCCCCAGCCTGGGCTGAACCCCCGAACCGGCAGCGCTGAGCCCCAAATTATGGGCCAGACCCTGGGGACCCAGGTCCGGCAGGGGGAGACAATCCCGGGGGACGGCGAAAGGCGGGACCCCCAGAGTCGCGCGCACATGGCGCGCAGAGGACTGAATGTTGACTCTGATGCTGGATTACCCTAGCCGGAAGAAACAAAGCCTCCGGCGGCGGCACTGAGCCTCAGTCCAGACCGCCCAGAACTCCAGGTCTGGGCCAGTCCCTGGGAACCCAGGCTTGGGCAGGGGGAGACGGGGCTGTGAGGTGGAGTCCTGGGAGCGCGGCGAAAGGCCGAGCCCCCTGAGTCGCGCACACTGCGCACAGAGGACAGTCTGTTGACTCTGATCCTGGACTCCCCTAGTGGGAGGGAGAAAGAAAGCTCCAGACTGGAGGAACGCGAAGAGGAGCAGGAGCCCCTGCGGGACACCGTCCAGCCGGGCGCCAGCAAGGAGCCAGGCGATGGGGCCCCCCGGGGGGGGGGGGGGTGCCCCTGAGCCTTCGACTGCTGAGCGTGGGCAACGGAGCCAAGGACCGGGGCTGCTTCCTGGGCGGCGCGGACCCCGGTAACAGGCTGAAGCAGCGCAGGAGCCTGCGGAGAACAAAGGGGTGCCACAGGCCAACCTGCTGAGCTCCCAGGACAAGGAGGAAGAAACCAAAGTTCTCAATGTGAAGAAATCAAGTGAGAGCAAATGATAGTAAAATTACTTAAGAAAGAATACAAAGATCTTGAAAAATCAAAGACTAAGTCAGAACTCAACTCACCAGCCAACATTGCAACATAAATGCGTTTTGTTTTGTTTTGTTTTTTAAAAAGAAAAAAAAAAGAGAGAAAAAAGGGACAGAATGTTGGAACAGCGGCGTCCAGGCCTAGAGTGGCCAGGCACAAGGCAGTGGCAGCTGGGCCCGGAGCAGCAGTGGCCAGGCCCCAGAGCAGCAGCAGCCAGAACAAGAGCATCAACGGCCAGCACTGGAGCAGCCAGACCTGGGGCAGAGGCAGCCAGGCCTGAGGCAGAGGCGGCCAAGCCCAGGGTGGCCAGTCCAGGAACACCCAGACACGGAGTGGCCGGGCCCGGAGAAGCCGGGCCCAGAGCAGCCGGGTTGAGAGCAGCCAGGACCAGAACAGCAGTAGCCAAGCACGGAGCATCCAGGCTGGGAGTGGCCAGGCTTGGAGCAGCCGGGTCGGGTGCGGCCAGGCCCGGAGCAGTGGCTGCCAGGCTAGGAGCGGCCAGGCCCGGAGCAGCAGCTGCCAGGCTGGGAGCAGCCAGGCCCGGAGCAGCCGGGTCTGGTGTGGCCAGGCCCGGAACGGCCAGGCCCAGAGCAACAGCTGCCAGGCTGGGAGAGGCCAGGCCCGGAGCAGCCGGGTCTGGTGTGGCCAGGCCCGGAGCAGCGGCTGCCAGGCTGGGAGCGGCCAGGCCCGGAGCAGCCGGGTCTGGTGCGGCCAGGCCCGGAGCAGCGGCTGCCAGGCTGGAAGCGGCCAGGCCCGGAGCAGCCGGGTCTGGTGCGGCCAGGTCAGGAGCAGCGGCTGCCAGGCTGGGAGCGGCCAGGCCCGGAGCAGCAGCTGCCTGGCTGGGAGCGGCCAGGTCCGGAGCAGCCGGGTCTGGTGCGGCCAGGCCCGGAGCAGCGGCTGACAGGCTGGGAGCGGCCAGGCCCGGAGCGGCCGGGACCGGAGCAACCAGGCCCAGAGCAGCCGGGTCGGGTGCGGCCAGGCCTGTAGCAGCAACAGCCAAGTCCAGAGCAACTAGGTCGGGAGCGGCAGTGACCAGACCTGGAGCAGCTGGTTGTGGAACGAACCAGAGCAACAGAGGCCAGGCCCGGAGCAGCCAGGCCCGAAACAGCTCGCTCCTCGCCTGTCCCTGCCCACGGCTGCCTCTCAGACATGACTGGAAACTTTTGCGGGAACTTGAGGGTCTGCTGAATCAAGTGATGAAGGCTTAGATCTGGATGTGTTGAGTTAGTATAGCGCTGGGGTGTTGATCTGTGAGTGCATTGGGTGGGGCCTGGATGAGGCTGGTTGACATATTTGGAAATGTCTTTTGTGTGAAGTGTATCATTGGGCATGTGGAGGTATTATTGATATGAGAAAATGCTAAGTAACAGATTTACTATCTGAAAAGGGATTTACTATCGGGGAAAGGGAGGGAGGAAGAGAATGAACATAAACTATGCACCTATGGATGAGGACAATGGGGGATGGGGAGGGGGCAGAGGGTGGGGTGGGAACCTGGTGGAGGGGGGAAGAAATGAGGAACCTTTGTAATAATATGAACAATAAAGATTGATTTAAAAAAAAACAAAAACAAAAACAAAATTTAAAAAAAATAAAAATAAAAAAAATAAAAATAAATAAATCCTAAAAAAAAAAAAAAAAAAATTCTAAAGGCTGGGAACATTGGAATGTGGCCCTGTCCTGCGATAGCTGATAATACAGAAGCAGAGCTCAGCGGTTAATCTCTAAAGGTTATCTACAGTTTTTACCCCTGAAGCTACTGAGTCAGTGGGAATCAATCTCCTGTATTTCTGGTCCCAGGCACAGGAAAATTGCCTTAGCCTCCAGGTCTCCACCTGGAAGCTGAGGTAACTACCCTATGTTTAAGCAGGTGCAGAAGCTAAATAGCAGGGTTAAAATTCAAACAGAAGTTTTACCCAAGTATGGTTGCTACCATATTTCACCCTTGAACATCTTTATAACCAGTACCATGCGTAGGGTCAGGTCAGCCAAAGTCCCAAGGAGCCCCAGTGTCTGCCTTCACCTGCCTCTGCCAGCTAGCTGCCTGTTGTGGTCAGTCACTGAAAGAGCCTCTGAAAGTACCCAAGTTGCATGGATTCTTAGTATGTCACCCAGTAGGGGGAAGAGGTGTTCACCAGATTTTTACAGGTTCAAAATTGGTGCCAGTGCCGGGTTTAAGCCATTCTGCAAATGTCCCTAGGTATACCAAGTCTAGGTGCCACGTGCCAGGTGCCTGCACACCCTTGTGGTTGTGTGTGGGTCTCAGGGCGTCTTCAGAATGAGGCCAGCAGAGTTTTTCAGGTCCAAACAGACAAAAATTTGGCCCTCTGAAAGGAAAGCTCTGTACAGGTTGAGTATGCAAAGAAAAAAATTTCCCCATTTTACAGTCACACAACTCAGTCTGACCCATATTCTGGCAGGAGCCCAATCTCAGCAGGGTGAGCCCTCTTGGAGTTGGGAGGGGGTAAGTTGCCTGTCATGCGTGGGGGAGTTGGGGAGTGTGGCTCTTGCCCCAGAGCCACACTCCTCAGTCTGTCCTGGATTCTGCCACCAAAGGCGGAGCTACCAAGAATCTAGAGCACATGTGTCAAACACAAGGCCCGCGGGCCAAATCCGGCCGGCCAGGCCTTGCAGTGTGGCCCGCACCGCGCTGTCATCACTGCACTCCGCTGTCAGTTTATGACATTGTCAGTTTATGACTGTTCAGTAAACCATTCGGCCCGCGATTTAGGCTGGATTTTAGATTTTGGCCCCTTCTCTGATTGAGTTCGACACCCCTAATCTAGAGGGTGGGACAACTGGGTGCCTAAGGGTGGGGCTAGCAGAAATCCCATTTGGGGGAAGTGCCTGGCGGTTTCACGGGAAAGTAGGGAAAATGGTCCCCTCCCCAAAGCCAGACAACTCAGTCACTGACACCTTGAGTCTGCCCAGACCGCTATACCTCAGCCCAGGCAAGATGTAAGCTCCACAGGGTAGGTTGGCCGGGGTCTAGAGAGAGGTGCTATCACAGTCTCCAGGCTGATGCTGTATGGAGGGGAGTGCTCTGCCCAAGAAAGATGGTGTCTGCAGGGCGGTAGAGTAACAGCACAGAGAGTCTCAGCAGTTATCCCCTCAGCTCTCTCCCCAGAGCTACAAACCCCAGTGTCTCTTCACGTAACTGTTAACGTAAAAACATTGAAACCTGTAAAGAATTTTTGTGAGTTTATCTGAGCCAAACTGTCAACAATTGCTGGGAAGCAGAACCTCAATGGATTGAGATAATGCTCTGGAGAATGGCAGGTTTTCGTCTATTTTTATATATTACAATCAAAGGAGGGGACTTATTTGGATTACATGAAATCCATTGATGATAGATTAAAGAGGCAGGAGAAAGCAAAGTGAGGGTTGAAGGATGGGGGAAACCCTGAGATTAGATAAAAAGTAAAATGATAGACACACAGGTGGGTGCAGGATAGTCAAAGTTAACAATTAACACGATAACAATAACAATGAAGGACCCCAAGGAGTCCTGAAAAAGCGAAGTGCAAATCACCCAGACATTTCAAGGATAAGTTACCATAGATGCAAAAAGACAGTCAGATAGGCTCAGTGAAGGTAAAGGTTGACCTTGTCAGTGAAGATACCGGCCTAGGACATAACTGACTATCATCACTGCTTTTAGTTAAAGTTTAATTTCAGACCATCCTTTGTGGTTCCTTTAGGTCTCTGAGTTTGCAAGACCACCATCCAGGTCCCCCCCCCCCCCCCCCCCCCCCCCCGCTGAGCTTGTCAGGTCAGCATGTGGCCCCTTTTGTCCACATAACTGTAGTTGGTTTTGCCTTTCTTCTGCTGGAGCCCCGGTGAGTGGATGCAAATTAGATTTTATGAGTTGGTTCTTTAAGAGGGTACCTGTGTCTCCAGCAGTGTCCTGTCTCTCTCTGGTGGACAGCCTCCCTGCTGATTTCCACAGTCAGAGGTTATGAGGACACTTCTTCCCTCCTCTGGTGCTCTGGGGCTGGGAGCCCTGCTTGAGTTGAGACCCCACACCTTTTAGGAGGAACCATTGCAGCCACTACCCATGGCGGGAGGCCAGCCCTTTTTGCGTCTCTGTGCTTGTTGTCAGGGTTGTTTCTTCTACAAAGGCACCACTGCCCTCAAGAGAGAACATAATCTTGCTGGCTATTTTGTAATCTGATTCCTGCATTGCCTTCTCCAGCTTTCATGTAATCTTCCTTAGTGTCCTCCTTAATTTCAGATGCATAAAATCAATTGCTAACCTGTTGTTCTTGGGAGCATTTTGCTCCCTGGCATGCATAGCCAGTTTGGTTCAAATACGCTTTTATAAAAATTCTCTACAGATTTGGATGTTTCTTCTGTCAACATCAGATAAGAAACAGATTCTAGAGGGGGAGGGGAGGAGCTGGAGCTGGAGCTGGAGCTGGGGAAAGTTCTCAGGCAGTGGGATAAAGTATATGTATGCATTTTGCAGGGCAACTCTGCTGCCACCCAAGGGCAGCTTCTAGACAGTACACAGTATTCCATCCAGGCATCACCTGCTCCAGCATACACAACTGTAAAAATACCATTCAGAACTGCTTATTTCTCTATGTCTCCGTGGAGAAAGGAGATTGGACATCTGAATGAACAATTGCTGTAGGGACAGGGCATAACGTTGTGTCCACACACAAAAAAAAACAACAACAAAACAAATATTGGGATCATTTTTCTTCTGGGAACAAAGGAGTAGAAATCAAATCCATTTCCCTTTTGACATTTAACTAAAGTTTCTTGGAAGAAAAGACCACAAAGGTCACCAAGGGGAGAGCTGACTGAGCCTCTAGCCTCCCTAAACCTGGGGAACGTGGAGCTGGGCAGTGCCCTCAGAAATAAGCACTAAGCCCGAGTGTGCAATCCAGTGAGTTACAGACCTCGGTGAACTTTACATTACATTAGTGATCCTCAGCCAAGTGTAACGCAGAAGGAGGCCGTCCTCCTTTAAAAACACCACAGCTGGAAAGGGGATCACTAAGCGCAGATAATGACAAAAACAGCAGAGGCCACACACTTCCTGAGGGTAGAAGACCATTTTTTTTCCCCTTTTAATTTAGAGGGCTTGTCCTTCACGTCCAGCTTCAGCAAGCAGAACCAGCTTCTCATACCTCAGAATTTACCTAAGTTCACTGGAGTAAGGAAATTTCCAAGAGAGATTTTGAGCAGATGGTGTTTAGCAATTAATTTGAATATCAACATAGATATGGTCCTATATATGCCACGGGCTTGTGAAGTAGATATACAATACAACCTGAATCTTACACAAAGATTTTCTCCCCAAGGAATATCGTAGACCTCATTTCACACTCTCAGTAATTCTCAAGGCTTTGATTTTGTTGCTGTTGCTAGGTCATTGAAGGCTTTTGTTGAAAAGCAAAATGTTACCCAAATCATTGGTTGCAGATGAGTTGGTTCAATTAATGTTATATAGAGAAGAGGGTAGCAGAATTCCAATACAGTAGATTGGTTGCAAAAAGAAACAAGCAAAATTTATTTTAAGTTAGAAAGTAGAAATTGTTGTTTAAAGTCCATTATTAAACAAATAACAAACTGGAGGTACATAAAGCAAGTCAGAAAAATAATGCAGATCCAGTATTCATCTAGATGGCTTTGTGTAAAGCATATGTACCCTACAAAATATTTATATATGAGGATCAAAGGTTGTTTTGATTTGGAAATATCACTTTCACTTTTAGGATACAGCCAGATTTCAGTTAAGATTCAGATCATTTAAATTGTCATTTAGAAATCTATCGATTTATATTTTGTGTTTAGAAATTATTAATAGTGATAAACAGATAACACTTCTTGAGCAATAACTGAGTCAAGACAAAGAGGTAAGGATAAAAGTCCTTCAAGATGTTTTTTGTGGCATTTTATGAAGTAACACTAACTCTTTGTGATATTTCCAGAAGTTATAGATAGTTGAATAAGCAATCATAAAAGCCTTTGAAACAGAAAATGTCTTAATTTCAATTCAACTGTCTTTGAAATTCTTTTTGCCTTGATAAAACATACTGTGATTCACTTTAGAAAGTGTTTTAGTGCTTAGAAATTAAACCCTGTTTGTTCCTAAAATAGTTTTTTTTATCTTCTTCTTTATAATAAATATAAATTATTTTCCATCTGCTTTTTGATGATTCATCTGTGATCACTAAGGAATTTATATACATTAGGTAGAGGTACTGAAAAAATTAGCTTTGTAATAGGGGTAAGGCAAAATGAAGTAGGTTGTCACTTCTTCATGTCTTGAGACTGATAAACATGCATTAATTAAATGCTAAGAAACCCCAAATTGTATAGACCGTGAAACTGCCATTCATTTGTGATGCTATTTATAGCAAAGGCAAAAATAGCATAGCAGAATTATACAAGAAATGCAGTTCTCACAGAAATTGGTTTTGGTGTCCAGGTGTCTTTGTAAAAAAAGTATTTTACAGTATCTTGGGGACCAAGTTGATGCCCCACATGTAATCCACAGTGTCACAAATGTCCTTAGTAAACCGCATTCCCAATTGCAAAGCCTTCACACTAAATATAGTGGAATGCCACTCTGTGCTCACTGGGTTGCCAAAAAGTGCTGGCAAGGTTACCCCTGCATCACCTATTTTGCCCCCAGGATGGGACACAGTAGACAATTCAAATTAGGAATTAATGAAGGCAGTTAAGTTGTGTAGTGCATTTTGATTCCAAATATTTGTTTGAGTCTATGCTACATGTTGGCTAAAGTCTCATCCTTTGAATTAATGCAATCCTGCTATAAGTTTGCATAAGTATTCTTTTTAAAAAAATTTTATTTTAATGTTTTAAGTATTATAAATAGTAGTACATATGTCTCCTTCCCCCCCCCCCCCCCCCCATTGACCTTCTGCTGGCCTCCCCAGAAGGGGAGGAATTAGTCTAAATACCCCACGGCACATCTCCTGCAATCAACAAATGGTGGCCTTGCTCTCCATTTTCTCACGTTTTCACATTGTTTCTCTCACCTTCATAAGTTATATACAAATGTATGGTGGCTATGTGCCAGATTTAAACTCACAAATATAATAACACAGAAAAGTTATCTTTCTATCAGGAATATATATTTGATGAGAGAAAAATCATAAGTCCAAAAGAGAAGGTCAAGTTAGCACTCAGCTGTAGGCAGCCTGGGGACAATAAGATGGAGCGATGTTACTGATAAGGCAAACCTTTTAAGAAAGTACAGCCAGGTTGTTCTGTCCTTTTGTGAGATGGTTACTCCTAATACTTGTGAACCATGGATTAGTCAAATATAGAGACAACCCCAGAATCCCTGTAAGGGTGAAGGTAAGATACGGGGGAGGCAGACAAGTTGTAGCACCTTGGAAAGTTTATAGAAACCACTTGTGCTACTAAGAAATGGAAGAACCTAAAGCAGAAACACATTCAATCAAAGACACTGGAACTGAAAACTAAAGTGATGGATAGAAGAGTTGGCTAAAGGTGAAAATGGAGAAGTAGAATATTATTTATATAACATATAGTCCTGATAGGGCACATTGTATTACGTTACAAAATTCTAAAGTCCGACTTTCCATCTTTTTAAGGATCTAGTGTTTCATGTGCATACATAAAAAAAGGTTAAAAATGATATGGCAGATTCCATGTAGACATGATTCTTAAATTAAATTGTTATACAGAGTGGAAAACCTTTAGTTCTTAGGTTCCTCATCTGTAAAATATACAGGGCTAAATAAAGTCTTTGTTCTGTTCAGCATTATATTGTGTGATTATTAAGTGAATACATAAGTAAATTACTTGATTAATGAGTAAACTACATCTCGACTATTTTATAATGCTCAGTAAAGGAATTAGTCTAAATACTCTGGTTCTCAAAAGACTATTTGCATGACATTACAATAGGAACTAATATTTTGTATATTTTGGGGGGGGGTATGCTACAAGAAGATGAACTGTACTGATAGGTTTGGCAAAAAGAATTGCATGAGAGAGCTACTGTGGATTACTCTAAGTGTATGGGAATGTTTCTCTTCCTTTTTACCACATATGGTACTCCATTGTCTGAATGTAGCATCACTTACTCAACCAGCTCTGTCCTATTGATGGACTTTTAGGCTATATTCAGTGTTTTTCTATACCATTAATGGCACACAGATTAATCACAGAAAAGTCATTTTGCTTCTTTCCCCATTGCATATTTTGAGTACGTTTCTAGTAGTTCGATTACTGGACATAAACATTTATAAAACACAAATCCCTATGCTTTCTATTTTGGTGTTTAGAGAGATTTGTAGTTGTGTTCTTTACACCAATGTGTTGTGTGTTTATATTTGTTACCTAACATGAAAAACAATAAATAAGCTAGCATGGCCTTCCTTTTTCTCCCTGCTTTCTCCCAATCTTCAGATTAAGATAACATACTATTGCCTTCATTTGAAACCTATGCGGCAACCAAACTTACTCTATTTTCTAAACAGTGTCCATTCCCCCTGCTTGAGACTAATCATTTTACCATAAGAGATAATAAACATTTCCATGCACTCATATGGCGTAATTTATAGTATTTCTTACTAGGTAAAATGAACAAAGTGCTAATATTGTTTATATTACTCACCTCATAATACAGGAGGAGCTTATAAGAAATAGGGGGGCGGGGCGGTGGAGAATGCTCATGTATTCAAAAAGGATAACAGGAGAGTAAACAAAAAACCAATGATAATTGTAAATTCCAGGTGGGGAAGGAGCAAAATGAAAGGTGCAGAATAGAAGCAAGGCTTCTGTGAACATAAATTGTTTCAGTTTTCATTTTGAACTCATCTACATGCATTTTACTAAAAAATATTGTAATAACTATGTCTGGTGTCGGATGAGTACTAGACTTATTGGGGTGATCACTTTGTAAGTTTTATAAATGTCTGATCACTATGTTGTATACCTAAAACTAATATACTATTATATATCAATTGTAATTGAAATAAGAAATGCATTTCAGCTGGTCGGGTGGCTCAGTTGGTTAGAGGGTCATCCTGGACACCAAAAGGTTGTGGTTTAATTTTATTTCTTAAGTTATGAAATGAATTTTTTAAATCTTTATTTGAAAAATTTGCTTCAAATAAGGTTCTTCCTCTTTAAGGAATTGAATCTCAGTTTTCAGAAACTACACAGAGACTGATCAAGACCGTACTTTTAATTTTCTTCCTCACAGCAATCTGTCTGCGCTTTAAAGCCCAAACCCACGTTCTTTAGTGCTGCACTTGACTCAGGAGTATGTCTTATATTCCCGAGGGGAATTCCAGCAGCTGGCAAAGCTATCGTCACACCCTCCTCAGAGCAGAGGGGGTTTTTATCTGAATGTAGGGAGCCTTGGGCTAGGCCTCAATCTCTGGATATATGTATATCCCTTGAATTTTAGCAGCTCTCTCTTTTTAAATGTATCTTTGTTGTTGAAAATATTACAGATGTTCCCCCTTCTCCCCCCATTTGCCCCCTCCTCTGCACTCCTGCCCCCTCCCCAGGTCTTCACAGCGCTATTGTCTGTCCATGGGTTAAGCCTATATGGATACAAATTCTTTGGTTAATCTCTATCCCTCCAACTGTTCCCGCCCCTTGGGAAGAGCCAGTCTGTTCCATGCTTCTGTCTCTGGATCTATTTTGTTTGCTTATTTATTTATTTATTTTTCATTGGACTCTGCATGTAAGTGAGATCATATATTTTACTCAGTATAGCCTATGCAGCTGTAAAAAAGAAGGCTCTCTTAGCCTTTGAGACAACATGGAGGGACCTGGGGAGTATTTAGCAGCTTTTGTTTTGAATTCTTTATTGTTTAAAGTATTACATACTCCTTTTCCCCCATTGACCTCTCCCCAGCCACTCCCACCCTCAGCACATGTGTCTGTGCCATTGGTTATGCTTGTATGCATGCATACAAGTCCTTTGGTTGATCCCTTACTCCCCATTCCCACCCTCCCCTGCCTTCCTTCTGAGGTTTTGAACATCTTAATGTTGGCCCCCTATTTCTTATAAGCTCCTCCTGTATTATGAGGTGAGTAATATAAACTATTCATGACGCCTGAACTATATACTAAAAATTGGATCCAAGTAGTGACCCTGAGGTAACCTAAGAAAGTGAGTTGAATAGTCCTGAATTCTATAGTTAAAGGAATTGTATAACTAAAAGACAGGTGGGCAGGAACTGTGCCATTTACTGAGCCCTGCTAGGACTTAGAAACCCGTCACATTTCTTAAAGGCAGTGCACCTAGAGGCTGAAGGCAAAGGAAAATTTAAAAAGTCCTTGTTCTTTTTTAACTTTTAGTTTATTTTTTATTAAATTTATTGGAGCGACATTGGTTAGTAGGATCATATAAGGTTCAGATGTGGGTTTCCATGTTACAAGATCTGAACACTGCACTGTGTGTCCACCACCCACACAGTCAAATCATCTTTCATCACCATATATCAGGCCTCCTTCACCCCCGGAAGGTCCTTGTTCTTAATACAGCTCTGTCACCTGCTGACTTTGTGACTCCTGGCAAGGAACTATAACCTTACTGAACCTTAGTTTCCTCAGTTGTAAGTGTAAATAGTCATAACTGTCTCATGGGACTATTAAAGGATCAAGAAAAAGTAATATATTTAAAGTGATTTACCTGGGCCTTACACATGGTGAATATTCAATAAGCCTATATATCTATATATCTATGTATCTATATATCTATATATCTATATATCTATATCTATATCTCTATGTCTATGTCTATGTCTATGTCTATGTCTATATCTATATCTATATCTCTATACATTTTTTAAGTTAGGTTTTTTAATGAGAATAAAATGGCATTATTTATTCAAGTATATTGATTACACATCAAGCATTAGACTGGTCTTACCTTGTGTTTTACAAGTATAATGGTGCAAAACAGGAATGAAATGAAATCTGAAAAAGCTCAAGTCCCAGAAGGATTAATAGGTCATACCATACAATTCCATATGGTATAACCTGTTAATCCTACTAATCCCAGATCTCCTTACGTGGCACCAAGAGGATAATGTGTATGCAATTCAGAATTACTTTGTCGGACCTTGTTGTTCTTGCTTTTGGTTCCTCATAGAATGCAGAACTTCCTAAGCGAAAGCCGGAGAGTCAGCCTCACTGTGAGTGGTCCGTCTAGATGGCAAAGACTTCAAAACCACAATGTTATGTTGTGTGGTAAAAAGTAATGTATTAAAAATGAAGGAAAATGTAAGTGATTTCTGTAAAGAAATTAATGTTAGGCACGAGAACACAGATGTTTTGTGTGCCATACCTATGCAACCATGTCATTAAATTCAAATCTCTAATTAACTGACATCTGTTTCTTGTTCAATTTTGAAATGATTCATTGAAACCATTTGCAGAAAAAAGTACACTTGTGAAGAAAAAAAATGTTCCTAACCTTTCTCCCCTTCTATTTTTCTTCTTTATTATTGATTTTAAAAATTGACTGAGTGACTTATTCGGTGAGTCAGAATTAAGACATATATGACACTCCAAAGCCTGTTTATCTCACTTCCCAGCTTCATATGCTGTGTACAAAAGATTCTGTTATAAAATCAGAAACAGTAAATGATATTACATCATGAAAAACAGGCTTCTGAAACTTGGGCAAGATAGTCTAATTAATTAGGGGGGAAAAAGATGAGCTAATTTTAGACTAAATCAGAGTTTGAAATGTTAATATTTATCAAGAAATATTAACATTTCAATTTAATTAAGTACTATTGAGCATCTATTTATTAGAAAAATTTCTATATGGCAGTAGACCAAAAAAAGGGGTGGAGGGTATGGTTTTGAATGAGAGAGAATTAAATCAAGATCTAATTCTGAAATTAATTTTGTAACTTTCATGGTTAGCCTCTCTGAATTTCATTGGCTTAAGAATAAATTGTAATAGTATTAGGACTAATATCAAGAACACTAAAGAATGACATAAATACTGTTTATATATGCCAGTGTAGTGCATTATTCATTATAACTGCTTAACAAGTCATAATTTATTACTTTCACGAGTAGCTACCTAGCACCTTAGAACATGCTTCCTATATGTTGGCAATTTCTCACATTAGCCTTCCATATTGTCATGATAAATTTGAATTCTTAGTCCCTCTTGTATCTAAGGATGGGCATATATCCTAGATGGCAGGAGCTCAGCTGAGCAGCAGAGTGCTGAGCTGCCAGTCATAAAAGCAGTTGCCTAAAGAATCAAGTGAAAATGAAAGTAATAGCCATACCTTTATCACTCACGGTGACAGTGTGAGCCAAGTGTAAACCAGAGACAGCGCCAACCTCCCCCTGCCCCTTCTTCCACTGCCCTTCCTGGAATGGCTCAGAAGTCAAATGGTCAGGTGGGCAGCATAGTCCTGGGGGCATCTCTCTGCAGAGAGCACCAAACACAAGCTTCCTGCAGCTGTGTGGGCACAGGAGGCCCAGGTCAGGGTGAGGAGGAGGAGCTAGGAGTGAAAAAATATTGAGTACTTACTGATTCGGAGTGGAGAAAAGTGTTTTCAAGGCTCCCCTCCAGCTCTCCCCCTAATAAGGATGCTCCTGAAGAGGGGCCCGAGGAAGCCTTCTGTGAAGGACCCAGAGAAAGAGGCCTCTGAGGAAGATGGAAAGCACATGTGCATATATATGACCATAGGCAGCTACTCCCTTTGGAGATGGCAATTCACCACTCCCACACAAAAGCTGGTGTGGAAAGGGAAGCTTTCCCCTGTGAGGACTTCCAGCTAAAGCCTTTGGAATAGTCTGTGGTTGGGCCTGAAAAGTCACACATAGAATATTTGTCCTCATTGGGGTCCTTCAGTCAGATAAATTCAAAGGAGGCTTTGATATAGAATTGAACAAAGTGAGGATGGTCTCATTTGGGTGGGAGTAGGAGGGGGATTTCCCCTTCCAAGCACAAAGAACCAGATAGTGGATTCCGATGTGGCAGAGGTGAAGATCTTTGCATTTGCAGGTGTCCATTCTCATTGTTGAGCCATGAGAGCAGGATGGCCCTGAGACTCCTCCCTCCATATTGTGTCTTATTCTTGGCTCATCAGAGAAGGATCCTCTGAACTACCTGGCTCTCATATCATCCACCCAAGTAAATAGTAGATGATCCCAGTACCATCTACCAAAAAATATGTTTACGCTAAATCTAGAGTAAGGCCCAATATGCAGTTATTAGCAGAGATACATATGTGGAATTTTATTATTCTGAGTAGCAATTTATAGTCCCCTCATTTGGTGAGATTTACATTTCTTTACATTAAATTTTTGTTTTGTTTATAAGTCTGTGTAATGAGAATGCATGAAATATATAATGTATTTAAATCTTAGTATAGTACCAAGAGCTTATAAATATTTTAATTTAATGTTGAGATGAGCAAAAATATCTATGTACCTGCATTTGCATGAAGCAATCAAAGAAGTTGATATCAAAAACAGATTACTTTAATAAATTCAAATTCAGTGAATTCAGGAAATAGAAAGTTTGTTTTTTAATTAGAAATTCTTCATAGTGATTTAACTATATGAATATTATTTCACTAGGACCTCAGTGCACAAATTCGTGTACCTTGAAAGAAACTGTGGGCCGCGAGGACATTCCACCCCAAAGCCTCAGAATATACATTCTTCTCAAGTACACATGGGTCATTTTCAAAGATAGACCACATATTGGGAGGCAAAGTCTCTTCAAATTCAAGAAGATATAAATCATATCATCTTCTCAGATTGCAATGGAATAAAACTGAAAATCAACTACAATAAAAAACAATTAAAAAAATCAAACACCTGGAGGCTAAATAGCATTCTATTAAACATTGACTGGGTTACCAAAGAGATAAAAGGAGAAATAAAAAGCATCATGGCAACAAACAACAATGAAAACACAATCCCAAATCTATGGGATACAGTGAAAGCAGTCCTGAGAGGGACGTTCATAGCTCTACAAGCCTACCTCAAAAAACAAGAAACAATGATAATAAATTATCTAATCATACAACTCAAAGAGTTAGAAAGAAATCAATAAGAAAAGCCCAGTATAAGCAGAAGGGCGGAAATAATAAAGATCAGAGCAGAGATAAAGGACATAGAGAACAAAACACATACACACACACAAAACAAACAAACAAACAAACAAACAAAAAACACACCCAATAATACAAAGATCAAAAACCAAGAGCTGGTCCTTTGAAAGGATAAACAAGATGGATAAACCTCTAGGCAGGCTCACCAAGAAGCAAAGAGAGAGGACCCAAATAAATAAAATCAGAAATGAAAGAGTTGAAGTAACAACCAATCCCCCCAAAAATACAAATGATTATGAAAAAAATTTTTAAACAACTCTATTCCAACAAAATAGACAATTTAGGTGAAATGGACATATTCTTAGAAAAATACAAGCTCCCAAAATTCAACCAAGAAGAATAAAAAGAAATCTGAATAGGCCGAAAACTACTGAAGAAATGGGAACAGCGATCAAAAACTTTCCAGCAAACAAAAGCCCTGGTCCAGATGAGTTCTACCAACTCATTTTGTAGATGAGTTCTACAAAACCTATCCTCCTCAAACTACTTCAAAAAAGTCAAGAGGATCTGCCGCTGCCCAACGGCCGCCAGGAGAGGGCGCGCGCGCCCGGACGCTGCCGTTGGGCCGGTTGTGGCCTGCGCAGCCCTGGCCGGAGGGTCACAGGGGCGAGAGCCCAACCAGTCCAAGGAGGAGGAAGCTGGGGACGTGGAGTCGGGTGTGATGGCTGTAGCTCCAGCGATGGTGGAGCAGACAGAGGCCGAGGCATCCAGGACCACATGGGACCAGCCCAGGACTGTCTGCCCGCTCCATCTTGCTCTGCCCCTCGGACGGATGATGAGCCAACGGGTCCAGAAAAGGCAAGTGGCCTGTCGGGGTCGCAGAGCCCATCTCGCCGGCGCTGAGCCAGCTCCCCCCACTTGGTAAGCCAGCCCGGCAGCTCTGGCACCCCGTGCCCCCACCCCACCCGGCGCCGGCGCCGGCTCCGGAGGAAGAGGCCCCTTTGACCCGGAGCGGACCTCCGGGCGGCCGGAGGGCACCACCCCGGGCACCCCCCCTCTCAGGGCAGCCCCCCGGGGAAAGGAGCCATCGGGCCCCCAGGCTCAGAGGTGGCCCCAGACAGAGCCAGATGGACCCAGCTCTGGAGCCACGTGGCACTCCGTCGCCTCCTCAACCAAACGAGTCCTAGCACCTGCCTCCCAGCATGGCTGTAGCTGGGACCCCGCCGAGCCCAGCACCGTGCCCGCCCCCGCAGTCTCCGCAGGCCCGTGGGTGTGCACGAAGCGCGCCTGGGGTGTGATTGGATCCTCGCCGCCCTGGGCACCGCACCCCCCGAGGCACAGAAGCAGGAGCTGGGGCTCGGGCGGACAGTGAGTGACACAGGTAGGACCTAAGACCTGGCAAGAGAGGGATCCCAACCCACGCTGTCCACACTCCAGAGGATGGCCTAGGCCAGGGGTCGGCAAACTGCGGCTCGAGAGCCACATGCGGCTCTTTGGCTCCTTGAGTGTGGCTCTTCCACAGGACACCACGTGCGGGCGCGCGCGCGCGCGCACACACACTGCGATTGAAACTTCGTGGCCCATGCGCAGAGGTCGGTTTTCAGCTCTCAAAAGAAATTTCAATCGTTGTGCTGTTGATATTTGGCTCTGTGGACGAATGAGTTTGCCGACCACTGTCCTAGGCTGTCTGAAGGAGGGGGCTTCATAAACAGTAAGGGGACCCCCAAATTCGGAGCTTCCCAGGGGACGCGCCTGCTGACGCTGGGCAGCTGGCGGGACAGAGCTGCTTCCTCCCCCCGGGGCTCCGGCTCCAGCCGGGCAGGAATGAAGGGCTGCCGGGCAGATTGACATCGCCCCTCTGATTAGCACCCCTATGTCAGGGGCTGCCGGAAATGAGGGCGCTGGGGCTGGGAGATGGGAGAGGGGGCAGCACTCCAGACCCCGCTTGGCCTGAGGAAACTGGCTGGTTTCTAGCAGGAAGGCAGAGGCCTACGGGGGTGCTGCCCTGTCCTGCCCCCCAACCCAGTGAACTCTCACCTCTGCCCCGTGAGACCTCATTTCCCAGCCTTACACTTTGGGGCACGAAGGCAGGCTCCGGCAGGGGAGCGGGAGCCAGCGGCCCAGGCACTTGTCAAACACAGGCCCTGAGGTGTGAAATCTTCACCCCAGTGCGGGGAGGAGGGACGTGTGGGCCCTGCCGCCTGGAGAACTCATTAACTCGGGCAGCTCCCAAACGAACCACCATAGAGGCTGGCGATAAGGAGATCAAAGGTGACAGGCATGGGGAAGGGAAGAGGGGGGCTAGCTGGCAGGAGGTGTCAGGGCCCCGGCTCCAGATTGGGGGTCCCTTCTGTGCCCCCACTGGGCTCCATCAGACCCACTGACCACAGCCTGGGCCCAGATACCCCAGGGCAGCAGGAGAGGGAGGGTCTCCCACGTGGCATCTCCAGTTTGTTAGCGTTTAGGGCTGAAGACCCCTCTTGCATGCCATTTTGGGGGCTCTTAGTCTCCACACTCACCCCTGGGTCTTTTTATTATTATTATTATTATTATTATTATTATCATTATTATTATCATTCTATATTTATAATTTACTAACAGAATAAGACTTCCACAATTTAAAAAAAATTAAAGAGGAAAGCACACTTCCAAGCTCTTTCTATGAAGCCAACATTACCCTAATCCCAGAACCAGATAAAGACAAAAAAAAGAAAACTACAGGCCAACATCCTTGGTGAACAAAGATGCTAAATTCCTCAACAAAACTCTAGCAAATCAGATTCAGCAGTTCATTAAAAGATCATACACCATGACCTAGTGGGATTTATTCTGGGGATGCAAGGATGGTACAATATCCACAAATCAATAAATGTGATATATCGCATAAACAAATTGAGAGACAAAAATCTCATAACCATATCAATTGATGCAGAAAAAGCATTTGAAAAAATCCAACACCCTTTCTTGGTAAAAACTCAGCAAATTGGGAATAGAGGATTAACAATAAGCATGACTATTAACTTCTCATAAGAAATATGCTAAACCAGAACAAAGCAAATGCTATTTTTAAAGTAATGAAAGAAAAATAAACATGTTAACCTAGAAGTATTTTTTAAAATATATTTTTTATTGATTTCAGAGAGGGAAGGATAGGGAGAAATAGAAACAAGAATGATGACAGAGAATCATCTACCAGCTGCCTCTTGCACACCCCCACTGGGGATCAAGCTTGGACCTCCTGGTTCAGAGGCCCATGCTCAACCCCTGAGCCACCATGGCAGGGTAATCTAGAAGTCTTTACAAAACATAGATCTACTTAATTTAAAAAAGGGAAAACAGAGATGTTTTTAGATAAAAACAAAAGCTGACAACTTTTCACCAATAGAACTGTTATGAGAAATGTTAAAGAAATGTAAATTAAAGGAAGTAAATGTAAAATAAAGGAAGTAAATTAAATTAAATACTAGAAAGCAAATTAGATCCACTCAAAACAATGCATTAAGTTTAAATAAATTAAGAGAGAAGAACAATTTATTTTACATTTATTGTTTTTTTTTTTTTCCGGCCCAAATTGTTCTGTACGTGGATGTGAATGCTTAAGACATTATTTCCTCAAACATGCCCTTTGGGACACTATTTCTGCAGAATGGTAATAGGTGTAACAAAAAGGGCTCCCAGGTTAGCATAAGTTAGGGAAACAGTGACTATAACTAATTTAAAGTCTGTGTGTGGAGGGCCAGAGAGGGAGTGGGGGGTTCTTTTTCTCAGAATTCAGTCCTTGATTAGGAACCATCAGAGGTTTTACTTAATATTTCAATAGAAATCTCCCAAGAGGATATTTCTGGTTTCTCTTAGACTTATGTGACTATAATAATAAAAGCATAATATGCTATTTAGACCAGATGTCCTTCCAGATGAAGCTGGGGCTGCGAGGGAAGCCAGGGTCCCCGGTGCCAGAGGGAAGCTGGGGCCAGCAGCCAGGGGAAGGAAGGCCTACTCTTGCATTGAATTTCATGCACCGGGCCTCTGGTGGGTTTATAAAATATTTAAAATACTTATGTGCATTTATATATTTATATATGTATTATTTGATTGATTATATGCAAGGTACCTCCAGGGAATAACTGTGATGGGGTGGATTGTACAAAACACTGGTCTATAAAAAGAATATCCCTAAACAGCTTAAAATCTATAATCAGTGTTCCTGTTAACTGGATGTGTCTGATCCTTTTACTTTGCCCCTTTCCTTAGTTTATGGACATAAAGAGTAAGACCATGGGTAACTGGTACTGATACTTACCTTCCAACCTGATTCTATCTTTGATGTCAGAAAATGATTTGAACTTCCAACAATAATGCACAAGAGATCACTCTATACTGTCTCTGGTACCTGTGAATTTCTTTGGGTGGTAGTTTGCATTTTTGACCTTAGGCAAGCCAGTTAAGCACTCCGTAGCTCAGCCTGCCCTTCTCAAAATGACAGTCTGATCTAGTAAAAGCTAACAGCTCACTATTACATATAGAATCCTCCTATTTTACAACATGAGAAGTTTAGAACAATTTTAAACTAAACTATGATTAGGGCTGGCTAGCTATCTTAGTCAGACAAGAAAGAGGGGGGTGGGGTCCAGGAAGGATGGAGGCATTTCAAGCTTGAGCAATTAAAAGCAGCCCTGACTTTAACATCTGGGAGAGCCATAAGAGTAATAAAACATCTCCAGCCAGGACAACTGAAAGAGGGTCCATGAGAGAGGAATGCATAGATGAGGGTTTGGAGATACCAAAATGCTTATCTTACTTGTACAGAGGAAGATAAGGGGGCAGGAAGACACATTCACAGAGAATAAAGAAAAGTCGCAGGATACTGGGAGGAAGGAAACATTTTCACAGATGATAGAGGCATGTTTGTTGCAAGGTAAGGGGAGAGAAGAGGGGGTACCATGTGGGCATTGAGCTTTGAAACTAATACCATGAAGCAGAATGACCAATGAGGAAAGCACAGGGGTCCCAAATTAAGGAAAGGGACCAAGTAGGAAAGGTCATGTTCAGACCAAGAGCTACAGCCTTTGTAAACCAGAGACAGAGACTCAGTAGATTTCAGATTATTTAGATTTTTTCCCATTTGGGAGCCCCTCCCCAGGGGATCCCCTTTGTGGAACCCCCTGCCCAGATGGCATTTGTATATACTTCCAATAAATGTCTGCATTTTTATTAGAGAAATCTATTAGTCCATACATTTATTCAACTTCATCTGACAAGAACCTAGGAGAAGAATCTGCACCCTGAACCCCATGTTTCAAACAGATCACCAGTCTATTTAGTAGCCTGAGGATATGTTATCAATAAATTAGCCTTTGTAATAAATTTTTAGGGGAAAAGCTTTTTCCATAACTAAAAATATGGAAATATGATAATTAGCACAGCTGGCATGGTACCCAAAGCCCCACATTCAATTGACCCCAAATTCTTTTTAAGAAGTGATGCAAGATGTTTTAAAAAGACCGTTATTTGTAAAACATATCCCTTTTTCTTTTCTTTTGGTTTAGAAGGGCATACCTACTGTCTCTCTCCCCCGCCCCCTTAACTTTCAATCCTCAGTCTCCAGGAATGGCAGCTGTCTTGCATAAGCCCAGTTACTGTTGCCCCTGATATTTTCCTGAGGTCATGTTTTTCTGTTGGTACACATACTTACTAATTTGTGAAAGTATATTTCTTGAGAAGAATACCTAAAAGGGAACATAGGCATATGGATCAATAGGAACCATAGCTTAAAAAATAAATAAATAAATAAAGACTAGTGAAAATCCACAGAAAATGTCAATAAGAAAATCCTTATCAGCTATATACTACGCTGTTTAAGAAGTAAGCTTTGCCTTCAGGTTCTCTAACCCAGCTATTCAGGAACTGACAGGAAATGCCTGGCCTAAGGGATATTATTATTATTTCAAAGTTGGTCTTGTTCTTTTCCTCCCAAAGTCTACAGCATCTCTATTTCACTGACCCAGGCAAATAAATATTCACTATAGATGGAGTGGTACCATCATCACATATAGCTAACATTTGAAAAATGCTCTCAAGCTATGAATTAAACAACAAACAAAAAGCCAGAGATATTGCCATGTTGATATATTTCTAGCCTATGATTTTTACAGGTTCCTGATAAATCTGATTTCCAAATGCCCGAAAGTTGTAGAAAATACTATTTGTGTGTGTGTGTGTGTGTGTGTGCAAAATATCTTTAACTCAAAAGGATTCAGAAAAAGTGGCAGAAGTAAGAACTATTAGTTTAGCAATTTTATTATGCAAATTGAAAAACCATTCATGGTAGTATCCAAGCCTCTGTAGGCATTAGTGATCTCTGCAAATAAAAAATAGGGTATTTGCATTTTTTAATTTGAACACACCAGGATATCTGTGCTCATAACATTGATGAGTAAAATACAATTTGGTATCAAATTGGTTTAAAAGTATTTTAAAACATATCTAAGAAATAGGTCAGCATAATTTTACTTTAAAATGTTTTTAAATTTCATTTTAAAAAATTGTATTGAATTTATTGGGGTGACATTGATTATGAGATTTCTAGTATATATGTATTCCAGAATACATCTTAAAGCACACATATTATGTGTTTACGACCTGAAGCTATGTCTCCTTGCATCCCCATTTACCACCCCCCCCTTTACACTCGTCTGCCTCCCCCCAGAACACTATCTCTCTCTCTATGAGTTTTGTTTTCTTTGGCGGATTTTAATCCCTTCACCTTCTTAACCCAGCCCCTCAATCAATTTCCCCTCTGATAGCTGGCAATCTGTTCTCTGTATCTATGAGTGTGTTTCTATTTTGTTTGTTAGTTTATTTTGTTCATTAAGTTCCATATATAAGTGAAATCATATGGCACTTGTTTTGTCTGACGGGCTTATTTCACTTAGCATAATACTCTCCAGGTCCATCCATGCTGTCACAAAAGGTAAGATTTCCTTCTTTTTTATGGCTGAGATGTATTCCATTTTTTAAATGTACCACCATGTTTTTTGTTTGTTTTTTAATTTTTTATTATTGTTTGTTTGTTTTTTTATCCACTTATCTATTGATGTGGACTTGGGCTGTTCCCAAATCTTAGCTATTGTAAATAATGCTGTGATGAACATAGGAGTATATATATACCTTTGAATCGGTGTTTTAGGTTTCTTTGGATATATTCTCAAAAATGGAATCGGGCGCCCCTGGTGGTCTAGTGGTTAGGATTCAGCGCTCTCTCAAAAATGGAATCGCCAGGTCATAGGCAGTTCCATTTTTAATTTTTTGAGGTAACTCCATATTGTTTTCCACAGTGGCTGCACCAATCTGCATTTCTATCAACAATGCATGCAGGTTCCCCTTTCTCCACATCCTCACCAACACTTGTTTGTTGATTTATTGATGATAGTCATACTGACAGGTGTGAAGTGATATTCCATTGTAGTTTTAATTTGCATTTCTCTGATGATTAGTAAGATTGAGCATCTTTTCATATGTCTATTGCCATCTGTATTTCTCTTTGGAGAAGTGTCTATTCAGGTACTTTGCCCATTTTTAAAATTGAAGTGTGTGTGTATGTTGAGTTTTATAAGTTTTTTTAAAATAAATTTTGGATATTCCCATTCTTTATCAGATATCACAGATGAATATTTTCTCCCATTAAGTGGTTTGTCTTTTAATTTTGTTGGTTTCCTTTGTTGTGCAAAAACTTTAGTTTGAGGTAGTCTCATTTGTTTATTTTATTTTTTCATTTATTTCCCTTGATCAAGCAGCTATGTCATAAAAATATTGCTACTTGAAATGTCTGAGATTTTACTGCTTATATTTTCTCCCGGGCTGGGGAGGAATGTGGGAGGTTGGCCAGCCAGGGAGGGACTGCAGGAGGGCTCCAGGGTGTGTCTGGCCGGTCTGGCTCAGTCCTGATCAGCCAGACCCCAGCAGCAAGCTAGCCTACTGGTTGATCATTTGCCCCCTGGCAGTAATTTATTCGTAGGATATTTTTCCTTACATGATATTCTTCCACTGTCACCCTCCTTTTTAATTTAAATAATAGGAGGCTTTTGGAAATTTTATAATGTAGTCTTGATAGCTTTTACATTTTAATTATTTGCGCTAAACTATGACTGCTTTAGCTTCATTACATGTTATGCAATTTTACCATGAGACGCTCTGCCAATAAGAATTTTTGTTAACACTTTAGGAACAGCTTTTTGTACAGTACAATCAGTTTTTCTAGAATATTCATTTATTTCCATTAGCCATGTATTTATTTACCATGTGTGTATTAGTGTAAATGATTATTTGCCTTCTTGAGAAGGGCCTGAGCATTCCTGCTACTAGGCTGGACTTGGATATTAAAAACCCACTTGCCCACACCATGGGTACAAGTATTTTTGCAGTGAGAGGGCAGCTACTGTCAGCCAAGTCTCTGTCTGTTACCTGGGTCCCAATTTGAGCTGTGCATGGGAAGCAAAGCAGCCATGGGGGCAGGAGACCTCCCTCAGAGGGGGAAAAGGTTCAGGCACCTGCCAAGTTTCAAGGGGTGAGGTGGGTGAGGATCTGTGCCCCACCTCTGTTGACCCCCAAGTTCTCTCCTGATGGCCCCTCTGTGACTGTGCCTGTCTTAGGTTGTTCCTTCCCTGAGGAATCTTACCCGTCTCTGGCTAACCAGCCATCCTCTGGGGCCAAGCAGGGTGATGTGAGGTTTAGTTCTGCCTCCTTGGTAGCCTATGCCCCCATGGGCTCCATGCCCAGCACCTGCTTCAGGAACGCCTCACCTGCTGGCGAGGCCCGGGCACAGATCTCATATTTTGGGGAACCCATGTTTGTTCTCCAGAGAGGGCCCAGCTCACCCCACTGGGCGGGAGAGAGATCCATGGTACCAGACACCATGGTGTTTCAGTCTCAGCATGAACTGAAAGGTCAGGCAACAGCTGTGGGCACCTGGACCATGAGAAGAGGGTCATTTTTGGCCAAAAGGGCAAGAGGGGCCAATATAGAATGCTCAGGAAAAGACAGTGAATACCAGGATACTTTCTGGAAAAAGACACAGTGGACATTGGAGATGTTTCTGGAAAAATGACACAGTGAAGCTTTTCAGGGCTGTGAAAGCACCTGTTCATATCCCATCTTTCAAGAGATAGTTCAGTATTTGTCAACAATGTTCATTTAAATGCAAAATATGTTGAAAGCAATTATTTCTTTTAATGCATTGGTCCTGACACAAAAAGTTAAGTTTGGCACAGTTGAGGATTGGCATGAAGGCTAGTGTGGTGAGAGCTTACTTGGTAAGTGGGGGGGGGGATTTATATTTATTTAAGGAAAATATTTTGTCAACGTGTCTTATTTCTGTGCTTACTATATAAAACTTCAAAAACTGATAGAAAAATCAATCTTAACATTCCAAGGAGCTCTCAATTATTCAGTAAGCACTCAGTGAGCACCACTGTATACCAGGCTCGGATTGTGGGGGGCACTGCAGGAGATGCAGAGGAAAGGCCGCCTGGAGAGCAAGAAACAGACAGCGGCATGGAACTGCAACAGATTTGAATTACCCGCCGGAGTCTGTACAAGCGAGTGGGCAAGACGGCAAAGCTTTCCCTAGGAAATGTACAGAGTTTGCAAAACAGACAGACAAGAGGGTTACGCGTTTCTGCCTCAGAGAAATAAACAATTCATGCTGCCAGGAGGAAGATAAGTGGAAATTAATGCCAGAAACGAGGTTAATTTTCTCTCAAATTAAAAAATAAATAAGAAGAAATTTAATGTTCATGAAAAACATTTGTCATGCACTGTGGAGACTGAGCCAATTATTCGTTTATTCATAATTTTGTGTGCCTGGTACCGGACACATGGTGGTAAGGTGCACAGCAGAGGATAAAGCAAGAGATGCCAGGGTTCTGCCTGCGGTCAGATGGCCAGCTGGGGGAGCCTCTTCCCTCCGGGTGCGCATGTGTATGAATAGCTCCGCCTACCTTCCTAACACCATCCGAATGAAGGCAGAGGACAGAAGTTAAAGGACTCCCTCCAGGGATGCCAAGGCAGGATGGCCAATAAGCAGTCTGAAAGAAAGCATTTTAAGATGCTCTTTGGCCTTTAGAAAGCTGCCACTTTGGACAAAGGCTTTGGCTTCATTGTGACCACAATTGATTGAAATGGCTCTCATTTCTTAATTCATTGGTTGATTAGAGCATAATGCCAATAAAATGAAGGACATGGGCTTGAGCTTTCTGAAGATCAATTTTGTGGGTGCATGTTTTATCCTTGGGTATAATGCCTTTCCCCGAAAGCCCAATTTAAAAAAAAATCAAGTAAAAATGTTTTGGGTTCACTTTTTAACCTAATTTTCTCTCTATTTGGCTTTTCTCCTGGAATGCAAAGAACACACACACACACACACACACGGCTTTGTTTTAAAAATAAAGTAGCTGGAATGTAGGATTATCCAGAGGTTTAAGACTATCTTTCTGTTAAGCTAGAAAGAGAATGAAATAGCAGAGGTGTTGTTGCCATTGCATACATGAAGCTATACCAATGAAAGAAATGGATGGTGAGCTGCCGGAGCACATTCTAAAACTGACCCACAAACAGGGCAAAACACTCAACTCCCTGAAAACCTGGATACTGCTGTAAATACTCTTTCAAGTTATAGTATCCGGCCTCCCTGACCATTGTTTCTCTTAGAAACCAGAGAAAGTGATTAGCAGAAAAACTGTGCTGGACCTTGCTCTGACCAGCGGCAGCATTTTCAGCTCCTTTCCCTGTATTCCTACAGAGCCCTGTTTTATTTTATGTCAGAATTACTTTTTACACCTCACACTTATTGTACACCCCTCCTGACTCTCTTTGCAACCTTGAAGCTTCATCTCCTTCCTTACAGGTCCCACAGTGGGAGGCAGCAGGGGCAAAGACTGCACTGCCCAGGAGAGAACAGGGCCTGACCCAGCTCTGCGAGGAGGAAGCTGCCTGAGCGGGGGCCAGGTCCACACAGAGGTCTCAGATGCCAGAAGGCAAGGCCGGCAGCTGCGATAGGACAGAGGAGGGCAGGACTAGCCAGAAAGGGGCTGCCCTTGCTGTCTTTTAGGACTTGGCTGTGGTATTCAGTTTATGGGGCTGTAGTTCAACTGTCTAAGTGGCCAAGTTGGTGGAGAGCTGGGCTCTGTCTGGAGACAAAGTCCCATTTGACCCAGTGATCCCACTTCTAGGAATATATCCTAAGAAAGCCAAAACACAAATCGGAAAAAAATATATGAACCCCTATTTTCAAAGCAGCACAATTTACAATATCTAAGATCTGGAAACTGTCCAAGTGCCAATCAGCAGATGAGTGGATAAAAAAACCTGTGGTACATTTACACCATAGAATACTATCCTGCTGTAAAAAGAAGGAACTATTACCCTTTGCAACAGCATGGATGGACTTGGAGAGTATTACAAGCAAAATAAGCCAGAGGAAGATAAGTATCACATGATTTCACTCATATGTGGAATCCAATGAACAAAATAAACTGAAGAACAAAATAGATACAGAGACATAGAACCATGAAACAGACTGATGAATTTTACAGGGAAGGTGAGGGTTGGGGTTGGGAGGGGAGAGATTAACTGGAGAACTTAAATGCATAGATGCATAGCCCATGGACACAGACAATGGTGTGGTGAACGCTGAGGAGGGTGGATGTGGAGAGGAGGGGATCTATGGGGGAAAAACACACGCAAACAAAAGAAAGTAAAAAAATAAACATAAAAAAGCTATATGTTCATTTGGGCACAATTAGATACATATAATTGATGTAGCATATTGAAAAAAAAAAAGATTGCCTGTTTTTTTGTTTTTGAGCTTGTCTTTTCCCTTAACAGTTTTACATTAAATGTCTTGTCTTTGAGTCTGTATTTACCTTGCTGAAAGAGATTATGCTAAGAAAATATTCTATTCTATTGGTATTATTGCTTAAGGAACTATTAATACAATTTTTACAAATAGATATAATTAACTCCTACACTGGCAACTTTCTTTGAAAGTTTCTCTCCTTTCTTTCCTGAGTTTTTTGTAATCTCTGACTAACTTGTAAACATCTCTTTAGAATAACGAAATGTCCTCCATTTGGGTCCCAATCAGCTCAGCAGCAAAGACTATCATGTTTTGGAGCCGAGTATGACAGCAGTAAGATAAAAACGAATGAACGAAAGTGTTCTAGAGGGAGAAGCTCACAGGCCAATCCCTCTAAAGATTCCCTTGACACAAAGCTGAGACTTTGGGAGCTATTGAAGGAAAATGATTACTAGAATAACATACATGTGATTAAAACACTGAAAGTAGGGATTTTTCTTAGGTTAGTATGGAATAGAGTATGCCAGAGGCTCCCCAAAAGTGTCCTAAGTCTCCCTGCTCCCTCTCTGCCTCCATAAAGGGTAGAATTTGCCCCAAGATATTACCTCACTCTTTGTACCTCTGTAGACATTCTTTTATCCAGAGAAGTCTTTTGTGTCATCTGAAAATGAGTATTCAAAATGTAAACATACCTTGAAGCCTTACTGCAGGTCCAAATTTATTTCATCCTTAGCAAGTGCCAGTGGAAGGACCAATCATCTTCTTTAATCATTACAGCGAGGCTCCTACCAGCTGGCTTTTCCCCAGTCTCACTGAGCAACACATACCTAGAAACGGAGACCTCAGCCCTCCTTGGTCCTATCTTATCTGCCCCAAAAGCTGAGTGAGGACAGAACATGATTGTTTTTTAAGACATTTTATGAATCACTTTAAATAGTTGGCCATTTTTTTTTTAGCTGAACTACTTTATTTTATTTTATTTTTTATTAAATTATTATTATCTTTGTACATATACCATTGCCACCCCCCCCCCCCCCGATTACATGCCCTCCCTCCCCAGAGTTTTGTGTCCATTGGTTGTACTTATATGCATGTATACAAGTCCTTCGGTTGATCTCTTATATTCCCAAAATCTCCCTAACCTCCCCGCTGTAATTTGACAGTCTGCTTGTTGCTTTACTATCTCTATATCTATCATTTGGTTCTTCAGTTTATAATGTTCTTTATCATCCATAAATAAGTGAGGTCATGTGGTGTTTCTCTTTCATTGACTGGCTTATTTCATTCAGCATGATGATCTCCAATTCCATCCAGGTTACTGCAAATGATGAGAATTTCTTCTTTTTATGGCAGCATAATATTCCATGGTGTAGATGTACCATAGTTTTTGGATCCAAGCATCTGCTGATGGGCACCTAGGCTATTTCCAAATCCTAGCTATTGTAAATTGTGCTGCTATGAACATAGGGGTGCATATATCCTTTCTGATTGGTGTTTCTAGCTTCTTGGGATATATTCCTAGGAGTGGGATTACTGGGTCAAATGGGAGTTCCATTTTCAGTTTTTTGAGGAAACTCCACACTGTTCTCCACAGTGGTTGCACCAGTCTGCATTCCCACCAGCAGTGCACGAGGGTTCCCTTTTCTCCACAACCTCGCCAACACTTGTCCTTTGTTGATTTGTTGATGTTGGCCATTCTGACAGGTGTGAGATGGTACCGCATTGTTGTTTTGATTTGCATCTCTCGGATAATTAGTGGCTTTGAGCACATTTTCATGTGCCTCTTGGCCTTCCTTCTGTCTTCTTTTGAGAAGATTCTATTTAGGTCCATTGCCCATTTTTTAATTGGGTCATTTATCTTCCTTTTATTAAGTTGTATAAACTGTCTGTAGATGTTGGAGATTAAACCTTTATCAGTGATAATATTTGCAAATATGTTCTCCCATAAAGTGGGCTTTCTTGCTGTAGTTGATGGTTTCTTATGCTGTAAAAAAGCTTTTTATTTTGATGTAGTCCCATTTGTTTATTTTCTCTTTAGCTTCCATTGCCCTAGGGGCAGTATCAGTGAAGAAGTTCTTTTGGCATATGTCTGCATTTTGCTGCCTGTGGATGCCTCTAATATTTTTATGGTTTCCCGTCTTAAGTTTAAGTCCTGTTTTCATTTTGAGTTTATTTTTGTGTATGGTGTAAGTTGGTGATCTAGTTTCATTCTTTTGCATGTATCTGTCCAGTTTTCCCAACACCATTTATTGAAGAGACTGTCTTGACTCCATTGTATATTCGTGCCTCCTTTGTCAAATATTAGCTGAGCATAGTGATTTGGGTTGATATCTGGGTTCTCAATTCTATTCCATTGATCTATATGTCTGTTCTTGTGCCAGTACCAGGCTGTTTTGAGAACAGTGGCTTTGTAATGCAGCTTGAAATCTGGTGTTGAGATCCCTGCTACTTTACTCTTCTTTCTCAGGATTGCTGTGGATATTCAGGGTCTTTTGTTGTTTCAAATGAACTTTTGGAGAGTTCTTTCTAGGTCAGTGAAATATGCCGTTGGTATTTTAATGGGGAGTGCATTGAACCTATAGATTGCTTTGGGAAGTATGGACATTTTGATGATGTTGATTCTACCAATCCATGAACATGGTATGTTCTTCCATCTTCCTCTATCTCATTTTTTAATGTCGTGTAGTTTTTCACATATAGGTCTTTTACCTCGTTAGTTAAGTTTATTCCAAGGTATCATAATTTTTTTGGTGTGATGGTAAATGGGATTGCCTTTTTAGTCTCTGTTTCTGCAAGTTCACTATTGGTGTATAGAAATGCCATTGATTTCTTGGCGTTAATTTTGTATCCTGCTACATTGTCAAATTCATTTATTAAGTCTATTAGTTTTTTTATGGAGTCTTTTGGATTTTTTTTAAAAAAAATACTTTATTGATTTTTTACAGAGAGGAAGAGATAGGGATAGAGTTTGAAACATCGATGAGAATCATCGATTAGCTGCCTCTTGCACGCCCCCTACTGGGGATGTGCCCGCAACCAAAGTACATGCCCTTGACCGGAACCAAACCCGGGACTCTTCAGTCCGCAGGCCGACGCTCTATCCACTGAGCCAAACTGGTTTCGGCTCTTTTGGATTTTTTATGTACAATATCATGTCATCTGCAAATAAGAATAGTTTTACTTCTTTTCTGATTTGGATGCCTTTTATTTCCCCTTCTTGTCTAATTGCAATGGCTAGTACTTCCAGTACTATGTCAAGCAGGAGTGGTGAGAGTGGGCATCCCTGTCTTGCTCCTGTTCTTAAAGGGAATGGTTTTAGTTTTTGCCCATTGAGTATGATGTTGGCTGTGGGTTTATCATATATAGCTTTTATTATGTTGAGGTATGATCCTGTACTCCCACCTTGTTGAGAGTTTTTATCAGGAAAGGGTGTTGGATTTTACCAAATGCTTTTTCTGCATCGATTGATATGACTATATGATTTTTATCTTTCAATTTGTTTATGTGATGTATCATGTTTATTGATTTGCGGATATTGTACCATCCTTGCATTCCTGGAATAAATCCTACTTGGTCGTGGTGTATGATCTTTGTGATGTTCTGCTGGAGCCTATTTGCTAGAATTTTGTTGAGGATTTTGGCATCTAAGTTCATGAGGGATGTTGGCCTGTCATTCTCTTTAATTGAGTTGTCTTTATCTGGTTTTGGTATTAGGGTGATGCTGGCTTCATAGAAGGAATTTGGAAGTGTTCCTTACTCTTGAATTTTTTGGAATAGTCTGAGGAGGATAGGTTTTAGTTCTTCCTTGAATGTTTGGTAAAACTCTCCTGTGAAGCCATCTGGCCCTGGGCTTTTGTTTGCTGGAAGCTTTTTGCTGACTGTTTCAATTTCTTCCCAAGTCACTGGTCTATTGAGATTTTTAGAATCTTCCTGATTGAGTTTTGGAAGTTTGTATTTTTCTAGGAATCTGTCCATTTCCTCCAGGTTGTTCAGTTTGTTGGAATAGAGTTGTTTGTAGTATTTTGTAACAATCCATTGCATTTCGGTGGGGTCTGTTGTTATTTCACCTCTTTCATTTCTGATTTTGTTTATTTGGGTCCTCTCTCTTTGTTTCTTGGTTAGCCTGGCTAGAGGTCCATCTATCTTGTTTATCCTTTCAAAGAACCAGCTCTTGGTTTTGTTGATCTTATGTATTGTTTCTTTGGTCTCTATGTCGTTTATTTCCGCTCTAATTTTTATTATTTCCTTCCTTCTGCTTACACTGGGCTTTTCTTGTTGCTCTTTTTCTAACTTTTCAAGTTGTAGAGTTAGATAAATTGTTGCCATTTTTTCTTGTTTTTTGCAATAGGCTTGTAGGGATATGAATTTCCCTCTCAAAACTGCTTTTGATGTGTCCCATAGATTTTGGATTGTTGTGTTTTCATTGTCATTTGTTGCTGGATGCTTTTAATTTCTTCCTTGATTTCTCTGGTAACCCAGTCCTTGTTTAATAGTGTGCTGTTTAATCTCCATGTGTTTTGATTTCTTTGGATTATTTTTATTGTAGTTAATTTCCAGTTTCATGCCACTATGATCAGAGAAGATGCTTGATATGATTTCTATCTTCTTGAATTTGAAGAGACTTTGCCTATGTCCCAACATGTGGTCTATCTTTGAAAATGTCCCATGTGCACTTGAGAAGAATGTATATTCTGTGGCTTTGGGGTGGAATGTTCTGAAGATGTTGATTAATTCAATCTGGTCTAGTGAGTCATTTAGGATTGATATTTCTTTGTTTAGATGATTTGTCCAAAGGTGACAGTGGGGTATTAAAATCTCCTACTATCTTTGTATTGCTATTAATCTCTCCCTTAATGTCCTCCAGCATTTTTTGTTTTTTTTGTGTTTTTTTTGTGTTTTTTTTTTAATGTATCTGTGTGCTCCTGTATTGGGTGCATATATGTTTACCAGTGTTATTTATTCTTGTTGGATTGCTCCCTGGAATCACACCAGGCCCAACAACGGGGGGGGGGGGGGGGGGGGGTGTGCTTTTGTGGACTCAGATTTCCATGGTCCCAGCGCACACACTTTTGCCTCTGCCGCCACAGCAGCTGCAGCTTCTGTGGCTGCCGCTTTCGCTGTTGGGACACAGACACCCCACATTATCCCCGGCAAAATTCAACCTTTCTGTGGAATCCGCTTGTCCATACCGGTCAGTGCCCCCACAGTTGTGGTTTTTTCAGGTCTCAGGTAAGATCCCCAGTTGCAGCACTGATGTGGTTGTGAGAGGCAGCACGTACAAGTGTTTACCTTGCTGCTATCTTCCAGGAAGTCAGTTGGCCATATTTTGTTACCACAAACTCTCCTGTTAATCCAGTGAACAAACATGTATTAAATACTTACTTTGTTGCCACTCACTGTGCTAGACTCGGGGAACACTATAGTCATGCTCCTTCCTTCCTGGGAAAGACAGACAGTAAACAAGAATCAGCCCCACTGTGGTCGGTGCTATGAAGATGACAAACGTGATGGCCGGAGTGAGGTAGGTAGGAATGGATGGATCAGGGATATCTGAATTGAGAACTAAGTAGGTGATATTTGAACTGAGAACTGGAGCATGAGAATCAGTCAGACTTTTCTTTTGCATGTGTGTGTGTGTGTGCACGCGCGCGTGTGTGCGTGTGCGCACCTACATAGATTTTTATTTCTAGTAAAATAAATATCAACATAATATCCCAAATAAACAAAAGTGTGTCTTTTTGTTTTTCCCAGAGTTTAAGGGTCATGAGACCAAAAAGTGAGAAAAACCACTATGGTTCATCCCCAGCCGTGATTGGTCCATTTGTTGCTCTGGCCTCATAAAGTGTGATGGAATTGCAAACCACTCCTATAAATAAGGCCCTGCCTGGGCTGAGGATTCAGTCCGCGATAACTCAGGGAGCTATAATTAGTGACCTAAGGGATCAGGATAACTCTTTAAAAAAAAAATTTTTTTTTTAACAATGCCTCATGCCTCTGCAGCCCCTGCAGCCCCGTCTACCACCAAAGGGCACTGCATCGGGGATTATGTTCTGGGGAAGTCCATCGGGGAGGGCGCCTGCTCGAAGGTCCAGCTGGCCAGGCACGTGCCCACGGGCACCCAGGTGGTGGTGAAGAGCATCGTCCGGCGCGGCTCCCCAAATGCAACCGAGAGGTGCGCTGTATGAAAAGCATGAACCATCCAGCCATCACGCGGCTCCTTGAAGTGGTGGCCCAGGACCGAGACCGCATGCACCTGGTGCTGGAGCACGTGCGCGGCGGGACCTGCTGGCGCACGTGGAGCAGCGCGGGCCTCACCGAGCGCCGGCCCGCGCCGCGTTCCGCCAGGTGGTCTCCGCCCTGAACTTCCGCACCGCGACATAAAGCCGGACAGTATCCTGCTGGAGCCAGACATGACGGCCAAGCTGGCGGACTTCGGCTTCAGCCACGAGGCCACCGAGGGCCAGCTGCTCAGCACCTTTTGTGGGACTATTACATGGCGCCCGAGGTGCTGCGGGGCGAGCCCTACGATGGCCCCAAGGCGAAGGTGTGGGGACTGGGCGCCTCGCTACACACTGCGTGGCGGGGCGCGTGCCGTTCTGGGGGACCACCATCCCCAAGATGAAGGTGCGCGTCCTGGCGGGGCGCTACGAGCCCCCAACCTCATGTCGTGGCTGAGCAAGAGCTTCCTCCACGGCTGATGACGGTGGCCCCCAACCAGAGGCCGACCCTGGAGGAGGCCATGAGGACGCCTGGCTTGATATGTCAGAGGATGACCTGCAGCCCTACAGGAGCCGCCGGGGGACCAGGACCCCCAGGTGGTGGAGAGCATGCGGGGCCTGGGCTTCACGGAGGAGCAGGTCCGGGACTCCGTGGCCCATCACAAGTTTGATAGGGCCATGGGCACATATCGCATCCTCCAGATGGCCGCGGACAGGATGCCGGGCCGCACGGTCCGGGTCAGGCCCTACCGGCCCCCGACACCGGGGCCGCCACCCCTTCCAGCCCCGAGGCGTCCCAGCCATCGGAGGGCTGATCAGAACCATCGATGGTGCGCTCCCCCTGCCTGTGGGTGAACAAGACCAACGCCCCGCCGCCCAGCCTGGAGACCATCGCCTCCTCCCTCCTCCCCTGGAGGCTGTGCAGGGGCTCCCGCCGGACCGCGGTCCAGCCCGGCAGCTCCGCCGGGGCGCCCCCACCCCCGCACCAGCAGCAGCTTCGGCAGCGGTGACAGTGAGGCTGTCATAAAGGCGGAGAGCCAGGAGGGAGCCCCCCTGAAGCTCCCCCCAGGGCGGCAGCCCCAGCCTCTCCCGCCGCCAAGCCCCGGCCCGGCGGGCTTGGCCAGAAGGGCCTTCCAAGCGTTCCTGAGGCTCACGTGCTGTGGCTTTCCCACACTGAAACTCCATGTGAAAATGACTCGAGGGTGGCGAGTCTACCCTCGGTGACGTTTGAAAGGTGAGGAACTTAGGCAGATGTTACTATTTAAGTGATTTTGGAAAGTAGTTAACCAAGAACTTTACATTGTTTCTGATCTGCCACAGTCCGCGGAGCTGCAGGAAGGCCGGGCGCGCGGAGACTAACCAGATGTTGTGGAGAGCAACGCCATATGGCGCAGGGAGGATGGAGGGCTCCTCGGCTCGGCTCCCATAGGTAGGGTGTCCAGCAGCGCCTTGGGAAGAGTTTTTGTTTGTTTGTTTGTTTGTTTGTTTGTTTTTTAATTTTGTTTTATTTTTTTGGTTTTCTTTTTGTGTTAGTTTTTTATTTTATTTAATTTTTATTTATTTTGGTTTTGGTTTTTGGCATTAACCATGCCTCATGACTGGGATCTATACGTCATCTTCAAGTTAGCTGATTACTAAATTAGCTATTTGAAATTAGTTTTAGAAATTAATTGATTACCAATAGATTATATATATGGAAAAGCCTACTTTCATAATTATAAATAAAATTAAGCTTTAAATTTTTACATGTGAATTTCAACATCCTATGCTAGTCTAGCCATTATAAGTGAAGACTTTGAATAGTCTGTAAATCAGCCACAAAACTGAACTAAGAAAAGGGGGAGGGCATTTTAGCATGAAGTTTGATAATGAAAATATTAAATTTAATTAAATCTAAAACTAGGAATAGTTTAGTTTTGAAAATCATCTTTCTTGAATGAGACATTTACATGTTTTTTAATATAAAAAGTCTAGTGATTTCTCACTTTATGTTATTAATTCTTAAGTTGATGCAATACAAGTTTACTATGGTATTGTTACCAAGCAATAGAGTCTATTTCCTTTCAAAGGCTCAATTAAATGTTTGTCCTTAGCTTACTGTATGTCAGATATCTTTTGCAATTATGCATAGCCACTTCCTTTTGGAATTTAATTCTTTGTTTGCAAACTTAAAAACAATAAAAATTAGAAATACCTATTACTAACTAAAATTAACTTTCACATTTGTATTCGATATATTTGTTCCACACAAAAATCTTTGATTAATTTTAAGTAAAAATTAAATCACATGATTTATACATAAAATTAAAATTTAACATTAAAACAGTGAGAGTCACGTCAATATTTTACAGTAAAACATAATTAGAAAATAAGTTTCCTAATTTCTCATTCCACTAACTCATTCGTTTAGAGGATTTTTGATAGACATTGAATGATAATTTACTTTTTGTTTTTGTTTTTTTTAAAGAAACTTGTCATGGAAGGCAAACAATTTATTGGCTTCTCTTTCATATTTCCGACCCCATAAATCACTATTCAGGATTAAGTTTTTGTGGAATGAACAAAGGCAAGTTAACATTGACTAGAAGCAAGTAATAAGTATAGGTAGATCAGAAACAATTTAAAGTTCTTTGTTAACTACTTTCCAAAATGACTTAAATATTAAAATCTACCTAGGTTCCTCATCCAGCTCCTGAGATGCAATCTTCCTGCCAATTGCAGAAGGAGGTAGTTTGCCTGCTGGAGCACCCGTACAAAACGCGGCCACCTGCCCAGGATTGACTGTTGCCCTGGTTACAGTTTCTCTGGGCTGTCTTTCACCTAGGTGGAGGGATTTAGCTGCTGGTGGGTGAGCTGGGTCACTCAGACACCCCCCCCCCCCAAAGGCGGCCTCCCCTGCAAGGTCGCCCCCCGCCAAGGCTGGGCCCCCCAAGGTGGGGTCGTGGTGGGAAGGAGGCAGCGCCGCGGGAGCACAGAGGCGGCAGAGCCTCTGGGTCCAGACCGGCTTCAGGGCGAGAGCGGAGGGGCCGCGGGCCGCCGCGCCAGGCTCCAGGCTTCCTCACTTTGGGGCATTTTGGTGGCTCAGTCACACTTGATCTGCTCTGACTAACGGTGCCTCAATGATGGTGCCCTTCTTCCCTCCCTCTTTCCTTTCCTCCCTCCCTTCTCTATTCTTTCTCTTTATTTTTTCTCACACAATCTTGGTTACTTTTTAAAAGTAGGTTTTGCTCCCATTTTATTATAGTTGAACTATGGTTGAAAGAGTTACTTCAGATTTACCATGTTTAGCAGTTTTAGCCAATTCTAAGTGACTCATTATAAACTTTAAATGTTTGCTGTCGCCATGTCAGAACCAGTCCAGGGCTGCACTCACCTGCTAAAGGAAGCGGTTGAGGGTTTGAAATGTGCTAAGTTGGTCCGAAGGTTGTGGGTTATTGTTAAGCTGAAATGTGCTATAGGTATAAAATGCAAATTAGATGTTGACTACTTAGTTTGCAAACAAGAATGTAGCCCTTTTAGGTTGAACTTCATAACAGTTTTTAACTGATTACATGTTGAAATACTATTTTGGATAAAATATATTATTGAAGTTTACTTCACCTGTTTCTCTTTATTTCCTAAAACGTTGCTGCTAACTAGAAAATTTAAGATTACAAATGTGCTCGAATGTGTAATTGGACAGGGCTGATATAAAGATCAGCCGAGGAGCACAGAGGGACATAGAGTGGAAGTGACTCTTACCTCTCCCCTAGTCTCCTGTCTTTCTTTCTACATAAAGCTTTGTATACCTGTGAATTCTGCTTTATATTACGTTAAAAAAAAGTTTCACCAAACCTTTGAATTGCACTTTAAGTTGGTTTGATTTCAGAATCACATTTTGTGCCAGTGGTGTTGTGTTGTTTTTTTAGGTGAGAAAGGTTGTGGATGAAACTGAGTATTTTTAAACTAGCTTTTAAAATTATGAAAATACTGCATATTTATTATTTTAAAAATCACTCAACATAAAGGTATGAAATGAAAATTAAAAGTTCCTCAATGCCTCCCAGCATGTTTCTGTCTAAAAATAAAGGGTGTGTGTGGTTATATAAGAGTGATATTACTCTGCCTATCTTTCACATACCTGCCATTTTAAAATTATTTCTCTGTGGCTATATTTCCTGAGGAGGATAGTAAGTGTGCTTATTTTTATTGAAGAACTAGTATAATATTCTATTCCCTGGCTGCATTATATTTTATTTAACTTTTCCTATTGAGTATGTAGGATATCTATACATTTTAGAGGTGTAATTGTAGATTCACATGCAGCCTTAAAAAAATAATACTTGTACATAAATGCAGCCTTGTACACTCTGTCCAGTGTTTCTCAGTGATACCATTTTGTAAACTATATTATAATATCATGACCAGGATATTTATATTGATGCAATCTGCTTTACTTATACTTATTTGTATGTGTATATGTCCTATATACAATAAATTTTATTATCTGAATAGACTCACTTATCTACTACCACAATCAAGATATTGAACAGTTCCAACATTATAAGGATCTCTCATGTTGGCCTTTTATCATCATAACCATCTTCTTCCAACACAATCAACTCCCAACTCTTATCAACCACTTATTATGTTCTCCATTTATAAAATTGTGGCATGTAAAAATGTTATAGAAATGGAATCCTAAAGTATCTCAGGCTTTGGTTTCTCAGCATAATTCCATCTTGAATCCACCAAAAAAGTTGATTTTGAGATGGATGAGTAAAATAAGGGGAAAAAGAAGAAGGGAGGGAAGGGAAAGGAGGGAGAGAGGGAGGAAAGGAGGGAGAGAGAGAGGCAGGCAAATCCAAGAAGACAAAGTTCAGAGGTCGAAAGGCCAGGGACTTGAGGAAAGAATGAAAGTTTGGAATAGTCTCTAAAATAAAATAATAGCTGACTAGTACAGTTATTTTCAAAATTATTTTTACCAAGAGCCACAATAAATCAAACAGCAAAAAATAGGTTACATTGTAATTCGAGCACAAATACATACTTTAGAAACATGTTTTCTAAACAATTCTTATCTTTAGCATATATAGTGTAATTATAGTTTCTTTTCTGGCCTATTCTACTATTTTTTATCCTATCCTATCATTAAAACTTGATAATCAAGAGCCACTAAATTAACCTTTTGATCTGTTAATGGGTTAAATAAACAATTTGAAGATTATTAGACAAGGAGATGTTCAGAAGGATTGCTGGGCAGATGAATAGTTTGAGCTTGGGGACCATTTGGTAGTGAAGAACAGGATTTGAATTCAGGATGTCTGAATTAGGATCCTGCCCCCATTACTTATTAATTAATGTAATGGCTATGGACAGTTAAGTAACCTCTTAAAACCTGAGTGTTCTCATCTATACAATGACTCTAATGACCTTTAACCTTTTAAGTTACTCTGAAGATTATCCATTATACAAATGTCTTCTAGTGCCTGCCTTGTCACAGTTACTTAATACTTGGGTGCTAATGATAGTGATGATGATGATGACATGAAGATATACTGAAATGTACTGATTAATGCATATCTATTACAAGTGTTAAAGATTTAAATGGCCCATCTGGCATGGTTCAGTGATTGAGCATTGACCTATGAATCAGGAGATCATGGTTTGATTCCAGGTCAGGGCACATGACTCAATCCCTAGTCAGGAGCATGCAGGAGGCAGCCAATTAGTGATTTCCTTTCATCATTGATTTTTCTTTTTTAATTTTTTTATTAAATTATTATCTTTGTACATATACCATTGCTCCCCTTCCCATACATGCCATCATTGATTTTTCTCTCTCTTTATCCCTCTTCCTTCCTCTATGAAATCAATAAAATATATTAAAAAAAGATTTAAATGAAAAAATTTTGATTTTACATGCCATAATTATCCAATATTACATGTTACTGTTGCAAAACACGGCTCTCTCTGCTAAAATTAACAACTCTGAGTTAATGAATAGAAACTAGCCTTATGTTTCCCCCGTATATAAACTTAGGTTGTTCTCTTGTATTTGTTTTTTAAATAATTCTAATCTTTAGCATATATAGTGTAATTATAGTTTCTTTTCTGGCCTATTCTAATATTTTCTATCCTATCCTGTCATTAAAACTTGATTTTTCCATTAATAATTTCTATTACGATGAGTTTTTCTGTGAAGTTTCTTGGTTCAGGAAGGCAAGCCAGCTTATTCCATGTAACTTTTCCCTTAGAGCAGGGGTCCTCAAACTTTTTAAAGTGGGGGCCAGATCACGGTCCCTCAGAGAGCTGGAGGGCCGGACTATATGAACTACTAATTCCTACTGTAACATCTCGGCTGCGCTCACTGCCTAAAAAACCTGGTGGGCCAGATCAGACTCCTCTGCGGGCCGCATGTGGCCCGCGGGCTGTAGTTTGAAGACCCCTGCCTTAGAGAATTAAAAGTCTAGTAATAGACCTAACCATTTTGTAGTCAAACATTGTTCTTAAATATATGGTGCAGACATGATAAGGTGTGATGAACATTTGTTAAACTAAAATGTGTATATAGAACAATGTTGGATTATTTTGACACATTAAAGAACTCACAATTTGTATTAGCATATTAGCTTCTTTAATTTTCTTTAATTAGTTCTGTGATTTATTTTGAAGGATGATGGAAGATGATGATGATGCAAAGAAGAAATAGAAGCTGAATTGGACAAAATCAGCATTTCTTCTTTGGAAAAAGATGATCTAGACACTGATTCAAACTCAGAAACCCAGAGTGATAAGAGTGATGCTGTAAGTGTTAAGTTTTGGACTTTTGAGCCCTTTAATTGGAGGAAACTTTTCAGGAGATATTTTACCTTCTCAGTGTGTTTTGTGTATTTATCTCATGTTTAATTTTAGGATCATCTTTAAACAGTGTAAATTGATAGATATTTAAATATCAAAGTTTATTGAAGATAAAAATCACCTTATTAAAGATAAAAGTTAGAACACAGAGAGGAGGATCCAAGATGGCTGCACAGGTAAACACCTAACCGCAGCTGCATACAACAATTTCATTAAAATACAACCAAAATATAAAATGGACATTGCCCAGAGCTACAGGAAATCGACTGACTGGAAATTCTACAATGAGAAGCAAGGAGAAAACCAGAAGGAAAAGCGGAGGAGCTGTAAAAGCCTAAGGTACAGAGATATGCTGCGCGTGCGCGCGGAGAGGATGGAGCTGGAGAGGAGGGGGAGGCTGAGTGCCGGGCTGGCGTTCCCTAGTGGGAAGGAGATAAAAGCTCCTTACTGTGCTGAACCCCAGACCCGACAGCGCGGAACTCAGTTCTAGGCCAGATCCTGGGGACCCAGGCTCATCCAGAGGAAGCCTGGGCTGTGAGGCGGAATCCCAGGGGAGCGGCGAAAGGCAGAGCCCCCGGAGTCGCGCACATTGCGCGCAGAGGACGGACTGTTGACTCTGCTGCTAGAGTGCCCTAGCGGAAAGGAGACAAAAGCTCTGGACTGTGCTGGGCCCCAGTTTCAACTGCTCTGAACCCCAGTTCTAGGCCAGACCCCGGGGACCCAGGCTCATCCATAGGGAGCTTGGGCTGTAAGGCGGAACCCAGGGGGAGCAGCAAAAGGAAGTCCCGGAGACGCACACATTGCGCGCAGAGAAGGGACGGTTGGCTGTGCCGCGGGATTGCCCTGGGGGAAGGAGACAAAAGCTCCAGACTGCTCTGAACCCCACTTCTAATCCCACTTCCAACTGAACTGAACCCCAGTTCCAGGCTCATTGGGGAAGAGACTAACCTGTTTGGTAGCAGGCGAAACTCGAGGGCACCTCACTCTCAGAGGTGCTTGCAGCGAGTACTGAAGGACCCTGAGGAAAACTGAGATTCAGGAACCGCATAGGGCGTGGCTGACAGAAACCAAGGCTGTAGGCTCCACCCCATACAAGCAGAACACAGAGACTTTTAAGGCTACCAACTCAGGGAAGCTGCGAAAATGCCGAGACAAGGAAATAGATCACAAACGAGAGTACCGATTGGAGGAGAAACCAAGATGGCGGCGTGGGTGAGCAGCTGGTGTGCCGCTCCCACAACAATTTGAAGATTGAAACTAGTATGAGGGACATCTATCATCCAGGATCATGGAGGGAGGTACTGGGTGGTTGATAGTCAGCAATTAACGTGATGGTGGGAGCAGTGAGGGACCGATGTGACCAGCTGGAGAAATGGAAGAATGATGGGCCCGGAGGAGCCAGGCCCGAAGCAGCAGCAGCCACGCCCGAAGCAGCCAGGCCCGGAACAGCCAGGCCTGGAAAAGCAGAAGCCGCGCCCAGAGCAGCAGCAGCCGGGCCCGGAGCATCCAGGCCCGGAGCAGCAGTGGTCAGGCCCAGAGCAGCCAGCCCAGAGCAGCCAGGCCTGGAGCAGCACCGGCTGGGCCAGGAGCAGCAGCAGCTGGGCCTGAAGTAGCAGGACTGGAGCAGCAGCAGCCAGGCCTGCAGCAGCCAGGCCTGGAACAGCCAGACCCAGAGTAGAAGCAGCCAGGCCCGGAGCAGCAGCAACCAGGCCCGGAGCAGCCACGCCCGAAGCAGCAGCAGCCAAGCCCAGAGTAGCCAGACCCGGAGCAGCTGGGCCCAGATCAGCCAGGCCTGGAGCAGCACCGGCTGGGCTTGAAGCAGCAGCAGCCGGGCCCAGAGCAGCCAGGCCCAGAGCAGCAGCAGCCAAGCCCGGAGCATCCAGGCCTGCAGCAACCAGGCCCAGAGTAGCAGCAGCCAGGCCCAGAGCAGCCAGGCCCAGAGCAGCCAGGCCCAGAGCAGCAGCAGCCAGGCCTGGAGAAGCCAGGTCAAGAGCAGTAGCAGCCAGGCCTGAATCATCCAGGCCCGAAGAAGCCAGGGCAAGAGCAGTCAGGTCCAGAGCAGCCAGGCCCAGAGCAGCCTGGCCCGGAGCAGTGGCCAGGCCTGAAGCAGCCAGGCCCAGAGCAGCCTGGCCCGGAGCAGCAGCCAGGCCTGGAGCAGCCATGCCTGAAGCAACCATGCCCGGAGCAGCAGCCAGGCCCGGAGCAGTATTCAGGCCCTGAGCAGCCAGGCCCGAAGCAGCTAGGCCCGGAGCATTCAGGCCTGAAGCATCCAGACCCGGAGCAGCCAGGCCTGGAGCAACCAGGCCCGGAGCAGCAGCATCCAGACTTGAAGTAGCAGCATCCAGGCCCGGAGCAGCAGGGCCAGAGCATCCAGGCCCGGAGCAGCAGGGCCAGAGCATCCAGGCCCGGAGCAGCCAGGCCCGAAGCAGCCAGGACCGGAGCAGAAGCCAGGTCCGGAGCAGCAGCAGCCAGGCCCAGAGCAGCCAGGCCCAGAGAAGCCAGGCCCAGAGCAGCCAGGCCCAGAGCAGCCAGACCCGGAGCAGCCAGGGCCAGAGCAGCCAGGCCCGAAGCAGCCAGGACCGGAGCAGCCAGGACCGGAGCAGCAGCCAGGTCCGGAGCAGCAGCAGCCAGGCCCAGAGCAGCCAGGCCCAGAGCAGCCAGGCCCGGAGCAGCCAGGGCCAGAGCAGCCAGGCCCGGAGCAGCCAGGCCCGAAGCAGCCAGGACCGGAGCAGCAGCCAGGTCCGGAGCAGCAGCAGCCAGGCCCAGAGCAGCCAGGCCCAGAGCAGCCAGGCCCGGAGCAGCCAGGGCCAGAGCAGCCAGGCCCGGAGCAACCAGGCCCGGAGCAGCCAGACCTGAAGCATCCAGGCCTGGAGCAGCCAGGCCCAGAGCAGCCAGGCCCGGAGCATCCAGGCCCGGTGCAGCAGCCAGGCCCGGTGCAGCAGCCAGGCCCGGAGCCGCAGCAGCCAAGCCTGGAGCAGTAGCAACCAGAGCTGGAGCAGCCAGGCCCTGAGCAGCAGCAGCCAGGCCTGAAGCATCCAGGCCTGGAGCATCCAGGCCCGGAGCAGCAGCAGCTAGACTCAGAGCAGCAGCAGCCAGGCCCAGAGCAGCAGCATCCAGGCCCGGAGTTTGTGGGGTTGAACCCTGGGTTCAAAATGAAAGGAAAGAAGGAGCAATGCAGCCAATTCGGGTACCAGAGTGTTATGTCCGTCATCACAATGGACTCAGAGAAGCTCCTGTGTCCCTTCACCCAAAAGGACTGAGAGTTGCCCAGACGACAGCAAAGTGGGAGAAGAAAACTGAAGGCTACACAAGGGACTGGGGTGCCAACATGGAGTCATCTGAAGAAATTAAAGGCTGAAGTGGAAGCTACTTCTTTAATCATGCTCCTGCTCATGCTAGCATCTGTTAGCTTCCAGTCTGCTGCAAAGTCTTGTGCAGCAAGGACTCTGAGTAAATCTACACCAGCAACAAAAGAGACTCACTTAGTAGCTAAAAATAATAATATGTCCATAATTCTGATTTCTCATTTTGTTGTTTTGCATTGGCATTGTTGTTATTATATAATAACCAGAATTTTGCTCTTGACATTCAAGTTTTGAAAATAACATGTATGTGGTTAGTTTTTGCATTGGCAACAAAACAAAACAAAACGAAAATTTAAAAAAATCTGAAGACCAGAATAAACTGGTGAATATAATAGAATCAGGGGCAAAGAAAGGGAGTGGATTGATAACTATCAGGGGGAAAGGGATGTGGGGTGCAGAAAGAGACTGGATTAAAATCGTATAACCTATGGATGAGGACAATGGCCGGGGGCGGGGGGGGGGGGGGGGGGAGGGGGGCGGGTAGGAGAGGAGGCGGTAAGGGCAGAGGGTGTGGCAGGAACCTGGTGGAAGGGAGCTATGGGGGGGGGGGGAGAAGAAACAACTGTAATAATCTGAGCAATACAGATTTATTTAAAAAAAAATTTTCAAATTTTCCAACATCCTATAATCTCAAATTGTATCACAGCATTTTTTTTTTTTTTTTCAACAGCCAGTTTGTGCTTCATTGAGGCAGAGATGCTCAGGCCTTGACCAGCATACTTCCGGAGGGGGTACGTCCGGAGGGGGTACAGCCGCTCCTCCCACTGCTGCTTCTTGGTCTTGAGGTTCTCTTCGTGCTTGTTCAGCCAGCAGCGCATGGCACAGGTTTCCTTGGGCTGCAGGTCCAGGGGCTTGTACTTCTTGCCCTTGTAGAATTTCCTGAGGTTCTCTTTCTGAGTCTGGTTGATGACAGTAAGAACACGGGCGATAGACTTGCGAACAACTCGGATCTTAGAAAAGCTTGGAAGCTGCGCCGCCTGTCACTTTGGCTACGCGCAGTTTGAGCAGCTCCTTCTTCTTGCCGCGAAGGTCCGGAGCCTTAATTTCGGCCATGGCTAAACACCCCTGCCCGCCGCCGCCTGCTCGGAGAGAAAGAGCTATCATAGCAGATTATTGATCAGTAACTCAAAGCCACAGAAAAGCAATGAAGAATAAAGAACAGGAAATCTGTAATTTTTACTCTAAAATGTAACAAATTTTATATCACTAATTTGGTATCCTTTTTTATATTCTAGACTAAAGTTTATTCTCCACATACACATAATAATGTATTGTTTGATATTGTAATGATATCTTGATTAGAAATCAAGAAAAGTTTAACTCTGCCTGCTACAACTAGCAATATAATTTTACACAGATATTGAAACCACTTTAATAAAAGTATTAAAGGATTATAATTACTAACATATAAGTGAAGTAAACTTTCTTGAGTTTGTATTTGTTTTATTTTATCAAGTCTTTGTATTATCTGTGTAGATGTAGTTATGTTTCTTTTCCTTATTCATTTAATGTGTTATTTCATGGTAATGTTTCCTGATAGTAAACTATTTTTTAAGTTAATCATTCTGCTGGTTAACTTTCTATTCACAACTATTTTGTCAGATACAGATTTTCGTCTTCAACAACTATGCACAATCTTTCTGGCATGCTTTCCTGTGTGAGGGGCTGTAGAACAAAAAGCAACATTCTCCAGATCCCCTTTATACTAGGTTTCTAAGGGTGACTTACGTTCTATCAATTGATATATCTGTGTAATTATTTATTTTTATAAAATATTATGTGTGAAGAGAGGCAGGGAGCCATATTTTAACATTTTATTGGCCCAACCATGATAGATAGAGGGAGCTTTGGTTTGGAGACAGGAGTGCATAGTAGATAATAAACCCCAGTCAATATCAGATAGCAAGCTCCTGCAGCAGACAGGTTCTGCAGTGTATGTGTGCGTGTGTATTTTGTACATGTTGGATTTTCAGTCTACAGTCTGTTTCTTAAGTTCTGTTAGCAATCTGTTACTTACTGTCGTAACAAATCTCCCAAGATTCTTCTCTCACATTTCTTGGTATGCACACTCTGCATAGATCCTCTTGCACAGAAGCTAGACTAACCCTGTGTAACCATCAGGATTGGTAGGAATGATACTGCATGATCTGAGAATAGGTCATAAAGAAACCTTACAAGGTCCCACCTTAAGTCTCTTGGTATTTTGTTCATGATATTGTTTGTCTCCATGCAAGCCATAGGGACAAACCACATGCAGGGGCCTCCTGCTGACAGCACCAACTGAACACCCAGCCAACAATTAGCACCAACTGCCAGACATTTGAGTGAGCCGTTTTGGAATTACAACCCAGTAAAGCTTTCAGGTGACTGCAGCCTTACTCAACATCTGATGCCAAATGCATAAGATACCCGTGCAAGAACTGCTTGGCTAACCCCAGTCAACCTACAGAATCATAAAAGATAATAACAAATTGTTATTTTAAATAACAAGTTTGTTTTGCAGTAATAACCAGAACATTTACTAACCCATAAAAACAAACACATAATAAATATATACCCTCAATGGCTTCTGATGTTTACAACTGGGAGCCCTAATCAATACATTTATCTTGATAAATTGAGTTAGACTCTGGCTTCTATTGTATGTGTTATGACTATACAATTGTATTTTTTAAATATGTACCTTTTTATAACTAAATTAGTATATAGCCTACAGATTTTTGCTCCTGGATGGTTTGTAGTAATTCTACTGCAAAATTATTTCTAGTTTCTAAAGACATTAGAAAAGAAATCCATTTCCATCATATTGCCAGATTATTGATGTAAAAATATTTCTATTTTTTATCAATAAGTGTTGATAATTTTAATTTTCTTGGAAAATTATTCATTAAAACTATTAAACCTATTTGACTAGAGTTGTATAGGAGATCCTCTCATAATTTTCTAAACCACTGTCATAATTGTAGTTATATAAACTTTCATATAGCTAAACCAATAAAAGAGAAACATGCAAATTAACCATCACTCCACTATGCCCACCAGGCAACCAGGAGGGAATATGCAAATTAGGAGGAGGAGAAAGATGTCGGCTGCCCAGCTGCTCCAGGCCCGGAGTGCCCATTGAGGCAGGACGCCTGCTATGAGAGGGAGGGCAGGGGGCGAAGGGATCTTCAGGAGCAGCTGGCCACAGTGAAGACGAAGACTGCAGACTCCTCTGCAGTGAAGACGAAGATGGCAGACTCCAGCTGGAGTCCAAAGCAAAGATGAAGACAGCAGATTCTAGCTGGAGCCTGCAGCAAAGGCGGCAGACTCCGGCTGGAGTGAAGGCCTGGGTCCCAGGTGTCAGAGGAAAACCAGTCCTGGAAGCCAAGGGAAGGAAGGCCTATTGCACACATCTCCTCTAGTTTTCTATAATTGTTACCTTTGGCTTTTTTCATAATTAAGCTATATATTTGCCAATATACTTTTATTTTCATTGTATAAGCCTTAGTAAAAGTAAATTATCATACCATTAAAATCTCTTATCACTCAACTGTAAATAATCACTGCCAAAATTTGAAGCATCTATAGTATATAACAAGTCTTTACATATCCATTCATACAGATGCTCAGGACAAAATCTTGGAGCCATTTTTTTTCTTTCTTTCACACCAATCCATCAATACATCCTTTTGGTTCTTCTACCATAAAAAATGGTTTCTAGAATATGACCATTTTCATCATTTATACTCAAACTAGAGGCCCAGCACACGACATTCGTACACTGGAGGGGGGAGTCCCTCAGCCTGGCTGGTGCCTTCTCACAGCCTAGGACTCCACAGGGGATGTATGCCTGCCAGTTTAGGCCCAATCCCTAAGCCGGCAGTCAGACATCCCTCTCACAGTCCAGGGCTCTCACAGTCCAGGACTCATCGCTCCTTATTGTCCACTTGCAGCAGAGGCGGGAGGTGTTCCCACAACTGCCACTGCACTTGCCAGCAATGAGCCCAGATTCTGGCTGAGTGGAGCACACTGACCACAAAGGGGAGCTCCTGTGATAGTGTCTTCCCCCTGGTGATCAGTGCATGTCATAGTAACTGGTTGTTCCACTGTTCGGTCTATTTGCATATTAGCCTTTTATTATATAGAACTAAAAGCCCAGTGCATGAAAATTCATGCACTGCAGGGGTGGGGGGTCCCTCAGCCTGGCCTGTGCCCTCTCACAGTCCAGGAGTCCTCAGGGGATGTCCTACTGACATCTGTGGGAGGTGACCGAATAGATCGGACAGGTCGATCAGAGGATGGTGCTGCCCCTCCCCTCCCCCCACACAGCATTTCTCCCCTGTGGCTGTTGGTTGCCCCCCCCTCCACCATCACCATTCCCTCCCTCTGCCTGCTGGCACATGCTTTAGCTGGCCTGGCACCACATGCATGCTGGCCCCTACCTACTGGTCATTCTGCTGGTCAGTCGATTTGCATATTACACTTTTATTATATAGGATTACTCTCATTTCTAACTATTGTAATAACCCACCATGATTTATAAGAGCCCTATATGATCAGACCCTAGTATTCTTAGATATAATCACCAAGGCTTACTGTTCTTCAAATGTATTAAGCCCACTCAATGTGTCTTGGCATTTACAATTCCTTCTTTCTGGAACATCGGCTCTCTAGATATCCTCACGGTTCATCTTCTCATTCATTAAAACATTCATGTGGCTTACCTTCTCAGTCATTGCTTAAATAGCACCTCCCCCTAGGGGCCTTCCCTAACTACCCTATCTAAAATAGCAACCTCCAAACTCTACCCCTTTATTTTGAATTTGTTTTTCTTTCATGGCATTTATCTGTACTGGAATATTATGTATTTATTTGTTTATTATCTGTCTGCCCACACTGGAACAATAGAAAAGTAGAGTAGAAGCTTTGCCTATTCTGTTCTCTGCTGCATTCTCAGTGTCTAGAAGAGACATTTTCACACAGTAATATTTGTTGATGAGTATCTGTGAATATTCACACTATGACTTATGCTATTATTTGCATAAATTACATTAAATTTTATAACAATTTAAATAATATATCATAAATATTTATGTCATTAAATATTTGTCTAATACGTTTTTAATGGGTATATTATTGAACATACCAACTTCCTGTTGAACATTAAGATGGTTGCAATTTTTCATTATAAATGAAGCCATGATTAATTCTAATGAAATCTTTTATTATTTAATTATTCTTAGAACTAGAGTCCCAGTGCAAAATTCGTGCACGAGGCCAGGGGAGGCAAGGGAGTGTCCCTCAGCCCAGCCTGCACCCTCTCCAGTCTGGGACCCCTCAAGGGATGTCTGACTGTCTCACCGGGTTCAGGTCTAAATGGGAGTCTGACATCCCTCTCACAATCCAGGACTGCTGGCTCCCCACTGCTCGTCTGCCTGCCTTCCTGATTGCCCCTAACTACTTCTGCCTGCCAGCCTGATCACCCCCTAACCACTCCCATGCCAGCCTGATTGATGTCTAACTGCTCCCCTGCCAGCCTGGTCACCCCCAACTTCCCTCCTCTGCAGGGTTGATCACCTCCAACTGCCCTCCCTTGCAGACCTGGTCCCTCTCAACTGCTCTCCCTTGCAGGCCTGGTGCCTCCCAACTGCCCTCCCCTGCTGGTCATCTTGTGGTGGCCATCTTGTGTCCACATAGAGGCAAGATCTTTCCACATGGGGACAGCCAATTTGTATGTTTGAGTGCTGGTCAATCTGCATATTACTCTTTTATTAGATAGGATAGAGGCCTGGTGTACAGGTGGAGACCAGCTGGTTTGCCCTGAAGGGTGTCCCAGATCAGGGTGGGGGTTTCCTTGGGGTGTGGGGCGGCCTGGGCGAGGGGCCTGTGGTGATTTGCAGGCCAGCCATCCCCCTGGCAACCCAAGCGGAGGCCCTGGTATCTGGGATTTATTTACCTTCTATAATTGAAACTTTGTAGCCTTGAGTGGAGGCTTAGGCTGGCAAGGGCAGGTAGAAAGCTTGGCTTCTTCCATTGCCTGGGAAACCCAAGCTTCCCTCCTGCACTTTGTGGCTGTAACCATCTTGGTTGGGTTTATTTGCATACTCGCTCTGATTGGCTGGTGGGCATGGCTGGTGGGTGTGGCAGAGTGAAGGTTAATTTGCATATCACTCTTTTATTATGTAGAATAATTCCCAGGAGTAAATTTGATCAGTTGAAGAAAATAAACATTATTAGGCTTTTTATATAAATTATACTTTTCTCCAAAAAGATATATAAACTGATTCTTTTAAAATTGTCCCATGATTGGTTTTCTTTATTATTTTTTAATTAGTTTTCTTAAATGTGAAGTAATAGAATGTCTGGTTTTAATTAAGGCTGTTTAAACAAATATTGGTGATTAGTATTTATTGGAGATATAAGGAAGGTTAGTAAGAAAAATAAATGAACTAAATTGAACGGTCCAATATACCATATATATATATATTATATTAGAGACAAAATATATGCATGAAAGAAGAGATACATACTTTAATCAGTTCAATTTTCTTACATTTTAGGTTAATTATTCTCACAAAAAAATGTATCTTTCAAGCAGATAAAAACTGTACTTACTTAAAACGTCAGTATCTTCTAAGTCCTGAAGAGTGAGCTCTTCAGCGGTTTTACTCTTATTCTTTATGATGTTAATACAGTGAAGAACTGACTCCGGTAATTCAACTAAGTCCTGAAAATTCAGTAATGAAAGAAAGTATAAAATTTTTCATTAAAACTATGTATCAAATATCCCCTCCTTCATTCCACATAAAAAATGTGAGAACATGCATAGATGAGGTAAAAGGCTATAAAGAGCATAATTCATCTTACACCTGTCAGAATAGCTATCATCAATAAATCAACATGACAAGTGCTGGTGAGGATGTCGAGGAAAGGAAACCATTGTGCACTGGTGGTGGGAATGCAGGCTGGTGCAGCCACTGTGGACAACAGTATGGAGTTTCCTCAAAAAATTAAAAATGGTACTGCTTTTTGACCCGGTGATCCCACTTCTGGGAATATATCCTAAGAATCCCAAAACACCAATCAGAAAGGATATATGGCCAAAACCGGTTTGGCTCAGTGGTAGAGCGTCGGTCTGCGGACTGAAAGGTCCCAGGTTCGATTCCGATCAGGGGCATGTACGGTGGTTGCGGGCACATCCCCGGTAGGGGGTGTGCACGAGGCAGCTGGTCGATGTTTCTCTCTCATCGATGTTTCTAGCTCTCTATCTCTCTCCCTTCCTCTCTGTAAAAAATCAATAAAATATATATTTTTTTAAAAAAAAGGATATATGGGTCCCTGTTTATAGCAGCATTATTAACAATAGCCAAGATGAGCGGATAAAAGTCTGTGGTACATTTATACAATGAAATACTATGTTGCTCTAAAAAAAGAACTTTTACCATTTCTGAATGAATGGACCTGGAGAGAATTATGCTAAGCAATATAATCCAGTCAGAGAAAGACAAATACCATATTATCTTACTAATATGTGGAACCTAATGAATAAAATAAACTGATGTTCAAATTGGAACCAGAAGCTTGGATATGTGGGACAGACTGGATGGTATCCAAGGGGAGGGGAGGAGGGTGACTGGGTAAAGAAGGTGAAAGCTTTCGCTGAAGAACATATGTGCTCACCCTGTGGACACTGACAATATTGTGGTGAAGCCCAAGGGAGCCGGAAACAGGGGAGGGAGTAGGGGGAATGGGGACACCTGCAAACATTAAAATGTTTTAATAAAATAAAATTAAAAAAACGGCAAAAAAGGGTGTATTTAAAACAAATATATAAGTGAAAATTTGCTTTTCATTTTCAGGTGTTATGAATTATATCTATGATTCTGTTCAATTTCATAATCCCATGAATAATATCAGGATATTTAGTTTCATTTAAATTAAGTGTGGTTAAAAAGACATAATAATATAAAAATATTAAATTTTCTCAAATGTTATATGTAGTTTATTAAAATCCTAATTAAAACTGAGAATGTAGTTAGTTTTTGAAACTTGGCAAGTGAGTTTTGTGTTGTTGTTTTTTTAAACTTAGTTGAGAAGATTTTGAAATTGCAAAACAGAAAATTGGACTCATTTGAAATTGAAAAAATACAAAACTGTAATACAGCAAACATTAACAGTAATGGAAAACATAAGATAATCTTGGATAGATCATATGTAAAACACTAAATGTATAAAAAGATAAAATAAATCAATTGAGAACAGTTGGATTATTCAACAAGTGACACTAGAAACATTAGCTAAGTATATTCAAGAAAATTTCAAATTAGATCTTCATTTTATAACATCAATTTCCATTGGATTAAGTGTTTTGAGGTAAAAAAAGAATCATAAACAGATTTTTAAGGCATATAAACTTTGAAAGAAATATACAAGTGAAAAGATAACATGTTTGATGTTTTAAAAAAAGCATTACCTCTATAGATCTAAAGTTTTCACATAAAGTTTGCTTCCATCCATATATATTCATATTAGAATGGTCATGATTAATGTTCAAAAGCAGGATACAAATATCTATAATAATAAAAGCGTAATATCCTAATTAGATTGACATCCTTCCAGGATGAAGCTGGGGGTGCAGCCACCACCGCTGCGAGGGAGGGATCCAGGCAGTTGGCTGGGAAGGCGTACTCTTGCACGAATTTCATGCATCGGGCTTCTAGTATATACATAACATGGTATAATCCCAATTTTACCCCCAAAATACACATATACAATGTGGATGATTTTTATCTTCAATAAACTTTTATCTTTTTTTAATAAACCTTTATTGTTCATATTATTATAAAAGTTCCTCATTTTTTCCCCTCCACCAGGTTCCTACCCCACCCTCTGCCCTTTCCCCACACCCCCTTGTCCTCATCCATAGGTGCACAGTTTATGTTCATTCTCTTCCCGCACCCCCCACTCCTCTTTTCCCTGAGAATCATCATTCCACTCCCCTTCCATACCTCTGATTCTATTATATTCAATAGTTAATATTGTTCATCAGGTTATTAAATTTCCTTTTATTTATTTATTTTTTTATTGGCTTCCAAAGGGGAGTTTAAGGTCAAAAGGAGTTTCGGGTGTGCTCAGATCCTATTCATCAAAATCTGTGTAAGCTCCTTATTTTTTGGTGCAAGATTTAGCATATCGAGACCTGGGTCCTATTTGTTCCTTATTCCAAGCACATGGATTAAGAAATCAGTACTGCCGAAACCAGTTTGGCTCAATGGATAGAGCGTCGGCTTGGGGACTGAAAGGTCCCAGGTTTGATTCCGGTCAAGGGCATGTATCTTGGTTGCGGGCATATTCCCAGTAGGGGGTGTGCAAGAGGCAGCTGATCGATGACTCTCTCATCGATGTTTCTGACTCTCTATCTCTCTCCCTTCCTCTCTGTACAAAATCAATAAAATATATTAAAAAAAAGAAAAGAAAAAAAAGAAATCAGTACTGATAAGAGGATTCTGCCAGTGCCCTCAATCTCAGCTGATAAGAATTAAAAGAATGTCCCTGTGCCTTCTCAAGCGGCTCTCTACATCTCATCCTTTTTTACTAATTAAAATAAAATTTAAACATCAATAATAGGGCTTTAAGCTGGTTGTGGAACGGACCAGAGCAACAGAGGCCAGGCCCGGAGCAGCCAGGCCCGGAACAGCTCGCTCCTCGCCTGCCCCCACCCCAAGGCTGCCTCTCAGACATGGCTGGAAACTTTTTCGGGAACTTGAGGGTCTGCTGAATCAAGGGATGAAGGCTTAGATCTGAATGTGTTGAGTTAGTATAGGGCTGGGGTGTTGATCTGTGAGTGCCTTGTGGGGGGCCAGGATGAGGTTGGTTGACCTATTTGGAAATGTCTTTTGTGTGAAGTGTATCTTTGGGCATGTGGAGGTATTATTGATATGAGAAAATGCTAAGTAACTGATTTACTATCTGAAAAGGGATTTACTATCGGGGAAAGGGAGGGAGGAAGAGACTGAACATAAACTGTGCACCTATGGATGAGGACAATGGGGGAGGGGAAGGGGGCGGAGGGTGGGGTGGGAACCTGGTGGAGGGGGGAAGAAACGAGGAACCTTTGTAATAATATGAACAATAAAGATTGATTAAAAAAATAATAATAATAGGGCTCTAAAATTAAAAACGATTGCAAACAATGCCAATGCAAAAACTAAACCATATACATGTTATTTTCAAAACTTGAATGTCAAGAGCAAAATTCTGGTTATTATATAATAACAACAATGCCAATGCAAAACAACAAAATGAGAAATCAGAATTATGGACATATTCATATTTTTAGCTACTAAGTGAGTCTCTTTTGTTGCTGGTGTAGATTTACTCAGAGTCCTTGGACTTGCTGCACAAGACTTTGCAGCAGACTGGAAGCTAACAGATGCTAGCATGAGCAGGAACATGATTAAAGAAGTAGCTTCCACTTCAGCCTTTAATTTCTTCAGATGACTCCATGTTGGCACCCCAGTCCCTTGTGTAGCCTTCAGTTTTCTTCTCCCACTTTGCTGTCGTCTGGGCAACTCTCAGTCCTTTTGGGTGAAGGGACACAGGAGCTTCTCTGAGTCCATTGTGATGATGGACATAACACTCTGGTACCCGAATTGGCTGCATTGCTCCTTCTTTCCTTTCATTTTGAACCCAGGGTTCAACCCCACAAACTCCGGGCCTGGATGCTGCTGCTCTGGGCCTGGCTGCTGCTGCTCTGAGTCTGGCTGCTGCTGCTCAGGGCCTGGCTGCTCCAGCTCTGGTTGCTATTGCTCCAGGCTTGGCTGCTGCGGCTCCGGGCCTGGCTGCTGCACCGGGCCTGGCTGCTCTGGGCCTGGCTGCTCTGGGCCTGGCTGCTCCAGGCCTGGATGCTTCAGGTCTGGCTGCTCCGGGCCTGGCTGCTCCGGGCCTGGCTGCTCTGGCCCTGGCTGCTGCTGCTCCGGACCTGGCTGCTGCTCCGGTCCTGGCTGCTTCAGGCCTGGCTGCTCTGGGCCTGGATGCTCTGGCCTTGCTGCTCCAGGCCTGGATGCTGCTACTTCAAGTCTGGATGCTGCTGCTCCGGGCCTGGTTGCTCCAGGCCTGGCTGCTCCGGGTCTGGATGCTTCGGGCCTGAATGCTCTGGGCCAGGCTGCTCTGGGCCTGGCTGCTCCGGGCCTGGCCACTGCTCCGGGCCAGGCTGCTCTGGGCCTGGCTGCTCTGGACCTGACTGGTGTCTAGCAACCAGTGACGCGGAGTCCTGATGTCACTGCTGTGTGGAGGCGGAGCGGAGGTCGGAGTGAGCAGTGAGCTCGGGGTGGGAGAGAGGAGGAGACTTTCGCAGATGTGTGCAGAAGAACAGGAGGATTAGAGCGGACAGGACGCGGCGAAGGTGGTGAGTGCTGGTCTGTCTCTGGTGACAGTACCTGATGCTCGCGGCCACCTTCATGATGACTGAAGGTTCTCAGTCAGTGGCAGACCCTGCTCCAGCCCAGATCCAGGCCCCAGCAAGCCCAGTGACAGTCCCCAGGCAGGCCCCAGGGGGTAAATGTCTGATAAAGGTGTAGGGGGGATGTCTGGTGAAGGTGTTCAGTGGCACAGGGGTGGGGGGAGGGGATCTCTTAAAATGACACAGGAGGATCAGAGGGGGCAATCAAAATGACACAGGAGGATCAAAAGGGGTTACTAAAATGGTAATCCCCGCTCTGATTCTCCTGTGCCATTTTAATTCCCCCTTCTGATCCCCACTGTGTCATTTTAAGTGATCCCCCTCCCCCCACCTTGATACCCCAATTCCTTTTTTTTACCCCTAGAAATGAGCGCAAAAAGAAAAAACTACTCCGTGGAGTACAAGAAAGGAATCGTGGAAGACTCTTGGGGCCAAAATCTTACTGCTTTCTGCAAAGAGAAGATGTTGAGTATCCAATTGGTCTAAAAATGGCGAGCAGAGTATGGTAACCTCATTGAACAAGTGGACAAGGGAAATGCTAAAAAGCACAAGTGTGGATCAGGTCGGCAACCATTATTTTCCAAGCTGGAAGACCTGATCTGTGAATGGGTTGTTGACAGGAGAGCAAAGGCTTTGGTTGTGAATAGGGCTCAGATTCAAGAATTTGCCCTTGCAATGACACCACAGTTTGACATAGCCCCCCAAGACTTCAAAGCATCACAACACTGGCTGGATAATTTCCTTCAGCGAAGTGAACTGTCTTTAAGAAGATCTACAACATTGTTTAGGTTGGAAGATACTCATGTTATTAAGCAAGCACTTGCATTCAAGTCCTTTATTGATGATGCTGACTTCTCTAAATACAATCTTTCCAACATGATTGCTATGGATGAAACTGCAGTGTTTATGGGCCAATCATCTCAAACAACAATTGAACAGCGGGGTGCCTCCTTAGTGTACATTCCCTCCACTGCTTACAAAGGTGCACGTGTTCCCTGTATTTCGGCAATTCTTCAGGATGGCACTAAAATCCCACCTTGAATCATTTCTAAGGGCAAGAAGGAAAAGATTGAATGTGTTTTGGGTGTTTTTATTCTTGAAACTGAAAAAGCCTGGGCCACACAAGCAGTTATAAGGAAGTGGGTTGATTTAATGCTGCCGCTTGTTATGCGAGGGAGCCAAAGAAGTCTGCTAGTCTGGGATGCAGTCAGCACTCACTGCGCTAAAGACATGAAGACATTTCTTCACCAAAGAAAAATAGATCAGATAATGATTCCCGCAGGAATGACAGCCTATCTCCAGACTCTTGATATTGCAATAAACAAGCCATTCAAAGACAATTTGCACATGGAAATTAATGACTACATTGAAAATAGAATAGAGAGAAATCAGCATGGAAACTTTGTGAAACCTAAACTGCAAGTTGTGACTTGGGTGAAGAATTCATGAGAGAAAATCACTGACAGTTGCATTGCAAATGCACTGCGAGCAGGCTACCTTGACAAGAAGTACTCATTTAAAGACAGTGCTGTTGCTAAACATGAGAGATTTGGTCCACTGATTCTGAAAGAAATGGAATCACAAGAAATTCACCAGGAAATTCAGGAATTGTATTGTTATTATGATGTTCCAGAAGATGATGACATGATTGTCATTGAATAAATGAGTAAATTCTTGATACTGTAGGATTCACAGTTTGTCTAGTTTGTGTTGACAACTACTGTACTACTGTTCCGTATACAGGCAATAAATTTCCTTTATTTTCATTTAACAATAAATGTGTACCGTATTCTTCTTCATGGAAAAATAAGACATCCCCTGAAAATAAGACCTAGCGCATCTTTGGGAGCAAGAATTAATATAAGACACTGTCTTATTTTCGGGAAAACAGAGTAGAGCATTGGTCTGTGGATTGAAAGGTCCCAGGTTCTATTCCAGTCAAGGCCATGTACATTGGTTGCAGGCACATCCCCAGTAGGGGATGTGCAAGAGGCAGCTGGTCGAGGTTTTTCTCTCATCAACGTTTCTAGCTCTCTATCCCTCTCTTTTCCTCTCTGTAAAAAATCATTAAAATATATTTTTTTAAAAAGAAAAAAAGAATGTACAATAGATTTTGGGCACAGATTCAGGTTCCTAGCCTCTCAAACATCAGGGTTACATTGGAATTACCCTTTAAGCCTTCTCCCTCCCCCATCTTGTCCCACAAGCTTTTCTTAGCCTTGTGGTACAACTACGGGATGTTATGGTGAAACGGGACAGCGACCACTCTCAGCTGCTTCCTGCTGATAACGACGATGACCAAGGGGTTAGCATCCCATTTCTTCCTCTCGGAGGGGTTTGTAGGGAATTCTTCTGGTTTGTAGGACCATCTGAAGTTTAAAGGCATCTAGGCAAGATGAGATAAAGTGAGTTAAGAAATTTAGAAGGTATGGTCCTAACGTTATGGCTATGAGTAGCATTAACAGTGGTCCTGCCAATGGGAGAAGCCATTTGCAGAACCACCCCCCCCCAAAAAAAAAAAACAAAAACACAAAACAAAACAAAACAAAAAACCCAGCCCAGGACTCAGATAGCTCCTGCCTTCTTTTCGTTGCTCGTTTGATTAGATTCTTAGCTTTATCTCTGACTGGTTGATGTAAAAGCAGCATTTTTCTCCTAAGAAGAGGCAGATTCTACTTTTCTCTGCTGTTAGTAAGTCTAATCCCCTTCTGTTCAGTAGTACTACTGTGGCTAAGGAATCAACTTGATCCTGTAAGGCAATTAGAGTCTCAGCTATTCTCTATGTCTTCTGAAATTGTTTTGGTCAAACTTGATAAGAGGAGACAGAGTGAGCTATTCCCCCTATCCCGGCTCCTATGCTACCCACAATTCTGAGCGCTATTAGAAGGGGGATTACTTGCAGAGTCCTCTAATATCTATTACTATTTTAAGGGGGGGCAGTCTCAATGGATTGGTTTTGGGTATAATAGACATATCTGGGGTTAAGTAGGCAGGAGTGCACACTACTGTCCAGTTTGCAGGCAGGCTGAGGTAAGCAGTGGTTCCACACACGTAGAATGTTCCTGCAGGGGGAAACCAGGGGTAGGTGGTGTTTTCAGCCTTGAGGGTAGAGTTGCATAGTTCATCTGGGAGGCGACCTGTTGGATGCTGGCCCTGGGTACTGCTGATGCAAACAGGGAGAAGATTAGTTAGCGGCACATTGGCCGAGACAGGTCCTCTTATTTCTTCCGTAAGTTCCCTGGTTAAGTATGTTTGTTTGAGTAGCCATTAATAGGGGTGGTCCCGGAGGGAGACAAAGCCAGCAGCCTCTAGCCAAATAAGAGTTGGTGATATGAGGAGGTGGTGGGCTGAATTGAGGAACTGATAAAGCCCGGGGTCTAAATATTATCGCTTCTGCAGCTGAGCCTTCAGTTTAGGTAATCTGGGTGCTTTATGTTCAAGAAGCTGCCTGATAGTCTTTTTAATATCTGCCTCCTGGGTTTGGTCCTGGACCCTTCTCTCTCTCTCTCTCCCCCCCCCCCCCCCCCCAATCAGAGTAGCCAACATGGGTGCAGCGAGTCCAGCACATTACTGAGTCTGGCTTTCCTTGACAGATGCCTCCTGTCCATTTTTGTCTGGGCTAAATTCTTCCCGTCCAATACAATTCCCCCCGCCCCCCACATGAATTCGGTTGCGGGGTCATAACATGCTGCAGGCTGAAAGGTATAGCTAACCAAAATCTGGCTTGATTGGGTTTTCGCATAGACTACCCGGTCTAGCATATTTGGGCAGTGAATCTCTAAGCAAGGACACGTGGTAGTGGCCCTAAGGGAGGCAAGTATGTGTTAACTAATTTTACAGTGGGAGAACGTTATTCCCTCTGTTTCTGTTCAGCGGAGTCCACAGCAGTGAACCCCTGGGACCAAGAGTGGCATTGTGGCTATTCCTGCAAGGCAGGTGTAGCCAAGGATGGCATGTCAAGCTGTAGTCCAACAATTCCTGATGAAGCCTTTGTTTCCTTGCTGAGGTTCAGCTGGAAGGGATTTTCAAGATCTGGGGTCACCTTCCACTCAGACCGATCGCTGCTTGGCTGATGAGCTGCCTTCACACATGAGTGTCGGATCTAGGTGCTCAATCCTGCAACCTTGAGTGGGTGTGGTTAATGTGACTGAATAGGGTCCCTTCCAGGTAGGCTTGAGGAGTTCCTTTTTCCAATCCTTTACCCAAATCTGGTCTCCAGGTTTATAAGGATGTACGGCTGTTCCTAGAGAGATGGGTACCCAATCAGTGACCCATCTGTGGACCTCAAAGACAGCTTTCCCAAGTCCTTGTAGTTGCTTCTGGATTTCTAAGTTCCCTATTTTCCCCAAATCTCCCTTTGGCTGAATTAAGGGAGGGGGTCTGCCATATAGAATTTCAAAGGGAGCGAAACCTAACCTGACCCTCAGGGCACAGCGTACACACCGGAGTACAAGAGGCAAGATATCTGTCCAGGGTAAGTTTGTCTCTTGGCATAGCTTAGCCATAGCCTGCTTGAGAGTCCAGTTCATGCATTCTACTTTCCCTGAACTCTGAGGCCTGTAGGCTGTATGTAGGTTCCATTTAATTCCTAAAACCTGTTGTACTATTTCTGCTACAAAGGCTGGGCCATTATCAGGCTTTCCATTCCATTATCAGGCATATGGAATGCCTCTGACCATTATCTCTATGGTCAGAGGCATTCCATACCATGGAATTATGTCCTTCAGCAATGCCTTAGTGACTACTCTCGCCTTTTCAGTGTGAGTGGGATATGCCTCAACCCAGCCGGAAAAGGTGCAAAGACTAGTAGGTATTTATTTCCTCTCCTAGGCCCTATTTCTATAAAATCTACTTCTAAGTCCTCAAAGGGAGCTTGCCCACAGTGCTGAACTCCTATGGGTCCCACAGGACCCTGTTTGGCACTGCTCTGCACACAGAGGAGGCAGCACCGAGAGGCTGAGGCACACAAGGAGGGAAGAGGGGCAATCAGGTAGTACTGCCTAACAAAGCTTCTAGGGCAGCCTTTCCTGAACGAGTTCATGCAGCTGTTCTGGGACATAGACCCTATGACCTGGGAGTACCCACCAGCCTTCCTTCGTTCTCTTGCCCTCTTCCTTCTGGAGTGTATTTTGGAGGTTTAGGTAATTTGGGGCCAACATGACCCGTGACAGTGCTACTTGTGCTTTAACAGCCAGCTTGGCTGCAGCGTCAGCAGTCTGGTTTCCTTTTGACACTGAATCTTTCCCCTTTCGGTGACCTTTGTAATGGATGACGGCTATTTCCTTAGGCTGCCAGACTGCTTCTAGTAACTTTAAGGTCTCATTCTGATTTTTTATTCCTTTTCCTCTGGTCATCAGGAATCCCCTTTCCTTGTGTATAGCACCATGGATATGCAGGGTAGTGAAGGCATAACATGAATCAGTATAGATGTTGGCACACTTATCCTTACTGAGTTCTAGGGCTCTGACTAGGGCCCAAAGTTCTGTCCTTTGTGCTGACCATTCTTCAGGCAGGGCCGGTGCCTCGACTGACTCAAAGTTTGATACCACTGCATATCCGGCTTGTCTTGTTCCTTCATCTAAGAAGCTACTGCCATCTGTGTCCAGATTCTGGAGGGGCCTGTCTGTTGGATCTGGTCGGCTGGAGTAAACCTTCTCTAGGCAATCATGCTCCGGGGCTCCCTCAGCAATGGGTGAAAAGGTGCAGAATTAAGAGCTCTCACTGCTTCTAGTTGTTCCCATGGATTTTCACAAAGGAATCCCTGATACTGGGTCATCCAAGCATGAGTTAGCCAGTGTTGCCCCCTAGCTTCCATTAGGGTAACAACAGAATGAGGTACTTTTACAGTTAAGTGTTGTCCCAGGGTAAGCTTACCTGCTTCTTTGACTAATAATGGATATAAAAGACTCAAACGTAGATGGGAAACCATAGAAGAAGCCATAGGTTGCAAAATATCAAACATGTCATAGCAATATCTTTACTGATACAGCCCCTAGGGCAATGGAAACTAAGGAGAAAATAAACAAATGGGACTACATAAAAATTAAAAGCTTTTGCATAGCAAAAGAAATCATTCACAAAACAAGAAAGTCCACTGCATGGGAGAAGATATTTGCCAATGCTATGTTTGATAAGGGCCTAATCCCCAAAATTTATTGGGAACTCATACATCTTAACAAAAGGAATATAAACAGTCCTATCAAAAAATGGGCAAAGGACTTAGACACTTTTCAGAAGGCCAAGAGACATATGAAAACATACTCAAAGTCACTTATCATCTGAGTGATGCACCTGTCAGAATGGCTATAATCAACAAATCAACAAATGACAAGTACAGGAGAGGATGTAGAGAAAAAGGAACCCTTGTGCACTGCTGGTGGGAATGCAGACTGGTGCAGCCACTGTGGAAAACAGTATGGGGTTTCATAAAGAAATTAAAAATGAAACTCCCATTTGACCCAGTGATCTATCTCACTTCTAGGACTATATCCTGGAAAATCAGAAACACCAATCAGAGAGGACATATGCACCCCTATGTTCATAGCAGCACAATTTACAATAGCTAAGATTTGGAAACAGCCTAAGTGCCCATCAGCAGGTGAGTGGATTAATAAATGGTGGTACATCTACACAATGGAATGCTATGTTGTATAAAAAAAGAAGAATTCTTACCATTTGCAACAGCATGAATGGACCTGGAAAGCATTATGTTAATAAGCCAGTCAGAGAAAGAAAAATACCACATGATCTCACTTATTTGTGGAATATAATGAACATAAACTGATGAACAAAAACAGATACAGAAACGGAGAAGCATCGAACAGACCATCAAACCTCAGAGGGAAGGCAGCGGTGGGAGACGAGTGGGGCTGAGAAATCAACCAAAGGACTTGTATGCATTCATAAAAGCATATCCAGTGGACACTAGGAGGGTGAAGACATGTGTGTGTGTGTGTGTGGGGGGGGGGGGAATGGCCAGGGAGAGGTCAATGGGGGTAAAAGGAGACATGTGTAATACTCTATGTAATACTTTAAACAATACAGATTAAAAAAAAAATCGCCAAAATTGGTTTGGCTCAATGGATAGAGCGTCGGCTTGGGGACTGAAAGGTCCCGGGTTCGATTCCGGTCAAGGGCATGTACCTTGGTTGCGGGCATATCCCCAGTAGGGGGTGTGCAGGAGGCAGCTGATCGATGACTCTCTCTCATCGATGTTTCTAACTCTCTATCTCTCTCCCTTCCTCTCTGTACAAAATCAATAATATATATATATAAAAAAATAAAATAAAATATATTTTTTTAAAAAAAAAAATCAATTGGTTGGAAAAAATAGAAGGGAAACCACCAATTGTATCCATAGACATCTGAGCTCACTTCTGTGCTCTGCAAGATAAATGCCCGACTGTTAAAAGGCCATGCTCTCTGGAAGTCTAGTTCGCAGCCATCTGTTATTACTCAGGAAGGCTCTGAGAGTCCCACCCCTGCCTCTAACCCTAGTGCATTATCAAAGCAGAAGTCCTCCAGAGAACTTCTAGAAATACCTTTACTGCCATCCCCATACACACAGCCATTCTGCAGACTGAGTGAGTGTTCTGCAGACTGAGGGTAACTGTTTTATAGATTTGAAAGCTGAGCAGTGGAGAATTTAAATGACTCACCCAGAGTCCAACAACTACTAAATTGTAGATCAGTGTTTGAACCTAGGGCTGTCTGGCTCCAATGTCCTTGTTGCAAATGAAAGCAGAACAAATAGCCAAAGAAGACAGACTGGGCTTAACATTTAGCGGAAAGGTAACTTGTTGGTCCTGTAGTAATTGAAAACCATGACAAGGTTCTAAGGCGGAATATAATTTCCATCCTGGGCTATCTCTAAAAGATAAAATGGAGCAGCGCTTTTAGCACATGGTTGAGTACATGGAGGCATTTTTAAAGTGTCTGAATGAATGAACACAAGCCAGGCTTCTAAGTTCCTGACACCCAATCCTTTATGTGGAGCCTGGAGAGATCTTCATTCAACAGCAACCACTCACTGAGAAGCCCTGCCCCCTGCCCGGAGAAAGGGGGTCTGAGGCCCAAAACCTGGGTAAATAGATTTTTTCCCCCCTCAGTGTGGTAAGTGCTATCACAGAAGTATGAGCAGAGAGGGCTGTGGGAGGGTTAGTGCAGAAGCGGGGCAGAAAGGGTGGGTGTTAGAAAGATCACCATCGCCCTGGCTCAGGCCATACTTGTGTTCCGGGGCAGTGCAGTCATCATATTCAGAACAGGCTCCGGGAGTCATGAGGATAGAGCTAAAGTGAATTTAGTATACACATATTATACAAGGTGGGGGGTAAGGAGTGCTTTAAAAGATTTTCTTCCAAATGGTTTACAGGAACTTAGTAGTGTTTCTAAATGTCAGCTTTAGGGTTTTGTTTTGACTCTTGTGTACAGTTACTTCAGGTAATGTTATTAGGTAATTCATATATATTCTCTTACTCAAAGCTTACATTAATTCTGTGAGCTATGTTGCCTTTCCCCCATCTACAATTAAAAAAATAAATAAATCACCCCACACCTACTTTTAGGTGCAAAAACTAAGAATCAGGGAGGTTATCTAAGGTCTTTCGGTTCCTACCTGGCAAAGCCAGATCCAGATTTCCCCATCACAAAGCCAAGGTGCCTTCTAGGAGACTCACTTCCAGAAAATACCTTATTTCATGGGAGAGGTTGTTATAGGTTAACATGCTGGAGAGAATAGAGAATAGATTTTTTACCTTTAGTAGAAAATCAATGAAAGTGATGAGCAAAGTTGAATGATTCATCAGTAGAAAGGACAGACCATTTTTTAAAATGGATACTGTATGACATTCTATTCTTAGATATCGTTTTTAAAATATATTTTTATTGATTTCGGAGGGGAAATGAGATGGAGAGAGAGACAGAAACATCAATGATGAGAGAGAATCATTGATTGGCTGCCTCTTGCATGCCTCCTAATGGGGATCAAGCCTGCAACCTGGGCATGTGCCTTTGACCAGAATCAAACCCGGAACCCTTCAGTTTGCAGGCTGATGCTCTAGCCACTGAGCCAAACTGGCTAGGCCTTAGATATATTTAAGACTAACTTTGTTACCCTAATCATCTGTTTGGACTGCTTTTTCCATAACTTTGGCAAATTTACAGATATGTTACAAAAGGAAATGTTTGCATAACTTGACTCTAGATCCTTGCCATTCAAAGAGGTGTCCATCCTCTGACTGCTTTACAGAAATGCATGTTCTTGAGCCCCTCCCCAGACCTACTGAATCAGAATGTGCATTTTCACAGGATGTCTAGGTACTCTGTGTACATGTGAAGTTTGAGGAGCATGCTGCTTTCCCTGGCATTTTCTCACTTATCTGTATGTATAAAAGCCTAAGCAACTGGCCGACTGGCCGGTAGCTATGATACACACTGAGCACCAGGGGGCAGACGCTCAACTCAGGAGCGGAAACCACAGGCATGGAAACATGGAACAGACTGATGAATCTCAGAGGGAAGCAGGGAAAGGCGGGAAAAGATTAACCAAAGATCTTATATGCATAGTAGAGGCCCTGTGCGTAGGGTCCCTTGGCCTGCCTGTGGGGATCGGCTCTCTGATATACCCCAAAACCAGCTCTCCAACATACCCCAGGGGGTCTTGGATTGAGAGAGGGTGCAGGCTAGGCTGAGGAACCCCATCGGTGAACGAATCCGTGCCCCAGGCCTCTTAGATAACGTTCTATCAATTTATGAAAATAAAACATGCAGGTCTGTTGTGGGTTCTAAAAGGCAAATTTTGTATTCAAACAACACTTGCTCTCTTTGAAGCTGATTTTGTTTGTACTTTAATTTTGTCTAATGACTTATTTTGAACAAAATTTTAGGAAGGTCTATAGTCATACAAGAGGAGGGGGGAAATAATGGGGAAAAAGAAGTCAGTGTGAAGGAAAAGGAGGGCACCCTGGTTCACCAGAGGCATAGACCCATCATGCAAACCCTGTGATGTGTTACTGAATTTCTGTATGGATTGGGTGCAAAGCCCATTACTGAGGTGCCCACTGGGTGGTCTAGATTTTGAACAATGGCCCCTCCCATCTGGAACCCTTTGCTATTTTGCAAATGTTTCAATGGCTCTGCTGAAAGCAGTGAAACAACAGCTGGTGGTAATCTCATTTCATGTTGATAGAGCAGTGTTGACCCATCCAGTTCCCTCAGTGATTTACAAACAGAACCTCCTTTCTCTCCCAGCGCAGGAAGGGAATCTCAGCCATGCTGCATTGCGGCATGAGTAGGGCCACTGCAGACCAACAGCAGAAAGAGCCCTTTTCTTCCAGACATAGCCTATTGGACTCTTCCAAAGTTACTGAGGTGCCCACTGGCTGGTCCGACACCCACATGTGGCAGTTTAAAATCAGTAGAGATATCTTAACTGTGGAGGTTTCCTGGAGGAAGAAGTGGTCCCTGTGCCACATTAGGACCTCAGCCAAGGGTTCCAGTGTTTGGAATAGAAGCCCCCACAATTTTTTTTAAATAAATCTTTATTGTTCATATTATTACAAATGTGTCCCTCTTCCCCCCCTCAATTGCTTCCCTCCACCAGGTAACCACCCCACCCTCTGTCCTTTCCCCACACCCCATTGTCCTCATCCATAGGTGCACAGTTTATGTTCAGTCTCTTCCTGCACCTCCACTCCTCTTTTCCCCGAGAATCGTCAGTCCACTCCCCTTCCATACCTCTGATTCTATTATATTCAACAGTTAATATTGATCATCAGATTTTTTAATTCCCTTGGTTTTTAGATTCACTTGTTGATAGTTACGTATTTGTTGTTCATAATTTTTATCTTTATCTTCTTCCTCTTCCTAAAGAACCCCCTTCAGCAATTCATATAATTCTGGTTTGGCGGTGATGAACTCCTTTAGCTTTTTTTTTCTTTGTGAAGCTCTTTATCTGGCCTTCGATTCTGAGTGCTAGCTTTTCTGGGAAGAGTATTTTTGGCTGTAGGTTCTTGCTATTCATCACCTTGAATATTTCTTGCCATTCCCGTCTGGCCTGCATGGTTTCTGTTGAGAAATCAGCTGACAATCGTATGGGTGCTCCTTTATAGGTAACTACCTGCTTTTCTCTTGCTGCTTTTAATATTCTCTCTTTGTCTTTTGCTCTTGGAATTTTAATTATGATGTGTCTTGGTGTGGTCCTCTTTGGATTCCTTTTGTTTGGGATTCTGTGTGCTTCCTGGACTTGTAAGTCTAATTCTTTCACCTGGTGGGGGAAGTTTTCTGTCACTATTTCTTCCAGTATTCTTTCAGTATCTTGCTCTCTCTCTTCTTCTGGGATTCCCATAATTCTGATGTTGTTCGCTTGAAATTGTCCCGGAGGTTTCTTACACTATCTTCAACTTTCTGGATTCTCTTATCTTCTTGCTTCTGTGGAGGAGTGTCCTCTGGCTCTTTGTGTTCTAAATCTTTGTCTTGATTCTTGCAATCTTCCAGTCTGTTTTTAGGACTCTGTGTAATATTTTTTATTTCAGACAATGTTTTCTTCATTTCTAGTTGATCCCTTATTATTTCTAGTTGATCCCTTTTCATATCCTCATAGGTCTCATTTATTTTATTGGCCTTTTCTAGGACATTGTTGAATAACCTTATAACTGTAGTTTTGAACTCAATGTCCAATCTTTTCTTTTCCTCCATCTCTTTCCTTTGTGTCCTTCCTCTTGTCTGCATTTTAGTTGTTTCCCTGATTTGATGGAATAGTTTTGTGTGCTAGGTGCTCTGGTAGAGCCCAGCAGCACAGCCTTCCCAGTTATCTGCGGTGGACAGCCTTAATGTAGCCCTTTGTGGGCTGTGTGTGCAGTCTTGTTGTTAAGCCTTGCTTGTTGTTGTATCACTGGGAAGCGTTGATCTCCAAGCCAATTGGCTGTGAGGATCAGCAGTGTCTCAGCTAGAAGGGCTTCTGTACTCCGCTTGGATGGGGCGGGGTCTCGGGGTGGCGCAGACAATCTTTGGTTCCCGTCAGTCTCACCTTAAAAAAGTCCTGTTTGCAATGAGCTTTGGAAGATTGGTTGCAGGCACGCGCACCTCTTTGGTAAAGGCACAGACAAGCTTTGGATTTCGGCCAATCCATCCTTAGAGAAAGCCAGCCTCTGGGAGAGCTTCTGTGCTCAGCTTGGATGGGGGCAGAGTTTTGGGTTGGTGCAGACAAGCTTTGTTTTCCCTTTGGCTTCTTCCCAAGTCCCGCGGTAATGGCCTCTGGCTTCACACACCTCCGAGAGATCTCTGCCTGCTGCCTGACAGTCTGGCCTCTCCCTGTCTGGGGCCATCTATCAGAGCAATAGGGTGATTCTGTTTTCCTCTCAAACAAGAAAGCCAGCCGAGCGTTAGCTGTCTGCCCTCTCCGACGCCAGGAGTAAGCCAGCAGCGAACCTAGCTGGGCCCACCCTCTCCGCACGCTGGGAGTAAGCCAGCGCCTTTTCGCACTCACAGTTCTCCATACCTTCACAGTTCCTGAGGTTCAGCGTGCCTTCTCTCTCCTTCCCAGATGGCAGAGCCTCCTCTCAGCTAGCTTTCCGGTGTTTCAGGGCAATGCCTCCCCTGTTTTCCAGTTCTAAATTCAAATTTGTTGTGGTAGGCTGCATTCGGGTGTCTACCCTATGCTGCCATCTTGGTTTCTCTAGCCCCCACAATTTCTGGTTGTAAAAACCAGCCAGGATTGTGGCTGTGTGATACAGAGTCCCAGGAAGTTCCTTTTAAAGAGCCCATGCACAAACTTACTCCACACACTTCCTCTGAGTTCTAGCTTGAAAGGAACCTTGGACATTCAGGGAGGAATTAACTTGTCTGGAATCAGGACAAGAGTTGGAGGGGCAGCTTTCTCCCAGACAGAATGCTGGTAGAGGCCAGTAGTCCCTTTGCTGAGCCCTCCCTCCTACAGAGCTGACAGGATGGGCCATATCTGAATCTCCATCAATCTGGATCACACTTTTCACCCTGCCCTGGTGATGCTCTGAGACCTTGCTGCTCCCTGCTTGTACATTCATCCAAGCCATTTTCAGTGGCTTTTCCATAAAACTGACCTCTCTTTCCTCATGCTTTGGACTTTCCTAAAATCAAACAAGCAGCAGCTGGCATCAGTGCACAACATACTTCCCAATAAGTGGCCCAGGCCCATCACTAGAGGCAGCTCACCTTGGTTCACAGCTTGGCTTCTCTTGGGCACCTCCAAGCTCAACACAAGTAGCAGCCATCTGCAGATTTCTTTGTAGCTCATGCTGGGTAGTGCTGGAAGCTATTCATTGTCTACACTATCATGAAAGTGCAACAGGGAATTCAGAAGGCTGATGATATTTATTTATTTATTTATTTATTTATTTATTTATTTATTAGCATATTAGGCTTTTATTATATAGGATTGTTTCACCTGGTCACCCCAGCAGTCACCAGAGGGTAGGCACTGTTCTTTCCCTGTTTCAGGGAACCAGGAAACAAGGCATAAAGCATCTCAATAAATTGCCTATTTTTTGTTTGTGCCAAAGATCTTCATCCAGTATGCTTGACACAGTAGGCAGGCAATACACTATGGCATTGCATCCTGTGTCACCCATAGTGTCTACACAAGAGAGTGAAGGCTGGGTATGGAGAATACAACCATAAAGACAGAGATTCTTATCACTGGCCCGGTGTTTGCAGCGGAAGAGCGAGGTACCCTCTTCCATGCTGTGTCACGAGGGAGGAGATGATGGGAATACAGCTGTGCACATGGCTGCCCTCCATCTCCCAGCTGCCTGTCCCATTGGCCAGTCTGGTTGGCCCTGTGACATTCTGGAACATGGTGCTGTCTGCTGAGCCCATGCTCAGTCTCATTTAAAGGAAGGACACAGTGCCCTGGCCGGGTGGCTCAGGTGGTTGGAACAAAAGGTTACAAGTTTAGTTCCCAGTCAGGGCAAGTACCTAGGTTGCAGGTTTGTCCCCTGGCCGGGGGATGTAAAGGAGGCAACCAATTGATGTTTCTCTCATGTCAATGTTTCTCTCTGTCACTTTCTCTCTCTCAAAAAAAAAAAATAATAATTTTTTTTAATCTTTATTGTTTATATTATTACAAATGTTCCTCATTTTATCCCCTCCATTGCTCCCCTCCACCAGGTTCCCACCCCACCCTCTGCCCTTTCCCCACCCCCCATTGTCCTCATCCGTAGATGCACAGTTTATGTTCAGTCTCTTCCAGCACCCCCGACTCCTCTATTCCCGGAGAATTGTCAGTTCACTCCCCTTCAAATCAGTTCACCCTGATTCTATTATATTCACCAGTTAATATTGTTCATCTGATTTTTTTAATTCCCTTGGTTTTTAGATTCACTTGGTTTTTTTTATTTTTATTAAATTATTATTTGTGTACATATCTTAACATTGCTCCTCCCTCCCCAGAGTTTTGTGTCCATTGGTTGTACTTATATGCATGTATACAAGTCCTTTGGTTGATCTATTATCTCCACCAGATCTCCCTACCCTCCCTGCTATAATTTGACAGTCTTCTTGTTGCTTTACTGTCTCTATATCTATCTTTTGGTTCATCAGTTTATAATGTTCTTTATTATCCATAAATGAGTGAGGTCATATGGTGTTTCTCTTTCATTGACTGGCTTGTTTCACTCAGCATGATGTTCTCCAGTTCCATCCAGGTTGCTGCAAATGATGAGAATTCCTTCTTTTTTAAGGCAGCATAGTATTCCATTGTGTAGATGTACCATGGTTTTTGGATCCAAGCATCTGCTGACGGGCACCTAGGCTGTTTCCAAATTCTGGCTATTGTAAATTGTGCTGCTATGAACATAGGGGTGCATATATCCTTTCTGATTGGTGTTTCTGGTTTCTTGGGATATGATCCTAGGAGTGGGTTTACTGGGTCAAATGGGAGTTCCATTTTCAGTTTTTTGAGGAAACTCCACACTGTTCTCCACGGTGGTTGCACCAGTCTGCATTCCCACCAGCAGTGCACGAGGGTTCCTTTTTCTCCACAACCTCGCCAACACTTGTCGTTTGTTGATTTGTTGATGTTGGCCATTCTGACAGGTGTGAGATGGTACCGCATTGTTGTTTTGATTTGCATCTCTCGGATAATTAGTGGCTTTGAGCATGTTTTCATGTGCCTCTTGGCCTTCCTTCTGTCTTCTTTTGAAAATATTCTATTTAGGTCCATTGCCCATTTTTTAATTGGGTCATTTATCTTCCTTCTATTTAGTTGTATAAGCTGTCTGTAGTTGTTGGAGATTAAACTTTTATCAGTGATAATATTTGCAAATATGTTCTCCCATACAGTGGGCTTTCTTGTTTTGTTGATGGTTTCTTATGCTGTAAAAAAGCTTTTTATTTTGATGTAGTCCCATTTGTTTATTTTCTCTTTAGCTTCCATTGCCCTAAGGGAAGTATCAGTGAAGTTCTTTTGGCATATGTCTGAGATTTTGCTGCTTGTGGATGCCTCTAGTATTTTTATGGTTTCCCGTCTTATGTTTAAGTCCTGTATCCATTTTGAGTTTATTTTTGTGTATGGTGTAAGTTGGTGATCTACTTTCATTCTTTTGCATGTATCTGTCCAATTTTCCCAACATCATTTATTGAAGAGACTGTCTTGACTCCATTGTATATTCATGTCTCCTTTGTCAAATATTAACTGAGCATAGTGATTTGGGTTGATATCTGGGTTCTTGATTCTATTCCATTGATCTATATATATGTCTGTTCTTGTGCCAGTACCAGGCTGTTTTGAGAACAGTGGCTTTGTAATACAGCTTGAAATCTGGTATTGAGATCTCTCCTATTGTACTCTTCTTTCTCAGGATTGCTGTGGCTATTCGGGGTCTTTTATTGTTCCAAATGAACTTTTGGAGAGTTCTTTCTAGGTCAGTGAAATATGCCATTGGTATTTTAATGGGGAGTGCATTGAACCTATAGATTGCTTTAGGAAGTATGGAAATTTTGATGATGTTGATTCTACCAATCCATGAACATGGTATGTTCTTCCATCTGTTTATATCTTCCTCTATCTCTTTTTTCAGTGTCGTGTAGTTTTCTGTATATAGGTCCTTTACTTCCTTAGTTAAATTTATTCCTAGGTATCTTAATTTTTTTGGTGCGATGGTAAATGGAATTGCTTTTTTAGTCTCTGTTTCTGTAGTTTCACTGTTGGTGTATAGAAATGCCATAGATTTCTTGGCATTAATTTTGTATCCTGCTACATTGCCAAATTCATTTATTAAGTCAATTAGTTTTTTGATGGAGTCTTTTGGGGTTTTTATGTACAATATCATGTCATCTGCAAATAAGGATAACTTTATTCTTTTCCAATTTGGATGCCTTTTATTTCCTCTTCTTGTCTAATTGCAATGGATAGTACTTCCAGTATTATGTCAAACAGGAGTGGTGAGAGTATGCATCCCTGTCTTGTTCCTGTTCTTACAGGGAATTGTTTTAGTTTTTGCCCATTGAGTATGATGTTGGCTGTGGGTTTATCATATATAGCTTTTATTATGTTGAGGTATGATCTTTGTACTCCCACCTTGTTGAGATTTTTATCAGGAAAGGGTGTTGGATTTTATCAAATGCTTTTTCTGCATTGATTGATATGACTATATGATTTTTATATTTCAATTTGTTTATGTGATGTATCATGTTTATTGATTTGCGGATATTGTACCATCCTTGCATTCCTGGAATAAATCCTACTTGGTCGTGGTGAATGTTGTTTGTGTTCTGCTGGAGCTGATTTGCTAGAATTTTGTTGAGGATTTTGGCATCTATGTTCATGAGGGATAATGACCTATAATTCTCTTTCATTGAGTTGTCTTTATCTGGTTTTGGTATTAGGGTGATGCTGGCTTCATAGAAGGAGTTTGGAAGTGTTCCTTCCTCTTGCATTTTTTGGAATAGTCTGAGAAGGATAGGTTTTAGTTCTTCCTTGAGTGTTTGATAAAACTCTCCTGTGAAGCCATCTGGTCCTGGGCTTTTGTTTGCTGGAAGCTTTTTGCTGACTGTTTCAATTTCTTCCCAAGTCACTGGTCTTTTGAGGTTTTTAGATTCTTCCTGATTGAGTTTTGGAAGGTTGTATTTTTCTAGGAATCTGTCCATTTCCTCCAGGTTGTTCAGTTTGTTGGAATAGAGTTGTTTGTAGTATTTTGTGACAATCCTTTGTATTTCGGTGGGGTCTGTTGTTATTTCACCTCTTTCATTTCTGATTTTGTTTGAATCCTCTCTCTTTGTTTCTTGATTAGCCTGGCTAGAGGTTCATCAATCTTGTTTATCCTTTCAAAGAACCAGCTCTTGGTTTTGTTGGTCTTATGTATTGTTTCTTTGGTCTCTATGTCGTTTATTTCCGCTCTAATTTTTATTATTTCCTTCCTTCTGCTTACACTGGGCTTTTCTTGTTGATCTTTTTCTAACTCTTTGAGTTGTAGAGTTAGATAATTTGTTACCATCTTTTCTTGTTTTTTTTGCAATAGGCTTGTAGGGATATGAACTTCCCTCTCAAAACTGCTTTTGCTGTGTCCCATAGATTTTGGATTGTTGTGTTTTCATTGTCATTTGTTTCCAGGATGTTTTTAATTTCTTCCTTGATTTCTCTGGTAACCCAGTCCTTGTTTAATAGTGTGCTGTTTAATCTCCATGTGTTTGATTTCTTTGGATTATTTTTATTGTAGTTAATTTCCAGTTTCATGCCACTATGATCAGAGAAGATGCTTGATATGATTTCTATCTTCTTGAATTTGAAGAGACTTTGCCTATGTCCCAACATGTGGTCTATCTTTGAAAATGACCCATATGCACTTGAGAAGAATGTATATTCTGTGGCTTTGAGGTGGGATGTTCTGAAGATGTCGATTAATTCCATCTGGTCTAGTGAGTCATTTAGATTGATATTTCTTTTTTTTTTAATATATTTTATTGATTTTGTACAGAGAGGAAGGGAGAGAGATAGAGAGTTAGAAACATCGATGAGAGAGAGTCATAGATCAGCTGCCTCTTGCACACCCCCTACTGGGGATATGCCCGCAACCAAGGTACATGCCCTTGACCGGAATCGAACCTGGGACCCTTCAGTCCCCAAGCCGACGCTCTATCCATTGAGCCAAACCGGTCTCGGCTAGGATTGATATTTCTTTGCTGATTTTTTGTTTAGATGATTTGTCGAAGGGTGACAGTGGGGTATTAAAATCTCCTACTATGATTGTATTGCTATTAATCTCTCCCTTAATGTCCTCCAGCAGTTCTTTTTTTATGTATTTGGGTGCTCCTGTATTGGGTGCATATATATTTACCAGGGTTATTTCTTCTTGTTGGATTGCTCCCTTTAGTATTATGAAGTGGCCTTCATTATCTCTTATTATGTCCTTCACTCTGAGATCTAATTTGTCAGATATAAGTATTGTTATCCCAGCTTTTTTTTTCATTTCCATTTGCCTGGAAAACTTTTTTCCATCCCTTCACCCTCAGTCTGTGTGCATCTTTTTTTCTGAGGTGGGTTTCTTGTAGACAACAGATGTATGGGTCTTGTTTTTTTATCCAATCTGTTACCCTAAGTCTTTTGATTGGAGCATTTAATCCATTTACATTTAAAGTTATTATTGAAAGGTACTCATTTTACACCATTTTTATTCTATATCCCTGTGTTCCTTAATTAATACTAATTAAAAAATTAGTATTAATTATTTAAATTTATCTTTGTTTTTGAAAGTATTACAGATGTCCCTCTTTACTCCTACCATTGACACCCTCCATCCTGTACTCAACCCCCCAGGCCTACTGCATTATTGTAAATTTTATTATCTTTTAATTTTATTATCTTTTAATTTTATTGCTAAATTGCAGTTGGTATTCAATATTATTTTATATACTAGAGGCCTGGTGCATGAAATTCATGCACTGGAGGAGGTGTCCCTTAGCCCAATCTGCACCCTCTTTAATCTGGGACCCCCTTAAGGGATGTCTAACTGCCGGTTTAGGCCCGATTCCTAACTGGCAGTCGGACATCCTTCTCACAATCTGGGACTGCTGGCTCCCAACTGCTTGCCTGCCTGCCTGCCTGCCTGATCACCCCCTAACCACTCCCCTGCCAGCCTGATCGATTGCTTAACTGCTCCCCTGCCAGCCCGATTGCCCCCAACTGCCCTTCCCTGCATGTCCAGTAATCCCCAACTGCCCTCCCCTGCCAGCCTGGGCCCCCACAACTGCCCTCCCCTGCCAGCCTGGTAACCCCTAACTGCCCTCCCCTGCCAGCCTGGTAGCCCCCAACTGCATTCCCCTGCAGGCCTCATCGCCTTCAACTGCCCTTCCCTGCAGGCTTGATCACTCCTAATCATATCTACATTGGCCCCTGCCACCATAGCTTTGTCTGGAAGGATGTCCAGATGGATGTCCAGATGTCTGATGTAATTAAAGGGCACATTCTTGGGTTGCAGGGATAAAGCCTGCAGGGAAGGGCAGTTGAGGGCGATGAGGAGGCAGCCAATCAATGATTCCCTCTCATCATTGATGTTTCCATTTCTTTCTTCCTTCCTATCTGAAATCAATAAAAATATATTTTAAAAATAATACTGCAATGAACATAGGGCTGCATATATCTTTTCAAATTAATGTTTTGAATTTCTCCAGCTAAATACCCAGAAGTGAAATTGCTGAATCATATGGCAGTTCTATTTTTAACTTTTTGAGGAACTCCCATACTGTTTACCATAGTGGCTGTACCAATTTGCAATCCCACCAACAGTACACAAGGGTTTTCTTTTCTCTACAACTCCAACACTTGTGATTTGTTCATTTATTTATGATAACCATTCCAACAGGTGTGAGTTGACATATCATTGTGGTTTTAATTCTCATTTCTCTGATTAATAGTGATGTCGAGCATATTTTCATTTTATTGGCCATCTGTATGTCCTCTTTGGAGAAGTGTCTATTCAGGTCCTTTGCCTCTTTTTTAAATTGGATTGTTTGTGAGAGTTGTTGTTTTTTGGTGTTGAGTTTTGTAAGTTCCTTATAGATTCTGGATATTAACCTCTCATCAGATGTACCATTGGTGAACATGTTCTCCCATGTTGTCTTTCCCTTTCGTTGATGATTCCCTTTGCTGTGAAAAAAAACTTTCTAATTTGATATAATCCCATTTGTTTGATTTATTTGGTCTTGACTCTAATTTTTTTATGGAACCAAATATGAAGGCTCCTAATATTCAGCATTAGAGGTAAGTTATACCATACTAGAAAGGTAATATTCCACTTGGTTTGCAATATTACAATGCTGACTCATTTAAAAATAAACAAACAAACAAAAACATTTTATTAGGGAAAATGTCAAGTATTTACAAAAACTTAAAAAGAAGTCAGTGAATAATGAATCTTCCATATATCTATAATCTAGCATCAACAAGTATTGGTTTACAGTAAATCTTATTTCATCTACATCCCACCAAACTTATGTCTTCCATCAGATTATTTTTAAACAAATCCAAGAAAATATATAATTTCATGCATAAATACTTCAGTATGGATCTCTGTATCAGTTATCTATCACCTATATAATAAGTCACCCCAAAACATAGTGGGTGGCAACAATAATCAGTTATTTGCTGAACAACAATCACTTCTGCAATTTAGGCTGGGCTCACTGGGTCATTTCTTTCTAATGGTCTCCCCTCTGGTGATTCATGCAGCTGCAGTGATCTAGCAGCTTGAGTGAGGTGGGTGGGTCTAGGATGGCCTCACACACATGTGGGGTCTTGGTGCTAACGGCCAGTGGGGACTCTCTCTCTCTCTCCATGTCATCTTCCATCATTTTATTAGTCTAATTCTAGCTTCGTTATGTGGCAGTGGCAATGTTTTACGAGAGTGAAATGGAAACTCTAAGACCCCCTTGAGGTCTAGGCTTCAGAACCCACACAGCTTCACTTCCACGTAATTTCACTGATCTGAACAAATCATAAGGAGAACCATCTACAAGAGCAGGAGAGCAGCTGCCTTCCCTTCATGGGGGAACTGCAAACCACTATGGCCAGGCTTTCACTCTACCACAGTCTCTTCAAGATAAGGCTCTGTGCCCAAGCTGATTTGGCTCGAACTGAAAGGCCCCAGGTTCGATTCCGGTCAAGGGCACATGCCCGGGTTGTGGGCTTGATCTCCAGTGAGGGATTTACAGGAGGCAGCCGATCCACCATGATTCTCTCTTATCATGGATATTTCTATCTTTCTCTCCCTCTTCCTTCCTCTCTGAAATCAACAACAACAAAAAAATATATATATATTTTTTAAAGATAAGGTTCTGATTTTGAAACAGAATTACAATTCAGATCTTAAAATTATAATATTACTACTATATTTCAGAATTATAAAAGTTGTATTAATACAAATATAATGGTGTTCTGAAACAGGTTGTTGTTGTTTTTTTGTTTTTTGTTTTGTTTTTGTAGATATTATCAATGGGGATTTGAACCTGAACAGAAACACAGTAATATCCAAGGTTTAAATTCTATTGTGTCTAAGGGGGCTCCTTGAAAAAGCAAATTAAAATATATCATGATTAAAAGAATAAGGAACCTCTTCTGGGAAATTCTGCGTTTAAGTTACTGCTGTTCACTTTCTAATTTTCTGAATAATAATGCAAATGGACTATTAAAATGTTTGTTCACATTTCAGTTTCTGAGAGTTTAGAGAGAGAAAGAAACTAACTGGGGCTGTCCCTGACCTCACCAGCGACAATCCTAAATGTGCCTTTGCGATAAGCCACAGCAGCTGCAGGTCTATAAGTGGCCCACAAATCCCAAACACCAGGAAGCTGGCCAGATGCAGCCTCTGTCCAGCTAACAGGGCTCCTGCCAATGTCATTTTAAATTGTAGAGTCACTTTATTAACTACTGAGGTCATTGGTACATAATTGAGATTATCAACTGCAAGAAGATTTTTAGAAAAGAGCATCAAACTACTATACAAAAAAAAAAATAAAATAAAAGAGAACATATAAAACAATAAAATCTTAGTAGACTATGAGGGCGGAAATCCTCAAGGAATCTGGGAGGCAGCATGACTAGCAGCATTCCTAAGGGTGAAGGGCCCTGATTTTGAAGTAGGCAGCGTGGTCCCCGTTACTGTCTGACCTTAGGCAGGCTACTCAACGGCTTGGAATGTTCTTTTCCTCATTGTTGCCTTGGGAATAAATGAGATAATGTACACTAAGTACTTCAGGGCTTGTTTGGCAAATCTAAGCATGAGATTCATGATAGCTATCATCGGGAAGCATGTAGCAGTTATCTTCATGTTCCCAGATCCTACCAAAGTGCTCAGCACAATGTAGGTGGTCAATCAATGTGTATTTAGTTAACACTCATAAACTTACTAAGTGTGATTGTGCTGAGGATGCATATTATCTCCTGACCGGCCATGTTCCTTTCTTGGAGAACCAGTACGAGCCCCTCCCTTAAGCCACAGGGTTCCGCTGCTGCTGGTTGGTCAGCATTGGTTCTCCAAGAGTGGGCACAGCTTCAGACTTAGCTGGTCAAACAGTATTGGGCGCTGAGGCCGTGAGGTCCTGTAACCAGAGGCTGCTAAACTATAACCTTCAGGTCAAACCCAGCTCATTACCTGATTTGTTCAATAAAGTGTTTTTAGATCACAGCCATACCCATTCATTAAGCTATTATCCATGGCTGCTTTTCTACTAGAGTTGAGCCGAATACTTACAACAGAAAACATAAAACACTTACTACCTGGCACTTTACAGAAAAAGTTGGCCAGACTCCTGGTGTAGACCCAAACTGGCAACCATTTGTCTTCATTTGTCATATTAACTAGTAAATAGAAAAGGCCGAGCTGCAGAGAGAGGTGGGAGAATAATACAGACAACAGACCATTGGATCACAGAAAGCAAGAGAAGAGAGAACGGGGTGGCAGAGACGGGAGAGCCTTGACGGGGCCGCGTACCCCCGTTCCAAGAAGGAAAGCCCTGGTGGCTGGGAGCAGCCTGGCTGATTCAGGAGGCCTCAGCCTCGCCCGGGGGTCCCTCCATTGTGCTCAGTGCCCTCAGGAGATGGCGGCGGGCTTTTCCTGGAGCAAGTGATCCAAGAGGAAGCAAGGTGGAAACGCAGGGCCTTTTATGACCCAACTTCAGAAGTCAGGCACGCTTGTTCCCACAATCCTATTGACTACTCACAGGTCAGGCCCACACAGGGCAAGAGTGTGGGGAGGGAGACCCCCTGGAGACCCTCAGGTGCCCTTTTCATGCCTGTGAGGTCTCTCTGAGCTACCTCTAAGTGGTTCAGCAAGATACGCCTTCCTCTTATAAGAACCACCTTCCTCTTTTTTACTTGAGATAAAGTGCATTTCTATGTCCTAGCAACAAGTGAACCCCAACAAGAAAGCAATAGAAAGAGAAAAAGCACTATTATTTGTCTCTTCACCTTTCATCAGGTGCAGGGATCTCTGAGGCCTGGCCCTTCCAGAGGCCTTCTTGGCAGCCTTGAGTCTCTTCCTGGCGTGTGGCATTCCACACTCGTCTCTACTCATCCGGGCAACAAGCGTGCCTGCGGGCTCTGGGAGGATGGCCACAGACGAAATAGAAAAAGACCCCGCTCTCTGGAGCTTACATTCTGGAGAGACAGGCACTAGATGGAGACCATACCAGATGGTGATGTGTTTTAAAAAACAAAGATAAAGTGTGTGTGTGTGTGTGTGTGTGTGTGTGTGTGTGTGAGATATTTTGTAAAAGGTGGTCAGAGAAGGCCTCTCTGCTGAGGAGACATTTGAGCAAAGACCTTAATGAGGAGCAGGAGTGAGCCATGAAAATGTTGGAGGAGAGAGGGCCCAGGAGTTCTCTAGGAAGTTAAGAAGTGGGTAATGAGAGCAGGAAGTAGGGTTGGGGATTCCAAGATGACCTTAGAATGTCCTGTAAGCATGGAGCAGTTCATGACTCAGGGATGCAGGAGAGAGGAGAGACATTGGCCTCTGACAGAGCTGGGCCCGCTCCCACTGACCCAGAGGGAAGGCGGGGTGCAGCACAGGTGGAAGCAGGTGGCAGGTATGATGAGAAGACAGGGAGTGGGTATGAGCTTCTGAATTTTCAGTGGAGTGTGAGGCTGAGTGATGGGCCATGGGGGTTCACAGGATTGAGGAGAAATAAAAAGATGAGGAGTGATTTTTCTGGTGGTCCAAAAAGCAGATCACAGGGCTCTGTCTGTGAACTTTAAATGTGGGAATTAATCACCTGGGGACTTTGTTCAAATGCAGACCCCGATTCAGGAGGTCCGGGTGGACCCTGCGCTTCTGCATTTGCCAAAACCTCCCTGGCGGTGCCTGTGCTGTCTGACCAGGACCACCTTTCATGTAGGATCTGTGGGGAATGTGTGGGGACCTTTGAGGGTTGTGGTTAATTGATGTTAAATTCATCAGTTTAAGTAAGGCCAGTTACCCTGGTTGGTGGTGTTCTTTCCTGCTTAGCCACAGGGATGGAGTAAGGTGTGATTGGGTTCAATCGAGGCTAAAGAAAGAGTCAAGGAGTTAGTGGTGTTTATGAGGAAGTATTTTTAATGGTGGGCATTTGACCTCAGCAGAGTCACGAAGGAGGTGGAAAACTAAGATATGACAGATGATGAAAAAGTGATAGGGCCAATGAATCAGGGGCCTTGATGAGGTAAGAAGAAAAAAATGCTGGGGTGGGAGCATTAGAGGCAATAAGCTAGACAGAGAGGATGAGGTGGTCCAGAAGTGAAGGGCTTCAAAAGGAGACTTAGAGGTGGTGACAAGGTCAAGTGTATGACCTCCTGGGTGGAAAGCTAAAGATCTCTTGATGTGAGAAGGTCAAGGAATAGAGAGGCCAAGGTGTCAGGGTGACTCCCCAACGAACACCAGAAATGGCTGGTGAAAATGAAGGCAATGACAGGGAGGCTGGCAGGTAAAGGCAATCCGGAGGGGCGGCAGGTGTTTAGTTTGATGGCATGTGCAGCTTCTGCCAGGCTCTAAGGATACGAGACAGACACGGTCCCTCTCCTACGTGCAATGGGAATCCATGAAGGGTTTTAGGCAAGTGCTATGGACTGAATGTTTGTGTCCTCCCCAAATTCATATATTAAATTTTAATCCCCAAAGTAATGATATTTGGAGGTGGGGCCCTTGGGATGTGACCACGACATGGGATTAGTGCCCTTATAAAAGAGACCTCCGAGCACTTTGCCCTTCCCACCGTGTGCGGACGCGAGAAGAGACTCTCTGAACCCTGAAGTGGTTCCTAACCAGATTCCGAATCTGCTGGTGCCGAAGCCAGTTTGGCTCAGTGGTAGAGCGTCAGTCTCGGACTGAAAGGTCCCAGGTTCGATTCCGGTCAAGGGCATGTACATTTGTTTTCGGGCACACTCCCAGTAGGGGGTGTGCAAGAGGCAGCTGGTCATTGTTTCTCTCTCATCGATGTATCTAGCTCTCTCTCCCTCACTATTAAAAAAAAAAAGAAGTAAATTTCTGTATTTTATGAGCCACCCAGTCAGTGGTATTTTGTAACAGCAGCCTACACTAAGACAGTGAGAAATTTACAGGATCCAGCTGAGATTTTGCAGAGATCCCCTGACTGCTTTATGGAGAATGGGTTGGAGGGAGGTGGCCTGCACTAGGAGGCTATTACAGTTATCTGTACCAGATGACGCTTGAGTGTGGACCTCAGACCAGTGGCATCGGCATTACTGCGAACTTGTTAGAGAAATGCACGTTCTCAGCCCCATCCAGACCCCCTGAGTCAGAAACTCCCAGGTGTGATCCTGAGATCAGTTTAACAAGCTCTCCCAGCGATTAAAAGCAAGTTAAAGTCAGACCAAAGAAGGTGGTGCTTTGGATTAGGGCAGCGACAAGGGTGTGGATGGAGCTGTAGCCCGCAGAGAAAGGCCTAGGGCTGTGTGGTTGAGGGAGTGGAAGGCACCAGGTTTGGGGGAAGATGGGAGCATTGTGCATTGGAATGGAGAGCGTGGAGAAGGAGCCAGCTTTTAGGGCTAGATCAAAAGTCCAGTTCTGTCCATGGTACAGGCAAACGTGTTCCAGAGAAGTTGGCCGGAAAGTGAAGTTGTGGGTAAGGACCGCGCTCCACACTAGTTCCCAGCATGCAATTGGGTATGTGCTTCTGCAGGAGAGGGGCGCTGGCCACTGTGGGACGTGGTGTGACAATGACATCCAGGCTCTGTGTCTGGTGAAGCCTGTCAGCATGCCATGCCTGTAGCTGGGATGCTGTGGAAAGAGCACTGAACTTGGAATGCAGAGGAGTCAGAGCCTGAGGTTAAGTTGCTTCCTCTCAGGTCATGTGACCTCTGTGAGCTCCGGCCTGTACATCTCTCAGTGTGGATTGTGGTATCTGTTCTAACTGTATGAAAGGACTATGGTTAGAGTCAAATGAGCCAGTGCAAGTAAAACTTCAGTGATAATTCTAAATCATTTTATAAATATAAGAAAGACAGTATTCTAAACATCTCCATAATTACTGTAAGATTCTAGGGTCAGAACTGGTTTCTGGCTGGTGGCTGCCCACTTGTGATACGATGGCAGCAGAAAAATGACCAGTGCTTCCAAATATAGTTCCCCTCCCGGTCATGACCTGCGATCTACATTTCGAGGTCATTCCTTTGGCTGGACCGTGAGCCCTGGTAAAGCAGGCACTCCAGGGAAGGAACGCTCTTCACAAAAAATATCCATCACTCATTTAGCACGTGTCACAGCCCTCCTGTGCTCGGCGGGAATCCTGCGCCTGGGGTGTCGCTATCCTTGTTTTACCGATGAGGACACGGGGCCTTGCTCGGGGCCTTGCTCAACCTCACGGGGCTCATGGGGGCAGAGCCAGCCCTGCCTCTCCTCCTGCCTCCCACTGAACGCTCCCCGCTCCGGCAGCTTGGGGTGGGCAGGGTGAGGCCACTGGACACGAGGCTGGGGTAAGGTGCTCAGTGAGAAGGGGGAGAAGGAAAGGGTGCTTGGCCTGAAGATTGGATTCTGCAGGCTCTGCCCAAGGCACAAGCACTGTTCTGTGACTTCCAGCTCTTCTGTGTGACTTCCGCCGGCAAGCTCCTTTCAAGCATCTTTGCTCTCTATGGCACCCAGTAACATTCACTTCTATGTTGGTGATGACGTCTTTGAACAAAGGCGCAGGAAGGTCAAAGCGTTCTGGGAGGGACTCAGAGGCAGATCAGCCCATGTGTCCTCTCACCTGCAGACCAAATAAACGCACGAAGGGCGGGGCACGGAGGCTGTCTCCGGGCGAGGGTCTCTTTCCCAGAGCTCTCAGTACAGCTCGTCTTGCGCATGGACAGCATCACACCTTGTGCACTGGGCAGGAGAGATATTGGAGGAATTTCAAAGCCGCTGCAGTCGGTGCCCGCTGGTGCCATGAGACACCAGCAGCGCCAGAGAGAAGCGTGCGCTCCTGGTTTCACAGGCACAGAGAGCAAGGACCGGGTCCACAGGCCAGGGGTGATCAGAGCAACAGAGAGAACCAGAATTCCAGGCTCCCATGGTCCCTCTCATCATGCCTATCATTTAAAAAAGAATTGCTACAAAAACCCCAGAAAGAATTGTCATCTTCTGCATGAGCACAGCCTTCATTAAAAAGCTTTTTCTGAATATTCTCTTGGTGTCTGTTCTCCAATGAGCACTGTTCTACTGCCTCGCAGATGTCCTGTGGGCACACCTTTCCAGGTTTCATGTTGTGGCTCTGAACTCTTGCATGCTGGATGGATGAGTGAAGGAATGGATACATGGATGGATGGATATTTGGATGAATGGACGGGTGGATGAATGGGTGTGTGAACAGGTGGGTGGATGGATGACTGCAGAAAAGAGTAGGAGAATATCACATGGGTAGCCTCAGAGTGACAGGCCATGGACAGCAGACAGTGGGGTGGTGAGGGTCTGGGACGAGGGGGTGAGGATGGGAGGGGGGAGGTAGGGGTAGGCTGGAGGGGGTCGATGGAGGAAAAAGGGGGACATATGTAATACTTTCAACAATTAAGTTTTTGTTTTGTTTTGTTTTGTTTTAAGCCTACACCATAAAAAAAAAAAATGCAGTGACAGGGAACATCAAATTATCAATGGTTAGCTTTTCTGGCACAGAAGGTTATATGTCCTGGAAGAAAATCTCTGTCATGACAGGCAGTGGGATACATGTAGCTACCGCTGTTGTTTTTTAATGGGCCCTGACTCCCTCATGGAGAGGCAGTCAACAATTAAAACACCTGCTCAAAAACTGTTCTCAGTGCTCAGTGGGAGCGGCTGAGTGATAGAAGAGAGAAAAGAAAGCAAAGCATTAGTCCTCGGCACCACTTTCCGAATGAGTCACCAGCGGATACAACAGCAGCAGCAGGTTTCCTGGGAGGAAGGAACGGGTGATAAAGGCTGCTTGGCTTTCTTGCCCGTGGGGTGTTTGGCTGAGCCCCAATGGTCTGCGAATCATTGGCCCTTCTCTGCAGGGCTGGGCACCTGGAGCTCCTTCTGGCGCAAAGGCGCCTTGCTGGGATGTGGGGGGACGAGAAGGGAGAGGGGAGCGCGCTGGGGAGTGAGAGAGGCTTCCCTCTCCGGAGTTAACACGGGTCCGCGGCTGGAAGCGGGCGAGGTGGAGGGAGGGGGCAGTCGGTAAGAAGACAGCTAGACTTGAACCCTCCACCGGGCCTCAAAATCGCATTCTGTTCTTCGCCAGGCGCCTTGGAATCTGGGAGAATTGTGGAGACAGCGCGCCCTCTAGAGGTCTACCTGAGGAACAAGGGTTGCTTCCAAGACAAGGCTGAATAAAACATTTGGAGGCGCCCTAGCCAGTGGCCTGCTACTTCATTAATCAACAAACACCAACGGTACAATGATTGAAATTTCTTTTGAGAGTCGAAAACCGACTTCTACGCATGGGCACGAAGTTTTAATCGCGCTGTACATGCGTGCCCGCAAGTGGAATTTTGTGGAAGAGCAACACACTCAAGGGCCAAAGAACAGCATGTGGCTCGCGAGCCAGCCGCATTTTGCCGACCCCTGCCCTAGGCCAATGCAAAGAGTGGGAAGGGGTTACAGAGAGTGGGCAATGCTTTTGACTCCGTTTTCTGGAGGCCTGGGACGAACTGTGTCAGTACGAGCTTGCATCCCCAGAGAGCCGAACTGTTCACAGTCAGCTAGCTGAAAAAGCTACTTGGTTTGTTCAAGCAGGAAAGACTCGGATTCAACTTACATTTACTAAGCACCTACTTAGGTTCCAAACCTTGTGCTGGATACTTTCACTTACGTTTTTTTCCTTTAAATTTCTCAGCAACATTGTAGAGAGGGCTTATCTTCTGGGTTTCTGATCAAGTAACTGCAGCAATCTAAGGGATGTTACTTGCACGCAGTTAAAAAACGGCTACATCAGGATTTGTGTTAGTTGGCGATGGCTGCCATAACAAAGTGCCAAAAGCTAGGTGGAATAAAATGATTGAACCTCTCTGAGCCTCAGTTTTCTCATCTCAGAAAAGCTCCATAGACTACCTGTGAGATGTGAAGGCATCGATGCAGACAAACTACTTGGATAGTTTCCACTAAGTGTTCTGTTAGAGGGCCCATGGGAGAATTTTTTCTCAGCCTGCAGTACCAGGAATAATTGGGCTTTTCCTGAGTAATCAGGCCAACACAAAACCTCAGGAATCATGTAACTAGTGAATTTCTTTCTTTGCATTTATTACTAGGTAGCTTAGGGCCAAATTTGTAGCCTGTCTTTACGCCTGCATTTTATTTTTATTTTATTTTTAAAATATATTTTATTGATTTTTTACAGAGAGGAAGAGGGATAGAGAGCTAGAAACATCGATGAGAGAGAAACATCAATCAGCCGCCTCCTGCACTGGGGATGTGCCCGCAACCCAGGTACATGCCCTTGACTGGAATCGAACCTGGGACCTTTCAGTCCACAGGCCGATGCTCTATCCATTGAGCCAAACTGGTTTCGGCTCGCCTGCATTTTAAAACTAGGAATTATCTATGGCTTCACCTTGTCTTTCCTAACTGATGTTATTTTCCTTTTCCATTGATTTCTTTACAAAATGGTCTTTCTTATTGTGTATATGTACATTTTGAAGTTATTGCTAATAAATAACAATGCATGTAGATTTTCATCACTCTGGTAGTCCTCAAGTTAGAAGAGCTTGGGTCTGAAGGTCTTGTTTATACACTTCTCAATGCAAACTTATAAATGCATTGTTTTCAACAAGCAACATTCTAAAGTGTAATTGGGTTCCTGGCCAGCCCATAAGCATCTATCTATTGGTATAATGGCAATATTCATTACATCCCAGAGCCACCATTTATAGTTGTTTCTCTGGCTGTACATCAGAGCACCGTAGGGCTCATGAATGAACCTTTTCCCCCGATCCAGCTATGGATGCGTTCCCCGGGCCCCCATCGGCAGTTATTTCTCTCACTCCTCTATGTCAGCTTCTACCACAAGGGCGGGGCTGAGACTGTCTTAAGGGAGGAAGGCTTAGAGCCCTGACAGTGGAATAAGGCGAGTAGAAAAAAGAAAAAGAAAACTGGTGGCTTAAACAATAGAAATTTGTTATCTCAGTTTGGAAGCTAGACGTCTAAAATAAGCTGTTGGAGGGCTCAGACCTTTCTCCCTGGCTTGTAGCTGGCTGTCTTCATGTTGATGCCATGCTTCGCCTAACGCACGTCTGTCTCCAAATTCCCCCTTCTTGTAGGGGCACCAGTTATGCTGGTTAAAGTCCACTCTAATGACCACATTTAACTGGATTATCTGTATAAAGAGACTATCTCCTAATAAAGCAATATTCTGAGATAGTGGGGATTAGAAGTTCAACATAGGGCTTTGGGGGGCACAATTCAACACAAACAACCCAGGACTCCTGACACTAAGCCTGGTATTTGCCTGCCTTTTCAAGTAGAGGTTCTCAAACTTGGTGTACATTAGATTTTTGTAACTACTTCAGAAAATAATTTGGATTTTTTCTGAAATGTGGACATTTATGTATTGTTACTAGAAGCCTGGTGCACAGATTTTGTGCACTGGGGGGAGGGGGGGGTTGTCCCTCAGCCCAGCCTGCACCTGCTCTAATCTGGGACATCCCTCTCACAATCCAGGACTGCTGGCTCCCAACTGCTCACCTGCCTGCCTGCCTGATTGCCCCTACCCACTTCTGCCTGCCAGCCTGATCACCCCCTAACCACTCCCTTTCCAGTCCGATTGCCCCTCACTGCCCTCCTCTGCTGGCCCAGTTGCTCCCAACTGCCCTCCCCTGAAGGCCCTGTTCCCCCCAATTGCCCTTGCCTGCCAGCCTGGTCACCATTCACTGCCCTTGCCTGCCAGCCTGGTCATCCCCAACTGCCCTCCCCTGCAGGCCTAGTCACCCCTAACTGCCCTCCCCTGCTGGCCTGGTCACCCAAAAAATGCCCTCCCCTGAAGGCCCACACCCCCTCAACTGCTTTCCCTCCCCTGCAGGCCCAGTCACCCCCAACTGCCCTTCCCTGCTGGCCTGGTCACCCCTAACTACTCTCCCCTGGTGGCCTGATTGCCCACAACTGCCTTCCCCTGCTTGCCATCTTGTGACCACATGGGCCGGCCATCTTGTGTGGGGGTGTGATGGTCAATTTGCATATTACCTCTTTATCATATAGGACAGTTGAATTGTGTCTCCCCCTTACCCCCCCAAGAGATATATTGAAGTCCTAACTCCTGAAACCTTATTTGGACTTTGCAGATGTAATTAGCTAAGTAATATGATATCATACTGGAGTAAAATCCAATTACTGAAGAGAAGAGACAGAGACAGAAACACATAAGGAAGAAGGCCATGTGAAGATGGACAAGATTGGGGTGATGAGTCTACAAATCAAGAAATGTCAAGGATGGCCAGCAATCATCAGAAGCTAAGAGAGAGATACGGAACAAATTTTTCCTCAGAGCTTCCAGTGGAAACCAATCCTAATGATACCTTAATTTTGGATTTCTATCCTCCAGAATTCTGATAGAATAAATTGCTGTTGCTCTGAGCCTCCCAGTGTGTGGTAATTTGTTATAGCAGTCCTGTAAATGTAATACACATACCTACTGACCCAGCAATTCTACTCCTAGGATTAGAATTGTTTTCATGTGTGCCAAAAGTAACCATATAATACTTTTGTTCACAAGAACAAAACTCTACAAAAACCTAACAGTTTAGCTATTAAAGATAGAATAAATAAATTGTAGTAAATCTATACAATGAAATATTATTCATCAATCAAAGTGAATGAACTATAGCAACACACAAAAATATGGGTGATTCTTAGCAATATAATATTAAGAGAAAAATTACAAAATGTTACATATGGTATGAAAACCTTTTAAATAAAGCTAAAACTAGTAAGATAAAAGTATTTCCTCTTATGAATATAGGCAGATGCAACTAAACTACCTAAAAAGGAAGCTAGGGAAATGATTAATATAGAATTCAGCATGATGGTTACCTTGAGTGGGAAAGGCAGAGGGATAGGATGGTTAGATGTAGGTTATTGTCAAGATCTTAGTTTTAGCTTTAGATGGTGAGTTCATGAGTGCTTATCAATATCTATATCTATATTTACATCAACATTACCATATCTACTGGAAGAGGATGCAAGAAAATTGAGGAAAGTATATCATAAACATGACTAGAGGCTCATTGCACGATATTTGTGCAAGAACAGGACTTCCTTCCCCTGGATTCACTCCTGGCTGCCCTGGAGCCTGCAAATCCCCGCTCCTGGGCCGCCCAGGAGCTTTCAAGTCCCCACTCCTGGGCTGCCCGGGAGCCAGCAAGGCCTTGCTCCTGGCCAGAGCACCACTCCTGTAGGTCGCTCCCTCCTCCCACCCCCCCCAATAGCAAGAGTTCTGCCCTGCCCAGCCACTCTGTGCTTGCATATGCAAATTAACCCACCATCTTTGTCAGTTTAATTTGCATACCCACTCCTGATTGGCTGTGGGAGTAGTGGAGGTACAGTCAATTTACATGTTTGTCTATTATTAGATAAGATTATGATTAATCCTAATACACTTCTATATACCTGGGGTTACCCACTCCCAAAAAGAGTTGTTTGTCCAGATTGGGTCATGATTTTACAAACTGGTGTCTAACTCTGGAAGTCACAGCCATTTTTTGCAAGTAACTCTAAGATTAGCAGTGTGGTTAACCAATCTAAATCAAACATGCAGATCTGGCTTGTTCAAGAGATAGTGCACAAATTTACTTAGAAAGCTCAACTGGTTAAAATAAAGGAATCCAGAGATTGACTATTCATTGAGTTAAAATGGAATTAGTTCAGTGGATGGGAAAAAGAAAAAAAAAATCGGTTCCTATAAAAAGAATGGTGGGTGGAAGTTGCTGGAGATGTAGATTTGGCAGGAAAACATAAAACCACAACCCTGAGAAAATAAGCACCAATCAGGGATTTCAGCAGGGATGAAAAACAAAACACACATGGAAGAGAACAGGAAAATCAAATCTTTACTGCCCATAGTCAGAATATAAAGTTTTGGCTGTGCTCTTTTCAGCACACATTCCTATTACCTATTTTTGAAATAATGGAGCTGCTTTTCAGCTTTAAAAATATGTTTTAGGCACCTCAAGTTGCCCGCATTCTGTTGGCAAAAATGAAGACAGGGTTAACAAAGAACAACAGATCTGTTTTATTTGACTATATGAAGGCAGTTTAACATTTCTTTAAAGGCCTGGCTAGTGTGTTATTCAGCAGCAGTACGGACACCGGGGTCTGGGAAGCTCAGGGACACCTGCACCCAGAGAGGTTTGCCAATCAAGAAGCACCGACTGGTCATAGCGTGACTTTGCAAAACCTGACAGCTTCAGTGACATAGCATTTAGTCTTGGATTTCAGTGCACAGCACTTTCCCCAATCATGGGAAGGAAAAGGATGTGAAAAAAGAGAAGGTATGCTTTACATATTTCTTCCCTCTTCTATCCTGCAAATATAATAAGAGGGCAAATATATTGTATTACTAAACAAAAAACAATTAGAAAAATTTGATTTCTTCTCAGGCTTAGAAAAGTTGCTCTAGGGATGGTTTACACGAGACATTCCTACTCTGGAAGCCAAACTTTGAAGTGTTTACTATGCTTAGATAAATCACATATTTTCCCTGTGAGTACAGCCAGTTCAGCTTTATACATACTGTTATGCAATTCCCCAGGCACTCTTTCCAGTTTAAAAGCATGCTGTTGGAGACACCTGTATAAATTGATGTGGAAGGTTTTTGCTCTTTAAAATACTTGTTAACCAGACCAGTTAAAAGTTTGCCTTGTTACTCAATAGAGGCTCCAAGAATATTGATAAAATAAGGGGGGGAAATCAGCATTGTTTTCTAAAACTTGAAGAGACCCAAGATTAAATATGTGAAATTTGTCATAATAATAGCAGAATCCTAAAAAGAAAAGACACAAGTGAATAAAACTGAAAAAAGCAGAGACTTCCCTGGTTTCTGCCATTCTGAGGTTTTGATTCATAAAATACACTAGTATCTTTCTATACTTTTTGTCATGATCTAAAATGTTTAAACAATCCATGTTACTAGTAAAAAAATTAGTCACTAGTGAACAGAGTCCAGGAGATAGTACAAAACATTTCTTTACTGTTCTCATCATGTCATTGTTCCGTCCTGCCCCTCAACTATGCTCCAGGACAAGGCGCAGAACGCATGTCGCTCACCAAGGCGTGGAGACATACATTAGTAAGAGGAGCCCTGCAAGCTTCCCCAAAGGAGAGCTCCGTGGTTGCTCTCTGTAACAGGTCAGATAGAAGATACCACCATGGACATGGTCACCCCAACTCCAATGGGAATGAATGGCAAGGTAGTGGCAGCACTTAATCACCAAAGACAGAGTGGTTATGTCTACGATGAAGGGTAATTAGAATGCCTTGGCCTATAAAGCTCTCTGATGGTGATTAACATACCATGATGTTCATAGAAATGAAATAGATAAGCAGTCCATTAGAGTATTGCTTGATCCATAAAAGAGGAAAAAATCTCTAGATCTGGTAGCCTAAAATCCAAGTTAAGGCACCACTTCTGGATATAAGTCATTTCAGTCACTTTAGTAAGCTTCTTGATTAAAGAGGAGGCTGGGCCCCCTTGAGAAAACACCTTGCTGTTTCCCACATAATCAAAACAGGAGCCGGCCTGCAGATTGAAAGGTCCCAGGTTCGATTCCGGTCAAGGGCATGTACCTTGGTTGCGAGCACATCCCCAGTAGGGGGTGTGCAAGAGGCAATTGATCGATGATTCTCTCTCATCGATGTTTCTAACTCTCTATCCCTCTCTCTTCCTCTCTGTAAATAAATAAATAAATAAATAAATAAATAAATAAAATTAATTAATTAATTAATTAATTAATCAATTAAAAAAAAAAAGAATTCACTTAAACTTTTGCTTCTCATCCTGATAACCTTTAACTCTGCTGGTTTGGAAGTATTAGTCCCCTGAGAGGGGAAATAACAATGGTTCAATTAAACCAGAAGAGACTTTTACCTGGCCATTTGGGAAACCTTATGCTACTGAAACAATAGGCAGAAAAGGGTTGCTCTGTTGGTTGGAGTACTGATCTTAGTTACCAAGGGCAACTGAGTTGCTGCTACACAATGGAGGCAAACAGGGGGATTTCTGGGATAGCTTTAGTATTTCCATGCCGAACATTAAGGCCTAATGGAAACCGTGGAGAGACACACACACACACAAGCAAATGAAGTTGGATTATTCCATCAGAGAAAGAACCCCATCAGCTAAGGCTCTGATTGAGGAAAATATAGGATGGGGCAGTGAAAGAAAAAACCTATGCATATAAATTATGGCCTTATGGACAATTGAAGAAATGAGGCCTGTATAGTTTTGCATATTTTCTCTTTGTGTGTTATATGTATACTAGAAGCCTGGAGCACAAATTCGTGCACAGATGGGGGTCTGGCTGCCCACCCTGATGGGGGCCAATTGGGGCTGGGCTGGCAGGGGGGAGGGGACACGGGAGACTGGCTGGCCGGCCCCGCCCCTGATGGGGGGCCTGATCGGGGGCGGGGACAGCTGGGGGAAGAGGCCGTGGGCGGTTGTGGGGGGCTGATTGGGCCTTAATCAGTCCAGTTGGCTGCCACAGTGCGTGTCATAGTGACTGGTTGTTCTAGTTCTGTCATGCTGGCCGCTTGGCTTTTTATACGTATATAGATGCCAAACCTTTTGTTCATCTCTTTCCTTGTTCCATTTTTTATTTTATATGTAAGTTGCTGGAGGTAAACTTTATAACTTAGTCCTTAGGATAGAAGAATAGTAAACAGAATTGTGATAAATTTGAAGATTAATATAACCAGTGATGGATATAGTGACTACTTGGACCTTAACTCTCCTCATTTTGGGGAAAGAGTGAAAATTTCTTTACTTGTAAGGATGCCTTGTGCATTGTTAAGTAGAAATATAAAGTTGTTTTGCTATTTTACAAAAGTTGCAATGTGTGTAAAAGGACGTATATGGAAGTTGGGTAGCTGAAAGGGTGGGCTGTGTCAGTTATCAATTTATTGCCTCTCAGATCTAAATTCATTTTTCATTGCCTTTATGAGATAATGGAGCTGGGTCCTGTAAATACTTGTCCTTTGCCTGGTGACATGGTGTCGAGTGCTGTTAGTAGAGAGTACCATAGGGACACTGGAGGGAGGAGGAGTAGGGTCAGCAGCCCCCTGTGGGCAGTAGTGATGGTTAATTTGCATATTACTCTTTTATTAGATAGGATTATTGTATTATTTTCAATATGAACAACCTTCAGAGGTAAAATTTGGGATTTATGTTAATAAATGTTAATCAAGTAAATCAATGTTTTCAAAGCACAATATCATGTGTTTGTCTACCAAATAAGCAAAAAATAAATACTGTACAGTATTCTTTTGTCTACAGGTCAAAATAGTTTATCTTAAATCCTTAGAAAATTTATAGTAGACAATAATTCTCAAAGAATTCTCTCTTGAGCAGTGGTTCTCAAACTTTAGTATTAAAATCCTTAAAATCCTTTAGTATTAAAAAGGGCTGCTCAGATTCCTGGGCACTATCCCCAGTAGTTTCAGATTCAGTGAGTGGGGCCTGAGAATGTGCATTTCCAACAATTTCCCAGGTGATGCTAAAACTATTGGTCTGAGGACCACACTGTGAAAATCACTGTTAGGCGAGTCAACAAGCAAGTTACATTCATTAAGTGCCTATGATGATTAAAGTGTTTTACATATATAACCTTATTTAGCTAGTTATAAATGTTATAAAAAATATGATTATCCCTTTTTGTAAATGGGGTATCTGGGCTCAGAGAGAATGAAAAACTCGCTTGAGGAGATATATAGTACTGAATATTCATTAATTACTATTATTTTATTATTCCTTACAGAAAAAAATACACATTTAAATAAAAGTTCCTAAAAGAATAATCTCATTTACATTTAAGTTTAAAGCATCCCACTATTCTAAGTGTCTGCCAGTATATATCACCAGTCACCACTGCTTACTCTGGAATTGAAGTAACACAGCATAATGGTCTTCAATACTAGAATACTTATCTCCTTTCACAAAGCAAATCAAAAGCATAGACATACAAACAAACTAGGCAATTTAAATTTTAAGAAAATGATACATCTCAGTAAGTAAGTTGCTAAAAGTGAAGTTGCCAATAATATAAATCTGTCACTGTTATACTTTATAAAAAAGAATATAAGACACAAAATTATTAGACTGCAAACTTAAAATAGTTAATGAGCTCTAAACTTCAGAATGACAAAAACCCACTCAACTCTACATCTCTATCAAAACAAATAATTTATATAAGACAGATTCCCTTTTAAATATATATATATACATATTTCAACTTAATACTGTAAATCACACCCAGAGTTATATTTACTTAAATAAGAATTAAATAAACTGCCCAAAATGCTGATTTCATATCACAAAACGTAAGTACTTTAAATCACAATTTTGGGGTGATATATTGAATACATTGGTTCCTGAAACAATATTAACAAGCATATTTTTAATAATATATTTTCATCTATAAGTCAGGTAAAGCTTTATTAAATGGTAAACACTTTTAACAGTGCAGAAGTACAACTTTCAAAAACAAATACATTCAGAAGATCTGCTGTTCAAATAGTATTTTTTCAAAACCAGGTGGAGGAGTATGATAAAATTCACTGAACTGGCAATCCAAAATTGCACTGTCATCAACTAGAGACAGAAAAAGACAAAATAAATTAGAAGAAAACACCTTAATTTGTATGAATACATAATTATAAAATAAACTGTTTCCAGAATAACCATAATATCAATAGACAAAAAGAATAAACACATCTACTGTCCAGGTTACAAAACATGATCCTATTGGGTAAAAATAACCACGACAAAAAACAAAATATATCAAAAATACTGAAAGGCTATACATCAAAATATTATTATTAATTATCTCTAAAGGGTGTGAGTATGGGTAATTTTTTTAAAAGATTAATTATTAATTAATTTATTTATTTATTTATTTATTTTTTAGAGAGAGAGGAAAGGAGAAGGAGAGAGAGAAAAACATTGATCGGTTGTCTACCAGGGATCAAATCTGCAACCTAGGCACATGCCCTGATTGGGAATTGAACTGACAACCTGTTGGTGAACAGAATGATTCCTAACCAACTGAACCACACTGGCCAGGGCAGACTAGGAGTAATTTTAATTTTTCCTTATTTGCCAACTTGTATTTTCTAAACCTTCTACAATTAACATTGTTTTAAAGTTTCATTTTGAAAAAATATATAGCTTCACAGGAAGTTGCAAAAATAATATAAAGTGCCCAGAGGTAACATCTTACATAACTACAGTACAATATTAAATCCAGAAAACTGACATTGATAAAATACTGTTAACTAGTCTCCAGGCCTTATTTAGCATGTACATGTTTTTACCAGCATTTATTCAAAATAAATGAATGCATATAGCTATATAAAGACTTATACATGAATATTTATAAAGCTTTATTTTATTTTTTCAATCCTCACCTGAGAACATGCTCATTCATTTTAAAGAGAAGGGGCAGAGAGAGGGAGAGAAAGAGAGAAGAAGAGAAGAGAGAGAGAGAGGAAAGAGACAAAGAGGGAGAGAGGGAGAAAGAGACATCCATGGGTTGCCACCTGTACGTAATCTGACTGGTGATCAAACCCACATCATAGGTGTGTGCTCTGACCAAGAATCAAACCCACAACCACACTGGCCAGGGCTGTAACAGCTTTTATTTTTAATAGTCAAAAAACTACAAATAACCTAAATAACAACTAAAAGATGAAAGGAAACACAAATTGTGATACTTCCACATAATGAACTATACTATTTGGCAATAAACAAACAAAGTTGAAGTATTAACACTATAACACAAGTCAATCTTAAAATAATTATGCTGAGTGAAAGAAGCCAGACCAAAAAAAAAAAAAAAAACCCTGAATAATTCTGTTTATATAATACTCTAAAAATGCAAGATAATCTATAGTGACAGAAAGCAGATCAGCGGTTGCCTGGTTGGAGCACCCAGCAGGGCCTGCTTGCCCATCGCCATGATGTGGAGCAGGCAGGCCCCGAAGAGAGCAGAGAACCATGGGGAGCGGGCCCAATCCATTAGTAGGACATTGCTGAGGGCTCCCAGATTGGAGAGGGTGCAGGTCTGGCTGAGGAAGCCCTCCTCCTCTCCCACCCCCATGCACAAATTTTGTGCACTGGGCCTCTAGTAATACTCTAAAAATGCAAGATAATCTATAGTGACAGAAAGCAGATCATTGGTTGCCTGGTTGGGGCTGCAATGAGGAGGAGCAGGAAGGATTATAAGGGAGCAGGAGGAAACTTTTAAGGGTTTTCTTGACTATGGTAATGTCATGGATTATCACTTTATACCTCTTGTCAAATTGCACAGATATATTTAATGACATTACTGAATATTTTATATTTCATAATAAATACTGAAAAAAAGTAAAGTACTGGATTTGACATTCTTGAAGTCATAAGTGATTTTAACAAGGATGGTTTCAGTGAAGTGGTAGTAAAGGCAGCCAAACTGGATTGAAGAACAAATGAGTGATACAATAAAGACAGTGGTATAGGCTATTCTATCAATATAAAAAATGTAGCCATGTTGGGAAGGATAAACATGGGGCTAGTGGGGGGTAGGTAGAGTTTAAGAAAGAGTCTTTCATATGACAATGATTCAGAATGCTTATAGGCATTGAAGAGAAAGGTTGATGACATGAGATACAGATGAAGAGCTGAAAAAATGAAGTCCCAGAGTTGGGGAGTTTTAAGTCTAGATTACAGAATGAGTTTTCAGAACATGAAGGGCACCACTTCCTCTGAGAAGGGATAAAAGGAGGCAAGATTGGAGTAGATCCAGAAAAGCTTCAGGAGGGCAGGGAGGGAAGGTCATCTTGATAGCCTGTTCCTTTATAAAGTAGAGGGTAAGGTCATCTGCAGAGAATTTAGCAGGGATATTCAAGAAGCATAATGAAGGTCTGGGGTGTTTAGAGATGTAAAGGAACTGCCAAAAATATTGAGAGCTTAGATTACACTGGGAGTCAACTTTGCAATTTTCTTCAGTGTTATATACAGTTTTTCTCTCCCCATAGATTGAATGTAAGAACAGACAAAATGAATGGCTGGACTGACCTAGAATTAGGAATGGGATGGAGGACAAAGGGTAAGGAAACTTAAGTTGTACAGTTAGGTATATGTGGCTAGAGGCTCGGTGCATGAAATTTGTGCATGAGAAGGGGGTCCCCTCAGCTTGGCCTGCACTCTCTCCAACCCGGGACCCCTCAGGACCTCTGGCTCCTTACCGCTCACATGCCTGTCAGCCTGATCCCCCTAAGTGCTCTCCCCTGACAGCCTGTTTACCCTAACTGCTCTCCCCTGCTGGCCTGATACCCCTAACTGCTCTCCCCTGCATGCCTGATCGCCTCTAACCTCCTCTGCCTTGGCCCTGCCAACATGGCTTTATCGGGAAGGATGTCCAGGACTTCCAGAAGGTGGTCCGGAAGATGTTCAGTATAATTAGCATATTAACCTTTTATTAATATAGATGCCATCTTGTCCTATGCAGGTTGTTCTCAGGTTTTCCTATCGTGGAAGGGGAGCTCGCAGTAGCAGCCTGGGTTCTGACCAGGGCTTATGGGCTTGTGCTTTATCTCAGCAGATTAAATTCCTAGAATAAGACTCTTGGATGTACCTTGAACATTTCTATCAAATTTGCCAAATCCTCCAAAAATGTTGAACCACTTTGAACTCCCACCAGCAACCCTCCATCCCACTTTGATGACAATATCATTGATTTCTCCCTAGAAGCTTCCCTCCTGTCAGCCAGGACTGCTTGGTACGTGAGTCAGCCTCATTGTTCAGCTGGGGACTTGATTTTCCGAGATAGAATTATGGAGGAGGAAAAATAGTTTTCCTCTACCCTTCTGAGTTCCTAGCAGAGGCCCTTGTAATGAAAGACAGATCACGAAGAGAAACACAAAAGTTCATTAACATGTGTACCTCGTGTATATGTGGGAGATCCCAGGGAAAAATGAGTAACTCCTCAAGGTGGCTTAGAATGCAGATTTAAATACCTTCTTCCTAGGGAAAGAGGGCGGGAGATGCAGGCCTCTTAGAGAGTAAATGATTTTTAGGAAAGATGAATGAGGATGGAGGGAAATAGTTTGTAACAAAGTTTGGGTGTGATGTCATCTTCCACTCTCCTGTCCTGTGACAGGAGTCAGTCTTCTCTGCCTGATGACACTTTTCCCTTCAATGGGACCTATGACATTTAAGCTCCTTTTGGGGGTCCGATTTTAGGCAGATCAGGAGACTTCAGTGAAAGCCTCTGCACGCATTTGCTGTTTTTCAAGCATCTGCAGCTCAAGATCATCAATATACCAACACGGCATATGCTGGGGTGGCATGTTCTCTGACCTTCAGAGTAAACCCAACAGAAGCTTGTTTCCTCTCTTAGATGACTTGCCACAGTAGCGTTATTCTGGAGACGGTATTCTGACCAGAACTTCCTGGGAGTGGGCATAACACACCCTGTGCTTGTAGAAGGTGTGGGCCACATCACTAAATAAACCAGGGGCAGTTTTCTCATCTTGTGGAAAGGAAGATAAAGTTATGATAGTTTATCTCCCTTTCCACAAGTTTCTTGCAGGTTTGTGTCTCCGCTGCCCCCCAACCCCCCTAGCAGCCCCAGCGCCTCCGCCTCGGGCCTTGGGGCTGCTGGGTGCCAGGCCTGCGGGTGTGTGTCTCCAATTCGCCCTCCCCAGCCCCAGGTCCACGGTGGCAGGGCTTGAGGCTGCTGGGTGCTGGCCTCCCTGTGGGTTTGTGTGTCTCCGATCTGCCCCAGAAGCCCCAGCACCACATGGCCGCTATGGGCCTCACCATCTTGGTTGGGTTAATTTGCATACTCACTCCTATTGTCTGCTAGCATAGCAGAGGTACGGTCAATTTGCATGTTTCTCTTTTATTAGATAGGATAGTATCAGACTACTAAAATATTTGACTTAATTGCACTGATTTGTCAATTCCAATTTTTAAAACATACCTTACTATATATAATTTGTTACCTACAATTTTATTATATTAAAGATAATGCTGAATCACAGATACAATTTATAATAATAATTTTATTCACTACTCATTTATATAATTTAGTCATTCTACTGATATTTATTTCATTTCTCAGGCTAATGATTTTTAATATTAAACTACATTTCCATAAAGGAATTGCTTTTAGGTGTATCCCAGTGGTCGGCAAACTGCAGCTTGTGAGCCACATGTGGCTAATGAGCCGCGGGTTGCCGCTCTGTTGACTAATCAGTTTGCTGGCCACTGTGTAAGGCATTACCCTTACCCAGAAGCTTTGACTTCAGGTTAAAGACATTAGTACATTATTAAAATTTTTTTTTGTGTTTTTCTCTAGCAGTGGTTGGCAAACTCATTAGTCAACAGAGCGGCAAACTGCGACTTGCGAGCAGCATGTGGCTCAGGAACCACAGTTTGCCGACCACTGGTGTACCCACTATAGAAAGAAAACTAACCTACACAGAGTTTAAAAGTACACCTTTGCCCTGGCTGGGCGGCTCGGTGGGAACGCCAGCCTATGCACTAAAAGCCTGTGGGATCAGCTCCCAGTCAGGGCTCCTGCAACAACCAATAGATGTTTTTCTCACATCAATGTTTTTCTCTCTCTTTCTCTCTAAAATCAATAAACATTTCCTCAGGTGAGATTTTAAAAGATAAAACAAAAAAACACTTTTACATGCAAAGATACAGAAGGTAAAATAACTGAAAAGTAATTTATGAGAAAGGAATACTAAAAAAAAATTAATTAAAAGCTAAAGCACAGGATTTGATAGTTATTATCATATTCTTAAATATTTATATCTGTTATTATTTTTCTGACATCCCAAACAGTATGTCCACACTAACATTGCTAATCTTCTAGGAAATTACTGCAAAAAGTTAATAATTAGCTTTCATTGTGGCTCAATTCTAAGAACTTAAATATGGTAGTTAAATGATAAAATGTTCTTAGATCTACTAAAACCGTGCACATGTTGATTTAAAGTTGATAATATAAAAAAACAAAGCAGAATAGAGTGATAAAAGCATTCTGGCTATTTTTTTTTAAAAGAGAAATACCTAATTTTTTTGGCATTTGTCTCAAAATAATGAAGAGAGAGATGAAAAACAATAGGAGTATTGGGGTTAGATGAAATCTAATGGACTACAATAAATGTTTGAAGATAGGTGGTGGGTTCATTATATTATTCTCTTTATTTCTTAACATGCTTAATATTTTCCATAATAAAAATTAAAGTAATTAAGTGGTATAGGGTTATCTCTTAAGTACCCCAATTCTTGCAGGACACACTTATACAGAAACTATAATACTTACACACATTTTTTTGGGAATAAAAACTTTCCTTATCCTACTGAATATATTTCCTATAAAAAGTCCTTAGCAAAAGCTAACATATATTTAATAATGTTTAGAAATACTTTAGCTTACCATAAACAACTGGATACACTGTCCCTCGTATACCTGATGCTGGACAATGCATGTTTTTTCCATTCAAATATACATTTAATTCTACATGGTCATATGTAATACCCTAGGAACAAAAGAAAATATTAAAAATGATAAAAATATAAATAACAATTATTACTAAAATGCTGGAAAACACTCAGATACCAAGCACTATTCTAGGCACTTCATATTTACTCATTTACTTCTCACAAGACAGGAATTATCATCTCTATGTTACAGATGAAGTAGCTAAAGCACACCAAGTTTAAATAGTTTTCCTAACACTGCACAGCTGGAAAGTGGCAGGGATGGGATTTTAACCTATGCAGAATGGTTTTGGAATACTTATTTTTAATTTGCATATAATTTTAAACTTTTAAAACACTCTTTAAAACTTTGCGTAGTAGTTACTGATGACAGAAAGAGAGCTTTCTTTGGAAGAATTAACACTAGACAGCAGAGATGAGAAATCATCACAGACCAAGAAGCAACCACTTTTGACTGTGGATAAATTGTACCAATTTAAAAGCTTTTTAGAGATAGAAAAAGATCTCAGAGATCTAGTCTTTACTCCCTCACTTTCTGGTTAAGACAGCAAAGGCTCAGATAAGTCATGGTGTTAAAGGCTATGAAATATTTTCTTCAAATTATAGCAAAACCAAGGTTAAACAATGATTTATTAAAAGTTAAGGAATACTGAGAAAAATAAACAAGTTACCTTTGTTTCATTTCAGTTTAGGCATCCTATATAATAAAAGAGTAATATGCAAATGGACCCTAATGACAGAACCACTGGCAATGTCTGGTCACTATGACATGCACTGACCACCAGGGGGCACACGCTTAAAGCAGGAGCTGCCCCTGGTGGTCAGTGCGCTTCCACAGGGGGAGTGCCGCTCTGCCAGAAACAGGCTCATGGCTGGCCAGTGCAGCAGTGATGGCAGGAACCTCTCCCACCTCCACAGCAGCACTAAGGATGTCCAACTAATGGCTTAGCCCGCTCCCCATTGGGAACGGGCCTATACTGGCAGGTGGACATCCCCTGAGGGGTCCCGGATTGCGAGAGGGCACAGGCCTGGCTGAGGGAACCACACCCCCTTCCCCCACCCCCATGTCCTAATTTTCATGCGCAGGGCCTCTAGTTTAAATATAATAATGAATTGATAATTGGGATTAGCTTTTTTAATGAAAAGGCCTGTTTCACTTTTTTAAAAAAATCCTATATAATAAAACTGTAGTTTGCAAACTGTCCCCTCGACCGGAAGTTCTTCCAGGAGTTCAACCAGGGGGCAGGGCCGGCTGGGGGAAGGGAAGGACTACCTGGCCAGCAGCCGCTGGAACCCTACCAGTGCACGAATTTCGTGCATGGGGCCTCTAGTAATTACATAAAAAGCAGTGTTAACACTCTTTAGACCAAGCGTGTCAAACTTGTGGCCCACAAGGAATATTTCTGTGGCCCAGCCAATATAACAGTATGTAAGAAACATTTTAATAAAGATTTCATAACTTAATTTTTACAAAATCCTATTATAAGTAATTAATAACGAGTTATAATGTTTGCTAATGACTGATTACTATAATCGTGTTTCATTCATTCCCCTTATGCATCTTACTCGCAGGCACACCATTTCTCTCCACTAATACTAGCAGTGAATATTTTAGCAGCCGACTGCCATGTCATTAGTCTTGTACTGACTTGTTTGGTGTGTGCAACAGGAAATATTTTGCTTTCAGAGAACAAGAAAAATAGGTTTATTTGCATTACGTTTATTAATTTGTGCAGTTATTCAGTGTCTGGTAAGTTAATGTTCAAGAAAAAATTAATTTTATTAAAATGTTCTATTATTTTATGTTGATTACTCATTTGTCTCAGCCCTTTATATTCAGCATGTCTCTATCGAAATAAACCTATGTTTCTATGAAAATTGAAGTTTTTGTTTTTTTGCAGCCCATATAAACTTAAACCTTGCTTATCTGACCCTTGCTAGCCTTTGAGTTTGACATGCTTGATTTAGAGGACTACAGGAAATCTAGCAGTTCAGATCAGGTGGTGATCCAGACACCCTTCACCACCTGGTGGCAGCATAACCTACAGCATAAGGGCAACATCCCAATACACCCCAATGCCAAACAAGTGAAGAAGCATGTGAGAACCCCGTTCCCCCCCCCCCCCCATCAGCAGCATTTGGTTCAAATATTTTCCAACTTAACCTGTCCTTTTACATGTCTAAAAATTAGGTTTGATTGTGACATAATGGTGCATTTATCAATAATTGCTTGCAGGTTTAGCGAACAGGCTCATATTAAACTGTCTGTATTATAACCTAGAATCGTCTTGTACAAGAAGTTACTTAACTTCTCCTAATCTGTAAAATGGTGATAACAATACTACCTATTTCATAGGATCATTATGAGGATTAAACAATTTAATCCCTGACAGGCACTTAAAACAGTGACTGTCTCATAATAAATGCTAGATAAGTATTTGCTCTTATTATTGCATAGAATTTTTACCAAATTTCTCTAAATTAAAAATGCCATTTTAGAATGTTACACTTTTCAAAACTACTTATAAAAGGGAAAATTACCATAAACTGTTTTAGGCATGCTGTAGTAGGTCATTGTTATTGTATGAATATTGTATGAATATAATCATTGGTTAAATGTTGAAAGCTTATTTTTCTTGATTTCTCCTCAGAGAATAGTATAAACTGAAATTCTACATATATGAGAATGTTTTTCCTGGCTTATAACCCATTCTACTTTTCCTACGCCATTGTGAGCAATTTGATGAAATTTGTTCTCAAGTGTTTGAACTAGGAGGATAAAATCAGTGTGTTAGGGTAATGTCTTATTTTCTTGATTCTGCATTTATTTCATCTTTTTTAGTCCTCCTTTTATTAAATGGGCATGAAAGTCAATGTCTAGTTTTAATAATGCTGACAGAAAAAATGGCCTTCGTAAATCTGGTATCAGTCATCTCAATGAAGGAAAGAGGAAGGCAAGAATAACATACAGAAGTTCAGTACATTAACAAAGAAAAACATTTGTTACTGATTATCTTTTCTCATGTTTGAATTTGATCTTTTAGTGTAAAAAGGTTGGAAGCATCAACTTGCCTTCGAGATTCTCTTTCAAGAAATAACCATTTGAGTAACAATATTCCATATCATGAACACCTGTCAATGATCTATAATACAGAACCAACTATTCAAAAGGAGAGAGAAAAGCAGATTTTTAAAAAGTTTGTCTTTCACCTTCTTTTTTCTTTCGTCAATCTCAGGGGGAAAACACTTCAACAATTTACCTATTTAAAAACCAAGTGTTCTTTATATTTTTTGAATTGCAGAAAAGAGATCAGATCGTAATTAAAAATCTTTCCACATCTTTCTTCATTTTCTCCAAAATATTGTGTATTTCTTTAACTCAATTACCTGGATTTACCTTGTCCGTGTCATCTTATTATTAGAAACTTTCCCTAATTATTTACAGATTCCTTTCAACTTGGTACCAGAGCCAGGAACTCACAGTTCTGTGTCTAAGGGCACTTTGGGTAAAGGAGAACCAAGAACTCTGTTCTCAATCAGTAGCTAACAGCCTGCACTCAGTGTACAGGTTCTTGGATAACACCATCTGAGAGAAAGTATCTGAAAAAGACAGGAGGGAATCTTTGGATAATATTTTCAATAGGGAAGTTTTAGTAAAGCCTTAGAATTTCAAGTCCATTTCTTTGAAAAGTTCAGAAAGTTAAGAAAATTTAGTAAGATTTAGTTTAATGAAGACCAGCACTCCTGATAAAATGTTACTCTTCAACAGAAATTCATAAAAATTTAAATAATAAATGTTAAATTTTTCTCTGAGATCTCCAGCTGCAAAAATACCTTCTCTGGGTGAGTGAACTTTTAAAATTGTGGGCCAAGACTTCTCTGATGTTAGAGAAGCAGGAAATGCTGATCAGCAGCCACTCCGTCATTAACTCTCCCAAATGGAAGTGAGGGCTCACACTGACATCCCTCACCAGAGACGGCTGTGGAAAGCAGACAGTTGGGTAAGCCAGCAGCATCTTCACTAAGTGCTCTCTTTGGAAAACGTGCCACCCCAAGCTTTGGAATCCAAACCATAAACTCCCAGGCAAAGCACATATACCAAAAGCAGTTCAAGTTTAACAATATACAGTGGAGGACAACTCCTGAAGAAAACTCACCACCACATCTCCCTCCTGTGGAAGGCTGTTGGCTGGCAGCCTGTTTTTCTCCTCATTGTTGTGGTATAGCGCTCCATCATTCCTCATCACCAGACTGTGCACATCTCGCCCGAGAGGAATCTGATTCAAATTAACTTTCTGAGTTGCAACACCAATACCCCAGATTCCTAAAAATATAATGATATTCCTAAAAATACAATGAACTATTGTTTTGAATTTTTATTTTTTAAAAATCCTTTAAAAGTAGTTTGCAAGTTACGGTAGGTTCTCTGCAGACATAGCATAGCCTAGATAGGGGTGTCGAACTCAATCAGAGAAGGGGCCAAAATCTAAAATCCAGCCTAAATCGCAGGCCGAATGGTTTACTGAACAGTCATAAACTGACAATGTCATAAACTGACAGCGGAGTGCAGTGATGACAGCGCGGTGCGGGTCACAGTGCAAGGCCTGGCGGGCTGGATTTGGCCCGCGGGCCTTGTGTTTGACACATGTGGCCTAGGAGATGAGAATGGGCCTTGGAATTGTACGTTGGTTTAAATCCTGACGTAGCTATGTCATCTTGGTTAAATTGCTTAACCTCTCTGCATACTCACTTGTAAATTATGGATCCCAACAGTACTTACCTCACAAAGTTATAAGATACTAGAGGCCCGATACATGAAATCCATGTATTGGGTGGGGGGAGGGGTGTGAATGGAGAGAGGGTCCTTCAGCCCGGCCTGGGCTCTCTCGCAATCCAGAACCCTTTGGGGGATGTCCGATTGCCAGTTTCACCGACAGTTGGACAGCTCTCTCTCTCCCAATCCAGGGGCACTCTCTTACCACCCGCCTGCTCGCTCCTTACCACTTGGCTCACCGCTCATTAGCACTGCATGGAGGCAGGAGAGGCTCCTGCCACCACCACTGCACTTGCCAGCAGAGAACCCGGGGTTCTCAGCCAGGTTCTGGCTAAGTGGCGCTCAGCTCCTGCATTGAGCCTCTGCCCCCTGGTGGTCAGTGTGCATCATAGCGACCAGTTGTTCTGGTCGTTCTGCGGTAATGGTCGCTGGGCTTTTATATACAGATACTGAGATAATCCAAGTAAAGCACTTGGAATGGTGAAAGTACTAAAATAATGTGTAAGTAAAGCGCAGAGTAAATATTTTTAAAAAATGAGCTTTTTTCATTTCTCTCTAAAAGTTATTTTTTAGAAGCTACACAGTGAATTTCACAGGACAACAGTTCTAAATAGAGTTACAGAGTCTCCTTATGCTAAAGAAATATGCATGTTGTGATTACATTTTGGCATAACTGTCTCAAGCTTTCATTGAGATCAATGCAACAAATTCCAATAGCACATTTATTCTAGTGACCCCATCCTTTACAGAAAATCCACATAAAAATTAGTGTGAGATTTAAGGCACAAGAAAATATTTGCTTGAGCCTAAATCAGTATTTGCTTGAGCTTTATACCTCAAAAGACAACAGTAAACAGAGACATTTTGCCAGTGAGTTAACTTAGAATGAAATGGAGGACAGATTATATTTATTTCATGCACTGAAGAAAATCAGTATTTAAAACTAATTAGAAAACGATCTCCAGAGGAATGTTTTATATCATTCAAGGCAGTCACATAGGAGTAGGGATTAACTCCACTCTAGTTTTCCTATTCTGTACCTATATTACTCCATGCTGTATTTCACTAGAAGTTTCTTCATAATAAAGCCCTGGTAGGAGCTCAGTTGGTCACAGCACCATCCCAAAGTGCCAGAGCTGCAGATTGGATCCCTGGTCAGGGCACATTCAGAAATCAACCAATGAATGCATAAATAAGTGGAACAACAAATCAAGTTTCTCTCTCTCTTTTAAAAATAAATAATTCCCCCATATTCAACACTGCCACAACTTAACTGAATATTAGCTATTATAATATTCATGTAAAATTGTTATACAATTCAAGAAACTCTACAAATTTTTTTTTAAAAAGCACAGACTTTAGACTTCTGTCGGAATTCTAAATCTGCTGATTGCTTCAGATAATATTGAATCAGGGTATCTTAATAGGAGTTGAGAAAAACTCAGAATCATAAGATTGATTTTATCCTAAAATAAATATAAGAGTCTATACCTTATATGATTGACCAAATGAAATGGTGCACCTAGCTGCAAATTAGTAATTAATTATCCTATACAATAAAAGAGAAACACGTAAATTCACCATACCTCCACAACGCCCAAAAGCCACTCGGGAGTGAATATGCAAATTACCCCAACAAAGATGGCAGGTTAATTTGCATACACAGGCGCTGGGTGGGGAGCAGAGCAGGAGAGCTGGTGCCTTGGGGGGATGTGGCTCACTCAGTCGCTTCCCCCAAGCCGCCAGGCAGAGAGCCGAGCGGGAGAGCCAGTGGAGAGTTGAGCAGCTTGGGGAACTTGGCTCCCCAACCTGCCATACAGAGAGCAGAGAGGGAGAGCTGGCGGCTTGGAGGACTTGGCAGAGTGGGAGGCCCTGGGGTGGAGACAGAACAGGAAGGGAAAACCAAGAGCGTGGGGAGCACCAGGAATTCTGGAAATAGTAGTTGTGGTGGCAGCCCCAGGACCGGAAGTGGGAGCTCAGAGCATGGGGAGCACCAGGAATGCTGGAAATTAGGTTCTAGTGGCAGATGGATCTCCTAGACACTAGACTAGGGGTGTCGAACTCAATCAGAGAAGGGGCCCAAATCTAAAATCCAGCCTAAATCGCGGGCCGAATGGTTTACTGAACAGTCATAAACTGACAATGTCATAAACTGACAGCGGAGTGCAGTGATGACACCGCGGTGCGGTGCGGGCCACATTGCAAGGCCTGGCGGGCTGGATTTGGCCCGCGGGCCTTGTGTTTGACATATGTGGTCTAGAAAATGAAAGGGAAGATGTCCTAAAACTTCCAGGAAATCTCCATCAATGAAGCAAAGAAAAAAAATGCCTCTATTATTCTGTGAGCATCAAACCAAACTGGGTTGGGGTCTCAGACAATTTGCTCATCTGATTGCAAAGACAGAAACTCCTGGATTGGAGAGGGCTCCCTTGAGGGGTCCCAGATTGGAGAGGGTGCAGGTTGGGTGAGGGACCCCCCTGCCCAACCCCAGGCATGAATCTTCATACACTGAGCTCCTAGTATTAATAATAATGCTAGTGCCTCACAATGATCTAGTATATCCTCTTGTTAATCTGTTAACCGGGGAGTTCCCTTTTTAATTACGCAACCTGTAATGGGCGCGTACTCTTTCACTAGGATGTGTCAGTACGTCACGCCCGGAGGACGTAATTTCATATTATTATTTTTATTTATTTATACTTAATTAAAATAAATGATATATATTTTATTTATTTATTTATATATAAAGCACAAAGGAAAATACAAAATTACAAAAAAATAGAAAAGAATACCAACAAAAAAATGGAAACATCGAATTAAAAAATTATAAATTTTACAAACAATTATAAAGATTACAAAAATATATACCGTCCCTCACAGGGCACAACATATATTTCAAGGACGTATTCATACGTCCTACCCGTTCCCGATATTGTTTACGTTTGACGTATTTATAGGTCCCGCTCAGTTAACAGGTTAAAACACTTACATGGCCCAGCCTGTGTAGCTCAGTTGTTGAGCATGGACCCAGGAACCAAGAGGCCACTGGTTCGAATCCCTGTCAGGGCACATGCCAAAGTTGTGGGCTCAATCCCTTGTGGGGGGCATGCAGGAGGCAGTCAACCAATGAAGTTTCTCTCTCATCGATGTTTCTATTTCTCTATCCCTCTCGCTTCCTCTCTCTCTAAAAAAAGAAATCAATAAAAAATATATTAAAAAAAAAAAACACTTTCTAGCTCATGTGAAGAGGGAAAGAAAGGACAACTCCGTTAATCCCACTTTATAGAGATGAAGACTAAATCTAATTAAACTAAATTAACTAATTAAACCAGAATCACACAAAGAAGAGGTGGAAGAAAAGGTCTTCTAAGTAAGAATTTAGAGCTTTTTTACTACCTCATTAATCTTTTTCATATATTGAAAATTACTCCTAATATTTAGAACCATTAGGACTATACTAGTAAAGTACCATTATACCAACCTGTGGACTGGATTTTGAATTCAAAGTAGCTTTTGTTTTGATGTAAAGGTGCACTGGCTAAACAACCTCCTGTTCCACATATTCTTCTTCCATTTTTTACAATAACAACATCTGTTCCTAAACAAAAAATTGCAGACAATGTGTAAAGTTTTGTATTTTCTTATCCAACAATCAAGGTTAATTTCTGTTTCACTCTTAGCTCTTGGGCAACAACAAAAAAGTATACTATAAGTACTTTAAAATACAGAAATAATGATAAATACTTAAATATTTAATTCACTATTTTTTTTCCTGAGAGAACATTTATATTTAACATTCATTTGTAGCTACAAATCTTGTTTAATTAGGCAGTTCCAAACACTGAATTATGCTGATAATTAAAATACTTAAAAAATAAAGAACTTTCTTTAATATTTAGCCAAGAAATCAATTTGATTTCTTAAATCTCTTAATCTAAATAAAGGCATAAACACTTAGAAACTGGTAAATTGGTATAATTTTCAATTCAATTAGATGAATTAAAACAATCTACTAAAAGCTGGCTGATTATTTAATAAGTACAAAGTAGTCAAGGAAGAACTGAAGAGTATATGGAATATGGAAAGAAACATACATCTTTGTTCTTGAAATAGGTAACACTAAAAAATGGATTTTTAAAATGTTTATAAGATAGCTACTATAAATGATAAAGGTTTTAACATCATTAAAAGCACTTTATTTTCATGGAAATTTTTAGTTTAGCTCAAATAACATTTAATAGATGAGACTGTGGGAAAAAACAAACAAACTGTAGTGTGACCTCAATACCAATTCTTTTCCAAATCTCAATTAAGGATGTATATAAGAGAACATGAAGAGACTTAATTCTAATATGTAAGAAATATACTATAGCACCGAGGCATGTGACTCCCAAGATCTGTGGCCAGTATTAAGTGTAAAAGCCAAGAAGACCTGGCTATTGGAATTATATAGGACTCCTTCTAAGGGGGTTAATGAAATTAGGGCACAGTAACGAAAGGTATTAGCAGGGAGGCAATTATTACATTAATCACTATTGAATTCATGTTTAAACAAAAATTATTTAAGATAAATACATAATAGAAATGCAAACTTTTCAACCACAATCACAATTCTAAGATTTCAGACTATCACAGACACTCTCCTAAATAAGGTAAAACTAAGATGCTATTATATGATTATTAAAAATTCAATAGCATCCATTTATTTCTCGTTATAAATGTTAAACTCCAAATTCTGAGTAACTTTATAAATAATTTACATCTGGCTTCAAAATATACCTCCAGCAATTTAAACTGAAGAGCACCCAGGACCCAGCTCTTCCTGGATGTAAAGACCATGTAGTGCTTGGCATCTAGCAGATGCTCAGCAAATAACGAATATAAAAATGAATGAATAAATATGCTCTGCTAAGCACTTTGCGGTGGACATGTAGCATCTGTTTTCCGTTTCCCTACAGCCTTCCCTCTGGAGATCAAAACAGTTCCAAGGAAGCTGACTCAATCTCTGGCTTCAGGGTTACAGCTTTGACCTAGGTTAAGTCAATCAATGCATTCCATATTTCTTGGCCACAGTGATTAAGTGAAAAATGGTTATATGAACTAAGCCACTAAAATCAAAGATAGTCTCAGGACTTCTGCAGAAAACAGAGAAATAAAGACACTCCCTCATTCTTGTGCCTGAAGGAGGAGCCCGGGGAGCTGCTGCACGTTATCTGGAAGCTGGCCCCAGGAGAGGAGAAAAGCCCAGTCCCTGGCAGCGTCTTCACGAAGCTCGTGTTGCCTTTGTACTTTTTTCAGCTAAACGTACCAATAAATTTCCTTCATTGTTTAAACAACTCTGAGTTATAATTTTTACTACTTGTAACTAAACGCATTTTAAGTAAAGCACATTTCAAAGAATTATGTAAATGAGTGGCATACATACTAAAATCCTCTAATGTCCAGCTCCTATAGTAGATAACTTACTGTCTTGGATACCATCCTAAGGTGCTAAGTTAATAGAAATATCAGAAGACCCTCAATACAATCTAGCCTACTGTCAGAACCACAGAATCTAGTCTAACTCTGAACATGGTATTATTCTCTAACTTTAATACCATTTATCTCCAAGGCATTCTGCTAGGTAATGAGATATTTTATATAAAAGGTAAGTATATACAAGAAACACGCTGGAATGATGTGAATAATTAGGGAATTTATATGTATTCCATTTCTTTAGTACAAAGATATCCTATATTTGGATCTATGTAATTTGTACAGTTTTATTAATTAAACCAGACAATAAAAGGCTAATTTTAATAAAAGGTTCATTACCATCACATCAGCACATCAAGAAATGCTAACAGGACTGTTGGGAGAAGAAGAAATAGAGAGAAACAGAGGAGCACAGGCATAAAGAATAAAAATGGTAATAAATAAGTACCTATCAAGAATAACCTTAAATATAAATGGATTAAATGCTCCAATTGAAAGACATAAGGTAGCTGAATGGATATGAAAAAATGACCCATATATATGTTATCTACAAGAGCCCACCTCAGAACAAAAGACTCACACAAGATGAAAGCGAAGGAATGGAAAGGAAAATTCCATACAAATAGAAACAAACAAAAAAGCTGGGGTAGCAATACTCATACCTGACAAAATAAACTTTAAAACAAAGGTCACTACATAATACTACATAATAAAGGGATTGATTCAACAAGAGAATATAAACCTGGTAAACATATATGCACCCAATTTAGGAGCACCTAAATATATAAAATAAACTTCTGGAGAACTTTGAAGGGAGATATCGACAGCAATACCACTGCAACAAAAAACTTATCTAGGGAAGTAAAATAAAAAGCCTGTACTCAGAAAATTACAAGATGTTGAAAGAAGAGATAGAGGAAATATAAACAAGTGGAAGTATAAACTGTGTTCATGTATTGGAAAAATTAACATTATTAAAATGTTCACACTGCCCAAAGCAATCTATAGATTCAGTGCAATCCCTATTAAAATATCAAAGGCATATTTCACAGATCTAGACCAAATACTCCAAAAATTTGCAGCAAAATCTCAGACATGTCACATAACAGAATTTTCATTGATACATCATCTAGGACCGTGGACAGCAAACTGCAGCTCGAGAGCCACATGTGGCTCCTTGGCCCCTTAAGTGTGGCTCTTCCACAAAATACCACAGCCTAGGAGAGTCTATTTTGAAGAAGTGGCATTAGAAGAAGTTTAAGTTTAAAAAATTCGGCTCTCAAAAGAAATTTCAATCGTTGTACTCTTGATATTTGGATCTGTTGACTAATGAGTTTGCCGACCACTGATCTAGGAGAACAAGAGAAATAAAGGGGGAGGGGGGCGGGGGGACACAAATAGGACTACTCAAACTGAAAAGCTTCTGCACAGCAAAAGAAACCAACATTAAAATGAAAAGGAAACCCACTGTATATAAGAACATATTTGCCAATGATACAGCTGATAAGAGGTTAATTTCCAAAGTAAATAAAATACCCATACAACTCAATAAAAGGAAGCAAACAATCCAATTAAAAAATGGGCAGAGGTCCTGAATAGACACTCCTCCAAAGAGGATATACAAATGGTTCTTAATAAAGAGGCTTATTAAAAATGCTCAACATCACTAATCATCAGAGAGATACAAATTAAAGTGACAAATTAAAGTGACAATGTTGGTGGCCATTCTGACCCTTGTCAGAATGGCCACCATCAATAAATCAACAAACAACAAGTGCTGGCGAGGATGCGGAGAAAAAGGAACCCTCATGCACTGCTGGTGGGAATGCAAACTGGTGCAGCCACTATGGAAAACTGTAGAGTTTCCTTAAAAAATTAAAAATGGAACTGCCATTTGACCCAGTGATCCAACTTCTAGGAATATATCCCTAGAATCTCAAACCACCAATCAGAAAGAATATATGCACCCCTATGTTCATAACAGCGGTATTTACAATACTAAGATCTGGAAACAGCCCAAGTGTCCATCAATAGATGAGTGAATAAAAAAGCTATGGGACATTTACTCAATGGAATACTACGCAGCTGTTAAAAAAGGATCTATTACCCTTAAGACAGCACAGAGGGACCTGGAGATTATTATGCTAAGTAAAATAAGCCAGTCAGAGAAAGACAAATATCACACTATCTCACTTACAATGTGGAATGTAATGAACAAAATAAACTGACGAATAAAGTAGAACCAGAGGCATGGAAACATGGAACAGACTGACGAATCTCAGAGGAAAGGGGGAAGGAGGGAAGAAGTTAACCAAAGAACTGTGTGCACATGGACACAGACAATAGGGTGGTGCAGGCCGGGGGCAGGTTGGGACCTGGGTGGAAGGGGTAATAGGGGAATAAAGACGGATATCTGTAATATTCTCAACAATAAAGATTTTTAAAAGAGAGTATGTTTTAAGAAACATGGGGCATTTTCAAATATATGGCATCTTTTTCAAAGTAGCTACCTTAGATACCTTGGAAGACAGTTCTTACTAAAAAGCCAATTCATAATTAACACAAAAGATCTGGCAAAAAAAAAAAAATACAAACATTTACAAAAAGTATGCCACAGAAAATTCCAGTAGAGGAATTCAAAATCTTGAAATGTAATATCACCAAAATAAATGGCAACTTTGAAAGAGAAAACATTCATTTGGATGTGAAATGTACAGACTATTTTGTTAAAGAAAAAAAAAAAAGCAATCACCTTCTTTAGGCTGTCTAATACCACCTTTCTCATACCCAAATACTGGTATACCCATACTTGCTCAGTGTGCTTCTCGCATTTTCAATGGCAGATGAATTTATGCTTGAAATGTACTCTTAACACAACATGCCTTTCCTCTTTCATGTTATTCAGTTTCTAAAACCCAATGTCTTCTGTGATTGAAGAATTTGAACTTAATGGAAGAAAGGTTTTCTCCATGCAGGTAGAAAATTCGGAGATGACATTATTCTACTGAAACAAATGGGCAGATGTTGAAAAGGTTAGTGGAATGAGTACAACTGACCAGCTCTTCATAGAGGAGAGATCAGAGAAAAGGAATGCTCCAAAGAGCAAACTGCAATAAATCAGGAATTTGGCAGTAGATAAAAAGAACTAAAGCTGCTTGATCCTAAGTTCCAAGAACTACATATGGTTATCCTTACTGTGTTCCCGGCCCCTAAGAACTGCCTTTGTTAGTTCAGTGCAATGTCCTTTAGCCAATAGGAGACGTGGGAAAAATCGCAAGTGCGTAAGTACATGTAGAATACAATAATGCACAAAAGGGACAGTACCCTGACATAATTATGGCGGGAAATATCTGCTTCTAGAACCCAACTCCAGAAGCACGGAACTCCGTGGGAAAAGCCCAAGAACAGAAATACTGTGGTGACAGGCCACAGTAGAGAGAGGAAGAACATTAGATAAGAAATTACATGCCCATTTGAAAATTGGGAGGAAGAAAACATAGATGCAAAGGAGCAAAGTGCTATTTTATTTTGCAATAGCCTGACCTGTTGGGAACAGGCCAGTCCGGTCAAATGACACCACCTTTCATCGTGACTAGGAAGGAGTAAGGTAATGAGGTTTTAGCTGAAATGGCAGAGTGTGGTCTGAGATGCGACTTCAGGCTCCGGCAATTCGCCTCGTTTTGACTTTAGAAGATGAAGGGAAAATCACTTCCAAGAAATCAAGCTTCCACCTGTACGCGGTGGGCTGAGGAGAAAGCTGGCTGTCAGGGCGGAAGGAGCTGGAGGAGACCCGGAGCGCTCGGCAGGTTAGATCGGATCCACAGCGGCCCCGCCCCGCCCCGCCCCGCCCCGCCCCGCGCGCCCCTCGGAGGGAGGCTCCGGTGAAATCCCGGGGAAAGTGGGCAGGGCCACGCACCCACCTCCCGTGACAGGCGCCGCGCAGCCTCGAACCCAGAGCCAGGCCGAGGTGGAGTCCGCGACACCCCTCGGAGTCGGGGCGGCGTCGCGGGGGGAGGAGCGGGGCGGCGCCCGGGGCTGGGCCGCAGGTGGTCCTCCGGAGCCCTGCGCCCGGACCTGTCAGCGGCGCCGGGCCCGGGGGGCGGTTGGGTCCGGCGAAGGGGGCCTTACCCATGTGCTGCGTGTCCAGCTGCACGGCCGGCATCTCCTTCAGAGGAATGTGCCCCGTCCCGCCGTCTCTGCAGCAGCCCAGGCAGCAGAACACCGAGGCGGCCATCGCGCAGGGGCCACTGACTCCCCCGCTGCCTGTCGCTCCCGGACCGCGGCTCCCCTTTCCTCACCCCGTCTCTCCACCTGGCCCGCCGAGCGCCGGAGGTGGCGGTGTGGGGCGCGGAGGCCGGGACAGCGACGCCCCAGGCTGGGAGGGCGCAGCGCAGGCTGAGGTGAAGGTCTAGGCAGGAGGCGGAAGAGCCAAGGAATGTGGGCGGGGCGGGCCGCGGAGGGCGGGGCGGGCCGCGGAGGGCGGGGCGGGCCGCGGAGGGCGGGGCGGGCCGCGGAGGGCGGGGCGGGCCGCGGAGGGCGGGGCGGGCCGCGGAGGGCGGGGCGGGCCGCGGAGGGCGGGGCGGGCCGCGGAGGGCGGGGCGGGCCGCGGAGGGCGGGGCAAAGGGTACGGCTAGCGCCTGCGCACGGGGTTTCCTCCCTTGGGACGGCCCCGCTGGTGCTCCCCAGTGCTTAGGGTGCGCGAGGGTGTCTGCGTCCACTGAACTCTGAGGGGTCGTCAATGCAGTTTTTAACACCGCATCTCCCACGTCCACATTATCTTTAAGGACAAATGGACGAAGGCAAATCAGGCGGGGGAGTGGGAGTTGATAAGAGCCCGGAGGTAACCACTCCTTGCCCGGGGCTGAGAGAATTTTGCATCAGGAAGAGCCTCCGCCCCCAGCCGTGGCTGGTTTCTGAAGCATTTCCTCAAATTCTGAGCAGACGCCCAGCCCCAGAGTCGGCTCTGCTGCATTTTAGGTGCAGAGAGAACGCAGGTCTGGGCCCTTGATGCCGGAGTCCGGAGCGCGCTGCAGGCCACGGGAGGGGGAAGGGGGGCGGCGGGGGCGATCAGGGCGTGCCAGGACGGTGATTCTTGTCCTGTCTCTTCCAAGGGCATCCTCTTCGTGAACTGGGTTTCCGAGGAGTGGGAAGAGAACCCTGGAAGCAGCAAGAAGGCTGCCAGGAAGCCCTCGGTTCCCTCTGCCTATTCCTTTTTTTTTTTTTTTTTTTTAATTTTAAAAATATTTTATGGATTTTTTTACAGAGAGGAAGGGAGAAGGTTAGAGAGTTAGAAATATGGGATCAGCTGCCGCCGGCACACCCCCTACTGGGGATGTGCCCGAAACCAAGGTACATGCCCTTGACCCCCAGTCGAACCAGGGACCCTTCAGTCCTCAGGCCAATGCTCTCCACTGAGCCAAACCGGTTCCGGCTAAAGTATAATTTTTTTTTTTTTTAAGAAAAAGAATACATATTTTATTTTTAAAAGTTACTTTAAAGATTCATAAGCTGGAAAAGTCTCACCTGTCATGGGATCAAAGAGCTGATTAGCTTCTAAATCTGTAAAATTATTAGAACAAAAAGGACATTTGAAGGAGCCCCGGTTGGTGGAATCTCTCTCATCAGTTTCAATCCTCCTTCTCATGTGGTCCAATTTATATTTAACCACATTAACAAGAGTACGATAATTGATAAAGTAGTAGTTATGGCGAGTGGTTTTCCCATCTGCAGCAGTCTCTACTCTCATTCTGCATTTGATGAACTTGTCTCCCTTTAAATTATTCAAAACTGAACGAAGTTGCTTCCGATCAAACTTGAGCAGCTCCAACATATCCTCCTCTTTCACACAAGGGTTCCGGATCAAGATGTCCAAGGCCAAATCATGCTCAATGCCATAGAAACCCCGGATCACATACTTGGCTAACCTCTTCAATGATGCAGGAACCTCGATGAGGACATCTGGGTCTGCCATCTTTAGCAGCAAACTTCAACTTTAAATGTACCAGGCGAATCCTCGAACACTGGCACTACAGCGTCCCCTCTGCGCCTCAACTCTAAAGTATAATATTTCTTGCCCAATTGGTATGTCGAAGTGGTTGAGCATTGACCTATGAAGCAGGGAGTCATGGTTCCATTCCTGGTCAGGGCACATGCCCAGGTTTTGGGCTTGATCCCCAGTGGGGGGTATGCAGGAGGTAGCTGATCAATGATTCTCTTACATCATTGATATTTCTATAACTTTCTCCCTCTACCTTTCTCTCTGAAATCAATTAAAAAAATTTTTTTTTCTTAAAAAGAAATATTACTTAAAGCAGTACATGTATTAAATATATAATAGACATTCACGTCATTTAAGTTAGTTGCATCTTCAATGAAATCCAGCTCTTAGATGGCTGTGAATTGACCATTACTATACAAGCAGAGTTGCCATAGTCTTTCCTGGCTAGAAATATAATCTGCTGGAGCATTGCCCAGTGCACTTTGCCCCCAATGTAGCAATTCAAGTGTACTCAGCATATGAAGCCAGCAAAACCCGTTACTCCTAAGACGGACTTACTGTCTTGGCAGGTGAATGCCATACTTGATCTCGGTAGACCTTATTCCTTCTTATATATGGGATTCTATTATTCTTTCATTATTATTTTCAAATGAATTATCCTTTCTTTTTGAAAAGCACAGTGCTAAAGATTTTTTTGACGATCTTTTACAGTTATCATTTTATTTATTTATTTTTTAATAAGTTTTTATTGTTCATATTATTACAAATGTTCCTTCCCCCCCCCCACACCATTGCTCTCCTCCACCAGGTTCCCACCCCACCCTCTGCCCTTCCCCCACCCCCATTGTCCTCATCCATAGGTGCACAGTTTATGTTCAGTCTCTTCCCACATCCCCCTCTCCCCTTTTCCCCAAGAATCGTCAGTTCACTCCCCTTTCATACCTCTGATTCTATTATATTCAACAGTTAATATTGTTCATCAGATTTTTTTAATTTCCTTATTTCCTTGGTTTTTAGATTCACTTGATAGTTACGTATTTGTTGTTCATAATTTTTATCTTTATTTACTTTCTCTTCTGACAGAACCCCCTTCAGCAATTCATATAATTCTGGTTTGGTGTTGATGAACTCCTTTAGCTTTTTTTTATTAGTGAAGCTCTTTATCTGGCCTTCGATTCTGAGTGATAGCTTTGCTGGGTAGATTATCTTTGGCTGTAGGTTCTTACTATTCATCACCTTGAATATTTCTTGCCATTCCCTTCTGGCCTGCATGGTTTCTGTTGAGAAGTCAGCTGACAATCGTATGGGTGCTCCTTTATAGGTAACTACCTGCTTTGCTCTTGCTGCTTTTAATATTCTCTCTTTGTCTTTTGCTCTTGGAATTTTAATTATGATGTGTCTTGGTGTGGTCCTCTTTAGATTCCTTTTGTTTGGAGTTCTGTGCGCTTCCTGGACTTGTAAGTCTAATTCTTTCACCAGGTGGGGGAAGTTTTCTGTCACTATTTCTTTCAGTATGTTTTCGATATCTTGCTCTCTCTCATCTTCTGGGACCCCCATAATTCTGATGTTGGTTCACTTGAAGTTGTCCCAGAGGTTTCTTACATTATCTTCAATTTTCTGGATTCTCTTGCCTTCTAGCTTCTGTGGAGGAGTGTCTTCTGGTTCTTTATGTTCCAAATCTTTGACTTGATTCTTGGGATCTTCCATTCTGTTTTTAGGACTCTGTATAATATTTTTTATTTCAGACAATGTATTCTTTATTTCTTGTTGATCCCTTATCATTTCTTATTGATCCCTTATCATTTCTTGTTGACTCCTTATTAATTCTAGTTGATCTCTTTTCATATCCTCATAGGTCTTATCCATCTTTTCTAGGAAATTCTTGAAAAACCTTATAAGCGTAGATTTGAACTCTATATCCAGTCGCTTTTTGTCCTGCATTTCTTTCATTTGTGATCTATTTTGTTGTCGCATTTCGCAGTTACAGATGGGACGGGATTTCAGAGTGGAGCCTACAGCCTTGGCTTCCGTCAGCCCCGCCCTATGCGGCTCCTGCGTCTCAGGGTCCTTCAGTACTCGCTGCAAAGCGCCTCTGAGAGATAGGTGCCCTCGATTTTCACCTGCTGCCAGTCTATGCTCTCCCCCAATGAGCCTGGTATTGGGGTACAGTTCAGTTGGAAGTGGAGTTGGAGGTGGCATTCATAGCAGACTAGAGCTCCAGTCTCCTTCCCGCCAGGGCAATCCCGCGGCACAGCCGACCGTCCCTTCTCTGCGCACAATGTGCGCGCCGCCAGGACCTCCTTTCACCGCTCCCCCGGGGTTCCGCCTTACAGCCCAGCTCCCTATGGATGATCCTGGGTCCCCGGGGTCTGGCCTAGAACTGGGGTTCAGAGCAGTCAGAGCTGGGGCCCAACACAGTCGGAGTTTTATCTCCTTCCCGCTAGGAAACGCCAGCCAGGCACTCAGCCTCCCTCCTCTCCGGCTCCGTCCTCTTCGCGTGCGCCGCGTGTCTCCGTACCTTGGGCTTTTACAGCTCCTCCGCGCTTCCTTCTGGTTTTCTCCTTGCTTCTCGTTGTAGAATTTCCAGTCAGTCAACTTTCCTGTAGTTCTGGGTAATGTCCATTTTATATTTTAGTTGTATTTTATTGAAATTGTTGTGTGTGGCTGCGGCTAGGTGTTTACCTGGGCGCAGCCATCTTGGATCTCCTACAGTTATCATTTTAAATAACAACTACAAACAGAACCTACAAAAATTTTTCCAGTAGTTAGTTAGAAGGTTGTTTATCTAAGTCAAAAGCAATTTCAGAGAATTACTTTTTTTTTTTTTTTTTAAAGAGCCTATTTGCTTCAACTTCAACGACAGATGCCAGGAACTCTACAACTGATGGGACAATAACGTAAAGCATGTATTTCCAAGTGAAGTCATATGGTTCTTAACTTTTTCTGTCTGACTTATTTCACTTAGCATGATAGTCTCAAGATCCACCCATGTTGTTGCTGCTATACCAGTTGCAAACTGGTACAGCCACAATGGAAAAAAGTATGGAGGAAACTTCATTTTTGAGGAAACTTCATACTGCTTTTCACAGTGGCTGTACTGCATTTTACCAACACTGCACAAGGGCTCCCTTTCCTCCACACCCTCACCAATACTTGTTGTTTGTTGATTTATTAATGACTAGGGGCCCGGTGCATGAAATTCATGCATGGGGGGGTCCCTCAGCCCAGCCTGCACCCTCTCCAATCTGGGACCCTTCAAGGTATGTCCGATTGTGCCTCTCACAATCCAGGACTGCTGGCTCCTAACCATTTACCTGCCTGCCTGATCACCCTTAACCACCTCTGCCTGCCTGCCTGCCTGATCACCCCTAACTGCTCCCCTGCTGGCCTGATCACCCTTAACCACCTCTACCTTGCCCTATACCCAGGACCCAGGATTCCCTCCTCTGGCCAGTTGCAGGCTCCCAGGACTCAGGCTTCCCTCCCTCCAGCAGGCACCCAGGATCCAGTCCGGCTTTGCCCAGGCTGACCACAGCGGTAGGGGACCATGGGCGGGCGGTTTTGCCCAGGTCACAGCTGCAGGCGCCCAGTACTGCAGGGCAGGCACCTTGTCCTCCCAGGCCACAGGTGTAGACACAGCCACTGGCACCCAGGACTGTGGGGCATGCAGCTTGTCCCTCTCCAGGGCCACAGCCTGGCTGGTCCTCATTCCTCTCTCATGAGCTCATTTGTGCCTGGCTGGTCCCCGTTCCTTTCTCCCTGGTGTTGAGTGTCTGAGCCATTACAGTGTGAGGGTGTGACGACCATCTGCATTTTAGCTCTTTATTATATAGTATAGTCATTCTGACAGATGTGAGGTGATAGCTCAGTGTGGTTTTAATGTGCATTTCTCTGATGATTAGTGATGTTGTTGAGCATCTTTTCCTATGTGTACTGGCCATTTGTGTGCCCTCTTTGGAGAAGTCCTCTGCCCATTTTGCAATTAGATTATTTGTAGGGTTTTTTTTGGTGTTGAGTTGTATGAGTTCTTTATATATTTTGGATATTAACCCCTTATCATTGATGCATTATTGGTGAATATCTTCTCCCATTCAGGTAGGTGGTCCTTTTGTTTTATATATATATATATATATATATATATATATATATATATATATATATATATATATAAAGCAATGTCAAAGAGTTTACTGCCTGTTTTCTTCTACATGTTTTATGGTTTCTGGTCTTACATTTAAGTCTTTAATTCATTTTGAGATTATTTTTGTATATGGTATAAGAAAGTATTATAGTTTCATTTATTTGCATATATTTGTCCAGTTTTCCCAATGTCACTGATTGAATAGACTGTCTTTACCCCATAGTATATTCTTTTTTTTTATTGTCTAAAGTTTTACATATGTCTCCCTTTCCCCAATTGCCTTCCCTCATCCCAGCCATTCCCACCCCTGGCAAGCCCCCATTGCCCCAGTGCCTGTGTCCATTGGTTATGTTAATATGCATGCATTCAAGTACTTTGGTTGCTCTCTAACCCTCTCCCTCCCCTGCCATTTGTCTCTGGATCTATTCTTGTTTGTTAAATTATGTTGATCATTATATCCCACATATGAGTGAAATCATGTGATATTTCTCTTTCTCTGACTGGCTTATTTCGCTTAGCATAATGCCCTCTAGTTCCATCCATGCTGTTGCAAATGTTAAGAGTTCCTTTTTTATAGCGGCATAGTATTCCATTGTGTAGATGTACCACAGTTTTTTAATCCACTCATCTGCTGATGGGCACTTAGGCAGTTAACAAATCTTAGCTATGGTAAATTGTGCTGCTATGAATTTAGGGGTGCATGTATCCTTTTTGATTGGTGTTTCTGGTTTCTTGGAATATAGTGCTACAAGTGGAATCACTGGGTCAAATGGGAGTTCCATTTTTAATTTTTTGAGGACTCCATACTGTTCTCCACAGTGGCTGCATCAGTCTGCATTCCCACCAGCAGTGCACGAGGGTTCCTTTTTCTCCATATCTTCATCATTTGTTGATTTGTTGATGATAGCCATTCTGACAGGTGTAAGATGGTGTCTCATTGTTGTTTTAATTTGCATCTCTTAGATGATTAGTGACTTTGAGCATGTTTCCATATGTGTCTCTGATGCTGTATGTTCCCCCATAGTATATTCTTGCTTCCTTTGTCATTTATTAATTGACCATATAGGTGTGACTTTATTTCTGGACTCTCTATTCTGTTCCATTGATCTTTGTGTCTGTTTTTATGCCAGTCTTATGCTGTTCTGATTACGCTAGCCCCATGGTCGGCAAACTCCGGCTCGAGAGCCATATGCGGCTCTTTGGCCCCTTGAGTGTGGCTCTTCCACAAAATACCACAGCCTGGGCGAGTCTATTTTGAAAAAGTGGCATTACAAGAAGTTAAAGTTTTAAAAATTTGGCTCTCAAAATAAATTTCAATTGTTGTACTGTTGATATTTGGCTCTGCTGACTAATGAGTTTGCTGACCACTGTGCAGGCTATGGTATAGTTTGATGTTTGGTAGCATGATACTTCCAACCCTTTGGGTATGTTTTTGATGGAGCTATTTGGGTAGTGCTCTGTTATGGCCTGAAGGTGGCTTTTGGATGTGTTGGTTCTGGGGCCTCTTGGGATGGGCTGTTTCAGGCCAAGGTCAGCCACTGCCTGTGCCTGGCCCTGGATCCACCTGGTAGGAGTTACAAAGCAGCACACAATTGGTAGCTGCCTGTGCTTGGCCTAGAGACAAGTGGGAAAGGCCATGCTGTGAACCAAGCTGACTGCCATCAGCGCCAGACCTGGGGCCATTCAGCAAGAGGCACAGAGCATAGAGAGGCCAGCCACAGACCTGTGAGCGCTTTCAGGAAAGGCTGAGGCTGGCTGCTTTGATTGCACTCTCTCACAATCCTTGACCTCTGGCTCTTAATCGCTCACCTGCCTGACTGCTTCTCGCCCTGAATTGCCCACCCCTGCTGGCCTGATCGCTCCCAACTACCCCCATGCCGGCCTGCTTGCCCCAAAATGCCTCCCACCCCGGCCTGATCACCCCCAACTTCCCTCCCCTCCTGGCCTGATCACTCCTAACTGCCTCTGCCTTGGCCCCACCACCATAGCTTTGTCCAGAAGGATGTCTGGAACGTCTCCTGGAAGGTCTCCTGGTCTAATTAACATATTACCCTTTTATTAGTACACATACTTAAAGACTGATTGCAGAAATTCAATTAGTGTCATTTATTGTCCACACCCAAGGACAAGTAAAGTTAGAAAATAAGCCTTATTTCTGACTGATTTAAATTGGCAAATTGAAATAAGTAAATATTCAGTGGAACTTTGTTGTATAATGCAGGAACCTATTCCTGGAGCATTAACTATTTTTTACTGATGGTTCATCTCAGAGTCAAGTGCTTATCATACAATGAATTCAAACAAGTCATACTACTGTACTAAGTATTGAATTAAAAGCTATCAAGACTGCATTGCAGGGTTTCCAAAAGCCTCTTGATATTATTTATATAAAAAAAAAAAAAAAAAAAAAAGGAGGGATAGTGGAGTAATCTCCTGTAAGTAAACTACATCAAGCCTTAATTACTTTACATTTTTTCACTTTAAAGTTTTTTCACTTGTAATGCTGATGGCAAGACACCCATAGTGTCAGAATAAACCAAAGGAAAATAGTTTGGCATAATGAAAATATCCCTAATCTAGTTTATAGAAAGGATTCTTTCATTAACATTTGATCAAGGATATGCTTATATATTTCCAGAAAACTCCTCCAAGCCCGTGTGGATTCCTGCAACAATGGATCCGACAGAGGAACTGACCAGACTACTCTAGTTGCAAATGGTAGTGGCCCCAAACAACACGCTGACGAGACAGAGGAAAAACATTCCAGAGATGGAGGATGGTAAAGACGCCTTGCCATGCTAGCTGTCAGCAGCTGTATGTTGCTGCAGGTTTCCCTGGACCAAGTCAAAGAAGGGCAGACCTGCATTGCCATTTCTCACTGTTTGTCCACCATCCAGAACTGTAATATTATTGCTGTCATGTCACAGGAGACAGTGATTGAGAAGGGAGCCCATAAAAAAACTCTTAGAAAGTGATTGGAAAGGGGACTCAAAGAACTGTTAGCCTAGAATGGAGCATGCTGCAGACTAATTCCTTTGATGCCTGGCAGCAACTTAAAAGGACATGAAAGAACTCAATCCTTTCCATTGAATTTTAAAATCTTAAAAGGAGCTGAGCTCTGCAAATGGCATACATTCTTGTTAAATTTATTACATAAAAAAGGGAAATATGCTGGAGGAAAAGACTAACAGTAGTTAGCATAATAAATGCAAAAAGACTAACAGTAGTTAGCATAATAAATGTGAGAAGTTCCTCAGAAGGCTGATGGATGTCTTCAGCAGGGCTAAAGATCTGCATATTATTACCTGCTGCCAAACAGCTGTGGGCAATTCCCCTAACCTGATAATCCTTTATTAATTACCAAATCTTACCTTTGGTTTGTATATTTGAAACACATTATTGCTAAAGGGAAAATGTGTAAATAAAAAGCCGTGGGTCTGGAGATTTGGAGAGCTTAGTCACTAGAGCTAAGTTTCTGTCTGGCTCCCCTAAAATGCTTTCCAAATTTTTATTTCTTGTCTAGTTTCTATCCATTTATGCACAGCCCTTCTCCAGATTCCTGAACCCTTTCTGCTAGGAACAGAATGTTTATAAGGACACAAAAATATGTGTCCTTATAAACATTGTTTTGAACTCTGTATCTGGTAGTTTGCTTGCTTGCATTTCACTTAGCTATTTTTCTAGAGATTTCTTCTGTTCTGCTATTGGCAACATGTTTCATTATCTCTGCATTTTGGCTGCTTCTCTCTGTTTTTATGTGTTAGGTAGAGCTGCCATGTCTCCTGGAATTGGTAGAGTTGTTTGGTGTGGTAGGCGTCCTGTACGGCCTCCCCAGTCACCTGAGCTGGACACTCTGGTGTGCCCCTGTGTGGGCTGTATGTACTAGCCTGCTGTAGTTGAGCCTTGATTACTGTTGACGTCTCTGGGAGGGACTGACTGTCTTCCAGGCCACTTGGCTTTGAGGACCAGGTGCAATTACAGTGGAAGAGTTGCTTGTGCAGGAGCCCCTATGGAACAGAACTTGCTTCACTGGGGCTTTGGTGTTTACTGATCTGCCCCTTAAGTGTGTCGCTCATGGATATGGTAGGGTTGTAATCTAGTGTGGTCTGAGACTAAAAGCTGGGTGGACCTTGTTCTTGGGCCTCCCAGGATGTGAAAGACCAGCTACTGCCTGTGCCTTGCCTGGGGCCACTGGGCAGGAGCTACAGAGTTATCTGCAGTTGGCTGCTACTGGTGTTGGGCTTAGAGGTGCCCAGGAGAGGCCAAGCTGTGAAATAAAGCTGGATGCTTCTAATGCCGGGCCTGGGGCCACGTAGCAAGAGTTATGAGGCATGCTGAGGCCAGCTGCTTCTTGTTTCAGAGATTTTAGGAAAGTCTGAATCCTGAGACAGGAAAGCCCATTAATATGGAAAAGCTGCTGCAAACAACTCGGATGGGGCTGCGAACTGTGTGGGATGGGATCTCAGGGAACTATCCAATGTGGGTCAAACAGTGAGATCCAGGTTAATGGTGACTCAGATATGTGACTGCCTGTTGGCTCTGTAGCAGAGGAATATCTCAGCAAGGAACAATGACCTCTGCCAGTACTTTTGTCTGGGAGGAAGCTACCCCCCAGTCTTGTCCTGATGCCAGACAATTTAGTTCCTCCTGTATATCTGTAGATCCTTTCAAGCTGCTGCAACATGCTGGAGCTCAGAGGAAGGGAGGCCAAGTAAGTCCGTGCACCAGCTGTTTAATAGGAACTACCTGGGCCACCAGCAACCCTCTGTGTCACTCAGCCACGGTCTCTGCTGATTTTTACAACCCAAAATTATGACGTCTTCTCTTCCCAGCACTGGAACCCTGGGCTTAGGGGTCTTGTGTGGGGCTGAGAATCCTTGCTTTTTATTGGGGATTTCTGCAGCCAAGATATCCCTCCTGATCTAAAAAATTCCACACATGGTGTGGGACCAGCCCATTCCACCCCTCCTACCATTCTCAACGTGGCTTCTTCTTTAATTCTCTAGTTGTAGAACTTTTGTTCAGCCAGATTTTAGGTGTTTCCGAATGATAGTAGTTCGGTGGTTTAGTTTTCATTTTGATGTGGTTGTGGGATGAGGCAAGTACTACACTTACCTCTGCTGCTGTCTTGGCCCCTCTTCCCCTATATGTCCTTTATTATGTTGAGTTATGATTTCTCTATTTCTACCTTGTTGAGAATTTTTATCATAAATCGGTGTTGTATTTTATAGAATGACTTCTGTGCACCTATTGATATGATCATGTGAGTTTTATCTTTCCTTTTAAAACATTTTAAAATTTTTTCATTACTTTAAATTCTTTTTTATTGACTTTTAGAGAGAGAAAAGGAGAGACAGAGAGAAAAACAAACTTTAATGTTAGAGAGAAATAGTGATCATTGGATCCTGCACATGCCCTGACAGGGAATCAAATCTGCAACCTGGGTATGTGCCCTGAATAGGAATCAAACCCACCACTTTCTGGGGTACGAGATAACACTCCAACATACTGAGCCACATTCATCAGGGCTTTCATTTTGTTTATGTGATGTATCTTTATTTATTTATTTATTTATTTATAAAGATTTTACATTGATTTTTAGAGAAAGAGGGGGAGAGAAACATTGATGTGAGAGGACAACATCAATCAGCTGCCTCCTGCACTCTCCCTACCAGGGACTGAGCCCACAACTAGGGCATGTGCCCTGACTGGGAATCAAACTGGCAATGTTTTGGTGCATGGGATGATGTTCAGCCAGCGGAGCCACACTGGCCAGGGCTGTATCACATTTATTGAATTGTGGATTTTGGACCAGTCTTGCATCCCCGGAATAAATTCCATTTGGTCATGGTGTATCGTATTTTTAATGGGTTTCTAAATTAAGTTTGATAATATTTATTGAGGATTTTAACATCTGTATTCATCATGGATATTGGTCTGTAATTTTCTTTGTAGTGTCTTTATCTGGTTTTGGAATTAAGATAATGCTGGCCTTGTAAAAAGAGTTTGGAAGTTTTCCTCCTCTTGAATTTTTTGGAATTGTTTGAGAAGGATATAGTACTTAATTCTTTGAATGTTTGGTAAAATTTGCCTGTGAAGCCATTTGGTCCAGGATTTTTGTTTGCCAGCAGTTTTATTGATTGATTGATTGATTACTGTTCAACTTCATTAGTTGTTATTGGTCTATTCAGGTCAAATAGGTTTTCAATATCTTGCTCTCTTTCTTCTTTTGGCATTGGTACACTTGAAGTTGTCCCACAGGCTCCTTACACTACCTTCATTTTTTTTTTTAATTCTTTTTTCTTTTTGTTTTTCTGGTTGGGTGTTTTTTTGCTTCTTCGTATTTCAAATCTTTGACTTGATTCTTGGGATCCTCTAGTCTGCTGTTGGATCCCTGTATATTATTCTTTATTTCAGCCAGTGTATGCTTAATTTTTAATTGGTCCTTTTTCATATTCTTGAGGGTCTCACTAAATTTCTCAGAGGTTTCTAGAAGATTCTTGAGTAACCTTATAACTGTGGTTTTCAACTCTATATCCAATAGTTTGCTTTCCTCCAGTTTTTTCATTTGTGACATGTTTCTTTGTCTCCACATTTTGGCTGCTTCCCTGAGTTGATAGTGGCTTTGTGTGATAGGTGTCCTATAGGGCCCAGTGGCTCAGCCTCCCCAGTTATCTGAGGTGGACACTCTTGGCACACTCCTTTGTGGGCTGTGTGCACAGTCTTGTTGTAATCAAGCCTTGATTGTTGTTGGTATCACTGGGAGGAATTGACCTCCAGGCCAATTGGCTGTGAGGATCAGTTGTGCCTATGCTGGGAGAACTTCTGTGCTGGAGACACCCTTATGAGACAAGACTTGCTTCAGTGGGGCTTTGGTGCTCACTGGTCTGCACCCTGAGTGTGTCTCTTATGGATGTGAAGAGTTGTAATCCTGTATGGTCTCACTGACCGCTGGGTACACTAGCTCTTTGGATCTCCAAGGAGGTGCAAAGTCAGTCACTGCCTGAGGCTACCCAGCAGGAATTACAGAGAGATCTGCAGGTTCCTCCTCTTCGTTTGGAGTTTGGAATTGCCCAGATGAGGCCCAGCTGTGAAGCAATGCAGCTGCTGTGGAACCTTGGGCCTTCTTTTGGAAACTCTGGGGCTCTTTGCAGTTTGTTAGGTTTAGATTGCAAAAGGCTGGGCCATTCATATGCAAAAGTTTCTGTGCACAGCTTGGGTGGAGTTGTAAATTGGGTGGGATGGGGAATTGCCAGGGTGGAGTAAACAGCAATGGTTGCCTGTCAGTCCTCCCTAAAGAGGTCCCTGGGACTCTGTGTCCCACAACACCGTGCAGAAATAATGATCACTGCAAGCACCTTTGAGAGAAAGCTGCCCTCCTGTTCTGGCCCGATGCTAGACAGTCCAGTTTCTCCCCGTATGAGTCTGAGTCCCCAGAGTCTTGCCCAGAACTGGAGTTCAGAGTAGTCGGGAGCTTGTTTCTCCCTCCTGATTGAAAAAGACAACAGCGTACCCAGTGGCCAGCCCGTTTCCTCGCATGCCTCTGTACTTCTGCCCCTCCATACCTCCTCCCAATCTCAGTGTGCTTTTCCTCTTTCCTTCTAGTTGTATAACTTCCATTCAGCCAGCCTTCCCATGGTTCTAGATGATATCTGTTTTACCTTTTAATTGTGGTTTTGATGTGGTTGTGTGAGGCAGCAAGTCCAGGTGTTTACCTATGCTGCCATCTTGGTTCCTCTCTCTCTTTGTTGCAATTCTTACTAAGTTTCTTGAGCATCCTTAAAACCATGTTTTTAAAACTCTATATCTGGTAAATTGTTTGCTTCTATTTCATTTATCTTTTTTTTCCTGGAGATTTCTCCTGTTATTTCATTTGGGGCATGTTGCTTTGTCTCCCATTTTGGCTGCCTCTTCTTCTGTTTGTTTCTATGTATTAGGTAGATCTGCCATGTATCCAAGTCTTGGTAGGGTGGGCTTATGTACTAGGTGTTTTCTAGGACCAAGTGATGCAGTCTCCTTGATCTCCTGATCTGGGTGCTCCAGGAATGCCCCTTGTATGTGTTATGTGGGTTCTCTTGTAATTGAGTCTTGGTTGCTATTGACCTCTACATGTGTGGGATCAACCCTCAGACTGGGTGACTGAATATTGAACCTCAGCACAGCATATGAATTGCTGGAGTGCTGATCACACTAAGTGGAATTCACCTCAGTAGAATCTGGTGCCTGCTGACGTCTCTCTTTGGATATGCCACTTTTGAGGCTAATTGGATTCTGCTCTCATGTTGTGTGAAGCTGGACACTAGGTGTGTTTGTTCTGGGAACTCTGTTGTAGGTCAGTGTCAGACGCTGCCTTTGTCTGGCCCAGGAATTTGTTTGGTGCTGCATGGACCTTTGCTTGGCCTAATTGTATGTGGTAAGGACCAAAGTATGCACTAAAGCTGACTTTTACCAGCATTGAGCTTGGAGGCAGTCAGCAAAAAGCCCAAACCACCTCGTGATTTACCTCCGCCTGCCTCCTGCCAGCTGCCTGGTTAGGCTCAGTCACTGAAAGAGCCTCTGACTGTTCTCAAGAAAGGTTCTCAGTAAGTTACTAGGTTGGGGCCAGTGGTGTTCAACAGTTTGGTACACGTTTAAACTTGATGCCAGTGCTGTGTCTGAGGCAAAAGTCCCAGAATATACCAAGTCTCGCTGTCACCTGCCAGGTGCCTACAGACACTCATGGCAGTCTCAGGGATTTGTAAGGGCGAGGGCAGCAGTGTATCAGACTGAGATCTAGCCATGTGAAGAGAGGGCTCTGCACTGGTCTGGTGTGCCAGGGTATAATGGCCCCATCCAAGAGCCACACAAGTCATTCTGTTCCACATTCTGCCATCAGCCCAACTTCTGCAGGGTGACACTGAGACTCAAGATGGTTGGGCTATTGGCTCTTCCACTAGGGATGTAGCAGTCAGACATGGGGGATGTGGAGGAGTGACCCTTTCTCCAGAGCCACACAGCTCAGTCTCTCTAGGATTCTGTCCAAACCTTCTCCCATGGAAGGGCCACCAAGAGTCTCGACAGTGGAGCCATCCAGAGCAGGGAAGTTAGGGCTAGTGGATCTCAGGTTCACGGGAAAGTGAGTGGAATGGTCCCTGCCCCACAGCCACACAACTTAGTCACTGACACTCCCACGTCTGCCCAGACTTCTGCTCTCTGGCCTAGATAGCTGACTCCTTAGCAGGGTATGAGCTTTGCGGAGTAAGATGACAAGGAGAACAGGGGATGAGGCTATTGCATTCACCCAGGCTGACGCCAAAAGGAGAATACTCTACCCAAGAGAGATGGCATCAGCAGTATTGGATAGGGACTTAGCACAAGGATCCTAGCATCAGACCCTTCAGCTCTCTCCTCAGAGCCACAAACCCAGTCTCTCCTCAGATGACTCCAGTCTACCTTCCTCTGCTGGAGCCTAGGGTGAGCGGCTGTGAACAAGATTTAGTGTGTTGGCCTTTAAGAGGGCATCTGTGTCTCTAACAGCCTCCCATCTCTCCCTGGCAGACAGAATCCCTGCTTACTTTTACAGCCAAATGTTATGTGGCTTTCCTGCTTAGTTTTACAGCCACTGTTATGTGGTTGACTCTTCCCTACTCTGGTGCTTGGACTGGGGAGCTCACCGTGGGGTTGATACCCCACTCTCCTCAGGGGGAACCTTTACAGCTGAGCTATCCCTCTAGAAACTTACCTGCTGCCCCTTGTGCGAGTGGGGCCAGCCTTTTTTGCATCTCTACCCTTCCTACTAATTTTGATGTGGCTTCTTCTGTAAACCCTTGCTTATAAGATTTCTGTTCAGCTATTCTTTAGTTGGTTATTCACATTGAGAGTTCTATATTTGAGTTGTAATTCCAGTTTGGTCCTAGGAGTAGGTGAGTGTAGCTTCCACCTACTCCCTGTCATTGTGGATCTCCTCTAAATTTACATTGTTTATTTGAGATTTTTCCTACTTCTTGAGGTAAGCCTGTATAGCTATAAACTTCTTATAACTGCTTTTGCTTCATCCCATCAATTTTGTAAATTTGTATGTTAGTTGTGTTTTCATTTTCATTTGTCTCAAGACAGTTTTTTATTTCCTGGTTGATATCCTCTTTAATTCATTGGTTATTTAGGAGCATGTTTAATCTCCATGTATTTGTTTGTTGTTGTTTTTTCTGTAGTTTATTTCTAGTTTCACACCATTATGATCACAAAATGAAATAATTTCTTGCAGGTAATCCAAAGGAAATTTATGATCTTTTAAAAATTGGAAACATTACAAAAATCTCACACTTCTATAAAGTAAAAATATTTCTGGGGCCTTGATCTATTTATTATTGGTATTTTAAGTAAGAGTAACTGACATTTTTGTAGTGCTTACTATTGCCAGGAACTGCTCTTAGAAGTTTTTATAAACTAATCTAATCCTTGTAATAACCTCTTGAGGGAAAACTATCCTCCACTTCACAGACGAAGAAGTTGAAGCAGAGAAAAGATTTTGAAAGGATCTCAAAGTCACACAGTCAGTCAGAGAATGACACTGCATTCAAACATAGGCAGTCTGCCGCAAGGGTCTATGTTCTTAGTCATTTTGAGAACTGTCTCCTGAGGGTACTATATTTAACAATAAATCCCTAATGTTTATTTGCTTCCTTATTTTTCTTACCTCTGAAATTGACATTTACATTTAACTGTATTTGCTGATTAATAAAATATTTTATCTACATTGAGAACCTTCTATTGCAACAATTCTGTTAGCTGCACCATCAAACTTTTGCAAGATGTTCTTCACAGGGTGTCTCTAAATGACCCAAAGAAAAGGATATGTGGTGCTTTCAATTGCTAAAACAGTTAAACCAGGTTGGAGACTTGGAAAATACACTGATCCGGCATTAGGAAGAAAAGAGAACATGGGGTTAAAAAAAAAAAAAGAAAGAATTTGATGTACAGAAAAATAAGAATAATAGAGGATAAAGCAAAACTGTTAATATTGAGAAGGACAAAAAAAGAATCTAATAGCAACTGTTCTATAAATAAGAACCCATGGAATAAGAAATGTGATTTACCAAAAACTTTGAACCTGGAAGAATAGTACCTTAACCTCCCTTTCTCCCAGAGAAGAGAAAGCAGGCTTTAATTAACCAAGGGGAATTCTGTGATTTCCTCCCCAACTCAAGTTCTCTTACTCAGAATGCAAGTGTCCTGGTATACCTTTTCCTCACCAATTTAGATTCTAAGTCTATGCTGCAATAATTAGGAAAAAGAAACATTGAGGGTTTTAAAAAAAAGAGGATGATAAGTGAAGGGTGATACCAAAGTAGGATTTGCATTCCCAGAAGAAATAAAGAAAGGAAGGGAAGGTAGTCCTTGGATCCACACTCCTTGTCTAGTACTTAAACCTGTCACTTGTCTTCAAGGGCTGATGATAAGTGTTTTGTATGAAGTTTCCATGGCCAAAGATAAAGCCACATAACCTGTATTATGAAAGGAAGGTTGGAAAACAGTTAGCTGTGCCAAATATTTAAAATAAAAGTTTCCCAAAGCATCTCAGAAATTTAAATGATTTGAGAAAGATTATAAGATGTTTCTAGTAACAAAGTAGAGAAATAGATTATTAAAGTGTATTCAACACTACTAATTTAAGATAGGTACAGTGTCATTTAGTGTCTATTATATGAACCAGTAATATTACTCCAATGTATATAACCAAGAGAACTTAAACATATGTTCACTAAAAAATCTGTATATTACTGTTCATAGGTACATTATTAATAGTAAAAAAGTAGAAACAACCCAAATGTCCATCAACTAATTCATGGAGAAATAAAATATGGTAAATATGTTATACTGGAATGTATTTGACCATAAAAAGGAATGAAGTACTGATATAAGCTACAACATAGATGAACGTAGAAAACATCATGCTAACTGAAAGAAGCTAAACAAAAAGACCACATATTCTATGATTCCCTTTCTATGAAATGTCCCAAATAGGTAAATCCCTAAAGTCAGAAAGTAGATTACTAATTGCCAGAGGCTAGGGGAAAGGACAGAAGGGGAAGTGATGACTGCTTATAAGTGTGAAGTTTCTTTTGGGGTGATGGCAATGGTTACATACATCTGTGCATATACTAAGAATCTTACTTTTTAATACTACCAGAAAATAAGGTCTGGATTGAGAACAGAAATTAGTATGAAAGGCTAAAAAAGTTCTATAGTAGGTTTCTCAAGACAGTGTTAGTTTAAGGTTAAAAAGTCAAATAATGTTGCCAAATAAAAAAAATAATTTCAATAAATAATGTTCTTAGTATGACACTAAAAACAAAAAACATATTTATATACAGTAGTAGGATCATAGTTTTCATATGAAAAAGACATAGTAAATCTATACATACAAAAGCCTAAGCGACCATTACAACCAAACAACTGGAACAACCGGAAACTATGATGTACACTGAGCAGGCAGGCAGGCAGGCGAGTGGTTAGGAGGGAGAGGCAGGTAAGTGATTAAGAGCAAGTGGTCCCGGATTTCGAGAGGGAAGTCTGACTTCCAGATGTGCAACTATAGAGATCGGGCCTAAACTGCTGAGGAACACCCCCGCTCCCTGTGCATGAATTTCATGCACTGGGCCTCTAGTAATTAATAATAACACAAGAATAAACTATACTCACCACTATAAATCTACTTTTGCCCACTCCTGTTTATGATGGCAGTAGTATGAGTATTTTAAAAACAGCCTAGTTAATGAAATTCAATAAAATCCTTGCATATATGATTCTAAACTAATTTTATAATATTGGCTTTGAGACTATCAATATGATCCTGTAATCTTTTTTGTTACATTTTCAGTTGGTTTTGATGCTTTTGTAGTAACTACAGTACTGCACTGAGTCTCTTTTCCACTAATTGTATAATTGTATAATTTGCCAAGAAAGTAAGTATGAATATTTTAACTGTATCTGAAACCTTTTATAATTAAGTTGATTAAATTGTTCTTTGGCTTCCTTAAAAATATTTATGTTCCGAAAAAGTTGGATAACATGGTCCACATTCAAATCATCCAATTTGGTATTTTAATGTACATAAAAATATTTAAATATTATCATGTCTATTAAAGCAATATCTAAGGGAGCAATACACTTCCAAATCAGTATCATTAAACATATTCCTACATATTAATTGCAAGTAAGGAAATTGGAAAATCTTAAAGAAAAGGTTATGTGTGTGTGTTTTTTTAATATATTTTATTGATTTTTTACAGAGAGGAAGGGAGAGAGATAGAGAGCTAGAAACATCGATGAGAGAGAAACATCGACCAGCTGCCTCTTGCACACCCCCTACCGGGGATGTGCCCACAACCAATGTACATGCCCTTGACCGGAATCGAACCTGGGACCTTTCAGTCCGCAGATCGACGCTCTACCACTGAGCCAAACCGGTTTTGGCAGGTTATGTGTTTTAAAATAATGTAAGTTTGATGATAAATTTTATGATATATCCTTCCCTTTAATGAGATTGTTCTCATTTTCTTTCAACTTGAAAAAAATTCATTTGAATTTTCAAATATATTCAAAAGACATCACATAATTTTGCAATATTTTAACTTAAAAAAAAATACTTTCCAGTGGCAAGGCTTCTTATATCTGTGCTTGGCAAATACATTTGATTTTCATTATCATTGCAGTTTGTGAAACAATCTTCATTTATAAACAGTTTTCTTTTTTTTTAATTGAGGTAGAAAAAAATCATTATTCATATTTTTTAGGCAGAATAATGGCCACAAAATGTGTCCATGTCCTACTTCCCAGAACTCTGAACATGTTATTTTACATGTTAAAGTGATTTTGAAATGTGATTAAAATAAAGATTTCAGATGGGGTGATTATCCTACGTTATCCAGTTGGGCCAATGTGGGCACCAGCATCCTGATGAGAAGGAGGCGAGAGGGGAAGAATCAGAGGAGATGAGATGACAGGAGCAGTGGTGGGAGTGATGGGGGCCGAGAAATGCAAGTGATCTCTAGAAGCTGGGACAGGTGAAGAAATGGATTCTTCCCTGGGGTGTCCAGAGTAATGCAGTCCTGCAGACCCATTTTAGAACTCTGACCTCTAGAATTGTAAGATAATATATTTGTGTTATGTTATGCCACTAAGTTTTTGGTTATCTGTTACAGTCACCATAGAAAGCTAATATATAAAGGAAAGTACATAAAGTGCATTAATAGTATAAGTATACAGCCTGGTGAGTTTTTATAAACATACTAGAGGCCTGGTGCATGAAATTTGTGCATGGAGGGGGTGGTTCCCTCAGCTCAGCCTGTACTCTCTCCAACTGGGGACCCCTTGATGAATGTCCCTCTTGCAATCTAGGACTGCTGGCTCCTAACTGCTCACCTGCCTGCCTGATTGCCCCTAATTGCCTTTGCCTGCCAGCCTGATCACTTTTAATTGCCCTCCCCTGCTGGCCTGATTGCCCTAACTGCCCTCCCAGCCAGCCTGGTTGCCCCCAATTGACCTCCCCTGCCAGCCTGATCTCACTCCCAACTGCCCTCCCCTCCTGGGCTGGTTGTCCCCAACTGCCCTCCCCTACAGTCCTGATCTTGCCTCCAACTGCACTCCTCTGTTGGCCAATTTGGTTTTGATTGGTTGGTTTCTATGCCCTGTTAAAAGCTCCACCTCCTAGGCAGCCATTGGCTCCCCACAGCACCCACATTTGGTTCTTATTGGTTGGTTCTTATGCCAGTCAGCATCTCCGAGCCTATCTCTGGGCCTAATCAGAGATATGGGGCTTAACAGAAGCCCCCTAAGAGAGTGGGAGAGAAAGAAAAGCCCAGCTGTTGGCAAAGCTCAAAAAGAAAGAGCGAGAGAAAGAGAGAGGCAAGTACTAATCAACAGCTGCCACTGAGGCTGCAGATCAGACCCTGCCTCTCTCTCTGAGTCTCAGTCCCCTGGGCAGTCAGTGCTGGGTCACCAGGCTGCAGCTGGGCAGTCAGCACTGAGTCACCCTGGCAACCCAGCGCTGACTGAACGATTTCCTGGTTGTTCAGCCTTTGGTTATGATAGTTCGTTACAACCCTGGCCTTTTATATATTAGATAGACCTATGTAATTATCAACCACATCAATAGCTAGTAAATTTACAGCATCCCATAAAACCTTTTGCCCCTTCCAGGCACTCCTCACATACCAGAGGTAATTAATTACTACTCTGACTTCTTTCACCATTTATCTGTTTTGCCTTCTTTTACTCAATATCTGTGAGTTATTCACATTGTTGTTTTAGGTTTGTTTTTTTTTAATTTCTGTGTAATTTTTAAAATTACATATGCCAATTTATCAATTTTCCCAGTTATTTGCAGTTTCTGGTAATATATATATATATATATATATATATATATATATATATATATATATGTGTGTGTGTGTGTGTGTGTGTGTGTGTGTGTGTGTGTATAAAAGGCTAAGTGTCCATCCTTCCCCCTGACTGGTAGCATTACTTTGAAGAGCAAGGATTCTGTGAACCTTTTCATGTGCTTATTGGCTATTTATATATCCTTTTTCATGCAGTGTCTGTTCAAGTCTTCGCCCTTTTTTTTTTTTTTAATATATTTTATTGATTTTGTACAGAGAGGAAGGGAGAGAGATAGAGAGCTAGAAACATCGATGAGAGAGAGTCATTGATCAGCTGCCTCTTGCACACCCCCTACTGGGGATATGCCCGCAACCAAGGTACATGCCCTTGACCAGAATGGAACCTGGGACCTTTCAGTCCCCAAGCCGAGGCTCTATCCATTGAGCCAAACCGGTTTTGGCAAGTCTTCGCCCTTTTGAAAAACTGAACTGTTTGTCTTTTTCATGTTGATTTGTAGGACTTCTTTACATATTCTGAATAAAAGTCCTCTGTCAGATATAAGACATTATTAATATCTTCTCCCAGTCTGAGCCTTGTTTTTTGCTCTTATAGTGTTGTCTTTTGATGAACAGTTCTTAATTACATTGAGATTCAGTTTATCAAAATTTTTTATTTCACAGTGAATACTTTTTGTATCTGTTCAGGAACATACGAGTTTATTCTTAAATTTAAAAAACAGCCTGGATTACAATATTCATTGAATTTTTGGAAATTTTCACTAAGATTTTTGGCTAATAAGCATTGTTGATGAATTGCTAAAAAGCCAGTGTTATCCTTTTAGGTTAGGTTTGCTGTAAGTCTTAAATTTTGATTACTAATCAAAATAGTTTAGCATTTCATTTCTTGCACAAGCAATAACATTAGAAAAGGCATACTTTTCTATGAAATAATTTTAAGGGTTATACAAGTTGACAATCCTTATATAGCCAATGTCAATAATTTTGAAAATAACATTTCCTTTTTTATATGTAGGCAGAAAAACTTCATAAGCACACAGGTTATTTTTATATGCTTACAACAAATACTGACAATAATTCATCACCCAGCTGATTTTTTTATATTTTGTAGATTTCATTTTAATTAATAGCTCTTTTAGATACTAACCAAATATTACAGATCAAATAATGCTAATCAATTTACAATAATCTCAAGGATTTATGATAGTAAAGTAATACCTACTGGTATTACTTTACTATCATAAAGTATTATGATATTTTTCTTATAAGAAAAAATAGATAATATGACATTTGTGGCACTGATTATTATTACAGTGTCAGCATTCCCACTTGTGGAACTCTAGCCCAAAGATATACTATCAGAAATGCAAATAATCTTATATAATAAAAGGTAATATGCAAATTGACCCTCACACCCTCACATCACAAGATGGCCACCCCCAAGTTGTCACAAGATTGCCAGCAAAGGAGGGCAATTGGGGGTGACCAGGCCTGCAGGGGAGGGCAATTGGGGGTGATTGAGCTGGCATGGGAGCAGTTAAGTGTCAATCAGGCCAGCAGGGAAGTGGTTAGGGGGCTATCGGGCTGGCAGGCAGAGTGGTTAGTGGTAATCAGGCAGCCAGGCAGGCAAATGGTTAGGAGCCAGCAGTCCTGGATTGTGAGAGAAATGTCCAACTGCCGGTTTAGGCCCAATCCTTCTGGCAGTCAGATATCCCCTAAGGGGTCCGAGATTGGAGAGGGTACAGACTGGGCTGAGGGACACCCCCCACAGTGCATGAATTTCATGCACCAGGCCTCTAGAGTATGTATAAAGCTCTTTCTTATGGCATTATTTGTAATAGTAAAAGGATGGAAGCAACCTAAATGTCTTATTGATAGGAAAGATTAAATAAACTATGATACATCCACATAATGGAATACTATGCAGCTGTTAAAAAAATGAGGAGCATTCCTATATAGGACATTCCTGAAATGACATAAACTCCAGGATATATTGTTAAATGAAAAAAAATCAAGCTGCAGGATAGTAAAGTATGCTGCCTTTTGTATAAAAAACGGGTAATGGGTCCTTTCTGGTTTGGCTCAGTGGATAGAGTGTCGGCCTGCGGACTGAAAGGTCCCAGGTTTGATTCTGATCAAGAGCATGTACCTTGGTTGCGGGCACATCCCCAGTAGGAGGTGTGCAGGAGGCAGCTGATTGATGTTTCTCTCTCATTGATGTTTCTGATTCTCTTTCTTCCTATCTCTAAAAAATCAATTAAAATATATATTTTTTAAAAATGGGTAATGGGAATAAGAATATATAAATGTATATGATTGCAATTTAAAGGAAATAATGAAAGGATAAAAAAAAAACTATCCTTTGATAACTAGGAGGAGGGAAGAAACAAAGTGGACAGGGCTGTGAATTAAGGGAGGCTTCTGTCAATGTGCCTTAGTTTATAAATTTGACTTGAAACCATAGAACTATATTCTATATTTAAAAACAAAATTGAAACAAAAGTTATCCCTAAAACAAAATGAAGCAAAACATAAAACTGAAACAAGTGAACCCAAGTTTCCATGTATGAAGTTTAACTTTATCTTGGGCGTGGAGCCCTGCTATCCCTGACTGGTTTCAGGTGCCAGAGACAGACTTGGAAACTTTTGGAGAAGACACTCTAAAATATGGGGGCCCCTGAAACAAGGGCCCAGAGAAGAAGCCATTGCTGTCTGGGTCAAAGGCTGAACTGATGTTAGGGCAAACAAATAGTTGATGACAGAAAGTTCTCCTTTACTAAAGAATTGTAATAGAGAAGTGCATGATAATGAAATTGTCCCTGTAAGAAAACCACTAATGAAATAAGAGATCTAGGCAATGATCATCAATGAATGCTAAACTTATTAGGTAAAATATTGGTGGGAACTCTATAATTACTGAAACCAACCGAATGCACTGAATGAACTTAGTCTCACTAAACAGGAGGCCTGACGTTATGTCTCCTGAGGCCGTGCAATGGGAAGAACACAGGACCAGTGCCAAGTCTTTCCACCTTAAAAGCCAAACCTGAATCTGATGAAACTTCTAGATTAGGTTTCCAGTTTATGGAAAATAAGGGCACAGAGAATAAGTGAAAGTATTTAATTAGAGCACAATCAGCCAAATCCAGATGTAGGATTGTCAAGGTCTGTGCAAAGCTTGGCATTTCACCCTGCTTGCAAGTTAATAAGTTAGCCTGCTCCTTTCTGTGGATACTGGCAGAAGACACAACATTTCTGAGCCAGTGACAAAGGACTTTATTGCTCATAGAAAGTAGTGTTCAGAGCTTCATGTTCCTTTGTGTTGGCTCCCCATACCTCACACGCCCCCTGAGGGTGACACAAAGGGTCCATGATGGATACCTGGGGGTGCTGGGGGCTGCGTTAAAGGAAAGAAACACGGACTTGAGAGATCCATTGTTTGTATAGTAAGTGAGAGCCAGCCTGCCCTTTGTCTGGGGGAGACATTACCCCGTTCTCCAAGACTGCTTGCTACAAACACAGCCCTGAGAAACGGCCCCAGTAAAGAATGGCCAGAGCTTTGCATTCATGGCATACTCAGAAGGAACATGCAGGCACACTCAGCACCCAAGGCAGACTGCCTCTCTCAACAATCTACCCCTCAGCCCACAATAGCACATTCTTGGCTGAACTTGGGTTTTTATAGGCGTACGCCACTCTGATTAGCCACTCTGATTAATCTGACTATAGAGACTGGGAGAAAATTCATTTAATTAGTCTCATTAGCATTTAATCAAATCTAGTATCAACAGGACTCTAAGCAGCAGGATGAGGTCACCTTGCAATCTACCTCAATCACACCCCTCCTTGCCAAAGGCACAGACTCAGCTATCTAAGAATAAGTCCCAATGGGGTTCAGTAGATCTAATTTCAGACTGCCATAATCTGGCAGGATAAAGCCATAATCCATTAAGACCCACACAAAGGAGTTCAGACTAACATGCTGATCTACAGAGTGCAGTCATTGGGCCATAAGGCAACCTCATCACCAACAAAGAGAGACTGCATGGCCCACACTTGGCCACATACAAAAATAGAACCCGAGGAGCCCAGGTCACTCCACTTTGGGATTTGTTGTCCTGCTTGACTGGGATCACCATTACCCGGTTAGGCAACACCGGCAGTGACACCACGTAGTTACAGTCTCGATCACCATGTGGTTTAACCAAGCCCACTTGGGCATCAGGAGAAGCATATGATTATTTATTTATTTGCTGGCAATTAACCACTGCGTTCCTCAATTACAATGGAGTAAAAATAGGTAACAGAAGTTCATTTTACCTACATTTTTATTAACTTGGTGCCATTTGTCTTCTCATTATTTTAAAAATCTCTTGTGGGAAAATAGGGACACTTCCTGAAAGAAATAAAAGTAGAGTCATCCTGCTCCACTTTATTCATCAGGTTGTTTTAGTGCACAAATGAATTCATTCAATTGAGTCTGGGAACAGCGGTTCCTGATGCCTAAGAAATGTAATGGAATTAGGAAAGAAAAATTTCCTTATCCCAAACCAGTCTGACTAAGCTGTTCCAGTCATATATACTGGACTAAGCTGTTCCAGTCATACATACAAGATTGATGTTGAAAGTGGACTGGAGATTGAAGAGGCAAGTCACTATCATCATGTTTGTTTGTTTTTGGAGGACCGCTAAGCACAGTGCTGAGGGCTCCATAGGCCTTGTCCCCTTTTTCCCACCAATTCTATAACTGGAGGCACCAGTATCTCCATTTACAGATGGATTTCAGTGGCTATCTAAGGTCAAACAGCTGGAGAGCAGCAGGGGCAGGTTTATGACTCCCAGGAACTCATCTCAGGGCCTCTCATTTCTCATACACATGTGAGAGATAACTTGTTTTTCAGTCCCCAACGATGCACTGAGTCATGGTAGAAATACTGTGTTTTTGGGATATTGAGTGAGGAATTATGACAGCTGTTTCATAGCAGTACTCTTTAGGAGCATTCTCTTAATTATAAGGCTTTCAGGTTAAAACACTTTAGTTTATAATAATAAAAGTGTAATATTAGACCAGATAGCTGAACAACCTTTTGGACATCATTCCAAATGTCCTTCCAAACAAAGCCACTGCAGCAGGGACCGAGGCAGAGGCAATTAGGGGAGAGGCAGGCAGGTGAGCAGTTAGGCTTTGTTTGTACCACTTCTTTTTATCCATTCATCTACTGATGGACATTTAGGTTGCTTTCATATCCTGGCTGCTGTGAATAATGCTTCAACGAACAGCAGGTGAGCAGTTAGTGGCGATGAGGCAGATAGGCAAGGGGTTGGGGTGATGAGGCAGGCAGAGGTGGTTAATGTGATCAGAAGAGCAGGCGAGTGGTTAGGGGCGATGAGGCAGGCAGACAGAGTAGTTAGGGGCAGTCAGGCAGGCAGGCAGGAGTGCAGTTAGGAGCCAACGGTCCCAGATTGAGAAGGGGATGTCCCAGATTCCAAGAGAGTATAGGCCGGGCTGAGGGACCTGCCCCCACCCCATGCACAAATTTTGTGTACTGGGCCTTTAGTAGAAAATATGATGTTTTGATAAATTTGTACCTGGAGCATCCTCCAAGTAACCACTTCTGTCCAAACTCAGTTCCCAGGTAATCATATGTAAAAACACATAATGGAAAATTTATCTTCTTAAATATACAGCTTAGTAGTGTTAACTGTACTTTGCAACACATCTCTGAAACTTTTTTGTCATGCACAAATGAAACTATATCCATTGAACAATTTCTCTTTTCCCTTCACCCAACCCCTGACAATCACCATTCCACTTCTGTTTCCAAGAGTATGACTGCTTTAGATACCTCATATAGGTGGATGTATTATTTGTCTTTTTATGACTGGTTTATTTCATTTAGTGTAATTTCTTCAAGTTTCATCCATGTTGTAGAATATGACAAGATTTCCTTCCTGCCGGGACCGGTTTGGCTCAGTGGATAGAGCGTCGGCCTGCGGACTGAAAGGTCCCAGGTTCGATTCCGGGCAAGGGCATGTACCTTGGTTGCGGGCACATCCCCAGTAGGGGGTGTGCAAGAGGCAGCTGATCGATGATTCTCTCTCATCGATGTTTCTAACTCTCTATCCCTCTCTCTTCCTCTCTGTGAAAAATTAATAAAAATTATTTAAAAAAAAAAAAAGATTTCCTTCCTTTTTTAGGCTGAGTATATTCCTACACACACACACCACTTTTTTTTTTATCCACTCATCTACTGATGGACATTTAGGTTGCTTTCATATCTTGGCTGCTGTGAATAATGCTTCAATGAACATGAATGTGCAAATATCTCTTTGAGATCCCACTTTAGTTCTTTTGGACATATAACCAGAAGTGGGATTGCTGGATCATATGGTAGTACTATTTTTAATTTTTTGAGGTATCTCCATATTGTTTTCTAAAGTAGCTGCATCCTTTTACATTCCACTAACAATGCACACATTTTCCAATTTTTCTGCATCCTCACCAACACTTGCTATTTTCTGTCTTCAATAGTGGCCATTTTAATGGATCTAAGGCAATATCTCATTGTTTTAATTTGCAATCCTCTTATGATTAGTGATGTTATGTATCCTATATAATAAAAGAGTAATATGTAAATAGACAAAATGGCAGAACAACCGAAAACCAATCAAAGTGTAATGAGGCAGGCAGGCAGAAGGGGTTAGAGGTGATCAGGCAGGCAGGTGAGGCTGCTCAACTACTTACTATGACCTGCACTGACCACCAGGGGGTCCCTCAGCTGACCTGTGGCCTCTCACAATCTGGGACCCCTCAGGGGATGTTAGAGAGCTGGTTTCAGCCGAATCCTGCAGACCACTTCCCTTGGGAAGGTGCCAGATGCAGGGCTCATGGTTGGTGAGCACTGCTGTGGCAGCACAAGGCTCTCCTGATCTGGACTGATTGGGCACAAGTCCACAGCAGGCACAGTGGGGGCAGGATGAGCAGGAGCAGGTAGGAGCTGCAGGTGGTGTTGGACTGCGGTTTCGGCTGATACCTGCAGGCCAGCCAGAGGGACCACACCCGTGCATGAATTCGTTCACTGGGCCTCTAGTCTTTTCATATGCTTCTTGGCCATATGGAACTGTCCAAGTCCTTTGTCCATATTTTTTGTTAAGTTGTGGGAATTCTTTATATATTTGAAATTTTTACCCCTTATCAGATATATGGTCTGAAAATATTTTTTCCTGCTCCATAGGTTGCCTTGTCATTCTTTTGCTATACAGCGTTTTCAATTTTGATATAGTCCCATTTGTCTATTCTTGCTTTTGGTGATTGTGTTTCTGGTGTCATAGTAAAAAAAGTGCTGCCAAATCCACTGTAATGACACTTTTCCTCTATGTTTTCTTCTAGTATGTCATTGGCACCCTGTTGAAGATCTTTTACTATGTGTGAGGGTTTATTCTGTTCCATTGGTCAATACATCTATCTTTATGTCACTATCATACTGTTTTGATTATAGTATCTTTGTAATATATTTTAAAATTAGAAAGTATGAAGCCTCCAGTTTTCATTTTATTTAAGATTGTTTTGACTATTTGAGACCGTTTGAGACTCTATGTGGATTTTAGGATTTTTTTTTTTCTATTTCTGAAAAAAATGGAATTCAGATTTTGATCGGAATTATATTGAATCTGTAGATTCGTTGGGTAGCATGGATATTTTAGCAATATTAAGTCTTCCAATACTAACACTAGCATCATACTGAATAATAAGAAACTGGAAGCTTTTCTGATAAGATCAGGAACAATGCAAGGATGTCTTCTCTCATCACAAGAATATTCTGACCCATCTTGTCATCCACAGCCTTAGTTTTGAACTGTTCTAGTTAATTTAGGGTTCATGAAGCCTTGCTTTATGTTTTTTCAACTTTCAGGTTCTAATGCACTACTGTCCTCCCACTGTTAACTTTACTTGTTCTCTGACCCTAAGCAAGGTCCATCTTACCAGCTGACACCTTGGCTTCTGTGTCTCCATCTTTAGCTATGTTATTTCAGGGCCCCTTGGATAAAGCCCAGTCAACCAGTTCTTAGGGGTCTTGAGCCACAATGATGCTCCTGTGTCTTGTTCCTATGGCACACCTCGCTGGTACCTAGGCAGCTTTTTGCACATAAAATTCTATGATTATTAAGATTTCCATCTAGTACATACTGAAAGATATGGGATATTGATTTTAAAGACTTCGTTTTAACCAAAGCCAACAATAGAACAATGCCTTATGAATCAGTATGAATGAAAATGAGAGCATTATATGCCAAAACTGGTTTGGCTCAGTGGATAGAGCATCAGCCTGTAGACTAAAGAGTCCCAGGTTCGATTCCAGTCAAGGGCATGTACCTTGGTTGCGGGCACATCCCCGGTCGGGGGCGTGCAAGAGGCAGCTGATCGATGACTCTCATTGATGTTTCTAACTCTCTATTTCTCTCCCTTCCTCTCTGTAAAAAAAAAATCAATAAAATATTAAAAAAAAAAAGAAGAAGAAGAAAAAAGAAAAAGAAAATGAGAGCATTATGAAATGTTTTACTTTTATTGTTTGGCAATTATGCCTAATGGTCCACTAAATTACTGTGACATTCTTGATTTTATTGCTCCCCTAGGAAATCCTATTTTCGATCAAGTGTGTTGTATCTATTAAGTGCAACCTCGCCTGAGCCTCTCTCACTTGTTAGTGGGTATGTATTTGTGAGGGTGGGGCTGTGGGTAGAGGCTTTCACTGTTTACCTTGTGTATTGCCTGAATTTTCACATGTTTACTCTTTGGAGGAGGGTAAGAGCATTGAAGTTCTACTTTCTTCCAAATGCATTTCTTAAGACATGCATTTCTTAAATTTTAAATGTAAGATGTTCACTATGGTGCAGCCCCTGCTGCTTGGCACCCCATACTCAATTCTGATTCCTCTCTGTTTCTCCAAACTTCTCCTTTCTTCTCAGCTTTTGCTTTTCTCTACTTTCATGAAGTTCCAGTTCTGTCTTTCCTTTCTTTCTTCTTCCTTTGCATAGAGTTTTCTGAGCTACACCCTCAATAGGAACTGTTTTAGAGATTTGTCAAAGATTCTCACTTGTAATTATATCCACCTTTGAGTGCTATGAAGGCTGTTCCTTTAGGCCATGTTTCCATTGCACTGAGTGGCATACCTCTTTACTTCTTATATTTCTCCCCTCACATATTTTGAAAAGAAACTAAAACATGTGCTCTTCTTCTTCCTCCATGTTCTTTTTCCTCCTGGGTTGTATAGCAGTTATTTGTTGTTGTTGTTGTTTGTTTGTTTTTTACCAGCAAAACTTTCTCTAAAGTGAAAGGAAATCATTACTATGCAGCAGTAGAAAAGAAGGATCTCTTACTCTGTGAGACAGCATGGAGGGACCTGGAGAGCATTATGCTAAGCAAAATAAGCCAGTCAGAGAAAGACAAGAATCTCACTTATATGTAAAACCTAATGAACAAACTAAACTGATGAACAAAATAGATCCAGAGACATATTGTAGAAGCAGATTTCAGAGGTAGGGGTGAGAGGATGGGAAGAGATCAACTAAAGCACATATATGCATAACCTATGGACACATAGTGTGGTGAAGGCAAATGGGAGGAGGGATGCAGGATGCAAGGCTGGGGGGTAACATCTGTAATATTTTCAATAATAAAGATTAAAAAAATTTAAAAGGAAAGAAAAAGAATTAACTAAAAGGCACACTGTTGCAGGGGTGTATCCAGAATCTGATTAGATTTAAGAAGAGGAGCAGAAAGATTTGCATTTTAAAAATTGAAAAACATGATCAAATAATATTATATTAAGAAGATAAAATCCAACAAAATCTAGTTAGGAATATAGGCTAGTTGTTACTAAAGGTATCAGAAATCATGGTTGTATATTTTAAATGCACTTATTACTTAATTTAATATAAAAATGCAGACATCTTCCTGGCCCATTCTTAATCTTCCCCCTCCCCCTGTTAAACCCTGACCTACCTCTGCATCCCCGTCTGTGCCCACTCTAGAGAGCTGGCTGTTAGGACCACTCCCAGGTGGCCTGTCTCCAGGGAAGCACTAATTAGCCAGGTTGTTCCTATTCAGATCTTCTCTGCAGACAGAACAAAGTGAGTCATAGTCCTCCTCTCCTAACAAAAGGGCATTGTGCTGTATGTTTGATTTGGGCTCTTGTGTACAACTTGTGGTTGAAAACTTATGGGACATGCGGCACAGCCCAGTGAGTGACACGCCTCTCCAGCTGTGCTGTAATGATCTGGCCTGGGTGTGCCCAATGGACTGTGAGATCCTTGAAGGCTGCCATGCTTTTCTTTACTTTTGATCCCCAGCCATAAGCACACTGTGTTTAGCTCGGGGGGTCATGTTATACAGATATTGCTTAGAATGCTGCAGGAGGAGGGGAGGAGCAAAAGTTGGTGCTGTACCCCGGGCTCTGAAGAAACCCCTTTATGAGGGTGGATTTGTTTCACAGGCCGGCAGAGGGCGGCTTGCATCAGCAGACTGGACTGGTTTATCCCCCTGACTCCCCACCCCACCCCATCCTTGTTTACTTGGGCATTACTTTTTCAGTGGACCTGAGGGCCTAAGACTAGATATTTAAATGTAAGGCTGTACAAGCATTAGGACATCACCACTTAGTTGAACAAAAGAAAGCCGTGTTACTTTTAGTCCAAAAGGCACAAAAACAGTCCAGAGTTAGTAAACCATGACAGCTCCAGCTGAGACAAAGCTAAAGAAGATAAGTTACCTGATCAGTCTTTCAGGATATTTTAATAATTTCAAAGTTGGAAAGCTCCTTACACTCACTTGAAGAACTAGTTTATCTAATTCAACTGGCTCATTTCTTAGACGAAGGAGCTGAGGTTCATGAACCAGTCCTCTGGACTCTTCAAGAGGATATAGCTACAGAAAAGTATACACGTTTCTCAAAATTGGGTTTTAGGCACCTGTTGAAAACATGTGGAAAGATGGCCATTTGGAAAAATTGCACCTGGAATCCTTGTATCTCCCATAATCTCTCATACATATTTACATATGTTTATAATGTACATATACAAAACATTTAATATTTATATATAATAAGTATGCTATATAAAAAAAAATACTTATTTCTCCAGAACCTACAGAGAGACAGCGTAGTCTACTGGTTCAATGTATGGACCACCCAGACTCTCTGGGTTTGAATTCTAGTTCTGTCATTTATTAGCTGTATAACCCTGAGCAAGTTACTTAAACCCTCTATGATTTAATTTCCTCATCTATAAATGAGGTTCTTTAGAGTACCTGTTTTATTAGATTATTTTAAGGGTTCAATTAGTTAAAATTTATAAAGCATTTAGAGCAGTGCTCGGTATATTAAAGGCACTATAATGATTATATAATGTAATAAATAAAACATAAAATTTTGGAAAGATACTATTTTAACAGTGAAAAAGAATAACATTTCAAGGGTACTTTTTAAAGGGTTGGAAGTGAGCTTTTAATATATCTCTCTTGGGGAAAATCAATTGTGTAATATATTACAAAGACATGAAAAGAAAGTGTGGTTAATGGACTTGACCATCGGATGGAGAGCCAAAAAGCCTTCCACTAGATTCCAGGTGAGGCTCTGGTTTCCACCTTCCAGAAAAGTTATTGACTTTCCCCCCTCATTTTGGAAAGTGTAAAAACAGCAACCCACAGTCAAGTTCACAAACGTTCAACAGAGCAGGTGCTTGGAACATTTAACACTACCATGACCCTCTCCCAGGCTGGTTCATAATCAGCATCTCTCCCCCTTCCCTGGTGTCTCCATTTGAAGGCAGCCATGCTTGTGCTCTGTTCCTCTGGTGGGGCTGTAAGGAATGGCTGGCAGGAAAGAGGAACAAGAAGTACTTCCAATCTCGACTTCAGGGTTAGTGGGAAAGGGGCATCCCTGGCCCTCTGAAAGGCAACTCAGATCCCGGCTGAGGGTCAGGGTCAAGGGCAGTGGGATCCAGCTTTCAGGGGTTGTCACTGGAGAGGTCAGAGAATTTAACTATTTAACTAGTGCTCTAGTTAAGCTGATGCTTAACTAGTTAAGTATACAATTTTACCTATATGTTCCCAAAAATTCTAGGTTAAGTTCTTAGTTGGGATTTAGGAATCTGTATTTTAACAGCTCCACCAGATTCTCATCATGAGAGAAGTTTGGGAAACACTGCTCTAAGAGATGCATCAGAAGCAGCACTTGTGTTGGTGTTACAGACCCCACTTAGGAGAAAAGACAAAAGCAGCCTTTGAGGAAATGTCCTAAAAGCTCCACCTGAGCAGCAGAGTGGGCAGACACCTCCTACAAGGGAAAGAAGTCCACAGAAGAGGCACTGGCTGAGGGAACAAGACAGGAGGCTGTCAGAAGGCCATGGCTCAGGGTCCTTTGGGAAATGACTGGCAGTGAAATAGGCTGGAGCTTACTTAGACAGAACATGTTATAAGAATTGTCTCTAGCCAACAAAAGCAAGGGTCCTGAGCACCCATGCTTCTCAAACTTGCAGATGCATGGAAAACACCTGGAGACCTTGTTAAAACTCATTCTAATTCAACAGATGCAGGATATTGCCTCTAATTCTGCATTTTATCCTGGTGAGGTTGCTGGTCCTCTACCCCAGTGTTTCCCAACCTTCTCTCATGATGAGAATCACCTGGTGGAGTTGTTAAAACACAGATTCCTGAATCCCAACTAAGAAGTGCTAAACTAGAATTTTTGAGAACATATAGGTAAAATTGCATGCCTAACTTAGTGCTCTGTATATAACATCTGTGTTAGAGCACTAGTTAAGTATACAATTTTACCTATATGTTCCCCAAAATTCTAGTTTAGCACTTCTTAGTTGGGATTCAGGAATCTGTGTTTTAACAACTCCACCAGGTGATTCTCATCATGAGAGAAGGTTGGGAAACACTGCTCTACCCCTCTTGCAGAAGTTGGGCTTTCTTCCAAATGTCAGAAGAGAGAGAGAGCTGAGGACTGAAGGTCATGGAGCAGACACTCAACCACAGGACACATACTTTGAGAGAAAATCCTTCCAGCTACCATTAAAATTCAAGGTTGCCTTTGCAGGTTCCCAGGTAGTAAAACTATTTAAGGAGGAATTCAATTATGGGGCAAAGAAGGGAAGGAGAAAAGACAAATGGTGGCAGAATAGACGGATGTGTCCCGAGCCTTGCCCTGGAGCAAATAGAATAAGCAGATGAAAAGAATTACATCCACCTTGAATTGGCAAAGAAGACTCAGCTGGTGAGACAATTTGCAGCCAGGAAAGTAGAGGAACCCTGGAGAAAGGCCCAACACTTTGGCCCAGGGCACTGCAACCATGTGAGCAGCAAACAGATGAGCAGCACTCCTGTCCAAGGAGCAAAAGCCCCACAAGCATCCCGCCCCAGGCCTGATGTGACCTGCCCCTGTCAAAGGAGCATCACCTGTGTGAGCAGCCCGCTTCCCAGTCTGCGGAACAGCAACCACACGAGCAGCCCGCTCCATCCAAGGAGCAGCAGCCACACAAGCAGCCCGCCCATAGCTGAGGAGCACAATCCCCATGGCCTGCCACTGTCAGAGGAACAGCAGCTGCATGAGCATCCTGCCCCAATATGAGGAGCAGCAGCCATACCAATAGCCTGCCCCCATCCGAGGAGCAACAGCTGTGTGAGCAGCCTGCCCCTGTCTGAGGAGCAGAAGCTCCACAAGAAGCCCACCCCCATCTGAGGGGTAGCAGCCATATAAGCAGACCGGCCACATCTGAGGAGCAGTAGCCCTGTGCAGCCTGCATTGGTCCAAGGAGCAGCAGCCACACACAGCCCACACCCGTCCAACAAGCAGCAGCTGGGTGAGTGGTCCACCCCCATCCGAGGAGCAGCAGCTACACGTGCAGCTCATTCCCACCTGAGGAGCAGAAACTGCACAAGCAGCCCATCCCCTATCTGAGGAGCAGCAGCCACATGAACAGCCCTCCCACATCCCAGGAACAGCAGCTGTGTGAGCAGCCCACCCTCATACGAGGAACAGCAGCGCTGCAAGCAACATGCCCCTGTCCAAGGAGCAGTACCCTCACAAGTATCCCACCCTGTCTGAGGAGCAGCAGCTGCACGCAGAAGCCCCCATCTGAGGAGCAGCAGTTCATGCGAGCAGCCCACCAACATCTGAGGAGCAGCAGTCTTGTGATCAGCACACCCCTATCCGAGGAGCATCAGCTGTGTGAGAAGCCTCCTGCCACCAGCAAGAAGAGCCACCACTCCTGTGAACAGCATCCACCAAAGGATCCGCTGCGAACTGAGGAGCAGCTGCTGCTATGACCACCAAGGAGCAACCACAGCCCAAGGAGCCACTGAAACCCAAGGAGTAGCTCCTGCATGACTCAACATCTAGATCCTTTGGTGAGATTAAAAAAATAAAAGAAAAATAAATTTTAAAAAAGGGTAGACAAAGAAACATCCAAAAGGAAAGAAAAGGAGGAATTGCCAGAAAAGCAGCTACTGTATTTTCCAGCATATAAGACGACTTTTGAAACGAAAAAAGTTAACCGAAAATTGGGGACAAAAGACCAAAACTGCACAAAAATTACCTGCAGATCTTGATGGCAAAGTAAGTCTTTTCTTTGAAGTGAGGGGTAGTCTTATACAGTGAATATAGGTCTAAACCTTTGTTTTAACTGTAAAATTAGGGGGTCATCTTAGAGGCATGCAATATGTCAGAAAAAGAATTGAGAATAAGGGTCCTACAGTTCATAAATTGGATGGATAAAAAAAAATCAACAAATTATGTAAGAATAAAGAAGAAATGAAAAGTGTTATAGCTGCAATAAAAAACACCATGGAAAGCTTCAACAGAAGACTAGGAGAAGCAAAGAACCGAATTAGAAGACAGGGAAGCAAAACACACCCAAACTGAACTGCAATTGGAGAAAAAAATTAAAAGACAAAAGGAGAGCCTAAGGGATCTATGGGACCACATGAAATGAAGCAACATATGAATAATAGGGGGATCAGAACAACATGAAAAGAAATAGGATTAGAAAACCTATTTGAAGAAATAATGTCAGAAAACTTCCCTGATGTGGGGAAGAAGTCACACAAGCACAGAAGTCCCAAACAAGATGAACCCCAAAAGACCCACCAAGATACATCATAATTACAATGGCAAATGTTCAGGACAAAGAGAGAATTTTAAAGGCTACAAGACCGAGACAGAAAGTTATGTACAATGGATCTCCCATTATATTATCAAATGATTTCTCAACTGAAACACATTAGGCCAGAAAAGAATGGAAGGAAATTTACAAAGTGATGCAAAGCAAGGGACTGAATTCAGGAATACTCTATACAGCAAGGCTATCATTCAAAATTGAACAAGAAATAAGGAGCTTCAAAGACAAAAAAAAAAAAAAAAAAAAAAAAAAAGGCTAAGGGAGTTTATCACTACCAAGCCAACAATGCAAGAAATGCTAAAGGGACTGGTGTAAAAAGAAGAAATAAAAAGGTAAGAAGGAACACAGGCACAAAAAATAAAAATGGCTACAAACAAGTACCTATCAACAATAACTTTAAATGTAAATGGACTAAATGCTCCGATAAAAAAGCATTGAGTGGCTGAATGGGGAAAAAAACAGAACCCATATATATGCTGTCTACAAGAGACCCACCTCAGAAAAAGGACTCACACAGACTGAAAATGAGGGGATGGAAAAATATCTTTCAGGAAAATGGAAATGAAAAAAAAAATCTGGGGTATCAATACTTATATCTAACAAAATAGACCTCAAAGTGAAGGCTATAACAAGAGATAAGGAAGGCCACGTCATAATACTGAAGGGATTGATACAATAAGAGGATATAAAACTGATAAACATATATGCACCCAATGTAGGAGCAACCAAATACATAAAAAAAAACTCCTAGAAGATATCAAGGGAGAGATCGACAACAATACAATCATAGTAGGGGACTTTAATACCCAATTAACATCACCGGATAAATCCTCTAGACAAAAAAATCAGCAAGAAATAGCAAACTTAAATGACTCACTAGAGCAGATGAACTTAATTGACATCTTCAGAGCATTTCACCCCAAAGCCACAGAATATACGTTCTTCTCAAGTGCACATGGAACATTTTCAAAAATAGACCACATATTGGGTCACAAGTAAAGTCTTCCCAAATTCAAGAAGATTGAAATCATATTAAGCATATTTTCATACCATAATGACATAATATTAGAAATAAACTACAATAAAAACAATCCAAAAAATGTAAACATTTGGAAACTGAATAGCATGTTATTAAACAATGACTGGATTACCAAAGAGATCAAAGAAGAAATTAAAAATATCCTGGAAAATAATGACAATAAAAACACAAAAAAATCCAAAATAAAAGTAGCCCTGAGAGGGAAGTTCATAGCTCTACAGGCCTACCTCAAAAAAGAAGAAAGAATGGTAGTAAATCATTTAACTCTACAACTTAAAGAATTAGAAAGAGAGCAACAAGAAAAGCCCAGTGTAAGCAGAAGGAAGGAAATAATAAACATCAGAGTGGAGATAAACAACATAGAGACCAAAATAATAATAATAATAATAATAATAATAATAATAAATACAAAAGATAAAACCAACAGTTGGTTCTTTCAAAGGATAAACAAGATTGATGAACTTCTCACCAGGCTCACCAAGAAGCAAAAAGAGAGGATACAAATAAACAAAATCAGAAATGAAAGAGGAGAAATAACAGAACCCACAGAAATACAAAGGATTGTTAAAAAAAATAGTATGAACAACTCTATTCCAATAAATTGGACAACCTGGAGGAAATGGACATATTTCTAGAAAAATACAACCTTCCAAAACTTAATCAGGAAGCCTATAAAAAACTCAATAGGCCAATAACTATGGAAGAGATTGAATCAGCCATTAAAAAGCTTCCAGCAAGCCAAAACTGGTTTGGCTCAGTGGATAGAGCATCAGCCTGCGGACTGAAAGGTCCCAGGTTCAATTGCGGTCAAGGGCATGTATATTGTTTGTGGGCACATCCCCAATAGGAGGTGTGCAAGAGGCAGACAATTGATGTTTCTCTCTCATTGATGTTTCTAACTTTCTATCCCTCTCCCTCTCTGTGAAAAATCAATAAAATATATTTTTTAAAAAGCTTCCAGCAAACAAAAGCCTGGGGCCAGATGGCTTACCAAACTTTCAAGGAAGAACTAAAACCTATCCTCCTTAGACTATTCCAAAAAATTCAAGAGGAATGAACACTTCCAAGCTCATTCTATGAAGCCAGCATCACCCTAATACCAAAACCAGATAAAGATGACACAATGAAAGAGAATTACAGGCTAATATCACTCATGAACATATAATAGATGCCAAAATTCTCAACAAAATTCTAGCAAATCAGAACCAGCAGTACATCAGAAAGATCATACACCATGACCAAGTAGGATTTATCCCAGGAATGCAAGGATGGTACAATATCTGCAAATCAATTAATGTGATATATCACATAAGCAAATTGAGAGATAAAATCATAGTCATATCAATTGATGCAGACAAAGAATTTGACAAAATCCAACACCCTTTCTTTTTTAAAAAAAAATATTTTATTGATTTTTTAAAAATACATTTTATTGATTTTTACAGAGAGGAAGGGAGAGAAACAGAGGCTAGAAACATCGATGAGAGAGAAACATCGACCAGCTGCCTCTTGCACACCCCCTACTGGGGATGTGTGTGCAACCAACGTACATGTCCCTGACTGGAATCAAAGCTGGGACCTTTCAGTCCGCAGGCCGACGCTCTATCCACTGAGCCAAACTGGTCTCGGCCCAGCACCCTTTCTTGATAAAAACTCTCAGTAAGGTGGGAATATAAGGATCATATCTCCTCACAATAAAAGCCATATATGATAAATCCACAGCCAACATCATACTCAATGGGCAAAAACTAAAACAATTTCCCCTAAGAGTAGGAACAAGACAGGGATGCCTGTTTTCACCACTCCTGTCCAACATAGTCCTGGAAATGCTAATCACAGAAATAAGATAAGAACAAGAACTGAATTGCATCCAAATTGAAAAAGAAGAAGTAACACTGTCCTCATTCGCAGATGACATGATACCGTACATAGAAAATCCTCAAGATTTTATAAAAAAATATATTAAACTTAATAAATGAATTCAGCAATGTAGCAGAATACAAAATTATTGCCAAGAAATCTATGGCATTTCTATACACCAATAGTGAACTTACAGGAAGAGAGACTAAAAAAGCAATTCCATTTACCATCACACCAAAAAAATTAAGATAGCTGAAACCGGTTTAGCTCAGTTGATAGAGTGTTGGCCTGCGGACTGAAAGGTCCCAGGTTCGATTCCAGTCAAGGGCATGTACCTTGGCTGTGGGCACATCCCCAGTAGGGGTTGTGCAAGTGACAGCTGATTGATGTTTCTCTCTCATCAATGTTTCTAGCTTTCTATCTCTCTCTCTTCCTCTTTGTAAAAAATCAATAAAATATATTTTTTTAAAATTAAGATATCTAGGAATAAACTTAACTAAGGAGGTAAAAGACCTGTACTTGGAAAACTACAGGACACTGAAAAAAGAGATAGAGGAAGACATAAACAGATGGAAGAACATACCACATTCATGGATTGATAGAATCAACATCATTAACCTGTCCGTACTACCCAAAGCAATTTATAGATTTAATGCACTCCCCATTAAAATACCAACAGCATATTTCACAGACCTAGACTGAACTTTCCAAAAATTCATCAAAATATATAAAAGCCCTGCCGAAACCGGTTTGGCTCAGTGGATAGAGTGTCGGCCTGCGGACTGAAAGGTCCCAGGTTCAATTCCAGTCAAGGGCATGTACCTTGGTTGCAGGCACATCCCCAGTAGGGGGTGTGCAAGAGGCAGCTGATCGATGACTCTCATCAATGTTTCTGACTCTCTGTCCCTCTCTCTTACTCTCTGTAAAAAATCAATAATATATATATATAAAATAAAAATAAATAAATATATAAAAGCCCAGCAACTGGAATGGTGGAATGACCAGAATGACCAGAACAACCTGTGGCTTTGACACGCACTGCGGCAGCCAACCAGCCAGATCTGGGCCACAATTGGCCCTCCCTCCCCCCTGGCTTGCCCAGCCCCCGGTCAACCCCCAACACCTCAATCAGGGGCAGGGCCTGCCCACCAATTGCTCACAGCCCCTCCCCTCTACAGCCTGGCCTGATGGGCCCCCATTGGGGCAGGCTGACCAGACCCCACCCATTCACGAGTTGGTGCACCCCAAAAAGCTGCAGAAATCATGAGAAAGAAGAACAAAGTAGCTGGGATCTCAATACCAGATATCAAGCTGTATTACAAAGCCACTGTTCTGGCATAAGCACAGACATATAGATGGATGGCATAGAATAGAGAACCCAGAAATCAACCCAAGCCACTATGCTCAATTAATATTCTACTAAGGAAGCATGAACATACAATGGAGTCAAGACAGTTTCTTCAATAAAAGGTGTTGGGAAAACTGGACAGATACATGCAAAAAAATGAAACTAGACCACCAACTTACACCATTCACAAGCATACACTCAAAATGGGTAAATGACTTAAATATAAGATGGGAAACCATAAAAATACTAGAAGAATCCACAGGCAGAAAAATCTTAGACATGTGTTGAAGCAATTTCTTTACCAATACCAGTCCTAGGGCAATGGAAACTAAAGAGAAAATAAACAAATGGGACTACTTCAAAATAAAAAGCTTCTGCACAGCAAAAGAAACCAACAAAACAATAAGAAAGCCCATGCATGGGAGAACATATTTGCCAATGTTATCTCCAAAAAGGGATTAATCTTCAACATTTACAGGGAACTCATACAATTTAACAAAAGGAAGATAAACAACCCAATCCAAAAATGGTCAATGGACCTACTGAAATAGATATTTTTCGAAAGAAGACAGAGGAAGGCCAAGGACATATGAAAACATGCTCAAAATCACTAATTATCCAAGAGATGCAAATAAAAACGACAATGAGGTACCATTTCACACCTGTCAGAATGGCTATCATCAACAAATCAACAAATGACAAGTCCTGACCAGGATGAGGAGAAAAAGGAATGCTTGTGCACTGCTGGTGGGAATGCAGACTGGTGCAGCCACTGTGGAGAACAGTATGGAGCATTTGACCCAGTGATCCCACTTCTAGGAATATATCCCAAGAAACTAGTAACACCAGTCAGAAAGGATATGTGCATCTCTATGTTCATAGTGGCACAATTCACCATATCTAAGATTTGGAAACAGCCTAAGTGCCCATCAGCAGATGAGTGGATTAAGAAATTGGTACATCTATACAATGGAACACTACACTGCGGTTAAAAAAAAAAAAGAAGAAGAAGAAGAAATTCTTACCATTTGCAACAGCATGGATGGAACTGAAGAGCATTATGCTAAGTGAAATAAGCCAGTCAGAGAAAAATAAGTATCACATGATCTCACTCATTTGTGGAATATAATGAACAACATAAACTGATGAACAAAAACAGATCCAGAGATGGAGAAGCATTGATCGGATCGTCAAACTTCAAAGGGAAGGTAGGGGAGGGTGGGAGTAAGGGGAGAGATCAACCAAAGAACTTGTGTGCATGCATATGGGCCTAACCAATGGACACAGACAACAGTGGGTGAGGGCATGAGGAGTGGGTGGGGGCAATGGTGGGATAAGGACACATATGTCCTTAATCAATAAAGAAATGTTTAAAAATAAAAAATTTCAATAAAATAAAGAAGAAAAGGAATCACAGATTCAGGAAACTCTCACTGACCTCCCAATGTGATTGGGGGCTGAGAAGTGGAATGGTTAGATGAGGCCAGATCACCAATAATTAGGGGCACCTGGTGAGGCAGAGGTAGATACTGGCAGGAAAAGTCCCAGAACTAAAGCAGCCCCTAAAATCCCCACAGGCAGCTTTTCACATGCTACCTGGAGGTCACATTTGGAGGCTTTGAAAGAAGATACCCAGTTACCTCACACAAGCACTCTCCAAACCAGGTGACTATTGAGAGAAGCTGCTAATTGTAATAGAGGCAGAATGTTATCTGCACTAAGTTTAAAACAGTCTTCCAGGGGGAAATGAGGACAGGCCCCGGCTGCCAAAGAGGCTTGGGTGTTGGCTTTGCAGAAAGCTGAGTGACACACTGACAAATAGTGTTGACAGGTGTCCTGCATTGAACCCGGCAGTGTGGTATTTTAGGTTTTGGTGTATAAAAATGTAGTAAATACCTGCTTTAAAAAATTCATTATTCATGTATACTTTTTTTTACACATTTTTATTGTTTTTTTAATCATCAGGGGTTTGTAATTTCAGTTTTCATTTACTCATCCTGCTAGGTATTAAATGGACAAACACTACTTAAAGGATACTTAAAATTCTTTTGAAATGTGAGGAATCCTTTATGTGTGTGTGCAACTAAAATATTCCAACACTAATGTAAAGTATTCTGTAAAATAGAGTAAAAATCTGTCTCTTAGGAGAGGGTAAAAAAAAAAAAGTTTTTCTTTTCCTCAGTGTCTGTGGGGGTGGATATTTTTGTAACCCTGTTGCGGAGGAAGCAAGGAATCCAGTTACCTTTGGGAGATAACAAAACTAACGTTTACTGAGTGTTTGCGATGTGCCCACACTGTGAGCACTCCATATCCTCTACTGCCTTTCCCACCACAATCCCACAAGGGAGCTGCTCTAACTGCACCCATTCTACAGAAGAGGAAACAACCTCAGAAAGCTTAACTATTGAAGCCAAAACCTACTCGTTTCTCTATTTCACTCAGGCCTCTCATCCAATTTGATAACAAGTCGGGCAGCTGTAACTGCAAATATATTTTAAAATCTGACCTTTGTTCCACTCTAACTCAAGTCCTCATTATCTTTCTTGCTTGAACTTTGGATTAGCCTTAAACTGCCCCTCCAATGCCACTCTTACCCCAGTACACTCTTTCCTCCACACAAAGGCCAGAGTAGTTTTTTAAAACTCTAAGTCAAATCATATACTCTCCAAGACTCCCTTTCACATCTTATATAATAAAGAGCTAATATGCAAATGGTCATCATGCCCTCACGCCATTATGTCATAACGGCTCAGACAATCAACACAGGGGAGAGGAATGGGGACCAGCCAAGCTACGGCCCTGGAGAGGGACAAGCCGCCCACCCCATGGTCCCAGGCACCTGGAGCTGTGGCCCGAGTGAAACCACATGTCCACGGTCCCTTGTGTCTGCAGCTGGACTGGGCGAAGCCGGCCTGGGTACTGGGTGCTTGCAGCCACCCAGAGAGAGGGAAGCCCAGGTTCCAGGTGTCTGCGACCAGCCAGAGGAGAGAATCCTGGGCCCTGAGTGTTGGGCAAGGCAGAGGTGGTTAAGGGCAATAAGGCCAGTGGGGGAGCAGTTAAGGGTGATCAGGCCAGTAGGGGAGCAGTCAGGGGCAATCTGGAAGGCAGACAGAGGTGGTTAGGGGCAATTAGGCAGGCAGGTAGGCAAGCAGTTAGGAACCAGTAATCCTGGATTGCAAGAGGCAGTTGGACATCCCCCAAGGGGTCACAGATTGGAGAAGGTATAGGCTGGTGCCGGTAACCGAACATTGTCACTGGTAATAAAATGTAAAGGGAGCTGGTCAACCTTTATGGCTCTGAATGGTCAGAGCTATTACTCAATCATCTAGTTGAGATAGTGGTAGTTGAGTGCTGGAAAACAAATCAGTTTCACTAAAAAAGAGATGTTGCCTAAGATGTTTTCCCCAAAGCCTCAATAAAGGAGGATAGCAGTAGTAGTTCTCCCACTAGAGTTGTACTACTGCCTAGCCCCCCCATATCACCAAGTTGAATTTCTTCAAGTATCAAGTCTCTTCATTTGTATGTGGCCCTTCTCCAGGACCTGAACCCTGAATTGGAACTCTTTCCATGCAGGCCATGAAAGAGATTTCTACAGTTGAGGCAACTTTAATTTGTTGATCATATGTAAATTCTTGTTGATTTTCTGTTGGGATTTCCCGCCTAAGAGATGTCTTTGTTTCAGAATTTCAATGAAAGGAATGGTAAAAGGCCAGAGAAGGGGTAGTCCTCCCACTAGAGGTGGACTTCCCGCCTGGCCCCCCATTTTCCCAAATTAACTATTTTCTAGCTTCTTCATTTTTGGGTACAGCCTTCTCCCCTAAGTGCAACTTAGTGGCCTTATAGGGCAGAGAGATACAAACTTATAGGGCAGAGAGATACAAATAGGAGCCTTTACACTCGGTAAACGTTAGCTTTTGTTATCTCCCAAAGGTAACTGGGATTCCTTGCTTCCTTGGTAACAGGGTTACAAAAATATCCACCCCCAAAGAGACTGAGGAAAATAAAAACTTTTTTTTTTTTGTAGAGTGTACAGATTTTTACTCTATTTTACTGAATACTTTACATTAGTGTTGGAATATTTTAGTTGCACACACACAACTTGCGACTCCCCTAAGTCACAAACAGTACTGGAAGGCCAGCTTGTCTTAAGGGGCCTGGCTGGACTCTGAGTGGGCCCTGAACCATGCAGGTCATGTTAAGGGATCCCACAGGCTGGGCTGAAGAACACCCCCCCCCCCTCAATACACGAATTTCATGCATGAGCCTCTAGTTTAAAATAAAACTCAAACTCCCTATGGGGACTTACAAGACCCTACTACATGATCCAGCTCTGTGTGCAGATTTTTCGTTCACTCAAGAAATATTCATGGATGACTTAATATGTACCAGGCATCTTCTAGATATTGAACTTATTGTTGCTATAGAAAGCTTGCACAGTGGGAGGAGACAATAGTCAAAGAAATATGGAGGATATTAGATGAAGATAAGCCTATGGATAAAAAAAGAAGTGGAAAAGGAGAATATGAAGTGCTGAGAGTCCTTTGTCTTATATCCTATATCTTTTTCACTCTCTTCCATAGCATTTGTGCTCTCTTTTCTCTTCCCTATATCTCTTTCCTCAGGGGGTCACTTATATTGTGGTTTTTGGTGTCATGAGTACATCTGTGCTTAGTTACCTTGGTGTTGAGTCTTGTTGAGGTGAATTTTATCTGGTCAGGCCAAGGGGCTTGAGAACAAGCCACATAACCAGACACCTGGAGAGGAAACTTCAGCCATGAAGGTCAACAACACTCCAGACCCAACTACAGAGGCAAGAAGAACGTGGCAGTGAGGGAGAGGGCATGAGTGAGTGAGGGAGTAAAAGAAGAGCGTGTGGTCAGGTGGAGTATATGTGTGTAAGTTAATGTGTGAGGCACAGTTAGATCCCATAGGACCTTCAGGGGCAGGCTAATTGGGCTCGCCTAACTAGGCAGCTTCTGCCACCATCACAAACAGTACTGGAAGGCCAGCTTGTCTTAAGGGGCCTAGCCTTTCGAAGGGGAGAGCTTCTGTAACTGGGATCCCAACTTCAACTCTAAGCAGAGTGTCCTCAGATAAAACCTGGGACTCAACAGCCACCCCTGCCAGGCCACGCTACCTAGGCTGTGATCCCATGGTCAACAAAGCTCCAGCTTCCCAGGGCACAGGCTCCTGTGAGTTTGGAAGCAGGTTGCCCTCTGACCGGCCCAACGCATTAGCCCAGGGCTGTGCAACCACGTGAACAGCAGACACATGAGCAGCCTGCTCCTGTTCAAGGAACAGCAGACCCGCGAACAACCCGCCACAGGCCTAAGAACAGCAGCTTCAGGTGGCTTGCCCCTGTCCAAGGAGCAGCAGCTGAGGGAGCAGTCAGTTCCGCAGCAACCTCATAATCACACCAACTCCATCCAAGAAACAGAAGCTATCTGAGCAGCCACCCCACCAGCCAGAGGAGGTACCACTGCTGCGAACTGCACCCACCAGTGGAACTGCTGCCAACTGAGAAGCAGCTGCTACCGTAGAGCAACTACAGCCAGAAGAAGCTATGGCCACCCAAGGAGTAGCCCCTGAACAGCTCGATAACTAGATCAGTCAGTGAAACCAAAAATGGGTAAACAAAAATGCCACCAAAGGAAAGAAAAGGAGGAAATGCCAGAAAAGCAGCTAAGTGAAACAGAGGCGTGCAATATGTCAGAAAAAAAATTCAGAATAAGGATCATAGAGTTCATAAACCAGATGGAAGTAAAAATTAACATCTTATGTGAGAGTAAAGAAGAAATGGATGAAAAAATCAACCACTTATGTAAGAATCAAGAAGAAATAAAGAGTGATTTAGCTGCAATAAAAAACACCATGGAAAGCTTCAACAGTAGACTAGAAGAAGCAGAGGAACAAATTAGTGAACTAGAAGACAGGGAAGCAAAACACACCCAAACTGAACTACAATTGGAGAATAAATAGATGTGCTGCGTGGTTTAGGACGTTGTCAGTCAGTCTCTCCAGCAGAGGAGGTCTGCGGCCCTCCTAGCTCCCAGCTTAGAATCTATCTCTGTGTCTTCTCTCTTTATTTCTAATATTTCTCAATCCCTGGGCACCTCCACTTAGAACCGGTTCGTTCATCTCTCTTTCCGTGCGGGATGCGGAAAAGGGAGATCCCGCCAGATCAGGCCCCCGCACATGATATTATTCTACAATGTCATTATAATTTTTCCCAGATTTGAGTTATTCCCATTACCTATAATAGTACCTTGCACCCCTGGGGATCAATAAAAAAAAAAATCATCTTTTTGGTGCTTGGAGACAAAGATAACACATCTCTAGATATTTTAGAATTACAACAGCATAATGTACAACTATCCCAAACAAACTTACAAACCAATTCTTTAAATGTCTGGCAGCAATTTAAAAATGACATGAAAGGAACTAATCCCTTCTCCTGTGTAGAGGGCCCCCTGGGAAGGCACCTGAGCATTCTATATTGGCCCCTCTTGCCCTTTTGGCCAAGAGTGAGTGACCCTTTTCTTGTGGCCCAGTTGCCCACAGCTATTGCCTGAGCTTTCAGTTCAAGCACCATGGTGGCTAGTACCATGGATTTGTCTCTCACCCAGTGGGATGAGCTGGGCCCTCTCTGGAGAAGAAACCTGGGTTTCCCAAAATATGTGATCAGTGCTGGGGCCTCGCCAGCAGGTGAAGGGATCCCAAGGCAGGTGCTGGGGGTACACAAATCCATGCACCAGGCCTCCAGTATATAATAATATAAAACAGATATTGAAAAATTTCCAAATTCTATCCCCTCAAATTGACAATTTGGTGTGTATTCCTCCAAGTATTTTTTTCCTATCCATATGCTACCAATTACATTTCTTTTCAAAACTGGAATCATAGTATACATAGTTTTTAACCTGATTTTTAACTCACAATATCTTATACATATCTCATTGTTAACACATACAACTCTACCTTCTTTTTAATAGTTGCATAGTATCAACTGTGTTGTGTTTTTAAGATACAAATTTTATATTCTTATTTGATCATATTAAGTTTTTTGTGGCATATTGTTCAATTTTTATGCTTAGAAAGAAGGTTCTCATTTTTTAATAACAATTTTATGATGAACTATTTAAGAGATTAACCTCATTTTAAAAGACAAATTATGTTGTGAATGAGTGAAGACTGCTGACACATTTGTATAAACTATAGGAGGAATCTGGAAAAACTTTGCAAATTAATGAGGAAAATGTTGTCTTGATAAAATAAAACATATTGAAGTGCCTATTTTAAGTGAATAAAATTCGTACTATATTGCCATTTCAGCTGATCTCAACAGCTGCTTTTTGGAGATTTAAAATACATCAATGATCTTTGAAAGAGAGAACTCTTACTACCCCAAAATATTCATGAAAAAATTCATAAGCACTCTGTTAGGTCTAGGAATGCACTGAGAAAATATAGGCACACAGATGCTCACAAACACACACAATTTCTGCTCTTACAGAGTTTACATTTAAGTGGGAGACAAACATTATTCAAATAATGAGAGAGAGAGAGAGAGAGAGAGAGAGAGAGAGAGAGAGAGAGAGCGAGCGCCAGGGTCATCACATCCACAATGACTGGAAGCTCAATCAAATATCAGGCTGCACGCACAGCAGGTGAGCGGGCTGAACTGCTGACTTCTCTGAGAGAGAGGCGGGGCTGATCAGCAATGGCAGTGGGCTGGGTGATCAGACCCTGCTTCTCTCTCCCCGCCTCGCCAGCAGCCAAGCCTCTCTCTCTCTTCCAGAGGTCAGCAGTTCAGTCTGCTTGCCAGCAGCCTGGGACAGCTGCTGATCAGCCCTGCCTCTATAATCAGGCCTGGAGATAGGCCTGGAGATGCTGACTGGCATAGAAACCGACCGATCAGAATCAAATCTTGAACTGCAAAGGCAGAACCTAAAGTGGGGGCTGGGGAGGGGTTTTAAGGGCAACAGCTGGTGTAAGAAAGTGATTCAATTTTTTAATGACCAGTTTGGTAATATTATATCTGGCTGCCTATCAGTCCAGATATAGAGATTATGTGTTTTTGTCTGCCAAGAGCCATTTCCAAAAAAAGGCTCCCCCCTCCCCATTTAAGCAATCCTGTGCTATATAATCTATCTATACTAATAAAAGGGTAATATGCTAATTAGACTGGGTTGATCAGCCATCTTTCAGACATCCGACTTCCTCTGGACAAAGCCATGGTGGTGGTGGGACAAAGCCTCATGCTGAGGCAGAGGCAGTTAGGGATGATCAGGCCAGCAGGGGAGGGAAGTTGGGAGTGAGATCAGGCCAGCAGGGGAGGGCAGTTGGGGGGCAAGATCAGGTCAACAGGCAAAGGGGCAAGGTAGGGACGATTAGGCAGGCAGGTAGGTGAGTGGTTAGGAGCCAGTCATTCCAGATTGTGAGAGAGATGTCTGACTGCCGGTTTAGGCCAGATTCCTGTGGGATCGGGCCTCCACTGGCAGTCAGACCTCCCCCAAGGGGCCCCAGATTGGAGAGGGTGCAGCTGGGCTGAGGAAGCCCCCTCTGTGCACGGATTTTGTGCACGAGGCCTCTAGTAAATATATAATAACAAACTGCAGTGTGTGCAATAGAAGAAGAGTATAGGAAAAAGCTGATTAAGATGGAACTGTCCTTAGAACATTGTGGAAAGCTACACTGGGGTGTATCTGTTGTTCTGTGGTTGGGGGTAAGGATGGGGAGGGGGTTTGGTGGCAGGTGAGGGGGTACATTACAGAGAGAAGAAACTATGAGGGCAGGAACCCTGAAGCTTGAAGGAGAATAAGCTGTGAGCAACTGAAGGGCTAACTGAAACACCTGCAAAGAGGAAGAAGGATTTAAATTCTGCTAAGGTATTTAAATTCCAACAGTTTTCACCATTCAAAAATGTTGTAAATATAGGTTGTCAGGTTGTGAGAGTCACTGAATGATAGCCGAAGTCCTGTGAGTGTCCTGAAACTGAGTGTTCAAAAAATTCCAGAATTTAAATGCTGGATAGAAGAGAATGCCCCAGCAATGTTTCTGAGTTGAAAAAAAGAAAAGCCAGGAGAGAGCATGATATAACTAATGGCCAGGGAAAGAGGGCCTTTTAAAGAGGCAGTGAGTGCTGCTAAGGTAAATGAGAACTGGAAAAAAAAAAAAAAAGTTCATTGAATTTCACAACATGGAGGCCAACAACCTTTACAAAATGCTTAAACTCTGCTGATACTGCATAATGAGTTTCATGCATCTTCTGAATTGTCTGTATCCTGTGCCTGACTGGAGGGGTGTGGGCTGCTTTAGATCCAGTGTAAGCTCCTGGAGGTCCGGCCACATTCTAGCTACAACCGACATGGCGCTATAAACAACAAAAACATTATCTGAAAAACACATTTTTGACAAGGCATTTATTACCACATGCTTTGACATCAGAATCAACTGGGTTCTTATTGAAAAACATCTGTAATACTCTCAACAATAAAGATAACGTTTTTAAAAAAGAAAAGAAACGTGAAATGTATTTCTTGCATAATACTTGTACAATTTCTTGTAGGTATCTGATAAATCTAGATATTCAGAACCAAAATTCTGTATAATTGAAATATATAGAATCTGGAATTTCTTCAAACCAGGGACTAATTCCTTTAATTTCTCAAGTTTTAGGTAAGTTTCTTCCTTTTGTGATAAATGTATTTTTACAGATAGACTTTTCCCCCTTTTAATGGAATATTTTGGATGTTAAATTCCTCTGAAATGCTTTTTAAAAAACTGCAGTCTTCCTTTCATCGAGTGTGACATTTTCCACTTTCTCTTTTTCTCAGGTGCAGGGAAGGAGGTACAGATGGAAGTGGGAGGATGTATATCTTTTAAAGGCCATCCTGGGCTGGGTGTGGAAAAGCAAAAACTATGATGATCACTTCCTCCTTCATAGGCAGTTTAGCTCTGCGTAAGACTATCATGGGAGCCTCAACGTTATAAATCCAAGGCAACTGTAATCAAACCCTGTGGTTTCTTCTTTCGTATAACAGTAGCAACCACTTATTAAGCACCTCCTATGTGTCAGACACAATGTTGGTGGCTTTATATATTATTTCCATAATCAAGTATATCATGGCCCCCATTTTACAGAAAACTAAAGCTTTGAGTTCCTAAGTAACTTGAACAACTAGTAAGTAAGTGGTAGAGGTAGATTATGGATGCAGAACTGGTTCCAAAGCCTCTGCTCTTTTCACACCTTGCAATGTTAGTGCCTTTTATTGTTAAAAATTCTCCTTGGGGAATGTTGTGGCTTGCACTTCCCGACTTTGGCAGCTGTTGGGAAGGACAGAAAAGTAAAACATTCAAGTGTATTTGAGGAGGCTCAACAGCACCCCTCTCCTGCACAAAATTACTCCAGGCTTGCTTATTAGATGTTCCCCACTCTGAAAATTTATATTTCAGTGTACACCAAATTGGCACTGTCCTTATTTATTTATTTATTTATTTATTTTTATGGAACACCTGCTCTCATGTCTTGGTAGGTGGAAAGAAAGCATTTTTTATCTGTGTCAAGGCTCAGCACAAAAACAGTAGCATGGAATAAAACAATGCAACAAGTAAGATTATGTATATATGAAATTCTACCTATAAATATACTTATCACAAATGACAGAAGAAATAAGACTATATTCATAGTCTTATTACTGTGCTGATGCGTTATATCCAATCTTTAGTTGTTAGTTTACTTATATGAAGACCAGTCAATAGAAGGAAATTCCAGTGTGACAGAATTTTGACAACCCCTCAATGTTCTCTCTTACAGGATCTAGTTACATTGTGCTCTTCCAGGAAGGATGTAAACTGTGTATATGTTTTAACCTCGCCCACCGTTACTGTCTTTTCTAGTTATACTATATGTGAGATTCCCTGACTGATTTTTTTTAGGATCATGGGAAGAGAGGCCAGTCTTGTTTCCTTATTTTTCTATACTTAAGAGTTTAAATATATAATATTCTCTTAGTAATTTAAAAAAAAAACACCAATCTAGATGTTTCTATGCATGTTTAACCAGTATTTTACATTTAGGTTGGCAGAATTTTATTAATTAGAACTATATAAATATGTATTATACAATTACATTAAGGATAAATTGTGATTTATGTGTTAATAACCTAAATTTCTCTCTTATCATTTTAATAGTGAGATATTTAAAATGTTTCTATAAATCAGGCTTTAAAAATAATACTAATATAGGAGACTGAGGTGCAATTTTTATTGGCACTGAGTTACTGTGTTATAGAAAGAACCTAAACCTGGAACCTAACTTTAGCTCTGTTTCTTATTTACTTCAGAGAACTCCCTTCATCCCTTTCTTCATCTATAGAAAGGATAATTTCCACCCCACAGTGTTCTTATGAAGACTAAATGACATAAATATAGCAATGTTCTAGAAAGACAAAATTGTATTTAAGGGACCTTGGGCATGGTGAGGAATTGGACATCTCAGAATAATAGGGAGGTGCTTTGTATGGGGTTTGAGCAAAACATTTATTAATAATCATGGAGCCCAAGTTCTATGTATGGTAGGCCTTGAATACCTTTCCCCCAAATTCTAAGCCCAGACTTCCCTACTTGGGTGAACTCAACCCCAGGGCATATTCTGTGATTTTTATCCTTGTCTCACTTCCCCCAGATTATAAAATTTGGAGAATCCATTCCTTCATCTTTGTATACTTCTTATAACTGCTCTTTGGTTAAGTGCTTAATGTGTTTATAGTAGACTAGAGGCCAGGTGCACAAATTTGTGCATGGGTGAGGTCCCTTGGCCTGCCCAGGGATCAAAGTCTATTGGGGGCTGTCCAGGGGGATGAGCCCCAGGAGGTTGGCTGGCCAGCCTCCCTATAATGGCCTATTGGGGAGGGCCGGCAGCAGGGGGCGGGGCTGCAGGAGGTTGGCTGTGGGAGTGCACTGACCACTAGGGGCAGCTCTGCATTGAGCATTTGCCCCCTATGGTCAGTACGCATCATAGTGTTGGTTTACTGATATATATATATCTCATACTGATATATATATATATATATATATATATATATATATATATAGAGAGAGAGAGAGAGAGAGAGAGAGAGAGAGAGAGAGAGAGAGGAAGGCCCGGTGCACAAATTTGTGCACCAGTGGGGTTAGGTCCCTTGTCCTGGCCTGTGGGATTGGGCTGAAACCAGCTCTCTGACATCCCCCTAGGGGTCCTGAATTGTGAGAGGGCCAGGCCGAGGGACCCCACCAGTGCACAATCAGGGCTGGGGAGGGACATGGGAGGTTGGCCAGCTGGGAAGGGACCCTGGGAGGCTTCTTAGTACAGGGCATGTCTGGCCAGCCCCAGCAGCAAGCTAACCTACCGGTTGAAGTGTCTGCCCCCTGGTGGTCAGTGCATGTTACAGCGAACAGTTGAATGGCCTTAGCATACCATTAACATATTGCTCTTTGATTGGTTGAATGGTGACTAGACACTTAGCATATTAGGCTTTTATTATATAGGAGGATAAGGTCCTTATACAGAGAGCTGCACATCAGAACAGTGAGTTAGGTTAGACTGAAAAGCCATTAATGACTCATTAAATTAAAACTAATTTTAAGTTCTTCCTTCTCTCTGAAGGAAAGAGAGGTGGTGTTTTTCCTGAATGAAAATCTTAAATTCAATTGGGTCACTTAGTATTCAGCTTAAAGCCTGAAAAGTTACAGGTGCAAGGTTTGGGGAGGGGGAGGGGGGCGGGGAGAGAACCAACAGTTCACTTCACTTTGGTTGTGCTCCGGCTGGAACCTTGACCAGAGCCCTGGCTTTGGTCCCAACAGGAGTGCCCGTCCCACCCAAACCCCCGCTCCCCTCCCCGGGTTGTTGGATGCGGGGTGGGGGTGTGGGTCGGCCCAGCTGTCTTCCACCCCGCAGGCCCGGCTTCTGGTCTTGAGAGATGCAAATGAAGTGGTGTGAAGGGTTGGGCTTTTTTTTCTGTTCCTTAAAATGCAACGAACAAAAAAAAAAAGTACAACAATCCAAACCCAACCATCTTGCTGCACGCCGGCTTCCTGGCTGCTCCCCAGGGACAGCGCCCGCGCCCGCGCCCGCGCGCTCTGGGCGGGGCCCTCTCCGCCCGCCCCGCCCCGCCCCGCCCCGCCCCGCCCCGCCCCCGGAGGAGCAGCGGCTCGGGACCCTCCCTCTCCCGGGAGCACCCAGCGGAGGCGGTTGGAGGCGCCGGAAGGACTCCTGCCGCCCCTCACCCGCTCCAGTCCCTGGGAAAGGCCGGACCCGGGAGGCGGAACAAAGGCCAATCCCGACCCGGGAGGCGGACCGAGGTGCCGGGGGAGAGCGGCGGGCGGCCCGATCGGCCTCACGAGTCCATTTTGCTGCCGGAGACGGGCGTCCGCGCGGCCCACGCAGGGCCCTCGGTCCCCGGAGTCCTCGCTAAGCGTCAGCCCGGGCTCCTCTCGGGGATGGTGGTCCCGGAGCTGCCGCCAGGGTGGGGCTCCTTCCGGCGGGGCGGGGGCTGGCGGAGAACTGGGGGGGCCCAGTCCGGCCGCGCGGCGGGAACCGGCGGGGCGCCGCCCGGGTGGGGAGGAGCGGCGGGCGGTGAGGGGCCGGGGCGGGTGGGTCTCCTCCAGGCCCGCTAGCCCTGCTGCCAGCACCTCGCTGTCGCCTGGAAAAGAGAAGGGGCCGTGAACCATAACCGAGAAGCTTCTTAGTACAGAAATCTCCAGCCTCTCCCCATGCTCCTGGCTCTCACCAGGTCTTAGCAGACTGGTTTTGTTTGTGGGGGACAATTGAAAAAAACTGATGGTTAAGACCAATAATCCTGTGCGAATTAATGCCTAACACCCTGTTCTTTGTTCTTTCTTTGCAGTAGCCTCCTTTGATTGTCAGTCACAACCTGGGAGAGTAGTAACACAGAAGAATACACCTGCTTGCAGGGACAGAGGTAAACTACAACACATTTCCTTACATTAAAAAAAACAAACAAACCACAATAAAACAAAAACGCCGATTTCCTTTAGGCCCAGAACCTTTTAAAATTGCATAATATGTACCCTCATGGGTGACTTTTGCCTTTAAATATTTTGTTAAAACTAAAAAAAGGAAAAAAAATCCCAGATTTGGGAATTCTTTATGTGCAGTTACCTGATATGTATTATAATCTAAAGCACATGTGTCAAACACAAGGCCCGCGGGCCAAATCCAGCCCGCCAGGCCTTGCAATGTGGCCCGCACCGCGCTGTCATCACTGCACTCCGCTGTCAGTTTATGACATTGTCAGTTTATGACTGTTCAGTAAACCATTCGGCCCGCGATTTAGGCTGGATTTTAGATTTTGGCCCCTTCTCTGATTGAGTTCGACACCCCTAATCTAAAGGATTACATTGCAATGGAAAAGGGAGGCTTCAGCAGCATTTTGCTTTTTTATGTCCCCCTCCCCCCCCTTATTCTATGCCATGCTGCTAGAGCTTGTACAACAGGGCTTGAATTTTCTAACTATATAATAGATATTTTAAAAGCAGAATTTCATTTACATAGGCACTCCCTTTGGTAGAATTTGATATAGCTGTTGGTTAACAGGTTATACTTATCTTCAAAAAGAAGATACATTTCTTTAGGCTTTCCCATCTTTCCCTGTAAACCTCCCTGCTAAGTCTTCCCATAACGTAGCAAATTATTCTCTTCATTTTCTACATATTGATAGGGTGGTTACCTCGCCTTACTTCTGCTACAGCTTTTGTTCAGATATGCCCATTTCCAGGATATTGCTTTGTAGCTGTTATCCTTTGTAATACTTTCTATGCTCTCCCTTGAAATTACAATTCAAGTACAGCTCTATTTTAGGAACATTCTTGGTTAATACACTTATGCTGGAACATAATGCTTTAAATGTGTTTACAATGTTTGTAAGCGTATGTAGTTAAACCTCTATATTTACATAGTTTAGCAGTTGACAAGATTGTCACTTAATCTTTCCAAGAACATTATGAAGGTACTATAAAAATCCTTACTCTGTGAAGGGTAAAACTAATAGTTAAACCAGAGGTGAAGAAGCTGTTTTCTGCCAAGGGCCATTTGGATATTTATAACATCATTTGTGGGCCATACAAAATTATCAATTGAAAATTTGTTTGTTATATTTGGTCAAACATTTAATTAATCCTCCCCTAATGCCTTGGCAGGACCAGACCAAATGATTTTTCTGGCCTTATATGGCTCTCCGGCCAGATGTTTCTCGCCTCTGATAAACAGGTATTTAGAAGCAGGTTCATGTTCTTACCCCTATGCTGGGGAACCTGTTCCAATCTAAATTGTAAAAAGTCATAAAATTTTATAAGGAATTTAGAGAGCTCATGATTAAACTTCTCCATTTTATTAATGAGGGTACTAAATTCTTTTTTTTTTTTTTTTTTTTTTTTTAATATATATTTTATTGATTTTGTACAGAGAGGAAGGGAGAGAGATAGAGAGTCAGAAACATCGATGAGAGAGAGTCATCGATCAGCTGCCTCTTGCACACCCCCTACTGGGGATATGCCCGCAACCAAGGTACATGCCCTTGACCGGAATCGAACCTGGGACCCTTCAGTCCCCAAGCCGACGCTCTATCCATTGAGCCAAACCGGTCCCGGCGGGGTACTAAATTCTTGACCCACTTCTTGGATAGTGCTAAGATGTAAGAATGGGAAAACTGAGATCCTGTGCCTAGCTTGCTTAGTGTGATTAGGAAATCTCCTGCGGATGGGGGGAAAGGAGGTATTTCTTTTCTCACTTTTAAGGTTAGGTGCTTAGATGATCTCTAAAGTGTTTTTAAGCTCAGTACTTATATTTTATTCCTTTCTCATAACTTTTATATTTCATATATATATATATGTATCGGTAATACACAGACACATACTAATATTATACTGCCTTAAACTGTTTTATATTTTAAACTTGGATAGATATGGTAAAGTATGCCTTGTTTTTTTTATTAAGCTCTATAAAAGTATGGCTCTGTTGTACGGTTAGGAACTGTATGGAGAGGTGGGGCACTCTCATCTCTGGTTAGAGTTCATAAAGTAGTGTACCCTTTCTGGAGGGAATCTTGGCAGTCTTTTCAAGAGCCTTAAAAATGATCCTAATCTTTGAGCCACCCAACAATACACTTAAAGGAATTATCTAAGGAAATAATCAGAGCTATGTACCAAGACTTTTCTACAAGATGTTCATCTAAATGTTGTAATACCAGAAAAGTAATCAATAAGAGCTTATTCATAAGATATACTTGCATGTTTTAGAAGGATATATAGTGATGGGAGAAATGCATATGGTAAAATAAGAGAAAAAAGTGGCTACAAAATTGTTAATATGTGTATGTATACAAACACACAAATAGGAATATGCCAAAATAATATTAGAAGAAATGTACCAAAATAATAGTAGCAGTTATTTCTTGCTAATTTAATTATGAATTTTTTTAATTGCATGGATAGACTCCCCAAACTTCAGTATGGTGTCAACTTTATGTCTTTTTTGTAAGGCATTAATCATACCTTTAGAGCAGGGCTGTGGAACGGCCTGCCCATGGCCCACGAAATCATTTGGTCTGCCCCTGCCAAGGTATTACAGGGGAGTTAATTAAATGTTTGACCAAATATAGCAGGCTAATTTTTAAGTTGGTAATTCTGTGTGGCCTGTGAATGATGTTATAAATATCCAAATTATCCTTGGCAGATAAAGGTCCCAACCCTGTTTTAGAGTAACAGTATCTTTGTATATGTGCTATATTTCTGGATTTAGGGCAGGAATTGACATTTGGTTTATATTTAATCTTTATAAATGTTATTTAGAACCTTGGACTATCCATTTTTGTTATTCATAAAAGACACTGCCATTGTCATTACTTTGGGCTGATCCTAGATAACTAGAATAGCACTAGAATAGAATGCTGTGCCCACCTCTTACTACAGTTAACCAAATACAAGTGAGCTTTGACATTCAGAAAGTTATATTCAAGTTAAGCCTTCTAAAACAAATTCCCATAACATGAACTCTTTACCCCCCACTCCCCATTTAAAGATATGTTTTTATTGATTTCAGAAAGAAGAAGGGAGAGGGAGAGAAAGATAGAAATATCAACGATGAGAAAGAATCATTGACTGATTGCTGTCTGGATGCCCCATTCAGGGGACTGAGCCTGCAACCTGGGCAGGTGCCCTGACTGGGAATCAAACCATGACTCCTGGTTTATGGTTCAGTGCTCAACCTCTGAGCAACAGTGGCCAGGCAACATGAACTCTTTTAAATTAACCTCATTATAGATGTAAATAGTATACATTTTTAAGGAAAGGCTGATAGTTTAAATATTATAAATTATTGTATTTTCTGTGGCATAAGCATGGAGTGCTAACATGTATAATATAGCCAACCTAAAAATTGCTTTAAGCTGAGCACCATTAGCTTTCAACTTGATATATTCTGTAGAATAGTATGTGTATATCATTCTACACTGAACAAATGAACACTGTTCACACCAATTACATTTCCAATAGTCATCTCAAAAATAAGTTCTTAGTTGGTAGATGGTAATTATCAGTTATGTACGAAATGCCTATTTTCACTTGGCGCAGTGAATAATTTTATCTAATATACCTAGCTAGTTGTCTATTGAATGCTAGACTTTGGCAGCACTTTCTGAAAACTGGAATTAACCTCAAATACAGAGTTAAATGATAGGATATTTTAATATGTACCAACCTGTTGGGATAATAATTTAAATCAATGATTGCCAAGTTTATGGTTGTAAAGAAGACAATTTGCTTTATGGATAATAACTTGCCACCTTCATATAAACCTGTTTTTCTGGGAGAAAAACCAGACATTTCTGGTTCTTACAACTTCTGCAGAAGTCAGTAGTTGGAACTTAAATTAACTTGATTTGAACTATTAACAGGAAAAGATAAATAACTGGGTCTGGTTGGTACCAGAATAGGAGAATAATTTAGTCTGTATTTATATTTCTCTGCAATTCATACACATAGTTTATTCAAACTGATTTCATCTCAGTGGAGGAGAATGGGATTCAACACCATTTGGAGTCCATACAGATTTTTCAGTAATTGTACATAAATGGGATAATGATATCTATTGGGTATCTTAAAACCCTACTGATTTAATACTGGAGATTTACAGGATTATCTATCTATATAAAAGCCCAGCAACCATTATGGTGGATCGACCAGAATGACTGGTCAAGTTGATGCGCACTGACTACTAGGGGGCAGATGCTCAATGCAGGAAATGCCCCCTGGTGGTCAGTGTGCTCCCATAGCAGGAGCGTTGCTCAGCCAGAAGCCAGGCTCAGGGCTGGCAAGCGCAGTGGCAGTGGCAGTGGCAGTGGCAGAAGCCTCTCCTGCCTCCACAACAGCACTAAGGAGCTCTGAGCCAAGCAGTAAGGAGCAAGCAGGTGGGCGGTTAGGAGCGAGGGGTCCTGGGTTACGAGAGGGATGTCTGACTGCTGGTTTAGGTCCACTCAGGCCTAAACCAGCAGTCGGACATCCCCCAGGGGTCCCGGATTACAAGAGGGAACCGGCCGGTCAGAGGGACACCTCTCCCCCCATGCATGAATTTTGTGTATCGGGTCTTAGTAGAATAATATCTTGGGTAATTATCAGATGTCACAGGGAAAAGTAAAACAGGGAAGAAAGATGAAAAGGGTGGGAAATAAAAGAATATGAGGAAATTGGAGATTTTACTCATTGAAACAAGTATGAAGAAGATGAGTTAAAAGAAGAATAAACAAAGGAAAGAACCAAGGTGAAATAGTGTTACATACAAGAGAATGAAGAAAAGAGGGGGGGAAAAACACCCCCAGGTTTTCTGAGTAGTCTGAACTAGTTCGGTAATAACTAGTTTTTGAGAATATCACCTTAGACTGAAAACTGAACTTTCTGAGTAGGTGGGCCTTCCAAGCTGGTGGACCTTCTATACTAGCTTTATTTTGCCTTGTTTACTAGGAATCTGATTAGAAATATCTGGAGGGAAATTTCTAATTAGTCTATATGGATTCATAGTTAACTTTTGTATTGTGTTTGCAAGAGCTACATAACAATTACATAAGCTATTTAATTTATTATTTTTTTAATCCTTACCCAAGGATATGTTTATTGATTTTTTTTTTTTAGAGAAATAGAAACATTGAATGTGCCCCAACTAGGGATCGAACCCACAACCTTTGTGGTGTATGGGATGATGCTCCAATCATCTCAGCCACCTGGCTAGGGTAGATAAACTATTTTTAGACTCAGAAATATGCAGTATCTTAATTTTAATTTTTTTTTTGAGATATTGGAAATCTTAATCTTACTTTGTCCTGTTTTGATTAAGTAAGTTATGAAATGGTCTGTAAAAGCCAGAATGAAGTGTAATAACACACTGACATAAAGTACTTAAAAGCTTTGTAAATAATTTTCACATATTATTACTTTTCAAAACAGTTGTACAATGAGGAAAGAATCTAGTATGTGTAAATGTTTTGTCAAAGGTCACAGATTAAGAGCCAGACAAATATAGTATGTCAGTCTCCTCACAGACCGGTATTCAGAGATTCTGAATAATATATTTTTTAATTTGAATATACTATTCCAGATTAAGCCTTTGTAACGCTTAGCATATTTAATATTTCTGATGTTTTGCTTTTTTAGCTCAGTATGGTTTTCTTATAATTGGCTATCCTCTTTAGTTTTGTTTTCTTTTTTTGCCAACTTTTTCTTTTTCATTTTACTTTATTGATATTTATTTACTTATTTATTTTAAATAAATTTTCATCAATTTCAGAAAGGAAGGGAAAGGTAGAGAGATAGAAACATCAATCAGCTGCCTCCTGCATGCTCTCCATTGGGGATCAAGCCTGCAACCCCGGGCATGTTCCCTGACTGGGAATCGAACTGAGACCTGGTTCATAGGTCCACATTTAACCACCGAGCCATACTGGCCAGGCTACTTTGTGGATTTTTTAGAGAAAGGGAGAAACATTGATTGGTTGCCTTCTGCCTGCTCCCCCACCAGGGATCAAACCTGCAATCTGGTTTTGTGCCCTGACTGGGTATTGAACAGGCCACCTTTTGGTGCAATAGGACAACACTCCAACCAACTGTGCCACACCAGCCAGGGCTCTGCCAACTTTTTAATTGTGAAAATTTTCAAATATTCAGAAAAAATATCCTTAATTACTTATTAGATCTTTATTAAGATTCAAGAAAGCATTATTAATGGTTCTCATATAAAATAGAATACACGATACTACTTGAAAATGAGCTTAATTAGTGTGCTTAAAGGAAGTGATTTAAAAAGGAAAAAAAGTGATCCCTTTTATTCTAAGCATTGTTCCAAGAGAAGATTGGTATCTCAGTGTAGTAGAGCTTCTCATATTTAGCTTTGTCTGTGAACTCAATTTCAGTATTTGTTATCTAGTTACTTGTTAGGTATTTGGATACTGCTTTGAAATTCCTGAGTTCAGAGATGCCTCAAAAGGGAGTGGAAAGCCCTAACTGGTTTGGATCAGTGGATAGAGTGTCAGCCTGCAGACTCAAGAGTACCAGGTTCAATTCCGGTCAAGGGCATGTACTTTGGTCCTGCAGGAGGCAGCTGGTCGATGTTCCTCTCTCATCAATGTTTCAAACGTTCTTCCTTTCTGTAAGAAAATCAATAAAATATATTTTAAAAAAGGGATGAGGGAGAGTGGAAATTTGGTTTAAATATGTAAGATATGAAGTATAATATATTGGTTTTTCTTTTTGTTCTTAATGGGATTTAGGAAGAAACCATGGGTAATATTTGAACAACTTTATATTGCTATCAACCAATGAAATTTGAAAGTTTTATAGGAATGTTTCTTTTAATAAATAGGTTTTTATTAAAATTAACTTTTGCTTAATGAATAAATGAACACCTTTTGCATTATAATGATTTTGGGTTGATTTTTAAAAACAAAGGACTTGTAAGAGGGAGAAGTCTTAACACACACAGGTTAGCTTTAATATCTATTTTATGGCTCCATTCCTTTGTATTAGCTTTTCCATTTTTAATATTTTGTTTTATATTTAATAGAGACTGTTGAAGCTATATCTATATAACCATTTCTGGTAGAATTGTTAATGTAGTTTTCCTTTAGTGGAGATACCTTGAAAATTTGCTTAAAACTAAATCTGTGGTTCTGTTATACAACTGTGTATTTGTAAAAGAGTGAATTTTACTTACATAAATGAAAAAGTATATTTAAACTATAAATATATCAGAAAAACATAGTTGAAAGACAAAGAGGTAGTAGACAACAAGGTATATATTCATTTACTTTCGTTGTTGCTAAAAAACTTGGGAACTTTTTGCCCTGATCAGTGTGGCTCAGTTGATTGGTCCTGTACACTAAAAGATCGCAGGTTCAATTCCCAGTCAAGGCACATATTTTGGTTGGGGTGCATTTGGCTATGGGATTAATGTTTCTCCCTCCCTCTCTTCCTCTCCCTTCCTCTTTCTAAAAATCAATAAGCATGTCCTTGGGTGAGGATTTAAAAAAATAACAAAACTTGGTAAATATTTAATTGTTAGGAGAACAGATTTTGGTGCTTCAAAGTTGAGACCTTTTGATATCCAGAAACATAGTAAAAAAAAGAAATGAGTCTTGGGAAACTTGGTTGCCTTTATACACTTAATTTGACATTGGTTAAGTCAAAATTTATGACTGAACAATAATTTTGTTTACATAGTTTCTTGATGTTAGTAGAGCTTATCTTCTCTATTAGGAAAATTAGCCCCAAAAAGAGGAGCTATGTGCTTTAGTTTTTTCAAAGGGGTAAGCTTTATTGATTTCTTCAGATTTTATGTGTTAGAAAATTCTAAATTTAAGAAAATTCTATAAATTCCTTTACTGTAAAGCATACTCTTCAGGTAGTGGGACTAAAATCATACTGTGTATTTTCATTTAAAACTTTTAGTTTTTACTCAGAGAGGAAGGGCGGAAGGAAAGTTGGGAGAGGGAGCGAGAGAGAAACATCCATTGGTTGCCTCCCTCATATACCCTTTGGTGTATGGCACCACGCACCAACCAATAACCACACCAGACAGGATTTTATTTAAAACTTTCCTGGCAGTAAACTTGCCATGGTTTCTTGGATTCGAATATAATATTATGTCTGTTTCCTCTAAAAGTCAGCTATGAAAGTGGTCACATATTTTGTCATAGAGAAAATTTTGAGTATAAAACTAATTGATGAGAAAGTAAAAGTATTTAAAGTGAACAAAAATAAGAATCTTTAAATTATAAACTAAAATTTGCATGCTGTATTATTAAAAATGGAATAATAGGGTCTATCATAATTTTGATGCGATTTATAAAAAAGGGACTTTGCAAAGAGTAATTTTTTTTCTCTGGTTCATTTTAAGAGTTGTAAGTTGATTATGGCTTTGAGATGACTGTTTATTATTTCTAAATTTTCCTCTGTGTGTCATTTTCCTTTTTTACTTTCATCATACTTAATTGCCTTAAAATTTTTTTTGGCTCCTATTGCAATATCCTCTGTTTTCTTCAAAGTTTCTCTTTGCCATGATTGCTCTTTTTCTCCTCCTCATCCCAACCATGCATTCTTTTCCTTCTTTCCTTCCTTCCTTCCTTCCTTCCTTCCTTCCTTCCTTCCTTCCTTCCTTCCTTCCTTCCTTCCTTCCTTCCGTATTATTTAATATGCTTGAATAGGATCCACTGGAAATATTAACCTTGCCAGGATAAGTAAAACCTGCTAATTTCCTATTTTCACTGCCCACTCCAAAATCTGGCCTTAGCATAGAATTCATAGGTGAAAGATAACAGAAGTGATAAAGTGAGGAACCAGGACTAGGATCGGAGGATATTCAAGTGTTCCCTCCTGACTAGAGTCAGTGTTTTATAGCTAGCACAACAGTCTTCATGGCTATTCTCTTCCCAATGCTTTTCAAAGGTGGTATGATTTGTCTCACAATAGTTCCCGAAAAATCAGCTCACACATTTGCCATAAGACACTAAATTTGACAGAATAATCTTTGCTTTAGTTCTACATACTAGTATATTAGTATGTCTTTCATAACTTAACATAAAACCATAAACTGATTACCGTAGCCCTGCAAGCTCAGCTTATCTTTTAAATACTATTTATCTTCTGGATTGTAACTCTAATTGTGACTCTTAAAATTACTGTTAAAAATTATTTACTTATTTTTTTATTATAAGATGGCCTTCTGAATGTTAGACCCTGTTTTTTATTACTTTGGTGGTAACACTGTGTGTGTGTGTGTGTGTGTGTGTGTGTGTGTGTGTATCCCTAACTACAACTGAAAGAGGACATTTATAGCTCTATTTAAAAATTTTAGGATAGAAGTTTTAAAACATTCATATAAAAATAAGCTTTGCATTGAGCTTTTGTTTACATATATACAGTACAGTAGATATTTACTGTACTATAAATGAAAAAAATTTAAGATACTAATTCAAATAACAAGATAAATCTATTACATGTTAACAAATAATTTGTGAAAAACAACTTTTTTGAGACATTTGTGAGAAGAGTGGCATTTGGGAGAAGGTCTCTTTTATGAATTACTGTTTATTATTTTTTTATTCTTTACCAGAGTAAGGATATTTTTTCTATTGATTTTTAGAGAGTGGATGAGAGGGGAAGGGGAAGAAGAAGAAAGGGAGAGAAGGGAGAGAGAGACACAATAATGTAAGAGACACATCAATTGGTTGCCTCCCACATACTCCAAGCAGGAAGGAGGGGTTGAACCTGGAACCTGCAACCCAGTGTATGTGCCTTTGTCTGGGAATCGAACCTTGACCCTCGGGTGTGCAGGCCTATGCTTTAACCATTGAACCACTTGGGTGAATTACAGTTTAATTGAAAACATCTGGAGTCTTTCCTCTGCTGTATTTTTTTTTTTTTTTTCTCCCTGAAATAAAGAAAATAAAATCTGGCCTTGCACAGATATGTAGATGGTGAGGGGAAGAATATTTTAATAGCCTTTTCTGATAATTGGGGATATTTGGTACTGTACCATAAATCAACAAACAGTAGTTTCTTAAAGGTTAAGTTGCAGTATGGAATCTGAAATCATATATTTTTTAATGATTTTTTAATATTTGTTTTTTTACCCATGTGTAATTTATAACATGCATTGGTGAATGAACTTGTTCACTGTGTTGTGCAAATCTTAACATATTTTATCATATAGTAATCTTCCCACTAAAAAAACTCCCATAGTTATTATCACCATTTTTCTCACTAAACGTCTTTAATTAATGGGAAGTTACCAAGCTTTTAAAGGACAAACCTTTTCCAAAGGTTTAGTTTTCACCAAAAAACTCAATTTTTATCATTGGGAAGAAATACTGTTTTTTCCCTTGAAGTGATAAGCTCATTTTATTCATTTTCAAGAAGATATCTGCCAGATAACTAAATTGAAATGGCTATAGTTTTATTACTTGTTCTTTCAAGTAACAATGGTGTTTCATGACAAAAACAGTTGGTTCATTTCAGCTTGCAACTCAGTCACATGAGCGGTTTTCCTCCAGGCGATTATCTGCTGGTATGTAGCAGAAATGCTGTGTGTTTACTTCCTATTTTATCATACAAGGATCAAGATTTAATAAAATGAATACTTATTTTTGCTTCATCAAGAACATTCTTAAATGAAACTGGCTATACCCCCATTTTGATGTGGTGGTGAGAGGAAGACAGACTCAATGTACAGTTCGGTACTATGTATTGCCTTGATTCCTGCTAAGTTTCCAGCAGCCTCACCATTGCTTTTACAGTGCAGTGGTTAACACGGTGCCAAAAAGCAAGTAACATCTCAGTATTATTATGAAAATAGTATTGACCTAACGATGCCTTGAAAGAATCTTAGTGATACCCAGGTTTCTGTCCACCACATTTTGAAAACTGGTGCTCTAGATAGTAAAAGATGGCTTTGATTACTGCTCTGCTATTTTAAAAATGCATTTAATTCTCTAAGGAAGAATGAATTGCAACTCTCTCATTTTATGTCTTTACTTATCATTTTAATAATTGTAATTTTGTCTTTGAAATAGGAAATATGCCATTATTATATTTTTTTTACTGACTTTAGAGAGGAAGGGAAGGGGAGAGGTAAAAACATCAATGATGAGATAATCATTGATTGGCTGCCTCCAGTACAACCCCCTCCTGGGGATCGAGCCCACAGCCTGGGCATGTGTCCTGATCAGAAATCAAACCTTGACCTCCTGGTTCATAGGTCGATGCTCAACCACTGAGCCACACTGGCGGGACAAAAATGTCGTTTAAAAATAAGTCTGTAGGAGAATACATGCTTGGCTTTATATTTCTGTGCTGCTTTCTTTTAAATAGCACCTTTTATAATTGTGGGCCCAGACTAAAGAACTCATTCTATTCAGACACTGAGTAGCTTTGTTTCTGACAGTAGTGGTCAGCTCTGTTTTAAAACAATCACTTGGGTGCTGCTGGCTCAACTTGCAGTTGTCCTAGTCCTAACCCTATCCCAGCCAAAGCCTTGTTGGAAAGCCCACACAAAGGCCTTGTGTCCAGGGAGCCCTTCTAATAAGGAGTGTGTTCTCATCCCAGCAGATTAAATCTGCTTTGGTGTGCATTCCCTTCCCAGATTTCTTATTTCCTTTGTTTGCCCTGTTATTTCAGTGAAAGGTTATTTTTAATATATATGAATATAGTTTCTTCTAATTATTACATAATGCAAGTGGAGGGGATTACTGGAATAAAAAAAAATGTTTATTTCTCTATGGTAGGATGTGATGGAGCTGCTTGAAGAAGATCTTACGTGCCCAATCTGCTGCAGTCTGTTTGATGATCCTCGAGTTTTGCCTTGCTCTCACAACTTCTGCAAAAAATGCTTGGAAGGGATCTTAGAGGGGACTGGGCGGAACTCATTGTGGAGGTCATCTCCATTCAAGTGCCCCACATGCCGTAAGGAAACTTCAGCCTCCGGAGTCAATAGCCTGCAGGTTAATTACTCCCTGAAGGGTATTGTGGAGAAGTATAACAAGATCAAGATCTCTCCAAAAATGCCAGTGTGCAAAGGACACTTGGGGCAGCCTCTCAACATTTTCTGCCTGACTGACATGCAGCTGATTTGTGGGATCTGTGCTACACGTGGGGACCACACCAAACATGTCTTCTGCTCTATTGAAGATGCCTACGCTCAGGAAAGGGACGCCTTCGAGTCCCTCTTCCAGAGCTTTCAGACCTGGCGCCGGGGAGATGCTCTTTCTCGTTTGGATACCTTGGAAACTAACAAAAGGAAATCTCTACAGTTACTGACTAAAGATTCAGATAAAGTGAAGGAGTTTTTTGAGAAGTTACAACACACATTAGATCAAAAGAAGAATGAAATCCTGTCTGACTTTGAGACCATGAAACTTGCAGTTATGCAAGCCTATGACCCAGAGATTAACAAACTCAACACCATCTTACAGGAACAACGAATGGCCTTTAACATCGCTGAGGCCTTCAAAGATGTGTCAGAACCAATCATATTTTTGCAACAGATGCAGGAATTCAGGGAAAAAATAAAAGTAATCAAGGAAACTCCTTTACCTCCCTCTAATTTGCCCACAAGCCCTTTAATGAAGAACTTTGATACCAGTCAGTGGGAAGACATAAAACTAGCAGATGTGGATAAACTTTCTTTGCCTCAAGACACTGGCATACTCATTGGCAAGATTCCCTGGAGCTTTTATAAGTTTGTAGTAGTCATTCTGCTTGGCCTTTTCATTTTCTTCAGTCTATTCCTAGAATGGCCTTTATTTGATGAGTTCTCAACCTGGAAAGACCATCTTTCACATTTCAGTTCCTATCTGACTAAGTCTCCTGATTTTATAGAACAATCAGTTTTTTACTGGGAACAGGTGACAGATGGGTTTTTCATTTTCAGTGAAAGATTCAAGAATTTTACTTTGGTGGTGCTGAATAATGTGGCAGAATTTATGTGCAAATATAAACTATTATAAAATCTGTTTTAAGTGCATAGTTCTCTGTTTTTTGTTAGACATTTGTAAGAGAACAAAGTGGTAGTTCAGATTTGGTCAAAGATCCAGTCAGATACTTTCCTTCAAAAGTAATAACTTAAAAATGCCTTTCAAATTAGGTAGCATAAAGATAAAAGTGAAATTTAATTGTACAGTCCTGAACCCTCCTTCCTTTTTAAAGAGTGCTTTTGAAATAAGTATCATTACTTCCCAATATTGTGTTTATGCTATGTAAAAAGGAGAGGTGAAAGAGCACATGGTGTAATACTATATTGATGAGGTAATGTAATAGTGATTGTACCTAATAAAGACTACTCTTGTAAAGCAACTTTTTTTTTTTTTTTTTTTAAGGAAAGAAACAGGTGGATTGGATTTCCAGATTTTTCTGCCAAGGGTAGACTTTCTTTTTTGCTAAAGTGTAAATCATATAAAGTGCAAATAAAATGCGGCATTTTCTAGTGATGTGTGTACATTTTTAAGAGGATGGAGATTTTATTTTTTATTATTTTTAAAAATATATTTTATTGATTTTTTACAGAGAGGAAGGGAGAGAGATAGAGAGCTAGAAATGTCGATGAGAGAAACATCGACCAGCTACCTCTTGCACACCCTCTACTGGGGATGTGCCCGCCACCAATGTACATGCCCTTGACCGGAATCGAACCTGGGACCTTGCAGTCCGCAGACGGACGCTCTACCACTGAGCCAAACCGGTTTCAGCAAGAGGGTGGAGATTTTAGCTTGCCCTTTTCTCCTGAGGTATTATAAATTTATCACTAAAGGAGTTTGGTGATAAACTACAGAAGTGTTGGGTGGCTGTACAAGTGAAAGCATAGGTTAAAAAAAGTAACATGGAAAAAGCAGGAAATGGGAAAGCCTCCTTTTACTGACAGCTAAGTGTGGGTTGTCCCAAAGTATCCTGGCAACCATACAACAAAGCAAACCACTTGCTTGAAGAATTTAAGAGTAGTAAGACTTGACAATAGAGAAGACAATCTGTCAGCTACTATAAAGTACAAAGTAATTATTAAACATTAATGCTGTCCAATCTGTTCACATGAGGTAAAGATACCCTATCTTTCAAAGAATACTTAATTTCCTTATTAAGAATTCAAGGAAAACAAGAGTGAGCTTATCTTAGAACTCTGTCTAGTATAACTTACATCTGTCATGGAACAAGACATTTCTTTGAAAGCTCAGAGTGTCTTTACCCCAGTCCTTTAATTTGGTTGAGAAGAGGTAATACAAGGGGAATAGGAAAAAAAGATGACAATGAAATTTAAAGTACAGAAGAATCATTTTAGTTATGAGAAGAGTCAAGTTAACTTGCTAGTTGAGGTAGTGGCTGTCTCATCCTTAGCCATTTGTGATTGAAATTGCTATAGTGATAAGAAATGACAATGTTTCTCTATAAATCTGAACCACTGCCATGAGGATTCAGTGGAAAAACAGTCTGGGAGAAGGAATACTTTTCTGCTCCCATTATTATTTTTTTTTAAATATAAATTTACAGTAGCTTTTCATGGAGAATTTTTTATGGATTACAGGAAAGGGATCTATTTGACACCTATCCTTAAATATTGTCACTTTTTCTTAAACTGTCCACAGTGTCTCATCTGTTGCTTTTTTATTTTGTGTACTGTAAGTTCCCAAGCAACTCAAATTTGCAAACACAACTATGGATACACTATTTGCTTTACAGTAGTTACCTGGAAATCTAGGTCTTTGTTTTTTGTTATTTTCTCTCCACGTATTAATCATATAGAGCTAGCAACATTTATGGTTAGAGTTTGATTTTCAAGTTCTTAAGTTTGTGGCGGGAGGTTTGTAGCCTAATCCGAGGCAAGGGGAGAATGAGCAGTCAGGAACTGGTCACTCTGAATGTGGGAGGGAAGAGATTCACAACAAGATTTTCTACCATAAAGCAGTTTCCTACCTCGCGGCTAACACGAATGTTAGATGGCAGAGACCAAGAATTCAAGATGGATGGTGGCCAGATTTTTGTGGACAGAGATGGTGTTTTATTTAGTGTCATCTTAGATTTTATGAGAACTCAACGGCTTATATTACCTATTGATTTTTCAGACTATCTTAGGCTTCAGAGAGAGGCTCTTTTCTATGAACTTGATCCTCTGGTTGATCTCTTAAACCAAGAACTCCTGCTACAGCCGAGACCTGCTCTTATGCAGGTGTATTTCCTAAGCTGAAACACTCAAACTTTTTTCAGGGTGTTTGGCTCTTGCAGCAAAACAATTGAGATGTTAACTGGGAGGATTACAGTGTTTATAGAACAACCTTCAGCACCAGCCTGGAGCAGTAACTGTTGCCCTCCTCAGATGACCTTACTTCAGCTGCCTCCACAAAGACCTCCTTACCATGACCTGGTTTCCAGTGTGGCTCGGACATCACTGATAACCAACCTGGAGTCAGGTATTTTGTATTTGTAACATCTCTCTTCTATATCAGTTCCTGATGTTTCCCCTCAAAACTGAGAGTTTCTCATGCCTACAACTTTCCTGGGAATAAATTATGACTCATTGTTTTGGAGAAACCAGTTGAGTTGGGCAGAATGACCAGATGATGATTATCCAAACTGGGATACTTTTCAGAGTGAAAGAGGGTTTTGTTATTATGAGGGACAATAGGAATAAACAAAGACTATCCAGGAAAAACTGGGACTGTGGCCACTAAAGTTGTAGGAAGAAATAATTTTATAGAAAATGTTCCATTGCTAGTAAATTTGGCTTAGGAATAAAACTTTTTTTTGTTTAACCCCCAATAATGGCTGGCATACAGTGAAGGCTCAACCGTTTATCCTGATCTCCTCATCCTTTATGTTTTTTCAGGCCTTATGATCTGACTACTGATTTTTCTCCATTCTACTTTATTTTTAAACACCATTAAGGCAGATAATCCATGGCAAATATGGTATCCTTTTACATCTTTGGTACTCTTACACAACTCAAACTATTGGGATAGGCCGTCAGTATGTTAAGGATAATTGCTCTTGAGTCAATTACTTTATCCCCTTACTGTTCTTGACTAGACCCTTTGGCTAATTTCCACTCTGCTATCAGTATCTTTTTTCCCCTTAAAATTTTCTTAATATTGTCCCACCATTATTTTACTAGCTGTGAAAATTGGCTTCGATTTTTAGGAGGAAGAAAAAGTCTGCATATGTTTTTTAACTTGTAGTATTTAACATAAAATTACTTTTTTTGGACATAATGATAGGCATATTGGGGGATATTTTCTTCAGTAGAAGCTATCAGGAACTATCAATGTTGGCCCATCTACAAGCCATCCCTCAGTCTTGCAACTGGAGAACATAGAGCAGTATAATGCTTAACTTTTTATACTTCATAATTCCTGCCCTTGCAAAGAGGTTGAAATGTCATTTTGGGAGAATAGAGCCAGTTAAAGTAATAGGCTGATTGTGAAGAAAAGTAAGACCCTCTCATCTCAAATGGTTTTAAGATACCTCTATGCACAACATTCTTTTCATTGGTGGGGCACTAACATAAATAGGAAATGACCAGTTTTTTTGTTTTTAAATTTTGAGTGATTAAGATCTTTGAGGATCCTTTTTGAAAAAGAGATCATAAGGAAACCTAAGAAAAAATGGTATTATTGGTTTTAGAAGAAACATGCAAGGTAAAAAAAGATATCCTGGAAATACTTAAATGCTCTTTAAAAACTATGCAGTTGAAGAAAATAATTGTAATCTTGAAAAACAAGATTAGAAACTCAGGTTGGGATATCCTTGAATGTACACAGTATTAAGTGGTTTCCCCTTTGTTATTAAAGTGTTCGTGTTTTAGAAATATTACAAAATGTTTTCATCTTAATGTGAGAATGGTATTATTTAAATTTCCAAAATAGCTAATTCCCAAACTAAAAGCTAGTTTTAAAAGTTGAAAGGTTTTCTTTATCCTCAAATAGTACTCTTTTCAGTTGAAGTTCAGAATTTTTTCTATCCCAGAAGTGTTTGATTTTATTTTTATACTAGGGGCCCATTGGGCTAAGTGTCCCTTAGCCCAATCTGCACTCTCTCCAATCTGGGAGTCTCTGTCTTTGCAATTAGATGAGCGAATTGTCTGAGACCCCAACCCAGTTTGGTTTGATGTTTTACTTAAGTCTCTCACCTTTGTTTTCCCTCCATCCCCCACCACAACAGTAACTTGCTCCAGGCTCACTTTGTCTAGTGTCTAGGAGATCCATCTGCCACCAGAACTATGATTCCCAGCATTCCTGGTGCTCCCCATGCTCTGAGCTCCTACTTCTGGTCCTGGGGCTGCCACCACAACTACTATTTCCAGAATTCCTGGTGCTCCCCGCGCTCTTGGTTTTCCCTTCCTGTTCTGTCTCCACCCCAGGGCCTCCCACTCTGCCAAGTCCTCCAAGCCGCCAGCTCTCCCTCTCTGCTCTCTGTATGGCAGGTTGGGGAGCCAAGTTCCCCAAGCTGCTCAACTCTTCGCTGGCTCTCCCCCGCTCTGCTCTCTGCCTCGTGTCTGTGTATACAAATTAACCCACCATATTTGTTGGATTAATTTGCATACTCACTCCTGATTGGCCGGTGGGTGTCGTAGAGGTACAGTCAATTTCCATGTTTCTCTCTTATTATATAGGATTATAGTGCCAAAGTAGAGACAGATAACCTGAATAAGGTGACATTATTAGAATTTCAGATGAAATTTCAGATGACTAGATGAAACCTCCAGCCTTAAAAGGTCCACCTTAGAATGACTGTCTAGCTGGCAATCATTTTTATTTCTTGCTCACTCCCTGGTCTGAATCTGTCCATTCAGAGTTTTTGTTTTGTTTTGTTTTTAATATATTATTGATTTTTACAGAGAGGAAGGGAGAGAGAGAGCTAGAAACGTCAATGAGAGAGAACCATCAATCAGCTGCGTCCCACACACCCCCCACTGGGGATGTGCCCGCAACCAACATACATGCCCCTGACCGGAATCAAACCCGGGACCCTTCAGTCCTCAGACTGACTCTCTACCACTGAGCCAAACTGGTTTCGGCCATTCGGTTGTTTTTTGAAGGTGGAAAGTGGAGGAGAATAAGCCTGAATGGCTTCTAGGAGTCTGGTATACCATTCAGTTGTTTGGTATGTTCAACTAATGTAATTTACTACTCTCAGTTTTGTTAACAGATTTCTCATTTATCTCTCAAGTTCACAGTACTAGAAATGAAATACTTGGCTTGCATCTTGCAAATGTGACAACATTATCAAGCTTAAGTTATGGTCACAGGATTCTAGACCATAGAATCCCAGTAGCCTTTTATTATTTTTTAAACTGGGTTAAATGGAAAAATGTAACTGCCTTTTAAGTTTTTAAAATACATTTTGTTTTCTATTTTTCATCGGTTTCTCCTATCCTTTTCTGGTGCTGTGAAATCTGACATTTCTTAATTTGGCTTCAGAGAAAATTAAGTACTTTGGCTCAGTGATTTCTTGCAAGTGCATTCCACTTTGTTATAACCTACAATATACTATTTGTATCTTTATTTTGTGAGATGCTCTATAATTTTTTCTCATTGAACAATGTTTCTAGGCTATATAATTAAGATCTGGGACTTGGGGGGTAGATGGAATGATTTACTAAGGTTAAAAATTTACTATATCAGGCATAACAAACATTAAAAAAAAAAATCCTCACCTGAGGATATTTTTTAAATTGCTTTTTCAGAGAGAGTGGAGGGGAGGGAGTGAAATATATGATGTGAAAGAGACACATTGATTGGCTGCTTCCAACATCTATTGGCTGGTTCTGACCAGGACCGGAGCCGGGGATCAAACCTGTAACCCAGGTACATGCCATTGACCAGGAATGGAACCTGTGACCCTTCAGTCCGTGGCCTGACACTCTAATCCCTGAGCCATACTGGCCAGGGCAATAAACTTTTTTGGTATGTGTTGTACTATGTAGTTTTATAATTCTTACATTTTATTATTGAATTGCTTTCTTTGACTAGAATGAGCTTCTAAATGTGAACTACAATAAGTCACTCTCTTTCAATCATAATTAAAAGGAGGCTAGGGATGTCCCCAAGGCTCTTTTTATCCCATAAAACTACAGATAGTTTAAGTTGCAGCCTAGAAATAATTTAAGTTGGCCTCTTCTTCCCATCTCATAAACAAATGGTGGGAGGAAACAAAAACATTAAAATAAAAGAGTAATAGAGCTATATCTATTGAATATGTTATATTGACATTATTAAAGCCAATATATAACCAATCTGAAAAGTTCAGATACATTTTTCTATAATTATTTGGATTGATTCTATCAAGTTTCCCAGGAAATAGCCAGAGGCCTTTGACCCCATGTTTTGCTTTGCAATATTAGATAGTTATTGAGTAAAAATTGACAATAAAGTCTTCTTGATATTTTATATCTATAAAATTTACCTGGAGAAAATATTTTTGATAGGAATAAATCATAAAAGAAAATGTGTAATATCAGTGCTGGTAAATTAAATCTAAGGGGAAGATTGTAAATGTATAAAATGTTCATTATAATGACTAAATCAATTAATTAATTTTAATTAAAACAATGTTTAGTAAATGTAATTGTTTGACCAAATTGTTTGCTCCAGAAAATAGTTTCTCAATGAAAATTCATCAGTGCAGGTTACATTCCTAAGTGTAGAATTAAAATGACTTTGGAAATCATAGTAAGATATCTACTTTCAGTACCCTGAAATTACTGATGTGGATTTATAAATGAAGGGTCAAAACAAAATCTGATAAAAATGGTATGATGCATTTATGTGTGGTTGTAAGTAAAATTTGTGTTTAGTTTTAAAGAGATGCTTTATAACTAAAAGTGTGGGGTTTTGTTTGTTTGTTTTGTTTTGTTTTGTGTGTTTTCTAGGTACGTTTCTATAAAACCTGATAGTCGAAAATTGGCCAATGGAACTAATGTCCTCGGCTTACTCATTGACACTTTATTAATGGAAGGCTTCCTTCTGGTCAGTAATAGAACGGTATCATCTGAAGACAAAACTGAATGCTATAGTTTTGAAAGGATAAAAAGACCTGAAGCTCTCGCCATGAACAAGACTGTGAAACCAGTGGTTGCCATCATGCCAGCGCAATCTCAGAAAAATAAATGAGTTTTTTGTTCTCTTTTAGAATAAAGGGAAATTGCCATTTTCTTATCTCCTGCTATACCATCTCTGGGCAAGCACACCTCAACAGTGCTTAAACCACTCTGTCTGCTTGCTGCTTTCTGAACAACACTGAGCACTTGGTGCTTTGCCACATATTCCTTTACCTTCAGTGCCTCTTTCCATTTCTCTTTTTCATGAACATTTATACAACTTTCAAGACTGGGTTCTGGAATCATGCTGATTGATTTTTAATCCCAGCTTAATCACTTACTAGCTAATGGCTTGGGCAAGTAATTTAACTTATTTGTGCCTCAACTTCTTCATCTATCAAATGAGGATAATAAATATATATTTTATAGGATATATGAGGATTAAAGAAGATAATATACTCAACACATGTCCTGACATATGGTAAGCACTCAGTAACTATTAGTGATGATGGTGATGATGAAGATGGCTCCCTTTCCTTTGTATAGACTTATATGCCATTATAAAAACAAATTTTTCTCACTTGAATATGAACTTCATCTACTCAATAGTGTTAACATTACTAAGTGTAAAGTACTGTGCTAAATATTTAGTGAGAGGAATAATATATGTTACTAATTAGCATCTACATTTGATCAAAACCTTTTTGAATAACTTCTGCTAACACTTAAATACACATATACTTTGACTTAGTCATTCTTATAGGAATTCTTATATATGTATCATTTTAAATAGGATGAACATCTAGAAGAGGAATCATTAAGTCAAAGAGCACCAAGTACTTTGTATAAAGGATTAAAAAACCATAGTGGAAGCAGTTGAGCACCATTTTAAAAAGTACAATTAACTCATTCAAAAACACCTGTTAAACATTTATTAGACACTATACTAAGCTTTCAGGATTAAAAAAAATGAGTAAGAAAGAAATTCTTATTCTCAAGGACATCACATTCAACTGATAATTTACATCATCATAACAGCAAAAGATTAGAAATACACTCAAAGTTCATTAATAGGGTATGGGTAAATTATGGTTCATACAATGAAATACTATGCAACTCTCAGAATAGGACAACAGTTCATAAACTGATAAGGATTGTCAAATATTTATAAGGTGAAAAAAGGTACAGAAATATGTATAATGTTGAAAAGATATATTTCTACTTTATAGTTTCCATTTGTGAATATATATATATTCATTTTCTTATATATCCATGAAATTGTCACCAAAGATCCAGGTCATCTGTGGAGAGGGAACTGGGTGAGTGGGGTTTAGGCATGGGAGAAAGGCTTATTTTTCACCAGACCATATAAAAGTATTATCTATTTTTTTTTTTTTAAAGGAAGAGCCATACCTGAAAGACAGTATGCAGAGTAAGGGGGAGTATTATGGCATATTATGGTCCATTACCTCACACTGACACAAATTTTACTCTACCACCCTTCCTGAGAAACTTCTCCACTTAGTGAAAAAATGTATTTCAGACATTTTTAGTAATTACTTACAGATATGTGTACTATGTTGTAGGGAAGAAATAAATTTTATATATTTTTATTGATTTTTTTTACAGAGAGGAAGGGAATGGGATAGAAAACTAGAAATATCGATCAGCTTCCTTCTGCACACTCCCCATCGGGGATGTGCCCGCAACCAAGGTACATGGCCTTGACCGGAATCAAACCTGGGACTTTTCAGTCAGCAGGCCAACGCTCTATCCACTGAGCTAAACCAGTTTTGGCAACAAATAATTTTTAAAAATATTTTCTTAACAGCACCTGAAAAGATTATGTATAATATAAAAGTGCAAAATACTTGAAGACTAGTAATGTTAAGGTTAGCAATTGAAAATAATGACCCAAATAAGAAAAAAGCTTTATGAACCAAGTGTTTTGATTTTGGTGTCATTCTCTTTTCTGCAGAAAAGCCAACTTAGTTGTTTTAGTATGTCATTTTAGTTGTGAGGATGATGTGTTTGGTCTGGTTCCCTTGCCAGCACCATATTCTAGGGCACAATATTTCTATTCTGTTAAGTTTTTGACATGTATGTGATTTGACTAGTTAAGTATAGTTGATATGGCTGTATATATAACACTGTTTAATTCTCTATAGTGCTTTGCTAGTAAGATTATTAAAAACTGGTAACTGGTTAAAATACTGAAACAAAAAATATTGTAACAGGGAATATTTAAACTGCTATTAATGTGTTTTTAGTCATTCACATTTGCAGAAAACTAGTTTGATGAGAAATGTTATTAATGCACTAATAGAAACATATTACCTGTGGAAACATAAAATATACATAACATTTATTAATTCACTCAATAAATATTTATTGGCATCTGCTATGTGCCAAATACTATTCTGAACACTGGAGATACTGCAAGGACAAAACAATGCCTTCCCTTCTAGAGCTTACTATAAATATAACTCATAACATTGACAATGTGTTTAAATTAAAATAACTTGTTGTTTCTTAAATAGTGTCTAAAAGTCATGAGTTCACAATGTAGAGATTTCTAGGAGACAGACTGCCACAGTTAAAAAAATGTTCATTATAGAGAAGTGACTTCTAGAGTGGACTGAATTTCTTATTTTAGTAAATATTTTAGAGATATTTCATCTGGAGACACATCTGTCAAGATCACTTCAGTACACTCTGGTGTTCACTCCAAAATAAAGTGGGATTCTGCGATTGGGATATGAAGACATGCAAAAAATTGAGTCTTTTTTAAGAAAGGGAGATAGGCAAATGCAGTTAGAAGTAACAGTGATATGTTTAGATGCACCACAGGCAAATTAAAAACTTGCTTGCCTTAGGAAAAAAAAAAAAAGACTAATATTTTCATATGAACACGACTTAACTCTTAACTTCTTGAATGAAATTATTTGTTAATTTTATTTTCAATTATAAGAAAATAATGGCAGAAGGTTTTCTTGGCAAACCATGCTGAAAACTTTGTTCATCAAATATATACACATATCAATCCATCTCATATACACAAGTATGACTCATCACAATGAGATGTTAATGTTTGTCAGTCTTGACTGTATTATCCTCCCTTATTATCCCACTTCTCTTTTTTTTTTAAAGATATATTTTATTGATTTTTTTTTTTATAGAGAGGAAGAGAGAGAGATAGACAGTTAGAAACATTGATGAGAGAGAATCATCGATCAGTTGCCTCTTGCACACCCCCTACTGGGGATGTGCCCGCAACCAAGGTACATGCCCTTGACCGGAATCGAACCCGGGACCTTTCAGTCCGCAGGCCGACGCTCTATCCACTGAGCCAAACCGGTCTTGGCATCCCACTTCTCTTTTGTTTCAGCTTTTTTCCACCACCCAGTTTCATTTCTGATAAGGCACAAATATTTTAGCTTATTCTCGAATCTCTTTAATTTACCTTATAAGCAACTGGAAGTTCTCCCTACAAAGATTTTCTGAAAAGAAGTTCTAGTGTTGAATTTTACTCTTGGATTTAATGTATGTCATAATTAGAAAGAGTTCAGAATTAATTTGAGCTGCTTTGAAAATATATCTAAAATCAGGAGCCCAAAATAATATAAAATGGTCAAGGGAAAGCAACTTGAGAAATATATGGTTTAGAAAATAATTGCTGTTTCTAACTTGTCTTGTATACTGTTTTCATCTGACAAACTTCAGCTTCACTTTGTAAGCTTTTGCACTGATAATAGAAATGGTCACATCACCAGACACTTTGCTGAGGGATAATAAAAGACTTCTTAAGAGTCCTCTAAATCTCCTATATGCTACTGTTATTTTTTCCTCTGTGTTGGGGGAAGTTGATTCTGTAACAGCAAGTTTAGCAATATAGAGCCACTAAGGAAAATATTTTTTTAAAATTTAGGAATATTTACTATCTTCCTGGAGCCAAAGAAGCCATCAAAGAGAATAATGTGACATCAAATTTAATGTTTTAAAACAAAACGTAAGAGGTCAACCGAAGGACTTGTATGCATGCATATAAGCATAACCAATGGACGCAAAACTTGGGGGGGTGGGGGCATATATGGGATTGGGGTGGGGGGAATGGTAAGATATGTACAAATATAATACCTTAATAAAAAAAATGGGAAAAAAAGTAATTCTGTCTAGAATTTTAACTAAGCTTTGTCACAGAACTACACCTAAAGAATTATTTGGCCTTCTAGTGGACCTACTAGAGAAGAAAAGTTCTTTTCCAATTTTTCAAAAAAAACTCTGCATCTCATAATTATTAAGCTTAGAAAATGCCTTAATATTTATCTCAACTATGAGATAGATCTAATCACATATCTTTAAATGGATAAAAAGCTAATACCTTACATGGAAAATGAGTAGTAAGCATGGCATAGAACAAAAAAGTCAGTAACAGGCAGCAAAATAAATAAGACTATGCTCCCAAAACTAAAATGTGCCTAAGACTTGTGTAACCAGAGGGAGCTTTTAGGTAGGCAGCATTCTGCACCTGCAGATTTTCATATCAGTACCTCAAAACCAGAAAACATTACTTTAAAGAGACTTTTTCCTCTATCAGTTGAGTTAAACATACCAAATATCCAGTGTTTCTATTTCATGTTATTCCCCCTTTTCACACTCTGGTAAGAATGTGAATGTCTTTGGGTTCCCAAGATGGAAGCCAAACAGGATAGTTTGTCTTACCCTTCTTGTAAAAAGAGACCCTGAGAAATTCTGGCTGCAATATCTGAGGTTCCACAAATTCTTTTAAGAGGAGGGCTGGGACTATGCTTTATTTCCCCCACAGTCCAAACTGAACTGAAGAGGAAAATGTGGAATGTTACATTATCAGTGAACAGGTACTTGGAAAAACAAGAATTATAGTAGATTCAAAGATGGATGAGGATACTTTATGTAAGAAGTCTGAAAGACTTGATTCAAGTAAAGACTACAGAAAAAAACAACACCCATAGCATTTTTCTATTAGATGTTTTCTTGGGTGATAACAAAATGAGATGAAAATATAGATAGAAATACTAACTAGTTGAAAGTTACACAAAAGTATACATGTAATCAGTAAAACAGCCCACCTAAAACTGAAATATATATAACTTGCTAATAAAAATACAATGCTACAAGAATGCTTAGTAAATAAAAAAAACATTAAAAGAATATAAATTCAGAATAAAGGTCACATGACTATGATCAATATTAAATCTTTACTTACCTCCATAATTTAGTCATGAGAAGAAGTGAGTAGATCAGGCATGTAAATTAGATGAAAGTAGGATGAAAATACGGGGCGGGGGGGTGGGGGGAGGGAAGTTCCCATTTCTGGATAACCCAACTGGAAGTTCACTGAACTTGGATTAATCAAATGGTTCAAGGATAAAAGTGAATTAGTCTAAAGATCCTAGTATATGCCCAGAAGACACATTATTGAGTTTTTAAAAGGTTGTTTGGAAGCACAGATGAACATTTTAGGTTTCCTTATATTTCATTAAAATAGAACACATAAAATCAACTACAGATGTAGAATAAAATGGTATTTCTGTCTAATGACATGTGACTACTTTATATATAGGTAATAGTTAGGTAAATAGGAATCCTACAAAACAATGTTTAGCTTCTAGAAAACCAAAATATTTGCTTTCAATTAAACAATTTTTAAAAGTGTGTTCCCTTTGGTAACTTTTTTAAAAAAAATTTATTCATTTTTTTTATAGAGATGAAGGGAGAGGGATAGAGAGTTAGAAACATCGATCACCTGCCTCCTGCACACCCCTTACTGGGGATGTGCCCATAACCAAGGTACATGCCCTTGACCAGAATTGAACCTGGGATCCTTCAGTCTGCAGGCCTACGCTCTATCCACCGAGCCAAACCAGTTAGGGCTCCCTTTGGTAACTTTTTAAACACCTGCCTACAATTTAAGCAGTACTGAGTTCCTATTTGATTATTTTTAACTAACCCTTTTCTTCAGAAGTAAGCCCAATTTAGAGTAAAGAGAAAAAGTTCCAAATCTCTTAGAACCTTCATTTCCTCATAACATGTTTCTCCATCAAAAACAAATATTCAAATAAGGGATCTAAACCATTTTTGGCCAACTTTGGAATTTCTTGTTTTACCACCTTTGAAATGCTACAGTTGTACTCTTGAAAAACTTGTCTTCCTGGTTTTCAAATTTGTTTATTATTACAGTTCTTCAGCAAAAGGCCAGTTCTTTGTGCTGTACTGTTTCTTGAAACTAGAGAGCAGCACATTTCCCACAATTCAATTATTTGCCTTTTCATTTACTAAATTAAAGCCATGTCAGTTTTATAGTTTTAATTGATTGAATTATTTGGATTTTAAATTCTCAATTTCACTCCTTCAATCTAACACTGGGAAAGATCTTTGTTTTATTAATGGAAGAATAAGTTAAAGTTCAAAAATATGAACACATTTTAGTCATCAACCCTCATATAACTGATTTTCTTACACGAATAATAAGCTTGAGATATGACACTCCAAGAAAAAAATTAAAAATTTTAATTCAATTTTGAAAATGTTTATTTAAGATTACATACTTAGTCAAATAATTTATTTACATAAACATGTGTTTACATGTTTAATTTATTATTTTTTAAAAATATATTTTCATTGATATTAGAGAGAAAGGGAGGGGGAGAGATAGAAACATCAATGATGAGAGAGAATCACTGATTAGGTGCTTCCTGCACACCTACTACTGGGATCAAGCCTGCAACCCGGGCATGTGCCCTTGACTGGATCCGAATCTGGGACCCTTCAATCTGCAGGCCAATGCTCTATCCACTGAGCCAAACCGGCAAGACTACATATTTCTTTTTAAAGAAAGGGATCTATTGTCCATAACAAAGAGCTTCATATAGCTTGTTCACCCTTATCAGCTTTATGTGGATACTGACAGATTTACCTCTCCAGAATGACTTTTACATAGAATTCTAGTTCTATATATTCACAACCTTTAATCAAAGCATTTCAAATGAAATTCCTACATATAGTCTTAAATTCAGTATGACAAAAACGGGACTCGGCATCTTCTCAAACCAGCTTCTTAACTGTCCACTTTCAATAATACCATGATTTCTAGTACAGAACATGTATTTTTTGACACCACTCTTTTATCCAACTCATTGTGATGTTCTATACTTCTTCCTTTTGAAATATCTTTTATTCTTTCATCTCCATTCTCATTGCCATTATTGTGTCCAGGATTTCTTCACTCCTAGATTACTATTAATACAATAGTCACATGCCCAGTTTCCTTACCACTAGACTTTATTTCTTAGAATTCTTCTATATATAGTACTGCCACGGTTTGATTTCCAAAAATTCCATTACTTTGTCAACTTCCACTGTTATTTCAAGATGCTGGGCTATGCTAACTTCATGCCATATCAAGACTAAAATCCTCTAATTGGTTTTCCAGGCAAAGGTCCAATAACTTAATAATAATCTAGTTACCCTAATTCATGCAACCTTTTGTCTAAGGTTTTAAGACACACATTTCAAGTTCTTGCATTGTAATTTGACTTAAATTGTCACCCACAAACCAGTCCTCTACTTGGCAACTCAGTGTATCTTAATTTACAAGCATACAGGCCACAAATTACAAAACGAAGACATTTTTGTTGAGTCAGCAGAGACAATTTTCTAACCCCCCTATAATTCCCAAAAGTTACTTACAGATTTGTGTTGAAGGATATTCTCAGTGGCATTTATTGCCCTTTGCTAGAGTGGTCTGTTGTCAGGAACTCAGAACAGACAATGTCTACAGCTTCCAATCTCAATCCTTTCTTCATGTACCTTAGGCACTCATGGTATAGTCAGTTTTAGTGGATAGTGTAAAAATATATGCCTAGAAAACAGGTTATAAAGTAAATCAATACATGGGGAAACTGCTTTGCCATAGGAATCATAATTTAATTGTTGGTTAAATTCCTGACTTTTGACTAAAAGTGAAGTATACTTTATACCTAGATTCTGAAAAAATAGACATGTCCTATAGATTTTACATAAAAGCTTAGGGCACCTAATTTTTTTTTTTTATCACATTATGATAATAATGAAAGCAACTGCTGCATATTTGATCCACAATTTTCTTTGCCTTCTTAGATTTCTTAAACTTTTTCTTTAGTGTGATTTAGTCTCTAATAAAATTATCCAAAGTTTCTAAGAAAAGCTATTCTACTCAATAAGATAGCTCCAGTAAGAAGTCAGAAGCATACTGTTTTCTTTAGAGACTCACTTTAAAGTACTGCAGCCAAGCCTGGCCATTGTGGCTCACTGGTTGAGCTTTGACCTATGAACCAAGAGGTCATAATTCTATTCCTGGTCAGGGCACATGCTAAGGTTGTAGGCTCTATCCCCAGTAAGGGGCCTGCAGATTGATGATTCTCATCAACGTTTCTATCTCTCTTCTCTTCCCCTCTTAAGTTAAAAAAAAAAAAAAAAATATATATATATATATATATATATATATATATATATATATATGTGTGTGTGTGTGTGTGTGTGTGTGTGTGTGTGTGTGTGTTAAAGAACTGCAGCTGATAGTCAATACATGTTTATTATTATTATTATTATGGTAATGTTACTTTTGAAAAGTGTTTTTTAATGTAAGGACTTTCTTTCCACTATAGTCAATCTCCTCAGACACACAAATAAAGGCCAACAGAAAACAAACTATATTCAGAAAGCTTTAGGTGATGCTAGATTACTAACAACCCTCAAAAAGAAGTATTAAAATGTCACCAGTCTTCCAACTATTTATACCATCCATAGCTTTCTAACTTTAAAAATTTTTAAAGGATACTGTAAGGTAGCTAAAACTTGAGGTACGAACGTAAATGCATAGTATAGAATGAGAAGAACTTCAATACATGGTAAAAGCCAGAGAACTCCTAAACTACTAAGAAATAAGCATTACATTTATCTAGCCAGTACTCTTTTCAGGATATATTAATTTTATCATAAAGCCATTTCTACTGATTTTCAGCACTCAATTGCAATTTATCAAATACCTGCTGAGAGGCTGGCAGATTACATAATAAAAAACGATAGTCCCTGCTTATAAGGCAGGATATATTCATTGTTCTAAGTTAGGTATAGAAGCACAAAAGAAAAATGGTTTTTGTGGCTGAAGAGGAAAATGAACTAGGAAAATTTAATGCAGAGAGTAAATAACCTAAGATTTAGACCATTGAAGATGAGGGAAAGGACATTGTAGGAATAGATAACTTGAGCTAAGGCTTGAATGCAAATTATAAGTTTGGAAAAGGAATGTTTCTATTTAGCTTAAAAATACTTTGGCATTAATTCACAATCATTCCCATAGTGGTAAAGGGCAAAAAATATCCTTATAGAATTTTTCTCTGCAACTTTTTCAATATTTCCCACTTGATTTGCTTAGTTAAAAGGCATAGATCCTCTAATGTTCATGATAGAATTGTCTAATTTAAGCCAATATTTCTTTAAAATCTTCACTGAGGATATGGTGTGTTGTTTTCCCACTGATTTTAGAGAGGGAGAGAGAGGGAGAGAGGAAGAGAGGGAGAGAAAGGAACAGAAGGAAAGAAAGAGGGAGGGAGAGGGAGAGGAAGAGGGGAAGGGAGAGGGAGAAGGGAAGAGAGAGGGAGAGGGAGAAATATTGATGTGAGAGAAACATCATTCAGTACACTGCCTCCAGTACACTCCCTAACTAGGTAGGGATCAAATCCCAGACCCTTTAATGCACAAGATGCTCTAACCAACTGAGCCATACTGATGGGTCTGTAATCCATTCTTTCACCTTCTCTAAGTCTTCTCTTATGAGTCTAAGTCCTCATTTCCTCGAGCTTCTGCTGCACTTCAAGTCAGTAAGACAGACTTCATAGTCCACTATCCTCTAGTTGTGTGGGGTATCTGATATTTCAAGTAACAATTTCCTTCGAGGCTAAAAGTTCTTTGCCAACAGAGACCACTTTTTTTAGACTATAGTGAAATACTGGACATAGAATAGGCCCTCAATAATAAAAGATTATCTCACTTAAAAATGCAAACAAAAAAAATTTAAGGCATTTAAAGTATTTTATAACTATTTTTGATGAGGTAAAATTATATTTACTCTCAGTTATAGAATTTTAAACCCCAAATTATCACCACTTCAGATTCTTATACTATAAAAAATAGATTTGCAGGAATAAAACTGACCTACTCTAATACATGTATGTAACATAACCTAAAATTTTTACTATGATGGCAAAGTTAAACGTACACTTTACAGAGGTTCCCACATAAATCTACAATATTTTACCTTCCCCTTTGCTTTTATGATTACTATGAAAGTGTACAGAATTATTTGCAAAATAAATATACAGGATGGACAAAAGTAGGTTTACAGTGACTATGAAGTTTATTCTTGTATTATTATTTATTAATTATATTATTTTTCATATAAACAACTGTAAAACTGCTTTTGCCCCACCCTATATTGAAGGCCAACAACTCAGTTCTAGGATTATAAAATTTGGGACAAGACAACCAAATTTAGCCTCTTACTTAAAACTGAAGCCTGGAGAGACAGCAACTTGGTCAAGGTCACACAACTAATAAATAGCAGAACCAATTTTTAAGTATATGACCACACTAATTCTCTGGGATAGGAACAGTGTAAGCTTCTGTTTGCATTGTCATTCCTCTGGAAAAGTAACCAAACATAACATTCACAAATTATGAATTTGTGCATTTTATGGCATTAAACCTTTTGTTCTGCTTCATTTTATGGTCTTCTTAACCAGTGGGAAAGTTTTAACTTTTCTCACATGCTTCTTATCTTAATAAGATGTACATTGACGACACCAAAGAGATAAGTATTAGAGGCAAGTGCTGAACAAGGATGAATAGCTGTACACACATTGAATGAGATTGTTATAATGGAAGTTTCATTGCCTGAGCCTTTTTAAATGAGGACAAAATGATAGAAAATAATTTAGATTCTCATGTCTTGACTCATCAAATTAACCCAATGGACATTTTCACTTCTAAGTTATATCACTTGTTTTTCCACATTACTCTTGTATGAATTCTTAAATGAATCCTAATTCTAAGTTATTTCTTTAGACATGCCTTTATTAGAAAAATTTCTTTTCCATAGGAGCAAATAACAAAAAGCATAGTCTAAAAATATTTAATCTAGTCCATTTTACTGTTTCTATGACTCTCATCTTTTCAACTATGATAAATTATATAAAAAAATATGGAATATTTAAACACTTTGAAAACGGAGAAGGTTCTAAAATTATAAGATTTGCTAACAAAATTCTAAAAATTCTCACTTATCTTTTAAACCACCATGTTACATAAATCAGTTTAACTCATTCAATATTAATTGAAAGGCTTATTAGGTATCTGCCATGTGTCAGATATGTTTTAATTTCAATGTCCTTACATCTATAAGGAAATTGTTACTTGAAATATCAGTTACCCCAAATTGTAAAATTATATTGTACAAGTGAGTAAATTAAAATTATGAAAATTTAAAGGACACGATTTATTGTAAAAAGATTATAATACTAAGAAAGGAAATGAAACAAGATGAAAAGTATATTTATATTAAAAAAAAAAAAAAGAATTTCCACTCTTCAGACTTCTCTTGGGCTTTTCTGCAGGACTAAAGATGAGACTTTAAGATGATTTCATCATTCTCATGCTTTCTTTCAGTTCTCTGGATTCATTCAAATGAGCAAGTATCTATTTAAAGTTAACTAAGTGTTGGCACAGTGCAATGTGCTGTATTTTAGAATTTTGATGTCATAATCTTATTCTAAAGCAGCAATATCTTAGGCTTTTTTCTTGTCTATAAATGAAGAGGGTAATGAATAGTTAATGGCAGTGAATAATTTTATAAAACTTCTTAAAAAGTATTTTAGAGTAGCAGTCTTATCAGGTAAATTATCAAGCAATACAGGGGAGAATCCAAGATGGCTGCTCGGGTAGGTACCTAGCCGCAGCCGCACGCAACAATTTCAATAAAATACAACTAAAATATAAAATGGACATTACCCAGAACTACAGGAAAGTCAACTGACTGGAAATTCTACAACGAGAAGCAAGGAGAAAACCAGAAGGAAGCGCGGAGGAGCTGTAAAAGCCCAAGGTACGGAGACACGCGGCGCGCGCGTGGAAAGGACGGAGCCGGAGAGGAGGGAGGCCGAGTGCCTGGCTGGCGTTCCCTAGCGGGAAGGAGATAAACACTCGGACTGTGCTGGGCCCCCAACTGCTCTGAACCCCCGTTCTAGGCCAGACCCCGGGGACCCAGGCTCATCCAGAGGGAGCTGGGCTGTAAGGCGGTACTCGGGGAAGCAGCGAAAGGAGGTCCCAGAGGCGCGCACACAGCGCGCAGAGAAGGGCCGGCCGGCTGTGCCGTAGGACTGCCCTGGCGGGAAGGAGACAGGCTCCAGACTGCTCTGAACGCCACCTCCAACTCCACTTCCAACTGAACTGAACCCCAGTTTCGGGCCCATTGCGGGAGAGCTTACACTGTTTGGTAGCAGGCGAAAATCGAGGGCACCTTTCTCTCAGAGGCGCTTGCAACAAGTACTGAAGGACCCTGAGTCTCAGGAGTCGCATAGGGCGGGGCTGACGGAAGCCGAGGCTGTAGGCTCCACCCTGAAACTCCGCCCCCATCAGGAAAGCTGCCTGCGAAAATGCCTAAACCAAATAGATCACAAACGAAAGAAATGGAGGACAAAAAGCGACTGGATATAGAGTTCAAAACCACACTTATAGGGTTTTTCAAGAGACTCCTAGAAAAGGCCGATAAAATAAATGAGACCTATGAGGATATGAAAAGGGATCAACAAGAAATGCTAAGGGATCAACAAGAAATAAAGAATACATTGTCTGAAATAAAAAATATTCTACAGAGTCCTAAAAACAGAATAGAAGATCGCAAGAATCAAGTCAAAGATTTGGAACATAAAGAGCCAGAAGACACTCCTCTGCAGAAGCTAGAAGGCAAGAGAATCCAGAAAATTGAAGATAATGTAAGAAACCTCTGGGACAACTTCAAACGATCCAACATCAGAATCATGGGGGTCCCAGAAGATGAGAGAGAGCAAGATATCGAAAACATACTGAAAGAAATAGTGACAGAAAACTTCCCCCACCTGGGGAAAGAATTGGACTTACAAGTCCAGGAAGCACACAGAACTCCAAATAAGAGGAATCCAAAGAGGACCACACCAAGACAAATCATAATTAAGATTCCAAGAGCAAAGGACAAAGAGAGAATATTAAAAGCAGCAAGAGCTAAGCAGGTGGTTACCTATAAAGGAGTACCTATACGATTGTCAGCTGATTTCTCAACAGAAACCATGCAGGCCAGACGGGAATGGCAAGAAATATTCAAGGTGATGAATAGCAAGAACCTTCAGCCAAAAATACTCTACCCAGCAAAGCTATCACTCAGAATCGAAGGTCAGATAAAGAGCTTCACTAATAAAAAAAAGCTAAAGGAGTTCATCACCACCAAACCAGAATTATATGAATTGCTGAAGGGGGTTCTTTCAGAAGAGAAAGTAAATAAAGATAAAAATTATGAACAACAAATACGTAACTATCAACAAGTGAATCTAAAAACCAAGGAAATTAAAAAAAAAATCTGATGAACAATATTAACTGTTGAATATAATAGAATCAGAGGTATGGAAGGGGAGTGAACTGATGATTCTTGGGGAAAAGGGAAGAGGGGAATGTGGGAAGAGACTGAACATAAACTGTGCACCTATGGATGAGGACAATGGGGAGTGGGGAAAGGGCAGAGGGTCGGGTGGGAAGGGGGGGGGAAAGGAACACTTGTAATAATATGAACAATAAAAATTTATTTAAAAAAAAAAAAAAAAAAAGAAATACATTTGTTAACTATGTAAAACACACAAATATTTCACTGGAAGACAGGTCTTGCCTAATTTGGGAGGAATTAACTATGGAGAGCATCAGAGGCCACTATGTGAAATCAAACCAAGAGACTGCATAAAGCAAGCAGGGTATTAGGGCTAGATTTCAGTTCATTTGGGAATGAATATCTTTGGATCCCCCAAACAAAAGAGCTCAGAAGCCAGATAATTTCCCAGTGCAGGGCAACACATCCGAACGCCATGGATGAAGCAGAAAAAATAGCCATTAAATAATTTTAACATTTTTTTAAAAAGTACTTAATAGTTTTAAAAACCCTAAATTGAGATGGTTGCAAAGCTAACTATTCCTGACCTTCATAATGCTTCCTCATAACTTCTCAGAAAAAACATCTGGGAATCCATTTCAGTCTGCTAGAGACAATTTTTAAGACTTAATCAGATATGTCAAAATTTCTTGGTAAGAGATAAAATATTCTGTAAAATTCCTTACTTCTTAACTAGTATATTATTTCAATGAGAAATAAAGGATCCAACAAAGAATTATTTCACATATAAAACTTTATATTATCTGGCAAGTACTATTTCATGTTTCTCATTCTTTTTGATCCTTCACTGTAGTTGATATAAGTAAATTTGACTTGAGCCTGGAGGAATTCCACTGAAAAGTAAGATCTAATTTCTGGCTATAATCAGTGAATTATTTTGAGTAGCAAAATCAAAATTGTTATCAATGTATTCTATAGTACTGTTATGAGGTCTTCAGCTACATTAGTCACCAAATGAGCTGAATTAAGATACAGTCTCTGAGCTCAAATTAGGCTTATAGCCTAATAGTACAAAAAATAAGGAAGAAAATAATTACAATATGATGCATTATAATAATAAAGCTATTATAAGAATGATATACAGAAAAGGGAGTTAATTTTCTATATGTGTATGGAGGGGGTTGCCCTTCTGAGTAATACCTGAGAATGTTTCTGAAGGTTATACTGCCTGGAACAGCTCTGAGACAGAATAAAATTAATGATCATTAAGCCTTGCCAAAAATCCAATTGACAGGAAATATTTTTAAAGTGTATCTGATAGCTTATAGATAGGTAATCTCCAAAATGTTTATAATTTAGATGTATTGTATAGTTTTTCTGCAGTCATTTAGTTACAAAAGGCCCATTTTCTCTTAGATTTTGATGAGCTTCCAAAGAGAGATAGTGTGCTTGAGTTGACAACATCTGATGCAATAAATGCCTTAAAAACAATACAATCAAGTACGGCCTATAAATTGTGTAGGCTTCTATGGATAGTTGGGCAGGGGCAGTTTTCTCAAGGGATGACTATTACATTAAGAGCTGACTGGATTCACATGTCAGCATGTATATCTATGGGGCACACATACACACAGAAGGACACCGACACAAACACCCATATCCATTGTTACTGAAACATATTTCTAAAAGCACGCCTTCTTGCAGGGGACAGTAGTACCATCCTGGAATATTTGAAGAAATAATTTGCATTTGGCATAGAACTACCAAATACAAACCTACATGAAGACATTCTTTGGAAGATATCATGATCATTTTGTATTTTACTGCTTAATGTTAGATTTGTCTCCCCTATCTCATTGGCTCTAAGACAGAAGATGTAGATATAATTATTAAGAGCATGAGCTCTGCAATCAAACCACCTGAGCTTGAATCCTGACTCCACTTACTAGTTGACATTAAGCATACGATTTCCCCTTGACGAGTTTTCTTACCTATTACATGAGGATAATTATGTACCTCCCTCATAAGATAGTTATGAGAATTAAATGGGTTATTAAAATTTCTGGCAAAGGATTACACAATGTGTTAGCTGTTACTTCTATCATTTATAGCAGCACCTAAAGCTTGAGTGGTTTCTATATGCACTTAAAAATATCAACAACCCTGTGGTATAGGTGTTAAGCTGTTTTGATTGATTTGGGTAATTTTCACTATACTAAGCATTTAAAGTAAACGATAACAACTTATTGGCCTATTTCCTAGAATGGCAAATAAACATTAATACGTGTGCCAGGGTTGATGTTCATTATTGTTTACAATTCTCTAATATCAAAAATATCCTATAATTTGGAAGCACAGTAGTTTGAAAAGTACTTGAACTATAAAAATTAAGAAGCCTGCATTAAAAGGTGTTTTCATAAAAATTATCTTTTCAGCCAAGCCATAGCAGTCTAATCAAGTCTCAACAATGATTTGGGTTCATGACTGGTAACGATATATAGAATGATTACTTACTGCATATCTGATGCCAGAATCAACTAGACCCATGCCAATTTCAGAGTGAGATTGATGTTCCTGGGAATACCCCACTTAATTTGCTGAGCACCTAGTATGTGCCTAGTAAGATGAGAAAAACTCCAATTGAAACTGAATTCCCTTATATTTAACTACAGGAAGAGAATTCAAAGAGAGGAATAAGCCCAAGCTATGACTTTGCAGTTTTAATATCCAAACACACTAGCATATAAACATCAAATAATGCCCCATTGACAGTGCAGGGGTCTTCAAACTACGGCCCGCGGGCCACATGCGGCCCGCAGGAGTCTGATCCTGCCCGCCGGGTTTTTTGGGCAGTGAGCGCAGCCGAGGTGTTACAGTAGGAATTAGTAGTTCATATAGTCCGGCCCTCCAGCTCTCTGAGGGACCGTGATCTGGCCCCCACTTTAAAAAGTTTGAGGACCCCTGCGTATAACGCATCTCCTTGAGCCAGGACAGTGTGGTTAATTTTTTTCTGTAGAATCAATCTTTCCTGTTTATTCAAACTTATTCTTCTTGGTAGTCTTAAGCGGAAAATAAAAACTTAATGATTCATTCTATACTTTTGTCCAAAAGCCTTTAAAAGGTAATCCTCCTTGGGCCCTGTATGGGTAACTCAGTTTGATAGAGCATTGTCCCAATACACAAGGTTGTGGGTTCGATTCCCAGTCAGGGTACATACAAGAATCAAACAATGCATGTAAAAATAATGTGGAACAACAAATTGGTTTCTCTCTCTAAAATAAAAGTAACCCTCTTTGAAAACAAATGACAATTTATAAAAGCTTTTAATATTAAAAAAAATGTTCCAACTCTAGTACCTAGTGAAAATATTAAGTTTTCATTATTTCATGGTTTCCAGACAAGTGGCACATGCTCCTGGAATTTCTTGAGAATATCTTTTGTAGATACTGTCAGTTGTTAAAACAATGGTTATTTTCAGTAAATATTGTCCTAAAACAAAACAAAACATCCAGGAAGTTTCCCTATAATTTCCTTTAGTAAAAAATAGTCCTTTGGCCCAATTGGCAACCAATCCATGTGTCTCTCTCACATCGATGTTGAGCATCCACCTATGATTCAGGAGGTCAGGGTTCAAGTCCCGGTCAGGTTACATGCCCAGGTTGCGAGTTTGATACCCAATAAAGGGCATGCAGGAGGCAGCCAATTGATGATTCTCTCTCATCACTGTTGTTTCTTGCTCTCTCTCTCCCCCTTCCTGGAAAAAAAAAAATTGTCCTTTGTTAGCACACATTTTAAAGGCAAGGATTTGTTCAGCTGATGTATTTTCATTTCAAATATCTTTAAATCTTACTCCCCACCCCTCTTATTTAGTTACTTTCAAGGTTCCTGGTATATCAGTCTAATTCATATATCCAGTTGGAATAAAATATTGAAACTTGATCTACTGTTGTCATCCAGTACAATACAGAATAAAGAAGTCTCAAAATTATGTCTTTTCTTTTTCAATCATTCAATATACTGGAACACCTCATATTTTTTCAATTCTCTGAATGTCCTCTTCTTAGTTCACATCCACACTCTACATGTGGGCCTAACATAAGTCATATACACCAAGACTTCCAATGAACATGCATTTATTAGCATATAGCAATAAGTTAATAAGTGAATTTCGATGCTAATTTTTAAATCTGTTGAACTTTTACCTAAACCCCAAATTAAATTATCTAATTTGGCTATCCAGAAACCAAGACCATCTGTTATTGTTTAAAATTAGAAAGATTATAGTGAAGGAAATCTTTTTTTCTTTTTATGGATTCATTTTCTCAATGTATATTCTATATAATAAAGGCCTAGTATGCAAATTGACTGAATGGCAGAATCACTGGTCACTATGAGCACTGACCACCAGTGGGCAGACACTCAAAGCAAGATCTGCCCCCAGCCAGCAGGCCCTATATCTGCCAAGGAAGGTGCAAGTAGGGAGCCCCCCAATCACCCTGCCCGTCACCCCACAGAGGGAGGCGACTGGCAGTGGTGGTGGAGGGTAGGGCCGGCGAGCAGGTGGCACCAGGCTGGCCAACGCAGGTGCCAGTGGCCCCCTCCCCCCAATTGCCCCACAGATCAGCCCTGATTGCTGGCCAGGCCTTAGGACCCTACCTGCGCATGAAAACCAGGCACCAAGCCTCTAGTAAGTATTATAAAATCACCACAAATTCTTCCTGAAGAGTAAGTGTATATAGAAAAAAGAAGTCACCCATTTTAAAAGCTCCAAATTCCTGAAGTTTTAGACAAACTCATCTAAGAAACACTTATTCAAAATGGTACAATAACTATTATGGTCTTATTTGGTCCATAATCCCCATCTGGGTATTTGAATAAGAAACACTTATTCAAAATGGTACAATAACTATTATAGACTTACTTGATCCATTTGGGTATTTTTCCAAAGGATGCAATACTCATTAAAATGCTGACAAAAATGACATAACAGGGCCTGACTTGAAATCTGTATCATAGGCCTGTTTTGATGACAAACACCACTCCCCTCAGATTTTTAGACCCCCAAATAATATAGTTTCTTAATTCTATTAGCCAACTTTTCCTATTCTAAAAATAAGCTTTTATTGATTTTAGGGAGAATAAAAACGAGAGAGAGACATCGATTGGCTGCCTCCTGCACACCTCCCACAGGGGATAGAGTCCACAATGAGTGAATTGAGCCGGGACCTGTTGGTTCATGGGTCGACACCCAACCACTGAACAACACTGGCCAGACCAAGTTTTCAGATTCTAAATCTGCCTTTCCAAATTATACTCCCAGTTCTTAAGAGTTTTTAATTATAAAATATTAGCACATGAGAAAAATAGGATGAGACATATCATTTTTGCTTACATTCTAAATGGGGCACTGTAAAAGACAGTTCATATACTCTTGATTCATGTGTATTGATTACATTTTTAAACCATAGCCACATGTTCAAACTGCAATATCCATAACTGTTCTTAAATGTTTTTTTATTATCAACTGTAAATTCTACCCTTTCCAAACAGCTCATCTTTTTGACAAATTTGGTGTGATGATTGGGTACAAAAGAAACAAACTCATATTGATCTTAGATTTCTCTTTGAGCAAATCTTGAGTCAGTATTTTTCTGTTTAAAAAACCTTCAATGATTTCCCTTGCATCACACTGCTTCTCACACTATGGGAAGGTACTTGTGGGATGATAAGCAAGTGTGGCAGAAGAAGCCACAGGATAAAACATCTCATATGCTCAAGTTTACTAAAACATCTTGAGAAATTTTATGTATTTATATATTTTGGAATAAATTCTACAATTCATAGTATTTTTCAGATGTATTTTAGGCAAATATAAAGAAAAGTTTTCTGGGCCAGAGCATATCTTGAGAGGAAGATGCTCCCTTTAGTCTTTTATGAATCAGGTTAAGGGGGAAAAAAGGCAATAAAGCCAAATAGTAGTAGTTGCCTTTGGGGGAGGAGGGTAAAACTGATTTTTAAATAAATTTTTTTGCTCTTTCCGATGTTTCTATATATTCATGTGATACTTTTATGCTAGGAAAAATTCAAACAAACTTTTTAAACATAAAAAATACTTAATTTTTAGACTTGAAAGTCAGTTTTGTTGTGCTATTAAATACACTGTAAGTCAGGTTTTCCTTCAGTTTGTTAATATAGTTTCAAAATTAAAATAGATTTATATATGCCATTTCTTATACTTACCTTTTGAGGTCTGGGATTAGAAGAGTGGGAAAATGACAAAACAAACAAAAAAAACCTAACAAATTCAATAATTATTTTTGTTGTTGTTGTTAATTCTCACCCAAGGATGTTTTTCCATTGATTTTTAGAGAGTGGGAGGAGAGAAACATTGATGTGAGAAAGATACATGGATTGGTTGCCAGAGCTTGCAACTAAGGTAGATGCCCTTGACTAAAATTGAGACTGGAACCCTTAAGTCTACAGGCCAAAGCTCTATTCACTGAGCCAAGCCAGCCAGGGCTTAAAGAATTCCTTTTTTTAAAAAATACTCCTTTGACAATAGATTGCTCCCCTGAAACTTATTTTAAAACTAGAGGCCTGATGCACAAAGATTCGTGCAAGAATGGGCCTTCTTTGCCCTGGCTGCCAGCATGGCCTTTGCTCTGAATGGAGATGCCTTTCAGTTCCAGTCCAGAGCTGCCTTTTCATGCTGCCCAGAGGCTCAGAGTGGCGCGGAATGCCTGCGTAATCACCATGGTGACACAAGCATCTTGCCCTGCCCCCAGCCACTCAGTGCCTGTCTATGCAAATTAACCCACCATCTTTGTTGGCATAATTTGCATTCTAACTCCTGATTGGCTGGTAAGCATCATGAAGGTATGGTTAATTAGCATGTTAATATTTTATTAGGTAAATGATCTTATTTTTGAAATGACTTAATTTTTGAAATATATCTACTCAAGTTCTTCCCATGATAGTATCCCTCATTATCACTTATAGTTCCCAAACCCAGTAGGATTTCTATTATAGATTTCCATGGTGATAAGGCTGCTTCAAATAATTATTTCTTTTTCAAGGATTTCGCATTCTGCACAGCTGGCCTGGCTCAGCATTTGAGTGTTGACCTATGAACCAGGAGGTCACAGTTCAACTCCTTGTCAGACAGAGCAGATGGCAGGGTTGGGAGCTTGATCCTCAGTTTGGGGCGTGCAGAAGGCAGCTGATCAAAAACTGTCTCATCGCTGATGTTTCTATCTCTCTTTATCTCTCTGAAATCAATTAAAAATATATTTAAAAAAAAGAAAAACATTCACAGTCATACATTCTTATTTATGGCACCCTCTTCCCAAAGTGCTAATAAGATTGGATCCAACACTCAAAGTAAACCAGTAATAGTAAGTTTTGCAAATGTATTCTTCTAATTAGTTCATTTGTACTATTTAGTAACCTTTTCACTTAATCATGAACAACTTCTAGCGCATTAATATAACTACATTATATTGTTTGAATAGTACCACTTATCACAATATATTATTATATTTTGTTCTCTAGCCTGTTCTGTCTTCTATTCCAGGAACTTATTCCATGTGGTTTGAGCAGGCCTGACCATCCCCACCACTAGGGAGGCGTGATTTAGACCAGCCAGAATACTCCATTTATACTCTGCCCTAGCCTGCTCAACCATGGTGACTGGTTCAGGAATGGACATATTCTAGAAAAAAGCCAATAAAACCTTCCCTGTGACCTCTTTGCCAGAATTATTCAGAAAGTATGACATTCAATATGTTATTTAATCAGCTTTTAATTGTTAGACTTAAAATAACTCTTCCAATCTTAGTATTATAAACTTTACTAGAGGCCCGGTGCATGAAATTCCTGTGTGTGTGGGGGTTGTCCCTCAGACCATCCTGCACCCTCTCCAATCTGGGACCCCTCAAGGGCAGTTGGACATCCCTCTCACAATCCAGGACTGCTGGCTCCCAACTGCTCACCTGCCTGCCTTCCTGATTGCCCCTAACCGCTTCTGCCTGTCAGCCCGATCACCCCGTAACCACTCCCATACCAGCCTGATTGATGTCTGCTTCCCTGCCAGCCTGTTTGTCCCCAACTTCCCTCCTGTGCTGACCTGGTCACCCCTAACTGCCCTCCCCTGCTGGCCATCTTGTGTCCACATGGGGGCAGGATCTTTGACTACAAAGGGGCAGCCATCTTGTGTGTTGGAGTGATGGTCAATCTGCATATTACTCTTTTATTAGACACGATAATAAACACACAGACTTCTTAAAGAGTGCATTTATTAACTGTTTTTACAATATTAGGAAAGGGAAATAATTATTCACTTAATGTGCTAAAATCCTAAAAACATATTATGGCTATTCTATACTCTTTGTGATTTATAGTTTTTCATATAACAGAAAATAATCAACTATACCACTTGTCAGTATAAAACTAGTACCTGAACTTTGGGACCTAATATTTAGTCTGATGTTTTGAAGTTCTGGCTTAGTTAACCTGCTTTTTCTTCATTTTGTTTCTTAAAATTTTTGTTCATATTGTGAATACATTTTAAAGGTTAATATGTATGAATAAATGAGATGCAATTAATGATAAAGGTATTATGTTCCTCAGGTGTGTTAAGTCAGAGAACAAGGTTAAGAACTAGGTATATAAACTGTTCATACCATCAGAAGGAATAATGCCAGACTATTAAAGTCAGGAAATAGCACACATATTATTGGGAGGCAAAGAGATAGAAAAATGCATGTATCAGGACTAGTTCACTTGAATAAATAAGGAAAAACTTTACAAAAGGTTGGGGCAAGATCATGAGGTACAAGCAAAAAAATTTGAACTTCATACAATAAAAAGCAGTGTTTTAGGAAGGTTAAATCAATGGGATATACTGTAGCAGATGATGAAACAATTACAGGCAAAGAATTCCTCAGCTAAAATGCTGCAAAATAAGAACAAGCAAGAAATAATGAAGTACTTAAACTATGGCAGCAATTCTAAGAATGATGTCAGACAATGTTTGGGTAAATGACAAACATGAACAAGTTCAGTGTGTTCCTTGGAGCCATTAGCTTTGACTAAACTAGTCAAGTGGAAAACAATTTCAGTCATCAAAACACAATTTGCAAAAACCTGACCATTACTATATATATATATATATATATATATATATTAACCAACCAAACACTTTTTATACTCCAAATGGTCTCAAATGGAGGTTATTAACCTTGAGTCTGATTCAGAAAACTATTACGTTATATTTACAAAAGTCAAACAGGCTTAGAGGAAACCAGCTGAATGAAAAATTAAATCTGTAGATTAAGTTAAAAGCTTAAGTAGTCATAACATTTGCCCCCTATAAAGTCTTTGATCCTATGAACTACGATTCTCCCTCTTGTATAATTGATCACGCCTCCCAGACGTCCTTGCTATATCAGAAATGTCTTTGTAGTTGCTATGTCATCTACCAGAAAGCCTTTTCTCCCAGATATCTAATGATGTGCTCCCTTATGGTTTGTCTTTGTTCAAATGTCATCTCTGTGAAGCATATTCTCATTATACTATTTAAAAATATGCCTCTCCTGCCTTCCAAACACCTTTATGCCAGCCTTCCCACAGCCCTTGATTTATTTTTCCCCACAGAATTTATCACCATCTGACATGCCACTATGGTACCTATTAATTTCATCTATTCTGTTAACCATATCTTTCCCAAGATTGTAAGCTCTATGAAGGTTGGAATTTGTTTTGTTCAGTGCTGATCCTCAGTACCTATATAATAACATAAGTAAATTTGTACCTTACTTTCTACATATAAATGTTGCAAATCTATTTTTAAAAAAATATTTTTAATTGATTTTTTACAGAGAGAAAGGGAGAGGGATAGAGAGTTAGAAACATCAATGGGAGAGAAACATGATCAGCTTCCTCCCGCACACCCCCTGGAGATGTGTCTGCAACCAAGGTACATGCCCCTGACCAGAATTGAATCTGAGACCCTTCAGTCTCAGGCTAACGCTCTATCCACTGAGCCAAACCAGTTAAGGGCTCAAATTTATTTTGAATGTTCCTTGTCCAACATTAGCATTTTAACACTGCCAGAAAACACAAACAAATATGAAAATCTATATAGACTATATTAAAATTTACAAATTCTTTTAAGAAGTGATGTACGTAAACTTTCTCGATGTATACTACTAGACAACAAATATTCTACCTTCATTGCATCAGGCTAAAATATTTTAAACTGTTCCTATGGAAACAAAAAAAGTTACTTTATAGTTTAGTATTTATCACTGAAATCAGTCCAGACAAAAAAGTTTTAGTAGTACATAAGAACTTATATTCTTGAAATGTTACTTCCATATATAAAAGCATTCCCAAAGATTATAAAATAATGAGATACAGAAGGAAACAATCTCTGAGATGATTTAAAATTTCAACCACTTTCTAAAGATATACTTTAATAGAATAATCCATACTAAGTGGTTAAGTCATAAAACAAAGATATGTAGAATACCTTTAATAAAAAGTTAATTAAATTGAGGAATATTTAGTATAAAAGTGGCTTAAAATTTTTTTTTTTCCTCAACACAATTTCTCAAACAAAATCTAATTCTATAGCGTAAGATAAAGTAATGACAAAATTCTATAGGCAGTTTACATTTTTTTTTCCAAAACATAAAAAATCCAATCATAAGAAAATAGTAACTATCAGATTACTCAAAATCCCAGCGAATTAAGAGGAGCTGTGTTCATTAATATACTAAGTTAATTATTCATGTTGCATGTGTTAACAATCAAGAAATAGACCCAAATAGAAATTATGAATGAATTTCAGTATAATTAAGACAAAAAACAGCAACTAATTTGTCACCTTGCACAGAAATTTAACAGAAGAGGTTTAAACTTATTTATTTGCCAACATTTTCTTCATAGCATACATATAGCCTAAAAAAAAAAAAAAAGACATCAGAAATTCATGATTTATATTTTATAAATAATCTTGGTAATAACATAAACTCTTAAATTTCTGGTAGAGGAATTAATTCTTCACTAAAGGGACTCAAGTTAAACAGAAACTGTAAAATTCCCTTGATAAGAGTTAAGAAAATAAGATTTTTTTAAAAGTTGGAAATGTACTGATGATGGTCTCTTATTTATTTTCCCAGATATACAAAGTAATATGTCTAAACACTTACTAGAATCAAATCTATCTCAAAAGTTTAGGACATTCTCTCCCTTTTGTTAATACTCAATGAGAAACAACACTTAGAATAAAACTTTTCCATAAATAAGGGATAATAATATCCACCTGCAAAAGGAAAAAAAATTGAATTAGAATGTCAACTTCTAAATACATATATATTACTTTAGAGATCACAGTTTATAATTATGGAAGTATAATCTTACTAATCCAATTATGCCTAAGATGGGCTCATATCAGTAATAATGCTCAAAACACCTATAATTCTGTAACAACCAAAGAATATATAAATGAAGACAATCAACTTAAATATGAAATTTAGTCTATGGCCAAATTTTCAAATCTATCATATATCAACATGTATTATCTTAAAAGATTTGAATCTGAATATAGGATATAAACTAAATTGAATAAAATGTTCTTCTTGACTCCTGAATATTTGCCTGCAGTACTCTGAGTTAGCATAAAACTCAATCTATACTCCAAATAACAGATTTAAGATTATCAAAACTGGAATTATTTGGCATTAATTAAAAAAAAAAAAAAACCTGAATAAAAAAAGATTAGGATTTTTTCCCCCCAAAGAAGATGGGAAAAATGAAAAAGATATACACCTATATGTAGCTATTTCTTCCTTGCAAAATCAATAGTCAAATTAAGATTAACATTTTATTTTACTATTTGTTCTTTGTGTTACAAAATTACACAAAAATGGAATTCTATTAACTTTTACAAAAAACTTCCAGTCCTGTTGAGTTACCTGTTTCATCAGGTACTGAGAGGCTATTTCCTCTTCTATAATAAAAGACTGGAAAGGAACTGCATGGCTACAGTAAGTTTCAGTGCAATACTGTCTTATTCTCCCAATATTTCAAATTTAAAAAAATCTACTTTCAGGATTAAAACAACAAAGTTTTCTTTTAGCTACAGTAGCTCCAAAGGACCTTCTTTACACCTGCAGCACCTAGATATAAATATTCACCTAGTAAATGTAAAATCCAAATTTTCTCTGTCATTTAGGAGGCAGATTAGACTAACTATAATTTTGTAACATTTGACTTCAAATTCATTTAAAAAAACAAAAAGAAAGCTAAAAGAGAAATCTAACTCCTGGGGTGTTCTGGAAAATATTAGACAAACTATGTAATTCATTCAGTAGCTATTTCTAAGCAACTATGTGTTAGACGCTGGAATATTTTTAGTGAAACCAAAAACTATCATATATTTGTACAGTGTTTCATAAAATGGTTGAAATGAAGTAAAGGAAACAGGTTAAGAGCTTGATGAACGATTTATGAAAGCACCAGGCAATATTATTTCAATGTGGCAGCTGGTATTTAATTCTAACAATATGGTGTATTGCTTCCTTATTTTGAGACAAAAAATTGCTGGAAAAAAGTGAGGCTGTTCTAAAAAAATGTCTTATATAGTATTTCTTTACCTTTAAATTAGAATTTAAACAAAATATACTTGAATATAATTCCTTAAATTACATCTAATATACTTTCAGGGGTTCCAAAATTAACAATTAAAATTGGAAATTTTCATTAAGAACTTCTTTTATTTTGTATATTTTCTGCTTGATTATATAGAAAAGGGTGAGATATTCCTGGCAGGAAATAAAACCAGAAGTATGGCACACTCACAAACACACTTGTCTGATCCTGAATATCAACTTTTAGTTGAATGACTTAATAAAACTCCCAATAGAGTGGACTGACTGTGCTCAGGGAAAGGGAGGGAGGAAGAGACTGAACATAAACTGTGCACCTATGGATGAGGACAATGGGGGGTGGGGAGGGGGCGGAGGGTGGGGTGGGAACCTGGTGGAAGGGGGAAGAAATGAGGAACCTTTGTAATAATATGAACAATAAAGATTGGTTAAAAAAATAAAATAAAATAAAATAAAACTCCCAATAAATAAAAAATAGAAGGTAAAAAAAACATATTCCTTTAAATTTTAACTAAAATTTATGTTTGCATCTATGAAATTAATTTTTGGTTTTACTATGAAGTTAAATTTTTGAATATAAAAAGCAAACAAGGCCTTTATATCTATATTTAGATATAGATATGTAAATACACACACACATTATATAGTTTGCTTTTTGTTAATCCTCAGACGAGGATATTTTTTCCATTGCTTTTTCAGAGAGAGAGACTAGAAGGGAGGGAGGGAGAGAGAAAGAGAGAAAAAACATCAAGGTGAGATAGACACATTGACTGGTTGCCTCTTGCAAGTCCTGACCGAGGGCCAGGAGCCAACTGTATCCCAGGGTAAGTGCCCTTGACTGGGAATTGAAACTTCGTTGAGATGGCCGACACTAACCACTGAGAACATTGGCCAGGGCAAGATGTTTGTTTTGACTTGTTAAACAAAAATCTTCCGCTATTAAAAAATAACATTTTAATAAGAACAGGAAAAAATATGAGAACATAAAAGTCAGAATAGCATTAAGATTCTAATCTGCCATATATAGCAAATTACTTAATTTGAGTTGTTTCCTAAATTATCCGAGGAATAGGTTGATCATCTGTAAGATTTCTCCTACCTTGAAAATTATGATTAAGTGCATTTGAGACCAGAATTTCAGGAATTTAATTCATATTTCATTATTTTCCCCTTCCCTTATAAGGAAATATTTAGAAACATTATTAAATAGTCTTCTAAGTTCTTTCCAAAATGTATATGCTATAATGGCCATTTAACTGTGAGATACGTATTTTTCAAGTAATTTCATTTTACTAGAGAAACAAAGGGAAAATGAATATTTGTTTAATCATAGGTAAAAATCTGTATATTTATCCTGAATACAAATGTGCATTAAGAAATATTTATTTGATGTATAAGCTCTTTCAATAAACTCTTGATGGCATTCAACACATGAAATTGCAATTGTACATACATAATACATCTGAAAAGTTAGTATTTTTATAGATTATAAACTTAGAAACATAAGATTAATAACACTGAAAATACACTATCAATAAAACAGAAAGTTCATTAGTAATATTAATACATATTAAAATATGACTGTAGAATATGGTCAACCTTACTTCAGCAGCACAGTTAATACTGGAGATAATTTAGAATCTTAACGCCAATATTTACGTGCTGCTAAGGCACTGTTGACATCACTATCATGAGTTATGAAGAGTTAAAAAAGAAATACATTTTCTTCAGAAGATCAGATCCTTGTATTTTTGAGGCAGCACAATATGGCCTGCACCTTTTCAAAACCCACAAACCATTATGTGCTGCTACTTTACTCCAAGGTTTTATTTTTTTTAAATTCACATTAGCACCTAAAGATACAAAAATATATTTTTCTTATAGAGAAAAAAAGAGAATTAAACTATTATAAAAAATCTATGTTTAAAGACTGCATAATTAGTTTCTTAGAAGCTTTTAAGTAGCATAATAATTTATTTCTACATAAAAAATTTAAGGAAAGCCAACTATGTGCCTAGCACTTTCTATAGTTAGAAACACAAAAATGCATAATGTGAGGAAAAGCATTTTTCCTATGTCACCTTAATAAGTTAATACAGTTAAATATTTAATCAAATTTTTGAATGTATTAAATAAACTTATTTTTTTAATAAAAAATAAATTAATAAAATTTGGTCTTTACCTTGGTAACAGCATAAATTATAAACAGCATTTCATTCCTTGAAGTATACTTTTCGTTCCTTGAAGTATACTTTTCGTAAGACATCTTCATTAAGTAGGTAAGACTTCATATCAAGAGAAAAATAAAAAATGACATGAAGGAGCTCAGGTTCAATAAACTAAAGCTAGCAACATGAAGTCACATGAAATATTTAATACTAAGTAAAAAGACCCCAAGCAAATCAATTTTCTTAAATAATTTATGTTTAAAAACACAAATATTTTACTCTCTACATTATCTCTCTACTAAAATAGTCTGTCCAAGTTGGATATCATTTTATATAAGAAGTAATTCTAGAATATGAAGCCTTGGAAAGATAAGTTAACTTTGTACCCAGAGATGGGAAATAAAAACCGGAATCCTGTGGCTCTTTATCTTTCTACCCCTTACCTGTCTTCACTCTTCACCGGGCAAGAAAATATTCTCCTAAACATTTCTACTTATTCAACTTTGGGAATTAAATTACATATTTCTCTCACAGGGGTGGGAGAAACAGTTTCTCTTTTCTGCCAAGGGCTATTTATATATTTATAACATCATTATTGGGCTACAAAAAATTGTCAACTTAAAAATTAGCCTGGTAGCCGGCACCGGTTTGGCTCAGTGGATAGAGTGTCAGCCTGCGGACTGAAAGGTCCCGGGTTCGATTCCGGTCAAGGGCATGTACCTTGGTTGCGGGCACATCCCCAGTAGGGGGTGTGCAAGAGGCAGCTGGTCGATGATTCTCTCTCATCGACGTTTCTAACTCTCTATGAAAAATCAATAAAATATATATATAAAAAAAATTAGCCTGGTATATTTTGTCAAACATATAATTAACTCACCCCTAATGCTTTGACAAGGCCAGATCAAATGATTTCTATAGCCTATGGACTGGACGTTCCCTAACCCTCTTCTAAAAGATAAAACTACCAGGACTCTAACTCAAATCTTGATAACCCTTTTTACCCCCTTTTTCTCACCATTAAAATAGCTTTGCTAAAGCTACAATACTTTTACAGAATAAGATGATGTGCACTGAAATTTGTCCATTTCTCCTAATATCTAATTGTTTAGAAAAAGCACAACTGTCATATAGTTCACATTAATTTTCTTGTGAATATTTTCACTATTATTGAAAAACATGTAGGTAATTTCCTATCTGAGCAACCTGTTTTTTCACGTTATTCTACTCTATTAGTGTCTTACTTTTCCACACAATTTTTAATATGTAGCCAAAATAAATCTGTTTGCACTAACATGAAAATATATAATACTTATTTTTATTTATCGATTACACTAAGAAACTAACCTTCAGGTTACCCTCTCCCCTCAAACCCACTTTCCAGACAAAAATCACACCCTTTCAGATAAAAATGTAAGCATGAGCCGGGACCGGTTTGGCTCAGTGGATAGAGTGTCAGCTTGGGGACTGAAGGGCCCCAGGTTCGATTCCGGTCAAGGGCATGTACCTTGGCTGCGGGCATATCCCCAGTAGGGGGTGTGCAAGAGGCAGCTGATCGATGACTCCCTCTCATCGATGTTTCTAATTCTCTATCTCTCTCCCTTCCTCTCTGTAAAAATCAATAAAATATATATTTTTTAAAAAATGTAATCATGACAATTTTTAAATATACAACCTTATACATATATATTTTTTATTTAATACTTTCTTGAACACCTACTATGAGTTAGGCACTGTCCCAGTTGTTACACTAATTGGTACACTAATATACCAATCCCTTCCAAAATTTTTAAAAACCCTTTGGAATTGAAACAAAAATCATGAAATAACTATTCAAGATTATATATTGTTCTTTGAGCCTGTTGCACAGTAGATGTATACATTAAATAATTATCACAAAGTCAAATGAATGATTATTTCAAAATCAAGAAAAATGAGTCATTTCAATTCCAATATTTCCTTTTTGCTAAGTCTATTAGTATATATTTTAAACTAAGCCAAGTATACCATACTTGAAATATGAATACTATAAAATGCAATTAGTTTAGTTTTTAAAACCTTTTAAAAATAATTCACATTAAGAATATCATTTATTTTTTCTTTAAAATGTAGTTAAATATATCTAACATAAATGTTTCCATTTTAAAGTTCTATGGCATTAAGACTATTCACATTGTTGTGCAATCATTGCCACCCTTTATACTCTAGAATCTTTTTATACACAGCAACTAAAACTATACCCACTAAATACTAACTACCTAGGGAGGGAGAAAGAGAAAGAGGAGGAGGGAAAGGGATGGAGGGAAGGATGAACTGAGGGAGGGGCAAGAGAGGGAGGGGAACATTAATTGGTTGTCTCCCTGACCAGGAATTGAACTGGAGACCCTTTGGTACATGGGAGGAGGATGTAACCAACTGAGCCACATTGGCCAAGGCAAAGATTATTGCTTTCTGTGACAATACGTATTGTAATTTTATCACCGATGTTTTAATAATCACCCTCATGAGGAGAATTTCCCCCCCTATTTTAAAAATATATATATATATATTTTATTGGTTTTTTACAGAGAGGAAGAGAGAGGGATAGAGAATTAGAAACATCGATGAGGGAGAATCATTGATCAGCTGCCTCTTGCGCACCCCCTACTGGGGATGTGCCCACACCAAGGTACATGCCCTTGACGGGAATCGAACCCGGGACCCTTCAGTCCGCAGGCCGACGCTCTATCCACTGAGCCAAACCAGTTTCGGCCCCCTATTTTTTAAAAAATACATATTTTATTGATTTTTTACAGAGAGGAAGAGAGAGGGATAGAGAGTTAGAAACATCAATGAGAGAAAAACATCAATCAGCTGCCTCTTACACACCCCCTACTGGAGATGTGCCCGCAAGCAAGGTACATGCCTTTGACGGGAATCGAACTTGGGTCTCTTGAATCCACAAGCTGATGCTCTATCCACTGAGCCAAAATGGTTTCAGCTCCCCCCTATTTTTATTTCTACTTTTAACTATCTGAGATAATTAAAAACAACTACTTTCTATTTAAAAGCATGATAAAAATATTTTCATAAAATACAGATATTCTTGATTTATTTTAATCAAATGTGAAAATTCTTTATTTAAATTATTAATAAAGAGAAAGATTCCAGTGGAGCAATTCCATGTAGATAGAAAAGGAGTATCTCTTTACGTGGCATAAAAATATTTCTGCTCCTTTGTTATTTAGCTATCCTTTATGTGTCACTACTTTAGATTTATCAAATATCTTAATTTTACTTTTAACCTGGCATCAATACATTTTATAATAGTAATTACTTTCTTCAAGTATGCTTTAAATTCTGCAGATAAACCTCTGGAACTGGCTATATATAACCCCTGGACTGCAGAATGACTATCCTTACTCAGACAGTGGAATACTACTTAAATAATGATATATAGGGTAGGACAAAAGTAGGTTTATAGTTGTGAGTATGCAAAACCGTTTACCCTTGTATTATTTATTAATTATTGTATTATTTTCCATATGAACTGTAAACCTTTTGCCCCAGCCTGTATTATTATTATTATTCTCTGTTAATCCTCACTGGTGATTTTTCCCCTTAATTTTTAGATAGTGGAAAGGAGGGAGGGAGAAAGTAGAGGAAGGGAAAGAGGGACTAGAGAGAGAGGGGGAGAGAGACACATCAACTGTTTGCCTCCCACAGGCAGAAGGCACTCCAACCTGGGCTGGGGATGAATCCTGCAAACCAGGTATATGCCATTGACTGGGAATCGAATCTTCAACCCTTTGGAGCATGGGTCAACCCTCTAACCATCAAGCCATAATGTCCAGGGCCCTACCCTGTATTATTATACTTGAAGAACATTTTAAATTAGCCACTCTTTAATATCTTTAAGCAAAGCCTAAATTATGGGGTCAAACCAAACAGCATGACAATTTCACTGAACATGTTCATTTTTTCATTATCCTAGTAAGAAATTGAGAGTTTTATGAAATGTTCAAATATATAAAACACACAGGTAACAGATTAAAATGTGTTTCACTTTTTTCCCCTACTTGTTTTGGATACAAGTGATTAAATACAAAAAAATATTAACTACAGAAGATACATTTAAAATTCAGTGTGGTGATGAGACATGCAATGAAATAATATTTAGCTATAATCCAAAAAGCTTGTTTTATAATCCAAAAAACCCAGTTTTTGCATTTCAGTTGTATTATTTCTATATGCCCTTGATTTTTTTTTTTTTTCTGATGGAGAAATTAACGAACAAATGATTATTTGGAAACTGTGAAGTGGATTTCAATTTAGACAATTCATCCCAGAAAAAATCAGGATATTTATATATAAGTCCCCAAACTATGTTATCATGTTATTAGATTTCCTACTAATAGTTTCATTATATACAAAATTATACTACTTAGAAGCTAAACATTCATATTTTTGGGGTATGAAATTTTTGATGATTTTACTCTAGATCTGAATTAATTAAAAATATAACATGATGTCAGAAATACAATACATAAAAAGTTGATAAGAACTAATAAACATACCCAAACCTTGGTTCTTAAACATCTCCCATCTCAAAGAATTTAGTTCTCAACCAAGTTGTTTATGGGGGAAATGTCTCAGTTGTTGAAACTTTGATTCTCGACTCCACAATCCTTTCATGGTGATACTACATAGTTTCTCAGGTGACAAAGGAGAGAATGCATGAGCATGAGTCAGTTTATTTATTGCTAAACCTTGTGTTGTAAACATATCAGGAAAATGAAAACAAGGCAAAATTTAATAGCACAGGTCTTGATTTAAATATGAAATAAACATACAAATGTAATGAACTCTAGTATATTAGGAATTTCATGTTCTAAACATAAATAAAATAGGTAACGTCAATAGATTACTCAATGCAGTCTTGCCCTTTGTCACTAATTTATCTGAAATATTTGAGTCTTCAAAGTTATTTCCATGTAAAAACAGGAATAAATTGAATGCAGAATTGAAATAAATATATGTCCAGAAGTAAGCAATCACACTTTTTGCCTAGGCTGTCAGTTTTACTTTTCCTGTTATGTTCAATATATAAATAAGAAGAGGCATAAACATAATCATACAGAATCACTGAAAATAGTCACTATGCGCTATTTTCCTGGGTATCGTTTAATTGGAAACATTACCATTTTAGTACCTTAAAGGGAACTCCAGGCATATTACCTAGAACAAACAACAAAAAAAATTCCAACTATAAAATATTGCAAATGACCTACGTTTAAAAAATACTACAGAGTATCCAAGAAAAACTGCTTAGAAATTTATAAAGGAGATGAAATGAAGTTAACAATGTGATGTTATGTGTGCTTAAAAATTTCTTAAAAGTTAAATGATTACCAAAAGTTAAAAATTTGTTAAAAGTTAAATGATATTCTTCTTTTTGAGGAGTATGGTAAGTGCAAAACAAATTGAAAAGTCTTTTTCTGAGACTTTAGTTGAAGAAAAGCTGAGCTGGCTTCCAAGGGACCAATTAAAAAACCCATACTGGATTATATAGGATTCTTTAGAGATTTGCAAATGTTTCCATTCTAGTTTTCCAGAGACAAAAATATTAAAGAAGTGACCTGTGACATTTTGCTACTACTCTTCAAACTGGCTCATTATTAAAGGTTTTAATATTTAATTGATTAGTACCTTAAAAACTACTTATCAAATTCAGTGGATGACCACCTATGATCATAATAAGATCACTCTTCAACACACAGACATTATTTATTGGGTCACTAATGCAATGGTATGAGATAATGTAAGAAAAGCATCTCAAGTATTAATTTTCGTTTGAACAGGGCCATCCCTAAACATCAAGAACAGAAACAGCTGCACATTACTTTCATTTAGAGATATAGAATTAGCTCACGAAATATATGGAAATTAATCTTTTTGGTAGAGAATCTCAAATATTTTTAGGGAAATAAGTATTTCCTGGATTTGAGAGTTTTTCTAACGGTATATTACTAATTTTAGCTAATGTGTTAGAATTATTCCCTTAGAATTTACTTGTTTCTCAAAAGTTAAATGAATCAGGGTAAAAATCTTTCATATTCTAAGAAAAGAGGTGTGCATGTGCATATATAAAAGGAAAAGGGATTGTCTTCCTGTTTTTCCCACCTCCTGAAGTTTAACAGCTATATCTTAAGCACTTCACAAAGAAGTATGAAGTGTAACCTAGGGAAATATAAAAATAATAATAAAACAATTTCTTAAATGGAGAGAATACTTGCAATTTATAAAACCATAAAATAACTGTGAAGGAACCTGAATAATGATAAGAAAAGACCATACTTATGATACTTTCCCAAATAGAAAAATTATCTACAGCAATGGCATTATTCTTGCTCTAGAATGGATTAAATAAACACCAAACTGCCCAGCCAGTATGGCTCAGTGGTTGACCATTGACTCATGAACCAGGAGGTCACAGTTCAATTCTTGGACAGGGCACATGCCTGGGTTGTGGGCTCAATCCCCAATAGGGGTCATGTAGGAGGCAGCCAATTGATGATTCTCTCTAATCACTGATATTTCTCTCTCTCTCTCTCTTCCTCTCTCTAAAATAAAAATGTATTTAAATAAAAACATATTTAAAAAACAACAACACAAGAAAACACCAACCTTCAATCTGTAAGAGGATGTTAATAAGTTATCATTCTAGGATGATAAAAAATCAGAAATAAAGCAAAAAATGACATCAAACTAACTTTTTTATATCAATGGTAGGGGGCTGAGTTAATACTTACAAGGTAAGAGATGATGAACTAAGTACGAGGCTGTTTTATTATGGTCTTCATTTTATCGTTATAAACCTAGAAAAAAATAAAAGTGAAGATTTAAAAATTTGTTCACATTATGTTATAAAATTAGCAACCGAGGTTGTCAGTTTTCTGATCCCTACTAAGCATAGAACAATCACAGATTATAAAATCCACCAACATTTATATATTTTAGTCCAAAGTTTGATTTTTGTTGTTGTTAATACTCACACAAAGATATTTTTCTCATTGACTTTTAGAGAGAGAAGGAAAGAAGGGGGAAGAGAAACATCATGTGAGATGGATATAGAGATTGGTTGCCTCCTACAGGTGCCCCTATCTGGGTGGGGATGGAACCTGGAACTCCAGGTACCTGCTCTCGGCTGGAAATGAAATCCAGCAACTCTACAGTGTTGGGGAGGGGACAAGTACACACCTGACTCACTAACCACTTAGCACACCAGCCAGGGCTTATTAGTTTTTAAAACTCACTTTTCTATAACTAATACCATCTTTAAGTTTAAAAATCAAATACGTGGAGGAGAATCAAGATGGTGGCATAGGTATAAACACCTATACTTGTTGCATCTCACAACCACATCAAAATTACAACTAAAAGGCAGAACAATTACCACCCAGAACTGTGGGAAAGCTGGCTGAGTGGAAGTTCCACAACTAGAGAGGTGAAGAAAGCACATTGAGCCTGGGAAGAGGCACGGAGACGCAGAGAGTGCTGGCACCTGGATGTGCTGCTCTTTTAACTGGGAGCAAGATACAAGCTCCCGCTTGCTCTGAACTCTAGTTCTGGGCGAGACTATGGGGGACCCAGACACATACAGGGGGGAAACAGGACAGTCTGGCATCAGGACAGGAACTTGAGGGCAGCTTTCCCTGAGAGGCTCACAGCGATCATTATTCCTGCACAGGGGAAGGGCGCGGGGGGAGGGTGGCGTGCGCATGCGGCGCAAGGCAGGGGACACGGAGACATGGGGACCTCTCTTGTGCAGGGCTGACTGGAAGCCATTGCTGTTTGCTCCACCTTGATGATTCCCAGAGACCCCGCCCCACCCAATTAACAACCCCTCTCAAGCTATGCTCATCAGTTTTTTTTCATATGAATGGCCTGTCCTTTCTCCACCTAAAACCTGTAAAACTGCAGCTGGGTCAGAGAGCCCAAGAGCTTCCAAAAAAAAAGCCCAAGGCCTGGCAACAGCAGCCTGTCTTGCTTCACAGCTCGGCCTCATCTGGGCACTTACAAACCCCATACAAAGAGGAGGAATCTGCAGATGTTTCTGTAGCTCCTGCTGGGTGGCCCCAGACAGTGGCTGACCTTGCACCTCCTTTGAGATCCAAGGGCTAGTGTACCCAGTGGTCAGAGTGAGACCATACTGGATTACAACTCTTCAAATCCATAAGAGACTCACTCAAGGGACAGACTCAGTGAGCACCAAAGCCCCATTGAAGCAAGTCCTGCCCCATAAGGGTGTCTTCTGCACAACAGATCTTCCAGTGTAGACAAAGCTGGTCATCACAGCCAATTGGCCTGGAGGTCAACTCCTCCCAGTGATACCAACAGCAATCAAGGGTTAACTACAACAAGACTGTGCAAACAGCCCACAAAGGGATGCACCAAGAGTGTCTACCTCAGGTGACTGGGGAGGTTGAGCCACTGGGCCCTATAGGACACCTACCACACCAGGCCACTCTATCAACTCAAGGAGACTTAGCAACTACCCAGTACATAGAAACAAACACAGGGAAGCAGCCAAAATGCGGAGACAATGAAACAAGTCACAAATGAAAGAAATGGATGAAAGCAAAATACTGGATATAGAGTTCAAAACCATGATTATAAGGTTACTCAAGAATCTTCTAGAAACCTCCAAGAAATTTAGTGAGATCCTCAAGGATATGAAAAAAAAGACCCATCAGAAATTAAGCATACACGGACTGAAATAAAGAATAATATATAGAGATCCAACAGCAGACTAGAGGAATGCAAGAATCAAGTCAAGTTTTGAAATACAAAGAGTCAAAAAAAATCCAACCAGAAAAGCACAAAGAAAAAAGAATAAAAAAATACGAAGATAGTGTAAGGAGCCTCTGGAGCAACTTCAAATGTACCAATATCTGAATTATGGGGGTGCCAGAAGAAGAGAAAGAGCAAGATATTGAAAACCTATTTGAAAAAATTATTACAGAAAACTTCCCTCACCTGGTGAAAGAAATAGACTTACAAGTTCAGGAAGCCAGAGAACCCCAAACAAGAGGAATCCAAAGAGGACAACACCAAGATACAGCATAATTAAAATGCCAAGGATAAAAGACAAAGAGAGAATCTTAAAAGCAGCAGGAGAAAAACAGTTACCTACCAGGGAGTACCCATACAACTGTCAGCTGATTTCTCAGCAGAAACTATGCAGGCCAGAAGGGAGTGGCAAGAAATATTCAAAGTGATGAACAGCAAGAATCTACAACCAAAATTACTGTACCCACAAAGCTATCATTTAGAATTGAAGGTCAGATAAAGAGCTTCCCAGATAAAATCCTAAAGGAGTTCATCACAACCAAACCAGTATTATATGAAATGCTGAAGGGTATTCTCTAAGAAAAGGAAGGCGAAGAAAAAGGTAAGGATAAAAAAAATATGAATAACAAAGTGACAACAAATATATATCTATCAACAAGTGAACCTAAAAATCAAATGAATAAAAAACCTGAAGGGGTTGTGGGGGTGTGTGGGAAGAGATTGGACAAAGAGCTTCCACATATGGACGAGGTCAGTGGTTGGGGGGAGGCCTGGAGTGGGGTGGGAACCAGGTGGAGGGAAGTATAGAGGAACATCTATAATAATCTGAACAATAAAGATTTTTAAAAAATCATAAAAACAAATAAATAAGTAAAAGTCAAATATGTACGTGTAATTTAAACTCATTCTTCAATGTCTAACTTGAAGCACACTAAGCTTCTGGAGAACATCATAACTACAGATACCGTATTTTCCGGCGTATAAGACAACATTTGAAACAAAAAAAAAGTCAACCGAAAATCGGGGGCAAAAGACCAAAATTACACAAAAATTACCTGCAGATCTTGACGGCAAAGTAAGTTTTTTCTTTGAAGTGGGGGTTAGTCTTATACAGCGAATATAGGCCTAAACCTGTTTTAACTGTAAAATTAGGGGGTCGTCTTATACGCCGGAAAAGATCATACCATAAGATTGACCAACCTCTCTCTCACACACACATACATATATGCTACTGCAAAAACTAAAAACCACTGTGCCCAATTTCAATAATTCTATTATAAATACAAAGCTTAAGGTAGAGTTTAAATATGTATAAATAAATCATTGAAAATCCTATATAATAAAAGTGCAATATGCAAATTGTCCTCTGGACTGGAGTTTTTCAAGGAGCTCGACCAGGGGCTGGGCCGGCCATGGGGAAGGGAGTTAGGCCCTGGCCAGCAGTGGACAGCCACTAGGGACCCTACCAGTACACAAATTCCGTTCACTCGGCCTCTAGTAATGTTATAATCTATGGCCAAAACAAGAGAAAATATAGTTGTGAAATTGCCTGAACGCAGGAGTAAATGAAAGAGTGATGATAAAATTTCCATGGTTGCCCTTTAGTTATTAAGAGTAGGAAGGATTAAAAGCCAGTATGCAAAAGAAAACATTACATCTTTAAAAATAAAAACATTGAAAAAAAATTCTGGAAACTTAAGTTAAAAGGTTTGACTTCTGTGGGACATATTATAAACTGTTCTTACATAACAGTTAAGCACTTACTACAAGTCATAGAACAGAAAGAATAAACCCATCTATGCTTAGTGAAACATTCATTCCAATTGTACATCTTATTTTGAAGATCTTCACACACACACACACACACACACACACACACACACACACACACACACACGATAGCACTTTTGTTTCATTAATTTGAAAAACAAACAAAACCCCAACATTTTAAACCCAAAGAAAAACCAAGAGAATACCAAAATAAATCTCCACATCTTAGCCCTGGCTCTCCAATCCAGCTGTGTTTAATTCTAATATTCTGCCATGCTTACTTTAAATTTTTTTTAAATATACTTTTATTGATTTCAGAGAGGAAGGAAGAGAGAGAGATAGAAATATCAGTGATGAGAATCATCAATTGGCTGCCTCCTGCACATCCCAACCTGGGTACTGAGCCAGCAACCTGGGCATATGCCCGGACCGGGAATCGAACTGGTGACCTCTTGGTTCCTGGGTCGACACTCAACCGCTCAGCTACAACCGGCTGTGCGTGCTTAAAATTTTAAAGAAAGACTATATATATAGTTGAGTCCCATTCCCCCTCTCTCCTGATTATAATCCTGAATATTTTTTATTTCCTATGCATGCTTTTATATGATTATTATAAATTCAAGTATTTAAAATAATATATATCACTAGAGGCCTGGTGCACAAGATTCATGCACTGGCGGGGGGGAGGGAGGTTGTCTCCTCAGCCTGGCATGGACCCTCTTGCAGTCCAGGACCCCTTGCTCCTTACGGGACATCTGCAGAGGCAGGTAGAGGTTCTGGCCACCACTGTTGCGCTCGCCAGCATGAGCCCGGTTCTGGCTGAGCAGCCCAGCCATGGGAGTGCACTGACCACCAAGGGCAGCTCCTGTGTTGAGTGTCTGCCCCCTGATGCTCAGTGCATGTCATAGTGACTGGTCATTCCACCTTTCAGCCAATTTACATATTATGCTTTTAATATATAGGATTGTTTTCAAACTTTACATAAATGTTACCATACCATATATATTTTGTATAAAGTATTGTAGATCTTTGCAACTTATTTTTATCATTAATCTATAACAATATACACAGCTCTCACTTAAATAACAATATAACAAAGAATTCTTCATATGATTATGTCAAAATTTATCATTTTTTGTTACTTAACATTCAATTTGCTCTCAAAATTTTTCCTATGAAAAGCAAAAGTAAACAAGGTTTTTTTCAGACGTCTTAGTTTATGTAGGACATCTAGGAGTAAAATTGTTGTGTTCAAGCCTAAGTATATCTTCAAATTTATTAGAATTTTGTCAAATGCTTCCACAAGCAGTATAAAAAAAGTTCCTCTTTCTGTATTTTCTCCAACATTTAAAACTACATTTAAGAAAAAGAGCTACTATGCAGATGAAAACTAAAAAAATTTTAAATGATCAATTCATCAAATGTAGATATATTAAATGTTCCAAAGAAATAGAACAGATAAAATTTGGCCAAAAATAAAGCTCACATAATATTTTCCTCATCTGACTTAAGAAATACCATGACTTAATCTAGAACAACTGTGGAAGAAATGATAAAGTTCATAATTAGTTACTGAACTTAAGATACACAATGGATCAAAGAGAAAAGAAAGCAGAAAATATAAATGGCTTATTGATGTGAAGAATCCACCCTCATTTCTTTTTGGGCAGTGCTTCTCATAGGTAGTGCTTCTAAAAACAAAACAAAACAAAACAAAACAAAACAAAACAAAACAAAACAAAAATTACAGCTTGGAAAAAACACACAAATTCCTCAGCTCCAACTTTAGATTTTGATTCAGCGGGTCTGGAAAATGTTTTATTCTAGGTTATTCTGGTACAGGTAGTCCACAGACAATTTACACAGTAATTAGTAGTAAAAACAAGGTGTTTTTGATATAAAGGATTATGTAACTCACTTTTTGGTTAAGGGTCATTTAACACTAATTGTTTTCTGTAAATTACATCAACATATTAAAGAAAAAAGTTCAGTATTAGCAAAACATAGTAATCTCAATTTCTGGTTGAATATGTTTGACTTCACAACATTAAACTTCAGGGTAAGTTGTGGGATCATTTATCATTTCAGATAACCAAGCACATACTCCAACAAAATTTTATTAATAATATTAGAGAACTAATATTCTTAGTTTACTGTAATTAGTAAGAGAAAAACATTAAGAGTGGGAGTGATTAGTTGTGATTTTAATGAGGATGTTTGTTACCTTCTTAAAGAAATGCTACTGCAAATGTCAGACTTTAAGACATTATGCTCATACACTAAAATAAAATGTCATTGTAGTTCCCAGCAAGAATGCTACAAATGAAATAAGTACTTTAATAGAAACCCAATATTCAGTTCCCTGTAATTACAACCTACTGGAATGATTTAGACAGAAATGATGAGAAAATATAGATATTTAAGTGATACAAACCTGTGCAAATTCAAATCTTGTTAAATTATAAAAACACTCTTTAATACTATTTGAAATTACAAAGTCCTATCTCTACCTGAATTTTCCAGTTATAAGACATTACCAGTAAGAAAAAGCAGACATGAGTTTCTATCTGCAGCATGCTTTGTATTAGTTATATACAATACTAAGTAGTATAGAGTGGTATTCTTTTTAGTCATAGAGAAATCAATAAGTTGGCCTTGTTTAGATTGGGCTATAGAAAATGAAAATAATATGGGTTCGGAATATGGCCCCAATGTGAAAAGAGCAACACTCCTATATGGCCACCGTCAACTTTCCTTCTTCAATATTACCTAATTTGTGTTATTAGAAATTATTAATTTTTCCAGTTTACCAGCTAAAAAGTAAAAAACTTGAAACACCATACACACTTTCAGATGCAAGACAAGTTTACATTCAAACAGGAAAGTTAACTAAGTGAAAATTACATTAAGTAAATAAAAATAATAAGAGTCTAAAAACTGTAAGTATCTACGGTTTTCTTTATGCTCCTCTGGGAAGAAGATACCTTTTTGTCAATGAATGTATTCAATATACTACATAGGGTTACACTGACAGGCCTGTCACACCTAATCTCTAAGAACTGGTGGGTTTGGCTCTTTTGGCCACCATTATTGCAGATTTGATGCTATTATGTACAACAGCCGAGTAGGAGAAGCAATCTCTCAGCTCCTGTTTCCAACTCTAAGGGACAAGAATAAGGGCTGTGGTGATACTTGTTTATTCACTGTTGCTGCTGCTGAAGCAGAAAACTGAGAAAAGCATATACAACTAAGAAGAAGAAAAAAAAAAGATTCAGTTCAATTTATCTAGGAGGTCTGCTCACATCATTATACAATATACTTATTTAGAAGGAATTTTATCTTTAAAAAGCAGGATGGGAAGACAAGAAGATAAAATTGATTGGTGTTTTGCTTAGAAAGGGCACCTATTAATGTATCTCAGAAAATAAATTAATGATCTGTAATGATCTGCAACTCCTAGGTTAGATTTAACTGCTCCATTACCAAAATTCTCAGGTTGTCTTATTACTCAGGTTCAGGGTAAATTCATACAGTGTTATTTTCTGTAGCTAGTCTCCAGGAGAATAAGAAAGTATCTAAACTTTAACCAAGAAATGAAATTATATTTTGCTTATAAAAAGCCCCAGGTTCCCAGTTAATCACTACCATATGTTTCACATTAGATACCATTAACAAAAAAACAAGTTGTTTTTTTTTAGCCCATAAAGTTTACAAAAATCCCAACTATTAAAAAATTTCTACATGTAACTTATCTACTTTAAATGTAACACAAAACTAAAAACTTAGTACATAACATAAATTAATGATGAATATGATAAATTGTTCTGTCAAATTATCTTTAAATTTAAATGTGACGCTATTTATGAACTTAAAACTGTATGTTTAAAAGTAATTCATATCTTTTAACACCTAGGGAAATTTTTGATTCTGAAAAAATATTTTCGAAGTCAGAAAAATTAGGAAACCTATAAAAATTTTTATAAATGCTAGAACTGGCTAATACATTTTTAAAAATACTTGGTTTGATATTTCTTAAAAGAAAAGTATAAAATATAGTATTATTTAAAATTCAGATGAAAATACTTTGTAAATAGAAAAAAAACACCCAATCTTTTATTTTCCTCAAATTGAAAACATAATTTTTCCGCTTAATAGAAGCTCAATAGGAAACAAATAATAAAAATAAAAAATAATTCTGAAGGTCACAGGATAATAAAACTTCTAAATATATGTATTTAATATAAAGGCTCTACAATAAAATACTAATAGCAAAATAAAAATATTTTTAAAAATTAAGATATTTCCAAACAGTAATAAATAAACTATTAACCAGAGGATTAATCAGTATCAGCAGGTGCTTTTGAAACATACTACATGTTTCTGTTCCAAGTGCTCTAACCAGGAAAATAGGAAAATAAAAATAAGCCAAATTGTATGTTAATGAAATACCAAAAGTGTGGTATGTGTTGCTGAGAACGTAAATTCTACTTCAAAATGATGTTTAACAAAGAAATTAAATTCTCACATTAAATATTGCCTTTTGAAAATGCTTATCCGAAAATGTAATTCTGATGCATTAGGTCTTATTTAAAAAAAAGAAAAAAGGAATAGAATTAGGATGAATTTCCTACTCAAGAAAGAAAACTATACTCATATACAAAACTGCTTCAAATAAACATTTTTTATTAAGAAAAATAATTGTATCTACTCTTTAATAAAACCTTTATTAAATAAAGTTGTTATAGCTGACAAGTTACTTAAAATATAAGTTGTCCTTATAAATAAGCATTATATACCAATGACAAATAATGAATAATTTCAAGTCCCTTTATACATATGTTAAATTACCTCTATTCTAGTTTATCCAAATATTTTCCTTCCAGATCCTAAGGATAACTATTTCAATAAAATAGGAAAACTGATAGTATAGCTATATTTTAGAAACAATTAAGAATTTTTTCTTAAAACATGTCATTTAAACCCCCAAAAATGCATTTAACAAAAAATATAGATATTTTCACAAGATATATGTTTATCACTGGAAAAAAATTACAAATTTTTTCTCAAAATTCTGACATAATGAAGTACATAACAAGGCTTAGATATAGATAAGCAGGTTTGCAAATTTACAACAGCCAAAATCCTTACAAAATGTCCTTTAAGGGGTAGTTAAAAGATAACCAACCACACTCTGCAGTATAAAAACTTATTAACATGTCTCCTAAAATAACATACTACAAATTAAAGTTTCTGACTCTTTATAAGAAGTGACTAAATACAAGAAAACTATTAATATCTGCATTGACTCTTTAAGATGTTATTTACTAAGTTTAAAATTTGGAAGTTTATAAGCCAGTGTATGGACAATTTTATGATGCTAAAAATTTGTGTTCAAACAATAAGTTTTGACAATTTCAAAGAACACAAATCACAAGTTCTCTAAATTAGGCATAACTTTATGGATTTATGTCCTAAAATACAATATAAATGCAAAAGCTGTCTCTCTTCACTTGTTTAATTCAATAACGCTGTGTGTAAAAGATACCTGGTTTAAAAATCCTGGATTTTTTTCCTCCAGGCATTCAGAAATCATATTTTTTTATTTTTCATTATAGTTCTCTAACCTGGAAAACAATGATTAAGTTAAAGGGGAGCAAATTTTCATTTTCCTCCCAATTAAACTCAGGTTTTTCATAACCTTCTCAAATCAAAGTTATGAAGACATTTTAATACTATGTATTTATCTCAATCACCTACAGTATATTGACATCAACATCTGAATTTCACCCTTATATTAAACTAATTTCTATTTAATTTTTAACATTTTATTTAACCTTAACTGTTAATAGATTCACATTCCTGGATTATCTATCTAATATCTATTTCTACAGAAATCCAACATTAGCTTTTTAGTATTTTGATATATATATCTCAATGTTCAGAAATTCTTAAACATACATTTGAGAATTTTCTTTAAAAATATTTTATAATGTGTAAAGATGTTTATAGATAAAAGTAGTTTTATGAGCATGATAAGACTAAATTACACTTTTCTCATGGGAAAAAAAACACACCTCATTTTTGTAATTCCTATCTTAGTATATAAAGTAAATATTTTTAGGTGAAAAAATATTTAAAGAAAACTATAGTATGTTATATTTTAGTAAACCTCACTTTATGTAGCAAATAGTTTTTTAAAAATCATAATACCGTTTAAATTCATTTTCATTGTATTAGATTATCATTTAGAAAACAATCAAGAATTTTATTAGCTAAGTAGCCAAAATTTTCAACTAAACCTTTACAAAGAAAATAAATATGTTATGGAAGTCATTCTGTTGTAAAGTTTTCTGGAGGAAAAGACAATAAGTCACTAGAAAATTTTGGCATTTCTCCATTTATTTTTAAAGGAGTTTGCAACTTCTGATACGAACAATTTAAATATTTTACTTGGAGTACCCATGAGTCAGACACTAGTTTCTACTTAAGAAAGTAGGTTTTTCAGTTTCAACCAAATTGCCACTTTTAGTTAGAATACTACTTGGAATCTTTAAATGCTTTTAAAATATTCTATTAATTTTATCTAATTTTATAGGCTCTGCCGACCACTAAACCTGTTATACAGCCAAGCACCAAATTCCATATGATTGAAACTTTCTATTTTAATAGATGAAAGGTTAATTTAATTCTTTTATATATAACACTATAATAACCCTAAGAGGAAAAAAGAAAAATCCCTATATATATATTTATTTTTAGACTAACTAAATTCAGTTGGTGTTGGACCTAATACAAGATGATTCGATTAACTATGTAAAAGAATCTGGATTTTTAATAAGAGTACTTAACCATGGCTACTTCACAGGATGTATTAATATATCTTTACTGATTTTTAACTTAGCTAAAACTAAAAGTTCTAGCTTTACCAATTTTGCAACCCAATTATATTGAAAAGATATAAAATTGTATGCTTCTAAAATTCATTAGTATACCTTAATCTCCTAACATGTTCCAGTGCATTATGTGAGTGCTCAATCAAAGAAGTTAGGTTGTTCTCCACAACTGGCTCTCTCCTAAAGGTCAAAACCTGCAATAAAAATGTCATATATTATAGCATGAAGACACTCAACAGATTTCCGCCTCCTGAAATTCCACAGTGGATCCCTGGACAAAGGTAGTAAGGTCTTCAAAATGACCTCAATCTTGCATATGTTAGAAAACACACACTAACTTGAAAATAATGTTATTTAAGTAGAAATAACTTGATTAGAAACACCTGTGATATGCTCTATCATTTGAAGCCTCTTCAAATCAGATTAATATGCTTCTGCTTTCATTTCTCTTAGGGCATTCATTTTCAAAGCAGTGTAGCAGGGGAAGGTGCATAAGTAGGTGTTAGAGAACTGGTAAAGGGGACTCACAAGGAAAATACGAGAGATACAGTTTGTCTGTGCTTCTGAAACTTATAAAACCCAGTTTAAAAAAAACTTAAGAGATGGAGAGAAACTTTCAACTACCTTTCTCTCCAAATTATCAAACTTTAAATGATTATAGAAATTACCATTATTTTCAACTTTTGTCTTTTGCCATACCTGAGTGAACAATAATATTGACATTTCCAAATACTTTAAGACATTACAATTCTAACAGGACAAAATTTAGAACTTACTCTCTAAGCAAATTAAAATATAACTAATAAACAGATGAATATGGGGCCAATGCTTTTTTTAATGTTCCAAGCAGACATGGTGTAACCAAATGTATAAATGGCTTTTTAATTTGTTTCACCTATATCTTGACTAAGTGGCAATCAACTATATAAAAATATTAAATTGTTTAATTACCAAAGATTTATAATATAATATAAGTGAACCATAATGCTCTGAATTATCCATATTTATTTAAAAATAGCTTAGGGAAAAAAGTGAAAATCAAGTAAATTTTTACTCCTTTGGTGCCAAATATTTGATTATTTAATGGCAAAAACCACACACACATAACCCACAAAAACCAATTAAATACCATGATATTTTTAAAAATTAAAATCATTACTACATAGTCTTCCTCAAAGATGTAGACAAAGTTTTCTATATTTGAGCATTCTAAAACTTAAGGTAGTTTAGCTTTAAAAATCACAAAAAAAATGTAGTTGATACCAATATGTACTCCATGCCAAAAGTGAAGTTTTTACATAGTAGGAAAACAAAATATACTAGATAATAAAGAACAAAGGAAGTTCAAAGACAAGACAAATATTAAACCAAATGATAAAAAATACGATGTAAAAAAATCTTTAAATAATGAAACTCAAAAATCAAATCTATTACAAAATAGTTTATTTTTTATACTTAGAACCCTCGTCTTTCTAGTGCAAATCTTTAGTAAAATAAGTCAGGATTAAACAAAAATGTTAAACTTCTCATAACTTAATAAGAAATATTTAGAATTAAATTCATATGTATTTAATATCAATTCTAATATTTGAAACTTATCTTTACAGGAAGACCTTTTAAAGAATCTTGAAGACAGTCAAGGAGGGGAGTGGGGGGATGGGAAGGCAAATCGAAATAATTTCCCCTCCAAAAAGCAGTATTTATAGGAAGGCTTTACAGTCATTTGTATATGCAAATAATCAGAAAAATATATGAATACAAAAATATATAAAACAGATGTTATATTAATAAGACAATCAACTTTAAAGCTATAACAGTAACTTGTAAAAAAAAAATACAAACAGCTTAATCTCATTTTCAACATTTATTTAAAAGAAAGTGGTAATCGTATTTTATTACCGATTTTCTTTGGTATTAAGAGAGGGGCTACTAAATTTCAGCAAGTCATAGTTTGAGTTCTAATTACATGCCCAGATTAGTTGTTTGGCCATAGTGTTTGTAAGCTTGCTGAATAATAATAATAAAAGAACAAAACAAAAATTGTCTAAAATATGACAATTCTTTCTAAGATGTGTTTTCTAGTTATAATCAGATTCATAGCTTGCTTCTTTTAAAAACAGGTTAAAAAGAAATCAATATGGGGGTCATTATGCTTCATTAAACAAAAAAAATAAAAGACAAGAGCCAATTTTAGGCCAGTAATTTGTTAAAACTAAGAGACAATTTTTTGTAGAAAATTTCAAAATAGTGTATACATTTATACTGATTTTTTTTAATTGGAGAAAGTTTATGTATCATGTAGAACAAATAATTAATATAATCTGGCTATTTTATTTTTGTAAACCAAATCAACCGATCAGTATTTCTGTACTACAATATTTTGTTACATTCTGAACTATTACTACATATCAATAAATAAACAGAAAATAAAATATAAATAAGTCTCCACAATACAAAAACCAAAAATGTAGTATACCAAACATAATAATACAAGGAATCCAGAATATGAAAGTTATTTGGAAATTTTCATCTTTAGCTTTAGTTCATGATAAACATTAAAAATATTAATCTGATTAGAAAAATACAGTGCTACATACAAACACCTGAGAGTACATTTTGTAAATGTACAACTAAGATAGTTGACAGCATTAAAACAAAGTCTAAAACTGCATTTTTGTTTGGATTTTTAAAAACAGTAAAGACAAAAATTAAAATCAATGCTAACAGGAAGACTGATTAGTTCCCTCTCCTTCCACCAATATGTAAACATAGCTTTAAAAAGAGTTGAGCTACTATAGTAACACCTTTATCCACCATTATTTTCCTGTAGTATTATGGCTTTTCTAGTCTTTACAGAATAAAAAATAAATTTAGTCACATACATAATATAGTAATCATATGTATCTGTTGGAACTCATACCTATATGCCTACAAATCTAAAACCCAAACCTTCCTCTTATCTACCATCACATAAAAGGGAAAATATTTTGAGTGCTGTGGATTTTATTTAGATGCTAGTGTGTTTTCAAGCTTTAAGTGCAGTGTTTTAAATAAAGGAATCCTTCTCTTCTTTAAAAAAATATCTTATTAAGCAAGACAATCTTTCACCCATCACCCCCCCCCCAAAAAAAAACCCAAAAAATCAAAATACTAAAAAAAGTATGGTTAAATTTAACCAACTTGGTGGAATCTGAAAGCCTCCCCATACCATCAAATTCTCCAAGTTATATAATAATTTGAGTGAAAATTAAAACAGAAAAAACAAAACCACAGGGGAAAAAAGCACACAACAAAAAGTAACAACTGGTATCATAGGTAAAACTACATTAAAAATAGAAAAGAGGTTGCCTATAATTTCATCAACTCAAATTTAATAAAGGATAATTAGTACTTTCTATGAAATTTTGATATGATTGAAAATAAAACAGCTTTTAAAAAAGGTAAGGAACATAGATTCTGTAAATGCAATTCTTGTTATGAAGGCAATATAAAATAGTACCATTTATAAATTCCGTTATTCCACTTATAAATATAAATTATATTTATAGCCCTGCAGAGACTTATATAAGTCATATAGAAGCCTGTCATTTGAATATTTCCTAATAATGCATATTTGACCTAATGTAAGAATACAAATTCTAAGTTTCAAAATTTCAACTACTACTCATAAAAGGATGCAAATTTCTATCAAATAATAATTAAAAAAAAAACTTTAAAAAGGATCAACAGTTATCTTTTTTTTTTATCAGTGAGTTTACAAATTTTTTTTGAAAACCACACCGGACTTTTATCAAGCTGCAATTAAACGCAATGACAAGCGTGGTAATAAACAGAAGCATATAGATGACTGTCTCAAGCAAAAATCAACTTAAAACCTACCAAATAATACACATCATACCCATTGTACGAAATATTTTCTTCATAGTAAATTTATCAAAGGAATGAAATAATATATACGCACCTGTGCATACTTACGTGTTGTGCTGTGTAAATTAAGCAATATAAATTTCCTATAAATAAAGTTTTAAGCCCACTACATTGGCTGATTTAATAAAACATTTATTTTAAAGATGTGAAAAAATTTAAAAAATATATCCAATCTTTGTAAAAAATGTGAGAAAGCTCTTTGTCAACATTAAGAAAATTAAAATTTCTTCTTATAAAAATAAACCCATTCTCCCGCAATCTGCATCTAATAAATATGTGTAGCTTAAGATGAAAAATTTCTGTCGAAAGAATAAACAATCTTAATGCTTCACTCCGTTTTTAACCAATAGAGAACAGGGACAAGTACATAAAAAATCTTGTAATTTCTGCCAGCAGAACTACTATTTTGCGAGAATCGTCTCCTCAATTTTTACTTTTAATATATACTTCAGAATCACTCGAAGTTCTTTTATGGGAAACCAAAATTTAAACACCAGCTTTTTCATTTTTTTCAACTCTCCGTATTAACGTTTTGTAATTATTTCCGTTGTCTAAAAATATAATTTTTTCGTCAAGTCGAAAATTACAATCTAGCGTTTAACATTCAAATCCCCCAGTCCGCTTTCTTCCAGCCAATCAGGGGATAACGAGGCCGGGGTTTGGGGCGCTTCGTTAAACACAATTTGAAAAAAACATCACATTTCGTTCTCCCGTTCTCCACGGGAAAGGGCTCTGCGCGAAGGCGGCTCCCCGCGTCTGGACAGAAATAAGAAATGGATCCCCGTTACTTCAGGGGGGGCGGCGGGCGGGGCGGGCGGCGCCGCGGCCAGAGCCCAGCGCCCCGCACCCGCCCCGCGCCGGCCCCGCGGCACACGCCGCCCCGCGGCACTGACAAAGGTCATCATCTATGAAGTATCACTTAAAGCCGTCACCGGCTCAAACCGTCCGAGCTGTCGAGTAAGAATTGGTAGAAACTGGGAGCTAAAAACAACAACAACAAAAAGCACCCCTGAAGGGAAAGACAAACAGCATCCCTCTCCCCCGCGCCGCGGGGTCAGGGAGTCCCCAGGAAAAGGTGGGGGCGCAAAACTGCCGCTAAGTAGTCCCGGGAAAGACTTTCCCCAGGAAAACATCAGGGCTGCCTCACAGATTGCTTTTTTCAACGATTAGAGAAGAAAAATGTATTCTAAGAAAAGTGACTTGGAGGAAAGCGCAAGGCTCAGAGCCCCATCTTTTATTCCCTCCCCCCGACCCTGACCCCTCACCCCCCGGGAAGGACAGCGCCGGGGGAGCAGAAGACAAAGATCCCGAGCAAAAAGCGAAAGTCCAGCACCTTCCCCGGGAGCCCGCTAAAACCCCAAAGCCCCGTCACCCCCGATTGTCAGCGCGGCCGGCGCCGCCCCCGCCCGGGCCGGGGCGCTGGGAGCCCGTCCGCTCCGAGGGCACCGCGCGCGGCAGCGTCGGAGCGCGGCGGGCGGGAGGCGCCGCTACTTCGGGTCCGCGGTCCTCGGCCGACCCTAACTTTCCCGTCCCGAGAAGACGGCCGTCCGCCGGCCGGGGAAACGGCAGTAAAAGACGGCTCGGTTGGTCCCGCCACGGGGGGAGGAGGCGCTGGTCCTCCCGCTCCTGTCAGGGCGCCGCGGCCGCCGAGCCCCGCGCGCCGTCCGGTCCGGGGGTCGCGCTGACAGATCCTGGGCGGCGGCCGCGGCGCGTCCCGCTCAAACTGCAGCTCCCCTCCCCCACGCGCCCGCTCCCGCCGCGCCCGCCCGCCGCCGCCCGCTCACACACCCGGCTACCCCCGACCCTGCGCCCCGCTTTTTTCCGTGACTAAAATGAATTCGGACCCGGTGCCCACTCCCTGCGCCCCCGCCGCCTGCCAGTCCCCCCACTGCCACCTCCCGAGTCCCGCTCTGCTACTTCAGTCTCTTACCGACGGCGCCAGCCCTGGCCGAGCTCCGCGAACTGCCCATGGCTTGAAGTAAATTTTTGTGGGGATTTTTTTGTTTTTTTAGTGATATTTTTCGGTGGAGTCCTATCGGCGATAGACGGTCGGACAGGTTATCCCATCTCTCCCGCTAGATTGACGGGCTCAGGCATCACTCGAAAATGGCGCCGAAAGCGCTCAGGCTCCTCATTCAAATTCGTTAGAGCCAACCCCGCCGCCCCGGGGCATGCCGGGAACGCGGGCTGCCTCCACAGCTGTCAATACCTCCTCCGACCCCCCTTCCGTCTTTCCCGACCATTCTGCGCACGCGCCGGCCCCGCCCTTCCACTCCCCAGCCCGCTCCCTCCCTGCACATGCGCAGAATGACAGCTGTTCCCGGCTCTCCCAGCACTTCCTTGGTGGCAGCCCTCCTACCTCTGTTCCTCGCGCGTGCGTGCAAGTCCTCCTTTCCTCAGCCTCGGAGGTAGGGAGACGGTGGGGCCGTGGGCCTGAAGATCCAGAGGCGATGTGTCAGTCTGTAAGCATCTAGTCTGCTGTTCGAGGAAAACACATAAGGGTGCAGCTTAAGCGAAAAGAAAAATGTCCTATTGCCAGTGTCTAACCAACAGCGGAATGTGTCTCCCAGACCATCTATCTGTATTGGGTGGATACACGCGCACTTAGCCACCCCGCCGGTGTGCAGAGCTCTTGCTGTATGCCGACGCTTTGCAGGAGCTATCGCACATAAGCTTCAGAACAACTCTATGAGGTAGGTACTGTTATTTTGTTTGCAGACCAGGAGACCCAGGCTGAGAGATTTTAAGTAATTTGCCAGGTGATTAACCTTCCATTGTGAAGGTTAAAGCAAGCATGTGGATGAGTCCGCGTCTGTCAGATTCTGGAGCCCGAGGCATTCTCCTTGCTGTGCAATCCAACTGGAGCACATACAGGAGGCGTGGTTTCCCCTGCTCCACGACAGTGTGTGTGTGTGTGTGTGTGTGTGTGTGTGTGTGTGTGTGTGTGTGTAGTTTAGGAGTACTTAAATTTGCTGTATTTGCTATAATCCTCCCCGGTCCTGTTGCAAAGACGCTTTCGTCGAATCCAGTTTACCTCACCATCGTACTTATCCTTAAGCATTCTCTCAGAATGGGAGAGGTTGGGGCAATCTATGGGTGCCACATCGAGTAAATTAAAAAAAAAAAAAAAGAAAAAAAGAAAAGAAAAAAAAGGCCTGTTAAGTGAACTGAATCTAGCACATGGGTTTCCATTGTGTGACACACTAATAAAATAATAATACCTAGTTTACCACGTATTGTCTGTGATGCGCACGGTGCTAAACTATGGATAAATCCTGTTTATATCTCACAACAGCCGTAAGAAGTAGGTAATGTCCTCATTTTACACATGAAACCCCAGACTCAGATCAAGAAATTTGCCCCAAAGTGTTACAACTAGTAAATGGAAGCAGAAGACCTAGGCAAATCTGTGTTCACCTTAAAAACGAGGTGCTATGATTAAGTAAAATGATGATAAACTTGTCAGTATTTTAACACCTTCCTTAAAAATTCCTTTCAGTAGTTCATTTGCTTGGTAGAATTATCCTTGATGCCAATAGGCTAGTTAAGATGAAGAAAAAAAAATTTTTTTTAAACTGCAATTGATCTGAAATTATTAGATTTTAAGATTATTTTTGATTGCTTACCTTTTTCCTGATTCCAAATTATAATGCAGTTTCTAAAGAATCCAAGAGTTTAAAATCTGGGATATTGCTGTGTTGTTATTTTCCTTCCAGTTTTTGTTGCAAAACAACTTGTGTTTAAGTATATGAAGACATTATCATTGTGGAGGTTAAAACAATGAATATATAAGTGCAGGAAGTGTTAAGGAGTGAGGAAAGGGAAGAAGGCTGGCACGTTTGCATTATGAAGGTACAATTGAAAAAGGAATGGATTTTAGTAATTTCAGATCTAAAAGTAACATGGCTAAGTAGTATGTGTATCTTATATCTGTATGGTACTTTGGTACTGGTTAAGTAAGTGGACTCTGGAATCACATTGCCTGGGCTTGAATCCCAGCCCTGCTACTTGCTAGCTGTGACCCTACAGGAGTTACTTTTTCTGACTTTGATTTTCTGTTGAAGCAGTAAGGCTAGTGCCTCGTTGAATGGTTGTAACGATGTAAATGAGCTACTATATTTAAGGCATTGAACGGTGCTTGGTATATTGGTAAATATCAACTAATAGTCTTTAACATTGATCTTTCAAAATGGCTTCTTTAAGAGATGTTTTAAAAGTCAAATTGTTGTTAGTGCCATTAGGAATTAGCATTCGTGTTCAAGAGTCTTTTAAAATGATAAATTAGCCTGACCTATGTTTTTTGCCAAATACGAGTAATGATTTCTGTCAGATGAATAAGGATAGTAATTTGTATAAGAGTAACCTGGAAAATGGTTTTATTGCTCTTTCTAAATGTTAAAAAAAAAAAAAAAAAAAATCAGGCCAGTCTAAAATATATAAAATAAGAACCATCCAAATTTCTGTAATCCAGAGATAATTACATATTATTTGTATTTTAAAAATATAATGTACCTTTGGGAAAAATCAGCTAGGGGAAGTCTAGATAAGTGATATATTTGGGGAACTTATTTTCAAGACTATATTGAACTTCATGAATTGGTAAATTTTTTATAGTCCGTCATGAGAATGACAATATGAAATTGATAATGTTGTTTATAAATAATACCATCGAGTACCTACTCTGTCAGGTACTGTGCTAAGTATATATGCAATTTTCACTTGAATCCTCATAATAACGCTAGAGGTGGGTGCAATTATGATCTTCATTTTGCACAGACTAAAGTTTATATGGAAGTTACTTTTAGATTTAAGCTATTTTGTTTAAAATATTTTTTAATAAACCCAAAATATTTAAAGCTCTTGAGTCATTAAAATGGCAGGGGGAAAAATCAAGTTAACATGATTCCTATGCCTGAATAAAAAGTTCAATTGAAAAAAATGAAAAGTTTTATTTGACCACGAGGGGGTGCAAATTCCCTAGTTGAATTTCAAAGGAAAAAAATAAATAAAGCGTTTAGACCATAAAATTCACAGGAAAGAAACTAGTAAGAATACTTTCTCCAAATTTTAAGACTACAAAATGATGTACTTTATGAAAAGAAAGAACTTGATTATTTTAGGTACTCAAGGCAGTTTTCAGCTTTTTTCATTTCCCTCACCCCTTTCATCTATCGAGTTTGTGTCTCTGCATACTTTTTACTTGTCCTAACAGTAGAACTGAAGTCATAATTTAAAATTCGAAGTTTTAGGTGGAAACTAGAATGTAGTCATCAGTCAACAAATACTAAATGTGGATTTAGGGTGAATGTGGGATGTAAGATGTAGGGTGGATGATGGTATGCTGGCTTCAACATATTAAATTAGTTAGATAAAATTGTGAAATTTACAAATATGTTCATATTTTAAGAAAGAATGAAGACCGTTAAAGAAGAAAGCAGCTTGAACGGTAACTTGAAAACTTCTATACACTATTGAATGTTTTTAAAAAAACTTATTTAAATGGGTACCTTTCATTTTCCTGTTGGTCTTATTTCTCTGAGGGGAATTTAATTTAAAAAACCCAACAAATCCTTTTATTTGGAAATAACTTTAAATTTACAAAAAATTGGAAGGCAATTGCTTCCTATTATGCACAGTGTTTCTCTTTTCACAATTATGTGTGTCATTAAACAATCTTTTTTCTGAACCATTTGAGGTTAACTTGTATACATCATGTCCTTCACTCCTAAATGCTTGAGAGTATATTTCTTACAAACTTCATAAATTTACATTGAAGTAATATTTTAATCTGCCATGATATTCCAGTTTTGTAGGTTGATTCTTATAGCATTTCCTCCTCCAGGACAGATTCAGTATAGGATTAGGTACTGCATTTAGTTGTCCTGACTCTTTAACATCCTTTATTTTGGAACATTTTCATAGCCTTAAAAAAAAACTTTACCTTGACATCTTTGAAGAATACAGCTTGTCTCCCCACCCCTATTTCCCACCACCCTCATTTTTAATAGAACATTCCTTATTTTGTTTTTGTCTGATGTTTCCATATGATCAGATTGAGTTATGCAGTTCAACTGGATTACTATGCAGATGGTATGTGTCTTTCTCAGGGTATCACTTCTGGAAGCACATGATATCTATCTGTCCCTCACTGATGATGTTAATTTTGATTACATGATCCATATGTAGCTTGAATATTCCACTGTACAGTTAGGTGTTGTTGTTTTTTTTCTTCCTGGCAATTAATAAGCAATTTCATCAAAATGACCATTTAAGTGTGTATGTTCTATCTATATTTATATGTGTACATTTTGTAATTTTTTCTGAACACTTGAAGGTAAATTACATACATCATGACCTTTCACCCCTAAATATTTAAGTCTAATATTTAATTATTTCGCTGTTCAAATTGTCCCAGATTTAGCTAGAGGGAAGACTTTTTGGTCTGGCTCATGTGTCTTTGTGACATGCCTACATCATTTTTTAAAAAAACTGCCTAACTTTGTGGTATAATAAGATGTTCCATGTTTATCTTATCCTTACCCTGCCCCACCCTGGGATTAACTTTTTCTCTAAGGAGCCCTCTTAGTGGAGAATTATATTAGAGACCAAGGCTATGTATGCTCACTATTACTGAGGTATCTCTGCTCCTTGGACCTTTCAGAGGCAGAGCTAGAATACGTATATATGCATATATATGTGTGAATACACCAATATATATATATATATATATATATATATATATATATATATATATATATATATGTTAATGGCATAGGTTTAATTTTAAATTATTTTTATTATAGTTGAAATGTCATAGCAATTTCATGAAGTTTTGAATAAAGGCGATGAAATCATAGTCCACAGAAACAACTCACATTTTTCATTTTCCCTTTGTTAATGTCTATACATCTATTTTTTATAGGGTTTTAGTGTGAAATTATTTTGTCTTTTTCAACTTAACATGTCATAAACATCTGAGTTACTATATCATTTTTACAACCTTCATTCCAAATGGCTGGGCTACATATTTCATATCATTTAGCCAATTCTGCCATTCATTTATTTCTGGCATTTAAGTTGTTTCCAATATTTTGCTTTTGTTAAAAATTCTGAACTGAACGTTTTTATGCATATACCTTTCCTAATTGACTTTCTTATTTATTTGTTTGTTTATTGGAAGATTTCCCAGATGTGGGAATAGCAGTTCTCAAAATGTAGGTATGTTTTGATGGGTTTGATATGTACTAGCACACATTAACCAAGCATTTACCATGCAGAATTGGATAAAGATGAATCTAGTCTCTGTTAGCAAGGAGTTGAAAGTCTAATGAAAGAACCATAATTTTTTTAAAAAAATTATAGTTTGATAAATATAGAGGAAGAGTTTATAATCCAGGTTAGGAGTATGTGGCTCAGAAAACCATTACAGGAGGAGGTTACAATTGAGCTGTGTCTTGAAGTACAGCTTGATAGATACCTTAGTGGAGCCTTAAAGGATTGGAGTTAGCCTAGTTCAAAGAGAGTAGAAATAGGCCATAGAAGCATTTAAAGCAGAACCACTGTAGTATGAAAAAACGGGAGGTTCAAGAAAATTCAGATAGTTACTGTGATTTGTTGTCTAGGTGCCTTTGGAGGAGGTGAGACAGTTAAGCCTGATAAGTGGATAGAGAGAGGTTAAACCATGAAGGGCCTTGCATGTCACCTTTATATTGGTGGAATTGGGAATCCTTAGACCAATGAGTAATATGATCAGATTTATATTTTAGAAATTTACTTTAACAAGGGTACTGGAGAGCAGATTAGAAAATCTAAGAAACATGAGAAAAAAAACCAACCCTCCCCACATTTGTGGTATCAGTAAAGAAAGGCTGGTGGCAAAGTAAATTAAAACAGAACTTTTGGAAAGTAATTTAGTGATATATAAAAAAGGGTTATAAAAATATTCCTATTTTTTCTTTCAGAAACTCTATTTTTTGGAACCTAGTCTGGGTTAAATAAATCTGAAATATGGGGGGAAATCTATACAGGAGCCTCATTCAAGCATTAAATATAATAACAAAAAAAAGGGGGTAGGAGAATAAAATGTCTCATAATAGGAAAATTATTAAGTTATGGAATATCTACTGCATTTGCTATTAGCATCATCACAAAATGATGCATATCAACATGGAAAGTGTTATGAAGTGCAAAATATAAAGAAGTATAATTAGCATGGTTATAATTCCGTCTAAAAACACACAGAGGCCGAAACCAGTTTGGCTCAGCAGTAGAGCGTCAGTCTGCGGACTGAAAGGTCCCGGGTTCGATTCCGGTCAAGGGCATATACATTGGTTGCGGGCACATCCCTGTAGGGGGTGTGCAGGAGGCGGCTGGTCAATGTTTCTCTCTCATCGACGTTTCTAGCTCTCTGTCTCTCTCCCTTCCTCTCTGTAAAAAATCAATAAAATATATTTTAAAAACACACGAGAATGCCCAGCTTGTGTGGTTCAAGTGGTTGAGCATAGACCTATGAACCAGGAGGTCAGGGTCTGATGCCTGGTCAGGGTACATGCCCAGGTTTCAGGCTCAATCCCCATCAAGGGGCGTGCAGGAGGCAGTCTATCAGTGATTCACATCATTGATATTTCTATCTCTCCCTCTCCATCTTCCTTCCTCTCCAAAATAAATAAATAAATAAATAAAATATTTTAAAAAACCATAGACAAAAATATACTTAAGCAAAAATTTTCAACTCATATTAATTTTTTCTAGTCAAAGTTAAAATATACATGTTAAAAGGCCAATCTAAAATTTGGAATTGTTGATACCACCAAACTATGCTTCCAAGGAACACGGATGTTCTATGATCTAGTCCAGTGATTCTGAAACTGAGAATTTGTTGAAAGCTATAAATCTTTTCTCTAGATTCATGTACATGGTTTGCATAACTTCAGAAATGGATGATGCCTGATGTAAGATCCTGAGGAAAAACTGTATGAACAGTTATATATATAGCAGAATAATGGTGCTCCCAAAGATGTCCATGCCCCAGAATCAATGAATATGTTATGTTATATGGCAGGTTGCAAATGAAATTAAGATTTCTACTCAGATGGCCTAAAAACAGATTATCCCAGAGTAGCTGAGTACACCATTGTAACTGGCGAGCTTAGTGGCAGTGGCGGGAGCCTCCGCCACCTCTGCAGCAGCACTAAGGATGTCTGGCTGCTGGCTTAGCCCCGCTTCCTGCGGGCAGTGGGGCTTAGCTGAGTGTTGGACATTCCCTGAGGGCTTCCGGACTGCGAAAGGGTGCAGGCCTGGCTGAGGGAACCCCCCGAGTGCACGAATTTCATGCACTGGGCCTCTAGTGTCTTAATAAAGCTCAATAAATATATTTTTAAATATATCTAGAGAAAAGGAAAATAATTTCAATTGTAATATAAAAGGAAATTAACATTTATTTGAAACATATTAAGGGGCAAGTACTGGATAGATGCTTTAATGAGAATTATAGTATAAACAAATATATCATTTGCTGTGTGCCAGTTCCCTGACCGGGAATTGAACCTGTGACTTTTTATTGTAAGGGACAATGCTCAATCAACTGAGCCACACTGGACAGGGCTCATAAATTGTAACTTTGAGTAAAATTGTTTCTTCAGTGTTTAGTTTAAGAAAAATTTAAGAAAAGAAAGTTTCTTAAAGAAAAACATTTTTAAAGTTACAGAAACATCTATATGTTGGTAACATTTCTCCAGAAATATTTAATATAATATAAAAGCTCTGGACTGGCCAATTTGAATCTTTTCTCGTGCTCCATAGAAATGTTTATTTAGCAGAGACATTGAACTAGTGTTAGATAGAAAATATTAACTATTAAAAACATAATTTATTCAAAGACAATGAGAGATAACATCCTGGATTTCTATCATACTTAAGCTATTCCTTAGTTGCCTCACAAAGGAATTAATGTAGTAGAACATAGTCAAGGCATGGCTGAGGTTTCATAATGAGGCTGTACAAAGTGTAAGATTTTCAACCAGCTAAATTTAGTCATTCAGTCTCTGTCCTCTGTCAATCTGCACTGTCTTCTGGCAACAATAAAGTTGGGTAAGCTATAAATTAAAGCAGTTTCTAATGATGCCAAATAAATAGCAGTTCCTAAGTCATTTCTATTCCCTCCTCCATGAAAGTATACAACATTTAGATTATCCCACATATTTCCTTACACCCCAGTGTTTGGTTGTCAAAGAACCAAATCGATCAGATAATATTACTACTTGCCTTCATGTAATCTCTAAGTACATACAAAGTTGGACATCAATATGAAATATAAAGGGCTCTCTGGTTGGGAGCAGCTCTCCTGCCACATCCCATCATCCCCTAAAAATGTACCCCTGGATCACGTTTGTCTCCACTCCCTCCCTGGTCAGAAGCACCTCTGTGCTGCTGAGCTGGTCCCTGTCTGCAGTGGTGCTGAAATGACCTGAGAAACCGATAGTGAGAACCTCAGCAGTTCCCCTGACTTATTTCCAGCCAGTTTCCAAACCAGCACCATTTCAAGGGACATTAACACAAGAGCCAAGTTCACTGGGGCTGGGATTGGGACTATGCTTGGGAGCCTCATCATTCCTCATTGGCTGGGCCTGGAGCAGCAGGCTTCTCCTGTGCCCTCCTGGGCTTTGCCCTCGCAGAGGGCATGGGCTCATTTGCTTCACCATGAGAAAGAGCTGTCTCCTCCTCCCATGTCTTATCTGCTCTGTATGTTCCTTTATACCTTCACAGGCAGTCTGGGGAAAGTGGTTGGCTCAGGGTTTGACAGAGGGAAGACAAGTAAATAAAGTATTAATAAGAGGGTGGGGGAAAAAAATATGAAGGATAGAAACCATCAAACCATAGAATTTTAGTTTTACTGACATTTATATATTACACTTCCTGTTTATGACTTCAGAAGTGCAACCATGCAGTGCTTCTATTAAAAACAGAATAATTGAGAACAGTTTAAGTAAATGATAACTTACCCAAAGGAAAAAAAAAATACTAAAATGACTGCTGCCTTCATTTCTGGAATTTTTATCTTTGTTGTATACAGAGTTGAATATTTCTCAAATATCATTTACTAATTGTGTAGTTAAAATGGAGCTTGATGGCTTTTAAAACAAACAACCAGACATGAGTCTTAGTTCTGAATCTGACTAGTTAATGGAATATGAAAACCAAGCCAAACCACCTCATATATGTGTTAAAGTACATATTTTTATATGTATAAATGTTATGCTTGCAAAAATTTGCTTTTTTTCCTCATTTTGAGGTTTCAGTAGACTGTTGTTATATATTCATTAACAATTCTGCCTGAAGGAGGGAAAGGGTAGAGGTGAATATAATCCTATCTAATAAGAGTAATATGCAAATTGACCATCACTCCCATGTGTTCAAAGATCCTGGCCCCATGTGGACACAAGATGGCCACCACAAGATGGCCAGCAGGGGAGGGCAGTGGGGAGGAACCAGGCCTGCAAGGGAGGGCAGTTGGGGGCGATGAGGCCTGCAGATGAGGGCATTTTACAAAGAGGTGACCAGGCTAGCAGAGGAGGGAAGTTGGGGGCAACTGGGCCCGCAGGGAAGGGCAGTTTAGGGGGGGACCAAGGCCTGCAGGGGAGAGCAGTTAGGGGCAAACAGGCTGGCAGGGGAACAGTTAGGTATCAATCAGGCTGGCAGGGGAGTGGTTAGGGGGTGATTAGGCTGGCAGGCAGAAGCAGTTAGGGGCAATCAGGAAGGCAGCCAGACGAGCAATTGGGAGCCAGTAGTCCTGGATTGTGAGAGGGATGTCTGACATCCCTCGAGGGGTTCCAGATTGGAGAGGGTTCAGGCTGTGCTGAGGGACACACACCCTTGTGCACAAATTTCGTACACTGGCCTCTAGTTCTTAAATAAAAGTCCCTTTACTTCACTATTAACTTGTTTCATTTGAAGCATAATTGAGTTTATTTTTTGTGAGTTCAAAATGTGTGTGTGTGTGTGTGTGTGTGTGTGTGTGTGTGTGTGGAGAGAGAGAGAGAGAGAGAGAGAAAGAGAGAGAGAACATACATGAGCAGTGATTACTAGCTAGACATCAAAATCCATGTTCTCACTTTTTGGCCTCTCTTGCAGTTAGGTGTGGGCATCTGACTAAATTTTGGCAATAGAATGAGAATGGGAGTTATACGCACTACTTTCAGTCCTCCTGCCTAAAAAATTCCCCTTCCAACAGACTGAAATAGAGAAAAAAAACCACAGGGATACCTTGGAATTTGTTATTGAAAGCCCAGGTACTGAAAGACCTTGGAAACTATTGAACTGTTCGTTTCAGCAATAAATAAATTTGAGTCATTGATTGTACACTTGAGGATTTATTGTTTTGGCAATTAGCCTACCCTGATTAATATGACACACACAACACCTATTTGCAGTGTACCTAAGACACACTGTAGGGTATACCATTTACATCATAATGCATATAAATGGCATTTTCTGAAGCACACTTAAGAGGCTATAGGTATGGCCCTGGCTGGTGTGGCTGAGTGGGTTGGAATATCCTGTACAGTTTGATCCCTGATGGGAGCACTTGTGTGAGGCAACCAATTGATTTTTCTTGATCACATTGATGTTTTTCTCTCTCCCTCCTTTACTCTCTAAAAAAATAGTAAATAAAATAGAGTCTACAGTTATGTATACACATGGATAGACATAAATGCTCCCCGCCCAAGGAGTTGTGCAATGATGTAGCTTCGTTAAACCAGCACCCACTTCCCTCTTGGGTTTTATTGCGTATGAACATCAATTTGTGTAAAGGCACTTCCCTTTTGTGTTGGTGGTAGCAGATTAAGGTGGAGTGGAATGGATCATATAGTAAAAATGGTAAGGGGGAAATCAGAATCAAATAAGACATCTTTCTTAGATTTATTCAACTGTGTTAGCTGCATGCTGTTCTTATAAACTATGATATTCTGGCATGCATTAGACCAAAAGAGTGTGTTGGGACCTCCCCCTGCACCCCCCTCCTCCCCCACACTTACTGGTATGAGTAATAAAAACTATCTGGGTTTCACTTGTCCTTATCTGTTGAGAGTTGGATTATATGACCTCAAAGATCCCTTCACTAAAATTATATCTGTGACTACAAAGATTCTAGTCTTCTCCTAAACAAAAACTATTAAATTGAAAATATTTTTCACTCAGACAGGATATGTTTTAGAGTAATTTTAAAGCACTGTGTCACTTCTTTGATTACTCAGTGGGTGGAGAAGTAGCAACACTAATGTAGAATGTGATATTGTTACTATCATAACTAGCTAGTTAATAATAATAGGAAAGCAGCAAAGGGGAAGCCAGACATTGTAAGCACAATCATCTGGGCAGCTTTTGTTAAAACTAAAATATACATTATCCAGACTTGATGCAGGCTTGGAATTGGCTTTCACTCACATTCTTCTGCTATAAGAGAGCTGCAGAAATATGGACCTTCCTCAGGGATGATGCCATTTTATAAAGGAGAAAGGAAAGGCTCTATAATATGTGCAAAGTGAAATTTTTTAAATTTTTATTTATTTTTTTAATTAAATTATTATCTGTGTACATATCTTACCATTGCCCCCCCCTCCCATACATACCCTCCCTCCCCAGAGTTTTGTGTCCATTGGTTGTACTTATATGCATGCATACAAGTCCTTTGGTTGATCTCTTATCTCCCCCAGATCTCCCTACCCTCCCCGCTGTAATTTGACAGTCTGCTTGTTGCTTTACTGTCTCTCAAAGTGAAGTTTTGAATGGTAAGAGAACGCCATATAAGCTGGAATATATAAGAAATCACAATAACACCTTTTCTCCCTGCAAAAGAACAAGACAAAAGAGAAAACTTGCAATATTATTTTAAATACTTGTATAAAGTGTGGATTGTAACACTGAGGGTCCTCTGAGAGAAATGGGGGGAGGGAAGAGATCAACCAAAGAACTTACATGCATAAGTGCATAACCCGTGGACACAGACAGTAGTGGGGTGAAGGCCTGGGGAGGAGGAAAAAGGGACATCTGTAACACTTTAAATAATAAAAATACATTTTTTAAAAATTACAGAAATTAGGAAACAATCTTTAAGATGGGTTATGGATAAATAAATTTTGGTATATTCATAAGTTGAACTGATAAGCAGATATTAAAAACATTTTTAAAATATACAATAATATGAGAAAATGGTCATTATAGACTATAAATCCATTATTCCTATCAAACAGAAATCAGTTTTATTCTTTCCAACCCTGTACTCTTCCTCACACCATTTCCTCCCTATTCCCAGTATATATAGGAGCATAATGGAAGAAGTGTTTTAAGAGAGATGCTTTGATAGTGAATTTTAGAGCTTAGAGGGATTTCAGAGATCACTTAGTCAAAATCTATCATTTTACAAAGGAAACTGACACTCTGAAAAATTAAATGTCTCATCTAAGGTCTCAATCCCAACATTGCCACTTTGTGAAAACTAGGTTTCCTTACTCTCCAAATTCGGCACGTTATACCTTCTACTACAACATGCTGCCTTTGAGGCTGAGTCAGACCAGATTACAATGCCCACCCCCCCCTTATCCACAGGAGGTAATTTCCAAGACCCTCAGTGGATGCCTGAAACCTGGGGTTCTACTGAACTCTATATATGCTATATATTTTTCCTATACATACATACCTCGTCATTTCAAGGAAGCACCTTACAGCTTCTCTTTGGCACATCCAAATGGCCAGACATCACCACTCTTGTACTTGGGGGCAGTTAATCAGTAAAGTAAGGGTTACTTGAATGCAAGCACTGTAATACCACAACAGCTGATCTGAACAGAGTTGTCTACTAAGTGACTATAGCATGTACTTGTGGATAAAGGGATGATTCATGTCCCAGGTAGGACAGAGCTAGATGGCATGAGATTTCATCATGCTACTCCAAACAATGAACAATTTAAAATTTATGAATTGTTTATTTCTGGGAATTTCCATTTAATATTTTGGACCATAGTCATTGACCTCTGGTAACTGAAACCCTGGAAAGCAAAATCAGGGATAAATGAATACAGAAGTTTAGGCCAAAGAGTATGAACTTTATTCTATCCATCCTTTTTTTTTTGGGGGGGGGGGTGATACAGGGCACAAGGAAATGATAATAATCAGTCATAAAATACCTGTAGATATCTATATTTTTTCATAATTCTAAATATTTAACTGTGTTCTTATTCAGTACAATTTTTAAACTTCTTGGGGAAGAAAAATAATTTCTTTGTCTCACATAAATAATATTGAGTAATGGAAGTGACTAAATTATAACTTATAACTATTTTATTTATTCATTTGCTTTTGTCTGTCTCTTCCTCTAGAATGTATCTTCCAGGAGGGGAGGCCTATATCTTTTTTCTTGTTGATTCTAGCGCCTAGCAAGTGTTTGATATATAAAGGATGTTCAGTAAGTATTTTAATAAGTTCAATAGATAAGTGAATAAATGAGTAAATGATAGCCATAATGATAATGCAATAATCCTTTATTTACTTTGATTAGATTTATTCTGGAAATTTCCCCAAGTTTGTCATTCCATCATCACTGAAAATTAATTTTAGAATTGGGTGAATCTGCTGTATTCTTCATATGCTCTGCATTTCAGTCTAGCACAGTGAAATATTGTATAATATTAATTTAGGACTCTTAAAACTCTTGTGCAGCTGAAACCAGTTTGGCTCAGTGGATAGAGTGTTGGCCTGCGGACTGAAGAGTTCTGGGTTCGATTCCGGTCAGGTGGGGGGTGTGCAGGAGGCAGCTGGTCGATGTTTCTCTCTCATCGATGTTTCTGGCTGTCTATCCCTCTTCCTTCCTCTCTATAAAAGGTCAATAAAATATATTAAAAATAAAAAACAACAACAGCAAAAATCTCTTGTGCCAAACTTGCTAAGTTTGGGAATTACCTTGACAAGTAATTTTAATTTTTATATTTTTGTCCACAGATGAATGTGTACACTTACACCATAAACTAGTGGTGTATATGTTTCCTTCTGACTTATACAATAAGTCAGAAGGAAACACTGCTGGGTGAGCATGTTTAGAAATAGAAAAAAAAAAAAAAAAAAAAAAAAGGCAAGATGGTATGCCTTGAAAAATACAAGCATTAGGCTGAAATATTTTCAAATTAAGTGTAAATTTAAAACCTGACAAAAAGAAGTAAATAATATTTTAAAAAGCATATTTTTCCTTAAAGATAAGACATTAAAACAAAACTAAAACAAAATACTGAGCCTAAATTTAAATAATGGCCTGTTTTAAAAGTCAGTGCACTTAAATTTTTCTCCTCAGATTTATTTTCAATATTAATATGTATAGAGAATTAAAATAATTTTTACAGCAAAATTTTGCCAGATGAAGAAGCTTTAAAATGTTGGCCATATAGACCATTTCTAGGATTTTATCCTAACTTAGGAAATAATCTGAAATTTAAAACAGATTTATACATCAAAAAGTTCATAAAAACACCATTTATAAGAAAGTAAGGAAAATAGCTTTAATGACTACTTAAGGATAGTACTCAGTGACTATTTCAGTCATTGAAATGGTTTTGCAACATTTAAAATAACTTGAGGAAACATTTCTGATAAATTGTTATGAAAAAAGGCAGTGTACTCAAGCAAACAGTTTAAACTTCATAAGCTTAAAAAACTACACACAATATGTGAATTCCAAGTCATTTGCATCTACATAAAGGAATTATTGGTTATTTTTTTTCCAGTTGTCATTTTTAAAATATATCTTTATTGATTTCAGAGAGGAAGGAAGAGGAAAAGAGAGATAGAAACATTAATGATGAGAGAGAATCATTGATTGGCTGCCTTCTGCACATCCCCTACTAGGGATCAAGCCCACAACCCAGGCATGTGCCCTTGACCAGAATCGAACCAGGGACCCTTCAGTCCGCAGGCTGATGCTCTATCCACTGAGCCAAACCAGCTAGGGCTCCTGTTGTTATTTAAAAATATTTTCAAATTTTTCTTTACCTATGAGTACAACTTTTATAATCAGACAAATCCATTACTTGTCATAATTAAGTGATTAAGTTCCAATGATGTTTTCAGTATCATCATGTGAGTGTAAATATTGTTGACCAAAAGTTTGATATTATTTAAATCCAAATAATGGACTTTCCAAAACAAACATTGATGCATATCTTATAACTTGTAAAATTATAATGGTTTAGTATAATTTACTAATTACTTTGATATGATGGGCTCTCACTATGTTTGTTGATGGTTGATGATGGAGATACCTCAATTCATTTACCAAGTTCCTTGAATCTGTCAGTCAATAACTCCCCCAACAAGAGTTTAATGATATGGTATGATATATTAAAAAAAAAAGCTGTCTATAAAATTGCCATTAGTTTGTGAGGTGAACTTTTTTATCATTAAATATATTTTTATTTATTTCAGAGAGAAAGAGATAGAAACATCAGTGATGAGAATCACTGATGGGCTGCCCTTGACTGGAATTGAACCCGGGACCCTTAGTCAGCGGACCGACGCTCTATCCACTGAGCCAAACCATCTAGGACTGTGGTGCATTTTTGCAAACTATTATTTTGTACATCAAAAAGAATAGTCTCTTAAGCGCTAAATTTTTTCTAACACAAAAGAGAAAATTTCTTCTTAGCTTGTTTATTTTGGCCAGCTGTGAGCTTCAGGTAATATTGTGTGATCTGACATCACCAGTAAGAAAGGTTTCTTGGGGAAATAACTGGCAACAACATTTCACCTTTAGAGTTATTATAAGTTTTAGAGATCAAATATGCAAAGTGTCTGGCATAGTAAATGGTGGCTTTTATGATAATATATGACATAATTATGACTTCTTATCTATCATATTCCTATGTGTAGGGTGAATTAAAAAATACACAGTGCAATCTACTTAAAAACATTTTTCTAGATTTTCAGATAAAGATAGGAGTGAAGGAAGACCACAAAATATTCCTACCCAAACACTTTACAAAATGGGCAAAACAAAGAACAGTAAAAATTCTTTTAACCACATTACTAGAAGTAACCAGAAAATATCCACAAACCAGCAAAGGCCAAAATAATATTGTTATTTCAAAACAAATAAATTGTGACAGCAAGAAATGAAATAGACATAGCTGGAACTGACTTCTCGCCAAAAGGAAAAACTGGTAATCCCAGCACATCACCTTAGTCAACTCATTCTGATTCTCCAAGACAATTATGACTTCTCTCTCTCTCTGAAATCTCCCACATCTCCTGCTCCTCACTTCAAACTCTTGTTTCATTGATAAATAGAAGCTGTCACAAGAAAAATGTGTTTCTCACCTAAATCTATCAACCTGCTTTCATCTCTACTCATATGTTGTCTCCCTTTATAAAGGATCAACTATCCCTGCTTTTATTAAGGCATGGCCCTCCGCTTGTGCCCGGCTCCCGTCTTCCAAAGTCCAGGACTATGTTCTTGTGATTATACCCTCCATTCCCTGCATCCTCAATTTCTCCCTCTCTACTGGATTATTCCAATAAGTAAACATACTGTAATATTTCTCATCCTAAAAATAGCATCACCCTAGACCCCATGTCCCCCTCTACTTATATGGTGAGTAGGAGTCCATTTTTCTGCTCCCCTATGTAACAAAACTTTTCAAAGACTGTGTGTACTTGCAGTCTCTACTTTCTCACTTTACATGCTATCTCTTCAATCTAATTAGGATTATTGTCTTCACAATTCCACCTAAGCTGCTCTGGCTGAGATCATGATTATCTTCTTTCCAGTTCATTTTACTCTTCCTAACTGTTTGGGGCCCCCATGCATATTCCTCACTTTTTCTTTTTCTCCATCAACATTAATTTCCCCCTAGGTCATCTCATCCAATTTTTCTGGTGTATTGTCTATATTCGTAGGACTTCTAAAATTTGTATGAGCTCTGAACTCATATCCAACTTTCTACCTGGAGACTCTATTTAGATGCCTAATAAGGACCTCAAAGTTTGCACATTCAAAACAAATCTCATTTTCTTCTCCAATTCAATTTGTCTCCATGTCAGCCAACAGCATTATTTTCATATATTTGCTTAAGACAGAAACCTAGAAATTGTTTTTAATTGCCAGTTATTAAGCTATTGTCTCTTAGCAATAAATCTTTCCATACTCTAATCTGTAAGGCTGGGATTCGGACTTTACAAACTAAAGTACATTTCTACTTTACCAGCTGAATCCCTGCTACCGTCTCTCAACAAGGGGCATTAGAGAAAGATTAAGAGTCAAGAAGAGAGAGCAAGAACTTGTCAGCATTGCCCCAGTTATGGTCCTTCATCTTGACAGCAGCAGTTAACTCCAAATTTCACCTATTTTGTAGTCTCCTGTAACCAGCCTCAACATACCTTCTCAGAGATACCACCAGCAAATGGGCAGCAACCCCTTCTCTGAGGTCAGGGTTCCAGCTCTGCTGAGTCTTTTCTCAAAACGTCTGTGTTCTAATAACTTCAGGTCTTCCCTGTGTTTATCCAGTACCAGCAGTAGATCCTTCCTGAAGTTTCTCCATTAGCTTAGTACTTCCCTTTTCTCTTTTTAGTTCCTCAACACCTATTTGACCAATTACTTAAATAGTAGTCCCCCTTATCTACATTTTTACATTCTATTATTTCACTTACCCATAGTTAACTGAAGCAGTGAAAGCAGGCTCTCTATGATGATATTTGAAAATATTAAATGAAAAATTTCAGAAGTAAACAAATAACAAATTTTAAATTGCATGTCATTCTGAGTGGCGTGATGAAATATTTTGTCATCCCACTCCATCCAGCCTAGCATATGAATCATCCTTTTGTCCAGCATATCCTCATATACACTCCCCACCCATTAACCATCCAATAGCCATCTCAGTGATCAGATCAACTGTTGAGGTATGTAAGTGCTTGTGTTCAAGTGACCCTTAAAATAGCCTCATTCTTTTCCACAATGTCTTCATCACTTCATTTCATCACATAGGCATTTATCATCTCACATCATCACAAGAAAGGGGAGTTCAGTGTAATGAGGTATTTTGGTAGAGACCATATTCACATAACTTATTATAGTATATTGTTATAATTGTTCTATTATTAGTTATTGTTTTTAATCTATTACTCTGCCTAATTTATAAATTAAGCTTTATCATAGGTGTATAAGTATACAAAGAAACATAATTATATAGGGTTCATTATTATCTGTGATTTCAGGCACCCACTGGGGTTCTTGGGATGTATCCCCCACTGACAAAGCAGGACTACTGTACTCAGTTTATTGCTGTTGAAATATTTAGTGGCAGTCAGAGGGATTCCTCTAAAGCATGTACCATCTCCCTCCTTCTCTTCAGACTTAGAACAAAATTCAAACCCCTCATAGGGCCTACAACCCTTTTGTGACCTGCCATATCTAATTCTCTAGATTCATCTCTCATCAGCTTCTGTTTGGCTCTAATCATTCTGTCTTGAACATACCATCTTTCTCCTGCAGAACCTTTGTCCTGGCCTTTGTCTACATCTATATGACCCAGGTCTCCCAGTTCACTGCCTCACTTCATTCAGGTCTCTTATCAAATATCATCATAGAGAGCCTGCTCTCACTGCTCTATCTAAAATGCCCAATTCCGCTCAGCCTGGCCCAGTGGTTGAGCATTGACCTTGAACTGGGAGTGACAGTTCAATTCCTGGTCAGGCACCTGCCTGGGTTGTGGGATCGATCCCCAATGGGGGTGTGCAGAAGGCAGCTGATCAATGATCCTATTTCATCGTTGGTGTTTCTATCTCTCACTCTCTCTTCCTCTCTAAAATCAATAAAATGTTAAATAAAATAATAAAATGCCCAATTCCTTCCCCCATCTTCAATTTCTTACTTGGGTTTCTTATATTATTATTGGACATCAAAATTTTATTTCTTCCTCACCCATCCTAAACTAAAATGTTCATAGCTTCAGCCGGGACCGGTTTGGCTCAGTGGATAGAGCGTCGGCCTGGGGACTGAAAGGTCCTGGGTTCAATTCCGGTCAAGGGCATGTACCTTGGTTGCGGGCGCATCACCAGTAGGGGGTGTGCAAGAGGCAGCTGATCGATGATTCTCTCTCATAGATGTTTCTAACTCTCTATCCCTCTCTCTTCCTCTCTGTGAAAAATCAATAAAATATATATTTTTTAAAAATCTCTTTTAAAAAAAAATGTTCATAGCTTCAAAAAGCAGGTATTGACCTTATTTACTACTAATGCTGACACTTAGTAAATTCCAGCTGACAAATGAATTTAATAAATAAATTGAAGTGAAGGCAGAAGAAAACTAGACCTAAGTAATTGCAAAGAAGATAATATGCAAGTGAGACAAAGACAACATATTGTAGCTTGATTAATCTCCATAAGTACATGATATAACAAATGGATAAAAAAAAGCTCTTAAAGATGTAATAGGAGAAAATTTCCACAAAAAAATAGAAAGAACTGAATCTGTAGTATAATATGCCCAAAGACAAATAAACACATAATATTCAATATTGAGGTATCTCATGATTAAGCTATTAACCATAAAGAGTGAAGGAAAAACTTTTCAGACTTTTAGACAGAAAAATGAAATAACTTAAAAAGGGAGGAAATCATGTTGGCCTTAGACTTCCTCTAAGTAGTATTCAAAGCCGGAAAACAAAGGAAAACTGTACAATTTTAAAGCAAAGCCAGGATGACCCTGAACTATTATCCTATATAATCCTATATAATAAAAGCCTAAAATGCAAATTGTCCCCTCGACTGGTAGTTCTACCAGGAGTTCAACTGCTTGCTGTGACCAGGGCGTGGCATGGAAGATGGCAGGTGTCAGTGATGCGGTACTGGCAGTGAGCAGCAGAGGAGGCGCCACAACCCGGATGAGACCAGGACCCTGATGTTATGGTGGAGCAGGTGAGTGGGCGGAGCCAGGCCATGGTGGGTGCGAGCAGGAGCCTTATCATCTGCCATGTGCTCCAACTACTATCTCCTGGTTCGTGGGTTGGGACACATGCCCTGGTTGCAGGTTTGATCCCTGGTAGGGGGCGTGTGAAAGGCAGCAATGGATGAATGTCTCTCATGGGTGCATGATTCTCTCTCATGTTTCTATTGCTCTCTCCCTCTCCCCCTCCTCTCTCCGAAATCAATAAAAACATACTTAGCCCTAGCTGGCTTGGCTCAGAGGATAGAGCATCAGTCTGCCGACTGAAGGGTCATGGGTTCGATTGTGGTTAAGGGTACATGCCTGGGTTGTGGGCTCAATCCACAGTGGGGCGTACAGGAAGCAGCTGATCAATGATTCTCTCTCATCATTGATGTTTCTATCTCTCCCTGTCCCTTCCTCTCTGAAATCAATAAAAATATATTTTTAAAAAACATACTTAAAAAATGTTTTACTGTCACTTTCTATATTGTTTGAATTATTTATAAATGAACATGTATTATTTTTCTGAAACCAATAAATATATTATCCTTAAAATGATATACATATGAATATACTGAACTGTACATTTTTAAATGGTTATGATCATATTTTTTTTTTTAGCACAATTAAAAAAACTTAAATGCTATTATAAAACTTATAAAATAGATCTAGCCCTGTGGTTGGCAAACTGCGGCTTGCGAGCCACATGCAGCTCTTTGGCCGCTTGAGTGTGGCTCTTCCACAAAATACCACAGCCTGGGTGAGTCTATTTTGAAGAAGTGGCATTAGAAGAAGTTTAAGTTTAAAAAATTTGGCTCTCAAAAGAAATTTCAATCATTGTACTGTTGATATTTGGCTCTGTTGACTAATGAGTTTGCCCTTATAGTAACTTTACAGTTGGATTTTGACTTTACCAAATTTTTCCCAAATTAGCATTGCCATTACACTTTACCCCTCAAATTATACTCTTCACATAATAATACTCTGTACTTGCCTATACTTTATCTAATTTAATTTTAGAAAGAGAGCAGAGATTATTCACTTGCAGACATTATTACAAGCATACAAAATGAAAATGTACTTATATAAAAGAATATATTGTGTTACTATGTAAGTTTATAAGAATGTAAATATATGTCATTTGATTTACATATTTGGGAGAAATTTTTTAATTTTAATTATTTTTTCTGATTGTTAAAATAATGTATATTCATTTTAGAAAACATGAAAAAGAAGGTAAAAATGACCATAATAACATTATACACTTTGATGTATTTCCCCCACCCTTTTTCTATGCATATAAATAAATACATTTTTAAGTAAAGGAGGAGAAATAGCTATATAACCTAAAAATTTTAATTGTACATTAAATATTTCTCTGGGCATTAAATATTTTTAGTGGCCATTAGATTGATACGCCTTGGTTTATTTACCATTACTTTACTGTTGAATGTTTAGATTGTTTCCTCTGTATAGTATATATAAATCTTTTACTTCACATTTGATTATTTGCTTAGGATTGGTTCCTGGAAGTGGAACTACTGTACAAAATTTGGACAGTTTTTTAGACCCCTGAAAGGTAATATAGTAATCGGTAAGATTGTAAATTTCATTGCATTCTTAGCTACATTGGTTATGAGCACTTATTTTCAATCTTTGTCATCTGATCAGGAAACTATAATTCAGTTTGGTAAAGCTGAATTGTTATTCATATAATCATATTAGTAACTTTACTATCTCAAGGACTTACACTTCTTTTGTATTCTCCATGATGCTTCCTTAACATAGAACCTTGCCTAGATGTTGAAGTAAGGTATTTTTTATTGGCTTTGGCATTATTTCTTTTAAAAAAATAATACTTTGAACACATAGGAAGGTGGTGAAAACTAACATAAAGAAGGATCCAAATTATTTTACTTAATAAAAAGTAAGATTGTATTTAGTTCTAAATAAAAGACTTTTATTACTATCACCTAGCAATATCATTTTATTTATTGAATTTATTTCTTTATTGAAATCATATTGTTTATTGTTTAATGTGCTATTTTCACTATAGCACTTTCTAAAATGCTTATTTACTAGTATAAGAGTAAGCAAAACATACACTAGATAACTACTTTATAACAATTTCCTCATCCCTGCCTTCATCAAGATGCCTAGGAACAGACTGGCTCATTCCCAATTTTCTTTCATGTTATCATTACTATGAAATCATTGTATAGATAGGGTAATACCTTCTGGCATACAGAAAAATAGCATCTGTAAAACTATATGGCACATTTTGGTTGTGGTTTTTCCTCCTTTGGAACTGCATTACATAATTTTAAAGTGTTTGCTTAAGCTTCTTTGGGCTGCCTCCTTGGTAGCTGTGAAGTCAGCCAGCAACAGTTCTGGCCTGATAACAAAGTCTGTTAGCTTGACATGAACACTGTGTCAATTTTAAGAAACTTTAAAATCAAAGATATACTTAGTTTATTTTGTTTTTTTTAAAGCATGCCACTTCAAAATCAAGAAATATACATAAAACAAAGGGTTCATAAATATATACTTGCTCATTATCCAGATGCACTTTTAAGACATTCGATAGTATGAATTTAGTGTGTTTTTTACTCTATAACTGTAAATAGTTATGTAAAATCAAAATATATAGTTATTAGAAGAGTATGAATTATTAAAATGGTTCTAAGCACTATTTTTCTAAGAGAACATCAAAGATGTATAAATTATGTCCGTTTTAGGATAATTTAAAAGGTACTAGGTTATTGCCCTGGCCTGGTAGCTCAGTTGGTTAGAGTATCGTCCTGATATGCCAAGGTTGCAGGTTTGATTCCTGGTCAGGATATATGCAAGAATCAACCAATGAATGCATAAATAAGTAGAACAACAAATCAATAGTTTCTATCTTGCTCTACCTTCCTTTCTCTCTAAAATCAATTTTAAAAAAGATTATTTACTTTTGATTACTCAAGGAAAGGAAATATTTTCAGTTCCTTAATTTGAGCTCATTTACCAACTAAATAACTATTTTTTTTTAAAGCATGCTGTTTCTAAATTTGAGTGTACTGGTTTTAAAGAAAAAATAAAGGAATTTGCATTGTAAAAGTGGGAGAAGAGTCACTTAAATTTTGTATTGTAATTAAAGTGTTATATCACCTTCAAGGAAATATGCAAATTCTTATAAACTACCTAAAATTTCAACCATCCTTTTGGGATTACTGAGTTTTATTAATAAACAAATCCAAGTCAAGATCCTGACATCTAAAAACATAACAGTCCTGCCCTGACGGGTTTGGCTCAGTGGACAGAGTGTCGGCCTGCGAACTCAAGGGTCCCAGGTTCGATTCCGGCCAAAGGCATATACCTTGGTTGCGGGCACATCCCCAGTGGGGGATGTGTAAGAGGCAGCTGATTGATGTTTCTCTCCCTTCCTCTCTGTAAAAAATGAATAAAATATATTTTTAAAAATAAAAACATAACAGTTCTTTTATAGAAATGTCATTTTGTTTTAATTATGTAACATGAGTTTATTATAAAATTATTGGAATAATCTCCATATCATTTTGCTTTTTAACTTTGAGACATGATGGCCTTGATAATAAGGTTCAAACTCAGGAACAATTTAAGAAGGGAACAGAAAAAACTTTTAGGAACTGGTCATTGCCCTGGAAGTGTAGTCACTGTGGGGGTCCTACCTAGTTGGGAAAAAGTGGTGTCTGTTCAGAAGGCCTGACCTGGGGGGGGGGATGGTCATAAAAGAGAAAGTCAAACTGCCTCTGATTGGCTTGTGATTAGCTTTGCTGTAATGAAATGTTTAAAAAGTGGGACATCTGTGATACTTTCAACAATATAGAGTTTAAAAATGAAAATATAGAGCTAAAATAATTAAAAACTGAAATGTTTGGAGTCTTATATTTCATTCTAATATCAAAAAGAGGATACTTATTTGGTTTCTTATATCTAAGCATTTTTCACATATAACACATTGTATTTTTGTTAAAATGTTATCGCTGAGCCTTATAGTGATCTTCCTGCATTGTGTCTCTTTATTTCTTTTTGTTTGTATATTAGGAAAATGCATCTTGGATTTTTAATCAAAATGTGATTATTCTTTGGTAAAATAAAAACATATTTGAAAACTCAAGGCTGCTTCTTGGTTGTGATTGGGTCTGTGTGCTTTTTTTTTTTTTTTTTTTTTTTTTTTTAACAGTCTTTGCAGAAAATTTTCAGAGATTTGCAATGCCTTCTTTTTAAAAAAATATATTTTATTGATTTTTTACAGAGAGGAAAGGAGAGGGATAGAGAGTTAGAAACATCGATCAGCTGCCTCCTGCACGCCCCTTACTGGGGATGTGCCCACAGCCAAGGTACATGCCCTTGACCAGAATCTAGCCTGGGACCTTTCAGTCCGCAGACGCTCTATCCACTGAGCCAAACCTGTTTCGGCTGAAATGCCTTCTTTACCTGAGATAGTGTGTGAGGAAGTCATGGTGTCTAACCCAGGTCCATACATTCTATATGCAGACACACCAGATGGAATCCCTGGAAATTTTCTGCAGAGAACCACCTTAATTTGCATTATGGATGCAGGAGGGGTGAGTACACCACAAGAGTATATACATAAAATGCAAGTGACAGTATCAGCTAAACTCACACTGTACTTACTACCAGATCGTGCCCAACAATGGTCATGCCAAGTCCAACACATTGTTTGTAAATCATTTTATCTGAAGTTAATGTGTGGTGATTTTAAACACATAGCAAACTGAAATTCTTCCCATTAAGACATTCTACCCCCCCCCCCACTTTTAATTATACAGATTTTGTAATTTATAAATCCACACATGAAAGCTCTATGTTCATGTTGACCAATGTCTCTCCTTTCTAGAATATGTATAACATTAGTGATTTGTCTCTAATGAATAGAATCTGATAGAGATGTTGCTGCATGGCTTCTAATATTAGGTCATAAATGGAACCCAGCAATCCTGCTATGAAGAATCCCAGACCACAAGGGGAGGCCAGGTAGGTGTTCTGGCTGATCGCTGCAGCTAAGGTCCTAGTCTTCAGCCAGTCCTAATCCCTAGACACTCAAGTGAAGAGCCTTTAGATGAGGCAAGCCTCCAGCCTATGAGCTGTCCTAGCTGATGCCAAGTGGATTAGAAACAAACTGTTCCTACAAAACCCTACCCAAATTGCATGTTCATGAGTAATGTTATTTAAAACCATTAAGTTCTGCCGAAACTGGTTTGGCTCAATGGCTAGAGCGTCGGCCTGCGGACTGAAAGGTCCCAGGTTCGATTCTGGTGAAGGGCATGTACATTGGTTGCAAGCACATGCCCGGTAGGGGGTGTGCAAGAGGCAGCTGGTTGATGTTTCTCTCTCATCGACGTTTCTAGCTCTCTATCTCTCTCCCTTCCTCTCTGTAAAAAAATCAATAAAATATATTAAAATAAAATAAAATAAAACCATTAAGTTCTGGGGTGATTTGTTATGTACCCGAGTCCCTGCTTCCAATAAATCTATAGCTCAGGTTAGCTGTAACAAGTAGGTAGGAGATGTAGAAAGCAAAATAAAAACTCTTTCCCTCTACTTTTCCATGTTTCCTTAGATAGACTGAAATCTTAGCACCGCCTAGTACTAATTATTGGTGTGGTTTTGAAGTGCCATTAGGAACAAAAAACACCACCATGGGGAGCCAGTCTGTCTGAACTTCTTTTCCTTGAAAGCTTACTGACTTAATATGCCAGTAAGGCCTGGCCCTGGAGGAGAGGGAATGATCATAAGGGAGAAGGAAACAAGAGAAAGAAAAAGCTTGATTCCTTACACTTTTCTTCTAGTTTCAAAATAGTGGGGAAGCAAGATTTAATCCTCTCCTGCACTCATCTCCCATCTGATAGAATCTTTCAAAAGATGCTTTCTTTTTCATTGAAAGACTATACAGCCTTTTGATCTTATAAAGGGACCAAATCAGAAAAAAAATTTTTTTAAAAGGACCAAAAACCCCAAATCAGTGTTTTCAGGAAAGCAGGATTTACTAATCAAAGTTACAAACTAGGGGCACCAGGCTGTCTTTAGTCACTCTTCACTATCCTCAAAGATTCCTTTCCCTAAATGTGCCTGAGGTTCCCCAGGGTTCCCTTCTCAGAACTCTTCTCATTTAACGCACTCTCTGATCCATTTGTTCACTCCAGTGGTTTTAGCTACTACCTAATGTTTTAATGATTCCAAAGAGCCATCAAACCTGAAAAGGATGATTGTTTGCTGCCAGACCACTCAGGGTTTCTTAATCTACATGTTAATGCCTCCTTTTGGCCAAACACCTGAACAGCTGTAGGCTATTCCCCAATTTGACAATGCTTCTATGCCCTACCCTTTGAAGTGTATTATCTCCACCTTGCCTTAGGACAAATTGTGCTAATAAAAAGCAAGGGTCTGGAGACAGAGAGAATTTAGTTCCTTTAGCTAAAGCTCCTCTGACCCCCAATGCCTTTCAAAATTATTTTTCCTCTCCGGACTCCTACTCAATCTATGCTCACCCTTTCTCCAGATTGCTGAACCCTTCTTAATGCTGGAGCAAGAACACTGGCATTAACAGACCTTCTTTCCAACCCTCCTGGGATACTTCCCTGCTACCTCAAATTCCACAGGGACAAAACATACTTCCTCCTCCTGGACTTGAAGTCCACTCCTGTGCCCAGTCCACCTCCTAGACCAGAAACTTGGGGATCCTTTGCCCTACACTGCCAGTTTCCCATCCCACTGAACTTTTCTTTTCTTGAACCCCTTTTCTCTCAATCCCCACTGCCACTACATACACAGCAGTGGTCCTAGTCAAATTTACAGTTCATCTCCAGAACCCTAACCATTGCAAAGAACTGTAATCTTTCCACCCCTGAACATGCCTTTCCTTAAAAAAAAAAAAAAAAAAAAAAAAGTATTTTCATGGTTTTCCCTTTCCTTTAGGTCAGAGATTTTCAATCTTTTTTCATCTCATGGCACACATAAACTAATTACTAAAATTCTGTGGCACAACAAAAAATATATTTTTGGCTGATTTGACAAATAAAAAAATAGGTATAATTTTGATTTATTCACACCCAATAGCTATTGTCATTTTTTTTATATCCAATCTAAGGGAAAAGAGGTCAGTGCCCCTAATTAAATGGGCAGGTATTATATGTTTTAAAAAATCTTGTGGCACACCGGTTGATATCTCTGCTACATGTTTTAATCGTAAGGCTCAATAGTCATTTACTCACCAACTACAGTAAACCCTTTGGGAAATTGTATGCAAAATTGTTGTATGGGTGTATAGGTGCATTGTTTTCAGTTTTCGAAAGGGTATGTGTACCTGAAACGGCTGGAGGTGTGTAGGTCTCAGTCTAAAGTGCAAACTCCTCAGCATAGAACGCAAGCCCTGCATGGCCTGCCTATCCCCATCCTGCCAGCTTCCTTTCTCCCCACGTTCTCACTCATACTTCTCATGCCTTCATTCTTCACTGCAGGCCTTTGTCCACGTGGCTGTGCTTCTCAGCTTGGGAAGCCCTTTCCTTTCTTCTTAGCTGGCCTAACTTTTGCCAACCAGTAAGTTATCTTCTTTCTTTTAAAAAAAACCATCTCAGGTCATAACCTACAGTAAGCTGTATAGGCTGGGCAAATGGGATATGAACTCTTGCTTCCCTGAAGTCAGCCTACCAATTGCTCTATTAGCATTTACCTCTTGGATTTTCAAATTGAACCCCAGGCTGTATTTTTTTAAAAATCTTTATGGTTGAAAGTATTACATATATCCCTCTCTTTTCTCCTGACCTCTCCCAGCCCGCTCTTGCGCCTCCTATGGATAATTTATAGTTGCTAGATTTTTAATAACACCCTTCTCTCCCCCCCCACACACACACATACACCTTCCTGTTACAGAATGCTGTATGGGAATTTTCAATGTAAAAGTTTTATTTTCTACCTAGCCACCACATGGTGTTATTATTTAACAAATCCTATAATTCTAATATTCATTAACCCACTAGGAGGTAATTTATCTGGCTTATTGTTCCTAGTTTATTGCAACACCACCCAAAAAAGGCAGTTTACTATCATAATGTGTCCCTGAAATTATCTACCCTGGAAAATGTTCCAACTTTTTTAGCTAAACCTTGCTCTAACTAGTCTGCTAATACCTTTCAGCACAGTCTCTCACAATCAAAAAAAAAAAAAAAAAAAAAAAAAGAGTCTTTTGTAGCCTCCAACGAAGCTCTTTGCCCTCTTTGGGCCAAGGACCTGTGCGAAGTGTATTTCCCTGCTGGTAAAGCATCAACATACACAGCGCTCACCACGCTGAATCACCAATCCCCGGAGTTTCCCCAAATAGCTTATACCGCCTCCCGGGCACTGGACGCCAGCCCCGCGCCGCCGAGCGGGAGGCCGGCCGCCGGCGCCTCGGGAACGGGGCGCAGCCGCTGACTGCCAGCCCACAGCGGAGTGTCCGGCTTCAGGAGCGCGGGAGGCGCTCGGAGACGCGCAGAACTTGGCCTTGGCCGCTCCGGGGCCGTCCCCGATCCGCGGGGTCGGCACCAACCTCCGCCAGCACCGCCCGCCGCTGCCGCCGGTTCCCAGCCCGGGACCCTGGGAAACGGGGGAAGCAGCCCGGCTGGGGCCACCGGGCAAACCCCGGTGCACCCTCCGCCCACTCCCACACTCCCAAAAGGTTGTGAGCCTGCATCGGGAGCCGCGGTGCAGGGAAGGGGGAGCGAGCGGAAGTGCCAGCCCCTGCAGTCAGGGGACGGTGACGTCACCGCTACTGTGAGCCTGTAGCGGGGGCGACTGCCCGTCACGTGATCCAGCCCTCTTCTCCCTCCTCCTCCTCCCCCTCCCCTTCCCCTTCTCCCTTCTCTTCCATCTCCTCCTCCTCCCTTCCTCCCCCATCTCCTCCTCCTCCCCTCTCCCCCTCCCTTTCCCCCCTCTCTCCCCCTCCTCCTCCTCCTCCTCCTCTCCCTGCTCCCCGCTCCCCGCTCCCCGCTCCTCCTCCCCATCCTGTGCCAGCCCCTCTCCCCAGTCCCGGCTCCCACTTTCGCTCCCTCCCGCTCCAGCGAGGCTGTCAACAGCGCCAGCTCCGCCCCCTCCCCGCGCCCCGTGTAGCCGCCCGGCGGCGCAGCGGCTGTGGCTCCTCAGGTCCCCGCTCTGCCTTCCCCGGCCCGACCCCTGACGCCCGGGTGCGTGAGCGCCGGGTCCGGGGTGCGCGGCGGCCTTCGGTAACAGCGATTTCTGCTCAGCCACGTCCGCGCTCCGGGGGCGCCGGTCCCGGGCAGGTCTCCGTCGGGGGCTGGCCCCTAAGCGGGAGCCGCAGCCCGGGACCCACGCTCAGCCCCCGCCCAGCGGCCGGCACCTCCGCGGCGCGCCGCTCGCGCCTCCGCTCCCCCCGCCGCCTGGACGGCGCTCGCCGGTCCTGCCCGGTGTCTCCGGCGGCGGCCGCGCGGGCGATGGCTGTAGGACCGGGGCCGGGCGCACACCTCCTCCTCGAGTGCCCTCGGCCACCCCGCCGCGGACTCCAGGGATTACAGCTTTGGTGGCTGTCACTGCTGCGCCTGGTTCTATTTCCCCCCCTCATTTCCCTTCTAAAAGTAGAGGCTTGGCGGGGAAGGAAAAGAAACCCCGGTGCCGAAAGGGGCGGTGCAGACTGACCTGTCATCGGCGGGGGAGGAAGACCCCCGGTCAGGGCGAGTTTCTGAGCCCGCGCGGGGACGGGCGCCCGGGGTTCGCACGCCCGGGGTTCGCACGGAGCGGCACGGCGGCGGCGGAGCAGCAGCGCGGTGTCCCCGGGCGGCGCGGCCCCGCGGCGCCCGCCCCCTCCTCCGGCCGGCGCCGCGCTCCCAGCCCATCGCCAGGGACCAGGGAACCCCCCGGCTCGATTTTTTGTGCAGTTTCAGCAAAGCTCCGAGGAAGTTGGTCCTTTTGTTCCACTATTTATAGATTGCGTCAACATTGCGAAAAGAAGAAGGCGGAGCGGTGGCCCCTCCCCCTCCTCCCACCGGCTCCAGGGAGAGAAAAGCCCCAGCACACGACCTAAGTACACTGCGCGCTCGTCGCCGCCGGCCCCAGCCTCCAGCTCGCCGCTCCCCCTCCCCCGGGGCGCCGCCAGCCCCGTCACGTGTCCGCCAGGGACAACCGGCTCCCGGGGCTCCGCGCCGCCGGCCGGGCTTCGTGCAGGCAGCGGCTGTCCTGCCCACCCGTGCGCCTGGCCGGTGGGCTCCGGCCGTGGCGCACAGTTGTGGGCACCCCTGCTTTAGCCACCCAGCGGGTATCCCCTGGGTCCCCGGCTTGTGGATGTGCCCCCTAGTTCTCCCTGTTCCCGCCCTCTCCCTTCCCTCCCTCTTCGGAGTGCCACCGCCCCGGTCTCGGAGTGCGCGCCTTTGGGCCTCGCCTGGGAGCCAGGGGCCGGGCTTGTCTCTGGCGCCTCCGCTTTCCCAGGCCTTGAGATGCCAGTCTTCCCCGGGCCCGCACGGTTGGGTTGGGGTGGGAGACGGAAGGGTGCGGGGGTGGCTTGCAGCAGCTCGCAGGGGAGGCCGGCGGAAAGCGGGAAGCTCTACGGGGCCTTCACAGACCGCCCTCCCCGCTCCGCAGGTGCAGCGAGCTCACTCTCTGCTTCCGGGACAGCGGGGGAACCGGCAGCTTTCAGACCCGGGCCGCAGTGGAGGGGCGGGGATGTAATATTTGAAGAGTTACTCGAAGTTGGATCGGTGACAAAAACATTCGAACTTTTCTTCAAAACGCAAGGGCGAAAATGATAGGCCCCGTCATACCCCCGAAGTGAAACTGAGCTCCCTGCTGGCCTAAAGCTCCAGTTCCTAAGCTCAATGTAAACAGGGAGGGTGGTGAATACAACTAAAACTGCAAGTAGCTACTCTGTGATTTACCTTCGCAGCTTCCTGTCTTTTTCCCTACGTGATTTACTTAGATCGGAGTTGAATTTTCCTGGGTCGGAATAAAATAAAGTAGCCCATCAGATCAGGGGTGGTGGAAAGCTGGGGGCTAAGCTGGGACAAGTGCAGGAATTACGCCTGACTTTTCCAGGCAGCTGGACAGTGTGGTAAACAGTCTGAAAGGGTTATGTTATTTTTTAAGGAGTTTGGAGGACTGTTCCCTACACTCACCCTCCTTGGGCTCAGGAGCAGACTGGGGAAGGGGGCGAAGCGGCCCTCCGCACAAGCTGCCCCCTGCGCCCACCCCAATCCTGGCACTGGGCTTCTCCAAACTCTGGAAGGATTTCTAATGGGCCACACCCAGCAGCAATGTTTGCCTCTTTCTGAGAAACCTTTCCAGGTTTGGAGTCCCCCTCCCCCTAGGGGGGATCTTAGGCCATGAAATCATCAGTTTTAGCATTGCATGCTTCACTCCCATACAGAGGGAGCGAGATGAAGTAAAACGAACCGGTGCAGTGTTTGCTGGGTTTCCAAAGCGCAGAGCTGAGCCCGCCCTCAGCAAATGGGCGCGCGTTGGTGTCCTCACACCTAATGGTGCTCAGAGCCTGGTGTGGGGCCTGTTTCATTCTCTGGGCTCTCACGCCTTCTCTCAGGGTTTCCTTACAAATGAGTGAAAGCCCGCTGACCATCGTCTGTATTTGAAAGACAATGCCTACCTCTCGTTTCCCCACCAATTTGGAAGTATACAAAGCAAGTTTCTTTGCAAGAAGAAAACACGTCAGGGCCTCTCGGCCCTTTTGGCCCCAGCTAGGAACAAGGGTGTGCAGGCCCCAGATTTAGCCTTGCTTTCCCCCCACTCCCCGCCCAGCTTCCCATCAACCACGGTGTCCCGCCACTTTGTCAGGCACACACACGCGTTTCACCCCCCCCCCCCCCCCACTTTCTTCTTTCGAAATCTTCCCGGCTGCCGAGAGAAGGGAGCGAAAGCAAAACGAAAGCACCAGGGCCGCATCAGCCCGAGCAGCTTCCCAGAGCGCAGCCAGCCGGGGGTGACCAAGGTCTGGGGTCAGGAGGCCAGGGTGGGCGCCCCAGCTTCGTGGAAACCGGGTCGTGGGTGGTACGGGGAGGGCGCGGGGAAACTCCTCCTCCTCTTGGGAAAAGTCAAGGGTATGATAATACACCAGCTCAGAAGGGAACGTTTGGCCTGGGTCTTGAGTTGAAATTCGAGACTGATTGGACCCTGAGGAAGGGAAGTGGAGGCGAAGGAGTGTGGCGGGAAGGCTGGCGTTGGCCCCCAGTGGCGGGTCTTGGGGAGAGACCCAGGCGAGGAGCCTGGCGCAGCTCCCAGAAACCAGGGGTACTGGAGGCCCACGGAATTGGGCCACTGATGTTGGATAAGTATCCGCCTCTCATCAAAAACCAGAGTTCTGAGCAGTATAAAGACACCAGGACTTCAGGAAACTTTGGTGATAGCCTTCGCACCCGCCCTCCCTCTTTGCGGTCTTCACTGCAGGGACGAGGCGGCCTGCGCAGATTTGGGCGGGAGCGCAGCCAGTGTGGGCGGCCTTACCAAGGCCTTACCGAGACCTTTTCAGTTAAGGAAAAGCATGAGAATATCTTCAGAAAGTGAAGGTAACCCCTCACAGCCACCCTCAGGCTAGCAGCCAGCCCGAGTCTGGTCAGCTAACATGAGTCCTCCCTCACTTATCCCGCCCTCCTCCGGAGCAAACCAGCGCTGGAATACTGAGATGCTCGCTCTGTCACTCCAGCACATTTACGCAGCCAAAGAACTAATCTGTTCTATTTAACGGCACCTTTGTTGTGGATTTTGGCAAATGTTAAAAAATCATGTGATCCCAAATGAGTGGAATGTGGAAACATAGCTTGTGCCAGTAGTTGGGTCTGCACTCTCTCACTGGCACCTAATGCAGGGGGCACGCAGTGCTGTCACACCTCTAGCTGTTCAGAGGCGCGTTCTCAAAATCCCTTCCATTTTTTAAAACAAGGAGACTCGAAATTGTATAACTGTTTGCATTGCTTAGATTATGTGTTGCTAGCTATTTATTCACTTAACAGGACTAAAAACGGCTGTCATCTTAAAAGATGCAGAATTGCGTTCCCTTAGGCGAACTTTGGGAATTACAGTATTGGTTTCCTGCTGATGTGTTGCCGGTATCAGGCAGTAATCAATCTCAGAGTAGCTTTGTTCGTTTTTATTCCTTCCCTCTTCATCACAACTGCAAACACCAGAAAATTCTAATTGTAAAAAATGACGAGAGGGATGCTATATATATGAAATAGATTCTTAGGCTAATTTCTTCTTAAAAGAGCGTCTTTCTTAAACACACAAATAAAAACCACAAAAAAAAATCAGCAAAAACTGTTTTTAATGCAACAGACTGATATAAACGCCTGCTTTCACCATGCCAGTCCTTGGTTTCAGACGTGGCCAGTATTCTCACTTTCTTGCAGGTCTTCCCCCTTGTAACTTATTTTCGTGAAAAATAAGTTTCATCAGGTTATCTTGCTAAACTGGGCGTCTATAATTATGAAACTGGTGTTTTCTCCTCCACCTACGTACGCGCGTGTACACACACACACACACACACACACACACACACACACGACCCTCCGCATTCGCAAAGGGTGCGTCTGGGTTAGGTTCAGACTTCAGTGCCTACAACGCTGTCCGCCCCAGGCTGTCCCTTGAGCCATCCAAAGGCCAAGCTCGCTCACACCACGGGAGCCCGCACTAACAGCTCGATTTGGAGTCCAGTTTGGAAACAAATCTGCGCTTTTCGCGGTGAAATGGGAACTTGCCCAAGCGATGCATCTGGCTTTAGATTTTACGGGGAATATGATCTGGACAGGGGAATGGCTGTTTCAGGCGCCGCAACACGTTCCTCGCGAACCCGGGGGCTCCCTGGGGCAAACAGCGCCCCGAGGGTAGACCGCAGGGCCCCAGCCGACCTCGAGGCGCCCCGGTTGGGGCTAGACCCGCGCCAGTGCTCTGCCTTCTCCGCTTCGCCTGGGGTCGCTCTCCGAGGCTGTCGGCGGTTTCAGACCCGAGGAGAAAGTCTGAGACTGAAGATCACATGTCCTTAAAGGGGCTGGGGAAAAGAGAGGAGGCTCTTCTCCGTGAGTGCCAGCAAACTCAAACACCCCGCAACGCCCCCCCCCCCCCCAAAGGGGAAGAACACTGTCCTGGGGAGCACTGGTGTCCCCGAGACTTTGCCAGAGTTTGCAGAGTTCGGAGCTAGCGTGACCGACCCCTCCCCAGCCCCGCCGCCTGATTTCACAACCCGCTCCGGGCCGCCTCAGGCTCGGACCAGGCAGTGTGTGGAGCGGGGTGAGGTGCTTCCCGCTCCCTCAGCAACGGGGAACTTTATGGGGTTAAAGTGGCGCTGCGGGCTGGGCCCGAGGAGCGGTGTCTGCTTTGCCTGGAGGGGCGGGAGGCGCCGGGTGGGGTGTGGGATCCCCGAAAAGGGCCGGAGAGTCCGGGCGCAGGGGAGGTGGGACACGGGGGTTTCTGCTATCGGGAACCGGCTCCAAGGACGAATCCCACGGGAATGGGGGCCGATCCGGCAGCAGGGGCGGGGGCGAGGGCGGAGGGAGGGAACCAGCGGCGGTTGGCGCACGTCTTGGCCCCCAGGCCGGGGTTAAGTCAGGAGAGCGCCCGGCCCGCGCTCAGCTGGATAAGATCCTCCCCGCCTCCTCCGGGCTGGGGCCGCGGGCGCGGAGGGGGCGGGCGGAGCGCCCTGGACGCTGAGGTCTGCAAGTTGCCTTCGGAGCGGGGCGGAGGCGCTTCCCCAGTCTTTGAGGGGGAAAAAAATCTTCTGAAAGCGCACCCCCTTGGCACGCTGCCCCGGGGCCCTGGTAAAGCAGATAGAGGGGGACTCTGGGAACGAGGGAGGCTCAGTGTAGAACTTCCCCAAAAGTCCCGGCTTGGAGTGGGATTCTTGATAGCTCTGGGATTGCTGCGCCCATTCCCCCTTCCAGACAAAACTAAAGGAGTGCGCCTCCAAAGGAACACTGAGGTTCAGGCTCCGCGAGGAGACAGAGCAGCCCCGCCCGCGCCCTCCTCCCAGGGCCGCGCGGAGCGTCCTTCAGCCTTGGGGGGCGGGGAGGGCACGGCTCGGGGCTCCCCGGGCTCCGGGTCCCCTTTTGGCCCGAACGCGACAGCCGGAAACGCCTCGTCCCGTTTGTTGTTGTTTGTTTGTATGGCTGTTTTGTTTTGTGTTGTTGTTTTCTGTCTCCCAGTCAAAACATTTGGCTGAATCTCTGCAATAACTTTTTTGATAGTCTGTAAAAGAGAAAAAGACAAATTGCTTCAGAGAACAATTTCCCCTGGACTATGTAGCGAGATTGTTTTTTTCATTAGTTGCAGGAACTGGATTTTGATGATTTACCTGCTTGCTGAAGCTCCTGGGTGTATTCTCCTCTTCTCCTTTCCCACTTCATCTGATTATCAACTCCTTTCTCATTTTTTTTTTTTTTAAGTTCCGGGCACTCAATTCCAGGTACCATTGTAACACGTGTAGCCGCTAATCTAACTCAGTCTTTATCAATAATAGCTACAAGCCACAGTGTTTGCATAGCACTCAGAAAGCCCGCCGTGTTTTCGGTTCCTGTGAACCGCAGCGATGGAAAAGTTTTGCTTTGTATGTTCTTTTTTTTCACATAGCGTTTAGCGCTGGTGCTCTCCTCCCAGTAGCAAGTTCCCTCTCTCCCAACCAGTTCGGGATTTCTTGATTTTTGCAAAGAACTAAAGAGTTAGAAGACATCACTTCTCTTCTTCCCTCCCCCCCGCCCCTACACAGAATTAACATTAACCAATGTAATCAGTTAAACAAAACAGATTTTAATATCATTAAACACTGATCTCTCCATTAACCTTGGCAATTATGTCACTTAGAAGAAGGAAATAAAAACGAAATCCTTGAGAATGAAACAAAGTTATGGAAGTAGCTATCTGAGGTACACATGTAGAATAAGGAAGTTTCCGTCTTTTAAAAAAAGATTTCTTATTGATAAACAATTATTAATATGAAACAAAATCTGTAAAGGTAACCCTATCATGGTCCCTGCACATAGTAGGCATTCAATAAATATTTAGTCTCTCTCCATTTCTTCTCCCCATACTTGGAAACTTTGGCAGGAGATACAGGCTTCCCAGGGGCTAAGGAAATTATGCTCAAACTTCACTTCTGGTTCATGTAATCTCCACTCACTTGAAAACACACACACACACACACACACACACACACACACAACACAACCTCACAAAATGTGTCCAGGGAACTTTAAGAGCTTATTATAACTCAATGGAAATAGCTAGACAAAATAAAAGGTATGGTGGTTACATACATATAAATCCGAAACACATTAAATTATTTCAAACTTTTCAGTGGCTGTAAGAGGCAACTATTAGCATTTGATTTCGTTTACCGATTTCTACAGTAAAAACGAAAATTGTGGGCTCCTGCTCACTTTCCGCATTTGTTAGAGCTGCATTCACCCACTAACTTCTCTCTCGCCACCTCACATTTTCATAACGCAAATTTTATTTGGACGCTGTTCAGCTATCCACGTTTGAGATATGTTCCCCCCCCTTTTTTTTTCTTTTAAAAAATGAGAAAATTGAGTAGAAGGTTGTAGCACTCACGCTGGCGAACATCCACCTGTCCGCTCCTCCCGCGCAGAGTCGCTGGAGAAGACAGGCGCAGGGTGCGGCTTTTCGGATTCCCGCCAGGTCACCTGGTCGCCCTTTTTGGGGGCCCATTCTGCGGGAGTAAAGTCACTTCTTAGTGAGTTTTCTGGCAACTCTGTGCTGCTTTTTAAATGGAGAATTCTCGCACGTTCGCCTTACAGGCTTTCCGGGCTCAAATTAATTGTTAAGAATTTAAAAACTGTTCAGCGCAACTTTTTTTTAATCTTTCGCTAAAAAAACCCCACAAAACCATGAGGCCGGTCATGACGGGTGAGCTCCGCCGCCAGGCAGGTCTCAGGCTCCCGAAGCCCCGCTGCCCCGCGGGATGAGCCGGGAACCGCGGCACCGGCGCTGGGAGCCGTGGCGGGAGCCGGCACAGCGCGCGGCTGGAAAGCCACCCCCAGGGGCGCCCGCTGGGCGTTCGGGAAACTGGGGGCCCCGTGCCTTCTCCCCAGACCAGCCCCCTTGGGAATAGGGAGAGCCAGAGGGGCTCAGTTGTGGCTTCGGGGCTAGAATTTAGCTCTTTTGAGATCTTTTTGGCACCTTCTAGAAAAATACACCATTCATGACCATAGATAAATATCTCTTCGCCCTCCACTCCAGGGGTCGGCCAGCCCCGTGGGAGTGGGACTCCGAGTCCCGCAGGGGTTCTTGCTCACGCAGAGCCCAAGGCGGGGCGTTGGGGTTAGAGTAAGTTCAGAGCAAGGAGCCCAGTCTGAATTGAGAAAAAAAAAAAAAAAATAGAAATACAAGTCTTGCTAGGGGCTCCAGCCCGAGGCTCAGCCCAGAGTCCCCTCAAAATCCTCCCTGCAGCGCAGAGTCGGGGATTGCTGTACTCTGCGCAACTGGACACGGGTGCCCAAAGGGCCTGCGGGATCACGCTCTTGCCTTTTGCAGGGAGGGGGCTGGCATCAGGGTGCCAGGAACATTGCTTTTGCAAACTGAGACTTGGAGTGAGCCCCCATTTCCCCACCCCACCCCGCCACCCGGGTAGAACTCCAGGGCTCTCCCACCTGAACGTCCAGGGGTCGCCGCGGCTCTCAGGGGCCTCGTGTCCCGCGGGGCCTCGCTCGCACGGAGGGGCGCAAGCAGCGGGGATGCGAGGACGGCGTCGCGCGTGGAGCCCCGGGCACAGGGGCCGCGGGGAAGGACAGCCAGGCCGGTTCGCTGCTGAAGTCCGTGGTGCCTCTGGGCTGGGCCCCAGTGAGGGGAGCGGAGGGGAATTGCTTCTTCAGCTTCGAAGTGCAGGCAAGTCTGGCGGGAAAGAGAGAGGGATTAGGAATTCTCAGTTCTTCTCGTGGATCTTGTGCATCTGAGCCGGTCAGCGAAAGCACTCGGGGGTGAGGGGCGCAAGAGCAACAAGCTTGGAGCATCAAGCTGGGCCTGACCTGAGCGACCCAGCCAAGCTTCCAGCCAGGGGAGTGCAGGGGCCTCGGCCTCCTGGGTGATGGCCACAGTTGGCCACAGTCCTCTGGTGGAGAGGGGCCTAGCCCCCTGAGAGAGCCCCCGCAGAGCGCCATTTGGCAGGGAACCCCCAGGCACCTGACCTGGACACACAGAATCCACAGAGGTATTTCCAGGCCTCACGAGCTTTTGGCCAGTGGTTAGTCAGCTCAGAGTCAGGTTTCTTCTTCCACCAAAAAAGAATTACATAAGTCTCTCCAATTTGAATTCAGTGAACTCAGGGGCTGACTACTTTCGTAGGATCTTATCAGTATTTTTGCCTGTAGAAGTGAATTTGGGACTGTCTTCTTCCCTCAGGCGAGCTGGTCACACTGACCAAAGGTGGGCTGCAGGCCTGGGAAGGAGTTAACCATTGCTCAGGTATGTTTCTCTGTCTTGGGGCTTGGATATTCCTCACACTCCTGGGCTTGCCTGGGGAGGCACTGCACTGCACTGAGGAGGTGGGCGTCCCTGCTGAACTAGCCTGACACAGGGGTGAGAGGCCAACCTGGCAGGCTTGAGAGTGACTACAGGGAGCCAGTAAAGGACCAGGAGACAGGACCCAGAGCTTGTGTGGAGGACGGGGTGGTTAGGATAGTTCTCTCTCTGTGAAAAAAAGGGCTGGGGAGTTTTGTTGCCTGGATTAAAAAGACAGTGTGACTATGGCCAGTCCAAAGGTGGATGAGACAAGGCCTGAGGTTCCAGAGACCAAGCTAGGATTGGAAATATGTATTTCCCTGTCTGAATTTCTTGATTTTAAGATTCTTTCCCATTTGTTTTCTATAATATTTAGTCTTTAGTGTTTTTTGAGAATCTTACCCAAAGAAGTCATTCAGTTAACAGATATGGAATGAGAGCCTACTGCATGCCAGGAGCAGGAATGGGATTGTGAACAAGACATTCCTGACCTCACAGAATTCACAGTCCAATTTTCTCTGTAGAGAAAAAACATGCCATGAAAGGGACACATGGACATATTCCTGGTGAAAGTGTTACTTAAAAAAAGTGTTACTTTGACATCACCATTGTCAATAATGAAAATACTTCGATGTGGTACTTCTTTAAAAATTTAAACTTCTAATTGGAGCTACTGAATCCCTTTATAGCACTGCCAGTAGGAGGGAACGCGTGCCTGCTGTGTTTCATAGGCACTCCACACATATTACCTTTCCTAAGCCTCGTAACAACTCCACAGAGCAGGTGTTTTTATTTCCATATTATAGATCAGGAAACTCAGGCTCAGTGAGTTTATGAAGGTCCCTTGGCAAATAAGTGGAAGAACTATCTGTTTCCAAGTCTGTGTTCTCTTCACTCTTCTCATGGACTCTCTTCCCAGTCCAGAGGGTAATGATCCTAAAAAAGATACTCATATTAATGGAATTGACATTCGAGGACTTTAAATCCTGGTGGAAAAAATGGGATTGTGTGAATTTATAGTATCTATAAAAATTAAGAGATCACAGTAAGAACACCAAGAATGTTTTATTCAAATTGAATTCACACATTTTGGTTAATTTCTCTTTACAATCCTTTGCTTGCTAGAACATTTTCAGAATAAAGAGATATTAGTTTTGTTTTACTTTACAGAGAAACATGTGTGTATAGTCTTACATTTAAATGTAAATGTTTGATTTTCTAGTGTGTAGTCTTTAGGTCACTTTCCTTAGTTTTGACTGAAGATGACTTGTCATTAGTATGTAGACCATCTAGGAAGGAATTATAATAATATTATAATTTTATAGAATGATAACATTTGATATGTAAAAGGAAAGTTTTTTGTTTCTAAGTCTTAGAGTTCCATTAATTAGTCAATTAGTTCAATAACTATCTTTTGGACACATACTACTTATCAGATACAGTGCTGTGTACTAAGGTTATAACATTGATCAAGATAAACTGAGTTTTCTGTGGAAAGTATATAAGGAAGGAAGTAAAACAATGCTTGCTCAAGCTCCCACTATGTGGCAAACACTCTCCTCGACTCACTTAATCCTCCATACACAGAACATGCACAAAAAAGGGAGGCTCAGAAAATTTAAATAACTTGGTCAAGATCACACAGCAGTAAATGGCAGAGCACCATTTCAAACCCAGCAATGAAGCTTATGCTTTTTCACTATGCTACACTGTATCCTTGACTATGCAAAAACTAAAAATTGTACTTATTTTATTCCTCTTTGGTCTCTTTCCTCAAGTATTCTTATCTTGTTTACCGCATGGAGCAATCTTAAAACCCAAAAGCAGTGTAAAAATTTTATTTTTAAAAGCTGTTCCTAATAGTTTAACTTAATTTAATCTTACAGGAGGAAAAACATAATAAAACGGGTTTATTATAATGATCTATTGATGAAAAAAGCCTTCTAGTTCAGTAGAATCAGAATTTGATGAATAACTGTTGTTCTTTACTTTATTACTTAACTTAATACCAAATATTTAATGGACATGATAGAATTACAGAGCTATAGATAAGAAATTAGGGCTCAAGTCCCTTGTCCAAAAGTGGGTGAAAGAGACATACAGACAGGGAAATTATGGAAATGTGTGACAATAGGGGCTGAGGTCTCTTGGGAACTAACAACACTCTGAGCCTCCCTCACCTAAGCTAGAAGCTTTGCCTCCTAAAAGTGTTTGTCAAGCTAAGAGACAGCTGTTAAAAACAGAATAGCAGTTCAATTCTTGCAGAATCAAATTTTCTGGGGGGGAAGCCTGACTACTAGTATTTTAAACAAGTCCTCTAGTAGTACTTAAGAAGCCTGCTGAGACTAGAATTTGGGAAAAGAGCTTGACCCTTGATTATAGTCAAGTGGCCTAAAGAAAAATAGCCCCCTGGCCCCTGATAGTGGGGACAAGGATGTGGTTATAATCTACCAGCAAAGGTTAAGAATGTAAACCCACTAAGGGAAGTTGGTGAGCTAAGGAGTGAGAAAGATTAGCAGGAAATCTTCAAGACAGACATAGATGACATAAATTATAACACATTATATGGGTGGGGAAGCATTTTGCTAATAGTTTTATACATGAGTTCTTTTAAAACAGAGGATGTCACTCAATTCCAGAGTATCTAATTAATTAAATAAGAGTTCAGAAGAGAGTCCAAAATTTTTTTGAGCCAAGGAACCTTTTTTTTTTTTTTTTTTTACAGAGAGGAAGAGAGAGGGATAGAGGGTTAGAAACATCGATGAGAGAGAAGCATCGATCAGCTGCCTCTTGCATACCCCCCACCGCAACCAAGGTACATGCCCTTGACCGGAATCTAACCCGAGACCTCTCAGTCTGCAGGCCAACGCTCTATCCACTGAGCCAAACCGGTTTCGTGCAAGGAATCTTTTATTCAAAGGAAACTTTAATGAAAGGCTAACATATAAAGAAGAACTGTTGAGGCTAAAGAAGAGGATGGATGAAGAAAAACTGGGAGCCCAGAAAACCACTATGCAGCCAGCCATGCAGTTAGCAGTCTATGAGGTATTTGAGCTAGAGACTAAGCTTGTCTTTTTTTTGTCCCAGGCCTGGCACCATGTAGGCACATAAGATATGCACAGTATTTGATGACTACCATGGATTGAATGTGTGTATCTCACCCCCGCGCACCCCCCCCCCCCCCCCGGGTCATACATTGAAAGCTAAGCCCCAGTGTGATGATGTTTTGGAGATTAAGTCTTTGGAAGGTGATAATTATGAGGGTGGAGCCCTCATGTGTGGTGTTAGTGCCCTTATAAAAGAGACTCCAGAGAGCTCCCTCACCTCTTCCACCATGTGAGAATGCAGTGAAAATATTTCTATCTGTGAACCAGGAAGCTGGCCCTCACCAGACACCAAATTTGCTGGTACCAGAATCTTAGACTTCCCAGCCTCCAAAACTGTGAGAAATAAATCTCTGTTGTTTATAAGTTACCCGGTCTATGGTATTCTGTTATAGCAGCCCAAATGAACTAAGACAATGGCTGGATGAATAAGTTAGTGAAATGATATAATTTTTACTTCAAAATATAGCCAAGGAACAAAAACATTGCTAATATTTTTATCAGTAAAGACCAAGATAAATAATCCATTTAATGGCTCATTTTCATCACCAAATTCTCTTAGCCACTTATGGTCTTGTTTGCCTTTTTTTAAGATATAAAGTTAGTACCGTAAGTATTTGGCTTTTATGGTCCAATTTACTCTGGAACTATTTCCACTTGATTTCATCAGGAAAAGAACCCAAGTGAAATCAGGAAAATCCAGGCTGCTTGTGTGTGTGTGTGTGTGTGTGTGTGTGTGTGTGTGTGTTGGGGATGGGGGAGTTGGTGGTAGTATAGGACAAAAAGGAAGAAAAGATTTCATTTTAAGAATCACAGATAGCCGAAACCGGTTTGGCTCAGTGGATAGAGCATCAGCCTGCGGACAGAAGGGTCCTGGGTTCGATTCTGGTCAAGGGCATGTACCTTGGTTGCAGGCACATCCCCAGTAGGGGGTATGCAAGAGGCAGCTGATCGATGATTCTCTCTCACCGATGTTTCTAACTCTCTATCCCTCTCTCTTCCTCTCTGTAAAAAATCAATAAAATAAATTTAAAAAAAGAATCACAGATAATTTCGTTGTAGAATTTTGAAAAATACATTAAGTACAAAGAAGGAAATAAAATTATTTTTTCTGAGAGAATGCTGTTATCAGTATCTTGCTTTTTTCACTAAATAGTATAGATGAATGTTTTCTTTTACTAAATATTGTTCTATAACGTGATATAAATGTTTTTTGTATCACAATATATGGAAAGGTGTATCACATTTTGTCAAACAAATTTCTTATTGTTGAACATTTGGGTTATTTTTTATTTTTCCCAATCTTATGAACAATAGGACATTAATATCCTTAAATCTTTGTGTGTGTCTGTGTCTCAGTATTTAAGGTATGTGTATTTTTTAAGGCTTTGACATATAAGGCCATATTGCTTTCTGGAATGGTTGTACCAAGATAGACTCCTGCTGACGATGTATTCAAATTCTTGCTTTGCCCAACGGAGTTTTACTCTTTGTCTGCAATGACATTCTGATTATGATCAGTATTGGTTATTTGACAGTGAACACATTCCTTTCCTAGCTTTAGGAAGGAAGAGATGCTTTTAGACCTGAGTGTAGATATTTTCTAGAATTTACAATTAAAAATCTATCTTGATATTTTGTTTTTTTACAGACCCATAGATACAGAGAACAAGTTGATGATTGCTAAAGAGGATGGAGTGGGGAGGTGGGTAAAAAGCAAAAAAAAAAAAAAAAAAGCAAAAAAAATTTTTTCCCCTCAAAAGCACCCAAGTCTAAGGAAGCTGTAGAGCTGGCTCCATGGCAGTTGCTCTTAATGCCCACAGGGCATTCTGAGCATTTCTGTGTTGACTTCAGAGCTTCATCCTGGGCCTGAATGAGACATTACCCTAGACGAACCTCTGCCACCAGGACCACCATCACGTCTGAACTGAGTCTATCTTGGGCTGTAAATTGCTTGGGAACTTTTCTAGATGTTAAATTTATTTTTGTGGAGGCGGAAATTAGTCATTTGATCACATTTGTGAAATGAGTCACATTAGAATAAAGATCTAGAAGGGTTGAAATTATTCTGCCTAAATTAAATTACAGCAATAATGACTATGTATATTAGCATTTGTAGCTAACACTATCTTTCTTAGTCCCTCTCAGTTCAATCTGGGTTTGACTTTTTTTTTTTTTTTTTTTTTTTTTTTTTTTTTAATGATCTATATTCAAAGTGAGTATGTGTGCGCTCACGTGCATGTGTGTTATTTTGGAAATTTTAAACAAGAGTTCCATATGTTGTTATAGTATACTACTATAGCCAAGTATGAACTCAACATACACACAAATACACTTTACCCATTTAGGGAAAGTACGCTGACTTTCTTTTCTTTGCTTACAAGACTGAAAAGCTGGCAGAATCTTTAATTTGTAACTTGGCAGTATTGTAATTTACAGGCAAGAAAGGCAAGCCAAATTGGGTGAAAATTGCTTTAGAATTTTTTTTACTCTAGACCATGAAAATCATGAAGCTGATTGTGCACATTGGGACGTTTTCAGCTTGATTTTTTACCACATTCACTGGCACTGATAGAGGTAGAACTTTCCAGGAAAGGTGTGTGATGTCCAGGGGCAGATGTGGGGATTTATGCCCATCCTATATGTGCTCTTACTGTTAAAATGGGCTGTTGAAATACTGATTGGGGAAATGTAAAATATGGTTTTATTTGAGCTTCATAAGTCCATCTTAATAATAAATTATATAAACACAGACTCAAGGGTTGGAGGTCAAATTCAAACATGTTTTCAGGCCTGAGCTTTTTCTGTGGGTTCCTGGTCCCTGAGACACAGCAGGAACCTGACAACTCTGAAAACAGGCTTTCTCTTTTGAATGTTGGGGGTTTTGAGTTCATCTTCATAATGAGGGAGGGTTCACGAAGTAATGAAAAGCTATTTCCTTTTAAAAAAAAATTCAGATAGCAGCACAAACATCTGGTAATTTATTTAAATATTCTGGTTCTCGAATTACCCATTCCTTAATATATATTTTACTTATTTTTCCTAAGGGGATAAATTTCCACTTGGTGTTTTTCCCAGTTCAGCTGTGTTAGGCTACTCATTTTAGCATTTAGGTTACTTGGTATTTAAGGACAAGGGTAAGGCCCCAATCACTCAAGCTAAGATTTTCAGGAAGCAGGGGCAGGGGTGGAGGAATCAGGTATTAGAGTCAAAGCCTTTTGCATGTTGAACAAGCTTCATTACATTATAGTTTCATTTTTTATAAATTAGATAAAGAAATAAGTGGCTAATAAAACTCAGTATATCTTTTTAAAAATAACTAAGCAACAATATTTACTCAGTACTCATTCTCTTTCTCCTTCTCAGAACTTAATTCCTCTTTCCAGTTTCAGAAGTCATGAAAATTCTTTCTCCTTTCTCTCCCGCCCCTGCAATATCCCAAATGGTGAACATGTAAGTGTGGTGAAGGGCAGTAGTCAGAATATTCAAGAAGCTAGAATGAGAAAAAAACAGCTTGATTTCTGCACTTGGAAAATAGTTTGTGTTTATTTAGGGATGATTTCAGATCGGGACCGATGTAAAAACTTGGACATACCTAGATCTTTCATATTATCAAATAATGAGACAGTGCAGCATTTATAGCTTTCTTCTGTCTCTTTTTCTGTTTTACTTACCATATCTGTAGTAAGTAAAATAGGTGTGGTTTGAAATGTTCAGGATTGGACTATTTTGGACTAATTGGACTCTATTATCATATATGGCTTTCCAGTTTAAAATAAATTAAAACATGAGAAAAGATATGAGATATATTAATTAGTATGACTATACTAAATAGAATTTAGTCTAGTTGATTTATTAGTAGGCATTTTAAGATATTACAGTGTCTACTGTGAATTTCAATAGGTTATAAACAATTGTCACTATGCAGTATTGGACATGAAAGTGTGGGACTGGGCTTAATGGATACAAATTTAATGTTATAACCTGGCAGTTGCCTATTCGAATATCCTGCTGCAAGTATGAATGCACATTGTTTGCCCGTATTTCATAAAAGTATATTGCAGAACATATTTTAAAAAATTTGAGAGCTATATGAACTGACTAGTTTACTTATCTGTTTAAAAAAAAGTGAAAGTAATTAATTGTGATTTGTGGGTTACTTCCTTTTTCCTAATGATTTAATCTGTTTGCTTAAATAAATGAAGGAATATTATAAATTTGGTCTTCTCCACCTCAAATTTAGGAATATTATGAAGTGACACTATGATACTTGACTGTGGAAAGGTATATATTTGTACCTCCCTAACTGGGTTCTCTCATCAGTGCCTCTTTCTGGTTCAGATAGATTTATCAGCCTTATATCTAGGCCCGGGGAAATAAAAACTGAGATGTTCCGTTGCCTGACATGTATACATAGTCACAATTTGATATACAGCAAATGGCAGTGAATATATGTACAAATCCCTACTAGAAGAGTATGATGCCCTATGAGGAAAAGATAGGTCTAAGTCCCTTTAAGTATGAGGATGTATTGCAACAATTCCCAGAAATAGTTCATTTTTGAGATCCAGAATTATTTATTTGGCTTTGAGGTACACAAAATCAAAACATTAGCAAGAGTGAAAGTGTCTAATACTCTGTTATATCAAACTTATTTGATTAATGAGAGGGTTCAGAGCTATGGACATTTTGGGGTGTGTGTGTGTGTGTGTGTGTGTGTGTGTGTGTGAGGTAGTATGAGAACAGTTCTGGAGGGTCTGATCCCATTGAGAACAACTCCAACTTTATCATCTGACCCTGGTAAACTTTGAGTATCACTTAGCCCAGTACCTGGCTCTTAATAAATGGATTTGCTTTATAACTGCTATAGAAATTGATCCCTCTGCCATGTGGTTGCTTTCTTCCTGGTTCCCTTTTCCATCTATTTGGTCTTTCATCCTTGAACTTGGATCAGAACCTTTGGGGAAGGATGGAAAAAAGCAGAATTGACAATTATCCCAGTGATGTGGATTCTAATTCATTAAGTTTACTTTTTGGGGGAATTGTGCCTGTAGTCATTTTGTGGGAAGGATGTATTTCTTAATGACTAACTCTACCTTAACCTTTTTTTTAGACCCAGGAGGGAATATAAAAAACAATTAGCTAGAAAGGACAAAATCAAGAGAATGAGATTTACACTCAACTCAAGAAATATATTTGCATATCAAATAAATGACAGTCATGCTGGATGTCTCAGAATCTTTAGCTATCATAACCAGTAAAGAAAGTGAAAACAGATGTTTTCATTTAAGCTTTCAATTGTGTTACTACTAAAATAAAAACAAGTATCCTTCTAAGTCCAACCTAATAATTTCTCTAAATAAAATCCTCAGAAAGGCCAATGGCATTCTGAGAGTGGAACTTAATATTTTAATAGTTCACTATGATGCTACATGCAAAGTTTGTCCATTTGCCATTTTGTTGTACATTTCTTAAAATGCTATTTTTATTGTGGTTTCAGTGATTCTCACCAAAACACTGCAGCATTGTGTCATGGAAAAACATTGAGTTGGTGGAATCAGTTCTCATCTGAATTCTTCCACTAATGAAAAGACTTGAGCTTTTGGAAAACCACATTAGCTATTTGGACCTCAGTTCATCAACTGTGTTGATCTGCTAAGTTAGGTCTCTCTCTCTCTCTCTCTTTTTTTTAAAATCTAACTTTTTAAGTCTTTAGTAGAACATGCACATCATAGTTAAAAAGATACTTATCTATAGAAATTTATCATTTCAAGCTTTAGAATAATACTGCTTTGCTTTTAAAGTGAATGTCAATGTTGGCAGATGTGTAAGTCTTAGATTAGAAAAGCAAATACCAGACTTCCGGTCAAGATGGCAGTGAAGGTAAATATACTACTCATCTCCCTAAACCACATAAAATTTAAAACTAAACAACAGAACAATCATTATTCAAAACTTCCTGAAATTGAGCTGCCTGGAGTCCTACAGCTAAGGAATTAAAGAAGCCATTTTGGGCCTGGTGGTGGGAGGGGTGGAGATGCAGAACAGTCTCACATGCACCTGTGGTGTGCAAAAATCAGGAGGTTTCCCTGATGTCAGCTGCAGAGGTTTCCCGTGAAGAGCAGGGGGTCCCAACCCCACACCAGTCCCCACAGCCCAGGGTTCTTGTGCCAAAAAGAGAAGTCCCCATAAATTCTGGCTGTAAAAACGAGTGGGGTTATGAGGGAGACAGAGGGCTTCTGGAGTGCAGTTCTAAAAGGACCCATACATGGATTTACCTGGACTTACTCCCTCTGAGCTCCAGCATTGGGGCAGCAGCTGAAAAGGCACCAGAGACACATGGGAAGAAATGGAATTATCAGGACAAGAACTGTGGTGGTGGGGAATGAGGATAGCTTTCTGCCAAACAAAAATGTTTGTAGAGGCCCTTGTTCTTTTATGAAACATCCCCCTCCCCCAACAGGGCAGATAGGCAGACACCAAATCTGTATCTCCATCAACCTGGCTCACACTGTTCAGCCCTGCTGATTCCATGAGACCACACCCCACCCAATTTTTCAGCCCACCCAAGCTGTTTCCAGTGACTTTTCCATAGGAATAGCCTGTTTTTGCTCATGCTTCAGATTCAAACAAGCAGCAGCTAGTCTCAGTGAGCCCTGTACCTCTCACTGAGTGATTCCAGGCTTGGTACTAGCAGCAACCAGCCTTGGTTCACAGATTGGCCTCACCAGGGCACCTCCAAGTCCAGTACAAGTAGCAGCCATCTGCAGATCACTTTATGGCTCATGCCACGTGGTCCCAGGCTGAGCACAAGTGAACTTGTAGGCCCCAGAGCCAGCACACTCACTGGACAGCTTTAGACCAATCAAAGCACCACCACCCAACCACTTCCACAAGTGACACACTCAAGGGTCAGACTCAGCAGGCACCAGAGCTCTGCTGAAGTAAGTCCTGCTTTGTTCCTTCCTTCTGCTTACTGGGCCCCTGCACAGCTGATCTTCCAAGGGAGTTGGGGGGTGATGGTTGGTTGTTATAGCCAGTTCTTGCAGCTGATTGTCCTGGGGGTAAATCCCTCCCATTGACACACCAATAGCAATCAAGGCTCAACTGAAAGAAGAGGGTGTAAGAGCAACAAGAAAAGCCAAAAGTAAGCAGAAGGAAGTAACTAATAAAGATGAGAGCAGAAATAAACAACATGGAGACCAAAAAACAAAAATAAAAAACAAAAGATCAATAAAACCAAGAGCTGGTTCTTTGAAAGGATTGATGAAAACTCTAGCCATGCTCACCAAGAAACAGAGAGGAGCCAAATAAACAAAATCAGAAATAAAAGAGATGGAAAACCTTTTCCATTCCTTCATCCTCAGTCTGTGTGTGTCTTTTTTTCTGAAATGGGTTTCTTGTAGACAACAGATATATGGGTCTTATTTTCTTATCCAATCCATTACCCGATGCCTTTTGATTGGGGCATTTAACCCACTTACATTTAAAGTTATTATTGATAGGTACTTATTTGTCATCATTTTTATTCTCTACCCCTGTGTTCTTTCTTCGCTTCTTATTTCTTTTTTATTTTTACAGTAGACCCTTTAGCATTTTTTGCATTGCTCCTTTAGTGGTGATAAATTCCCTTAGTCCTTTTTTGTCTGTGAAGCTCCTGATTTCACTTCAATTTTGATTGTTAGACTTGCTGGGTAAAGTATTCTTGGATTCAGACCCTTCTTTTGCATGACTTTGTATATTTAATCCCATTCCCTTCTGGCCTGATGAGTTTCTGTTGAGAAATCAGTTGCTAGTCTGATGGGGGTTCCTTTATATGTAACTTTCTGTCTCTCTCTGGCTGCTTTTAAGATTCTTACTTTGTCGTTGGTGTTTGCCAATTTAATTATAATATGCCTTGGCGTCAGTCTTTTGGGATTCATTTTGCTTGGGACTCTGGGATAGGGGTGTTGAACTCAATCAGAGAAGAGGCCAAAATCTAAAAGCCAGCCTAAATTGCAGGCCGAATGGTTTACTGAACAGTCATAAACTGACAATGTTAACCAGAAATGTGAATTTAAAATGAGTGGAACAATCTTTTCCTTAACAGTGCTGTTAACCAACTCACATGCTATCAAGCAAAACAGTAATATTGGTATCAAGCAAAACAGTAATATTGGAATGTACCTAAAATGCTCATTGTTTTGTTTTCTGGCTAGATGTCTGACACCATTTTCCCCGGATCAATGAGTCAATGTTCGGTTTTATTTCTTGGGCTGTAGCAACCCGCAAAACAGCATGGAGGTTGTCATCGGTAATGCGTGATCTGTGCTTGTTTTTGTTCAGATTCATTATTGAAAACATCTGTTCACAAAGATAGGTGCTCCCGAACATGGATAGAATACGGGCAGCATGAAGTCGGAGCTCTGGCATTGAGTCAGGGGGCAGTAGAGGGTAGAAGTCCTCAATTTCAACATCCTGAAACCTTGATTTCAGGCCACTGTCAGACTGAAGCTCGATTATCTCCATCTGAAGGTGATGGGGCACATTGTTGACATCAACTGTAAAAGGATTGGCAAAGATGTCAAAGCCTGAGTGCTGTGTTCTAAAGTCAGAGAGGCGCCGCTCAAATTCACTTAGTAAACGGCTAACTTTGGTAGCCAGCTGACTGCAAGGAAAAGTACCAGAAATAGTGGTTGAGATACTCAAACAAACGGGAAAGTGGGCAAGATTGTCCTGTTCCAGTTGGGACTTCCATAGTTGAAGTTTACGCTGGAATGCTGTGATCATGTCAGACATCTTCGTGATGACTTGTTTGCGTCCCTGCAGCTTCAGATTCAGTTGGGCGAGATGCTCGCATATGTCACACATCATAGCAAAATCACATAGGCAGGCGGGATCCGACAGTTCAGGCAAGGGCTTTCCTTTACTTTCCATGAAAAGAGCAATTTGTTCTCTGAGCTCAAAAAATCTTTTGAGGACTGCGCTCTTGCTCAGCCATCTTACTTCTGTGTGGTATGGCACGTCTCCATGCTCTGCACCCACCTCCTGTAAAAACTGCTGGAACTGGCGATGATTCAGGCCATGTGCCCCTATAAAGTTAATAGTTTTAATGACTGTGGTCATTATGTCATTCATGTCCAGAACTTTTCCACACATAGCCTCTTGGTGGATAATGCAATGATAAGTAATCAAGGGTGTGTGGCAGTGACTTTTTTGCATTCTTTCCTTCATTAGTCCAACCAAGCCTTTCTTTTCTCCGCACATTGAAGGTGCGCCATTGGTAGTTAGCCCCACCAACTTTTCCCAGGGTAATTTAAAATTATTTATAGATTTCTCCACAGCCTCAAATATATCTCTACCAGTCGTCGTCCCATGCATGGCAGCTACATCCAAAAGTTCCTCAGTGACAGAGAGGTCGGTCTTCGTAGCACGTATAAAGATGGACAGCTGCGCTGTATCAGTGTTGTCTGTGCTTTCATCGATAGCAAGTGAAAAAGCGAGATAACTGCATGCCTGTTCGGCCAGCTGTGATGATAGATTTCCTGAGAGTTCTTGAACTCTATCTGCAATGGTGTTTCTTGACAAACTGACATTTTGAAAACTATGTATCTGGTCTGGGCATATTTGCTCACACACTTTTAGCATGCACTGCTTCAAAAAGGCACCCTCTGAAAAACACCTTGAAGTACGGGCAATTTCTTCAGCCACTATAAAGCTTGCTTTCACTGCAGCATCATTTTTCGCTGTAGCCTTTGTAAACATTTGCTGCTGTGATTGTAGTTTGCCTTTTAGTTCTTTAACAATTTTATGCTTTTCTTCCAAAGTATATTTGCCATACTTAACATTATGTTTGGTGTCAAAATGACGACGTATATTGTACTCTTTCATCACCGACACTGTCTCATAACACAATATACACACTGGTTTGCCCTCTCTAAGCACAAACATGTATTCATTTTCCCATTTGTCATTAAATTGTCTGCCTTCACCGTCAACTTTTCTTTTCCTGGACATTTTGGGATCAATATTGGCAGTAAAAGATGTAGTTTATTGGAAATCTGCGTTAGAAGGAAAAAGTTGAAAACTGCACAGGGATAGCTTGATTTGGCAGATGGAGTGGAGAAAAAAAAGTCAGTCAATAAATGCCTGGATGGGTACAGATAGCAGATTCTGTTGTGATTTTTATGCCTGCACTTTATGCCAGGAACTGGCAGCTTCTGCTGTGTATTTTTTATGCCCGCACACTCACTCTCTCCTCTGCTCTGCCACCCGCACAACCACATCGGATGCCGGACTATAGGTCACGCCTCCTGAATCTCGCGTGACTTGTTATCTATGCGCATGCGTAATAGATAGCAAGTACGGCGGCGAGATCACAAGCCTCCTATGTTACCGCGCGTCATTGTGATGGAACGCAGCGGAGTGCAGTGATGACAGCGCGGTGCGGGCCACATTGCAAGGCCTGGCGGGCTGGATTTGGCCCGCGGGCCTTGTGTTTGACATGTGTGCTCTGGGAGCTTCTTGTATTTGTGGTTTTTTTCTTCTCTATCTCAGGAAAGTTTTCTGTCATTATTTCTTGAAATAGTTTTTCTATGCCTTCCTCAGTTTCCTTCCCTTCTGGAACCCCTATTATTCTTTCTCTCTTTTTTTTTTTTTTTCAACGACTTGTGCTTCATTTTTATTTATTTATTTATTTTTATTTTTAAATATATTTTATTGATTTTTTACAGAGAGGAAGAGAGAGGGATAGAGAGCTAGAAACATTGATGAGAAGAAACATCGACCAGCTGCCTCTTGCTCACCCCCTACCGGGGATGTGCCCGCAACCAATGTACATGCCCTTGACTGGAATCGAACCTGGGGCCTTTCAGTCCGCAGGCCGACGCTCTAGCCACTGAGCCAAACCAGTTTCGGCTGGAACTCTATTATTCTAATATTGTTTTGTTTTGTATTGTCCCAAAGTTCCCTTAGGCTCTCCTCCTGCCTTTTAATTTTTTTTTTTCTAGAAGCTGTTCTAATTGGTTATTTTTTCCCATCTTGTCTTCTAGCTCACTGATGCGGTCCTCTGCTTCTTCTAGTCTACTCTTGATGCTTTCTATTGAGTTCTTTACAGTAGCGATGTCATTTTTCATTTCTTCTTGGTTCTTACTCATATTGTCGGATTTGTCTTCCATTCTTTTCAGCCACCTTATCACCATTTCTCTGAATTCTTGGTCTGATAGGTTGCTTGCTCTAATTCGTTTACTTCCTTTTCTGGTGATGCCTGCTTTTTCTTACATATGGGGGCTGTTTCTTTGTCTCCCCATAGTCTCTCTTCTCAGGATGTCTGGTTATGTAGTTCTCTCCTTTCTGTGGTGGAATGGAGAACTCCTTTGAGTCCAAGCATTCGCACTACATGGGACCGGTGTTCTGGGACTCACAACTGCTAGGCGGCCGCCACAGCTGTGGATATTCAGGCCTAGATCCACTTTTCTTTTCTTTTTTTTTTCTTTTTTTTTTTTTTTTAAATATGTTTTATTGATTTTGTACAGAGAGGAAGTGAGAGAGATAGAGAGTTAGAAACATCGATGAGAGAGAGTCATCGATCAGCTGCCTCTTGCACATCCCCCACTGGGGATATGCCCGCAACCAAGGTACATGCCCTTGACCGGAATCGAACCCGGGTCCCTTCAGTCCCCAAGCCGACGCTCTATCCATTGAGCCAAACCAGTCTCGGCCCACTTTTCTTTTCAAGATGGCAAGATTTCCCTGCCCAAGCCCGTAGCTCCAGGAAGGGACCCAGCCACTGTGGATGCTTCCCTGTCAGGGGAACCCCATCCAGCAGTCCCCCACCTTCTTCTAGAGTTCACCTATCCCTTAGCTTGCTAACAGACACTTCCAGCATGACCCTCAGCTGCTCTCTCTTTCTGCTTTGGGACCAGGCTCAGAACCCGTCTGTCTATTCTTCTGCCATTTTCTCCATGGTCTCCTCATTTTGTCTGCTTGTTTGGATTTGTGACTATGTATTAGGTACATGTGCTATGCCCCTCAATCTCTATTGCAGGGCAATGTCAAATGTTGTTTCTGACTAAATCAGGCAAAGTTTCAAAACCTCCAGAGACTACCTTTATCTACAGACTGATATAATTTTGTCTTGAATTGCCCTCAGGCAAGCATCCACAGGTGTGGCAAGAATTTTTTCAACAGGGTGGAGGCTAATTATAGTCTCTTAATGGGCCTGAGCAACTCTGCACTGTGGGACAAGATATTTTCCATTAGGGTGAATCAACTGTCTTCCACCTAGGCAAGGTTGCCTATATAGCAAATGTCTGCTTGAGAAATATAACTGCTGCAGGATGAGGGAATGACTCAGTTCAGGAAACTGTGGTGCCTGCCTTCTGAGTTCTAACCCTAGAGCTCCTGATCCTGGATTCTGCTCACACAGCTTAAGTTCACATTGCCCTCCCTCTGCTGGAGCACAAGGTGGTGGCTACACAAGGAATTTTGTGCATTGGCCCTTTAAGAGATGCCTGAATTTCTAGCCATCTCTCCCTGGCAGATAGCATCCCTGCTGCTTTTCACAGCCAGATGTTATGTGGGTACCCTTTGCAGTTCTGGTGCTCTCTTCTGGGAGACCCAGTGTGAGGATTAGACACCAGAGTTCTCAGTGGCAACCCCCCACAGCTGAGATATCTCTCTGGAACTTCAGTTGCTGTGGGAGCTGGGCCAGCCCTTTTGTGCTTCTGCCCCGCCTACTAGCCTCTATGCAGACTCCCTTTTTTTGATCCTCGGTTATCAGGGTTCTCTTTTAGTTGTAATTTTGATGTGGTTATGGGGGGCGTGTGTACCCACATTTACCTACACTATCATTGTGGTTTGCAACAATAAATCAGTTTTATAAAGCAGAAAATTAAACTTTCTCTTCACACATTGCCAACTCTCTCTTGATCACCTTTACTGGAGGTAACTCCATTTAAAGCTTGGGAAATATTTTTACAGTTATTTTTTTAAAAGTAAGTATGTAAATATATATGCATGACTATGTGTGAGAGAGTTTTTCCTTTAAAAAAAGTCATTTCACTCATGCACTTTACAGTTTGTGATTTTTCAGGCAGCATTATGGAGTGGGTATCTTCTTTTTTTAAAAAAAACATTTTCCTGGAGAAACCAAGATGGTGGCATAAGGTATACACGTACGCACTGCCTCTCACAACCACACCAAGACTACAACTAAAAGACAAAATATCTATCACCCAGAATCACGGGAAAGCTGGCTGAGTAGAGGCTCTACAACTAAAAGAAAAGAGAAAAGAGCATTAAGACTGCCTAGGATGTGCACAAGCATGGAAAAGCAGAGGTATGGAGGTACACACATCAGGCTGGTGGCTGGCGACTGGGTGCGCTGTTTGTTTTTAAATCTGAAGGGAGATACCAGCTCTTAACTGCTCTGAACTCCAGTTTCTGGCAAGACTCTGGGGACCCAGACTCCTACAGGGAGAAGCTGATTGCCATCGGGTGGGAAATTGAGGGTGGCTTTCTTGCAGAAGTGTATGCAGGAATCATTGTTTACTGCACTGAGGAGCAGTATGCAGGAACTCGGGAATATGGGAACATGGAAACACAAAGATGGCTGACTGGCAGCCATCGCTGTTTGCCACACCCTAGTGATTCCGAGACCTCGCCCCGCCAAATTTACAAATCCACCCAAACTGTGCACAGTAGCTTTTGCATATGAATCTCAGCTTAACCTAACAAACTGCAGCTCTGGTCAGACAGCTCCAAAACTTCCAAACCCCAAGCAAAGAGGAGAAATCTGCAGATCTCCCAATAGCTCCTGCTGTGTAGCCTCAGAAGTAGCTCTCCTGCACCTTCTTGGAGATCCAGGAGCCAGTATACCTAATGGTCAGTGTGAGATGACTCCAGATTTTAACTCCTCACATCCATAAGTGACACACTCAAGAGGCAGACTTAGTGAGCACCAAAGCTCCACTGAAACAAGTCCTGCCTCAGAAGGGTGTCTCCAAGCACAGCAGTTCTTCCATTATAGACACAATGGTTCCTCACAGCCAATTGGCCTGGAGGTCAATTCCTCGCAGTGTACCAACAGCAATCGAGGCTTAACTGCAACATGACTGTGCATACAGCCCACAAAGGGGTGCACCAAGAGTGTCCATCTCAGGGGATTGGGGAGGCTGAACCACTGGTCCCTATAGGTCACCTACCACACAAAGCCACTCCATCAACACAGGGAAGCACCCAAAATGTGGAAACAAAGAAACATCTCGTGAATAAAATGGAGGAAAGCAAACTACTGTACATAGAATTCAAAACCACAGTTAAAAGGTTACTCAAGAATCTTCTAGAAACCTCTCAGAAACTTAGTGAGACCTTCAAGGATCTTAATGAGAATGCCAAAAAAATGGAAAAGGACCAGTCATAAATTAAGCATATACTGTCTGAAATAAAGACCAAAGGATCCCAAGAATCAAACCAAAGATTTGAAATATGAGGAAACAAAAACCACCCAACCAGAAAAGCAAAAAGAAAAAAGAATCCAAAAATATGAAGATAGCCTCTGGGACAACTTTAAGCATATCGACATCCAAATTATGAAGGTGTCAGAAGAGAGAGAGAGGAAGATATTGAAAACCTATTAGAAGAAATAATGACAGAAAACTTTCCCTACCTGGTGAAACAAATAGACTTACAAGTTCAGGAAGTGCACAGAATCCCTCCAAAAAAGGAATCCAAAGAGTACCACACCAAGGCATATCATAATTAAAATGCCAAGGGCAAAAGACAAAGAGAGAATCTTGAAAGCATCAAGAGAAAAACAGTTAATTACCTATGAGGGAGTACCCATAGACTGTCAGCTGATTTCTCAACAGAAACTATGCAGGCCAGGAGGGAGTGGCAAGAAATATTCAAAGTGATGAGCAACAAGAACCTACAACCAAGATTACCAAGAAAAGCTATCATTTATTTTATTTTTAATTTTATTATTATTTAAAAATATTTTATTGAGTTTTTACAGAGAGGAAGAGAGAGGGATAGAGAGTTAGAAACATTTATGGGAGAGAATCATCGATCAGCTGCCTCTTCTACACCCCCCACTGGGGATGTGCCCACAACCAAGGTACATGCCCTTGACCAGAATCAAACCCGGGACCCTTCAGTTTGCAGGCTGATGCTCTATCCACTGAGCCAAACTGGTTTCTGCCAGAAAAGCTATCATTTAGAATTGAAGGTCAGATAAAGAGCTTCACAGATAAGAAAAACCTAGGGGAGAGGATCCAAGATGGCTGCTCAGGTAGACACCTAACCGCAGCAGCACACAACAATTTCAATGGAATACAACTAAAATGTAGGGTGGACATTGCCCAGAGCTACAGGTAGTCGACTGACTGAAAATTCTACAACAAGAAGGAAAGAGAAAACCAAAAGGAAAATCAGAGGAGCTGAAAAAGCCTAAGGTACGGAGACATGCTTGCGCAGGCACCCGCGCGCACAGAAAGGACGCAGCCAGAGAGGAGGAGAAGGCTGGGTGCCTGCCTGGTGTTCCCTAGCAGGAAGGAAATAAAACCCCCAGCCTGGGCTGAACCCCAGAACAGGCAGCGCTGAACCCCAGTTCTGGGCCAGACCCTGGGGACCTAGGCTCGGGCAGGGGGAGATGGGGCTGTGAGGAGGAATCCCAGGGGAGCAGCGAAAAGCGGAGCCCCCAGAGTCCCGCACATTGCGCGCAGAGGACGGATTGTTGACTCTGATGCTAGTTGCCCTGGTGGGAAGAAACAAAACCTCCGGTGGTGCTGAGCCCCAGTCCCAACTGCTCTGAACCCCAGTTCTAGGCCCATTCCTGGGGACCCAGGCTCAAGCAGAGGGAGACGGGGCTGTGAGGTGGAATCCTGGGAGAGCGGCGAAAGGCCGAGCCCCGAGTCGCGCACATTGCGCGCAGGGAAGGAATGTTGACTCTGATGCTGGATTGCCCTGGTGGGAAGGAAACAGGAGCTCCGGCCGTGCTGGGCCCCAGTTTTGACTGCTCTGAACCCCAGTCCTAGGCCAGACCCTGAGGACCCAGGCTCAGGCAGGGGGAGACAGGGCTGTGAGGCGGAATCCCAGAGGAGAGGCGAAAAGCGGAGCCCCCGGAGTCGCGCACATTGCGCGCAGAGGACAGTCTGTTGACTCTGATGCTAGACTCCCCTAGTGGGAAGGAGAAAAAAAGCTCCAGACTGGGAGGAACGCGACGAGGAGCAGGAGCCCCTGCCGGACACCGGCCAACCAGGCGCCAGCAAGGAGCAGGGTGACGGGGCCCCTTGGGGGTGGGGGGTGGGGTGCCCCTGGGCCTTCGACCACTGAGCACGGGCCACGGAGCCGAGGCCGGGGGCTGCTTCGTGGGCAGTGCCGACCCCGGCAACAGGCTGAAGCCACGCAGGAGCCCGCGGAGAACAAAGGGGCACCACAGGCCAACCTGCTGAGCTTCCAGGACAAGGAGGAAGAAACCGAAGAAGTTTTCAATGTGAAGAAATCAAGTGAGAGCAAAAGATAGTAAAATTACTCAAGAAAGAATACAAAGAGGATCTTGAAAAATTGAAGACTGTCAGAACTCAACTCAGCAGCCAACATTGCAACATGCGTTTTTCTTTCTTTTCTTTTCTTTTCTTTTCTTTTTTTTTTTTTTTTTTAAAAGAAGGACAGAATGTTGGAACGGCGGCGGCCAGGCCTAGAGTGGCCAGGCACAAGGCAGTGGCAGCCGGACCTGGAGCAGCAACAGCCAGGCCCCAGAGCAACAGCAGCCAGAACCAGAGCATCAACAGCCAGACCTGGGGCAGTGGCAGCCAGGCCTGAGGCGGAGGTGGCCAAGCCCAGGGTGGCCAGTCCAGGAGCACCCAGGCCCGGAGTGGCCGGGCCCGGAGAAGCCGGGCCCAGAGCAGCCGGGTCAGGAGCAGCCAGGCCCAGAACAGCAGTAGCCAAGCCCAGAGAATCCAGGCCGGGAGCTGCCAGGCCCCGAGCGGCCAGTCCCGGAGCAGCTGGGCCCAGAGCAGCTGGGTCGGGAGCAGCCAGGCCCAGAGCAGCAGCAACCAAGCCCGGAGCAGCCAGGTCAGGAGCTTCCAGGCCCGGAGCGGCTGGGCCCAGAGCAGCCAGACACAGAGCAGCCAGATCGGGTGTGGCCAGGCCTGGAGCAGCAGCTGCCAGGCTGGAAGCGGCCAGGCCTGGAGCGCCGGGCCCGGAGCCGCCGGGCCCAGAGCAGCCGGGTTGGGTGCGGCCAGGCCCGGAGCAGCAGCTGCCAGGCCGGAAGCGGCCAGGCCTGGAGCAGCTGGTTGTGGAACGGACCAGAGCAACAGAGGCCAGGCCCGGAGCAGCCAGGCCTGGAACAGCTCGCTCCTTGCCTGCCTCCACCCCAAGGCTGCCTCTCAGACATGGCTGGAAACTTTTGGGGGAACTTGAGGGTCTGCTGTATCAAATGAGGAAGGCTTAGATCTGGATGTGTTGAGTTAGTATAGCGCTGGGGTGTTGATCTGTGAGTGTCTTGTGTGGGGCCTGGATAAGGTTGGTTGATCTATTTGGAAATGTCTTTTGTGTGAAGTGTATCCTTGGGCATGTGGAGGTATTATTGATTTGAGAAAATGGTAAGTAACTGATTTACTATCTGAAAAATTTAAAGTTCTGAAAGTTTAAGGTCTCTTGCCAAAAAGAGGTTTTAAAGCTCACACCTTAATTTCAAAGGAGAAAGGGGAAGACAAACCCTTCCCACCCAGAACAGGTAATCCAATTCCAACCAGCAGCTATCTTTAAACAATGTGTCCATTTACACTTGAATGGCTACACCTTTTGATAGCCTAAGGGCAAGTTTACATGTAAACAAGTTTGCTTCTCAATTCCCAGGGCAGAAAAAAAACAAGGTTTAAAATTATTAGATTTTAAAATTTATTCTTAGAAGTGTAAAAGTTTATTAATTAAACAACAACAACAACAACAACAACAACAAAAGGAGATTGAAACACCTGATGAACAATAGTAGCTGTTCATTGTAGTAGAGTCGGCAATATGGGAGGGGAGTGGACTGACAGTTCTCAGGGAAAGGGGCAGTGGTGGAGGGAGGAAGAGACTGAACATAAACTGTGCACCTATGGATGAGGACAATGGGGGTTGGGGAGGGGGCGGAGGGTGGGGTGGGAACCTGGTGGAAGGGGGAAGAAAAGAGGAACCTTTGTAATAATGTGAACAATAAAGATTGATTAAAAAAAAAAAAAAAAGAAAAACCTAAAGGAGTTCATAATCACCAAACCAGGATTATATGAAATGCTGAAAGGAATTCTTTAAGAAGAGGAAGAATTTACCAAACATTCAAGGAAAAACTAAAACCTATCCTCCTTAGACTATTCCTAAAAATTCAAGAGGAAGAAACATTTCCAAATGCCTTCTATGAAGCCAGCATCACCCTAATAACAAAACCAGATAAAGACAACTCAATGAAAGAGAATTACAGGCCAATATCCCTCATGAACATAGATGCCAAAATCCTCAACAAAATTCTAGCAAATCAGCTCCAGCAGAACATCACAAAGATCATACACCATGACCAAGTAGGATTTATTACAGGAATGCAAGGATGGTACAATATCTGCAAATAAATAAACGTGATACATCACATAAACAAATTGAAAGATAAAAATCATATAGTCATATCAATTGATGCAGAAAAAGCATTTTATAAAATCCAACACCCTTTCCTGATAAAAACTCTCAACAAGGTGGGAGTACAAGGATCATACCTCAACATAATAAAAGCTATATATGATAAACCCACAACCAACATCATACATACTCAATGGGCAAAAACTAAAACTATTCCCTCTAAGAACAGGAACAGTGTGAGGGATGCCCACTCTCGCCACTCCTGTTTGACATAGTACTGGAAGTACTAGTCATTGCAATTAGACAAGAAGAGGAAATAAAAGGCTTTCAAATTGGAAAAGAAGTAAAGTTATCCCTATTTGCAGACGACATGATATTGTACATAAAAAACCCAAAAGACTCCATTAAAAAACTAATTGACTTAATAAATGAATTTGGCAATGTAGCAGGATACAAAATTAACGCCAAGAAATCCATGGCATTTCTATACACCAACAGTGAAATTACAGAAACAGAGACTAAAAAAGCAATTCCATTTACCATCGTACCAAAAAAATTAAGATACCTAGGAATAAATTTAACTAAAGAAGTTAAGGACCTATTTGCGGAAAACTACATGACACTGAGAAAAGAGATAGAGGAAGATGTAAACAGATGAAAGAACATACTATGTTCATGGATTGGTAGAATCAACATCATCAAAATGTCCATACTTCCCAAAGCAATCTATAGGTTCAACGCACTCCCCATTAAAATACCAACAGCATACTTCACTGACCTAGAAAGAACTCTCCAAAAGTTCATTTGGAACAATAAAAGACCCCGAATAGCCACAGCAATCCTGAGAAAGAAGAGTAAGGTAGGAGGGATCTCAATACCAGACTTCAAGCTATATTACAAAGCCACTGTTCTCAAAACAGCCTGGTACTGGCACAAGAACAGACATATAGATCAATGGAATAGAATTGAGAACCCAGATATCAACCCAAATCAATATGCTCAATTAATATTTGACAAAGGAGGCACGAATATACAATGGAGCCAAGACAGTCTCTTCAATAAATGGTGTTGGGAAAATTGGACAGACACATGCAAAAGAATGAAACTAGATCACCAACTTACACCATTCACCAAAATAAACTCAAAATGGATACAGGACTTAAACATCAGACGGGAAACCATAAAAATACTAGAAGCATCCACAGGCAGCAAAATCTCAGACGTATGCCAAAAGAACTTCTTCACTGATACTGCCCCTAGAGCAATGGAAGCTAAAGAGAAAATAAACAAATGGGACTACATCAAAATAAAAAGCTTTTTTACAGCAAAAGAAACCATCAACAAAACAACAAGAAGGCCTACGGTGTGGGAGAATATATTTGCAAATAATACCACTGATAAAGGTTTAATCTCCAACATTTACAGACAGCTTATACAACTAAATAAAAGGAAGATGGATGATCCAATTAAAAAATGGTCAATGGACCTAAATAGAATATTTTCAAAAGAAGACAGAAGGAAGGCCAAAAGGCACATGAAAACATGCTCAAAGTCACTAATTATCCGAGAGATGCAAATCAAAACAACAATGCGGTACCATCTCACACCTGTCAGAATGGCCAACATCAACAAATCAACAAACGACAAGTGTTGGCGAGGTTGCAGAGAAAAAGGAACCCTCTGCACTGTTGGTGGGAATGTAGATTGGTGCAACCAATGTGGAGAACAGTGTGGAGTTTCCTCAAAAAACTGAAAATGGAACTCCCATTTGACCCAGTTATCCCACTCCTAGGAATATATCCCAAGAAACTAGAAACACCAATCAGAAAGGACATATGCACCCCTATGTTCATAGCAGCACAATCTACAATAGCTAGAATTTGGAAACAGCCTAGGTGCCCGTCAGCAGATGATTGGATCCAAAAACCATGGTACATCTACAGAATGGAATACTATGCTGCCATAAAAAAGAAGGAATTCTCATCATTTGCAGCAACCTGGTTGGAATTGGAGATCATCATGCTGAGTGAAGTAAGCCAGTCAATGAAAGAGAAACACCACATGACCTCACTCATTTATGAATAATAAAGAACATTATAAACTGATGAACCAAAAGATAGATATAGAGACAGTAAAGCAACAAGTAGACTGTCAAATTACAGCAGGTAGGGTAGGGAGATCTGGGGGAGATAATATATCAGCCAAAGGACTTGTATACATGCATATAAGTACAACCAATGGACACAAAACTCTGCGGAGGGAGGGTATGTATGGGAGGGGGGGCAATGTTAAAATATGTACACAGATAATAATTTAATAAAAAAATAAAAAAAAGAAGAGGAAGAAGAAGAAAAAGGTAAAGATAAAAATTGTGAACAACCAAGTGACAACAAATACATATCTATCAATAAGTGAATCTAAAAATCAAGTGAATAAAAAATTTGATGAAAAGAATAAACTGGTGAATATTATAGAACCAGGGACATAGAAAGGAAGTAGACTGACAATTCTGTGGGGGGAACAGGGTGTGAGGAGTGTGGGAAGAGACTGGACAAAAATCTTACACCTATGGATGAAGACAGTGGTGGTGGGGATCAGGTGGAGGGGAGCTTTGGGGTGAAAAAAGAGGAGCATCTGTAATAATCTGAACAATAAAGATTTATTTAAAAATATTTTCATTTTCATTGAATTTATTGGGGTGACACTGGTTAACAAAATTATAATGGTGTCATGTGTTCATTTATACAACATATCATCTGTACATTGTATTGTGTGTTCTCCACCCATGTGGTGGATGTTTTCTAAGTAGTGTATCCAGCCAGAATTGTCTGACTATAGTGGCTACATGGTGATACCTGTCTGTCTTTTTTAAAAAAATCCTCATGTGAGGGTATGTTTTAAAAAATTTTACTTTAGAGACAAAATTAGGGGAAAGAAAGAAACATCAATTGCTTGCCTCCCTTACGTGCTCCATGTGTGGGACTACACTTCAACCAACTGAGCACTGGCCAGAGCTGAGTGTATCTTTGACCGTTTCACATCAAGGCTGAGTTCTTGGATGTAAATGACTAGTCAAGTGCTATATACATGTGACTTTTGGTATGTATTGCCAGTTTTCCTACAGCAAGCTCATCCTGGTTTACATTCCTTCAAGCCTTGTGCGAAAAGCTCTCTCTTCTTCTCAACTCTGATCTGGTCAAAATTTAAGACACAATTTTCATCATCGCTGTATCAATTTTTGCCTCAATTTTAGTTCAGGACATTCCTTTCAAAGTATAGGGAAAAAAAGTAATTCAGATACTCTGGAGCCTTGATCATCTTTGATTCTTCTTGTGAGACTTTGTAAAGGATTCTTGGGAATTTTAAGTTCAACTATACTATATTTCTATTTTTATTTAATATACTAAACTCAGATTAATAATTTATATATTCCTTTAAAATTTGAAACTGGCTGGCTTAGATTTTTTTCTATTAAAATATAGAGTCCTTTGGAAATAATAACCTATTAAAAGACCTTCACATTTATATTCTAGTAACTAGAGTCTAGTATGATTGAGCTTCTAAAAGTCCTTGTTAGTGGGTTGGGTTAAAGAGCTCAAGATTGGTGGATAGGGCCCCATATCCAAGGGCAAGAGTAATTGTTGGAGAAAGAAAAGGGGACTAAATGGAGGTTCAGTGTAATGACTGGCAGTTTAAATACACTGGAGTTTAAAATGACCAAGATTTAATACTTTATTTTAAGCATAAATAGTAAAGTAATAATATTTTATCTGCATTGAATAACACATTTTAGCACTTTGATTTTAGTGAACTGTGATGATTAAGAGTTAGCTACAATTTTACTCAATCATTAAAGTCCTGTGTTACATTTCAGTTGAATGTCTTCCTGATCTCTATATTTTGTGACTCTGAAGATACACTATTGTTATTACTAAGCCTTCTTTCTAGGAAACAGAGCTCATGAATAGGCAATGTTTTGAAACATAGCCAACACCGTTTTAATATAGCACTCTGCTTTGGGGGTTAAGTTTAGGACAGCGGAATGCAGCAATAACTACCGTGTTTCCCCGAAAATAAAACATCCTCCGAAAATAAGACCTACTTACAGGTTTCCTTCTGAGTGAAATATAAGGCATCCCCCGAAAATAAGGCCCCCCCAGGCTCTGTCTCAGAATGAAAATTAATTTACCATAAACTGGTCGCTAGGGCTGCCCTGACTAGCGTCTAGCAACCAGTGACATTATGTGGAGTCCTGACATCACTGCTGTGTGGAGGCGGAGCAGAGGTCTGAGTGAGTGGTGAGCGCGGGGCGGGAGAGAGGAGGAGACTTTCGCAGAAGTCTGTAGAAGAACAGGAGGATTAGAGCGGACGGGGACACAGCGAAGGTGGTGAGTGCTGGTCTGTCTTTGGTGACACTACCTGATGCTCGCAGCCGCCCTCATGATGACTGAAGGTTCTCAGTCAGTGGCAGACCCTGCTCCAGCCCAGATCCAGGACCCAGCAAGCCCAGTGACAGTCCCCAGGCAGGCCCCAGGGGGTAAATGTCTGATAAAGGGGTGGGGGGCATGTCTGCTGAAGGTGTTCAGTGGCATAGGGGTGGGAGTGGGGGATCACTTAAAATGACACAGGGGGGACCAGAGGGGGCAATCAAAATGACACAGGAGGATCAAAGGGGTAATCCCCCTTCTGATTTTCCTGTGCCATTTTGATTTCCCCCTCTGATCCTCCCTGTGTCATTTTAAGTGATCCCCCTCCCCCCACCTTGATACCCCAATTCCTTTTTTTACCCCTAGAAATGAGCGCAAAAAGAAAAAGCTACTCCCGTGGAGTACAAGAAAGGAATCGTGAAAGACTCTTGGGGCCAAAATTTTACTGCTTTCTGCAAAGAGATGTTGAGTATCCGATTGGTCCAAAAATGGGGAGCAGAGTATGGTAACCTCATTGAACAAGTGGACAAGGGAAATGCAAAAAAGTGCAAGTGTGGATCAGCAACCATTATTTTCCGAGCTGGAAGACCTGATCTGTGAATGGGTTGTTGATAGGAGAGCAGAGGCTTTGGTTGTGAATAGGGTTCAGATTCAAGAATTTGCCCTTGCAATGGCACCACAGTTTGACATAGTCCCCAAAGACTTCAAAGCATCACAACACTGGCTGGATAATTTCCTTCAGCGAAGTGAACTGTCTTTAAGAAGATCTACAACATTGTTTAGGTTGCAAGATACTCAAGTTATTAAGCGAGCACTTGCATTCAAGTCCTTTATTGATGATGCTGACTTCTCTAAATACAATCTTTCCAAAATGATTGCTATGGATGAAACTGTAGTGTTTATGGGTCAATCATCTCAAACAACAATTGAACAGCGGGGTGCCTCCTTAGTGTACATTCCCTCCACTGCTTACGAAAGTTTATGTGTTTCCTGTACTTTGGCAATTCATATGGATGGCACTAAAATCCCATCTTGAATCATTTCTAAGGGCAAGAAGGAAAAGATTGAACGTGTTTTGGGCATTTTTATTCTTGAAACTGAAAAGGCCTGGGCCACACAAGCAGTTATAAGGAAGTGGGTGGATTTAATGCTGCCACTTTTTATGCGAGGGAGCCAAAGAGGTCTGCTAGTCTGGGATGCAGCCAGCATTCACCGCGCTAAAGACATGAAGACATTTCTTCACGAAAGAAAAATAGATCAGATAATGATTCCCGCAGGAATGATGGCCTATCTCCAGAATCTTAATATTGCAATAAACAAGCCATTCAAAGACAATTTGCGCATGGAAATTAATGACTACATTGAAAATAGAATGGAGAGAAATCAGCGTGGAAACTTTGTGAAACCTAAACTGCAAGAAGTTGTGACTTGGGTGAAGAATTCATGGGAGAAAATCACTGACAGTTGCATTGCAAATGCACTGCGAGCAGGCTACCTTGACAAGAAGTACTCATTTAAAGACAGTGCTATTGCTAAGCATGAGAGATTTGATCCACTGATTCTGAAAGAAATGGAGTCACAAGAAATTCACCAGGAAACTCAGGAATTGGATTGTTATGATGATGTTCCAGAAGATGATGACATAATTGTCATTGAATAAATGAGTAAATTCTTGATACTGTAGGATTCACAGTTTGTCTGGTTTGTGTTGACAACTACAGTACTACCGTACCGTATACAGGTAATAAATTTTCTTTATTTTCATTTAACAATAAATGTGTACCGTATTCTTCTTCATGGAAAAATAAGACATCCCCTGAAAATAAGACCTAGCGCATCTTTGGGAGCAAAAATTAATATAAGACACTGTCTTATTTTCGGGGAAACAGGGTAGTCACCCAGGAATTGAGATTGTGGTATAATGTGGAGTAGGTTCAACCCTAAGCCAAGATGCTCACATTTGATTCTTGGCTCTGAATTAATTAATAGCCAGGGTTACTCTGGGCAGGTAATGACAGCATACCATAGGCCTTTAATAAAACTGGTGTGGCTGAGCAATTCAGGGTCCTAATGTTCCATGATATCTTCATTAAACTAGGTGGTCAAAATACAACAGGATAAAAAGAACACCTAACCACCAAATTTGGTTTATGCCATACTGACAGTCCTGTTATTCCTCTTTGCCTGACTTTCTCCAGCTATAGCAAAATGTTGGTACCAGTAAGACATGATCTAGAATCTACAACCTGTTTTTCCTCACTCCTGTGCTACCCAATTAAGTTTACACTGGTTGGAGCCAGAGGAGTGAGGCTGGAAGACACACATAAAAGAAGCCCACCCTACATCTGGCACCCTGTATTTTGCATTACAATGCAAATACACCAAGCCTGTCAAGGATTTCACCCTTGGCTTCACAGTGGGAGGTAAGGGCTTATCTTTGCAATTATTGCTGCCTGAACCTTCTTTCAGTATACAGAGGTTGGAAGAGAAGGGAAAAAAGCGTAAATTTTGGATATTAAATATATCCCTCTCCTCATTGATCTTGATTTCTGAATTTCATTATGGTACTAATTTATTTATTTTACAGATGGCAGCAATTTGTTTTTGATAAGTAGCTCAATATCTTTTCAGTCAGTGAAAGACCAACTTGTTTAGACAATAGGATGATAAATTAAAGACACATTTCAAATACATACTTATACACAAAGTTCACAAATGTGTTCAGGAACATGCATACAACAGTTAAGACACCCTGTTTGGTCCTTAATAATAGAATTTGACCTACAATTGGGAAATACAGACTGAACCGCATATATTTGGGAGTGCAGGAAATTATACCTTGAGAGAAAAAAGATTTTGAGGCAGAAATGTGGTATTTGAGAAACAAGAACTTGTAAAGCACTACACTTTGTCATAATTGGAATAATAGAAATTAAGCATCTTGCCGAAGTGTACCTAATCAGTATTTAACCTTATTGAGCCCATAAAAATAGGAAAGTTTTCATCTTTAGTTTTGAAGAAATAACTTTTCTTTTTTAAAGTATCTGGTCATAAGCAAGAGTAAAAAGTTTAACTTCATACATTTTAATGCATTTATTCTTATGTAATAAAAATTGAAAAAGAAACAAAAAACCCACAACAACACCCCACCATGTAAATAATACTCCCAGTGTGCTATGTGTAACACATTCTTTGAGGCACAGGGTGTTCTTTCTGCCACTTGCGATTTAGATAAAACTGCAAGGCATGCTGTGACTGGTGGCTCAGTTGGTTGGAGCATCGTCTCATACACCAAAAACATTGCAGGTTCAGTTCCCGGTCAGGGTACATACCTAGTTTGTGGGCTTGATTCCAGGGTGGTATGTGTACAGAAAGCAACTGATTGATACTTCTCTCTCTCTCTCCCTAAAAATCAATAAAAAATATATCCTTCAATAAGAATTAAAAATAAAAAACACTCAAGAACTAAAAGGCATATCTGACCATCTTGGGTCAAGGAATGTTTATCACAGGCATTGATTATCCTGCATGTATTAATAAAAGATTGAGATGAAGTCAAACCATGTGTCTTGGTGTGTGATTTTAACATTTGAATTCATTTAGCATTTATTAGCCAATGAGTTGCTAGAGATTTGCATTTTTCTGAGTCAGCCAATATAAATTTAATTTATGTTCTTTTCTTTGCTGAATCTTTTTTTAAAAATAAATCTTTATTGCACAGATTATTACAATTGTTTCTCCTCCCCCTCCCTCCATAGCTCCATACCACCCAGTTCCTGCCACACCCTCTGGCCTTACCTCCCCCCCCCCCTGCATTGTCCGCATCCATAGGTGTACGATTTTAATCCAGTCTCTTCCTGCTCTCCCCACACCCTTTCCCCCCTGATAATTATCAATCCACTCCCCCCCCCCTTTTTTTTTTAAATCAATCTTTATTGTTCATATTATTACAAAGGTTCCTTATTTCTTCCCCCTCCACCAGGTTGCCACCCCCCCTCCGCCCCCCTCCCATCCCCCATTGTCCTCATCCATAGGTGCACAGTTTATGTTCAGTCTCTTCTTCCCTCCCTTTCCCCGATAGTAAATCCCTTTTCAGATAGTAAATCAGTTACTTAGCATTTTCTCATATCAATAATACCTCCACATGCCCAAAGATACACTTCACACAAAAGACATTTCCAAATAGGTCAACCAACCTCATCCAGGCCCCATACAAGGCAGTCACAGATCAACACCCCAGCGCTATACTAACTCAACACATCCAGATCTAAGCCTTCATCACTTGATTCAGCAGACCCTCAAGTTCCCGCAAAAGTTTCCAGCCATGTCTGAGAGGCAGCCTTGGGGCGGGGGCAGGCGAGGAGCGAGCTATTCCGGGCCTGGTTGCTCCGGGCCTGGCCTCTGTTGCTCTGGTCCTTTCCACAACTAGCTGCTCCGGGTCTGGCCACCGCCGCTCCCGACCTGGTTGCTCCGGGCGTGGATGCTGCTGCTCCGGGCCTGGCTGGACCCGACCCAGCTGCTCCGGGCCTGGCCGCTCCCAGCCTGGCAGCTGCTGCTCCTGGCCTGGCCGCACCTGACTCGGCTGCTCTGGGCCCAGCTGCCCCGAGCCCGGCCGCTCAGAGCCTAGCTGCTCCCAGCCTGGATGCTCCGGGCTTGGCTACTGCTGTTCTGGGCCTGGCTGCTCACGACCCGGCTTCTCTGGGCCCGGCTTCTCCGGGCCCAGCCACTCCGGGTCTGGGTGTTCCTGGACTGGCCACCCTGGGCTTGGCAGCCTCCGCCTCAGGCCTGGCTGCCACTGCCCCAGGTCTGGCTGCTCCAGGCCTGGATGTTGCTGCTATGGTTCTGGCTACTGCTGCTCTGGGGCCTGGCTGTTGCTGCTCCGGGCCCGGCTGCCACTGCCTTGTGCCTGGCCACTCTAGGCCTGGCCACCGCCGTTCCAACATTCTGTCCTTTTATTTTTTATTTTTTTTATTTTAAAAACGCATTTATGTTGCAATGTTGGCTGCTGAGTTGATTTCTGACTTAGTCTTTGATTTTTCAAGATCTTCTTTGTGTTCTTTCTTAAGTAATTTTACTATCCTTTGCTCTCCCTTGATTTCTTCACATTGAGAACTTCTTCGGTTTCTTCCTCCTTGTCCTGGAAGCTCAGCAGGTTGGCCTGTGGCACCCCTTTGCTCTCCGCGGGCTCCTGCACTGCTTCAGCCTGTTGCCGGGGTCGGCATCACCTCCCAGGAAGCAGCCCCGGCCTCGGCTCCATTGCCCGCGCTCAGCGGTTGAAGGCTTGGGGGCACCCCCTCCCTAGGGGCCTTGTTGCCCAGTTCCTTGCTGGCGCCTGGCTGGCTGGTGTCTGGCAGGGGCTCCTGCTCCTCGTCGCGTTCCTCCAGTCTGGAGCTTTTTTCCTCCTTCCCGCTAGGGAAGTCTAGCATCAGAGTCAACAGACTGTCCTCTGCATGCAATGTGCGCGACTCCGGGGTCTCCGCTTTTTGCCGCTCCCCCAGGACTCCACCTCACAGCCCCGTCTCCCTCTGCTTGAGCCTGGGCCCCCAGGGATTGGCCTAGAGCTGGAGTTCAGGGCAGTCGGGAGTGGGGCTCAGCACCGACGGAAATTTTGTTTCTTCCCACCAGGGCAATACAGCATCAGAGTCAACATTCTGTCCTCTGCGGGCAATGTGCGCGTCTGCGTGCACAATGTGTGCCACTCCGGGGGCTCAGCTTTTCACCGCTCCCCTGGGATTCCGCCACACAGCCCCATCTCCCCCTGCCTGAGCCGGCCGGTGCTCCTGTTTCCTTCCCTCCAGTGCAATCCTGCATCAGAGTCAACATTCCTTCCCTTGAGAGCAATGTGCGCGACACCGGGGGCTCGGCCTTTCGGCCGCTCTCCCAGGACTCCACCTCACAGCCCCCTTCTCCCTCTGCTTGAGCTTGGGTCCCCAGGGATTGGCCCAGAACTGGAGTTCGGGGCGGTCGGAAGTGGGGCTCAGCTCCGCCGGAGGCTTTGTTTCTTCCCGCTAGGGCAATCCAGCATCAGAGTCAACATTCCGTCCTCTGCGTGCAATGTGTGCGACTCCGGGGGCCCTGCTTTTCGCCGCTCCCCTGGGATTCCGCCTCACAGCCCCGTCTCCCCCTGCCCGAGCTTTTTCTTATCTGTTAAGCTCTTTATCTGCCCTTCAATTCTGAATGATAAATTTGCTGGATACAGTAATCTTGGTTGTAGGTTCTCATTATTCATCACTTTGAATATTTCTTGCCACTCCCTTCCGGCCTGCATAGTTTCTGTTGAGAAATCAGCTGACAATCATATGGGTGCTCCTTTATAGGTAACTAACTGTTTTTCTTTTGCTGGTTTTAATATTCTCTCTTTGTCTTTTGCTCTTGGCATTTTAATTATAATGTGTCTTGGTGTGGTCCTCTTTGGATTCCTTTTGTTTGGAGTTCTGTGTGCTTCCTGGACTTGTAAGTCTATTTCTTTCACCAGGTGGGGGAAGTTTTCTGTCACTATTTCTTCAAATAGGTTTTCAGTATCTTGCTCTTGCTCTTCTTCTGGCACCCCAATAATTCTGATGTTGGTTCACTTGAAGTTGCCCTAAAAGCTTCTTACACTATCTTCAACTTTCTGGATTCTCTTCTTTTCTTGCTTCTGTTGGGGAGTGTCCTCTGCTCATTGTGTTCCAAATCTTTGACTTGATTCTTGCAATCTTCTGGTCTGTTTTTAGGACTCTGTAAAATATTTTTTTATTTCAGTCAGTGTATGCTTTATTTTTAGTTAATCCCTTTTCATATCCTCAAAGGTCTCATTTATTTAATTGACCTTTTCTATGAAATTCTTGAAAAACCGTTTAACCGTGGTTTTAAACTCTATATCCAGTCTTTTGTTCTCCTCTTTTGTTTGAGATCTATTTCCTTGTCTTGGCATTTTTTCTGCTTCCCAGAGTTGATAGGATCGCTTTGTGTGTTTGGTGCCCTATATGGCCCAGTGGGTCAGCCTCCCCAGTTACCTGCGGTAGACACTCTTGGTGCTTCCCTTTGTGGACTGTGTGTACAGCCTTGTTGTAGTTAAATCTTGATTGTTGTTTGTATCACTGAGAGAAATTGACCTCCAGGCCCATTGGATATGAGTATCAGCTATGTCTACTCTGGGATACCTTCTGTATTGGAGACAGTCTTATAGGATCAGACTTGCAAAATTACAAAAGCCTCTGTGCTCAGCTTGGATGGGGTGGAGTCTCAGGGCTGAGCTGACATTCTTGGCTTCCCTGCCCTTGTGCACAAGCCTCAGACCTCTGCTTTCTGCTGCTCCTCTGAGTTTCTGCCTGATTGTCTCAGATTCCCTGTTTAAGAGTGTGGGTGTCCCAGGGGCTTGCCTGAAATTGGGTTGGGTCTCTGTAGTCTGGAGCTTCTGACTCCTTCCGCTATTGAGAGGCTGCGGCAACCTCCGTGGTCAGACCTCTCTGCGCCCACTCACTTGAGCGCGACTGTAGACCCTGCCCACTGTGCCTCCCAGCTCTCCCAGTCTCCCAGACTCTGAGTCTCCAAGTGCCTTTCTCTATAGTTTGGACTCCACTCGTATGAGCCTAGGTTCACAGGGTTTTGGCCTGGATTGGGGGAGTCTGTCTCTTGAATGTGTCCCTTATGAGAGTAGTTGAAATCTGGTGTCTTCTCACACTGACCACTAGATACACTAGTTACTGGATCTCCAATGGGGAGCAGTTCAGCTACTGTCTGAGGCCACCCAGCAGGGGCTACCGCAAGAACTACAGTTTTCTCCTGTTTGCTTGGGACTTGGTGGTTTTGTTGCTGGAGCTGCAGTTTATTTCATTAAGCTGCCACAATACAGGCCACTTATATGCAAAAGCAGTTGTGTAGTGCCTGGGCCAGTCTTTAGAATTTGTGGGCGGGGCCTCAGGGCGGGGCCTCAGGGTGGAGCGGCGTCTCAGGACATCAGTAGGCTGGGGCGTGGCTAACAGCGATGGTGCAATCAGCTTTCTCTGCTCTTCCGTGTTCCCAAATCCCCTCGTTTCCAAGTCTCCGTGTCCCCGCACTCCAGCACAGTAAACGATGATTGCTGCGTGCACCTCTGCAAGAGAGTCACCCTCACTTTTGGACCCGATGGCCGACAGACCATCTTCTCCCCGTAGGCGTCTGGGTTCCCCATGTGACCCTAGAAACTAGATTTCCAAGTGATCCGAAGCTTGTTTCCCTTCAGGTTGAAAAAAAAAAAGCCTTGCACCCAGTCGCCCACCACCAGCCCGATTCGTGTGTCTCTGTACCTAGGCTCCTCCGCTTTCCAGCACTTGCGCTCCTTTCTCATTCAGCCAGCCTTCCCGTGTTTTTGGGTGATAGATGTCCTGTATATTAGTTTTAATTTTGAAATTGTTGTGCGAGGTGGCAGACCAGTTGTTTACCTATGCCACCATCTTGGTTTCCGACATCCTGAGTCAGCCAATATTATCTAGTTGGAGTTTTTTTTTGCAGTCTAAAGTTGTACTGAAGAGTGCCTTGGACAGCATGTTTTTCAACTTTTGGGCAAGATTCACATTCACAAAATGTGTAGCTGAACGTAACATTATCCAGTGCTAGTCTTGAAAATACAATGACTCTGCAAGAAACAGTGGAATATTTAGAATGACCAAGACTTATATTTTCAAGACCATCTTGCTCTTGAAACTATAAATTAATTTCTTCAGTTTTCTGTCACCCCATGATGCAATTCCTAGACACTGTTAAATAATCCTCAAAACCTCTCTTAAGTCCACTTTAATGCCTCCATATCTCAGATTTCACTTTCAGTAGTGCAGGTCTATTACATACATTAAAGCAAGAAGAGAATACAGAATAAAGAAAAACTATGGGGGCCTGATGCAGTGGGGGCCTGATGTGGTGGGGGCCTGATGTGGCAGGGGCCAGACATGGCGGGGATCTCCCTTTTCTGTGTCTCGCACGGGAAGAGAGATGAAGGAACCGGTTCTAAGTGGAGGCAGCCATGGATTGAGAAATAATAGAAATAAAGAGAGAAAACACAGATAGGTTTTAAGCTGGGAGCTGGGTGGGTCACCATCCTGTCTGCTGGAGAGGCAGGAAGAAGAAGAGGAAGACTCTTCCCAGTGCATTTGTTTTAAACCCCCAATACCAGGAAGTAACACCAACTTATTTGCATTCTTAAATAGGACCTAACATGCCTCGATTTACATATCTAGTCCCGCCTCTGCCGACACCTGGGCTGATATGAAGGCCAAGCTGACAACATGTCCGCCATCTTGGGGAAACATGTTCCCAGGGCGTGGTCTGCCTATGCCTTGAGTTCAGCTGATGATGATTAAGGAAAATGCCCATGTGTCCTCCCAGGCGGCCCTTTACAAAAAACACTGATCAAAAGTTTAGAAAAATAGGACTTACAAGTTTAGATTATTCAGTTTGGAAGAGAGAAACTGATGAGTGGCTCAATAAAACTTTTTAAGAATCTGAAGGGATGTTGTATGGAGACCAGCTGTTCTTGCTGCTGAGAATAGAACAAAAGGAAAAGGTCTTTAACATCAACAGGAGGGAGCTAGGTTGGACATAGGGAAGAGGTTTGTTAAGCATTGGAATGATTACTTTGGAATCTCTTTTTCTAGAGATGTTTGGCAATAAGAAAGAAACTGATGTGGGAGAAATTATTTAGATAGGTGGAACCTTATCTAGGTACCAAACTGGTGACCTGTGGAAGCCGTTTGCTGGTCCTTAAAGTCTAACCAAGCCAACTGGACCTGAGTCAGATGAGGTGTGAAGAAGTACCAGTCTAGTTCATGCCTTTGATTGTTTCAGCAGATGCTGAGCTAGTGTTCACTTTGCCACAGATTCAAATGTACTGATACCGGATTGTTATTTGGTGGGAATTAGTGACTGGGGCAAGGGTGAGAAGGAGGTAAGGAGTATAGCTTTGTCACAGGATAAAACATACATAGGCCCCCTTCAAAGAGTTCTGAGTGAGTAAGGGGAAGATGTGTGAAGTGCCCTCTTAATTTTTTCCTTTTTTGTTTTGAAGAAAAAAAAATACAGTTTTTCCAACAGAATATAGATTCTATGTGTTCATGAAATCTCCTTCCTTTATGCTTTTGGGATAGAAGCATATGTCTTGAAGAAGTGTTTTATTTATTTTTTATTAATAAACTGATTAAAATTGTGAGTTTTAACCTTATATGGAATCTTTTTATTTTTAACTTTATTTATTTATTTATTTATTTAGTTTCCCATCACTTTTTATTCCTTCTATACCCTCTTCCATCTCCTCCCCAACATTCTTGTCCATGTCCATGAGTTCTCTCTCTCTCTTTTTTTCTTTTATGTTCAGTTATCCGCCCCCTCAACTGTCCCCTCACATCTGCCTGCTTTCTATCTATAAGTCTGTCTCTCTTTTGCTTGGTAGTTCAGTTTGTTCACTAAATTCTTCAGAGACCATTTATTTTAACACAGTGGATGAATTTTTCTATCCTTATTAATTATTCCCAAATTGTATTGCCATGACAGTAATAAATATATTATTGTAAATATTACCACAAGAATTTGAGTAAAATCTCATTAAAAACGACTCTGTTATTTTTTAAAATAAGCTGTTAGTAAACTACATTTTACTGAAGTGAAGTAAGCTTTTTAGTTTTTTAAAAATAAACTATCAGCTGAAACCGGTTTGGCTTAGTGGATAGAGCGTCAGCCTGCGGAGTGAAAGGTCCCGGGTTCGATTCCAGTCAAAGGCATGTACCTTGGTTGCAGGCACATCCCCAGTGGGGGATGTGCAGGAGGCAGCTGATCGATGATTCTCTCTCATCGATGTATCTAACTTTCTATCTCTCTCTCTTCCTCTCTGTAAAAAATCAATAAAATATATTTAAAAAAAATAAAAATAAACTATCATTTAGATATAGTCTAAGATTTGACAACATTTATTCAGTTTTAAGTACCAACATTTTGAATACTGGCTAATAAAATATTTTTGGTCATTTAAAACATAATAATAGTTATTATTTGAATATTTTAAAAATTGATTTTAGAGAGGAAGGGAGAGGAAGAGAGAGATAGAAACATCAATGATGAGAGAATTACTGATTAGCTGCCTCCTGCATGCCCCCTACTGGGGATTGAGCCGGCAACCAGGATATGCGCCCTTGACTGGAATTGAAGCCAGGACCCTTTAGTCCACAGGCCAACACTCTATCCACTGAGCCAAACCAGCTAGGGCTCAAACATAATTATTGCAATAGAACCAGCAGGAGGGATTGATTCAATACTGATCCCTGGTAATGAAAACACATACATAGTAAACCAAATGTAAACCCTTTGTTCCTGAACAGTTAAGATGAAAGACTATACTACTGCACTTTTTCAGCTTAGAAATAATTCTCTTTCAACTATTTTAAGAGGTTTTGAGGTTAAAACTGTGTTTTAAACTTTATTTCTGACATCATTCTACAAAAATGTCATTAAAGAAAATGAAAGTAACATTTTACTGTGCAGCATCAAACTAATGAACAAGGTATATTCTTTCTTTTTTAGTCATTTCCTTTAGTGCTCCATTAACCAAGGTTTACAAAGAGGCAACTGCAATGAGGACGTGCTTTGGCAGGCAAGGAGAGGACTTGTGCTCAATCTCCCACCCTGCCGTCTAGCTTTGAACTATTAATGCAAAGCCCAGAAACCTGAACTCTTACCTTTTCTTTTCCCAACTCTGGTAACTGGACCTATTCATGTTAACTTGGTAAACATAAAAAAATAATAATAATAATAATAATAATGGGTCAGTCTGATATTCTTAGGGCTTCCTAAATTTTCTTTGTTCTTGCAATATAGTCAGGTCTGTGAAACTTAATTTATTTTTAGGAACGCCAGCAATCTGCTTGAAGTTGGATTTTTCATCTAAAGAATATAACAAATGGGGAAGTATGGGCGAAAAACCAGAAAGAGCTTTATGCTTCCGGCCCAGGTTACAGTGAAGTCAACAAGTCTTTCAACTTTGCTAACAATGGCAGCCTGAAGCACGGTTCTGTCAGTAAGGTTGTATGTGTCCTATCTCTAGTCAGAAAAGTCATATATGATAGAATATTTTTTCATCTTTTAAAAATCTACTGGAAGGTTATTCTGATTCTTTGAAACAGCTTTTGAAAGGAGAAAAGCTGGAATATTTGATATAGTTAATGCATCTATAATAGAGTTTAACACATGTGCACACACACACTTGTTGCTAAGATTTTTATGTGGTCAAAGAGCTTGCTGTTCAGACTATTTTGCTCTATTTGAACAAATGTCTTCAAGTTTTGTTTTCAATTTTTTTCATAAAAACTGTGAATGCAAGGTTTGATTCCACCTTAAAGACTTGGAGCAGATTTATTCCATAATCAATGCAATAAGGACTGATTATACCAGATTTTCTGTACAACACTGAAATATCACAGAAACTTGGCAATTATTCAATAGAGAGCTCTAATGTGTGTGTTTTTTATAAGAACTGTACATTTCTAGAATTAACATATTGAATTAACACATTTTTCAGCATAAACTACCACACATTTTAAAGAAATCTGCACATAAATTCTATTTAAAATGGCCATATAATCCAGTTAAAATTTCAAATCTATAAAGAGTTACCAGTCTCTTGTAATTCAATTAAGCATTTTAGCACAATGTTTTTTTCCAAAGAGATAAAATACACAAGAGCAAAAAAAAAAACATTTTGCATTCTGAATCCAAATTCAGTATCTGAGATCATTTGACTTCTTTATTTATTTTGGTTTTAACTGTTAAAATATTTATTTTCCAATTATAGTTTAGAGTCAACATTATTTTGTATTAGTTCCAGGTATACAGCATAGTGGTTAAACAATCATATATTTTGCAAAGTGTTCCCCCCAATATTTCAAGTAGCCACCTGACACTGTACATAGTAATTGCACCAATATTGAGGATATTCCCTATGCTGTAGTTTACATTCCTGTGGATATTTTGTGCTTATCAATTTTTTGACTACCAATTTGTAGTTCTTAATCTCTTCACCTTTTTTGCCCCGTCCCCAAACCACCATTCTTTGTATCTATGAGTCTGTTTTAATTTTTTTGTTTGATTATTTTCTTATTTAAATTCTATAAAGAAATACTAGTCAAATCATATGATATTTGTCTTTCTCTTATTGACTTAGTTCACTTAGCATAATACCATGTAGGTCCATCTATACTGTCCTTTGACATCTTTAAACATAAGCAATATTTCATGTTAAAAAAAAAGACTCAGAGCAGATGTTTCATATAAAGTTGATGTTTTATGATGCATACATACTACAAGGTAAAAAAAATGTAAACTAACACAGTAAGGATAAACAACAACATGATGAAAACAAAAATATATTCAAAATAGATATACCCTCTAAAATATTGTTCCATGTACCCTCTAAAGAATTGTTCCATGCATTTAACATAAGAAATCTCTGAACATTCATTCCTAACAATTAAAAGATCTGATGTAATTATGTTTCTGTCCTCTTATTATTCATACTAGAGGCCTGGTGCAACTCATGCACCAGGCCTCTAGTATGAATAATCACCCCTAACTGCCCTCCTTTGCAGGCCTGGTCACCCCCAATTACCCTCCCCTGCTGGCCTCGTCTCCCCTAACTGCCCTCCCCTGCAGGTCTGGTCACCCCCAACTGCCTTCACCTGCAGGCCTGGGTGCGCTCCCCCTCTCCCCCCCAACTTCCCTCCTCTGCAGGCCTGGGTTTTCACAAAATTCCCTCCCCTGCAGGCCTGGTTACCCCCAATTGCCCTCCCCTGCCAGCCATCTTGTGGTAGCCATCTTGTGTCCACATGGGGATGGCCATCTTAGACCATATGGGGGCAGCCATTTTGTGTATTGGAGTGATGGTCAATTTGCATATTACCTCTTTATTATATAGGACTAGAGGCCTAGTGCATGGATTCATGCACTGGTGTGGTCCCTTGGCCTGGCCTGTGGGGATAGGGCCGAAACTGGCAGTCTGATATCCCCTGAGGGGTCCTGGATTGCAATAGGGCACATGCCAGGCTGAGGGACTCCATCAGTGCATTACTTGGGCCAGGGAGGGGCCACAGGAGGGCTCCAGGGCTTGTTCAGACCATCTTGCCCAGTCCCAATCGGTCAAACCCCAGCAGCAATAACCTACTGGTTGGAGCGTCTGCTCTCTGGTGGTCAGTGCACATTATAGTGATTGGTTGGACACTTAGCATATTAGGCTTTTATTATATAGGATACTGGATTGAGACTCAGTAGTATCATAAGAGAATTTCTAGTATGAGTTCTGGTATATCATTCTGTGCTACAGTTTCTGTGTATCTTTATGATTCACATCCTCTTTATTTTATTCATTAAGGCAAAGAGGAATTATTTTGATGATGATTGTGCTATTGATATACACTTGATACTTTGTCTAAGAAAATCATAAATCAGATAAAACCCAGTGTATTTTGAATTTTTTAACCAAGATGTGCATTCTACCCCTGCTCAGACTAAAATTTGTCTTGTAGGATTAAAGGAATGGAGAGTTCAAGGAAAATCATTTTTAAATACTCCCCCCTTCCCCCGATATATAGAGTTCAAAAGCAACATTATAAACTCTTAAAGGACCAAGATTTCAATGCAAATAAATATCCAACTTATATAAAAGCCCTGTGTATAATATGCATATTGTTATTAGTTTTTAGGTTTTGCTGTCTTTGGGCACTTCGTGGGCTTGGATTTATAGTTTAGCAGAGTACATTCAGCTGCTCTGTGCACTTGAGTTCTATGGAATCCTTGTGTTTCATCCCTATTTATCCTTGTGGGCAGCATCTGTTTTTGCATTTTACTTTGTAGAAGTGCAGCTGGATTTCGGGAATCCTGTGGCTGCCTGGTATTTTCTTCTGAACATTTATATGATTAAATTATAACAATGGTTCTCTTTTTATCTCTTCAGAATGAATATACTCTTAATATTTTTAGGTTATAACAATGATACAGCTTTGTTGTAAAAATATTTAAGCAGAATAGAAAAGTATGGAGATTAACAACAAAAAGTCCCAGAGATAACCACTTTTAATATAACACATTAGTGATCATTCTTATGATGTCTCTCAATGCATATATATTTACAAGTAAATATATATAAGTAAATGCACACTCACTTTTACATAAATAATACTATACAGACTATCTTGTAATCTATTTCCATGCTAATAACTAAAATCTACATCATTATTTTAATGGATATATTATGTATATCTTATATAATGAAAGAGTAATATGCAAATCAACTGAATGGCTGAACAGTGGAACCACCATCCAGGACTACACTATGATATCCACTGGTGCCAGGCCAGCCAAGGCAGGTGTAATGCGATTGGTCAGGGACCCGGCCATTGCCCCATGATCTCCCTACAGAGGGTGGCCCAGGTGACTGGCCAGCAGGGCAATCAATCAGGAGGGCCCCATGATTGCCCTAAAAAGGGAGGCCCAACCCACCAACTGGCAGGTTGTGGTGGACGGGCGGGGCCTCACTCTGCAGGAAGGCAGGCCTACTCTTACATCAATTTTGTGAACCAGGCCTCTAGTTATATATAGAATACTTCCTGGCACTCAGTAGTTCCTTCCTGGCACTCAGTTGTCCCTGAATGAATGAACAATGATTTATTTAACTAATCTCCTACTAATGGACATGGTTTGTTTTCAAATTTTTACTATTGTAAATTACACTGCAACAGATATCCTTTTGCATCTTCTTTGTCCACGTGTACAATGATCTGTTTAAAGAAACTTCTTAGAAGTGGAATTTCTGGGTCAAAAAGTGCAAATATTTAACAGTTTTACAGTGATAAACTTGCTGAGTTTCTAAATGTATGCTCAAGTTGTACCAGTTTATAGTTAGCATCAGCAGTACACAGAAATGTCTGTTCCACATGTTCTCCCCTACACTCTCATTGTTGTCAGTCCTTTAGAATGTGCCATTCTGATAGAAGAAAAAATGTGTTGGTTTTATTTTTATTGTTTACATTACAAAGAAAGCTGAATATCTCTGCATGTTTATTGGCCAATATGCATTGCTTGTTCTTTGCCCAGTGATTTTCTCTTGAACACCAGAGACCTGTTCTATTCTGCTGAAGTCACTTAACTTCATAATATACCACAAACAGGTAACAAAATACATTCTTTAGTTGGGTAGACTGATAAATGAACATGTGGAGCCATATATCTCCTGTGTCAGAAATAGCAAAGAAGAGAATTTGGAGATTTTACCTCTTAGTGGAATTTCTTTTTGTCTGAAGACCATTACTAAAGTTTTAAGAGATTTGTTAAAGAGGCAATCATTGTTTGGAGCACAGATTAGGTTGTCCAACATCTGGATTCAGGAAAGGGGAGAAAATTAATTATTCATCTATATTAAAGTGATACTTTATTAACATCTACTGAACATAGTGCTTGCCATTTGTTTGTTTCAGCTGCATCATGCTCTGTGTGTGTGTGTGTGTGTGTGTGTGTGTGTTGTCTAACCAGAAAGACAGTAATTCCTAACCTCTCAGTGTTGAGACCATCACTTATTTAGTCAGACCACTTTGGTTTCCAGACCCAAGTTGCTGCTGCATTCCCAATATGAATAAACCACATGGGTTTTAGAACCCTTCCATAAATTGATAATAAGATGCTTATTTTTTAAAAACAGTAAGGTGTATCCAGTGATGTTAATTTAAATTCTTCATGTCCAGGTCAAAATGCCAGAAAATGAAATTTAGTCTCTTGATAATAATAAAATGTACAGGCTATAGTGGCCAGCAAGACCCGGTCGAGGCAGGGCTCCAGGCCAGGGAAGGAACGAGCAACCAGACCCACAATAAAGAATGTAGCATGATATATGCTTTAGCATAACTGTTAGCCATAAAATAGTTCTGTTGCAAGGCTCAACCCCCAGGCAGGCACGTCCTGTTTCCAGTAGCCGCAAGGCAGAACAAACAGACCAAACCAGGTCAAACAGAGACTGCTTAAGCTGAAAATAAAACCCCCACCCCAGGTGTTGTATAAACTTTAAATGTTACTGTAGTAGTGGAATTTTTCTATAACTTATAACTGACCTTTCTTTGTTAAAACCTTAGCCAATCATAATCCGCCAGGCATCCTTAAGACAGGGATAAAAGTAGCATGCTTAGACTGGGTCGGGGCTCTCGTTGCTCGCTGCTGTGTCAGTTGAGAAGGGAGCCCGGACTCGAGTTCGTAATAAAGGCTTCCTAAGTTCCAATTTGGCTGCCTGGTGGTCGTCATTCGCGGGTCGCCCACAACACAGGCTTCCAGAAGGGAGAGTCTGTGGCTTCTGTGACATGCCCCTTTCCTTTTCCCTTCTCCAGCCCCTTTCCACTTGACAGTGCAGAGTCACCTCGCTCAGCCCTCTGGCCTCATCAGTGAGTACTTGTGGGGTTAGGGTGATAAGGATTCTAAAGTAAAGAGTGCCTTGTTTCAATTCAAATAGTTGGATTAGTCACAGAGATACTTAATCCACTTACAAATAGTAGAATCCTCTAACAAACTTCTTTGTGTTCATCAGAATATTTTGTACTCATTTCAAGGGGGAAAAAAAGAACAAGTGAATGCAAGCCATGCAGAAATAGTCCAGTTAATTTTGCTGATTCTAAATAGTGTAAACATTTGGATACAGTAAAATTTTATTTTTATGTATTTCAAATGGTGGTTAAAATACACATAACATACAAGTTACCATTTTAACTTTTCTTACATGTATAGGTCAGTGGCATTGAGCACATTTGTGTTGTGCAGTCCTCACCACCCTCCATCTCCAGAACTTTTTTCATCTTGCAAAACTGAAACTCTGTACCCATTAAAAAACAACTCCCCATTCCTCCCTCCCTCAGGCTGTGGCAGCCACCATTTCACTTTATGTGAAGACTTTTCTTTTTTTTTTGTGAGGGATATTATATTACATCTCTTCTGTTAAAACTGGAAGAAATCCATCTATCAGAAACAGTTTTAGGTGCATTCCCGCCTGGACGATCCTGTAATTTCACATCTTTCTAGAATACATTTTGGGTTATTTTTGCAAAATACTTCATATGAGTACCAGAGGTTCTTGCTTCTCTTATCCCACTAACTTTTTGAAGCCAGAAGAATATCTTATTAAGGATTATGCAAAATAATCTCCTACAAATCCTGATATTATTATACTGCCCCCCCAAACTTCAAAGCATCGGGACAGTTTTTTTTAGTTTTTTTTAACTAAACCAGATTCAGCTGGCTATCCCTTGGCTACAGAGTACTAAAGAAGAGACTGAACTTGATCCTACTGCCCTTGCATACACAACACATCCATTGACTCTAGAGAAGACTTAAGTGCATGAAAGGATTCCAGGATCAAAAGGTTAGCTCTATGGGGAGCTGTGTCTGGCTTAAGCAATCCTTCCCCCCCCCCCCCCCCGGCCCCCCTTCTCTTGACAGTGAAAATGTTTTATAGTTCTTTTCCAAGTTTTTTCAAACTTCTGCTAAAACAGGTTACTTGTGAAAAAATGAGAGGACATCTAATTGAACAACTGATCTCCAGAGGAGATCATGACATAGATCAACAGGGAGAAAAACATTTCTAAACCATAGTGATATTGCTCAAATAATCTGTATTTTAAAAATAAAGAATTTGAGACACCAGCTGATGGAAATATTCATTATGAAACCTGCTTGGGCTATGAAGCAGAATGTGAGATAAACTAAAACAGGAAGTTCATGAGTTTTTATCTTTGTCTGCTAATGACTTAACACTGGCAGGGTTATACAACCATTGCATTTTATGAAATAGGAAAAAAATAGTATAACTAAATGGTATATAAATCTGCAGATGCTCAACCAACATTTAATTTATTGCTTAGAAAATAAAAGCCTTAAAAATTTCAAAAAGAGAAATTTCCTTAAGGAGAATAAATAACAATCAGAGTAGTTACAGCAGTTTTGAAGAAAGTGAGATATGACCCTCTATATTATTGTTCTAAATTTTCTACATTTATTGGAGCTCCTTAGTATATTCATTAATTCATTCAACATTTTTCTGTGCACTTATTCTATGCCCAATGTTAATCTGATAGTTTTCCAAAACCTCAAATGAACAAGTATATAAGGAAGTGGATTACATTTAATAAAACAGGACCCACAACAGGGGCTGAAGTGTGTATCTCAAGCATTTTACATTTTAATAAGTTTGTAAGTTTGCCTCAATAATTTTCTCTAGCTTCTCCTGGAATGCACAAATTTTGATTGGCAAGTGACTTCTGTGATCTTCCTCTTAGGAATAGCTATTATAATGTTTATCCTAATATGTGTTAGCATGCTTTATAACCAGAAAACTGATTTAATATAATTAGAGTTTTGATCTTAAGCTTCCTCTATTTTGTGAGCAATGGAAAGGCTTGGTGAGGAACTTGTCTAAGCAGTGCCCTTGCATTTTCAGATAATCAGGTGTGACAGTTCTCTGCCATGCACAGGATAACTGCAGTCGATGGTGTTCGTGTTTTTACTTAAGGGCCATTGAATTGTATTAGAAACTTTATACTACACTCATGTAATCCTCTAATTTCTGTGTTGCATGACTGAAAGTGAATAATAATGTACTGCAAAACAAAAATTACTCAAGCAGTTAAAGCTTTTCTGGTGTATAGTTTTAGAAACAACCAATCCACAGAGACTAAGGATCATGAAAGAAATGAAAACACACTCTCATCCCCGCCCACTTTTTGTTGTCTAGGCCTATTCAGATCCCGTGAAAACATTAAGCCACTTAACCTAAGTGGTATTGGATAGTTAATTTATTCAGTATCTGGAAGGTTCCAGGATAATGTTTATAGAGGCAGGATTTTAAATTTTGGTGGTGGTGGCAGGGGGAAGGTACATTTTTAGCTGAGATTCTTTCTCACTTTTTTTCTTTAATGTCAGGATGAAAATTCTCATGTCCTTGAGAGAGGGTGTTTAAAGATAATAAAGAATGGAATCATACTTATTGAGATGAGTTTTTGTTAAATGCTTGCTATGTTTCTGACTCTGTGCTGAGTACCGGGGAATAACAAACTCTTCCAGTTAGCATGTGTCCAAAGACCCACAGAAATCAGGTACTTATTTTTTCAACTGCATTAGCTTTTCTTGGGAATTTTCTTAGGTGTTTTATGGTTTATGTTCCTATGTGGTGGTTAAGTTAGCTCGCTGAAATGGATCTAGAAAAGACCCAGGCCTGTGGCAAAATTGAAAGAGTTGTTAAGTGGGCACTCAGAAAGAAAAGCAAGGAGGTATGAAAGGAGCAGTTTCTCTCTCAGGATCCCAAATCTCTCATCTAGTCAATTAACATTAAAGTCGGAAATTGTTCCTATTATTGTGATTGAGGCCATTGTTTCCCGAAGGGCCCTGCTAAAATTCAAATATGTTTCTTTGGAGCATTAGCACGTTGATTTTGGTGAATTTGTCAGACTAAGAAGTTATCAAATATGGAACTAAGAAAAAAGGATCCAGGAAGAATAACACAGTAGACATTAGGTATTAACAGAGAAGGAAGCTGGAGGAAGAAGGTCCTGAGAATGTAATAACACCAGTGGAAGGTCAGGGGTAGGCACACAGCTTGATTTAGCATAAACAACTAGAATGACAGCTTTGTTGGGAATGGGACAGGATGATAGAAACAACAGGGATAACTCCTATAAAGAGGCTTTCAGTGTCATTGAAGATAAATGCAAACTGTTTCACAGTCTGGTTTAAATTTGGTTTTTACAGTCGCTTTTTGTGGGGGTAAAAACTTCATCTCAAATTTTCAGTCTGCTTGCCTCAAGCTGCCTGGGCTGGGGTGCTGGGTCCAGAAAATTTTTGAGGCCAAGAACAGACTCAGGGGAAAGAATTTCATCATTTCAGAATTTCTGCTATGGGTTCAAGGGAAGAAGTGGTCATCACAACCTTAGATTCTGCTGCATTTTTTACAATTTAGTAGATCAGTATTGGCAGTGACAAGTCAGTTCAGTCCTCACAAGTGTAAAAGGCACTTGGGACATTCAGCTAATGAATGAGTTCTGGAAGCCTGATGGGCCTCAGTATTCTTGCATATTTGCATTAACCTAGAACAGTGGTCGGCAAACTCATTAGTCAACAGAGCCAAAGAAAATTGCTCTTGAAGAGAAAAGGAAGTTATATTTTTAGAATTGGATCAGTATTTTCAGCAAACCTATTGATGGGCTAACTCCTCAATGTTTACATGGCAATGGGATGAACTATTATTAGTACTACTCACATCATAGACTATCAGAATGTTTTTTGTTGAGGTATACCAGCTATGCAGATGAGGAAGTTGAGTGCACTGACTGATTGAGATTACTGTTGACATTTTAGCTGAGAGTCTTTCTCATTTTTTTCTTTAATGTCAGGCTGTAAATTTTCATGCCATTGAGAGAGGATTTTTACAGATACTAAAGAATCAAATCATATTTATTGTGATGAGTTTTTATTACATGCTTGCTATATTTCTGACTCTGTGCTGAGTGCTGGGGAATACAAATAAAAGAGGGAATACATGGTTTCTACCCTCAAGGAATTTATGATTTATTAAGAGAGAGAGGGCACTCTTTTTAAAAAAATGTTTTTATTAATCTTTAGAGAGAGAGGAAGGGAAACGGATAGAGAGATAAAAACATCAATGAGAGAGAAGCATCATCTTATCTCATAAATATTGAGATAAGACAAGATATAACACATATACTTACAATAATCTAGTAATTTAGAAAAAAGGGGAAACAGTGAGATTATTTAGAGAGCTAAAATACCGGCAGTTTTCTCCTTTCACTTTAATGGTTGATGTCTCCAAAATCATGGGAGAACAGAGGTAGGGAGAATCTTATACTTGCTCACTCAGGCAATGTTGCTCTTGTATAGTCAGTGTCTGTGGATATTTGGGGACTGGTGGGAAAAGAATTTTAAGAAATGGAGGTGAGCAATAATGGTAGAATATTAACCAACTGTACCCCTTGCCTTCTGTCCATCCACCCAGAGAGCCAAGGGTACTTATGTACTCTTCTAGCTCCTGCAGTCCATTCCTGGATGATCACAATTCTGTCTGAAGTCACAGAAACTCACTTTAATTTATGTTTTTTCAAATGAGTCCCAGTCAAATGGCTTTTTCAAGAAGAGAGAGATGGAGAACCATATATTGATTTTCTCTTTCTTCCTCATTGCTTCTTCCCTTCTCTTCCCTCCATGATCCATTCTTAATCTTTTTACTAATTTCTAGTTTATTTTCTCACAATTGTTCATGGCTCTATATATACCATTGTCTCTGTGTAAGTCTGAAGAAGAAAAAAGAGAATGACACAAGTGTAACCAAGCAAGACCCTTTTCTTGCTTTTATGTTTGGAAATCACATACTGGAATATAGCTCTTGAAGTATAGGGTTGAATTACCTTTGCTTTTCTGTATATATCTCAGTGTGCTCAAGACTCTATATATAAACATTAAGTGAAAACAATAACAGTCACCTGTCTTATGAAAGACATCCTGGCTTCATCCTAGATAGGTAGTGCATTGCTATACCTCTCTCATTCATTTGTTCATTCATTCATTCATTCATTCATTCATGAATACAGAGTTAAGCAGAAGCCAGTTACCATTAGGCCTTCCAGGCCACAATGAAGAATTTTGTTTTGCATTTAAGTACTGTGGGAGGCCAGGGGGGTAATATGGTCTGATTTGTGTTTTTAAAAATTCTCTCTGGCTGCAGTGTGGAATGGATGAAAGAGGCAGAAACAGGAGATCAGTAAGAGAAGCTATAGAAGAATTCTAGGCTAGAGATGATAGCTTAAACTAGGGTGTTGAAATGGAAATGAAGAGAAGTGAATAAATTCTTGTCAAAATGTATATTTTTAGGCTGAACCCTATTTCTTATACTAGTGTAGCCTTTATTTAGGGCTAGGGACCACCTTCAGCACTCATGTATTTAAGCTAGTGTCTGAGCAGCTGGTTTGTGATCCTAGAAGCCAGGCCTGACTAGATCAGATGTAATCCTGGCCTACTAGCCTTTTATGCCTATTGTAGACGCATGATGCTGGTCAGAATGCTTGTTTGATAACTTGATTATTGTTTCACCTTGCATTTCACTGGCTTAAATCCTATATAATAAAGAGCTAATATGCAAATAGTTGTCATGCCCTCAGGCCCTCATGCTGGGGCCAGAGGATCTGAGGCCAGATCGGGAGACTTGAGGCCGTGGCACCTGAGGCCACACCCCTCACCTGGCAGGGCCTAATGGGGGTCCTGAGGCTGTGCCCCCTACCCTTCAGGGCTTGATGGGGGTGGGGCCGGTCGGGTCTGGATCTCACGTGATTTTGAGGTGCGTGCAGGTGACCTGAGACTTGACTCTGGGTCACATAAAACTCCCAGACTTAGACAGAAGGGAGATTTTCATATACATTTTACTAATTTTCTTTCATCTCTGACAATTCTATTATAGAGAAAGGGCAAATAGGAACATTAAAATATTTCCTCTAATGAATTCCCTTTTAATGTGCATGAGTTTTGTGCACTGGGCCACTAGTCCTATATAATAAAAGGCTAATATGCAAATCAACTGAACAGCAGAATGACTGGTTGCTATGATGCATACTGTCCACCAGGGGGCAGACGTTCAGTGCAGGAGCTGGTCCTTGGTAGTCAGTGTGCTTCCACAGGGAGAGTGCCGCCCAACCAGAAACTGGGTTCACTGCTGGAGAGCAGCGGTGGTGGCGGGAATGCTAAGGATGTCCAACTGCTGGCTTATCAGTTGGACATCCCCGAGGGCTCCTGGACTGCTGAGGGACCCTGAGTGTACGAATTTCATGTACTGGGCCTCTCTATATATTTACTGTTGTTAATCCTCACCTGAGGATATTTTTCCATTTATTTTCAAGGGGAGGGAAAGAGACAAACATAAGTGTGAGAAAGACAAATCGATTGGTTGCTCACTCATGCACCCTGACTGGGGCCATGGATCGAACTTGCAACCCAGGTATGTGACCTTGACTAGGAATTGAACTCATGACTCTCAGGTGCACGGGCTGACATTCTAATCTTGCTTGCCAAGGCTTAAAATAATTTTTAATGAAGAGATGTTGGAACTTATGCTTTAATAAATTGCAAAATGCTATCCCCACAATTTCCTACTTTATTTGCATGTCATGTAAGGTATTTCATCCAATCAATCTATTGAAATGAGAATTTTAATGGGCACAATAATGCCAGTGTTGTTTTGGAAAATACTATGTCAGCTGTCACCAAAAACAACTGGTCATGGCAGGGTTCATTTTCACAGATACTTGCTAAGGGCTGAGTGTGTGAAAATAAGAAAAAAAGATGTGGCCTCTGCCTCTAAGAAGTTTGAGAGGAAGTGGAAATAACAAAAATTACTGAGCAACTTTTAAATGCTGGTCTTTTACATAAAAAATCAATCAGTATTTGTAGCACCTCTGAGATGGTGCTATTTTTATATCTATTTTATGACGAGGAAAGGGGCACCATCATCTGTCTCAGGTCACATTGCTTTTATGTGCAGAACCAGGAGCTAAGTCCAAAACCCATGGCCTACTCACTTTATGCTGTGATACCACTTCACCAGATGTTAGATGTCTTCTGCTCCTGCCCCTTTACAGCTGTAAGATCTTGGGGAAACTGTCTTAATTATTCTGAGCCTCAGTTCCCTTATCCATAAGGTATGAATAATATTGTTTACTTCAAAAGAGTATGTATGAAGAATATATGAAAGTTCCTAGCACATGATAGCTAGCAACTAAGTTTTATGTTTCTTTTATGAAGCAGCATTATGACAAGAGAATCTGTGATGTGATTTTGTTGTGGAACCCCAACAAAATGGTAAGGCATTTGGTTTTCAACATCGTGACTGTCAGCAAAATCTGTGTTATGCATTTGAGCTTAGGGATTAGGAGAAGGCTGCAAAATTGCAGGATTTGTTTGGAGACTATGTCTGGGAAGAGAGGCATTCTAAGCTCCTTGGTCCACCCTACCCAATTCAGGTAGCAACAGGAGGGGAAAGAGGCAGTTGTTTATATAAAGACATATAAGTGAAGTCCTCACATCCTAAGGGGTCAATTTTGTGTGTCATTTGGAGCTGAAATTAATGGACATTTCCCTTTGAAAGATCAACTGTAGAGGCAATATCTAATGGAATAAAGGGGCCTCACAGTCCTTCTGTGAAGGATCATATTTATTTTTTCAATCCTTGATGAAAACCAATTTGCCTTCCCTGAAACCAGACATGTAAGCTTTGATGAGCTGATAAGAGGGGGGAAAGACAACAACAACAACCTTTCAGTCTATAATAGACTCTTAAAAATAATTTATGGCACAATAGTGCTGCAAAGTTTTTCTACAAAGTGACCCTTTATACACACGTTAGGAAGATTAAAAAAAGTCCCACCTTCAGAGAGAGGGAAAAAAAGGTCAAAAGGCTAACTTAAAATGGTTCCCAAAGTTTTTTTGAGTGGATTGTGGAGGCAACACTTGGAGGAAACTGTTTCACTGGTGACTTCAGTTTGTTAGAATTATGGAAGCATTATTGTTGGACCTTTACTTTTCTTCTCTTACTCTGGGTCTGCTTTGAACTAAGCCTATCTTACAGATAGGGGCACTCGGAGACCTTAGAAGGCTCATTAAATGTCCTCTTGGCCCTTGGATTGCTTCTCTTTCAATTCTACTTTCCTACAATATGATCTATTCCACATCAGCAGTCAGTCTGCAGCAATCTAATGAAGGTTCTGTAAGCGGCTCTACCTGTGTGTTTATATGACCACGTGTGTTTCTAAATTTTGCAAAAGCAAGATGTTTTAAATCAGTCACTCAAGACCACTCTGATTCATTCTCTATCACAGTGAATTCTCTGTTAGTGGGAAACTGAGTGATGGCCATGTTTTGGATTTGGCTAAGAAGTTGAATTGGGAATACATGCAGTTTATTGGTATATTTTAATGTAGTTCTTTTTGTGGCCATGGGAGTGAGGAATGGCTTCTAGGAATACTCCTACCACCCAATGGGTGATTCACCCAGCATGGATGGTGAGCAAAGGGGATGGCTTGAGATTTTAAGGGTAGGATCCAGCCCTAGGACACTTGGCACAACAAGTAAAGAATAGTGGAGAATAAAGGAGGTTTCAAGCAAGGCTTGGGAAGCTCAACTGGGGGAAATTCTTACCTTCAACAGACATAAAATAGTGAGCAGAAGATTGATGCCTAGCTCAATATGTCCTCTCCTGTCAGGAATATGCTTGGTAATGCCACATATTTCTTGTTGCTGGCACACATAACTGATTTCTAATGATGAGGAATTATTAGTAAAGTAAGGAAGAGTCTGTGTAATACATGTTGTAATGATATTTACCTCCAAATTGCTTAAGAAACCTGGGTGCATACAGCTTACCTATATTGTATTTGAGGCTATCTTGGTTCATTTTTCTGCTTTCAAAATTACTAAGCTAAATAAATAAGCTCACTCAGGTATTGCCAAAGTGAGTATACCTAACCTGGTTAACATTTTGGTGTACGGACAAAATCTACCCTGAATCTAGTCTATTTGGCCTCTAAACACACACACACAAACACACACACACACACGAGCATGCATGTTTGTTTAAAAATATTCATGATGCCCACTTTGTGCCAGGGAACGTGCTGAGTACATAGAGTGTGAGCCAGCACTGTCTCTTGAAGCTTACAGAGTAGAGCAGATAAACACAGTGGCCATGTCTCTTATTTGGTTATCACAGGAAACCTAGGGCTTGTACTAAGCTTCCAGCAGTATTTCCAGTTGTGTTGAGACTTCCTGATTTTCTTCACTTGCTCTTCCAAATGGTAAGACGTGCAGGCTATCACTGAGGCAGATGCCCCATTCATTGTCTTCTGGGTCACTGAAACCTTGATCCATTAATTTTATAAAAGAAAAGGAAGAGTTTAAAAGAACGATAATCTCTTAAATAGTCATATTTTAAATGCCTCTCAAATGGAGTAACATCCTATATAATAAAAGCCTAATATGCTAAGTGTTTGACTGTTTATCTGATTGTTCAACCAGTCACTATGACATGCAGGGGCAGATGCTTGCTGCTGGGGTCTGGCCGATCAAGATTGGGCAAGATGGGCTGGACACACCCTGGATGAATCTGTGCACTGGGCCTCAAGTATTTAACATAAGTAAACTGATAATTTTTCAAGACCCTAATAAAGACTATCCTACATCAGTTGCTTTGGACAGAGATTATAGTAATAACTTTTAATTGTAGTTAGAAAATAGTATTTGAAATAGTACTTATTTTATTTTGTCAAATTTTTAGCACTTGAATAAATGGAGTCATTGAGATTTACTCTTTATTCAGAAACATTAGTTGTTTCAACTGGACTATGTCTGCCTATAGCTAGAAGCATAAAATCCCTGCAGTTCATCCATTCTTCTCCTACCAGCAGGTGTCATTATGGAAATATGAAAATATTGTAAATTCCATAGATGTAGGAACTAGCTATGAGAAAAAGAAGAAGCATTTTAAATATTAAAAACAACAAAAAGTGAAGAAATCATTTGATGTTAATCAAGGACAACAGATTTAATTATGAATATGGCAATGTTCTATAATATAATGTAACTGACACAGGACCTCAGGACACATAATTAATTCATTTTAATTAGGTTATACAAATATTTACTAAGACCCACTCTAAGCTCATAGGAGTCTAAAAAGAAAAGTAAGACATAATTCTTATCCTTAAGGAGCCAACATGATATTTGGAGAGGAAAGGATACATTTATGAAATAATTAGTTAACAGGATGAATGAGTCCTTTTTAACATGTCAGATTGAAATGCCAGATAGCAAAAGCTGCAAAAGTTCCAGCTGGAGGGGCTGTGTAGTATTGTTGATTCTGGGTTAATCAAAGAAGATTTTTTACATATTTAAGTAGAAAGGAGCTTTTAAATTATTTGGTAACCTGATGTCCTTTCCCTTTTCTTTTTCCTTTTTAAATCCTCACCTGAGGGTATTTTTTCCATTGAGTTTTAAAGAGAGGAAATGGAAGGAAGGGGGAGAGAGAGAGAGGAAAAATAAGAGAGAGAAAAAATATATCTATGTGAGATAGACACTTCCACAATTGTCTCCTGCATGCACCTAGATCAGGGTCAGGATTGAACCTGTAACTGAGGTATTTGCCCTTCACCAGGAATCCAACCTGAGACCCCTCCAGTCCACAGGCTGATGCTCTAACCATTGAGCAACTGGCTAGGAGCATTATTTCTTTTCTGTCTAACTTTTATCACTTATCTTTCTCCAAACAAATAAAGCAATCCTATATAAGAAAGAGGTAATATGCAAATTGACCCTCACTCCAACACAAAGATGGCCCCCCATGTTGTCAAAGATGGCTACTACAAGATATCCAGCAGCAGAGGGCAGTAATGGGCGGTCAGGCCTGCAGGGGAGGGCAGTTGGGAGGGACCAGGCCCGCAGGGGAGGGCAATTGGGAGGGACCAAGCCTGCAGGGGAGGACAGTTAGGATTGACCAGGCCAACAGGGGAGGGTAGTTAGGGGCAATTGGGCTGGCAGGGGAGCAGTTAGGTGTCGGTCAGGCTGGCAGGGAGCGGTTAAGGGGTGATCAGGTAGAAGTGGTTAGGGGCAATCAGGCAGACAGGCAGGTGTTGGGAGCCAGCAGTCCTGGATTTTGAGAGGGATGTCCGAGATTGGAGAGGGTGCAGACTGGGTTGAGGGACACACACCCCTGTGCATGAATTTCATGCACCGGGCCTCTAGTAATTATAATAATTACTTATGTGTTGATTAACCAAGATGTAACAATTGGTTGTAATAATTTGCTATAATTAATTTGTTATACTAGATTTTTTTTTTTAAACTATGGTAAACACTAGAAGTGGGCATTTTTCCTAGGGTACTTACACCAGAAGCAAGGATACCGTAAGAATATATTAGTGTACTACGGTAGGTCAGGACCAATGCTTCATCTACTTTATTTTATCCTCTAGTGACCTCTTTTAAGGCATTGAGTATGTGGTATTCCTCTTTTCATTCCTGCCTCTCTAATTCTGTGTCAGTATCTTTAGTGAGTTCTCAGTACATGTGTGTTGAATGACTAAATGGATGATAATATTATCAAAGGATAGAGTATTGGCAATACTTCATACAATATGTTGTCAGAATGTATGCTGATGTTAGACTAAGCAATCTCAGAATTATTCAGAAAACTGGATTGTAATGTTGATAGCATAGATCCTGAAATTTTCTCTTTTGATTCCATTAGTTCATCCAAGGAAATTTATCTCAAAAGTTATTTAAGTACTAGAGACCTGGTGCACAAAATTTGTGCACTCAGGGGGAGGCATCCCTCAACCTGGCCTGCACCCTCTTGCAGTTCAGGAGCCCTCAGGGGATGTCTGATTGCCATGAAGGTGGGAGAGGCTCCCACCACTGCACCTGGACTCACCAGCTGTGAGCCCAGTTTCTGGCTGAGTGGTGTCCCCTGGTGGTCAGTGTGCATCATAGCAATGGGTTGTTCCACCATTGGGCCAAAACTAGCTCTCTGACATCCCCAAAGGGGTCCCAGATTGTGAGAGGGCAAAGGCCAGGCCGAGGGACCCCACCAGTGCATGATCAGGGCTGGGGAGGGATGCAGGAGGTTGGCCAGTGGGGGAGGCACTGCAGGAGGGCTCCAAGGCATGTCTGTTCCATCTTACTCAGTCCCAATCAGCCAGACCCCAGCAGCAAGCTAAACTATGGGTCACAGCATCTACTCCCTGGTGATCAGTGCACCTCATGGTGACTAGTCGATTGGTCAACTGTATGACCCCCTTGGTGGTCAGTGCATGTCATAGCCAATCTTTTAATGTAGGGTCAAGGCATTGTCTTTGAAAATGGGCCAACTGATTATTCATATTATCTTTCTTACTGAAACCATACTCATAATGAATCACCTCTGATTTTCAGCTTGTTTCTTTAAATTGGAACAAGATCTTAAAAACACTTGTAATATAAAGAGTGCAAAATCCTTGTGTATTTTTATAATTCTTCCCTGTCATTAACAGTTGTTACATTCAATTTAAGATCAGCTATAATTAGATGTCAAACTATAGGTTAGAGTTAGGTAATCTGCAGTTCTGTGTTTCTCAGTTTTCATATAATTAAAAGTGTTTCTTCCTTATCAGACTCAAGCTAATCCTATATAATAAAAGAGTAATATGCAAATTTATCATACCCCACTACACTCACAAGCCACGCCCACCAGCCAATCAGGAGCCAGCATGCAAATTAACCCAACTAGGATGGCTGCTTCTATGGAGAGAGTAGGAGGCTTGGGTTTCCCCGGCAATGGAGGAAGCCAAGCTTTCCACAGACCCTGGCAGGCCCAGGCCTCCACTCAAGGCTACAAAGTTTCAATTATAGAAGATAAATAAATCCCAGATGCCAGGGCCTTGGTTTGGGTCGCCGGGGAACATGGCAAGCCTGCAAACCACCACAGGTCCCTCACCCAGGCTGCCCCATGCCCCAAGGGAACCCCCACCCTGATCCAGGACACCCTTCAAGGCAAACCAGCCGACCCCCACCAGGTACCAGGCCTCTATCCTATCTAATCCTATCTAATAAAAGAATACTATGCAAATTGACCATCACTCCAACACACAAGATGGCTGCCCCCATATGGTCAAAGATGACTATCCCCATGGGACACAAGATGGCCGCCACAAGTTGGCCATCAGGAGAGGGCAGATGGGAGGAACTAAGCCTACAAGGGAGGGCAGTTGGAGGTGATCAGGCCTGCAGGGGAAGGCAGTTAGAGGTGACCAGGCTGGCAGAGGAGGGAAGTTGGGGGAACTGGGCCTGCAGGAAAAGGCATTTGGAAGGTGGACCCAGACTTGCAGGGGAGAGTAGTTGGGGGAGACCACGTCTGCAGGGGAGGGCAGTTAGGGGTGACCAGCCCTGCAGGGGAGGGCAGTTAGAGGTGAACAGGCTGGCAGGGGAACAGTTAGGCATCAATCAGGCTGGCAGGCAGAAGTGATTAGGGGCAATCAAGAAGGCAGGCAGGCAAGCATTTGGGAGCCAGCAGTCCTGGATTGTGAAAGGGATGTCCGACTGCCCGTTTAGGCCCAATCCTACTGGGATCAGGTCCCAGATTGGAGAGGGTCCAGGCTGGCCTGAGGTCCACCTCCTCCCCCACCCCATGCATGAATTTTATGCACTGGGCCTCTAGTAGGATAATAGTATAACTTTGTACTATGCTTTATGGTTTTAGTGTGGTTTATTGCTTCATTTAATGATAAAAATAACCAGACTGTTTGAAATGGGATGCTTTGGGAACAAAACATTAAATGAGGAGAGAGAGGCTTCATCTTCTGCTTTCTTCTTTACCTTGCTTATAGACTCTTTTTTTAACAAAAAATATTTTATTGATTTTTTTACAGAGAGGAAGGGAGAGGGATAGAGAGCTAGAAACATCGATGAGAGAGGAACATCGACCAGCTGCTCCTGCACATCCTGTACCGGGGATGTGCCCTCAACCAATGTACATGTCCTTGACCGGAATTGAACCTGGGACCTCTCAGTCCGCAGACCGAGGCTCTATCCACTGAGCCAAACCGGTTTCGGCTAGAATATTTTTATTATCTACTCTCAGGTTTGCCTCAGGCAGGTATAGGTATAGTAGGACATTAGCTTGTCAGTGTTATTTCTCCACCCCCCCCCCCCGCCTTTTTAATAGATATAGTTTTTGACAGAAGAGAAAGATAGTAACAAACAGTATCAAGGAGAGCAAAGACCCTAGACTGGGTCTTGAGGACAGCTTTCAGAAAATAGTGGTTGGGATTTCCTTGCTTATGATCTTTTTTTCTAACTTTCCAATTCTGATTTGTCACATTTTTGCTAGCTCAAGGAAAATATAAATTTTGTGGCTTTGGAACATGCTTTTCATCAACTGCTTAACCCTAGGCAGAATAAGGTCTTTTTGAGAAGTGGAAACCGAATGGCAGGCATCTTTCTTCCATCAGAAGATGAAATGGATCCTCAGGCAGCCTCACCACATACAACTCTTGCTTTATGCTAACTTATTGAAATCTCATAGACTCTGTCCTCGATCTTTGAACTTGAAAATCTTTTGTAATACCATATATTACTTTCATTGGCTTCCTTTTTAAACTAGTGAATAATCCAAGTGTTCTCAAATTTCTATTCTAAAAATGTCCCTTCAGGGACCTGCAGTGAAAATGAAGCTCCATTTAACCACTGAACACTGTGACCCCAGTTTCTGCTTTGATTTTGGAAGCTGACAATATCTGAGGCAATTCTCCTAGTTTAGGACTCTGGCTGACGTCTCCTCTTCTTTTCCCAGTCTCCAGGGCCAGAAGCCTCTGACTGCATGAAGGTAAGTGTGACCCAGCATATGGAAAAGCAAATGAAGCAGTGAGACTCGATAAAAACTTCACTGGAAACAACCCACCTTAAGCAGTCAAAAATGAGAGAAATGTCCAACAAAGCACTGTGCACACATGAGACGCTCAATCAGTATTTGTTGAATGAATAGACGAATGAGTCATGCTATTCGCAGCTCAGCCCCTCTTTAGGCAGCAGCTATCTCTGTTTGGCTTCCCAGACCTTCTTTACCCCGCACCCCCAACCTCTCATCATTACTGTCCCATTGTTGCTCTGCCTTTTCTTCTCTAACCCAATGAAAAGACAAGCTCTAGTTTGGGAATCACATCTTAGGCTGATGGCAATTAGAGGATACTGTACAACCAGATCCCTCTATAGCTCCTCTCAAATGCAGACACTGACACTTGCCTCTACATTGGGCTGTCCTGTCCTGATGCTTGGATAGGTGGGATGGTCACAGGTGGCCAAAGGGCTTATGTAGAAGAGTAACTGTTCAGTGTCCAAGTTGGGTTTCTAATGCTTTGTTTAGCCAACGGGTTGAAAATCAGCTATGCTCACACACATCTCCTTATTCCATCATCCTTTGGATGAATTGCATGCTCTTAACTCTAGAACAGGGAAGTGTTCTCTAACTTCTCAGCTTTTTAGAACATGGTTTGTGTCTGTTATCATTGTCATTTCTGGCTTTCCTATGGCCACAACTATCTGTGAAGCCAGTGGAAAACAGACTGTGGCTTTTCTTAGATATTTTCTCAAACTCTTCTGGGTTTAGTGCCTTTTTGGAGGCAGTTTCTCCTCCCTCCACCTTTAGGTAATTCTGAGAATCTAAGAAAAATTATCTTTTGGACTTTTTGCCAAATGTATTTCCTGGTGAGTCTAAACATTCAAACAGATTCAGAGTGAGGGACACTGGGTCTTTACTTATAGGGTTAAAGTCACCACTTTGATGTATCTTCTTCCTCATTGTGTTGTTTTCTTCTGAATAGAGTGGAATCCTATAAAATGTATGTTCAATTTAAAGAAATACAATTATACCTAAATAATTTTGCTCTCTATTCTAATGACTGAGTATTTGCCTTGGCGCACATAGGAAATTAGAGAAAAGAACTTGCTGTTCCCTTGGTTATCTTAGTTTCCATGTATTGCTCATGATGTGAACTTTTCATTATGCTGAGTGTGATTCTAATATTGATTGGCACAATATATTGTTGTTACCACATAGTCTCTAAACAGAAGCTAGGTCTCTGATCTTAATAAAACCATAATCATCTGTTCCACCTTTGGAGGGAAATCTAGATGAGTTAGACTGTGTCTACAATATGGTACACTCCTTAGGGATTTTCAATGGTAATTTTATAATACACTAGTGGCTGGGCACACGAATTTGTGCATATTGAAAGGAAATTAATTAGAAGAAATATTTTAATATAACTATTTGCCCTTTCTCTATAATAAAGTGTCAACTAAATTCATGATCTACAATGACAGATCGAAACACATGCGTGTGATTGGCGCCAGTGAGAACTTTATATATATTGTGCATGCGTGAGTCAACTTAGCCTTTTATAGATATGGAATAAACTTGGTTAATTAGACCTGCTTTCTGATTCCAGCCCAGTGAAGCACCTCAACTTCTCTTTCAGGTTATTGTCAGCAACACAGCAGTAAATATCAACACAAAGCAGATTATTATTGTAGATCATGCAGGGAGAACAAAGGGTGAAATATTTAACTATTGCAGTGTTTGACTATATTCTGCACAGTAAGAAAACTGAAAAGTCATTTTCAAGGTCCACCATTTCTTACTTCTTTTCAGTCAGATCAAGTTTCTAAGCTTTCTAAATCTTCATTTTCCAGCTAATGAAAAGAAAATAGGATTCCACTAAGTTTCCTATCTACCTACCCCAGAACTTCTGAGGATCAAATGAGATGAAGCACGGGAAAATGGTTCACAGACATTTGGTTAAAGTGTAAAATGTTTGCACCTAGCTATAAAGCAGGTGTGTTCCTAGGCTGAAGAAACTGCAAGGAGGATAGTTGCTAGGGAGAGGAAGCTGGGCATTGCTACATGACGTCATTACTGGATCCCACAGTGACAGTTCCCAGGCTAGTCTGGGCTGTGAGTCACATTTTGCCCCATGAGGTCTCCGCAGTGTTGGCTGTGATTTGGTGAGGTGTTGTTCTGAGGTGGTGGCAAGGCCTGTGTCCCACTTGGGGGAAGCCATGTGTTGCTTTGTTGGCAACAGGTCCACAGTGCTGTTTCTCTGTAAATGGCCAGTGCATATCACAGCAGATCGTGCATTGAGCATCTGCCTCTTGGTGGTCGGTGGTCAGTGCATGTCATAGCGACTATTTGGAAGGTCAGACACTTAGCATATTAGCCATATATATATATATATAAAATTTATGGAAGTATATATATATTAGGCATATATATATATGCCTAATATATATATACTTCCATAAATTTTATTGCAATCCTACTGGGGTCACTTCTAATATATATAATATTAGCCCTAAGTGCTTACTTTACAATCCGTAACCTAAGATATTACACCACAGTTGTATCAGATTTCTCTTTATGGTGCCTTTTGTGATATATAATTCATAGACTGGTGACATTCTGCATTCTTTTTTTTTTTTTTAAAGATATGTTTTTATTTATTTCAGAGAGAGGAAGGGAGAGGAAGTGAAAAACAGAAACATCAATGATGAGAAAGAATCATTGACCAGCTGCCTCCTGCACCCCCATACTGGGGATGGAGCCTGCAACCCAGGCATGTGCCCTCACTAGGAATTGAACTGTAACCTCCTGGTTCATAGGTCAACACTTAACCACTGAGCCACACTGGCCCGGCTCTGCATTTTTAATTTTTAATGTTTTGTAGTATTTTTAGGTTATGAGAATATAGTTTGAGCTGGTATTTGTTGCCTTCTTTACAATTGCTTGATGAGATCTAGTAATCTTTCTACTGATCAGAGACATTATGGAGGAAACTTAGAGTTATGCCAAGAGCCAAATTGTTGGATACACCTCAGTTTACCTTTTTAGAGTTGATTGATGGATGCTGTATGCCACAAGACATGAAGAATTACAAAAATTAACTAAGATATCTGAAGGTAAACACCAAAAAACACCAAAGCTCAGTCTTTTGATCATTCCTGATAATGACTTCATTGTTTACTGTGGATCCTAAGTTGTTTTAGAAATAGGAAAGGTCTGCACTGCCTGGAGATTGGGAAAGATGTTGAAATCTGAAGATGAGTTTTGTCTAAATGAAATACAACTCATATAGAGCCAAATCTCCTTATGGGTCTAATATTTATTAAGTGTAACATTCAATATCAGTCTAATTTGAGGAACCTTGAAGAATAATGTAAATATGTATTCTAGGTTTATTTTTAAGAGATTTCAGCATAGAGGTTTCACATAGGGAAATCATACAGAAAGCTTTCTGAAAATTCCCTTTACATCTTTTTCCTTCTAACCAGCTCCCCAGTCATTTCAACTGCAAAAAATCTCTTTCTTGTTCTGCCTAGAGTTTACTTCTGGGTGGTTCTCCCATTCTGTGCTCTTGCATGCCACACTGAGTTTCTGTGGTGTGTGCAGTTCTCTGAAACATGTACTATCTAGCTCTGGAGGTGTTTTTTTGTTTTGTTTTGTTTTGTGAGCATTATCTATCATTGTCTAGAATTCTGATGAATAAAATTTTTAAGTTTTGCTCGTATTTCTTCTTTGATTTTGGCTTGAAACATATTGCTAACTCTTACATTGATATGATGTGTTCAGTCAAATCAAGTCATTTTGCAAGCCAGACCAATCTACCTTCACTCTTTCATTAAATCAGTGAGGCCATTCCGAGGGGAGGTATATAGTTATAGTTACAGTATACACCAGGTGTGGTCCCAAAGAATACTCTTCACTTACTTCTTGGTCTCTTTTTAGAAATGATGTTGTTTAAAACAACTTGTCTCCAGAAGGCCATATGAAGGTGGTGGATTTAGATGCAAATTACTCTGACTGAATATGGCAGCTCTGAATACAGTGGCAGTGGTGGGGGCAGTGCTGTGGCTTGTTCCCTTTTAATCTGGGTGTGACTTCTACCTCAAATCATACTTTGAGTTTCTGTCATAACAGGAGATATGGCTGGGCATTTGGGTAAGAGGAAAACAAAGGTTTGATATATCTTTATCTTTCACACAACCTTGCTATAAATGCACAAAATTGGCTCATCTGTATACATGGAATTGACACATGTGATTGTGGAGGCTGGCAAGTCCCAAGATCTGCAGGGTAAGTTGGCAAACTGGAGACTCAGGAGAGTCAATGGTGTAGTTCAAGGCTGAAGACTGACAGGCTTGAGACCCAGTAAGAGGAGGAGTTTTAGTTCAAGTTTGGAAGGAGGAACTTAAAAACCTGATGTCCCAGGTTGAAGGCAGTCAGGCAGAAGTAATTCTCTCTTACTTAGCCTTTTTTTCTATTGTGACCTTCAACTGATTGGATGGGGCCCACCCACAGTAGCAAAGTCTACCAACTCAAATGTTAATAGAAACCCCCTCACAGACATACTCAGAATAATGTTTGATAAAAAATCTGGGCAACCCTGGCTCAGTCAAGTTGACACATAAATTTATCCATTATAGTATTTATGAAAAATGTAGGAACATATAATTTATAATTTAAATTACATTCATATTTATGAGTACTACTTATTGAATATGATCATGATTTTAGAGTTCAATGAAAAGAAAGGCAATGAGATAATAATAATAAAATTATTTATTTCCAGTTTTTTTCTCAGAGTTATATTAATCTATTAGAGGCTCAGTGCATGAAATTTGTGCACAGGGAGGGGGGGTGTGTGTGTCTCTCAGCCCAGCCTGCAACCCTCTCCAATCTGGGACCCCTCGAGGGATGTCCTACTGCCTCTTGGATCAGGGCTAAATGGGAAGTCGGACATCCCTCTCACAATTCAGGACTGCTAGCTACCAATTGCTTGCCTACCTGCCTGATTACCCCCTAACCGCTTCTGCCTGCCAGCCTGATCACCCCCTAACCACTCCCCTGCCAGTCTGATTGATGCCTAACTGCTCCCCTGCCAGCCTATTTGCTCTAGCTGCCCTCCCCTGCAGGCCTGGAATCCCCAACTTCCCTCCTCTGCTGGCCTGGTCACCCCTAACTCCCCTGAAGGCTTGATTGCCCCCAACTGCCCTCCCTTGCAGGCCTGGTCCCTCCCAACTGCCCTTCCCTGCTGGCCATCTTGTGGTTGTCATCTTGTGTCCACATGGGAGCAGCATCTTTGACCACATGGGGGCAGCCATCTTGTGTTGGAGTGATGGTTAGTTTGCATATTATTCTTTTATTAGATAGGATAGAGGCCTGGTGCATGGGTGGGGGCTGGCTGGTTTACCCTGAAAGGTGCCCCGGACCAGGGTGGGGGTTTCCTTGGGGCATGGGGAGGCTTGGGTGAGGGGCCTGTGTTGGTTTGCAGGCTGACCATTCTTCCCCCTCCCCCCCCCCCCCCCCCCCCCCCAGTGACCTAAGCAGAGGCCCTGGTATCTGGGATTTATTTATCTTCTATAATTGAAACTTTGTAGCCTTGAATGGAGCCAACCTTCCTGCTCACTCCATGGCTGCTGCCATTTTTGTTGGAATTTATTTATCTTCTATAATTGTAACTTAGTTGCCTTAAGTGGAGGCCAAGGCAGGCCAGGGCTGTAGAAACTTGGCTTCCTCCATTGCCAGGGAAACCCAAGCCTCCTGCTCTCTCTGTGGCTACAGCCATCTTAGTTGGGCTAATTTTTTTTTTTTTTTTACATCAATCTTTATTGTTCATATTATTACAAAGGTTCCTCATTTCTTCCCCCCTCCACCAGGTTCCCACCCCACCCTCTGCCCCCTCCCCATCCCCCATTGTCCTCATCCATAGGTGCACAGTTTATGTTCAGTCTCTTCCTCCCTCCCTTTCCCCGATAGTAAATCTGTTACTTAGCATTTTCTCATATCAATAATACCTCCACATGCCCAATGATACATTTCACAGAAAAGACATTTCCAAATAGGTCAACCAGCCTCATCCAGGCCCCACCCAAGGCACTCACAGATCAACACCCCAGTGCTATACTAACTCAACACATCCAGATCTAAGCCTTCATCACTTGATTCAGCAGACCCTCAAGTTCCCGCAAAAGTTTTCAGCCATGTCTGAGAGGCAGCCGTGGGCAGGGACAGGCGAGGAGCGAGCTGTTTTGGGCCTGGATGCTCCGGGCCTGGCCTCTGTTGCTCTGGTTCATTCCACAACCAGCTGCTCCGGGTCTGGTCACTGCCGCTCCTGACCTAGTTGCTCTGGACTTGGCTGTTGCTGCTACAGGCCTGGCCGCACCCGACCGGGCTGCTCTGGGCCCGGTTGCTCCGGTCCCGGCCGCTCCGGGCCTGGCCGCTCCCAGCCTGTCAGCCGCTGCTCCGGGCCTGGCCGCAACAGACCCGGCTGCTCCGGGCCTGGCCGCTCCCAGCCTGGCAGCTGCTGCTCCTGGCCTGGCCGCACCCGACCCGGTTGCTCCGGGCCTGGCCGCTCCCAGCCTGGCAGCTGCTGCTCCTGGTCTGGCCGCACCCGACCCGGTTGCTCCGGGCCTGGCCGCTCCCAGCCCGGCAGCTGCTGCTCCGGGCCTGGCCGCTCCCAGCCTGGCAGCTGCTGCTCCTGGCCTGGCCACTCCCAGCCTGGCAGCCGCTTCTCCAGGCCTGGCCACTCCCAGCCTGGCAGCCGCTTCTCCAGGCCTGGCCACTGCTGCCCCGGGCCCAGCTGCCACTGCCTTGTGCCTGGCCACTCTAGGCCTGGTCGCCACTATTCCAACATTCTGTCCCTTTTTTCTCTTTTTTTTTTCTTTTTTTTTAAAAAAACACAACGCATTTATGTTGCAATGTTGGCTGGTGCATTGAGTTCTGACTTAGTCTTTGATTTTTCAAGATCTTCTTTGTATTCTTTCTTAAGTAATTTTACTATCATTTGCTCTCACTTGATTTCTTCACATTGAGAACTTCTTTGGTTTCTTCCTCCTTGTCCTGGGAGCTCAGCAGGTTGGCCTGTGGCACCCCTTTGTTCTCCGCAGGCTCCTGCGCTGCTTCAGCCTGTTACCGGGGTCGGCGCCACCCAGGAAGCAGCCCCCATCCTTGGCTTCGTTGCCTGCGCTCAGCAGTCGAAGGCTCAGGGGCACCCCAGTTGGGCTAATTTGTATACTTGCTTCTGATTGGCTGGTGGACATGGCTTGTGGGTGTAGCAGAGGTATGATCAATTTGCATATTACTCTTTTATTAGATAGGAGAGATATCCTTTCCTCCACTTTATTTAACAACTTAATGAATATACTTTATATTGTCATCCTTGGAATCAGGAAATGAAAAAACTATGTCCTTTTCTTCTCACTAGAAGGTGCTTATATCTACTCCACAAAGTCTTTAAATGGTTTACCCACCTCAAAAGAAATAGGCCAGAATTTCTGTCTGAATGATAGGTATTCCCACCATTTCTCTCGAGCCCCCCTGTTAGGCTTATCTAACTTGAATTGTCTCAGAGAAGTTGCTTGAGCTGACTCACCTCAATATTATGCCTTTGGGTTTTGTATTGTTAGCTTTCTTCATCTGAGAATTTGACTGAGAGAGAGGTCTGCCAACAGATTACAGTTTTATCTAATTGGTGGAGCTATTTTTGGGGGCACAGCACAGGGAAATCCCTGTTGGGTGGATTGGGCCTTCTGGGTGTGGGGTTCTTTCTTCCAGTGAGGTGGAAATGTAGCTCCTAACTTTCATAAGCCAAGTCCCTGGAAGTAAAATATACTGTAGTAGTATTTTTTCTACTACAGTATATTTTTCTACTATAGTGGTAAATCTTTTGAGAGATCTTTGGTCCAGCAACTGGGCCAAAAGAAAGACTCAAGAGAAAGATTGACTTTACTTGCATCTACGGTCATTTTTGTTGCTGTCCTTTGTGCCTTCAAATCAGATCTTCTACTTGGTCACCTGACCTGTCTTCTATCCATGTTCCTTCTTCATTGTGGTTTGTGCCTGGTACAAGTGTGACCTAGTTGTTCAGACCCTCTCCTAGACTGTATTTTGCTGCCATCAAACTAGCATCTCAAACTTTACCTTTGTCTTTCCTTTCCAGCCTGTGCTTATCCCTTGAGCTGATGAGAATTTTCAGCTTCCCAACTCACTGACTCTTCTATAACTCTTCTAATTTCTAAATTCTTCTAATAAATTTGTCTTCCAACAACACTCTGGGCTTTTGGGCTTCATCCTGTGCTAATGTACATAGGCTATGGTATAAGGGGTAAAGGAGGAGGGACTAACAAATACTCTATGAGATTCAATTTAAAAAAAATCAACCCTGGCCAGTTTGGTTCAGTGGTTAGAGTGTTGGCCACTGGACTGAAGGGGCTCGGGTTTGATTCTCAGCCAAGGGCACATACCTCAGTTGTGGGTTCAATACCTGTTTCCAGTCAGGTGTGTGCTGTAGGCAAGAATCTATGTGTCTCTCTCACGTCCATGTTTTTTTTTTTTTCCTCTCTCTCTCTCCTGCCCCTCTCTTCCCTCTCTTTCACTCTGTCTGAAAAATCAATGGAAAAAATATCCTCAGAAGAAGATTAAAAAATAAATATATCCTAAGAAACCCAAAACACCAATCAGAAAGAATATATGCACCCCTATGTTCATAGCAGCACAATTTACAATAGCTAAGACCTGGAAACAGCCCAAGTGCCCATCAGTAGACGAGTGGATAAAAAAGCTGGGATACTATGCAGCTATAAAAAAGAAGGATCTCTTACCATTTGAGACAGCATGTATGGACATGGAGAGTATTGTGCTAAGTGAAATAAGCCAGTCAAAAAAAGACAAGTATCACATGATCTCACTCATATATGGAATCTAATGAACAAAATAATTGATGAACAAAATAGATCCAGAGACATAGAAGCATGGAACAGACTGGTGAATTTCAGAGAGAAGATGGGGGTGACGGTGGGCGGGCAGGGGAGATAGTAACTGGGGGACTTATATGCATATATGCATAGCCTATGGACACAGACAATAGTGTGGTGAAGGCCTGGGTGGGGCAGGTGCAAGGTGGATGTCGGTCAATGGGAAAATGAAAAGGGTACATCTGCAATACTTTCAACAATAAAGATAAATTAACAAAAAAGAGAAAAACATGTAAAAATAAATAAATACATAAAAAAATATAGCACTTACCAGAGCCAACTTTAGAAGTAACAAGCTCATTCTATAGTGATTTGGATTACATTTTTATATTAAATATATATGTATAAATAAATGTACATATATCAAAATATTTTATTTCCAGATTATTTTCTTTTCTGACTTGTAATAACTCAGATAATAATTTTTCTTCTCTGGAACATGTATAGTATATCACTAAAGGAAATGTAAAATCTGCCACTCATAAACAGCCTCTAACATGGGTAGAGTAGAGGGCCAAACCAAAAAGAAAAATACAAAATGTGAGAAATAAGAAAAATATCTATTTTGGAATGTAAACTTTTTAGATTACATATCTATCTAGTAAGCTCTTTTAAGGGGCAAACAGGAGTTTGATGACAAAAGTGTTGTGTGGTTAAAATATAAAGGACAAGCTTAGTAGTTAACCCCATTTAAGTGTCACAGGATCACTTTGCTCAGGGACTCAAGCAAAAAGTCTGTCTTTAAAACTTTTCTAAATGATAAAACATTGTTAGAATTGAGTGAAAATTTTCTACTCCAATAAAACTCTTTATTGAAAGTATTTAAGAATTAATTATCCTCATATAATTGGATTAGGTTTTCTTATTAACAATAAAAATGTTGCTTCTTATATTGTTTTTACCCTTGGGCTGATTGGCCATAAAGCACTCTAAAAACGAATCCATTTGCAGAGCTTATTTTGACAAGAAGCAAATACAAAGATGAAGTGCAGTTTGTATAGCACTGTTTTCGTGGCACTGTAGGGTGTAATTTAAATATAAAGAAAATAGAAGAGCAAACATAACTTTGAAACTGATTGTAAAAATTTAATTGAAAACAGTGTTCTGCTTTTAAAAAGTTATTTATGTTAAATGTGCTTTTAAAAAAATATAGATCTTCTTGATAACTATTTTAAGTATATCATCTCAATGTGGGATTTAAGTAAAAGGTCAAATCTTGTAGAAGTACTTTTGGTATGACTCAGTTCTGATCACAAACTTTATCAAGAAAATGAAATTAGTTAACATTTTTAAGTCTGAGCACTTGTTTAAAGACACAGCAACTGTTTTTTTTTTCTTCTTCTTCTTCTTCACACAAATCAAGACTTTAAGGAGAAAACTTTGAGAAACCCAGAAAACAATAAATTCAAAATGTTATTGTGTAAATGTCCTTTAAACAAGTTAACACTATATGAGAAGGGAAAAGCATTAGGTATGTTACACTATAAGAATAAACTTATTTCACAAGTGTAATTTTGGCAGATGAATCTCAGAACCCTTTTACTTGAAATTATTTGAATTTATTCAACTTTTTCAATGAAAGGATCTACATTTTATTTCACAAAAGCTAATGTGGGACTTTTACTTTAACATTTAATTCTTGACTAAGTAGTTAGTCTTTCACTCTGCCTGCTCCCACTTGCCCCAGTCCTGAGCATCTGTGACTTGCCTTTTTCCTGATCTAGTTTGACTCCTACAATTAGTTGATTAACCAAATGACAGTCACATGCCCAGTCAGGGTAAGATAGGCTTCATTTGCTTATGAGCTGTGCTAGTTAGCACCCACCAACGTTTAGTCACTCAGCTCCTTTACCAAGGATAAGCCCCAACCTCTCAGGTAATTAACCTCTGCCAGTCGGGAGGTTCACCAGAGGCAGGGAAGGAAGGACCTTCCTTTCACTTTCTTTCTCATTCTACTGTTCTTCCCAGATCTAAGAATGACACCTGAAGTGTGTGCTAAGGAAGGAACACGTGGAACTCAGGTCCTTAGAAAGCATTGCTTGATAAAAGTTCTAGGCAACCTTACATATTAAGCAATAAGATTCTATTATCCCCTAATATTTCCTGACAGGGAAGCCTCTTTAACATTGGACTGCATTGTCTTTATCCATTTTTTGCTCTTGCAATGGCTAAAAGAAAATGCCTTCCTTGAGGAGTTTGACTTCTTCCAGACCTCACTTCTGTTTGTACCCTAATAACCTCTGCCTTAGATATGAGAGATAATTCCAGAATCTTCTTGTATTTTTATCTTATACTTTGGTAAACAAATGCCAATCTTGGTTCTTCTCCATTTAAAATAGTCCTTCCACTTTCTTGTGTGAATTGGGATCAGAAGTATTGACTTACGTTGTGCCAGACTTGCTTCCAGCTGGCCTGTTCTCCGTTATTGCTTTCTTCCTTGCTACCAGAATCCTAATTTTGTTCATATATTGGCAGCAACATGTCAAAATTGGGACAGTGAATCCTGACTGGCCTAAGCCAATTAGGATATTTCCCTCAGTCTTCCTTGCATCTAGGGATGGCTGAGTAACCCAGTTCTGACCAGTAAGACTGAAGCAGCAGAAGTCCACTTGGAGGAAGAGATTGGGAGGGACAAGAGAAGGCAGATTCCTGAGAAAGTTTTTGTACCCCTGATAAGAAGGTAAGAAAATGCTGGGCTTTTTTCTTGTTCATCTTGGCTTGAATGCAAATATATTGTCTGGAGCTGGGGCAGTCATTTTGTGACTATGAAGTACAAGCCTTGTTATATGAGAATAATAAAATACTGGATAGAGTTCAAAACCATGGATATAAGGTTACTTAAGAATCTTCTAGAAACATTTGAGAAATTTAGTGATACTCTCAAGGATATAAAAAAGGGCCAATCATAAATTAAGCATACACTGAATGAAATAAAAAATAATATACAGAGACCCAACAGCAGACAAGAGGATCACAAGAATCAAGTAAAAGATTTGAAATACAAAGAAGCAAAAAACACCCAACCAAAAAAGCAAATAGCAAAAAGAATCCAAAGCAAAAAAATATGAAGATAGTGTAAGGAGCTCTGGGACAACTCAAGTGTACTAACATCTGAATTATGGGGGTGCCAGAAGAAGAGATAAAGCAAGATACTGAAAACCCATTTGAAGAAATAATGATGGAAAACTTCCTCTACCTGGTGAAAGAAATAGACTTACAAGTCCAGGAAGAGCAGAGAACCCAAAAGAAGAGGAATCCAAAGAGGACCACATCAAGACACATCATAATTAAAATGCTAAGGGCAAAAGACAAAGAGAGAATCTTAAAAGCAGCAAGGGAAAAACAGTTACGGTAGTTACCTACAAGGCAATGCCCATATGACTGTCAGCTGATTTCTCAACAGAAACTATGCAGGCTAGAAAGGAGTGGCAAGAAATATACGAAGTGATGAATAGCAAAAACCAAATAGATATCTATCAACAAGTGAACCTAAAAATCAAATGAATAAAAAACCTGATGAACAGAACAGACTGGTGAATGTAATAGAATCAGGGGCATGGAAAGGGGGCACACTGACAATTCTCAAGGGGAAGGGGTTGTGGGGGTGTGTGGGAAAAGATTGGACAAAGAGCTTACAGCTATGGATGAGATCATTGGGGGTTAGGGGAAGGCCTGGAGTGGGGTAGAAGTGGGTAGAAGGAAGCTATGGGGGGAGAGGAACATCTGTAATAATCTGAACAATAAAGATTAAAAAAATTTATGATAAAACAAACTGTTGGAGACATTAAACTCACTACAATTTCACAATTTAATCTTGTTATTTTTGATTTCTTACATTCGGCCTTTGAAATCTTGGAAGGAGAGCAGAGGTTTGGGATTTCTACCCCTCCTCCCTCCTCCTTCTGTCCTGTTTGGGAATAAATTCTCTTAGTTTTGCAGTTCACACAAATTGTTTGGACTGCTACTGTGGAATGCTCCAGAGGAGGCCTTTTGATTCTATGAGTAAGGTCTCACTATGTCAGGAGCTCCACTTAGCCATCTTCAGTGAAAAAGCACAGTTCGAATGTGACCTACAAGGAATAGCTTGAATTCTCAGGCCAAAGGCTTCTTTTTGGATTTGCTTAGTTATTTAAACTAGGTTCCAGAGGCAGTGGTCTGGTAGTCTTTCCTAAGAATCATTTGAGTTGGACTTAAGTAGCTGGGATACATAAGCATGGCTCGTGGGTTTGGAAGGCTGGCTTGTTTGAGGTACTGATATCTGCTTTGGGCACATAAGTGAGAACATTTGCTGTATCTCAAATGGGCAGGCAGAGGATTCAATTTACCACTGTAGGTTTTTGCTGAAATAATAATACCCCACATCACATACAAGATTTCCCTGTGCAGGACAGTGATAAAACAGGATCCTGTGGGGTTAGTCTGCCTAGCTTTGGATTCTGGTTTCACTCCTTATTGGGCAAATTACTTACCCCATTGCTGCCTCTGCTTTTCCATTTATAAAGGAGGGAAAATGGCATTCACATTTGAGGGTTGTTATAAAGATGAAATGAAAGGATCCAAGATGGTGGCAGAGTAGGTGGAAGTTACGCCACCTTCTCCCAGGACCAAAGTGGAATTGTAGCTAAAATATAGAACAATCATCTTGAATAACCATCTGAAGACTAGCTGAACAGAAGTCTTATAACTAAGGACATACAGAAGAAATCACATTGAGACTGGTATGAAGGATGGAGACATAAAAAGGGCTGGTCCTTCTCCCATGGGTGGCAGCTGAGGTTCTGGAGGGATTTCAACTGCAGGGGCTTCCCTTTGAAAAGCATGGGGCTTAAACCCAAATCCAGGCTCCCTAGCCCAGAGCACCACAGCCTGGAAGAGGGACCCACCTAACATCTGGATGTACAAAGCCGTGGGGTTTCTGTCCACCAGGGAGAGATGGGATACTGCTAGAAATACAGACCAATGCACAACATTTAACTCATAGCCACTCACCCTGGCTCCAGTGGAGGGAGGGAAGAGTGGATTAGAGTCTCATGAGGAAAGTCTGGATTTGTGCTTCTGGGGAGAGAGCTGAAGGGCCAGCCACCAAGATCCCTGTGCTGAGTCATTCTCCTGTACCACAGATGCAATTTTTTCTTCAGGGAAGCACTCTCCACCTTGCAGCACCAGTTTGGGGAAAAGCAATAGCCCCACCCTCTGGACTCCCTCTCACCCCACCCTGCGGAGTTCATGCCCTGCTGCAGAGTAGAGTTCTGGGTAGACTCAAGGGGTGTCAGTCATGGAGTTCTGTGGCTTTGGGGTGGGAGCCATTCCCCCCACTTTCCCATGAACCTGACTGGCACTTCCTCCTCATGGAAGATCCTTCAGAACCACTTTCTGGAGTCCAGCCCCAGAGGCTCCACCTGCTCAACTCCTAGTAGCTCTCCCCTGCTTGAGGTCAGGGAAAAACCCAGGATAGACTGAGTAGTGTGGCTCTGGGGTGGAGGCCTTATTCCCCACCTTCCCCAAAGCCTGACCATTACCTCCTGTCACAGGAGACCCACTAGCCACATCCTCTCAACATCCAGGAGCTCCACTGAGCTCCAAATCCTCTTGGCAGAATCTGGGGCAGGCTGAGCTGTGTGGCTTTAGAACAGGGGCCATTTTCCCCCCCTCTCACATCAGCCCTCCCTTCACACAGCTAAATTTTGGTCTTTTTGAGCCTGATAACTCTATTGGCATCATTCTGAAGATTCCCTGAGACCCCACCACTCCACCACAAGGATCTGCTGGAACCCAGTAGGTGACGATTAGACTTGGTATTCCCTGGAAGTTTGGCTGAGTGGCCCCAGAGTCAGCACTGGTACTAAGTTTGAACATGTAACAATCTAGTGAATACCACTTGCCCCTACCTGGTGACTCACTGAAAACCTTACTCATTCAACTTGAGCCCCCTCAGAGGTCCTTTCATTGACTAAGCCTAACAGGGAGCCAGAAACTATATCCTAGGCCATCAACCCAAAATGTGTTCTTAAAGTCTCAGTCTCTTACTCATTCAACTTGAGCCCCCTCAGAGGTCCTTTCATTGACTAAGCCTAACAGGGAGCCTAAGGCAGTGGATCTCAGGGTGCCTTGGTACATTTACCAACCTGCTCCTAGGGCCCAGGGATGTAAAACACGTTGGTCCTTTCTGGGCACACCCAGGCCCAGCAGAGACAGCCATAAACTATGGATTGCTTGTAGCACTAAGTAGGTTGCTGAGGGCCAGTCACAGGCAGTGTCTTACATTGGCTTGCACCAGAGTCCCTCCAAGAAGGCCCAGGACCAGCACATCCAATGGCCAATTTCAGACAATATCAGAGCAGGATCTGGTAAGTTTCACAAGTGATGAGAGAGAATCATTGATTGGCTATGCTCTATACTGGGGACAGAGCGCACAACCCAGGCATGTACCCATGACCGGAATTGAACCTAGGACCCTTTAGTCTGTGGGCTGATGCTCTATACATGGAGCGAACTGGTTAGGGCTTTTTCTCCCCATTTTTGCTGTCCCTTTATTTTTGTTTCTACTAGATCAAACCGCTACGCTTCCCAGATTTTGTGGGGTGGTTTTATGTAGTACTAGAGGCCTGGTGCATGAAAATTCGTGCACTCGGGGGGTCCCTCAGCCTGGCCTGCACCCTCTCACAACCTGTGACCCCTTGGTCATGGTCCCTAGGCCTGGCCTGAGATCAGGGCCAATTGGGACTTCCCTTCCCCTGGCTGAAGGCAGGCCATTGACCACTTCACCTTAGGCACTTCTTTCTTTTCACTTTTCTTTCTGCCTTTTGTGTCTTCTTGACCTTTAATTTCCTTTCTATTCTTTCTCTTCCTTTTATGTCATTTCCCTATGGCAGCAGAACCTTCTGATCCTTGTGCTTGAGGTTTTGCTTGTAGCTTCTACCGTCTGCCAGACTCTCTAGGCTTTGGGGTGTTTTTTCTCACAGCCCTCTGGAGAATTTAAAGACAGTTTCTCCACACCCACGGGGTTGCTCACTTTGTTGTCCCGTTTAGCAGTGCTAGGGAAGTGAGAGCTGCTAACCGGGGAGGCGATGAGTCAGCATTTCTCCCCATGGACACAGCCTGGGGAGAGACCCTGGGAGAGGAAGTGGAGGAGGCACTTTCCTTTCCCAGACTAGAGGCCAGACATCCCAGGGGCGGGTGGGGGAAGAGGCGAGTGAGGCGAATGAGAAGTGGGGGGAGTGAAGGATGGGGGCAGGGTTGGGAGCATAATTATAGTATTCATGTGCATGTACACATCATGGAATTTATTTGTGTGAACTAGTGTCACAGTTCTAAAATGTGTTCTTAAAGTTTCAGTCTCTTAAAATATTATTTGAAAATTGAGTTTTATATATGTCTCATAAATTTGAAAAGGAAACACACACACATGAACTAGTTAAATTACATTATCATGTCTAAAATGTATAACACACTTTTCAAAACATGCTAAATAATTAAAAAAATCTTTTAGGGTTCTTTTTTTAAACTTTTATCTTATATTTAAATTTTCAGTTTGATGTTTATAAAAAGCCTTACACAAAATAGACACATAATGGGTATTCAGTACCTTTTTGTTGGTCAGAGGAAGTGCAATAAATTAAAGAGATCATAAGAGATTACTCTGTATATAAGGGATTGAGCTTTTCTACTATTTTTAGTCAAATAACAATGTCCACTTTTGAAATCAAAGATTCCTTATTACTGATTTGGGTCTGACTGTTTTGCAAAAACTGGTTGCCACATAATGCTATATGATGTTGGGATATCTAAGTTTAGACTTGGGATATATAGTGAATTATGTGGCTTTAATCAATTTTGAATAAACACATTTTAAAAACACTCTCTGGTTTATTTTTTGTAGCTTGCTTGTATCACAATGTTTATTTCAATAGCACTTAAAACTAAATTTTTGAATTTTCACATTGTATAAACATTCCAGGAGCCATTTCTGGGTTGAACAATGCTTTTATATCAATTCCCAGGGCATAATATTGTAATATATTCTTGAAATTGGCTGTGGCAATAGCCAGTTTTCCTTTCTGGATATGGCGACATGGTTTTTAATTAGTCATAGCCACTGGTGATTAATTTTAAAAATGCTGGACAAACACATGGGCATTGTATCCTGCTGTCTTTAGAGATTATTCCTTTTGTCTAACCTAGATTTCTCTGATGAGATTTAGACTCATTTCCTCTTGTTCTGCCTTTAGTGGTGACTAAAGCCAGCTGCACTCCAACCTTTGAATACTGTGGGAACTCTGAAGCAGTAGCTTTTCCAAAGGGGACTAACCTTGGAGAACCAGCCTGGCCCCTGTGTCCTTGTCTCCTCTATGGAGAACATGGAATTGATTTTCCTCAGACTTGTTTATAGCTTAAGCCATGCTGAATCTCTTAGTGGGGTGATGTGTAATTCAGCAGGTGTCTGGTGAGAAAGGTGGACTTCTTTCAGGTACAAGTAGCAAATATTTTGGCACCTCTCTTGGTAACAAGCACAACAGGTAATGGAGTACGTCACATAACCCTAGAAATCCACATGTGCTCTAGATAGAGCCAGACTTTCAGCACCAGGATCCTTAGTTAGTGCCATACGAAGTGGAAATGCCTTCTCTTCTCCAGGATTTTCTCACTTTAACATGACTGTATGTGGTACGAGATACGTTAGATAAAGTGTCCTGAGACTAGAGAGTATATTTGGGTTACTAATAGAGTTTACATCTAATATAATGAATCAAACTATATCCTAGGCCATCAACCCAAATATCATTAATCTAAAATAAAACATTGTCCAATTACAAAGAGTCCATTTTATTTTTAGAGCAATATGAGACTGGGAAAATTTTTATTTTTCTGTGTATCTCCTTGAAAATCAGAATGAGGTTCTGTCTCAGTAAAGTGTTGCTCAGAAACTTTCATGCAGAGTAAAGTAAAATGTCAGGATGGCATATGGTACATTGGTATTCTTTAGGCAGGACCAAGTTGTTTTGCCACTAAAATATTGGAAAAGTGAATGCCTTTTCTTGATTTAAAGAAAAAGAATTTCCCTATCATTACATGTTGTTTTACTCCAATATTTTCTTTTCCTTTCTTTTTTAAGAATAGTTTATTGATTTTTAGGAAGAGAGGAAGGGGGAGAGAGAGAGAGAAAAACAAAAACAAAAAACACATCGATGTGAGATCAGTTTTCTCCTGCATACCCCCTACGAGGTATTAAGCCACAAACCCGGGCATATGCCTTTGAATGGGAATCAAACCAGCAATCTCTTAATGCAGGGGAGAATGCCCAACCGACTGAGCCACCAATCCAGGGCCCAATATTTTCTTAAGCTTTGCTATCTGACTTTTACTAGAATCTAGTGTAAGAGAGTCTTTGATTAAGCATAGCACATTAACTTAAAAAAAATTTAAATATATACCTCTGGCCTGGTGGTTCAGTTGATTGGAGTGTCGTCCCATGCACCAAAAGGTTGCAGTCTTTATTTCCAGGCAGGTCACATACCTAGGGTGCGGGTTCAGTCCCTGTATGGGAGGCAGCCAATCAATGTTCTCTCTCACATCGAAGTTTCTCTCTCTCTCTCTCTCTCTCTCTCTCTCTCTCTCTCTCTCTCTCTCTCTCTCTCTTTCTCTCTCTCAAAACAAACAAACACAAACAATTGAAAACAAAACAAACTATGTCCTCAATTGAGGAATAAAATAATTTTTTTTTAAATTTTTAAATGTATAAATATTTCAGAGTGCTTTGCAAGAACATCATCACTTTCATGCAACTCTCCACCAGAAAAATTTTGAGAATCATTGCTATGGTATAGGGAACATTGAACAAAGTGTCTGGAGGACCGAGTTCTAATTCTAGCATTGGGAAAAATCAAGAGAAGCTGTAGAGAGCACCTGGGAAAGGTCCCCAAGCTGATTATCATCTGAATCCAGTGGTGCCCGGCAGAGCCCTGCCCTGGAAACATCCCTTGCCAGAGGCAGGTGTGTTGTCAGCCTGACCTTTAGCTCAGGTGCCAGGGGGTGGGTTTCATTATCTAAATCCAGCCAAGCACCAGGAACCAACACGATTATCTGGGCCCACCCAGAAGTGACTACTACCAAGAAGCCATAAGAATGCACATAATCTTCTTTGTCTTGGGCTTTAGTAAAACTTCCTGGTATTTTGCGGTAAAATGAACGCACTGTATTGGCTCTGGGTCACTGTCTTTCCATCAGAGGACAGCTGTCCCACCCGGCCCCAGCTTTTTCTTTCTATCACTGTGTCTTTTATTTTCTCAATTCTCAGCCGCCCCTACTCAGTAATTGGAATGCTCTCTAGCTGCGCTGGACTTGGAAAAGAGAAAAATATATATAAGAAGCTTCATAAAGGAGGAAGGGTTTGAATGGGATTCTGAAAGAAAGTCAGATTTTAGATAGGTAGAGATAGGTAGGGGAACTTATTTCAAGCAACAGAGGAAGAGGGAAACAGGAGGAAAGGCTTGAGAAGTACAAGGTGTATGTGGGTAATTAGAAAGTACACCTGCTTCTGATGCATTTATTTTTTGGGGGGTGTTGTTTAGGCTCAAATGCAGGCCTTATGTCTCTGTTCTCTGCTGCTATATTACCTTGCAATGGATGCCAGTTTATCATGCCATGCTGGAATAAAAGAAGTCCACAAACAGAGGGGAGCCTAGACTTATGTTATGAATCATACACTACATTGTAATTATTTTTCTTTAAATAATCAATTGACTTTTAATGAGTTTATAAATGAGAAAAAGGTTATTTATACTGTTGACCCCAGAAATGAATGTACCTGTTGAGAAGGGCTCCTGGTGGCTGACAGGGCTCTAATTATAAACAGAGCTTAGCAGCCATTGGCAGACAGGGCCTCCCACATTCCACTTCAGAGGGAGAAGCCTGCCCTCAGCTGCCTCCCTCCTGCATTGACCTACCTGCATGCACTGTATTCCTGCCTTGTGAGCCAACCTGCATAAAGGAGTTTCTGGAATCGCATTTCACTCAATAGGATTGAGACTTTCCCTGTCCAATTGGAACTGCACAGATATATTCTTATTTGCATCTTCACCTACCAATCAGAGCAGTTCCATTCTGACCAATTAGGACAGCACTTTGGACCAATCAAACTGAGGATTTGCATGAGGATCAACCAGTCAGGGACCAGGAGTGGAGAATTCTGTCTATGTATGTCAGCTTACCTCTGGCTCAGGGAGCTTATTTTTCTTTTCCTCTGAGGACTAAAGATTCTTTTTCCTGGTATCAAGAAGTTTCTGCCAGAGGAGAGGGGAGCTGTGCTGTCTTGGCAGAGAGGGCCAGACTGGAGCAGATCAGTGCTGTCTAGCGGGACAGGGGTTTTTCCTGAAGGTGCCCTCACAGTCATGCTGTTTCAGAGCTGTGCTGTATCTCAGTTGAGCGGTTTGTACTGAATAAAGTCTTCTCCTTCACTACTTCCCAAATTGGGTGTTAACTCTTGGCATTACATTGGCACCAATGGCCATTAGGGACAGTATTATTCACATATATATCTTCTGTTTACTATGTATTCTCTCAGCTTTATTTTGTCTGCATATGCCTTTATTTTTGAAATATATTTTTTTAATTGAATATTGAATTTTAGCATATAGCTTTTTCTCTCAACACTTTATAGATGTTATTCCATTGTCTTTTGGCTCACATTATTTCTGGTCAGTGCTATTTGTAATTATTGTTCTCTGTGACATGTCTTTTTTCCCTGTTTTGAAGATTTTCCTCTTTATTATTGGTTTTCAGCAACTTGATTATGATATACCTTGGGGTTTAAATGTGTCTATTTCTTTCTTTCTTTTTTTTAAAATATATATTTTATTGATTTTCCACAGAGAGGAAGGGAGAGGGATAGAGAGCTAGAAATGTCGATGAGAGAGAAACATCGACCAGCTGCCTCCTGCACACCCCCCGTTGGGGATGTGCCCGCAACCAATGTACATGCCCTTGACCAGAATCGAACCTGGGATCTTTCAGTCAGCAGACCGACGCTCTATCCACTGAGCCAAACCGGTTTCGGCTAAATGTGTCTATTTCTTCTATTGTGATTTTGTTGTGTTTCTCATATCTAAGGGCTTGCAGCAATTCAGGGAGCATTTATTCAAGAAAAAAAATGACAGAACTTTGACATGCTTGCTCTAGAGCTTTGTGCTGTTTAACTTGTCTCTTTTGGCTATTTCCTCCCACCCCTTTTCCAGCTTCACAGTAGCCATGAAAACCAATGGCCTACAAATCACAGTAAAAGTCAGCAGCTTGGTAGTCACTGGAAAGGGAATTATGGGGTTGAAGTTCTTCCCAATCTCCATTTCCAGAGACTTGTCATTATTTGACTTGCCCGATGGTTCCTCTGGAAGGCCCCACTTTCAGGGCTGTCTTTATTTTGACCTGATTTAGAGGTCACCAAATGTGAATGGCAGGTTCCTTGGGGATGTTTGTTAAAAGCAATGAGAAGCAAATGTTGAAATCTCAACTGCGTGAAGTAGTGGATAACAGTTGTATGACCAAACAGTGGGATGACCAAAGGGCTTAAAAGGAAAATCTGGGGAATGAGATGTGAGTAGGTGACTTTAAAAAGCTCTGACTTATACCTGGGAATCTAAAAGGTCATATGCATGTGTGGGTTTATGCAGCTCCAGGGCTGATTATATAATCAGGAAAGACCTCTAATCTTTCACCTTTGGCTGCTTCTGGTTAATATTGAGGCTCTGTACAGCAGAACATAAAGGATAAGGTGGAATTGTAAACTGCCTGGTTGGTGGTTGAAAGTATGACCAAACATGTATTGGTATACAGAATCCTTCAGGAAAGACTGGAAAATTTGTTGATTCCAGGCATCTGAGGAAATTTTAAGTATTAGATGAACACCTTAACTGAGAAGAGACTTCAATGGCCATATGTAACAAAGAATACAGACTTTATAATATTGGTGCAGGAAAGTCACCAAATAACTACCCCTAAATAGCAGTAACAAAAATACCTAGGGAAGGGGGAGAATCTGTATTCTTGAATTGCCTCATATTAATTATAATACCAGTTCTCAACAGAAAATGATGAGATATGCAAAGGTACAAGAAAGTATAGTCCATACACAGGGGAAAAAAGCAGTCAACAGAAACTGTATCTGAGGAACCCAAGATATTGGATTTCCTTGAAGAAGTCTTTAAATAAATTGATTATATATATATTTAAGGAACTAAAGGAATATAAGCAAATGACATTTCAACAAATAGAAAATATCAAAAAAGAGAAAGAAATTATTTTAAAAAGCCACATAGAAATTATTGACTTGAAAATTACAATAAGTGAAATAAAAAATTCACAGAGGGTCTCATCAGTAAAGTTGAGTAAGCAGAAGAATCAAAGAACTTGAAGATAAGTCAATTGAGATTATTTAGTATGAAGAGAAGTAAAAAGATCTATGAAAGTTGAATAGAACCTCTGTGGGACACTATCAAAAGTACCAACATACATATACTTGGAGTCCCAAAAAAACAAAAGAGAAAGAGACAGAAAGAATATTATTATTATGAAGAGACAATGGCTTAGCATATAAGCCTTACCAATGGACACGGACACCAGGGGTGTGAGGACATGAGTAGGGGGGTGGAAAGGGCAATAGGGGGAAAAGGACACATATGTAATACCTTAATCAATAAAGAAAAAAAAGAAATAACGGCCACAAACTTTCCAAATTTGAGGAAATGTTAAATGTGATTTTACAAAATAGCCAATTGGTAAAATAAGACATCAAAAAGAAAATTAGAAAATAATTTGTAATAAATAAAAAGGACGGTAAAACATACCAAAACATATGGGACACAGCTAGAGCAGTGCTTGAAGAAAAATTTATAGTTGTAAATTCCTATATTAAAAAAGAAGAAAAATCTCAAAACAATACCTTTATTGAAATAGTCTAATTTTAAACAATATTTTTATTGTTTTTTTGGAGAGAAGAAGCAAGGAGAGAGAAATATCCATGAGAAAAAAATATTAATAGGCTGCCTCCTGCACAACCCATAGTGGGGATCAAGTCTACAACCAGGGCATGTGCTGCTAATCAAACTGTGATATCCTGGTCATGGGATAATGCACAATCCACTGAACTACACAGGCCAGGTAAAATAGTCTAATTTTTAAAGAAACTAATAAATAATATGAAACTAAACTCAAAGTAAGCAGGAGGAAATAAATACTAAAGTGGAAATAATAGAAATAGAAACTAGAAAGACAACAGAGAAAATCAGCAAACCAAAAATTGGTTATTTTGAAAGGTCAACAAAATTTATGAACTTCTGTCTATGCTGACCAAGAAAAAGAGAGAGAAGACTAAAATTACTAAAATCAAGAATGAAAGAAGATACATAACTATCAACCACAGAATAAAAGATTATATGAGAATACTATGAATAATTGTATGCCAACAAGTTATATAACCTAAATGAATTGAACAAATTATTAGAAAGAAACAAATTACTGACATGGACTCAGTATGAAGTAAAAAATCTGAACAGATCTCTAGAAAATAGTTTGCATTAGTAATCAGAAAACTTCCCACTAAGAAAAGTCTAGGCTCAAATGGTTTCACTGGTGAATTCTAGTTTATTAACACCAATTGTTTGCAAACACACTTCCCCATTGAAAAGGAGGAAACACTTCTATAATCATTCTATGAAGCCAATATTACTCTGATACTAAAAGTCACAGAAAGACATAGCAAGAAAACTACAGACTAATATACTTTATGAACATAAATGCAAAAAATTTTCAAAAAATTCAAACCAAAGAGTTATACACTATTATCAGGTGCAGTGTCTCCTAGGAATGCCAGGTTGGTTCAACATATGAAAATCTATCAATCAACATAATGCAATATATTAATAGAATAAAATAAAAAAGGATTATATGATTATCTAAATAGACACATGAAAAGCCTTTGACAAAACATATTAATCATTATAAAAAGACTCAGCAAACTAGAAATAGAAGGGAATTTACATAACCTGATAAAGACATCTATAAAAACCCAAAGCCAGCATTAAACCTAGCGGTGAAAGATTGGAAGCTTTCCCAGAAGATCAAGAATAAGACAAGGATATCTGTTCTTGCTACTTTTATTTAACATTATCCTGGAAGTTTTACCCTGGATAATTAGTTTAAAAAGAGAAAGGGGGGGGGGGCTGAATAAAAAGAAAGAAATCTGATGACTAGACTGAGAGGGAGTAATTAAAATTATCTCTATTATACATTGTATGATTTTACATAGAAAATCTAAAGGAAGCTACAAAAGATTATTAGAGATAATAAAGCAGCTCAGCAAATACATGTGATGTAAGATGAATACACAAAATCAATTGTATTTCTATACACTAGTAATGAATAATCTGAAAATAAATTAATATATCAATTTAAAAGGGAATAGAAAATAATAAAATACTTAGGAATAAAATTTTCAAAGGAAGTATAAGACCTATACACATAAAGCTATAAAATATTGTTGTAATAAATGAGGTAAGGCTTAAATAATGAAATGCTATCCCAACTTTAAGGATTAGAAGACATAAAATTTTTAAGATGGCATTTTTTCCCCAAATTAATATACAGTTTCAATGCAATTCTTATTTTTGCTGGTTTTTTTTTTAAGTTACCACAAACTAACCCTACAATTTACACATAAATACAAGGGACTCAGAATAGCTAAAATAACCTTAAAAAAAGAACAAAGAGCATTCACACTTTCTATTTAGAATTTTTTTGGTGCAGACAAGCTTTATTCAGCTCCTCCCTATGAGGGTCTGGTTTCCGAGTCCCACAGCAATAGCCGTTGGCTTCACACACCTCCGAGAGATCCCCGCCCACTGCCCGACAGTCTGGCCTCTCCCTGTCTGGGGCCGTCTATCAGCGCAATAGGGTGGTTCTGTTTTCCTTCCGAACAAGAAAGCCAGCCGCGCATTAGCTGTCCGCCCTCTCCGCGAGCAGGGAGCACACTGGTAGCGAACTCAGCCGGCCCTCTCTGTGCTCCACAAGCAAGCCGGCAGCGAACTCTGCGGCCACCTTTTCTCGCGCACAGTTCTCTGCACCTTCACAGTTCCTGAGGTTCAGCGCTCCTTCTCTCTCCTTCCCAGATGGTAGAGCCTCCCCTCAGCCAGCCGTCTGGCACCTCAGGGTGATGTTTCCCCTGTTTTTCAGTTCCAAACTCAAACTTGTTGTGGTAGGCTGCATTTGGGTGTCTGCCCTATGCTGCCATCTTGGTTTTTCTCCTTTTTTTTTTTTTTTTTTTTTTTTTAAATATATTTTATTGATGTTTTACAGAGAAGAAGGGAGAAGGATAGAGAGTTAGAAACATCGATGAGAGAGAAGCATCGATTAGTTGCCTCCTGCACACCCCCACTGGGGATGTGCCCGCAACCAAGTTACATGCCCTTGGTACATGACCGGAATTTAGGAATTGAACGTAGGACCTTTCAGTCCACAGGCGGATGCTCTATCCACTGAGCCAAACTGGTTTCGGCTTTGTTTCTATTTTGTTTGTTCATTTATTTTATTCTTTTAGATTTCATATATGAGTGAAATTATATGGCATTTGTATTTTTCTGTCTGGCTTATTTCACTTAGCATAATACCCTTTACATCCAACCTTGTTATAAATGGTAGGCTTCCAATTCTTTTAATGGCTGAATCATATTCAGTTATATATATGTACCATTTCTTTATTCATTAACCTATCAGTGGACACTTGGTTTGCTGCCATATATGGACTATTGTAAATAATGTTGTAATGAGCATAGAGGTTCATATATCTTTTTGAATTAGTGTTTTGGGTTTCTTCACATAAATATCCAGAAGTAAAATTGTTGGGTCATATGGTAGTTCTCTTTTTAATATTTTTTTGAGGAAACTTCATATTATTCACATAGTGGCTGCACCAATTTACAATCCCATCAGCAGTGTACAGGGTTCCCTTTCCTCCAGATCCTCACCAATACTTGTTTGTTAATTTATTGATAAAGCAACAGGTGGAGGTGATATCTCATTGTGGTTTTATTTGTACTTATCTGATAATTAGTGATATTGAACTTCTTTTCATATGCTTGTTGACCACCTGTATGTCTTTTTTGAAGAAATGTATAATCAGGTCCTCTGCCCCTTTTTAATAAGATTTTTTTTTGTGTGTAATAAGTTGTATGAATTTCTTATGTATTTTGAATATTAATCTCTTATTGGATGTATCATTGGCACATATCTTCTTTCATTCAGTAGACAGTCTTCTTATTTTGTTGATGGTTTCCTTCACTGCATAAAATCTTTTTAGTTTGATGTAGTCTCATTTGTTTATTTTTGTTTGTTTGCTTCCCTTGTTTGAGGAGACATATCCTCCCAAAATATTACAAAGAACAATGTCAAGGAGTTTACTGCCTATGTTTTATCTTAGAAGTTTTATGGTCTCACATGTAAATATTTAATCTATTTTGAGTTTATTTTCATACTAGTGGCTTGGTGCATGAAATTCATGCATGAGCGGGGGGTGGTGTCCCTCAGCCCGGCTTACACGCTTTCCAATTGGGACTCTTTGGGGGATGTCCGACTTCAGGGATTGGACCTAAACTGGCAATCAGACATCCCTCTCACAATCTGGGACCGCTGGCTCCTAAACACTCATCTGCCTGCCTGCCTGATTGCCCCCAACTGTCCCCCCTGCTGACCTGATTACCCCCAACTGCTTCCCCTGCTGGCCCGATTTCCCCCAACTGCCCCCCCCCCTTTGGTGGACTGCTCACCCCCAACTGCCCTCCCCTGCTGGCCTGATCATCCCTAACCACCTCTGTCAGAGATTACTTGTATGGTCAATTGATTTTTTGTTTCAAAGGAGGCAAGACTATATAATGAGGTAAAGATAGTCTCTTTGATAAATGATATTGGAAAAACTGGACAGATACATACAAAAAGAAATGGAAATGGATCACCAGACAAGTGGTCCACTTTCTCCTACCATATCTAGACTAATAAAAGTATAATATGCTAATTAGATCAGGATACCTTCTAAACAACCTCCCAGCCTGCTCTACGTGCAAATTAATTTGTTCTTTTGAACTTTTATCATATCTTGTAAAGGTAATGCACTCCACATGTGGCAGGTATTTGCTGAGTGCCTATTATGTCAGACATTTGGGAGGGGCAAAGATGAACACAGGCAGAAACCACACTAATTACATGCTATGTACAATTGTGATGATATGCATGATGAAAAACAGGGTACTTTGAGAATGAATAGCAGGATCTCACCTGGGCTGGCAGTTGGAGAAGGTTCTGAAGGGAGTATAGTTTATGCTGAGAGCAGGACCAGCAGGAGTACTTCAGGTGAAGCCGTGGTGGGAAGGGACTTTCTGGCAGAGAGAATGTCTGATGGGGCAAGAATTCCGGAGGAAGTGAAAGAAACTCCTGTAGCCCTGAGGGGTGCGGACAGGTGCTAGGGTGGGGGATAGAAAAGGAACGTTGGTGTGAAATTAAGGGGGGGAAATAGGCAGGGGGTCATTAAGTAGTCACTGAAAGTTTTTAAGCCCTGAGGTGTCTTGGTCAGATATGCTTTTTGAAAGTTATGCTCCTTTGCTTTCATGAAAGATCTACATTAGTACCTATTTACACACACACACACACACACACACACACACTCCAAAGAAGATTTTCACTTTCATGTGAAAAGGTAAAAATTGAAAATAACAGTCAGCATTTGTCTTCCGAGAGCCATGACGGAGGCAGTGGCACTCTGAGCAGGAGAGTGGCCTTGCCAGCAGCTCTTCCCTTTGGAGCCACACAGGGCATCTCAGCATCAGCTGCCAGAGCTTTGAGCTGTATCCATGAGTATCTGTGCTTTGTTTCAATTAATTTTGTGTATTTTTTGAAAAATGTGTCCTGAGTTTTCAAAAATGCCTAAGAGAGTTTGTAGTGTGTTATACATAGTGTAAAACTGGATGTAATTAAGTGTATTTTGGTATGACTTGGTAGGTTATTTTTTGGGTCAGGGAATGCTCAAATTTGTTCCATATAAATGACCGTAATGGTAATTGCTTCTTCACTTTGCACCATTTCATATTGTGGGGAAAACCAAACCACTACTCCGAGTGCAGTGTATAGAATGATTGGGGGAGCAGTAGCAAGTGAGTGGGCAGTTTAGACAGAGTGACAGAGACTTAGAGTGATTGTTCTGAAGAATAGTCAACTGAATTAAATTACAATCAGGAGATGAAGCCAACAAAAATGTTAATGGAGTGATAACAATTTATAGATACAGATAACATAAATACACAGGTAGCTTTACTAAAAAGAAAAAATCAACACAAAGCATTTATTAAAAAGAAAAAGAAAAAAAAAGAGCAAAAGACAAAAGGCAAAACAACAACCTAACTAATAAACCCAAGGATAAATTAAAACCAAATTCCCATCTGAAAAGCAAAAAGCCCAGGTATAATTATGGAATGCCTGGTATATTTTTAAGTACAATTTATCCTTTCAAAATAGACACTACAGTGTTTTCTAAAAAATTAACTTGCTCTTTATCAAATTATATAAGACTTGTCACATTATTTGTGTCTGTGTTGTACTTTGCAGTGGTTGGAGAGCAGTGATGTGTCTAATGAAGTTAGCCTAAAGAGAGTGCTGATTTGACAGGAACTCTGAGGCAGGCCTGGAAAGTTGTCGGTGCCCAGTGACAGGAATTCAGATGCTGTCCCAGCAAGGGTGTTCAGTGACAGGGCAGGCCAGTGGCAGGGTCAGCTGTGACTCTGCAGACAGACTCTCACACCCACAGTGTCTACAATACACATAGCTGCCGCCTGGACGCATTATAAAGGTGTCTTGGCAGAAGCAGTTTGGCTGTCTGAAATATGGCCTTCACACAATCCTTAGACTGCATTTTACAAGTTCATTTTCTAACACACAGACATGCTTTTATGACATCTGGAGCACTTTGCTGAATAACTTGATAGTGCACTGCTGACCAGACAGCACATTTCCAGATTTAGATTATAAGAGAAAAACAGCAACTGGTTCAGCGGCAGGTCAATGGATTCTTATTCTATAATTCCCTCACCGTCCTAGGCTACTTTGTCCCATGGGGATCAGTACTGTAAAGCTCATTTTGCAGAGATGGCCCTAGGTGTTTGCTTTTATGACTGTTGGCCATACTCTGGGAATGTGCTGTTATCGCATTGTAAGCATTATTCTTAATATCAGAAAGAAAACTGGGGAAGATGGCGGCCAGGTAAACACTTGTACGGGCTGCCTCCCATAACCATATCAGTACTGCAACGGGGGGATCTTACCTGAGACCTGAAAGGACCACAACTGTGGGGCCCCGACTGGCTTTGACACGTGGATTCCACAGAAAGGTTGGATTTTGCTGGGGATAACGCGGGGTGTCTGTGTCCCAACAGCGAAAGCGAAAGCGGCAGCTGCGCCTTGGCCACTGGGACCCTTGAAATCTGCGTCCACAGAAGCCCCCACTGTTGGGTCTGGCATGATTCGAGAGAGTGGACGGGGCTCCCCAAGGTTGCTACTAGTGGGGTTCTCTAGGGAACAACCCATTCTGATCCGACACGGTGGGAGAACATAGGAGTTGGAAAGCAGTCTGTTTGTAAGTGCGCGCAGACTCGCCCATCGCGCACCTAGGCTGGTTCCCCTGCAACACTTTGCTTCTGATTACAAAGGAGAGAGCACCCAGATTGGCTGACCCTAAGAGACAGCAGGGGAAAACTGCTTTTCTGGAAACTGAGAAGCAGAGCAGGGAGAAATCATCCAGGATTCAGCTCCGAGGCAAAAATAAAAAATAAAAATAAACAATAAACAAACAAACAAACAAACAAACTCCCCTGGCATTGAGTGCCACAGAAAAAGAAGGCTAGAGCAGCCAAAAAGATGGGACATCAATCCACATACACTGCCACCTAGGGTCTGGAGTACAAACTGACTGTGTTTATTATTAGTTTTATTTGATCAAAAACCAAGAAACTAAGGAATCTCCACTGAGGTGCAGCAGAATGCAGGGAACTGCAATAGGGTCTGGACTGAGAAACGGGCGTGTCAAATAGAATAACAGAAGTGAATGGCCTTCACAACTGCACACTTTTTTTGCTAAATTTATTTTTTTATTTTATTTTTTCTTTAAATTTTCATTTTTTGCATCTTTTACTTAAGAAACATTTTTTTCCCCCTTTTTTCCTCACTAGATTTTAACTTTTTAATTATTACATTTTTAGGTTCAATAAGCATTTTTACTACTGCTATTTTAATTTTTTAAGTGCCATTTTATTTTCTCTTTATTTTATATTGGAATTAGTGTTCTTCATTTTATTTTCATTTCTCCTTTAACATTGTTTAACCCTATCTCAACACGACCTTTACACCATCACTCTCTTTCTAACCTTCACCCTTTTGCTATCCTGTTTATCTTAACCCTTTCCTGCTTTAGATTTCCTTACTCTTTCTGTATCCCCGCTGCTAAAATTTCTACCCTACTTATATATCTAATTTCCAATCCCCTGTGCCAAGTGCATACACACCCCTCTCTGAGCTGTATTAACTAGCAAAAAATAAAAAATAAAAAAAATGTTTTCCTCACTGTTCTTTTGATGCTGTTTGGGGGATGATGATTATATTGTATTTTTATGCTTTTTAGTGAGAGTATTTTGCTTATTCTTTTGTTGTTGCTGTTGCTTGGTATTTTCTTATTTGATTGGTTTTTGTTCGTTGTTATTTTATTACTTCTGTTTTCCCTTCCTGTGCTGGAAATTAGGGGGTGTTGTAGATTGTAATATTCTCCAGGTACTGCTGACAGCATTTGTTGGGGTTAGTGGTTGTTCAATTGAAATTCTCTCCCCATATATATAGTTTATTCCCCCCCCCGCCTCTCTTTTTTCTTCTCTCTGTTTCCCAATTTCATTTTGACACCTTTTTCCTATCTTTTTCTTTTGCTCCCTCCCTCTTCTCTATTTACTCTTCCTCTTTCTCTCCTATTCCCTAATTTGCCTTTCCCTAGTGGTTACCTTTATTGGAGGTTATTAATATTGCAAATACATTTCTGTTCAGTGCCCTGTATGTTGTACCTGGTTGTGTTGTATTTTGTGCCTTTAAATCAACACAGGAGAGAGACATCCTGAAAAGAGAGACCATGGGGAGACAAAGAAACAGCCCACAAATGAAAGAAAAGCAGGCATCACCAGAAAAGGAAGTAAACGAGTTAGAGGCAAGCAACCTACCAGAGCAAGAATTCAGAGTACCGATCATAAGATGGCTAAAAAGAATGGAAGACAAATTAGACAATATGAGTAAGACCCAAGAGTAAATGAAGAAAAACCAAGAGGAAATGAAGATAACTCAAGAAGAAATGAAAAATGACATCGCTACTATGAAGAACTCAATAGAAAGCATCAAGAGCAGACTAGAAGAAGCAGAGGACCGCATCAGTGAGCTAGAAGACAAGATGGAAAAAAATACCCAATTAGAGCAGCTTCTAGAAAAAAAAAAATTAAAAAGCAGGAGGAGAGCCTACGGGAGCTTTGGGACAATGCAAAACAAAACAATATTCGAATAATAGGGGTTCCAGAAGGAAAGGAAACTGAGGTAGACATGGAAAACGTATTTCAAGAAATAATGACAGAAAACTTTCCGAGATAGAGAAGAAAAAACCCACACAAATCCAAGATGCTCTCAGAGTCCCAAGCAAAACGAATCCTGGAAGACCGACGCCAAGGCACATTATAATTAAATTGGCAAACACCAACGACAAAGTAAGAATCTTAAAAGCAGACAGAGAGAGACAGAAAGTTATATGTAAAGGAACCCCCATTAGACTAACAACTGATTTCTCCACAGAAACTTATCAGGCCAGAAGGGAATGGGATGAAATATACAAAGTCATGCAAAGGAAGGGTCTGAATCCAAGAATACTGTACCCAGCAAGGCTATCGATCAAAATTGAAGGGGAAATCAGGAGCTTCACAGACAAAAAAATACTAAAGGAATTTATCTCCACCAAACCAGCAATGCAAGAAATGCTAAAGGGTCTACTGTAAAATAAAGAAATAGGAAGAGAAGAAGGAACATGGGGTATAGAATAAAAATGGCGTCAAATGAGTACCTATCATTAATAACTTTAAATGTAAATGGTTTAAATGCTCCAATCAAAAGACATAGGGTAACAGATTGGATAAGAAAACAAGACCCATACACCTGTTGTCTACAAGAAACCCACCTCAGAAAAAAAGATGCACACAGACTGACGGTGAAGGGATGGAAAAAGGTTTTCCAGGCAAATGGAAATGAAAAAAAAAGCTGGGGTAGCAATACTTATATCTGACAAATTAGATCTCAGAGTGAAGCGCATAACAAGAGATAATGAAGGCCACTTCATAATACTAAAGGGAGCAATCCAACAAGAAGAAATAACCCTGATAAATATATAAGCACCCAATACAGGAGCACCCAAATACATAAAAAAAAAAAAAAAAAAAAAAAACCTGCTGGAGGATATTAAGGGAGAGATTAATAGCAATAAAATCATAGTAGGAGATTTTAATACCCCACTGTCATCCTTCGACAAATCATCTAAACAAAAAATCAGCAAAGAAATATCAATCCTAAACGACTCACTAGACCAGATGGAATTAATCAACATTTTCAGAACATTCCACCCCAAAGCCCCAGAATACACATTCTTTTCAAGTGCACATGGGACATTCTCAAAGATAGACCACATTTTGGGACATAGGCAAAGTCTCTTCAAATTCAAGAAGATAGAAATCATATCAAGCATCTTCTCAGATCATAATGGCATAAAACTGGAAATTAACTACAATAAAAATAATCCAAAGAAATCAAACACATGGAGACTAAACAGCATGCTATTAAACAAGGACTGGGTTACCAGAGAAATCAAGGAAGAAATTAAAAACATCCTGGAAACAAATGACAATGAAAACACAACAATCCAAAATCTATGGGACACAGCAAAAGCAGTGTTGAGAGGGAAGTTCATATCCTTACAAGCCTATTGCAAAAAACAAGAAAAAATGGTAACAAATGATCTAGCTCTACAACTCAAAGAGTTAGAGAAAGAGCAACAAGAAAAGCCCAGCATAAGCAGAGGGAAGGAAATAACAAAAATAAGAGCAGAGATAAATGACATAGAGACCAAAGAAATAATACATAAGATCAACAAAACCAAGAGCTGGTTCTTTGAAAGGATAAACAAGATAGATGAACCTCTAGCCAGGCTAACCAAGAAACAAAGAGAGAGGACCCAAATAAACAAAATCAGAAACAAAAGAGGTGAAATAACAACAGACCCCGCCGAAATACAAAGGATTGTTACAAAATACTACGAAAAACTCTATTCCAACAAACTGAACAACCTGGAGGAAATGGACATATTACTAGAAAAATACAAACTTCCAAAACTCAATCAGAAGGAATCTATAAATCTCAATAGAAGAGTAACTTGGGAAGAAATTGAAACAGTCATCAAAAAGCTTTCAGCAAACAAAAGCCCAGGGCCAGATGGCTTCACAGGAGAGTTTTACGAAACATTCAAGGAAGAACTAAAACCTATCCTCCTCAGACTATTCCAAAAAATCCAAGAGAAAGGAACACTTCCAAACTCCTTTTATGAAGCCAGCATTACCCTAATACCAAAACCAGATAAAGACAACTCAATGAAAGAGAATTACAGGCTAATATCCCTTATGAACATAGATGCCAAAATCCTCAACAAAATTTTAGCAAATCAGCTCCAGCAGAGCAACACAAAGATCATACACCACGACCAAGTACGATTTATTCCGGGAATGCAAGGATGGTACAATATCTGCAAATCAATAAACGTGATACATCACATAAACAAGTTGAAAGATAAAAATCATATAGTCATATCAATTGATGCAGAAAAAGCATTTGATAAAATCCAACACCCTTTCCTGATAAAAACTCTCAACAAGGTGGGAGTACAAGGATCATACCTCAACATAATAAAAGCTATATATGATAAACCCACAGCCAACATTATACTCAATGGGCAAAAACTAAAACTATTCCCTCTAAGAACAGGAACAGTGTGAGAGATGCCCACTCTCACCACTCCTGTTTGACATAGTACTGGAAGTACTAGCCATTGCAATTAGACAAGAAGAGGAAATAAAAGGCATTCAAATTGGAAAAGAAGAAGTAAAGTTATCCTTATTTGCAGATGACATGATATTGTACATAAAAAACCGAAAAGACTCCATTAAAAAACTAATTGACTCAATAAATGAATTTGGCAATGTAGCAGGATACAAAATTAACGCCAAGAAATCTATGGCATTTCTACACACCAATAGTGAACTTGCAGAAACAGAGACTAAAAAGGCAATCCCATTTACCATCGCACCAAAAAAATTAAGATACCTTGGAATAAACTTAACTAAGGAGGTAAAAGACCTATACATGGAAAACTACACGATACTGAAAAAAGAGATGGAGGAAGATGTAAACAGATGGAAGAACATGACATGTTCATGTATTAGTAGAATCAACATCATCAAAATGTCCATACTTCCCAAAGCAATCTATAGGTTCGATGCACTCCCAATTAAAATACCAATGGCATATTTCACTGACCTAGAAAAAACTCTTCAAAAGTTCATTTGGAACAACAAAAGACCCCGAATAGGCACAGCAATCCTGAGAAAGAAGAGTAAAGTAGGAGGGATCTCAATACCAGACTTCAAGCTGTATTGCAAAGCCACTGTTCTCAAAACAGCCTGGTACTGGCACAAGAACAGACATATAGATCAATGGAATAGAATTGAGAACCCAGATATCAACGCAAATCACTATGCTCAGTTAATATTTGATAAAGGAGGCACGAACATACAATGGAGTCAAGACAGTCTCTTCAATAAATGGTGTTGGGAAAATTGGACAGATACATGCAAAAGAATGAAACTGGATCACCAACTTACACCATACACAAAAATAAACTCAAAATGGATACAGGACTTAAACATCAGAAGGGAAACCATAAAAATACTAGAGGCATCCACAGGCAGCAAAATCTCAGACATATGCCAAAAGAACTTCTTCACTGATACTTCCCCTAGGGCAATGGAAGCTAAAGAGAAAATAAACAAATGGGATTACATCAAAATAAAAAGCTTTTTTACTGTAAAGGAAACCATCAACAAAACAACAAGAAAGCCCTCTGTATGGGAGAACATATTTGCAAATGTTATCACTGATAAAAGTTTAATCTCCAACATCTACAGACAGCTTATACAACTTAATAAAAGGAAGATAAATGACCCAATTAAAAAATGGGCAATGGATCTAAATAGAATATTCTCAAAAGAAGACAGAAGGAAGGCTAAGAGGCACATGAAAACATGCTCAAAGTCACTAATTATCCGAGAAATGCAAATCAAAACAACAATGCGGTACCATCTCACACCTGTCAGAATGGCCAACATCAACAAATCAACAAACGACAAGTGTTGGCGAGGTTGCAGAGAAAAAGGAACCATCGTGCACTGCTGGTGGGAATGCAGACTGGTTCAACCACTGTGGAGAACAGTGTGGAGCTTCCTCAAAAAACTGAAAATGGAACTCCCATTTGACCCAGTAATCCCACTCCTAGGAATATATCCCAAGAAGCTAGAAACATCAATCAGAAAGGATATAAGCACCCCTATGTTCATAGCAGCACAATTTACAATAGCTAGGATTTGGAAACAGCCTAGGTGCCCATCAGCAGATGATTGGATCAAAAAACTAAGGTACATTTATACAATGGAATATTATGCTGCCATAAAAAAGAAAAAATTCTCATCGTTTGCAGCAACCTGGATGGATTTGGAGAACATCATGCTGAGTGAAACAAGCCAGTCAATGAAAGAGAGACACCACATGACCTCACTTATTTATGGATGATAAAGAACATTATAAACTGAAGAACCAAAAGAGATATAGAGATAGTAAAGCAACAAGCAGACTGTCAAATTACAGCGGGGAGGTTGGGGAGGTCTGGGGGAGATAAGAGATCAACTGAAGGACTTGTATACATGCATATAAGTACAACCAATGGACACAAAACTCTGGGGAGGGAGAGTATGTATGGGAGGGAGGGGTATTGGTATATGTACAAAAATAATAATTTAATAAAATAATATATTAAAAAAAAGAAAGAGAAAACTGGAAGGCGTGTCAAGAACTGGCATGCTAAAACTGTGAAAGGATTGCCAATAGGAGGTCTTGTTATTTTCTGAGCATTTGTGAGCTGTAGGCGCTAAGTGCAGCTGGTATAAAACAGAGATGCTGAGAGACATTAACCAATGCTTATTGATTCTACTTCAAACTGTGTGCATCCTACGTGTTTTAGGTTCTTATTTGATATTGGGATAATTTGGAGAGGGCAAAATGATGTTCACTGACAAAATAACTTTCTGAAAGACTCAAGCGTTCATACATTATTCCACTGGATCAAAGACTCAGAACTTTTCAAATTATGACCATATTTATCATTTAAAGTTTTTGTCCAATTTTACTTTTAAGAATGAGGCAGGGTAATATAGCTCTATTACAAAGAGGAATGAAAGAGGATTAAAAATTATAGTAGGATTAAACCTTACTTTTAAATGGTGGGTGCTAGCAAATTTGCTCTCAATGAGAACAAAAATTTAAAAACATTTGTAGTGCACATGCCAGGCATTGCTTGACCACCCACAGTCCCTTAATAATTACATTGTATACTGCACAATATCACTTTGTCTGTCCCGGCCTTGTAGGCTCTTGACTTCACATCCAGGGATGTCTGCAGCCTGACTGACTAGTCACCAGCACCTGTGTATACTGGCCCACAACGATATTGTGGGTCCTTCAGAATTAGAAGATGGTGGACTGATGCTTAGGTCAGCTTGCTATAAAGGTCTTGTGCTGGTCTTTGAGCCAAAGCAGCAGTTTTGGTCAGGTGGAAGATGAAGTTACACGGGATGAAACTAACATGTCAAGAGGTAGAGATATGATTAAGGAGAGAAGGAAGAGAGTAACTACGTAAGATTGATAATTTCTGAGACAGGTCCAGTTCACTTGTCTTTTAAATACTGTAAATATAATTTTTCCTTGAGTTAACCGAATAATGCTTAATCTTTACTACAGAAGAGAAATTATCCTTATCAGTGCCATTTTGCCTGGTAAAACCAGCACCGGGAGGGATAAATCCAACTGGGGATCAAGCATAGGTATGAAGTTTGGTTTTAAGTAAGGGAGAATTTTAAAGATTGCCACTTCCTTCTTCAGTTTTGGCTACTTTGGAGACAGCCAACATTATTTCTATTTATCCAAGACATATTTGCCTTCATATAAGTTTTGTCTCTCTGGTAAGATTTCCTTAAAAGAAATACTATAACCATTGTAGCTTACACTTAGGCTTTCACAAAGCAAAACAACTCCACAAAACATACCTGTATCTTCTGAGGTTGAATTGAAAAAAAGGAGGAGGTTGTGAAACCAAGCCACGGCTGTGACCAGGTGCCTGATGATTAAGATGGGACCCATGTAGGAGTTGAGTCAGTAATAACATGCCTCTTGCTGCAGCTCAAGTTGCATGCAAACCCCCACACTTTTTAGCAAATATTATTTTGAATGTCAAAGTGCACAGAACTGTTCTCTAGGCTTGGGCTAAATTTGACTCTGTGGGAGAATAAACCTAGGATTCCAAATGTGGTGATCCCAACAGAGTATGTGATGCAAGACCAATTTTCCACTTGTGCCGGGTGGGTTGTCCAAATCTCCTGCAGAAATGAGAGATGCCAGACGTAGTGTTGACTTGCCTCAAACATAAGGTAGTAATTTAGGTTTTATTTTAAATAGGCATTAGAGTCTGGGTAAGCCAGAATTTTAATTTAGGAAGGAGCCTGGGAGAGAGGCAGAAGACAGGAATTAGGTGGCCTTGTGATGAAGGGTGGGGAGTGGAGGAGTGAGGCCTCATGTGCTCTAGTCAAGTTCTGGAAGAGTTCCTTTGTGATAAACTAAAGGCAAACTCTAAGTCTGTGTCTTAATGTGATTCTATAGACAGATCTAAAGGAGATTCTGGGTGTTGTTATTTGGAGTAGCAGTTTCTTTCTTTAATGTGCAGATGATTGAGTAAACTTGAATGATTAAAACATTATAAGATGACTGAGGTGTTTAAACATTGACCCAATTTTAGCAGTGACTTATTCAGGGTGGCCTGGGAAAAGAGGGCTTAGGCAGTAGCCTGTCAGAAATAGGTCAGAAGGATTTCTCCCAGCTCTTTTCAGGCAGACACAAGGGGCTTTTGAATTTTGCAAAGCCCAGATGTTGCATGAAGAATTCTCTTCCAAAATGCTTCTCTAAGCAACTTACTCTTGGTTCAAATTGGTGCTGTGATGAGGATGTAGTGTATTCATTCAATAAATATTTATTGAGCATATACATTATACAAACTATCCTGTAGATGACTGAGAACACAGCAGAGAATAAAATGTCTGTTCTCATGGAGCTTACTTATTAGTGCAGGAAAGCCCGAGTTCAAATCTTGATTCCATTAGATATTACCTTATTGAGTTACATAGCCTTCAATAACTTAACCTTTCTATGCCTTTGGTATCTATGTCTACAAAATGGGATGACAAAATTGTACTTACCTCATAAGGTTGTTTTGAGGATTAAATGATGATATACATGTGTAGAGCTTACAACAGTGGATGCATTTTAGTTAATATTTGTTAACTAAATATTAACAATTATATATCAAACTAAGGGCCTGGTACATGAAATTTATGCACTGGGGTTGGCGGGTCCCTCAGCCCAACCTGACCCCTCTCACATATTGGGAGCCCTCAGAGGATGTCCTACTAATGGCTTAGTTTCGCTCCCCACAGGACCTAAGCTGCAGTCTGGCCTTCCTTTGTGGGAAGCGACCTGGCTGATCAGGGGAAAGCACCAGCCCCATCACTCCACTGCTATAGTCACCACAGCCACCAAGCTGTTCTCATCAACACAGACTCCGTCCCTTCACCATGAAAAAATGACAACTTTCTTTAGGCATTTTTAAGATGTGTCTTTCATAGGATATGACATTTCTTTCATCTGGCTTGCATAGTTTCTGTTGAGAAATCAGCTGATAATCGTATGGGTGCTCCCTTGTAGGTAACTGTTTTTCTCTTGGTGCTTTTAATATTCTCTCTCTGTCTTTTGCTCTTAGCATTTTAATTATGATGTGTCTTGGTGTGGTCCTCTTTTAATTCCTTTTGTTTGGGGTTCTCTGCACTTCCTGGATTTGTAAGTTTATTTCTTTACCAGGTGGGGGAAGTTTTCTGTCATTTTTTCAAATAGGTTTTCAATATCTTGTTCTTTTCTTCTGGAACCCCATAATTCAGATGTTGGTATACTTGAAGTTGTCCCAGAGCTCCTACATTATCTTCATATTTTTGGGTTCTTTTTTTTTCTTTTTTCTTTTCTGGTTGGTTTTTTTTTTCTTTTTTTTTTCTTTTTTTCTTTTCTTCTTCTTTGTATTTCAAATCTTTGACTTGATTCTTGTGATCCTCTAGTCTGCTGTTGGATCTTTGTATATTATTTTTTATTTCAGTCAGTGTATATTTAATTTCCACTTGGTCCTTTTTCATATCCTTGAGGGTATCACTAAATTTATCAGCCTTTTCTAGGAAATTCTTGAAAAACCTTATAACCATGGTTTTGAACTCTATATCTAGTCATTTGTTTTCCTCCATTTCTTTCACATGTGTCCTGTTTCTTTGTCTCTGCATTTTGGCTGCTTCCCTGAGTTGATAGAGTGGCTTTGGGAGCTAGGTGTCCTATAGGGCCCAGTGGCTCAGCCTCTCCAGTTACCTGAGGTGGACACTCTTGGTGTACCCTTTTGTGGGTTGTGTGCAGTCTTGTTGTAGTTAAGCTTTGATTGTTGTTGGTATCACTATGGACAATTGACCTCCAAGCTAATTGGCTGTGAGGATCAGCTTTGTTTACTATGGAAGAACTTCTGTGCTGGAGACACCCTTATGAGACAAAGCTTCAGTGGGACTTTGGTGTTCACTAAGTCTGCCCCTGAGTGTGTCCCTTATGTATCTGAGGAGTTATAATCTGGATGGTCCCACTCTGACCCCGGGTACACTGGCTCTTGGATCTCCAAGGATGTGCTAATTTAGCCTCTGCCTGAGGTCACCCAGCAGGATCTATGGAGATACCTGCAGATTCCTCCTCTTTGTTTGGGTTTTGGAGGTGCCCCAAGATGAGGCCAGTTGTGAAGCAATGCAAGCTGTTGTGGAGCGTTGGGCCTTCTTTTGGATGTTCTGGGTCTCTCTGACTCAGCTGTAGGTAAGTTTAAAATTCAAAGGACCATGCCATTCATATACAAAAGCCCCTCACTTCAGCTTGGATGGGGCAATGTCTCATGGCAGAGCAAACAGTTATGGCTACATGGGGCAGGATCACAGGGTGAGGCAAACAGCCCTGCCATAAGAGGCCCCTGGTTCTCAGTGTCCTGCAGTAATCACTGCAAGCTTCTCTGAGAGAAAGCCACCCTCGAGTTTCACCTGATGCCAGACAGTCCAAATTCTCCCTATATGAGTCTGGGTCCCCAAAGTCTCATCCGGAACTGGGGTTCAGAGCAGTTGGGAGCTTTTCTCTCCATCCTGATTGAGAAAGCCTGCCACATACTCAGTTGCCAGTCCTCTCAGCGTGTGTGTCTCTGTACCTGCGCCTTCCAAAGCTCCTGTAAGTCTCAGTGTGCCTTTATCTTTCCTTCTAGTTGTAGAATTTCCACTCAGCCAGCCTTCCTGTGGTTCTGGATGATGTTCATTTTGTCTTTTAGTTGTAGTTTTGAAATTGTTGTGCGAGGCAGCAGTTTAGGTGTTTACATATGCAGCCATTTTGGTTTCTGATAACTCAGTTTTTATATGAATCTTGAGAATCCTGTGATTTCAAGTCCTAGTGTTAATATAAATCAGGCTTCTTGAGCTGATGAGTTACTTCACTGCCTCCTAGTAAAATTTCTTTATGTACAAAATAGAGGAAGGACTAACCTTTGGTTAAAGCAGTAGGACTATATGAAACATTTCTATACTAATGTGAGCCCACATGGCTAGGATACTTGTAATACTGTGTAGTAGATAACAAAGCATACATATATTGTTTCAAGGTAATATTTCACATACCTGAAGTAGATTCTGATGAATAATATCAGTTCTGTTATGTTTAGAGACATGACATTCTTTAAAAAGGAAGCCATTTGTTCATCCCAGATGCTTCTAGTTGTTATGGACTGCTCCTTTGAAATCTCCAAATATGGTTTTGGAGAAAATGGGTACATGGTATTTGGAGCAAAAACTTTTTGGAACAAACAAAATGCTGTGTTACTGATGAAAATGTTATATTGGGTCTCATGGCAATTCATTTATTGCTTTCTTGACCCTGTGTCACACAGGGAGTGTCAAAACCACATGGTGCTTCTGAGCCCTACAATTTTTGCAGTTAAGTCTCTGATTTAGTTGGCAGATGTTAAAACACAGACATAGTAGACTAACTCCCCAGAGACAACACAGATGCAAAACTGAAAAGTGCATTTATTCCAGCTTGGGGAGTTATTATATTGATGATCCAAATTTTCCCTACTGATAACCCTTACTTCCTCCCCCCACCCCCCCGCCCAGTAACCTAATATGGTTTATGTTAGAGGAAATGAGTCTCTTTTTTCTGATTAATTCAGCTTCCCATCCATATTCCTATAAAAATGTGCAGATCTGGAGCTCAGGAGACCATGGGAATATGAACAATAATAATGGGCTCAAGTCTCTTTCATGGTCAGCACAGCTCTGACTGAGCAACTTTTGGCTCTCAGGAGGAAAAAAAAAGAAATCTTAGATCTCTTAGTGTTCATCTAGTCATTTTATGGACAAGGAAATATGAGGCCCACAGTGATTTCCTCTTAGTCACAGATTGGACTAGCAGAACCAGTGCTGGAACCAGGTCTCCTAATTCCCAATTGGGTCTTTTTACATTGGGTCCTGCATCCTCTGTCTGTCCTTCAGATCTCGTATCAGGTGTCCCCTTGAGACTGGTGTTGCACAATGGAGGTTGGGGAAGAGTCTCTGGTTCTGTCCTATGTTGAGCATGCTTCATCTCAACCCATTTTCTTTTGGGAAATGATAGCCATACACATGGTTAGATACTTTGACTATAGACATAGTTCAAATCTGTGAGTTGATAAATGAAGGTACTGAAGTTCAAAGAGAAAACATGACTTGCTCAAGTTTCCACAACTGGCCAAGAAAACAATTAAATATTTATCAAGCACTAACAATAGGCTAAGCCTATGGAACCTGCTGGGGATTTGAACAAGAATAAAACAGATGTGGTTTTTATCCTAGAAGAACTTACCTTCCAGTAACAAGATAGAGAGAAAACAGAGTGGAATTTTTATGAAGGGGGTGTGTAGGGTCCAGTTGGAGAATTAAACCTGGTCTTACATAATGTTAGTGGGGTTAAAAGCTAGGGAAACATGCATTTACTACATCACTACAGAGCCCATTGACATTAAAAGGATAAAATCTAGATGATCTTGTGTTTGGTGATGACTTTTAGCTATGACACCAAAGGCATGATCCATGAAAGAAATAATTGATCCTCTAGACTTCATTAAAACTAGAAATTTCTGCTCTGTGAAAACACACTGTAAAGAGAATTAAGACATGCCACACAATGGAAGAAAATATTTGCAAAAGACATATCTGATAAAGAACTGTTAATCAACATATACAAAGAACTCTCAAAACTTAACAACAGGATAACAAACCAGACTTACAAATGGATCAAAGACCTCAACAGACATCTCACAAAAGATATACAGATGGCAGATAAGCATATAAAAAGATGCTCCACACCCTAAGTCATCAGAGAAATGCAAGTGAAAAGAAGATATCACTACATACATATTATTAGAATGGCCAAAATCCAAAGCACTGACAACAAATGCTGACTGACAACGATGTGGAGCAATAGGAACTCTCAGTCATTGCTGGTGTGGTTCAGCCACTTGGAAGACAGTCTGACAGTTTCTTAAAAAAATAAACACACTCTTACCATACTATCCAGAAATCATGCTTTTTAGTATTTACTCAAAGGAAATGAGAACTTATGTCCACACAAAAATCTGAACATGAATATTTATAGCAGCTTTATTTATAATTGCCAAATTTGGATGCAACCATGATGTCCTCAGTAGATGAATGGATAAACAAACTATGGTACAACCATACAATGGAATATTATTCAGCACTAAAAAGAAATGGGTTATCAAGCCACGAAAAGACATCATGCATATTACGAAGTGAAAGAAACCAACCTGAGAGTTACATATGCTATGATTCCAATGTATAACATTATGAAAAAGGCAAGACTATGAAGACAATAAAAAAAAGTCAATGATTATCATGGGTTAGGGAGTGAAAGGGGGGTGAATAGGTGAAACACACAGGATTTTTAGGCAATGAAAATACTCTGTATTAGTGGTATATAAATGCCATTCCACATTTGTCAAAACCATAGAATGTACAACACCAAGAGTGAACCCTAATTTAAATATGAACTCTGAGTGATGATGTGTTAATATAGGTATATGGATTATAATAAATGTATCATTGCAACGGAAAATGTTGATAATGGGAGAGGCATTGCATGTATGGGGGCATGGAAATCTCTTCCACTCAATTTTGCTATGAACCTAAAACTACTCTAAAAATTGAAATCTTATAAAAACCTCACAAATTAGTGTCAGTGTTTAAAAAATATTAATTAAATTTATAGGGGTAGCAGTGGTTAATGGCATGTAAGTTGTAGGTGTATATTTCTATAATACAACATCTGTATATTGCATTGTATAACTGAGAGTTGAGTCTCCTTCTCTCACCATATACTTGACCCCCTTTTTCCTTTTTATTCTCTCACTGCTCATTCTCCCCTCTAGTAATCACCATTGTCTTTGAGTTTGCTTGTTTGTTCATTTTTAAAAAATATATATTTTATTGATTTTTTACAGAGAGGAAGAGAGAAGGGTAGAGAGTTAGAAACATTGATGAGAGAGAATCATCGATCAGCTGCCTTTTGCACACCCTCTACTGGGGATGTGCCCGCAACCAAGGTACATGCTCTTGACCGGAATTGAACCGGAGACCTTACAGTCTGCAGGTCGATGCTCTATCCACTGAGCCTAACCGGTTTTGGCATTGTTTGTTCATTTGTTGCTTTCCTTTAATAACCCACATGCGAGTAAATTATATGATTCTTGTCCTTTGTTGTCTGATATTTCACTTAGCATGATAGTCTCAAGATCCATCGATATTGTTGCAAATGTCAATATTGCATCATTATTTTATGGCTGAGTAGTATTTCACAGCACATATATACCACATCTTCTTTATCTAATAATCTGTCAAAGGATTCTTAGGTTGTTTTCCGTGTATTGATTATTATAAATAATAGTGCAGTGAACATTGGGTACATATATCTTTATGAATAAATGTTTTCATAATATTCAGGTAGATGCCCAGAAGAAGGATTGGTAGATCATATGGTAGTTCTATTCTTAATTTTGTTTTCTATATTGGCTGTACCAATTTACATTCTCACCTACAGTGTGGAGGAGTCCCTTTTCTCCATGTCCTTTCCAACATTTGTTATTTTCTATCTTTGACAGTAAACATTCTAACAGGTATAATGTGGCATCTCATCATGGTTTTGATTTGTATTTCCCTTATAGCTACAACTTCATGTTAAGCATCTTTTCACATATCTATTGGCCATCTGCATGTCTTCTTGGGAAGAGAGTTCAGGTCCTCTGCTCATATTTTAATTGGATTACTTTGTGGTTGTTAAGTTGTATGAGTTCTTTGTATAGTTAGCCCCTTTATTGAAAGTATCATTTACAAATATCTTCTTCCATTTGGTTGGTTGCTTTTTTGTTTTATTGCAGGTTTGCTGTGCAGAATCTTTTTAATTTGATATAGCTCTATTTGTTTATTTTTACTTTTAATTCTTTTGCATTTGGAGTCAAATTCACAAAAACACCTCTGAGACCAAGGTCCATAAGTTTAGTATCTGGTTTTTTTTTGTTTTTGTTTTTTTTGTTTTTCCTATGTGTTTTATTGTTTCAGATCTTATATTCAATCTTTAATCCATTTTGAGTTATTTTTTTTGTGTATGGTGTCAGATAGCAGTGTTATTTCATTCTTTTGTATTTGTTTTTTTATTTTTTTATTTTTTTATTTTTTTAAAAAAATATTCCTAATACCATTTATTAAAGAGGCTTTCATTTCTCCTTTGTATTTTTTGGCTCCTTTTTTGGAAATTAGTTGCCCATGTTTGTATGGGTTTATTTCTAAGCTTTCAATTTTATTCCATTGGTCTCTTGTGTATATTTTTCTGTCAGTACTTTACTGTTTTGATAATTGCACCTTTGTAGTTTAATTTGAAGTCAGGGAGTGCGATACCTTCTGCTTTGTTCTTTTTTCTCAGAATTGCTTTGGTTATTCAGGGTCTTTTGTGGTTTCATGCAAATTTGAAGATTAGTTTGTTCTATTTCTTTGAAAAATGCTATTGGGATTTTGAGGGGATTATGTTAAATCTGTATATTGCTGTAGGTAATATGACCATTTTAACTATGTTAATTCTGATCTATGAACATGGAATATATTTCTATTTCTTTGTGTTTTCTTTAATTTCTTTCAACATTATCTTATAATTTTCAGTGAATAAATCTTTCACTTTTTTTGTTAAGATTTATTCATAAGTATTTTATCTTTTTGTTGCAATTTCAAATGAGATTTTTTAAAATTTCTTTTCCTGATATTTTATTATCCTATCTAATAAAAGAGTAATATGCAAATTGACCACACATTCGCTACATCCACAGCCATGCCCACAAACCACACCCTCAAGCCAATCATTAGCAAATATGCAAATAAACCCAACCAAGATGGCTGCGGCCACAGAGAGCAGGAGGGAGGCTTGGGTTTCCACAGCAATGGAGGAAGCCAAGCTTTCCATCTGCCCTTGCTGGCCTAGGCCTCCACTCAAGGCTACAAAGTTTCAATTATAGAAGGTAAATAAATCCAAACTGAAATGGCAGCAGCCACGGAGCTGGAAAGAGTGGGAAGCTAGAGTTTCCCCTGGCGATGGAGGGAGCCAAGCTTCTGCAGCCCTGGCTAACCACGGGCTCCACCCCAGGCTACAAAGTTTTAATTGTAGATTAGAAGATACATAAATTCCTACAGCAATGGCTGCCACCACAAAGCAAGCAGGAGGCTTGGCTCCACTCCAGGCTACAAAATTTCAATTGTAGAAGATAAATAAATCCTAGATACCAGGGCCTCCCTTGGGTCACCAAGGGGTGAGGTCAGCTTGCAAACCACCACAGGCCCCTCACCCAGGCCACCCCACCCTGATCTGGAACACTCTTCATGGCAAACCAGCTGGCCCCTACCCATGCACCAGGCCTCTGTCCGATCTAATAAAAGAGTAATATGCAGATTGACCATTACTCCAACACACAAGATGGCTGCCTTCATGTGGTCAAAGATCCTGCCCCCATGTGGACACAAGATGGCCACCACAAGATGGCCAGAAGGGGAGGGTAGTTGGGAGGCATCAGGCCTGTAATGGAGGGCAGTTGTGGGTAATTAGGCCAGCAAGGGAGGGCAGTTGGGGTCAATCAAGGGACCAGGCTTGCAAGGGAGGGCAGTTGGGGGCAATCAAGCCATTAGGGGAGGGCAGTAAGGGGTGACCAGGCTGGCAGAGGAGGGAAGTTGGGGGTGACTGGGCTTGCAGGGAAGGGCAGTTGGGCGGGACCCAGGCCTGCAGGGGAGAACAATTGGGGGGCGACCAGGCCTGCAGGGGAGGGCAGTTAGGGGTGATTAGGCCTGAAGGGGAGGGCAGTTAGGGGCTAACAGGCTGGCAGGGGATCAGTTAGACATCAATCTGGCTGGCAGGAGAGTAGTTAGAGGGTGATTTGGCTGGCAGGCAGAATCAGTTAGGGGCAATCAGGAAGGCAGGCAAATGAGTAGCTAGAAGCCAGCAGTCTTGGATTGTGCACTTGAGAAAAATGTATACTCTGTCATTTTGGTATAGAAAGCTTTGTAAATGTTGATTATGTCCATTTGGTCTAATGTGTCATTTAAGACTGATATTTTTTCATTGATTTTCTGTTTGGTTGATCTATAGGGAAAGATCTGCTTTTATACCCTATTTATATATTTGGATCCATTTTTAAGAATTTTCTTTTATGTAAGGTGTTGTGGTACTTTTCCGACACTTTCTATCATTACCCTATTTATTAAATTGAAGCATCTGTTCAAATTATGGCCTCCCTTAGGCCACTGTAGGAGAAACTGAGGTAGGGGTGAGTTGGTTTTTAGGGATCACAGGGAAACTAAGATTCAGTACACTCCTCAGGGAGAAGAAATTAAAGAGTTAGACAAAAGTCCTGGAAAAGCATTCAGAGTTAACTATTCTTTGTCTTTCTAGTTCATTGTCTAGCATATGTATAAGTAGTGAATAGACACTTGTTCAATGCATGAAGACAGTAGAAATAGTTTCTGTGTGATTAATCTTATGGTTATAGTTTTGTTATTCTGACTATGTATGGGTGGTATGTTGAAGGAAAACCCAGAAGGCTGGGATTCTAGTCCTAGTTTTGTCACTCAGTTCTGTGACATTGGCCTGGACACTTTGACTTCTGTGAGCTGGTTTTCTACTTATAAAATGGGGACAATGAAGCTGTGTGTGTGTGTGTGTGTGTGTGTGTGTGTGTGTGTGTGTGTGTTTACTCCCATAGTTGTTGTTTGCATTAAATGAGATAAAGGAAATGAAAATGATTGAAAACTGCCTGGCCAGTGTATTAATAGCTCAGTGGTTGAGTGTCGACCTATGAACCAAGAGGTCACTAGTTTAATTCCCAGTCAGGGCACATGCCTGGGTTGAGGGCTCAATCCAGTAGGGGACATGTAGAAGGCAGACAGACGATCGATGATTCTCATCACTGATGTTTCTGTCTCTCTTTTTCTCTTCCTCTCTCTGAATTAAAAAAAAAACAACCAACCAACCAAACAAAAAGAAAATGATTTAAAAATGCTAAAGTGCTCTACAAATACAGAGTACAATCATTTTGAAAGCACTTGACATTGTAGAGAATTGCATGAATTAAATGTATTGATTAAACATGCATCTCATTAGGTAAAAACTGAAAGTAAAACTTATATACTTTAGGATGTGAAAATAAACTCAGCAACTTGTGTAACACTAATCTCAAGAAACACGATATTAATTTCAAGTAGGAAATTTGTTAAAAGCAAATAAAACAAAACTGAGATGTGAAAAATGTTCTACACTTTTGATGTTCAGCATTTTTACAGTTCTCCCTAAGCAATTTATTTAGGGTTACAATCCAGCCATATCCATGAACAAATACAGAGTTCCTGTCACCGTTAGGCCACAGATATCAGTGCTTTGTTTCTACTGCTGTTCTTAGATAGATTACTGCTTTATTTTGTCAGTGGCTTCTAGTCTTTCCAGGTGTGTGTGTCCTATGCCAACAGTTTCATTAGCTTGGCAAAGCACGATACTTATTTATATGACAAACGCCTTTCTAATGTGTTAGCAACCTTAATGGGTATAAGGTCACCAAGAATTTTGTACTTATTTTTCTAACTCTAACCCTAGTTTTAAATATATTCTTGAATAACTATTGAACATAAGTTTAATATTAACTGGATGAATAAAGTTTTAGTTAATGTATCCTCTTCAATATTAACAAAGTCTTCTTACAATACAGAAAGGTGAGCTGATTTCTTATTTGACTGGCTAAAATGAATTATGATTAAACATTTTGTAGTGGTTTATAAAGTTTAGCTTCTCCATACTGAGTTAAAGGATTTATTTAAATGTTGACAATAAATTTGGTAAAAGTGACAAAGCATTTTGCAGTTTTGGATTATATTTTCTCCCAAAATATAGCTAAGGTTTTATCCATCATAATTAGAGTTAGGAAGGGCAAAAACCACCTTCTTTTTCAACCAATATACTCTTGCACAGTAATTTCTTTACTACATTTTGCAAGTATTGTAATCCAGACAGGGATAAAACTCAATACAATGCAAGAAAAGAGTAAGTAAACATACTAATGGTGACACTCATATGTTATATACATCTGCTGCTTATGTACTTAAAAAAGCTAAATAGGAAAATCTTACTCATCTTGGTAGAAAAACAGGGTAGAGATTACAACTTGGAGACTTTGTGATATTTTGTCTGTTGCAGTTTTTCAAAAGGCAATTTACTAAAGCTGGAAAAGGATATGGTTTGGCTGACTAAATTGTGAAGTGATACAAATGATATGTAAAGATAAAAATGCTTAGGGGAATTTTTGGGGCGCTCAAGCCATGTGTACTATACTGTGTGGGTGTAAATAGCAGACTTCTCTCTCTGTCTCTTTTTTGCTCAGTTTTCAAAACTGTTAAAGTTGCTGACATTTTATACTACAGGCTAGACTGTTAAATGACAATTACGTGGTCACTTACAAATATGCCGGGTAGTGGAGTGGAAACTTATTAGTGCATACTTTGACATGCTTCTTTCTCATATGCCTCTCCTCTTTGTAAATCGCACTAGATACTTTTGTTTTGTTTTGGAATGTAGGACTCTCTAAATTGAGAGAAATTTGGGTGAGAACTCCGGAACTGACTTATTTTTATAAGTGCTCCCTGGAGGGAGATTTGAAGGATAATTTAGAAAAGCTAGTCTCTGAATCCTCAAACAAATATACTCTTTCTGACTAACTTCCCACAATGCCTGAAATTCTGATCTGAAGGGATTTCTTCTTCCCAACCCTGGGGTTTGGGAGTCTTAGGTATTTTAGTGGGGCAAGTTATTTAAACTCATTTTCAGTATCATTGGTAAAATGGGGCTACTGATACTTACTGATTAATAATTGATTAGTAATTGGTAAAATAATACTGATATTAAAATGAGGCAACTGATTCTTACCAAAGGGTTGTTCATGGAGTCAAATGAGACAATGCAAAACAAATATTTCATATAATTCTCAAAGAGTAATAGTTGTAGTTTTTGCTTTTTCTTTTTGTTAAGAGGGAAAGGAGGAGATAGAATAGGCTATTATTATTGTGATTATTCTTTTCTTTCCCAACTACACCCTTGGAGATTACTGATGTGCTGAAGGAAAGGCTTTGTTCATTGTCTGAGGGCTTTTTGGAGGGTCTTAACAAAAAGAACAAAAACAAAGACAAACAAAAACCCAATGCATTCCAGAAAGGGGACTTGGGCAAGTGTTAGATTCTATTGTATTTATTTGCAAGGTGATTTAACTTTTCAGAGTACAGTACTAAGTCATCTGCTGATTTGTTTTCACAAAATTGGGTGGAGTTGGCAGGATAGGTTTCCCTTTTCTATGGTGCAGACAGACAAAGGAGCCCAACTCTGTCACACAAGTTAGTGGAAGAACTGGGCTTAAGACCTATATCTCAGACTGAGCACAGCACCCTTCCCATTACATGACATTCTCAGAATCAAGTGATCCTCTTCACAGGTTTGTGTCCAGACTTTGGGTCTCTATAATGAGCTTGTTATTAGCATCCTTCAAAACAGCAGGGATGAGAAATATTGTAGACTCGTGATCCAAAGGTTTCATTTCATCTGGAGATGACTGAAAATATAGCACCTGAGTCGGGTGAGTTTTTATTTGTTGGCCATGGATGTGGATTTTTTCCCTGAATCTGGGCCAGGGAGAGTAAGTGGCTAGGGAGGTCGGACTCCAGCCCAGAGGGCTCTCTAACACCATCTCTGTACTGCACCTCAGAGTCCATTGGTTTCATTCAAAGGAATGAAAAGAAGGTACAGGTAATGTGAGAAATACTCAGAAAGCTGGATGCCATTTTACCATATTTCCTCCCCCCCCCCCTTTTTTTTTTCATTTTATAGATTCAAAATAATTCCAGGAAATCAGAGATGAGTCCTATGTATGCTAAGCCTTTGTGTTATGACTTTAACTGCAAACCTTCAGAGAGAGGCATTAGATTTCCTAATGTTTTGAGATAGCTGCAAATTTTAATTTTAGACAGAAAAGGGTCAATTTAGGGTCAATGTAATTCTCAACTCATCAGTGTGTAAATCATCTAGCTACATGTGAAAAATTCAATAACATAAAGGTAATTCTCTTGGAAAGTCAAAATAATACACAAGTCTTTGGCCAGAAATAAGTACTTGGAACATTTCTTTATGCATAGAGAATTCTGTAGTAGGAAAATTTGGTTTCATGTTACTCATCATCATAAGTTACTGGGGAGTATTTATAGGTACTTATTAATTTAGTTCTATTTTTTTTAAATAAAGAAGAGTTAAGGTGATATAAGAAAGAAAACTAAGACCAACACAGATGAACTCAAGACAAAAAAAGGAAGAAAGGAAAAAGGAGAGGAAGATAGAACAGCAGTGAGAACTCCTGGCTGAAGAAAGCCTGACTGTGTTAATATAAGTACTTGAACTTTCTTGTGGCTTGATGAAAGATGGTTCCAGAATGAATTGCTTAGCTCTCATTGTTCTACCTAGCACTAGAATGCGTATTTAATTCTTTCATTCATTTATTCGTTAATTCACTCATTACAATGAAACCTATTCAATCTATCTTTTATTAACCTGGCACTATATGGAGCCCTAGAAATACAGCAGTGAACATGATCTAGAAATCTTTACCTTCATGGAACTTATAGCTTTCTTGGGAAGGAATGTAGACAAATTATTACAAAGTGCTAAGGCCTACAAAATGTGCATAGATGTATAAAAGCATCCCATAGGTATATCTAACCTAGGGTGGAGATTCAATTACCCAGTGAAACATTGAGCAACCCCACATTCTCAGCAACATAAATTGCATATTTTTGGATTTCAAGACTACTGTTCAAAAGGAGAGTCAGATTTATTCACACATGACTTTAAAACAAATTAATTATTTAAATCAAACTTGGGAAGCATCTTTTTTGTGTCAAGCACTCTACTAGTCCTTATTTTGGTGACTTATGGCTTAAAATGGGATTTGCATTATAGGTTATTTTCCTCAGTATGTGATTTCTGTCCTAGTTCTGGGTCCCTTTTTTGTCTCTTCAGATACCTTTAATATGAGAGTCTGGCTTAGTCATAAGAACTCCACGTGTGTTGGGTTTTCCCAGTCTTAAATGATAAAATAGGATGAGATAATACATTAATACTTCTAGTGCTTTTTAGAGAACTAATTCAAGTTTTTAATGCAATCTGAAATGTAGAGTGGGATGATACAAAGCTGGAAAGCTTTGTTTTGAGAAATATAATTATATTGTACTTTTAAAATATTTTTACTGAATCATCAAAAAAGTTCCAGATTTTATAGAGAATTCCTCTAAGGTGGATGTGGCGGTGATGGTAGAGGGGAGGGTAGTGTAGTTAAGAATGTAGCATAAGGACAAGTTCTGGTCCGGCCACTACTGGTCACATGAACTTGGATAGGTTATATGATCTGTGCCTCGATTTGTCCACGTGAAGCATGGAGATAATAATTCTCTTATTGAGTTTTAATGAGTTCTATGTGAAGATACTCAGCTAAGTGCCTGGCACATAGCAAAGGCTCAATAAACATTAACTGTTCTTAATATTAGGATTAAAAGTGTAGGGTATTGATAATTAAGAAAAAGTATTATAATTTGCTATAATATTTGAATTGGAATCTACACAAGAACATGTCTTTTATTTATTTATTTATTTATTTTTAAAATATATTTTATTGATTTTTTACAGAGAGGAAGGGAGAGAGATAGAGAGCTAGAAACGTCGATGAGAGAGAAACACCGACCAGCTGCCTCCTGCACACCCCCTACCGGGGATGTGCCCGCAACCAACGTACATGCCCCTAACCGGAACCGAACCCGGGACCTTTCAGTCCGCAGACCGACGCTCTACCACTGAGCCAAACCGGTTTCGGCACAAGAACATGTCTTTTAAGAGGATAGGACCAACAAGGACAAATGGCCACAACTTTTTAATCTAAAGATTCTATGAAGTCAATATAAATGAAGTAAATGGTTTATGTCGCTAACATCTACTCAGCTGTTGTAATTCTTATCATGTCAGAGAACGCAGAGACACTCAGCATTCTGCATAGAAGTGACTTTCGCAAGCATTGGGACTTCCTGAGGCACAGAGAAGCAGTGTGCATGGAGGTTAAAGGCACAGACTCTAGAGCCAATCTGAACTCCATCTATATATTAAAAAATATATATATATTATTGATTTTTTACAGAGAGGGAAACAGAGGGACAGAGAGCTAGAAATATCAATGAGAGAGAATCATAGATCAGTTGCCTCTTGCACACCCCCTACTGGGGATGTGCCTGCAACCAAGGCACATGCCCTTGATGGGAATCGAACCTGGAACCCCTCAGTCCGCAGGCCGAAGCTCCATCCACTGAGCCAAACCGGCTGAACTCCATCTATATTTGATAGCTGTGTGATCTTGGGCAGGTTACCTAACTCTCTGAATTACAATTTTCTCATCAGCCTAAAGAGAATAATAAGAGCTCTACCTCACTGGTTTGTCGTGAGGATTAAATGAAATAATCAAAGTGTCTTAAACAGTAATGGCCCATGTCTATCAATAAAATAGATATTATTTATCTTCCTAGGACGCAAGCTCCTTGACAGCAGACATTTTTTTTCTTTATTTCACCACCCCCTGACTCATGTATCTCTAGTACCTGAAAAATGCCTGAAATAAAAGGTTCTCAATAAAAGAGTTGTTAAATGAAAAAATATATGAAAGTTTTGTTAGCCAAATAAAAGAATGAAAAATCTGGGCTAAAATGTTGAAAATTATTGAAACAAGAATATATATATATATATATATATTAGGCCAGGATACCATAACAGGTCACGACCGGACAGGAGGAGATTATACACGCAGGTGAGGCCAAGAGTGGAGATGGAGACAGAGATGGGGGGCCAGCCTGAGGGCTTGTGCCAAGGCTTGGGCTGGCCTCCTGGAGCTGGAGCAGACACGGACCGGAACAGGGACAGGGGGGCTGGCCTGCAGCCTCCATGGCTGATCTCAGGCCCAAAGAGGAAAGGGTGGTCCGCCCACAGCCTCTGCAGCTGAATGGAAGCCGCAGCTGAGTGCAGGCCCAGAGTAAAACGTTGACAGCACGTCCTTTCAGTATAATTGGGGGCATTAGAGGCCCACAGAATGATTATTTCCTTTTCTATGAAACACATAACTCTGACACACTATTTACAATTAAATAAGTTCCATATACTTTGACATTTTACAGCCCTGGAAAGTTACATATAATGATCAGCAAAGTGAGAAGATGAAAAGAATTTTTATGCTTTTAAAGATGTAACTAATTTCTGTCTAGAAGACAAACCAATTCAAAAAGTGATGGTTTTATTATCTGATAGGACAGTGGTTCTCAACCTTCCTAATGCCGCTACCCTTTAATACAGTTCCTCCTGTTGTGGTGACCCCCAACCATAAAATTATTTTCGTTGCTACTTCATAACTGTAATTTTGCTACTATTATGAATCATAATGTAAATATCTGTGTTTCCTGATGGTCTTAGGCGATCCTGCTAGTGGTTTGCAACCTGTGAGTCGTGATCCACAGGTTGAGAACCACTGCTGTAGAGCCTGCCCTCGGCCCACCTCTGCGTGTGAGCCAGCAGTCCCACCTCTGTGTGTGAGCTGCAGAGAAAACACCTTTTCTGGCCACTCACTGGCTAAGCTCCCTGTGCACCACTCGCAGTGTTCTTGGTAACTTGCTTAATAAGAATCCAAGAAGGTGATCTAGGGTTTTTCCACCTCTCTTCTGGAAGAAAAAATGAAGGTCTGCTGCTGGAGGGGCTAAGAAATGTCATAACCTGTCCTAGCTGGTTTGGTTCAATGGATAGAACCTCGGTCTGCCAACCGCAGAGTCCAGGTTTGATTCTGATCAAGGGCATGTACCTAGGTTGCAGGCTCCTCTCTGGCTGGGGCCCAGGTCAGGGCTCATGCAGGAGGCAACCAATTGAAGTGTCCCTCTCACACTGATGTTTCTCTCTGTCTCTCCTTCTCTCTTCCACATTCTCTAAAAATCAATGGAAACATATCCTCTGGTGAGGATAAAAAAGAAAGATAGAAATGTCATATCCTATGAAAGACAGATCTTAAAAATGCCTAAAGAAAGTTGTCATTTTTTTTGTGAGGAAGGGACTGGAGTCTGTGTTGATGAAAACACCTTGGTGGCTGCAGTCGCTGGCAGTGGCTGATGCAGTGGAGTGATGGAGCTGGCGCCTTCCCCTGATCAGCCTGGTCGCCTCCCATAGAGGGAGGCCAGACTGTGGCTTAGGCCGGGGAGCGAGCCTAAGCCATCAGTAGGACATCTCCTGAGGGCTTCTGGATTGTGAGAGGAGGTTGGGTGAGCTTAGGGACCACCCCCAGTTCACAAATTTTGTGCACCGGGCCTCTAGTAAGTACATAAAAGTCTACTAGGTGATTTTATTATTTTTGTGTATGATTGTGAAGTTTTATAATAAAAGATAAAATACTTTATTGATGTAATCATTGGTGATAAACAGGCAACAGAAAATATATTTGTATCATTTTTTGTTGTTGTTATGGTTTAAGAAAGTAAAAAGACAAATTATATTACTAAACACTACTATACTGCTAGAGACTGGGGAAACTGTAGTCCCCAAAAGACATTTGTTTCTTTTAAGGACTCTAATGTCAAGCAAGAATTCCAATAAAAATGAACAAAGTTGATCTGCCAACCTGTACTATTCTTATCATTCTATCATCAGTCACCCCAAGAACTGGAAGGACCTTGGAGATTACTTTGTTTACCTCCCTCAGAGGTTCTTCAGGTAGCCATTAAGGTCATTCACTCCCTGTCAGCACTTTAGTTGCGCTCCTCTTTCCCTCCAGGGCAGAGGTCATGATCTCCACATCTAACTATTCCACAACTCCTCCACCCCCACATAATCATGTCTCCAGACCCTGCCTTCCTGCCTTCCCTTTGAATCCCTGTCCTGCTCACTTTCTGACCCTTTTGGTTCTCCTCTTACCTCTCCCTTCTCATCTTGCTTCAGTCAGGTGAGGTATTCTGGCCATGGAGTGCACACCTCAGTCCTATTATAGCTCCTGTGGGATGCAGCCTCTGTGAACTGAGCTTGGCTCTTGGTACATTCCTTGTAGGGCACATCATAGCCTTTTTGCACTTAAGAACACCAGACAGCACTTCAGCACTATGTTTGGAGGTCTTTTAAACAGTGAAATTGCCAATAAAAAGTACAAAAATGAAAAAAAGAAGACACTAAAAATACTGTGAAAAGCACACTTGTTTATATTGTAAAAGCTGAACAAGAAGGCATAGTGTCATCTTGTTGGACCCCAGCTGGAAATGTGTGCATCAGCCAATCCAAAAATTTCACAGCTCCTCATCACTCTGAAAATGACCATAGAAGTGCTGTGAATATTGCTTTGGGGGTTTCAAATAAATGTAGCAAGTAGGGGAATTTGCAGATATGGAATCCGTGAATAATGTGGATCGACTATAATAATAAAAGCATAATATGCTGATTAGACTGAACGTCCTTCCAGACGTCCTCCCTCTGGACAAAGTTGAAGCAGGCAGGGGCTGTGGCAGAGGTCACAGAAGCCCCTGGCTGTGGCAGTGGTGGTGGGCAGGGGCTGGAGACAAGGCCCTTGCATGAATTTTGTGCATTGGGTCTCAAGTCTATTCCTTAATTGTAGCAGTATCACTATGTTCAATAAAAAAAAACAACATGCAATTTGCTACATGTATGTTAAAAATATATATCTTCATTAATAAAAGAGAAGATGCAAATTGACCATACCTCTGCAATGACTACTAGCCAATCAGGAGTGAGTATGCAAATTACCGTATTTTTCAGACCATAAGACGCACCCGTTTTTAGAGAGGGGAAATGAAGAAAAAAAGATTCTGAAACAAATAGTGTCCTAAAATATTTTATGTGCATTAAAACCCAACATCACAGTCATAAACACATGTAATCAACCCTGTAAAGTAAACAGCAGCATTTAGAACCATTTTAGAGCTGGGCAAGCACACAGAGACCACACAGAGCCGGGCAAGTAAAAAAACTTTTTTTTTTACAGTATATATGTAGGCTATATTTGGACCATAAGACGCAGGGACTTTTTCCCCCCACTTCTGGGGGGAAAAAAGTGCGTCTTATGGTCCGAAAAATACGGTAAGCCTCCATCTTTGTTGGGTTAATTTGCAAATGCAGGTACTGAGTGGCCTGGGTCCCCAGAACATCCTCAGGACCCAGGCCGCTCCTAGCCTGTAGGCCCACACATAAGCCCTGAGCAGATGGGGTCCCAGAACACCCCTGGCCACTCCGGGCCTATGAGAGCAGGAACCAAGCAGCAAGGTGTGGGGTGGGAACATCCACCATGTCGTCATGGCGATACGGCAGATGTTCCCACCCCATGGCCGCTTGTGCATGCGCCGGTGACACGTGGTGGACCGAGTCCACTCCCCCAGCCCAGTGTACACAATGCAGGGCTGCCAGCCTTGGGGGCATGTCCCATGCTGCTGCAGCATGGCCCGGGTCTTGCCCCCAGATAAGCACACACAACCCAGGGCTGCTGGTCTTAGGGTTGTGCCCCGCCCCTGGCCGTGGAACATGTCCCTAGCCCAGTGGACACAACACAGGGGGTCCTCTGTGCATGAACTGCAGAGGAAACACCTTTTCTTATTTTAAAAATATATTTTATTGATTTTTTTACAGAGAAGATGGAAGAGGGATAGACAGTTGGAAGCACTGATGAGAGAAACATCGATTAGCTGCCTCCCGCACACTCCCCACTGGGGATGTGCCCCCAACCAAGGTACACACCCTTAACAGGAATCAAACCTGGGATCCTTCAGTCTTCAGGCCAGTGCTCTATCCACCAAACCAAACCAGTTCGAGCATAAATACCTTTTCTGACCGCTCATTGACTACACTCCCTGTACACTACCACTTCCAGTGTTCTTGGTAACTTGAGTTTTAAGAATCCAAGGTGATCTAGGGTTTTTCTACCACACTCCTGGAGGAAAAACTAAGGTCTGCTGCTAGAGGGGCTAAGAAATGTCATATCCTGCCCTAGCCAGTTTGGTTCAGAGGATAGAGCATCGGCCTGCTGACTGCAGGGTCCGGGTTTGATTCTGATCAAGGGTATGTACCTAGGTTGCAGGCTCCTCCCTGGCTGGGGCCCAGGTTAGGGCTCATGCAGGAGGCAACCGATCCAAGTGTTCCTCTCAATTGATGTTTCTGTCTGTCTCTCCTCTCTTCCACACTCTCTAAAAATCAATGGAAACATATCCTCAGGTGAGGATAAAAGAAAAAAAGAAAGAAAGATAGAAATGTCATATCCTATGAAAGACAGATCTTAAAAATGCCTAAAGAAAGTTGTCGTTTTTTCATGGTGAAGGGACTGGAATCTGTGTTGATGAAAACACCTTGGTGGCTGCAGTGGCTGAAGCAGTGGGGTGATGGGGCTGTTGCCTTCCTCTGATCAGCCAGGTCGCCTCTCACAGAGGGAGGCCACACTGTGGCTTAGACAGAGGAGTGAGCCTAAGCCGTCAGTAGGACATCTTCTGAGGGCTCCCAGTCTGTGAGAGGGGGCAGGCTGGGCTGAGGGACACACGTTCCCCCAGTGCACGATTTTATGTACCAGGCCCCTAGTCTATACTAATAAAAGGAGATAAGATAATTAGACCGGACATTTTCCAGACATCCTTCCTGACAAAGCCAGGGGCTTAGCTGGCCTCCAAACCACCCCCAGCCCCTTGCCCAGGCCACTTTGCCCCCCCAGCAGGGACCAATCATCCCAATTGAGGGCATGGCCAACCTGCAAAATGCCCCAGGCCCCTTGCCCAGGTCACCCTGGCTCCCAGCAGCTGACCGCCCCAATTGGGGGCGTGGCTGGCCTGCAAACCGCCCCAGGTCCCTCACCCAGGCCAGCCTCATCCCAGCAGGGACTCCCAGCCTGATGGGGGGGTAGAGGGGGCTGCCTGCAAACCCCACAGTCCCTACCCCTGCTGCCCCGTCCTCCAGTGGGCTCCCCCCACTCCGATATGGGACCCCCTTCAGGGCAGACCAGTAGGCCCTCACCCATGAACCAGGCCTCTATCCTATATGATAAAAGGGAATTATGCAAATTATGCAAATTGACCCAAACAGCAGAACAAACAGAACAACCACTGGACATAGTTACTACCATGTGGTGTACTGACCATCTCTTGGTTCCTTTCTCCTGCCAGCAGGCTCCAATCGCCTGATGGCCACCCACCTGGTAGGGGGGTGGTGGAGGGTGTGGCCGGCTGTGGGCAGCTGGGGAAGATGGCCCTGATCTCAGGCCAAGCCTAGGGATTGTACCCGCATATGAATTTCGTGTGCAGGCCTTTAGTAGCAATATAAAATCTTGCTTCTTAATTCCATATCTTTGATACAGAAGATCTGAAATGAGAAAATTAGATCATAAGGTGAGCCATGAAAATTTAAAATATACAATATGCTAAGCTTTGAACCTGTAGGGGATAGATATTGTTTATGTAATTGTATACTTTTTTTTTTGGTAGCATATTGTATTTCATCTTCTGTATAGCACACAATCTAAAAATTTCCTTTATTTCAGTGGAAAAAATTAAACTGAGACAATTTTCAGTAATTACCTGAAATATCATTTTTATGTCTAAAAATATTAAAATCTAAATGAAAAATCTAATGTAAAATATTTTTTAATTTTTCTCCATCACCATGGTGAAGAATGATCAGCAGAAGATATCTATTGTTATTATCACACCATAAAAATAATTTCCAAATTTATGTCTCTAATCTCTTCAAAGGACAAGAAACTTTTATATTTAAAATTTTATGAAGGCAAGTTGCCTTAACTTGTAAGTGGAAATTAACCATTTCAAGGGCAATGATCATATGGAATATATTATTAGGAGCTTCCACTGAGAAACAAAAGGAGTTTAGTCTTTTTGGATTAACAGAACAATGAAATAGGAAATAGAGGTTTCAGAATAGGAAGACACCCTTCCATCTACAATGGAGGCTTCCTAAATGTACTTCAGCTTCTCTTATAACTCAGTGTCATAGCGTGTGTCACAGACTCATTGAGATGACTGGGCATTTTCAATGCATGTTGGTCACTGGTGCTTGGTGCAGTGATAGAAAAAGCTAACCAAGATGATGAACTAGAGAAGTATGTATCTATCCCTTGTGATCCCAAATGTTCCTGAGTACCACACCAAAAGGCAAATAAAGGATTGAGTGTCCATCCTGACAGTAAAGAATAGTAGGGAGAGATGTCATACAACAAATCACAAATAGCCCAGATGTGTAGGAGGCAGAATTGCTTCAAGCATGGACTCGCTTCACCTGACGTTAGCCTGGTATGGGATGTGCTAGAGGAAGTGTGGTCTAGTGAATACAAACGGAACCTTCCCAAAGAAATACAGCATTCTGTGTGAACATGCACAGCACTTACCAGTGGAGGACGAAGTGATTTGTGAAACAGTTAAACTGAAGGTGTGTGGTTCTTAAGTGTACACATTAACCATGGAATGAAGAAACTAGGGCCTGCTTGGGTGAGGAGAAAAGAATGGCAAGGCTGAGATTCAAGTTGAGTCCAATGTGGAGCCCTTTGGCACATGGCAGACATTCACCAGAGCACACAGTTTCTCCATTGGGTGCTGGGCATGGAAACTGCTGGGAACTGAACCACAGTCCCCTCAGTGATACATCTTCTCTCAGTCCCAGTGTGTGGTCAGGCGTACTCTCACAAATTCCACTGAAAATAGTCTTTCTTTTTCAAACTTAAAAATTATTTCCAAACAAGTGTTTCCTTTTAATATCCCCAAAGCAGATTGACTTTTTGAGCTATGTATTGCTTCCAAGCCTGTCAATGTCAGAGGCCTCAAATTAATTCCAACATCTCATTGCTGTTTTCCCTTAAGAAGTCCGAATGCTTCTGAGCACGTTTTGGGTTCAATCTGTTTATGCTTATTTGAAAGCCCATTAGACCCATTTCTACCCCTCTGCCCTGTCCATCTTGATCAGGAAATGCTTGTGATTACAATGGGGATCTTGATACTTATTTCTATCACTTTTCTTTAATCCATCAATTATGAAGCAGTTAAATCCAGGTAAAATAAGAAAGGAGTCATGTAAAAAGAAGAAAGGGGGCAATCAAACATTATTGAAGCTTTGAGGAATGAAAGCCACAGGGGAAAACCATTGCATATTAAGTAGCTCAGCCTAATAAAAGCCAAAGAAAACAGCCTCAAATTATTACAGAAAATTCTTTTGAACTTTCAGCCTATTTCTTCCTGCTTCTGTTGGTGATATTTGAACAGACATGTGCCCTGCTCTGACTTAATTTCACTCCTGTTATATCAGGTTCTAGGCCTGTGAAGGTTCATGCCTGATGTCCTATTCCTTCTTATCAACTAGTGAGGAGAAGATCTGAAGAAGGCCTTCCCTGACCACCCAAGATGAAGTGGTACCCACTCTCCCATCTTCTCTCTTGTCATACTCTATTGTATCATTTCAGCTCATTTCTCTGTCTAGTAACTTACTATTCTCTTGTGCATTCATTACTTGACTTGACAATTATCAGTTCCTCCAACTAGAATGTAATTCTATATAAAAAAATATTCTGTCTTGTTCAGTATGTTATCTAGGGCCTAGAACTGTCTTTGGTGCATAGTATCCCTCTAGGATATATCTGTCTACTGACTGACTATGAAATAATGAGAGAATAAGTTGGCATCATTATGTTGTGAGTGTATGGACATCACCCAACAAAGTGACTGGTATATAGCAGGTGTTCACAGTGACCCTCCCTTCTTCACACTCACTGTAAATGCATTTTAAGACACAGGCTGAGGGATAAGAGGATGACTGTATTGTTGACTCAACTTTTAACTGACTTCTTAGGTCTGTTTCTGATTTAGTTTGGCCTTTCAAACGGGCCAGGAGGGTGCAGTGAAAACAAACACACCAGACTACTGGAAGCCAGGATCTTGTGTTACAGTCTTGGTTTTGCTCTGACTCACTGTGTGAGACGTGGGCAACCTACTTACCCTCTCTGATTCTGTTTCTTCATGTATAGAATAAAGAGGTTGAATAGATGATGTTTAAGATCCTTTGCAATTATTGAATTTTATTTTATCTCTTTTTAAGTATGAACACTGACCACACTCTTCATACTTATGATGTGTCCTGCAACCCTTAGAGAAATGCTGCTGAAAATATTCAAAATGTTTGTTTTATGAAAGATCTCTATTTCAGGAAGTTGTGCTTCTTTGTCAGGCACTTTGGAAATCTTTGTACTCGAAGTGAATTTAATAAATTACCTTTTATATTTTATAGCATTTTCATTTGAGGATATAAAGACTTGCCTACAAGCTCTCATTAAGTACCACACACACACACACACACACACACACACACACACACACACACACATATATATATATATATATATATATATATATATATATATATATATATATAAAAGGCTAATATGCTAAGTGTCTGACCAGTCGCTATGACCAGCGCACTTACCACCAGGGGGCAGATGCTCAACAAAGGAGTTGTTGTGACACACACTGGCTATTTATAAAGAAATGGCACTGCATACCCGGTGCCCACAAAGCAACACACAGCTTCCCCCAAGTGGGACACAGGCCTGAGCAACAGCCCACCAAATCAACACTGCTGAAATCCAACGGTGCAAAATGCAGCTCGCAGCCCACCCCAGACCAGAAATGAAGTCACGTAGCAATGCCCAGCTTCCTCTTCCTAGCAACTAGCCTCCTTGGAGTTTTTTTCAGCCCAGGAACACAACTTGCTTTATAGCCAGGTGGAAACATTTTACATTTTAACCAAATGTCTGTGAAGTGTTTTCCCATGTCTCATCTCATTTGATCCTCACAGAAGTCCTGGAGTAGGTAGGAGACTCAGTGGATTCCTATTTTCTCTTCATTAGCTGGAAAACGGAGATTTTGAAAGCTTAGAAACTTGACCCAACTTAAAAGAAGTAAGAAATAGCAGACCTTGGAAATGACTTGAGGTTTTCTCACTGCTGCAGTTAAATATTTTATCATTTGTTCTCCCTGAGTGAGCTACAATAATAATCTGCTTCATGTTGACATTTACTGCTGTGTTGCTGACAATTACCAGGAAGAGAAGTTGGGGTGCTTCACTGGCTGGAAAAAGTTTAGCTAAATCAGAAAGCAGGTCTAATTAGTAAGCACGTTTATCTAATATATAAAGCTCTCACTGGCATCACTCACACGTGTGTGTTTTGATCTGTCATTGTCGATTGTGATTTTGGTAGACACTTCTATTATAAAGAGCAAATAGCTCTATTAAAATATTTCTTTTAATTAATTTACTTTAAATGTACATGAATTTGTGCATGAGGCCACTAGTTGTTTATAAAGAAGTGAAAGGATGAGCTGCTTGAAGTCCTAAGAATAATTTATACTTTAGATTCTGCTAGTGCCATGCATTAAAAGCCCAGAGTTACAAAATAGATTTTGTATGATTATATGCACAATAGAATCCCATCACAAGCACCTGCTTATTACCTGAATTAAGAATATCACTTGTCAAAATGTTGCCTCACAAATGACTGTGTGCTTCCTGAGACCATTCATTCTTCAGTTGACTGCAATTTGTGCCTTCCTTCTTAGTTCTCTGAAAATACTCTTGCTTTATAGTGGGTGCTACCTTTGATCACTTATTAATCTTTGTTATTTTATGGATTCATGACAGATTTTCCTGTGCCCTCTTTCTATATCCCACTTAGTACGTGTGCTGGATCACACATCTGTGCTTTGTACATGCTCTCCTCTGCCTAGCTTGCCACAAACCTCATCTGCTTAGAAAACTCATTTTTGAAGATGTGGCTCAAACATTTCATCATCTTTGAAGCCTTTCTGACTCACTCTCCTTATTTGGGAAGAATCAGCTTATCTCTTTTTTTGTATTGGCATATACCAATATATAACAAAGATAAGCATTTATTCTTTTTTTTTTTTTTTTTGCATGTCTGTATCACTTACTGAGAATTAACTGTGAATAAGATTTTCATCTTTTTTTTTTTTAAATCTATTTTTGTTGTTGTTAATCCTCACTCAAGGATATTTTTTCCATTGCTTTTAGAGAATTTTCAGATAGAGTAGAAGGAAGGGAGGGAAAGGGTGGAGGAGAGGGAGAGAGAGAAACATTAATGTGAGAAAGACACATGGATTTGTTGCCTTGGTCACAGGCCAGAATAGGGACAGGGGTCTAACTTGAAACTCAGGTATGTACCCTTAACCGAAATCAAGCCTGCGACCTTTGTGTGTGTGGCCGAGGCACTAACTGCTGAACACACCTGCCAGAGCAGAATTTTTATCTTTTAAATTTTTATGTTCTTAGGCATCATTTAGTGGTCTCAACAATGTTTGTTGAATGAATGAAAATACAGGATTTATTTTCTGGCCCTAAAACCAAAGTTATAAAAAGGTTTTGATTGGTACATATGTGAAATACTCTTTGAAATGGCTTTCTGGGTAGTAATTGGATTAAAAGGTAACTTCAGAGGATTCCATGAATCCCAGGAAAAAAAGTCAGTAGTTAAATATAGTATGAATCAAGCTGTGTTTTGGTTTAAATTATTTCACCCAATTAAGAGATGTTAATTAGATCAACCTACCATCAAGGGGATTAGAACTAGTATTAAGTTGACTGGTTTCTTTTCCATTATAAAATGTGTAGCTTGCACAGTCTCTAGATACACTAATGAAGTGAAGTTTGTGCAGCAGCCTATGGATTGATTGAAATGGCAAAACTTCATGTACATTCAAAATATGGCTCATAATTTTTATTACTTGTAATTTTAATTGAAAAAATGACTTAATATCAGAATTAAAGAAATACAGTAGGGGAAAAAAATCACTGAGAATGTGTCTTCCTAAGCAAAAAATATTTTAATTATTGCATGTTACCTTTTCATGCATACATATTTTTGTATAGTTGTAATCATAACTTTTTTATTTTTCTATGGAGTTTCTATATATATATACATATAGCAATGTTTACCAAAAGGTACTTCATAGAATGCTAGTTTTCTTGGGATATTAACTGATGTTACTTGGGGAAAATAAAACATCTCTGAGGTCAGATAACTTTGAGAAGTTGTACAAGTAAACATATCCTTTATTGTAGGATTTTTCAAAGCCTATAATATTATATTCTAAGGAAAATACTGAAAATATGAAAATTTCTTCAAATTAATTTTTACATGAAACTTAAAAAAATATATATACTGTGAAATATCTGTTCCACAAATAATTGTTTAGAATACACTTTGGAAATCACTGATGTGGGATACCTAATTTACTAAACTGTTTTTTTACTGCTGGGTAATGGTATTCAATAACACTTGGAGTAAAGCCTCCAAGATCCTTAACATGGCCCACAAATGTGTATTTTCTGGTACTTTTTAGCTTATTTCCCATTATTCTCCTACCACCCTAGTTCTTGAATCCACTAAGGTCTTTCCCATTGTAGGCAGGGCTTTTGCACATCCATGTTTTGAATTATTTAAAAAAAAATTTTTTTTCTAATTGATTTCAGGGAAAAAGGGAGAGGAAGAGACAGATAGAAACATTAATGATGAGAGAAAAACATCGATCGGCTACCTCCTGCATGCCCCACACTGCATGCAACCGGAGCATGTGCCCTGACCGGAAATTGAACCATGACTTCCTGGTTCATAGGTTGACGCTCAACTACTGAGCCACAGCAGCTGGGCCCAAATTTTGACTTTTGTGGATAAAAGCACATTTATTATATCTCCTTTCATTATTTGCTAATTTACTACTAATTTTCAAGAAATATAGTAACTTAAAGGCATTTAGTACTATTGGTTTCATCTCCAACCAGCACTATGGTGCATGGCAATTCCCTGTCTTTTCCAGAAAAGCCAATCAGGTTTTTCAATTATAGATGTTAGCCTAAGCAAAACCAAAAGAAAGAGGCATACAATAGATCAAAATATCGAATATCAGTGGCTTTCAGACCAGTTATTCTATTCCCTTGGTTGATAAGATTGATAGAATGTAAGTCAGCTCTCTTTTTTCAGGGATTTTCTGAATATGTTTCATATTGTTGCACATCATAGCTCATGAGGATTTTGCTCAGTGTGACATGGAAGTGGCAATTTGTTCTCTTCCTCATTCTTGAAGGCCCATAGTGCTCTAAAGGAAGTGAAGGATGACTGTTGACCTAGTTAGAGCTGTTTCCCAAGTATATAACAGGAGACGTAGGGTACATGCATACTTCTGTAATTTTGCTCCTACTTAGTAATCAGTAAATAGGATGAAAGCATAGAGGGAATATTTATCAAAAGTGTAAGTGAACCCAAAATCATTGATGAGATTTTGGTCCAACCCACTGATTTTTTAGATAAGCAACCACAGATCCCAAGCCTGAGCCACTACATAACTTCAGAAGGTTCCATTTGCATAGACTATGGTATGAATGGGGCCCCCTGAAGTTGTTCATTGTGGCGGCCCAGTGCAGAGAAGTTAATAGACTTTGTGGTTTCAGGCTGCCAGTCTTATGTTTGATGATGGAATCCAAGAATTAAATATGTTCGACAGGCTTGAGAGATGGTAAAATGAATGTAAAGCAAAAAGTGTAAGAATTCCACTTACATTTTGAAATCAATTGACCCAATCCAAACAAGGAAAAACCTGACTTGAGGGTGTCAAAATTGTAATGATATTATGAGGAGTTAGTTAACCACAAGTGCTGTTAGGAATCCAAAGGCTGTAGTTGTGATATGATCCAGTGGGGTCCTAGGCTGAAGTAATAGAGACAGAGCATCCCAAACCCTTGCATTGGTCAGAATACAACAGAAATACTATGTTTAATTCTAGGAATCATATATTTCTAAATGGATACTAACAAATCTTTGATTCCCCAGGGTCACGTGCATGGGACCTAGTAGCAACTTCATGAATACTCAGACTATTGCTGAACTAGTAATGGTGTATGTAAAGCACCTGGAACATTGTAAGTGGTCAGAAATGTTAGGTTTCTCTTCTCTTTTCACAGGGGAGTAATCAAATGTTATAGGTACTGGTAAACATGCTGACTGAAGAACCTTTCAAGAAATTGGAAAATTTTCTGAATCTTTGAATCTTCAAAAACTGAAAGTCTTGCCTGGCTAGCATGGCTCAGTGGTTAAGTGTTGCCCTATGAACCAGAAAATCATGGTTTGATTTCTACTCAGGGCACATGCCAGTGTTGTGGGTGGATTCCCAGGAGGGAGCATGCAGAAGGCAGCCGATTAGTGAAATGATTCTCTCTTAACATTGATGTTTCTATCTCTCTTTTACTCTCTTCTCCTTTCTGAATCAATAAAAAATACATTAAAAAACCCTGAAGTGTTATTTTCTGCTTTTACAATGTTTATTGTAATTTCCTACAGATATATTGTTTTTTTTTTTTTTTAAATTAAAACCTTATTGGAATTGTAGAAATGTCAACCAGTGAGATTTCCCTCCCACCCTACCTTCCTTTTTTCTTTCCACATTTATTGAGGGCCCTGGCAATGTGATAAATTTTGGGGATTTAAAAATTAATATTTTATGATTTATTTTAAGAGATTGTTGTGAACAGAAGTAGATAGACACAAAAACAAATAAATTACAATTAGTGTAACGGTTATATCAATAGAAGCATGTACAGGGCACAGCTATAGCAATTCAATTCAATTCAATAAATACTGGTTTTGAGGATTTTTTTTATGTGCCAGGCACTGTGTTAAGCTGAAGACAAGACATATCCATCTCTTATGGAGATTAAACAAGTAATTACACATGTGTAACTACTTTGAAAGGGGAAGCACATGAAAGTGAGAGTCAGAAGAAGAGAAAAGCTTTCCTAAATTTGGTTGAGCTTAGGCTGAATGAAGTATATGAGTTGGTCAAGCACATAGAGAGTGGAAGAACAGTCCAGGCAAATGTCACAGATGAGCTGTGAGGGTTGTTAGATTTTCCTGAAATTTGATATTTTTCACAATAGGTAATGTTCTTTTGCAAAAGTAATGATTATTTCAAGTTGTTCTCATATTTGTTGGAAAGAGAAATAACCCAAGAAGCACACACAGTCAGAAAACTTGGAAAGTCATGTTTGTTTTGGTAATGTCAGTCTTACTTATAGGCAGAATACAAGGTCTTGTCTGTGAATTAAAGGGTTTGAAGCAGACCTTCCACTCATATGGAGACTCATTTTTTTTGGTAGAAACTTTAGGAGCCTCTTGTTAAACTTATCTATTCAAAGAAGATATAAATTTTAACACATTACTGGGAGTGAGTGCAAAAGATTACTTTTTTGAAGAAAGAGAAAGGAAAAAAACAAAACAAAAAACTAAGGTAGGGAAAGTAAACAGAAATTAAAGGAGAGTGAAAGACATTCAAGATTGTGGCTATTCTATACCAAGGGGAGGTTTTGGAGATGGATGGCAATGCCTTCCAGATTCAAATTGTCTAGACCTGATCTTAAGGGTTGGGTTAAAAGAAAATATTGAAAATTTCAACAATTTCCACAAATGTCCTGAATATCAAATATCTGAAAGGAAGTAAGAATGAAAGATCTATGCAAAGTCAACTCAGAGAGACTTCTTTGACCACCCCTGCCTGGATGTTAATCACCTTCACTTCTGTGATCTCTCATATTTATATATGTCAGATATTACATACTGTCTTATATGTCTACTAGAGGCCTGGTGTATGAGTTTGTGCATGGGTGAGGTCCCTTGGCCTGACTGGCAATCAAGGTCTATCAGGGGGCCAGCTGGCCAAGGGGAGGGACTGTGGGAGGTTGGCTGGCTGGCCCCCATATTGGAGCTAATTGGGGGGGGGGGGCTGGCTGGCTGGGAGGGGTCATGGGATGTTGGCTGTGGGAGCAAACTGACCACCAGGGGTCAGCTCCTACATTGAGTGTCTTCCCCCAGTAGTCAGTGTGCATTATAGTAACTGGACGACTGGTCATTCTGGTCATTCCATTTGGTCTTAACAGTCACTTAGGCTTTTATATATATAGATAGATTTGCATGTCCTTGTTTCCTATCCTTCTTTGAACTACTTATTCAGATATATTCTTTTAAGAGTATCAATACCTGGGATTTGCTACATTTTGGGGAGTTAAGAAAAAATTTAGAGGAAATGGAAGAAGAAAGAATGATTTAGACAGAGGTTGGACAAAATTCAAAAATGTTGTAGATTACAGAGGGAAAGAAATGTCAAGTAAGAAGCTAAGTTTGCATATAAAGGGGGCCTAACTCAGTTGGGACATTGCGGGAAGTGCCCTGAAGAATGATATTGAGTTGAGATCTGAAAGATGAATAGGAATTAACTAAAAAAGAAAGAGAAACTTGAGAGAGCAATCTAGGAAAGGTTGCTGGATGGTGATGGAGATGACACAAGAGGTAAAAAGCTAAAATCAATAGGACTTTATTATTGCATTTGACAAATGTCATATTCTATACATCCTTAGTCCAGGAGATGTGGTGGTGAATAACAGAGTTTCCAAAATTTGAAGGGCTTACATCATACTGGAGGGAGATAGATAAACAAACATGCAAATAGATCTTTTATTGATGCTTCAGAGAGGGAAGTGACAAGTTGAATTCAGGTTCTAGGCTGGGCAACTGGATAGATATTGGTGCCATTCACTCACATAGGTAATGCTGAAGGAGGACCATATTTGTCCAAGAAGAGCATGGATTCAATTTTAGAAATACTATTTGAAGTGTCTTTTGGATGAACAAGTGGATTGCAAGTTGTTAGTTGTATATGTGTGTTTGAGTTTCATCATTGTTCTGCAATCATTGATGTATAGATAATAATTAAAGCCATAAACATGGATATAACTGTCTTATGACCACACAAACCATGCACTGTATAACTTGAGGGGGAGCCATTTACATATACTATGGTGTAAATAGTGTCTCCTGAACTGTGCAGAGTGGTGGCCATGCATGTTGAAAGGTGACCTAAGGAAGGAATATGGAGTGAGAAGAAATTTGAGCTTTTATGATCAAATTTTGGATAAGTTCAACATTTAAGGACCATGCAGAGAAGAAAGAGTTATTAAGGGAGAGTGAAGAAAAATGGCAGAGAGCTGGAAGGCAAACCAGGAGAGATGTCAATGACACCAAAAAAAAGAGAGGGCTTTGATGGAGGAGTGGTCAATAGGCTCTACTACCGCTGAGAAATTTACTAAAATGAGGCCTGGACACATGGTCATCTCAGGTCTTGGTGGATTTAATAAAATCTGTTTTAGTGGAGTAATATGGTCAGATTGGAATGGGTTGAGGAGTGAATGAGAGGTGAATAAATGTAGACAACTAATATGTCTTATGATGTAACATTGGAAAAATGTCCCCACCCAGCCATGCAGGATGAGGCCCAAGTTGAGGTGATTTTAGCTCAGAGGAAAGTGGTAACTTTGCAAGAACCCTAATTTGGAGGTGATGGGTTTAGTAGTGGTTAGGTTTCTGAGAAATAAATTTTTCTTCTTTTTCTCCTTGTGTCATTTTATTGTCTGGAATATGACATTGATTAGGATGGCAGTGTCTGAGGTGACAACAAAAGAGTGGTTTTGGAAAAGGGGCTGGAATTTCTAGGACACACATTGAGTTGATTCTACTGTTATATTTGAACAGCACTAATAAATTGGGAAAACATGGTGCAGACCACACACAAATTTTGCAAAGCTCTCCACTGATATAAGGAGCATATTCCTCAAGTGCTTTTGTATACATATGCCCTATTATTTATTTTCAGTGTATCCATTGCCCTTTAACATGTATCAATCTTCTGATCACATGCAACTTATGATATTTCTCAACTTTGTGTTCTCTAGCTGAGAATTAGTTTGGGGGAATAGTCTAGACAGCTCAGTGGCTTTACGACACATTTGTTGGGACTGGTAGATCTCCATCTTGCTCTTGTCCTTTTGGTTTCGGTGTATGTCCGATGCACTTCAGGAATGCCTTTTAAGGACCTTATCTCTGAATCTACAGCATTGAGCTACCTGCTAGAATGCTTTTTATTTTTAAAAAAATATATTTTATTGATTTTTTACAGAGAGGGAGAGAGATGGATAGAGAGTTAGAAATATCCATGAGAGAGAATCATCAATCAGCTGCCTCTTGCACACCCCCTACTGGGGATGTGCCCACAATCAAGGTACATGCCTTTGACAGGAATCAAACCTGGGACCCTTCAGTCTGCAGGCCAACGCTCTATCCACTGAGCCAAACCGGTTTCGGCTAGAATGCTTTTTAGAAAGAGCTTCAAAAGTGGGAATTTATGCAAGTTCAGAAGAGGGACTTTTAAGTCTATTTTTAAAATTTCATAGAGAAAAATAGTTCATATATACTTGAGGTAGTCCATTGTCAAAATTCAGTGCATGTTGCAGTATAATTCACTATAAGGAAAGTATGCTAGCAACAGCATTTCCAAGCAGGGACCTTGGCACTAATTATTGCCTTTTCCTTAATGCCTGAATCTGTCTGATCTAACATGCTTTAACTTTCTATAGAACTAGAGGTCCAGTACGTGAAATTTGTACATGGGTAGTGTGCCTAGGCCTGGCCTGTGATCAGGTTCCCCACACTCCCCACCTCCCCGCCGCCTCCTTCCCTTGCTCCCTTAGCACCACGCTGCCACTGATGGCCACCTGCCATGTTCTGCATCACCCTTGGTGGTCAGCACATGTCATAGTGAGCGATCAAACTCCCAGTCTCCTGGTCAAACTCCCTAGGGGTCACTTTGTATATTAGCCTTTTATATTTAGATAGATAGTTGTGACACTGGATGTTAGTGTCATTTACACAAATCTTATGACTCAAGAAATCACTACTAAGTACATCCAAGTAATGTAAAAAAGTGAACATACTTTTCTAATACAATTCTGTGTACACAAAAAGTTGATAACCTGAAAAAGTGAAAAAAAACAACCTATACTAATAAGAGAGAAATATGGTAATTGAATGTTACTCTGCGATACCCATAGCCAACCAGGAGGGAATATGCAAATTAGTGGACAAAGATGGCGGCCACCTCAGAGCCAACTGGAGGGGGTAGGAGGCTTGGGTTGTCCCTGGTGATGGAGGAAGCCAAGCTTCCCATCTGCCTGGGATTGCCACTGAAGGAGGGGCCAGTGGGTGGCGGCCATGGTATAGGCCGGAGCACATGGGAAACTTGGGTCGCCAGGGCTGGCCACCAAGGAAGGCGCCTACAAATGGCCCTCAGCCCCTCACCCAGATTGGCCATGTCACCATTGGAGTGAGGGTCCCCTCAGGGGGACGTGGCCAGCCTGAAAACAGCCCTCAGTCCCTTACTACTCCTCCAAGGCAACCCCCATCCTGATCTGGGACACCCTTCAGGGCAAACCAGCCAGTCCCCACCTGTGCACCAGGCCTCTGTCTATACTAATTAAAGGGTAATATGCTAATTAGACTGGGAGACCTTCCAGGAGACCTTCTGGGCATTCTTTTGGACAAAACCATGGTGGTGGAGCTGAGGTAGATGCAGTTAGGAGGCGAGGGGGGAGGGAAGTTATGGGTGATCAGGCCAGAATGGGATGGCAGTTGGGGGTAATCAGGCCTGCAGGGGAGGGCAATTAGGGGTAACAAGGCTTTCAGGGTAGGGCAGTTGGGGGTGACCAGGTCTGCAGGAGAGGGCAGTTGGGGGCAATCAAGCCTTCAGAGGAGGGCAGTTGGGTGCGGCCAGGCCTGCAGGGGAGGGCAGTTGGGGGTAATCATGCTTGCAGGGGAGGACATTTAGGGGACACCAGGCCTGTAGGGGAGGGCAGTTGGGGGGAACAAGGATGGTAAGGGTAAACAGTTAGGGATGACTGAGCCAGCAGGGGAGGACAGTTAGGGGTGATGGGGCTGGCAGGGAAGAGCAGTTAGGGGCAACTGGGCTGGCATGGAGAGAAGTTAGAGGTGACTGGCCCAGAAGGGGAGGGTAGTTGGGGGAAACAAGGTGTGAATAGGAGGGCAGTTAGGGGTGACCAGGCCAGCAGGGGAGGGAAGTTAGGGGCAATCTGGTCAGCAGGGCAGCAGTTAGGCATCAATCAGGCTGGCAGGGGAGTGGTTAGGAAGTGATCAGGCTGGCAGGCAGAAGTGGTTAGGGACAATCAAGCAGGCAGGCAGGCAGGCAGGCAAGTGGTGGGGAGCCAGCAGTCCTGGATTGTGAGAGGGATATCCGGCTGTCCATTTAGGCCAAATCTCCCCAGGATTGGGCCTAACTGGGCAGTTGGACATCCCTCGAGGGGTCCCAGAATGGAGAGGGTGCAGGTTGGGCTGAGGGACACATACCTCTGCACGCATGAATTTCATGCACTGGGCTTCTAGTATACATATATAATAGTAATGTGAAACAAAATGTCAAGGTTAGAGTGATATTGTTTTGTTATTCAAAAGGAAAGTAAGAGTCAAGAGAAAGTTTACTTTCACACATAGGTGCAATGGACTCAGCTCTGACCCTCAGTTTGGAATGAATTAATGTTTGGAAAAGCTGTGGGGGTGGGATGGCATTTGACTCTTCGGGAGCAACTGGGAAGTTAATGAGAAAGAGAAAGTTCTTGTCTTAAGGAAATTTATTGGCAACATGTCTAATAGAATGAAGGTCAATGTATATTCACTTTTCAGTTTCTGAATACTTCCATCTATTTTGGACTGTGTGTTCCTAGTTGCATTCTTTATTTTTAGAATGAAAGTTTCTCAAGAGCAAAGTATTATTCTTTCAAGGAAAGTACAACAACCCGCATGATAGATTCTTATTTTTGTTCTCACTATTGCTTTTGCCACTTGCTTCTCTTGTTATTTTCTCTTTGAATGGTCAAAGTTTAAGCATTTGCCCATTCTGGGCAGGAAGCCTTAGTCTGCTAAGTTGGTGACTGGCAAGTTACCAGTCAGTTGAACCTGAAACAACTATTACAGGTTGTTACTGTTGTAATACTTACTTTGGGAATGATGTCCCAGTGATATCTGCCTGATCTAACATGTTTTAAGTTTATACAGGATAGTTGTGACACCAAATTTGTGCCATAAAATTCCTCCAAACAGTGCCACAGACATCTGAAAGCTCTCAAGCACTGATATTGTCATTAAGGAATTCACTGGTCAGCATGTTAGAACTATTAAGATATTTTGAGCAATCTTGCATACATTCAGAGTTTAGAAGTTAAAGCAGCAAAGAAGGAAGACCCATTTAATATTTATTTTTTTTCCTGATTATAAAAGTAATACTTGCTAATTGCATACAACTTGGAAAAGTCCCATTTAATGTTAAGAGGAAAGTGTTCCCTTCATGGAGATTGTGTTTTTGTATCGTCTGCATGTGTTCTTGGAGACTTGACTTCATGTTGATATAGGGCAGCAGTATCTCACACCACTGTCCTCTCTGCTTTGCACCCCTGCTCCAGTTTTCTTTCCTTTCAAAACATGATAAGCAAAACCACATGTCATTTGTGTGGTTAAGTTAAAGGAAAGAATAACCTCACCAAAATAAAAGTACTGCAGTGAAATATAATCAACCTGGCCTTATTTTGGTTTTTCTTTTCTCTTTAAGTTGCTTATAGCAAGCTTGAAGTACACAGTATGAGCCAGTGGTCATATCTCAGGCCACCTGTTCTCTCTGTGGACTGCCCCCGAAGCTGGCTTTCAATCCACTGGAGAGAATTTATCTCATACCACAGGGTTTTTGACTTTTCAAGTTCCTTTTCAACTTCAGCTTGGCTTTATTGATGTTGAATATATTTATTCATTTATTGTATTTGTACTGCTGTTGGAACTGTGTGTGTGAACAGACTTGACCAGATTATGAATTATACTTTAGTCACTCTCCACAGTTTCTCTTAGAAGCCATTTTTTTTATCCTAAAGCCAGTTTATAGAATGCAGGAGTACCCAACAACATCACTTATCTTCATATGTGTTTAAGTCTCTCCTGTCACACAGACACACACACCCACACACACACTTAGAAGAGCTCTTTGGCTAATGTTTTTTACGTTTCCTTTTTGGAATGTAACAGAATAAAAATGTTTAATATAAGAACATTTCCAGTTTTTAAATTTGTCCCCCTTCTTCCAGGATCCTGCTTTTCTGAGCCCGTGGGAAGGGAGGTGAGCTACCCAAGGGCAAGGGCTGAAAGAGCATCAGGATTTAGTACTCAGGAGAGAGGTTTGGGAGAAGTTTTAGAATGTGAAGGCAATAGAGGGAGAAGGAAGAAGTGATATTAAGATACATAAATAGGATCTATGTATGTCCTTCATGCTGTTTGCATTATTTTGAAATTACTTTGGTTGTATGAATTGAGATTCAACCACAAGCATGACTGTCTTAAAGTTTTACAGAGATAACCGGTATATGATATATCTGCCTTTAATGTTCATTTTAAACACATTGCATGGTATAAATGCATGTTATGGTGCTGGTGGGAGTGAGGGGGTGGAGAGCTTACATGTGCCATGCCTGAACTTCGATCCTCCAGCTCTGTGTTTACCACCGCAGACCCCTGGAGCATACCCTCTTATTCGCTCCCATGCTCTGGCCTGTTCCCCGGAAGAATCCCATAGAATCATGCTTGTGCCATGAGAATGATACTGATGAACACTTCCCAATCCTCTAAGCCAGTGTTTCCCAAAGGGTGGTATGCATGCCCCCAGGGGTACAGGAAGAGTTTGGTGAGGGTACACGTTACACCGGAGTTTGGTGGGGATATGCACTGCACCGTGCTTAGCTGTGCCTAATTCTACGTTCTCATGAATACAAGGGGTACTCAGCATTACGAAAATTATAGGAGGGGTACACATATGTCAAAAGTTTGGGAAATACTGCAAGATATGAGTAACACTTGACCATTGTACAAATGAAGGGGAGTTTATGTGTTCTGAGTGGCTCAATGTCAATGAAGCTTTCATGACACAAGGGCTAGAACCAAGCCTTTGAAATGCTCTGATTATACAATCCTAGCAGGCACCCCACCATTCTTGCCTTCCTTGAGTTCACAGTTAACTCCTAGAATTGTGACCCAAAGTGGCCTCCACTCCAATACAGAGCACCTCAGTCATTCCTGTTGAAATTCAGATCATTCTTTGCCATCATCATCAAGATTCCAGAGGGCCCAATGACTGTCCTTGGGTGGCAGTCTCTTCCATCTTCACAACCTTTGCAGCACCTCTCTCCTTCCTCTCCAGCATGTCCATGAAGCAACATGCTAGGTTAGCTGCTTAGAGGAAGAACCTATAAGATTTTCTATGGCTGCTTGTTGTTAGGTCACCGAAGGAGGAATGCAAGAGGCCAGAATGATGAAGGAATATGAATTTACTCGATCATCCACACACCAGGCTGGATGGCTCCAGCACCCAGTGACAGGAGTTGGGAGTCGGTGATTTTTAAATGACTTTTGGTGGGCTTTTTCTGGCCAGAGAATTCTCTGTGCAGGTCCAGAGAGGAGAGATAATGAAATGTGGTCTCAGCAAAAGGGGATGTCCATAGTAAAATGACTTGAAGAGTCAGTTCCCAGGGAAGGGGTATTGATTCAGTTATTTGATCACAACTAATACTTATAATATCTAGATTGTATATATATATATATATATATATATATATATATATATATGTCACATAAATATATAATATGTAACACACACACACACACACACACACACACACTCACACATGTGTGCGCATGCACACACTCCTAATATTTTCTGTGGTGTGGAATAAGGAGGTGTTTCATATATATTTTTAAATATGTATATTGATATATTATATTTTTATATCAATATGTTTCAATGTATTTATATATTGTTATAGTTAATTTTTAATATACATTTTTAGTATTTTCTCCCCCTATTTTCCATCTTTGTTTTTTATTTTTATTTTTGCACTTTCTGGAAGATTTTCTGAATTTTAACTTCTAGCCTTTTTAATGAGTTTTTCATTTCTGTTATTACATTTTTAATTTCTAAGACTTTCTTTAGTTTGTTCTCTGAATACTTTAAAACAGTGTTTCCCAAACTTCTCTCATGATGAGAATCACCTGGTGGAGTTGTTAAAATACAGATTCCTGAATCCCAACTAAGAAGTGCTAAACTAGAATTTTTGGGAACATGTAGGTAAAATTGTATACTTAAGTTGCTTTAAAACATCAGGTTCCTTTTTTCCCCTTAAGGGCAATATTCTCCCTTCTCTCTCTGAGATTATTACTCATAATCTATTTGTTTATTTTGTATTTGTCTTTCTTAACAGAAGTTCTCCTCCAATACCTGGTAGGCTAAATTGCAAATATGAGGAAACAGAAGCTGATTTGAAACCCTTTGAGGATGATTTGAATGGGCCGTTTGTAGGGTAAATTTCTGAGGTTAAATAACTTCATTTTTTTTTTTTTTTTTCTCTTGGACTGCTTAGATTTCCCAGAGCAGGCTTTCCCAGCCTCCTGCCAGAGGGTATAAGCCTGACTGTTAGTGTTATGGGAACTGAGTGAAAAAAGATCCTAGAGTCTCAATGTCTTCCTGTTTTTACTTCATCTTCCTGTTTTCAGTATAGCACACCCACCCTTAGTTATGACTGGTCTTGAAGTCCAGAGATCTATTTTACCCTCTCTAGAGAATAAGCCTTTGTCATCTTGGGGGAGGGGAGGTTTGGGATCTGAAGAATTTTAAACAAACCTATTTTAGTCTGCCATTTTTCTCTACTTCCAGAGATGCCCCAAGCCTTTTGTAGGTTTTGAGGTATAAAAAGGGTTGCTTCTGGGCTTTCCCCAAATGCCACGTTAGGATTCAACTTTCTTTGTTCTGTAATGGCAGTTATCATATTTTCATCAGCTTTTCGGTGTCTATATTTGTTTTCTGTTATCACCTCTTCCATCTTGATATTTATCTTCATGGGCTTATGTTATTAAGGAAATCTCATTATTGTTATTTTAGTATGACTTTGGGATGAAACAAATTCTTAAATGTGTGTCCAGTTCATCATTTTCAACAGAAAACTTTTTATAGCAATTTTATTTGTGTCCTCTTCCACCCCTCTATTTTTGCTAGTCTGGCACCATCCTGTGCCCTCAAAGACTAAGTGTTGGGCCAAGTTTATGCAAATGTTTTCACCTGACAGTGAGTTATTTTTAACTTGTTTCTCACTTGTGTTCCTCAAGCTAATACAGTCTATTTACCTGCTTCACTTATTTTTTTAGTTATGACCCCAGAAGTTTGAATTCTAGTACTAGATACAAATTAGGCTCAAACTGGAACCCCTCTCCCCCATCATAGCCTCCTCTCTCACTAGAAAAGTCAAGGGTATGCTGTTCGAATTGGTCATGGTGTTATACTGCTTGTTCAATAGGAGTCCATTTTCCTGTATTTGAACATTAAAATCCTAGTTAGGAGACACTATACAAATATTGCATATTCTGGCAATAGAGATATTCTGATTTTCTAGAATATGTTTCAAAAGATCCATTTTTTTGTGATGAGATTCATGATAAATACAGTTATTTCTAAAGCTATAAATAGTAATTTTTGAATTGTTGAAAAGAATATTTTTTGCCTTCAATGGATGATGATACAGAATTAAGAAAACAAATAATATAACATCTAGAGAAATCTATATAAAAGTTTAAAATTATCAACACTGGTACTTAGCCTGCAGAAATCTTGGTGCTTTGATGTAAAGCTGCCAAAAAAGATATCCAAAGATGTCTCATCTTAATGTTCATGCACATCAAAAGAATATGAATATGAATACTTCCAAGATGTCTGTTTCATTGAATTTCACAGCTTTGCATCATTAGGAAGCTGTAGTGGAGTTGTGCCGATATGCATGCTGACATATATGCTAAACCAGGAGTTAAAGACTTCCATATCGTTGAGACATGACACAATAAATTTCCAGACTTGATTGCCAGAGTAGTAATATGTGATGTAGTCATTGTGGTGGGCACAGTTTTTGTCTGCCTGTGGGTTCCATTCATTTCCAATACTTGGGCCTTCAGGTTCTGATGGGGTTGACTCTACCCTCTAAACCTAGAGGCAAGCACTTGATCCAGACCTCGGCCATTAAAATATTCTACCTACCTCACTACAGTTCTTAGGAGTGGACACATGGCTTAGCCACCTATCTGAGACTGCTCTGGAGCCCTTGCTTAAGCTATCTGGGATGAGGTATAGTTTTTTTTTTTTTTCTTTTTTTTTTTCTTTTTTCTGGCTCATTAGCTCTAAAGACAATATAAGTCTAAAGCTTCCAGGGGCTCTCTTTGCTACTCCCGGGGAGGAACATTCTGGAAAGTGAGTTAACACAGAGGAAGAGTGGCAAGAAAAAGGGGCAGGTTCCTGATGATGATAATATTTATACCACAGTAACAGCTAAAACCAGGAATACCCCTGGACTTTCTAATTAGCGGATTCCAATATACATTCTCCTTTTAAAAGTGCTGATATAATACCTGCAATTGAAAGAGTCTTCACTAGTATGGTTATATTGGTCTCTATAACCTGCAATTTTTCTGTCAATTTATGTACATTTTCAGATTTCAGATGACAATCAATTTGAATTATCCAGCTGGATTGTTAAACTTGATAGATACAAAATCTCTCTCTATTTTTTTATTGTTTAAAGTATTACAAATAGTAGTAAATATGTCTCTTTTTTTCCCCCCATTGACTTTCCCCCAGCCTCTCCTACCCCTGAGAAAAGGCCCCCACCCTTAACCCCACCTCCAGTGTCTGGTGTCCATTGGTTATGCTTATATATACATACAAGTCCTTCAGTTGATTTCTTACACCCTCCCCCCCAAAAAACCAAAACACTCCCCAGCCTTCCCCCTGTAATTTGACAGTCTGTTTGCTGTTTCTCTGCCTCTGTACCTATCTTTTTGTTCATAAGATTATAATGTTCTTTATTATCCATAAATGAGTGAGATCATGTGGTATTTTTCTTTCACTGACTGGCTTATTTCTCTTAGCATAATGCTCTCCAGTTCCATCCATTCTGCTGCAAATGGTAAGAATTCCTTCTTTTTTATAGCAGCGTAGTATTCTATTGTGTAGATGTACCATAGTTTTCTAATCTACTCATTTGCTTTCGGGCATTTAGGCCGCTGCAGCCAGGGGATCATGCGGTGGGGGAGCAAGGCCCCAGCCCAGGCTGCTGCCTCTGCCTGAAGATCGAGTGGTGGGGGTGCAAAGGACTGAGACCCTAGCCAAGGCTGCCACCGGGGCCTAGGGTATCATGCGTATCATGCAGCTTGGATGCTAGGCCCTGATGGCCTGAGACCCCAGCACAGGCTTCTGCTGCTGGCCAGGATTATGCCGGGTGCTGGCGCCTCCCAGCCAGACACCCTGGGCTGCCGCCACTGGGTGGGGATCGCTGTGTGGGGGGCGGGTGCCTCCCAGCTAGACACCCTGGACTGTCGCCGGTGGGCGAACTTGGGGACTGCGCCAGGGCTAAGAAGACTGGGCACCAACATCTTGTGGCTATGGGTCATCATTTTTGTCGTGGAGTGATGGTTAATTTGCATATTACTCTTTTAAAAAAATATTTTATTGATTTTTTACAGAGAGGAAGAGAGAGGGATAGAGAGTTAGAAACATCGATGAGAGAGAATCATCGATCAGCTGCCTCCTGCACACCCCCTACCAGGGATGTGCCCACAACCAATGTACATGCCCTTGACCGGAATCAAACCCGGGACCTTTCAGTTCCCAAGCCGACGCTCTATCCATTGAGCCAAACCGGTCTCAGCATATTACTCTTTTATTAGATAGGATTTGATAGATAATACTATAATGTGCTGGTAAGTGGTGAGAACAGTGATGTTGGGTTATAAAGACTTGTATTGATGTGGTAGCTGCTGTTGCTCTGGAATTCATTTATTTGTGGTCTTCTTTTCTGTGTGCGCTAATATAAAGACAATAGGACTTTTCTATATTTAATTTTATGAGGAAACTCCATACTTTTTTCCATAAGGGCTGCACCAGTGTGCATTTCCACCAGCAGTGCACTAACCTTCCCTTTTCTCCACATCCTGGCCAGCTCTTGTCATTTGTTGATGGTAGCCATTCTGACAGGTGTGAAGTGATGCCTCATTGTCATTTTAATTTGTATCTCTCTGATGATCAGTGACTTTGAGCACTTTTTCATGTCTCTTGGCCATCTGAATGTCTGCTTTGGAGAAGTGTCTATTTAGGTCCTTTGCCCATTTTTTAAATTGGATTGTGTGTCTTCCTTTTGTTAAATTGTATAAGTTCCTTATATATGTTTTGGGTATTACACCTTTATCACTGCAAACATGTTTTACCATACAGTGGGCTCTCTTGTCATTTTGTGTTGGTTTCTTTTGCTGTGCTGAAGCTTTTTAGTTTGATGTTGTCCCATTTGTTTATTTTCTCCTTAGTTTCCATTGCCCTAGAAGATTTATCTGTAAACATATTGCCATGAGAGAAGTCTGAGATTTTGCTAACTATGTTTTTTTTCTAGGATTTTTATGATTTCACAACTTACATTTAAATATTTTTTTCATTTTGAGTTTATTCTTGTGTGTGGTGTAAATTGGTGGTCTAGTTTCATTTTTTTTTTTTGCGTATATCTGTCCAATTTTCCCAACACCATTAATTAAAGAGACTGCCTTGACTCCACTGCATGTTTTGCCTCGTTTGTTAAATATTAATTGAGGTGCCGAAACTGGTTTGGCTCAGTGGATAGAGTGTCAGACTGCAGACTGAAAGATCCCAGGTTTGATTCCGGTCAAGGACATGTACCTTGGTTGCAGGCACTTCTCTAGCAGGGGGTGTGCAGGAGGCAGCTGATCAAAGTTTCTCATTGATGTTTCTAACTCTACCTCTCTCCCCTTCTCTCTGTATAAAAGTCAGTAAAATATATTTAAATAAAAATATTAATTGAGGTAATGGCTTGGGTCGATTTCTGGGGTCTCTGTTCTTCCACTGATTTATATGCTTATTCTTGTGCCAGTGTCAGGCTGTTTTGAACACAGTGATTTTATAGTATAACTTGATATCTGGTATTGTGATCCCACTTCTAGGAATATAGCCTAAGAAACCTGAAATACAAATCAGAAAGAATGTATGCACCCCTATGTTCATAGCAGCACTACTTACTATGATCTGGAAACAGCCCAAATGCTCACCAGTAGATGAGTGGCCAAAAAATCTGTGGTATATTTACATCATGGTTTACTCTGCAGCAGTAAAAAAGAAGGATCTTTTACCCTGTGAGACAGCATGGAGGGACCTGGAGAGTAGTATCTAAGTAAAATAAGTCAGAGAAAGGCAGGTATCATATGATCTCACTCACATGTGGAATTTAATGAATAAAATAAACTGATGAACAAAATAGATCAGAGACATAGAAGCATAGAACAGACTGCAGAATTTCAGAGGCAAGGTGGGGGAGGGTGGTTGGATGGGAAGAGATCAACCAAAGAACTTATATGCATATATGCACAACCCATTACCACAGACAATAGGGTGGTGAAGGCCTGGGCTGGGAGGTGGGAGCAGGAAAGAAGGGGTCAATGGGGAGAAAAAAAATGACATATGTATTACTTTCAACAATAAAGATTTAATTAAAAAAAAAAAAGACAATAGGGTTGCACTAGACCTGTTTTGTTCTTTGGTAGCAGTGGTGTCTCTCTCTTTCTCTCTCTCTCTCTCTCTCTCTCTCTCTCTCTCTCTCTCTCTCTCTCTCTCTCTCTCTTTTTAAGATATATTTTTATTGATTTCAGAGAGGAAGGAAGAGGGAGAGATAGAAACTATAATGATGAGAAAGAATAATTGATTGGCTGCCTCTTGCATGCCCCTTACTGGGGATTGAGCCCACAATCCAGGCATGTGTCCTTGACTGGAATTGAACCCAGAACCCTTCTGTCCACAAGCTAAAGCTCTATCCACTGAGCCAAACCAACTAGGGCATCAGCAATAGTGGTGTCTTTTACTCTGAATTCTGGAAATCACTGTCTCTTTCCTGCTTTGTAAAACGAACAATTCTAATAAAATTTGTTTGACTTGTGGTGTTTATAGATCACATTAGCCCCTTGGCTTAATTCTCCAAGATAATGTTTACCTCTTAACAAGGATCTTAGAAGGTTTAACTCCATAGGGGAAAGTGATGGGAATTTCAGGTTGTTTCCAGGTCATGGAAGAAGTAGTTTGTGGGTAAGGGTCTTTCTAACCACACAAAGTAGTTCTGGGCTTCTACTTTGCAAAAAGCATTCTTGGGAGAGGGATGTCAATGGCGCATGCTCTTGCATAAGGTGGTCTTTATGACTCAGCACAGGGATTCCCTTTCTTTCTAAGTTTGTGTTCTTTGATGACCATAATTTTTAGGTTGATATAATATTTTTGTACCTTTCCAAAAACCTTTGAGGTTTAGATTAATCAAGGGTGTCATCTTTTTTTACAGGCTGAAGCTGAGCTGGGATTGGGAGACAGCCCTGAATAATATCATTACCTCAGCTAACGCCAGATTGTCAATCTCCAGATCCATTACTCACAGCCACATCAATTCGGAGAAGATTCACATGTTACTTTATTTGGTGACTCTGTCTGGGCATCCACCAAGTCCTACCCAGTGATTCTTGCAGTGTGTCTGTGGTATGCCCCCTTAAGAGGCCCTGGATTTGCAGAAATTATACTTGCAGCCAGCGAATTTATAATTTGCTACATATGGCCACTTTTTTTTTTCAGCATCTGTCCTTCTTTCTTTTGCATTTTCACACACCCACTCCCACTTAATGTTGGCTGCTCTCCCAGTACCTTCTTACCACTGGGACTTTCATTAATAGGCAGATTTCTGTAGACTCTGCGAGAGCCCCCCAATTGCACTATTTGTCTCTTATTTTCTTTAAATTATTATTTTTTACATTACTGTTCCTTTATACTTCTACATTATATATTAACTATAAGTGAAGGATACAGTCACTTGGCCATGAAGAGTAATCTATATTTCTTGACTGCTGTAGGATGGGGAGGGAAGAAGGCAACACCAGAGTGGTGAAGGCTGCAGTCTGTGGTTTCTACAGAGAGGCAGAGTGGAATGGAGGGCTGAGGTGAGGGGCTCAGTGATAAAGATGAAAGAGCATGGTATTTTGGAGTTGCACAGACCTTAACTGGATTAACTGGGATGTTAACTCAGTCACTGATTATTATGTGGTCTTGGAAAAGTTATCTGACGTCTCCAAACTTCCTTCAGATACCTTTATCTCATGTGAAAAAAGAAAAACAAAAAGAACTTGCAAGGTTGTTATGACAATCCAATGGAATTATGGATATAAAAGTACTCAATGGTACATATAGGGCACTTCATAAATATTATTTTCTCTTTTCTTTTATTATGAAGGAATATGAAGAAAAAAAGCTTAAGACATGACTATCCCCATGTTCCATATATAACAGCTCCCATTTTTTCTTCCATAATATTTTCATAATACTTTAAACCATATGGATAATTGTTTCAACATTTAATTTTTCCACTGAATTATTTAATTACATTTGTGACAGGCACATGTTTATTTTAAGTGTGTCAGTGGAACCATTAATTTATTCTAATGGATTTACAACATGCTCAGATATTTTTTCACCACTAACTTTGTGGTGATAGAAAACTATGCAGACTGTCATAGATTTATCTTGCTATAATTATATTTTAATCAAAATGCATTTCTGAAAAGTCTAGGTAAGGGTCTCCATAGAGGAAAGGAGTAGGACAATTTTCTCTGTAAACTATATTTTAGCTCGATAGTTTATCAGTCCAATTGACTCCCACTTTTGTCCTTAAGTGTCAACAGAGGAAATTTGTTGGGTATTTTATCTGGGGGTGGGGATGGAGGGTACATAGTAGTGGAAGGTAACTAATGAGATAAGAGATTTCTTCTTCTAAAGAGAATATTGTTCTGCACATCTGGAAAGTGATGCAGGCATTTGTTTGGTTCCTAGATGTTTTTGCAGCTCACACTTCAGCAAAGACCCTCTGCCTGCATGTCTTTATTACCTTCAAAGGGATTTCTTCCTGAGTGAGGTAACGACATTCACTTCCACAGCCTTCCCTGATTAATGCCTCAAGACTGGTTGGCCAGTCCTGATTGGTGAATGAGTACTGAATTCTTCATTTAGTACTCTCAGGTCTTAAACATTCAAAATGACAGTGCATAGAATACAAGCCTTTTATTGCCTTTATTTTTCCATCAGCCCCTGACTTGGGAGTTTAGGTTAATCTTTCAATTGTAACCAGGGTTTGGAACAATGAAAGCTTCCCAGCAATTCTTTTGCAATTTTTTATTTATTAATTAAAAAAAAATTAAATTTATGTATTGGTGGGGGTTGAGGGGCACTGAGATATGGGCTTGGTTCTTGAACAACAGTTGCAAAAGAGGATTCTAGGTGTGTGGATATGTGTGGTGTGTGTGTGAGCGAGTGAGGGTCAGCTAAATTTGGCAGAAGTAATGGAGGCTGGCAGACCAGGCTCTCCTGGACAGGGAGCACCTACCATGGCTATGGGCACTCCCTGGGCTGTGGGGCTCAGACATGGAGCCCTCACTATCTTGAAGGAGAGAGTGGCCTCTTCTAGGAACTCATAAGCACCACCACCCATCCTGGCCTTGGACACTGCCCGCAATCCTGTAACCACTCCAGCCAAAATCCTGCTGCCCTGCCCGCAGACCTGCAGACCCTAAGACTTCATTCTCCAAGGGTACACGGCCCCTGCAGCAGTAAGTGTGACTTCCCCTTTCCTGGATGCCAACCTCTGGACACCACACTTGCACCTTTCTAGCGTGCAGGCCCAGTACCCCAAAGGCTGCTCTTGGGTGCTGCTGTGAGCCACCACTGGGCATGCTCATATCCAAACAGAAAACACGGCCCCAGCAGTAGAAATTGGGACTACACCCTTCTTGGCTGCCTGCACAAAGACACGTGGGCCATGCAACTTCAGTATGGGGCTCCTCTGAGTGCTCTGCCCTAGCAAACAGCCCCCGGGGTTACTTCTGTGAGGCGCCCCTGGGTGCATGCAAATCTAACCAAGGTTGCAAGATCCCAGCAGCAAAAACTGAGTCTCCCCAATCCACAGCTGCCAACTGCTGGAAAACACAGTCACGCCTTTTCAGCACACAGGCCTCCTGAGCCCACCACCCCAAAAGGCAGCACTGAGCACCTGACTCTCAGCATGCATACAGCAGGACTCTGTTTCTCATTGTGTGTGCACAGGATCCCTGATTCTCAGTGCATACACATTAAATGCCAGTGACTCCAATTCTTGCACAAAGCTGCACAAAGTGACAGAGACTCTGATACACAATTCTCTGGGTGTACACACAGGGACTCTGACTCCTGGTGTGTGCTAGAGGACTCTGATTTTTGGTGCATGCCTGCAGGGACTTTTTTTTTTTTTTTTTTTTTTTCCCCCTCTCTCAGTGTGGCGCATGTAGGATCCCAAGGCCGCACTGAGCACCAGTGACTCTGATTCTTGGCACGCATGACTCCCATTGACCTACAGCAGCCACATGTCATGGTGTTGGAGCTCTTCAGTGATACTTGGGTGGCATGATGCTCCCACTGCACATGGCTCAGTGTTTGGACCTTCTGGTGATAGTTAGAATGGGGAGTCAATGAAACAATCCCCAGAGGAAAAAAAAAAAAAAAAGAGGACTCACCAAGAAAGGAAATATGTGAAACAGAGGCATGCAACATGGTAGAAAAATTCAGAGTAATGGTCATACAGTTCATAAACCAGAAGAATGAGAAAATCAACAACCTATGCAAAAATCAGGAAGATATAAAAAGTGATATGGATATAATCAACTGCTATGTTAGGTTCCAAAAGTAGACTAGAAGAAATGGAGGACCAAATTATTGAGGTAGAAGATAAGATAGACAAACAAGCCCAATCTGAACAGCAACTAGAGAAAAAATTAAAAAGCAGGAAGAGAGCCTAAGGGAGTGTTTGGGCAATATGAAATGAAGTAACATATGAATAATAGGGGTGCCAGAAGGACAAGAAGAGCAGCAAGAATTAGAGAATATATTTGAAGAAATAATGACAAAAAATGTCCCTGATATGAGAAGGAAAAAAGTCACACAAGTACAGAGAGTTCCAAGCAGGATGAATCTCAAAAGATGCATACCAATGGCAAATATTAATGACAAAGAGAGAAAGTTAAAGGCTGCAAGAGAGAGATAGTTACCTACAAAGAATTCCCCATCAGATTATCAGAAACACACCAAGCTAGAAGGGAATAGAATAAAGTATACAAAGTGATACAAATGAAAGGACTGAATAGAAAAATACTCTATCCAGCAAGACTATCAACAAAAATTGAAGGGGAAATCAGGAGCTTTGCAAACAAAAAATGCTAAAAGAGTTTATTACTACCAAGAGAGTAATGCAAGAAATGCTAAAGGGAATGCAATAAAAAGAAGAAATAGAAAGGAAAAAAAGGAACACAGGCATAAAATACAGAAATGGCTACAAACAAGTACCTATCAATAATAACATAAAACATAAATGGATTAAAAGCTCCAATCAAAAGACATAGAGTGACTGAATGGATAAGAAAACATGACCTATATGTATGTTGTCTACAAGAGACTCACTTCAGAAAAAGGGGCTTACACAGACTGAAAGTGAAGGAATAGAAAAATATCTATCAAGCAAATGGAAAAAAAAAAAAAGCTGGGGTAGCAATACTTATATCTGACAAAATAGACCTCAAAGTGAAGACCATAGCAAGAGACAAGGAAGGCCACATCATAATTCTAAAGGGATTGATACATCAAGAGAATATAACTCTGGTAAACATATATGCACCCAATGAAGGAGCACCCAACTACATTAAAAAATTCTGGAAGATATTAGGGGAGAGATTGACAGCAATACATTCATAATAGGAGACTTAAATACCCCATTTACATCACTGGATAAATCCTCTAGACAAAAAATTATTAAAGAAAGAGTAATCCAAAAAGAGTCACTAGATCAGATGGAATTAATTGACATCTTTAGAACGTTCCACCCCCAAACTGCAGAATTTACATTCTTCTCAAGTGTACATGGTACATTTTCAAAGATAGACCACATATTGGGACACAGGCAAAGTTTCTCCAAATTCAAGAAGATTTAAATCATATCAAGTATCTTCTCAGATCACAATGGCATAAAACTAGAAATCAACTACAATAAAAACAATAAAAAAATTCAAACACTTGGAGGCTAAATAGCATACTATTAAAAAATGTGGGTTACCAAAGCAATCAAAGAAGAATTAAAGAACATCCTGGAAACAAATTACAATGAAAACACAACAATCCAAAATCTATAGGACACAGTGAAAGCAGTCATGAGAGGGAAGTTTATGGCTCTACAGGCTTACCTCAAAAAACAAGAAAAAAATGGCAAAAGTATGGGCTTGGTATTACGGATATCATGGCATACGAGAAAATAAAATGGTATTAGGAGTCCAAGTTGGCAATTCTGCACCCTCTGGGCTTGTACATCTAGGGCTTTCAAGTTACTTTATGCCCAAGGGAGTGGAGATGCCTAGGGTCCTGGTGAAGGTTGAAGCCCTGATACAAGACACAGTTCAATTTGAGTGAGGTCTTAAAGATGAGGATAAATAGCTGGGACCATGGGTCCCTAGCAGTGAGGGCCAGCATGTGACTTCAAATGGTGAGACAAGCCTTTACACCTCTGTGCTCATCAGTTCAGGGAGATCTTTAGTCCAGCTGCTTGGCAGCAGCGATCCAGTGAGAATCCAGGTAACCCATGTGGCTCTTAGAACCCCCTTTCCTCCTCTCTCATACTGTCATGTATGATCTTTGCTGCTCCTCCAACCACCACCATCAGAATTGGGAGGGAGAGGAGATTTTATCCAAAGAGATCAAGCAGTTAATTAAAGGGACTGCTGTCATTGTTGTATTAAATGAAGTTTGCTGGATGTTTTTCCCACATTTGCTTTAGAGTATAGGGGCTTATGAAGATTGTCATATGGGTTATGGAGAAAAAGTATAAATTCTTATATTTTGTCAAAGCTAAGATATTATTGACTATTAGAAAGGCCATTTTTTAAAATGAATTTCTGAGAAAGAAAAAAATTACTATGTCAGTCAGGGTTCATCTAGAGAAAAAGAACTAGTAGGGCAGGTTGTTAATTAGAGAAGACTACAACTCTTAGCATGAGCTGAAGGTATTTTCACAGACAAAATTGCTTCATCAGGGAAGCCTCAGCTTTGCTCTTAAGGCCTTCTTTCATCAACAGATTGAATTAGGCCTTATCAAGGATAAGATAATCACTTTCATTTAAAAATATATTTTATTGATTTTTTTATAAAGAGGAAGGAAAAGGGAATAGAGAGCTAGAAACATTGATGAGAGAGAAACATCGACCAGCTGCCTCCTGCACGCCCCCCACCGGGGTTGTGCCCGCAACCAAGGCACATGCCCTTGACCGGAATCGAACCTGGGACCTTTCAGTCCGCAGACCAACACTCTATCCACTGAGTCAAACCGGTTTCGGCTCACTTTCATTTGAAATCAATTGAATATGTTCTATAATCACATCTGTAAAATATCATAATAGTAGCCTCTAATTTAGTGTTTGATTGACTGACTAGCTGAGGGTTGTACCTAGTCAAATTCACACTTAGAACTGACCATCATAGCTATCAATAAACTATGGCACATTATGGGAAGACATATCTCAATTTTAGAGATGTTAAAATGTAAAAATATGTGCATTTTAGACTACGAAATACAGTACATTTTCTGGGTGTAGTGTGAGTAAATTTAGAACTCTACTTAAAAGACATAAATTTGAAATAAGATGCTATTAAAGGGCAAGCAGGTAGTAATTTTTAAAACTAGAATTGGGGACACTGGGGCTTTTTTTACTTACATTATGCATCTGCAAAATGACCTTACTAACAAGGCCTAATTCAGTAGGGTAAGAATACTAAGTACTCTTTCCCACTTCCCTATCCTTTTTCTTTTTCATTTTTAAATTTTTAGTTAAATTTATTGGGGTGACATTAATTAATAAAGTTATATAGGTTTCTATGCTGACTTCTGCTTTTATGGTTCCCTGAAAACTTAATGACCTCAAGATCAGATTGATGAAGAAGGAGATGGCATAAAATGAAATATGCAACCACTTATACACAGACTCTGTCCTGGGATTAACATCAACAGATTCCAGGACAAAATCATAGAGCAGTTGTAGTTCTTTGTAAAGTATCCTAAGTGTCAAGACTTCCATCTGGGGGTTTCCTTTGTTCGTCAAAGACTTCATCATTATTTTAACTTTTTGTCTGACAATAAAAATCTCTTTGAAAAAATAAATTAGAACTCTATGACATAACTTCATTTAGTAATTCTGGAGATTAGTCATAATTTTGTAACCCTGTAATGATTTATAATTATAGAGATTAGTAGAATGATTTTGACAAAGAAATGGAATTTATTTTCTGAGAGTCACTTCTGGCAGGGTTAGAATTAGGATCCAATTATTTCCCTTATTGTCCTTTGAGTCTAGAGCTGTCCATTTTATTATTATCAGAAAAGCAGATTGAAATGTGAATTCTGATTCCCAAACTGGTACCCCTTATCACTGAAGAGTGTCAAAGGATATAAAAACTACTTCAAGGAGCCTGAAGGAAAGTGCACATTTAATCTGAGACAAAGCTTCATGGGCTAAATAACATGTTATGTTGCTTTGCCTTTGACCAGAGTTCTATCTAGTTCCCTGGGTCACTTTGTTTTCATATACTGATCAGAAGCTCTGATTACCAGTTAAATGGGTTATGTGGGTCATTTACCTGCTTGCTCTGTAAGCCGTTGTCTACCTTCCCTGTTCTGCTCTGTATCAAAGGGAACTACACTTGCCAGGTTTACTTGCAAACTGATTTCTGAGTAGGTTCTGCTTATGGTAGGCATCAGAGGAAGACCAGGGGGTGGGAGAAGGGAAGAAATCAGGAATCTGGCCCTTCTGCTCTGCCTTGGGCTTTGCTGCCTTCTTTGGCCGTTTCATTTCCTGAGCTGCTCAGACTTGCCCTGGACAGTTCTTTCCTCCATGGGCCCATCACGCAGCCTCCACTTTGGTTCTCCTTCCTGCTAGGTGGACCCAGCTTCAAATTCTAACAGCAACCTCTCCTCTCCGGGTTTCTTCTGCCACAGGAATGGCAATGGCTTCTTGCTCTGGCAGCTTTCTGCATTTCCTTGCCATTCCCTGGGCGCTCTCTTTCAGCTTTCCTATCATCTGTGCAATCAGTTTCTCATATCAAGTTCTCTCTGTTTGGAATTCCTAGAGTACTTTGTTTTCTTTACTGGAACTTAACTGACACATAGCATTTTTTTTTTATTAATTACAATGGAAAAATAAATCAGTTATTACTTGAGAGATACAAATTTGGTGGGATAGCATCATTTTCCTCTTGCATGGCTTCCAAGAGGAAAAATATGAAAAAGAAGAAAAGTGTCCTTGGAGTGGAAGAGTTGGGAATCCCTGAGCAGCTAAAGCGTTCAAGGCAGTGCTAAAGGGAAACAAGTCCCAGAGAAATAGGGGCCCACTCCATGATCACTAAGTGAGTTGATAAATGAATAACCAGGACCAGAACTCAGTTACTTCCAGACAAACTTTACAAAGCAAAATTGGAAGAGCATTTGCATTAGAGAGACCCGGGTTAGAATCCCTACTTCACTGCTCATTTGCTCTGTGAGTTTGGGCAAGTCACATTATTTCTGAATCTTCGCTTTCTCTCTAAAACAGAGACAAACTTCACAGGGCTTGTGAAACTGAAAGCAGTTACTTTAAAAAGTGCTTGGTAGGGTGTTTGGCTAGAGGAGTCACTAAGTATATTTCCTTTCCTTCCGCCCATGCATGTCTTTTCTAAAACACTGTCTATGGCAATCAAAATTCCCAAGGTTGTTTTTTTAAGCTTTCTTAAAATTTCTCTTTTTCTTTTACTGACTTGCAACAAAACATATCGAAGGAGCCAACAAAATGCTTCAATAATATAACTCAATGCTTTAAAAAAATACCTGGAATTGTGCTCTCACACCCTTCTCTATGCTATCTTTAGTTGCCATTTTGCCCCTTAGAGTGAGAATTGTCTGTGTGAAGTTATATATGCCATGAATCTGCTCCATGACACTTGGCAATCAGCAATCATTTAGGCCTGCTTTCCTCCACTTTATGATTGGTTATAGATCAAAAAAAAAAAAAAAAAAAAAAAAAAAAAAAAAGAAAAAAGAAAAAAGAAAAAAGAAAAAAAATTACTTCAGAGGTAATGGGTGCAGGCTTTGGGAGCACCAACCTTTTGGCCCAGTTGAAAAGCTGAGCTGTATAAAAAGATGTCAGCCTTGTGGTCACAAGTGCTCCAGCCTCAGTCCAGCTACATACTGCCATAAAGATGTAAATAAGCAGTTATTTATACTCCTCAACCCTGTTCTTCTCTTTTGAGATGCTATTGGATTAGTGTATTAACATGAAAAATATTCAAACCTGTGAGCAAATTTTGTGACTTTATTTGAGCCAAACTGTCCAAATGCAGAAAAATCTCAATTGATTGAGATAATCCTTTGGAGAATGGGAGTTTTGCACCTTGTGTTTTACATTATAATCAAAAGAGGAGATGTAAGTTATATGAAATCCATTGGTGATAGATTGGGAGGGGGGCTCTGGGATTGGTTAAAAAAACAACAAAAGGTACTTCTTTTACTTAGATGGGTGCAGGATTGTTAACAGACAACAATTAACTCGATAACAATGAGGGGATTTATGCCTGTGCTTTGAGAAGTCCGGAAAGAGGAAAATTATTTTGAATTCCAAGGATATGTTATCATAGCTGCAAAATGACAATACACAGGCTCAATTAAGGTAAAAATTGACCTTCCTCAGGGGAGATACTGGCTTAGGACATTATTACCCACCATAAACTACTTTTTAGTTTAAAGTATTTTAATTTTAGACCATCCTGTGTGGTTACTTAGGTCTCTGATTTTGCAAGGCTGCAGGCTTTCCCTGAGCTAGTCAGGCTAGCATGGCCCCTTTTTGTCCACAGGAGAATGCCGAAGAAGCAAGGTTGCTTCAGCTTTCAGAAGGCTGATGCCTGGAGAACAGGTAGCCACCTCTTCTTTCTCCACTCCTACTCCCACCACCAATCTCAGATTTTGGAGATTGTTTTGCACTAATTTTTTATTGTTTTAGAATATTGTGGTCACTCATTGATTGTACCTTGATATTCTTGGCTACATGTGGAAAGCTTCTTTACTTTGAAGTGGATTTGGATTTAAAAGGCTAATGTTTTGAGGTTTCCTTTCAGACAGTTCCATTATGTGTAACCATGATGCAAAGCAAGCATCGCTTTAGGATGCATCAGAAATATGGAAACAGATTTTCCCCTTGTTAATACTATAGGCTTGCTTTTATTGAAATAAAGGCTGAAGTAAGCTGAGAAGAGTAGGTTCTGGAGTTCATACTTGCCTAGCCAAGGCCACCAGAAAACCTGGTGAATATGGTTACTACTATGTTTAGAAGGGTAAATTCCGTGCAGATGGCATTTTAACTCTCCATTTTAAAATGCTCTTTTTTTTATTTGCCCACAAAGTTACCAGAAACAGGGGCCTCAGGAATGCAGTTCTATGCATGAACTGGGGTGAGAGGACACATCTATTTATGGCAAATGGCTTTGATTCTGTGGGATTGGGTCATATTGTCATATCTGCAAGACTAAAAAGCATTCGAATGATCATATTTTGACTAAAATTCTACTTATACTGTTAAGGAACAGGGAAACTTCAGTTTCTCCCTTTATCTTATCCAATTTCTTATTTTTCCTCATTCTACCTCTCTTCCACTTCCCCTAACCCCTTTTCAAGAGACACTGTTGAACTAATTTTTTTATTAATTGTCATGGGATATGGTGCACCACTCATATATTGCACATTGGTATTCTTGGCTACATATGCAGAACTTCTTCACTTTGAAGTGAGTTTAGATTTAGAAGGTTATTGTTTTTCTTGTGGTTTCCTTTCAGGCAATTCCATTGCATGTGACAATGATGCAAAGCAGGCAGAGAGTTGCCTAAGGCTTTAGGATGGGCCAGAACTCTGGAAACAGATTCTTCTTTGGTTACTGCTATAGGTGTGCCTGATTCAGTGTCATCCCAGTGACACAGTTGATTGTTGACAGAAAGAAAGAGTAAGCAAGAGAGAATGAAAGAGTAGCATATGATTAAGAACAAAAATAGAAACACTCTGTGTCTGTAAAAATTAGATGCCAAGAACATGTCTGAACATCTGAACTTTCCATCATAACTATTATTTTTATTTTAAAAACTAGTCATTGCAGTTCAGTGTACCTTATACTCTGCAGTGGGAAAGAGAACTAATATTTACTCCCGTCTGCAATTTACCAGACACTGTACTGGGCACTTAGTTTGCATTATGTTATTTAAGCCTTGCATGAACACTCTGAGATAAGAATTTATACTAATCTCTAAGTGATAGAGATCAAGTGCTTACACACATGCACACACATACACACATACATGCAGGCACACACATGTGCCTACACCCATGCTGGAATTTTTCAATTTAAATAACTGAGATGAAATAAAATATCCCCAATTCTCAACCTGGAGAATTTTGTTTCTACTGGAGGTTTTGTTTCTGGCATGGCAAAATAAACCCAATAAAACCCATTTCTTGCAGTGAATCAAACTACAAATACTGGACAAAATACAAATAAAACAAAACACGATTTGATGACTCAAAAACTAAATCAAAGCAGGCAGAGTGTTGAAGAGGGACAAAACTTGGACCAATGACCAGATAGTGGTGAGATTTCAATTTCTTCCTCTTTTTTCTTTTTCGTGAAGGTTGGAATAATAAATTTTTTATTTTAAAATTTATCTTACATTTACATTCATTTATTTGATATCCACATTAAGCTTATTCATAGCAAAATTTTATTTTATTATTATTATTTTTAAAATTTCTTTATTGATTATGGTATCACATAATTGTCCTCATCCCCCCATTCCCATCTCAAACCCTTTCCCATGTATTGCCCCGCCCTTGTTGTCCATGACCACTGGTTAGGCTTATATACATGCGAGTAAATTACATATCGAAAATTTATACTTTAGAAAATTAACTTTCATTTGAAATGCTCACATCAAACTACCCATGAAAAACATACATGGTATCAAAACAAGCCAGAGGAAAATAATTTGGAAAAAAAAATGAAAAGGGATCACAAGTCAAATTTATAGAAAATATCCCTTTATTAACTTTTGGTTAGAATATGTTTGCATATTTTCAGAAAACAACTCTGAGACCATGTGGATTCCTGCAACAGAGAGGAATTGACAGGAGTGCCCTAGCCATGAAGACAGAAGAGAAGTTCAGAGATGGAAGACGCTGACAATGCCTTGCCATATTAGCAGACAGCAGCTGTGCGTTGCTGTAGGATGCCCAGGACCAAACCAGAGATGGTCGGACCTGCATTACCACCATTTGTCCACCAACCAGATCTGAAATACCATGGCTGACATGTACACATAAGGAACTGTTTGACATTGAAATTGGGACTCAAAAGAACTGTTGGCCCAGAAAGGAATTCACTACAGACTGATCCATTTGCCTCTCGGCATAACCATTGTGGCTTGTCTCAGTTTTGGTTCTTCCTCTTTTTTCTTACAGCTTTACTGCAAGGGTGAGTGGGTACTCATAGAACAGTGAGGGAGTGATGGCAGTATGGGATTTCTTAATAGAAATCCAGTCATTCTGGCTAGAGGAACCAGGAAAAGGAGCACCAGGGGGTTGGAGATGCAGAGAGAATACCAGAGTGGAGAGAATTGAAAAAGGAAGCCCTGCTTCTATGTATGGATCTGCACAAGTCTCGGGCTCAATCTTGCAGTACCGATGGGAGTGGCAGACTTAAACAGCCCAGCATAGGCTTTGACAACTCAACAGAAGTTTGAACCAGAGCCCACAAATAGATGGAAAGATAGACCTTGTAATCTGAGCCTAAACAATTGATTGCCACTGAAAGAAGAACATCATCCTTCTCAAGGATTATAATAGGATTCAGTGTCCACAAAATATAAAATTCACAATGTCTCCATTAATTTCAAAAATTACATAACATCTTAAAAAAACAAGAAAATGTGTCCACATCTTTACCCCAACAGAAAAGATAATCAACATGTGCCAAACTCAATATGACCCAGATGTTGGAATCATTAGACATGAACTTTACTAAAACAGCTACTATAACTACGTATGTACCATGAGGTAAGGAAAACACACATGAAATGTATGGAAAGATAGAAGCTCCTAGCCAAATAGAAAAATGTCCTCAGGTGAGGATTAACAAAAAAAATTAGGTGGTCATATATGCATAAGTTTATTTCTGGGTTGTTGATTCTGGTCCATTGGTCCATATGTCTGTTTTATGCCAGTATCATACTGTTTGAGTACTTTAAATGTATAGTTTGAAATCAGAGAGTATGATACTTCTAACTTTGTTTTTCTTCCTAAAGATTGATTTAGCTATTTGGAGTCTTTTGTGGTTCCATTCAAATTTTGGAATTGTTTGTTCTATTTCTATAAATAATGCCATTGGACTTTTGATAGGGATTGCACTGAATCTATAGAGTGCTTTTGGTAAAATGGACATTTTAACAATATTATTTTTTTCAGTCAATGAGTACAGAATACCTTTCCATTTATTTACATTCTCATCAATTTATTTTATCAACATGTTTTAAATTAGAAGCCTGTCCTTCAGACTGCAGCTTTTAAGGTAAGCAGTCAGGTCTCTTTCACAAAAACACTGAGCTTGCTTTAGTGTGCTGCCTCTGCACTGGGCTCCTGGGGGATAGGAGCGCTAGACTGTAGGGGGAGCCTTTTAAAAACTGTCTGAGTTTGCTATAGCTTTGCACATTTGTGGGTGCAGACTCTTAGGCTTTAAAAGCTAAATGTTTCAGAGGCCATCTCTCAGGTAGAAGTCTTAAAAGTTGGTTCAGATGAGGTCTAAACCCTTCACTCCTCAAAAAGAAGGTGGAAGTTGTGAATTTCTTCCCAAATGTGTGTCGATGGTTGGGGGGGGGGGGGGGGCGTGTTATGGTGAGATTGTGTCAGCTTTTCCTACTCATTCTGATGTGGATTTTTTCTCATTTTCCTGATGTGTACTTATGGTTCAGCTAGTTTCTGGATTTCTCTCATGTCTAATTGTTCCACACGTAACTGTGGATTCATTGTGTCCATGAGAGTAGGTGAATTCAAGAGCCTTTTATGTTTCTATCTTGAAGAGGAACCAGCATTTTCTTAAAGACTTAAAGTCCATCTATAATACTGTACATTCCAGTCATTCCACTCGTAGGTATTTACCCAAGAGAAAAAAAGAGCATAAGTCTACACAAATAGTTGTATACAAATGATTACAGCAGCTTTATATATAATAGTTCCAAACTATAAATAACCTATGTAAACATAATAAGAGAATGAATATACAAATTACGGTATAACGATAGACTGGAATACTATCTATCAATGTAATAGAGGAATATGCAAATGCCGGGACTCTGTAATGTCACGACCGAACAACAGGGACCTGAGGCTCATGGTGCCTGGCTGGGGCGAGGGACCTCAGGCCCTGCCCTACATTATGTGGGGCTTGACAGGGGACCTCAGGCCATGCCCCCTACCCCAGTACCAAGCTGGGAGACCTGAAGCTGTGCCCCCTGCCCAGAGGGGCTTGACGGGGATGGGGCCTGGTGGGTCTCCTGTGTTTTCGAAGTGTGTGCGGGTGGTGGGTGGGGACTTGACTCTAGATCCCGTGGTGCACCCCAGACTCTGACAGGACGGAGATTTTCATTTACATTTTACTAATTTCTTTTATCTCTGACCATTCTATTATAGAAAGGGCCAATAGCAATATTAAAATATTTCCTCTAATTAATTCCCTTTTAATGTGCATGAATATCGTGCACTGGGCCACTGGCTCATCAATAAAAAGGAATGAACTATGTATACATACAACAACATGGATGAATCTCAAAATTATTATGATGAGTGAAAGAACCCAGGCACAAAAGAATAGATACTATATAAGTCAATTTATATGAATTCTTGAAAATACAAACTATTCTGTAGTGACAGAAAGTAGATAAATGGTTGCCTAGAAAATAGGGGTAAAGGGAGGGAGAGATTTATAAAGGACATGGCAAAACATATTTATTTTTGTGGCAATTACTGTTTCACAAGTATATATGTATTTGTTAAATCTAATGCAATTATACACTTTATATGTGTGCAGTTTATAGTATTTCAATTATCCCATCATCAACAACAAAAAACTACTAGAGAAAAATTGCAGCAAAAGTTAAATAGAACTATGTTGCTCTCTGAGATTCTATTCTCTGAACACTTGAATTTTAGTTCTTTATATATCTTTCATATTAAGTTTAAGCTCTCAGTAATACATCCAATGCAGAGATTGAGACAGAGAAGTCTAAGTCAGAGACATAGTATTGGATTTCAAGTAGGAAATAGCCTCTATACTTTCAGAAGTGGACATATTTACTTAAGGAAAATATGAGAAAGAGACAAATTTAGGAATGAGTCCTGAGTAGCACCAGCAGTTCCAAAGTAGAAAAACGAGGTGGAGCCAGCAAAGAAGGCTGAGAAGGTGCTGCTTATGAGTTGAAAGAAATCTAGGAGATTGTACTAGTACTAGAGGCAAAATCCGTGCATGGGAGGGGGGTGTCCTTCAGCCAAGCCTGCACCCTCTCCATTCTGGGACCCCTTGAAGGATGTCTGACTGCCCATTTAGTCCCAATCCAGGATTGGGCCTAAATGGACACTCAGACATCCCTCACAATCCAGAACTGCTGGTTTCCAATCACTCACCTGCCTGCCTGCCTGATTGCCCCTAACCACTTTGCCTGCCAGCCTGATCACCCCCTAACCACTTCCCTGCCAGCCTGATCAATGTCTAACTGCCCCCCTGCAAGCCAGATTGCCCCTAACTGCCCTTCCCTGCCAGCCTGGTCACCCCTAACTGTCCTCCCCTGCTGGCCTGGTCACCCCTAACTGTCCTCCCCTGCTGGCCTGGTCACCCCTAACTGCCCTTCCCTGCCAGCCTGGTCACCCCTAACTGTCCTTCCTTGCATGCCTGGTTGCATCCAACCGCCCTCCCCTGCTGGCTCAGTCACCCCAACTTCCCTCCCTTGCCAGGCTAGTCGACCCTAGTTGCCCTACCCTGCCAACCTGGTCACCCCTAATTGCCCTCCCCTGCCGATCTGATTGCCCTTAACTGTCCTCCCCTGCCAGCCTGGTCACAGCCAACTGCCCTCCCCTGCTGGCCCAATCACTTCTAACTGCCCTCCCTTGCCAGCCTGGTCACCCCTAATTGTACTCCCCTACAAGCCTGGTCCCCCATAACTGCCCTCCCCTGCAGGCCTGGCTCCCCTCCAACTGCCCTCCCTTTCAGGCATGATTGCCCCTAACTGCCCTCCCTTTCAGACCTGGTCCTTCCCAACTGCCCTCCCATCCTGGCCATCTTGTGGCAGCCATCTTGTGTCCACATGGGGTGGCCATCTTTGACTACATGAGGATGGCCATCTTGTGTGTTGGAGTGATGGTTGCATATTACCTCTTTATTAAATAGTATAGTCAGAGAGGCCAAGAGAGAAAAGTGCTTCAGAAAGAAAGGAGGGATTACCTATGCTCAATCCTGCTAAAAATTGAGCACATTGAAGATAGGATAGTGTTCTAGAACTATGGGAATTTGAATTTGGAAACACACATGCACATGCACACGCACACACCAAAAAAAAACCCCCCAAAAACAAAAAACAAAACAAAACAAACACAAGTAGAGCTATGCAAAAACTTGCTAACATGTAGAAAATTTTGCCTGACTTGAGTTAATGGGTTCCTCACTTGAGGAATATAAAATTGAAAACAGCCTATTAAAATTAAAAATAATATATAAAAAAGTACATAAAAAAGGCTAGTGTATCTGGTTATTGAGGTTATCAAATTACATTATTATTTTTTAACTTTGATAGTCACCATCTTTACTGAAATCATAATTGTAAATAATTATTCATCTTGTTGCTATAACTTTTAATGTTCATAGCTAAAGAATTTCTGAGATTTTCAACTGACCCATATGATGAAGTTGTGCAATATCCTTAGATCATCAAAATGGAAAAACCATGGCACACTCTTGCAGCAACTGAGTTACAGCACTGGGTTTTCACCTGAGGTACCAACCAATCAGCCCTTCAGGGGAAATGTTAAATTAATGTTGGAAATGTTATAATAGTGCTGTAATTCTACTTTAATTTGTATAGAGAAGGATTTAAATGGCAATGCAGTATAAACAATCTTGACAGTAATCTTGATTTATAATTCTTGAGGGGTTTAAGGGCTTACGGGCACGACCGGCATAAAGAGAACCTGGCCAGAGCTATTGCTGAGGAAGGTAAGTTACTAGTCAACAGCATTTTTCTTCTCCCTCTTCCTTTACAGCAGGAGGGCATCCCTGTGAGGAAAGACATCACAGAGGCAACAGTCGCCAAAGAAAGTCACTAACGCTAAAACTATGGAGGAATTTGAGGCAGTGACAGTTAAACTTTAGAGAGGTGGACTGTAACTGATGAAAATACAATGCTCTCCTTCCTGAGAAGCAGGATAATCCTGCCGCGAGACAGCTGGGCACGAACTGAGCTCCCGCCTACAATCCCTTTGCTGACATTTTGCCATGTTTCCAGTGATGCATCAGAAATGCCAGACACATTGCCGTAGTGTCCATCCCAAGTATGAGAGTGTCTGGTCCCCCAGGACAAGGATTTAACATCTGAGCATGCGGAGCCATGTTGGCCACAAGAGAGAAAACTGATATCACAGTTATTCCTGGGGTGCAGCCCTGTCCATGAGGGGGATCTGTTGAGTAACAGATACTAGAAGAAATTAAGATGAAGGAGATGACCCAGCTAGTAAGTGTTTAAAAGTGCCAGCTGATCTGCCTAGAAACCAGTCTCTTTTCACCTTCTTAAGACAGAGAAGGGCTGCCCTGGCTGCCTGCGCCTGGACACCCTGCTTGTCCCTGTGGCGTCCTTTTTGCTGTGCTGTTGTCTTCAATCAAGTTTATTTTAACTGGCTCAACTCTCGTCAAACAGAGGACAATGCAGGCTGGTGGTAAGGCTGAGGAGTGGGGAAATAACGGTGGAACTGGAGCTGGGAAAAAGGAAAGGGGTGGTTTTCTCCCCTTGCCCTGGATCCAGACCCCTTTTAGCCTCCCTTGTGATGGTGCTGGGAAGGTTTTCTCTTTTTCCTCCAGGCAGGAGGGAACATGAGCTGCACGGCAGGCCATCAATGAAAAGCAGCAGCAAAGTAATGCAGTTAATGTTAAAACACAGCACAAAACAAAGTAGTACCGGTTTGTGAATCTGGGAAACCAACTAGAAAAGAGTTAAGAAGGGGAAAAGCAGGATAGATAAAAATACGGTTACAACAAGAAGGAAATGGAAAATAAATAAAGGAAATTCCTTAACCCAAACTAAGCCTCCTGAGGGAATTTTGTTAGATTGGATGGTGGGGTGGGGGGATGGATAAAATTCATGTAGGACTGTATTTGTGGGGGATCCTGTTAAAATCAATTAAAACAGGTCAGCCTACAAGGATCCCGACAGGACCCATGGGTTTACTACAGTCTCTGGCAGTCTGCACTTTCTGAATTTATGAGTTTTAGATAATTTATTTCCTGTCCCTTTGAGGTACAGAGCTCAGCATACTCGGTGCATTTATGATTGTTGTGGAGAAGAATGTAACTGATAAATCACTTCCTTTCATTTGTCTTTTGATGAGAAAATGTACGGTTTTCTAGCAATTTGACTTTTAACCTGTAACAGTTATCTTTCCAGTTTTGTTGCAGGTTTAGTAGTCTGGTTCTAATCCAGGCCCGTGCAACATGCCTGGGAGGGCGACCCAGAGGTTGGAGCTTCTGTCGTGCAATATGGTAGCCAGTGGCCACTTGGGCTGTTGAGCACTTGTGGCACGCTGGATTTTGGAGACTAAGTATGAAAAAAGGAATGTAAGCTATCTAAATAATAATTTTTATATTGATTTACAAGCTAAAATTATATTTTGGCTGTATTGGGATAAATGAAATGTTAACATTGATTTAATCTGTTTTGTCTTCTTACTTTTAAAATGTGGCTACAAGAAAACTTAAAATTATATATGTGGCTCATATTTGTGGCTTGCTTTATATTTCTATTGGACAGTGTTGAATTAAAAGCAAGAGCTAAGAAAGTTCAAATCTTGGCACTGCCATTTCCTGCCTCATGACCTTGGATAAATTATTAAAACTTGCTAAGCTGCAGTTTCCAATCCCCGGCTAAATAGGGATAATAATATGTACCTTGAAGGATTGTTGGGAGTTTTAACTGAAATAAATCCTGTAATACCTGGCATATAATACATATTTGACAAATGTTAGTTCTCTTCCGTGTGCATTTTATTTATCACTAGTAAATGTAGTCACTTTGTTTATAAAGAATTCTCTGGGATCAGAATAATGTAGCTTGTACAAATGGTCAAAGTACTTGATAAATATGTGTTCACACCAGGCCTGCAAAGGGAAGACGCTGGTTTTGCTGGGTGGGGAATGCGTCTGTGGTTGAGCTTCGTGCCTGCTGGCACCTGCCGTATCATCCAGGCTGGCCACTGTGATTGCTAGACACGCCTGGAGCCACTGGTTAATGTTCTGTTAAGTTGCTCAAGTGTGTGAGGTTCTATTTTAAAACCCCCAAATAAGTTCTATTTTAAAAGTCCCAAATAAGTTTCTGATCTTGCTGAAAGGGCATACCTTCAGCTTCAAGTGCTAAGAAGCAGAGTATTCCTGCAGACATTTTAAAATAAAATATCCAAGAAACTGGGCTAATCTCTTCACAACCAGTTACACCTCAAAGGATGAGAACTTCTTCCTCATTTATTTTCATCCTTTGAGGCGTAAAAGTGCTCAGTATGGTGTTAGTTTGCCTTTTTGAACATCAAGGCACTGCAACCCTTGCTTATAGGTTATCTTCGAAGTTGGCACTTTGTCAAGAACCCCTCCTACCAAGGACTTCTAAACTCGCACCCTCTGTACTGCCTGCCTGCCTTCTCTGCTTGCAAGTTCTCTCACCCACAAATGCTTAAACCATGAATTCTAAGTTTTTGATGGTCCCAAATGTGGCTTTTTTTTCCCAACAAAAGCCAGTTCAAGGGATTTACTTCTGTTTTTTAATATATTGTTAAAAGTTTAAAGTTAAAGTTGAAAACCTAGTTCTTTAAATTTTAAACTTAGCTTACAGATCTTATTGTTCTGTTAAGTGGCTGAAGTGGTTGAGGTTCTATTTTAAACCTCAAGCAAGTTCTATTTTAAAAGCCCCAAATAATATATGTATGTCAATAAATTTTAAGTTATTCTTAAGATGGCCATTTAAGTACTCTCCTCTATATTTAACTTATTTTTAAAAATAAATATTTTGATTTTTTAAAAGTACTTAAATTTTCTGACTTTAGACTTTCCTGAAGATTTAAATAATGTTTATAAACCTGCCAAATAAACATAAATATGCTGATCGTTATTCTTACATAGTCTAAGAGTATATGTTATTATAGTAATATTTATATTTAAAAATCACAAGTCTTAATCAACTACTCAACAATTTTATCTATTTTTATTTTTTAAAATATATTTTATTGATTTTTTATAGAGAAGAAAGAAGAGGGATAGAGAGTTAGAAACATTGATTCAGCTGCCTCTTGCACACTCCCTACTGGGAATGTGCCCACAACCAAGGGACATGCCCTTGACCGGAATCGAACCTAGGACCCTTGAGTTCGCAGGCCAACGCTCTATCCACTGAGCAAAACCGGTTAGGGTGACTAGTCAACAATTTTAAATTGGAATTAAAAGGCTGACATATTCCTCTTTTAGGCCAAAATTAATATTTTTAGATTCCTTCTAACCATCTTCTGGGAATGACCTTGGAAATTGTAACAAAATAGACAAATAAATGAGCTTTATTCAGAATTCAAAGGGGTATTATTTTAATATACATTCAGGTTGTATAACCCTATAGGAAACATTTGAAAATAATATAGAAGACCTAAAAGATTCTTTGAATGAAAAATATTTTTATATATATCATCTTATGGACATTAAAAAACAATAAAGGAATTTTATTAAAAATGTGCCTGCAATTTGATAGCTCAGAGGAAATAAACCAATTTTTGTAAGGCACAAACTATCCAGACTCACAAAAGGAGAAATAGTTAACTGAAGAGTCTGATATCTGTTATAGAAATTGAATCAACAAATAATCACCTTTCAAAAAAGAAAAAAACCAGGCCCAATGAATTGTTAGATATTTAAGGAAGAAATTATTCTTCAGTGAGTTGTGTTACCATTTTCATTTTACCTATAAAACTGGAATCTTACAACATTACTAGATGATACCTCTTACTTATCTGGGTACTTTAGTTGGTGAAGTAGTTTTGATGGTATTTTGCTGAATCTATAAATAATTTTTTTTTTTTGGACAGGAAATAATTTCTTTTTAACAGCTTTATTGAGGTAAAATTAAATAAAGTAAACTGCACATATGTATAGTGTACAATTTGATGTTTTAACATGTCTATATAACTGCTAAAACTGTAATCACAAGATAATAAATCTACTAGGCTCAAAAGTTTTCTTCCCTTTTCTGATCTCTCCTTTATTCCCCTCATTCTCTTGGTAAACAGTGGTCATTTTTATATCACTACATATTAATTTTCACTTTCTAAAGATCTATATAAATCCAAACACCCAGTATGTACTATTTTTAACTCTGCTTTCTTTCACTTAGAATAATTCTTTTCAGATTCATTAGTGTAATTGGTTATAAATAGTTTATTTCTAAGATCACACCTCAACATAATAAAGTCTATACATGACAAACCTACAACCAACATCATACTCAGTGGGCAAAAACTAAAACCATTTCTCCTAAGGACAGGAACAAGACGGGGATGTCTGCTTTCACCACTCTTATTCAACATAGTACTAGAAGTCCTAGCCTTAGCGATCAGACAGGAAGAAGAAACAAAAGGCATCAAAATTGGAAAAGAGGAAGTAATACTGTGCTGCAACCTGCATGGCTGGGTTCAGGATCTGAGGAGGGGCCAACGCACAAATGAAAACACTTGACAAGAACTATGAATTATTAAGGGGTGGGGACCAGGTGGTGTCTCTTTCGTGAAGAGCACACTGACCTCTGACCAGTCCGCTTTTTATTTACTTGAATACACATTTTCCCTTTGGCAATGCATACAGGCCTATCAAAGATAAAGCTTGGTAAACAGTAAAAGGATGATCAGGTTAGGGACTTTGCCTTGAGCCATCACTGTCTCAACAGATGAGGTGCTTAGCGTCAGCTCTGCTAATGCCCAAGGTCTATTGGCCTTCCATGTTCCTTGGTGCACTCTCATGATAGTATCAACAGTGGGTGGCTTCCTGCAATACTGCTGTTATTTGCAAATGACATGATACTGTGCATTGAAAATCCTAAAGACTACCAGAAAACTACTAGGTTTAATAAATGAATTTGGCAATGTATCAGGATACAAAATTAACACCCAGCAATAAATGGCATTTTTATACACCAATAATGAAATCTCAGAAATAGAAACTAAACAAACAATCCCATTAACCATTGTAACAAAAAAAATTAAGATATTTAGGAATAAATTTAACCAAGAAGGTAAAAGACCTATAATCAGAAAACTACAGGACATTGATAGAAGAAACAGAAAGAGATATAAATAAGTAGAAGAATCTATTTTTATGGATTTGTAGATTCAACTTCATTAAAATGTCCATATCACCTAAAGCAATCTATAGATTCAATGTAATCCCTATTAAAATACCAATGGTGCCTGGCCAATGTGGATCAGTTGTTAAGCATTAATCTATGAACCAGGATATCCTGGTTCAATTCCCATTTGGGGGCATGTAGGAGGCAGCAGATGGATGATTCTCTTCATTCATTGGTATTTCTCTTTCTCCCTCTCCCTTCCTCTATGAAATCAATGAAAACACATTTTTTAAAAAATAACAAGGCTATTTCACAGATCTAGAACAAATACTCAAAAATTTACATGGAATGAAAAAAGACTTCAAATAGCCACAGCAATTTTGAGAACAAAGAACTAAGTTTGAGGAATCACAATACCAGATATCCAGTTATACTACAAGATCACTGTACTCAAAACAGCCTAATACTGGCACAGAAACAGGCATATATATCAATGGAACAAATCCAAGATCCCATAAATTAGCCCAAGTAATTATACTCAATTAATATTTGACAAAGTGGGCAAGAGCACACAATGGAATAAAAGTCTGTTCAATAAATGGTGTTCAGAAAATTGGATAGATACATGCAAAAAATGAAACTAGACCACCAATTTACACCATACACAAGAATAAACTCCAAATGGATAAAAGACTTAAATGTAAGTCATGAAACCATAAAAATCTTAGAAGAAACCATAGGCAGCAACATTTCAGACGTCTCTCACAGCAATATGTTTGCTGATCAATCTCCTAGGGCAGGAGAAACAAAGGAAAAATAGGCAAATGGGACTATATCAAAATAAAAATAAAAAGCTACTTCACTAAAAAATAAGTCACCAACAAAATGTAAAAGAGAACCACTGTATGGGGGAACATATTTGCCAATGATACATCTGATAAAGGGTTAATATCCAAAATGTATAAGGAACTCATACAACTTAACAAAAGGAAGACAAATGATCCAATAAATAAAAATGGGCAATGGACTTAAGTAGACACTTTTCTAAAGTGCACATACAGATGGCTAAGGGACATATGAGAAAATGCTCAACATCACTAATCATCAGACAGATGAAAATTAAATGATAATTACGTATCACCTCACACCTGTTAGAATGGCTGCTATCAACAAATCTACAAATGATAAGGACGTGGAGAAAATGAAATCCTAGTGTACTGCTGGTGGGAATGCAGACTGGTGCAGCCACTATGGAAAACAGTGTGGAGTTTCCTTAAAAAATTAAAAATGGCCAAAACCGGTTTGGCTCAGTGGATAGAGCGTCGGCCTGTGGACTGAAGGATCCCGGGTTCCAAAGGCATGTACCTTGGTTGCGGACATGTCCCCAATAGGGGGTGTGCAAGAGGTAGCTGATCGATGTTTCTATCTCATGTTTCTCATTGATGTTTCTAACTCTCTATCCCTCTCTCTTCCTCTCTGTAAAAAATCAGTAAAATATATTAAAAAAAAATTAAAAATGAACTCCCATTTGACCCAGTGATCCCACCTCTGGGGATATATCCTAAGAAACCAGAAGCACCAATCAGAAAGAACATATGCACCTCTATGTTCATAGCAATGAAATTTATAATAGCTAAGATCTGAAAACAGCCCAAGTGCCCATCAGTAGATGAGTGGATAAAAAATCTATGGTACATTTACACCATGGAATACTATGCAGCAGTAAAAAGGAAGGCTCTTTTACCCTTGGAGACAGCATGAAGGTACCTGGAGAGTCTTATGCTAAGGGAAATAAGCCAGACAGAGAAAGACAAATATCATACGATCTCACTCATATGTGAAATCTAATGAACAAAATAAACTGATGAAGAAAACAGATACAGAGACATAGAATCATGCAACAGTCTGTCAAATCTCAGAGAAAAGGTAGGGGAGGGGGGGAATGGGCGAGAAGAGATTACTAAAGAACTTATATGCATATATATATAACCCATGGACACACACAATGGGATGGTGAAGGCCTGGGGCAGGGGTAGGTGTGGGCTAGAAGAGGTCAATGGGGAACAAGAGGGAACATCTGTAATACTTTCAACAATAAAGATAAAATTTTAAAAAGGTATTGTGTAAATTAAATTAAATATAGGGCCTTTCGAATGTGACACACACTCAGCAATTGATAGCTGTAATTATTATTATTCTTTTTAACTTTGTTTAAGCTAACTTTTTAAAAATATATATTTTTTATTGATTTCAGAGAGGAAGGGATAGTGAAAGAGAGATGAAACATCAATGATAAGAATCATGGATTCTGCATACCTCCTACTAGGGATGGAGCCTGCAACCCAGGCCTAGCCCTGACCTAGAATGGAACCATAACCTCCTGGTTTGAAGGGCAAGGTTCAACCAATAGGCTAAACTAACTTCTTAGATTAACTTATTAATTAGACCTTGCTATTTTTTTTTTTAGCTATATCTAATTAATCTTTTAATATTTTCTCTCATTTCATTTTCATTCTTACCTTTTCAGTCCAGACATTGATGATTTCATTGCCTTATGACCAAACCAACTCCTAACTGGCCTCCATTCTTTCCATTAGTTCTCCTATAGCTCAATTGTAGGTTTTATTTCCAGGCCACATACACTTCCGGGGCAAAGTTCAAACACTTTAGCTTGGTACTACCATGCTCTGTGACTGGTCCTTACTTTAATTTAAACATTTTCTCCCATACACAGACCCTCTGCTTCAGGCAAGTTACTGGTATGTTCTTCTCTGCTCCAGAACACACCAAGCATATTCCTGCTGCCACTCCATGTTTTCCCCCTTCATTTACAAGGGAGAAGAACTCTTTATCTTTAAGTTCTAGTCATAATTTAAGGCCAGTTATACAGTACAATCTGTCTCACTAGTTCCTAAAAGACTCCAACAGGGTCTGCTTTTGCCTGTTTGGAGCTTTTTTAAATACACCATGAATCCCAAGCAATCAAGAGCCAATTTATTAATTTGTTCACTCATTTACTTAATAGATATTTGAGAAACAAATACTGTGAGTTAGGCACTTTGATGCTGGAAATAAAATGGTGATCAAGATAAATATAACCCCTACCCTCCAGGAGGTCCTATCTTTTAGGATGGCAGAGGAAACACAATTATAATAGTAAAGTGAATGCTCTCATGGGGAATCCTAGGAGCAGTGGATATCTGTAGGAGACCTAATACAGTGCAGGAGGATTTGGAGTATGCTGAGGCTAGCTATCTGCAGGAAGGGACTATAGGCTGAGACTTGAAGAATGAGTGGAGTAAAATGATGAAGGACAGATGTTCCAGGCCAGAGAATCATCCATGTTGGTTGTCTCAGGGCAGGTCGGTTACTGGCCGGTGGAGGAGCAGGAGAAGTTCCTTGCAGGATTCATCTTTAGCTTTGAAAGGAAACTTTGGTGAATCTGGTTTAGGTTGTAATGTTTTCTCTATCTCTTCCTTAGCTCTCCAGTCTTCCCTGACTAACGCCCCCTCCCCTCCACTCTGCTCCAAGTTGCACATAGACCTCTTTCTTTCAATGTGGCACTTTTTGGGATTTGTTCCTCACGTCTAAGCTTGAAGCCAATAATTAGATCTGAAGCAGATGACCTTCAGCAAACCATTGGTTGTCTGCTCCTCCCCCACCTCCTTGTGACAACCCAAAATGATTCAGAGGTATAGAGACTCAAAGCCATCTAAGCCCTTCTAAGAGGCCTCATAATTCTTTTAAAAGTATCTTCCTCAATCAGAGGAATTTTGTGGGTTTGTTTGATCTTTTTATACCGCTGTTCACAGGATGTAACTTCTATTTTCCTCTCAAAACAGCTCTAGGCAGCTATCCCAGAGAGGAGAAGTCTAGAATCCTTGGCTAGTCCCAGGACACATATCAAGGTAGATATGAAAATATAGGCAAACAGTTTGAGATATTTTTATGAACACCACTCAGATGACTTGGCTAAAACCTTCCTCTTACATCTAACTCAATGGTTTTAAGAATACAGTTTGATAAAAGACATGATTAGTCATGTTCTAGTTATTAAAATGTAACATTGGGAAATCTGTATATGATTTAATTCCTCTTTGAACTAATTTCTCTTAGTTTTATAGATATTTAGTGTTGTTGTTTTTTTCCATGTACAAAAGTAGTTTCTAAAATGATACCCATATGGATTCTTTGCTTAGTAGAACTCTACTAATTTTTTAGTATCCTTATCTTAAGATTAGTATTAGAAACAACACAAAATGAAACTTAATTTAAGACTGAGTAACTTTCTAGTTTTAAAATGGAGATGGTAATACATACAGGTCTGAAAGTTCTTATCTGAAACATTGAGAGCCAAATATAGTTAAGAATTCAAAAGTTTTCAGATATTAGATGATATGGTGGCTATGTTACATGGTATTTCAGATATAAGCTGAGACAGCACTCTCTAGTCGAGCATAATATTTCCGATGTGGAACGTCTGAATACTCAACTACATGAGATAATGTCATGCTAGTTAACCAATTTAGTTTTTGATACCAAACTTAGGAAAAAACTTTTGTTTTCTAGAGCATTTTGGATTTTGAAATTGCTAATAAGGAATTATGTATTTGGCCTCATCTTGCTTCACTGTATCAAGTATGGTGTTAATCAGAAAAATGTTATTTTATAGCCCACCTCAACTGCATTGAAAAACCTTTGTCTTTTTGGGGGGCACATATGTGTTTATAAAAGCCTTATAAATTAAGTAATTTCTCTTTCTAGAAGTTCCATCTACTGCTGCCTAATCTTAACTCATTATCTTATTATCAATTGCTCTTTCCTGAGTTGGTTAGCTTTCCAACTCCAATATATATATATATATTTCCTTTACTATAAATTGCAGGGTTTCTATTTCTTGATGACCTATTGAACACCTGTTTTAAGAGCCTTTTCTAAAGTTAGCTATTTAGTTGATAGTGTCAATCTCATGGGTATTTCAAATTCATTTGTCTAGAAACTGTGCATTTAGAAAGAATAAAGTATTCAGAACACTCAGAACTCCTGGGATATTTGCTTTCTAGCTGTGGTGATAAGGGTGCACAATTCATTTAACTTGTCTGAGCCTCACTTTCTTAACTTTAAAATAGGGGCAATAATAGGTGCCTTTGCTATTTTTCAGGCATGGTATGAAGTGACATGAGATGTTGCTGCAAGCGAGAAGGTTACTGGAATTTGCGTTCGAGAAAAGGGAACTATCTAAATTCAAGGTCTATATGAATGGAGTATCTATTGATAAATGTAAGGTTATATGGCTTTATAACTGCTCAGATCTGGATGCAGACATTAATAAGTGTATCAAGAACTGCAGGAACCATCCTTGTTTAATCCTAATAACGTCCTTTTGAGGTGGCTGCTGTTAGTCTCCATTGGAGGAATGACAGACTTGGCCAAAGTCACACCACTATCTCATGGTTGACCCAGATAGAAAACCAGATTTTTTTGTGGTAATGTCAGCACCCCTTCTAGTTGTAAAAACTATTTTCTAACAGTGAATGTTTTGAGGTTGTTTTGTGTTTTGCTAATTGAGAGCAAGATGGGATTCATAAAAATTTAGACAACTCACTTCTCTTGAATATAAATTCCTGATGGTATCAATACCTAACACACTTTGAAAGTGCAGGGGATATTAGTCATTATTTGATGATTTGAAAATCTTCATTTATTTCACTTTATGGTAGAATTTATTCTTATCGTGCAATTCTTAAAAACAAGCAAAAATGTTTTACTAGTTAAAAACCTTATACTAATCCATTCTTCCTTAATAAATCTCAGATACAGTAAAACACCATCATTTTTCTATACTGTCCTCTTGGCCTAATTCTTTGCCTGCCCTGAATGAATTGTATAATTGACAAACCCAGCTGAGCCTCCCAAAGCTTTCTTATTTCCAGTAAAGGGTCTAATCTGCAACGTGTTCCTAGTCATCAATGACTGCATACTCTGAGAGTCTGCGTATACTCATTCAGAGATGAGGAAGCCTGGAGAAGATGGGTTGGTTGATGGTGGGAGATTGAGTAGTAAGCACTGTGGAGTCTCTTTATTTCCATCTCTGATGATCTCTCTCTTTCTCCTTTAAGAATATTATAGCAGGTCTTGCTGAGAAATAGAGCCCAAGGGCTGTTAGAAGGTTGATGACCCACAAAGTCCTCCCTGAGTTATGAATTTGCCAAGTGGGGTTTCATTCTGGAGAATAAAAACCTCTTTATGGATTCAGACACCTCCTGACTGCACCCAGCCAAGTGTTAATTAATGCCTAAGTGTCCGTGGCTCTAATTAGGTAAAAAGTCTAGAAGGAAGTAGTCTTAGTGAAAAGGACTTTATGTAAGAATGAATTTGAGGAAAAGTGAAGAAAAGTTGGATTCCAGTTTTTATATTATTTCATTTTGGATGGTGGCTATTGGGGACAGAGAAGTAGGGAAGTAACTAAGAGCTTTACTGGCAAATGTTGCAGTTGTTTAGTCGTTCCCATGACCTCATTAGGTTTTCTTGCTTTTTCCTTTCTCTCTTTATAATAAGTCAAAACAATTTACTAAGCACTTTATATTTGTCCAGAATACTTTGCTCCAGATCTTACTGGAATGATCAAACATGTAGGTAGGCTTTGCTCTTCTGGAATTCTAAGTCCAGTGGGGGAGGTGGATTTTAATCAAATAACTATTCAAAACTGTAAAGTTGTCACTGAAGATGAGATTTACAGTGCTATTGGGGACTTCCTTTCTGTGTGAGGGATTCACCAGTGGTGGGCTTGCTATACCCCATTTCTGTGAACAACAAGAGCTTAGCTACTTTTATTATATATTTCAACTAAGAAAAAGATGAATCATGTAGTTTGCATCTGGGTTGCTGGATTGCATTAATTTTTAAACACACACACACATATATTTATACTAGTGACCCGGTGCACAAAATTTGTGCACATTAAAAGGGAATTAGAGAAAAGATTTTAATACTGCTATTTGCCCTTTCTCTATAATAGAAGTGTCAAAGATGAAAAAAATTAGTAAAATGTATATGAAAATCTTCCTCTTGTAAGAGTCTGGGTGTGCCAAGGGACCCAAATCAAGTCCCCGCTCGCCCGTGTGCACCTTGATGTCATGCAACCCAGACCTTGCCGGCTCCACCCCTGTCAAGCCCTGCAGGGCAGGGGGTGAAGCCACAGGTGCCCCAACTTGGCACAGCCTCAGATTCCCTGTCAAGTCCTGCCAAGCGGGGGCACAGCCTCAGGTCCCTGGTCAAGCCCTACTGGGCAAGATGGGGGATGAACCTCAGGTCCCCTGGGCCTGGCCTCAGGTCCCCTGACCCCAGTGCAAGGGTGTGAGGGCATGATTACCATTTGCATATTAACTCTTTATTATATATGACTAGAGGCCTAGTACATAAAATTCATGCACTGGGGAGGGGGGGGGCTGGTGTCCTTCAGCCCAGCCTGCACCCTCTCCAATCTGGGACCCTTTGGGGGATGTCCAACTGCTAGGATCAGGCCTGAACTGACATTTAGACATCCCTCTCACAACCCAGGACTGCTGCCTCCTAACCACTTGCCTGCCTGCCTGATTGCCCCTAACCACATCTTCCTGCCAGCCTGGTTGTCCCTTAATCACTCCCCTGCCAGCCCAATGGCCCCAACTGCCTTTCCCTGCCAGCCCGATTCCCCCCAATTGCCCTCCCGTGCCAGCCTGGACAACCCCAACTGCCCTCTACTGCTGGCCACATCATCCCAACTGCTCTCCGCTGCCAGCCAGATGGACCCCAACTGCTTTCCCCTGCCAGCCAGATGGCCCCCAACTGCCCTCCTCTGCCAGCCTGGTTACCCCCAACTGCCTTTTCCTGTTAGCCATCTTGCTGTGGCCATCTTGTGACAATGTTGGGGTGGCCATCTTGTGACGATATAAGGACACGGTGTGAGGGCCACCTAGGCTTTTATATAAATAAATATATATATATATATATATATATATATATATATATATATATATAAATTTTGTATATATACATTTTTAACTAAAATATTTTCCTGATTATAAAAGCAGTGTGAATTTTAAGTATTATGAAAAGTATATAAAAAATTTAAAATTCCCCAGAAATAATCAAATCAGTGTTAATATATATATATATATTTCCAATCTTTTTTCTATATATACACACATTTAAATATATAATCTGTCACATTGCAGAAAAAATTTTCACATTGTTTTAAATTTTTTCTTTGAATTATACCATTTTTCATGTTTTAAAAAAAAATTATTTCCTGAATTATATTTTATCTAATTATTCTTTTACTATATACTAATAATATATTCCACTTTTCTACCACAGATAATATTGTAAAATACAAATATCTTAGGCTAAATTTTGACAAGAAAAAAAAAAACAGTAAAAAGGATAAGTTTTAAAGTTTGTAATATGTATTGCAAAATTGCTTTCCAGAGAGATAATAGAGCAATTGTCTTACTAGTTATATTTGTCAAGACTGAATGTGATCATTTAAAAAAAAAAGTATTTTTATTGATTTCAGAGAGGAAGGGGAGGGAGAGAGAGATTGAAACATCACCGATGAGAGAGAACCATCGATTGGCTACCTTTTGCAAGTCCCACACTGGGGATTGAGTCCACAACATGACATGTGCCTAACTGGGAATTGAACCTTGACCTCCCCGTTCATAGGTTGATGCTCAACCACTGAGCCATGCTGGCTGGGCTGAATGTGGTCATTCTTAATTAATTAGTTGAAAAATATTATCTTCTTTTAATTTGCTATTTTGGTCTACTAATGGAATTATTTTTTACTGTGTGTGTTTATTAGCCATCTGTACTTCTTTGCTCATTTTGTTTTTCTGAATGGAAGATTGCTTTTTCAAAAAATATATCTTTGTGACATCAATTTTTTTAGTATTATGTAGTGACCTTTATTGTCTCTTGTGATGGCCTTCATTTTGAAGTCTATTTTTTATCAGATATGAGTATTGCTACTTCAGTTTTCATTTGCATGAAATGTTTTTTTTCCATTCCTTTATCCTCAACCTGTGTGAGTCTTTTGTTCTGAGGTGGGCCTCTTGTAGAAAACACAAAATTGGGTCATGTTTTCATATCCACTCAGCTACCCTATGACTTTGGATTGTAGCATTTAATCCAATCAAAGGTTATTATTGATAGGTACTTACTTAGTGCCATTTTAATTCTTTATGCCTATGTTTCTCTCTATATTTCTTCTTATTATTATAGCAGTTCCTTTAATATTTCCGGCAAAGCTGGTTTGATGGTGATAAACTCCTTTAGCTTTTTGTGTGTGTGTGTGTATGTGTGTGTGTGTGTGTGTGTGTGTGTGTGTGAATCTCTTTATTTCACCATCTATTTTTTATATGTTTTATTAATTTTTTACAGAGAAAAAAGGGAGAGGGATAGTTAGAAACATTGATGATAAAGAAACTTTGATCAATTGCCTCCTGCACACTCCCTATTGGGTATGTACCCACAATCAAAGTACATGCCCTTGACCAGAATCGAACCCAGGACCATTGAGACCACAGGCCAATGCTCCATCCACTGAGCCAAACCAGTTAGGGCTCACCATCTATTTTGAATGAAAGCCTTGCTAGGTATAAATAGTCTTTATTTGAAATCCTTGCTTTATATTACCTTGAATACTTCATGCCATTCCCTTTTGGCCTGTAGAGTTTCTTATGAAAAATCAGCTGACAGCTTCATGAGAACTCCTTTGTAGGTAACAGATTGCTTTTCTCTTGCTGCCTTTAAGATTCTCTCTTTGTCTTTGATTTTTGGCATTTTAATTATGATGTGTATGTGTATGTGGGCCTCTTTGCAGTCTTCTTGCTTGCAGACTCTCTGTGGCTCCTGAACTTGAGTAATTTTTTCCTTCATTAGGCTAGGTAAGTTTCTGCCATTGTCTCTTCAGAGATGTTCTCTGTTCCTCGCTCACTTTCTTCCCCTTTTCTCCTCCTATAGTATGGATATTGTATGCTTCATGTTATCCCATAGCTGCCTTAAGTTATACTCCTGTTTTTTAATTGGTTTTCTTTTTGGTTCTCTCATGGAGAGATTTTTTTTCTCCTCATTCACTGATCTGATCCTTGGCTTCTTCTATTCTGCTGCTCTATTCCTTCCAATGTTTTTATTAGTGTTCTGTCATTCTTCATTTCTGACTGGTCCTTTTTTATAGTTACTGTATCTTTTCTCATGCTGTTGATCATCTTTGCCATTGTTATTCTGAACTCTGTATCTGATAAATTTCTTAACTCTATTTCATTTAGCTCTTCTTCTGGAGAATTCTCTTGTTCTTTCATTTTGGGATTCTTTTTGTCTTCTCATTTTAGCTGCCTGTTTGGGTTTATGCCTATACTAGAGGCCTGATGTGTGCACTGGTGGGGTTCCTTGGTCTGGCCTGCACCCTCTCCCAATCTGGGACCCCTCTGGGAATGTTGGACAGGCCAGGCTGAGGGACCCTACTGGTGCACTAATCTGTGCAACAGGCCAGTTTCAGTTCGATCACCACAGATTAGGCCAAGGGACCCCACCAGTGCACAAATCTCCCCTTTCTCCCCTCTGAGATTTATCAGTCTGTTCCATGTTTCCATGTATGTTCATTAAGCATCTGGCCCCTGGTGGTCAGTGCACATCATAGTTACTGGTTGAATGGTCAAACGGTTGAACAGTTGCTTAGGTAGATCCACTATGACTCCCAATCTCTAGTGCAGGACAATGTCAGGTGCTGTTTGTAACTGGCCAAGAGCACTGTGTTTGGAGCTATCAGCAATCTTCAGCTTGTGGCTTCTTACACTGGGGATGTGCCCACAACCAAGGTACAAAATTCAACTAATATTGGCACCAGAGTCTCCTTTTCCTAGCTCTGGGACCAGAGGAAAATCATGCAAAGACTCAGAGCCTCCAGAGGCCTGACTCTGTCTGCAGTCAGATTGATATTTAGTTTTGATTCATCTCAGGCTATCTATCACATGGTGAGGTGAGAGGTTTTCCAACAGGGTGGGACAATTGCTTTTCCCCAAGGTAAAAACTACTTGTATGATAAAGTTCTGTTTGAGAATGGTATCTTCTGTAGTATGATGGAATGTCTCAGCACTGGAAACCAGGTGGCTGCTTTTTGAGCTCTAACCCCTCAACCCTGGATTGTGCTCAGACAGCTCCATTTCACTCTGCCCTCCCTCTGCCATAGCCTAAGTGAGTGCCTTCATACAAAGTTTTGTGTGTTGGCTCTTTATGAGAGTGCTTGTGTTTCTGGCCATGTCTTCCTTGCAGACATCAACCCAGCTACTTTTCACAACCAGAGGTTATGTGGGCACCTTTCTCAGTTCTGGTGTTCTGGGCCTAGGAGGCCCAGCTTGGGGTTCAGGCCCCCAGAGTTCTCAGTGGGGACTCCCTACAGCTGAGATATCCCTCCGGAACTTCAGGTGCTATCCTTTTGCATCTCTGCACTTCCTACCAATCTCTTTGTGGTCTTTCTGTCCTTGGTTATAACATTTCTCTCCAGCTACTCGTTATTTGATTATTCATGATGGTTTTCCTATATTTATTTATTTATTTATTTATTTATTTTAAAAAATATAGTTTATTGATTTTGTATAGAGAGGAAGCGGGGAGAGAGAGTTAGAAACATCCATGAGAGAGAGTCATCGATCAGCTGCCTCTTGCACACCCCCCACTGGGGATGTGCCCGCAACCAAGGTACATGCCCTCGACCGGAATTGAACCCGGGACTCTTCAGTCCCCAAGCCGATGCTCTATCCATTGAGTCAAACCGGTTTTGGCGGTTTTCCTATATTTTAGTTGTAATTCTAGTTTGGCGCTGGGAGAGTATCAGTGTACTCTTCTGCCATTTTGGAATTTCTGAGTTGTTGGGAGCCATCAGAGTTGAGACAAGCAACTCCGTCTTAAGGAAATAGAATTAAGTTCCTTCTAGCAGAAGTTATGCGGTGCCCTGAGGGTTTGGCCAGAAGCTAAGATTAACCTGCCGCTTAGCATCTTTGCAACTTCCCCTTCCTGATCCTCCCCCATAGCTAGCCCAGCCTTGGAATATAACACCTTGGAATGTTACGCCGCCCTGGCAGTTAGCCAATCCCGTGTTGCCAGATACCTTACCACCTTGTCACTCAGTGCCTAAACCAATTATACTCTGCCAAAGACCCCTCTGCATAGGCAACCCTGCCCCCCTTTGTTTCTGCTGTATATATACAGTCATTTCAAAAAATAAAGTTCAAGGCTTGATCAGAACTTTGTCTTGCCTCCATTTCTTCGCATCTCCTGTCCTCTATCATTCCCTTCTAGGTGCCTCCTCGCCCCCACATTGATCTCCTGCTGGTCGGGACACTGAGTGAAAAACTTGCCTTTGCTCCATTATTTATTTATTTATTTATTTATTTATTTATTTATTTATTTATGCTTTTCTTATTGTTTGGTAAGAGCTTTTTATTTAGTAAGGATACTGATCTTGCATCATATGCAAAATTTTCAAAGTATTTTTGTTTCATAGAAGTTTTAAATCTTTATATAGTCAGATACACATGTATGTGTTTTTTTCTGTTTTATTTTGCTTTTTTGGGTGCATAAAGTCTTAGTCTATTTTATTAATCAGATAACATTTTGTTTATATGTTTTAAATCTGGATGAATTTTTATTGTAGATAAAAATAGATGCTTCAGCAAACTAGTCTAATGTGGCATTTCTGAACATGATGTATTGTCACTACATGTTTGCCTAATATTTGGATATGTACAGACATTGGTTATTGGCAGAAGTGTTCTCTAAGACAGGTTTTGAAAGAGGAAGAATTATTACTCAGACAAACAATAGGGAAAAGGATCTTCCAGGTAAGGAGAGTAGCACATGTACAAAGGGTGCCTACAACTGGAGCTCAGCACGCATGTCGGGAAGAGAGGAGAGTTAGCTCTGCTCAGATGATACAGGGTCTTTGAGGTGTGTTGAGTAGTTTAAACTTAATTATAAAACCATCACAAGGTTTTAAACAGGAGTAGGACATTGGTGAAATGGACATTGGAAAATTTTGGTAAAATATTCTAATTTACACAAATGGCAGAGAAGAGGATTAGAGAAAATGAGACTTAAGTCTTGGAAATCCATTATGAAAGAAAATGTTACTTTTATCAGGATATTAAGAAATTTGGGCAGAAATGTCATATGGGCTAGAAAGACTCAAGGAATATTTAGATTCAGTCATTTGTGCACTCCCCTTTAGGCTCTTACTGACCTTACATATGGACAAAGAAGGCAACACAGCATCCAGGGAAATAGAGGGGGAAACCTCCAGATTGGGAATCAGGGGCCTGGCCCTGATGCCAACACGTGACCCTCACTAATTACTTCCTTTAGGGCAACCATTTCTTCATCATTACAAGTACTTTCTGGACTAGATTAGTTCCAAAGTCTCTCACTACTTTAAAAATTCTCCGTTCTCTCATAATGTCCCTTATCAGGCTAGTGTTTTCAAACTGAAAAGTAGCCTGAGAAATCTTGTGAAAATAGAAACTTGTACCAGGACTTTTCTAGGATTTTTACTTCCTCTTTTTATAAAATTTGAGCCAGAGATGGTTGTAAAAAAAAATGTCAGGATGAGGCCCGCTGCTGTTTGACAAACTGAACAGAGGAGATTTCTGATGCCCGAAGGTGAGGCCATTTGTTTAAGGGGAGTTGACAGGAGGAACACAAAACTTGTGATCAGGCCTCTTACCTTTTCCATGTCTTAGCTGATGTCATCATTTTATCCTGCTGTCTTGTGGCCAAAAGCCAAAACAAAAACAGGCTCAGAAATGACAGCCAATACAACTATTGGAAACTCAAAAACTGTGTTCAAATTCATTGGCAATTTTTGTAAACTTGTGGTTTGGTTCATTCAGTTTGAAAATACTTGCCCAACTCTGCAGCTAATTACTTATTGAAACCAGTTTTGCTGACTGTCCTTTTAATCTTTAGTGGTAGAAGAAAAACTGAAGACATATAAAAGAAATGCCTTGCATTTCAGGAGTTCCTTGGATGTGAGGGCCATCTGGCTGTGACACCTGTCACCCCATTGATTGCCAAGGTTGATTCAGCTGCTCTGGCTGGCTAGGCGGGTGTCCCCCTCCTAATAACCGACCATGTGCATCCAGAAGCTGCACGCTCAGTCGGTCTCTTGGTCAGAAAGGACAGCCTTTCCTCCAAAAGAGACGACTGATCTTCGGTCAAGGGCATATGAGTATCTGTGCTCCCCCGTTGGAACCTCCAAACAGGCTCTCAGGAGTTCCTTGCTCTTTGGTTTTATTTTTCTGTCATTTTTATCTTGAGGCATTAGAATTGGGTCTGCACTCTGGGCTTTGCAATCTTATCTAAGGAATCTATAAGGAGCTTAACCCTGTCTAGGGGAGATTATACTAAAATGGCCTCTCCAAGAAGCACCAGAATTCCACTCTTCAAGCCATTAGCGTGTCTTACTTACAAAGAGCTTATCACACTACCCTCAGAAAATTTTCATCTTATCATTGCTGCATCATAAATAATGGGGGAAAAACTATCTGGAGCAGTTTGAATGTTTTCTTAGATTATCTAGAAATTTCCAGCTTCATGTACGTGACAGAGGACCTCTGACCTGTGGGGTGACAGCCTGAAGACGAGGGAAGGCTTCTACTAGGTAGCCAAGGAGAGCCCACAATTATTCTGCAGATGCTTTCTATTATTTTTGTTATGAGATGTCTGAGAATAGTCACCAAGTGCATGGGAAATTAATTCACTTTAGGAAAAAAAAAGCATAACAGAGAGAATTCATTTCTCAAGTGGAAAACATTTAAAAGCTATTTATTTATCTGCCTAGGATCTTAAGAAGTTTTAAATTAAATGTTATTGAAAATGTATTAGTTTCTTTGAGAGGAAGCAATTTTAAGGAAGGCGTAGGTTAATATCTAATTCTTTAAGTACTTAAAATTCATCTAGGTAAATTTAAAGACAAAGTTTGTATCAGTTATTGCAAGTTGCTGAGAGCTTAAAAATTGAATTTGCTCAGTCCTCTTTTTGTCACAAAATCTCTATACGCATAATAATCACTTCATGTTATTAAGCTGGCGCCTCCACCTTTGCTCCCTGGTCTAAAATAGAAGCAAAGAGATGGTTAAAGCAAAGCTCTTCACTTTTGTTCTCCCTTAATTTTGTTCATATTATCATTCAAACTGAAATGTCCTTTTCTCTCAATTTCTGCCTCTAAAGATTGCATTTGTCTTTTAAAATTCAGATAAAATGCTACCGTCCAGGATAGATTTTTAAAAATAAAAAGGTCTGTGAACATTTCGGAAAGGAAGTAGAGATTACTAGTAACTCCACATGCTATTGATAGCTCCTCCTCCCATCTCCGCTGCTCTGGGCTGGGGCTCCCTGCGGGGAGGGAGTTTTGCAGCTACAACATCCCTGCAGCTTCTCAGCCACCCCGGTACCTGCGGCACCTGAGTGGCTAAAAAAACAAGAGTCTCCACCTTTTTTACCAGTCTCTATGTGGCTTCTTCTGTAAACCCTCGGTTATTATAGTTCAGTTCAGCTAGCCTTCTGTTGGTTATTTGGGTTGATTGCTCTATAATTTCCATGTAAATCTGGTGTGGGGCTGGAAACAGTGGGTGTAGTTTCCACCTACTTTGCCCCCATCTTGGAATCTTATTCTGCTGTCTTCCTCCCCCCCCCCCCCCCCCCCCGCTTTGTATGCAGGGAGTGTTGTTCAAGTTTGCCTATTACTTCATTAATTAACTTTTAACTACTACTTTTACCTCAACAGCTGCTCTTTTTTTTTTTTTTTTAACCCCCCACTTTATTTTTATTGGTGATTTAGGCTTTACTTTTCATGAATTATTTACTTTTGAATACTTCTCTTTTTACCATGGCTTATTCTTTCACTAGAGGGCCTATGCATGAAAGTCCTGCAAGAGCAGCCTTTGCAGCCCAGGGGCCTCGGCGCTTGCAGCCCCAGCTTCATCTGGAAGGTCATCTGGAAGGTTGTCCAGATGGTCATTCTGCTGTTCGGCTGTTTGGTCGATTTGCAGATTACATTTTTATTATTATAGATTCACAGAGATTATACTCTTGTATTCTATCGGTAACAAAAAGCATGTTATATTTTTTCCTTCTGTTCTTTCAATATGTCTTTGTTAGAAGGTAGTGAGTCTCAGAGTGCCCTGGCCTTTCTTCTCATCTCTGTGCTTCAGAATATCTTTATATGCCCAGATTTATTTATTTTTTTACTTACCCATCTGAAGAGAGATCTGTGAAAGCCCAATTTTCAAGCACAGGTAAGACATGGCAGTTGCCCAGTGGTACACAGCCTCACCCAGGGAGATAGAAAGGGCCTTCTTTGGGGCTACATTAAAAGACTAAAAGGGACAAAGGGCAGGTGCTGAGTTGGCATCCAAGAACTGGAAGAAATGACTGCCCCTGTGGGACTTCATTCCATGGAAACTGCTCCCAAGTCCCCCTGGCACAAATTCCAATGGCTTCTGGGAGAAAGGCTCACCGTGTGCCCTCAGTGAACTAATAAGAGTTTCCTGAACCTATAAGAAAATTGGACCAGCTTGAAGCAGGCAGAGACAAACGCATAGGTAGAAGGAAGTCAAAGTAATGGCAATGGGCAGATGACATGGTCACAGGGCAGTGCAGGATGTAAGGCCCACTGCAGGGCCTGAAGCACTGATGTGGAGTGAATAAGCCCAGATGCTGACTGCCTGCCGTGGGTTAAGGAGGATTATTTAACTTTGTATTGGAATCTAGAGTGCTGTAATTTTCAAAGGCTTTATGTTATTACGTGGACAATTTTTTATGTCATATTTTCTTTATTCTCGCAAGTGATTTTGATGGGAAGGTTTTTAGAATATTCTCTTGTTTTTTTTTTTTTTAGTCAGAAACCCAAAGGCATTTCTTTTTCTCAGAGAACTCAAAGGATTCGTGTTTAGGAATTTCAGGCATCAATTGGCAGACAGGGAAATCTGTCAATTCTCTGATCTGAATACAGGATGGATCTAAGAAGTCATTTTAGAGCACAACCTTAGGTGAGACCTCTGGGTGAGTTTCTGATAAATGACTGGGACAGACCAGATCAATCTCTGCAGCTGAGCAAAACATTCGCAGAATTCAAGAAATCAGTGAATTGCAAATGCTCATTATGTAGCAAACAGAATTGGGATAGGTCTTTTGGAGCTTAAAAAAAAAAAATCTCAGGATTCTAATAGTTAGGCACAAACAGCGTCAGGATCTGGGAGCAGCAGCTGCAGCATTTGAATAAACACAGTCTTTCTCTACGCGTGCGTGTGTGGCAAGGCTGTCAGCATTGCTTTTCAACCCCACCTGCTCTCCCAGATGGCGACCACTGCCAGCAGCCTCGGCTCCTCAAGAAAGGACAGTCCAGGATTGTTTCACAGAGGTTTACTGATGGGAAAATAACTACCCAGCACCTCAAGACAACACTGGGAACATTCTTGTGCATTTTCTTCATCACAGATTTAAAAAAAAAGTCCCATTTTTCCTTTTTTTCTTTCCCTCCCAAAAGTCACCAGTTTTGACAACCTCTAATTTTTTTTTGCAATAAGCCTGGAATACAAGCCCAGCAATCGGTACCAAGGTGGATTTGCACAGTCTCCGTGAAAACTGCCGAGGGCTAAGTGGAGCCCAGATGACCGGGGGCAGAGCCACTGAGCCAGAGCTGGCACTGGGATTGGAAGTGACAGCTACTCCCATGCTGTTTGGGCTGAATCTGAAAGAGAGCTCATCGGCCTGGGCTCATTGGAAAGTCTGTTCCTTCATGGCTTATCCAGCACAGCCATCAGCTCCATCTCCTCTCTCTGTGTTCTTTCTTGGTCTCCTCCAAGTTTCCTCTCCTGGTGCCTGAAATGTTATTGTCCTCAGAGCCACATCCCTGGCGCTCATCCCTTCCTTCTCTGTATGTTGTCTGTGGGTCATCCAGATTCCTGACTCCAGCCCCACACCACACCTCTCTCGGAGACATTTTCTTCTGGATCTCTCTGTACTTCTCAAACTTCAGTCTCTGTCACTAAGTGGCCCTGTCCTCTCCTGAAGTCACCTGATTTTCCTTGTACCAGGCTTGTCCTCTCTCTCTGGCTTTTCTCTGTTTGTGGAACACTGCCTCAGCTTTCCCATCTGGAAAAATGTTGGTTTAAAAAAAAATTCCTATCATAGGCTTTGTGGAACTTTACTCAACTCTCCCTGCCTCTGCTGGAATGAATTGCTGCCTTCATTGGTAAAATAGACATTACTGATGTCCTGGGTGCTGAGGGACAGGGCGGCACCAGGGACCCTCAGGAGTCTGGTGTGGAGACGGACTGTGCTGAGTCAGCACTTGAAGATATGCACAAGGGAGGGTGTCACTAACTCCATTTTTCAACCTTTTCCCCCTCCCCCCGTTTGTGAGAGGGCAGTGTGTAACCACAGAGGATACCGATGGTGCACTTGCAAGCTGCCATTTGAAATGGCCCAGTTTTCTTCTTGTCTGTTCCCCCCTGGCCTCCCATCCTATCTTTCTTCATTCACACTCATCTATTGTCTATTACTCCCCCCAGGAAGCTCTGAGGGTGAAGAGAGTTTTGTTTCTCCTTGTCCACTTTCCAAATCTCAGTGTGAACTCAGGACTTTAATCTCTTTAAGTCCTTCAACCTGACATGGCGATGTTGGCAAAAAGCACACCTGGCAAACTAAGAACAAATCTTAACTGGTGCACAGTCATGATGAACCTCCAGGGTCTCTTTTTCATCTTGTGATTCCCCTTTATTTAGGCAGATAGATAAGAGGGAATCAGAGAATTGAGCCAGAGATCAAAGAATTCAAACTCTACAATCTTAGTTTAAAAAAGTCTTGATCCTTTCAGTGGATATTTACCTTTCGTCTGTCTGTGGAGAGTTCTGAGGCCCTTTGATTGTGTGTATCCCTCTACCCCAGTCTCCTGCCTCCCGCTGTGGAAATGCGTGGGGGCTGGATGTTTCCTCTTTCTGCTACCTGGCAGCCAGGGTGTGGACATGTAAACTTTGCTCCTGCCGGGACTGTGTGAAGGTGGTGACCTGGAGCTGCAGGGGTAGCTCACGATCAGTCACAGTGTAACAAAGGCAGGCTCAGCGGTGGCAGGGCCTTGGCTCTTCGGTGTTTGGCTTTTGCTGTCCAGTGTTCTCAGCTGATTCTCCAGCCTTCCTGGTGATTCTGTGAACTTCCAGTATTGGTTTAATAATACCTTTTTTTCCCCATAAACTAGCCAGAGCTGTTCACACCAAGAACATGGACTGGTACTGTTCAAGTGTAATATAGAAATATTTGAAACAAAAACTGCACAACATTTTTTTTTTCTAACAGTGAGGTGACAAAACCCTGTGTGAGAGAGAGCTGGAGAGAAAGGTGGTGGGATATCAGAGAAGGGGCTATGTCTTGGCCCTCCCTCTTACTCTGTATAACAACATACAGAGAAGCTTCTGTTCAGGAATAGAAAGGATGTGTGCCTCATTCTTCTCAAGTCCCGGGAGGAGATTGCCTCCAAACAGGTTCCCCTGTGGCCAGGAGTGGAAGCTGAGCATTGGGATGGCATCACTGGGGCCAGGCAAAGAGGAAGTCCAGGCCATCCAGCTGGTTTTCTGTTCCCCTCAGAACAGCTGACTTTCCCTATGCCCATGGAAGGCCTGGAGATTAGCTGAGGGAAAGAGGAAGGATGAGATTAAGTAGCATCCATAAATTTGGAGAGCCAGTGGAAGTGAATGGATGTTAGGATTCTGCCTATGGATCTTTGCAGCAAAAGGTGGTACCGGCCCCATAGTTAAAGGCAAAGTGGGTACACAGATACCTCAGTAGTGCCAGCCTGGAAAGATAGTCACATCCGGAAACCAGGTGGGACTAGACCACTTAAGGTATTGTGGACAGTCTCAGATTAAGACCATCTTTATCTTCAATGCTGATACCAAGATATTCTATAAACCTTCTGTAACTCAGATCATTTTAGGGGAGGAGAGAAAATGGGAAGGAGAAAATCTGTAACTGACTTAACAAAAGTAGCAATGATTGAGAAAACCCCAAAGCTTTGAGTTTATCTAGAATTTCTTAGATTAATTTATTATTATTTTTTTATCATTGATGAACTGGTGTTCAAGATAGAAAAACCTGAGATTTGTGGCCCTTGATTAAGAAAATTATTGTTAGCGATTTAGGCTTTGGCAGATATCATTGTTAAAAAGGTGTTCAGTGCCAACCTGGGCAGGAGAACTACACAGTTAAGTACTTTCATCTCTGAACCACATTTCCATGGTGATGGGAACATGGTAGTTTCAGCTCATGGAGGTGGTATCCCCAGCTCTGTGCATGCAACCTTAAACAGCTGGGAGGTAGCCACATTGGTAAACAATTAACTAAGGATACATAGGACTATCTGAAAAATGTGATGAAAACCATAGTCAGGAGAAACATACCAGATACACAATGGAGCCACCAGCAGAAAACAGCAGGAGTGCCACATGGGATTCCATTTTCTTCTCTTCTTGGTATTTCACACTTAAAGCAGTTTTAAAAAAAGACCTTTCCAGGATAGCAATTGCAAGCTGAATATTGAGAATGCCTGTTACTCCTTGTCATGGATTTGAAGGACTGATTAACTGATGACAAAGGACTGGCAAACTAGTACATTTTAGAGATGCTGAGCATCACTTGTGATTTCCCACCACCACTCTGTCTTGTTCTTTGAGATTCAGTTTTCTCCAAAGCATTAGAGATTCAATGAGGAAATGGCATATGCAGGAAGTTGTATCAAATGTGACTGATGGTGGAGATTTGAATTTGAATCTTTGCCAAACACTAAAACAGAGAACTATTCCAAGAGAAGCTAATGTGGTGAAAAGAAAGAAGTAGCAGGACTAACGACTGTTATCAACTTGTATTTTACACACACACAAATACAGACACACACACACACACACACACACACGCAAACCAATGTCACTTGAGAGGCCATTATGTCTAGGTGTACACTATCCTGTACTAACCCTGCAGTCTGAAGGTGTATGGTGTGTGTTGAAGGGTGGGAATGGGATGAAATTAGATAGAAGAGGTGAAAGTATATCATAGGGCTCTGATAAGGTCGATGTTTTTCTGAGGCTAAATCTAATGATTTGGTCTGTGCTGGAGTGGAAATAGGAGTCAAGCACAGACCAGACTACATCAGAGCAGATTAACATCCCACTATGAGTTAGGTTTAGAACACATGTGTCAAACACAAGGCCCGCGGGCCAAATCCAGCCCGCCAGGCCTTGCAATGTGGCCCGCACCGTACTGTCATCACTGCACTCCGCTGTCAGTTTATGACATTGTCAGTTTATGACTGTTCAGTAAACCATTTGGCCCGCGATTTAGGCTGGATTTTAGATTTTGGCCCCTTCTCTGACTGAGTTCGACACCCCTAGTTTAGAAGATCTGGTCACTTGGGGGACCTTCAGATTGACCTCTCTGAAACAGGTGCTGGATGTGATTCCACCTTGTTGGGGAAGGTGAGGAGCCAAGTCATGCTAGTCTTCTGTGACATGCTTGGAAGAGGTTCCTTGACTCAACCTACAAAACCCAGCCCTCAGTTTTGGGCATTGAAAGGTTTGATAACAGCTCTGCAATGAACCTTTAGTATGAGATCTTAACCAGTCCCTTCACTTCTCTGTGCCTCAGTTTCTCCTCATGCACACAAGATCATTTTATAGTCAGCTCCTTCCTTCCTATGGCTGCTTAAAAGATTAGTTGGCAATGGAATCCTAAACATTTTCACACATAAAAATGCTTCAGGAATGCTTATGAACACTGTTATCTCAATGACATTTCATCTCTAAATTTTATGTATACATATACTCTTGACTGGCCATGATAATTCTTAAGATAACTGTGTGGTATGCTTAAAGAAATTGAAAAGTGTCAACCTGCAGTTGGACTTCGGGGTCTGAGTCACCATGATGCCAAAAATTCAGATACAAGGAATTAAGTCAACCATCTAGATTCTGACTTCTTGATGTTGTGTAGAAAAATTATCCAATGATTAAATTGGGTCTCTCTCAGTATTGTGTTTTGGAATGTATCTATGTATGTATGATTGTGTGTTATGTTGTTTCTTTAATCCTGTGAGTTGCTAAATTAGACGTGAGCTGAATTCTTCTTCTTAGAGATATGTTCGGGCTCAAAGCTCAGCTCTGCAGCCAATTCTGGCTTCTTCGCTCGAGCGTTCCAGGTGCTGATTTCTGTCTCTCATTTCCTCCTTGATTTCTCAACCCTTTCTGTTCTTGTGTCTCTCACCATGTGGCTGGAGACTGAAGGGCTGAAGTTATTAAGCCCACAGACCCCTGAGCACTAGGCTGGCTTCAGCAGCACCTGCTACCCCTTTATTTCTTGTTTCCCTCAACCTCAGATCTTGCCCTTTTACTCATCTGCCATCTGGCAGCCACCCTACATTCCACTCCATCACCACGGGTACAAGGCCAGGGGCTTATGAGGAATGGCGGTTGCCTTGGTTGACAGACCCACTTCCAGGAGGCCATGGCAGAAACTCAGGGTCTGGTGCCGCCAGGAGTGCAGGCTGGCTGTGCGTTACCGGCCAGCCGTGCCTGGGGATGCAGGAAGTAGCTTTCCTCTGTGCCCACCGCTACACTCCAGTCACCTCGATTATTTTATAGGTAAGGATATACAACTTTTAAAAGAACTGTGGTAAAATGCACATAACACAGTTACCATTTAATCATCTTTAAGTATTCACTTTGATGGCATTGAGGACATTTGCAATTGTTGTGCAATCATCACCCTCACCCATCTTCAGAACTTTCTTCATATTGCAAAACTGAAACTTTATACCACTAAACAATAATGTAAAATACCGATTTCCCACTCCCTCAGCCGATGGCAATCACCATTCTACTTTTTGTCTCTATGGACTTGACTAATCTGGGTGCCTCATACAGTAATTGTCTTTTAAAAACATTCTTTGTTTAAAGTATTACATATAGTATTACATACGTCTCTTTCTTTCCTCACTGACCTCTTCCTGATCACCCCCACCCCCAGCACATGTTCTCACCCACTAGTGTCTGTGTCCATTGGATATGCTTTGGCTGATCTCTTACCCACCACCCCATCCCTATCCTACCTACCTTCCCTCTGAAGTTTGATGGTCTATTCGATGCCTCTTTGTCTCCAGCTCTATTTTTGTTCTTCAATTTATGTTATTCATTAAATTCCACAAATGAGTGAGATCATGTGATATTTTCTTTCTCCAACTGGCTTTTTTTCACTTAGCATAATGCTCTCCATGTCCATCCATGCTGTTGCAAATGGTAAGAATTATTTATTTTTTTTACAACAGCGTAGTATTCCATTGTGTAGATTTTTATTTTTATTTTTTTAACTCACTCATCTGCTGGTGGGCACTTGAAGACTGTTTCCAAATCTTAGCTATTGTAAATTGTGCTGCATATATCCTTTTTGATATCTTGGTATATATTCTTAGAAGTGGGATTACTGGGTCAAATGACAGTTTCATTTTTAATTTTTTGAGGAAACTCCTTACTGTTCTCCAAAGTGGCTGCACCAGGTTGCATTCCCACCAGCAGTGCACCAGGGTTCCTTTTTCTCTGCATCCTCCCCAGCACTTGTTGTTTGTTGAGTTGTTGATGGTAGCCATTCTGACAGGTGTGAGATGGTATCTCATTGTCATTTTGATTAGCATCCCTAGGATGATTAGTGACTTTGAGCATGTTTTTATAGGTCTCATGGAAAGTGTCTGTTTAAGTCCTTTGCCCATTTTTTAACTTGGATTCTTTCTTCCTTTTGTTAAGATGTATGAGTTCCCTATAAATTTTGGAGATTAGGCCCTTATTGGAGATAACATTGGCAAATATGTTCTCCCATGCAGTAGGCTTTCTTGTTGTTTTGTTGATGCTTTCTTTGGATGTGCAGAAGCTTTTTATTTTGATGTAGTTCAATTTGTTTATTTTCTCCTTAGTTTCCATTGACCTAGGAGCTGTATTGGAAAATATATTTCTATGACATATGTCTGATATTTTGCTGTCCAGGAATTCTTGTAAGATTTTTATGGTGTCCCCTTTTACATTTAAGTCCTTTTTGAGTTTATTTTTATGTATGGTGTAAGTTGGTGGTCTGGTTTTATTTCTTTTTGCATGTATCAGTCTAATTTTCCCAACGCCATTTATTGAAGAGACTGTCTTAACTCCATTGTATGCTCTTGCCTCCTTTGTAAAAAATTAATTGGGCATAATGGCTTGGGTCAATTTCTGGGTTCTCTGTTCTGTTCCATTGGTCTATATGTCTGTTCTTGTGCTGGTACCAGGCAGTTTTGAGAACAATGGCTTTGTACTGTAGTATAGCTTGATATCTGGTATTGTGATCCCTCCAACTTTGTTTTTCTTTCTCAAGATTGCTACAGCTATTCTGGGTCTTTTATTATTCCTCTAGGGGCCCAGTGGATGAATTAATGCACTTTGAAAGGAACTGTGGGCCATGAGGCTGCAATGGGCACATGTGTGGGTCTCAGCCCATTCTCTTTGCCCTTGCCTGGCCCCTCCCCACTGTGGACCCTGGTCCCTTCTGCTGGCAGCCCCGCTCCCATGTGCTGATGGTGGTGACCCTGCTCTCACCCATTTACAGCGTGGAGTGATTGTGACCCAGGGCCAGAAGCGGGTGTGAGCAGAGCCAGCACTGTCGGTGGGTGCTTTCTCTGCACCCCTCAATAGTGGGTGCTATGTGCAGCTCCAGTGCCAAGTGCAGGTGGGACTGGTGACGGCATGGTTGTGAGTGGTGGCTCCAGCGCCGGCAGTGGGTGTGAGGAGGCAGCTGCTGGCCCCAATCACTCCTGAGGAGTAGGGGGAGGTGGAGAAGCCCTGAGGGGCTATCGAGTCAGCAGCAGCCACTTGCACCTGCTAACAGTGCTGAGCGATCAGTGCCAGAGCTGGGCACTGGCAGTGGGTATGAGGGGCACCAGCGCCAGCAGCAGGTACAAGTGCTGGGCGGGACCATGGAGTGCTGGAACAAAGAATTTTCAGTAGACACCAGAGGCTTACCCCAATGAAAGTGACTGGCGCCCCTACTCATCTGCTCCATCATTCCACCACAGCCAATGCCTGCCATGTTCTGCGTGTGCTGCCTGATGGTCAGCGCATGTCATAGCAACTGGTTGTTCGGTTGTTTGGTTGTTCCTCCATTTGGTCTATTTGCACATTAGGGTTTTATATAGATAGATATGAATTTTTGGAGAGTTTGTTTTAGGTTTGTGAAATATGCCATTGGTATTTTTATGGGGATTGCATTAAATCTATAGATTGCTTTGAGTAATATGGACATTTTAATGATGTTGATTCTACTAGTCCATGAACAGGGTATGTTCTTCCATTTGTTTATGTCTTCTTCTATCTCTTTTTTCAATGTCCTGTAGTTTTCCAGGTATAGGCTTTTACCTCCTTTGTTAAGTTTATACCTAGGTATCTCAATATTTTTTTGGTGCAATGGTAAATGAAATTTGTTTGTTTGTTTGTTGTTTCTCTTTCTGTGAGTTCATTACTGGTGTATAAAAAAAGTGGTAGATTTCTGGGTGTTAACTTTGTATCATTTGAATTTATTTATTAAATATAGTAGTTTTTTAATAGAGTCTTTAGGGTTTTCTATGTATAATATAATGTCATCTGCGAATAATGACAGTTTTACTTCTTCTTTTCCAATTTGGATACCTTTTATTTCTTCTTGTCTGATTTCTATGGCTACTACTTCTAGCACTATGTCTTACAGTAGTGGTGAGAGTGGACATCCCTGTCTTGTTCCTGTCCTTAGGGGAAATGGTTTTAGTTTTTGCCCATTGAGTATGATGTTGGCTGTAGGTTTGTCATATAAGGTTTTTATTATGTTGAAATATGACCTCTCTATTCCCACTTGGCTGAGATTTTGAGAGTGTTGGCTTGCTATGACATACACTGACCACCAGGGGACAGACACTCAACCCAGGAGCTGCTCCCTGATGGTCAGTGTGTTCCCACAGGAAGAGCACTGCTCAGCCAGAAACCCTGAACCAGGCTCATAGCTGGCAAGAGCAGCAGCATGGTGGGAGCCTCTCCTGCCTCCACAGCAGTGCTAAGGATGTCCGACTGATGGCTTAGGCCTGCTCTCCATGGGCCTAAGTTAGACATCCTTCAAAGGCTCCCGGACTGCAAGATGGTGCAGGTCAGGCTGAGGAACCCCCACTCCTGAGTGCATGAATTTCGTGCACTGGGCCTCTAGTTTATGTATGAAAACACCAATTAGGAAGGGTGCATCAGGCTCAGCTTTGCTCCAGATCATCCCTGTCCATCAGCTTTATACTTGATTATCATGTGCAATTCCTTTTCTTCTTCATCTATCTCATTCTTTAGGAATTGGTTTATCGATGAGCATAGCATTTAGCTTTGAATAACAGAAAACCTGACTAGCTAGTGGCTTAAACAAGTGAGGGTTTAAGTTTTCTTATGGAAAAATAATGCTAGAATTAGGCAGTACAGAGCTTTACAATGCACTATATGACCCATAGGCCACCCCTGTTTTCTACCCAGCAATCTTTAGCATGTGTTTTTTGTTCTCATGCTTGTTACTGCATAGTTCCACATCATGCATCACATCTGTGTTCCAGGCAGGAAAGGTGAAAGGAGAGTGCAATCCAAATGAGTTGACTCCCTCATTTTCATAAAAATTTTATAGTGATATATAACGCACATACCAAAATAGCTTACAAGTTACAGATGTACAGCTTGATGAATTTTTACAAAGTAAACACACCAATGTGACTGGCACTCAGAATAAAAATCAGACCATTATAAGTACTTCAGAATCCTCCTTATTGCCCCAGAAGTCCCCTTGTATATACCTAAAAAAGCATAGATTATTTTTGCCTTTTTTTGAACTTCATGGAAGTGTATAGCCTATACTCTTTTATGTTTTTCTTCCTTTGCTTAGCATAGTGAGATTCACCCATATTATTGCAAGTAATTATAGAAGATTTATTCTCACTGCTATATTATTCCAATGCATGAATATAAAATTTTTTAACCCATTCCAATATTGGTGGTCATTCACATAGCTTGAAGATTTTAGCTATTATGAATAGTACTCCAGTGACTATTCCAGCAAAAGTCTTCTGGTGAACATATGTTCACATTTTTGTGGATATATTCCTTTATGAAAAAAAAAGAAATCTCTAAGTTATAGATTATGCTTGTGCTTAGTTATGATACCGCCAAACAATTACCCAAAGCATTTGTTCTGGTTTAATGTTCCATTAGTAGTATATAAAAGTTTCATTTGCTCTGCATCCTTGGCAACACTTGGTATTATCTCTTTCATTTTAGCCATTTTATCTAATATTATAATTTTAATTCCACAATAACTAGTGAAGCAACTATATTTGAGCAACTTTTCACATGTGTATATTTACTGACTATTTAGTTTTATTTCTTTAAAATGTGAAATACTTATTTATATTTTTGTTCTGTTTTTGTGTTACTTGTTTTATTAATTTTTAAATAGACCTCTCTATATCTTCTGGATTTGAGTCTTGTATTAATTTTCTAGGGCTGCCATAACAAAATACCACAGACTGAGTAGCTTAAACCAATTTACCTTCTCACAGCTCTGATGGTTGGAAGTCCAAGATCAAGATGAGAGCAGGATTAATTTCTCCCGAGGCCTCTCTCTTTGGCTTGCAGATGACTGCCCTCTTGCTGCCTCTTCATGTGATTGTGTAATCTGTACATAGCTGTCTCTGCTGTCTTTCTGTATGGCTTAATAGTTTCTTATAAAAACACAAGTCAGATTGGATTAAGGCCCACCCTAGTGTTATAATTTTAACTTAATTATCTATTTACAGACACTATTACCAAATATGGTCACATTCTAAGGTACTGGGGGTAAGGGCTTCAACATACATAATTTACAGGAATGTGATTCAGTCCATAACAAGTCTTTGTTGGATAAATGTATTATAAACACTTTTCCCACTTTGTTATTTGCATTTTTATTCTCTTAATGGTGTCTTTTGATGAATGAAAGTTCTCAATTTGAACATTGTTTAATTTATCAAATTTTTTTTCTTATGTTAGTGCTTTTGGGGTTCTTTTTAAAATTCTTTGCCCAGATCGAGCAGCTGTGACGCCCCAATTGGCGCAAACACGTGGATTCAAGGGAGTTCTTCAATCACCCACGGAAAGGAGGGAACACCACATAACCAGACATCCTGAAAAGAGAGACCATGGGGAGACAGAGAAATGGCCCTCACATGAAGGAAAAGCAGGCATCAACAGAAAAGGAAGTAAACAAGTCGGAGGCATGCAGCCTACCAGAGCAAGAATTCAGAGTAATGATCATAGGATGGCTAAAAAGAATGCAAGAGAAATTTGACAATAACCAAGAAGAAAAGAGGAAGAACCATGAGGAATTAAAGAAAAGCCATGAGGAATTGAAGAAGAACCAAGAAGAAATGAAAAATGACATCACGACCATGAAGAACTCAATAGAAAGCATCAAGAGTAGACTAGATGAAGCAGAGGACCGCATCAGTGAGCTAGAAGACAAGATGGAAAAAAATACCCAATTAGAGCAGCTTCTAGAAAAAAAGATTAAAAAGCAGGAGGAGAGCCTATGGGAGCTTTGGGACAGTACAAAACAAAATAATATTCGAATAATAGGGGTTCCAGAAGGAAAGGAAACTGAGGTAGACATGGAAAAAGTATTTCAAGAAATAATGACAGAAAACTTTCCTGAAATAGAGAAGAAAAAACCCCACACAAATCCAAGATGCTTGCAGAGTCCCAAGCAAAATGAATCCTAGAAGACAGACACCAAGGCACATTATAATTAAATTGGCAAACAACAACGACAAAGTAAGAATCTTAAAAGCAGCCAGAGAGAGACAGAAAGTTACATACAAAGGAACCCCCATCAGACTAGCAACTGATTTCTCAACAGAAACATATCAGGCCAGAAGGGAATGGGATGAAATATACAAAGTCATGCAAAGGAAGGGTCTGAATCCAAGAATACTGTACCCAGCAAGGCTATCAATCAAAATTGAAGGGGAAATCAGGAGCTGCACAGACAAAAAAATACTGAAGGAATTTATCTCCACCAAACCAGCAATGCAAGAAATGCTAAAGGGTCTACTGTAAAAATAAAGAAATAGGAAGTGAAGAAGGAACACGGGTATAGAATAAAAATGGCGTCAAATGAGTACCTATCAATGATAACCTTAAATGTAAATGGATTAAATGCTCCAATCAAAAGACATAGGGTGTCAGATTGGATAAGAAAACAAGACCCATACATCTGTTGTCTACAAGAAACCCACCTCAGAAAAAAAGATGCACACAGACTGAGGGTGAAGGGATGGAAAAAAGTTTTCCAGGCAAATGGAAATGAAAAAAAAGCTGGGGTAGCAATACTTATATTTGACAAATTAGATCTCAGAGTGAAGGGCATAACAAGAGATAATGAAGGCCACTTCATAATACTAAAGGGAACAATCCAATAAGAAGAAATAACCCTGGTAAATATATATGCACCCAATACAGGAGCACCCAAATACATAAAAAAACTGCTGGAGGACTTTAAGGGAGAGATTAATAGCAATACAATAATAGTAGGAGATTTTAATAACCCACTGTCACCCTTCGACAAATCATCTAAATAAAAAATCAGCAAAGAAATATCAATCCTAAATGACTCACTAGACCAGATGGAATTAATCGACATCTTCAGAACATTCCACCCCAAAGCCACAGAACATACATTCTTCTCAAGTGCACATGGGACATTCTCAAAGATAGACCACATTTTGGGACATAGGCAAAGTCTCTTCAAATTCAAGAAGATAGAAATCATATCAAGCATCTTCTCAGATCATAATGGCACAAAACTGGAAATTAACTACAATAAAAATAATCCAAAGAAATCAAACACATGGAAACTAAACAGCATGCTATTAAACAAGGACTGGGTTACCAGAGAAATCAAGGAAGAAATTAAAAACATCCTGGAAACAAATGACAATGAAAACACAACAATCCAAAATCTATGGGACACAGCAAAAGCAGTTTTGAGAGGGAAGTTCATATCCTTACAAGCCAATTGCAAAAAACTAGAAGAAACGGTAACAAACAATCTAACTCTACAACTCAAAGAGTTAGAAAAAGAGCAACAAGAAAAGCCCAGTGTAAGCAGAAGGAAGGAAATAACAAAAATCAGAGCACAGATAAACGACATAGAGACCAAAGAAACAATACATAAGATCAACAAAACCAAGAGCTGGTTCTTTGAAAGGATAAACAAGATAGATGGACCTATAACCAGGCTAACCAAGAAACAAAGAGAGAGGACCCAAATAAACAAAATCAGAAATGAAAGAGGTGAAATAACAACAGACCCCACTGAAATACAACGGATTGTTACAAAATACTACGAACAACTCTATTCCAACAAACTGAACAACCTGGAGGAAATGGACAGATTCCTAGAAAAATACAAACTTCCAAAACTCAATCAGGAAGAATCTATAAATCTCAATAGAACAGTGACTTGGGAAGAAATTGAAACAGTCATCAAAAAGCTTCCAGCAAACAAAAGCCCAGGGCCAGATGGCTTCACAGGAGAGTTTTACCAAACATTCAAGGAAGAACTAAAACCTATCCTCCTCAGACTATTCCAAAAAATCCAAGAGGAAGTAACACTTCCAAACTCCTTCTATGAAGCCAGCATCACCCTAATACCAAAACCAGATAAAGACAACTTAATGAAAGAGAATTACAGGCCAATATCCCTCATGAACATAGATGCCAAAATTCTCAACAAAATTCTAGCAAATCGACTCCAGAAGAACATCACAGAGATCATACACCATGACCAAGTAGGATTTATTCCAGGAATGCAATGATGGTACAATATCTGCAAATCAATAAACGTGATACATCACATAAACAAGTTGAAAGATAAAAATCATATAGTTATATCAATTGATGCAGAAAAAGCATTTGATAAAAATCCAACACCCTTTCCTGATAAAAACTCTTAACAAGATGGGAGTACAAGGATCATACCTCAACATAATAAAAGCTATATATGATAAACCCATAGCCAACATTATACTCAATGGGCAAAAACTAAAACCATTCCCTCTAAGAACAGGAACAAGACAGGGATGACTACTCTCACCACTCCTGTTTGACATAGTACTGGAAGTACTAGCCATTGCAATTAGACAAGAGGAGGAAATAAAAGGCATACAAATTGGAAAAGAAGAAGTAAAGTTATCCTTATTTGCAGATGACATGATATTGTACATAAAAAACCCAAAAGACTCCATTAAAAAACCAATTGACTTAATAAATGAATTTGACAATGTAGCAGGATACAAAATTAATGCCAAGAAATGCATGGCATTTCTATACACCAACAGTGAAACTACAGAAACAGAGACTAAAAAAGCAATTCCATTTACCATTGCACCAAAAAAATTAAGATAGCTAGGAATAAATTTAACTAAGGAAGTAAATGACCTATTTGCGGAAAACTACATGACACTGAAAAAAGAGATAGAGGAAGATGTAAGGAGATGGAAGAACATACCATGTTCATGGATTGGTAGAATCAACATCATCAAAATGTCCATACTTCCCAAAGCAATCTATAGGTTCAATGCACTCCCCATTAAAATACCAACGACATATTTCACTGACCTAGAAAGAACTCTCCAAAAGTTCATTTGGAACAATAAAAGACCCTGAATAGCCACAGCAATCCCGAGAAAGAAGAGTAAAGTAGGAGTGATCTCAATACCAGACTTCAAACTATTGATATATTACAAAGCCACTGTTCTCAAAACAGCCTGGTACTGGCACAAGAACAGACATATAGATTAATGGAATAGAATCGAGAACCCAGATATCAACCCAAATCACTATGCTCAATTAATATTTGACAAAGGAGGCACAAATATACGATGGAGTCAAGACAGTCTCTTCAATAAATGGTGTTGGGAAAATTGGACAGACACATGCAAAAGAATGAAACTAGATCACCAACTTACACCATTCACAAAAATAAACACAAAATGGATACAGGACTTAAACATCAGACGGGAAACCATAAAAATACTAGAAGCATCCACAGGCAGCAAAATCTCAGATGTATGCCAAAATAACTTCTTCACTGATACTGCCCCTAGGGCAATGGAAGCTAAAGTGAAAATAAACAAATGGGACTACATCAAAATAAAAAGCTTTTTTACAGCAAAAGAAACCATCAACAAAACAACAAGAAAGCCCACAGTGTGGGAGAACATATTTGCAAATAATACCACTGATAAAGGTTTAATCTCCAACATTTACAGACAGCTTATACAACTAAATAAAAGGAAGATGAATGATCCAATTAAAAAATGGGCAATGGATCTAAATAGAATATTTTCAAAAGAAGACAGAAGGAAGGCCAAAAGGCCCATGAAAACATGCTCAAAGTCACTAATTGTCCAAGAGGTGCAAATCAAAACAACAATGCGGTACCATCTCACACCTGTCAGAATGGCCAACATCAACAAATCAACAAACGACAAGTGTTGGCGAGGTTGCGGAGAAAAAGGAACCCTCGTGCACTGCTGGTGGGAATGCAGACTGGTGCAACCACTGTGGAGAACAGTGTGGAGTTTCCTCAAAAAACTGAAAATGGAACTCCCATTTGACCCAGTAATCCCACTTCTAGGAATATATCCCAAGAAAGTAGAAACACCAATCAGAAAGGATATATGCACCCCTATGTTCATAGCAGCATAATCTACAATAGCCAGAATTTGGAAACAGCCTAGGTGCCCGTCAGCAGATGATTGGATCCAAAAACAATGGTACATCTACACAATGGAATACTATGCTGCCATGAAAAAGAAGGAATTCTCATCATTTGCAGCAACCTGGTTGGAATTGGAGAACATCATGCTGAGTGAAATAAGCCAATCAATGAAAGAGAAACACCACATGACCTCACTCATTTCTGGATGATAAAGAACATTATAAATTGATGAATGAAGAGACAGATATAGAGACAGTAAAGCAACAGGCAGACTGTCAAATTACTGTGGGGAGGGGAGGAAGATCTGGGGGAGATAATAGATCAACTGAAGGACTTGTGTACATGCATATAAGTACAACCAATGGACATAAAACTCTGGGGAGGGAGGGTATGTATGGGAGGGAGGGAATGGGGCAAAAAAAAAATCAATTAAATATATTTAAAAATAAATAAATAAATATGCACAAAAAAAAAAAAATAAATAAAATAAAATTCTTTGCCCAATCCAAAGTCACAAATATTTTTAAAATGTTTTTCACTAAAAGCTTTCCTGGGTCAACTTTTGAATTTGCATATGCAATGCATCTGAATTAATTTTTATATATAATGTAAGGTAGTGATCAAAATTTATTTATTTTTTTCATGTGGACCCAACATCATTTATTAAAACATACACACATACTTTCCCTATAGCATTGTAGTTTTATTGCTATAAATCAGATATTCATACTTTTGTGGATTTATTTTTGGGCTTTATTTTTTTCCATTGGTCTATTTATGTATCTTTGAGTCAATATCATACTGTTTGATTTAATAAAAAGTTTTGATTGCTAGTGGTGTAAGCCTTGCAGTTTTCTGCTCCTTTTCAATATTGCTTTGGTTATACTTAACCATTTGCATTGTCATATATAATTTATTTAACTTTAATTTTATTGAGCTATAATTGAAATAACTATGTATAAATTTAAGGTATATAAGATGTTGATTTGATACATTTATACATTGTAATATGATTATCACCCTAGTATTTTTTAACATCTTTATTGTGTCACATAACTATTATTTCTTTTTTGTGTTTGGAAAAATTATGATCTAATCTCTTTGCAAATTAAGATTTATGATACAGTGTTGTTGACTGTAATTACTATGCCGTGCATTTTATCTCTAGGACTTATTTATCTTCTAGTTGTAATCTTGTACCCTTAAACAAGGTATTCCAAGTTCCATTACCTCCAAGTCCCTTGTAACCACCATTCTACTATCTATTTTAGTAGGTTAGCTTTTTTAGAGTTTACATATAAATGTTATCATATATTTGTATTTGTCTTTTTCTGTCTGACATCTCACTTGGCATAATGCCTTCAAGGTTCATCCTGCAAATGGCAGGATGTTCTTCTTTCTCATGACTGAACAATATTCCATTGTGTGTGGATATGTGTCACATAATGTTTATCCATTCATGTATTGATGAACACTTAGGTTGTATCCATATCTTGACTATTGTGAATAATGTTGCAATAAACATTGAAGTGAAGATAGCTTTCTGATACCCTGTTTTCACTTCCTTTGGCTATATACCCAGAAATGAGATTGCTGGATCCTGAGGTAGCTCTAAGATTAATTTTTTGAGGAACCTCAAATCTGTTTTCCAAAGTGACTGTGCAACTTACATTCCATACCAACGGTGTACAAGCATTCCCTTTTCCCCCTTCCTCAACACTTTTTAACAGGTATGAATTGCTATCTTCTGGTTTAGATTTGCATTTCTCTGATGATTAGTGATTTTGAGTATTTTCTCATGTATCTATTGGCCATTATGATGTCTTTTTTGGGAAATGTCTATTTGGTTTCTCTGTCCATTTTTAATTGATTTATTTTTGTGGGAAAGTATGGGACTTGGTTGGAATGTCTGTAAGGAGGATTCTCTGAAAGGTTGGGGCCTCTGAGAGGACCTTACCGAAGGCCGCAGCCCTTACCTTAACTTTTCCAAAAAAGTCCAATCCCTTGGGGTGTTTTGCTAGAATCTCGATGTTTAGTCTTTAAAGACCCGACCTTATAGAAGCATATACTTTTTCAAGGGTATTTACCCTGCTGATTGTATCTAGAGGTTAATTTTAGTTCAAGCTGTTGTGACAATAAAAGCCCAAGAAGGCAGGTGAACAGGGCTGCTTTTTACTGCTAACGTAAAACAGTCCCTTAGCCCTCTTTTTCACAGAAACGTATATCAGAGCAATCTGTTCATTCATTGCTCAGGGTCTGCGGTCAGCCCCAGCAGATTTTCTTATTGTTTTTGAGGTGTATGAGTTTTATATATATTTTGAATATTAACCCTGTATCTGATATATCATTTGCAAATATTTTCTCCTATTCCATTTTTATTTTGTTGTTTCTCTTATTGTTAGATTTTTTTTTAGTTTAATGTAATCCCACTTGCTTATTTTTGCTTTTGTTGCTTGTGCTTTGGGTGTCATATCAAATTAGTCATTGCCAAGACCAATGTCAAGAAGTTTTTTTCCCTATGTTTTCTTCTAGGAGTTTTACAGTATCAGGTCTCATGTTGAAGTCTTTAATCCATTTTGAAATAATTTTTGTGAGTGGCTTAACATAGGGGTCCAATTTTATTTTTCTACATGCAGTTATTCCGTTTTCCAATAATGAAATTTTAGCTACCATTTGTTCAAGAGACTCTTTTATACATTGAATGTTCTTGATTCCTTTGCCAAATGTTAGTTGGTCATATATGTGGGACTTTATTTCTGGAATTTCTATCCTGTTTCATTGATCTCTGTTTTGATTTGTAGGCCAGTACTATACTATTTTGATTACTATAGCTTTGTATTATAGTTTGAAATCAGGAAGTGTGGTGCCTCTGGCATTGTTCTTGTTTCTCAGGATAACTTTGGCTATTCAGGGTTTTTTTGTGATTATGTCCAAAATTTAAGATTGTATTACCTATTTCTGTGAAAAATGCCATTGGAATCTTAATAGGGATTGCATTGAACTTATAAATAGCTTTGAATATCATGTACATATTAACAATTAATTCTTCTGATACCTGAACACAGAATATTTTTCTATTTGTTTGTGTCTTCTTCAATTTCTTTCTTCAAATCTTGTAATTTTCATTGTATATTCTTTTATTTTATTGGTTAAATTTATTACTAAGCATTTTATTGTTTTAACACTATTGTGATGGGATAGTTTTCTTTTTTTCCAGTTGTTTTGTTGTTATTATATAGGAAAACAATTGATTTTTGTATGTTAATTTTATATCCTGCTACTTTACTGAATCTGTTGATTAATCCCAACAGTTTTTTGGTTGAGTCTTTAGGATTTCTGATATATAAGATCATATCATTTGCAAATAATGAAAATTTAGCTTCTTTCTTTCTGATTTGGATGCCTTTTGTTTTTTTGTCTTGCCTAATTGCTCTGGCTAGGACTTCCAGGACTATGTTGAAGTGGTGAGAATGGGCACCATTGTCTTGGTCCAGATCTTAGAGGAAAAATTTTCAATCTTGAACCATTCAGTGTGATGTTAACTATGGGTTTGTCATAAGCCACATATATACATATACATATACGTATACGTATACATATACATATACATATACATATACATATACATATACATATACATATACATATACACATACACATACACATACATATATATATACATTTCCACATGTAAAATCCTTTAGTTGACTATTTCTTTAAAGAGGTTTCATGGATACCGCAACCAATGACCTCTCATTACATCTTATTGGCCAGAACTGTCATATGATCATCCCTAGCTGCAAGAAAGAATGGAAAATGTAGTAATTTTAGCTGGACATATTGTTCCCTAAACAAAATTGAGTTTTTCTTAATAAGAAGGAAGGGAAAAATCAAATTGGGTAGACAACTAGCAAGTTCTGAATAAATTGTTAATACTTTCAAATCTAGTGGGGAGAAAGGAAAAAGAGAGAAAGGGATGCCCTCCTGCTATCAGATGAGCAACATTTTAGGGCTTTTGCTGTCACAGTTACAATCACATTGGTTCTGCTCAGGGAATAATGTTTTCTGGTATTTCCTGTGTCTGCAATAATTTGGCTTGTATTCTTAACTAGTAGCACTAGTTAAGTATACTTAACTCTGTCTTAGAGCACTACTTAAGTATACAACTTTACCTATATGTTCCCAAAAATTCTAGTTTAGCACTTCTTAGTTGGGATTCAGGAATCTGTAGTTTTACAACTCCACCAGGTGATTCTCATCATGAGAGAAGTTTGGGAAACACTGCCTTAAACTATTAGATTACCTTGCTTATGTTTTTAGTAGATTGATTTTCAGTATCCCTCATCAATCCTAATCCTTCCCCACTCCTGCTTTTGCCACTTAAAGCTGTTTGAAATTAGTGAATGTTGGAAGAATAAGGGCTAGTATACAGGACGATCTTTCTTTCTATTCCTCAAAAGGAAAAAAAAATATGTAGAATCATCTGTTCTCTACAATGCTGGTTTCATGTGTTTCCCTTAGACGCTGACCCGATTTAGCCCAAAGTAATAAACCTATATTTGTATACTAAAGCTCCAGCCTTCCCATATTTATTGAAAAGGGCCAAGAATGAAAAAGAAGCTGTGCTAGACTGGTTTTCCTGAGAGGCAGATACCAGGATGGGATTAAAGTAATGCCTGTATGAGAGAAAATTGAGGGGGAGCTTTTAGAGTCATTAGGCTATGATGCAAGTTTAACCAGAAGTGAAAGAGTGAAGGAAGGAAGGTTGGGTGGAAGTGTCCTTGGCCACTGTGCAGCCTAATAAAGGTTTAGCAAGGCCACGGGAGTCTTTGAGCCAACATTGGCCGTTGGAGGAGTCCTCTGTTTCCCAGGAACAGGACTGCCTGCTATACTTGTCATGGGCTGGTAGCAGCCTGTGGCAAGTGTGGCCTTGGAACAGATATGATGGTGGACACCAGAATGCAACAGTTAGGGGGACTTTGGTCAATTACATTTCCTGTATTTGGAGATCCTCAACGCACAGTCTCATGGCAGCCTAAAAAACAAGTTTTTTTTTTTTTTTTAGAAATTGAAGAGAGTGCTGGATGCCTCTTTCTTTTGTGAAATATAAAAATCCAAATTGATCAACAGCTATTAACATGAATCATTTCAGAAGGGAGTAAAATAATGGTGAATAAAAAAGAATGAATATTGTAACGAACTATAGAAATGATCCTTGAAAGTATAGTCTTAAAAGAAGGAATATTGTATAGTGGACGTTCACAGAAGTCTTTAATATTAGAACTGAGTGATGTATTTTTAGTTCTATTTGGTCTTCTTGATTAGATGCCTTGAATAGGTTTCTTGAAAATGTAAACAAAAACTTTTCAAGTAAATTGACTTCTCAGGTCTGAAAATATCTGCATTAAACATTTGGTGTGTAATGACATAGCAAAACAAATATAAGGCAGGATCTTTGGTCTATGCCTTTCTGATAGATTCACAAATGAGTATGTTCTTATTTTTAAAAACAAGCTACTAGGCATATATGCAAGATGTCAGATTCTTGAGAATCAACTTTTTGCTTCTAGTTTTATTTTGCAATACTGTCAAGCCCTAGAATGGAGAAGCACAAGAAAGCACTAAATCTAAATTCATAAAAATGTTGCTCAGATAGGCGGGTAACATCCACAGAAATCAGGTCTTCAAACTTGATTTATTCTTCTGCCTTCTCTCTAAATCATAGTCATACTGATAAAGTGATCTAATTTATTTAAAAGTGAAATGGTGAAGCTCAATGAAACGTGAGTGATTCCCAGGTTTGTGTGTTAAACACCGCCATTAGCAGCAGGGCCATAGGCAAAAGGGTGGGAGAAATGCAGCCAGAAATGGGTTTGCACTCTGAACAAGATTAAGAGATGAGAAAGCTCCTGAGATAATCTCACTTAACTCACCATTTTACTGCCTGAAAGGCCTGGGAGAGGTAGAGGATGTTCTGAGTACTCTATTTTCTGATTCTCTCTCTGTCTTCATTATAAATGATTTAGCTGATGGCTTTCCTATTAGGTCCCTCAGGGAGATAGTCCTCAAAAAAAAAAAAAAAATTAAGGAATCACCAGTTTCAGGCAGTTTTCTCAGATAATTTTCATTTTGTCAGATTTTTAAAAATCATATTTATCTTTTTGGAACAAACCTGAAATTCCCTTTTCCCTTGCATTTGCTCTCCTGAGACCTCTATGAACTATTATCATCATTTTAGTTTTTCCATCACCTGGATAGGACTTTTTTTTTTCCTTTTCTGACATGTGGCAGGTCAAACCCTTTGGGACAGGGTACTCAACTTTTTCAATGCCTCGACCCTTTAATACAGTTCCTCATGTTGTGGTGACCCCCAATCATAAAATTATTTTTGTTGCTACTTATAACTGTAATTTTGCTACTGTTATGATTCATAATGTAAATATCTGTGTTTTCCAATGGTCTTAGGCTCTACAGCAATGGTTCTTGAACCCACAGGTTGACCGCTAGTAGGGCCACCTAAGACCATCGGAAAACACAGGTATTTACATTATGATTCATAACAGTAGCAAAGTTGATTCTTTAATTGATCTCACCCTCCCCTACCTTCCCTCTGAGGTTTGACAGTTTGATCAATGCTTCTTTATCTCTGGATCTGCTTTTGTTCATCAGTTTATGTTGTTCATTATATTCCAAAAATTAATGAGATCGTGTGATATTTATCTTTCTCCAATTGACTTATTTCACTTAGCATAACACTCTTCAATTCCATCCATGCTGTTGCAAATGGTAGGAGTTCCTTCCTTTTTTACAGCAGTGTAGTATTCCACCATGTAGATGTACCACAGTTTTCTAATCCACTCATCTGTTGTTGGGCACTTAGTCTGTTTCCAAATCTTAGTTATTGTAAATTGTGCTGCTATGAACATAGGGGTGCATATATCTTTTCTGATTGGTGTTTCTAGCTTCATGGGATATATTACTAGAAGTGGGGTCACTGAGTCAAATAGGAATTCCATTTTTAGTTTTTTGAGGAAACTCCAGACTGTTCTCCACAGTGGCTACACCAGTCTGCATTCCCACCAGCAGTGAATGAGAGTTCCTTTTTATCAGAATCCTCTCCAGCACTTCTCATTTGTAGATTTGTTGATGACAGCCATTCTGACAAGTGTACGATGGTACCTCACTGTTGTTTTTATTTGCATCTCTCAGATGATTAGTGACCCTGACCATGTTTTCATATGTCTCTTGGTCTTCTGTATATCCTTTTCAAAAAGTATCTATTTAGGTCCATTGCCCATTTCTTTTTTTTTTTTTTTAATATATTTTATTGATTTTTTACAGAGAGGAGGAGAGAGGGATAGAGAGCTAGAAACGTCGATGAGAGAGAAACATCGACCAGCTGCCTCTTGCACACCCCCCTACTGGAGATGTGCCCGCAACCAATGTACATGCCCATGACCGGAATTGAACCTGGGACCTTTCAGTCCGCAGACCGACGCTCTACCACTGAGCCAAACCGGTTTTGGCCCATTGCCCATTTCTGATTGGATTGTTTATCTTTCTTTTGTTAAGTTGTATGAGTTCCCTGTAAATGTTGAAAATTAAACCTTTATTGGAAATAACATTGGGCTTTCTTGTTGTTTTCTTGATGGTTTCTTTCCCTGTGTGAATCTTTTTGTTTTGATGTAATCTCATTTGTTTATTTTCTATATAGCTCCATTGCCCTAGGAGCTATATCAGTGAAGATATTGTTTCAGCATATGTCTGTTATTTTGTTGCCTATGGATTCCTCTAAGATTTTTATGGTTTCCCATCTTACATTTAAGTCCTTTATCCATTTTGAGCTTATTTTTGTGTATGGTGTAAATTGGTGGTCTAGTTTCATTTGTTTTTGCATATATCTGTCTAATTTTCTCAACACCATTTATTTTTATTTATTTATTTATTTATTTATTTATTTATTTTTTTAAAATATATTTTATTGATTTTGTGCAGAGAGGAAGGGAGAGAGATAGAGAGTTAGAAACATCGATGAGAGAGAGTCATCGATCAGCTGCCTCTTGCACACCCCCTACTGGGGATGTGCCCGCAACCAAGGTATATGCCCTTGACCAGAATCGAACCCGGGACCCTTCAGTCCCCAAGCCGACGCTCTATCCATTGAGCCAAACCGGTCCCGGCTCAACACCATTTATTGAAGAGACTGTCTTGATTCCATTGTATGTTCTTGCTTCCTTTGTCAAATATTAATTTACCATAGTGGTTTGGGTCAATTTCTAGGTTCTGTTTTTTATTACATTGGTCTATATGTCTGTTCTTATGCCAGTACCAGGCAGTTTTGAGAACAGTTGCTTTGTAATGTAGCTTGATATATACTATTGAGATCCCTCCTACTTTGTACTTCTTTCTCAGGATTCCTGCAGCTATTATAGGTCTTTTTAAATTTCAGGTTAATTTTTGGAGAGTTCCTTCTAGGTCTGTGAAATATGCTGATGGTATTTTAATGGAGAGTGCACTGAATCTATAGATTGCTTTGAGTAGTATGTACATTTTATTTATTTATTTATTTATTTTAAAATATATTTTATTGATTTTTTTACAGAGAGGAAGACAGAGGGATAGAGACTCAGAAACATTATGAGAGAGAAACATCAATCAGCTGCTTCTTGCACACCCCCTACTGGAGATGTGCCTGCAACCAAGGTACATGCCCCAACCGGAATCGAACCTGGGACCTTTCAGTCCACAGGCAGACGCTCTGTCCTCTGAGCCAAACCGGTTTTCGCAGTATGCACATTTTAATGATGCGGATTCTACCAATCCATGAACATGGTATGTTCTTCCATTTATTTATGTCTTCCTCTATTTCTTTTTTCAGTGTCGTATAGTTTTCTGAGTACAGGTCTTTTACCTCCTTAGTTAAGTTTATTCCTAGGTATCTTAATTTTCTTGTTGCAATGGTAAATGGGATTTAAAAAAAATCTCTCTTTCTGTAAGTTCAATATTGATGTATAAAAATGCCATAGATTTCTGGGCATTAATTTTGTATCCTGCTACATTGCCAAATTCATTTATTAAGTATATTAATTTTTTTGATAGTTTTTAGGGTTTTCTATGCACAGTATCATGTCATCTGCAAATAAGGACAGTTTTACTTCTTTTCCAATCTGGATACCTTTTATTTCTTCTTCTTGTCGAATTGCTATGGCTAGCACTTCCAGTACTATGATGAACAGGAGTGGTGAGAGTGGGCATCCCTGTCTAGTTCTTTTTCTTAGGGGAAATAGTTTTAGTTTTTTCCCATTGAGTATGATGTTGGCTCTAGGTTTGCCATATAAGGCTTTTATTATGTTGAGGTATTATCCCTCTATTCCCACATTACTGAGAGTTTTTATCAAGAAACAGTGTTGGATTTTGTCAAATACTTTTTTTTTGCATTAATTGATATGACTATGTGATTTTTATTTCTTAATTTGTTTATGTGATTTATCATATTTATTGATTTACAGACATTGACCATCCTTGCATCCCCGGGATAAATTCTACTTGGACATGGTGTATGATCTTTCTGATGTAATGCTGGGTCAGATTTACTAGAATTTTGTTGAGGGTTTTAGCATCTATGATCATGAGGGATATTGGCTTGTAATTATCTTTTTTTGTGTTATCATTATCTGGTTTTGGTATTAGGGTGATGCTGGCCTCATAGAATGAGCTTGGAAGTATTCCTTCCCCTTGAATTTTTTGGAATAGTTTGTGGAGAATAAGTTTTAAGTTTTTCTTTGAATATTTGGTAAAACTCACCTGTGAAGCCATCTGGCACAAGGCTTTAGTTTGCTTGAAGTTTTTTGATGACTACTTCCATTTCCTCCATTGTTGTTGGCCTATTGAGATTTTCAGATTCTTCCTGATTCAGTTTTGGAAGGTTTTATTTTTCTAGGAATATGTCCATTTCATCTAGATTTTCTAGTTTATTGGACTAGAGTTGTTCACAGTATTTCTTTACAATCTTTTGTATTTCTGTGGGCTCTGTTGTTATTTTGCCTCTTTAACTTCTGGGTCCTCTTTATTTAGGTCCTCTCCCTTTTTCTTGGTGAGCCTGGCTAGAAGTTTATCCATCTTGTTTATTTATGCGTTCAAAGAACCAGCTCTTGCTTTCATTGATCTTTTGTATTTTTTTTTTGAGGGGGTCTCTATGTCATTTATTTCTGCTCTGATCTTTATTATCTTCGTCCTTCTGCCTGTGATCAAATGACATATTCTAGTTATTTCTTCCCAAAGGAACTTTTACAAAAGCAGAAAAATTTCCTTGCATATTTGAATCTATTCCTACAGCAATTTGAAGCTATGAGCCCTAGATCTATGAAATGGAAGATTAGACAGACTTGGAAATATTGTAGGACATTTGTTAAAAAAAAACAAAACAAAAACAGCTTTGGAAACATCTTCATCATACAGAGGAAACTCCAACACATTTCATAAGAGGAAAATAAATGCAAAGAAAGAGTTATTTCAGCCTTCCCTGTTGATTACCTCTCTCAGAACTCTCCCTGTCCTCCCTCCAAAGGAGGTTAGTAAGGGCAGCTGGTTGCAAGCTGCAGCTGTTCTTAATTGTTGACTTTAGCTTCACAGTGGTCCCTTGTGGCTGTGGATGCCATATCTGCCCCCTAGAATGGAGTTACAGGTGTTTGAGAAATGTTTTCTTTTCTACGGGTTACTAGAAACTTTAACAGACAAGCTATTATGATATACGGGCTGATGTCAGGAGACATGAGCTCAAATAGCCTCCATCTTCTCCTCTCCCCATTCCTCCCACACATAGGTTGCTGAAAAAGACCTGCTTTCTATGCATTTCCCAGCCATCCTCCTCTCCGAATTCCCTGCGAATGGGCAGGATATATCAATAGCAAAAGAGAACATCAGGTAAAATATCTTTACAAACTTGCTCAAAGCAGTACTAGATATAAATGGGTTTCAAATTGAAATGCCGTGGTTAAAAAAAATGGAGGAGATGAGAAAAACTTTTTGTTGTTGTTTAATCCTCATCTGGGGAAATTTTTCCATTGATTTTTAGAGAGGTGGTAGTGCGGGCGGGGGAAGAGAGACAGAAGAAACATTGATGTGGGAGAGACACATGGATTGGTTGCCTCCTACATGAGCCCTGACCAAAGCCAGTGACCAAGCCTGAACCCTTGACCAGAATTGAAATGAGGACCTTCAATCCATGGGCCAAAATTCTATCCATGAAGCTAAATCATTTTGAGTAAAAACAATGAAATCTGGGTTTACTTTTGTTTCATTTTCTAAGAGTGAATATGCTAGAACCTGGGTTCTAAATTAGGGCTGGACATGCACTTGTGCTTGTTCTGTTAACATAATGATAGGGTTTCATTTGTCAGCTGTGGATGTACATACAGTAGCATATTGAATGCACTAATATGAATGTATTAATATTAGCATAATACTCCACCCTCCTAATTCCTCTTAGGTTTTGGGCAACTGGGACTTCTTTCCTGCTCTGATCAATCCCCACTCCTACCCCAGCAAACCACTTCTAGACTATGTGCACCTAGGCTTCTCTGGCCCTGTGTGCACCATAGTGTACATACACTTAAGTCTAAGGACTGGCTATATTTGGAAGTAGAATGAGGATGGATAGAATCTACACTTGCTGGCTGGAGTGTCCACATGCATGTAGTCAATGCTTCTTAGGCGCAGCTCAGAGCTGGGTGAGCAAAGAAAGTGGCAGCCTGGGTCAGGTCTCTACATTTGCTCTTGCCTGGATCTTACAAATATTAGAGATGAGCCTAAACTAGCATAGTACCTTTCCTGGTACGATGATTCAAAAAGGCACTGATCAGGGGTTTTTCTTTTAAAAATAAGTTAAATTTCTCCCTCATTCTAGATCTAAAAACAAGTTCACAGGAATTAGTCTCAATGCGAAAAGAAAGTGAAACTAACTAGTTTAGTTCCTGCCCCCTCCAAACCATTTTAAAAATATTTGTATTGATTTCAGAGAGGAAGGGAAAGGGAGAGAGAGATAGAAACATTAATGATGAGAGAGAATCATTGATTGGTTGCTTCCTGCATGCCCCATACTGGGGAATCAAGCCTGCAACCAGGGCATATGGCCTGACCAGAACTGAACCTGACCTAATTCATAGGTCGAAGCTCAACCACTGAGCTATGCTGGTCGAACTAGTTCCCCTTTTAAGACACGTGAATTACAGCCCTGATCAGACAATGCATTTCTTTAGATGTTAATTTGAATATTTAAAAGTTATTGATATTTTAATAAAGTACATCCAAAAGGATCAACACTTTGTTGTAGTACAATAAATGTTGAACAGTACTGAACAATATTTAAAAAAAAAACCCGAAAAATTATTGCAGGGTCTTGAAGACTGTTCAGGTTCAGGGTTATGATAATAAGCATAACCACAACTCTGAGTTCTGTTAGTTCAATCAAACACCTGAACTATTCAACCAAGAAAAGGCTCCACGAATTTATTATAGAGTCTAGCCTACTAAGGGCTCAGTAATATTTGTATTTTAAAAATTGGCCCAATATCTGGAAATGTTTGGTCACATTAGTTCATCCAGAAGTCCAAGATAGAGTCATCCTCAATCTCTTGGTGTTTTAATGGCACTGAAAGCCAATCCTAGCTTCCAAAGACAATAGCTCTGAATGATTTGTCATAAATACTGTGATGTGAGAGAGTGAAGCTAGGTTCATTCCTGTCTTTAAAAGAGCCTTCATTTACTCCGCAAGAGTATACTTGCATCAATGGATTTTACTCATATCCAGAACATTAGTCCACTTCAGTTTCAGCTTCATATGATTTCAGTGCACTGATAGGTCATTATTATTTCGATCTTTGATTCACTGGTTTAAACTGACTTCGGTTAAACAATGCACAATGATTTCCAATAGATTCTATCCAGAAGGGCATATTATCTTTCTGTGATTGTGGATGAGTTTGGGAATGGGTAAAAAGTGGAAGCGTTATACAGTCAGAATATTGATAGGCTCTGATGAGGGTCTCCACTGGCAGCCCAAAGTACTTCATGAAATGGCAGGAGCTCATTTTTGCTTACTCCAGCCTCTCACTTTCTAGCTGCTACTTTGATTTAAAACATTGGTGAGGGGTGTTTCCCTTATAAGGATCCCATTTCCTTACCTTGAACACTCTAATTTATATTTTATCCATCTGCTCTTAAATGTTCTTAAATCTCAGGTGTTTTTCAATTGTGAATCTTGACCCATTAGCAGTTAACTTAGTGGCTCAAATAACCATTGAAAAATGAAATAGAATAAAACATAATAGAAAGTATTAGAAAACATCTTAGGCAGGAGGCAAAGTGTTATTTGGCAAAACTTTTTTTTTTAAATTTAAAAAAATCTTTATTGTTCAGATTATTACAATTGTTCCTCTCCCCCCCCCCCCGCCCCGCCTCCCGCCATAACTCCCCTCCACCGGGTTCCCATCCAACCCTGTACCCTTACCTACCCCTGACTGTCTTCATCCATAGGTGTATAATTTTTGTTCAATCTCTTCCTGCACCCCACGCCCCTTTTCCTCTGAGAATTGTCAACCCACTCCCTTTCTGTGCCCCTGATTTTATCATATTCACCAGTTTATTCTGTTCATCAGATTTTTAATTCACTTGATTTTTAGATTCATTTGCTGATAGGTAGGTATTTGTTGTGCATAATTTTTATCTTTACCTTTACCTTCTTCTTCTTCTTCTTCTTCTTCTTCTTCTTCTTCTTCTTCTTCTTCTTCTTCTTCTTCTTCTTCTTCTTCAAGAATACCTTTCAGCATTTCATATAATACTGGTTTGGCAGTGATGAACTCCTTTAACTTTTTCTTATCTGTGAAGCTCTTTATCTGCCCTTCAATTCTGAATGATAGCTTTGCTGGGTAGAGTAATCTTGGTTGTATGTTCTTGTTATTCATCACTTTGAATATTTCTTGCCACTCCCATCTGGCCTGCATAGTTTCTGTTGAGAAATCAGCTGACAATAGTATGGGTGCTCCCTTGTAGGTAATTAACTGTTTTTCTCTTGCTGCTTTTAATATTCTCTCTTTGTGTTTTGCTCTTGACATTTTAGTTATGATGTGTCTTGGTGTGGTCCTCTTTGGATTCCTTTTGTTTGGGGTTCTGTGTGCTTCCTGGACTTGTAAGTCTATTTCTTTCACTAGGTGGAGAAAGTTTTCAGTCATTATTTCTTCAAATACGTTTTCAGTATCTTGTTCTCTCTCTTCTTCTGGCACCCCATAATTCTGATGTTGGTACACTTGAAGTTGTCCCAGAGGCTTCTTACACTATCTTCAAATTTTTGGATTCTTTTTTCTTTTTGCTTTCCCAGTTGAGTGTTTTTTGCTTATTTGTATTTCAAATCTTTGACTTGATTCTTGCGTTTCTCTAGTCTGCTGTTAGGTCTCTGTATAATATTTTTTATTTCAGTCAGTGTATGTTTAATTTCTAGTTGGTCCATTTTCATATCCTCAAGGGTCTCCTGAAATTTATTGGCCTTTTCTAGGAAATTCTGAAAAACCTTATAACCTTATAACCATGGTTTTGAACTCTATATCCAGTTATTTGCTTTCCTCCATTTCTTTCATTTGTGATCTGTTTCTTTGTCTCTGCATTTTTGCTGCTTCCCTGAGTTGGTAGAGTAGCTTTATGTGGTAGATATGCTTATAGGGCCCAGTGGCTCAGCCTCCCCCAGTTACCTGAGGTGGACACTTTTGGTGCACCCCTTTGTGGACTGTGTGTACAGCCTTGTTGTAGTTAAGTCTTGATTGTTGTTGGTATTACTGGGAGGAATTGACCTCCAGGCCAATTGGCTGTGAGGATGAGCTGTGTCTATGCTGGGAGAACTTTTGTGCTGAAGAAACCCTTATGAGACAAGACTTGTAAAATTTCAAAAGCTTTTGTGCTCAGCTTGGATGGGGCAGAGTCTCAGGGCATAGCAGATAGACTTGGCTTCCCATCAGCCCTGCCCTATGAGGCCCTTGTGTCTCAGTGTCCCTCAGTAATTGCTGAAAGTATCTCTGAGAGAAAGTCGCCCTCGAGTTTCATATGCTGCCAGACAGTCCAGTTTCTCCCCCAATGAGTCTGGATTCCTAGATTCTTGCCTGGAAGTGGAGTTCAGCACAGTTGGGAACTTCCATCTCCCCCCAGCTAGAGAAAGCCAGCGGCACACTCAGCAGTCATTCCTCTCCATGTGCACTCGTGGATGTGCCTCCAGACCTTTCCTGGCTCCCCTGAGTTTCCCTGTGCTTTTCTCTTTTCCTGACATTCCAGATTCCCCCAGATGAGTCTGGGTCCCCAAGGTCTCACCCAGAACTGTGGTTCAGTGTAGTCAGAACTGGGATTCAGTGCAGTCTGAAGCTTCTGTCTTTCTCTCGCTAGAGAAAGCCAGCCATGCACTCAGCCACCAGTCCTCTCCACACGTGCCGCTCTGTACCTCAGCTTTTTGCAGCTCCTCTAAGTCTCTGTGTGCTTTTCTCTTTCCTTCCAGTTGTAGAATTTCCATTCAGCCAGCTTTCCTTTTGTTCTGGATGATGTCCGTTTTGTTTTTTTAGTTGTAGTTTTGAAATTGTCATGCGAGGCAGCAGTTTAGGTGTTTACCTATGCTGCCATCTTGGTCTTGGCAAAACTTTTGTTTCAGTTGTATATGTATGAGACAATAGTGAACAGTGCTATAAAAATGTATTCTTTACATGGGTTGTAATGAGAAAATGTGAAAAGACTGACTGAAGGCAAGTTATTTGAGGGTGGATCTTTAGAAACATGACAGGCGTATAGGGGCAGGAGAACTTCTATGCATAACTTCCACCACTCCATGTAGGCAGCCAGCCTCCCACCTCACCTACTCATTAAAGTCATACCTTTTGATGGTGCCTCCTTTATCCTTGTTTTGTAGGGGACCATAATGAAATCAAAATACTCTTGAGTGAATATTACTTGTGAACTTGTAGGGAGCTTTTGTGCACTGTGCTCCACTTGATTATGAACTCTTGATTCCAGATACTAGGTTCATTCATGTCTCTAACAGAGCCTCATATTCTGTAGTCTGTTTTGATGACTCAGTGTTAATATTATAGCCACTGCCTAGAAGGGAATACAATTACCTGAAAGTATTTCCTATGTTCAATCCTCTTCTAACTTTTGAAGTTATGTTGCTATTACTTGACCCAAGTAAGGTCTGACTAGCCCTATGACATCTCCAGTAGCCAGGGCTGACATAAGAAGCAGGTAAAAAACAGTAAGTGGCACTGGCTCCCAAGAATGAAGATAACAAGCAGAAAAAGATACTCCTGGCTGCTAATTAACTCCATGGGGGCAGCCAACTGGCTTTCAAAATGCCTTTTTTTGTTTGTTTGTTTTTATTGTGGATTTTGGTTTATTTATTTATTTATTTATTTATTTATTTATTTTGTTTTTGTTTTTGGTAGTGTTATTCTATCATCTTTCCAGGAACCCAACTATTACACTCGGGGGACCTGCTATTACTAACAATTCTCTTCTCTCCAGTTCGATTGCTATTTATTGAAAGCCTACTGATACTGTTCCTTTGGGGTTCTATGAAGACAGGAGAGAACTCTTGGATGAGAAGATAAGGGCTTTCCTCTATGGCATTTGGTTAGTGGAACTTATTTATTTTAAAGCCTCTTCCATCAAGTAACAGGCTGATGCCAAGGAAAGTGGGAGTCATGTTGACTTTGTTATTTCTGGTGAAAAAACAAACAAACAAACAAACAAAAAAACAAAACCAAAACAACTCAGAAATCTCAAGCTCAGAAGGAGTTAAATTGTGTGTCTGCAAAGTGTGGCTTTGTTCTGGCAGCATCCCATCAGTTTAGGTCATTTATGATGACTTCATTCTCCTGGTGACATCAGCCTCTAATCTTCTGAAGGTGAATTCATGTGTGATTGCTTCAAAATACTCACTCTCTGAGTTCCAGGACATTCCAGTTGATATACGGACAGAGCTTGTCTTTCCCAGGCCACAGTCTGGTCTGTGCACTGCATTTGTGCTTACTGTATCATGTTACTGTGTGGACATTATGTCACTAACTGGCACAGCCCAGCTCAAAGATGAAATGTGCTTGTTTCAAGCAAAAAACCAAAAGCTAACATCAAATCTCCCTGCATCCTATCCCAGGTATAAAACAAATAGATTAGAAGGATGGCTTAACTATATTTTGTTTGATATTTTCTAACTCTTCTCTTTCTCAGCTTTCTTTATGTGGCCTGATGGTTGACAGTGTATGATAATTTTCATTTCATTATACCCACTAACTCTTGAAAATGTTTGGTTATGGATGGCACAAATCTAAGACCTTGAAATAATTTACTTTAGCCTTCTTTTAAAAATGTCAAAGTCTGTGAACTAAAGTAGCCCTTTTACCATCTAAGGCCATTTCCTTTCCTTTGCCTTTGAAATGCCATCAAAGCATAAAGAGTGGACAGGAAAGCAGCTCGGGCTTATTGGAAAGGTGCCAGAAGTAAGTTGGCTTTGACCAAGATGGTGTTGCCAAGCACTTGCCCAAAGAGGTGCAGATACCTCTAGGGATTCTGGATCCCCAGAGTTTGTTAGTCTTAGGTGAGTGCAAGCATATTTTATGCCCCTTACTGCCCTTCTCCTGTAATCCACATGCTGTGGTAACACCCAATTATGTCCCCAGGCATTCAGAATGCCACAATACTTCCCTGAACACTATTGTCCTTCCATGACCCCTGCCCCTATGGGATGGGAATGTGCTATGCTTGTGGTCCTACATCCTCAGCTGAGACCTGGACCAAAATGGGCAGAGGAGGAGAGCCTCTCTGCAGAGAAGCAGAGTCCCCACACCATTTTCAGAATCCATCTCTTCTTCTGATTAATGGCTCTTGGCAGAGGACTGTAGCTTCTGGTGTACAGAACCAGTAAGGTATACATTGGGGTTCAGAATCGTGTCAGGAAAATTTTATACTAACACAGTATTTTTAAGAGGAGAGATTGGTGTTTAAACGATCCAACACAAAGCCACCCTAACTGTTTATTTTAATTTCATATTGAAGGGCAAGAAAGAAATGAATAGAGCTGTTGACTCTTATAAGTGTAACAGTGCAATTTTCAAATAGCCATGACCATGTGTATTCAGTTTTGCCCACAGACTACAGGGGAACTGAAAAGATACTCTTCTTTTTCCCTCTGGCTCCTCACAAAATAAATGTAGAGTCTCATTTTTTTGAGGAAGGAAATAAAGTCCCTAGATGGCTTACAAATATATTTAAATGCAGAAATGATTAGGCTTTCTGAGGTTCAGGTCTGGTTTAGTTGAGGATGGGTGTGTGGTGGGAGCTTGGCTGCATCAGAGGAAACTGGTGGAATCTTAGTCAGGATGCTGGCACTATTACCATTCACATCTGCTCAGGATATATGAAGGGACCGGGCTTTTTCAAGATCTAGTATGAAGTAAACCCACTTCCTTTCTATTCGTGCTGCATCTTCAAGGAGATGGGAATATTAGAGAAGTCTCTTTACAAACACATGCTCAATGCCATTCTCTTTTTTGGTTCATGTAAAGGGAAAAATAGAAGAAAGAATAGAGAAATAAAACCTGAGGACCTAATTAGAATAAGGAGAAAATTCTCTTGTGCCCCAATTCTTACTTGATCTCTTCTAGTAGCATGACTGTTATACATGCACATGCTTTGTACATGCTCACACTTAATCCCTCCCCCTTGAAATACTCCTGAGGAATTGTAAGCTCCCACTTTCCTGCTCCTGCCAGCTTCTTGAGAATAAGAAGGTAGAGCCTTCTTAGTTGGTTGAGAAGACTGGAGGAGCTCCTCTGTCTGCAGTACAATGCCTCATGTGAGTTGTTGGGCCAAAGTTTCCTTTAGGGATGAAAGTAGTGGTGGATGTCTGCCTATTTGAGGGAAGATGTTATAATAAGGGGACAGCCACCAGATGAGCTGTGTGTATTTCCCATTATTGGGGTGATCCCTGGAGAGGGAGAACTTCCTTTCTGGTTTTGGGAAGGTAGAGAGATGTTTGCTTTTGCAATTGGAGGGGAGAGACTGGCAGTGTAGCAACAGCAACAGGTACTTTGTATAAAGTATCCTTACTTTGATTGCACAAAGCACTTTTTAAACATTATTTATTTATTTATTTATTTTATTGTTAAAGTATTACATATGTGTCCTCATTCCCCCCCACCCCCATTGCTTCCTCCACCCCATTCCCATTCATGTCCTCACCACCCCCTGGTGTCCATGTCCACTGGTTAGGCCCATATGCATGCACACAAGTCCTTTGGTTGATCTCTTCCCCTTGCCCCCACCCTCCCTTACCTTCCTTCTGAGGTTTGAGCATCTGATCGATGCTTCTCTGTCTCTGAATCTGATTTTGTTCATCAGTTTATGTTGTTCATTATAATCCACATATGAATGAGATCATGTGATATTTATCTTTACTGGCCCTATGGAGAGAGAAGTCCCAGTTTCTGCTTCGGGGGATGTGTGCCGTTGGTTGATACACATGCCCAATGGCTGCTTACAGAGGTGCCCAGGAGCCGTCTGCTGGGGCAGTGGGCTCAGCAGGCCCTTGTGCCAGAGTGGCACTACCACAGGGACTGGATGCCAGCAGCCGGGTTGTGCCTTGTGGCGGTTCAGAGAAGCACCCGGGGGCCGCCTGTCAGGGCAGCCGGCTCAGGGGCTTTGTGCACTGAATTGGTGCGACTGCAGTGACCAGAGGTGGGCAGCTGAGGAGGGGGAAGTCTGAGTTTCTGTTGCTGGGCCTTGAGCCCTTGGTTGGACAAATGTGTGCCTAAGGGCAGCTCACAGAGGCACCCGGGTGTCCCCTGCTGGGGTGGTGTCCTCAGGGGGCCTGCCTGCTGAACCCACACAACCACGGTGTCTGTGGGCAGGCAGCTGGGAAGAGGGAAGTCCAAATTTCTACTGCTGGGGCCTTGTGCCCTTGTTTGGTTACGAGCATGCCCAGCTGGGTCAAGGAGTCACCCAGAAGCTGCCTATAGGCCGGCATGGTGGAAAGGCACAACTGTGGTGTCCAGAGGCACAGCAGTATGTCCCAATTTCTGCTGCCTTGTGCCCTTGGTTGAAATCACGCATGCCCAGCGGGGGCTCACAGAGGCACCCAGGAGCCGTCTGTAGGGTGGTGGGCTCAGGAGGCCTGTGCTCTGGAAAGGTGTGATTGCGGTATCAGGAGGTTGGCAGCTGTGGAGTGAGAAGACCCAGTTTTTGCTGCTGGGGCCTTGCGCCCTTGGTTGGATTCGTGTGTGCCCAGCGGCGGCTCACAGAGGCACCCAGGAGCCATTTGTCAGGGCGGCACACTCAGCGTGGCCCTTGCGTTGAAGCTGCGTGACCAAGGGTCTGTGGGCTGGTATCTGGAGAGGGGGAATCCAGAATTTCTACTGCTGGGGCAGTGAGCCCTTGTTTGGATGAGAGCGCGCCCAGTGGGGGCTCACCGAGGCACCCAAGAGCCGCCACTGCGGCCTTGGGCTCTGGAGGCCTGCGAGCAGGAAAAGCGCGACTGTGGTGTCCAGAGGTTGGCAGCTGTGAAGTGGGAAAACTCAGCTTTTCCTGCTGCGCCCTTGGTTGAATTCGTGCGTTCCCAGTGGTGGCTCACAGGGTTGCTCCAGGGCGATTGTCAGGGTGGTGCACTCAGAGAGACCCTTGCGCTGAGCTGCGTGGGGAGGTGTCCAGGAAGGGGGAGTTCAGAATTTCTACCGCCAGGGCAGTGGGTTCTTGTTTGGATAAGAGTGTGCCCAGCAGCAGCATCCACTAGCGGCCTGTGGGTGGTGGGCTCAGGCGGCCAAGGTGCTTGAAATGCAGGACTGTGGCGCTGGGAAAGTGCAACCGTGGCATCAGGAAATCAGCCGCTGGGGAGGGGTCAGTCGCACTTACTGCTGTGGGAGCGTGCACCTTTGGGGTGGAGGTCCTAGGGCCTGTGGGTGGGCAGCAGGGTTTTGGCTGGAGTGGCTGCCTGGTCACAAGGCCTGTCTGGGTGGTGGTGTTGATGAGTTCCTAGAAGAGGCCACTCTCCGCTTCAAGATGGCATGGGCTCTGGGCCCAAGTCCCTCAGCCCGGGGAGTGCCCCAGTGGTGGTAGGTGCTCCCTGTTCAGGAGAACCTGGTCCGCCAGCCTCGATACTCCTGCTGGATTTAACTGTCACACACACACACACACACACACACACACACACCATACATCCACACACTCTCCTTTCACCCCATCACTCACTCACACCTGCTCCCTCACCTCTGTCCTGCCTGCCGCCATCTTCTGTCTGCTCCACTTAGTTTTTATTGAACCCTACTTCCTGTAAACTAGCAGGTTCTTTGGTAAGTATGTCTTGTCATCAATTAGCTGAGCACTTTTTCTCAGAGTGGGATTGCTAAACCACCCATAGGGAACACTTCCCCCCAATTTGGGATCAGAATTTTGCCTCAGTGTTCACCAACTGCCTTCACCCCAATCAGGGAAAGCCTCCCACTCTCTCCCTCCCTCTTGGATTAGGCTCATGCTGAGCTCAGGAACAGCAGTGCCATCACACTCCATGCAGGTGAGGGAAGATGCTGGTGGCTGGAGGTAGCAGTGAGAGGGAGCCTGCCCCCAAAAGCTGATGTGTATGTGTACATCCACCAAAGGATGCGATAGAAGCACTCACGTTAGTTGACCTTTTATCTGCCACCCACGGCCCATGTGACCTTGAGCAAGAACCATAGACCTACACCAGATCTTTATAATTTTTCCCGAGACACTGGCTCTGAAGGAAAAATGTTCTTGCTGGAACCATCAGCACTTGCAGAGCCACTAGGATCATAAACATTGATGTAGTTGGTGCTCGCTAAGTCTTGGTTTAAGTAATGAAAAAACAATATGGCCAGAAGTTTTTTTTGAGGAGTCTATTCCATCTAGAAGGCCAGCTGAGGGGCTCCTCATTATATGTGGGTAGGTCCCCCCTCACACCAAGTGTTTTTGAATTTGTGATCTGGTTTGACATTAGACACATCATCTGAGGTGACATTCCACCCAGGATCATTCCACTTCAAGAGGACCTCATGTCAACCACGGCAGGCACCAAAGGCCCTGGGCACCCAGACCTGTAGGCTTCTTGAGTCCTGGGGCATTCATATCTCAATATGGCACCTTCACATCTGTATCTTGTGCCTAGAGCCAATGCTGGCATGAACAGGCACTCAGGAACAACTTGGTGATTTGAATCATTGAAATTAACTAAAAATTTGCTGTCTAAAATAAATCCTGAACATAAAAACAGAGGCCTATAGATAAAAACATTGTTTTGGTGATTCCAACAATATAAAACATGTAGTTCTTTGAAAGGACCCATCTTGATATACATATATATCAATATAAGGTGAAGCAAAAGTAGGTTTACAGTTGTTCATATGGGAAATAATGCAATCCTATCTAATAAAGAGGGAATATGCAAATTGACTGTCACACTGTAACAAAGATGGCTGTGCCCACAGCGGAGGAGGCTGTGTTCTTGAGCAATCAGCAGGTGCTGGGCTGGGGCAGGTGACCTGAGGCTGCGCCCCATGCCTGGTGGAGCTCAAAAGGGGACCTCAGGCCACATCCCCTTACCAGCAGGGCTTGACAGGGGACCTCAGGCTGCACCCTTGGCCCCAGCGCCAGGCCAGGGGACCTGAGGTCATGCCCCATGCCCAGAGGGGTTGATAGGAGACCTCAGGCCGTACCCCCACCCCAGTGCTGGGCTGGGGGACCTGAGGCCGCACCCGCCGCCATGTGAGGCTTGATGGGTGACCTCAGGTCACAACCCCCAACCCTGGTGCTGGGCCAGGCAACCTGGTGGGGCTTGATGGGGTGGAACTGGTCAGGCCTGGATCTAGCCCAATGGGGGCGGGGCAGGCCAGGTCTCTCAGGATTTTGAGGCCCACATGGGTGGGTGGGGACTTGACTCTGGTTCCCGTGGCGTGCCCCAGACTCTGACAGGAGCAAGATTTTCATATATATTTTACTAATTTTCTTTCATCTCTGACACTTCTATTATAGAGAAAAGGCAAACAACAATATTAAAATATTTTCTCTAATTAATTCCCTTTTAATGTGCATGAATTTCCTGCACTGGGCCACTAGCAATTAATAAATAACAATAGAAGAATAAACTTTGTGCTTTGTGTATTCACAACTGTAAACCTACTTTTGCCCTATTCTGTATAACATCTTGCTGGGCTGCTGTTTAACCTTCCTTTTAAAGAATTCAAGGAGGTACCTTCCATAGATGTGGTTTTTCAGATGGTCTTTTTCCTATAATATTCTTATCTAGCTTCTTCTTGACAAAGAAACAATAGTACTTGTTCATTTATTCCACACAATTTTTAATATTAATTTTGTTCTCTTCCCACCCCCATACTCGCTCTTACTCCCTGCAACCTGTGCTGCATCAGGACAGCTGCATGTTTAATGAATGAATTGGTTGGGACGAATGATGAGTAAAAACACAGGGGTTCCTGCCCTGGCTTGGGTTATTGTACTGGACAACTATCAGCACATGTGAAAAAAAACAAACACTTTTAAGTTGATTCAATAGTGAACCTAGTTTTGGCAGTGGGTGACTGGTGTTTGGCCAGCAGCATCTCACTGTCAGCATTACTCAAACATAATCCATGAAAGCCTGCCCAGGAAGTCTGTTTTTGTTGTTGTGTAGTTAATTTAGCATTGTAAAATTTTTGGGATATTATATACATTATATATTATATATTATATATTAAAACTGCACATGACAAAAATGTACACTTCAATATTTTATCATAAAGCAAATATAAACTACCACCCAAGTCAAGAAATAGAACATCACCAGCATCGCAGGAACCCCCTTTGTGCCACTTGCCAGTCACCAACTCCTTTCTCCCCACAAAGGTAATCACTATCCTAACTTTATTGTAATAACATTTTTGTTTTACTTTCTATTTTACCATTTGAAAATGTTTTTATCCAAGCTGCTAAGATTCAGTTTGGTTTGTTTGTTTATTTATTTATTTAAATATTGTATAAATAAATTTTACATATGTGTTGATGTGTGTGTGTGTGTGTGTGTGTGTGTGTGTGTGTGTTGATGTGTGTGTGTGTGTGCGACTCCCTTTTGGGAGTCACCGAAGCTATAGTTCATTTATTTTTTATTGATATCTTATATTCTATTATAATATAAATATATTGCAACTTATTTATCTATTCTACTATTCGACTTTCCATTTTTTGTCTATTAAAAACAACATTTTTATAACATTTTTGCATGTATATTTTGGTGGAATTGATAAGTGATGGGACATGATTGTCTTCAATTTTAGGTGATAATGATAAACTATTTTCCAAAATGGTTGTACTAAATTTTAGAGTCCCCATTGGCCTACATCTTTGTCAGTATTGATATTGCCAAATTTTTAAAGTTTAGTCTTTCTGGTAAGTATTTCATTGTGGTTTCATTTTGCATGCCCTGATTACACATTCAGTGGAGTATTTTTTTCATATGTAGGTTAGCCATTTGAGAATTAACTTCAAGAGGTGCCTTTTCAAGTTTCTTCCTTATTTTTTCTATTGGGTTATTTGTTTTTTTTCTTATTAATTTGTAGGAATTGTTTATATATTCTAGATATGAGCCTCCCTTTACTAGGTATCTACACAAATATCTTTTCCTATTCTGTAACTTAATGGACAGAAATTCTTAATTTTAATGGAGTCAATTTGATCTATGTTTTCCTTTACTGTTAATGCTTTCTGTATTCTGCTTAAGAAGTCTTTCTTTACCCAGATATTATGTATATATTCTCCAAAATTATCTTCTAACAGGTTATTGTTTTATCTTTTACATTTGATCCATAGTCCACCTGGAACTGATTTTTGTATATAGTATGAGAAAGGGAGTTGAATTTCAATTTTTTCCCATGTGGATATCCAATCACACCAATTTTGTCATAAATTTATCTTCTTGGACACTTTTATTTCATTAGTGTAGTTTATTATTCCTGTGTTAATATTATATTGTCTGATTTATTGATTTTTTTAGTTAGTCTTGATATGGAGTAGATGGAGTCTTCCAAACTTTTTCTCCTATAACAGTATCTTAACTATTAGTAGGCCTTTGCATTTACATGTGAATATTGGAATCACCTTATGAAGTCTCCCTTCTAATCTTCAAAGTTGGGACATTAATGGGGATTTCATAAAATTTATATATCAGTTTACAGAGAACTTACCTCTTTATTATATTGAGTCTTCAAATCTAGGGACAAGTTCCATCTGTTTTTCAACATTCATTTTTTCCAATAATGTATGGGTTTTCTAAGTTAATTTTTGTCTCTAATGTAAGTTATGTATTGAGGTTCATTTGTTTGCATTGAACAACCAATTGTTTCTTCATATTTGTTTAAAAGGTTATTGAATTCTCCACTGAATTGCACCTTTGGTGAAAATCAGTTTGTGCCTATTTCTGGACTTTCTTTATAATTCCAGTGATCTATTTGCCTGTACCATCTTTATGCCTGTACCACACTGGGTTGGTAATGGTAATTTTATAAATCTTGAAATTGGGAAGTATAATCATCTAATTTTATTCTTTTCTGAAGCTGTTCTGGCTACTTTAGGTCCTTTGCATTTCCTTATGAATTTTGAACCAGTCTGTCAATTTCTATAACAAAACTACTGAGATTCTGATTGAAATTGTGTGGCATTTATAGATCAGCTTAGAAAAATTTGACATCTTAAAAATATAGACTCCTCCAATTCATGAACAAGATATATATCTCCATTTATTTAGATTTTCTTAAATTCTCTCAGCAATGTTCTATTGTTTTCCTATTTCCTATTTTTGATGTTATTGTGCATGGTCTTAAAATTTTTATGTTGTGATTATTTATTGCTTGTATGTAAAAATACAAAGAATTTTTGCATATTGATATTGTAGTACTATATCAATATTTGCTGTATTAGCTAGCTCACATAATAGTTCTAGTAGCTTCTTCCCATATTCCACCAGATTTTCCACCCAAGTGATCATGTCATTATCTTCCTTTATTTTTCCCTATCCAATATTTATGTCTTTAATTTATATTTCTTCCCTGATTGGACTATTTATAATCTTCAGTATAATGTTGAATAAAAGTGGTATGAATATTAGATTCACTTTTCTCCACATCCTCACCAACACTTTGTTTGTTGATTTGTTGATGATAGCCATTCTGATAGGTGTGAGGTGATACCTCAAATTGTTTTCATTTGCATCTCTTGGTTGATTAGTGACTCTGAGCAGTTTTTCATATGTCTCTTGGCCTTCTGTATGTGCACTTTGAAGAAGTGTCTACTTAGGTGCTTTGCCTATTTTTAATTGGTTATCTTCTTTTTGTTAAGATGTATGAGTTTCTTGTATATTTTTGAAATTCACCCCTTATTGGGTCTATCATAGGCGTTCTCTCATGTAGTGGGCTTTCTTTTCTTTTTGTTGATGGTTTCTTTTGCTGTGCAGAAGCTTTTTATTTTGAGCTAGTTCCATTTGTTTATTTTCTCCTTAGTTTCCTGTGCCCTAGGAGTTGTACTGGTAAATATATTGCTATGAGAGATGTGCAAGATTTTGCTGCCTATGGCTTCTTCTATGATATTTATGGTTTCCCATCTTATGCTTAAATCTTTTATCCATTTTGAGTTTATTCTGTGTGTGGTGTAAATTGCTGGCCTACTTTTATTTTTTTTTTGTATGTATCTGACCAATTTCCCCAGAACCATTTATTTAAGAGACTGTCTGGATTGTATAGTATACTTTTGCTTCCTTTGTCAAATATTAATTGAGCATAATGGCTTGGTCTATTTCTGGGTTCTCTGTTCTGTTCCATTGGTGGACACTGAGTGGCCAGATTATTATGATCTCTGAATGCATAATAATCTGGCCACTCAGTATATATATTAGAGGCCTGGTGCATGAATTCTTGCATAGGTGGGGTCTGGCCAGCCTGGACAGGGGGAAGGGACATGGGCCAGTTGGTTGGCTGGCTTGCCTGCTGATCGAACTTCTGGTTGAGGGGAAATTTGCATATTAGCCTTTTATTTTATAGGATATTCACTGAGTGGCCAGATTATTATGCATTCAGATATCATAATTATCTGGCCACTCAGTGTATATGTCTGTTCTTGTGCAAGTACAAGGCAGTTTTGTAAACAGTGGCTTTGTAATATAGCTTGATATCTGGTATTGTGATCCCTCCAACTTAGTTCTTCTTTCTCAGGAATGCTGTTGGTATTCAGGATCTTTTTTTTTATTCCAGATGCATTTTTGGAGCATTTGTTCTATGTCTGAGAAATATGCCATTAGAATTTAATGGTGATTGCATTAAATCTATAGATTTCTTTGGGTAGTATGGACATTTTAATGATGTTGATTCTACCAATCCATGAACACAGTATGTTCTTCCATCTGTTTATGTCTTCTTATTTCTCTTTTTTCAATGACCTGTAGTTTTCTGAGTACAGTCCTTTTACCTCCTTAATTACATTTATTCCTAGATATCATATATTTTTTTTTTTAGTGCAATGGTAAATGTGATTTTTTTTTAAAGTTTCTCTTTCTGTGAGTTCATTATGGGTGCATAAAAATGCAATAAATTTATGGGTGTTAATTTTGTATCCTGCTACATTGCTGAATTCATTTATTAAATCTAGTAGTTTTTTGTTATATTAGGGATTTCTTTGTATAATATCATGTCATCTGTGAATAAAGACAGTTTTACCTTTTCTTTTCCAATTTGGATGCCTTTTATTTCTTCTTCTTGTCTGATAGCTGTGACTACCACTTTCAGGAATATGTCAAAGAGGAGCAGTGAAAATGGGCATCCCTGTCTTGTTCCTGTTCTTAGGGGAAATGGTTTTAGTTTTTGCCCATTGAATATGATGTTAGTTGTATGTTTATCATCTAAGGCTTTTATTATGTTGAGGTATGACCCCTCTAATTCCCACTTTGCTGAGAGTTTTTATCAAGAAGAGGTATTGGATTTTATCAAATGATATTTTGCATCAATTGATATTATTTTTAACTCTGTTTATGTGATGTATCACGTTTATTGATTTGCAGATATTGTACTAACCTTGCATCCCTGGAATAAATCCCACTTGGTCATGGTGTATGATCTTTCTAATCTAATGCTGGCACCAATTTGCTAGTGTTTTGTTGAGGATTTTAGCACTTATGTTCATCAGAGATATTGGCCAGTAATTCTTTTTATTTTTTTCTTCTTTGTGTGTGTGTGTGTGTGTGTGTGTGTCTTTATCTGGTTTTGGAATTAGGGTAATGCTGGCTTCATAAAAAGAGCTTGGCAGTATTCTTTCCCTTTGAATTTTTTGGACAAGTTTGAAGAGGTAGGTTTTAGTTTTTCTTTGAATGTTTGGTAAAACTCTCTTGTGAGGCCTTCAGGCCCAGGGCTTTTGTTTGCTAAAGGCTTTTTGATTACTGCTTCAATTTCCTCCATAGTTATCAGCCTATTCAGATTTTTTTATTCTTCCTGATTGAGTTTTAGAAGGTTTGTAATTTTCTAGGAAAATGTGCATGTCTTCTAGGTTGACCAGTTTATTGGAATATAGTTGTTCATAGTATTTTTTACAATCCTTTGTATTTCAGTGGAGTCTATTGTTATTTCACCACTTTTATTTCTAATTTTCTTTATTTGGATCCTCTCTCTTTGCTTCTTGCTAAACCTGACTAAAGGTTTATCAATCTTGTTTATCCTTTTAAAGAACCAGCTCTTGGTTTTATTGCCTTTTTTTTTTTTTTTTTTTTTTTTTGTCCCTATCATATTTTTCTGCTCTGAACTTTTTATTTCCTTCAGCTCATTCTGGGCTTTTGTTGTTGCTCTTTTTCTAATTATTTAAGTTGTAAAGTTTGATAATTTATTAGTAGGTTCTTTCTTTTTTATTCTTTATTTTTTTGAGGTAGGACTATAATGCTATGAACTTCCCTCTCAGGACTGCTTTCACTGTGTCCCATAGATTTTGGATTGTTTCCAGGATGTTTTTAATTAATTCTTTGATCACTTTGGTAACCCAATAATTGTTTAACAACATGCTATCTAGCCTCCAAGTGTTTGAATTTATTATTTTTATTGTTCTTGATATCTAATATTATGCCATTGTGATTTGAGTAGATGCTTGATATGATTTCTCTCTTCTCGAATTTAAAGATACTTTGCCTATGTCACAATATGTGGTCTATCTTTGAAAATGTCCCATGTGTACTTGAGAAGAATGTATTTTCTGTAGCTTTGAGATGAAATGTTCTGAGGATGCCAATTAAGTTCATCTGATCTAGTAAGTCATTTAGGATTGATGTTTCTTTGCTGATTTTTTTGTCTAGATGATTTATCCAATGATGTCAGTTGGGTATTAAAACCCCCACTATGATTGTATTGCTTTTGATCTCTCACTTGATATCTTCCATAAGTGTTTTTACGTATTTAGGTGCTCTTGCTTTGGTTGCATATATGTTTACCAGAGTTATATTATCTTGTTGTATTGATCCCTTTTGTATTATGAAGTGGCCTTCCTGATCTCTTGTTACGGCCTTCATGTTGAGGTCTATTTTGTCAAATATAAGTATTGCTACTTCAGGTTTACTTATATCACTTTCTGCTTTCTAATTTTTTTCTCCAATTTCTCTTCAGATTGGTTTTCTGCCTTATCTTCTAACTCACTAATTCTGTCCTCTGCATTTCTAAGTCTGCTGTTGAAAACTTCCATAATATTTTTAATGTTGCTTTATCATTTTTTTCCTCTTGATTCTTACATAAGTTGTTAATTTTCTCATCAATTGGGTTTATGAACTGTATGAGCCTTACTCTGAATTCTTTTTCTGACATATTGCTTGTTTCTATTTCATTTAGTTCCTTTTCTGTTCATTCCTCCCTCCCCCCCTTCCCCTTAGATTTTGTGTTTTTTGTCTACCCATTTTTCTGTCTTTTTCTGGTCCTGGACACCCTGCTTGGGATTAGAGTGGTTGAAGACACTATCAGGGCAATAGTCCAAAAATCGTTATGCCAGAGATTGGGTCTGTCTTGAGTCTCATGCCTTTAGTGTCTCTGCTCTGAGTTGGATCCCCTTCTTCCAGGGATCTGGTCTCTCAGTTGTCTGCTTCAGATGTTCAGGGTATGGAGCACTTGCACAGTTCCTCTGATGTGTGATTCCCTCTGAGGACTCAGAACCCTTTTGCATGCAATTTGCTGTGTGGCCCAAGTACCTGTGGCAGAGTGACACCCTAAGCCCCTTTGGCAGTGCACTTGTCCCTGGCTGGGTACACTGGCTTGCTCCAGGCCACCCCAGCAGCATTTTCCTTTGGCCTGGAGTGAGGCGGGTTCTTAGTTGCTCCAGCTAGCTCCTTAGTGACTTCCTCAGGGAATGGGGAGAAACCATTGCAGGTTGCTCTGGGTCACATAGTCTGAGCTCTTCTGTGGCCTCAATGGGGCATGTGCTGGTTTACTACAGGTCGCCCTGGCAGCAAGACCCTGGGCTCGGTGTGAAGTGGGCACAGGTCACTCTGGGTCTCATAGTCCTCACTTTCTTATAGTCCTGAGTGTGACACAAACTGGGTTGCTTCAGTTTGCACCTCCTCAGTGTGTAGCAGGGGTAGGTTGCCCTGGGTTGTTCAGTCTGAATTCCCCTATCACTCTGTGTGAGGGGCACGTTGGGTTGCTCCATATGTCCCTGGTAGGACTGTCCTGGGGGACAGGGTGGAGTAGGCATAGGTTGCTCTGGGTCACTCAGTCAGAGCTCCTCTCTGGCCTGGACTGGGGTGTGCTCTGGGTTTCCCTGACAGCAGGTCCCATGGGTGGGAATGGAGTGGGCACTGGGTCACACTAGCAGCACGATTTTGTGGTCTGGGTTCGGTGTGGGGCATAGGGTTCCCTTGGCTTGCACTCACTGCAGGATCTTGAAGCCAGATCCTAGGACACTGGGACTCAGCAGGCTGGTGAGCAGGCTTGGTGCAGAAACTCACTCTGGCAGTGCGCACTCCCTGCAGATGGCTGGGAGCTTTCCAGGAGGTACTGTGCCACTCACTGTTGGGGCACAATGGTGATTCCATGTGGGTTATGGCTGGCAATGTTCTCTAAATGTCTTCTGCTCTCCTTATTGCAAATTGTCTAGTTGGTTAATTCAGGGTGGATGTTCTCTGATTTAGTTGCTTTTCTGGCCTGGCCAGTTCAGGGGTTCTGAGAGGGTCTTCTAAGCCTCATGCCAGCAGTGCTCGGTCCTGTAATACTGGCAGGCATCCCTGTTGGAAAGCTGCCCTCCTCACCAACAATCACTTTTTCTGTTCTTGTGTGAATTCCAAGTACTGTCCTTTGTAATTCTTTCAGATCGTTTTTCCTCAGCCTCTGCTATTTACCTCACATGTATGTACTGATAAGCTCTGCTGGATGCATAGGGAGGACTCTTTATACATGTCCAGTTTTCTTTACCTGCAGTGCTTTCTTCTCTCTTTATCCTGCCAACTTTAGCCATGTCATGTTTTCCCAAACTCTTAGCTGGGTCTCTTCAACATGGAGAGTCTGCCAGACTACATATGAGTGCACCCTTCCTTTGCCATGGCCTGGAAACAATGACATGGCAGTGAGCTTGACATTAAGTGGGTAAAAAAAGCTATGGTTCATTTACACAAAGGAATACTACTCTGCCATAAAAAGGAAGAACATTTACCTTTTGTGACCCGGAGAACATTATGCTAAGTGAAATAAGCTAGTCAGAGAAAGACAAATACCATATGATTTTACTCATATTTGGAATTTAATGAACAAACTGAACTATCAAGCAAAAGAGAGACAGACTCATAGATAGAATACAGGCAGATAGCTCTGGTGTTTTTTTGGGTGGGGGTGTTGGGGTGTGTACAGCCATGTTTAGGGATTGAGCAAAAATTTTTTAAAAAGAGAGAACTCATAGACATGGATAAAAGTGTGGCAATTACAAGGGTGGATGGGGGGGTGGAGGTGGAAGAAGGCATAGAGGGAATAAATGGTGATGGAAAAATAAATTTAAAAACAAACATGTTTCTAAAAGTATTTTATTCAGTTTTTCTGGCATTCTTTTGTGAAAGGTTTGATAGTAATTATTATTTGCAATTATTGGGATAAGAAGCCCCAAAGGATTTGATTTTAACTTAGTATTTTTCAGAGGAATGAATAGTTATTTTTCATCTGGTGGGGTCCTCAGATAGATTCTAAGTGGGATTCATAAGTGGTAGTCTGGCATGTCTGACAGTTCTGATAGAAGAGCGTACTAGATACCTTAAGGAAGACTTAGGAGGCATTTGAGAAGGTTCTAATCCTGAGGGGAGAAGAAGGCAGACAGGATGAGCTTGAGTCAAGAACTGAATCTTGGTTATCAGAGGGGAGGAGTGCATATGATGTCAGTCATTCATGTTTCTATTCTGTCGCTCTCCCACTGGATTTAGGAAGAATTGCATAAGAAAGAGAGCTGACTTTATGCTTTTAAAAAGGGCACCTTTACTAAACATTCTGGAGAAAAAATGGAGCCAAAAGCCCTTCATCAGCAGGTGGGAGCAAGAACCATTGAAATTTGAGTTATTGCTATTAATATTACCCTTTAAGCACACTCTGGCTGGTAAAGCTTGGAAAAATCAGGTTAGAAAGATGCCAAGTCAGCCTGGGTTCAGCTGGATCTTTACAGAGCTTCACCAGTAGAAGGAATCCTTGGCACAAACCCATCGTCCATCAGAAACTAGCCCGAGGCCAGAAACTTTATTTACCTTGACCCCAGAATGTCCATCAGATGGTGAGGCTCTTGTTTGGAACTGATTATTTTTCTGGGCATACATAGGTCCAGGTTTGCTAAAACTTAATTTGTTAGAACTGCCTGGGGGCAATTTGTCAGTAACCTGTAGGCATTGAGAATATATAAAAAGATTAATACAATACATAAAATGAAAATCAAGTAGTGGAGGCAGGGAGTGGGGAAAATATTTCTAGAGAACATAGCTCTAGTTCATAAGATGAAATCCATATTTCACTCAGCATAAGGTACAAATCTGTATTGCATTAACTGCAGTTCTAACCAAAACAAAGACAGGATGGCAAATATTTAAACAGTGATTAAAACATTGCCCAGGCAATAGGAAATGTCTGTTCTTGCCAAATGTTTGCTTGGACAAAATGAAATAAATGAGGGACACACAAACCATGTCTTCTAGCTGCTCTCAGGGACCCTTCTCTGGCCGGGGCAGCTCCCTCAGTCACTAATTTGAGTCCTGTGGGTCAAACTGGAAAGAACCCAATGAGAAAGAAGTCTGAAAACTGTTAATGGCTAAAAGGGCTTGTTATATATATTTTTATTTTAACATATTTTACATATATATGGCAGAGTGCAATCAGAGTAGATTTCCCTACCAGAGGTTGAATGCTTAATTCAAAACAAACCCATATTTGATTTAGTAGTATAACTCTCCTGCTACCCCTTAATTTGGCTCTTTACCAGCTGCTAGTCTAATTGCAGGGGGTACCAGTCTGAGCTTCTATAGCCCTGGAGAGCAACTTGAAGAAAATATTGCCATTACTAATTATAGTGATGCTGTGGCAGAAAGTAATATTCCGTTCTTTGAAAACCTAAAATGACATGATAGCACATAAACACCTGAGTACACTGCATACATTTATATTCTATTAGGGTTCAGCATTGCCATTGTGTCATATATTGAACAATCCTCATTCTAGGTTTTAGTCAGTATGACCACAACTTTGATCAAATCCCACTTGGTGTTTTCTCTAGTCATCTTGAAAGTGAGGCTGTTTGGTGAGTTGGCACAAATAGTAATGGTGCTATTGTGTTCTTTTTAGACAGGGAGATGGCCTGCAGACTTAGTTCACATTAATCAGTGGTGTTCACTGTCGCATTCTCAGCACCTTGAACAGCCAAAAGAAGGGGCAGTGTTATTGGTTGAATTGTTCCCTCCCCACAAAAGATATGTTGAAGTCCTAACCCCAGTACATCAGACTATGATCTTTTTTGAAAGTAGGTCATTGCAGATTTAATTCGTCATGATAAAGTCATAGTGAAATGGAGTGGGCTTCTAATCCAATATAACTCACCCTATATAATAAAAGGCTAATATGCAAATCGACTGAATAGTGGAACTACTGGTTGCTATGACACACACTGACAACCAGGGGGCAGATGCTGAGTGCAGAAGCTGCCCCCTGGAGGTCAGAGCACTCCCACAGGGGTAGTGCTGCTCAGGCAGAAGTCCTGAGCCGGGCTTATGGCTAGTGAGTGCAGCGGTGGCAGCACTAACGATGTCTGACTGCTGGCTTAGGCCCGCCTAAGCTGTCAGTCGGACATTCTCCGAGGGCTCCCAGACTGAAAGAGGGCGCAGGCAGGGCTGAGGGACTTTATAAGAAGATAGCCATGTGTAGACAGAGACACACAGGGAGAATGCTATGTAACTAAAAGGCGGAGATTGAAGTTATGCAGTTGTGCAGATGCAAGCCAAGGATTGCCAAAGTTTGCTGGCAAACCACCTGAAGCTAAGAGAGAAACAAGGAAAGATTCTCTCCTACAAGTTGCTGATGAAATATGATCCTGCTGACACCTTGATTTTGAACTTACAGTCTCTAGCACTGTGAGACAATAAATTGATGTCATTTTTAAGCCACTTGGCTTGTGGTACTTTGTTACAACAGCTCTAGAAAATCCATAGAGTCAGGAATGTCTATTGTCTTTAAGCAGCATGGGACCTAGTGTTGGATATGCCACACCCGCCATGTGAATGAAATGTAGAATGAAGGGAGTCCAGTAGAAACAAATTACTAGAGGAGGTAGATTTTCAATGTCATGTTAAGACACTCATTTTATTTATGTGAAGTCTGAATCCAAGAAAGGGCAATCTCTAATTTGGCCTAAATGGCTAAATTTTTCTTCTCCCATCACATAAGAGTACATTCATTCAAATAATATTAATTAGCCCAGCTTAATAGACACCCTCTTTATTACTAGTGGACTACAAAGTATAAACTAGGTTAGTTACATAGATAAAAAGGAATTTGAAATGTTGAATGTTAAAGTCAAGGGTCAAATGACTATTCTACATACAATATAACTATCCTAACCTAAGTAGCTGTTCTAAAACCCAAATGACTAGAAACCTGACAAAACTTTCCCTTAAAGTGCTAAAAAGGGAAAATTCAGACTCTCTAAATTTGCTCATTTAGTGTAAATTTAGATCTAGACCAGGCTAGCAGCCCATTACAACTCTCATAGCATAAAAACAGAATGCTTGGTTCCATGCCCTTGGTTGGACTCTCCAGGAAGCTCTGATGTTTCCAGCTAGCTTCCTGCCACACCAGGACAATATTGACTCTGTAAAATGAATATCTCACCATGTCACTTCCCGTGTACAAACTTTTAGTGTCTCTGACTGCTTATAGAATCAAGTCTAAGCATGATTTAACAAGCCTCCATGATTCTTCTCTCTCACCACCCCCCTCCTGCCCGCAATCCCCCAGACTTCTCTCTCGCCAAACTCTCCCTTTAATTTTACAGCTAATTATATAAAATTACTTATTCTTTCCAACAAGTTTTAGGGTAGTTTTTTGGCAGGGCAAGGGGCAGAAACTGGTAAGTACAGGGTTTTATTAATACTTATTTACCCTGTCTACTGATTCCTTCAGCGAGTGTTCTGAGAGCCGCCTTCTCCAGGTGCTTCTGGGATAGTTCCTGGGGGTTGGAATATTCATATTCCTCAGATAGTGCATAATCCAGTAGGAAAGTCAAAACATATGTGCATTGTGAATATTTGGCCCATAACTTAGGATAAATTATAATTTAAGATGATTGATAGAGACAATAAATGCTATAGAAAGTATGACCAGTCAAAATATTTAACAAATGATAATGCATCCACTTCAGATGTGGTTGAAATGATGTGCCCCAAGTAGAATGTACCCTTGGAGTCAACAGTATGTAAATCATGGTCAGGATATCAATTCTGGTTATAGGAGGTTTGAGGAACAGAAGTCCCTGGGGCCTGGGGCCTTCTCAAGACATTTCAGGGAGGTTTAACATTTAACCCTTGACTTTAATATTCAAGGGAGGACTGAGTCTGGAGTGGTGGGAAGGGAGACAAGGGCAGGAGTAATTAAGTTTCATGATGCAAGTGGTGTTCTTGGAAGATTATTCTGACAGCTATGTATGGGATGAAGTAAAGTGGGAGGAATGAAGGATGGAATCCTGTAAGGAGGCTATTCTAGTGCCTCAGGTGTGAGATGGGGATAGTAAAAGAGAAAAGCTAACTCATGAGAGAGGGATACCTGAGGGGTGGAGAGTAACTCAATATCATACTGCCATGGACCAAAGCATTTTTTTTTTACCCAAATTGTTCAGGTGTGACTAGGAAATGTAATGAAAGAATCATAAGGTGTGAACTTAACCTCTGACACTGTTCTCACTCCCTTTCTAAAATTCAAGTTATGACCCAACAAGGGAGTTGAAAAGTATTGTAATATTTGTGAAGATGGCTGGCTGAATAGAGCTGGGTCTCCACAGGAGTAGCTTTGTTACCAGGACTTGATCCAGGGTCTCCAGTACTGAGAGCACAGAGGTGGGCATCTTGATCTCAGTCTCTGGCTTGGTTCTGGAAGAAAATCATGAATTCTTTGAAGCCCATGAACTCTGGAAACTCTATTTCCAGAAGCTCCACTTAGGACCTGTATCTGGTTGCCCAGAACTATGGGAAGTTTCCTGACCTGCTGTCCCAGCAAAGCCCAATCTCATCTTCTTGTTAAAACTGAACTTTGGACATTCAGCTGGCTAGCTCTCCACTGAGTTAAGCTGGATGCAGAATTCAGGAGGCGCTTAAATTTGCAGGGCCTTTCTTTTGCAGTTTTAATTTGAAGGCTAATGAAAAACTCATTAGCAAGTGATAATGTTTGTATAGATAGCTTTGAAAAGAGGAAGAGGAAGATATATGACTAAATGCATTTCAACTTTCAAAAAAACTACTTAAAGAGGATATGGGGCAAAGGGAAGTAGGGGGTGGGTAGGGTGACAGGCAGATTAGAGCTCAGGAGGTTTAGCTAAAATGACTTCACAAACTAGATACATTATATCAACCTTAAATACATTTGAGGTAATGTGCTTCTGGATTAAAGTATTAAACCTAAGATCCATCACACTTTATTTATGGCTTATTAGTCAGGTAAATCAACTGGGATCAGTAACTCTCAGGGAAGAGACCTCACAGGTCATAAAAGGCAGGAGTGGAGGATGAAGCTGTAAGCTATAAAGAACAATTTAATCAGGCAGTGGACAGGAGGGGTGTTTCTGAACAGTGAGCGAATAGATTGAATGTCAGGATGGGTACGGCAACTGGGAATGAGCAGAAATTGACACAAGTCATGACATAGAGATGAGAAACTACTAATGACAAAGTAGGTACTATATACAAGATACTGTCTTCTGGGGTTCATAGCCAGCGAAACAGACAAGCAAACAAATGATTTATTTAAAAGGCTTTTAGTTGAAAGAAGATAAAAAAAAAAACTCATCGGAACAAAATGGAATGATAACCACCCATGCTCACTGAACACCATTGTGCCAGATACAGTGCTAAGACTTTGTATGTATTATCCCAACAACCTTATGATGGTTACTGTTATTATCTTCATTTAGCAGATAAAGAAACTGAGGCTATTTGGCAGAGAAAATAACTTTCTTAAGCTGGTAGTAGGCAGTATAGCAGGTATCCCAAGAAATTTAACAAGTTTCCAAAAAATTCTAGGAGTATTAGTTAATAAGGTGTTAAATTAAGCCGGTAATACTCCTGTGCTCCTCCCTGAAAAAATAATTTTTGAAGGATAATTAGATTGTAAAATTTATACTAAAATTTTCTAAAAATTCTGAAAAAGAAAAGCAATAAGAGGGGATTAGACTTATTAGACATTAAATCATTATATGAAGCTATATTAATTTAGATATTAGGGTCCTATGAACAAATAATTAATGATACAGAATAAAGAATAAGTATGGAAATATATGACACCTATATGATAAAAATGTAGTATATGATAAGGTCTCATTATATCTGATGAGAAAAGGTTGCATATCCATAAATAGCAGGGAGATAATTGGGTCACTATTTGTAAACACACACACAAACACACACACACACACACACACACACACACACACACTAACAACCCTACTTCATTCTGTGTGGCAAATGCATCAAAGATTTAAATATAAGATAATTGACTTTCAAGATGGTGGTGGAATAGGTGGATCTTACCCCCATTTCCTCACAGGACTGTACTGGAAATACAGCTAATTTAAAGAAAAATCATCCTGAATAACCAACTAAAGACTAGCTGAAGAGAAGTCTTATAACCAAGGATTTGTACAATAGAAGAATCCATATCAAGACTGGTAGGAAAGGCAGAGATGGAAAAAAGGGCTGGATCCCTCCCAGGACTGTCCCTTTAAGTTGCAGAGAGATATCTCAGCTGTAAAAGTTCCCCCTGAGAAGCATGGGGCCTAAACTTTGGGATTGGCCCGCCAGCCCAGAGTATCAGAGCCAGGAAGAGGTACCCACATAATATCAGGCTGCGAAAAGCAGCAGGATTTCTGTCTGTCAACATTCCTAATCTTTAAAGAGATAAAAATTAAAATGATGAGATATCACCTCACATTTACTTGAATGGTCACCATTAATAAATCAATAAACAACAAATGCTGGCAATGATGTGGAGAAAAGGGAACCCTAGTACACTGTTGGTGGGATTGCAGACTGGTGCATCCACTGTGGAAAGCAGCATGGAGTTACCTCTAAAAATTAAAAATGGAACTGCCTTTTGATCCAGCAATTCCACTTCTGGGAATATAGCCAAAGAAATCCAAACACCAATTCAAAAGAACATATGCATCCTATGTTCATAGCAGGATTACTTACAATAGGCAAGATCTGGAAACAGCCAAGTGCCCATCAATAGATGGGTGGATAAAAAAGCGGTGGTACATTCGCACAATGGAATACTAAATGGTCCTAAGCAAGAAGGAAATCTTACCTTCTGGGACAGCATGGATAGAGGTGGAGATTATTATGCTAGGTGAAATAAGCCAGACAGAGAAAGACAAATATCATATGCTCTCACTTATAGGTAGAATCTAATGAACAAAATAAACTGATGAACAATATAGAAACAGAGGCATAGAAACATGGCACAGACAGACAGCTGTTAGAGAGGAAGTGGGAGGGGAGAACTGGATGAGAGAAGGTGAAGGGATTTGCCAAAGAGCATACATGCATAACCTACCAGCACAGACAACAGTGTGGTGATGGCCAGAGAGAAGGCAGTGCAGGGGGAGAAATGGAGACATCTATAACAGTGTCAACAATAAAAATAAAGTTAAAATTTTAAAAATAAATATAAGTGAATTGACATTATAAAAATACTATAGCAAAACATGGGTAGTATTTTAAAGTAACTTACCATGAGAAGGCCTTTCTAACCCTGGCACAAACCTCTGAAACTGTTAAAGAAAAGATTAATAAAATGTATAACATAGATTTTTTTGTCATTAAAAATATCACAAATAAAATCAAAAGACAAAGCTCTATTAATTTGTTCTTACATGATAGTATGAGTTATCTATGTGTTTAAAGTCATAGGAGGTGTTAGAATTAAACTTTTACTTCCAAGGTAATTGTGGTTTCACATGCAGTTGTAACACATAATACAAGGAGATTCTAGTTCCCCAGAATTATAACATCTTGTAAAACTTTAGTACAATTTTATAACCATGACATTGATAGTCATACAACCCACCGTTCTAAAGACTTTTGCAGTTTTAATTGTACTCATTTGTGCTATGTGTGTGGGTATATATATATATGTATGTATATATATATATATATATATATATATATATATATATATATAGTTCTATAGAGTGTTATCACACGTGCCTTGAATTTATTTGTGTATGCACCACTGCAGTCAAGATGCAGAGCAGTTCCATCACCAAGTTTACCCTTATCCCTCCCGCCACAGCCCCCCAACTCTGATCTGCAGTCTCTAATCTGTTCCTTATTTTTATAGTGTTGTCATTTAATGAATGTTATATACATGGAATCACACATATATTATGCTTTGCGATTGGCTTTTTCACATTAATTCTCTGAAGATTCATTCATTCATTCATTCATTTTGATTATTGCATATATCAATAGATTGCTTCTTTTATGCTGAATAAGAAGCCCATGGTATACATGGATTACTCATGAAGGACCACTCACTCATGAAGAACTTTTAGGTTGTTTATATTTTTTGTGTGTGATTACAAATAAAGCTGTTATGAACATTCATGTGCAGATTTGTGTGTGAACATGAGTTCATCTCTCTGGGATAAATGTAAATAAGTGCAATTACTGGGCCATATGGCAATGCATGTTTGATTTTATGAGAAACTCGCAAACTTTTTCAGGGGAGCTGTGTCATTTTACATATATATTATATGATATGTATAAAATATAATATCCAGAATAAAAATGATTACTTAAAAGAGTTAGCAAAGAATAAGAATAAGTTGTTCACAGAAAAATGAGAACAAATAGCTCTTTAACATGAAGATATATTTAACCTTACTCATAATATGAAATATAAAAATTAAATTCTGGTAGATATAATTTTTTCACCTACTAAACTGACAAAGGACAAAAAGTTTGAGAACACATTTGGTGAGTGGGGAGTCAGATAATTTTATACATTATTGATGGGAATATAAGCCAACAGTGTTGTATAAAGAACAATTTAACAATATTTTTGAAAAACTTTAATGCCAATAACCTTTGACTCAGAAATTCCATCTCTAGGAATCGATCCAATAGATATACTCATATATGTATGAAATATGTTAATTAATTCAAGAAGTATTTATTTGCCAGTCACTATACCAGCTGCTTTGGATACATCAGTGATTAAACAAAGATCTCTGCCCCCGTGGAGTTTATATTCCAGTAAGGGGAGACAGACGAAAATAATAAGAATAATAAATTGTGATAAAATATATTAAAAAATGACTAGTGCTCTGGAAAAAAAAGAAGGATTAAGGAGATTGGGTGCCATGAGTAGATATACTAGTAAGTACAATTAAGAATGGATGGGTGACCCCCAGCCAACGTGGGTCGTCATGGGAACCAGTTGGCGGTGTCTCAGCGGGACATGTGGGGGCGGAGCCTAGCGCCCTGATGCTTATGTAACCGCTACCCAAAGGCACACCCTTTCCTTGGTTTCTGTCGAAAAGCATTTTATGCATATATATGTTTATATGTGTGTGTATGGATGGCCTCACGTATGTATATGCACATGTACATGTATATATGTATATACCCACTCCGGTATCAATGGAGCCTGCACAAGCGAGCTTTGTAAATACCCCTTGACCATCTGTTCGTCCGTTTCCCTCATGGTATCACATCTCCAGTGTCACATTAACGACTTCATTTACTGAGTGATGAAATGGTGTGTAGACATAGTTTATGTAGGGTCTCTTCTCAAATAAAGTGATAAAAAATCAACAACAACAAAAAAGAATGGATGGGTGGACCTGGCTGTTGTAGCTCTGAGAAAGAAAGTCATGGTTTGATTCCTGGTCAGAGCACATACCTGGGTTTCAGGCTTAATCCCCAGAGTGGGGTGTGCAGGAGGCCAAGGATCAATGATTCTCTCCATCATTGATGTTTCTCTCTCTCCCTCCCTCTCTGAAAAAATATTTCTTTTTAAAGAATGGATGACGGGGGTTAGCTTCATTGAGATGACTTCTGAACAACAGCCAGAAGGAGACCCAGCAGAGATAGTCAGTGCTTTCAGGATATTGTGCTTCTCCTCATTTCCCAATTACTGGCAAGTAGGCAGGGCTCTATGCTTAGTTTTGAGCAATAAGCTGTAGTTGGAAATGAAATATTTGAGATTTGGTACATGACCCACCTTCCCTCAGCTCTCTCTTTCTGCTGTGACAATGTAGAAATCTCATGTACGATGGTGGAATCGTATGATAGAAGCAGCCCTAACTACTAGTTTTTGGCCACCATTTGAAAGGACACTGTCTTTATAAACAGCCTGCATGGAATTTTTATGTGTTTAAGCCACTGGCATTTTGAGGTGTGTTTGTAATTGTAGCCTAGCCAAGCCCTACAAATTCAGGAGGTGAGGGAGTTAGTCATGCGGATATTTGGGGAAGAGGATTTTAGGCATCAGGAAGAGTAAGGGCAAAGGTTCCAAGGCAGGAATGTGTCCTGGATGTTCCAGCGATTTATACACAAGCTTATTTGGGAAGCATTGTTTTAGTAGCAGAATATTGGGGGGAAAAACTAAATGTCTATGATAGGGGGCTTTAAAATAATTATGGCACATCCATTCAAGGAAATACCAGGTAGCCATTACAAATAATTAGGTGGCCCTTTATGCATTGGTAGGTAATGATCTCCAAGATATATAAATAGGTAAAAAATATAAGACAAGAATAGTGTGAGTAGCATAATATGGTTTTAAATAATGTCCTATTATTTAAAAAATAAGGGTGTATATATATATGTATATGTATATGCTTGCTTCTAAGAACAAAGTTATACTTGTTAAAGAAAATCACCTTCTGGGAAATATTAAGGTGTGTCACACTTAAGAAGTGGGAGAGTGTCAAGATTCTCACGTGGGTGATTTTGCCTAACAGGGGACATCTGGCAACGTCTGGAGGCATTTTTAGTTGTCGTGATTGTGAGGATGATGCTTCTGGCATTTAGTGAGTAGAGACCAGGGATATCGCTAACTTTCTACAATGCACATTCTACAATTGCTAACATTCCCCACTACAGAGAATTATCCCCCAAAGTCAATAGAGCTAAGGCTGAAAAATCTTAGTTTATTGGCTCTTGATTAAAAGGTTTCAACCGGGCTACTCTGAAATGGTAAAATGTACTAGCATGCATTACCAGTGCTTCATAGCATTAATTTTATTTTCCTCTGTAGCCTGTGACCTAAGGGCTTCATAGAAGCCAGCTGCTGAAAAGAGAACAATCAAGCAAATAATTCTCATCAGCTTCTTTCAGCCAAATTCTTCTTTTTGCTGGTTAGAAAATAATGGCTTTCTATCTTTTGGCAAAAGCTTCTTCTGCATTTGAATACACTCTTTTGGTTATAACAAATAATGTGCTTCAACAAATGGAAAAAATAGTGTAAATGGCAACAGATGTAGCTTAGCGCTGACTTTAGTTGGTGGCAAGGCCTCCTATAGGACAGTCACACTGTATACTTCCCGCTCAGCGCCATCAAACAAAATGCTTACAAATTAGAAAGAAATGACCATTGTTTTGCTTGTTACGACAAACCAGAAATAAAGGCTTCAGTTTGTAGAATCTATTATTGAACTGTAATTAGCTGTGGTGTTTGGACATTCTGAGCACTATGGTAAGATAAATAATACTTATGTATCAAATCATTGTTTATGAAGAGCAGTGCAGGATGAAATGCTCTCCTCTCTCAGAGTTTAGACCACAGAGTGACCAGGCCTTCATTCTGGGGTTGTGACTGAAATGCTGGAGCCCAGCATGGGTAAGCTTCACGTAGACACTCTAACCACAGATGTCAAAGTGCTCAGCAGCGTCTCAGACCCACGCAGACTCTCAACGGGCTTTTAACCAATGCCCTTAACATTGCCATGTGAGCTTAGGGTGGAACTGAGGACGGGTAGCATTAACTACACTGAGTAATCTGAAAATGAAGGGTAAGGAATTAAAAACTGAGTTCAGTTGGGTCCAAGGAAAATTTCTGAGGATGTCAGCATTTTCCATTTTGGGGAAAAAAAGGATGTCTTTTAAAACTTTTCCATAAGAGAGCTTGCAAAAATCTCATCAGTGCATATGTGAACTAAAATCGTGTGGGGAGACATTTTAAACCATCAATAAAAAAGTAACTCTAAAAGACCCAAATTAAAATAACACATCAACCCAGAATAATATATCAGTGAAGACAAGCAGACTTCAGTTTCCTTAACTGTAAAATAGGAGAGAAACAATCCCTTGTCCCAAGCTCTTGAAGCTAGATGCATTTCACAATTTAGTATTTTAGAAAAACAATAAAGTGCACATGTCATTCATTATATAGAATCTTAAGAGTGGTTTGGGGCTGTCTTTCTGTAGTGCAATGTGCACTGAATGGGTTAAATAAAAACTACAAGTAGCCTTACATTGAGTCAAGTCAGGTTTTGCTGCCAAATGAGTTTGCTCTAGATTTATGAAAAAACTTGAGTTCTCAGAACTTTTGGGTTTATGAATTGTAAACGAGGGATTGTACATTTGTATCTGTCTCAAAGAGGTGTAATAGGAATAAAATGCTATAATGGATACACTGTGTCTAGTGCTGGCATATAGTAACCATGCAATTACAGTGGTTATTGTTATTAGGTCCAGCCACATGAAATTTTTGTTTTTGTAGGTTAAAAGAATCAGATATTTGAATTATAATTTTATTATCGCTATTGGAATTATTTTGTTGATGTATATTTTGGTCCCATTACTATTCCATGTCTTTTCTTTCCTTCCTTTCTATTCCTTTTCCTTCCTCTCACCTTTTCTCTCTCCCTCTTTCCTTCTCTCCCATGGGCCGTCCACCTTAAAACTCTTGCATGTGAAGATAAACATGAATGTCGTCTCTGCCTGGCTTGGTTACGGAACAGGCTCTTTAGGCTTCCTTTACTTACATAAGGGTAGAAGACATTTGCGTAGACAAGATCAAAACCCATACCCAAACAAAAATAGTAAAACAGGCAGCAAGCATTTTACTTGTCTTAGATTTTTTCAGGCCCTTCGTGCTCAGCAAGACCTAAGTGTTTAACCACAATGATTGTGATGACCAGGAATTCCAGAGCTGGCAGCCTGGACTGAGTCAGAGGGATTTGAGTTGGATCAGCACAGACTCCAGGCCAAAGTCATGGAACTGGCTTCACACACACACACACACACACACACACACACACACACACACACCACAAAGCTGCCAGCTGCCAAGCACCTCAGAATTGTACCTAAATGACCTGCTGCTCATAACTCCATGTCCTGCACACAACTTCTCTATATTCCTTTCAACTGTAGACCTTTTTTTTTTTTTTTAATAAATATGTTTTGCTGATTTTTTACAAAGAGAAAGGGAGAGAGATAGAGAGCTAGAAACATCGATGAGAGAGAAACATCAATCAGCTGCCTTCTGCACACTCCCCACTGGGGATGTGCCCCCAACCAAGGTACATGCCCTTGACCGGAATCGAACCTCGGACCCTTCAGTCCGCAGGCTGATGCTCTATCCACTGAGCCAAACCAGTTTTGGCAACTGCAGACCTCTGGCCATTCTTTCAGATCATTCTGGTCTTAAATAATGTTGTGATCCATCCGACGAACTCATGAACTACGTTTCGTTTACAAATTCATTTCCAAAGCTGATCATTTATTTGCTTAATTAACAAGTTCTATGTCCCGGGAAGGACCTTAATAATTAAAAGCTGCTTTTATTAAAATGTTTAAAACTTTTTATAGTAAGAATCCAGGTTCATCAAATATTTTCATGGTAATTTCTTTGATGGAGATGAAAGACTTGATTTAACCAAATAATTTGTGATTAGAATAAAGTTTATAGAAAAATTGAACAAATATCATTCTTCCCTTCTAGAAGATTGTTCTGCAGCAGCAATCCTCAAACGAGGTCCCATTGTGAATTGACATTAGTGGGTGTTTAGGAAAAGGATTGTGTGCTGAAATAAGTTCGGGAAGCTTTGCTTTGAACAGAGTCCAGCAGGTTTCATTCTGTAGAAACACGCAGAACCTTAAATATATGAAGTAGCGTATGAGTCTCTAAAAGAGGGCTTAGTTTACTAAGATTATTTGAACATGGAACTCCTAAGATTATTTGAACATGGAAACTTTCCTTTTGCCAACAAACTTAATATCTAATGGAACACCCATATGGCAGACAGTACTTCAGTGTTTGAAATATGGGCTCTGACCTACTGGCTGGTCAATTGTGATGCCATTGCTCACTGGCAGCCATAATGACCTTTTACTTTCTCACAGTGGTTTGGAGCACAAGTAGGCATCTGATTCCAGAATGGACAAGCTCAGAGGCTGTCAGAACTGAGAAGCATGGAGGGGGCCCAGTCAACTAGCAGAACCATAAAGGCAGCAGGGTCCTTAAGATTCTGTGAGTAAATCATAATCATGTGTAGGGAAAAGTCTTGAGAACCAGGCAGGAAAGATAAGCAGAGTGGAGGTGGAGATGTCTGATGGTTGTGTCAAGAGCTATGGAAACAGGAGCAGGTCATGTGAGCCATGGGAACTGGAGGGAAAAGCAGGTAACCCTCATCCTTAGCTGAGCTCTGGAAACTTCGTTTCTTTTAGCCTAGGATGTGCAACTTCCTGGTTTCCTGATATTCCTGTTCTCATTTCTGTTTTAAGCTTCCTAATCATCCAATGTATTCTTACAACAAATTCCAACATATTTTTCAGTAACCTGACAGCTCTGCTTCTTGCAAGTTAAAAGAGTCCAATGAAAACGTCTGGTTTGTTCTGAAGGTTTTTTTTTCCCCCCTACTAAAATATATATTTTCTTCCTGCAAAATTGATGCATAGAAAAATTTAAAGCACAATTAAATGAAAAGCAGACAATAAAAATTACCTACAATTTCCCCCAGTTGGATAATCTTTGTAAAATCTTGATGTATATCTGAGTAGCACTCCCTTTTTCTAATTACAAAAGTAGGAGCACACTGTATATGTTATTTTACATTTTTATATATTTTTCACTTTATTGTAGAGATCCCTTTTTTAAATCACAACATACTTAATGGTTAAGCCCTATTCCATTGTATGTACAAAGTTTATTTAATTATCCCCCAAGTTGGACATTTTGGTTATTTTTTTCTACTATAAACACTTCTCTGATAAATAAATTTGTAGCTAAATGTTGGCACACATATGTGATTATCTCTCAGGATAAAGCCCTAGAGGTGGAGTTCCCTGTATATTCAGTTTTAAGCATTTTGGTTTTATGGACAAATTGCCATCCAGAAAGTCTGTGCGGATTTACACGTCAATCCAGTAGTCGCCGACAGCCAAGCCTTCTTTTCTGTGGCTGTCTTTCTAAGCTTTTCACTGAGTCTGCAACAAAATTGCTTGTCTGAACTTGTCAGCATGGACTCTGACCACTTTGTCTCAGAAGACTAAGCAGTCTTCTCCCTCTTTCCTACCACTGGCTCTCCCTTTAGTGAGTGGCCTACTGAACAACAGAGAAGGAGAAAAGTGAATCTAGTTTTATATGCGCCCCACCCAGCCTTGGGGAAGCAGCAATAGCAGCAAAAAAAGCCTCGAGCTTCGCAAGGCTTGCTTTCATTTAGAAATGAACAATCCGCGAGGTTCATGGAGCCCATTAGTGGCAAATAAATTAAGAGCATAAACCCGGAGGATGTTCACAGTTTGCTTACTACTCATGTAATCTTTCATTGCTGAAAAGTGTGTAAAGATGATGACAACTCTGATTACATTCCTGACATAGTAGCTAGGGCCAACCACCTGTGGTCCTAGTCAACAATCAGTGACATGCTAAGTGAGACAGTAACAGAGGAGAATAAAACCCAGTGCTGTTTTTTATTGTGTAACTTTTCATCTTATGTGTTTAGGGAAACCAGGCCTGAGAATCCTATTTACGGGCTTCCCTTAATGGTCAAAAGGGCACTTGGGAAATTTTGCTGTTAATTGGCAGTTCCTGTGCAGCAAGCAAAGGTTGATTAAAGAGGTAGTTGTATTTTACTGCCTGCCTATCACCCTGGTAAGAACTTCTGAAAACTCTGAGAAGTTCCCATTAAAATCTGTATGTTGGGTTTTTATGGCTCACCTATTTTAGTTTTTTGTGTTTGCTCTAATCACATTAGCCCATGCCACTGAGAATAAACTGTATTTTTCATACATTCATTTATTCACTCTATCTTCCCTTGTTCCAAAGACATCTATTGAATATTATGCTTCATGTTTTGCATATATATATATATATTATTGATTTTTTATAGAGAGGAAGAGAGAGGGATAGAGAGCCAGAAACATTAATGAGAGAGAAACATCCACCAGCCGCCTCCTGCATGCCCTCCAATTGGGGATGTGCCTGCAACCAAGGTACATGCCCTTGACCGGAATCAAACCCTGGACCCTTGAGACTGCAGGTCAACGCTCTATCCACTGAGCCAAACCGGTTTCGGCTGCATATGTATTTTTAAAATTGTGTATATTTTATTTATAAATTTAAGGTCCATCAAAAGCACATTATTATGCCTAGTTTTATTACAATCTATTATAATAATCAACCCTCTGGAATCCTTCAAGTCTTTTGTGGTGGGGTGACAGTTGGGGGATTTCTTTTTTATTAAATAAAAAGATATGAACCGTGCTCTCACATAATACAGAAAGATCAGAACTCATCATTTCCAATAAGGTATATGGGGGGGATGCACTTCAGGAAGAAGGTAAATGGTCCTAGATGGAGCATCTGAGATATAGGAAAAAAGTGAACAAACATAAACAACAGGCAAAAAAATAAACATGTGAATAAAATTTTTCAAAAACATGTAGCTGAGCAGGCCCAGAGCAGCAGCTGCCAGGCTGGGAGTGGCCAGGCCCGGAGCGGCCGGGCCCGGAGCGGCCGGACCCAGAGCAGCCGGGTCGGGTGCGGCCAGGACCGGAGCAGCAGCAGCCAAGTCCAGAGCAACTAGGTCAGGAGCGGCAGTGACCAGACCCGGAGCAGCTGGTTGTGGAACGAACCAGAGCAACAGAGGCCAGGCCCGGAGCAGCCAGGCCCGGAACAGCTCGCTCCTTGCCTGCCCCTGCCCCACGGCTGCCTCTCAGACATGGCTGGAAACTTTTGCGGGAACTTGAGGGTCTGCTGAATCAAGTGATGAAGGCTTAGATCTGGATGTGTTGAGTTAGTATAGCGCTGGGGTGTTGATCTGTGAGTGCCTTGGGTGGGGCCTGGATGAGGCTGGTTGACCTATTTGGAAATGTCTTTTGTGTGAAGTGTATCATTGGGCATGTGGAGGTATTATTGATATGAGAAAATGCTAAGTAACTGATTTACTATCTGAAAAGGGATTTACTATCGGGGAAAGGGAGGGAAGAAGAGAATGAACATAAACTGTGCACCTATGGATGAGGACAATGGGGGATGGGGAGGGGGCGGAGGGTGGGGTGGTAACCTGGTGGAGGGGGGGGGAAGAAATGAGGAACCTTTGTAATAATATGAACAATAAAGATTGATTTAAAACAAAAAACAAACAAAAAAAAAAACATGTAGCTGAAATTGGTTTTTATTTAAAACCAGAAATACTTCCCTAATGCATGTGCTATTTTTATGATTATATTGCAAGGATATCTCAATTTAAATACTTTTTGTGAACACTTCTCATTATTGTCTCACAATGCAAGTCCATTTTCCCTTAGAAACATTTTCAAATAACCCAACCCTCTTATTTTAGTCATAAAATCAAATACTTCTTATTTTTCAACTGAGTAAAAAGAGTGACAGGTTACTTAGATTTAGTAGCAATACTAAAATATTATAAATCAGAGATTATTTAAATTGAGCAGGGATGCTTTACCAAATCACTATGCAATTAGGGCATTTTGTTAAATAAAGTTGGCCTTACATATTCAAAGGTTCTGCCTCCACAAATTTAGTCAACCATGGATTGAAAATATTTGGAGGAGAAAACTTATGTTGTTTTGTTGCTGATGTGAACTATATAGTTATGCCTAAGATGGTTGTGTACATACTGAACATGTACAGATATTTTTTCTTGTCATTATTCTTTAAAAAATACAGTATAACAACTATTTGCATAGCATTTACATTATTTTAGGTATTATGAGTAATCTAGAGATGATTTAAAGTAAATAGGAAAATGAGCATAGGTTAAGTGCAAATACCATGTCATCTATGTATATAAAACCCTAAGTGACTGGAACAACTGGAACAAGTGGTCGCTATGACGCACACTGCAGGAGACAGGGTCGGCTGGGCAAACTCCTGTGGCCCCTCCCTCAGCCTCTCCCCCGCCGGCCCATCCCTGATCAACCCTGATCGGGGCTGGGCTGGTTGGACCCCACCTATGCACAAATTTGTGCACTGGGCCTCTAGTTTTAGATAAGGGATTTGAACATCTGTTGATTTTAGTAAGTGAGGGAAGTCCTGGAACCCATCCCCCAGGGAAATTGAGGGATGACTATATTTCTAACCAATGGATTTCTAGTGTGATTGCTTAAACTTTAAATTGAAGAGAGCTAGTATGAACAGTAAGTTTCGACTATGCAGGGCAGAATAAATTCATCCAAGATTTTTTTAAACAAGTGGCCAGACTTACAAGTTTATGCATTGGTCCCAAAAACTTGTTTCTCTCTCTCTCTCTCTCTCTCTCTCTCTCTCTCTCTCTCTCTCTCTCTCTCTCTCTCTCATTTTCTTTTATTAACAATTTAGCATTGGAGAAGAGAGACAAAGTCCACACTGCAAGGCGGAAGAGCCATAGGGTGCTGGGAGATTAAAGTGAGTATGTGGGAGAAGGCAGTTTGGGTGGGGGTGGGGGGTGGGGTTGATGGGGAAAGATGACCAACACTAGGAGAGAAGGGTGTGGCTGCTACACTTTTATTCGTTGAAAGCAATATGAAAATCTTAATGTAGAGATTTTCTTTTGCTATGCATGAATGGAACTAGGAAAAGTTTTGAAAAAGTTGAATGCCTTTCTAACATAGAAATTCTATTTCTTGTAAAAACAAAAGCCTATTTTGGTATTGTAAGCAACCTCTGGGGTGCAGAAATGTGGATGCTTGTCTTTCTTCTCTTTGGGCCTAGAACGTGCCCTGAGCATGGACATGACTGAGATTATGGGTGGATGGTGCAAGATTTGTGTGGGTGTCAGAGAACTTCATGAGTGACCCAATCTCTGTCATTTCTGAAATGTTCACAAGAACTATGTGTCCTTTGCTCTGTAACAGTTGGTGTCACTTGTCAACAGTGGTATATCTACACAGGTGGAAAGTTCCAGATCCTCACTTGTCTCCCCTTTTCCAGGACACTTGCCTCAACCCTGTCTCCTGGATGACAAAGGTGGGGCTCAAAGGAGATGTTTTAATGACTTGAAATTTTTATTTGTTTACTCTCTATTTGTATATGGAGATTGTGGAGGATTTTTTTTTTTTTTTTTAACTATAAGTGGGTGAGAAAGAAGAGAGGAAAGCAGGCCTTGGAACTTAAACAGGGTACAAAAATTACTAAAATATCAGGTGTGCAGTTCCATCTCTTAAGCCACGTCTGACTGACTGAGATATGACTAAAAGAACATTAGGAAATTTCATTAGAGAAATGAGTAATTGAATAAATAAGTGATTGAATAATAAAACTAAACCTCAGAACATTTAGAGTCATACATATGTCCTAGCAATAGATTTGAAAAACAAAGTGGCAACAAATACATATCTATCAACAATTGAATCTAAAATTCAAATTAATAAAAAATCTGATGAACAGAATAAACAGGTGAATGGAATAGAATCTGGGGCATGGAAATGGAATAGACATGATTCGCAGAGGGAAGGGGTGTGGGGGGGTACAGGAAGAGATTAGACAAAGATCATATATGCATTACCTATGGATACAGACAATAGGGTAGTGAGGGCCTGGGGCAGGGGGTAACTGGGTGGAGGGGAGCTATGGAGGGAAAGGGGGGAGTGGAGGAACATCTGTTTTAATCTCAACAATAAAGATTAATTTAAAAAATCCATACTACCCAAAGGAATATATAGATTCAATGCAATTTCTATCAAGATACAATGGCGTATTTCTCAAAAGTAGAACAAATACTACAAAAATTTATAGAACCACAAAAGACCCAGAATAGTAATAGTGATCTTGAGAAAGAACAAAGTTGGAGGAATCATGTTTAATTACATTTCACAAGTATTTTATTTTTTTGTTGCCCTTAAGTTTACTATTTTTTTTGTACATTTTAACCCATCTTTAGAAATTTCTTCCTTCTAGGTAGAGAAAAATTAAACAAGAGCAGAACATATTCATACCAATTCAGGAAAGAGCCAGAGTTATGGAGTTAAGACTGTCTCAGACTACATCGAAGAGATCAAAGAGAATTAGCCACATATAACTTGTGAATCTTGGTTAGATGTGGTTGGAAAACAAAACAAAACACGGCTATCAAATAGATTCTTGGGATGATTGTGTGTATATATATATATATATATATATATATATATAGGAATAATTGTTCCTTTCCTTAGGTGTGATATGGTATGAGGGTTCTGTAAGAGAATATTCTTACCCTTAGGCTGAGCATGAGAGAGATGGATAAAGTAAATATGGCAAAACATTACCAATATTGAATCTAAGTGGAATGTATATAGTTAGGTGGACTATACTATTCATCAACTTTTCTGTGGGTTTGACATTTTTCATGATGAAAGTTAGAAAATTCAAAAAACAAACACACATAATGAAAAATATCTACTTTTCTTATGTCTTTTAAGTTTTATTTATAACTTAAATATTATTTCTATTATCTGATTTGCTGCAATTTTAGTTCTCATTATTTTAGTTTACATTTCACCCACCCTTCACTGTTGGTTCTCCAGAAAACCGACACAGCTTGGAAAACCATCATCTAATTTTTCTCTCCAAAATTACCCAGTAGTCTCTACTGGAGAGATTCACATACTCATAAAAACAACAATAACAGCCCAAACCGGTTTGGCTCAGTGGATAGAGTGTTGGCCTGCAGACTGAAAGGTCCCGGGTTCAATTCCGGTCAAGGGCAAGTACCTTGGTTATGGGCATATCCCCAGTGGGGGGTGTGCAGGAAGCAGCTGGTTGATGTTTCTCTCTCATTGACGTTTCTAACTCTCTATCCCTCTCAATTCCTCTCTGTGTAAAATCAATAAAATATATTAAAACAAAACAACAACAATAATAACAGAAATGATTACTGCTGCAGAAAAGAATCAGACTCAAATCTTTCCTTTAGGTACCTATGTGGTTTGTCAAAGAAAATACAAATGTAATTTCCTAAAATGTGAATCTCACCTTAAGATTAGAGGGAGGTTGCTTTTGTATGAAAATACAACATGTGTATATTATGAAATAGCTTGAAAAATATTTTGTGGGATAATATTGTTAAAATATATGTACAACATGTAATATTGATCTGTTCAATAAATAAATATATATAATATACAAATTAGTTCATATAATAGTATTAGCCTATAAAAACATTCTTCCTATAAAACCTTTTACCAAAACTACTCCTGTACTATATGTATTATCATCTCATTTTTCTTTCTTTTTTTTTAATGTTTCTAAGATTTTTGTTTGTTTGTTCTTTTTTTCATTGAATTTATTAAGGTGACATCCTATATAATAAAGATGTAATATGCAAATGGTCATTATGCCCTGAAGCTTAACGACCAACCATGTAACGACTGGATCATGGATCAGCAGGAGGGTGGGACAGCGAGCTATGGGGGTGGAGGGGGTGGTGCAGAGAGCTAATGGAGGACAGCAGTGAGCTACTGGCACACGGATTCATGTGCAGGGCTACTAGTTATTTAATAAAACCATATGGACTTCAAGTATAAAACTTTATAACACATCATCTGTGTACTGCATTGTGCGCTCACCACCCAAAGTCAAATCTCTTTCTGCCACCATTTATCCCTACTATGTCCCCTCATCTTCCTTTCCCTCTAACAATTACCATACAGTTATATGTGTGTGTTTCTATTTTGTTTGTTTCTAGTTTATATTGTTTATTAGATTCCACATATCAGTGAAATAATAAGGTATTTGTTTTTCTCTGATTGGCTCATCTTTTTTCTTTTCTTTTGATAGTCATCTAATGACCACTTGTTGATTAAATTGAGTATTCCCCAAATTTATACAACGAAGCCCTCACCCTCAGTGATTTGGCATGTCATCATATTTACAGGTTAGACCTTTTTTTAAGATAAAATGTGATCATATGTGTGGGCTATAATCCAATATCACTGGGGTCTTTATATGAAGAGGAGATTAGGACATAGACATGCATATACTGAGAGAAGACCATGTAAAAACACAAAGAGAGTCACCGCTATCCTAAGAGAGAGGCCTCAGAAGAAGCCAACCCTGCTAACAACTTAAACTTGGATTTCTAGCCTCCAGAACTGTGAGAAAATAAATTTCTGTTTTTTAAGACACTCAGTCTGCAGTAACTTTATTATGACAACTCTAGCAAACTAATACACCACTAGAGTTCGACTTATAGATTATATTATTCTACTAATTTGTTTAACTTATTTTATTTTATTTTATTTTGAATGGCATAGTTTTTGCTTTATTTATTTTATTTATTATTATTATTATTTTTTAAATATATTTTATTGATTTTTTTTGCCCCCCCTCCCTCCCATACATACCTTCCCTCCCCAGAGTTTTATGTCCATTGGTTGTACTTATATGCATGTATACAAGTCCTTCGGTTGATCTATTATCTCCTCCAGATCTTCCTCCCCTCCCCGCTGTAATTTGACAGTCTGCTTGTTGCTTTACTGTCCCTATATCTATCTTTTGGTTCATCAGTTTATAATGTTCTTTATTATCCATAAATGAGTGAGGTCGTGTGGTGTTTCTCTTTCATTGATTGGCTTATTTCACTCAGCATGATGTTCTCCAATTCCATCCAGGTTGCTGCAAATGATGAGAATTCCTTCTTGTTTAACTTATTTTATATTATAGTTTTCTCCATTCTCACTCACCATTATTATTTTGATTGTTGACTTCCTGTTCAGAAGTTGAAGGAATGCGGTTGGACAGCACCTGTGAATGTGTGAGGCAACAGGGGATGATGGTTATTGTGACAATGGAAAGGTGTGTTCCCTACTCAAAGGCATTCAGATTCAAATGTTTTATAACCCTGTGCCATCCTTGCCTGGACCATCTGGCAGTTACCATCTCTGTTCTGGAGGCAACCTGGGCCCCCAACCTTATTCCCTTGATTTATTACAAGAGGTGCACAAATCCATATTTCAATTCAACCACATCTTATCTGCATACTCCATAATACCACTTGTATATTCACCTGTTATAACTTATAATCTCATTTGGTAAATTCCAAATTCACTTCATTTATCATAGTTTCTCCATCATGAAGCCATGTGGGGTCTATACAGATTTTTAAAAAGCACACATTTATTTTTTAAATTATAAAAGTAATACATGAGTTTTGTTTATTGTAAAAAATGACATTTTCCCTGCCTGTGAACCCTCTGCTTGAAATTTGGTTCTAATTCTGCTCCTTGGGTGATACCCTTGAACATGTTCCCTCATTCTTCTGGGTCCCTCCAAGCAGCTCTATTACCTCTGGCAAAAAGTAATGAAAGGAAGGACAGGCCCCATCACAGAATATTTGAAGTGGTTACTCACCAGGCCTGTATATACATATCAAAATTCCCAGAGTTGTTATAGCAGCTGCTGTAACTGAAAATAATTCAGCAAACAGGATCATTTTCTGTGAGTTTATGAGGTCGGGAACAGTCCAGAAGCGCTGGAATTTGAGTTACCGTTACCCACTCAGCCAATCTCCACATGTCACAGGCTGGTAATTTGATCTACAGCTCCCTGGAAGGGAGTTTGCACTGAACACAGAAAGCTCTTTTTTTTTTTTTTTTTTAATTTCTTTTGCCAAACATTAAATGGACTTTTATGTGTGTCTTTTTTTCCCCTTACAAAATCATGATTTGATTCAACAAAAATATTACACACCTTCTTCCTGAGGGTTTTCGTATCCTTTTCTTGGACTCACAGCCACAGGCTTCGGCAGCTGCCTGTCCTCCGTTCACCGGAGAGCCTGAGTATCCGAGACGCGGGGAGACAGGCTCGCATTAACGGAGCCTAAGAAAACACAGGCGGCTGTGAGGAAAACATCTTCCAGTGACCTTTCCTTTCACGACTCAGGAAGTCTGCTGCTTCTCAGTGTTCTTATCATTGCTGCAAAGTTTTGATTTTTCCAGCCTCCATCGGTGGTTTTCAAGGCAAATTAGAGCAGAAGCTGAAAGGGCCTCCTGTATTGAGAGAGCAGGAGGAGCTCTTCTCAGAACGGAAGCAGCCTCACCTGGCCTCTGCTGGCTACCTCCCCAGGGCCGGGGCCAGGCTGTGTCTGAGATGGAGACAATTGGAGCCACTTCAGCACTGTAAGTTGGCACCAGGTTTATTCCATCTGCTGATATTTAGATTGCGGTGGGCAGGGCAGAAAGCCCGATGATGCCATTAATTCATCACCATGGACAGGTGGCCTGCTTTCCAGATGCTTTGCATGATCCCCAGACTTCCTGGTAGGAAGGCTTGGTGGTCCACAGGGCCTGAAGCAGCACCACGGAGCTCACTTGCTCCCATTCCTTCATGATGTGCTGTTTTGGTTCCTGAAAACTGAAATTTGGTTTTTGCTGAAGACAGTTTATCAAACAGGGTAGTAACTTTCATATCAATAACACTAGAAGTTCTGTCTGTCTTACCAGCCAGTTGTATTGTTAAGCAGAGATTAAATATAAGTCTTCAGAGTCACTGAGATTCTTAGAAGATTTTAAGTTAAAAAATCTAATACTTTCTTCCCTAGAGACATCTAAACTTACTTGATTCAAGTTTTGGTTTAGAGGATATCTGCTTATGATTGACACAGATTGTCACAAATATATAGACTTTGGACTTGTGCGGTCTTGGAGTTCATCTACACAGTTCATTACACACAACAGAAATCTATGCTTGTCCCGAGTGCAAGGGGAGGGAGGTGGAGGTTTACAGCAGGATGGGAAATGGCGGGGTTCAAATTAGATACGCACTATACCCCCAATGAACAAAATGTCAATTTCTGCAATCTATTTCTAGTTTTTCACAGCAGAACTTGATTATGAAGGGCAAAAAACAACAACCCACAACAAACAAAAAACCCCAGTCAGATATTTGATTAGACAGACAAACCTCAGTTTTCAAATATCTCCCATCTTGAATAATTCGGTTCTCAACCAAGTTGTTCACAGAAAAAATGTCTTGGTTGTGGAACAAAACTTCAGTTCTCCATCTGACAATCTTTATATGCAGATATTTCAGCATGACAAAAAGTGTCTCAGTCCACAAACTGAGGAGGTGCCAGTGTGAGTTAGTTTACTGTTAAACCTGGCATTGTTAACATCTCATAAAATTATGCTGTGAGTATGTTTTCATTTTTTCCTTTTGTTGCTGATGAAATGGATGATTAGTAAAATGTTAAAACATAGGGAAGCCATTAAGAGTGCAAATATTGCTAATGTTGTGAAGGAAACAATGATCACAGGCAATTGAAGAGGTAGAAAACTGTTTTTGATTTGGGTAAACAAAAAGCAGTTAGCTGGTGACAGCATTTCAGAGGCAATGATATGTGAAAAAGTGAAGATGCTGCAAATTGACCTACTGAAAGTTCCCCTGGAATGAGTTCTGAAAGTGATTCATTTAAGGCTATTAGAGGTAGTTCGATAAATTTAAGAAAAAAAATGTTTGTTTATAGATTAAAAAGTACATTAGACATGTACTGTATATAAGAAAGGTAAAAACAGGGACTCATTTGGGGGTCTGGAATGAATAAATTCAATTTACATGATTTCTAATGGAAAAAATGATCTGGTTTTCGAACAAATCGCTTCTCAAAAAGCCTTCTGGAAAGAATTAAGTTTGAGAACTGAGGTTCCACTGTACCATTAATTTTGTGATCATTTCTATAAGAGTGTGCAAGAGACATCAACTGGGTTCTGATTCTGAAACAGACAAGACTCTGGCTTTGAACACAGCTCCACAGAATGAAGTTCCCCAGACATCATTAGGTTGCCCTGAAACTTCCTACGGATAAATCTTAGAGGGCAGATTCAGTGATCCTGGTCTTGCTCACACCTTTTCCCAAAGGAAGAGGATGAATTGGATGCTTCCCTAAACACTTAATAAAATTTTGGAGATAAAATATTTCAAATGTTAAAAGATTTTTTTTAATAGATCCTGCTTCCTACTTATTTGTACAAATGCACAGGAGGACACCAGCCTATGCAGATAGCGCTCATGGTTTACACCAGTCCTTCCTTCCTCACATCCGCAAACTGAGTTTTCTACGTTGGAGTCTTTGTGGGAACTGGAGCACCTTTGGGAGGCTGATTGTAAGCCCGAACTGGAGCCTGAGCCTGACTTGGAGCTGCCCTGGAGCCTGGGACTTGGTTTGAACCTTGGCCTTGGACTTTGACTGGCAGAACCTGAGACCCTTGGCAAAGCAGGCACAAGCACGTTTCCCAGACTTTGGGTGAGTGAGGTAGGCAAGTTGACTGAGCTGTAGATGCTACCCTTGGGATCTTGACCTCCTTGGACTTTATGAAGGTCTTGATAGCCTTGGCCTTGTCAGCCTTCATCTTCTTCAGGCCCTTCTTGACCAGGCCTGCAGGGGAGGGCTATTGGGGTTATTGGGCCTGCAGGGAAGCAGTTAGGTGTTGATCAGGCTGGCAGGCAGAGTGGTGAGGGGCAATTAGGCAGCCAGGCAGGCAAGTGGTTAGGAGTCAGCAGTCCTGGATTGTGAGAGGGATGTCTGACTGCTGGAAATCTTAAACTGGCAGTTGAACATCCTCTGAGGGGTCCCAGATTGGAGAGGGTCCAGGCTGGGCTGAAGGAAACCCCCACCCCCAAGTGCCTGAGATTCATGGATTGAGCCTAAACCGGAAGTTAGACCTCCCTCTCACACTCTGGGATCGTTGGTTCCTAACTGCTCACTGCCTCCCTGCCTGCCTGATCTCACCCCCATCTGCTCTCCCCTGACAGCCTGATCTCACCCCCAACTGCCTCTGCCTGCCTAATCACCTCTAACTGCCCTCCCATGCTGGCCTGGTTGTCCATAACTTCCCTCCCCTGCTGGCCTGATTTCACCCCCAATAGCCCTCATCTGCTGGTCTGATCTTGCCCCCTACTGCCCTTCCCTGCTTACCTAAATGTAAAATATATTAAAAAAAATATTAAAGTTCTAGATGAAAACATAAAAGATCTGGCATTAGGCAAATTTATCTTAAATTTTATATCAAAAGCATGATCCATAAAAGGAAAATTATGTAAATTAGGCTTTACCAAAATTTAGAACCTCTACTTTTGTAAGGACTGTTAAAAGAATGAAAGATTAGCTACATATTGAAATAAAACATTTTCAAATCACATATCTAAGAAGAGACTTGCAAACAAATTATATAAAGAGCTCTCAAAGTTCAATAAGAGAACAAATAATCCCATTAAATATAGGCAAAAAATTTGAACAGGCACTTTGACATTCAGATAGCAAAAAAAGTGTATTAAAATTCTCAATATCATTACAGGCAAATTAAAATGAGAATGGGATACTGTTGCATGCCTGTTAGAATAAAGACTGTTCAAGGCAAGTTGAGGATGTAGAGCAACTAGAACACTCATGCACAGATAATGCTGGTGGCTGTGTAAATTGTATAATTACTTTGGAAAACAGTTTGGCAGTTTCTTAAAAATTAAACGTATACCTACCTTATGACCCAGACATTTTACTTGTAGGTATTTACTGAAAAGAAAGTGTATGTCTGTCCAAACACTTGTATATTATTATTCATAGCAGCTTTAACAGTGAAAAATAAGAAACAACTCAAATGTCTATCAATAAATGAATGGATACATTATAGTATTCTATATGATAAAAGGCTAATATGCAAACTGACTGAACAGCAGAATGACTGGTTGCTATGACATGCACTGGCCATCAGGGGGCGGATACTCAATGCAGGAGCTGCCCCCTGCTCAGCCGGAAGTCAGGCTCATAGCTGATGAGTGCAGCGGTGGTGATGGGAGCCTCTCCTGCCTCTGCAGCAGCGCTAAGGCTGTCCAAATGCCAGCTTAGGCCCACTTTCCATGGGGAGCGGGCCTAAGATGTCAGTGGGATATCCCCTGAGGGCTCCCAGACTGTGAGAGGGAACAGGCCGGGCTGAGGGACTCTCCCCTCTGAGTGCATGAATTTCGTGCATGGGGCCTCTAGAATTTAGAAAGGAATAAACTCTTGGTATATTAACAGCATAAAAATTCAAGTAAATATGTTTATAGAAATAAGCAGATAAAATGTGTACATACTTGATTCCATTTATGTAAAAATCTAAAAATTTTAGGCTATTCCATAGTCACAGAAAACAGAGAGGTAGGTGCCTGGAGATGGGGGAAGAAGGAAGTAATGTGGCGGAGGGATTACAACAGGGCTTGAAAGAACTGTTGGGATGATGAATATGTTCATAGTGTTGACTATGGTGACATTTTTTAGATGTAAATAAATCAAAACTTAAATTATGAATCTTAAATATGTGCAGTTTATTTACTTATGTTTCAATAAAACTGATAAAATAGAGAATATTTGTTATGAGATAGGGGATGATAGTGTAGAGAGTGAGTTCTGAAACCAGAATGCCTAGGGTACCAGTTCTGGCTTTTCCACTTACCAGCTGTGTGACTTTGGATGGGTTCCTGTTCCTCTATATGTGAAATGAAGGAAACAGTTTCTATCCCTGTGGGCTTTTGCATTATGTTCATTTATTAATGCAAAGCCCTTATGGTAATCTCTGGCATATAGGAGATATTTAAAAATGTTATGAAACCATGGGGGTGGACACTGAACTAAATGCTTTAAGGAATGATCTCATTTTAGTTTCATAGTCCTATGAAACAAGTACCAATATTTTTATTTTAGAAATGATTGATCTGAGGTGCCAAGAGAATGTATAACTTATCCTTGTTTGGTTGTACAAGAGGTAAGGAATAGAATCCATACTTGAATAAGGGCAGTCAAACTCCACACACTTTTAGTATAAGTAAGTGTTAATAGATGGGGCACTGACTCATGTGCTAATAAGAAATTTGTCCAGATAGTATGTTACTATCTAACATAGGTGAAACTAATGAAGAACAACATGTTTGGGCGACTTTCTGTGAGTTCCTCTTGTAATTATTGCTGGTAACTGGCTCAGTGCTCACCAAGTCTGTTTCATATTCCTGGGCACAGAGTCAAACTGTATTCCCCAGGCCTAATGTATCTAGTGAGGTCATGTGACTAGTACTTGCCAAAGAAATGTGAACAAAAGTGGTTGTGTCAGTTCTAGGCCAAGGAAGGTAGAAATGGATGAACTTTCTCCATGCTTTACCCATCCCCCTCCCATCCCCATCTGCTGGTTTGTGTTTGAGGTGGAGGAGTCACAAAATTTGGAGGAGCCTGGTTCCTGAATGACCACCTGAGTAGAGCTGTCATTGCAGACCTGCATCAAAGCACCTTTAATGACTTAAACCACTTGAAATTTTGTGATTTATGGGTGTTTATTATAGCAACTAGAGGCCTGGTGCACAAAATTTGCGCAAGGGGTGTGTGTCCCTCAGCCCAGCCTGCACCCTCTCCAATCTGGGACCCCTTGAGGGATGTCCGACTGCCTGTTTAGGCCAGATCCTACCAGAATCTGGCCTAAACAGGCAGTCGGACATCCCTCTCACAATCCAGGACTGCCTGCTCCCAACTGCTCGCCTGAACTGCCTTCTTGATTGCCCCTAATAGCTTTTGCCTGCCAGTTTGATCACCCCCTAAGCACTCCCCTGCCAGCCTGATTGTCCCTAATTGCCCTCCACTGCAGGCCTGGTCACCCCTATCTGCACCCCCCTACGGTCCTCCTCTGCAGGCCTGGTCACCCCTAACATCTCTCCCCTGCAGGCTTGATTGCCCCCAATTGCCCTCCCTTGAAGGCCTGGTCCCTCCCAACTGCCCTCCACTGCTGGCCATCTTATGGTGGCCATCTTGTGTCCACATGTGGCAGCCATCTTTGACCACATGGGGGCAGCCATCTTTGACCACATGGGGACAGCCATCTTGTGTGATGGTCAATTTGCATATTCCTCTTTTATTAGATAGGATTAGCATTGCTCTTGTGGAATATTACCTTTGCCAACAAATCCCATCTCTAGGAATTTCTAAAATATAAGTAAAATACCTAAACCAACTCTATTACTAGGAGATGGGTCACAAAGGAGTTAGAGTAGAAGTTTAATTAATAAAAATAATATATAATTAGTAAGAGATAATACAGGAATATTATACCATATTTATACTATACTAAGTGTTTTAGTATTTAAATTCATTCCAAAATTACAATATTTTAATGTCCTTCATCTCACTCATGGTGACATGTGTTCTTCATACAAATTCCCTATTGGTTTTTGCTATGTGAGTTTTCTGCTTCTTGGGGCTTCAGTTGTGGGCATCAACAAAGACACAGGAAATTGGTGCTCTCAGAAGTACAATTATCTCCCTGGTTGTTTGGAAACTTTCCATTCACATCTCAAAAACCTATTCAATGAGACATGTTGCTATCATCTGTTTTCCAACTGCCATTATTTTTCTTCTTGCTCATTAAAAGATTTGCCTTCCACTAATTTTATCAACTTTCCAACCTGTGGTATGTCTTCTTGCATACCATTCTTGTCTCTACTATGACAATGCCTGTTCTGCTGACAGTCCTCTGGTTCCAGGCAGGTTACAGCTGGGTTATGAACCCATCAGTCTCCTGACACAAGAAGCTTTTCTCAGTTTCCTGAGCTTCCGAATGAGAGAGAGAAAAAGAATATTCATTTTCCTGGTCTGAGGACCCTCTATGACAATCTGAACATGTAACATTACTTTTATATTTAATTTCTCCATTTTCCAGTTCAGGATTGAAAAAAAAGTTGCCTAGAAACAGTACCCTTACTCCTTGATTTCAGGAAGTTTGGGGAGAGAACAGCTGTTCACAAAGTGAGTAGCTTGTGCTATTGTCATTGGGAAAGGGTTTGGTTCTAGACATCTGGGGTTCTAAATATCTACTGTTTTTGGGAAAAGGTGATAGCTTATCATAGAATTCCAAAAGCCATCTATGAAGGAACATGGGATATCTAATTCTCTGGTCTCATGCTCTCATTTTACTGATGAGAAAACTGAGACCCACAGTTAAATGAAGAGCTCCTCTGAGTGTGGTCATCAAATTGGTGCCTTTCTGGGAACCACTTACTACTGGTTGGTGATAATATCAGTACAGAAGGCAAGAAGAAGCATTTAGAAACTTTTATAGCAATTTGACAGAGAAATTTAAGTCAATCAACACTAATAAAAATAAAACACCTGGGTTTATATATGTACTGGAGGCCCGGTGCACAAATTCATGCTTGGGTAAGGTCCCTTCACCTGGTTGGCAATCAGGGCTGCTCAGGGCTGCTCAGGGCTGTCTCACCCAGTCCCTATTGGGCCAATCAGGGCAGGTGGCTGGGAAGGGACCACAGGAGGGACTGAGGAGGGCTCCAGGGCATATCTGGCCTCATCTCACCCAGCAGCAAGCTAACCTACTAGTTGGAGCATCTGCCCCCAGGTGGTCAGTGCACATCATAGCAACTGGTCGAGTGGTTGAACTCATAGCCAAACTTTGGAGAGGGGACAATTTGCATATTAGGCTTTTATTATATAGGATGCCTATAAAATTTATTTATATTTATTTTATTTAGAATAATTTTAGGTTTATAGAAACATTGAGAAGATAATAATGAGAGTTCCTATATCCACCCTACCAAATTTCCCCTATTATTATTATTTTAAAATATATTTTATTGATTTTTTTACAGAGAGGAAGAGAGAGGAATAGAGAGTTTGAAACATCGATGAGAGAGAATCATTCATCAGCTGCCTCTTGCACACCCCCTACTGGGGATGTGCCTGCAACCAAGGAACATGCCCTTGACCTGAATCGAACCTGGGTCTTTTCAGTCCGCAGGCCGATGCTCTATCCACTGAGCCAAACCGGTTTCGGCTCCCCTATTATTATTATTATTATTATTTTAAAATATATTTTATTGATTTTTTACAGAGAAGAAGGGAGAGAGAGAGTTAGAAACATCAATGAGAGAGAAACATCGACCAGCTGCCTCTTGCACACCCCCTACCTGGGACGTGCCCGCAACCAATGTACATGCCCTTGACTGGAATCGAACCTGGGACCCTTCAATCTGCAGACCGATGCTCTACTACTGAGCCAAACCGGTTTTGCATCCCCTAATATTAATATATCACATTATTACAAGGAGTAGGGTGTTATAAAATATATTAATTAAATACTGTTTGGATATAAAAGTTTGGTTGGTTTATGATAGATTGAAAATTTAAAAAAAGGTTCTTCACCACTGGTCATTTGAGAAGCACTACTCTAAAAAACTTGCTTACGCCTGGTCATTGTAGCTCAGTGGTTGAGCATCAACCTATGAACAAGGAGGTCATGGTTCAGTTCTTGGTCAGGGCACATGCCTGGTTGCAGGCTCAATCCCCAATAAGGGCTGTGGAGGAAGCAGCCAATCAATGATTCTCTCTCATCATTGATGTTTCTGTCTCTCTCTCCCTTCCTCTCCCTTCATCTCTGAAATTGAAAAACAAAAAAGAAAAACAAAAACAAAATACCTGCTTAAAGGCACACAGAAGAAGCACTGGGCTTGAGCCCAAGACATGTTGGCTCCAATTTCAGTTCTTTTCATCCCCCTGAGCTCAACTAGAGTATCTATGTTATTGTGGAGCCAAGTTGATAGTTGGCTCTGTAATACCATAGATTACCCCATGACTGTTTCTGTGGATCTTAAGGAGTGCTTCAAGTTTTGATTAAAGTTCTAGAATATCAATATCACTATGCCTTGAAATTTGATCCTATCTGCACTACTGTTTTAAATCATGTTCAAAGGAAAGCAGGCACTGAGGTGGAGATATGCACACAGGAGATTTATTGGGATTGAGGGGAGCAGAATTGAAAAGAAGGAGAAGTTGAAATCCAATGCAGTCCAAACAAAGGCCCTCATTGACCCGATGGGCACACTGAACCTGGGATGGCCATTCAGAGTCGCTGTGAATTCAGAAATCAGGTTTTGAACTCCCACATTGAGCAGGTATTGGATATTGTCTGTGTTTTAGAAGGAGCTATACCCTTGGAAGAGGTGACTTTCTTAGACCAAGGATACAACTGTGCTATCAACAAGCCAACACTCCTGGCAGCTGGGGGAATGAGCTAATGGGGAGATCTGCAGGATACTCAACAGCACTTGCCACAGATACAATTACTGTGTTTCTTTTATTTTTTTGCTTTTGTATTATGTTTAGATTTTGGAAACCAAGAAGTTGTTTGCTTCACTCTGCCTAGCATTGTTAGCTGTCTTTAGTGCCTAATGCTTTGATTGTGCTTTGGGTGCAGATAAGGTAGTCAAGGAAAGAGATGCTGGGAAGAGAGTCCATATGAGAAGGTTAGTGTGGGCTAAGACACAATGCAGATGATTTGTATCTGTGCCACCTGCCTTCTGGGATTCATCTGAGCCTGTGTACCTACATAATTAGCAGTTTTCAGTGGACTAAATGTTGTTTTCTAAAGAAAAATGAAAGCTGGAACTTTAGCAGTTGTAGGGAGCGGCTCTAGAGTAAGCCTCTGATTGACCTATGGCAGAGATACAAACAAGTCCCAGCTTAGAGGGCAGAGCCCTCTTAGCATAATTAAGGTTGACCTTATGCCGGCCCCGCCCTCTCCCCCTCCCCCCAGATCCTTCCTAGGTAGCTAATGGGCTCTGGGAGGTGCGCAAGTGCTACCAAAACAAGTGAAACTCACAAGAACATTGTAACTAAGTTGACCACCACCTTGCTTTTCTCTGACTATAAAATAAAGCCTCAGCTTGTTGGCTGGATCCTTCTCTGTGGCCTCATCCAGGCACAGGAGATCCACCGAGCCCCAGCTGTATTCTCTTTGTCTGTCTTTTCTTAACCCTTCAGGGTCCCTCTTCAGGCTCACCAAACTCTTGGCTGCGCTGGCTGAGCACAAGCAGTGAGGAAGGTAGCTGCCCAACAGGGACAAGTGCAAACAAACACCAGGGAAGCGACATAGCATGAAGCTGCACAAAGACTGCTATAATTTTTTTTTTTCCCCCAGAGGGAAAGGGTATGTATAAGTGACAGAATTATTTAGTAGGTAAAGAATTTCTCTCTCCTGTCACCTTTCCTTCCTGGGATCTTATGCTTGTTTTCCCCCACCTATTTTGAATAGAAATGGCACCAATTACATTTTACAGGAGGAAAACAGATGTAATTTGAGAGCAGAAAAAAAATCTGGCAAAAGTAAATTCTTATACAAAAAAACATGCTTTCTGTACTTGACACCTGATTTTCCTGACTCTGCCTGATGTTTATCTTTTTTGCTCATTGCAGTTTGAATTCAGACTTGCATCTTTCCTTTCAGCTTTACCCTGGACTGATAGGTGCTTGGCATGAATAAGCACATGCTGGTTGATAGGATAATTTTATACTTAGACAAAGAAATGCTAAAGAAACAAAGCTCTTTTCCCTCAATGAGCCTTTTCCAACAGCAGCCTCAAGACTTGGCACCCACAATTTGGATTATCTGTAGCTATGAGGCAGATTGAGAAAGCATTGAAATGGATTTTTTCCTTATTGAGATAGCAGTTTAAATGTGAACCATCATTTTTGCATAATAAGTACATTCAAATGGTGCTAGCTAAACTTAGACCCTGTCTAAGTGTTGGATACTGTGCTAAGCACTTTATAGGCATCATTTCATTTTATGCCCATAAGGATTTCATAATGCGGTTTTCTTATTGATCCCCCTAAGGCAGATGATGGAAGTAAGACTTGGAGAAGTTAAGTAAATTGCCTAAGTTTTGGAGATAGGATTTAAATCTAGGTGCTGACACCGTTGTACCTCTTCCTATAATGCTTCAATAGCTATAAGATTGGAAAGTGGGAATGGTTTGAATAGGAAAACAAGAAACATGCTCAGAGTAGCTTCTTAGGGAAAAGATATTCTGAGGACCACTCTGCTGTAGGTTAATTCTTAAAGCTTAGACCCGTGGTCCACAAACTGCAGCTCGAGACCACATGCAGCTCTCTGGCCCGTTGAGGGTGGCTCTTCCACAAAATACCATTGCCTGGGTGAGTCTATTTTGAATAAGTGGAGTTAGAAGAAGTTTAAGTTTTAAAAAATTTGGCTCTCAAAAGAAATTTTAATCGTTGTACTGTGGATATTTGGCCCTGTTGATTAATGAGTTTGCTAACCACTGACTTAGACCATTTTCTTTTTTTTAAATTAGTATTTATTTATTTATTTTTAATATTACAAGGAAAACTATTTAAAATATAATAAATGTTACATACAATATTTCAAGAAAAATGATTTTAAATATAATAATATGACATGTAATAAAAATTAATATTTCAAGAAAAAGATTTTAAAATAATAATATTACCAAAAATGTACTAACATACTAGTAGTATATCACAAAAGTTGTAGGAAATATTAAAAATATGCAAATAACAGGATTACTTCTATTATATTCTAAAATATATTTTTCTCTTTCTCTATTTTGGTTCATCAGTTTATGTTGTTCATTATATTCCACAAATGAATGAGATCATGCAATATTTATTTTTCTTCACTGATTTATTTCACTTAGCATAATGCTTTCTAGGTCCATCCAAGCTGTTGCAAATGGTAAGAGTTCCTTCTTTTTATAACAGTGAAGTATTCCATTGAATAGATGTACCACAATTTTCTAATCTACTCATCTGCTGATGGGCACTTAGGCTGTTTCCAGATCTTAGCTATTGTAAATTGTGCTGCTATGAACATAGGTGAGGATATATCTTTTCTGATTGGTGTTTCTGATTTCTTGGGATATATTCCTAGAAGTAGAATTGCTGGGTCAAATGGGAGACCCTTTATTAATTTTTTGAGGAAACTCCATACTGTTTTTCACAGTAGCTTCACCAGTCTGCATTCCCACCAGCAGTGCAAGAGGGTTCCTTTTTCTCTGCATCCTTGACAGCACTTGTCATTTGTTGATGACAGCCATTCTGACAGGTGTGAAATAGTACCTCATTGTCATTTTGATTTGCATCACTCCGATGATTGGTGACTTTGGGCATGTTTTCATATGTCTCTTGGCCTTCTGTATGCCCTCTTTCAAAAAGTGTCTATTGAGGTCCTTTGCCATTTTTTTTTTATTGGATTGTTTATCTTCCTTTTGTTAAATTATATGAGTTCCCTGTAAATTTTGGAGATTAAACCCTTATTGGAGATAACATTGGCAAATATGTTCTCCCATGCAGTGGGCTTTCTTGTTGATTGTTTCTTTTGTTATGCAGAAGCTTTTTATTTTGATGTAGTCTCATTTGTTTATTTTCTCCTTAGCTTCCATTGCCCTGGGAGGTGTACCAGTAAAAATATTGCTACAACAAATATCTGTTATTTTGCTGCCTGTGAATTCTTCTAAGATTTTTATGGTTTCCCATTTACATTTAAGTCCTTTATTGATTTTGAGTTTATTTTTGTGTATGGTGTAAGTTGATGGTCTAGTTTCATTTTCTTTGCATGTATCTGTCCAATTTTCCCAACACCATTTATTGAAGAGACTGTCTTGACTCCATTGGATGCTCTTGACTCCTTTGTCAAATATTAATTGTGCAAAGTGGCTTGGGTCAAATTCTGGGTTCTCTGTTCTGTTCCATTTAGACCATTTTCTTTTAATCCCAAAGGAGAGTTTAAAGGGATTATTTAGATTTGAGAAACAGGACCTTAAGACTTAATTTGGCAACTCTAATATTGTTTGGGGAGTCTGTGGCATGAAGGTGGTGGTTGAGGCCATAGATGTGGATGAGTTTGTTCAAGGAAAGAAGATTCAACAAAGAGGTTAAGGGGCTTAGGATGGAATCCAACATTTAAGAGAAGTATAGAGGAAGACCAGCCAATAGGAAGGACAAGAGGAATAGTCAAGGTCAAGGATCAAAGTCAAGAGTCAAGTCATCCAGAGCAGGATGGTGTATGGTTATCCAGGAGAGAGGGGCCATCAGGGTCAGATGATATAAAGCTGTGACATCTTGTCCTGTAAGAAAGGATAGAAGGAAGGAAAGATGAGCAAAAAGGCTAATACATTAGAAAGGGGAGAGAAAGTAAAGTTAAGGAAGGTCATGCCAGTACCTGTATAAAAGAAATTTAATGTGTGGGTTTTTTTTTTTTTTTTTTTAAAATCATTGGCTCATTCCTTCCTTCCCAAAGTATTCCATTAAGAGTTCCTCTCACATGGTGCTTAAGCAAGATCTCTTCAACCCAAGGGTAACCCAACCACAGACCCTGATAACATTGTGACACCTTGACACCAGCTCTCACAGTGCCCTGTTGTGTGGGTTTTCACTCCCTGATGACCATCTCCAAAATTTTCTGAAAAACAAACTGCGTAGGTTCACCTGTTGTCTATTGTCTTAAATAGAGTTAATTTCTATACAAGTTTGGGTTCAAGTATTTCTGGCTGCCTCCCACAGTGGAGCATCCTGGGACAGGTAGCATGTGTACACTCAGATCACTATTTTTATTGAGAACTCTGTGCTAAGGCCAATTATCATGAGTGCTAAAGTGGTCAAAGGTGGCAAATTTAGGATAAACACTGTCTAAAATAAGATTCCTATGAGACATTCAAGAACTGTGCTTTCTGGGTGCTTACCTCCCTGGAAGGTCTTCCTTGTTCTTCAGTACTCTATTGCTTACCAGAACCTTCCTGCTTTATTTATGTGATTGTTAGTTTAATATTTTGTATTTGGAAAATATATGAAATTCATATCAATGTAGTAGGATCTTAGCATCCTACATCCCTCATTTCATGGAGGAAAAGGCTAAGGTTCAGAGAGAACCGAGTTGTTTAAATTTATAGGTCTAGGATTTGAACTCATGTCTTTTAGTTCCTAATGCTCCTTGCATATTTCATCTTCATCATGCAATAGGGGTAGTTCATTATAGAAATATAAAAGGAAAGAATGGCAGCCTCTCTCCTTTCCCATAATTCACCAGATTTGTATATCTTTCTTGCTCCCAATAATTCAGGATACAATTGACTTTATCTCTTTGGGAAAGGATACCCAAAGCTCACTTTGTTCGCTACAAACAACTTAATCCGCTGAATGTTATCTATTTACAATGTGCTTCTTAGAGTTTAAAAATTTGTGAACAAAGCTTCTCCCCTCCTCAAAGTTAGAGATATGCCAATAAGCCAACAATCTTGGAGACATCTGATTTAAATTTAAACCAAATAATAAAATATTGATATAAAATATTTTTTCCTGGAAGCAGGCATTTAGTGAAGGTGGAAGAGATTATGGTAGTGGCTCATTGTTGGGTATTTTGCATACTCTAAGTTTATAACAACACTGGTATTGTTCCATTTTACTTCCAGCAGACTGGATCACAAAGAAGTTAAATAATTAACCCAGCCCTTACAGTTAATTGTCAGTGCTGGATTTCAGATCTTGGTGTATCTGGCTTCAGTGCCTCTGCTCTTTCTACTTTCAAGTTAGTGGTTCTCTAACTTGACATAAATTTTTTTTTGAGAAAGTTGTTTAAAAGGAAGATTGCATGCAATCTATGCATTTTAATTCAGCAAGACTGAAGTAGGGTCAAGAATCTATATATATTTTTTTAAAAAGTGTGGTTAGTGATCCTGTGTATGGCTGGTTGGGAAACACTGGAGGGGAAAACAAAGCGGGCAATGGGCATAAATGGCAGATCCCCACTTGGACAGCTTGGGGGTAGGCCAGCTGCCCTTCAGATGCTCACTGTCTCTCTAGACATGGCTGGGGTCCTCCTACTCCGAAGGGGGAAGTCTCCATAAGCTCTGCTAGAGGAACTTGTAGAGAAGGCTTCTCAGCATGAAAATCCAAAGTTGGTCCAGAAGTTTTCCTAATAATGTTTTCCTCTAAGGAAGGACTACTCACAAACACATTCTAAGCCCACACTCTAAGCCTGGAGATGAGATCTGCCTTGTCTCTGTGTTCTTCATGCTTGGCACAGGTGACTGGCTCATTGTGAATGCTCGGTATTCATGGAGTTATAAATGGTGGTGGGCATGCTAGTAGTCAGATTTGGCAGGTTAGGACTGAGGACTTATATTTTTAACTATCTCCTATTTAGAGGCTACACATTCTTTTTGGGGGCCAGCCCTCTGGCATGTAGCTCTGAGGGGGATATATCTGAGAGAACAGATGTAGCCATTTTTTCAAGGTACACAGTGATGAAAGTGTGTGATAGCTTTTTTCCTTCTCAATATTTTATAAGTTGAATCTGATTTATTTGTGAGAAAGTACTATGGAGATTAAATTTCTAACCCAGTTAGCCTGTAATTATTTCTTTACTTGAGCCAATTACTAATATTTCAGGTAGCTCCCTCCCAATTCAAAGTCAGCACGAATATCATTAACTTGCCTTCTATATTTCTTTCAGATCATTAGCATGAAATAAATGATCAGGAGATTCCAAAAGCCCAAATCTTAATAAAAAAAATCTGGTTTCCTGGTTCAGAGACAGCATCACATGTTCCAGGGATTAATTGCCCATGCCTACAAATCTCAAGAGCTCAAGTGAAGACCTCTGATGATTTTCAATAATGTGCTTTCACAGTTTATAGAACTCCATGCCTGCCCCTGCTTCAAGCTGTCCTCTGCATATAAAGTAAAGCATACATTCTGAGGAGATACATGATAACTTACCAACCTGATATTCAAAACTTTATTATTTACATGAGTTCCAAGTCCTTTTCCTAGTCTATATTGTCCAGAAAACTGAAAATGGTCCAGGCACAAATTAGTGAAAGAAGTGGATGGGAGACAGCTGGAAGTTCTAGTAGCTCAGGGAACTGGCAAGGCCATGTTCTCCCTAAAGGAGCAGGTATTTATGTTTTAGCAAAATGGGAGCTCCAAGGAGACTGAACATCTGCTTCTTTCCTTCCCTCCCAATCCCTTCCCCACCCGTCCTACCTCTCCCCTCCTCTTCTCTTCCTTTCTCCTTTCTTCCCTCCCACCTTCATTTCTTCTTTCCATCTTTCTGAATCCTCCCTCTCACTTCTATTTTCCTTCCAGAAACACTTTTTAGGCTCTTGAGAATATGAAGAAAATGTCATGGTTTTTGCATTTTAGGAGCTTAAGACTCAGTAGAACTCATATTTTAAAAAGTGGAACTGTGAATGGAGTGCAAGTTTTCTGGGACATCATTTTTGGATCCATGATGGTTTGTAAAACCTGGTAGCTGCTCTGATGCGGAATCAAGTGAGAGGAAGTGTTCGAATGCTCCTCTCCTGTATCAAATGCCCTCTCCTGTCAGTCCTCTCTTTTATCCAAGTATTTTCTAATTTAGTTCAGAATTGATTTGGGAATTGGGGAATGTGGCAGAGGGGAGAGAGCTTTGAAAGGTTTCATTTCAGAGTCACTTTTCATTGGGAAGATTGTATAGTGATCGCTCTATAGTCAAGTCAGCTACAACTCTGAGAGGTCATGGGTTTGAGGATATATAGCCACTGCTTCTATAACTTGGCTACTGGTAGCTGATGGTGACAAGGAAAGAGGTATTAGGGAAATGAAGTATTTATAATGAAGGAAACCCTATGACATTTCTAATAAATATCCAGATTAGTAAAATATTCAGTAAACCATCTGCTCCATTTGGTCATTTGTTTACTCCTTTATTCATTTATTCACTCATCATTGTGATGGACACTGGATTAGGAGCTGGAGGTCCTGCTGGGGTTGGCAAGAGAGAAAATGACACTTTCAAGCACTGTATCTGAATGTCTTGGCATTATGAAGAAAAGGACCTGGGATTGCATATGTCTAGTAGAGTAGATGGCTCTAGGCATTTAACTCTGTTGAACTACTTTCCCAAATCATTCTACCACCATCTCAGAGCTGTAAAATATGTTATGAAGTTAAAAGAGAAGAGTCAGAGAAGAAACTATTAAAATGTAGAACATTTTAGCTGAAAAAACTTGGCAATAAAAGAAAACCCAAATTTTCATCTTGGGACCACTTTGTCTCAAAGGAGGTTAACACAATCTTAAAAATAGCAGGAGCTTCAAAGCAAGTGGTCACTTATATTAAAGGCTAAGAGAAGCTTAAATTCACATTGTTTAGTGGTTTTTAAAACTTCAGCTAAAAGACATTAATTTGGAATAGGGAAAAAGAAATGTTCCTCAACTCCAGTCAACCCCAAGCGAGAAAGGGCTTCTGCTCCCATCTTCCATGCAAGTGAGTTTCCATTGGGTTACCAAGCATGGACAATTTCAGCCTGAAATGATTACTTTCTGGAAATTTTCATTGAGTGGAAACAGTCATATAGAGGTGTGGATCTTGCTACCTTGATCAATAACTTTAGCTAGTTAAGATTCCTGCCAAGGAGAAGCAAGGCTGATCAAATTTCATAGACCTAACAAACCACTGGAAACTTCTTGCACACGTGTGTTCAAGAACCACTTTTTATGATTTATAGTAGTCTGAAAACTCATTGGAATACAAATAATAGCTAACACTTATTTTTCATTTATTATCCTGGCCACTATGACAAGTACGTTATATACAATGACTCATTTAATCCTAATGACAGCACTACTTTACAGATGAGAACATTGAGGCGCAAAAAGGCTAAATTGCAGAGTAGGATCAATGTGTCATTCACCCAGAAAATGAGCCAAGCTGAATATGTGTGAATAAATGTGAACATTCCTACATACTTCCTTGTTCTTTGGTTTTATTTATCAAGGTTATTGTGTTTTCTCTGTGTTCAATGGATATTGGTAACTTCTTAGTCCTTTGAAGAAAAGTCAAAATTTGAATTCAGAAAAAAAAAATTTGAAATCCACAAAATGAATTCAAGAAGCTAAAAGAAAATCTAACTTCACAAATAGGATAACAGCTTGGAAAAAAAGCCATTGCTTTCATTGAGTTTGTTCTTGAGTAGACTTTTCTTTCTCTCCAAGCACCTGTCTTCTCAGATAAAAGGTAGCAAGATGCAACCAATTGATTCATTGTGAGTGATACCATATATATATATATATATATATATATATATATATATATATATATATATATATAATTGATTTCACACAGAGAGGAATTGAGAGGGATAGAGAGTTAGAAATGTCGATGAGAGAGAAACATTGACCAGCTGCCTCTTGCACACTCCCTACAGGGGATGTGCCCGCAACCAAGGTACATGCCCTTGACCAGAATCGAACCCGGGACCTTTCAGTCCGCAGGCCAACGCCCTATCCACTGAGCCAAATCTGTCTCAGCAGTGAGTGATACCTTTACCTACTCTTATAAGTTTTCAGCAATTCCCTTCTGTGCTGGACACATAAATATAATTTTCTCTTTAAAATGTTTGTCCTTCTCCTACTTGGTTTCTCATTCCTCATACCTGATGACCCTAGTATCACTTCTCTTCTGTGTTGAGGATGGTTTCTGGGCTGTTTGTTGAACATGTTGTTCAATCTATCCTCAGTGGATGCCTTAGCTCTGAGTTTCCCTTATGTCCTCCTCACATCCATGTTATGGACAGCTCTTCTGAATGACTTCAGATTAAGCTGTTAATCATTACACCACATTGATGAACCAATTCTGTCCACAGGTGTTTCTGTCAGAATGCCCTCAGAGCCCGGCCATGCAGGAGAAAGTTTGTGAAGCGTCTTTGGTTACAACTTCTCTGAGGCTCAAAGAAGGCACTTTGTAAACAGCAAAGCATTCATTAAATGGCAGGAGAGTGTCAGGGTCTATTCTACACTTATGGGTGAGTGCTTTCTTAGTTGCGGTTGCCTACCCCCAGTTAACCATCATCCCCAGAAATGTGCCTGAAATACAGGCTCCTTGACATGCTTTGAAGCTTAGGGAACGTGTGTCAGAAGCCAGCATTAAGCGGTATCAGCTGGACAAGCACATTTCAGTGATTAAGGCTGTTGGAAATTACTATGTTATGTTTCATTTTAAACTCCTCACTTTAAAATGAAGCAAAGTCACGATAGAGAATTGGATTGATTTGCCCTTGGCCACTGCATCAAGCAGTGGTGTAAACGGAAGGAGAATAATTGTATGTGTTAAAGGCCATCAGCATTTGCCAAACCATGGTCTTTAAAAAAAAATATACACACACACACACACACACACACACACACACGTGTGTGTGTGTGTGTGTGTGTGTTGCACGTGTGTGTGTGTACGTGTGTATGTATTGCACAAAGAGTTGGCATTATAAAAAGGATCTTGTAAGTACCATAGTCTTTTATCCAGAATGTTATTAGGAACTTTTTTTGTTGTTGTTAAAAATTAAGATGCCTTAGAAACCACATAAAAATTTAAAAGGCTCTACCTTTCCACATAGCCTTTTCAAGGGCAACTCAGGAGAGGCGGTAGTATTCTCAAACAGTTGGAGAGCCCTACAGAGGAACACTTCTCTGCCAATTTGTCCCAATATTGGCCCAGGGCAGCCGTTTACCACCTTGTTTTTAGTTATTTCAGCTGCAGTTAGGCGTGTTCCTTCAAACACACCTGGGCTGTTTTAAGGCACAACACGAAGTGTTCCTGTGAGCTGCGCTCTGTGGGCTCGGCGGACCTGTGTGCACCTCTGTCAGAACTCACGGAGCTCTCCTGAAACTCTGGTTACTGTGTGAATTCTCTTCTAGACTGTGAAGTACAGGATCAGCCTCATAGCTATTCCTCAGCGCAGTTCTCTTTGTTCAACTCAACTTAGCATAAATACAGCCACTTCATTTTGCAGGCCTCAAGTAATCTGGCCTCCTGTTCCTATTTTTACTTGCTTTTTCTTATCTGCTAACATAGGGAGTCTTCTAAATTTTTCCCGAGTGTACCTTTTTATACTCAAGAGACATTTTTGCCATTCTAGGGTGCTGTTATTTTCAATTAACAATAAATGTTTACCGTATTCTTCTTCATGGAAAAATAAGACATCCCCTGAAAATAAGACCTAGCACATCTTTGGGAGCAAAACTTAATATAAAACACTGTCTTATTTTTGGGGAAACAGGGTATTTACTAAATGGCCTCCTCAATGCCCAGGTTTATGCTGTCACCAGTAGAATAGCCTGGCATCTATTGTCCTGAAAACTCACTGAGAACATTTAGATAATTTTGATAGATAAAAATTCAGCACCCATTTGTATTTATTTGATTACTGTTGAGTGTTGTTTCATGCTACCTAGCTATTTTGCCCTCTTCTCTCTCTTCCTTCTCTTTATCCTCCTCCACCTTTCTCATGAATCTTCTTCTTACCTGAATTGCCTTTTCACACTTTTAGTTCATTTATTCTGGTGTTTTATTATTGGTTTACAAAAGATCTTTATTTATTAAGAATATTAGTCTTTGTATTAAATACTTAAAATGTATTAGTAGATGGATTTCCCTGGGACTGGCGGGAAGAAAGGGGAAAAGTTTTCTAAGCAAAATAAATGGGAGCAGCAGTGATTCTGAGGTGGAAGAGATGATGCTTGCTGAGGAAAAAACATCATGCTGTGGTGAGCCTCAGCAGAGCACTAGAAGTAGGTACAAGAGGATCAGAATGAATGTGGATACAGAGGGTCTGAGGCCAGGCTCAGAACTCTGATCAGAAACTCTGAAATATCCCTGAGCAAAGTTAAAAAGTGTGCGTGCCTGCGTGCCTGCGTGTGTGGAAAGTTGACTGAAAGCCAACAAACTATTATTCTTATTATAATCTTAACTTCTTTTAGCTATGGGTGTAGAAAAGTTTTCTGGGGTAAAATTTTCAGAAATGGCAATAAGATTAGAGACCATAGTCCTTGTTTCTCTCTCAGTATTGGGAACATGAATTATTAAAGAATTCTGATTAATAATAATATTCAGTTGGTTGAGGCATCATTTGGTCAGCAGCAGCTTTCTTGATTTCATGATGTTTATGACTGTGGGAACATCTTAAGATAGTTCCAATTCCTAGGGAGAGAGTGGGGGACAAATAAAACACAGACACACACAGTGATTTTAATACTCCAGTTAACGACGTTTCGTAGGACAGAATGGTTCTCAAAAAGAAATGACAGATTTGATTGGGGACCAGATAAGACTAGAAAGGCTTCTGTTGGTAGGCGATCCTGAAGCACCACAATTCTTTCACCTTTGTCATCAGAGGTCCCACTCCAGGGGACACGAGGTCCTGGAGTGTGATGTTTCTTCTGCATTAGACTCAGCTCATATCCTGCCCCAATGCCTGTCTGTGACTTTTTCTTATGAGGCAAAGTTTAGAGTTTTGAAAAGTAAAGGGTTTCAGAAGGCTCTGACCTTTCACGTAAGCCCAATCTGTTTCAGAGTCTATGCTAGCCCTGAGAGGCTCTAGAATACTGAGTGTGTTACTCAACCTCTCTGGACTCGAATCACCTCTCCTGTCTCATCATTCTAATCATACTGCATGCTTTCAAAGGGTCCCACCCAAACTCATATGTTGAAGCCTTAACCCTAGAACTTCAGAATGTGACCTTATTTGGAAATAGGGTGGATGTAGATGTAATTAGTTAAGAGTGGTCCCCTTCCAAGGACTAGAGTCCTTTTAAAGGGAAACTTTGGACACAGAGAAGCGATCACAGGGGGACACCGTGGGAAGACTGGGGTTGTGCTGCCACAAGCCAAGGAACCACCAGAAGCCTAGGCGAGGGTGGACAGGTCCTCCCCTAGCGCCTGCAGAGGGAGCCAGCCCAGACCAAGGTGTCTGGGCCTTCTGCCTCCAGGCCATGAAAGAATACATTCTGTTGTGTTAGTGACTGCTCTATGGTACTTTGTTAGACGGCCCTAGGATAAGGTGACCAGACATCCTGCTTTTGGCGGGACAGTCCCGATTTTGAACAATTTGTCCCGCGTCCTGTGGCATCTTAAAATCGGGACAAATTGTTCAAAATCGGGACTGCCCCACCAAAAGCGGCACATCTCATCACCTTACCCTAGGATACTAATCAGTATACTTACCTAGGAAGGCTTAGGGAACACTGAATAGAGTAGGCCATGCCTGAGTGAGGTCCTGGCTCCCGCGGGCAGCCTATTCTTGGCTGTCCTCTCCTGTCCTTCGGCAGGTGTAGTGGGGCTGGGACAAAAGCATTGCTCTCACTTTTGCCTCCTCAGCTACTGAAATACAAAATGTCCAAAAACAAACACAAAAGGTCACTCGCATGAGAATGCCCCTCTTTGCCCAAGTTACCAGGCAAACATCTTATTGTTTATTTTCCACTCTTCTCTCTCACTCCTAGGGATGCGAGTCCCCAGAACCCCAAAAGAGGCCTCTTGGAAAGCACTCCACGATTTGTGGCAGGGAAGGTCAGATTGCTTGGAAATGACTAATGATTAGTTTACAGTGCTTGTAGCGCAGGTTCCAAAACAATGGAATGAATCTTTAAAGGGAGAAATTAAAAGGTAGTTTGCTCCTGAGGGAGCTGTGCGGGTTGGCACATTAGGCTGATGAGCGCTCATTGGGACAGACAGCAGAAGCCCAGATGCCTCATTGTTTAATCAGCGCGGGAGATATCAAGTTGATTCATCCGCGCTCTCCTCTGACAGAGCTCTCGGCGCCACTGTCCTGGAGCCCTTTCCATTCCCCAGGATGCCATGGCTCTGCAGGGCACAGGGGCTGCTGGCTCTCCAGCTGGGCTGTGGGCAGGGATGAGGCCCCTTTGCCTTGGGCATCCCTCTACTTCGGGGTGCTGTTGTCATTTGGTTTGTTGCGAACACGACCCCACAGGGCAGCAACCCTGGAGGGCTCTTGCAGTAGGGATGGGCTTTTCCTTCCCTCCTACGTCTGCAGAGCCATCCACGTTTTTTGTGCCCGAAGCTCCAGTCTAAGGGCGCGTGGGGGAGGCCCTCATAATGTGCACATACTGGCAGTTTGGACAACTTCTGGGGGCCCTGCATCCCACATCTGCAAATGTGGCCACTGAGTTCCTGCCGCTGTGTTTTTCCTGAGGGCGGCACACCTGGAGGAGTAGAAAGGGCTTCTAGTGGCTGGTTTCATTTTGACCATCCTCAAGTAGGGCGTTCCCAGACAGAGCCTGGTCCCTTGGGGTGAAGGCAATTAAACAAACCTACACTACTTTTGTCACTTGGCCCTTAGTGTTCTAGGTCCAATCAAGACCATGTGTTTCCAATTAAAAAAAAATTATTTAAAAGTATTATATATATTTTGCCTGGCCCGTGTGGCTCAGTGGTTGATCATTGATCCATGAAGAAGGAGATCACAGTTTGATTTCCAGTTGGGGCACAGGCCCAGATTGGGGACTTGATCCCCAATGGATGGCTTGCAAGAGGCAGCCGATCCATGATTCTCTCTCATTATTGAAATTTCACTCTCCCCTCTCCATTCCTTTCTCTGAAATCAATAAAAACATTCTTAGAAAAACAGTTACGCTCATTTATCCATTTTATTTACTAGTACATGGAAGAAAACCGTTACGAGGCAGTGAGGGTTGGTGGATTCAGGGGAGTCCATTAGAGTTAATCTCGAGGAAAGTGCCTTCCATCTGTGTGTCCTGGTGGTGGCTCCGAAGCAGATGTGAACCTCAGGCCTGCACAGGACTCTCATTCCTCTCACATGTGATTGTGCGTTTGTATGAGGCTTGGCTAACCAGGAAAGGAGTGTATTTGTGTGTGTGTTGTAAATAATTGAGCTGAGGAGTAAACCTGTCCAGGAGGGGAACAGTAAGTTGTGCGAATGACTGATATTCTTACTTTTAATCAAGATGCCCTTGGCGATTAGAAATTTGATGAAACTTTCTGGCATTTTTAATTCCATGATTTGGAATTGTGCAGTACATTTCTTGGTCCTCGGTCTCCATTTTCACAGTCTGACATTTCACTGTCTCCTAATTTTAGAATCTTGAAGTGCTTTTAAAGTGATAGCTTTGACAACTTTGAAATCTTCTTCTTTTTTAAATTTTTAATATATTTTATTGATTTTTACAGAGAGGAAGGGAGAGAGATAAAGAGCTAGAAACATCGATGAGAGAGAAAAATCGACCAGCTGCCTCCTGCACACCCCCAACCGGGGATGTGCCCGAAACTAACTTACATGCCCCTGACCAGAATCGAACCCCGGACCCTTTAGTCCACAGACCGACGCTCTACCACTGAGCCAAACCGGTTTCGGCTGAAATCTTATTCTAAGGGCAGCAAAGAAAGTTAGCATGTACATATTAGCATGATTTTTAATAGTCTTTAAGAGAAATAAAGCTTGCTATTTTGAAAAGTCAACATTAAATAAGGAACATGTATCAGTATTATTGAAGAAAATACTTTTTTTTTGTTCATTTTTAACTTGTAACAAATAATCTTGGTGACTATAATATTATAATAGGTAGTAAAATTTATATTAAGAATTTTACTATTGCTTCCCTCCCTCCCTTCCTTCCCCTTTTCCCTTCCTCCCTTCCTCCCTCTCAACTCTCTCTCCCACTTTCCTTTGTGAGCTGTGGCCTTTGGTTTTGCCATGGGGTTCCCCTTTCCCCTCTGTTACGTGTTGTAACAGAGTAGCAGGACGCGGGTGCTCTGTGGGTTCTGTCTTCCTGGAAACACAACTGTCCCGGAAGCCGGGCGCGCTGGAGCCTGAGGCTCTCAGGAGCCAATGGCCTTTCCGTTGGACGGTCTTGTCTTCGGAGCAGGTATCACTGCATATCTTGGAGACAAGCCACTTCAGAATAGAAAAGATTGTGGTTTTCCTCAGAAGGAAGGAGCCCTGTCCTGCCTTCAGGGAAAACATATTTTCCAAAGAATATCGGAGACGCCGGCTGACCGCTGTGAGTTCACAGGTCGTCTTCTGGTGTGTGTGATACCTGAGACATGAGCCGGCTCTCCAGTTTTTCCAGAGACACACTATGGAATCGGATGCCGGACCAGATCTCCGTGTCCGAGTTCATCGCCGAGACCACCGAGGACTACAACTCGCCCACTACTTCCAGCTTCACTGCGCGGCTGCACGACTGCAGGAACACCGTGGCGCTGCTGGAGGAGGCGCTAGACTTTACAGAAGGTGAGGAAGTCTGTGAAAGCCATCTACAACTCTGGTCAAGACCATGTACAAAATGAAGAAAACTATGCCCAAGTTCTGGACAAGTTCGGGAGTAATTTTTTAAGTGGAGGCAACCCGGATCTTGGCACTGCTTTCGTCCAATTTTCCACGCTCACAAAGGAGCTGTCCACCCTGCTGAAAACTCTGCTCCAGGGGCTGAGCCAGAACGTGATCTTCACCTTGGACTCCCTGCTGAACGGAGATCTCAAGGGAGTCCAAGGAGATCTCAAGAAGCCATTCGACAAAGCTTGGAAAGATTATGAGTCAAAGTTCACGAAAATTGAGAACGAGAAGAGAGAGCATGCGAAGCAGCACGGGATGATGCGCATGGAGATCACGGGGGCGGAGATCACGGAGCAGACGGAGAAGGAGCGGCGCCTCTTCCAGCTGCAGATGTGCGAATATCTCATCAAAGTCAACAAGATCAAGACCAAAAAGGGCATGGACCTGCTTCAGAATCTCATCAAGTACTACCACGCCCAGTGCAATTTCTTTCAAGATGGCTTGAAAACGGCTGACAAATTGAAACAGTACATTGAAAACCTGGCTGCTGATTTATATAACACAAAAGAGACTCAGGATGAAGAAAAGAAACAGCTGACCGCCCTCAGGGACTTAATAAAGTCCTCTCTCCAGCTGGATCAGAAAGAAGATCCCCAGAGCCGCCAGGGGGGGTACAGCATGCACCAGCTCCAGGGCAACAAGGAGTATGGCAGCGAGAAGAAGGGGAACCTGCTGAAGAAAAGTGACGGGATCCACAAAGTGTGCCGGAGGAGGAAGTGCGCGGTCAAGGACGGGATGCTGACCATCTCCCACGCCAGGGCTAACAGGCAACCAGCCAAGTTGAACCTCCTCACCTGCCAGGTGAAGCCGAATGCCAAGGACAAGAAGTCTTTTGACCTTATCTCACCTAAAAGGTCGTATCACTTCCAGGCAGAAGAGGAGCAGGATTACGTAGCATGGATCTCAGTGCTGACAAACAGCAAAGAGGAGGCCCTGACCTTGGCCTTCCGTGGGGAGCAGAGCACGGGCGAGAACAGCATCGAGGACCTGACCAAAGCCGTCATCGAGGACGTCCAGCGGCTGCCTGGCAACGACGTCTGCTGTGACTGCGGCTCCTCAAAACCCACCTGGCTTTCTACCAACTTGGGTATTTTGACATGCATTGAATGTTCCGGAATACACAGGGAAATGGGGGTCCATATTTCCCGCATTCAGTCTCTGGAACTAGACAAGCTGGGAACTTCTGAACTCTTGCTGGCCAAGACCATTGGGAACAACAGTTTCAATAACATCATGGAAGGAAATGTACCCAGCTCCTCACCGAAGCCTACCCCGATGAGCGACACGACTGCGCGGAAGGAGTACATCAAGGCGAAGTACGTGGATCATCAGTTTTCGAGGAAGACCTGTTCCTCTCCGTCGGCTAAGCTGGAAGAACTGATGGAGGCCGTGCGGTCCCGGACCTGCTTGCACTGGTGCAGGTCTATGCGGAAGGCGTGGAGCTCATGGAGCCGCTGCTGGCACCCGGGCAGGAGCTGGGGAGACCGCCCTTCATCTTGCAGTCCGAACTGCAGACCAGACATCTCTCCATGTGGTTAACTTCCTTGTCCAAAACTGTGGGAACCTGGACAAGCAGACGGCCCTGGGGAACACAGCCCTGCACTACTGCAGCATGTTCGAGAAGCCCGAGTGCCTGAAGCTGCTGCTCCGGAGGAAGCTCACCGTGGACGTGGTGAACCAGGCTGGAGAGACTGCCCTGGACATAGCCAAGAGACTGAAAGCCACCCAGTGTGAAGACCTGCTTTCCCAGGCCAAGTCCGGGAAGCTCAACCCGCGCGTGCACGTTGAGTACGGTTGGAACCTGCGCCAGGAGGAGATGGACAAGGGCGAGGAAGACCTGGAGGACAAGACCAGCCCCATCAAGAAGGAGCACTCGCCACGCCCCCAGAGCTTCTGCCACCCCTCCGGCATCTCCCCCCAGGACAAGCTGGCACAGCCAGGGTTCTGCACCCCACGGGACAAGCAGCGGCTCTCCTACAGCGCTTTCCCCAAGCAGATCGTCACCTCCGCGAGCACGGACTCGTCCACGTCACCCACCTCGGGGGCACCTCCGCTGCCTCCTGGAAACGCTGGCAAAGGTCCCCCCGGCCCGCCTTCCATGCTCCCGCTCAGCATGCAGTCCTCCAACAGTGGCAGCTGCACCTCCACCTGGCCCAAGAAGCGGCCCCGCCGCAGTCCCCAGGGCACAAGAGAACCCTGTCGGACCCTCCCAGCCCTCTACCTCAAGGGCCCTCCAACGAAGGCGCGGTTACCTGGGGTAACGACATGGGTCCATCCTCCTCCAGTAAGACCACAAACAAGTTTGAGGAGCTGTCTCAGCAGGCAAGCACCGGTTCGGCGAAGTCTGCCCTTGGCCCGCGAGTTCTGCCTAAACTACCTCAGAAAGTGGCCCTCCGGAAGCCTGAGACCAGCCACCATCTCTCCCTGGACCAGGCCAGCATCCCGCCCGAAGGCGCCCAGAAACCGGCACCGCTGGCAGACCTGCCCCAGAAGCCCCCCGGAGACCTGCCCCCGAAGCCCACCGACCTGGTGCCCAGGCCCCAGATCGGAGACCTGCCGCCTAAGCCGGGAGAACTGCCGCCCAAGCCTCAGCTGGGCGACCTGCCCCCCAAACCACACATGAAGGACCTGCCCCCCAAGCCTCAGCTGGCGGACCTGCTGGCCAAGGCCCCGCCCGCCAACTGCTACCCCAAGGCGCACTCGCTGGACCTCTCCCAGCACGTGCTGGCCCTGGACGCCCTCCAGAAGCAGGCCTCCGAGGATGCCCACGACCTGACGCCCACCCGGCCCGAGATGCCCGTGCCGCTGCCCTGGAAGATCAACACGGGGAAGAACAAGGTGCAGCGTGTGAAGACCATCTATGACTGCAAGGCAGACAGCGATGACGAGCTGACCTTCCCGGGGGGCGAGGTGATCATCGTCACTGGGGAACAGGAGCAGGAGTGGTGGATCGGCCACATCGAGGGAGAGCCTGAAAGGAAAGGGGTGTTTCCTGTGTCCTTCGTCCAAATCCTGACCGACTAGCAAGGAGGAGCCCCCGGCGCCCGTGCCCACGTGTACACAGCTGCGGTTACAGAACGGACCGCCGGCCGCTCCGCGGTGTGTCTTCTAAATAAACGTCCTGTTATCTTAAAAAAAAAATCCAAAAGGACAATCTGCTTAGTGAGGGTTGTAAGAGAGCCACCTGCCTGTAACTTAGAGAAGATAGAGAGAGAGAGAGGATTTTACATAACAGAATTTCCCCATAGTGAAGGCATTAATTTAATTTCCTCACAGTGAAGGCATTAATTGAATTTTGGGAACAGCTCTTGGAAAAGAACTGTGAGATTTCTCTATTAGGAAGCATTGGCCTCTGCCGCCTGGGGGGCGAGGGTGGGGGGTTGTGTGTGGCCCTACCTTGAGATCAGGCACAGGGTTCCAAATAGCCACTTTGGTGCTAAGTTTCTAAGGTCCTGTGAGTAAGTAGAGAAGACCATTCTGTTTATTCCCACCCCTGGGTATTGATGTGAGTATATGTAAATGCATACATTGGATTACGTAAAACCAAATTATCTCCCCTTTCAGAGGACCAATCAGCCTCTGGCTTTTTTTTTTTTTTTTTTTTTTTTTTTTTTTTTAACACCTAGGTAGGATAGAAATTGAGGGGGAGGGGAAAACTTAAGAATACTTGGGGAGCTGAGCTTCTCTGCAGCAATGCAGCTCCAGACATAGGTCACAGGTAGAGCTGACGATCAATAAGACCACAGAAGTGTAGGAGAGGTCTCCAGAGGAACACACTTTTCAAATTCTTCACAAGAACGTGAGCACAGCTATGAGACATCCACAGCCTCTGGGACCCGTACAAAGGGGTCTGAAACGAGATGTTGGCCGCAGGGCCCAGGTTTCACGGCTTGCGCTGCCCCTGCTCTCCTCCTCTCCCATCCTGGGTCCACGGCCATTCTATATTCTTATCTACCTTCCCTCATCCCACATATCCCCTTCCTGGTTTCCTCACTTGAGCTTGTCTTTTCCGCTTTTGTCTTTTCAAAATGTTTTGCTTGTCATTCCCTACCATCCTTTAAATTCCCTCTCTTGAATGTTCTTCTGTGTCTTTTGTATTTCTCTAATTCTAATAACTAAACTGCAGGTCCAGATTTTAAAGCATACATTTTTTTCTGCTTTATCTCCATATGATCAGTTGGGTTTTTCTTACTATCAGCATTTTGGTTGAAATACCTGAAAACTCAGTGAGTTTGCCCTACTCCAAGATATTTCTCTCTCTTTCTCTTTCTTTCTCTCTCCCTTCCTCCCTCCCTCCCTCCTTCCCTCCCTCCCTCCCTCCCTTCCTCCCTTCCTCCCTCTCCCACTCCCTCTCTCTCCCTCTCCCTCTCCTTCTCCTACTCCCTCTTCCTCTCTCCCTTTTTTTCCCTCAAGCTCTTAACCAATCTGGACATAGGAATTTTCTTGCTTGCTGCTTATGTTTTTTTCACTTGGCAAATATTTGTGGAGTCCCTTCTTTATCAGCATCCTAGATACTGGGGATAAAGAGAAGAAAAAGACAGGCTCTGTCCAGAGGGCGCTTGCAGTTGGTACAGACCACGCCATGACACATCTGACACCTTAAATACTAGTGTGATGGCACAGAGCGGGAAGAGGATTGTCTGCTCCTCCCGTACCAGAGAATAGACCACCCAATCAGCAAGCGAAGGAGTGTCAGGAAAAGTGTCACCAAAAAGTTTGAGTTGAACTGAGTTCTGAAGCACAATAAAATGTTCACCAGGCAAAGTTAGCTAGGGCATTCATGGTGGAGGGAATGGTGTAGGCAAAGGCTCAGAAGTATGAAAGATGGTTGACTGTGTGCTTTCAGTTTATGAATCTTGGCAGATCAGATAACTTCCTTTATGCATTTCTTGCCAGCCCTACATGCAGAACACATTTTGAGTGGGTTATCAGCAAAGGTCAAAGCCTGTATGGCTGGCGTGAGGGGCTGTAGGGCTAGGGTAGGGAAGAGTGAGTCATTTGAAAGTTTTGTGTGCTGAGACAAGGCTCTTAGAGGAGTCCTGGGGTTTTTGCAGAGGAGAAAGTGCTTAAAGATACATTATGCAGCCAACGGTGAGCCAGTAAATGGTTTCACTGGGGCCAATACTGGGACATTTTGGCAGCCCTCTTTATAGGCCCTGGGGCTCTCTGGCTATCCAATATCTTTGTGACTCTCCTTACAAATGCCCATGAGGGTTTAGGGTGAAAATATAGACCTTTCATGCACTTTAATGTGATTTCAATTGCATTTTAATTTTTAATAAAACTTTTAATAAAGTTCTGCTTTAATAAAATACACAGGGATCAAAAGATTCCATTTTATAGGAATCCAATATATTTAAAGTACTGGGAGATAGATAGGTTTAAAAGACTGGTACATCTCTTTCAAGTAAATGCAATAAATCGTTCTGTTGGAATGGGAAAAAAGGGAAGGTGCATACATGCATGCATATATCTTCTTACTTTTTCTGTGTAGCCAGTAATTTCACTCTTTGGAAGTAATTGCTGAGCTTTTGGCATCTTTGACTAATACCCTTCTTGTATGATAGCTACACTGTTCCAAGGACAGTGCAGATATCTGAGCCAAACATTGTTTTTTTCTGTTTCATTTGCGAGAAATTGAACTGACAGATATACCTGTCTATTTTAGTTCCAAGAAAATGTCTTGTTAGAAATGTGTGAAAATATATTATATGAAAGTCACTGAAAATGTCTCAGATCCAGCAATAAATTGATTGTGGTTCTTGGACCAGATGTGCACCATGTTTAGAATTTATTGTGCTTCTCCGTATTCTAACGTGGTGCTTAAGTAAATAGAAAGAAGTGCTTGCTTTTCAATGAAACCCCTTATGTGAATGGACGGCATTTTTTTTTTTCTTCCTTTCTACTTAGTGATCAGAAGTTATAGAAATCATGCAAACTGGGGAATTCACTTTCTTCTCACCACTTGTGTGGCTGATGGGACTTAAATCTAAAGGTCTGTCGTTTTGTTCTGACTCCTGAGGTTAAAAGGAAGACTAACCCAGCAAAGACCCACAGAGAAACTTGAGAATGCACTTCTTATCTGATCATAGTATTTAAATCCCCACCTGTGATTTAATGTCTGATAGGACCTGATTTGAACTTGGACTAGTTAAAAAGGTTGTAGAAGACATCTTTTTTTTTTTTTTAACCTCACCTGAGGATATATTTGTATTGATTTTAGAGAGAGAGAAATAGCAATGTGAGAGAGAAACATCGATTGCTTGTCTCACTTCTGTGCCCCAACCAGGAATTGAACCCCAAACCCTGGTATGTGCCCTGACTGGGAATGGACAGGACAATACTTTTGGACAGGACAATACTCCAATCAATGGAGCTGAAGGAGACATATTTTTATTGCATATTGCTTCACTACTCAATTCAGCTTTTACTTAAGGTGTTAGAAACAAGACTTCCCCCCCCCCCTATGTATTCAATAAAATATCTTTCTAAGCATATAAATGATCTATGTATGATTGGTCTGGTTTTTAATGCTGTCTCATTTTCCATTTCAGTTCTAGCAGCACCTGGTATTAAATGGTTAAAGATCTGTCTTATTTCCTTGCCAACTGAGATTGTTTTTTTACCTTTTTATTAATTCTGGGCACTTCAACAGTTGCTACTGCTCATGTTCCACATTTGTGTGGTAGGCATTCCATGAACCAGGGCCCAGTGCAGGACAGTCATACCCTCAGGGAAGCAGTCAGATAGCCCACAAAGAGTAAGAGGCCAAGAGTTCCTTGGGTGAGACCTCCTTTAATACTCCTGGCCACCCTCAGTGTAGCAAGGGGTTTGGGGATGTTTATTTATTTTATGAACAGTGAAACTGGGCCTTATGTAGCTCACAAATTAGGCTCCACAGCCAAGAGCTGCTTGACTTCAGTGTCCACACCCTCCATTCAGTTCACTGTCTGGCTGGTTGGAGAGTCAAAACATGACAATGAGTAGAAGGCTAAACAATGGAATAAAGACTAGTATAGGTGCTAGTATATTAAAATACCACATTGGTTATAGAAGACTCACTGTGCCCACTGGAGGGGCACCTGAGCTATGTTTGAAAGTCTAAAAGGAGGTCAGAAATCACAGGGGCAAAGGCATTTAAGGGATGAGCTTGCGACATAGACAGGTCCATCAGGTGGCCAGGGACAGACCTATGGGACTGGGATGGAATGGGAAAGCAGGGGAAGGTAGGACTGGGGCAGATGACAGAGGATTTGAGATGCAGAATTGTGCTGTTTAGAGGCTTGTGAGAACTGTGTGTGTGTGTGTGTGTGTGTGTGTGTGTGTGTGTGTGTGTGAGAGAGAGAGAGAGAGCGCGCATGCGTGCTCCAGAGAAGGTCTGCAAATGTGAAGAAAAACTGCCATGTAATTAAAAGTTGCATAATTTGGGGACAATATGTTGTTGAATAGTTATATTCTCTTTGTAGTAAGAAAAAGTGTTTTAATAATGAGAATATCACGTTTCTTTTTCCCATCTTGCAGTAAAATAAATTTATCTCTTTGCTGAACTTAAAGTGACTGAGAGTTGCTGGCAAAAATGAACAGATTCTCTTTGAGTTTTAGTGAGGGAAGGAGCAAATAGGGGAGGGAAAATGGGGAGGTAACAGAGGATGGGAGTGCAGACTGCCAGAGTGCCACAGTTTCTCTGGTTTTCTGGAACTAAGAAGCAGATAAAAATATAGAGGAGCTCTACTCTGTTTGGTTCAGTGGATAGAGAATCAGCCTACAGATTGAAGGGTCCTGGGTTTGACTCTTTTTCAAGAGCATATGCCTGGGTGTTGGGCTTGATCCCCAGTAGGGGGTGTGCAGAAGGCAGCCATTCAAAGATTCTCTCTCATCATTGATGTTTCTATCTCTCTTTCATATATATATACACACAGTCAGGTCAGCTATTTGGAGCTCAGAAAAGAACTGGCACTTGGGAGCGGCTTATCTTCTTTCACAGACAGTATATATAACTTTTTAAATGTTTCCAGCAAATATTGTTTGTGCCAAGCACTGCAGCATAAACTGTGAAAACATAAAGTAAAATTCCCCTGGCTGGTGCTGTTACAGTAGAGGTGCTCGACTCTGGGAAGGTGGTGTCTGGATCGCTAGAAGACTTCCTTCTCTCCCAGGCAGATTGAATCCCCACTGATTTTCACCACTGGATGCTATACAGGCTCCTCTACCTGTCTCTGTAGCTCTGGTTTGGGGATTCCTGCATGGTGTCGAGACCTCTCACTCCTGGAGGAGAGGGAGTTTTGCAGCCAGATATCACTCCAGCTTCTTAGCCACCCTTTCCCCGTCTCCTCCCTTCCCAATCTCTATGTGACTTCCTATGTAAATCCTTGGTTATAGTATTTCAGTTCAGCTAACCTTCAGTTGGTTTTTCAGGTTGATTGCTCAATAATTTACCTGTAAATCTGATTTGGATTCAGCAGCTGGTGAGTGTAGCTTCCACTTACTCTGTAACCATCTTGGAGTCTGGTATTTTATTCTTTTATGTCCTTGTAAGTGGAATTGCTTTCTTCATCCCTCCTGATTGTTTGTTATTAGTATACAGGAACAGATGCTTATATATTAATTTTGTATCCTGATACTTTACTAAATTCTTTTATTAACTCTTTGAATCTGCAAATAGTAGCAGTTTTGTTTCTTTTTTATTTAGATTTTTTCATTTTATTTTCTTGTCTTATTGCTGAGATAGGACTTCTAGTACTATATTAAATAATAGTGATGACAGTGGTCATTCTTGTCTTGTCCTGGATTTTAGAGAAAAATGCTTTCAACTTTTACCATTGAGTATGATATTAGCTGTGGGCTTGTTGATATAGAGTTAATAAGGTTGGGGAAAAGTTATACTATGGCTACTTTGTTGAGAGGTTTTATCATACATGAATGTTGAATTTTGTCAAATGCTTTTGCTGCACTATTGAGATAATCATATGGTTTTTATGCTTGGTTTTGTTGATGTGATGAATCACATTCATTGTTTTGTAGATGTTGAATCACCTTTACACCCCTCTTATAAATCCCACTTAATCATGGTGTATAGTCCTTTCAATGTACTCTTGGATTCAATTTTCTAGTATTTTGTTGAGATTATTGGCATCTGTGTTCATCAGGGAAATTGGCCTGTAATTCCATTATTATTATTATTATTATTATTATTATTATTATTATTAATTTGGTAGCGTTTTGGTCTGATTTTGGTATCTAGGTAATTCCACCTTCATTGAATGAGTTTGGAAACATTCTTTCCTTTCCAATGTTTTTTGAATAGTTTGAAAAGGATAAGTACAAATTCTTCTTTAAATATTTTGTAGAATTCACCTATGAACATGTCTGGTTTTGAGCTTTTATTACCTGGGAATTTTTTTATTACTAAGAATTCTCTGTGTCTTCCTGGTTTAGTCTTAGAGATCGTATGTTTCTAAAAATGTATCCATTTCTTCTAGGTTATTGAGTTTGTTGGTATATAATTTTCATAGCATTCTTTATTGATCCTTTGTATTTTTGTGGTGTCAGTTGTAAACTCTCCACTTTCATTTCTGAATTTACTTGTTTTTGTTTTCTCTCTTTTATGCTTAATGAATCTTGTCTAGAGGCTTGCCAATTTTACTTATCTTTTTAAAGAACTAGTGCTTAGTTTTATTACTCTTATTTTTATTACATCTTTCCTTCTAGTTATGTTGAATTTTGTTTTTTCTAGTTTCTTTAGGTGTAAATTTAGATTGTTTATTAGGGCTTTTCTTTCTGCTTCTTAAGTTGAGCCTGTATATATTATAAACTTTCGTCTTATAATTGCTTTTGATGCATTCTATACATTTTGTAGCATTGTGTTTTTATTTTTCTTAAGGTAGTTTTTAACTATTCAAAACTCATTCTTATTTGTTTTCTTCTTTGATCCATTGGTTGTTAAGGAACATGTTGTTTAACCCCCTTGTATTTGTCTTTTTCCCTAGTTATTTCCCCTGTAGTTGATTTCTAATTTTATGACCATTTTTATTTTTATTTTTTAAAATTAAATTTTAAAAATTCTTTATTGATTAAGGTGTTACATATGTGTCCTTATTCCCGCATTACTCCCCCCCTTCCTCCCACTCATGCCCTCAACTCCTATTGTCTGTGAGCATTGGTTAGGCTTATATGCATGCATACAACTCCTTTGGTTGATCTCTCCCCCTTACCCCCACCCTCCCTTACCTTCCCTCTGAGGTTTGATGGACTGATCGATGTTTCTCTGTCTCTGGATCTGTTTTTGTTCATCAGTTTATGTTGTTCATTATATTCCATAAATGAGTGAGATCATGTAATATTTATCTTTCTCTGACTGGCTTATTTCACTTAGCATAATGCTCTCCAGTTCCATCCGCACTGTTGCAAATGGTAAGAACTCTTTTTTTTCTTTTTTTTTTTTAACCACAAAGTAGTATTCCATTGTATAGATGTACCACAGTTTTTTAATCCACTCATCTGTTTATGGGCACTTAGGCTATTTCTAAATATTAGCTATTATAAATTTTGCTGCTATAAACATAGGGGTGCATATATCTTTTCTAACTGATGTGTCTAGTTTCTTGGGATATATCTCTAGAAGTGGGGTCACTGGGTCAAAATATTCAAGAGGAGGGAACACTTCCAAACTCATTCTATGTAGCCAGCATCTCCCTAATACCAAAACCAGATAAAGACAACACAATGAAAGAGAATTACAGGTCAATATCCCTCATGAACATAGATGCTAAAATCTACAAAAAAATTCTAGCAAATCGGACCCAGCAGTATATCAGAAAGATCATACACCTTGACCAAGTAGGATTTATCCCAGGGATGCAAGGATGATACAATATCCACAAATCAATAAACATGATATATACATCACATAAAGAAATTGAGAGATAAAAATACATAGTCATATCAATTGACGCAGAAAAAGCATTTGACAAAATCCAACACCCTTTCTTGATAAAAACTCTCAGCAAGGTGGGAATAGAAAGATCATACCTCAACATAATAAAAGCCATATATAACAAAACCACAGCCAACATCATACTCAAGCGACAAAAACTAAAACCATTTCCCCTAAGAATAGGAACAAGACAGGGATGCCCACTCTCGCCACTTTTGTTCAACGTAGTACTGGAAGTACTGGCCATTACAATTAGACAAGAAGAAGAAATAAAAGGCATCCAAAATGGAAATGAACAAGCAAAACTGTACTTATTCACAGATGACATGATACTGTACATAGAGAACTCTAAAGACTCCATCAAAAATGATTAGACTTAATAAATGAATTCGGCAATGTAGCAGGATACAAAATTAACGCCAAGAAATCTATGGCATTTCTATACACCAATAATAAACTTACAGAAAGAGGGACCAAGAAAAAAACAGAAGCAATTCATGGCCATTTTAGTTAGAAAATATACTTGATATAATGTCAATCTTCCTGAATTTATTGAAGCTTATTTTGTGGCAAAGTATGGGATTTATTATGGAAAATATTTCATGTGAATTAGAGAAAAAGGTATAAGGAAAAGTTCTTTTAATGTTTATTTTGCCTAGAAAAAGTGAAATGAAAGGGGGACACATTTTCATTTATGATTTACTTTCTCCCAGATTTCACAATGGGAGACTCACTGTTAAGGCAAATCTCAAAGTAAACTAGATCAGTGGTTTATCACCATTATCACATTTGATTTGGCAGAATCATAGAGCTGAAGGTTGGAGGTACCCACTATAGCTTGGCCAGCATTACCTATAGGAAGTAGACAGTGAAGTCAAGGCCTATAGCTAGAACAATGCTTTGTACGTCAGTAGGTCCTAATCAAGTGTGGTGAGGCAATATTTTGAAATAGCAACTAAGGGTGATTCTAGTATAGACAGTCCCTGGCTTACAATGGTTCAACTAACAATTTTTCAACTTTATGGAGGTGTGAAAGTGATAAGCATTTGATATAAACCTTACTTAAAGTTGTGATCTTTTCCTGGGATGGTGATATGCTACATGATACTCTCTCATGAAGTCGGGCAATAACAGTGAGAGAATTTTGTTCAACTGTAGATTAATGTAAGTATTCTGAGCTCATATAAAGTAGGTTAGGCTAAGTCAGGATGCTCAGTAGAGTAGGTGTATTAAATGCATTTTTGGACTTTAAATATTTTCAACTTATGAGCTTTATTGAGATATAATCCCTTCATAAGTTGAGAAGCATCTTTATTTTCCTGGGTGACTTGGCTTCCCTTCAGTAAACTAGGCCATTCTGGGTATATTTTCATAGAGAACATAGGTCATAGAGCAAGCAGAGGAAAAGAAGCCACATCTTGGCTTTCGGTTCTGAAATCCTAGATAGCTGCCCACTCAGAGGGGAACAAGATTTCATGGATTGGGAAGCATCATGGAATTGTGAGTTGCATAGAGAAGCTTTTGTGTGGATATTCCCTGAGAAAAAGGAATGGCACTCAGTCCTTATCCATATCAAGCCTTGTGGAAATGTGACCGCAGATCCCCAAATAGATGTGTGGGAACTGGATGCACACAGACCTGCATCTTGCTGGTAGTGCTCAGAGGAACAATGACTGTATAGGGAAGGAGGTTCTTGAATAACCTACATTTTCTCTCAGCTCAGCATGGCATACAGAAATATGAATTCACAAACACCAGAGAGGAGCTAGGAGAAGCAAAAGTAGAGACAAGATGGGAACATGGATGGGGCAACAGTGAACTTGTTTGATTATAACTAGGGCCAGTGGGTGAGGGGCATCTCAGGTGCCACAATAGATAGCTAATGATGATGACTGGGAGCTCAATGTCTACCATCACGGCCCTGCATCCTTGGTACAACTTAACCTCCCCCAAAATCCTGAAATGACTGGGTTAAGCTTCTGACACCCCTTCAGCAAAGGCTCTCAAAATAGAATTTTAGTTGTGATATAAAAATATAAAGTCATACTTTTAACACACAAAATTCTAAGTATAAGATTCAAGCCTGCTTTTTGAACAATACAGGAAAATGTTATTTAATGAGGTCTGGTTGAGAATGGGCACGTCTCTGCAAAAATCAGGATGCCCTTAAACTTAGGCCAATAAAAAGAGGGGCTTGTTGAAGGGACACACAAAAATCTTTTAGAGGCTCAGAGAAGAAAAGTAAAGCTGTGTCTAAGGGGATTCTTGGAAAGTGGAAAATGAGGCTTTTTTCTTTTTTTATTTTTTAAAAATCCTCACCTGAGGGTATGCTTTTATTGATTTTTGAAAGTGAGGAAGGGGGAGAGAGATGTAGGAGAGAAACATTCATCAATTGCCTCCTGTAGACACCCTGACTGGGGATCAAACCCACAACCTACGTATGTGCCCTGACTGGAAATTGAACTTGCAACCTTTTGTTAATGGGACGATGCTCCAACCAACTGAGCTACCTGGCCAGGGTAAGGCTTTTTGCACTGTTTCAACGTGGGCACACCAACTTTTTATCTTTTCCTGCTTGCCTTTCCCCTCCCTCTTCATTCCTCCCTTCTTCTGCAACCCCAGCCTGGGCAGCCTGTGATAGTCCTGGTCTCATGCCTGTTCACTGAAAGGAGTCCTTTATGTCTCTCAGTTCCATGTTTATACAGTAAGTTGAGGCTATTGGTGAGGCATCACCAGCTACAGTTTGAGCAGCAGGGCAGGGATACCATATGACACAACTCCAGGAGGCATCTTTCAAATCATACTCTATAAATGGTACCCCATGTATTTGTGTAGAGCACATCCTGCATGTTCGCCCAGAAGCAGTGGTCCTGGCTAAGAGCCTTGTTCTTCTTCTGTTTCACAAATGTAATAAAATGGTAGGACTTGTTGTTTGACAAGTGAAACTCCCCTAAGGGTACACTCAGTGGCCATGTGCATGCAAGGAGGACAAGAAGGGCCAACCTTGGCAATTATGAATGTTGATGGCAATCAGAAAGAGGTTACCTTGTCAACTTGGTTGGTAACTTGGTTGTGCAGTGGTTAGAGGACAGGTTTTGATGATCAACAGGACTATTGATATGTTCAAATCTCAATTCTGCTTATATTATGAGATGTTGGTGAGGTTACTTGATTTTCATTAGTTCTTGTGTCTTCATAGTTAAATCAGGATGGTAATTTTTCTTTTTAAAAAATTTAAAGTCTTTATTGTTTATATAAAGTGTTACATAAGTCTCCTTTGCACTGGCAGTGCAAGAGGGTTCCTTTTTCTCCACACAGGATGATAATTTCTAACCTACAGGATTCTTATAAGGATTAAAGGATTCAATATATTTAAGGAATTTAGGTCATTATCTGGTGCTTTACAAGTACCAACAGGTGCCATATGTTATCAGTTCCATTTTTATTAACTAGAGGCCAAGTGCACGAATTTGTGCACAGGTGGGGTTCCTTGGCCTGGCCGGAGATCAGGGCCAATTGGGGCCATCTTGCCCAGTCCAGATTGGGGCTGATCAGGGCTGGCTGGCTGGGGAAAGAGACCGTAGGAGGTTGAGCCCCAGAAGGTTGGCTGTGGGACTGCACTGACCACTAGGGGGCAGCTCCTGGATTGAGCATCTGCCCCCTGGTGGTCAGTGTTCCTCAAAGCAACCGGCTGGTCATCCAGTTGTCTGGTCATAATGGTCACTTAGGCTTTTATGTAGAGAGATAATAAACCATATAAACTGCACAGTCATAAAATGTTGACCCATTATATGAAAAACAGCTCTTTATCTGCATTCAAGGTAATTACTGTGTGTTCGTTTAAGTTCTATATAGCTAAAATTAGAACTGCAATGTTTTACCAAAATCGATGCAAGTTATAATTAGTGACAATTACAATAATGATGATGACTATGATGATTATGACAAAGGAATAAATCTGGGTAAAATTTTGTCTCAGGCTTGTGTGGTGTAGGAATGTATTATATCTGATTTTGATATTGTTTTAAAATGTTTGTCTTAATGGCTTTTTCTTTATCATCTTGACCCTATTGTGGCATCTAGCAAGATGTGATTTTTTTTTCAAGTTACATGTCTCATAAATAAAATATATGTTTATATCACTCTACCCAAACTACTAATTATGGGCATCTCTTTCTATAGCTCACAATTAATCACTCATGTCTTTGGGGTTATATAGAAAACAATTTATGTTACAAAATAAAATCCTCCCTTAAAATGTTTGTCCTGGGAGTGAAGAGGGAGGAAATCACAAACTGTTATTATTTTCCCTTACATGGATCTAAATATTAACATTCCCTTAGCTTTAAAGATTATTTTTATGCCGCTCCTTTATAAACAATCAAAGTATACTAACTCTTCTGTTGTCTCGGGTTCTGTCGACAGCATACCCAAACAACTAAGTTTTTAAAAAATGAGAAAATCAATTCAGTAGGTTACTTGGTGTTGTATGCAGAAAATAAAAGTGTTTGAGTAGCTTAAGACATTTTAGAAAGCATAACGTATAGTAAATAGATTTGAAGGTTTAAACACACAGGATCCCTCACACAGTGAAGGTAGTTGTTTCTAGATCTCATTACAACGTATAAACTCCTGAAACTCCGGGAGGAGAGCCGCAGCAGCAGCCGCAGTTACAGGAGGAAGAATTGGAGAAGGGGGAAGAACCAAGATGTGAAGAACAGTAACAATGACTCATACCGATGGAACGTTTCCTGTTTCTCAGTTATTGACAAGCATTCTCCACTAATTTTTCTCAGCAATTTTGGGAAGTAGACTTCTTATACCCTCCTAACAGGAGGAAACGGAACTCAGAGGTCTGATTAATCAAATGCCAGACAAGGGACTGAGACCAAGGGCCCAAAACTACAACTGCAATCTGCCTTTCAGTCTGGGATTTAGAAGTTGTGTCTTGTAAGTTCTGCTTGGACTGATTTGTTGAGGTCCGGTGTGTCCCTTCGGCAGGAGCCTTTGCCTCGAGGCAACACTCTCCCTGCCGCCTGGCGCTGTTTGAGCAGCGTTCTCCTACCGCCTGACCGGAAAGCAGGTGATCTTCCTCCGAGGGACCCTGATGACCCCACACACGCAGTAGCCATGAAGCAGTCACATAAGGCAAGTGAGGCACGTGCCTTAGGTACAACATCTAAGAGGACACCAAAAATTCAATAATCATGATAAATATGTTAATGCACTATTTTAAAATGTGTGAATATTAAATAGTTAATGTAAAATATTTTTAACAATCTATATCTGAACAAAATATTAATATTTGAAATAGAGGCAGGATCGGTAAGGCCACCTAGTGCCAGTCTCTGGATGCAGACCAGACAAAACGGTGGGCCCGCTGCTGGTCCTCACTCAGCTCATGGCCACCCCTGTGGTTCTCACCTCCTCAGGGCCTTCTTGGGTTTTTCTGCCTGGTTCTCTACACCACCGCACACACAGGCCTTCGTCGTCATACAGTCAGCGTGAAGGGAGCAGCCTGGATAAGCCTGTGTAGCAGTGTTTCTGCAGGCATCACCAACACAGAATTTCTTCATTCAGCGCTGTTTTCATACAGTGAGATGGCATTTTCCAATGATACACTAAAACTGTTGAGTCTCTTCCCTTCCACATTTTCTTTCCAAAATTTAACTAAGTGAGTTGTTTTAAAAGAGAGACAGTCATTGCCTTTCCAGTTTTAGATCTGTGTATCAGGCTCACTTGGTTTCCTTTTTAAAAATTTACTACTTGGGGTGTCAACTTAAGAAAACACGGCTCTCCTGCTGGCACGTCAGCTGGGACACATGTGTACGGCCGACCCCTCCCATGCACTGCAGAATCGTCCCGTCCCAGTGACCGTGGGCTTTGAGGACTTGACCCAAAAGTCATGCTGTTGAATATGAATATAACTGCTTCCTACCCCAAATGACATTTTATTTATTATTTTAAAAACATTTTTCTTTGGGCTCCTCTAATCCTAGGGGACATTTACTTGATGAATAGCAAATAAGTTTCCTAACCAGACTGTTGTTATAAATATCCATGGCATTAATTCAAGCCATTTGCATCAGAAACTTTTTTTTTCCCCTGGAGGAAAAGGGTGGTTGACTTAACCTCAACATTTGGGACACGATTTTCCCTAAAATAACCACAACATCAATCTTTTTTTTCCCCTGCTGGTGTGTCAATTTTTTTAATGAGAGCCTGGGTCCTTTAGTACCCTTGGTCTCCATAGTAACAATTGCATGTGTTTATTCTGGCTTACTGAAGTAAAACACTGAGTAAAAGGTCAGTGACTCATTTTTGATTGGGGTTATTCTAATTAGAGGATGATTACTTAAAAGTTGATCACTGACACAAAGATACTATGTGTTTAAAAATAAGATCCATGGCAAGCATTTTGAATGACAAAATGTAAAACTTTTAGACAGATGTTTTTAAACTCTGGCTGTTTCTTTGCAGGTGCAGGTGTTTTCAAGATTATTATTGTTTCATCCATGTATAACCAACCTTGACTTCCTGCCATTCCCCCCTGGTACCAGGATCTGAGTAATGCATTAAGTAATGGACTAAAGGTCTAGAATGACTAATGCAGTTAGTTATAGGAGTCTATTTGGACCTATGGTCTATGCCTCTGATATGAAGTAAATCATACAATAAAGTGTGAGGGCCAGGAAGGACAGAAACATTGCTTGCGTTCCAGTCTTTCCATCTCCTTTGTCACTTTGAGTTCCGCTCTGGATCTGCAGGAGGGCAGAAAGGGGCCTGGAGTGCTCTGTGGTTGTTTCCTGGGTTGCCATTGTTTGATCTAGTAGGTATCCAGCCTCTCTCTCCACAACAGCAGAATCTGTATCATAGGCAATTTGAGCGGATTAAATGTAATAATAATGTACATAGTGCTCTTAGTACAGGGGTTTAATAAGCGCCAAAATAAGTGCTGGTTTTATAATTACCTTTTACCTTCATTATTAGATCAGCACTTTAGCCTTTGGATTGAGTTGGTTTTGCTCTCAAAGGAATTGTTCAAAACGAATTTAGGCAGTGAGGGGCAAGTGAAAGTCTACTTTAGAAGGCAGGAAGAAGATGCTCTTTTTACAACTTAAGGCATTAGGCAATAAGTCCAAAAGAGATTATTATGACTGGGGGCCCACTTCCAAGACTCTAGCCCTGTAATACCTATTGCTTATGTTACTCCTCATTTAGTTCTTTCTGTACCTTTCTCAAAGCAAACTCTCTCCCCCACATTTGTCGGCTCTGTTATTTTGGGGCTCTTTCTCCAAACGTGGAAGTAGTTCTTAGACATTAATGTGCATCAGAATCAGTTGCAGAGCTTGTTAAAAATGCAGATGTTACAATCTCTAGGGTAATCAATAAAAATGGCACAAGAATATATAACTAAAAAAGCAGCACTGCTATTCACCACTTAGTAAAAATTATATTCATATTTGGAAAGCACTTTTATAATGTTCAAGATACTTTTGCACAATTTGAATATTTCCCTATTTCAGCATCCATGGGTCACTCATTGCTCAAGTGCCTGTTGGGTTATTAAACCTAATATCATAACATAGTATCATAAACTTCCTTCATCATTTTCCCCCTCTTCTGTAATTACAGGAAACTATATGTGTGTGTGTGTGTGTTTGTTTGTGTGTGTGTGTGTCCCTAATATGTAAATAGACCAAACAACGGAACAACCAAACAACCGAACAACCAGTCAGTTATGTCGTGCATTGACCACCAGGGGGCATGCATGGAACATGGTGGACGTCAGCAGCAGCTGCCAGAGCATGGAACATGGTGGGTATTGGCCGTGGTGGGATGGTGGAGCAGGTGAGCAGGGTTGCCAGACCAAGGTGGGGCGCCGGTCACTGTCATCTGGGCGAGCCTCTGGTGGTTACTGAAAACTTTTTACTCCTGCATGCTATGGTCTACCAGGCATCTACACCTGCTGCCAGCGCCAGCCCTGCTGCACCCACTGCTGGCACCTGGTGCCAGCCCCGATTGCTCCTCACTGTCAGTGGGTACAAGTGGCAGCTGCCAGCCCCAATTGCCCCTCAGGATTTCTCCACCTTCCTCTGCTCCTGAGGGATAATCGGGGCTGGCAGCCACCACTCTGATTTCCCCTTCAATTTTGAATTATAGCCTTGCTGGATAGAGTATTCTTGGATTCAGTACCTAGCTTTGCATCACTTTGTGTACTTCATTCCCTTCCCTTCTGGTCTGATGTGTTTCTGTTGAGAAATCATTTGAAAATCTGACGGGAGATCTTTTGTAGGTAACTTTCTATCTCTTTAGCTTCAAGATTCTTACTTTGTTGTTGATGTTTGCCAATTTAATTATAATGTGTCTTGGTGTCGGTCTTTTTGGGTTAATTTTGTCTGAGACTCTGTGTGCTTCTTGGACTTGTGTGCCTTTTTTCTTTCCAAAGTAAGGGAAGTTTTCTGTTATTATTTATTCAAACATGTTTTCTATTCCTTGTTCAGCCTCCTCTCCTCTAGGACCCCTATTATGTGTATATTTTCTCATGTCTTGTTGTCCCAAAGCTTCCTTAGACTCCTCCTTCTTTTTAATTTATTATTCCAGTTGCTGCTCTGCTTGTGTGTGTTTTTATACCTTGTCTTCTAATTTGCTGATTCAGTATTCAGCTTTTTCTAATCTACTGTTGAAATCTTCCATTGAATTATTTATTTCACCTATGTCATTCTTCATTTCTCCTTGATTCTCACACATGTTGGTGAATTTTCATCCAGCCTTTTCAGCATCCTTACAACCATTACTCTGAATTTTTTCTTTGATAATTGCTTGCCTCCAATTCATTTATTTCCTTTTATGGTGATCTCTCTTTTTCTTTCTTATGTGGGTTGTTTTTTTGTCTCCTCATTTTTTTTCCTGTTTCATTGTGATTATTTTTATGTATTAGAACAAACTGCTATGCAACCAGATTGTTTAAATCTTTCTTATGTAGTGGATGTTTTGTGGGACCCAGTGGTTCAGTCTTTTGGTCTTCTGGGCTGGGTATTTTAGGGTTGTCTCCTACTTGAGTTATTTGGGTTCTATTGATGTTGTTGGTTTTTGAATGTTACTGTTCCATTAGTAGATGGTGTCTCTTCTCAGGGTGTTTGGTTATGTGGCTTGCTCTCTACCATGTCAAGCCAATTGCTGTGGAGGTACTGATTGAACAGCACAAAATACAACACAAAACATGACACACAGAATACAAATATTCACAAGACACCTATAACTCCAATGGATGTGACCACCAGAGAAAAGAAAAAGAGAAAAGAAAAGAGAGCAAAAATAGTAGCGAGAAAAGAAAAAAGAAAAGAAAAAGAAACACTATAGGGAGACAACAAAACAAACAAATAAACCAAAAAGTGCAAAAAAAAAGATGCCCAGAAGAAAGGTGTGTGTGTGTGTGTGTGTGTGTGTGTGTGTGTGTAGAATCTGTAGAGGTAAAGCTTAAAGCAGTGGTTCTCAACCTTTCTAATGCTGCAACGCTTTAATACAGTTTTTCATGGTGTGGTGATGCCCAACCATAAAATTATTTTTGTTGCTACTTCATAGCTGTAATTTTGCTACTGTTAAAGAATCATAATGTAAATATCTATGTTTTCTGATGGTCTTAGGCTCTACAGCTGCAGTTCTCAACCTGTGGGTCATGACAGGTTGAGAATCACTAACAGGGTTGCCTAAGGGAGGGTAGTTGGGGGCAACTGGACCTGCAGGTAAGGGCAGTTGCGGGCAACCAGGTCTGCAGGGTAGGGCAGTTGGCAGCAATCAGGCTGGCAGGGGAGCAATTAGGCATTGATCAGGCTGGCAAGGAAATGATTAGGTGATTATAAGGCTGGCAGGCAGGGGAGTGGTTGGGAGCTAGCAGTCTCGGATTGTGAGAGGGATGTCTGACTGCCTGTTTAGGCCTGATCCCACAGTTGGTCATCCCCTGAGGGTCCCTGATTGGAGAGGGTACAGATTGGGCTGAGGGACATCCCTCCCCCCAGTGCACAAATTTTGTGAACAGAGCCCCTAGTAAAAAGTATAATACTAAAAAATAAAAATTAAAAAAGCAAGTGTCTGTCACTTCAGCTGCATTTTAACGCCTCATGTGGGCTGGTTTAGAACCCCACTCTTGTGTTCTGTTTGCCAATTTTGGGCTTCCTATTAGGTAGTTAGGTGCTGACCACTGTCAGGCACTGTCTTTGTTAATTACCACAGTGTTGAAGCGCCCAGCTTTCCACCACTCCTCTGCTGTGTCTCTCTCCACAGACCTTGGCTATAAGTTGACCAGATCAATCTGCCTGCATTGCCTGTCTGCCAGCTTTCAATCTTAATCACCCAAGTGACTATTTCTGTCAGGGATTTAGGTGTGGATGGTGCTGTTTCATCTATCTTGGGATCAGATGATGTATTTTGTCTGACCCAGAGCCACTGCTCTGTGAGTGGCCCAAAATATTACTTTGGCTTGGTTGGTCATAGATCCTTCTATGGAGACCAGTGGAGCTGACTGGCACCTGGAGTTTTTATCAGTCTGGTTCCCAGAATAGTGGGGTAGAGAGGCCCCTCTTCCAACCCAGTCACTGAGCTCTTTGTGGGTATTCAGAGCCTTTTTTTTTGTATAGCTCAAAATGCAGGTAGAGTGTGGCAGGATGCATTCCCTGTCATGAGTTCACTGGCAGGTGCTAGGTCTGCTGGGGAGAGATGAGTGCCTTGGTTTGGAGGTCTTCATAGAGTCTTGTTGTCCTGCCTCCTGCCCCAGCCTCTCCTCAGGCTCCACAAACCCATGCCTCTCCTTGCACTGGAGCCTCAGGTGAGTTTTTGTAACTGAAAAGTTCTATATTCTCGGTTTTGCGAGTAAAAGCAAAGGCAAAACAACCACAAAGCTGTGGGTTTCTTTCTCCTTCACCCCAGCACTGTGCCACTTAGGCCACTTTTCAGGCTGTCTTTCGGGGTGCAGCCCCCTGTGGCTGTGGTTCCAGATCTAGATACTCCCAGCACCAGCAGCCCTGCTGGTTTTCCTCTTCACAATTGGCTATTACACCTGTCACCAAGGGATGTGGCTTTGGTGCAATGCAGCCTCCACCTCACCCTCCTGAGTGTACATTTTCTGGGTGTGATTTTTTTCAAGGATGACCCTAGATAAGTGAAATTAGGGAAAGGATTTGGTGTAGAATTCCTCTATCCCTAAAACACATATGAAAAAGAAATGCAACTCTATTTTCAGTAACACAGACAAATGAAATAACCTGAAAGCCTCCTGCTAAAAACACTTGGAAATGCTGAATAAAATACAACAAACTTCCCTTTAAATGCACATTTGAGCTCTCAAGAAATAAGGGAGATGTCCAGGGATACAATATAAAGAAGAATCTGAAAATTAGAGTAGTGACAAGTAGCTCTTTTTTCACGTACCTCTTATTTTGTAAACTTGTAGCAATGGGATAGTTTGAGTTTAATAGCATGAGGTCGTCAAGAGGTCAGTTCTTAGGATTGAGATCTCTCCTGGCACAGCTGAGGCTCCCAAATTCCTGTTTGCAACTCCCTGATGGCTCTGACTCTCACTTTGCTTTTACACATTCTGCATTTTATTCAACAAATATGCATTCAGTGTCTCCTCTGTGTGGGACACCATGCTGGGCACTGTAAAAATGGTATTCTGATCATTCTTAGGCCAGCCCAGATGACTCATTGTATTAATACACAACATAGTATTTTGAAGACTGTCAATTTCTGTGCACACATATCGTTATGGTCGTATCAGAGTTACCTGGATGAAGTCTGGTCTCAGCCCTGCCACTCCTTTGTGGGCGCTAGGGCACTTCCTTCACCTCTGTTGCTATAGCAACAATTAGCTCAGTGCCAGCATATAGACACACCCTCCTGAGTCCTAGGAAATAGTTGTTTTAAATCACCCTGTATCTTAGCATGCATCCTCTCATCCTTCAGGGTAGTGTGCAAAGCCTAGGAGACCATTGAGAAGAGGGGGAGCTTTCCATAGAAGTTGGCTCCTGGGCTCCCAACCATCCCACGTTTCAGTCTCTCAGGAATGGCCCCCTCCATCCCCTTGGGGTCTGATGGATATCATGTGAAAACCCCAGAAAATCACCTTCTGAGGTCATTTTTCAAACTCCTGAACAGTACCATCAGTAAAACTGGAGGTAGAATAAGGCCATGAAACAAAAGCAAGGGTGAAGGTGGGGAGAAGTCTGAACCAGGGCCTTTCACAGCCATTCTCATGAGAGAATTAATGATGTACCATATGATTCCACTTATATGTGGAATCTAATGAACAAAATAAATAGACTGAGAGCTGTTAGAGGGGAGGGCCTTGGGGAGCTGGGTAAAAAAGGTGAAGGGATGAAGCAACGAAAAGAAAACACCTCAGACAACAGTACGGTGATTATAAGAGAGAAAGCTGAGTGAAGGAAGATAGAGGGATAAATGGGGATGGAAGGAGACTTGAGTTGGAGTGGTAAATACACAATGCAATATACAGGTGATGTATTATAGAATTGTACTACTGAAACCTATATAATTTTATTAACTAATGTCACCCCAATAAGTTCAATAAAAGCTAAAGAAAATATTGACCAGCTTAATACTTTTTAATAGAAAGAAAGACACAACACAGTGAAGCACTCACCCTCCACTGCAGAAAGTCAAGCAGTGCCGGTACAGTCCAGGGCTTACAATGTTGGGTGCTGGGGAATTCTGGCTGGGTTCCCACGTGCCTGCTTTGATAGAGGGAAGAAACAGGAACTTTGGGGAGCTGCTCACTGAATCTCCCACCGGGGGGATGGAGTTTCTCCCATGGAAGCCTTGCAGTTGGATACCCAGGTCTGCAAACAGAAATTCTAGGTTTTGAGTAATTTAAGTGATGACTATAAATTTACTGAGAGCTGCTCCAAATGCCAACTTTTTCCCCCACTAGTATAATTATTCAAGAGCAACCGATTGTTAGCAGAGGAAGTATAAAGGACAGATCCAGCCTCTTAATCCTGGCAGGGAGAGAAGCCTGAGGCTGCAGTGTGCTTGGAGCACCTCTGTCTACAGCTTGTTTTCAAAGCTTGGGAAAACTGAGCTGGTTGACAGGCTCAGTAGAAGTTTAGGTCATTAGGGATCCATTGTTGAAAACTATTTACTGTCCAGTCAAGAATATGTTTTCAGGTCATTTATTCAGCTCTGTTGAGTCCTTTTGGGAGCATGGACTACTTTAAGTTTATAGGATATACATTCTGCTGCTCTGGGGTAAATGCTCTGAAGATATCAATTAAATCTATCTGATCTAGTATGGTTTTTTAAGGCTGCCATCTATTTGTTGATTTTCTGTCTGGAAGATCTATTCATTGATGCCAATGGGGTGTTAAAATCCCCTTCTATGACTATATTACTGTCAATTTCACCCTTTATGTGCCTCATGATTTGCTTTACATATTTAAGTGCTCATATGTTGAGTAAGTGTATACATATTTACAAGGATTGTATCCCCTTGTTGGACTGCTCCCTTTATCATTATGTGGTGTCCTTATTTATCTCTTCTATAGCCTTTGTTTTAAGTCCATTTTGTCAGATGAAAGTATTGCTACCCCAGCTTTTTTTCCCCTTTCTATTTACATTTCTATTTTCCTTTCTGTTTTCATATCTTTACTTTAGTCTGTGTATCATTCATTCAGAGGTAGGTCTCTTTGGGTTTGCTTTATAATTTTTTTCAGTTTATTTTTAAATATATTTTTATTTATTTTAGAAAGGAAGGGAAAGTGAGAGAGAGATAGAAACATCAATGTTGAGAGAGAATCATTGGTTGCCTCCTGCATGACCTCCACTGGGAATCAAACCATGCCATGACTGGGAATCAAACCGTGACCTCATGGTTTCTAAGTTGATGCTCAACCACTGAGCTACACCAGCTGGCCTACATGGCTTTTTAAAAAAATCTATTCAGTTACCTATGCCTTTTAATCTGAGCATTAAGTCATTTTACATTTAAAGTAAGCAGCTCCCTAAAGTTCTTGTTTCTTCCCTTTATCAAAGCAGGCATGTGGGATCCCAGCCAGAATTCGCAGCATCCAAAATTATAAGTCTAGGATGTATTGGCATTACTAGACTTTCTGCAGTAGGAAGGGGAGTGCTTCACTGTCTTCTCTCTCTCTCTCTCTTTTTTTTGGTTCCTTTGAAAAATATTAACCTGGTAATTTTAAAAATGTATTGATTTTATTGAGATGGCATTGATTAATAAAATTATATAGATTTTAGGAATATAGTTCTATAATACATCATCCCACTGTGTATCATATTGTGTGTTTATCACTCCAAGTCAAGTTTCCTTCCATCATCACTTATCTTCCCTTTACCCTCTTCTTCATCCCCTGCAACCCTCTTATCTCTCTGGTAATTACCATACTGTTGTCTGTGTCTATGAAGTCTTTTTCTTTGCTTAACACCTTCACCTTTTTCACTCAGCCTCCCCATAACCTTCTCCCCCAACATCTGTCAGTCAGTTCTCTGTATCCATGGTCTATTTAAAGTACACATGAAAAGTTTTCTAGGATATACCACATGTTAGGACAAAAAACAAGTCTTAATAAATTTAAGAAGCTTGAAATCATATCAAGTAATTTCTCTGACCATAATGGTATAAAACTAGAAATCAACCATAAGAAAACCTGAAAACACACAAAGACATGGAGGCCAAATAACATTATTAAACAATGAAAGGGTTAACCATGAGATCCAGGAAGAAATCAAAAGATACCTTGAAACAAATCAAAATGAGAACAAAACAACCGCAAATTTATAGAATACACGGAAAATAGTATGAAGAAGGAAATTCATAGCCTATCTCAAGAAACAAGAGATATCACAAAAAAACAATCTAACTTAAAAGAACTTGAAAAGCACAACAATTGAGCCAAAAGTGAGTACAAGGAAGGAAAAATAAAGAACAGAGCAGAAATAAATGAAATAGAGTCTGAAAACAAAACCAATACAAAAGATCAATGATACCAAGAACTGTTTCTTGGAAAAGATAAATAAGACTGACAAAATTTTAACCAGACTCATCAAGAAAAATAGAGAGGGAACCCAAATAAATAAAATCAGAAATGAAAGATAAGTAATAACTGACACAAAAGAAATACAAATGATTGTAAAGAAATATTACAAAAAATTATGTGTCAACAAACTGGACAATCTGGACAACATGGATAAATTCCTAGAAAATACAATCTTCCAAAACTAAATCAGGAAGAATCAGAGACTCTGTATAAACAGACTACAACTACTGAAACTGAAGCAGTAATAAAAAACAAAACCCCAAACAAATAAATATCCTGGACTGGATGGCTTCGCAGGGAATTTTACCAAATAGCCAAAGAATACCTCCTATTCTTCTCAAACTGTTCCAAAAAATCAAGAGGAGGGAAGACTCAGACTAGTCCAAAAAATTTAAGAGGAAGGAACACTTCCAAGTTCTTTCTATGATGCCAGCATTAACCTAATCCAAAAACCAGATAAAGACATTACAAAGAAAGAAAATTATAGACCAATATCCCTGAAAAACATAGATGCTAAAATATTCAACAAAATATTAGCAAACCAAATTGAGCAATACATGAAAAAGATCATGCATCATAAATAAGTGGGATTTATTTCAGGGATACAAGTTTGGTACAATATTTGCAAATCAGTGAATGTGATACACCACATAAACAAAATGAGAGATAAAAATTGCATGATCATATCAGTAGATGCAGAAAAAGCATTTTATAAAATCCAGTATGCGTTTATGATAAAAATTCTCAGCAAAGTGAGAACAGAGTGAACATACTTCAATGTAATAAAAGTCGTATGTGACAAACCTACAGCCAACATCATACTCAATAGAAAAAACAAACCTATAAGCAATTTCCTTAAGATCAGGAACAAGACAGGGATGACCACTTTCACCACTCTTATTCAACCTAGTATTGGAAATCCTAGCCACAGCAATCAGACAAGAAGAATAAATAGAAGGCATCCAATTTGAAAAGGAAAAAGTAAAACTGTTATTATTTGTAGATGACATGACACTATATATAAAAACCTTAAAGATTCCACAAAAAATTATGAGAAATGATAAATGGATTTAGTTAAGTAGAAGGATACAAAATAAATATTTAGAAATCAGTTGCATTTTAAACACCAATAATGAACTATCAGAAAATGAAATGAGAAAATAATTGCATTAACAATTGCTTCAAAAGATTAAAATACCTAGGAATAAATTTAAGCAAGGGTGTAAAAGACCTGAAACCGGAAAACTATAAGATACTGAAGAAATAAATTTAAGAAGATACAAATAAGTAGAAGTGTATTCTATGCTGATAGATAGGAAGAATTAATATTATTAAAATATCCTAACTACCCAAAGTAATCTATAGATTCAATGAAATTTCTGTCAAAATACCGATGGTGTATTTCATGGAACTAGAACAAATATTCCAAAAATTTATATGGAACCCCAAAAGACCATGAAGAGCCAAGGCAATCTTGAGAAAGAAGAACAAAGTTGGAGCAATCACATTATCTGATATCAAAACATGCTACATTACCACAGTAAATAAAACAGCATGGTACTGGTATAAAAACAGTTATATAGCTCAATGGAACAAAAATAGAGAGCCCAGAAATAAACACACACCTTTATAGTGAATTAATATTTGACAAAGAAGGCAAAAACCTACAATGAGGTAAAAATAACTTAGTCAATATATGGTGGGGAAATTGGATAGGTGCATGAGAGAGAGAGAGAGAGAGAGAGAGAGGGAGAGAGAGAGAGAGAGAGAGAGAGAGAGAGAGAGAGAGAGAGAGGAGAATCTTACACCATACACACACACACACACAAAAAAAAAAACAACAAAGTGAATTAAAGACTTAAATATAAGACTCAAAGCCATAAAAACTATAGAAAGCATAAGCAGTAAAATCTTAGACATTTCCTGCAGCAATACTTTTTCTGATATATCACCTTGGGTAAAGGAAAATAAATAAAAAACAAAAAAGAAGATTCCATCAAATTAAAAAGTTTGCACAGCAAAGAAAATATTCAACAAAATGAAAAGAAAACCCACTGAATGAAAGAGTATAATTGCTAATGATGCATCTGATAAGAAGTTAGTATCCAAAATTTATAAAGAACTATACCTCAACACCCCCCCAAAAAGAAAACCCACAAAACAATCCAATAAAAAAATGGGCAAAGGACCTGAATAGACACTTCTCCAAAGAGGACATACAGTTGTCCAATAGCCATATGAAAAGATTCTCAATGTCACTAATTATCAGAAAAATGCATATTAAAACCACAATGAATTGTCACACCTGTCAGATTGGCGCTCTCTCTCTCTCTCTCTCTCTCTCTCTCTCTCTCTCTCTCTCTCTCTCCACTCTCCTCCCCCCTCTCCATATATATAAAAGGCTAATATGCTAAGTGCCCACCAACCGTCTGACTGGTCACTATGAATGCGCTGACCACCAGAGGGCAGACTCAATGCAGGAGCTGCCCAGAACCACGGTGACACACCCCAAAACCAGAGAGGAGGGAGCCCAGTTCCTCGTGGGACACATGATTCCACCTTCAGCCAGGGGTTATGTTGTTGCTGGGGCTCTCTTGGTCCTAAATCTGGTTTATTGCACAGTTGCATTTGTGTTTCACACTCTGTATGACAGCAACTTGGCAGAGTGCCCTCTCTCATTCTGGGACCCCTTGGGGGATGTCAGAGAACTGGTTTTGGCCCGATTCCCACAGGCCAGGCCAAGGGACCCCACCTGCCAGAGGGACCCCACCTACCAGAGGGACTCTGCAGATGCCCTTTGAGCCATGGCACCACCCCAGGTGCAACCAGCTGGGGAGGGACCAAGGGTGGTTGGCGCCAGAGCATGTCTGTCTCCACTTGCCCTGTCCTGCCCTGCCAGCCACCTTATAATTAATTCCCTTTCAATGTGCACGAGCCTGTGCACCCGGTCACTAACCATTAATACATCAACAAAACCACAAGTGTTGGTGAGGATGTGGGGAAAATGGAGCCCTGGTACCCTGTTGGTGGGAATGCAAATTGGAACAGCCACTGTGGAAAGCAGCATGAGATGATGTTTCATTAGAGACCTGGATCAAGTGAGGGAATGAGCCACGGGATGTTGGGGGAAGTAACTCATTAGCCGTAAAACAGGATTGTTCCAGAAAAACTAAGACCAATAATTATCCTTTGGCCATGATGAGGACTTGGGATTTGATTCTAAGTGGGAAGAAAAGCCATCAGGGAGAGACAGTTTCTGATTTTTGTTTTAAAAAGGTCACTCTGGCCCTAGCCGGTTTGGCTCAGTGGATAGCCAGGTTGCAGGCTCAATCCCCAACCTGGGGGCATGCAGGAAGTAGTTGATCTCTCTTATATGTTTCTATCTCCCTCTCCCTCTTCCTTCTTCTCTGAAATGAATAAAATTATATTTAAGAAAAATGAGGTCACTGGCTGCCTTATAGAAGATGTGCCATAAAAGGCAGGAATGGAAACAGGAATCAGTTAGGAGGCCTTTGCAAAACCCCAACTGGGAGATGACAACTCATCCTTAAATAGGGTTGACTTACATCATTTTTTAATTTAATTTTATTTTTTGACTTACTTCATTTTATTTCACTCCACACTAGGCTCATTCCTAAAACCGAATCATTTGCTTTTATTATTAAAGAAAATCAGTGGGATCACTGATTCTCCTCATGTCCCTCCCCAGGGTGATCGTGGGCCGGTGGGTGCTTGCAGATGCTCCTCTAGTGTTCCACTGTGCTCCTTCCTTTTTCCTCCTTAAGGACAGTGGAGGGATCCCTCTTCTTGATTTCCCATAGGCTTTGGTTTCAGAACTGAATGTTCCTCCTTTTCACTTTCCTCCTTTTCACTTTCCATCTATGAATCAAAAATTTCCACTGGTCTTTCAAAGTAATGTTGGATATGCACCAATTGCATCCATAAGCAGTCCCATCAGGGACATTCTGTATTATACTGGAGTTGGTCCAATGGTCATGATATATGAGTCTGGAATTGTCTTTCAGTAGTCCTTGGAAAAGTTTTATTTAGGTACATGGTGGACCTGAGGAAACATGTTGGAACTTGTAGGTTATGTAACTCTAATAGCTTCATTGCTAGAATGCTTGGACTCTTACCCATGACTTCATTTATCCTGAATGTGGCTTCATGCATCTGGTGGCTTGGCTGTTTTCAGAAAGAAGGGGTAATAGTCACATTAATGTATCATCTTCTCCGTAATTAGAAAAGAAATCTGAGAATGCTTTCCTAGCAAATATGTAGACACAGTTTCCTTCAACACCTGTTCTCTCAAGTCATGGGATGCTTGAAAATAACCACACAAGTTCCTGCGTCTGATCCAGTCTTTTGAATACCTACTAGGACAACATAAAAGAAAAATTTGCTAGTGTGAGCAAATGTCAGCATGCCCCTCATTTCCATAGTTTCATGGGCTTGTAATGATCAGGGGACAAGGAGATAGGTTATTTTGGTTCTATGTAATTAATTCACAGGTAAAAATATAGGTTTTTTTTTTTTTTAAAAAAAGTAAAATGACTAATGTCCAATTGCTATTAAATGAAGGAGCTGAGATTCTGATTCCATAGTCCAAATACTCATCCAGCCTACTATTCTTTGATAGGTTAAAATTATGCAAAAATATGTTCACATTATAGAAAAATTGGAAAATATAGATGGTTAAAAAAAGAACCTAAAAAATCTCACCATTCAAACATAATCACTGTTAACATTTTAGTTCACATTTTTTAATGTTTTCCTATAAATATAAATATGTTTTTAAAAATGGATATTGCTTTACAATTTAATTTTTCCCTTTAATATCTTGTGTCTTATTAATGTCTTTCTATGTCATGAACATAGATCTGCATTGTCATTTTTGAAACTTGCATTGTTTTTCATTCCAGGATGTTAGTACTATTTATTTTTTCTCTTCTAATCTGGGCAACAACTTGATTGACCCATCCTCCTGTTTTAGAACATTTATTGAGTATTAATAATACTCTAAGCTGCCGAAACTGGTTTGGCTCAGTGGATAGAGCGTTGGCCTGCGGACTGAAAGGTCCCAGGTTTGATTCCGGTCAGGGGCATGTACCTTGGTTGTGGGCACATCCCCAGCAGGGGGTGTGCAAGAGGTAGCTGATCAATGATTCTTCTCTCATCGATGTTTCTAACTCTCTATCAGTCTCTCTTCCTCTCTGTAAAAAATCAATAAAATATATTAAAAAAAATACTCTAAGGTTATGCTAAGTACTTTACATATATTATTTCATTTACTTAATTTGCTTACATTTTCTTGATATTACTGAAAATGCTTATTCTTTATATACATTTCTACATACATTTTTAATATACATTTCATGATTTTGTAGCATTTATTTAAAGGTTCTTTTAAATAATGCTATATTATTCTTCTGAAAGGTTCTAGCAATTTACTCTCACAAAGATTCAAAGGTGTTTAATTCTTCACATCCACATAACCACTGTGCAAATCCTTTTCTAATCTTCTAGGGAAAAGGATACTTCTTTTACTTTGGATTTCTTTAACCATTAGAGAAGCACAGTATTTTTCTATTGGCGTATTCATCTTTTTTCTTAAAATAGTTTAATTTAATATATATTTTAAATAGCTCTTTTTACTGTTTTTCTTTCTCATTTTTGCTTGTTTCACTCACCTCCTCCTTCCTTTAACATGAACCTCTCTTCCTTCCCAGTGGCCTTTAAAACACCATCAGATGAATCTTTTTTTCATATTTTTATCTGTCCTCATATAATTCTCAGATAATATGTAATGTACATGCATGGACATGTGAGGCTTGTTATACGTGGTTTTTTAAGGAAAGTAGGATCACATATTACATGCTTTTCTGCTTTTCACACTCAACAGTTTCTCATTTGAAAATCCTCCAAGCCCTCTGGTAGAGCTCCAATTCATTATTTTTTAATGCCTGGCATTTTTAAAAAGTCATTTTCCTATTGACAGACATTGCTTTTGTTTCTAGTATTTTGTTTTCTTCTACTACCACGAACAATGCTACAATCAATATATTTTTACATATGTCTCTATAAATGCTTTTATTTTTATGGTATACTCAGGAATGTTATTGCTGAGTGGGTCTAAGTGTGAGTATATGTTTTAATTATAATAAATGATGTCAGATTGCTTTCCCCAAAAGCTGTTTGCAACACTTCACATTTCTACCAGCAGTATATGGAAGTATTATTTTCATAACCTCCCTGCCAGCAATAAATGTGGCTCTTTTTAATTTTTGTCAGTCTGATGACTATAAAGTGATAGTCATGCTGTTACTGTAATTTGCATATTCATGGTTACTACTTGTCAATTTGTACATCTTTTCATTTGTTTACCACTGGATTTATTCATCTGTGATTTGTCTTTGCCCATATTTTGTTGATTACTTACCTCTAGTCTATTTGCAAGATATTTTGGCATATTATTAATTTAAACTTTTATTGTCTGTATAACAAATTTTTTTTCACATCTATTATTTATCCATTATCTTTGTTTATGAAATGTGTTGCCACACAAAATTCTACCCCCACTCCTCCGCCTTTTTTTTTTTTTTAAGTCAAATGTATCTAGCCTTAGATACTGGGTTTCTAGTCATAGTTAGGAAGTCATAAAATCTAGAAACTCTTAGATTGTAAGGTCTCAAATTTTCTTACACATTCTTAATTTTGTTATTTAGAACTTTAATCCATCTGGAACTTATTTCTGTTTTTCTTATAAGAAACAATCCATTTTTTGTTTTATTTTAGATATGTATCTAAGGTTTTAGTTCCAATGATAAAATAATCCATACTATTTTCTATTGAAAATATACCATCTTAATAACATCAGATTCTCATCTATGCTAGGATTTATTTCTGAAGTACTATCCCATTTCATTGCTAAATGTATTTACTTATTCCTATTTGATTTTAATGGCTTTATACCATGTTCTGATATTCAGTTAAGTGAATCTTCCCACAGCATTTTTTCATACTTTTTCTGACATACTTTATTTCACATTTGGTTGCCCCTAACTAACCCCTCTGCTGGCCTAGTCGCTCCATGCATCCTGTTCAGCCATCTGTTTGGTTGCGATGATCATGTAGGCTTTTAGATATAGAGATATTTTAGATGTTTCTTGAAAAACTTCATATGGTTATATCTTTTTCATGCAGTATGATATTTTTCTCTTAGAGCACTTAGTCAATTTAAAGTTAATGTAATTATTTCTGCAGTTGGTTTTATATCTACCATCTTATCTTGTTTTACTTTTTTCCTAGATGCCTTATTTCAGATAGATTATTTTTTAAAATTCGGTTTCCTTCTACTTGCTTGTGGTTTAAACATTTTCTTCCTATTATTTTAATAGTTATCCAGAAACTCTAACATGCATACCTAACTTAAGGTTTAATGTTAATCAATTCCTTATATTTTAACTACATTTACATTCTCTCAACTTCCTTTGTTGTGTATGGTTTTAAAGTACATCTTGCTTTAGGAAAACCCCACAAGACATTACTATTACTACTACTACTACTACTGCTACTGCTACTGCTACTGCTACTACTACTACTACTACTATGACAACAATTGATAGTAATGATAACTATGTCAATGCTTATTTAGAATTACCCAATGTTAATTTATTCGTTCTTCATTATTTCTCGTATCTCACTCTCCTTTCCTTCTGTTTGAAATATATCTTTTAGAATTTTCTCATAGTAAAGATTAGGCAATGACAAACTTTCTTACTTTTTGTTTTTGCCTAATGATCTCTACCAGCATTTAATAATCATTTATAAAGGATGATTTTCGTAGGTGTAGGATTTGAGGCAGTTCATTTCCTTTAGCTCATTGAAGGATCCTTTTCACTGGCCTTTGGCTTCCATTGAATCTTACTTTTAAGTAATTGAGAAGTTAGCCTATAGTCTAGTGCTTCTTTAACATTAAATATTTTTTCTTTATGTTTAGTGTTCTGAAATTTCTCTATGCTTTTCTTATATTCTCTTAACAATATATTTCAAAAGCAAGAAGTTTTAAACTTTGATGAAGTCTAATTTATATCTTTTTTGTTTCATGGAACATATTTTTTTTTTTTAAATTTTTAATCTGAGAAATCTCTGCCTAATATAAGATCACATAATATTTTCATCTAGATGTTTTATTTTTTGATTTACATTAAAGATTGTGATCCACTTAGAATTAATTTGTATATGTGGTTAGAGTATGGAGCAAAGTTTTCTTATTTTGTTCTGTTTTTGCATATGGATATTCAATTCTTCCACCACCGCTTGTTGAAAAGTCTATTTTTTTTTTTTTACAATTACTTTTGTATCTTTGTTGAAAATTAGTTTTCCATATACGTGTGATCCTATTTCTGGATTCTTTATTTCATTCTGTTGACCTATATGTCTATGTTTGTACTAATACATCGCTGTTTTGATCACTGTAACTTTACAATAAGTCTTGAAACTTCATAATATTATTTCTTTAATTATGTTTCTTTTTAGAGCTGCATTTACAATTGACTTATAGAATTAGCCTGTCAATTTCTTTAAAAAACAAACAAACAAAAAAAACAACCTTCTGGGAAGTTTATTAGAATTACATTGACTCTACAGATTGATTTGTGGAAAATTGTTTTAATAATATTTAGGCTTCCAACCAATAGACGTAGTATATCTCTCATAGTATGTAAATAGTCTTTAATTTTTCTCAGCAGTATTTTGCAGTTTTTGTGTATAGATCTTGTACATCTTTTGTCAGAATTATTTCTCAGTATTTAATATTTTAATGCAGTAAAATGATATTTAAATATTTTTATTTCTAAGTGTTTATTGCTAGTACATAGAAATTAATATTTTTGGGTATACTGATTTTGACTACTACAAACTTGCTAATTTTTCTTATTATTTCTAGTAGTTTTTCTTGTAGATTTCATTGGATTTCTACAAAGTAGGTAATATCATCTGAAAATAACAGATTTAGCTCTTTCTTTCCAACCTGAATGCCTTTTCTGGAAGTGTTTGTGTAGAATTGATATTCTTCTTCTTGAATGTTTCTAGAATTCACCAGTAAAAGTAACTGGGCCAGCAATGTACTCTGTGGAACAATTTTAAACTATAAACTCAACATTTGATACAGATATAAGTCTATTTAGGTTATTTTTTCCTTGAGTGAGTTTTGTTAATTTTTATGTTTTATAGAACTTGTGCATTTTACTTATGTTGTTAAATTTTTTTGGCATAAATTTGTTTATAATACTAATTTGTCATTATTTTAATATCTGTGAAATCTCTAGTAATGACGCTTTTCTCATTCTTGATATTGTTAATTTACTAAAGTGTAATTTTTGTGTCCTGTACTTAGATTATGTTTTTAATCCAATCTCACAATCTGATTTTTAATTAGGGTGTTTAGCCAATTTGCTCTTAATATAATTATTGATATGGTCAGTTTTATATCTATCGATTACTGTTTGTCCCAAGTTTTTGTTCCTTTTACCCTCATTTTGATTATTTAGATAATTTCAGGTTTTAAAAATTACATATAGACAAAATCAGAACTTAAATTTTATGTTGAATCCAAAGCTTTTCCTCTCATCCTACCTGGGTTTTTACTTCTTTTATTTCTCTTTAACTATTTTACTTCTCTTTTGCTACTTCTGATGCTTTTGGACTTTTTAGGGTTGAATTAATGAGGAGCTAAATTAGAGCAAGAAAGACTGTAAGTCTTTTTATTCAATTATAGAAACAGCAACCAAAGTCTTGGTTTTTATCTTATTTATAGAAATCTCAAGTGGTTAGCCCATTGAAAGCTTTAGATATTGAGAAGCAGACACTGATATTATTTTATTTATAACTGTAGCAAATCTGATAGATTTGAATATTAGAGACAATGAATGTTAATGCAGCCTCTTACTTTAAAAGGATTAGTCATTAATGATTTAATTATTTATTGTCTTACCATTCTGAATTAAAATAGGATGTTCATTAAGGTAATGTGAACCACCACTGTAACAAAATAAAAATAAAAACTTAATAAAGGCTTATTGATCATTTATGTAATGTCTAGCATTGGTTCTTTTTCAAAAGCCAACTCTTTTCTAGGTAATGATTCGGGGCTCCTTCCTGGTTTTCTCCCATTTATGGTTCTGCCACTTTCGATATATGGCTTCTAAGATTGCCACACTCTTCTATATCAAGTTGACATTGCTTGGGGGGACATTTTCATAGATTAAAGTTTGAGGGTGGCACATATTTCTTCTGCTCTATTGGTGAGGGGTGAGTTACACTTACCTGCAAGGGTACCTGGGTAATGTGGTATATTTGTATGTCAAAGGAGAATAGAAAAGGCTTGGCGAACAGATAGCTAGTTTCTGTGTAGGGTAAGTTTCTTTGTTATAAGTGTTCCATATATTTAAATTTTAAATGAAAGATCAATGAACATGACTCTTAACCCTCTCTACTGTGGCAATGTGTTGACATCATATGGCCACGTCACTCGGCTTTCACTCAGCCTCCAACAAGGACATTTCTGTGAGGGTTTTGGATTACTCATCACACTAACACTAAAGTTCCCAGAAGTTGCTAAACTTGGATTTCTATGAAAATGTCTTAAAGGGACCAGGCCTTTATAATGAAGATTTTAAACAGAACACTTACAAAAGTCAAGCCCTGATGTCTTCATACTTCAAACTGAGAGGTGTTTTTTTTTTTTTTCTTTTTCTTTTAAAATCAACTATTGAATGTGTTTTTAAAGATAGTTTTCATTAAAGTTCTGTTTTCTGGAGTTTTTATTTAAGACAAAAAGATAATTGTATAAAATATCTTTTAGAGTGTTTATACATATGTTTAATCTTACTTTCCTTACAAATCCCAATCCTCTGGAGTCATGGGGAGCTCAGGGCCCAGAGACTCCAGTTTAACATTAGTTTAATGGTTTTGACCCTTGCTCTGAAGGATTTATACAAAAGAGTCTTGCTTGCATGTCCTGAAGTCATTAGTTTGGCATGAAATGGTCCTGCTGCTTATATTGTCTTATAATTATTTGAGTTGGGTTTCTATAAAATGACCACATCTATTTGACTAGAAGAATTTAGGAGCGAACTGCTTGCGGAGATGACAAAATTTGAAGGACAGTCACTATTTTATCTTTTTGTATCAAGAGGTAAATTTTCCCACCAATTAAGTTACCTAGTTCCTAACTCATTTAATGATTTCAGTGGTATCTCTTTCCAAGAAAGGTAAGTGGCTATGGAAATCGTTCTGTATGTTGACCAAACCAACTCTGAGCAATCTGTTAGAAACTTAATATACTTATTTTATTATTGAATATTTTCCTCATTATTAGGGGTCCTCAGTTTCTTAATCTGTGGTCTTTGATAATGACAGTTGTCTTACTTCATATGCTAGGAGTCAAGGTTTGTAGTTTCATTAATTTGACAATGACTTACTAAATGCTAATTGTGTACGTATCAGGTATCTGAAATCAAAGGCATGCCTTTGGCCTGATAATGATAAGGTGACCATTCTCAGGCCAAAGGGAAGAGTAAAATTAAATAAATACATTTTGTAGTTTATTAGAAGTTGGTAAATACCATGGAGAAATATAAACAGATTTTGGATGTTTGAGGGGAGTGAATATTGCATTTCTAAATAGGATGATCAGCAAAAATGTCATTGTATATGTGATATTTGAGCAAAAACTTGAAGAAACTGGGGAAAGAGCAATCTATGTAGAGAGAAGAGGAAGAAGAAGGCCTTCTAAACTGATATATTTGAGGAATGGTGAAGAAACCAACTTGTGTGGCCAATTAGAGTGTATGAGAGGAGCACAATGAGGTTAGAGATACTGAATTCTGGGGTGGTTTAGGAATCAGGGAGCAGAAGAGAGCAGGCACTGGCCAGGAGCAAAATCTGAACTGTGTGGCATCTTAGAAACCATATGAAGAAAGTGTATCAAGGAAAGGGTGATGAACTATGCCAAAAGATACTAATGGTTCATGGAAAATGCAATTTGAGAACTGACCATTGGCTTTAGATTTGCATTGAATAGTTGCAGTGGGATCAAGAATGAATGGAAGACCATCTCATACCTGTCAGAATTGCCAACATCAACAAATCAACAAATGACAAGTTTTGGCGAGGTTGCAGTGAAAAAGGAACCCTCGTGCACTGCTGGTGGGAATGCAGACTGGTGCAGCCACTGTGGGGAACAGTATGGAGCTTCCTCAAAAAGCTGAAAATGGAACTCCAATTTGACCCAGTAATCCCACTCCTAGGAATATATCCCAAGAAGCTAGAAACACCAATCAGAAAGGATATATGCACCCCTATGTTCATAGCAGCACAATGTACAATAGCTAGGATTTGGAAACAGCCTAGATGCCCATCAGCAGATGATTGGATCCAAAAACAATGGTACATCTACACAATGGAATATTATGCAGCCATAAAAAAGAAGAAATTCTCATCATTTGCAGCAACCTGGATAGAATTAGAGAACATCATGCTGAGTGAAATAAGCCAGTCAATGAAAGAGAAACACCACACGACCTCACTCATTTATGGATGATAAAGAACATTATAAATTGAAGAACCAAATGATAGATATAGAGACAGTAAAGCAACAAGCAGACTGTCAAATTACAGCGGGAAGGGTAGGGAGATCTGGGGGAGATAATAGATCAACCGAAGGACTTGTATATATGCATATAAGTACAACCAATGGATACAAAACTTTGGGGTGGGAGGGCATGTCTGGGAGGGGGGGCAATGGTATATGTACAAAGATAATAATTTAATAAAAAAATTAAAAAAAAGAGTGAATAGAAGGAAAGAAGTATAGATATTTTCTTAGAAGCATTTAGCTGCAGAGGGGTGCAAAGTTGAGATACAGGAAGCAGAGTTGAAACAGTGTTGTTGTTTTTAACTTTAAGAAGGGAGAAATTATAGTATATTTGTATGCTGATGAGAATAATCCAGAAGAGAGGGAAACATTGATGATAAAAGAGTGAGAGGAGGGAATTGATGTAGGTGAAGTTGGCCTTAAATAGAAGCTAGTTAAAGTGGAGGGCAGAAGAAATGGGCATGCATGGAAGTAGGTGAGTAAATATGGAGGTGGGAGCATGTGGAACTCTGGTAATTTCTACTGTTCCTCAGTAAACCAGGGAGAACGGTCAAGAGCTGGAAATGGGAATGGGAGAGGATTTTTGGAGCTCTGAGGAGAGAAGAGAAAGCGTGCCATGATGTCTATGAGAGAAGGAGAATGAATGGAGCTAGGACTGGTAGTGTGATACCTGGGGAGCATTTTGGTGGTCATGGATACAAAGGGTTGATGAGAAGTAAGAATTGGGATCTGAGAGATAAGTGGGGCTCAGATCTTCTAGAGCCTTGCAGGCTGTGGTAATGACTTTGGACTTTGTTCCAAATGAGGTAGGAACCATTGGAGGGTTTGAGCTGTGGAGTAACACTTTCAGACTTAGAGTTTAAAAGAACCACTTGACCACTCCGTGCAGAATATTCTGCAGAAGCAGGAAGAAGGCTCATTCAGTAGTCTAAGTAGAAAATGCATAAACTAGGGTGGAAGTGTAGATATAGAGAATGGGTTGTATTCTAATTGTATTTTGAAGGTAGAGCTGACACAATTTGTCAATTAAAAGTAGAAAGTGGGAAAAAAGCATTGAGGATGAATTTAAGGTTTAGTCCTGAGCAATGCATCTATGCTGGTACCAATTAGGTATCAGGTTTTTCAGCCTCAAATACACATACAAGACTAATACTAACTAGGCCTACATCCTCAGCCAAGTAGCAAAGTGATCTCCATGTAGACTGAGTAATAATCCCATATTGGTTAATGTTGCGAATAGCCTCAAATTTCAAACAAAAAGGAAGCAGATTTTGGCATGAACATACCATACAGGAGGTCTAAGATGTGTTGCTTTTCTAAGTTGTTTTTTTTTTTTTTTTTTTTTTTTTTTAGCAAATATTCTTGTAACACTATAATTCCAAGCTTAATGAAGTAGATACCAATTTAATCTAACCTCTGGAAAAAAATTTTTTTTAAATGACAAAATTCAGTTAATAGTCTGGAGCTTGTTAGGGTTTTCCAAACAATAAAACGAAGTGTATTTATTTTAATGGGAAGCTCTGCTCTGTCCATTCACTATTTTAATGTCTTCACTTTTTCCTGCTTTAAAACTTAAGTAAAACTATAAAAGTCTGAAAAATGAATATGTCATGAACTTTAAAAAGAAAGATGACACTTTGCTCCTCCCTTTTAAAGAGCAGCTTGTCTCAGTTTTCCCAGTTTCTGTGTTTTTGGAATTTCATTAGCCAATCTCATCTCATACCTTCCTGCTACTTCATTTCTTTTTCACTAGCACACTTTCTGGACTACTCAGAAAAGGTTGTCTTCATTCCCATGCCCTTAAATGTAAGGACTTCTTTAGCAAAAGTTTTCATTAGGGCTTACTAACCAAAGGATGCTAAGATATTTCCCCCAAATGCAGTTTAGTCATTTTCTTTCTTATGTTTTTAAATGATGCCATTGGGACTGAGGGAGGAAATGAATGTATTGCATAGGAATCTTTGTTCTGTGGTTTGGAGAGATCAAGAGGAAAAATAGTACCTGGATCTTTCATTGATGTCTTCAATTTGTTTCTTCTCGTTTTCTTTCCTCTCTGCGTGATCAATGGTTACTTTTAGGTGAAAGAAAGCAAGTCCTTTAGTGCCTTTTCCCTTAATTGGGCTCCGAACATTAACTCCATGGCTCTAATTATTGGAGCTTTAAAGTATACAGTTGTCCAGCGTGTGCACTGGTGCTGGGGTAAGAAGCCATTTGTTATTTCAGAGGAAAAAATAATACTGAGAGCTTGGGCTATGAAGTTCCACTTGGATACGGATTTGTCATCACTTTCTCTGACCAGGTCACTTAACCTCTCTGAGGCTCTACTTACATGTAAAATAAGGATAATAATATTGTACTTATAGAGCTGACGCAAAGATTAAAATAAGTAATGCATGTTATACAATTACCCAAGTGCCCTGCATGTAATAAACAATTATTTTTCAGTTTATTAACTTGTAATTTAAGGGGTATGTTAAGATTATTATATTATTACAGACTATCTTATTTATAAGACATATATCATAACATATTATACATTATACATACATATTCAATTATATATACATGTTTGTTGGTTTAAATATATACACATATATACTGTAAGATTCAGACCAAAAAGAAATAGTACTTTTCTTTCTGCAGGCACCCCTAAAGAGAGAAATCATTAATAATTGGTTGTTAATTGGTTGACCAATTGTTAATTGGTCATTATATAATGACCAATCATTACTAAAATTTAGTCTTTAGCATCATTATCACTTGGGAACTTGCTAGAAATTCAGATTCATGAACCCTACCTACCTCAGAAACTTTGGTAATGAGGTTCAGCAATCCATATTTCAATGAGTTTTCCTGGTAATACTGATGAACTGTAAAGTTTGAGAATCATTGGAATAGACTACGTCTTCATTCTAAGTTAATGACTTTCAGTCTAAAACATATTTGGTTTAGTTGTTGTCTTGTTTCATGTAGAACATTTTTTTTTTTTGTGAAGAGTAAATGTTTTTATTTATTTATTTATTAAATTATTATCTGTGTACATATTTTACCATTGCCCTCCCTCCCATACATACCCTCCCTCACCAGAGTTTTGTGTCTATTGGTTGTACTTTATATGCATGTATACAAGTTCTTTGGTTGATCTCTTATCTCCCCCAGATCATGTAGAACATTTTTAAGTAACCTATAAATGCTGAACTAACATAAAATGGTAATATTAAAAAAAAACTGTTCAATAAATACTTACTGAGTGCCTACTAGGTACTGTGCTAAATGCTTTAAAAAATATATTTTTATTGATTTCAGAAAGGAAGGGAGAGGCAGAGAGAGATAGAAATGTTAATGATGAGAGAGAATCACTGATTGGCTGCCTCCTTCATTTCCTTACTGGGATCGAGCCCACAATTTGGGCATGTGCCCTGATTGAGAATTGAACTGTGACCTCCTGGTTCATGGGTCAACGCTCAACCACTGATCCATGCAGCCCGGGCTGTGCTACATGCTTTAATGTACATTTAGTATCATTGTGTTTTGAACATTGGGCAAATGGATAACACACAGCAATACCATTTCTTTTCTTGATATTTGAAGGGTACCATGGTTAAGATTTTCTCCCTCCCATGTCAAAAGGTTGATTGAAAATGTTTGCAGCTAACACTGTTAACTTCCCTAAAATTCAGGAAATAGAACAAACAACAGATGATGGTTTCAATCCTATTGGGCATTTACTGGTTGGACAGCAAGGGTACGAGTGTAGGCGGAGAAGCATGAGTGCTTGCAGACTTCTTGCTATGTCTTTGCCTGGACTTTCCTCAATATGTGCTCATGAAGAGAGAGAGAGAGAGAGAGAGAGAGAGAGAGAGAGAGAGAGAGAGAGAGAGAGAGAGAGAGAGAGAGAGAGAGAAAGAGAGAGAGAGAGAGAGGGCTCTTTGGTGTCTCTTCTTATAAGGACACTAATCCTATTGTATAGGATCCCACCCTATGGCTCATTTAACATTAGTTATTTCTTAGAAGCCTGTCTCCAAATATAGCCCCAATGGGGATTAGGGCTTCCTTCTATGAATTTTGGAGGGCACAATTCAATCTATAGCAGATGTATCTGATTTTGCAATTCTGACCCTATTTCTCTTTCTGTCTTTCAAGAGGTATACTTTTTTGAAGTTAGCATGTGTTCTTCCTTATATTATATATCTACTATACTTATATACATATGTATTTATTCCTATAAATACTATATTACATCATATAATGTGCGTCATATTTGACACAAAGTGTCATTTGCTTTTCTCTCACCATTTTGTTTCTGCCCATTATACATTTTGATACTTATAGATTTAGTTTATTTATTTTAAGTACTGATTTATGTACTATTAAATCATAAATAAATCTATCACGATTTACTAATTCATCTCATAGTATCAGACATTAATACAAATATTATTAGTTAATTAATTAATTAAAATATTCTCACCTGAGGACACACTCAGAGAGAAGAAGGAGGGAGAGAGAGAGAAAGAGAGAGAGAGAGAGGAAGAAACATCGATCAGTTGCTTAATTGGGGACCAACCAACATCCCAGGTATCACTTATGTGCCCTGACTGGGAATCAAACTGATCTTTCAGTGCACAGGACAACACTCAACCAACTGTGCCATTCCAGTGGGCTAGTTTCTATCTTTTTCTCACTATCATAAATGATGTTTCAATGAGCACAAACCATTGTGCGTAATTCCTTGTGGATATGTGTTAGAGTTTCTCTGGGATATATACCTAGGGTTGGAATTTCTGGGTGGAAGGTATTTATATCATTGGTTTTATTAGATATTGCCATGTTGCTTTCTCTCTTAATAAAAATTTACACTAATTTTAACTACCACCAGTAGAGTATTTATTTTTATAGATTTTTCATAAGCCTATCAGACTTCTTTAATATATATACTAACCATATATATATATATATATATATATATATATATATATATACTGACTATATATCTATATAGTTAGTATTATAGATGTCTCCCATCCCCCCTCCTTCCTCTCCTCATCCTCCACCAGAAATTGATCATTGTCTCACTAATAGAAAGATGTAGACAGGAAACCCGGAAGGCTGGTCAACAACCTTAATTGTTCTGAAAGGTCAGAGCTAATCATTCACTGTTTAGTTGAAATATTGTTAGCTGAAACAGCCTCCACCTGTTTGTCTTTTGTAAATTTCTGTTATTGGAATTTCCTGTCAAAAGGCTATGGGTGTATCCCATAGTCTTTTTTTTTTTTAAAATATATATTTTATTGATTTTTTTGTACAGAGAGGAAGGGAAAGAGATAGAGAGTTAGAAACATCAATGAGAGAGAGTCATCCATCAGCTGCCTCTTGCACACCCCCTACTAGGGATATGCCCACAACCAACATACATGCCCTTGACCTGAACCGAACCCGGGATCCTTCAGTCCCCAAGCCAACGCTCTATCCACTGAGCCAAACCGGTTTCAGCGGTGTATCCCATAGTCTTAATAAAAGGGGTAGCAAGGCCAGAGTGGTGTGTTGTCTTCTCTTGGAATCCTGCCTGGTCCCCAATATTCCCAAATTAATACTTTTCTAGTCTCCTTCAATTGTGTGCAGCTTTCTCCAGAACCTGAACCCTGAACCTGAACCCTGAACCACACACCCCCTCCCTCCTTTACCTTCATCTTTCCAGGCCCTCCCCATTTCCCCCAGGTCTTCACTACCCTAATGCCCAAGCTCAGGAGTCATGCCTATAGGTATATAAGTTCTTTGGTTTATCTCTTCTCATTCGCCAATCCCCACATCAAGACATCAAGGTATATCACTCTGTTCCATGTCCCCATGCTTTGGGTCTTACTTTATTGGTCAATTCATTTTATTCATTAGATTCTACAAATAAGTGAGATCATGCTACATTTGTCTTTCTCAGATTGGCTTATTTCACTTAGCATAATATTCTCCAGGTCCATCCATGCTGTCCCTTTTATTTATTTATTTTTGTGTGTGTGTGCTTATTTCTTCCCCCCCCCCCTTTTTTTTAAAAAAAAAAAATTAAATTATTATCTGTGTACATATCTTACCATTCTCCCCCAACCCAAACATACCCTCCCTCCCCAGAGTTTTGTGTCCATTGGTTGTACTTATATGCATGTATACAAGTCCTTCGGTTGATCTATTATCTCCCCTAGATCTCCCTACCCTCCCCGCTGTATTTTGACAGTCTGCTTGTTGCATTGCTGTCTCTATATCTATCTTTTGGTTCATCAGTTTATAATGTTCTTTATTATCCATAAATGAGTGAGGTCATGTGGTGTTTCTCTTCCATTGACTGGCTTATTTCACTCAGCATAATATTTGCAGTAACGTGGATGGAATTGGAGAAGACCCATCTTTTTTTGTAGCTGGATAGTATTCCATTGTATAAATGTCCAACAGCTTATATACCCATTTATCTATTGATGGACACTTAGGCACTTGGGCTGTTTCCAAATCTTAGCTATTGTAAATAATGTTGCTATGAACATTTGGGTGCATATATTCTTTCTGATTGATGTTTTGGGTTTTTCGGATATATTCCCAGAAGTGAGATCACTGGATCAAACTACAGTTTCATTTTTAATTTTTTGAGGAAACTCCATACTGTTTTTCATAGTGGCTGCACCAATCTGCATTCCCACCAGCAGTGAACTAGTGATACCTTTTCTTCACATCCTCACCAGCATTTGTTGTTTGTTGATTATTTTTTTTTATGGTAGCCATTCTGATAGTTATGAGGTGATATCTCATTGTAGTTTTAATTTGCATTTCTCTGATGATTAGTGACTGGGCATTTTTTCATATGTCTTTTGGCCATTTGTATGTCCTCTTTGGAGAAATGTCCATTCAGGTCTTCTACCCTTTTTAATTGGATTGTTTGTTTTCCTTTCATGGAGTTGTATGAGTACTTTATATATTTTGGATATTAACTCCTTATTAGTTATATCATTGATAAATGTGTTCTCCCATACAGTGGATCTCCTTTTCATTTTGATGGTGTTTTGATGTGCAGAAGCTTTTTACTTTGATATGGTACCATTTGTTTGTTTTTCCCTAGTTTACTTTGCTCTAGGAGATGTATTGCAAAAATTCTGCTATGTGAGATGTCTGAGATTTTACTGTTAAGCCTTTTATTCATCTTAACTTTACTCTTGTGTATGGTGTAAATCAGTGGTCTAGTTTCATCTTTTGCATGTGTCTGTCCATTTGTTGTAGAAACTTTCTTTACTCCATTTTGTGTTCTTATCTCCTTTGTCAAATATTAATTGTCCATATGGTGTGGGTCAATTTCTGGGGTCTCTGTTCTGATCCATTAACCTATATGCTTGTTCTTGTGCGAGTATCAGGCTGTTTTCTTTATGATGGCTTTGTGGTACAGTTTGATTTCCAGTATTGTGATCCCTCTGACTTTGCTCTTTTTTCTCAATATTGCTGCAGCTATTCAGGGTCTTTAATGGTTCCATATAAATTTTTGGAGTATTTTTCTGGTTCTGTGAAGTATGTCATTGGTATTTCAATAAGGATTGTGTTGAATCTACAAATTGCTAAGTGTGGATTTTTTAATGATGTTAATTCATCCAGTCCATGAACATGGCATACTCTTCAATTGGTTTGTATCTTCTATTTCTTTTTCTATGTACTGTAGTTTTCCAAGTACAGATCATAAATGGAATTGGTGAGTTTTCCCTTTCTTTTTGGTTTCCAGGATAGTTTGAATAAGAAAAAGGTTATATATTTCTGAAAGGTCTGAAAAAATAAGCCCTTAAACCTCTGATTCTGTTTTTTGGTGCTTCTTTTGGGATAGTTTTTTTTTTTTTTTTTTTTTTTTTTTTTTTTTTTTTTTTTTTTTTTTTTAACCACTGATACACTTCTTTAATGAATATATAGCTCTTCAGGTTTTCTGCTTCTTTTGGAGACAGTTTGGGAAATTGCAATATATTTTTTTTTTTTTAGCAATCTGTTCATTATATTTAAGTTTTTTAAATTCACTGACTAATGTGTTCATGATATTCTCCTATAATTTTACAAATCCTTATCTCTATTCTCTCTCTCTCTTTTTGTTTATATTGCTTATTCTGCACTCACACTTTTTTTCTTACCAAAGATTTATCTATTCAAAGAAAGAATGTTTAATTTTGTTGATACTATTTTTTTCTTTTATTAATTGTTTTTCTTGTATCTTCCTTGTACCATGTTTACTTTGTAGCTTTTAAAAATGTTTTGAATTGAATGTATTAATTATTAGTTTTTAATCTTATTTTTTCTAACCTGAATTTAAGTCCACACATTTTTCTGTAGAAATGCAGTTTATTATTATTATTATTATTATTATTATTATTATTATTATTATTTTATTGAGAAGGATGTAAGGGCGATTTCTTTCCTAGGTTCTTGTCCAGATGGTTTTGAAGAATGAAACCACAGACAAAAGGTGGTAGGTGAGAAGTACAGATGCTTTATTGCAAGCGTATGCTATCTCTAAAACCCTAATCCTAAATTTCTAATCATAATACTCTGTCCTTCCTGGCATAGAGGGTCCCATAAGAAGGGTGACTGCTGCTTTCTTTGTCGTGAGGCATTATAAAGGCTGTGGCTCTTTGTCTGAACATGATCCTAATTGAACTCTTCCCCAACGTAAGACCCCCGTGCTTTCCTCATTGGTCATTCTGCAAAGACCAAAGCCCATGTGGTGCCGCCATCTTTCTTTCCCCTTAGTTTGCAACATTCCCCTATCCTCTGTGAAAGTATGTTTCCTTCTTCCCCCTCCCCCAAATATCCTGTGTCTTTTCTTTGTCCTTCACATATGCATCTTATCTGTTCAAGTTGGATTTATTTTTTATCTACTTTATAGAATCTAGCAACTTTATCCTGCCAAGACTTGAAACTGAAACTATTGGCTTCTCTGCTCAAAAGAGTAAAGCAGCCTTTTTTTTTCTCTTGGTCAGAGATTTATTACCCCATCTGCTCAGGCCAGAGATATCTCTGTCCTTGGTTTATGGCTGTTTTAATTGGAAGCCTCCATCCTCTTTGGACTCCCTCCCTTTCTGTCGTAAGCTAGCTAGTTAGCCCTTTTAACTATTATTGTTTATTATAAACATTTCATAATTTTCATTATAATTCTTCTTTTACCCTTGAGTTATTTATAATTATATTTTTTGTTTTAAATGTTATTACTAATTTTTGTTGATTATTTTATTTCATTATAGTTGAAAATATAGAGTATATAATATCATTTCTTTGGTTTGTTCAGACATCCTTAATTTGCTTAAAGGATATTTTTGGAATTGTTTCATGGGTGCTAAAACAGAATGGCATTTTCTATGTAATACACACTCATTAAATTGAGAGTATTTATATAGTCATTTGAATCGTCTGTATATTTACTTATTTTTTTCTAATCTGTTTTAAGAATATTAAAATTTTTCTCTATAGTTGTGATTTGTCATATTCTCTTTAATAATACTCAATTTATGATTTATGTATTTTAAAGTTATGTTGGTAAGTGAATATAGTCACGTGTTCATAGGAATGGGTGTAGAAGCAGATCATAAGGATTTGGCAGAGGTCAAATACCAGAGATAAAAACCAGAGTTGCTGGAAATGAAAAGTTTTTCCTCAAATTCTAAGTCAAAGTTTGACAAAAGCGAAGTGCCAGGTTATGTCTGCCAAGTTCACAGGAAGCAGGCTCAGACTGTGTGTTAAATGAGGAATGAAAGCAGAAGATGGGGATCCAAGATGAAGTCAGCTGGATATAACTCACAACCAACAGTTTTTAAAGGCTGCCATACCTGTTTATTTGTTAGAAAGTGACTATAATCTAAAGTTGCTACCTGACACTAAGTCCTGGCAGGAAAGAATTCTTTTTTGTTGACTGAAACATATCAGAGCATCTTGCAACATTTAATTCCCACCCACACTTTTATTTTGTTACGATATTCTTGACTTTTGTATACTTCTGTTAAAAATCTTAATATCACATTTCATATTGCCCTTTCTGTTTTGTGCTTGCAGGAGGATGAATTATTCAAATTGTCTAACTTAACTGGATGTTATTGTCTGGAGGAAATTTTAGTGAGTTCAATTTACCTGGTAGCCTTTATTTTTGAGATTTTTGTTTCTGGTAGACTTCACCACTGAGCAGAGTACTCCTACTACAGTGCTTAGTTTCTCTGTAGATGCAAACCTTTGCATCTTAAATAAAGCACTAAGCTAGTGGGGTCATGTTTGGCTCTGTTTCCCTTCATTGGTGCTTCTACATCTGTTTGCCAGGTCTGAGGTTCTGGACTCAGACATCTCAGAGGAACAGTAGGAGTAAAGGAGCTTGTCACTGAACATGAAAAATAGCATCTGCTGAAGGCCATTTTGTTCAGTTCCTTCAAAGTAAGTTACTTAGGGAGCAGAGACCAAGTCTGAGGCATTCAAGACTAGAAGAAAACTAGTTTGTTTTTGAAAAAGTGCGTATAGTTATAAATAACAAAAAGAAGCTGATGATGAAAATTAATCTATAACCCTAACAGAGACATTTTCTGTAGTGAAAGGTGCAGCTCTCTCATAAAAAAATGGAACCTCTCATCTCATTCCCTTATTACTCTCAGGTATCTTAATTTTGGGTAAAGAAAACCAGCAGAGGTGATGGTGAGGTTTACCTTAGTAAAACAGACCATTCTCCAGATTATTCAAGATTCTGCCTTCCCCAAGTCCATAAAGATATTTATCTCCTTTATTTAGTTTATGTAAATGAAAGGGCTTTGCAGGCAGGTGGAGAGGATATGCCAAATACTCTATAAATTGCACAGTTGGGTTTTTAAGTCATGTATTTCTTTTAATTAATATATGCTCCATGAATAAAATGGAAGTGAAGCCCCAGAGCTGGCCGAAGTCACCATGTTGTATTGAAGTAAAGCTTGCATTCAACATTATTTTGCATTCATTTAAGGCATAGAGCATAGTTGTTAGATAATCATATCATTTACAAAGTTGATCCCTCTGATATTTCAAGTACCCATGTATTTATTGTAATATTATTGACTATATTCCCCATGCTATACTTTACATCCCCATGACTATTTTGTAATTATCAATTTATACTTCACTTTTTTTCACCCAGCCCCCAAAACTCCTTCCGTCAATCATAAATCTGTTCTCTACATCCCTGAGTTTGTTTCTGTTTTGCTTATTTGTTCTTTAGATTCCACACTAGAGGCTTGATGCATGAAGATTCATGCAAGAATGGGCCTTCCTTCCCCTGGCTGTAGTTTTCTCATAAATGGTGTTCATTATGTTGAGGTACATTCCCTCTAGTCCAACTCTGCTGAGATTTTTTAAAAAATAAAATATGGTTGCTAGACTTTATCAAAAATTTTTTCTGCATCTATTGATATGACCACGTGACTTTTATCCTTCACTTTGTTTATATGTGGTATCACATTTATTGATTTGGGGATATTGTTCCAAACTTATATCCATGGAGTAAATCCTACTTGATCACAGTGTATGGATTTTTTTTTAATGTTTTGCTGAATTCAATATGCTAACATTTTGTTGAGGATTTTTGTATCTATGTTCATCAAAAACATTGGCTTACACTGTTCTGTCTTTATCTGGTTTTGAAATTATGATAATGCTGGCCTTGTAAAATCAGCTTGGGAGACTTCCTTTCTATTGAATTTTTTTTAAATAGTATGAGAAAAATAGGTATCAGTTCCTCTTAGAACATTTGGTAAAATTCTTCCGTGAGCTCAACAGGTTTATGACTTTTCTGTTTGGATTTTGTTCTGTCTATTGCTTCAATGTCATTAGTTATAATCAATGTATTCAGATTTTCTGATCCTTATTCAGTTTTAGAAGATTGCATATTTCTAGAAATTTCATCCAGATTATCCAATTTGTTGGCATGTAGTTTTTCATAATATATTTATACAATCCTTTTTACTGATTTGGTGTCAGTTGTTCTCCCTCTTTCATTTCTTATTTTATTTATTGGGTCCTCTCTACTTTCTTCATGAGTTTGGTTAAAGGTTTGTCAATTTTGTTTATCTTTTCAAAGAATTAACTCGTGGTTTCATTGATATTTTGTATTGTTAGTTTAGATACATTTTGTTTATTTCTGCTTTGATCTTTATCATTTCCTTTCTTCTACTCATTTTTGGCTTTGTTTGTTGTTCTTTTTTTAAAGTTCTTTTAAGTGTACAGTTAGTTGTTTATTTAAGATCTTTCTTGTTTCTCATGGTAGGCTTGTAATGCTCTCAGTTTCTCTTTTAGTTCTGCTCTTACTGTGTCCCTTGGCTTTGGGGTTGTTGTGTTTTCATTTTCATTTATTTATTTCAAGGTATCTTTATTTCTTCCTTGACCTCATTGTTATCTCACACATTGTTTTTAACCTTTTTTAACCTCAATAAAAAATCTCCACCATAGGATATGTTTATGATTTTAGAGGAAAAGACAGCAAGAGGGGAGAAACATTGATGTAAGAGAGAAACATCAACCTGGGATCAGACTCACAAGCTAGGCATATGAAATCCTCAGCCTTTTGTGTATGTGGCATGATGTTCCAACTCATTGAACCATGTAGCTGGGACTAGCCTCCATATATTTGTGTTTTCCTCTGTGTGTGTGTGTGTGTGTGTGTGTGTGTGTGTGTGTATTTGTTTCTTTTTCAATTTTTCTTGTGATTGCTTTTTTTTCTAGTTTTATACCATTATGGTCAAAGAAGATGCTTGATGTGATTTTAGTCTTCTTAAATTATTGAGACTTGTTTTCTGTTCTAACATGTTGTCTATCCAGAAAATGTTTTGTGTCTATTTGAAAAGAATGTAATTCTAGTGCTTTGTGGTAAAATGCTCTGAAGATATCAATTAAATCTATCTGACACCGTGTGCCATTTAAGTTTGCTATTTTCTTGTTCGTTTTCTCTCTGGAAGTTCTATTCTTTGATATCAATGGGGCTTTAAAATGCCCTACTATGACTGAATTATTGTTGATCGCCCCCTTTATGTTCATCAAGATTTGCTTTATATATTTGGGTGCTCCTATGTTGGGTACATAAATATGTTCATTACTACCTCACCTTATATTTTCCATTTGCCTAAAATACTTTTTTTCTGTTTTGTTTTGTTTTTACTTTTAATCCGTTTATCTTTTTTTCTGAGGTGGGTCTCTTGTAAACTATATATATATATATATATATATATATATATATATATATATATATATATATATATATTGCTTTCTTATCCATTCAGCTCTCGGCTACCCTATGTATTTTTTGATTGGAGCATTTAAACGTTTACATTTAAAGTGATTATTGACAGGTACCTATTTGTTACCATTTTATTATTTTAACTTTCTTCTCCTCCTCTTCCCTCTATTTCTTGTTCTTAAAGAAGACCCTTTACAATGTCTTGTAGTACTGGTTTGGTGGTAACAAAATTCTTTAACTTTTTTTTTTTTTTTTTTTTGTCTGAAAGGCTATTTATTTATTCTTCATTTTTAATGGTAGTCTTGCTGGGTAATATAATCTTGGTGTAGGTGCTGATTTTCATCACCTTCTATACTAGTATTTCATGACAATCCTTTGGCCTTGTATATTTCTGTTGAGAAATAAGTAACAGTCCATTGGGAGCTCCTTTGTAGGTAACTAATTGTCTTAATTTGCTGCTTTTAAGATTCTCTTTTTGTCTTTAACCTTTGACATTTTAGTTATGATGTGTCTTGTGTGAATTTCTTTAGGTTCATCTTATTTGGGATTCTGCACCACCTGGACTTGTGTATCTTTTTCCTTCACCAGGTTAGGGATGTTTTTGGTCATTATTTCTCCAAATAGGTGCTTGCTCCCTTGTTCTCTCTCTTTTCCTTCTGGTACCCATATGATCAGATGAGTTATACTTCATATTGTCCCAATGTTCCCTTAAATGATCCTCATTTTTTAAAATTCTTTGTTCACTTTGTTGCTCTGATTGAGTGTTTTCTGCTACCTTTTCCCCCAAATTGCCAATTTGATCCTCTGTTTCATCTAACCCCGTCTTCATTTCTTCTAGTGTATTCTTCATTTCAGATATTGTATTCTTTACTTCTGACTGGTTCTTTTTATGGTCTTCATGCCCTTTGTTATGCTTGCTATCTCTGTTGAAGTTCTCACTAAGGTCATCGGGAATCGTTATAACCATTTTTTTTAAAACTCTATATTTGGTAAATTGATTGATTCCATTTCATTTAGCCCTTTTCTGGAGATTTCTCCTGTTCTTTTATTTGAGGCATGTTTCTTTGTCTTTCCATTTTGGCTGCCTCTTTGTTTTTGATTCTATGTTAGATAGGTTTGTTATGACTCCCATCTTGGTAGCATGTCCTTGTGTAGTAGGTATCCTGTGGGATCCAGTGGTGCAATCTCCTTGATCACTTGAGCTGGGTGCTCCAGGAATGTTTTTGTGTGGCTTATTTGGGCCATCTTGCTATAATTTATCTTAATTGTTAATGGCCCATTTGTGTGTGAGCTCTACCCTCAGACTGGCTGACTATAAAAATTGACCCTGACCACAGTGTATATGGACGTTCAGGTGATGATCACACAAGGCAGAGTTTGCTTTAGCAGGATCTGGTGCCTGCCAAGATCTCCCTCTTTATGTACCTCTTGTGAAGCTAATTCAATCCTGTGCTGATGATGTCTAAAGCTGGCCACTAGCCAAATGGGTTTTGTGCCTCTTAATAGGGCCACTAGTGCTGGCCAATGTCAGATGCTGCCTATAACTGCCCCTGGGAGCTACGAAGTGATCCACAACTTGTTGTTGCCTCTCTGGGTCTTAGTGTGTGTAGAAAGGATCATACTGCACACCAAGGTTGACTTTTACCAGCACTGGGCCTTGGGGCAGTTAATTCTCAAGGAACCCCAAGTTGTGCCGCCACATACTTTTGATTACCAGTCACTGAATAGACCTCTGGTGGTACTTGAGTTGCATGAGATAGGTTCTCAGTGAGTCACCAGTTAGGGGTGAGTGGTACCCTGTTTCCCTGAAAATAAGACAGTGTCTTATATTAATTTTTGCTCCCAAAGATGCGCTAGGTCTTATTTTCAGGGGATGTCTTATTTTTCCATGAAGAAGAATACGGTACACATTTATTGTTAAATGGAAATAAAGGAAATTTATTACCTGTATACGGTACGGTAGTACGGTAGTTGTCAACAAAAACCAGACAAACTGTGAATCCTACAGTATCAAGAATTTACTCATTTATTCAATGACAATCATGTCATCATCTTTTGGAACATCATCATAACAATCCAATTCCTGAATTTCCTGGTGAATTTCTTGTGACTCCATTTCTTTCAGAATCAGTGGACCAAATCTCTCATGTTTAGCCTAGGGGGGCCTTATTTTTGGGGGATGCCTTATATTTCACTCAGGAGGAAACCTGTAAGTAGGTCTTATTTTCGGAGGATGTCTTATTTTCGGGGAGACATGGTATTTACTAGATTGATACAGGTTCAGTCTTGGTGCCAGTGCTGGGTCTGAATCCATCCACTCAACAAGTATCTCAGAATATTCTAAGTCTATCTGCAGCCCTATTGGGTGTGCACATACCTTTGTGGTGGTGGTGGGAGCACCAGGGCATCATCAGGGTGAGCCAATAGAGTTTTGGGCCAAAACAGACAAATATTTGGAAATTTGAAGGGAGGGCTTTGTACCACTCATGTGTGCAAGGGAAAAAAATATCTCCTATCCTAAAGCCACACAAGTCTGTCTTTCCTCGATTCTGCTAGTTGCGCAATCTGAGCAGGGTGGAGTTGCCAGGAGTCTGGAGAAAGGGAAGGTACTGTTGGGTCTTGTGGAAAGGTGGGGGGAGTGGCCCATTACTCTAGGGACATACAACTCAGCCTGTCCTCGATTCAGCAGGGTGGAGCCACCTGAAGTTAAGAGGTTGGGACCACTGTGAGTCCAAAGAGTGGGGATAGTGGATCTCCTGTGAGGGGGAAGCACCAGTCAGGTTCCTGTTAAAGTGGGGGGAATGGCTTCCTCCCCAAAGTCACACAAATCAGTCAATGTTACCCCTCTGTGTCTTCCCAGACTTCTACATTCCAGCTCAGGCAACTAACTCTTCAGCAGGGCGCAAGCTTTGCAGTGTGGGGCAATAGGGAGTCCTGAGGTTGGGGCTATTTCATTCCTCCAGGCTGATGCCACATGGAAGATCATGATCCACCCAACAAAGATGGTGTTTGCATTTTGGGACCGGTGACTCAGCACAGGAACCCCAGCAGTTGGCCCCATAGCTCTCTCCCCAACGCAGCAAACCCAGTGTCTCCTTGCATGAATCTAGTCTGCTCTGCCCTCCCTCTGCTGGCACCCAGGGTTAGTGGCTATGAAGGAAATTTTGTGCATTAATTGTACATCTGTGTCTCTAGCAGAATCTCATCTCTCCCTGGCAGACAGAATCCCTGCTAATTTTCACAGGCAAATATTACGTGACTTTCTTCAGATATTTGCCCACAAGTGGAATTGTTGCTCATAAAGCAATTCCATTTCTAAGTTTTTGAGGAACTTCTATACTGTTTTTATTTTTTATTTTTTATTTTTATAGTGGCTGCAGCATAAATTATAAATTGCAGTTTTGGATTTCCTAGTACATAATTGTCTAAGCTGATGTGACATTTTCAGTTCTGAAAAAAACTTATAACAAGCTTTACAGATGCTGTAGTTATTTAGTCATTTTCTTGTGTTAACATAAAAAATCATTGAAACCTGTAAAGATTTTTTTGTGAGTTTATTTGAGCCAAACTGTTGACATATGCCAGGAAGCAGAACCTCAATGAATTGAGATAATGCTCTAGAGTCTAGAGAATGGTGGGTTTCATCTGTATTTATGCATTGCAATCAAAGGAAGGAACATAGGTGGGTTACATGAAATCCATTGGTGACAGACTAGAGAGGAGGAAGAAAGCAAAGCAGGGATTGGATAAAAAGCAAAACCATACACACATACTTAGGTGGGTGCAAGAAAAATTAACATGATAATAATGAAGGAATTTGTGGTATCTGTTCTGGTGCCCAGCATATTAGGTTGTTCCCCAGGGGCTCCAGAAAAAAGGAAGTTACAAGTTACCCAGACATTTCAAGGGTATGTTACCATAGACGCAAAAAGACAGATAGGCTCAATTAAGGTAAAGATTGACCTTGTCAGTGAAAATACCAGCCTAGGACATAACTACCCTCTATAACTGCTTTTAGTTAAAGTTTAATTTAAGACGATCCTTTGTGGTTCCTTTAAGTCTCTGAGTTTGCAAGACTGCCTTCCCTGAGCTTGTAAGGTCAGCATCTGGCCCCTTTCATCCACCCAGGCCATTAGATTATACTGCTCCAAGTTCTACATGGTTGACCTGATTCATAAGTATCCACTGCTTTTTCAAATTTATAACCATAGAATCAAAATAGTTAAAATAAACAATAGGTAATCTGAGCGTTAATTTTTCAAGGGAGAAAAATATGAGTTCAATTAAACAGCATTCACTTTGGAGCTAATGCTTAATTATACCAGTTCCAGAATAATTTAACCCAATAGTAGCCTCTAGACTTTGATTAAAAGTCTCTTCACTAAATTGCTGATAATATATTTTAAATTCAAATCTCTTCCAAGGTAGATGCAAAATTCTGGATTCTTTAGGGCAACTTGTTAAAGTTTTCCTCACATGACTTTTTTTATTTTCTATTACCAAGCACTTTTCTCCTTCCTAGCTGAAGGTGATATAGTTACCTTGCCTATGTTGAAAGAGTGGCTATCTTTTTTTTTTTTAATATTTTATTGATATTTTACAGAGAGGAAGAGAGAGGGATAGAGAGTTAGAAACATCGATGAGAATCATCGATCAGCTGCCTCTTGTACACCCCTACTGGGGATGTGCCCGCAACCAAGGTACATGCCCTTGACTGGAATCGAACCCGGGACCTTTCAGTCTGCAGACCAACGCTCTGTCCATTTAGCCAAATCGGTTTTGGCCAAGAGTGGGTATCTTCTTAACTACTTAGTTAGGCTGTATATACTCACTAAGAAAAAGTCATGCTATTTTCTCTATCCCTTCCACTGCACAGAACATAAAAGAGCCCAGAGTCTGTCTTACGTTGACAGTGTACATCTTTACCTGACTGGAGGTTTCATAGTTAAAAGGAAGTCCTTGTACATTATAATCACAGAGAATAATCTGTGCCATACTTTTTTTCCCAACAATTTATGAAGTTGAAAGCAATATACTTATATAAAAATAGAGATTAAAATTTTTTTTTGATCTAAAGATACTATAAATATTCAAAAATTGGTGATGAAAACTTATAGTTTGTGTAGCACTTTGCTCAACAATGGGTGTGACTTCACATTATACAAATTAGGAGGAAAGATGAACATGTATTCTAACACCTATAATTCCAAGCAGTTTGGAACAAGGATCCTGTAGACAGTACTTACAAGTGGTGATTACAAAAGTGATCCTTTCTTTTGGGGAGGCTTACAGAGAAATACTAGTACAAGTTTTTATTTGTACTAGGCCTTAGAGATAAGTAGAAATTATCAATGGACATACACATGTCAGTGGTATTGGGACTACTTTAAATGAAACATAATTGATAGCTACAGAACAGTGCATGAATAAAAGCAAGGAAGTGAGAAAGAATTAGTCACACTCAAAGACATTGAGTAGAAAGGGGTATAAAATGGCATTGAAGGTCTGAAGGTGGTAACAGCCTGCATAAAGATGGAAGAACGACAGAGAAGATTAAAGGTGTAGGTGAAGTCAGATTAATGAAGAGTGGTGACTGGGCTTTGCAACTCTTGCATTCGTCTGGGTGTTTGAACCAAGACTCATCATATATCTACCTATTTCTAGGTAAGAGACAGATCCGGGTTTGTTGGGGCTTAAAGCTTATACAATTTTGGTGAGCCCTCTTTAGGAAAAATTGTTAGGGTCGCTGAAGGAGCAACACACGAGGACAAAAGGGGTGAAGAATTATAAATTTATTAGGTCATCTGGATACCAGATGGGCTGAGTCCCAAAATGGCACCACCCCTCAGAGACTGGGAGTCAGAGGTTTTTAAAGGGCTCTGGGCGCACTTTTTCTGGGTGGAGAATTCTTTGTGCAGGTCTGGATTCTGTTCTGGTAAAGTCCAGAGGGGAGAGATGATGGTCTTAGCAAGTGGAATGTGATCTAAGCAAGTGGAGAGTCCATTGTAAAGTGGCCTAAAGTTTAGTTCCCGGGGAGGGGGTATCGATTCAATTATTTGATCAAACCTAACAAAAATAAAACAAATTTACAAGAGGGACCCTGAATTCAAATTCATGGTAATTCAAACTCTAAGTGAAAACTATATGATAATTTCTGTGTTAGAATGATTTACCTCTCTCACGTTTGTTAAATGCACTTTTTCCAGAGTGGAAGGTTTTATGACAATTGGTTTGGTAGACAAATTTAGTTGTTTAGCTCATAAGCAGAAATGGCCTATTTGTAAAAAGGCTTGGCCAAGTGGAAAAAATTATCTCATCTTTACAAATTTTAAGTCAATAATATTCAGCACCCAAACATTGTTAAAGTTTACAAACATTTGCACTATTGAAAGAATAAAATGGAGATTAACTATGTAGATCTTTGGGCCAGACTGCCTGGGTTTAAATCCTATGTCATACATTTAACTATGAAAAGTGCTTAGAAATAAATGGTATGAATGCTGGCTTGTAATAAGTGCTCAAAAATATCAGATATTATTCTCATTAATGAAGAGCTTAAAAATAAAATTAATAAAAGATGTGTTTAATACCAGATGAGTGTTAACCATTTCTCAGGAGATTACTTGCATGTGGGGATTATAAATATTGTCATCTATATTTATACTACAGGCTTAGTGCATGAAATCCATGCATTGGGGGAAGGGGTGTCCCCTCAGCCCAGCCTGTACTCTCTCCAATCTGGGACTGTGGTGCGCAGGAGCAAATAATTTTCAGTAACCACCAGAGGCTCCCCCTGATGACAGTGACCGGTGCCCCACCTCGGTCTGGTGCCCCCTCTCACCTCCTCCACCATCCCATCGTGGCCAACGCTTACCATGTTCTGCACTCTGCTGCCAACATGCACCATGTTCCGCGTGCACACTCTGGTGGTCAGCACACATAGACACCAGTTGTTCAGTTGTTCCGCCATTCAGTCTATTTTCATATTAGCCTTTTATTATATAGGACATCTTGTGATAGCCATCTTGTGACAACATGGGGGCAGCCATCTTGTGATGACATGAGGGCATCCCCCGAGGGCTCGAGGGCCCCCTAAGCTTTTATTAGTATAGATGATACACTTATTTTTTGTAGGCAAAGGTTTTTTTTTTCTTTCTTTTTTTTTCTTGTTTTTTTTTTCTTATCTTACATAGAGTGGAATTAGGGCAATGAGTCACAGAAAGGCTTGCCTGGAGGAAGGTTGTAAGAGACTTTGTCTGACCAGGAGGCATGGCCATCAAGTCCAGAAGTTGAGCATATTGGGAGACATTAGCATGTCTACATGGAAGGCTTTGGGGACACTTGCACTGCAAGCGGGAGCTAATGTCAAATGAATTCCTAGGATCAGGACAGAATTCAACTCCAGTCTTGTGAGAGACTGACTATACAAATGAATAACCATATATAAAAACAAAACTTTGATCCATCCCTTGCAGCAACATCCCAGGAAACCAACTCCTTATCTACAGTAAACAGCCCAGGAAGTCAGCCTGCTGGGAGTCAGGTTTGCAGGAAGTCAGATTCCTATCTCTAGTGACAATGCAGGAAGCTAAATAATAACTTCTATAGTAATCAGCACCAAATGGCTAGGACCTAGTTAATAACTAACAGCTTTCCTAATTTTTGTCCCCACTTCCAATTTGGGACTAAGCAGAGAAAGCCAAATATGTACCCTTCACCAATCACATATGATGTCCTGCTTCTAGTTAGCTCAACTTTAGCTTCCCCGTGCCAACAGCCTCTGGCCAGGGCACACTTGGAGCCTTCTCTTCATTCCACCCTCAAGCTTTCCCTCTCCTCTGTCTTCCAAAATTCAAGTGATTATGGATGACAACCTTGCTATAGCAAACTCAATAAATAGTTCTTGCTTTTCCCACACTAGCTTGGTGCCCAAGCCAAGCTGTTCATGTGTGATTATTGTCACCTAGGAGCCTTTGACTCTAATGGAATGTTACTTGTTCTCTTTTTGTGAGGTAGAGATTATTTTCCTGCAGGTAAGGATCATAACTTAGTCATATAAAGAGTCCCAGTGCCCACTACTGCCTGGCTTATAATAAAGGCTATTGAAAAGCATGGGAAATAGATCTCACTCACAAGGACTAGGCCCTTTCCCAAGTGGAAGCAGGAAAGTCCAATGTGATGAGTCTGCCTTCTTTTGATTGAATGAAATGTCACCTCAAATTCCAGCTTAAATAAGAAACAAACTGGAATTGACTTGGGCATGGGTTGCAGCCTGAAGGATTTTACAAAATCTCTGGAGAGAACTATTTTTAAATATTTTTGGCAAAACTTTACCCCCCTTTTTCTGTAACACCTTCCCCTAATCTAAACACATGTGAATTTTAGGGATATTTAATTTAAAAGATCCCCCCCCCCTCCCCCCCCCCCCCCCCCCCCCCCCCCCCGCTAAATGGAAGCAGATGCTATTCAGACAGTAAAGAAGACCATGGCTGTTAGTTTGGCTTATTTGTTATCCCTATTGCCCAACAAGATAACTGAAATGTGATCTGTGGCCTGTTAATTGTCACTGAGATGGAGTTTCTGTGAGGCTTCTCTGCTGATATATCTACACCAGAACCTTGACCACAAACCCCACACCTCAATTATGGGTCATATCAGCTCCAAGTTCTGTCTGCTTGTTAGAACACAAATATATGTCCAGCACTGTTAGCATTGGGGACTGGACTACTTACTTGGTTTATACATTGTTCTTAATTAGTGTGTTCTTCCAGAAGCCTTTCTAAATTCCAACCCCGAAGCAATTTCATTTTGTAGCTAAAACTTTTTTTTTTTTACATGTGGTAATAAAGTCTACAGGCAAATAACTCTGGAGTGATTCATTCTCAGAAAGTTCACACAGATCTCATGTTTGTAATGATATTGCTTATTGTGCTAAATCTTTTTAGAACCAGTCACTACACTGTGAAGTCTACAAAGGCAGGGATAGTGTCTGTCTATTTTTGGATCTCTTTTTCCTGCATATAATAGCACTTGCCAGGATTTTGCTCAATGTGTGATGAGAACTTGGAATTCAGAGTCACTGAAAGCAAGATACTAACATCTGGCACACACAGCTTTATCATGATGAGAACAAAAGCAAAGACTCTCTTGTAAAATATACATGAACCTCAGTAGCACTATAGCAACTCTTGCAGATAGAAGGCTATTTTTTTTAAAATATTTTTTTTTATTGATTTTTCAGAGAGGAAGAGAGAGAGATAGAGAGTTAGAAACATCGATGAGAGAGAATTATTGACCAGCTACCTCCTTCAATACTCCTTACTGGGGATGTGCCTGCAACCAAGGTACATGCCCTTGACCGGAATCGAACCTGGGACCTTTCAGTCTGTAGGCAGACACTCTATCCACTGAGCCAAACCAGTCCCGGGTAGAAGGCTATTTTTGAATAGATATTTACTTACTAGCAAATAGAAAAAATCTATTTGAAGAATCCTTGGTGAACCTGGAAGTTCTGCCTGATAGGATTAAGTGGATCTCAGTATAAGAAATCTTATTGATTCATTCAGAAGAGAAGACTTAAAATGTGCCCAGTTACCCTATATTGGCTTTGGGGCAGGGCGTATATTAGAATGGTGTGATGAGTTGGTCCGAAGGTTGTGGGTTATTGTTAAGCTGATTAACATAGAATGGTGTGATGAGCACAGGCCACCAGAGGGAGGGAAACAATACTGAGTCTCTGAGGGTCCTAAGCAGAAGAATAGTGTTTATTTTTTACTTTTTTATTTTTTTATTTTTTTTAGTTCTGGTTGAAGAGAGAAAGTTTCCACATCTTGGTTGTAACCTCTTCTCCTAAGCAGCCCAAACATTTGTACTAATTATAAGTTATCAGTTCCAATAATCAAATCCTGATTATACAATATTTATCACCTAATTTCACCATCCTTCTAAGCATTCTTGCACTGGGGAGGGGAGGAAAGGCGGAGGGATTGCAAAGAACATGAGTCTTTAGGATTATGTTGGGCATGAGGGGTTGTCACCCAACATCCATTAAACCCTTTTGTGCTTTCCTATTCCACAGGTGCTAACAAGCTGAAAGCTACATTCCCAGATACCCTTGCAGCCAGATTTATGGGTGGGATTTAGATGCTCTCTTCTTTTGGAAGGCAGAGGTATGGTAGAGGCATTGCTCTGATTGGCTGGGGATAATGTAGTTTCTCTAGAGCAGTGGTTCTCAACCTTTTAAATGCCTCGACCCTTTAATACAGTTCCTCATGTTGTGGTAATCCCCAACCATAAAATTATTTAGTTGGTACTTCATAACTGTAATTTTGCTACTGTTATGAATCATAATGTAAATATCTGTGTTTTCTGATAGTCTTAGGCTCTACTGCAGCGGTTCTCAACCTGTGGATCGCCTACAGCATCGGAAAACACAGATATTTACATTATGATTCATAACAGTAGCAAAATTACAGTTATGAAGTACCAACTAAATAATTTTATGGTTGGGGGTCACCACAACATGAGGAACTGTATTAAAGGGTCGCAGCATCAGAAAGGTTGAGAACCACTGCTCTAGAGCAATATTAGCAAAAGCCCTATGGCCTGGTCACTAGTGTCAGGGGTGTTGAGAGGCAGGGCACGGGGCATACAGATGGGTCTGGTGGACTCCTGGAGCCAGCAGCTACTGTGGGGCTTGTGGAGATCTCTTCCTCATGGCAGTGGGTTGTGTTTGTAGAGCAGCTTCCCAGGCAGCAGGCTGCAATCTCAGTGGCCTGGTTCTGTTGTGTGCTAGAGAGTTGTTTCTAGAAAGTCTTAGAGTTTGATTTGTTAGCCCTCCAAGTGATCTGTAAGCCACTTAGTACACAGCAATGACCCAGTTTATGCTTATACTGAGTAAATTAAGTTACGTATTTTCTCTGCAGCGGAACCCTGACCACTGCAACTGAGCATTGGGGGCTGAATCAAGCTTTCTGAGTTATTAAGGGTTGTTAATTATAGAGGGTTGTCCTCCCTGATTGCTATTGCCTAGGATTTAGACGATTATTTGCAAAACCGCTAATTTATCCTGAACTCTAAACTACTGTGTATTTGTCCACTGTATTATAGTAAGTGATAAGCAATTAGAAATCCAGGGTTTCGGGATTTTTTATGTATAACAAAATTGACTTGGTTACATATTAAGTTCTGATATGTTGAGAAGAGTGTTGAACTTACTAACTTATTTAACCACCCAAAGCTTAAGCTCAGAATTGTCCTGTCTGTTGTTAATGAACCTTTGCTTCTGGTCCAGCAACCTCCATATGACATGTAATATAAAAGTAGCACTAATAACCTCTACAAAAAAGCATGATGCTTGTGTTCTTTTTTAAATGTTTTTTTAATACATGATCTCTAATGTTGGAATTAAGGGAAGGTATTGCAGAAAAGAAAATTTAAGTTTTGAAAAGTATGGCAGTTTTTTGAAAGTCACAAGTTAATTAATAAAGAGTAGATTCAGGCCTGTACTAGGTCAGAAAAGCATATCTTTGACAAGAAAAGAAGCTGCCTGCTGTAACAGGTTTCTTCCAGAAGCCAACCAAAATAGCCTGAGATACCAAAGAGATGTAGCTCCCTTTTAAAAAAAAATACTCAACTAGAAAAGGTTCCTTGTATGATGCAAAAGGTAGCTAGTGCCTTTGGAGCTATCAAGACCTGTGGCATTGATAGGAGTTGTGGGGTGAAGAAGAAAAATAGGATTTAAGCTGAAGTGATTCCTTGCAGGGTCTGTTAGTGCTGACACAAGCTTGGGTTACAGCTTTATTCCATAAAACAGGGATGTGAAAAACAGCCTTAAGGAAAAGACATTAGGATGGGCCCAGGCAGGGAAAAGGAGGAGCAAGGAGCGTAGGATGACCTGTGGAGGAGACCAGACTACCTGCTGCACTTAGTACCCCCGTTAACACTTCCTTTTTGTTGTTGTTCTATCAATTCTTCTTATTAAGGTCCTTCAAAAGAATGTTGTAGATTCAAAACAGAATAGGAATGAGACATTCTTTTCCACCAGATATCTCTTCAGCTTTTCTGGCTAAGACTCTCCTGGACTTAGTTTTAGCTTTACTGGGACATGGGGAGGTTTCCTTCTGCTGAGGAAGGATTGACATGTAGCCAAATATTTCATAGCCCTATCTGCAATGTGCTTAAAGCCTTATCTGAAAGTGACATTTATTTAAAGGAAAGGTTGTTTCCTACTAGTTGGAACAGCAACTAGAAGTGTGACTCATGCAGCTAGTCCTAAGAGCTTTGATAGTAGAAATGTGCCACAGATCTGTGTTTGGTGCCACTAAGAGCCTGAGTAATTCCAGTGGCTTCTGTTCTGTTGCTTCCATTGGGAGAACAAAGCAACTGATTGCTGATGGTAACTAAAGCCTGTAGAGGGTTGCAGACTGTCTATCACCAGAGCAGGTCAATTGATGGTTGGGAGGAGGGTGCAGTGTAGACTTAAGGCTCCCCATCCAGGACTTGCCTTAGAGACCCTGCTTGGTCCACGTGTGGAATCCCAGCTGGAAAGGGGGCTGTGGCTACACTTTTATATCATGAAAACTGGATGTGTTTCCACACAGACAAAACTACTACATTTGAGTCACTTTACTAGCTGTTTGATGTTGGGCAAATTATTTAAACTTTCTAGACCTGGGTTTCCTCTTTTGTAAAGGATGATGATACCATTGAATAGCTATTGTGGGCACTAGAAAAGAATGATTTTAAGACAGAAACCACAGTGCCCCCTGGCACATAGAAGGTACTAAACAAATACAAGTAACTATTAGGATTATGCTCCAGGTTATTTGCTAGTCATTTATCTGAACTAGTACTATCTAAATTTTAGAAGCCCCTTCTACTCAAATCTTTGCTTCTAAATTTCTTGATCCATTATGAGCATGAGGTTCACATGTAGTGTTTCTGTTTCTTTATCTCAAAACACCTATTATTCTCATAATAGTCTAAAAGCAGGGTCAGTGTCCTGATTTGAGAGGTGAGACTAACAAAGTTAAGAGACACTAAGAAAAAAGAGATGGAGAAAGAGTAGATGGAACAGGAGTCTTTAATCTGAGGTTTATGGTATGGGCTTTAACTCCTTGAAAATGAAAACAATTTTGTTGCATTTTAATTGCAAGAAGGTCTGTAGCTTTAATCAGATTCTCAGAAGGGCCTGGGGTCCCACAAAACTTATGAACCACTGTGGCTAAAGACTTTCTAGGCAAGATCATTACCTGAAGTCAGTCCTGGTTTCTGCATTCATGGAGACAGAATAGCAGTGAATTACTGGTATACCACTTCATTAGATGTTCCTGGGCTACTTCTAAAATGCAGATTCCTAAGCTCAGCTCAGCCCTACAGTATCAGTCTCAAGAATTGGAGCTGGAGAATCCAGCATTTGAACAAGTTCTTTCAGGGAACTTGGAGCTGTTACTTCAGTTTCCTCATTGGCAGAATGGGACGAATAATCATACCTTTTCCATAAAACATTCATGAACATTAAAATGGATAATGACTGCACACTGTTAAGAGCTTAGTCTGATAAGTACTTAATACATTGATAATAATGAGTATTACTATTAAGGAGGTAGGAGCAAGTTAAAGGCCCTGACTCTGTAGGAAATTAATGGAGCCAATTGAGCACTTGCCTTGAAGTTTTGTGAGTTGCCTGGTTCAACCACATATTTATCAGTGATTTATTATAAATTGTGAGGATTAATAAAAGGCACATCATTTATATTATAGATGAGAAGGATCCTTCTTTCTCTTTCACTTACAAATTTCTATTACAAATATGTATTATTTAAAATTAAAAACATTTTTTGTTTCAAAAAGAAAGAGTTTTGTACTATACAATTTACTGAAAATAATTCATAGTTTATTACCTGTGACATTGTGCTAAGTTCTTCAGTTAGTCGATCAGGAATTTCACCCCCTTTTTATATTTTTTGAAAAAATATATTGTACTAAATTGCTTTGACTAAAGGGTCCTGTTCAGGAGCTGAAACAGTTTCAGTAGGAATTCTGTTGGGGGAGGCATGGCATTAAAGTTGCGGGAATTTGAATTCTAGAAGTCTTTGCCTGGTGTTAGAATAGTTGTCTCTCTTTAAGAAAGACTAGAAAACTTGAGAGTCTTAAAAAGTGATAAAGCTCTTTCTAAAAGAGATCACAAGAAACTGAGAAAAATCTTATAAAATTCTCTCACACATTATCAGAGGGCAAATGGTACTTTTCATATTTATCAGGCGTATTAAAAAAAAAAGATAAACAGTTTATAAAAAGTCCTGGCATATATATATATATATATATATATATATATATATATATATATATATATATATATATCTCACATATCACATTATTGTTTAGAATAATACCAGGAGCCAAGCTAAATGAAAACCCCCAAATATTAATAATGCCATTATAAAGAATTTACCCTTGGTTTAGTATTGGTTGCTAAATTTCTTAACAAATTGCCAATGAGAGGAATGAATGGCAAAGTCCTCTGGAAACAGTAAACTAGTCAGGTAAGAAAGACAAGCAACAGTGTACAGCAAAGCTCAAGGACATTAGCTAACCAGGAGGAATCATATAAAGTTAAGTTTCAAAGCAAATTCACATCTCAGAAGGAATATTGTAAGGACACAAAATTTTGAGGGTGAATTAAGAGTTTGTGATAACTGGTAAGGAAAAATAAAAGATAATAAAGTGGTAACACAGAAGAACCCATTGAGAAACAGCTCCATTTATTTTTTTCTGTTTCATATCCTTTTGGAAAATTATCTTCAAGTTACCCTTGAGTTATTCATCAAGTACTGATCTCAGCTTTGTGCTCTTGGCTAGATATGGCTACAGCTTGAAATCATTCTCCAAATCATATGCTGGCACTGTGAGGTTGTATGTTATGGCCCCACGCTATTACTGGGGCAACTCAACAATGTGGTCGGGTGGGGAAGAAGAACCTGAAGGCCAGCAGAGAGGAAATTGGGTGGTGTCGGGCCATGAGATGCTTGCCTGGGGCCATGAGATGGTGGGTCATTGTGGTCCAGCTACAAAGGTAGATAGAGCCACTCCAGTAAGTTTCTCATACAGAGCCAGGAATTAAAACTACCACTTTTTTTTTTTTTAAATCTTTACTGGAGGATATGTTTATTGATTTGAGAGAGAGGTGGGGGAGGGGGAGGTAGGAGAGGAAGAGAAAAATCGATGTGAGATACATCAGTTGGTTGCTTTCCTCATGCATGCAACCCGGCCGAGTATTGATTCCCCCAACCATTTTGGTGTATGGTATGATGTTCCAACCAATTGAGCCACCTGGCAGGGACAATACTACCATGTGGTTTTTTTTTTAATTTTATTTTTTTATTAAATTATTATCTGTGTACATATTTTACATTGCCGCCCCCCCCATACATACCCACCCCCCCCCCCAGAGTTTTGTGTCCATTGGTTGTACTTATATGCATGTATACAAGTCCTTTGGCTGATCTATTATCTCCCCCATATTTCCCTCCCCTCCCCACTGTAATTTGACAGTCTGCTTGTTGCTTTACTGTCTCTATATCTATCTTTTGGTTCATCAGTTTATAATGTTCTTTATTATCCATAAATGAGTGAGGTCATGTGGTGTTTCTCTTTCATTGACTGGCTTATTTCACTCAGCATGATGTTCTCCAATTCCATCCAGGTTGCTGCAAATGATGAGAATTCCTTCTTTTTTATGGCAGCATAGTATTCCATTGTGTAGATATACCATAGTTTTTGGATCCAATCATCTGCTGACGGGCACCTAGGCTGTTTCCAAATTCTAGCTATTGTAGATTGTGCTGCTATGAACATAGGGGTGCATATGTCCTTTCTGATTGGTGTTTCTAGTTTATTGGGATATAATCCTAGGAGTGGGGTTACTGGGTCATATGGGAGTTCCATTTTCAGTTTTTTGAGGAAACTCCATACTGTTCTCTACAGGGGTTGCACCAGTTTACATTCCCACCAGCAGTGCATGAGGGTTCCTTTTTCACTGCAACCTCCCAACACTTGTCGTTTGTTGATTTGTTGATGTATATCATGGGCTTTTAAATGAGCAGAAAGATGCCTGTGCTGAGCCTGCAATCAAGCCAAGTTGCTCCCTGGTCATGAGGAGAAAATGGCCTAGTAGAAAGCTTGGTGTTCTTCAGATCTATTGCCAATTGCCAGAATGGCCACTGTGGCTTGGCCTGGAGAGAATTTCCTCTGCTCCATCTGCCTAAAATCCACTAAGACCTTTCCTCTCCTCCTGGATAAGACTGGCAACCATAAAAATACTAGAGGAATCCAGAGGCAGCGATATCTCAGACATATGCCAAAACAATTTCTTCACAGATACCACTCCTAGGGCAATGGAAACTAAAGAGAAAATAAACAAATGGGACTACATCAAAATAAAAAGCTTTTGCACAGAAAAAGAAACCATAAACAAAACAAGAAAGCCCACTGCATGGAATAATATATTTGCAAAAGTTGTCACTGATAAAGGTTTAATCTCCAACATTTACAGGGAACTCATACAACTTAATAAAAGGAAGGTAAATGATCCAATAAAAAAAGTGGGCAATGGACCTAAATAGATACTTTTAGAAAGAAGACAGAAGGAAGGCCAAGAGACATATAAATACATGCTCAAAGTCACTAATTATCTGAGAGATAAAAATTAAAACGACAATGCGGTACCATCTCACACCTGCCAGAATGGCAATCATCAAATCAACAAACGACAAGTGTTGGCGGGGTTGCGGAGAAAAAGGAACCCTCGTGCACTGCTGGTGGGAATGCGGACTGGTGCAGCCACTGTAGAGAATAGTATGGAGTTTCCTAAAAAAACTAAGAATGGAACTCCCATTTGACCCAGTAATCCCACTTCTAGGAATATATCCCAATAAACTAGAAACACCAATCAGAAAGGATATATGCACCCCTATGTTCATAGGAGCACAATTCACCATAGCTAAGATTTGGAAACAGCCTAAATGCTCATCAGTAGATAAGTAGATTAGAAAACAGTGGTACATCTACACAATGAAATACTATGCTGCTATAAAAAGAAGGAATTCTTACCATTTGCAGCAGCATGGATGGAACTGGAGAGCATTGTGCTAAGTGAAATAAGCCAGGCACAGGGTAGGGGAGGCTGGGGGAAGGTCAATGGGGGGGAGGGGGGGGGAGAGAGAAGATATATGTACTACTATGTGTAATACTTTAAATTATAAAATGGAATTTAAAAAATGACCTTTCCCCTCAGTCTCTAGCTTGTTAGTTCAGCAGCTATAGCTAATCTGAGTGCTTAATGTGGTCCATTCTCTACTCTTGGTTTCCAGCTCTATCCTCATTTCCAGCTCCTAATTTTCAGGAGTAGGACTGGAAAATGGCTTCACTGCTACCATCAGGTAAAAGTTGAAGAAAAAGCAGTTGCATCTGCAAGACAGGCTCACTCTCTTATGGGATGTTTACTAGGTCTCTGTCTCTGACTCTCACACATACATATTCTATATTTTCTGTCTGTGCTTTTCATTACTCTTTAGTCTTTCTCTTGCATTTCACACATAAGATTCCTGCTAGCTATAATTATTTTCCTTGTATTGGCAATGATTTTTATTATGGGTCCTATTTCATGATCATCTTTTTTCACTGACTCAATCAAGTCTGTTGATATAACTTTTCCATCTCCTCATATTTCTACTGCTTCACACACACACACACACACACACACACACACACACACACAATTATAAGGGAAGGCACCTTCTCTTTCAAATCAGGTTGTTATGGGGATCTGCCTTTTCTCAAATCTCTTGTTATAGAATGACATCCCACTATCCTAAGCAAACAGCAGATGACATACATAGTACTTATAGGCCTGAAGATTAGCCTTAGCTGATTGGCTGATTGGTACACATTGTGTTTATTTTGCTATCTCTTGAGTTGTTTATAACTTTATTTTTTAAAAGAATCAAAGTTTTGTAAGGAATATTTTTAGGCATTAATTTCCTGTCAAAACATTTTCTTTTGACAGAGTCATCTAGAGAGTCTCCTTGGGACATGATGAAGCAGGCTAGCACCAGGAGAAGGAATGGTCAGGAACCCCCGGTGTCAAGGCTCCTGCCTCACACAGCTCTGCTCATCATTCCAGCTTTTAGGCATTGAGACAGGCCAATGAGTTTTCTACTGACCCTGAATAAATCAATTGAGGAAATGCGTTACGGTGTTGTTTCCTAGCACTTAATTTCTTCAGTGGCTGGGATATTAGACAAAGCCAGAGAACATTTCAAATTTGAGATTAGGCAATATAGCAAGGTTTTATGAATAAAAATAAATATTTAAAAGTTGGCAACTTAATTCAGGGACAATAAATCTAACATCTCGAGGGAATGGTTGGGTGAAGCAGATCCAAAAGTAGGAATAAAGTTCCTGGGTTAAGATTTTGATCTTATTCCAGGCCTGCTATTAGTATGCTACATGACTGAGTCTATGCCTCAGTCCTACTTTCCTAGTTCTATGGTTGCCACAATGTTAGCCAAGCTTGTATAAGAACTTACTAACATATGTGAAGTGATTTATAACCCTCAGATTAATAAATAGTAGTACGTGATCCCCTCACATTGTTTTACATTAACCATACCTGACATAATGTATTTGAGTCTATCAGCTTTTAATAGATATTAGGAAAATATCATTGTATTTATTCTGCCTTTAATTCTTATTGACAATAGCTGTATTGCCTTTTGTTATTCCAATATGTTTTCTTTGATATATTTTGCAACTTAATTATTTGCATGTGGTACTTCTCTTAGATTATTTCTATGTATTTTTCCTCTACTTCTTTTCTATTGCCCTTCTCTTTCCTAAATGTTCTTCCTCTGTCTTATCATCCTAGAATTTAGTCCTGGAATTTGTTAGGCCTCTTCTCCAATGTTTCATTGGTATTTCACCAATGTCTTCTCAGGATTCCTTCATATGGTTCAGCCATTTTCATACTTCTTCAAACATTTAAACTTTTATTGAATAAATACATGCTACAAAATATAACCATACACATAAAAATTATTTCACCAGGTTAAAAAGAAACCTTTCAGAAATACATATAATAAACATGTTTATGTATATTAAGTCCAAACTAGATCGAGTGTTTAACACTATACATTATAGAAATTCTCAGTTTAATTTCTAAAAACTTGAGTAAATACATACTCAGAAATACCTACAATTCTTATAGACAGTTCTTACCTACCTGTCACCATTTACTGTTAACATTTATAGGTGACTAGATGATATACTTTGACAGAATTACTAAATTCTTGTCTGATTATTTTTAGAGTAATCATGTGAAAGTCACTTTCAACTGAACCTTGAAAAAAATAGGCATGTTAAAAAATAAACAACAGGTTGAAACTGGTTTGGCTCAGTGGATAGAGCGTCGGCCTGCAACCTGAAGGGTCCCAGGTTTGATTCCGGTCAAGGGCATGTACCTTGGTTGTGGACACATCCCCAGTGGGAGATGTGCAGCAGGCAGCTGATTGATGTTTCTCTCTCATTGATGTTTCTAACTCTCTATCTCGCTCCCTTCCTCTCTGTAAAAAATCAATAAAATATATATTAAAAAAAAAAAAACAACAGGCCAAAATATAGTTGCTCTTGCTAAGCCACTTCACCAAACCAAAACTTAATCACTAACCCAATTGCTGTTTCAGCCTCTCCTAGGAATGGAATTTTAAACCAATCAGTCTGTAATTCCCTGATTAATACTAGTGATGTAATCTGCTGATAAGACCCCCTTCCCATTCCCTTACTCTGAGAAGAGGATATTCTTGCCTAAAAATAACCCATACCTTTCTTTTGCTAATTGCTCCCTAGTCTCACCCTTTTGCCTATACATACTCAATCCTTCTGCAAACTGTGGCTCACAAGCCACATGCGGCTCTTTGGCCCCTTGAGTGTGGCTCTTCCACAAATACTATGTACCCTAATTAAGTTAATAACATGTACCTACCTATATAGTTTAAATTTAAAAAATTTGGCTCTCAATAGAAATTTCAATCATTGTATTATTGATATTTGGCTCTGTTGACTAATGAGTTTGCTGACCACTGGCCTATACAAACCTTCCATTTTCTACAGCTCCTCAGAGCACCCTTCTGGATGCTAGATGGGATGCTACCTGATTCATGAGTTGCTTAATAAAGCCAATAGAGCTTCAAATGTATTCTGTTGAATTTTGTTCTTTAAAATTCAACAGAATATAGAAAACAGAGGTTTTTCAACAGACAATCTGACCACAAGTCTTAGGGGTTTTATCCATATCAAGTAGGTCACGTTTCACCTGTTATGGCTGGTCCTATGCTTTAGAGATGTGGGTGATAAGTAAAGCTTTGATTGTCAAAATATTTTTACTAAACTCTGCCCAGGTGTCAACAGACCTGTGTGTACACACACACACACACACACACACACACACACACACACAAAATGCCAGAATTAAAATATATGACACAGCCATTCACCAAGTGACAGCTGATGAGGCGCCCCTTAGGGTGGAGTCAATTGTTCCACATTGACTCTGGAAGTCATGGGTTCCTTTTTCCTCCCAGGCACCTATGGGGTTGAATGCTTTCTATGGTACCCTGCCCTTGTCTCTCTTTGCTATACATAGCTGCTGTGGGTTAATCTGATTCTGCATCAGTGGTCCTAATGAATGACCTCTTCGTATTGATATGCTTTGCAATGTGACTTCCACCTCTCCAATAAAGAGGCTGTTTTCCTGTTTCTTGGTCCTGGCTAGCCTGTAATTGTTGTGACTAATAGAATGCAACGGAAGTGATGATAGTCCAGTTTCAAGCTTAGGCCTCAAGAAGCCTTGTGGACTTCCACCTTGTCTTTTGGAATCCTGCTCCTACCAGGAGAGCAAGCCTAAGGTAGCCTGCTGAGGGATGGGAGACCACATAGAACAGAGACAAGTCATCTCAGCTGAGGCCACACATGAGACCAATCAACACCCAACTCGTCCACCTCTGGCACGTGAGGAAGACTTGCTAAGATCAGCTGAACTCAACCAGGAGAACTGCCCAGTGAACTTATTATTTAATTGCTTATTATTGCTTATTATAAAATTGCTTATTATTTAATACCATTGTGTTTTGTGGTTGTCACACAACATTTCTGTGGTAATAGATAACCAATACACAGACATATTTCTTCCAAGTGAAATAACTTTAGTGTTTATTCTGGTTATAAAAATAATCATAGTTAATATTTAAAAATTCAAATAGTTAGGTAAAGCATTTAATTGCCTATATATATATATATTTAATATATTTTATTGATTTTTTTTACAGAGAGGAAGAGAGAGGGATAGAGAGTTAGAAACATCGATGAGAGAGATGTGCACCACTTGCACACCTCCTACTGGGGATGTGCCCTCAACCAAGGTACACACCCTTGGCCGGAATCAAACCTGGGACCTTTTAGTCCGAAGGCTGATACTCTATCCACTGAGCCAAACCTATTTCGGCTTGCCAAAATATTTTTACTAAACACTGGCCATGGGTCAGCCCATGTACACAGAAATGCATAAGTAAGTAAGACAAAAGAGAAAGTAAAATTAACTCCATATCTCACTACACAGAGATAGACATTTAAATATTACTTGGCTGAATGAGTTTAAAGTTATTTCTGTGCAATTATATATATATAACCATGTACACACAATTTCTACATAAATTAAATCTTAGTATAATGCTTCTTTGCAACCTTCCTTTTAAGTCAATAATGTGTCATGTGCACTTAAAAAGAATAAATATTTTGCTGCTTTGTTTTGAAATGCTCTAAAATTATCAATTAAATCCTTCTGGTCTAATGTGTCATTTAAGGTTGTTGTTTCCTTGTTGATTTTCTATCAGAATGATCTATGTCAAAGTGGTGTTAAAATCCCCTGCTATGACTATATTATTGTCAATCTCTCTATAACTGGCAATTTTTGCTTTACATAGTTAGGTACTCCTCCATTGGGTAAGTGTTTACAAGTGTTATATTCTCTTGTTGGGTTGATCCCTTAATCATTTTGAGCTATTCATCCCTTGTTGTAGCCTTAATTTAAAGTCTGTTTTATTTGATTTAAGTATTATTAACCCAGCTTTTTTGTTTTCATTTGCATAAAATACATTTTCCATGTATTTCCAGAATCTCTCTTTCAATCTGAAGTGGATGTCTTGTAGGTAACATATGTATGGATATTTTTTTTTCCTCTCATACATTTTTTTTAAGTTTTTTTTCTTTAAAAAAATATATTTTATTGATTTCCTTAAAGAGAAGAAGAGAGAGGGATAGAGAGTTAGAAACATCGATGAGAGAAAATCATTGATCATCTGCCTCTTGCACCCCCCCTACTGGGGATGTGCCCACAACCAAGGTACATGCCCTTGACCGGAATCAAACCTGGGACCTTTTAGTCCATAGGCCAAAGCTCTATCCACCGAGCCAAACTAGTTTTGGCTGGATCTTGTTTTCTTGTCCTTTTAGCCACCCTATGTCTTTTCATTGGAGCATTTAATCCATTTATATTTAATATAGTAATCAATAGATATGGAGTTATTGCCATTTTATTATTCATATATTTTTTTCTTTTTCTTAAAGAAGTACTGTTAACATTTCTTATAATACTAGTTTGGTGAGAATAAACTCCTTTATTTTTTGCTATTATTATTATTATCTGGGAAGTTCTTTATCACTCCTTTTATTCTCAATGATAGTCTTGGTGGGTAGAGTAATCTTGGTTGTAGGTCCTTGCTTATCATCACTTTGAATATTTCATGTCTATTCATTCTGGCCATCAAAGTTTGCATAGATCAATCAGCTGAAAGTCTTATGGGAGATCCCTTGAAGGTAACTAACTGCTTTATTCTTGCTGCTTTTAGAATTCTCTTTTTGTCTTTAATAGGCATTTTAATTAGGATGTGTCTTGGTATGAGCCTTTGGGATTCATCTCTTTTGGAACTCTCTGAGCTTCCTGAACTTGTGTATTTATTTTCTTTAGGAGGTTAGGAAAGATTTCAGTCATTATTTGTTATTCTGATACTCCTGTGATTAAAATGCTGTTACACTTGAAAATGTCATAGAAGCCCCTCAAACTCTCCTCATTATAAAACATGTCTTTATCTTTTGCTATTCTGATGGATTGTTTTCTGCTTTATCTAATATACTGTTGATTTTTCTAATGTATTCTACATTGCAGTGTTTTATTCTTCATTTATGACTGGTTCTTTTAAAAATATTTTATTGATTTTTTAGAGAGAGTAGAATGGAGAGGGGGAGAAAGAAAAACATTGATGTGAGAATGAAACCTCAATTGACTGCTAAAGATTGAGCCCACAACCCAAGCATGTGCCCTGATCAGGAATCAAACTGGCAACCTTTGGCAAGGGATGATGTCCAACCAACTGAGTCACACTGGCCAGGGCTTGCCTAGTTATTTTTTATGATTTCTGTTTTCTTTAAGTCCTCACTGAGTTTATTCTTTTCCTAAGTTCATTTAGTACCCTTATAACCAGTGTCTTAGACTCTGATAGATATTTTTGCTCCATTACATTTAGGTCTTTTTCTGGAGTTTTGTTCTATTCTTTCATATAGGACCCTCAAGCATATTTTCTTTGAGGACTGCCTGTGACTTTAATGGATGAGCTATTGTGCATGGGGAGGGGAATTGACATTATGGACTTGTATTAGCAGGGTTCTGGTGCCCCCAGAGTCCATCCTTTGTGTGTGTTATTTTTTGAGGTAGTTGGGTTGTGTTCTGGTGTGATCCAAGTCCAGCCAATTGGCATGGAGAGAGCTGCCAGAGGATTCGGTTTCTCCCCATCTATCCTTGGCACCTTTCAGGCTGCTGTCCCTTTGCTGGAGCTTAGGACAAGTGTGAGTGAGCCTGTGCGTGGACCCGGGATGACTGGTTTTACAGCAGCCTCCTGTCTCACCTAGATGGAATCCTCACTGAGTTTCACAGCCAGATTTGTTGGGGCTCTTCTTTCTGGCACTTGTGCTTCAGTCAGGGAACCCCTGTGTGGGCCTAGGACCCTTCAGTCCTCAGGGAGTACCTTCACAGGTAAGATATTTTTCCTGATTATTTTTTATTTTTATTTTTAATCCTTACCTCATGATGTGTTTATTGGTTTGAGAGAGAGAGAGAGAGAGAGAGAGAGAGAGAGAGAGAGAGATCCATATGGGAGAGAAACATCGATTAACTGCCTCCTGTACATGCCCCAAATGGGGATCAAACCCCAAATCTAGGCATGCGCCCTGACTGGGAGTCGAACTCACAACCTTTTAATGTATAGGACAATGTACAAACCAACTGAGCCACCTGTCCAGAGCTCTCTTGGTTCTTAATGGCCTCACATGGGTGTGGGACAATACCCTTTTGCTTCTCTGTTCCCCGAACCAGTCTCAAAGTGGCTTCTTTTTTATCCACAGTATTCCTATAATAGAGGGACAGAGGAATGCATGTGGTAGTTAGAATATACGAGTAGTCTTTGGAGCCAGCCAGACTTGAGTCCTGATGCTATGACTTACCGGTACTAACTAAATGATTTCAGGCAGATTGGTTTACCTCTCTGGTTGGCTTTCCTCATCACCTGCAAAGCAAGGATTATAACAATAGCCACATCACAGAGTTATTGTGTGAGATAAATATATTGTGCAAAATGCTTCATTACACAACGCTTAATACATGGTATGCTTGCTCTAAGATGCACATAATAATAGTAATAATAATACAGTTTAAGGATTGACCTAGCTCGTAATGGGGGATCCTGTTAAATGTTTTAGGGGAGTGAAGAAAAAGTCCTCTGTGGTGCTCCAGAAAACAGACCCAGGGTTTCAATGAATATTAGAGGCTGACATAATTTTGAAAAAATATAAGAAACAGCCTTCCAACAATCAGTACTTTCCAAAGATAGAGCAAGCAGCTGAGTAAAAATAAGAGAACTCCCTATCTCTGGATATTTTCAAATGGCCTGGAAGACCATCTGGCAGAGATATTGCCATGGAAATTCCTATTTGGGGAGGAGTTGGAAGAGATAAATTCTAAGGTCTCTTTCAGGTCTAATAATGTAATTATATTTTATGTATTTAAAATATTTAATTGGATTTTTCTTTTAACCAAATTAAATATTTTAAATCCTAGCATTCTTGTAACAAGCCAAACCACATGGCCACCCACCAGTGGGGTGGGGTGGGATGAGAAGGCCAATCTCCACACCTCCCAGTTTCGTCCTTCTCGGGTAACCAGTGTTGACAGCTTGGTTTGTGTTCTCTTTTGGATCATTTTTTATGCTCATACAAACTTACATAAACACACACATGCACACAACTCTCCCATTCCTTTCCCCCACTCCCAGTGTTTTCTGTTTTTTAGATCATAACATCATACTGTACATGCTGTTCAGCAGCACAACGTATTTTACTTAATATGTCATGGACATTACAAAGTTTATTTAAAAAATAAGTGTGATGGAAACACTAAGACAATTTTTAAAATGGCCTTGTCTGATACTAAAATATATTATAAAGATGCTTAATCAAAATTGTATGGTATCAGCACACAAGTAGATAAATCATAATGGAAAGTCCAGGAATAATTCCAAATTTATAGGGGAATTTGGTCTTTTAAATTGGTAAGAAAGTGATTCCATTTCCTCCTATCTATATAGGTGGCTACTGTGCACCATATATAAAGACTATCCTGCTTAATAAAAGCCTAATATGCAAATTGTCTCCTCATGTGGTTGTTGCTCCACCAGTTTGACCAGAAGACTAGGAGTTCGACCTCTCACTATGATGTGCGCTGACCACCAGGGAGCGGTGTGGAACATGGCAGGTTTTGGCGAGGAGGTGCTGGCAGCAGGTGGCAGTGGAGGCATTGCTGGCCTCCATGTGCTCCAATGAGAGTGGGACCCCAGTGGGATAGTGTAGCAGGTGAGAGGGCAACACCAGGCCACGGTGGGTGTGAGCATGAGTCCAACCGCCCTGTCAATCGCCCGCAGATGGCGACCAGTGGTGGTGGTGGTGGAGCAGGTGGGGGGCATCCAGCTCCCAGGCACTGAGAGAGCCAGGCTGGGGTCCTTGACCGACAGAGACCGAACCCCCTGCAGACGGTGACCAGCAGGCGGTGGGGAACAGGGGACAGGGCTGTCGCCCAACACCCAAGCTCTGAGGGAGCCGGGCAGAGTTTCTGGCCTCCATTGATGGCTCCACAGGCACAATGATGAAGCAGATAAGGGGGTGGTGCCAGGACAAGGTGGGGTTCAAGGTGGGGCTGCAGGGCTGCAAGGCTGGGGGTGCAAGCTAGGGCCCGATCTCCACAGGTCACCTTGAGGGATCCCACCTGTGCATGTATTCGTGCAGTGGGCCTCCAGTTATATAAAAGCAAAAGTACATTTAATAAATTAAATATAAAATACCAAAAATATCAGCAGGCAGCTTAGTATGCCCTGTGTATAACTTAGATCTATGTATGTATTGAGGTGGACTTCTAAACAACATAAGGAATCCAGAAGTCAAAAAGATTGACAAATTTTACTACATAAAAAAGATATTTGCTCGAAAGAAAACATAATAAACAAAGTGAAATCATTATATAGGGAGAAAATATTTCTAATACATGTAATAATAAGGAGTTAGGGTCCTTAGTATATTAGAAAAACCTTACATTCTGATAAGAAAAAAAATGAGTAACTAATTTTTAAACTATTCAAAGGATATCAACAGGTTGTAGATGGAAGAGGAAATCAGAGGGCGATAAGTAAATGAAAAGATGCAAGCATCACATATTGAGAGGGAAATGCAAATAGTTTTTACACTTTATGTTGGCAAAAATGTAAAAGATTTATAACACCTAGAATAAAAATAGTGTGGTGAAGTGTATCTCATAAATTGCTTTTGGGAATTTGAAATGTCCTCTTTTGGGAAAGTAATCTGGCAAATTAGATAAAAATTTATCATATTCTTTGTCCTATCAGTTCTGCCTTTAAGAATCTCTCCTACAGAAATGAAGTCATAAAAAATAAGGATTTATATAATATCATTGTTTAAAGTGGCAAAAAGCTGGAATGAGCATAAATCGGCATAGGTTGAATAAATAATGATACTTTACTACCTATCCTTCTAAAAAGAGATATTGATATGGTGGGATCATATTTTAATTGATTCAAAAGAAACATTTTAAAATATAAGAGTAGCACATAATCAATATAGGAAATTGAGAATATAGGTATTAAAATATTAATTTTTAATTTATGTTTCTCAGAGTTATATTTTGGTCAAATTTCCATTTCTGTTTCTTTCTCTTTTTGAATGTGAACATGTGTACATGTATACGCAATACATATTTATATAGTTATATTTATTCCTATATATATTTGAATTTTAAACTTAGCATTAAATGGTATTTTCTCCTCCCAAATGTATTAAGATACTATTGTAAATAACTTAATAATAGTACATTCTAAGGCTGTAGCATTATTTACTTTTTCCACTAGATTGAGATAGTTTACAGATTTCAGTATTTAAACTAGTGCAATGGATTACTCATATATTACTAGAGGGAAAGTAAAATGGTACAGGCACACTGGGAAACATTTTGGCAACTTCCTAAAAAAGGAATTAAGCAACTATGATATGTTCAAGCAAAATAAAAACTTACACTCACAAAAGGCCTGTAAGCAATGTTCATGGCAGCTTTTTTCACGAGTCTCACACTGGAAACAACCTTGATGTTCTTTAATGGGTGCTTGGTTAAGAACCTCTATATCAGGTTCTATTACTCAGAAATAACAAGCAGCGAAGCATTGAGACTCGCAACTTCCAGGAAATTATGTCGAGTGTAAAAAAAACCATCTCCAAGGTTTCATACTATATAAGTCGATTAATGTACATTGTTGAAATAACATTGCAGAAATGGAGAACATATTAGTGATTCCCAGTGGTTAAGGAGGAGGTGATAGAGAATAAGAAGGAAGTGAGTGTGGGTATAAAGGTGCAACATGCTGGACCCTTGTAGGGAGGAAAATGTTCACCATTTTGTCTGTGTCAATGTCAATATCTTGGTTGTGATGTTTTACCAGTTTTGTAAGATGTCATCATTAGGGAAAATTGGGTAAAGCATATACAGGATCTCTGTATTAGTTAATATGACTGCATGTAAATCTATAATTATCTGAAAATTAAAAGTTCAAATTAAAAAAAAAACTTTAGAAGACCTAGGGTGATGTGAAAGAGATGACACTTCCAGAAACATTATTAACTGAAACCAGGGATTTTCTTGGTCCTCTGGCTCTTTATAATTATGCAGAAGTGAATGGTGAGCCTAAACTCTGATAATGTTTTCACTTGAGATGTTTTCAGCTTGTTTTTAAGGCACAGAGGTAAAGGTAGTGGTCTGCTGCTGGTATATTTCCACTGGAGACTTAGTCTTAATTTTTAAATCATGTCCATAATACATGTAGCTTTGTTCTCAACTTATTTACAGGCTAAGTGGAATGCAAATATAAGGAAGGGTATATTGTACATTGTGCTGTGCACACTCCATTTATGTGAGGCCATTTTACTCTCACAAGTGTGCCAAAGTTTTCTTCTTCCATTGCTGCAAGTAGGGAGTTCATCTATTAAATGTTTCCTAGAGAGTGTTGCTCTGACAAAGCTTCTTTTTGGTTGTATTATTTTCAGATTTTATTTGATGTACTGAGTTGAGTCCTCCAGGGATTTGACATTTTCATGGTGGTCTTTTGTTTATGTGGGACCATATTTCACTTGAAACTTGATTTTATTTTTTGTATAATTTATTAAAATATAGTTGATAACATTTAAATTAGAGATCAAAGTTTATCCAGTACAGAAAAAAATCAGAAACTAATTTGTTTTACTCATTTTTTAAAAACCTGGATATGATTTTATAATCATTACATTATTCAATTTAAATAAATACTCTAGTAATACAGGTTGATAAGTAAAATTGGGTTAAAATTTCTGAATTGTTGTTATAATTGCATCTTTATAGGTTCTGAGTAAAGTGAATTTGTTAATTCGCATAGCGTGTCAATGATTTAATCATTCAATTGTTTTAATTAATTTTGTTTTACCTATGTACATTATTTAGAGCTTCTAATCTCTTTGTATATGAAAATCCCCACCTTACTTTGCTTCCTTTTTATTGTTCTTTTGTGGAATTTATTTCCCCTTTGGGAGAAGATGACCCTATAAGTCACTGGCAACTTATGAAATAGAATAATAATATAGCTCATATTTTTCCAAAACCCTTTACTTCTTTTGCCTTTTTTTGAGGATTGTTTTTGGATGTGTTTTGAGAACACATCTTTATTAAGCTGTCCAGAAAGATGTCTAAGTCGTTTTATAGGTCTGGATGTTCTCCATGTTTTCCTCAGGGCCAATATTAAGAAGGATTGTAGATATCAAGAAAATAAAAATTTAGATGTAATGAACATCTTATGACAGAGGTGACCGAGTTCTTGGATGTGAAAAGTAATTGAATCTAATTGTGAAGCCCAATTGTTTATAGCAGGAACTTGTGTGGAATATGAATTTGGATGGTCTGCTCCACACTGAATGTAAGTAGTGTCAGTCCGAAGTAATCACATAAATACAGTGTGTTACTTCAAGTCATGCTTCTTATTTGGCAAGCCAGATGATGGTAATATTGTTCTAATGATGTTTGAGGCTCTCGAACTAAAAGAAGGTTTGGGGTAGGAGTGCCACATGGGGTTCTCAGCATTTTAAAAAAAGAATTCTTGCCATTGTGTAAAGTGCAACACTCAATAGTTAATCTCATTTCACTTCATTGGTCCTCTACAATGGCCAGGGCAAAGGGTAAGAGGAGTAGAGCAAGAGTACTGGGAATATTAGTGGGGTGCTCTAAAAATGCACCCCCAGCAGATTATGATTTACTATTATTGATACATCCAGCAACACCTGCCTCAGTCCTATTGAGAATAACATAACCAGAAACATAAGAAAATGCTATATTAAACTCTGTGCCAGTAAAATGGAAATGTTCAATTAAATGTCCTCTTTTCTTGGAAAAGTATGAATTGATAGAGATTGACTCTATAAAAATATATTTTACAGACAAATATGAAAAATATTTTAATGTCAAAGATTTATATACAAAAAAGATTTTAGAACCATAGAGTTCAATGGTAAATTCTTTCAAACTTTCAAGGAACAAATTATTTCAATGACATAAATAAACTGTTGCTATCTAACCATGTATGATACCATTTCTTAAACAAAATGCATACACATGCTATTATTTATAGAAAAAAACATTGTAAATAAAGACCTCAAAAAATAAAGTGATTTATATTTGTTCAGCATGGATTGGGATTTTATATTTTTCTTCATACTTTATTTTCCAAATTTTCTATATTGAGCATGGAATATTTCTCTAATTTTGTCTGTATAGTTTCATAATTTAAAATCAATGAATCATCTTTTGTTGAAGTAAGATGGTAGATGTGAATTCAGTGAGCAACAGGCCACCTGAACACTATGTGCAAAGTTTATGACAAATGTTCACCTTGCATTGAAAAGGTCCCTTTATGGAGTGACCGTTGTCACTGAGGTTAATAGAACTTAAGCCACCCCCCTAGGCTGGTGGCCCTCCATCCTGCCTGCATGTTAGAATCATCCAGGAAGCATTGAAAATTATCTCTCAAACTCTGGGATATATTTTTAATGTTCTCCAGGTGACTCTAACACGCAGCCAGATTCAGCCATTGTCAGAGGCTCACTGCCTCTGGGTTAGAGCTAACTCTGTGGCTCATTCCAACAGCCAAGGAAGTGGAAGCCAGGGCTCCCCTGGCAGGATAAGCTGAGCAAGTGAAAGCCTGTTCCACATTCAGTCTGTGCTTTGGCCCTTTAAGCAGAGGGACAGAGCTTGCACTTCACCACTGTTTGCCAGGTATCTAGTCTGGTAAATTCCAGTATCTGTCCCTTACTGTGATGCAATTTGGGATGAGAGCTCTCTAGTGACAATTACTCAGTATGAAGCTAATGTTTACATGAACTATCTAGGGTTTAGTTTGGTTTCTAGTGATATGCGGTTTTAAGAATTTCCATTACACCTGGCGTGGATGTCAATTCTATTTCTTATCACTCAATAAAACAATTTATTAGGAAATAGGTTTCAAAGTGCCAAACTACATGCAATACAGCCCTTGCAAATCATAAATGTTCCAAACCTTGTTGGACAGCAAGAGCCGTAACTGAGCTATGACTTGGCTTACAGCTCCTGGCCGGGGCTGGGTGCTGAGGGCTGTGTGAGGCTGGGGAATGAGACTGTATAGATGGTTGGAAGCCAATTGCAAAGGGCCTTGACAGCTCTGCTCTGAAGTCTGGCTATAGGCTTTGGGCTTGTCAGTTGTAGATGCCCTTGGTTATTATTACAAATAGGAAGCCCAGTTTCTTGGAAGCGGCCAAGGATGAGGAGCCAGGTGGGCTCAGGAATGTGACACAAAACACTGGTCTGTTCTGCAGTTCCCCTTTTCCCATTGAACATTAAAGGTGGAGGCAATGGGGATAAATGATCTGGGACAGAATGGAGAGCAGAAACCTTTGTCTTTCCCAAGCATCCCCTAAATCCTGTCATGTCCCTGTCCCTTCTAAGTCATTTATCTTCAAAATGCACAGCCCTCTGGAGCAGCAGGAAAACCGTTACTGAACCTACCTAGCTGCAGGAACATTTTAAGCTTTTGTAAAATCCAATCTCTCTTTCTTCTTGCCCTCATCATCCAGGGATCCACAAAGATTTTGTAGATACAAGTATTTTCCATCAAGCTGATGAATAACGCCACTTGGCAGAAGACTCTGAACAAAGAACCAGACTACAATGTTTTGTAGTGACTTTACATACAATGTGCCTTAATTACTGGCAAGCCTGTCAAGAGCTTATTCCCACACGTGTCAACACTTCCTTAATACACTGTAATTCATCATGTTAGCATGGCAGAAACAAGGTACTCTCGTCCTTACACTCATCCTTCTCCAAGTGCTGGTCTTGAACTGTGTATCCCACTGGAGCGTCTTCGTCTGGTGAACAAAGAACAGACAGACTATAGCATTGAGACAGTGAGGTCCCTGGAGCCCAACAAAGTCGTACATCACAGAGCACTTCAGCCCGAGTTCCACAGCACGCCACATCCAAGAGGCACTGCTTTATCGTCAAAAGGACGTTCACTTAATAGCAGCAGTAAATCCTGAAAGGCAGTCTAATTTTAGACAGAAAACTTGGCTAAGTGGGAATCCTATCATTTTCCCTTTTGGCAATTTTATTTATTGAGTTCGTTTTTATGCTAGTTGTGTGATTAAATTAAGATAGAAATTTATTTCTCCTATTTAAAAAAAAAGAATTCATTTTGGATTGGGGGAAGGAGGGCAGGAAGGGAAAAGAATCTAAATAATAAACACTGCATTTCGTTGGAAATAGAGTAATTTGAAATGCCATATTATGCTTCCTGGATCATCTCTTAACCCTTTGGCTCTTCTGAGTGAATTGAGAAATGGGCTCTGAGCCTGATTTTAGATGTCTGGGGAAGAAGTGGTGAGTCTGAGTCCTGTCTCAGGAAAATTGGCATTGGATTCTTAAGCAACTTTGCTTTTAATAGTTATTAAGGTTGCTTATTTCACATTTGCATTTCATTTTTATAGCCAAAGAGAGAGAAGAAAATGTATCTCTCCGAAGTTTCAGATAGCATTAAATATGCTTCATATGATGTCTTAGGTGGTGCAAACATTTTAGAGTTCAGAAGGAAGGGACCAAGGATCTGGGAAGTGGATGCTTTCTTGCTGATACTGCTGAGAATTCAAGGGAAGATCTCCCTGTGTGTCCCTTCTGCCATCGGTTAAACCTACATTTGATGGCCATTCTTCATCTTCGACTATTGAAATACATCAGTGGGGTTAATGGAGACATCTTGATTAACAAGGGAGACACCACATATCTTCCCATTAATCTGGAATTTTGGTTTTCAGAATATAATTTATTGGGAAAGAAGAGATTTAAAAGTTTCTAGTTCTACCAGTAAGCAATGGGACCATTGGTTTAATTAAAATAGAAGGTATATTTTATACTGTTGAATAGAAATACTCTTAAGAATAACTAATCCTTAAATTCTATTAATGCTATTTAATTAACCAATTCATAAAAGTCCCTAATAAACTAACATTTCATTTTCAAAACTCCAGTATTCTTATTCAACAAGTCTTTCATATTAATTCACATGACATTTTTCAATTATTGAAGCACATTACAAATGAGAGAGACATGCTGACAGTGGTTAAATTTTAATATTTGTCAAATATTGGGTATGTATTTTAACAGGCATAAGAATGCCAAAGTACAAACATATGAATGTTAACCAACCCGTCCCCCATCAAAGCCACAGTTTCATTGTCTTTATATTTGCACATAATCATGAAATCATGATGAAATGGAGGCATCAAGGGAAACATATGTTCTTGTTTTCCTGTGTTCTAGAGACTTCCCGTCCAGGTGCAAGGCATGTGCATGGTTCGGTGCCAGTAGGAGAAAGTGCCTTGGAGCGAAGGGGCGGAGAGTATATTGGCTCTGGGAGAACTTACCCTGGGAATTAGGCCCTGACTGATAGGAGAGCTTAATAGAGAGGAGAGTGAATTTCAAGAAGAGAGGAAAACAACATACAATAATTTTTCTGAGTACACAATGTAAACATCTCTAAAGAAAGCTTCTCAGCTTTCTAGTGAAATGCAGTGTTAAAATAGACATTAAATGCCTTGATAGAATAATAAAGCTGAATACATAATTTTTTTCTTCCAAAATTGCTTCTTTTCTTATGTTCTTTTGTGGAACCAATATCCTGTCTTCCAGCTCCTAAATCCTAAAGGTATCTTTGCTGCTCTTTTCCTTCCACTCTGTTGCTCACATCTGAATGTACATAAAAATCTTATTGATTTTTTTCTTCTGTAATATCTCTGTAAACCTTCCCTCATTTCAGACCAGCAATAACTTCTCTATTGGGCTCTCAGCTTCCTGTTTACCTGCTGGACTATTTTATGCTTATCTGTCAGACTTCCTTTCTTTTCCTTTCCTTTCCTTTCCTTTCCTTTCCTTTCCTTTCCTTTCCTTTCCTTTCCTTTCCTTTCCTTTCCTTTCCTTTCCTTTCCTTTCCTTTCCTTTCCTTTCCTTCCCTTCCCTTTCCTTTCCTTTCCTTTCCTTCCCTTTCCCTTCCCTTCCCTTCCCTTCCCTTCCCTTCCCTTCCCTTCCCTTCCCTTCCCTTCCCTTCCCTTCCCTTCCCTTCCCTTCCCTTCCCTTCCCTTCCTTTCCTTTCCTTTCCTTTCCTTTCCTTTCCTTTCCTTTCCTTTCCTTTCCTTTCCTTTCCTTTCCTTTCCTTTCCTTTCCTTTCCTTTCCTTTCCTTTCCTTTCCTTTCCTTTCCTTTTCCCTTCCCTTCCCTTCCCTTCCCTTCCCTTCCCTTCCCTTCCCTTCCCTTCCCTTCCCTTCCCTTCCCTTCCGTTCCCTTCCCTTCCCTTCCCTTTCCTTTTCTTTCTTTTCTTGAAGAACAACTCTCACGTTTCCCCTCAAAAACCTTCGGTGCTCCTCACTTATATAGAAAAGGGTCCAAATTCCTTAGCTTGCATGCGAGAACTCATCCATTTGGCTCTACGGAACTTTTCTACTGTGTAATTCTGTTAAGCAAGATTGCTCCATACTTTCTTTCTTCCTTGACTGTTCTTTCTACTTTGAACTCAGTGCCTACAGTCAGTGCTTAAGACATGATTTGTTGAATAAGAATACTGGAGTTTTGAAAATGAAATGTTAGTTTATTAGGGACTTTTATTAATTGGTTAATTAAATAGCATTAATAGAATTTAAGGATTAGTTATTCTTAAGAGTATTTCTATTTATATATAAGACCAACATTTTAAAATATACCTATTTTAATTAAATCAATGGTCCCATTGCTTACTGGTAGAACTAGAAACTTTTAAATCTCTTCCTTCCCAATAAATTATATTCTGAAAACTAAAATGCCTGGTATAAGATTATAGCCAGCAGAGAAATAGGAAGAAGAGGAAGATCAATGTACTACTAATATTGTATTTCACTAAGATAAATGTCTACATTTTATGATTTAATAAAATAAAGACTCATTCCTTGCCACATAAAGTCCAATGCAGGTCAGTCAATCCTTGAGAGCAGTTCTCTAGGCTCTGTGGTCCAAGCTCTTTCCACTTGGACCATATCACCATCTCAACACACGGATACATAGGAACAACGGAACGAATTTTCACACATTTCTTTTCTGTCATATTCTATAGATTATAATTAGTTGCAGGGCCCATCTGAACTGCAAGGTGAACATTTGGTGAATGCTACCATCTGTGCCACAGGAAATAAAGAGCAAGAAGTATGCTTGTGCCGAAACTGGTTTGGCTCAGTGGATAGAGCGTCAGCCTGCGGACTGAAGGATCCCTGGTTCGATTCCGGTCAAGGGCATGTACCTTGGTCGCGGGCACATCCCCAGTAGAGGGTGTGCAAGAGGCAGCTGATGGATGATTCTCTCTCATCGATGTTTCTAACTCTCTATCTCTCTCGTTCTCTCTGTAAAAAATCAATAAAGTATATTTTAAAAAAAAGTATGCTTGTGGAGCCCCAAGGACTAATATAGAAGGTAATGATCTGCCCATTACTAGCTGTGTGACTTTTGACAAGTTGTTTAATCCTCTGGATGTCAGTTTTCATATGTATAAAATGTACATTATTATGATAATAATATCTATTGCATAGGGTTGTAGAGTTTATAATTCTTTTAAAGCGGTTGGAAGGGTGCCCGGAACATTCTAAGTTTGAGTTGATGCTAGTTATTATTGTTACTCGTGTTTCCCTGAAAATAAGACATCCTCCAAAAATAAGACCTAGCGCATAGAAAGATAAGACATCCCCTGAAAATAAGACCTAGCCCAACTTTGGGAGAAAAAATTAATATAAGACACTGTCTTATTTTCGGGGAAACAGGGTATTAATGTGGAAAACGTGGGATAAGAGACAAGGAGAACCATGACTTGGAATAAAGTTCTTAAAAATACAGCTTAGTGGGAAAAATAAAGGTACCTTTCAGCCTTGGCAAGCTTTGGGGAAATAATTACAGAGGCCAAGTGATCTATCAGGCAGGTTTCTTGAGAAGTTTGGGTAAAGAAGATATATTGTTGTTTCCGTTATTGTTATTCTGTTAAGGGAGCCTTTGTGAAAATTATATTCAGAAGACCAGATTTTAAACTTTTCCCAGGAATAAAGAGGATTCAGTGGATAATACCAGTCTTTTAATCATTATATAATAAAATGAACTGAAGGATCATCTTATACTTCCTGCAAAATAAAATGATAGAGGCATTCATTTATGAGGAAAAATGACCCCTGTGGTGTCCAGGTGAACCAGGCAGTCGACGGGACCTGTGCAGTGGTTACAGCCCACACTCCAGAGTTAGATTGTAGGCTCCAAGTTTTGATTCTGCCTTTTACTGACTGTGAAGCATAAATCCTCTTGTGCCTCAACTTCAGTACCAACAAAATGGAAATAATAAATAATTGTCCTTCGCTACCCAATAGGGTTGTTGTAAGAATTAAAGGCATTAGCATATTTAAAACACTTTTAAGATGCTTAGTTCATAGTAAATGCCCATTAATTATTAGCTGTTTTTATTAACTGCCTGGGGACAATGAAGACTTATAAATCATAGTAAAGATCCTCAGGCTAGTAGGACAAAAAGTCATTAAGAGAAGTGAAGAAAAATGTGAAGGGCGTGCAGCAAATACTGACTGAGGTATATTAAGTTGTGGTACAGAGTCCACAAGGATGAGATGGGATCTCTGTGCTAGAGTCACTGGCATTCAGGGAAAACATGGGGAGCACGCTACAGGAGGTGTTCTTATGCTTGTGACTTTAAGGACAAGATGGCCTTAAAAGGCATTTTTTACCTTGAATTTTCCTGATGACTATGTTAGACAGTTGGAGACTTTTTAGGGAAGTAACTAATATAAGCACTTATGTCAGGTAAGCCTGTTCCAGTTCAGTCAGCAATGTGGTTCTAAGCTCAGTGTTGACATCAACCATTGCTTATAAAGGCTCTTCCGTTTCCAAAGTCAGGTATGGAATGGAGGCAGACACCTAGCTAAGTTGGACCGAAATGTCAAGCAAAGTAAGGGTGAGGAAGCTTTTACATTTAAATTATCTGGAAAAATTACTTTAATTCCCAACATCATTTTGCATGTTAAAAACATTCCTGACTTCTGTATGTTTTGGATAACAAGTTTGTGGATTGAGGGCTTTTGACATGCCCTAACATGCCCTAATAAAGTATGTTTGCTGTGTTTTGATATTTCTTGGCATCATTTTTAATGTGTCAGAAAAAAACACAAATGTCAGGTACATATTCAGATAAGTGGCCTCTACTTTCCATTTTGTTTTTTCTTGTTAGGAGAAGAACACTTAGGTTCATTCTGAGACATAATGGAGGGGAAGTTTAGCATCCCCCTAAAGTCATAGCAGTGTATGAGGGTTAGGCACAGTGAATCTTTAAACAATCATTTTCAATATTTTATTATTTATGCTTAAAAATAAATAAAAACTCTCATTTTCTTAATATAAGCTATTGAAGGTAAACACTGTCAAAATTTTGGCCAATATAGAGATGATGTAATTATTGTGTGTGTATACACATATAGTAGTACATATTTATTCATCTTTTAATGAACCAGGTTCAGAATGTCAGCAGAAAAAATACCAAACTTTTGGACTGGGGCAAATATATAGAATGAAAAGCAGGATGGTACGGTGAAAAGGTTCTAGGGTCAGAAATTCAAAGAACCAGGTTTCTGTTGAGCTGGGGTTCCAACTCTGAAACTTAGAGTGAATCACTAAACCTCATAGGGTCTCCTTTGCTGTACAATGGGAATAACAGTAACATCTTTTTTTTTTTTTTAAATATATTTTATTGATTTTTGTACAGAGAGAAAGAGAGAGAGATGGAGATTTAGAAACATCGATGAGAGAGAATCAGTCATCAGCTGCCTCTTGCACACCGCCTACTGGGGATGAGCCCGCAACCAAGCTACATGCCCTTGACCAGAATTGAACCTGGGACCTTTCAGTCCACAGGCTGATGCTCTATCCACTGAGCCAAACCAGTTTTGACAGTAATATCCTTTTATAATGCACTATAAATGGCAAAATACACTTCTAATCATAAAGTGCTAACAAATATATGTATTTGTTATATATATATATTTGATATATATATATATATATATATATATATACACACACACACATACATATACACAAATGCCCCTCCCTTCCCCCCACCCCCACACCCCTGATCAACCCACTCCATCACAATAGGCTTGCAGTCCCTCCCTCCCCTGCTAGCCTGCCCATGATCACCACCCCACCCCAACAGGGCGTGGGACTGGCTGTCCAATATTCTGAAGCCCCTTCCCCCACCTGGCCATACCCCGGATCAACACCCCATCCAGATCAGGCGCAGGGCCTGCTGGCTAACCACCCATAGCCCCTTCCCCGGGCCATTGGCCCCTGATTGGCACCCCCATCCACCCAATTTGGAGTCAGGGCCAGCCAGCCCACTGCCCACAGCCCCTCTCCATGGCTAGTCATGATCCCAGTCAGCTCCACAACCCTGATCAGGGGTGGGGCCCACTGGGCAATCACCCCCAGTCCTTCCCTCCAGATGGCCCAACCCTGATTGGGGGGGGGGGGGGGGCTGATCCATCGCTGATCCAGATAGGCTGGCCAGCCAACCTCCTGCCATCTCCTCCTCCAGATAGGCCCAGCCCCGATCTGCCCTGATTGAGACCTGAGTAGCCAGACTGCACCGTGCATGAATTCATGCACTGGGCCTCTACTACTATTATAATTATAATGCCATCATTGGTATACCTGAAATTATCTTAAAACAGATAACAAAGACACTCTTACTGTCAATACATGCTCACGTGCACACACATGAATATTGTTAAATCTATTATAATTTTCTATTTTTGGCAAAAGTATTCAATCTTTCTTTTTTTTTTTTTTTACAAAAGTTCTTTCTCTTTTTAAAGTAGTACTTTAAAAATAAGGGAAGGAAAGAATAATAACTATCTTCTTTATCCTGAGTTTACCCAGCCACCCTAGTGAATGATCAGACCATAAATAATTATAACTTTACTTTAGCCTTTTCTCCAGGGGGATAGGACTACTTAATGTTCGGGTCTGAAATCACCATTTCTCTGAAAGTAACATTCTTCTACTTATTCAGACTCCCTCCTATCGTGTCTGGTGTCTTTTGGCACGAAACAGACAGCTGTAGGATCTTGTAGGATCTTGTCTTCTCCTTAGGAAATTCATGATTGGACACTTAACCTTTGACATCTTTTATTCTATTCTCATGGAGAACCCTCATCTGGCAGCTCTGGTATAAAAAGGGAGAGATATTTCTAGAACATCAAGTTATTGTATGGCCTTATGTCTCTATGATTAAATATTGGCTTTCTGCCTCAAAATTAGTAGTTTACTATGTTTACTTAAGTGCTAGAAATTTATGGAGTTATTATAGTTGAATTCTTGCTTCTCAAACAAAAACAAGATAAAATACCAATTGGTGATTTCTTTTTATTTTTATGTCTTTGGATGGCTTAAACTGCCTTGCAGAAGCAAGTAAAGGTGTTACAGAACTCTTTTCCCCAGACTCTGATTGCTTTTTGTGGGATTCTCTATGTATATTTTTTAGTATTGATGCTGTCACCAAGAAAGGGTGGTATTTACATTATGTTAAATAATTAACCATTTATTTGACTTTTTAATAGTTTGATAATCAAGGTGAAAAATGAAATCTACATATCCTATATAATAAAAGCCTATTGTCTGGGCAACTGATTGGCCATTTAATCAATCAAAGCATAATATGCTAATGATATGCTAAGGCTGCTCAACTACTTGCTATTACATGCACTGACTACTAGGGGGCAGATGCTCTGACTGGTAGGTTAGCTTGCTACTGGAGTTGGGCCAACTGGGACTGAGCGAGATGGGCTGAACATGCTCTGGAGCCCTCCTGCAGTCCTTCCCTGGCTGGCCAACCTCCTGTGTCCTCATTGTGCACTGGTGGGGCCTCTCAGTCTGCCTGTACCCTCTGGCAATCTAGGACCCTTCAAGGGATGTTGGAAAGCTAATTTCAGGCTGAGGGACCCACTGGTGCATGAATTCATGCACTGGGCTTCCAGTGTACTGATAATTACCTAGGAGTCTTAGAAAATATTTGAAATCATTTAACCAGGAAGGACAGCTGTGGAGGTAATGGGATCCCTCAATTGAATTCATAGTATCGTAAAAGCTCAAATTAAAAGGCACTTTGGCTTCCATGGAGAAGAATTCTAAATAATTTATGTAGATATTTCTCTCCCTCTCAAGGAGAATGAGCATAACTCTTATTTTTTACAGATGAACTGCACACAGTGACTTTCTTTGTATACAGTGTGGAATCAAGGAAGGAAGGGAAAGGAAAAGAAACTTTATAGTGGAGAAATCTGACAAATTCTACCTCAGACAGGTGATTAAAGCCAACACTGACAGTCATAAATCATGTAAACAGTATGTACCCTTGATATGATACAATGAGGCATCTTTCATTTTTGATCTTCCTCCTAAAATCTCATAGTCCTAGTCTTAATCTTGAGAAAAATCACATACAAATTCCAATGATGGGGCATCTACAAAATACCTGACAACTATGCCTCTACACTGTCAAGGTCATAAAAAAATAAGAAATATCTGAGAAACTGTCACAACAAAAAGAAGCCCAGAGACAAGGCAACAAATAGTAATGTGAGATCCTGGGTAAAAACTAAGGAAATAAATAGAACATGAAGTTTAGTTATTAATATATCAATATGGGCTTATCCTATCTAATAAAAGAGTAATGTGCAAATTGACCATCACTCCAACACACAAGATGGCTGCCACCATGTGGTTAAAGATCCTGCCCCCATGTGGACACAAGATGGCCACCACAAGATGGCCAGCAGGGGAGGGTAGTTGTGGGCAATCAGGCCATTAGGGGAGGACAGTTGGGGGTGACCAGGCCTGCAGGGGAGGGCAGTTGGGGGATGATTGGGCCAGCAGAGAAGTGGTGGGGGGGGTGACGCCAGCACTTCAGAAAGCAAGGAGCACTCAGGAGTACATGAGGACACTGAGCGGTGCAGGAACACGGGAGCTGGACAGGCAGACAGCAGTACTGCACGAGAGGGGAGGTGGTGGCGGAGGGCAGCGAGGGCAGTAAAACCCGCGTGCACTCAGCCAACAGCAGGTCTGGGTCTCACAGGTCCTGTGGTCAGAGTGGGGCAGCGCAGTGGACCCTCTGCTCCAGCTCCCACACACTGTGCAAGGCTGCAGCGAACAGGGAGCCTTCTGGCCCACAGTCATCAGGACGCTGGCAGGACCCGTCCTGGGGACTGTCGGACTAGAGGCCCAGCTGTGTGCTGGCTGTGGACAGAGACCCCCCTGAGGTCCTAGAGACCAACCCAGCTCCTAGCCACTGCTTCGTCAGTCCCACCATGGCTGCCACGACCGAGCCAGACAGGCCCCAGGGAGCTGAGGGAGCCCCATCCCAGCTCCCTGGCTGGGCTGTTAGGAGCAACCACAGCCTCCTCCACACTCAAGAGGAAGTGTTCACACGAGGCAGGACACCAGGAAGTGGGGCCACTGGGGTCTGCTTACATGGACATCAGCCACCCTGGACCCCGTCACAGTGTTGCCTGGATCCTAAATCTTGGGATATGTGTGACTCCTGCCAATTGTTTATCTGAGGAGATGACCCGTCCGTTCTCCATGGTCCCCAAGGGCAGCTGTCAGATCTCCCAGGAGGCCTTGCAGAGGCTGTCTTGCTGGGGGGCCTAGAGATCTTTTTGTCAATGTGAAACAGTCCAAGTCTAGCATGTCAGACAGATTCCACTGTAAGAAATGTACAAATGAACAGAACAAAACAAATTTGAGAGTCAGATAAGCTAGTGCAATGTCTGTCAGCAGTATCTCCTCAGAGGAAAGAGTTGTTGGCAGAAATTTCGTCACCTGGGAACCCACAAAAGACGGCTCAGGACTAGAGAAAGGCTGGAGATGAGTGCAGAATGAGTGTATGATAATATGGTCCCCGATTTCTTTAATGAGGGGACATCTTAGGCCTTACTACACAGCCTCTGTTATGATGCATTTACATCATCCTATATAATAGAAGCCTAATATGCTAAGTGTCTGGTCATCTGGTCAGCCAGTCAGCCAATCAAAATATAATATGCTAATTATATGCTAAGACCACTCAACTGCTTGTTATGACCACCGGGGGGTAGATGCTCCAACTGATAGGTTAGCTTGCTGCTGGGGTCCAGCTGATCCGAACTGAGAGAGATGGGTCAGACATGTCCTGGAGCCCTCCCATGGTCCCTCCCCAGCTGGCCTATCTCTGCATCCCTCCCCGGCCCCGATCATGCACCAGTGGGGTCTCTCTGCCTGGCCTGCACCCTCTCACAATCTGGGACCCCTCGGGGGATGTCAGAGAGCCAATTTTGGCCCCACAGCAGAACGACAAGTCACTATGACATGCACTGACCACCAGGGGGCAGACACTCAATGTAGGAGCTGCCCCTTGGTGGTCAGTGCATGCTCCCACAGGGGGAGCATTGTTCAGTCAGAGGCTGGGCTCACAGCTGGCTAGCACAGTGGCAGTAGTGGGAGCCTCTGCAGCAATGCTAAGCATGTCCAGCTGACGGCGTTGACCCACTCCCTGTGGGGGGTAGCAGGCCTAAGTTGTCAGTTGGACATCCCCTGAAGGCTCCTGGATCCCCTCCCCCAGTACATGAATTTTGTGCATCAGGCCTCTAGTATATTAGACCTATCCACTCCATTACACATCTCACAGCCACAATTCTAAGTCAGCCACTATCTTGTGACTGACTTGATAAATGGCTTTGGTGGGAAGGGGATACTTATCTTTGCTTTAGTCATTCCTCCTCTGATTTGCCTTTTCAATTGTGGGGTTGATGTTTTCAAACCCACTAAATGCAAGGAAACAATACTGTCTCTCTTAGCTACTTGTAAAAGGTCATGTGGAAAATGAGCATGGGCAGAGTGGCTTCAGCTAGACATGCAGGCACATGCATAAATGAGCACATTTAGAACATTGTTTGTCAGAGTTAACCCCTTGCTCACACAGAAAAAAGCAAAAGGCTTTCCTGCCCAATGGTTTCAAAGCGATGTGTGAAATGAAACGACAGGAGCAAAGCACTGAAGGCCTTACTTGGTCAGTGAGAGCCAGTGTCCGGAGGAGCTGCCTGAGGGAGGGTGCTGCTCAGGACCTTTCCTCCCAGGCCCCTGTCAGGGTGAGTTGTGGGGAAGCCTTCGAAGGCCTCTAGCGCTATAAAGATTATGCCCTCCAACACATGTCAAAAGAAAAGTGCAGTTACACCTTAGATAAGTAGAGGATAATAGAAGATATAAATAAAGTAGAATAGTAGAAGATAGTAGATTATATAAATAAAATATTCTGACATTTGATCTGTTTTTTCCCATGTAATTACTTTAATGATTTAATATATATATAAAGCTGTTTCAATTTTTTTCTCTCTCACAATTTAGTGTTCTTTTTAATTGAGGACTAAATATTTGCATTGCTTTTGGGAAATATAGCACTGGTTCAGATCCCCTTCTCAGGAAACCCCCAAAATTAATTCTCAGGAAGCCTAGTAGGATGGTCTACTCACAGATATAGTTTATTGACTGATACCTTTACACTGATCTAAGAGTACTGTTTACTTTTTGTTGGAATATGACTGCTTTGGAAAGAAACTGGTGAGGTTAGGTCATCTTCAGATTTCTGAAAATATTTTATTATAATAGACTTAACCAAACACAGGAGAATTGCAATACTTCATAGATCATTTGGGGGGTGGGAATCTAGTCTTCAATGACACTATTTCCAGCAACAAATATAAAAATACTTTAACTCATTTTCCTCAATGTATGTTTCTAAATTTGTAAAATTCTGCTTTATGATTACCATGTCTAAGCAAGAAGGTACTTGAACATATGCTGTGCTATTAGAAACTCATGTAAATAAACACAAATAATGGCTTTAAAAAATGCTTTTGGTGGCTTGTTCAGTTCACATGTAAAGAGTGTATTTGCTTTTCCAGTAAGGGATACATGAAAACCCAAGCCCTCTGACCTATGTGTGAGATGCACACATGAGAATTAATAATAATAATAATAATAATAATAATAATAATAATGTTTTTAAAAATTCAGCATGTCTTTCTATCAGAATGGAGCAAGATAATAAATACCAATTGCACATAAATGATGCCTGAAAGGTTCAGAACTTGTGCAATCCAAATTAAATTTTATGAAAATAGACCATGGCATGGATGATTTCATTTTGAGTGCCTAAGTCACTTTTCTGCTGATATTCGTTTTCTCCTTCCCTCCCTGCCCCACTCCTTCCCTATCCTATCACCCCGCCTCCTTTCAACTCCTAAAAGAAGAGAACACTGTTCTCAGAACTCTCTCAGCCTTTCTTAATTGAAAGCAATGATTCTGAGTCACTCCTTTATATTAAGTGAAACGCTCTTGCATGAATCTCCAGGGATGAAGTGATTAGCACAGCAAGAAGCCGGCAGACTCCAGTCATCCCTGCAAGTGGTGGAAAGAATTAAATACAATTTTGCAAAGATAACACTGAAAGAATGGTATTTTCTTTCAAAACATGTCCCTCTCTGAAACATCAGTGCAGACACATGTCGAGATAGAAACCGGATCATATTTCTAACAGTTGAAAACTCAGATTTCATCAAACAAGACTGTTTGTTCTCATGCCCAAACTGTACCCTACACTGTCCCCTTGTCTGGACTATAATGGAATATAACATTAACTTCGGACAGTAGAGGTTGAGTTGGTGCCAACCTTACTAATGAACATGTGGTTTCAATAATAATGTGGCTACTTGCGCGTTAGGTGGCAAGGTGCCAAGTACTTAATGTCGAGGAGGCAACTGATGTAAAAAGTACCCTCTCCCGATATGATTGCATTTCCAAAAATGCTCCTGGCCCAGATTGAGATTCAGCAAATCAGGGATTGTCACTCAGCATCAAGGAGTGTAAGGCAATGACAGAAGAGGAGGAACCCTGCAGATCTCTCTGCGAACCTAAAGCATCTCCGAGTCTCGATGATAATGAAATGGATAGCGATGCGGTGTGGAAACACCCCGCCTGGCCCAGGAGGGCGTGTGTGTGAAGCGGAAGGATTACAATCACTCCCTGCCTCAAGTTCCTAGTGTTCTGGACTCTGGGACTGGAGGGTCTGAAAGCTAGAAGACAGTGAAATGAATTACAGTTTAATGATATTCCCACTACACTGACAAAATGGATTCAATTACATAATGGTAGCATTAAATGTTATTAAGAAGGGATCCAGAGTCTTGAGGCCAGACTCTCACGATAAGCTGCTTAAAACAGCTGAAATAGCACATGTATAGGCTTTCCAGTCCTCATTTTATTGAAGAGGAAAAGAGTTCCATTTGCTCAAACATTCTGCAGTGATGGTCTGTTATCAGGGCCTTAGTACATGGAAAGGGGGTGTTAGGATAGATCAGATTTGATTACTCTATCTTAAAGTGTACTCTCCCATTTTCCCCCAAAATGCTTTTGTGGAGTGCAGAGCCAAATGGCTTGCTGGAGGCTTTGGTGGTCTGGTAAGACAATGATTTTTTGTGGGGTCAGGACCCTTTCTGTAGGGTGAAGAGGATGGACAGTTTTTCTTAAATTCTATCTTTGCCTTTGAATGAAAGACCTTTTATTTTTGTCTCACTTTTAAGTTTGCTTGCTATAAAAATCATGCGGGGTGGCGGGGAAGGGTTTTCCTCAGCCCAGCCTGCACCCTCTCCAATCTGGGAACCCTTGAGGGATGTCCAACTGCCCGTTTAGGCAGTCCCTATCACAATCCAGGACTGCTGGCTCCCAACTGCTCGCCTGCCTGCCTTCCTGATTGCCCCTAACCTTTTTTGCCTGCCAACCTGATCACCTTCTCACTACTCCCATACCAGCCTGATTGATGTCTAACTGCTCCCCTGCCAGCCTGTTTGCCCCCAACTTCCTTCCTCTGCCAAGCTTGGTCACCTCTAACTGCCCTCCCCTGCAGGGTTTCCATTGCCAGGAAAACCCAAGCCTCCCTCCTGCTCTCTGTGGCCACAGCCATCTTGTTTGGGGTTAATTTGCATACTTACTCTGATTGGCTGGTGGGCATGGCGGTGGGGGTTGCTTGGGGTGTAGCGGATTGATGGTTATATTGCATATTAATCTTTTATTAGGTAGGATTCTTTGTGGTGGACTGTTTTGTCAAATGCATAGAGTTGTGTATCTATCACCACAATCAACACACACGGAATTCATCACTTCAAAAAATGTCTTCATGCTGCATGTTAAATTTTCCTCCTTAATGCCAACCTGTGGCAATCACTGACCTGTTCTCCATCCTAGAGTTTTGCTTTTTCTTGAATACCATAGAAAGGGAATCTATAGTATGTAGTCTTTGGGTCTGACTTCTTGCACTTAGCAAAATGCCTTTGAGATTCATCCATTTTTTCATGTACCATTAGATTCTTTTTATTGCTAAGTAGTATGAATGCTTATTCTTTCAGCATTGGACAGTTTCCAATTCTTGGTGATTATGAATTAAGCAGTTATAAACATTTGCATTCAGGCTTTTGTGTGAATATAGGTTTTTTACTTCCTTAGGTAGAACTTTGGGTGTGAGATTGCTGGATCATATAGTAAATATAAGAAGCAACTAAATTGTTTTTCTAAGGGGCTATAATATTTTGCATTCCCAAAGTATTAGGACTCCAAATCCTTTCTATTCTCACCAACTTTTTGGCACTGTCAGTTTTTTGTTTTTGTTTTTAAATCACCTTAGTAGTTAAGTAGCGATAGATCATTGTGGCTATAATTTTCATTTCCTTAGTGACTAATGGTGTTGAATTCATGAGCTTATTTACCATCTGTATATATTTGTTTGGTTTGGAGTCTGTTCAAATTAATTTATCCATTTTTAAACTGAGTTGTTTTCTTAATGTTCAGTGTTGAGGATTCTTTATATATTATAGATACAAGTCCTTTGTCAGATATGATATTTATAAATATTTTATCAATATTTGCTTTTGATTCCTTTATATTATTTTTTATAGTGCAAAATTTTTTAAATTTAATAAAGTACAATGTAATCAATATTTTTATTTTAGAAATTATCCTTTTGATGTTCTATCTAAGAATTTGTTGCAATTTAATGCAAGGTCACAGAGATTTATCCTGTTTTCTTCTAGGGATTTTCTAGTTTTATATTTTACTTTGTATCTATGATTTATTTTGAGGTTTTTTTTGTTTTATTTTTTTGCAAGGTATGGGTTAAGGTTCTTTTTGGTTTATGTATACACGCTAATGCAATTTGTTAAAAATACTAATTTTTACCACAGGATTACCTTTGCAACTTTGTCAAAATTCAGTTGTTTACATATCTTTTGCTTATCTCAATTATATTTTAATAATTGATATGCTTAGCCACTCATAGAAAATATGTTCTTTTTACTATAGCTTTTAACAAATCTTGAAAACCCATAGTGTAAGTCCTCCAACTTAATTCTTTCTTTCTTTCTTTTTTTTTTCTTTTCTTTTTTTTTTTTTTTTTAATAGTTTTAGCTATTCTTTTTGGTATGGTAAAAAAATCTTTTTGAGATATTGATTGAGTTTGCATGAAATCTATACATCAGTTTTGAAAGAACTGACATCTTAATAATGTTGGACATCTTATGATTATGACCATAGTATTATACATCACCACTATTCTATTACTTTGATTTTTATTCATCAAGTTTTCAGTTTTTAGCATACTATACTTTTCATGTATGTTTTTAGGTTTATACTTAGCTATCTAGTTTTTGGGTGCTCTGCATGGTACTGTTTATATATGTTGCATTCCAATAGTTTGTTGCTGATATATAGAAATATAATTGATTTTGTACATTGACTTTTTATCCTACAACCTTGCTCAATTCACTTATTAGTTCTAGGAACATTTTTTGGTATGTTTTTACTTAGGCTAATGTTTGATCTATAAATAGAGACACTATTATTTTTCCCTTTCCAATCTGCATGCCTTTTTAAAATTTCTTTTTCATTCCTTATTGCAACAGCTAAGATATGGTGTGATGTTGAATAAATGTAGTGAAAGAGGACATTCTTTTATTCTTCCTGATCTTTTCAGAAAAGCATTTATCGTTTTACTCTTAAGTATGCTATTATTAGACTTTATAGATACCTTCTATCAGGTTAAGGAAGTAGCCTTTGGTTTCAGTTTGCTGAGAGTTTCTATCAAAAATGGTTTTTGAGATGTGTAAATGTACTTTGTGCCTCTGTTAATATTACCATATTATTTTCTTCTCTACTTATAATATGGTGAATTATATTGGATATTTGAATATTGAACCAGCCTTGTATTTTTGGGATAAAACCTACTTAGTCATGATGTACTATCCTTTACTATATACTGAGTGGCCAGATTCTTATTATCTCTAAATGCATAATAATCTGGCCACTCAGTATATATATTAAAGGTCCAGTGCATGAATTCATGCATGGGTGGGGTCCGGCCAGCCTGGCCAGGGGGAGGGGACATGGGCTGCTGGCTGGCCTGCCTGCTGGTTGAACTTTTGTTTGAGGGGACAATTTGCATATGAGCCTTTTATTATATAGGATATAGTGGCCAGATTATTATGCATTCAGCGATCATAATAATCTGGCCACTCAGTGTATATCTTTATAGATTCTGGTCAGATGGCAGCATAGGTAAATGGGGTACTCAAATCCTCTCACAACCACATTAAAAATTACAACTAAACCACAGAACCATCATTTAGACTGCCTGAAACTATTGTAGCTAAACAGAAGTCCTACAACTAAGGATATAAAAAGAACACACAGAGAGACAGGTAGGAGGAGTGGAGATTCAGAATGGATTGGTTCCACATCCAGATTTGGGAGATAAAAACAAGGAAGGATATCTCAGCTGCAGAAGTCCCACCTGAGGTAGGAGAGGTCTCAGCCCCACACCAAGCCCATCAGTGCCAGGAAGGGAGGACCATTAACTTCTGGCTGTAAAAACCAATGAGGCCATGGGTGGTGCTCACTTGGTTGGTGCATTTTTATGTACACCAAAAAGATTATGGGTTCAATTCCCAGTCACAGCATATAGTTAGGTTATGGGTTCCATCCCTGGTCGGATTGTGCATGGGAGGCAACCCACTGATGTTTCTCTCTCAAATCAATGTTCTCTCTATATATAAACATACCCTTGGGTCAGGGATAAAAAGCAAACAAAAAGCAGGGATTGTGGCTGAGTGAGATGGAGGGCTGCGAGTCCCAGGAACTCCTCATAAAGGGCCCACATGGACTTGGTCAGACTCACTTGCTCTAAAACCCAGCACTGAGACAGCATTTAGAAAGGTGCCAGAGACATTTGGGGAGGAACTGAATTGTCTGGCATGCTGGTAAGAATTGGAGGGGCAGCTTCCTCTCACACACAAGTACTGTCAGAGGCTATTGTTCCTTTTCTGGGCCCTTTCTACCACAGAGCTGGCACGCAGGCCCATATCCGAATCACCACCAACCTAGCTGACATTGTTCACTTTGCTCTGGTGATTCCCCGAGACCTGCCCCACCTATCTAATGGGTGCATGCAAGTTGTTTCCAGTGGCTTTCCCATACAAACACCTGTCTTGGCTCGTGCTGTACACTTTCTTAAAATCTCTGAAAACAAATAGCACTTGGCATTGGTGTGTCCTATACCTCTCTCTAAGTGACCCCAGGTATGACACTATAGTGGCTGGCCTTGGTTCACAGCTTGGCCTGTCCTGATCACCTCTACAAGCAGCATAGTTAGCATCCATCTGTGGATCTCCTTGTAGCTCATGTTGGTTGGCCCCGAGCAGAACACAGGCGGTGGCTAAACTTGGCTTTCACATCCTGGGATACTGCAGAGTCATTCCCTCTAGCAACACACTAAAGGGGAAGACTGACTGGATACCAGAACTTCTGAAGTAAGAGCAAGTCTTGTTTCATTGAGTGGGCCTGGTGTCCACAGCCAGTTGGATTGGGAATAGGTCTCTCCTGTTGTGTGCCAATAGCAATCAAGGCTTAACTATAATAGGAGGGTGTACACAGCGTATGGGATGGGGCACAGCTGGAGTGCCCATCTTAGATAATTTGGAAGGCTGGGCCAATGTATCCTACAAGACTCTACCATATAGACCACTCTACCATGTCTGGAAAACATAGAAGCTATACCTAATATATAGGTACAAACACAGGAAGGCTCCCAAATGAGGAGACAAAGAAACATATCCCAAATAAAAGAACAGAACAAAACTCCAGAAACACACACACACACACACACACACACACACACACACACACACGAAACCTAAACTAAATGTAGACAAATAATCTACCAGATATAGAGTTCAAAACACCATTTATAAGGATGTTCAATGAAATTAGGGACAGAATAGATGAACTTAGTGAGGATATCAACAAAGAGATGGAAAACATAAAAACAGAAAAAAATAAAAAAGAACCAGTCAGAAATGAAGAATACATTAACTGAAATGAATAAAGTACAGAACATCAACAATGGAGTAGATGAAACAGTAGGTCAAATCAAATATTTGGAAGATAAGCCCTGGCTTCATCTTGAAAGTTCATCTGGAAAGACATCCAATCTAATTAGCATATTATGCTTTTATTATTATAGTGAAGGCATTTCCTGTCTTAGGATTCCTGTGACTGTTATGTGAAGCATTGGTCTTCTAGAAGATCCATTATGAGTAGCTGTTATTACTATTTTTGTTGTTGTGCTATTTGCAGACACAAAATGTAATGTTTTTAAGTTCTTTAGGTACCTAGTGATTAGCTGACCCCAAGCTCTTCTGAACAGGAGAACTGGAAATAAGAAACATTTGCTCTTTTTGTAGAAGTACATTCCAGAGTGTATGATTCTATGCTAATGGTGAAGAAGCAGGTTTCAAATAATATCCAATAAAGTATACCTAAAAACTCAACTCTTGTGGTCATTTCTTCTAAGAGCTTAAAGGTCAGTGTTTTCTCCAACAAGAAACTAGGCCCCATAGAGTTCATAACCCTGCAATGACTTGGCCATCTGTATCCATATGGTACATTCAACCACCAAACTAGAATATAATATTGTGTTTTTTGGACTGGATTAAAAGTGAGTTCTCTTAGGCTCAAATGACACTCCTGCAATCAGGGCAAGAGGACTGTAATTGAAATGTCACTCAACAAGCATACTAAGAACAGTAGAAAAGGAAGATGACTACCTTGCCTTGGGGTAATTGCCCTCCTTTAGAGGATTAGTAAGTTAGTCAGAGGATAAGCAGAAGGCAGCACATGTTCTCTTAGCTCTGCTTCTTCTTTTGCATGAAATGTAGTTTGTTTTAGGAACTGAACACCAATGATGTGGCCATGTCAACTTCTCTTTTAGAAAATCAAGATTTAGCTAAAACCGGTTTGGCTCAGTAGATAGAGGCCCCAGGTTCGATTCCGGTCAAGGGCATGTACCTTGGTTGCGGGCACATCCCCAGTAGAGGGTGTGCAAGAGGCAGCTGATCAGTGATTCTCTCATAGATGTTTCTAACTCTCTATTCCTCTCTCCTCCTCTCTGTAAAAAATCAATAAAATATATTTAAAAAAAATAAAGATTTGTTTTATTCACAAGTAAACTAGTTAAGATTATGTGATCTGGGTGGATGAGGGATACTTCTGTGACACTTCATTCTTTCACTTAATTATTTATCAGAAGTGTATTCAATACTTTGTCTATAATTGGCTGGCCTTTGGGGCATAATGCTGATTTTTTTTCCCTCTAAAGGAGCTTATGGTCTGGTGAAAGGATATAGCTACTAATCAAATAAATGTAAAGATAAAGGTATTTTAGAAGTTATTACTATGGAGGAAGTTACCTGATTGGGGATTCTGGAAAGTCTTTTCCAATTAAGATAATTTCAGAACTAGGTGACCTTACAAAAGGATGGGGAGAGACATAGAAAAAAGGCATACAGCAGATAACTGAAGCAGCATGTACAAGGGTCCTGAGGACAGAGGGGCGTGGTTCATTGGATTAGCAGAAAGAAGAGCAGTGAAACTGTAGTATAGAGAGGGAGAGAAGAGGAGGGTACAAAATAAAGCTGGAAAAATGAGCAGAGGTTAGGCCAACCAGGTTTTGTAAATAATATATAGAGTTTGGGATGTCATTCGAAGGGCTATGGAAACTAAGAGTTTTAAGTGGGGTGACATGATCTAATTTGAAAAGATCACAAGGGCTGCGGGATGGAAAAGTAGATTGGGAGGATAAGTGAGAGTAAATGTGGGAAGGATGGTTAAGAGGCATGAGGAAGGTTTCCTTTTCCCTCTATGGATTGGAGAAGCTTAAGTAAGTATAAATGTCAAAGAGAAAGATGCAATTCAGTGAAAATGCTAAATATGAAGGATAAAGGAGTTACTGAAATATTCCTGCAAAGTCCAGTGTAATAATTGGAGCAACTGGTCTTAGAAAGGATAAGGGCTAATTCTACTTTAACAGAATAGGAGGAAGAAAGTATGGGTGTAGATGTAAGGAGTTCATTGTGGGAGCTCTTGTTTTTTGTCTTTTATTTTCCCCCCTATTTATCTGTTTGTTTGTTTGTTTATAGAAAGGGAGAGAAAGAGAGAGATCAAGCAGTTGTTCCATTTATTTATGCATTTGTTGGTTGATTCTTGTGTGTGCCCTGACCATAGATTAAACCTGCAATGTTGGCATATCTAGATAGTTCTCTAACCAACTGAGCCACTTGGTCAGGGCTGTGGCTTTTCTTTTCTTTGTCAAGTAGAATGTGAGGTCATTTGTTAAGAGTAAGATGGAATGTGGGGGAAAAAAGGGAAAACTAGAGATCTGAGGAGAGAGGAGAAAGTTTAAAATATTCACTAGAAAGGTGGGAGGAAGCACCGATATATGCATGTTGGAATCTTGCTGAGATGTGTTGTGGACACAGGGTTTTGGTGCTAATGATTTCACAATAATGCCAATTGGCTCTATGCGTCACTTTCTCCAGCAATAATTGGGCTCAGGCAGAGGGGAAAGCCAGCTGGGTTTGGGCAAGATTAGAATTTTGTTAGCAGCTGCTGGTTTAAATATAAAAAAGAAGTGAGTTTAAGTCACTGACAAATATGTTATTGAAATAATGTACAATGGAATACTTAAGTAAGGAATAGAGGGATTTGAAAAAGAAGGCTGATTGAGTAGGAGAAATTAGAGGGATCGATGGGAAAGAGATTCCAAAGGGCTTGAAGAATGTATTTTGAGGGGTCAAACTAGTGAGCTGGATGGAAGGAGTTAGGAGGAACCTGATTTAATAACTTTGGTGATAGAGAGGTTTGGGATGATAAGTTCTAGGGTAATTTTGGAAAACTAGAGTCCCAGCACATGATATCAAGCGAAACCCAGACCCACCAGGCCAGTGGGACTCAGACTGACTCCCATCACACTGGGCAGGATGCGGGACCCAGAGTCAAGTCTCCACCCACCATGCACGCCTTGGTGTGCACACAATGCCACCCACTAGCATGCAGCCTCCCCGTGACCAGTCTTTGGTTGTTCCACCGTGATGGCGTCATGACCAAGAGGTTTTTGTAATAGAGACTAGAGGCCCGGTACACAAAATTCATCCAAAGGGGTAGGGGTCTCCTCAGCCCAGCCTGCACCCTTTCTAATCAGGGACCCCTTGGGGGATATCCGACTGCTGGTTTTGGCCCAATCCCAGGGATTGGGACAAAACTGGCAGTCAGACATCCCTCTCACAATCCAGGACCACTGGCTCCTGACTGCTCACCTGCCTGCCTTCCTGATTGCCCCTAACTGCCCCCCCTGCTGGCCTGGTCACCCCCAACTGCCCTCCTACCAGTCTGGTTGCCCCTCACTGCCCCCCCCCCCCTCCATCCTGGTCGCCCCATGCAGCCTGCTGGTCAGTCATTTGGTCATCCCTTGCTAATCACCCTACTGGCCTAGTCACCCCATGCAACTTACTGTTCGGTTGTTACTTGTGAGGGCGTCATGACCAATTTGCATATTACCCTTTTATTAGTATAGATAAACCCCCATGATTATTTTCTATTTTTCTGATAGGCCTGGCTTTCTGAACAAAGAACACTGGCAAACTTGGTTAAAAGATGATGGACTCAGTCCTGGTACCATCCATTGGAAAATTATTCAGAGGACAGAGAGATTAGAGTAAACCAGCAAAAAAACTGAAGGGCAACAACCAATGAGGTAAGTGGAAAGCCAAAAGTGTGTGATATCCCACAAGCCAAGATAGAGGCCTGAGAATCGATCTTTAAATAGAGCGAAATTAAGATTATTAGAGGCGTTGACAAGGGCAGTTTAATAGAGTGCTGAAGGCAAAAGCTTGAATGGAGTGAGTGCAAGAGAGGGTAGAAGGTCTATTGGGGCCATATAGACCTGCATTGTCCAATATGGGACACTCAGCACAATTGTCTATTGAATCTTTGAAATGTAGTTACTCTGAACTGACACATTAAATTAGAATTTAAAAAGAATGTAAGATATTTCTATAATTTTTATAACAACTACATGTAGAAATGATAATATTTTGGACATGTTGGGTCAAATAAAACATGTTAAATTTAATGTCACTTATTTCTTTTTACCTTTTTAATGTAATTATTAGAAAAATCAGAATTACAGATGTGGCTCATTATATTTATACCCGATAGAACTAGGATAAACAATGTTTTTTAGTTGTTTATTGTAAAGGGAAGCAGGTAAATGGGTACTAGCTGGTGGTGAAGTGAGGGTAAAAAGAATCCACACCATGGGGTGTAGATTACTCATATAGAGTAACAAGAGGGAAGTAAGGTCTGAAAGCAGAGAGGTGGGTATTCGTGGAAGTTCTTCTTCTGTATTCTTAGTGACATAAGAAACCGATCCTCAAGCTGAGAAAGAAGTTCTCTTCAAATACACACTATTGACCTCAGAGTTTGATAAAAGCTGCTTGCCTGTAGGTTGCTTAGAAGAAAAGGAAGGGACACTATTAAGGCACTTTCTGGGTTCACTGATAGTTCATAACTGAAGATCTACAATGCAACAACCCTCTGGCGTCTCATCCCACTTGGTCATCTTTTTCTTAAAAAATCCTTCAATTTCAATTTATTTTTAACTGAAGCACAACATCAAAGATTTCACATTCCACCCCGTTGGTTTGCTCAGTGGCTCAGCCTAGTTCCTCCCGCTGCAGGCAGATTACAATGTCATTGCCATAAAAATGTTTGAATCCAGAGCCCTAAAATTTCCAAAGAATCCCTCTGTGTTTCTTGTTTTCCCATTTCTTTTCTGCCTTCAGGAAAAAGGCAAGAGGGCAGCCATGCCTGATTCTCACTTAGAGGAGGCTGTGTGGGCCCGGAGGCAGCTTCTCCCCGAACTTGGCTGCTCCCGGCCTTATGGCAGCCAGGCTTCCAAAAGAAACCGCACTTCCTCCCGGCCCCACTGCCAGCGTCACAGGCAGCGGGGCCGGCTAAACATTGGAGTTTAACTTTGGGCTACTTTGAACACTTGCTTTATTCCAATAAAGCTAAACTGAGTAATTTCCAGGTAGCCCACAGGGATGTAGGCCATTTTTATGTCCCAGTATATTGTGTGGTTTAGAAATCTTTCTCCATAGTTGTAGCGCCCAAAGATCAAACATAAAATCTCACGCTGACCCCTGTGTTTCCTGGATGGGACACTAAGGCAACGTTAAGACTGCTGGACAATCAGCCAGGCTGTGTCAACAGTGACTTTCAGACTGGCGACTCTCCGAGGTGTAAAATGCTTATGTTCTGGTTGGGAGAGAAGTAGGAGGAAGCTGAAGTGACCAGTCTAAGACTCAGATTTGGTTTGAGGTTTGGCCGGGATTAAAAAACTTTAAAAAGCTCAGTATGTTGAACTTTTTCTTTTTTCTTTCTTTTTTTTTTTTTTTTCCTCCCTAGCTGTCTTAGAGCAATGATGACATAAAAATATTCTGGATTTACTTTCTGTGAAGTACTTGCAGTTCATCTTTGAGCTTATGAGCATCTGCACCTAAAGCCATAAACAATGGAAGAGTTTGTAAGATTGTGCTGCAAGTTGACACAATTTGGCAGGGGAGGAGATAGCATTTAGGACAAAGAAATACTTTACAGTTCATACATTTTTAGAATATAACTGCTTTAAAGGATAGCCTCCTTCCTCTCTCACCTCTCTGCTCCCTTCCCATTCCTTTTGGCCTTCTTTCTCTCCTCCCCCTCACCCTTTTCCCTTTCCTTTCTTTCCTTCTTTCCCTCCCTCCCTCTCTCTCTCCCTCCCTCTCTCCTTTACTTCTTGTTTTTCTTCTCTCAAAATTATTTTTTTTCCATTTAATCCTACCTGTTTCTTAACTTTTTAGTCAGCTATTTAAACATTTTATAGATTTCTCTGAGCTTATCATCAGTATTTTCTTGGCTGACCATCCTGGAGTCATTCCATGTCAGGAGACAGTCTGAACTCTAGGGTGGGTTGAGTTGAATTACAGCTGTTGCTTTATGAAAACAAAAACAAGCAAAACAAAACAAAATAAAGGACAGTAAACAGCCAATCTTAGTAAGTGAGCAGCCTCTTTCTCTATCTGTTGTCATCTTTTCTTGTGTGCATGAGATTTATTTGGGTTTTGGAAAGGATACCTCGATTTATAACCTCCATAATTCTCACGGAATCAGTTTACAGTGAAATAAATCATACCAAGCAGGGGCTCCTAAGTCAAAGAGAATGATTTATTTTGGCTCTAAAGAGTGTTTGAATCTTGACAACTGTTTGTTACAAGTAAATGTTCATTTTAACAATGGAAGGTATAATGTAACAGAACATGTTTCCAGACAATGTTTGGTTTTGTTTTTAGTATAGGATTGAGTGTTTTTGCAAATTGTTCAATTTTCTCAATTCTTATAATGCTGAAAAATTAATAACCAGATGGTAAAATACTCTGACTGTGGGCATTATGTAAGTCACTAAAGGACAGGCACAGTTTTCCTCTGACTCCATAAAGGATTTGGATTTTAAAATGCAATTGGGTTTAATGTTCCATCTTAATATGCATTCCATGGCATCATGTCAATCTACCATAAAAATTAGAGAAAGTTTCTATTGGCCAGGAATAAAAAAAGAAAGAAAGTAGAAATGTAATTGCTCTTTTGAGAAGTTTATCAAGCTTATGAGGGAATAAAAAATATTTTGTATGCATGTGGTAAAGCTTCTTACGTGAGGGCTCTCCCATTCTGCGGAGTGTGCAGACTCACTTTGATGAGGTCATATTGGACAAGAGCAAGTGCTTTGTTCTTGGACAACAAGAAAAATTTTTTGGCCGAAACCAGTTTGGCTCAGTGGTGGAGCATCGGTCTGCAGACTGGGGGGTCCCGGGTTCGATTCCAGTCAAGGGCATGTATGTTGGTTGCGGGCACATCCCCGGAGGAGGGGGGTATGCGGGGGTGGCTGGTCGGTGTTTCTCTCTCATCGATGTTTCTGGCTCTCTGTCTCTCTCCCTTCCTCTCTGTGGAGAATCAGTAAAATATATTTAAAAAAAAATATTTTGCATCCTATGCAAGAGGTCTAGTTTTTCTAAGGCCTGACACAAAAGTCTGGGGACAATCGAGGAAAGCTAGTTCCCAATGTTTAGTGAAGATTAGGTTGAAAGTTTTCTTATTCAACTCTTAAATGGGGCTGGGAAAGTTAAAAGTTATGGTGGCAATTGGGGAGTTTTCTTGGTATTTATTCCAAAGTGTCAGTTATGCAAGATGAAAATTTCTGGAGAACTAATGTACAGCATGGTGACTATAGTTAACAATGTTGTATTGTTTCTTGAAATTTGCTAAGAGGGTAGAACTTCTCACCACTCATGGAAGGAAAGAAGGGCGGAAGGGAGGGAGGGAGGGAGGAAGGAAGGATGCAAAGAGAAATAAATAAATAAAGGAATACAGGAAGGAAGAAAGAGAAAATGGTAAGGATGTGAAGGGATAGAAATTTAATTAGCTGAATTGTGGTGATCATTTCAGTGTGTTCGCATATCAAAATATCAAGTAGTGCATCTTAAATATATACAATTTTTATTTGTCTATTATATCTCAAAAATGTTTTTTTTAAAAATCTCATTTCCAAACTCAAGATCACCTAGCTTTTCTCCTATTTTTTTTTTTTACATTTTATTTTTAAATTTTATTGGGTTTTCTTTTATAAGTTTCATAATTTTGCAATTTACATTAAGGTTTATGATCCATTTTGAATACATTTTTGTAAAAGATGAAAATAAAAGATGTGAGATTTTTTTTTTAAAAAAGGACAAATCTTAAATAAAAGGAAAAAGACAGCTAGTCCTTTGCAGAAGTGGGGCTTTGCCCTGGGCTTGGCCAGCACACCTCATCCCGAGCTTCACCAGGCAGGGCGGGATGCTGGCTGTTCAGGCAGCCAACTCTGCTGTATGGCTTGGTTGTTCCATGATGTGGCCTGAAATTCACCAGAGCTAGCTTGGCACTTTTGCAATAATTTTATTGGTCTCATATTGTATATTAAGTCACAATCTAGCACTTCAGATGTTCCATATTTTGGTCTCACTCTGGTGTTCATTCCCTTTCCTTTATAATAGCCATCTGGATTGGTGATAGCAACTCTAGAAATTTTTAAAAGTTATTCTTATTATGGTAAAAAGTGAATCACATATATTTTACTACCTTAATAACGTCTAATTTACAGTTTAGTAGTGTTAAGTACATTATCATGCACCAATCTCCAGAACTTTTCTATCTCTATACCCACTAAACTTCTCCCCATTCCCTGGCCCCCAGCCCCTGGCAACAAGCATTCATTTTCTGTCTCTATGAATTTGACTACTCTAGGTACCTCACATAAGTACAACCATACAGTATTTGTCTTTCTGTAACTGACTATTTCACTCAGCATAATGTCCTCCAGGTGTCCGAGTTTCCTTCCTTTGTAAGGCTGAATAATATTTCATTGTGTGCATATGCTACATTTTGTTTGTTGAGTCATATTTTGATGAACACTTCTTATAATTTAACAGTTTGAGTGGCAATGCTATTCTATTTTTTAAATATATTTTATTGATTTTGTACAGAGAGGAAGGGAGAAAGATAGAGAGAGACATCGATGAGAGAGAGTCATCGATCAGCTGCCTCTTGCACACCCCCTACTGGGGATATGCCTGCAACCAAGATACATGCCCTTGACCAGAATTGAACCCGGGACCTTTCAGTCCCCAAGCCAACGCTCTATCCATTGAGCCAAACCGGTTTCGGCAATGCTATTCTATTAATATTTCTACAACAATCTGTTCCAAGGCCTCAGTTTTCTTACTATGAGACATCTTTCCCCCCCAAAAAAAACACACCACTTTACTGATTTGACAAAGTTTCAGTTTTAAATAAGGCAAAAGGATGGCTGTCTGTTTCTTCACTGTCTTACTGGAGTATTTTCTCATGGGCTCAACCAAGGCATTATCTGATTCTCTAAGGAAATAGACCTATTGTACATACTATTTGCTATTAATTAAGGTTCACACTCTGAAATGCTGATTTGTAGGCTTTTTGTTCACTGGTGTTGCAAGTGATTTCAATCCATTAGAAAGGAAGACGACCCTCAAGGTTGCAGTACTTTCTATCACTGTGAGTGGCATCATTAAAAGTGTTCTATCTTATCTAGTAATCTTACTTGAGCATTCATTCTTCAGTGCATATACAAGGGGGTCTCCAAAAAAAATGTATGCATACTTTAAGAGCTGTTAGCTGCTAAATAAAAGTGAAATGTATTTTAATAAACATTGCTTTTATAATTATTCCAAGTGTGTCAATGCATTTTTCAGGACACCTTATATATATTCAGTCCCTTAAATGCTCTTTGTACCAGTATTATCATTCTGCTTGCTCTTTCATTAATGAATTAAATACATATTAGCTACATGCTCATATTATGTTTATATATGAACCACATTTATAACTTTAAAAAATTACACTTTGATTTCCCCCCCCGCTAGAGCAGCCAGTGTAAATGTCTTTTTAATTCAGCAAATTTTTCATTGCCCAGCTATGGAGGAGCCCTGTTGTGCCAGAAGGGTATGCATGAGCCCTTTACAAGGATAAGTAGAAAACGGCTTTATGCTCAATATAATGATAGTGACCTTTTTTAAAAAAGAAAACTGACCAACAATGCAATAACAAATTTAGCCTATAAGTGTGTCCAAGCATTTAATCTGACACAAGGCAAAATAAACCTGCATGGTGACATGTGAACCAAGCACTACCAGGTTTCTGTTCATCACAACTCCACTCTGTAACATGAAGGCTAAAGAAGCCTCAAAGTGTGCTTCCCAAAAGTCAGAGGAGGAAGGCTGGCTAAGCTCACAGGTTTCAACAAAGGTAGCAAAAATTAAATAATGGCTCTGTCTCCATAAATTCAGCACTCTCCTGCCCACCTGTAGCCAAACTGCCCTGATTTGGAGATGTGCTGCTGTCCTTGCAAAGGGTTTTCTGGAATGCTTCTGCTCTGCACTGGCAAAGTACAAATAACTGAGGCGAGCAAGCCAGGGACACAATCAGCCCCTGGTGATCCCTTTTCTTTCTACCGAGGTGTGTGTGTGTGTGTGTGTGTGTGTGTGTGTGTGTGTGGTGTATGACACAGCATGGAATTTTAAGTGTTCCTGAGATCAATTTTGACATTTAGAGAAGAGCAAGTGGTTCATTTTAAAAGTGTTTCCCTAAAGATTAGGGACTTATTCTCAAAGATGGAAGAAATATCTTTGTTGCCTTCCTTTTTAATGTTTGGTACCTAGAAGAGAGACCAGCATGAATCAATCAATGGCTTACTAAATTTTGTACATCTAACTTCTTCTTTTGTCCTAAGTGAGAGTAAATACTAAGATAAATGGTAATCTCTAAACAAAAATTGAAGGAAGATTAGAAAAGCAAATGATGCATCTTAATTAATTAGCACAAGGCCATAGTGAATTCTATTAAAAGCCTCTCCTACAGCTTAATCTCTGTCACGTTAAAAAGAAAAAATAAACTATGGCTTTTCCCAATTTTCTCCATCTATGTGTGGGAGTTCACCTCGGAGAGATCATCTGTTTGAATTTGACTCTAAATTATTCAATTAGCCAATATTCCATTCGCATTGGGCAGCCCTGTGGCTAAATGGAGAGGGTTGGTGGTCTCACCCTCGGAATAACAGAGACCTCCCTGGCATTGTGCCTACCCTTTGGAGTAAATGGGTGATAGAAATGTCTCTGTTGGAGCTGATGAAGCTCTCTCCATTTCTAGGAAATCTTTTTCAATTCCGGTTTTATAACTTTATGAAACTCTGCTTTACATGCAATACTTGTGTTTGGGTTATTGCAGTCTTTTAAGAAAAATTGGTTCCCAACTTCTTTTTAGTGGTGTGTTTTTTGTTTTTGTTTTTAATTCTTACTTTGATGTCATAATATTTTAGGAATAATCACAAGTGATTCTGTAATTCTTTCAGAGGTTTTATTTTAAAACTAAAGAAACTGTGGTGAATACAGTAGTCTCCGTTTAATCAGGATTTTGCTTTATGAGATTTCGGTTAGTGATAGTAAACAATGGCTCAAAAACATTAAATGGAAAATTCCAGAAATAAACAATTCGTAAGTGTTAGATTGCAGGCCAATCTGGGTAGTGTGATGAAATGCGCACTGTCCAGCTCCATCCCACTCAGGACATGAGTCATTCCTTCATCCAGCATGTCCATGATGTGTCCACTCTCTGCCCATTAGTCACGTAGTAGCCATCTGGGTTAGCAGACTGATGGTCCCAGTATTGCAGTGCTTGTTTTGAAGTAACCTTTATTTTACTTTAGGACCCTGAATGCAAGAGTAATGGTGCCAGTGATTCAGATATGATAAAAGTGCTGTAAAGTGCTTCCTTTAAGTATAAAGGTATGCATGTAAGTGGAAGATAACAGTGTATTTGGGGTTCTATACGGGGTGCAGTTTCAGGCATCAGCTGTGGATTTTGGATCATATCCATCATTAAAAGAAGGGCACTGCATCATAAATGCATATTGAGTGTCAGCTGGGTATGAGCCCTGTCCCCAGCGCTTCAACAAGTCTGCTCTGAGTGACCTGGATTTCTCAGAGGTCCATTACCTGGTTTGGGAATCAGATATTTCCTGAAAGAGGTCTTCATTGCTTCCTGGGGTTTGAAAGTAAGCTCCCCATTTTTAAAGACAGGAGTCTCCAGTAGTTTTCATTGAAGTGTTTACTGTGAGCTAGAAACTGTAGTGAGTCAAATGTTTTACAGGCATTTGTTAATTTAAATCCCCACACCAATCCACTGAGTTGGAAAATGACTCTTATCATACTCCCTTTAGAGATGACAACACTAAGGTTTAGTGAGAACACATCATTTGTTTCATGTTGCACAGCCAGCTTTGAGTCCAGATCTGTGTGATTTCACAGCCTCTCTGCTATACTAGGTCCAACTTGTTTTTATAGTCTTTTGTAAATTCTCATTCAGTGTCATGATATTTCAGTAATTATGCACCATTTGATTATACATTTTAAATGTTAGGAAACCAAGTCTTCCTTACCAAGTGCTGGCTCAGTCGGATTTAACATTTCACATGTCTCTTTTGCATGGTCTGGATTTCCAAGTTATTTCATCAGCTGATTATTGGTCAGACATGCTTTGGAAGGGAACTTTAATCCTTAAAGTTATTTTAAACTCCTGATTATCCAGGATATTTTGTTTAAAGATGAGAAGAGCTGGCAATTTTAATTCCCTAAGTGTTGAAATATCATGGAAAAGATACCCCCCCCCCAATACAGCTTGCTAACAAATGTCTTAGTGAATGAATCAGCAGGACAGTGCTCTTTATGCTGGGTGTTTTTTGTGGTTTTTTTTTTTTTTTTTTTTTTTTTTTTTTTTTTTTAATGTTTTCTATGTGTCTGTCCAACCTGGGTGTAGTGTGATGAGTTGTTCTAAGAAACCAGAGTTGAAAGGATAAACAGGATTGACAGGATAAACAGAGTAAATCCTGAGTGTGGGAGAAGGTTTACATGTTAATCTTCCTTTGCAGCCTTAACTAACATGCCTGGCCTTTTGGGAGTGTGCCCAAGCTTTCCCCTGTGAACTGGTGGAAACGGTTTCCCAACATTGTGAAGCCAAATTGATTTCTCATTGATTAGTGCAGGGTCCCAGGCAGGCCCCGGCAGATTGAGGTTGCTACTAGTGGAACTCAGAAAGTTGGCTATTGCTTAGTGAACAAATGTGCTGGGAAAAGAGGAAGAGAGGGTGCACACACACACACACACACACACACGATTCCTTAATGGAAAAGAAATGGACTTATTGTTGTTGACCATCATGGCTGATACATCAAATTAAATAGCACATTTGTCTAAGAAATTTTCCACTTTATATTTGTCAAGTGCCCTCATCCGAGGAGCTTCAGAAGTGCACACCACTGCATAAGAACTGATCCACTGGCACTATGGAATGAGCTAGTTGGGTTGAAGATGAATAAGAAAGGGGAACTGAAGAAGGAGTTTAAAAAGTTATGAAAAGAAAATGGAAGAACAAACCTTGTGTGCCAATGGTGGGGTCGCCTGGCAGTGGGTGTAACAAAAGGAGGAGCTGAGTCTGCAGCAGAGCTCCCTTTATGAATAGTGCTGCGTGGGCACTTGTGGACCTGGGCAGATTTCCTTGCTGAGAAGAGCTGGGCTAAGCTCTTAAAGTCGTCGTCAGGGCAGCACAAAGAACACATTCGAGAGGGCTCAACAAAGTTGCAGAATTTTTTCATAATTTCTGTAGCAAAACAGCTGCATTTTTGGAGCCCAGGTGGTGGTGTCTCCGGTGTCACAGGGAGAATAAAGACCTGGTCAGTGTGGAACTGGGCTGCATTGGAGACCTCGGGACTGGCCTGGAGGGACACTAGCCCGCATCCAGGGCCACCAGTGCACACGGTAACATGAGCTCACACAAATCCCCAGGGCAGCCACAGCTTGAGTTAATAGCACATAATTCAGCCCCTCACTGAGGTTTTCCTAGAAATCTACCCATGGACTGTTTGTGGATTCAGTACAGGATTGCCCTTCCTGAGCAAAATTGCATCTTTTGGTATTTGTTTATTTGCCTCATTCACCAGTGTCTCTACTATTTTTCTCCTTCCTGTCTCATATTTATCACTGCTCTTCTTGTAAGACATAGTAGAATATCCCTCCACATTTAGGATTCTTAGCAGTAGGATTTTCTCTTGCGGTGTATTGGAGAGAGTCCTGATTTCTTGTCACCAGAAAACAGAAGGAAAGCTGGGACACAATGAAACCTGAAGGTCAAGGTTTGGCGGGAAAGATGGAAGAGTGAGTTGACTCAGACTCCTTTCTCCTTTTTAGGTGTAAATATTTTTTTAAAAATCTCCATCTCTCCTTTATGGCAACCATCAGCGTGTTCTCTATATCTATGGGTCTCTTTCTTATTATTTATGTATTTAGTTAGTTATTATTTAGATTCTATATATAAGTTAAATCATATGGTATTTGTTTTCTTCTTTCTGATTTATTTCACTTAGCATAATACCCTGTAGGTTCACACATGCATGTTGTTGCAAATGGTAAGATTCTATTCTTTTTTTTATTGCTTAGTAATATTCCATTTTATGTGTATACTTGTCATGTATGGGTGGGGTCCCTAGGCCTGGATGGCAATCAGAGCTGATCAGGTTCCCCGCCTCCTCACTTCCCCACTTCCTCCTTTCCTCACCACCCACATGCCTCCACCTTGCTGTTCCCACCTTCCCTCCTCCCTTCATCTCCAGGGTCCAATGCCACACACCCCTTGTTACCTGTCCCAGCCTGGGGCCCAGCCCCAATCAGGCGGCAGGTTTTATTTTTATTTTGTTGATAGTTTAAGGGTAACATTCTTTGATGATATCTCCCCAAAATGCATGAGACTTTCAAAGTGATATTTGTTTTCTTGGCACTGAAATCCAAAATATTGAGCATGATACTATTAACCAAAGCCTCTGGACTCAAACAGATGTTCTATTTTTTTAATTTATATTTAATTTTTTAAATTTAATTTATTGGGGTGACACTGGTAAATAAAATTATATATGTTTCAGGGATACAATTCTATACTATATCATCTGTATATTGTGTTGTATATTCACCAGCTGGTCAGGTTTCTTTACATTACCATTTATTCTACCTTTACCTTCCCCTATCTCTGGTAATCACTATACTGCTGTCTGCCTATGAAGTCTTATTTTATTTTGTTATGTTTTTGTTATATTTTGCTTAATTCCTTTACCCTTTTCACCCAGTGCCACCACCCTCTCCCTTCTGACAGCTGTCAGTCTGTTCTCTGTATCTATGAGATGTTTCTATATATTTTGTTTGTTAGTTTATTTTGTTCATTAGATTCCACATATAAGTGAATCATATGGTATTTGTCTTTCTTTGGTTTATTTCACTTAATATAATTCTCTCAAGGTACGTAAGAAGGTGTTCTCTTACATAGAGGGCACAGAGCTGGAGAGCAGCAGGACAGAGGGAGCTGCACATTGCATCATTTAAAGGTAGTCTCATATTTTTTTTCCTTCCATTCTTATTCCCGTAACAATGTGCTTTGCTCTTTGAATCTGAGCCTCCCTGTCCCACTTGAAGTATTTCCTCTGCGTTTATGACAGCCTCAGAGACGTTCTCCCGCTAGACAAGGATGGATTTCACATTATGAAAGGAGCGGGGAAAGGCACTACAGAGCACCATAGAATGGCCAGGGCTCTATTTATTTACTTTAGAGGTGGTGGCAGCTGAGGACGAAGGTTCAAAAGACACAAAGTTGTGTATGAATTATGATGTGATATGTTCAGCTTTTAGCTCACCACTGGGCAGACCTTCAAAGTTCGTTTTCAGTGGACTTTTCTCAGGGGGCCACACCATCCTCTTCCAAATGTGAGTTTGAGGATGCTTCCCATCTTACATCACTCTCAAATAACTGCCAGAGGAACAAGAAACAAAAACTATACAATTTACAGTCCACCCTCTTTGATGTAAGGTGGGACAGGGGACGAAAAGCAAGGGCCTCTGAGTAGAATGTTGCCGGGATTGCCACAGAAAGCGAACACTCCTTTCCTTGGGAAGAGAGCAGGCTGCCCCAGCAAATTAAGAATATTAGAAAGACTTTACACAGATAAATGGAGCTTGATGTGTGTCAAGGTGGGGGAGGGGAAAGAAAAGAAACCAAACAGCATATGCCAAGGATTTGCTGAACATGTTTAAAAAAAAAAATGCTGACGGGCACTAAATTAAGTAACAACTGAAGATTACACAAGAGTAAACACTGCTGCTAATGTTTGACTAAAAGCTAACAGAGGGCTCTAAGTGACTCCAGTGAATTTATAGATCATGGCAATAACAGCCCCAGGGGACTAGAGATGCTGAAGGTGGGGGAGACGGTTTTTATAGCCAGAAGCCGCGTTTTCATATTTAGAAAAAGAAAACAAGAGCTGAAGAACTTCTTTAGAAACTTCAGGGAAGGAAGGAAAGGAGAGAGAGGCAGGGAGAGAAATTATGTGTCTGTGGGCTTGGGGTAAAAAGGGGGGGAACATGCAACTTTAAATAAATGCTAGGATCAAAGAGTTAACTGTTCCTGAAGCACAGGAGGCTTCAGCGATTCTAGACTGTGCCAGGGGTGCATCTACCCCAAATGAGAGAGGGTGGATGCAATTCTCCTTGTGATAAAATAAAATTGATTTAACTTTGCAACATTTAGCTTGAAGTCATACAGCAAATGATTCTAAAATTATAGTCCCTCTTAGCACAACTTCTTTCGAAACAGTTTTAAATGCTTTTGAAAATGACATGTGCCATTGAGTTAGTACCATAGCAGTAGGTATCCTTGGGTTGGGGTTTTATCATGTACTTTGATTTTCTAGGGCGTTGGGAATGACCATAATTGCTGAACAGTTCAATAGAATGGAAGGGGCTAATTCAGCCCTTTTAAATGCATTTCCCCCCCCCACATGGTAGTATCGAAAATCTTCTTTCTCTTCCGTCAAAGTATGTTTATTAAACATCATATTTCCTGGGCTTGAATAGTTTTCTTTAATAAGGCATAAACATTTGTAAATTTGGTCCCCTTATGTTCGTTAGCAGGTCATCATGAAGGAGAGAGCATTGTTTAGCTTGTCAGCCATGGGGTCCCGTCTGCCTTGTGCTTGGTGACCCCAGAGTACACTCAAGGAAACCTAGTCTCTCCAAAGACCCTTCTTTCTTTTCAAGTTTTTGTCTTTTCTCAGGCAAAGGCAAAAATGTCTGCCGTGCTAAGCCAGCCTTCAGTTTAATTTTGGATTCTCGTAAACAAACAGTGGTAAAGTCTGGATAACATCGATACGCCGTTTTCTGTGTATGCCCAGATCAAACTTTAAAAATGCTGAAAGCCACCAAAATCTCATCTCTTCCCCTTTATTGCCCTGGATGGTCAGGCTGGAGACATGGGACGGGTGGGCATGTTCCAGCGCTGTTAGATCCTGTGCTACCTTCATGGATCCCGGCCCTCTGACTCAGAGAGCCCACTCTGCTTTCCAGCCTTCTCCAGGGACCCTCCGAGCAAGTCAGAAATCAGACATCCTGTCTGCAGGGATGACCGCGATGCCAGAACATGTGCTTTGCTGGAGAAGCTAGAAGAGAAAAGTCATGCTGTCCTGTTCTGTCCTCACAGTCAGTTGACACATTTTATGACTTTTATCGCCAGATCCGGAACTTGATGGCCGGCCTGACTTGTATCACCAGCGACATGGAGCTTTTTCAGAACATTGAAGACCACTTGGCGTTTTCAGTTTTGTTATTTTTGAATTTGCTCAAATATTCTGATGAGCAATTCTAAAAAATATATAGCACCTCCAAATGTGCAGGTGTGCCAAACCATAACAAAACGGAAAGTGGTGCTGCAGAGGGCCTGGGATTGGTAGACATCGGTTAGATACGTACCTCCGAGCCTCCGCACTTGGCGTGAAAAACAAGCATTAGAATCACCCGTGTCTACTGAGTCAGTTTATTAAAGGGAACTGAGAAATGTCTAAAGGGAATTGAGCTTTCATGTACGGAGATGTTTGGAAATTCAAACAACTCACTGTAATTCATAAAAAGTTTATCAGGAATTGATTATAGACAGTGTTACATTATGAACAAACAGCTTGTGATGATGTGACATTTCCTTTCCTTGTCTTTAATGAAAAACATGTTAGGTTGCATTCATCTGGCTCTTTTGTTCTTCTATGTTACCTGAACAATGAAATGTATGTAATTTCTCCAAAACCCCAAATTGGGAAATGGTGAATGGAATTACAATAGCAATAACAGCTGAAATTAATTGTGTGTCTACTGTGCACAGCTGATTATAGAACTGACTGAAGAGAGCGGCTCTGCCTGTCTTCCACCACTGGTATAGCAAGATCCTGGGAGGGTCTACGATGTCAGACTTATTCTCTCGGCAGCTCAGAACTGGGAGAGGATTTCCAGTTCACACTTTTCTTCCTGATGCCCTGATTCTCCCGCAGCAGAACAGAGGCACAACAATAGTTTCTTTTCTGTGTGCTGTTTGCTAATTTACAATGCAATATCTCACACATTTCCTAATGTGACTTAAGCTTCACCATCCTTCCTATAAGATGTGTGAAACCTGAGACAGAAGACCTACTAAGAAGAGCTCCTTGTGCCTACCTGGGCTAAAATTAAAATGAATCAAAGAAACAAAAACCAACAAACAAAAAACAGAGCCTAGCAGCTATTTCTACAGAAGGCCTCTCACACAAACTGCACTTCTGAGACAACCCAGCACTGCACTGTGTTCCTGCCGGCGGAGGCAGCCTTAATAAAGGAGTTCCTGGAATCTTATTTCACCCAATGGGACCAAGGCCTTCCCCATCCACTCAGAGCTGCCCGGCTCTGACCCGCCAGAGTGGCTGTATAATGCCCAATCAGAACATCACCTTTTAGATCAATCAAACTTTGAGAATTTGGAGTTCTCGTTTGCATAAGGATGGACCAATCACAGACCGGGGTTGGATACTTCTGTCTATATAAGCCTGCTCCCACCTGGCTCTGGGCATGCACTTTTAGCTGGTGAGGGGCCTGGCCTCAACAGTGCAGCTTCACAATTGAGCTGTTTTCACTGAATAAAATTTCCTTCATTGCTGCACCCACGTTGGGGATTCCTGTGGGTGTTCACCGTGACCATCAGTTGACAGGTGCAATTACACAATCAGGACCTTCAGGAAGCTGTAGCTCAGAAGTGCCCAACGCCACAAAACTGGTCAAAAAAGTTTAGACATAAAAACTGATTTTCTGCCGAGACCGGTTTGGCTCAATGGATAGAGCGTCGGCTTAGGGACTGAAGGGTCCCGGGTTCGATTCCGGTCAAGGGCATGTACCTTGGTTGCAGGCATATCCCCAGGTGGGGGTGTGCAAGAGGCAGCTGGTCGATGACTCTCTCTCATCGATGTTTCTAACTCTCTATCTCTCTCCCTTCCTCTCTGTACAAAATCAATAAAATATATTTAAAACAAAAAACAAAACAAAACAAAACAAAAAACTGATTTTCTGCTTCTCAATCAAAACATGTTTAAACCATACCCCCAAATGCTTTCTGCAGTAGAAATAACCTTTAGAGTAAGTTTCCTTGTCATGCAGCAGTGTCAGTGGGAGATCTCACTGGAGACCCTCCCTAAGCTGCTCACCCTGTGTTTTGTACTTGAACCCACTTATCATAGTAGACATCGTACCTCAGTAGATAAAGGTATTAGAATTCCTTATGTTTAAGAACACAGGTTGGGCCAGACAGCATGGCTCAGTGGTTGAGCATCGACCTGTGAACCAGGAGGTCACAGTTTGATTCCCGGGTGGGTTACAGGCTCCATCCTCCTGGGGCATGCAGGAGGCAGCCAATCAATGATTCTCTCTCACCATTGATGTTTCTATCTCTCTCCTTTTCTCTTCTCTCTGAAATCAATTTAAAAAATGTTTTTTATAAAAAGAACACAGGTTGGAACCAGGGCCCACAGACAGGGCAGCAAGGACACCAATCATGCAGAGGAGGGACATGCACTTAAAATATACTGTGCTTGTGCTTCCAAGCTCTTGATTGTAGGGAAATGTTACTTTTTCTTAAAACAAAGAACAAGACCTGTTGGCGGTGACTGGGGCAAGTTCGGTATATCCCCCTCCCTCCTCCACCACCTTTGGCCAGCGTGGGACGTTCACACCAGGGGGAGGACTGAGTGCCTGGCCTACTTACTCATTGCAATTTGCAGCCCACATGGACTTAGTTTAACTGAGGCTGGATACTGGAACCCCCGCTCAGAATTTCAGAATAGAGCGGGCAGTTTCCACAGATCTGAATCTGTGACCTGGAAGCAGGCTCTTACAAAGTATTCTCAGATAATGTGACTGGCTAGCTCATTAAGCATTCAAAGCTGAAATCCTCTGTTCCAACCAAGTGGAGGGAGGGGAAGAGAGGAGGAAAAGGGAGGAAACTGGAGAGAAAAAGGCAAAAAGCCACGAAGAAGTGAAACTCACAAAGCCCCTTTTCTCAGAGGCCCGTGAGCTGGAGTTAGCTCGCAGAGCACTCGCAGACGCATGGGCAGGTTAATGCCCCTAAAAGCAAGCAGGAGCCAGTAATAACAGGGTAAGGCAAACAGAACGTTACGGCTGGGGAGGAAGCCTGTGCAGAGCCACACACCAGATACAGCCATTACTCCACATCTGAGACTGGAGAGCCTGGCGCTGCTTCTCGTAAAGCGTTCCGTTCCCTCGGGGCAAATCCCCGGAGAATTAGGAGAGCTTTGCAGTAAAATCAAGCGCTGTCTCTCCTGGGTTCAGAAGGCCGGGCTAGACGCCTGGTGATTGCCTGCAGCTGAGATGGTGCTGTTTGGCAGAGACCTAACTGTGACAAGTTTCTGAGCGTGGCTATCGCTGCCAAGGGCTTGCCTGTCTGTTTCCCTGTGCTTTCTTTTTTCTATAGCCGTAGAGCATCGGCTTCTATTTCACTGGTTTCTATTTCTGTGAAAAATATTTCAGAACCGCTTTCCTCATCTTCCACTAAAAACCAGCCTCCCCTCCCTGCTGCATGGGGAGGTCTGACCCACATTCACCCCGTCCGTTCCCACCGGGCTGCGCTGCCATCAGGTGAGGTCCCACCCTGGCCAGTGTGTATTTTTAAAGGACTGAGCAGCATCTGAGCTATAAAAACAAACGGACCTAGATGAGGTCCCAGTGGCCGTTGGGATACACCCACGTCCCCTGCCCCTGCTGAGCTGGGCTTTGACTCTCCTCCAGTCAGAAATCTACACGCCCTCATTCGTGCGATTATTTTCGTTTTCAAAGTATTTTAAGGTGCTGCGAGACATGAAACGTGCACAGCACTCTGGTTCAGAGCACAGGCTTTGGGATAAAAAACAAACAAACAAACAAATAAATAAATAAATAAATAAATAAATAAATGGCTTACACTATGATGTAGTTACTTATTGAGTAGTCACCTTATGGTAAGTTTTGTTTTGTTTTACATTTAAACCAATTTTAATGTTTTAATATAATATTAAAAGTATTTTAATTACAAACCCTTTTTTTCCTCATATATGTTCTGAATTTTGTTTTGTGTTTTTTTTTCAATCTTTGTTGTTGAAAGTATTACAGATGTCCCTTTCCCCTGCATTGACCCCATTTTTTTTCAGCCGCCCCCTTCCCCAGGCCTTCGCCACACTGCTGTCTGCGTCTGTGGGTAATGGATATATGCACACAGATTCTTTGATTAATCTCTGCCCAACCCCCACCTTCCCTCTGAGATTCAACAGTCTGTTCCTGGATTTACTTTGTTCATCAGTTTATTTTATTCTTTAGAATCCACATATGAATGAGATACGTGTCTTCCTCTGACTGTCTTATGGGTAAGTTTTCTTGAACCTCTATGCTTCAGTTTTCTTATCTACAAAATGGGGCAATAGTGACATCTATCTGAATAGGCTTCTTGTGAGAACTAATAGAGATCATAAATGTGAGGTGCTTAGCACAGCACCTGGTACGGGGACAAATATTACTTTAATACAATTTCTTTTAATTTAACATCTCCTTGTTTTATTCAAAAAGTCCCTGATCCTCACATACATCTGCTTATACTGGGAGGTCTGACGGGTTGGAAGACAGAGATAGGAAAACCATGATGCAACAATGTCACATTTCTTTCTATTATCGCAAGTTCCCACTAAGCATCCACCAAGCAGTTACTGGTCCACTTGGCCCGACTCCTCCACATGAGACTGTCCTAAGTGAAACCTGGGAGAAGATAGAGTTTTGGCAGGCGATAGGTTTTTGGGATAAAAAATTGGCTTAAACTATGATGTAGTCACTTATTGAGTAGCCTCCCTGTGGTAAGTTTTGTTTTACATACTCTCCTGGGAGGGGACTTGGTTGTTCATGCAGTGTAAATGCTGCATCACCAGAACAGACTGGCCTTTCACCCCTGGGAGACGGTCAGGGATGGCAGGACCTGAAGGAAGGCTGGTGATGAAAATATCCAGCTCTGCCTTCTAATGTCACCACTTCTTCCTCAGGGCCATGCAACACATTCATGTGAGTGTGGTGCTGTTGGTAGACCTGTCAATCAGCGGATCTATAGGCAGAAAACTGAGGATGGATGTAGCAAAACACTTTAAACCAGCGATTTTCAAACTTCCTGGCTCCAAACTTGGTGAGCTGGACTTTCTTTAAAAAGAACCATGTAAGTCCTGGCTGGGTGGCTCAGTTGGTTGGAGCTCTGTCCCATTCATCAAAAGGTGGAGGGTTCAATTCCTAGTAAGGTCACACATCCGGGTTATGGGTTTGGTCCTGGTTAGGGCATGTCCAGGAGACAACTGGTTGATGTTTCTCTGTCACATTGATCTCTTTCTCTCTCTCTCTCTCTCTCTCTCTCTCTCTCTCTCTCTCTCTCTCTCTCTCTCTTCTCTCTCTGAAATAAATAAATAATAATAATAATAAAAGAACCAAGTTAGTGAATAGAAGTTTTTCCATTTTGACTTTTTCTCACACATTTTAAAAACATGTAGTGCCCCTTTCTGCATATGCCAATGCCAAGTATATAAATAATTAACTGGGCCATAGTAAGAGGAAAAAGCCGATAAAACAAATAAGGCAACTTCTTTGTGTGCCATACCATTCAGATATTTTATGCTTGAGGTAAAGCAACCATCAGTGGTCAACTCCAGTCTTGAGTAGATTATGAAGTAAGTCTGTATCTATGGGTTTGAATTTAAACCTACCAAATGCTCAGTTCTCCTAACATATCCTTGTACCTCACTTTTCTCCAGAGTAAATAAGCTGCAAATATTCTTCCAGGGCTAGTTATTACCCATGAGAGAGGCATTAACAAATATGAAATGTTATATATAGACACAGCAGTAAATCAGAGAGTTCTCTACATTCAGCAAGACTCAGAGTTTCCCTGAAACACTGCAGTCTCTCAGTTTTCCAACAATTCCAAGGGAGACCACAGTTCTGTGCTGTAGCTTTTTAACATGGCAGTCCTCAGGGGTGGATTGAATTAGGCAAGTTATCCCCTTTGTGCCCCGTGTCCACAGACAACACTCGATGGGGTAACACAAAACCACAGAGTGCTTTCCTCACAGGGGGATTTCAGTGAGCTAGGAAAGCTGCCCCGGCCATGTGCATAGAACTGGGGAAATAAGTATCACAGGAGAAAATGGACCTTAAAAGAAATGACAAAAACCTTCCTAACTGCTCTGGACATTATGCGTAAAGGTGCGTTTCCTTGGCAACTGGCAGTTTTCTGAACTTGGTTCTCAGGCCTCAGATCTCCCCAAGGTGTTTATGTTGCACTTTGACTCAGTAAGAGCCTTCACTTCCCAGACCTTCCAGCTGTCACCAGCAGACCCCGCGCTCCTGCCATTCAGCAATCAGATGACAGAAAGGAAAGGTTCAAAGAAGACCGTTTCTTAGAATTGGCTGGCTCATCTACTTTCCAGTATGTCACTCACTCTGTAGATGTATAGAACATGTAAAAATATGCTGCGACTTTGCAATGTGTGTACACACACACACACACACACACACACACACACACACACCAGTACCACCCCTCCCCTGGCTCCTCTACCCTGTTGGGCTTGCCTGGGTATATCAGCCCAAATGAAGCCAGGCTGAGTTTCAGGGAAGGAATTTGCCTGTCTAGAGCTGGGGTGCAGGTTTGCTGACATGGAAACTGATCTGTGGATTGTCAGAAAAAGAAAAAAAAAAAAAGGTGATTTTTAAATGAGCAGAGAGGACATTGTGTTAGTTGCTAATGGCCAGCTTTGCTTCCAATTGGAAGCTTGAGAAATAAAAATAACAAACAGTATCTGTAGGGACAAAAAACTCATCAGAGGTTGCTAGGGGTAGAGGGTAAGAGGAAGGAGATTGACTACACAGGGACAGAGAACTTCTCAGGGTGTTAAAAATATTGCCTTGATTGTGATGATGTTACTTGACTGTGTATGTTTGTCACAATTCATACAACTGTGTCCTAAAAAGGGAGGAACTCTATCACATAGGAATTGTAGCTCAATAAATCTGATTTTAAAATCAGTATAGCTTTGGAGAACATTTAAAACTAAAGAACATTTTGAGACACTAATGCATTTAATTTTTTAATTAAAATAAACAAATCCTTTATAGCAGATGTTTACTGTTTAGGACCCATGTGAAAAATACAATCTGTGTGTTTCAAAGTTGTCTATACTTTTATTTGAGCATTTATAGGATTAACTAAAGGCTTGATGCATGAAATTCATGCAAGGGGCTCAGCCCTCACAGCCCTGGCTCTGTCTGGAAGGTCATCCAGAAGGATGTCCGGAAGGTCACTCTGCTGTCCAATCTAATTAGCATATTATGCTTTTTATTATTATGGAGTATTAGTGTGTCTTTTTAAAGAAGTTGGGTTTATAAACAAAAGACAGCTGTGATTCTGAAAATTGGTTTTGAGATCTCAAAGTCATGGTGTGGAGAGAATTTAAAATCTGTATAGAATAATCTATTTAGAAAAACTAAGAATATAGCTATTAGAACTAATAGTTTATTATGATGCCTAAATGAAAAATATACAAAATGTAATGAGGGAAATGAGTTTGTTTTTTTTCTAATTGATTTCAGAGAGAAGAAGGGAGAGGGAGAGAGAGATGGAAACATCCATGATGAGAGAGAATCATTGATCAGCTGCCTTCTGCATACCCCCTACTGGGGATCCAATCCACAACCCAGGCAAATGCCCTGACTGAGAATTGAACTGGTGACCTCTGGTTCATAGGTCAGCGCTGAACCACTGAGCCACACCAGCCATTACAATGGAGGAAAAATAAAGAAAATCAAACCAAATAACAAAAACAATAACAAAACATAGAAATAGGGTTGAAAAAATGTATAAGGCCTATATGAAATTAGTTATACAACTTTAGTTAATAATACATAAGTAGATTTGAATAAATTGAGACATAATCCATATTTTTGCATGATGCTACTTTTTATTAAATTAACTAGAGGCCTGGTGCACGACATTCGTGCACTGGGCGGGGGGGCGGGGGGGACATCAGCCTTGCCTGAACCCTCTTGCAGTCTAGGACCCCTCAGGGAATGTCTGCTGAGGGGTCCTTAGCACTGTCACAGAGGCGAGAGCGGCTCCTGCCCTCGCTGCTGTGTTTGCCAGCCTGAGCCTGGCTTCTGGCTGAGCAGTGCTTCCCCTGTGGCAGTGCACTGACCACTAGGGGGCCGCTCCTGCATTGAGCATCTGTCCCCTGGTGGTCAATGCCCATCATAGCAACCGGTTGTTCCACTGTTTGGTCAATTTGCATATTAGCCATTTATTATATAGGACTAGAGGCCCAATGCATGAAATTTGTGCAAGGGTAGGCCTTCCTTCTCCTGGATGCCGGCACCCAGGACCCAGGACCCAGGCTTCCTTCCAGGTGCCAGCTGGCACCCAGAACCCGGACTTTTCTCTGGCTGCTGACAGGCACCCAGGACCTGGGCTTCCCCTGCATCCTGGGCTTCGTCCAGAAGGATATCTGGCCTAATTAGCATATTATGCTTTTATTTTTATACTAGAGGCTCAGTGTATGGATTCATGCACCAGTGGGGTCCCTCAGTCTGGCCTGTACCCTCTCACAATCTGGGACCCCTCAGGGGATGTAGTAGTGCGTGAAGCAGCAGGTGGCCTGGGAGAAACCCAAGTCCAGGCCAGATGCCACATTACTCCACTCAGTAAGCTCCTGAGCACACTGACCACCAGGGGGCAGCTCCTGTGTTGAGCATCTGACCCCTGGTGATAAGTGCACATCATAGCGACCAGTTGTTCAGTCATTCAGTCGCTTATGCTTTTATATATATATAGTTAGCATTATTAGACCCAATATGATGCAACAAAAGAGAGAAGAGAATAAAATGTTTCCAGTAATTTTAAATCAGTAGAGGAAATAAAATATTATCCAATGGTTCACTTTTTGAGGTGAGGAGGGGCACCCATATTATATCTCTAAATATGTACCGATGAATTAATACATTTAAAAATAACACAAAAGGAATAGAAGAAGTTATGGTAAACATTCATCAATTTCCATGGAAGCACTTTTTTCCCCCTCATCTGAGGATATTTTTTCCATTGCTTTTTAGGAGAGTGAAAAGGAAGTAGGGAAGGGGAGAGAAAGAGAGAGAGAGAGAGAGCGAGAAAGAGAGAAATATTGATGCAAGAGAGATACATTGACTGGTTGCCTCCTGCATATACCCTAACCAGGGGAGGGGAGAAAACCTGCAACCCTTCAGTGTGCAGACTGACACTCTAACCACTGAGAACACTGGCCAGCACAAGAAGATAGATTTGTAAATATCAAAACTCATGATAAAAAAAAATAAATCAAGAAATAATGTAAAAAAGTGGCAAAATGTAAAATGAAGATTGACATGGTTTTTATATGAAGAGCTTCTAGAAATAAATTTTAAGAAGGTAAATATTATAAACAGGAAAATTGTTAATTTTTCACAAAAACACAGTCTGTATAAGTAGAAAATAATTAGACAATAACTCATGAGAAAATTCTAGGCTTACTATTTATTAAAAAATACTTAAAGGAAGACATTAATTTATGTTAAATGTGCAAAATTTTTAAACAAAGAAAACAAATAATGACATATTTGGGAAAACTTCAGGAAAAAGAAAAGTATCAGCTCTGTCACCATGGCTCAGTGTTTGAGCATCAATCTATAAACCAGGTGGTCGAGGTTCAATTCCTGGTCAGGACACATGCCCAAGTGATGGGCTCAATTCCCAGAAGGGGGCGTGCAGGAGGTAACTAATCAATGATTCTCTTTCATCATTGATGTTTCTATCTCTCTCCCTCTCCCTTGCTCTCTGAAATCAATAAAAATATATTTTAAAGAAAAAAAAGATAAAAGAATAGAGGAAAATGGAAGGGAATGGAAGGGAAGAAAAGAAAAGAAAGGGAAGAAAAAAGAAAAAGAAGAAAAAAAGAGAGAAGAAAAGGGCAGAAAAGAGAATCATACACTACGGGGGTCATTTATAGATTTTTCAGTTTTTTTGGTTGGAAATGTGACAATATATATCCAAACACTTAGAACTGCAGATAATATTTTACTTAATAATTCCTTTTCTAAGAATCTGTCCTTAGAAAGAAAATTAATGAGTATAAAAATTTAGATATAAGAATGTTTATCACAGTTTTATTTATAACTGAGAAATTATAAAAATAGATTTAATTAATTACAGTACTAAAATTATCTTTTAAAAATAATTAAGGCTTTGGAAAAATGTAAAAAATAATGTTATGTGAAAAATATATGATGCAAAGCTTCATATACATGCTTTTACTTTTTATAAAAAAGATGGTTTAGTTACAGATAGATGTATATACATATGTACATACAGAAAAAAAAAGACTTGAAGGTTTTGCACAAATGAAATGTTAATAGTGATTCTCAGGATAATGGAATGGTTTTTAATGATCTTTATTTGGTATTTCTCCATATTATCTGCAAAAAAGAATGTATTAACTTTCTGTATGATCAAAAGCATAAATATTATTTTTTGTGATTTTCTTTGCCATCCAGGGCTCCCCCTGCTGCTCACCTAGAATATCATTGAGGGTTGGCCTCTTCTTATTCCAGCTTTTCCTCATCTTCTAAAAAGCTCTATTCTTGATCTTGGGGACCACTCTACTTCTTATTTGCCATAGGAACAAAGTCTTCTAATTGTAATACTTAAAATGATATTTCAAGTTATAGTCTTCTTTTTCCCCCCATTGAGATATAAATCCTCTGCACTAGTCAATATATTGAAGTTTATGATTCAGTATTTTTCTGTTCGCAGACTTCCCCAGGTCCTCCAGCTCCCACACTGCATCTTTCTCTCTCCTGCCTGGACCACAGACCTGACCTTATCCCTGGCGAAATCCGACCTTTCGTGAGCGGGTGCAGAGCTCCTTTGAGTCTGAGTGCTCACACCACTAGGGAACTGGTGTTCTTGGGTTCACATCTATTCTCTGGGTGCCGTAGTTGTACATTTTCAGTCTTCCATTAACATGCACTTTCCCCTTCAAGATGGCGCAGTCTCCATGTTGGAGCTGGTCACTTAGGGAGGGAAACCAGCAGCAGTGGAGGCTGCCTGGTCAGGGGAACCCCGTCCGGCAATCCCCCACAGTCTCCTGGAGTATAGCTGTTCCTCAACTCACTAACAAACACTCCCCATGCGACCACACACTCTCCCTTTGTTCTCTCATTCACACGGTATCTTGCAGTCTGCCTTCCCATGGGCAGCCATCTTCCCTTCCCAAGAATTTTTTTCTTTCTACAATTAGCATCTTAATTTGTAATAATCTTATTCAGATTAATACTGACTTAATTTCAATAGTATATAAAAATTTTGCCCCTATAGAGCTCCATTTTGCCTCCTTTGTGTTGTTACTTTTGAAAATAATATATTTATAATTTATTATAATTGTATGCTCATCAACAGAGCTTTATAATTATTACATTTTTTTTACAGATGGCCAAGAAACATATAAAAAAATGTTCAGTCACTGATCATCGGAGAGATTAAAATTAAAATGACAATGAGGTATCACCTCACACCTGTCAGAGTGGCTACCATCACCAAATCAACAAATGACAAGTGCTGATGGGGATGTGGAGAAAACGGAAGCCTAGTACACTGTTGGTACAAATGCAGACTGGTGCAGCCATTATGGAAAACAGCATGGAGTTTCCTCAAAAATTTAAAGATGGAACTGCCATTTGACCCTGTGATCCCACTTCTAGGAATATATCCTAAGAATCCTGAAACATCAACCAAAATGAATACATGCACCTCTATGTTCATAGCAGAACTATTTACAGTAGCTAACATCTGGAAAACACCCAAGTGCCCATCAGTAAATGAGTAGATATAAAACCTGTGGTATGCTTACACAATAAAACACTATGCATCTGTAAAAAAAAAAAAAAAAAAAAAAAAAAAAAAAAGGATCTCTTCCCCTTTTAGACAGCATAGAGGGACCTGGACCTGGTGAGTATTATGCTAAGTAAAATAAACCAGTCAAAGAAAGACAACTATCACATGATCACATGTATACTTAGAATATAATGAACAAAATAAACTGGTAAACAAAATTGATCCAGAAACATGGAAGCATGCAACACACTGAGGAATTTCAGAATGTAGGAGGGTTAGTGGATAGGAATAGATTAACAAAGTACTTATATGCATATGTGTATAATCCATGGACATAGATAATATTGTAGTGAAAGCCTGGGCAGTAGGGGTGAAGGGAGTCAATGGGGAGAAAAGGGGACATCTGTAATACTTTTAACAATAAAGATATATCTATCTATCTATCTATCTATCTATCTATCTATCTATCTATCTATATATCTTTATAAACTTTAAAATATAATTTAAGAGGAAAAACAGAGTTATAAACAAAAATACATTGATACTTTCTTGTATATGTAGCTACTTTTATTAATGATCTTTATTTTCTTCATGTGAATTTGAGTTATTGTCCAGCATCCTTTCCTTTTAGCTTGAAGGACTTTCTTTAGTATTTTCTTATAGGGTGGTCTGCTAGTGACAAGTCATTCTAATTTCTCATTCATTTTTTGAAGGGTTGTTTTACTGAATATAGAATTCTTGGTTAACAATACTTTTTTCCACCAATATTTTGAATATGTAATTCCACTGCTTCTGGCCTCCATAGTTTCTGATGAGAAGCCAGGTACTAATAAAGGATTAGAGCATCCTTTAATAAAGGACCAATTGTAACTGATGAGTTGCTAATCTCTTGCTACTTTCAAAATTCTCTATTTGTGGTTCAACACTTTTCTTATGCTGTAACTATGTGTGGTTCTCTTTTCCTTTATCATACTTGAAATTGTTGAGGTTCTTGCATGTCCAGAAATATGTTTTCATCAAATTTTAAAGTTTTTAGTCATTATTTCTCAAATATTCTTTCTGTTGATTCCCTTCTTTTCTCTGCTTCTACAATAGAACTACATTTATGTGTATGTTGGTATATTTGATGGTTTCTGAGTCTGTTTATTGTTCTTAATTCCTTTCTATTTCTATTAAGAGACTGGATAATATCAATTGACCTATTTTAAAGTTCACTGTTCTTTATTCTGCCTATTCAAATCTACTATTAATCTTCCCTGGTGAATTTTTAATTTTATTATTGTATTTTTCAATTCCAGATTTTTTATTTAGTTTATTTTTATAATTATTGCCTTTTTATTGATACTCTATTTATTGTAACATATTTCTTATGCCTACCTTTATTTTTTTAGATATGATTTTTATTATATTTTTGCCCATACTTAAAATATTTGATTTAAAGTCTGTCTAGTCTGTCTAATGTCTAGGTTTCCTTAGAGACAGTTTCTCTTTGCTATGCTTTTTGCCTCTCTTTATGGGCTACACTTTCTTTCATCTTTATATGTCTTATAATCTGAGATTGAAAACTGGATATTTAAAGTAATATGATTTGGCTATTCTGTAAAATCAGATTCTTCCCACTTTGAGTGTTTGGTCATGGTTGTGCTATAGTAACTTTTCTAAATGATTTCTCAAAGTCTGTAGTTTTTTGTTACCTGTAGCCACTGAAGGCTCTGCCCTGGTCAGTTAGATTTTTATTAATGTTTAAAAATTAATTAATTTTAATTTATTTTAAAGATAAGTAATGTAGGGAAGGAGGAAGAGATACATTGATTTGTTGCTCAATTTACTTATGCAATCATTGGTTCATTCCTGTATCTGGTTCAGGAATTGAGCCAGAAAACTTAGTGTATCAGAACAACATTATTACCAACAGAGCTATCCCACCATGGCTAAGAAAGATATTTTTTAGATGCCTGAGAGATACTGTGTATATGTGACTGTATACCTTCAACACAGTCAAGAACTTGACAAACTTTACATTAGCCTTTATTAGCATTTGCATGGGATATATTTATACTAAAAATTTGTTTTTATCTGAAATTCACATTTAACTGGACATATTGTATTTATTGGATATCTTGACAGTCCTACTGGCTGACTTGTTTCAAGCCACACAGCAAGTTCATGGAAGTACTTGGGCTAAAATTGAAGTTTTCATACTCTTGTTCAGTGGTTTTATTCTCTAAGGCACATGTGTCAAACACAAGGCCCACGGGCCAAATCCAGCCCGCCAGGCCTTGCAATGTGGCCCGCACCGCACTGTCATCACTGCACTCCGCTGTCAGTTTATGACATTGTCAGTTTATGACTGTTCAGTAAACCATTCGGCCCGCGATTTAGGCTGGATTTTAGATTTGGCCCCTTCTCTGATTGAGTTCGACACCCCTACTCTAAGGCATGTAATCATGGTTGATGGTCTAATGGCATTCTGATATACTAAGGAGATCCTGTGATATATACTGAACCAATTCATTTTTCTATGACATTCCTTAAAATAGTCTATTTGACATACTTGCATGATAATACTAAGGCTACTATTACTGTAAAGATGATAATGATGTCTAGCCTTCGTTGATTGCTTACTAGCACTGTTCCATGAGGTTGCTATCTTGTATTATTTCAGTCTCACAAAAGCCCTATGAGGTAGAGGCTATGACTATTCTATGTTCCAGATGAGGAAACTGGGGTGCAGGAAGTTAAGCAACTTGTCTAAGTCTTCCAACAAATAAGTGACATAACTAAGAAAGGAAAGGTCCTCTAGAAAAGGAAAATTATATTGTCCTATTTCAGAAATGATTCCCATTCATTGGGAATGAGTTAAAGTTAACTTTTCTTTTAACTAGAATCTGTGGCTTGAATGAGGCTTGAATTAAGTCACTCACGACATAAAACTTTCAAGAGACAGATAAATATCTTTATTGTAAAAGAAGTTGATATAATACAGCTCCTCCTAGGCAAGCAAATACATAAAGCAGACATCTGTGATGGGTGGCAGTGTCTCTTTCTAGGTAAAAGTTAGGGCTAGAACCATAGCTTTAAGACCTGGAGCTGCAAATAGCAGCAGGTTCTGCAAATGGTATCTACATTTGCAACTTGAAGACAGAGCCACACCTTATTATTCCTCTTTCCTCTACAAAATGTAGCACAGTACCTTGCATTTCGAAGGAGTTCAGTAAAGATTTGTCAAGATGAAAGGGAATAATAGGGAGTGTTTAAAGGTATTCAGAAGGATCAAGACACTCATCAATTCTTTGAGTCAGAGCCACATATCCATCCATACATTTCACAGTGCTGCCACCAAAGCCTTCCTTTCCCATATGAAAGATAGTGTTGGTGTGAGAATAGCTACAGATTCCCTTTTTGCCACTGAAACCTGGCATTCTTGTGGATTAAGACCCCAACTAACTTCTAGATTCCTTGCCTGAAAAGTTTCCTCAGAAGATGAAGAAAATTGAGGTTTCCAGAAAATTAAAATGAGGGGGCACAAGCTGCTCAAAGATACCATATTAGAATCGATATGTTGACCTTCATTTCTGGGAGACAGTCTACAGAAGACGTTGGGTTGGGACACTGAGGACTGTGATTTAATTTCAGTGACTAGTCTGAGCCTATATGGCTGTGCGATTTCTCTTTCATGTGGTTTTCCTCGCTGTTTTCAGGCTTTGTTTTCTAAGTCTCTTTGGCCCTAACACTTTAACGTGGGTTATTTGGATATGATGCCTACCAAATAGATCCTTAGCTTCTCTTGCTCCATTGGATTTGTGTAGACACTGCCTCTTGGGCTTTGGTCAAAGTCACTTCAGTGATTATAGATTTATGATTGCCAAATCTGAGGAACTATAAATTGGTATCTTAAATGGCAACTGAATTCCCCATAGCCTAGTTCTATGATTACAACTAATATAAATAATAATTATTTGCTGAGTGACTGCTTTGTTCCATGTACTCTACTACACAGTTAACCTACATTAACCCATTGATCTGATAGGTACTATTATTTCCCTGGAGGAATAAACTGAGGCTTGGAGAGGTTAGATAACTTGCCCAAGGTCCTGTAGTAAGTTGATTAATAATCTGGTTACAAATGTGTACTAAAGGATTGAAGTAAAAGTTTACTAATTGAGACTAATGGAAGTGAAGCGACCTGAATTAATTAAACACATGCTTTACTGAATTAGATTTAAAGTTAAAGAGTTTACCATCATGTTACTAACTGAGTAACTTAAACTCTGTATGGAAAGAGAGCAGTTACCTCCTAGGGGGGTCTTGGAAAACCTACAGATAAGTTCTATTTATAATTAGCATTCCACTCTTAGAGCATTATTTATAGTTAACATGTCAATCTTTTATAGTCAATGAAATACTTCTAGATTATTTTAAAAGGATTTTAAGAAACAGTTTGTCTTAAGCTATTTAAATTTGAATCCTTTACTTCCTTGATTTGCTTAGCAAACTTTAGGCCAGTCCTGTAACTGACTTTGAATTAATGGGAGTGTGGACTAATGCAGTTTAATGTCCAATATTGGTAGCTGTACTTGTTTGGCTTTCTTCTTTAAAATGCATGGCCTGTTGACTGGATCTGACTGTTTGGATATCTGTGAATTCACTCTGTAATTATGATGTATTCAAAGCCTCTAAGCAATTAGATTTAGTTCTAAGAACTTGGATTCCTCCTTTGAAGTGACCCTTTAAAATATCAGCCTTAATATCCAACTTGTATGCTTCACTGAGTTTTCATGAGATTAGCAGCCACTTACAAGTTCTTTGTCTAGAAATTGAAAAGCAAAGGGTTGCAGTGGTCTGAGAGAACACCTTTGTGCCATGTTCCCTGCCTGCTTTCTCCAAATGACTCAGATATGGTACTACAGCTGTTTCAGCATTCTTGGGTTTTGTTTGCCAGCTCTATTGGAGACTAAAACTTATATAAGTAATATAAAACCTCAGCATTTACAACATAAAGGCACAAGAACTCTCAGACATTGAGCTTAGGTAGGATTTTATTTGGAGGAATTTTATTTTAAAATGTAATATCCTTTTCCTTTCTTTGGCAAATAGAATCAGGAGAAGTTGGATGGAACTCTAGCTGCTTATGAAAAGTCTCACCCTGTTCGTATAAGCTAGCCTGTCACCCTTGATTGAAAAGTAATAATTCATAAAGTTTAATGTTAATATCATCCCTCCGCCTGGAGTGATAGATATTCTTGAGATCTTTTCAATAAAAAGTTTAAAATTGAATCTGAAACTCAAAAGATTGGTGGGTTCAAATGTTAGTTTCCTGCTGAGTAACTGTGCAAACCATTCTAAAGTAGCTAGTGGTGTGTTAGGAATGGCAGTTTTAATAAATGTCTTGATGGAGTGAAGTGAAAAAACTCTTTTGGTGTCTTTATGCAGCCTTTCCATCTACAAAAATGATAGTTTTGTTATAGATGTTAGTTAGTGTTTGCCTTCATTCTACTTATTTGGTTTTTCTCTCAGTTCAGGTTTTCTGCAAAGGTTTTCAGTAAGGAGATGAGATTTGGTTTTATTCATAGCAGAACATGTGTGATCTAATTGACACTGCACATAGATTATTGATTTGCGTTTCATTATACAATTTTGTAGAATAAAAAGTTTTATGCCATCAACGTGGTCTAAAATATTGCCACTGCGTACTACGTGCTCATGGTGATGTGCCTTCTAACACTGCAGATCTTCGGTGAAATCCGAGGAGCTGGGTCTTGCTGGAAGGAAGAGAACCATCCAGATGTGGGAAGGCTCCTCTCACCCAGTTAAAGACCAGCAAGTTCATTTAAAAAGGTATCTTTCAATTATAAAAACTGGCAGGCGTCAAAAGACATTTGGCAATTGAACTTTGCAAAAACATTTGCTCTGGCAGCTCAAAGAGGACCTTCTTTTTCGCTGGTTTCATGAAAAAAAAAAAAAGAAAAAAAAACATTTGCAGTTTTACCTCCATTTCCTCTTTCTTTTTCCACAAAAACAAAAGGTGATTTTTCAAGGTCCCTGTATCAGCATTATTTACCATTCTAATATGTGTGCAACCAAATAACTAACCAATTTCTCTGGATTAAAATTGAAAATTGGTTGTGATTTCCATCCCTCACTCTCAGTCCTGTCTCCTAGTCAATGGTAACTTGTCTCTTTTCCCAGTTTCTTTATTTTTTCCCTTATGGGCAAAACACTGCTGCTATTAAAAAAAAAAGTGAAATTCCAGTCTTGACTAAATTTGGGAATTATTATACACATGAAAAAGTCTTTGTTTCTCTTTGGGAAATTGGCAAAGTGAAAATTGCCAGCTTAGCTCTTCTCACATTGGCACTTCTATAAACTGGAGGAATTGGATTTTTAAAAGATTTAAAACAAAATATTACATCTAAGTGTGGCTTATATTTATCTCTACACCAAATATCCTGTATGGAGATCTTTGTAACCAGACCTGGAGCATCCCTTTCTTTCTGGGCAAGAGATGTAGCTGGGTGAGAATAGAGACATCTTCCTCACTGAGACAGTATTCCTCGAATTAAGACATGTCTAAAGAACAAAATAAACTGATGAGCAAAATAGATCTACAGACATAGAAGCATGGAACAGAGGAATCTCAGAGGGAAGGTGTGGGTTGAGGTGGGGAGAGGTCAACAGTGGTGAAGACCTGGGAGGGGTGGGTGCTGGGTGGATGGGTCAATGGGAAAAAAAGGGGATATCTGTAATATTTTCAACAATAAAGATAAATTTGAAAAAAGACAACAGGGGAAAAAGGACACTGTCTATTCCTGAGTAGGACACTGAGGGTACTGGAGAGTAAGAAAGCCTCAGGCTGCCAACTGGCTGGCCAGTTAACTGAGTCCTTGAATTTCTGGCAGGATAAAGCCCTCACATCAGCAAACTTTGGGTAACCTGTGCTTTACAATGTTTGTCTATGACATAAAATAACTCTGGATAATTTTATCCACACCATTCAATGCACTAGTGGTTCAAGTTTCACTCTATAATTGGTGTGTACATGTATGTGTTTTTTCTTCTTCAGTGTTTATCCTTAACAGAATAAAATAGTTGCTCTAAAATTCTATGCATAAACATAGGTATAACAATGAGTGAAAAGAGAAACAGCAACCCACTCGCATTTTAAATCCCAAATATAATTTTCTTTTTCCTACACATAACTGTTTTGTAATATTGTTTCTAACACCCAAATTAGAAAGAAATTTTAGCTGTCTGCTGCAGTTTTGGTGAAGCTTTGACCCCACCTGTAAGACAGAGAGGGATTGTCTTGTATTCTGCACTTGAATGTGCCTTCGAGGAGCATTAGTCCATCCTGTTATAAAAGGGAGAATGGCTAGCTGGTGGAACTGGCAGGGAGAAATCTTGGTTATTGCTCATGAGAAGACCAAGCTGTCCTGACTTACCAATCCATTCCCCAACCCATCTTCCCACTTCTAGTCTGCCTTCCCATGGAAGGCTGAGTAATGGTTTTCCAAAAATGTATAGGTCCTAATTCTAAGAACCTATGAATATGTTACCCTACATGGCAAAGAGAACTTTGCAGATGGGATTAAGTTAGGATATTGAGATGGGAATATTATCCTAGATTATTCAGGTGGTCCAACATAATTACAAGGGTCCTTATAATATGAATGCAGGAAGGTGAGAGGGGAAGAATGTGATATGACTGCAGAGGCTGAAGGGATGGGGCCATAAACCAAGGCAATTTCTGGAAGCTGGAAAAGACAAGGAACACTTTCTTCCATAGAGTCTTCAGAAGAAAGCATCCCTGCTGGCACTTTGATTTTAGCTCCTCGAGCTCCTTTTGGACTTCTGGCCTCCATAATTGTAAAATAATACATTAGTGTTGTTTTAGCCACTAAGGTTGTGATTATTTGTTATGGCAGCAATAGAATATTAATACACCTTCCCATCCTCCCCTCACTTTCAGTTCAGAATCTCAGACTTTGTTTCCAACTTCATTTTTTTCTTGGCCTATTTATAATTTTAATTTTTTTGAAAAATTTTTAAAAGTATTACATATGTCCCCCCCTTTCCCCCATTGACTCTTTCCACCCCATTGCCAACCCTTCCCCAGACCTTCACTGCATTATTATCTGTTTGCATGGGTTATGCATATATGCATATAAGTTCTTTGGTTAATCTTTTCTAACCCATCCACCCTTCCTACACTCTGAACTTCACCAGTCTGTTGCATGCTTCCATGTCTCTGAATCTATTTTGTTCTCCAATTTATTTTGTTCATTATAGTCTACATATAAGTGAGATCACATGGTACTTTGCTTTCTCTGATTGGCTTATTCTGCTTAGCATAACACTCTCCAGGTCTCTCCATGCTGTGTCTCAAAGGGTAAGAGATCCTCTCTTTTACAGCTGCATAGTGTTTCATTGTGTAAGCATACCACAGCTTTTTTATTTTTTATATTTATTTATTTATTTATTTTCCACAGCTTTTTTATTTGCTCATTTACTGATGGGCACTTGGGCTTTTTCCAGATGTTAGCTATTGTAAATTGCCAGGGTTCTTGTTCCAGCATTACAAAGGGTTCAGCAATCTGGAGAAAGGCTGTGTTTAGATTAAGTAAAAGTCCAAAGATGAGAAATAATTTTGAAAGGCATTAAGATTGCCTGAGCTGTCTGGCAGCAAACAATCATCCTATTCAGGTTTGGGCAAAGTGCCTTTCAGCCATTCCCACAGGTGATTACATATGTGACTCAGCCCTTGTTGAGTTCCCAGGTTTCACCAGCCTTTTGATGATACTCTTGAATTTAAGACATGCTGGAATTGGCATCCGGCAATAAATAGTGCTGTTATAAACACAGGGGTGCATTTTTTATTGGTGTTTCAGGATTCTTAGGATATATTCCTAGAAATGGGATCACTGGGTCAAATGGCAGTTTAATTTTTAACTTTTTGAGGAAACTCCTTACTATTTTCCACACTGGTTGCATCAGTCTGTATTCCTACCCCATGGCAAGGGAAACAAAGGAAAAAATAAACAAATAGGACTAGGTCAAAATAAAAAGCTTCTTCACATCAGAAGAAACCACCATCAAAATGAAAAGGAATCCCACAATATGGGAGGAAAATATTTGTCTATGATACATCTGATAATGGGTTAATTTCCAAAAAATATAAGGAACTCATACAACTTAAAAAAGGAAGGCAAACAATCCAATCAAAAAATGGGCAAAGGACATGAATAGACATTTCTCCAAAGAGGACATACATATGGCCAAGAGACAAATGAAAAAATGCTCAGTCACTAGTCATTAGAGAGATGCAAATTAAAATGACAATGAAGTATCACCTCACAATTTCCAGAATGGCTTCATTAATAAATCAACAAATGACAAGTGCTGAGGAGGATATAAAGAAAAGGGAACCCTAGTTCACAGCTGGTGGGTATACTTCCAAATCACTTTTGCCTTTGCTTGAGATACTCATCCCTATTTTTACTCCTTTAGGGCAAGGATTGGCCTGCTCTTCCTCTAAGGAGCCTTCTTCCTTGCCTAGACTCTTACATCGCCAAGGAAGTCATGTCTGCCCTCCCACAAGGACCAGAGGTTACAGAGCCAGAGCAACAATTTCCAAAATTTATTTCAGGACATACAGGTCTTTGAATTTGTGAACAAAGTATATAGAGAGGAAATATTGCTTATCTCTTAGAGACTCCTACATTAGCATGTCAACAATCACAAGAAACTTGACCATTTTGTTTAATGCAATATTTTCCAAATTTATTTGACCACTGAACTTATTTTCCTCCATATAACAGATATAAACGTGTCCCAGAAATGGTGGTTTAGGGAGCTGGCTTGGGGAAAAAATTGGTATTGGGTGCTGGAGGCTAATTCCAGCATGTCATAAATGCAAGAAGTTTCATCAACAGGTTGGTGAACATTGAGGCTTCAGCAGGGCTACAGATACATATTATTGCCTGCTGGAATAGCTGAAAGCATTTCCCCAAACCTGAAAATCTACATGTTATTGCCTGCTGCTGGCCAAACAGCTGAACAGCCAAAGGCAGTTCCCCCAACCTGACAATGCCTACTGTATACCAATATTTACCTTTGACATGTATATCTGCTTTTCTTTAGGGCAATATTTATAAATAAAAAATCCTGAGTCCAGAAATTCACAAGAACTTGGATACTATAGCTAAGTCTTCTCTAGTTTTCCCATGTATTCTAAATTTATTTTTCTGGTCTCTTTATTAATTTATTCACAGCCCCTTCTCCAGATTCCTGAACCCTTCTAGATGCTGAGAAACACCCCGGCACCTGTGTATACCCATCATCTTAGGGATGTTGATATCCTTCTGTGCCCTGAAGCAAATAGCAAATGTCCATTTGGCCTCTGGATATAAAAGGAAAGCCAACTTCCATCAACCAGGAGCTGGGCTTTGCAGACTTCCCCTGTAATAGATGAGAGATGCAATAAAATCAATAGATTGCACAGGCTCTGTGTGTCTATGGAAGTCTCCCACTTGGATTATTGGGAATTGTGTTTTAAACTCACATGGATATATTTACTCATATTTCATAGATATGCAGTGGCTGGGGCACTTAAATCTACAGATCTAGTGGATTTTCCAGGCAATGATTTGTCTGATCATGAACTATGCAAACTCTTTTATAGATGTGTCACTAAATTCTGGTAAAATACATTCGTGAGAACTTCCTGGTTGCTCCAACCTCCCTGGTTCCTGAATCCAGGATGGGTACTCATTGGCTTACCTAAAGATGGTCCCCCACTCTAGACCAGTCTGCACTGACTGGAACACAGGCCAGCTGTACAGTAGTGAAATTAGCTAGCTTTTAGACAACATTTGCTCTGTATTTGGCATTGCCCTAAATACTTTGCACATGTTAACTCCTTTAAATCTCACAACAGTTTTATACAAAATCCCAAGGTATGGGGGTTAAAAATAACCCACCTGAGGTTATGTGGACAGTAAGTGGCAGAATTGAGTTTGAATCCAGGCAGGCTGGACCCAGGGTCCCTATTCTCATACCACTATATTACACATAATTGGAAAGAGGGTGAAATTTTAATCCCATAGAAATGGATTGAATCAAGCCTCCCTCCTTGCTGTGACCTTGGGCAAGTCTCACAATTTCTCTCAACTTCTGTTTCCTCATTGGGAAATCATGATATGGACACCTGGTATCAGAATCATATTATATGCTTGGCAGTCTGCTAACACACTGTCTCCCACACCTAACTGCCCCTCTCACCCATCTGTTTTAGGAAAATCCTGACTTTCAGTGGGTTTCTGATTTGTTTGATGACAGAGATTTTATTCTGCCTCAATAAACCATGCTGAGTTTAGTTATTCTTGAACTATTTTCTTCTTAGAAACATTTTTTTATAACTAAAGTAATGCATATTCATTTTCAAAAAGAAAGTTAAGCAAAAGCAAGAAAAATTTTTAAAATAACCAATAATTCTAGAAGATAATCACTATTAAACTTTTGGTATTAATATTGTTTCTAATGCTTTTTCACTTTATATTCTCTAAACAATGCTTTCATATTATATACTTTTACTGTGCATGTTCTTCCTCCAAATGATAACATTCTAAAAGACAGTTTTGTAAAAACTATTCCTTTTCACTTGCTATATCTTGGACGGTTCTCATGTACTTAGTATTCTACAACTTATTTAAAAAATTACTCTATGATGGGCTCTTAACCAATTCCCGTATTATAAAATAGGTTGTTCTACTTCCTTCTCATTGTTATTAAGTAATGGACATTTTGAAATATTTTCTGAGTCATGATTAATGATCATTCTTGATGTTAACATTTTAGACCCCTAGAAAGCAGTTGCACTGAATTGAAAAGAGAAAATAAAAACTAAAGCAATTGCTTCCTTTCTGGGTAGATCTGTATCAGCAGCCTAGCAGGCAGGCTCTATTAGTGTGCGTGGCTCTCACCTGGCAGGTGGCAGGCATGGAGGCTCATGTGGTCCAGCTTTTATTAGTTGGATATGAATCATGACCAAGAGGGCTTCCCAATGTTCTAGAAGCAGCAAGATATTTGGGAGAGGTGCCAAGCTCAGCTTTTCAGAATACTCCCCTTACCAGGGCTTTGTTCTTTCTTTGGGAAATGAATGAAGTTGCTGATCACAAGTCATGAGGTTTTAGCTCATCTGCTGGAAAATAATCATCTAAAATTGACAGTAATTATTTTTCTCTAGAGACTTAAATTCTGAGAATTTTTTATTTTTAATTAAAATCTGTGAATTCAAGTCCCTTTGTGACAATGGAATATCATATAATCATTAATAATGTTAGATGCATGTTTTGATATGGAAAGATGTACATAAGAGTCTAGAACATTCAAATGAAGCAAATATATATATTTATGTATTGTAGATATAATTATACATGCACAGAAAAATTTAATGTGTACATGAAAACTGTTAACAGTTGGCACCACTAATGGGAGGGTTAACAAAATACTTTTATTTTATACTATTTAACCTATAGTGTTATTTGAATTTTTTTTAAAAATATATTTTATCGATTTGTTACAGAGAGGAGGAGAGAGGGATAGAGAGCTAGAAACGTCAATGAGAGAGGAACATCAACCAGTTGCCTCTTGCACACCCCCTACCGGGGATGTGCCCGTGACCAATGTACATGCCCTTGACCAGAATCGAACCTGGGACCCTTCAGTCCGCAGACCGACGCTCTACCACTGAGCCAAACCGGTTTCGGCGTGTTATTTGAATTTTCATAGGAAGTAGGAATTAACTTTTATGGGAATTAACATAATAAAGGTAGTTTTGATGTTTCAGAAAGACAAATATTTTTTTAAAATACAACCTGTATTACTGTTTATAGTGACAAAAGGGTAAATATTGTTTGAATTTAGAATCCAGCTTTTTAAATTTGGGGACTTTAATATATGTTCCAAGCATTTTTAATAGACCCTCTTAAATATGTTTTAATTAGAAAATAGACTCTATATGGATATGATGTATTTTTTTCAAGACTTTAAATGTTTTCCTTACAGATATAAAAGTATTTTGCTAGTGCACTTATTTATTTATTAATTCTTTCAACAGGCATATTTTGAATGATTTCTCTTTTTTTGCATTAGGCCACACAGTGAATAGAGTTGTAAGCCACAGACAAGGTCCTACACAGAATGTAATCCATTCATTCCAAATGCAAAATTGAATTTTCACAAGATAATGAATGTTTGACTAGAAAGCATTTCAATGGAATTGCTAGTTTAGAAGAAAAGTAACTTTGGAAATGTGAAAGTACTTATGAAAACGATCAGAAAGAATCAAGTATTTAAGATTTCTTGCACAAGTCAGATCAAGTGCAAGATTCTCAAAATCTTTTATAATTAGAATATTATGCTCATTCTCTAACTTTCAGTCTTGAAGAAGAGGTTCTTTCATCCTTGGAGAATTCTGACATTGCCTGGAGTAGAGGATGGCCTGCTCTTCCTTTTTGTCTCGTTTTGTCTTCATTGTTTATTACTAGCACATTATTATTATTATTATTAGTAGTAGTAGTAGTAGCATGTTTTAGATATTTTAGCATGTTGGTTTTTGAGGGACTTCCAGTACCAAAACCAGGGAAGTTCCAGGATAAGATGAATCCAGGTTGATTTATTCACACCACGGAGTAAGATGGTCACCCTGAGTAGAAGAGAAGCTGTGGAAATCTGAAAAGTGAAGAATAATGGTTCAAAATGGGGTCCAAACCTATCTATCTATCTATCTATCTATCTATCTATCTATCTATCTATCTATTATCTTAAAGCCTACCAATCAGAACAGCAGAATGAATGGTGGCTATGACATGCAGTATGGAAGCCAACCAGCCTGATCTGGTGGGCCCCCAACACTCCGATTGGGGGTAGAGCTGGCCACCAACCACCTGCAGCGCATCCCTCCCTGTTTGGTCCCCAAAATTCTGATTAGGGGCAAGGTTTCCAAACCCCACCCATGCATAAATTCGTGCACCAGGCCTCTAGTATTTACCATAACTCAGAGAAAGATGTTATTACTAATTTCCTTTATGATATTAATCTAGAATGTTTTTCCTCTTTAATAGTTACCCAATTTTCCACGTTTCCAGTTTTACCTTCATGTCCAGCCTAGAGAAGCATCAGGTATATACTGTACAATAGTGAGTGAGAATTCCAGGTCAGAAGCCAGTGAGCTGTTGACTAACGGGAGCCATGTGTCACTGGCTGGAGAGTTGCTTCCAGGGGCTCCATTGGATAGCCACTGCCTGCCCACAGTAGCCAGCTCCTCTGAGCAGAGCTTTCCAGAACAACAAAGTTCACCTTTCATCATCTCTTTGTGATGGTCCATAGAGTGTCCAACTGTAGACTTGGTAAGACTCTAATCATTTTTATCTTTTTGAAAGCAGAAAGTACATTTACTTATTGGCGGCTAAAACACAGGAATGGGCCAGAGAGGGTTCTCAGTGCCTTGTTTATCTAACCAACCCTTGAGTAATGGCTTTTTTTTTTTTCAGAGAGAACCAGAAAAAGAACAGAATTAGAGATTATTATTTAACAGAAATGCATTCTATTTTTTTATTGATTAAGATATTACATATCTGTCCTTATCCTTCCATTTTCCCATACACACACATACACACACTCATGCCCTCACCCCCCTGATGTCTTTGTCCATCGGTTAGGCTTATAAGAAATGCATTCTATTTGAATTATAAAAGTAACAGCTCCTGGAATGATACTTGGATTCCAATCCTGGCTCTGCCACTTGTCTATAATGTGAGCTGGGTCAACCCATCAGTCAGCTCTCTGGGCTTCAGTTATTCTATCTGGTAATTGAGGAGGGCAGACGGTATGATCTTCCCCAAATATAAATTAATTTGGAATATTGTACTCATTGATTCATACAGTAGTGACCCTTTATTGTCATATTCCAAGTATACATTCAATTTAAAAATTCTTTTAATTACTCCATTATTTAATTCAACATCAATCAGTGTTTCTCTCCAGGAACTGAGAGATAGAGAGACAAATACACTGCCTGAAGCCTTAATGAAGAAACTGGTGTAGAAAACAGACAAATTTGTTACTTATGATACTATCCTTTATAGTTACTGTTAAATCTTACCAGTATTTTTAGATACATTTTAAATGTCATTCATCCATATTCCCCCATCTTCTTTTATGCTACCTTTGACCTTTTTATGTATCTTCCATGGCCATTTTAATATTCTCCCTTGCATCATTAATCATTTGTATTTCTATGTAATCTGCTCTTTCTTCAAGCCATTAAACTTGACAACATGTACCAAATGGGGTCACATTTTTTTCTGTCTCCAATGTGGCTGACTCAGTAGGTGCTCAATACATATTTGTTTAATTGCATTAACTGGTAAAATCCTAATTAATGGTGTTTTATTGTTTGTGTCCAATTGTCCTCTGTCAATGTTATTCCCTTAGTGTACAAATGACAAAACTCCCAGACTCCTTTGAAGTTGGGTGTTTAATTAAAAGCCAGAAAAAAGCCTTTAAAAGGAATGGAGGGTTGTTTTTTTCTTGAAGTCACAAATTCACACTATCAACCTCAGGATTTTTAAGAAGAGCTTTGGACTCTGGCCAGTGTTTCTCAGTGGTTAGAGCATCAGCCTGCACACCAAAGGGTCTCAGGTTCAATTTTTGGTCCACGGCAAGTACCCTGGTTGCAGGTTCAATCACTGATCCCAGTTCAACCAGTCCATGTGTCTCTCCCTCTTTCCCTTTCTCTCTTTCCTCCTCACTCCCTCCCCCTAAAAATCAGTGAATAAAATATCCTTGGTGAAGATTAACAACAATAACAAAAAAGACCTTTGGCTAATATTACAGAACAGATGTTGTGACACACCTCCCCCCTCCCCTTTCCCATGAGCTCCAGGCATATGCCAGCAGCTGGAGGTTTCGGTTTCCCTTAAAACATCTCTAAGTCTGGATGGAGGTGAGAATTTGCTAAGGGCCATAGGATACCTTTTGAATTCCATAGCCAAAAGCTCAAGGGGAGGCATTCTTACTACCTTCTAATGCAGCTCAGGAAACAGATATGATCTGGGCTTATTATATTGCAATTAGATCCAATAACTTGATACAGATATTTTTAATGTGCTCACTTTAAGAAGTGGCAACTATACTCTGTTGAGTGTCCATGTGTTTATGAATGTCTGCACAGTAATATTACTTAACTTTTATGGAGTGCTTCCAATAGCCAGGTTCTCATCACATATGTTATTCCAATGAATTTTCACAATGATAGTGTTGGATTGGAAGCTGGGGTGCAGAGGAGGAGGTAGCTGGTGCCTTACTCATTAGCAGAGGGTGGCTGAAATAGAATTAATTGGTATAGTCAGACTTATCTTAAACAAAATATGTGCAGACAACATTTGCTCCAAGATTGTTGCCCAGATAATCCAGAATATTCTCATTTAATTTTTCAGAAGATTTTTATAGAAGTAATTCCCACCCCCAGAAAAGTTAATCCTGGAAGAAAACTGAGGACAGAGAAAGATGCTCCAAGCTTAAAAATCTATCTTACTGATGGTTATAAATCAACAGGAGCAAGATTGTCTTTAATAAGAAATATAGAAGCTCAGAAGCTCCTAGTTGTGTTCATCTTAAAGGCCTCTGGGTCTTGGCTTCTCTCCGGCCAGCGTCTTCAGTTGGGAACTACCTGGGCTCAGAAGCAGGTTTTCAGCAAAGCCTTAGAGATCAAAAGGACAGGAGGTGCGTCACCCCTTTCCAAGTGATACTGTGGATTTGCACTGAAATCAGACTTTCAACCTAAAGTGCCACTGAAATAGGGTTACTCTGGTCAAAGCAAGACTTCCTGTTTATCAGAAAACAGACTTAAAGGGGCTTGCACAAGAGTCTCGAGAGCTTTCTTGCACACCAATAGCATTTTAATTATTTAAGTACAAGTGAATCAGTAACATCTGAATTAGATTTTCTTGAGAAAAAAAAACCCAAAACAATTGACTTTTGAAATTAAAGGGTGAAAGTACTTGGTTGATTAAAAACAAATTAGGTTTTGTGGTAACACTAAAGTGTTTGAAAAACAATTTATATATTCAATGAGCTTAAAATGTCTCTAGAGTAGGCCTTGTTCCCAGGATAAAATACACAATAAATTTGCATATTTAAACAATGGTCATATTGGGTTCTGTTTCAATGGGATCTCAAATTTGGCAATCTAAAGTTGAAAGGCCTGACTTTTTTTTTCATTGTAAGTTTTCAAAACCATTAACACTCTTTTAAAAAATTATTCAAATAATGAAATCATTTTCTGAACTTGATTTTTTCATGTTTTCAAAGTAGAATAACTTGCAAACAATTTAATACCAGTTTTTAGTCTATTTTGTACAAAAGAAAAATTATCTCAAGGAAAGTCTAAGAGTACTTAGATTCTCAGAGAGTGCAACACATTTTCCTGTAAAATGAGTCACTTAGATAATTTGTAGAACTTTGATTTGGTTATTTATATTCACAGGAGGTTTACACCAACCTGGGTAAATTAGCACTTATTAGTTAATTTACGGTGTTGCATTTTCTTAGAAGGCTCCGATTCAACCAGTGTATATTTCCTGGTTGACAGTTTTAAATCCAGGCACCAGAATGAGTTTGGTTTCTGACTGAGCAGTGATGAAGTTTATTTAGAAATCAAAACCAGAAGATGGCCTTTGAAAAATAATCACTGATCAATGAGAATCTGTTGATTGAAACTTGCTATGCACTAACAATGTGGTCTGTAATTTAATAGAGAGTAATTTAATTGACTTAAAGCTACACAATTTTGGTTTTCCTTCTAAATATGTCAGCAGCAGGAAGTCTCTTAGCCTCTTTTTCCTGGTCTGCGGATGCCCTGTCTGGTCTGGAAAACAGAGAAAGAAGAGATAACCTGACATTGGATTTTCAGAGGCTGACAAGGAAAAATTCTTCCTGGTTTTTGATGGTTTGGATTCTCAAACAGCACATTGGCTTGATCAAGTTTCTGCTACTTCTATGAAATATTTATAAAGTATGTGCAGAGTCTTTTCCTTGAAGTCTGATCGTATTGTTTTCCAAAGTCTTGAAAATAGGTGGCATTTATTAATGCTTGTCAAATTGAATTGCTTTATATAATTAGGCTATTCTTTTACATTGAATGGTGTACCCCATTCATTCCTGTGTATTTTTAAAAAAATAAATCTGTTCTGATAAAAGTAATGTGTGCAATAGGCAAATTCCTGTCCGTATGCCAGGCACTGTATAAGGAACTATGGACTGAGATATGATAAATTCAATCCTGGACCTCAAGAAGCTTAGGGTACAGAGGGAAGATGGGCATAAAAAAAATATAATTATAGTTCAGGATGTGGGCTATGTATCAGAAGCTACAGTTTTCTACCCCAACATCTGCTTTACCATTTAATTTTAGAAACTTATCCCGGTTCATATCAGAGAACATTATTCCCATGAATAATCAGTTCTATTTCCCAGCGTGCTTTGCTGCTAGGTATGTTCTAGAAGAAATAAATGGAAATGTATCATGTGAACTTCCAAGAGGGGTTCTTAAAGAAAGCTACCCAAACTGGAAGTGCTGTGTTCTGCACACTTGCTTTTCTTCTGGCCTAAAACTCCAGCAGCCATCATGAAACATAAAGTGAAATTGAATTTGGAAGTCAAATGCAGGTGTGGTGGAGAAATAGGAACCCAGATCTCTGATGATACCACAGAGCAGCTTTACTAACCTGAATGCTTACTCCTAACTTGTTTTGTTTTTAACATGAGAAAAACATTTCTTTTTGTTGAGTTTAAGTCACTGTCATTCTGGAGGTATTTTTTAATTTTTATTTATGCAGCCAAACTAAACTATAACAGGTACAGGACATATTGGGGGATTTCCATACACTAATATTGAAGTCCAGAGCAGAAGCACCTCATTGTAGGCATGGAGACAGAAAAGTATCTCCATAGAAGAAAACCCTTGAATGAGCCCCAGAGAAGGAATGGCAGATAGTCAGGAGGACGAGGTGGGAGAGCACAGATGAAAATGCCATTTTCCCGAGGTAAGGTAATTGCAAAAGATGAACATAAAGAACCTCAGACTTGCCAATTGCTACCTGCCTTTCTACCCCCATGTTCTTCAAGTTTGTTGTCATTAGTATCAAAATACTGGAGAAACCTTAAGATGGTATTGTGGCCTGAAATATCTTGGTATTCTTTAAAGCAAATAAGCCAAATAAATAAAATGTGTTCAGGACAGTTGCTATGAAGAAGATCTTGTTCCAGATAGTGGTGAAAGAGCCTACGGAGATTAAAAATAAATAAAATCATCCCTGATCTCCTGGGGCTTCCATTCTAAGGGTCAGGGCAGCAATAAATATTGCACACACACTAAAAAGTAAACAAAAGGAAATTGAGACAGGGAATGGGAAGGTGTTGAGTGTGGCTTGAAGGGAGGTGGTTATTACCCACAAGGTTCTAAATGGGAACTTAGGTGTTGCTGTGTGGCTGTTTTAAGATCCCATCCCACACATAAAGCTGGGTGGCATTTCCCAGGGTCTGGGAGTAGAAGTTGGAGGAACAGTGAAATGCGGTTGTGAGAACTTTGGACACCGTCCAATAGCAAGGTGGATGGTGACCTGGCCTCTTGGGGAAATCTAGAGGTAAATGCTGAAGGCCGCCTTTCTTTTTAAAGCAATCTACATTGAAGAGACCTGATCACAGAGGAGGAGATGGTAGTTTGTGCAGCATAAATACAGAAATACATTGACATTGAGAAGCATATCTAGGTTAAAATACGGCACAAAGGCACTGGCAAAACTTGAACAAGTCATGACTGGGCAGCTTGAAGTGGTCTAAGTAATCATGAAGTCATCTGGCCGTATAGCCCCAAAATACTCTTGCTATTTGCTTTTTGTAGTGTGAAATGTTGCAGACTCAACATGGAACAAGGTAAGAAGAAGAAAAACAGTGACATTTATATCCTATTATGGGAGGACTTTCGGTAATTGGTATGTGGTGTATGAAACCTAACTATTGGAAAAAACAGAGCATCTATGCAGGGGTTGTGATACTAATTTCAGGAGGTGACGTATCTGAAAGTTTGTAGGAAATGAAACAAAAATTTGAGTTTTCTTTAATCCCTGGGGGATACGGTGGAGAAAAAGATGATAAAAGGTTTGCTTTTCTTCTTATGCCAAAATGTAGCATGGTTGCTTGAGGGAAGAGGAAATTTCCAGATCTACATGGGGGGTTAGGGAGAGGAACAGGGGAAATTTTAATTAAATATACAATCAAAACAGTTCCAGAAAAATTTCACCTCCCAAGAAAAATGTGACATTCTGAAATAACAGGTTAAGAGATCTGCTTCTTAGAACAGCCCTTGTGACTGTATTGCTCTAGAAAAGACAGCATTTGCAGGTATACCCCCCACATCCCATGCGGTTCAGGGTTCAGGGTTCAGGCTCTGGAGCAGGCTGCATGCAAATGAAAGAGACTAGACAAGAAAATGTTAATTTGGGAATTGGGTGCCAGGCAGAAGCCCAAGAGATGACTTAGGCTGTAATGTAAATACCTGTGTTTTCTGAAGGTCTTAGGCCACACAGGTTGAGAACCGCTAGCAGGGTCACCTAAGATCATCGAAAACCACTGCTGTAGAGCCTAAGACCATCGGAAAACACAGATATTTACATATGATTCATGTAAATAGCAAAATTACAGTTATGAAGTAGCAATGAAAATAATTTTATGGTTGGGGGTCACTACAACATGAAGAATTTTATTAAAGGGTCACAGCATTAGAAAGGTTGAGAACCACTGGTCTAGAGGGATGAGAATGAATTAAAACTGAGATCACAATCTAATTTCTTAACACCCTTACCACTGATGAGTGGTAGTGTTAGATAAATATCTCTCTAGTGGCCATGAGCAGATAATCTTACAACTGTCTGTGCAAGGCACAGGGATCCAAAGATGGATAATACAAACTGATCCCTGCCTTAGTCAAGAGTCTCATGGTGATGATAGTTGGTAAGAATAATTGAACAACATATAGATTTTTCTTGGTTAGTGTTCTTCTTAGGTATTTTATTGCAGTGTGGCTTAGGTGAGTCAAATTATTTCCCTCATTTTATATTTCAACTGGCTTAGTGAAAAAAAATTCCTTGTTTCTGAAAACCAGAAGGGAAAAGAGGTAGCTCCTTTCAAAAATCAAGGTCAAGGCAAGGAACCATAGCTCTGTGTGTAATCACACACACCTCCACATGCACACAAAAAGTCATGAATTCCATTTATTGGTCCATTTACTTATTATTGGTTATATTAGTTTTCTAGGGTTGCCATTACAAAACATCAAATAAATTAATTTTTTTACAATTCTGGAGTCTGGAAGTCCAAGATCAAAGTGTTGGCATATTTTTTTTTTCTTCAGAGACCTCTCTCTTTGGTTTGAAGATTGCCTTCTTCTTGCTATCTCCTCACATGGTCTTTCCTTTCTGTACATGTATATCTCCTTGTGTCAAAATATCCTATTCTAATGACACTGGTCAGATTGTTTTAGAGGCAATCCTAATAGCTTAACTTAGTTATTTCTCAAAAGATTCTACTTCCAAATATGGTTAAACCTGAGGTTAGGGCTTTAGCATATGAATTTAGAGGATACAATTTAGCCCTTAACACTTGTAGATAGGAAATTTATTAATTTTTATATATTTAAGGAATACTTGGCTACTTTATTAAGCTCTCTTACTAATTCTAAAATGATTCTTTTTTTTCTTTTTCAGTTTTTGGGGTATAAAGTTATAGCATCTTTAAATAATGGAAAATTTATCTCCTTAAGTAATTAAAAATCTTATTTTTATTTAATATCTAGTTTAGAACTTTCAAAACAATGATAAATAATAGCCAAAGAGGAAAATCACATTTTATTTATTTATTAGAAATATTTTAATATTGACATAATTCTACATGTCCTTCCTTTCCCCACCTTTTGTCCACATTTTTAAAATGCTTTAATGTTATAATTTTCTCATTTATATTAATTTAACAAATATTTATTGAATTCTATTATATTTTAGTCACAGTTCTAAGAACTAAAGATACAGAGAGGAACAAAATGGACAAAAATATTCTGCCTACATAAGCTTACTGCTCAGTTAGGAGAGACAGACACTAAGCAACATTACTAAGGCTGTAGAGATTTAAAAACAGAAAATGGATATAAAAGATTCTGAAGCGAGTTGAAATTTCATCAGTGATTGGTGCTGTGTGATGTTGTGTGAATGAGAGCGGGGATAACCAGAGAATACACATCACCTGAAGAGGGAACAAGTATGAAGGCCCTAAAGTGCCTGATATGTTTGAGGAATAAGCAAGTAACTAAATGTGGTTGTGTGGCAGGAGAGTAGTAAGAGATTGGCCAAGAGAGATAATAAGAGGCTAGATTGTGTAAGTTCTTGTAGTTGTAGGCCATTGAATTCTATTCTAAGTGAAATGAGGTATGAAAAAATTTTGGGAAGAGAAGTATGATCTGAGGATATGATCTGATGATATAATACTCACCTGAGCAATATATTTATTTGACTTTGACAAGAGGATGTTATCACTGTGTCAGGTGAAGGCCTGATTGAAACAGGCTTAAGAGAGAGTAGGAGGGAAATTACAGAAAACTATGAATAATTCTTTCAAAAAGTTTAGCTAAAGAAATAGAGCAATAGCTGAAAGGGGAAATGGAGTCTAGAAAGGGTATCTTAAAATTCTTTACAAAAACAACATTTATTGAGATATAATTGATATACAATAAAATATACTCATTTTGAATGTTAATTTTGATGAGTTTTGACAAACTCATATGCCCATGAAACCACACCATAACTGAGATATAGAACATTTAAAGCACCCCCCCCCCCCAACATTCCCTGTGCCCCTTCCCAGTCAATTTCTCCACTGTAGAGCAAAGTGGCCACTAATCTGCTTTCTGCCACTATAAATTATATTTGCTTTTTGTAGAATTTCACTTAAATGGAATCATGCTGCATGTACTTCTGTGTCTGGATTTTTTCACTCAATAATAACTTTTTAGATTCATTCATGTTATTATGTTATTGAGTTTATTCATTTTATTTCTTGGTAGTATTCTTTTGTTTGTATATACCGTCATTTGTTTATCCATTCAACTGATAATGGACATTTATATATATAGATATTTTAGTTTGGGACTATTTAGAATTTAGGTGCTATCAATATTTGTGCAAGTCTTTGTGTGGACCTATATTTTATTTCTACTCTATAAATAATTTAGAAATGGAGTTGCTGAGTGAAATGGTCTGTATAATTTTAACTCTAAAGTTTCTGTATGATTGTCACAACAGAAATAGATAAATTTCAGTTGCTTCAGATGTTTCCAATTTTGGTATTTTCAGTCTTTTTAACTTTAGCAAATTTAGGGGGTATGTAGTGTAAAGGCTATCTTATTATGGTTTTCTATTTTTTCATAAGGCTATTTTGTCAACTTACAATTTGCTCACTTCATCAAATTCATTGTTCTGAATTTATTCATAATATTTATTTATTCCCCTTTTAATACATGTGTGGTCTTTATTAGAGCCTTTGCTCTCATTCCTGATAATAATATTTTGTGGCTTGATACTGATATTATTGATAATGATTAATTTACTATAGTCATGAAATTTGTTTTGTGTTTTGAATAAACCATTTTTCTGTAATAGAGGTATAATTGACATACAATGTATATTAATTTCAGGTGAATAACATGATTTGATATTTGTATAATAAATACTTGGGAAATGACCACTACAGTAAGTCAAGTTAACATCCATCACCTTATGTAGTTACAGACTTTTTTTTCGTGTGATGACAGCTTTTAAGATTTGCTCTCTTAGTGACTTTCAGTATACAAGACAGTGTTATTAACGAAAGTCTCCATGCTGTACATTACCTCCCTGCAACTTATTCTTTTTATAAGTGAAGTTTGTACCTTTTGGCCACCTTCACCAGTTTCACCCTTTCACCCACTTCCCACCTTCTACCTCTGGCAACCACCAATCTGTTTTCAGTATCTATGAGTACTGTTTATGCTGTTTTTATTTTTCAAACATATTCCTAATTTTTATTTTCCTTTAAACCTTATGTCATTTAAAAGTATTCAACTTATTAGATGTAGAGATTTTCCAGCTATCTTTCTGTTATCAACGTCAATTAATGTTTTGTTCAGAAAACCCATTCTTCCTTATTTCAATCTTTTATAATTCATTGAAATTTGTTTTATGTCCCAGCATGTGATATATCTTAGTTTATGTTTCATGTATTTTTAACAAGCAATTATGTATTCTGCTGTGATGGGAGGAACTTTCTAAAAAATGTCAATTAGGTCAAATTTTAAGTAGTGTTGCTCAAGTCTTTTATGTTTTTACTGATTTTCAGGCTTCTTGTTCTAAAGAAGGCAGCATTGAAATCTCTATTATTGTGGATTTGTCAACTTTTCATTTTAGTTATATTGGTTTTTATTTTATATGTACTGAAAGTCTGTTATTAGGTGCATATATATTTAGGATTGCAATGACTTTATAGTCAGTTGACTCTGTCATTATTTTTATTTTTTTAAATATATATTTATTGATGTCAGAGAGGAAGGGAGGAGGAGAGAGAAAAATATCAATGATGAGAATAATTAGTTGGCTGCCTCCTACATGCCCCACATTGAGGATTGAACCCACAATCTGGGCAAGTTCCTGACCAGGAATCAAACCGTGACCTCCTGGTTCATGGGTCGACACTCAACCACTGAGCCACGCCAGCCGGGTTGTCATTTATTATTTTTTACTTAAGACTGAAGAATTTTTTTCTACAATTTTGTAATGTTATTCCCGATGACTTTTTAAATTTTGTTCAGCTCAAAAAAGTATTTATTTTAAATTTATGTAGATTTTTTATCTTATTTTAAAAAATTATATAATTCCATTGTCTTCTAGCTTACATAATTTCTGTTGAGAGTTTTTCTATATTATTGTTCTTCTCTGCATAAGTTCTTTTTCTTTAATATGTTCTCTTTACCACTGATTCTTCCCTTTCAGTAATTTTCTATTACAAATATTGTATCTTTTAATTATAGACAATCCACTAGGTTTATTTAAATAGCTTCTATTTCTCTTTTAAGTTTATGTTTTCTTATCAATGTTAATATATATAATCATGATAGTTGCCTTAGCATCTTTGTCTACTAGTTCCATTATTTCTGTTTTTTATTATTCTACTGATAATTTTTTTTTCCTGGAGTGCTTATTAAGACATACTTAATTATTTCTGTCATTTCATGATCAATATTTTAAATTTTTTCATTTTTAAATCTCTTTTAAATTTGGTTATTTCTCTGTTTTCTTAGTAAAATTTGTCAGAATTTTATGTTCCATATTGCTTATTTTAAATAACCAACTTCTGAAATTGCTAATTTATTGATTTTCTACTTTCTAATTATCCTGATGTCCTAAAGCTTTTTTCTTAATATTTCATTCATTAACTTTGATTCTATTTTATATAATAACAAAATTATTGAAATTATTAATTTGCCTTACATTTTAATTTTGTCTAGATCTCACAAGTTTTGTTTTTTTAAATTTTTTTCTAAATTATTTGTATATATAGTTTAAATCTACAGGGAAAGGGTAGGGCTTTGTAATTTCTTATTACTAAGGTTTTAACATAGTTTTGTTTTTATTTCTAAAAGTCTTGGAAAACATCATGTATTGTTGGCTCTGATTAAATTTGTGCTCATCTGTTATGAAGTTATACGCTCATCTTTGTGCTAATTATTATGGTCAGAGTGATGAGAAATAAGACAATCTGGTCAGACAGAAAACATATGACTGATAATAGGTGACATGTGGTTCCCCAGAGACTTTGAGTACTACTTGAATGGGGAAAGAGAGGAATGGATTTTGGTTGGCAACCAAACATAGCCACTAACGTAGACCTCTATTTCCATCCTTATTTTATTAATGATGTCAGAATGAATGCCAATTATTTTAGCAAACACTATTCTTTTTTAAAAAATATATTTTATTGATTTTTTACAGAGAGGAAGAGAGAGGGATAGAGAGCTAGAAACGTCGATGAGAGAGAAACATCAACTAGCTGCCTCTTGCACAACCCTTACCGGGGATGTGCCCGCAACCAATGTACATGCCCCTGACCGTAATCGAACCTGGGACCTTTCAGTCCGCAGACCGATGCTCTATCACTGAGCCAAACCGGTTCTGGCACAAACACTATTCTTGATACAGAAATTAATAATAAATGGTGATCTTTGCTTATTAACTCAGTTTTTTTCTTATACATTATACTAGTGGCCTAGTGCATGAATTCATGCAAATTGAAAGGAAATTAATTAGAATAAATATTTTAATATCACTATTCACCCTTTCTCTATAATAGACATGTCAACCAAATTCACTATCGACAATGACAGATCGAAACACATGAGTACAATTGGTGCCAGTGAGAGCTTTATATAATGCATGCGCAAGTCAACTAGTCTTTTATAGATATACAATAAACTTGCTTAATTAGACCTACTTTCTGATGTAGCTAAACTTTTTCCAGCCCAGTGAAGCACCCAAACTTCTCTTTTAGGTAATTGTCAGCAATCCAGCAGTAAATATCAACACGAAACAGATTATCATTATAGATCACACAGGGAGAACAAAGGGTAAAATATTTAACTGCAGCAGTGTTTGACTATATTCTGCATAGTGAGAAAACCTGAAGTCATTTTCAAGGTCCACCATTTCTTCTTTTCAGTCGGGTCAAGTTTCTAAGCTTTCTAAATCTGTTTTCCGGCTAATGAGAAGAATATAGAATTCCACTAAGTCTCCTATCTACTTACTCCAGAGCTTCTGTGAGGATCAAATGAGATGAGGCAGGTGAAAACACTTCACAGACTTTTGGTCAAGGTATAAAAAGTTTCCACCTGCTATAAAGCAAGTCATGTTCCTGGGCTGAAGAAACTCCAAGGAGGCTAGTCACTAGGGAGAGGAGCCCAGACTTTGCTATGTGACATCATTACCCTGTGCCTATAGCCACTATTTCCAGCCTGGGATGGGCTGGGCTGTGGCCACATTTGAACCAGGGGGTCTGGGTAGCGATGGCTGGGATTTGGTGGGGTGTAAATGGCTATTGTGCATCATGGCAGCTCCTGTGTTTAGTGTCCCCTGTTGGTCAGTGTTGTCATAGTGACCGATCAAACTGTTGGATACTTAGCATATTGGCCTTTTATATATATAGATATGAAATACTTAGGATTTATATTATTTTTTTTGTGTGTGTGTGAGAGTGGAAGGAGGGAGGAGGGGAAGGGAGAGAGAGATGTACCCCTACTTCCAACCTGGGGCTGTATGGAGCCTGCAAATCAGGCATGTGCCATTGACCAGAAATTGAACCCTTGACCCTTTGATCCAAAGGCTTACAATCTAACCACTGAGCAAGAGCAGCTAGGGAAGAATTTATATTATTGTTCTTATGTCACAGAGAGGAAAGGAAAACTGTGGAATAAAATAACTTTTCAATGTTCTATATTTAGTTTTTTGGGTGAACTATTTCTTTTCTTTCTTTCTTTCTTTTTTTTTTTTTTTTGCAGTTTTATAACTTTATTCGACCATCAGCATTAGTTCTCGTCCACATTAACAGTCTGTAGATTTTTGAAAGTCATGGTAAGCACATAGATGTCCAATGTATATAGCTTGTTTGGTGAATCTTCATCCTTATTACATTTTTCTGGACAAATGTAACCAGATACAATATGGGACATTCCTTATTCTTTCAGCCCAGACAGCTTGTTGAACCTGGTGGCATTGCACATGTCCAGAGTCCCCATCTCCTTCATGGCAAATTTCCGGATCTCCTGAGTGCCCGAGGGGCATGCTTCTTGAAACCCACACCATAGATGCACTTGTGGATATTGATGGTGTGCTTCCTGGTCACCATCTCGTTGATGGCGGGGCGGCCCTTCTTCTCACCACCCTTCTTTACAGGAGCCATCGTGACTGGCAAATTGGAAAGAAAGAGTATGGGGTATTATGAGAGAGGGAGAGCAGGGTCTGGTGACTATTTCTAAGGCTAGCCAAGACAGCATACTTTCAAACTTAAAATTTAACACCATTTCTCTTCTTCACCTAGATTCCAACAAGTTTTCTCATCCATATAGTTTTGATGTCAATTACCCTATTTTGAATTGCTACTAAACTTATCAGTTTCACTTTATAATTACTTTTGTTAGGGGTAAATGATTTATAATCTTAACCTCATAATTCTGATTGTGCTGATGTGAGCAAACATGATATTCTTTTAAATACCATGGTCACACTGTTTATATCTTCTATTTTGTGTTGTTCTCTATTTTCTAGGTTTAATGGTTAAAATATTATTAACTTTTTAACAAATGTATAAAGGCTGCATTCATATTTGCTAAAATAACACTTTCTGTAATGTCACAATTTGGTGACAGTATCCATTCTTTAAAATTTTACCTTCCTAGATATCTAACATTTAGTAGGGGCAAGAATTTTTTTGTTTAAAACTTTCAAGAAAGATACATGCTTGGTTTTTAGTATTTATCTGCTGTTACAGTGATAGGGAAATTTTCATTAATAACAGATGCTTTAACTCTGTTCGTTAAGGCTTAATTTTATTTTCTGCACTTAGATGCATTGTCATGTATAGTACAATTTACCTTTGAACAATGTGGGATTAAGGGCCCCAAATTCCTGCTTAGTGGAAAATCTGTTTGTACAAGTGGATTTCCAATTACCTGTTTATCCTTGAACAATATGGATCAGTTGAACTGTGAAAATCAATTGAACTGTGAGGGTCAATTGAAAAAAATCTACATTAAATGGACATGCACAATTCAAACCTATATTGTTCAAGGGTCAACTGCAATAGGAATTTCTGGTAGCTTGAGAAACTTTTTCAGTTGGCATAAAAATACAACTCTTTTATTACAAAGATTCATGATTAGAAGCTCACAGTTTAGCTTAACATCATGATTAGAATTGTTTAGTTTTCTATTTAATGAATCTTAGACAAACTCAAAATAGCAAGAGGTAAATTAATATCTTAGAAATAGTTTGTTTTATAATACATGTCCTGATCATATGAAAACTCTCTTCTTCCTCTGAGAAATATCAGAATGTATTTCATTGTATATGGCTCATAAAATTAATATTTGGAATGACACAGGCATAAAAATCTTTCATAATATGAAAAAGTTAGAAATATGAGGCTGATTTTTAATCTTAAAAAATGGTTTATACTGATTTTTAATTTTATTGGAAGATATATCTACATCTCAAGCTTTAGTTATGTAAGAAGAACAGGAAAATCTCAGACTTCGAGTTTGGAAGTTCTTGCTCTAGCATATGGTAGCTATGAAACATTGGGGTGGATACTTGGTTTCTCTGAGCTGATTTATTTATGGGAATAATAATATTTGCCTGACCTTAAAGAGTAGTTGAGAGAATCAAATGAGATCACATATGTGGAAGATACTCTGGGAACTGCCCAACGTAATGCAGTGTGATGGCTATGTTAGCCTTGCATATGCCTTCACACTGCACCAATGTGAAGTGTAAGCAACACTTCACCAGCCCATTTGGAAAGGGAGAAGGAGGATGATACATGAAGAAAGGGATGTCATAAAAAAGTTCACATTTCCCATTTTCTCTTAAAAATGATTAAATATTTGCCAACATTAGTCCTGTCTTGGTACATGATGGGAGTCACCTGCAGATGAGTAGAACCTGTCTGCCTTAAATAGATCAAGTGCTCTCAAGTTCACCACTATCTGTGCCACATCACACACCTCTCTGCTTGTCATTTCTGAAGCACCCTGTCTGGCTCCTGCCCCAGGGCCTTTGCTAATCTCTAATCTGGAACCTTATTCCCCCATGTACCTATTGGCTAAATCCCTCGACTCATTCAGGCCTCTGGTCAAAGGCCACCTCATTACAGAGGTTTTCCCTGACCTCCTTCCCTAAAATGATATCTCATTTCATCACTATCCCTTTGTTCTACTTTATTTTTCTTCGATGCACATATGGCCAGGTAGCATTTTATGTTTAGTTACTAAATATGCCACTCTGATGGAACATATGCTTTGCCAGAGCAGGGCCTTTGTTTTGTTCACCATGGTTTTTCTACCACTTACCACAGTGCTTGGCACAGCATAGCACTCAATAAATATGTGTTGAATGAATGTTGCTCATGTCATTTTGCTCAATTTCTGAGCACTGTAAGGGTTAGGGTCAGAAAACATAGGCCTCTGGTATGTTCTGGTTTCTAAAACAAAAAAACAAACTGTAATTTAATTTGAATCATTAAAACTTTATCTGAAGCATTGAATGGACAACATGTATATGTTACACATTATTCCTGAAATATATATAATAATTTAAAAATCTGTATTGCATATGATAATGGTCATGTGAAGCTGACCATCTCAGGGTTTGATTACCCAAACAGTGAATAACGAACTCTGTTTGACCCTGAGTGTTGCAAATTCAAGAGGCTGTGGTGTGCACATGATTTGGGACATACAATTCAATTTGGATCAAGCTGAAATTCTGAGCATTTTGTGGTTACTCCATAACACCTGACAGTTTATTGTGCAGTTTTATTTCAGGTTATATTAAAACCACAAAGTTATGGAGATGTGGGGATGGAAAAGGGGAGGTGGAAAAAAACACATCTCATGACTTTTTGTTTCTGAATTCTCATACTTCCTGCAGAGCTCTGCATTGGAAATAAAATTTGTCATGAGTATTGGGGGAAAGACTCAAAGAAACTTTAGACAGGATAAATGAGAAAGCAATAGGGAAGGGAAATATTGAGTCCAAATAAGTTTTACAACAATGTAAAAATAGTTCCCATAACCCCCCTGTCCTCACTGTGTCCTCAGCAAATGACACAAACATGGAAAGATTTGTGTAATCCAGTGGGTCTTACACTGTTGGGAGGAAACATTGGAGTCAGGGAGTGTTACTGGGAAACCCTGACTGTGAACTTGGCTTTTCACCAGTCTGATCTGTGTGGTACACGTGTGTATGTTTGAACATATGTATATGTGTTTATTTCCCAAACAATGAAGAGGTATTTCATTTTTTCCCCTGACAGATCAGCCTCATTCTCATTTAGTACTACTTACTTGACTTTCTCTTCTTACAATTCAAAGAAAAAAAGCATCAACTTACTGTCCATGATTTCTTCCTCATCTATGACTCAATGGATTCCCAATTATGCTTTTCTCTGTTTTATAATAAATAATTGTGAGATATTCTCATTTATTAAAAAAATGTTTATTAAGGGCCTATTAATTTTGGCACTAGGGATACACAGTGAAACAACAGATAAAGCTTTTAAAATTCCATGGAGAATGCTTACAGATATTGGTTTAAAAGAAATATGTTGATAAAAAAGTAAACAGATGATTTTCCTCTCCTGCAAAAGAAAGACACTTAGTCCTGGTATTCTGTGGAAAACTTTACTCTAAGATGTGTAAGGATGTATGTATGCCAGTGGTTCTCTATCAAAATAACTACAAATTCTAACACCCAAAAAGAATGTCTCAGAAGAAACCAGGACCAGATGTTTCATGACATATGCATAAACAGCACACAGGAACATGCTTATGTATTTTAGTAGCTTTTCTTATTCAGGCTGCGAGGTCTAACCTAGAGATACAGAAAAGGTTATACTAACATTATATAGACAATTCTCAATCTTTCCTGATGCCTAAATAGAAATATAAACACTATTTTTGAGAACAGCTGAGTAGGTGGCCCCCTGTGTATACAGGGTGTCTATTTTTAGTGTTGTTTTAATCATCATATTATTGAGATGACATCATGTATTATGTTAGCTGAACTATGAGGCAGAAAGTGGGTAGGAAGGAGTCACAGCAGTAAGAAAGTTAATGTCATCCAATATCCCCCATGTTTTTTTAAATCAAGATTGCAGAGGCAGTCTCAGTAGCAGGAGTACTTGTTTTTTGAAAGAGATTTCTTTGCTCTTCCATTGGCTCCATAAGTGGGCCTTGTTGGTATATTTCATGAGCGTTGTGAATGTGGAAATTAAAGAATGTGCTGCTAGGTCCTGCTACCCATTCAGAGGGTCAGAAAGGTTCTTGGGAGTAAGGGAGTTAGATAGCCCTGCTGCCTGCTCAACGGAGGCTCCAGATAACTGAGATGCTTGGCAAAGGGGAAGTTCTGATTAACACTGTCAATAGGAAAACTCTTACGTGTTTTCATGCTTGTAGTTGAAAACATTTCCAAGAAGTCTGCTTACCTTATTAGTAAATACTCTTTAGAAGCTATAATGGAATCTTTGCTCAAGTTTGAGCATCTTGTACCATTGAACTTTGTAAATTTCCCACATTTGCACTGTACAGACCATTGCTGTGGTCTAAATATATAGCAAAGGACATTCCATTGCTGTTGGATTTTTTACTAAATCCCTAAGAAAATTTTGTATGCTGCCTTTTTGAGAGCTAATAATTAAGATTCTGGATAGTGTGTGTGCCTGTTGTTCAGACTCTCAGCCACAAGCATTATGATAATAAAAACTCTCAGGGATGTTATTTGCAAAAGTTACATAATTAGTAAGTGACATGGGAATGATTCAAACCCAAAGCCTTGAAGAAAAACAACTCAAAACAATCCCATGTTATACTAGTAAATGAATAAAATGAGGCCCAGAAACTGAGGTGAATCATTCAGGGCCACAGACCAGCTTCACAGCGGGGGCGGGTCAGGACTCTGTCTCCCAGGCTGGTCTTTCCGCCACAAAGTACATCTGCTGTGTGCATAGCCCAGTAGGGTCTCAAGAGCAGACTTGGGACAAGGACAATTTCCCCAATACATCTTCTACAGCATAAACAGAACCTGGGAGCTCTGGGGAAGTTTTTTGTTTGTTTGTTTCTTTTGCTAGGAGCTATCATTTATGTCACCCCCCACAATGCCAGACTGTACCAGATTCTTTACTTATGTGAGCTTCACAACAACCCTGCAAGGTAGTATTATCATTCTGTTCACTTTAAAGATGGGTGAACTGAGTCCCAGCACCATTAAGGAATCTGCCCAAGGTCATAGAGGTAGAAAGAGACTGGGCTGGGATACAAATCTTGGTCAGTGGGACTTGAACTTATCCTCTTTCCACAACAGCGTCTTTTACTGCCGCTCCTGGTGGGGGAGAGGGAAACGGTGCCCTGGGCAAACATCTCCTCCTCCCTAGGCCCAGATATCCCTGCCATGCTTGGCCAGGTGCCTGGCACCTGTGAGCTTGATGGCAGCTGCAGTGAGACTTTGCCAGCATCAAAGGCTGGACGGGGTGGCATGGCAGACCCAACTGTGAGAAGAGTGTTTGGTTTGCTTTAGCTCACCATTGGGTGGAGTCCTCTTTGGGCAGAACACTTAGTGGCTGAATAAACACTCAGAGCATCTTGGAAAGGCTGCATAGGCTGGTGGTTTGACACTGATTTTGGCTGTTGGCAGAGGCGCTGCGGAAAGCCAGCTTTGACCACTAGTGTGCTATTGAGAGACCTTGCTCTCCTAGCTTCTAACTGTCCTAGTTTCATTGGAGGTCAATTGAGGACAAATCCTGCTATTTCTGCTTAGATTCTTTTCTGCAGACTGGCTACAGAGGAAGGAGATGTTTCTAAATGCTGAACAAAATGAAATTAATGCAGCCAGCATGGAAGAGGCTTGCTTCTGAATCTCACACCTGGAAAGGTGATAAAGACACGCATAGGGCTGGGCAACAGATGGAGGAAACTCTCTTTCCCACTATTAGAGGTCTTCAGAGCTGGCCTGTTAGCAGTGCTGTTTCCTATTATCACCTCAAGGACTGGAATAGAAGCTCTGAGGAGCTGATGCTGTGTGGGTCCCATCCCTGGCTCTGACTTGAATCTCAGAAGGCCATGATTGGTGTGACCATGAGACTGAGAAAGTGCAAAAGAGTGGAAGTTAGAATGTGATTGTGAATGCTGCTGTCCTGATGCTGGAGACATGTGGGCAAGGAGAGTGTCCCCATGAAGCCCAAAGGGACCATCACATGGAGGAAGGTGGGAAAGCATTGCTGTGGATGACTCAGACTTAAAGCTACAATATGAACATCAGGGACTTATTCATAGCATTTGCTCATTAATCTATATAATGATCTAATCTCTGCACATGTGAAAATTCACTGGAGATCCCCAAAGTAACTCAGAGAAATGTCTTGGATATATTAAAATCATTCTTTGAGTATATAACATAAATTGTTTTTTGTCCAATTGAACAGGGCATTTGCTCAAGATGGTTGGTGAGATAATAAAGTGACACTGTCTTCAGAGGAGAAATGAGCGAGAGCCAAAGAAGGTAAGACCATCTATAATGAGATTATGGAAATCCATTTCTGCTAAAAATATCCCAAAGAAAGCCATCCCGAGAGCATGAGACCTGCATCACTGACTTTCAAAATGGTCTCTTTTTCTATTCATGTTGATCTCTACCCAAATAAAATAACACACTTGAGTAAATTATTTCTCAGCTGTGTCTCAGAGAGAACACTGCAATTACTGTGGAGCTGACAAATTACTGACAGACATAAGGGACGTGTTCTCTGAGTAGCCTGGAAAGGTGTCTCAACAGTTCAGTGACTTTGTGTGATTAATGAGCGTGTGAGAGTCAATGGGGAGGAGGGAGCTCTGAGTTCAATTTCTTTTCCTTAATGTTAATGAGCAACAAATGGAGCCTATCTTAGATTTAGGAAGTTGAATTAGAGTCTGGATAATTTTAAATAATGATAATGCAGACCTAAATAAGAGTTGTGCCCCCTTCTTAACCTATCTGCCAACATAGACCTTTCTTATTATGTGAATATTTGGTGGGGATAAGTGAAAATAGCATTAAAATAAATGCTGAAGGTATTAAAAATAAGTATAACCCAAGATATTTAAAGGGATAATATCTGGGATTTATACTTATTTTTCAAAGGTTATATCTTATCTTTTAAGGGTTCAGCTTAAATAACCATTCTCCCTTCCAGGAGACCTTCCATGACCTGTCTAAAATGTTAGTCCCTGTTCTTATCTATCTATATAAAAAGCCAGTGACCACAATGGCCATAATAACCATAATGACTGGTCACTATGATGCCCACTGTGGCCAGCCAACCAGCCAATCAGGGGGTGGGGCTAGCCGGCCAACCTCACAGCCCCTCTTCCCTGCTGGCCTGCCCCTGATGGGACTCTCCACCCCAATCAAAAGCAGGGAGGACAGCCAAACGCTCCCTCTCATACCCCCACCCCCAGCCCCACCATAACAGTCCACAGCCGCTTCCCCTGGCCATCCTGTCCCTGGGGGCAGGGCTAGCTGGCCAACCTCCTGCAACCCCTTCCCCCCAGCCAGCATGTCCCAGATGAGCCCCTACAACCCTGATCTGTCCCCAGCCCCGCCCCTAGCCAGCCCTACCCCTGAGCACCCCCATACCCAAATAGGGGGCAGGGCCAGCCTGCCAATCTCCTGCAGCCCCTCCCCCTGCTTGGCTCCACCCCAGATTGACCCCACCATCCCAATCAGGGGCAGGGCCAACTGGCCAACTATCCATGGCTCCTCCCTCAGGCTGCTGACCCCCAATTGGCTCCTAACCCAAATCAGTGTGCTCCCATAGTGGGCATGCTGCTCAGCTGACCAACCCACCCAGCCCAGTGGCAGCCACTCCCTCCCTCAGTAGTCCCACAGGTTCAGTCTCCAGAGAATGGGCCAGGCACTGATAGACCAGCACCACTGGCAGGATACTAACAGGAAGTTGGCCTTGGGCATTGGAGTGGCCTTAAGCTACTTTTATATTATTTCTTCCTTCAGAAGCCAGGTATCTCCTGACAACCAGCATAAATGTCAACAGGATGGATACAGATCCCAGGCTGGCAAGGGCATCCCACCACCTGCCCGGAGTGCTGATCCTGTCCCTGCCCTGATTTTACCTGTGCACAAATTTATGTACCAGACCTCTAGTAATTTTATAATTCTCTAGACTTTTCTTGTCTTTTTAATATATATTTTATTGATTTTTAAAAAGAGGAAGGGAGAGAGATACAGAGTTAGAAACATCAATGAGAGAGGAACATCTATCAGCTGCCTCCTGCACACTCCCCACTGAGGATGAGCCCGCAACCAAGGTACATGCCCTTGATTGGAATCAAACCTGGGACCCTTCAGTTTGCTGATGATGCTCTATCCATTGAGCCAAACTGGTTTGGGCTGGACTTTTCTTTGCAATGTTAATCGCAATCTTAAGTTCTGTAATCACTTCTCTAATTATGTGCTTAACATCTCTCTTGAGACTGTGAAGACAGGGACCATGTCTATTATCATCACCTGTGTATTTTCAGCTCCTATCATTATATCTAACACATATAGGACTTTACTAATATATATAGAATGAATGAGTGAATGTTCCTTCACAACTCTACTAAATTTTGTTGTTGTATCCTCATTTTTACAAATTGAGGTTGTTTGAAACATTCAGAGAGATATTGGTCTGATCAATTCAATGTCTTTCAAAAACTAACCATTTATTTATTTGAGCTACTGAAACTAAGGATACATTTTTTCTGAAATGAATTCTGGATTTCTGAGAATAATGCCTATTTACAGTTATTTTATAGCATCAAGTATGTCAATTATACTGGGTTCATATTTTGGGAAAATTACCATATCAAAATGAGATTCCTCTTTTTTAAAAATGTATCTTTCTTATTGAAAGTATTACAGCTGTCCCTCCCTTTTTTCCCATTGACCCTCTACACCCCACACCAGCTCCTTTCAGGTCTTCACCACTCTATTGTCTATTTCCACGATCTATGCATATATGCATAAAAGTTCCCCAGTTAATCTCTCCTCATTCCTGCCTTTCCTCTAAGATTCATCAGTTTATTCCATGCTTCTATGTCTCTGGATCTGTTTTGTTCATCAGTTTATTTTATTAATTATATTCCACATGAGTGAAATCATGTGATACTTGTTTTTCTCTGACTGATTTATTGTGCTTAATAATACTCTCAAGGTAACATAAGGGTTGGTATATTACTTCTGATTGGCTTCTGAGTTTCTTAGGATATATTTCTAGAAGTGGGATCACTAGGTCAAATTGAAGTTCCATTTTTAATTTTTTGAGGAAACTCCATTCCGTTCTCCACAGTGGCTGCACCAGTCTGCATTCCCACCAGCAGTGCAGGAGGGTTCCCTTTTCTCCTCATCTTTGCCAGCACTTGTCATTTGTTGATTTTTTGATGGTAGCCATTCTGACAGGTATGAAGTAATACCTCATTGTCATTTTAATTCACATCTCTCTGATGATTAATGACTTTGAACATTTTTTTCTTATGTCTTTTGGCCATCTGTATGTCCACTTTGGAAAAGTGTCTATTTAGATCCTTTGCCCATTTTTTAATTGGATTCTTTTAATTGAAATACTCCCTTTGTTAAGTTGTATAAGTTCCTTATGTATTTTGAAAATTAACCTTTTATCAGATGTATCATTGGCAAATACATTCTCCTGTACAGTGGGCTCCCTTTTCATTTTGTTAATGGCTTCTTTTGCTGTGCAGAAGCTTTTTATTTTGAAACCATAGGCAGCAAAATCTCAGACATCTCTCAGCAATGTTTGCCAATAGTAATTTCCTAGGGCAAGGAAAACTAAGGAGAAAATAAACAAATGGGACTGCATCAAAATAAAAAGCTTCTGCACAGCAAAAGAAACCATCAACCAAATGAAAAGGGAGTCCACTGGATGGGAGAATATATTTACCATAAATTCCTTTTCTTTTACTTCTCAACAGTCTCTGTATTTTCTCACAATCAAATTTATGAAAATACTATTTGGGAGGATTATTGGAGTCATGGAAACTAAGGAATAATGTCCATTGAGTCTGTCCTATGGGCCATGACTAAAGAGTTTTTCATGGCATTGACTTCCTATAAGCAAGGCATTGGTTCTCAATGTGGGTACCAGATCTATACTGTGAAAAGCTTTGTTGGAATCTTTCAAAATTTTGCCCCCTGCTTAGTTAGGAGAAACTTCCAGAATAAATGTCAGAGTCATAAGTCAATGAAGGAGAAAGTCATAAAATTGATAAATGGAAAAAAAAATGAATTTTTCCCTTTGCTGTCTTTCAGGTAATTGAAAACAAGGTTTTAAAAGGCAAATTGTTAAAACCAAATTAGGTGCAAACTTTGACCTTCCATATCTGGTTGGAGCCTAAGTCTGTGATTTCTCAAAAGGCATTTCTAACTCCATGGGCAAGGGGAAATGCTTTGGGCTGTACAAAATTCCCTGTTGGAAGCATTTGCTTGCGTGGCCTCACACTGTGCCACTCTGCAGGGTAATAGTCATCCCATGTAGACTCTAGTGAAGTGTTTTTCCTTACCTGAGATGACAGCAACATGTTACTGGGAAAACAAGTTGATATTTTCCACTTCTGTTTATATCTGGTTGACTTTGAAATGTGTTTTTCAGACAGGAGGCTGTTCACTTTACAGTGGTGGAAGTGTGCAGATCCCTTCCACAAGCAATGAAGTGCTTTGTTATTGATATAATGAAGCAAGGTATGTTACAGGGACTAGTCCCTGGATCTAGTTATGGTTTTGACACTATTTTATCTTAGGCTTCCTATTCTCTGAGGTTTAGGTATAACCTTGTTAAGCCTCAATTTACTTATCTGGGAAAATGGGTTAACTGAATAGATCATCTAGTGAGGCCATGATGCTCAAGTGAGTAGATAATCAAATTATTACTAAATATGGCTGAAAATATGAGCTTACCCATGCCAAGATCTGATAATTTTAGCTGGGCCTTCACATACTTGCTCTTATTCTGTATGTACTCTTACTCTATCTGGAGAAGAAATACAAAGAAGGAAAAATACAGGAGCATGAGAATATATGCAATTTGCTTACATTCTCCTTTATAGTCTGCACTAGTATGTTCTAAATAGTAAAGCTTTATACCACTGATACAATTGAAATACTTTTAAGAAGTTTTGCCATTTCATCATTTAAATACATTTCCCTACATTTAAGTTTTTTTTAGCCTGTCTTTTCTTTAGACTTCTAAACATTTATTTCTTTGCACACAACAGTTTCTAAGTTATATTGCCAAATGTACCATGACCAATATGAAAGCAGTAAACAATTTTAAAATGTTTTACAGTTTATTTTGTGCTCAGGACACCTTTTACTCAGAGTGTCCCAAAAAATCAATATTTCTTTTTAAAATTTGAAAACAGTAGGCAAACATGAATGCTATATTGATGAAGGAGGAGGACAGATATTCAGCCACTAGTATCTCTCACATTGGAAATATACATTTTATTATTTGAAACAATTTGCATTTCTTTAAAAACCAAAACTCAAACTTGTTTGATGCCCAAGATTGTGTTTCTAAAGATTCAGAACTTGATCTTGCTTAGTTGATTTACAATTTAAAGAGAGGGAAAGAATCTGTTATGTCTACAGAGGAGGGGTGTGCAGGTCCCTCCTTCCATACACCAAGCTTAGAAGGCTGCTTCACAGACATCAGAGAGGGCCATACTGGTGCCACTCTTATTGGTGGCTTGCTCCTCCAAGGGCTTTTTTTTTTTTTTTAAATATATATATGTGTGAGTATATATATATATATATATATATATATATATATATATATATTATTGATTTTTTTACAGAGAGGAAGGGAGAGAGACAGAGAGCTAGAAACGTCGATGAGAGAGAAACATCGACCAGCTGCCTCCTGCACATCCCCCACCGGGGATGTGCCTGCAACCAATGTACATGCCCTTGACCGGAATCAAACCTGGGACCCTTCAGTCCCCAGACCGTTGCTCTACTGCTGAGCCTAAGGGCTTTTAAGACTATCATTCCTCAATTACAAGTGGTCCTATTAATAAATGTATCTCTTGTTTCTACTTCATATAGTAACAGCATGCTCTACCAGGTCAGTCTTAAGCTGCCAAGGGAGAGAGAATAACATTTTTTGCATGAAAAAGAGGACTTTTACTACTTTACCTACAGAACCTTCTCATCCTCTATAATGGTAGTAGTGTGTAGAAGCCAGGGTGAAGATGATAAAGTTCACATTGCAAGAATGCAAAGATTATAGCCTAATGAATGAAGAAGAGAGAAACCAAGATGGCAGCATAGGTAAACACCTAAACTGCTGCCTTGCACAACAATTTCAAAACTACAACTAAAAGAGAAAACAGACACCATCTAGAACCACAGGAAAGCTGGCTGAGTGGAAATTCTACAACTAGAAGGAAAGGGAAAAAGCACATTGAGACTCAGAGGAGCTGCAAAAGGCTGTGGTATGGAGATGCGTGTGCGCAGAGAGGACTGGCGGCTGAGTGCGTGGCTGGCTTTCTCAAGCGGGAGGGAGACGGAAGCTCCCGACTGCACTGAACTCCAGTTCTGTGCGAGATCCTGGGGGCCCCCAGGCTCATTAAAGGGGGATTTGGACTGTCTGGCAGTGGGTGAAACTCGAGGGTGGCTTTCTCTCAGAGGTGCTTGCAGCAATTACCAAGGGACACTGAGAGACAGGGGCCTCATAGGGCAGGGCTGATGGGAAGCCAAGGCTGTCTGCTCTACCCTGAGACTCTGCCCCATCCAAACTGAGCACAGAGGCTTTTGAAATTTTGCAAGTCTTATCTCATAAGAGTGTTTTCAGCACAGAAATTCTCCCAGCATAGACACAGCTGATCCTCACAGCCAACTGGCCAGGAGGTCAATTCCTCCCAGTGATGCCAACAACAAGCAAGACTTAATTACAACAGGGCTATACACACAGTCCACAAAGGGGTGCAATAAGAGTGTCAGGTAACTGGGGAGGCTGAGCCACTGGGCCCTATGGGACACCTTGTATACAAAGCTACTCTACCAACTCAGGGAAGCAGCGAAAATGCAGAGACAAAGAAACAGATCACAAATAAAAGAAATGGAAGAAAGCAAACAACTGGGAATAGATTTCAAAACTACAGTTATAAGGTTTTTCAAGAATTTCCTAGAAAAGGGTGATAAATTTATCCAGACCCTCAAGTATATGAAATTAAACATACACTGACTTAAATAAATAAAATGTTATACAGAGACCTAACAGCAAGCTAGAGAACCACAAGAATCAAGTCAAAGATTTGAAATACAAAGAAGCAAAAAACACTCAACCAGAATAGCAAAAAGAGAAAAGAATTAAAAAACTTGAAGATAGTGTAAGAAGCCTCTGGGACAATTTAAAGTGTACCAACATCTGAATTATGGGATGCCAGAGGAGAGAGAAAGCAAGATTCTGAAAACCTATTTGAAGAAATAATGCTGAAAACTTCCCCCACCTGGTGAAAGAAATAGACTTACAGAATCCCAAACAAAAGAAATCCAAAGAAGACCACACCAAGACACATCATAATTAAAATGCCGAAAGCAAAAGACAAAGAGAGAATATTAAAAACAGCAAGAGAAAAACAGTTAGTTACCTACAAGGGAGCACCCATATGATTTTCAGCTGATTTCTCAACAGAAATTATGCAGGCCAGATGAGAGTGGTAAGAAATATTCTAAGTGATGAATAGCAAGAACCTACAACCAAGATTACTCTATTCTGCCTATTCAAAATTGAAAGGCAGACAAAGAGCTTCACAGATAAGAAAAAGCTAAAGAAGTTCGCCAACACCAAATTAGTATTATATGAAAGTCCTGAAAGGTATTCTTTAAGAAGAGAAAGAAGAAGAAAAGGGTAAATATAAAATTTATGAACAACAAATACATATCTATCAACAAGTGAATCTAAAATTCAAGTGAATAAAAAATCTGATGAACAGAATAAACTGGTGAATATAATTGAATCAGGGACATAGAAAGATAGTAGACTGACAATTCTTGTGGGGGGGAGGGATGTGGGGTGTGCGGGGAGAGACTGGACAAAAAGCATACACCTATGGATGAGGACAGTGGGGGTGAGGTAAAGGCAGAGGGTGGGGTGGGAACCAGGTGGAGGAGAGCTATAGGGGTAAAAAAAAGAGGAACAATTGTAAAAATCTGAACAATAAAGATTTATTAAATTTTAAAAAAAGAATGAAGGAGAAGACATGGTTGGAAGATGTGTTGTTCTATGTTTATTGTACTAAATTCTGAACAGTAAATCTAACATATCCAGAACACAAACAATTGTCTAAATTTGTGTATATACTCTGGGGAAAAATTGTATTTGTGGTCATAATCCATGAACCAGATAATGAAACAACCTTGGAGAGAGTCACTGGAAGCCAATATTCAGATGGTTATGATGCAATCAGAGTTAAATAAATGTAAGAATAGGTCTATAATCCCAATACAAACAGGTTCTAATGAGCCATGGTCATGTGAGTAATAATAATGTGGCTGCTTTTTGTCTCATGGTGAAAGATATGAAATTAGCCAGTAAGGGAATAATTGACAATAGAGAACCTAAAGAGAGAGTTCCTGGACTTCAAGAGGAAGAGGTGGTGCCTGGATACCATATGCTTTCATTGGATCAAAAAGTCCATGAGTAATATTTTACTCTAAATCTTTATTGATAAATCATTTTATCGCACATGGACCTATGATTTTGTAATTTTTTAAAATTGAGGTTAGATTTATATAACACAAAAATAAGCATTTTAAACTAGGCAATTCAGCGGCATATGGTCCCTTACAGAGAGCAAAAGCTGAAATTAGACTTTCACAATGTATGTAACCATCATTTCTATCTAATTCCAAAATATGTTTGTCACACCAAAAGGAAACCCTGTACAAAATAGTCATGAGGATGTAAACTATAGCATAAGGAATGTAGTAAAAAAAGAATCTATACTAATAAAAGGGTAATATGCTAATTAGACCAGGTTGACCAGACATCTCCCAGACATTTGACTTCCTTTCGGACACCTAGGGGGCAATAGGCCAGCAGAGGGTGAAGTTAGGGGGGAACCAGGCTGGCAGGGTGGCAGATAGGGAGCAATCAGGCTGGCAAGCAGGGGAGCAGTTAGTGGGCGACCAAGCATGCAGGGAGGTAGTTAGGGGGGACCAGGACAGTAGGGGGCCAGTTAGGGAGCAAACAGGTCGGCAGGCGACCAGTTAAGGGGTGACCACACTGGTAGGGGACCAGTTAGGGAGTGACCAGGCCGGCAAGCAGAGGCAATTAGGGGCAATCAGGCAGGCAGCTGAGTGGTTAAGGCAATCCAGCAGGCAGGCAGGCAAGCAGTTAGGAGCCAGCGGTCCTGGATTGTGAGAGGGATGTCCGACTGCCAGTTTAGGCCCCATGCCTGCAGGATCAAGCCTAAATGGGCAGTTGGACATTCCCTGAGAGGTCCCAGATTTCAGAGGGTGCAGGCCAGGCAGAGGGACACCAACCCCCCTCCAGGCACGAATTTCATGCACCTGGCCTCTAATATTATAATAACTATGTATGGTCCCAGATGGGTACTGGAAGTTTTGGGGGAAATCACTTTGTAAATTATATTATTGTCTAACCACTATGCTGTACACCTGAAACTAATACAAAATTATATTTTTAAAAAGGAAACCTGTTCCCACTAAGCAGTCTTTCCCTATTCTTCTCTTTCCTCAGCTTCTGGAAACCATTAATCTGCTTTCTATCTCTGGATTTCCCTATTCTTCAATATTTCATATAAATAGAATCATATGATATGTAGTCTTTTGTGTCTGGTTCCTTTCACATAGCGTATTTTGAGGTTCATGCATGTTGTAGCATGAATCAGCACTTCATTAGTTTTTATAGCTGAATATTTTATTTTATGAATATAGCACACTTTGTTAATCCCATTCATCAGTTGATAGACATTTGGATTTGGGTCGTTTCCACATTTTTGGCTATTGCAAGTAGTGCTGCTATGAACATTTTTGTATAAATTTTTGTTTGAAAACAAGTATTCTTTTGGGTACATGCCTATGAGTGGAATTGCTGGGTCATATGGTAACTCCATTTTGAATCATTTGAGGCAAGTTTTCCAAAGCAGCTGTGCCATTTTAAATTTACTCCAGCAGTGTATAAGGGTTCCAGTTTTTTTTTTTATATCCTCATAACACTTGTTATTTTCCATTATCTTTTATTATAGCCATCCTAGTGGGTATGAAGTGTTTTTTAATCAAATTATTTATTTAGACATGGGTCCAGTAAAAAAAAAATATTTGTCCAATGTTGCACATACTCTATGAGCAGCTCAAAACATTTTAGAAAACCAGTTAAGGAAAACACTTTCCTTCCTTCATGCCTTGAGATTCTTAGCATGAGAATAATTCCTATGTCGGATAACATAGTAGGGGTATCACACAGATGTGGCCATATTTAGAAAGTGTATTTTGGAACACCTAATAGCTTGTTAGAAATGCAGAATATCAGGCCCACACCCTAGACCTCATGAATGAATCAGAATTCGCATTTCAGGGAGGTTATTCCTATGCACATTTATGATTGAGGTGTATTGAGGGCTTACTGTTTTACCAAGGAGGGAGAGATTAAGTCCAAACCAGAAAAACATTTACAGGTGCAACTAAAAGTTCAAGCTTAATAAGATACAGGTGCAGTGTGCAACACTAGCACAGAGGTTCTCAAACTAGGCTGCCACAGGGGATCTCCAAGAGTTTTAAAATATTTGAATGCCTGCATTCCACCTCTGGGGAGATTATGCTTTAATGGAGCTGACCAGCAGGGGTTTTTAAAACTCTGTGGGTGATTCTAATGCACAGTTTTGAGAACTATCTGTGTGAATAGCATTATCTGAGCTAATCTAGAAAGAATTTATAGAGATGGTAATTCTCAACACAGTAACTTGAAAATGGGAGGGAGCAAGAGTTTGTTGTGAAGGCAGAGGGGCAGGGGAAGAGCCATCTTTGCTAGAATAGGGCAGAGGGTGAAGTTGGATTTATATTGAGAATTCACTTGTGGATGACCTTGAAGGCTTTAACTAGAATTTTAATATGATGCAGAAGGCATTTGGGGACTCTTGTAGAATTATTAGAAGTGGGACAGGTGATTTTCATTGCTGTTGGAGGAGTGAATGCTGAGGACAGGGCAGTTGTTACAATACAAGGCTTTGCCAATAAGGTTGAAAAGAAAGGGGCAGGCCAAAACCAGTTTGGCTCAGTGGATAGAGCATCAGCCTGTGGTCTGAAAGGACCAGGTTTTGATTCTGGTCAATGGCAGGTACCTTGGTTGCAGGCACATCCCCAGTAGGAGGTGTGCAGGAGGCAGCTGATTGATGATTCTCTCTCATCGATGTTTCTAACTCTCTATCCCTCTCCTTTCCTCTCTCTGTAAAAAAAAATCAATAATATATATATATATATATATATATATATATATATATATATATATATATATTTATTTATTTAAAAAAGAAAGAAAGAGAAGAAAAGAAAAGAAAAGAAAAGAAAAGAAAAGAAAAGAAAAGAAAAGAAAAGAAAAGAAAAAAGAAAAGAAAAGAAAAAAGAAAAGAAAGGGGTAGGAGATAGGGAGAAATAATGTTCCCTGGAAGTTTAGGTATGCAATTATGACTTTAGTAGTTCTCTACTTAGAGTTTCTGCTAATTGAAGACAAGATTGAGTATTTTAAGAATCCACAAAAAGGCATTCTGAGTGCATGGTTGCCTAAGGAAACTTTCTATGCCTATAAAATGTGTATGTATACTGATAAATAATTATTCTTTAGTCTTTAAATTCAACAGTTCATGCCCACATCTTCCTTCATTTGGATTTTTATTTATTTAACAAATATTGACTAAGCCTGTGCTTAGGCTGTTACGCAAGAGATTCAAGAACCAGAAGTATGTTTGGACTAGATCAGTAATTCTCAACAGTGGCAGTACCCACTGTAGTGGGTTTTGGAAATTTTGGGAGTGTTTTTAGTTGTAGCAATTGGGGTAAACTAGTAGCTACTAGTGGAGGATGGAGATGGTAAGTGGCCTGCTATCTCTAGGACAGTCCTTCACAATGCAGAATGATCTCATACCCACACAGCCTCCTATTGGCTTGGACATTCTTTTGGGTGGAAACCCTGTTCATAATTATCCAAGCTTAGAATCTAACTCAAATATATGTAATTATCTAAACTTAGAACCTAGACTCAACTATATGTACAAACACATACACACATATACACACACAAATGCTTCTTCATAGTTTTAATAAATAGAAGGCTTTCTAAGAATGGTTAGCTATGCATATTGAAGGAAAATAGTGCTTTATTTTATTCAGCACTTTACCAAGAATCGTTCAGGATTTGGAAAGTGGCATCACCAATGGTAATTCTGAATCTGGTGTCTGACTCTTCACCAGTCTGATTTTTTAACTGCCACATTTGCAACAATTTTACATACAAGTGTACTGAAGGGTAATTTTTGAAAATGCTTGTAATTTTGCCTATCATTCAGCTATAAAATAAGCCTGTGTAATGATTAGTGTTATGTGTAGGCTTGGTTGAGAAAAGAGATGCTCAGATAGCTGGTAAACATTATTTCTGGGTGTGGCTTTGAGAAAACAGTAACTTTTGAGTTGGTAAACTGAGTAAAGAAGATTAGCCTCACAATGTGGGAGGGTATCATCCAATCCATTGAGTGCCTGAATAGAACAAAAAGTTGGAAAAAGGGCAAATTCTCTCTGCTGATGCTGAAACATCCTCATTCTCCTGTGATTGGACATTGGCACTCCTGGTTCTTAAGCATGTGGACATTATTGGCCCAATTCTCAGACCTTTTTATTTGGACTGAGTTATACCACCGGCCTTCTTGGTTTTCCAGCTTGCAGACAACAGTTCATGGGACTTCTCACTTTCCATAACTGTATGAGCCAATTCCTATAATAAACTCCTCTCATATATCTCTATATATCCAATCGATTCTGTTTCTCTGGAGAACCTGACAACACAGACTGTGTCAAAGAAATTTAATTAACTCATCAGTTAAATTTACAAATAACAAATAGATATAAAACTCATCATTACCTATGGGGAAATAATCAATTATACTCTACTAGACATTTTTTGCCTTCCTATAGATAAAAGTCATTGCAGTATTGCCTCTTTTTTTTTTATTGATTAAGGTATTACATATCTGTCCTTATCCCCCCAGTACCTCCCATCCCACTCCCATTCATGGCCTTATCCCCCCGTGTGATTATGTGCATTGGTTAGACTTATATGCATGCATACAAGTCCTTTGGTTGACCTCTGCACTTACTCCCACTCTCTCTGACATTCCCTCTGAGGTTTGAGCATCTGATCGATGCTTCTCTGACTCTGGATCTGTTTTTGTTCATCAGTTTATGTTGTTCATTATAATATGCATATGAGTGATATCATATGATATTTATCTTTCTCTGAATGCCTTATATCACTTAGCATAATGCTCTCCAACTCCATCCATGCTGTTGCAAATGGTAGGAGTTCCTTCCTTTTTACAGCAGCATCATTTTCCATTGTGTAGATATTCCACAGTTTTTTAATCCACTTATCTGCTGATGGGCAATTGAGCTGTTTCCAAATCCTCTCTATTGTAAACTGTGCTGCTACGAACATAGGGGTGCATATATCATTTCTGATTGGTGTTTCTAGTTTCTTGGGATATATGCATAAAAGTAGGATCACTGGGTCAAATGGGAATTCCATTTTTAGATTTTTGAGGAAACTCAATACTGTTTTTCACAGTGGGTGCACCACTCTGCATTCCCACCAGTACAAGGGCTCCTTTTTCTCTGCTTTCATGCCAGCGCTTGTCAGTTGTTGATTTGTTGATAATAGCCATTCTGACAGTTGTGAGATGGTACCTCATTTTCATTTTGATTTGCATCTCTTAGATGATTAGTGACTTTGAGCATGTTTTTATATGTCTCTTGGCCTTCCTTATGTCCTCTTTCAAAAGTATCTATTTAGGTCCACTGCCCATTTTTTGATTGGGTTGTTTATCTTCCTTTTGTTAAGTTGTATGAGTTCCCTATAAATGTTGGAGATTAAACCATTATCGGATGTAACATTGGCAAATAAGTTCTCCCATGCAGTGGGCTTTCTTATTGTTTTGCTGATGGTTTCTTTTGCTGTGCAGAAGCTTTTTATTTTGATGTAGTCCCATTTATTTATTTTCGCTTCAGTTTCCATTGCCCTAGGGGCTTTGTCTGTGAAAATATTGCTTTGAAATATGTCTGAAATTTTGCTGCCTGTGGATTCTTCTAATATTTTTTATGGTTTCCCACCTTACGTTTAAGTCCATTATCCATTTTGAGTTTATTTTTGTGTATGGTGTTAGTTGGTGATCTAGTTCCATTTTTTTTGCCTGTATCTGTCCAATTTTCTCAACACCATTTATTGAAGAAATTGTCTTGTATGCTTTTGCCTCCTTTGTCAAATATTAACTGAGCATAGTAGTTTGGGTCAATTTCTAGGTTCTCTTTTCTATTGCATTGGTCAATATATCTGTTCTTATGCCAGTACCAAGCAGTTTTGAGAACAGTGGCTTTGTAATACAGCTTGATATCTGGTATTGAGATCCTTCCTACTTTTTTCTTCTTTCTCAGAATTGCTGCAGCTATTCAGGGTCTTTTTTTATTTTAGAGGAATTTTTGGAGAGTTTGTACTAGGTCTGTGAAATGTGCCATTGCTATTTCAATGGGGAGTGCATTGAATCTATAGATTGCTTTGTGTAGTATGGACATTTTAATGATGTTGATTCTGCCAATCCATGAATATGGTATGCTCTTCTATCTATTTTTAACTTCCTCTCTCTTTTTTCAATGTCCTGTAGTTTTCTGGGTAGAGGCCTTCTACCTCCTTAGTTAAGTTTATTCCTAGGTATCTTAATTTTTTTGATGCAATGATAAATGGGATTGTTTCTTTAATCTCTCTTTCTGTAAGTTGACTATTGGTGTATAAAAATGCCATAGATTTCTTGGCATTAACTTTGTATCCTGCTACATTGCCAAGTTCATTTATTAAGTCTAATAATTTTTTTGATGGAGTCTTTAGAGTTTTCTATGTACAGTATCATGTCACCTGTGAATAATGACAATTTTACTTCTTCTTTTCCAATTTGGATGCCACTTATTTCTTATTCTTGGCTTATTGCTATGGCTAGCATTTCCAGTATATGTTGAACAGGAGTGGTGAAAGTGGGCATCCCTGACTTGATCCTGTTCTTAGGCGAAATGGTTTTCATTTTTTTTCCCATTGAGTATGATGTTGGCTGAAGGTTTGTCATATAAGGCTTTTATTACAGTATGTTGAGGTATGATCCCTCTATTCCCACTTTGCTGAGTATTTTTTATCAGAAAAAGGTGCTGGACTTTTCAAATGCCTTTTTTTTGCATCAATTAATATGATTATGTGATTTTTTTCTCTGAATTTGTTTACGTGATGTATCATGTTTATTCATTTGCGGATATTGTACCAGCCTTGCATTCCTGAAATAAATTCTACTTGGTCATGATGTATGACCTTTCTAATGTAATGTTGGATCCAGTTTGCTAGAATTTTGTTGAGAATTTTAGCATCTATATTCATCAGGGATATTGGCCTAAATTCTATTTCTTTGTGGTGTCTTTATCTGGTTAGGGTAATGCTGGCTTTATAGTAACAGCTTGGAAGTGTGCCTTCCTCTTGAATTTTTTGGAAAAGTCTGAGAAAGATTGGTTTTAGTTTTCCTTTGAATGTTTGGTAAAACTCCTCTATGAAGCTATCTTGTCCAGGTCTTTTGTTGGCTGGAAGATTTTTTTTTACCGTTTCAATTTCATCAGTGGTTATTGGGTTATTTGGGCTTTTTGAATCTTCCTGATTGATTTTTGGAAGCTTGTATTTTTGGATTCAGTCCCTTGCTTTGCATCATGTTGTATATTTCATTCCATTCCCTTCTGACCTGATGTCTTTCTGTTGAGAAATTAGTTGATATTCTAATGTGAGATCCCTTGTAGGTAATTTTCTGTCTCTCTCTCTGGCACCCTTTAAGATTCTTACTTTGCCATTGGTGTTTGCCAATTTAATTATGATGTGTCTTGGTGTTGGTCTTTTTGGGTTCATCTTGTTTGGGACTCTATGTGTTTCTTGGACCTGTGTGGGGGTTTTTCTTGCCAATATCAGGAAAGTGTTCTGTCATTTCTTCAAACAGTTTTTCTATCCTTGTTCAGTTACTTCTCCTTCTGGTATCCTTATTATGTGAATCTTGATTCATTTTGTGTTGTCCCAAAGCTCCTTTAGGCTCTCCTCTTGCTTTTTAAGTTTTTTTTCCAGTTGTTGCTGTGTTTGTGTGTTTTTCCTACCTTGTCTTCTAATTCACTGATGTGGTCCTCAGCCTCTTCTAGTCTATTGTTTAAGCCTTCCACTGTGTTCCTTATTGAAGCTATGTCATTCTTCATGTCCTCTTGGTTCCTTTTCATGTTGGTGACATTCTCATTGAGCTCCTTATAATTCTCATTGAGTTGTATGTTTTTGTCATCCAACTATTTGAGCATCCTTATAAGCATTATTCTGAATTCTTTCCATGACATGTTGCTTGCCTCCATTTCATTTAATTCCCTTTCTGATGATTCCTCTTTTTCTTTCCTTTGGGATTCTTTTCTTGTCTCCCCATTTTCTGCTGTAACATTTTAATTGTTTCTGTTTCTTAGATCAAACTGCTTTGCTACCCAAGTTCTTTTGGGGATAATGCTAGAGGTGTAGTCTCTCAGGTCTCCTGGGCTTGGTGATCTAGCGGAGCTCCCTACTTGAGCTATTTGGGATCATTTGAAGTAGTTGGATCTTGAATGTTAATTGCTTATTCGTGGATGAATTCTCGTCTCACATTGGAAACGTGACTCACCCCCAGCTTCGTTGTGCAAGCTGTTTTCGATGTGATTGTGGTTCCAGCTCTTGTGGAAAAGGTTGTCTGAGGTCTCACTGGTATGTGTTCACTATGGGTTCTCAGAATCCATGGCCTGGGAGGAGTGAGTCTCAGGGCCTGAGGCTCAAGTACTGTAGTTTTGATTGATGTGGTCTGACTCTTTCTAGATTAGCATAACTCTGAAACTCACTACAAGGGGCCTGGATCCCGTGACAGTGGGGGGTGGGTGTCTAATAATCTGTGCTTTAGGCAGTAGGACTCTGGCCACAGTGATTTCCCTCTCTGAATCACGAGGGGTTCAGGATCCAGCAGCTGTGTATGTGTGAATCTCAGGGTCTGTGGTTAAAACAATATGACCTTGTCAAGGAAGGCAAATCCTCAATAATTCACCAAGCTGCCAAGAGGTAGGTAGCTGGGAGAGGGATGTCATGGATCCTACTGAGGGAGCCATATGTCCTTGGTTGAGAAGCACACACCCAGTGGCAGCACAGTGGGGTCCAGGAGCTGTCTGGAAGGGGTGTGTGCTTGTGGGGCCCACACTCTGGATTGGAGCAATTGTGATGTTCCACCAGCCCCATGGAGGGAGAACTCCCAGTTTCTGTTTTGAGGATGTGTATTCTTGGTTGGATACACATGCCCAATGGCTGCTTACAGAACCGCCCTGGAGCCATCTGCTGGGGCAGTGGGCTTAGGGGGCCCTTGTGCCAGGGTGGCACTACCAGAGGGACTGGATTCCAGCAGTCAGGTTGTGCCTTGTGGCAGTTCAGAAAAGCACTGGGGTCTGCCTGTCAGGGCAGTGGGCTCAGGGAGTTTGTGCACTGGATCAGTGTGACTGCAGTGACTGGAGGTCAGCAGCTGAGGAAGGGGAAGTATATGTTTCTGCTCTGGGGCCTTGCACTCTTGGTTGGATTTGTGCACACCCAGCGGTGGCTCACAGAGGCTCTTGGGAGCCATTTGCCAGGGTGGCGCACTCAGTGTGGTCCTCGCATTGAAGCTACATGACTGACGTGTCTGTGGGCAGGCAGCGAGAAAGGGGGGATGTCCGAATTTTTATTGCCAGGGCTGTGCATCCAACGAGGGTTCACAGAGTGTCCAAGAGCTGTCTTTGTGGAAGTTGGCTCAGGCTGCCTGCCCACTTAAAAAGCATGACTGTGGTGTCCTGAGGTCAGCAGCTGTGAAGTTGGAAGACTGAGTTTTTGTTGCTGCACCCTTGGTTGAATTTGCATGCACCCAGTGGTGGCTTGCAGAGGTACCCCATGGCCAATTGCCAGGGTGGTGCACGCAGAGAAGCCCTTGAACTGAAGCCATATGACTTAAGTGTCTGTGGGCAGGCAACTGGGGATGGGGGAAGTTCGAATTTCTATTGCCGGGGGCCTTGTACCCTTGGTTGGATTCACATGAGCCCCATGGCAGCGTGCTCACACACTCAGAGGGGCCCCTAGCACTGAAGGTGAGTGACCGAGTTGTCTGTGAGCAGGTATCCAGGAAGGGGGAATTCAGAATTCCTACTACAAGGGCAGTGACCCTTGTTTGGATAGGAATGGGCCCAGCGGCCTTTGGGGTGGTGGGCTCAGGAGGCCTGCATGCTTGATAAATAGGACTGTGGCACTGGAATGTGCAACCGTGGCATCAGGATTGCAGCCACTGGGGAGGGTCAGCGCACTTACTGCTGCTGTAGCGGTGCACCCTTTGAGGTGGAGGTCCTAGGGTCTGCGGGTCTGTGGGTAGGGCAGCAGGATTTTGGCTGTAGTGGCTGCCTGGTCACAGGCAATGTCCAAGGTCTGTCTGAGTGGTGGTGTTGATGAGTTCCTAGAAGAGGCTGCTGTCCCCTTCAAGTATGGCGTGGGCTCCATGCCCAAGCCCAGCTACCCAGGGAGTGCCGCAGTGGTGGTAGATGCTCCGTGTCCAGGAGAGCCTGGTCCGCCAGCCCCTGATACTCCTGCTGGATTTTACTGTCCCTCACTCACATGCACACATACCACACACATCCATACACTCTCCTTTCACCCATCACTCATTCAAACCCTCTTCCTCACCTCTATCCTGCTTGCCACCATATTCCCTCTCCCCAGTACTGCCTTTTTTGTAAAAATGTAGTTTTTAGTTCAAAGGCAATAAGTAATAGGTAGAGATAGCTCAGAAAAATGTGCCAGATAGGACATTCAGTAATCTATACATTTTTTTCCCATTTCAAGACCTCCATTTTTTTCTGCTATGGTATCTAACTTTATGTCTTTTAGAGAAGTCATCCTTGAAAATTTATATAGAAAAATGCATGCCTTTTCAATTTATAAATTAGTTTTATTTTATTTTTATGTTATAATTATATAAAGATATTGATTGTTTTAAAATTATGAGTGCAAGTAAATTATGTTTATGTGTTTCACTTTAGAATCCTATATAATAAAAGCCTAATATGCAAATCAACTGAATGGCAGGACAACCAGTCACTATGATGTGCACTGACCACCAGGGGGAAGACTCTCAAGGCAGGAGCTGCCCCCAGATCATAGGCCCCAGGCCTGCCAAGGTGGGTGCCAGCAGGTTCCTGCCGTGATCGCCTCGCCAGTCACCCCACAGAGGGAGGCAACTGGCAGCGGTGGTGGTGTGATTGGGGGGTAGAGCTAGTAGGCGAACAGGCTGATGCTGTCCCCTTCCCCTCCCCCAATCACCTCACCAGTCGCCTTCCACTAAGGGAGGCAACCAGTGGCAGCGGTGGGGGGTAGGGCCATCTAGGAGGCAATGCCAGGCTGGTCAAGGTAGGTGCCAGAGGGAACCCCCCAGTTGCCCTGCCAGTCACTTTACAGATCAGCCCTGATCACCTGCCAGGCCTAGGGACCCTACCTATGCATGAATTTTGTGCACTGGGTCTCTAGTGTTAAATGAGATCTTAAGAAACATCCATTATAAAAAGCATTGGGTGTAATAGAGTTGAGAATCACTAAATTTAATAATCTTTAAGGCTATTCTAACACTGTAATCCTGATATTCTTCTTAGTCTAGAGTGGGGATTAAGAACTTGGGCTCTTAGAACCAAAAGTCATTGGTTCAAATCTAGGCTGCCCCACTTTCTAGTGTTATGACCTCAGGGAGGTTTGTTTTAACATTTAAAGGCTTCATTTCCTCATCTGTAATACGGAATAATAGCAGTGGTTGTGAGGATTAAGTGAGTTGATCCACCTGTATATCTTAGAAGCATGCCTAGAATATAGTGAGGACTCAAGGGAGGACTCATTTGCTTCCCCATCTCTTGGAAAGTTCTATCTGGATGGTGATCATAATGGTCCCAGCAATCTCAGGATTCTTTATCCGATCCTGCATGCATTAGGCTTCTTTTCTATGAGCTCATCAAGTCCAGAAATCTGATACAACCAGCCAACGAAGGTCTCTAATTGCCTCCATTTGGTTCCGCCTCCCTGTGAACTTGAGCTAACACCAGACAGTTCTTTAATTGGCCAAGCCTGGCTCCATGGCTATCCATGTGGATGGGGGTTGAGAGGGTCACCAACACTTGGCCCACATGGTGTAGGTTCCCCACAAAAGGTAGGGGTTCTGTTTCTAGAAGAGGGGCATACAGGCCTTTGTATGAACCTGAGAGGTTGAAGAACACAGAGCTCTTTATGTAAAGTTTGGGTCATGAGTGTTACCCCGGCCTCTACCCCTGACCAACTACCAATCTATTTTCAATGAGAAACTGGAGTGATGCTTCCAAAACATAGGTCCAATTGTGACTCGGCTGCTGAAACTACTCCAGAGGTTTCACATCTGCTGTGGTCTGAATGCATTCCCCAAAAATTCAAGCTGAAATCCTAATTCACAAGGTATTAGGAGGTGGGACCTTTGGGAGATGATTAAGTCTTAAGGATAGAGCTTTCATAAATGGGATTAGTACTCTTATAAAAGAGGCTTGAGAGAGCTCCCTTGCTCCTTCTGCTATGTGAGGTTATAATGAGAAGTCCTCACCTGAATGAGAGTCCTCACTTGACGATGCAGCACTCTGATCTTGAACTTCCAGCATACAGAACTGTGAGAAATAATTTTCTGTGGTTTATATTTTTGTTATAATAACCCAAATAGACTCAGAATAAAGACCAAAAATAAACTTACCATTGTTCTTTATCAGACCCTCTGTGCAAGTTCCCAGCCCCATTGCACTCTAACTCCATCTCCTCCTGCCTCATCTCCACTCCCTTTCCTTCTGCCACACTAGTCTCTTGGCTGCATCTTGAAAACTCAAGCAGTTACTTCAGGGACTTCACACCTATTGTCCTTTGCCTGGAACTCTCTCTGATTTGTTCCCATATCTTATTTCCTCACTTTTCAGGTCTCTTGTTGAAGGTCATCTTAACAGAGGATCTTTCCTAATCACTTGATAAAAAGCAGCGACACCAGACCTTCCTTGATGCTCAACTCATCAGCATCATTATTATTCTTCATGGAACTATTTCCCTGCTGGGGCCTGAAGCTGCGGGGATCTCCCTTTTCCACGTCCCGCACGGAAAGAGAGATGAACAAACCGGTTCTAAGTGAAGAGGCCAGGGATTGAGAAATATTAGAAATAAAGAAAGAAGACACAGAGATAGATTTTAAGCTGGGAGCTGAGAGGGCCGCAGACCTCCTCTGCTGGAGAGACTGACTGACGACCTCCTAAACCACACAGCACATCTATTTATTCTCCAATCCAACAAGGAGGTTTCATAGGAAAACAAGGAGCCTGGGAGGGCCCAGGTCCCACCCACTCCTTCCTCCTGGACAAACACAAGCCAAGAACTAAGAACATCTCCGCACTCCCAGGGCGGGAGTGCAACTGACATAACTCTGCCAATATCCTGGGCCCAGTTAGCAACAATCTAAAGAATATCCAGGTGTCTTCCCATTTGGCCCTCTACATTTCCCCACCTGATACTTTATATCTTTATTTGTTATTTGTCTCCTCCAACCAGAATGTTTGGTCCCTTAGGAGCTGGGACCTTGTTTTTTAACTGTTGTAGTCTCAGTTCCTAGAAGTTCTGGAATGTACTAGATGCATGTTATGGTGAGAATTGTGTCCCCTCAGTAGCTGTAATGTGGTCTAATCTGAAGACAGAATCTTTTGAAATGACTAAGTTAAGATGAGATCATTAGGGTGGGCCCTAATCCAATATGGCTCTGTATGTATAAAAAAGAGAAGCTACCCTAGCTGATTTGGCTCAATGGATAGAGCAGCAGCCTGCGGACTAAAGGGTCCTGGTTTCAATTCTGGTCAAGGGCGCATGCCTGGGTTGCTGGCTCAATCCCCAGTGTAGGGCAACTGATCAGTGATTCTCTCTCATCTCTGATGTTTCTACCTCTCTCTTCCTCTCCCTTCCTCTCGGAAATCAATAAAAAGTTTTTAAATATTCATTAAAAAGAGGAAGCTGACTTGAAGAGAAACATGGAGAAGACAAACCATGCCAAGGAGTACCTGAGGCTAACAGAAGCGAGGAGCAAAGCCTGGAACCGATCTTTCCCTGGGACCTTCAGAGAGAGCCTGGTCTTGCTGACATCTGAATTTCAGACTTCTAGCCTCCAGATCTACGAGAGAATTAATTTGTGTTGTTTTTAGCTACCAGGTTAGTGATACTTTGTCACAGAAGTTTTAGTAAACTAATAGAGTGCACAATAAATGCTTGTTTAGCAATGAATGAATGGCAGCATCAGAAGTGGCTGGTAGGCCACCATTCATGGAGAGTCTGCGAAAAGTGTCTACCTCTTCCACTTACTTTGTAAAAGCTGTAACTATCATTTAGGGAGTAGAAAAGTTCATTTCAGATTAGTAAACAAACTCTTCTTAGAAAATAAACTTACTTCTGTTTAGATCATTCAATTGCGAAAATGTAACAAGAGTGTGGCCAGGAAGGTACTGAGGTGAAGTCAATAAAATAATAGTAACTAACACTTATAGAAAGTTTACTATATGCCAGACATTATTCTAGCAGTTTACACATATCAACTCATTTAATTCTCTTAACAGCCCTCTGAAATAGGCACTTGTCTTATCCCCAGGCTCCAGATGAGAAACTGAGGTACAGCGAGGTTAAGTGACTTGCCTAAGGTTAGACAGCAATTAAGTAATAGAGCTGGAATTTCAATTTAGGCATCCTGGCTCTATAGCTTAAAACACTCTTAATCTACGTAATGAGATTAGAATCTATCAAATTTTTGTAGTTAGACCAAGAGGGAGGAGATGAGGAGTTCGGGCATTGGTAAAGAAGATGTACTCAGGTACAAGAAAGAGGGCCAAGGAAAGACACGGAACATGATCTGGGAACGGGTGATGTTCACTTCAGCAGTGAGAATGCCCACAGTGATTTTAGGTACAAGATGTCAAATTTTAAATTGTTTTCTGTGCTGTTTTGCATTGTAATTGCCTGCCTGACCTTAGAAATCCCAGCCTTCAATAAAAGCCTGCTGCTTTGGGGACATAAATGGAATGGAGAGGATACCCTGTATAGGGTCATGTAGTGCAGAAAAGGATCAGCCCACTCCAGAGATAAGAAAAAGACAAGAGCCTGGATGGCATGCTTGGTGGTGGAGTATAGACCCATGAACCAGGAGGTCATGGTTCAATTCCAGGTCAGGGCACATGCCTGGATTGTGGGCTCAGTCCCCAGTTGGGAGGGATGCAAGAGTCAGCTGATTGATGATTCTCACTCATCATTGATGTTTTTTTTCTCTCTCTCTCCCTTTCCCTTCCTTGCTCTGAAGTCAATTCAAAAAGATTTTTAAAAAATTATTTTAAAGAACTAGACAAGGAGGATTTAGAATCAAAAGTGGCACTAAGAACCCAAGTTCCCCCACTCTTTAAACTCTAGAGATATTGCAGCGTATGTAGGGTTTCTCATGTCAATTTACTTAATAACAAGCAGGGTGCATATAAACTATGGGAACACTTAGGAACCCTGAAAAGAAGGCAAGCATCTGTAGCTACGTGGAAAGGACAAAGCAAAACTTTCCTTCTGACAAAGGACACACCTTTGTTCCATAAACTGGGTTTTGATAGGAAATATAGGAGACGAGCAAAAAACAGAGACTCAGGAAAGAAGCAGTGAGTCAGAAATGCAGGTGAAGGAGGGTAGAAAGAGAATACATCTGGTATCAGGTTGTAACTTTATTGTTGTTAGTATTTTATGATTTAAAAATCTATCTCATTCTTTGGGTTTTATTATTTATTTTAGATGCTTTCTAAAAGTAGGAAAATAAGCTGAGTTCTTCATGTGTAAGTGTCAGCAGAGCCCGATGCTGTTTTGTTTCCACACAGTGTGTCTAGTTTTTAGTTGCATGACCTAGTTCTACTTTCAGCCACCAAGCACTTCTTCAGCCAGCTCTCCTCCAATGTGCATCAGCAGCTATCCCTAAGACCCTAGTGCCCTCTGGGATTCCGAGCAGGAATTTTCTTACTTATATCCTCCCTTTATGTAAGTGCTGGCAACAAGGTTATAACAAGGAACATATTACATAACCATTTGCTCCATCTCTATCTACTTCTGCAATCTTTATTTCAGTAAATAAAACCCAGAGTCCAAGTCCTGTTTTTCCCAGAATAATTTTGGCTCTCACACAAGAGTGTGTTTCTAAAATATAAAATCAGGGGCTGTTAGGGTGCCCTCAGAACACAGACCAGCATGAGTAGAAACAAACATTTTCTTTATGAAACCTTTCATCTCTCTTCTTCCACAGACAAACCAAATGAAAAGTCCGGAATGCTGCATTTTCCTTCATGCAGACCTCAGGCTCTCTGACATCTGGAAAAAGTGGTTTGCTATTTGGACCTTCCAGCAAAATTCTCTCTCAATTGGATTCACATAAGACCATAGTGCTCACTTATAGTTTGGACGAGAGCGACACCTCTCCTTTTACTTGGCAATGCTAGAAGCTATTTGGATAAAAATAAAAGCCCTTGAAAAAACATTAGGGAAATTGCCATACCCCTTCTATAAAGGTGTGAGAGACTGTTGCTCAGTCTCCTTACAGAGCTGGGAACGTCTCTTAGCGCCACGGATCATCTCAGCCTGAACAGGGATCTGAACTCCTGAATTTAAGAGTCAACATCTTACAGATTTAGTCCTAGGGTGCAGAGCAGTGGAGACACAGAGAAGCCAGGTCTGCAGAGGAGGATAACCTGGGATAAAGACCCTTCTTGTTGGTTTTTAAAGGCCTGGGTGATGCAGACCAATTGTTTTTCCCACTCATAATCCCAAGGCATCGGCCAGCACCTCCCTTCCCTTAGCCATGAAAATGTTTTCCAAGAAAGAGGATTTTGTGGCTCAGAGTGGGTGCTTGGCAAGAGAATGGGGATGAGAATGGGAGAGAACAGGATAGCAAAACCATTGAGATGAAAAATGAACATGACTTGTTGAAGGCGATCCACCTCTAGCCTGGCCGATACTCCCTGAGATAGCTTTTCCAGCTTCCTGGACAAACCGGTTTCAAATGAGGCAAATTAGCAGGGTGCCATCACTTTCTTTGAGAAACTATCAACAGATTAATAGATCTTCCCAATATAGAAATTCCCTTCAAACTGAGTCAATGTTTTCCATCACATCAGTGGACTTATGTTTCCCGTGGAGCAGCCTAAGCCTTTGTGTGCGGCCTCTGAAGGCTCCTTCCATGTCAACCACTCTCATACTTCCTTGTAACTATGTGGGTGCTTGGCCAGGTTACACAGCTTTAAACCTTTTGGGTAAATCCTTTCAACTCATGATGATTTTCATGCTGCGCTTCAAATTTCTTGGTGTATCATTGTCTTCTTGTGCTTTGGATGTGGGGACAAAATTAGGGGCACATACGCCGATGAGAAGAAAGGGGACAGGTCATGTGTGATTCTCCCAAAAGGGGAAGGGGTGTAAAGAAATACAAGTTGCCTTGTGTAATATGAACAAAATTTAATGTAGGAAGAACAAGAGTTTGCATTTCTTGAAACTAAAGTGTTACCACAGTTTGCATCATAGCGCACAGTCTGCATGGGCCACGCATGAGGTCACCGCTCCACATCCTGTTGCTCGGAGCCTCATTTGCTCTCATCAACAGACTTGTCTTCTGCTCTTGATTTTTTTTTTCATCAAACCTCAGGCATTTTGTACTATTTTTCTCCCATATGTGCTTAAATCTTTTTTTTTTTTTTTTTTTTTTTTTTTTTAATTCATGCGTGTCTTCTGGTTTTATAGAAAGGTCTCGAGAAAAACCTGAAAACCATTAGGACTTCGAAAGGCTGCTTGATTAAGATGCCACCCTCCCCCATAACTTTAAAAGAAAAGCTCTTCAAAGCCCCACACCTATGAAGAACATATTTTTCAGCTCCCTGTGGTTACTTTAATGTCTGGCCTATCTTTCACATCCTGTGTGTGGAGAACAGGGGATATCTCCGGAGATAAAAAGTTTGATCCACCATTTTCAGCCCATGCCGATTCCCACAGAGCTGACCCCGATTCATATTGTTAGCACAAAATGCTTGCCTTCTTTCTCTCACACCCCTTGAGCAAAGCACGACCCATTTTTTTTTTTTTTTTTTTTTTTTTTTTTTAATGCTTCCTACCCATTTTCTCCCAGTTCCTAGACACAAAAGTTGCCCCTGTGTCACGGAACTCAGTGCTGACCAGTTATCTCCTGTTGTTTTGCCCTCTATCTGCTCTTCAGTGCTGATGGCCCGAGCATGAGGCTTGCCTGGGCCCTGTTCTTGAGAGGGTTCCTTTGGGCTCTCCTCTTCCAACACCCATCCCAGGGGACAGAGTCCATGTGAACACTCAAAGCCTGCACTCTCTCTCCCAGATTGCCCCTGGGTAGCTGGAACCCAGGACCCTAGATGGCTACCCAAACAGCCCAACCCCTCTTCCAGAGACTGTAGGCAATCTGGTGCCTGGCACTGAGATGTGGCTGACGAGGGCTGTGTGGGCAGTGAGGGCACAGCTTGGATGTGGGCTGTTTGTGATATTGGACAGAACCAGGGGAGGGAAGGGCAGTAAAATGGCTCACAATCGGGAAGCTGGGAGACAGGTCCCAGCTTTCCCTAAGCTGACCTCATGAGCGGAGCAGACCTCTGAGTCTGTGAATTTTACACATGTACTGGACCTCCTAGTGTATTTATCAAGGAAGAATTGTAAACACATTTAACAATTTGTTATCTTACTTGTACAATCTTTAAATATCTAGACCTACACTAGTCAGGCCTTCCTTTATATTTTTTATCCTAGGCCTACCAGAATGCAACTCAGGAGCAGGCCTGCTCTCTGCCCCTTAGAGCAGTCTCATTTTGTTGCTCAGAGTGAAAACTATCAGAGAGGGGTGCTTTCTGTTGAATGCAAGGAGAGGTTAAAGACTCCATCTCTCAGCCCAGCCTAAGAGTTCCCTAAAGCTTTTCCAGCTGAGGTTTTCCCCTCATGGAATGTGGTTCTTTCCCCAGAAGAAAGAAGCTGTGACAGTTTCAGAATCTGCCAGCCTCGGGAGTGGCATTAGCACACACTCTGCTCGTGGCACATCAATGACCTTGCAAAGCTGCCTGGGCAGTGGGCCTGCTCTATTTTATTGCAATCATCACTCAAACCAAACTCAACCTGTCACCTTACACCAGTGCTGGTCTGCAGGAACAAGCCTTCCTTTCTGCTTTGGTACAGACATTAGTGCTGTTTGATTTCCAAAGCACTGGTCCTCTGAAATTGAAGTCACTCGCATCATTTGAGGAAAGGGTTAAATAGCACTGTTCTTTTTCTTAAGTGAGTAAAAAAAGAAACAATTTGAAATAGTGATTTTTTTAAACCCCAAATAATATTATTAAACATTTTCATGCTGATGAAATAAACTTTTCAAAGTAATATGGAAAAAGTGATTTCATTTAAACACCTTTAGCCAAAAAAACATATGCTGCTGGTTAAGCAGCGCAGGAGTGGAGACTCACAGGCTTGCCTGAACATCGTGAGGTCTGTGGTTCGGCCACTGGCCCCACCATTGACTCAGGACTGGCTGGTGTGGAACTCAGCAGGCAGGGTCCTGTGTCCTGGTTGGTAGGTCCCAAGGGCGCAGGCAGGTTTTTGGCGGGTAGGGAAGTGACTGATTGTAGGCATGTGAACGACCGTGCAAATGCCTCTAAATTGTGCTGCAGGCTCTCAAGGCTTTCGGTGACCATAGTGCGGACTATTTTATGACTAATGCATACATTTCTCTGTCCAGGTCACTCACAGATTCAAGATCATAAGTAGCTGCCAAAGAAAAGTACCCTGCTCTCTTCTCTCTAGTTGCTTCATTTTATGGTGTCAGGAAATCTGATCATAAGTAAGTAGTATGCCCTCCCACAACCTTAGCATTAGCTATACTCCTCTGCGAATAAACAAGAGAAAGAAAAACTACAAAGTCCTTCCAGCAACACTCAATAGGCCCATGTGAGAAAAAGTTATGCGTTCTGCTCTGGGTAGTGTGGCTCAGTTGGTTGGAGTGTCACCCCATTCACCAGAACATTGTGGGTTTGATTCCCAGTTAGGGCACATACCAAGGTTGTGGGTTCGATCTCTGGTTAGCTTATAGGAGACAACCAATTGATAATTGTCTCTCACATCAATGTTTTTCTCTGTCTTACTCTCCTTTCCTCTCTCTCTAAAACCAATAAAAACATATCCTCAGGTGAGGATTTAAAAAAAAGTTATGAATTCGTTTCACAATTATTTATTTTGAGCCCATTATATGCTAGCCAGTCAGGGCAAGAGGCAAGGGTCAGATGGGTAGACTAAACTGAGATAAATGAAATGCTGGCCTCTTGCCCTGTCTTATAGTATATTCACTCATGGAATAACTGGCTTGGTGAAAGCTACTTATCTCCTTGTGCTTCCATCTTCAACAACACTTTCATGCAATACAAGAGTGCTCAATGACTGCTGCACACAATGGCTGTAAACTATGGCAATAGCTCAACAGCCTCTACAATAATTGATTTTAACAAAAACATAGAGCTCTTACCACGCACTATTCTAAGCACTTGACAAATACTCATTTGACCTTAATCCTGTGGGGCAGGTACTATTATTCTTTCTATTTTTTGTTGTTATTTTTCCATTGAATTTTAGAAAGAGTGAAAGGGAGGAGGAGAGACACAGAGAGAAAAACATTGATGTGAGAGAGACACATAAACTGGTTGCCTCCTACATGCCCTCCAACTGGAGCCAGGGATTGATCCTGCAACCTGTGACCCTTCAGTCTGCAGGCTGATGCTGGAAACCTCCTAGGGCTATTTTCCCTATCTGACATGTGGATAAACCATGTGTGAGATACAGAATTGTTAAGTAATTTGCTCAAAGTCATATAGCTAAGAAGTGATAGAGCTGGGATTTGACCAGTACTGGTGGATTGCCCAGGAGGTGGAACTTTCAATGCTAAAACTGGGACAGTCCCAGGATGAACAGAGATTGTTGTTGATTATCTAGAAGTCCAGCTTCAAAGTCTGTCTCAGTTGTTAGAGCTCAATACTTCTTCCTTACTTCTTCTGGAGCCTTGGCTAAAGGTCAGCTTACTTCAAAGCCTCCCATATGCTTCCTGTTCCTGGTGGAGGGAAACATGACTGAGAGATGAATGGCCTACTAGGGTTCTGGGAAGTGAGAGACCTTGAGTATTTTAGTACTGATACTGAATCCATCAGTCTTTCCAATATCAGTGGGTCTAGACACCTACTGTGTACTTGAACCTGAGAAAAATATGTGTTGTCCTATGTTGCTTCTCTCAATCATAAAACTTATGAATACTGAATAATGACTGAAAATATAAATCCAATTGGTAGGTGTTAATTTTGATGAATTTCAAGTTATAATTTCAAATATAAAGTACTTGAGACCAGAAGGTGAGTTTTTCAAGAGTGATAACTAGCTTTGGCTGCCATAGAAATTAGTATAGATCAGGTGGCTTAAATAACAAACATATATTTTTTATAGTTCTGAAAACGGAGAGGTCCAAGATCAAGGTACCAAGAGATATGGCGTCTCTTCTTGGTTTGCAGATGGCTGTCTTGTTGTGTTCTCACATGGCAGAAAACAAGGAGAGGAAACAAGCTTTCTTACGTTTCTTAATCTCATCATGAGGAGTCCACCCTCGTGACCTCATCTAAAGGCCCCTCTCCACACACCATCATACTGAGGACTAGAGTTCCAACGTATCATTTGTGAGGGGACATCAACTTTCAGTCCACAGCACCTTTCTTCCCAGCCAGTGCTCATGAGAAATCTGGAGGGGAGGACATTCTCTGACCAGACAGTTTGTTCATAGTGGACAGACATGAGCCCCTGTGGTCTTCCGCTCTTTATGATGGAGGAGTTCTCCTCCACCTTCAACCAGGACACAGAACCTTCCTCTGCAGGCTTCCTAATGCTGTATCATGAGACATGTCTAGAAGACTCAGAACCAAGAAGAATCTCAAATGTCCGAAGAATTGTGTTGAAAAAAGAATCATCATCTGGTCATAACTTCCACACATGTTCTCAATAAAGAACCACCTACTTGTCATTTTCAAATTTTCCTCTGTGCCATAACACTCAGGCTCATGCAGTTTTATCACTTACTGTTGTGTGGTTCTAGCTGAACCTTAGTTACCTCATCTCTGCAATAGGGATATTAATGCTTACCTCCAGTGACTGGCTATAATCAGGGCAATGCACCAGGCTTAGTGTCTCAACTAGACTTGGAACTTAATGCATGGTGCATGAGGAATTTACAATGATAAAGCCTGGGCATTCACTGATAATCCACACACATGCTTTGTTTAGCAATTAAAGTGAAAATGTTATTTTATTTACTCTGAATAGGTAATACTGTATACTTACATAAGACAGATATGCAAGCATATACAGTGAAAAGTCTCCCTCTACCCACATAGTTCCTAGGCCCCTCCCAGTTTTTCTTTTCAGCCACAAATGTAGCCTTTTCAGAGCCATCTTTGGCTTGCATAAGCAAAGGCATACATTCTCTTACTCTTTCTCTGAACTTTTGTCCACAAATTGTTATGCCGTTTTTAAAATTAGTTACCCAGCCGGGACTGGTTTGGCTCAATGGATAGAGCGTCGGCTTGGGGACTGAAGAGTCCCGGGTTGGATTCCGGTCAAGGGCATGTACCTTGGTTGAGGGCATATCCCCAGTAGGGGGTGTGCAAGAGGCAGCTGATCGATGACTCTCTCTCATCGATGTTTCTAATTCTCTATCTCTCTCCCTTCCTCTCTGTACAAAATCAATAAAATATATTAAAAATAAAATAAAAAAAAAATAAAATTAGTTACCCTGGATATTGTAAGTGTGGTAACTGTCTCTTCGTTTATTTACAGAGCTGTGGTATTCCATTGTATAGATGAACATGCCTGCAATTACCTATCTGTAATACCTAATTTAGAAAAGCTCTGAAACTGAAAGTTTTCTGAAGTTGTGGAAAACTCACTTGGTGGCAAAACACACATTGTATTTCTCCCACTTAGTATGAATGCTCATTGTTCCTCTGCAGAAATATTAATGGATTTGATTATTGAGTGTTGTCTCAGAATCCTTTGTAACATAAAAAAAAAAGTTAGCTTTCTAATTTTCAAGAAACACTGACATGCAAACACCATCAAATCACAGCGTTTCAGATAAAGAACTGTAGAGCTGTATCATAATTTGCTTAACTGGGTCCCTTTTGACCACCATTTCCATTTTTTAAACACTTTTTTGCTATTACAGTACTGTAGTAAATAATTTTTTATGTACGTTATTTCATTGTGTAAAATAACCTGCATGGGATAAATACCTACAATTGTGATTTCATCACAAACTGATTTTATGATGAAATGCATCAGCAATTTTGACAGATTTGGCTAAATTGTCCTCCATAGCAGCTGTATTGTTCTTCATCCATATCAGCCTATTTTTCCATCTTCACCCAACATAAATTTTTCTTTTTCATTTTTTCTATCTGGCTGACAGTATCTTTTCATATTAAATATGAAGATCCAAAATTTAGTCCCTTTTCTCTGACCAGTCCATCTATTCTGCTCATTTTTAAAAATTGGATTTTTGGAGATTTTCTTATTAATTTGTTATAACTCTTCATATATAAAGGAAAGGAAACCTTCCTGATGTAATTGGCAAAATTATTTTTAGATTGTGTTTTGTCTTTTGACTTTACTTTCAGTGGCTTCTGCTGTTAGGTTTGTTTATTTGTATACTAATTCATATATAACCTCTCTCCATAAACAACTTTTCTTCAGGCTATGTACTTTTATTCTGTATTTTGTCCAATATATCCCAAATTTTTTATAAGAAGGTAAAATAGAAAAGGATGCAGGATAAATAGTTATTCATACATGTCAGATCACAGGAATCAGGAAATTGATAGAAAACATTGAATTTAACTCAGTACTTAAATGAAGGGTTTAATTTTACATTTTTATATCTACTATAACAATAACAACTTCCTCAATGAATAGCAAAAAAAAGAATATATTTCATTTTTAAAACAAATATTCCTTTGTCTCAGTCAGAAAGCACACCTGTGTGAACACCCCATAACCATGTCTATCATCTGGCCCCTGCTTTTCCTTCTGAAAGCACATTTTGCTCTTGTTATGCATGTGTGTGTGTGTTTTGTTTTCCAAAATGTTGTTACTGTCCTTACTTGCATTTTGCAAAAGTTATTAAAGAGCAAATTTGATTTGCTATCCATGCAAATTGTAAATATATCAGGCATTAAAGAGTATTTATCTTATTTCCAAAGAAGACACAAGTATTTGAAATAAATAGTTCCAAGATGAGTGACACTTTTATTGAAATCACCAAAATAACTTTAAAATTTTCAAATCAAAATATAAAAGTTAACATGTGTTTAACCATCTGATATTTTAGCAATATTGTTACATATACTGTAGCAAGGACATACAGCTGAACTTTTAGAGATAATAGACCCAAAGTTAGCCCACACAGGTGCCTCATTTACTGGGGCTCCACTTATTGTCTACTCATCATGTGTTTGCACTCACAGGGGCTTTGGGCTCAGATAGCCATCTCCTCCTTCACTTTAAGACTGTGGTTAATTTTCATGGAAGAGGCCCACGGGAAGAGGCCAGAGAAGGGGCTCCTGCAGAAGTCAGGCCTCTGTTTGTTCACATGGCAGGTGTGGGGAGGGTGGCAGGCAGGCCAGGCCCCGGGGCTTCCCCCAATCAATTATCCCACCTGGGCCACTGGGTGTGCCCTCAGGGCTGCTGCACACAAGTGCAGCCTTTCTCTGTGGCATCCTAAACAGGCAGAGGGGCCAGAGTTCACTGAGAGCAAGGCTTTTATTACTCGGCTGTTAAAAATTTAGTCCAGAAGTTAAATTGGGGGAAGGGTCCCAAGTGGCAAAAATCCAAATAGTCTTTTTCCTTTCCACTCTCCCTTCTCCAGACAGCTGTTCTGACAGCACCTTTGGTTTCCTGCCTTGAGTCTCCCCACTCCATTTGTGAGGAGGTCACTATTATTTTTTTCTCCCTCCTATGAAACTCCTGCTTACCTTCCAGCCTTTTGAGAAAGCGCTTAATATTTTCAGCAGTGAAAACCTGTCTTTGTAGGCCTCAGAAATACAACTTTCTTTAGGAAGAAATACAGTAAGACCATAGTCTATTCAGAAGCTGACAGCCTTTTGATGTCAGAGGAGAAAGGGGTAAGAAACAATGTGATATATTTGGAGAACCAATTAATCTCTGGAAAAAAAAAGATTAATTACACTCTTTCACAGGGTGAAACACTGCATAGGATGGAGAAGGGTGAGAGAAGAATTAGAGATGCAGTTTACACTTCAGCTTACCATCTAGTTGAAAAGGTAAAATAATGGCAGAATAAAAACAGGAAACAATGAATCAGGTAGCTCATGGTTTAAAATAGCACTGCCAGTGAATAGTTGTGTGACCTTGACAAATTGCTTAACCTCTCTGAGCTTCTATTTCCTCATTTGCCCTAAAGATTAAATGGGATAATATATTTAAAGTACATATCCCTGGGCTAGGCCTTTACCTTGCTTTAGTGAATGTGAATGCCCTTTAGTATAAACTGAATTTATGATGAAAGAGTAAAATTGACAATAGTACTTTCAGGAGTTCAGAAAATTGCAAGGCCCCATAGATAGGTTGATCAGAGAGAAGTCCCCATGAAGGAAGAAAGATTTGGCCTAAGCCTTGAAAGAAATGAAAAACTTACAAATGTGGAGGGATGTGGAATAAGTATTTTAGCTTGAGTGGAGGTGGGGAGGGTACACATGGGTAGGGCATTATATGGGCTCTCCATTCTATGTGAGCAAGAAGAGATCCACTATTACTATATATATAAAAGCCCAACTGACCCGAACAACTAGAATGACCAGTCACTATGATACACACTGACCACCAGTGGGCAGATGCTCAATGCAGGAGCTGCCCCCTGGTGGTCAGTGCACTCCCATAGCCAATCTTCTGTGGCCAACCAACCTCTCCTGGACCCTCCCCATGGCCAGCCAACCTCCCACGGATCCTCTCTCCTACTGGCAGGCCCCGGCAGCAGCTGGCAATCACACAAAGGCCCTGGACAGCAGCCAGAGGACACTGATCAGCCCTGATCACCTGCCAGGCCTAAGAATCTACCCATGCATGAATTTTGTGCATAGGGCCTCTAGTAATTTATATATTGGGGATGGAATCTTACAAATAAGATTTTGTTTGAAGTAACAAATTGAAAATCAATGGCTCAGTGAAAGACAGTTGTTGGTGAGACAAAACAGTGTCTGAAAAGATAATTTATGTTCTCTAATATTTATCTGAGGAGTCATTCAGTGAACATTTACAGAGCACCCTTTGTGCTCTAGGTAAGCGAGATCATATAAAGATAACTGATATGCCAATGATTTGTGGTCCCAGTTTCTGCTCACAAGGCAAGCAGAGCAGGACAAACAGCCCACATGACTTCTGTAATAGCACCATGAGCTAAGGGCTATTGGAGCCATCACATTTGATGGAGTAGAAAGGAGATGTCCAGATTGAAGGGTCTGGAAAGACTTTATAGTTAGGAGACACGACAGGTGTGCTGTGTGCTGAACCACGATTGCTTCCTCTTTATGTTTCAGGATAGCGAGGGTTGCCTTGGTCTCTACAAAGGCATACTTTAGGATGGTGCCTCTGTAAAAGAGACAAGATGGGAGATGTGCAGGAGGAAGAATGGAGAGGCTAAACTCAGGCCCTGGGACTGCAAATGTGAGCAGGGGAGCAATAGCTGTGCTCAGAGTCTACACTTGCAAAGGCAGAAGTACATCTGAGCCCAGACTGAACTTGGGGTAGGAAGGCAGGGCAGGGCCCTTCAGGAAAACTTGAGTTAGTGGTATTTTCTAGATTCACTCCGACAGCCTTTTTTGCTTCTGCCTTCCCCTTTCTAATGACCATTTCTTAAGTAACTGTGTGGTCATAGAAACATCTGAGTGCAGGATCAGAGAGTCTAGTGAATAAGTGATGGGGTTCAACAATGGGAATAATTTTTTTTCATTTTCATGTAGCTACAGAAGGGCATGTCTCATGTGTCTTTGGAGTCCAGGGTGCCTTGTGGAGAATGAACATATAATTAACATTTGTTCTGTGGAATGAAATGAAGCCTAAGGGGGCATAGCTTCATAATTAAATTTACAGATGAAACCTGATAGCGATAGAATCTGGGAACACCAATGACAATTGAGAAACTGCCCCAAAGGGATGGAGGGGAAAGGGACAAGCTGTATGGGCAGGAAATAACAACTTGAGATTTGATCTCGAACAATGGAAGGGCAATTCACCTAGGGTGACATAAGTGAAAACACAGATATTCAGCCTAGAAAAAGCACATTGAAATCTAAAATGTTGACAAGAGTTTGAAGAGGCCAAGTAGCAAACTGGGTTGCAGATTACATCAGGATAAGGATGCAAAAACTGAACTACAGTGAGGTGTATGCAAGGCTTGTAGTTCTGCTTGGCTCCACCATGGACTGCTGCTGGCAATGGAAAGGCTAGCTATCATAAAATAAGAACAAGGGGCTCTGAAGATCAGTGTCCTCCTTCACAAACGCACAGTGGGAGGCAGGAAAGAACTAATGTCTGGGAGGACATTGGTTGGTGAGGGCACAGATGTGATAGAGATTACATCTCACTTTGCTTGATTTAAAAGATGTTTTTCGGATGAGATGGGGTTGGAAGGATTTAGAGAGGAAGCTGGGGAGCTGATACAGGTGAAGAGGAAGTTGGTCAGGAAAGGTATTTAGCGCAGAATGTGGCACCTGGTGATGCCCAATCTGAGTTACTGACTGGATTAAATGCAACCACCCCTCCTCCAGGTGGTAAATAATACTGAGGATTCTCCACTGGAGGCGTGGTCTCACTAGTGATCCTGGGGTTCTCCAGGTGGCCTCAAGCTGATATATGGTTTTTTTCATGGTTTCACAATGTCTAAGTCTTTTGCTTTTGGCATGATTTGCTTTTAGGGTTGTGTGTCTTTTTATCAAATCTCATAAAAGTAGCTTCATTTTATAGTAAGCATGAGTATGGAGATTAAATAGGGTCTCTGGGCTCATTTAAATTGCCACAGGTCAAAACTATCTGAGAACCAACACTTTAACAAGTGCCAGTGACCTAGTTTAGCGGTTTTTTTGGTATTTGTCATCCTTCCAGCTGTGCAGACACAAAAGGATTCTTTTATTTCTAACCCCTCCTTTTGCCATTTATGTTCGTTCAGTCCAATGGATTCTACCTCCTTAATACCTCTGCTGCTCCTTCTCTCCATCCTTACAGCACTGGTTTGCTTCATCTGAGGTAATGCAGTGACTTCCACCCTGCTCTTCCAGCTGTCCCCACCATTGTGAATCTGAGCCCCTTCCTTTCTCAGCAATCATCAGCAACTCCTCACTGCCTCTTGTAGGTATTTGTAAATCCTGGCCTGCTGTCCAAGGACCCCATCGCTTGCCCCTCCTACCTCTGCAGCTTTCTCAGTTAGCACCTGAGCTGGCTTCTCCTTCCGCACGTCCTCGGCTTTCCTCACAGATGTGATTCCTCCACACTTTCTTCTCCACAACAGGTCTTCCCCATCCTGTTTCTCCCCTCCCTTCCCAGGTCCTCTGGTCTAAGACCGATGAGTCTTGCAAGGCACAGCTTAAAAGCTCAAGCTTTCCTCAGTTCCTCCACTTCAGGTTCTCTCCCTTTACTCTGAGCTCTCATGACACTTGCACATCATCCGACCATCTCATGGGAGACAGATGAACCAGCGTCACGTATACCAATACAGTGTTAAGAGCCATGCTTTCGAATTCAAAGCCGGGCTCTGTCATTTATAAGTTGTGTAACCTCTCTGAGCCTAAGTTTCCCTGTTTCTGAAATTCATGTATGTGATATGCTTAGCAAGGTGGCTGTGAATATCAGTTATAATGCTCTAAAACACCTGGTACACAGTGAGGGATCAATAAATGATAACTGTTATTATTACGCACTAAATAACCTAAAAATAAACCATTTATATGTGTTATATTAATATATGCCATATCTTTATCTGAAGCCTTATTCTGGCAGTTTCTCTGAGGTAGAGCTCTTGACTAACTCATCTCTGTACCTTCTCTAACACCTAGCATGTCACCTTCCATCAACTGCATTCTCAAAGGGTGCTTGTTGATGGACAGCATCAGTGAACAAGTAAACAGAAAAATAATCAATGGCGTCACATGGAATGCTCTCTTGAGGCAATCATCTTGTCATATCACTCAGCCTGACCTTTGCAGTTAAATTAAAGAGACTGTGAATTTTAGGTATTTACAGGTGTGCCGGTGAAAGCACAGGCACACTGATAGGTTGTAACCTTAGTGGTTGCCTGGTTGAGTTATACAGTGAACTAATTCACTTCCATGCCTTACTTCCTCCCTTTATTCGACTAATCTGAATTCACCCAGCAGCCAACACTTGTAACAGAGCCCTGGAAGTGCAGGCCAGTTTCCTCCTTTGGATCCCCTGAGAGATTTACTACCAGAGCCATTATTAACTTGGCTGGAAACAATTTAGCATCTGGCTCCCAAGACGTAGAAATGTGTAGAATAGAGAAAGTACATCCAATCCTGTCATTTAAACAATATTCTGGCTTTGAAAGCAAGGAATCTAAACACTTTTCCATGAAAATGTGAATGTCATTTTTCTTGAAAGAGCCCAATGTTTTTAGTCTTTTGATAACAGAGATTGGGTCTAAAAGGGAGAGGTCATTGCAGAGATTAAGGTCCATCTAAAAGACTCTGAGGGAGCCTTGACTGGTTTGACTCAGTGGATAGAGCATCAACCTGCAGATGGAAGCATCCCAGGTTTGATTTTAGTCAAGGGCATGTACCTTGGTTGTGAGCACATCCCCAGTGTGGGGTGTGCAGGAGGTGGCTGATTGATGTTTCTAACTCTCTATCCCTCTTCCTTCCTCTCTGTAAAAAAATCAATAAAATATATTTTTTAAAAATAATTATAAAAGACTTTGATGGAGGTTTCCTTTCTGAAGTAGGATTTCCCCACCTCCTCCTCACCTTCTCATTTGCCATCATGTCCTCAGAACTTAGTTCTGTTTTCTTGCCTAGGCCATGCATGCCCAGGGTGACTGCTCTGGCCCATCCTCTGGGATCTGGGTTATACATAGCCCTTTTCATTTATCTCTCCTCACTTTCACCCTCATCTAGCTCAAGGTGCCACTGGTTACCTGGTGTGAAACCTTTGTGCTTTTTGTGAGAATGTTTATAATTCCAAAGAGAGCTTCTAATGGTGGAAATATTTGGCCTCCATCTGACCTACACAAATGAAGTGTTTGCTCTGGAGACCAGAGATGCTTTTACATATCCATCATCTTCTTTCAAGAAATCTTTCCCTAGACTTCCAGGAAAGAGTTAAACACAGAAACTAAACTGAGCGATCTTACTTGAAAATTAATATGGGTCATTTTCATAAAAGTGATACCACACTTACCTAAACAGGATGGGACAAAAAAAAGGGTTTATAGCTATGAGTACAAGAAACAGATTTTTTTCCTTGTATTATTATTTATTAACTAAAGGCCTAATGCATGAAATTCTTGCAAGGGGCTCCCCCTCGCAGCCAGAGCTGCTTGCCTTGGCCCTCATAGCCCCAGCTCATCCAGAAGGTTGTCTGGAAGGATGTCCTGTTCAATTAGCATATTAGACTTCTATTATTATAGATTATTATATTATTTTCCATGCAAACAATGGTAAACCTACTTTTGTCCTGCCCTGTGTATCATCCTGAAGCAATAATCTGCTTTCAGGAAAAATTACTTCCTACTGGTTTGGAAGCACAATTTGAAGATTTTAAACCTTGGATTAAAAGAATTAAGGCCTGAACTCACTTTCTTCATTCAAGTTGAAGCTTTTCTGAGTTTATCCAAAGCATTTATCCAAAGTCCTGCACAAAATTAGAATAGGTATGTTATTGATGCTGAACAGGAAGAAATGGTTGCTCAAGGTTTATAGAGAGCAAAAGGCCTAGAAAGGACAAATGTTTTCATTGACAGAATTCTGAAGCCTTTTCAGACAAAACAAGATTGGGGTGAGACATAGTTTAAATAAAGAAAATACAATGCTAAGTAAGTAAAGCAGAAAGCCAAGGATCAAATTGGAACAAAGATAATAAAAAACCCAAGCTATGGTACTAATTATTGTTCTTATATGAAAAAGTGAAATTGGAGTATATGGCATCAGAAATTGCAAGAGCTAGTTTCCATGTTATGAATAGTTCATTTGTTTACCCATTCTTTATTCCCTAAGAACAAAATTGTACTATCACAGATATGTCACCTGGGTCATATCTGCAATAGTCCACAAATCTTTTTTCTTGGTATTGTTAGGCAAGATCTCGGTGATTATGATTAAGGTCCTTGTGGCAGAATCTAAGAGGGAAAACATCCCTGCAAGATTATATTCTATGTTTAAAGAATCTATTGCAGACCTTGTAGATTAGTATTATTTACCTCTTATTTTATTGATGAAAAATCTTAGATCCAGGGAGGATAAGATGTTTTCGATGTCTTATTTGTACACCTTTCTGCATAAGTTAATAAAATTATTGCAATAGGTTTAAATATTTGTCTAGAGCAAACAAAAACATTGTGTAAATGAATGTTCCTAAACCTGTGTGGTAACATGTTGAGTTGAGGGGAGGGGAAAAGCTGTATATAATAGTGTAATCCACCTAATTAAATGTACATTATATGGAATGGGGGAAAAAAAAAGATGACTGAAAGGAAATATACCAAAAAGATTAACAATGATATTCTATGGTAGGTGAGGGTATTAAAATTATTATTTTTCTTTATTCTCTTCTCTGTTTTACAATTTTTCTCCAATGAAAGTTTATAACTTTTTTTTTTTAAGTTTATGGCTTGCTTTTCTTTCTTTTTAAAAAATATATTTTATTGATTTTTTACAGAGAGGAAGAGAGAGGGATAGACAGAAACATCGATGAGAGAGAATCATGGGTCAGCTGACTGGGGATGTGCCTGCAACTGAGGTACATGCTCTTGACCAGAACCGAACCCGGGACCTTTTGGTCTGCAGGCCGATGTTCTATCCATTGAGCCAAACCGGTTTCGGCTGTTTATTACTTTTTTAGCCAGAAAAAAATAAGCACTAAAAACTTGGGAAAAAATGTATTTCTTAAAGGAATAAAATTATATATGAATATTATCATCCCAAAATGGTGGGAGACAACCAAAGGAAGCCAAGGAATCATTAAAAGCTAAGATTCTCCTAGGAAAAAAGACAGACTATTTTAAGGTATCTGTCTAAAGGTGTTTAGACCTATGAGCAGAGGGTTTCAAGCAAGAGTATGAGCTACTTGCATAAATCATAAAGATAGAAACTTCAAGACCCAAAGTATGAAAGGCCAGGGAGGACAAAACACTGAGCATAATGATGGTATTGTAAAATGACTCCATGTGAAAACAAAGGTGCTAAGACTGTATGACTTCCCTCTGTCTCCTCAGGTATGGAGCTGGCCCCAGAAGTGCCTCAGTGGGTGCTCACATCTGGATAAAATCCCTTTTGGTGTTAGTCATAATTTACATTAGCTTTCCTTCTTCCATTTCAAAGCAATTCTACCTGGCTTTTTATTCGAACCCACACAGTTGGTGGATAATAGAGTCAGTCTCATTCTTTTCCATTACTGCATGCCTCCTGTGTTTTAGGTCGTCCGATTTACTATATGCAAGTTTTGTGCCTAAAAGCAAGTTCTAACTTCTTAGATGACAAGTATAGTCTTAAGTGTAGATAGGATACGATTAGGTGGTGGTCTGTTGATTCAAAAATCTATTTTTTGTATGTGAACCTAAATGTCTGAAAATTTACTTTAAGAAACAACTCATTCTTTGAACTAAAACTTTGGTTTTCATGGAGGGGGAGTTGTATTAAGGACACACAGCAGAATTACTGGACAATCTGAACCATTATGAACCATTTGAGCTAGTAGTTCAAACTCTTTGGACCTCTGCTTGTCATCAGCCTCAAGCATGACTGCTACACAAGGAAGTGGCTTTGGAGGTTTCAACATGGGGAGATGGAAAGGAGAGCTCTGGAGCATGGGCCACTGTCCGCTGGGGTACAGACTCGGGGGCAGAATGAAGAGGGTGGCCCTGGGAGCTGAGGTCCGGTAAGGTAGGAGGACCTCATGTGGACCAGACTGTGTTTGTCTTGCACTTCTCACCACGAGGACAGTGAGGCTTGTTGTTCTTTTCCTCTCCTTACCAGTTAGCACATAGTGTGTTCTGAACCAATATCCATCCTTTTGTCCAGAGCAATCCTCTCCATTAGAAAACATTAAATCTAGCCCTGGCCTGTGTGGCTCCATTAGTTCGGCAGTATCCCATTCATCAAGGAGTTGCCGTTCAATTCCTGGTCAGGACGCATGGCAAGGTTGCCGGCTCCATCTGCTGTAGGGGGCATGCTGGAGCAGAACATCACGGTTCTGCTCATGCATCGATGTTTCTGTCCCCTTTCTTCTTTTATCTCAAAATCAATTTGAAATATTGGAAAAACCACACCTTACAAGAAAACATTAAAGCTATCAGATCTTCTCAATTAGGTCTATACTATATCCAGGGCCTGACTACAGGGTTAGAGGAACATATAAATCAAACCCACGTTACAGGGGATGCTGGTGGAATTCCTCTCTTCTGAGTACACACAGATCCCGCTTTTTGGAAGTGCTTTTGTTCGTTACTCCAGCACTTTCCTACCTTGTCCTTTTCTAACCGACTCTATAACATGAGTCTACACTTTCAACAACATATTGTATATATGGACTTGGGCCCTTTGGACCTGCTGTGTAATGTGGTCACTGCGTTTACCTGGGTTGCCATCCTATACTGAAGCTAGATTTTCCTGTAGCTTGAAGGTGAAAAGAAAGGGCAGCCAGACCTGAGATGATGGAGAAGCTGATAATTACCCTCCACGTAATTAAGAGTTGCTTGGCTTAACTGGACTTTCATATTCTGAAGTTAAGTAAGTTTTCACCCAGAGAATCAGAACCTCACAAAAAATACATGATTATCAGTTAGTGGCATCTACCAACTGTCATCTTATATATTCCTAAGATGTCCACCACTGCCAGATGCTTGTTCCACCATTGTTCTCTCTAGATATCAGTAGGTTAAGACCAAAGGCCAACTGCTATGGTGCTGAGGATGCTGCAACAAATGGAAAAGAAGGAGGGTTGTGAGAGCCAATATTTGTATTTCAAATACCAGCAGCAGGTTTTAAGTTATTCCTATAACTGAGATTCTTTCTTACTTTATCAGAGAGTTGAGCCACCCATGTTTGATCCTACCTAATAAAAAAGTAATATGCAAATTAACCATCACTCCATCACAAAGGTGGTGGTGCCCATAACCACAAGTTGGCAGTGCCCAGTCCTCTCAGCCCTGGCGGAGTCCCCAAGTCCTTGAGGGTGGGCAGCCGCTGAGAGCGGACAGCATGAGCAGCCTGGCAGAATGCTTGCTTCATTGCTGTGGCTATGAGGCAAGTGTTCAGTGCCTGGCCACGGATGGGCCTCTGGGCCACAGAGAGCCTCTGGGCAGTGGGCACAGAGTGGCCAGGCCCTGAAGAGAGCTACTGGTGCACAGACTCATGCACAGGGCTACTAGTTTTAATTATAAGTATTGAGATATATAAAATGTCTGTTTATTTCTCTTACTATCTTATCAGTCTCTACCATTTTGCACTGGTTCCAAATGGTGTCTGCAAATCTCTGGCATTTTGCATTTCATGGATGAAAATGGTATCAGCAATGATGGAATGGAATGAACTTTTTATCCAACTGAAAAAATCACCTTGAGCTACTGAAATGTAACAGCATACATCACAGTCAAGTTGTCAAAGGGGGCTATTTCACAGCTATGACCTCACAGCCATAAAACATAAGCCATGTAATGTGTAAGGAAACACAAAACAACTTTTCCATATTTTTTTACTAATAAGATTACCATATGGAAAAAAACTTTAACAAGTTATAATAATTTAATTAAAAGAATACTTGGAAGTTGTATAGATTTTTCCATTTTCAAGGGCTTAAAATTTCATATTTATTACTTGTAGCATCAAAAATTATATTATATATTATCTGTGCATCACTTGCTCATCCCCAGAGTGTCTGAGTCTTTTCACATCTTTGACACTGAGGCTCCAGGCTGTCTTATCCCCAATTACTAACTGGACCACAGCAGCAAGTGGGTTCTGGTGAGTTAACTCCCAGTCGACAGCAGAACTTTGCCAACAGCTGTCAAAGTCTGTCTGAGGCAGGCTTGAACAAAATTATTCTTTAGACCTTTCCCACACAGAACTCACATCCAACTCTAATAATTCATCAAGGACTCTTGATGGCAGCTCTGAGAATCTGAAGTTACTTTAGATACTTCATTGTTCCCTTCATTTAAGTGTCTTTGTTTTTCTTCAGAGTAAATTTGTCAGCACTTTTTATTCTTTGACTCTTGGCTCTCTTATTTATGATTAAGAAGGCTGATGGCAAAATCAGAGGGCTGGAACCATTTGATAGTTTGTGTAAACATTTTCCCTGACCATTTTTGGCATTCCCATTACACTGGGTGGGTACCCACTTTCTTTCCTACTTGGAAAAGCACAAGCTGATTTAGGTGACCACTAGGGAAGAGGGACAAGGATGAGCATTATCTAGAAATTGTTGTACAAGAAACGACAAAGCTTCAGTGAAGTTTTCAGTCTTTATTGAATAGGTCATTTTCAACTAAGGTGTTGCCATGTAGATGTCTGTTGGTGACCAGCTGTTCGTAAGGGTTGAGCATTCCCATCCCAAGACTTGTGAAAAATCTGACACCCACACCAAGATTTCTACAAATGTCCAAAGACTGTACATCACATGATCACATTGGACTCCAACTTCCAGTCTTCACTGCATCTTATTCTCTGTCCTCTCTCAGGGCTGCTACTTAGTCTCTGCCTTTGCCTCTATTGGTCCCAACATGCAATGTTTCCTTTTCCACGAATTCCTCCAAAAACAAAAACCCACAAATAACTTATTTATGTAAAACTTACCTGAAGAGTTGGGGAACTGGAAGGGGTTTTTATTGCAACAGTGACGGACTGGCATTCCTGGTGATAAAACTCCCCTGACACCTCCCATTTTCTTATGCAGAGGCATTGGCTTTCCTCCAATTCTTCCCCAGAGAGTGCTGGACCAGATGGATCTCTCAGCCCGTCAAGGATTTAACTGAAGCCTTGGCATTTCCAGTAAATTACTGTCTAGATAATGTTCCTCCTTGTCCCCATGCCCTCTCTGGAGAAAGGAATGAGTGTTGATTACCAGGACAGAGTTCTTTTTTTTTTTTTTTTTTTTTTAAATATATTTTATTGATTTTTCATAGAGAGGAAGAGAGAGGGATAGAGAGTCAGAAACATTGATGAGAGAGAATCACTGATCAGCTGCCTCTTGCACACCCCCTACCGGGGATGTGCCAGCAACCAAGGTACATGCCCTTGACCGGAATCGAACCCGGGACCTTTCAGTCCGCAGGCCGACGCTCTATCCACTGAGCCAAACCGGTCTCGGCTATTACCAGGACAGAGTTCTATTCTCAGTCAGGAGGCATATTTCATGAGAGTCAACACTGCAGATCTATTAAGTAATTATTTCATGAATTTTGCTTTGCTTTTTATATTTTTGTCTCCTCCCCCCACAATTTGTTCTTCAATTAATCCAGTACCTCATAAACAATACTTATTTAAACATTGAGCCAAAATCCCTTTCTGATTAGTAAACTCGATTGTCCTCAGTAGATACATTGGATATACAGAGCTGCATGGACTGCTTCAGAGTGAATCCTTGCTCTCTCCCTAGCAGCATCTCATCAGTTCAATGACACAGTGATTGATGGAGTTGGACAGGAAAACGTGCATTTTTGCTATCCAACAAAATATATATAATTACTTTACTTTTTAAGAAAATCTTTATTGTTAGACGTAGGGGAGTCAAACAATTCAGCCTGGCTATAAAAAAGCAGCAAAATTTTACATGTAATCACAAAGTTACTTCTTTTAAAAATGATCTATTGACCTGCTGTTACTACCAAACTGAAAAGGAAGGAAGACAAGCTCTGTGAACTGGAGCTGAAGATAGGGAAGAGGAAGAAGAAATCTGTACATATGAATGGAGACATTTCACCCACAGAAAAAGCCCAACAATACTGTTTAGCATCCCACTAGTTATTACTAACTTCTACTGAGCACTTCCTATGGGCTCTGCATGCAATGTCTCATTTAATCTTAATTTAGCTCAGAAGGGAGGTTCTATATTTGTCTACCACAGAGAGGTTACCCAGCCTTCATGTTATATTGTGTTCCTGGAAGGTTCAGGATAGAATTTTCTTTCCCCATATAAAAGTATATAGATAGGGGTTCCATTATGATGCCTTTTGGACCACCGAGCATCATCTTCCATTATAGAGGACATACAGGATGTACTATGCAAAGGGTGAACTTTAGATAAGTATTATTGCTGTGGGTACTACTATGCATACCCTTTTATTATTTTTTTATTTTTTTAATATATTTTATTGATTTTTTTTACAGAGAGGAAGGGAGAGGGATAGAGAGCTAGAAATATCGAGGCGAGAGAAATATATAATAAAAGGCTAATATGCAAATTGTCCCCTCGTCCTATCTAATAAAAGAGTAATGTGCAAATTAACCATCACTCTGTTACACTCACAAGCCACGCCCACAAGCCATGCCCACTAGCCAACCAGGAGCAAGTATGCAAATTAACCCAACCAAGATGGCTGTGGCCAGGGAGAGAGCAAGAGGAAGGCTTGGGTTTCCCCAGTGATAGAGGAAGCTCAACTTTTTGCAGACCCTGGTGGGCTCAGGCCTCCACTCAAGGCTACAAAGTTTCTATTATAGAAAATAAATAAATCCAAGATACCAGGGCCTCTGCTTGGGTTGCTGGGGTATGTGGCTGGCCTGCAAACCACCTCAGGCCCCTCGCCCATGACACCTCATGTCCCAAGGGAATCCCCACACTGATCCAAGACACCCTTCAGGGCAAACCAGCTGGTCCCTACCCGGGCACTAGGCCTCTATCCTATCTAATGAAAGAGTAATATGCAAATTGACCATCACTCCAACACACAAGATGGCTGTCCCCATGTGGTCAAAGATCCTGTCCCCATATGGACACAAGATGGCCACCACAAGAGGCTAACAGTTGTGGGTGATCAAGCCTGCAGGAGAGTGCAGTTAGGGGTGACCAGGCTGGCATAGGAGAGAAGTTGGGGACAAATGGGTTTGTAGGGAAAGGCAGTTGAGTGGGAGGGACCCAGGCTTGCAAGGGAGAGCAGTTAGGGGCAATCAGGATGGCAGGGGAGCAGTTAGGCATCAATCAGGCTGGCAGAGGAGTGGTTAGGGGGTGATCATCCTAGTAGGCAAAAGTAGTAGGGGCAATCAGAAAGGCAGGTAGGCGAGCAGTTGGGTGCCAGCAGTCCTGGATTGTGAGAGGAATATCCAACTTCCCTTTTAGGGATTGGGACTTGAGGGGTCCCATACTGGAGAGGTTGCAAGCTGGGCTGAGGGACACACACCTCCCCATGCATGAATTTCATGTACTGGGCCTGTGGTTAATAATAATTTCTTACTAATATGTATTTTCTAGTTTCCTCAATTGTCTCAAAAATGTCTTCTTGGAATTGGTTTGCATGAATTACATTCTTTTCTTTTAACTCACATTTGTTTCATTCTCTCTCTTTCCTTCCCTATTCTAGAAAATATTTAAAGAATCTCTCAAGGACTCAAATGGGATACTGAAACAAATTAATATCAAAATAAGTGAGAAAACATGGAAAAAGATAAATACAAGTAGGAAAGACAAATGGAGCCAAGACTGGGTGAGCTGCATGTTCCTTTTCTTCAGGAGCCACACATTCCCGTCTGTGCCTCTAGCAGGCAGTTCAAAAGGGGACCCATGTGCACTTGTGGAACTCGGAGTTGATAACAATAAAATGGATTCCTAAATGCATGACCTGAGATATATTTTTTTGTGGATCCTGACAGGGAACTGTATGTAATCTGAGAAACCTGTTTTCCATGTCCTCTTGAAATACGAGAGCAACCAGTTTCATAAGAATTTTTAAAAATTGCAACGTAAGTATTCCCATGCTACTTCTGTAAATCTATTTCCTTGTGGCATAAGCATTTCTTGAGATTCAATTATGACTATGCCCAGATACAGGTAACAGCTGTCTGGCTGATTTTTCCTAGAGCAGCTCCTCACCTTCCCTAGCCCAGCCCTGTTGTCCTGAAGAGCCCTGCCAGGCTGCTCTTCCTAAGGGACTGCTTTAAGTCTGTCGCTTTCTTTCTCAAGGCTCTCCTGTAGTGCCCTATTGTTCACTGCATGTGCACTTTTCTCTACTGCACTGATGCCTCTCACGTTACTCTGCCAGTATACCAGATACTGAGTGAGGAGAGAAATTGAAGTTGCATAAAAGTTTTAAAACCTTCAGAGAGGCAAAGAAACATGAGAGCTTAAAAAGGCCCATGGAGTTAGTGACTAGGAGGAGGTCATGACGTGATCTTTAAGAGAACATTTTCTGAAAAACAGCTAGAAGTGAAACTAGACTTACATTTAGGACCATGATATTTAGTACTTCAAATACCTTTTGTTTGTTTTATGTGGACTTTAACTTTGTGATCGCAAAGCCTGGGTTCAAGTCTTACACATGCCACTTGCTATTTTACACAAACTACATAAGCTCTTTGTGTCTCAGTTTCCTTATCTGTAAAATGGGGACCATAGGAGGTGAAGGTGGGGAGGCTGAGTGAGCCACACAGGAAGCACTATGTAAGAGTTAGCTGTCATCCCCCCAGGTTGAGGGCCTTGCTTCTTTGCACCTAGCACAAGGAATTCTTAGTGGTTACTACAACCTATATTCTCCCCCCCCCCTAAATTTTTATCCATCTCTTATCAATAAATCTCTAAAAAGAACATTTTTAAAGAGTACAGCAAGAGAACAATTGCTAAGTTTAGTTCCTTCAACTTAAAAATAATAGTTAATAGCAGGAATTTCGGGAGGGAGAATAGGGAATTATTGTATAATTAGAGGCCTGGTGCATGAAATTCATGCACGGGGCGGGAGGAGGTCCCCTCAGCCTGGCCTGCACCCTCTCCAATCTGGGACCCATAAGGGGATGTCCAACTGCCAGTTTAGGCCCAATTCCTGCTCTCACAATCCAGGACCACTGGCACCTAACTGCTCACCTGCCTGCCTGCCTGCATGCCTAATCGCCCATAACTTCTCCCAAGCCAGCCTGATCACCCCTAACTACCTCTGCCTGACAGCCTGAATGCCTCAAACTGCCCCCCTGCCAGCCTGGTCACCCCCACTGCCCCTTCTGCTGGCCTGGCCACCCCTCACTGCTCTCCTCTGCTGGTCTGGTCACCCCTCACTGCTCCCCCCCCCCCCCACCAGCTTGGTCATCCCATGCAGCCTGCTGTTTGGTCATTTGATCACTCCTCACGCTTCCACACACACACACACAAACACACACAAACACACACACACACACACACACACACACACACACACACACACACACACTGGCCTGGTTGTCCCATGCTGACTGCTGTGCAGTTGTTACTCTGAGGGCGTCCTGACCAATTTGCATATTACCCTTTTATTAGTATAGATAATAACTACATTATTATTGTTTAATAATAATTAGGGTACAGAGTTTCATTGTGGGATGATGGAAAAGTTCTGGAAATGGATAATGGTCATGGCTGAACAAATGTGTGAATGTATTTAATGTAATTGAATTGTACACTCAAAAGAAGTTAAAATGATGAATATTTTCTATATTTTATAGTATATGTAATATAAAACAATAAAAAACTGTAGAAAATATAGGCTAAGGGAATTATAATTTAACTTAATAGAAAGTCTAAAATAAATTTAAAAATGCATAATTATAAACTTTAAAAAGTTTACTGGCTTATTGACTCTTCTAAAGTAGCATTTGTTCAGTGTTATTCAACAATGAGGAACTTTTTGAAGTTCATGAAGCAGTCACTTGTTCTCTTTTGAGGTGCAATAAAAAGTGTGATAAAAACCCCAGGACAGCCGAAACTGGTTTGGCTCAGTGGATAGAGTGTTGGCCTGTTTACTCAAGGGTCCTGGGTTTGATTCCGGTTAAGGGCATGTACCTTGGTTACGGGCACATCCCCTGTAGGGGGTGTGCAAGAAGCGGCTGATTGTTGTTTCTCTCTCATCGATGTTTCTGACTTTCTATCCCTCTCCCTTCCTCTCTGTAAAAAATCAATAAAATATTTATTAAAAACAACCGAAGCCGGTTTGGCTCAGTGGTAGAGCGTCGGTCTGCGGACTGAAGGGTCCCAGGTTCGATTCTGGTCAAGGGCATGTACATTGGTTGCGGGCACATCCCCGGTAGGGGGTGTGCAAGAGGCAGCTGGTCGATGTTTCTCTCTCATCGACGTTTCTAGCTCTCTATCTCTCTCCCTTCCTCTCTGTAAAAAAAATCAATAAAATATATTTTTAAAAAATATATATATTTATTAAAAACAAACAAACAAACAAACAAACAAAAAAACCCAAACAAACCCAGGTCACACCAGCAGATGGGCCTTCTGGTACTGTTGTCAGGTATGGAAACACACTGGAGATTCTCAAACTTTATTGTCTAAAACTTCATTTGCATTCAGCTATGGCCCATGTTTCCATGAGATCATCTTTCATCAGGTCATATTATTTATGAAATCCAATTTTAGAAGAAGTGGATCCAATATTATTTCTCAGCCACATAACTGTCTTTATTAGGATAGTAAACTCAAGGCATCTGGCCCCGCTCTTCCTTTTAAAACCCACTGAAAAAATCTAAAACAGTTTTTGAAGATTAGAAAAGAAAATATACATAAAGCTTGAAAACTGTCCAGTGTTGGATCAGTGCAGTCAGGTTGAGCTTGGTTGAGAGAGAAAGCTGACAGCGAGGCATGGCTCCTAGCACTCAGGGAACACAGATCTTCCATAAGAGACAGGAATGCTAAGGAGGGAAATCACCAGCCTTGATGAACAGTGAGATTTGGATAACAAGGTAAACTTGGGGGCATTTCTGATCCTTGTGAGAGGACACCGTACTTAAGAAGGAAAGGAAGAAACGTGCCATCTTTGCTAAAAGATGGGCAGTGGTCTTGCGGATGAAGGGAGGTAAATGGTGAATGCCTCCCTATAGATCAGCTGTCTAAACCTACTTCCTGCTGAGTGGAAGACAAAGCCACGGGCAGAGACATCTAATGGTTGACCCAGCACACTTCTCTGTTCTGTTTGCCATATCATCCTATGTTCTCTCTGCCACATTATAAGAAACGGTCCACATAAATCAATGAGTAATCTCATAAGAAGATGAATAATAATTCAAAATGAGTTTGTATGGAACATAATATAGATATGCTGCAAGAAAAATACATGTGAGGAACAAAAAATAGGCAGATTAACATTCCAGAAAATTATGCCATAATGTGAGTAAAAATTGTGGAGAAACACTTTTCTATTTAAAAAGTTAAAAATGACTTTTCTGGAGCAATAACTCAAAAACAGGCTATCCTGGCTCAAGTAAAAGATAATTAAACAATTGCTTTCTTTAAAAAGAACCTGCAAGTATTTGGAAAAACATAAAAAAATAAATAACTAGTAGTCACACAAGTGAAAAGTAACATTAGAAGTAGAAAAAGGAGGCACTGGTTGATTACAGGGCAGAGGTAAAGAGAATAGAGGTGGAAAAAATAAAGAAAAATAATTAAATATTTTAAATGATTAGCAAAAATGATGAAAATAGAAGACAGGAAAGGAATTTCAACTTTTCCATGAATGTTGGCTCTGTTAAATGAAAAGAATATTCAGATATAATAACTAAATATTTCCTCAGATAAATAAGACCTAAACCCAACTTGGAATGGGTCCAACTCTTCCAGGAGAAAATGAAATAGCAAAATCCATGTGGAAACGAAGCTTAGTAAAGTTACTGGACTTCAAAGACAGAGAAATAATCTAGGCCTAAACAAACGATAAAAGGAAATTTTCAAGTTTTGATTCAGATATTATTTAGTAATACAAACTCCTAGAAATATTGAAAAAATGTTGCCAAGTCCTCAAGAAAAGTATGGCCCCCAATTCTTTACCTCGTCAAATTATTGTTTGATATTTCCAAACATGCAAAAACTCCAGGAAAAAAGAACTTCTGAGTCCTTTCTTAAAAAAAAAAAAAAAAAAAAAAAATTACTTGAAGATGCTAATCAAGAGGTGAAAGGAATAGCCATAGTGGTGAGCATTAAATTTATTAAATAATTGAGTAAATGAAAATATAGATATGACTAAGTAACTATAAGAATCATAATAACATAATTAAATATAATGTTGAAATAATAATAGTAAAATAAACCAAAAATGCAAGATAGAGAGAAAGAAAGAAGTAGTATAAGCATAAATACCTCATCTTTTTGCAGCACAATTCTTAAATTTACCATTTAAAATAATATACTGAGTAGTAGAGGTAGCAGTGCATTATTTAAAAGTATTAGGTAACAACCAGAAGCATTAATGAAAATGTAATAAGCCGAAATTGAGCAGTGTAGTATAGACAAGATAATTAATACATAAAATTATAAAGGTGCCCACTAAAAGATCCTAGAACAGACTAAAAACCTTCAGAGCAATCAGAATGAAAACACACATACTAAACCCAAAGACCATGTAAGAAAATAAGTGTGTTTTTATTTTGTATGCATGACACTAAAAAAGAAAAATCCAAGTAAGGATAATCAAATTTTGACCAAAGGTTTCTCTCATATCAAGAAATATAAAATATTGAAAGAATAAGACTCTAAGCTTGAATCACAGACCACAATTCTAATATGTGCTATAGTCAGACACAGAAAACTAAAAGCATGCCAGGCAAATGCAGCAAAAAGTAGGGCCCTGAGATTAATATTAGTTTTCAGCAAATTAAGTACAAAAACATTAAAGATTAAAAGGACATGTTATAATGAAAAGGTATATAATTCATAATAAAGCTCTAATTTTCATGACTCTTCATGTACCAAATATCAAAGCATCAAAATTCTCAAAGAAAAAGCTACTGGAAATATAAAGAGAATTAAGTAGAAATTTGCTGGTAGGAGGATCTTTCATTCATTTTGTTGATCCCATGACTGTAAGAAAAATAATAAGAATAAACTGGGCCTAAAGAATATAATTAATAAGACAGATCTAGCCGAAACCGGTTTGGCTCAGTGGTAGAGCGTCGGTCTGCGGACTGAAAGGTCCCAGGTTCAATTCCAGTCAAGGGCATGTACCTTGGTTGCGGGCACATCCCCGGTAGGGGGTGTGCAAGAGGCAGCTGGTCGATGTTTCTCTCTCATCGACGTTTCTAGCTCTCTATCTCTCTCCCTTCCTCTCAAAAAAAAAAAAAAAAAAAAAAAAAAAAAAAAAAATCAATAAAATATATTTTAAAAATAAATAAAAATAAGACAGATCTAAGTGGTGTGTGTGCAGACACACTAACACAGGTCTATTTTTCTAATTATGTCACTAAAATGAAAAATGCATCATCTTTCTAACTATGCAACATTATTTAAAACTACAACAAAGGACTCTTCAATAAGCCCCACAGGTTAAAAGGGTGTCAGACCACACATTCTCCTAGCTTAATAATAGAAATCCCTTTAAATTAATGAAAAACTATACAACAGAAGTTCTATTATCCAAAAATTAAGAAGCCCAACAGAAAGAGCAGAATCCTTCATGGAAAAAGCATGTGCAAAAGCCACTCCTCACTTCATGCCAGGGAGCAGACATAGCACTTGCTGGCCTCCCCACTTCACTCACTAAGCTTGTTGTTTTTTTCCCCAAAAGGGGGAGGAATAAAATACCATGCTTTTTCTAAACTGGAAATTTCCTAATAAACAGGTTCAATCTGCTCTACAGTGTTCGTCCTGAATCATTAAATGTGTTAAATTTATTCAGAATTTAATTGCACTTGCTACACAATTATAAGAGAATAGACTACTTTAAATTCTTTATTTGAATGTCTGCCTTGGTTTCAAATAAACAGGCTTATTTCTTTATGTATAATATTACCACACCACCGCTAGCTAAGGAGAGCAGCCTGACAAGAAGCAGACAAGGTGAGGCTGTTGTCTCCATGGAGCACTGGCACTGCCCAGCCTTGGAATCAGAGGACAGAGCCCCTGGGGGAGCACGCACACTTTCTTGTCACCACCTCCTGCCCCGGTGGTGTCTGATGAAGTTCCTGCTCTGCCCTCCATATTCTGCAGCTAGAAGGGCATTCTTTCCACCTCTAGGATTCAGTCTGTTTTGCTCTCTCCTAAGATCTAGAAGTGGTAGTTGCTTAGAAACTTCACAGCCCACTCCCAATTTCCTGCTGGAAATCTAGCGCCTGGCCCACCCAACAGCCTTCTGGCTGACCTCTCTGCCATGAGCCTGAGCCTTCCTGACTCACTCGGGGCCTTGCCCACTCACTTCCTTGGAAGGGGCTCTTGTGTGTTGTTGGCAGAGCTAAAGGGTGACTCTGACCCAGAGACGTTGTTCAGATTTTCTTCTCCAGGGACCTGCATCTAATATTTATTAATTATCCTCTCCTTTTGCACCCTGGTTTGCGCACACACTGGTCAGTTTTTATATTCATTACCTTTTACCTTTGTTTATATGTAAACAATTGGTAAGAAAATACCAATTTGACTGAGAAAAAAAACAACTAGGCACATGGCCATTGAAAACTCACTTCATTTCTGTACACTAGTAGTGTGCTTGCTTCCATTCCTTTGTCAAAACTTGGAGTAGGGGAGGGGTTGGGGCACATTCTCTGATAAAGTTTACTGTGTTCAGCACAATTTTCAAACCAAACTTCAGTATTTTGGAGGAAGTTCTTTGTAACAAAATTATCCTGATGCAATATTACATGTGTGATAATGATAAGAGGGCTACTTTCTTTAAAAAGGATCAGGTCTTTAATTTTCCTTAGCATACGAAGGGCATCATCAGTGCAAATTGATTCACATATATGAAGCATTGAATTATGCTTTCATAGAGCAGACAAGACTGAACTCATCAATTCCTTTGTAGTTGTTTGCAATGGTTCACAGAACAAGCTTTCTTTTATCTGTTTCTCTTTTATGTACATCACGAATATGGGTGCCCATTATGGCTGCCAACCTCAGATGTTTTATGGAGTACCCACTCTGAGAAGGCTAATGTATCTATCTTCTGTAACTCGCTTTTTAATGAATTCTAGAAGAGAACTCAAAGATTACATCATTTTCTAAGGGACCTAGTGAGGGTTCTTTTGTGCATCTGCTGCCAATATTATCTCTGGAGAGTTTCTTTCAGTGCATAAGATTTCACTAATTTTTCAACTTTTGTATGGTATTTATTTCCCCTGTCACACAAATATGCAATAGGACAGAAAACTTACAATAAACAAGGGCTTCTCAGGTGTCAAACCCAAATATTACAAGACATTTCTAGAAACAGTGTCAGGTACAGCTGCATGGCTTATTTTGTTGAAAGTTTAGACAGCTCTGATGATTTGAATTTAAAAAATATAAATTGCACAAAAAACATATTGCATATTGCACTGTGCAGTGAACCTCTAAAGAATATATCCCCGGTCCCATTTGTGTTTATTTAACATGACTCACTCCTAAATATATGGATATTTTCCTGAGATGATATGGAGTTTTGCTGAGTGAAAAAACCCTGGCAATGCCCATATTACCTGTGGGGTGTTCTGATGGCAGATAATCTTTAACAAGCAATTTCTATGTTCCATGCCCTGTGCTAGATGCTTTGCAATCATTATTGCATATAATTTCAGGTTTGGAGCAAGAAATGTACATGATTAGTCTAGAATGCCTTGTAATAGCAATGGAGCTACCGAAAAGAAAACTAGCAAGTCTAGAGTTCTAATTTTCATCCTAATTTTCCCAGCGTTTTCTCCATTTGAAAACTGAAAGTCCTGTGTCACAGGAACTCCCATTCTCAGGCAAATGTGACAGTGGTCATATCAAATAACAATAAGATCATGACAAAGAGAACACAGGAGTCAACTTCAATAGGCTCCCAAGATACAAAGAAAGGTAATTTGAGCATAAACCAAGATAATAACTACAATGTATTAAATACATGTAAATTTGCCGAAACCGGTTTGGCTCAGTGGATAGAGCGTTGGTCTGAGGACTGAAAGGTCCCAGATTCGATTCCGGTCAGGGGCATGTACGTTGGTTGCGGGCACATCCCCGGTAGGGGGTGTGCAAGAGGCAGCTGGACGATGTTCCTCTCTCATCGACGTTTCTAGCTCTCTATCTCTCTCCCTTCCTCTCTGTAAAAAATCAATAAAATATATTTAAAAATAAATAAATAAAATAAATACATGTAAATCTGTGAGTACATAATGATACTAAAAACATAAAAAACCATAACCAATTGGCCACCTGAGGCGAGAACTCATTATTTTTAAAACAAGCATTGATTTGGACTTTCTTAAATAACCAATACTCTCGATTATCCAGATTATACATGAGAAGTCTCTTTCTATAGAGTGTCCCAACTAATACATAAAGAAGGAAGATAAAAACTAAAATATCATTTTGTAAGCCCTTGCATTGAGCATAAACAGCTGCTAATTTCAACAACACAGAGACAATCAAATACTATGTACTTCCTATTAGAAGAACCTGCTAACCCAGAGGACACAGGGCCACAAACGCAATACCCAAAAGCACAATGAGCATGTACAGACTGTGGGAAATTCCACAGGGCAATTGATCTGTTTTCTTCAGTCAATGGTGGGGGCAGGGGGGTGAAATCAGAATGTATAGATTAAAAAACACTTAAGAGCTATATTATCCAATTGCAATGTATGGGCATTATTTGGAAAGTAATTCAAACCAATAAACTATATTTTGAAATAATTATAAATTTAAAAAATAGTTGGTTATGTTAAATAATTATTTAAAAGATTTTAAGTGTGACAGTGATAGCCTGATTTTATTTGTTTAAAGAAATCCTTAGATTTTAAAGATACATACCAAAATTTTATTAATAAAATGATATAATATGTTACCTAGGATGTCCTTCAAAATAATATAAGTTAGTGGCCAGCCAGTGTAGCTCGGTGGTTGAGCATTGACCCATGAACCAAGAAATCACCAGTTCAATTCCTGGTCAGGAAACATGCCTGGGGTTGCAGGCTCAATCCCCACTAGAGAAAAATCAAATCTCCCTATTGATGTTTATAATTCTCTATAATTTTCCCTTCTTCTCTCTCAAATCAATAAAATAAAATATTTAAAAAATAATAATATAAGATTGGGATAAGCATAAATGGGGGTGTAAGCATAAATGAAACAAGATTGGCTTAGTTAATTATTAAAAATTGTAAGATACGTGGGGATCTTATACTAATACATTTATTCTTGTACATTTTAAAAATTCTTAATAATAAAAATGAGAAAGAAATACATATTAGGTTAAGTTTTTAATGTCATGTAGCTAGAAAGTAGATTAACCAAGATTTGAACAAATGCAATTTTGAACTATGAGGGTGGGAGGAAGGGGAAGAGATTGACCAAAGGACTTGTATGCATGCATATAAGCATAACCAACGGACACACACACTAGGGGGGTGAGGGCATGAGTGGGATGGGGTTGGAGGGTCAAGGGGGGATAAGGACACATATGTAATACCTTAATCAATGAAAAAAATAGAATCTATCTCAAAACCATATCTTGAAAAGCAGATATTAATTAAACAGTGACAGAGGTGCTGAACAAATGCAATTTACCACTTCTCATCTTTCCTGCAATAATCATTTCAGTCTAAAACAGCTGATGGAAACTGTGAACTGAATTTTAGAAAACTGACTTTTTTCTACATGTGCTGGCTGAGTGAAAGTAATGCTTTTGCATTATTTTTCTGCCATTTCTCTTTCTCTGAGGGAGAGTATCTCATTCCCCTGGAGGTTGCATACCTTTCTTGTAAAGAATCTCTCACAAGCCCTAACCTAATTGGCTAAGTGGATAGAGCATTGGGCTGCGGACTGAGTGTCCAAGGTTTGATTCTGGTCAAGGGCATGTACCTTGGGTGTGGGCACATCCTCAGTAGGGGGTGTGTAGAAGGCAGCTAATCGATATTTCTCTCTATATACCTATTCCTTCCTCTCTGTAAAAAATCAATAAAATATACTTAAAATTTTTAAAAAGAACCTCTCATAAGACTTAATTATTAAGTATCTTCAAAGGAAAGTGTGTTCCATATGTTTACATTTCCTAAAAGATGAAACTTAATTTCAGTCATTTATTGTGTATATTTCACTTAAGGAATCTCTAAGTCAATTAAAGATTGGCTGTTGACTTTCTGTTATACAATGAAATTATATTAAAATTTGGAGATCCTCAAGCCTCAGGGCATGCAGGTGGGACAGGGAAGATGTCTAGTTTTTATTTAGCATCTAACCATGGGGTAGTTACATCTGCTACTGTATCCTTAGTCATATTGGTTCCCAGGCATTGGCAGATACACTCATGTAAGAGCTATGTTCCTCCATCTAGACTTTGTCCAAAGTCCAAATGAGATCCCCTCGGCCCCATAGTAATGATCCTTCAGGTCCACTGACTTCTGAGAGAGCACAGTCCTCTTGGATGCTTTCCTTCACCACTGAAACTGTCTAAGGACCCACTGAACTTCCCAGATTAGTCTAGTGCTGTTTTTGTCTACTCAAGGGTAGGGAAGAGATTTGTACCCTCATTGGTCTTCTGGGCAAGTCTCCTCCACTCTTAGATCCTCAAACTTACCAAGAATATAAGTTTGAGAGTTTGGATGTCAGGAGAAGAGTGTCATATCCCTGATTAGACTCCCTTTGTACTGCTTTCCATTTACTCTTTCTTCTTCCTTAAGCCAAAGGGATTTTTATCTACTATCCAGTGGACAGAAAAGTTACTCTGTCCATGCAACCTTCCAACTCATTTGTCTCACATCTGCATCTCAGATTTTGAAACTCAGAAGATAAAAATTAACATTTTATTTTTGACAGGGAATACACAAAAAAGACTGTAGCTATTGATGAATTAAAATACTATCTTGCCACATGGGTATAGTAATTGTACTGAATGGGCTGCAGCAGAAGTCCATAAAACCTGGTGTGCTTTCTCTTACATAGTTATTTTTAAAGGAAAATGGTTTCAATTAGTTCTTTCCAGCATAAGCTGCTATAACTTATGCTATTTTCCATTTAGGTAAGAGTAGGCCTCCTGGTCTAGTTATAGCTGATTAGACCAAAGAGCAATTTATTAGACACAGGCTACCACTTATAAATCAGCATGAGGGAAGCTGTCTATCTCTGCAGTGGCTGGACAAGATATTTTACCAATAAGGTCAAACCCTTCTTTTTATGATTAACAGTTGCTAGAAAAACAAAGAGAAGAGAGTTCCTTTGAGCTAAGGTAGCCATCCCAAAGAATTCTGAGAAGCTTTCTGGTAACTGTAAAGACAACCACGTACTGCAGCATTGGGAAACTTGGGGATAAAGAGATGATTGTGTGGTTGATGAGGTTAATTTTCACACTATCTCATGTTCTCATATATATTTGCATTAAATCTCTATTACTTAGGTAACCTAGCATGCATCTTCCTTAGGTCTAATAATAAAATTGATGACTTACCATAATACCTAGTATCTTAGTTCAGGCTGCTATAAGAAGAATACTATAGATTGGTATTCCTAAATAACAGAATTTTTCATTTCTCACCGTTTTGGAGGCTGAGATCCAGAGATCAGTGTGCCGGCATGGTTGGTCAGGTTCTGGTGAGAGCCCCTTCCTGGTTTCTTTAAGCTCTCTTTTGTCTTTTAGAAGAACACCAATTCCATCATGAGGGCTCCAACCTCAGGACCTAATTTCCTCCCAAAGTTCCCACCTCTTAATACCATCCCATTGGTGATTAGAGTTTTAACATATGAATTATGAGAGGACACAAACATACAGTCCAAAATACCTACCTTGTGGGATTTGGAGGGCTTAATGAAATAAAGAATATAAGCTTCCTACCATAGTGCCTGGGTATACTAACTAGCAGCCTAATACATTAAAAATTTTTTGGATTGACTCATTAATCTCTTTCTACTGGGTATTTTTGGTTGAATCATTGGCACTAAAATATTTTCACTATATTCTGAAATCCTCAAGAGGCTTGTGAATCATTATTTAATGATAATAATTAAACATTAAGAGTCACTGTTTGTTTACTACAATACTAGGAAACACAGAGGCTAAAGGTTTTGTATTCGTTCTTTCTTAAAGTTATGAGTTCTCTTATGATAGAGAATAAGAAAGAGCCTCTTCTCCTCTCTTAAGATTTCTTAGTCCCCTGAAACAATTATTGTTGCTTCTTGAATTGAGAGGGGGAGAAAAAGAAGCTACAATGCTTTGTTAAAAATTATCACAGAGCTGGTGATTACCTAGATCTCCTGACCATGTATGTGATGTCTCTCCAGAAGGTGGGGCATTAGTGGTCTATTACTGCAGAGCAAATCACCCTCACACTTTTCAGTGTGAAACAACATTTAACTGAGAGCCAGGAGTCCAGGAGCAGTTTAACAGGGTACCTCTAGGTCAGACTCTCAGGAAGTTGCAGTCCAGATGCTGATCAGGGCTAAAGATACATCAAGGCTCAACTTGAAGCCAAATGATCTGCCTTCCACATTACTCAGGTCCTCATGGATTATTGGACTTAGGGTCTCAGTTTCACGCTAGCTATTGGCCGAAGCTCATTTCCTCAACATAATGCCTCTCCATAGGGTGAAGCCCAACATAGAAGCTGGTTTTCCACAAAATGATTGATCCAAAAAAGAGCAAGAGAAAGAGTGGCCCAGAACAGAACTGTGGTCATTTAGAACCTAACATTGGAAGTGCCATCACATCACTTCTGTCATATTCTGTCAGAAGTAAGTCACAAAATCCAGCCCTAGTCAAAGAAAATTACACAAGGGCATTAATACAAGGAAGTGGGGGTCATTTGGAGATATCCTACCACACAAGCATACATCTGATAGTGTCCCAGGAGGAAAACATTCATTCTGTGGCTGGGCTACTTGGTTGACTTTTCTGGCTACAAGAAGCATTCTAGTGTGAGGTTATCAGATTTCAAAGAGAAAATGTACCATGAATCTAAAAGTAGATCAGACTTCTTATTACCCCCTCTTTGGAGACTCTGGTAATCACCATTCTATTTCTTTGATTCCACGAATTTGACTACTAATAGCTACCTCATATAAGTGGAATCATGTAATATTTATCTTTCTATAACTTATTTAATTTAGCGTAACATTCTCAAAGTTCATCCATATGGTCACACATGACAAGATTTCCTTAAGTCTGAATAATAATTCATAGTATGGTCCTGGCAGGTGGCTCAGTTGCTTAGAGCATCATACTGTATACCAAAATGTTGCAGGTTTGATGTCCCATGAAGGGCACATACTGAGGTTGCAGGTTTGATCTCCTGACAGGGCACATACAGGAGACAAATCATTGATGTTTCTCTCTCTCTCTCTCTCTCTCTCTCTCTCTCTCTCTCTCTCTCTCTCTCTCTCTCTCTCTCCTAAAATTAATAAATATATCCTCATGTGAGGATAAAAAATACCCATTGTATGTATGTGGCATATTTTCTTTATCCATTCATCTGTCAATGGACATTTAAGTTGTTTTTTACATCTTGGATATTATAAATAGTGCTGCAGCAAATATAAAGAAGTGCAAGTATCTCTTTGATGTGCTGATTTTAGTTCTTTTGGATAAATACTCATAAGTGTAATTGGAGCATCACATTGAATGTTTTGATGAACCTACATACTGTTTTACATAGTGGCTGCATCATTTTGTATTATCATCAACAATGTACAAGGAATCCTCAGAATCATATTTCAGATTCATAGTACATTCAATTAGTCAGTTTATCTGAACTCAGAAGTTAACAGTTCATTAATCCTAGCACAACCCCTTCTCACCCGGTCTCCCTATTGCCTGCCTATAAGTGAAGCTACATATTTATTTATTGAACAAAACAAAATCCCTGTTTCCAGCTAGAGGGAGAAAAGGTCAAATTGCCAAGCCATGATGTAATCAAAGAGCTAATGATAAATAACTTTGAGGTCACATCTAAGGTATAAAGCTACTTGGAAGAACAGAGGAGTCTTAGGCAGTTAGAATGCCTTTAATGACGCTGAAATGGAAAGAATGTGAGCATGTTGGCAAAGTTAACTGTATGGGGACTGCTTTTGGCCATCACCTCAGAGGGTCCAATCAGGCCTGAAATTGATGGGAACTCAGAACCAGTGCCCTTTAAAAGAAAAGAAAATAAAGAGGGAGAGGTAGAAGAATGGATCTGTTGTTTCTGGAAGATGGGAGCAGTAATTGTCAAACTCTGATCCTTTGGTTTAAGAGAGAAATTATAAGAAACAGGAGTGACCTAACCCAGAAGGCAAAGAGCATATTCCCACTGGCTCTGGTGCCCCTAAAAATTCTTTCCAGATGCCTGATTCATGGAAGGGAAAAAGAAGTGCCAAAGTGGGAGGGAAGAGAAGGTAGTGAATATTTCGTTGAAGAAATCATTTTCAGTTCTCACAGAAATTTCATCACAGAAAACAACTTGCTGAAGCAATTATACAACTATAATAATATGTCATTTTATATCAGCTTCCACTCTTATCAGAGTAGAGAAGGCAATTCACTCAATTTTGACTGAGTGGCTCGGTGTCAGGTACTGAGGTACAAAGATGAAATCAAGGAACCCATCTCTGTAAAATATGGTTACTCTGAGCATGGCCCAGCAGCCAGAGGTGGGTCTGCCAGGCCTCATCTGTTTAAAGCCAAGCCCAGCCACATGGGAATACTGACTGGATATGGTAAGGCCAACGAGGGGCCAGGATTGCCAGGGATTTGGCATTGAATCAGTCTGATATTTGCACTCTTTCCCTGGAAGAAAAATGAGAAAATACTGGTCATGTTAATGTTGAGTATTTTTCAGTAAGCAAGCTTTATTTTTATCATGTTATAAAATACTTGTTCCCAAGTATTTTCTTTCACTCTTCAGGTGTGCGGTATATGGCCTGTTGTATCAATTTGGTGCCCTCAAACCAAAAGACCAACATTTTGATTTTCATGGGCCCTAGGTACTTTTCCTTTGTATGTTTCTTTCTCTCCCCCCCAAAAAAATATTAAAAAATTATGTTTAAAATATTTTAAATTTATTTTTTAAATTGTACATTATAACTGAATTGGTATAAAGATGAACATATGAATATTATATGTAAAACTTTCTTTCCAACCTAAAAGTTGATTTTTACCTCTGATGATTTAAAAAAAAAAAAAAACTTAAAACATTTTGTGAGTCTCTAATGCACTGTGGCCCCAGCACTGGGCCTGTCATGCCTCATGGGTAAGTCAGTCCTAGATACAAGCTTAAGCCTCACTGTCAAATTAATGCCGCAGTTGATAGCATGGTTCTGAATTCACTGTGGCATCACTTACCAACCAGCTGGCATCTAGAGATGCCAAATTCTTTCTTACTTCTGTTTATATACATGCAATGAGATTAGTGTTGTTTCTTTTTTTTTTCTTCTTCTTCTTTTTTTTAATCCTTGCCTGAGGATACTTTCCCACTGATTTTTAGACCGAGTGGAAGGGAGGACAAAGACAGAGAGAGAGAGAGAAACATAAATGTGTGAGAGACACATTGATTGATTGCCTCCCTCATGTGCACCTGCCTGGGACTGAGCAGGAACTTGTAACTGAGATATATGCCCTTGACTAGAATCGAGCCTGGGACCCTTCAGTCCAAGGGCCGATGCTCTATCTTCTGAGCCAAACTGGCTAGGGCCAGTGTTGTTTCTTATTTCTTGTAGCAGCTCAGGGCATTCAACTGTCGTTTTAAACTGCATTGCTTGCTCCATGTCCCCAAGTAGCATTCAAAGAGATGAAAAGCAAGAAGAGTAGGATGAGCTATACAACAGTATAATTCAAGCAACAGAGCAACTCTGAAACACAAGAGGGGAAGAATTTCTGCACTTCGCTCATGGATTATCTGAGAATCAGATGCAAACTGTCAGTGATTGTTCCATTTATAACAAACATTGCTAATGGAAAGAATTAACAGAAAATAAAATTGACAAGGGCTAAAACTGAAAAATGTAAGATTTGTTATTGCCAAGTATGGATAGGAAAAGTAGAATGTAGACAATTTTAGACAGGCAAAATTTGACACAAGAAAATTGGGTTTTGTAAAAATAAAGTAAAATATACAGAACAGCCCTGGCCAGTTTCCTCAGTGGTTAGAACATCAGCCCTCAGACCAAAGGGTTTTGTGTTGGTTGGATCCCCAGCCCTGGTTGGGCTGCATACAGGAGTCAAGCAATTGATGTGTCTTTCTCATCTCTATGTTTCTCTCTCTCTCCCTCTACATCCTCCCTTCTACTCTGTCTGAAAAAATCAATTAAAAAAACGCTTTTTATTCTGTCTGAGGTTGTACTTTCCCACCAGCCAGCGAGGACCAAAAAGTATCCTGTTGCCCTGCACATTGCTGGTCCTGCACTTCCACCACAGCAGGAGCACTTCTACTGTTTTCATCACTTCCCTTCAAAACTTTACCTTCTTTCTCTCATTCATTTGCTGAAATTGTAGCAAGTTCCCCTTCAGCACTTTCTTTCTCTCCCTCACATGGGATCATCCATCTTGGTTTACGGATGAAAATATATACATCTCTATGGAGTAGGGAGGGCAAGTGTTATCATCCTAATTTACAGATAAGCAAGTAGAAGAAGAATTTAAAAGACTTCCCCCTTGGTCAAGTGACTGGGTTTATTCCCAACTCAGAGGTCTTATTGTAAAGTTACTCTTCTGTTAAGCTAGTAGGTATCCTTTATAATAAAAGCCTAATATGCTAAGTGTTCAGTCATCTGTCCATTCAACCAATCAAAGCGTAATATGCTAATGATATGCTAAGGCTGCTCAACCGCTTGCTATGACATGCACTGACCACCAGAGGGCAGACACTTCAACTGGAAGGTTAGCTTGCTGTTGGGGTTCAGTCAATCAGGACTGAGCGAGATGGACCAGACATGCCCTGGAGCCCTCCCATGATCCCTTCCTGGCTGGCCAGTCTCCTGCATTCCTCCATTATCCTGATAGTGCACTGGTGGTGTCCTTTGGCCTGGCATATGCCCTCTCGTGATCCGGGACCCCTCAGGAGATATCAGTGCTGCCCCATGGTGGTCAGTGTGCTCTCATAGAGGGAGCACTGCTCAGCCAGAAGCCAGGCTCATGGCTGGTGAGTGCAAAGGCAGTGGTGGGAGTCTCCCCCACCTCCGAGGCAGCACTAAGGATGTCTGACTGCCACCCCCTGAGGGCTCCCAAACTGTGAGAAGACACAAGCTGGGCTGAAGGACACTCCCCACCCTGAGTGCACAAATTTTGTGCACCAGGCCTCTAGTAACATAATAAATGCTATTTAAAAGAGAATAGATTTCAGTCCACTGCTTAAATTAAACACCTAAAATGACTCCCCATTGCCTAATTAAAATAGTCCAACTATAGATACATTAGTAAAATTGGGTCTTAGATTCAGAAGAATTTTGGGGGGAAATATTATTTATATGGCAAAATAACCATTTTTTAAACTAGGGCCCAGTGCATGAATGCATGCATCTTAAAGGAACTGTGGGCGGGTCTTGGCCCATTCTCCATGCCCCTGCCCAGTCCCTCCCACCTCAGCTCCCGATCCCCTACTTGCCAGCAGTCCCGCTCCCACCGCCACCAGTCTCACTTGCTGATTACACCAGCCCCACTTGCACCCACTGATGACACAGAATGATTGGGGCCAGCATCAGCTGCAGGTGCGAGCAGGGTCATCACCAGCAGGTTCAAGAGGTGGTTGCCAGCCCCAATAGCACCTCAGAATGAGGGGGAGGTGGAGAAGCCCTGAGGGGTGCTCGGGGCTGGCAGCCACATAGCACCCAGTGATTGGGGCTAGTGCTGGCAGTGGGTGTAAGGGGACCAGCTCTTGCAGCAGGTATAAGTGCAGGTGTGACTGCGGCTCATGGGAGCAAATTTTCAGTAACCACCGGAGGTGCCCTGCTTTGGTCTGGTGCCCTTGCTCACCTGCTCTACCATCCCACTAGGACCAATGCCCACCATGTTCCACACATGCCCCCTGGTAGTCTGTGCAAGTCATAGCAACCAGTTGGTCAGTTCAGCTGTTTAGCTATTCAGGCTATTTACATATCACTCTAATATGTAAATACATATATAATTCCTTTATAATTATTTTGCAGTTTACTAATTATAAAGGTGTACTATTTAGAGATAATGAGAATACCAAATGAATGCTGCTATCCCATTTCCAAGAAAGATATGTAAGTTGTAAGGAAACAACTTCTTAGCCAAAACCGGTTTGGCTCAGTGGATAGAGCGTCGGCCTGCAGACTGAAAGATCCCGGGTTCAATTCCGGTCAAGGGTATGTGCCTTGGTTGCGGGCACATCCTTAGTGGGGGGTGTGCAGGAGGCAGCTCATCAATGATTCTCTCTCATCGATGTTTCTAACTCTCTACCCCTCTCTCTTCCTCTCTGTAAAAAATCAATAAAATATATTTTTAAAAAAGAAACAGCCTCTTAGTAAAATAAAGTTCAGTTCTGTAAGACAAGACTACAAAAAAGTCTTGCAGTCTGAGGATGAAGAGGACCCAGCACCACACTCTGCCTCCTGCTGTGTTCTTTATGGATTTTTCCTTATCACCTGCATGTAACCTCCATAAGTCATAAGTGCATTGGCCTCGTGTGTGTGTGTGTGTGTGTGTGTGTGTGTGTGCGTGCCAGTGTGTGGAGGGGGCTGGGTGAGTCTGTGACTAAATTCACATTTTAGCAGTGAAGCTGCCAGATGTTTCTCAGTCTCGGAAAAGTCAGAAAAGTTAGAATGAACTCCCTGCCAACATGAACATTACATCTCTTTTTCTTTATGAAGATCCTGTGTGAAACCACCTTTGTGAAGCAAGTATGAAGTAAGCAGCCACTCATTGTCCTAAGGAAAAGATAATAAGCCCTTTCCCATCACCTGTCCCATTAGGAGGCAAAGCTCTGGGAAGGAGTGGAGCAGTTTGCAGAAAGAGTTCTAACGTCTTATGAGTTGATAAAAGATTCCCGGACCCAAGCCCTGCAGTAAGGTTGGAGTTTGGGAAAACTGTTCAGTTAGAACAGAATTGTCACATCAGAGATTTTTGTACATTCAGGAGAGAAAGAGAGTCTCATGGGTTTAAAATAAACTCCCTGTGAACATGAATGTTTTATATCCCAGTTAATATGAGGAGACACGATTTCAGGCCTTTCTTTATTTGGCACATGTGTGATAGATCTTAAGCCCCTCAGGACGTGATCAGTTTCTAAGGGAAACCAACGGAAAAATAAATACAGTATAGAAGATACGGTCTACTTTCTTCCAAATTACCTTCTGATCCTATCAAACCAGGTACTCTCGTGTTTTAAGGATTCGTCACCTCTTAAAAGTCACACTGGCTTGAAACACCTGTATCCTAAAAGACATTGTTAAAATTTTGCAGCACCTAGCCTATAATTACAATTCCTGTATCTGGGAGTGTCAGTGAGTAGAGAGCATTGGTTTAACAGATACTGTTCAGGAGCTACCTTAGAAACATCTGGAAGCTTGTAAAATCAGGGCAAAGAAAGTCCAGTTCCCCTTTGTCCTCTCTCTAGGGTTTTCCTTCTGATTTCATTGTTTAATCTGAGAAACTCTTCTCCAGGTGACTTCTCATTCAGAACCTTTAGCATAGAATAGGGCAGTACCTAACACTAATCCTATATAATAAAGAGGTAATATGCAAATTGACCCTCATGCCCTCACACAAGATGGGCACCACCATGTGATCAAAGATGGCCGCCATGCCCTAACCTTTTTGGCTTAGTGGATAGAGTGTCAGCCTGCGGACTGAAGGGTCCCAGGTTCAATTCCAGTCAAGGACATGTACCGCATACAGATGGCTTGTAACATTAAGGTGCATCTGGACAGGGCCTGAAAGGAGTACAAATGGATCAAATATACAGGCAGTGGCAAATACTGTCTTATTGGGAGTTCCCCATAAGGTACGAATGGAATTATCTGAGATATAATTAAAACTATACCATTTAATAGGTGTAAGTGCAGCAGCTAATTTCCGTTATATATTTTGAAAGGGCCAGTTGTCATGTTATAATTGAGATCCAAAAATTCCTCCTCTATGCCATGAAATGGAGTGATTAGCTTCAACAAATAGATAGGATGCCTTTCCCTTCTACTTTAGACATGATTGTTACTATAAGCAGACCCACAGGGGCTCCAATCCACAAAGGAAAAACTGTTATTCAGTTTGCTGCTGGTGGGGTAGTCACTATAACAGTCTCGCCAATTAATTTCTTCCTTGGTGGGTAGCCATTCATAAGACATTTTACATAATGGCTTAGTGGGGCGGGGTGTGTGTGTGTGTGTGTGTGTGTGTGTCTTAGTAAGGTTACATTTTCTATACTATCGCAGGAGCAAGTAGTGATAGTAGATGTATTTGGGCTTTTGCTTCCTCCTTCTTTTCATGTCCATGCTAGCCATAAGCCTCTCTTTAATTTTACACCAAGGGAGCTAGTGGTTTGATTCTGTGTCATACAAAAGGGAACCTGTGTAATTATATTTTGCCCATATACTTCCTTGTCCCACCTGTGGTCCTCCAGGATGACCAAGGTGTTCGGTATTATTGGTGACTACATTAGGCCGGGGATCAGCCCAGGTAAGGGGTTTTCCCATGGTGAGTCGGAAACGTAAGTCCAAAATACTTCCCCATTTGCCCTGGTAGTATTACTGCACAGCTGATTGTGCTAGTATGGCAAGAAGGACATTCTTGGGATTCTGGTCTCCTCACAAATTCTCTCAGCTTTCTGGACCAGCTTCTTCACTGTCTCCCAGGTGACCTCTGGGCTGTTTGTACTCCCCTTCATCTCCTCCCACTCCTTATCTTCAGTGGGTTGCTTGGGGCTGCTGCTGTATGCGGCTGGAGTAGTGGATTGTCTGCAGCTGTAAGGAATGGCTCCAGGTGCAAGATCCTCATTAATCTAGCCAGTTCCTCCCTTGGATCCATGTTGAAGTTTAATATTTCTTGCAGTAATCCACACCGGCTTTGAGAAATTTTCTGGAAATATACAAGTGTATCCTCAAACAAATGTTAACAGGGGGTTGGGGCCCTTCCATAAACCAGACTCAGGATCTATTTAACAAGACCATTTTCCTTTGGCTTGTTCTGACACCAGTGTATTTCCATGGTGTCTTGCCATGGGCATCACAAGTGAAAAAATTTAAAGTAATTAAAGCTTGGTGTAGTCTACTTACAGGCTATTTCTCCATAACCAACCTTTTTTTTTTTTTAATTTTTTTTATTACTAAGAGGCTTTTGGAAATCCTTCAGTGTGTTGAATTTTCCACTTTTTACAAAATTGCTGGAAATGATAGCTTGTGTCACTGAGTCATTTTAATTGAGTAACAAGTTTGTCATCTCTTCCATAGGGATTTTTAGATAAGATCTTAACTAATTAATGTCCTTTAATAATTTTTGAGTCATTTAAAGTTTAAGGCAATCTTCTCATATTTCTATTTTTTAATTCTACTAATATATTGACTTTTAATTACAGTTTCTAAATATCTGAAGGGCATTTCCCTTTATTTCCTCCCTATGTGATCTTTAAGCTACATTTAGGGAGCTTCTTTTAAAAACTTCTTTCTCTTCTTATTATGTACACTAGCTGTACTTGGCCACACATTGCTGTGGCTCAGTCTGGTTAAATGGAAAAGAAAGAAAAGAGAAAGTGCATGTTTCTAATATGTTTAATTTCACATGCTTGTGGGTATACAATATTTTATATTGTTCCATTGTCTGTGCAGATATAGAAATTGGCTTGCCAACTCTAGAACATGCAACATATAATGGTCCATGTGAGAAGCAACCCCTGTCTAGATCTAAAGTGCACAATTCTAAAGATTGGCCCTGCGTTTTGTTGATGGTTATTGCAAATGCCAATTGAATTGAGAATTGCAGTCCCTTAAATTGAAATGGCATACCCGTTGGAATCATAGGAATTCGAGGAATGAGGACATCTTCACCTTTGAAAGGTCTTGTTCAGGTTGATGCTTCTATGACATTGATCATTAATTTTTTTTACTGCAAGCTACGTGCCATTGCAAAGCTTTGGCTGGTTGATATTTCAAAACATGATAATTGGCATGCCGATTTTCAATTGCAGTACATGCGGTGGCATTCCTGGCAGATGGAATTAATTAAAAAATTCTGTTGGATAATTAACCACTTCATCTGCTTCCACAATAGTGTCAACGAACTTGTATGTGACTGCCTAGCTTTGAATGTTAGACTGAATAATATTGTTAATTTCATAGATGTCTTTATTCTTGGCAGCAAGAATAGCTTATTCATTCAGCCAATCATGAGTCTTGTAATTGATTTGAATATTGAGAAATACTTTTTCAACCAATTCTTCTTTTGACATCACTAAATTGCAGAAGTTATGAGGCAATGAAATTCGTCCTGAGGTCAGACCAACCGGCACCTTTCCATTCCCAATTTCCAGCAACTGATGTGAGAATATCTCAGCTGATCATTTTGCAGATGGACATACATATTTGTAGTTAATTTTAACGTCTTTATGTGTCGCCACAAAGTAGAGTATTTCAGGCAAGCATTTATTTTGTCTGCTGGTGTCAATCAAGAAACTACAGGTAATGTTTGCTTGAAATCTCCTGCAAGCAATATTAATGCATTCCCAAATGGTCTGATGTTTCCATGCAAATCTTGTAATGATTAATAAAGAGCCTCAAGCAATTTTTTGTGCGCCATTGAGCATTCATCCCAAACAATGAGTTTACATTTCTGCAATACTTTTGCCATGTCTGATGCTTTGGAAATGTTGCACGTGGGAGTGTCAATGAATTGCATATTCAGTGGCAATTTCAAAGCGGAATGAGCAGTTCTTCAAACTGGTAGCAATGTTGCATCTATTCCAGACGATGTAAGAGTTAAGGCTATATCATTTTGGAATCCAATTGCTGCCAGAATTAATCTAATTAGGAACATTTTACCAGTTCCTTCTGGTTCATCTAAGATTTCTCTAACCTCGTTATTGACAGTTTGGATTATTTGATCATAAATGCCTTTTTGCTCAGGCGTTAGCTTAGGAATATTTGATTGCACATACGACAAAAGATCACCTGTGTTGTAATTTTGTTCATGACACAATTCTACATTGAACGAAGCAGCAGCAGATTGATTCGGTGATGGCATTCCCAATTGATTGAGAACTTTGTTCGCGATTTCTAAGCACAAATCTCAATCATTATCAACATTGAAATGCGATCGTAAAATTGGAAATTTGGACATCATAAATGGGTCGTAAATAGAAAACATTTAAATGAAATCATAAAATTTTTAGTATAGCTTGTGTTGCTTTTACATCCAACAGATGGTGCTGTTTTTTTTTTAAAGCATGTTTTTACCTGTCACAGGTGTGACATCTATATAATAGTAGGTATAATGTATATAAAAACATGCATGTATTCTAATGCAACATTGTGTCAAAATGTCAAAGCAATCAGTTAAGAACTTTCAGAGATTTAAGATTTTGAACAAATGAACATTTACATTTTTATTTATATAGACTAGTGTCCTGCTGCATGAAATTTGTGACATTGAAAGGGAATTAATTAGATGAAATATTTTAATATTGCTATTTGTCCTTTCTCTATAATAAGAGTGTGAGAGATAAAATGAAATGAGTACAGTGTATATGGAAATAATACATAATTTTATTAATAAATAAACAAAAACAGAATGATATAACAATAACAAACTCATAATATAAAAACAACATTGATGCAAATAATGACTGGTAAAGTGATTAAACTTATTCTAATATCTCCCTGTAGACCACATTAAGAGTGAAAACACTTACAGAGTGCTTGACTAATTTCCCTTGAGATAAAGTATTTACAACTTTAACTTTAATGTCACTCGATCTTTGAACTCGAGAGAAAGCAACATATAACTGACCATGTTTAAAAATGGATTCAGGTAGGCATATTCCTACTCTGTCTAGAGTTTGTCCTTGTGATTTAATAATAGTCATTGCAAATGCTGGCATCATGGAAAACTGTCGTTGAATTAATTTAAATGGGAGGCCAGTGTAGATGGGGACAAATCAATTATTGGAATCAGAACAACCTCTCCCTCTGCAGATCTTGTTAATACTTCAGCTGTAATAATGTTAGTTTGTAATCTTTTTATAATAAATCAAGTACCATTATAAAGACCTCATTTACTATTAGGATTTCTCAATAGCATGATGATTGCACCCACTTTCAATTTTAATTTATGGCACGGCATTCCTGAAGGAGTAATACTATAAAGAAATTCAATGGGAAAATTTTCCTTTTCAGCATCATCTGTTGAGTCAATGGAATCATCACTCAAATATGTGTGAAAATCTCCATCAAGTATATCCAAAATTTATTAATTTAATTTTTAAACATGCTAATTTTTGGACAAAGAATTGCACTTTAGATATGTTTTTAATATTATCTATAGATACACTATTTCCAAAGGTGGCTTCAATAATAGATCCATTACAAATCATTTCATTTGGGAATTTCAATAATATCCATTCCTAAATGAAAACTGCTATCAAGTTTGCCATCTCCAAGTTTTACTAACCATTCGCTATAAGCAGAATCCTCTGATCTCATATTTGTTGTAAGAGACAACTTTCTGAAACATCCCCAAACATCACAGTACTTTAAATAAGTTTGTACTATGGCCGATTGCATAGCATGTGGCACAATACTGAGACATTGTCAAAAATCTCTGAGAAGGAGAACTTTCCCACCAAATGAAACATTCAAAATCATAGTTTCTCTTAGTAATCTGTCTGTGGCATTTATAACATGACTGGATAACATGGTGCATTCATCAATAATAATAAGAAGTTGGGCCTTTTTAATGATTTTAGCAACTTTGCTCTTTATAGCGAGTCTAGAAATTGAAGTTTCATTTAATGGAATTGGTAATTTATTTGGGAATGAAAGGTTCTTCCACTAAGAAGTAAATTTGCAGCAATTCCTGTAGATGCTATGGTAAAAACAGTACCACCATGACCTCTAATATAATGTATTAAAACTTTCTACAGATATGTTTTTCCACTACCACCTGGACCATCCAAGAAAAAACATTTGGGCTGTACAGTTTGATCTTCGATGGCTGAAGTTATAGTCTGAAAAGCTGCCAACTGTTCATCATTCAGAGAGTTTATCAAAACTTCTGCCTGTTGTTGCTCGTATGATTCATCACATGTATTTGCATTCATTAATAAAGGATTGTTTCAAATGTGAACATTTCATTCCAGAATTTCATTAAGGGCATGCATTTCACAGCTCACACAGGCACCTTCTCTCCGGTGCAATTTTCAACAGAAATCTTCAGTAAAATGAGATTTATTCTCATCGCATAATTTATCTGCAGCAGAAGGACATCCAAACACACATGTATGCAAAAAGTTGCCATAGTTGATTGGGCATATTAAGAATGATTGCATCGTCAATGGTATCTTTCCAGAGAGTGTCGTCAAGTAACAATCCTCGGTGTTTAGCAGCTTCATGAAATGTATCATAAGTTACACCTCCAACAGTTCACAGATCCTCAAAACTTATTGCACCTTTTACATGCAGAAGCAAAAGTCTAAGGTAATATTGTTCTGGTTCTATAAAGCTGACAGTGAACAGTCTCCCTAATACTTTATTCCCACCCTTCCAGCATTTTGTCCAGAAAGAATTATTAAACTCATAATGCTGTGGAATCTCCCAATAATAATAATTATGTGCATCAGAGTCTTCTCTATTCAATAAGAACCAAGCCATCAAAGTTGAGTTATGTCTTTTAGCCCTATCAAAAACTTCAGCATGAAAATACAAGTTTTGATCATTTGGCAAATGAATAGCTAATCTTGTGACTGCATGAGATTGGTCATGCATTCGCATTCCAAAAAGTCTCCAAACAGCCTCAGGAGCGCTCACATACCTGGAGTCAATGAAGTCCTGTACTTCATCATGATTGATAATATTTTTTTTCAGAAATTTGAATATTTGCACAATCATGACCTTTATAGACTTACTTAAACAGATATTTGACACTTCTAATTGATGCACAGACTTCAACATTTATATAACAGTTATATTTGAGGAACAAATACGGGTTATAAGGGGCAATCCAAGTATTATCAACAATTTTATTTCCAATAGAAATTGTGCTACCAGATCTTTGTTTGTATTTGGGATATCCATCAATATTTCCAATGGTCACATTTGAAATTTTTTTGGATATCCCTTTCAACATTTTCCATACATGGAATATTTGGATTTTGTATTCCACATGGTCCACATTTGATTTTACAATTTGAAAAAGTCGAGGACACTGGTCCTCATCTGGAATTTCTGCCTTAACTATGTGGTCAATGTCATCTTCTGAACATAATTTGGACTCGTTATCTAATATAAATAGTATGTGAGCGTGAGGCAGTCCTCGTTTCTGAAATTCAATGATATGAATCTTAGCTATTGCTTTGCAAAATAAATAGAATTTGCATGCATCATTTAAAAGAGCATTCAGCTTAATATTAAAAACTCTGGCTACCAAGTCAGGTCTGTTTTCAACTTTTTGCCAGCATTGTAAATTGTAATACCTGCCCATTTGAAGTTGCACATCATAGTGTGAATAAATTGGGCTTGTCATACTTCGTTACAATTGCCATAGCATCCTGATATCGCTACTCATATTTCTGGGACTACCCTCAAATGATGGTGGCAGTATCATCATTTTACCAATCGGTACATTGTCATTTTCAGATCTAGATTTGAGATAATCCATCATATCACTATATTTTTCAACTCAACTTAGATTGGTTTGCCTTAATGAGATTTATCCGATTTACCTCCATTTTTTAATATGAATCCACAATAAACTGTTGAGTTAATTTTCCTGCCTTTAAAATAGGATTGAACATGTCCCTCACAGAGAGATGAAACCCATAATACTGCATTTGTGTGACTCGTGTCCTTACATTTTGTCTAGTATTATTGTTGAGTCCACTGTTTTTTGGATACACATATTACCCTTAGTCAGGCAGGCAATTCCAGTAACAGACAGTCTATCTTAAAGGTCAGTAAGTATTCGTATGAGCCACCATTGTATCAACTAAACTATCCGTGCATAGCTTTGGCCCTTGCCTGAGTTCAAGTTTCACCAGTATTCTGGGCTCCTTGTTTACACTTTTCTAATAGTGAAGACAATGGTAGCTTGCAACATTGTCCACCTTGGATCCTGTGTAAGCTGTGTGTAAGCTACTTTAGGAACAGGTATATAGCTGTCTGCCATGGGGTGCGGGTAGGGGATGGATAGCTGCTACTGTAGTATGAGCTAAAATTGACCAAAATTAAACACAATTTACCGTACAAACCTTCCCTCTAGAAGTTGAAAGACTTCAATAGACTCCAAAGTTCCAGAACAGTTTCATCAGAAAGATCATTCCAGTGCAATTGTTGTCTGGATGGGGAGACAGATTCCTGGTGCTTCCTTCTCTGCCATCTTCCCCAAATCCTCTGCTGTTGATGAGTTCTTCAATGTCTATAACTTACTCTGGGTGCCCCAGAAACACTAGGGTGAATACAAGGGAACCTGATAGTTGGCTACTCCAATCCTACAGGTGAGGTTTAATCATGTTTGACCACTACAGAGTCGTCTGAATATATTTTGAATATATTTTGAAAGTAGAGGCACATATGGGGAGGAAATAAATGTAGAAAATGCCTATTAGCTCTGATATTCCCTGTCATTTTTATTATGAGATTTTAACTATTATTTTTGGCCAGGGCCATTGGTATTACAGACTCAGCCCTATTCTTTGAGCTGCATTGTCATGATTTGTTTGTACCACATTCTCTCACGGATGAAGCTTCTTACTACCATTTTCAATGGACCTGAAAACTTCCATTTTTGCTACAAAGAGGGAAGCCATTTGTTACTTCTCAACTGAGGATGACTCAAAAATAATACCTGATGCTTTTGCACAAATAGCTTTATTTGGACATACACTTACTACCTGAAAGAAGAAGTACAGTCTATGGCAGCTCTCCTGAACTTGTCTGCTAGCATTGAACTTTCCAAAATTTTAGCAAGTGTTTTCAATTGTATTATTCTGAAATTAGTATTTCTTCCTAAAAAGGATTTGGCTTACCTTCTTAAAGAGTGACAACAAAAAGCATTGCTCATCTGCGCACTCTCATCACTCATCACTCTCTGGTACTCTCTACCCCGGGCGGGAGGAGTTTACCCTGGAAGACCAGAAAACATTTTTGAGATCCTTTGGATCAATAAAAGGCGTGGTGACGGGGGAGGAATGCCTCTCCTGTGACAGCCATTCTAGGTGTTATAGTTGTAATTAGTATTGTCTTCAGACTCCTAAAAGTGAAGTTCAGTCAACAGTGTAGATCATGGAACACTTTCATTGGTAAGCCCCCTTTCAAGGGTGTTAAATGTCTCGCCTGGCACTTAGTTTTATTTAGCTAACTTTTCAGCCTGTTTTAACATGTGGAACCTCCTGAAACATGAGCCAGAGAGACTACAAATCTAGCTCCATTTCACTCTGGTCTGTCACTTTGGTGTTAGCATTTTCCTCACTCTTGTTTCTAGTTTGAGTTATGAAACCATTTCAGTTCAGTTTTAATAACCTCCCTGGCATGGCAAGCTCCACTAGAGCTGCCAAACTTAATACATTGACTTCCTCTAATGAGGGCAGCAGATCTGGCCAGGGGACGAGAGGTGGACTTTCTATAAACGTATCCGTTTTCCATGACAGCCTGTTCAGATTTGGTAGCAGACTGTCAGGTGCAGCTGCTTTCCTCTTCTATACACAATGACTTTGACTTTGGTTTCTGAGTTTCCCCATCTCCTAACTCACCCATGATCCTCTGAATAAATAAATCACCTGGTGATCGACATAGTTCCCAGGTCTGGGCACGTGTGAGAGAGCTTAGCTTCAGCCTGCAGGACAAAACTCTGGTCAGTGACTTCCACGTGTGTTTGTGAAGGCCTCCACGACCACCCTAGAAACAGATGTTCTGATACAGAGGGAAGCTGTCTTTGTGGAATGAAAGCAGGATTCTGTTCTGCAAATGGAGCCCCACATAGCTGCAGACGGTGTCAGAGCTCTGCCCCCAGTCATTCCTGTGCCACAAAAAAAAAAAAAAAAAAAAAAGCCAAAATGCCAGGGCAGGAGTCCAGGTCCCAAATGTTAATTCATCCTTCTCTTAGAATTTGTTTTTATTTAAGACATGAAAACATTCATCTCATTGGATGGAGGATATGAACACTTTCACTTCTTATTCAATAGACCATAGATTTTATGGGCTGGTTTACAATATGAAGACTCCCAGCTTTACGCATAAGATTCCAAATTTATAAACAGAAAAGTTAAGGCAGTAAACAGTTACTTTACAAAAAAATAAAAAAAGAGTGGCCATAAGAAACTTTAAATAACTTTACTGTATTAAGGCAATAATATATTATAATTTGTTTATTCAAATAAGGTCAGCTCTTCCTATAACAAGAGTAGTTGGTAGAAAAATAGGTCAGGGACAGAGCCAAAAGGCTGCCCAAAACGGGTATATAAATTCCCATGTGGGTCTTTCCTTTGGAACCTCAGCTTAATCTTAATAAATTTCCACTAAAATTCTCTAAGAGAATTAAATAGTGATGTGGAGGGTAAAATTGCCTCAGGTTTTAGCTGCTTCTCATCACACATAGGTGCTTGTAGGCTCTGGAGCAGAAACCTCTCAGACTGAAGACTCACTATGTGGAGAGAGATGCAGCCATCTGGGCATCTCATCACTTGGCAGGTCTCAATTCTTTTTTTTTTTTCTTTTTGCCACCACATGTGGTGGGTAACACCTCTGGGTGACTTATTTCCAGGAACATAGATTGCAGGCTGCTGCATCAATAATTTAAATAAAATGGACCATAAGTGAGGTGCAATTTTGCAGGTGATGCTGAAAACTCACCACTGTCTCCCCTGCTCAGGAAATTGCATTAGAATGCAAAGGAACAAAAAGAGATAACTTGGAATGCCCTCTCATTATTTTTAAGTTTATTATCTACAAACTTTGGTATCCTCTAACTCTTTTAAGTAACAGTTTGTTTGTTATAAACCTTCCCCCTGAGATCAGCTGGTGCAACGTGCTATTGTGAGGCAAAAGATGCAGGGGGAGGATGGCAAGAACATGCGCTGTGGAATTGGACTTGCCCAGATTCAAATCCCATCTCTTAGCAAAGTCAGTCATATGGACAAGTCATGCAGCTGCTCTGAGTCTTGTTTTCCTCCTTCGTAAAATGAGAACAAAACTACCCATCTCAAAAGGTCAAATGAGATATGGAAATTACCCAGCGTAAAAATGCCTTTCTCCTAGCAGACACTCAGATATACTGGATTTCTTCTTTCCTTCTTTTTGTGCTTTCAGTCCAAGAGAGAATGTGTTAACTTCTCAGAGGTTAAAGAAAGGAATCTTGAGGGATTCAGCAATGTTTCCCTTTGCTGTTTTCTATATGGTCCAGAATGCAAGGCGAACACTTGAAGAAATAGGCATGTCCAGGTAGGATATTAATAGTAGGGACTGCGAGGCAGTTGCTCCAAATATCAGTAGCTCCCATTTACTAACAACAATTTGTGCTTCCCATCATCAGGTTCTGCTGATGTGTATGTGGTGCCTGGGTGTTTACCTGCTTGGCAATTGCAGTGATAAAACCTTTTAGGGTTTTTTTGTTTGTTTGTTTTTTGTTGTTTTGAGATGAAGAAGGGGAAAATTCGTTTTCTTGGAAATTCTTCTAATTTTGCAAGTTTTAAAAAAAATTGATGGGAGCATTGAAATTGGCTTAGAATTATCAAGTAACTTCACTCTGTTTTAAATATTATGCTTCCTAATGAAATTTAATTGAAAATTATTCCCATGGCCCCAAAGAATTTATAAACTGGCCTAGTGAACTTTGTATTGGATTGAGTTCTGTCACTCAGTTTCTACAGGATGCTCTACAGCTGTATGTCACTTTCTTCACTTGGAACAAGGAAATGTATTTGGGGCACAATACATTTTTTTAAAGTCTAAAGCAGTATATATAGCACAGAGATCACCTGAATACCCCAAGTTCACTTTGTCCCCAATAGAAGGTTTGTTGCTGTTTAAATTATTTCAATATCTTAATTGTCTTGATGCCCATCTCAAAAGTGAAATGGATTCATTCAATGGACATTGCTTTGTTTGCTTAGGCTTTTTGAACATTAGGTAATAAGATGTTTCCCTGCCCAGCTGTCATGGCTCAATGGATGAGCGTTGACCTATGAACCAGCAGGTCATAATCACGGCATGTTTCCGGGTTGTGGGCTCAGTCCCCTGTGTGGAGTATGCAGGAGGCAGCCTATCAATGATTTTCTCTCATCATTAATGTTTCTAACTCTCTCTCCCTCTCCCTTTCTCTCTGAAATAAATAAAAAATATATATTTAAAAAAGAAGTTTCCTTGTTCTTTCAGTTTAAAAAAATCTTTTTTTGTATAAATTTATTTCCAATCAATTCTAAAAAATATTTTCATGGACCATTCCCAAGAATAACCAGAAAAAAATTTACCTCACATTCCAACTAATCAGTATTTCTTGTAAGTTCATCAATCCAAATTAAACTGAAGGTGAAAACCACCTCTAAGTTAGAGTGTGTGGGACACTACTTTTTAGCAAACACAATATGCAAACTCATACTGTGAAAACATGTATCCAAATATTCTCACTACAAGAAATATTTGCCTGAACAGTGCTTTATAATTCATCAACATGCTTGTGAGAATTCAAAAAGCATTGTGTAAGAAACATAAATATTTGTTTACTTAATAAATGTAAATGTAATATGAAATGTAAGCAACAAATATTCATTTAAAAGCTAACATTAATTGCCAATGGAAACTTAATCTTGGGCTTTTAGATTACCATGACATCTGGGAGTTGTGCTTAAAATTTCAAAGAATTGTAATTCAGCCGAAACCGGTTTGGCTCAATAGATAGACTCTATCCTAGAGCATCAGCTTGGGGACTGAAAGGTCCCGGGTTCGATTCCGGTCAAGGGCATGTACCTTGGTTGTGGGCATATCCCCAGTAGGAGGTGTGCAAGAGGCAGCTGATCAATGACTCTCTCTCATCGATGTTTCTAGCTCTCTATCTCTCTCCTTTCCTCTCAGTACAAAATCAATAAAATATATTTTTAAAAAAGAATTGTAATTCACTCAATTTAGAAAAAGCAAATAGTGACCATTTTCATTGCAAGCTTTAGTCTTACTCATAATGCACAGCTCTTACCAAATGCTATCATATCATATGATAACTTTTCTAGTTTTGAAAAAATGGTAGATGAATATAATTTATAACAGGTTTTATAGAAGCTGGATTTAGAGCCGAAACAATTGTGGGAAGTCACAACTTGTGACATTTATATTTTTGTTAAAATTAGGATTTGGTTCAGGAAAAAAAATAATTTCACCTTCCCGGTCTGTGTTGGGAAGAGGAGATAAGGAGGAAGGAAAATCATTTCCCCATGTCCTTCACTCCCAGTTCCTTCCTACCCCAACCCACAAAGGGGCTCTCACACACTCTGCCCATTGGGGGCTCCCTCAATGCTTTCCTTTACACAAGGAGTCATTAATCTGATTGGGCAGAGTTTGAAATTTATCAGAACACATTTTCAGGGAGCAAGATCTGAAAAGGGCCACCCTCCTGCTGCCCTCCCTGTTCCCAGGTGGGCCATTAGCCCCAGATCGGCCCAGAGGAGCACACGCAGTTCCTCTCCCCCTCTTTCTAGGACACCTCACCGTACAGAATCCAAGATTTAGATCCAAGATGAGAAGACTCACATTTGCTTTGGTCACTTTTTTTTTTTTTTGTACCTGAAGTCTTGCATTTTCTAGTTTTTAGTTTTTTACTAAGAAGTTGATATGTTTCATTTGTCTAGTTATTATTTTGCTCTGTCAGAACTAGAGTGGGGAAGAGAGGCAAATAATAGGGGGTATTTGAGGGGAGCAAGGGCATAGAGGCTTAGGAGTTTTCTTTAGTTCTCAGAAGAAAGAAAGAAAGAAAGAAAGAAAGAAAGAAAGAAAGAAAGAAAGAAAGAAAGAAAGAAAGGAAGGAAGGAAGGAAGGAAGGAAGGAAGGAAGGAAGGAAGGAAGGAAGGAAGGAAGGAAGGAAGGAAGGAAGGAGAGAAAAGAAAAGAAAAGGAAAGGAAAGGAAAGGAAAGGAAAGGAAAGGAAAGGAAAGGAAAGGAAAGGAAAGGAAAGGAAAGGAAAGGAAAGGAAAGGAAAGGAAAGGAAAGAAAAGAAAAGGAAAGGAAAGAAAAGGAAAGAAAAGAAAAGGAAAGGAAAAAGAAAAACAAGATAAAGCATTCCAAAGAGGAATATCCTGGAAGGATACTTTCTCTTTCCTTCTCCCCGCTCTCCTGCCCTAGCCACCTGCTGCTGTCTCTGGGAAGACTTTCTGGAGGTGACAATTGACAGAAATAGAGCTGTTTTAGTGCCTGAACCATTGTATACTCAAAGACAAAAGCAAGTGTCCAGGGAATGAATAACTAGGAAACATAAATTGAAAAGAACATTACATTTTCAACATAACATGTTTTCTGATTTGATGTGTAAATGCACATTTATATTTAGGAAATAGATAAAAGCATAAAAAGGAAGACAATATCTGCATCCTACCAACTAGGAATAGTGATTTATCCTTCTGTTTCTGAGCTCCCTTCGCCACCTCCAAGCTGTTGGCTGCCCCACCTGATTCTGGTTAGACTCAGCTGCTGGTTGGAGTACAGGTGTTAAAGACCTCATTAGCACAGTTTTGCTACTCACTTGGAGAATTAAATACACTCCAGTGACTCTTAAGTTCTCCCAGCACAATCCCTTTCTCCAGATGGCAAGTTCAGAGTTTTAGAAGTTTGTGCATTGCTGCTGCCTTCCCTGTAAACTGTTCTGATTTGTCTTTCAAAGAGGACATATATGACTACACTATGTTAGGCCCAGCTGTTCCTGATTTCATTGCTTCAGGTTACTTCCGCATAGTGTATTATCTGTTTCATTTTTTAAAGTACAGTATATTATAACTGTTCTATTTTATTAATGTTGTTAATCACTTACCAAGCCTAATTTAAAATTAAACTTTATCATAGATACCAGTACCTATATATTGGAGAAACATAATACACGTAGGGTTCAATACTATCTGTGGTTTTAGGCATTTATTGGGGTCTTGAAATATATCCCCCACAGATAAGAGTATACTACCCCACAGATAATGCATGGATTTTTAAGAGTGTTCTCTCTCTCTCTTTAATCCCTTTACCTTTTTCACCAGTTTCCCATCCTCTCTCCTTGGACAGCTGTCAGCCTGTTCTCAGTATTGGACAAAATAAACTAAGAAATAAAATAGGAACAGAATTATAGATTTAGAGAACATGTTTCATTTTGTTTGTGGGGCAGGGAGGTACTATCATTCTTTCTCTCAAATAAATGTAGAAACAAAACAAGATGCAAAGGATTTATCCCATTTTTTCTCAATTCCATTCTAAATTGTCTAAGGAAAATAGGTCCCCACAAGAGAGAGAATTGTTTAACTTCTTATATCATACTAGAGGTCTGGTGCATGAAATCATGCATGTGGTGGGGGGGGGGGGTCTCTTAGCCCGGCCTGTACCCTCTCCAATCCTGGACCCCTTGGGGAATGTCCAACTGCCTCCTTGCAATTTGGGACTACTGGCTCCTAACTGCTCACCTGCCTGCCTGCCTGATCTCCCCTAACAACCTCTGCCTGCCTGATCGCTGGCAGCAAGAAGCAGTGGAGGTGCTGCCAGCCCCAATTGGCTTCCAGATGAGCCAAGCCATAGCTTCCAGGGCCGCATGGGCCGGTCAGGCTCACCGTGGGTTTGCACAGGAGTCTGTCAGCCAAAGCCAGCTGGGAGAGAGCACGCAGTCTGCCTGGCTTCCATGCAGCACCACTGGTGGCCCAGAGACCCACACTGCACTCCAGCCTGCGATGTCTAGCTGCACTTACCAATCTCCATATGGGGACTTGGGCGCCATGACTCAGATAGGGGGGTGCTTGTGGGGGCCTGGGAGCCCAGGTTCTGCTCAGGGCTCAGAGCTCAGCTGGGACCTGCCCTTCTACACCAGACACTCGAGCTTTGATTACTGGCAAGGTCCAGGGACTGCACAGTGCACAAATTTTGTGCACCGGACCTCTAGTAAAATAATTCTGGTTTGTCTGCATCTTTGCAACAACTTGTTTTGGTCGATTTAAAAATTTTAGACATTTGAATAACTGTGTAGCAGCATGTCATTGTTGCAGTAGAAACATTGTTCTGACATAACCTATTATAAGCTTCTTAGAATTAGAATTCATTACCTTAATTTTTGAAGAATATTTTTACAAATCAAAATTTATAAGGTGTATGTTATTTTCTCGAAGTACTTTAAAGATACTTCATTGATTTTTGCTTTTAATTTTTCTACTGTGGAGACAACAATCTTATTATTACTCCTTTGAGGGTGGTATGTTGTTGTATTTTTTCTATACCTGTTTTGTCATTTTTGTCATTGTTTTCAGAAGTTTTATTATTATGTGCTTATGTGTGATTTTCTCTTTATTTATACTGTTTAGAATTTGTTGGACTTCTTATCTCATTCACCATTCCTTAAAAAATTTCACAGCCATTATCTCTCAAATTTTACTTTTTCCCAGACTCTTTCTTATCTACTACTGGGACTCCAATTACATGAATCTAAGAATATTACTAGTGGCATATAGGGAGCTTAGCTAATGAGTGATCAGAAAAGGTGTTTCCTCTGTAGTTCATACCTATCTCCTCTGATTTCTGGCTCCACCCCTGCCAAGGCCTAAAGCCTCTGGCCTTTGGCAGGGGACCCCAAGCTGGCTCTGATCACCTGGCTCTGCCCCCTGGCCAAGGCCACAAGCCTCTGGCCGAGGCGTGGGCCCTGGTCAGTTAAGCCCCAGCTTGCTCTGATCACCTGGCTCCACCCCCGGCCAAGGGCAGGCAGAAAGCTTGGCCTCCTCCATTGCCGGGAAACCCAAGCCTCCCTCCTGCTCTCAGTTGCCACAGCCATCTTGGTTGGGTTTATTTGCATATTTGGTCCTGATTGGCTTGTGGGTGTAGCAGTGGTACGGTCAATTTGCATATTACTCTTTTATTATATAGGACTAGTAGCCCTGCGCACGAATCCATGTGCCAGTAGCTCTCTGCAGAGCCTGGCTGCTCCATGCTCACTGCTCAGAGGCTCTCCTAGGGTATCCGCAGCTGGGGGCAGAACACTTGCCTTGTTGCCAGGGTAATCATGCAACCGTTCCCCACCACCACCCAGCCACTCTGTGCCCACTGCCCAGAGGCCCTCCAGGGCTGGGGTGGAATACTTGTCTTATCACCATGGTGACAAGGCAAGCATTCTGCCAGGCCGCTCACACTGCCTACTCTCAGTGGCTGTTTCCCCAGGACTGGGGTACTCTGGCGGGGCTGAGAGGAGTGAGTGTCACCATCTTGTGGCTATGGGTGCTGCTACCATTTTGACAGCATGATGGTTAATTTGCATATTACCCTTTTCTTAGATAGGATAAGTCTCTGGATGATATTATAATCTTAATTTTCACCAGAGAGAAATTAATTTTACTTCTGAAAGACAGCTAGACTACATTTTCACCTTAATCCCATCAGAACAAGATGATCAAATATTGACTTCTGTTCTTATGAGACCTGGTTTATTTCTAGAAAATCTTCACTCCTACTGTATAAAATTTGAGGATCCAAAATGAAGCCTAGAGATATATATATATATACCAGGTCTAATCTACTTTGGTAGCCTCTGAACTCCAACTTTCACCACTCCATATCTAAGCTACTGAAAACTCTTCCACTTCTCAAGTTCTCAGGTACTGATTTTGAAATGAGTGTTCAATCCTTTTGAGGAAAAACTTTGTCCCAAATGGCAAGTCACCACTCTTGGAGTTCCCCCTTTTCTAGATCTTGGGTTTCCAAATTCTCACTCTCTTGGTAGTTTTCAGGTGATTAAACAGGCTTTTAAAGGCATTTTGTCTAATTTTTAATTTAATTTTTTAGTAGGAGAGTGTGCCTTAAACAGTGTAGAGTTGTTTTTGGATGCAACTATAGTTCCAAATAAAACAGGTGATTCTAATGGGCAACTGAAGTAACAAACCACAGATATAGAGCATAAAGCAAATGCAAGATTCTTCCTGAATTGACTCCTTTGAACTTATGTCTTCTGATGACCGATCACAGACCTTTCTCCACCTGCTTGCTCCCACGCCCACATGCATCCCAGCCTTACACGCCAGGCCACAGTGTTCTCTCTTATACTCAACCCTTTGCATCTACTGGCCTAGCCCACTCCTACGCTTGCTTTATACCTGTTTTTAAATGTTACTTCTTCATTTACTTCAATGAACTGTTATGTCTCTTCCATCAATTGGTGAGGCAGGATTCCTAGCTTACCAGAGCTGTTCTCTGCTTTAAAGATAAGACTAACTAACTCATCAGGATGTTCTGTTAGTCTAAAGTCCTATCTATTTTCCTTCAAGCTGCTCCCCATTTCTTCCTCTTCTGTGCTCCTGCCACAATCCCATACCCAATCATAAGGTTGTGAGCTCCTTGAAGGAAGTATCTGACACAGATACTTAAAATAATGGTTGTTAAATGAAACATATTTTTCAAAAATAATAACATTTCATGAAAGTAAAATTGTCTCAGAAATAGGAAGTCTGTATTTAACCACAGTCTTGGTTAAACTCAGTCCATATCTACCTGAACTAGTACAGAGAAAAATATCATTTGAAATGGTGCTCAATTACTAGTCTATTGATTAATTATTTACTCTGTGCTGACTTCCCTGGAGATATAATATTAACTAACTTTACTGGTGCTTCGTATGTGCCAGGCATTATGCTATTTTTCCTATGTGTTTTTTCATTTAAACCTCACAGTAATCTTATGTACTACATGCTGTTATTATTAAGGCTAAGAGATGTTAAGTAATTTTACTTATCTGGTGAGTAGCTGAGTAAGGTATATCTGACCCTAAAACCCACGCTTACTGACACTACATTAAACATTGGTAGCAAAAGCATGGCTCTAAGGTAAGGTAAACTATACCTGGACTTAGACTTAAATTTCTTCAATATTTAACAGTGTATCATAGGACAAACTGCTTAACCTTTCAGACTCTCAGTTCCTTTATCTACAATAATTGAATTCAATACCTTCCTGAACAGTTTCAAAGAAAGGATCTCACAAGATGTCAGGCGTGTCATAGGTGCTTGAAAAAATATGTTCACACACACACAATCTTGTTCATCTTTATTTCTTTTATTGTTGTCTTTTGTACGCCATCTGTTATTTGCTACATCTAGTTATTTATGCATCCTTTTGCTATTCTCTAGGCGGTGCTACCATGGTTTCAACTAACTTCATCTGAATTAATTACGTGCCAGTAGTGACATATTTATTATCAATTGCACAATTGCTTTATGTAGTTCTAGTAAAACATTACTTCAAGTGTAAAATATGTCTAGTTAAGAACAAGTTATTCATGCTAATAAACAAATTTGACACAAGCTGTTATTTACTGAGCTTAAGCTGGTATTTGTTGGAAAGCCTCGAGTCATTTCATTTTTGCTGAAGACTCATATTCAAGTAATTGTGTAATGTAGTCATTTATTAGTGTCAAGTTATACTTCTGTCTTTTCAACAAAGATAACAGCTTAGCATTTAGTTCATGTTCCACAGAATAATAAAAAAGCCAGAGAGATTTCTAATAATATAGGATGAAAGGAAAAAGGAAAAAGGAATGGATTAGCACTGCTGAATATATTATTCATAAGCTGGTTATAAAGTGGTCATAGTTTAGCACACTTGCTTTTATTTTGTCCACTTAACTTTATCTTATCACCTTGATTAAAAAAAAAAAAAAAAAAGACCACACTGATGTTAGCTCCCTTTGTTAGTTTGAATATCCAGGTCTGTTTGACAACTTCTTCTTGCACATCCAATTGGTACAAACATGCTGGGATCCATTTGTGACACTGAAATGGGTGAAGACATATGGAGGCCATTTATAAGATTTATTATCTTAATACTACTGTCAAGACAGAGGTACATAGCAAATAGCTTGAGTTCCTAAACTTTTTCTGGGCACTTGTTAAACACAAAGCTTTCAAGATCTTGCTCCTACAGATTCTGATTCACTGGGCCTTATCTAACAAGAAGCCAAGATAACTTTTCAAATGTATTTTCAGATACATTTGAAAAGCACTGTTATAAAAGTTATATGATATTTTAAAACAATACCTTTTCATTTGAGAAAATTGAAGCAATTTATTCTCTTATTTTCCAGTAAATACATAAGACTCTGCAGGCTCTACCCTAAAATGTGTGCCTCTACATAAATCAGCTTCTCTACAAAACAAATTACACTAAGTCTATCTGAGTCCATTGGAGAAAACAGATGAATTTATACAAAGGGCGCTGGAGACAGGAGGAGAAGCAGCATCTCACCTTGATATGAAACTTGGGGTCCAGACTCTGACAAGTCACTTTCTGGGAGGATTCAGCACTGGGTTGACTGAAGTAACTCTGTACAAAAAACCCACTTACTTGCCCCAAGCCAAGATAGGTTCTACTTTTAAAGCTACGTAGCATTATGTTGTCTTTATGAGTGTTATGATGACTCTCATTATCCTGTCTCCAACTGGCTCAACCTGGATTCTATGGGAAAATCAAGAGCAACCATGTGTGCTAGACACACAAGAAAACCAACTGATTTTGCAAAGGCTTGGAAAGAAATTTTGCCCAATAATAACAGTTCCCATTGGATGAAGGTATACCAATCAAATGAAACCCCCTTTTGGAAAAGAACAAATACTCAGGTATAAAAAGAAGGCAAGTTTCTCAAGTTTAGACTGCTTATGGCCAATTGTTCTTGGTTATTTTTATTTTTTTTTTAAGAATTTATAAAAATAAACACATTTTATTTTTGTCTTAGTCAGCAGCTAATATAAAACTATCTTGGCCTTTAAAGCCAACTTTCCTCAAGCTCTTTTTTTTTAATTAAATATATTTTATTGACTTTTTACAGAGAGGAAGGGAGAGGGATAGAGAGTTAAAAACATCAATGAGAAAGAAACATCGATCAGCTGCCTTTGACTGGAATCAAACCTGGGATATTTCAGTTTGCAGGCCGACACGTTATTCACTGAGCCAAACCTGTTAGGGCTTCTCAATCTCTTTTTTAAAAAAAATATTTTTATTGATTTCATAGAGAAGAGAAAGGGAGAGATAGAAACATCTATGATGAGAGAGATGCATAGATGTTTCTATGTGCTCTTGACTGGAATTAAACCTGGGACTCTTCAGTCTGCTGGCCAACACTCTACCCACTGAGACAAAACAGCCAGGGCCTCAACCTCTTTTTTGGATCATGAATTCATTTCAAGCCAACAACAAAAAAAATCCCAAATTGTGAAGACACCAGGTATATTTTCCTTCATAAAAATCAAAACTAAAATGTTTAGCTCTTAAAAAGGTTTCACTGTACTGTTTCAGGAAGGGGCAAACTCTGTCCTTCCAGAATACCGCTTCAGCAAACATCTGTGGCCAAAACCCAGCAGAGGTTTGGATGGGATGCACATACAAAGAGATTTCAAAGTGTTGCCCTAGCCAGTTTGGCTCAGTGGATAAAGCATTGGTCTATGGACCAAAGGGTTCCAGGTTCTATTCCAGTCAAGGGCATGTACCTCAGTTGCAGAATACTCCCCGGTCCAGGCCTTGGTCAGGGCATGTGCAGGAGGCAACCCAATCTAGATGCTTCTCTCATATCAATATTTCTGCCTTTCACCTGGACCAGTTTGGCTCAATGGATAGAGCGTCGGCTTGGGGACTGAAGGGTCCCAGGTTCGATTCCGGTCAAGGGCATGTACCTTGGTTGCGGGCATATCCCCAGTAGGGGGTGTGCAAGAGGCAGCTGATCGATGACTCTCATCAATGTTTCTAACTATGTCTCTCCCTTCCTCTCGGTATAAAATCAATAAAAAATATATTTAAAAAAATATATTTTTGCCTTTCCCTCTCTCTGAAAATCAGTGGAAAAATATTCTCGGGTGAGGCTTAAAAAAACAAAAACAAAAAAAGTGTTGAGACCTTCATGTCTGGCATGAAGAAAAAAACATCTTAGTTTAGGAGTGAAAAATTAAGTACATTAGGATCACTTAGTCCAAAACTACATTCTCCAACAGTGCAAGAAAAAAGGCAAAGTGCAGTCTACCTCAAGTCTACAGTCTCCACTCACTCAGCAGTGATCCTCTGACATAACTGCTTTCCCTAGTGAGCTTCCTCCTGTCTCCAGGTTAAGCACAAAAATGTCAAGGCTCTCTCTGGTAGTCAACACCACCATCCTATCTTCAAGAATTTCAAACATTGATACAGGTCTGGCTTAATTCTTCCTTGTGCTTTTAGGTAAGACTGTTGTTTACCATTCCAGCTTTATATGTTTCAAAAAGTATAAAGACATTGAAACCAAAACATGAACTATAAGGAATAAAAAATAACACAGGGCCAAAACCCACGGTATGAGGTAGACAACAGCATAGTTTATATGCAATCACCCCACCTCACCCTCTCCAGAGGGGAGCTCAGGAAGCCAGCAAGCAGCCACAGCAAGGTCTCTCCAAGACTCCATGGTCGTCATGATCTAACAGCCAAGTCTGAAACAGCAACCCAAACCAAGAGCCAGCGGTACTGCTGTCCCCAGTGTCCCGTGTCGTCTGGGAGAGTTTCAGGTCCCGGGAGACGTGCCGCACGGGGCTCCCTCAGCAGCACGATGCTGGAGGTTAGTACTGGAAGCTGCCCTTGGTCTGGATGTCATCGAGGATCTGCTGCAGCTCCTCGTCTTCAAATCGCCCCTCCAGGCTTGGAATGAGAGCCTTGGGCTCCTCAGCAGTCTCTGGACAAAGGTTGGCCAAACAGGCCACCTCAAACTTATGAAGCTTCTTCTGGAGCAACAAGCTTCGGACACTGGCACTGGACTCTCTGTTTTTGAAAAGATTGAGACGAGCTGTGTAGTTCAACGTTTTCATGAAGACCTCAGAAAGTTCCTGTTCGTCCTCCGCACTCTCATTCTGCTGCTTTCGATGCTCCAGGAGCATGTGAACTTCTGAATTTAGAAGTGTCTCAGCTGTTTCAAACTCTTTGGGGAAGATGAGCTGCGAGGCGTCCTCCTCCAGGTCGCCAGCCCGCGGGTCGCTGCTGCCCGCCGCCATCGCGAGCCGCCCTGCCTCCGCTGGAAGTCTGTTCTTGGTTCTTAAAGCACCAAGATCCTGAATGACCATAGCTATTGAGCTGTATCATTTATTATACCACAGCTCCATGAAATCTTAAAAAAAAAAAAAAAAAAAAAAAAAAAAAAAAAAAAAAAAGGTTTTTCCTCCCAAAGTAATCTGTCTATATTCCTTTCTTGTAAGCCTAAATAGCCAACTAATATGAGCATATTCTCAAAGTGGGCACTGACTCCATGTCAATCAACAACCATGAAAGAGCTGTGGGTCCTGGGAGGATCAGCATAGAGCATCAATGAGCTACTTTGCCTTTAGTCCATAAACTTACTATATGGATGAAGGTTTATGTAATATTCAATGTATATAATGACCAATACAACACAGCACCATCTAAGCAGAATGGATACCACTATATAATACTAACTTTGCTCAAGGTTCTTAGTTGTGATGACAGAATTTACTCTGTTTTAAGCAGGAAGGGATTTATTTAGAGAAGCTAAAAGTTCACATAATCATTGTGAGGGCTGACGAAACAGACTCTCAAAACAACATTCTAGAACTAGAAAATCAAAGGAGCTGCCACCTCTGACATGATCAAAAGCTGAAGCGTAAGAAAATGGCTGCTATATCTTCTGGCTCCAGAACCATAATGCCCTCACCAAGATCCACATAGGCAAAGAGATGTTTTGTGATCTGCCTCTTTCCCACATGTAGTGAGTGCTGTGGTATCACTTAGAAACTTCTTTTAGGTCTAAGGCATAGTCCTGAAGCATGGTCCCCCAAATGCCAGGAGTGTTGGCTGCAGACCACCACTAGAAATTTCCCTTGGCCATAGAAAGCTACCTAGCCCAAAATATGCATCCCACACAAAAGACCCAGCTTTCTTTTTTCAGTTAGGGGCACCTCTCAAGATCAGTCCTAGCTATAGAGCATCTCATAGAATCAGCTGAGGCTTCTGTTACTATTCAATCTTCTTCACATTAGAAGCAAGTGGGTGCAATTATTGTAACAAGCAACAAAGTCAGAGTGACAGCCAGGAGGCCTGACTCACAGAGAGTAATAGAGATTATTAATAAAGTATGGCATGCCTGGAGGCATGCAAGATGGGCAGCCAGTAGGTTATTGCTCAATCTGTATAATCAAAATAAATCAAGAATGGATGGTTAGGAGACTAAGGGCAGTAGCTTCAAGAAAATGACCCTTTGCTCAATTCCTAGACTTGACCTATACTCAGTTCTGGAATCCACTGACTGAAGGAGAAGCTGAGCCAGGAAGAAGTATCCCATAGCACCATGGAAAGTGTATAAGGTAATGATTCACCCTGTCCACCTTAAAGGGTTCTACAGTCTCTTACTTGGGAAAATGAAAATACTCAGACATTTTAAGGACTAGTTGTCATGGACTTTAAGTTGACTTTGATAGCTGGGACCTGAAGTGATACGGCCCTTCTGTGAGATGTGAGAGTGAGTTGACAAATGCAATTCTGGCCCGATCTGGCTCACAGTGAATCACTGGGACCACAAACCTACCTACTGGTCTCTTCGATGGGCCATGCATTGAATGAACATGCTTAGTAGTTGGCAAACCTTCCACAGTGGTTTCTTAGCTATCACAGCAGGGAAGGGCAAATGGGAGCCTCTGAGACCACCTCTCTTTTCCTGCCAAGATCATATAAATAATAAATTATATAAATCACACCTGAGGGATAGTGACAGAGATAAATGCCAACATAATACTTTGCAGACTTTGCTAAGTGAATGAGTCCAGAGGACAGGAGATATCTTATGAAGTTCAGAGGCCCCTGCACCAGTGCAGTGCTTCGGCTCTGGGGCATACCCAGGGCATCTTTTCTAAAGTAAAAAACAACTATGGCATCTTGAAAATCCCACCACTAAGAAGAAAGCACAATGTCTTATAGATTTCTTTGGTTTGGAGTGCAGCAAATTCCACACTTGGAACCTCTTCAGTCCATTCATCAGGAAACAAGGAACCCAGGATGGGTAGAGGTGAAATGGGGAGGGGAGAGCAATATGGGCTGTGCAGCAGGACCTGGCTTCTATACAAACAGATTGTCACTTAAGCAATACTAAGGTACTAGGATTGAGCTATCTGATAGAAACAGATGCCTTGTGAGGTTTACACCAAGTTTATCCCACTGGGGGAATCAAAACACACACACACCTAGTCAGTCAACTGATACCTACAGCAGAAAACCATATTCCATTTGAAGAGTAGATCCTAGTATGCCATGTTGAGGAGTTGCCTATCTGTAAGATCCACCAAGTCATATGGTGACCCAGCAGCACTCTATTGTGTGATGGAAGCGGTGTATCTGGGGTTGTCACAAATTAGCTGCACAAAGTAACCTTGCCCAAGGTAAGCCCTGTTCCTAGGGGCAGCTTACACCCAATGACTAATAGATGCAGGTGCAACATACTGGCTCCTGCTGCCTCAATTAGACACTTCTGAATGGTCTTCCCAGTGCACAGCACCCTGTGGGGATTGGTTGAGGTCTCATTTGAAAACTATATTGAAGTTCAACTTTCCAAACTCTGTCCAGTCCTGTTTTCCTCTCTTCCTTCTGAGTTGTTCCTAAAAAAACAAAACAAAACAAAAAACCCACAAAACTGATATATGCCAAGCTTTGCCTCAGACTCTGTGTCCAGGTAATCCAATCTAAGATATTATATAATCTAATTTTAAACTCAAGTTTCATGTGGTGGTGCTTTTGATTACTGTAATCTCTATCACACATGAAATTCTTACTATAAGGAAAATGTACTAGTAAGCCTTGCAAATTGAATTACTAGAAAGCATGCCTGAGTTGGACTAGACTGTGTACAGGGAAATCTATCCACAGTATCTACCATGCAAACCCATAGAAGTATGTACCAGTCTGGTATGCTGATCTGCCTTCTAAATTAGGAAATGGTGGCTGATAATTACTATACCGTGGACCAGAGAGAATGCCTGATTAGACTTTAATGTCTTTGTTGCCCTACTTATCAGCACAGAATGGTTTCTCCTTTGGAGTTGACCAATCACTGCCAACCGGCCAAATAGGAAATTGTTTAAATATGTGTGCAGGATGGTTGTCTATCATATGCACTTAAGGGCTTTGTGAAAGTTACTGATATTCACTGATGATTTACTTTGTGTCAGGCATGGTATGAGATGATTTCCTGACAAATGCTCATAGCAACTCTGTTTTGGTATGTCTATCTAGAAAACTAGAAACACAGACGCAGGAGTTAAACCATTTTTGCTTTGTTTGTTTTTGTATCATAGTGGCAGTTGTGGAATTTGAACTTTCCTTTGAGTTCTCACCACAATACTGTGATGGCTATAAAAAGCAGAGAGCCTTCCTTTTCGCTAGTCAGGTGGAGCTGCTGACTCTGTAAAGATGATGAAACTCAGAGTTTAATCCAGATAGACTTGGAGGCTAGATGTAGCTTCACGACCATTCCCATGAAGCTAGCTCAGAGGTCAGGACCTGCAGAGAGCAGGGAAGGAGTGCTTGTGTATATTAAAAGCAGGGCACAGTCATGCCAGTGTTCCATGGTGAAGATGTACTTGAAGCCAACACATGCAGCTGCAAATCCCAGCAACTTCATCAAGCCAAAGGGCAAATTTCTGTTGGCAAAATAGAAGGCAATTTGAACCTTGTTAATTTTTTACCCGAATATACAGAAACAGTTTTTCCCATTTTTGCTTAACCACGTCTGAAAATTGCATTTGGGGGCAGGAGCCAACATTTTCTGAGTGCCTACTGTGCACCAGGCACTGAGCAAAGCAACTCTACAAATGGTTCTCTCTGTCACACTGGGAGTTAGGCATTGTTATCCAGCATTTATGGGTAAGGACAATGGGAGTTGGAGAAATTTAATAAATCAATCAACATCCCCACACTGAGGAATACAAGGCTGAAATTCTAATCTAGTTTGTCTGGCTGGGAGCTCACACTTTTTCTAAATACACTATTTAGGCAGTAACATAAGACGAAGTAAGCATTGCAAAGCTAGTTTCATCCATGAACTCCTTTGCTAAAATGCATGTGATTCATCTATCTTAGGAATCAAATGCGCTTTTGCAACATTTCTCTGGAAGGGATGTATTCACAGATGGTACAGAGATTTCTCAGCCAAGAGTTCTTAAATATTATGTAAATATATTCTCCTGAGGAATTCATCGAGCATGCTGGGTCTTCATGTCTTAGACTACACGGACACCTGCACACACAGAACTCACACTTTGCCCTCTGCATTCTCACACACAGATGCACACCTTCTCTCATTCTCTCACACGTGCTCCTTCTCTCACAACACACCTGTTACTGCCTCTCGACAAAGGCGGTTTTGTACTGTGAGAGCACCAATTCAGAAGGAAAACATAAACCATATGGAGGGGATGGCAGAACGGAAGTTCTTAAGCAAATAAATAGTATAACTTGTCTCATGAATTTTCCCTGGGGTGAAGATGAAGTAAAGGCTACCAGTGCCCACCTGCCCCAGGGTTACTGCCAATTGCACTTTGTTTCCTAAGACTGAATAAGTCCATAACAGGGGGAGGCAAGCCTGGAAATGTCCGTAGCTAGAGGAACTGAATAAGATGCAGCAGATTTCAGAATATTAAAGGAAATCAGATTGTTCCTTTGCTGAGATTAACTCCAAGTCCAAAATAATAATGAGAAGATAAAAATCTTGTACCAATTCATATAGTTTTCCAATTGTAGTATTAGGTAAACTATATGTATCTGAAAGTGTACAAGTTGGTAAATTAATAAAATATTTTCTTTTCAAATTATTCCACTAAGTAGAAAATACCACAGTGAATCCTGCCGGAGCCTTTCTAGTTGTTCTTCAACAAAATGTTCTGAACAATCCAAGTGATTAGTGTGAAACACTTAACTCAAAATTGAACAGCATTAGGGTATTACTTCCATTTTCTTTTCTCCGTTCTTATAGAGAAGAAATAAAATCTTAGCAAAATAAATGAAAGCAGATAAAAGTGGTCAGTGAAGGAGTGAGAACCAGGCTGTTGCTGGAAATGGAGTGGTTGTTTCTTTTTTCTTTTCTTCTTTTCTTTTCTTTCCATTTTGCAGTTCTCTGGTTTTATAAATAAAGATACAAGAGGCCCAGGAATTTGCTTGAGATGGCTATACAGGATAAACAGCTGGCAAGGGAGGAGCAGAGCAGGGTCCTGACCCCATGTCCAGTGTGTGTTGTACTGCAGTACCCTCCCCAGAGAGAGAATTGCTAAGGAGGGTGAGAGGGAAGCCTGGAACTTTCCCCACAAGAGTAATCTATCCATAAGACAACATTAAAAGCAATTGTTCAGTTGACACCCTCTTCAAAATGATCCCTGTATTCCAGGATTCATGTAGTTGTTACTATTTGGAATAAATTTGTGGAAATATTAATTTACTCCCTCCAGTTCCCCAAAGTGGGTCAGATACTGCATTATATTCATTACATGGTTCCTAACCTAATTCCATGGAGTGTTGTGGGCATCAAGAGGGCTGGAAGCCAACATTTAGTATTTCTGTCTCAAATTACACTGGCAGGGTCGATGAACATCTCATTTTCTAATTCCATTTCTCATGAAACAAGCTAACATCTGTCTTTTGTTATTTCTAAGCCTACTTTTTTAAAACACTCTCCTACATTTTGAGTAAAACTGCTTTACAACAACTGCCGGGCAGGGCCTGGGCACAGTGATAACATTGACAGAAGGCTCACATCCTCCTCTTCCTCTTGTCACCTTCATACCCAACATTTATAAGCACTGAATGGGCAAGAGGTTTTCTAAGCTCCGTATGGGTTTTGCCTCCAAAAGGTGGAACTTCACAATCTCTGGAAATGAAGAAAAAGAAATATTCATCGAGGCAATTTGTAGTGAGGGAATTTTACAAGATTAGGTGGAGATAAAGGCAAGAGCCTTTTCCTCTTTCATTTTCATTCAGGGCCAAATCTGTTATTCTCTCCCTCTTTTATCATAAGGGACTCTAAGAAGAGACAAAAGAAAAGCAATTATGATATGTTTTGGGGTTGAGCAGAAGTGGAAAAGTAAAACTTAAGTCCTTCAAAGGTGATCTGAAGCAAATTCTCCCACATCCGACCACTGCAAGGAGACAAGGAGGGGATGCTTTGAAGGAGAGAAGGGAGGATTTGTTCTGCTCTGGTCACATGAGATGGAATAGGGACTTAGAAGGTGGGGAGGAGAGCTTCAAGAATCTGATGAATCTAAGAGATAGCACAGTGGTCCCATTACAAAGGAGTTTGTTTAGGTCACATTTTAAATCTATCAGTCAGTTGAATCAATTCACATTTCTTTGAAACAAGGGAGTCACCATTGCTGGCTGGAATTACAGGGAAATTGGGGTTAGGGGTACAGCTGACATAAGTAAAGGTACCGCATTCCCCCACCACACACACATCAGTTGTATAAATTTTCTTCTTAAAAGTCTATTGTTGCTGCCCTGGCTGGTGTGGCTCAGTTGACTGAGTGTCATCTCATACACTGAAAGGTTTCCTCTTACTTTCCCGTCAGGGCACATGCCTGGGTTGTGGGCTCGATCCCCAGTAGAGGGTGTTCAGGAGGAAACCAATAGCTGTTCCACTCTCACATCAATGTTTTATCTCTCTTTCTCTCCCTTCCTTTCTCTCTAAAAATCATTTTTTTTAAACTATTGCTGTTTCACAAATCCAACCTAATTCAGGACACATGAGGATAAAGAGTAGTGCCTATAGTAGAAAATAAAAAATCAAATCTGGAGTTTGAATAGTAGAATTAAAATCGGCCTTTGTTGATTTCTAACTTTATGGCCTTCTTTGAGTGGCCTGAGTTCTCTGAGTTAGAGAGTATTTGTGGAATTTAGTTGGGAATCAAATATTGTTAGATGAAAGCACCAGGAGGATGCCTGATAACTCTAAAAGTTATAAAAGATTATTCAAATCAAAACGGGCATCATCAATGCTCAGCTAGTTGCTGGCCCCTCTTCAGAAGTCAGTTCTCTCCCAGAATAAAATAGGGAGTCCTTGCATTGATTTTGAAAATTTTATGATTATGACCTCATTGTGAAATCTTGAACAAACTGAAGCTTTTCATTCTTTTAATTGAAAACATTGCTAAAATGTTTGCGTGGCCCATTTTCTTGCCTTATTAAGTAGCACATAAAAGAAGAACTGAGTCTTGATTTGGGCACTTTTTGAAGTCGCCAACTGGTACTAGAGATGTAAACGTGGAAGAGGAAACTCCACTGGGATGAAAGCAGAGAAGAAACTGAGGCCCAGGGAGGTCAGGGCCCACCCCCCAGTCCATCAGTCTGTCCATAATGGAGCCTGCATCAGCGAGGACAGTGTGAGTGCTGATCTTCTATACTCTGAAACTGCTCCTCTCACAGTCCTCTCATACTCGGTTGAGGACAACTAATTCTTCCATTTACTTAGCTCCAAGACTTCAGATTCCTTTTTGATTCCCCTATCACACCCTCCAGTCACTCCATCAGCAAATCCTGAGGGCTTTGCTGTCATGTTATCCGAGAATCCCAGAGTGGGCATGAAGCTGACCAGAGCAGATAATGGTAATGTGCAGAATGAGAAGGATGCATGCAATCAGGTAGCTAGGAGGTTTCAAGTTTTTGTTTCTGGGTATGATGGTGCCTCACTACAAGATTTTCTAAGAGTTGTGTTAGTTTTATGGCACACCTTGACATAAATGACAAAGATGTGAGTTTTTACTTAGTTCACTGTCCTGCCTAAACTAGCAGTTCTCAGCAAGGACGAGTCAGCTGGGAAGGTTAGCAGCTAACACTGTGTGTGTGTCTCTCCACACTACAATGACACAGAGAGGGCACAGGGAATCATCTCCATTGCAGACCCTCCCTCCTTTCCCCCAGCCGTGAATGTTTTTAAACATCTGCCCAGGTGATTCTAATATCCAATTCTCTTTGAATGAAGGGGTCCCTCTGTTCTAAACCCAAAGCAGATTTGGGACAAAGGAATAAGGTAATCTGTGCAATAGGAAAATGGAGTCACTGCCCCTAGAGGGGTACAGGTTACCCATGTAACGAGCTATGCAGAAAGCAGGGCTGCTCTGTCTGAACTTTCTCACATCCTCACATTCAAATATACTGTGTGGTGGTAGGGGTGAGGAAAGCCAGGACTGGCCACTCAAGTTCTCTGAAAGCCAATGACAGGAATCTAGGCTGTGGCTCACTTACCATGTGACTATTCACCCCCAAGTCAGCTCCAGTCACCAACCTGCTCCAGCTCTGAGGCAAAGGCCTTCTCCTATAACCTTGAGCTGCTTACAAGCTTGAAGCCAGGGCAATGGGCTTGGCACTTGCAAGCAACATTGCTATTGGGAAGCCCCAAATTCTAATGCTCACTTCACTAGGGTGAAGAAGCAGTTATTAGACTTTACTTACCCAGCTGTTTTTGTTTTTTTTTTTTTTTTTTTCATTTTTCATTATTGAACTCCCAGAATCTAGTACTGAGCAGCAAGGTCTAAACTTTCAGCACACTGGTAAGAAAGAGAGAGCTAAGCTGTGTATCTGCTGTAATCATGATAACAGGAAGTGTAGAACCTCAGGCTCCTTCTCAGCAGTGTTCCAACAACGCTAATGATGGAGGATGGAACTTCAATTTCTCTGCCACCTCAGAGGCCACTGTCCGGTCTGCCCTGCCTTGTCTTTGCAACCATGAGCCTGTTATGGCCAAGAGAAGCTCTATGTGTGTTGGGTTGGTGGGAAGGTAGAGATAAAAAGTAATGCCTATCAAAGAAAATGAGAAATCAAATCTGAAGTTCAAATAGTAGAATTAAAATCCTGCCTTTGTTGATTTATAACATTATGGCCTTCTTTGAGTGGCCTAGTTCTCTGAGCCTCAGTTTCCTCAATCATAAATTAGATATTAAAAAAAAAAACACTGTAAACCTTAAGAAGATTTGCCAAAACTGTGAAAAGGGGCTGGTAGAAAGATCTTGACTTGAGAGAAAAGATGTGGGGCATCTGATAGAGATTTAAAATATTTGAAGAAAAAATTAGGCATGTTCTTTAAAGTATCAGCAGAAAGAGCAAGGGAGAAGTTGCAAAAGTTGCATGAGTTTTTCCTATTTTTTTTTTTTTTTTTTTTTTTAAATAACAGGGCTGTTGCAGCAGAACAGGCTTCTACTGGAGAAAGCGAGCTTTCTGTCTCTAGATATAGTCAAAGACTTAGTTGTGGTCTGCAGGCATGTTGTTGAGGGGACTTCTCATTGGGTAGAGGCACAGACTAGATAACTCATCCAACTTTGAGAGTCTTTAAACCTGCGATGTCCCCTTCACTTGTATAACTCCGCTCACAAACGTCCACACTGCAGATCACAGCTCTCTCTCTCTCTCTCTCTCTCTCTCTCTCTCTCTCTCTCTCTCACACACACACACACACACACACACACACATGCATTACTGTTGAGAGAGCAAACACTAACAATTCTCACTAGATTGTTCATGCTTCAAAAGTTTCACGTCTGGTAGTAGCCATGACTAGGGGGAGCTTGGCTGAGCTTTAGCTCACTCCTTACTCAGTCAATCAACTCTTATAGATTAGCTAGTAGTCCCAGTAGAGCCAGTATAATTATTGTGTAAACCAACTTCTAGACAAATTTGCTGGTTATTAAAAAATAGATTCCCAAGACCTCTGATGCAATACTGATTGAGCAGGTCAGGGCAAGGGTTATAAAAACACATCCAGGTGATACAGATGGTTAGACAAGTTTAGGAACACTTTCCTAAGCTTTGCTGCAACCAAACCCTTAAGAATCAACTATGGAAAGGATTATTTTTTCCATCCTCACCAGAGGATATTTTTTTCATTGATTTTTAGAGAGTGTTACAGGGTGGGGGAGAGAGAGAAACATCCACATGAGAGAGGCACATTAATCAGTTGCCTCCCACATGCACCCCAACCAGGGCCGGGGATCAAACTTGCAACCGAGGTATGTGCCCTTGACCAGGAATCAAACACAAGTCCCTTCGGTTTGTGAGCTGATGTTTTAACCACTGATCCAATCTGGCCAGGGCTAGAAAGGATTATTTGCGTTTAATCTATCAAGCTTGAAAATTTGTCAGATGATCTTGTTCTGATCCATGTGTTTGTCCCCCACTCCCCCTGCAAAAGGCACCCCTGCTTCTGCTTTGATAAGTTCTAGACTCAATGACCATTGGCACTTTACCATTGTCATGGTCTTTGATGGCCATCAGTCTTCCATGGCAACCACATTTCTCCCCCAACTTTCCCAGCCAGGATGTACCTTTCTAGATTACTCATTTCAAAAGGAGTTATGACTGCTCCAAAAGGATGAATACGTTTTTCAACTATATGTACATAATATTTACCTGGGATTTGGACCTGACATACATGTTTCAATTTGTGGTCCTGGTTTATTTTTGAATGCTCTCCCCAGACCCTATTATACTCTAGTTAGGACCCGGCTATATTTTTATTCTGGGATTTCCTGCATCTAGGAAAAAAATGTAGGCACAAACCATGTGCCTGGAGGGAGGGTGCTAAGAAAGGTTATGCTTGGCTTAAGGATTATCTCTAATTTCGATAAAGATTGTTTGAGTTTATACAAAAATGCAAGTGACAGACAGGTGGAAGTGGTATGTGTGTGTGTGTGTGTGTGTGTGTGTGTGTGAGAGAGAGAGAAACGTGCAGGGAGTGAGTGTTACTAATTTCTTCTGTCTCACCAAAGTCATAAGGCTTCAAGCTGAGAGCACAACTCACCACTCTTGCCTGCCCTCAACCTCTCCCAAAATGCGTTTTTGAGTTTTTATACTGCTCCTCTTAAAGACAGTCAGCTATCCCGACTGCAAAATTTTTTAAGTCATTCACTGACACTTCTTTTTCAGCAGAAACCATGAGTACCTTGAGACGAATACATTATGGAGACAACTGTCATCACTACCACATGTGGTATTATTTACTCATGTCAGTTTGAATGATGAATGTGGAAAAGTGACTACGCAGCTAATAAGATTGAGGGCTGTGTAGGACAATTTCTATGTGATTTTAAACAATGCCCACTTTGTCCTTGGTGAGTCGCAGGCACATGAATAGCTGGCACTGCTGCCTCCTCTCTCTGCTGACTCCCTTTCTTAGCTGGGTCCTTCCCCCACACTTCTCAACACAAGGGACTCCAAATTTTCCATCAGCAACTAAGGAAGAGAGAGTGGAGGTCCTTTCAGTTTCAGCAGCCTGGGGGTTGTGAGTGGTGGCAGCGATCTGGCTGACGTCATTGGTGACTTCTTAAGCAGCCAGAGGACACATGAGACTTGTGGGGCCTTGCAAGAGTGTCCAGGATTATAGGCAGTGTTTGTTCCCTTTCAGAGTGGCTGCATTGACTAGGTTAAAAAGAAAAAGATTTAACATCGATGGAATGGAAGACTTTGAAAGAGAACAAGGTGCTACAACTAAGTCAGGAATATGTTTAGGAGGCCCATTGGGTGTACAAGTATCTAGAAACCCGCTTTCCAAGTATTGGTTTGAAGTTCATTTTTAGATAATAAGAATTTTCTGTGTTCTTTTCTCATGGAAAGCTTGATAAACTACATGATGAAACAGTGCATGGGCATCTATCTTTAGGATTATTACTATTATCTCCATTTTACTGAGAGCTTGGTGTTGAGAGCTCACTAGAACCTCACTGCATGCTTTGAATTTATTGCATTGTTTAAATCTCAAAGTTGATTTTTGTTTTCTAAATCCTCACCCAAGGATGTAGTGTGTAAAGGAAGAGCTGTGGGGAGAGAGAGAGAAACATTGATGTGAGAGAGACACATTAATTTGTTGCCTCTGACACATGCCCCCACCAGGGCCAGGGATGGAGCCCACAACTGAGGTGTATGTCCTTGACTGGGAATCAAGGGCATACACCTTCGGTCTTAAGGCCAATGTTCTAACCATTGAGAAATCAACCATGAGGAAAATGAGTATTAGGGATTTAAAATAAGTTGCTCAAGGTGATGCAATGGTAAGTGACCAGTGGGAACTTGAATCCAGGACTATGTGACTACAGAAACTGAGTTGGTCACAAACGGCGTTGTGTGTCATCTATGTTCTTTACATTCCTTTGGTTTTGTCAGTGTTTTGGGGAGATGGATCTTAGTGTTATGAGAGGAAAGTGCAGGAAGTGGCAGGGTTCAGACTGCCTACAACAGGATGTTGAGCTGGCCCTTGAATGGGATGTGGGGCTGGTGGGGCTGGATGGGGTTATGAGAATGAAAAAAAAAACACAAAAAAACAACTGGCTTTCTCCTTCTGGACTACAAATCATGGTGCCAATCTCAGCAACTTTGGTCAAGAGTATTCTTTTCTATGACATTTCCTCAGTTTTGAGGTAAGAGCTGTATAGCACTTAAGACACAAAGCAGATTCAGCAAAAACTGAAAACTATTAATGTCTCTTAAAAACAGTGGCTCTGACCCTTGTTGAGAACTCTCCTAACACTTTAAAAGTCAAACTGAAGGCACACAATGCACACACTTGGCCTTAGTCTTTGCTCTCCTTTGGGTCCGTGGTCCTGCTGTAGTGTTCAGATGGCTGCCAAGCTTCTGGTCACTTGTGAATTACACTTTGGAGTATGATGGGAGGCTGTCTGAGCCGTCCTCATGCCACCAGTCCTTGTATGCATCGTTTGTGATACTAATGTCAGAAAAGACCTGAAATCAGACTCAGTAGCTCAAAGTAAGCCCTGGAGGTGATTCTTGGGCATACTGGAATTGAAATCACTGGGGTTTTGGAGTTGTTTTTAAAAACTTATTAGTTTTATTAATTAAGATATATTAAACTTACAAATAGTCTATATTAGGCATTCAAAATCTATTGTATGGTACTTGTTCAAAATACAGATTACAAGCATTCTTCCTCTTTACTTATAAAAGACTCCCCTTCTTTATGATGATCTCTATGGTTTTCAAGACTGAACCTAATTATTTGGTGAACATGGATATACAATAACAATCAGGTAACTTGAGCAACACTTTACAGTTCTACTTGATCAACATTAGTGATTAGGGAAGGTTCCAAGTCCTGAGAATTGGCATTCATCCATTCACTCTATCTCTCATTCAGGGAGCTTTTATTGAATATGTCTGATATTCAGTCTTGGACTGAGAAAACAATGCGGATTCTATAGAGGCCTCATTTCCTTTATCTTTGGAATGGAAACATGTATCTAGGGTGGTAGTCCTCAAACCTGAGTGTACATCAACATCAATTGGGAGCTGGAATGCATAGTTTCTTCCCCCCATGCACACACATGTATATTGATAGACATATACACATACGGTATGCATACACACATGTATACACATATACCTACACACATAAGTATACCCATGCAAGCGCGCGCATACACACACACACACACACACACACAAACATGTTAAGCCTTAACAGGTCTGGGATGAACATTGAGGTCCTAAATATTAGAAATGGTGATTCTGATACACAGCCAGCATTGAAGAACCACTTTATTCGAGAAATTCTGTGAACAGAAACACTAAATAGACAGAGTTTCATACAAAAAGACTTTTAATAATTGTGGCAAAAACTTATGGCAATAGCTTCATCCTGAACAAAACAGTTCAAAGATTCCTTGATGGTATTGGTCTTAGAGAAAACCAAGTAAGGATTATGTGAGAGTCATTTCAGGAGGTGTCACCATAAGTCACAGCTCTCCACATCACTGATTAAGGCATGTGTGAAAGCTAAGAAGGATATCTATTCAGCTGAATGAAAAAGATATAGATGATCACATTTTGGTTGGCATAAAAATACTACTATTTTGAGGATATAATTGAATATTTATTATGCCTCTGGCACTACACTTCATATTGTTTACATTCACAAAATAAAAGTAATTGTAACATATAGTAGTAGTAAATTTTAATTAAACTTCTAAATGAATTGTTGGTTCAATAGAGTTTTCAAGCTGTTTCTTTCTGGAAACTTTGTAAAACACAAGGAAAAAATTATAGTCTTACCATTCAGAAATGACCATAGTTGGTATTTTCATAGTTAACCATTGTTTTTTTCATTGATGCTATCCAATTTATATTTATGTTATAATCACTTTTTGTTTCATTAAAAATTATGCTTGAAAATTACTTTTAAATGGCCCAGCAGAGAGAGAGAGATATTGAGTGAAAAATATGCTGGTGTTCATTATACTATTCTTTCAACTTAGTAGTTTTAAATTTTTTCAAAATAAAAAGTTGGGAGAAAATTTCACTAGAAGACATAGGGAGATAAAAATATGAGTTATTCTAAACATCAGGTGGTTAAAGCCTGGAACTAAAGATACATTAAAAATACTTAGTTAACTATCTAATAAAAAAATTATACTCTAAGGGGGAAAGATCAACCGAAGGACGTGTATGCATGCATATAAGCATAACTAATGGACACAGACAACAGTGAGGTGAGGGCATGAATGGCAGTGGGATGGGAGGGGCCATGGGGAGATAAGGACACACATGTAATACTTTAATCAATAAAGACAAAAACGTTATACTCTGTTATGATTTGGTGGAAAAATAACTAGGAATTATGATTCTAAATTTTTTAATAATTTTTTTAAATTTAAGATCCCTGGAGAATCTTATTTGTGTCTACCACCCTATTGACATTTACAGTAATCAAAGAGAGTCATGATTTCAAATGTATATCATTAAATAACTAGAGGCCCAGTGCATGAAAATTCATGCACTGGAGGGGGGTCCCTCAGCTTGGCCTGCCCCCTCTCACAGTCCAAGAGCTTTTGGGTGAGAGGTGACCTAGCGATCAGGGGAAGGTGATGCCCCCATCTCACCTCTGCTGCTGCCACTGCCGACAGTGCAAGCCTCAGGTTGCCCTGGGTGGCTAGCAGCCGCCACCCAACGCTTACATGCACCTTGGGCCGGCCCTCGGCAGCTGGGTGGCTGAGGGGACTGGGTGCTGCCATCTTGTGGCTGTGGGCACCACCATCTTTGTAAGGGTGTGATGGTCAATTAGCATAACCCCTCTTTATTAGATAGGATAGTGCCTAGGACTGCAGTCAAATAGGAATTTATTTTTAAATTTTATTTTTAAATTTATTTTTAAATTAAAAAAAAAATCATCTGGCTGCAAATTTAATAATGCCATTGGGGCACATGGTGAGCACACATGTGCATACACACACATTCAGAAACATTTCTTTTATTCAGAGGTTACACTTAAATTCTTTCTGGAATAAGATAAAATGTGTGTACTAGCACATCTTTTAATTAATCATTTCATTATTATTGTTCAAGTTGATAGAGTTCAATTCTTAGGTTCATAAAGAATACCATGTTGATGTTTTTTGTTTCAGTATTTCTTTAGAACGAACATCAAGAAATGAATACTTCATATGGGTAATTTCTCTGAAAGTCGGCTTAGTTACATTTTTCCCATTCTCAATGCTAAAGATAAAGAGTGAATCCATGTTACTAAGATATTATGTATGGATCTCTAGGCCAGACTCTGACCACAAACCATGGGATTGTTAGTTAGGGTTGAAGCAAGCTTCTATAACAATACTGTAGTTTAAGTCAGATGGAAATTTATCTCTCACTTTATTACTCAGATAAGAATTGTCAGGGCTGGTGGGGTGGATCCAACATTCCCAACACATGGTTCCATTTCTGGGTTCAAAGTGACTAGCCCATTCTCATTATCTTACAGATAACAGGAAGGAAGAAATAATCTGATAGTACCTATACCAATTGTTTCAAATGCAAGATCAAAAAGTGGCACACACCATTCTAGATCACATCATATTGGTTTCCTCTAGCTGCAAGAGAGGAGAGAAAATGGCGTTTTCTTGGATAACCAAGTGCTCAGCTAAAACTGGGAGAAGAGATTTGGGGATATAATTAGCAATCTGTCATAGCTTGCAGCCGAGGTCTTAGAAACCAAAAGATGAGCAATCCAGAGAGCATTGTGTAATTGCCTCTTTCTTCTAGGATCCCTGTTTTGCTCAGCCTTTGAAATGTAAGCATTAGAAATGTTAGCTTCAGATACTGAAACCTTGGCTAACCTGACAAAAAAAAAAATCAAGATTTAGTAAACTGCTGGGGAATAAGAGGTCAACCAAAGAGCTTGTATGTATATACATAAGCATAACCAATGGACACAAGCAATGGGGGCTGGGGCGCAGGGCTGAGAACAATGGGGGGGAAATGAGACATACGCAATACTTTCAACAATAAAGAAAATTTTAAAAAGATTGAGTAAACTCCTAAATGTGACATTTTAATGGAGTATGGAGAAACTGGAGTTGGCTAAGCTACAGGTTTGTTTGAATTCATAGTGAATTTCTCTCTCTCTCTCTCTCTCTCTCTCTCTCTCTCTCTCTCTCTCTCTCTTTTCTCCTAGTTCTTTACATTACCTTTCTGTTTTTGGAACTCTAATTTTTGCTATTGATAGGCAAATAAGAAAAAAATCAGAGTTTTCAGTGGGAAAAAAATTTTAAAGAGAATTTTTAACAAGATGCCTGTTAAACAATGGTCTATTCGCACAGCTGAAAGCTCTACTCACAAATCTTTTTCTCTTTTAGATTTGTGAGGAACAAGGGGTTATATTCTCTGCATGGGATTTTGCTTCTGGGCTAGGGTTGACTGCAAGTTTATTGGAATCAGCACTACGCTTTGTTTTGTTTTTACCATAAGGGACTTCTGCAAAGAGCCCCAGTGCTCATCATGTGCTGTGAGGAAAATGGAGAGAGTTTGCAGAACAGTTCTTTCCCTTCATTCAAAATTAGGTTCAAGCTGAGAACCACTGGTGATTTTTCAAGTCTTGTTTTGGATGAAATATGCAGACATATTTGAATTAATTAGTGTTGCAAGGCTACACTTAGCACTGAGGCTGAGTTAGGGCCTGATAGGAGCGCTGAGCCAGGAATCACAAAACTGGTGCTGGAGATGTATGATTTCATCTGCTCAGACTTGTTCTGCTATTTCAGTCTCTTGGTGTCTAATGACAATTTATTCTTATAACATACGTCTCTTTTCCTTATATCTCAAGAACCTCTGCTTGGATTATTATTCAGGTAGAGGTGCCTCAGGCCAAACCAGGGAGGAAAATATTACACAATGGCCCAGAGTACGTCATAGGAGCTTTTTTGTTTGTCTGTTTGTTGTGTTTATTTAAACTTTTATTTTGAAATAATTTTAGACTTACAGAACAACTACACATATACTACATAAAATTATTATGTGCTCTTCAGTCAACTTCCCCTAAAATTAATATCTTATATAATCATAGAATAATTATCAAAATAAAGTATCAGTGTTTTAATACAATAATCAAATTATAGACATTACTTCGATTTTATCAGTTTTTCCACTAATTGTCTCAGCATCCAATTCAAGATTCCACTTGTACCTAGTTGTTCAAGTGTCCTAGACCTCATGGTGGGTCTAAGAATATTGACACCTGAATAATAGTGATCAGTTATATTATAGAATGTCCTTCAATTTGGATTTATCTAATGTCTCTTATAATTAGACTGGATGCCCCTTGCAGGAAGATTTCTGCAATAGGGCTTCCTGCTGTGGTCGCTACCCCACCTTCTCCTCCCTTCTCCCTGCCCCACCTGCTTCCCTCCCTTCTCCCTGCTCCACCTGTTTCCCTTCCTTCTTCCCCGCCCTGCTTGCAGCATTTGGCTTCTTTCTATGCTTCTTTAGTTTTTGCTCAGGCTTGGATATGCAAATTAGCCACCATCTTGGTTGGGTTAATTTGCATACTCGCCCTGATTGGCTTGTGGGCATAGTGAAGGTGTGGTCAATTTTCATGTTTCTCTTTTATTAGGTAGGATTGAGGTTTTGCATTTTTCAAGAATGTTCCAGAAATGATATGTCCTTCTCAGTGTATTATGTCTGGGGGTAAATGATGTTGCTATATTTTATTATTTATGATTTTAACTTTGATTATTTGGTTCACTTGGTGTCTGTTGAGCTTCTGATGTCAAAATCTGAAGCTCAGAATATCTACTATTTAAGATGAAGCCAACATTTAATTTCCATGATAAAGCTTGCAGCAACTGCCTTCCCTAAGGAAGCAGAATTCCTTCCACCCCCCAGAATTGGGTACAAGAGACCATGATGCCCATGTCTGGAGCTGTGGCTCAAGTTTTTGCCTGACAGTGCTTGGATTGCTTAAGTATGCTGTGGTAGTTAAAATAACCACTAAGACAGGGAAGGACACAGGCCAGAGTCTAGGGAGATCCTGAAATGGGCTGCATAAAAGCACATGGAGGGCAGTGAGAACTGAAGCCATAGTAACAGGCCTATGAGGAAGGAAGGCTGCCGTGGGGTCACTGGGAGAAAGGCTTCCTGCCATTGTCTGGTTACACGGTGTGGGTTGAAAATAAAAATAGATGGAATTTAAAGACTGCTTGTTTACATTTGGAGCCATATCCTTGCAAAGAACCCATTTTTGCTGTGTATAAGGGCCATTAAGAAATGACTCAGGACATGTGAGCATGGGATGACATGGAGGTCAGAAACCCAAGGAGAGAGAGGCTAATAAACTCCAACTATGGTCTAAGCCATCTAGAGGGAGTTTCTCAACCTATGGATCTCAGTCAGCATGTTTGACAGAACAGAGTATGTTGCAATAAGTAAACACTAGAGTCTGATATAACACTTAGGGCACAGCATGGATCACTCAAAGTACTGTTTCATAAATGCTGAACAAAGGCTGAAACCGAGGTTCTAAAGGATTCTTAGACTCTCACTCTACTTGCCCATGATTTGTTGACAGTCCAATAGTCCAGAGAAGGCTATATGAGGATGTTGTATTCTTTTCAGGCACTTTTTATCCCTTTAGTGTTTTTTTTGGTGGGTTTTTTTGTTTGTTTGTTTGGGTTTTTTTTGGTTTTGGTTTTTGTATTATGTATGTCAACTATGTATATCAAAATAAACATAATAATTTAATGAACCCAAATGTATCCATCTACTAACTTCAACAATTATCAATTCATGGTCAACCTTCTCTCATTCATACTCCCCATCTATTTATCACTTGATATTATTTGGAAACAAATTGTGGACATATGATTTGATATAAAATATTTCATGCTGTATTTATGAAATAAATAAGGACTCTTTATAAAAAAAAAATAACTATTTCATTATGGTGCTGTAAAAAATTATAATTCTGTAATACCATCAAATATCCAGAAGTGTTCTAATTTGTAGTCCCTTACATCCAACCATGTCCTCTTCATGGTTCCCCTCAGACCTACTGTATTCCCCATTCTGAGAGAAAAACCAAGGCAGACTTATCATGCAAGTTCTGCTGCCTTGGCCCTTTTGTTTCTAACCTATAGTAGTGTAACGAGTATGTGGTATGCCAGGAACAGAGAGGGCGACCTCCAAATTGGAGACAAGCACATTGGCAACATAAAGAGAAAGTAACTGGCAAATCTTTAATTCTGGAAGATGCCCAGATTGGCTGGGCCCGGAGCCAGTAGCTTAACAAGTTTCCATTGTTATTGGCAGCCCACAAATTTAGAAGCAGACAGGGGACCTTCTTAGCATGGGGAATTTGTTAGCCGAGACTGTATGCATTTAAAAAGCACAATCAACCTGTAGTGAGCTAAGGGATTAAACATGATTTTTCTCAACTTGAATGACCCTTCTGCCTAAATTAAGCTGCCTATTTAGTGCCCTTAATAAATACATAGATAATTTAAACCATGTGGCAGTAAATTGAAAGCATGGACTTTTTGAACTATGTATTTTCTTTCTCATGTTGGAACATTTCCCTTGAGGAAAAATCTCAGGTCTCATGATTATGGAAAAGAAATATTTGTATATCTTTCTGATTAAGGGCTTCGTGATACACACTTACACATTAATCACTTTTTCTTCTTTCTTGGCTAACGTGAGGCATGAGCTTCTGAGAAAAGTGTTCCATCCACACTTCTCTGGCAGCTTCTTGGTCTATTTGTCAACAAAACAAAATGTGAAAGGGTATATTTCTATAAAAGTAATTATATTTCAAAGCAGCTTGTTATTATATACCATGCAGCATCACATTGAACCAGGATGCTATTTTCTGCCTGATTGTTAGAAGTAATGATCTGTATTCACAAGTCAGTAAAATATTCAAATATATATCTTTGTTGCTTGATTGGGGGAAATAATACTCCCCACAGGAATACCTGGAGAATGGACTCAATGATTTAATATTCGAGTTGTCAAATACTTATATTCATCTACTGATATTTACCTACAGAAAGAGAGAGTTCTTTTCATATTAGGAAAGTTGGTTCAGATTTTTTAAAAGTTCATAATGTAACAAAGAGTCTTTAAAGTAATTTATGTATGATTTTCCCCTTTCCTTAAATTAACGAATCACATCAAAGGGTGTCTCAACTTTTAGAACTTTGTTACAATTTGCTTTATTCTCTTTCATCTGTGTCCAAAGAAAGGTCCATAGGACCCGGTCTCCTCATCTCTGTGGTCAGATTGCTTCTGAGACAGTTTTACCACAAATTCTCTAGAGACAGCGTCTGCAGCTTCCCTTCAGATTTCCAGCTGTGACCTTCACCATTATCAAGCAGAGATGCTTAGACAAAATACGACAAATCTTGAAATTCCAATTTTGATATGCATTAACTTTCTCCTACTACAAATGTGGCGAAGAAAGTGTTTTATCAGTAGATCATTCTTGGCTTCTACAAATACATCAAAGATATTTTAAGAAGAGATTCAGCCACCCAAAGAGGGGAGAAATGTTTACATAGGCGAATTTTATCTCGTTAAAACTTTTTCTTTTCTCTTGGGAGATGGGAGCCAAACTGTCTGGTAAAGCATGTGAAGATAAAAACGTTGACCTTTTGAGTCCATTAGGCCCTGACATGGAGCTAGCATCCTGCCACCGCCTCTGAATTAGTTCTGAGTGCCCATTGCCTGACTTCTCTGTAGCTGACTGTCTATGTCAAGATCAATTATATCATTTGAAGGAGCCAGTCTTTCCGATGGAAACATAAAAGCTTCTTAGGAAGCCTTTATACTGTATGAGTTTGTAAATCTAAATATTGCATGCAGCTCTTGATTCAACAATGCTCCTTTATTCTAATAATTTACTGAAACTAATTGGATACAGGGCACAGCTAAGTGGTGAGCAAGTTGAGATGTCTAAGTTAGCTTCTGAGACAATACATTGCAGAAGAGAGTAAAACCCCCTGGCTATTTTCTGAATGATGTGATCAGCATGTCTCTGCAAGGTGTTAAGGGAAAGGGGGCTAAGGAATTGGCCTTTACAAATTATTTAGAGGTTATACTTGGAAAAATCTGTGAAGTATTCACTTTAGATATCATTTGAACAGTTAAAATATAAAAGGCAGGCTTTCCTTCCTTGCCAGATTACGGAAAAGGTAGGTTCACTGGAAGCAAAATGACTATTTGCGATGACTTTTATGTTGGATCTAGTATTATTTGTAAAATTACAAATGTAGCTATGTTTTCTCTTTTTCCTCATATTGAACTACTGGTGTTTCTAATGCTATAACAAATGGCACATTTTGGTAGTTTTGGTATAACCAAATCCTGGTGGAGATATAAGAAGCCCAGTGAGTGGAATATATCTAGACCAGCTCTCTACAGTCCTGCTATCCGATATGGTAGTCACTAGCCACCTGTCCCTGTTTAAATTGAAATTGAAGCTCAGTTCTTCAGTTGCATTGGCCACATTTCAAGGGCTTAATCGCTACCATATTAGACATTTCCAACAGTGCAGGAAGTTCTCTAGAAAGTGCTGTTCTAAAGAATCCTGAATTCACTGGGTAACTATCCCTGCTGCTCACACTTGATCTCTGCATTTTCTTACCTGGGAAGTAAGGTGGTAGAGTTGCGAGTCCATAGCTCTAGGGGCTTCCTACTTCTGAGTACTTTCCCAAGTACTTTCCTGATTACCTGAGGGTCACATACACAAGAAAACTCCCAGAAAAGCCATATGATGAGAAAGACAGCAAAACTGGGAAGAGAGGTGTCTTGAAACCTGCAGAATCCTATGTAATCCCCCACCATGAGCACAGGTTACAGAACTTGGGAAAAGTCACTAAATTACTTTGAGTCTCTTCACTCATTCATTAAATGAAGGCCCTCAGCTTAATGATCTCCAAGGCTTGTTTGCTCCAAACTGTAAGAAAAAAAATATCCCTCGCTAATGAGGTGAATCAACCAAGTTTTGGTTCTGTGTAGTCTATATTGTTTTCTTTGAAAACATTCTGAATTCTCACAACACCCATTAAAAGAAGAGAAAACTTATTACCATTTTCCTTTCCATGAAAGATTTATAGCAATGAAGTTCTCCCTACACCCAGAATTTGGAAGATGTATGAAAAATTGCCATTCAAGCAGCTGTTTTCAATATAAAGATTCTTGGCATCTGTGTGCAGAGTATCAGAATGATCAAAGTTTGCATTTTCTTCCAAAGATCTGGGTGTCTTACAGTTACTATGTGAAAAATACTTAGTTTGGTATTTGAATTTGATCTGTAGCTAGTTAACTACATCCTTTACCTTTTAATATTATAAACAGTATAGAAAAGATCATGTTTAGTCATTTGATTTGAAGATTTTGGCATAAATGTATCTACCAAAGTTTTTTGTTCAAATGACATTAAATGATTAGTTATAGATTATTTCTATTTGGGTAGTTTATCCAGAACATTGGAAAACTAAGGCTAAAATTAAGGACAAGGTTCTATATATTCATTCGAATTATTTAATGACCAGTTCTATTGGCAGGTACTATTCTAGAAAGTGAACACTCAATAATAAGCCAGGAAACAAAAAGCTCTCTTCCAACGAAGTTTGTATTCTAGAGATAACTCTTTGGTAGATTTGCCAAAGCAAGGAATTAAAGTTCCCAAAATTTTAATAGAGATCACACAGACAAACAAAGATTGTGTTCAAGTGAGGTTAGGAAATTGTGTACTAAACAAAATGAAATTGTTTTTGTTTATTTGTTTGTTTATTGTTGTGGGATATCCAGGGATTTTTCTTTGCCAAGTGCATTGTGAATTTCCAAGGTAAGAATATAGTAGGCAATATAAAATAAACTCTTTTGATCATTGAACAAGTTTTCCCCTCACAGAATGATTCAGAAAAATTATTAAGGCTCTGCTGGAAAGCAACAGCTTGGTAAAAAACTTTTATATTGGATGATGAGCTAAGTCATTAGGACTGAGACCTATTACATTCCCCAGATAGGGCCCAATTGTGACTTCCAATTCATTAGACTCTCCAGGGCTTTATGCCTGCGCATCATTTCAGACATACAACACAGGCCACCGAATACATCTTCAACAACCGAAAGACAACTGAGAAGGATCATAGGGCTGATATGCAGTTTTCTTTGTTAAATCAGAACTATAGAAATGCCACACCTGCAGTGCAGGTGCCTGATGTTCATGGGCTATAGACTCAGAGGCTTGAGTTAAAATCCAAACTCTACCTCTTATTTGCTGAGTATCCTCAACTGAGTTGAGGATACTCCTCTGAGACTATTGTTTTGTTGTAAGAAAGAGGAGATAGTAGTCCTTTCATGGCTCATTATGAGCCCCAAAGGAGATCTTTTGGTGAGTGTGCTTTGTAAACTTAGCTCAGACTACAGAGCTGGATGCACTGGCATGAGTTACATGGTTATGCCCCTCATCCAAATGGGTATTTTGGCAATGCAAGAATTTGGGTTCTACACTCTCTTATTCCAGCTAAATGACAGAACATGGCCCTTCCCTTACTTATAAAGAATTCTTCCTCCAAGCAGAGCACTCAGCATTAGAGATTCAATAACAAGTACAAATCTGTCTTCAAATTTATATAGTTTGAGTACAAAAATTATGCTTACATTTCCAGTATACTGTCAAATTTGGCATTGCTTATGTGTTGTTGTCTTTAAAAATGGAACATGCTTATTTTTGAATTAATTATGCTAGCAAGCTGATTTTTCTCTAATAGACTGCTGTAATGCCGAAAAGACTACAAAAATATTTTTTACCAAAATTATCACTTGATTTTTTTTGAACCTGGACTTCCCTTAGATTATTTTGTGGAACATACCATCTTCCAAATGCTATTGCAATTCTTGGTCAGCAGCCTGTCCCCCAGCAGAGAGGCTGCAAAGAAACTGTCGGTAAGATTCTCTTAGTAATCCCCAGTGGTCAGGGCTGACATGCAGGGTCCTCTAGTAAAGAAATCATTATCCTCCATCAACAGCTTTGAGAAGTTAAATAACAAAAGCATGATCTCTCCAAAAAAGGCATTAGTGATGGTTAGAAGGCTGAAGGGGAAGCATTTGCTGACTTGACAAACCATGATTACTTTTTACAGCTCATGAAACTGTCTTTTAAAGAGACATGTTCTATGGCCTTAAGTTTGAGGCACTCACGATTTTAGAAATGTCATCTTTTGGAAAGATGAGATGCTTCAATGAAAAAAAGAAGGGAGAGATTAAAAGAATAGTTTTGCTCAGTGCTAAACTTTTGTTGGCAAACAGAAAAGAGAACAGAAAACACATCTTCAGAGGCCCATGGGCTGGGAAGCTGTGCCATCCCTTAGCACAGATAACCCCCCTTGTTCTTTAATAACAAAGTCTGTTAGTCTGCTCTATTTTATAAACAGATAATTAATGGCCTGAATTGAATTATGGCTTTGCTCCTTGATAGGTGGTGACCTGGAGCATATCAATTATTAACCCCAGTGAGTTTTGATTTTTTTTCTTGTGTAAAAAAAAGAAAGGAGTAGCAGGCATCTCTTTGACTATTGAAATAATCAGCAGCTAAAAAGACTCTGGTGAAATATGTCACATAATATCACTCTTCTACTCAAAATCCTCCAATAGCTATCCATGTCACTTGAAGAAAAGCTAAGATCCTGACAGTGGCCTACAAGAAATACACCACGGGATCTGCTTCCCCTTCCTCTTCTATGACCTTATGAAGCTTCCCTGTAACCTTGATGGCCTCCTTGTTGTTACTTAAACGAGTCAGGTCCATGCCTGCCTCAGGGCCTTGGCACATGCTCTTCCCTTCGAGTAGAGTGCCTTATTCCAGATGTTAGCATGGCTTGGATCTTTAACTCCAATATCACCTTCTCAGAAATCCTACCAATCTTATTTAAAATTGCAAACTTTCTTTCTTCCTTGCCCCAACCCCTTTGCTCTTCCATACCATTTCCCCCCATAACACTAACCACCACTTAGCATATATATTTTGCTCATTTATTGTTTGTTATCTGCTTTTCTCTTCCTAAATGAAGCTTATGATAATAGTAGGGATCTTTTTTTTCTGTTCACTGGTGTAGTCCAAGCCCCTGGAAGAGTGGCTGGCACATAGTAGGCACTAAATAAATAAATATTTCTTAGATGGGTGGATATTAAATAATAAACAATTAAAGCACATAACACTGTGTCTTTAGTTTAAAAAAAAAAAGTAGGAAGAGGGAAGAGAGACACTGTCTTGAATGGTAGCATGTTTAAAATGTTATTCCAATGATTTGTGGCAACTGTCAAAAAATCAACCCATACATCACTTGCTAGTCACAAAGGGAACACATGTTAAAAATAAATTTTATAAAAGGAATTTTTTATAGAAGAATACCTTCTAGTAAATGTTGAAGGAGTGGTAGGAATAAAGAATCCCCATTTTACAGTCCAGTGAAATAGCTGATCTGGCACAGCTTATCAATGGATATTAAAACTCTGAGATGGGAAGGAGGAGGAAGTTGATGGATGAGTGGGACTAAACTGTAAACCCACAGATTTCTTGCTAGTCATATAACTAGGAGCATTTTTTTTAAAACAGTTATCTTACTGCCTTTATTTGCCATGTCCAGAGCCTCAGGAGATAAGAGGAATTCAAAGAGGAGGTGTGTGCTCCTACATAAACACTTCTACCCACCCAGAGCCCCAAACCCAGGGCCCAAGCTGCTTTTGGGCAGGGCCTGTGTAGCTCCACATGCCATCGAGTCTTCTCCCCTTGGTGCGGGTAGAAACCTGTAGTCTTTAACCTTACCAACTGAGCTTATCAGTAAGTTATGTTACCATACAGAGCTTTATTTCCCTCACTGACTCTATTTTTACTTTCATTCATTTCTCCTGTCACTCCTAGATTACTCAACTCGAGTATTATGTTTTTCTAAGCAACTAATTTCAATGGTTTCTTCTAGTTCTCACTGATCTTGTTACTCTCGCCATATGATGGATCAATAGTTCGGGCTCTGCAGAAGCCATTGGTGAGGAAAGAGCTTCTTCGCCAGCACAATCCGGCCACCCATCCTCTCTGTAAACTGTCACGGGGAGAACCTGGAGCATGGATCAATATCACTTTCAGGTATAAAACCACCTGGTGCCTAGGTTTCTACAAAAAGGAGAAATACAGAATTCAGCTGGAAAACAATTCAGAGGAAACTGGGAATTCATTACCTGCAAAGGAGTCAACCAGTCCTAGGCACCCTACTGATCAAACCCTCTCAAGGAGCACTGTCTAAGCTCAGTCTTTCCTTTTTCTCCTCTTTTTTTTTTTTTTTTTTTTTTTTTTCCTGATTACTATTTTAAAAGAAGAAGCAAAAATTCACTTCCTTCCTAAGCAGAGAGTTTATGGTGGGTAATAGAATGTCAACAAGCTTTCAGCGTAGCTGGACCCTAGATTGCATGGGGACTTGCTTATAGGTGATACCATTTTAAAAACTAATGAAACTTCACAGCAAAACAATATAACATCCAAACACACAGCAGAGGGCCTCGGGAGCCACATTCCTTCCTTCTCAGGCCAGCTTTGGGAATTCACCTCCCAGCCTGGCAGCCTGGCTTTTAGTTAGAAAGTTTACATAGAAATTAAAATAAAATATTTTTGGGACTCCCTTTTTTGGTAACACAATTGCTTTATGGATTTAGAAAAAAAATGGACTAAGTGTGGTTTTAGTATTTCTATTTTTGTCACACCCAGAAGGCAATTTGTAGTGGTCCTGACAGTTTTCCCAGCCCCTGACTCTTTTTTTTCTCTTGTTCTTTGAGTGTGAGGCTCCCACTTTTTATCTTCATAAACTCCCTACTTTAAATATTGATTGTTAAGTGTGTACCACATTGTAGTAGTCCAGATGACCTGAGGGTTTTCTTTGAGCTACACAAAATAGCCCTGTCTGATAGTCCTCATGGATGGATAGATTGGGAAGTCCAGCTGGTGAGGTCTGAGCATAGTTGGAGGTGAAGTGAAAGGATCTACCAGATGGGTCCTCTGAGGTTCCACTATCAGAATCGAGGCCCATAATTAGGAGGTGCAGTATCCAATCTCAGTAAAACAGTCCAACAAGATCAGCCCAGAATGGGGAGCCAGGAGGTCAAATCATCAAGTGCAGTCAGAGCCACGCCGAGGCCTGGAGAAATTCTGTGGTCATGGTTTGTCTTTCAGAGGTGTTTAATGTGGTGGTGATTGTCTTGAGCCTAAATGAGTGAGTGACAGATGAAAAAGGCTAAGGGAAGGGGACATTTTCAAGTACCAACCAATTTTGAAAACCTGCCAAACCCTGGGAGAGTATGCAAATGAACAATGGCCAATCCACATATGCTCATAGAGCTCTGACCCATTGGCTCTGCAGCAATCGACCCCGAGTAGGCAGGACCTGGTCAATAATTTCCATCTTCCCTATGTTTTGTCTTCCTTTTCCAACTCAGTACCAATCAGAGAAAGTTAAATATGAATATGGTCCTCCAACCATTCACATAAGATGCAATGCTTCTAGCTGGCCCACCTCCAGGTTCCTCAGCAGCATCCAGCTAGAGCACAGAAGCTTATCATTTTCCACTCCAAGACTTTCCCACTCCTCTGCCTGTCTATAGTCTCTGCCAAATGTAAGTGACCAGAGACCAGAGCTGATTCTCCTGCTACTCAACAAGCGGTGTCCCCCTTCGGATAGTCTGTTTATTTCCACAGATGTATAATAGACATATGAAGACTCATTATTTACAAAAGCATCTCAGAACCTACACATCTGAAGTATTCTCTTTGGAGAATTAAGGTATAGTTCAATGATACTGTACTGTAATTACTCAAAATATTTTGACATTCCTTTTGTTTTGTAAGCATTGAATTTATAGCCAAGATAGGGTCATAGGGTTAGATAGTGGAGTCACTCTCTCTCTATCTCACCATACTTTGACAGGGTCATTCTCTCTCTCTCTCTCTCTCTCTCCTTTCTCTCTCTCTCTCTCTCTCTCTCTCTCTCTCTCTCTCACACACACACACACACACACACACACACACACACACACACACCAGTACACTTCATTTCTGGCCAAAAATACGCCTTAATGGTATTATTCACCATCCCTGTCTCCAAAATGATTTTTAATTATTTTCCTAATCAGCCCACACCTCCACAAGAGTTTGTTATTTTCCAAAATTATATTTCAAAAAGTGACTAAATGTTTTGCCATCCATTTAGAGATTTGTTAGACTCTTCCTATCTTTGCAGTTTGCAGTTCAGGAGGACAAGGGAAAATACTTAATGCATTTTGCTTTGTCTCAAATGCTCCCTAAGTCCATTCTCCCCCGGGTTCTTCCACAGACGAGAGGCATCACCAGTGTGCATACCAGAGTGCGGAGGGTGGGCCCTGCCTCACTGGCAAAACAGTTGTGAGTTCTCACTCCCTCGGCATGCTCATGGAACAGGCGCCTTCGTGTTTGCTCTCGTCAGTATCTGTGGCAGAGATCACTTTGGAAAATTATAAAACATGTGAGCAATTGCAAGCAATCGTTTTGGCTTTCATTCTCATTGTAAATTTTTATGATAAAATGATACTTGTCCCTGTACATCAGCGTTTTTGTTCACAAGGTTCAAATATCAGAATTCTGCCAAGTGGCTCTTTCAGTCTGGGTGAGCTTATAATGACTCTAACTCTCTCTCGTAAAGGGACTGAAAAAGCAGCTCTGGGTCAGCAATGTTCCCTTTGTTGTAAATCTGGCATGCACGGACACAAATGTTAGGGACATGCTGGAGTGTTTATGATGTACTCAAGCTGCAGAGCTGAAAGCCCACTGAAGGACAATTGCTGGAAACAGTCTATAAACAATTTATCATAAACATATTCAAAATGGGCACTTTGCTTTGAAATGATAAAATCATTGACTTGTTTGGAATACCCACGCGGATCCTTGAAATTCTTCAGAAATTCTCTAAGCGGAATGCTATGTGGTTGGGGATGACTAGAGAGACATGCGAGCAGTTTTATTCTAAGTTTTCACCCTATACCAGCCGTCAGGGATGAGTGAGTGGGAATCTCCCCAATCCTCCTCTTCTTCTTGTTGCTCAAGAAATTTCTTATCTTTCTTACTCCTTAAGCATCAATTACTCTTCAGGGACATGTTCATTGCCACTCCTTTCCTGCATGTTCAAATGGTCTTGAGGGATTGGCAGAAAACAATTAAGAGGACTCTGAGTCTGATGGTTGTCTCTCTGAACATTATCTCCTCACTGGGAGATGAGAAAAGAATGCTTCTGAATGTACCCTGACTCAGGAATGGCAGCCATTATTCATGAGCCCAGGCAGCTCTGGGGGAGAGGTCATCCCCTCAGTCTGCTGCCCTTTGGCCCTTATAGGCCCCTAACCTGGGAGGAGACATAGTCCTCTCTTCTGTAGTAATGCATGCTGATCTCTATTGTAACACATCACTCTAATCGCTGGTGTATGCATTGGTTATCCATTCCTTAGGGTGGGGACTGCATCTTAGTATTACCTGCTGAACCAACTTAGCAGTAATGAGGAGAGTCCAAAGCCCAAATTGGTGCTGAGCATCTCAGGGAATCAGGAATAAAATATGTAAGTACATATATGTAGAATCGCATATATACATACATAGATATATTTAAATGACATGATTTAGATCCTCTGGGAATTATTGGTAGAAGAAGTAAATTCATGTGAAATAAAGCACAGTGAAAGTGTGTCATAAGACTACACAATTGTTTTTTTTTCTTTATTGGTTTTAGAGGTTGTTTTTATTTGATATTATAAATAGAGAACACCAGAAAATTTTACAAAGATTAAAATTCTGATAGCTAACTTCTATTATTCTGCTTCCTATATTTAAATTTTATAAATATTCATTAGCTTTACAAGGGTATAATGTTAATTCTAAAGCTATCTAATGATAAACACATAGCCCCTTAATATTTACATTAAATATTGACTTTTCTATTTAAATCTGTAAAACTTTTAAAATTGTACAGAAAATTTGCAATTCTTACAATTACCAATTATTCTTATATTTTACTCTTGTAATAAAAAATGTAATGTATACTTCATTTGACTGATAGAATTTTTTTGCTATCACATAGATGAATCTTTTTAGTTAAATTTATTTTTTAAATGTATTTTTATTTATTTCAGAGAGGAAGGGAGAGGGAGAGAGAAATAGAAACATCAACGATGAGAGAGAATCATTGATTGGCTGCCTCCTGCATGCTCTGCCCTGGGGATCAAGCCCACAACCCAGGCACGTGTCCTTGATCAGCTTCAAACCTGGGACCTTTCAGTCTGCAGGCTAGCGCTCTATCCACTGAGCCAAACTGGCCAGGGCATAATTAACTTTATTTTTAAGAGTATTACTGACGTTCCCATTCCCCCTCCCAAGCTCCCCTCTACCCAGTCCTTTCACCATATTATTGTCTGTGTTCATCGGTTTTACATAAAAGTTCTTTGCTTATTCTCTGTCCATCACCCCTCCTTCATTTCCTCTGAGATCTTCAATCTGTTCTATGCTACCATGCCTCTGGACCTATTTCACACATTTATTTTATTCATTAAATTCCACACATAAGTGAAATCATCTGATACTTGTCTTTCTCTGACTGGCTTATTTTGCTTAGCATAATACTTTCCAGGTCCCTCCATGCTGTCTCAAAGGGTAAGACATCCTTCTTTTAAATATATATATATATATATATATATATATATATATATATATATATATATATATATATATTTAATTGATATTTAGAAAGAAAGGAAGGGAGAGAGATAGAGACATAGAAACATCAGTGCATGCCCCTATTGGGGATGGAGCCTGCAACCCAGGTATGTGCCCTGGCCAGGAATGGAACCTTGACCTCTTGGTTCTTGGGACTGCTGAGCCATACTGGCCAGGAAGATCCTTTATTTGTTTTGCTTTGTTTTGTTTTGTTTTTTTTCCAATTGGCTCCTTGTGAGACTGAAAGCACAAGATGTAAAAATCACTTATAAAACTTAACACTCTTAGTCCTGGCCAATGTTGCTCAGTGTTTGGAGTATTGGCCCACATACCTAAGGATTGTGGGTTTGATTCCCAGTCAAAAACAGGTACCTGAGTTGCAAGTTCCATTCCAGCCCAGGTCGGATGGGCATATGCAGAGGCAACAGGTTAATCTGTCTCTCTCACATTGATGTTTCTCTCCTCCCACTCTCCCTTCCACAATCTCTAAAAACCAATGGAAAACAAATCCTGGGATGATGTTTAAGAACAACAAAAACACATAACACTTTGAAGCCATAGGTAATATATTATTAACATTATACAATGTGACTTAAAATCACATTCTATTTCCTCAGAGAGAGGAGATTTCAAACACCCGAGAGCCTGGGAACTTTAGTAGTAGAACTCCTTATTGCTTCAGGGAACCTAGTATCTTGAAAATGTAATGACTAATATTATTAAGGAGGTTTTGTCTATCTGTGAGCTTGACGGTATTCACTTCAACTTTTTACTCACTTGATTTCTTGTGAAGAAGCAAGTATTTGGAAAGGTTCAAGCCTCAGACTAATGAGAGTGCACAGTTTTCTCATGGCCACGTGCAAGTCCCAGCTTAGAGGGCAGAGCCCTCACAACACAATTATAGCCAACAGCTATAGTTGTAAGCTTGAACCTATGGTCCCAACACGAGGCTCCACATGTCTGAGTGATGTGAGCTTGATAGCCTTCAGGTGTATGTAATTGAGTAGGATCAAAACTCATGAGAATGTTGTAAACATCTTGATCATGCCCTTACTTTGCCTCCTGGCATCTGGCTATAAAATAAAGACACAGCTTGTAGTCCATGACACTGTCGCTAGCTTTCCATCAGAGAGACTCTCCATAAGAGAGGACAGCGTCCCACTGAGACCCAACTTTCATTCTCTTGTCTATCTTTTCTCAATCCTTCACCGCCCCCACTCAGGTTCACCCTTGTCCGTGCTGGCGGGGCACAATTTCTCAGTATATAATTTGGATTAGAGCTCTAAATTTCCTTTCAGCTTTTAAGTAAGATTATTTCTTTTTTTCTTTTTTTTATTGTTCAAAGTATTACAAATAGTACTACATATGTCTTCTTTTTTTCCAATTGACTTTCCCCCAGCCTCCCTTACCTCCCCCTCCCCCTGCACATGCCCTCACCCTTGCCCTAGTGTCTTGCATCCATTGATTATGCTTATATGCATCCACCAAATCCTTTGGTTGATCTCTTACCTCCCTCATCTCAACCATCCCCAGCCTTTCCACTGTAGTTGGACAGTCTGTTTGATGCTTCTCTGCCTCTGTATCTAATTTTGTTCATCAGTTTATAATGTTTTTTATTATCCATAAATGAGTGAGATCATGTGGTATTTTTCTTTCACTGTTGGCTTATTTCACTTAGCATAATGCCTTCCAGTTCCATCCATGCTGTTACAAATGGTAAAAATTCCTTCTATTTTATAGCATCATAATGTTTCATTGTGTAGATGTATTACTGTTTTCTAATCCACTCATCTGCTGATGGGTATTTAGGCTGTTTCCAAATCTTAGCTATTGTAAATTGTGCTGCTATGAACATAGGGGTGCATATATCCTTCCTGATTGGTGTTTCTAATTTCTTTGGATATATTCCTAGAAATGGTATTACTAGGTCAAATGGCAGTTCCATTTTTAAATTTTTTGAGGAAATGCCATACTGTGTTCCACAGTGGCTGCACCAATCTGTGTTCCTACCAGCAGTGCATGAGGGTTCCTTTTTCTCTGCATCCTCTGCAGCACTTGTCATTTGTTGATTTGTTGATGATAGCCATTCTGACAGGTGTGAGGTGGTACTTTATTGTTTTCATTTGCATCTCTCAGATGATTAGTGACTTTGAGCATGTTTTCATATGTCTCTTGGCTTTCTGAATGTCCTCTTTGAAAGTGTCTATTTAGGTCCTTTGCCCATTTTTTTATTGTTTTTTTTTTTTAATCTTCCTTTCATTAAGTTATATGAATTCCCTGTAAATATTGGAGATTAAACCCTTATCAAAGATAACTTTGGCAAACATGTTCTCCCATGCAATGGGGTTTCTTGTTGTTTTGCTGATGGTTTCTTTTGCTTTGTAAAAGCTTTTTATTTTGAAGTAGTCCCATTTGTTTATTTTCTCCTCGGTTTCCATTGACCTAGGAGCTGTATCATTAAATATATTGCTACGACATATATCTGCTATTTTGCTGCCTATGGCTTCTTCTAAGATTTTTATCATTCTCCATCTTATTTTTAAGTCCTTTATCCATTTTGAGTTCATTTTTGTGTATGATGTATGGTGTAAGTTTCGGGGAAACACGGTAGGTATCTTAATTTTTTTTGTTGCAATGGTAAATGGGATTGCTTTATAAATTTCTCTTTCTGTGAGTTCATTATTGGTGTATAGAAAAGCCATAGACTTCTGGGTGTTAATTTTGCCAAATTAATTTATTAAGTCTAGTCTTTTTTTATGGAATCTTTGGGGTTTTCTATGTACAATATCATGTCATCTGAGAATAAGTTTTACTTCTTCTTTTCTTATTTGGATGCCTTTTATTTCTTCTTGTCTGATCACAATGGCTAATACTTCCAGTATAATGTCGAACAGGAGTGGTGAGAGTGGGCATCCCTGTTTTGTTCCTATTCTTAGAGGAAATAGTTTTAGTTTTTGCCCATTGAGTATCATGTTGGCTGTGGGTTTGTCATATATGTCTTTTATTATGTTGAGGTAAAATCCTTCTATTCCCAACTTGCTGAGGGATTTTATCAAAAAAGGGTGTTGGATTTTGTCAAATGCTTTTTCTGCATGAATGGATATAATTATATGGTTTTTATATGTTAATTTGTTTATATGGTGTATCGCATTTATTGATTTGTGGATATTGTACCATCCTTGCATTCTGGAATAAGTCCCACTTGGACATGATGTATAATCTTTCTATTATAATATAATGCTGGATTCAATTTGCTAGAATTTTCTTGAGGATTTTGGTGTCTATGTTAATGAGAGATATTGGTCTGTAATTCTCTTTCTTTGTACTGTCTTTATCTGGTTTTGAGATTAGAGTAATGCTGGCTTTGTAGAAAGAGCTTGGAAGTGCGCCTTCCTCTTGAATTTTTTTGAGTAGTCTGAGGAAGCTAGGCTTTATTTCTTCTTTGAGTGTTTTATAAAACTCCCCTATGAAGCCATCTGGTCCAGGGCTTTTGTTTGATCAAAGTTTTTTTTACTAGTGCTTCAATTTCCTCCATAGTTATCGGCCTATTCAGATTTTTTTATTCCTCCTGGTTGAATTTTGAAAGGTTGTATTTTTTTTTTAGGAATATGTTCATTTCTTCTAGGTTGACCAGTTTGTTGGAGTAGAGTTGCTCATAGTATTTTTTTTTTTATGATTCTCCTTATTTCTTTGGGGTCTGTTGTTATCAATTATTTATTTTTATTGCTTTGTTTCTCTTGATAGATTGATTGATTAATCAATAGATCAATCAATGATTTAAAAAAAGAAAAAGAAAGTCAAAATGTGGATATAGATATATAGCCTATATCATGGCAAGTCACTCACATAGACTTCAGCACGTATTTCCTAGGAATGAGGGCATTCTATAACATAATAAAATATTATTTCTAAATTCATGCACTGGTAGGGTGCCTGTACCCTCTCTCAATCTGGGACCCCTCAGGCGATGTTGGTCTGCTGGTTTTGACCTGATCTCTACAGGCCGTGGACCAAAACTGGCAGTCTGGCATTCCCTGAGGGATGTAGTAGTCCACAAAGCAGCAGGCAGCTGGGGAGAAGCCTGAGCCCAGGCTGGGCACTGCGCTGTTCCTGCTCAACCTGGCTCCACTGTGCCTGCCACTGCTGCTGCTTGGTAAGCTCACTGAGCAGTGCTCCTGCTCTGGGAGCACACTGAGAGCACACTGACCACCAGGGGGCAGCTCCTGTGTTGAGTGTCTGCCCCTTGGTGGTCTGTGCACATCATAGCAACTGGCCAGCCGGTTGTTTGGTCATTTGGTAGCTAAGTTGCTTAGGCTTTTATGTGTGTGTGTGTGTGTGTGTGTGTGTGTGTGTGTGTGTGTGTGTGTGTGTTTTAAAGTTGGGAAAACTGAGACTCCATCCCACATTTGATAAGGGGTAGAGATTTGAACCCAAATGTATGTGACTCCATTGCACCATCTGTCTTCTATAATTTTTATTTAATGGCTTTGATTTATTCATTTCATGTAAACACACTAGTAGAGCTTATCAACTTAGGCCTTCCCTACTTTTAAGACTATTTCACCGGCCTTGCCTTTCTTGACCACTCTCCTTTGAATTATGAGCATAGCTGCAGACTGCCTGTAGAGGCTAGTGCTTTCTACTTTCCCCCTAAGAACTTAATCTAAATTCTCAAAATCTATTTTCTTTCATCAAGGAGGCAATGTGATTTGTAGTTAAATGACAGTTATCCAGGAGACTGGGTAGGAGTGAGTAAACAAAACAAACCAGATGAGACAACAGCCAAGAGCCAAAGTCTCAAGTAATCCAAGCCAGATTAGACTTTCCTAAAGATGGACAAATTCTGTCCTGGGTCCTGGAGGACCCTGAGAAAATTATGTCCCGGGCCCTGGAGATCCTGCCCTTGATAGCAGCATGGCTGTGGGTCATCTGTCTTTTCCTTGGCTCCACAGAAGACTCTGACATTTAAGCTATTCAAAACCATTCTGTTGTAAAGGGCTCCTGACCTATACATACCCCACTTTTTAGAAATGTGTCCTATGTCAAAGACCTGAGAAACACAAATTTTAATACTTCTAACTGCACTTTAATGTGGATTAAATGTCTACATTTGTCTCATAGCCTGTGGTGCCAGCCTGGGAAGAAGAAGCAGTAGCAGCAGCTTTTGCCAGCCCAGCATTTGGGAGGGCTCCGAGCACAGCAGGAAAGCTAAATGCATTTTAACTGCAGCCAAGTTAGTGGTTTAAACTCCATAAAAATGTATTAAATGTTATGACTCTTATCTTAATGTCATGGCATTCCTATCTCAAAGAATAGCTATTTTAAAAAAAAAAAAAAAAAAACAGAATTCAGCAAATAGTTCTAAGACGTTTGATTTTTTAAAAAGATAATTAATTATATTTAGTTCCTTGTCTTTCCTTTGACCTTTCCCTCTAGATCCATCTCCATAACACAGTCAGGATGGTCAATATTTTACCAAAATGGTTATGATATTCAATAATATAACCTCCTTGAGATTAAAAATTAAAATGAAGTGCCCAGCTGGCATGGCTCAGTGGTTGAGCATCAACTTATGAACCAGGAAGTCATGGTTCAATTTCCAGTCAGGGCACATGCATGAGTTGTGGGCTCAATCTCCAGCGTGGGGCATGCAGGGACAGTTGATCAATGATTCTCTTTTGTCATTGATGTTTCTATCTCTCTCTCTCCCGCTCTGAAGTCAATAAAAATATATTTTAAAAATGAAAATGAAGTAAAATAGAGTTCCCCATAGTTTTACAGCTATACTTGATTGTAAGTTTGGATGTAGTGACCTGGATTTCTCTTATGATAATTTTTTTTCTTTAATACTTGGTATTAAGAATTAAAGAAAATAGTCTAAACCAGTTTGGCTCAATGGATAGAGCGTCAGCCTGCAGACTGAAAGGTCCCGAGTTCGATTCTGGTCAAGGGCATGCGGGCATATCCCCAAAAGGGGGTGTGCAAGAGGCAGCTGATTGATGATTCTCTCCCATCGATGTTTCTAACTCCCTATCCTTCTCTCTTTCTCTCTGTAAAAAATCAATAAAATAAATATTTTTTTAAAAAAAGAATTAAAGAAAATATCAAAAGAGATGATTAACCCATGAAATTAACTACATTTGTTAAAGAAGGACACAACCCTGGTAAGTTATTTCCCAATACTGTTTCTAAAGAATCTAAAGGGCCTGTATATTACTCAGCAGCATCAGTTATCTTCTGCCACATGATGGTACATAACAAATAAACACAAAATTTCAATGTCATATAATAATAAAAATGTATATATCCTGCGTTTGGAGTGATTGGCTAGGCAGTTGTTAATGCTGATCTTGGTTATGCATGTTTCCGTATCTGGGGATCTATTAGCTGTCAGCTGATCTCCTCTGCCCCTGACTGAGATGACTGGGCAACTTGGTTTTGTTTCACAAACTTCTCATTCTCTAGCAGGCATATTTGCAAGGCAAAAGCATGAGAAAGCAAGTCCCAATGTACAAGATTATCTCAAGTCTTTGTGTTACATTTGCTAAGTTTGATGGGACAAAGCTAGTCAAGTGGTTGAGCCCATTTTCAAGGGCTAGAGAAGGTTACCGTAACCACAAAGGGCATTTCAATGTTACATAGCAAAACGGAGTTAAAGGGAGGAGTAAAAAAAAAAATAGGCATATAATTTCAATATATCAAAGTGGATATTCTATGACATAAAGGGTTAAAGTCAGTATGAATTATCTGCCAATAGCTACTGTCCACTGCAGATTCAATAATGAGGCCAAATTCGGGGGAGGGAGGGGGGAGCAATCATCTGGGTAGCTGGTCTCAAAATCCAAGATAGAAGAAAAAATAATTTGCCCAGTCAGTGTGGCTCAGAGGTTGAGTGTTGACCTAGGAACCAAGAGGTCATAGTTCAATTCAGAGTCCAGGCATATGCCCAGGTTGCAGGTTGATCCCCAGTGTGGTGTGTGCAGGAGTCAGCCAATCAATAATTCTTTCTCATCTTTGGTGTTTCTTTTTTTAAAAATTTTATTTTATTGTTTAAAGAAATAAACATAGTAGTACATATATCTCCTCCCTTTCCCATTGACCATCCCCCAGTCTACCCTACTTCCTGTCACATGCCCTCATCCCCCCACCCTACTCCAGTGTCTTCTGTCCATTGGTTGTGCTTATATGCATGCATACAAGTCCTTCAGTTAATCTCTTCCCCCCTCTCCCTAACACTCCCCAGCCTTCCCAATGTAATTTGACAGTGTATTCAATGCTTTACTGCCTCTGTATCTATCTTTTTGTTCATCAGATTATAATGATCTTTATTTTCCATAAATGAGTGAGATCATGTGGTATTTTTCTTTCATTGCCTGGCTTATTTCACTTAGTATAATGCTCTCCAGATCTATCCATGCTACTGCAAATGGTAAGAATTCCTACTTTTTTATAGCAGTGTAGTATTCCGTTGTGTAGATGTACAATAGTTTTCTAATCCACTCATCTGCTGATGGGCATTTAGGCTGTTTCCAAATCTTAGCTTGGGTAAAATGTGCACTATGAACATAGGGATACATATATCCTTTCTGATTGGTGTTTCTAGTTTCTTGAGATACATTCCTAGAAGTGGGATTACTGGATCAAATGGGAGTTTCATTTTCAGTTTTTTGAGGAAACTCCATACTGTTCTCCACAGCGACTGCACCAGTCTGCATTCCCACCAGCAGTGCTTGAGGGTACCTTTTTCTCTGCATCCTCACCAGCACTTGTCATTGTTGATTTGTTGATGACTACCATTCTGATAGGTGTGAGATGGTAAGGCATTGTCGTTTTGATTTGCAAATCTCGGATAATTAGTGACCTTGAGCATGTTTTCATATGCCTCTTGGCCTTCCTCTGGCTTCTTTCGAAAGTTTCTATTTAGCTCTGATGCCCACTTTTTTTTATTGAATCATTTATCTTCCTTTTATTAAGTTGTATGACTTTCCTGTAAATGTTGGAGATTAAATCCTTATCAGAGATAACATTTGCAAATATGTTTTCCCTTTCTTGTTTTGTTGATGGTTTGTTTATTTTTTTTGCTGTGCAAAAGCTTTTTTATTTTTAAGTAGTCCCATTTGTTTATTTTCTCCTTAGTTTTCATTGACCTAGGAGTGGTATCAGTGAAGAAATTGATTCGATATATCTGAGATTTCTCTGCCAATGGATTCTTCTAGTATTTTTATGATTTACTGTCTTATGTTTAAGTCCTTTACTCATTTTGAGTTTATTTTTGTGTATGGTGTAAGTTGGTGATCTAGTTTCATTTTTTTTTTTTTTTTGCATGTATCTGTCTAATTTTCCCAACACCATTTATTGAAGAGACTGTCTTGACTCCATTGTATGTTCATGACTCCTTTGTCAAATATTAATTAAGCATAGTGGTTTGAGTTGATATCTGGGTTCTCTATACTATTCCATTGTCTATATGTCTGTTCTTGTCCCAGTACCAGGCTGTTTTGAGAACAGTGGCTTTGTAATACAGCTTGAAATCTGGTATTGAGATCCCACCTACTTTGTTCTTCTTTCTCAGGATTGCTGTGGCTATTTGGGATCTTTATTTAGTCCAGATGAATTTTTGGAGAGTTCTTTCTATGTCTGTGAAATATGCCATTGGTATTTTAATGGGGAGTGCAGTGAATTTATAGATTGCTTTGGGTAGTATGGACATTTTAATAATGATGATTCCACCAATCCATAAACATGGTATGTTCTTCCATCTGTTTACATCTTTTTTATCTCTTTTTTCAGTGTCCTGTAGTTTTCCAAGTATAGATCATTTACTTCCTCAGTTAGGTTTATTCCTAGGTATCTTAATTTTTTGGTGCGATGGAAAATGGGATTGTTATTTCAGTTTCTCTTTCTGTAAGTTCACTATTGGTGTATAGGAATGCCATAGATTTCTTGGCGTTGATTTTGTGTCCTGCTACATTGCCAGATTCATTTATTAAGTCTAATAGTTTTTTAATGGAGTCGTTAGGGTGTTTTTATGTACAATACCATCTCATCTGAGAATAAGAACAGTTTACTTCTTCTTTTCCAGTTTGGATGCCTTTTATTTCTTTTTCTTCTCTAATTGCAATGGCTAATACTTCCAGTACTATGTCAAACAGGAGTGGTGAGAGTGGGCATCCCTGTTTTGATCCTGTTCTTAGGGGAAATAATTTTAGTTTTTGCCCATTGAATATGATGTTGGCTGTGGGTTTGTCATATATGGCTTTTATTATGTTGAGGCATGATCCTTCTATTCCCACCTTGCTGAGAGTTTTTATCAAAACTGGGTGTTGGATTTTGTCAAATGCTTTTTCTGCATCAGTGATATGACTATGTGGTTTTTATATCTCATTTTTTCCATGTGATGTATTATGTTTTATTGATTTGCAGATATTTTACCATCCTTGCCTCCCTGGGATAAATCCTACTTGGTTAAGGTATATGATCTTTCTGATGTACTGATGGATCGGTTTATTAGAATTTTGATGAGGATTTTGTTGAGGAAATGTTCCTTCCTCTTGAATTTTTTGAATAGTCTGAGGAGGATAGGTGTAAGTTCTTCCTTGAATGTTTGTAAAACTCCCCTGTGAAGCTCTCTGACCCTGGGCTTTTGTTTGCTGGAAGCTTTTTGATGACTGATTCAATTTCTCCCATAGTTATTGGCCTATTGAGATTTTTAGATTCTTCCTGATTGAGTTTTAGAAGGTTGTATTTTTCTAGGAGTAACGTTCATTTTCTCCAGGTTGTCCAGTTTGTTGGAGTAGAGTTGTTCATAGTATTCTTTAACAATCCTTTTATTTCTGTGGGTTCTGTTGTTATATTTCCTCTTTCATTTCTGATTTTGATTATTTGGGTCCTCTCTCTTTGATTCTTGGTGAGTCTGGCTAGAAGTACATCAATCTTGTTTATCCTTTCAAAGAACCAGTTCTTGGTTTTGTTGATCTTTTGTACTGTTTTTTTGGTCTCTATGTCATTTATCTCTGCTCTGATCTTTATTATTTCCTTCCTTCTGCTTATACTGGGCTTTTCTTGTTGCTCTCTTTCTAACTCTTTGAGTTTTAGGGTTAGGTAATTTATTACCATTATTTCTTTTTTTTTTTTTTTTGCAGTAGGTTTGTAGAGCTATGAACTTTACCCCTTAAGACTGCTTTTGCTGTGTCCCATAGATTTTGGATTGTTGTTTTTTCATTGACATTTGTTGCCATGATGTTTTTTATTTCTTCCTTGATCTCTCTGGTAATTTAGTCATTGTTTAATAGAATGCTATTTAGCCTCCATGTGTTTGATTTTTTTGGATTTTTTTTTATTGTAGTTGATTTCCAGTTTTATGCCATTGTGATCTGAGAAGATGCTTGATATGATTTATATCTTTTTGAATTTGAAGAGACTTTTCGTGTGACCCAGTATATGGTATATCTTTGAAAATGACTCATGTGTAATTGAGAAGAATGTATATTCTGTGGTTTTGGGGTGAAATGTTTTGAAGATGTCAATTAATTCCATCTGATCTAGAGAGTCATTTAGGATTGATGTTTCTTTGTTGATTTTTTATTTAGAGGATTTATTCAATGGTGATAATGGGGTATTAAAGTCCCCTACTATGATTGTATTACTGTCAATCTCTTCTTTGATATCCTCCAGAAGTTTTTTTTTTTTATGTATTTGGGTGCTCCTATATTGGGTGCGTATATATTTACCAGAGTTATTTTTTCTTGTTGGATTGCTCCCTTTAGTATTATGAAGTGGCCTTCCTCATCTCTTTTTATGTCCTTCACTTTGAGATCTAATTTGTCAGATGGAAGTATTGCTACCCCAGCTTTTTTTTTTTTTTTTGCTTTTTTTTTTTTTTTCATTTCCATTTGCCTGAAAAGCTTTTTACATCCCTTCACCATCAGACTGTGTGTGTCTTTTTTTCTGAGGTGGGTTTCCTGTAGATAGCAGATATATGTGTCATGTTTTCTTATCCACTCAGTTACCCTATATCTTTTGATAGGAGCATTTAATCCATCTACATTTAAAGTTATTATTGATAGGTACTTGTTTGTTTCCATTTTTATTCTTTACCCTTGTGTTCCTTCTTTTTTGTCTTTTTACAGCAGACACTTTATCATTTATTGCATTGCTAGTTTGGTTGTAATAAACTCCCTTAGTCCTATTTTTGTCTGTAAAGCTCCTGATTTCACCTCCATTTTGATTGATAGCCTTGTTGGGTGCAGTATTCTTGGATTCAGACCCTTCCTTTGAATGAGTTTGTATATTTCATTTCATTCCTTTCTTGCCTGATGTGTTTCTGTTGAGAAATCCATTGCTAGTCTGATGGGGGATCCTTTGTTGGTGACTTTCTGTCTCTCTCTGACCACTTTTAAGATTCTTACTTTGTTATTGATGTTTGTCAGTTTAATTGTAATGTGCCTTGACATCGGTCTTTTGGAGTTCATATTGTTGGGACTCTGAGCTTCTTGGATTTGTGTGACTTTTTTCTTCCTGATATCAGGGAAGTTTTCTGTCATTATTTCTTCAAACAGGTTTTCTAATCCTTGCTCAGTTTCCTCTCCTTCTGAGACCCTTTTATGCGAATGTTGTTTTGTTTTAGTGTTGTCCCAATGTTCTCTTAGACTCCACTCCTGCTTTTTAATTTTTTTTCTAGAAGCTGCTCTGCTTGAGTATTTTTCCTACCTTGTTTTCTAGCTCACCAATGCAGTCCTATATTTCTAGTCTACTTTTGATGCTTTCTATTTAGTTTTTATAGCAGCAATATCATTTTTCATTTCTTCTTGGTTCTTCTTCATTGCCACTTAGTTCTTAAACATATTGTTGCATTTGTCTTCCATTCTTTTCATCCACCTTATTACCATTTCTCTGAATTCTTTCCCTGACAGGTCGCTTGCCTCCACTTTGTTTATTTCCTTTTCTGGTGATGCCTGTTTTTCTTTCATATACAGGCTGTTTCGTTGTCTTCCCATGATCTCTCTTCTTTGGGTGTCTGGTTATGTGGTTCTCTCTCTCCTGAGTTGATATAAAGGCACAAAATACAACACAACAAGGCACAACACACAAGGCACTGAACACAAATGTATTCACGATTCTAATAACACCAAATAAAGGTGACCGCCAGAGAAAAGAGAATTAGGGGATAATAAATAAAGAAGAAGCGGGGGGAAAGGGAGGAAAAGTGCAAAAATGAAATTGGAAAAAAGAAAAAAAAAGTAAGAGAGAAAAGAAAGAAAATAAAAAAGAATAGGGGAAAGAACTAATTATATTGAGAGAAAACTCCAATAGAACAGCCACTATTCCCAAAAAATGCCAACAACAAATACCTAGAGATGAATGCAAACTACAGACAACAACTAATATCAAGTGAAGTGAGGGAAAACAGATGCAAGAAACAAACAAAAAAGGAAAAAGAGAAACAATCTCACAAACATTAATAAACCAATATAATCAACACTCAAGCAAACAATAACAAAAGAATAGAGAGAGAAAATAGTTGGATAGTAAATAAAGAGAAGAGAGAGGTGTCTATGGACTTAGTGCAGGGGGATTGGAAATTAGAGATATAAGTAGGGTGAAATTTTAACAGGGAGTAAAAAGAAGGAATAGGGAAAATCTAAAGCAGGACTAGGGTAAGAGAAATAGGACAACAAAAGGGGAAAAGTGAAGAAGAGAGTGTTGTCATAAATGTAAAGTGGAGATAGAGTAAAATGATACTAAAGAATAGATAAAAATAGAATTTAGAACACTAACCCCAAAATAAAATAAAGAGAAAATTAAATGACACTTAAAAAAAAAAAAAGGTAAAATAATACTGATTAAAAATAAAAATGTGCCAAAACCTGTTTGGCTCAGTGGATAGAGCATCAGCCTGTGGACTGAAAGGTTCCAGGTTCGATTCCGGTCAAGGGCATGTACCTTGGTTGTGGGCACATCCCTAGTAGGGGGTGTGCAGGAGGCAGCTGATGGATGTTTCTCTCTCATCAATGTTTTTAACTTTCTATCTCTCTCCCTTCCCCTCTGTAAAAAAATCAATAAAATATATTTTAAAAAATAGTAAATAAATAAAATAAAAATGTAATGATTAAAAAGGTAAAATCAAGTGAGGAAAAAAATAGTTTCTTAAGTAAAAGATAAAATAAAAATGCTCAGTAGTAAAGGTCATTCACTTCCTCTACTGTTCTGTTTGGCTTGCCTGTTTCCTGGTCAGAACAGTATTGAAGTTCCTTGTGTTCTACTGCTCCTCAGCGTTGTATGCCAAAGTCCTTGTTTTCAAGCAGTCAATTTGTGCTTCAACCCCTGGATGGCAGTGTTTCTGGATTGTCCTCCGGGTCTATAGGTCCTCTCCAGCTAGTTTAGATTTTGTTTTTCCTGTGGCACTTAGTACCGGTTTGGGGGAACGGGCTGTCCCAGAGCTGGTTCTCTGATTGTTATTTCACCTTTGATCTCCAGGTTCCATGAAAACAACTTTCCCCTGCAATCTCTTAGAGAGTCTCCAATAGGGTGATCCTATGTATTGGGCTTAGTAACCAAAAGCAAGGATTTAAAGAGGGAAGAAAAAAGAAAGAAAGAAAGAAAGAAAGAAAGAAAGAAAGAAAGAAAGAAAGAAAGGAAGGAAGGAAGGAAGGAAGGAAGGAAGGAAGGAAGGAAGGAAGGAAGGAAGGAAGGAAGGAAGGAAGGAAGAAAAAAAAAGAAAGAAAGAAAGAAAGAAAGAAAGAAAGAAAGAAAGAAAGAAAGAAAGAAAGAAAGAAAGAAAGAAAGAAAGAAAGAAAGAAAGAGAAAGAAAGAAAAGAGCCAGAGTAAGTGTCGAACTCCTGTGCTGCGGCACAAGTCTGTGCAGTCTTTTTACGCCTTGGGTCTAAGCAGCCAGCACACTGTTAAAATTTGTAGGCTGGCCTTTTGCGCTCTGTTCAGCTATGGGTTGCTTTTTAAAGTTCCCTTGTTAGCAGCCTGGTGGATCCCCTTCCACACTCACAGATCATGCCAGCCCCAATGGCCACAGACTTCCCCAGGTCCTCTGGCTCCTGCGTGCACGTTTCTCTCTCCTGCCCAGACCACAGACCTCACCTTATCCCAGGAGAAATCGGGCCTTTCTGGGAGGAGATGTAGAGCTCCTCTGCAGCTGCGTGCTCACACCACTTGGGACCATTGTTCCGGGTTCACAGCTGTTCACTGGATGCAGGTGTTGTACATTCCCAGGAATTTCAGGCTTCTAACAACATCCACTCTCCCCTTCCAGAGGGTGCGGTCTCTGCATCAGAGCCGGCTGCTCCCGGAGGGATCCCGGCAGCGGTGAGGGCTGCCGGGTCAGGGGAGCTCAGTTCAGCAGTCCCCCACAGTCCACTGGAGTATAGCTGTCCCTCACCTACAAACACTCCCCGTGAGTTTTTGTTCACACACGGTCCCTTCTTCTCTCACTCACACACTATCTGCAGTCTGCCTCCCGTCGGCAACCATCTTCCTTTCATCATTGATGTTTCTATCTCTCTCTCCTCTCCCTTCATCTCTAAAATCAATAAAAATCTATTTTTTAAAATAACAAAACAACACACAAATAATTTGACATGGAAAGATGGCCAGAAAGAGTCGATATTATTAAGATGTCAATCCTTCCCCACTTGACCTGTAAGATTCAAAGTAATCACAAAGTTCCGGCAAGTTTTTATAGAAATTGCCAAGATAATTCTAAAATTTACATGGGAAAGCAAAGGAAATAGCAGTGAAAACAGTTTGAAAGAGAACAAAGTTTTTTTTCAAGACTTAATATAAAGATTCAGGGATCAAGAGTGCATGTATTGATGAAAGAGTAACATGCAAACCAATAGGATAAAACTGGATCCAAAATAGATGCAAATACATGGCGACTTCATTCAAAATTTCCAAAAACTAAGAAACCAAGGAAATTCAATAGAGAAAGGATTATTTTTCAACAGATGGTGCTGAAATTTGGGCATTCATAGTAAAATTATGGGCCATGACCCATACGTTACATTATATACAAAAATCAATTCAGAATGAAATATAGACTCACACACAAAACCTAACAATATAAAATGTCTAGAAGAAAAAAATATCTTTGTAGCCATGGATACAGCAAAATTTTCTTAACTGGAATACAAAAATAATAAACTAAGAAAGAAAAAATGACAAACAGGACTTTGTCAAAACTAAAAATTCTGCTCTTTGAAAGGCACTGTTCAGTAAAGAGAAATGAGTAGGCAACCCACAGACTTGTGGGAAATATTTTCAAAACACATTTATTATAAAAGACTGGTATCCAAAAAATATAAAAGAACTCTGTAAAGTAAGGATATACAAACCAGTAAAAATGAGCAAAATATTTGAACACTGCATGAAAGAAGACAGATGGCAAATCAACCAATGAAAAGATATTCAACGTTGTTAGTCATTAGTGAAATGCAAATTAAAACCACAATAAAATAGTAATACATATCTATTTGATAAATGAAATTTTAAAAACTGTCAAGATCAAGAACTAATAAGAATGTGGAGCAATTGGGACACTCATAAATTGCTTGTAGTAATGAAAAATAGGACAGCCATTTTAGAAAACAGTTTGACAGTTCCTTAAGTTAAATGTCACTTATATGATGGAGCATTTGGGCATTTACCCAAGAAAAATGAAAACATATGCCTACACACAAGCTGTATGTTAATGATTATAGCAGATTTATTCATATCTCCAAAAACTATAAACAACCCAAATAACCACCACCTGGTAAATGGATAAATTGATACAATAAAATATGACTCAGAAATAAAAAAGAATGAATTAATGATAAAGGTAACAATGTGGAGAAACTCAAATGCATTTTGCTAAGGGGAAAAAGTCAGACTTAAAAAGCTACCTCCACCATCGTTCCACTTAAATATTGGATCGGCAACTAAGTAATTGCGGGTTTCACACATATATGGCTTCAGTTAAATTTTTAGGTTTGCAGACGTAGTACAAATGTAAAACACATTTTGTATTTGATAGTTGGCTATTCAGCTGTTAATCAGTAAAAAAAGTTTTTTGATCTGTTTTGTAGTTTTTGTTTGGCATTCGTTGAAAAATGGAAAATCAAAAGGAACATTTTCGTCATATTTTGCTTTTTTATTTCCGCAAGGGAAAAACGCATCACAAGCTCATAAAAAGTTATGTGCTGTTTATGGTGACGAAGCCTTAAAAGAACGGCAGTGTCAAAATTGGTTTGCCAAATTTCGTTCTGGTGATTTTTCACTCAAAGATGAAAGACGCTCTGGTCGTCCAGTTGAAGTTGATGACGCTCTAATCAAAGCAATAATCAATTCGGACTGTCACAGTACAACACGTGAGATTGCAGAGAAGCTTCATGTATCACATACATGCATTGAAAATCACTTAAAACAACTTGGCTATGTTCAAAAACTCGATACATGGATTCCTCACGAACTGAAAGAATCACAGTTAACGCAACGCATTAGCAGCTGCGATTTGCTAAAGAAACGTAATGAAAATGATCCATTTTTAAAACGACTGATAACTGGCAATGAAAAATGGGTTGTTTACAGCAATATCAAGTGGAAAAGATCGTGGAGCAGGCCAGGTGAACCAACTCAAACAACATCAAAAGCTGATATTCATCAAAAGAAGGTTTTGTTATCAGTTTGGTGGGATTACAAAGGAATTGTCTACTTTGAACTCTTACCACCCAACCGAACGATCAATTCTGATGTCTACATTGAACAACTAACGAAATTAAACAATGCAGTTGAAGAAAAGTGGCCCGAATTGACAAATCGAAAAGGTGTTGTATTCCATCATGACAATGCAAGGCCACACACATCTTTGGTCACTCCGCAAAAATTAATGGAGCTTGGTTGGGATGTTTTGCCACATCCACCATATAGTCCTGACCTTGCACCATCTGATTACTTTTTGTTTCGATCTTTACAAAACTCCTTGAATGGTAAAAATTTCAATAATGATGATGATGTCAAATCGTACCTGATTCAGTTTTTTGCTAATAAAAAACAGAAGTTTTTTGAACGTGGGATTATGATGCTGCCTGAAAGATGGCAAAAGGTCATTGATCAAAATGGGCAATACATTAAAGAATAAAGTTATTTAGTTCCATGAAAAAATTGTCTTTGATTTTCTTTAAAAAATCCGCAATTACTTAGCTGCCGACCCAATAGTATGCTGGAAGCTAAAAAACTACAGGGATGGGCAGGGACACCTGTTAGGAGCTGAGGGTAGGATGAGAGGCTTGACAATAAATGTACATGAGAGAAATTTTGGGCTGATGAAAAACGTCCTATATCTCAATTGTAATGATACACAACTGTATGTGTTTTCAGAATTCATAGAACTATACACCCCTGCCCCCCGAAAAAAAGGTTGAATTTTACCACATGTAAATCTTTCTCAAGAAAACTGACTTTAAAAAGAAGATGTTAGGGAAGCACAAAACAGAGCCATTTACACCACACATCGATAGGTGGATAGTTGTGGTCTCAAATCCAGCCACCGAGATCGCTATGTGCTCATCTTCTCTTAGTCTTTTCAGTTAATAACTATTTGTCAAAAGAGACATCTTGAACTAAATGCTTCATAATTTAAGTTCTCCTTGACCCAGCTTCCATTTATGGAAATTTATTCTAAGAGGGAAACTTTAAATAGTTTTCCTAAAAGAGATTTATTGGTCACAAAGTTCAAATTCTAAAAATAATAATAATAATAATAATAATAATAATAATAAAATAAAAAGTAATATCCTTAATGCCAATTAATACTGCTGGCAATCAAAGATCTGAGGGTTATATAATGAATATAACATTCATTATATGGAAATGTGATCATCATACAGTAAATTTTAAAAAAATTGGATAAGAGAGTACTAATGATATGTTTTCTCCTTTGAAATATGTGATGAGAGAGAGAGATACAAAAACTGAAAGGGTCAATATGCCAAAATGCTAATGACAATTATTTCCTGAGAGTGATATTGTATATAAATTTTTCCTATAATTTCTAAATCTTCTATGATAATATGTATTTATTTGATACTAAAAGACAAAAACAACCTCTCAAGTTATTTTTAAAAATCACCCGTAGATTTTTTTAAGCCAGAAGTCAATTCCATTACACTTGGTCCTCATGGATGTCTTAATATCTGTGTTAGTATTGATTAAGTCTAAACAGTCAGAATGCTGAACCCTAAGGGTCTGTTGAGCTCCCAAAACCTCTTCCTACTAGGCCCAGAACTCCAGGATCTCACAGTGAGCACATACCAGTGAGGACTCAGGCAACCCTTTCCACAAGAGCTGGAACCATGATCACATCCACTAACTTGCACCATTCACAAAAATAAACTCTTACCACTTGCAACAGCATGGATGGGCCTGGAGAGCACTATGCTAAGCGAAATAAGCCATTTAAAGAAAGATAAATATCACATGATCTCACTCGTATGTGGAATATAATGAACAAAATAAACTGATGAACTAAAATAGATCCAGAGACATAGAAGCATCGAACAGACTGCAACCTCAGGAGGAAGGTAGGTGGGGGTTGGTGTGTGTGTGTGTGTGTGTGTGTGTGTGTGTGTGTGTGTTGGGAGGGGGGGGTTGCTGTGGGGTGAGAGATCAGCCAAAGGACTTGTATGCATGACTATAAGCATAAACCATGGACACAGTCAATAAAGGGGGTGGGGTGAGGGCATGTGCAGGTGGGGTGGGAACAAGCAGGGGAGAGATCAATGGGGGGAAAGGGATTCATATGTAATACTTTAAACAATAAAGATTTTTCTTAAAAAGAACATGTAAGGCACTGTTTAATGACTTCTAGAAACAGGGGAGATTTTGTCTTATCCATATAGGTCAGTGTTGATGAGCCTCTGATGCATCTCTGTACATCAATAGGTGTACCAAGTGCTTGCTCTCTGTGCCTCCAGTAGTGTAGCTAACCTTCCGCTCTGTTTCCCATTAGAAAGGATAATTGCATGAAGTTAATTTCTCTGAGTTGGTTGACCACAGGATGAGCATTCCACATCCCACCTGCTCTCAGAATCTCTGGGTTGGCCGAAACCAGTTTGGCTCAGTGGTAGAGCATCGGTCTGCGGACTGAAATGTCCCGGGTTTGATTCTGGTCAAGGGCATGTACCTTGGTTGTGGGCACATCCCCGGTAGGGGGTGTGCAAGAGGCAACTGGTCGATGTTTCTCTCTCATCAACGTTTCTAGCTCTCTATCTCTCTCCCTTCCTCTCTGTAAAAAATCAATAAAATATATTAAAAAAAAAAAAAAAAAGAATCTCTGGGTTGATAGAAGAATTACTTACTTAGGAGATGATTATAAGATGCTTGACACCAGATTGGATGGACTGCCTTGATCTGTATCCACAGTCCATATTTCAGATTGTGTCTATGGAGGCTAATGACAGCTTACAGGGCTGCCATTTTGGAACTTTTGGAAAAAATCAAGTCGCATACTAAATGGAGGAGAGTAGTTAACCCTTCGAAATTACTGAAACAAATTCAGTAATGAAAGCCTGGAGTACGGTTGCTAACCACCATACAAGTACAGCCTGGAAAAAGCAGTGATCCTGCCCAGACACAGTGTTTCCCAAAATGTGGTACGCGTACCCCCAGGGGTACGGGAAGAGTTTGGTGGGGGTATGCATTGCACCGGAGTTTGGTGGGGATATGCACTGCACCGTGCTTAGCTGCGCCTAATTCTACATTCTCATGAGTACGAGGGGTACTCAGCGTTATGAAAATTATAGAAGGGGTACCCATATGTCAAAAGTTTGGGAAACACTGCATAGAGAGAGGTCAGTGTGTCTAGTCCAGTGTTTCCCAACCTTCTCTCATGATGAGAATCACCTGGTGGAGTTGTTAAAACACAGATTCCTGAATCCCAACTAAGAAGTGCTAAACTAGAATTTTTGGGAACATATAGGTAAAATTGTATACTTAACTAGTGCTCTAAGACAGATGTTATATACAGAGCACTAAGTTAGGTATGCAATTTTACCTATATGTTCCCAAAAATTCTAGTTTAGCACTTCTTAGTTGGGATTCAGGAATCTGTGTTTTAACAACTCCACCAGGTGATTCTCATCATGAGAGAAGGTTGGGAAACACTGGTCTAGTCTTTCTCACTACCTTGTCCACCTTAACCACCAACAATTTACCTTTCATTGAAACTTTATGACTGACAATTGGTGATAACACTAATAGGTGTGGAGAGTGGGGGTGCAATGGCTTCACTTCCTAGCTTTCAGTTCCATTGCAAGGTGAGTCAGCTGTGGTCCTACCCACCACGAGTGTCTCTTAATTCTAAAGGAACACCAGCTTTGTAAGTTTTGTGCCCTGAGGACACGTAGGGGTGTCGAACTCAATCAGAGAAGGGGCCAAAATCTAAAATCCAGCCTAAATCGCGGGCCAAATGGTTTATAAACTGACAATGTCATAAACTGACAGCGGAGTGCAGTGATGACAGCGCGGTGCGGGCCACATTGCAAGGCCTGGTGGGCTGGATTTGGCCCGCGGGCCTTGTGTTTGACACATGTGCTAGGTTTGGGAAATCACAGAACCATAAACTGCCCCGGGAAGAAAGAAAATGAGAAGGTGATTGGTCCAACTGCCTTCTCTCCTAGATGAATAAATAAGCCCTCAGGAGCTGGCTTCTCTCGAGTCCATAAAACCACTCGGTAGCAAGTAGTGCCACTAATTAAATTTCCAGATACTAAGGTCTTCTCTCCATTACCCCAACTAGCTCCAGATCAAACTGAATATTTTGCATAAGAATTCGCCTAAGAAACACACAGGCACTAATAATATACACCCACATGTGCGCACATATACACACAACACACACAGAAAAAAATACAATGCATCTCAATATTAAGCTATCCAAATCAATCTTTCTGTCAGAAGTAAACAGTATGAAAGAAAGAATTCTTAACAATACAGGATCTGGAGTGAGACTATTGGGATGCAAAGTAATCTAAAGCTATTTATGCCTCATTTTCCTCATTTGAACTCCTCCTTTGAACAATGGGTATAATAATGATACCTATATTATGAGATTGTTCTAAGTAATTAATTATTACCAAATAAGTCCTGGCACATAGAAGTAGTTAATAAAAATTCACTGTGACGCTCCCTGCATTGTCCTGAACTGGCAGCATTACAATACCCCACTCCTCCTCATTCCTGCAGATACTTTCCTTGTGGCTGTGTCCCTTTAGGTCAAAGTAGCATCAAATAATGCTATAGCGGGCATGTTGGAGGAAACTGGCTCTTTACCTTCAATAGCTTCTCTTCTATATATTCTGTATAAGATTTGTACTATCATTTTTCAAAATTTTCTGTCTGAAAATTCCATTAAGCTGTTAATCAGTTGATTAAAGGGATTTACCATTAAACAATGAAATTCAACTTCCTGCTGTCCTTCCCAAGGATGCCAAGGGCTCATTTCAGGTTGTCATGGGAAAATAAGAATATCAGATCATTTCTACAGGTGTACTAACTGAGTGACTGATGGGCTGGAACCTGCAAAGAAGCCGATGCTTAGCATTTTCTTGGTGTCTACGTTTGGCCCCATGGTTTCACTCAAGTTGTCGGCCTGGTTTACATTAGTGACCTCTAGGTAGGCTAAAAACTACAGCAACCAGAACTCAGATTGAGCAACAGAGAAAACTGTGATCTGTTTATGATTTCTTTCTGTCAGTGTCTTAGGACTAGAGGGTGGTAAGTTCTGGAAGATGCTGGAAGTTGAACTGGCAAGGGCTGAAGGGATATGAATAAAGCACTAACAGCATCTGCTACAGTTTATCCTGACTCCATGCAAATCCACACACATCCCTTATAAATTCAATCTGTCTTGTCATGGATTCTTAATGGGATGGTTGTTAACAATTATAAAAAGGAAGAGAATTACAGCAGAAGGGTTGATGGGCTAAGCTATAGTCCCTACACAGAAGAGGATTCCTAGGTCATAACTGATGTTATTAATCTTAGACCTTTATATCAGAGGGATCTGAGACCCCTGAGTTTCTTTGCCTCAAAGACCCAAGCAGGAGAGCTGAATCTCATTCCAGAATAATCACATGGCTTCTGCAGTTGTCCATTCAGTTATTACCAGTTATGGAAGTACCTAGAGACATCCCAGTACATTCAACTACTTATTAGAGACTAGAGGCCTGGTGCACAAAATTTGTGCATGAGGGAGAGGGGTTCCCTCAGCCAGGCCTGTGCCCTCTCACAATTCAGGACCCCTCAGGGGATGTCTGCCTGCCAGTTAGATCCAATCCAGCAATGGGGCATCCCTCTCACAATCCAAAATTGCTGACACCTAACCATTCACCTACCTGCCTGCCTGATGACCCCTAACTGCCTCTGCCTGCCTGCCTGTTTGCCCCTAACCCCTCTGTCTGCCTCCCTGATCACCTCTAACCATTCACCTGCCTTCTTGATTGCCCCTAACCACTCTGCCTGCCTGTCTGATTGCCCCTAACTGCTCACCTTCCTGCCTGATCACTCCTAAACACCTCTGCCTCAGCATCCGCCTGCCCGCCATGGTGGCCACCTCTGCCTCAGATCCCTGCTCCCATAGCTTCTTCTGGAAGGTGGTTCAGCTGTCTTGTCTAATTAGCATATTACACTTTTTATTATTATAGATTATTATAGTTGCTGGGATTCAAAATAAAGCACTCTGCCCCTTTCCAGAACATGAGGGATTATGATGCAATTGACAGTAAGACTCCAACAGACAGTGTGAGAGGATATAAATTTGAAAAAATAGCTCTTGCTTGTGTGGATCAGTTAGTTGGAGTGTCGTCCCATGCACTGAAGGGGAGTCTCTGTAGAGGTATGAACCAAAGGCAACTTGATGTTTCTTTTTCCATATATGTTTTTCTCTCTTCATCTCTCTAAAATAAAATTAAAAAAAAAACAACCATATACTCAGATGAGGATTTTTAAAAACAAGAAGTAAATAAATTTGCATTAAATTTGGACATCGTGGAGGCAACAAAACAAAGCAAAAACCTACACAGCATGTTCTTCATTGTAGATACTGGTTTCCCACATGTCGAGTTCTCGTGAAGATTCACAGCTGCAAATAAGAACAACTACCAGTACTCTTCTTTCTCTGACTGGCTTATTTCACATAGCATAGTAATATCCAGGTCCTTCCATCCTGTCTCAAGGGGTAAGAAATCCTCCCTTTTATAGCTGTTTTTATATCACATGATCTCACTTATATGTGAAATCTAATGAACAAAATAAACCAATGAACAAACTAGGTCTAGAGGCATTGAAGTCTGACACAGACTGACCAATATCAGAGAGAAGGGGTTGGGGGAGGAGCAGACAGAGAATAACCAAAGAACTTATATGCATATATGCATAATCCATGGACACAGACAACAGTGTGGTGAAGGCTTAGGGGGAGGGTTAGAGAGAGGGGGACAAGGGGGGGGGGATTGGGGACATCTGTAATACTCTCAACAATAAATAAAAAGAACAACTACTGGGAACTAAGCCTCCACCAGGGATTAGAGACTATGCTTGACACTCTCTTAAGCTTTTTTATAACCTCTTCCCTCTACACCTCACCCTTATAGTAAGGGACTAAAAGTGTCTAGTCACATGTTTACTCCAGAATTAATTGTGAAATTAGATGAATCAAATGTCAGTTTTCCCTGTGTAGCATCACTCAACAGGTTTATGTTTCAAGCATGCCTGACATTCATCCTGCAAAGGGGAGGGTGGGGGTGGGGGATGGAACTGAGGATAAATCTTCTGGAGCAAAGGAGACTTATGGACACAAAAGGAATCTCAAATACAAAGGTCTCAGAGGCCAATCAAGTATCATAAACTGAGGACAGCAGGCCCAGTGCGAGACAATAGGGAGAAGTGAGGATTGCAGTGAATAGGTGAGCACATTTCCTGTCTAAAAGCAGCACCTACTACTCAATTCATCCAATTATTACCATTTGGGAATGTGGGCCCATTGCTTCCAGAACTTCCAAAGTTTCAAGAAAATTGAAAAATATGTATTCTATAGGAAATTTTCTAATTTTTAAATTTCAGTAGCTCATTTGTAATTATTTAAAATTATTATGCAGGCTAATTTGTTTTCATTGCCTTAATGTTTGTGAGACTAATTGCCACTGGAAGTGGGGTTCTGCCTGGGACTGACCAGGAGTGACAGAAGTAGGACCAATAAGTGGAAATTACAGAGAACTAGACCTTGATCCAAAAATAAAAATAAAAATCTAATAGTATTATTCAAAGAGAGAAGCCTGCTGTAAAAGGGTGAGTTGTTCACTTCAACTGTCAATTGGATGATCTCTCTGCCAGAATAGTGAAAAGGAGATCCAGGCAACAGATGGATGTGATTTTAGACTTTATATCTCTCTCCCTGCCAATCCTCAGCTTCTTTGAATCAATACCATTGTTTTCTTCATTAATATTGCAATTCAAACTGGATTAGACATTCAGAGTGAGCCTTTGGTTTTGCTCACTGAATCACACATAGACCACATACGTGTCTCTTCTAGTCTATATGTAGAATGTTATTGGGATGTCTTTTCAAAAGACAATGTTTCTAAGGCTGTTTATTACTATTTTATACTTCTTATCTCATAGGCTTGACTTACCCTGAGTTGGCATATGTTTCCCCAAACCCACCCAACAAGTGTCAACTTGGCTTAGCTGTGTCTCTTCTGGTATTGTGTGTGTGTGTGTGTGTGTGTGTGTAAATAAATGCACACAGACTCTGATAATTTACATAAGTTCAGAAGTAACCATAAAGAGAAACTAATACTTATATAAAAATTGCAATAAATCTGGGGTCTGGAAATGAATGGTTTCTCTTGCTCTGAATACATATACAGGGTGAAGTAAAAGTAAGTTTATGGTTTTGAATATGCAAAACACAGAGTTTATTCTTGTATCATTATTTATTGTATTATTTTCCATACGAACAACTGTAAACCTGCTTTTGCCCAACCCTGTATTTGCCATTATTGGTATTTTTCTATACTTTTGAAAACATTGACTATATCAGTACAATACTGAAGCAAGTGAACATTTAAGCAAAAATAATTTGGCCAGTTAAACTAGATACACCAATTAACTCAATGAAAAAATAAGCCAGACACTTAACTTTGGCCTCACATAAAGGCATTCAAGACACCAACATCTGTTTTATTTTTGACAGCCGTGTCTGGTCCTCATATATCCATCTAACACTTTCAGCAAATCTTGACTTCAGTATGAAACTTGCCCACATCTTTAGATCTACAAAGGAAAGATTTTAAACATTATTCTGAAAATGCTTCTCCTTCCATGAGAAAATGAAGAGGAATTTTTAAAAAGAAAAACTGCTTTATATTAAACTGCTTATTTTAGCCACAAACATAAACCTTACCCTTTCGCAGATGTTGAAATGTTCTGATTTGGAACATCTTTATTGCTTGATTCTTGGCCTGGAGCCTCATCACACTGAAGAAGTGATTCAAAATATTCTGTTTTTCAAATTATTTGTTTGCAAAGTCTAATCTGGATGTGGAACTAATGTTACTATTAGGGTCCTTTTATGTATAAGACTTTTGCAAAGCATTTAACATATATTCTCTTATTTAATTCTAACAGCAACCCTGTGAGGTGAGCACTGTTATTCCCATCAGAAAGTAGGCTCAGTGGTATAAGCATCAGACTGGACCCACGGCTCAGTTCAGCCAAGTTCGAAGTCCATAGTAAGTTCTTCAGCATCACAGAAAAGCAATGAGGGAAAGGAAAGAAGAAACCCCTTATAAATTCAGGTAAACCAAAATTAAACTCTAGGAAATCATTTATGAAACTACTTTTATGGGTTATAATTCCAGCTATAGATTAAATTAAATTGTAGGATGCCGAAACCAGTTTGGCTCAGTGGGTAGATGTCAGCCTGTGGACTGAAAGATCCTAGGTTCGATTCCGGTCAAGGGCATGTACCTTGGTTGCAGGCACATCCCCAGTAAGGGGTGTGCAGAAGGCAGCTGATCAATGTTTCTCTCTCATCGATGTTTCTAACTCTTTATCTCTCTCCTTTCCTCTCTGTAAAAAAATCAATAAAATATATTTTTAAATCAATAAATTAATTAATTAATTAACTAAATTGTAGAGAGACATGAGAACAGACTTTTGATGGTAAGCTTCAAAGTAAATCTGTGAGAAAGTCATTAAATCCTTATATTGTGAATTGCACTAGCTACTGACTTCGACTTTCAGTTGTTAGATTGATCATCCTATCTAATAAAAGAGTAATATGCAAATTAACCATCACTCTGCTCCACCCACAAGCCATGCCCACCAGCCAATCAGGAGCAAATATACAATTTAACCCAGCCAAGTTGGCTGTGGCAATGGAGCAAGCAAGAGGCTTGGCTTTCTCCAGCAATGGAGGAAGCCAAGCTTTTTGTACACCCTGGCAGGCCCAGGCCTCCACTCAAGACTACAAAGTTTCAATTATTTTACCTAATAATAGAGTAATATGCAAATTAACCATCACTCCACTACACCCTCAAACCATGCCCACCAGTAACACCCACCAGCCAATCAGAGTGAGTATGCAAATTAACCCAAGATGGCTACCAGAGGGAGGCTTGGGTTTCCCTGGCAACAGAGGAAGCCAAGCTTTCCACACACTCTGGCTGGCCCAGGCCTCTACTTAAGGATACAAAGTTTCAATTATAGAAATGGCTGCAGCTGGAGTGAGCAGGGCGCTTGGTTCCACTCCAGGCTACAAAGTTTCAGTTGTAGAAGGTAAATAAATTCCAGCTACCAGGGTCTTCACTTGGGTTGTCAGGGGGCATGCAAACAACCACAGGCCCCTCACCCAGGCCACCCTTCACCCCAAGGGAACTCCACCCTGATCCGGAACACCCTTCTGGGCAAACCCCACCCTTCAGGATACAATTCTTGTAGAAGATAAATAAATCCCAACAAAATGGCTGGAGCCACTGAGCTGGAGAGAGCAGGAGGCTTGAGTTGCCCCAGGCGATGGAGGAAACCAAGCTTCCCCAGCCCTGGCCTGCTTTGGCCTCTGCTCCAGGCTACAAAGTTTCAATTTTAGAGGATAAAATAAATCCCAGATCCCGGACCTCTGCTTGGGTCGCCAAGGGGTGTGGCCAGCCTACAAACCACCACAAGTCCCTCGCCCAGGCCACTCACACCCCAAGGGAACACAAACCCTGATCCGTCACACCCTTCAGGGCAAACTAGCTGGCCCTCACCCGTGCACCAGCTCTCTATCCTATCTAATAAAAGAGTAATATGCAAATTGACCATCACTCCAACACACAAGATGGCTTCCCCTATGTGATCAAAGATCCTGTCCCCATATTGACACAAGATGGCCACCACAAGGTGGCCACCAAGGGAGGGCAGTTGGGAGAGATCAGGCCTGCAGGGGAGGGCAGTTGTGGGTGATCAGGCCAGCAGGGGAGGGCAGTTGGAAGTGACCAGGCCTGCAAGGGAGGGCAGTTGGGGGCAATCAAATCTGCAGGGAAGGGCAATTAGGGGTGATCGGACTGGCAGAGGAGGGAAGTTTGGGGCAAACAGGCTGGCAGGGGAGTGGTTAGGGGGTGATTAGGCTGGCAGGCAGAAATGGTTAGTGGCAATCAGGAAGGCAGGCACACAAGCAGTTGGGAGCCAGCAGTCTTGGGTTGTGAGAGGGATATCTGACTTCCCATTTAGGTCTGATCCTACTGGATCAGTTGGACATCCCCTGAGGGGTCCCATATTGGAGAGAGTTCAGGCTGGGCTCAGGGACACAACTCCCAACTCCCTCCCTTCTCTTCCCCCCCCCCCCCCCCCCCGCACAAATTTCATGCACCGGGCCTCTAGTTAACAAATAATTTCTGGGCCAGGTGTTCCCATCAGCATTAAAGACACTTCAGAGTTTTTCCCTCTGACTTTCACAACCTGGGAATGCCTTCTCTAATAGCCCCTTTAAAGTATTCAAAGTATTCCCACCTTAAGGTAAATATCCTAATTCTGTATCTATTTTCTCCTTGTTATTTAAATAGTATATTGTATCAACATTTCCTCAAGAAAATCTTTAGTGCTATCAACTAAAAATTTATTAGTGAGAACTGTGTTTGGTTCAACTTTCTCTGTTCCTTTCTCTTCCCTAGTTTGGTGTATTGAATAATCCTTTTGCAACAGCATTTATGCAGCAAATAATATTTTTACTCTCATCCAACAGGCACATTTGGATTTACTATTTCACTTGAGCAGTTGGTGTTTACTGGCAGCAACAAGAACAAAATTTATAGCAGCAAATGGAAGCTGAATTTGAATGCTGGCTTTGACTGAAGAGCTTCGTGTTTGCCATGTCCTAATTGTGAAAACAATATGTCCAAGATTTTGCAGTCATCAGCATTCTAATGTAACAATTTCCATCTGGTCAAAGGAAGAAATTCAGAACCTCTATCTCCTTAAATTTAATTCCACTCCAATGCAAAGGTAATGGCTTAGGAGAATCTTGGAAGACCAGAGAAATTCAGGCTAAATACAATCTGAAAAGTGTTTGTAACATCCACTTATCCAGAGTATAATTTTCCTGAAGAGCAATGGGGGTAGAGAGAGAATTTGCCACAGTCTTCTAAATGGAAACAGCTCCAACTGGAGCAAGATGACAGGATTATTTTGAGGTGATAGAGGATAAAGAAAGCAGGATGATTTGCAGGGTGTTCCAATGAGAGGTAATGAGGAGTTAGAGCTCCATAGAAACAAAGCAATTGGAGAATAATACTGAGGCCGTTGAAGTCAACAAAAGTGGTAATAAGAGGTGATTTAACATCCCATCTCCTCCCTTCTAGCATTAAGAGTTTGGCACTGGTTGTTGAAATATGAAACTCATGATGCCTTCACACTCTCCCAGTGACCTTCTGCACTCATTCTTGTGGAGCTGAAGTCAAAAGAAATAATATCATAATATTATAAATGCTTGGTTTGCATTTTTCATATTCATCGATTCAACAAATATTTATTAGGTACTACATTGTATGTCAGAAATGGCATTAGGTGCTGAGGATATGGGTAATGACTATTTCTTGGCTGTTTAGTATAGGTAATTAAATGAGAAATACAAAATATACATAGAATGGTCCTAACTTTGAGATATTGCAGCTCAAGCTACCCACAGAAAAGACTTTTCTATATATTAATTTTTTTCGTCATATTCATCTTTTTCTTCCTGAAATGATTAGGGAAAGAAAACAGAATTCTAAAAATTACTCTATGATTGCCCTTACTCTACGGAATAAGTCAGCTTTTGTCAGGAAGAGAATTCTATCCATGATAGCACAATTTCTAAACAGCAACAGCCTTACAGACACATCAGCTTTCAGAATTGAGGACAGTGATCTGTACATGGTAGGCATCCAATGAATAGGCCAAACAGAGGAAGCTGGACTATTATTAGATTATTAGAGGCTTTGAAATCATGGCTCCAAATGATCTTTAAGGGTAGCAATATGAGACAGAAACTGTGACAAAGTTGCCTCCCTCTTCAGATATACACCAATCTGCAGAGTCTGCCCAGCATGTGGCCGTTAGTAGTAGGCAGTAGAGTCCTGGTGGTCCTGCCCCCACTCACACACAGACCATGGATTCTGCGACAGAGCTACCACTCCGTCCTCTGCTTCCATCATCCCCATTCTCTGTTGGAAATTCAAGCTATGCAATCATAAAACCCAGAGAAAAAAGGGTCAACTATTGTACACACTCCAGCTACATAGTTCTGGTTCATTCTAGTCTTGTTGATTCTTGCAGAAAGATATAAATGTGCTTACTTGTGAGCCATTCTTCATCCAGAACCATCAAACACTAACTCTCCTCATACTGCTATCTCTAAAGTCTAGGGCTGTTTCATCCACATGAACTCATGTCTTGGGCAATTTTGTTTTTTTCTGACTTGTCTCTATTCCCATCCTAGTGGTAAATTTCATCTTTGTGATCTCAACTCTCTCTTCTATTATCCTTTCTAATAAGAGCAAACCCCAATCTATTCAACATGTATTAAGAATATCAAACTTGATCAAAAGATAGGAAAAGAATAATAGGCATAACAGAGCTAATATTGAAACAAGGAGCCTCCACCCCTAGAGCTTTGGAATAAAAGGAAGAGGTTGGAATTATTACAACATGAAAGTTTATAGGAGCCTCATGAGTGGAAACTCAGATCCTGAGGAGGAGACACTGCTTCTCTTGTGCTGGATTTTTCTGAGCTGAAGAAAAGTTAAAGGGCTGGGACCCAAAATATCTCCCTCTGAGGAAGAAGCACTAGCTGGCTAGCGCTGCCAGGGGGTGAAAGTGTATGCTATGAGGCTGCTTCTCCAAGAGTTGTTGAAAGTGCTATTGATTCAGTTTCTATTTCAGTCAAGAACTGATACTCTTAGAGAGCGAGGAAGAATTGCTGGGTGACTCAGGAACAGGAAACAGGTGAGAATGAAGCAGAGCACCTATAGGAAATGATCACGATAGGTCGAGTCCCTTCTCCCTCCTCCAACTATGTAGACACCTTCCTGTGTCCCTGCTGACAAAACCTAACAGAAATAGCCAAGCAGAAATAGGGCTTTAGAATTCTGTTCCCATTTTTAAAAGAGTAGAAAAGGATAGATTTGATGCTAAGAAACAATAACTAAGAGTTGGAAAATATCTGCTGGTAGAATTTATTTCTTGATTTACTATGGAAATAATTGTCTTTCAGTAATAAAAATAAATTAAATAAATAAGTAATCCTAAAAAAAAAAAAAAAAAAAAAAAAAAAAGAATATCAAACTTGAAAGGGAAGGCAATTCTGCTGGTATGTACCATACATATAAGAGGATATTAAAATTAGACATTTCCTCTTGTTTTATGTTAAATGAGGCCCTAGAGCTGAGGACAAAGGTTGTTAATGTCCATCTATTCTAAAAAAGATAAAATTTATTAAGAAGCAACCAAAATATGGACCAGTCCTTCTTTAATCTCAGGTATATAACAAGAGATCTGTGAATTGATGAGATGGAGAATTTTATCAGGGATGATTTTTAGGCTGCTGAAATGTGCCCTCTGTCCTTGTCCATGTTTTCTCCTCATCTTAAGCAAGTGAGAAGGAACTTCAGAGAGGCACTTGAAGAGCTGACCCGTGGAGAGTGTATTGGTTTCCTATTCTGGCTGTAACAAATGATGACAAACTTAACAGTAAAAAAGTCATTTCCTCGCATTTACTATAGGTTAGAAGTCCTGTGGACTCAGCTAGTTTCTTTGCTTCAGGCCTCTCAAGGCTGAAATGAAGGTGATGGCTGGGCTGTGTTCCCTCAGGAAGTTATAGGGGAGAATTTGTTTCCAGCTCATTTAAGTTGGCAGAATTCAGTTCCGTTCAACTATTAGACTGAGGTCCTCACTTCCTTGCTGGTTATCAATTGGGAACCACTTTTGGCTCCTAGCTGCCTCTCTCTGGTCCTTGCACAACAGTCCTGCCAATCTCAGAGCCTGCGAGAGCACATGGAATCCTTCTCAGGCAATGTTACCACTCTGGCTTTAGCCAGGAAATGCTCTTGCTTTTAAAGGCTCATGTAATCATTTTGAGCCCATTCTAATAACTACTCATCTCACAATCTATAACCTTAATCATATCTACAAAATCCCTTTGTCACATATTGTAAACTAGTCACAGATCCCAGGGATTAATGCCTGGAAATCTTTGGAGGGGACATTATTCAGCCTACCTCATAGCAATAATACCTGAAAAAGTCAGATTATCCTGTGGTAGCAGATGGGTAAGGAGGCAATAGCTGGAGCATGGACTTCCACTGATGATACAGCTTGTTTCCCATGAGGACTCCAGGGAAGGGATTTGGACTTGGTTAGCCTTTAATGGTGCTCCACCCAAGAGGACCATCAGAAGAAACAGGCAACACCAGCAGAACAAAGTCAGAGGTGGACTACCAAAAGCCAGGGGCTAAGGGAAAGTAATAGCAGCCAGCTGAGGAGAAATCTGTATTGAAAACCTGCAGTGGGAGACCCCAGTGGCCAGAGGAGATGTTTCTGAGGAACTTTAAAGGTGCCCCATGAGAGCCCTAGCTGGTTTTGCTCAATGGATAAAGTGTCAGCCTGTGGACTGGAGGGTCCCAGGTTCTACTGCAGTCAAGAGCACATTTCAGGGTTGTGGGCCCAATCCCCAGTAGAGGGCATGCAGGAGGCAGCCAATCAATGATTCTCTCTCATTCCTCTATTTCTCTCTCCCTCTCGCTTCCTCTCTGAAATCAATAAAAATATATATTTTTAAATATACCCCATGAGAGAAAACACCAGCCTACAAACAACTCCACACCCAGAAAACTCTCAAATTACAACCTTACCTTTCTTTCCTACTGTTGTTTCAATATTGGAGTATCCAAAGGCACCAGAAAGAATCAGAGTAGTAGGAAAGCAAAACGGACAGTGATAAGCCTCCCTATGCCTGCTTCTTCCCTATAGGTCTCAGTCTGAGACAGGTCTGAGCTGGGAAGGGAGAAAACTTTGAATCTAGTGAGCAGTTGAAGCTCTCATATTAGTTTGAACTGGACTTCCAAAATCTCAAAACACAAAGGATCTGTTAATACCAAGAGTGGTACAAAAGTTATGGATCTGCCTAGGATCCCCAAATAGAAAAACTTTAGTCATTCAGTTGTAATTAGAATCATGTTGCTTTCTGCTTATTTTCTTTTGTTTAATGGACCAGGCACATAAATGAACCAGCTCTTCTTTAGCAGCCTCTCACTTCCGATCACCAACAGCTATGTCAGAAGAAGAGCCATGAAACTCCATTCATAGGAACTCTGGCCCTTGTTGAATGAGGTGTTTGGTTACAGCTTAATGATTGCAATTGCAAAGCTAGAATATTGAGCTTTATGTGATATATGATTTATGTAAATAATACTTGTTGCTACCATATTAAACAAAGGAAGTTCTCAATGAATTTACATTATAAAGAATACTAGTGGCCCAGTGCATGAAATACTAGTGGCCCGGTGCATGAAATTCATACATGGGCGAGGGTGGAGGAGGTCCCTCAGCCCAGCCTTCAACCTCTCCAATCAGGGATCCCTTGGGGAATGTCCAACTGCAGGTTTAGGGATCAGGCATAAACCAGCAGTTGGGCATCCCTCTGACAATCTAGGACTGCTGGCTCCTAACTGCTCACCTGCCTGCCTGCCTGATTGCCCCTAATTGCCCCTGCCTGCCTGCCTGATTGCCCCTAAATGCGCTCCCCTGCCAGCCTGATATCACCCCCACCTGCTCTCCCCTGCCGGCCTGGTTGCCCCCAACTACCCTTCCCTGATGGCCTGATCTCGCCCCCAACTGCCCTCCTTGAAAGTCTAGTTGCCCTCAACTGCCCTTTCCTGCCAGCCTGATCACCCCTAACTGCCTCTGCCTCAGCCCACCACCATGGCTTTGTCTGGAAGGAAGTAAGACATCAGAAAGATGGCCAATTGACCAGTCTAATTAGCATATTACTCTTTTATTAGTATAGAGTTGCTTAGTTAAGAAGGGCTAATATTTTTCATTTGTAATCCATGAGCTAACTTTTCCTTGATGTCACAGAAAGAGCATTAGATTAATTGTCTTGAATGGGGTTTTCTGCTAAATATATACACATGAGCAGATCATTTCACTTCTTTGAACCTGTTTTTCATATGTAAAATGGTTGAGAGGAAAATCTGTCCTGCCCATATCATAGTATAGGGAGAATCAAATGTCATAATGGTCATGAAAACATATTTATTAATTGTAATCTATCTATGTGATAAGGTATTATCAGAAAATGATTATTTATGTATATTCCATAATAAATTAGACAGAGACTTGATGAGAATGATGGGAAGGAGAGATATTCTGTTTTTGCTCTATTCCTTTTGTATATTTTAAATTAATATCATATGCATACATTATGCAGTCAAGCAAATAAAATTTAAAAATAATTTTGGAAATTGGAGAAATAAGATATGTTTATTCTTAATAAACTGAACATAATATAATCTAAAAAATAACTTTTTAAGATCTTTAATGCTTCAGGATTAAATGAGTTGATTTAGTTGATGCAACTGGCACAGAACTTGACAGAGTGGTTGTTCAGAAAGTTGTAGTGCCCTTTCTCTTGAGGTCAACTCCCAGGGAATTAGCTATATACATATGGATATAGCTAATGGGATGCTAGATATTAAAAGTTTATTGGATTTTACAGGGATGTTGGACACATATGGTAAGGGGGAATGCCAGAAAGTTGATGAATCATCTGTAAAGTAGTGGAAAAGGTAAGTGAAGCCAGAAGCAGGCTAGAAGGGGCAGGGAAACAGACCTAGAGAAAGGAAACTGCCCTCATTGTATCACGTAATCTGCTCTGCAGTTGCTGATGTTTCCAGAATATTAAGTGCATTTTGCAAATTGGAGTTATTTTCATATTCATGGAATTAAATGCCCATTAAATAGCAAATAGCAAAAAAAAAAAAAAATCTCATTAGCTAGATATGGAATTTCAAATATATGATTTCTCTTCATTTTGTGGTGAGGAACAGCAAGTCTATAAATCAGAACACTTTATAGGAAGCTGTCACAAGTAGCCCTAATGCCAAGATTGGGGATCTGATAGCATAGTTATTAAAAATGAAGATCCCTGAAAGATTACAATTCCTATTAGCCCAAAGCAACCAGAAACTGTGCCTCCCTTTTGTTTTAAGGTAGTTGTATCAATTCTGCTACTCTGTTAAAAAGCAAGCACCCAGAATGAGACTTAGCAGGCAGAGTGAAAACAAAACAAAACTGGGAAGAACTAAATCATCCAGAAATTGCCAGCACTATTAAAGGATTGTTACTATTGCTGAGATGGCTATGAGACAATTTAGTCTTACTGCTCAGAGTGTGGCTCTCAAGCAGCAGCAGCAGCAGCAGGTGGCAACTTGTTCCCAATGCAGAATCTTGGGCCTCCCCCAAGACCTACTGAATCAGAACCTCGTGTTTCCACAGCATCCGCAGATAATTTCTATGAACATTAAAATCTGAGAAGCACTGATTTAAATGTATTCATGTCCCTTAGGTAAAAATATACTCTCAGAAATAAGAAATGGTCATCTTTAGATTGTTCCTTGAGAATAATTAATTAGTAAATAAATTAAATCAGAAATATAACATAGAGACACTTTTCTAGAGGAAAAGCTTTGGGACAGTGGGATCATTTGGGAGCCGTGGGAATTGGAAAAAGAAAGAAAGAAAGAAAGAAAGAAAGAAAGAAAGAAAGAAAGAAAGAAAGAAAGAAAGAAAGAAAGAAAGATAGTAAAAGGATAAGCTCAAAGATGGAGGCTCTAAATCTTGGCAACTGATTGAATGTAGAGTCCAGTGAAGACTGAAGGCTCCCTATTCTGGTGATGAGAAGAATAAGGGGGCTGTTAGTTAAAGAAGGAAATCTACTAGCAAGATGCTAATGAAATGAAGCTGCCATTTACAGTCCAGAATATTAAAACCTAGGACCTTTTTTTTTTTTTTTTCCCAGAAAAGGAGAGAGAGAAAATCATTGATTTGAAAGTGAACATCAATCTGCTGCCTCCTGCATGCCCCCTACCGGGAATCGAGCCCACAACCGCAGCTGGCAACCTTTCAATACACAGGACGACACCAGCCAACAGAGCAACATCAGCCAGAGCATCAGGACCTTTTTTATGGGATCGTCTGTTCTTTAAATCAGTTGCTTTTCCCCAACATGAACTATTGATTTAAAAGACTTCTCTCTGGAGAAGTGTCTATTTAGGTCCTCTGCCCGTTTTTAATTGGACTGTTTGTCTTCCTTTTGTTGAATTGTATGAGAACTCTATATATTTGGGAAATTAGCTCATTATCTGTATTTCTGGCAAATAAGCTATCCCTTATAGTAGTTAACCTTTTCATTTTGATGCTGGTTTCTTATGCTGTGCAAAAGTTTTTTGGTTTTATGTAGTCCCATTTGTTTATTTTTTCTTTGTTTCTCTTGCCCCAGGGCCTAAGGCCTCAGCGATGTATGGATAAACATTCTGCTACCCGAGATCTGAGATGTCTGATATTTTGCTGCCTATAGTTTCTTCTAGGATTTTTCTGGTTTCATGACTAACATTTAAGTGTTTTATCCATTTTGAGTTTATTCTGTGTGTGGTGTAAATTGGTGGTCTAGTTTCATTTTTTTGCATGTACATGTCCAATTTTCCCAACAACATTTATTGAAGAGACTGTTTTTACTCCATTGTATGCATTTGCCTTCTTTGTCAAATATTTATTGATCATAATGGCTTGGGTCGATTTCTGTATTCTCTGTTCTGTACCATTGATCTATATGCCTGTTCTTGTGCCAGTACCAGGGCCATTTTTATTACAATGGCTTTATAGTATAACTTGATATCTGGTATTGTGATCTCTACAACTTTGTTCTTCTTTTTCAATATTTCTGTGGTTATTTGGAGTCTTTTATGGTTCCATATAAGTTTTTGAAGCATTTATTCTAGATCTGTGAAATATGCTATTGATATTTTAAGAGGGATTGCATAAATCTAAAAATTGCTTTGAGTAGTATGGACATTTTAAAGATAGTAAAAATAATTCTATTATTTCTAAAGATAGAAAAAATTAATTATATTAATCTATAAAATACAAATAGTCAAGAGACATATGAAAACATGCTCAGCATCACTAATCATCAGAGAGATATAAATTAAAAGGACAATCAGGTACCACCTCCCACCAGTCAGAAAGGTTACCTCCAATAGATCAACAATCAACAAGTGCTGGCAAGGATGTGGAGATAAAGGAACCCTAGTACACTGTTGGTGGGAATGGACACTGGTGCAGCCATTACAGAAAACAGTGTGAAATTTCCTAAAACAATTAAAAATAGAACTTCCATTTGACCCAGTGATCCTACTTTTAGGAATATATCCTAATAAGCCAGAAACTCCAATTAAAAATAATATGTGATGGCAACCATCACACTGCTGTCTGTGTCCATGAATTTCAGGTTTATATCCCACATATGAGTGAAATCATACAGTTCTTAGCTTTTTCTGACTCACTTATTTCACTTAGCATAATATTCTCAAGGTCCATCCATGTTTTCACAAATTGCAGTACTTCATCTTTTCTTATGGCTGAATAGTATTCCATTCATCTTCTTTATCCCATCCCCTATCCCAGGACACTTTGGTTGTCTCCTGCTGGTTGCAGTGTAGACTGGTACAGCCACTATGGATGACAGTTTAGTGATTGCTCAAAAAATTAAGAATAAAGTTACCAGCAATCCCTCTCCTGGATATCTTTCTGAAAATACTTTCTTTCAGAAAGTCTCTGAATGATAAACCAGACTATCAGAACACTAGCCAGGTTTATGTTACATATTTGGTAATTTAAAGAATTTGCTACAACAAATGCCAGTTTGATAGCTGAAACTTACTAATACTTACACAGAACCAGAGTCTTCACTAGTTAGCAGAGGTGAAAAGTTTTCCTCAGCTTATAGAGATTTTTATTGAGGTTTTCAATTACAAAAAGTAAGAAACTCTTAAAGAGGTAACTTTATAAGTATATAAGCTATATAAAAGAGAGCTCTGTGTTGGCAAGTTTAGAGAATAATATCACAGCTTTTGTGTGTACATATTTGAGTCCAAGCTTGAACAGAGAGAGAACAACTCTTTTTAAATCTCTGTTATATGTGTAGATCTGGGTGCAGTCACCCTAGAGTTCAGTCAGGCTTGGTTTCCATGTGTTACAGCAACTGGGTGACTATGCGAATGGTTCGATGTTAATAGGAATTAATATGTGGTTTAGTTACCAAGTTAGAACTGTTTCACATTAGACACAACTTTACAGCAGGCAGTTTTATAAGGAGAATGGAATGAATCGAATATAGTCACTTGAACTAAAATATCTTTTATAATCTCTGTGTTCCCTCACAACTGATGACAGACCTAGAGAAGCATGCTAGAACAAGCAGACCAGAAAATTAGATTCTTGTTCTCACTTTGTGCAGTAGGCACAATTCAAAGCATTAGCCTCAAATATCATTCTGTGTTTTCTGTTTTCTTTTCTTCCTTTCCATTTTTATAAGTCAGCCAAACTCGGTAAGATCATTAAAAATGGGACTTTTGCAAATCTAATGACTACATCAGGGGAAAATTGGACTGGAAAGATCCTTTGAATGAGTCAGATCTAGTGCTTTGTCTCCTGCTGCCTGAGGCCCAGGACTTGCGGAAATCAAATGCAATATGTGTGGGAGCACCACTACAGTACAGCAGGTGAGCTTGTGGAAGGATACAGAGAGTTACTTTTATGAGTATGGCAGTAGACCACACAAGGTTAGTAGAAAGAGTTGTTGCTTATTTTTTCAATCTCATTATTTACTAATTTAACTTTTAAAGTCTTAAAATAAGTTATATTCTTAAATCCACCCTAAATTCATCCTCTAAATGTACCAGACTATTCCCTCTTATTTCTTACTCAAAAGAAATAAGAGCTGGTCTCACAGCCCTCTTTATAAAGCAAAACTTACTTGGCCACAAGAAAAATTTTAAGATAAAGAAAAGTAACTCCCTAAAAAAGAAAATAACTAGAAAAAGTAAGTGAACAATTACATAAACCAGGATAAGGAACCCCCTTCTGAGTAACACAATGCCAGAAACCCTAAAATAAAGAATCATAGATTTGCTGTATATAAATTGCACAGATCTCCTCAGTTTTACCTATATTCATTTGTAATATAATTTTAAGACTATATTATTCTATTATAGCAATGAATGGGTCAAATTTTCTTAAATAATCCTCTACTGGATATTAGTATGTTTCTAATTTTCATTATAATAAATTTTCTATAAACATTTTAATCTAAATATTATGGTGTACCCCTGTTTGTACATATGTAAATATTAGGTTCAGGAATTTATCTACTTCTGATCATTCTTATTTAATTTATGTTAAATAAGCAAAACTTGACAGAAAAAATTATTTAATAATTGGACTTTAATAACACTTCCAAACATACATCCCCAGTTTAAAAACACTACCAACAACAAACACACTTAATTTATCTATTAGCTACCATTGTGTAGCATAATGATGAGGAAAATATGACATTTTGTGGGGAGAGACCAGCAGCCTGACTCTGTACCTAGTTAATCAGTATCCCTAATGAATATTCCTATTACCCTATAGTCCAGTCACTGCTCCTTCCTTAATTATCTGGTATTTCAAGACGTATTTACCTAAATACTCACATTTTACAGAGGCCATAAACCATGAGCAATATAAAACCCTCGGAGGGTGTTATCAGCGCTGGCACCAGCCCAGGCCTTTAGGTGTGGACTCATGTTCCCCTCCCAACACCCGGGCTTTTAGCAAAGCCCATGAAATGTCTGGAAGTCTGATCCTTTTGGGGGGACAAAGAAACCAAAGGGTATACAGAGAAAGCTTCCTCCATATTGTCTGGCTCAGGATTTGGGAACATGCTCCCCTAAGAGACGGTACTAGTACATCTGGAAATAAATCTTTTTTTCTTATATCTCTGTGTACTACTGCGTATTTTTAGGTCACCTGGCAAATTCTGTAACATAAAAATGGTTTCTCTGACCTGAAACACACAGCCAAAGTTGCCCCCTTGAGGCACTGCTGTGTGAGAGCAGGTGGGTGGGCCCACTCACCGGTGCTCCTAATGAAAGGAAGGCACACCTCCAGTGATTTACTGGGTCCCAGTCATCATTGGGCCTGGATGACAGAGTCCCCCCCACCCACCCCTGTTAGCACTCCAATGGACTCCAAGGAGAATAGAGAGCCCTTTCTGGAACCAGACATCTGACCAGTGAGTTTTCCCTTGGGGGACCAGTTCGAGCTCAGGCCTGCCTTTAGGGTCAGAAGTAGCTGATCACTACTTAGGCAAATTGTTTACCTCAGTTCAGGACTTTCTGCAGGTGGAAGTCAAAACTCGGACTGACTGGTGTGTGAATGTGAGTGCGAGAGCCTGCGTGAAGCAAAAGCTACCTTCTGTTGTCCTGTGTCTCTGTTAACTAGGAGGGATTACACCGTTTAACTGAAACATGGGAAGTAGCTCCTCTAAACCTGCTGCCTTAGAATGTATGCTAAAGGATTTTAAGAAGGGCCCAGACCTCTGCCTGCAATGCAGATGTCTCTCCATGAAATCCTTACGTAGCTTATGGCCAACGATAGGAAATACATTCTCCCAAAATACTCCATTCGGGAGAATGCTAAAGTTCTGGGAGAGGCAGTGCCCAGAACCAGCAACAGAAGAAAATGCTCTTGGTGTGAACTTTTAGGATGTTGTGTGTGCCTGTATGAGAGGTTTATTGGTGTTTTGTGTCTCTTTGTTGTTCAATTTGTTTAAAGATGGGTTAAGTCCCACTTTGGAGGAAGCCCAGTTGTGTGTGGTGAGGCTGAACACCAGACAGAGATTGCAGGACATCCCAGAAGCTGCCAAGAATCCTTATTCTTGGGGCCTCCTTGCTCTTTCTAATTTTTAGGGACTTTAATTTGCTCTTCTCTAATTTATGATTTTGCTTTTCTGGGTTAAAATTTTAAGATTCTAAGGTTAATTTAAAAGTGTAAAATTCGTGAAGGTTGCAATCCAGGAAAGTTTAAAACAAAAGCCAGCTAATTCCAAGACTGCTTATGATTAACAAACCATTATCTTCCCCACCTGAGGCAAGGCGGGAGGGGAAAGGGAAAAAAAGGGCGGGGGGGGGGGGGCGCATTTTATCCTGAGCAAAAGTCCCGAGGTTTCAACCTCTACAAACAGCTGAATGAGAGGTGGTACTTGCCCAACTTGGCAGGGCAGAAAAATTTGCAAAGCCCCGCCCAGCATCAAGTCCATTAAATACTGGTTGGCAGCATAAATATTAATGGTCCCGTACCAGGGACAGGGTGGTCTGGTGCCTGCCCGTGATGTCACAACCCCATGCAGGTCAACCGAGGTAGAACTAAGGTTGACCTTAGGGGCGTGGCAGCAAGAGAGTGGGTGGGAGGTATGCATGTACTCCCAGTGTTTTCTCTGTGATATTTAATGTATATTGTATCTGTGATGTTACTGGGATGTAGAAATTTAATGGCCAAATTGAAAATAATTCATTCTCTGTTCAAGACCAAATCTTTAATGTTAAAACCATTTTAAGTTTTGATAATCTTTAAATTGGGTATATTTAAAGCTTTTCTGAATGTAATATTTGAAAATTTTAACTGAGAGACAGCTTTGTGACACCTCACAGGCCCTCAGGTAAAACAAAGATTTATTCTCTTTCCCTAAAAAGAAATATTTTTTAACTAAATTAGACCAATATAATATACTTGAAATTACATAAGGAAGTAAGCTATGTAGGCTGGGTTGGACAACAAGTTTAATGCTTCCAAATAATGGGCGGTTCTTGAATGTGTATGAACTGCATTTTAAGGGTGAGAGGCTGTGTACTACAGTACTTCTATGTGTGTTTTTTTTTTAATTAAATCTTTATTTTTTTAAACTATTACATATGTCGCATTCCCCTTCCACCCGCCCACTGACCCTTCTAGCTGCCCCTGTCCCCCATTCCTGGCCTTCACCACCCTATTATCTGTGGCCATGAGTTATGCATATATGCACACAAGTACTTTGGTTGATTTCTTACCAACTACCCACCCACCACCCTCACCTCCCCTCAAAGATTCCACAGTCTGTTTCATTTTTCTATGTCTTTGGATCTATTTTGTTCATCAGTTTATTTTGCTCATTAGATTCCATATATGAGTGAGATCATGTGATCTTGTCTTTCTCTGACTGGCTTATTTCACTTAGCATAATACTTTCCACGTTGTCATAGAGGGTGAGAGATCCTTCATTTTTACTACTGCATAGTATTCCATGGTGTAAATGTACTACACCTTTTTAACCCATTCATCTTCTGATGGGCATTTGGGCTGTGTCTAGATCTTAGCTATTGTAAATTGTGCTATGAACATAGGGTTGCAAACACTCTTTCTGATTGCTGTTTTGGCTCTCTTTAAAATATATTCCTAGAAGCAGAAGCAACAGGTCAAATGGGAGTTCCATTTTTAATTTTTTGAGGAAACTCTGTACTGTTTTCCATAATGGCTGTACCAGTCTGCATTCCCACCAGTAGTGTATGAGGGTTCCCTTTTCTTTTTTAATCCTTGCCAGCACTTGTCATTTGTTGATTTGTTGATGGTAGCCATTCTGACAGGTGTGAGGTGATACCTCATTGTCATTTTAATTTGCATCTCTCTGATGATCAGAGATTTTGAGCATTTTTCCTAAGTCTCTTGGCCATCTGTATGTGCACTTTGGAGAAGTGTCTATTTAGGGCCTTTGCCCATTTTGTAATTGGATTGTTTGTCTTTCTTCTTTTAAGTTGTATAAGTTCCTTATATATTTTTTATTTTAACCCTTTATATGATGTAACATTGCCAAACATGCTCTCCCTTTTCATTTTGTTGATGGTTTCTTTTGTTGTGCAGAATCTTTTTATTTCGTGTAGTACCATTTGTTCATTTTCTCCTTAGTTTTATTTGCCCTATAAGATGTGTCTATAGGGCGGAGCTTGAAGATGGCGACCGAACAGACGGACTTGTTCTGAATCTGGTCCCAGAACAGAAAAAAGGAGCATCTGAGTCACTCAGGGAAAGTTGATTGGCAGCTGAGGGACAGCGGAAATCTCAAGGAGGGTAAGGAAAGGTCCGCTGGACAGGATTTCCTGACCAACCGGCCAGCACTGCGGCCGCCGCCGCTGCTGTCCCGGAGCTCCGGGCTTGGAGAGAAGGCTGCGCCATCTTACCAGGAAAGGAAGAGCTTCTCTGAAGCCTGGAAAAACCCACAGAGGTGGAGACCATCGAGTAGCTGAGACAGCCCAATCGGCGCAAACACTTGGTTTCAAGGGAGTTCTTCAGTCACCCATGGAAAGGTCAGAGTTTGCCGGGAAAATTTGAGGGATCTGGGTCCCGTGGCGCAGGCAGTGACGGTAGCCTCTGAGCTCCGGCAAGGCCCCGCCCCCCACTATAGCCTCCAGCACAGTGCTGCCGCCTGCGCTGAGCTGCACGCCCAAAGAAGGCTGCAGTGAGAATTCTGCCTGGGGCACCCAGTGCTGGGTTTGGCGTAATCTGGGACTTTTTTTAAAAAAAACGCCAGGGGACACGGGACAGATTGTTAAGAATCGGGGCTGTCCCAACAAGGGCGGATCATCTGGAAACCTTGGCGCCTGACCCCCTTCACCCCCTTGCTTCTGAAAACTAGGGAAGGACAGCTCAGTTGGGCTTATCCCGGGAAATTGCAAGGGGAAATTGCCTTCCTGGAAACAAGGGATCGGAGCTTTAGAGATAGTCTGGGAGCCAGTTGGCACTCTGCCAGCTAGAGCCATAGAGAAAGAAGGCCAGAGCAACCAAAAGGACTGGGAGATCAAACTGGAAACACTGACACCTAAGAGTTGAATTACAAACTGCTTTTTTTTTTTTTCTTTTTTCTTTTTTCTTTCCTTTTTCTTTTTCTTTTTTTTCTTTTTTCTTTTTATTAATCAAAAATAAATGGACACAAATAACTAAGATATAGCCTACTTAAAATTAAGGATTACCCTACAAAACTGAGGTGCAGTGGAATGCTGAGAACTGCAAGTCTGTCTGCTCTGTGAATCAGGCGTGCCAAATACAATAACAGAGGAAGTGAATGACCACTACTGGACATTTTTATGCTAATTTTACCATTCTTTATTTTATTTTCAGTTTTTAATCTTTTATTTAATTTTCAATTTTTTCACCTTTTACTTAAGAAACGAATTTTTTTTCTTTTTTCCTTACTTGATTTTACCTTTTCAATTATTACATTTTTCAATCTCTATCATCACTATTACTACTGCTATTTTGCAATTTTTGTTTGTTTTTTTTCTTTGTTTTTCTTTTTTTTTTCCCCCTCTCCACTACCATTTTATTTTTTCTTTATTTTACATTGGGAGTAACCTTCATTCTATTTTAATCTCTACTATATCATCACTCAACCCTTTCTCAACTTGACCTTTACAGCATCACTCTCGTACTAAACTTTACCCTTTTAGTCTCCGGTTTATCCTATCCCTTTCCTGCTTTAGTTTTTCCTCTATTCTTTCTGCATACCCCCTGCTAAAGCTCTCACTATACTTATAGACATAAGTTCCAACCCCTGACCCAAGTGTATAAATATCACTCTCTGCACTATATTAACTAGTTAAAAAAAAAAAAAAAAAAAAAAAAAAAAAAAAAAAAGGTTCTCCTCTCTATCCTTTTCTCATTGTTTGTGTGAAGGTTGATTATTGTGAATTTTTATGCTTTTTAGTGAAATTGTTATGCTTATACCTATGTTGTTATTGTTGCTTTGTATTTTTTTTTAAAAATCCTCTGTTTTTGTTTGTTTCTTGTACTTCGGTATATCATAGCCTTACTTAATAATAGTGGATATTGTAGTTTGTATTGATCTCCAAGTATTGTTAATGGCATTGGCTGGGTTCAGTGGTTGTTCTATGGCAATTTTCTCCACAGATATATAGTTTGTCTCCCATTTCTATTTTAGTTTCCTTCTTCTCTCTCTCTCTTTCTCTCTCTCTCTCTCTTCTTTTTTTCCGTTTTCCAACTTCATTTTGTCATTACCTTTATCCTTCTTTTTCTATCTCTTTATCCCTCTTTTTTTAAATCTTATTTACATATTTTATTTATTATTTTTTAAATTTTTCTTTATTTTATTTTTACCTTTCTTCCTTCTCTCCTATCCCCCAATTTGCCTTTCTCTAGTGGTCACCTTTGTTGGAGGTTATTAATATTGTAAATACATCCCTGTTAAGTGCCTCTTGTGTTGTACCTGGTAGTGTTTTAGTTTGTACCTTTAAATCAACGCATGGGAAGAAACACCACATAACCAGACATCCTGAAAAGAGAGGCCATGGGAAGACAAAGAAATAGCCCGCACATGAAATAAAAGCAGGCATCACCATAAAAGGAAGTAAAGGAGTCAGAGGCAAGTAGCCTACCAGAGCAAGAATTCAGAATAATGATCATAGGATGGCTAAAAAGAATGGAAGAGAAATTAGACAATAACCAAGAAGAAATGAGGAAGAACCATGAGGAATTGAAGAAGAGCCATGAGGAATTGAAGAAGAACTAAGAGGAATTGAAGAAGAACCAAGAAGAAATGAAAAATGACATCACTACCATGAAGAACTCAATAGAAAGCATCAAGAGTAGACTAGATGAAGCAGAGGACTGCATCAGTGAGCTAGAAGACAAGATGGAAAAAAATACCCAATTAGAGCAGCTTCTAGAAAAAAAGATTAAAAAGCAGGAGGAGAGCCTACGGGAGCTTTGGGACAATACAAAACAAAATAATATTCGAATAATTGGGGTTCCAGAAGGAAAGGAAACTGAGGTAGACATGGAAAAAGTATTTCAAGAAATAATGACAGAAAACTTTCCTGAGATAGAGAAGAAAAAACCCACACAAATCCAAGATGCTCGCAGAGTCCCAAGCAAAATAAATCCCAGAAGACAGACAACAAGGCACATTATAATTAAATTGGCTAACAACAACAACAAAGTAAGAATCGTAAAAGCAGCCAGAGAGAGACAAAAAGTGACATATGAAGGAACCCCCATCAGACTAGCAACTGATTTCTCAACAGAAACATATCAGGCCAGAAGGGAATGGGATGAAATATACAAAGTCATGCAAAGGAAGGGTCTGAATCCAAGAATACTGTACCCAGCAAAGCTATCAATCAAAATTGAAGGGGAAATCAGGAGCTTCACAGACAAAAAAAGACTGAAGGAATTTATATCCACCAAACCAGCAATGCAAGAAATGCTAAAGGGTCTACTGTAAAAATAAAGAAATAGGAAGTGAAGAAGGAACACGGTTATAGAATAAAAATGGCGTCAAATGAGTACCTATCAATAATAACCTTAAATGTAAATGGATTAAATGCTCCAATCAAAAGACATAGAGTGTCAGATTGGATAAGAAAACAAGACCCATACATCTGTTGTCTACAAGAAACCCACCTCAGAAAAAAAGATGCACACAGACTTAGGGTGAAGGGATGGAAAAAAGTTTTCCAGGCAAATGGAAATGAAAAAAAAGCTGGGGTAGCAATACTTATATCTGACAAATTAGATCTCAGAGTGAAGGACATAACAAGAGATAATGAAGGCCACTTCATAATACTAAAGGGAACAATCCAACAAGAAGAAATAACCCTGGTAAATATATATGCACCCAATACAGGAGCACCCAAATACATAAAAAAAAAAAAACTGCTGGAGGACATTAAGGGAGAGATTAATAGCAATACAATCATAGTAGGAGATTTTAATACCCCACTGTCACCCTTCGACAAATCATCTAAACAAAAAATCAGCAAAGAAATATCAATCCTAAATGACTCACTAGACCAGATGGAATTAATTGACATCTTCAGAACATTCCACCCCAAAGCCACAGAATATACATTCTTCTCAAGTGCACATGGGACATTCTCAAAGATAGACCACATTTTGGGACATAGGCAAAGTTTCTTCAAATTCAAGAAGATAGAAATCATATCAAGCATCTTCTCAGATCATAATGGCATAAAACTGGAAATTAACTACAATAAAAATAATCCAAAGAAATCAAACACATGGAGACTAAATAGCATGCTATTAAACAAGGACTGGGTTACCAGAGAAATCAAGGAAGAAATTAAAAACATCCTGGAAACAAATGACAATGAAAACACAACAATCCAAAATCTATGGGACACAGCAAAAGCAGTTTTGAGAAGGAAGTTCATATCCTTACAAGCCTATTGCAAAAAACTAGAAAAAAGGCTAACAAGTGATCTAACTCTACAACTCAAAGAGCTAGAAAAAGAGCAACAAGAAAAGCCCAGTGTAAGCAGAAGGAAGGAAATAACAAAAATCAGAGCACAGATAAACGACATAGAGACCAAAGAAACAATACACAAGATCAACAAAACCAAGAGCTGGTTCTTTGAAAAGATAAACAAGATAGATGGAACTCTAGCCAGGCTAACCAAGAAATAAAGAGAGAGGACCCAAATAAACAAAATCAGAAATGAAAGAGGTGAAATAACAACAGACCCCACCGAAATACAACGGATTGTTACTAAATACTACGAACAACTCTATTCCAACAAACTGAACAACCTGGAGGAAATGGACATATTCCTAGAAAAATACAAACTTCCAAAACTCAATCAGGAAGAATCTAAAAATCTCAATAGACCAGTGACGTGGGAAGAAATTGAAACAGTCATCAAAAAGCTTCCAGCAAACAAAAGCCCAGGGCCAGATGGCTTCACAGGAGAGTTTTACCAAACATTCAAGGAAGAACTAAAACCTATCCTCCTCAGACTATTCCAAAAAATACAAGAGGAAGGAACACTTCCAAACTCCTTCTATGAAGCCAGCATCACCCTAATACCAAAACCAGATAAAGACAACTCAATGAAAGAGAATTACAGGCCAATATCCCTCATGAACATAGATGCCAAAATCCTCAACAAAATTCTAGCAAATCGACTCCAGAAGAACATCACAAAGATCATACACCATGACCAAGTAGGATTTATTCCAGGAATGCAAGGATGGTACAATATCCGCAAATCAATAAACGTGATACATCACATTAACAAATTGAAAGATAAAAATCATATAGTCATATCAATTGATGCAGAAATAGCATTTGATAAAATCCAACACCCTTTCCTGATAAAAACTCTTAACAAGGTGGGAGTACAAGGATCATACCTCAACATAATAAAAGCTATTTATGATAAACCCACAGCCAACATTATACTCAATGGGCAAAAACTAAAACCATTCCCTCTACGAACAGGAACAAGACAGGGATGCCCACTCTCGCCACTCCTGTTTGACATAGTACTGGAAGTACTAGCCATTGCAATTAGACAAGAGGAGGAAATAAAAGGCATCCAAATTGGAAAAGAAGAAGTAAAGTTATCCTTATTTGCAGATGACATGATATTGTACATAAAAAACCCAAAAGACTCCATTAAAAAACTAATTGACTTAATAAATGAATTTGGCAATGTAGCAGGATACAAAATTAATGCCAAAAAATCCATGGCATTTCTATACACCAACAGTGAAACTACAGAAACAGAGGCTAAAAAATCAATTCCATTAACCATCGCACCAAAAAAATTAAGATACCTAGGAATAAATTTAACTAAGGAAGTAAAGGACCTATTTACGGAAAACTACACGACACTGAAAAAAAGAGATAGAGGAAGATGTAAGGAGATGGAAGAACATACCATGTTCATGGATTGGTAGAATCAACATCATCAAAACGTCCATGCTTCCTAAAGCAATCTATTGGTTCAATGCACTCCCCATTAAAATACCAACAGCATACTTCAATGACCTAGAAAGAACTCTCCAAAAGTTCATTTGGAACAATAAAAGACCCCGAATAGCCACAGCAATCCTGAGAAAGAAGAGTAAAGTAGGAGGGATCTCAATACCAGACTTCAAACTATATTACAAAGCCACTGTTCTCAAAACAGCCTGGTACTGGGACAAGAACAGACATATAGATCAATGGAATAGAATCGAGAACCCAGATATCAACCCAAATCAATATGCTCAATTAATATTTGACAAAGGAGGCACGAATATACAATGGAGTCAAGACAGTCTCTTCAATAAATGGTGTTGGGAAAATTGGACAGACACATGCAAAAGAATGAAACTAGATCACCAACTTACACCATTCACCAAAATAAACTCAAAATGGATAAAGAACTTAAACATCAGACGGGAAACCATAAAAATACTAGAAGCATCCACAGGCAGCAAAATCTCAGACGTATGCCAAAAGAACTTCTTCACTGATACTGCCCCTAGAGAAATGGAAGCTAAAGAGAAAATAAACAAATGGGACTACATCAAAATAAAAAGCTTTTTTACGGCAAAAGAAACCATCAACAAAACAACAAGAAGGCCTACGGTGTGGGAGAATATATTTGCAAATAATACCACTGATAAAGGTTTAATCTCCAACATTTACAGACAGCTTATACAACTAAATAAAAGGAAGATGGATGATCCAATTCAAAAATGGGCAATGGACCTAAATAGAATATTTTCAAAAGAAGACAGAAGGAAGGCCAAAAGGCATATGAAAACATGCTCAAAGTCACTAATTGTCCGAGAGGTGCAAATCAAAACAACAATGCGGTACCATCTCACACCTGTCAGAATGGCCAACATCAACAAATCAACAAACGACAAGTGTTGGCGAGGTTGCGGAGAAAAAGGAACCCTCGTGCACTGCTGGTGGGAATGCAGACTGGTGCAACCACTGTGGAGAACAGTGTGGAGTTTCCTCAAAAAACTGAAAATGGAACTCCCATTTGACCCAGTAATCCCACTTCTAGGAATATATCCCAAGAAACTAGAAACACCAATCAGAAAGGATATATGCGCCCCTATGTTCATAGCAGCACAATCTACAATAGCCAGAATTTGGAAACTGCCTAGGTGCCCGTCAGCAGATGATTGGATCCAAAAACAATGGTACATCTACACAATGGAATACTATGCTGCCATAAAAAAGAAGGAATTCTCATCATTTGCAGCAACCTGGATGGAATTGGAGAACATCATGCTGAGTGAAATTAGCCAGTCAATGAAAGAGAAACACCACATGACCTCACTCATTTGTGGATGATAAAGAACATTATAAATTGATGAACCAAGAGACAGATATAGAGACAGTAAAACAACAGGCAGACTGTCAAATTACAGTGGGGAGGGGAGGAAGATCTGGGGGAGATAATAGATCAACTGAAGGACTTGTGTACATCCATATAAGTACAACCAATGGACATAAAACTCTGGGGAGGGAGGGTATGTACGGGAGGGAGGGAGGAGGGCAAAAAAAAAAATCAATAAAATATATTAAAAAATAAAATAAATTAAAAAAATAAAATAAAATGCCTTTGACATTTGTTGCTTAAAAAAAAATAAAAAAGATGTGTCCATAAGCATATTGCTATAAGAGATGTCAGAGATTTTACCACCTATGGTTTCTCCTAGGCTTTTTATGGTTTCATTACTTACATTTAAGTCTTTTGTCCATTTTGAGTTTATTTTTGTGTATGGTATAAGTTGGTGGTCTAGTTTCCTTTTTTTGCAAGTATCTGTCCAATTTTCCCAGCACCACTTATTGAAGAGATTGTCTTGACTACACTGTATGTTCTTATCTCCTTTGTTAAGTATTAATTGAATGTAATGCTTAGGTCCATTTCTGAAATCTCTGTTCTATTGATGTATATACCTGTTCTTGTGCCAGTACCAGGTTGTTTTGTTTACAGTGGCTTTATAGTATAACTTGATATCTGATATTGTGATTCCTCCCAACTTTTTCTTCTTTCTCAAGATTGCTGCAGCTATTTGGGGTATTTTTTGGTTCCATGTACATTTTTGAAGTATTTGTTCTAGACCTGTGAAATATTCCATTGGTATTTCAATGGAAATTGCTTTGAATCTGTAGATTGCTTAGGGTACTATGGACATTTCAATTATGTTGGTTCTACCAGTCTATGAAGTGGGTGTATTCTTCCACTTGTTTATATCTTTCTCTGTTCCTTTTCTCAATGCCCTATAATTTTCTGAGTACAAGTCTTTTACCTCCTTGGTTAAATTTATTCCTAAATATTTTAATTTTTTTGTTGCATGGAAAAAATGGGTTTGTTTGTTGTTGTTTTTTAGTTTCTCTTTCTGAAACTTCATTACTTATGTATAAAAATGCTGTTGATTTCTGGGTGTTAATTTCTTATCTTGCTACATTGCAGAATTCCTTCATTAAATCCAGTAGATTTTTTTATGGAGTCTTTAGTATAGCATCGTGTCATCTGTGAATATTGACAGTATTACTTCCTCCTTTCCAATTTGGATGCCTTTTATTTCTTCTTCCTGTTTGAATGCTGTGGCCAGAGCCTCCAATACTATGTTGAATTAGAATGGTGAAAGCAAACATCACTGTCTTACTCCTGATCTTAGGGAAAATGGTTTAAATTTTGCCCATTGAGTATGATGTTGGCTATAAGTTTGTGGTATTTGGCCTTTATCATGTTGAGCTATGATCCATCTGTTCTCACTTTGCTGAGTTTTTATTAAAAAAAAAAAAAAAAATGGGTGTTGGATTTTGTCAAATGCTTTTTCTGCAGCAATTGATATAATTATGTGATTTTTTGTCTTTCAATTTGGTTATGTGATGTATCACATTTATTGATTTGTGAGTATTCTACTAGTCTTGTATCCCTGAAATAAATCCCACTTGGTCATAGTGTATGATCTTTCTAATATAATGCTGGATCTGATTTGCTAATATTTTATTGTGAATTTTAGCATCAATGTTCATCAGGGATATTGGCCTGTAATTCTCTTTCTTTGTAATGCCTTTATCTGGTTTTGGAATTAGGATAATGCTGGCCTTATAAAAATAGCTTGGAGATGTTCCTTTCTCTGGGATTTTTTTAATAGTTTGAGGAGGACAATGACTTTATCAGTTTTACCCACATTGTCCAGCTTGTTGGGCATATATAATAGTTGTTCAAAGTATTTCCTTACAATCCTTTGTATTTCTGTGTTGTCAGTTACTTTACTGCTTTCATTCCTGAATTTATTTATTTGGATCCTCTCTTGATGAGTCTGGCTAACAGTTCATCAATCTTGTTTATCTTTTCAAAGAACCAGCTCTTTGCTTTCATTGATTTTCTTTTTTTTTCTTTTTTTTTTCTTTTTTGCCTGTATGTCATTTATTTCTGCTCTAATCTTTTTTGTTGCCTTCCTTCTACTTACTGTGGGCTTGTCTTATTGTTCTCTAATTCTGTGAATTGTAGGATTAAATAGCTTATTGTTAATTTTTCTTGTTTTTTGAGGTAGGCCTGTTATGCTATGAACTTCCCTCTCAGGACTGCTTTTGCTGTATCACATAGATTTGGGGTATTTGTATGTTCATTTTTAGTTATTTCCAGAAATGTCAGATACTTTTTTTACTGGTCCTGAGAACCCCATGTGAAGGTATCAGGAATCCACGGCTGTGCCCCCACTGGTGGGCCTGGTGCCTTTGGAAAGGACGAAGGTGTGTTTCTGGGTCTGCTTTTCCTAGCCCTGGACCCAGAAGGAGAACAGGCAAAACTCAAAGCCATCAGAGAGCCTCCTCTGCCTGCAGTGTAATCAATATCAGCCTCCAGTAGCCTCAGACTATCAACCACAGGGTGGGGCGAGAGGTTTTCTACAGGGTGGAAGAATTTCCTTTCCCCCCAGGCAAAGATAAACCTGAGCTGCATAGGGAATGAGTCAGCACAGTAAACTGGTGCCTGCCCTCCAAGCTCCAACTCCAGGGCCCCCAACCCTGGACTCTCCTCACCCAGCTGCCATCTGCCATCCCTCTGTCACAGCCTAAGGTGAGTGGCTGCACATGAAATTTTGTGTGTTGGCCCTTTAAGAGGGTGCCTGTATTTCCAGCGTCTCTCACTGACAGACAGCAACCCTGATGCTTTTCACAGCAGATGTGCTATGGGCACCTTTCTCAGTCCTGGTGCTCTGGGCTCAGGAGCTCAGACTGAGGTTTAGACCCCAGAGTACTCAGTGGGAACCCCCATAGGTGAGATATCATTCAGGAACTTCAGTGGCCCTCTGTGGGAGCCCAGCCCAAATCCATCTGGGAATTAGCCAGCAGGGGTCTCAGTACTTTCCCTCTCCCTCTTTGTATCTAGCAAAGGCTTCCATTTAACTAGATAGACGCGTTTTGTTTTTTACTTAAATGTTACTTGAAAATACACAAGGGTTTAAATTAAGGGTAAATATTGCATTTTTGCCAAAGTCCAAAATATTTGAAAACATAGGTCAAGAGGCCTTCTTAAAGCACCTTCTTTCTCACCTATGGTTTGATTTAGGCCCGTTAGTGTGTGGATATTATCATTTAAGAACTATTGGGTATGCCTTTTCTTTCTCCAGGCAGAAACAGTCTGAGTCTAGGCAGCTGGTCCTACTTAGTGCTTGACCTTGGATACGTTCCCTAAGTCCCTGGGTTTTAGTGAAGGAGGATGGCAACCAGCTTAGTCCATAACTGAATGGAGAGACTTCATGCCTTGAGGCACACAAAGGTTCTTGGATAATATGCAGACATCTCAATCATTTTTTATCAGTAAATGGGAGGAGGTGTGGACGGTAGAATTATCTATATCCTTAACCTTATAGGCAACTCAAACACTGAACTATATTTTGCAAAGCAAAGCACTCTACTTCTGCTTTTGACTCCCAGGTATGTGGGCAAAATTCTCAGCAGACAGTGGAATAGAGAGAGATTCTCCTCATCTTACCTGTAGAGCAAAGGGCGGTGTCCTCTGGGCGTAGAGGATTGCAATTATTGCAGTGCTGAAGACCATACTCCTGTGAGCTCCATTATTTCTTTTGGGGGGTTTATAATATGTTAATATATTCTAAGCATCAGATGAAGGAGAATAAGTTTGGCATACATGTGTGTGATTGCACATGTGTATGTGAGCACTAAGGTTGTGAATGTATGAAGATGTAGAATTAAGGTATAGTTTTTGTGATATTCACAAACATGATGTCTAGGTATTTTACCCTCTCCTTTTCTCTGTAAGTGAGTGTATGTGTATGCAAGTTTGAGAATAAATAAAATAGTCAAGTAAGTACTAAGTCAATTTGAAGGTAGTTCCAACTGAAGCTTGATGCTACATCTGCATGGAGTCAGTTTTTGTTTTTGTTTTTCCACTGAATTTTTGGTCTGGAAAATGGAGTCACCACACTCAGCTGTTCCGGGGTTCCACACCTGTGAAGAGCTGCTTAGATGTTCTTGTTGGATTCTCCATACCCCCAGTGTCTGTTGGTCTCATTCCCTGGGCCAGTCTCCTTCACTTACTTGAAGAGATTTGAAGTTATACCGCCCTGGCTTTTTTCCAGTTCCAGCCCTACCGCCACCCTATCTTCAAAATGTGCAATGACATATCCTACCCCAGGCTTCAGTCAGTGAAATCTCAATGTCAAAGCCAAGCAAACTGGCCATGACACTAGCTGGGTGACTTTCCCACATTCCACATTCTTTCTGTGAAAATTCTCCCTATTTTCAGCCTTTTAGGCTCTGGTTAACAGCAATGTGCTTTCCACCAAGATCCTTAAACTTTAACGTGCATGGTAAGCACCTGGGAGTCTTGTTAAAATGAAGATTCTCCTTCTCTATGTCTGTTGTGTGGCCTGAGACTTGGTATTTCTAAGAAGTTCCCAGGGGAGGTAGATGCAGTCTGGTCTGGGACCACACCTTCCTGGCAGGCCTTGGAAGTACCACCAGCACACCTCTCAGGAGACAGGAAGAGTCATTAGGATGGGCTTTCAGAGAGAGAGAGAAAAAAAGGAAAATGTAGCTTTTTCCAATAAAGGTAAGAAACTAGTTAAAGGAAAGTAAGATATGTCAAGTGCTAAAATTGCAATTCCCTAGTTATATTCTATCTAGGAAATATTGGTCCTGTGAGATGTTAACAGTTGTGTGCAAAAGAGGTTTCAATGCTCAAATGAGTTCTAGAATCTAGAATCTAAACATGGTTAAACAAAGTTTAATAGGGTTCTTTACTGCAGAACTTTTCAGAAAGGCTTTTATAAGTTAATGTGCATTGTATTATCTCCAAAAAGGACATGAAACATGCAACATTCCCCAAAAGTATTTTTCAAAGAAATCCTCCCCTGGAGAGGAGGAGGGACTGAAACTGTTTTTCCCCCAGAGAGGCTGATGGGACTGACACTCCATAGACTGCTCTTTGGGAAGAGTCACAGAAGCTCACACCAGAGTCAACTTCATCGACCTTCTCACTCCTTCCTTCTCCTGCCCTAGGGCTTATAAAATGGTGAGGGAGAGCAGAGTTTGCCCACCCAAAACATGCATTTTGGAATATTGAATATTTTAAGCTGGTTATTTTTAAGAAGCAAAATACTAAGGAAAAGACTAAAAGAATTTAGGCAGAGGACCTGCTCCAGGAAGGAGCAATCATCCTGGGTAACTATAGTTAAATATGAACTAGTGTGTGATGGATAGGGAGGAACCTAGCAAGTCCCATTTGAGCAAAGTTTTCTGTGTCCCATTGTTAAAGATGTCCCAGCAAACATGTGTTTACCAAACATTTGCTTTTCCATCTCCATGTGAATTGCTTTCCTCCCTTTGAAGTCACAAACCACAACCCTCCCCCTCAAGTCCCTCTCCTCCTTAGCTCCAGATGGCATATAAACCTCAACTGCCCCATCTGTCCTTAAGTCTCATATTCTTATGGAGCCCTCATATGTACATATGTAATAAATTTGGCCATTTTCTCCTGTAAATTTGTCTCATATTAATTTGATTATTAGATCAGCCAGAAGAGCTTAGAAGGAGCGGGAAAGTGTTTATTTTTTCCTCCTTGTAGTAAAGTGTAAGTGTTTGTTTTCTCAGCTTTCTCATTTGCTAATAAGTTGGTCATCTTTTAGGACGTTCATGGATGCATAAACATTTGGCCCTTGTTATTCAGGGTTTTTTTTTTAACAAATGTTACACATTTCTTTCAAGTGCTAAGGCCAGAATTTTAAAATCATGACCTCTGTTCCTCTCCACTTTATATCAATATAAAAATATTCCTTCCCTACTGTTCTGCCTTCTTATTATATAAGTAGAAGGGTTTAGTGTGGGAGGAGAAGAATGGTAAGAGAAAGAATATTTGAAATGATTAAAGAAACACTTTACTCTCATTGCATATAGCCTGTAATTAAGGAAGCATAGAAGGCTTGATTTGGTTAAACATGTTTGAGTAAGATTTTAAATTTCTCTTTGAGATTCAAGAGTTCATCTGGGCAGATAGGAGAAAAGTATAGGGTAAGTAGACCCAGAGAGCAGTGCTGCCTCCATATTTTTCAGAGAGGTCTGTATCACAATGATAATGTCAAGAGATTGTATGGGAGCTTCCTCTTTTTATAGAGTGAGGCAATTTCTGTGGCTTTATTGCAAGCAGGCAGAGGCACATGCTTCACACGGTCACAACAGCAAACCAGTGTGCAGAAGAGGCATCCAGTTTATTCAGTGGCTACATCCTCAACCAAAATATTGTAACCTCTGAGGACAATTAGGTAAAAGAGATGAAGCAAATAAAGTGGCACATATGTATTATACATGGTCCTGACATGATAGGTACCTGGGATTGGAGATGGATGAATTTATGAACTGAATAAAACAATAAATATTGTACTCAAAAATACTAAAAGTGGAAAATCAACCCTCTACTATGATAGCACATTACTCCTTCACCCCCCACCCCACCCCCCCAAAAAAAATTTGTTGGACATATGAGAGCTGGCAGGAAAGCACCTGTTTTGTTAAGGTTGCTATGACAGCTGCAAAAAAAAGTTGACTTTTCCCTAAAAGCATCACTGGCATATGAACAAGCCCACAATGCACTTTCTCATTCTCGAATATTGCAATGATAATAGGTAAGAATCATAAATAGAAAAAAAGGAAGGCTATTTGAGCCTTTCTTTTCTTCCTACTGAGCACCTATCTTCAATAATGCCCTTTCCTAATGGCTGCACCTGAACACAAGGCACTCCTAGTTTCAAAGCCAAAGTCCATTTTCTAAAATGTAAATTTAGGAAAAAATGAGTTTGCCAACTTGAACATATAAACATTTAAGTACCTAAGTGAAGTAGTTAAAAATCCATTTGCAACATTTAATTTATTAATTCACATATAATTATATTAAGTGCATAAAACTAAAAAGAAAATTAAATACACTCATTTTATTAATTTGGAAATACTGCCTTACTATACTCTGACATTTCATGAAGCAATCTGATTAAAATGCATCACGTGAGACTTTGTCATCTGATTTTTCTAAACAATATTCTAATATGTTCTATTTTCTCTGCCACCCAAGTTTTAACTACATAGTCATTTTTAAATCCAGATGTGATACTATCACAGGAAATTTTATCCCAGACAACGAGTACCCATTTCCACAGTATTAGGACAGGTTTTCATTTTGTAATTTATCATTTATGATCTAGTGTTCTTTATGATATGCAAGAATTGAAAGGATGAAGTTGAACCATCCAAAGGAAAAATTATACTCTGTTAAATTTATTTTACCTTCTTTTATTAATTTAAACTTAATTCTATTAGATGACCTAACAAAATAATCTTAGTAACAACAAAAATAATTTAAGTAACAACAGTAACAATAGCTAATACTTCCTTAGCCCTGTCATATGCCAGGCGCTGTTTAAATACACATTATACTTAGTAACTTATGTGTAGGGGAAACAGAGGGTAGCAGATGAGGTTTTCTGAGCAGATACAGCTGTGGACCAGGTGAAAGCATCACTCTGTGGTGTGCTGAGGGTATTGAATGGTTTCCACTTGAGTGTGCATTACTGTTGCTTAATCACCTGGTTACCAAACACACACACACACACACACACACACACACACACACACATACACACACACACGCATATATATAAAACTCGGCCATCCTATCCTTCCCCCGGAGGGAAATACTACAGAGCCAAAATTATAACAGCGTGTCATTGTTTTAGATTAGTGGTTCTCAACCCTGTCTGCACATTAGGATCATCTGACAAGCTTTCAAAAGACACTGATTACACCCAGGCCTCACCTCAGAACAAATAAAGCAGAATCTCTGAGGTGGAGTCTGAGCATCACAAGTTTTTAGAGCTCCACATGCGATTCTAATTTAAAGCCAGATTGAGACCCAAAGTTTTAGATTATTAGACATAAACCCAAATCTTCATAATTCTACCTCAATAAACCAAATGTCCTGCTGTCTCTACCTAGGTAGTTGAGAAGTACTCACTACACTCTTTTAGCATTCTTCAGATTTTCAAAATTTCTGATTTATAGGAATGCCTGGTTGACAAATTAGTTTTCCTTTCTGTGCTTCTACCCTTCCCTTGTCCCATCCTTTAAAACACCCTCCTCACCTGTACACGTAGAGCATCACCAAGTTCTCCTGGGCTAATAGCGCCACCCAGAGACTGGTTAGGAAATTTACCTCCCCACCAGCTTCCTCCCACTCACTGGGAGGGCGAGCACCCTGAATTTTTCAACTGTGTCCCCTGCCTGCCTATTTTCTTCCACATTTTTCTTCTAATAAAGCCCACCTAAAATAATAATTTCCTTTTCTACCATATTATATACTAGAGGCCTGAAAATTTGTGCATGTGGGAGGGAGGTCTCTCAGCCTGGTCTGCCCCCCCTCACAGACCGGGAGCCCTCACAGGATGTCCTACTGACGGCTTAGGGCCTCTTACCATGGAGAGCAGGCCTAAGCTGCCGTCCAGCCTCCCTCTGGGAGACACGACCAGCCGATCAGATATAGAGACACTTTCTGGAGGCAGCAGAAACTCCTTCCTTCTTTCCTCTGTGGTTGAAGAACAGGGGACTGAAAGGTGGACACAGGACTGTGGCCAGGCCTGGGGCTTTGTAGGCAGTGGAAAGAGAGAGGGGGCTGGAGGGAGTTTAGACCCGTCTTCTTCTATTGTCCTCCCTTCCTCCAGGTCCCGCCTCCTTTTGTTTCCTTTTGGTGGACACTTGGGCCTCAGACCAACCAGAGCCCAGTGACGGTATTGCTCAGCTCCCTCACTTCTCAGCTGAACATACAGCCACCTTGCATTCCAAGCGGGGCTGTTTTCAAGTGACTAAAGCGCTGGGAGTCCACAGCTCCCGGTCTCTCCCCTCTGTTTCCTCCATGGGTCAGTGGCAAAGTTGACTGAGACACTGAAGCAGCTCCACCTTGGTAGTTCTGCACTGGTGCTCGCCGGGCCCCGCCAGGCACTCTTCCCTGAGTCTCCAGATCCACAGTCTGCACTCAGGGAGGTCGCCCGGAGCCCAGTCCCCCAGGCAGGTGGGCCAGGGGTGTTGGCCTAGAGAGCTGGAGGAAGATGGCAGAGTAACAGTTGGTGTGAACCAGTACCTGCTCAGCCAGACTTCCTAAGCTCCCCACCCAACCCAGGCCAGGCCCCTTCCCTGCACCAGAGGACCCCGGCTGAGGTCCCCTCCCTGCACCCAGCGCCCTCCTCCCTGTTCCACCGGGGCAGGAGCAGCTCCCCGCGATGCTCTGGTCCCTGCCAGCCAGGCAGGTGGAGGCTGGGGCGGTGTGGCCGAGGGCGCCAGTGGCCTTGAGCCTCCTCCCTCTGCCTGAAGCATGGGGTGGAATTCGAGGCCAGCTGTGGAGGCAGGGGTGGGGCTGGGGCAGGGTGGGGCGGGGGCCCGGCAGTCTGTGCATGCCCACTCGGGCTCCAGGCCACTGGGCTCCCACTGAGCAGCAGCAGCACAACAGCCCTTGGTGAGGCCTCGCACCCCTGGCAGCCACCCCTGGGTCCATGCATGGAGAGGCCACCTGCTGCTGAGCCACCGTCCAGCACGGGACCTGCAGCTGGGGTGGCCTCGGGCTCCCGCTGGCCCCGCCAAAGCTCGACTTGGGCTTGGCCAGCCACTCCTGCCTCCGCCTCCCAGGCAGCGTGTCGTTAGCACTGGGCAGGCCTGTGCACGCCTGCGCTGGGGGAGGAAGTCCTTGCCCCCATCCCCGCCCACCAGCCTGGTCCTGACTCAGACACCATAATGGGCAAATTAGCATATTACCTCTTCGTATGTATAGATCATATGTTATACTGGGCACTTTATTTAACTGTCACGTTTCAGAACAAACCTAGGGAAGACTCACTTTGTAGATAAGAATACTAAAGCTTGAAGAGAAAAAGTAACCTAAGATTACCCGGCTAACAAGTAATGTATCTGGGATTCAAATTCTGATGAATCTCACTAGGCACTCTGAAGTCTACCATGACCATACACTCAGCTCCACTGACATACAACTTGTCCAGTTACATTGGGCCCTGTGCTCAGAGGGCCTCATTTTTGTTGAATGATCCTGTCACTGTCATAAAATTCTTAATAATTTTTGAACAGGAGCCTCAGATTTTCATTTTGCACCAGGTCCCACAAATTAAGAAGCCAGTCTTGACCTCTCTATTTCTATAAAAAATAAAAAATGTCCAGTCACTCCATTTCTTTTGGTAATTGAAACATATTGAACTCATCGTCATTTAGGAAAAAAAAGAGCATTTAAAACAAATCTGTGACCTTGAAGATAGGTTAAAATCACCCAATCTGAAGAACAGAGGGGTTCAAATCAAAAGGTTCATAATGTATGTCATTGGAATTCCAAAAGGAAGAAGAAAATGAGGTAGAAATATTATTTGAATAACCATGTGCAAAAATGTCTGAATTTTGGTGAAAGGTGAACATTTAAAATTAAATAAGTTCAATAAACTCCAAGCAGGATAAATACAAAGAATACAACACCCCTGCACAGCAACTTATACACTGTTATCATGGCTAGTCTTCACATCCAGTTAGCCTGAGGGACAACCCATTCATTGACATGCCAATAGCAATCAAGACTCAGCAACAGCAGGAGGGCACACACAGCCCACACAAGAGACAATCCTGGAGCACCCAAATCAGGTGATCAGAGAGACTGTGCCATTGGGCTCTAGAGGACTCCTAATACACAAAGCCACCCTGCCAAATACACAGCTAACATCATACTCAACAAGGAATAGCTGAAGTGATATCCTTAACAACAAGAACAAGACAGGTTGTCCACTTTCACCACTTTTATTCAACACTAGAGGCCTGATGCACAAAATTCATACAAGAGTAGGCCTTCCTTCTCCAGGCTGCCTGTACTAGCTTCCCTCTGGCATCCGAGACCTAAGCTTCCGTCTAGCCGCCAGCAGGAACCCAGGACCCCAGGCTTTCCATGCAGCCCTGGTTTCATCCAGAGGGTCGTCTGGAAGGACATCTGGAAGGCTGTCTGGTCTAATTAGCATATTACTCTTTTATTATTATAGATAGTACTAAAGGCCCAGTGCACGAAATTCATGCTCTGGGGGGTGTCCCTCAGCCCATTATGGGACCCCTTGGGGGATGTCCAACTGCTGGTTTAGGCCCAATCCCACAAACCAGCAGTTGGATATCCCTCTCATAATACAGGACTGTTGGCTCCTAACTACTCACCCACCTGGCTACCTGGTTGCCCCTAACCATTCTGCCTGCCAGCCTGATGGCCCCCTAACTGCTCCCCTGCTGGTCTGATTGACACCTAACTGCTCCCCTGCCAGCCTGATTATCCCTAGCTGCTCTCCCCTGCAAGCCTGGTCACCCCCAACTGCTCTCCCTGCAGGCCTGGTTGCCCCTAACTGCCTTCCAATGCCAACCATCTTGTGATGAGGTAGGGGCTGCCATCTTGTGACAACGTGAGGGTGGCCATCTTGTGATGATTTGGGGCATCCATCTTGAGATGACGTGGGAGAAGCTATCTTGTGATGACATGAGAGGGGCCATATTGTGATGACATGGGGGTGGCCATCTTGTGACAATATGGGGACTACCATCTTGTGACATGAGAGCATGAGAGTCAATTTACATATTACCTCTTTATTATATAGGATTGGAAGTATTTTCCATAGAAATCAGACTAGAAAGAGAAAGAAAAGACATCCAAATTGGAAACTGCAACTTTTTGCAGACTACATGACACTGTATGTAGAGAAATCCAAAATTTCCACTAAAAATCTATTGTAACTAATAAGTGAATTCAGTAACCTATCAGACTACAAAATTAATATATCAGTTGTATTCCTATACACAAATAATAAACTATCAGAAAGAAATTTAGAAATCAATCTCAATTACAATTGCACCAAAAATAACTAAGAATAAATTTAACCATGCAGGTTAAAAACTTGTATTTGGAAAATCATAAGTTGAAGAAAGAAACTGAAGAAGACACAAATAAGTAAAAGCATATACCATGCTAATTGTTGAAAGAATTAACATAATTAAAATGTCAATTTTTACCCAAAACAATCTATAGATTTAATTAAAACCTTATCAAAATATCAATGGCATTTTTCACAGAACTAGAACAAATTACTCTAAAATTTATATGGAACTATAAAAGACTGGAACAGCCACATCAATCTTGAGAGAAAAAAAGAACTAAGTTGAAGTCATCATGCTACCTTATATACTATAAGGGTATAGTAATCAAAATGGCATGGTACTGGTATAAAAACAGACACATAGATCAATGGAACACAATAGAAAGCCCAGAAGTAAACCCACACCTACATAACCAATTGATCTATCACAAAGGAGGCAAAAATATGCAATAGGGTAAAGACAGTCTATTAAATTTAGGATACTGGGAAACCTGGACAAGTACATGCAATAAAATGAAACCAGGCCACCTTCTTACACTATATCCTATATAATATTAGAGGAATATGCAAATTAGCTGGGATGCCATAATGTTGAAACCAAACAGCAGGGACCTGAGGCTGCACGATGGCTGGCTAGGGTAAGGGACCTCAGGCTGCATCCCCCTGCCCCATAGGGCTTTTCAAGAGACCTCAGGCTGCACCCCTCGCCCAGTAGGGCTGGATAGGAGACCTCAGACTGAGCCCCTCCCTTGGCAGGGCTTGACAGGAGAACTCAGGCTGCACCCCTCGCCTGGCAGTGTTTGACAGGGGACCTCAGGTCATACCTCCCACCCCAGTGCCAGTCTGGTAGACATCATGCCATTACCCCCCTCCGTCCCCCCCACCCCAGCACTGAGCCAGGGGACCTCAGTTTGTGCCTGCCTGCCTGACGGGGCTTGACAGGGGAACTCAGGCTATACCTCCCGGCCTGGCACCGAGCTGGGGAACCTGAAACTGCATCCCCCACCAGGCAGGGCTTGATGGAGGACCTGAGACTGCGCCCCCTGCCCGGAGGGGCTTGATGGGATTTGGCTGGCCAGGTCTGGGTCTCCTGCATTTTTGAAGCACATGGGCAAGGACTTGACTCTGGGTCCCATGGCGCAGGAGGGAGACTTCATATACATTTTACTAATTTTCTTTCATCTCTGACACTTCTATTATAGAGAAAGGGCAAATAGCAATATTAAAATATTTCCTTTAATTAATTCCTTTTTAATGTGCACTAATTTTGTGCACCAGGCCACTAGTTAAATAATAAACTCAAAATGGATTAAGGACTTAAATGTAAGACCCCCCCAACCCATAAAACTCCTAGAAGAAAAGCTAGGCAGTAAACTCTCTGAAATTGCTCTTAATAATGTATTTTTATGTAGCTCCTCAGGCAACAAAACAAAACAAAACAAAAGAATAAATAGTACTACATCAAACTAAAGAGTCTTTACACAGCAAAGGAACCATCAACAAAGCAATAAGACTACCAATATATTGAAATAAGATATTCACCAATGATTCATTCAATAGGGATTAATATCCAAGATTTATAAAGAATTCATACAACTTTCCACCAAAAAACTGTTTACAAAATGGACAGAGGATCTAGATAGACATTTCTCCAAAGAGAACATACAGATGTCCAATTGATATATGAAAATATGCTCAACATTGATAATCATAGGATAAACGCAACTTGAAACCATAAGATGTCACTTCACACCTGTGTTGGGAGAAATGTGGAGAAAAAGGACTGCTCATGCATTGTTGGTAGGTTTGCAAATTGGCACAGCTACTTTGGAGAACAGTATGAAGGTTCATCAAAAATTAAAAATAGGCCGAAACCTGTTTGGCTCAGCTGTAGAGCGTTGGTCTGAGAACTGAAAGGTCCCAGGTTCGATTCCAGTTAAGGGCATGTACATTGGTTGCGGGCACATCCCCGGTAGGGGGTGTGCCAGAGGCAGCTGGTCGATGTTTCTCTCTCATCGATATTTCTGGCTCTCTATCTTTATCCCTTCCTCTCTATAAAAAAAATCAATAAAATATATATTTTTTTAAAATTAAAAATAGAATTACCATATGACCCAGAAACTCTGGGCATCTCTCAGAATAAATAAAAAACACTAATTCAAGAAGTATGTATACCTTACAAGGGTTCATTGCAGGATCATTTAAACCGCCAATAAGTAGAACCAAACTAAGTGCCCATCAATAAATGATTAGATAACAAAGAATTGGTAAAGAAATGGTATCTGAGGTGTGCTTTGCTTCCAATTTAAACCCATTTGGTGGTTTCACATAGTTTATAAGTTTGAGTACAAAATCTTTAACATGCCTCAAGAATCTACAGGATCTTTCCTCCTTACACTTCTGTCCTCATTTTGGGCATTTTGCAGTAGGCACCCTCCAAAAATAGGACACACACACACAGACCACTCTGGCCACACCGGCCTTTTTGTCCTCTTCATCATGTTCCTTCCTACCTGTGGCCAAACGTGTCCAGCACCTTCTTCCTGTAATGCTCTTCCCTTATTTCCTCTTTTCCTCCCATCTGCCACTTCACCTAGTCCAGTCCTATTCATGTTTCAGGCTCAGATAAAAGACTTTTCTCAAGAAAGGGTAAGTCTCCTCCACTCCTCTTTTGAGACACAAGATGCAGTTGTAATGACACATTTGGCCATAAAAAAGAATGAAATCTTACATTTGAGACAACATTGATAGACCTAGAGGGTATTATGTGAAGTAAAATAATCAGACAGAGAAAGAAAAATACCATATGATTTCACTTACATGTGGAATCTGAAAAACAAAATAAATGAACAAACAGACACAGACTTATAGATTCAGAGAAGAAACTGATGGTTACCAGATAGAAGGGGGTTGGGAGGCTTGATGAAAAAATAAAAGAATTAAGAAGTGAAAATGGATGGTTACAAAACAGTTACAGGGAAATAAAGTATAGGATTTGGAATATACTCAAGAATATTAGAAATTTATATAAATGCAATGATGCAGGCAAAAAAAAAAAAAAAACACACAAAAAGATAGATGAAGAGCCAATATGCACATGAAAACGTGTTCAACATCATTAGTCATTAGGGAAATTAAAATTAAAATCACTATACTACTACAAACTCATTAGAATGACTAATATTTAAAAAGAAAACTGATATCATGCATTGTTAATGAGAGGGTAAAATGGTACAAAAAGTTACAAGGTTTGCCATTTCTGATAAACCAAAACATACCTATACCACAACCAGCAATTCTACTTAGGAGGATATATATTTTTATATATTTTCCCAAGAAAATGGAAATATAAGCCCACACACCACGGTGCTCATGAAATTTAACTGCAACTTTATCCTTAACAGCCATAACCCAGAAAACAACCTAATTGTCCATCAGTAGAAAAATGACTAAACAAACTGGTATATTGATAAAAAGGGATGCAACTAAAAATGAAAAACTACAAATAAATGCAACAATGTGGTTGAATGTGAAACACTGTATTGAGAGAAAGATATTTTAAAGTACATATTTTATGATTCCCTTTGTATTAAGTTCTGGAATAGGCAAAATCAATCTGCTTGGAAAAAATCAGAACACAGGTTTCCTCTGGAATAATGAGAGGATGTGTTGCCTAAGAAGGGTGGTGAGAGAAATTGTTGGTATAATGGTCATTTTCTGTATCTTACTGGTGTTTTGGGTTACACAGGTGTATGCTTTTGTCAAAATTCATCAAATGGTACCCTTAGGATTTATGCATTTCATGCTATGCAAATTTTATTTCAGAAGAAGGAATAGTTTAAACAAATATTAAACTCCTATTAATGAGTAATAACTCTGGTTAATTATGTGCATTCTAAAATATTTATAGGGCAATGGACTCATGAATGCATCTTACTTTGAAGTGTATCCAAAAATTGATTGATAAATTAATAAAATAATTAATAACTGAATAGATATAGATGAAGCAATGTAACATTCATTTTAGAATCTAGATGGTAACTTTTCACTGTAAAATTGCTTTAACTTTTCTATATGACATTTTTCATAATAAAATGTTGGGAGGGGGGACCTCAATAGTAACCATTATAATTGTTTAGAACCTAGTCCACAAAATATTATTTTAAGGAGGAGTTATTTTATCACTGACATAATTTAGAATTGCCTGCACATGGTGATAATAAAAAGCAGGCTGACTTTCAGTTAGGTTTATTACTGTTTTTAAATTCTAAACAGCAATGCGCAGCCTTCTTGCCTGCATCCATTGGCAGCATGGGGGGGTGGGGAGGGGAGCGGGGGCGGTTGGAGGGGAGCCTCCCACTGCAGTGCCCGGAGTACATGGTTCGTGTCATAGAGCTGGAAAAGCATTGTGACAGGAATCAATGCTAGATCTGCCTGATTCCAAATCTCCATCCATGCCAATAAACTCTTTCCAGCTATGCTTCAAATTATATAAACATGAAAAAGACTTAATTCTTGCCTACAAGGAGATCATAGCATGGTGGAGACAGATCTATACTTATGTGTTTCTAATGCAAGATGAGTATTGAATATTTTCAAATAACATGTTGAAGGAAAATGGGAAAGATTCTCAGAAGAAATGGTATCTGAGGTGTGCTTTGCTTCCAATTTAAACCCATTTGGTGGTTTCACATAGTTTATAAGTTTGAGTACAAAATCTTTAACATGCCTCAAGAATCTACAGGATCTTTCCTTCTTACACTTCTGTCCTCATTTTGGGCATTTTGCAGTAGGCACCCTCCAAAAATAGGACACACACACACAGACCACTCTGGCCACACCGGCCTTTTTGTCCTCTTCATCATGTTCCTTCCTGCCTGTGGCCAATCCTGGCCAGCACCTTCTTCCTCGAATGCTCTTCCCTTATTTCCTCTTTTCTTATTTCCTCCCATCTGCCACTTCACCTAGTCCAGTCCTATTCATGTTTCAGGCTCAGATAAAAGACTTTTCTCAAGAAAGGGTAAGTCTCCTCCACTCCTCTTTTGAGACACAAGACACAGTTGTAATGACACACTGGTGTTATCTGAAACCGTATATAATTTGTTTCAAGAAATATTTGTTGAGTGGAATTGAATGACTCAGTAGATGAATCCATAAATGAAGGAGGGTCAGGACTTTAACACCTAGTTATAGAATTAAATGGAGGAGAATACTATCCAGAAAGAGACAAAACCTTGAACCAAGGTCCAGAGGGAAGAAGTATGAGAAAAGATGCTTTCTGGGTACTTTCGAGATTGATTTTTTTTTTTAACTGGAATTTTAAAAATTAGCTGTCAAAAGCCTCGTGTGTTTGTCCTGGCTAAGGACCAGACATGAATTATGTGTTGTAAGATTCAGGTAGATTACAGGAATTTGGGAGAGTCTGGATGTTTTCTCACCATCCCTGTCTCTAATTAGAGTTTCTGGGGCCTGCTCCTTTTCTATTATAACTAACAGCTTTAAGCAGACCAAAACCAGTGGTCATATCCCTGGGAATACTCACTTTTTCATTAGTAGCCCAATGCTACCTAGACTCTTTGGGGCAAATGCTTTGATATGAGGGGACACTAGACACTCTCTTCAGGGAGTATGGAGCTCCCCAGGAAAGTATTCTGGATGCCCAGCATTTCTTATAAAATCAACAACTGGCAAATGCTATGGTGTGGAGAGAGGTGGATTCTGCCTTCTTATTGTGAGCACAGTGATTTCTGCTCCGTGCCCTTAGTCCTGTCAGGAACGTGGAAGTGCATTTGGCAGTTTTTAAAATTATCTTTATTGTTGAGAGCATTACAGATGTCCCCTTCCCTGACCCACTCCATTGGCCCTCTCCACCTAGCTCCCGACCCCTCCCCAGGCCTTCTCTGCACTATTATCTGTCCCTGGGCTATGCATATAAGTTCTTTAGTTAATATCTTTCTCCATCTCCTTCCCACTGAAATACTGAAATATGTCAGTCTATTACATGCTATAGTGTCTCTGGACCCATTTTGTTCATCAGCTTATTTTACTCATTAGATTCCACATATAAATGAGATCATTTATTATGGATAATAAAGAACATTATAACCTGATGAACAAAAAGATAGATAGAGAGGCAGAGGAACATCAAACAGACTGTCAAATTACAGCAGGAAGGCTGGGGAATTATGGGGGAGGGGGATAAGAGATCAACTGAAGGACTTGTATGCACGCATATAAGCATCACCAATGGATACAAGACAAGGGTGGGGTGGGGGGGAGAAGAGAAGTGGGGGCCGGTAAGGGCATGCGCTGAGGGGTAGGGGAGCTGGGGAAAGGTCAATGAGGAATAAAAAGGAGATATATGTACTACTATTTGAAATACTTTAAGCAATAAAATAAAATTTAAAATGTTAAAAAATAAAAAATAAATAAATGAGGTCATGTGATACATGTCTTTCTCGGACTGGCTTACTTCACTTAGCATAATACTCTCCAGGTCCCTCCATGCTGTCTCAAAGGGTAAGAGATCCTTCTTTTTTACAGCTTCATAGTATTGCACTGTGTAAATGTACCACAGGATTTTTTTCCCCCATTTTTTTCAATTAAGGTATTATATGTGTACATATCTTACCAATTCCTCTCCCCACCCCCCACCCCCGCTCCCATACATGCCCTCCCTCACCAGAGTTTTGCATCCATTGGTTATGCTTATATGCATGCATACAAGTCCTTGTTTGATCTCTTATCTCCACCATATCTCCCTACTGTCTCTGTATCTATCTTTTTGTTCATCAGTTTATAATGTTCCTTATTATCCATAAATGAGTGAGATCATGTGGTGTTTTTCTTTCATTGTCTGGCTTATTTCACTCAGCATAATGTTCTCTAATTCCATCCAGGTTGCTGCAAATGATAAGAATTCCTTTTTTATGGCAGCATAGCATTCCATTGTGTAGATGTACCTTAGTTTTTTGATCCAATCATCTTCTGACGGGCACCTAGGCTGTTTCCAAATCCTAGCTATTATAAATTGTGCTGCTATGAATATAGGGGTGCATATATCCTTTTTGATCGGTGTTTCTAGTTTCTTAGGATATATTTCTAGGAGTAGGATTACTGGGTCAAATGGGAGTTCCATTTTCAGTTTTTTGAGGTTTTTAATCCATTCATCTACTGATGGGCACTTGAGCTACCCCATTATGCTCAATTAATATTTTACAAAGTAGGTAAGAGCATACAATGGAGTAAAGATTGTCTCTTCAATAAGTGGTGTGAAATAATGGACAGGTTGGTGAAGGCCTGGGGCAGAGAAGGGAGGGCGGACTAAAAGGGGTCAATAGGAGAAAAAGGGGGACATATATAATACTTTCAACAATAAAAATTTAAAAATGTAACTAGACTACCACCTTGCCCCATATACAAGAATAAATTCAATATGGATAAAAGGCTTAAATGTAAGTCATGAAACCATAAAAATCCTAGAAGAAAATGTAGGCTGAAAAATATTGGACATCTCGAGGAGCAGAATTGTCACTGATACATTACCTGGGGCAAAAGAAACAAAGAAAAAATAAACAAATGGGACTAAATCAAAATAAAAAGCTTCACAGCAACAGAAACCATCATCAAAATGAAAAAGGACCCCACTGTATGAGATAACATATTTGCCAATGATACATCTGATAAGGGGCTAATTTCCATACTATGTAGAGTATAATACAACTCAACAAAAGGAAGACAAACAATCCAATTAAAAAATGGGTAAAGGACCTGGATAGACACTTCTCCAAAGTGGACATACAAATAGATGGCCAAGAGACATATGAAAATATGCTCAATGTCATTAATCATCAGAGAGATGCAAAGTAAAACGACAATGAGGTACAATCTCACACCTGCCAGAATGGCTACATCAATAAATCAATAAACAACGTGCTGGTAAGGATGTGAAGAAAAAGGAACCCTTAGTGCACTCAGAAATTTAAATATTCTTAAAAGAGCTTGAAAATGTATGAAGAATTTTATTCTACAAAGTTGCTCACACATTTCCCCCCTGCCTATTTAGGCTTCCATTTATTGATCCCTTGGTACATTCCATTCTAAAAATGCACAACTAGGAAAAGGATGGATAGTAAAATAGTAAACACAACAGCCCCCAAATCATAATAATGTAACAGTGAGCCCTTCTCTCAACATCTGGAGTCCTGTGGGCAACTTTTCCAGTAAAGGAAATCAAGAAGTCATTTTAAATCCATGCCCACACAAAGATTCACAAACCATAGGCTTATTTCTTTCTATCTTTTCTGAGGTTTCTCTGTGACTAAGTCTGAATTTCAATGTTACAGTGTGCATAAAATTAAGATTTTAGACTAATGGAGTTTTGCCTACTCCCATGACAGACAAAACAGGCACTGCTAACCATTCACATGATTATTTGCAACACAGTATACTAGGAAGTCACTACCACTCAGTTGGAGATTGCACGAGTTGAAATCTATGTACTACCTCTGGAACCAAGAGATGTCTTAAGATTCTCATAGGTGATCTCTGAGAGCTGCGATTCTAGAGCATGCCTATATGAAGCAATAGTCTCAAATACAGAAGCACATCATTTTACAAACTTGCAGCTTAGAAATTTGATCATTACCAACAAGCAAACTAGAGCAAAAAAAAAAAAAAGTGCTATAATTCTATTAAGAACCCTACATTACTTTGATTTTACAAATAAATGGACATCCCCGACCTTTTGTGGACCTTGCTGGCTTGTCAATGGCATCTATACAACTCATTTTTCCTTGCCATTTCCCTCCCAGATCCTCAATTCGTTTTGAAGTGATAGAATAACCTTGTCCACTTTAAGAGCCTCCCCTCCCTGCACTCTGGGCAGCAAGATCCCTGGCACCATCTGCTTTTCATCAAAACCTCTCTAAGGGAAGATCTAATAAAGTCAGCCAACTGAGGTATAGATGATGGCTAAGGTCCAAATGATCTTTGCCTCTTAACTTATTTGCATTTCTTTAGGAAAAATATGCCAAGCCAAATAAATGCATTTCTAGTTGTAGCATTTTTTCCCCTATTATAATATTAGAAAGTTCTTTGGGCGAAGCAGCAAGAAATATGTATGGTTCCATCAGTCCCGCTAATGATCCCCTGAAGATGATGCCTAATCCTCTTTCTCAAATGCCAAATGCCAGCTTTATTTCCATCTCTCTCTCTCTCTCTCTCTCTCTCTCTCTCTCTCTCTCTCTCTCTCTCTCTATATATATATATATATATATATATATATATATATATATATATATACTAGAAGCACAATGCATGAAGATTCGTGCTAGAATGGGCCTTCCTTTTCCTGGCTGCTAGCACTGCCTTTGCACTCTGGCGGAGCCCTGGAGCCACCTCTTTCTGCTCCAGCTCCACCTTCCCACACTGCCCCAACAAAGATGGTGGTTAATTTGCATACACAGGCACTGAGAGACCAGGGGTGGGGCAGAATGCCTGCGTCGCCATGACGATGACACAAGCGTCCCAGTCCCACCCACCCCCAGTCTCTCAGTGCCTGTGTATGCAAATTAACCACCATCTTTGTTGGGTTAATTTGCATATCACTCCTGATTGGCTGGTGGTGTAGCAGAAGTATGGTCAATTTATATTTTGCATGTTTGTCTATTATTAGGTTAGGAAATCATTGATAGACTACCTTTATGTGCCTGACCTGGAATCATACCGTGACCTCCTGGTTCATAAGTCAATACTCAACCATTGAACCACACTGGCCAGGCTCATTTTTTCTTTAAAAAAAACTTGGAACATCTTCTTGAGATATGGCTTATAAACTACCTAAGTAATAAAGCCATCGGTATTTGGTAAAATGCAGATTATTGAGCTCCACCTCTGAACTAAAATTCAAAATCTTTCAGGGTAAGTCCCAGAAATGTGCTGGGCATCAAGTTCCCCTTCCCCATAGGGGAACTTTTACACACAAATAAATTCGAAGGTAACTGTTTCAAAGCAAAGGCTCAGCAAATCTGGCTACACTTTTCCTGTTTTATTGCTATTTCTTTTTATATATATAATTGATTTTTTTCAGAGAGGAAGAGAGAGGGATAGAGAGTTAGAAACATCGATGAGAGAGAAACATCGATCAGCTGCCTCTTGCACACCCCCTACTGGGAATGTGCCCGCAACCAAGGTACATGCCCTTGACCAGAATCAAACCTAGGACCTTTCAGTCCGCAGGTTGACACTCTATCCACTGAGCCAAACCGGTTTTGGCTATTGCTATTTCTCAGAAAGTCTATAAACTGTCTGAAAGCAAAGACCATACTTTTAAGATTACCCAGAGCATCTCTTTCCTCATATTTTTAATGATTTTATATTTTGAGAAGTGCTTTCCCAATTAACATCACAAAAGAAATAGCATTATCTTATTAGAGATCATGAGAATTTAATGAAAACCACACCGACTCATTGTTCTTTGTCCATTTTATGAACTTTTCTTTTAGTGTTTGCATAGTACATACATGCAAATAGTGAAACATAGCTTGTCTTTTAGTGCATTACTGTGATGTTATGATATAGTGAAGCCAAAATAATTCCCTCCAAAATTGAAAATCAGAATCTCACATATAGAGGTTTACTTTCCACTTAATTTTCATGAGAACATCTATTCAGTTAAGTGAATTTAAGCAATATTTACTTTGCCCTAAGTTGTATAATTAATATACTTAAATTTTATTTATTTATTTATTTATTTTCTCAGGATCTCATTTTTTCCAATGGTAAAATAAGTTAAATAAGCTTGTCCCTTTGTAGGATTGGCAGAGAAATTAAAGTACAATGATATTTTGAAAGTTTTAGAACAGGAATAGTATTATACAGGTATATGATATTTTAGATCATTTGAAAAGAAATACAATCAATGAAATGATATAAAAGCAAGATTTAAAATAATTTGCCCTTTTTTGTGTAAAATTATTTATTGTTCTCCAGTATGAATGATCCTCTTTGAAATTGAAGACTTTGGCTCTTCCTCTCTTTTTCTTCTTTTTTTAAGTTTAAGAAAACCCTAAAATGTCTTTAAAAATCACCCCAGATCTTTTAAAGATCAGGCAACATCATCCACTTGTTCAAGGAATGCACATTTCTTGGGGAGGGGAACACCATTTAGAAGCTAACACAGGAAGCCACACTCAAGATTTAAAGGCTTTTTATTTGTTGAGTTTTGCAGCACTGTTTTCTTCTGTGGGTTATGCCTGAAGAGAAACTCTCAATCCCATATCACCAAAATGAAGAAACTGCAAACACTGATGAGGTGGCTGAAAGACCAAGGGTATCCTTGGTCTGTATAGACCAGAGGCCAGTCAACTCTCTAGAAAGGGTCAAATAGAAAATATATTGGGCTTCGTGGGTCACGCAGTCTTTGTTGTAACTAGTCAACTCTGCTATTGTGCTAAAGCAGATACAGATTGTAGGTAAGAAAATGAATCAAGACATGTCCCAGCTGAAACCAGTTTGGCTCAGTGGATAGAGCGTCCGCCTGCAGACTGAAGGGTCCCAGGTTGGATTCCGGTCAGGGGCATGTGCCTTGGTTGCAGGCAGATCCCCAGTGAGGGGTGTTCAGGAGGCACCTGATCCATTCATGATTCTCTCTCATCTATCTCTAGCTCTCTATCCCTCTCTCTTTCTCTCTGTAAAAAATCAATAAAATATATATATATATTTTAAATGTGTCCCAATAAAACATTACTTACAAAAAACAGATAACACACAGGCTTAAGTTTGCCAATCATCAGTAAAGACTGTGAAGCCCTTCCGATGGGCTGAGAAATACCCCCGCACTGGTTAAGCCTGTATTTGGAGGTTCACGGTAGTCCAGGTGACTCTCAATATTAGTCATTCTGTAAGAGGTGGCAAAATCATCCTTCTTTAAGGACCATAGAGTAACCTGTTCAGTCAAATTACATAGGGTTCTGTTGTTTTTCATAGTATCCAATTATTTCTTCCCTTTAAATATTCCTGTGGTTTAACCATTTGTGGGAGAGGAGAGGAGAGAACAGGAAAGGAGAAGGAGAGGAGGGGAAGAGGAACCAAAAAGACTAAGGAAAGCTCAATTATTGAAGGACATGTGCAGATTCTGGTGGGCAGGCCCTGTAAATTTGCTGACAGTGCAGCTAAGACAAAAAAGAAGACCAAAGAGTGTCCAATGAGTGTCTTTAAATACCATGAGGAAGACTGAGCACGTGAGATTAAAGGTTAAGAGTACTAGTACAGCCGAAACCGGTTTGGCTCAATGGATAGAGCATCGGCTTGGGGACTGAGAGGTCCCGGGTTCGATTCCGGTCAAGGGCATGTACCTTGGTTGCGGGCATATCCCCAGTAGGGGGTGTGCAAGAGGCAGCTGATCGATGACCCTCTCTCATCGATGTTTCTAGCTCTCTCTCTCTCTCTCTCCCTTCCTCTCTGTACAAAATCAATAAAAATATATATTTTTAAAAAAAAGAGTACTAGTACAGCCTGTATAAGGAAACTGACCCAAGTTTTCAATTCCAGTTCTATTATTTACTACCAGGTTGATCTTGAGCATAGCGCTTAACTTCCAAGCCCAGTTTTCTCATCTGTAAAGTGGAAATAGGGATACCTTCATTTGCAGGAAGCCTAAAAGGAATAAGAAGTATGTTGAACCCTTAATACAATGTAAGTGCTCAGTAAATAGAAGCCACTCTAATAAATGAAGTTTTGAGCAGACAGTTCATATCCAGAGCAACTAAAAATTAAATATAATGAAGTCCTAGGTGAGTGAAGTACAAAGCAGTAAACTCAGCTTTGTATTTCCTTTCTAGAATTGTTTTCTAGGTCCGTTTCTTTTTTATTTACCAAATACTTCTCAACACTTAATATATTCCTGACACTGTCCTAGTTTCTGGAGTTATAAAAATGAACAAAGGGCCGAGACCGGTTTGGCTCAATGGATAGAGCATCGGCTTGGGGACTGAGGGTCCAGGGTTTGATTCCGGTCAAGGGCATGTACCTTGGTTGCGGGCATATCCCCAGTAGGGGGTGTGCAAGAGGCAGCTGATCGATGACTCTCATCGATGTTTCTAACTCTCTCTCTCTCTCACTTCCTCTCTGTACAAAATCAATAAAATATATTTTTTAAAAATGAACAAAGGGCCAAAAGGGGGCCTTAGTGGCTATCCTATTATGCTATTGTCTCTGAGCTATACATCCACCTTTCTGTACTCTGCTTAGTGAGAATGGGACTGACACTCTGGAAACTAGTATTTATCTCTGCCAGTTGCTCCTATGAGGCTCTGCCATGGCATGCTTACAGGGAGACGCTGGAGGAAGGACAACCGGTAGATGCTTTTACTCCATTTGCTTCATGTCACATCAGCATTGCCATCACATGGCTCCTTCATCTTGGCAGCAGCAACCTTGCAGTGTGTCCACAGTCCCAGAGCCAGCTGCATCACTACTTCTCCAAGATAAGAGCAGAGGGCTGGGCCAACCTCATAAGCCCCTCCTCTCACTTGTTAAATTTTAATAACACCAACCTCTTCCTTTTATTTCCCCAGCCCTATGGATGGAAGCAACTTCCTGCCATTACTATCTCTGTCATGTTTCCCCCTTTTGCCTTTTTAGTTCTCCAACATCTGTTTAATTGTTCTTTATATTAAATTTATTCTGTTACAATCATTGCTGTGGTTTTTGTCTCCCAACTAGACCCTATGTTTGCTGATTCCTGTCTAGCTCACAAAGTCTATTAGCGATTTCATAAATTTTGTATCACATCCAGGAAATCCTAGTAGAGTCAGTAAACATACTTTCGTGGGTGAATAGTTTTAGACAAGGAAGGACACTTCTTTAAATACAACACTGTAAAAATAAAAAGTCAGCTTAAAATTAAATACAGAATTAAAAGGCAATCTATAGAATGGGAGATAATATTTGCAAAACATAAGGGATTAATATCCAGAGTACTTAAATAACTTCTACAACTAAACAACAAAGACAAATAAACCAATTCAAAAATGGGCAAAGGATTTTAATAGATAGTTCCCCCAAAGAAGATATACAATTGGCCAATAAGCTCAGGAAAATATACCCAATATCACTAATCATTAGGAAAATGCAAATCAAAATCACAGTGATAAACCAGTTCACATCTGCCTACAGACAGACTGCCTACATTTCAAAAATAGAAAATGGAAAGTGTTAACGCGGATACTGAGAAATTGGAACCCTTGTGCACTGTTAGTGGGAGTGTAAAATGGTACAGCTGCTATGGAAAACAGTATAGAGATTCATCAAAAGCTGAAAATAGAATTACCATATGTTCCAGAAATTTCACTTCCGGGTAGGTATATACCTAAAAGAATTGAAAATAGGGACTCAAATATATGCACCTATGTTCATAGAGCATTATTCACAATAGCCAAAATGTGGAAACACCCCCAAGTGTTCATAAACAGATAAATGTATATAAATGCAAAACAAAATATGGCATATATGTACATGAAATGGAGTTTGAAATATTAGTCAGCCTTAAAAGGAAAGAAAGTTTGACACATACTATAACAAGAATGAATCTTGAGAATATTATTCTAAGTGAAATAAGCCAGTTACAAAAAGATACATATGGTATGATTCCACTTATAGGAGGTACCTAGAGTAGTCAATTCATAGAGACAGAAAGTAGAATGGTTGTTGTCAAGGGCTAGATATTTATCAACATCTGGTTGGTGCTCTCTGAAGAGCAGTGGGTTTCCTGGTTCTTTCAGTCTAACTAATAGGAAATAGAATACGTAGTTATATTTGAGGGGAATTAAAGTTAGAACAAGGGAAAGGAAACAACATTTTAATTGTAATTACAGCTAGGCAAATGTTATAGAGAATAAAACTGGAGCAATTTACTAAACATTTTGAAAACCATGATAAAGCCAACTCCAATATGTATTTAGGGATCTGTATCCTATATAATAAAAGGCTAATATGAAAATCAATCCAATGGTGGACGATCAGTTTGTTGTCACATGCACTGACCACCAGAGCTCAGACACTCAATGCAGGAGCTGTCCCCTGGTTATCATTGTGCTCTCACAGGGGGATCACCGCTCAGTCAGAAGTTAGACTCAGGGCTGATGAGCACAGCAGCAGTGACGGAAGCCTCTCTCACTTCTGCTGCAGCACTAAGGATGTCCGACTGACAGCTTAGGCCCACTCCGAGGGCTTCTGTACTGTGAGAGAGCACAGGCCAGGCTGAGGGAACCCCACTGAGTGCATGAATTTCTTGTACTGGGCCTCTAGTTATTCAATAATAGGCCACTATACCAAGGTCTCAGAGCAATATACTCCATCAAGTTAATACTGATCTGAGGACTTTAATTTCCTTATTTATATGATGTATCAATAGATAATAGCAGTAAATAGAATCAAGCTCTTGGAATAGTGCCTGGCATACAAATTATATATTTGTTTATTTAATAGCAATTAACTGGTTAAGCACTTAATTTTACATCCCAATTTCATATTTATTAACTCATTTGATTCTTAAATAATCCTACAATAAAAAAAATTAGCTCTCAGAATGCTATAAGCAACAGCCTCTCAGTTCAGTTGAAGCACTGTGGCTTTGCTGGCCTCACTGAGCTTTACTTTATTTTCCTTCCAAATCAGTTATAATGTGGCTTTAGTCCCCATCAGGGGTGTCAGTTAATAAATTTACATTCCTGGGCCAAAACCGGTTTGGCTCAGTGGTAGAGCGTCGGTCTGCGGACTGAAAGGTCTCAGGTTCGATTCCGGTCAAGGGCATGTACATTGGTTGCGGACACATCCCCGGTAGGGGGTGTGCAAGAGGCAGCTGGTCAATGTTTCTCTCTCATTGACGTTTCTAGCTCTCTATCCGTCTATCCTCCTCTCTGTAAAAAATCAATAAAAAATATATTTTTAAAAAATTTACATTCCTGGTGCAATATACAAGCTTTCTAAATTCAGTAATTTTATTTAAATAACTAGAGGCCCAGCGCACAAACTTCATGCACAAAGGGGGGGTGGTCCTTCAGCCCAGCCTGCACCCTCTCCAATCTGGAACCCCTCAAGGGATGTCCAGCTTCCCTCTGACAATCCAGGACTGCTGGCTCCCAACAGCTCGCCTGCCTGCCTGCCTGCCTGATTGCCCCTAACCACTCCCTTGCCAGCCTGATCAATGCCTAACTGCTCCTTTGCATGCCTGTTCCCCCACGACTGCCTTCTCCTGCAGGCCTGTTTGCCCCCAACTGCCCTACCCTTCAGACGTGGGGCCATCTCAATTGTCCTCCCTTGCAAGCCCTGTAACCCACAACTGCCCTCCCCTGTGGCCATCTTGTGTCCAAATGGGGGTGGCCATCTTTGACCAGATGGGAATGACTATTTTGTGTTTTGGAATGATGATTAATTTGCATATTACCTCTTTATTACATAGGAATTAGCTTATTCAATAAATAGAGACATAAATTACTAACCTTTTGATATGTCCTTTCTATCTAGGTCTCACTTTTCAGTTACATCCATAGATATACACATCTCTTTAATTAATTTCACTTTTTCTAGAAAACTTATATTTGAGCCCACCAAATTTTCCACTAGATTTATCCCTTTATAGTAATCCTCTCTGATCCCACCCTGGTTTCCAGGGCCCTTTAAGATTGGCAGGAAGAAGAAAAAAGGCAGTCCTAGTAGATAGAAAAACAATAAATTTGACATCAAAAGAATCTATATTTAAAATAAAGTCTTGCCACTTAGCTGTAAGACTTTGGAAAAATTAGCCTCTCCTGATGTGAAAGCATCCATACATACAGAGTAGAAAATAAGAACCAGAATGCTTTATAGGTATTATTTCAAAGTAAATGACAATTATTGTTGCTTAGAAAGGTAATCATAGATGATTAAACTGATGCTTCCTCCGATTAGTTCTCAAACTACTATAGCTACGTACTCTGTTGACAGGTTGAAAAGGGTCAATTTTACTTAAATGCCTCATATGAAAGTGTGAGGCATTCCATTCATGCTCTCACACCAAGAAAACATTAAAAATAGCTAAATAAAGCTGCATATGTGTGCCTGGGCATGTAATATGATTGTATCAGCATTGAGAGTGGTTTTTTGAATCACAGAATTTAGAGGATGAAAAGGAACCTGTAGATACTCTCTGTCACCCACCTCATTTTGTGGGTGAAGAAAACCCAAAATGTCACAAATACAGCTAAAACTTTTACTAATTGGTGCCATGTAGCCACAGAATTCAGGTGTCATTGCTCCCCACTCCACCACCCATCTGTCCCACCTTTGGGGTCCTTGCTAGTCACTGGAGCAGATCAGCCTGGGAGCCTGTGCTGTGATGGTTCTGTGAGTGATGCTTTTCTGTTCACACTCCCCAGGCCCATTGCAGCTGGGAAGATGGCAGTTTTAAACTTGACTTGCACAGTTGAATGAGACATTGTTTGATGGAAGTGTGTGGGCGGGGAGACTAACAACCCAATTGCCAACTCTCAAGCAAACCTGCTCTCTTCATCCCCCAGTGTAGTTTTGGACATAATGAGCATGGCTTCCAATTTTCTTTGCAAATCAGCACACTGGTGACCATGGCAACTGGCATGCTCAAAAGAGGCCCTGTCAAGGGGCTTTCAAAGGCCTACACACATTTGTATTAGATGGGCACAGCCACTCTAGCCGGTGCTGAACGAACACCCAAGACTATGCTCCTCACAATGAGGCACATGAACATTTGTGTTTCATTAAACAGAAATTAATAAGAGTCCAATAGGAAGAAGAAAAGGGGGCTGTTTTCTTTTGTGTGTGTGTATACAGCTGTGTTATGAAATAATAGAGAGAGTGCTCCTATGAATAATGATTACACATGTGTGATCAATTTATTTCTTTTACTTTTTACATGGTCTCCTTTAACTTTTTCTTATTTTTTCAAAAATCAATTTTGCTTCACAGCTGGCTAGGACAGGGGTCTTGGCTGCTCCCTTCACACAACAAAACCCCAAAAGCACTTCTATTTAAAAGCCACGCTGGGTCATTAGTAAGTCAGACACCGGGAAAATGTAAATGTTCTCTTCCTGGATGACGAAGGACGTGAGTCTACTGGTTTGACTCCATTAAAGAGGAAAATAAATTTTGAAAAGTCCACGCCTAGAAATAATGAGCCACTAAATTAAAAAAAAATAGTATAATATACATATGGCTTTTAGTGCAAATAAAGACAAGAAAGATTCACAAAATATGCAGTGTCCTCATGTGACAGTCCTTCCTCTGGTCTAAACCCCATCTTTGGAAGGGGGTTGTTTGCTTCACCATAGCACAGAGGGAAGCTGGTGCAAGAGGATAGTAATGTTTTCAAAGAGGAAAATGGAGAGGAGAAAATAAAAAAAAGAATGTTATATAGAACAAGGTTCTCAAGGTCTGGGCAGTTCTTACCGAATGTTATTCTTGCTAAATGTTAGAATGTAGGACAGTATTCTTCAGCTGTAGCTGTAAACAGGATGCGTTTGACAGGACCCCAACTAGATAAGTATTGCTAGCTCCAAAGAATAAATCAACCTATAATTCACCAAAGAGCATATTGAAGCCATGGCTAAGCCTCCCTGGGAGGAGACTGGGTCGGGAGAGAGAGCATTGGATATGAATCCTGTCTCCTTTATTTGCAGCAAATAAATAAAACTACCTTGTGACAATAGCATCTTGTTCTTGAATGGAACACCCCAAGCTGGTCAGTAATAGGAAGAAGAAAAAGCAGAAGTAAGAGAAAAAGAAAGGAAAGAATAAGGAGGAACAGAAGAGATATTGAAAAATTCCTCAATATGCTGACTGTAGATGCTTCATGAAACTGTAGTAATTATCTATTTCTTTAGGCAGGTCATCTATATGTTTTCCTTAAAAGAAATTAGCAACAAAAAATGTGAGGGTGGAGGAACTAGTTGGGCTTCCAACTCAGCACCCAGGTATAAACAAGCTGTGCTTTAGTCATAAGAACCTTAATTTGAATAAACCTCTACTGATCACAGTTCTTCCCTAGTCTTTCATTCTGTTGTTTGGATAGATATCCAAAATGATTAGAGCTCCCTTTCGTTGCGGCTACATGGCATTTTGGAATTCCCCCGCCTGCCAAACTCCCCAGAACTTTACTCTCTAAACTCAAGACCTCACACTTTTAGGTCAGGTCTGCTTCTTCTGGCTTGCAATGTGCATTTTTGTTACTACAAACAACTTTTATTGTCCTCCAAACCTTTGTCTTTCAGGTGGAACTTGATTACAGGCTGGGTGAGAATGGAAATATTCCTCTTTGTAGGTATAATTATAAAACGGGAATTTTTATGTATTTTGTGGCATATCTCCAGCTCTGCAAATAAAGCAACGTGATGTTAGCAAGACTGCGGGAGCTCCGGGGCACCTTTTAGGACCCGCTATTGGGGAGGGACACCCGTAGAGAAGAGAAGCTCTCTGGCCCAGATGACGATTGGGCCATGTCTTGAAAATATCTCTAGATCTTGCGCCCAAATATAGTAAGTTGCTGAACTTGTATAACTGACTTGGGCACCAATGTTTTTCCTCATTACTAAGATGTATTTTTAACCATGATGTGCAGTGAGTAACAAATGCAAGTAGCTAAATGGATGCGTTTTTCAATTGTGTGATTTGCAAGCTACTGGTAACAGTGCTGAAGAAAAGTTAAAAACATTGCAAGGTGTGTCTTCAAGACTGTGATACACACGGATCAAAATGAGAAAATAATCAGTTAACTAAGATTTCTTTTGTCCTTATTTCACTCTTGTATTAGTTAACTATTACTGCCCAACACTTAGCAGGCTGTTTAAAACAGCAAACATTTATTATGTCAGTTTCTCTGAGTTAGGACTCTGGGATCCAATAGCCAGAAGCCTCTGGCTCATGGGATTGCATGAGGCTGCTTTTATGAAATGAGACTGGCAGTGAGGCTGTACTCTCATCTGCAGACTCCAATGGGGAGGCTCCAGCTCCAACCCCACTTACCTGGTTGCTGTTGGGCCTCAATTATTTGTGGTCTGTTGGACTAAGGGCCTCTGGCTCCAATTGAATATTAGCTGAAGGCTTCCCTTTTAGCTGCCATGTTTTTAGTTAGCCCTGTGGAGACAATCACTGCCACATGAACCTCTCCACAGAACTAACTAAATACATGGCAGCTAGCTCTCTCCAGAGTGAGTGATGAGAGAGAGAGAGAGAGAGAGAGAGAGAGAGAGAGAGAGAGAATACTCAAGACAGAAGTCACATCTATATATATAAAAGCCAAGCAACTGGAATGACTGGAACAACCAGCTGCCATAACAAGCACTGTGGCTAGCCAACTGGCATGATTTGGGGCAGAGCATGCCAGCCAAACATCCACGAACCCTCCCCCAAGCTGGCCAGCCCCCCAATCACCCCGCTCACCCTGATCAGGGGCAGGACTGGCCAGCCAAAATCCTGCATCCCCTCCTCCTAGTTGTGCACAACTTCGTGCACTGGGCCTCTAGTTATTTATAACTTAACCTCAGAAACAATACTCATTTACTTCTATTCTTTGGAAGTGAGTCACTAAGTCCAGCCCACATTCAGAAGAAATTACACAGAAGCCAGGGATAACTGGAAACGAACTTCGAGGCTACCCACCACTGCCCTTTTTTCTGAATATTGTAATGTGTAATCTATGATGGGGGATGTCTTGCATTAGGGCACTGAGACTCATGTGTTAATAGCTACTGCAAGCAAATTTGAGTTCCTTTGGAAATGTTTTGTATTATGGAACTTGCAAACACATGTTTTCAGACAAGAGTCAATGTATTCCCTATACCTCTTCCTCTTCTTTATCACATTCCTCCAAATACATATCTTCCATTTAAAAACCAATCTTTTAACTGAGGTTAGCATTATCAGGAAGTAAAAAGCAACCCACCAAACAAACAAAAAGCCTGATTGACTTTATTGCAAATAGCTCTATGGCTTTGGTAAAATTACTTAACTGCTTTGAGTCTTAATACTTTCATCTGCTAAAAGAATGGTTTGACCCCAATGATCTCACAGGTCTCTCAAAGCTTTAGAAGTACATGAGATTGTGGTCCCATATGTGCAGACTTGAGATGAAGTAAAATTGTGACAGAAATAAGGACTTCAGAAGTTCAGAGTGGAGGTTAAATGGATGAGTTTTGGGGATTTTATGAAGTACTTGTGTACTTTGTAAAGTGCCTCACACATGTAAGTGTTTATTATTTATTTAGCCTTTATTGTGAATGGGTCGGGATAGAATAATGAAAACAGCCTTACTACTCAGCCAGTCAGTTGGTCTCGGGTGTCACTCTCTTAGATCCATTTTCTCACAAAGAAACATCAGGATCAGGAAGGGAATAAGAGAGAAAAGTGACTTACCTCCTTTCTTTACACTGAACTCTTACTTTAGTTCAAAATATCAAATTCACAGAGTGCTGGGCAGTCAGGAATCCTCTGACTTATCTATCTTGCCCCTAATTTTCATTCACATTTCTCAGGCTGCCTCTCCACAGCAAGAGCTTCTCTCCAATCCCCACTCTTGAAGGTTCTTTCTTCCCTCTACTCTCTTTATGCTGCCTTTTTCCTTTGTAGTCCCTTGCTCTGAGATCTCATTATCCCGTAGGTAGTGACTCCAGTGAGAATCATTGGTCAGTGTCAGCTCCACTGGGTCACACAGCAAATTGCCCAATATTAAGGCTTCTACATATCCTTGAGTATAGATTTTATGCACAGAAAAGACCTTTCAGGGTTTTGAATGGTTTATAAAAAGCAGTATTAGATTTATTAAAATTATATTAAAAATCAATTCATCCTTAAGTTTTTTACTCCATTATATAAATCATATTATTTTATTTATGTCTTGCAAATTTTAGCAATCACTATTAAGGGTTCCTTGAATAATTTGGTCTCATTTTATAATTAATTAAACATCTTTGAATATTTTAAATTTATTTATGAATTCATGTATTCTTACATACGTATTCATTTTCCTAATGACATATCTTCCCACACACTTAACTATTTCCTATAAATATAATCAAACAAGATTTTAAATGTCCCAATAAAATGTTCCAATATTGTTTACAAATTTAGTGTTAGTTAGTCAGTATAGACAATGCTATGCTGTGATAACAAAATAAAACCTGAAGTTGTGATAGTTTGACACTGAAAAAAAGGTCAACCTGAACACCATTAGCAGTAGTCTTTATTTTAAAATTCCAGGCATAAAAGTTCTCAAATGGGATTTCTAACTTGGAAGAGGAGGGCAGAATTTTTTGTAAGTTTACTAAGAGGGGATGTGCTGAAGTTCAGTCAGTTTTAGGAATGGGTGATTTTAATTTGCATTTATCTGATGATTATTGAAATTAAGTGTTTTTTCATATGCCTACATTTGTATTTCTCTTTAGAAAAGTGTCTATTCAGGTTTTTGACATTATTTTTAATTGGATTGTCTGGGATTTTTTGTTGTTGATTTGTATGAGTTCTTTATAAATTTTAGATATTAACCCTTTATCAGATGTATCATTAGGGAATATCTTCTCCCATTTGGTAGGTTAACTTTTAATTGTGTTGATGATTTATTATTATTGATAAAAAAAAAACTCTTTAGTTTGATATAGTCCCATTTGTTTATTTTTTTCTTTTGGTTCCCTGGCCTGAAGAGATATATCAGAAAAATATATTACTAAAAGCAATGTCAGAAAGTTTACTGCCCATGTTTTCTTCTAGGAGTTTTATGGTTTTGAGTTTTATATTTAAGTCTTTAGTTCATTTTGAGTTTATTCTTGTATATGGTGTAAGAAGGTGGAATAGTTCCATTTTTTGTATGTATTGGTCCAATTTCCCCAACACCATTTATTGAATAAACTGTTTTTACCCCATTGTATATTATTGCCTCCTTCAATAATAGATTAATTGACCATATATATGTGGGTTTATTTCTGGGCTTTCTATTCTATTCCATTGATTTGTGTTCTGTTTCTATTCCATTACCATGTTGGTTTTGTGTTTGTTTTTTTTACTTTATATTTAGTGTTGACACTATTACAGATGTCCCCATAGCCCCTCCCTTGCCCACCTCCATCCAGGCCCCATATTCCCTTCCCTCTGGCCATCAACACACTGTTGTCTGTGTCTATGGGTTGTGCATAATGTTATTTTGCTAGTCCCTTTACTTTCATCCAGTCCTCCCCTCACCCCGCCTCTAACAGTTGTCAGTCTGTTTCCACGTATCCTTATCTCTATTTCTATTTAGTTTGTCAGTTTATGTTATTCATTAGATTCTACATACAAGTGAGATCATGTGGTATGCCTTCTCTGACTGGCTTATTTCACTTAGCATAATAATCTCCAGGTCCACACATGCTCTCACAAAAGGTAAAATTTCATTCTTTTTTTACAGCCATGTTGCATGCCATTGTGTAAATGTACCAGAGCTTTTTATCCATGCTGTTTTGATTACTATAGCCTTATAGTATAGTTTGATGTCAAGTAGTGTAATACCTCCAACTTTGTTCCTCTTTCTCAAGATTGTTCTGACTATTCAGCATAAACATCTGAATTATTTGTTCTAGTTCTGTGAAAAACACAATTGGTATTTTGATAAGAATTGTGTTGAAACTATAGATTGCTTTGGGTAGTATAAACATTTTAATGATGTTAATTTTTCCTATCCATGAACACAGTATGTTTCCATTTATTTGTATCTTCTTCATATCTTATCATTTCTTTCTTCCAAATGCATTTTAAGTTTCCGAGTAGAGATCGATGACCTTCTTGGTTAAATTTATTTCTAGGTATTCAATTTTAAGTATGATATTTTTTTAGTTCTCTTTTTGATAGTTCATTGGTGGTATATTGTAGAAAAGTTTTTCACTCAAAACTAAGATTCACTAAAGATGAGAGATTAATAGGAAATGAATAATAGCTTATATTCCTTTACTTAAATAGCACTGCATTATCACATCAATATTTCCACATAGAGAGCTTGGGGTGCAGAAAGAGAAACTTTAATGGTGCAGAGAAGCGGGGGGGGGGCGGGGGGGGGAAGAGGAGAAATGAAAGACAAAAGAAAAGCTTGGAGGAAAATCACTTTCTTCACAGTCCAGTTCCCAATTTTGTCCTCTTCTGGCAATAATCGGGCACCGGAGGAGAGGAGAACACACAAAAAGGGGGAAGAAGTAGAAAATAAAAGAGAAGGGAAGGGAAGGAAAGGGAAGGGAAGGGAAGGGAAGGGAAGGGAAGGGAAGGGAAGGGAAGGGAAGGGAAGGGAAGGGAAGAGGAAGGGAATGGAAGGGAAGGGAAGAGGAAGGGTAGGGAAGAGGAAGGGTAGGGAAGAGGAAGGAGGAAGGAGGAAGGAGGAAGGAGGAAGGGGAAGGGGAGGGGAGGGGGAGGGAAGGAGAGGGAAAGGAGGAGGGGGAGGGGAAAAGAGGGGAGATAGAAGGGAGAGGAGAGGAGAGGAGAGGAGAGGGGAAGGGAGGGGAGGGGAGAGGGGAGGGGAGAGGAGGAAGGTGGGGAGGGGAGGGGAGAGGAGGAGAGGGGAGGCGATGGGAGGAGAGGGGAGGAGAGGGGAGGGGAGGAGAGGAGATAGGAGAAATCCGGAAGGTATAAAGAAGAAATGTAGAAAGCATTAGAAAGAATGCTGGACTCAAAGTTAAATTTAGTAAATTTTACAAACAAGTGCTGTTGTGTGCCTGGCCCTGTGCTGGGAGCTAGGAATAGAGAGACAAAGGAGACTTGTCACTATTATTGAGACACTCACAGAAAGGAATCAAGATTGAGAATAAATCAAATGAAGGCCAAGAAAATTTGGCATTGCTTTGATTATTAGGAGGTGAAAAAGGGTCAAGTGCTTCTTCTCAAGATTTCTTAAATTTACTATGTAGTGGGGAGACTGGGAGCGGGGGTTGTAATATTGCATCTCAGCAAGTTTCATTCTCCTATCCAAACAGATGTTGTTTGGCTAGAGCAGCCCAGCATAAAACAAGACTACTGGATTTGGTATAAAATGGGCCAATTAACCTATGCAGATTCAGTCAAGTAAAAGTAACAAGACTGCATTACTGTTGAATGCTATCCTAAGAGGGACAGTGTCAGCCAAATTGCTCATTACCTGTGTCCTGTTCTTGATCATATTCTATAGAGCTACCTGGCTACACTCCTGCTCCCTAATTCCCTGTTCTTTCAGTTGGCATGGGGCCTTGCTGGGTGGTGCCTGGCTCTTAACGGACTTCAAACATGAAATTCTCAAGATGAACCTGATACTATGGCTCAAAGAGTGTCTACCTTGGGCCTGGAATAACGAGACTAAATGGTCTCTTTCTTCCTCCTCCCACATCACTTACCAAACTTTGGAAGAAATCTCTTTTTCCCTTTTTATCTCTCCCCTCTCCTTCTTTTCTCTTTCCTTTACCTTTGATCAGCACCTGCTGTTGATGTTGATGGCAGTCTCAGGAGTTTTGCTCTTTAGGCCTAGGACAGTGGTTCTCTAACAGTTCATAAGAAATTTCTGGAAAGCTAGTTTAAAAACTCAGGCACGTAGGCCCCACCACTTATTCTAATTAAATAAGTTTGGAATATGGTCTTAAAATCAACATGTTCAACACCCACCCTTCCCATATGTTTCTGACACAGGTGGAGGATAGGCAAACTCTGGAAACACCCGGAGGACCACTGGCAATGCCCAGTCAGTTCAAAAGACACCTGGATGGAGACCTGACACTAGCATCCTGGTTTTCCTCTGACCTTTCTGACCCCTCTGCTTTGGCTCCTCTTCTTGTACCCACCATTCGATGTTGATGATCCCCAGGGTTCTATTCTCAATCCATTCCTTTTATTCTCTTCCTGATTACTCTCCTCCAGTCTTGTGAGTGGAAGCACCTCTACTATATGGATGTCACCCAAGTATTCAGCTTAATATGCTCAAAACTTAATCCATGGGTTTTGATTTTGGGAAAGATGGCTAAGCACACTCCATCTACCCTGTCTCTCTCACTGAATGCAGCTCTAAAATCTGGATGAGATATTTGAGAACTCTGAAAAGTAGCAGATGAACTGGGAAAGAAAGTGAGAATTCAAAGTACTTTGTGCCCGCCTGCCTGGACACAAGACAACCTGAAACCAAAAAGCGGGACACCCCTTAGCCCTCGGTTGAAGAGTAGGTAAGGGAGCTCCTGAGACAAAATCTCACATTGTTTTTCTTCTTGTTGTTCCCTTGACACCCAGCCTGAAACAATCCCTGCTGAGTGGGGGCAGTGAGAACTGAGGCAGCGGGGCAAACACTTTCTACCCTTTTATGACTTGTTTTTGTTTCCTAATGGTGGTGTATTGAAGGACAGGTGTTAAATTTGACAAAATGCTATATATTTTTTATATTTCCTTAAATATTTACCACTATTAGTGTGTTTTTGTTTTGTTTTGTTTTGTTTTTCTCCCTTTTGCTCTGAATTTCCATCTGCTATTAATTTTCCTCAGCCTAAAGAGCACCTTTGAAAATTTCTGCTGGCAATAAATTCTTTCAGCTTTTGAATATCTGAAAAACATTTTTATTTCACTTGCATTTTAAGGATACTTTTTTCTGTGAGTAGAATTTTGTGCTATCAGTGTTTTCTTTTCATCACTCTAAAGATGTAGGTCCATGTCTTCTAGCCCTAGTTTTTTCTTCTGTGAAGTAGCTATAATTTGTGTAATTATTTTCTCTTATATAATGTCTGGTTTCTTTGAATCTTAAGATTTTCTCTTATTCTTTGATTTTCAGCAGTTTGACTATGATGTGGTCAGACATGCTTTTTTTTTTATCCTGCTCAGAGTTTGCTGAGCTTCATGGATGTCTGGGTTGCTGTTTCAAACCAAATGTAAAATATTTTCTACTACTATAGTTGCAATTTTTCCTGCCCCATTTTCTCTCTCTTCTTCTTCTTACATGTGTCTTAGACTTCTCTAGACAGTCCCCTAACTCAGTGAAGCTCTGATTTAAAAACAAAAAAACAAACAAAACAAAAAAACCTTTTTGCCATTTCTTTCAGCTTAGATAATTTTTATTGACCTGTCTTTATGATCACTACTCCTTTATCTTACATTTAATATACTGCCTTTTCCTAGGGGATATATCATTCACAGAAAGTCCTGCTCTATAGGGATGTCTCTTGCACGGCAGCTCTTCCACTATTGGTACAGCTTGCTCTCATAGCTGATTTCCCTGTCCAGGAATTGAACCTGCAACCTTTGGTGTTCAGGATGATGCTCCAACCAACTGAACCCTAAGCCAGAACCCTAAGTCCTCTTAAAAAAAATTTTTTTTAACATTTACCAAGGATATGCTCTTATTGATTTTAGAGAGGAAGGGAGGGAGGGAGGGAGAGAGAAACATTAATGTGAGAGAGCCACATCTATCTATCTGTTGCTTCCTGTGTGTGTCCTGATAGGGGATCAAACTTGAACCTACAACCTCGGTGTGTGCCCTGACTGGAAACGAACCCACAACCTTCTGGTGTAAAGGACGATGTTCCAAACAACTGAGCCACATCACCCAGGGTCCCAAGTCCTATTTTCAAAGCATACCATTTCCAAATTTGTCTTTCTTTAAGCACTAGTTTGATGGAATATCCTTAAGTATTCAATAGTTTCTGTAGGGTTATAAGTCAGTTGCAACCTGGATTCACTCTAGCTAACTTAGGTAGCAAAAGAGTTATTGCTACTATGCTCTGGAAGACCAGACTTATAGGTTATTCAGCCAGAAACAATCCAGCCAGGGCCAATACAGGCATTAAACAATGTCCAACTACACTGGCACTTTGCCAGCAGAAACACCACTGCTAAGGCAATCACCTGCCACTTGGCAACTATGACACTTGAGAATGGACACCAGGCAATTCATAGATTCCTCAGGAAAGGAGTGCTCGCCTTCTCAGAATAACCACCCTGCAACACTGTGCTTGTCAAGAGCTTCAATTTTCCCCTAATGTTCTGACTTCCTCTACAAGATATCCCCTGGGCACACATCTGATGGGTCACATCTAGGCCATGTGCCTGCATCTAACCTCCAAGGGAGTCCTGGGAAATGTAATTTTTTGGAAAATGAAGGCATGCACAGTATAAGAGGGTTTAGAGCGAAAAATGAGTGAGCCAACCCACAGTATCTGCCCCCTGATCAAATCAGTTTAAACTAAAACAGCAGTTGTATCTGAAGGTCGTTTTAGAGATTTTAAAAAGGTTAATATTATTCTGACTTTCCAAAGAGGATTTTTTTTAAATTGTATTACCATGAAACACATTTTCCTAAACTTCCAGAACTAGTGTGTGAAAGTGAAACATCAATTGTTGTTTCAATTTGCAGATTGCTGCTTTATGCTATTAATACGTCAACTGTGAGTTTGTCTGTTAATGGCAACAAACCTCTTGCTGCAAATTCCTGAGGCCTTGATAGATTTTTATGGATAGCTAGCAGAAAGACTAGGTGGTCAGGGTTTTCAAGATGGTAGACGAGTATAGAGCCATGGTGATACCCTAAGAAGTTCTGGGCCACCAGGACATTCTGAACCAGTTTGTGTGTCCTGTGGCACCATTCCTACAAAGTGGTTCCTGCATACCACAGATTATAGTTCTATGTGCATTAGTGAGCAGAGCCCACCAGATGTATCTCATCGGGGACTTTTAATTTAATTTCTGGATTTAACAGCATTCCTGTGAAAGGTCATTTTCTTTTCTAGTAATGTCTCACTTGTTGAGAGCAAGCATCCGTTTTCAGATTACTAAAAAGAGCATTTAATAGTAATTTGCAACACATTATCATGTGGGAATCAGATTACAGCTAAGGAGTCTCTCATAAAACAAGCTTTGACATTTAGTACATTGCTGAAGAAATATTATATATATGTTCTTTGCCGCTGTAAAGATGATGCTCTGTGTGCTTGCAGTGGAGGGGAAGCACACCATCTTGAAGCTTTATGGTTGTTGAAATGAAGTAAACTCAGTCCAGAAAGTAGAATTAGCATTTGTTCTTGCCCAAAAGGATTCCTGCAGTTGTGCAGATATTTTGAAGATAAGAAACAGGAGGCTTGTAGAGAGCCATCTGGGAAGGCACATGGGCATTCTTTTAATTCTTATCAGCTGAGCCCGAGGGCACTGGCAGAATCCTGTTATCAGTACTGATTTCTTATCTTTATCCATGTGCTTGGAATGAGGAACAAATAGGACCTTGATTTATCCAGATCTTGATATGCTAAATCTTGTACCAAAAATAAGGAATTTACCCAGATCTTGATGAATAGGATCTGGGCACACCCGAAACTCCTTTTGACCTTAAATTCCCCTTTGGAAACCAATAAATATGCTGTGTTGTTCCTGGTGAGTGTGACTGTCTCTTCATCAGAGAGATAGTGCCCACCTAGCGCCCAGCCTTATGAATCTACTTCTGCCTCTTGTCTCTTTCTTTCTCTAATTTCTTAATCCCCAGCAGCTCCACTCAGGAACCTGGATTGCAAGAGGGAGATTCTCGGGTGATGTACCCCAGAATTCGGCTTTTTCCTCTCTGGTTACAGGTGCATTACCCGAGAACTGCAGCTGCCAAGTCAACACAGCTCAGCAGCTCCTGCATTGAGCATCTGCCCCCTGGTGGTCAATGTGCATCATAGCTACCAGTTGGATGTTCAGACAATGACTTAGGCTTTTATATATATAGATATGCTGCCTACATAAGAAACCTGCCTCAGATTGATAAAGTGCACAGACTGAGAGTAAAGGGATGACAAAAGATGTTTCATGCAAATGGAATAATAATAAAAATCTGAGCTAGCAATACTTATTTCAGATAAAGTAGACTTTAAAACAAAGATTGTAACAAAAACAAAGAATGATATTACATAAGGGTAAAGGAATCTGACATTTACACCAGAAACAGATACTTTGTAGGTGCCTGCAGTCCCAGACCCATCTCCAGCAGCTGCACCCAAGTGAACATGTATGGAGGCATGTTGTGGCTGCTCTTGCCAATTTAAGGACTACAAACCTACCACTTGCTGTATTGCAAAAGTTGCCACTCCCTGTTGTAAAGTCTCCTTGCAGAGCTATAAGCTCCAGTTTCAGATTAGAAACTCACTACCATGTTTTGCCCTAGCACATGGGTTTTTGTTCAGTTTGGAAGCAGAGAATTTCCAAACGTGTTCTAGATCTGCCTGAACTCTACGATGTTGATCAAACACTACTCAGTGCTTTGGAAGCACTTCTGCTTTTTGGCTTATTGAGGTGTTTGTGTTGAGTAAAAATATATTTCTGGTCCAATCATGAGTTCATTTCAAGACATCTTAAAAAGGATTTTCCTAGATGCTTAGTTTAGAATATTGGTCTTTAGAGACCAGATGCTTTCATAGCCCCCCAGGAGGCCTGTAAGCCTTGATGGGAAAATGCAGCTAGGCATCTCACAGGAAAATCAAACATACTGAAATTCTATTTGCATATTTGCCTTAATTTAGGCTGGTTATTGATTCTCCTGGGGTGCTCACTTCACACCTTCACTTAGCTTCCTTAGCCTGTTCTCCTCTCAAAGGAAGAGGAGCAGTGGGAATTTTCAAGCACATTTCTTCAATAAAAACTTATGTATCCCAACTAAGTAATGGACATATCCTTCCACAGAGCATATCACACTTAGGATAAGTGTTCAAGCACCTTTTCCAATAGGCACTAATGGCAGCTAGTCCCGGAGACACAGGTACATTAGCTTGCCATTGAATTTGAGAGCCTGGACCCTTATCCATGATCTACCTCTTCTCCCTAGTCGGTGACCTCAGATAAGCCACTTGAATTGCCTGGGCCTCCTTTTTATGATCTGTAATATGGGATCAATCAGTTTTTCAACCTCTTTCCCTGGGTCCTTGCCATATAATCCCTTCCCTGGATCTGTGTACACAGTCAAGGGATTTATGGAAGTAAATGATTACCTGTCCTACAGTCTGGCAAACTGTTCCTTCCTATAAAATGTCAGTTTTCATATATGCAAATTAGTACTTCCTATGTAGGACAGTCAGGTACTCCTTGTTTAACACAATTGTGTTTCTACTTGTGGTAGTTAGAGGGGAAAGAACTGCCCCTCAGTTCACATCATGTATTCTGAAAGTGCCATGATCTCATGTCACTAGCACACCATTTGGCCCACTTCAGCCAAAGTTTGCAAGGGGTAATCTACCACATTTCTTCCCACTAACCCAAGTTGAAGAGAACTCACTCAGATGTGATATAAAATCTTTTGGAGAAAAGATTTTGGGTTGGAGCAAGTGATACACAAAGATAGATATACCAGCAATTAGAAATGAGGTGAGACACTCATAACATTTAAATCATTTAACATCTTGAGGTATTTTACTTTAACTTAGAAGATGTGAAAGTTAATAATAAGAGCAGCTAGTATTATATGTGTGGCCACAACTACCCCAGTCCCTTTATCTTATACTTTTACCACCTAAAGGCAGAGTCGCCATTAAAACAAAAATAGAACATACAACCAGCTGAAATAGTAACCACCAATTATAATTGTTTGTAAATAGTCAACATAAAGGACTATCATTAAGATGAGAATTAGGTGTGGAAACCAAAGATAGTTACCAGGTGATGGAGATTTGGCAGAAGGGAATCTTCATATAACATCATATTGCATGTTCAGCTTTACAAATATGAATTTCATGGGCCTAAGGTTCTAGAAGAAACCTGACTCTTGGGTTCACTAAGCCCTAACCCCATCATGAAGAAGCCTGATTTTCCCCTCTTCTGACTCTTCCCTTTTCTGGTGACAAGTACAGTTGTTTTATCATATGGCATAGATGACTATAAGACCCCAAAGCAAGGACAGGGAAAATTATACAAATGCCTAAAAGTCTACTTGATTGATTATTTTTATAGCCTAACACAAGAGCTTATTTTTAAGCTTATATTGTGTAACGTTAATGCTATTTACATGAACTAGATTAATGCAGAATCTGACTCATATTAGCAGCTCAGTAAATATTCATTAAATAAAATGAATAACCTCTGGATTCAGTTGGAAAAATTGAGAAAAGTAAAAAAAAAAAAAAAAAAAAAAAAAAGGGGGGAAAAGTCTTCAACAAAAACATGGTGAGTGAACAGGGAGACTTTTCTAGAATTAGTCTACCAGGGTTGAATCTCAGCTCTATTGCTGGTATCTCTGATTTTGGACAAGTGCCATCATTTTTCTTTGTCTCAGTTTATTCATACGTAAGAGGGGGTAATAATTTTTAAAAATTATAAAATCAGTTCTTTTTAACTCAATAATAAAATAACTAATAAAATGTTATGATTGGTTTAAAGAACATCTGAGAAACTAGGATATTTATAAATAGTTTGATAAGGAAATATTAGGATAAGATTGTTGGGTTAGATATAATCTGGGTAATGTTTAACATTCCATAAATCATTAAGGTTTCACTCATGAGAAATTATTTATAAATCTGATTCAAAGTTTTCAAGTTAACAAGTGACTTCCTTAAGTCTAAAAACTTTGATCAAGATTTTAAGCAATGAGGTCAACCAAGAACATTCCTCAAGAAAATACCTGGATGACCTTTGCCCTCTAACACTGAAGGATGTGTTTTCCACCATTTTGCCTTCATTCTAGCTGTTGTATAATTTTTTTTTTTTCTGTCAGCACCTACCTTACTGGGTCATTGTGAGGATAAAATAAGTTAATGTATGTGAAGCCCCAAAAACAGTGCTTGGCATTTACTTAGTAAATGCTATTAAAGTTATTCTGATGATTAGTTTGTCCAGTTAAGTCAGGTCCATTTAATGTCTTGGAAGGGATTTAGAGCAAACATCAGAAATGTGTTTATTTGCAGCATTCTCTTATTCTTTATTCAGAAGAAACTTCCCACTGATAAATCAATAGAAGTGAATAACATCATCTGTTGCAATTGCCAATATTAAAATTAGCATTTTGGGGTGAGAGGGCAGGTTAGAGCGGGCAGAGAGACTCAAAGTGCCGAGTCCCTCACCTGCTGCATCCAGTCAGCCATCAAATCCCTTGAGAAATCTTAAGCCCTGTCCTTCTAAACATCTGCTCTGCTGTCTCCTGCCTGGGGTGTTGAAGCAGATTCCTCACTGGGCTCCCTGACTCCCACTGACTCTCCAATGGCCCCTTCATCATCCACATGCCACTAGAGCCCACTGCCTGTAACACATCCAACCATGTCATTCCTTTGTCTCTTAACTTTCAGCAGTGACCTGTTCCTAGGTAATTCCTTACCCTCTATGTTCAGGAAGCCACTTCTATCCCATATCCCCCAAATCACTCTGTGGCCTCACCCCCCTTGGATCACCTGCCGCCCCCAGGCACATGCCTCTGCTTATACCCTCTGCCTTTTTCACCTCCTCACAAAGCGTGCTCACCCTTCAAAAACTTATTCCAAAGCAACCTCTGCTGTGAAACTTTCCCTAAGCCAGAGGCCCAGTGTTCCCCTGTTCTCTACCCTCACAGCTCTCTTTATAGCACTAGCAGGAGTTCCCTACCATGCTGCCCTTAGAGAAACTGATAGGGGCTCTGCCTCTGTTAGTAAACTGTGAGTTTCACTTCATCTTGTGTTTCCCATCTCTGGCCCAGGGCACACATAGTCTCCAGCAATAAATATTCACTTACTGAGTGGCCCAGCCTTGCTCCAAATTTTTCCTGGGATGTAGCCTGGCTGAATTCTTAGAAACTTATTCTCTCATCTCTCACGGTACATGACTAGACTACATTCCTCATCCGCCCCTTGGACTATGGGTGGTAATATGTGTACCAATATGCCCCATCCCCAGTCCCTCTCTGTGCATGAGAAAACATTGTAAAATAATACCAAAGTAGTGAAATAAAAAATGATAGAGGCAAGAAAAGCACTTCTTAGCACATAATAGTAAGAATTTCACTTTCAAGTACATTCTTTTAATGTTATTTAGGCTTTACCATCAATTTGCTTCCCACCTCTTCAGCTCCAAAATATCACTTAAAAAACAGAACGAACACCCTATTGTATGTTTCCTGAGTGAAAAACAGAACAGAACTATATCACTTTTCAAGGGGCCACGAAGTGAAAATATTATAAGGAAAGAAATATTTCCTAGAGGAAATTAGAGTCAAGAGCGCTGGCCTGGGAAACAATTCATGAGAAAGTGCCCCGTACAGAGATGATAAGAAATACTGGGTTTATACTTGTAATAGTACTACAAACTTATCCCTAGTGCGAGTGATATGAGGAAGGGTGATCTGCTCCCTGTTTGTAGGATCCTCACCATTAGTGGAAGCCCAGTGAAGAACCTGCGAAAGCAAATGTCCCACATGCTGGGGCAGCCTCCCCCTAACACTCCTTGGGACCTTGGATGCAGCCACTCCACCAACTGTGCCTTCTTGTCAACCATAAACAAAGAGGGAGGTGGGGCTGGTTATATTGAAAAACAGAGAGGCTACTAAGAAATCTGCCACAGAGTGAGGTTTATTTCCCCTTCGTACATCTGTAAATACAGTACATGGTTTTAATTTTGGAAAACATACAGCTGGAGTGTCATTGTATTGCCAAACAGACGGAGTCTAGTCACAACATGACAACAGCATTCAATACTGAGAGAAGTATGACGAAGGGGAAAATGTTTGAAATAGATAGAAGTCTTAACTAATTGAGACTTAAATATCTGTCTTTTGCAAATTTCAGGAAACCATATGACCATGTGAACACATTTTCTCCTTCCTGGACATTGGAAGTTGTAGAGTTTGGTTAGACAAAAGTTCCATTAAGAGTCAATAGCATATTATTTTTTCAACGCGCGTAATTTAATGTCAACAATAGTCTTATGAAATTCTCACCTATCTTTGCCTTAACATTGGAGGAAGAGAGAGGTATCTTAGTTACAAACCTTGCCCCACAGCTCCCCACTGGGGGTTCTCAGTTATGCATGGGGGAGAAGGTGTAGTCAGACCCAGTGCTTGCCTTGCACTGCCCATGTTGGAACTGTGAATAAGATGTCACCTCCTTTAGAGATGATGTCACCAAGAGATGAGGGTTCTTTGAGATGGCTGAGCTGGACTAGCAACAGTTTCTCTTTACTTCCTGAGAGATGGCTGATTTATCACAAACTACTTTATAATTGTACCCTTTAGAGTCTCAGTTGCATGATTGGATCCTAATCATGTGACACACAAGCATGTCAAAGACTAGAAGAGAATATGGGTAAGTTAAAGCATCTGTATTGAAAGGTGGAATTATGAGATTTAAATATTTTTCTTCTAATGTTCATATAAAATAGATAAAATTAATAAAGTATATAAAATTTTAAAAATTGTAAGTAAAAGGAGTGAGAGATTTGAATGGACTGAGATAGAAGAAAGGACCATGACTTAGACACTCACAGACAGGCAGATAGTAAAATATACCAACTATTAGAAAAGGCAAATTTGGTGTTAGTGCACTTCTGCCTTCTTTCTCTTGACAGTTTCTTCGTTTTATTGCTCAACCCTCTTCCAAGAAAAGAACTTAACTAAAATTTGTGAATGGTGCTTACATATTCATGTTTATGTCATTCTGTTGTCTATAAGGTGTTCAATAACCAAATACATTCTTTGTATCAGCTCAAATGTCACCTCCCTAGAAAAGCTCCTTAAACAACCAATTTAAGCTAGCCCCCTCTCTCTACACATTCTCCTCACATTGCTTAGCTTTTAACTACTCATAAGTGTTTGAAACAATCTGTTTTATTTATTTGTTTACTTGTTTATTATTTATACAATTCTGCATACCTATCTTTACTGCTGTATCCCAGCTCCTTAAGCCACTCAGCACAGCAGAGAAGACCAATAAGTATGTGTTGAATTAATGAGTCACACACCATAGCCCTTGTCCTAAGAGGTTGGGTGTTTTTGAAAGTTGCATAGGAAGGACACTGTTTAACATGATGTGATGGATAATAATGATGGAATTACAAGCATTGTGACATTAGAGTCTTATAACATCTCTAGAAGGTGATAGAGCATGAATTATGTTCTCCACCTTACAAATGAGGAAGCTAAAGGGTGACTTACCTAAATTTACACAGTTGAATTGGAGGCAAATTGGGTTTAGACACCTATTCCTATATTCTATCTACCATGTCAGCCTGTGAGAATCACTACCACTGGCATCTGGTTTAGTTCTTTTTATATGAGGATTATAGTGTTAACTAGTTACTAGTTAGAATTGTACTTTGATTACAGGAATTTATTATAATGGTAGATTTGTGCAAAAAAGAAAGAAAGAAAGAAAGAAAGAAAGAAAGAAAGAAAGAAAGAAAGAAAGAAAAGAAAAAGTAGATGTTCTTTGCATATTCTCATTCAACCTCACAACAGCCTTTGTGTAGGTTTATTTAGTAGTTACATTTAACTACAACTCTAATTGATAACTTTCTGCAGGTAAGTCACAGTAAAAGTCAAAGATTTAGAAACCAGATGTATCTCCTCCTCAAATGACTCACAAGCAAACCCCTTTGACAGTAAAGACCCACATTTTTAAGCTGACTTGTTGGGTTAAAAATTGATAGTAATTATTTGGTTATCAAACACAATACAATTTATTTTATAAAAACTTGGCTGACATATCATCTTCATCGAATTAAGAATTAAGTATTTTATCACCTATGGGTCTAGCTTCAAAAACCATACAAAATGGCCCCAACTTGTGAAGTCCCTGGCTTGCTTTGTGAATTACCATTGTTAACCAAAAGTTGGAGATATGCTACCTCATATTAACTACAGGAAATCCAGACATGCTTTTGTGGAGAAGAAGGCTGTCCTGAGAAAACCAACTTCTGACCAATGGGTTATATATATTTTTAAACCAAACAAACTCTCTTGGACTCCAGGGATCTTCTCTCATGAGTCCCTCGCTGTCATACTATGGGAAACTGAGAAGAAAGAGGCAAATTCACCTCGAACTCATGTCCATGCCACCATAGTCCCCCACTGCAGTCCAGTACCTTACCTATGCTCTCAGTCAACAATGCAGCTTCATAGGAAATGAAGAGTGCCCCCTCACTTTTGTTCTCCTTGTTTCAGCTGAATTCTAGTTCTTGAAAGAGAGTAATGGAGAGGAGGGCTGGAACTACTTGAGAAGAAATAAATAACATTTATCCTGCTTATTTTTGTTTTTCCAGATACTCTTTTTTATTATTATTATTTTCTAAAGATTTACATATGTCTCCTTTTTCCCCGATTGACCCTCCTCCTCCCCCCTGCCCCAGCCATCCCACCCTGGGCAAGCCCCCACCAACCCAGTATCTGTGTCCACTGGTTATGCTAATATGCACTCATACAAGTCCTTTGATTGCTCTCTAACCCCTCCCCACCTCCCCTGCCATTTGGCTCTGGATCTATTTTTGTTCATCAAATTAGGTTGATCATTATATCCCACATATGAGTGAGATCATGTGATATTTATCTTTCTCCGACTGGCTTATTTCACTTAGCACAATGCTCTCCAATTCCATCCATGCTGTTGCAAATGGTAAAAGTTCCTTCTTTTTTATAGCGGCATAGTATTCCATTGTGTAGATGTACCAAAGTTTTTTAATTCACTCATCTGCTGATGGGCACTTAGATTATTTCCAAATCTTAGCTATTGTAAATTGTGCTGCTATGAACATTGGTGTTTCTGGATTCTGGTTTCTTGGGATATAATCCTAGAAGTGGGATTACCGGGTCAGATCTCCTATGTCCAGTCCTTGTTCTTCCACCATCCTCTGGTTGAATGATGAGTCTGTAAAGACTTAGAGTAGGGTAGAGCCACCTGATGAAAGGGAAATGTATCCCTGAGAGACTACATGGAGCAAAACTCCAACTCCCTTTTCTAACCTGCATTAAATTATGTTGTAAGCAAGAAGTAAAATATATTATATTAAGCCACTATAAATTTGGGGTGGGTTTTAAGGCAGTTAACCCTTCCTGGCTAATACTTTGAACAAAATGTGTTATAGACAAGCAGAAAGAATATTCTGCAATTGAAGACAGGAATACATTACAGGTTTTGAAACAGACCCAGTACATGATCAAGTTTGAGAGGATATAAGATCAGAACTTGGAGCACATTGGATGGAGCTGGTTGTTCTGGAACAAGCAGGAAGGCATATGGGTCCAGAGAGTAGGTCTAGAACCTGGATTCAGCCCAAGGGAAGCAATTATCATTAAAAAGGGTAAAGGGACTCCTTCTCCTGGAAACCAGGACTCCATGCTGAGAATCCTAGTCTGGAGCCCAGGACAGGAAGCTGGGGGAGTGGGGTGTGAGGGAGGAAACTCTGCCAAAGTGAATCTTGAGAGAAATCTAATCTTTTTCTGAAAAATGCTAATATAATAAGAATTCCAGACACAGAGGCTTTATATCATGTTTTTAAGGCTGTAATCATAGAGCAACACTCAAATAAGTGGGTTGTTTGTTTGTTTGTTTTTTGCAAGTTTTTACATTTTCATAAAATATTCAGGAAGATTTTTGAAGTAGGAATGGGAAATTGAAAAAGATGGGTGTTAGTTTCTTCTTTGTACTATTTTAAAAAGATTTTTTTGTCTTAAGTTTACTCTCAGGGCAGGAAAATATATAAAAAGATCTTTAGACATTTAAGGCAAATGGGCATAGATGCAGATTTCACTTTTCTTTGGAAAATGCTGAGGATATTAATGTCACATATTTACCTCTCTTTTTATACTTTTGGTTATTTATTTTAACTTATAAATTAAGTCCCTTTTAGCTAGTTAGACATAAACTAAAACCCAGGCAATTTGCTATGTAGTATAATTTCAGGGCAGCATGAAGCAGGCAAAGGATCCAGTGCAATGTCCAAGTTCTCACTGGGCACCCCACCTAAACAAAAACTCCCCTCTGTCTAAGCACTCCTCACTTCTCCAATTGCTCTCTTTCATTCACGCTAGGAAAGTTTTATCTTTCTCCTAGAAGTTGGAATCTTTGCTTCTAAATTTCCATGCTTCTTTCTGGGCTCCCCTTTCTCTGCTTTTGATTAACACATCCTTTCCCTGAGTCAGTAAACCACAAACAGTCATTGAGCTTTGCCTGGCTGGGGGCAGAGCAGCAAACAGGTCAAGATGTCACAGCATTATTCTGCTACACTCACATGCATAAGTGCACATAATCCAGCCTCCAAATCACTCAGAGACAACTATGGCCTGGATTCTCTAAATGCCCCTCTTCATTAATGCACAAAGCGCATCAGTGCACTCCGCCTTGTCCCTTTCTCAATTCTAATATTTGGTTTCACTGCTTTGTGTTATTTGCTGATGCTGTGTTTTACTCCACTTTTGTCCATGTCCCAGCTTAGCCCAGCAGATTGGTCAAATTAGTTACTATCAGAGTGATTTTATTGAGTACAGAGGATTCTTTCTCTCTGCAGTTGTAAAAAGTTCTGACTAATGGGTCTTTTTTTATTCTTTATTTTATTTCTTTCCATCACCATGTATCCTCACTATACCCTCTTCCACCTCCACCCATCCACTCACACCCTTCCCCTCTTCTGCAACCACCATACTGCTGTCCATGTCCATGAGTTCTTTCTCTTTTTTTTCCTTTTTTTTCAATCCCTCCACACCCCCAGCCACCTTTCCCTTGACAGCTGTCAGCCATATGAATATGTCTCTATTTTGCATGTTTGTTCATTCTACATATGAGTGAAATCATATCGTACTTGTCTTTTTCTTACTGGTTTATTGTACTTAGCATGATGTTCTCTAGGTCCATTCATGCTGTCCCAAAGTGTAAATTTTCCTTCTTTTTTACAGCTGTGTAATATTCTGTCTTGTAAAGGTACCACAACTTTTTTATCCACTCATCAATTGATGGATACTTGTACTGCTTTGAAGTTTAGATTCTTAACAACTACATTTCTGTAACACCAGCTAGTTCCATTTCTAGTTTACACTACACATATCTAGGCAAATGCAGAAACTTAAGAAAACCTGGGTCTCCTCTAAAATAGACTCTATTATATGACTATAAAATGTCTTATCCTCTCTGCACTATTGTGGGTGGCAGTGATAGTATAGGTCCCTTTGATCTGGGGACAGCAATTGAAACTTTTTCTGCTTAGAAACTATCTAGAAAGCCATCTCCTCTTTCCTCCACTTATTTGGAGATGCTTACTTTGATTACTGACTATATTGTGTTGTCTTCATTCTCCCAATGGCAACAATAGGTGTGTGTGTGTGTGTGTGTGTGTGTGTGTGTGTATGTGTGTTAATCACCTCTCTCCTGCATTACTGAAGTTTAGCTATTTAACTATTTAATGTGCACACATATGTGCGTATACACTATCAAAATGTATGCAATAGTCCAGGGGAGTAATTGGGGGTGGAAAAAAAGAATGATTAATTTTGCCTGAGGAAAAAGGATCAGCAAGAGATTTTAAAGGCTTTGTGCAGAAGGTGACATTTGAACTAGGTTTGAAGAATAAATAGAATTGCACCATTGGGAAAAGACATCTACCTTGGGGATAGCAGATATCACAAGGAAAGGAGGTGACAATCAGAAAGTAGAATGAGCAAAAGCAAAGGAGTGTGGTATTAAAAGAACCGAGGCAATATCTGATAACTGAAGTACATGGTACTTCTATCAACAGAGAAATATCTATGGCCATTGTTCAGACCTGTTTGAATGAGTGGAAAAATCTGAAAACCTTAAAAAAAAACACAAAAATCTAAATCAAATACCAAATTCATAAACCAAGAAAATACTCCTTCCATTAAAAAAAATATATCTATTGCTTATTGGAACTTTGAACAGGAATCTCAGGCTCTGAGGAGTAAAGAGCACTACATTACGTATAATTTTATGTTTATAATTGCTACCTACACCCCCAGGCATTAACAAACACAGACAGCTGCCCTTTGATAAAAACAAAAGCAGCTGAAAATATAACCACTACCAACAAAGCTGTAAAAACCATATAAAGTGGGGGCTATCCTGCATTTCTGCACATCCCCCCTCTACCCCAATCACTCTGATAATGAAGACCCAAACACTAGTGCTGAATGGACCTCTGAGAGCTGACGCATTTGATTTGGATCACTACTTCACTCCATTCTTTACACTCTCAAATTCTCAAAATATGGAGAGAAAATGTGTGACCCTTAAGGAAGAGAGAAGAAAGGTGAGATGAGGAAAGATGGGATCTGTCACTAGCCCTGTGGCATTTTCTGTCTCCTGGTGTCTTCCTGGCGTTATTGGGAGCTCACAGCCCCAGGCTCCTCCCTCACACTGTGAAACTCTCCACTAGGGCCGTTATCTAGAGGTTAATACACAGGCCCACCCAGAGAGTGAACACCAGCAAGCCAGGGGGTGGCTTTGTTTGGCATGGATGTTTGAAGAGGCTTTGAAAACTTTGTAGGAATAAGGATTGTGACCCTGAGGAAGATATTGGCTGCAAGAAGTTCCCTTTGCTCCTGGGAAGCAAATGCCAGCCCCTCCTTGCTTTTAAAAACTCACATAGATAATGAGACATCCGCACACTCCCTTTGGATGCCAGAACCTCTCGGCAGACGGATGGGGGAGCTGTCAGTTTAAACCATAGGTCCAGCTTTCTGTGACTGAAGCTGCAAGGACACACAGTCACTCCTCCATCCACCTTCTCGCTGTGCAACACGTGTTTTATGAGGTTGCTCCAAATGTTATCAGCTACTCCGGCAACACCTTCAGCATCAGAGAGCTGCTGCTTACATTTCAAAGGGTGTCACAACGCCACATTTGCCATCTTCTAGTGTCCTTTCTCTGTTTCATGAGCAAGGACTTATCTAATGTGTTAACTTCTGCATCCAGTCAGAACAAGAGATCAGTGACTCAACACTGACCTCCACTGGTTTGTGTCAAAATGCCTCATCCCTTTCTCTCCAAACCTTGCACGTTTTCACAGGTTGGGCAGGGGACACGTGGCACTTTGCATTGCTATGTTAACATCTTGCTATTGATAGAAATTTATAATAATAAATCCACCTTCCTGGGAACCCACATATATTCTGAAAAACCGGTACAACATGGATCTGTGGGATCACACACCCTGGCATGCCTCAAGCCACCCACCTCCATCCCCACTGCCACAATCCCAAACAGGACATGGTACCATTTTGCCTATGGGAGGTTTGGAGGGTCAAGGTAGAATTCACAGGGATTTGAGAAATCAAGGTCAACCTATTCCCATGGTGGTATCAATGACTACTTAGATGCAAATTAACTTAATATCTTTTAAATGCCCCAAACTCAAATTGGCAATAACCATACTTTGAACTAGTATAATAACCTCACCTACAGACTCAATCTGCACAAGATACCACGTTGCCAATGCCTTCCTTGATTGCCAGGAGGTAGGCAGGGGTGGCCTACTTAGATCAGTGCCAACAAGGGTGGCCGTGATTCTCCCCACTGCAGTGGTCAGGATTTGGAACCAGCCAGGGCTTTTTGGTGAGATGGTGTGCAAAGTGCACCCTGAAAAAATGCAAGCCCCTTTCTTTCCTGGAAATATGTCAGGAAATATTTACTGCAGCCCGTCAGGAATTTGAGCCTTGTTGGTTATAAATGGAACCCTACTGAGGCCTCCCGGCTCAGGAGTTTACATAAGATTAAGGGAGCAATTGATAGAGGAGATTCTTATTTGGAATAATTACCATTTGGTCCCACTGAACAGAGGAGGTCAGAAAAGTCTAAGCAAACACGGTGACAGGTGTTTCTGACTATTGAGAAACCCGGACCCAAAAAACAAACTCTTAGAGACCAAACCAGTGTTTTTTGGCTTGGTGCCTGCATTTGGAACAGGATATTGCCTTAACACCAATATGCTGAGGTTAATCTTAAGCAGAAATTTTAAAATATACATTTGCAGTAGATACTTTAAAAAATGAGTGACACAGTCGCAACTGGAATTCTTATTGCTTTAGTGCCCTTAAATATAACTTAAATATTTTATATACATTTTCAATAGGTAATACATATTCAAGGTACTAAATTAAAAGGCATAGAAAATAAAAAGTAATTTTCTCTCTTATCCCTGTCTCATAGTCAACCAGCTTTCTTCCCAGTAGGCATTCTCTATTACTAGTTATTTATGGATATTTCCAAACACGTTAAATATGTTTGTGTGTGTGTATGTTGTCTGTGTGTATATGTATACATAAGTATGTATATATTTACATAAATTTTTTCATAGTTGGTACTAGATTATGTGTACTGGTCTGTGCCTCGCCTTTTTCTCTGACAAAACAATACAGCTTAAATAGCCTACCCTATTACTACATAAAATATTTCCTTATTAGTTTTTATTGGATAGTATTTCATTATATAATGTTCCATAATTTACTGTATTGATAAACATTTAAGCAGTTTCCAAATTTTTACATTTATAAACAGTATCTCAATAAATCATTGGTGTATATATAATAATGTCTCACATTTGCAAGTATATTTTTAGGGAAAAAATTCCTGGAATTGGAATTGCTAGGTCAAAGGCATATACATTGGTCATTTTGATAGATATTGCCAAATTTTTCTCCACAGAGGTTGTACCAATTTATACTCTTACCATCAAAGTATGATATGACTGACTCATAGACCTAGCATGTTATAAAATGTATTGGTCTTTGCAAATCTGAAAAGAAATTATATTTCCTTATAGTTTAACTTTAAATTTGCTAACTTTTAGTGAGTTTTAGAGGTGATCAGGCAGGCAAGCAGAGTCAGCAGTCCCAGATTTCAAGAGGGTGCAGGCTGGGCTGAGAGATTGCCCCACCCCGTGCATGAATTTCATGCACTGGGCCTCTAGTATAAATGTATAAAACACACAACAGAATTCTTATTCAAAAAATAGAAATATCTCACTTATAACATTTTATATTGATTACTTGTTGAAATAATATTTTGGATATGTCAAACTAAGTGAAATATGTTATTAAAATTAATTTTACCCAATTCTATTTACTCTTTCTTATTTTTTTATTGTTTAAAGTATTGCATATAGTATTACATATGTCTCCTTTTTTCCCCATTGGCCACCCTCACCCCCCAGCACATGTCCCCACCCCCTTAGTGTCTGTGTCCACTGGTTATGCTTATATACATGCTTCTATATCTTTAAATCTATTTTTGTTCATCAGTTTATGTTGTTCATTATATTCCACAACTGAGTGAAATCGTGGATTATTTTTCTTTCTCTGACTAGCTTATTTCAATTAGCATAATGCTCTCCAAGTCCATCCATGATGTTGCAGACGGCAAAAGTTCTTTCTTTTTTACAGCAGTGTAGTATTCCATTGTGTATCAGGGGTCCTCAAACTTTTTAAAGTGGGGGCCAGATCACGGTCCCTCAGAGAGCTGGAGGGCCGGACTATATGAACTACTAATTCCTACTGTAACACCTCAGCTGCGCTCACTGCCCAAAAAACCTGGCGGGCCGGATCAGACTCCTCTGCGGGCCGCATGTGGCCCGCGGGCCGTAGTTTGAAGACCCCTGGTGTAGATGTACCACAGTTTTCTAATCCACTTATCTGCTGATGTGAACTTACGTAAATTCCAAATCTTGGCTATTGTAAATTGTGGTGCTATGAACATAGAGGAGCATATGTTCTTTCTGATTGGTGTTTCTAGTTTTTTGGGTTATATCCCTAGAAGTGGGATTACTGGGTCGAATTGGAGTTCCATTTTTAATTTTTTGAGGAAACTCCATACTGTTTTCCATAGTGTCTATACCAGTCTGCATTCCCATCAGCAGTGCACTTCAATGTAAGACGGAAAATCATAAAAATCCTAGGAGAATCCATAGGCAGCAAAATATCAGACATATATTATAGTAATATCTGTACTTATACAGCTCCTAAGACAATGGAAACTAAGGAAAAAGTAAACAAATGGGACTACATAAAAATAAAAAGCTTCTTCACAGGAAAAGAAACCATCAATAAAACAATAAGAGAGCCCACTTCAAGGGAGAACATATTTGCTAATGTTATCTCTGATAAGGGTTTAATCTCCAAAATTTACTATAGGGAACTCATACTTTTTTTTTTTAAATAAATCTTTATTGTTCATATTATTACAAATGTTCCTCATTTTTTCCCCCTCCATTGCTCCCCTCCACCAGGTTCCCACTCCACCCTCTGCCTTTTCCCCACCCCACATTGTCCTCATCCATAGGTGCACAGTTTATGTTCAGTCTCTTCCTGCACCCCCTACTCCCCTTTTCCCCGAGAATCATCAGTCCACTTCCCTTCCATACCTCTGATTCTATTATATTCACCAGTTAATATTGTTCATCAGGTTTAATTCCCTTGGCTTTTAGTTTCACTTGTTGATAGTTACGTATTTGTTCATCATAATTTTTATCTATATCTTCTTCCTCTTCCTAAAGAACACCTTTTAGCAATTCATAAGATTCTGGTTTTGCGATGATGAACTCCTTTAGCTTTTTTTATTTTATTTGTGAAGCTCTTTATCTGGCCTTTGATTCTGAGTGATAGCTTTGCTGGGTAGAGTATTTTTGGCTGCAGGTTCTTGCTATTCGTCAGCTTGAATATTTCTTGCCATTTCCCGTCTGGCCTGCATGGTTTCGGTTGAGAAATCAGCTGACAATCATATGGGTGCTCCTTTATAGGTAACTACCTGCTTTTCTCTTGCTGCTTTTAATATTCTCTCTTTGTCTTTGGCTCTTGGCATTTTAATTATGATGTGTCCTGATGTGGTCCTCTTTAGATTCCTTTTGTTTGGGGTTCTGTGCACTTCCTGGACTTGTCTATTTTTTTCCCCAGGTGGGGAAAGTTTATGTCACTATTTCTTCTAGTATGTTTCAGTATCTTGCTCTCTCTCATCTTCTGGGACCCCCATAATTCTGATATTGGTTCATTTGAAATTGTCCCAGAGGTTTCTTACAATATTTTCAACTTTCTGGATTCTCTTATCTTCTTGCTTCTGTCCTCTGGCTCTTTGTGTTCCAAATCTGTGACTTGATTCTTGATCTTCCATTCTGTTTTTAGGATTCTGTATAATATTTTTTTTTAAATTTCAGACAATGTATTCTTTATTTCTAGTTGATCCCTTTTTATTTCTAGTTGGTCCCTGTATATCCTCATAGGTCTTATTTATTTTACCAGCCTTTTCTAGGAAATTCTTGAAAAACCTTATAACCATGGTTTTGAACTCCATATCTAGTCGCTTGTTGTCCTCCATTTCTTTCGTTTGTGATGTTTCCTTGTCTCGGCATTTTCACAGCTTCCCTGAGTTAGTAGGGTGGCTTTGTGTGTTAAGGTGTCCTATATAGTTCAGTGGGTCAGCCTTCCAGTTATCTGAGATGGACACTCTTGGTGCACCCCTTTGTGGACTGTGTGTACAGCTTTTTGTAGTTAAGTCTTTTTTTTGTTTGTTTTAATATATTTTATTGATTTTTTACAGAGAGGAAGAGAGAGGAATAGAGAGTTAGAAACATCCATGAGAGAGAATCATTGATCAGCTGCCTCTTGCACACCCCCTACTGGGAATGTGCCCGCAACCAAGGTACATGCCCTTGACCGGAATCGAACCCTGGACCTTTCAGTCTGCAGGTCGAAGCTCTATCCACTGAGCCAAACCGGTTTTGTCTGTCGTTAAGTCTTGATTGTTGTTGGTATCACTGGGAGGAACTGACCTCCAGGCCAATTGGCTGTGAGGATCAGCTGTGTCTATCCTGGGAGACAGCCTTATTTGACTAGACTTGCAAAATTGCAAAATCCTCTGTGCTCAGCTTGGATGGGGAGGAGTTTCAGGGTGGAGCCTACAGCCTTGGCTTCCCATCAACCCCGCCCTTTGAGGTTTCTGAGTCTGTGTTCCTCAGTGTCCTTCAGTACTCGCTGCAAGCACCTCTGAGAGAAAGGTGCCCTCGAGTTTCGCCCGCTACCAGACAGTCTAGTCTCTCCTCCAATGAGCCCAGAACTGGAGTTCAATGCAGTCAGAAGTGGGCTTGGAAGTGGGGTTAAGAGCAGTCCAGAGCTTATGTCTCCTTCCCGCTAGGGCAATCCAGAGGCACAGTCAACAGTCCTTCCTCTGTGTGCAATGTGCGCGCCTCCGGGGCACTGCCTTTTGCTGCTCCCCTGAGTTTCTGCCTACAGCCCAGAATTCCTCTGTATGAGCCTGGGTCCCCAGGGTCTTGCCCAGAGCTGGGGTTCAGTGCTGTTGGAACTGGGGTTCAGCACAGTCTGGAGCTTTTATCTCCTTCCCACTAGGGAACGCTAGCCAGGCACTCAGCCGTCCCTCCTCTCCGGCTCCGTCCTCTCCCCACGCGTGCACTGTGTCTTCGTACTTTAGGCTTTTACAGCTCCTCTGATTTTCCTTCTGGTTTTCTCTTTCCTTCTAGCTGTAGAATTTCCAGTCAGTCAACTTTCCTGTGGTTCTGGATAATGTCCACATTATATTTTAGTTGTATTTTTTGAGATTGTTGTGTGAGGCTGCAGTTAGGCATTTACCTATGCTGCCATCTTGGTTTCTTGAACTCATGTATCTTAACAAAAGGAAAATAAACAATCCAATTTAAAAAAAAAAAACAGGCAAAGGAATTAAATAGACACTTTTTCAAAGAGGACATACAGAAAGCCACGAAACATATGAAAACATACTCACAGTCACTAATCATCTGAGAGATGTAAATCAAAACCACAGTAAGATGCCATCTCACACCTGTCAGAATGGCTATCATCAACAAATTACAAGTGCTGGCAAGGATGTGGAGAAAAAGGAATTATACTTACTATAGGGAACTTATACTATTTATGTTGTAGTTATGTTGTTCATTATATTCCACTCCCCTAATTTGATATATATCTTTCTCTGACTGGCTTATTTTTCTTAGCAAAATAAAATGTCTGTTATTTTGCTGCCTAAGAGTTTTTCAATATGAACTTTACTATCATATATAGACCCCCAAATCCTTTTGATATACTTATAGGATTATGTGAAATATTTAAATTAATTTGGAAAGAATTTAAAGCTGTATGATTTGAGTTTCCCTTGCCAAGAATATAGTATATCTTTGATTAGTATAATGTTCTTTGTGTCCATGAGTACTATAGTAAAGATTTCTTCAAATAGATCTTTCAGATGTGATAAATTTAGTTCTAAAATTTTTCTAGTCATATTGCTATTAAAGTTGAAGTAGTTTCTCCTATTAATGCTATTTTATTTTAATAAAGGAAGATGATAATTTTATAAATTAATTCTGTAACCAAAGACCTATTTAAACTCCACTATTATTTATAAGATTTTTTCAGTTGGATTATTTTTATTTTTATTCAATATTAAATCTTACAATTATTTCTAAATTGTGTACATTTTATTTATTTTTTTGTGTAATTAAATTTCCCTGGATCTCCAGGTTAATGTTTATTAATAGTGGTGACAGTAAATGTCCTTATCATGTTTCTGACTTTAATATCAATAATTCTGAGGTTCCCCCTTAAATACATATGATGTTAGATTTTAGATTAAGATAAATAAATATATTTAATTATGTTAAGTAGGTATCTATTATCATTTTATTAAAACAATTTTTGAAATAAATAAATTAAAATAGATGTTGGGTTTTATCAAGTGTCTCAGCACTAGGAACATGACTTTTAATCTATTAGGCATGATAAAAATACACATCTGATTTCCTGGTAATAAATCAGTTGTCATTCCTGGAATAAATCACATTTGGTCAGGGTATGTTAGTTTATTAATATGCTTTGGGATTTGGTTTAATAATCTTTTATATTAATTGTTTTAGTATAATATTCCTAGAGTGATATCTTACTATTTTGAGTTTCTTATTCAGAAACACCAATTATGAATATATGTAGCTTATTTTGTATATATTTCTGTAATTTAATCCTTTTAAGCTTGTGTATTCTTTACACCCTCTTTTTTTCCAATCCGTTCTCCCACATGCCTAGAGTTGTTTCAGCAGTACACAATCTTTGTTGCAGCTTCCAAGTTGCACTTTGATCTTCATTTCTGTGATTTTTAAAAAATATTTTATTGATTTTTTACAGAGAGGAAGAGAAAGTGATAGAGAGTTAGAAACATCGATGCATCAATCAGCTGCCTCCTGCACATCTCTTACTGGGGATGTGCCCGCAATCAAGGTACATGCCCTTGACCAGAATCAAACCTGGGACCTTTCAGTCCACAGGCCGACGTTCTATCCACTGAGCTAAACCGGTTTCGGCATTTCTGTCATTTTCTTAAATATCTTCCTTTAACTCTGCCAGCCCATGTTTAACCTACTTCTGCTGTTTTGTGATTGTTTTCTGTGAAATTGCATATAAATGATTACTCATTTTTTTTAATTCAGGAATATATTTGGTCACAATTTTGATCCAGCTCATTAGACATTTTTCTAGTAAATATTTATTGACTGCCATTTAGGTTTTCCTCTTTCTGTCCTCTTTTTTTATTTCTTCTTTTTATAGAAGCTGTGTTGATTCTTTTTTGATTAGTTATCCTGAATCAGATATTTTTTTTAATTTTTTATTTATGTACTTATTTTTTATTTATTTATTTTTTTTTAGAGAGAGAGAAGTAGGAAGAGAGAGAGAGAAACATCAGGATGAGGAGGAAACTTGGATCAGCTCCCTCCTGCACACCCCCTACAGGGGGTTGAGCCCACAACATAGGCATGCATCCCAACCAGGAATCAAACCAGCAACCCTTCAGTGTATGGGAGGATGCCCAACCAACTGAGCCACACCAGCCAAGACCTGAATCAGCTATTTTTAAAAGGTGAGGATAAGGGCCATGTCCCAGCCACAGGAATTTTTGTTTGTTTTGTGTTGTTTATGGAAAAGCTTATTTTGAGCCTTCGACTTTCTTCAGTCAATTGATATTAGCACCTTAGGGCCATTTATTATAAACCAAAGTCACTATCCTTCTTACTTGCATACCAATTACTCTTTTAAAGTGTGCTAATATTTTAATTGGGGGATGTTGAAGTCAGACTCACCTTAAATACATAAGAATTCTTCTTAAATGGACATTTCAGAAACTTTGAAAGGCTAAAGAAAGGGGAATAAGGGAAAAAATGTTTCAGTAAAGGGCCTTCTAACAATATACTCATATGGCCAGCTTGGGTATCATATAACTTAATCATACACTTTCCCCGTCATCTTATTGTTCTCCAATTTGAGGAGAACTACTATCATTGAGAGTAACACCATCTAGCCCCACCTGAGGAAGTCAATGATGGCTTCCCAAAGGAGATAATGCCTGACAGAAGGGACTTTCTAAGAAAAGCAATCAGCATGTATAAAGCCAGGAGGTTCAATGATTGAAAAGTGAGTCATAGCAATGAGAATTTGACTGCTGCTCTGTAACTGAAGACTTTCTCTGAATGGGGAAAATCTGTACTAGTGGGGATCAAACTGTGAGTGGTTCAGCTCTGTAGACTTATTAAGACTATAGAAGAGCAAAAGATAGCATGGCACAGTGAATGGGGCTTTATCAGGAACTAAGAAAAGTATTTTTCCAGAGTACTAAACTGTCAGCCTGGACACAATGTGCATCAAGGCAAGAAGACTCACCAGGAATGGATATTTTTAAATTGCATATTGCTCATATAAATCCCAAAGAAGCAGCTTATAAACATCTAATCTTCTCTGATGTGACCACACCACTTTCATCACATAACAAGCTGGTCAGCCTACCCATTTCTGTTCAATGGCTATCTGTTGTAGTTCCTGTGACTAAATTGAATTTTAATTTAATCACATAAGTTATGTTTTTTATCCATCCATATAAATGAATATTTACTTATATGTTGTTTATTTATTCCTAAAAATTATGTTATTTCTATCAAAAACTAATGATAATAAGCACAATCATATCTAGCATGTATAAATAAATCACAACTTTTCAAAGTCCTTTTTATGTCTTATCTTAGCCAACCCATGCTTAGTATCAGTGGGATCTGGAATGGAGAGATTTTTATCTTCTTGTGCAAACAAGCAAATTGAAAAGCCAGAGGCCAACAGACATATTTGCAGTTATGCCAGTGGTCAGCAAGCCAAGGCTCGTGAGCTACATGCAGCTCTTTGGCCCCTTGAGTGTAGCTCTTCCACAGAATACCATGGCCTGGGCAAGTCTATTTGAAGAAGTGGAGCTAGAAGTTTAAATTTTAAAAATTTGGCTCTCAAAAGAAATTTCAATCTTTGTACTGTTGATATTTGGCTCCGTTGACTAAAGATTTTGCAGACCACTGAGTTACACAATTACTTAGCCCTGAAGTCAAAACTGGAACCCAGGTTTCCTCGCTCCTGATGCTTTCTACTTCCTGCTTTGGTTCCTTAGCACTCTCTTCAACCCAGGGAGGCAAAAGAAGCCACACTGTTTCTCCCATTCTCCCTTATGAACGAGAGAGGGAAAAATCAACAACAATCACCAAGGAGCCAAAATGGGTAAAACAATGTGACATAGGAAGATCATAAGTATTGGAACCAAACTGACAAAAATTGTATCTTGGTGTCAACCTTGCTTTCTGCGGGAGTTTGGATCAGTTTCTCATCTCTCTAAGTCACGCATTGCTCATCTATAAAATGAGGATAATATGCCAAAACCGGTTTGGCTCAGTGGTAGAGGGTCAGCCTGCGCACTGAAAGGTCCCGGGTTCGATTCCGGTCGGGGGCATGTGCCTTGGTTGAGGGCACATCCCTAGTGGGGGTTGTGCAGGAGGCAGCTGGTCGATGTTTCTCTCTCATCGACGTTTCTAGCTCTCTATCTCTCTCCTTTCCTCTCTATAAAAAATCAATAAAAATATAAAAAAATAAAAATAAAAATAAAATGAGGATAATACTATTTCTGTAGGGTTGGGTTTTTTTTAAATTTTTTTACTATCCAATACAATATGTTTATTTGGGTTTATTTCTGGGCTAATACATTCTGTTCCTCTATTCCCCTTTGTTTTGTTTTTGTTGTTTTGTTTGTTTTGTAATCTTTATTATTGAAAGTATTATATTAAGTCACTGTTTTCCCCCCAATGCCCTCTTCCAGCCTGCTCCTGCCCCCACCCCAGGCCCTCACCACCCCATTGTCTGTGTCTACAGTTATGCTTATATGCATACAAGTTCATTGGTTGATCTCTTCCCACCCACCCCTGACTTCCCTCTAAGGTTTGACAGTCTATTCCATGCTTCTATGTCTCTTGGTCTATTTTTGTTCATCAGTTTATTTTGTTCATTAGATCCCACATATGAGTGAGATCATGTGATACTTATTTCTCTGACTGGCTTATTTCACTTAGTGTAATATTCTCCAGGTCCATCCATGCTGTTGCAAATGGTAAGAGTTTTTTTTCTTTTTTACTGATGTGTAGTATTTCATTGTGTAAATATACCACAATTTCTTTTTATTTTTTATTCATTCATCTGCTGATGGGCACTTAGGCTGTTTCTAAATCTTAGCTATTGTAAATTGCACTGCTATGAACATAGTTGTGTATATTCTTTCTGGTGAGTGTTTCCGGTTTCTTTATGTATATTTTATGCGTTCACCTTAGTCCTGGCCACTCAGTGTATATTCTATATAATAAAAGGCTAATATGCAAATTGTCCCCTCAATCAGGAATTCGACCAGCAGGCAGGCCAGGCAACTGCCCATGTCCCCTCCCCCTTGCCAGGCTGGCTGGACCCCACCCATGCACAAATTCATGCACTGGGTCTGCATCTCTCCAATCTGGGATCCCACTGGAAATCCAGAACCACTGGCTTCTGAATTCTCACCTGCCTGCCTGCCTGATGCCCCTAACTGCTCTCCTGCCTGCCTGATGTCCCTAACTGCTCCCCTGCCAGCCTGATGGCCCTAACTGCTCTCCCCTCCTGGCCTAAACCCCATAACTGCCTATGTACCCTCCTTTCCTCCCTGAGCCTTCAGAACCCCGGTGTAGGAGTGCTAAGAGCTCTCCACCGAGGTCCTGCCTCATCCTGACACGCACGCACACACACACACACACACACACACACACACACACACATACCATCTGGTCCTGGCGCCACCACAGGCCTGTGCAGTGCCTCCACCAGTAGGGCTGCACCCCCTCCCCCTCTGCCCCCCTGCAGCAGCCTCATGACCTGGTAGCACAAGTCCCTATCCCTCTCCCCTCCTACCAGCTCCTGCCTGTTGACCAGTCATGACTGGGACACTAGTAGGACCAATTAGCATATTACTTCTTTATATATATAAATATATAGAGAGAGGTTTTTAAGGGAAAAGTAGCATTTCAATGTACTTTGATTTTCAACACAGTCACTAAACAACAGGAAATGTAGTTCCTCCTAAGCTTGTGCAGATTATTGTTGTAGAAATAGTCACCCTCTTTTTATATAACTATAAATATTTAGAGAAACCTGCCAGTATATTCAACCCTTCCTATTTTTCACAAGAATTTCCTACTTCAAGTGGAATATTTAGAAACAGTAAAAAGGGCTAGATGTTTCCATATGACTTTAATAATACTGTAGTATTTGTATTCACATATCATATATCCCTGGTACTTCATAGCTCATTATAATTCAAAATTTACAAAGCAGTATATGAAAGCACAAGGTTTAGAAGCAGCTCTTCTCCTGCCCAACAGTAAGTTATTAATGCCAAGATTGGGACTCATAATTACCAACACATGTGGTCCTACAATAGCTCAAGATAAGTCTCATAACAAAAAATAAAGTGTTCAGTAAGTACAATATATCAAATCCAAAACCCCATTTATTCAAGATAATTTAAGAAAACATGTATCTTTAATCATATGAATAACCATATTAAATCTCATAGGTCTACATGAATATAAAAATAGATTCATGTTTCATTCAATTAAACTGAATACTTAAAATTAATTAATAAATTTTATATACATATAGAATCCAATTACTTTCACAAAGTAGAATATGTTTCCATTAAAAAAAAGTCATCAAACATGACAACATATTTAAAATGTGAAGTACTGTCTTAAAATTTTTTTCCAACATGCTATAAGGGTACAGATGCCACTGGCCAGACTGCTATATATTTTATCAAGTGTCTCTTTAGTGTGAATCAAAACATCCCATTGTTTACTGGTTCAGTTGGGAAGGGAAGGTCCCAAGTTTTCTTAGCAGTGCTTAGCTGTGGTTTTGATTCCAGTGTCCTGAGCATCATATGTCTGGGAGATTCTGTAAGATCTGTCTCAAAGAAGCACATGCTACCACATGAGCATCAGAAGGAAGGTTAGCAAGTGACTGAATCAACTTCTTTACTATTGTCTTCAAACACTGTTGAGCAGCATTCAAATCTCTGTCAAACTGGTGTCCTTCGATCTATAGAGCCAGATGACTGCAGATGTTTCTAAACTCAACACTGTCCTGAAAGGAACAGCAAAAACCAACAAGCAACTAGACGGATTATTGAGGACATTTGTTTTATACTTTGTGTACCCAATTCCCGCCCTCCCCCCCTCTTCTGATGACAGCACCCTGACTTTTCTCCCAGAGAACTACTCTCCTCCATTCTCAGCCTATGCGGTTTGACCAAAGCTGACCTCACTCCAGGGACCAGGCTAATCAGAGCATATCATGCCTCAGCCACTTGGACTGTTTAGGGATGGACAGGTGACTCAACACAGGCCAATTAGCCATAGTCCCAGAATATTATTTAGGCTGAGAAAGAGAAACTCTTTTTAACTGAAACTGTTGGAAAATATTTTGCTACCACAAGGGAGAATCCAAATTACAATGATGCCAACACAGAGAAAAGTAGACCCAAGAAATTTTAAAAGACTGATTCTAATAACATTTTCTGAACGTGTCAACTAAGCCGTATGTAAATAAACCCCAAGATTTTTTGTTTATCTGAGTCAACAATTATCCCTTTTTACTTAAACCATTTGAAGTTGAGTTTCTGTTATTTGTTCATAACAGAGCTTTGACAAATACACAAATAGCCTCTGTTCCTGTTATCCCCTACTCACTTTCTTCAGGTTTCCAATATAGAATTTAGGATTGAACAGGGTCTCAAAAAATTTCCAGTGCAAATTTAGAAGAAGAAAAAAATAGTTCCTAGGTGGTTTAAAACAAGGAAGTAAATAGATTTTTAATCCCAAAATGTTTCATATTCTAAAATGCATTGCATGTAAATGGTACACTGAAATTACTCCACATTATATGGTTTATTTTTAAATAAATGTAGATGATTTCCCACAGACTTCTGGGTCTGGCAACATAGCATGTTTATTTTCTTCAAAACCTCTTGCTACTAAATTACTGCTAAATGAAATAGAAAAAACATCCTTTTTGCACTTGCAGGAAAGTAATGGAAATCCCCAAGGGCCAGAAATAAAAGAAAAGTAGATTGCTTTAGCTGCCCGCCAATTCACATCAGAAAAAGAAAATCAGTCTCTCTCTTAAACTGAGCTTAGGACTAGGGTAAAGTTTTCCCAAGAATGTGTAACTATGGACCTGTATTACACAGAAGTTTGAGTTTGGAGTTGCCCTCTGTACCATATACATGTCTGGGGACACTAATGCTAAGAAATTAACTTCAAAATTGGAACTGGGCTGAAATGTCCATGGACACAAGGAAAAGCAAACAAAAACCTATCCCAGAGTCTACGCCCACTGAGGCATTCCCATAAAGACAAGCTCTGTTTGAAACTTAAAATACAATTCACCATGATATAGTAGATACAATGCAGGGCAATATTAAATTACAAACGTTTCAAATATAAACTATAAAATATGCTTAAAATGATTAAAGATATAAAAGAAGGAATCAAAAATGTTTTAAGAAAAATCAGGCTTGAAAAAGAACCAAATGCAACTTCTAGAAATGACAACTATCATGACAAATTAAATACTCAATGGACAGTTTAAACACTTGAATAAATACATCGGAAGTGAAAAATAGTAAACATGATAATTGTAAGAAAAATTGCTCAGAAAACAAAATAAACAGAGGGAAGATAGGGTGGAGGGATGGGGAAAGTTTAACCAGGGAATTACATGCATACCGTTTCCCCGAAAATAAGACAGTGTCTTATATTAATTTTTGCTCCCAAAGATGTGCTAGGTCTTATTTTCAGGGGATGTCTTATTTTTCCATGAAGAAGAATACGGTACACATTTATTTTTAAATGAAAATAAAGAAAATTTATTACCTGTATACGGTACGGTAGTATGGTAGTAGACAAACTATGAATCCTACAGTATCAAGAATTTACTCATTCATTCAATGACAATCATGTCATCATCTTCTGGAACATCATCATAACAATCCAATTCCTGAATTTCCTGGTGAATTTCTTATGAAGTTAATTTTCATTCTGAGACAGAGCCTAAGGGGGCCTTATTTTCGGGAGGATGCCTTATATTTCACTCAGAATGAAACCTGTAAGCAGGTCTTATTTTTGGAGGATGTCTTATTTTCGGGGAAACACGGTATATACATAGTCCATGGACACAGACAATAATGTTGTGAAGAACAAGGAGGAGTGGGTAGAGGGTAGAGGGGGTCAATGGGAAAAAAGGGGAACATCTAATATACTGTAATACTTTCAACAATAAAGATAAATTTTTTTAAAAAAAGGAAAAATAACAAAACTAGATAACTAAAAAAAAAAATTCAAGACATGGGAAATATGAATGAGGGTTAAGCAACATGGATGATAGAATGCCCAACTACAATAAATGCATTTTCAGAAGAGACAAAAGAATCATTATAAGATTATCCAAATCTGATCCAAAACATGAATCCTTAGATTCACGAAATAAAACAAGCCTTATACAGAGTAAGTTAAATGAGACACAAATCTAAACTCATTAAGGCAAAACTACTCTTAAAAGTAACCAGAGAAAATAAACAAACATGTTTTAAGGGATGACAAGACAGACAATGAACTTCGAAGCTACAATTAAACATAGAAAAAATAGAATAATATTGCCAAATAACTTTCAACCAAGAAATCTTTTTATTCTAAGTAAACTATTAGAGCAAAATAAATATATCTTCATTTAGAAGGACAAAAGTAGTTACCACAAATAGACTCTCACTGTCAGATCTTCCTTAAGATATAATTCAGAAAGAGGAAGTTAAATGCAGAAAGAAAGAATGAGATACAAGAAGCTACAGTGAATGAAGAAACATAAAAATATGATATAAAGCTAAAGAATTGATTGTTTGAAACAAAAATCTTAACAACTAACTTGGAGTTTACAACAGCAAGATGGTTCAAAAATGCTGAATAGTAGTAACATGTAGGATGAAGAAATATTTTAAAGCATTGCATTTATTCAAGAGAAAGGTGGAAAATTGATAAATTTCAGATTTTTAAATTATGTACATGAGAAATGTAAGCATTATTATTAAGGTAGAGAAATAATACATACAACTTCAAAATTAGCAGGGGGAAAGTACATTAAAACTTTATTGGTCCTATCTATAAAGGTAAAAATGAAAAAGTGCACAAACATAAAGCAAGGTGAACAGAAAGCACCAAACAAGACACCTTTGAAATATAGTGGCAATCAGACTGTATTTAAAAAATCTATATGCTTTTTAAAAAACTTTAAAACGAAAAGTACCTAAAGATTAAAGTCAATGAATACTAACATATGTATATGCCAAGCGGAGAAGCCAAAATAAAGCCAGAAAAATCATTATTAAGTATAAAATAAACCCCAATTAATATAAGAGATTATTCCCTCAAGAAGATATAACAATTATTTACTGTGTGTGCCTACTATGAAACTTCAATTTACATTCAAAAGACATTTTAGGGAGATCAAGATGGTGGCTTAAGTAAACACACCTAAACTGCTGCTGTGCACAACAATTTCAAAACTACAACTAAAAGGCAAAACGTCTATCACCCAGAACCACGGCAAAGCTGGCTGAGGGGAAGCTCTACAACTAGACTGAAAGAGAAAGGAGCATTCAGGGCACAAGTGCTGAAAAACTGAGGTACTGGGGCACAAGCGCGATACGGGCTGGCGGTGGATCCTGGCTGGAGACAGTCATTGCTTTCTTCAACCCAAAGAGAAACAAGCTCCCAATCTCTCTGAAATCCAGTTTCTGGGGAAAAGCTAGACTGTCTGCCATCAGGTTGGAAAGTGAGGGAAGCTTGCTTGCAGAGCTGCAAGCAAGAATAATTGTTTGCTGTGTAGGGCGCTTGAGGCGGGGAGACACGGGGACTCGGTCAGAGAGGCAGAGAAGGCTGACTGGCAGTCATCACTGTTTGCCACTCTCTAGCCTAGAGATGCTCTGAGACTCCGCCCCGCACAATCTACAAACACACCCAAGCTCCAAGCAGCGGTTTTTGCATAAGAATGGCCTTCTCTAGTGCAGTATAACCTAGCAAACTTGCAACCTGGTGCAAAAAGCTCCAAAGCCTTCAAGCTCCAAGCAGGGAGGAGAGGACTGTGGTTCTCGCTGTAGCTCCTGCAGGGTGGCCTCAGACAGTAGCTGAATTGCACCCCATTGGAGATCCAGAAGCCAGTGTATCTATTGGTCAGTGTGAGACACCAGACTTCAACCCCTCACATCCATAAGTAACACATTCGGGAGGTGGACTCAGTGAGCACCAAAGCCCCACTAAAACAAGGCCTGCACCATAAACTTGTCTTTAGCGCAGCAGTTTATCCACTATAAACACAGCGAGTCCTCACAGCCAATTGGCCTAGAGGTCAATTCCTCCCAGTGTACCAACAGCAATCAAGGCTTAACTACACCAAGACTTTGCACTCAGCCCACAAAGGGGTGTACCTAGAAAGACCATCTCAGGTGATTGGGGAAGCTGAGCTACTGGTCCCTATAGGTCACCTACCACACAAAGCCACTCCATCAATACAGGAAGGAAACCAAAATGCAGAGACACAGAAGCATGTCATGAATGGGCGAGATGGAGGAAAGTAAACTAATGGACGACACAGAGTTCAGAATCACATTTATAAGGCTACTCAAGAATCTTCAAAAAACTGCTGAGAAACTTGAAGAGACCTTCAAGGACCTTAACGAGATTACAAAAAAAAAAAAGGAAAAGGACCAGTCAGAAATTAAGCAAACACTGTCTGAAATAAAGAATATACAGAAACTCAACTGTAGATCAATGTACCCCAAGAGTCAAACCAAAGATCTGGAATATGAGGAAACAAAAAACACCCAACCAGAGAGGCAGAAAGAAAGAAGAATCCAAAAGTGTGAGGACAGTGTAAGGAGCCTCTGGAACGGCTTTAAGCATACCAACATTTGGATTTTTTGGGGTGCCAGAAGGAGAGAGAGAGCAGGATATTGAAGGCTTAATGGAAGAAATAATGACAGAAAACTTTCCCTATCAGGTGAAAGAAATAGACTTACAAGGCCAGGAAGCGCACAGAAACCCAAACAAGAGGAATCTAAAGATGACCACACCAAGACACATCATAATTAAAATGCCAAGGGCAAAAGACAAAGAGACAATCTTGAAAGCAGCAAGAGAAAAACAGTTAGTTACCTACAAGGGAGTACAGTGGTGCCTCGCATAAAGAACGCCTCGCACAGCGAATGCTGCACACAACGAACTTCGTTTCATGATTCATACAACGAACTTCGTTTCACACAACGAAGTCGCCCGAGCTTCCACGACCGCTTTGCCCGAGCTTCCACGATCGCTGCCGATGTATTGCATCCTTCCGCGCAGGCACTGCAGGCAGTCGTTAGTCACTGCGCTTAACTTAAGCACGTATCGCGGCAATCGTTCTTCATTACGAATTAAATCACGCACGTATCACGGCAGTCGTCCTTTTAAGTTAAACTCAATACACTGTATCCGGATTCAGCTGAAGCAAACAGGATCAACGATCTTTACTCCGATACTCTTGTCCGTTATTTCCGGCAGATGGAGAAAAGAGAAAAACAAACGACTTTGGACAGGTTTTTCATGAAACCATTGGCCAAAAAGCAGAAAATGGATGAAGATGTGCAAGATTCGGTAGACTCTACTTAGTCTGTCTTTAAATTTTAAAAATGTGTGTGTGTTTTTTTTAAATTATGTTTTTAGATGTATCTAAATAAAAATAATAACAAAAAATTTATCTTTTTTTATGTCATCTTAGCATATTTTATGCTACAGAACGAATTATTTTTTTTAACATGTATTGTTATGGGAAAACACGTTTCACATAACGAACTTTTCGCATAACAAACTTGCTCCTGGAACGAATTAAGTTCATTGTGTGAGGCACCACTGTACCCATACAACTGTCAGCTGATTTCTCAACAGAAACTATGCAGGCCAGAAGGGAGTGGCAAGAAATATTCAAAGTGATGAACAGCAAGAACCTACAACCAAGATTACTCTACCCAGCAAATCTATCATTCATTATTGAAGGTCAGATAAAGAGCTTCATAGACAAGAAAAAGCTAAAGGAGTTCTTCACCACCAAACCAGGATTACATGAAATGCTGAAGGGTATTCTTTAAGAAGAGGAAGAAGAAAAATAAAAAGATAAAAATTATGAACAACAAATATATATCTATTAACAAGTGAATCTAAAAATCAAGTGAATTAAAAATCTGAAGAACAGAATGGACTGGTGAATATAATAGAATCAGGGCCATAGAAAGGGAGTGGACTGACAATCCTCAGGGGTAAGGGGTCAGAAGGGTGTGGGAAGAGATTGGACAAAAATCTTACACCTATGGATGAAGACAGTGGTGGGGGTAAGGGCATAGGGTAGGGTGGGGAATCAGGTGAAGAGGAGCTATGGGGGGGGGGGAGAAAGAAGAACACCTGTAATAATCTGAACAATAAAAATTTATTATATATATATATATATATATATATATATATATATATATATATATATATAAACATTTTAGTTTAGTGCTAATTAGCCAGTCTGCAAAGGCACTCATCACTCAGAGAAGATGAAAATGCCCTTAAAATATATTTGTGGGCCTAATATATTTATTCAATTCCACACTTATTGTAAAGAATCAAAGAAGCCATCATTTGGAGAAATTATACATAAAATTCTATTGCTTGGCTCTCCTGATCCCTGAGATCCTGGGTAAACTTCAAATATCTGGCAAGCTATGCAAAGTCTCTTTATTTTACTGTTTTAGTACAGTATTTCCTTTTAATCCTTTTTCAAATATATTAACAGTCAAAGAAAACAAATTAATAGAAATAGCTTTCCACAGACTCTTAAGCCAGGGAAGGGGAAAATAAAGCAAATGGTTGCTTCTCTTCCTTTCTGGAAGGTCTGAAGGCCAACTATAGATCCAGTCACAATGGCCTCCACCCAAACCTCTAATGATTCTGCTGTATAAGGTGGGGCCACAAGTCACAGTGTTGAGGCAATAGCATATTCAGGGCTCATTGGCTTTCAGTCTAAATGCATGTGATCAATATTGGTGATGATTTAACTTACGTGCTTTATACTCAATGGTAGAGCATATCCTCCTAGCATCTTTATTTAGCAAGGCCCAGGTGCTTCCAGAAATGATGTAATATCCTACTCTAGGATTTGGGTACATTGCCAGAATTAGAACACTATAGCTGAGCAATCTAAAAGTGGTTTTGGAAGTTCTAAAGCCTGATGTAATTTCAGAGTCTGGATATGAAATGTATTGATTGCTACAGTGGTCCAAAATGATGGCCAACAATTAAATTTTAAAGTGAGGTAGTAACTGAACATACTGGGATTATGACCTCAGCTTGTTTGACTCAGTTAATGAATCAGCTAATTTCATATCAAGTCTCCACTATCTTATTGACTACACTGAATAAAAGGCAGTAAGATATGTATTTCTTTAGATAAATTCCCAGAAGTAAAATTGCTGGGTCATAATTAGTTATATTTTTATTTATTAAGGTGTATGGAATAAAAAATACAAATTAGTAGTTACAAAATAGTCAAAGTAATATAAAGTACAGCATAGGGAATATAGTCGATAATATTGCTATCACTGTGTAGGGGGGTCATTTATAATGTATATAAATGTCTAACCACTATGCTGTATACATGAAACTAATATAAAATAATATTAAATTCCAATTTTAACTGAAAAATAAATTAAAAATAAAGGCAGTAATATATGGTACTTGTTCTTTAAAAAGTTTGTAAACTGGTAAGGAGAATGAGACTCATAGAGCATATATACCAATGTCCAGTGAAATGTGATGAGGGCTGTAGTAAAAAAAACACAAAAACACAATCCTATACAGGAACAGACATTTCTAGACTCATAATCTAAGCAATGCACTAGGTTCATACAAAACTCCTTCTAATGTGTGAATCCTTTCTATAGCACACTTGATGTGTGGTTGTCCAAAAGTATCTTGGTTACACTACAGAAACTCATGTGCTTAGGAGGCAACCATGGCTCTAGTTTTTAGCACATTTCTTCCAATGTTTAGCTGAAATCTGCCATGTGGCTTCCCAAATATGCCCATGTCCTAGTCCTCAGAACCCAGAAGGGTTCATTTAATGCTAAATGAAACAAATCACACACACACACACACACACACACACACACCCCGCAAAAAAAAAAAAAAAAAAAAAAAGACAAATACCATATGATTCCACTTGCATGTGGTATCTAGAAAGTAGAATGGAAGTTGCCAGGGCTGTGGGGAGAGGAAAATGGAGAGTTACTGTTTAATAGGTATAAAATTTCAGGTTTGCAAGACGAAAAAGTTATGGACGTTGCTTACACAACAATGTTAATGTATTTGACACTAATGAACTATACATTTAAAATGGTAAATTTTATGTTATGCATTTTTTACCACAATAAAAAAATTTAAAGCAGCTGAGGCCATCAGAGTGCTGCCAAGGGCAGGCAGAAGGGCATGAAGGTTTGGATGAGGCATTAGAGAAATGTTAGCTTGGGAGGGCTGTACAGACACTATAAGATAGGTGGTGTTGAGAAAAGCAGTGTTTGATTCATAAGGAAGAGAGATGGCCCCCTGCCATTAGGATGCATAACATAAGCAAAGGCCTAAAGTCAACTAGGGGGTAGGACTGGGAGGAGATCTGTCTAAAATAACAGAGAATCAGGATATAAGCTAGTGTGAGAAGCTTCGATTGCCCCAGTAAATTCCCTGGAGACTTCCAAGCAGGAGAGCAGCATGGCAAACCAGCACTCTGAGAACACTCGTCTGGCCCCAGGAGCCTGAGCACCTTCTGTAGGAGGCGCCCCGCCCCAAGTGAGGCACCTCTGCACCTTGTCTCACTCAAAGAAATGCGGCTTGGCGAGGTCAAGTGATGTGCCTAAATCACACAGCATGTGAGTGACAGAGCTGGCATTAATCTCCATTTCAAATTTAAACGTTCTGCAAGAACCTGTCTCAAATCAGAACCCGGGCCAGCGGACTCAGACAGCGGGGCTCACCGCCCAGTTCAGAAGACAGACCGGCAAACAGGAACGACGGAGCTATGGATGCCACAGTGGGATGAACGGGGACACCATGGGAGCAAGCAGAGGAGGCACCAAACTAACTCTGGCGATGTCACAGAAATGTTTACAAGTGAATTGTTGCATTTTTCTTTTTTGGCCGTAGTCACACTGTTTTTTAAGGTTAACGGAGTGTTATGCGTGTTACAACACTCAAATTGGCCTTGGACGCATCTAAATTGAATATTAGCCTGCTGGCCCATCCTTCTTTCCTGCAACATAATTGAGAGCGGTTGGCCATCTGGAAGACATTCAAGACCTGAAACATTCTGCACCCCATTTAAGCTGGAGCTCCCCCTTCCTCTGCGCTGTTCTCTCCTATCCAGTGTAAGGGAGGTCTCTTAGAAAAACACCACACTTGTACTTTTCCGCATCATGCATTGTGTTCATTTAGAATGCACACATCTGGAACTCTTGAGCAACTTTCATGCACCTGCAAAGTCCAAACAGGGAAGAAAAGTTAAGCTTTTTTTTTTTTTTTTTTTTTTTTTTTTAGCTTCTTGCTGAAAATAAAACTTAAGGCTTGAAGGCAAAAAGAATCTGGCTGCAGAAGTCAGTTTCAAAGCTTATTTCCTGAAACCAATACCAATGGATAATAAAATCAAAACACAATATGACTTTATAGGTTCCAAAATGCAGACAACTTTTACACAATCCACTAGGACAGTTACTGTTGTTTTCCTATTATGTCACCTTCAAAATTAGTTCTAGATTTACATGAGCCATAAATCAGTTCATATTTCCTTAACCACCTGCTTTAAAATAAGCTGGTTCTTTTCGAAACAGTCACATCTTGAGCTATATTGTCTTACAATGGCTTCCACAAATTTGTTTCTTCTCATTTTTTCCCCCTCTCATTCTTCCTGAATTCCTAATGTCCTCTGCAGAGAGTAGTAAAGAAAGAAAGAAAGAAAGAAAGAAAGAAAGAGCTTTTCCCCTGCTTTCTGTCATGGGGCCTGTTTGTAATGAGCATCTGCATGGCCAGCAGAACATTCTCCACTAAAGCCACCCAGTGCTAGGCACTACAAAGGAGCACAAATCCTCTCCCCAAACCCTTTACAACCTTCCAACTGGATGTGTACATAAAGGGAAAATGTTCCTCTATGTAGAGAGATGTCATGAAAACCACACTCTCAGGATCAGTATGCTTCAAATTGCCCCAGCTTCACTTGTTTCATCAACATCTGGCTTTGAGCTACAAATTCACAGGGCCCATATCCGTCACCAGTTACAATCTCAGATAGATATGTAACTACACACTAATAAAACACCCAATGAAGAACCAACGTATCTGCCATTCACCATAAAAAGTCTCTCATCCACAGGAAATTAAAGATTTTTACTTGTGCTGTACCCAGCGTCAATGCCCCACGAGTAACTAAGCTTCCTTATGCATGTGCTTTGGGCACGTCATCATTTCCATTAGAAAAGTCTGTGAAAAGCACGTTGTGATGGCTACAGGCACTGGATTCAGGTATGCTCACAAGTCAAACCCCAAACTGTAAGACAGAGCATGGCAGCATTTGCACCGAGATGTTAAACATAAGTAGCTTTGTTTTAGGGCCTTTCTGCAATGTCCTTTGCAAAATTTTAATTTCAGAAAGCTTATATGTCCTGATTCTCATATCATTCACATAATAAGAAATTACAAACTATGATTAAGCTATTTCGATGGCAGTAACTGGGCCTTTTTCTAAAACATATAAGCATAATTTTGTCTCAAATCAATAGCAACCTCCTGGCTTTGGCTATTAGTCATATGACCAAAGCATTTTTTTTCCTTCAAGAGTATGTGCATAATTTTGAGGACAGTTTTCAAATTTGCAGAAACTGGCTCCACTAATAAAAGAGCATTACAACAATGACTGTGCAACCAAAGCCAATGGCTTTGCTTTGTAGAATGTAAAAACAGTGAAGACTACTAAATGTGATGGAATGATTGGTACCAAAATTAGCTAAAGAAACGGAGAACTCACAGGCAAGTTAAATCTGCAATGTCAGGAGAGTTATTTTGCCTTTGAAAGTTGGCAACAGCCATAGTTTCCATGAAACTTGCTTCAGTACAGAAAGAACTCTTGGCAACTATAAATAGTTTTAACTCTCAAAGGAAGACAGACAAAACTCAATCAGTGACTTCATAATTGGCTGTTTAATAGTCTCTATGTGAGTTGGTCATTTTGGGGAGTTTTTAAATCCTAACTTTCCTTCTGGTATCCCACACATTGCTATGCTCTCTTTAGGTTGCAGGTGCCTAAAGCATTCCTGCTAGTATTACTGGTTTGACAATGATTTCCCACATTTGCCTGGTACTTTTTGTCACTATGTAAAGTCACCATCATGGAAGGAGGCACGCAAATCACCCAGTGTTATGGACTGAATTTTGTCTCCCTGCCTCCTCCTGCCTTGCCCTGCTCCAAAAATGCATATATTAAAAACCTAACCCCCTTGTGACAATATTTTGCAGAGAGGTAATTAAGGTTAAATTATGTAAGAGAGTGAGCCCCAGATCCAATAGGACTGGTGTCCTTTTAAGAAGAAGAGCCCTAGCCGAGACCGGTTTGGCTCAATGGATAGAGCATCGGCTTGGGGACTGAAGGGTCCCGGGTTCGATTCCAGTCAAGGGCATGTACCTTGGTTGCGGGCATATCCCCAGTAGGAGGTGTGCAGGAGGCAGCTGATCGATGACTCTCTCTCATTGATGTTTCTAACTCTCTGTCTCTCTCCCTTCCTCTCTGTAAAAAATCAATAAAATATATTTAAAAAAAAAAAAAAAAGAAGAAGAAGAAGAAGAAGAGCCCTAGCTGGTTTGGCTCGGTAATTGGAGCATCCGTACATAGACTGAAGGGTCTCAGGCTTGATGCTGGTTAAGGGAATGTGCCTCTATTGCAGGCTCAACTCCCAGCCCAGGTCAGGGCACGTGAAGGAAGCAACCAATTGATGTGTCTCTCTCACATCATTGTTTCTCTCTGTGTCTTTCTCCTCCCTTCCTTACACTCTGTCTAAAAATCAATGAAAAAAATATCCTCGAGTGAGGATTAACGGAGAGAGGAGAGAGGAGAGAGGAGAGAGGAGAGAGGAGAGAGGAGAGAGGAGAGAGGAGAGAGGAGAGAGGAGGAGAAGAAGAAGAAGAAGAAGAAGAAGGAGGAGGAGGAGGAGGAGGAGGAGGAGGAGGAGGAGGAGGAGGAGGAGGAGAAGAAGAAGAAGAAGAAGAAGAAGAAGAAGAAGAAGAAGAAGAAGAAGGAGAAGAAGAAGAAGAAGAAGAAGAAGAAGAAGAAGAAGAAGAAGAAGAAGAAGAAGAGACATCTGAGATCTCTTTCTTTCCACATGCACAAAGGAAAGGCCATGTGAGGACACAGTGAGAAAGTAGACATCTACAAGCCAGGAAGAGAGCCGTCACCAGAAACCAAATTTGCTACCACCTTGCTTGATCTTGGACTTCCCAGCCTCCAGAATAGTGAGAAAATAAATGTTTGAGGTTTAAGCCACCCAGTCTGTGGCATTTTGTCATGTCAGCCAGAGCTAAGAGTCTATAATGTGACTGTTACACTCCAAGTGGTGTTCAGTGCACGGCATGCATGACTGTGCCCTGTCAACCACACACTCTCACATACTTTATTTCAATGTGATGTTTCTAATACCCCTTTAAGCTAGCAGTGTGATTTGGTAGAATCACATAAAACCATGTTTGGCCCTGGCTGGTGTGGATCAGTGGTTGATTGTCAATCCATAGCCAAGAGATCTCCAGTTCTATCCCATCAGAGCACATGCCTGGGTTGTGGGTTTGATCCCTTATAGGGGGCATGCAGGAGGCAGCCGATTGATGTTTCTCTCTAATTGATGTTTCTCTCTATCCCTCTCCCTTCCTCTCTTTCTAAAATCAATAAAAACATGTTTGAATCATAGGCCATCGCTTCCCAGAAACAGGATCTTCAGCAAAGTTTTACATTTCTCTGAGCCTCAGTTTCCTGCTATAAAAAAAAAGTTTGTCAAACTGGCCAACTTCTCCACCAAATTTAACAAGACTCATAACTATTAAGCACTTTTTATCCACCACGAAGAAACTCATTTTATGTTTTTTTTTTCTTTTCATATGTTTGATAAACTCTAAATGTTCAAAAGGAATAAAAATTATTGGTGTCTTTAAGAAAAGAGTAAAGACGCCATCTTAAAGGGGAGAGCAGTGTGATGGGAGCAAGCTTCACCTCCACCTGAGGAGACCTCGGACACCACCCGGGATCCTACAGCTATGTTGGCCAGGGACCAGTTGCCTCGGCTTTGAACCCATGAACACCAAGACTCCAGCCTCCCTGCCACAGGCTCTAAAATGTCTGTCCAGGGGGAGACAAAATGGTGGCCAAATAGGCAGATGGGTACTGCACCTTCTCACAGAGCAGACAGAAGAAACAGCTGAATCGAATAACATCCACCCGGAATTTGTGAATTAAACAACCCAGACCCTTGCATTGCTTCTGGGTCTTAGATCACAGTTTCCTTATAATGTGTTTTCCCTTTAATGCCTGGAGAGCAAAAATTCACTCTTTTAAAAGGTGACCTCCTACAAGAAACCTGCCAGGATCACCTTAGGTAAAACTGATCACTCAGCCTCCCCTTTTGCCAGCCTATATGTCTTGTATATGCTCCCAATATCATACAATATTTCCTATTTCATCAATTCTAAGATGTACATTTTTTTCACATTTCAAAAAAATCTCTGGAATGAGACTATCTTACAACCAAAGGTCTATCATAAAATAATTGGCAGGATTTTTTTATTTCTTAGAAGTACATAAAAAGGTGCATTTTAACTCAAGAGCATTGGTGAAATGTAGCTTCATTTTTTAATTTTCTAAGGTGAATGGAGCAGTGCTTCACATCTGGAGGCATTCCAGCTTTCCCTCTCATGCATACACATTTGGCAACATTTGATTTTATCAGCTCAAGGGGGAGAGGGAGGCAGGGAGACAGGGAGGTATGCCACTGGCATCGACTGGATAGAGGCACAGGACAAACCCCCACAACAACTGTCCAGCACAAAATATCAATAAAGCAGAGACTGAGAAACCCTAATGTAGAGTAATAATGCATAGTTGGGAGTGTGATATGCTTTATTATGTTTGATTTTTAAATCAGTCTTTTATAGTGGATATGCAATCTAATATGTAGCAATCTTTTTCCAAACCATGGCTTGTAAAGCAGAATAAGCAATTCTTGAGAAGTGCTCTGAGCTTTCTTCATCACCCCTTCCCCGCTCCTTCTGCTAGACTCCCAAAGGAAAGGAATGATGCGATGCTCCAAGTCAGAACTGGAGAAAGCCACAGGCCTCACAGAGACTGTGACCTTAAACCATCAGTTAGGATAATTAATATCAAGACCAACACTTAACCCAGACCCTGGATTTCCAGGATCCTTCCCAGCCTGGGAGCTAGCTACTCTGTTTCCTGACAGTTGGGAATCTTAAGAAGAAAATGCACTCTACAAATATGAGGTGCATGACTTAGCAGGAGGTTAGCATTAGAATTCATGCTTTGCCCTGGACAATTTTGCTCAGTAAATAGAGTGTTGGCCTGCTGACCAAAGCATCCCAGGTTCGATTCTGGTCAAGTGTACATGTCTGGGTTGCGGGTTCAGTCCAACGTGTAAGAGGCAGCTAATCAATGATTCCCTCTCATCATTGATGTTTCTATCTCTCTCTTCCTCTCCCTTCCTCTCTGAAATTAATAAAAACAAACATAAAAAAAATAAAATATATGATAAAAAATATATATAATTCACGCTTCAACAAGTTGATAACGGTGATTCCTAAGTTTCAAAGGACTTTAAATTAATGTAGGTGATTTTGTCATACAGAAGGCAGTGGGGACGTAACACGTGTATTTATGGCTCTGGAAGAAGGGTTATTAAGTTGGAAGAGAGAGCAGGGGAGCTGTCCCCCATGCCTGTGGAAAGGGCCTTCAGCTGGAGCAGGAAGCTGATGTACTTCATAGTACTAGAGGAAGGAGTTCCAGAGACCTTTGGCAAGACCTCTCCCGCTTCTCTGCTCCATAATCCGCACCCACCCCTCACCCCCCACTCCGAGTTCCCTGCCGCAAGTGCAGAGTCCTCCTCCCAGCCCCACCCGGTCCCTCTCAATGGTGCAGTGAGCAGCTCTGTTTGGGATCCTGGGACCCCACCCAGTCTCCATCTGCGTCCTCCAACCCCAGTCAGCAGGGGAATCCGGCCCGATGCCGGTGCTGGAGGCCAGACTCACCTTCGGGTGGATGGGGAAGGATCGCTCCTGCAGCAGGGGGCTCAGCAGCGTCCGCTCCACGCTGACCAGCTCTGAGGTGGAGTCCACCACGCTGGCCAGTGCGCTGCGCATCGCCACCCGGGCCAGGGTGCACGGCCCGCGGCCCCGGGGGCAGGGCAGCAGCTCCGCGCCCCCCTCTGCGCCTGGCACTACCTCTACCTCGGGGGAGCTCGCCTGTCCCCGGAGCCCCCCCCCCGCCCCCCCCCCCCCCCCGTTCCTCCACCCCGGCCCTTCCCCCAGCCCCAGCCCCGCCCGGGCGCGCCGGGGGGGGCCTGAGCGCCGCGCTGGGGCAGCGGACACGTGGTCCGAGTCGCGCGAATTTCCACGGGCGCCCGGACCGTCCCCCCAGCCCCACTCCTGCTGCAGGAGCTGCAGGGTCTGCAAAGCCAACGTCTGGTGGCTGATGGAGGCCAGGAAGGGCGCGGGGCAGGCCATGGTCTCCTGGGCTGGCTCTGTGCGCTCCCCGGGCAGGTGGAGCAGCGATGGGTTGGAGGTCGCCTGGGTCACAGTCCCTAACCCGCGGCTCCCAGGCCCCAACCCTGGCCCGCGGTCAGTGGTCTGCGCTGGCCCGCGCATTTGCTTCAAGTCCAAGTCGCCTTGTTCTGATCCAGGCTGCTTCACGTGCACTTGAAAATCAGCCAGATGCTGAGCTCTGATTCCTTCTCCTCCCTGGGGTCCTGCGGGGGAAACGTGCCGCTGTGTGCATACATGTCTGCAGCATTGCCCCACCCCCATGTCCTTTGGAAGATGCTTGCCAATGTCCATTAACGCTCTGGGACTGGGGTTGGGAGGGACATAAAAGTCCCTCCTGGGAGTGAAAGTGTAAAGAACCAGAGAAGAGCTCACAAAGGAAGACTGTGCCGGATTCTTCTCTCTCCCTTCCTCACAGCCCTAGGAGAATCTTCAGGAATTTCTTGAAGTATCCTTAAAGACATCTAGCCCCCAAACAAAAGAAGTGACCGTGTGTCCCACAGTCCCGCAGTGCTCTGCGCTGCCCCACGCAGCAGGTGCGTGGAGAGCCTGACCACGGAATGGCATCAGGGCAGGCCCTCCAGGCCCGCTCCTGAAGTGACTGGCGGAGCGGGTAGGCGCTGCCTTGGTGGAGCATGAAGGATTTTGAGTGAAACTCCCAAAGGAGTGAAGCTAAACCCTTTCACAAGCCATGAGCACGGGGACAGCTGTACAAATAATTGTGGTTTTAATTAAACCTAACTTCGCTACTTCCTTAACTTAATGTTTTGATAGATTAGAAACTATTGGTGTGTAATTGCACTTAAAAAAAACACAAAAAAACAAAAACTAGAGGGAATGATATGGAGGACTGTCCCAGAGGGACATCGTTTCTGCTTCCTTCCTGCGTGGGAAACCAGTGGGATAACCTAACAACACAGGAAAGCAGGGGCAAAGGCACAGGCCCATGGCAGACAAGTGGGCCCTCGCACACCAAAGGATGCATTTCACTTTTCCTCTGTAAGGGAAGGGCCCTGGGCGTGCGGCGTGAGGTGGGGAGGGGTCCTTGCTTGGGAAAGCCGCTCCAGTGACTGTTCGTCTAGAGGCAGTTATCAAAGGTGTGGGGAGGGCGCGGGGTCCTTTAAGGTTTCTTTAACTCTGGGAGAGTATGACCCCACACATTCCTCCCTACTCTCCAGGGATGATTCCTTCTCCTTCTCACTGAGTTGTTTTTCGTGTGTGTGTGTGTGTGTGTGTGTGTGTGTGTGTGTGTTTGTTTGATTTGTTTTGTTTTTCCATCTATGAAAACAAATCAGAATGTCAAAGTAAAGAAAATCTTTCTTAAACAAAAAGTACAATAGTATGCTCACACTTATTATTATAAGTAAATAAAAATCCATGTCTGTCAAGTGACAAAGAGAAAATTACTGTGGAAAGTTACTATTTACAAGTAAATAGTTCAATCTTGATTAGATTCTCTTGCCATGAAGTTACTTAAGTTCACAATAAAAATAAAAATAAATTATTCTCTGTGTGTGTGTGTGTGTGTGTGTGCACGCGCGCGCACGTGCGTTTTATATCCTCAAGTGTTAGAATACATCAGGTTCAACAGAGACCAACCAGGAATAGCTAAAACTAGCTCCTAGTTTTCTCAGAGCATGTCAGATCTCCAGGGGTGCTCCTGTTTCCAGATAGGCAGGAAATCCAGGTTCGTGGGCTAACCCTACTGCTATCGAATGGCTGACTGTGAAACCTGCTTGACAGATGGAATTCCAGCCAACAGCACAATTGAAATCACTAGACACAACCTGACCCAAGAGCCCACTGTTCTGCATCCCAGGCTGAGTCTGAGAGCCATGAGACCAAATGAATTTCAGGGGTATGAGAGAAAGGGGCCAGAAAAACACCGGCCTGTGGGATGGCACATGCCACTTAAACAGCTGCCTGGGGTTTCCAATATCCTCTGAGGGTACTAGATTCTTAAGCAGCCCAGCCTTGGTCCGTCTTGCCTATGGGCCACTCACCTTGAAGTGGCTGATGTTCCAAAGCTGGAGATATGAGGCCCTAATAGAAGAAACATATTGATTCATAGGCTAACAAGATGATTCAATAGCATAGCAACTCTGCCTTTGATTTAAAACCTTCAAAGTTATATATTCTGGGCTACCAGTCCAAGTAACAAATCACAACTCCTTAATTTACTATACTGACAATTTCAGGCCACTCTGTAATAGAAGGCACATTCAAAAGGATAAAGTACTGGACACATGATGTTTTTGCTTCACAGTATCTATTTCACTATTTAATGGAAATCATATCCTCATTTCCCAGTAGATATTCTTCCCCTTTCTCCATACTCAGTCCATGTAGTCAGATGTATAAACTCATCCCACTGCAGAAGTGGGCTGGGGCATTGAGGCTGAGGCCAATCACATATCGCATTCCCATTATGAATGGTCAGGGATGGATATATGACCCAATTAGAGCCGGAATGACAATTATCAGTTAGTATGCTTTCTGCTGAATGAACCAAATAAGAGAAAACAATGGAACTAGAAGAAAATGTAAGCTAAAATATAAAAGAGTAAAAAAGATAATTTCCCTCCTTAGCTGGTTTGGCACAGTGGATAGAGCATTGGCCTGTGGACTGAAGGGTGCCAAGATCTAGTCCAGTCAGGGGCACATGCCCAGGTTGTGGACTTGACTCCCAATGGGGGCATGCAGGAAGCAGCCGATTAATGATTCTCTCTCATTGATATTTCTATCTCTCTCTCTTTCCCTCTCCCTTCCTCTCTGAAATCAATAAAAATATATTTTTTTAAAAAGATAATTTGCCTTATAACAAGAAAACTTAACATAAAATAGTTTAATCAGTAAGAATAAGTTATTGTTTCAGATCACAAGTCCTGAGGTAGGATGGCTCCAGGGTTGGTTAATCCCCAGGAGTGTCAGATCTCCAGTAGTGCTCCTCTTTCCAGAGCCACCGGAAAGCCAGTTTTAGGAGGCTAACCCATCTAGTATCAAATGTCGGCCTGCAGTGATTCCTTATGGATGTGAAACAGAGAAGATGTAAGTTCTGAAGCTTCTGCAGCCAGATTGTGAGTCTGAAAGGAGAGCTTGCCTGTGAAGAAGCCAACACTAAAAGATTTATAAAATGAGAGAAATCAGTGGCTTTATCACATCACCTGAGCCCCACATTTTAGCTACATAAAGGGGACAGCTGCAACTCTGAGCTTTTCGTTATTCAAGCCACTAAAATCTCTTTTTGCTTAAGCCACTTTGGGTTGAGTTACTGTCTCTTGCAATAGAAAGTTACAGCTGAAGCAAACAGCTTAACACATCTCGGAGGACAGACAGGATGTTAATGCAGTGACCCTGTGACCCAATGCCCCTCAAGCAAAACACTGTAAAAGGCTCCCTTCTTCCACTCCCCACAGGGCCTTTGTCGTTCACCTACTCTTTCTACTATTACAGGAATGGTGGGAGAGCTCTTTGAGCGACTTTGGCCATTGCTGATGATTGATGGGGCCATTAGAAAATGATCAATGGAACCATTCACGACCCTGGGTGCTGTGGGATGGAAAGTAGAAGAGCAGACAACTCAGTAAAGTAAGAAACAATTTTCTACCTGTTATTGGGCAAGTTGGAGTGTTGTTGCAAATAAGGATTCTGTTGCTTCTATTCATCCAAAGGTTCTTTTTTCGCATGAGCAAATGATAAAAGATTGTGTGTGGAATCATGAAGAAGCCAGGCCCAGTGAGAACAGAAGGGAGCTGGCAAAGATGCAGCTCTGTGGAGCCTCCCTCAAAGGACTTGGCAGAGTCCAGATACATTTGAGCCCTCCTTATATACTTTGGCACTTTGCTCCAAAACGGGTCCAAGAGAATTCCAGAAACGGAGCTGTTAACCTTCAACACACGCTGGTGAACTCCATAGGTGGGGACAAAACAAAACATGTCCAAAGAGGACAGAGAGTTATTATTTTTGAATGAGAATTGTTATTGAGGAGAAACAGATGCTGAATAGATATACCAAGATATGAAAATGTTTTGTAAAAGAGAAAACAAAGAAATGGGGAAAGAAGGAGTTCCAAAGAAGAAAGAGGAAAAAAAAAGATCAAATTCCCCTTTTAAACACACAATTGTAACGTTTGAATATGCCAGTTCATAAAACTGCACATGCAGTTCTAACTTTGGCCAAAACATTTCATTATGAGGAGGGAAAAAGATGCAATCCTGCCACGAAACCTCCGAATTGCCAAAAACAATTGTTTACATAGGGCAGTGTGTTTTCAGGACATCATATATGTGCTGCCTGCCCAGACCCTATTAAGCTGGTGAAGCAAAGTGAAACTTAGTAAAACTAAGTGCACAAAACCAGGGAAGTCTAATAAAGGGAGAAAAAGAAAGAAGTAAAAAAATGTTGAATCTCACCTGCCTGTGCTGACTTAATCTGATGTGTGATTCACCTCCTCAATACAAAATAGTATTTCCCCTGAACTGTAAATAGCTTTACTGAATTTTGTCTCAATAATTATTATATTTCCAAAAGGAATTCTTAATGTTGGCAGAAAAAAATAGAAAGTGGACTTTTAAGGAGTATACTTAATCTTTACTAATTCTTTTTGCTTTGGTAGGTAATTTGGTTTTTAAGAGTGAAAGAATGGCCAAGGATTTTCATACTGCCCTACATATAATTTCAATAAGACAACCTTGCTGGGTTCTCCCCTCCATTTCTGATTACAAAATGTAACTTGTAAAGAATATCCTTTCTCTTGGGGGGAAAGTTAAAAAGCTGCTTGATCTGCTAAGCTATTGCAATTATCTGTGTAGAAATGGCTTATAAAATTTAAAGGGGGGAGAAATAGCAATAAAATGGGGAAGGAATAAATGTGAAAGTATTTTCATACAATTATATCCCAGGGTCTGCAATCTAAGTGAAAAAAAAAAATGGGACCACCCTCATCACTTTTCATGATCAACCTGTATATATTTCCAAGTTCCAGTAGGTACCCTTTTAATATAATAAAAATAAATGCTCAACTTTGTATATTTAAAACTAAAAGAAATCTTCACACTCTGTTTCTGCACTTCTTATCTTAAGAAATTCTATTCTTGTTCCCCAATTTCTAGCTCTGCTAGATTTTATAGTTGAATAGACATTGGGGTTTTATCTACTCTTTCATTTACTCTTTTCTCCCTTGATATTTCTGGAGCTCCCTTTTCTGTGGTAATTATAATGAAAAAGGGGGGGGGGGAGCAGGGAGGAGGGATTGAGGGCACATGGTCTTTTGTTTAAAGATCACTAAATCTATGCTTACATGAAATGAAAGTTTCATACTTGAGATTCAATAAGTTCATTGTTAGTATAACTCTTAAACTCTGAGTGCACCAAGAAAGAACTAAATCAGTTTTGAGGACTGGATTAGTGCCTTCCCGTGTTGGCTCTCTGTACTAGGAAAACAAGAGAGACCAACAGATGGGCTTGTTTTATTTGTTTGGTCATTTTCTTCATTTTTGTTTCAAAAATATTATTGAGAATAGTCAGAAGAGTTGAAATAAGGTAACAGCCATTTCAAAACCAAAAATTTGTTGAACATAACTGAAAGACTTATTTTTCCCTTGGAGAAAAAAATATATATAATATTTTAAAACTTATGTTAACATGAAATGATGGTATTACATATTTTAGCATAAATAATGTCTGTATTTTTTTTATTTTTGTCATCTGTTTCTCTAATAGTCCATTGCTATTTAGCAAGTGGGGTTTTATAGATGCTGATCTAACCATAAAACTTAAACGGCCCATACAAATGATCAAATATCAAGCACATGATCAAGAAAATAATTTGTAAATTTTATTTGGTCTGTAATTTCCGTTTGAAAATTGACACTACATTCAATTTAATCTTTTACTCTTCTGTTCAAATATATAAGCTTTCTCAGAAAATTAATAGTAGCATCTGATGGATCCCTCCTAGATAATGGTAGATATTTGTTAAAGAAGCATTGAAGGATTTTTAATGTTCTATCCATTTTAGGTAAGAGTAAAATCTAATACTTCCTGGGTAAATGTTAATTTTAATACACAATTCTATTTAACCATGACTTATTTTTTTAATTTTAAGTAATTATCATTTCAAAGCCAAGGTAAAATATAAAATAACAGTTGATAAGTAAAAAGTATACCTTGAAATGTCTTATTTTATTTATCACAATTAATGCTATGCTTTAAATTAAAACATTTTTAGTTCCCTTAAATTTCCATGCAAATATTTTAAATTACCAAACTTAACACTCATGGGGGAAGCAATGCCATGTGGAAACTAAGATTTGGGCTCTTGTGGATGATAACATCTGCCAGGAGAACCTAAGAAAATCAATCAAAAACTTGAAAATTTACTTCAGATATGTATTGTCAATATACAAAAACTGATTAGCTTTTGTGTGTACCACAATAACTGATTAGAAATGTCAAGGGGAAATGGCCTAATTCATAACTTACAAAATAGCTGGAAATAAACTAAGCATAAACATTTTCAATACTTATGTAAAAAGAAAAAAAAAATTTTTTAAAAACTATGTAAAACAAAACTACTAGAGCTATAAAAAAAAAGATCTAAATAAATGCAGAAAATAATCCCTTTCTGTTGACCAGTTCAAATTTATAAAGTTATCAGTTTTCTCTAGCTTATTCTAGAAACTCAATATAATCCCAATAACTTGTCAGTAGGATTTTTATAAAACTAAGCAAAATCATTCTCAAGTTCATCTAGAAGAAAAAGCATCTAATTAGCTAAAAATAAATAAATAAATAAATAAATAAATAAATAAATAAATTTGTTTTTTGAAATAACAATTAGGAGGGAATTTCTATATCATATATCAAAATGTACTGCAAGTTATACCAATTTTAAAAGAGGGATATGCTAGAGGCTAAAACATCAGGTCATAATTTATACAAGAAGTCTCCAGAAGGCTGACAGGGTAACATTATATTACCCTGCTGCTGGCCAAATGGCTGAAGTTGATCCCCTTACCTGATAGTCTTTTGCTATTTACCAAACCTTACCTTTGATATGTATGTTTGCTTTGCTAAAGGGAAATATGTGTAAATAAAAAGCTGTGGGTCGGTCCGAACATTCTGGGAGCCCGCTTCACTAGAGGCGAGGTCTCCACCTGGCTTTCCCCCATACCTTCCAAATTTATATTTCTTGTCTAGTCTCTTCATTTATGTCTCAGCCCCTTCTCCAGATTCCTGAACCCTTGCTGCAAAAGACTGCAGCAAAGATAATGGAACTAAAATGGACAAATAGATCAATAGAGTCAAAACCAGGTAGGTATATACTGTAGGTACTAGAGGTTGCACCTGTGGAAAGGACCTTCAGCTGAGAGAGGAAGGAGTTCCGGAGCCTTTGGCAAGGCTTCTCCTGCATCTCTGTTCCATAGTCAGTGGGCCCCACGTTCCCTGCCCCAAGTGCCAATTATATTGATATATATGATTTATGTCAAATCAGTGAAGAACAAATTAATGACGTAATAATTGGCTATCCATTTGGATAAAAACAAAGTTAAATCTATTTCAACTTCATATCTTATATAATAAAAGGCTAATATGCAAATTAACCAAACAGCAGAATGACTGGTCGCTATGATGTGCACTGATCAAAGGGGGCAGACGCTCAATGCAGGAGCTGCCCCCTTGTGGTCAGTGCACTCCCACAAGGGGGAGCACCACTCAGCCAGAAGCCAGGCACTGGGGAGAGCAGTGGTGAGGCAGGAGCCTCTCCTGCCTCCACGGCACTGCCAAGGATGTCCAACTGACGGCTTAGGCCCGCTTCCCTGGGGGAAAGTGCCGACCAATCAATAGACACCATGACCCTAACTCCACCATGATTAATGATTTCCTCCCATATAACCCTGCCCTAGAAGCTATGAGGGAGCCAGGTCTTTCAACACACATTCACCTGTGACTTCTGCTTTGGCACCATTTCCTTAACTAATAAACCTTTCCTTTTTTTTTTTTTTTTTTTTTTTTTTTTTTTTTTTTTTTCAAATTCCTGTTGGGGTTTGATTGGGCTCAAATGAACCTCTGTAATTTGGTAACACTAAGGCAAATAAATGGGGAAAGAAAATCATTTCAACAGATGTTACTGGTATACCTGCAAAGGATTTAGAATAGTGACAACTATTCCTAAAATAAGAATGGAGCTAGAAAATTTATACAACAGATATATTCAGGTGATTTTTTTACAAAATTAATGAATGGGGTAAGGAAAAGTCTTTTTAATAAATAGTGCTAGAAAAATGGATATCTGCATTTAAAAGCAAACAAACAAACTTTAATCCTCATGCCATTCTGTTGAGAAAAATTAATTTAGGGGGAATCCTATCCTTAAATGTAAACACTCTATAACCATACAGCTTCTAGCAAAAAAAAAACCCACATAAATATTTTTAGACAAGTAACGGTAACAATAGTAGCAAAAGAATTGATAAACTGGACTTCATCAAAATTAAATTTTCTGCTATTCAAAAGTCATTATTGAGAAAATAAAAAGGCAAGTCACAGACTGGAGAAAATATTTACAATAAACATCTGACAAAAGACTTGTATTTTGATATGTACAAAATAATAGTTGAAAAATATTATTTTTAAAGTGGACACAAAATTTGAACAGACATTTCACAAAAGAAAACATGAGTAACCAAAGAGCTCTATGAAAGTAGTTGGACATCATTAGTCATCTGGAAAAGGCAAATTAAAACCACCTCCTGCTATAATGTTACATTCACTAGAATTACTTTGAAAAATACAGGACTGACAACAACAAATATAGTGAGGTTATGCATCAATTGAACCTCTCATATATCATTGGTGGGAGTGTAAAAAATAGTGCAAGCAATAGGGAGAACTATTTGGAAGTTTCTTATAAAATTAAACATACATGTCCCCTGTAACTCAGCAATTACATTCTAGTTTCTTACCAAGAGAAATGCAAACATATGTTAGGTAAGGATTTGTAAAATAATTCTTACAAATTCATAGGATTCTTATTCACAAGACCAAAAAACAGCCGAAACCGGTTTGGCTCAGTGGTAGAGCGTCGGTCTGCAGACTGAAAGGTCCCAGGTTCGATTCCTGTCAGGGGCATGTACGTTGGTTGCCGGCACATCCCCGGTAGGGGGTGTGCAAGAGGCAGCTGGTCGATGTTTCTCTCTCATCGACGTTTCTAGTTCTCTATCTCTCTCCCTTCCTCTCTGTAAAAAATCAATAAAATATATTTTTTTAAAAAAAGGAAAAACACATGCCAGTCAACTAAGAGAATGGGTAAGCAAACTATGATATATTCATAGAATAAAATACTTCTCAAGAAAGAAACGTTTAAAATTATTGATAATTTCAAATATGTCCAAATCTTAAAGATACTAATCTAATTGCAGCAAATGAACAACAATAAAAGTGTACTTACTGATGGTAGCAAAATTTTGGCCCTTGTTATATCTGTGAATATGCTATATTACATGGCAAAAGGGTCTTTGGAGATGTAATTAGGGTTACTTATTGGTTGACCTTAAAATAGGAAGAATATTCAGGATTATCCTGGTAGTCCCAATCTTATATAATAAAAACCCAATATGCAAATCAACTGAATTGCAGAACGGCTAGTGGAACTACTGGTCACTATGACGTGCACTAACCACCAGGGGGCAGACACTCAATGCAGGAGCTGCCCCCAGACAGCAGGCCCCAGGCGGTGGATGCTCCCCACCCCACCCCATCGTCCCACAGATCAGCCTTGATCGCTGGCCAGGCCTAGCAACCCTACCTGTGCACAAATTTCATGCTCTGGGCCTCTAGTTAATCATATTATTTGGGTGGAAGTGGGTTGAGGGTAAAATTCTTACAATAGCTCAAGAAAAATAATTTTCTGAGACTCACCTGAAAGGATGAGCGATTTTCTTATACTTACTCAAGCATAAGTTGCAGACATTATGACCTTTTTTAAAAGTTTTTTTTATTTTCATGGAATTACATCTCTGTGTTTCTAAAGCCCCATTTCCCTCAATCCAGCTCTGGAAAGGTGCAACTGGCGTTTCAGCAGAGCTAAAAGCAAAGCCAGTGTCCAGAGTTTCCGTTCCAGGTTACAGCCAGGCCCAGCTCAGCATCAGCCTCGTTGCAGTCCATTAGTGTAGGAAACGGGCCTCCGTCATCCATCTCCAGCACAGTCAACTTTTATTGGAAACAGTTACTGAATTTCCCCAGGGCAAACAGGATGAAGGGAGGAGGGAAGAGGATATAAGAACAAAGAATTGTGTAGGTTAGCCGGCATCCCGGTGGAAAACCCCAGGCCCCCAGGCGTCCAAGACAAGACTCCTCCCACTGGCCTCTACTAGACAGGGGGAGGCGAAGACAACTAGAAAAGGCCTCAGCCCATTTTTTTAAATAACTCAATCGGAGACAGTAAGACCTAGGTGACAAATAAGCAAACTATTAATCCCAGAGCACTCAGCCAGCGAGGAGCTGGAGGAGGGACTAGGCACCCTGGGGAGAAATGGCCTGTGATGGCTGCTCCAGGGTGCTTGTTCGAACATATTAAAAGTCTCATTTTCACCATACTTCTGTATCCAAGTCAGTTATTTGAATTCGGACAGGTGAGCATTTCTCACATCAGTGCAGTGTGTGGGGGCCCACATGGCCATAAGCCACATAGGAGAACGCGGGGAGCAGGAGCGTGAGAGCCCCGCAAGCCAGGAGTCAGCCCAGAGGAACCGGGAGGGCCAGGAGGGCGAACTCCTTGGTAGGGAATTAAACATCCCACATCTCCCTGCGCCTGCAGTGGCCATGCCTGTGCTGGCCAATGACCTGTTCCCAGGTGTGACTGACAGCTAGCCCTTCCCCGGTGTCTCCCCACTTCTCCTGGGCATGCATCTACCTCCCGCCTGTCCGGTCCCGTCCCGCAGCGCTCTGCTGAGGGAGTGGCTCGCTCGGGAGTTAGAAAGTGACAGCTTCTTGGCAAAGCTGCCCAAAGGACATGCCTGTGACATGTGCCCCCCCCCCTTTGTTCCCTTCCGGTTATTAATAACTAGGTTCATTACAACCGTATCACTGTGAGTCCTCAAATGCAGAGGCTGGAGGGGAAGTCAGAGATTCCAAGCTTGAGGAAAATTCAGACTAGCTTGGAAATGAATGAGTCCATGTGGAAAGTGTGTGTGTGGGGGGGTGAGGGGTGGGGGGGGGGGTGGGAATGGATTCTACCTACAACCAGTAGCTTGGAAGATGACCTTGAGATCCATTTGAGAACTTCCTCAGCCAATTCTTATAAGACCCTTGCCCCAAGGAGGTTCAGGGAAGGGATCTGGGGGGGTTCATCTTCTAAGTCGTCCTTTGAGATAAAGGAACCGTGCAGGAATTGGGACATTCAAGTAGAGACTGTTCTGCATCAGCAGGACCAGCGTGCCAGGCTTGGGACCAAAAAGACCAGAGGCTTTAATTTTAAGTTTAAGCGTACGCAAATTAATTCAATTAACTGCAGGAGGAATTACACCACATGAAACCTTTGCAGTTGCAAATCACACAGCTTTTTATCACTCACACACATTCCTGAGCGGCCAGGGTACTAGCTCAGTTAGGGATCCCCGAGGTGCTGTCCGCTGTGGTCTGCAGCTGGGCTGGGCTGGTCCCGGGTGCGGGGGCCGCGTTCTTCTCCCGAGAGCTTAGTCAGGTCTCCATCGGGGATTGCTGGCCGTTCTTCAGTCTTCTGGCAGGGAGAGGAGCATGGAGCGGTGTCGCTTGTCAGACAGACAAAGGGACGGGCCTTTGTAATGACAAGATGAGCATCGTTGGCTGGCAGGGTCCATATTTGAGGCTTGACCGCACCCATAACAGCTCAGGTGGCTATCAACGATTTTTGTCAATGCACATATGTTAATCTTTAACATAGCGAGGGGGCTAAGGAAAGTATGTCACTCAGGCAAGTGTTTATCTTGACACAAGTCACTCTGCCTCAGTTCAAACCCTTATCTCTGAGCAGTGGGGAATGTGTTTTTAAGTTTCAAGGAAAGTTAATTTGAACATTTTAAAACCTTCTTGATATATATATTTTTAGGCATTTTAAAACATTTCTATATATTACTATGACAACCCTGAGCAGAGAATTAAACTATGCAGTACTGACTTCCTGACCTTTAGAAATTGTAAGATAATAAATGTATTTTGCTTTAAGATGCAAAGTTTGTGGCAATTTTTCATGCAAAATAGATAACTAATGCACAGTATGATTTCATGTGTTTTAATTACTAGACCTGGCAAACTACTCTGTGGTAGAAGTCAGAAAAATAGTTGCCTGTTGGAGGAGAGAACTAAACAAAGGGACACAAGGGAAATTTCTGGGGTAATATAAATGTTCTATATGCTTTTATATGGTGATTACATGGTTTATAAAATCATCACAAGTCTAACTTTATGCCTCCATCATAAACAAACACAATGAGACACCACTACATGCCCACTGGAATTGCTAAAATAAAAAAGACTGACAGTAAGTGTTGATAAGGATGCGGAGCCACTAGGACTTGCAGGCATTGCTGGTGAAACTATATCCAGAGAAGCTTTTGGCAGCTTCTTATCAAGTTAAACATACATTCTCCCCATAATCCAGTAATTCCACTCATAAAAATTTATCTAAGAAAAACAAATACTATGTTCACAAATTACCATGTGCAACAATGTTCAAACACCCCATTCATAATAGCTCCAAATTGAACAAAGTAACCCGATGTCTACCAATAGGAGAATGGAAAAACAAGTTGCAAAATATTCATGTGATGACTCAGTGGTGAAGGGGATGATACTATCATAGCTCTATGAATGGACCTTTTAAATATTATATTGAGTAAAATAATTCCTCACAAAAGAATGCATATTGTTGGTTTAATTTACATGAAATCCATGAATAGTAAAACTAACCATGGTGATAAAAATTAGAATGTGGTTATCTCTGGATTTTGGAATTAGGAAATTAATTGAAAGGGCCAGAAAGAAAGTTACTGGTGTAATACACGTATTCTATATTTTGTTTTGGATGGTGATGAGACGGGAAAAATTGTCAAAATTCATCTGACTGAACACTTAAATCCTGTATGCTACATCATTTGTAAATTATCTCATTAAAAATGAAAAATAATATCCTAAGGAAATAAAAATAGTATTAATTTAGTCATCCTTTACTCTGCTAACATAGTTAATTGAGTTTCTTCTATGTGCCCAGCCCTGTGCCGAGCCCTCACACTGGAAGCCCGTTCTGTTTTGACATTCTCTGTCCTGTTATCTCAACAGCTGGGCTTCAAACCAGTTAAATTCCATTTCTTAAAAGCAGATTTCATCATTTCAAACACGTCCTTATTACATTAATAGTGGAAAGTTACATATTATAAATTCACTAAATTCTAAATTCACCCAAACCTTATGGGTTTAAAATTTTGAGATTAAACTGAAGGAAAACATTAAGATTTATATTCTTTTTTCACTTAATGTTCTTCTGGAAGCATCTATCTACCATGGACTATTTTTTAATGCTTTCATCCTTGCTGATAGCATTTATGATATGTTTTTAATATTATATTGTGGTTATTCTAAATATTTGAAAGTTTTATAGAAAATAGAAGGATTATTATAGAGATACTAGAGGCCCAGTGCACAAAATTCATGCACGGGTGGGGGGAAGGGGTGTCCCTCAACACAGCCTGCACCCTCTCCAATCTGGGACCCCTCAAGGGATGTTTGACTGCAAATATCCCTCTCACAATCTGGGACTGCTGGCTCCTAACCACTCACCTGCCTGGCTGCCTAATTGCTCTTAAACGCTTCTGCCTGACTGCCTGATAGCCCCCTAACTGCTCCGCTACCAGCCCAATTGCCCCCAACTGCCCTCCTCTGCTGGCCCAATCACCCCCAACGCCCTCCCCTCCTGGCCATCTTGTGATAATGTGGGAGTGGCCATCTTTGGTAGCCATCTTATGATGACATGGGGGTGGCCATCTTGTGACAACATGGGGCAGCCATATTGTGATGACATAGGGGCGTCCATCTTGTGACAACATAGGGGTGGCCATCTTGTGACAACATGGGGCAGCCATTTGTGATGTGAGGGTGTGATGGTCAATTTGCATACTATCTCTTTATTATATAGGATAAAGACTTTGCAAAACATTTTGCTTCAAAATTTTAAACAGGTTACAGTTCACAAAATAAGAAATACAAATGACTAATAAACATGACAGAAATTTAGCCAGTTTAATGATAAAAGAAATAAGTTAAAAATTAGATACTATGTTTTTGCCTCTCAATTTATCATATATTTTTTAAAGTGACATTATCTAGATTTGGCTGAGATATGCCATGGGTTACTAGTAGAAATATAAATTAGTACAGTTTTTGGAAGAGCAATGTGGTCATATGTATCAATAACCTTAAAATGTATGCTGTTCTCTCTTTGCATTGTGCTATATTTAACTGAAACTCAGATCAGAACTGTGCAAAGTGAGGAGTGTTTGTGTTGCTTTAGATACAATAATTCCATCACCAGTAATCTATTTTGAGATAATAAATAGGAATGTATGAAAAGATTAAATTATAACTATATTTATATTGGGGCATTACTTATAATTAAAAATGGGAAATAATTCATATATCCAACAATAAGGAATTGGTTAAATAAATTATAATGCTTCCATATAGTAGAACATTAATCTTCCATAAAAATCATGTTTTCAAACAATAGTGAATGACACTTGGAAATTTTTGTAATATTAAACTAAAAGTGACATCCACAAATTATGTACAGAATAATGTCAATTTTTTGTGCTATCATGCTCCCAAGAATATACATAGTTGGTACCTGTTTAAATCAAACCATAGGTTAAGAAGGCCCTTTTTGAGTGGTAAGATTATGGATAAAGTATAATCTTTCTTAAAGGTTTCTATACTTCCCCAATCTTTGTTACAAAGCTATACATTTTTATTTTATATTTCATTTTTTACAATAAATATATTTCATGGTATATTTTTTAAATCTGCAACTATACAGAATTAAAAGGTGAAGTTCCCATTTCACTTCCATGTACAGAGATGACTATCCTAACCATTTTCTATGCACTTGCACATGTACAAAGGTACACATCCATATTAAAATGGACTTCATTAAGGTATAAGTTACATACAATAAACTGCACTCATTTCAAGTAAGCAAGTTAATGAATTTGATAAATGTATTAAAATGGCACAATAATCAAAACAAAATATTCCCATCTATCCCCAAAGTCTGTGTCACTTTGCAGTTCAATGTTCCCTTCACTAATCAATATTTTGTTACCAGGGATTAATTTGACTTTTCTAGAGCTCTGTATACAGTATAATTGGAGTTATACAGTATATAATCTTTTGTATTTAGCTTCTTTTACTCATCATTATGGTTTTGAGATTTCATTCATGGTTTTGCATATATATGAAGTTCCCTTTTTTATTGCTAAGTTGTATCTAATTGTATAGATATACTATATTCTGTTTATATGTTCACCTACTGAAATATTAGGACTATTTCTAGTTTCTTACTATTGCAAATAAATCTACTATAATCTTTTGTGTAGAGTATTAATGTATACATATACTTTCATTTTTCTTGAGTAAACACCTAAGAGTGGGTGCATGTCGTTATCTGGAGAAAAATACCCAATAGGAGACATACAACATATCTATATAGATAAATCTATAGATTTATAAATGATATATTTATATAGATAAAAAGAGAGAGGTTGACTTACTATAAAGAATTATCTCCTATGGGTATGAGTCTGAAAAGTCCTAAGAGCTACAATTGGAAGCTAGAGACTCAGGAAAGCTGATAGTATAGTTTCAGTGTGAGTCAAAAGGCCTGGCAACCAGGACAGCTGATGGTGTAAGTCCCAGTCTGAGTGCAGGTCCCAGGGTAGAAGAAAACCAATGATCCAGCTGGAAAATAGTCAGGTAGAGAGAGTGAATTCACCCATTCTTTCCCTGCCTTTTTGTTCAATTCAGGCCCTCAACACATAGGGTGAGGACCACTACCAATAAGGAGGGCAATTGACTTCCTCACATCCAAATGTTACTCTTATCAAGAAACACCCTCACAGACACATGCAGAAATAATGTTTAACTAAATATCCGGCACCCAGTGATCCAGTCAAGTTGACACATGGAATTAACCATCACAGAGTGGAACATATGGCTCAAGTGGTAAATATGTTTACCTTTTTAAGAAGTTTTTTAAGATCTGTCAAAAAAGTTTTCCTAAGTAGTTGGATCATTTACATTCCCATCAGTAGGACAGAGAGTTGTAGTTCCTTCACATCTGACCCAACACTGATTCTGTTCCTTCTTAGCCATTATAATAGACTAGAGGCCCTGTGCATGGGGGTGGGGGTGGGGGGTTCCCCCTCAGCACAGCCTGCTTCCTCTCCAATCCAGGATCCCTCTCACAAACCTGGACCGATGGCCCCTAATCACTCACCTGCCTGCCTGCCTGGTCACCCCTAACTGCCCCCGGCTGCCAGCCAGGTCACTCCTAACTGCCTCCCTCACCAGTCTGGTCATCCCTAACTTCCCCCACCCCCCAACGGCCTGATCGCCCCACCTACCCCCCTCTGTCTGCCTGGTCGCCCCCAACTGCCCCCCACACACACACCAGCCTGATCACCCCAACGGCCCCCCCCATGCTGATCTGGTCACCCCACGCAGCCTGCTTGTTCAGTCGTTTGGTCATCCCTCGGGCTGGCCCTGGGCGGCTGGGGTGCTGAAGGGACTGGGGGACTCTGAAAGCAGGTGCCCCAGCGGGGCTGAGGGGACTGGGCACTGCCATCTTGTGGCTATGAGCACAGCCATCTTTGAGAGTGTGGCAGCCAATTAGCATATTCCCTTCTTATTGGCTATGGGCGCTGCCATCTTTGTGAGGGAACGGTGGTCAATTAGCATATTCTCTCTTTATTAGATAGGACGTTATAACATTATGTTTTAGTTTGAATTTACTGGTGATGTTCAACATCTTTTCATTTGCTTATTTACCATATATATGTTCTTCGGTAGTGTCTGTTCAATTTTTTTTTGCCCAATTTTTAATGGAGTTGTTTTTTTCTCTATTATTGGGCTTTGAAAGTTTTTTATGTAGTCAGGATACAAGTCCTTTATCAGATATGTTTTAGAAATATTCTCTCCCAGTCTGTGGTTCTTGTTTCATTCCTTTAACAGTGTCTCTTCAGGAGCAAAAGTTTTTAATTTTAATGTAGTGCAATTTATTTATTTATTTATTTTTAGATTATGCTTTTGTCATTTCAGTTAAGAAATCTTTGCTAACCGAAGATAACAAAGATTTTCTCCTTTGTTTCCTTTAAAAGGTTTTACATTTTACATTTATGTATATGATTAATACTGAATTGAATTTTGTATATAATGTGAGGTGTGCATCACAATTTTTTTTTAAATATGGCTACCAAGTTGTTTCAGCACAGTTGTTGCAAAGACTATCCTTTCTCTATTGAAATGTCTTTCCACCTGTATTGAAAATCAGTTGTCCATGTATGTGAGAGTTTATTACTAGACTACCTAAACTGTGTCATTATCTCATTGTCTATCTAGATTCCAAAGCTAGACTGTCTTGATTAATATTTATACTCAGCTTTTAAATTCAGGTAGTGTTGATTCTCCAACTTTATTCTTGTTTTTCAAAGTTAGATTGGCTATTATAGATTCACACTCCTATATGTACTTAAGAATTAGCTTGTCATGTCCACAAAAGACCCTTTTGGGGATTTCTTAGAATTTTTTTTAAATCTATAGATAAAATTGGAGATAATTGACATCTTATTTTGAATCTTTTATGAATGAACATGGCCTCAGTATATCTCATGCTATCTCTCTATCTATCTTAAATGTTGTTAAAATCACCAAACATTGCTGATTACATATATACTTGAGGCCGAATGCACAAAATTCATGCATGGGGGGGAGAAAGGGGGAGGGTGGAACCCCTCCATCCTGTCACAATCTGGAACCCCTCAGGGGATGTCTGAGTGCCGATTTAGGCCTGATCCCACCTGCCTTCCTGATTGCCCCTAATCACTCTGCCTGCCTGCCTGCCTGATCACCCCTAACCACTCACCTGCCTGCCTGATTCCCCCTAACCACTCGCCTGCCTGACTGATCACCCCTAACTCCTCACTTGCCTTATTGCCCCTAACCATCTCTGTCTTGGCCCCTGCAGCCATCTCTGCCTCAGCCCCTGCCACCACAGCTTCATCTTGGAAGGTCGTCCAGAATGACATTTGGAAGGTCATTTGGCTGTTCAGTCTAATTAGCATATTATGCTTTTATTATTATAGATATATATGTATATACATATATATAGACAGTGGGTATACACACACACACACACACACACACACAAAACTGTTAAACTCTGCTGAGGTGCATATAAAATATTATGTTGATTTTTTTACTGCTCCATAAAGATATTATTCTATTGTCTCTAGCCTTTATTTGCTTTCTAAAGAAAAGCAATCATTGTTTTTATTGATGTTCTGAATGTAATATGTGCTTTTTTTGTGGAATGTTTTTAAGATCTTTTTTAACCTTTGGTTTTCACCAGTTTGACTATGATCTGCTTAGATGTGTTTTATTTTATTTTGGTTTTGTATTGATCCTGCTTGATATTTACTATACTTATTAAACATGTGGCTTGGTGTATTTCAGCAATTTTGATAATTTTTGGCCATGATTTTTCAAATATATCTTTTGCTCAATTTTTTTCTCACCTCTCCTTCTGGGTCACTAATTACATGTATATTAGATGATTTGGTGTTATTTTTAAACAAACTTTAAAAAAAATAGCTTTAGATTACAAAAAAAGTTGGAAATGTACTAAGTTCTGGCCTTTTCTTGTTAGAGTAAGAGTGACAGACTCTTAACTTTTTATATCTTATAAGAAAATTAATGTGTGTCCTCTCATTAGGTGTTGTGCATTATCATCAGGGTATAGTTTGTGTACCTCTCACAAAGTTACCTTAAATACACACAGAGGCGCACTTTTTTTGGGTTGTTAATCCTCACCTGAGGATATTTTTTCCATTGATTTTTTTAGAGAAAGTGGAAGGGAGGGAGAGAAAGAGAGAGAGAGAGAGAGAGAGAGAGAGAGAGAGAGAGAGAGAGAGGGAGAGAGAATATAGACATGAGAGAGACACATTGATTGGCTGCCTCCCACACGCACCCTAACTGGTACAGGATCAAACCTGCAACCCAAGTATGTGCCCTAGACTGGAAATTGAACCTGAGACCCTTGAGTGCATAGTCTGAGGCTCTAACCACTTAGCACACCAGTCAGAGCCAGACACACCTTTTAAATATGACTAAACCACCCAAACCGGTTTGGCTCAGTGGTAGAGCTTCGGTCTGCTGACTGAAAGGTCCCGGGTTCAATTCCGGTCAGGGGCATGTGTGTTGGTTGCGGGCACATCCCCAGTGGGGGGTGTGCAAGAGGCAGCTGGTTGGTGTTTCTCTCTCATCAATGTTTCTAGCTCTCTGTCTCTCTCCCTTCCTCTCTGTGAAAAATCAATAAAATATATTTAAATAAATAAATAAATAAATAAATAAATAAATAAATATGACTAAACCATGCTTTAAAACCTCAAGATTCAACACCCCTATTAAATGTGAGGAACTTAAAAATGCCCTCTGGAATCTCCCATATTTGTGATACAATTCATATAATAAATTTGTTCAATAAACATTTACTTGAATAAATTTGTTCAACAAACACTTACTTGTGTACCTACTATGTGAGTTTACCTTCCAGTGGACTTCTACAAAAATAAAAGAATCATGATTTAGAAGTGAGCACTCCCACTATGTGCAAGTTTGCCATAATCTGACATTTGAAGCAGTGATTTCAGAAGCCAAATTATTAAGGATAATTTATTCCAGATCTCTTCTGAAATAAACAATGTTTTTGAGCTCTGTACAGATGTGTAGCCAGCAGGAAACTGCCTGACTATATCAGTTTCTAGACATCTTTCAGCAAAGTCAGAGCTTCACATGGAAAGCAGGGCACTAGGGCCTCTGTGCACAGTCAGGCCTGCCCTGGGGCCTCAGGCTAATGAGGAGATTATGCTTTTCTCTTTGTGTAATATTTTCATTGGTGACAGATTTAATGTGAATAATCATACTCACTTAATAAGCAATCCAGTATAATTTAACAGAAGTTAGCAATACAAGCTAACATGAACCTTCATCTACAATTTTAAGAGCATCATGTACTAATATATGACAAAGAAGAACAGTGGGTAAAGAGCTAACCTAAAAATAAAAACGACATAAATTACGTTATTGCATTCATTTCTTTTATTTAAACAACTGAGACTATGAAAAGTGGAAAACTGTATTTCATGGTAGAAATGATTTGAGTACAATATTAAGAGCTTAAGCCAAAAGATTGTACTATTCACCTAACATGATATGAAGTCATGCTTACTCACACAGTTTTAGCTTATCACTAAAGCATGGTCTGAAAACTTTTTTTCTAAAGGACAAGATTGTAAATAACTTCAGTTTGCAGACTCTGCAATCTCTTGTCAACTACTCAACTCTGTTGTAGCATGAAAGCAGTCTTAGACAATAGGTTAATAAATGAGTCTGTCTCGTTCCAATAAAACTTTATTTTTTTAAAATGTATTTGGTCTGTGGTCCATAGTGTGCCAATCTCTGAATAGAAGAGTTGGGAGCTTTGGAGTTGTAATTAGACTCTTTAAGAGAAATGACAGGTTATTGACGTATGGCTGGCTACGAGCAGAATTGGTGGTTTCTTATATGCTATGCACAAAATATGACTCTATCATGAAAATATTTCTAGACCTATATGATAGGATTCTTAAGTAAATATATTAATGCATAATGACCCTATGCCTGAGGCTGGTCAGGAAGGTAGATTCTCAATGGACTCTGATGTAGTAGCTTTGTGGGAGGTGGAAAAGGTATGATCCCACCAGATTGGACTTGGTGTCTTAGCAATTGAATCCTCTCTCAGAAGTGCTTTCACCCCTGTACACATTATAAAACATCTAAATCCAAGGAGTATTTACTGCTTTCTTTAAATTATTTTTTTTATTGTCTTGAAAAACACATAACAAATGTTATCATCTTAACCATGTTTAAGTGTACAGTTCAGTAACTTAATTACATTCACATTGTTGTGCAACCATCATCTATATTTCCAGGACTTGTTTTATTTTTTGCAAAACTGGAACTCTGTATTCATTAAATAATAACTCTCCATTGTCTTCTCTCTGCAGCCCCAGCAACCACCATTTTCATTCTGTCTCTATGAATCTGATTACTCTATAGTTCATACAATGAACTCATACAATATTTATCTTTTGATGTTTATTTCACTTAACATACTGTCCTCAAGGCCCATCCATTTTTTGTAGCATGAGTCAGAATTTCCTTATTAAAGCTAAATAATATTCCACTGTATGTGTACCATATTTTGTTTATCCATTTATCCATTGATGCAAACTTGATATTGCTTCCACCTTTTTGTCTATTTACTTTTTAAAGTTTAAATTACAACTTATACTATTCTAAGCTGAAAATGTCTGCAAATTCTAATTTTGTTTAAAAACAATCCTGAGTTTGTTGTTTCACTAGTTACCATCATGGTGTGGACGAAAAGAGCCACATGCTGACCTGACAAGCTCAGGGGAGGCCTACATGGCAGTCTTGCAAACTCAGAGCCCTAAAGTAACCAACCACAAAGGGTGGTCTGAAATTAAATTTACCTAAAAGCAGTTATGGGTAGTCACCTCCTAGGCCTGTATCTTTACTGACAAGATCAACCATTACCTTAACTAAGCCTATCTGTATTTTTGCATCTATAATAACATACCTTTGAAGTGTCTGGGAAATTTGTAACTTCCCCTTTTTTGGACCCCTTGGGCACAACCTAATGTGCTGGGTGCCAGGACAGATACCACAAATTCCTTCATTATTTTGTTAATTATTCCTGCATCCACCTAAGTATGTGTCATCATTTTATTCTTTATCTAATCCCAGGGGTTTCCCTCCACCCCTTCTTTGCTTTATCCCACCTCCTTAATCTATCACCAACGAATTTCATGTAACCCACCTACATCCCTCCTTTATTGTAATGTGTAAATACAGATGTAACCCTCCATTCTCCAGAGCACTATCTCAATTCTTTGAGATTCTGCTTCCTGGCATATGTCAACAGTTTGCTCAAATAAACTCACAAACATTCTTTACAGGTTTCAATGGTTTTTTACGTTAACAATGGGGAAAAAAGAAAAGCACCAAATTATATCTCAACCAGCACAGATTTATCAAAATCTTCCACCTTATATTTACACTTTGTTATTTTCCATGCTATTCCATTTATTTTTTTGTGTGATATGGTTAAGAAGAGATTGGCTGTTACATACCCTTAGAGTAGCCAAACATACTATGATTACTGTTTTGTGGCCAGTGCTCACTTTGTTTTACTTGTATTTTTGCCACTTTTTTTCTCATCATTGCTTCTTGCATCCTAATTCTTATAACTGATTTCAGTTTTCTTCTTCCAGAAGCATATCCTTCAGATTCAACTGTGGTCAACACTCCCAAAAGGGGGAATGAGTGCTTAGTCCTGAAGTTTTGGATGAGATTACCAGTGTTCACTACACAGAATAAACTGAATAGTATAATATTTATGTATTATATAAACACACAAAAAGCTATATGTTGTTTATATATATTAATATATGCTAAAATTATATACATAGCTGCCCATCCTCCAGAGTTAAGTTAACTGAGCCAATAAATGTTCCTTGGTTTTAGCTAGTTTATGATTGACTTTCATCAACACCAAACCAGTATTATATGAAATGATGAAAGGTATTCTTTAAGAAGAGGAAGAAGAAAAGGCAAAGATAAAAATTATGAACAACAAATACATATCTATGAACAAGTGAATCTAAAAATCAAGTGAATAAAAATCTGATGAACAGATTAAGCTGGTGAATATAATAGAATCAGGAGCATAGAAAGGGAGTAGTCTGACAATTCTCAGGTGGAAAGAGGTGTGGGGGGTGCGGGAAGAGCCTGGACAAAAATCATACACCTATGGATGAAGACAGTGGAGGTGGGGGGAGGTAAGAGCAGAATGTAGGGTGGTAACTGGGTAGAGGAGAGCTTTGAGGGGGAGAGGAACAGTTGTAATAATCTGAACAATAAAGATTTATTAAATTTTTAAAATAAATAAATAAATAAATAAATAAATATGAAAAGGCTGCCATATCTTTCTACTTTATTTATTTATTTTATTTTTTAAATATATTTCATTGATTTTCAACAGAGAGAAAGGGAGAGAGTTAGAGAGCCAGAAATGTCGATGAGAGAGAAACATCGACCAGCTGCCTCCTGCACATCCCCCACCGGGGATGTGCCCGCAACCAAGGTACATGCCCTTGACCAGAATCGAACCTGGGACCTTTCAGTCCTCAGACCGATGCTCTACCACTGAGCCAAACCGGCTTCGGCAATATCTCTCTACTTTAATCACACTAATCTCATGTTTTAATCAAGAGTATTAGACATGTGATGGAGTTATAGGAATGAAGGAGGTAATAGTGTTTTACTCATTAATGTCAGAGGCATAGAAATGAAAGGTTAGTCTAAACCAGTGTTTTTCAACTGCTGTTCCGCGGCACACTAGTGTGCCGCGAGATGTTGCCTGGTGTGCCGTAGGTGCAGACAAGACAAGAATTTTATAATTTTTCACTATTTTGTTTACTTAATATTTCATAATAAAATAATTATAAAATACTTTCTTTGTGTTTATTTGATTCCTATTCAAGAGAATTACTTTATATATAGTCAATATAGGCACAGAGTTAAATTTTTTTAACATTTTCTAATGGTGGTGTGCCTCGTGATTTTTTTCATGAAACAAGTGTGCCTTTGCCCAAAAAAGGTTGAAAAACACTGGTCTAAACTACAAAGACTTGATCAAACTTTAAAATTACATAATGCTTTATGGGAAGGAAATATGATTGCAGGGCCTTCGATTTGAGTCTCAACATTCATGACATTTAGTATATTTTCAGCTTTAGTATAAAAGGGATTTTGTTTTGAATGAAAAATAGTTGGAGATGATATAATCTCATAGATGGTATATGGGACAGCAAGGAGAGTGTGGTGACTAACCTGGGTGACCAGGAAGGAAGAAAGAGGATTGAGGTGGAATGAGCCACAACTTCTTCTATTAATTTTTTAAATTCCTTTTTAAAATATCAAATATCCTATCTAACAAAAGAGTAATATGCAAATTGACCATCACTCTAACACACAAGATGGCCACCCCCATGTGGTCAAAGATGGCTGCCCCCATGTGGACACAAGATGGCTGCTAAAAGATGGCCAGCAGGCGAGGATAGTTGGGAGCAATCAGGCCATCAGGGGAGGGCATTTACAAGAGACCAGGCCTGAAGGGGAGGGCAGTTGGGAGCAACCAGGCATGTAGGGGAGGGCAGTTGGGGGATCAGGCCAGTAGGAGAAGATAGTTGTGGGAGACCAGGCCTGCAGGGGAGAATTGTTGGGGGAGACCAGGCTGGTAAGGGTGGCAAGTTAGGGGTAGCTGGGCCAGCACAGAAGGGCAGTTGGGGGGGACCAGGCCTGCAGGGAAGGGCAGTTGGGGAGGGGAGGACCAGGCCAGCAGGAGAAGGCAGTTGTGGGGTCCAGGCCTGCAGGAAGGGGTTGTTGGGGGTGACCAGGCTAGCAAGAAAAGGAAGTTAGGGGTGACTGGGCCAACAGCAAAGGGCAGTTGGGAGTGCCCAGACCTGCAGGGGAGACAATTGGGGGGGACAAGGCCGGCAGGGGAGGGTAGTTTGGTGGGACTAGGCTGGCAGGGAAAGGTAGTTGGGATGACCAGGTCTGCAGGGGAGGGAATTTCTGGGGAGTCCAAGCCTTCATGGGAGGGCAGTTGGGGGCGACCAGACCTGCAGGGGAAGGCAGTTGGGGGCAACCAGGTCTGCAGGGGAGGACAGTTAGGGGTGACCAGGTCTGCAGGGGAAGGCAGTTGGGGGCAACCAGGTCTACAGGGGAGGACAGTTAGGGGTGACCAAGTCAGCAGGGGAGGGTAGTTAGGGGCAATCGGGCCGGCAGGGGTATTGATCATGCTGGCAGGGGAATGGTTAGGGGGTGCTCAGACTGGCAGGCAGAAGCAGTTTTGGGCATTCAGTCAGGCAGGCAGGTGAGTGGTTGGGAGCCAGCAGTCCTGGATTGTGAGAGGGATGTCCGACTGCCTGTTTAGGCCCAATCCCACCAGAATCTGACCTAAACGGCAGTTGAACATCCCTTGAGGGGTCCCATATTGAAGAGGGTGCAGGCTGGGCCGAAGGACACCACCTGCCCCATGCATGAATTTCATGCACCAGGCCTCTAGTCCATAAATAAAACACTATAAAACAGAGATTTCTAAATTAATCTAAATCTTATGTTCCACTTTTATGCATAAATACACTTTTAAAAATAATTTTAGAGTAAAATCACCTTATGGCAAGCCTTCAGTGAAATGCCTATCAAGGTATTTCATTCCACTTAAGTTTTAAGTTCTCAATCATCTGATTAATCATAATGTATATATTCCAAGATCACTATTCAGGTTAAATCAAGAATAAATAAGTTTTATAACTGTTTCACACTCAATGAATAACTTGATTCTTTTAAAATTATTTGCCCACAATTCTTAGCATCGTGCCAGTGTGCCCACCTTGCCCTTTCCTGCCAACGAGAAGCAGAGCAGAGCTCCTGGGCAGTGGGCTGTGATGCTGGGAGGGGAGGTGCTCACTGTCCTTTTGCTCTTGACACTGGAGTGCAGAGGCTTCCCTGAAGCTCACAGGACACTTAATGTTCTCTTAGATAAACCTCTTCCTCTATGGAAGAAATAAGAGTTAAGGAAGTTAGAAGGGGAGCTGGGAGAGAAAAAATGAAGTTTTGAAATATAAAGCCTAGATAAAAGAAAATGATAGCAGAACAAAGGAATAAAAATGTTAAAGCTATGCAACAAAGTAATGGAAGAAAAAAAAAGGTAAAAAAAAATATGATTTATAACAAATAACAGAAGACTGGCTCAAGAACATTCTGAAGTCTCCTTGATTACACAAAAGGGAGAACTGAACTGATGTGTTTTTCATGGAAACTTCGTGTCTAAAGGATGGCAACTGTAAATTTTTTAATGATGAAACATAACCTTCTAGAAAGAATCAAAGAGCCAGTTTGACTTAGTATTGGACTATACAAGTTAAACATATGCACATCTTTTAAATACTCGGCAGGAGTTAGCTGCCCTTTTTCATTCTATGAAACTATTAGGATTTCAGCTGTGCTTGGGACGTGGTACTAGTGTAATTCTTATAGAAAAGTCAGTGATGTTAAAAAAAAAAAGAGAGAGAGAGAGAGAGAAAGAAAGAAAGAAGAAGAAAGGAAGAAAGAAAGGAAGAAGAAAGAAGAAAAGAAATCATTTGTTCAAAACAAATCTAAAGGGAACAGTAACATAAAATAATGAAAATGCCAAAGATATGAAAAATAAAGACCACTATTATAAGACGCAATAGCTCTGAATGTTTGCTTTTATGTGACAGATGTTTTTAACCAAAGTTCAACGCTGGCAGTTTGAGTACACTTATGATTTTAATTTGTATTCTATCCTATTTTCATATCAATGTCTACTTGCAACATCTGTGAAGGCTGTGTAACCCGAATTTGACAGGGGAAAGTGAACAGACTGCTTTTAGATTGTTTCCATTAAGTCCTCGTAACAGACTGTTAACAAAAATCTTAAACAGGTATTCTAATCATCAACAGCAATCTTACACAAATTAAATTAGACCGAAAGGGCTTGATTAACTTTAAAATACCTTACAGGCATATAACATGATTTAACCTTTTCCTTCTTTGGAGTAGAAATAAGATTGTCCAGTGTGGGTCAGATGCACAGTTTAAAAAGAAAATCAGCATGCATCTCCTAATGACGTGGAGACAAAGTTTCATTTTCTGAATCAGGAAACCACACATGTGCTTAGAAATTCAGTTCATCCACAACCAACCTCCCGGTTAACATGCAAAGTACATGCATTAAAAGAGGCTCCTTTAATAAATGCAAGGATGCTTAGCATTCTTATTGCTAAAGAAAGGAGGCCTATATCAACTGGCATTAATATTAAAATGATGCCACCAGCAGAGGTCAAAGCTGAAGTAGAATTTCTGCAGTTCAAATTCACCTATCGAGAATAGGCTGCAGCCTGGCTGGTGATGCTCAGTGGTTACATGTCAACCCATGAAGCAGGAGGTCATGGTGTGATTTCTGGTCAGGGCATATGCCTGGATTTCGGGCTTGATCCCCAGTAGAGGGCATACAGGAGGCCTTTTAAAGCATTCTGTGACTGTACACCACTTATCAACTGTTTTACTTCATCACCTCTACAAAACTTCTACAAATGTTCTCTGATATTCATGAATATTCCTCCCTCAGGTTTTGATCCACATTTAGCCAACATCTGGAACTCCTTCAACTTGTCTGTGACTGTTCAAGTTCTCTCCACTCCCAGAGCTCCGTTTAGACCCCCTCACACACGATGAGCCCGGTCCATGCTAATCTTTCTTTACTGTAATTATCGATTGTTGAGCTATATTTTTCTAATTGTTTAGTCTGTGTGGGTCTTTTTAATTTAATTGTAAACTTGAAGTTTAAGCAATGATGCTATTCTTTTTGTATTCATTCCTGTGAGCATTTTGCACAGTGTGGAATCTGAATGCTCCTCTATAAATGCTGTTGATGGACGGGAAGAAATAAGGTGGAGTACAGGTGAAGCGGGGCCTTCCCCTGCATCATTAGCCCCCAGAGCCGTGGTTGCCTTGGTCCTACTGGGATACCATTAGCTTCTCAGAGTTAGCTAGGTTCTTACGAGGACTGAGGACCAAACTTCCTTGTTTTGCTCCTCGGTGACCCTTCTGCCTTGCTATAGATTCCAAGGAAAACAATTAAAGTTCTTATATCTATAGACTTAGCAGGCAGAATCTCAAACTTCAAAGGACATCTATGACATTGATAAACCTTCTAGCTCCAAGCACGCTAGGATTTAAGCTGTTTCAACAAAGCTCTCGTTCTAAAAATTCCCAGGCCTTCTTGAATGTTTTGCAGAGACATGAAGTTATTTCAAATGTCTAATCTAAATCTCTTTGGCTGCAACTCAAGTCTGTTCTCTTTATCACAATCCTAAATGGAAACAGGGATTAGAGCTATCTTTGCTAAGCACCAAGTAACTGATTTTCAAGAATGTATTTATCAGTCTATCTTCTTCACAAGCTAAGGATGTGGTGGCATGTTTTCTATCTGGTCTCAGTTTTAAAGTAAAAGGCCATCTGCAGTACTGATTGTAATTAGGCAAGTTCTATGAATTGGCAAACAGAAAGTACAGAGAAACTTTGTCACATTTGCTTTAAATATTTGATTTTAAAAACTAAGATATTACACATATAGTTGATGCCTCCTTTGTACAATTGCCTGTTTTTTTCCTAAAGGGTTATGACTAGCTTAAGCTAAATGTATATTTCTTGTCCAGTTTTTAAATTGTATATACATATTGTATATGCCAGGGCTGACCAGCAGCCCCTGAAGGATGGATGAACAGATTACCCTGACCCAGTTTCACTGTGAAAGAGAAGGCTAAGGAATGACCTGGCTGGTGGCAGCCACGCAGCATTGATTGACTGCCTCATAGGCTTTTATTGAAATTTTTATCTTTAGAGACAATCAGTAGGGTGAGTATTCTTAGGAGGACACATGTGCTTACATTGTCCTCTAGGCAAGGGCATCCAGGGATTAAACATACGGATTCCAGTGAACACCAGTGGGGCTTCACATGCACAGACCTGTTTGGGAAGATCAAGGAATAATTAGGGGCGTCACCCTAAGTATCCCCTAAATTGGAATTTTGATAAACAGGGCAGGCAGCCTTCCACACACGTCCCTTTTCTCAGAATGTCCTCCTTACAACTTTCCAACCAAGTCTCTTGTGCTCCCCAAAAATATACATACATATATTATGATAAATATACATATACATATACATATATATACTGAGTGGCCAGATTATTATGATCTCTGAATGCATAATAATCTGGCCACTCAGTATGTATATACATATACATATACATATACATATACATATACATATACATATACATATACATACATATATATATGTGTGTGTGTGTGTGTGTGTGTGTGTGTGTGTGTGTATACATATATATATTTTAGAAGCCCAGTGCATGAATTTGTGCATGGGTGGGGTCCAGCCAGCCTGGCCAAGGGAAGGGTACATGGGCATTTGGTCGGCCTGCTTGAAGGTCAAACTTCTGGTCAAGGGAACAATTTGCATATTAGCCTTTTATTATATACTAGTGGCATGGTGCACAAAATTCGTGCATGAGGTGGGGGGGGGGGGAGGTTGTCCCTCAGACTGGCCTGCCTTTCCAATCTGGGACCCCTGTGGGATCGGGCCCAAACCTGCAGTTGGACAAACCCCTCACAATGTGGGACTACTAGCTCCTAACCACTAACCTGCCTGCCTGCTTGATCTCCCCTAACAACTCTGCCTGCTGGCCTGCTTGCCCCCAACTGCACCCCCCCACCAGCCTGATCACCTCCAACTGCCCTCCCCTCCTGGCCCAATCACCCATAACTGCTTCTGCCTTGGCCCCACCACCATGGCTTTGTCCGTAAGGACATCTGGAAGGTCTCATGGTTTAATTAGTATATTACCCTTTTATTAATATAGATAGGATATGACATACTGCCATAACTATAACATATCTACCAGTATTATTCTATGAGAATACATACTTCATGCAATAGGAAGGCATCTAATACATTACATTGTATATGTTGTAAGTAGTAGAAAATACTGTATTGCAGCAATAATATACACTCTGTGACTTCCCTTCCTGATCTGGGAATGGTTCCCCAATTCTTTGAATGTTTCCTGGCTCCTAATGTATTTTTTTTTTGTCATTCAGTGTAACTTTATTTACTGTTTATTGCACATGATTTGAGGTCTTTAATTTCTAACCACCAAAGATTCAAAGGACTATTTTTTCCATGAAGTTTAACATTAATATTAGTGAATTCATGTATTCATGTGTCTTTATTGTAAACATCTGAATTATTCACATTGTCATAGATCCTGAACTTATAAGCATGGACCATGCACAGGCTGGCAGCAAGCCAGGAAGCCACTCTGAAAGCAAACAGATAGTCTATGGCCATACCACCCTGAATGCGCCCGATCTCGTCTGAAAGCAAACAGATACTCTGCATAAGGAGAAAAGTCATAGCACAACATTTAATGTCCAACCTGAGTCACCTCAGAATGTTACATATATTGACTTGTTAATTCATATAGTATCGGGAACTCAACTGTTTGGTTAGTGCTGGGGTTGACCTGGTTTGGGGAGGATTATTCCTGAAATAATTAAGGAAAAGGGGGCTCAATCTTTCTTCTTGGTTGCTTGCTCCTCCCCGGCACCTTTATCTTTCTTCTGGTCCTCAGCTTCTTGGGCATCTGCTCCTTCACCTTCACCTCCTTTTTCCTCCTTTGTGTCCTCAAATTCTTCCTTGGCTCCTTCTTCCCCTTCCTCTTCTTCCTCTTCATTTGCCACTTTCTTCCCCTTCTCCTCCTTTTCAGCTTTTCCTTCAGAAGGGGGTTCATCCTTAGCTTCTTTGGCTTTTGCTGCCTCAATGGTCTCCTCCACCTCGATCTGCTCCTTCTGGACATGGCTGGTGTATTAAGAAGGGAAGGAGTGAATGGACATCAAGTAGGAGCTGGTCTGTAAACCACCTTAGGCAGATCACCAAAGACCTGGGAACTCTGGTAGTAGCTGCTGGCTATGCTTCCCATGCTGGTGAAACTGAGCCAGGTCTCCTCACCTTCCAAGAGTTTCCTGTAAGTTGCAATGTCAATGTCCAAAACTATCTTCACATTGAAGATGTCCTGGTATTCTTTTAAAATTTATTCTCTGTGGTTCTCAACTCATTTTCTAATTTGTTGATTGTGTCCTGAATAGCACTAACATTGGAGTTCTGCTTATCCTCCAGCTCTTGCAGCTGCTTTCCCAGCATTTCGTTCATGCCCCAGCTTGCTTCCATCTTCAGGGTCTTGACCTTGAGCAGTTGCTGGCCCACACCGCATAGATGCTTTTGGCAGCGCTGTCAGCAGGGTGAAGCTGCTCTTATACCATTCTTCGGTATTCTGCATGTTCTTGGCAGCCAGCTTCTCATACTGTCCTTGAGCATAGCAGAGAGGATGGACTTGGAGAACATGTCCATCTCCACGGAGATCTGAGCTTACTGGACATGCACCTTCTTCAGAAAGGCGATTTTGTCCATCAGGTTTTCAATGCACTTTTCCAGTTCAGCACTGGCAACAGCTGCCTCATCTGCACCTTTGCTCACCTACATCAGCCAGCATCCTCATGGCTCAGCACCTCTTCCTGGGAGCTCGCCTGCAGGTTGTTCCCAGCCACTTCAGAGCCCAGGTGCCTCCTAACTGCCCACTTCCCTCTCCTCTCAAGGGACAGGGAGTGGTGGGCCAGGGCACAGTCATCGCATTTTCATTAAAATGTTCAACCCGGGCCTGCTCCACCAGTGTCCTCAGGCAGACTGGGGGCAGACAGTGATCCCTGAGACACAGACCCTGCAGGCAACGTAAGGCACGGTCCATGCTGCCTGCCCAGCCCAATCTCACCCTGGACCCCTCGAGCAGCATCAGGAGAGGACTTGAAGTATGCACTTACTGTGCAATCTTGAGCCGGCATGCTCCTTATCTTAAGCAGCCAAGATGGAAAGAATCCTGAGCACAAAAGGAATGCCTCACTTAAGCTTACTTTGTGATTAGTATAGAAACTAGTAGGAATTAAGGTATTAAAGATGAGAAACAAGAAACAGTTGCATCAACAAGGTATTCTGGGATTTTGTAAAATATCAACAAATCCTTAATTCTTTATTATTATTATTTGTACTTTATAGGCTGTACTTTAAAGGTTCAAAACCTTTGGATAAAATTATCTTTATAGGCCTAAGGAAGTCATAATTAATAATCACTAATGATTTTTCCCTTTCTGTTAATCTAGAGCAATTGTTCTATTTTTTTTAATTCAAATTATGTACTTATTTATTTATTAATGAAAATATCCTGAGCATTGACTACATGCCAGGCTCTGTGCTATGAGAAATAAGGTAAGATATGCAGCATACAGATGTTAAATAAATAATTACAGGAACAAGCTTTAAATACTGCTATAATAAGTCCTCTTCAGTGCCCTTCTTCCTATTTTCACATATGTGGCTCTTTCTTTCCTTTTAGGGACTCATTTAAAATGTAATATTCTCTGCCCAGCCAGTATTGCTCAGTGGTTGAGTGTCGACCTATGAACCAGGAGGTCACAATTCGATTCCCAGTCAGGGCGCATGCACACGTTGCAGGCTCCATCCCCAGAGGGGGGTGAGGGGGGGCACAGGAGGCAGCCAATCAATGATTCTCTTTCATCATTGATGTTTCTATCTCTCTCTCTCTCCCTTCTTCTCTGAAATCAATAAAAATATATTTAAAAATAAAATAAAATGTAATATCCTCAGATAACCCTCTCCCCACCCATGTGCCATTATTCTCTGGTCCAATTCAGAGCTCTGATTTGATATGCTTATCACAATTTCCTATTATTTTGCTCATTTAATTTTTAAAGTCTGTCATCTAACCAGACTGAGCTGCACAATGAGTGCCTCTCTGTCTTGTTGTCTTTGCTATCGCTCACCAGATATGAGAGGAGAGTTGAGTGGGAGTGGAAAGAACTTTCCTGGCAGAAGGAACACCTGTGTCAGGTCTTCAGGAGCAGAAGGAGTGTGGCAACTGCAGGAGCAGAAAGAAGACCCAAGAGGATGAAGTTGCAGTGAGTAAGGGGTGGGCAGGGGTCAGTTGGTCTTGGCTTTGAGTGCCAAACTGAAGATTTTAAATCTATTTGAAGGGCCATTAGAAGCCATTGCAGGGGTTTAAGCAGAAAAGTGACTCGCTAAATTTTCTTTATGCAACTGCTCTGTCCAATATGGCAGCCATTAACCCCACACAACTATTTAAATTTAAATTAAGATTGAACAAAATTTTAAATTAAGTTTCTCAGTCACAATCCACATATCAAGTGCTGAAAAGACACATGTGTCTAGTGGCTTCATTAATAGGAAGTACAGATATAGAGCATTTCCACCACTGCAGAAAGACCCATCGGATAACACTGTTAAAATATTGGATACTCAATGTATGGTAAGCATGTCAGTGGGAACAACTGCAGTGTCTGTAAAATTTGAATGTATCTAATAATACATCTAAGAACATTTTGAAGTTAAAAAAAGTTTTTTAAATTATCATCTAGTTGAAAATGAATTTTGAGAGATTTAACAGTTCAGAAAAATATGTGTTTATATACTTACTAGATGTCCAGTGCATGAAATTTTTGCATGGGGAGGTCCCCTCAGCCCAGCCTGCACCATCTCCAATCTGGACGTCTGGGGGGATGTCTGACTGCCCGTTTAGGCACAATCCCCGGGTTAGGCTAGGATCGGGCCTAAAATGGCAGTGGGACATCCCTCTCACAATCAAGGACTGCTGGCTTCTAACTGCTCACCTGCCTGCTTGCCTGCCTGATCACCTCTTACTGCCACCCCCCCCTTCCAGCCTAGTTGACCCCAACTGTCCCCCTGCCAGCTTGGTCACCCTTAACTGCCCTCCCCCCCACCGGCCTGGTTGCCTCTTATCCCCCCCACCCCCACTGGCCTGGTCATCCCCAACTCCTCCCTCTGCCAGCCTGGTCACCCCTCACTTCCCCCCTTGCCAGCCTAATCATCCCCAACTTCCCCCCTTCTGGCCTGGTTGCCCCAACTGATCCCCTGCCGACCTGGTCACCTCCAACTGTCCCCCTCTGTCAACCTGGTCGTCCCTAACTGCTCCCCCCTGCCAGCCTGGTTGCCCATCACGCCCCCCCCCCCCCCCCCATTGGCCTGGTCACCCCATGAAGCTTGCTAGTTAAGTTGTTTAGTCACCCTTCACTAATCCCCTGTTGGCCTGGTTGTAGGCAGCCATCTTGTGAGGACGTGACAATCAATTTTTGCATATTACCTATTTATTATATAAGATAAAATCAAGTTATCCTTAAACCTTTTGAGAAACTCTCAAAAACATTTTAAGATATAGTTCTAAAATCTGCACTGTTCTCTAAAAACAAATATATCTAATGATTTGTCTGGAGATAATGAGCAAAAATCTATTAGCAAATTTACTAATTAGGGTCATGTCTATGCCTTAATGAAAACATAAAACAATTGCTTATTTGACATAAAATTTCTTTAGCTAACTACCATAAATATTGGCTGCCTGTCAAAAATGATATACACAGATTTCATACGTTTTAAATTTCCTAATAGTGACCCAACCCACACAATATTTTTATATCATGACAGCTGTCATAAAAGCAGGATATCTTGTATATGCATAGGATTTTGATTAATGGACTAATGGTGGGTCCCTGTTTAAAGTCATTAGGCCCTATGTGGTGTTCAGCCAAAACATGCTCAGAGTTGATAATGGTCTTGATTATGATATCCAAATGTTAGAATATAACCAAAATGATCACATTACTGATAACAATGTTATTTCAGCTGCAGATCACAACCTACTACTAGGCTGTGAAATAAATTTAGTCAATGTTATCAGCATGTCTTTTGTGTGACTGCTGGGTCATGCTATAAAATGTATTTCTTGCTGTGGATTACAGTGAAAATATTTTATGCAATACTGGGCTTCTTTTAGGTGTTTAGATGCAACTACTCTTAGTTGATCTACTTTTTCTTTTGGCCACATTTTGATCAAAGTCCTTTTATTACACATTATTACACTCTCTTAGCATTCCTTACTCAGTCCTCAGGGGGAATCCTATTTTACTCCCATCAATGGCATGCAAGGTCCTCACTGCTGCAACCTCATCTCCTACATTGGACCACACAGCCTCATTGCTGTCCTTGAAGGTGCCAAGCTGCAGAGCCTTTGCACTGGCTGTTTCCTGTGCCTGGACCCCTTCCCACGAGGGGGACACCCACTTGACTCCTGACCTTCCTTTCAGCTATGCGCAGATGTTAACTTACTATTGAGCCCACCCTGACTGCTTTATTTAAATTGCAACTGTTCTCATAGTCACAAACCCTATTTCCCTGTTGTATTTCTTTCCTCCACAGTACTGGCCATCTTCTACTGTATTCTAGAATGTATTTATTGTTATATTGTCATGGTTTTAAAAGGGGTAATAGCAATTTCTCTCATATGTTAAGGGAACGTATGTCTCCCTCCTACCCCAGATCCCTAAACCCACCGCCCGGGGCAATTACTGTTTACAACTTCTTGTCTATTCTTCCAGCAATTTTCCATTCACTTACCTTTCCAATTAAACTTTTTTAAAAAGCTTAAGTTCCCCAATTTCCAATTAAACTTTTTTAAAAAGCTTAAGTTACCTTTCCAATTAAACTTTTTTAAAAAGCTTAAGTTCCCCAATTTCATGATCATGACTTTTTAAACATTGCTTTTTAAAATGTCTTAATTTTTAACTCATTACAAAGCCGCCCAAAATAACAAGTTCACACTGTGAGCCTCACATCGTGAAACCTCTTTTGAGTGATGAGGACTCAGCCGATTTGAAGCACACACTCTTTTGACATGAATTCCTATGCAGAATGCAAGATGATCCAGGCACACTGACAACCAAGAGCACAGAGGATTCCGAGGTGGCTGCTGTTGTCCCTGACAGGAACTTGCTCCCCACAATTTCTCCCGGCCAGAGTTCCAGCCCCGGGGTGGCGGGCGTCAGGGCGCGGGGCCCCGGTCCGCTCCCGCGCGGTGGGGTCCTCCGGCCGCGCTACCAGCTGGGAGGGCCCCTGGGCCCGGACCGCGGCGGCCCCGCGCGCTCCCGCGTCCCGTCCCGGAGCGGCCGCCGGCGCCGGAACTGGGCACCTACCGGGCGGGGCCGGGAGGGCGCGGCCGCGGGGCTCGGGCCGCCTCCGCCGGCGCCGAGTTTGAAAAGTTACGGTGACGGCGGCCGGTCCGGAAACGAAACCAAACTCGCCCCCCGGCCGCCTCCGGGGCCGCCAGGCCTGTGCGCCGCGCCCCCGGAACCAGCCCCTCCCGCCATTCCCGCCGCCCCTGGCCGCGCGGGAGGAGCCGGCTCATGGCGCGCCGCGGGGAGCGCGGGGACGGCGGCCGCGCCCGCGAGCACGTGTTCCTGCTTCCAGGTAACCGGCCGCCTCCGGGGCAGCCAGGCCTCCAGCCCGGCCGGAGCGGAGCGGCCGCCGCGGCTCCCCCCGTCCCGCCGCCCCCGCGGGACCCACGGTGCGCGCCCCGTCTCCGGGCCGCGTGCAGACCCGATCGTCTCCCGGAACACCACAGCACAGCCAGCACCGCCCGCTCGGTTTTCAAACCAGAGCCGGAAGCGCCAACCGGACCCCCCTCCCCCCCCGCCCGGTCCTCATTCTGGGGGGGTCCGTGGGCCTCAGGGGGCGGGCGCGTGGGCCTGCGGGGAGCGGCGCGGGGCCGCTGCCGGGGTTTGCTGCGCTCCCGCCGGGGGGCGGGGGGGTGTTCTGCCCTCGGGGTGTGAGCTGGTGCCCCCGGGCAGCGGGCCCCACGGCTGGGCTCCCCCGGGCCGGCAGCCAGGGTCTGGGCGGCCGGTCCGGACTGACCGGGACGGTGAGAGGAGAGAAGCCGGTGGGGAGGGGCCAGGCCGGGGTGGAGAGGTTCCCGGGGGGGTGCAGGCAGGAGCCAGCCCACCTCACCCGCCCTGACCACCGGCCACCGGGCCCGCAGGGGCTGGGGAGGGCCGTCAGTTTCCGCAGGTGATGGGCCCCGTTAAATGGCGGAATAAAAGGAGGTTGGGACTAGGGAGTGAAAGCCAGAAAAGTTTGGCGCTTTTTAGACTATATTGATATGATGGCCTAACATAGAAAATAAGGAAAATACGTTGAGTTTTAGCTCAGCAAATGCTTTAAAGTAATTGCTAATGACGATATAGTTGTCCAGTCATGTAGGTTTTATGGTGGATATTGAAAAAAGTGTCACATGTCAGTTTGTAAGTATTTTTGTGCGTCTAACCTTTTAAACCTTTATAAAGAGGCATAGCATACAGTAAAACCTACCTATTTAAGTGTGCAACTCAATGAGGTTTGCATATGTAACCCTGTAACCGTCCTCCAGGTCATGATGTAGAACTTGTTCAGTGAGCTCCCCGTGTCTGCTGGTAGATACCCCAGGAACCTCTCTGCTGACCTCTGTCACCAGAGGTTCATGTCACCTGCTCAGGTCAGCGTGCGCTCCTCTGTGTCTGGCTGCTTTCACTCAGCATGATGCCTGGAAGATTCATCCATACTGGGTGTAGCAGTTTGTTGGTTGATTTGTGTTTTCATTTCTGTGTATATTTTATTGCATAAATATCCATAATATTTATCTCCTCTACTGTGGATGGACGTTTGGATTTCCAGTGGGTAACTATTGTGAATTACACTTCGGGGATAGAGAGGAATTTGTTTCTGTAGGGTGCAAGACCTGGGAGTAGAATCGCTTGTCCTAGGTATCTGTATGTTCAGTTTTGGTGGCTGCTGCTGAACAGTTTTCCAAAGTGGTTGTACTACTTACATTACGACCAGCGGTGTGTCAGAATTCCTGTTGCTCCACATCCTCATAGAGATTCTTGTGCAGTAAAGCAGTTAATGCAAAACTCAGGTTTTGACAGAGTCTAATGAAGGGCTACCTATACGTACACTGCTTTACGTTGGAAAAATCCTCCTCTTCTCACTTTTTAAAAAATATATATATTTTATTGATTTTTTACAGAGAGGAAGGGAGAGGGAGAGTTAGAAACATTGATGAGAGAGAAACGCCGATCAGCTGCCTCCTGCACACCTCCCACTCGGGATGTGCCCACAATCAAGGTACATAGCCCTGGACCGGAATCGAACCCGGGACCCTTGAGTCCACAGGCCAGTGCTCTATCCACTGAGCCAAACTGGTTAGAGCTCTTCTCACTTTTGTTACATCAATTCAATGAGATGTTTCAAATCAAATGCATTATTTTTATTCAGAGACACACAATGGCTGAGGATAATTTAAGTTTCTTATTTTCTGTTTAATCAGTATTGACATTCATTCTTAAAGTCTGTTTGTATCTTCATTATATTAAACACAAGACCTTCAGAAAAATTAGTATGTCTACTGCTGGGGCTGTGAGAATGATTTCAGTCCTGTTCCTGTTCAAAACTAAACTCACTGGAGGAGGCGGAGGCAATTGTTCAGGAACTGATAGAAGGAACTGTCAGACCAGCAGGTTTTGTAACACAGCTCAGCTTCCTGCCGATGTAATTCTTCTAGCCGGCCTGTAGTGCCACCTGCAGGCTCTGAGGGCATGGACACTGGTGCTTGTAATGACTGCAGTGCCACAGTGCTGCTCAAACGGGAGGATGTCTCACAGGTGAGCTGACCCACCTCCAGAGCTCCTGATTCAGTGGGTCTGGAATGGCCTGACAGTGTGCATGTCTAACAGGATCCCACGGGGTGCTGCTGGGCAGTGCGACCAGCCCTGGAGTGCTGGACTGGGGGAGAGGAATGGCCATCTTGAGGTTTCTCTCGTTAGAGTGGGCCAGAATGTGCATGGTCAGGGCAGTGCATGTAAGCACAGGGTATGCCATGTACTAGTATTGGTTAGGAAATCAGCTCCAGTAACTTATGCATTTGAAAGGAGGAGGCTGTACCCTTGTCTGAGTGAGAGCCATAGCTACAGTAAAGTTGGGCCCTTCATAAAAGAAACGAAGACTGTATGAAAATTTTCAAAAGTATTTGATGGAAACAGTCTGTACTAAGTTTTAGAAAACTTCTGGCAGAAGAATTTGAAGCATTTATTCTACATACTGAAAAGTGAGCAAATTAATCATCAGACCAACAGAACTTTAGAGATCTATCCACGAGACAAATGTACAGGCACCAAAACTGAGATGCCTCTTTCCCCCCAACACTTAATTTACTTCATTTATCGTAGGGGTGTCGAACTCAATCAGAGAAGGGGCCAAAATCTAAAATCCAGCCTAAATTGCGGGCCGAATGGTTTACTGAACAGTCATAAACTGACAATGTCATAAACTGACAGCGGAGTGCAGTGATGACAGCGCGGTGCGGGCCACATTGCAAGGCCTGGCGGGCTGGATTTGGCCCGCGGGCCTTGTGTTTGACACGTGATTTATCGAGTTGCCTACCATAGTATTGTGTTACATGTTGAGGGTAAATGTAGAAGTACTATTTAGGTATCTTTGCCTCTCATTTTCCTGAAGAAGTAGATTATTCTTTCCTCCCTCCCCCACCAGCAAAAAAGAAAAAAAGAAAGAAAAAAAAAGCTGGAACTTAGGAGGGATACTTGGGAGGTAATCAGACTTGGAGTCTTGATTTTCATAGGCTGGTGAAGACTGAATTGCCTTCCTTTTCAGCAGAGTAAGCATTTCTTGTAGTTTAGGATGGTCTTAAACATTTCTCAAACTAGTGTACGTATTTGCTATTTCAGTTACTATGAGTTCTACTTTTTGGAATATAGCAAATATTTTAAATATTTCTCTTGAGTCCAAGTTTTGTACGCTTGTCAGTTCTATTAAGTTTGAGTGGATTCTAGTGTGGAAGGCCAGCTGGGAGCAGATCACTAAGTGTGGGATAGAAGACTGTGTTGATGTTAATGTGTCTGAACCCTGTTACTTAGCCATCTCCAAGGAAATGTTAAAGCATTGAGAAGCCCTAATGTGAGGGGGTAAAGCAAGGACAGAAATGATGTCAGGACCAGTTAAGAAACTCATTCGGGTCTACTTCAGCTGAAAAGATCCTTTAACCAGCCCTCTGATTAAACTGGACTTCAACCACAGACAAGTTTTACAATAAAGTAATTCCCCTTTACTGCATTTCCTGCATATACGTGTTAAAAAGCATTCTGGGAAGAGTAATATTATTTATTTCCTCACAGCCATCATAAGTAATGCCAGTTTTTTGTTTTTTGGGGGCGGGGAGGGGAGAGGGGGCAGGTGGGGTGTAGATGAGAATTCCCAGCTTGCTCGCCTACCTTAGACACTCCAAGTGTAGCAAGGAGTCTGTCATGTGAGGCACCACAACAATCACAAACAATGACAGGCCTCTCCAGAGGAATGCAAAGATAGGTTTGAAAGCATTGTGTGAATGAAACCTTAGAACTATGTTCTTAATTTAAAACTTAAAGAGAAATAAACTTTAAAAGAAAAAAAAAAACATTTTTCTGTTTAAAGATGGAGAAAATTCATTTCAGTGCTATTACTGATTAGAGTCTTATAGTTTGTGGTGTTTTTTTTAAAATCCTCACCCAAGGATATTTTTCCATTGATTTTTAGAGAGAGTGGAAAGGAGGGAAAAGGGGAGAGAGAGAGAGAGGAGAGAACACAGATATGAACGAGACACGTGCATTGGTAGTCTCCCTCATGTGCTCCCATCGGGGATTGAATTTGCATCATGCCCTTGACTGGGAAACGAACCCTTGACTCTTCAGTCTTCAGGCCGATGTTCTAACCACCGATCAACCCAGCTAGGACATATAGCTTTGTAATAAGCCCCCCAAACCTCTTGTTTGATAAAAAGTAAAAATATGTGTTGAAAGAATAATTACTATATATCTAAATGACTTTTCAGTGACCCTCAAACAAACAAAACACTAAAAACGCATTTTCCCTCCTTAAGTGCACATGGTTAGTCTCAGAAAGAATATTTAAGCAGGTTTTTTGTTCTTTGTCAAACTGTTTGCAGGTATGTCTGTTTGTGTTTAGAAATACACCTTGTGGGCTGAAAGTTTCCTTGCTTTCAGAAGAGCTTATTCACAGAGGAACCTGCACTTAGTTTGGCTCGCCTTGGGGGGAGGTGGGAAGAGGAGATAGGGAGGCGTGGGGAGATCTGGCCAGTACAAGTGCTGATTTTAGACAACCTCTGAATAAGCTCAGCTTCTGGGAAAATATGACATTTACTGAATAGTGGTCTGTAGGCCTTCAGCAGTGGGAGTCTCTGAGTTTTCTAGCATGGAGCATATGTGATATTTTCCGCACAAATACTGAGCCTGGCTTTGCCTTTATGAAAAGTTTTTTGGTGGGAACCAGACTGACCTCTCTCATATGGCCACTGGATCTGCTCCCCTTGTATTTGAGCACGTTCTGGAGTGGATGGCCTTAAGTGTTTGCCAGCTGGTGTAATTAGGCTGTTTCCGGAGCCTGATCTTGCCCTGCTAGAAATTGTTCCAATGACCAAGTACGTTTTATGTTAATCAGCTTAACAATAACCCACAACCTTCGGATCAACTCCAAGTACGTTTTATAAGAACTTGTGAGTCCCGCATGTTTATCCTCCAGGGCAGAAGAGAAATCATAAAAGCAAAGTAAGCAACGTTCACAATTTTTCATTTGAAAAGCAGAATGGGAGCTACATGGATTTTCCTAAGAAACAAACAACTCACCAGTGTTCTTTAAAGCCTGACTATAAAAACACACACCTAAAACTAGATTTTGCTATTGACTAGCTTATGTTCTTGGAGAAATTATGTTCTCAGTGTCAAGCCTCAATTTCCTCATCTCTACATTGGGGAGAACAGTACCAGTCTCATGGGTTTGCTAGCTGTTGGTTTGAGTTTCACAGAAGCTCTTTTTTTGTGCCCCAAGTTCTTAGCCTGGGGTCTGGGACAGAGTAGGCATTTAATAAACATTTATTGAAAGAATAAATGCCTCACACTTAATTTCTTCCTGCAGTGTTCTTTGCTTACACTGTCCTTTTTCTTCTTTCACCTCTATCCAAATTCTACTCTTTCTCAAAGGCTTGCTTCATCTTTAGTTCCTGTGAAGATAATCCATTTGCCCCAACCCAACTTCTTTGTCTTTTAATATCCTTGACTTTGTGTCTGCTTGGACCCCTACCTGCCAACTCTCTTTGTGTTCTCTACCTGCCAAATGCCTGTTTATTCTTTACTGGTAAGCAAATGCAAATGTCACCTCTTCCAGGAAGCCTGCCCTCTTGGCCTTTTCTGTTAGTGTGCAAGTTCATGGTACCTCTGCCGTCACCTATACACACTTCCTCCTGATTACTCAATTCACTTTTGTATAAATATGTATTGAATGCCCAATACATGCCAGTGGTTGGGGAAAATCCAGGTCTATTCTCCCTGAGTAGCCATTTTAGCTTCTTAGTGGTGGAGCCTTAAGCTTCAGAGCCCCAAATTGCTCAGTGCCTCTGAAACTAGAGCATGCTCCTTAGGACTCTCAGCCTTTTTGTTCCGAGATCCTCTATATTTGATTTTAAAATACCTTTAAAAGTGACTTTCTTTTCTAGGTTTCTGTCTGCTAAAGTAGCCCATTCTACCTGGTAAAAGGGTCAGACCTGATGCCTGTTCTGTTATCTGCCTCTGAAACAAGGAGGACCCAGGCCGGCTGAGGTGTCTCTGGCCAGAGCTGATTTCCCTGCAGGGGCCTCAAGTCCCAGCAACGTTTGGTGAAGCTCTGCCACGATCAGTTGCTCAGTTTTGACTAGTTATCTCTTCATTTACACATTTTCTCCCATATATTTTTATTAAATTTTTATTAGAATAGCAATACTCAGTAAAGAAATTTTAGTAATGCTATATATATATATATATACACACACACATACACATACACACACACACACACACACATATTTATGAAAGAATTTGTCCATCATTTTACCACCTAGAAATAACAATTTGGAAATATATTTTTCTAATCTTTTTATGTTGTATGAAATGTATCACAGAAGGAATTACATGTTCTTAATTTTTCTTTTTGGATATTTGTATTTCTGCCTCCGTTTCACTATTTACTCTTTCTACTTATTTACTATAACACTCACTAAAATTCTCAGGGGTATTGGGGTTTTACCAGAGTGTTATATAGTTTTATTTGCTGTATCTAATCATGGAATTAGAGAAATACATTTAAGTTGGTTTAATGGAGAGGTAAAGGACTGAGATATTTTTTTCTTAATTTTAGGAAAGATAGAAACTCACATAGCCAATATTAACAAAATTGAGAAAGATTTGTAGGTCATACTTTTTGCATTCAAAAGGCATATTATGAATTTATTTATATTGTAACAAATATACCACATAAGCATTGCCTTCACAGAGTAGACTACATATTTAGTATGGGTTATTTTTAAGAGTGGGTTGAGACTGAAAATACAAATAGATGCAAAACAGGGAAAGATAAATTCACAGAGCCATAGTGGACACATGGCAAGCTAGAGTGTTTTGAAAGGCATTTGAGGTTAAATTTATTTAGGACAACCATGGCTTCCTGCAGACAGCCCTTGGAATAAATACGATGCCAGTTTGAATTCACCATGAGTCTGAATAGTGTTTCTCTAATATGTGGCCAGTGAGTCCTGATTGTGTTACAAAACCTGACTTAACACTTTGTTAGGAGTTCCACAGTGGGATCAACATATTCCTTGAAGAGCCAGCTGTGTGTTGGGGCAGGGTTTGGGGGGTGGGTGTTGGAGAGACATCTGGAACTCAGGTGTTGCAGCACCAGGCCCAGGGTTTTGCCTCTCTGAGCATTAACACGAACTCCCTCTGTTTAGTGGGAATCTGGTTGCACACTGCACCCACACTTCAAATCTCCTGCTGTCTGCTGGGAGAAGCTGCCCCTCTTCTTTTAATCTAGTTTTAACCTTTTTAAAACAGCCTTCTGCACCCTGTACCCCATTACCTGTATCCAGGGAGGAGCAAACTCCACTGCAAGCACAAGGTGGGAGAGCGGGCAGAAGACCTATGCAAGAGTAGAGAGTGCTTTCCTGGAAGAGTGGGAGTAGACAGCACAGCAGACAGCCCTGCCCTCCGTTAGTTACCGGTGTGACTGAGCTCTGGTCAAAAGCTTGAGCCACTTAACGACCAGGCCTGTTTCCATCCAGCATTCTGAGTTTCTCAGTTATTGGTGATTTCTTTGGGTGACATACAGTTATGGAAGAGATTTATTTGTAGGGAGAATTTTATTTTGGTTGTAATTCATACTCATTTAGCCAGGGTTTATGTAAGTTTTAGGAAGCCCATCCTCTAGCTCTTATACTCTTACAATGCGCTTGGGTGTAAGTTATTGTATTTGACCTTGGGAAGTAATCAAGGCAGACTTTATTGTCACCATTCTACAAGACTCACAGAAGTCAAACAATCTGTCCAACATCAATAGGAATTAGTGGCATAGGCTGTTGGCTCTTCTGTGTCCTCCTGAGCTCCTATGTGCCAAAGACCACTCTGCAGAATGGAAGGTGTAGTTGCCACTGTTGGAGAGGAGGGAAGATTAGATTAGGGTTAGGGTTCCCTCTGTTTAATGACCAGGGACTGGGCACACCTTTCCCGGAGCCAGCCTCGGTTGTTATTGACATTCCAGGCAGGCCCGTCCTTTCTACCTGTTCAGAATTTTCCTGCTTCCCAGATATTTCAAGGCCTTCGTGACATCTCTATATATTGCTGGTCTTTGTGGCTCTCAGTTGGCTGCAAACCTGAAGTTTTTCATCAGCTCATTTTCTGACTGTATAGGGCAGGGGAGGGAAACCTTTTTTCTGCCAAGGACCGTTTGGATATTTATAACATCATTCATGGGCCATACAGAATGATCAGCTTAAAAATTAGCCTGCTGCATATTGTCAAACATCTAATTAACTTACCCTTAATGCCTTGGTAGGGGCAGACCAAATGATTTTGTGGGCCTTAACTGTCCCTCAGACGTTCCCTACCCCAGTATAGGGCATTCCTAGAAACAAGGCTGTTGATCTATTGATAGGGACAGCCCTGGAAGAATGGAGATTTTATCATCTATGGTCTTGGTTAAGGTCAGTTTTTATTTTTTCTTCAAAGCTTCAGAATAAAAAGATATTCTTAGATGAACCAATTACTTGGGAATTTTTATTCTAGTTTATGCCTTTCTCTAGCTTTCTTGGTTTGCCTCTTGTCATGTTTGAGAAAGTTGAGAGCTTCAAAGTCAGGAAAATGACTCAGGCCATGTGGCAGTGCGAACATCTTAGGAAGAGGAGGCATAGACTGAAATTAATATTTCTGGAAGTGGGCCTAACAAAAGCCTATACAATAATTATTGTTATGTCCATTTTATAAATGAAACGACTGAGGCACGGAAAGGTTGGAATCTGCTGAGTAAGGAGGAAAGCAGGGATTAGATTGTGCATCTGTCTGGTTCTAGATCTTGTGTACTTCCTATGCTGATATCAAAGAAACAGGCATCAGCTCAAAGGAGGCCCCTTCTTTCTACACTTCCATTCTCTCTCATTATTCTAAAAGCAGATTTTTTTCTTTCCTAATTAATGCAGGTTAAAGTTAGAAAAAAGATGGAGCTTCCAAGTCTGGAGGGATGACCCAGGATTTCCCAAATTTAAATGAAAATTAAAAGCTCTTTCATAGAGCCTTTAATTTATAGTCATAGGTAATTTTGTGTGTCTAAGGCCAGGTATAGACCAAGAAGTGTATCAGAAGTATTATAGCAATCTTGAGTTCTTTTTTATACTAAGCATTCAAAATCTGGTAGGGTTAAATTCATAAAAGTAATGAAAACATTGACAAAGATGGCCAAAATCAACTTTTTCAGACTCTTGATATTGCTTCCTCCAATAATAGGAACATTTATTCAAGAAAAACTGCTGAATCTCATTAAACAGGATTTGTGGCATATAACTTGAACTTACTCAGGTCTGCAGTGGCCTTGAAAACCAGCAGCTTTGAAAACATGGTATTACTTGTAAAAACCAGCTGCCTTGCAACCACTGGATGGGGCAGCCTTGCTTGGAACTCTTCAAGAAAAGTCCCATTCTCAGATCATGTCCCTGTTTGACCCGTCTCACAGCTCACTAGAAAAGCCCCATTCACAGGACAGTGCTATCATTTGGCCCTCCTTGGAGCTCAGAATTTGCTCTGCAGAAAAAGCCCTGTCCCTAGGGCCTTTGCCAAAAAAATCAGTGGCAATTGTTTAACATATCAGCTGCTGAGAGGACAATACTTAAAAGGAAGATAAGGCAGTATTACTAAATATAAATAAGTAATTGCTCCTAAGCAATAGAATTGAGTTATAAATAATAGAAAGAAAAATCATATAAATAGAAGAAACAAAATCAGGGTGAAGTACATTAGAAGAACAAAAAGCAAATATCTTAATTTTACAGATTCACCATTTCTTTTCAGAATATTTAAAAGATGCCTCCAAGAAGATGAAAAGTGGGCTTATGTTTGTAAAATTGGTTAACCCATGTTCAGGTAAGCTCCCTTTCCCTTCCCTGCATTAATAGTAACTTGAATTTTTTTTTACATTGTGGCTAAAAAATGTATGTACTTATTTGCCTTTGTATTTGGTTCTATTATAACTGAATAGCTTTTTAATGTAAAATGGCATTACCTGGTGACCAAAGTAAGCTATTGACATTATCAGTCTTCTCTAGATGATTCACTGGACCTAAACATTTTTTATTTATCCTTATAATTTTAATCCATAGACCTGTTTATCAGAAATGATGGCAAAACATAGTAACATATTTGATTTCTTTCTGAAAACAGGTTAATTTTCTTTGGCTTACCTAAGCCAGCTTTTCTTAGAGTAGTTAGCCTCCTATTCAGTAAAATATATAGGGGTTAAAAAAAGGCTTAGATTATGAGTGTTTCAGTTTTAGCTGTACATTCTTTATTTGGTTCTGACCAGAAAATAGTATTTTTTTTTTTTTTCCTGTCAAGGGTTGGTTTTTTGGTAGCAAAACCATTGTGTATTATAGGGATACATATTTTATCAGAAACAATTTTATTTTAACTATAGTCAGTGTATTTTCTATTTTATCTTAAAATATTTAGGCAAAAATATTAAACTATATAATAGATATGCAGTAAAATTGACCATGTTATTTATCTCTATATGGAATTTTTATATAAGATTTACATTAAAAAGTTATTGTTAATTTTATAATGTTTGAGTAGATGCCTGATAGTAAATCAAAGGATTCTCCTAGTTACTATAATCTATACCAGTGTTTCCCAAACTTTTAACATATTGATATGTGTACCCCTTCTATAATTTTTGTAACGCTGAGTATCCCTCGTACTCATGAGAACGTAGAATTAGGCGCAGCTAAGCACGGTGCAGTGCATATCCCCACCAAACTCCAGTGCAACGCGTACCCCCACCAAACTCTTCCCGTACCCCTGAGGGTACTCGTACCACACTTTGGGAAACACTGATCTATATTATAAAAAGCCAGGGTCGTAACATCCACAACGACCAGAGGCTTGACTGAAAGCCAGGCTGCTCACATAGCAGGCGAGCAGGCTGAACTGCTATGTTCAAGCCGCTGGGGGTTGGGGGAGTCAAGAGGGGGAGGAGAGAGAGAGAGAGAGAGAGAGAGAGAGAGAGAGAGAGAGAGAGAGAGAGAGAGAGAGAGAGAGAGAGAAAGTGGTGCTATCAGCAGTGGCAGCGGCTGCTGGCAAGGCCCGGAGAGAGAGGCAGGGTGATCAGACCCTACTCCTCTCTCCGGGCCTCACCAGCAGCCAAGCCTATCTCTCTCTCCCAGAGTCAACAGTTCAGTCCTCTCACCAGCAGCCTGGACCAAATACCAGGCTGCGCATGCAGCAGGTGAGCAGGCTGAACTGCTCACTTCTCAGAGAGGGAGAAAGAGGCGGGGCTGATCAGCAATACCAGTACTTGCTGGCGAGGCTGGAGAAAGAAGCAGGTGATCATACTTTGCTTATTTCTCTCAGCCTTGCCAGCAACCAAGTCTCTATCTCTCTCTCAGAGGTCAGCAGTTCAGCCCGCTGGCCAGCAGCCTGGGGCAGCTGCTGATCAGCCCTGCCTCTATGATTAGGCCCGGAGATAGGCCTGGAGATGCTGACTGGCATAGAAACCTACCAATCAGAACCAAATCTGGGTGACTAGCGAGGAGCCAATGGCTGCCTAGGAGGTGAAGCTTTTGACGTTGACTAGCATAGAAACTGACCAATCAGAACCAAATCTGGGTGAACTGCAAAGGCAGAACCTAAGGTGGGGACTGAGGAGGGGTTTTAAGGGCAACAGCTGTTTGGTGTAAGGAGTAAGAAAGTAATTCAATTTTTTTAATGACTGGTTTGGCAGTATAGTGCATATAGCTGGCTTATCAGTCCAGATATAGGAATTATGTTTTTGTCTGCCAAGAGCATCTCCTCCTGCTGAAAAAGGCTTTACCTCCCATTTAAGCAATCCTATCCTCTATAATCTATCTATACCAATAAAAGGGTAGTAATATGCTCATTAGACTGGGTCGACTGTCCGTCTTCCAGACGTCCGACTTCCTTCCAGACAAAGCTATGGTGGTGGGTGCCAAGGCAGAAGCAGTCAGGGGCAATCAGGCTGGCAGGGGAGGGCACTTGGAGGCAAGATCAGGCTTGCAGGGGAGGGCAGTTAGGGGCGAGATCAGACTGGCAGGGAAGGGCAGTTAGGGGCGATCAGACAGGCAGGCAAAGGCAGTTAGGGGTGATCAGGAAGGCAAGCAAAGGGGTTAGGGGCAATCAGGCAGGTAGGTAGGCAAGTGGTTAGAAGCCAGTTGTCCCGGATTGTGAGAGGGATGCCCCAGATTGCAGAAGGTGCAGGTGGGGCTGAGGAACCCATCTTCATGCATGAATTTTGTGCACTGGGCCTCTAGTACTGAATACAAAAGTAAAAGAAAGGGAAAACCAGTGGGTAGTACTTTGCTATTGTTATTGTTGTTGGGAAAAGTATAAGGTAGAAGCAACAAGAAAAAAATTTCTGGCTTCCTCCAGTTTTCTTTTCTTCTCAAAATGAAATTGAATATAATTTGTCCTCTATGCATAAGTTGAGATGAGAAATCTTTTTTTCAAGGGATGTTTTAGATAGTAGCAAAGTTCTAAAGCATTTAATAAAAGTAAAGGTTCAGAAATGTCAGGTTTCTTGTAAAATTTCTTTTGTTGTATAAATGTCCATAGACAACAGACATTTGAACAAATGTTTGTATTTGCTGCATTGACTAGGGAAAAAGTAAAGGCTAAGACTTGTTGAGCATTTATTCTGTGCTAAGTACTGTACTGTTTTAAGAACTTTGCATGTATTACCTTTTCAATCCTCATAAAAAACCCTGTGAGGTAGGTTCACTGTTGCTCTCATTTAACCGATATGGAAACAGTGGTGCAGGAGGGTTTACATCATTTAACCAAGGGCACAGGCCCAGCATGTGACAGAGATAGATTCAAAGTCCTTGATTTTTTTGTGTTTAGAAAAAAAATTCATGAATTAAAGGGCCTTTGCTTTTCTCACTTAGAGCTGGCCTTCAGGGTCGGCAGGCTCAGTCCCTCTCTTGGTCCCTGTGTGTGATAAGACACATGCTGCCCTGGAGTCTGGGACCAATGTGTCAGTTCAGTTCATGTGCTTGAACCATTTAGATTTGGGTAGTTTGAGAATGGGTTTTTCTTCCTGGTCTGATGGAAGATTCAGTAAGAGACTGTGTAACAGTTTAAGATAAATAATTTGCCTTTTATTATTTACTAGAGGCCTGGTTCACGAAATTTGTGCTTTCGGGGGAGGGGTGTCCCTCAGCCTGGCCTGTGCCCTCTCAGAGTCCAGGAGGAGCCCTCGGGGATGTCCGTCAGCCAGCTGAGATAGGGGCGGGCCTAAACCATCAGTTGGACATCCTTAGTGTTGTTGCTCTCGCCAACAGTGAGCCCAGGGGGCAGTTCCTGTGTTGAGTGTCTGCCCCCTGGTGGTTAGTATGCAGCATAGCAACTGGTCGTTCTGCCATTCAGTCAATTTGCGTATTAGCCTTTTATTATATAGGATTTGTTTTGCCAGTCAATATGCATATTAGCCTTTTATTATATAGGATTTGTTTAAGTTCAATGAGGATAATAAGGCTAGAAAACAAGCATGCTATTTAATAAAGAGGGAATATGTAAATTGACCATCACGCCATCAAAATGATATCAGCGCCTACAGTAGAGGCCGAGTTCCCCTAAGGAGCCTTAACGAGAAATCAGCAGGGACCTAAAGCTGCATAGTGCTTGGCTAGAACAGGGGACCTGAGTCTGCGCCCCTTACCCAGTGGGCCTTGACAGGGAACCTCAGGCTGCACCCCCTACCAGACAGGGTTTGATGGGGGACCTGAGATTGTGCTCCCTGCCCGGCGGGGCTTGACAAGGGTGAGACTGGCCAGGTCTGGATCTCACTCAATGGTGTGGGGCTGGCTGAATCTGGGTATAGCGTGATTTTGAGGTGCGCCCCAGAGTCTAACAGGAGGAAGATTTTCATATACATTTTACTAGTTTTCTTTCATCTCTGACACTTCTATTATAGATAAAGGGCAAATAGCAATATTAAAATATTTCCTCTAACTAATCCCCTTTTAATGTGCATGAATTTCTTGCACTGGGCCACTAGTTTGTATATAATAGTGTAAGCTTTCCTTGGAGACAGTTTGTATAGAATATATGTCTATGTATGTTTATATTGGGAACATTTCTCAGAACAATTGCATAGTCTTGATTTTTTTTTTTTTTTTTTTTTTTGTGTGTGTGTGTGTGTGTGTGTGTGTGTGTGTGAAAACATGGAAATAAAAAACATTTGTCTTAACAGGGGAAGGAGCCCTTTACTTATTCGATATGTGTCTACAAAAACTGTTTGAAATAAAAGTTTTCAAGGAAAAACACCATTCTTGGTTTATAAATCAATCAGTTCAATCAGGTAAGTGACTAGTGTATATATTTCCATTAACTAAACAATATACTTTAGCTTTTCCATTCTTCACAGGCGAACAAGTCTGTCCTCCTGGTTTGGAGGCTGGTCAGTGGTTGTTTTCTTCCTTGGCACCAGAGCAGGGTTTAATCAAGGAGAAAGGAAAGATAATTTGAGCAAGTTATTTCAATACCTATGTATTTAAGTGGTAGGAATTTTGACCCAACGAATTTAAACACAGACATCTTTTCAGAAGATAGGTGACCTTTGTACGATGGAGTTCACATTATCTTGACCAGAAACTCTTTGCTCTTCTCAGCCACATTTGTGGCTTTTCAAATTTTTAACATCTTATTTTCTTGAAAATGGATACTGATATAGTTTCTAAAATAGAATAGAATCTAACAAAGTTGTTTTTTTAAAAAATATATATATTTTTTTAACTTTATCTTATTGTTTAAAATATTAAGAATAGTAGTACATATGTATCCTTTTTCCCCCCACTGACCTTCCCCTGGCCTCCCCTATGACCCGGCATATGCCCTCACCCCAGCCCCCAGAGTCTTGCATCCATTGGTTATGCTTATCTGCATGCATACAAGTAATTCAGTTGATCTCTTACCTCCACCGCCCCAACCTTCCCCAGCCTTCCTGCTGTAATTTGACAGTCTGTTTGATGCTTCTCTGCCTCTGTATCTATCTTTTTGTTCATCAGGTTATAATGTTCTTTATTACCCATAAACGAGTGAGATCATGTGGTATTTTTTTTTTTTTCACTTGACTGGCTTATTTCACTGAGCATAATGCTCTCCAGTTCCATCCATGCTGCTGCAAATGGTAAGAATTCCTTATTTTTTATAGCAGTGTAGTATTCCATTGTGTATATGTACCACAGTTTTCTAATCCACTATTCTGCTGATGGGTATTTAGGCTGTTTACAAATCTTAGCTTTTGTAAATTGTTCTGCTATGAACATAGGGGTGTTTCTGTTTTCTTGGGATATATTCCTAGAAGTGGTATTGCTGGGTCAAATGGTGTATACACTTGGTCATGGTGTATGATCTTTCTAATGTATTGCTGAATCTGATTAGTTCCATTTTTAAATATTTGAGTAAACGCCATGCTGTTTTCCATAATGGCTGTACCAGTCTGCATTCCCACCAGCAGTGCACGAGGGTTCCTTTTTCTCCGCATCCTCTCCAGCACTTGTTGTCGGTTGATTTGTTGTTGATAGCCATTCTGTCAGGTGTGAGGTGGTACCTCATGGTTGTTTTGATTTGCATCTCTAGGATGATTAGTGACCTTGAGCATGTTTTCATATGTCTCTTGGCTTTCTGAATGTCCTCTAATGAAAAGTGTCTATTTAGGTCCTTTGCCCATTTTTTGATTGTTTTTCTTCCTTTTATTAAGTTGTATAAGTTCCCTGTAAATGTTGGAAATTAAACCCTTATTGGAGATAACATTGTCAAATATGTTCTCCCATGCAGTGGGCTTTCTTGTTGTTTTGTTGATGGTTTCTTTTGCTGTGCAGAAGCTTTTTATTTTGATGTAGTCCCATTTGTTTATTTTCTCCTTAGTCTCTCTTGAACTAGGATCTGTGTTTCTAAAGATATTGTTACGACATATGTCTGCAATTTTGCTGTGTTTGGAGTCTTGTAGGATTTTTATGATTTCCTGTCTTACATTCAAGGCCTTTAGCCATTTTGAGTTTGTTTTTGTGTATGGTGTAAGTTGGTGATCTAGTTTCATTTTTTTGCATGTATCTGACCAAATTTCCCAGCACCATTTATTAAAGATACTGTTTTGACTCAATTGTATACTTTTCCATCCTTTGTCAAATATTAGTTGAGTATAATGATTTGGGTAAATGTCTGGATTCTCTATTCTGTTCCATTGGTCTATGTCTGTTTTTGTACCAGTATCAGGCAGTTTTGAGAACTGTGGCTTGTTAATATAGCTTTATTTCTCATATTGGGATCCCTCCAACTTTGTTTCTCTTTCTCGGGATAGCTATGGCTATTCGGGGACTTTTTTAATTCCAGGTGAATTTTTGGAGAGTTTGTTCTAGGTCAGTGTAATATGGCATTGGTATTTTAATGGGTATAGCATTCAATCTATAGATTGGTTTAGGTAGTATGGACATTTTAATGCTGTTGATTCTATCAATCCATAAACATGGTATGTTCTTCCATTTGTTTATGTCTTCCTCTATCTCTTTTTCCAATGTCCTATAGTTTTCTGAGTACAGGTCTTTTAGGTCCTTAGTTAAGTGTATTCCTAGGTATCTTAATTTTTTGATGAAATGGTAAATGGGATTTTTTTTTTTCATTTTTCATTTCTATTACTATGAGTTCATTATTGGCATATAAAAAGGCCATAGATTTCTGGGTGTTAACTTTGTATCCTGCTACATTGTCAAATTAATTTATTAGGTCTAGTAGTTTTTTTGATGGAGTCTTTGGGGTTTTCTCTGTATAATATCATGTCATTTGTTAATAAGGACAGTTTTACTTCTTTTCTAATTTGGATGCCTTTTGTTCTTGTGTGATCGCTATGTTAAGTACTTCTAGTACTGTGTCGAATGGGAGTGGTGAAAGTAGGCATCCTTGTCTTTGTTCCTCTTCTTTAAGGGAAATGAGCTTAGTTTTTGCTCATGAAATATGATATTCGCTGTAGGTTTGCCATATAGGGCTTTTATTATCTTGAGGTATAATCCCTGTATTCCCACTTTGCTGAGAATTCTTTTCAAAACAGCGTATTGGGTTTTGTCAAATGGTTTTTCTGCATCAATTGATATGATTATGTGATATTTGTCTCACTTTCTTTATGTGATGTATCACATTTATTAATTTGAGAATATTGTCCCATCCTTGCATCCCTGGAATAAATGCCACTTGGTCATGGTGTATGATCTTTCTAATGTATTGCTGAATCTGATTTGCTAAAATTTTGTTGAGGATTTTAGCATCTATTTTCAAAGATATTGGCCTGTATCTTTTTTTGTGGTATCTTTATCTGGTCTTGGGATTAGGATAATGCTGGCTTCATGGAAAGAGCTTGGAAGTGTGCCTTCCTTTTTAATTTTTTGGAATAGTCTAAGGATGATAGGTTTTAGTACTTCTTTGAATGCTTGGTAAAATGCTCCTGTAAAACCGTCTGGACCAGGGCTTTGTTTGCTGGAAGATTTTTGATCGCTGTTTTAATTTCTTCGATAGTTATTGGCCTATCCAGGTTTTTTTTATTCTTCTTGGTTGAGTTTTGGGAGTTTGTATTTTTCTAAGAATATATCCATTTCATCTAAGTTGTCCATTTTGTTGCAATAGAGTTGTTCATTGTATTTTTTCATAATAGTTTCTATTTTGGTGGGATTGGTTGTTACTTCACCTCTTTGATTTCTGATTTTGTTTATTTGGGTCCTCTCTCTTGGCTTCTTGGTGAGCCTGGCTAGAGTTTCATCAATCTTGTATATCCTTTCAAAGAAACAGTTCTTGGTTTTGTTGATCTTTTGTATTGTTTTTTTTTTTGTTTGTTTGTGTGTTTTTTTTTTTGTCTTTATGCCATTTATTTCCACTCTGATCTTTATTATTTCATTCCTTCTTATACTGGGCTTTTCTTGTTGTTCTCTCTCTAACCCTTTGAGTTGTAGGGATAGATAATTTATTACCATTTTTTTCTTGTGTTTTGAGGTAGGCCTGTAGAGCTATGAACTTCCATCTCAAGACTGTTTTCACTGTGTCCCATAGATTTTGGATTGTTGTGTTTTCATTGTAATTTGTTGCCATGATGCTTTTTATTTCTTCTTTGATTTCTTTGATAACCCAGTGATTGTTTAATAGCCTGGTATTTAGCCTCCATGTGTTTTATGTTTTATTGTTTTTATTGTAGTTGATTTTTAGTTTTATACCATTGTGATCTGAGAAGGTGCTTGAAATAATTTCTGTTCTTAAATTTGAAGAGTATTTGCCTGTGTCCCAATATATGGTCTATCTTTGAAAATGACCCATGTGCACTTGAGAAGAATGTATATTCTGTGTCTTTGGGGTGAAATGTTCTGAAAATGTCAATTACATTTGATCTTATGAGTCATTTAGGACTGATGTTTATTTGCTGATTTTTTTGTATCGAGGATTTGTCCAGAAGTGTTAGTGCAGTATTAAAGTCCCCTACTTTGACTGTATTGCTGTCTATCTCTTCCTTGATATCCTCTGGAAGTTTTTTTTATGTATTGGGGTGCTCCTGTGTTGGATGTATACATCTTTACCAGAGTTATATCTTCTTGTTGAATTGCTCACTTTAGCATTATAAAGTGGCCTTTTTTTTTTTTTCTCTTTTGTTATGGCCTTCACTTTGAGATCTAATTTGTCAGATATAAGTATTGCTACCCTAGCTTTCTTTTCATTTCCATTGCCTGAAAAACCTTTTCCATCCCTTTATGTTTTCTTATCCAGTCAGCCACCCTACATCTTTTGATTGGGGGCATTTAAACCATTTACATTTAAAGTTATTATTGAGAGGTACTTGTCTCCATTTTTATTCTCTACCCTATGTATTCCTTCTTAGCTTCCTATTTCTTCTTTTTACAGTAGACCCTTTAGCATTTCTTGCATTGTTGGTTTTGTGGTAATAAACTCCCTTAGTTCTTTTTGTCTGCGAAGCTTATGATTTCTCCCTCAATTTTGATTGATAGCCTTGCTGGGTACAGTATTCATGGATTCAGTCCCTTCCTTTGCATGACTTTGTGTATTTTATTCTATTCCCTTCTGTTCTGATGTGTTTCTGTTTAGAAATCAGTTGCTGGTCTAATGGGGAATCCTTTGTATATAACTTTTTGTCTCTCTTTGGATGCTTTTAAGATTCTTATTTACTCATTGGTATTCGCCAATATCATTATAATGTGCCTTGGTGTTGGTCTTTTTGGGTTTACTCTGTGAGCTTCATGGACAGTTGGGTCTAGCTAGATAGACACAGAACTATCTAGGTGAAATTGGAAAATATTGCTCATCTCCCCTAGACTGAGTTGTTACCTGTTTGTTTGTTTAGTAGTTTTAGGTTCATAGCAAAAGGACCTGCTTTTTTCATTATTGTATTCTTTACAAATTTAACCTTAAAGAGCTGTTTTAAAGAGTGGTCACCAGAATGTTGTTTTAGACCTAGAAACCTGCTCATAAAATGAACTTAGAGAACCTGATATGTTGTTTTTATAAACTTTTACTTTAAAAAAAATAGTCAACTAATATTATAATATGAAATTACTTAAATTTTTTTCTTACTATGAAATGGATTCATATATGTAATTGAGGGTTAGAATTTCTTGACTGAATAGTTAGATTGCTCTGTTAAAGAATAGAAGTAAATATGTGTTTCCTAAAATCAAAATTATAAATATGAAGATAATGAATTGTTTATTGTTCCATTTGATGCAATTCCTCTTCTGATTCATTTCTGTGGAAGAGGAGCTGGGGATAGAAGAAAGACAAGCAAGAAGTAATTATGCTAGTTTGTGTGATTTGCCTTTTTCCTTTCAGCTTGGAGAGCACCATTAATCTTACTGTGGAGTTTCCAATTTCTTGTGTGCAATCTTGTTAAGCTTCTATCCTCTTACCTTTTTCTTTGGGGGTAAAGGGATGGGGTAGTGTCTGAGGGGGAGTTACAACCTTCTGAGCTGAGTCATTAACAATGCAGAGCAGTGAGCCCACAGACCAGAGAAGGAGCTCTGTACAGAGAGAATATTGCTTTCCATGGCTTTATCCTCAGAAGCACAGGAAATTGCATTTTACTGCAGCTTTACAAATAGACTTGTATAGATTTCCTCTATTTGTATGGTTCAGATTCTACTCATATTTCCCCAACCTTTGCTTTTTTGGGGGCAGTGGGGAAGACCTGTTAAAAAATATTTTGAAAGAGAAATGGAATGTTAAAGGTTGATTTCAGTGTCTTGAGTCTCATCTACACACAGAAATTTGAAGGTCTTTAGAGTAAAATCTTATGGACCACATTCTGCCTTTTGAAAGACTCATACAACCTTGGGCCTGTGTAAGAAGAGCTTCTATATGTGGAATTTCACATATAGTTTTCAATGAATCATTTCCACTTTGGGATTAAGGGGAAATGACTAAATTGTCATTTCAGACATTAATTTCCTTTGTTCTCCTTTTAATCTATAGGAGGTCTTCTCCATTTTGTCACTCCCATGGACCCTCTATTTCTGCTCCTCCACTACCTCATAAAGGCTGATAAAGAGGTAAGTTTCCCACTTTGAGAAAAATAACAGCGAGGAAACAGAATAGATTTTTTTTTCCTGATCTCCTCTCTCTCCTTTTAATGATCCAAATTCAGATTTAGATAGGTTGATATAGAACACGTGTATCACTTGTGCTGGTAAGGATTAGTGAGACCTGAGAATCACACCTTAATCTTGGACTTGTTTACCTGGGATTTCTGAGCACTTCCTGATCCTCTAATGCTGTCCATATACCTTACTTGTTTGGCACAACCTAGTAATGGAAGATTTTATTAAGTACTCAATAGTTTTTAAACAGTAAAAATGTTAAGAAATTGATCTCAAGTCTTAAGAGAAGAAAGAAGATAATAGCTTTTTTCATTTTCTTATTTGTGAGAGACTGTGAATTAGGTAAACTGGGGCATGCCTAGTAAAAAACCTCATTAATGGGGAAACTCTAGTTGAGAATTAAGGAATTCCAGATTGACCTTACAATTTACCTTATGACAGAGTTTATCCTATCTAATAAAAGAGTAATATGGAAATTGATCGTACCTCTGCTATACCCACAAGCCACGCCCACAAGCCAATCAGGAGCAAAAAAACCCAACCAAGATGGCTGCGGCCATGGAGAGCAGGAAGGTGGCTTGGGTTTCCCCGGCAATCGACGAAGCCAAACTTTCTGCCTGCCCTTGAAGACCCAGGCCTCCATTCAACGCTACAAAGTTTCAATGATAGAAGATTAATAAATCCCAACTAAAATGATGGCAGCCACAGAGCTGGAGAGAGCAGGAGGCTTGAGTTACCCCCAGAGATGGAGGAAGCCAAGCTTTCTGCCTAGCCTGGCCGGCCCAGGCCTCCACTCTAGGTTACAAAGTTTCAATTATAGAAGATAAATAAATCCTAACAAAAATGGCTGCAGCCATGGAGCTGGAGAGAGCAGGAGGCTTGGCTTTTCTCCAGAGATGGAGGAAGCTAAGCTTTCCACCTGCTCAGGACTCCACTCCAGGCTGCGAAGTTTCAGTTATAGAAGATAAATGAATCCCAACAAAAATGGCTGTGGCCACGGAGTGAGCAGGAAGCTTTGCTCCAATCAAGGCTACAAAGTTTCAATTATAGAAGATAAATAAATCACAGATATCAGAGCCTCCTCTTGGGTTGCCGGGGGGCGTGGCTGGCCTGCAAGCCACCACAGGCTCCTCGCCCAGGCCATCCCACACCCCAAGGGAAACCTCACCCTGATCCAGAAAATCCTTTAGGGCAAACCAGCTGGCCCCCACCCATGCACCAGGCCTCTATCCTATCTAGTTCTATATAATAAAGGAATAATATGCAAATTGACCGTCACTCCAACACACAAGATGGCTGCCTCAATGTGGTCAAAGATGACTGCCCCAAATGTGGACACAAGATGGTCACCATAAAGACGGCCAGCAGGGAAGGGCAGTTAGGAGGGACCAGACCTGCAAGAGAGGGCAGTTGGGGGCAATCAGGCCAGCAGGGGAGGGCAATTAAGGGTGACCGGCCGGCAGAGGATGGAAGTTGGGTGCGACTGGGCCTTCAGGGAAGGACAGTTTGGGGGGACCCAGGCCTGCAGAGGAGAGCAGTTGCGGGGGGGGGGGGGGGGGGTGTGTGTGGCATGCAGGGGAGGGCAGTTAGGGGCAAACAGGCTGGCAGGGGAGCAGTTAGGCATTAATCAGGCTAGCAGGGGAGTGGTTAGGGAGTGATCAGGCTGGCAGGCAGAAGTGGTTAGGGGCAATCAAGAAGGCAGGCAGATGAGCAGTTGGGAGCTAGCAGTCCTGGATTGTGAGAGGGATGTCCGACTGCCCGTTTAGGCCCAATCCTGATAGAAAGGTCCCAGATTGGAGAGGTGCAGGCTGGGCTGAGGGACACCTTCCGCCCCCCATGCATGAATTTCATAAAGTGGGCCTCTAGTTAATATAATAATTTCAGCCATAGAGTTCTGAAACATTTCAACCTACGATACCTTTACACTCCTGAAAATTATTAAGGATCCAAAGAGCTTTTTGTTCCTGTGGGTTTTATCTGTCAATATTAATTAATTAGAAATTAAAACAGCAATTTAAAATATATTGTTAATTTATTTTTTTAAGTAAAAATAACAAGCCCAGTACATGTTAACATAAATAACACATTTTCAATGAAACAATTTCAGCTTCAATAAAATTAAGTGATAAGTATGGCATTATTTTACATTTTTGAGTTTCTTTGATGTGTGGCTTAATAGAAGACAACTGGATTCTCATATCTGCTTCTGCATTCTGTTACATTCTTTTGGTGGAAGTATATGAAGAATATGCAACCTTTTAAAGATACATAGTCTGAAAAGGGAGAAATAGTATAATAGCCTTTCCAGATAATTGTGGATGTTCTTCTTTGACACTCTTCTAAAATCAACAAGGCACAGCTTCTTAAAAGTCAGTTGCAGTGTGGAATCTGAAACCTTGTCAATGAACTCTCCATGCTCTGTTACATGAAAATCTACTGGTCTGTCTTGCACTAAAAATGGATTTTTTACTCATGTGTTACTTTGGAAAATATTGTTTCACTGAAGTATGCTGATTTTTCAAATGTTGACACATCTCATTACCCACACGCACACATATACACACACACACGTAAAACTTTGTTGATAGCATCACTGATCTTACCAGAAAACTTAGATATTGGGAAGCTGTCATAATGGCTGATACAAATTTTCTACAATTCTAATTTTCGCTTGAAAGTTAACATCTTATCATTGGCTATAAGTACTGTCAGTCTTTCCCTTGAAGTGACAGGTTCACTTCATTTATGTTCTACCAAATATCCAAATGTGAATCATCATAGTTTGTAGCGGGTTTTGTTGTTTTTGTTAATCTGCGAAAAAAGCAGCTAATTCAACTTGCAGCAGTCCTGCACCTTCACTGGCTGCCTTAGCACTTTAGCGAAACTTTACTTTCATCATAGCAAGTATTTAAAAGATTTGCACTTGAGTCAAGATTTAAATAAAAGCTATTATTTTTTTATCAAGCATGTCCTTAAGTGAAACTGGCCAGTTTTTAACTACTTGTGCATGGCGGTGAAGAATTCAGTGGTTACAAGGATAATTTGTTCTCACCACCCTAACCAATGGATGCTGAGGAGCCAGCAGTTTTAACCACCTTTGCATTGGAATCTTCAGTGCAAATGTCAACACAGTGGAAACTTAGAGAGTATGATAGCAATATTATGAAAATAGCTTTGAGCTTGTGTGTCCCCTGAAAGGATACTGGGGACTCCCCAGGTTTTACCAACCCTCAGTTTAAAAGCCTTTTAACAATTTTAAGGAATAAGTATTATTTAAATTGCTTAGAAGAATCTCTGTATTGTTTTTTTTACTCTTAATGTTTGCATATAGTTTAAATGCTTATGGCTTTCATTGTAAACTAACTTTCTTTTCTCAAATACTAAAAATGCCTTTTAAAGTAGCCAATGAGGTAGGTGTTTAGGTATTTCCTTCACTACATTTTAGACATGATCTTTTCCTATTTAGTTAAAAAAAATATTGATATACACTTATTGACTTATTCTTTTTTAATCATAAGATTCATTTTAGCATCAGAAGAAATATATTTTTTATTCTAGCTACCCCAACTATTATTAACTGTATTCAAAGCAAGTTGCTTATTACATTTCCTTTCTATGTATATACTAGAGGCCCGGTGCACAAATTTGTGCATGGGTGGGGTCCCTCAGCCTGGTTGGCCATTGGGGTCTATCGGGACCATCTCACCCAATCCAATCAGGGCTGATTGGGGCTGGCCGGCCGGTGGCGGGGAGGGACCATGGGAAGTAGGTTGGCTGTGGGAGTGTACTGACCAACTTCTGTGTTGATTGTCTGCCCCCTGATGGTCAGTGCACATCATAGCAACCAGTTGTTCAGTTGACTGGTTGTAATGGTTAGTTAGGCTTTTATATACATAGACTAGAGACCCAGACCCACCGTGTGCAAATAGCTCACCGTCTTGAACCACCGCGTGAGCCCTGCCACACTGTGTAAGCCTTTCTGCGAGCCCCACCAGCCCTTCACAAACCCCTCTGTGCCATGTGAGCCTCGAGTCCCACTGTGCTGTGTGAGCTGCGAGCCCCCCGCATTACTGCGAGCAGCTCATGGGTCGGGGGAGGAGGAAGGCGACTAAGAGGTGCTCCATGCACCTCCCGGTGACAGGTCATTTGGTTGTTATGGCGTTACGGCCACTGGCCTTTTATAATATAGACGGTAAAGAAAAAGAAGTGAAACATTAATTTTGAAATTATATTATATTATGACTGTGTAGTAGTCCATAATATATATATATAGAATGTTGTTTTAAGGTAGTAAAAGATTTAAAATGTTGATCATAGAAGAATAGAAATTAAGGTAGAAATCTAAAGACAGTAAGACTTAGGAAATCTGTGAATTATTTTTACTATCTGAGGGAAAAAGAGAATATTTAAATTGAGGCACTTCTTGCCACTTGTTAACCTAACTGACAGAATTACAGGCTATCATACATGCTACTGAATGAATGAGAAGCTTTTACCCTTCAAACAAAGAACTCTGTATTTACAGAAAGAAAACTGATCAGACACAGGTTTTCTGTCTTCATGTGGAACTGTCATTAACACAGAAAAGTAGAGTGAACTAGAAGTGAGACATGAGCAAAACCATACACCTTTACAAAGTCTGATATCCCTGAGTCAGGGAACTAATAACTCAGACTTCTCTGCAGGTCAGTAAAGGTAAGAAAAACTAAACCTGACTGAGGTGAAGGATGATCTGGATTTCTGTGTCCTGCACTTGGCTACCAGGCCACGTATATTTATCAAGCTGAGCCTGATTTAATGTGTCTGCAAGTCCTTACATTCACCCCCCTATCTCTTCTTTCATTATGGCCTAAATTTGGAATCATTGTCAGACAGCTCTGACGGAGTAGATTCACTTTTGCTGTTTCTTTTTTTTGTTTAAAACACTGGAGATGGAGGAGGGGAGAGGAGATGTACGCGCTGGGCTCGATGCAGGCTTATTTCTGGTTATGGGCAGGACTCCTGTAACATCAGCTGGCTCTTCTTCAAATTAAATGGGTTGGACCAGCCCCCGGTAATCTACCATCTTTGCAAGTTTCCATAACCTCCAGTACTTTTTCAGAACTTTGCTGCCCGGTTTTATCCAGTTTTTGTACTCATGAGGTGAAACTCTTTCAAGGGCCTCCTAAAGGGGAGCTGAGAGCCAGTTCTGGAGCCTGTCCCAGTTTAGGGATTCCTTCAGGGGTCTTCAAACTACGGCCCGCGGGCCACATGCAGCCCGCAGAGGAGTCTGATCCGGCCCTCCAGGTTTTTTGGGCAGTGAGCGCAGCCGAGGTGTTACAGTAGGAATTAGTAGTTCATATAGTCCGGCCCTCCAGCTCTCTGAGGGACCGTGATCTGGCCCCCACTTTAAAAAGTTTGAGGACCCCTGCTAGGTGAACACGTGACTTTGAACTTGGTTTAAAAGTCCAGCTATGGGGTAATATATCTTTTTTTTTAATGTGTGGATTTATTGACTGGTGTGCTTGCATTCTTACTGACTAAAGTCTTTTTTTTCAGGGCAAGTTTCAGCCTCTAGATCAAGTTGTGGTGGATGATGTGTTTCCGAATTGCATCTTGTTGCTGAAACTTCCTGAACTTGAGAAGTTACTTCAACATGTGACAGAGGAAAAAGGTAGTCATCAGGGACCACAACAAGCTGATAAGTTGCGGTTGTTTGGGGTCACAGACAGTTTGGCCAACTATGAAATCAGGCTGATGGCTACTGGAAGGGCGGGCACCTATCTGAGAATGGAGCTGCCTGAAGGCCGCTGAGGGTAATGCTTAGGCTGTGTGGGTCATAGGGGAAACTGTCATTCAGATTTTGCTCCCAGTTGTCAATTCCAATCCTCTGGTGCTTTGGATTGTTCAGTCTTTAACCTTCTGACCAGCGAAATGTGGTGGCTTGTCTCTTACAGGGCCAGGATTTGCAAGACTTGGGCTAATTCAGTTCTTTGAATTAGTCTGTGACTTGAACTGCTTTCTTACTCATATTTCTCATTTGTAAAATTACATAAAACCTATACTTTTATTGATTCAAGAAGTATTTATTGAGCATCTACTAAGAAACATACATTGAGCACTGGTGCTAGTTCTGGCAATACGTACTTATAAATAAGACATCATTCTTTCTCTCATTTAGCTTTCAGTTTGATAGGAGCAAACGATGAGCAAGGCAAACAATGGGGACTAATGGAAGTGACCTCGGGTTTCTGGGGTTCTACAGGACAGGTTTATAACCTGGCCTGGGTTGGGTGGGAATGCAGGTCATTGAGTATTGCGTTTCTCTCCTTAGAGGGAATGACCTATAAGTGGCATCCTGAAGGATAACGTCAGAATAGCATCAAAAAAGAGGCATGGGTGTATGGAAAACGTGTCACATTCAAGAAATCCCAAGGAGTTCAGTGCGTCCAAAATATAGGATGCCAGGCACGGATTTAGTAAGGAAGAAATGGGGTGGAATATTGGGCAAGGGTTCCTTCCAATGGTGAAGGGCATTATATTTATCTGGACTTTACCTAATGGAGTGTCAGCAAAAATTTAAGCAAAAAGTACGATAGAGTGGAGTATATTGGAGAAGCTGAGGCCAGATTCACAGAGGCCATTGCAGTGATCCAAGCAAAGGATGACTGTGGCCTGACCTTACGAAATGGAACTAGAAATAATCACCGATTTGAAAGTAGAACCAACTCATCTGGTGATTGGATAGTAATCGAGGAGAAGGAGAAGGCAAGGATGGCTTCTGCTTTTGTCTCCTGACCAGCAGGCTGTATAGGAGCAGCATCCTGGAGCCAGGAAACATGGGTGGGAGGAGCAGGCTGGGGGTAAAAAGAGATGAATTTTAGGTATTATTCTCTGGAATTTGAAAGGAAAAAGTGAGGCAGAGTGTGTGAATGATTTGAACAGTTAGGAGTACTATACAAATTTAGCATCAGTGCCCCAAGTAATTTCAGGGTTAATATGGAAACCATACAGGGACTATAACAACAGGCTGATAAGTTGTGGTTGTTTGGGGTTACAGATAGTTTGGCCAACTATGACAGTTCTGGGACCAAGAAAGTGGTGATTCCCAGAAATGTAAGCTTACAGTGGGAAAGGGGAGAACCTCATTGATTGCATTTAACATTTGAGGGGTCTACTAAGTTCACACTTGGCCAGACCTAACACTCCATTTTGTATCTGAGGGATGTGTGGTGCCAAGGCTTTATCAAAGCAATCCATTAAACACATTCCCTGATGCTGAGTTTGGCAGGAGAGAGCAGTCTTTTTCTGGTGACAAATGTGTAGCTCATTTCTGAAAGCTAAAGCAATGAGGAATAATTATAATTCATTTTAATTTTGTTAACACAGTTGAAAATCCTAGAACTTGAAGTGATAGAATTGAGATTTGAATTCATATCTTTCTGTCTGTATGACAGTAACTCTTTCCCTTTTTACTTTATTTTTTGCCGAAACCGGTTTGGCTCAGTGGATAGAGCGTCGGCCTGTGGACTGAAAGGTCCCGGGTTTGATTCTGGTCAAGGACATATACCTTGGTTGCGGGCATATCCCCAGTAGGGGATGTGCAGGAGGCAGTTGGTTGATGATTCTCTCTCATCGATGTTTCTAACTCTCTATCCCTCTCTCTTTCTCTCTGTAAAAAAATCAATAAAATAATATAGTTTAAAAATAAATAAATAAATAAATAAATAAATAAATAAATAAATAAAGGTATCTCTTTATATGCACTTATTTGGCATCAGATAATCAACTTCTTTACAAACTCAGAAAGGCAAAATCACAGCAGATTGTCCAGATTAGGTTAATTTGTGTGTGAAAATAGCATTTTTTCTTTCATTTATTTATCATTCAATCATTTAACAAATACTCTCTGAAAGCTTATCCTATGGCAGGGACTACGGTAGGAGCTTAAAATATATAAGTGAATAAATTCTTTCACCTTTATCTTTGGGGAACTTACCTGCTAGTAAATTCTTTATTTCTATTTCCAAACCTTTCTTCTTACAACTATGTTAACGCTTCCACAATACTCTGTTTGAATGCTTAGGTATTGTCATATGTAAAAATAGAAACTTTTAAAAATCTTATATGACCTCTTAATTTCCCTTTGTGAGGCTATAAGAGAGGGACAGACAAAACTTTAATCGAGTAAGAAAAGGCATTTTTACTAATCCTAGCAATGAGCTTTCTGTACTCAAGGCACTGTGTTATCCTATTGTAGTGATTGCCTTGGGTGCTGGCTGCTTATTTGATTTGGGGTGATTGTCCATTTATAAGTTGTTGGTTCCATTCTTTGCATTTTATTGCTGGGATCCTATCTAATAAAGAGGGAATATGCAAATTGACAGTCATTCTGCCACAAAGATGGCAGTGCCCAGTCCTCTCAGCCCTGCTGGAACCCCCCAGTCCCGGGGGGGGCGCGGGGAGGAGTGGCTGAGAGCAGGCAGTGTGAGTGGCCTGGTGGCATGCTTGCTTTGTTCCTACAGCAACAAGGTAAGCTATCTACCCCGGCCACAGAGAGCCTCCTGTCAGTGGGCACGGAGTGGCCGGGAAGGCGGTGAGAATGCTGGCCTTGTCGCCAAAGTGATGAGGCAAGCATTCCACACCTGGCCACAGAGGGCCTCTGGCCACTCTGGACACGGAGTGCTTGTGTCATTGCAGGCCTGGCTGAGGGACACCTCCTCCCCCATGCACAAATTTCATGCACCAGGCGTCTAGTTTTTTTTTTTTGCTTTTTTAAAAATATATATTTTATTGATTTTTTTAACAGAGAGGAAGGGAGAGAGATAGAGAGCTAGTTACGTCGATGAGAGAGAAACATCGGCCAGCTGCCTCTCGCACACCCCCTACTGGGGATGTGTCCGCAACCAAAGTACATGCCCTTGACCGGAATCGAACCTAGGACCCTTCAGTCTGCAGACCGACGCTCTACCACTGAGCCAAACCAGCTTCGGCAGGCGTCTAGTTTTTAAATAAGAAACAAAGAAGACTGCTCAAGAGTGGTCAGGTAATATCCATGATAAGGAGCAAAGATAAAGAAGAAAGCTGCTATTTTTTAACTTTCATCCTCTCCACAGGCACTGAGCAAATAGCGTAAAAGCTCAAATACTCAAATTACCCTGCCATCTATTTTGATATTGGACTCCAGATGCTGTCTTAAAAGATTATGTCATTAAAGATCTTGTTACATCTTCTAGTTTTATGAAAACCTTCCTCCCTTGCCTTCTCCTTGCCAAATATACCCTGCCACAGTTGTTTGTATCCTGAATGATGATGGCAGTGACCTTAGTTAGCACTGCCAGTTTTATTAGTGAAGGAAATTATATGTTTCTGTTTGCTAGCTCTGAGGCTCAGCACGTTTCTTGCCAAAGGAGCTCACAGTCATGGAGAGATGACAGGGGAAAGGACTACAAAGGGTTATGAACTTCGTCTTGAGTGTAACACTCTGTTTCATACTGCAAGCAAAAGCAACACTGTGCTGTCCAGTGTGATTAACAGGAAGTCAGGAAAACTTACCTGATTAAAATGTCCCGAGTGCAGTTGCCAAGTTTCTATCCCCAGGAGTTAGGGGAAAAAAGAGACCATATGAGTTTCAATTGTAGGAAACATTGAGAAAATAGATCTAAAAATGTGCTCTAGGCAGTTTGTTCTACAATCCATCAGGAAAATTCAAGTTTGTGAACAGATTATCCAATTGCTGGACATTTTATTTATTATAATAGTGAACTCACTTTTATGCTCTCTTTATTTTGTAAGCCCAATCTTTCGAGATATTTTGAAACCAGTTTTATAGTTACCAGACACATGAGGGAAAGAAACCTTCCCAGCATATGTGCATACTATCTAATCACTAACTCTCTTAAGTATGAAATTTAGGACATGGGTAATCTGTGGCCTTCATGAGTATTTTAAACATTGCTTATAAAAATTTGTGAATTTTAAAGGTAAGCATATTGACAAAAGATTATTTGACTTTGAGTGGTGGGCACACTGTGCAATATATAGATCTTGTAACATAAAAATCAACAGCTGAAACATTCATGATCCTATTTTTTAAAATATATTTTATTGATTTTTTTACAGAGAGGAAGGAAGAGGGATAGAGAGTTAGAAACATCGATCAGCTGCCTCCTACACACTCCCACTGGGGATGTGCCCACAACCAAGGTACATGCCCTTCCTTGACTGGAATCGAACCTGGGACCCTTTAGTCCACAGGCTGACGCTCTATCCACTGAGCCAAACCTGTTAGGGCAAGATAATTTTTTTTTAATGAAGTAATTACTGATCCAGCACAAGAAGCTAAACCTGCTGATTTCTGACAGTTTTTTCCTTGTTTGCTTTTTCCTTCCCCATTGTCCTCTACAAGGTGATGTTGCTCCTTCCCTTCTCTTGTGGAGTCTAGTGATGGGATGTGGGGAGGAAGACAGGAGTGAGTACTGGCTCTGAGATCCGAGGCTGAGTGTCCAGGAGGGCTGTTTGTGAGGAAGGTGCTCGGTTTGGCTTTAGGCGCTCAGGACACCAGCTCAGGACTGCGGGCTTCCTGGTTGGGTTTGTTTAGTGTTGTTGAGACTGGATTAAGTCACCCAGGAGAAAGGTACAATTGGTCTCAGAGGAGGAGGAAGGAGAGCTAGGAAAGAATCCGAGGAAAAGTCATCAGAGATATAGAAAAACTGAGAGAAAGGTTTTATAGAAGCTTGGTGGAGAGGTTTTTTACCAGCAAATAACAGGGTTACAAGTACTGAGGCAGTTGAATGAGGAGCTAATTGATTTTGGTAAAATGAGCATCAGACCCACAGCTTGCAGCCAGCTTGAAAAGGAATCCTGATGCTCCTGCTTACTAGCTCAGTGACTCTGAACAATTTATTGAACTTCACTCACGCCCAGACAAATAAGCCTTTGAACTAGCCATTCATTCGAGCATTCAGTGGAAAAACTGTGTATAATGAAGGTAGCACAGCCCTTGCCGTTGTAGCTCAGTTGGTCGGGCGTCATCTCTTGTACGGAAAGGTTGCTGGTTCGATTTCTGGTCAGGGTACATGTCAGGGTTGTGGGCTCAACCCCTGCCCCACCGGGAGTGGCCATGCAGGAGGCAGCCAAGTGATGTTTCACTCTCTCACTCCAGTGTATCTCTTTCCCTTCCCTTCTCTCTAAAAATTAATAAAAATATTTTTTTAAAGAAAAAAGAATGTAGAACAGTCCTGAATGTACATTAGTTTCAGATACTATTATCATGAACAGGTTGCCAGTTCTCATTTGTTCTTAACTAATATTACGTATTTGTCATGTGCCTGGTGTTGTGCAATCGGATTTGTATGGATCATCCCATTTATTAAGTGACTTCCCAAGGTGAATTGTGCTCTGTGAGTATGGGAACCCAGGAAATATGGTTCAGAGACTGACTCCTCTTCTGAAAGAGCATTTTCAAGAGGGAAAGAATAGCCTGCAAGGGGCACAGGGAGTGGAAGGGAGGGAGGAAATGGGCAGATTGTAGAACATTCTTTCAGGGAATGTGGAGATAGAGATAAGAACGAAGTGAGTAGCCAAATTAGGATTTCTTAAGAGCGACCTGAGCTTCTTTAGTGATTATTTGTTTAGGCAATGAACAGCACTTTTAAAGTCCAATGAACAGTGTACATTTTTTGAGTGATTGCAGCATTGCTCTTAGAATTCCCCTAATGCAGTGATTTTCAACCTTTCTAATGCCGCGACCCTTTAATTTTATGGTTGTGGTGATCCCTACCATAAAATTATTTTCGTTGCTACTTCATAACTGTAATTTTGCTTCTGTTATGAATCGTAATGTAAATATCTATGTTTTCCGATGGTCCTAGGCAACCCTGCGAGCAGTTCTCAACCTATGGGTTGCAAACCACTGCCCTAATGTCCTAATATGTGGGTGGGACATTGTCTCCAGAGAAGATGGGTCCAGTCTCCTCTACTTTGGTTCTACAACAGGCTATTTGCCCAGGCAGTCCTCGCTCCAGGAACAGCAGATCTTGCATCTTGAAATTCTCAAATTTCTGAGAGGATACCATTTGCAACAGTGCCTCCTTTTTGTTATTTAGTGACAGGTCCTGAGGAGAGAGGAGCATAGATCTGGCTTCCCACTCTATCCTGCTTTCTAGTGCCCACAATGTTGACAACCACAGGCTGAAATGGGGAGAAAATGTATTTGTCCTAGGGCCATGGACCTGCCAGCCCCTTCCCCATGCAAACCATTTAGTGGAACTCAAGCAATTAACAGACTGTAGTAAAGTGACCCCTGTACCATATTTTTTTGTGTATAAGATGCTATTTTTTTCTAAAATCACTAGACTGAAAATCAAGGGGTGACTTACACATGCAAGTCAGCTGAGGAGGGAGCCACACTGGAATATACGAAGTGCCTCATATATCCCAGCTACAAAGGCAAACTGACAAGTCAAACAGGCTTCCTCCAATCACGAGCCTTATTGTTACTGACATCAACTAATGCCATAATTGGAGGTGGAGGTGGAGAGTGCACAGATGCAACAGGGAACGCCCATAAAGATGTCAAAAATAAAAAGATAAATACTGGTAAATGATTGTCTTACTCTGCAAAATTCAAACTGAATGTAATCACTATGCAAAAGAGCCTGGAAATAGAGCTGCAGAGAGACAATTTGGACCTCCTCCCACTGAGTGTATGATCAGACAGTGGAGAAAACAGGAAGAACAACAACTTAAGATGCCAAAAAAGAAGAAGGCCTTAAGAGGAAAACCAGCAAAATGTTTAAAATATTGATTTCTTAATTTTGGGTTGGAAAATTTGAGGGCTCCTTATACATGGGGGTGTCTTATACACGGAAAAATAGGGTAGTTTCCATTTCCCACTATTACAGAGGAGAGAAAGAGAAAACGTCATTCTATGTAATCTAGGATGGCTGTGACAGAGCCATAAGCTGGTGTTTGCATCTGCCCTTATCCAGTGGTCACAGGATAATTCCTGGGGGCAGGAAGTGGGAGTGGAAGTGCCCCTGCACTGACTGCACAGAAACCAAGACTTCCCATGAATGAAGAGTTACCCAGGAAACAGTAGTTCAGTGACATGGTAGGTAATGCTAGGTAGATTGTGAGGACAGGAAGTATAAATTATAAGACATGAACTTTTATCCCTTATATAACAGGGCTAGGTTGAACATATCATAAATCTAAATTCCCTCGAAATGGCAATGGTTATACTGGAATACAGTAAAAGAAAGAGCTGTCTTTTCTTTTTTTCTTCACTAATCCCATCATGACAGTACTGAGTAGTTAATGTATATTTGATAAAGGAATATTCATAGGCATCTGCATTTAGTTTCAATTTTCTTTTATGGGATTTTTGTTTTTATTTTAGAAAAGTAGTCTTTTATTGAAAACTTTGAAGTGAGCTTAAATTTATGCAGAGAAATGAAGTTTTCTTCACTTGCTAATTTTCTGTTTAAAAAATTATCTTTTCTACAGATTTGTGTGTATAATCTGATTTGTTTAAATTCCCACTCCTTTAATGGTTGGATACTTCCAACCAAATTCTGTTCTGGATTTTTTTTTATTTTTTATCCTCACCTAAGGATATGCTTATTGATTTTTAGAGATGGTCAGGGGAAAGAAATATGGATATGAGAGAGAAACATCAATAAGTTGCCTACCACACTTACCCCGACTGAGACTTAACCAGCAACCTAGGTATGTGCACTGAATGGGAATCAAACCCACAACCTTCTGTGTATTGGAAGACACTCCAACCAACAGAGCCACCTGGCCAGGGCTATTTTGGAATTTTTTTTAATGTCTCAAGTACACTCACAGGTTTGCAAATTGCGTTTTTCAAGAATATACACTAATATAAAATATTTTAAAATTATCTTGAACATCAGGAGTAGGGAACCTTTTTTCTGTCAAGGGCCATTTGTATATTTATAACATAATTTGTGGGCCATACAAAATTATCAACTTAAAAATTACCCTGCTATGTTTGGTCAAACATTTAATTAACCCCTAATGCCTTGACAGGTCCAGACCAAATTATTTTGCAGGCCTTATATGGCCCTGGGGCCAGACATTCCCCACTCCTGTTGTATGTGATATAACCTTATGCATTTTATTTCTCTTTAATGTACTATGCTCAGTCTTCTTTTTTTTCTTTCTTTTAATTTAATCCAGAAATAGGCAAAAAGAAATATTACAAGTACAGCAAAGAGAAGACATTAAAGTGGCTGGAAAAAAAGGTATAGTACTTCTCTAGTGCCTATGGCAGAAATAATTCAGTGCACCTTTTTAAAACTAGAGAATGTGGTAAGTCGTAAACCAAAGACTATCTTGTATTTCCAACTAATAAATCTTTCACTTTTCATCCTCCCTAACTCATGTCTCTGGAGTTTGCTAGGTGGTTTTTTTTGTTGTTGTTTTGACCTGCATCCCCATTTTCCCATGATCTTCACCACTGAATGAAAGACGTTCTTGCTCTTTGTTGGTATAGATTTGAATCTTCCATGCTAGACTATACCAGGCCTGAGGTGCATTTGCTGCGGTTGGTCCTACAGTTGTCTCAGAGGTGGTGTTGCTCACAGCAGCCAGACAGGGGCCTGAGGCCGACTGGATTCAGGCTTAGAGGACATGTGTCCCGCACTGTATCTGGATGCTGGAGAGGAGTCATCTTCCAGGCACCCTGTATTCTTAGTGATCCTAAGAAGTAGACCGACTGCATATAAGATCTGGTAGTATTTTCATATTGATTGAGTAAGTCACAATCAGTATTGGAATGGAATAGGATAGATAGGATGTGTTAAAATTTAATAAAGTAAGTGCAGGTATTAAGTATGGCTCTATGAAACATTTATATATGTGTTTCAGTATTGGGTTGCTGTGTATTTCTTACTGTGGGTTGTGGCTAAAAAGACAACAATACAAAAAATACTTTGAATCCCATTAGTCTAAGGATGCAGTGTACTTTGACATTGCTTAAGAATCTTACCAAAGGATATCTGTTGCTGAGAGTATTGCAAGTCAGTGATACCAGTAGTTACAGTACTGATTCCTAAGATTCTCTTTTATTGCCTTCCATCTTGTGAAAAACCCGTTTGTGTGTCATATGTTACTGGGCATATTAGGAGCCTGGGAGCATGGAAACGAACCTATAAAAGTAAAATTAATTAGGCTCCTACTGTACAGCGTAGTGAAAAAAATGTAAAGGTGCCTCTATGTTTCACTTTTCATTCACCTTAGTAATAGTCTACTACCCTGTTTCCCCGAAAATAAGACAGTGTCTTATATTAATTTTTTCTCCCAAAGTTGCCCTAGGTCTTATTTTCAGGGGATGTCTTATCTTTCCATGCGCTAGGTCATATTTTCGGAGGATGTCTTATTTTCGGGGAAACATGGTATTAGTAAAGAATGAGTGTACTGAACAGAATCTTGACATTTAGTTTTGCTCTTAACAAATAATAATGACATGAATAGCAAAGTGAAATTTATATTTATTATGTTTCCTTTCTTAAATTCCTAGGATTTGGGAAATTTAATTATTTACTTTGTTTAGAAAATTATTATATATAAACTTTATGCCAGGTTCTGATGTAAGGGCCTTTACATTCAGGGTGTGGCAAAAGTAAGTTTGCAGTTTTGAGTATGTGAAACAGAGTTTATTCTTGTATTATTACCTATTAAGTTGTATTTTTTCCCATACGAACAACTATAAATGTACTTTTGCCCCATCCTGTATATTAACTCATTTAATCTTTATAACAGTCCTATGAGGTAGATACTGTTTTAATCCCCATTTTACTGAAAGGTTAAGTAATTAGCCCATGGTCACAGAGCAAAACCAAGCAAGCAGCCTGGTTCCAGAGTCAGTGCTCTCTATTGTGTAGCCCTAAGAAGTATCTAGAGATCATCCTGAAATGCTATGGCTGCTGCTCAACCCTTCTCCAAACATGCAGCTGTCTCTCACCTTCTTATATCTCCTGAAGAAATATTTCTTCCTGGATCTTAAATGAATTGAAGACTTATCTGGAAAGTTGTAGATTTCTGGCGTTAGTTCAAAATACCCTAATATTCCCCTTTTGGTTATTTAATAGGTTAATCAGACTGTGGCAGCATTAAAAAACAATAGCATAAATGTTGGTGCCCGGGTACAATCAGCTGCATTTTTCTCCGGTCACCAGATTTCCAGTGACAGGGAAGGTAAGTAAATAGACTCATCAGAAAGTATTCTTATCTTAAGTATGATGCTGATGTTATAAATGCCTACCTTATGATTTTAAAATCTTAATGTTTCAGAAGCTTTACATTCTTACCATGTCTTCTCATCTTGTGACAGGTGTGCATTTTATTTCAGAACCACGTAATGTTTCTGCCATAGGTCACGTCTGTCACTAATGGATACTTTTAAATCATTCATTCAGCAAATGTTTATTTTGCACTAATAATAACAACTCTAACAGATCTGCCTTTCATTTACTGAGAGTGTATTATATGCCAAGCCTTTTTGCTAAGTTGCCAGTGTACACACATTATCTCACCTGACTCCAATAAGTCTCATTCTTGAGGCTCTGTCCAAAGTTGCATTGCTGGTAAAATGGTGAAACTAAGCTACTAAGGAGCTGGTTTAGTCCTAAGCCCATACTCAAGCTTCTTGTTTATTATTTGTGTGGTACAGGCTGTCTAATGAGCTTCATCTGTTTGCATCTTTCTCTAAAGAAGCATTTGTCCTACATTAGGTCTCAGTACTTCAATTTTAGGTAAAAATTAATTCATTTAGCAATTTTTTATTCTTTGGGGTTATTAAAGTGCATTATTTTGCTTTTTCTACTGTAATTTACCTTACTTATTGAATAAAAACAGCTATATAATGCAATTAACATTCTCAAATGGCAGGGCAGAAATTATTCTGACTTTAACCTTCAGCTCAGAGTTCTATTCTGGGTATACAATTGTGAAACACCTGACTTTAGTCATTAAAAATTAAAAATTAGGAACAGTGCTCTGTTTGTGATTTATTATAATTGAGGCAGTCTTTGATTTGCAGAAATATGCCTTGAACACTTTGCACAGACAGATGATAGCTGGCTCCAGCCATTCTGGGAGTGGTGGATAGTACCCTCACTATACCAGCTGCCATCAGGTTCTTTGGTTGGTTTCAACAAAAGGAAAGGTTTTAACAGATAGGTGGACAGATAAATGGATAAAACCATAGTATGTATGTGTGTGTGTGTGTGTGTGTGTGTATGTGTGTGTATATATATATATATATATATATATATATATATATATTTTAGTATGAGAAGCAATATTAGAGGTTATTTAGGCAGATATCAGTTTAAAAAATGAAAAATTGAATGATTAAAAATGTTGGTGGAGTGAGTGGATGTTGTATGGACATGCTCCCAGGACCAAAGTGGAATTACAACTAAAATATAGAAATACTAAAATACAGAAATAATCAACTGAAGACTCACTGGAGAGAACCTTGAAAACCAAGCATAGAAAGTGGAGACCATATAGAGACTGATAGGAGGGATGGAGGCGCAAAAGGGCTGGCTCTGCACTCACAATGAAGTCCTGGGCTTCCACATGAGATATCTCAGCTGTCCAGGTTGCCACTGAGAACTCTAGGGTCTAATCCTCAAGCTGAGCCTTTCAGCAGAGAGCACCAGAACTGAGAATGATACCCACATAACACCTGGCTATGAAAAGCAGTGGGGTCGCTGTCTACTAGGGAGAGATGGATAGAAATGCAAGCATATTCTTAAAGAGCCAACACACAAAATTTCCTCTGGAGCTACTCACCTGGTACTTTGGCAGAGGGAGGACATAGTGGACTTGAGCTGTGTGAGAAGCCAGGGTCAGTGGTTCTGGGATTAGAAACCAAAAGGCCGACACCCTGGTTTCCTGTGCGGACTCATTCCCTCGCATTGCGGAGGTCATCTTTCTCATGAAGACAATTGTAATCTAAGCGGTTTTACCTATGGGGGAAGATGGTTGATCCACTCTATTGGAAAACACCAGAGTATCTGAGGCCCATTAAAAGACTAAAAATAGCAGTTAGCCTCCAGGCAGAAGCAATTGCCCTGCCCTGTTGAAAAAACTTTCACCACACCTGTGGACAATTGCCTGAGGGCTATTCAAGATAAAATCCTATAAGTCTGTAGGCGAGGCGGTCTCTGGAGTCTTTGAGTCTTGGCCTGATCTAATTAGTCAGAAATAGCATTTGACACTATTCTGCACTAGAGATTGAGAGGCGTAGCAGATCTATCTAATACATCAGTGTTTCCCAAAGTATGGTACGCGTACCCCCAGGTACGCATTGCACTGGAGTTTGGTGGGGATATGCACTGCACCGTGCTTAGCTGCACCTAATTCTACATTCTCATGAGTACGAGGGGTACTCAGCTTACGAAAATTATAGAAGGGATACACATGTGTCAAAAGTTTGGGAAACACTGTAACCCTAACAGGCAGCAGTAATGAGGAGACAAAGAAACAACCCCCAAATGAAAGAATCAAAGAATTCTCCAGAAGAAAACATAAATGAATAGAGATATCAACAATATATTAGTAAGTCAGATCTAGCAATATATTAAAAAGATCATAACTGTGACCAAGTGTGATTTATTCCAAGGATGCAAGGCTGGTACTATATTCACAAATCAATAAACATGACACATCACATAAACAAATTGAAAGACAAAAATCACATGATCATATCAATAAATGCAGAAAAACATTTGACAAAATCCAACACCATTTTTTATAAAAACTCTCAGCAAAGTGGGAATAAAGGGAGCATATTTCAACATGATAAAGGCCATATATGACAAATTTATAGCAAGCATCATACTCAGTGGGCAAAAAACTAAAACCATTTCCCCTAAGAATAGGAACAAGACAGGAATGTCTGCTTTTAACACTCTTATTCAACATAGTACTGGAAGTACTAGCCACAGCAATCAGACAAGAAGAAGAAATAAAAGACATCCAAATTGGAAAGGAAGAAGCAAAATTCTCATTATTCACAGATGATATGATATTGTACATAGAAAACTCTAAAGAATCCACACAAAAAAATACTAGATTTAATAAATTAATGTGGTAATGTAGAAAGATACAAAATCAATACCCAAAAATTGATGACTTTTTTATACATCAATAATAAATTATCAGAAAGAGAAACAAACAAAAATCCCATTTACCATTGCCACAAAAAAAATTAAGATACTATAGAATAAACTTAACCAAAGATGTAAAAGACTTGTTCTCGGAAAACTACAGGACATTAAAAAGAGATAAAAGAAGATATAAACAAGTTGAGTAGTATACTGTGTTCATTGGATTGGTAGAATCAACATCATTAAAATGTCCATACTACCAAAGGCAATCTACAGATTCAATGCAATTCCTATTAAAATACTAATGGCATATTTCACAGATCTGGAACAGATACTCCAAAAATTTATATAAAACCAAAAGAGATCCCCGTAGCTATAGCAGTCTTGAAAAAGAAGAACAGCCACAACCGGTTTGGCTCAGTGGATAGAGCGTCGGCCTGCAGACTGAAAGGTCCCGGGTTCGATTCCGGTGAAGGGCATGTACCTTGGTTGCGAGCACATCCCCAGTAGGAGGTGTACAAGAGGCAGCTGATCGATGATTCTCTCTCATAGATGTTTCTAACTCTCTATCCCTCTCTCTTCCTCTCTGTAAAAAAATCAATAAAATATTTAAAAAAAAAAAAAAAAAAAAGAGAAGAACAAAGTTGGAGGAATCACAATACCAGATATCAAGTTATACTACACAGCCACCATAATCAAAACTGCCTGGTACTAGCACAAGAATAGGCATATAGATAAATGGAACAGAACAGAGATCCCAGAAATCAACCCAGGTCATCATGCTCAATTAATATTTGACAAAGGAGATAAGAGTATACAATGGAGGAAAGACAAACTCTTTAATAAATGGTGTTGGGAAAATTAGGTAAATGCAAAAAAAAAAAAAAGGAAAAAAGGAACTAGACCACCAACTTCCACCATAAACTCAAAATGGATAAAGAACTTCAATGTAAATCAGGAAACCATAAAAATCCTAGAAGAAACCATAGGCAGCAAAATCTCAGACATCTCTTGTAGCAATACATTTATGAATACATCTCCTAGGGCAGTGATTCCCAACCTTCTTTTGGCCATGCCCTACCTAAGCATCTCTAAAATCCTGATGCCCCTTTGTGATATATAATTCTTATTATTTCTCTTCATGTGGTGGAGGAAGCCTAAAAGGCCATAAACTTGGTCTAAACAAGCTTCCAGAGAACATGTCCAGGAAAGAGAAAACTAAAAGAACAAAAGGACAGTTGAAGTACTGATGAAGATATCACCTAGAAATTGTTTAAAAAATAATAACAATATGAAGTGATATGAAAAAATAGCAAATAAAGTTTCAAAGCATATAATATAGAACTGAAATGCATAAATATGACACAATATGCATTCATATACTGTATATGAGGCCCCTAGAACATAAGAAATGCAAAAAATTCACTGTTAATAACTCATTCTCGAATTGCCGCCCTTAAAAATTAAATTGCCCCCTGTGGGGGGTGTGCCCCACATTGGGAACCACTGTTCTTAGAGCAAAGGAAACTAAGGAGAAAATAAACAAAAGGGACTACATCAAAATAAAAAGTTTCTGCACAGCAAAAGAAATCAACTGCCGAGGTTCTTGTCCCAGCCTTATCAGAGAAAGGGGCTGATGTGTAGATTCAAGGATTCCAATGACGAAAGATAATTTTGAAAGGTATTGGGTGTCAGAAGATCTTCAGCTAAAGAAACTGAAGCTACCTCTTGTCTAAGGACCTCTTGCTATTTATTAACACAATTTGTCCTATGGCAGTGGTCAGCAAACTCATTAGTCAACAGAATGGCAAACCGTGGCATGTGGCTCAAGAGCCGCAGTTTGCTGACCACTATCCTAAGGCAAGGTGGACATAATACACTTCAAAGGGTAAGATTTCAAAGGATACAGAAGCATTGTCAGTTTGGGGAATAGCCTACAGCTGTTCAGTGTTCGGCCATCAGGAGGCAATAAAATGCTCTGAGCTGTCTGGCAGCAAGCAGTTGTCCTATTTAGGTTTGGGGGAGATGTCCTCAGCCATCCCAGATGATTCAAGGCTGCTGGCATGCTGGAATTGGCTTCTGGCAATCAACAAAATGAAAAGGGAGCCCACTGTATGGGAGAATGTATTTGGCAATGATACGTCTGATAAAGGGTTAATATCCAAAATAAATAAGGAAGACATGCAACTTAACAGAAGGAAGACAAACAATTCAATTAAAAAATGGGCAAAAGACCTAAATAGACATTTTTCAAAAGGGGACATACAGATGGCCAATAGGCATGTTCAAAGTTCACTGATTATCAGAGAGATGTAAATTAAAATGACAATGAGGTATCACCTCACACCTGTCAGAATGACTACCATCAACAAATGACAAGTGCTGGCAAGGATGTGAAAAAAAGGAAATCCTGGTACACTGCTGGTGGGAATGCAGACTGGTGCAGCCCTTATGAAAAACTGTATGGAGTTTCCTCAAAAACTTAAATATGAAACTGCCATTTGATCCAGTGATCCCACTTCTATGAATATATCCTAAGAAATCAGAAACACCATTCAGAAAGAATGAGTGCACCTGTACATTCATAGCAGCACAATTTACAATAGCTAAGCTCTGGAGACAGCCCAATGCTCATCAGTAGATGATTAGATAAAAAACTGTGGTACATTTATAACATGGAATACTATGTAACATTAAAAAAGAATTGCTTACCCTTTAAGATCGCATGGAAGGACCTGGAGAGCATCATGCTAAGTGAAAATAGTCAGAGAAAGGGAAGTATTAGATGATCTTATTTATATATGAAATCTTAACAAAGTAAACTGATGAACTGAGTGGATCTAGAGGCATGGAAGCATGAATATGGAATCTCAGAGAGAAGGCAGGGAGGGTGGGTGTGTAGGAGGTAATCACCCAAAGACCTTGTATGCATATATGCATAACCCATGGATACAGACAGTGGGGTGGTGAGGGCCTGGGGTGGGTTTGGTGGAGGGGGTCAATGGGAGAGTAAGGGAACATATGTAATACTTTCAACAATAAAGATTAAAAAAAATAAATAAATACAAAATGAGAATTTGTAGTCTCAGAAGTGGACGGCTATTCCAGGTCACCATCTTTGCTAGGAGGCCAGGTCGTCTGCTCCCAGTACAGTGTTTTTATTAATCTCTACTAGTAAGTATAAGAATATATTGCAATTTAGTCTCCCAGCCACTCTTTGTGCTAGTTCCTTTTTCAAGATCTTTAGCTTAATGTGCTACCAGAAGAAGCAAACAAAGGATATGATGACATTTTTAAAATTGCTTTGTCCATTCATGACTCATTGAATAATTGCTAGCTCAGAATCATGAGCACATTTTGAGAAGTGTTCCATTTCTACCTTAGCAGTAAAAATATCTTACTGAAGACTTTTTGAGATCAGGTGATTCAAGAAGCAGACACTTTCTAACAAATACTGAGGCAAATTGTTACCTTAACTTGAAGGTAGAAGAGAAAGAAAAAAAGAAGCTAATAAATGTCTTAGCAATAAACCTGGATATTGATAGTTTATATCCCAATGTGATTATTCCATCTTATGGTTAAATTTTATTATACCTCGTATAAAATACTAAATTAAGGAACAAGGCTTTAAAACAGATTTTATTGTCTTATGTAACTGCATTTAATTAACACTCAGTGCCAAGGATCCAAATGCTTTAAAATCAATCTGCTGAGTTTAGTTTTTGTTTGTTTGTTTGTCTTTTGCATTTTATTAGGTTGGAAGAATATTCTTTACACTGAGCGGCCAGATTATTATTATCTCTGAACGCATAATAATCTGGCCACTCAGTGTATAGCCTATATAATAAAAGGCTAATATGCAAATTGTCCCCTTGACCAGTAGTTTGACCAGCAGGCAGGCCAGCCAACCGTCCATGTCCCCTCCCCCTGGCCAGGCTGGCCAGACCCTACCCATGCACAAATTCATGTACTGAGCCTCTAATATATATACACACATACCCACACATACATACCCCACACACACACACACACACACACACACACTCTGAGTGGCCAGATTATTATGCATTCAGAGATCATAATAACCTGACCACTCAGTGTATAATATTTTTTTTAATATATTTTATTGATTTTTACAGAGAGGAAGAGAGAGGGATAGAGAGTTCGAAACATAGATGAGAGAGAATCATCGATCAGCTGCCTCTTGCACACCCCCTACTGGGGATGTGCCCACAACCAATGTACATGCCCTTTGACCGGAATTGAACCTGGGACCTTTCAGTCCGCAGGCCAACGCTCTATCCACTGAGCCAAACCGGGTCTGGCTCAGTGTATAATAAAGAAATAGTATGCAAATTGACCATCACTCCTAGCACACAAGATAGCCACCCCCATGTGCTCAAAGATGGCCGCCCCCATGTGGACACAAGATGACCGCTACAAGATGGTTGTCAGAGTAGGGCAATTTGGGGGGACCAGGCCTGCAGGGGAGGGCAGTTGGGCAACAAAATCATATTGTTATAGCTTATTTTTAAACTTTATTTGTATTCAAGGGCCTCAACTATGAAAACAACCCAGAATTTGGGTTTTATCTGTAATTTAGTGGACATCTACTGTGTTGTACTTATATTACATGATCATATCTTGGATATCTTATATATTCATCCATCATATCACCTCACTACTCTGACATCCCCATTTTACATATAAGGAAACAGGTGAGAAGCTTGAGTTTTTAAGGCCAGAAAGAGTAAGAATTTGAACTCTGATCAATTTGGCTTTAAATCTTTCATAATTATTACTATAATTTTTTTTTATGCTTCTGTTTCTTTCAGAGGACTATATTCGTTATGCCCATGGCCTGATATCTGATTACATCACTAAAGAATTAAGTGATGACCTATCTAAATATTTAAAGTGAGTATTGTTCATCTTCAATCATAATTAAGAAGTACCTTTTCACTTCTTGGTGTTCCAGAAATATTATTTCTTTATGGTTTATCATATCACTGTTTCTGATAAGAGATAATTTTGTCATAGAATTATGTCATAAACTCTCTGGTTTGGAGTTGATTTTTAATGGACATTCCTTGATTAAAATGAATTGATTTAGTGGATACTAATTGGGAAAACATGTGTCAGAATTGGAATTATGGGTTGGTGTGATTTTAGACAGTGAACTATGTTACAATTTTATTCCTTCTTAGACTTAATAAGTGTGGTTCTTTTGATCATTTTAATAGAAATAAAAGTGGCAAAGAAAATAGGTGGTGTGTAGAATATTTTTGAAAGTTACATTAAAGATTTGTACCATTTTCATTAGATGTTGAAATTGGAATTGTCTGAACTAAAAAATAAGATGTTCACTGAGTAACTTTATTATACCCAGTACTTGGAATCCAGAAAAGGAAAAAATAGAGTCTTGTGTCTTTAAGGACAGAAGGGTTTATGAATGACTTCATTTATGTTCCTTTATAATATAAGACTTTACCTTTAAAAAACATGTTTTTTTCCCTAGGTTTAGGTAATTGTTTTTCAGATTTCATGTGTGTGATGAGTTAATGTACTTTCTCATTCCTATAATTAATTACATTTTCCTCCCATATATGAAGATAAGTGACTTTTTAATAGATATAGTTGCTGTTTTTAGCAAATTTAAATTTAAATTGTCCTATTTTAAAAAAACAACTAGCAGAAGTTGTTTTTTTGTGGTGGTTAAATGTGTTGAAAGCCTGCTTTAAGTCGATAACCATATTCTTCTGTTTAATATTTCCCTATTTTACTTAGTCGCTCCTTATCTAGTTATATTCCTTATGTTTTTGTACTCCATTATATTTCACATTCCTTTCTTTCAACTAAAATTTTTAAGTTAAGATTTAGGGAGAAATATATGTCAATTAAACTTCTCTCTGGTGGAAAAAAGGCAAATTTTGTATGGCTTTTTGTCAACGGTTAATATAATTTTAACTTTTAAATATGTGCTAGATTCATTATTTATGAAAAAGAAATACTACAATGCCAAAAATGCAAATTTATGGAGGCGAAAGAAAAGCAATTTGATTTCAACAAGTGAGTTCTAATTTTATTTTTTAGTTCAGACAATTCCAATACAAGGAATCTGTGAAATGAAGATTTATTGATTGATTTAAGTTTTGTAATTTATTTATTATTATTATTATTATTATTATTATTATTATTTTTTAATCTTCACCCAAGGATATTTTTCCATTGGTTTTTAGATAGAGTGGGAGAGAGAGGGAAAGAAAGAGAAAAATATTGATGTGAGAGAAACACATTGATTGCCTCCTGTATGTGCCTTGACCAGGGCCTGGGCCAGGGAGGAGCCTGCAACCGTGATACTGGAATCGAACCCGGGACCTTCCAGTCTGCAGGCCAATGCTCTATTCACTGGGCCAAACCAGCTAGGGCAAAGATTTATTCATTTAGATAAATTTCATTCTTTACACTGCATTGATTGTACATTAAAGTATATAGAGGTGAAGCTGTCAGAAGAAAGAAGACTTACTGAATCTTAAATAGGCCCAGCTTTTCTGTTTGCTTATCTATGAAAAACCAAGACTAGAAATCTTATTTTTCACTCTGTAGGCTTCCAGAATATTCAGCTTCGCTGCCAAAACCTCCATCAAAGGTAAGAAGCTATGACTAAGATATCTTGGAGAACTTGGAAAAATGTTTTACTTTTACCACATACATTTACTTTGCTGTAGTTTACCAGGCTTACCGGTTAATAGTGCAGAATTTGTAATCAAAGAAAACATGATAATTTCAAGAGAAACATCAAAAGTGCTTTATTCAAAGTAATGTCCATCACTAGCTACACATCTTTCAGGTAATTTATAGATCCCGTCCCAATAGAACTTTTCTTGTTTTGAAGCAAACCATTCAGAGACCCAATTTTCCACTTCTTCATACGTTTTGAAGTGCTGCTCAGAAAGTGTGTGTGCCATCGATCAGAACAAGTGGTAATCTGAAGGAGCAAGGTCTGGTGAATACAGTGGGTGGGTTAATACTTCCTGGGCAAGATCTTTTAAGTGTCTTTAACTGGTTTTGAAGTGTGTGATAGTGCATCATCATGAAGCAAAATTACTTTGCCGTGTCTTCTGGCACATTCTGGTCATTTCACGATCTAAGCTTGGTTCAAATTGATTATTTTGTCAGTAGTGATCGGTTTCACAGCTCATAATACATCACACCTTCCTGATCCCACCAAACGCAGAGCATTGTCTTCTTTCCCAAGCATTTTGGCCTTGCAGTCAATATTGATGGTTGACCTGGATCAACCCATTATTTTGTGCATTTGGGATTCTCAAAATAAATCCACTTTTCATCACCAGTCACAATTCTATGCAAAAAATACTTTATTTCGTGCCCTTGAAGCGACATTTTACTGATGACTTTTCGGTTTTCCATTTGCCTTTTGTTCAGTTGATGTGGGACCCATTTTCCTTCCTTTAAAATCTTTCCCATTGCTTGTAAACAATTGGAAATTGTTTGCAGACCCATCTTCATCCATTAATGCTTGTAATTGCTAGTCTTCAAACTTTTTCTGTTGACCTGGACATTCTTAGTCTTCACATCAAAATCATCACTTTTAAAGCATTTAAACCAGCATTCACAAGTATTTTGAGAAGGAGCATGTTCACCATTAGCTTCCCAAAGTATTATATATGATAACTTTCAGCAGCACTTTTCTTCAAAATAAAATAATAAATTAAAACTTCCTGCAAATGCTCTTTTTTTGGCATGAAATTCAACATTTTTAATTGTAAAAACATCTGTGATGTTCACACCTTCAGCAAATTTGACATATTAAGTTTTGAAGCTTCCTGCCAATACAACAAAATAGCATACATATCAAATCACATATATATCAACATATGTGTAACTCCATCTATTGAAAAAAATCCACATTATTAACAGGTACACCTGGTATTTTAAAGCATTCTAAATCTATCTTTCATGGAGTGATGTTAAGCGGAATAAAGATTGTACTAGGCTCGCCAAAAAAAATTTTTTTTTTTTTATAGATTTTACCTGAATAATAACGTACTGTCAAAACTCAAATAAGAGTTGGTTAGCCAGATACCTATATAAAAATATAGTAGATGTCCTATCTAATAAAGAGGGAATATGCTAATTGACCCTCATGCCATTGCAAAGATGGCAGAGCCCACAGCCAATAAGGAAGGAATATACTAATTGACTGCCATGCCCTCAAAGATGGTGGCACCCACAGCCACAAGATGGCAGCCCCAGTCCCCTCTGCCCTGCCGAGGCAACAGGTGCGTGGCACAGCAAGGCCCACCCTCAGGCGGGTCCAGCTGCTCTGCACACCTGACTCTGGAGTCCCCAGTCCTCTCAGTCCCCCATCCACCCAAGGCCAGCCCAAAGCACAGGCAAGCCTCGGATGTCAGCTACCCAGCCACTGGGGGCCGGCTTGAGGAACGATGAAATGACTGAATAAGCAGGCTGCGTGGGGCAACCAGGCCACAGGGGGTTAGTGAGGGACAAACAAATGACTGAACATGAAGGCTGCATGGGGTGACCAGGCCTGCAGGGGATCATGAGGGGTGACCAGGTTAGTAGGGGTGGTGCAGTTGGGGGCAACCAGGCCAGCAGGGGGAGGGGCAGTTTAGGGCAATTAGGCTGGCAGGGGGGGCAGTTAGGGTCAACCAGGCTGGCAGAGAGGGGTAGTTGGGGCCGACCAGGCTGGCAGGGGGTGGGGCAGTTAGGAGTACCAGACTGGCAGGAAGGGGGCAGTTGCGAGTGACCTAGCCCACAGTGGGGGGCAGTTAGGGGTGATCAGGCCAGCACACAGAGGCATTGAGGGGTGATCAGGTTGGCAGGGGGGGCAGTTAGGGGTGACCAGGTAGACAGGCAGGTGAGCAATTAGGAGCCAGCGGTCCAGGATTATGGCAGTCAGACATCCCCCACGGGGTCCCGGTGGAGAGGGTGCAGGCTGGGCTGAGGGGACCTCCCCCTCCATGCACGAATTTTGTGCACCAAGCCTCCAGTTTATGTATAATATTTATCTGTTAGTGGAAAGCCTTTCCCTTTTTCAGATGTTCTCAAACTGCCACCCCTAGCTCCTCTGCACTGTGGGCCGCAGCTGTGTTTGTCTCCGGATTGGAGAGTAGAGAAGTCAGTCACACACCACACTGGGTGGCACACTGTGGCATCCAGTCCGGCCTGACCTCTGAGACAGGGCAGTAGACACACATGCCAGTCTGTCACTGGGGCCGTTCTCTTGCCAGCAAAATAGCAAATGCCGTAAAGTGACATACTGTGGATGTTGAACAACTTTCCTTTTTCCCTGCCTTCAAGTTGCCAACATTCTCAGGACTTTTTTGTATCATGTCCTGTTTGGAGGTAGTAGTAGCTATAAAAACATTTATTACTTTGATTTTTAGAAAGGATGGAAAATTTACAGTACATCAGTGGGAGTTGTGGGCCATTTTCAGCCGATTATCAAAGGAGGTTTATCTTTCACTCTCTGGGGGAATAGCATTGGACAGAAGTCAAACCACACTTCAGTCCAGTGGTCACTGTCTGAAAATGGTGCTAGGGGTCATTGACATAATTGTCTAACTGAGAGGACAGGTGTGTTGGTGTCTTTCTTATTTCTTTTTCTCCAAAACTAAGAATATATCTTTCCCGGAAATATCCATCTTTTTTGGTAACTAAGAGATTATTTATGAATGGCTCTGAACCTATTCTTGAAGCTTTTAGCCTTTGATTCTGTCTAGGGTGATATGTTTCATAAGTTTACTCTTCTTAGATCCAGTTTTATGTTTTCTTGTTTTAATTTCCAAAATGAAAGCTGTTTGTAATTTCTTCATTTATGATTTTGGCGAGGAGTCAGCAAACTTATCCAGTAAAGTCTAAGTCTGTATTTAGTTAGTATTTTAGGCTTCATGAAGCAGGTGATCTCTGTCACAGCTACGCCACTCCGCTGTTAAAGGTGCAAAGACAGCCACATACAATTCATGGTGAACCAGTGCGCTGTGTTCCAGAAAACGTCACTAATGAAAGCAGGTGGCCAGCTGGATTTGGCCCGTGGACAGTATTTTACAAAGCCTCAATTTAGGTCTTGGCATCCTGCTTCTCTTAAATTTCAGCCTGGCCTCCTGAGTTATTTTAGCTGCTTTTCGAGGTCTCCTCCTCTATTGTGTCTTCCTGGGGCTCCCGTGTGCACAGTGCAGACTGCACTGGGTGAAGAACCACATTTGAAACAAGCATAGGACAATGTCTTCTGCTAGCTTTCCTGTCCAGGATTTTATTGATTTTTATTTTTTTTATGGTAATTTAGTATATTGTTTTCAGAAAATACATTCTAATGGCTCATAGATATCTTTGTATCTGTGGTGTAATCGATAGCATGGAGCCATGTTTTGCATTACTTTCTTACTATCATATGTGTGCCTCTGTTGAACCTTAGCTTCCAGCCCCCATCCTCTCCCATTTTTTTTAATTAACACTGTCAGCTAGCAGAGCCTAAGGCAATCAGTGGATTTGGAGATGTTCCTGTTTCTTCTTGCAAATCATTTGTAAGAATGATAAGACCAACCCATCCTAGCATTAATTCTGGTGGTCCTCTGCCCTTTGCTCTTTTCTCCCAGAGCTGTACCCATTTAGTCAGACAGTTTGTTACCAACGTGTATACATCTTTCTGAGTCACTTTTTTTTTTTTCTGAAACAATCCCGAAATCTAGAGGCCAGTTAGTATTTTAGGCTTCATGAAGCAAATGATCTCTGTTGCAACCACTCAACTCCATCCAGTCTTTTAAATAACAACGACAACAAAAATAAGTCAGTACAACAATTATGGATTTGTTTGGTTTTTCAATATATTCAACAATGTGCTGGGAATAACATGAAACCTAGCTATGTGCAGAGACTATCACCATTTTCTTTGTCGTAAGTACTTACAACTGGTGTCTTGTATGATAGAGAGCTGATAAAGCACCTAAACAAGTCAGTTATCTTTTTATATTTTTAATATTTATAAGGAAATATCTGTCATCTAAATGTCTTGCCATTTTTATTTGAATTATCAGTGAAAAGCAAGTAAGCCCATATGTTTATGACATCACCCGTATTAGAACATTTTGCCATAGGAGAAAAGCAAACATCCTCAGAATCTTAAATTTTTTTCATTGTGAAACTATTATAGCCTTCATCATCACCTATGCATTCTACTCTCCCAGTTGAAGATAAAATGTGCATCACCTAAACACGTCTTAATTTTAGTAGAAACATGTATTCTTAAGAATGTTGCTTGATCACTTACATTCACTTTGCTGGTACATAGTTCATACATGATAAACTTTTTCTTTTGAAGAAAAGTTTTTTTCTTTTGAAGATTCATTTCCTAGAGGTTGTGGTCAAGAGCTTTTCCCCATTATGTGACATATTCCCAGATGCCCCTCTGTTAGTTCCAGTGAAGAATTTCAAGGATGTTGTTTTATCCCCTGATATATATGGGTTGTGGCATCTTTTAATGCCCTCCCAGTTCTGTGTTTAGCAAAAGCTGGGGTGCGAAGAGTGATGCTGGGAATAAATATGTATTTCCTAGGGTGGATCCATATTGGGTCTTGTCAACCTGGTGTCTACAAAGAGCTTGAAGATCTTCAAAAAATTTTTTTCTTTTCTTTATTTTATTACTACAGGCCCGGTGCATGGAATTCATGCACGGGGGTGGGGAGGTCTGTCAGCCCAGCCTGCACTCTCTCCAATCTGGGACCCCTCGAGGGATGTCCAACTGCCCGTTTAGAGGGTAGTCGGACATCCCTCTCACAATCCAAGATGGCTGGCTCCCAACTGCTTGCCTGCCTGCCTTCCTGATTGCCCCTAACCGCTTCTGCTTGCCAGCCTGGTCACCCCCTAACCACTTCCCTGCCAGCCTGTTTGTCCCTAACTGCCTTCCCCTGCAGGCCTGGTTCCCCAACTGCTCTCCTCTGCAGGCCTGGTTCCCTCCTAACTCCCTTCCATGCAGGCCTGGTCACCCCAACTTTCCTCCTCTGCCAGCTTGGTCACCCTTAACTGCCCTCCCCTGTAGGCTTGATTGCCCCCAACTGCACTCCCTTGCAAGTCTGGTCCCTCCCAACTACCCTCCCCTGCTGGCCATCTTGTGTCTACATGGGGGTAGGATCTTTGACCACATAGGGGCAGCCGCCTTGTGTATTGGAGTGATGGTCTATCTGCATGTTACTCTTTTATTACATAGGAGAGAGGCCTGGTGCACTGGTGGGGGCTGGCTGGTTTGCCCTGAAGGATGTCCCAGATTAGGGTAAAGGTTCCCTTGGGGTGTGGGGCAGACTGGGCTAGGGGCCTATAGTGGTTTGCAGGCCAGCCACACCCCTTGACGACCCAAGTGGAGGTCCTGGTATCTGGGGTTTATCTATCTTCCACAATTGAAACTTTGTAGCCTGGAGCAGAGCCAAGCCTTCTGCTTGTTCCGTGGTGGCAGCCATTTCTGTTTGGATTTATGTATCTTCTGTCATTGAAACTTTGTAGCTTTGAGTGGAGGCCTAGGCCTGCAAGGGCAGGCAGGAAGCTTGGCTTCCTCCATCGCTGGGAAAACCCAAGCATCCCTCCTGCTCTCTGTGACCGTAGCCATCTTGGTTGGGTTTATTTGCATATTTGCTCCTGATTGGCTGGTGGGCATGGCTTGTGGATATATCGGAGTGATGGTTAATTTGCATATTACTCTTTTATTGCCGTATTTTTCGGACCATAAGACGCACCGGACCATAAGACGCACCAGTTTTTAGAGAAGGGAAATGAAGAAAAAAAGATTCTGAAACAAATAGTGTCCTAAAATATTTTATGTGCATTAAAACCCAACATCACAGTCATAAACACATGTAATCAACCCTGTAAAGTAAACAGCAGCATTTAGAACCATTTTAGAGCCGGGCAAGCACACAGAGACCACACAGAGCTGGGCAAGTAAAAAAACTTTTTTTTTACAGTATATGTGTAGGCTATATTTGGACCATAAGACGCAGGGACTTTTTCCCCCCGCTTCTGGGGGAAAAAAAGTGCGTCTTATGGTCCGAAAAATACGGTAGATAGGATTATTTTTTTCTTCACCATTTATTCCCCCTATACCTGAAGATCTGTAAAATTCTGAGTTGGGATCTCTGTGTAATCAATACTCTATGCTGAAGACTTATCAGCCCTGCTTATGTGCCCTTTACATAATAAATGTGGCATGATTCCTCTAGAATGTGAACATTAAGGCTAAGTTTAGCTCTTGACAAGATTCTCACACTCATTGGTACAAAATGCACATGTGAAAGGGGAAAACACAAAGTAAATGTCAACTTAGTTGCATTGTGCCTAATGGAAAAAGCACTTGTACAGAAATTGAAATCTCACCCTATGTCCTCTGCTCAGTGGCCTTAAGATTTTTGTTTAACATCTCTGTGCTTCCTTCTTCCTCTGACTGCTTGCTTTGTGAAATTGTTCTTACGTGATAAAATGAGATTATTGAATTGAAAGGAGGTAACAACATGAAACTATATAAAGATGATAATAAGTGCTGTTTCTAAATGGACATTACACCAGCCCAGGAGGTGAATGAAGTGTAGTTTCTAGCTGACCACCTTAAAGAAAATTCTAGTCTTTGCTTTTGTGCCTTCATTCACCCCCTTAAACTTTCCTGGAAGTCAGCAGTCTCTGTCCCTAGTATATGTAAAATATGTGATTAATACCCTAGAGACTGGGACTAGGACTTTCTTACTTATATCCCCCATTATCAAGACTGTTCCTCAGAAGGGCTGTGTGGCTTAGTTCTCTAGATAATCAGCAAAATGTAAAGGAGCTTGTTAAAGAAAAAAGCCATTTGCAGGGTCAGTTGCTTAATTTGGCCTTAGTGTGGGACCAAATTCCACATTGGTTCTTTTTAAATTGATTGATGTGTTAAGGTGGCATTTTACACCATTTCACTACTCTAACATTTGCAGAAGGTAAAGTTATCAGATGAGCCCGTAGAAGCAAAAGAAGATTACACTAAGTTTAATACCAAAGATATGAAGACTGAAAAGGTATGTGTGTCCAGACATAGTGGCATACACTTGGACTCAGTGAGTGATGCTGCATAATTGTATGCTATTGTGATTTTACAATTCTTCTGTTTTTTGTCAATCCTCACTCGAGGATATCTTCCATTGATTTTTTTTTAGAGAGTGAAAGGGATGGGGAGAGACAGAGAGAAATATCATGTGAGAGGTACATTGATTGGTTGCCTCAGGCACATGCCCTGACCAGAAACAACATACATGCCCTTGACTGGAATCAAACCCAAGACCCTTCAGTCCACAGGTCAACATTCTATCCACTAAGCCAAACTGGCTAGGGCTGATTTTATAATTTTTTATTTTCTTTAAAATATTGATTTTTTACAGAGAGGAAGGGAGAGGGATAGAGAGCCAGAAACATCAATGAGAGAGAAACATTGATCAGCTGCCTCTTGCACACCCCCTATTGGGGATGTGCCCGGAACCAAGGTACATGCCCTTGACCAGAATCAAACCTGGGACCTTTCAGTCGGCAGGCTGTCGCTCTATGCACTTAACCAAACCCGTTTCGGCAACTTTGAGTGAATTTAACATGGTTTCCTATAGTCTGTGGTGGTGGCTGTTTCCCAGTAGGGCGGTGCAGGAGGCAGCTGGTCAATGTTTCTCTCTCATCGATGTTGCTCTCTCATCGATGTTTCTAACTCTGCCTGCTTGCCCCTAACCCCTCTTTTGCTGGCAGGGGAGGATGTCCCTAACCACTGTCTCCTGCCAGCCTGATCATCCCTAACTGCTCCCCTACCAGCCTGATTGCCTTTAACCACCTCTGCCTCAGCCCCTGCCACCGTGGCTTTGTCCAGAAGGAGGACCAGATGACTGAAAGATTTTTGGTCAACCCGGTCTAATTAACATATTACCCTTTTATTAGTATAGATATAAATAAAATGCTTTCCAAAAATGTAGTAGAAATTTGTACTCCTAACCATTATTCCTGATGAGTATTCATCTTCCATTCTTGACAACACTGAGTATTATTTTTATTCTTAAAAATGTTTGCCTGTATAGTTAGGCTACATTTTTTTTTTAATATATTTTATTGATTTTTAACAGAGAGGAAGGGAGAGAGATAGAGAGCCAGAAACATCGATGAGAGAGAATCATCGATCAGCTGCCTCTTGCACACCCCCTACCGGGGATGTGCCCGCAACCAAGGTACATGCCCCTGACCGGAATCGAACCTCGGACCTTTCAGTCCTCAGACCGACGCTCTACCACTGAGCCAAACCGGCTTCGGCTAGGCTACCTTTTTTGAACTATAAAGTTAGTTGTATTTTTCAATGCTTATTGGCCATTTGCATTTAGGCCTGTTTTTATATTAGGATAGTAATGTTTTCCTTGTTCATTTGTAAGAGCCTGTTCTAAATTGAGCCTGTTCTATTCATACTTTTCATAACATATAAGGAAGGTACAAGAATTTTCAAATTTGTGTTCAGCCTTTTCATTTTTAAAGTTTTTAAGTTTTTCTCAGGATTGAATATAGAAATTACTCTTTATGATTTTTCTCATTATTTTTATGCTTAGAAAGACCTTGCCTATCCCAAAATCGAGTTAACTTCCACTTAGATTTTCATATTTTTCTCCCCTTATAATATAAAGTTTTTAAATAAATTTTATTCTGTATATATAATTTATCTGAGCTTGTGATATCAAGGGATAATCTAATTTAAGATATGGCTAAATACCTGGTGATCTCCATGGTTTCTGTAAGCAGGGGTATTTTTGAGATTCTCTGTGAGAAGTATTTCTGCCCCACACTTTTAACTGCCCATTGTATCTCCTAGGGCAGCAGTGGCCAACCGATGGGTGGTCCATGAGGTCCTAAAGGTTGTTGACTGCTGCTCTAGGGCATAGCACCAGTGAGATAACAGGATGTCAGTTAAATGCAAGGGGTGACTTATCTCAGAGACTGACACTAACCCTACTGAATTATAAGTGACAGAATGTAAGAAGCAAAAGTTCAGGGATCATGTATTGTGTCCTAAAAGATACTTTGGCAATAACTTTGTCTCACAGTTCCCAGAAAGGCAGCTGATTTTTTTTTTTTCTTTGCTGATTCCTATTATTTATGCTTCTGTTGAACAAGTGATGCGTCAAAATAAAATCGGCTGCTATTTACCTTCTGCTAGACATGTCACAAAAAGAAAACAAAACTAAAAAAACAAAACAAAAAAAAAAACCAGTGACAAGGAAAAGAGAGCAATTTACATAGCAGAGATATTTAGAATCAGCTTTTTTAAAAGAATTTTGTTATTAGAGGGGAAAATAGGCCAGCTATTTTTTGAATATGGTAACATTTTCTTAAATTAAAAAAAATTAATTTTCTTAAAATCTTTTGAATATGGTAACATATTCTTAAATTTATTTTTTATTGAATTTATTGGGGTGACATTGGTTAATATCTCCTTCACCCCAAAACAAGTCTCCTTCTATTACCATATATGTTCTTGTTTTCCCTAGAGCCTCTGAATAAAATCAGATGGTAAATTGGTGTGAATTATTCATCATGTAGTAATACAAGGCTGTAATTCCTTCTCTGGCAATTGCTGCCTGTGTCAGTTCCATTGTTTGTGTTATTGCACTTAATGCACCCTCCAGAATTATTCCCCGATAGTAAAACTTCAGGAAAGGCAGCAGTTTGTCTCCCGCCTTTTCTTTTTTTTCTTTTTTCTTTTTTTTTTTTTCTTTTTTTTTTTTTTTAACATTTTATCTCTTAGGTTTGAATTCTGAATTGAAATCAGAACTTTTTAAAATTAGCACTCCCTTATGAAGCATGTCAGCAAATGCTTACTTACCTCCCTTAATGAATCTTGAGCCATGCATGGTGAGGTTTGATTTGCATGTGTGATTTATAAATGTTGCATTTGAAACAATTTTTCTCTTATTTTTGTGAACAGAAAAATAGCAAAATGACTGCAGCTCAAAAGGCGTTGGCTAAAGTTGACAAGTCTGGAATGAAAAGTATTGATTCCTTTTTTGGTGCAAAAAATAAAAAGAAAAGTTGAAAAGATTTGAAACTGAAAATGAAATCCAGCAAAAATGTTTTATCTTTTACATGTTCCACTTTTGTCCTTCTCCCATGTCGCTGTACTTCCTGACCCTAAATCACCATCCTTTGAAATAAAAAAAAAGAGCAGTTTTTAGATTCACTTGAACATTTCTTTGTATTTGAATTTTATGTTCCTGAACAAAATATGGGAAAGTAATTGTGTAACTAAATGGATTTGGACTTTGGAGTCTTCTTTGACATACTGAAAAGTAATCAAGTGACTAGAGTCAACCTCTAGGCTCTCAATTTTCTCAATAAACTGACATGTGACAATATCTGAGTGTGTGCCTGTTATTTTATACAACTTTGCCAAATGGTAGCCATAGCAATATGGCTTTCAGTATACTGAGAGAAATCAGATAGCAAAGATATCTGAAAACCTACTTTTTAAAAGCCTTTAGTTTTTGGCTTTGTTTAATGGCATTTTCTGTTTTATGATGAAAACATGTTCTTTGTAGAAAATAGAAAAAAGTAGGATGGTGACTGGCAAGAAGGTAGGGAAGGAGCGTGTATGAGAGAGTGCGGGAGCGATAGAGGAGTGTGTGGAGAGAGAGTCAGATCCTGCAGGTCTCCCAGGGGCTGCCAAGCTGGGCAGTCTTGGACGGCAAAACCCCGCTGTCACCACAAACAATCCAAGGAGGACACCACAGGCACAGAAGCCACACCACCTTGAAGAACAGAGCTGCTTGAGACTAGGAACCTAGCTTTGCCACCACCCAGTCTGGTCTCAGACGCAAACCGGAACCCTATAGCTACTCGGGTAAAAGACCTGTGACCACACTGTAGACCCAGGGACACCAGGACTCCAGGTGTGGATTCCTTTGAGTCCAGAGCCCATCCCCCGCCCTGCTGGCCCGCTGTGGCACCACCCTCTCCGTGTAGGCAGGCCTCCTGCCCACACAGGGAGGCTGAATTTGAGCCTGGGCATGCAGACTTGGGGAGCTTGTTTCCCGCAGATCGCACTCCCATGAACAGACCCCTCACCCACACAGGGAGGCTGCACTGGGTTTGAGCCTGGGTGCACAGACACAGATTTTATTTCCTGCAGTGCACACTCCCGTGACCAGACCCCAGGCACACTCAGGGCATCTGTGCCGCCTAACTTTGATTCTGGGTGAGAGCACTTGGAAGTTCGTCTCTCCAACTCAGGATGGCTGTGCACCTGGTCCCCCAAGCAGACTGGGGACCCTCATTGTCCACATGAAAGGCGGCACTGAGCACCAGTGGTCTATCTTTGAAAATGACCTGTGTGCACTTGAGAAAAACGTATATTCTGTGACTTTGGGGTGGAATGTTCTGAAGATGTCAATTAATTACATCTGATCTAGTGAGTCATTTAGGCTTGAACTCTCTCTGGTTACTTTTTGTTTATAGTATTTGCACCCTGGTGTTAGTGAGGTATTAAAGTCCCCTACTACAACTCTATTGTAGTCTATCTTTCCCTTTGGTTCTTCTTTATGTCTTTCAATTTCTTTTCTCATTATACTCATTTTCTTTTATATACTTCATTATAACTATAATAGCTGCTTAAATGTCCTTACTTGGTAGTTTCATCATCTCTCTCATTTCTGGGTCTATTTATTTTTTTATTTTGAAATATTTTCAGACTTATAGAAAAGTTGCAAAAACAACATAGAGTTTATATATACCCTTCATCTAGCTTCCTCTAACATTAACACATTACATAAGCATAGTACAACTACCAAAGCCAGGAAATTTATAATACAATATTAATTAATTTACCACCTTATTTGAGTTTTGCTTGTTTTTATACTAATCTTTTTCTGTTGCATAATTTAATCCATTAACCTATATTGCATTTATTTGTCATGGCTTCTCTTTTTTCTAATGTCTCAGAGTCTCAGTCTTTCTTTATCTTTCAGTAACCTTGGAATTTTGAAAATACAGGCCAGTTATTTTGTAAATACCCCTCAGTTTTTTTAGATACTTTGAAACTATGCTAATTTCCCATTTTTCATGTGATGATTTCATAATATCAACAATAATACTGACACTAATTAGCATTTATGTGTTTGGCACTATTATGAGCACTTTACATATAATAACTTATTTAATTCTCAAAACAGCTATAGTTGTAGGGCAGTGTGCCATAAAGTCAGGATAGTGACACCCAACATTTATATGTACAAACATCTATATTATAAAAGGCCAATGGCCGTAACACCACAATGACCGGTCACTGGTCCTCCCCTCAACCCTTACCTCCCCCTGGGGCTCTGGCAGTGTTGACATAGGGTCACAGGGTGCTGGCAGTGTCTGTGGAGTGTCCGCAGAGCGTCGCAGGGTGGAGGCAGCATCCACAGATCATGCGAGGCATTGAGGGGGAGCGGCCATGGCCCTCATGGCAGACTAGGCCTAGGGGGCTGTACATGTGCATGATTTAATCATGCGCTGGGCCTCTAGTACATATATATATATATATATATATATATATATATATATATATATATATATGTATGTATGTATGTATGTATATGTATATGTATATATATGTGTGTGTATATATGTATATATCTGTATATATCTAAATATATGTGTGTGTGTGTGTGTGTATGTGTATGCACACATACACAGGCACATATACACCAAGTGGTGTGTGTGTGTGTGTGTGTGTGTGTGTGTGTGTGTGTATGCACACATACACAGGCACATATTCACCAAGTGGCCAGATTATTATGATCTCTAAATGCATAATAATCTGGCCATTCAGTACATATCCTATATAATAAAAGGCTAATATTCAAATTGTCTCTTTGACCAGGATTTCGACCAGCAGGCAGGCTGGCCAACCACCAATGTCTACTCCACCTGGACAGGCTGACCGGATCCTACCCATTCACAAATTCATGTGTTCACAGATCATAATAATCTGGCCACTCAGTGTATACCCATGTTTTCAAACTCTTTACAGAATTTCAAACTAGAGCCTTTTTAGACTTTATCATACCAAACATAAGGATTCTTCTACTTATTCAAATCCTTTGGCCCTTTGCTTCTCTTACATTATATATTTTTTATTTTGAAGGGGAAACCTTCAAAAACTATAAGTTATAAAACTACTGTACACACACGAGCCCTCATCCTTTTCATCAAACTGTATATTTCTGAAATTAATCTCAGATTACCAACATTCTTTTTTCAGTCTGGTTTATCTTCAATTTAAATTTTCCTTGTACTTTGGCTCAGGCTCTTTCATCTTCAAAGATTTATACTTCCACACTCCCAAGGACATGCTCCTCCATCAGGTTTAATGTGGATGTTAAGTGGAATTATGTTTTGTTGATCAGGGTTTATATTTAGTGCGCTGCAGTCCATTCCTGGTATCATATTTCTCTTACTTGGGGCCTTAGCAAAGCACAAAGGCAATTTGGAATGAGAAACTAAAATATACCTGTTTACATACTAAATGTACAATGCTGTCTATATTGTATGCCCCATACATCAAAAAGTTTCGGGTTTGATTTCTAAGTCAGAGCACATACCTGTATTGCGGGTTCAATTCCCAGTCAGGGTTTGTGTGCAAAGCAGCCAATCTATGTTTCTAACATTGATGTTTCTCTCTCTCTCTCTCTCAAATCAATTTCTAAAAAAAAAAAAAAAATCATCGGGTGAGGATTAACATGAATGGGAAGGAAAGAGGGAGGGAAGAAAAAAAGAAGTAACTGGTGTAAAAAGGCCAATTTAGCCCCGACTGATTTGGCTCAGTGGATAGAGCATCGGCCTGAGGACTGAAAGGTCCCAGGTTGATTCTGTTCAAGGGCATGTACCTTGGTTGTGGGCACGTTCCCAGTAGGAGATGTGCAGGAGGCAGCTGATCGATGTTTCTCTCTCATCGATGTTTCTAACTCTCTATTCTCCCTTCCTCTCTGTAAAAAAATGAATAATATATACATATATATATATATATATATATATATATATATATATATATAGCCGAAACCAGTTTGGCTCAGCGGTAGGGTGTCGGTCTGCGGACTGAAAGGTCTTGGGTTCAATTCCGGTCAAGGGCATGTACCTTGGCTGCGGGCACATCCCCGGCAGGGGGTGTGCAGGAGGCAGCTGGTCGATGTTTCTCTCTCATCGACATTTCTAGCTCTCTATCTCTCTTCCTTCCTCTCTGTAAAAAATTAATAAAATATATTAAATATATATATATATATATATATATATATATATATATATATATATATAATGTATATCTTTTAATGGCCAATTTAAATAAGTTGGATTATACCTGGCAGTAGTCCCAGGCCCACCTTAATTCCGTGATCCCCATGAACAAGTCACCAGCATTGCTGGCCAGCAGTCATCTGTGTGAGATGAGACCTGACCATTGAGTTGTTTATGTCCTTCCCCGAGTCTCTACTTGGGGGAGCATCATCTCCTTTGTACCTGTGAGGAAATGATTTTAGAGTTATTGTAGTATCCATCGGTGCTTGCTGTGTACCTGGTCCCCCTCTAACTCTATATGGGTTATCTCATGTTTCTCTGGAAGGAAATACACCAACATGCCCATACCGGCTGTTGTGTTTTTCAGGGTATGTATTTCTTTTCTTTATTTCCCATAGATTATATTACTTTGCAGTGGAAAGAAATGCAAAGAAGTACAATTATTGAAAGTAATAAAGACTGACAAAATGCTTTGCAATTTTTAAGCATTTTCCACATGACCTTGTGTTTAATACTTCCAGAAACCATATGACACACTTGGTTTATTTTGCAGTTGAATTATTTCAGTTGAAAATGTAAAGTCAGCTTGTTTGCCTGAAGTCACACAGCTACTAGAGAACTGAGCCAGAAGTTAAATTCAGAACCTCAGACTCCCAGACTCTCTGCACCAAATTCCCCTTCGCTCTAACGTGGGCTACATCCTGGGAAGCCACACCTCGCCAGATTTGAAAGATAGCCTCTTCACCTAGGTGAGGGTTGACTTTCTCTGTTCTTAAAGTGGATCTTGCTTTACTAGCGCCATGTATCACATATTTTCTCCCAAACAGCTCTTTCTCCAGGATTAATAAAAATGTGGCCGTTTCCAGAGTAAACTGCATGGAACCTCTCCATGGAGGCAGAGAGCTCCTGTCTAGGAAGGCAGAGTGCAGGGCTGTTTCCTTGGTGTCCTTGGAAGATGCCTAAAGGGTTTGACTTTGTCTGAATAATGGGGAGAAATGATTAGATTTATACACTTTTTATACAGGGACTTATATAGTCCTCGGGGCCCTTAGGCTTACAACAAGGTTTCCTACCTTACGTTTAATAGTACTTTACAGTGTTTGCCACTGTCCCACATCAGCAGCTAGATTAATCTTTACAACAACCCGCTAAGGCGACCACGAAGGGGTTTTCTGTTTTAGAGATGGTCAAAGCGAGGCTGCACACATCGGCAGTGACAGTGCTGTGCTGCCCACTCCCCTCAGGCCCAGGCCCCTCTCCTTTTTGCCTCCTCAGAATTCTCATCCATGCCATTGATTATGTGGCTCTGTGGTCTTTTACTCTTCAGTAGACTAATTTAATTGTGAATTTTATTAAAGAAAGAAAACTCTGATTTCTTCTGCTTTATCTTCTTGCTCTACTCATAATGAATTCTGCAGGTCACTTTATCCTCAGCAGTGGTGAGCCTGAATTTTAGTAAAGCTTCTACTTAGCCGGTGCATTCACATGTCAAATATTTAACTCAGCTGTCAGCTTCTTTGCATTTACTGTGCTTTCGTTAATACATGTATTTTGATGGCCTCACGTTAATCCAGCCTGTTTGAGAAGGGATAAAAACCAAATGTGATTTACAGAGGAGTCAGCTTCTTCACAGACACTAAATGAATTGTTATCTTACTCTTGTTTTAATCAGAATATGTGAAAATTAAAGTCATGTTATTAGTTCTTTCAAAAGAAAAAAGAAGCCAAAGAATAAGCTTAGATCCATTAGTTGCTTTAAGAACGCCTGCTATGTGCCAAATGTTCTAGGCACAGGAACATAGCTGCCAACATGGCAGGCAATGTATTTGCCTTCAGGAAGTTTCTGTTCTAGAGAGCAGACAGATGGACGTGTTGGGGAGGCCTGGGCTGTGGGAAAGGCTGGGCCGGGAAGTGGACATGGCCCTGGGGATGTGGGTGGTCAGAAAGGTCTAACCTCTCACATCTTATCTCCGCTGTGGCATGGAAATCTGATTTCCATCAACTTTTTCCCCCTGGTAATTTTTAGCCTCAAAGTAAAGTATGCTTGACTTTGTACTCAGTGAGAAACCAGCTTATAGTGATTAACCTTGTTCGGTGGCATTCTTCAGAGGATAGTAGGGACTACTACTTCAGCAAGTCTATATTTATACTTTTTAAACATTGGAAGTCTCCATAAGGCTTCCTACTATTTAAAAATAATAACAAAAAAGGATCCACTTTTTAAAAAGAAAACAAAAGGGAAAGAGAACAATGGTTTAAGAATTATTTGTTAGAATATTGTTTTTGTGTGTTTCATGTATTTTCTAAAATGATAGTATTTGCTCCATAAGTTTGGGGCAACCTTAACATTATTTTGTATTTCCCTCCTTTAAACACTGGAAATAAAATGTGTTTCTTACCAACCCACTCCCCGGAGCTGTAGAAAGTCGCCAAGGAGGCCTCCACCAAAACCCCTCCCTCACCTGAGGTCCTCTCTCAGGAGCCTAAACCAGCCAGCATCGCTTTTCTGTTCTAGGAGGTGCAGATGGTGCCTGGGACTTCAGGGGACTCCTTCTTCAGGATACAACATGTTTTCCTTTTCTCTATAGGTGGCAGCACAAAGACAAAAGAAACAAGTGACAGCAAGTCCACTCAAGACTCGGCCGCTTCTCATGTAATTTTTTATTTTTTTTATTTTTTTAAATATATTTTATTGATTTTTTACAGAGAGGAAGAGAGAGGGATAGAGAGTTAGAAACATCGATGAGAGAGAATCATCGATCAGCTGCCTCTTGCACACCCCCTACTGGGGATGTGCCCGCAATCAAGGTACATGCCCTTGACCGGAATCGAACCCGGGACCCTTCAGTCCACAGGCCGACGCTCTATCCACTGAGCCAAACCGGTTTCGGCTTCTCATGTAATTTAAAGACTCTCTCAAAGGGCTACGGCTTTTACTTCTGCACTGCCTAGAAAATCACCAGGTGCCAAACATGTACATTAAAGACATAACCACACATGCTCTATTTCTTTGATCAACTGCATGGTGAGGTGGCCAGTGGCACTCCCAGAGTATGAGCCTGTCTGTAATCTGCAAAATTTAAGGCACATCACCCCTCCGCCCAGACCTGTCCTATAAAGGTGTGGATTGTTACAGTAGAGCGCTTCAGACTTCAAAATATCGGGAGAAGAAAGCTCATTGTGAAATTCAGGTCATTTCTTAAGCCTGACCACCTTGGTCTGTTCTGCTTTCTTGGGCTTAGGCAAGCATGTGGTGGATGTGTGGTGACCATGTGTGACCATGCATACATGGTGATTGTAAGTGCTAGATTCTATGCTAAAAGCTTTGATTGACTGATTTTCTATCCTTATTTTTTTTTTAATGGCTGCTTCTAATTCATAACAATACCTGAACATGTGCATTTTATTATCTGCTAGAGTTATAAACATTGCTTCATTTCTAAAAGATTTATCCAGTATGTGTATTATTACCTTTTAGAATGAGGGCATAAGATATGGGGGAAAGTTGGAGGTAGATGCCAAAAAGTAATTTCGTGTGGGGAGTTCTGACACATAGTGAACATGTGTTACCCGGTAGTGGGGGTGGAGGTTGTGCAAAAATGTTTAGGGGTTTGAGCTGGCTCATCCACTTGACATGCAAGAGGAATGGAGTAGAAGCCACACCGGTGATCCCAAGCAAGTGTAAGAGGTGATCCCAAACCTCTTGTCAGGAAATAATTTTTGTTTCTGATTATCTAACACCATCAAGTGGTAGAACCTGGTTCTGGAAAGTACTCTGTAGTTTTTGTACACACCTCCTTTCACACATACAATTTTTTAATCTGGAGCAACTTTTAACATTCTGTGCTTCTGTAGTTGATAAGTGAATTCTCTCCAAAAACCCAATTCTAGGAAGTCATTTGTGGAATTCGAGATATATTACAGGCTTTCAAGAGCACGTGCTTCCCAGAAATTACCTGTTTCAAATCTAGGCCATTTGGGTAATCAAAAGCCTGACACATGGTTCTATATACAGATGTGGAGTTAAAGTTTGGCTGCGTCTTCACCTGGCCCAGTCCCAAACACTGCCCTTGCAGGTCTCTGTATATTTAGGCCCACAGCAACTACCAACACTGGAGTTTTCCTGCTCAGTACATGGTGAGTCCGTAAACAAACTGGACCACATCTCAAGCAGGAGAGCTGCTAGTGCGATAGCTGTCCCTCATCTCCCTCCTCCAGGAGGACTCACCTCTGGGAAACCTCGGGGTGGCACCATGCTCCCACATGTGTGAGGCTCCCCCGGGTGAGACGGCTTGCTGGGACAGTCCTGCATCTTCTGCAGGCTCCATTTATCAACGGTGTCAGCCCTCTGCCGGCCTCTCTCTGATGTTAGGACTCTTCCATGATAAATACGTACTACTATTATGTTAATACAGGAAAATAGTTCATTTATGTCATTAGTTTTTCTCAAAATTATAATTTAAAAAAGTCTTACGTCTCATTTAGTAAATTTCTTGGAGGAAGAATCTGTTTTACTGTTCTGTGCTTGGTATTCAAGTGGATGCTGACCAAGTACTATCAGTAATCAAATAATTGTTCTTTTATCCTCAGACACTTAAAGATTCCAGACCTCTGCTATTGATTCCTTGACTTCCCTTTCCTGGTCAAAAAGATGTGTTTTGCTTTAAATTGTGTGTGTTTGACATGAGTATAGACGGTGAAGTGAATTAATTTTGCTTTGAAGATTTACTAGGAGCCTTAGAGATCATTGCAAATACTCTGGGGTATTTCACCACCATACCTGAGAAGTACTATTCCTGTCTATAAAACTCAGGTGAGACAAAAAGCAGGACTGAAAGGAGAGAGCAGGAAATAAGGTTTCACATTTGTTACTATGCAGCCTTTGCTGCTGTTGTTTTTTCTTCTAGCAGATAGTGACCAAATTGTTCAACTTTACAACAATAACTGAATCGCTGTGCACACGCACACACACGTGCGCGCGCACGCACACACACACACACACACACACACACGCACACGCACACGCACACACACCCAGCTTCCCGTGAAACCTGTCTGCTGAAGCCTCCTCCCCACGATCTCTGTGCCATGCCACGATCTCTGTGCCAAGGACTTTTTAGGTCCTTGTTGCATCCTGCCTACTCTGGCTACATGGCCTTTATTTACTTTTATTTTAAATAATCAGCCTTTTTATTTTTTATTTAATTTAATTTATATACTAGTGGCCCAGTGCACAAAATTCGCACAGGGGGTAGGGAGGGAGTGTCCCTCAGCCTGGCCTGTACCTTTTCCAATCTGGGACCCCTCAAGGGATATCTGACTGCCGATTTAGGCCCGATCCACAGAGATCAGGCCTAAACTGGCAGTCAGACATCCCTCTCGCAATCCAGGACCACTGCTCCTAACTGCTCACTTGCCTGCCTGCCTGATTGCCCCTAGCCACTCTGCCTGCCAGCCTGTTCACCCCCAACTGCCCCTAACCACTCTGTCTCAGCCCCACCACCATGGCTTTGTCTGGAAGGATATCTGGAAGGTCTCCTGGTCTAATTAGCATATTACCCTTTTATTAATATAGATATTATTGATTTTTTTTTTTTTTTTTTTTACAAAGAGGAAGGGAAAGGGATAGAGTTAGAAACATCGATGAGAGAGAAACATAGATCAGCTGCCTCCTGCACACCCCCTACTGGGGATGTGCCAGCAACCAAGGTACATGCCATTGACCGGAATCGAACCCGGGACCTTTCAGTCCGCAGGCCTACTCTCTATCCACTGAGCCAAACCGGTTAGTGCTAAGCCTTTTTATTTTATAATAGTTCTAGCTATACAGAAAAATTGGGAACACAATTTCCCATATACTCTGTAACCAGTTTCCCCTATTATTAACATCTTTCATTAGTGTGGTACTTTTGTTAACATTAATGAACCAATACTAATACATTAAAATTAACTAAAGTCTGTACTTTATTCAGATTTCCTTTGTTTTTACCCAGTGTCATTTTCCCCAGCATCACATTCAGGATATATTACACTTAATCCTCATGTCTCCTTAGGCTCCTCTTGGCTGTGACAGTTTCTCACACGTGCCTTTTTTTTTTTTTTTTTAATCTTTATTGTTGAAAGTATTACATAAGTCTCCTTTTTCCCCACATTGACTTCTAGCCCACCCCCACCCTTCACCCCAGACATTCACCATCCTACTGAGTGTGTGGATGGGTTGTGCATATATGCATACAAGTTCTTTAGTTGATCTCTTCCCACTGTCCCTCTCCTGCCTTCCCGTGAAACCTGTCGGCTGAGATTCAGTTTATTTTGTTCATTAGCTTCCACATAGGAGTGAGATCATGTGATACTTGTCTTTCTCTGACTGGCTTATGGCTGTGAGACTGCTGTTCATCAAGCCCCTCGCTGGTTCCCTACGCCCTGCTCTTCCCTCACCTCTCATCTCCCCTGGTTCACCATCTGGAAGCCTTAGGGAAACCCCCTGAAATTCACGGCCAGGGCCGACCCTCCTGTGTGAGCTGTCCTGGCACGCTGCACCTCCCTTCCTGAGACCGTCACAGGGAGTGTCTCTGTCTGCAGGGAGAGTGATGGATGGAAGTCCACTCCTCTCCTCAGTGTCACGGAGCAGAGCTTCCAGAAGGCAGAGACCATGTCAGCTTGCCATTCACGCAGAGGACCTAACAGTGGGGCTGGGGGCTGTCGTTGCCTGCTTGCAAGGTTGGCCAGTGGCCCTGAGAACTTGGCTGGTAAACAGCTCTTTGCACGGATGTGATCAGGGTGGCCCACTGTGCCTAACCTGCTTATACAAACAGTGCGGTTTATGCTGAACACCTGCTTTCCCTTTGGGATCTGGACATTTGTAACGTGCTAGGCAGAGGGTGCCAGTGTGACCAGGCCCCAGGGAAAACGTCAGGCTGGAATCTCTATTGGGCCCCGGGAAGAAACACTACACACTACATGCATATCGCCGTTGAGGTGCACTCTGCGACCCTCCCAGGAGGGAGAGGGCGTAAGGAAGGTTGCGCGTGGTTTCTCCAGACCCCACTGGTGTCTTTTTCTCTTATGATTTGTCTGTGTATCCTCACTACATACCCCACTGTAGTAAATCTTAGCTGTGCCGACTCCCAGACTCCTTATAGAAGACATTCAAGCGTGGGAGTGGTCTTGGGGACCCTCAATGCACCATCATATCCCCAAAACCTTGTACAGTATTTGGCCTTTAAGAAGTGATTCATTGCCTATCTGTTGAAATAAAAATGAAAATGACCTGAGGACTAAGACTAAATATGTCCTGTGGAAATTCTCAACAGAACTAAGAAATAGTATCATTTATCAACTACATCCTAATGACCCAAAAAAAGAATGTACATACTTCTGATAAAGGCAGAATTAAAAAATATATATATATCGATAATAAAAAGTCAAAAAATCTATCAGAATTTTTTTCACAAAAATGAATCTGTATCTGGGCTGGGGGAGGAGTGGAGAGACAGCAACACCTTCACTCTGTCCCACAGGAGGCTGCCCTGGCTTCCTGCCCACCCCCTCCCTCCCCACCACCACCTTGCAGTGTTGGCCAGTCCCATGTATAGTGGCACCCAGTGTTCAGAGCTTTGAGTGCCCTTTGGGATCACCTGGAAGGTTGTGTGTGTTTTTAAATATTGTTGCAAGTATTACAGATTTCCCCTTTTCCCCCCATTGGCCCCCTCTCCTCAGCTCCCTCTCACTAGGCCTTCACCACACTCTTGTGATGCTAGGCCTCAGCCCCAGAGTTTCTGATATAATTAGTCTGGGCACAGGGACTTCATAGTGCAGCCCCTGCCGACACCCCACCCGCCATCCCTCCGGCACCAGCCAATCCCCGCCTTTGGCCATCATATTTCATAGGCTTCCTCTGGTTTCCTGGCTCACAGCTAGTAGGCAGGCACACTAATAAGAGTAGGAAATAGCACCATTTATCTGAGCAGTATAAGAAGGGGGCAGCTGGGACAAGCAGGCCAATTTCTGAAAGGTAAGAACATCCCTGTGCTGCAGAACAAAGTCATTCTTGAGAATGTTGTTTTTAACGATGACTAGCAGTCTACACCCCCATTCAGCCCCACCCCTCTCCCACCACCAATATATACTTCACAATGGACACTAATCATTTTGCTGCTCGGTTATCTTCCCATATATAAGATGAAGTTCATTAATTTTATTTTGAATATTTGGTAAGAGCTCATCAGCAGTGATGAAGATGCGTAAGTTAACTACTGTCTTAGGGATGCTTCCTCCTCCAGTAAATATGAGCACACCCGTTTCCATTTTAACTCTTTCTCTAGGGAAGACAGGACTCTGAGATGCTGAGATGCATCAGCTGTTAATTGGCAAAGCTGTGATCTATCTCCTCTGTAGCACCTGCATGCTGCTCAGGGAGTCTGGGAGCAGTGGCTAATAATTGGGTGAGGTAAGGTTATCTGGGTCTTGAAAGCAAGGCAGAGGAGTTAGGCTTTGACATGGATGGAAATGTTTAGTTCTCAAACAGAAGAGGAAAGAGAGAGAGAGAGAGAGAGAGAGAGAGAGAGAGAGAGAGAGAGAGAGAGAGAGAGAGAGAGAGAGAGAGAGAGAGAGAGAGAGAGAGGTTTGCCTAGTATAGAAGGGCGGGCTGCATGGAGAAGATTGGCCTGAGCTGGGGTGACTGGGGTTTAGACAGGTGTGACCCAAGGGGGTGAAGGGAGTTGCCAGCGCATGCATTTCCCGTGCACCCCATCTGCCCTCCTCAGACCCAGAAGGGAGTAGAACTCAGGAGGAGACTGAAGAATCTCTTTAGGATATAATATATAATTGTACTTTTTCTCTGCCTGGCGCTGTGGCCTAAAGGTTGCAGTAGAATTCCAGGATAAACTGTGATGAGAACCTCAGCTCCAAGGAGACTGACTCCACAGAAGCTGACTAAACAGGCCTGCAAGGACTTGACCTGTCCGGGGCCCTGTGGTTGGCAGGCCCAGGCAGAAGGAACAAAGTCAGGAGACCTTTATCCAGGTGTGAAGACAGGCGACAGCTTTCAAAGCCATCATCTCAGTTTGTCATTGTTAACAAGCCAACCAGGGTAATTAATCACTAAGTGGACACCAATCATTTTGCTGCTCGTTTATCTTCCCAGTGAATGCTTTTCAACACAAAGACTGGAGACTTTTAAAAAGAGTGGTGGGGGTTATGGCTACAGGAACTGAGCTCCTAGTTTGCTCTGCTGACTCATCTATAATGCCAAGGAAATTCAGAAAGTAAAATAATTTCTAAGCAAATCTTATTTTAGGAACTGAATTATTTACCTTTTTTTTTCTTTCAACACATATGAAAGGTTATCTGTATTGATTTCATTGGTGAACAATGGAAAATGGTCAAAAGACAGTATCTTATTTTTTAAAAGATTTTTAAAACTGATTTTGAGAGAGAGAGGAAGAGGGAGAGAGAGAAACATTGATGAGAGAGTGAAACATTGATTGGCTGCCTCTTGCATGCCCCCCACCAAGGATTGAGCCCAAAATTCAGGCATGTGTCTTGACCAGCAATTGAACTAGCAACCTCTCTGTGCATGGAACAACACCCAACTCACCAAGCCACACCAACCGAAGTTTAATTTTGTTTGTTTGTTTATTTTTTATGTGAACAAAACCCCCATGTGTTTTTATAGGTTTTGTCTTGTTTTTAAGAAATGATCTGGGTAAAAGATACTTTGGATCTTTAAAGATACCCATTTGGTCTATTTTTTAAATGGATGATTTGCCTAAAATTATTGTATCTAAGTTTTAGTGAATGAATATCCTGTTGCTTAGAGTGTAGTTCCCAGAACACTAGCCCAAACAGGCAGAAAATGGTTACCTACTTTACCGGGCCTGGATTTGGTCATCAGGAGACTAATAGCAGAGAGCATGCAATTATTTTGGTTGCCTTCATGATTAGAGCCTAAGTCAATAACAGTCAATATTGTAATAACTACCTATGGTGCCAGAGGGCGCTTGAAATATCTGGGGAGGAGGGTCACTTTGTAAGCATATGGTTGCTAACCACTGTGCTGTACACTAGAAACTAATACAGCATAATATTGAATGTAAACTGTCATTGAAAAATAAACATTTTTAAAGCCTGTTTTTTAATTATTGCCAGGAGGTAAGGAGGGCAGGGGAGTATGGGCCATGGGAATCGGAAGTGTTACACAGCCCTGGCATTGGGCACCCAGGAGAGGTGCTCTGGGAAAGAACACGGGCTCCCAAACTAGGAAGGCCAGGACTCCCATCCTGACGGTGCTGTTCAGTGAGTTATCCAGCCTCCTGGGACCTCATTTTCCATGGCTGAAATGGAGCCCACAACACCTGTCTTTCAGGTATTCTAACGTATGTAAAGTTCCTACCACAGGGCCAGCTACAAGGTAATTCTCTACAGGTTAATTCTCCTCTTTCCACTTCTTACGTCTTCCCCACCCAAGTATCTATGAGCTAAATTCCACCCCAGTGATTTATTTCTTGGAGTTACCACCCTGCCTTAAGGCTTTAGGGATCCTTTCCCCTCTTTGGAAAAATGAGGTCCAGAGAGATAAGATAACTTTCCCAAAGGACAAGCTAAGAAAAGACCTTGAGAACCTAAATTCACTTGGAAGCTTCAAAATATATGCTCTGGAGAGTGAGCCCCATACTAGTTTTCTTTAAAATATTTCCAGCATTAGCTACTTCAATCCTTTAGACTGTTCACATTAAAATATGAAATACGGGAGCCCATGTACTTCCTTTATTTGAAGAGGAAGGGGGGAAATCTTGGAAGTTGTGGAAAGCAAAGGAAAACAAGAAATGAAAACAAGATGTTCATTTTCAGTAAACTAGGAGGGAGTTAAAACCACAAAGAACAAAGCAGATGGCAGGGCTCCGGAAAGCAAGGCGCATACAGGAGGAGGGAGAGGAGAGGTGAGCACATGGTTGCAGAAATCAGAATGAGTCAGGAAAACATGTTTCTAAAGGAGAGAGAAGGGATGAGGAACAGAATCTAAGCCTCATGCTTCTACAGAAGGAACAACATACAAATAGGGAAGCAGGAATCTCTTCAACCTAATTTAGTTGTGAAAAGTGGAGTTTAAAAAAATCACACACTTGTAGGGATTGCCCTGTTGGTAAGCAACAGGAAAAAAAAAAAAAAAAAAGAAAAAAAAGATGGGTTTTAAAAAAGCTCATAGCTGCCTTTCTTTACTGGCTGGGCAAAATGGACCTAAAACCCTGACCCATAGAAAGGATTCCTACTGGTCTGGGATGTGGACCGGTAAATATTTGGTCCAAGACAAACTTACTTGTCTCAAAGGTGAGACATCAAAAAGAACCAACCCAAGCCATTTGAAAGATTCAAGAAATAAAACAAGAAAAAGATTAGGAAAATTGAATGGTAGATTAAATGTTGCCAAATAGCAGGTGGAAATAGCAAAAAGTATTTTACTACAAATGTAAAATATTTAATGACTCAGTTACCTGGATGAAGCCTGGGCACAAAGCAAAGGGGCCATTGGCAGTGATAGTGAGATGAGAGACAATGTGTGAGCTGGCGAGATTCAGGGTAGAATTGGGAGAAAATATAAAACATCAAAGGAACAGGAGGAATTGGAAGGGAAATAGACCATAATAAAAGCACAGGAAGGAGCTTAGAGGATCAAAATGAGAAGACCAAGCAAAATGAAATGGATGTAAGAAAGATTTATTAAACAGGAAAGACTCAAAAAGAGTATAATTTTGATGGAAAACCCTATTAAAAAACCAAAGTTACTTTAAAAGTACTGATTCAAAAATACAAAACTAAATATAAAATACCAATGATCACAGATGGTGTGGGGCGGGGGGATGTGCTGAGGGGTGGGGGTGGCCAGGGAGAGGTCAATGGGGGAAAAGCAGACTTATGTAATACTATAAACAATAAAGAATTTAAATCAAAACAAATAAAATAATAAAATAAACATTAAAATAAATATAAAATAGACTCAAGCAACTCAATAAAAGAATAATATTGTAAAATGTAACAATGTGAGATTTATTCAAGGCAAAGGTGATTCAATGTTAGGAAGTCTATATGAATTCACCATACTAATGGCTACAAAAAATATGTATTTATCTTTTTAGATGCTTAAAAATGCTTAGTAAAATGCAACTTTTATTTTTGATCTTTAAAAAAATGTAATGAAAAAGCAATAGATGTTTACTTTCCTAACATAATTCTAATTGAAAATCAACATTATGTTTAAAGGAGAAATTCCAATAGCATTTCTACTAAGTCAGGGATAAAATATAAATGTATAAATAGGAAAGAGAGAAATTGGACATGCAAAAATTGAAAAGAAACAAAATCATCATTATTTGCAAATTACCTATTTCTATACTTGAATAACCCGAGAATCATCTGAAAGATTATAAAATAAGAATTCAGTAAGGTGGCTTAATATTAAATCAATATATAATTTTCAAAAGCTTTTATACATTTAAACAAATAATTAGAAGAAATAAAAAATGAAAAGATATTTTTACACTTATAATAACAAAACAAACAGCTAGAATAACCAAGAATAAGCTTAGTAATTATTCCAGATTTATTGGTATATGAGAAATGCTTAAATTGATCCTGAAAGACAAAAAGCAGTCTTAAACAGCCCTGGCTGGTGTGGCTAGCTAGAAGCAGTGTCATCTCATGCACCAAAGCAGGGGTCCTCAAACTTTTTAAAGTGGGGGCCAGATCACGGTCCCTCAGAGATCTGGAGGGCCGGACTATATGAACTACTAATTCCTACTGTAACACCTTGGCTACGCTCACTGCCCAAAAAACCTGGCGGGCAGGATCAGACTCCCCTGGGGGCTGCATGTGGCCCGCGGGCCGTAGTTTGAAGACCCCTGCACCAAAGGGTCATGGGTTTGATTCCTGGTCAGTACACCCAGGTTGTGGGTTTGATCCCCAGTCAGGGTACATGTGGGAGGCTGCCAATCAATGTTTCTCTCGCACATTTTTTCACATCAGTGTTTGTTTTATTCTCACTCTCTCTCACTCTCTCTAAAATCAATAAAAAAAATATCTCAGGTGAGAATTAAAAAAAAAAAAAAAAAAAGCAGTCTTAATGCAAAAGCATACCATAGTTTTGGATAAAGGGAGGGAATATCATAATGATGTTAAATCTCCTTGTGTGTACTTTCAATTAATGCACTACCAGGATATTCTTGTAACTCAACAAGTTGATTCTAAAATTCATATGAGAAAATTAGGAAAAATATTCAGAAGACTTTAAAACAAGAATAACAAGCATAGCTGAAACTCGTTTGGCTCAGTGGATAGAGCATCGGCCTGTGGACTGAAAGGTCCCGGGTTCGATTTCGGTCAAGGGCATGTACCTTGGTTGCGGGCATATCCCCAGTAGGGGGTGTACAAGAGGCAGCTGATCGATGATTCTCTCTCATCGATGTTTCTGGCTCTCTATCCCTCTCCCTTCCTCTCTGTAAAAAATTAATAAAATATATATATTTAAAAAAAAAAAAAAAGAATAACAAGCATACACTAGCCATCTCACATGTTAAAATATATTTTTAAAGTACAAAAATTAAGATAGATAATCAGTAGAAATACACATAAACTCATAAGCATACTAAAAGTATGTGATAAAAGTAGCATTTGAAATCAGTATAAAAATATAGATTAACTAAATAAATGATTTAAAGACAATTAAATAGCAATTTAGAAAAAAAAAGTTAGATGCATTCATCAGGACAAATTCTAAATAAATCAAAGATTAAATATTAAAGGGTAGACGCAATGAAGAAAATATAGAAGAGTCTTAAAAATAGAATTCTTCATGAAAAAAATCAACATAAACAAAATCCAAAGACAAGATAACTGGGGAAAAAATATTTGTACTTCATGTAACAAAGAACTAATTTTCTAGAAACTGAGAAGTAAAAGAATAAGCCAATAGAAAAATAAGCAAGAAAATTGACACTAAATGAATGGAAATACATCAAAATTCAAGTGCATTTTTATTTTGACTAACATGGTACTGGAAATGTATATACCTGCAACTGTGCAAAACAATGTATACTCAAGACTATTCATTAAATCATTGGTTGAAATAATGTAAGATTGGAAACAACTTGAATGCTTATCTATAAAGGGCTAATTAAACTAACTGTGTGTCTTTATAATGTATTCAGGTTATCAATTTCTATGTAACAAGTGACCTCAAAATATAGTGGTTAGAACAGCAGTGGGTTATGCTCTCTCAGAGTATTGTGGGTTAACTTGGTGGTTCTCACTTAGGAATTCTCATGGAATTGCAGTCAGATGTTGGCTTGCTAGAATCATCTGAAACCTCCTTTGTCTTCATTGCCATTCCTGGTGCAAAGGCCAACATGGCTGAAATAGCTGGGGGCTGGCCAAGCATCTCTCTGCCCAAAGTCTCTCTACATGGCCCGCTTGGACTTCCTCACAGCACGGTGGTCTCAGGGGAGTCAGACTTTGCTCCAAGAATCCATCCTCCTTGCCCCAGGAGTGTCCTAAGTGGCAGGAAGTGCAAGTAGCCAGCCTCTTCATGCCTGACCTACTGACATAGCCTCCCTGGCACTATTCTCTGCTGGTCACTGAGCACATACTCAAGGGGAAGGAACTAGAATCTACCTCTCAATGGAAGAGGAGCAAAGAATTTGGGGCCATCTTTAACGTGCTGCATAATGAAAATATACCCAGTTGTAAAAAAAATAAAAAAATAAAAAAATGAGATTGTTATGAAAAACAAGTTTTATTGTTAAGTGAAAAAAGCTAAGTATGGAACAATGTGAACAATACCTTTTGTGAAAAACAGGACTGGGGCATAAAAATACCTAAGTGTGTTTGCTTCTATTTTCATAAAGAATGTACACAAGAAATCTAACAAATGATTATCAATAATGAGAGCATGGGTGGATAGGTTCAGACGTAGGGGAGAGACATATTAATGTATGCCTTTTAAAATTATTTTGATTTTCAAAATGAATTGAAAGAGAAAATAGTTGGATCTTAATTCCCAAAATGCTCAATCTTGCTCATTTCCTTGGGGTGCTGGAGCTATTTGGGAAAGTAATAATGGATCCTGTTTTTGCAGATTCATCAGTTTCCAAGGAATCTAGCATTTTACCACCACTGTAATAAAAATCAACCCAGAAAATGGTCTATTTGGTTAGGTTAATTACAGCTAACAGCCTCCACTGATGATACTGCCTACAAATTAATTGTCCTATTTGTGCTGGCTTGAGGGTAGGGGGTAGATGGCTATTTTCCTTAATTGTCAAACCCAAACTTCCATTTAAAATGTAGAAATTGTCAGAGTAGATTAGCTGGTGGTATGCTGGCTCATGAGAGCCAATTGTTACATATTCAGGAGTTTTGCAAGCCATTTGTTAAACCATTCATAGTTTAAAATCAACCATAGTGACTGATTACAGAATATAAACAAATAAACTAATTTCAGGTTGCAGTGAGTGTTATAAAAAAAAAAAAACCCACAAAAAACAACAACAACAACACAGGTAAGTGTGGCAGAGAAGGAACTGGAGGGTGCTTGTTTACATCAGGTGATCGATCCAGCAATATGGCATATGAAAATTATATTGACTTTATCAATAAGACTTAGGATTTCTACTTTTTCTGTTACTGTAAGAACAAGTACAGACATGGGCTGTGTAAGGATTTTCCTTAAGTAGTTAACATTTATTGCAGTTATATGTGCAAAGCACTACATACTTTTTTAAAAATATATATATTTTATTGATTTTTTTACAGAGAGGAAGAGAGAGAGTTAGAAACATTGATGAGAGAGAAACATTGACCAGCTGCCTCCTGCACACCCCACACTGGGGATGTGCCCACAACCAAGGTACATGCCCTTGACTGGAATGAACCTCTGACCTTTCAGTATGCAAGCCAACACTCTATCCACTGGGCCAAACCAGTTTCAGCAGCACTACATACTTTGTGAGTATTGTGAGTATTGTCTCTAATCTACTTCACAACTTTGTGAACTAGGCATTAGAATGGTTTCCATTCTGTGGAGAGAAAATTGAGAATTCAAGGTGGAAAATGATTTGCATGAGCCAATGAGCCGCAGAGCCAGGCTCTCAATCTGGTGGCTTGGCTCCAGTGCCCACTCGTTTAAGCATCCTGCTGGAGACCCATTGCATACTACTGGAAAACTCAGAAACACATGAAGAAAAGAAAATAAAGTCAGCCATAATTCCAGCTCCTAAAGAAGATCTATGTTTTTTATTTAGTCTGCCCACAATCTCATTTTCTTTCTTCTAATAAACCGCATGGTTTTTCCAAGTTCACACTGTCTATGATCAAATGTAAGGAAGTTTGAGAGGTTTGCATTGTAATGACTAACGGAAAGCTTTTCTGCACTGTTGCATCGCTACTGATTTATCTGTTCACTTGTTGGACAGCAATTTGCTTTACTTTTCTTAAGTATTTTGGTGATATGCATACACAGTCACAATACATGTGTTACTTGAAAGCTTGTTAATATTAAATACACACACATTATTTTTTGAAAGAGCTAGGTCAGAATGAATTCTAATTTTTCCAGTCACAATCACAAGACTATTACAATAATATTTTCAAGTAAATGTATTGAAAAAGAGAAGGAAAAAGCAAACCTAATTTTTCTTTAATCAGAGGGTTTTTAAATTTTTTTCTATAATAAGATGATTTAATGGCCCAAAAGACTTTCTATATTTGGGAAACTGGAATAACAAATGTGTGTGTGTGTGTGTGTGTGTGTGTGTGTGTGTGTGTGTTTCTGATGCTCATTAATCATGGACACCAGGTTTAGTTAGTAAATTTTCTCTACAAATTGGGGCATCTTGAACTTACAAAATGGCACTTCTTAAATATGGGAAAGTGTTAGAATGTCTCTGTTAGTTGATTATTTTTTGTCAAATGCTTAGTTTGAAATAATTTTTGATGGGTAAAGAATTTATAATGAAATTAAAATTTGTAGTGGGAAAGATATATGCTAATAACTGATCATGAACATTAACTAAATGACTGATATTAGCCATGACACATATTTTGAGGTTGTTAACCTCCATTGCAGCTCTTAATTTTTAAAATTTTTATTTTTAGTTGGTCTTCACTTTTTTTTCCACTCTGATGTTTTCCTCTTAGAGCATCAGTCGTTGGTTTATGTGGAACAAGGCCTTGCTGTGCTAACGGGTGATTGGGTCTGGCTGGCCCCGCCCATGGGATGATGCTCTGATTAATTTGTTGAGCTCCTGAGTGATCCATTCTTGAGTGACTTGTGACTTTGGTCTCTTTGGTGCTCATCACTAGTGTTTTCAACCTTTTTTAATTTAGATATTAGTGAAGAGTATGCTTTAATGATACTATTTCTGCAATGTGAGCTTATTATTCTAATATTTTCAAACAAATGTGTTCCTTAAAGATGAAACCAGAAAAACTAATTTTCCATAAGCAGAAATTTAATTTCTTCCTAACCTAAGATAAAGTTAATGGTCTAAGTGTTTTTCTAACCTTGCATAAGGTAAAACAAGTCATGATCAGAGGCTGCTGTTGTGTAATCTATGTTTTTTAGTAGCAAATTAGTAGACATTTTGTCTCTTGAAACTTCCAGTTTTATTTGATTGATGCATTTTAACTACAGTGGGCCACGTGGGCTTTCAAAGGGAACATATTGTTCTGAGAAATCATTCCTATGTAAACCAGTTTTATTGGGTCGGCAACTAAGTAATTGCGGGTTTCACACACATATGGCTTCAGTTGAATTTTTAGGTTTGCAGACGTAGTACAAATGTAAAACACATTTTGTATTTGATAGTTGGCTATTCAGCTGTTAATCAGTAAAAAAAGTTTTTTGATCTGTTTTGTAGTTTTTGTTTGGCGTTCGTTGAAAAATGGAAAATCAAAAGGAACATTTTCGTCATATTTTGCTTTTTTATTTCCGCAAGGGAAAAACGCATCGCAAGCTCATAAAAAGTTATGTGCTGTTTATGGTGACGAAGCCTTAAAAGAACGGCAGTGTCAAAATTGGTTTGCCAAATTTCGTTCTGGTGATTTTTCACTCAAAGATGAAAGACGCTCTGGTCGTCCAGTTGAAGTTGATGACGCCCTAATCAAAGCAATAATCAATTCGGACTGTCACAGTACAACACGTGAGATTGCAGAGAAGCTTCATGTATCACATACATGCATTGAAAATCACTTAAAACAAATTGGCTATGTTCAAAAACTCGATACATGGGTTCCTCACGAACTGAAAGAATCACAGTTAACGCAACGCATTAGCAGCTGCGATTTGCTAAAGAAACGTAATGAAAATGATCCATTTTTAAAACGACTGATAACTGGCGATGAAAAATGGGTTGTTTACAACAATATCAAGCAGAAAAGATCGTGGAGCAGGCCAGGTGAACCAACTCAAACAACATCAAAAGCTGAGATTCATCAAAAGAAGGTTTTGTTATCAGTTTGGTGGGATTACAAAGGAATTGTCTACTTTGAACTCTTACCACCCAACCGAACGATCAATTCTGATGTCTACATTGAACAACTAACAAAATTAAACAATGCAGTTGAAGAAAAGTGGCCCGAATTGACAAATAGAAAAGGTGTTGTATTCCATCATGACAATGCAAGGCCACACACATCTTTGGTCACTCGGCAAAAATTAATGGAGCTTGGTTGGGATGTTTTGCCACATCCACCATATAGTCCTGACCTTGCACCATCTGATTACTTTTTGTTTCGATCTTTACAAAACTCCTTGAATGGTAAAAATTTCAATAATGATGATGATGTCAAATTGTACCTGATTCAGTTTTTTGCTAATAAAAAACAGAAGTTTTTTGAACGTGGGATTATAATGCTGCCTGAAAGATGGCAAAAGGTCATTGATCAAAATGGGCAATACATTAAAGAATAAAGTTATTTAGTTCCATGAAAAAATTGTCTTTGATTTTCTTTAAAATTCCGCAATTACTTAGCTGCCGACCCAATATTTAGTTTGTCATATGCTTAGTTTAAAAGTGCTTTATTATTATTATTATTATTATTATTATTATGGTCTCACATAATTGTCCTTATTCCCCCATTCCCATCCCAAAGCCCACCCTAGATATGCCCCCCCCCCCCCCCCCCAGCAACCCTCATTGTCCATGGCCACTGGCCAGGCCCATATGTATGCACACAAGTCCTTTGGTTGATCTCCTCCCCTTACCCCCACCCTCCCCTACTTTCCCTCTGAGGTTTGAGAGTCTGATAGCTGCTTCTCTTTCTCTGGGTCTGTTTGTGTTGTTCATTATTTCCTCTAGATGTCTGAGATCATGTGATCCAAGAAATACCCTTGTAAGAACCTAAACTGCAACAAGCCATAATGGTTATGCTGAGAGGCAAATGAATCAGTCTGTAAAAGTACTTTTTCTGAGAGATAAAATATCTTCTCTGTCTATCTCTGCTCTAATTGGCATCAGCTATAGTTAGTCTACGGCAGCGACATATAAACAAATTCAGGGACTGCTGAAGTTCAAAGCCATGGACCTGAGCTTGATCTGAGTTGCTTCCTCTGTTACAGACAAGAAACACGGCCAGGATTTGGGAGCACTTCATTCTTTGTAAGTGTAATGTAAGTTCATGTAAGTCCAGTTTTGGACACATTAAGTGTTGAATCTTACCTTGTGTTTCAGGCTCCAAATTAACCATTTGTTTAAACAGTAGGGCATTTTAGGGGAAAACTTAAGTTTTAAGTTTTATTGAAGTCTCTCCTATTTAGTAATTCGCTCCAACTGGATGTGTCTGACATAGGGTGCTGTGAAGGGTGCGTGAGTGAGTGTGTATCTTTCTTTCTATTCTCGGTTGAAACGTTGGAGAGGGAGCCATTCAGTGGCTGTGAGCCAAGACCAAAGACCAACAAGGTGAGATCTGAAGCCCAGCTCTCCCACCTCCGCTGGTGCCAGTGCCCTGTCTATAAAGCATGGGGAACAGCATGCCTACCTCACACTCACAGAACTAAAGCACTTGGCTGGGGCTAGGCCCATAGCAAGTACTCAAGTGCTAACCTGGTGGCCATGATCCTGTTACCATGTTTTTCTGTGTAAGCGCCTATGAATCCGCACTAAATGTTGACAGGAAGCTGCTCCGTGAGGTAGACATCAGGCTGCTATCAGCTCCTCTTCCCCTTAAGCCAACTGGAGCCCTTCCCCCCACCCCCAACCCCACTGTGGTGGAAGGGAAACAAGTTGAAAAGCTTTGCATTTGGAAACTGGAAAGCAGATGCGGAGAGCAGCAGCTGCCTCTGTCTGAATGCACATTGAAATCAGCTTTCTAACGCTGCCTTTATAAAGATGAGTCAAGCCATCCATTGACATGTCATTATCACATTCTGAAGTTAAACAGCCACAGGACCTATGAACTCTCATGATGCAGTTAATTATTCCTGGATTTCTCTGTGCTCTTAAAACATATTTTATTTATTTAACCATCCCCCGGGAGCACTGGCTGCCTTTGTCCCCGCGACGGGACCAGTGGTGTAAAACCTCTGCATCTGTCACACTTCCCCATGTGCAGCATAATTGCCTGATTTCCATTTGAAAGTGCAGCCCTGACATCACAACCACATAGCCTCACCGATGGTAACAATGACGCGCTGACACCTACAAGGGGGCGGGGGGCGTGATGCCAAAGGCGCCCGCACCCTCACACGGACTGGGCCTGAACGTACAGCTGCAGGAAAGAGGTCCTTGGGAACGCCACCTCCAACAAAAAAAGAATAACGTGAAGGAAATGGACAGATTAGCGTCCGCGCGAGTCTGGTGGCACCAGATGGCTGTCTGTGGAAACGGAGCGGCCGCGCTCTCCCAGTCACCCCGGCCGCAGACAGCCAGCCTGCGGAGCAGGGAGAGCAGTGATCTCATTCCTCAGCCAGGCTCACACACGAGTTGCCTTCTTTCTCTCACACACAACTCGAGCTGAAGGAAGGTTGGAGAAAAAGAAAAAGTGGAAAAGGAGGGGCGGGGCGGGGCGGGGAGGGGGGGGGCGGGGAGGGGGTTGGGTTGTTACAAAGAATGAGCCAGTCATAGCCCAGCGGAGGGATGAGATGCAGCCCCTGGCCAGGCCCAAACATTGGGAAACAGGACTCGGATGTCCACAAAGGAAGGAGAAAGGGGAGGCAAAGGGCCCCTGACAGATCCTTACCCTCTGCTGTGGGCCATGAACGCCACCTCCAGAGGCTGGGTGTGTGAGAGGATGAGAGGTGGGGCAGCACCAGTGGAAGGCACCATGGGATGAAGTTCCGGACCCCCTTGGGGAAGGACGGTGGACAATGTTTAAGTTCTCGCTAATGAAAATCTCCATCTCTCTTCATGGGCTGGAGGCCTGTGAGTCGGAAATAACCTGGCCTGCTGGGCCAGGTCAGAAGCCAGCCCGGCCATCTGCTTGGATCAGAGTCTGCCCTGCCCCTGGGGTATGCCCCGGGGTGGAGGGAGCTGAGGGGTTTGGAGCCAGACAGGGTTCCGGGTAAAATGAATTAACAGGTTTTCAGAGGGAGACGCCTCCCCTGGAAGGTCCTAAGGCTGGACAGGGCTCAGCCTGGAGTCATCCTGCCTTCCCGGCTGAGCAAGGCTTTCACTGCTCATACACAGTCTGTTCTCTGGACAGACAGCCAGAGGCCCGGCTGATGGACACCCAGCAGACAGCAGAGGCTGGAGTCGGAGCACTTGCAGAGGCTGCAGAGGGGCAGACGCCCTGAGAGCTACTCTGCGCGCTCAGGGATGCTCACACACGCAGGGGCTCCCCAGGGCTCCACCCCGAGAGGTGCCTCCGAGAGAGGACGCTCCCCCGGGAGCACACAGCACACCGCAGCCCGGCCGGGTGCCCCGGCACTGAAGTTGGTCTCTACAGTGTTTGGTCCAGAGTGAATAGCAGGCTCCAGGGGACACCCAGTGCAGGGATAGCCATGCGTTTACTATGAGAAATGACTATTTCAATCATAATAAACATTTTCAACCAGTGCCTTCACAAGGTCTGGCAGGCTCCCTGCAGCTGCCAGCTGGGAGCCGAGGCCTCAGGTTCCTGCTCTTCTCTTTCCAAAAACCAAACAAAAAGCTGCGGCTTCACCAAACAACTGCTCTGCTCTTCATCTCAGGGGCAAAGCTACCAACCTTACGGAGCTCATGGTCCTGGGTTGGGTTCTTGCTCATAACTGAGCTGAAGGACTTGGAAGGAAAGCGTTCGGGGAAAGTAAGTAATAATCATCTTTTCTTGTCCCTACTTTAGCAGGGAGGCCACTTGATAGCAACATTTTAAAAAATGAAAACTGGAAGATCCAAGATGGCTGCACAGGTAAACACCTAACCGCAGCCGCACACAACAGTTTCAATAAAATACAACTAAAATATAAAATGGACATTGCCCAGAGCTACAGGAAGTCAACTGACTGAAAATTCTACAACAAGAAGGAAAGACAAAACCAGAAGAAAAATCAGAGGAGCTGAAAAAGCCTAAGGTATGGAGACATGCTGCGCATGCGGAGAGGACAGAGCCGGAGAGGAGCGGGAAGCTGAGTGCCTGGCTGGCGTTTCTTAGCGGGAAGGAGATAAAAGCTCCGACTGTGCTGAACCCCAAACCGGACCTGACAGCACTGAACCCCAGTTCTAGGCCAGAGCCTGGGGATCCAGGCTCAAACAGAGGGAGCCTGGGCTGTGAGGCGGAGTCCCCAGGGGAGCTGCAAAAGGCAGAGACCCCGGAGTCGCGCACATTGCGCGCAGAGGACTGACTGTTGACTCTGATGCTAGATTGCCCTGGCGAGAAGGAGACAAAAGCTCCAGACTGAGAAGAGTGCGATGAGGAATGGGAGCCACCGCCAGGCGCCGGCAAGAAGCCGGGCTACAGGCCCCCCCCCCCCCCCGGGGTGGGGGGGGGGAGGGAGGTGCCGCTGGGCCCTCGACCGCTGATCGCAGGCCACGGAGCTGAGGCCGGGGGCTGCTTCCTGGGCAGTGCCGACCCCGGCAACAGGCTGAAGCCGCGCAGGAGGCTGCGGAGAACAAAGGGGCACCACAGGCCAGCCTGCTGAGCTTCCAGGACGAGGAGGAAGAAACTGAAGAAGTTTTCAATGTGAAAAAGTCAAGTTATAGCAAAAAGATAGTAAAATTACTTAAGAAAGAATACAAAGAAGATCTTGAAAAATCGAAGATTAAGACAGAACTCAACTCATCAGCCAACACTGCAACATAAATGCGTTAAAAAAAAAAAAAAAAAAAAAAAAAGGACAGAATGTTGGAGCAGCAGCAGCCAGGCCAGGAGCAGCCAGGCCTGGGGCAGTGGCAGCCAGGCCTGGGGTGGCGGCGGCGGCCAGGCCCAGGGCGGCCAGGCCCGAAGCAGCCAGGTTGGGAGCAGCCAGGCCCAGGGCAGCAGCAGCCAGGCCCAAAGCAGCAGGGGCCAGACCCGGAGCAACCGGGCCTGGAACAGCTCGCTCCTCGCCTGCCCATGTCCCAGAGCTGCCCCTCAGACATGGCTGGAAACTTTTGGGGGAACTTGAGGATCTGCTGAATCAAGTGATGAAGGCTTAGATCTGGATGTGTTGAGTTGTTGTAGCGCTGGGGTGTTGATTTGTGAGGGCCTTGTGTGGGGTCTGAATGAGGTTGGTTGATCTATTTGGATGCGTCTTTTGTTTGAAGTATATTCTTGGGAATGTGGAGGTACTACTGATTTGAGAAAATGCTAATTGATTTGCTATCTGAAAAATTTAAAGTTCTGAAAGTTTAAGGTCTCTTGCCAAAGAGAGGTTTTAAAGCTAACACCTTAATTTTAATGGAGAAAGGGGAGGACAAGCCCTTCCCACCCAGAACAGGTAATCCAATTCTAGCCAGCAGCTATCTTTAAACAATGTGTTCATTTACATTTGAATGGCTACGCCTTTTGATAGCCTAAAGGCAAGTTTACATGTAAACAAGTTTGCTTCTCAGTTCCCAGGGCAGAAAAAACAAGGTTTAAAATTATTAGATTTTAAAATTTATTCTTAAAAATATAAAAGTTTATTAATTAAAAAAAAACAAGGAAATTAAAAAACCTGATGAACAATATTAACTGTTGATTATAATAGAATCAGAGATACGGGAGGGGAGTGGACTGACAATTCTCAGGGAAAAGGGGAGTGGTGGATGCCAGAAGAGACTGAACATAAACTGTGCACCTATGGATGAGGACAATGGGGGAGGGGAAGGGGGCGGAGGGTAGGGTGGGAACCTGGTGGAGGGGGAAAAAATGAGGAACTTTTGTAATAATATGAACAATAAAGATTGATTTAAAAAACAAACAAAAAAAACTATACAGCTGCACAGTTCAGATGGTATTTATTGCCACCTTTGATGGTCACATAAAACATAAACACGTCTTTTCCAGATATAGCAAAACTATGTACAGGACTGGAAACTGCTAAGAGAATAAAAAAAAAAAATTTTTTATTTACTCTCCACAAAAGTAAAGCTGCATAACATATCAAATTGCTATTTTGCTTGCAAAGGGACTTGAGTAATGATATTTTTAAAACTCTCATATTGACTAAACAAAATCATTGGGATTTTTTAAATTGGAAAAACACCAATAAGACTCCCACTGCAGATAAACTCACTCTAATCAGCTCCTTTATATTACTTTCCTTTAATAGGTTGTAAGTGCTACTGTGTTAATCATGTTTAAACCAGCGTATACAATGTGATGTCAAGTAAATAAAATGGTGCAGTGAACGTGCAAAAAAATAAAAAATAAAAAATGAAAACATTTAAAGATGCTTACTAAGTGTGGGCAACTCTTGTAAGTACTTTGTATATATTTTATTTAATCCTTATGACACCACTATGAGGCAGGACCCCTGGCCATTCCCATTTTAAAAAAGGGGACATTGAGGCGCAGAGATGTTAATAAACTTTTCCAAACTCACACATCTGGTAGATGGTAGAGCCAGGGTTCAAACCTGGCTCCACCTGGCTCCAGGGTCCACACCTTCAGGCTCTCCTGCCGTTTTTGATGTTGTGATAACATAAACAGCACGTGTCCTGCCAAAGCTATTCTCCAGTACCAGTGCGTGGTCTCAGGCCACCAACTTTCCCCACGTTTCTGTTTCCTCATCTGTCGAGTATCTGGAAGAACTGTCTTATTGCCAGGCTGTTGCCAGGAACAGAAATAACGTGTGACCTGTGTGCAAGGCTGGTGCCCAGCATGTGGTGAATGGTCAGTAAATGTTAGTTGTTACTATTATTGTATCACATTCATCTTTGGGCTCTTGTATTTTAATGACTACACACACACACACACACACACACACACACACACACAACACCCCCCCACACACAAACACACACAGAGACAAAAAACAGAAAACAAACAAAAGAACCACCCGTGGGGTAGGTGGGGCAGCTGCCACTACCCATTTTACAGCTGCTGAAACTTAGATACCAAGCCATCAGGAGCGCAGTTTGGACAAGAACCGTAGCTCTTCACCCAGCACTTTGCGCTCAGTGTAATCTGGAGACTGTAGCTCTATGCAACTATGGACCACACCTGCCTATTTCTAGAGACAAGACACAGGTGCTATCTAGAAGAATGAATCAAGTTATTCAACTCCTAGTTATTCAGGTCCTAGCAAGCATGAATCACAAAATGTGTGTACCTTAAATTGTCTTTATTACGTACGAACAAATATATATACATGCATGTATTTTTCACAGACACTCAGTACAGCTGCATAGTCCATCGATCACCGCACTGCAGCCCTCTCCTCACGCCGCACACCTCAGAGAACAGTTCCAACCTCTCCATGCAGGTGACCCCACGCCTGCCATGGTCTGTGCCAACAAGGAAGCCTGCCAAGGGCCCTGGGCATCTGGCTGCGCTCTGCCTTGATTCCCTCTCTTTCCTAACTCTGCCCTTCCTGTGATTTTCACATTTTCTCTTCCATTTTACTTTCGGGTTTTCTCTGGGGAATGCAGTTTTTGCTCTATTGCTTCATGCAACTTCCAAGGCTGGGAATGAAAATTATTTCCTGGCTGAGTGCCTTTCACATTCAGGCTGTGTTGTGAGTGATTCATAAACCGGGGGTCTGGGTCTCCTTCTTACCCTCCCCCCAATCCCATCATCATTTAAAACAAGGCATTGCATGGAATGAGCTCCAAGGCCCAAGGTCAGGGTGTCCTCTGAAGTGGCCACTGGGGCTCTTGCTCAGAGGCAGAGATTCAGTGGAGCTACGGTGATGGGAGCAAAGGCATTCATTCCTGTTGGAAGAACACAGAAACAGCCCCACAGCCAAACTTGAGGCCTATGAGAACAATCAAGACCCAAAGTCTCAAAGTGTAATGATTGGCTGTGAACGGAGACTATAAAATCACATTTTTCCAAACTTGTCATGATTGTGTTTCATTTGTAGACTTCTATTCTCAAAGGGACAGTGAAGAAGAGATGCAGCTTAAGAAGTTTTGAGCTGAGGAATGAAAAGAAGTTACTTAGTTACCATAAAACTGAGTAAGGGGAAACTAAGTTACAACAGAGCACAGAAACCGGAGGGCAGAGTGTCATTAACAAAGGGATGTATCTTGGTCTGATCTGAAGACTGGTCTCTGTCAGCTGCCTCCACAGAGTCCTGTCCAGACACTGGATTCCCTTCAGGCTTCCATTCCTCCGAACCTGAAACAAGACAGATGGGTGAGTGAATCAGTCGGTTTTGCAGCAGGGGCGTCTGCCTAAGCCAGGCCGCGAGCACACAGTGTGGGCGCGACGGGCCTTCTTTCCCACCTGCTGGGCGGAGCTCATCCTCACAGCCCAGGCCGAAAGGTCACCCGGACCTCAGCTGTGTCACCACATTATTTTTTCTCATTCCACACTGTGACATCCTGTTGGTCACATACCAAATCTTTCCCTGTCCATAACTCACATAAGAACACACGAAGCATTCAGACTTGCTGCTCTGCGACTGTCCACAGGGGTGGGGAACCTTTTTTTTTTTTTTTTTTTTTTGCCAAGGGCCATTTGGATATTTATACCATCATTCCCAGGCCATACAAAATAATCAACTTAAAAATTACCCTGCTGTATTTGGCCAAACATTTAACTAACTATTCTATTGCCTTGGCAGGGCCAGACTAAATTTTTGCGAGCCTTATACCGCCCTCAAACTGGAGGTGCCCACCCCTGAAGAGGTCTGCGCATCAACAGCACAGCAGCAAACACTCATACCCAGCAGGGCCACTGCCCCTTTCACCAGCTCTGGGCCTCATTTGTCCTCATCTGAAAAGTGGGGAAATAATAATTACACCTGCCTCCCAGGGTCACTGGGATTTAAATTAGATGATGTATATAAAGTGATTAACAAAGTGCCCCACATAGAGTACAGACTCCAAGATGCCTATTCTTAATTCTCAGTATGGACAGGCGGCCGGGAGAAAGCAGGAAAAGCCCCTGGCTCTGTGAGCCACGGCGGGGAGGGAGGGAGAGGACGCAGAGAAGGAGTGAAACCAGCCCGGCTGGAAGACACTGTCTCCACCTCCTGCTCTCCCTGCGGTTTCATTCGGAAAGGTCAGCACCTAAGATTTTAAAGTCATGTAGCATTCTTTTTCTTTCTTTCTTTCTTTCTTTCTTTCTTTCTTTCTTTCTTTCTTTCTTTCTTTCTTTCTTTCCTTCTTTTTCTTCCTTCCTTCCTCCCTTCCTTCCTTCCTTCCTTCCTTCCTTCCTTCCTTCCTTCCTTCCTTCCTTCCTTCCTTTCTTTCTTTCTTTCTTTCTCTTTCTTTCTTATTTTTTTTTTAAAAACTAATCATTGTTCCAGAGACATTCAAGTTCAGAGAGGCTCACATGTTGTGTTTGAGGCTCTAGTGTCCTAAAAGTCAGGAAATGCAGGAGGGGCCTCTATCTTTAGCCTCTGTTCCAAAATGAAGGAATGAACAACTTATTTCACCAATAGGGCCTGTGGGCACCTCAGACATCTTCCTGAGCCTGGGTCGGTGATTAACGTTGTCTTAAGATAAAAAAGCAAGGGGTAGTTTCCATCACAATTGGACTGAGACAAAGCTCAGTGCTGATGTACTCGGCACTAATGAACATAAGTGATGATATACGTTTAGAAAGGGTTGGGCCACTGGACCCCTTCCCAGTCTCTCTCCAGTCTCAGGCCCAGGATGAGGTGAAAATTTGGGAACGGACCTTCTAGAAAAGAAGGGGAGCTCCTGGGACACCTAGAACCACGTCACTGGTGCAACTCCAGGAAATGATTCCTATGGAATATTTAGCTCATGCATACATTGGGGCTAATCTGATAGGGAGTCAAGGTTCAAGTGGGCCATTTTTATAGGATATGACCAAAAGACAGCTGGCCAAGTGGCGATTTCCTTAGCTACACATTCACTACCCATACCCTCCCCGCACCTCTGTCATCCAAAGACAAAATCATGTTCAGCAATGTCTTTGAAAATTGCTAATTTCTCAGGTGCGGGGTTTTATTTTTGTTTTTTGTTAATTGCCTGCTAGTTTTATTACTTCAAGCACTCTTTAGTCCTTTCACTTGAAATTACAGGGTTTATTATAGTACTGTTTTTCTTTGAGATGTAAACAATTCTATAATTTTAAAAGGAATTAAAACTTCGAACATGGAAACTGGCAGGATAAATGATAAGGACAGAATGTTTGAAAAGTTTGAGATCAGTTTTGTTTTGTTATCATTGTAAATAAAGAAAAAAGGAGTTCATTGCAGATAGATTTGTAATTTTCTGTAATTAAGAAGATATAGCTGTCTGCCTCCAGGTCTATAAATGTTCATCAGTACTCCATCCAACATCTCTCTATGCCTCAGTTTCTCTAGATATAAAAGGAGACCAAATAATACATCTATCTCCCACTTAACTCACAAGAAATGTTAAAAGGACATATGAGGGGGAAAAAATCCACAAAATAATACTATAATCATAGAATTTGTTTTGTGTCTTGGTAATTTTACCAAATGTTGAGGGCTACCCAAATGAAAATAAAAACAACCAGAAGGGGTTGGAGTTCTTAAGAAAAAAAGGAGGAAATACAGCAAAGAAAACTTTGCCTTCACCTATCAACACTCAGGGTCTGATTACAATGTGTACCCACTGCCAGACAGCACCAGGATTTCTTTGTAACCAAGATGGATAATCTATTTTCTGGCTTAACCTCTCACAAAGAATTCTAGAAGTAAACTCAACACTGGAAAATAACATTTTTCATATCTCTTAGTCTCCCCTATATTCAACACTTTCTGTTTTGTTTCTTTTTCCCTTCTAATTTATCTTCTCAAAAATTTTCCACTTAGCTTTCCATTCCTGGTTTATTTTTCTCACTTGCACAGCATATTTTTCTCTCATCTAACCTGGCCATTTTTCATTTTTTTATTTGTACCTTATCTGGGGTCCTTCTTCTCCATTTCTACTCCTATTTTTCTTACACTTCTATTAAACTAATTTTCCTCTTTCCTTTTTACTCCTTGAGGAAAAGGTTCTGGTCAACATGGAGAAAAAGATGACGTGCTAGGTTTGTGTTGGGAAGAGAACTGAGATGACATGGTGAAAGCTGGACAGACCAAGTACAACACCATTAATGCGAGTCGATGCCACCTGACAATTCACAGCAGACTTGGTCAGCCCAGATTTGCAAGACTCTCTTGAAATTTCTATCCATATATATTTGACATTTTAACCCCAATCTAATTTAACAATCCAGATGTGGAAGAATTTCCTTGATTACTTGAAATGAATTCTCATACATCATCAGTTGTTCCCACAAGACCATTGTAAGAAAAAAGTATATATGTATACACATTGGTCACCACCCTCTGAGATTGCCTGTCAGTGCCATCGCTTTCCTATTCTAAATGCTCATTGTGCACATTGGGAAATGTTGCCTTCTGGTTAGTTAAGTTTTATGATTCATTGAGAATTGAAATGTACATCACCCATAGATTACTGATATCTAGACACTTGGAATAATCTAAAAACCAAAGCTAAAGTGAACAAGAGTAACCATTCTCTGAAAATTCAGTGGAAACAGCAGGACTCACGGGATAGCAGGGTCATTGCAGGTAGGTGGTATATGTGCAGAAATGAAAGATAATTGGGTTTCCAGTTGTTATGATGTCACTGTGGCTTTTGATATGTTACAGCACAAGTCACAGGGGAAATGAATGTACCATGTGAAGCACATGTGTCTTTTAAAAATGTCTCTCCTCTGTTTTGAAATATGTATATATGTTCAAAAGAAAGTCATGACCTGCCAAGTTACAAAACACGGTACGTGTGACAATCCCAATTTTGTAAGAAAAAATATATATGTGTACACATACACATGCATTGTCACACACACAAGTCTGGGAAGATAGGCACCAAAATTTTGATAGCAATCTTTCTGATGGAATTACTGATGCTTTTTCTGTCTTCTTTTGGTTTACCTGTACTTTCTGGCTTAAAAAACCTATATTTAAATATTCCTTCTATAATATAAATGAATGAACAAATAAGCCATCTTTTGTTGAACAAACTAATACAGCCTAGGAAAGAATTAAAAGCACTACAGAAACCCATCTACACTGATAGAAGAGAAAAATGTTAATTGACTGTACCTTCACTACACCCACAGCCCATCAGAGTGAGTGTGCAAATTAACCCAACAAAGATGGCGGATAATTTGCATACATGGAGGGAGGGAGAAGTGAAGACTGAAGACAGCTTAGAAGGAAGAGGGAGGAAAAGCTGAAAGCAAGGTGGCTGCCAGAGGGAAAGCTTGGGCGGAGTGGGCGGGGCAGGGCAGGCCTTGGCGGCTTCTTGCAGGAATCTTCCTGAAACAGGCTCCTAGTTTCAATATAAAATAAAATTGATTAAATTAAAAGAATGGTTGCAGAAGAAATCTATTTCTCTATGGAAAACAAGCATCACATGAGTCATGTTCTCCTATAGGAACTTGGGGTGCAGGAGCAATAGCAATGTGAAGTTTCAGGAAATGCTATTATTTTTTAGGAATGTGGGTGGAATTTGGGTCATTGCCCATTATTACAGGCAGGGCTTTGTGGGTCATAAAGTATATGATTTGGGGTTAAAATAAGGGATTCTTACATTGGCAATTAAAATAACTTCTTGTGAATTCTGTACCTTTTTCTAAATTCCTAGAGAGAGTAAGATATGGGAAACCACCTTTTGGTTTCAATATGACTCTCCATCATATTGGGTGGGGAGTTAGCTTGAGCCTGAAGTCAGACCTTCAGTTGAGTTGTCTCCATTGTCTACGTTTCACCCCTCCCGCTACTTCCCAGCACGAGGCCTGTGGTTGGGCATCCTGTCCCTCTGTACCTCTCAGCCTGGCCCCCTCCCGGGCTTTATTCTGTTTGCTCTCCATGTGTGCTGAGCATCTTCTATCCTTTCACTTGGTTCTGTCTGGGTTCATTTTACAATAAACCCACCTGCTCTGGGGAAAGGGCCAAGTTGACCACACAGAGGTGTGAGCTGAGAAAGGAGCCATGAATGCTGGAAGTGATATTTTTGGAGGAAAACTCCCCCAGCAGGAGAATTTTATCCTAGTAATAAAAAGGGTGCAGTGGATTCCCCAGCTTTCAGGAGGGGTTGCCATTCTAGAAGCACCCACCCCCTGGCCTCCTGTGTCTACCACAGGCAAAGGAGGCTACACCCTGGAGGCCCAGTTCTCCAGAATCCAGAAGCCCCTGCATTCTCTAGAGATCAGAGAGGCCACCTCCTTGTTCTTGCCGCCACCTGCACCTTCTCCTAAAGGGTTTTCATGGCCTCAGGGTCTACAGTGTCACCTGTGCTGGAAGGTGGCCCTATAGCGCCTTGCACTAGGCTGAAGTCCTGACTTCCATGTGCATCGCCTTCTGCTGCTGATCTAAGGCCCCTTTAGCAGCAGATCATTCTTATTTTTTTAATCCTCACCCAAGGGTATTTTTAAATTAATTTTTAGAGGTAGGGGGAGGGAGAAAAAGAGAGCTTCCCATATGAGCCCATATCAAACCTGCAACCTAGGTATGGCCCTGACCAGAAATCTAACTACATTTTAGTGTACAGGATGACACTTAACCGACTGAGCCACTCAGGCAGGGCTCATTCTTATTATTTTAAACCCCTGTAAGTAATTCTTACAGCTTTGTGCCAAGACTCATGGATTTATTAAGTAAATGAATTCTCAACAATAGGGTCCCTAAGCGATTAAGCAGCTGTCATTCCTGACATGTCTTCTGCACTTTACAGTTTTCGGATGATATGTAATATCTCACCCAGTCCTCAGAGTTACCCCAGAAAGCTGGCTGTTGAAAAGCTGGGACTGGGGGCCCAGCCCTAGTCTATGACCTCAGCCCTCAGAAGGAGAGAAATAAAGCATCTATAGAACATCGCTGTGTTAACAGCTCGACTCCTAGGGAGACTGAGGTTACAAACAGCTATGCCATTCATCAGCCCCATGCAGAAAAGGTCAGGAGGAGTTAACAGCTACACTCATGAAGGCCCCAGAAAGGCTGTTGAGACGCTGAGACTAGGGGCCCCGGCTCCTTAACCTGGCTCCACGCCAGCTGGACCCAGGTCAGCGGACACGTCTGGGAAAGCGCTTGTGTTGTCAAGACCCTGCAAAGTGAGGGGCAAGGACCTGGCAATAAGTGACCACAAACGCATCCAAGAATCATCCGTCAGGGGACTACAATCGAGTCTTGTTCTTCCTGTAGAGAAAATGGAGTCAAATTTGGAGGAATCGGCACCCCCCCTCTGGCCCAGCGGCAGAATCTAACCCCTAACTTCAGTCAGGAGAGGGACCCTCCCCTCTAACGTCCGCCAGAGGAACAATTAGAGGTTGGTGGAGAAGTCCTCCAAGCTGACTTAGCCTGCCGTGAGCCCAGCGAGTGGACACCCTGGGCCTATGATTTGTAAGGAGGGGTCGCTAACAGAGAGGGGCCAGGGCAGCTCGCCTAAGTGCTCTACGAAGGTTAGCCTGGAAACCTTTACTATAATCCTCGGGAAAATCAGTTAGGAGACAAGGGGAAGCAGAACTTTGAAAAAGACACTAACAGGGGTCTGGCAGATGCCGGTAGAGCCTGCCAGCAGGGACAGCTGGAAGGCCAATTTTTTAGTCACTGCTGAAAGGTGGTTGCTTAAATATCCAAGTCAACACACTGATTTCACTCTGGCTCAATACTCCCCTTTACTTGCATTGGGGAGTCTCTCCATTGAGACAATCTAACACTGAAACACAAGGTGCAGTGAAAGGAAGGCGTGTTATTGAAGTGCAAATGAGGCCCTGGGTGCAGCCTGCAGGCCTGGTCCCACTGGAGCTTTTCCTATTGCCCCAGCTGGATGGGCTCCCCCTTTGGAGAAAGCTGAAGGAAGGGGTGAGCATCCCAACTCAGCTGGCCCTGAGAGGGTCCAGGTGGTGCGCTCCTGCCACCTCCTCAGCTGCGTGTGCTGCCAAGACCCTGAGACATTTTTCAGGAGCAGGAGTCCTCACAGGGGAGCAAGGCCAGGCGGAGCCCGCTTCCCACCCCAGGGAGCCACGTCAGATGGAAATGCCCCTGGAGAGCGGTCATATGTTTGTCAGCCAGGTGACATAACCTGTGAGGTTCATGGCAGGCATAATCACGGAGTTGAACCTGGAATGTTGTCCTGACTGCCTAGTGCCTGGGAAACAGGCAGATCTCTGAGGTAGCAAGATCTAACAGCCGTTTAATTTTGGGGTCCTGACAGGTTTGGGCCGCTGGTGGAAACTAGTCCCCATAATGACAGCCACGCGGGGGCCCAGCGGGATGGCCCTGAGGCTGCAGGGGAGAGTGGGAGCTTCTGCAGTGACCCTGGCAGCCTTCACCTGCTTCCTAGCTCAGCATGACATTCTCAGATACAGCCCAGACCCCATGAGAACTGGGACTTAACCCTCGGTGAAAGGGTGTGAGAGCAGGTGGCACAAAACCTTCAAGGCTAAACTCTATGTCTGCTGCCAACCGTTAGAGATGAGGAAGAAGCCTGTGTCGTGTTAAATTCAAACTCAGATTACCTGGGTAAGTTGTCAAAAGCAATTCTGACTCGGTAGGTCTCGGTTTGGATAGCTAAATGGCCCACTGGCATGGTTCTCATTTCTCCAAGCCGCTGGCACATGTTGCACTTTATATCAGTCCCTACAGTGTGTCAGCTATTTCATATTCATGCATCTGCCAGCCACACCCAATAATCAGAAGTCTGTTCAAATGGGGCCCAGAGGATCTGAGAGAAGCAGGGCTGGGCCACGTGAAGCCAGGCAGTCCACGTGCAGCAGCCTCCCGTTTGGGGAAAATGAAATCGTTTTCATTTTCAGGGGGCTTACATGGACTTGGTCTGCCCAGGACAAACAAGCCTGAAGATCAAGTCTTATTTCTCCCACTTACACGTTGTGGGCTGTTATATAGTTTCTGAACTTCTAGTTTCTTACCTGTGTTATAAGAATAGCCATGGGACTAATTTTATACTTAAAAAAGTATACTAATTTTATACTTAATTTTATAATTTTATACTTATAGTAATTTTATACTATACTAATTTTAATAGCACTGACGGCTACTGGGGGGTTGAGCACTCTCAGAAGCATGCAACTGTAGGAAGTGCCTCTGGGTAAGAGCAGAAAGTCTACTTGCTTCATAGAATCCAAGATTCCACCTGACTCCAGGCCAAAAGGAGGAAAGCTGTGCTTGGTCTCCTCTCATCAGAATTGAACAGAAGCGTGCTGATCATTCCTTCAACCTTCCACATGGATCAAACTAGAGAGAAGTCTTCAGGCATCTGGGCAATGCCCAATGCCAGTGGCTCAAGTGACACTCAATCTAAGAGACATCTACACTAATAAAAGAGTAAGATGCAAATTGACCATACCTTTGAGACACCCACCAGCCAATCAGGAGTGGGTATGCAAATTAACCCAACAAAGATGGCCAGTTAATTTGCATACACAGCTCTGAGGGGCCAGAGGTGGGGCTGGATGCTTGCATCATTACCATGGTGACAATGCTGGCATTCCACACCGCCCCAGCCTCTCCAGGCCTCTGGGCAGTGTGGGAAGGCAGAAATTCGGCTCGGGCCTGGTGAAGGCGGTGCCAGCAGCCAAGGGAAGGAAGGCCCATTCTTGCATGAATCTTCGTTCATCAGGTCTCTAATTGTCTAATAAAAATAACAATAGCTAACTCTTTATATGAATTATTAAACTGTTCTAACTCTTCACATGAATTATACCATTGTCTTAAGAAACTTTGTCAGTTGACTTCTGATGGTTTTTGAAAAATCCCTGGGACGCTGTACTCTGTAACAGATATACACTGCTGCCTTGTCTCAAAGCTTCATGCCATTTGGGTTGTTTAGGGTGGGGTTTCCAGAAAGAGAGGGTGGCAGGGGCTGCACAACCCAGAAAGGAGAGGTGTAGTGGGTGCTGCTGCTACAGGGACTCATTCCGCAGGCCCTGCCTGGCCCTTCATTTCCTGGGATCCACCCTCAAAACCAAGCTGTGCCCGAGCACCGCTCCCGAGGGAGCCGAATGGCTCACCAGGGCAGCTATGAGCAGCATGAATTGAGAGAAACCACCCCTCCCTCCCACCTCCAAGTGGAGAAGGGGGTCACGGGGCCAACTCTCTGTGGCAGTGCCAGGGATCCGAGTTCTCTGTGAGGCACCACACGGTGGCAAGGGCATGGGAGTCGCCCACACTTCTCCTTAGGAGGCTGCAGTGGGGGCAGTGTGCAGAGTAACTCATCTAGTGGGGACCTGGATACTATTCGTTTCTCTGAGCATTAGAGATCCTCAGAGGGGCCTCCCTGGGACAGTTGGGGTGGGGAGGTGAGTGGGTTGGGAAAGCATACAAAAACTTATTCAAAATACAGTAAGCAGCTAGTTCAAAGGCTTCTGGCCAGGACCCCAAACTCCACAGAAGCTGTGCCTGTGCCGCTGGCTCTTTCCTGTCTCCCAGGAGCCGCACTCTGAACCCGCAGCCCCCTCCGCACGCAGCACGGCACTGGGGCTTTGCGCTGCTCTCACGCGCTCACCCACACACTCACCGTGGGCTGCATCTCTCGGGGGGAGCAGCTGCCGGCTGTCTGCGTACCTCATGGCCCTTGTCACGGCAACAGCTTTGCTGTCTTGACTTTCTTGAGCACTAGCTTCTGCCAAAAAGCACCAGGAGAAGGAAAAGTGAGAACACACGTGCAAGCAGCCTCCGATAGCGGTGCCTCTGACCTGAGCAGCCCCTGGGATTCGCTCCGGTGCCCCCCGTGAAGGGCTGGTCGGACAGGGGTTCCCGCTGGGAAACATCACCGCTGGGGAGGCTGCAGGACACTCAGTACAGTTAACACGTTCACCATTACCTGGGAGAAGAAGGAGCAAATCCCCCGCTTTTGAGAGCAAAAGGGGAAAAGGAAAAAGGTCGGAGGAAGAGCTCTCCTGGACACCACCTTTCTTGTTCCTGTCACCTCGGGTATCGCCCTGTCAGGTGCACAGGGGTGAGAGGGGCGTTCACCCATGAGGGCTCAGGCCGGGCACTGTGAGGCACCTGTCACGGCACTGCTGCGGTCACCTCCTACCCCTCAGCGGGTGCGCATCCAAATCTCCTCCAGTTCACCCTGTCGGTCTCCCTCCCACGCCTCCCTGAACCACTGAAAAGCCCAGCGCGTGTGTGCTGTGGCAGCTCCTCTGAAAGGGAAGCGCATCTTAGAGTTTCTGTGTCCCCTCCTCTGTCACTGGCTTTGAGACGCTCTGCCCCCGCTGGTTAGTGGGCTCACATTCTGGAGCTTCTGAGACATTTAGGAAGCAGTGTGGGCCAGGGTGCCCTGGCCTTCTAGCTCCTGCTGGAACCTCCCATGCTGCGCTCCAGGGGGGGCAGGAGGGCAGCCACAGAGAGACAGGAGGCTGAGGCTGCCCGCAGAAATCCTAGGATGATGAGGAAAGGGCGAGGGAAATGCACAAAAAGAAAGGCCGAGATTTCCACTCTGGGTTGTGCCATTTCTCTTTGGAGATACCTGGCCAAGGGGATCAGGCTGGGGGGTGGGGGGTGGGGGTTGGTGTCAGCCCAGAGGAAGGGGTGACTCTATTATAAGCCGTGCCTGGGAGCTACCTACTTCCCAGTTTGCACAGAGACACTGTGTGCTTCTGAGAGAGCTACCTCTCCCTCTCTGCACCCCCCCACCCCCCAGCCCCCGCTTCTCAGGGTCCATACTGAGATCTTCAGTTCAGGCACCATTACAAGTTTTCTACTTGGTTATTTTTCTTTTCTTTGTTTTTTCCAGTTCAGAACTGAAAGCAGGTTAGATTCTACTGACCCAGACCTAGAATCCTGTTTTTCAAACTGGAAAGTTTAGGAACTCCTGCAGTGGGAATGGGAGAAAGTAGTATCAGGTTTGAGGGAGGCATGCCTTCTGAGCAAGGTTCCTCCAGGGCCTGGTGCTAAAGCCTTCAGCTCTGCCTTCTCTCTCACTGGGAGGGGGCAAAACCCCGCACCCCCTTTACTTTGTCTGTTTCTGATAACAAAGAAAAAATAGACAAAATGGTTGTTTATCCCCCTCTAGCAACCCTTTGTACTGTGGGGAGGATAGCTGGGGAGGAAGAAGATGAGTTTGGTGGGCAAGGCACTCAAAGCCTAGGAATAGGTGACCAAATAACAGTCAGGGTGGCTCCTGCCTTTTATTCACCAGCTACTTCTAGTTTTTAGTTTAGATCTTTCTATCTCAGTGTTTCCACCAGTAAAATGTGGCCAAAACCAATAGCAGCTCACAGGGACACTGGAGTGAGCTGGCATTAGAATAAAAGCACCATGAAAACAATCTTAAAATTTCTTCAAATACTCATCTGTTTGTTGGTATTACCCCAATTATAAGAATAGTAGCCATAGTTCATGTCCCAAAGACACATCCTGCATATATTAACTATGTAAATGAGTAACCACTGGATTTAGAAACTTTTTTTGCAGGACCCTGGAGCAGCTAAAGATTAGTTTCTGCCCAAACAAATCCATGTTGTTCTCCAGTTTGGTTCAGCAGTCCATGATGGTCTGTCTCCTGCTGCTGGGTTTCCCTTCCTGTCAGCATTTCCCAGCATTTACCTGGATCCTTGTTAAGGGGTCCTGACCGCCTCGGGTGGATGAGATCCACCTTGCAGCTGAAGGAGACCTTCTTGCTGAATTCCATATGCTGCCTTTTTTTTTTTTTTTTTTTTTTTTTTTTTTTTAGCACAATGAGCCAAACAATGATCTCTGGTTCAGCTAAGCACTAGGTGGTTTTAACCTAAACTCACTTTGTCATTCCTGGAGCTGGGTGATTTTGTCCTTCTTCCCAGTTTGGAAGCCAGCAGAAAATGAGAAGGTGACAGGTTCCAGTGTGTGAGGAAAGCCTTTCCGGAGCCCCTGAGGCTGAGGAGCAGAGGGAGACTCTGGAACCCTCTCCAGCCACAGGAGAGGCTCATGGGAAAAGCTCATTTCTAGGACAAGGAAGAATCTTGAAAACAAATGTGTGAGCGACCCTTAGACTGCCCACCAGCTTGGCTCAAGGAATAGCATAACATCCAGGATGCAAGAGAAGAGCGTTCAGGGCAACATGGCTGCATGATTCTCGGGAGCTGTTACTGAATGGAAGGTGACAGTGTGGTTGTGGTGAGGGATGATACCCGCGCTGACCCTGCAAACCGAAGGGCCACACTAAGCATGTCTCACATGGTCAGTGGGGAAAACATTCACACTCATAATGAGGCTTCTCTTCTTGGCTTACCTTTGTGATCAAGCAGAGTTTGAGATTTCCCCATGATCTCATCCTCTGAGGCATTCAAGTTCTGGATCAGGAAGTATGTGGTCATTTTCCCTTTTCCTTTCACTTGGATTTCACCTCTCTCAACTATTTCAAACCCTTGGTTTTCCAGGGCTCTGCACAGAGGGAAAATAAATGCACCAGGTTTCAAAGATCACAGTTCCATAACGGGAGAGTTGGCTACAATAGGATGGATAACGAGAGAGGAGAAGCCTGAGGCTCAGGGCACACATGGGGGAGTGGGACTCTGAGACATCAGTGGGGAGGGGAGAGGAGGAAGGCATGAGTTTAGACATCTGAACCGGTGCAGAAAGGAGAGGGAGAATATAAGGGTCCCACCAAAACGCTGTGACCTGATCACCACCTCCCTCCCTCTAGCACACGGCTCATACCCGCAGCCCTCACACCTCTACAATCACACCCCAATGCCTGTGTGTGCACCATCTCTGCATGGCTCTGAAACAAGGGGCTCCTAGGAGATCAGGCCACTTCTCTCCATCTTCTCAAAGTCCCCAATACACCCCAGGTGTCATCATGCTCATCCAAACTACTCAAGTTACTCCTTGATTTCTGACTGCCAAGGAACCCAGGAAAAGGATAAAAAGGGGGCCATGGAAAGAGACATAGTTATGGAAAAACTATAAAATGTTTATTATCTGGCCACTGAGAGATGTTGGAGAAGAACCACAGAGCAGTGCGAACTAGAAAGTTTCCAATTCATGGTCAGCTGCCTCAGCCAGGTCTCAGCACTCATCACCCTCCCCTTGTCCCGGACCAGTTTCATGGAGGTTTCGGACATTCACCATGCTCCTCAAGTTCCTTTGTTTGGCACCTTCTCTCCTCACTCTTAAGCAGTTGACTGTACCTCCTAATTTGTGACCTGATTCATCTATGAAATTTTAAGCACTGTAGTCTCATCTCATTGACCACATCCGTCCTTTCCCCCAATCTCAGAGGATGAGGAGTCTTGTTCAAGGGCACCTCATTCATGCTTCCTTACCACCCCCTCAGGTCCAGGCCCCATCAGCCAACTTTCCCCTCATCTTCAGCTCCCTCTCCATCTGCACCCTCCTCTCAGCCTATAAGCATGCTAAGATTTTTTTCATCCTAAATAGAAACAATTTTTTTTCTCTCACTTGATTCTCTCCTGCTTCAATCCCCATAAAAATCTTCTCTTCTTTTTATCCTTCCACCCATAATCCAGAGTCTATCCCCACAATTCTACCACAACCTCTGAAAATGCTCCCCAAAACCTCTGGTGAATATTTTTCAGCCCTTTTACTAGATTTGTCATGTTTGTTCAATTTCTGCCCCCTAAAAATATCCACAAGGGAACTTCTCACCCTGAACTTCCATGCCTGGCTCTTTTCTGTTTCTTCCACCTCACACTCAGGCTCCTCTTTCTCCCCCTGCCACTGTTCTTTCCTCACTGCATCCTTCCCCAGGTGATCTTACCACCTCTCACGGCTTACTTACCACCCATGTGTTGCTTACTCCAAGTCTGGACCCCCAACCAACAACTCCACGTCAAATTTTATTCATCCATTTCATTGCACCTTTACCTAAGATATCCCACAATCCCTTTGAATTCAACACACCCACACCCAAACTCTCCATCTGCCGCGATGACCGGACTCTCTCACGTGCCCTGTTTCAGACGGTGAGATTCAGGCCCTAGCCACCCAAGGTGGAGACCTGGGAGACATAAGAGGCATCTCCCTCTTCTCTTTCTCATTCTCATTTGTAGTAATTACTAAGTTTGGCTAATTTTACCTTCCCCTAAATTCCCACTGCCAATGTCTGATTCAAATTAAACCCTAACAGGTCTTCTCTTTCCCATTTCTTAATGCTCATATCTGTGCTACTTGCTGGTGAGTGGAGAGAGAGCTCAAATAGGACCCTGGCCTTGCCACTGTCTGTGCTCTCACCTTCCTTAAGGGCTCTTCCTCACCTACTGTGTAAGCCCCAGCCCCTCAATAAGCTAAATTGTTTATAAATCTCTGTACTGATTCTACCTCAGTGTTTATCCTGCTTATTTTTCACTCCCAATACCCCAATTTGAGCTAAATCTGACTCTGAAACTCCTTGCTTAAGATTCCACTCAGGAATATCTTCCTCCACAAAGAATTTCTTTAATGGGTTAGGCACCCTTGCCCCATGGCACTCACTGTAATTCCCTCCCGGCTGATCCCCTGGGTTGTATCCAGGCTCTACTCCTTCCCAGCCTACCTGTGACCTGAGGCAACTAGTTACTAACCTTTTAGTGCCTGATTTTTTTTTTTCATCTGTAGATAAGAATAATAATAGTATATGTTCATAGAATTGTTATAACAATAAATGAACTAACATATGTAAAAAACAAAAACAAAAAACTTGGGACAGAATGTGACCTCTTGTAAGTTCTCAAAAAACCATAAGTATCTTTTTATGTATATCTTTATCATTTATCACACTTTTAAAATAACGATCTGTGAATATTTCTTTCTTCTTCCACTAGACTGAGGGTCAGCAAACATTTTTTTTGTAAAAGAACAGGTAGCAGCCCAGCTCATATGTCTCAGTGGTTGAGTATCAACCCATGAATCACCATTCAATTCTGGTCATCATTCAATTCCCACTCAGGGCACATGCCGTGGTTGCTGGCTCCATCCCCAGTAAGGGCATGCAGGAGGCAGATAATAGATGATTCTCTCTCATCATTGATGTGTCTAACTCTCCTCTCCCTTCCTCTCTCTGAAATCAATAAGATACATTTTAAACAAATAAACAGATAGTAAATATTTTTGGCTTTGTGGGCTATACAGTCTTTCACAATTACTCAACTCTACTGTTGTAACATGAAAACAGCCATAGACAGTATGTAAATAAGAGCATAGCTGTGTTCTAGTAATACTTTATTTACAAAAATAAACATAAAGTGGCAGGCTGGATTTGGTCTCTGGGCTATTTTTTTGTAATATTAAATATACATCTAGACTTTAGGTTCCTTGAGAGCAAAGCTATCTTATAGTAGAGGCTCAACAATGTCTATTGTCTGACACAATGTCTTCTGTAAGCTAGTGTGGCGTGGAAGAGAAAGCACAGGTTTCCTCCACTCCCCATCTCCTGGCTGCTAGGCCTCTGTAAGTTCTGGAAGGAGAAGGGACAGAGGAAAGCATGAGTAAGTGAGGGTTACCTGTAGGCTGTGGGGCTGAGGTGCACTTTGTCAGGAAGCCCATGACTTTCCATCCTTGAAGCTGTGTTCACAGTGTCACCAAACAAGCAGTACCGTGGCATCTTGTCCCCCACAACACCTGCTAAGACCGGTCCAGTATGAATCCCTACTCTGATCTGTAAAGAGAGAACCTCACTGAAAAGAGACCATCAAATGTTCTTGCTCTTATTTTTAAACTCTGGAATAATTTACATAAAATAAAAGATCTTAAGTGTTTCAAGAAATGCATATATCCTATAGCCACCATCAAAATAAATTATAGATTAGCTAATATAGACTTCATAAATATGTTGGGCCCCTTACAGTTCAGTTCTATCCTTTCTGTAGAGGCAATTACCTTCTTATTTCATTGACCATAGATTAATTTGCCTGTTCTACAACTTCACATAAATGGTATTATATAGTACTAGAGACTGGGTGCACGGATTCATGCACCAGTGGGGTCCCTCAGCCTGGCCTGTGGGATCGGGCTGAATCCAGCTCTTCAATATCCCCTGAGGGGTTCCAGATTGCGAGAGGGTACAGGCCAGGCCGAGGGACCCTACTGGTGCACAATTGGGGCCAGGGAGGGATGTGGGAGGTTGGCCAGCTGGGAGGGACTGTGGGAAGGCTCCAGGACATGTCTGGCCCATCTCATTCAGTCCCAATTGGCCAGACCCCAGCAGCAAGCTGACCTACCGGTTGAAGCATCTGCCCCCTAGTGGTTAGTGCATGTCATAGCAAGCGATTGAGCAGCCTTAGCATATTGTTAGCATATTGCCCTTTGATTAGTTGAACCATCAACTAGTCGCCTGGATACTTAGCATATTAGGGTTTTATTATATAGGATATCCTATTTTGAATCAGGCTTCATTTATGCAGTATAATGTCTTTGAGCTTCTTCATACTATTGTATGTACCAGTTATTTATTCCTTTTTTGCTCAATACTATTCTAATGTAAGAATATATCACAATTTATTTATTCAGTCTCCTATTCCCAAACATAAACATTAGGTTATTTCCAGTTTGAAGCTATTAGGGATATTCTTGTACTGATCCTTTTATGGACATACATTTTCATTTTTCTCAGGTAAATACCCAGAAGTAGAATTTCTGGGTCACAAGATAGATGTATATTTAATGTTCCCAAAGGAAAAAGAAAGAAAAGAGAAAGAAGCTTTGCCCCCAAACACTCAAAAGTTGAAAGCATTCTACATTCCTATCAGCACTGTGACACTTCCAGTTGTCCTCAGTATCACCACCATTTGGTCTTGCAGTGGGTGTGAAATGACATCTCATTGTGATTTTAATTTGCATTTCCCTGATGGCTAATGCTGCTAAACACATTTTTATATATGTTTACATTGTCCATTCATATATCTTTTGTGAAAAGCCTTTTCAATATTTTTTTTCATTTAAAAAATTGAGTTGTTTATTTTTTATTGTTAATATATTGAAATTCTCTCTCTCTCTCTCTCTCTCTCTCTATATATATATATATATATATATATATATTATATATATATATATATTATATTTGTTCCATTTCGTGATTTTGTATATTCAATTTATTTAATATGCAGAAATGTAAAAATTCTAAGAATATATTGGTCCACTAGGGCTGCCATAACCAAATACCACAAACGGAGTGGCTTGAACAACAGAAATTTACTTTCTCACAGTTCTAGAGACTGGAAGTACAAGATCAAGATGTCAGCAGGTTTGGCTTCTCTGCAGCCTTTCTCCTTGGCTGGCAGGTGGCCACTGCTTAGTGTATCCTTGCACAGTCTTCTCCCTGTGTGCATGTATCCCTGGTATCTGTTCATGTATCTAAACTTTCTCTTCCTATCAAGACTCCAGTATGGCTGGATTAAAGTGCCCCCTAACTCCTCATCTCAACGTAATCACCCCTTTAAAGGCCCTGCCTCCAAATAATGATCTGTGAACATTTCTTTCTTCTTCCTTCCTTAACCCTAGCCTTTGGCTGAATAACCCTATGTACATGGTTACATGTAGATATATAAATTTCATGAGGGACACAATTGGCCCAGAGCATTAAAGTTTATCTTTATTTATTTATTTATTTATTTATTTATTTTACTGTTAGAGCTTTTTGTATCCTATTTAAGAAATAAATGCTTACCCCAAAGACACGAAGCTATTCTCCTATATTTGCTTCAAAGAAGCTTTATAGTTCTAGAATTTATGTTAGGTCTGTGATACATATTAAATTAATTTGTGTATATATACTGAGGGAGGTTTGATGTACATTTTTCTCTTTATGTATATATTAAATTGTAACAGAAACATTTCTCAAGAAGGGTTCCTTCCCACACTGAATTGATTTGATGCCTTGGTCAAAAATTAATGGACCTTAAATATGTATACTTTATACTGCTAGGCACTCTATACTGCTCCAATGACTTATTTTTTAATCTTTCTGCCAATTCTACCCTGTCACTATTACTCTAGTGTTAGAATTAATCTTGAGATTTGTATTCTAAGTCTTTCAATTTTATTCTTTTCTAAGATTTAAGACTAGATATAAATAGTTAGTTTTATTTAATGTTCTAACTTTTTCTTCTTAGAATATAAAATTTCAATTATTTTTTTTGTGTATAGTCCTTTCATAGTGAGACCCTGGTAGACTTACTATTTAGATAGTAACTTATTATAGCTTGTTAAGATTTATTAGATGCACTATTATTTGGGCTGTGAATATTGATCATTCTACTTCTCTCCAGTTTTTGCCTTAATGCACTGGTAGGACTTTTGATATATTTGACAAAATATTATATGTATTGTATTGATCCAGTTTTAGTTTGCTAAGCTATTAGAAATGTGAGGTGATATCTTTCATAAATATTGAAAAATTTTAACCATTGTTTCTTCAAATATTTTTTTCTGAGCCATTCTCATTCATTCTATTTTCCTTCTAGGACTCCTGTTCCATATATGGTGATCCATTTCATATTGCCTTTTTTTTTTTTTTTTTTTTTTTTTTTTTTTTTTTTTACCATTTTCTTCTTTGTGTTTCAATTTGGATAATTTCTTGTTTTTCAGTTTGGATGATTCCTTGCTTTGTTTTAAAAATATTTGATACTTTCCTCTACTTTGTCTAGTCTCTTTTAACTCCATAAAATGAATTATTTATTTCTGATTTCTGATATAATGGTTTTTATTTCCATGGGCCAGATAGGTAGACTGATTAATAGATAGGTTGATAGAGAATAAATAGAGAGATAATAGAGAGAGTATATGTGTGTGTTTCCAATCGATTCAAACTTCTTCCCCCTTTCCAGTAGATCCTTCACAATATTTATCATAGTTATTTTCAAGAATCGTTTAATAATTTCAATATCTAAGCCATCTACAGACCTGCTTCTATTAACTATTTCCTGTCTTGGCTATATACTACATTACCATTTTCTTGTGTTTTCTTGCATCTCATATTTTAAATTATTTAATTATATGTCCCATATTGTGTGTGAAAGTACATTAGAGACTGAGGTAGGTAATATTTACCCACCAGAAAAGTTTACACTCATTCGTCGTTAGACTGCTAAAGTGGAGGCTAAATGAGTTTATCTGTATCTGAGTGGGGTCTTGGCTTTTTCCAGATATATTGCTGGTTTCTATAGAGCACTGATTTCAAATGTTACAAAGTCTGGATAAGGCTTTCACTCAGCAGAGCTGGGGATCTGAACACCAGCAAAGTTTTGAGAACCTCATCAGTCCTACCATGGCTCTCCCTATCTGAGGAGATTTCTCTCTGCCTCCAGACTTCAAAGGGTCATTGTAATATACTTGGTGAACTACAAGAGTACCTCAGAGGGATTTCTCTTAGTTCTTCTACTCTAGCACCATCCCTCCATAGGCCACTGCCTTGCATTTGGGGAAGGCCCTATATACCTCAGGAACTGAGATCTCTCCCACTGTCCTGCCTTATCCCTTGCCTTTGGCTGACTAACCTATGTACTTGGTGAAGGCCTATGGAGAAGAGGTGGTAGATGGGTATAGCCTCTGTGGCCAGGACATATCAAAGACAAGATTTGGGAGATTCTAACCTGCCATTTCAGCCTCAGTGTGGCCATAACATGTTCACTAAAATCTCCTTAACCTCGATTCTGGTGGATCACTTCTGCTGCTCTACTAGTGTTTAGTGTAATTATGGGTGTCTTCTCCTTGAAAGGGCTTGACATTTTCTAGAATTTAGCTCATTTATATTTCTTTGCTTTTTGTTTTTTAAGTTCTAGTATGGAAATAGAAGTCTCTTGCAGCATTCTACATCTTAACCAGATTTACTTTTCGTTTTGTTTTCATTATAGATCCTCTCCTGAATTATGATTATAAATTCCTCTAGGAAAAGGAGCCTGTTATATATTTCTCTGAATCCTTCAAAGCACCTAGTAATACTGTCTCGTGCATCGTATGACCTCAGCAAATGTATATTAAAGGCTATATGAATTAAATGATAGACTTCAAAGAGTACTAATTTTAAAACTGTAGAAATTAAGTATGAAATAAACTGAATACGACAACAAAATAAGCTAAAGGTGGATTGTAAATTTGATTAGAAATGCAAAACTGGATGCCAAGATTGATTCTAAATTATTCATGATTATGGTAACAGTACAGTCTCACCCTATCAGTGAGTGATTGAAAAGACCAAAAGCCTTTCATTTAGAAGCCAGATGTTGGCCATGAATATTGAGAAGATACTTAGTCAGAATAGTAGGCCAGAAGATGCTAACTGATCAACTTAAGGCTCTGGCTTCTACTGAAGGACTATAAAGAAAAGCCAAAAAATAAAAAACACCCCACAAACAACAACAGCTATAAAGGAAAGATAAAATAATAAGTCATTACATAAAGGATGACATACATTTTAGAAATAGCACATTGAGTATAAGTTTTTGAGAATTTGAATAAAATTGTCTTTGTTTCATTATCTTGTAAAAAAAAAAAAAGAAAGAAAAAGAAATGCAGGACAATTATATTATGAGAGAAAATAAATGTTTCTAGTCTTTTTCCTACTGCCTTAAATAAACCCACATGGCATGCTGTTCTGATGGATATTTAAAGATGCTCCTGCTGAAATCAGTTTGGCTCAGTGGATAGAGTGTCGGTCTGCGGACTGAAAGGTCCCAGGTTTGATTCTGGTCAAGGGCATGTACCTTGGTTGCGGGCACATCCCCAGTGGGGGGTGTGCAGGAGGCAGCTGGTCAATGTTTCTCTCTCATCGATGTTTCTAGCTCTCTATCTCTCTCCCTTCCTCTCTGTAAAAAACCAATAAAATATATATTTTTTAAAATGCTCCTAATTATGTCCCTATTCTTACCTTAGAAATGATAATACCTTTTTCTGTCCCCCCTTAGTAAATCTACATGAGAGTTTCCAGTAATTTACTGTTTAATTTTATTCTTACAGCTGAAGCATGATATATACCTCTGTTGCTATACTTCTTTCACACACACACACACACACACACACACACACTATTTACACAACAGTGTATTTTCAATTAATTATTTTTTCTTTGATAACTCCAATTAGTCCTTTAAACACATCTCTTATCTCCACTCCCTCATTACCTCCCATCTTAATTTATTATTTCCTATATTGGGGGTTTTATTTAACGGGTGTATCTGTGTGCATACAACAGGCCCAGTATTGTGGACATAATGTTCTTGTAATTACCTAAAGCCAATTTTTACTCAGAAGACCACAGTGGACACAAGGACCAGTATCTGCAGCATTTCTTAGCTTCAAAATTAGTGTGGTGAGGGTGAGTGGAACACATTTTCAGAGACTCCTGCATAAGGGTTTATTCCATCCTATAATTGGTTTTATTCCTTTTTAGTTGGCTACTTGAAGATCTGACTGATTAGAGCAGGGAAGTGATTAAATTTTAAAAGGCAAAAACTGTTCTAAGTCATCTCAGGCCAATTAGGATCTGCTGAGCAGACAGAAGGGGACACTTACTTTTCATTTCCTAAATTGCCCAACTTTTATAGAGCAAACTAGCTGCAGGAGCAGCTTCCTGCGAGAAAGGAGAGCAGATGCCTCACTAATGGCCACGTGGGGAGGGAAAGCTGTTCTGAATATCTTACGGCACCGTGGTGTCTGGCCTGCTGGCTGGGGACAGATTCACGCCTCAGCCCGAGTTCTGAACCTGTCAAACAGCAAGTTGGATTCACAACTTTTCTAAGCGGGAAAAGTTGGCTAGTTAGTAAACCTGACCACTTGTTGAAATGTGTGAACACAAAAGTGGAATTATAAATGAGCTGGCTTCCAACATGGATGGAAGCCCACAAAGTAAACGAGGAGGCGTGCTTAGCACTGTCCTAAATCATGGACAGAGAAACTTGCAGTGAATCATGTGAAAATCCTGGGTTCCAAAGCCTCCTCTGAAATTTGAGAGGAGTTGGAACAATAATATCCTGACTAATATCTCTGTTACTTAGAAACATATGCAAGAGAAGAGAAGAGCTGGGAGAAACCATTCACTGGAATTCCTGTAACATAACCAGGAAGCATCTAAGCAGACAAATAAGAAGAAGCAACCACCCAGGTGCTCTCTACCTGGATGGATTCTCCAGTAACAGGATTCATCACTTCTTTCGCAGAAATTCTCATCCCCAGAGCAAAATTAGCCACTCTTTGAGCATGGCTTCCAACAGGCACTGGCACACCGCCTACCACCATATAAGCATCTCCTATGGTCTCCACCTGTGATGGGAAAGAGGGTATCAGAGGTTTTCCTGGAGGCTCCACACATATCACTAGACATTTCTGTCGTTTTTCACATGTTGGTAGAAGGACCATATCAAAGGTGGTAATTATTTGCTAGGGGTATGAGGAGTGTGAAGAAGGAGGTGGAAGAAAAATGACAGAAAACCACCCAGAGGAAGCCAAAAGGCCTCTCTGCTTCTGGTGGAAACAGTTCCCAGGGGAGAGGAGCTGCTGGAGTAGGTGAACGATGCTGTGTATTCAATATGCATTATCTGGGGTTGGGTTTGATGCTGAATTTAAGGAGCAGGAGAACTCCTCTCTGGGAAAACAGTGTGCCCACCCCCACCTCACCCCTCAAGCATCTTAATATCGGATATTCTGAGGGATTCCTAAGAAACTAAAATTTATAAAATACTTCCAGTTCCCATTGAGCTCTTCCTTCTCACCCTGCTCTCATCCACATCAAACACCAGACCAGTAAAGAGAAAGGCCTGTGACTGAGGACCTGCCTGCTGGGAGCACACACGCCCGCCCTGCAGGACACGGACACTTACTTTGTAGACGTCGTGGATGCTAGTTAACCTGTCAAACTTGGAGTACATGGAATTCAGCATGTTCACGATCTGGATAGGTTCACAGGCAGCACAGATGTTCGTAAACGTCACCACATCGCTAAAGAGGATGGTGCAGGTTTTAAATTCTCCTGCGACAGAAACCGGGTATTAGTAATAGCCAATGGCATAGGATAATAATTTCACGAATTCTAAATTCAAGTGCCCCCTGTGAACCAAATCTGACTATGCCTTGAGGAAAAGGAGCCAGATGCCACTGACCATTCACCATTCACCCAGCTGACTGACGTTTATGGGGTGCCCGCTATGAGCTCGTCATCCTGCTGGGAAAACCATATAACGTGACGCAGACACAGACCCTGCTTTTAAGAGGCTCCCAGTCTAGAGAGGGAGACAGAAGAGAAAACAGATACTCAATAAGATGTGCCAAGTGCTGTGGGATGTCAGAAACGGGCTGGGTTGGGTGGGCAGAGCCTGAACTACAGGAGGCCAGGGTCAGGCTGGTAGAGACGTCACCATGAAGCACAGCGGTGACACTCCCACATCCTCACCATGTCCTTAGCTCATCTGGCTGTTTCAGCTCCTTTGCCATGCTTGCTAATTACATAGAGCAGCCAGATGACCTGTTTAAGTCAGATCCCTGGTTCCTCTGCCTCAAATTTTCCATGACGTCCACACACTCAAATTCAAACACAAAATCCTTACCCTGGCCGAAAAGGGGACCTGCTCTTCCCCACAACCTCTCGGACCTCAGGTCTCCATCCCTCCCTCCAGCTCCCTCCAGCCCGGTGGCCTGCTTGTTGTTTCTCCAGCACAGCCTCCTGCTCAGCCCTTGCACCTGCTGTTTCCTCTGCCCGGCACACTTTCCTCAAATACCCACGGGGCTCTGTCTTACCATTTCGAATGGAACCACCTCAGTGAGAACTTTCCCGAACGCCCCATCGAAAATAGCAGTTCCTAGAGCTGTGTCCTCTTACTCTGAATGCTGCCCTCCACCCCATAAGACTTACACGGCATGATGCTTTATATAGATTGTTTATTAGGGTGTTGCCTATCTCCTCCAATGGAAGATAAGCTTCATCAGATGAGAGGCCTTTTTGAACTCCTCTATAACCCCAGCACCTAGAACAGGGCCTGGGACATAGTGGATGCTCAATAAATATGTGTCGAATAACTACATGGATATCTCTTTGACCAGAGCTGGGTGCCTTCTGTATTATTTGTTCCTATGGTAACACTCTCCCATTCATCTAACTTTCTATTCCCTGTGGTTTCTGGCCTACCATTCTCTCAATATTCTTCATATCCTTTAAAAATATATTTCATTGGTTTCCCCCCCTTTTTACATAATAGGTGTCCCCTAAAGTTCAGTACACACTGTCTTCTATTTTCACCTCATGCCCCCTAGGTAACCTTCTCCACCATTCATAGGTCTGTGATGAACTACCACCCCCCCTGGGATAACTCCCAGCTCTTTGTCCCAGAACTTCCATTGAGCTCTCCCTACAATTCCTGACCGCCTGTTGGTCTTGTTGTAGAGTCTCCCATGGGCATTTCACACTCAACAGCTCTGCACCTGGCTGGGCTCTGCTGCCCTCAAGCCTCTTCTCTCTGTTCTAACGATAAAGTATCGCATCTTCCCGCACTATAACCCTTACACTCATCACTAATCCTATCTCTCACCTTCCCCATCTTATCAGTTATGAAATCCTGCTGATTCCTACTCCTGCTGTCTCAATTCAAGCCTTTCTCAGCACTGAACTGCACCTTTATGGGACGTGCTCTCGGTGCTCTCAGGGTGCCTCCCTCACGTGTGTTCTCTGCACTGTAACCAGAATTGTTCCAGCATTTATAAAGCTAGTCATTTCACTTCCATTGTAAGAAAAATACTTAATTGAATTTCTACATCTAAAGCAATTTTCTGCCCCGTGGTAATCCAGATTCATCACTCTGTCACCTAAGCCTCATCCTATCTGCCAGCCTCATAGGCGCCACTTTGCCAGGTGCCCCATGTTCTAAGGACAATGCCTGCAGTATTTATTTTTACGTGACCTTACCTTTCCTCTTACCATCTCAGTCTCCCAAATGCCTCCTCCTTTTTGCTGATATTCAGCCTCATGGCCCAACTCAAGTGCCACACACTTTATATAAGTCTTCACAACACCACCTATTTATTCTTAACTTCCCTGTTATCTGTCTCCACAGCCCCTTATGTGGTAGAAAGAGCATGAATTTTTGAATTAAAGAAACTTATTGGTTTACTCAGAAGCTAGGGTGAATGTAAATTAGCTCAGCTGTACAGTATAAATAACACCTCCCTCCTAGAAATATTTAGAAAATTGAATGAAATAGCAAACATAAAATGTCTAACAGATTCGGGCACAATTCTTGCTCCTAAATAAATCTTCATGCCCTTCCCTTTGGCCATGCCTGTGCCCTCCCCCACCAATTTATTCTGTGTCTCTCTCTCAAGCCCACAAAACTGCAAACTATTATGTGTCCCCAGGACCTGGAATAGCACCCTGGCACTAAGAAAGCTCACCTTGCATGCTGGAGAAGGAACACATGCCCACTACAAATGGACCGTTCGGAGTGAACACAAGATCCTTCCTTCCAGAAACAGCTTGCTCTCCCAGAAGGGCCCGGAGAGGCACCCGTTGGTTTAAGGCTTAGGTGTCTAATTTCCAGTCATGGTGCAGAACTCTGTGCATGGCCCCTGGGCAAAGGCCAGTCTTAGGATGAAGCTTTAAATTTCCGGGAACATTATATACGCTGGTGTAGCTGATAGGCATTTTTATTTAATCCCCATTTCACTTCTGCATTATTTTTATTATTCTCAAAGTAGACAGGAGATAAACGGAAGGTATGTAACCCAAGATCACGTTGCTCAGAAGCGATGGAGCCAGAATTCAAATCCAGATCTGCCTGGTTTCAGATCCTATGCCCTTAACCACAAAGGCACACTGCCTCACGCTCAGAGGTCCTATGGCAGGGAGGGAGGGCCTTACCTGCAGCCACCTTTTTGCCTTCCTTCAGCTGGTTGGCCACGTGTTCGGGTAGCATGGCATAAAGCAAGGTCTCTGTTTTCTTCTTTTCTATGGCCAGGTGTTTAGAGAGGATCCGCAGCTCCTCCTTCTTCCGCTCCAACTGGGTGGACAGCTCCATCTCAGCCAGTCGCTGCTGGTTCAGCAGGATGAGATCCCTGGTGGTGTCGTGGCGGGCGAGGTCAGAGAGATGCATCTGGCGCTCCTCCAGCTCCTGCAGGCTGCGGAGCTTCGGGGAGCATAGGTATATCATGCACCGCACGGACTCCATCCAGATCATCTGGCCTGGGCAGCACGGAGAGACATGTGACAAGAAAGCCAGTCACCAACAGGGGAGGACCTGGCTCCCAGACCATCACCACTCAGTGAGCCTTTCTAGCCAGGGCGCAGTCTCACTCCTTCCATTTTAGCCAGATTTCGTTAAAGTTTCTATACTTCCTGCCTCCAAGTCTTCATCTCCTTTCTCTGCACGGCCTCGAAACATCTGCTCCTGCAGGAGGCTGCCCACTCTCCTTCCTCAGCCAACGTGCTGCTTGCATGAAGCAGGCCATCCTCCCTGACACTGCTTTCTCCCTGAGATCCCCCTACTTCTTTCAGTTATTCCTTCAGATTTGTTGTTGTTTATTCATTAAATGTTGGTGTTCCCCAGGGTTCTGTATTTTTAAAAAATATAGATTTCATCGGTTTTTGTTTTTTGTTTGTTTGCTTGCTTTTACAGAGAGGAAGGGAGAAGGATAGAGAGTTAGAAACATCGGTGAGAGGGAAACATCGACCAGCTGCCTCCTGCACACCTCCTGCTGGGGATGTGTCCGCAATCAAGGTACATGCCCTTGATGGGAATCAAACCTGAAACCCTTCAGTCTGCAGGCTGACACTATCAACTGAGCCAAACTGGTTAGGGCCAGGGTTCTGTCTTGGTAGTCTTCTCTTTTAGCATTCCACAACTTCATCCTACACCATGCTGACATTGAGTGTGTATTTCCAGAGGAAACCTTGCTTCTCAGAATCAATACACACATTTCTTTAAAAATATATATGCTTATTATTTTAGTATAAAAGTAATATGCATTCACTGCAAAAAAAGGAAAATGTGGAAGAAAAAATTTGCTCATAACTTCACCACATAATTACTGTTAATATTTTGCAGTATATGTCTGCTTATATTTCTTTTATTGTGTTTTTATTTTTACTTTTATTATTATATTATTTTTTATTTTTGTTAATCCTCATCCAAGGATCTCTTTTCCCCATTCATTTTTAGAGAGTAGAGGGGAGGGATAAAGACACAGAGAGAAACATCAATATCAGAGAGATACATCGATTGATTCCCTCCCACATGCACCCTGACCAGGGCCAGGGATCGAGCCTGCAACCCAGGTACATGCCCTTGACCCTTCAGTCCAAGGGCCAAAGCTGTAACCACTGAGCAAAACAGGCTAGGACCATTATTCTTTAAATTTTTATTCTTGTTGTTGACAGTACTATAGATACCCCTTGTTTTTTCTCCCATTGACCCTCTCTACTTCTCACCTGTCCACGCCCCTCCAACCTCCCACCCAGGCCTTCACCACGCTAGTATCTGTGTCCATGGGTTATGCATATATGCATGTAAGTTCTTTGGTCAATCTATTCCCACCTCCCCCACTTTCCTCTGAGATTCATCAATCTGGTCCATGCTTCTATGTCTCTGCATTTATTCTGTTTGTCAGTTTATATTGTTCATTAGATTCCACATATGAGTGAGATTGTGTGATACTTCTCTTTCTCTTATTTTGTTTAGCATAATACCCTCCATGCTGTCTCTAAGGGTAAGAACTTCTTCTTCTTTTTTTTTTTTTTTTATATAGTTGCATACTTCTCTATTTAGTATATGTTTTTTAGCCCCCCGCCCCCTAAAATGAGAGTTATTTGGCATATTCTTTTTGTAATCTGCATTTTTCATTTAAAATATATAATAAATATTTTTCCATATTATTAAATGTAGATATGCATCATTTTTGCTGGCTAGACTTATATTGTATTTAAGCAATAAGCTAGAATTGATTATATTCTATCTTGTTTTCTAATCTAAACAACATTCAATGAGCAAGCTTAAAGTAACTCATTGTGTATAATTATGGCTATTATGTTAAAGGATATATTTTTATACATTAAATTCCTGAAACAAAGAATATGTTCATTTTAAGGCTTTGATACATACTGCTAAATTGCCCTTTAAAGAGATTGTGACAATTTATATTCCCATTAACAGTGATTTTTAAAATACCTATTAAGTATTTATATACATAGATATCACTGAACTCACCTTTTATCCCCTCTGCCAATCTTCTCTTTCTTTATTAATTCTTTCATAACATATGCACTTAGTCCCTGCTATGAGCCAGGTGTGTGGTCTTAGACATTGAGGATATAGCAGTGACTCAAACTGATGAAAGTTTCTGCTCTCAAGGAGCTTACATCATATCTTTTCTCACTTAATCACCTTCATCACCCAGTTACCCAAGCAAGGAAGTTAGTAATTAGCCTAAGTACACGTTTTCAACTCCTACATCCAGTCCCCAGTTTCTGCCTTAATTATGTGGTGCCTCTGATCCCTGATCAGCACCCGTGCCCCTGCCTGAGTGCACTCAGCGCCTCAAAGCTTCCCACCTGCTCCCCAGTGGCAGCCGCCACCTGGCCTCCAGGGCTCCGTTTCTCTCCTCTCCAGCCCACCCTTCACACGCCTCTAGAGTGATCTTCCTCAACCTCAAATCCGGACACTACAGACACTTAGAACGTTCCTAACTGCACAACAGAGCTCAGGTCCTCATCTTGCAGCCTCTTCTCCATCACTGTACCCTACTACTCACTTGGGATTCCCAGAGCAGATCATTTTCCTCCCAGACATCTGGGCTGTTTATACCTGGAACACCTAATTACAAGTCTAATAAAAAGACAGCTGAAAATGTGTCCCCTCAAACACCATACATAAAAATTAACTCCAAATAGATCAAAGACGTAAATGTAAGAGGTAAAACTATAAAACATAGGAGAAAGCACAGAAGAAGACCTAATGCCATTGGATTTGGCAATGATTTCTTCTATGTGACACCAAAAGCACAGTCAATAAAAGAAAAAACTAGATAAATTGGATTTCATAAAAATGTAAGACTTCTGAGCATCAAAAAACTCAATCAACAGAGTGAAATGCCCCCACCCCAAGGAAAAGAAGAGAATATTTGCAAATCATATTTCTGATAAGGGGTTAATATCCAAAACATTTAGTGAACTCCTACAACTCAACAGAAAAACAAAGTAATTAAAAAATGAGCAAAGGTTTTGAATAGATATTTCTCTAAAAAATATATACAAATGGCCAATATGCACATTAAAAATGCTCAATCAGCCTGGGTGGTGTGGCTCAGTGGTTGAGCATTGGCCTATGAACCAGGAGATCGCAGTTCAATTCCTGGTCAAGGCACATGCCTAGGTTGTGGACTCAATCCCCAGAATGGGGTGTGCAGGAGGCAGCTGATCAATGATTCTCTCTCATTATTGATGTTTCTATCTCACTCTTCTTCTCCCTTCCTCTGTGAAATCAATTAAAAAATATTTTAAAATATGCTCAATCATTAGGGGAATGAAAATCAAAACCATAATAAGACACCAGTTAAAATCCATTAGAATAGCAATTATAAAAAACAAACGAACAAAAAACAAAAAAGCAGGAGATAACAAGCAGTCATGAGGATGCGGAGTAATTGGGATTCTTGTGCACTCCTTATGACAATTTAAAAAGTACAGCAGCTTTGGAAGATAATGTGGCAATTCCTCAATAAATTAGAAACTGAATTATCTTAACACCTAGCAATTCCACTTTTGTCTTAAAGTCTATTTTGTCCCATGTAAGCATTGCTACTTCGGCTTTCTTTTTGTTTCTATTTGCATGGAATATCTTTTTCTATTTGTTCACGCTCAGTCTGCCTGTGTCTTTTGATTTGAAGTGAGTCTCTTGTAGGCAATACATGATGGGTCATGTTTCTTAATCCATTCAGCCACCTTAACTATGCCATTTTATTGGAGCATTTAATCCCTTTACATTTAAAGTAATTATTGATAAGCATGTACTTTTTGTTAATTGTCTTGGTTGTTTTTATATTTCTCCTCTGTTCCTCCATCCTCCCCACCCCCGCCTTGATCTCTTCCTTTATGTTCTGTTTATTTGTTTTCAATAGAGTCTTTTTGTTCATATCTTTTTTTATTCTTGTATATCTTTTTTAAGTTGTTGGTTTGTGGCTTCCAATGAGGTTTATCTGTACCATTCTTTACCTATAGCAATTTATTTTAAGTTGATACATTTTTACCTCCCCCCCCCATATTTTATGTCATTGTTGCTATATTTTATAACTTTTTTGTTTTTTGCATCTCTATTTACTATAGTTTGAATTGAATTTGATACTTTCTTTCATCTTTGTAGTAGCTTTTTAAATGTCTGATTTGCTATATTTATGTTATGTTAAATTACCACAAAGAAACTAAAATGAAAGCAAAATGTGTGCCCTATTAACTATAGGTCAAATGATCAGGTTATTATACAAAATATAGATGTTATGTTAATACCAATGGTACCATGTGCACTCTAAATATTTTGGTAACAGAGGCCACAATTTTATTCTATATAAAATAAAATATATTTTAATATTTTACAAAACATGCCATATAATGCACATGGTACTACTGGTACTAATTTAATGTCTATCTTTTGCATCATAGAATGATATATAATTAGAGTCTATTTGTGTCTAAACCAGAATTACTTGAGGAATTAAAATATATTGCTTATAAATCAAGCCAAATAGAAATGTAAGGAAAATAACTGTTTTGAATGCAACCCCTGCCCCTCTTTTTATCCAGCTTTTTTGAGGAGACTGGAAGGCTCTGCCTCTTTCATTTCTAACCAGTCTCCCAAGCAGCAGAGAGCAAGGGCGAAGGGCTGAGCTACTACCTCGGAGTTTGAGCGTGGGTTGACGTTTCCATGCTTCAGGCATCATTTCTCTCCGTGCCTTCAGGACAAACTGACTGTTGATAAATTTGCAGATGCTGGGAATGCTGAAGGTAACTTGAGGATGAACGATGGAGAAGTATTCATCTAATCGAATCTTCTGGGTTTGAAGTCCTGGGACATACTTCTGAATATTCACTCCCATTTGCTTGACCCTCAGCTATGCACAGAGGACAGATGTCAGACTAAGGAACAGAAAGCAACCTGCACCATGGACGTTCCCTTGGAAATATCTTTCTGATCAGTGATGTGTGACTCACTGGTGGGGGGAGAGGTGTCAATAATGAGACAGACACCAGGGGAGTAACAAATGTTATTTTAAAACTCAAATCCGCAGCTAATCTCTGAAAGAGAAAAACAATATTTTTGAAGTACTCAAAAGCATATCTCTGACTAACAAGAAACAGAAGTTAAAACTCTCAGTTGGGCTAATAGTGCTTTCCTAGCTCTGTGAGACTTCCCTCTCTCTTCCTATTTAGAATTAATTAATAAAGAAACTAGAAAATTATATCGCATTGGACCTGATATGTAAGCTGGGTCCAGGGAACACACAGAAGGAAGGAGTGAAGTGAGAACCCTTTACATGAAGTGCCCACTGCTATACCAGCTGTCCAAGCACCCTTAGCTTTACAACCACGGGGACTTTGGGAGGCTACAGACATCAACCTCACTTTATGAATTAGCATAATCAAATTTTCTGTTACTCTATTCCCAAAACTTAAAAATAAATGGATTTTTAAAGTAAATCAGAATTTAAAATATTAATAGTAGCAATAATGATATCCTTGGGACATTAGGGAAAACTGAGGTATATTGTGTTATAATTTCCTAGTTAGTTCTTATGGGGTGTTTGATTTCCTCAATTAGATAAATTTTTTGCAAGCTCAGATGATCCTCAAATGAGTAAATGCCATAGACTCTGTAACCAGAAATTCACTCATAAGGGATGATTTACCATATTTAAGCATTCAAATAAATAACGGAGAAAGTCACAATGGCTGATAGCATTTTAACTAATCCTTTGAGCCAAATTTACTTTGCCCAATTGGCCTTTTAATGAGTTCATAATCAATTTAGTTGACATATATTTTATCCGAGGAAATTGAAAGTGGACCAACATTACTTGTTAGTGGTCATTCTCACAACACCCACAGAGCAGTGGCATAAGTTAGCACTGGCCTCTTCCCACCTTCAAGGTGCAGAAAGTAAAGCTCAGTGGGATGGCACACCCCTGGTGGCGGAAGGTTGATGAGTGGTCACATTTAGAACTCCTCTGCCATTGCTAAGGACAGTGTCCCCTTATTTAATGGGATTGTGAGTTTCAGTGTCACTTCCCTTTTCCCTGGTGGCAAACCTCCTTATGCACGCACTAGCTCAGACCTCTCGGCACTGCTTCTTCCCAGATTTACTGAGAAGATGCTGCCTTCTGGTCTCTGGAGGCTGCTGCAATGAAAAGGATGTCCACGGTCCTCTGAAGCCAAATCCTGGTCTCCCAAGCCCTGGGCACTCTTCAGGAACCTGAAAGTCACTCCCAGCTGTAATAACTCTACAACATGCTCAGGTGCCCAGAATGCCCCCAATCCACGCCACAGAGAGAAAGGGCCCCTTACTGATTCATCAAACACGACGTGGAAAGGAAAAGCACTGCAGAACGTCTTAACTTCCATCCAGAGCTGCTCGGGATAAATCGGCTCAAAAGTGTTCCGGAGATGCCCTGGATGCAAAAAGAGAAAGTCCTGTTCACAGACTACTGGCGCCCCCAGCCTGGCACAGCGCGGGCTCAGGGCAGCGCCCTACATGTTTCCCAGGCAAGTGCCGTCCCCACGCTCCTGCGCGGCTCCCTCCGCATCTCCAGATGGCCGTGGCAATTCCTCTTCCAAATTAAAACCAACGGAAAACTTGCTACCAGGTTGAGAAGTGCCCCTGCCCCCGCCAAATTTCTGCCTGCCGTTGAAGAGTTTCTAGGCCAATTACGCCTCGCCATGAAAACAGAGTCTGCATTGAAACAGTGACAGCCAGACAATGAGCTCACAGAGCAGAGCGTGTGTGCCTGGGCCAGCGTCAGGGACATTTGCCATGGAGCTTTTGAGACTGACAGTTTTGGGTGGCACATTAAAATTTAACCAACAGCCCTATTTGGCAGAGGGTAGAGATTCTAAATGGAGCCTTTTTGATATGAAAATGTCCTAGACAAAGGATGTCAATTGTGTGTGTGAGTAGCGTGCCATGGCTTGAGGGACTTAAAATGCAGCCCTTTGAGCCCCGCAGACCTTCTCCCAGATGCACGTCATCATGGTCCAGGGGCCGTGGTGAGGCAGCGCCCGCTCCCGCTCCCTTCTCCTGGCGGGTCAGAGCCCTCAGTCTGACTCAGGCATTAGGTGCCGATGCTGAGACCAGCCAGCAGAGAGACTACGGCCTTCACTTTTCAGATGGAAGAAGCAGGACCTTGTTCAAGGTTACACAGCTCCCCAGAGGCAGAGCCAGAAATCTGCTCTACTGCCTCTCGACCCAGTGTCCTTTGCATTACTGGACGCCATGCTTATTCATCACAGACTTCGAGGCCAGAAATGCGTGCCAGTGCAGAAGGCCCGAGGAGCCATGGACGATTCATTGTTCTTGACACTATGTCAGTACTCTTCTTCCTTCTCTTCAGCACAGTCACCCAGTAGGACCGATCCCAACTCTCTCTCCAGTGGCTTTCCCTGGTGACAGGGGAGACTGTATCTCCATGTCACCCAGCACAAATCAAAGGGAGGCAAGGTAGAGTCTGACGTTTTAAATTTAAAAACCATACCAGCCAAATCCAATTTCTGCAGAATCAGTGACACGGCAATCATTGAGGACTTTGCCCTTTTCTGTGCAATCACCCTTGGGAGTCAAGGTTGGGAGAGTAGCCCACTCACCTTTTCCAAACATGACTATACTTCTCACAACTTCCCAACGAGATTTCCTCACAGGGCAAACAGAGATGCTCAAATATTTCTCCTTCATCCGTAGGAAAGCTGCCTCGAGGGCCTGCAGATGACAGGGAGAGAAGCATGTGCATCTGGTCACATGACTGGTCATGGAACTGGAGATGCACAAGCCCTATGTGCTATGATTGAGGTCACGGCAACAGCAAGAGCTGCAAGGTCAGTCCTACCAAGACTTTGTAAGCCCCAACATTTTTATATAATTAATCCTCAAGCTGGTTCTCTCTCAAAGGCAGCAAGAACTTTCTATAAGAGTGGGCAGGCAGGAAAATCTCACACGGTCATCTTCTCTTCCCATGGTTGTAGACTCTGCAGTGAACAGATTTGAGGTGGGCTTGGATTGCTGTACGATATAAACACTGTGTGCTCCAGGAACCACAGGCTTGTCTGGATATTTGTACAAGCCATGTGGATGGAGAGCTGTGCATCTAATATATGCAGTGCCTAAACAGAAGTCACAACTGAGGCAGCCAACCACTGGATCATGAGCTCACTTCAGACCCCTAACTGGTCCCAGGGCACCAAGGACTTGAAAGGTCAATTTACTTTAGGATAGATTGTAAAATAAGCCACAGGGTCAAATTTCAAAACCTTTATATTGATATTTTTATAGGTGAAAATTTTCCAAGCTAAGGTACACCCCAGAAAACTTCCAAACATATCTTTAGGTTACCTTAAACAAGTGGTTGTCAACTAGGAGTGATTTTGTTCCATACACCTACCTGGGACATTTGGAAATGCTTAGAGATATTTTTAATTGCCACAATTGGGGTGGGGGGACAGGGTGCTGCTAGTATCTAATTGGTTGAGACCAGAGGTGATGCTAAACATCCTATAATACACAGGAGAGCCCATCACAACAAAGAATTATTTAGTCCAGAATGCCAATAGCTAAGAATGAGAATCCCTGCTTAATCCACTAGTAGAAGGTCCAGTTGACACTCCCACCAGGAGGAACTATGCTTTCTGAGGACACAGCAAACCCAGTACCTGTTGGTCTCTCTGGATGTCCTGACAATCTTGTAACCTATTTGGCTTTGCCCTTCTCATCTGTCTGTGAGGCTTCTGCACAATCAGAAACACAACGTGCTCCTTCTTCCCTGTCCTCTCTGCTTCCTCATTCATGTCCAGGATATCCATGGACACATCAATGTTGAAGAAGTCTTTGGCCACAGCCTCAATGATACCTGTAGCCAGCAGAAGAACACCTATTAGTGAGGGATGGCAGAAGGCAGTTGTGTCAGCAAAATAATAATAATAATAATAATAATAATAATAATAATAAAATAATCAAGTTATACAACTTCTGATGAATATTTCAGAGTTCACCAAGTCCATGCCCTGCCTCAAGACAAGCAGCATATGAGATATTAATAAAATTAAAAAATAAAATAACTTTACAGAGAGTTAAGCTATACATGGCTAAAGCTATACATGGCTATACAAGTATACCCCTGCCACTCTAATTTCTAGTTAAGCATCTTTTTTTGTCTTGGTTTATTTTAGGAAAGTATTTAACTTATTAAATGAACTCTGGAAATAATGTAATCAAGATTCATTGTAAAAGTATTAAGGATCGTGTTTTTAAAGTGTTCCTCTGGGAATCTAACCCAGGGTTATATAAAACAAGTAAAAGCATGCCTGAAGATGTTCATCAGAGTACTGCTTACAATAACAACAATGGTATCAACTAAGATATCGACAATAGGGGACTGGCTAATTACAATGTTGAATATCATTCAGCCACTGAAGATGGTGTTTTTGCAGACCATATGAACTATGAACATGGGAAAAGGATGATTTTTCTATAATGCTGAACACAAAGAAGTTGATACAAAATAATATATGCAGAATTATCACAACTATGTAAAAACCACCATAATTTTCAGTGTTGAAATAAAAGTGGAAATTATTCCTTTCTTTGGCACTTTGAAAGCTTATTTTAAAGACTCAGAACTTTGGGAGTAATGGTGAAGGTGGTAGAGTCGGACACTCGAAGGGATGAAGTTTAACCTCCCGCCCACTGCTGGCTCCGAGCCCTCTGGAGCATTTGTGGGGAAAGCCACGGAGACCTCCTGGCTGGGGGCTGGGTAAGCTGTCCCCATACCTGGCACAATGTGGCACAGACCTCTCCTGTCAGAGTAGTAGTGCAGAAGCATTTTCTGGTCTGCTCCTTTCTCCAAGCGAAACGATGGTGCATTCATCTCCTAATTAAAAACACAGCATGTTTTTTCCCAGTGGATGCAAGTTGTTTAAATTATGCTTCTTCAGGCTTTGCGAGACAAAAGTACTTATCCATTCCAGCACACAGAACTATATTCCACCCCCACCCCCACTCATACAAACAGAAAATTTACCATGGCCCCTATAGTCAGGAATTATATTATAGTTAACCCCCTAACCAACTCTATATGCTAGTATGACCTTCATTTTAAAGAGGAGAAAACTGAGGCTCAGGGCAACTAAAGTTAAATTAATAGTGGGACAAGAGTTTGACCCTCACAAAGCCTTTCCACCTGTCATCCTGCTTTTCCCCTCACTCCGAGGGTTGCCATGCTTGGTTTACTACCATGTTACCGTGGATATATATCTTCACTTTCAGAAAGATCAGGGGCTCAGAGGAATTTGCAAGTGGAGAAGAGTTTATTTCTTGTTCTGGAAGGATAATGTCCTGTGTACTGAAGATTTTCACATTTGTAAAATCAAGGATACATCAGCAGAGATCATTTTTCTCCAGGAATAAGCATTGCCACCCAAGAATGCACCATGTCATGCTAGACCAATGTCAGGAAATGAGGATGAGGACTCTGTCAGGGGAGAGAGGTCCCTGCTTGATCAGCGGCAGCTCAGCACCCTGGCTCACAGCTTTTGGTCTGAGTGAAGAAACAGTGAGGTGCTTTCTGTCTGAGATCTTTGCTCTCTCCCATGGTGGAGTGGATGTGGGGGAGGTGTGTGTGTGTGTGTGTGTGTGTGTGTTGGGAGAGTTGCCAATTAAAATGAGAAGTTTTCCCCCAAAATAATTATTTTATCTTTCCAAAAGTATATACATGGCAGTAGTATGTGCTTATATGTATGTATATACATACATACATATATATATATATATATATATACATACATATATATATTTGTATATTGACAGAATATAAAAAAGATTTGAAGCATCACATATAAAATTATGTGATAAAACAGGAAATTAAAAGTTATTTTAAAATTATATCTAAACCCTGCACAGTGGGAAAAATAAAGGAGTATAGAAGGACTAAATTAAAATAGACTAACTCCTGTAACTATTTCCCCCTCACGACCGTTCGATCGCTGGGCTTTTATTATATAGGATATTTATTTATTTCAGAGAGGAAGGGAGAGAGAAAGACAAAAATGTCTATGATGAGACAGAATCATTGATCAGCTGCCTCCTGCATGCACCCCACTGGGGATTGAGGCTGCAACCAACCATATACCCTGACCAGGAATTGAACCATGACCTCCTGGTTCATAGGTCAATGTTTAACCACTAAACCACACTGCCTGGGCACTGTCTCCATTCTTGAGTTGTTCACATTGTAACAATAGGACAGACCCAGTTACTCATCCTAGTATGTAGAAGTCAATTATGGTTTTTAAGCCTCTTATTCCCTCTCTGGGAACTGGAGGAAATAATATTTTTCCCTTTTGACATCTGTAAGGGTGCACTATGAGTATGAAACATTTTAGCATACATTATCTCATTCCATCCTCACAGCAGACCTTTAAGGTGGTGATAAGCACTAAAATACAAAAATGGTAAACTATAAAGGACCCTAAAGTAAATATAAACTAATATAAAATAATGAACTATTATTATGATATGTATTAATGTCGCTTCATGTTTTCACTAAAGCGTTTTATTTTCTAACACAGAAAAGGGAGTCTAAGTGTTTGAATTTTGATGATCTCTACAAACAAGAAAACCAAGGCTTTAATTCCAGAAGGACACTCCCCAATAGGGAAATTGGTTTGCTAAAACCTCAGGCAAACCATGGGTTAACCGGAATTGGATGGTGTCCGATTCTGGCTCTTGGCCCTGTCAAGTCTTCCCCTCTGATACATGAATAAATGAATCTGGCTACAGAAGCTTTTTATCAGCTCCATCAAGGCCAGGAAACCTGAGGAGAGATTTTGCAAATCTACTGAAGTCTGGCTGTTTCTCAGCCTTAGTTCCCGTTGTGATCAGTTTTCTAGACTTAATTCCAAACCCACACCAACCCCATTGAACAGGCCATCCTCCACCACAAAGTTGGCCTCTCTAGCTTGCCCTTCTTTTAGGGCTGACTGATTTATAAAAGTAGCCAACAGGCATACATTTTCCATTCCTTTCCTAAGAACACTCCTCAGTCCCCAGACACCAGGTACCAAGGATTCTGCAGCCCCTTGCAACTGCCTGGTCTGGGGTGAGGCAGGGAGATGGCCCCGAATGACCCAGAATGCCTATAGGCACGTCTTCTCAGGACCACCGAGACCAGTGGCAGAGCACCTTACCTGGTAAGAGAGTGCAAGGTAGCTGTGGAGGGCATCTAGGTTTTCAATAAACTCCGTGAGATCTCCTCCCAGTGTCCGTAACATCCGGTCATAGCCAGACTTCTTACAGAATTTAAAGAAGTGTTCTCCAAAGAGTTTCAGAACGGCTTCCATGGAGACACCTGAAGAATGCATAGGAGACCCCAAAATAAAAGCACCTGCAAGTGTTTGTTCTCATTATTTCCAAAGAGTTATACTCCTGGCTCTGTGATAGGTTGCTGAACTTCTCTCTAAGGCTTTACTTTCCTCCTCAGTAAAATGCCAACGATAACACGAAGTCTGGAGGAGCTCAGTGCATCCTGGCACCTGGTATGTGCTCATTTCACAGGAGTCCCTGCTAACTCTCCTTGGATCTCTGCCACGCCCCCATGGCAGAAACTTCTCCGCAGGCCAGAGGGGCTGCGAGCTGCATAGCCTTGTGATGGCTGAATCCAGGTGAGGTTCATGCTGGCTGGGCAGGGTGTGGCCTCTGCAATTTCTCTACCACCTCCAGACATCATTAAACACAATGGCCTTTCACCAGGATAAAAAGCTACATATAAGTACAACCAATGGACACAAAACTCTGGAGAGGGAGGGTATGTATGGGGGGGGGGGGGCAATGTTAAAATATGTACACAGGTAATAATTTAATTTAAAAAAAAAAAGCTACTTTGGAGGCCCTAACTGGTTTGGCTCAGTGGATAGAGCGTCGGCCTGTAGACTGAAAGGTCCCAGCTTCAATTCCAGTCAAGGTCATGTACCTTGGTTGCGGGCACATCCTCAGTAGGAGGTGTGCAGGGGACCGCTGATCAATGTTTCTCTCTCATTGATGTTTCTAACTCTATCCTTCTCCCTTCCTCTCTGTAAAAAAAAATCAATAAAGTATGTATATATTTTTAAAAGCTACTTCTGAGAAATAATTACTCCAACTAAAAATACCAACACACTTATAGTATCCTGATTTACCCAAAAGATAATACCAAATGCATGTAATGACTTCCCTTTTCTCTCTCTTCCTGTCCACACCTGGTCTCCCTTCAAGGTGCAGAATGGACACCACATACTCATTAAAGATTTCTCTCAATATCCCAGGTCACACCGAATTCTCTCCTCCTGAGTGCTGCGTTTTTCTTTCTTTCCCATCTGGATGACAATTCGGAAGGGCAGTTACCTCTTTCTAAGCCTTTCTGGCTGACACACCGTCGGTGCTTGATAAACTCCTGGGGATGGGTTTGGAGCGTTCTTGGGGCTGCTGCCCCTGCCTGCACGTTTGGAATACACGATCTGCCATCGTGTGCTTTGTGGAGAGGCAGTCAGTGTTTTTTAAGAACATTTTTAAATTTCTAAAAGACATATTAATCCCTGTTATTTTACTAAATGTTTGCCAAAACCTTGTGAGAAAGAAACCTCTATTATCAGGTCCCCTGCTTTACAGCTGAGGCTGTTGATGATGAGAGTCGTCTTTGTGAAGTGACCCAAATCAACAGAGTTGCAGGGACTCTAACCCTAAATTTGTTCTTTTTGTACCATATCCCACAGCCTCTGAACAGCAGTCAGAGGAATAAGGGGTCTCCCCTAAGGTGGGCGTTGCTAGTGAGTTTTCACCATTGGCACAGGAGACAGGCATCCATCCGTGCTGGTGGCCTGCGCACCTGAGGGAGAACATGCTCCCCTTTACAGTGATGAGTACTGGGCACTGGGGAAGGTCTGAGAAGCTCAGGTTGACGGGAGACCTGCCATTCACCCTGACCAGCTCCCTGGCTGAACCCTAGAAGGTCCTGGGATGCGGTGACCAGGTCTGGAATTCCCAGCCAGGGGCTTCCGGGCCTCTTGAACTATCCACAACCAATTCCTACAGAGATGGCTGGGGTCAGGGGAGGTCTTTCCAGCCTCTACTTCCTCCCAAAGATTCTGAGCACAGAATCCCTGTAGTTCATTGTCCACAGCCAGATGAATGGGCAAACAGTCATTCTGTGTCTGAACAGGTTCAACCCCACGAAGTTGGTCTGGTCTTGTCAGAAGAAGTTATACCTATATCCCAACAATGTATTAGCCAAGTCTTCTGGATCTAGATAAAGGCCAGGCCAGTAGGTGGGAGGTGGTAATGGCCTGTGTTAATAAGGAAATGGAAATTAATTCCATTCAAGTCTTTTCCAATGCTTATGAGTTCTTGAAAGGAGAATTCCTGAAAAGTGAATGGGCAGATGTGGAACTGTTTCTTCTTGTTTCCTCCTTCCCTGCTAAGTCTAACGTGTCCAAGCTGAGGAAAAACAGCTGCGCTGCGTGTCCTGGAGGCTCTGAGCAGGTGCATGCTGTCACCTACAGGAAAGCACAGCCTCCAGAGGCCCTTCTCCCAGGGACTCCCTCCGAGCACGGGCCGTCTGCAAGCCCAGCGAGGTGGTAGGAAGTGCCAGCGGCGGCCAGTGTAGAGAGAGCCTGTTTGACCTTTCTTTTAAGTCTGAACACCTACACAAAGCCACGAGGCTGCTTGTTTCAGACCCTGGTTATTTTGCTTCGGGGTGCCTAGCTCCATTAATGGGAAAGGACATGTGGCAGACAGTGACTGTCTCTGAACGAAGACCTTGCGTTTGGGGGTGGTGTTTCCCATCGGCACTGACCTGGGGCTTCTGGGATTCTTGGGCAGAATGCTTGTCTAGCAGAGGACAGAAGTCACTTTTTACACCACACCTGTATGTGTTTATACAGTTTTACGTCACTGAACTTAGGATTCCATGAGTTCTAGGTAAGGTGACCAGATGTCCCGCTTTTGGCGGGACAGCCCTGATTTTTGACAATTTGTCCCGCGTCCCGCGGCGCTTTAAAAAAGTTCCGATTTTTCAAAGCGATGAATAGTAAAAGCAGGACTTTTTTAAAATGCTGCAGGACGTGGGACAAATTGTTAAAAATTGTTGAGAATCGGGACTGTCAAAAGCGGGCGTCAGGGATATGCAGGAAATGGCAATAAAATGCAAAAGAGAACGGAACACAAGTCATAGGTGTCTTGTATATATTTGACAGTGCAAAGGAGGATCTATTGCATGCTTAGTGTTCTATCTTTTGTGTAATAAATGAGGGGCAATAAGAAATATGCATCTATCTGCTTATTTGCACAGAATGAAACACCAGAAGGATAAACCAGGGACTACTGAGATTGGCTAGCTACAAGGCATTGATGGGGATGAGAGGGAAAGGCTAGAAAAAGTGTGGACTGTGTGGGGGACTGACATTATTCTGAGCACAGCGGTTGAACCGTTCCGGTTAGTATATTGTGTTAATGACTCATATGCTTAGAGAAAATAAGTAAGATCAATAGGAATAAGGAAAACCCTAAGATGGAATAAGAACAGAAACAGACTAACAGAACAATATTTCCACAGAACAGTTTTGAATAACCTAATTATGCAGGAAAGAAATCAATGCTCTAACATTTGAACACAGTATTTTGACTGCTTTGTCCTTATGCTAAAGACAAAAGAACTTTAAATATTTAACTGCAGTTAGCAGACTTTCTTTTCATGTGGTGTGGGTTAGCAATTTTGAAATAACTTTCTGATAATCAAGTATTAGATAATGGGAACCAGGTTTTTCATTGTGTGAGAATAAAATTAATTATGAAAAAGAGAAAACCAGAATGACACTTGGTGTGGTGTAGATTAGGAAATCTCCCTTGTAAGACCAAGAGACTGATCTAGTTTTAGACAGATAAATGGATGGATAGATGATAGATAGGTAGATGATAGATAGATGATAGATAGATAGATAGATAGATAATTGATAAAGAAGGAAGGTAGGAGTCTGTGTGTGTGTGTGTGTGTGTGTGTGTGTGTGTCTGTGTGTGTGTTTTCAAGGTTTCTTGGGGAAATGTCAAATTTCAGGATTGGGGCAGGGAAAGATAACATCTTGTCATTCCAGAAAGTTTTTTAAAAAAATGACCAGATAATAATGAGAAGATGTTTAAAAAGCCCAAGAACCAGCTTAGAGGGGCTCCCACTAGCTAAATATTGGAAAACTTGAATATCTAAATCAATACTGTAAAGTAAAGGATTTCAACCTATTTAAAAAATAAGAATGAAGAGTTCACATCGATGCAAATAAATAAACAAAGAAGACTGGAAATACTTCCTTATAGTAGAAATTCAACTAATAAATGTAAAAGCAATGATATACTTAGAAAATCCCCATTTGAACACCATCAGACATATTGATTCAGACAAAAATCACCAATGAATAATAAAACCAGGGAAGGAGGAGCTTGAGAAGCAACAAGATATTTACATAGTCTGAAAGAATCTTTTCACAAGATACTAATTACAAAGGGGAAAAGAGTAACTTTACAGTGGAGAACCCTGGCAGTTTCCATGCTAACCAAACTATCACATTAAGTGCCAATAATGGGGCAAAATAACATAAAATGCCTCTGGTATGTGAAATGAAAAGGACAAAACATCATATCTGTGGTTTTTCTGTCAAGAAAGCATAACCTAAGTTGAATCAGAAGGAAATGTCAAGTAATCCTGAACTGAGGGGCATTCTACAAAATATTGACTAGAACTTTCCAAAATATCAATATTATAAGACACAAAGAAAGACTCCGAGGCTGTCCCAGACTGCAGAAGGCTGAAGGAATGTGACAACTGACATGCTCCAGGTTTTCTTTTGCTCTAATAACATCACTGGACAATGAGAAAATCTCAGTAAAGTCTGTGATGACATAATGGCACTATATCAATGTTTATTTACCAAGTTGGATGGTTGTACTGTAGTTATGCAAGAGAATTTTTAGGCATGAAGAGACATCATACTGCCAATTCAGAAAAAAATATATATATTATAGGTGTAGATAGAGAGAGAAGGATAGAGCCAATATGGTGAAATGCGAACATTTGGGGAATATAGATGAAGACTATATGGGAATTCTTAGGATTATTCTTGCAAACCTTCTGTGAGTTTTAAATTCTGTCAAAGTGAAACGTTTTTGCTGATTGTCCAAAAGAGGCCTTAGGAAATCGAATACAGTAAGACCATGAGACCACATTTATGTACAGCCAGCTGAGACAGAGCTGGCTGAGGGCCTCTGGAATACCATGAATTCTGTTAGATATAATCAGGGCATTATGATTATGTTTTAAAATGTCTTTATCTAACTAGAAACTCATGCTGAAATATTTATGAGTAAAATTAAGGGAAACTTGAGCTCATTCCAGAAAAAAAACAAAACCAGAAAATAATGTGGGGGGGGGGGCAGAGAAATAAAACAAGATGGAAAAATATTAATTTTGGGGTGAAGGATACGTGGGCTTCAATACACAATTCTCTCTACTTTTGTATACGTGTGAAACATTCTATTAAAAAGTGTTTGTGTGTGTATTCACACACAAAAGCTTCTTTGTTGGCAAGAAAATAATTGTCACAAGTAAATGCATTTGGCTTCCAGGAAAAGTAAGGAAACTTCTAAAAAGCTTTTCAATTACAATGATGTATAAACTTGAACTTTCTGACTTAGCAGGCTTGGCTCTTCTGTATCATCAGGAAGTGTTTACTCTTGTTGGGTGACAGCTCAAGGGACTGGAAACAGCAGGGTGGGCTGTCCAGGGAGGAGGAGAAGGTACTGCTACCCCAGAATGAGGGTGAGCAGGCAGCGGACTGCCCCTGAGCCGCAGCTGCCCACACATGGCCTCCTGGGCATAGGGTCCTGTTACCTGCTCGGACTGGACTTCCTAAGACCTCTGCCCACCTCCCATCACCCAGATCCAACAACAGCATCCCTCAGGGTGCCCCAGCTCAAGCATCCAGAAAAGCACGTGCTCTTCCACAAGACAGGAAAGTGTATGCTGTGCACTTTGGAAAGTTTTCCATTGGAAGTGAGTAATTTTTTTTTTTTTTTAAAGTTTTAGTATCTGAGGGAATAAGCTTCAGTATCTGAAGAAAGCCATTCATCTGGCATACTCTCCTCCTCAAATGGGGTCACGGAAGCCAGGCCTGAGGTAATAATGGGGAGATCTCTGTGAGTAGGAGAAAGAGGAGTTTAAGGAAAGGAGAAGAGCAACCATGTTGATGCCAGAGGCTGCAAGGAGGAAACAGGCTCCGCATTGGGAGCGGTGGGTGGCAGGTGTGGCAGTAAGCCTGTCAGGCCCAGAGGAAAGCCCTGGGGAATGAGCAAGGCGGCTCAGGCGGGAGGAGTCCCACCGACGCCTGGGAGCTAAGCTCTCTGCTTCCCAGCAGACTTGGGAACAGAGGAGTCAGCCTACCAAGGACCAGAGCACAGGGACAGGAGTCCATGGGCGGGTGGGGAGGGGACAGGGTGAGGGACTACACAGCACCCACTCTGTGTTAGGCAGTTTGCTCACATTATTGGCTTCAGATACCGCCCTCTGAGGTAGGTGCTGTGGGTGTCACTGCTGTTTGACCAATGGGGAATTGCCCATGTGACATTACTAGGAGACCTTACAGCCAGGGGGCTCATGCAGGTCTGTCTGACTCCAGAGCCATTTCTAGAGACCTCTTCCTCCCTCCCCTCCCCCCAACCCCTTTCCCACAGTAATTTTTCAGTTGGTCCTGTGGCCTGGGTTACTTGTTCTACCTCAGAGGGTCTAGGAAAGGTCAAATATTCTAATGCCTGACCTCAGGACTGGGTAAGGGTTATGTTGCTCCTCTTATTTTTAAAGAGGTTGATGCAGAGACGCTTGTTGGCCTTTGCTGGTAGCTGACTGTTGAAACGCGTTTTGCTGTAGGTTTCTTAGCGGGCGAGGTGGAAGCTGACACCGCTGTGCCAAAGGGCTGCTGTGTGTTGTCACTCTAGATCGCTAATAACCCACTTACACACTACGTGGGCACTTATTCACATACAGAACGAGTCGTTACGCAGTGCGCAAGCTCCGTCTGGTCCCAGCCTGAGCTGTACCAATTAGGAAGCACAGAGCTGTGCAGGGGCGTCTGGAGAACTCGCAGCAATGGCTGTAGGCAAGTGGCCTCCCGGAGCCCACCTGGAAGGCAGGGCACCAACTGGTGTGAACTGAGAAGCTGTTTTAAATATATATATGACAAAATTACCTAATTTTGAATCCCAGCTTTTAATTTGAAAAATGCACTCGCTTGCCATACTTATGTACCCTTTCAGGTATGGGCCAACCCATGTTATTGAGATAAACATCAAGAAGAAAATCCCCTTCTGGTTTTCAGCTAGACAGAGAGAAATCATAGCGATACACTTTGGTTTTGGTAGGAAGGTAATGCGGGTCAGCCCAGCATTGGTCTACAAACTCGCTGCCTCTAAATGCACCGGCTGGTTTGGAACCGGGAATGCAGTCGGGCAGGAGTGATGGCATCTCTCCACGGAAGGTCCTGCACACGCCACACAGTGTTCGCCATCACACAGCCACAGAAATGGCCTGGGCGTGCTGTTAGGCATACGTATGTAGCAGTTCTTTCTGGAGATCTAAAAACTTAGAGTTTCCATACAAGTCTGCTCAGGCTACTATAACAAAACTCTAGACTGGTGGCTTAAGAACAGAAATTTATTTCCTCACCATTCCTCACAGGAGGCTGAAGTCCAAGATTAAGGGGTCAGCAGGGCAGGTTCCAGTGAGAGCCCTCTTCCTGGCTTCACTGTGTCCTCACACGGGTGGGGGATGGAGAGCTAGATGGCGTTAACTCTCGTGTGTCTTTCTCTAGGACTATCTCCCTATGACCCAAAGCCACACTGCCTGTGAGGAATGGGCAAGAGAATTTCAACCCGGACTGATAGTAGCATGTTGTCAAAGAGCCTGGGAGTGGTAGGGGCTTCCTCTGCTCTGTGCACGCAGATCCCTAGAGCCTAGGACAGCAAGGCTACCCTCCCCTCCTCCCTCACCAGGCCCCGTCCAGGTGAGGGCTGGTGAGAAGGAAGGATAGAGCAAAGGAGGGTGTACAGGCTGAATAGTGTTCTCCCAAAACCCGCGTCCATCTGGAACCTTCAAATGTCTCCTTCTTTGGAACTGGGGTCTTTGCAGTTCTAACTAGTTCAGTGAAGATAAGCTCACAGTGGACTATGGTGGGCCCTCAATTCAATGATGTGTTCTTAGAAGAAAGCCATGTGAAGACACAGAAAAGAGGGAGATATGAAGATGAAGCAGAGATGGGAGTAGGGCAACTGTAACCTAGGACTACAGCAGCCACCTGAAGCCAGGTGAATCCTTGGCAGAGTCATCTCCCTCAGAGCCTCCAGAAGGAATCAACGCTGATGATACCTTGATTTTGTACTTCTGCCCTCACAACTGTGAGAGAATAAATTTCTCTTGTTTGAAGCAACATAACTTGTGCTACTTTGCTGTGGCAGCCCTAGGAAATTATTAATAAGGGAAGGAAGAAAATATGTTTTTCCCAGCTTATTATATGCCAGATGTCACATTTGACATATTCACATGCATTACCTCATTTAATCCTCAAAACAACTCTGAAGAATAAATATTATCCTTACTATTCTCATTAGACCAATGAAAAACTTTCACTGAGTAAATAACTTTCTCGGGTCATTAAACTAGAAAGAGGCAGGGCTAAATTCTCTCTTTGTCCTGTTCCTCTTCCCCCCAGAGCCTAGAAAGGGAGCAGGTTAGTGTAATAAGCCATCTTTTGCTAACATATCCTTGGGAGAAATTATGTGTTGCAAATCGGGCCATCCACACACAGTCCTCCCATTATGGCCCTGTCAGTGGCATTTTAGTGTAGAGGCAGATGAGCTGTTCCATGGGTGAGCAGATGGAGAAGGGCCCTCCACCCCTACAAAGCACACCATGTCCATTTCCGAATAAACATGAGTGGGGTTGGCATAACAAGATTCTCAACTGTTCCTCCTGTCACCCAGAGATAATCATGACTAGTCATTGCAAAGTCCAAGTCAACATCAAGGTCAAATAAGATGGTGGTGGTGCAGATGATGAAATTCAGGACATTCACAATTTTTATCCATAAGAAACCTCAGGCTGTTCAAGTGGAAAGGATAATATATGAGCCCTGTATTGGGTTAAATAGTGTCCCTCAAAAACTCATGACCACCCAGAACCTATGACTGTGCCCTTATTTGGAAACTGGGTCTTTGTAGATGTAATCAAATTAAGAAGAGGTCATACTTGATTAGCATGGGCCCAGAATCCAATATAACTGCAGTCTTTAGAAGAAGAGGAAAGTTTGGGCATACAAACACGAACCCCAGGGAGAAGACGGCCATGAGAAGAGGGAAGCAGAGGCTGGAGTTGTGCTGCACCAGGAACACCTGAGCACAGCAGGACCTGGCGGAGGAAAGGCCCTTCCCTAGAGCCTGCAGAGGTAGCACAGCCCTGCCAGCAGCCTGATTTTGGACTTCCAGTGGCCTGAACAACGAGATAATAAAGTTCCATTGTTTTAAGCTACCCGGTTTGTGGTACAGTCAATCCTCATTATTTTCAGATTCTGTATTTGCAAATTTATCTACTTGCTATAATAAAATGTATTTGTAACCCCAGAATCAGTACTCTCAGAGGTTTCATAGTCATTCTTGGACAGATACATGGATGAGAAAAATTTGAGTTGCCCAACACATGTTTCTAGCTAAGGTCAAGCAAGGAGATTCACTACATTCCTATTTCAGTTCTCAAACAAGTGACCCTTTTTTACAATCTACTTAGTGCTACATTCCTGCATGTATAGCCTTTTTGTTGGTGATTCTGTTGTTTCAAATGCCTCCAAGAATAGTGCTGCAGTGCTGTCTAATGTTCTTCAGTGCGAGCAGGCTGTGAAGTGTACGATTACAAAGAAAATATGGAGAGCAGATAAACTTCATTCAGGCTTGAGTTGCAGTACTGTTGGCTGTGAGTGAGTCCAATGTTAATGAATAACAGTATATATTAAATAAGAGGTCTTTAAACAGAAACACACAAAAAACAGGGTTATATATTTATCAGTTGATGAAAATGTTGTGAGCAGAGGTTCCCAGGAACCTAGCTCTACAATTCCTCCAAGAGCAATGGTTGAATATTTGCTAATTCAGTATTCTGAAGACTTTATAGAACAGAACCCTTGAAATAATGAGAACTGATTGTACTTTCTTACAGCAACCTAGGAAACCAAAGCAGGTCCACTTCATACTCACCCAGAATCTTGCAGGCCTCTTGGATGAGATTAATGGTGACGATGTCATCGTACACTGTGTACGTCATGAAAGCATCTTGCAGTGCAGCAGAAGCTCTGAAAGATAAGTTATGGTGCAATAAAAACCCAGCAGCTGGAGCTTTGTCCCAGTAATACATCTACTGACCCAGCAAGATATAACATAGCAAGATCGCTCCTGATCATAAGGAATGTAAGACAGTAGGGTGACTGGGTATAAATTTCTCCAAGAAGCCTTCCCTGGACCTCAATTTGGCCAAGAGCTCCCTTCTCAAATATCCACAATAGGCAATGTGTTTACCAACTTAAGTCAAGATTCTTGATCTTACCCCCTAGGTGGAGCTCCTTAAGCATGGGCACTGGGACTTGTTTTTATCTTTGAACATTCAGCAAGTGGTGCTGTGCTTGGCACATGTAAGAGCCTAATGCATGGTAGTGAACTTGGAACTCAGTGTCTTGGAACCTTGTTCTCTGAAGCAGGCAGAGCCACTGCTTGAGAATCTCCCTATTTTAACCATGTATTTGTCTAGTTAGTAGAAGTTACTTTGGTCTTGCAACAGCTAGCCAAACCTGGTGAAAGAGGCTTAACCTGGTAGTCAGAAATCTTGCACACTTGGCTTGGTCTTTGTATGAACCATTAAACTATAAATAGCAATTGAGTTAATTTCAGGAGAAGGAGGCTGCGAAGGCAGTGATTTCCAGAGAAAGGGAGGTTTGACTGACACTAACAGAGGTAAGCAAAGAAGAACATTCTGGACTGAAAAAATAGACTCCGAGGCAGCCGAGAGAATGAGGACTAGAAAACAGTACCGAACATTTGAGTTCATGCCAGAAGAAGACATTACGGAATCTCAGAAATGGGAGAGTTGTAGAATTTCCTTATTGTCCAGTTTCCACCCTGCACTACCTCTGGCTGCTGATCTTCCAGTTGCCTCTTGAATGCTTCCAGTGACAAGAAGTTCATGCCTCTGCAAGGCAGCACATCCCATTTCCAAACCATTCTCTTTGACAGAAAGTTCCTTTTTATGTTGAACTAAAACCTACTTTTGGGCCCTAAAAATACCTTCTATTTGTTGAGCATCTCCTTTGGCCAAGAGGATGACAGATTATTTCTGATTGTCTTTTTTACTATTGAGGAAACTGATGCTCAGGAAGTTTAAGCATCTTACCAGGACCACCCAGTGGACAAGAGAGAGATCTGGACTCTGTGCTCCAAAGCCCATAGAATGCCTGCATTTGCCACTGAAGTTTCACTGATTGGCCCCAGTCTGCCCTCCAGGGAAATGCAGACCCACCTCCAGATATTAAGCCCTCTACTATTTGCATTCTTAAATTTTTTTTTTTCTGGGCTAAAAACTCCTTTATCTTTCTGGAATTCATCTTCCTCACTGTAAAATGGAAAAATAACACCTGTCCCACATTTCTGATGGGAGTATTGATGAAGATAAAATAAGTTAACGGACATGAAAGAGCTCAGAGAAAGTGAGGAGCACAGACACATAGGCAAGGAGGAGCCGCAAGGATGACGAGGACAGCCCTGAACCAGAAGCTCTCTGGGTTTGCCTCCACCGCAAGAATTCCTGTTTTGGTCCAAGTCTGTACAGAGAGTCTCTCGGCATCGTCAGGTGCAGCTGTTCAGAGAAGCTGAATATGGCCCAGGGAAGATGGGGGTGCAGTTAACCATCATCACTCACGTGGGTTGCTTTTGCCATGTTGATATCACCCTCCACCCACACCCCAAGGCCTCCAGGCCTGTGTGACAACACACGCCCTCCTTCTGGGCCTAGGAGCAAAATAGAAACACAACGGGCAAGACCCACGTTTAAACTTGACATGTCCCAACGTGCTCGGAAGTACCCAGGGTGTTTCATCTCCAGTAACACGCTCTGTGGCACGCCCCGGGCCTCTGGTGGGAGCCTACACTCATCCTTGCCTGGGGCCGGTGGCCTCTTCTTCCCTGTAAGCTGCACTGATGATACTTTAATGTCAAATATTTCATTGGTTTGTATATAGGTTGCACAATTTTGGAATGCCAGACAAGCCCAGACTGTTATAATTACACAGGCTTGTACATTTATTGATCTTCATGATCTTGCATATGACACTTCACACAGAGTCTGCACACTTGCATATACAGTCATTCAAACTGTTTCTTGGAACAATATGTTCACCAAGATTTAAAAAAAATAAACCAATTGGTATCTTTCTAATGAGATAGCCATGCCTGTGATAAGGAGGGAAGAAAAAAATAACCATCAGAAAACATTTTGAAAAGATTAGGGGTTGGAAAAAGCAACTAATGTGGGAAATAAAGAAAGAGTTAGATGTTTCCAGATCACACAAAGAGGAGAGCATTTCATGTAACATGAAAAATGTCAACCACATAGGTGGTCATATATACACATAATTAGGAGGTGTAGCGAATCAATATTTAACTGGACTCATCAGCAATTAAATGTATGTTATCCTTTAGTTAGTTCCAACTAGTAAGATCCAAAATATCTGGGCAGGAAATTAATGCCAGATGCCTGTTCCAGAATAACTTGAGAAGCAAAATAAACATACAGGTTCCTGGGCCCTGGGCTGGTGTCTGGAAATTGATATATCTTTAACCACGGTCTCAGATGACTCCCAGGTCTGGAAAACACTTCTAAGATTTAATCTAACAAAGCAGCAAATTAAAAATTATAGATCTTATTACATTGTTCAACGTTACCAAACTGATGTAATGGTTTCTAAGAGTCTGGAGTGCGCCATGAAATCCGCAGGAAAATAAATAGCACTTTGTAGCAAGTTGCAGGCCAAGAAAATGAATCAATGCCAAGTTATGGGCAATTGTTCCTTCAAGAGCTCCCCTCTGGTAGGTAGGCAATTCATGCAACATACTTGTGTGTCACTGTGTGACTCTAAGTTTAGTTGGTGAGGTCCTGACAGTTGAAGGCTTGGCCTGGTGTTGTGACCATCGGGTATTTAGAAGCACTAATGGGCATTCTAGGCAGTCCTCCTCTGGGCTCCCCCAGCTCCCCAAGACTTTCATCCAGCCAGCTCCCGTATCCATTCTACCTCAAGTGCCTGGGATGGACCTTGTCATTTCCTTCCTCCCAACCTTCCCACAACTCCCCCTCCATGGGAAGGGCCCTCACTCCCTTCAGCATCAATGTTGAGAGAGAATCGTTGATCAGCTTCCTCCTGAGCACCCCCCACTGGGGACCGAGCCTGAAACCCAAGCATGTGCCCTTGACCAGAATCGAACCTAGGACCCTTCAGTCCACAGGCCAACGCTCTATCCACTGAGCCAAAACAGCTAGGGCAAAACTGAAACTTTTTAAATTAAAAAGCAGTTTTTGAAGGATAGTCATGTCCTAGGCTTATATCTTCTCTGACAAAGATCAACTTTGAACCTAACTGAGCCTATTGTTGTTGTTTTTTTCTCTACCATAACATACCTTTGGGATGTCAGGGTAACTTGTAACTTCCCTTTTTCTGGACCCCTTCATGGCACAACCAATGCACCAGGGTGAAACCACAAACCCCCTCACTGTTATTGTTATCAAGTGAATTGTTGAACTCTTAACTGTCCTGCACCCACCTGTGTAAAAGAAGCAAGTGTCTGTCATTCTACTTTTTATCCAGTCCCAGAGGTGCCCCTGCTTTGCTTTCTCCTACCTCCTTAATCTATCACCAGTGAATTTCATGTAACCCACTGTACCTCCTCCTTTGATGCTAATTTATAAAAGCAGGTGAAAACCCACCATTCTCTGAAGCATTATCTCAATACATTGAGATTCTGCTTTCCAGCAATTGTCAACAGTTTGCCTCAAATAAACTCAAATAAAATTCTTTAAAGGTTTGAATGTTTTTTACATTAACAGCTCTATGAGGCATATTTTTGCATCATTTCCCCTTTTTTTAAATGAGAAAACAGCTTCAGAGAGGCAAAGCAACCAGCTCAAGAACACACAGTTCCAACAGCAGAGCTAGGACTCAAATCCAGTCCAGTGGGATGCACACACTACTGCCCTCCCACTTCTCCCCATCCCATCTGAGGACCAACATCTGGGAAACAGGCAATAGTGAGCATCAGCCTTCATTTGTTCAGTGCTGACCACTGACCAAACATTATTTTAAGTGTCTAGTTTGCATTATCTCATTTAACTCTTGCAACAACTCCTATGAGTTTATTCATTTTATTTTCATTATTTTATGATGAAGCCTCGGCCACAGAGTGTTTAAGTAACTTTCCCAGGGTCATCCTGAAAGGAGTTAGAGATAGTTAGGGTAAGGGCCCATGGGGAAGGAATCTATATGTGACATATGAAGACAGCTCCAAACCACTAGAAGGTCCATTTTACAAGAGGAGGGGGAAGCAGGGGGAGCTTTGAAACTTTGAATCTAATGCTAAGCAGGGAAGGAGGAGACTGAGCAATTAGGACAAAACACAGGAACATAAGATGAGGCAGGGTCCAATTAGAAAGTAGCATGAACACATAAAGAAGCTTCCAGCATTTATAAACCCATTGACAAAGAGACTCACTGGAAAAGGTTTTGCCCATTTGGGGGCCCCTTCCCCAGGGGGAGTTTGTATATGCTTGCAATAAACTTCTAAGCTTTTGCTTAAATCTTTTAGTCTACAAATTTTATTCTTCAAACTTTGTAGGACAAGAACTTAGAACCCAGCTTGCCATTCGGGATATCAATACAAACTGTAAGCAGTGAATTTGGGCTTCAACCCCAAGCTCCAGGACCCCTGCTAAAGCCAGCTACAACTCTCTAGGCCTGTGGTCGGCAAAATGCGGCTCTCGAGCCACATGCGGCTCTTTGGCCCTTTGAGTGTGGCTCTTCCACAAAAATATCACGGCCTGGGCGAGTCTATTTTGAAGAAGTGGCATTAGAAAAAATTTAAGTTTAAAAAAATTTGGCTCTCAAAAGAAATTTCAATCGTTATACTGTTGATATTTGGCTTTGTTGACTAATGAGTTTGCCAACCACTGGTCTAGGCCCTTGCAGCCATATCCAGTGACTTCTGAGAGGTATTTTATTTCTCAAGTTGGTGCCCAGCCCATGCCCCCCCAATGGCCAGACTGCACTCACCACCTCTCCCTTCCTCCTTCTCCTAAGGCTGACCGCACACTCTGGCAGCTGGCCTTCTCCTGTCCGGTTTGTGACAGAGCAAATGAGCCCAGTTTCCCATCTGACACGGGCCTCTGGCATCTGTCCCAGCTATAGAGGTGGTGCTCCACTTGCCTCGTCAGTTCCCCGTGGTTGTGTTTTATCTGCCCCAGGCATACATGAAAGCTCAGTGAACGTGGGTTTAAAGAGGGGTGCCGCTCTTTCCCCCAGAGACTCAGAACTCCATTTGGTTGCCAGTCTCTCCCCTCCCCCCAGGCAGTGTGCCCATTGGAAAGAGAAGCCTCACACTCACAGGCCTGGGCTCCAGGCCCAGCACAGTCACCCAACCCATGGCCCTCAGCAAGGTCCTCCCTGGAGACCACACCTGCCATGCAGGGTCCTCCGTTAGATCATTACTGAAGGGGCCGGCCCAAAGTAAGCCCTTCAGATGAGACCTTTTGGTCTTTCTTTTTGTACTGAGTTTACCCTCAACAACGTAACAGCCGTTTTTTTGGTGAGTTTTGAAGTCTCAGAGTCTTCAAATATTTCTCTCACCGAGGTAGCTTAGGGGGTTGAAAGGTCTCCAGGCCTCATTTTCCTCACCTGTAAATGAGGCCTTAGCTGGTGATCTCTCAAGCTCCCACCAGACCACGCTTTCTCTGATCATAACTGCTCAACGTTCCTCCTTGAAATATGGGAAATAAGGATTTTTTGCCTTATGAGACCAGAGTGTCTTTTTCCCACCCAACCTGTGGCGCTCAATGTGCATTAGCCCAGAGATACCCCGGAAATAGCCTGAGGCTGCCCTTCCTTAGAATATGGGGACCAGGGCACAAGTGTGAGCCACCGGCTGCTGTGGCCTGGGGCAGGGTAAGGCTGAGGCTACGGAGACTGCCTGGCTCCCCCTCAGTTCAGCCTGTGTGTGCATGCTGGCTGCTCACTCAACTCTGATTATTTTATTTGTAAAATGGAGGTAGGATGGGGTGAGGAAAATTTTGCACTGATGCTTTTAAGTTGTCTTTACAATACAAAAGCAATGGAAACATATAAAATTAGAAAAACAGATAAAAGGGTAAAGTCAGTCATCCAGCATTTTTATGTTTCTAATTCAATTATTATTATTATTATTACTACTATTACTATTATTGTCCTTTTTTTCCCCCCACGCGCATACCCACACCCAGTGGCTATGTAATTTGTGTTTGTTTTGGGGGGTTTTGTTTCTTTTTGTTGTTGTTTTGTCATAAAATTGTATAGGCTGCTTCATAATCTTTGCAATCACTACATATAATGCCCATTGCTTTTGCCATTTCATTTGTTTTTTGGGTTTATTTATTTTTTAATATATTTTTATTGATATCAGAGAGGAAAGGAGAGGGAAAGAGAGATAGACACATCAATGATAGGAGAGAATCATTGATTGGCTGCCTCCTGCACTTCCCCTACTGGGGATTGAGCCTGCAACCCAGTCATGTGCCATTGACCAGAATCAAACTCAGGACCCTTCAGTCTGCAGGCCAATGCTCTATCCACTAAGCCAAATCGGCTAGGGCTTGGTTTGTTTTGAACGTTAAAGACAATTTTTCATTTCATTATTTATAAATATAAGGCTACATTACATTTCATACACACACACACACATATATATGTGTGTGTATATATATATATATACACACACACACACTCACATGTTGTATATAGGTATATAGGTATTTGTGTTTCCATGGGAATAGATTCTCAAGAATAAATTCTCAAGAATGGAATTATTACCTCAAAAGATTTCATCATTTTCAAAGCTTTTGGTGCATGTTGTTGAATTGCTGTCCAAACAGGCTGCACTGATTTACAATGTCTTCAGCAGTTACCCATTTTAACCAGAATTAATTATTATAATTTGAAATTTTTAGAGATTTAATAGGCAAAGCAGTGCCTAATTGTTTTCATGTGCATGCCATTGACTGACTGAGGAAATTAATCATTTTTCTATATTTTTTTTATTCCTCCTTCTCATGGGCCCACATGATTTCTGAGACCCTTTCAGCCTCATCTTCTAACATTTTAAGGCGGGCAGCTTCTAAGAAGGCAGAGGAAAAGCACGAGATTGCAGGAATCAGACAGGCAACTAGATGTGATGTAGATAACAGTGTGAAGAGTTTACCAGAGGGAGGCAGAGAGGAAAACCTGTGGTGTTAACTAAAGAATACCTAAGGAGGAATTCTGGCTACACTCAAAAGGGATATATTCCCTCTCCTGTGGGATTTCAGCAGCTTTGTTTATTTGCAATGGAAATAATGCAGTTGCTGCTTCATTTTTAGAATAAAAGGTAGAGTAATGTTGGCATTATTCACATGGGGACCCTGTTATAAGGCTGGCCTTAGACACTGCTACTTTCCTTAACAGATAGGGTATAGCAGTTTTTTCTGCACCTCCTAGGTATGTTTAAGGTACTTGAATTGATCTCCTTAGTAACAAGTAATTGGCTTAATCAAAAGGCTTGTAAAAACACATAACTCTCAAAAACTGGCAGTTTATCAGCTGTACCAGAAATTCATCTTTCCTTTAATATACTTACTTCAATTTTTCCCATGTCTCTTCACCAAATTTCTCTATTATAAGAGATTGAAGACAAGTGTTGATAAATCCATACTAGAACACAAAATGAGAGAAAAAAAAGCGTGGATAACGAAGCACAAATCCTCAGTCCCTGACATCGGAGTGGCCCCTTTAGCACAAGGGCAAAGGTGTCTGTCCTCTTGGGGAAAAAATTATACCTTGTCCCTATTTCTCATGAGTTTTCTCCTTTAATAGTTGTGCTCATTGCTGACTTGGGCCAAAGTCATTTCCATAGAGAAAAGATAGCAACTGAATTTGAAATCAGATTAGCATTAGAAGTGGTTCGTTGTGATCACCTCTAAAATAGGAAATTATGTGGCCAGAACAAGTTAAAAAAACACAACAGGGGCAAAAAGGGGTGCTCTTGTGGGGACAATAAGGTTACTGGCCTCATATCAACTCAACAAGGCAGTGAAAGGACCATTTTCTTTATTTGCTTCATGGGTGTGCGAATGGAGGACGACATAAAAAGTGAAGGAAAATAAAGAAGAGAAAACAACAATAAAGAGCACTGGGATTAACAGGAAGCATTTTCTATTAGAATTACTTATTAATCTGTGAGCCTCCTCTCTCCCTCCAGATTAAAAACAAAATTGTTAAGAGGGTCCATAAATGCCTCTGCTTAGTGAAGGGATAATGTTTCTCAACTTGATTAATTTGGGGTCAGTGAGACGTGGGACAGCACTCGGTCTTCCCTGAAGCCAGGGGCACAGCTAACCTTGAGAACCCTGAGCATAGAGGTTAGAGAGCAACCTGTCACCATGGCCAGTTATAAATATGCCCTTCTCCTGGGTGCTGCCCCTGGAGGGAGCAAAAAGGCAACTGATAGGCTGGTCCCACACAGTCTGTTGTGTATGCCCTTGGCTTTCTGAGTTTGCCTCTCACACACCAGGCCACGGGGATTCTCCGTTGGCACGGCCCTTACCCATTTGAGGGCCCAGTTGGAATGGAAAGAATGATGAACAGTACTCAAGTTCTCCAACACTCAGGAACTAGCACTGTCACGCTAGTTAGATCATCCACAAGGTAGGGACTCATATTGGCTGGTGGCCCCCACTGAGAATCATCAGTGTTCAAAAGAAGCAATATTTTTTAAACCCCAAACTGTTAATGTTTACCTAACTCTTTCTCTTATAAAGACGGCTTTGCACATTCCACACCCAACCCCCCTTACAGTGCCTGCCATCTAGCTGAGGGATGTCACACAGCTTCAGTGAGTCCAGAATGGGTTGTGACTTAGATGGCATAGCTTGGGCTCTGGAGCTAGATGGGTTTCTGTCTCTGTGCCTTTTTAGCTGTGTGGCATTGGGTAAATTACTTAACCTCTCTGAATCCAGTAGACTCATGAGCTAAACTGAAAATAATAGTGTCTATTCTTTGGAAGGATTGTTGCCCTGGTTATGGCATAATGGTCTGGAGTCAGACTATACAAGTTGATTGCTGATCCCACATCTCACCAGCTGTTTGACCCTGGCCCTTCAGCAAATCTTTTTATCTTCAGTTATTTCATCTGGAAAATGGGGATAGGCATAGTCCCTTCCTCACATGGTTGTAGTAAGGATTCAATGAGATAATAGGTGTGAGGCACTTGTTATATAGCAAATGCTCAAAAAAAACCCAAAAACCTATTTTTAGACAGTATGCATTTTGAGCAACAGAGGCTCCACAAATGCAGGCTGAGAGGAAGTCAGAATAGAGGATGCTGAGAACTGCTTACCATGTTGCCACAGCAGCTATCTTCAGGCCCAGGCAATCCTGAACGTCCCGTCAGCCCCGTGGTTCAGGAAAATCCCCCAGCATCTCCGGAAGCTCGTCTTGTAGAGGTTCGGATGTCCACAGGGAAATCAGGAGCTCATCACTGGCTCCAGGCGAGGAGCTAGCTGTTGGTCCCCTCACCGCGGAGGGAATGAAAAGTAAGGCTGTTGCGTGGGTTAGTGTGTGGACCTGCCATCAGGCTCCCCAGCGGTGCACATCATTAATGCCAAACCCTGGGGGCAGTTCGGTCTGAAACCCTGAGGTGCCAACACAACAAGCACCATGCTGCCAGCGTGGAGCCCCTGGCCTGCAGGACTCTGGGGTAGCAGCCCTCTGCAGTTTGCTGCCCTCCTGTGGGAAAAGGCTTAGAGGACAAGCATGTGCGGTCATGCTGGACCCTGGGGCTTATTGTCACTTCCCTCTGAATCTTGCTGCAAATTCAGAAACTCTTGGCTTCCTCTGCCACTGAGTCCTCCTCAGGGAGGCTGGCGTCTGACTTTCCAAGAGGCATTCTTTCCTTTGGTTGGCTTATGTGGAGGCCAGGGTTCCTGAAACCTGGAAGGCTTCTGAAAGTCGTTTATCCTTTCATTTGACATTGCACTGTGGGTGCTCTTCCTGTGCGGTGGCACCGTGGTGAGCATGGAGGACACAAAGGCTGAGGGCATCCGCTGTGCTCCCAGGCGGCCAGGGGCAGGCATGTGGCCCAGAGCACGCCTTGAGCCCTGAACTGTCTTTGCGGATGCCTCTGGGACCCTGAGGGAGGGCTGCCTTTTAGATGAGATTGCCTACTGAGAGGTCTTCTTAGTTCTTTAATTGAATTTCCTTGGATCTGATCCAAGAATGACCTGCCTTGACCAGAACTGGGCTCTATAGAGTGAAATTCCCTGGTGCCTTAAAGCCTCAGGTAGCTATTCGACAGAGTCTTTACTCTGAGCAGTGCGACCAGAAGTGAGAAACTCAGCCACTACCAGGTCCAACAAATATTGCCTACAGCAATTCCAACAGACATGCCAGCTTTAGTGTAGAAACAGGAATAAAAATAAATAAATACAATAAGATCGAGGGTTAGGTGAGCCCGTTAGGCTCAGTGATCTGCGGAGACAAGACCTAGGAAAGTGACTCATGGCCTCGGCATGGACTCATGAGCCCAATAATGCCAGAGACTAGGGCAGCCCCTGAAGTGAATGTCCTCCTTAAAGTCCAGAGCATCTTGATCTTTAGGTCTGCAGCACCCAGCACATCCAGTAAAACTCCACACAATTTGCTGAAAGCCTTCTCCCTTCCCAATAGGCACTCCAGCATTGCACCTTGGCCCCACTCGGATCCCTCTCCAGGCTAGCTTCCACCTCTTTCTGCATCTCCCTTAGAAAGCTCTCCTTGCCTCTCCATCTATTCAGTTTTTTGTTGGTTGTCTTCTCTGTTCCCTCCCAAATTACCTGCACCCCTCCTCCTCCGAGGAGAGACCTAGAACTTGGAGAGACTGGTAAAGTATCCCCCACAATCCCCCATCTTTCTCTCTGAAATCGAGGCTTTGCTTATTCTCAAAAGCTGGCTTCCCTGTGAGCTGCTCCTGTGTGGAAGGAGCATGTGGTCAGGAGGAGAAAAAGGCTCTGGGATCGGTGATTTCCATAATTATGCTTCCCCACACTTTGCCGCCATTCAGCTGACAGTCTTCTTTCTCCCTGCCAACTGGGCTTGCTCCGGCTCCCATGGACCCCCTCCCCCAGCCCCCAGCCCTGCTTTTTCAAGCCCATCAGCACTCTCGCATTTCACAATAAGTAAATGGTGTATTTTTTTTTTTAATCTCCATTTTCTTTCTCATGCAGCAGATGGCAGGGCTCAGGAACTCGGTGGAAATTAGGCTTTCTGATTTTCTAATAAATTTCAGCATCTCACACAAAAAGCAGGAGCTCATTTCGATTCTGATGTTCAGTACCATATGGCATATCACTCTGGGCTGTGGCAGCTTCATCCTCGGGGTAACACGGCAGAGGGATCTTTCATAGAACAACAAGACTGAGCTGTACGGACCAATTGGATTCCTTGGTGAATGCCATTTGATGATAATATTGTCTATGGCGACAGAGTAATTATCCCTCTTTTATGGTATGTGCTAATTTTCGCTGCCAGTTTTCCTAATTACCACTGCCCCAAAGGACTACTTTTTATAAATACTCTGTAAACATTTGAAAATACATAGGCAGTGCATGCATGAAGAAAAATGTCCCTGGATTTTAAAACTGCCGGGGAAATTGCTGACGTTTTATGTTTGTTAGTTGCGTAGACAGCCTAGTGAGTAACTTGCAGGGCGTGGAACATCTAGTCTCGTCTCTCTTTCGTGACGTAGGCCTCCCTCCCTCCCTGGGAGTGCTGTTCTGAGGGGCATTTATCCATGCGCTTTGACAAATGTCCACCCCTGTGTGACTCACACCCTGACAAAGAGGGAGAACATGTCCATCCCTGGCGCCCCTTCTCCGTCAGTCCACTGCTCCGCCCTCTTCTCCGCCCCCCCCCCCCGCCCCCCTCCCCTTCTCATCACTATCTCTATAGGTTAGTTTTGCTCGCTCTTGAACTCCACATAAATTGAATCATTCAGTCTCTTCTAATCTGTGTCTGGCTTCTTAACTTTCAACCCATGTTTGTTGCAGAATTCAAACCTCATTCCCCAAATTAGATGCATCTCTGTACACACACAGCTTCGTTTGATACCCATCCTATGATACCTGAGATCCTAAAAATACCTCTCATCTCCCGTCATCTAGGTCTGATGTGCAGCGAGAAACACAAGCCTTTCACTTTGCTGATGACAAGGGGAGAGGGGGTACTAGAGGGAGGTTGCCAGACAAATCTCTACAGTTTGAGGGAAGTCATGAGAGGGAGAGTGGAAGGAAATAGTATCTGGGAAAAATTAACCTGATAAAATGAACCACCACATAAGTTTTGTTTGTTATTTTTGCATGCCTGTGACTATAGCTGCCTTACTCTTGGTGGGACCCCTCCAGCCCATTTGCTGCTCCCAGTCTACCTCGGGCTTCCTGGCTTCTGAGCTGCCACAGACTTCCTACCAGGGCCTAAAGCAGAGGGACCCCAAGGTGGAATGTGGCTGAGCTGCTGTGCTCCCAGCAGCCCTTCTGACAAAAATATTCCCTCGTGGGCCTGCCAGGTGTCTGAAATGGTCATTGATTTTGGTTACACCTTTGTAAACTTCTAACAAAGTAAAAATAGTACTGATTCCTTCGGCTAATGAGATTAGCTAGTATACACCTGGCTTGCTGAGAGGGACTGGGACAGAGAAGAGATAACCTGTAATGTGCATGCATTAGACTGAGAGAGAGAGAGTTCAATATCAGTCCAAGGCGTAGAGTATTCTCAGAAAGGCGAGTTCTGCATGAGACAGCAATGAGAGGCCCCGCATGGAGGCGGGAAGGGGATGAAAGTGAGTTCAGCATTACTCACATCACAGACCTCGGCACTGGTTGGCCTCGCTTTTCTCCCTTGAAGGGACTACTGTCTCATGGAAAGATGGCTTGATGTGGGGGTGACTTGGCTAAAGGTGGGGCTGTGTACAGAGCCAGATTTGTTTCAGGCATATTTTCCTATTTGGAACTTTAGCACACGGAAACAAGAGTCACCCGTCAGTAAGAATCTTCAGGGGGGAAATTTCCAGAACACCAGGCAGTTTGTTTTCTAAATGTTCGCAGTGAGTGCTGTACGTCATTGTGATAACAGCTCCTTTCTACCAAGCCTCCCGGTGTGCCAGGAAGAAAGCACTGTAGGATGAACCTCATGAAACCGCCTCTATTCTAGGTCAAAGGTGATTGAATATTGGCAATTTCATTCTATTCAACTTGACATGAACTGATCCTTACCATAAGCATATATGTAGGTCCTATTATCATTGACAACATTGAGATCAGAGAAGTTAATATTCTCTTAGGATCCAAAACTAGTTAGTGTCAGAGCTGGTATTCAAACTCAAGCCCATGTCCTAAACAGCTTCCAATAAAAGAATGAAAATGGTAGGTAATGACCCCTTTCTTTTCTTTCTCTCTTTCTCTCCCCCCTCCCCCCCCCCCCCCCCCCCTTTCTCTCTCTCTTTCTTTCTTTCTTTTTCTGGAAGAAGCTGAGGCCTCCTTTGGAGTCAGGTAATATCCTCATAAAAATCTCTTTTTCAAGGAAGTCAAACTCTAGCTCATGTGAGTCACCTGCCATGCTGGTGAGTGACATTTACTTTGTACATGAAATTCCTTCATGTTGTGGGAAAACCCTGAAAAATTAGCTCTTCCTGCGGAACTTGGGTCCGATGATCTCAAACCAGAGCCTTCCCTTTAGGACTGAGGAAACAGCAAGCGCTGAAGCTTTTCCTCAGTTATTGAACCAGCTCACCTCCACCCCACCATCCTAGGAGCCCTGCGCTCTCTGGCCCTGGCAGCTGTGGCATGCCAAGCCAGGGCAGGCCCCTTTCCTTTCCATTTGAATTTCACACCCTTAATGGTACATAGCAAAGACCAGCGGAATAGCTAGGCACGAAGCGCCACCGTGTGTCCAAATGACCAAATATCAAGGATAATCCCTCCACCAGAGGGAGGCCAGGCAGGCGGCTTTGATCAGCCCACAAATCCCCACCAGATGGAAGAGGCTCAGGGCATGGGACACAGGTTTGAGTCCTTGCTCTGGGATGGGTACCCAAGGTCAGGATTAGTCATGAAAAGTCATTCATCTTCCCAGATTGGCAGTTCTTCTCAGTGTAAATGGACGTGATCTTCAGGAGGGGTGGGGCCACAGTCCAGAAACTGCAAAGTGAATACACATTTGCCTCTGCATCATTACAGACAGAAATGAGGAGTCATAGAGTGGCTGTGCACTGCCGTTAGGGCCCCTTTAAGACCAAAGTGAGCAATCTTCAAATGTAACCTTAACTATACTTCCATTTCATTTTCAGAAAAACTGCAAAGGAATCACATGATCTGGGCACCATGTAGAAGAGGCATGGTGATAAAGGATTGTCACATGGTAATAAACAGATCATAAATTATATTTTATCCTTTTCCAGAGCCCATATTAATAGTGATAGCAGTATTTACTGTGTGCTTGCTATGTGTCAGGCACTGTGCTGAGTACACGCATTATCGTATCAGGTGTCCATAAAACCCCATAGAGTCGACACTGGTGCTGTGCCATTTTATATTTGGCAAACTGAGGCTGGGAAAGGTTTAGTATCATGTCCAAAGCCATCCAGCAGTGGGTGGAGAAGCTGAGATTTGAGCCAGACCTCTAATGGCAGTGCCCGTTTTTAACCTTACGCTGGTTCAGTGCTAACTTCTTCCAGGTTTTTTCAGGAAGCAATACATTTTCCAATTGTGTCCAAGACGTTTTAGAATTTCACTTTTACAACTATTTTTATTCTCCTAAGTGATGGTAAATCATCATCCTTTCATATGAAAATAATTAACACAATGGGATTAGGCACTGTAACAGGTATAAATCATTTAACCCTCACCTGTATAGCACTGCAAGTGAAGAACTATTATTATCATGCCCAACTTCATATTTGAGAAGCAGGAGGCCTAGACAGCCTAAGTCACCTGCCCACCCTTATGCACTCCAGGCTCCTGGGTCCCCAGAAAGCCGCTAAGTACTGTGTTTCCCCAAAAATAAAACATCCTCTGAAAATAAGACCTACTTACAGGTTTCCTTCTGAGTGAAATATAAGGCATCCCCCTGAAAATAAGGTCCCCCCTAGGCTCTGTCTCATAATAAAAATTAATTTACCATAAACTGGTCGCTAGGGCCGCCCCGACTGGCGTCTAGCAACCAGTGACCTTACGCGGAGTCCTGACGTCACTGCTGTGTGGAGGTGGAGCAGAAGTCGGAGTGAGCAGTGAGTGTGGGGCAGGAGAGAGGAGACTTTCGCAGATGCGTAGAACAGGAGGATTAGAGCGGCCGGGACGCGGCAAAGGTGGTGAGTGCTGGTCTGTCTCTGGTGATCTGGTGACACTACCTGATGCTCTCGGCCGCCCTCATGATGACTGAAGGTTCTCAGTCAGTGGCAGACCCTGCTCCAGCCCAAATCCAGGCCCCAGCAAGCCCAGTGACAGTTCCCAGGCAGGCCCCAGGGGGTAAATCTCTGATAAAGGGGTAGGGGGGATGTCTGGTGAAGGTGTTCAGTGGCACAGGGGTGGGGGGAGGGGGATCACTTAAAATGACACAGGAGGATCAGAGGGGGCAATCAAAATGACACAGGAGGATCAAAAGGGGTTACTAAAATGGTAATCCCCCCTCTGATTCTCCTGTGCCATTTTGATTCCCCCCTCTGATCCTCCCTGTGTCATTTTAAGTGATCCCCCCCCCAACTTGATACCCCAATTCCTTTTTTTTTTTACCCCTAGAAATGAGCACAAAAAGAAAAAGCTACTCTGTGGAGTACAAGAAAGGAATCATGGAAGACTCTTGGGGCCAAAATTTTACTGCTTTCTGCAAAGAGAAGATGTTGAGTATCTGATTGGTCCGAAAATGGCGAGCAGAGTATGGTAACCTCATTGAACAAGTGGACAAAGGGAAATGCTAAAAAGCGCAAGTGTGGATCAGGTCGTCAACCATTATTTTCCGAGCTGGAAGACCTGATCTGTGAATGGGTTGTTAACAGGAGAGCAAAGGCTTTGGTTGTGAATAGGGCTCAGATTCAAGAATTTGCCCTTGCAATGGCACCACACTTTGACATAGCCCCCAAAGACTTCAAAGCATCACAACACTGGCTGGGTAATTTCCTTCAGGGAAGTGAACTGTCTTTAAGAAGATCTACAACATTGTTTAGGTTGGAAGATACTCAAGTTATTAAGCTAGCACTTGCATTCAAGTCCTTTACTGATGATGCTGACTTCTCTAAATACAATCTTTCCAACATGATTGCTATGGATGAAACTGCAGTGTTTATGGGCCAATCATCTCAAACAACAATTGAACAGCGGGGTGCCTCCTTAGTGTACATTCCCTCCACTGCTTAAGAAAGTGCATGTGTTTCCTGTATTTTGGCAATTTGTCTGGATGGCACTAAAATCCTACCTTTAATCATTTCTAAGGGCAAGAAGGAAAAGATTGAATGTGTTTTGGGCATTTTTATTCTTGAAACTGAAAAAACCTGGGCCACACAAGCAGTTATAAGGAAGTGGGTCAATTTAATGCTGCTGCTTGTTATGTGAGGGAACCAAAGAGGTCTGCTAGTCTGGGATGCAGCCAGCACTCACAGCGCTAAATACATGAAGACATTTCTTCACGAAAGAAAAATAGATCAGATAATGATTCCCGCAGGAATGACGGCCTATCTCCAAACTCTAGATATTGCAATAAACAAGCCATTCAAAGACAATTTGTGCGTGGAAATTAATGACTACATTGAAAATAGAATGGAGAGAAATCAGCGTGGAAACTTTGTGGAACCTAAACTGCAAGAAGTTGTGACTTGGGTGAAGAATTCATGGGAAAAAATCACTGACAGTTGCATTGCAAATGCACTGCAAGCAGGCTACCTTGATAAGAAGTACTCATTTAAAGACAGTGCTATTTCTAAACATGAGAGATTTGGTCCACTGATTCTGAAAGAAATGGAGTCACAAGAAATTCACCAGGAAATTCAGGAATTGGATTGTTATGATGATGTTCCAGAAGATGTTGACATGATTGTCATTGAATAAATGAGTAAATTCTTGATACTGTAGGATTCACAGTTTGTCTGATTTGTGTTGACAACTACCATACTACCATACCGTATACAGGTAATAAATTTCCTTTATTTTCATTTAACAATAAATGTGTACCATATTCTTCTTCATGGAAAAATAAGACATCCCCTGAAAATAAGACCTAGCGCATCTTTGGGAGCAAAAATTAATATAAGACACTGTCTTATTTTCGGGGAAACCGGGTAAGATTGAGTTGTTTGCTCATTTGATGAGGAGGTGAGAGGGTCCTGAACCCACCTCACCACACCCACCCCGGTACAGGCCAGAGTTCCCTTGGGGCAAGGGAAGTCACTGCAGCTATCAGAGGGTACCCTGCAGGGCTGGTCCATTACTCAGCTGTCTTTTGGGAGGGCTTGAGGTTTAGAAGCAGCCAAAGGAGATCTGGAGCTGGGTCTCTTGGGCAGAGTCTGTGGGCATTCTGGACATAGACAACACCATTTTGAATCAAAATCAAGACCACTTTTCTCAACTGGCTTGATAAGAATGCCCTGCAGGCCCTGAACCACCCCTCCACTTCCTGTGCTCCTTCTGCTCCCACCCTCTGCCTGACAGGGAACTCTGGCCGCGTCCACCTCACTGCCCTCCTTGGCCTCCTCTCAGTATCTAGTGAGTGCATCTCCTGTGGCTTCAAATCCCATCCCTACACTGGCAGCTCCCAGTTTTATACTCTAGACCCAATTTGCACTCTGCCTACAGGTGTCTCATCTCCCACGTGGAAGTCTACACAGAAACCTCTAAGTTAATATATCCAAAATGGAACTTTTGATTTTTCCCCTCACCCTACAAAAACCCACCCCCACCACCACCAACAAAAACCCCCTGCTAACCAGCTCTCTCTTACTCGGCTTAGTAAATGGTACCTCCAGTCACGGATTCCTAGACTAAAACCCCATTATCTCCACGTCTAACTCTTGGCAAGCCTGAACACCTTGAACAAGTCCCCCATCAAGCCTCAGACCGCCCTCACAGCACTCCACAATTCAAAGTCACTTGTTTTAATATAATCTTTTATTGTCTTTCTTTCCCACCAGACTGAAAGCACTGTGAGAACTCTTTGTATCCTATCCCCAGACACAGGGCTGGGCACAACACTGTAACTGTGAGGTGCTCAGCCTCTCTGACTGCATCTTGTTCAAGCCTGGTTGGATCCCATGATCTGCAGTCTAATAGCTTCTGCTTAGTCTTACATACAGACATGCTAATCATTAGAGGAATCCTGCTTGTGGTCCAGGTTGTAAAAAATAGCTCCTCACTAAAAGGTGCCACTCCCGAGGAGATAGGGGAAGGACGTAGAAAAATAGTGATTGTTTAGCTGAGATTTGCAGAAACCTCATCCAAAATCTTCCTTGACCCCTGCTGGCACCCAGATGTCTATGGTCATCAGTCACCTCTGGCCCCTCCCACTTCCCCTTCCCTGGACATAAAAGCCTGAACTCTGTACTTAAGGTGGATTTGAGTAACCACTAGGGCTCCCATCTTCTCAGCTGGTGCCTTCTTGATTAATAAATATTTCCTTACTCTAAACTCTGACATTTTGAGTTTTGGCCTTTTGAAGCATCTGGCTCATGGACTTTAGATTGGTAACAGTGCATGCTCAACATTCTGGGTCAAATAACAAATAAATGAATAAACAAACATGGTCAGTTGGCATCCTCTGTGGCCTGTGAGGTCAACCAAAATGGCCACATGAACCAATTTACAAAGTGTGTCTGCCAAAATCCTCCCCTACCACACCACAGACCTCCTGCCTCTTTCAAGAATCACTGCCAAGCCCTGGCCAGGTGGCTCAGCTGGTTGGAGTGTCATCCCATATACCAAAATGTTACTGGTTCAATTCCTAGTCAGGGCACATATATAGGTTTAGGGTTTGATCTCTGGTCAGGACACATATGGGAGGCAACAGATTGATAGCTATTTCTCTCTCTCTGTAAAATCAGTTTTTAAAAAAATCCTACAAGTGAGGGTAAAAAAAAAAAGAGAAAAAAAAGAAAAAGAAAATAAGACTTGTTGCAGAGACCCAGGGTGTTGGTAAAGAACTGGAGGTCCTGGACATCCCATGTTCAATCTCTCTAGTTCAAGATCAGCAACATTTGATTCTTGATCCCCATCTGATCATTTCTATTCTTTCCTTTGACTTCCGCAAACTATACAACCTAGTTCTCCATGGCTGCTCAATAATCACACTGCCTTTCAGCCAAGGGCACCGCCCTATCACTACCCTTTCTGTGACTGTCCCGATGACTGCTTTTTGCACGCTGTTTCCCCTCGTGGAAGAGCAGCCTTTAGCAAGCCTCTGCTCAAGTCTAAATCTACCTTTCAAGGCTCCACCTCTGCCATGAAGTTCTTCCTGACACCTCAACCTAAGTGGGCTCTCTCCCTTCATATTATAGAACTCCTATTGGGGGTAAACAAAGGTGCTTAGATTCTTATTTATACCCGTCCTATCATGCCCCTTTTGGATTGCCAATTGCCAAAGGGAAAAGGTGTATCTAATACTATTTGTTTGGCACATAGCAGTTGCTTAATAAGAACTTGATGGCTTGACTGAAGAAACACTACACTCTGGACAAGCAGCGACGTTTATGTAGAACTGCTGTCCATTCCTCGTCCTTACAAGGTTGAAGGGCTATGTTTTCCACTTGGGAATTCTGCATAATTGAAAAGTCTTTCTGAAATAGAAACCTGTCAGACAAGGTGGAATTTCACTTTAATAAAATTACAGGGTAGCAGCTAGAAGCAGAGGAGTTTTGAAATGACAGCTTAAGTCAGGCTACTGGGCTGTGATAATCAAGCCTAAAAAGCAGCTGGGCTGGGTTGATAAGGACTAGAACGCCTTGTGGAACTACGTGTAGTAGGCTGAATAATGGTCTATCAAAAACGCCCACACTCTAGTCCCAGATCTATGAATGTCCCTTATATCACAAAAAGTACTTTGTAGATTTTATTAAATAAAGGGTTAGCTAGGTGGTGCTGATGTAATCTCCCTCTCTAATTATCAGAAGGAGGCAGGAAATCGGAGTGAGTAGTTGAAGATGTGACAGCAGAAGCTAAAGGCTAGGATGATACAAGGAAGGAGTCACAAGCCAAGGAATGCAGGCAGCCCCTGGAAGCTGGACAAAGAAAAAAAAAATTGGGAAAGGCAAGAAAGTGAATTCTATTCTCAGCGCCCCCAGAAAGAGCTAACTGCCCACACTTTGGCTTATTTTAGTGAGACTGATTTTGGTTCTTCTGACCTCTGGACTGTAAAATAAGATTGTGCTGTTTTAAGCCCCTAAATTTGTGATAATTTGTTACAGCAGCAACAGGAAATAAATCCACCATGTAAAAGCCATTGATGAAGGGAATCCAATCTCCTGGTAGAACCACTCTAGGTCAGTGGTCGGCAAACTCATTAGTCAACAGAGCCAAATATCAACAGTACAACGATTGAAATTTCTTTTGAGAGCCAATTTTTTAAAACTTAAACTTCTTCTAATGCCACTTCTTCAAAATAGACTCACCCAGGCCGTGGTATTTTGTGGAATACCACTCAAGGGGCCAAAGAGCCTCATATGGCTCACGAGCTGCAGTTTGCAGACCACGGCTCTAGGATCGTGTGTCTAAGAAAAGGCATCATGTTCTCAAGTGCTTAGCAATCAGGTAAAGGGCTGAGTATCTATGGTTCAAACTAGAGATCTTCGTGTATATTTTTCCATGAAGGAGAGAACATTTTGTGGTGGAAGCTAGAAACCCAGGGCTAAAGAACAGGTCAGATGCCAGGGATTCACATCTCCTTTTTAAATATTCTGTCTAGATATATAACGCTGAGACAGTCCTGGGAAAACTAGAGCCACTAACATAGTGTCCCATAGATCAGCTGATCAGATCACTGGTCATTTCAAAGGGGAACACAAATCAATCAAATAATTTTTCATTCATTCACTCATTTATCTCAAAACCCCAGCAGATACCATTTCATGATGCTCCAGGCAGAGCCCAGAACCTGGGGTTTATTACCAATTTCAAAGATCTAAAATCATCCCAGTGACAAGTCAGCCTTATATTTCAGAATCATGGAATTTTCAGGCATTCTGTGTAGTCTCATTAAAGATAAAATATACAAAATATGAAGGACAAAAGAAAAATGTAACTTCATGCCCCATAGCAATAAATGCTTTAAAAAAATCAAGACTCCAAACATCCTCTGTCATGTTTATTTCTTTCTTATCTGTAAAAGTAAAATGTGCATAGTGTCTTCACCACATCATGTCAGGGTCCATCCACGATAAACTGTAGTTTGGTAAGGCGCAGAGTAAAGAGACCTTCATTCTGAGTTTACCTTCAGCAGTTTTACTTGTGAGGCTTCAAAACAAGCCATATCCAGGGAAAGAAAGATACATGCTAATGTTAACTTGGTGCTGATGTTAACTTGGTGTGTATTCATGTAGTTTATAAAACCATCTCTCAAGAATGTATTATGCAATTAAACTGGCTATAGTGGGTTTAGTATATGCAACAAAATTAAAGAAACCTCCCAAACATTGACATTGGCACTCAAAAAATAATAAAGACAAGTACTAAAACATTTCCAGTATATTTTCATCCTGCAAATGTGTTGATATAAAATTTCTAAGAAAGCTGCATAATTATTAGGATTATTTCCTGCAGCAGTTACAAGTACTTAGATTCAGGTAAGCAGGTTCACATAAATAAAAGGTTCTTTCTTAAAACACTGAACAATAAGAATGTCATCACATGGGACTGGCAGAAAGGAAGCTATATTTAATTTCCAGAGTAACCTTAGTACAGAGCATCCTTGGCTTAATTTGGATCACTGGTTTTTCCTAGTCTATCTCCCTTATGCCAACTAGCACTCTTGCATTCGTGGGCATGCACCCCCCTATCACTGATTTCCTTTTTTAATTGCATTTATTGGGGTTACATTGGTTAATACAATTATATATGTTTTGAGTGTACAATTCTGTAACACATCATCTGTATATTGTGCTCACCACCCAAAGTCAAGTCTCCTTCTGTCACCATTTATTCCCCCATAACCCTTCTACTGCTCCCAACCTCCCTTTCTCTCTAATAATCACCATACTATTGTCTGTGTATAGGATGTTTATTTTTTTAATCCCTTCACCTACTTCAACCAGGCCCCTAACTCACCCCTCCCTGACAGCTGTCAGTCTGTTCTCTGTATCTATTCATCTGTTTCTATTTATTTTGTTCATTAGATTCCACATATAAATGAAATAATATGATATTCATCTTTCTCTGAATGACTTACTTCACATGGCATAAACTCTCCAGGTCCATCCATGTTGTCGCAAAAGGTAAGGTTTCCTTATTTTTTATGCTGAGTAATTCTGTGTGACTTTTCAAAATAAGAAAATGTCAGGACTTTATTTAGTGAGAGAGATCCAGGATGGCATCACAATAGATAGATGTGGCACTTACCTCCTCCAAGGACCAGGCTGGAATTTCAGTGAAAATATAGACCAATCAACCTTAATAACTAACAAGATTAGCTGAATAGAAGCCTTATAACCAAGGATTTGTAGAAGAAGCCACATCTAGACTGGTAGGAAGCATGGCTGAGATTCAGAGGGATATCTCAGCTGCCAAGGTTCCCCCTGAGGAGTTAACATCTCAGAGCACCAGAACTAGGAAGAGGTGCCCAAACTTGGTGCAAATGAGGTGCCCACATACCATCTGGTAATGAAAATCATTGGGTGGTTCTGTCTGCCAGGGAGAGATGAAGTCCACCGCAAACACAGGTACCCTCTTAATGGGCCAGTGCACAAAATCTGGTTTGCAGCTACTCACTGTGGGCTCCAGCAGAGGATGGCAGAACTGACTGGAGCCAGTGAGGGGAGACTGAGCTGTATGGCTCTGGGAAGAGAGCTGAAGGGGCAGCCTCTTAGACCCTTGGGCTGAGTGACTCTCTTGCACTGCAGACGCCATCTTTTTCAGGTGGAGTACTCCCTTCCTTACAGCATCAGCTGGGGGAATTTAATAGCCCAACCCCCTGAATTCCCTGTTGCTTCACACTGTTGCCCTGCTGAGGAGTCAGTTGCCTGGCTGGGTTATAGAGGTCTGGACAGACTAAGGAGGTGTCAGTGACTGAGTTTGTGTCACTTTGGGGTAAGGGCCATTCCCTCCACTTTCCCACAAAGCTACCTGGCACCTCCCCCCTCACAGGAGACCCTTTAGCCCACCCTTGTGGCTCCAGGTGGCTCCACCCTCTCAAATTCTGGTGGCCCCACCCTGCCAAGGTCTAGGCAGAATCTAGGACACACTGAGTGGTATGGCTCTGGGGTGTGAACCCCTCTTCTCACCTTCACCCAAGCCTGACTGGCACCGCCCGCTCACAGGAGATCCACTAGCCCCACCCACATGACTCCCAGTGATTCCTCCGAGTTGAGCTCAGGTTCTTGGCAGAATCTTGGACAAACTGAGTTGTTTGGCTCTAGGATGGGTTATTTTTCTGTCGCATGCTCAGACGCTCTCTACACATGGCAAAATCTTGGTCTGTTTGGGCCTGAGAAAATCTGTCAGCCTCACCCAGACAACTCCCTGAGGCCCTGACCTACCACAAAGGTCTTCGACCACCCAGTGGGTGGAAGCTAGACTTGGTGTAACCTGGAAATTTTGCAGAATAGCCTCAGATGCAGCACTGGCACCAAGTTTGAAACTGTATCAATTTGGTGGCATCACTCCCTCCTACCTGGCGACCCATTGGGAACCTACCTGTACCACTTGAGGCTCTTTCATGACTGAGCCTATCAGGCAAAGGGCAGGCAGAGGTAGGTAAAGAAGAATCTCAGGGTGACTTGGGACTTTTGCTGACTTGCTGGCAAAAGGGGCCATGGTGTGCAGCTTGGTCCTTCCTGTGCACACCCAGACCCGTCACAGGCAGACACAAACTGTGGGTCACTTTGTAACTCCAAACAGGTTGCCCAGGGCCAGTGACAGGTAGCATATAACATTGGCCTGCACTAGAAACCCTCAAAAAAGTCCCAGAACCAACACACCTACGTAGTAGCCAGCTTCAGACAATATCAGAATAGAATCCAATTAGCGTCACAAGCAGCATATCCAAAGGAAGACCTCTGCAGGCACCAGGCCCTGCTGAGGCTAATTCTGCTTCATGTGGTCAGCCTCTGCACAGCAGCTTATACACTGTGGTCAGGGTCAATCCCCACAGTCAGCCAGCCTGAGGGCCAATCCCACACATAAACAGGCCAATAACAATCAAGACTCAATTACAACAGGAGGCTCACAAAGCCCACACAAAGGACATTCCTGAAACACCCAGATCAGGTGATCAAGGAGACTGCAACGCTGGGTTCCACAGGACACCTACTAGCTAAGGACATCCTACCAAAACTTGAACTCATAGCAGATATTGCTAATGCATACAAACAAACACAAAGAGGCAGAAAAAAATGGGAAGACAAAGAAACATGCCACAAACAAAATATCAGAAGAAATCTTTAAAAAAAACCTCAGCTAAATGAAATGAAGCAAGCAATTTACCAAATATAGAGTTGAAAAAAAAAGGTTATAAGGACGCTCAATAAATGTATTGAGAACTTCAACAGAGGTAGCAAGCATAAATAGGGATATAGAAACCATGAAAAAGAACCAGTAAGAAATAAAGAGTATAATATCTGAAATGAATATACTAGAAGTAATAAACAATAGATTGGATGAAGCAGAGGATCAAATCAGCAATTTGGAAGACAAGGTAACAGAAAACACCCAATTGGAGCAGCAAAATAAAAAGAATTCAAAAAATATTAGGATAATGTAAGAAGCCTCTGGGACAACTTCAAGTGTACCAACATTGATATAATGGGGATGTCAAAAGGAGAAGAGAGAGAGCAAGAAATTGAAAACCTCTTCGAAAAAAATGACAGAAAATTTCCCTAACCTGGTGAAAACAACAAACAAACAAACAAAAATACAAGTCAAGAAAGCTGTCTCAAACAAGATGAATTCAAAGGGCCCTACACCAAGACACATCATAATTAAAATGGCATAGGTTAGAGACAAAGAGAGAATCTTAAAAGTAGCAAGAGAAAAACAGTTAGTTGCCTGCAAGGGAGCTCCCATAAGATTGTGACTGGTTTCTCACAAAAATATTTCAGGCTAGAAGGAATTGGCATTAAATATTCAAAGTGATGAAAAGTAAGGTCCTAAAACCAAGATTATTTTACTCAGCAAGGCTATCATTTAAAATTAAAAGAGAGATAAAGGGTTTCCCAGGACAGAAAACATAAGGGAGTTTGTTACAATCAAACCAGTATTATAAGAAATGTTAAAGGCATTCTTGAAGAAGATGAAGATAATCACCTATCAATAATCATTTGTATATAAATGGCTTAAATGCTCCAATAAAAAGACATAGGGTAGCTGAATGGATAAGAAAACAAGACCCATATATATATGCTGTACACAAGAGACCGACTTCAGAATGAAAAATACAGACTAAAAGTAAAGGGATAGAAAAATACATTTCATGCAAATGGAAAAAATTTTTTTAAAAGTTGGAGTTGCACCATAACTGGTTTGGCTCGGTATATAGAGTGTTGGCCTGCAGACAGAAAGGTCTCAGGTTCAATTCCGGTTGCAGGCACATCCCCCTGTGCAGGAGGCAGCTGATTGATGTTTCTCTTTCATCATTTTTTCTAACTTTCTATCCATCTCCCTTCTCTGTAAAAAAACAATAAAATAATTTTTTTTTTAAAGTAAGGGTAGCAATACTTACATCTGGCAAAGTATTTACTATAGACTTTAAAATAAAGGCTATAGTAAGAGATAAAGAAGAACACTACATAGTGATAAAGGAGAAATCCAACAAGAGAATATAATCCTTGTAAATAATTATGCACCCAACATAGAAGTACCTAAATATATAAAGCAAAACTTAATGGACATATGGGGAGAGAGCAACATTAATACAATCATAGTAGGGGATATTAACATACCACTGAATAGACCTTCCAAACATAAAGTCTATAAGAAAATAGTCTTAGATGACAAACTAGATAGATAGATTAAATGATATCTTCAGAGCATTTTACTCCAAAGAAGCAGAATATACATTCTTTTCAAGTGCACATGAAACATTTTCTAGGATAGAACATATGTCAGGACACAAAACAAGTCTCAGTAAATTTAAGAAGATTGAAATCATATCTTCTCTGACTTCAATGGTATAAAATAAAATAAAACCAATCACAAGAAGAAAAAAAAAAACAACAAAAAACACAAAGACATGTAAGCCAAAAAACATGTTACTAAAAAATAATGGATTAACCATGAGATCAAGGAAGAAATCAAAAGATACCTTGAAACAAACAAAAAGAGGACACAACAAACCAAAATCAATGGGACACAATGAAAGCAGTCCTAAGAGGGAAGTTCATAGCATTACAGACCTACCTCAAGAAATAAGAAAAATCTCAAATAAACAATCTAACTTTACGCATGAAGAATTAGAAAAATAACAACAAACAAAACTCAAAGTGAGTAGAAGGAGAAAATAAAGATCATAGCAGAAATAAATGAAATGGATTCAAAAATATAAATATATATACAAAAGATCAATAAAATCAAGAGCTGATTCTTTGAAAAGATAAACAAGACAGACAAATCTTTAACAAAATTCATCAAGAAGAAAAGAGAGAGGGCCCAAATAAATTAAATCAGAAATGAAAGAGGAAACATAGCAACTGACCCCATGGAAACACAAGGGATTGTAAGAAAATATTACAAACAACTACATGCAACAAATTAGACAGTGTTGATGACATTAATAAATTCCTAGAAACATACAATCTTCCAAAACTGAATCAGGAAGAATCAAAGAATCTGAATAGACCAATTATAACTAATAAAATCAAAGCAGTAATAAAAAAAAAATCTCAACAAACAAGTCTTGAGCTGTATGGCTTCACAGGTAAATCTGCCAAACATTCAAAGAAGAACCAACACATATTCTTTTCAAATTATCCAAAAAAAAAAAAAAATCAAAAAGAGGGAAGACGCCCTAGCTCATTGTACAAAGCCAGAATTATGCTAATTTCAAAACCAGGTAAGACACTAGAAAGAAAGAAAATCATAGGACAATATCCTTGATGAACATAGATGCTAAAATCCTCAATAAAATATTAGCATACCAGATCCAGCAATATATTTAAAATATCATACACCATGATCAAGTGGGCTTTATTCTGGGGATGCAAAATGGGTACAATATCTGCAAATCAATAAATGTGATACACCACATAAACAAAATTAAGGATAAAAAAATCTCATGATCATATCAATAGATGCAAAAATAAAAAAGCATTTGTTAAAATTCAGTACTCATTTATGATAAAAATTCTCAGCAAAGGTGGATTAAAGGGAACATACCTCTACATAATAAAGGTCATTGACAAACCCACAGCCAACATCAAGGGGCAAAAAAATAAGATCATTTTACTTAAGATCACGAATAAGACAGGGACGTCTGCTTTCAACACTTTTATTCGGCATAGTATTAGAAATCTTGGCCATAACAATAAGACAGGAAGAAATTAAAGGTATCCAAATTGGAGAGGAAGAAATAAAACTGTCATTATTTGCAGATAACATGATTCTGCATATAGAGAACCCTAAAGAGTCCACCAAAAAACTACTAGAACAGATTAATGAATTCAGTAAAGTAGCAGGATACAAAATAAGTATCCAAAAATCAGTTGCATTTTTATTCACCAATAATTAACTGTCTCAAAGAGAAACTCAGAAAACACTTCCATTTATAATTACATTAAAAGATACCTTTGAATAAAAGTAACCAAGGAGGGGGAAAGACCTGTACTTGGAAAAATATAAGACACTGAAGAAGGAAATTGAAGAAGATAAAAATAAGTGGAAGCATATGCTGTGTTCATAGATAGGAAGAATTAACTTCATTAAAATGTTCATACTACCTAAAGCAATCTATAGACTCAATGCAATCCCTATAAAGATACCAAAGGCACATTTAACAGAACTAGAACAAATATTCTAGAAGTTAAATGAAACCACAGAAGACCCTGAACAGTTACAGCCACCTTCAGAAAGAAGAACAAAGTTGGAGGAATCATGCTACCTGATATTAAATTATACTACAAGGCAATAGCAATCAAAACAGCATGGTATTGACATAAAAACACATACACACATCAATGGAACAGAATGGAGAACCAAGAAATAAAGCCCTTATGGTCAATTAATATTTGACAAAGAAGAAAAGAATATACAATGGAGTAAAGATAGTATATTCAATAAATAGTACTGGGGAAAATTGGACAGATACATGCAAAAAAAAAAAAAAAAAGTGAACCACTTTCTTATACCATACATAGAATTAACTCAAAATGGATTAAGAACTTAAATGTTAGACTCAAAATCATAAAAATTCTAGAAGAAAACATAGGCAATAAAATCTTGAACATTTCTCCCAGCAATATTTTTTTTTCTGATACTGTCCCCTCAGGCAAGGGAAACAAACGAAAATATAAATAAATGGAACTATATCAAACTAAAAAGGTTTTGCACAGCAAAAGAAACCATCAACAAATTAAAAAGACAATCCATTGAATAGGAGAACATATTTGCCAATGATACATTGATAAGGGGTTAATATACAAAATTTATGAAGAATTTATAAAACTCAACACCAAAAAAAGAAAACAATGCAATTAAAAGGTGGACAGAAGACATAAATAGACCCTTCCCCAAAGAGAACATAAAGATGGCCAATAGGCATATGAAAAGATACTCAGTATCACTAATCATCAAAGAAATGCAAATTAAAACCACAATTAGATATCACCTCACACAGAACAGAACAGCTTCAGTAATAAATCAATATACAACAAGTGTTGGCAAGCATGTGGAGGAAAGGGAACCCTCATACACTGTTGGTGGGAATGCAGATTGTGCAGCCACTGTGGAAAATAACATGAAATTTTCTCAAAAAATTAAAAATGGAACTTCTCATGGCCCAACAAATTCCACTTCTGGAAATATATCCAAAGAAATTCAAAACACTGATTCCAGAGTATACATACACTCCTATGTTCATTGCAGCATAACTTACAATAGCCAAGATTTGGAAGCCACCCAAGTGCCCATCAGTATGGTATGGAATACTACTCGGTTCGAAAAAATAAGGAAATCTTACTGTTTGGGACAGTGTGGATGGAGCTGGAGAGTATTATGCTAAGTGAAATAAGCCAGTCAGAGAAAGACAAGTGCCATCTGATTTCATTTATGTGTGGATTCTAATGAACAAAATAAACAAAATAGAAATACTAATAGATACAGAAAACAGACTGAAGGGAGGAAGTTTAGGGGGTTGGGTGAAAAAGGTGAAAGAATTAAGCAAAGAACAAAACAAAATCTCATAGGCAATGAGTTGTCAGGGCAACTAGACAACAGCGTAGTTATTACCAGAGGGAAAGGGCAGGATGGGGAGGTAGGAGAGCGTAAAGGGGGAATAAATGGTGATGGAAGTAGACTTGACTTTGGGTAGTAAACACACAATACAATATACAGATAAAGTATTATAGAATTGTACACTGAAACCTATATAATTTTATTAACCAAATAAATTCAATAAAATTTGTTTAAACTGTACAAAAAAAAAATGAGGATGGACAAAGTGCGGTATTATCTCCAAATCAGCCATTCTCAAACTTGGGCGTGCATAAATATATCCAAAAATGCAAAAAAAAAAAGTACATGAGGAATGCAAAGAATACATTTAAATTGTAAGTCTGATTCAGGTAGTTTCTGAAATTCAGAGAGCTTTTCTAGTCCAAAAGAACTGAATGATTTGATTGTCCTCTTAACTGGGGAAAGAGAGAAGCATAACCTGTCATAACCTGGTTGCATGGGTATCTGGGATAACAAGCACCACTTCATTTCTCTCCTTCTCTTCCCCAGACATCTGCCTGTGAAAGTGGAGCTGTGTTTTGGGTCTGGGGGAGATAGCATGGCCTCAAAACAGTGCCTGATTCATTCTTTCTCCCATTCCACTGCCAGGGCACTGAATTCATCTTTAGCTTAATTTAGTAGAAATTTCCAGAACATTGTGAAAAGTGTTGGAGTAAAAGAAACTGCTTCTTGAACTGAGTTCTGCACCCAAAAAAAGGCAATCTAAATGCATAATCAGAGTGTTCCTGAGCCTCGTAGAAAAGCTTCCTCTTTGAAAGCGTTGGCCCAGAAATCCCTGGGTGAGATTAATCCCTGTACAAAGCATGACACTAGCAGCCACTTGGACAGATGCATGGAAAGCTAGAACAGGCCAGGGGAGGCCAGGGAGTGAGCCTGGACATGCTCACTCAAGGCCTTCCATTCCTTCTGCTGTTAAAGACCAGCCAGGCTGTCACTGCCAACTAACCTGGCTGCCTAGGGAAAGACCAGCTCCCAAAGTCTGCAAAGCAAGTCCTCTGGGAAGCTGTGGTACAATTGGCACTAAGGGCACCAGCAGTGTGCTCATGGACTTGACTTTGTTACCGTTTCTATTTTTAACTCTACCATCACCCCATTCTGTGCTGAAAGCAGCCAGCTTCTCACAGACTCAACCTGAGCCGGGCTGAAGGGCCCAGGGAGTCAGGGCACTGTCTGCTCCCAGAGTCGCTTTCGAAGCAGCCACTGTCCTTTGGGGTTTTCTGTCTCGAAGTAGTCCTCCCCGGGAGATGCCAGCGTCTCCAGCGCAAAGAGCTCCGCATCCCATTCCACGTCTTCTCTGGAGAAGTTGAAGAGGATCCGTCTGGAGCTCCCCAGGCTGGAGGGAGGAAGGCAGCAGGGAGGTTACGTTGGGCTTGGCCAGCTGCACAGAGAAGGGATGCTGTGATTTAGCCCTCCAGTGGAGGCCATTAAATACCCCCCAGTGCTGGGCCTTATGGAGGACAACGCAGTGTTCTTATGGGGACTGTGGATGGGTCTTAGCTGGACCTCAAGCTGGGCCTGAAGGAGAAAGGCTGGTGATGAGGGCTGGGCCTCGGTGTTGATATGTTCTGTGCATGGCTCATTATTATGGGAAGAAGATGCTACTTAGAAACCCCTGAATCCACCAGAGTTGGATGGCTCTTGTAAAAACAAAGAAAAACAGGTGGATGAGTATAGATGGAACTCCAAGATGGGGTTCCCCAGTGTGGCCTGGGTTGGCCAGAACAAGAGAGCACTTGCTGCTCTCAATGCGTAGGTCACAGGAATTTGGGGCTAGAGATGGTCACTGGTCTTGGGAGAGAAGGACCTGGAGAGAGGGAGGTTGAGAAATGTTGGCAAGAGGGGCCCAGACAGCAAGCAGCTCTCCACCTGAGCCTGGCCAATGCCTTCCTAAGGCAGGGGCATCTCCTCGGCTTGATGTTGGTTCCAGCGTGGTGCTATGCCCTCTTCCACCCCAAACTCCCATGGGAAATGTGCAGTGCGCAGTGTGTCTGTGGCATTTAGGGGAAACAAGGAAAGAGGATGGCACAGAGCAGGAGGACTAAGTGGCCAGCAGGAAAGAGAGGTAGATCCAGAGCTGAAGCAACAGTTTGGAGTGGTGACAGCAGTGAACCAGGCTAGTGTATATAATATAAAACATTTTTAAACTGGGACTTCCATTAAAAAAAAAAATACACAAGAATGATTTCTAGCACATAGGATGGGGGCTCAAGGCACCTTAAAAACCATCCCAAGAGTCTGGTTATACTCTGTGACCCAAGCACTTACTCTTTTTTGCAGGCTTTGGGCTTAAATTTCAAAGTGCTGAAAGCCCCTTCCACCGCCTTGGGCAAGTAAATGGGGTGCCGCTCCAGCCGCCTCTGAGTGCCGATGGTCCTGCGCTCCGTGCTCTTCCGACACTGGCCGTCTGTCGTGTGGATGGTGTGCGCAGCCACGTGCTCGGAGTGCCGGCGCGGCACCCGCAGGATCCAGTTGGAGTGCAAGCTGTGCTGCCGGGAGCTGGTGGCCACTGGAAGAGAGAAACAGGGGCCCTGGAAAGGAGGACTCACCATTGGGAGGAGCAGAGGCAACAGAGCGTGAACAGGGTTGAGAACTTAAAACAAATGCATTTACATAGCAGTGAGTTTTTAGAATGGACTGGAGAACCAAGCAAAGGGGCTGATTTGACTGCAATTATGGGTAGAAATACAATGGAAAATTGTGTGTCAATCAAAAATAAGAATGTACAGCTCTGGGTGCAACTCAGTTGATTGAACCAAGAGTTCGCTGGTTTGATTCCCAAACAGGGCACATGCCTGAGTTGTGGGCTCACTCTCCAGTACGGGGCATGCAGGAGGCAGCCGAGTGAAATTTCTCATCAATGTTTCTCTCTCTCTCTCCCTCCCTCTTCCTTTTTCCCTCTCTCTAAAATCAATTTTTTTAAAAACATAAAAATAAGAACATAAATCTATATTTACTAACTTGGAAAGATGCCAGTATTGTAAATTCTTAGATGAAAAGAGCAGTTGACAAAATAGCAAAGAGATCCTATTTTTGTTTAAAACCTTTTTGAAAAGACATACATCAAAATGTTGATAGTGATTACTCTCTCTGGGTGATAGTATTACAGATCATATTCTTTGCTTTCTTCTTTATGCTTTGATGTGTTGTTTATTAGTACTCTTTTGATTTACAATATGCTACTGCTGTTATGAGAGAAAAACCATAAAGCCATTTTCAAAACACCAATGAAGATGACATTTGTATCCTCAGTTGTCCTCTCACCAATGTCCTGGATTTCTAGGTTTGACTCCTGGGGAATGGGCCGGTCTTTGTCAGGGACTGACGGGCTGTGAGAGAGGAGGGCAGACAGCCGCCTGCAGGGTACAGTGAACTCGGAGAGCAGGAGTAACCTGGGGAATCCCACAGAGCTCAGTGAGGACAGAAACCTCACAGATTAAGGCCAATCAAGGCCAGAACAACAAGAATGCAATATTTTGATCATTAAATAATTAAGAACAATTTAATATTAGTGCCAAAAGTTGATATCTTAGTGAGCCCTCAATAAAACCATCGTTAATTACCTGATGGGAGGCAAGTCAACAATTAAAAAACTGACAGTGGAATAATGGAATTTAAAAGTGGGCTCAACTCATATACATGGCTGAATTATTTGCTCTCTGCCAGCAGAGAGCCGTGACATACCTAGACAGGGAGAAAAGTGTCACCGCAGCCCTCACCTCGCTCCCTCTCCAGGCTCCATGATAGGCCTGGACAAGCACCCTAGCCCTCTCTTTTATTGATTGATTCATTTATTTGTTTGTTTGTTTGTTTTTTGTTTATTTATTTATTTATTGTTTTAAGTACCGTGTTTCCCCAAAAATAAGACATCCTCTGAAAATAAGACCTACTTACAGGTTTCCTTCTGAGTGAAATATAAGGCATCCCCGAAAATAAGGCCTCCCTAGGCTAAACATGAGAGATTTGGTCCACTGATTCTGAAAGAAATGGAGTCACAAGAAATTCACCAGGAAATTCAGGAATTGGATTGTTATGATGATGTTCCAGAAGATGATGACATGATTATCATTGAATAAATGAGTAAATTCTTGATACTGTAGGATTCACAGTTTGTCTGGTTTGTGTTGACTACCATACCGTATACAGGTAATAAATTTCCTTTATTTTCATTTAACAATAAATGTGTACCATATTCTTCTTCATGGAAAAATAAGACATCCCCTGAAAATAAGACCTAGCGCATCTTTGGGAGCAAAAATTAATATAAGAGACTGTCTTATTTTTGGGAAAACAGGGTATTACATATAATAGTACATATATCTCCTTTCCCCCCCTCCCCATTCACCTTCTCCCAGCCTCCCCTACCCCCTGTCACATGCCCTCTCTTGCCTTACACATCCTCAAGGCATGGTGGCTCATAAGGGCCACAGAGGTAGTGCTGGGGGGAGGGGTGCAGAGGGATGACAAAGTGAGTGAAGGGTCAGAGTTGTATCTAAAGCTGGTGCTGCCCCATGGCCACACTAGCTCAGGGAGGGTCAGAAGCTGAATTTTCAAATATAATTTGTTTGTCCTCTTTTCTTTCTTTTTCTTCAAAAATTGTAGTAAAATACAAATAATGTAAAATTTACCACTTTAACCATGTTTCAGTGTACAGTTTAGTAGGGTTGAGTATATTTGCATTAGTAAGTGACAGAGCTCCAGAATTTTTTCACTTGCAAAAAACTGAAACTCTATACCCATCTAACAGCAGTTCCCCATCCAGCGCCTTCATTTAATCATTTTTCTATTATGTTAGCTCATGGGCTCTTACAAAAGTGTCACCCTGTCTCAGCTGTGGCAATGGACCACAGGAAAGGAGTTTTTGCCCAAGTGTGATCTCAAGTGTTAAAGGGGCAGGCTGAGGCAGTGGCAGCAGAGACAACTAAGGCAAGGCAAGCCCAAAAGCGGCCCAAGCTCAGGGCCAGGCTCCGGCTTGCAGATGTGAGTTTCCCTGCGATGGGGAGGTAGGATTCCTGCCAGCCCATCTTATACGTCCTCTTCAGAGACTATACCCCACCCACCTTCTGCCCCTAGGGATGGCACTCACCATCAAAGTCCACATCTTCATTAGGGGGGTCTGTCTCGGCAGTCCGTGGCCGTTTCTCTGTATCCAGCTCTGCAATGATGGAGTCAAAGAAGGCGATGGCCTCTGCCACATCCGCGCTGAACTGCGAATATTTCCTGGGGGTTGCTTTCTGCTACAGGTGAGGGGAGGAGAGAGAGTTGCTTGAGCCACCTCACAGCGCCCTCACACAAGTCAGTCATAACTGCCAAATAGAATGAAATATTGCTGAGACTAAATGTGTGTAAAGTTATAAATCTTCAAGGTTTAAAAGGGAAATTTGGGTAAGTACTCTGTGGAAGGAAGGTAGATACTCCACACCTGCATTGCTATAAGTCAATGGATTTCCAACTACCTCAAGGAGGGAGAGAGGAAAAATGAAAAGAACTGCCTCTTTGGGTGACAGATGGTTATTAACCATTAGATGAAACACTTAGTTTCTCGTGACTTTCCTTGCTGATAAACACCCAATCAGGCAATGATACAGCTCCTTAGGTAGGTGATGAGATGCTCACAGCAGGAAAAGGTATGTTGGAACTAAATCCCTAAAAATTGTCAGTTCCTAAAGTGAACAAAATTGGGCCCAATTCATGGAATAAACTGAAGAAAAATTAGTTTCATTGTTCGAAAAGTCTAAGGAATAAAATGTACAGTTAATAAAAATACTCTGAGTGCCTAACTGGGTTCTGGGCTCTGTCCTGCTTCCTTCTCCTCCAGGACCTTATTCATCATCCCAACTGCCCACCAAGGGTCACAAGTGACTGACATCATGGGAGCTCATGCACCGCCGTAAACTTCAATGGAGAGCTGACAGCACAAGAATCAATGCATGAGCCAGTGAAAAGTTCCCTCAGGAATTTAGAAAACAGAGAACTCAAAAGGGACAATATGTGTTAACCTGGGCTATTTTGACCATGTGTAGAGTTCTTTTGTTTTATATGGGCATTTTGAAAGTGGGATGGTATTAAAAATACATATGATTTAGTTACAGACTAGCATGTTGGGAAATGTATGTACAAGATTTTGGTGAAATGTATGTATTTTGTACTATTAGAAAACACTTTTAAATCAAGAATGTTTTTCTTAGCAGAAAATATTGAAGAACCACAATATTCACCTAAATCATTTTTGTTAACAATGGAAGGCCATCCAAAGGAAGTCATCCTTCCCTCTTCAAGGAGCCCACTAAAATGAAGGCAAGGAGGGGAGAAAGTAGAAACTTTAATGTCAAAGAAAACAGCAAGAGGCCATCAGAAAAAGACAGATTTCCAAAAGCACCTGGCAGTTGTAAAGCAGTAGAAGGAGGATCATTGATGTAATAGAGCAGAGGGCCTGGCCTTCCAGAGCTTCCTGGGTGGGGAAGCAGCTGAGGAGGGGGCATTTTGAACCTTGGGAACTGAAAATGCTCCAGACTTGACAACACCAGATGCAACAAGGGCTGGAAGGGGGTGTGGGACTGATGACGGACTGTTTGAAAGCCTCTATGCAAAAAGCAGGCCAGGCCACCAGGCATCCTCCCTGTGTCAGATGACAGGAGGGCTCATCAACATAGGCAATCAACATTCTTTTATCCTCCCTGTGGTTTTTCTTGTTGGTCCCTCTGCCTTGGCTGTCTCATCTGGCTGACTCCCATTCATCTACCAAAACTTGGCTGATATGACACAGCAATTCCACTCCTGTGTATATATATCTGAAGAAAACCAAATCACTAATTTGAAAGAATAGGTACACCCCTAGATTCATCACAACATTATCTACTATAGCCAAGATATGGAAACAACCCAAGTGCCCATCAAAAGGCAAGTGAATTAAAAAGTAGTGGTACATATAACAATAGAATATTTCTCAGCCATAAAAAGAATGAAACCTCATAATTTGCAACAGCATGGATGGACCTACAAAGTATTATGCTAAGTAAAATAAGTCGGTCAGAGAAAGATCAATACCATATGATTTCACTTATATGTGGCATATAAAGAACAATATAAATGAACAAACAAAGCAGAAAAAGGCTCATAGATACAAAAAACAGACTATTACCAGATTGGATGAAAAAGGTGAAGAGATTAAGCACAAGTTGACAATTACAAAATAGTCATAAGGATGTAAAATAAAGTAACAACATAGAGAATATAGTCAATAATTGTATTAAGTATATATATGGTGTCAGTTGGGTACTGAGAATATCAGAGGGAACACTTTGTAAAGTATATGATTGTCTAACCACTATGCTGCACACCTAAAATTAATAAAAATAATACTGTGGCCTCTTATGAATCTCCTGAACACCCTCACAAATTAAAAAATAAACCACTTTAGCCACTGAACTCTCTGTCAACACTGATGGACAGGCCCTTTCAGCTCCACACTTGTTAGTTATCCCAAATATTCAAATAGGTTGGTTGTTTCCAAAAGTTCAAGCTTTAGGGTTCAAGACTCAGGTCTCTCTCCCATGCCTGGCCCTTTCTGTATGCTTGGTAGAGAGTGCCTTCCTGGGCACAGCTGGAGACACCGACAAGCTCCTTAGACAACACTGAAGAGTCCCATTATCTAGGTCCCACTTCTGGGGTCTCTGTTGAGCCATGCAGTACATACATTATAAAATGTGTTTCCATTAAGAGCTTTTGGATCCGGGTCTGGCTGGAGAGGGAGACATTGGGACACTCTGGTTACATTATGTGTGGCTGGCTGGTACATACCTGTGTAAGTAGCTCCCTCCAAGCTCTTCATGAAATGAAGTAGGGACATACATAACTGTAAATGAGTAAACAATTGCTTCCCTTCCTTCCTTAGTCCTGCCTGCCTTCCCTGTAAATGAAAGCACCAGCCCTTGACCAGGTCTAAGTGCATGGCCTGGGAAGCAGTGAAGGGATGCCTCCCTCTTAACCCTGTCAGGGTGACTCTATGACAGTCCAGCCCAGTCCCAGCTAGACATCAAAATCTCCTGGGAGCTCTTAAAGAATAGTTATACCTGGCCCTTTCCCAGACCAATTACTTTAAATAATCAAGTTATTCCAATGCACTGCAGTTAAGAACCACCACTCAGTAGAGATCCGGGCATGGGGGAGGGACCCAAGATGGGGGAGGGACCTAGGATGGAGGAGGGACCCAGGATGGGGCAGGGACCCAGGATTGGGGAGGGATCCAGGATAGGGAAGGGAGCCAGGATGGGGGAAGGACCCAGGATTGGGAAGGGACCCATGGCTGAGTCTAGTTTCTTCCGCCTTCCCATAGCTTCCATGGCCTTTTCTCACCTCTCCAAGGACATTCTCTTGGTCAACACTCACAGACTGAGTGTTGCACAATGACTGAGGCTCAAGGTTCAGGGCTCAGGCTAATATGACAGGAATATCTACTTTACAAAGAGGTTTTGGTATAAAATGGGAGGTCAGTGATCAAGACCCCTGGTGAGATCCAAAATAGCCCTCCCTTGCTGAGCTCAGAACTCCAGGTAAAAGTGCATTGCTTCCCTTCCAACTTGGCTTTTTCCAGCCGGAACGTTTAAAGACTCCTTTGGAAAGGCTGTGTGTAATGCGGCCTGCAGCCTATTGCCCCGGTGAGGCCTGGGTTTCACAGAGCTCATGTTGCTTCCTCAGCCCCACAGCAGCCCCACGGGGAAGGAACTTCCTCTGAAAGCATCTGACTCCACTCCAGTTTGCCTTTCACATTTCACCTTCGGTGGCCTGAGGGTTATCTTTTTCCAAGCCTCCCTGTCCCACCGCTCACGTTAGGCCTGCGTCTCAGATTACTTTGTCCAGATGGAAATCTTTGCACTTTTCCAAGCCAAACTCCACTTACTTCTCATGTTAGCTTCTGAGTCCACAAACGCAGTTTATGCTATTTTTCTGCATTTTTGTTTATTAGCTGCTATCCTGCTGGTTTCACTTGACCTCTGGGTACCTGGCCTTCTCCAATTTGTTTTCTCCTGGGATCTGTTAGTATTTGTTTGCAAAAGATTTGATTTCTACAAAATAAGCTTCCAGTTGTAGACAACAATATTTTTTTCAGAGAGTAGGGTAGGGGACATTCTAAACCCACCCAAAGCCAAGAGGAACCCCGCTGAACACCTAAGCCTCCTTCTCGCCTCTCCTGCTTGGCAGCCTTCCTCACCTTCTCAGAGGGCCAGCTGACTCTGCAGCACAGTCCCAGGCGCCTTTCCTTTGTGCTCCTGTCCTGCTCCGTGTGAGCAGATACTTTCACAACCCCAAGCTGACCAGTGGTACGTAACCTCTTCTTTCAGATAGCTTTGGCAAATATCACGCGCAGAAAACACTCTGCTGACCAATGCTCACTGTCAGCTCTTGCACGCATGAGACAAGTTGTCCAGTACACGTACTCCCAACATTTTTGGTTGCATTTCTATCTCTTTCTCTTGCAAGAAACCCCAACAGACCAGTGTGGTTCAGAGAGTGATGCTGAGAATTGCAGCTTCAGATAACAGTATGGCCGTGTCAGGGCAGATGAATTATCTTTGCATCTATGAATGTCAAGCACCTATTTTGATGGCTGGTATGGAGTAATAAATATTTGTTGAGTGAAAGACTTATCTTGTTACCTAATGTTCACATTTTCCAACCAGTTTGCATGTTGTTAATGTATACTTTTGGATTTAACTTGGCAAATTTTGAGAACTTTGTATTGCTTATATTTCTTTTAAAAATATGTTTTTATTGATTTTTAAAGAGAGGAGAGGAAGAGAGAGAGAAAACATCGATGAGAGAGAAACCTAATTGATGGGCTGCCCCCTACCCCGGCATTCCCCTACTGGGGATGGAGCCTGCATCCGGAGAATGTGCCCTGAACAACTAAGGAATCAAACTGGCAACTTCTTGAACCAAACTGGCTGTGCTACACTCCTTATCTTTATGGAATACTGATAATACTCTCTTGAACTAATAATACCTGGAAATCTAAATATCAATATGATCTCTGAACACATAATAATCTGGCTACTCAGTATATGTGTGTGTGTGTGTGTGTGTGTGTGTGTGTGTGTGTGTGTGTATTAGAGGCCCAGTGCCTGAATTCATGCATGGGTGGAGTCCAGCCAGCCTGGCCAGAGGAGGGGACATGGGCGGTTGGCCAGCCTGCCTGCTCTGGTCGAACTCCTGGTTGAGGGGACATTTTGCATATTAGCTTTTTACTATATAAGGTATTCACTGAGTGGCCAAATTATTATGTATTCAGAAATCATAATAATCTGGCCACTCAGTGTAATTGAGATAGCCTGGATTGAAGAGATCATTTTCTCTTGGATCAGGTGGGTGAAATAAAAGGCAAAACAGCTTAAATTAATTCACAAGCAATTTAATATCATTAAAAGAAACTTTTAAGGACAAACCTTGAAAGCCCTGACTAATTCATTCATTTTGCTTTCTACAATCCCTTTGATAGACTTCCAAGGCCAAGAACAAGTAGATATTTACTAGTACCTTATCCCTTTTATTTAGAACACCTAAGAAAATATGTATCCATAGTTGAACAGGAGTTTGTGGGGGAAATTTGAGTTAATGAAACAAGAATTGTAGATATGAGAAATAACTTGGGAAAAGATATAATCACTGAAACTTAAATACACACATACACATACCCACATACAAAGTTTCAATGGATAAGCTAAGTGGTAGGCCACAGCTGAGGGGGTTGGAAATCAGTGAAGCAGATAATGGAGCTGAAAAAATCAGCTCAAAAAGATAAAAAAGAAGGGGGAAGTTTGTCACAAACTCTAGTGTAACTAAGCCTGGGTATTACCTGTCATAACAAAACATTACACTCATTTGGAAACATAGCTGCACACCTTCAGTCTTTGGTATTAGAGTTTCTAAACTCATAGGCTGCCAGGCTTAGTCTTTTATCTCCCAGCTTTATAATCTTTAGGTCATTTTGTTGTTAGTACTGGTAACTTCGCTTCTTAAATATCATATAAATGGTCATTTCACTTCAACAAAACACTGAGTAAAAAATTGTTTTTATCAGTTATCAAATTGTTAGAAGCAAAATGGATAGAACTGAATTAACATTCTTAAAACATAGTATGAAATTTTTACATCTAATAAGTGAAACATCACAATCCAATAAGAGAAGGGATAGATTTGTCAGTAAATGGTGTTGGAAACCTTTGCTACTTGGGAAAAATTCAATTTGAATTCTCACTTTCCACTAGATGTCAAAATAAATTGCTGATAGACAAAAGAATTAGGATGTTTTATTTTCATGGAACTATTAAAAATGGAGTAAAAATGGCAAACATGCAATTGACTTTGAGGCCTAGAAGGACTTTCTAAGCATGAGAGTAATGGAAGAACTATCAAAGACAAAAATTGATAATTTGACTACGTAAACATCAGTAGCATTTGTACTTCAGATATGTCAAATTAAATTAAATTAAAAGATACATAATAACTTAGAGCATTTTTAACATACATGGCAGACAATGTATTCATATACTTAGTATAAAAACATTTTACATTACATAAGTAAATAATAAATCCTTAATAGAGCCTAAAGAAAATTTCCAGACATAATGGGCAATCCATTTATAAAAAATTGGTTTATTAAAATAAAGGGTCATTCTTTGCTCAAGCAATAATCAAAGAAAAGCACATAAAATAATGCAGTTATATCAGTAAACTTTTAAAATTAATGACAGCCAAAACCGGTTTGGCTCAATGGATAGAGGGTTGGCTTGGGGACTGAAGGGACCTGGGTTCGATTCCAATCAAGGGCATGTACCTTGGTTGCGGGCACATCCCCAGTAGGGGATGTTCAGGAGGCAGCTGATCGATGACTCTCTCTCATCGATGTCTCTAGCTCTCTATCTCTCTCCCTTCCTCTCTGTACAAAAATCAATAAAATATATATTAAAAAAATAATAATAATAAAATAAAATTAATGACAATACTTGGTGTTGATAAAAAGGAATATGAAGGGCTTTCTCATTTGTGACAAATGGATGGATCTTGAGAATATCATGCTAAGCAAAATAAGTCTAATGGAAAAAGTCAAGAACCATATAATTTCACTCATATGTGGAATGTAAAACTGAAATCAACTAATGAAGAAACAATACAAATAAAAACAAACTCAGACACAGACAGTAGTATGATGGTTACCAGAGGGGAGGAAGGTGGAGGAGGTTGAAAATGTAAAGGGGGTCAAATACATGGGGACAGAGGAAGATGTGACTTCAGGTGGTGGGCACACAATGCAATAAACAGATGATGTAGCACAGAATTGTACACTTGGAGCCTATATAATTGTATGTCACCCCAATAAATGTATTTTTTTAATTAAAAAGAGGACTTTCTAACACACTGTTGATCAAAGTGTAAATTTTTAAATCTTTATGAAAGCAATATGTAGAAGAATCTTTAAAAATTACTGACCTTTTATTCTTTTTTTTTCAGCAATCTTTTTTTTTTATTATTGATTTTTTACAGAGAGGAAGAGAGAGGGATAGAGAGTTAGAAACATCGATGAGAGCGTATCATCGATCAGCTGCCTCTTGCACACCCCCTACTGGGGATGTGCCCGCAACCAAGGTACATGCCCTTGACCGGAATCGAACCTAGGACCTTTCAGTCCGCAGGCCGACACTCTATCAACTGAGCCAAACTGGTTTTGGCTGACCTTTTATTCTTTATCCATTAATCACACTTCCAAGAATCACTGCTAAAAATGCCTTATAAACACAGAGTAAGCTGTATGTACTTGTAATTTTTAACAACTGTTTAAGGACTGTGAACTGTTATAATTTTTGCCATTAAAACTTGAGTTTTCTAAAACTAGTACATGAGATGGGAAAGAACAGACAATATAAAATACTAACTGGAAAAGGGATTATAAAAAGTATATGGTATGGACCAAATTTAGTCAATTCATATATATGCATACATTAGGATGGCCAAATTAGCAAATAAAAATAAATAATGGCAATTAAATCTCAATTTCACATAAACAATGAATAATTTTTTAGTATAAATATATATCAAATATTGCATGGACATAATTATACTTAAAAATCGATTGTTTACCTGAAATTCAAATTTAAATAGCCATCTTTTATTTTATCTGACAATCCTAATATACATATATACAAAAATACAGAAAATAAATTATTGAAATAAAATATACCTGTATATTTTATAGTCATTATCCCTAGATGATAGGTTTCTAAGTTATTTTTCATTTTTTTTGTATATTTTTCTGTATTTTACAAATTTTACCTAACGAGGAAATGCAACTTTATCATTAGAAAAAAAATGTTTACCTAAAAAAGTGTCCTTCGAATGGTGAGCTCTGATCCATTACAGACTGGATGTTTTAATGATTAGGATCTGATTGCATATGAATGTACTCAAACTGTATTTTACTCCATTAAAAACAAAAGATAATTTTCCACTCACTGGAAACCAGACTTATTATTTTTCCAGATCTTCCATCAAACTTTGTAAGTTTCCTTCTTAAATTATAGTTGGAGCTTCTCAGATTATTGGTTTATTGAACATCTACTATGTGCCAGAGCCTTGCTAGAGGTTGGAGATAAAAATAAATAAATAAGACAAGGTGCCTCCACACAGTGAACTGATAGCAGAAATAGCAAATGAACTGACCATTACAGTGCTGTGTGCTGAGTGCTGAGTGCTGGGAGCTGAGGGCTGAGTTGGGGCTCATACAGGGAGGAGGGAAATCCACTGAATTAGAGTGTGACCGTGAGAAATGACTTCCTGGGGAAGTGCTTTTCTGCTGCCTAAAAAGACAGGAAGTCAGCCAGGTGGTCAAATGTGATGGCGAGGAATAGGCAGGAGGAAACATTGCTTCCAGCAGGTGCTGGAAGATAGATTAGAAAACAAAAGCACCCGCCTAGTGGTCTGAGAGGGGCTACAGGAATTAAATACTCTGTTATCAATCATTCTTATACTGTCTGGCATCTTGTGAAAAGCTCTGCCAAGCATAATGAAATATTCTTTGCAGCTCATATTGAATTTTTATTGCCTTTCAGTTCTAAAAACCATAGACCATGGGATAGAGACTCCACCCCCACCCAGTAACTGATGTTCAAGAAAGCCTGCCCTTTAATATCACTGTGTTTGCATAAAGTCTCCTCATCAGATCTGAAAAATATTTCTCAGCCATGTAAACAGACCCAGAACCTGTGTCCCTTCCCATATGCAATTATATAATTAGGTTGAATCCAGACTCTCCTGCCATAGAGGAGAAGGACCTTCTATTTGCTGTTAACATGGTCATATTTCATGAAATAAGATTGAGTGGCTTCTATAAAAATTTTATTCTGAAAGCTAACAATTGCAGAATAAAACTACTTTAAATATAAATCAATCACTTTTGTCAGGCATTTTCTAGAATTCCACTGGTTCTTTTAAAATGTAGCAGGTGGGCCCTAGCTGGTTTGGCTCAGTGGATAGAGTGTCAGCCTGCGAACTGAAGGGTCCCAGGTTTGATTCCAGCCATGGTCACATGCCTGGGTTGTGGAATTGATCCCTAGTAGGGGGCATGCGGGAGGCAGACAATCAATGATTCTTTCTCAACATTGATGTTTCTATCTCTCTCTCCCTCTCCCTTCCTCTCTAAAATCAATAAAATGTATATTTTTAAAAACAAATAAAAAGTAAAACGTAGCAGGTGAATTTCTTTAGTTGGAACAGCGGGACAGTGAGGTGTGGTGCAGCGAGGGGTATACATTTTGCAGCTAGTTCATCCAGGCAGACAAATTAGAAATCCAAGCTACTCAGAACCAGATGATCCACAGGAGACTGGTGACCTGGCCTTAAAAAATGCCCGTGCCAAACCATCTTGGCAATGTTCCATGGGGCACCGCAGCCAACCCCAGACTGCCTCCCTGGGCCAGCCCTGGCTCCATGGCCAGCCTCCCTGAGGCTCTTCTCTTATGTGGTCTGGTTCTTGCAGGAGGAGGCTGGCTGTTGACCAGTTCACCCGGCCTTAAAATAGGAGGAGCTGTCCTCTGTGAGGGAGCATTTGTCGGTCAGAGCACAATCTGGAATATGTCCCATCAATTCCCAAATGGTCAGTCCTACAGAGGAAGGAAGTTCTGACACATGCTACAACATGGATGAACCTTGAAAATTACTTTAGGTGAGAAAAGCCTATCACAGTATGACTCCACTTATATGAGGTTCCTAGAATTGGCAAAGTCATAGAGACAGAATGTAGACTAGAGCTTACCTGTTAGAGGGATGGGAGCAGGGGAAGTGAGGAGTTACTATTTAATGGATATGGAATTTCTCTTTGGTATGATGAAAAGTTCTGGAAATAGGGGTGGGCTACACCACATTGTATATGTACTTAATGTCACTGAAGTGGTACACTTTGAAATTATTTAAATGGTTAATCTACACTAATAAAAGAGAAATATGCAAATTAACCATCACTCTGCTACACCAAACCAGGCCCACTGGCCAATCAGGAGAGAGTATGCAAATTAAACCAACCAAGCTTTTGGCCATCCATGGAGCTGGTGCAAGCAGGAGGCTTGGGTTGCCCCCAGTGATGGAGGAAGCCAAGCTTCCTGCCCTCCCTGGCTGGCCCTGGCCTCCACTCAAGGCTACAAAGTTTCAATTACAGAAAATAAATAAATCCTAGGTACTTGCTTTCACCTGGCCCTGGCCTCCACTCAAGGAGGTGCTGAAAGAAGAAAAAGAAAAAGAAAAAAAGAAGAGGCTGGGATCTTGGGTTGCTAGAGCGGGGGTAGGGGGGGTGATCAGGCCAGGTGGGAAAAAGGGGTCATTGGGAGTAAGTAGACCAGCAGGGGGTCCAGTTGGGGGTGAGCAGGCCATCAGTGGGGGTCAGTTGGAGGTGATCAAGACAGCCGTGTGGGGGTGGGGCAGCTTAGAGTGAGCAGGACAGAAGCAGGGCAGTTGGGGGTGAGCAGGCCAGTGAGGAAGGAAGGTGGGAGTGAGAAGGCCATCAGGGAGGGCAGTTGGGGGTGAGCAGGTCGGCAGGCAGAGTGGTTAGGGGCAATCAGGCAGGCAAGGTTAGTGGCTGGAGCCAGCAGTCCTGGATTGTGAGAGGGATGTCTGACTGCTGTTTAGGCCCGATCCCTGTAAATCGGCAGTCAGACATCCTTCGAGGGGTCCCAGATTGGAGAGGATGTAGGCTGCGCTGAAGAACATGCCCCCCTGCCCCAGTGCAAGAATTTTGTGCACTGGGCCACTAGTATAAAAATAAATTTTAAGTCTTTTACTTTAAAAGACTATTTTATATTTTTTTAAATTAATAATTGTCAAACCTTTTATAGAAACACTAGAGGACCTACAGGTTCAGAAGTTCCAGGACTCTTTCAAATATGCCATCCTTCCTCCACATGAATTTTGCTCTGTGTTGGAAATGCTAACATTTGATATTTTAAACAATGAGTTCCAAATTGCACCCCATGCCCAACACTGCTACATAACCCCTCAGCTATGAAATGATTGTTTGGTTTGATTTAAAATGTTGTAAAAAGTGTGATTGATTCATTTTTGTAATTCCCTCTTATTCTGACGGAGGAGCAGATTGCCCAGAGCCTGGCCAGGACCCTTTATGGTCATGCAAGCCCAGGGTTCTTCCCGCCCCACCCCAGGCTCACTTCACTTCCTCCTCCCATCACTCCACATAGGTGCCCTTCCAGGCTCTCAGCGTTTCCTGGGAGGGAGGCTCACAGATGCCTTGGCACCTAGTGCATCAGGCCTTCCGCAGATATGCGTCAGCATTTCCGTGGGACCTGTTGGAATGCCCCTCTCCAGGCTGTGAGAAACTCTGAGTCTTGCCCCAGTAGTGGCTTGTAAAATCAATTTAGTGTGTCATGACCAATATTTAAAAAATTAGTACAGAATGCTTTGAAAAATATCAGAGTACCAAACAGAGAACTTTTGTTTTGGTTGCGTGTTTGGGTAAACTGGATCAAATCTAAAATTTACTTATTACTGAGAGTTTTAAACAAAGTCATTTAAAAGACATCCTCCCCACCACCACCACCACCACACACACACACACACACACACACACACACACACACACACACACACAAGAAGAGAGACAGGGGAACTTATTTCTGTGGCTGGTATTTTTAGGGAAGGAAGGCTGGAGGGAGGGAGGGAGGGAGGAAGGGACGGAGGGAGGGAGGAAAGAAAGGGAGGAAAGGAAAGAGGGAGGAAAGGAAGGAGGGAGGGAAGGTTCACCATGGTGTCCAGAATCACAGGGAACATTGCTCACCCCCTACATGAAGGCCAGCTCGCCCATGGTCTACAGCATGAAAGACAGCAGGCTTTACTCACCACTATGCTCTTGGTTAGAAAAATGACAAAAATACTGTTTTAGCTTCATCAAGCTCACGGCAGTACACCAAGGGAGATACACAAGCTAACAACCACAGTAGGACATGATAAATGCTAAAACAGAGATGTGTTTAGGCTAACGTTTGAGAAGAGAAAAGGCTGATTCTACAGAGGGTGTGTTCATTTTCTAGGGCTGCTAGTACAGAGTGCCGCACACTGGGCAGCTTAGACCAACAGAAATGCATTCTCCCACAGTGCTGGAGGCCAGAAGTCTGAGGCCAGGGTGGCACCAGGGCTGTGCTTCTGAAAGTGCTGGGGAGGGAGGCCCAGCCTCTCCCAGCTTCTGGCATTCCCTCGGCGTGTGGTAGCATGAGTATGGTCTTCACACAGCATTCTCCCTGCTGCATGCATGTGTCCCAATTTCCCCTTCTTAGAAGGACACCAGTGATGTTGGGTTAGGAACCCACCCTAATAATGCGCCATCCCCTTAACTAACTAAATTACATCTATAATCACCCTTTTCCCCAAAAAGTTCACCTTCTGAGGTGTCAGGATTGAAACATGATTTTGGGGAGACAATTCACATAACTGAGGGTCAAGAAAAAATACTTTGTTTTCCCTAAACCTTGAACATCATTTCCTACCAATGCAGAGAGGTGATGGCATTCCAGAAGGAAGGCGCTCTCCTGGCCCCGGCCCTGCTGTGCAGAGACCACGCAGGCACACGCCGCCTTGCTGGCCTGTCCTCCGAGGAGGCAGCCTGCACCATGCTGCTCAGGACGCCAGCTACGGCTCTTGCTTTAGGCGCGATGAGGAGAGCCATTGTCCTCAGGCTGCGCCTTACACTCCTGAGTCAGTAAACCCTGAGCCGCCGAGTGTGTGCCAGGGCCTATCGCAGGCAGGATCTTGCTTCCCCTTCACAAGGTGGACTCTTACATACGCGCACCACGGAAACTGGAGCGGAAACGCAACGTGACCAAGGCACACGGCCTTCACTTGTAGGTACAGAGTTAAAATCCGGGCCTTGCTCTGACTGACTTCGGAGTCCTTTGTAAAGCTCTTTCTGATCACACCGTGGTAGGAGGCAGCTCCCGAGGAAACATACACCGCACTGAGCCTGTCCACAGCGGCTCGCTCTGCCTCTAACCCTCTCTCTGTCTTCGGACAGCCGGACCAGGAAGGGAGCAGGGAGGGGAAGGGAGCTCCATTCTATAAAGAAAGGACTTCATTCTGCAGGAAAGCGTAGTGCCCAGAGGGACCCTAACTGGAGCCTAGAACCCCAGGACATTCAAGCTGGAAGGGAGTCCAGAAGGTACTGCAACTCCCTCTGTCATCAGAAGTGGCCTTGCAAACAGGTGACTGGCCCACAAACCTACGGCTACCTGGCACGGGTTCAGCACCCGGACCGAAGAGCAGGACCTTTGTATGGGCCCCAACGTGCCACACTTTGGGAGTTACATGGATTATTTAAACTGCCCCCGCCTGGGATAAAGCGCAAACAGTTAAAACCAGTTGAATGACCAGACCTGGAGGTTTGATAGTGGGCCAATCAGTCACTCAACAATAACGGGCTTGCATGGCCCGCAGGGCATGCTGGGAGCCAGCCAGGATGTGGGAAAGACAGGCCTGCTGTGAACCCCCAGAGGCCCCCCTCCCCGCACAGGAAAAAGATGGATGGAAATATATAACAAAACAGCCTCAAACCTCAAGCGTTAAACAAAAAATTGAGGAAATACAGAAATAGGGTCCTGTCAGACTCAGGAGTCACTGCCCCTTGTCTTTAGGTGTCATTAAAACTCTCAAAGAAAGATACCGCATACAAAGGCTGAGACAGGTAAAAATGACCAGATAAATACACGTTATTTTTTCCACTTAGTTCCTGCTCAGTCTGTGTGGCCTGCAGCCTCCAGTGCCCAGCAGAGCCGTCTCTGTGGCTGTGCCCTAGTGCCACAATGCCCAGGTGCGGGTCCTGAGGGGGCAGTGCCGCCTCCGGGTATTTGATTCACACGGGGCCAAGCAGCTAGAGATTTGAAACATCTTGTTCATAGCATTTCACTGGGACTCTTAGATGGGATTGCAGTAATAGCAATAACAGCAATCATTTGTTGAGAAATGATTTGCTGTCACTCAATCACCATGCACATATGATCTCATCCATGAAATGGGCAGCAAAGGACAGGCTTTTCCCACACCAAGTGCTGCCTGCCACCGCAACCCAGCCCTCCCGCGCTGCCCCCTGAGCCACCGCGAGCTGCGAGTCCTCTGCCTCCGAGGGCATCACCCCCGGACGCCCCTCTCCCCAGACTAGGGGAGGGGGGAAAGGGGGCAGGAGGGGGGCCTGGAGAGTCTGAGGACAACTGAGCCTCTGCTGGGAATGTGCGAGTTAACTAAGCTGTGCCTGGAGGAGCCAGCTTCCAAACTGGTCGGGGGGGCTCTTGGGACCACTCTCATCTCAGTTGCACCTCTCGATGGCACTCAGACACTCACCTTTATTTCTTTGGAGGCGGGCTGGCCGGGGGCCTTCTTTCCGCCCTTGGAGGACTTGGAGGAGGTGGAGGAGCAGCCGGGGGCGCGCTTGGGCTTCAGGTCGTTGAGGCTGCTCAGGTACTTCCTCCGCAGGGCCAGCAGCTCCTGCAGGTACTGCAGGCAGTCCTGGGTGCGCGAGTACATCCACGCCCGGTCGCCCTCCTGCTGCAGGTAGTACAAGCTGGTGTCCATGCTGCCGGTGCTTTTGTACTTCTTCAGAGACTCGCTGAACTTCTCCCCGTGGTCCCCCACCACGTACATGGAGCTGCTGCGGACCAGCCGCACCGCGGGGCCGCCCTCGGAGTAGGACCTGTCGGCCACCTCCGCCTTCCCGCGCGGCCTGGGGTGGAAGACGGAGTGCAGCTTTCGGAGCATGGTGCTCAGTTTCTCCCCGTGGACGCCTTCCAGCTGCCTGGCCGCCACTTGATCTAGCTGGGGGTGGGCGAGCCAACGTGCAGGCCTCCGTCCTCTCCTTCCAGGAGGCCTCTGGGCGCTGGGAGCCGGGGAGCCAGTGCGCGCTCAGTCGGGCGGGCCACCAGGGGACCTCTCATGGGAGTGGGCGTTCTCCCCAGTAACCCAGGGGGTAGTGAGCGCCCTCTGAGCCTAACAGCAAGTGCCACCATTTGGGGCAGATACCCTCTGTGCTCCTCCATCGAGGGCCCCAGCTGCGTGGGGAACCGGTGACATTGCTTTTCCTGCTTAACTACTTTCTTTCCTTTTCATTTCTCCGTTTCTGGATGTGGTCTCAATTTGACTTGATCTTGGCATATAACTGTGCACGTTTCCGCCTTGGCTGAGCTAGCCCTGGTCCTGAACTCCTGTATCCAAAACGAAATCCTACTTTGCAAGGACGCCACTCCGCTGGAAGCAGTGTATTGCTTGAGGTAAAATCCAGTCCCCTGAGCTGGGCCAGGGCGCTCTGGGCCAGGGCCATTGGCAGTTGGCTTGCAGATCTCCGATAAGCGGGGGTCTGAGCCGGCATCAGAGCGCCCTGCAGGCGCCTCACCTGCCGTAACAAAATCTCTCCGCAGTCACTGGATAGCAGCCCTTTGTGGAGATGGGAGGAGTCATGTATCTGGACCACAACTTTCTGCACAAAAGCCTCAGTCAGCCGGGGGTAGCACACGTTCGGGGCCGACCTGCTATGTTCAGCTTGAGCCAAATAGACTAGTTATGATCAGACACAGACTATTTTTTCAAGAGCATCATTTGAACACATTAGAATCTCCCGATGTCCCCTCTATAATTTTTTTTTCAGGCAAACGCTAAGCATCATCGTTGCACTCATTTTCCTACACAGTCTATTTCTTTGCTCAGAGAGCTGAAGCCTCTCACACGGGCATTATCTTAAGCTGAGATGGATGTAGTGGAGGCCACAAGGCCCCAGAAATAGTATGTGAAACTGTATGTGAAATGTTATTGGATGTGTGTATTAGCATGGTTTATTTTTGCTTTTTTTTTTTTTTTTTTTTTTTTGAGAGAGAGAGAGAGAGAGAGAGAGAGAGAGAGAGAAAGTATTTGTGGTTTTATCAGATGTTCAAAGGAGTCTCTGATTAAAAAAATAAATTAAAAATGTTTATATCTCATACTGGGACAATAACCTTCCTTGAAGAATATAGCTGTAGGAGGATATTATAAATATCTCTGTACTGAGTGCACTGTGTCTGTGGCATTCTTCCAGACACCGTGGTGAGATGACCCAAATATGTGGAAGCATTTACACCTTACATTTGCAGAGTGCTTTGGGGCTGGTGAAGCATCCCCACATGCATTCATTTACTGAATCTTAGTGCTTTCTTGGGAGAGAAACCCAAGGTTATTGAATCTCAATTCACAGGTGAATAAGGTGAGCCTGCAGCGATTAAGAGACTTTCCTAAATTCTAGATCAGATGAGTGAGAAACCAGTCCTCGGACCAATGGTCCAGCTTCAAGGGAAGCTGGCCCCACTGCCCCCTGGGTGTTTGGACATGCAAAGCCACCTGCTGCAAGCTCTCCTGGGAGGCCTCCACCTGGCCCACTCCTCTGGCTTCACGTGGGCACAATACCTAAGCGCCCAGAAGGAAAAGTGCTGGCAAAATTTCTCTCCGAGGAACCCGGGAACTGTGACCACACAGTTTCTCAGTAGCATTGCCAGTGGGTTTCTAATGAATATTTCTGCTTTTATTTTGTAGCTCCCCGCATATGGTTGACTAGTTACTGTCCCAGTCAAATGTTTTGCAGTCAGGTCTCTCATCCTGGGTATTTGTAGAGATCACAAGCAGAGATGTGGCACCCTTAATAATGACCAGCTTGGAAATGGCTCTTAGCCCTCCATTAGCCCAAGTTTCCTGAGGTCCTGGTTGTCCTGAATGGCCTGCTGCTGAGGGGGCACAGGGCCAGGCATTCCAACCCCTTCCCCAGGAAGTCAGGCGAGCACCGAATCACTTCCCTCCGCCGGTGGCATGTTGACTATGACTGTGCTATAACCTGGGGTAAGGGCAGGTGCACCATTCTCAAGGCAGTCCCACCAGGCTGCACCTTCACTTCCCATAAAGAATGCTGAGTCAAAGAAAACAATATGTACACTTGTCCGGGTCTACAAATCCCCTTGGCTGTGTGTCTGACAGGAAAGCAGGGACACAGCAGTGAGTTGGCATTATGATGGAGAAGAGGCATGAAGGAGGAGGGAATGCAGAGGAAGAAGGGAAGCTGAGAAAAGGAAGAGATCTAATCATCAGTGTTGAATATTTAATGAAGAGTAAGATTACAACGTTCAACAACGTGTATCCCGTGTCATGCTGGTCCATTTGCATAGCATATTGCCACATTTTGCTCTTCGGTTGTGCTATGAATTGTGAGGAACAGAATCTCCCCTGGAGACCAGCTTCCCTGTCTCAGACACAGTGTCCTGTGCCTTTGGGCTCTTGTCCAACAAAGCAGAGCCTCCCTGGGGCAGAGTAGCCCACGTCCCCCCGGCTTTGCCCTTCACATCTGGGGACTGAAAGTGGACTAACGGGTGGTTTCACTGCCCCTGCTTACTTTAACAAGCTCGGAATCCCAAACACCATGTGCCTTGAGCAAACAAATCCTCTGAGGTTTGCAAGGCTAACAATGTCCTGGCACCTGAGTACACAGAGGCCCGGTGTTCTGCACTTGCATCCTCCCTTAGAAGGCACACCCAGTTTGGGAACTGCTGCTGATTGGAAGGCAAAATGGGCTATCTGAGGGTGGAGGTAGGTTAACCCTTCTGGGAGAGGACTGGTGGTGAGTAAAGAGAGTCTGGGTTGGACAAAGTTGAAGGAAGACGAAAATGGCATGGGGCAGTTAGTTAAAGGAGGCTTCCCAGGTCAACAAAATTTGGATTTGATTCAACTGAACTTTTTGCCAGAGCTCTGGGAGTCAATAAGGCAGAGTCATGTAACTTACAAAAGGTGTCCCCTTTTGGTAAAGGACAGGTAAGCAGTCCCCACTGGCTCCAATGGCAGGTGCCCTGGTATAATGCACAACCCATACAACTACGTGTGACAACCCTGACTGATTAAGAATTTAGAGCAGAAGATGGTGTGACAAATGGAATTTTAAGAAATTCCACTTAGAAACCTTAAATGGGAGCTCTGTAAGATTTAAGAAAAGTTAGGGCTTCATTTATCAATTACCTACTACCGTGTTTCCCTGAAAATAAGACATCCTCTGAAAATAAGACCTAGCTCAACTTTGGGAGAAAAAAATTAATATAAGACACTGTCTTATTTTCTGGGAAACAGGGTATGTACAAACCATCTTAAGACTTAATGGCTTAGAACAACGGTCATTTTATTTGCTTGCAATTCTACAGTTTAGAGGGGCTTTTGATGGGCATGTAAGTGGCACTGCTGTCCTGCATTTAACATGTGAGTGGACTGAGGCTAGGCTTAGCTGGGAAGCTGGGGCAACAGGAACCCCCTCCCCATGTGGTCTTTCCAGCCAGGTAGCCAGAATTCTTACATGGCTGCTCAGGGCTTCAACAGTGCAAAGGCGGAAACTGCCACGCCTTGAGACTTAAGCTGGAAATGAGTGACATGTTCTTCTACTGCTTCCTATTGATTAAGTCACAAGGGTGTGAGTCCCAGTTGAGGCCACCAGTGAAAGGGGCTGCAGTCTGTTAAGGAGCTCTGGGGTCCAGCAGGGGGAGTGGTGAAAGACTAGTTTTCTTTTTAAGGATGATCTCCAGATTATTTACTTTTGACTTGGGATATACCCTATCAGTTTCTCTTTCTAAGTACATTCTAATAAGATTAATGGCAAAATAGAGTGCATTCCCCCAAAACAAGTGTCATAAATCACTATACTTGTTATAAGGATAAGTCTCAGGGTTTTTTTGTTTGTTTGTTTGTTTTTACAAAACACAAAAGGAATATGGATAATTAGGAGTGAATTATATATTCTTAGACAGGTAAATTTAGGGACACAATCTTATTTTGAATTTTTTTTTTCATAACAACATACTGCAACATGTATCAGGACACAAAAAACAAACAGTCTTTCCATGAACACTAATGTTTCTTTTTTTTTTTCATTCTGGAATGTAAAGTTCTATTAAATTAAAGCATAGTGAACATACAATAGTATATTAGTTTCAGGTATACAGCATAGTGATATAACATTTATATACCTTATGAAGTTATTATCATAAGAAATCTAGTGTCCATCTGCCACTGTGCAAAATTATTGCCATGTTACTGACTGTATTCCCTATGCTGTTCATTACATTCCTATGACTTATTTATATTATAACTATAAGTTTGTACCTCTTAATCTCTTTCACCTGTTTTGCTTGCAGCCCCACCACTCAACCCTCTGGCAACTATTAGTTTGTTCTTTGTATCATAAGCGGTTAGTCTACTACACTCATTATATGTTTGCTTTTACTAGTGAAACTTTTTCTTTTATATATTTTCATATTCCTAATTTTAGCTTTTTCTTTTCCACTTAAAGAATTCCCTTTAATGTTGGTTTAGTGGTGATGAATTTATTTAGCTTTTGCTGTCTGGGAAGCTATCACCTTTATTTTATTTGTTTATTTATTTTATGATTTGGCTTGTTATTTTCTTTCTTTTTAATTTACTTCTATTGTTGAAAGTATCTCCTTTAATTCTGACTAACCTTTCTGGGTAGGTTGTCAGCTTTTTCCTTTAATTACATTGAATATATTATGTCACTTCTTTCTGGCCTGCCAAATTTCTACTGAAAATCCAGCTAATTGTCTCATGGTGGGGAGAGGGGGGTTCCCTTGTACATAACTAGTTATTATTCTCTTGTTGCTTTTTAGATTCTCTCTAAATCTTTAACTTTGACATTTTAATTATGATATGTCTTAGTGTGTGTCTATTTGAATTAATCTTTCTAGACCGGGAAGTTTGTTTTCTCACCAGGTTAGGGAAGTTTTCAGGCATTACTTCTCCAAATAGGTTTTCTGTCTTTTTTTCTCTGCACCCCTTTTCTGGAACCTCTATGATGCAAACGTTAGCATGCTTGATGTTGTCCCAGAGGTCTCTTATGCTATCCTCATTCTTTCTAATTTTTTCCCTCTTTGCTCTTCCAATTGGGAGATTTTCATTATCTTGTCTTCCAATCACTGATTCAGTCTTCTGCATCATCTGATTTGCTTTTGATTCCCTCTAGTGTACTCTTTTTATTTCAGTTCTTACATTATCTTCAGTTCTAATGAGTTCTTTTTGAAGTTCTTGCGGAGTTGATTGACCCACTTTTCTGTAGAGTTTGAAAAACATCTTTATGACTATACTTTGAAAACTTTATTTAGTAGACAGCTTACCTCTATTTTGTTTACTTCTCTTTCTGGGGTTATGTGTTGTGTGGTTTGGAAATATTCTCTTGTCTCCTCATTTTATCTGTTTCTATGTATTAAGTATATCAGCTACATCTCCTGGTCTTAAAAAAGTAGCCTCATGCAGAAAATGTCCTTTGGGGCCCAGTGGTGTGTTTTTCCTGGTCACCACAACCAGGTGCTCCAGAGGTGTTCTCTGTTTGGACTAGTGTGGCTTCCTGTTGTGGTTCGGCCACAACTGCTATGGACACAACAGTGGGGGGGGGAGGCTTGGAAGGGGGGGGCTGGTACCTAGCCCAGCTGGCAGTGAAGTATGGCCACAATAGTTGAAGGCACAATGGTGTGCAGGGAAGCCCCTGATGCAGTTGGCTAATGTGTGTGACTAAAACTGCTGCTGGCACACTGTGGTGCAGAACAGGCCTCTGGTATGGCTTCTGTGAGGCCCAGACTAGACTGTTGCAGACCACTGCTCTGCACTGGTGCCAACTGAGGCTGCTCACTGGGTGTGGTGAGACAGGAGCTGCTTTGGGGGGAGGGGGTAGCACCCATGCTAGTTGAGGCCATCCACTAGGTGTGATAAGCCAGGTGAGTACTCAGAGAAACTCCAGAATGGGGTGAATAGTGTTAGTAAGGTTAATGGAGAGTGTCAGAAATGGTGCCTTACAGTGTCAGACCAGCTAGGTGGAAGGAAAATAAAGAATTAGCAGGGCATAGAAGGCATCCACCAGCACTTCTATCCCTAGAGAAAGTTCCAACAGATCCCTGCCCTCCACCACACACCTTAAAATTAGCCAAGGTATCACCTTCATGTGTAACCCAGGGTTTTCCAAATGGCTGCCTCTGCCCTGGGACTTGGGATGAGCACAACCTTGGTTTTCTACAGCCCTTTGGCTCTCCCAATGTAAGTCAAACTGGTTTACAAAGTCAAGTGTTATGGGGCCTCCTCTTCCCAGTGTAGGTCCCCAGGCTGAGGCTTGAACTTCTTGCTGTTCAGAGAGTGACCTCCACAGTTGTGGAGTCCCTCCTGCTTGTGGGTCTGCACCGGGAAGCAGAGGTAGGTGCATGCTGACGAAGTGGAGCCTCTGCCTCTCCTACCCATCTCAGTATGTTTTCTTTATTTCCTTGGTTGCAGAAAATCTGTTCTGATGGTCTTCGGGTTGTTCTCAGAGATAACTGTTCTATATGGAGTTATAGTTTTGATGTCAATAAGAGGAGGTGAGTCAAGGTCTTCATACTTAGCCATTTTGTTCTCAAAGCCAGGAGCCTTGCTCTTGAATCCCACTTTAGCTTGTTTGGGAAGGTTTTTTGTGTGTGTGATTAGTGCACTTTTCCTGCAAAAATCATGTCTCCAGCTTACCTGGCATTGCCCTCAAAGCTATGTGTGAGTCTCACAACTGCCCTTCCCACTCCATGTGACCATGAACCTCAAATATTTATATGACGTATGTTTCTTTCTCAAACATTTACATAGCAACAGGAAATTTTGGTGTGACATTCCACAGTCCCAGGGGAAGGTAAGACCTGACAGAGCTATGGGGGTGAGGATGAGAGGAACGATATGCCTCTCCATTTGTTTCTTGTTGTTTTCATCTTCTCCTGTACCTCCTCTACTTCTACCTTCTTCCTCCCCCTACCATTTTCCTCCTTCCCCTTTCTCTCTGATTGGAGGCTATTATGTTAGTCAAAGAATCCGTTTGGCTTCCTTAACTGAAATAGTGTGCCCATTTGTTTCTCTCTTGTGTTTCGGTGTGGAGGAAGATGGTCTGGGCAGATGCTCCATGTGACCATCTAGGGCCCAGGCCCCCTCACTTTGTTGATCCTCATTTCCAAGGGTTGTTGCTCTTGCCTCCATCGGCAAAGGTGGCTCAAGGCAAGGCAACCTTGTTTAGCTGACAGGAAAGTGGGAAAGAAGAGAATGTGCTACTCCTTTCATGCTTATTCAGCTCCACCGATCCCAATCTACTCATTGGCTACCATAGCTGCACAGGAAGCAGAGAAACGCAGTTCTTCACTCGGTGGACTTGTGTCTAGCTCCAGCTTCTGTTGCCAGAGCAGCTGTGGGGAATAACCAGCGATCTCTGGTGGATGGCTTGGCTTCGTTCATGATGTTAGGAAAGGAGGAGATAGAAATAAATGAAGAAAATCTCTTCTTTTGTCCCTGGAGTAGAGATGTGGAGGGGGAAAACTACATTCTAGGTTTTTGCAAAAATATTAGAGCATTTCTGACTTTTCCTCCCAGAAAAGGAACTCTCTGGGCAGGAGGGGTCCACTTTAAATAGCTAAAATGTTAAATTATGTTCGTCTATTTTACCTTTTACATTAAAAAATTAGATTCTCAAGGATACTGAGTCAGAGAAACCGAAGAATTTTTTTTTTAAGTGACAACTCAGAAGAATATTACTGAGAAGTCTATTACTAAGAAAGTCTAGGAGACACTATTTCATAATGAGATAAAGTGTAAGCATTGAAGTCCACACTTGATTTATAAGCACTTAATAAGTGGCCACTAATATTAGTAGCTATTGTTATTAATCATGTAAATATTGTTTTTTTTCTGTACAAGTTTCATTGAGAATTACAATAATGATCATAGTTAACATTTGCAAGCAATGACTATGCATCCTGGGCTTTTACCTGTGTTATCTCATTTTATCCTTACAACATTACCAATTAGGAGTGATCATGATCCCCATTGAAGAGGTGAGGACATTTTGAAACAGACAGCTCAATGAATGCGCCCAGCATCCTGTATCCATTGAGTGCTAGAGCTGAGGTTTGGACCTGGGAAGCCACACTGCTAGAAATCGGCATACTCACCAGGTCACAGTGAACTCCAGGAGGGCTGGCATGTTCACCTCTCTTACTCACAAATCCACAGTTACACAATACGTACTCAATAAATGTGTGTTGAATGAATGATTGAACCATTTTGTGGTCATCAGAAATTGTTATCTGACTATTTGTTAAAGAAGAAATACCTGCAGGGCAGTGGAGTGTTCTCTTTTCATTTGGGGTGAAATGTCGTGATTATATCAGATACTCCATTTCACTGCAAAGTTTCTATTACTTCTCTCTGACTTAAGAGGTTCTGAAAAAGCTCCAGATATGGGTGGAGGTTGAAAACCTGGGTTCTGTCTCCATATTTCTCGATTCTTGCTCTGTGATCTTGGGAAAGCCTGTGCCTTCTCTTTAGCAAATGGCAATCATAACCAACCCTGCCCTGTCCTACACCTTCCAGGCAGGGTCTTAAGATCCCTGCGCCTCCCAGACTGAGCTTCCAATGAAGGGTTGAGAGCAGGATGAGGAGTCAGCCCCTCCCACTCAGCAGGGACTGGAGTTGCCCTGAGGAACTAGGTGAAGGATTGAACAAGGCAGACCCAGAGGGTCCAGAGGCCTAGAACTGCGCAATGGAAAGAACGGAATTACTCCGAATTGCATACCTCACTGGGGGTCAAGCACATTTAACCTAAAATAACATTTATCACTTGTCAGAAAAGACTGAGAATAATAACGCCAGGATACTGGGCACATTCCTTAATACTCAAGGGTGAGAAAGTTAAAGGGGAAAAAAGAGACTCTTGTGCCCTATCAGTAAGAGTACACATTGGGATAACTTTTATAGGGGTAGTTCGGAAATTCGTATCAAAATCCTTAAAATTGGCATTCATTTTGATCCAGCTATTCTACTTATAGTATTTTATCCTTTAAAAAATCATGGATGTGCACAAACATTTGGCCATAAATTTCTTATAAATGAGAATTAACTAAATAAATTAGCTTATATGAACCACAGCACAGTTATTAAAAATGATACACTAGAGCAGTGTTTCCCAAAGTGTGGTACGCCTACCCCCAGGGGTACGGGAAGAGTTTGGGGGGGGGGGGTACGCGTTGCACCGGAGTTTGGTGGGGATATGCACTGCACCGTGCTTAGCTGAGCCTAATTCTACGTTCTCATGAGTATGAGGAGTACTCAGCATTACGAAAATTGTAGAAGGGGTACACATATGTCAAAAGTTTGGGAAACACTGCACTAGAGCAATAGTAACAATATGAAAAGATGTTCACAATGTAACAAATGACAAAACTCCAATGTAAAAGTTTGTGCAATAAATGTACTTCTTTTTGTGTCTATTGGTACAATAAATAGTCCATGTATTGTTTTTGTTATAGGTACAAATGAGTTACTTTTAAATCGTATAGAGAAAGCATGTTTATAGTATGTGCAGAGAAAAAAGAGGGTTAGAAAATAGCATGCATAATACAAATGCAGTATGCTACAAATGTTGAATACATCTTTATTTAAATATTTATTTATCAGAAATCATATGACTGGATTATCTGATAAAAATAAAGGCATTTATAAAATTTAAACCCATTTTTTAAACTGTCATCATCTTGTTATAAAGTGCCCATTATTCCGTTTTGTCCTTTAATTAATTCATGCCCACAGCAAATGGGTTTTATGGGTTCACCGAGCTAGAGGCTTATCAACTTCCCAGAACGGCCTGCGATGCATCCTGCTCCCTTACCAGTCTTAAATTGGACGACTATCTTTGGGACCTTGTGGATCCCTTTGTTTCAGTTCTGCTCTTGTTTCTGATAGTCATTTTTAAAACAAATCTTAAAAGAACGCTTTCCCACTTGCTCCTCAGCAATCCTATATCAGTCAGCTCATTACCATCTAAAGTCGAACCAGGGGAGGCAGCTGTGCTGCTGAACACACTGCGGGGGAAGAGGGGCTTGCTCTGAGGTCCTTTTTGTTCACTGTGCATCCCCTTCATTAATCAGCTCTCTTTGATGTTCTGCAGAGATCAGCTCAATCAAAGCCACACGTGGTGAATGATCACTCGGAGTATTAGATGAACCAGACCCACAATCCTTCCCTTTCCTTAGCAATCCTCTAGCTACGTGCTCCCATGTGTTTGATCTCAGTCAGCAGGGGCTAGTACTTTTGCGCTGGTAATAAATAATCCCAAGCTCTTGTTGGCTTGTTACATATATTTCCCTTGCCATCACGCTGCAGATCCATTGCAAGTTGGCTGGGGGCTCGGCTCAGGGACTCGGGCTAGTAGAAACTCCATCCGAATAAGCCCACCATGGTGGGGGAAGAGAGTACGGGGCAAGGTTGTCCCAAACCTTCCCAGCGCAACTGCACACCTCGCTTCTGTTCACACTTCAGAGTGACCCCCAGCTCTCCCAGCTCCCAAGCAGGGGTGGGGGAGGGGGGCAGTACAATCCTAGCACACACCTGGGGGAGACCTAGACTGCTCATGAACATCCTGTGCGTTCTAATAGTTTGTTTATACAGCTGGTCTCCCAGCAGCTGAGCTCCTGCAGGGCCGGAATTATTGTAGTTCTACTCAGTTAAGTCTGCCTCCATCACCTAACCCAGCACTGGCACATAGAAGTACTTAATACTGAATGAATGAATGAATGAATGGTAACTTGTCTCACATAATGAGGAAGTAAATCAAGGAGTTTAGGAGCTTTAAGGTGGTGTTGTCAGGTGTCAACGTTGCCACACTCCTGTCCACTCCTTAGTGGACCTTCCTTGCCCGAAAGCCCCTTCCTTGTGCAGTCTGTGCTGAGTTTTCCGATGAGAAGAACTTGCCTGCGCTTCGGAGGGTGGAATTGAGGAGAGGCGGTTCCCTCAGGACATTACTGGAGCTGAACCAGGTGCAAGGCTCATTTGGTTTGTAGGTTTCTTGGCAAGCACGAGGTTGAGTAAAGATTTCCCAGAGATTCTTGAAAATTGTAGCAGTTTCCCACCAAACTTGAGCAAAATATCTGCCTAGGTGTTTTGCAGCTGCCCTTCCAGCTGTTCCCATAACTTTCCAGCTGCTTTCCCTCTTCCAGCTCTTCTCGTGTGTGGCCTAATTCTAGTATTAATATAGCATGCAGAGTGGCTTTAATACTGGGTTTTCCTTCATTTTCCCCGAATTAAATGGAATTTTTTTATTGGGGGAGGGGAGGAAAGGTTATATCCAAAAGAAATCTGCTAATTTACTTTGCAGAAAAAGCCTCTATATAAGACTTGCTGTTCTTTTCCTCCTCAAGTCTTAGCTGTACAGGCGGCCGGAGAACTGTTTCAGACTCTGCAGGGGACCCACTAGCAGCCTGCCTCACCTCTCGCAGTTAGTGACAGCTCTCTCCTGGGCAGATGTGCACTCTTGTTTGTGACAAGTAAATTAGGAACAGGTGTAGCTAGAGGCAGTAAAACTTTCAAGGTACGCAGGAAGATTGGCAAACATGTCAATCTGACCAATAATTTCATTAACTTCTGGCTAAATCCTGAGCTCCCTGCTTGCTCCTTCCAGCAAAGCATGTTATCTCCCTCTTCTTGGATTCTGAGTAAAATTGTTGCTGTGCATCGAATATTGATGCCTGGTTGAATTGAGGTTTCGTGACACAGGTTGCACTGTTCAAGAATGCACATTTTATCTCTAAATCCTTTAACTCCCTTGGAGAAGAGAATGGTTGGCTGTTCTAACTCCGATGGATGGAGAGATACCTCATCCTGTATAACAATGCTCGCTGGATTAAGTGATTACTGGGAGTGAATATTGAAAGTTTTCAAGACTTGGCAGGATTCTCAGTGTTGGTGCAGAATTAGTGAGCTCACCTCAGTTGCCAGCACTGAGTCCCACACCTGTCTACGATTCAACATCATCTATAGCCCAGACTTATCTTTTTAATCAATCAACAAATATTCACTGGAGGCTATTCTGTCCCCATCACTGTCTCAGGCTCTCTGGGATTCCCTCCTCCCCCCGCCCCGACTGCGCCTTCTCTGTATCCTTCATAGTTTTCTCTTCCTCTGTCAGTCATTAAGTAAATACACCCCCAACGCGATTAGCTAATATTTACTGAGCTCTTCGGGTATTGACCAATTTCTTGAATTTGGCTGAGCATGCAAATCTTATAATTTCCACCAGAGGGCAGCACGTTCACACAATCACACTGTTCTGGTCAGCTTGATTAGAAAAGCAAGAGCAACCTTTGCGTCGGTGGGAGGTAAGGAAATCTGTCTAGATTAGTACGTGTGTCCAAATTCCATGTGTGTGCCTGCATGAGTATGTGTATGAATGGATTGGAGGTACAAGTGTATATTCACATCTTAGAAGTTACAGCAAGGGCATGGTCACTACGGGGCACCTACCATACACCAGAAATTGTGCTTCTTGTTTTAATTTTTTTCTTTTAATAAGGAATTATTTATAAGTAGTACTTTACATGTTGAGAAGTGCCAATAAAATTCATTTGTCTCAACACTTAAATAAAATAAACATTTCCCTCTAATCTTGTTGACTGCTACTTAATTGGCTTACAAGGTATCTTTTTCTGCTAATAATAACATAAAATGAATAAATAGAGTGATTGCATTCAGGCAAACTACTTTAATGATCTGGTGATGAAAGATGGCTGCAAGAGAGAATATTCCTTGAAGTTAAGATATTCCTGAATTGAGCTACAACTTTAAAAAGCATTAGCTTCTGATCCATTTGTAAAATTGATTCTGTGGCGCTTTACTTGCAAGCAATCACGTACTTGCAGATAAAGTAAGGACGGCGAAGGGAGAGGGGAGCGAGGGCAGGTGGGAAGCAGATGTCTCGAAATGCTCGGTGCGGGCCATGGCTCCCAGCAAAGCACAGGGGGTGTGTGCAGAGAGGGCGCCCTCCACTGATAAACTGGGGACAGTGTTGACATCAGTGTCCTGGCCCAGGTGGCGGCCTCCCAGGGTGCAGAGGGCCAGGGAGGACCAGAGGGATTGCACAAGGGGTTCCCGCCCAACACTAGGGTTGGTAGTTGCTACGTTTTGTTTGTTTGTTGTTAGGTTTTTTGTTTGTTTGTTTGTTTGTTTGTTTGTTGTGTGTGTGTGTGTGTGTGTGTGTGTTTTATGGACAGAGACCAAGACCAGATCTGGCTTTTGTGGCAATTGAGGAATTCAGCAGCAGTCAAGTTACAAGTGTCTGAGGAGTTTAAAAAATGAAAGGGTGGGAAATTGTACATACATCTCGAAGGAATAACGATCAGCAGAGCTCTAACCATGTCAGGCATCGGTCTAGGCCAGTGGTCAGCAAACTCATTAGTCAACAGAGCCAAACATCAACAGTACAATGATTGAAATTTCTTTTGAGAGCCAAATTTTTTAAACTTAAACTTCTTCTAACGCCACTTCTTCAAAATAGACTCGCCCAGGCCTTGGTATTTTGAGGAAGAGCCACACTCAAGGGGCCAAAGAGCCGCAGTTTGCCCAGCCTAGGCAATTTATTGACTCATTCAATCCAGACAACAGACACTTTGAGGTCTCCCGGATTTGGTCCCACCTGCTTTTCTGGCTTCAGCCGGCCCAGTTGCTCACACAGGAAACCCCGCGCCCTCTGTCTGGGCCCAGGCCTCCAGGCAAAGACAGAGAAGGAAGAGAAGGGATCAAGGGTCGGTGGGAAGAGATGTCCCCGTGTTCCACGCTGGCCAAGGCTCCCCACAGGGCCAGTCCCTCGAGGGAGGACCGATGAAGGTGCTGCTAGTTCTCCCCTGTCCTGCCTCCGCTGGTCACAGTTAACCCAGGGCCCCTAGGTGGCTTTCCTGGACCTGGGGATAGGGAGGAGACAGCTCAGCAGGTGCCAGGAGCCAGCGGACCCTCCCGCAGCAGCCCTGGCCTCCCTCATTCGCACAGCTCCGGGCTGGCGTCCCAGAGCCTCCCTCCGCTCTGCTGGTGCGGCCTGGGAGGCCCTCCGCCGCGGGCCGTCAGTTCCTCTCCCTCCTTTCATTCTGGGGCCCTTTTCCTCCCGTGTGCACCGGGTCACCTCTGCTCACAAAAACATAGCTGCCCCACCTTCCTCATCCCAGGAGCTCTGCCCAGATCTGGATGCTGCACTAGTTCCTGCCCCACAGCTTGTGGCCTCCGCAAACCATTCTTGCACCTTCGATGGAGTCCGGTGTGGATGCAGTCTTACCGGCAAGACCCTCTCTCACCCTAAAGGCAAGAAACTGCCTCTGTCAGACTCAGTCCCGCTGAGGGACAAACACTGCCTGGGCTCTGTGGCTGGGTCCCCTCCCCGTGCACAGTGCCTGAGGGAAAGCTACCACTGCTCTCCTCCTGGTTGTGGCTGGCTCGTCTGTAAGGGGAGGGGTTCCATCTGGGTCCTCAGCCTTGAGGATAAGTGAGAATCACCTCGAGAGCTGTTTCCTATTGGTGTCTTCCCTCCTTCCAGATCAATTAAGTCAGAACTTCTGGGGTGAGGCCTGGGCCTGCGGCTACAAACCGCTCAGTTGATCTCCAAGGGCTCCAGCACATTTGCAATTCCCTGTGAGGTCCTGGGCTCTGGGGATAGTGGGCCCTCCCCCACCTCATGCCTCTTCCCTCCTAGTGAAAGGTTTGGGAAAGGAGGGGCACTTACACTAAGTGGAACAAAACAAATGTAACTTGTTACGCCCAGACTTCGTGATCCCCAAGGACCACCAGGGAGCCGAGTCCGATGCAATAAACAAAAGAGCCTTTTCCATGCTAGCATGGGCTCTGTCCCACTCACGCCGGCAGCATGGCGGAAGAGAGAGCGAATTTCGCCCAGTCCAGGGGTTTTACTCCAGTCGGTGGTGATGTCACTGCCTCGGCTAACTCTGATTGGTTGGGTGAGGGCTAGGGATAACTCCACCCTGCGGGGCGGAGTCGGGAGCTCATCCTCGCCCCGCCCTTCCCTCTCAGAACTGAAGGAGACCTTTATAAGGTTTTGCATTTGCAGAGCACCTTGGACCATGTGATTTCTTTAACAACCCTGATTATTATCTCTAGTGGAGAGGCAGGGATTGTACCTGGGCCAGCAGAGGGGCGTCTTTAAAAGCCTTTTTATTATTTATTTATTATTTTTATTTTAATTTATTTTTATTATTTAAAGTATTTTAGATATCCCCTCCCCCCACCCGTACCCCCACCCGCATCAGCCCCCCTCCTCCATCAGCCCACCTCCCAGCCCTTCATACAAACACGAAAAACCTATCGATGCCGGCCCTGCACCTGGTTCCAGCCACACGGGACACAGTGGGGTGATACCCTCAGTGCCATGCAGGAATCAGTGGTGAGGGGGGAGGTAAAGGCTGCTTCAGTGGCCTGCAAAGCCCCTGCAGAGAAGTTTAGCTACCTGACGGGGAGGCAGCCTGTGAAGAGCCAGGAGACTCAGGGCCAGCAGCTGCCCGGGCCTCTGGGTGTGAGGTGGCAGGCCAGGGATCAGGTCTGAGGTGGATAAGAAGAAAAGAAAGGATTTCCCTCCAATGCTTTGTGGGGCCTCCGGCTTGGCAGGAATCCACTCCCAGGGGCAGGGCCTGCCTTAGGGAACAGAAGAGTGAACCCCTGCACATGCAGAAGGCACAAATGCCCCTCTGGCATCAGCCCTGCTGATTCCCCACAGGCCCCTGAGCTGTCCCACGCTGAGGCCCCCAGGTTTCCTGAACCTTCCGATGGCCCAGGCTCCCTGCAGGCTGACTGCTTCATGACAGACCCTACCTTCCCCAAACTGATGCACAGAGTATGACGTAACCTGCACCCGTGGCCTGGACATTCCTGAGCACCTAATCAGGCACCTTCTATGGACTATGATTGAATCACCAATCAGCATCTGCCAAATACCCCAAGCCCTCAATTCCTAGGTCCCTCAGTGCCTAATCATGTGCCTTATATGAAACCACCAATCAGCACATGCTGAGTATTCTAAGCCCCATCCCTTCCTTTTCCTTCCCTCAATAGGCGTGTTCACCTCTGCACATGTTGCTCTTCTCCCCTGTGAGACAGCCCGGCAGGGTCCTTCTCCTCCAATAAAGCCTGTAGTCCTGGTTTGGGGCCCTCTGTCTCATCTTTCATTTGGTGCCAAAGTCTGGGAGAGGTGCATGGGAGCTTGGACGATCCTCGAACCTACCCCGAGCTTCTGACTCCTGACCTGGCTCTGCTCGGTGGTACGGTTCTGAGTTGATTGGCTCGTTCCGGCCACCTCTCAAACCTTGCAGAAAAGGACCTCGTCCCTTTCTCACGGTAGGCATTATGCTCAATTAATACTTGACAAAGGAGGCAAGAGCATATGATGTAGACAAAACAGTCTCTTTAATAAATGGTGCTGGGAAATTTGGTCAGGTACATGCAAAAAAATGAAACTAGATCACCAACTTACACCATACACAAAGATAAACTCAAAGTGGCAAAAGGACTTAAATGTAAGACGGGAAACCATAAAATCCTACAAGACATAGGCATCAAAATAGCAGACTTATGTCGTAGCAATATCTTTACCTACACAGCTCATAGGGCAATGGAGACTAACGAGAAAATAAACAAATGGGACTACATCAAAATAAAAAGCTCTGCACAGCATAAAGAAAACAACATACTATCAACAAAACAGTAAGAAATATGGGAGAACATATTTGCCAATGCTATTTCAGATAAGGGTTTAATCTCCAAAATTTACAGAGACCTTTATAAGGCTTTACATTTGCAGAGCACCTCGGACCATGTGATTTCCTACAACTTTACAAAAGGAAGATAAACAATCCAATCAAAAAATGGGCAAAGGACCTAGATGGACACTTTTCTAAAGAGGACATACAGAAGGCTGAGAGACACATGAAAACATGCTCAAAGTCACTAATCACCCAAGAGATGCAAATCAAAACAACAAGAATGAGGTACCATCTCACACCTGTCAGAATGGCTATCATCAACAAATCAACAAATGACAAGTGCTGGTGAGGATGTGGAAAAAAAGGAACCCTTGTGCACTGCTGGTGGGAATGCACACTGGTGCAGCCACTGTGGAGAACAGTATGGAGTTTTCTCAAAAAGTTAAAAATGGAGCTTCCATTTGACCCAGAAAACCCACTTACTTCTAGGACCATATCCCAAGAAACCAGAAACACCAATCAGAAAGGATATATACACCCCTATGTTCATAGCAGCTATTTACAATAGCTAAGATTTAGAGACAGCCCATCAGGAGATGAGTGGATTAAAAAACAATGGAATACTATGCTGCTATAAAAAGAAAGAACTTTTAACATTTGCAACAACATGGATGGAACTGGAGAGCATTATGCTAATCGATATAAGCCAGTCAGGGAAAGATCAATATCGCATATATAGGATATAATGATCAACATAATTTAATGAACAAGAATAGATCCAGAGAGAAATGGCAGGGGCGGTGGGAGGGTTAGAGAGCAACCAAAGGACTTGTATGTATGCATTTTAGCATAATCAATGGACATCGACACTGGGACGGTGGGGGCTTGCCTGGGGTGGGAATGGCTGGTGTGGTGCCAATCATGGAAAAAGGAGGCATATGTAAAACTTTAGATAATAAAATAAAAAAGGAGAATATATATGCATACCCCATGGACATGGACAACAGTTTGGTGAAGGCCAACGGATGGGGAGGCAGAGATGGGCAAAGGTGGGGAGGAGACACCTGATTGGAAGACAATAATTACTGGGGGGAGACAATAGTCTGAGCACTATTACATGCAATCTGAGGTGTTCTGTCCATCCCATCAGGTCTGTACATGTAAGCGACTTCTGGAGCTGGACTCTGTCCTCTCCATGCTGTATGGTGATTATGAAAATGTTTTTATTGAGGGCAGTGATTTCTCAGACATACATGAGTCATCTCATACACATAGTCCAGGAGGAAGAGAAAAATGCACGCATGTGGTTAAAGCAGCATGCTATGCACCAAATCCTGCAGCAAGCCCTGAGGGTTCACTGAGCAGAAAGTGCTTTCCTCTGCTCTGGCTGGTCAAGGAAGGCTACCTGGAGGAGGGGAGACACTCCAACTAAGTCTAGAAGCCCCAAAAGGAGTCTGCACAGCTCCGGGCTCATGTAGTTTCAGAGCCTTTTATTTAGCTATTTTCAGGGACACCAGAGTTAAACAGAGAAACCATTTTTTTTTTTTTTTTTTTTTTGTTCACACTGATCTAGACCCTTGATCCTCAAAGTATGATGTAGGGACCAGAAGCATTAGCATCACTGGGAAGCTTGTCAGAAATACAGAATCTTGGTCCCAGCCCAACCCTACGAAGTCAGAACCTTCATTCTAAGAAGATTCCCCAGATGACTCGTGTGTCTGAAAAATCACAGCCCTCAATAACAAGATTCTCATAATCACCATACAGCATGGAGAGGATGGAGTCCGGCTCCAGAAGTTGCTTACATGTGCAGACCTGATGGGATGGACAGAACACCTCAGATTGCATGTAACAGTGCTCAGAAAGGTTCACCCCCACCCTATGCCCTTCTCAGCTTTTGCACAGATACCACACACGATCAGGCTATACAGCTCTGACTAGAACATTAGGCAGATTCACTTAAAAAAAAAAGAAAGAAAGAAAGAAAGAAAGAAAGAAAGAAAGAAAGAAAGAAAGAAAGAAAGAAAAAAAAAAGAAAAAACTTTGTTACAAACATCACCTTTTTATTTCTTAGAATATCTGACTTTAACATTAGCATTCTTCTCTCTCTCTCTCTCTCTCTCTCTCTCTCTCTCTCTCTCTCTCTCTCTCTCTCTCTCCATCTCTCCAATACATCATCTGTATATTATATTGCCTAATAGGTAAAATTTTAATTTCATTCAATAACTCAGTTCTATAATTTACTCTTATTTATAAAACCATTGAGTTTTGATTTGTTTATCCTGCCACCAATAAAACCAGGTCAGGGTGGCTCTGGCAAACCCCAGCCCTGGTGTTCAGAACCTCAGTCCTAGGAAATCCTTGGCTGAAACCTTTTTATTCCCACACCCCAACTCCAACCTGTGCAAGAGCAGAGCGTGACAGTAGGAGGAAGCAACCTAATAGCATTTTTAAAATGTCGAATAAGTCTAGCTGGTGTGGCTCAGTGGGTAGAGCATCAGCCTGCGGACCGAAGGGTCTCCGGTTGGACTCTGGTGAAGGGCACGTGCCCCAGTTTCAGGCTCAATTACCGGCCATTGTCGGGGCTTGTTTGGGAGGCAACCAATCAATGACGCATCTTAGGCAACCACTCTAAGAATCAATGAAAAAATATCCTCAAGTGAGGATTAACAAAAAATAATAAAATAAAATAAGAGTCAAATTAATAAAGTGAGCTTTGTAGAAGCCTCATGCATCATGAACTAATAAATGTTCACTGAAATTTAGAGAGAGGCAATTAAATATCGGCACCTGTGTTATAGCTCTTACAAGGATTTGTAAGTGGCAAGGACGAGCAAAGAGAAAGTTTGTAACTATAATATGAGTTTAAAACAATCCCAAGTCACTATTCTTGCTGATATTATCAAGAATAATGGTTACAGAAAAAATGGAAAAACAAAAACAAAAATAGCCTTTTCCACATTTATGATGCCCCAGGCTTTTGATTTTGTATTCATTGGTTCCATGGATGCATTCTGTAGGCAGGAAAACTGAAATCCAGAAAGGTTAAGTTAATTGGACAAGGTCGCATGGTCCGTCGAGGTGCCAGGATTTGAGCCTGTCTTTGTCAGGTTCCAGAACCTATGCTCTCCGCCACCACATTATGCCTGGATGAGGGACAGATGGAATCCCAAAGAGAGCTTGGACTTTGGCAATGGACAGAGATGGGTTCAAATGCTGCTTCTGCCTCTCCCTGCTGGTTAGTAGAATAAATGACTTCTCTAAAATCCTCAAGTAAGAGAAGAACAGGGAGGGACGACAACTCTGACTTGCTGATTTGTTAAAAAATGAGTAATAATATTTGTAAAGCGCCTTTCTCACAAAAGGCACTCAGCCATGGTGACCGTTAAGGATATTCACCACTGTGCAAACTAGAGGCCAGCTGCCTGGGATGAGAATGATGGCTGCCCCTCTCAGCAAGGTCCTTCCCAGCCCAAAAAGCACCTGTTGGCCATGGTGAGCCTCCCTCTCTGTCACCTGGCAGGGTCCTCCCAGCAGGGTCTGCCCCGCCTGCAGTTTCCACACATCACACTTCACAGGCTCTGCAGCACCGCAGCACAGTAGCCACGGATGCATCTGGAAGTAACCGTCAATTCACGGAACAACTGTTACTGACATCTGGGTTCCTTCCTCCCGCTGGTTGTTGAACTGAAGGGTGTGCCGTGGACCTGACTGCACTAGCGGTTCTTTCAGTGTCTGAGAGACAAGATGATGGTGTGCGCCCCAGAAATGAAAGAACCTGCTGGGCAGAGAGCATTGAGGCAAATCATTTTCTTTCTCTGGCAGCAGCTTTACTTCCCAGCTCCTTCTGCACAGGGAACTGAGAGGTATTTAAGGGAGCTTTCACTGCGTATCAATGTGCTGATAAGCTAGCTCCCTTTCCATTTTCTTAGCATTCTGAGGGACAGGTTAGGTACAAAGGTAACTCTACCACGGGCTCTCGCTTACACCGCACCCCACCCCCACCCCCAACATACACACACTTGACCAGTTCTGAGCCTCTGAAACCATTGTCTTTTTGTCCTCCTTCCCCCACATTCTCTCCCCTCCCCACACCAATCCTTCACATAAATGATTTTCAGCATTAAATGAAAATGCAGACTCTCAGGCAAGTCAACCGTATGCCAACTCTTGGGTGTGATGATTCGTACCACACTTGTTTTCACTGACAGTGATGAAAAAAACACATGTCAGAGTGAGGTCTGGAAGGGTAAAGGGGTGGAGTGAGGGGGTTGGAGAATGACAAGAAATGAAAGAGAGCTGAGTCCAGAGAATTCTGAAACCTTCAGAGTTGCTGAACTCCTAAGCTTCCTCCAGCCATTAGGAGAGACCAGCTTGCTGACCCCCTTTCAAGCACTAAATTGCAGTTGAATTTTTATTTTTAAAAAATCAATCTCTTTCTCTGAGTCTTTGCTGCTGTCACCGTTATGTCATTGTGCTGAGACCTCGGGGTTACTGTCATTAGTGTGCAAATGGAATTCTCACATACAACCCCAAAAAAAGATCCTAAGGACCTGGGGTCTCACCAGAAAGCCCCATAAGTCAGCTGACTTGGAATATGCAATGTATATTTCACATTTTAATGAATTTTATATGGCATGGAATGTCTTATTCCTGGCAACTCACATGTAATGCAGTGTGACAGTAAGAGGGGGTGACACAATGCCAGTTAAAAAACTGATTTGCTTCTCCATATTGGCATACTTCATGGTGCACAAAATACAAGGCAGGCCGTGAGCCTCCCTCTCTGAAAATTAATAAGGATTTGTGAATTGGACTGTGAGGCACTGGAAAGCATATAATTTCTCAATGGTGTTAGAAGAACATCCCTAAAAATAGTAGGTGTAAAATGAGTGGGAACACCCATAAATGATTATTTTTAAAAACACTTAGAAAACTAGAAATAGAAAGAAAATACCTTAATCTGATTTTTTAAGTATCTGCTAAAATCCCACAAAGAGTGCTATTCCTGATTGTAATCAGAAAAAGCATTCTCTCTGAAAAAAAGGAACAAGGCAATAAAGCCTGAGACCAGCACTTCTAGTCAACATTGTACTGGAGACACTGCCGCCAGAAAGAAAAATAAAATCTGCAAGGATTGGGAACAAAGATACAAACTGTCATTTTTCACAGTTGATATAATCATCCAAAAAGAAAATTCAAGGGATAATTTATAACTAAGTAGAATTAATAAGTGAGTTACACTTTATTATCCCATATAATAAAAGCCCATCGACCGAATGGCGGAACAATCAGAATGACGAGTCGACCAGTTGCTGTGATGCACATGGACCACCAAGGGGCAGAAGCTCAATGCAGGAACTGCCCCCTGGTGGTCAGTGCTCTCCCACAGTGGGAGCAGCCTCTCAGAGGGTAGGCCCACAGCTGCTCAGCTGACCAGGATGAGTGGTGCTCCCACAGTGGGCCGATCCCCACAGCCCCCCCTCCCCACCAGTGCACAAACCCCATGCACTGGGCCTCTAATTTAATATAAATATTAATTTGCCATTATCACTTGCTTCCTATATCCAATGCACTTAGCCATCAGATATTTATTTAGCACTTACTATGTGTCACTCTTCTAAGTGTTTGTAGTAAATCAATAAAGACAACAGGCAAAGAGCCCCGCCTTCTTGATCTTACTGGCCAGAGCTACCTAAACGATGTAACTGACATGAGTGGGAACAGAAATACTAGATGATCATGCAGGGAGGGAGCCTTGTAAGCTCTGGGTTCTGATTCCTGGTGGTTTGCTGCAGCAGAGGTATTATTTACCAACATGTGGATCTGCTCGTGGGCCATCAGTGACAAGTGGGGCAGAGAGAACTCAGACCTGCTCAATAAGAGCCAAGTTTGGCCTTAAAATTTAATATTGTTTCAATAATATCAATTATTTAGGAATCCATATTCAAATATCCATAGTTGTCCTAATACTAGTTTTTTTATAGCAGACTTTTAAAAATATAGGATCTTATTAATGCTCACACATTCACTTGTTATATTGTCTGAGTCTCGTTTAATCTACAACAATCCTCCACTGTCCTCTCACCCTATGTCAAAGGTCACAGCTCCCATCAGTCAGCCCACACCCTCAGTTACCCTCGCCAAGTTCTAGGAACCACTCCTGCTTCCACTCCCTCTAACTCCCCCCTGTTTGTAACTCCAGAATACTGGATTATTAATTGTTGATGTTCCCAAACTGTGTTCACATCTTTATAAAAAGTCCATTGTTAAACTCACTTCAAATTACCTAGATTTCCCCATAAGGTCTCTGACCAATGCAGGGAGAGAGGCCCAAGGACTTGGGGCAGCTTAATAGGTTGGGAAGAAAATAGGAACAGCAAAGATGATCAACAATGAGCAATCATTGAGATTGAAAAAAAGTCAAGAAAGTGTGGGCGTCCTGACACCAAGTGAAGAAAAGCAGCTTGGGCTGAAACCAGTTTGACTCAGTTGATAGAGCGTTGATCTGAGGACTGAAAGGTCCCAGGTTCGATTCTGAACAAGGGCTGTACATTGGTTGCAGGCACATCCCCGGTGGGGGGTGTGCAGGAGGCAGCTTGTCAATGTTTCTCTCTCATCAACGTGTCTAGCTCTCTATCCCTCTCCCATCCTCTCTATAAAAAATCAATAAAATATATTAAAGAAAAAAAAAGAAAGCAGCTTGGGAAGAGTCATGTGAGGTGAGGACTGGCTGAAATGTGCCATTGGTTTAGCAACATGGAAGTTACTGAGCACCTCGGCAAGAACAACAACAGTGGAATGCTGATGTGTAGGGGTCCCAGATAAAAATGGGTGCAGGTTCTGCTAATCTCTTTCCAATGGCAATAAGTAATCATAGTCTCTGAAAAATCCTATCTATTAAAAGAGTAATATTCAAATTGACCATCACTCCAACACACAAGATGGCCATCCCCAAGTGGTCAAAGATCCTGCTCCATGTGGACACAAGATTGCCACCACAAGATGGCCTGCAAGGGAGGGAAGTTGTGGGCAGTTAGGGGGGACTAGGCCAGAAGAGGAGGGCAGTTGAGGGGGGACCCAGGCCAGCAGGGGAGGGCAGTTGGGGGGGAGGGCAGGCCCACATGGGAGGGCAGTTGAGGGAGGCCAGGCTTGCAGGGGAGGACAGTTAGGGCAACCAAACTGGCAGGGAGGGCAGTTAGGGGCAATCAGTCTGACCAGGGAGCAGTTAGGCATCGATCAGTTTGGCAGAAGAGTGGTTAGGGGGTGATCAGGCTGGCAGGCAGGTAAGTGGTTGGGAGCCAGCAGTCCTGGATTGTGAGAGGGATGTCCAACTGATCGGACCTAAATGGGCAGTCAAACATCCCTCAAGGGGTCCCAGATTGGAGAAGGTACAGGCTGGACTGAGGGATATGCACACACCACCCTCCCCCCACCCTCCCCCCGTGCACTAATTTCGTGCACTGGGATTCTAGTTAGATATAAAACTACATTTATGCCATGTGCTATTTTTGAAGTTGATTTCCGAGATGAAGGGAGAAGGAGAGATAGAAATATCAATGATGAGGGAGAATCACTGATGGAACTTGCAACATTTGCATGTGCCCTGACCAGGAATTGAACTGTGACCTCCTGGTTCATAGGTTGATATTCAACCACTGGGCCACACCAGCTGGGCCATTTAAGCCATGTTTTTAATCAGCACAACAGCATGGAAATAGAGATACTCCCAAGCACTAAGAACCATACTTTAGGTCAGGTGCTCTGCATATATTATCTTACTTAATCTTCATAACTATCCCATGAGACAGAATTATTATTCCCATTTAACTATTCATCCAATATATATTACTATGGGCCAAGTAATGTTCTAAATATAAGGGATACATCAGTAACCAGAAGAGGAAAATGTGTCTGCTTTCATGGACTTCTGTTCTGGTGGTGGGTTCAGAGGAGCGATGCCGACACAGGAAGTCACATCATTTCCCCAGAAAGCGAAGAGATAGAGGAGCTGGAATTGGAATAAAACTGTATCCTTTCCAGTATATATATATATATATATATATATATATATATATATATATATTTACTTCATTATGCAAATTTACAATTAAAAAGTTGTTTAATAAAAACGAGCATGACTTTAAACTTCCTATATGATAAACATGATTGCCACAGCAGGTCTCCATTCTCCATTCGAATGTCCAATATTTCTCCAAGACTAAAATAAAAACCTCAAATATCAAGTAATTCTACCCCAGACACCCACCTGGAGTTTGCTGCATTTGAACACCAAAGGTAATCAACACATACTTACACCCAAACACTCTCTACACACGCACAGGCGTCCGCATACACCTCTGGGGGGGGGGGGGGGGGGGTATTGGGGATGGTGGCCTGGCATTGTGTATCTTTACGCAAGTCAGAGGAAGGGGTGGGGTTCCAGCAGTAAGTGTATAAAACACCTTTTAAAGCTGAAAAGCCCTGGTTAGATATCCGTATAGTGTGAATGGCTATAAAACTCTTGACTCTAGGATCCCCCAAATCCCTCCCTGGAGCAGAGCCTAACGAGTTAGCCGCTGGAGACCCGGCTTTCCCTTCCAGCCATGGCAGAGAAGGCCTGCTTGCTGCTCAGGATGGGAGAATAGGCCAGCTCCTAGAAACTGCAAGCTCTCTCTCTCTCTCTCTCTCTCTCTCTCTCTCTCTCTCTCTCTCTCTCTCTCTCTCTCTCCCTCTCTCATCTTTATTGCTGAAAGTATTACAGATACCCCCTCTTATTTTCCCCCATTGACCACCTCCACCCTGCACTCACTCCTCCCAGGCCCTCACAACACTATTGTGTGTGTTAATGGGTTATTCATATATGTATATAAGTTCCCTGGTTAACCTCTCCTCATCCACCCCCGCCTTTCCTCTGAGATTCCTCAGTCTGTTCATGCTTCTGTGTCTCTGGAACTATTTTGTTCATCACTTTATTTTGTTCATTAAATTTCATATATGAGTGAGATCATATGATACTTACCTTTCTCTGACTGGCTTATTTCACTTAGCATAATATTTTGTAAGTTCTTTATGAGGCAAAATGACAGGCTTTAAATTCCATTTTCATGGTTAGAAAAGTTCCAGTACTCCATTTATTTCTTTTTAATCTTCTGGGTGGATGTCTCTTATACAGGCCCAAATGCCTAATCAGTCTTCAACTAATCAACTACAGGGGTTTCTGTATGTGGGGGGATAACCGTTTTTCTAAATGATTACTGTACCAGGCTTTGGGTGTACTACACACCCTGCTGCCTTATGGATTTTAGTTTTAATCTCTGTGAACTCTGTGCACTCAGGGGAAAGTATTCAAAGTCATTTGTCATAAGCTCTCCCGATGCTGCCTCTGCGTGCGTGCGTGTTTGCCACCAGGAGATGAAATTCCCACCAAATTCTAAGCCTTCAGGTAGCTGCACAATACAGCCTTCCTGATAGAATTGCCAGTTTCATACTTTCAATAAAGGGGAGGAGAAAGAGCCCTTTATTAGTATTATTGAACACTTACTATGTACCAGATGCTCTAACAGACACCTTAAGGACATTAATCCCCATTTCTTGTCTCTATTTTATAGACAAGAAAACATACCTGTGTGAGGTCCAGTTAGTAAGAAACAGGTAAGATTTGTTAAGATTATCCATTACCTAGATGAAATAAGCAGTTTCCCATTGTCTTGTAAAGTCTTATGTGCCAGAGATTGCCAGCTACCTCTCAGTAACCATTCTCACTTCTCTGTCAATTTTAGCTGAACAAATGAATGGTTTATCAAAGCCTAGGTTGGTTCGCAGCCTTTCTTGTAACATGATATAGTTATGTAATGAAGTTTGACAAATGGAAAGTAAGTAAAAGTGGTGTGAGCTCCCTCTAGGTTACCTCATTACCATGCAATTTTGATTACTGCCACTTCATGATATGTTTTGAAGTCAGGAAATGCGATGCCTCCATCTTTGTTCTTTCTTAGCATCCACTTAACTAGTCATGGTCTTTTGTGTTTCTATATAAACTATAGAATTGTTTTTTCTATTTATATAAAAAAGTTCTTTGGAATTTTGATAGGCATCGCATCGAATTATTTGCAGATAGTTTTAGATATTACAGACATTTTAACAATATAGTACTAAGTCTTCCAATCCGCAAATACAAGATGGCTTTCCATTAGTTTCTGTCTTGTTTAATTCCTTTCATCAAAGTTTTGTAATTTTTAATATAAAATTCTTTTACCTTCTCCGTTAATTTTATTCCTATGGAACAGAATACAAAACTGAGACATAAAACCCATGCATATATGGTCAACTTCTCAATAAGAGAGCCACAAATACCCAATGGTGAAAGCACAGTCTCTTCAAAATATGGTGTTGGAAAAACTGGACCTCAAAACATTTAAATACAAAATATGTTTGAATTAAATTGGACCTGCATCTTCCACCATACCAAGAGGTCAACTCAAAATGGATTACAGCCGAAACCGGTTTGGCTCAGAGGTAGAGCGTAGGTCTGCGGACTAAAAGGTCCCGAGTTCGATTCCGGTCAGGGGCATGTACGTTGGTTGTGGGCACATCCCCGGTAGGGGGTGTGCGAGAGGCAGCTAGTCAATGTTTCTCTCTCATCGACGTTTCTAGCTCTCTATCTCTCTCCCTTCCTCTCTGTGAAAAATCAATAATATATATATATATATATATATATATATATATATATATATATATATATATATATATATATTTAAATGGATTACAGACTGAAACCTGAGACCCAAAACTGTAAAACTCCTGGACAAAACCTTTTGGGGAAAAAAGCTTCATGACATTGATTTTGGCAATGATTCCCTGGATATGACACTGAAAACAAAAACTAAAATATGAAGTGGGACTACATCAAACCAAAGAGCTTCTGCCCATCAAAGAAAACAATCAGTAGAATGAAAAGGCAGCCTATATATGGAATGAGAGAATGTATTTACAAATACATATCTGGTTAGGGGTTAATAGTCAAAATACATAAAGAATTCATATAATTCAGTAGCCAAAAAACACTCAATCCAATTTTAAAATTACATCACTAGTTCATATATCTTTTCTGCTCTTTTCCTGAACTTTGACCAGGGTCTACCCTTATGGTCCCCTTTATCACTAAGTCTGATAGAACTTTTAAATATTTATCTTGACTAAACTCTCAGCAAAATAATATTCTCTGGGAAAACTCTCTCTACTGGGCTATTGTTTTTGTACTTGCTCCCCTGTTCCTTCCTTCCTCTTGGGCCAAATCTTTCAGTCTCTTTTGCCGGCTTCTACACTCCTCATTTGTAGAGTGTTGATGTTTATTAAAGATGGTCTTGCTCCAGAAACTCTCTCTAAACATTGCCATAGTTTTAATTACTATGTACATGCCACAGACCTCCATAGATACATCTTCAGCTTTAGCAGTACTCTCTCTTGAGCTCCTGGACCACAGTAATTAAATGCCCATTAAATTAATGAATGAATAAATGATAAACATCTACAGAATGTTTAACTGCTTTAACTTTGATTGCATTTTTGATAGGTAACTTCTTGGAGACATGGAAATCATCTTTATCCCATAATCAATATCTTCAATACATTTTTCCTAGCTTTACTGAGATATAACTGACAATTTTGTGTGAATTCAAGGTGTACAATGTGATCGTATGATGCATTTATATATGGTAAAATGTTTACTACATTAAGTTTAGTTAACACATCTCTTACCTCACAAAATTACCACTTTGTTGTTGTTGTTATGGTAAGAACATTAAAGCTCTACTTTCAAAGCAACTTTTAAGTATGTAATTTCCATTTAATTCTTTATATACTCGGTTAATCACACACAGGGCTTGGAAATTTGCTATGAACTTTAGTAAAAAAAAAATTTTCTTAGGTGATAGCTTTACTTGGACTTGTGAATTAGTCATCTCACAGATCATTGTTTATTCCACAGTACCTAGAATAGTCATTTACAGATAAAGTGTTCAATGAAGATTTATTTATTGGGCATTTAATTTTGTTTATTCCTCAATTGCTCTAGAAGAGGCCAAAAATGAAATGTGAGGTATTTCCATTTAATATAACTGATGTAATACTGTATGGGTTGATTTCTACATAGCCATATCTATATTTTTACCTTTTTGCTTTGGGCTATTAAACTTTTGACCATATTCCTTGTAGAATTTTAAGAATATCACAGTGAATTTTGTAGACAGAAGCAATAGTGTGGGAACAAGTGACATCTTGATGTGGTCTGAAACTGTCATAATTGCACAGAAATTGTATAAAAAATTAACGTAAGAATATCTGCATAATTAGTGTTTTTGAATGAACATTTAAATACAAAATATGTATGCTTAATTATGTATCCTATTCTCTTCCTTATCCTTAGCTCATCTCATTTCTTCCAGTAATTATACTCTCTTCATACTTCTTAAAGAATATTTCAAAAAAGATATCTTTTCTTTCATTATTTTGAATGGTAAAGATCTCCTCAAAATTACTTCCACTCCACAACCCCTCCTATCACTATTATTTTTTTTACCCATATCAGGAGAAGCATAATTAACTAACAGCTTAAAAATTAGATTTACTAGCATAATAAAAATGAACCTAAACTATATCAGAATTTTACTTTTTATCTTTTGTTTTCAGTGCAAATGTTTGAACTGGCATGACATATAGATCCCTTCTTTACTTTTTTCTAGATGAGGGACTGCATTAATTAGTGAGATCAAAATTTAACAGAAAATTAATCAGATGTCTAAAGGAAACTGCTTCTCTTTCTTATATAATTGGTTTAATTCCTACTCATTGGGGGAAAATGAGATGGGTAAACAACATAGGGACTTAAATTTACCAGTTAAAGTAATATGCTCTTATCTGTTTTAAATAAGTCTCTTTCAGTACTTATTTTGATTTAAGATAAATAAATTTCTTCCCAACTGTCCTTTCCAAGTGACATCTTGGTGTGGTTTGCTGTTATCTAATAGAGCCAACAGTGTATCTTCACCTCATAAATGAGGTTACAGGACTCAGAGAAAAAAAAGTAAAAAAAAAAAAATCATTTTAGAAATTAAGACTAAACTGGAAGAAACACAAAGCAAATGAACACAACAGTGGTGGCTTATGAGGAAAGATGGTGAAGTGAGGAAATTCTTTAATTAAAAAGAAACAGAGTTTTTAAAAAGACTCAAGAAAATGTGACAAATATTGAAAATAGGCAAAGAAATTTCATTATATATATACTAGAGGCCCGGTGCATGAAATTCGTGCATGAGGGTATGTGTTCCTCAGCCCAACCTGCACCCGCTCCAATCTGGGATCCCTCGGGGGATGTTCGACTGCCGGGCCTAAACAGGCAGTTGGAAATCCCTCTCACAATCCTGGACTGCTGACTCCCAACTGCTCACCTGCCTGCCTGATTGCCCCTAACCACTTCTGCCTGACAGCATGTTCACCCCCTAACCACTCCCCTGCCAGCCTGATGGACGCCTAACTGCTCTCCTGCTGTCCTGATCGTCCCCAAATGCCCTCCCTTGCATATTCCCTCTTTATTAGATAGGCTGGCAGGGGAGTGGTTAGGGGGTGAACATGCTGTCATTAATTAATTTAATGGGCATTTTCTTTAACATATTGAGCAGCCCTAACTGGTTTGGATCAGTGGATGGAGCAATGGCCTGCAGACTCAAGGGTCCCAAGTTTGATTCCAGTCAAGGCCATGTACCTTGGTTGGGGGCATACCCAGTGGGGAATGTGCAGAAGGCAGCTGATCAATGTTTCTCTCTCATAGATGTTTCTAGCTCTCTATCCCTTTCCCTTCCTCTCTGTAAAACAACAATAAAATATATATAAAAAAAGAAACTTTTAAGATTTCTCCGTATCTGCCTGGCTGGTGTGACTCAGTGGCTGAGAACCCAGGCAGGGCCGGGAGGGGATCTCTGTGTGGGTGCGGGCTCTACTGCTGGCCTGAGACCCCAGGCTGGGGGCATGGACCCAAACCACTGCTTGGTGCTGGAGCATTCCCAAGTGGCTACAGCTGGGGTGGGAACATTACTGCTCCACCCCCATCCACTTGGTGCCTGCACTTAGTGGCTGGGGGTGGAGCAGTAACATTCTGGGTGTTCTGGGACCCCTGCCACTCATGGCCTATGGGTCTACAGGCTAGGAGCAGCCTGGGTCCAGAGGATGTTCCTGCTGCCTGGGAAACCCAAGCCTCCCTCCTGCTCTCTGTAGCCGTAGCCATCTTGGTTGGGTTTATTTGCATACTCGCTCTGATTGGCTGGTGGGTGTAGCTGATGGGCATGGCTTGTGAGTATAACGGAGTGATGGTTAATTTGCATATCACTCTTTTTATTAGGTGGGATAACTAGAGGCCTGTGCATGAAATTCATGGGGGTGGGGATGTTGTGTGTCCCACTGCCCAGCCTGCACCCTCTCCAATCTGGGACCCCTCAATCAGACCTAAACAGCAGTAGGACACCCCTCTCACAATCCAGGACTGATGGCTCCCAACCGCTCACATGCCTGCCTGCCTGATTGCCCATAACTACTTCTGCCTGCCAGCCTGATCACCCCCTAACCAGTCCCCTACCAGCCTGATTGACACCTAACTGCTCCCCTGCTGGCCTAATTGACCCTAACTGCCCTCCCCTGCTGACCTGGTACCCCCCGCCCCAACTGCCTTTCCCTGCTGGCCCAGTCACTCCTAACTGCCCTCCGTTGCCAGCCTGGTCACCCCCAACTGCCCTCCCCTACAGGGCTGGTCCCCCATATCTTCCCCCCCTGCAGGCCTGGTCGGCCCCAACTGCCCTCCCTGCAGGCTTGGTTGCCCCTACCTGCCCTGCAGGTCACCCCTAACTGCCCTCCTCTGCAGGCCTGCCCCCCCAACTGTCCTTTCCTGCTGGCCTGATTGCCCACAACTGCCCTCCCCTACCGGCCATCTTGTAGTGGCATCTTGTGTCCAAATGGGGGTGGCCATCTTTGACCACATGGGGGTGGCCATCTTGTGTGTTGGAGTGATGGTTAATTTGCATATTACCTCTTTATTGTATAGGATAGAAGTAACAGAAGAAGAAACATAATACATGGGAATAGACTAAATACTAAAAAATAAAATTTAAGAAAGATCTTAAAATTTAAAAAAAAAAAATTTTTTTTTGAAAGTACATTTTGAAATATTATACCATGGACCTGAGAATAATGACTCAGAATGACGACAGTAAATCATGTCAGATAAACAATTATATTTTAAAGAAAAAGGAAAAATATTATGGTCATCTAGGCAAAACTAGTAAATAATACATAAGGAAAATAATAGTAAATTGTTACCAGAATTTTGAAATTCAATGGTTATGGCAAAATAAAGTGGAGTAACATATTTTAGATACTCAAAGAAAACTATGAAGAATTGTTAAGTAATCAGCCAAAACCAGTTTGGCTCAGTAGATAAGAGTGTCGGCCTGCAGATGAAGGGTCCCAGGTTCTATTCCAGTCAAGGGTATGTACCTTGGTTGTGGACACATCCCTAGTAGGGGGTGTGCAAGAGGCAGCCAATCAATGTTTCTCTCTCATCGATGTTTCTAACTCTCTATCCCTCTCTCTTCCTCTCTGTAAAAAATCAATAAAAATATATATTTTTAAAAACGAATTGTTAAATAATCAGTTAAACTGACTTTCAAATATAGAGGCAACATGTAAACTAAAATGGTAAAAACTTAGGATATATGGTTTCCATAAGCCTTTACTGAAGAATATGCAAAATATTCCAATTGATTAGAGAGAAATCAAATATATACTGAAGATTGAACTTCAAATAATTAGACATCAAAATAAGGAGTGGTAAATATTAAATACACATTTGCTTATAGAATTAAATGAAGCTGAAGATAAAATATAGAGTAATATACAATCTGTATATATAAAACCCTAATATGCAAATAGACTGAACAGTGGAATAACTGAACAACCAAATAACTAACAACCAGTTGCTATGATGTGCACTGACCACCAGGGGGCACACATGGAACACGATGGGCATCTGAGGCAGGCAGCAGAGCGTAAAACATAGCGGGCATTGGCCATGGCAGGATGGTGGAGCAGGTGAGCAGGGACGCCAGACCAAGGCAGGGCACTAGTCGCTGTCATCAGGCAAGTCTCTAGTGGTTACTGAAAATTCTTTGCTCCTGCACACTATGGTCCTGCCCAACACTCTCACCTTCTGCCGGTGCCGGCCCCACTCACACCTGCTGCCAGTGCCCAGCACCGAATTGCTTGACACTGTCAGCAGGTGTGAAAGGAGGCTGCCGGCCCCTATCACTCCCGAGGGCTACTCCATCTCCTCCTGCTCCTGAGGGGCTATTGGGGCTGGCAGCCACTATTGCACTCACAGATGGAACCAGAGCCACTGCTTGTACCTGCTGCCAATGCCCAGCGCTGACCCCAATCACTTGGCACAAGCAGTGGGTAAAGGAAATAAAAAAAATGTAACACCACCTATAGTCTTTCTAAAAGGATTAAATATGAGTCTTATTGAGACTTTGGATCCAACCATCAATTTGCAAGAAATACGAAGGACAGAAGAACATGCTGAAATTGCACCATGATTATACAATAAAAATTTCCATGCTGTACATAATTCAGTATTTTTCCACTGATAGCACCCCTTCTCTTCCCTCCTTCCAGCCTCAGATTAGACACGAGTCCAATCATGTTGATATACGATCCATGAAACCGCAAGAGCCATTAACCTGCAGGAGTGCTGTGCTCAGGGCCACTTCAACATGAGGTAACCCCCAAGTCCACTTGAACCTCGCTAGGCATACTATTCTGTTAGGAAAAGTGAATCAGAGGGGAATGGGTGGGTGTGTTCTCCAGTGTTAGCTTCTTGCTTACACTATCACAGCAAGTGATTAGAAGCTTCATTGCTACTTTCATCTTGGCTTGTTGCTTTAGTCGGCTACTCTGACACCTGAGAGCTCAGCTGAGCTAATACAACACATAATCATGTAAATTATGCTTCAAAAATATTTAAGGTTAATTTTATAACTAATAATCATTATGAACTATTCTTTGCACTTAATAACAAATGCTTTCATGCTTGTTAATCTCCTATGAGAACCCACTGCAGGCAACCAATTTTACTGTCTATTACAGTTACTATACCCTTGACAGCTTGTCTGAAGTCCACTACCAATAGATATGTCTTACTGCACACACATTCACATACATGCTAATTTGAGACTTTATTATTTACATGTCTTGTCCATTAAACTTCCCTTAGCCCCTTCCACATATTTCTCTTCCTTTGGTGGCACCTCTGTGAATCTCATCAACCTACTATTCAAACTAGGCCTATAATGGAGTGGAAATACAAGAGCAGATTGCCTATCACCCTTTCCTTCAGGGCTATCAAGGCAGAGACAATACTGACCTCACTTCAGTGCAGAGATGGGTATGTGCCCCAGTGAGAGGACGGCAGCCCAGTGGCTATGTGATGTCACAGAGAAGGGCACTGAGCCAGGCTGAAATCGCATCTTCCCACGGGTTTTCTGCCATGGGTGTGGGGAAAAGTGCTTTTGTTTTCTTCTGAGATCTTGAGCCCTAACGTCCATAAATGCATGCCACTTTGAACACGTTCCCCAATGGGAAAAATCTGTCTGGTATAGGAATGAATAAAGCCAACACTCATAAAGGAAACAGAAGATAGAGAAAGAAATTATAGACTCTTTGGGTCCACTGCCACGAGTGTGTACCTCAATTTCATAGTTACATAAGGCAATTACTTCATTTTCCTTTGGTTTAAATCCGTGTGAGTAGAGTTTGTCACTTGCAAACACAAGAATTCTGATTAATTCATACTGTATATCACCGTTGTTTGTTCAACATAATGCTTTCCTGAATAATTGTGTTAATGAGAGAAGATCTGAAATTAAGACTATAAAATGAAGATAATAGCATTCAATTAATTCTGTCCCATAGTCATTTATTCAATTGTTATGGAAGAAAAGATTTGAAAGGCAGATAAGAAATCAATTATAGCATAAAGCTCTGATATCTGGATTGAAAAATTCTAATCTCTATAAGATGAATATAATATAGCTATTTCTGCTTGAGAAATAAGTGGTTTCTGCCTAATTTTGAATTTTTGCCTTATTGTGTGCTCTGAATCAGCCCTCCTATGAGTGGAAAATATTAATTCTCATCAAAATTCATTTGAATTCTGACAATAGTTGTGATGTGCATTTGCATCTAATTACATTCCACTAAAAGGAACTAAATTGGATGCAGCACAGACTGAATTGTGTTGAGTCCTGAAGAAATAAGGGAGTCTAGAAAAATCAGAAGAGTCTGGTGAATTGATAGGTGCCTGAAGAGCATCATATCTTCACCACCTGAATGTCGTAGAAGAATGGCACTCATGCAGGATATCAGCATCTCTTGGCCCTGGGTTCTGAAGATAGGACTTCTTTGAATAAACACACATACACAGTTACACAGACATGCAGTCGGATTCTCTCTTACTCTCTCTCCTTCCCCTTCTCTTCTTCCTCTCTCTTTTCCTCCATCCCTCCTATCCTCACTCTGTCTATGTTGCTGGCTTCTTAAATGCCTAAAAGTCACTAGCCACATTTATTATCCAAACAATTAAAATAGTATCAAAGAAGCCATAAAAATGTTCATGTGTCTACAGATTTACCCATTTGCTCTATCCCCTTTTATCCACCCCAGGCCGTCAACACTTTTTTAAACAAACACTGTACAGTTTATTAAAAACCTATCACCCCCAAAATTTCTTGGTGGCTGCTTTAGGTATTTTATATATATATATCTACAATATTTTCCCCACATTTTGCTTAGGAAAAAAAAGTTTTATTTGAAAAGGTTTTATGAATGTCCTAATTTCTCTATTTCTTGCATTAATTAATCTACAACAGGTTTTTCAATAATTTTGGTTCCAAAATCCTGCTGCATATCAGCAATCCCTGCAGAATTTCCTTGGGAATCCAGATGTGGAAGCCTCTGCTCCACAATCCTGTCACTGACAGTATGCTCAGAAGACAAGCAGCATTGGCATCCCTTTCTCTGAGCTCCTTAAAAATGCAAACTCTCTGGCTCCATCACAGACAGAATGAATCAAAATCTGCAGCAAAGACCCCAGGCGAGTCTCTGCACATTAGTGATTAAGAAACATCTGTAGAGGATGATCATTCTTTTCTCTATTCCTGTTATTCAAAATTTCGACATCTTCTACTTAGTTAAGAAAACTATGTAGTGCACTTAAATATTATTTATTTTTCATCTGTACCTTGCACCAATAAAACTTAAATCCTATCTTAGACCACAGGTAAAAATGAGGTTTTAAACTTTGTATAGTCCCTCTTTGATGTCTCATTGCATTTTATTTTCAGAATATTCCTTTTAGGCCTGTATCACTAAAGTATTTTGAACTTGATCTTTCTATATTTCTTGAACTTTGCTTCTTATGTAGGTTTCATTTCCAAGGTTGTTTCATCTTAGCTGAGACATTGTCATTCATCTCCTGCTAAATTTTCAAAATCAATCCTTCGACAGACTTCCAAGGCTCTTGTCTTCCTTTCATCTTTTTGGACAGCTTTAATTTTGTCTAATATAAAGACCCCATTTTCTGTAGGCTCTCAGAGTAGATGTAACTTCCAAATTTCATTCCTAGGACAATTTCTGCCAATATCTGCTTTCCGGCTGTTCCTACTTCACTTCCAAATGTCTGGATAAAGGTGATTCATCAATCACCTTGACATCTTATTTTCCCTCTGCTGGATGCTTGCTGTTACTCTAATCATCTTCTTGAGGATCCTCAGTTTTTCTCTTTTCATCTAGATATTTTAATGTTACATAGATGCAGTAGATTGAAAGCACACAAGCACAGTGATTGGCTTATTATAGTGATAGCAGTAAGGAGTAAGCAATGATTAGAGTATGAGGGTTGTTATGAATGAATTCTGCCTTAGTGTCTTCACTTTCTCACTTTCAAAGACCTTTCTACTATTTCCTTTTAGTCACTTCTCCAATAATCAGACCCTGGGCCTGGCCATCATCAGGAAGTACCCACCTCTGGCACTGTGAATGCCAATTTCCCACCAATGATGAAAAAGCTTTATCTGTCAGACTTCAATTCTCTCATCCATGTCTTTTGACACTGATTCAGGTTAAATCAACTAGAACATGAACTCAGCCTTTCAGCATCTTCCACAAAATATGAGATTACCAAAGAATGTCATCATTATTGAGGTCATTAATAAAGACTTTGCGATCAGGCAGGCAGGCAGGAGAGTGGTTAGGAGCCAATGGTCCTGGATTGTGAAAGTCATGTCCAACTGCTGGTTTAGGCCCAATCCCACGGGGAGCCCCAAATATTCCCCAAGTGTTCCCGGATTGTGAGAGGGGGAAGGCCAGGCTGAGGGACCCTTTCTCTAAATGCACTAATTTCATGCACTGGACTTATAGTATATATATATGCAAGCCCAGGGACCATTACAGTGGAACAACCAGAACGACCAATCTCTATGACACACACTGACCACCAGGAGGCAGATGCTCAACACAGGAGCCGCCCCATGATGTTCAGTGCACTCCCACAGCAGGAGTGCTGCTCATCCAGAAGCTGGGCTCACAGCTGGTGAGCACAGCTGGGCATGAGCTTCACCCGCCTCCAGCAGGCATAATCTCCAATGAGCAGACTGCAATCCCAACACCTGGGGGGGGGGGGGGCGGGGTTAGCCAGAATGACCACAGATCACCCCCTGCCATCCCCTGGAACTCTCTCTCCCAACCCTGCAGCTGCACCACACCCCTTACCAATTGCCTTCTAGATCTCCAGATGTGGGCTTGGAGAAAACCCAGAGGTGCTTCATGCACATACTGACTGGACTGGCCCCCATCTTGAGAGTGAGCACCAGTGAAGTCAAGTTCAATGACCAATACCCACTCATATCTGTGGACAAGCCCTTCACAACTTCCACCTACCATTCGGCCCCAGCCCCATCTCCTGGAAAGGTTGGCTCCCTAGCTCTGAAAAGCCACTCCTGGATTCCTGCAGAGTGCTGATCAGCTCTGGTGGGCAGGGGTGTACCAGCAGGTGCTGGCCTGACCTGTTCAATTCAGGCAGCCCCACACTTGGGCCAGGATTTGCATGGAAAATCACCCCCTATACCCTGCAGATACAATCTACTGTGAACAAATGCAGCATGGAATGTTTGAGCATGACCAGGATGACCTTGATACCTAGGCGGGCCCCTGAAACTCCCCCTTGGGAGTTAGATATTGCTATGTTCCTTTGGATGTGGAACTGAAATACTAAGAATGAATCTTACCCAGGACCATGATCGGCCTCTCCCTCCCTCCTTCCTACCACCCCCAGCTGCCACATCCAAGTTGGACCAGTTGCCACCTCCAAAGAAAGTCCTGGAAAAAAGTGAGAAAATTTCAATCCAACTAGCGAGTCTCCCGTACATATCTGTGGCCAAGCCCATCGTGCCCTTCCTGGGCTCACGTATCCCCAGTGACTTCCGCTGGTGGGTGGGCCCACGGATCACGGCTCCCATAGACAGACCCCAGTAGTGCTGGTACCTGGCCCTGAGGACACCCACAGCTCAGCCAGAAGTTGCTGCAAAGCACATACCACATAAGCTTACAAGTTCAATCTCCAGGGAATGGATGAAGCACGGACACTCGGAGTAAATGGGACGAGACTGATATTGACAGCGGGCTCCTAGAACTCTGCCTTGGGCATCCAGATGAGATCAAATCTCATCCCTTCTCGATTGCCCTGGAGCTACAGAGGAAGGCAGCAACATAAAAGTGGCCACAAGGTGGCAACTGACAATTAGGGTAAAAGTCAGAGAGATGGAGGTTGGCAAGAGAGCACCCCCACGTTCCAAGCTCCCCAACTATGTATTGTTCACCTTGGAGCATCTCTTATCCGGCTCCAAGCAGTGGAAAGCATCCAGCATGGATCAAGGACACTGGGGACCTCCTGGCCAGCAAGACGTGACACTGGCTGCAGAAGAGACATTAGGAAAAAATTTTTTTCAGGAATATTCAGCTGCGGGGAGGAAGACAGACTCCCCATGCTACTTCCTAGAGGCTCACAGGGACCTGAAAACTCCCCGGGCACGTGGGCTGGGCTCAGGCTCCTGATTTACCTTCAATGTGCACAAATCCATGCACCAGGCTGCTAGTAAAGAATAAAATGGCTACAAACAAGTACCTATCAATAATAGCCTTAAACGTAAATGAATGAAATGCTTGAATCAAAAGACATAGGGTAGCTAAATGGATAAGAAAACATGACCCATATATTTGTAGTCCTATAAGAGACCCCACCTCAGAACAAAGGATTCACACAGACTGAAAGTGAAGGGTTGAGGGAAAAAATTTAGGCAAATGAAAATGAATTAAAAGCTGGAGTAGCAATACTTAAATCTGACAAAATAGACTTCAAAGTAAAGGCCGTAATAAGAGATAAGGAGGGCCACTTCCTAATACTAAAGGGAGCAATTCAACAAGAGAATATAAGTCTGGTAAACATATATGCACCAAATACAGGAGCACCCAAATCTTATATAATAAAAGGCCAATATGCAAATCGACCGAACGGTGGGATGACTGGTTGTTATGATGTGCACTGATCACCAGTAGGCAGATGCTCAATGCAGGAGCTGCCCCCTGGTAGTCAGTGCATTCCCACAGGGGGAGCGCAGCTCAGCCAGAAGCCCTGAACAGGGCTCATGGCAGTGGCCATGGCAGAAGCCTCTCCCGCCTCCACAGCAGTGTTAAGGATGTCCAACTGATGGCTTAAGCGAGAGGGCACAGGCTGGGCTAAGGTACTTCTTCGCCCCCTCCCCCAACCCGTGTCTCCCCCCCCCCCCCCCCAGTGCACAAATTTTGTGCACTGGACCTAGTACATTAAAAAAAAAAACTTCCTGAATATATCAAGGGGAAAATCAATAGAAATAGAAATACTGGATAAATCATCCAAACAAAAAGTCAGCAAAGAAACATCAGTACTAAATGACTCACTGGATCAGATGGAATTTAATGACATTTTCAGAACATTTTATCCCAAAGCAACTGATTATACATTCTTCTCAAGTGTACATGGGATATTTTCAAGGATAGACCACCTATTGGGACACAGGCAAAACTTCTTCAAATTCAAGAAGATAGAAATTATATCAAGCATCCTCTCAGATCACAATGGCATAATATTAGAAATCAACTGCAATAAAAACAATAGGAAAAAGTCAAGCACTTGGAGGCTAAATGTAATGCTATTTAACAATGATTGGGTTACCAAAGAGATCAAAGAAGAAATAAAAAGCATCCTGGAAACAAATGACAATGAAAACACAACCATCCAAAATCCATACAACACAGTTAAAACAGTCCGGAGAGGGAAGTTCATAGCTCTATAAATCTACCTACCTAAATAAATAAATAAATAAAATTTTAAACAAGTTAATTACTTATCTAACCCTGCAACTTAAAGAATTAGAAAGAGAGCAACAAGAAATGCCCAGAGGAAGCAGAAGGAAGGAAATAAAGATCAGAGTGGAAATAAATGAGATAGAGACAAAAATAAATAAATAATAGAAAAGATGAACAAAACCAAGAGCTGGGTTTTTGAAAGGATAAACAAGATTGATAAACCTCTAGCCAGGCTCACCGAGAAGCAAAGAGAGAGGACCCAAATAAACTTGGTGCACACTGCCCAATGGGCAAGACAGGTGGGTGCCAGGAGCCCACCCGGTCCAGGGCTGATCAGTGGGGCCTGCTGGGTCGTGGGCCCTTGGGGCCTGAGTGTGCAGGCCCAGGTCTGATCCCAAACAAAATAAAATCTGTGTTCCATCTGTCCCTGCCTAAGTCAGTTAGCGGGCAGGGCAGTGGCTCTTCTCACCAGGCCTGTGCTGTCTGTCCAGTCCAGCCACAATGTGGGCAGCAGAGCCTGTGGGGATGAGTGACTATCGATAGGCTGGAAACAAAAGCCTAGGCGGGCAGTGCTGGAACTGTGGCAGCACCAGAATCTGGCCAGCAGACCTGCATCCTAGAAATAAGCCCCGCTTTATCATGGTGTATAATACTTTTAAGGTATTGCTGAATTCAGTTTGCTAATCTTTTGTTAAGGATTTTTGCATCTCTGTGCATCGGGGATATTTGCCTATAACTTTCATTTTGTAATGTCTTTGCCTGGTTTTAGAATCAGAGGAATGCTGGACTCCTAAAATGATCTTGGGAATCTTCCCTCTTCTTGAATTTTTAAAAATAGTTTGAGAAAGATAGATGCTAATTCTTCTTTGAATGTTTGGTAAAATTCAACTGTGGCCGAAACCGGTTTGGCTCAGTGGTAGAGCATCGGTCTGCGGACTGAAAGGTCCCAGGTTCGATTCCAGTCAAGGGCATGTACATTGGTTGAGGGTGCATCCCCGGTAGGGGGTGTGCAAGAGGCAGCTGGTCGATGTTTCTCTCTCATTGACGTTTCTAGCTTTCTATCTCTCTCCCTTCCTCTCTGTAAAAAATCAATAAAATATTTTTTAAAAAAAAAATAAAAACACACACCACCACCATAATTATCTGGATGATTAGACGAATGCAATACAATTTAAAAAAAAAAAAAATTTCAGCTGTGAAGCCTTTCCTCCATCTGGGACTTTTGTTAGAAATTTTTTGATTACTGATCCAATTTTCTTGATAGTAATCAATCTTTTCAGATTTTTTGTTGCTTCTTGATTCAGCCTTGGAAGATTGTGTGTATCTAGTATTTATCCAGTTCTTCCAGATTATTCAATTTATTGGTATGTAGTTGTTCATAGTATTTTCTTATAATTTTTTGTATTTATGTACTGTCAGTTGACACTTCTTTTTTTCTGATTTTATGTGTTTTTGTCCTTTTTATTTTTTTTCTTGAAGAGCCTGGTTAAGAATTTATCAATTTCATTTATTTTTTCAAAGAACCAGGTCTTGGTTTCATTGATTTTTTGTATTTCTTTTTTACTCTATTGCATTTATTTCTGCTCTGATCTTTATTTTTTCCTTCCTTCTAGCCACTCTGAACTTTGTTTGTTTGTTGTTGTTGTTTTTCTAGTTCCTTTACGTATAAGGTTAAATTGTTTATTTGAGGGGTTTTTCTTGTTTACTGAGGTAAACTTACATTGCTCTGAATTTTCCTCTTAGGTCTGCCTTTATTGTGATTCATAAATTTGGGATTGTTGTGTTTTCATTTTCATTTGTCTCAGCTATCTTTTAACTTATTCCTTGATCTCATTGTTTACCCAGTAATTGCTTAGTATCATGTTATTTAGTAATGAGACTTGTTTTATGGTCTAACAGGTGGTCTATTCTGGAAAATGTTCAATGTGCTCTTGAAAAGAATGTATATTCTGATGCTTTGGGGTGAAATGTTCTAATAATATTAATTATATCCATCTAATCTAGTGTGTCATTTAAGGCTACTGTTTCCTTCTCTAGAATATTTACCCATTAATGTCAGTGAGATGTTAAAGTCTCCATTTATGACTGTATTACTGTCAGTCTCTCTCATTATGTCTATAAGTATTTGCTTTATATATAGGGTGGGGCAAAATTAGGTTTACAATTGTGAGTATACCAGACACAGAGTTTATTCTTACATTATTAATCATTGCCATTATTTTCCCTACAAACTTACTTTTGCCCCATCCTGTATTTAGGTGCTCCTCTGTTGGTTGCATAAATGTTTACAAGGGATATATCATCTTTTGGATGGATTCCTTTGTAATTGTATAATGTTATTTTTTGTCTCTTATAGCTTTGGTTATAAATTTTATTTTTTTCTGATATAAATATTGCTACCCCAGCTTTTTAAAATTTTTGCATTTGCATAAAATTTCTTCTTTATTCTTTAACTTTCCGTCTGTGTGTCTTAAGCTGAAGTGTGTCTCTTGTAGACAGCATATGTATGAATCTCATTTTCATATCATGTTATTCAGCTACTCTATGACTTTTTATTGGGACATTTAAGCCATTTACAATTAAAGTGATTCTTAATAGGTAAGCAGTAATTGCCACATATTTATTATTCATATTTATGTTTCCTTTCCTCCCCACTTCTTCTTCTTAAAGAAGTCATTTTAACATCTCTTATAATACTGATTTGGTGGTCTTGAACTCCTTACTTTTTTTCTTGTCTAGAAAGCTCTTTCTTTATTTTTCCTTTAATTTTAAATTATAGCTTTGCTGGGTAGAATAGTCTTGGTTTTAGGTCTTTACTTCCCATCACTTTGAATATTTCACGCCAATTCCTTCAGGCCTAAAATGTTTCTGTTGAAAAATCAGCTGATAGCCTTATGGGAACTCATTTTTATATAACTGCTTTTCTCTTGCTGCTTTTAATATTCTCTCTTTGTCTTTAACTTTGGTGTTTTAATTATGATGTGTCTTGGTGTGGGTCTCTTCGGGTCCATCTTGTCTGGGATTCTTGGCACTTCTTAGACTATTTTCTTCACCAGGTTAGAGAAATTTTCAATCATCATTTCTTCAAATATTTTCTCAATCCCTTGCTCTCTGTCTTCTCCTTCTTGTACCCTTATGATGAGAATGTTATTATGCTTAGTGTTGTCCCAGATGTCTTTAAACTATTGTTGGTTTTTTGGAACTCTTTTCTTTTTGCTGTTCTGAGTAGGTGTTTTCTGCTACTTTCTCTTCTAAATTACTCATTCAGTCTTCTGCTTTATATAATCTGCTGTTGATTCCATCTAATGTATTCTTCATTTCAGTTATTATATTCTTTATTGGTTCTTTTTATGGTTTCTCGTCCTTTTTATGCTTACTATCTCTTTGTTGATGTTTTTACTAAGCTCCTTGAGTATTCTTATAATCAGTGTTTTGAACTCTGTTTGGTAGTTGCTTGTCTTTATTTCATTTAGATCTTTTGCTGGATATTTCTTTTGTTCTTTTATTTAGGACATGTTTCTTTGTCACCCATTTTGACTGCTTCTCTGATTGTTTCTATGCATTAGGTAGATCTGCTACACTTCCTAGTCTTAGTTTTATGTAGTGGGTGTCCTGTGGGGCCCAGCTGCAGAGTCTTCCTCATCACCTGACCTGTTGCTCCAGGAGTCACTCTGGGCTATGCAGCAGGAGAGTTAAATACAGAGACAGTGATGGCCTTCCCTTTATCCCTTACACCAAAACCACACAACTCTGCTTCTCTCTGTATGTCTCTGGCACCCCTCAAGCCACAAACCTTCCACCAGAGCCCCTGGTGAGTGCCTACAAACAAGTGTTTGTGTGCTGGCCATTTAAGAGGGTGCCTGCTAGCCTTTCTTCTCACTGAGATGGAAGAATATTTGCTGATTTTTATAGCTAGATGTTATATGGGCTTCTCTTCCTGGAACTGCTGTTCTGGGTTGGAAAGCCCAACATGAGTCTAAGAGCCCCTCATTCTTCAATGGGACCCTTGCAGCTAAGATATCCCTCTGGGATCTCAACTGCCACTCATGGATGTGGGGCCAGTCTGTTTTGTGTTTCCACCCCTCTTAGCAGTCTCAGTGTGGCTTCTTCTTTATATCTTTAGCTATTGAACTTCTGTTCACCTAGTTTTCAGATGGTTCTACAGCTTAATTGTTTACAATTTAATTGTAATTTTGGTGTGTTCATGAGAAGAGGTGAATACAGTGTCCACATACTCTGATATCTTGACCAGAACACTGAATATATATATTTAAAATTGAGATATCTTATCACCAAGTAAACTTTTATTAACGTAATATAAATTAATAAAACCATTTATGTTAAGATGCTTGAAATCCTTTTAGACAGTTTTGTACTCTTCATTTCTATCAGGCCTAAGAAGGTCTTTCAGCTATTTTTTTTTGTTACTTAACTATACACTTATGGGTTCATTCCAACCCCAAACAGCTCTTGGAGGCATTCTCTCCCCCCGCCCCACCAAAACAAACAAACAAAAAAACAAACAAACAAACAAACAAAAAAAAAGCAAGTCTGTTTTATTTACTACTACATCCCCAGCACCTAGAACAGTATCTGGTGATATAATCAGTGGGGCCAAATTAACAATTAGAATAAAGACTATGTCAAATGGTGGCTAGTGTTGTGAAGAAAATAAAGCAGATTGTGGAGGAATGAAGTATAACATTTTTAGAAAGTGGCCAAAGGAAGTTTTATTTATTTATTTATTTATTTATTTATTTATTTATTTATTTATTTTTTAGGAAGTTTTATTGATACATTTATATTTTAGTAAAGGCTTGAGGATTTAGTAAAACAAGGCATGAGGCTCTTGAGAGTAAGAGATTTTCAGGCAAAGGAGTAGCAAGTGCAAAGATCCTGGGGGTAGAAGTACAGTTGATTAAATAATATGGTGAATTTCTTTTAAATTTTACACTTCAAATATACACAGATTGTTACTGAACTTAACATAGGAATATGAATACTATAGATTTTTATCTATTTCATCATTTATTTCCTAGGATTAAAGACACTAAGAAAACAATTTTATTATCTCAACTAAACGGGGGTTATTGATCTAAGGGATCTGGAGCTGAGGTTACCAGCCCACAGAGGTGGTATGACTCTCCCACGGAAGCGTGGGTGATTTCTCTGAGAACCAAAGTTATTTATTTAACAAGTTGAAGATTTGCAGGGCAGTTTTGCAAATGACTCTGAACCGTAAAATTTGAGCTCCCTTTAATGGAGATTGTCCCAATTAGGACATCCAGTCAACACCTGCCTATTGGAATAATCTCTCAGTCCACACACCTGAATTCAGGTCTATGCTGCCTAATTCTCAAGTCTGATTTAAATCTGCAACTATTGGACTAAAATAAATCAATCTGGCTATCACCTAGCTCTCAGCATGAGCCACAGCTTTTCCAGTTTTAATGACACCTTGTTTCACTTTTCTGTCAGACTTTGTGATTCTCAGCTACTTCTTCATGAGTCACATCCTACACAACCTCCACATAATATCTGACATCCTTGATGACTAAGCCCCTTTCCAAAACTGTCATCTACTCTGGCTTTTATTAGTGTACTAGAGTCCCAGTATACAAAAATTCGTCCCTCAGCCTGGCCAGCCCCCTCTCACTGGAAGCCCTCAGGGGATGTTCTACTGACGGCATGGGGAGGAGTCTTAAGCCGCAGTATGGCCTTCCTCTGCAGGAGGCAACCAGGCTGATAGGGGAAGGTGCTGCCTCCATCACTCCCATGCTGCTGCACAGCCACCAGAGCTCAAGGCTGCCATGAGCTCTGGGCCTCGCAGCCACTGTGACTTTGTCCTGATGGACGTCCAGATGGATGTCAAGAAGACATTTGGCCTAATTAGCATATTACCCTTTTATTAGTATAGATTATCCTCATTTTCTGGACCCTTCGTTCCTCTATTCCTCTCTGTAACAGTGATGTTCCCAGAGTCTGATCTGACTCTTTTCCCTCCCCCTGGCACTAACTCACACTTAATGCTCATAACATTCTCTGTACATTAGTCCTCTCTACTTAGTTTATAGGTAAAGGTAAGGCAATTTCCATGTTCATCCCCACTACCATTATCATTGTTAGTTGATAAATAATGTCACTTGCTGAGTATTAAACAGAAAAACCAATAGCACAGTGATAATGTTACCCATATATAAAAGAAAATAAAGGGATTGTGTACAAATACAAAACTGATGTTATTTGTGTCTATCAAATATCAGTCAAATTGGCTTAGGCACAATGGGAGTGGGGTTTTTAACCAAGAAAGCTGAAATGTGAACACTTATATTTTGCTCTTCCTGAAGAAACTCCAGTGGAGGAATGTGGTCTATAGGTGCCCTAGAGAAAGAACGAGACCATGTGTGGCTTTGCCTACGGAACCTGTGTGGTCGGACTTGGTTCACACTCTGTTCTCCCCTCTCTGCCAAAAGGTTTGCCTGAAGTAAGCAGCCTGTAGCCAGGCTACTTAAGAAAATAATTCCATGTTTTGGCATGTGGGTAAGAAAGAAAAAGTAGAAAAGGGGCTGACATTCCAGCTCTCACCTCAGCCCCTTCCCCTACCCTGATCCCCAGCAGGAAACCTCCATGGCTGTAGGCATATGTTTCTTCAAGGTGATCATGGCCTATTGCAGTCATGATGTTATTGGCTCTTCAGGGATCATGAGGCACCAACTTGGGTCTCTCTCTCTCTCTCTCTCTCTCTCTCTCTCTCTCTCTCTCTCTCGCACACACACACACACACACACACACACACACACTTCTAGGCAAGAGCAATAGGAAGAGAGTAGGATCTTGAGATTGTGAATTTAGGAATCTAACCACTGGGTTCAAATCCCAGCACAGCCACTTACTGGCAATGCACCTTTAGCAACTTCCCTGCCTCACTTTTCTCCTCTGAAAAGTAGAGATAGAGCACCTATCTCATAGAGGGTGCAGAAGAGTGCAAGTTAAACTTTCCCTATCATCCTAATGGGCAGAGAGAGTAGGAGGAAGACTACAAATCTTCGCATTTCTTAGCTCAGGACACTCAGCTCGCCTCGCCAATTTCTGTTCATTAGAGCCAAGATTGCTACTCTCTGATTCCTTCCCCTCAAAGGCAATTACTCCAGAAGAATGGTGCTTACCACCTATAGTTGTTGTTTTTCTAAGACCCAAGCAGAAGAGAGAAATCAAACAATTATTCTCTCAACTACTTTATCTTGTTCAAAGTAAAGTTTAATAAAGTAGAACATTCTTCCAGCTGGTTCCTGTTGAAAGTACAAAGTTACCTTTTGAATTCCGATACATTTTGGCTAAATATTTCTATCTAAATGGTGAACATTTCCATAGCTTTGTGGGGGTTTTGTGTTTTTTGTTTTGTGTTGTTTGTGTGTGTGTGTGTGTGTGTGTGTGTGTGTGTGTGCGTGTTGTTGTTGGATTTTTTTTTCCCCAGCTGTTTGCTGGTTTTTTTGTTTATTTGTTTGTTTGTTTATTTTTTGTTTGTTTTTTGTTTTGTTTTGTTTTGTTTTAAAGGGAGCAAAATCATTTGTAGAAAAAATTCTCATATATAAGTAAAAGCTGCTTCATTGTTTGTTATCCCGATTTCAAGTTTACCTAAGCAAAAACAGCATCAACAGTGCCTAGAAAATTGTATGTGAATATTCTGGACCAACAAATCAATAAAAAACATTCATCTCACTTCCCTAGCTTGGATATTATGTTCATTGAGCAGTCTCCTGATTACTGGTATAGTTTGTCTTACAGTCTTTAGGGTGGAAAATGTATTGAGCAGTGAATTCAATACAGTCTTTGGGGAAAATGTATAGTTATATTTCTCACTTTAAGTTAATCAATTTGAGATGGCAAGCCCTCTCCCTGCTTGCACCACCATAACCACGCCTCAGCTTCTGTAATCTCGCTTACTTCTTCTGCTTCTGCTTCAGCGGGGCCGCAGCCGGTCAAGCTTCTGCTGTCTCAGGCTGCTGCACTCACCATCTAAGACGTTGTAGGGAATCTAATGGGAATGCAGCTTGGAAGTCATGTCTGTGGGGGCAGCTCCGGAGGCCAGGGCCCCAGAGGGTCAGCAGGAGGGCCCTGCTCAGCTCCCAGGCGGCATCCTCCTGAGCCGCTGCATTGGCTGAGGGCACAGTGCAGAGGGAGAAACAGCTGAGAACACAGGCACAGATGTGGAAGAGGGGGCTACCCTCCCGCGCCTCGAGGGGCTCGGCCTGCAGGGAGGTTCTGAGCTCCTTTTGGATGTGGTGCCCGCCCCTCCCCAAACTGCAACAGATACCTGGAAGCTTAGCATGTAAAGAAAAAAGAATGCCTAGAATGCGTATGCATGCCATATATGGGAGACAAAGAACCTAGGGATGTATATAAGGCAAAAACCCACTGCGTTGGGGACTTAGCCTCTGGAGGGGGCTCCGCTGAGCCAGCACTGGTGCGAATAAACACTCTTTTTTTGAACCTCTCAGTGCATTTGGTCTGTCGTTTCCTGCCGGCCTGATTTCTGCTATAACAAATTGACATGTTTGCACATCAATGATCAAAACTGCCCCCAAAATACTGGGTGCTTCAGTAAATTAGACTCCCCAGCCTCTGAAACCTCCAGAATGCTGTGGCCACACCTGGTATGATTGCCATTCGGTGAGCCCTGTCTGAGGGAACATCCAGGTAACCTTTATAACATCCCCATTGGTGCTTAGTTACAACAGCTACTACAGTTACATCTCCTACTGCGACCTCTATGCATCTGCCCAGGGGACCCTAACCCACCGGCATTTCTGAGACACAATTCATGGTCTTGCTCTGCAAGCCTATTCTTGCTACTGTTTCTAAGATGTTAGGAGATCACAAAAAGGCTTTAAGCAGAGAAGTAACAAGAGTGGGTTTGTATTTCTTTCTAATATATTTTATTGATTTTTTACAGAGAGGAAGAGAGAGGGATAGAGAATTAGAAACATCCATGAGAGAGAATCATCAATCAGCTGCCTCTTGCACACCCCCTACTGTGGATGTGATCAGAATCGAACCTGGGACCTTTCACTCCGCAGGCTGACGCTCTATCCATTGAGCCAAACCGGTTTCGCAGGGTTTGCATTTCTGTAACATTACTCTACCCCACGTAGAGAAGAAATTGTTAGGAGGCAGGAGTGGATTCAGGGGTGTCAGTTAGGAGGCCAGTGCAGTCAGCTGGGTCAGCAATTATGTTGGCCTGGCCTGAGGGGTTAGAGTGGAGATGGAGAGAAGAGAACAATTGAATGATTGGCTGTAAATGGTGAGACAGATAGAGATATCAAAGATAACTCCGTGGTTTCTGGTGGATGGTAGGATCATTCACTAAGAAACAAGGAGGAAGAGCAGCATGTTTGGGAGGAAGATGATCATTTCTGTGCCAGACATGTTGAATTTGACACATCTCTGAAACATCTAAGTGAGTTGGTGTGTAGGAAACTGGACTTAAGGGTGGAGCTCAGCTGGGAGAAATGTTCAAAGACACAAATTTAGGGTCATCAGCATAACGATTGTCCTTGTAGTCATGAGCATGCATAAAATCACCAAGGAAATGAGAATGAGTAGGGGTTGGGGGTGAGGGCAGCAGGTAGAACTAGTGTAACAGGGCGACTCCAAGACAATACATAAGATGGATCTGTACGATCTGGCAAAATAATCAAGGTGATATCAAGGAAAGGGAGTGCTCTAGGGAGAAGGGTGTGGCTGTCTGTGTGGGCTGTTGCTGGCAGGTCAAGTTAAAATGTCTATAATCTTTCTCCTGGGGAAAATTGCATGATAAAATCAGAAAATGTTTTGTTTTTTAAAAAACAAACAAACAAAAACCAGCTCTCTGGATAGCCACAGGTTATATTTTGAAATGTAATGTCAATCCTAGTTACATATAATAAAGAAACTTTTCAAAAATGATTTTTGCAGCACCATAATAAGTAATTGAAGAAAAAAAAAATCCCGCATAATTCTTTATCCAAAACATTTGTCATTGTAATGCCAGGCATTTGAATGTTTTCAAATATCTTGATGTTTGGCATCAGTGTAAACCAAATGTGCAGACGTTTTCAGTAATAATTTTTTTCTAAAATTATCCTGCTATCTAGCATAATTCGCAAAACAGCCCAAATCTCTCTACAACTCACTGACCCACACTCCTTTTTAACATAGAGCCAGCATTTGCACCTTGATCTGTTTGGTTTATGCACTGTTGGTCTCTTAAATCACTTAGAACACCATTTGTCAGTGTTCCCAGGCTCACAGATAAAATATCACATGTGCTTCCAACATGAAGCCAAATCCAGATAAATTTTGTGTCAGTAGCATAAGCTCTCCAACATCCTCACATGGGGCTTTGCTTGTTTCCTAGGTGACCAAGCTGTGCAGCTAGTTGCTATTCCAAATCACACAGCCAGATTCTCATCACTACAGTATATTCCATTTTCTATTCAATTTCATCCCCGGGAGAAAACTCAGGGGTTATGTGGAATTGCACATTTAGACTTGCCATTCTGTCACACATTAATAGGATCATGGGATCATCATGCAGTGGGAGACCTGTGGACTCGTGGAATCAACCCATTTCCCTTCAGCAGGAAAACATTTAACCTAACCATGAGGAACGAAGGAATCTTTACATTTAAAGGCAGTTTCTTTCCCCTCTAGGAGAGAAGATTCTAGTCTACAGCAAAAAATTCTCAGTGCTTAGAACATCTACCCGAGGAGAGCCCTGGGGTGACACAGAATCAACATTATCACAGTAGGACAGACTGAGAAGAAGATGATCTAATTCACCTAGAGATGATCAGAAATAATACTGTGAGTTTTAGAAAATATTATGGAAAAGTGAAAGCATCAAAGCACAGCCAGTTCACATTATAATGTTTTTCACTCATGCCTGGAAGAGTCCATGGGTCATTGGGGTCAATTCTTGAGGGGTTATGGGAATTAACCATTGTCACTCATTGTGCCTTTTTTTCTTTTTTTTCATGCTTCTTCCAGTAAGGAAATTTCCCAGTGGGGTGAAACAATTATTTGAACTGTGTCTGTTTTGTTACATATTCTGTCTTGTCCATGAAAAATGCTTTAATAAAACTGTAAGTTTTTTGTTTTGTTTTTTTAAGAGTAGACATTTTGATAATTTTTCTAGTTTCCTCCAAGGGATTAGAAAAGGCATCAGAACATTCATAGTGCATGTGCTCAATCACCCTTTCAGAAACATTTGAAGGACTTCTGTGTGCTAGGCTCAGTATTAAGTGCTAAGCATAGATACATCTGTTGTAATAAGCACATGTCAAGCTCTATGTTAGACAGTGAAGGTACAGTGGTGCACAGAATCATCTGGTCTTCATGATGCATAGAGATGAAGAGAGAATGGTTAAAGAAACACAAAAATATGAAATGACCATTTGTGAAGGTCCTCTGAACGCATAAATAGGGGATACACCTAGTCAAGCAGGCAACAATGATTGAGTGGCGATATGACAGCCAAGCAGCAGTCTACCAGGCCACAATGAGCCAGGAAGAGTATTCCAGAAAGAAACTGGCAAATGCGAAAGCCTGTGCCTGGAGAGAAAGCACAGTTGGTTGTTGAAGGAACTAAGGTACGCTAGTATAGTTGGAGCACAGACGATGCCTGCAGAAAGGGGGGATTGTGATGACACATGGCTTGGTATAATCCTGGTCTCCATTCTAAGAACAACAGGAAGTTATTTCGATTGTTTAGGTTGCTGAGGGGATGACGTGGCCAGACTTCCCTTTCACAAACAGCACTCCACCTAGAGTGTGGTGACTGGATAAGAGGGTATGAATGGGTGTGGGAAGCCATTTGAAAGACTAGTGTAATAAGCTAGCTTAGAGAGATGGAAAGAATGGACTGAGATGAAAGTGGGGTAGGAGGCAAGAGAAATATTTCAGGGCACGTCTACAATAGCAAGCTGAAATGACAGAACCTGGTGATGAACTGATAAGTAGTTAAGGGAGAGAGAGTTTTTAAGGATGACATCTAATTTCTGACTTGATACTAAGACAAATGATGGTACCACTCAGTGAGATGAGAAACAGGGAAAAGAGAATCATGGCAGAGTGGGAATGGTGACCACAAGTTCAGTCTGTATAATTTTAATTGGATGTACCCTTGAGACAGCCAAGAAAATCTGTCAATGAGATAGTAAGATAGATAGGCCTGATCGACAGAGAAGATATGAGAGCTGGATTCTCATTGGGAGTCATATGTACATCAGTTGAAATCACAGGCCAAGGGAGAGGGTGCAAATAAGAAAAGAGGGCTTAGGAGCAAACTTTGAGAATTCCAGTCCATAAAGACATAGAGGAAGCTGCATGGGAGACAGGACCAGAGGGGTGGTCCTGTATCATATTATGGAAGTCAGGGGAGAGACTATTCCAAGAACAAAGGAGGAATCAAAAGTGTCTAAGGAATCTGAACCCTATTTGGCATTGAAAGGAAATGGAGATTACAAATATGGACAATACTTTCAGGAAATGTGCTGTGTAAAGAAGTGGCAGTTGATGAAAGAGGATGTGGGGTTACAATTATTTTTTTTTTCTTCTTTTTCAACATGAGAGAGATGAGTGTATTTAAATGTTGATGAGAGAGACCCCAGGAGAGGTAGATAGAACAGAGAGAAGGGGAGGGCAATAGGCTACTTTTTGAATAGGCTAGAAGAGAGAGGAGCTTTATGTGGAGAGATTTTATTTTGAAAGTACTCATTGTGGGTGTTACAAACTCAGGTTCTCGGACTATATATTAAAAACAACCACGTTGCCAGGGCAAGTAGCATTATGGCCAGATCAGGGAACCCCAAAGTTGTTCCTCTTCTTGCCACCCTGAGGACAGCCGTCTAGTCAGGACACTGCTTGCTGGTTGACCCAGCAGAGAGGTTGCCTGAGCCAGAGGCTTTGCTTAACAACCCCAGCCAGCCCACCTAATAGCGCTTCCCATCAGTGGCACACAATACTTGTAAACCCACAACACAGAAAAAGGGCTCATAGACATAGCTCTGGTTTAAAAAAGAAAACAAACAAAAACCAGCAAACAAGGTGAGTACACCAATAGGTGTTACATGAAAGGTCAAAGGGTTATGTGGGAAAATAGAACCCCCTCAGCTTGACTTTGGGCTTGAGAAAAATTATCACATTGTTTTCAAACTCTCAGTTTACTTTTAACATCAAATATAGCTGGCAGCAATTTAAGGGAAAGAATTGTTTCCTTTTTATCTGAGTGTCCCCAGTGCCTAGAGCTGTCCCTGATACAGAGCAGTTGATGGACAGGATCCATCACAGAGTGGAAAGAAGCTAGAGAGATAATTGAGGCTGGGAAGAGCATCAAGATGGGAGGTAAGTGCAGGTTGTGGTGCTTGCCTGAATTCTGTGAGTAGATGGTAGAAATGAAAGCTGTGCGGTAGGGCAGTAGCTCCTAAAGCAGCAGATCTGTCTGGACACCTTTTCGCGTGGTTCAACTTTGAGATTGCATAAATAGAAGTATTTATGAGGTGAGGAATGGGTGGGGAGACAGAAATGAGCATAGAAAAGACTAGAATGGGTAGTCATAAATTTGGAGTTTCAAAATTGCAGTTGGAATAACTGCAAAATGAAGGCAAAAAATGAGTGAGGATGATTGTTAGCAAATTCCCAGATCCTCACCGGAGGAACTAGAATGTCTATAATATCAACACAACAGAAGCCGGAGTAGTAGATAGTGGAATGGGATGAATTGGGGCGGGGGGGGGTGCCGAATGGCCTAGACCTCAAAAAAAGAAAGATTGTTTGGTGAACTCTATTTGCTCTTTATGCTTCAAACTTTGTTTTCTCTTTGTTAAATCAATTCCAACCAATTCTTCTCCCTCTCCCCTCTCATCCTACTCGGGATCTATTATTTCCTCCCTTACACTGGCTCTAACAGCATCTTGTACATGTTTCTAAACTGAATGGCAAACACATCTGTCATAACATTAATGACAATGTATTGAGGTTTGGGGTTTACTTGTCTGGATCTTCCACTAATGACTGTTAGCATTCAAAGGTAAAGTATCTTATTTGGACCAGATCCAGCTGGATACCCAATATCATGTTGAGGATTGAGGGGTTCATGTAGAAAGGGTCAAGAGCATTTAGATCGTAGATACAGACTTGTGAGAGCATGTGAAGAGAGATAGAGATTTGGAAGCTGACTGCAGTGTGAAATGATAATATCCAACACTTCTCACATGCCAAACACTATCTCAGCACTCTATGTATTAATTTCTCAGTCCTCACAAAACCCTTATAATACCAATGATACAACCAAGGAAAATGACTCTGAGAGAGTCATTTTCCTTGGTTGTATCATTGAGAGAGGTTGAGTAACTTGTCCCAAAATCACAAATCTAATGATGGGAAAAGCATTTGAATTCAGACAGTCTCGCCAGCATTTAAAAAGTCAGTCTTATCATGATACATACAATCCTTCCACTTAAGTGAGACTTCTTCAAAGGCATTATTGTGGGCTAAATTGTATGCATCAAATTCATATATTGAAGTCCTAACCCCTAGGATGTAAGAATGTGATTGTATTTGAAGGTAAGTTCTTTCAGGAGGTAATTAAGTTAAAATGAGGCACTTAGGATGGGCCCTAATCCATTATTGGTATCTTTATAAAAAAAAGGAAATTTAGACACACAAAGAGACACCAGAGATGTGTTCTCACAGAAGAAAGACAAGCAAAGAGGCCTCAGGAGCAACCAAACCTACCAACACCTTGATCTTGGACTTCCAGCTTCCAGAACGGCAAGAAAATGAATCCTGTCTATTGGTGAAGCCACCAGGTCTGTAATGCTTTGTTATGGCAGCTCTAGCAAACTAGCACTGGCAATTAGTGCTGTGCAAGACTGGTCCCTGAAGTCACTGAAGGGAAGTGTGAGAATGAGAGGACAGAGGGTAAGCCCCAAGTCTAGATGAATAATATGATAAGAAGATGACCCGGCCACAGTTCCAAGAAGGCATCAGCATCCTCATAGGAGCCTAGAGGGCAGTGTTGTGGGTCTAGAATTTCACTGTATGCTTAAATTTCCACAGCACTTTTCCAGAGTTCTTTCTCATTCCGTCTCATCTTTCTCCCACCACCCTGCGGTTGGGGAGGTAACCATGGGCACGTGGTCAGATGTCTGGTCCTGGTCTCCAGATCTCACCCCATGAACTGCAGGCTGAGAGTTCTTGGATAGGCGCCAAGGAGGACCACTCTCTCTGCTCTTCCTTATCGAAGCAGAGTCATTTATATTTTAATGAGATTATTTTCCAACTCAACAGTTTATCTTTAGTTTCATTTTCCCTTTGCCATCTGGTCCCCTTATGCTTGCATGTAGGCTAGTGGCTTTCTTTGTCTAAATAGATTTGTCAATAGTTTATAATTTTTTCTTGTCGTGATCATAATATTTATTTTTCACATTAGACAAACTCTTCTGGAGTCTTGGAAGAAAATGGGGTTTTGTTGTTATTGTTTTATTATGCCTCTTTTTAACCTGAAAATTTTCTTTCTAGAAAAACATGTTTTTTAAAACAGTGTTAAATAAAAATGAATGAATAAAACTTCCCAAGCTAACATATCTTTGAGTTCTAATTGCTGCTAAATACACTAAACTAGTACTTCACTTAAAGAACTGTAACAGAGCAGGTGGCCTTACAGCAAATGGTCCAGAAAGGTTAAACTCAAGCAGAGGAAGTGGCTGCCTTCTTCCCTCTAACTTTAAACTCAAATCCAGGAAAATCCTATGCTTAGGAGATTTTTACTTTTATCTGTTATGTTTTGTGTTTTGTTTGTTTGTTTGTTTTGTTTTTTGTTTGTTTGTTTGTTTGTTTTTTATCTCTAGGCCTTTAAATTCTTATAAAGCTGCTTATCTTCTGTTATTTAAAACCTTGGCCCCTTCCTTATTACTTTTGGCCTTCTTGATTACTAATCTTTTTCATCATCAAAATTGATGCTCTTTATTTACCATCAGATTATCTTGAGATTTGTTTCTCTTCAGTAAAGGGCTTTGATATTTCAGGTTTACCCTAATGGCTGATGGCACTGTGCATGATGGGACAGGTGCATGATGGGACTTAAGGAGGCCTCCTAGGAAGGTTAGGCCTAGTGGGGGGCCAGGCCTGCCGGTGAGATCTAGAGCATGATAACTGACCTCAAAAGCTCCATTTGGGCCCTAAGCAATGTGGCTCAGTTGGTTGGAGCATCATCCCGTACACCAGAAGGTGGCCAGTTTGATTCCTGGTCAGGGCACATTCCTAGGTTGTGGATTCAATCTCTGATTCCAGGGGTCATGTGGGAGGCAATCCATTAATGTTTCTCATTCACATCTCTCTCTCTCTCTCTCTCTCTCTCTCTCTCTCTCTCTCTCTCTCTCTCTTGCTTCTTCTTCTCTCTGAAATTAATAATAATAATAATATAATAATAATAATAAATAAAAAGGCCAGTCACTACCTCTGACCTGTTCCCCAATGTTCCCTGGCACCAGGCCACTGCCTGGTACACTGAGTGCTCAATAAGTAAGTGGATGAATGACCTTGTATTTGTAAGACTAACACATGCAATAGCATCAACAAAGACTTAAAATAGTACTGTGGTGAAATAAAATATGGGTTTTGAGACCTGGTTGAGAAAAAGTGCTTAAAAAGTCAGTGACATCTCATATTCATACTAGATGCTTGGTGCACGAATTCATGCACGGGTGGGGTTCCTTGGGGTGGCCTGTGGAGATCAGTCCCCAGCTCACACCCCATCCTTGCACCCTAGTAGCCCCATCTGGCAACCTGCCTTGGCCTGGCACCACCCCTTCACCTGCTCCATCATCCCGGGGATGATTGGTCAGGGCTTGGCCCCCCACATGGCTCCCTCAGCACCTGGGAGCCCAGCAGCAGCCCCACCCCCCACCACTGCCACAGCTGGTCACCGTCTGTGGGGCAATTAGCAGGGCAATTAGGCCCCTGCTCACACCAACCTTTGCCTGGCACTGCCTGCTCACCTGCTCCACCATCACACCACAGTCCCACTTCTTGTCAGGGCCCATTAGGGCTGGCAGCGCCTCCACTGCTGCCGCTGCCAACTCTGTGTCGCCAACACCTGCCATGTTCCGCACCACCCCCTGGTGGTCAGCGCATGTCATATCAAGTGGTCAAAGTCTCGGTCTCCCAGTCTAACTATTATCAAACAACAGTCCTAGGGGACAATTTGCATATTAGGCTTTTATTATATAAGACTAGAGGCCTGGTACATGAAAATTCATGCACTAGAGGGAGGGGTCCCTTAGCCTGGCCTGCCTCCCTTAGAGTCTGGGAGCCCTCAGGGGCGGGAGCTGACCCAGTGATCAGGGAAAGGCGATGCCCCATCACACCTCTGCTGCTGCCAGTGCTGGCAACACAAGCCTTGGCCGGCCCTGGTTTCCTGAGCCTCGGGCTGCCAGGCAGCCGCCATATGAAGCTTGCCTGTGCCTCGGGCCAGCCCTGGGCAGCTGGGCAGCTGCTATTTGAGCTGCCCTGGGCGGCTGGAGGGCTGAGAGGACTGGGGGACTCCAGAGGCAGGTGCGTGGTGGGGGCGGGCCCAGCCTTGCTGCATGACTGCTGCCCTGGCAGGGCTGAGGGGACTGGGTGCCACCATCTTTGAGGGTGTGGCAGTCAATTAGCATATATTCTCCTTATTGGCTGTGAGCACTGCCATCTTTGAGGGTGGGGCAGTCAATTGGAATATTTCCTCCTTATTGGCTGTGGGTGCCGCTATCTTTGTGACGGTGTGAGGGTCGATTAGCATATTCCCTCTTTATTAGATAGGATGTTTCATAGTTTCTAGACAGATTCAACGACTCCATTTTAAGAATGATGGGAGCCTCAAAGGCATTTTTGAGGATTAAAGAGATCATGTATGTAAAGTCCCTACCACATGCCTGACATGTAGTAATGAAAACAGCTGATGGTCTACACTTCCTTCTAGTGACATGACAAATTCAGGTCCAGAGGTCAGGTTTCCCATCTTCTGGCCTATCACACTTCCCCACTTCCTCAGTGTTCCTCCTGATGGGATCTGATGGGATCGTCTTTAGGACAGCAGAACAGGAAACCCTAAGCAGACCAGTGACACTCCTCTGCTGTCATCTTACAGGGGGAGTGGGGAGAGGGTATCGCACCCTCCACCATTAAAGTGACTGATGCTAAATAGCTGGAAGTAGAGCCTGGGAGCCATGTAAGGTTTGGACAAGATATCCTACTGTGATCACTGCAAAATCCCTGGACCAATTCCCTGCCAACAGCTCTGTTTCTGAAAAAATAACAAATAAAGTGAGGCTTCTAAGATGCAGTGTCTAAAGTGGGAACCCACACAGATCCATGATATGTCTGCTCAGAGGGACAGTGATTACCCTTCAAACTTTCCATCCAAATAATAAATGCATTATGGAGTTGCCGTTAGATGCTGTGCCAACGATAAACAACACTGTGTCCCTGAGGTCCAGGGGATCTGAATCAAATGCACCATTCTGAGATGTGGCCCAGGCTTTTTGTCTGGATAATTTAAAAAGAGTGAAATAATTTAAGTACCATCTCATTTTCTCCTGTCCTCTTTCTAAGGGCCATGCTAATTTCATTCTTTTCTTCTCTGACCTTTGTCTTTATGCCATCTTGCTGAGGGTGCAGCTGGCCCATCCATAAGCCATCCAGGTAGATGACATGAGCTCCATTGCATTCAAGGGCCATCTGGCACTTCGTCTCACTCACTGAGTGGCCTGGGGCAGGCCCTTGAATTCAGTGGGGTTTAGTTTCCTCTACAGAAAAATGGAAAACTATACCTACTTCACAGATCTTTCTTTGACAAATATGAATTACCTATACAGAATAGACAGAGGTAGTTTCTTTCATAGCTATAAGGATAATAAGATGGCAGAATGTTCAATATACTTACCTATTTTCCCACTTCTATTACTCCTGTTCATCTGGTTTCATTGACACTGTTTTTGTCCTTCTGTTTTACAAATAGGCTACAATTGCCCGTTGATTTCCTGGAGATGTCACGTTTATGTACTAGTAGGCATGTCTCACTATCATCTTTGCCATTTTGGGTTCTGCTCACCTAGCTTTCCTTCGCTCCCCCTCTGATCAAATCCCAGTGCCTCTGCCTCTTGCTGGTCTCCACCTGGAACACTCTCCTCATGGCCCACCTTCGCTTGAGGGCTGCTTCCCTTTATCCCCTTTATCAGAGAAGAATAGGAATGCAAACTCATAATCGAGAATTAAAAAACAGGTGAATGTGCCAACCCCAAATCTTAACTGAATTGTCCTTGCAGAGTATTACATTCCTTTTATACAACACAGAAATGGATATATTATATTTATTTATTGCTCCAGGTATTGGGTATATAGCAGTGAACAAAACAAAGCCCCTGCTCACATGGAGTTGGCATTTTTGGGGTAAAGTTGGAGATGGAAGAGCAGGTAATTAAAGAAATCTATCATATGCCAGATGCTGGCAGAGTTACAGGAAGGAGTCGAGAGGGGTAAGAGGGTTCTGTGGTGTGGGTTAGTTGGGACGGGCTCTCTGGTGTCAGGAGTCTTGCAGGAAATCTGGAAGACAATATCCCAGGGAGAAGGAACAGCTCAAGTGCAAAGGACCTGATACAGCAGAAGGCTAAAATACCCCTTTCTGAGAGAGCTCAAATTTAAATTGTGTTCTCTTGTTCTCAGGGCACACTGTTCTTTCCCCTCAAAGATTTATCTCCATTTATGTGATATATATATATATATATATATATATATATATATATATATATATATATATATATATAATTTACTTACTTAGTCTGGATTATAAGGTCTCTAAGGGTAGGCATCATATCTGTTGCTGTTTTCTCTTATTCCTACATTCAAAATTCACCCTCCTGTCTGGTTAAATAGTCATTGAATCCATTGATACCTTTAAAAAAGGTCATTAATGGCATTGTGTAGTAAATCACTCACCGGGTTTCTTTTGCCTCCTGTGAGAATTTTCTTTTAGAAATCAGTACATGGGGGTGGGAGGAAATCCTCCTTGACTTGCTCCATTCTTTCCGCTAATGAGCACAAATGGAGTAGAATATATCCATTTCTGTTTTGTGTAAAAGGAAAATTCAGTTAAGATTTGTAGTTGGCATATTTACCTGATTTTTCCTGATGATAAGATTGCTCTCTATTCTTTCGCTAATTGGTTTCTCTTTTGTGTAATTTAAATAAGAGTCAGAAAGAAGTGATCTTTAGTAGGTACATGGTAAGGAAGAAATAAAGAGAAGGGAGAGGGAAAGAAAATATATTCCTCTTCATCCATATCACTTGTCATCCAGAGTGACACTGCTTTGCAAGTTGAGATTGGGATGTAATGACAGCTGTCTCTGACTAGTGCTTGGCATGTATTAGGGCCAATGCTAAGTATTTTACATATGTGAACTCATTAAATTCACAACACACTATAGGGTACATATAATCAGCTCTATCTTATAAATAAGTAAATTAAGTCTTAAAGAGGTTAAATAACTTGCCTCCAAATAGAAGAAAGTAGGAATGATTGCCTTTTAATGGCTAAGTCAGAACTGTCAGAATTAAATCCCAATTGTTCTGATCTTCCCTCTCCTCAAGCTCCCATCTGGCCTCACCCTCCAATAGTGATCATTAACTCACCTTGAGTCCTTGAAGTGGTATTTACAAGCATCCATTATTCCCTTACTACAACAATTCCTGACTGAAGTACAGCCCTGTTTAAAAAACAAACAAACAAACAAAAAGAATGCAAGATGCGCATTGTAAACCGACAAGCTGGATGGTGGGAAGCCACCCATACCTGTGCTAAGAAAGGTGGTAATGAATTCAGTGTAGGCAATTCTGAGGAAAATATAAGAAAACACATAGATGCTCCAACTGGTCACAGGAGTGAGACAGATCCCTCCTTGCTTTCAGGGTGCGACCCGGTGTTTCTCCCTGCTGCTTGCACCAGCGCGGGGCTCAGGAGCCCTGAGGCTGGGGAACCGAGGGGGCGATGCCTGGGGGTCTGGCTCACGGACTGTGGACACGGGGGAGAGGGCAGACCAATGCTCACACATACATACGCGCAGGCATACATACACTCACACACCACACACGGTCTCAAGCGGGCACAAGAGCAAACGCGTTTGACACATACACAGAAGTGTGCACCTACAAATGCATACTTCACCCGCCCACCCACATCGCACCACAAACACAGGCGCACGCGAACTCACACACCCTCCCACTCATGCACGCACACCGCACACAGGCCCGCAACACGCGAGCTACAAATGCTCATCGCGCACACGCTTCCATCCTGTGCACACACCCTCCTGCGCGCACACACACACCTTGCACAGGCAGGCACCGCGCGCACGCGCGCACCCGCGCCCACAGGCTCTCGCGGCGAGGGCGGGGCGGGAGGGAGCGGCCGCCGTGCCCAGCCCCGCGCGGCCAGGAGGGGGCGCGGCGCGGAGCCGCGGGCGGAGTCGGAGCTGTTGCTGGCGGCGGGGCCGGGAGGCTGGCCGCGGGCTGCACCGGGTCCGCTGCGCGCGGGGGGGCGGGGCGTGGAGGGAGCGCTCCCAGGCCACCCGGTGCCGGTGCCCGCGAGGGGAGCGCGGCGGGGAGCGCGCCATGGACCCCAAGGCGGGCGGCGGCGAGGATGACGACTGTGTGGACTCGGGAGCCGAGACCGGAGGGTGAGCCGGGCCGGGGGTGGGTGGGCCGCTCTGTGAGTTGTGAGGCGGCTCTTCTCTGGCCTGAGACCTTCCCTTCCCGGACTCCTTCGGCTGAGAAGGGGCCCGGGGCTGTCCGTCCCGCAGCCACTTCTCCCCGAAGCCGGAGGGCAGTGCGAGCCTGAGGGCATGTGGTTCATGGCTGCCCGGGACGGGACCGGCCCACCCGGGGAGGGGAGAGTAAAAGACTCAGGGTTCAGAGTACCCCCACAGCCCGCACCCCGTTATCACTGAGATGGTGTGGAGTGCCAGACAAATGTAGTGTCCCCCGTGGTCGTCCTTAGAGAGACAGGAGATGCTCTTGCACCTGTTTGGACCTTCCATGAGGACTTTCTTGTGGCTCAGGAGCCCCCTGGAGTCCGGGATGGGGGCTCCTGGGTGAGGAAAAGAGGTTAGACACCTGGCACCTAAAAGTCTTTCGGAAATCGGCGAAGAGGGTGGCATTTTTAATTTGATGGCTTTGCTGTGCTTGCTGAGACATTCTTCCCTACCCCTCAACTTCTCCACTCTGCCCTCCCCCAACTCACCCCGTGTGTACCTGTCCTACCCGCAACCTTTGTCTTGGGTACAGGTGGGATGAAGATGCGGGATGAAGACATATTTAAAAGCAATGTCCTCCTCACTTCAACAGACTGTTACCCCAAACCTTTGGAGACTAACTAGCCCTCTCCCAACAAAACCGGTTTCCTGAATGTCTTTAAGGAGATGAAAGTCGTTGTAAAGGTTCCCACCCAGCCCCTATCTCTTGAGGATTTCCCTGTGCAGAGTCAGCGCCACATGCAATGTCCAGGATGCCGTGCTGACCCAGGAGGAAAGGGTGGATTTTCCTATCCGGAGGAGCCCGGGGGAGGGCTGGAGCTGCCCGGACAGCCTTCATCCCCGCGTTTGGGGAGGTTTAGACCAATCTCAGGGGTTGGCAACCAGGTGAGGGCGGGAAGACAGTCCAAGCCTAGAATGGACACGGGGTTCTGACCTGACCCCAAGAAGGGCTTCCTACTGGCCTCTCCTTCTTTGCAGCCCCCACTGCCATTGCCAGCCCAAAGCTGGGGTGTTATGCCCTTAAGCGTCTACCCTTCAATGGTCTTGCCCTGTTTTCCAAACTTGTGATCAATCATCTGTGGTTCACTACAGAACCCAGTGATGTTCCAGTGTAGTGACCTGAGTCCGAATGCTGAACTCCCTTGCTTTCCCTCCACACTTTGTATATGTGGCCTTTATCAACTTTAACTGAAGATCCTTGGCTTTTTCCTCCCTAATGCCTGTAGTTAGCTGGACCATGAATAGAGAAATGCAAGCAAAATTAACCAGCGCATTATCAGCCTGGCTAAATAAAGCACGGACTAGTCCATTTGTTTTCAGTGGACTAGTCAGTGCTTTTTCCCAAAGCACTAAAACATTTTTGCCAAAGGCTCCCTCTTGGAGAAGAGAATGGAGAGGAGTCTCACCCTCTTCACCCATTTCACACCACCCTGGGATCCCAGCGCAGCATCTCAGCCGGGACTCCCGGGAGGGGCTTGCTGAACACGCGGATACCAGAGCGTCTGTTTTCTGCCTGTGGTGAAAGTGTGCAGTTGTAACAGGACATGATTGTTTAAAGAATTCTTATAGCCTCAGTAGCAACCTTAAATTGAAGATGTAGGTAAAATGCCCTGTATTTAAATAAAATAGTTTCTGTGTATGCTTATTGGTCTAGAATCTGCCACATATTCACATATGCCTGGAAGTAGTTTAGTTACCAAAAGGCTGTTCATAATTTCCCTGCTTTTCCAGAGCTTGCCCCCTCTTACCCTATCTAGCTTCATAGAGCTGCCTGTTGAGACTATGTATCAAAAGTGGAGAAAGAACTCAATACATGTTTGCTATCATTATTTTTTTAATTATATATGTCAGTAGAGGAACGGTCCACCTTTTCCACTTGCAAAGGGTGAACAGAAAGCCACTATATTTCTTTAGGACATTTACAAAGAGTTTTCTTCACCTTAAGAAATCACTATTTTTGAAGTGCAAATCTGGTCATGTCTCTCTCCCATTCAAATTTTTATGGCTCTGTCATCTATAAAAGGCAAAGAGCTCAGCATGCCCTATAAGCCTGATGTTATGGCATTCCTCTCTCTCTGGCCTTGTTTCTTGGCAGGTCTATCCTTACTTTTTTTCTTTTCTTAGACATTGTCTTTTGCTTGAAATGCTACCTTTGCTATCTGACCCACCTAATACAGGTCAAAACTAAATGTAGTCTATATTCTTCTGCGCTGATTGATGTCATTTTGAAACTCCCATTTTCCTATTGAAAACCAGCCTTGTGCTTTTGTGTACTTCTTGTTAGAAAAAACAGGACAGCTATTGACAGTTGTGAGCTATCTTAAGAAAAAGAATTCTTTAATAGAGGGACAGGCAATGCTGTAAATCCAAATAAAAGACAGAATAAGCAAGACAATATATATATATATTGTCTTGCTTATTCAGTATATATTATATATATATACTGAATGGTGTAACAACCAAACAACCAAACATCCAGTCACTATGACGTGCGCTGACCACCAGGGGCACACATGTAACATGGTGGGCATCGCCAGCAGTCAGCAGAGCATGGAACATGGTGGGTGTTGCCCGGGTGGGATAGTGGAGCAGGTAAGCAAGGGTGTCAGACCAAGGCAAGGCGCTGATTGCAGTGATTGGAGTGAGCCTCTTGTGGTTCCTGAACATTCTTTGCTCCCATGTGCCACAGTCCCATCCGGTGCTCGCACCCGCTGCTAGCACCAGCCCCAATCGCTAGGCAACAGCAGTGAGGGTGCATGGCGGCTGCCGGCCCTGATAGCCGCTCAGGCTCCTCTAGCCTCTTTTGCTCCTGAGGGGTGATCAGGGAAACAGCTGCTGCTGCACCCTCTGATGGTGTGTGGGAGCCGTGGCAGGAGTGGGGCTGCCGGCAGATAGGGGGTCAGGGCTGTGATGGGAGGGGTCAGGTGGAGTGTGGATGATGGGTCAAGACCACCCCTGTATCCACCACAGCCTTGGAGCCTACAGTTCCTTTCAAGGTACATGAATTCATGCACTGGACCCCTAGTGCTTTATAATGGGTGTTTCATTGGCGATGTCTCCCAGATTCAGCCTGTAAACCACTCTTCCAAATATGACAATACTTGATGGATTACTTTCATTAAAAAGTTTGATCTGCCGAAACCTGTTTGGCTCAGTGGATAGAGTGTCGGTCTGCAGACTGAAAGTTCCCAGGTTCGATTCCGGTCAGGGGCATGTACATTTGTTGTGAGCACATCCCCAGTGGGGAGTGTGCAGGAGGCAGCTGGTCGATGATTCTCTCTCATTGATGTTTCTTTTTTTTTTTTTTAATAAGTTTTTATTGTTCATATTATTACAAATGTTCCTTTTTTTCCCCCTCACCATTGCTCTCTTCCACCAGGTTCCCACCCCAACCTCTGCCCTTTCCCCATTCCCCATTGTCCTCATCCATAGGTGCACAGTTTATGTTCAGTCTCTTCCCACGCCCACCTCTCCCCTTTTCCCCAAGAATCGTCAGTTCACTCCCCTTCCATACCTCGGATTCTATTATATTTAACAGTTACTATTGTTCATCAGATTTTTTTTTTAATTTCCTTGGTTTTTAGATTCACTTGTTGATAGTTACGTATTTGTTGTTCATAATTTTTATCTTTGTTTACTTTCTCTTCTGAAAGAACCCCCTTCAGCAATTCATATAATTCTGGTTTGGTGTTGATGAACTCCGTTAGCTTTTTTTTTATTAGTGAAGCTCTTTATCTGGCCTTCGATTCTGAGTGATAGCTTTGCTGGATAGATTATCTTTGGCTGTAGGTTCTTACTATTCATCACCTTGAATATTTCTTGCCATTCCCTTCTGGCCTGCATGGTTTCTGTTGAGAAATCAGCTGACAATCGTATAGGTGCTCCTTTGTAGGTAACTACCTTCTTTGCTCTTGCTTCTTTTAATATTCTCTCTTTGTCTTTTGCTCTTGGAATTTTAATTATGATGTGTCTTGGTGTGGTCCTCTTTGGATTCCTTTTGTTTGGAGTTCTGTGTGCTTCCTGGACTTGTAAGTCTAATTCTTTCACCAGGTGGGGGAAGTTTTCTGTCACTATTTCTTTCAGTATGTTTTCGATATCTTGCTCTCTCTCATCTTCTGGGACCCCCATAATTCTGATGTTGGTTCGCTTGAAGTTGTCCCAGAGGTTTCTTACATTATCTTCAATTTTCTGGATTCTCTTGCCTTCTAGCTTCTGTGGAGGAGTGTCTTCTGGCTCTTTATGTTCCAAATCTTTGACTTGATTTTTGTGATCTTCCCTTCTGTTTTTAGGACTCTGTAAAATATTTTTTATTTCAGACAATGTATTCTTTATTTCTTGTTGATCCCTTATCATTTCTTGATGACTCCTTATTAATTCTAGTTGATCTCTTTTCATATCCTCATAGGTCTTATCCATCTTTTCTAGGAAATTCTTGAAAAACCTTATAAGCGTAGATTTGAACTCTATATCCAGACGCTTTTTGTCCTCCATTTCTTTCATTTGTGATCTATTTTGTTGTCGCATTTCGCAGTTACAGATGGGATGGGGTTTCAGGGTGGAGCCTGCAGCTTTGGCTTCCGTCAGCCCCACCCTATGCGGGTCCTTCATTGCTCGCTGCCGGCGCCTCTGAGAGAAAGGTGCCCTCGATTTTCACCTGCTGCCAAACAGTCTATGCTCTCCCACAATGAGCCCGGTATTGGGGTTCAGTTCAGTTGGAAGTGGAGTTGGAGGTGGTGTTCAGAGCAGTCTGGAGTCCCAGTCTCCTTCCTGTCAGGGCAATCCCGCGGCATAGCTGACCGTCCCTTCTCTGTGCGCAGTGTGCGCGCCTCTGGGACCTCCTTTCGCCGCTCCCCGGGGTTCCGCCTTACAGCCCGGCTCCCTATGGCTGAGCCTGAGTCCCCAGGGTCTGGCCTAGAACTGGGGTTCAGAGCAGTCTGGGGTTCAGCACAGTTGGAGCTTTTATCTCCTTCCCGCTAGGGAATGCCAGCCAGGCACTCAGCCACCCCTCCTCTCCGGCTCCGTCCTCTCCGTGCGCCGCGTCTCCGTACCTTGGGCTTTTCCAGCTCCTCCGTGCCTCCTTCTGGTTTTCTCCTTGCTTCTCGCTGTAGAATTTCCAGTCAGTCAACCTTCCTGTAGTTCTGGGCAATGTCTGTTTTATATTTTAGTTGTATTTTATTGAAATTGTTGTGTGCGGCTGTGGCTAGGTGTTCACCTGGGCGCAGCCATCTTGGATCCCTCTCTCATTGATGTTTCTAACTCTCTATTCCTCTCCCTTCCTCTCTGTAAAAAATCAATAAAATATATTTAAAAAAAAAAAAAGTTTGATCTGACAATAATGAACTTCTACTTCACAGTCAGTTGGCCCTGGGTTTCTGGAAATATAGGGCCTGTCAATGAAAGGATGTCCAGCCTAAGAAAAGATTTGTAAGAGTTTATTTGAGCTAACTGATGACAATTGCCAGGAAGCAATTAAAAAGAGTTGGGATTAAAAAGAATGCTCAGGAGAATGGCAGTTTTGTGGCTTATTTTATACATTAGAACCGAAGGAGGACACAGAGGAGGATTACATGAAATCTAGTGGTGGCAGATTTAGGGGGCTGGAGAAAAGTGGGGAAATCTCTGAGACTGGCTAAAAAGCAAAATGGAGAGACACATACTTCCTTTACCTTGGTGGGTCAGGACAGTTAACATTTAGAGCACATAGAGATGGTATGTGGGGAAGTAGATAACAATGTGACCTTGTGCTGGCCTTTGTGCTTTCCAGAGGTTTAGAAAAGAAAATTACTCTGACGTTTTAAAGGTATGTTATCTTAGATCAGGGGTGGTGGGCTTCCAGCTCTCAGGCCGAATAAAGCCCTCGGAATCAGTTGATCTGGCTCTGCCAAGGCACTAGGGGTGAGTTGATTAAGTGTCTGACCAAATATAAAAGACTAACTTTTAAGTTGATAATTTTATACGGCCCACAAATGATGCTATAAATATCCAAATGGCCTTCCCCACCCCTGTCTTAGACAGTAGACAATTTCAAAGGTAAAGATTTACCTTTAACAAGGAAGCTACAGGCCTACCACATGACTACCTACCGTGCCCTACTTTTACTTAGGAAGTTTTATGTTCAAACCTGTTACTGTTGTAACTAGCTAGTTGAAGTTAATAATAGGAAAGGAGCAAAAGGGAGGTCAGACATTATAAGCAGGTCATCTAGGCAGCCTCACCAGGAAGCTGCCTCTCACACTCCCCACAGAACTACCAGTCCCTTCCCCACAGCTCACTAGGAGAAAGGGAGAACTGAGTCATGTGTAGTAAAGTCGGGTGATGTATGGAAGATACTTGCCTGTCAGCCTAGCCTAGAGAACCATGGATTTGCTAGAGGGGATGGAGCCACTGCATTTTAATCTTGTAAGATTAAATTTCCAAGGACAAATTCTCTCTCTTTCATTGCTCTTGCTTCACTCCTGCTTCCTTGCACTTGCCGGTATGCTAGCCTGCCATGTGGACCCCACACACCATGGACTGCAGCTGGAAATACAAGCTAAGCTAGCCTGATGCTGGACTGTGCAAATATGGGACAGAAACTCTGGACAATGGCTTTAACCTTAGCTCTGCTGATGGCACACCTGGACTTTTTCCTTGGCAGGATGGAGAGAGAGGGATCTTGGAAACTCATGAGTTTAATTTTATGCAAATAAATGTCACCCATTCTTTTTTGTGAGTCTCAGAAAATTTATTTTCTCATGACATCGCAAGAAGCCCACTTCCAGCAGCAACAGGTGGGACACGAAGAGCAGCCCACCAACAGCAAGCCCATCCTGTGTGATGACTTTCGGTCTCTTGAGTTTGTAAGGCCTTCCATGTAGGCCTCTGCTGAGCTTGTCAGGTTTCATTTGTTGGTCCTTTTTCATCCACAGGTAATACAGATGCAGTTGCAATAATCTGATTATTATTTACAGGAAAGAAGTAAAGGGGAGATCAAATAATATAGGCATGCCATTTATATCAGTCTGCCAAAAGCTGCACTTAACACTCTCCAGGTCATTCCTTGCTGTTTGATGGGAGAAAGGACTGGACAAGGGCAGTTTAGACTCATACCCAGTAAGTTCAGAATGCTGTGGGAAGGTGCCTACCTGTCTCCCAGTCACACTTGGGATGGGCATGGCCTCTGCAAGTAAGCAAAACCTGAATACTTCTAATCAAAAGAGCACCCCCCCTCTCTCTCTTTTTTCCTCTAACTCATGTGGTCCTGGCCATATGGAACTCCACACAGAGGACTTAAATGCTCTTAGATGCTGCAACATGGAGCAGAAGCTCTGGACACTGGCCTTGCATTGGAACCCCTGCTGTACCTCTTTCAGGACTGGGTTAAGGGGCATGGGGCATTGCAACCCGAGGAATGTAACTCCACACAAATAAAGCCTCTTGCCACATATCATTCTCCTGTGGGGGATTCTGAAAATTCTTATTCCAGGTGTACCCCAAGAACCTCACTCTCATGAGCAACAGGGATTCTCCAGTAACAATACCCTGCCCTCTGATTAATACTTACTGTGATTTAAGAGGAGTCTAGAGTATATAAACAGTTAGATGAAACAATAGGGGGAATACATTTTAAAATGGGACAGGTTTAAAGGAGATAAAAAGAGAAATCTTGTATAGAAGACAAGCTGACCTATTATCTTTGTGTTCAAGGTGGAGCTAGTTAATTAAATTACCATGGCATCTAATTTAATAGATTGAGTTAACAGATGAGATCCATGATGCATTGAACTGATGTCTTACAGAAGTGTTAAGATCAGTTTTATTGAAATGCCAAAATCAATTCTTATGCCAAGATTTTCCTGGAATAGTGAATTTAGGAAGGTACCCATTATATACATACTAGAGGTTCGGTGCACAAAATGCATGCACGGGTAGGGTCCCTAGGCTTGGCTGGTGATCAGGCCCAATTGGGGCCTTCTGACTGCCCGCCCGGGGCCTTCCTTCATTCCGTGCCACCCCCTGGTGATCAGCACACATCATAGAAAGCAATTGAACTTCTGGTCTCCTGGTCGAACTCCCAAGGGAATACTTTGCATATTAGCTATATATATATATGGCTGCTAACAGTGGTAAACTATTTTAAGTGCAGATCTTTTTATATATGATTCCTATATGTATAATTATAATTAAAATACAATCAAGGCATTGCATCTAACTTTCTGTTCATTATTGGCACAGATACTAAAAAAATGTAATATTTGTAAATCCGTCCACTGTATGTGTCAGATATGTGAAAATATATAATCCCTGTATTATTATTCTGCTCATCTGTATTATGTGTCCATAAATTTTTCATCCTAAAATTCATGGATTCACCTTTCACACTTTACTCTGGCAGAGCGGAAGGTGTTATGCAGAGCCAGCTGGGTAAATTCTAAAGATGTGATTCCCAAGATAGGCGCCCTATTGCTGTTCCCTCCTCCTCTGAAAAAGCTTGGGAGTGCAGAGCCCTCCAGAGATTGAAATTGTTTGAACCTACTTAGTATGCATAAACTTGTTTTAAGTTTTACAGTTTGTCTTTCATTGGCAGTATTTCCAGTAAATAATTTTGTAGGGTATTTGGACTGTATTTTAAGAGCTATAGAAGGTCCATGCTTTGATTCAGTCCCTGCTCCTGTTCATCATAATTTTCCTAAGGAAAAGAAAATAAGTATCAAGTTGTATTATACATATCGTGTTTCCCCAAAAATAAGACATCCTCTGAAAATAAGATCTAGCGCATGGAAAAATAAGACATCCCCTGGAAAATAAGATCTAGCGCATCTTTGGTAGCAAAAATTAATATAAGACACTGTCTTATTTTCGGGGAAACAGTATTTCATTGCTGGTGTGCTTTGCAAAAGTGAACAATCAGGAGCAATTATATAGCCAACAAGAGGGAAATGGTTGATAAGATTATAGTAAATCACTTTATCTGAAATTATAACTACAGGAACTATGCAGCAGCATGTTATAATAGTGTTCAGTAAAAAGAGCAAATTAAAATTGTATCTCCAGTATTATGGCAACTGCATACAAATTACAGAAAGAGGATCAGAGGCTGGAGAGCAGCGTGAGAGTTTAGGTGACTTTCTGTTGACTTCTGTTTTGATGATGGACAGGAATGGAAGATGGGGCGATGAATGAGACTGCAGAGCTGGGCAGGGGCCATCAGTAATGGAAAGAGGGGTTTATGCTGTATAATATATCAAGCTTGAACTTCATCCAGAGAGACACAAGATCAAATTTGTACTTTGCAGAGTTTCACTGACGTGAAGGTGAGAATGACAGTCAAGAGACTGAGCAGTGCCAGGCCGGCCTGACCCACGCAGTGCCTTTACACATGAGAACTAAGGGAGGATTCCTGGCAGGGGCATTAGTTATGCTACCACCTGCCCTAAAATTCTACTGTTGCACTTTAAGATTCTTGAAATGTGTTTCAAATGTAAATTTCATTCTAAGTACATTGCCATCTGTAGCAGATCTTTAAAATGTATGCATATGCGAAACCCATCTGCCTCAGGAGTATTTGGAAATTCTAGCTGAAAATACTAACAGATTTTTAATAATAAGATAAATAACCCTATCACACATTCTTATTGAATGTTTTATTTGTTATCATGAAATTTCTTTAAAATCTGTCCACCTTAAGATGATCATATTGTAATGAGATTGCTTTTCATGATAACTCAAATAAAACATTCAATAAGATGGATATTTGTTATGTATCATTGCATTTATATAGTGTTATATTTCTAAGTATTGTCCTAAAGTTTATTTATATCCTGCCTGATTCCAAAAAACATGCAGTGTACCAAGGCTGTGGTTCCAGATCCTGGGTTTCAAAAGATTCTTGATCCTTGACTCTCCTTTCTCTTTCATTTCCCTTAGCCGACGTGTCACCATGCCCTAGCCAATTCCTCGACCTTCTAACTTCTTCCTTCCCACCGCCCTGCACACACAGGTCAAGCCCTTATCATTCCTCACCTCCTGTTCTCCCTACAGATAGTATCCCTGTAGTTTCCTAATCAGTAATGTAAAAAATTGGATTAAATCTAGGGGAATGCAGTTAGTAATATATAAAGAGATATGCAAATGTTAGTAGTTTGTTATTCTTTCCAGTTTTAGAACTCAGTGATTCTATGACTAACTGTACTCTTTTTCTTCTATTTTCTTCCTCTACTAGTAAGTCAGTGCATCATTTTGAGTGAGAGATGCAAGTTATTTTAACTAGTAAGGCGCATGCTCTTTATGTTTTTTAAGTTTTACATATACTGTGCTTCATTAATGTGCTAAGAGACTCAGTGGAGAGAAAATTGGATGATTCAGGAAGGATATGATGAGACTAGTAAATAAAAGGAGTGCAAATCTATAAAATGTAACATAACTAATCACTTAATTTGCATAACTATGTCCCCTAACTCACACTTAGCAGAGTAATCCCTGCTTGAGATTAATTTCCTACTGAGAACAACTTTGGGATACTGGGGAAAGGAAACTAATAGCTTCTATACCAATACGTTGCCAGAGAGGGAAGCCTTAACAGCCATATAAGTAGGGCAGAAGTTTAGCAGAGAGTAAGCAGGCAGGTCCTTGGCCAGATGCCCGTTTGCACAGAGGCTGAATGCCAGCAGCTGACTTCTAGAGACTGATGGCTGATTTCACCCTGGCCCTTAACCCTGCCTTTCCTTTCCCCAATCACAGCCTATATCCTGTTACTGTACCGTGCAGCAGGAGTTGTCCTTAGATGGAACTGAAGTCAGTCAGACATCATGTGCCTCTGTGTTTCCTGACGGCAGGCCTGACCTTGAACATGGAAGTCCTCACAGCCAGGTCCCCACTCACACTCCCCAGGCTCCACCGTTCCTACACACAGGAAGGTCTGTCCAAGGTGTGGTGGTAACATTTGGAGGGTATTATTTGCAGTGGTTTAAACTTTTGGGGAGTCATGAGCCCTTTGAGAATCTGTTGAAAACTTCGAGGCTTTCCCCCAGTAACGTAAGTGTCCATTCAAAAGTTTGCCAGGAAATTTAGATGGTCCAGAGACCACCGGATCTCCAGTCTGGGAGAGTTACAGAGCATATGAAGCCTGATTTGTTTGTTTGTTTGTTTGCTTGTTTTCAATTACAGTTGGCATTCAATATCATTTTAGTTTCAGGTGTAGACAGATAGTGGTTAGACAATTGTATAATTCACAAAGAGATTCCCACCCTTCACCCCTCGCCCATAATTCTCGTACCACCTGGCTCCATACATATTGTAGTTATTACAGCATTATTGACAACGGTCCCTGTGTTGTACTTGAAAGATGAGACAGAGGGCCGGAGACCAGGACTCAGGCTTTGTTAGAGGAGAAGGACCCCTGCCGGGCTGCCTCCCAAAGGAAGGGAGCACATGTGCAGGGATGAACACGCCTTTTGAGGGGAGGAATGTGAAGGGCACTCAGCACACGCTGATTGGTGCTTTCATGTAAGGCACATGATTAGGAACCTAGGGACTTAGGAATCGGGGTTTAGGGTATTTGGCAGGTGCTGATTGGTGGTTCAATGTACAGTCCCTACAAGGTGCCTGGTTAGGTGTTTAGAAACGTCCGTGCTGCGGTGGAGTTTACGTCATTCTTCATCCATCAGTTGGGGGAAGGGAGGATCTATCAGTACTTTACATCCCTATGACTATTTTGTAACGGCAAATTTGTATTTCATAATCCCTTCACCTTTTCAATCAAGCTCCTGCCCCACATCTGACCTGGCAACCCTCAGTTTATTCTTTTATCTGTTTCTATTTTGTCTGTTTATTTTGTTCTTTAGATTCCACATATAAGTGAAATCATATGGTATTTGCCTTTCTCTGTCTGACTCATTTTACTTAACATAATATTCTCTAGGTCCATCTATATTATGTATTGTAAGATTTCATTCTTTTTAAAAATATATTTTTTATTGATTTCAGAGAGGAAGGGAGAGGGAGAGAGATGGAAACATGAGTGATGACAGAGAATCATTATTTTGGCTGCATCCTGCACACCCTGCACTGGGGATCGAGCCCACACCCGGGCGTGCCCTCACGGGAGTCAGCCATGACCTCCTGGTTCATAGGTCGACACTCAACCACTGAACCATGCCAGCCGGGCAAGATCTCATCCTTTTTTATAACCACGTTGTATTCCATCGTCTATATCTTCTTTCTCCAATCATCTATTGATGAGCCCTTGGGTTGCTTTTCAGATTACTGCTTTTAAAAAGTTGTCTTTATTGTTGAAAGTATTACAGATCTCCCTTTGTTTGTTTTTTTCACCATTGACCCCCTCCACCCACACTCACCTTTTGATTTCTTCCAATATATATCCAGAAGTGCAATTGCTGGATCAAATTCCAGCAATTTCTTTAGAAACCTCCATACTATTTAGAAACCTCCATACAATTTTTTTTTGAAACCTCCATACTGTTTTCTGTAGTGGCTGTACCAATTTGCAATCTCACCAACAGCTCTTGTGGTTTGTTAATTTATTGATGATAGCCATTCTGGCAGGGGTGAGATAATATCTCACTGTGGTTGTAATTTGCATTTCTCTGATAATTACTTGAACATTTTTTCATATGGCTGCTGGCCATCTGTATATCCTCTTTGGGAAGTGTCTAGTGAGGTTCTCTACCAATTTTTAATTGGATTGTTTGTTCTTTCGGTGTTGAGTTCTATGCGTTCTTTATAAATTTTGCCCCTTATTAGATGTATCATAGGTGAATGTCTTCTTCTTTTTAGTAAGTTGTCTCTTTATTTTGTTGATAGTTTCCTTTGCTGTGCAAAGTCTTTTTAATTTGCTCTAGTCCCTGTAGTGGTTTTTTTTCTTTCTTTCTTTCTTTCTTTGTTCCCTTTGCTTGAGAAAATATATCAGAAAAAAACCTTGGTAAATGTCAGAGTTTACTGCCTAAGTTTTCTTCTAGGAGTTTTATGGTTTCAAGTCTTATATTTAAACTAAGGGCCCAGTGCACAAATTCGTGCACCTTGAAAGGAGCTGTGGGCCTCATCAGGTGTGAGCGGTGGCTCTGGTTCTGGCTGCAGGTGCAAGTGGGGCCATTGCTAACAGTGGGTGTGAGCAACAACACCAGCGCCGGCTGCAGGTGCGAGCAGCGCTGGTGCCAGCAGTGGGTATGAGTGGCAGCTCTGGTGCTGGCAGCAGGTACAAGCAGGGCTGTTGCCAAGAATGGGTGTGAAAGGTGGCTGCCAGCCCGATTGCCCCACAGGAGGTGGGGAAGGTGGAGAAACCCTTAGGGGCGCTCAGGGCCGGCAGCTGCTGCTTGCACCCACTGACGATGATGAGAGATTGGGGGGGCGGGGGTGCCGGATGCCGGCAATGGTGTGAGTGGTGGCTCCAGCACTGGCAGCAGGTGCGAGTGGGGCCAATGCTGGCAGCAGGTGTGAGCTCCAGGTGGGACCACGGTACACAAAAGGGAAGAATTTTTAGTAACCACCAGAGGCTCACCCAATGACAGCAACGGGCGCCCCGCCTTGGTCTGGCCATCCCCCCTTCTCCCCCGATCTGCTCCACCATCAAACGGAAGCCGATGCCCGCCATGTTCCGCGAGTGCCTCCTGGTGGTCAGCACATGTCATAACAACTGGTTGTTCTGTTGCTCTGTCGTTCAGTCTATTTGCATATTAGCCTTTTATTATATAGGATCTTATATTTAAAACTTTAATCAATTTTGAGTTTAATTCCATATATGATGTAAGAAGGTTGTCTTGTATCATTTTTTTTGCATGTATCTGTCCAATTTTCCCAACACCATTTCTTGAATAGACTATCTTTATCCCACAGTATGTTTTTGCCTTGTATATAGGCAAAAGGTCAGTTTCATTTCTGAGCTCTCAATAATGTTCCATTTATCTATATATCTATTTTTATTCCACTACCATGCTGTTTGATTACTACAGACTTGTAGTATACTTTAGGTATCAGGTAGCAGGTATTTTTCCTCAGAATTATACTAATGGCTATTTGGGGTCTTTTTTTGTTCCATATAAATTTTGGAATTATTTGTTCTGTGAAAAATACCATTGGTGTTTTGATAGCAATTGCATTGTATCTATTTAGATTGCTTTTGAGTAGTATGGGCATCATAACTATGTTAATTGTTCCTATCCATGAACTTGGTAGTATATATGCTTCCATTTATTTGTATCTTCTTGAGTTTTTTTCTTCCATGTTTTATAATTTTCTAAGCACAGGTTTTCTGTCTCCTTGGTTAAATTTATTCTTAGGTACTTTTTTCTGATGCATTTGTAAATTGGATTGTTTTTTGGTTTTCTTTTCCAGTAGTTCATTATTGGTGTATAAAAATGCAACCAAATTTCTGAATATTAATTTTGAACCCTACTACTTTACTGAATTCACTTATCAGTTCTAGTAGTTTTTTGGTGCATCCTTTGGGTTCTCTATTTACAGTATCATGTCAGCTGCAAATAAAGACAGACAGTTTTACTTCTTTCTTTCCAATTTAGATGCCTTTTTGTTTTTCTAGTTTCATTGCTGTGGCTAAGACTTCCAATGCTCTGTTGAATAAAAGTGGTGAAAGTGGGCATCCTTGTCTTGTTCCTGATTTTAGCTTTTCCTCATTGAATGTGATGTAAGTTGTGAATTTCCATATGTGGCCTTTATTATGTTGAGGTATGACCCCTCTATTTCCATTTTACTAAGAGTTTTTATCATAAATGGATGCTGCATTTTGTCTAGTGCTTTGTCTACATGTATTGATATGATCATATGTTTTATCTTCCATTTTTATGTGGTGTATCATATTAATTAATTGACTGATATTAAACCCAATTTGCATTCCAGGAATAAATCCCACTTGATTGTGGTATATGATCTTTTTAATGTATTTCTGAATTCGATTTGCCAATATTATGTTGAGGATTTTTGCATCTGTATTCATTGGGGATTTTAATCTATAATTTTCTTTCTTTATAAAGTCTTCTAGTTTGGGAATCAGAGTAATGCTGGCCTCTTAAAATGATTGGGAGCCTTTAGTCCTCTTGAATTTTTTGAACAGTTTGAGGAGAGATGTTAATTATTACTTGAATGTTTGGTAAAATTGCCTGTCTAATGTGACTCAGTGGTTGAGCATTAATCCATGAACCAGGATGTCATGATTCCATTCCTGGTTAGGGCATATGCCTGGGTTTCAAGCCGGATCCTTAGTGATGGGTGTGCAGGAGGCAGCCAGTCAATAATTCTTTCTCATCATTGACGTTTCTCTCTCTCCCTCTCCCTTCCTCTCTCGGAAATAAATTGTAAAAAGAAATTTTTTTTTTATTCATCTGTGAAGTCATCCAGTCTATGACTTTTGTTTATTGGGAATTATTTTTTATTACTGATTTGATTTCATTTATAGTAATTGGTCTGTTCAGATTTTTCGTTTCTTATTTTTTTAAAGTTTATCCTTTTGTTGTTAAAATTATTACAGATGTCTACTTTTCCCCCCATTGACCCTTTCACTCCAATCCCCGGGCCTACTGCACTATTTTCTCTGTCCATGGATTATGCATACATGCATGAGTTTTTTTTAGTTGATCTCTTTCCACCCACCCTTCCCTGTCTTCCCTATGAGATTTCACAGTTTCTGGATCATTTTATTCATCAATTTATTTTGTTCATATATGAGTGAGATCATATGATACTTGTCTTTCTCTGACTGGCTTATTTCACTTATTATAATACTGTCCAGGTCCCTCCATGCTGTCTCAAAGGGTAAGAGATCCTTCTTTTTTACTGTTGCATAGTACTCCCTTGTGTAAATGAACCACAGTTTGTTTGTTTGTTTGTTTTTAATCTACTGATGGGCACTTGGGCTGTCCCAAATCTTAGCTATTGTAGATGGCACTGCTATAAATATAGGGGTGCATATGTTCTTTCTGATTGGTGTATCAGGATTCTTAGAATATTGTCCTAGAAGTGGGATCACTGAGTCAAATGGCAGTTCCATCTTTAATTTTTTTAGGAAACTATACTGTCTTCTACAGTGGCTGCACCAGTCTGCATTCCCACCTACAGTTTACTGGGGTTCTCCTTTCTCTACATCCTCACCAGCACTTGTGATTCATTTTGTTGATGGTAGCCATTCTGGGAGGTGTAAAATGATACTTAAGTGTCCTTTTAATTCGCATTGCTCTGAGAATTAGTGACTTGGAGCATTTTTTCATGTGTCTCTTGGCCATCAGTATGCCCTCCTTTTTGTTTTTATTTTTTTTTAAATATATTTTATTGATTTTTTACAGAGAGGAAGGGAGAGGGATAGAGAGCTAGGAACATCGATGAGAGAGAAACATCAACCAGGTGCCTCTTGCACACACCCTACTGGGAATGTGCCCATAAAGCAATGTACATGCCCTTGACTGAAATCGAACCTGGGACCTTTCAGTCTGCAGACCGACGCTCTATCCACTGAGCCAAACTGGTTTCAGCATCATTTTTGTTTTTAAATATTTATTGTTGAGAATATTACAGATATGCCCCTTTTTTTTCTCCATTGCTCCCCACCATCTGGTTCTCATTCCATCCCAGGTCTTCACCATCCTATTATCTGTGTCCATGGGTTATGCATATATGCATATAAGTTCCTTGGTTAATCTTTTCCTCCCTGACTCCTTTTCCTTCTGATATTTGTCAATCTGTTCCATGTTTCCATGCCTCTGGTTCTATTTTATTCATCAGTTTATTTTGTTCATTAGATTCCTTATCCATTTTTATTTTAAATTTAATTATTGATAGATATGTATTTTATTCATATTTTTATCTCTTCTTGTTCTTGTTCTTGTTCTTCTTGTTCTTCTTCTTCAGTTGCTTTTCTGTTGCTGCTTTTTAAGATTCTTTCTTTGTCTTTAACCTTTGGCATTTTAATTATGATGTGTCTTGATGTGGGCCTCTTTGGGTTCCTCTTAGTTGGGACTCTGCAAGCTTCCTGAACTTGTTAACCTATTTCTTTCACACGGTAGGGGAAGTTTTCTGTCATTATTTCTTCAAATAGGTTTTCAATATCTTGCTCTGTCTCTTCTCCTTCTGGTACCCCCATATTGCGAATGTTGATATACTTGAAGTTGTTCCCAAGGCTCCTTATACTATCTTCAGATTTTTGGATAATTTTTTTTTTCTCTTCTGCTTAGGTGTTCTTTGCTTCCTCATATTCCAAATCCTTTATTTGATTCTCAGACTCTTCTACTCTACTGGTGAATCCTATAAATCATTCTTTATTTCAGTTAGTGTATCCTTCATTTCTGACCGGTTCTTTTCTATGTCATTGATGTTCTCACTAAGTTCCATGAAGTTGTCACTAAGTTCCTTGAAGCTCTCATTAAGATCATTGAACAACCTTATAACCATTGTTTTGAACTTTATATCTAGTAGTTTGCTTGTTTCCATTCCATTTAGTTCTTTTTCTAGAGATTTCTTCTGTTTTTTCATTTGTGACATGTTTTTTTGTCTCTGCATTTTGATTGCTTCCTTGTGTTTGTTTCTATGTATTAGGTAGAGCTGCTATGTCTCCTGGAATTGGTATAGTGGCCTTGTACAGTAGGTGTCCTGTAGGGCCCAAATGGCTCAGTCTCTCAAGTCACCTGAGCTGGGAACTTACTCTAGGTGCACCTCTGTGTAGCCTGTGTGCACAGTCATGTTGTAGTTGAGCCTTAATTGCTGTTGGTGTCACTGAGAGAAATTGGCCTCTAGACCAGTTGACTATGAGGACCAGCTGTGACTAAAGTGGAAGAGCTGTCATACAGAAAACACCCCTATAGAGCATGACTTTCTTCAGTGTGGCTTTGGTGCTCACTGAGTCTGCCTTTTGAGTGTGTCACTTATGGATGTGTAGAGTTGTAATCTGGTATGGTCTGAGTACACTGGCTCTGGGGCCTCCCGGGAGGTGTAAAGTCAGCCCATGGGGTAACCCAGCAGGAGCCACAGATCAACCTGTAGATGGCCACCACTTACTGATAGGTATGGGGCATGCTGATGCCAGATGCTGCTTTCTTGAGAGATTTTAGGGAAATGTGAAGAAGCCTAAACCAGAACTGGCCAATTATTTGAAAAGACCACTGCAAGCATCTTGGGTGGGGCTGCAAATTGGATGGGGCAGGGTCTCAGTGAATCACTAGGTTGGAGAAACAGTGTTAGCCACTCAGATTAGGCTGCCAGTCAGCTCTGTGATGAGGTAGGTGTCAGCACAGTAAACAATGACCCCTTTGAGCACCCCTGTCTGGGAGAAAGTCATCCGAGAGTTCTTGCTCTGATGTTAGATGATCCAGTTCCCGCCTTTTTGTCCCTGGATTCCCCCGAGCAGTTGTCTGAGTGCTGGAGCTCAGAGAGAGCTGAACTGTGTAAGCTCATGCACCAGCCCTTTAAGAGGAACTATTTGGGTCTCCAGCAGCCTCTTTGTCACTCGGCCACAATCCCTGCTGGTTTTTACAGCCCAGAGTTACAGGGGCTTCTCTTCCCAGCAATGGAACACTCACTGGGGGTCTGGTGTGAGGCTGGGACCCCTTGCTCCTCATGGGAGACCTCGCAGTCAAGATATCCCTCTTGACTGGAAAAAAGTGCTGCACATGGTGCAGTATAAGCTCATTCTGTGCCTCTGCCCCTCCTACTAGAGTTGGTGTGCTTTTTTCTTTATTTCTCTATTTGTGGCACTTCCCTTTAGCCAGATTTCAGGCAGTTCTGAAAGATGGTGGTTCTTTATTTTAGTTATAATTTTGATGTGGTTGTGGGAGGTGGCAGGTATTGCTTTTGACCTGTGCCACCATCTTGGTTCTCTGTATGTCTTCTTTGGAGAAGTGTTTATTAAAGTTCTTTGAACCTTTTTAAATTGGATTGTTTGTTTTCCTTTTGTTAAGTTGTATGAGTTTTTTTTTTAGATATTTTGGAAATTAACCTTTTATCAGGTGTATCATTGCCAAATATGTTCTCCCATTCAGTGGGATCCCTTTTTGGTTTCTTTTGCTATACAGAAGCATTTAGTTTGATGTAATCCCATTTGTTTATTTTTTCCTTTGTATCCCTTGCCCTTGGGTATATATTGGCAAACATATGGCTATGATAGATGTGTGAGATTTTGCTGCCTATGGTTTCTTCTAGGATTTTTATTATTTTGTGACTTACATTTAAATTTTTTATCCATTTTGAGTTTATTCTTGAGTATATTGTAAGTTGGTGGTCTAGTTTTATTTTTTTTGCATGTACCTGTCCAATTTCTCCCTCACCATTTATTGAAGAGATTGTCTTTACTCCATTGTATCCTCTTGCCTCCTTTGTCAAATATTAATTGAGCATAATGGCTTGGCTTGATTTCTGGGTTCTCTGTTCTATTCCACTGATCTATATGCCTGTTCTTGTGCCAGTACCGGGCTGTTTTGATTATAGTGGCTTTTTTAAAAAACTAAATCTTTATTGCTCATATTATCACAATTGTTTCTCCTCCCCCCTTCCCCCATAGCTCCCTTCCACCCGGTTCCCGCTCTACCCTCTGCCCTTACCTCCCCCCACCCCCGCCCCGCCATTGTCCTCATTCATAGGTGTACGATTTTAATCTAGTCTCTTCCTGCCCCCCCCCACACACACACCCCTTTCCCCTTGATAATTATCAGTCCACTCCCTTTCTTTGCACCTGGTTCTATTATATTCACCAGTTTATTCTGTTTCTCAGATTTTTAGATTCACTTGTTGATATATATGTAATTGTTGATCATAATTTTTTTCTTCTTCTTCTTTCCCTTCTTAAAGAATACCTTTCAGCATTTCATATAATACTGGTTTGGTGGTGATGAACTCCTTAGCTTTCTCTTATCTGTGAAGTTCTTTATCTCCCCTTCAATTCTGAATGATAACTTTGCTGGATACATTAATCTTGGTTGTAGGTTCTCGCTATTCATCACTTTGAATATTTCTTGCCACTCCCTTCTGGCCTGCATAGTTACCCCACCTGGTGAAAGAAATAGACTTACAAGTACAGGAAGCACACAGAACCCCAAACAAGAGGAATCCAAAGAAGACCACACCAAGATACATCACAATTAAAATGCCAAGGGAAAAAGACAAAAATAGGATCTTACAAGCAGCAAGAGAGAAGCAGTTGGTTGCCTATAAGGGAGCACCCATACGACTATAAGCTGATTTCTCAAAAGAAACTATACATTGGCTTTGTAGTACAATTTGATATTGAGTATTGTGATCCCTCTAACTTTGTGCTTCTTTCTCAATATTGCTGCAGCTATTCAGAATCTTGTGCAAGTTAGATAGGGATGTGTCTCAGGAAGTCAGGCGAGAGCTAGTGGTGTTCACCTGGCTAACGTAGACTCAGCTTAGGCTGTGTGCAGGGCGGGCTCAAAGCAGGAAGAGTGGCGGTTGTTCCTCCAGCCCTTGCCCTGAAGTCATCCATCTAACTTTCTCTCCGTATATCTGTGGCACTCCCCGATATACTGCCCCTTCATGAAGCACAAGTTTAGTGCCCTGTTGAGTGAGTGAGAGTTTGTGATTTGGCCCTTTAAGAAGACAGCCTTCCAACTACCTCAAAGAATGGAATCCCTGCTGATTTTCACAGCCAAATGTTATGTGAGCTGCTCTCTGGCACTGGTGTTCCAGGATAGGGACCTGGTGTGGGGCTGAAGCCCCTTGCTTCTAAGGGGGGACCTCTGCAGCTGAAATATCCCTTCAGATTCTTAACCACCACAGATGGTGCAGGGCCAGCCTGTTTTGGTCTCTACCCTTCCTACCCGTCTCTGTGTGGCTTCTGCCACATATGACCCTTAGTTATAGGATTTCTGTTCAGCTATTCTTCAGATGATTATACAGACTGATTGTTCTATAATTTGGTTGTGATTTTGATGTGGTCATGAGAGAAAGTGAGTGCAGCATCTCCCTATTCCACCATCTTGACCAAAACCTAAAGGACCCCTGATTTCTAAAGTGCCTTTAAAGTTTTGCTTTCAAATTTGACAAATTTATTTTGCACAAGCAATGCTAACACTATAGTTTTTAATTTGTGGCATTTCTTTATTAGCTAGGTGCAATTGAAACTGACTTTAAAATTGTAGCTTGGAGAAATTATTTGGATAAACTAAAAATTTTTCATCCTACTAATACCAAGGTTTTGTGTTTCAGGTCTGACTACAGCCACATATCCTCCACCAGCAGTAAGTATGGCTTAAATGCCCTTCAGAATTGTTTCACAGTCCCTCAGCGTCAGTCCCATCTATGCATGTAGAGAAGGTCATCTGTGTGACCCTTGTTTTAATACTAGGACTTAGCAAAGGTATTCTTAACAATAATACATCCTCTAACTCTAATGGTGGAGACTTTCTCAGGAGAATTTGTTTTTTCCTTGGTCACAGGACTAGATATGCCACTATTTTCCCTATGGGAATTCAGCCTGGAGGAACTAGCTCAGGCTTTATTGGCACAAATGCTTCTAAAACATCTTCTCTGAAGAATCTGAGGCAACCCATTCACTCAACAAACATTTATCAAATATCTGCTAAAGGTTAATGGCTCAGAGCACATTTATTGGGTCCTGGGGGTGGCCCCAACCCCTCTGTTGGGCAAATTTCCTCAGGTATTATAATTATTATTATATGTGGTTAAAAAAATATTGGGACTTTGTTTATAAACACATTCTGAGTATAGAAGAAGTTGCCTCTGTATTAAATATTAAATCGCAAGTGTGAATCTATTCATGGGAAATTAGGCCTTGAACAATTTACAGTGATTAAGATCACTGTATAACAGACCACAGTCATTCAGACTGATTAAACACTTATTTTAAAATAACAAAAAGGATGTCTTAGGGAAAAACCCTGATCTTTTTAATCAGGACAAAACAGTTCAGTATTTATTATCTCACTATCTGGTTAAACTCTCAATTCTAAATAGTTCCCTATTGGAAACACTCTTAATTGGGTTATTCTTTTTACTGATGTTCTGGCTTAGCTTTCCTTTGCAATAAGAGACTGTGCAGAAAGCTGTATATCTGAAATTATATTTATTGTCAAGTTATATTAGTTATTAGCATGGGTACAAGGAGCAATTTCTGGTTGTTTCAGCCAACTGGAGACTCAGAATTGCCCCTTAGTTATTAAGAGCCATTAGTGATAATGAGAATAATGAGAATTAGTAATAATGAGAAATAGCTTTCGTGATTTGCATTTACTCCTTGAAGCTTTTGCATTCCTAACATCAGAGAATGCTCTCTTGAACTCTCAGAGGCTATATTTTTTTAAAGAATGGTTTGTATAAGAGACTTTCCCAAAGCCTTTTCTCAATTCAGAGCTCTCAAATCAGTCCCATGGGTCACAACAAAGCACCTCTCCTGTTAGGGAAACAGGTAATTTGTTTTGGGATGTTTTCCTCTCCGTTATTTTTATTGCAATCTCTGAGCTGAAATTTCTCTTAGTGCAACTGGGATCAATAGCCTTTTATTACTCTTTCTTCTCTCTTTAAATATTCCATGACTTCACTCTCTCAATGTCAGGGCTCCTTTACAATTGAGGATGTACATTTATGTGTTTTATATTTTAGTTAGGACATGTATCTGGCTACAGATAATAGAGGAAAATGAAGACTTGAATAAATAGGGGTTTCTTTTCCTCTAACATTAAAAATAAAATAATTCCAGAGGATGCAGTGCCGATGTGGTATAGAAGCTCCTTCAGTCATTATTCTATCTTAACTTTTGGCTTCCATCCTCAGGATTGCCTCAGAGTCACAAAACAGCTGTCTCTAGTATAGCCATCACATCCTTGTTCTGGGCAGGAAGAAGGGGTAAGTGCATACAGGTGGTCCCTCGCTGTTTTTACCCAGTATGGGGCCTGGCCTGCATTTCCTCCCAGCCAGGAACATAAATCCTGGCCGCACCCATACTCAGGAGAAGGCCCCTTAAGCAGTCAGTGAAAGATAATAGAGTGGACTCTTTCCGAAAAGAAAACAAATTTTTTTAAGTCTACAGTTTTAAATCTATCCTTTAAAACATAAATTCAACAGAGCTGCAATAATAAAAAATTTCTTCCAAGTAGATTTAAAACAGCATTTCTCACCCTGGCCAATGTAGCTCAGTTGGTTGGAGTATCGTCTTGTACACCAAAAGGTTTGATTTCCCATCAGGGCACATACCTAGGTTGTGAGTTCGATCCCTGGAAGCAACCGATTGATGTTTCTCTCTCTCCATTCCTCTCTCTAAAAATCAATAAGTACACGTAGCATTTCTCCACAAACTATATATCACACTCAGATGACTAATAGGGGAAAACGTATGTTTAGTATCCATCCTGAATGTCTCTGTTCCAGGGTCACTCTCCCTCACAGCTGGCTTGGTGCCTGTGCCCTGTGTGACCAGTTCCCACTTGTCAGTCCTGGGAGCAGCTCCTGCATCTCATTGCATCCCACTGTCCCCAGTCAGCTCTCTCCACCCAGTCGCTTGTTTCTGGGTAATTCCTGATTCCTGACTGGGATTTGGGCATTGGTTCTGGCGATTCACTGTTAAGAAATGAATTTTTCTGTCTGCAAGTGGTTCTTACTCCACATTCCCATGATATTCCTTTCCCCATATGTTCCTGAGTTCACAGGGACATAAACGCTTCCTTGGGGAGAGCTAGGGATAGAGTCTGTCCCCACGGTTGGCTTTCATCCTTACCAAAATTATCAGAAAAGCTCCGTCCAAAACACCAGTCACTCCGTTTAGTCATCTTTTGCTTCAGAATGCAGGGGCTGCTTCCTCACGCTGCCTGCCCCTGGTGGGAAAAGAAGGGAGATCATCACCAAGACAAAGTGCAAGAGCAGGGGTGTAGATTTACCGGTCTCAGTCCTGGCTCCACCGTGAATGAGCAGTATGCTCTCACACAAGTCAGTTACCTTCTCTAGGCATCTGTTTCTCCTTGTGGAAGGAGGCTGGATGTCCTCTAAGGACATTTTCAGAAGCTTCAGGATGCTAAGTTGTGAATGTCTTAGAAACTCCTCTAAACAGAGAGAAGGAATGAAGGAAAGAAGGAGAGGAGGGAAGGAGTCAAGCATCGAGGAATCTGTTCCTTTTTCTTTGTCCCTGAATAGAGTCTAGGATGTGCACCCTCTCCGATGGCCCTTAACATTAATGTCAACTTGAGGTGCTGTTTAGACTGAACCTGACCTTCTGTACTGTGAGTTGCTTGTAGTTGGTGGCAGTAGAGACATTATGGTGAGGAGCAGTTGCTGCTTTTTAATCCCCCTCCCCTAGGAAAAAAAATGGACAAGGTATGGGGTTGGGGAGGGCACATGGAGAGCGAGGCATCCTGTTTTTCCTCAGCCTCATGGATCATGGAATTGCATTATGACTTACTGTGTCTGATTTCCCTTCCAACTGGGGGCTGAGGAAGTGGCTGAGGGGGCTTCTTTAATGGATGATTTGTTTTGTGGGGGTGAATTTTTTTCTAGTTGCAACTGGTCCATTTGCCATTTTAGATTGATGTGCAGACAGGTTTTTCTTTTATGCTTTTTGCAAAGCTAAACACCCTGTTAGCCCTCAGGAGGTCTCAATAAATCATATTTCCCAAGGAAGACGAATTTAATTTAAACTCATAATTTTAGGCCCACCTTCCTGTTCCCCAGTCCCTTGTGTGGGATGACGTTGTCACGGACCTTCTTGATGTGCAGCCATAGCTGCAGAGACCCATCACAAACCACTAAGATGTTGTGCATGTGGATGGATAAACCTGATTCCCTTGTCCGATCTGTCCTCCTTTGTGTATATCAGACAACATCTGCCTTCCAAAGTGACTGTAGGATTAAAGTTGTTACTCAGAAGTACCTTTCCCGTTGCCTAGCAGGGGGCATTTGGTACACCTGCAGCTGCCGCTCCTTTGGCTGTGTGGGGAAGAACTCGTAGGGCTGCTTCCCTCCTCCTCAGAATGCTCTGGCCTGTTCCAGCTTTCCCTAACCATGGAGCGAGGGCCCTGCTGCCAGGGCTCTTCCCATGCTCCTAAGCATTGAAGCTTTCTGTGGCAAGTAAGGCTTCAGGTTTGAGACTGGTATTCCTGGACCTTCCTCTTAGTCCAGGAGCCATTTAGCTTATAGCTTACAGGTGACACTAATAAACAGTCTGAGTGTTATTTGGGGTAGGTCTGGGAGGGCTAGTCACAGCATGAGAACCACAAAATACCAGCTGGGATATCTGCTCACTCCACATTTCGTCAGCTGCCCAGAAAAGGCAGGCTCAGCTGGCAGAACACATAAAGCTGCTACTGGAAAACGTGCTCCTCAGTGTGGTCCAGGGACCGCCGCATGAGCATCAGCCTGGAGCTTGGTAGAACGGCAGGATCCCAGCCCTGCTCAGCACCTCCTGAGTCAGGTGGGCTGCTTGTGCTACAGCTTTGAGGAGTAAAATTGCTCTTAAATCATCCCTAATAGATGAGGGTTATCCAGGCTTCGTACTTTTAGAGTTTAATTTTTAAAGGTATAATTTGTAAACTCTAGGATTTGGATAATGTCTAGAGGAAAAATATATTCACTTGATTAATATTTAAATTATTAATAATTTAAAAGAAGAAAATTGTGGTTTATCTTAAAACATGGCAATTGTCCTTTCCAGGCAAGCTAGAGGTATTTGTTTGTTTGGGGCTTTTTTGAGAAGCAGGTGTCAGCCTTATGTATAGGATCATGGAAGTAGCAAATAAAACCTCTGAGATGAATGAAACTACTGAAGCTGAAAGTGTAAGTGAATGTAGACTTGGTGGTTTGGGTTTACATGTTCAGAATCCTCTAAATGGGAACTTGAAAAACTAAAATATATTACTATTTCATAGTTGATAAGAAAAAAGCAATAACCAAAGATATGCATCAGGAAATCAAAGGCTGAGGAAGTATACCATTCGGACAACTCCTTTGATGCTTTGGTGTTGTTTTTTGTTTGTTTGTTTGTTGTTTGTTTAAATATGGTGTAGTCCTTCTAGCTTTAAAGATGGGATTTCATTGTGTGACTTCAACTACATAGAGGGTGTCAGTTTCTATCCAGGATATGAAAGAGAAATGAAGGCAGATTTCTTAGACCATATTTTCCCCGAGCAGCTTAAGTGACATGGTCTACCAGGGTTGTCAGGACCCCCAGAGAGGAACAAAAGTGAGAAGCTGCCACTGCTTATTCCCCTGACAAGCCTGGTGTTTTTCTCAATCCAGACAATGTATGCTCAATATAGAAAAGTCAGAAAATACAGATTAGCAAAAAGAAGAAAACTCAGAACCCTACCATCCAGAAAGAATCAGTATTTATAATTTGGTGTCTACCTTTATAGGGTTGTTTTTGTTTTTTTCTGAACATCTGTAGTCATATAGACATATATTATTATAAAAATATGGTATGGTAAATTTTTATAGTCTACCTTTCTCTTTGTTAACTAAGTATATTGTGAACATCTTTATGTATCAGTAAACTTCTGCAGTAGTTTGAATATCTCAGTATTGCATTAAGATCTTTCTATACCAGACTTTATTCACCATTGCCCTATTGTTGGTCCTATAGGTTATGTTCATGTTAATAAACAGCATTGCCAGGAATATCTTTGTACGAAGTCATTATATGTATTCCTTCATGATTTCCATAGAATAAATTCCTACAAGTGAAATTGCTGACCCCTATGGCTAGGTCATACTCCAAAGGTACCTTTTCATGCTCCCACCTCAGGAGGCAACATCGGCCACAGCAAAGTCATCAGGGCTCTGCACAGGCTTTGTGGAAAGCATCTCCCTCTCCAGTAGACAATTTCTGTCTTTCTTCACCATCAGTATTGTTGCCATTTATCTCTGGGGGGTAACATGTTAGAAATATTCGGGGGATGCTGTGCAAAAAAAGTTCATATTCACTAAGGGGGACAATCCTCAGAATAGACTAGAAAGGTGAAGAGGATCCCATCAATCTTCCTTCCTTCTTTGTAAACCTTCTCTCCTTCCTCTGCATTTATTAGGTTTGTTTTGTACGACACACTGCATATAGAATGAGAAGTATGTTCCACCTGCTTCCCCTTTTGTTTTTAGCTCACCCTGCCATCTTGTGACATTGTTATTGGTACAAAAAGTAGTGCAGCTGAGATCTTCCACCTGTGCTTGGAAGACTAATTTTTCCTTCTTTGTAACCAAAATAGTTGTGAGAAATCTTTCCTTTGTCTACTATCAGGAGAATTGGGCTTCCTCCGAAGTTCCATATTTAGCATTTCAGGCTTGAACATAGTTTGGCTAAAATATGTGGGGATCACAGATAATCTAGACTGAGAAGTTGGAAGTGTTTCTGTGGAATGGTGATCCCACTAGGGATCACCAGGTGTGGGATTATAACATTTAATGCTATCCATGGAAAACTCTGCAAGAGTCTTCACAGTCCCATGCTCAGGTATAAGACTAGAACTCTATATTTCTCTGTAATTGAGCTGAACTTCAGTCTTGAGTAGCAAGCTCACCCCTGGCAAGTGAAGGCCCAGAGCTGCTATGCTCCGGGATCTGCCACTGCAGGGTTCAGCCAGGAGAAGTCCATTGCATGATCCTTCCTGGAGGGACTTTGGTCAGGTCCCTTCCAGACTTCTTCTGTCACCAGAAGCCCGGTGGACAACTCCTGAGCTGGAAGAGCTGCCCTTGCAGCATCACACATGTGTCTGCGTCCCATTCACGGACTGAACCTTCTGCTCCAGGTTTTTGGCTCAGACAGCCTTTCTGTCTCCCAATCCAAGGCCTTGCAATAGAGAGTCCAAGAGTGTTTCTTCCACGCTGATTTTAAAAGTACAGAAATTTGACTAACGAGTCTATCTGCCCCCACACTCCCTGAAGCAGTAAACAGCCAGACCCTGTGGGTGGGGGGCCACAGGCAATAAGAAAATTGTGGGAAAGGGAAACTTTCCTCTGGCATTCACCCACTACGTTCTTTAGAACTTAACATCTCCCATTTTACGTTTTTCCTATATTTCTCGGATGTGAGTGAACATCTTGCTTCCTCAGCTAGGCTGTGAGCTCTGGAAGGGACCGTGTTTCCTCCTGCTTTGCAGTCCTGGGACTGTCAGCGGGACTGGGCCCTTCAGAGCGAGGGGCAGCCAAGGTGCAAAGGGGAGAGCCCCACATTGGGAGTTGGGAGATGTTCATTCTCTTTCTAGACCTGCCACTAACTGGTTGACATGGGCAAGTAGTCTGACCTCATCTGTAAAATGAGGGGCTGGACTAAATTCCTTACCCGCCTTTCATTTCCTAGTCATGTTCAGTAAGCATGTTTTTCAAATAGGCTGCATGGTACGATATATATCCTATGGAAACAAGGACCAGGGACTTATCAGTGTCATATTCAAATTGGCAAAGCATTTGAATATTTTATTGGATTTTAGCTCCCCCCAACCCCAAAATGAGCCCAGAGGCCCCAGTCCCTCCATTGCTAGCACTGATTATTCTGCATTTCAGGTATGCTTTATAAGCATATATGGTGTTTTCTTTCCTAGGAGAGTTGTAATAGCGAGTCATTGTTTATTTGATTTCTCAACATCCTGCCAGCATAAATCCCATTAAAAAATAAATGTTAATTACTGGAATTGTGAGGAATCCTCCTGCTAGCTCTAGTGTAAGACTGAAAAGTCTGGAGCTCCTTGATGAGCAAATCCTTGGAACAGGTTTTGGCTAACATCCTCCTCTTGTGTCTGTTTTGCTTTGACAAATGCACTTCTTAAAACAAGATGGATGTTCTAATCCTGTTGTTCAAAAGCCCTGCTGCCTGTGCCCAAATCTACAGAATTTTATTGAAGTTCTGGCTTTCTTAGGATGCTTTGCTACTGATGAAAATGACAAGACATAACGTGGTTTAGAAAGATGCAGAATTACGGAGTAGAAGAAAGAATTCTGTGTAAAATACTAGATACTTTAGTCATTTTGAACACTTTAGCTTTTATGTACCAAGAGTCTTAGAACACTATTAAGCATTAGACATTGGTGTGTGTCGGGCCTGTGTTACCTTCTCATAAATTTCCAAAATCATTATATTCCTCAATACTTAAATAACTATGGTAGGTATGTTTAGTGTTTCCAGCTGCATTTACATATTCTCCAACTAATAACCTGTCAAACTCCTGGTCCTCCTCCATTATTCAGGTCTAGCTGTCTCAGGATTTAAAGTGCCTTTGTCACTACTCTCTGGTTCGTGCTTCCTTCCCCTTCCTCTTCTCACCATAGGTCTGTTCTGAATGAAGCTTGGAAATACATTTAAAGTAAAATGAATGTCTCATTTCTATAGTATTTTGTCCTTAAAGTGTCCTAGATCCAGAATGAGCTCAAGAAACTCTAGATCCCTGACATTGTTTCCACAGTGGTGATGGAAACTGAGAGGGAAGTCCAATAACCACAGCTACAGCAAAGCCCTGTTTTTCCCAGTAGCTTGAGAGTGTGGCCAAGGAGCAGAAAGATTCCATATTCTCCTCTGTCAAATGAAGATACAGGTTTGGGTCTAACCATGTCAGCCGATATTTCATTCTTCAATTAGAGGAAAGTTCTATGAATTCGGACTGGGAGAAGAGAACCTTATTTTCTACATGACGAACACAGTTCGGATCCATTATGTTAAAAACTTATTGCCCCAAGGTTCCCACTATTCCCAACCCTGCATCTAACTTGGACTTCACATTGGAGCTAGCACCGGGACTTTCACAGCCCAAAGTTGCAGGCCAACCAACGGCCTTGTCCAAATTATAAAATTACTAAGAATTAAGAAAGTCTGAGATTTCATTTAAGTGTTGGCAGGGACAAAGGGGATTGCTTCATTTCCCTACCCCCCTCCACTCCCCCCCCCCCATTAGTCCAGAGGTTCAAGGAACTGCCTTTAAAAAACTGCTAAGAAAGAGATGAAGGCGAGTCATTCATTATATTCCATTTGAATAGACTCTCAGGGGGAGAATTTGAGAGCCCCTTTCAGAGAGCATTTATTTCGGGCATTCGGGGAAGGCAGCTTCCTGGGGGAGGCTGGCTCTCTTATGGCAAAGCAGTGGGGTTTGTGTTCATTGTCATTCTGAGGTCCCTCTGCCTCCTGCTTTCCAGAAAACCTAGTCATTCTTCACTGTGTCAGCCTGTTCCCTGGGCATGTCTGTGTTCATATCTGATCCTCCATCTCACCTGGGTTTACTGCCACTGTATCCTGTGGGTCTGGATGACAGACAAAGTGTCCAAGCCTCTGAACTGTCCAGTGCCACGGAATGGGGTATCTTTATAAATGCAAATAATTTTATTTAACCTCTAAGGAGTTTGTTCAACCTCATGCGTATGAGCTTCGAGGGTCTTAAGCCAGGCTCCAAGGCCAAATTCCCCAAACCAGGCCTCCTGCGGCAGCTGGAGGTACCCTTGTTCAGACTCTGCTAGCTTCCTTAGGGGACACTAAAGGTGTTGGCGGTACCTATGGCACTGAAATGCTACTTGGGAATGTATTTAGTTGACGGTAAATGGTTATGTCTGCTGCCTTGGAAACCTCTTATTACGCCCACATTGAACATGAGTCCATCCAGTAAAGTATCTCTTGAACTCAGCTCCCTACTTCATTTTATACATTTGTTTGTTTGCTTATTGTCCATCTCTTTCACTAGATTATTCGTTTTAAGAAGGCAGAGATTCTTTTATTCATCACTGTATCCTACAGTGCCCAGCACATAATAGGTTTACAATAAACATTCCTTGATTAAATAAACCATTGCATCTGAACTGCAAATTGTCAGTGATAATATTACGGATAAAATGACAATGACATCAGTCATTGCCCAAAAATTCTAGAAAGAGGTATCTGAGCTTGTCCTATGCTGAGACTTGGTGAGGTATTCCCTTTGGAATGAGAGATTTGGACCTTCGATTAGCTATGCCTGCTGTTTGGAAGGAAGTGTGTTTGGGGACATACCAGTTTGCCAATTCTTAGAGGAGGGCCAGTCTGGCAGGCACTGGACAGCTAGAGACAGCGTTGTAGGCAAGAATGGCATGAAGCCCCAGGAGGCAGGAGTGATGGCGAGGGGTTCCGGTACAAGCAGCATTGAGATGCTCAGTGCAGATCCAGCACCAGGATGGCAACAGGCAGAAGGACCTCAGTCTCCTACACCACACTCAAGCCTAGGACGTCCTGCAGGCCAGGGCATAATGGTCAGTCCATTCACAGCAGAATCTCCCGCCCACATTGCCTGAAGGAGTTAAGTCCCAATTTCAGAACCCAACAAGCAGCTGAGGTTCAGGTCAGGGTGGATATAAAGAGGACAGACTTGAGAGGTGGGAAAGCACACTGGTGAGAAGAGAGACCCCAAATGGCCTTTGGCAAGTCAGTTTAACATTTCACCTGCATCATGGTGTGTGGGGGGGGACGGGGGGGGGTTATATATTTTAACTGATTTCAGAGAGGAAGGGAGAGGGAGAGGGAAAGGGAAAGAGAAACATCAGTGTTGAGAGAGAATCATTTATCGGCTGCCTCCTGCATGTCCTCCACTAGGACCACGCCCGCAACCCTAGCATGTGCCCTTGACCAGAATCAAACTCAGGACCGTTCAGTCCGCAGGCTATTGCTCTATCCACTGAGCCAGGGCTCATAGTGTTGTTTTAAAGATTAAGTGAGATAATATATGTATTAGAACAGTTTTGGGGAAATAATAAGAGCTTAATACATTGTTATTATTGTCTGGATTATTTTCTGCTAGACTTGAGACAAAAAAAAAATATAAAGAAAAAGTGAAAAATTGGGCGGGGGGAGTGGGGAGTAACAAATACTCAGATTGACAGTACACTTTCTACCTCATAGAAGGCCTGAACTCGTGCAGTACTTAAAGTTGTTTTTGTCTTACATTATGAAAGGAAAAAATCTAATTATGTATAATCACATGGGAAAGACTCTTTCTTGTCCTCTGGAGAAGCGGAATCTAATTTGAAAGCTTTTTAAATACTGTGTGGCCAGCTCCTGTCCTCGAACCAGCCCTGAAGAGGTCTGTCTGTCGCCCAGTCATTTGGTCTGCTTGCTCTAACTGAACATGTGCTCGCTGAGGGCCTTGAGAAGACAGGTAATAGATCCGATAAAGGCCGAGCACATCCACAGTCATGGCGTCTCTGCTTCTCCGAGGAGGCAGAGAGGCTTTGCATGACAATTAATTATTCACACTTTCTCTCCCCCTCAAACACTTGGTTTCCTATGGAGCTCTCTCCACGGAGGCCAGTTTTCTCTGGGCGTGTGTAACCTAGCACCGGGGACAGTGTGGCTCTGCGTTCTGTGGCTCTTAGAGCCTGTTTATTTTAGGCTTACATGCATTGGGCACATGCTGGCAATGGCTAGGGCATACCACTGCCACTACCCAATCTCCTTCCTCTTCTGGGGCAGCGTTTTAGGCACTGATGTGTCCCTGGGTCTTACCGTGCAGAGGCAGGAGCTCCAGAGTCGGGTCAGTTGGCTGCACCTGGAACTGCCCGGGCTAGAGCTTGAGCTGGTGCCTGGCCCAGTGCCTTCCCACCCCACCCTCTGCTCTGAGGCTGGGCATCTTGCCCTTGAGTAAAGCTGTGAGCATTCACTCATCCGTGCAGGCTCAGTGAGGCCTTTGTTACCATCCTCTGGGAAACCTTTGTGCAGCTGATGGAGGCAGTGCGGCTCCGAGCTCCCTGACAACTCCTGGAGACTCAGAGGCTGCCTTCACACCCAGGCCGCTCACACCGTCTGCAGACTTGCTCTGTGTCACTCTCTGCTTTCCTTTAGCTGTTACTCCCACCTGCAGTGCTAGCCTGTTTCAGTTTCCCTCAAGGGCAGTGTTCAGATCTAAACACTTGGGCATGTGCCATCGGGGAGGTGGTTTCTGGATAATCTTTCTCAGAAACCCAGGGCCAGAAGAAAGAGATGTAAATGGCTGTCCACAGCATGAAGTTATTGGCTGGCAGCCAAGAAGCCAGCCGGTTAGAAGGAAGTAGGGGAGCAGTAGAGAGAGGTGAAGTAGTAGCAGTGTGGCCAGCGATGGCAGGAGAGTGACAGCGGCTAGTTCTGCTGTGAAATGAATGCCGCAGAGAGCTTGAGCATACCTCTCTGCGGAGCTGTGGGGTGACTGTGCACAAAGTCAGACGCGGGGCGACTGGGAAAGATTACTCTACATCTTTGAGCCTCGACTTCCTGCTCTCTAAAATGGGAGAATAATTGATTCCCCCCCCACACACATACCTCTTTAGGGTTATTGTGAAGATTAAATAAGTTTATACATGTAGAATACTAAAAAAGTGCCAGCCTGCCGAAACCGGTTTGGCTCAGTGGATAGAGCGTCGGCCTGCGGACTGAAAGGTCCCGGATTCGATTCTGGTCAAGGGCATGTATCTTGGTTGCGGGCACATCCCCATTGGGGGGTGTGCAGGAGGCAGCTGATCAATGTTTCTCTCTCATTGATGTTTCTAGCTCTCTATTCCTCTCCCTTCCTCTCTGAAAAACTAAATAAAATACATTTTTTTTTAAAAAGTGCCAGCCCACCCATACTGAATGTCATCCAAGTGTTAGCAAGTAGTGTCATCACAGGCCACATGCACACCCTGAGTGTAGGGCAGGTTCTTTTTAACAGGACTGCCTGACTGCTCTGACAGCCTCTTTTCCTAAACATTCTTTCTGCAACGTGTATTCTTTTTTCACAGAAATCATCTGTAATTTTCTCAAATAAATTTCTTCCTCAAATTGTTTTAGGCTTTTCTGCCCCTCTCCATACATATTGAGCATTCAGTAATGTTTGGCTTAGTCAGTGTCTCCGCTGTCGGGAGATCAAGGCACCATGGAAAAGTGAAATGTGTGTTTTAGATGATTACTGGAGTTACTGACTGATGGGAAATTTCCGTGGTTTGCATTTCACTACTTTTGTTTCTATTGCAGTTTTGCTAATAATGTTCAATGAAACAGAAAGTAGCCAGGTGAGCAGAAAGAGCAAGCAAAGTAAAGAACCATAATAATTCATGAATTGGAATTGTTTTTTAAGCCATCATGATTAACTTTTCCTGATTCCAATGAATATGGGGGCACACACTTAAGAGTTAACTGCATAAAAATAGGAATACATCCTAAAGGTAACTGGCCCATCTTTTTTAAATTCAGCCCATTACCTCAGCAAAACACAGGTCCAGTTCCCAACAAGACATTTCTCCTAGAAGCCATTCAGACATCTCAAGCCAACATGGGCAAAGTGGAACTTGTTATCTTTCCCCACAAACCCACCCTTCTTCTAAATATTTCTTAGTTCAGTTAAACATCAACATCAGACCACTTGCTCAAGTTGGAAGTATCAAGGTATACACTTCTGCTTTTCCTGCTCCTCACCTTCATGCACATGTGCCTCCTAAATAGCTTCTGCATCCATGCCCTTCCGTACACCCAATGACTCTGCCTGCATTTATAATGTTGCTGTGTAACAATCACCCCAAATGGTGGCTTAAAACTGCAGTCATTTATTATTTCCCATGTGTTTTGGGTCAGCTCATGTAGACCAAGCTCAGCTGGTGGCTCATACGATGTGTCTTTGGGTGTCTGAGGTTGGCTGATGTAGGTGGGCTCAGCTGCCGTGCCTTCGCTCCACGTAGCTCTCATCTTCCTTTCTGGCAGCAGTGGGTTGGCTTGAGTATGTTTTTCTCATGGAAATGTCAGAAGCACAAGAAGGCAAGACAAAACATGTCACTCTTGACTCTTTCTGTCGGCTGGGTGAAGAGGCCCAAAGAAAAGCATTACGTGGGCAGTAATGGTCCTCAACCTCGGTATATAGTCTAACCCAAAATCAAAGAGTGAAGAATCGCACTTCACCCACTTGGTGGGAGGAACTACAAAGTCACCTGGCAGAGAGCAAAGGGACAGGGCAGGATACACGTTTTTTAGAGGACTACTGCCTGTGCTTGTGCAAGTCATGCACTGCCAATTCCGAGGGCACGCTGTTCACGCCACAGTCTATGTAAGTGGACTTCCACAGTGCTCAGTGGCACCAGCTTCCTTATCTCCCCAGTGCCGAGTACATATAAATTGCTCAAGAAAGGTGTGAATGAAAGAGTAAATGAGAAAGAAGGTAACAAAAAACTGAACTAACTATTCCCAAGTGAGATATCTGACAGTCAAAGTTGGGATTAAAATTCAGATAGCTTTTGATCCAACAATATTAAAACCATGTTATTATAGGTGCATATGATAGAATGTATATGTAAGCTAACTTGGAATGTCTCATTTACCTACAACAACAAAAAGTTACCTTTCATCTTGTGAACTAATCAAGATTATGGTTCCTTAAAGCACATCACACTTCTTAAATGCTATTGACTGCATAAATGCCCTGTGCATAACACCCTAGGGGACATTGTGGGACGGGTATAAAAACTGGTCTGGTTCTACATGACTCTAACCCCCAAGTCACAATAGAACTAAAGATTTCTTTAAAAAAAAGATTTCTTGATTGTCCTTGGATGAGTCATACAGCTTATATAAATGCAAATAGAGCCCATATTTTAAAAGAACAAGACTCTTGTCAGGAAATTTGATATAATATGTTACATATTTGTGAATTATAATTATGCCAGTGTGGCCAGCAATCTGTTCACCCTATGGGAAAGTGTTGCCACTTTAAACAGTCAACTTCACACTTAGAATTTGACACAGGGAGGGTAACTGACCCAATTAGGATGTATGGGCTTCTGGGTGGACATGGCCTGAGGAGAGGCCCAAAAGAAAGCATTACACAGGCAGTAATGGTCCTACCTCGAGTCCCCCATCCCTAACCATAGCCCCAGTAAGCTCTGACAGAGGACTCTGTGCTTGTCCCTGGATTGCTTTTCCCTGGGTTTCCAGCAGCAAAGAGATCATGACCAGGCCACCCCCATCGTCAGGAGACGGTTGGCAGGATGCCTAGCACAGCACCCAGCATAGGGCATGAAGAAAAGATTCCATAAATATTTGTTAAATGAGTGAATAAAATAAACCAATGAAATAAGCAAATGAAGGGAGTATCCTATCTAATAAAGAGGGAATATGCTAATTGACTATCACTCCCTCACAAAAATGGCAGCACCCACAGCCAATAGGGAAAGAATATGCTAATTGAATGACACCCTCAACGATGGCAGTGCCCACAGCCACAAGATGGCGGCTACCAGTCCCCTCAGCCCCCCAGCCATCCAGGGCTGGTCCAAGACGCAGGCAAGCCTCAAATGGTGGCTGCACAGTCACGCAGGGCTGGCCTGAAGTACAGGCAAGCCTTGGATGGCTGCTTCCCAGCCATCCAGGGATGCCCGTGGCTCAGGTCACCAGGCCAGCAGATGCTTGTGCTGCCAACAATGGCAGCATCAGGGGTGTGATGGGGACATCACCTTCCCCTGATCCGGGGTCACCTCCTACCCCTGAGGGCCCTAGGACTGTGAGAGGGGGCAGGCTGGGCATGAGGGGATTTTCATGTACAGGGCTTCTAGTAATGGTATAAGGAACATTCGTGGAGGAAGGCACTGCAGTCACTTGAGGAAACACTCAAGGCTACTGGGTCTGTTATCCCTTCCAGGTCAATGGGGCCTTGACTTGCTACTGCCTAATACGTTGAACCTGATGAAGTAGCACCACAGATCTCCTAGCACCGCCCCGCTGGGGAACCATTCACAGCCATATGCTCTTCAGCTTTTGGCAGCGAGGGTATTGCAACCGTGGTTTCTGCACATGAACCTGGGGTCAGAAAACCGTAACAATCGTGGAGTCAGTTCAGTTAGACTTTAGCACCTCTTCCTGCCCAGGCTTTGCACGTCGTCATCATTGCAGGACACCAGGAAATAGTCGCCATCTGGGGGTTTCTTGTGTTTTTCTTTCTGTGCTCCCAGGTGAGCTCTCCGTGGAGGAGGCACAGGACCCCTTCCTGGTTAGCATCCATATCATCGCAGACCCCGGGGAGTCCCAGCCCCTGCAGGAGGCCATCGACGGGGTCTTGGCTTGGATCCACCCAGACCTCCAGCTTTTCCGGGTCTCGGAAAGGCGGGCTCCCCGGCAGCGGCGGAGGAGGGGCCCGAAGGCGAAGGCGCAGCAGCCCGCCCTGGCGGTGGTGCTCTTCCTGCAGGAGGACGAGCCGGTCCTGCGGCTGCACCGCGCGCTGCAGCGGCCGCCCTGGCGCCACCACCACACGGAGCGCGTGCCGGGCCGGCTGCTGCCCTACCTGCCCTGCAGCCAGGACTTCTTCACGCTGGCGCCGGGCACGCCGCTGTGGGCCATCCGGCCCCTGCACTACGGCCGGGAGATCGTGCGCTTCACCGTCTACTGCCGCCACCACAGCTACACCGACATCCTCAGGTTCTACCAGTTGATCCTCAGGCGCAGCCCCAGCCAAAGCAAGGCGGACTTCTGCATCTTCCCCGTTTTCTCCAGCCCGGACGTGGACATCCAGTTCTCCCTCAAGAGGCTGCCCTGCGACCAGCACCCCGTGCCCACCGACAGCTCGGTGCTGGAGTTCCGAGTCCGGGACCTCGGCGAGCTCGTGCCCCTCCTGCCCAACCCCTGCAGCCCCATCAGCGAGGGCCGCTGGCAGACGGAGGACCACGATGGGAACAAGGTCCTCCTGCAGGTACCCCGGGGGGGTGTCTGTCCGTGTCTGTCTCCCTGTCTGTGTGGGGGGGGGGGGGGGCACAGAGAGAAAGGGGGGTCGGCCCTGCCAGAACCCCTGCCTGTTACAGAGCAACGAGTTAAGAACGAGGAGGGATCGGTGGCCCTCCGTCTGGCCTCAGACTGTGTCAGGAGTTCACACAATACCTGAACCAGAGGAGGGCTCTGTCTGGTGGTTCTCTTCACTTCACTGTGGTGGCCACGTGCCTCAGGCAGGCAATGCCAATCCCTGCCCCGCCGCCTCACCCACCTGAGTGTGAGCACCCGCTGAGCGCTTGTGGCTCCTGGGATTGCAGGTGAGCTACATATCCAAGGGCACTTGTTATTAAAGATTCCGGAATCGACTCCGTCACTTTTAGGGAGTTTTACCAGTGTGTTCTTCAGTCCCACAAAGGAACTTAAGGAAAACCCATCTATTGGTTACATTCAGTAGAGAAGATAATCTGTTTTCTTCTCCACTCTGCTGCCACCTCCCCCACACTTCCACTGCTGGGCAGCGGATGGTTAAAATTCAGTGATCTCTTGAAAAGTGGCTTTCTCATACACATTTCAGTGAGTGAGTGATGCCTTTGGACCTGTGGTTTCATTGAGCTTGGGGGGAGTGAGTGGGTGCCTGTGGAGGAAATGGATGCAGGAGACTCTCCTGTTCCTTCCGTGGTCTGTGTCTTTGCTCAGATACTGGACCCATTTCTCCTCTCCACCTTCCGATGGGTGTCCAACGCTCTTTCAAGATCATTAGCGATACCCTAGGATTCAAAATTCAACATACAGACTTAAGAACGTCCTACACCTGGCCCTGCCTGATAAATGCTTTCCAAACCCATGCTTTCTTGAATCAACATGTAAATCAGTTCAAGGAATATAGGAATTTGTTTTTCTGAAAATCCTCTTCTGTCTCAGTTTTCACTTTTGGTTACCTGCAGTGAGAAAGTTGATATCAAATTAGGGGCTATTGTCTTGAAAGGTGCTGCTTGTAGTTACTTGAATCACAGGAAAAGTTTCAGTTTTCTGATGTTTTGGTATTAAACATCAGAACTGTAATCCACATCACAAAATGAAGTGAGAACTTGGCATGTGTCCAAAAACTGATTCAAACGACAGCCAGGACACCATTGCTCAAGTCGGAAAGGTCACCTTGAGATAGTTACTATTTGTAGAAATAGAGAATTTTCAGAATTCCTTTTGAACTGAACAGATAAGTAAATAATATTGCTCTTTTATTTGGTGAACTAAAAGCTGGCTAACATTTTCTCTATAATCCCTTTTGAAATGTGAGAAAAAATTTTCTTCTGGTTTGAAGACTGCCAATTCTTTATGCAGAATATAATGCAGTTGAATAAGTAAAAGTTAAAGTTTTGCTTATACAAAAAAAAAAAAATGAATGTGATTGTTTCTCAAGGACCTCTTCCTTTATATAACTATTAGGATGCTTTTTCTCTTGATCCCTATAATAACGTAAGTAACAGAACAAAGTATGGAAACTTGCTCCGGACTCTGCTCAAAGGAGCCATTGAAAGAATATTTCAAAGTGGATCCACACATTTAAATGGTAATAAAATCTGTACAGATACAGGCTTTTGGAGTTACAGAATCAGTGTGTGAAAAGGGTAAGAAAAATAATTGTATCTTGGGCCTCAGAAATTCAGGCCTTTATTCAAAATAGTAGTATATCGAGGAGTTAAATTAATGTGGGCAGAAATGACTAATAGCCCCCTCATAAATTTTGATTATGGCCATTTGAACAGGCTACTGTGACTTCATCACCATAGAAAGCAATCTTCTGCTCTAGCATGAGATACAGACCTGCTCATCTCTTAAGTAACTTTTTAAAGTAAAAGTTTATGGTTCAGTCTTTAGCAAAATTAAGATATTTAGATCATGGGGGAGGGGTGAAGTTGAGAGAGCTCATTTTTATCAACATTTTCATTAATGTATATATTTCCCAAATTCCATGTTTAACTATAATTTTAATTAAATGCTTTTGTTTGATTGGGCAGAATTATACATTGAATAAAAATCTTTGTTGGGTAGTTTTTAATTACTTTCTTTTTTTTAAATATATTTTTATTGATTTTTTACAGAGAGGAAGGGAGAGGGATAGAAAGCTAGAAACGTCGATGAGAGAGAAACATCGACCAGCTGCCTCTTGCACACCCCCTACCGGGGATGTGCCCGCAACCAACATACTTGCCTCTGACCGGAATCGAACCGGGGACCTTTCAGTCCGCAGACCGATGCTCTACCACTGAGCCAAGCCAGTTTCGGCTACTTTCTTAAGATATAAATTATGTTTTATTTCTTCATCCTGCCTCACTGATTTAACATTCCATATTTCAGAGACCTCTTCCGACCATTTAATTTCCCTGGAGGAGAAAAGCTGAGAGGTTATTTTCTGGGAGTACTCACTCTCTTATAAGAATTTGGAAATGTTTTTACTGAGGTATGATAAGATAGAAAGCAGACTTTTATATTCCTGAAAGTAATATCTCCATCTTTCTTGGCATTGCTGGTTCAGAGGAATAGGCAGGAGGTGTCATCAGAAGTTGTCTGAGATCCCTTTGAAAAAGGCATCTTAGAAATTTGCATTAATACCTGATGATATTAAACTGTAGTTTTCTGGAATTAAGGTCTGTGTTTATGAATCCACATCTCCAGAACTAAAATAACATTGACTATAAACATAATAGGTTCTCTTTATATGTTTTTCTTTACTTTTTATTGAAGGGAATATAAATTTTATTTGGAAAGTGTACATATCTTAAATATACAGCTCAGTGAGTTTTCACAAATTGAACATTTGTGTGAGCAGAATCCAGATGAAGAAGCAAAACAGACACAGAAGCAGAGACACTCCTGCGACTCCCTTCCCTTAATTCAGGGGTGGGATACATCCGCCCTCGGGGCCATATAAGGCCCTCGAAATCGTTTGGTCTGGCCGAGGTATTAGGGGTGAGTTAGTTAATTAAATGTTTGATCAAATGTAGCGGGCTAATTTTTAAGTTGATAATTTTGTATAGCCGGCAGATGATGATATGAATATCCAAATGGCTCTTGGCAAAAAAAAAAAAAAAAAAAAAAGGTTCCCCACCCCGCCTTAAATGAACATATTAATTACTCTATGTTACATTAAAGGTGGTCTAAAAAGTTGGCGGTAGATCTGGAAGGAAGTGCTGCTGTGTCTGATTGGGCAGGTGGCTCCCAGCAACCTGGGCCTGTCTCCTGCAGACCAGCCGAACTGTGCCTGTGAATAAACTGCAACAGAACCAGACAGCCCAGCGCTTTCGGGAGCCATTACAGTGAGCAAAAATTTTGAATATCTCCTCTCGGCCAGACATGGGACTGGAGGGTGACAAAGATGGACAGCAGAGCCCCTGTGCTCCAAGCCCAAGCTGGTTTAGATCATGCCATGGGTGATGACATGTGCGAGCCATGGTACAGGAGAATGGGGTGCAGTGGGAGTGCCCCAGAGGGACCCCTCCCTCCAGGGCTGGGAAACCAGGAGACTAAAGCAGAAACTTTTGGAAGCCAGCAGATGGGAGTTTGGACCTTAGGTCCTACCGATCCAGACCAAATTTTGTTTTGTGATCTAACAGCTCTGTCAGGTTGGCCTAAACCCCTGGTCGGCAAACTGCAGCTCATGAGCCCCATGCAGCTCTTTGGCCCCTTGAGTGTGGCTCTTCCAAAAAATACCACGGCCTGGGTGAGGTTTAAAAAATTTGGCTCTCAAAAAAAATTTCAATTGTTGTACCATTGATATTTGGCTCTGTTGACTAATGAGTTTGCCGACCACTGGCTAAACTTAAAACATCAGGCAAAATAACTCAATTTTAATTTCTAGTGAGTTTCCCTTCCGTGATACTATATTTTTATTAGAAAGAAATAAAACCAAAATACCCAAAAAATTTTTGTCAATTAGAATTTTTTTTAATTGCTCTACTACTACCACCATAACAGCATTTTGGTACATTTTCTTCCAGTGTTTTTGTCATATAAGATGTATATGTCAGTTTCCTTAAATTTTTTTTTTTACTTTTTCTTCCCCATTTATCCCCAAAAATGTACCAAAGGAAATTTTTCCTAAATGGGCTTCAGACCTTCGATTAGTTTTCTCTTTCCCATCACCAGCCTTCCACCTTCCCAAATGGAAGGCTAAACATTCCTTTTACTTTAAGGAACTTTTCACCTGACTTTTGGCTTCATGATGAGAGAATGAGCCCCAGACCCTCTGGAACATTATGTGAAGGGGTTCTGTCTCCCACATTGTACTCAGATATAGCTGTGCCCCCCAAAAAAGCCTAGGTTCCACTGGTTTGGACAAATTGGAACCCATGGGGACAAATTGGAACCAGGTTTGTCTGTCCCCACCTTAACTTCCTGCGATAAGGTGACCTGAAGAGAAGCTGGCTTCCTTTGGCATAGACCTAAAGCACACCTACCCAGGCTCACTTTGGCAGAGACAATTTTCACCAGTCCAACTGGCTTGATGTCCTGGATGTTTCACCTGATAATATTCTTGGGCAGATGGGGCTTGCAATCAAGGTCTATTTTGGGGTGGGGCCACTTCCTGGATCTGAGGTTGGGGGTTAGGGGTGGTGACAGTGGCTGAGAATAGCTGGATAGGACTGTTTGCTTGGTTCCCTGTCCAAATGAGGCTGTAGGATTTGTTTCATGGTTGTCTAGTCTCTGGTCAGGCGTAGCAGACATTGCTGCCTGGGTACTATTCTTGGCAGCAGGCAAGGCAGGAGGTAGCTCCCCTGCACTGGTGGTTCAGCAGAGCATCCCAAGGTCTGCCTGGCTCATTGTTTGAGGACCTGAATCAGGCGAGACTGTGCACTGAATTTCCTGACCAGATGGGCCACCAGTTTTGCTCTGCAGATGGGAAAGCCCATGCTGTGATCTCTGTTCGGTGCCATTGCCACAGCAGCTGCAAGGTGGACTGCTCAGCTTCCTGTGTGCTCCTGTAGGTCTCCAGGATGGGCAGGCTGGAGATTGTCTTCATCAGTGGTGGGGCTGCAAATTAGTTTCCAAATTAGTTTTTTTTTTAATTATTTATATGTTTTATTGATTTTTTAAAAATATATTTTATTGATTTTTTACAGAGAGGAAGGGGAGGGATAGAGAGCTAGAAACATGGATGAGAGAGAATCATCAATCAGCTGCCTCTTGCACACCCCCTACTGGGAATGTGCCCGCAATCAAGGTACATGCCCTTAACCGGAATCGAACCTGGGACCTTTCAGTCCACAGGCTGACGCTCTATCCACTGAGCCAAACCAGTTCCGGCCCAAATTAGTTTTTGCCCATGTGGGCTCCAGACAGGCACCAAGGCTGGCAAGACGCTTGTTTGAGGACCAAATTAGGCAGAACTATGCACCAAATTCCCAGGCCTGACAGGTGAGTAGGGCTGCTGGCTGGGTCCTCCACTTGTGTTCCACTATTGCAAATGGGCTCCCAGAGCTCTGATTAGGTTTCCAGGTCAGATTGGGCTGGAGGATATATTGAGCTTTGGGTGTAACGATAAATCACCTTCCCTGCATGGTTAGAGCTGCAGAACAGGCCTCAGGGCCAGCAAAGCTCTTTATTTCACTATCAAGTCAGACAAACATGCACACTAAGCTCCCTCCTGGACAGACAGGGCAACCGTCTTGGCCCTGCAGACACAGAGCCACTGATCAGGGTCTCCATTCAAATGCTGCTGTAATCAGTGCTGCATGGTGGGCTACCAGGATGCCCAGGAGCTCTAGTTTGATTTCTTGCTTAGCAGGGTTGGAGACTATATTCAACAATGGGAAAAGCTATGGATTAGCTTCCAGCTGTGGGGGCAGGGGAGAAGGTTTTGCACACATAAGAGGCCCCAAGGCTGACCAGAACTCTTACTTGGGGAACTAATCAGGTAGGTCTGTGCACAAACTCTGTCCCGACAGTTGCCAGCTTATCTCTGAGATGAGCAGAGTGGCAATAGATCTGACAATGGAGATGGCTGCTAAGTGTAGATGTACTGGACGAAGGCATGACTCATGTCCGGGAGGGAGGGAGCTGGACGGCATGGGAATTCATCATGCTACTCAGAATGGAACACAGTTAAAACTTAGGAATTGTTTATTGAATTATTTATTGAATTATTTATTTTTGGAATTTTCAATTTAGTATTTTTGAACCACAGTTGAGCACAGGTAACCGAAACCAGGAAAGCGAAATCGTGAATAACTGGATTACTATAGTTGTTAGACGTTCTCCTTGTGAGGGAAGCAAAATCAGGAAAGACCTGTGTCCTCATCTTGGTGACATCATTCCAAGAGACAGGATCTTGAATAATAAATCCTAGCACATAGTAAGGTTATTAAGTGTTGTTTGCTGTTGCCCTTGTTTATCATCATTACCATTATCATCACTGCCAACATCATCACTACAGCTACTAAACCACTTGTCCCAGGCCACAAAGCTAATAAATGAACCAGTAAAGGTTCAAATGCTATTAGCTAAATTTGGTGATTGCTAAGGGCATCCCAACTTCATGGGCCTCTCTCCAGACCACAACAAAGCACCTTTGTGCCTGAAACCAGAATTCAAGGTGCTTGATTGTTACATGTAAGCATGTGCCTATCTCAGCCACATACATAGGATTTACTTAAATTATTCTTAGTAAATGCAGGTTGAAATGTGAAGGAGTAAAATGTTAGATAAGTCACAAATTGCTTTCAATGGTTCAGCAAAAAACTATATAGAGATTCTATTACATATAAGTACTATTATACATATATGTATACATATAAATAAATGAAATTATTTAAAATGGTATAACTATATAAAATATATCTATATATATGTAGATAAAGGAAGTAAGACAAAATAATTGTATCTAAGCTGATCCTTATACTATTCTTTCAACTTTTTTATATTTAAAAAGTTTCATAATAAAACATTGGAGAAAGGTGTACATATTTCCAGCCATATGTAGTTTTAGGTACTTTTCATCAGTAGAGTCCATTGCATAGATATTGTCAGATTTTTATTTAGAATTTTTACTAGAGGCCTGGTATGCAAATTCGTGCACCAGTGGGGTCCCTCAGCCTGGTCTGTGGGATTGGACTGAAACTGGATCTCCAACATCCCCTGAGGGGTCCCAGATTGTGAGAGGGTTCAGGCCAGTGTGAGGGGCCCCACCAGTGCACGATCAGGGCCGGGGAGGGACTGTGGGAGGGCTCTAGGGCATGTCCAGCCCGTCTCAATCAGTCCCGATTGGGCAGACACTAGCAGCAAGCTAACTTACCAGTCGACTATCTGCCCCCTGGTAGTCAGTACACATCATAGTGAGTGGCTAAGCAGCCTTAGCATATCATTAGCATATTACTCTTTGATTGGTTGAACAGCTGACTGGCTGACACTTAGCATATTAGGCTTTTATTATATAGGATATAAAAACTGTCATACACTAGGTAAAATATAAAACAAAAACAATGCTCTCTTCTCCTAAATTGGTTATCTACAGCTGCATTTTAACATGCATTAGTGACCAGGAGTCCTCCCATCTGCCTCCAGAGCCCATTGAGTTGGGGGCTCAGTAATGCTCCAAGGAAGCAGGTGCAGTTTTTTGTTTAAGGCAAAACTTGGCCACTAAACTTTAGAAGGTGTTCAGGCCCTTATGGACCATGTGGAGTAAAGATTTGTAGTGATGATGTTGGCTGTAAGTTTAAGGTCATAGTAAAATGTCTACAAGTAGGAATGGAAGCAGTATGGGCGGAAACTTGAGTATTATCGAGCTAAAAGACAGGGCCACCTACGGGGGAAGAGTGTGGCCTGCCCCCAGTGTTCCCATTCCTTGGCCTCTGCTCTCAGAGGCACTCGGGCTCCCATCATATGCTGCTGCCCTCATAGCGGCACTGGGAACAAGAAAAGTCCTGCAACAGCATTAGCTACCGTAATTAGTCCTCCTGGCAGTTGTTGATATCAACACACACCTATAATCTTTAGGGAATGGGGAATTTATATCATGCCTAAATTTTCATTCAGGCAATTTATAGAGTGCTCATAATACAGCCAGCAGCAAGCAACTCAAACAGAAGTCCCTGCCCTCATGAAATTTATATTCTAGCAGGAAGAGTCGTATAATAAATAGTAGATGTAAAAATATTATATAGTATATTAGGCAGTTCTATGAGGAGGATGTTAAAATTGGTTCAACCTCTTTTAAAATCTTAGAATATGAGGCTAAATCTGATTCTCAAAATATTTTTTATTAAATCTTCAAAACTTAAGGGTTTTTGTTTACTTTAGTTAAGCATGTGCTAAGACACACAGACCAAAACCATCTAGAAACATGTAAATAAACCTCATATGGAAGAAATTATCCTATTTTTAAGTGTATTCCTCTGCTTTTGCATAATATATATTATACAAACTATGTATAGGGTTGTTGTTTTTGAACCATCTGCATGAGAATCACACAGCAGCCCCTCCTTGTCTGTGGAATGATGTTCCAAGACCCACAGTGGACCCTTTAAACTGTAAATAGCACTGGGCACTTTAATATGTTTTTTCTGTACATACATAACCTTGAGCATGTTTAATTTATAAATTAGGCACAATAAGATTAACAACAATAATTAATAATACAATAGGACAATTATGTATAACAATATACTGTGGTGGGAACCAGTCACGTGTCATGAACACACCCAACTGGGACCTCGGGAGACAGAGACCTGGAGGCCTGTGGACCCACCTGTGGCCACAAAGGATGCCCTACTGTGGGGCCCTGGAAGCCAGCACATGGGATTGCTTTCCAAGGTGCCTTTGGGTCTAATGATCTTGATAGTTATGAGCAGTTCATCACTTCTCTTTCCTGAACCTACCTCTCTTCAGTTGCCCAGCTGCTTTGTGGCCACTCCTTTACCACCAGATTCACATGGGACTTTTCAAGTAGCTGGGCCTTCCAGGCTCAGCTGGCTCCTCTCTTCCATGAACCTAAGCAACACCTGGTTATCAGAGGACTGCAGAGGCAACAAAGCCTTGGAAGATGCAGAATCCAGTGAGGTAACATGTAAATATCTTAAGCTAAACAAAAACATGAAGAGCTAATGAAGCAGTGAGAAAGTTAGCCACAATTAGAGAGAAGGTTTCAGAAGTCTGTTAGTGGAGAGGAGTAAGATAATGATTTGACTTAATCCAGGAAAACAGACCATGTGAACATTTCCTTTAAGTTTAGGGATGCTTGTTATAGCAACTACAAAAGAGGGCCCTACTTGTCCCTCCTGGTTGGGATACCTCCTGACCAAAATAGCTGTCCATACGTAACCTCAGTCAACTAGAAAACAACCCCAAATTGTTTGAAATGACACAAGTATCTCCTTAGTGGATGTTTTTGCTTTAATCCCAGAAAAAAATATTAGAATTATGTATAGAAATAATAAAGTAAAAACTTTAATACATGTTGTAATATGTATTAAACATTTTGTGTTAAGTTTAGAAATAATTTGTTCATGTTTGATATTTTAAGAATCTGTTGTGTTTTAGAGACGTTGGTCAACCTCAGCTTCCACTTTAAAATGTAATTTAGAATTTATTGCAGTTTTAAGTTGAGGAATATAAGGGTAAGTTTTAGTAGATTTGTAACATCGAAACATTTAAGAGGATTCAATATTTGCCATGTTTATATCTTAACTAATCAGATTTACAAGAGTTACTTAAGTGTTTAAAGGTTTTGTTTATCACACTACTGAATGACTTAAAGAAAATCAATAATTAAATGCATAAATGCAGTTTAAGATGTTAAAGGAAATTAGCTAATTAAGCAGTGAGCCCTTTTTAAATGTCTTAATTGCTAGATTAGTTAGTGGAGTAATAAGATTTGAGAGTTGAACTTAAATCAGTAAGTTTAGAAAAAGTGGGCTAGAAATTTGTAACTTTATGTAACTGGTATTAATTTTTCAAAAGTAGCTTTTGGATATTTTTCTGTACACAAAAGCAGAACAAAACCTACATTGGTACTCAGATTTTAACTAAGTAACTAATGGAAGGTTTATTTAATTCCAGCCAGAACTCATCCACGTATAAGCCAGGTCTGGTCCTCAAGACAGTGGAGGGTATTGAACTGGGTGAGCTCAGGACTCAGCTATTGAACTGGGTGAGCTCAAGACCAGGGAGACAGTTCTGAGGGCTCTCACCCATGGTATTCCAAGATAAGTCCTCTTTACTCAGGGCTCTCCCAGATCCATGGAAATGGGGTCTGTCCCATCCCCTCAGTGGTCTTCTGCACCTCCAGGCTGAGCCCCCCTAAAGCAGTGACCCCAGACCCATATTCCTCCTCCTCCCGAGACTGGAGCCGGTTAACGTGGTTAGTAATTCTTCAGGCAAATGACCAACTGGCTACTTGTCAGGTTGTTTCCACATCTGAAAATGCAAACCTGTAGTGACTCATTCTTTACAACATATATATTGCATCCAATTCAGTGAAAATGCTTCTTTAAATGACATATTTATTGTGCATCTATCAAGTTGTCCTATCTTTAGGTCCTTCTCTTTCTGCATCTGTCTTTTGAATAGTAAGCACTTCAAAGACAGGATTTTTTTTTAATTTAATATTTTTACTGTCTTTTCAACCACCCAAGAAAGCCCACACAGAATCCTGGCCAGGAGGGCACCTGAGGACATAATGAGTAGCCATAGTGAGTTCTTGACGTATTCCTGGAAGGCTTCTTACTAACCCAAACTGTGAGGTGCTGTTCTAAATTCCATTTGCTAAGTAGAGGCACTGTAATGACAAATCTCCACAGCCAGCATTTCTCCCCAGTGAGGAAGATTTATGGAGAAGATTAGATCTGTCTTTGCTGTTCAGAATCTACAATGACGATGACGTCCGTGTGTTGTAAGGAGGGCTGGATGGAGAGCTTGTTCAGCCTGGGTCTTTGTTCTTCGGGCCAGTTAGTTGATCTCTTCTGAGGTAGGCAGCCTTGTTTCTGGCATAAGTGTTACAAAATATACTCAATAGTTCTCTGTTTAAATGTTGTTAGCAGATAATACTGTCAGAGGAAACTTATGTGAGCCAAAACAATGGTTAGAAATGAGAATTCAAATCAAAAGCAGGTTTTGTTATTAAAACAGATTTTCAGATAAGAACAAAGTAAAAAATTATTGAGAGAGGAACATGGCAATAGAAACTCATTCTTCAAAATTTCCATTTTAAACACAAAGGTCAATTGAAAGAGAACTTCAGTGTATTTTGGCCAAAATAATTGTATAAAGCAAGGGGCGGGGAGTGAATGCTAATCTAATTAACACAGTGGGGTGTCAGAGAAAGGGAAAAGAATATTCCTATGTGCTAGCTCTGCCTCTCCCTTTTCTCAGTGCAGATTTTACAATGCACAATTTTCTGTCTCAGTTTTCACAGTTTTTTTTCTAAATCACAGATACTCGGAGCTAGACTTGCAAGAGATTTTACATCACAGAGAGTAAGAAAGAAGGTTTTTAACGTTTTGAAGATTATATAGTCATGAAAAGATATACTTCGGAATGTCACTTTTAGTAGCCATAAAAATAGGTGCACGCCCAGGCAGAAGAGAAATAAAAACTAGGCATATGAGGAAATCAGGAAGTTGGCCTAAAACAGCTGTTCCTGTTCTGTCTACCCATTAAAATCACCTGGGGAGCTTTTCAACTGTTGCTGGGACCCACCTGGAAATTGTTTCAATTGCCATGGAGTGGGGGCTCTCTTTTAAAGCTTCCAGGTGATTCTTATGTGCAGCCAGGATTGCAAATTACTGGCCTACATAATACAGTAAGTTCTCTCATTTCTGCTCCTCTTGGCATGTATTTGCCAGGACTCTGCCAGCATCTGTCCTGGCAAATACATGTATTCACTGGTCCTGAAGAGGGTGTGGGGCTGCAGTGGAGGGCAGCCAGGAGAGGACCATGATGACTGGCAGTAATGTAACCTTGGCCAAGTCCACTGGCATTGCCTCATATTAAGTACGGTTCCTTTTTTGATATGGGAAGCTAGCTCAGCCTGGCAATAGCACTACCTTTGAGTTTTGATAATCCAGTTTTGTTTATTTTATAATATCATGTCATCTGCAAATAGTGATGTTTTTACTTCTTTCTTTCCCATGTGGATGCCTTTTCTTTCTTTGTGTTGCTGAACTGCCCTGGCTGGGATTTCTAATACTATGCTGAATAAACATGGGTAAGCTGGGCATCCCTCTCTTGTTCCTGATCTTAGAGGAAAAGATTTCAGTATTTCACTATTGAGGATGGATGTTAGCTGTGGGCTTGTCATTTATGTCCTTTATTATGTTGTGGTACATCCCCTTTATATTCTTCTTGTTGATTTGCAAATGTGGAACCATCCATACATCCTGGGAATACATTTCACTTGATCAGGGCATATGGTTCTTTTAGTGTAATGTTGAATTCAGTTTTCTAGCAGTTGAGGAATTTTTCATCTATGTTTATAATTGGCCTATAATTTTTTTTATCAAGTACCTTTGTCTTTGGTTTTATATATCAAGGTAATGGTGGCCTCATAAAATGAATTCGGAAGGATTCCCTTCTCTTCTACTTTTAGTAGAGTTTAAGAAGGATTGGTATTAATTCTTCCTTAAGTGTTTGGTAGAAGTCACCAGTGAAAACATCTGATCCTAGACTTTTGTCTATTAGTAGATTTTTGATTACTGTTTCAATCTCCTTACTACTAATTGGTCTATTCAGATTTTCTGTTTCTTCATGGTTCTGTTAGTAGATCATATGGTTTTTTGTTTGTTTTTGTTTTTTGTGTGTGTGGGGTTTTTTTTTTTTGCAGAATTTATCCATTTCCTAGGTTGTTCAATTTATTGGCCTATGATTGCTTTATAGTTGTCTCTTATGATCCTTATTATTTCTGTGGTATCCATATTAATGTTTCCTCTTCGAGTTCTCTTTTTTCTTGGTGAGTTTAGCTAAAGGTTTGTTAATTGTGTTTATCTTCAAAAGATCAGTTTTTAGTTTTATTGATCTTTTCTATAGTCTTTCCTATGTAATTTATTTATTTGTGCTTTGATCCTTGTTATTTCCTTTTTTTCTGTTATTTTGGTATTAATTTGTTCTTATTTTTCAAGGTTCTTGAGATGTAAACTGAGTTTGTTTACTGAGATCTTTCTTGTTTTGTAATGGTAGGCATTTATTGCTACGAACTTTCCTCTTAGAACTGCTTTTGCTGCATCTCATAAGCTTTGGTATGTTCTATTTACATTTGTCTCAAGGTATTTTTTAAATTTTGTTTTTGACCCATTAGTTTTTCAGTAGCATGTTATTTAATCTCCACATGTTTGAATTTCTTTAGTTTTTCTCCTGTATTTAATATTTAGTTTTATATCATTACTAGAAGCCTGATGCATGACGATTTATGCTAGAATGGGCTTTCCTTTCCCTGGCTGCCATTACTGCCTTTCCACTCCAGCCCAGCCCCTTTCTGCTCTGGCCCCGCCTTCCCATCACTCAGTGCCTGTGTTTGCAAATTAACTGCCATCTTTGTTGGGTTAATTTGCATATCACTCCTGATTGGCTGGTGGCGTAGTGGAGGTACAGTCAATTTAAATGTTGGTTTGTTATTAGGTAAGATTGTCAGAAAAGATGCTTGATATGATTTTAATCTTCTTAATTTATCTTGTTTTGTGGCCTAATATATAATCTATATTGGAGAATGCTTAATGTGCATTTGTTTCAGCATAAAGAATTCCCTTTAGCATTTCTTACAGGGCAGAACTAGTGATGATAAATTTCCTCAGCTTTTGTTTGAGTAAATATCTCTCCTTTAATTCTGAATTACACTTTTCTGGGTAAAATATTTTTGGATGAGTTTTTTTTTTTTTTTTCTTTGACCACTTTGACTATATCACCCGTCTCCTGCCTGCCTGCAAAGTTTCTACTGAGCAATCTGCTGAAAGCCTTACCAGGATTTCCTTGTATGTGATTATTCTTTCTGTCTTGCTGCTCTCAAGATTCTCTTTTTCTTAATTTTTGAGAGAGTGATTACATTGTGTCTTAGTGAAGATCTCTTTGGGTTAAAGTTCTTTGGGGAGTTTTGAGCTTCCTATATTTGGAAGGCCATACCTCTTGCCAGATTTGGGAAGTTTTCAGCCATTAGTTCTTTAAATTAGATTTCTGGCTCTTTCTGTTTCTTTCTTTTCTTCTTCTGAGACTCCCTAAATAAAGATATTGAGGTTTCTATTACATGTTCCACTGTTCAGATAGGCTTTCCTCGTTCTTTTTCATTCTAATTTTAAAACTGGTATTCTTGCTTAAGTTGTTGCTAATTATTTGTCAGCTATTTCTAAGATTTACTCATTGAACTATGGCAAGGAATATTTGATTTTTGAAATTCTTAAATTGGTGATATTTAATCAACTTCTGATGATCCTGGGTTAATATAAACAACAGTTCAGTCTACCCCTGTGTATTACAGTCAGTGACACAGTGTTTCATAAATTATACTGAAAATAGTCAGGGGAAAATGCCGAACTTATACATGAAAGTATAAATCTCACTGGTAAAGGTAAATATATAGCAAAGGTGATTAATCACTTATAAAGTTAGTATGGGAGCTAAAAATCAATGGAAAAATATCCTCAGGTAAGGATTAACAAAAAGAAATAATAATAAGTTTTTGAAAGCCTCATGGTCTCACAAAGCAAACACCTATAGCATACACACAAAGAGAAATAGAAAGGAATCTAAGCACGCCGCTGTCAGCCATCAACCCCACACCAGTGAGTCCCCAATTTGGGGTGTGGGAAAGGGGGAGACAGACTTTATTCACGGCTGTAGAACAGGTCAGGTTTAGAGTAGTTCAACTGTGATACATTTAGCTTCGAACAGCATGGCTATGAGACAGCTCAGTGGTGATACAGGTCCATTGTGATATAGCACAGCTGTGGAGGGCATCCTGGGCAAGGTAGCCTGGTGTTACAGCTCCACTCAGGTCCAGAGAGACAGTTCCAGCCACAGTGTTACAGCTCAGGTGGTGGTGCAGCCGGGGAAACACATCTTTAATGGAAACTGAGCGTATGCTCCACCAAGACAGAGGGGAAGCTGGCTTGTATGGAGAAGAGTGCCTGCCTCAGGCCCTGATTGGTCTACTCCCATGCAAACAAGGACTCCAAATCCTCACAAAAGTGCTCCCCAAAAAGCAGTGCCCTAATTGGTCAGTGAAGATTCAAATGAGGATATAGCTGTGCAGTCCCAACTGGCTGGGGCAGGTTTTCAGTTCAGTGACTGATTCTTTGTAAGGGTCCGCTCAAATGTCAGGAACTCGGTGCCAGAAGACAGGCAGCGCAGTGCAGTTTTCCCCTGAGGTGCCGAGAACATGCAGTCCCCTGCTTAGCAATAACTAAGAGACTCTGTTTATAAATTTGAGCCAAATAGCCACCAGGAATCCTCAACAGCCTTCCAGGGAGGAGGGCACAGGGCGCTGTTTCACTCTGGAAAGGTCCCCTGGAGAAGAGTTCCCTGGAACATCCACCATGATTCCTCCTCAGCATCTAGTTGTGTTCCTGTCAAGTCAGACAAGCAGCCACCGCCAGGGTAGGACACAGAAAGAAACCCGGTCCTTTGTATGTGCAAGTTGTCTTTCTGCCTCAGGGAAAAGCTGGAGAATACTGCCAGATGCCTCCCACATGAGCCCACGTCAGCCCTGGGCCCAGAGTGGGATGGGGGCTTGGAGTCTCTGCAGCCACCCTCCTCCAGCTCCCTGCCCCACGCTCTTGCCGTTACCACCAGCCTCTCCGTGCCAGCTGGAATCCCTCCTGCCCAGCAGCTACCTCCACGGTGCACACGGGCACCTCTATGTGGAAAAAACACTAGGTGCCACCGCTCTCCAAAGCAGCAGAATTTAGGGTTTATTTGGACTCCTGATGTGGTCAAAATAAGACAAAGCAGAGGCAGCTTTCTGTTAACCAAGCACAGTGATAAAAATCTGCAGAACCACCAACTACTCATCCTCAGCCAGTTGTTCCCGATTTAAAGTCACACCACTCTGCCTGGGCCGTGGGAACACTCAGATGTCCCTGAGCAGTTCCTTGCAGTTCCTTGGCTTTTTGCTTCTCGTGAGGCGATACCCACAGAGGTTCCTTTTTCAGGCAGATGGACACTGCACGGCTGCTCACCTCGGGCATGCTCCTCGAATAAGACTCTGAAGTCACAGGCTGACATACCTAACAAGTCAGAAAACAACTCTGGAGAACCCAGGCCCCTGGGGGAAATTAGATAAGACATTTAACTACCAAACACTGTCCCTCTGGAACATCCTTCTCTAAGAGCCGCATTTTCCTCTTTTGTTTAGCCCACTTCGTTCTTTCTCCTTCAATCCACAGCCACAACTCTGGCCATGCCACCACCTTACTTTCAAACCTTCCCAGGTTTTAAGGTGCAGGTGCTTCTATTTGCATGGGATTCAGGCCCCCCGTGACATGACTCCTCTCACTTCCCAGGCCTTCCTCCTGGTTCATGCCTGCAGCCTCTGCTCAGGCTGCTTCTGTGCCTGACTGCCCTTCATGCTGTCCCCGCTGCCCTCCAGTGGCAAACACCTCCTCCAGGTCCGCGGTTTTATCCAAGCAGGACTTTTTCTACCTTTCCCCATGCTGCCTCACTCCTCTTTAAAATCAACCACTTCCCTCTTTTTGCCCCAGCATGCCTCATATACTGCTACTCACTTTATCATCATGGCTCACTTTACTACACTTCAACATTGTACTGTCCATTGTTGGGGCTAAGACCATGTCTTATTCAAAATTATCTGTGCCTGGCCCTCTGGACCCTTTTCACATCAAAGAGCACATCGAAATGATAATGATAATATTTATGTGGTTAAGAAGCTGCTAGTTTAAAAGATTAATATCTTAGCACACCTCTAATAACCCATTTAAAGCTTAAACACACCAGTTGAAAAGTTCTGCATACGAGACCTGCAGTTAATGTTTATTGAAAGAACGAGTCAATCGGTCTATTTATAGGATTAAGAGATATATGGAATTAGGCAAATAAAGATCTTATAAATAAATGAAAGGAATGGTCATATGAAAGAGACATAATTAAGACTGAATTCGGCCCAGCTGGCGTGGCTCAGTGGTTGAGTGTCGACCTATGAACCAGGAGATCATGATTCAATTTTGGTCACAGCACATGCCTGGTTTGTGCTTGGTCTCCCATGGAGGGCGTGCAGGAAGCAGCCAATCAATCATTCTCTTTCATCATTGATGTTTCTATTTATCCTTCCCTCTCCCTTCCTCTCTGAAATTAATAAAAATATATATTTTTTAAATTAAAGATTAAATATGATCCCAGCAGTAGGGAAGATATTTTATCTGTTCCTCTCCTGGAAATATCTAATTTCCCATCAAGATAAGCTTCTCATTCATTCAATTTAATTTTAGAGTCAGCTTTTTCAAATTGAGCATACAGAATAATCAATTTGGAGGTGTCAAAAGTTCCCTACTTTGCCCATTTCATGTGCCCTTATTTCGCCCCTGATAGCATGTTTAGTTAAATTTTCCATTTCTATAGGTACTTGCAAGTTGAAATTTCATACAAACCATACATGTATTCTGTGGGAGTATTAACGAGGGGCTGGGATTCTTGGCGTTTCAACCTTAGAGATACAATTTTCCATTTTATTTTTAATCTTTTTTTGGATATCTGCAAATTCTGAGCAAGTTTTCTAGGGATGTTATGTAGTGGGTCAAACTGTTCTGCTTATTGGGTTGAGCTCCACAAGGCTTTCACCCCTCAATCCTCTTACATGCCTCAGTTTCTCTCCCAGCTGTCCAAAACAATTGGAAGGGCACCGGGAGCTGTCAACCTGGATGTTATGGGTACTCCCCTGGATGAGCCTGTTAGTTTAATTACAGTTGAGTTGGAAATTCCCAGTGGGGCTCCTGCAGAATGACCTCTGACACCTCCACAAAGGTTCTTAGTAACCTAAGAACACCTGAGATTTGGGCTGGAGGGAGGATGTGCCCCTTTACTTCAGAGCTGAATGAGTTCAGCTCTCATTTATAAAGCAAAGGGTTTTTGCTCAGACTCTCAGAAAGAAATTCCAATTGAAAAGCCCAATCAAAACCTGCCACAGGTTTCAACTCCTATCCTTTAGTGCCCCCTCTAGGAATTTCTAAGAGCAGCTCAAATGAAGTCAGACCCTCTACCAAAAGCACCGGAGGTCCTGGATCCAAGAGACAACTCACCCGAGTTCACCCGATGCAGCTGGGAGCAGGCAGGGCTCAACGGGCCCTTTCTGGATCCAAGCACGGGCTCTGGGTCTGCAGAATGGTCTTGGGTGAGCTTCTTTGGAATCCTGCCAACTATACCAAGTGATAACGTAAGAAAGATTCATAACTGTGAAGAATTTTTGTGAGTTTATTCTAGCCAAACTGTCAACAAATGCCAGGAAGCAGACTCAACGGATTTAGATAATGCTCCAAAGAATGGCAGTTTTTGCACTTTCTACAAAATTACAATCAAAGGAGGTGTTAAGTGGGTTAAATGAAATCCATTGGTGATAGATTAGGGAGTTAGGAGAAAGCAAAGTGGGAAACCTCTGGGATTGGATTACCAGGTAAAAGTAAAATGATGGACACCCACCCCTTTTACTTAAGTAGGTGCAGGACAGTTAACAGTCAGCAATTAACTCAGTAACAATGAGGGGATTTGTGGTCTCCACAGAGCAGTGCCTGTGCTTTGAGAGGTTCAGGAAAAGGGAAGTTACGTTTGCATTCCAAAGATGTGTTATTGTAGATGCAAAAAGACAACAGGCTCAGTTAGGGTAAAGATTGACCTAGAACATTACCCACTGTAAACTGCCTTTAGTTTTTTTGTTTGTTTGTGTGTGTGTGTGTGTGTGTGTGTGTGTGTGTGTGTGTTGTTGTTGTTTTTTTTAAGTTTAATTTCAGACCATCCTTTGTGGTTATTTTAGGCCTCTGAGTTCGTAAGGCAGCCACGGAGGCCTCCCCTGAGCTTGTCAGGTTTAGTTTGTGGCCCCTTTTCATCCAAAGTGTATTACATTGAACTAAATTTCCCAAGTGGCTGTGGAAAACCAGGATCCTGCTGAACAGGGAGGCAGGGTTGTTTGATGTCTAGTGAGGGGCTAGTATGTTAGCCTGCTGGGTGCCAGGAAACATCCCTTTTAGTAAACTGCAGTCAGAACCCTTTTCTTATAGCAGGGATTCATAAATCAGATCCTATACTAAATAGAACCAGATCCACTATCCCTAAATCTACTATTAAATTGACCCTTTGCATTGTAAGGTTGCCCTGTAGGCTTGGTCTTTGAGCCAGGCCAGAGGAGGAATCTGGGAGAAGCAGACCCAGGTGGAATGGAGGTCCCCACATTTGTGCAACAGAATGTTCCTGCTGAGCCGCAGGGAGGGTGGAGAGCAGGAGGACAGGGCTGAGGCCTTAAGGGCGCAACTGCTTGTCTACGCCCTCCAGGGCATCCCAGGGATTAGTCAGTATTCACAGCTCCCTTCCCTGTGCAGTCTCTGAAAGGCAAAATATACAGGGATTCCTAATAGCAGGTAAATAAATGCTAATCTCCTGATAGCCCCTTACTCACTGAAGGTTTACCACCCTGACATGGCCAACCCTAGGATGTGTCCTGTGATCACAGGGGAACTGGAGTCAAATCCCATGTCCATCTGATCTGAGATTGTCTGTGCTTATCCTATTCTGGATGCTTCCACCCTCTCAACAGTAACACTGCCAAGCAGTGCTGTGGTCAGAGAGAAGGAACCTTCAACCATCCTTGGTGCCTTTAATGGTAATTCTTATCTCCTATCAGCCAGGCCCTCGTTTTGTAGCTAATCTGTTGAGCCCCTTCATGTGTACTTGTGACAAGGGGCTGTGTCTCCTCCTAGGTCCTGATTGGTTCCACCCCAAGCCCTGCTACCTCTGTCTTTGCTTTAGAGTTTGGAGAATGAAATGGATTGCTACGACGTCACTAGAAGTTTCCAGTTATGAGGAAGTGTGTTTCAGGATGTATTTAACAATGAATCCGCTTCCCAGGTGACTAGTGGGTATGCCCTCTCCCCCCTGCAGGCACAAAGGGTGCACAGGAAGCTTCCTAAACCCAGCAGAGCTCACCACTCCTCGGAGCAGAAACCGCACTCCACGTCTTCCCCGAGCCGCACCGCAGCGAGCCGTACTCCTGGCAGCGGCCAGCAGCCCCGACTGGACAGTCCACGCCTGGGGCCCAGCCAGACCATCCTGCTAGCTGGGCACCAGCAGGAATTTGCCACACGAGCCAGCAGCCCTCCCAGCCTTCCCTGGTCTTTCCCGAGAAGCAAGTCCTTGTTTTGTTTGCCCTCAGAAGACCCCGGCCCAGCCACCTCGGCTGTACCCCGGTGCTTCTCAAACACAGGTGCCCCAGGGCACCGGCCATCGGAGAGGAGGCACGGCCACCTCCTCTCCATTGATGACCTGGAGGGGTCCCAGGAGACAGATGTGGACACAGGCCTGCGGCTGTCCTCCTCGGACCTGTCTGTGGTCTCTGCGTATTCTGCGCCCAGTAGATTCTTCAGCGCCTTGGAGGCACCCTTCCCCTCCGAAAGATGTGGCAGCCACCGCTCCAAGCACAAAGGTTCCCGAGAAGGACCACTGCCCACTGGGAGTGCGGTGACCACGGGGACCTCCTGGGCTTCCCTCCCTCCCTTCACGGAAGGGCCTTCCGGCTCCTTGGCAACAGCGGTTGCTGCTCCCCCAGCTTCTGGTGCCACCACCCTCCCAGAGCCATCCTCCACGCTCCCTGGTGATGCTCCCTACGCCCAGCAAACTGGCAGACACGTCTCTCCATCCCCGGCGCTGGCTGGGCCCGGGGACAGTGACCCAGAGGAATTCTATATCTGAACACCCTCCGCTCTGTTTTCTCAGACACACACGCTCAGCTTCCCAGGTCTGTCTGGAACCTAGTTATCTGTCCCTGCCCCCGTTCACCATGCCGCCCATTCTAGGGACTAGGTGGGAAAGTACTCGAATTTTTATGCCAATAACTTAAGTCGTAAAATATATTTTTTGAATTACTCAGTTCCATTTGAGATATGGTTTAGTGCATTTACACACATTAAATGCTTCATACAATTATAGTAGGTCCTCGAGTTATGTCGGAGATCCATTCCTATGGCACGAGGTAACGAGATTTTCGCCATAAGTCAGAACCCACCTACGTAAGGATCTACATCACTCACATGGAGAACATACACAGCAGTAATGAAGTGAAACAGTAAAAAAAAAAAAAAAAAAAAAAAAAAAATTAAAAGAAAGATAACAATTTCTGACCTTTACTTGTGGTAAATAAATAATAAATAAAGCACATATGTACATATGTTGAAATGATGGAACTTTTTTTAAATAAGTAAATGAGAGATGGTGTAACCATGAAAGGATGTACGTTGAGTCCGACGTATTCCGAGGACTGCCTGTACTTGAAATGAAAAGAAAACCTAGTCAGCCAGAGCTGGTTTAGCCATTTTAGCCATTTTTCATGCTGTGAAGAACAAACAGTTAAAACCAAAGTGTTGACTGTAGGGAAGATACTAAGTGACTTGTGTGAGAAATTAGTGCACAACAACAATGTGCAACCCAGGATTTCCCAGGTAGATTTATTACCAGGGAGCAGTGACCCTAATAATCTCCAAGTAGTGCTTAGAATGAAAAAGTCAGCTTGATAAGACAGCTGCAAACATCAATCAGACTACAGCCATATCACACTTAAATGTCTTGCAACGTCCAAAAATCTGGATTTACACTAAAGTGTCTAATATGCTTTATAAGGAGTTAGCATGAGTAGCAGACTGTTGGTGCATTTAAAATCTGATTTCAGTTCCAAAATCTAGATTTGTATTCACCTTTCGACAGTACTAATACATTTACTGTAACAAGTGAGGGCTAGAAGGCCACTCCCCCACCTGGATTTATTTGGATCGCTGAGGATGAATCGTTCATTGGAATTACAGAATAATAAGATGTTCACTGGGCAGGTAGTCTCAGGACTTTTAAAACCTACAGTCTAAGGGCTATCAATGTATATATCTATATAAATGGCAGGACCCACATTGTATACCACTTTCTCTAGCACATATGCATTGTCACCTTGTCTTTTTCATTTTTAAAAAATTGTAACATTTTAACCAGCATTCCTGTTGCACACTAGGAAGCTTTACGGCAGTGCTGGCCTTGCAGGAGTGCCAGGCATCATAATTGAAGCTGGAGCTTTCCCCTGACTTTGGCCTTCCGGACTGTTGTCTGCTTCTGTCACCGTGTGAATGGAATTTAAATCTCACCTCTCTTCCACTCCGATAAGGACACCTTTACAGTTTCAACCTCAGCAATGCCAAGTGCAGTCATGGGGCAATGCTGAGCTGTCGCTGGTTGCTGTTTACCTTTAGGGAAGAAGAGCATGTATTTTCCTTGTTTGTTTCTCAGTCTGGTGCTCCTTGCCTACATTAGCACAGCCCATTCTCACCTCTCTGGAAGCGCCCACACCAGTCCAGACCCAGCCTTGGGATCCTTCTCCACACAGCCTTCCAGGCAGCTGTGGCCGATCATCAGACCTGCACTGAAGCCGCAATCTTTGCCTTAGATTAGGGGTGTCGAACTCAATCAGAGAAGGGGCCAAAATCTAAAATCCAGCCTAAATCGCGGGCCGAATGGTTTACTGAACAGTCATAAACTGACAATGTCATAAACTGACAGCGGAGTGCAATGATGACAGCGCGGTGCGGGCCACATTGCAAGGCCTGGCGGGCTGAATTTGGCCCGCGGGCCTTGTGTTTGACACATGTGCCTTAGATCTTCCCTCAAACATCCAAGTCTCCCAGGACTCTGATATATAACATTCTGCTCCAGCTTAAGTAAATAAAAATATGGTCTCTTATAATTCTAGACCAGGAGTGACACCAAAGTTTTTCTGGAAAGGGCTAGATAATAAATACAGTAAGCTTTGCTAGCCAAATGCTCTCTATTATTTCTACTCAACTCTGCCATGATAGCATGAAAGCAGCCATGGGCAATATGTAAATGAGTGGGAGGGGCTGAATTCCAATAAAACTATTTCCAAGAACAGGTGGAGGGTCAGATTTGGCTCAAAAGTTATAGCTTGCCAATCCTTGTGCTAGACTGAGGTTGATTTAAGATCCCAGCCAGTCAACAGCAATCTGCTGCTGTGGTGCGTGAGGCCAAGAAAGCGGGCTCAGGCCACGCGGATGGCTGCAGAACCACAGGGCACCGAGTGGTGAGGGGCTTCTTTCTGCAAAATGATTCCTAGACAGCCACTAGCTGTCCAGCTCCTGCCCAGAAATAAATGTGACTCACAATCAGTAGCTGATGATAAAGAGCAACAGGCTAACCTTAGGGAGGAGGAGAGAAATAACATACAGGTGTTGACTCAGCCTACAAGGAACAGTGGGCCAGCTCAGGAGCAGCAAAAGTCAATGAGGCCAACTGCCAAGTGCTGGCTCCTCCTGAATGAGTGCCCTTAGTTTAGTGTACTTGCATGCATCCCTAGAATTGCCTGAGAGCCCAACTCTGATGCTCTCCGGTCCCACCCTTCTTCAGTGGCCCACCCTCAGCACAGTCCATTCAACCAAACTGACCCCAAGGGATCAGCACTGTTAGCAGCACTGTTCAAGAGCAGAAAATGCAAGGTGCCCCCATAACAGAGCTGGAAGGGGAAGCCCACCACAGACCACATTCAGGCCCTCCCTCCACTCCCCTCCAGTGCTGTGGTCAGAAATGGCAGTCACTGTGTGGAGAAGGAGACACAGACACTCTACTGACAGAGCCCTAGCTTCCATTTCTGGTCATACACTAACCTTTCCTCACCGGGGCAGTTCCTGACACCCACTGGTGGATCCGACTCTTGGATTATTATTGTTGTGATAGACACTGGCATATTGTAGGTGCTCAATAAATTTGTTCAATTTAATAACATTGAGGTTGCCTCATAAATTATTTCTCTTCTGAATTAAGTTCTGTGACACAGGAGATCTGGACCTGATTCCCAATGTTTGGTATTGAATGGAACCCAGTTGCTTCTTGTTGGCCTTGCACTTTCCCCAGCTTGCCCCGGAGGGCAGTTCACAGCCCATCCCTTATTTGCCACTTTTCCTAATAAGATTCCCCAAAATTACTGCTCACAGTCCCACTATGGCCTATCCTAATCACTACCTAGTACCTGCATTAAAGATCAAACGTCTCTGAGGGCAGTCCCTGACTGACCTGTTGAGCCCTACAGAACTCATGGTGATTCCAGTTGGGTCACCATGCAGGTGGGTGGGGAGCCACCAAAGAGGCTTGTGTGCTGTGGGAGGGCTGATGTGTGGCTGCACTACATGGACTGCAGTGCTGGATGCTTCTTGAGCTGAGGGATCCAACAGCAGAGGGACGATCACATGGGAGTCTATGGGCTATCCAGTGCATTCCAGGTGAGAACACACGTTTACCCTGAGTGCACAGCTGATGTCTTCGGCTCCAAGGAAATCGGAAGAAATGTAGTATCTTCTTATCCCCCCACCGGGCTTTCTGTAGATGAACGAATTCTCCAGTCCATCAGGAAGAGATGCCTGAGTAGACTCAGAATTCCTGGAAGAGGCTCTTAAAGGTAAATTAACTGGAGAGTGTGTCCCTCCCAAACAGAGCAGTATCAGTGACCAGTTCTAGCCAGTGACCCCAGGGCTGAATTTCAGGAGAGCAGTGGGAATGGCTAAACAGTCACCTTCCATCTCTCTGCCCAAGGCCACATTGCTCCCTGAGCCTGATGTAGACACAAATGCCTCCTGACTAGTAGGGTTCCACTGCTCTTCAATCCTCTGGAAATACAATTGACGAGGTACTGCAGAGGCTTGAGAAAAATAGCAAGAGAAACCAACAGGAGAAAACATGGATTCTCAAAGAAAATACCTTTTGTCACAATTATAACAAGTCAATTCATGAGGGGTCAAGAACCAGAGTTTAAAGATTTTCCTATAATTACATTCTTCCATCTTCTACTGAAGGCTTTTATCTCATCTTGGGCACAGAGGCCTAAATACAAATGGCTTTAAATGAATAATTTATCGGAGTGAATGACGGAGGCAAAAATGGATGGTAATGTCAGCACAGCTGGGTCTTTTTATCAGTCAGTTTCTTTTTTAAAAGGGTGCTAACTATTGTCCAGTTATGCAGCCATTACGAACAATACATTCATTTCAGACAGAAGTCACCAGAACATTTGGTGAAGCTGAAAGGACCTTTCCCCTCCCCCTTCCCCTATGACACCCTCCCTAAATTCTCTGTTTGTGATGAGGTCCCACTTCCAGTTGCCTCAAATGGTGTAGAAAACAGCTGCTTCGAGAAGTGGCATGGCCCCCACCGGCCAGATCTGGTTGGGAGTCGCCTTGCCCCATTTGAAGTATTGATCTTATAAGCTGACCGTCTGAAAGAAGCCAGCTAGACTTAGGTCAGCTCTGCTCAGTCCCCAGTGCATTTTGGTCAGGAGCCACTGGGAATGCATGTGGCACACAGCTCAAGAAACAGAATAGAAACACTTTCATGCCAAAGGAAAGCTTTGGTGCCACCTGGTGGCCACCCTGCCCAGGAGGGTCAGCACCTGCCTCCCTTTTCATAGAAGACTGGGTGAACAGGAGGGAGGCACTTGTGTTCATTATTCTGCATCGATCTGTTTCTACAAGGCATTAAGGCAATTGATACTGCAATGACATAAGACGATAGAAATAGAAAATCAGAGCTAAGAAAACTGTTCATAAATAAGCCAGCCATAAAGAAAAATGTAACTGCTGTGGATGAATTTCCTAGAAGCCAAAGCAAAAAGGGAAACACGAGTAGCTCAGCAGTTCCCACTTGTGATTGGAGAATCTAGCAGCATCTTACTTCATTGTAAATGAAGTTTCCTCAATGCTCTTTCTCAATGGAAAACAAGTTTTTCTTAGCGCAGAATTCTAAAATCACTTTCTGAGAAGGGGATTTTCCTAAAGGATTTTCTCTTAATAGAGTCCAAGCTGGTAGCTTTCTAGATTGGAGGATGAACTTAAAAGACCTGGAGGAGTGGACACAGCTGTGCACTCTGGACAAGCCTCCCCGGACATCTCCGGCAGCACCATTTCTCCCTCGTCAGGAGCCCAATGGCTGGCTGCTTCTGGTCGCTTGAGGCCAACTCTGAACCATCTGGCGAGTGGGAAATGGGCGGTAAGGCTGACATCCTACTGGGAAGCTAGAGGCTCCTCCAGGGAGTCCACATGGGCGGGCGCTCCGTCTGCCTCTGCATCGGCTCACTCACTGCCTCATGTCAACTCCGGTTCCCTAACCTCGCCAGGTAAGAGGCTTCAGGGACTTGGAAGCTCTGCCAAGTGCCCTCCTTCCGCCTCTCACTGACATTCTTGAAACTTTTTAGGAATTTGGGTCCCTGCACCTCTTTCTTCATTGTCCTGAGTATATTTGCTTCTTACCATTCACTCAGCAAGCACTGGAGTCCCACTATGTGTGAGGCAGTGGGCTGGGTGCTGAGAACCGAGGATTGAATGGAAGAGGCAACCCCTCCCTCATGGAACTACCCTCCTATAATCACCATTGTGATTCCCGCTTACCTGAAGATTGTATAACCCTCCTGGTGGACCTGCTGGGATTAACCTCTGCTGCACGCACATGAAGTCTCCGATTTTGGCATCAAATAGATCTGGCTTCCAATTCTGACTCCACTCACTGTGTGAACCTGGGGTAAGTTATTTCACGTCTCTGAGCCTCTGTTTTTTTGTTTTTGTTTTTGTTTTCATCTTTATTCTTGAAAGTATTACAGGTATTCACCCTGTTCCCCCCATTAATCTCCTCCACCTCGCCCTCACCCCTCCCAGTGAGCTTCTGCTTTATCATGTGTAAAATATGGACAACATCCAAGGGTCATTACAAAATTAAATTATATCACTGTGCACAAGTTCCTATACTGCCTGCAACATGGCAGGTGTTTAATAAAGGTTGATTTTCTTCCCTCGGGCTGTGGGACGGCACGTGCTCTGCCAGCAGTCTTTCTGTGCAGACAACAGATGTGCTTGGCTTCACTGTGCTCTTTGCAGCTAGCTCTTCTACCCCCACCTCTCAACCGTCTGTCTGGACAGAACTCCATCCAACAGGGACTCACCTTTCCAGCATCACACCCTCAACCTCCCTGGGTGTTTTCTTTTCTCCATTCAAGCCACTGCCAGCAAAGCCAGACCTGAGTGCTTGTTGCCACCCAGTGCCACTCCTCGTAGCTCTCCAACTCTGAGCTGCCCTCCCCCACCAACCCCTCCACCTTCTCTCAGCCACCCCCTTGCCCCCCTGTTCCCCACACCCTCTCCTCTGGCTTCCAGTTGTGCCTGCCTACCTGGAGCGCCGGCAGTGGGCTAGGTGCTGGCCACTTCACCTGCCTCTGTCGCCTCTGCACCTCTTCCCCTCTGGCTTCTGCTGCCTCCTCACCAGACACCGAGCCCTCCGTGGCAGTAGCCCAGTTTCCACCATCGTGTTAGGCATCCTGTGCTGAGTCACTCCCATCCACTCCACAACCCATGGCTGTTTGGGCAGTTTCCATCCACTCTCAAAGGCTTCACCTGTCCAAGCCAGTTTCCACTTCGCCAATGCCCCCTATACCTCGGTTTGCACTTCTCCTAGCAGCTGGTCTTGCCCCCTATTCAACCAGGGCCAGACTGCCCATGATCCTTCAGGCTCCCTCCTTATCACATAGGATGTGTCTGACTCTAATGAGCTAAGAAACAAGGAAGCTAGTGAGTAGAATGGATTTACTGCCAAGTCCTCTGCCCTTGGAAATGGTCTGACAACTGAAAGTGCACCTGGCACAGCAGAGGACACTGATTTGTGCAGCAGAGACTCCTCGCCCTATTTCCACTCTAAGAATTATGTTCCACTTCTGCAGAATGAGCCTCATATGCCCAATACAAGTAATTCACCCCAAGCCCAGGGTGAACTCTGGGCCATAAAGCTCAGTGGCAGTCTGGGCCTGTGTCTGTCGCCTGAGCTGGCTCTGCAGCCCCGGAGTGGCCCCTGTGCTCCTCCGGTCAGTGTCAGAGCCCCCCGCTCTGGCCTGGGCTCCCGGGAGTGCTCCCCGCCAGCTCTGTCCTTGCCGGCGCAGTGAACTGGCTGCACCTGTGGATACCTGGCAGCAAGCTCGGCATTGTGACCAGCCACATGTGACCAGCCTGGGAACTCTGCCTGATTACATTTTTGTTCTGGGTCCATCCCAGCCTTTGCTATCCGGTTTGGTAAACATTGGAGCTTTCAAAATGAATGTGTGCTGGCCTTCCTTTCCCTCCTTCCTTCAGGCTAGGCCTGAATTTTCAGCCCCCCACCACATACCCAACATTGCACAGGCCTGGCTTCCCTGTGCCCCAAATCATGTCCCACAACAAACTACACACACACACACACACACACACACACACACACACACACACACACGAGAGAGGACCAGCTCCTTCTCCTCTGGGCTTCTCGGTTCTGTTAATGGTGTATTCTCTCTCATCATTCTCATTCACTTACTATTCTACAGCCAAACAGGCTCTTAATTCTTCACCAAACATACCTACCTTCCCATCCATGTGCCAAAGCTCAGGCATTTCTCCAACTCTCCGCCCATCAAAGCCCACTGTCCGCCAAAGCCGCGTGCACACCGCCTCCCTCGGGAAGCCTGCCTGGCCGCCCTTCCCCCTGCAGTGTGCGAGCACCAGGTTGTCCCTGACCCAGGACAGGTCACAGGCCACTTAGTTAGGGACAAGGCTTATCTATCCAGGCAGATTATAAACTAGTCCTTAGTCCAAAGCAGCACCTTGACAGATAGGATTTAAATAAGTGAGTGCAGGAGGGATGTGGTTGCGGCACAGTCATTCCCACCCATCGTCCTGGCGGGTGAGAGGGAGCAGCTGGGTGGAGGGAAGAAACCTCCAGGCCCTTGCTGAGCGAGTCCGTATTTACCTGACTCCCTTGTGTTTTCTTTACAAACATCTAGGGCTAAACATTGGGGCACTTATAAAACCTAGAATTTGTCCACATTTCCCTATAGATATCCTATGTATACACAGCTATTTTTATACTGTCCATTACTGTATATAGAACTTTATAACCACAAAACTCTTAGCAAAAATACAAACTGAATGGATTTCAAACACAACTGGCTTAAAGCCACGTGTTTGAAAAGGAATGTTGAAATGACGTGAGCACACTTACCTGCTTTCTTTCATGTTTGCCAGGGAAAGGAAGGCTGGAATCATAGTCTTCCAGCGCTGGGCTGGGAGTGCAGATGTTTGACCCGTTTCTTTGCCTGAGACTGAAAATCCTTCCCACAGTCAGCTTCCAACATTTCCCTCGGGGCTGGCCTCCTGTCCCTCCAGAACCACATGTACGGCATGAACCAGCAAGCAGTCCTCCTGGATCGGGCTGTGCCCGGAAAACCTCTCAGAGCTGCAGCCATTGCCTAGAGCTGCAGGTCCCTAACTCTGTCATTTGCTTTGTATTTTCACCATATCTGTGGACTGACTGTGCAATAGTTACTTATTTTTAAAATCAAGTGGAAAACTAGCAGACTCTCCAGCACCAGGCACCTGGGAGGTGTGGTGCAAACACAGCAGTGTGACCACAGGGTCAAAGCTCTGGGCTTCCCTGGAAGCACACCTCTGCTCTGAGGCCTCTGAAAGCGTGCATTGAGGAGCCTCCCTCCTTCAAGACAAATGCTGCAGGAGCGGGCGGTGCATTCACAGCCCCGGAGAAGGTGATGAAATCTGTGCATTGCATTATGTCACTGCCCCCTTAAGTCCTACAGTGACTTCCCATTGCATTTGAACTGAATACAATGGCCTGTCCCCAGGCCTCAGAGCCCTGTATGATCGGGCCCCTCTGTCTTGACCCCTCACCCTCACACTGCTCCAATCCCACAGACCCCCTGCATACAGTCGAACATCCACACAATCTTTGCACCTGCAGTCCCTTCGGCCTGGGACACTCTTCTCCCTACATTTTGCTCCCATATCTCCCTCTTACCCTTTGGTCTCAGTTTAAGTGCCGTCTACTCTCAAGGGCCTTCCTGGGTATCTATCAATATCCAAAGTGCCCCTATGAAAGGCATGCTATCACAGGACCACCAGCATAGTATATATGCACTTGATAAGACACATGATTATCTTGTTCGTTGGTTAAATTTTTAATGACATTGAGTTGCATTTTTATGTGCTAAATGTATGTTTGAGAATACATTGGGCCCTTCTGGAATCCTGTCCATTACTGTATATAGAACTTGCAGCATTATTTTAGCAGTTGAAATTATTTTAGCTTTATTGCTGTTACTTTGCTTTTATGAGGTACTGTTGACTACCTCCATCCTTCATTTAACACTATGTCCCTGATCAGCAAAGAAACCACCCTACCTCAAAGACCCTACTGAAAAATATAGTTCATGTTACTAACATTAAAATCAACAGCTGACATTTATCGAGAACCAATGTGCCAGGCCTTGGGCTAAGTACCGACACACATGATCTCATTTCATCTTAAAGGTGTAAGATTGCAGTTGTCACCATTTTATACGTGAGGAAACAAGCACAAAGATTACAAGATGCTTCCCAATTCACACAACTAGCAAATAACAGAATGTCCTCATTCTTTCTTTCTTTTTTAAAATAAATACACTGAGTACTGTTAGGTTGCAACAGAACAGGTAAAGTTGTGTGTAAGGAGTTTGTGAGACAGCAGGTAAAGTGAAACCACACACAGATGCCTAGAAAGAAGAGCATGGTGGGGCATGTGACAGAAGAACTCCTTTCTCGAAGAGAAGCACAGTCACTCCTGCGGAAGTAACAACTGAGCTGGGTTTGAAAAGGGGTAAAAGTTTAACAAATGTGAGACAGTTCTTCCTGGCAGAAACACTTTTAAGCTAAGCTCCCCCAAACAGGAATTATTAAACCAGCAATATCCACTGTAGTCTGTGTTGTTAATATTTCATCATCATTGTTTTCTTAATAAAATATTAATGCATTTGATTTACTTATGCACATATTCTATTGTCAGCACAATTCATAGTACTGCTCGTCTCAAACGCAATACCTGAATGAATCTGGTGGGAAAACCTGATGAGAATAGCATATAATTGTTTGAAACTAAATTCAGATTTCAGAAGTTGTAAGCACATTCTATGAAAATTCTCCCTGTGACTTAATTATGGTCATTAAGAAGACTAGCTCCACAGTCTCCTTTTAAAGAGGAAAGTCCTGCTCGTCTCAATCCTGCCTGTCTAGGAGCATGACTGCCTTCTGTGGCAACAAATGGAAGGCCTGGTTCTGTGGGGGTCACTTCCACGAAAGGCCCCGGCATGGCCAGTCAGCACCCTGAGGCCGCAGAGTCCCATTCGAAATGTCTTTGTCAGACTTGTGATTGGACAAGTAGACCAGCTTTCCCCTCTGTGACCAGGGGCCCTGGGCCTTGCCTTCCTGATTTGGGGTGAGAGAAAGAAGGCACAGGAATGCATCTCTGCCTTCTCTCCACCCCCAATCAAGAGCTGAACTCTTCCCACCACTCTGATATTTGGAGCAGACGAAGAGAAGAGAGGGAAATAACTAGAGGATAAGAAGAATGTCAAGAAAGATGGAAGAAATCGAAAGCTCTGCAGAGCTTCTCATTGCTGTGGCCTCAGAGAGCAGGGTGGTGCCTTGGTAGGGACCCCAATCCTCCTGAGAGGCCTTGACTCCCTCCAGTGCCGTCAACACCCTTACAGCACTCTGCACCCTTTGTTTTAAAGTGGGGAGAAAGGAGTTACATGTCCACGGTACCCTAAGGAGGTACACAAAGCACAGGTGTTTTAAAACTCGTCACAGATCAGGCAGTTTATAAAGTTAGATCTGTGACATTTTCAAACAGGTCAAAGAATGTTATGAAATTTCACCGAAACCGGTTTGGCTCAGTGGATAGAGCGTCGGCCTGCGGACTGAAGGGTCCCGGGTTCGATTCCGGTCAAGGGCATGTACCTTGGTTGCGGGCACATCCCCAGTGGGGGGTGTGCAAGAAGCAGCTGATGGATGTTTCTAACTCCCTATCCATCTCTCTTCTTCTCTGTAAAAAATCAATGAAATCTTTTTTTTAAAAAAGAATGTTATGAAATTTTAAAACAAAATTAATATTAATTTGCTCTATTTGGGAAGATATATTACCTATGGACTTAGGGAGGGCTGGAAAGATGAGGTTGAACCCAGGAGCCGTTAGAACAGATGAGGCAATAAGAATGAGGGATGTGGAGCATGCAGAAAAACACGGCTTCTGACCCCACACGTGATTTCACTCTTACATGAGGCACTTTGCACAGCCAAAGCTTGTCAAAGTTCCCTCAAGTAATCTGAATTGGTCTAGTTTTTCCCCAGCTAAGTACAAGCAATTTTTGAATGTATTATTTTTTTCTATAACCAACATAGGGTCTTCAAAACAATCACTCTGCCCGTCTGGATTTTCCTTTCTTTTTATTACACAGTCTGAGGTTCTTTCCTGCATCGTATCACCTTCAGACAGCAGAAAGATGGCACCATAGTCAGGACCATTCTGCTGATTGCAATGTTTCCCATTGCATTTGGCAGCTCACTCCCCTACTTCATATCGCTGCAGAGGCACCATGTATCAGCATGCTCTACACAGCGGAGCCAGAAATAACCAAGAGGATATTTGGACCCAATGGAGTGGGAGGCCAGCATGAAAAATGGAAACACTAAGGAAAAATGTATGCTGAAACAAAGAGATGAATTAAGCAGAGGCTGTTTGCATATTACATGAAATAAAGTGATATCTTTGCAAAAAGTCTCACTGAAATCATGTCTGATACTATTTTTTTTTTATTCTTCCACCCCTGTTCCATCCAAATCGCTGTCTTCAGGTTCACTGTATCATTAACCACTTAGAGCCGGTGACAAAGTCCACGGCCAGGGCAGAAAGACCTCGCACTCTGCGGAGACAGCGCTTGGCGCCCTATGCGCTTCCGGAGGGTTCCCAGTGAACCCAGGAGAGGACGGTGGGAACATCCCCTCTCTGGGAGGAGCTTTACCTCTAGTCATTCCCAACCTCTTAGTCTGCATCTTTATGACAGAAAAAGAAGAAGAAAAAAAACTTTGAAATAATCTAACAGGTTAAGGAAAAATACATGCGTAACTCTCTGGAATAATTGCCCTTTCATTTACTGAGTGCCAACTATATACCAGGCATTGTGCTAAATCCTTCCCAAGCATTTTCTTTTCAATCTTCTGAAGAACTCGATGTGATAGATTTTATTTTTCCATGTGAGAACTGAGACTTGGTGACATTAAGTAAATTGTTCAAGGCAAACGGCCAGCTAACAGTAAGGTCAAGTTTCAGACCCAGGTCTGTCTGAATTAAGAGAGTGCTCTTAATTCTGACACTGCCTCATCACCAAGTAGTTCTTGAAGTGGACAATAGAATTGAGTCTTCTAGTTGAATCTATAAAGAAAGTTGTTAAAGGGCTAGAGGCCCGGTCCACTAAAATTCATGCACTAGAGGGGCGGGGGGTCCCTCAGCCTGGCCTGCCCCCTCTCACAGTCCGGAAGCCCTCAGGGGCGGGGGGTGACCTAGTGATCAGGGAAAGGCAATGCCCCCATCACACCTCTGCTGATGCCACTGCCAGAAGCACAAGCCTCAGCTGACCCTGGTTACCTGTGCCTCCGTGGCCCTGGGTAACTGGGGGGCTGAAGGAACTGGGGGACTCTGGAGGCAGGCACACAGAGTGGCCACACCTGCCTGGGCGTGGGCCTGACCATGCCACGCCTGCCACCCCAGCAGGGCTGAGGGGACTGGGCGCTGCCATCTTGTGAGAGTGTGATGATCAATTAGCATATTCCCTCTTTATTAGATAGGATGTCAGGCAGATCCCAGAGTCTCTGTAAGGTGTAGAAACCCACGCCTGACTGCCATACAGCCAGGAATGATTCCAAACTGTTCTGGAGAATTTTTTTTTCCTTTTACTGAATTTATTAGGGTGGTTAATAAACATTGGTTAATAAAATTTTGTAAGTTTCAGGTGTATAATTCTATAATACATCATCTGTATATTGTATGTCCATCACCATTTCTCTCCCCTTTACCCTCTTCTATCTCCCCACACCACCCTTCCTCTTTGATAATCACCATGCTGTTTTTTGTGCCTATGAGTTTTTTTGTTGTTTGTTTTGCTTAACCCCTTCACCTTTTTCACCCAGCCCTTTCATTCTCTTCCCCTCTGAGAGCTGTCAGCCTGCTCTCTATCTGTGAGTCTTTTATGAGTCTCTTGTTTGTTAGTTTATTTGTTCATTAGGTTCCACATATGAGTCAAGTCATATGGTGCTTGTCTTTCTCTGACTGGCTTATTTCACTGAGCATAATGCTCTCTCCAGGTCCATCCATGCTGTTGCCAGGGTAAGATTTCCTTTTATACGGCTGAGTAGTATTCCATTGTATAAATATACCACAGCTGCTGCTGCTGCTGCTGCTGCTGCTGCTTCTTCTTCTTCTTCTTCTTCTTCTTCTTCTTCTTCTTCTTCTTCTTCTTCTTTTTCCTTTATCCACTTATCTACTGATGGACACTTAGGCTGCTTCCAAATCTTGGCTATTGTAAATAATGCTGCAGTGAACATAGGGGTGTATATATTCTTTTAAATTAGTGTTTCAGATTTCCTCAGATATAGTCCCAGAAGTGGAATCACTGGGTCATAAGGCAGTTCCATTATTAATTTTTTGAGGTAACTTCGTACTTCTTTCCACAGTGGCTGCACAGGTCTGCATTTCCACCAACAATGCATGAGGGTTCCCTTTTCTCCACATTCTGGCCAACACTTGTTATTTGTTAGTTTATTGAGGGCAGGTGGGAAGTGATATTTCATTGTGGTTTTAATGTGCAACTCTCTGATGATTAATGATGTTTACCATTTTTTTCATTCTATTGGCCATCTGTATGTCCTCTTTGGAGAAGTATCTATTCTGGTCCTTTGCCCGTTGTTTAATTGGATTGTTTAGTGTTTTTAAGTACTTTATAAATGATGGATAGTAACCCCTTATCAGATTATCATTGGTAAATATGTTTTCCCATTCAGTGGGTTGTATTTTCATTTTGTTGATGATTTCCTTTGCTGTGCAAAAACTTTTTAGTTTTATATACCCTGTTTCCCCGAAAATAAGACAGTGTTTTATATTAATTTTTGCTCCCAAAGATGCGCTAGGTCTTATTTTCAGGGGATGTCTTATTTTTCCATGAAGAAGAATACGGTACACATTTATTGTTAAATGAAAATAAAGGAAATTTATTACCTGTATACGGTACGGTAGTACGGTAGTTGTCAACACAAACCAGACAAACTGTGAATCCTACAGTATCAGGAATTTACTCATTTATTCAATGACAATCATGTCATCATCTTCTGGAACATCATCATAACAATCTAATTCCTGAATTTCCTGGTGAATTTCTTGTAATTCCATTTCTTTCAGAATCAGTGGACCAAATCTCTCATGTTTAGCCTGGGGGGGGGGGCTTATTTTCGGGGGGATGCCTTATATTTCACTCAGAAGGAAACCTGTAAGTAGGTCTTATTTTTGGAGGATGTCTTATTTTCGGGGAAACACGGTAGTCCCATTTGTTTGTTTTTTCTTTTGTTTCCCTTGCCTGAGGCAATATATCAGGAAAAACATATTGCTAGGAGAAATGTCCAAGATTTTGCTGTCTATGTTTTCTTCTAAGATTTTTATGATTTTGAGTCTAACATTTAAGTCTTGTTGGAGGAGGAGGAGAGGGGAAAGATGGGGGTGTGCTCATGGGAGAGAGAGCACCCCTAACATTAAGTCTTTAATCCATTTTGAGTTTATTCTTGTGTATGGCATAAGAAGCTGGTCTAGCTTCATTTTTTTTGTATGTATCTGTCCAATTTTCCCAATACCATTTATTGAACAGGTTGTCTTTACCCCATAGTATGTTTTTGCCTCCTTTGCCAAATATTTATTGACTGTAATGCATGGGTTTATTTCTGGGCCCTGTATTCTGTTCCATTGAATATAAGTCTGTTTCTATGCCAGTACCATGCTGTTTTGATTATTATGAGCTTGTAGTATAGTTTGATATCAGTAAGTGTGATACCTCCAACTTTGTTCTTTCTAAAAATTGCTGAAGCTTTTGGTGTCTTTTGTAGTTCCATAAAAATATTTGGAATATTTTTTCTAGATCTGTGAGATGTGCCATTGGTAGTTTAATAAGGATTGCATTGAATCTGTAGATTGCTTTGAGTAGTATAAATTTTTAATGATGTTAATTCTTCCTATTTATGAAGATAGTAAATGCTTCCACTTATTTGTATCTTCAGTTTCTTTCTTCTGTGTCTGATTATTTTCTGAGTACAGGTCTTTTACTTATTTGGTTAAATTTATTCCTAGGTATTTCATTCTTTTTAAAGCAATTATGAATGGGATTGTTTTCTTAGTTTCCTTTCTGATAGCTCATTATTAATGTATAAAAATGCAGCTGATTTCTGGATATTTATTTTGTATTCAGCTACTGAACTGAATTTATTTAACAGTTCTAGCAGGTTTTTTGTTTGTTTGTTGTGAAATTTTTAGGGTCCTCTATATACAGTATCATGTCATCTTCAAATAATGACAGTTTTACTTCTTCCTTTCCAATATGGATGCTCTTTATTTCTTCTTGTTTGATTGCAGTGGCTATCACTTCCAGTATTCTGTTGAATAAAAGTGGTGAAAGTGGACATCCCTGTATTGTTCCTGATTTTAATGGAAACCCTTATAGCTTTTGCCTATTGTGTCTAATGTTGGCTGTGGCTTTGTTATATATAGCCTTTATTACATTGAGGTATGTTCCCTCTGTTCCTACTTTGCTGACAGTTTTTATCATAAATGGTTGCTCAATTTTATCAAATGCATCTATTGATATGATCATGTAGTTTTTGGTTTATGTGATGTGTGCCAGGCCAGCTCAGCCAAGGGTTTGGTGAGCCTGAGGGGGGTGCAGCGAAGGATTGAAGAAAGACAGACAAAGAGAATAAGCTGGGTCTAGGTGGATTTCCTGTGCCTAGCTAAGGCCGCAGAGAAAGATCCAGAAGGCAAGCTGAGCCTTTATTTTATAGCCAGAGGTAAACAAGGTAGTGATCAACATAGTTACAATGTGCTTGTGAGTTTCACTTGTTTTGGCAGCACTTGCTGTACCTCCCACAGCCCATTAGCTACTTAGGAAGCATCTAGGGAGCTTCATAAGGTCAAGCTTAATTTTGCTAAGGGGGCTGTGCCCTCCAAGCTGGGACTTGTTAGTGGCTTTGCCAATAGGTCTGTCTGAGGCTTAACCCTATAGCCGCTCCCTACAGTGATGTATCACATATTTTTATTTGTGGGTCTATGATAGTACCAACCTTGCAACCTCAGGATAAATCCCAATTGATCATAGTATATGATCTTTGTAATATATTCATATTTTGTTGAGGATTTTAGCATCTATGTTTACTAGGGATATTGGCCTATACTGTTCTTTCTTTGTAGTGTCTTTATCTGGTTTTTAAATTAGGATAATGTTGGCCTCAAAAATGAGCTTGGCAATCTTCCCTCCTCTTGAATTTTTTGGAATAGTTTGAGAAGAATAGGTGTTAATTCTTTGAGTGATTGGTAAAATTCACCTGTGCAGCCATCCAGTACAGGACTTTTGCTAGTTGAAAGGTGTTTTGTTCTTCTGCTTTAATTTCACTAGTTGTAATCTTCCTATTCAGATTCTCTGTTTCTTGCTGATTCGGTTTTGGAAGATTATATGTTTCTAGGAATCTATGCATTTCTTTCAGATTTTTCTACAGAAAATTCGGCTGCTCTGAGCCATTGTTGACACAGATAATGCTTAGGACTGGACACCAGATTCTCCACTAAAATTGCAGCAGAAGATCCAGAGGCCTCTGCCACCATGCTTGCTAAGAGACCTTTCTCCTTGTATTGCCTGCCATCACTCACTTTCCACTGATGTCTGTGTGAATGCTTCTAATTAGGTGACTGAAATCACATGGCTGCACTTGGTTGGGGAGGAAGTCTGGGAGATGTGTTTTAGAGGTGAGTCTCACTTGGGAAAGTGAGACTCACGATATGAAAACTATGAAAATAAGAAGAGGGTGAACAAAAAGGTTTATAGGTACTAAAAATATTAAATAAGTGTTTACTAAGGGCCTACTAAGTGCAAAACATGGTGATAGACTCAAGACTTATAAGCAGTTTACATTAGGGTTCACTCTTGGTGGTATCCACCATCCTATATAATAAAAGGCTAATATGCAAATTGACCAAACAGTGAAACAACAGGTTGCTATGATGCACACTGACCACCAGGAGGCCGACGCTCATTGCAAAAGCTATCCCCAGCCTGCAGGCCCCGGCCAGCGGTAGTGGTTCGGGGGTGGGGCTGGTGAGCAGATGGCACCAGACCAGCCAAGGTGGGTGACAGCAGAGGGTCCCCCCAATTACCCCACTGATTGCCCCATAGAGGGAGGCTACCAGCAGCCACGGTGGGGGGGGGGGGGGGCCGAGGCCAGTGAATGGGTGGCACCAGGCTGCCAGCCAAGGCAGATGCCAGTGGGAGCCCCCGATTGCCCTGCTGGTTTCCCCACAGAAGGAGGTGACTAGCAGTGAGGGGGGGGGGGGGACAGCCAAGGTGGGTATGAGGGGGGACCCTGGTCACACTGCTGGTCACCCCACAAATCGGCCCTGATCACCAGCCAAGCCTAGGGACCCTACCTGTCCATGAATTTTGTGCACCAGGCCTCTAGTTATAATAATTTTCAGTGCACAAAAATTTGTGCACTCAGAAGGATCCCTCAGCCCAGCCTTTGCCTTCTCACAATCTGGGACTCCTTGAGTGATAGCCACCAGCTGGCTAAGGCCTGCTTCCTGGGGGATCAGGCCTAAGCTGGAAGTCAGACAGCCCTCTGGCAGCCCAGGATTCCGCTCCCCGTGGGGAGAGGGCCTATGCAGTTAGTGGTCAGTGTGTGTCATAGCAACCGATGTTCCGCCATTACAGTCAATTTACATATTACCCTTTTATAAGATAGGATTTCACTACCCTAAAAACCCTCTGTGCTCCACTTATTTATCCCTCCCTTCCTTCCATCCCCTGGTAATCAGTGATCTTTTAACTGTCTCCATAGTTTTGCCTTTTCCAGAATGTCATAGACTTGGAATCACACAGTTCAGATTGGCTTCTTTCACTTAGCAATATGCAGTTAAGCTTCCTCCTTGTCTTTCCATGGCTTAAGAGCTCACTTCTTTTAGGCACTGAATAGTATTCCACTATCTGGATGTACCACAGTTCACCTACTGAAGGTCATCTTGTTTGTTTCCAATTGGCAATTATGAACAAAGCTGCCATAAAAATCTGTTCAGGTTTTGTGTGGACATATATTTTTAATTCATTTGAGCAAAAAGAAAGATGCAGGAATCCTGGATTGTGACCCATCACTTTTCTACTTTGCCTTTTGCCCTTCTTCCTGCCTGCAACTTGGGCCAATGCCTGGAGGAAGAGCAGCCGTCCTCCAATCCAAGCAGAAGCACTCTACGCAGAGGAAGGAGCTGGAAGCCACAGGGACCTGGGTCCACAGGGGCTTTGTGGAGTAGCTACATCAGCCTGGACTGACCCAGACTCTGTGTTACATGAGCAAGGAGGTCCCATTCTGGTTATGCTACTGTTTCAGCCCAGCTCAGCCCCAACCTGTGCAGGAGCCTACTCTATGTTTCCAAAATCACATGGAATTGGCATATGGACAAGGCTTGATTCTCAAAATACTGATAACCTGGAAACAATGTAGTGTTTTTCCTTGATTTAAATTCCATCTAAATAAATCTTGAAAATTTTACTTTGTTTAAAATAGATTACACACACACACACACACACACACACACACACACCAGTCAATCTCAGAGAACAGAGAAGTGCATTGCCAGTTTTCATGGGGAGAAGAGGGAAGAGGAGGGGAGGGGAGGAGAGGGATGGGAAGAGGAAGGGACAGGAGGGGAGGGGATGGGAGTGGAGGAGAGCAGGGAAGGGGAGGGGAGAGGAGAGGAGAGGGGAGGGGAAGAAAGGAGAGAGGAGGAAAGTGAAGAGGAGAAAAGAGGAGAGAGGAGGGATAGGGAGGGAGGGGAGGGGGAGGGAGGAGAGGGGATGGAGGGAAGGGGAGAAGAGGGGAGGAGAGGGGAGGGGAGCTAGACCTTTCTCCTTTCTCATAAAATAACCAGTTGGGAATGTAAAAACACCATCTACTATTTGGTACCTTCTGGACAGAAGATGTGTGTTCTGAGTACAGAATTCATTTGTTTTCATGAAAGGTTTTTTTGTCCCCTTTCCTCTGAAAGACCTATTATAAAGACAATTAGTCTCATTGAAGGATTCTGTTTTGCAAAAGAGCTAAATCTCTGCACAGCTGCTCATCCTTAGAAACGGCCTACGTACTGGAGAGAGGGTGATCCTGTCACTTCTGCAGAATCTGCCTCTGCGAACAGGACCAGCTTGGCCAAGGCAGAGTCCACCTTGCCCCATCTGCCCCACCCCGCACCAGAGGTCTGAGCACTGGCACCCCCCAACAGCTGAGCCTGCTTTCCCATCCAGGCAGGGAGGAGGGCTCTTGCTAGAGACAAAATAAAGCCTCGACCTCATCAGCACCGCTCGGTGGACAGAGGCCACAGCATCGAGACCCAAGGGGAGGAAAAGCTTTGAGGCCAACTGGGTCCTATCAAGAACAGCTGTAAGACCTCAACACTGTGCTGTGTTCAGCATCTCTTGGTTGAAACGGGCCCTTTTCAATGCCTGTGGTTGTGTTGAGGTATGCAGTTTGAGTGAACCCTTCTGACACATCTGTAAGTCACAGCTGTGACTCTCCTGGGTGCTGAAATAACAGTACCATGCACTTAGCCAATCTGTGCTTTTCCTGGAGGCTGTCATTAAGCAAAATGAGGTGAACTTGATGGATGAAAAGCTCCAAGGAGGCTACAGGCTTTGGAGTACGCAGTGATGGAAATAATGGTAGGATATAACCAAGGTTCTGATCAGAGGAGTTAGCCATAGAGACCCAGTAGCCATACTACTATAGCCTCTGTATATACCATTATTCTGTACTAGAGGCCCTAGTGCAGTGGTTGGCAAATCGCGGCTCTCGAGCCACATGCGGCTCTTTGGCCCTTTGAGTGTTCTAACACCACTTCTTCAAAATAGACTCGCCCAGGCTTCTCCGCATGGGCCACGAAGTTTCAATCACACTGTATGTGCAGGCCCGCACATGGTATCTTGTGGAAGAGACACACTCAAGGGACCAAAGAGCTGCATGTGGCTCGCGATCCACAGTTTGCCGACCACTGCCCTAGTGCACAAAAATTCATGCACAGGAGAGGGGGTGGTCCATCAGCCCAGGCTGGGACCCCTTGGGAGCAGTCTGACATCCTTCCTAAACCAGCAGTCAGACATCACTCTCACAATCTGGGACCACTGGCTCCTAACTGCTCACCTGCCTGTCTGCCTGATTGCCCCTAACCACTCTGCATGCTAGCCTGACATCCCAAACTGTTCCCCTGCCAGCGGGATCGTGCCCTAACTGCTCCCCTGCTGGCCAGATCGCCCCTACTGCCCTCCCCTGCCAGCCTGATTGCACCTAACTGCCCTCCCCTGCCAGCCTGATTGCACCTAACTGCCCTTCCCTTCCAACCTGATTGCACCTAACTGTCTCTGCCTCAGCCCCCACCACTGTGGCTTTGTCTGGAAGGATTTCTGGAAGATGTCTGGTCTAATTAGCATATTACCCTTTTATTAGTATAGATTATATATATCCTATATAATAAAAGCCTAATATGTTAAGTGTCCAGTCATCTGGTTATCCATTTAACCAATCAAAATGTAATATGCTAATGATATTACATATGCTAAGGCTGCTCAACCTGTTGCTATGGCGTGAACTGACCACCAGGGTTCAGACAGTCTGACTGGTAGATTAGCTTGCTGTTGGGGTCCAGCTGATCAGGACTGAGCCAGATGGGCCAGACATGCCCTGGAACTCTCCTGCAGTCCCTCTTTGGCCAGCCAACCTCCCACATCCCTCCCCAGCCTGGTGATCGTGCACTGGTGGGGTCCCTTGGACTGGCCTGCACCCTCTCGCAAGCCAGGACCCCTCAGGGAATGGTGCAGAGCCTGTTTTGGCCTGATCCTGTTCAGCACTGCTCAGCCAGAAGCTGAGTTCACGGCTGGTGAGCACAGCAGCAGTGGCTGGAGCTTCTCCCACTCCCATGTCAGTTAGACATCCCCTAAGGGCTCCTGGACTGTGAGAGGATGCAGGCTGGGCTGAGAGCCTCCCCCCCCCCCCCCCCCCGTGCCCGTGTGCATGAATTTTGTGCATTGGGCCTCTAGTATAATATATACATACACACATTTAAATATATGTAAATTAGCCTGGATGCCATAATGCAAAGACCGAACAGCAGGGACCCGAGCAGCCACAGGCTCCCAGTGCCACCAGGCCCCGAGAGGCCAGCACATCCTTGGGCCTGGAATAACTACACATTCACAAGGAGCCCAGAGTCACTGCACAGGGGGCTGCAGACCAGGGGGGCTGTGGATGGGGGGCTGCAGATTGGGAGGCAGGCTATGGACCTAGGGGGCTGTGTACTGGGGGCATGCAGATGGGGGGACTGCAGATTAGATGGGCGGCAGATTAGGGGTGCTATGGTTGGGGGGCTGCGGATCAGGGGGATTGCAGATCAGGGGGCTGTGGCAGACATCCCCTAAGGGCTCCTGGACTGTGAGAGGATGCAGGCTGGGCTGAGAGCCTCCCCCCCCCCCCCCCCCCCCGTGCCCGTGTGCATGAATTTTGTGCATTGGGCCTCTAGTATAATATATACATACACACATTTAAATATATGTAAATTAGCCTGGATGCCATAATGCAAAGACCGAACAGCAGGGACCCGAGCAGCCACAGGCTCCCAGTGCCACCAGGCCCCGAGAGGCCAGCACATCCTTGGGCCTGGAATAACTACACATTCACAAGGAGCCCAGAGTCACTGCACAGGGGGCTGCAGACCAGGGGGGCTGTGGATGGGGGGCTGCAGATTGGGAGGCAGGCTATGGACCTAGGGGGCTGTGTACTGGGGGCATGCAGATGGGGGGACTGCAGATTAGATGGGCGGCAGATTAGGGGTGCTATGGTTGGGGGGCTGCGGATCAGGGGGATTGCAGATCAGGGGGCTGTGGCAGACATCCCCTAAGGGCTCCTGGACTGTGAGAGGATGCAGGCTGGGCTGAGAGCCTCCCCCCCCCCCCCCCCCCCGTGCCCGTGTGCATGAATTTTGTGCATTGGGCCTCTAGTATAATATATACATACACACATTTAAATATATGTAAATTAGCCTGGATGCCATAATGCAAAGACCGAACAGCAGGGACCCGAGCAGCCACAGGCTCCCAGTGCCACCAGGCCCCGAGAGGCCAGCACATCCTTGGGCCTGGAATAACTACACATTCACAAGGAGCCCAGAGTCACTGCACAGGGGGCTGCAGACCAGGGGGGCTGTGGATGGGGGGCTGCAGATTGGGAGGCAGGCTATGGACCTAGGGGGCTGTGTACTGGGGGCATGCAGATGGGGGGACTGCAGATTAGATGGGCGGCAGATTAGGGGTGCTATGGTTGGGGGGCTGCGGATCAGGGGGATTGCAGATCAGGGGGCTGTGGCACTGGGGAGCCCAGCTCCGAGCCCAGAGCCTGGCTTCAGGGCTGCAACTGTGGCTGTCCCGCCCAGCAGGGAGCCCCACAGTCTGCCCGCACAGACTCAGGAGAGCCAATGGGTCCATGGAGATGGCCAGGAAGAGGCCTCGCCTGGCACCTTTTACTCCATGAGGAGGGCCCCTGGATGGGAGTTGGGGGCCAGACCGTGACCAGCGATCAGTGTTTGAAGAGGGAGCCTTCAGCCCCGTGAACTTTCTCACCCAACGAAGCACTGTCTCCTCCCTGCACTCAGGCCCTGCCAGGGGGCCATGCCCACTGGTGTCTTCAGTCCCACATGGAACCATGAACCGTGTCTGAGCCACTCTGAGGTGGAGCCCACGTCATTTCTTTAAAGTTTTCATTTTTGCTGATGGGACCTTTGCCTTTTGGGGCATAGAAGCCAGGAGGGTGGGTGCAGTGGAGCCCACAGAAGGGAACCCAGGAGCTCCTCAGCTTCCATGGCTTCATTCAGAGAAGGCGCCCCTCCCCTTCTCCAGCTCTCACCACTCAGGCACCACTCATCTCAGCCTGTGGGGAACACCACAGTCATCGCAACAGGCACGGCTCAAAAGCTGCTCCTGAACCTCACTCTTTCTCCCTTGGCTCTCCAAGCCCAATGCAGCCCGTGGCCAGCCCAGCAGAGGGTTGGCTGGTGCTCCCAGCGCCTTCCCCCGGGCCCTCGACAGGACCAGGCAGCAGGGGGTGAGGTTGGCCTGGGACAGACTTAGCCCCTGCAAGCTGTGTCACAGCGGATCCTGAGCAGCGAGAACTTACCAATAGGGATGTTTGTGCAGACATTTTACACAACTTCCACTTTTAAAACTGAATTGAGAAGCATAGATTGTTGCTCTAGAGAGCAATGCTTTGGCAGACCATTGGAGGCTAGAACCAAGAGTTACAGGATAGCAAGTGTTGGCGAGGATGCGGACAAATCCGAGCCCTCACACACTGCTGTCGGAATGGAAATGGTATGGCCGCTCCTCAAATGATTAATATCAGTCACATAGGACCCTGCAACCCACCCCTCCAAGGTATGCACCCAAGTGAGGCAGCCGGTCACAAAACGACCATTGTGTATGGTCCCATTCCATGAAATGTCTGAAACAGCAGTGTGCAGATGGCTGGGAGGGGCAGGCAGCTAGATGGGGAAGGTGGCACAGCATTTCTTCTAGAAGCAATACAACATTCTAAAAGTGACTGGTGGTGCCCTGGCTGGTTTGGCTCAGTGGATAAAGTGTCTGCCTGCAGACTGCAGGCTCCTGAATTCAGTTCTGATCAAAGGGCACATGGCTGAGTTGCGGACTCGATCCCCAAGGGGGGGTGTGCAGGAGGCAGTCGATCCATGATTCTCTATCATTGATGTTTCTCTTTCTCCCTCTCCCTTTCTCTCTGAAATATAAAAGGGTAATATGCTAATTAGACTGGGAGACCTTTCGGGCAAAGCCATGGTGGTGGGGCGGTTAGGGGTGATCAGGCCAGAAGGGGAGGGCATTTGGGGGCAAGCAGGCCAGCAGTGGGGGGCAATTGGGGGCAAGCAGGCTGGCAGGGGGTGCAGTTGGGGGTGAGCAGGCCAGTGGGGAGGGGGAAGTTGGAGGCATTCAGGCTGGCAGGCAGAGTGGTTAGGGGCAATCAGGCAGGGAGGCAGGTGAACAGTTAGAAGCCAGCAGTCCCGGATTGCCAGAGGGATGTCTGACTGCTGGCTAAGTCCCGGTTCGGGCCTAAACTGGCAGTTGAACATACTCTGAGGGGTCCCAGATTATAGAAGGTGCAGGTCAGGCTGAGGGACACCCCCCACAACGCATGCACGAATTTTGTGCACCGAGCCACTAGTATTCTATAAATATGGTATTATATACATATGTGTGTATATGTTCACATACATTATATCCACTACTGTAGCTACTCCCTGCTCTACTGTCCATCCGTCCACTGTTCAACAACTCTGCTCCCACCATGCTGGCCTCTATCAGCACTTCAGTTTGTTATGCTGTCACCCACTGCACAGCCTTAGTACTGCCCTCCCCACATAAGAATCTCTCTCTTCTCCCATAACATCCTTCACCTGCTAACTTGTGCTTCGAGTAGGCTGTCCTCTCAAATTAGGTCAAGTCCCCCATAGTAAGCTGCGCTTTACCTTCATAGTAGATTTCACTGTTTATTATGTATTATGCTATTATTTTTGTTTGTTTTGCTTTTAAATATATTTTTATTGGTTTCAGAGAGGAAGGGAGAGAGAAACATCAATGATAAGAGATAATTATTGATTGGCCACCTCCTGCACCCCCACATTGGCATGTGCCCTGACCTGGAACTGAACTGTGACCTCCTGGTCCACAGGTCAATGCTCAACCACTGATCCACACTAGCCAGGCTTATTTTGAAATATCTGTCTTCCCCAATAGACTGTGAGTTCCATGAGGACAGGGACCTTGTCTGATTTGCTTGCTTTTGTATCTCCGGAGCCTAGGATAGTACCTAGCCATAACAGAGGTTTGATTAATATTGGTTACATGGATGGATTTGGGTCTCGTAGTAACCCAGTATAGGCTGAGGAGGGGAGCAGACACCTGCGATCCAGGCTTCCTCCAGGGGCCGTGAATGTGCCCTTTGTCCTAAAGCTGTGGTTCTCAAACTTGAGCCTGCAGTACAATCACCTGCAGGGCTTGTTAAAACTCACACTGCCAGTGCCATCCCCAGAGTTTCTGCTTCAGGAGGTCGGGAAGGGGCTGGGGATGTGCATTCCCAGTGGTGGTCCTGGTGATGCCCAGGCTCCTGGTCCCGGGACCCCTTTGACAACTACTATTCTAAGGCATTGGCAGTTTTCACATGCTAGGCCTGCTGGAAGCAGCCCAGCCCCCCGCAAGCTCTCTATGGGGTGTTCCTGAGTAACCACCACACCAGGTTGTGGCAACCCCAGTCTTACTTCGGTGGGCTGCAGTATCACCTATAGAGATCAAACCCCAGAGATGACATTTCCACTGATTTGCCTGGGAACCCAACATTTAGAGTTTCAATCCTCTTCAGGTAATGTTAAAGTACAGCCAGAGTTGAGAGCCACTGAGAGATGATGGCTGATTCATTCAACCAAAATTTGCAACTGTTACAGGTGTCTAACCTGCAATCATAGGTTTTTTCCAAGAACCGTGTGTTCCCCTTCATTATACTAAAGTCTAGTACCACAAAGCATCATTATGAGTAAAACAGAAACCTAGCTCTTTCTTACTCCAAATAGCCATGTGAAAGGAAACTGCTTGGAGTCAGAACTGGAGACCATTAATTCCTTCGATTCATTACATGCAGATGACTGTATTGGGTGCTGGGGACATGCTGATGGATGAGACACAATTTTTACATGAATGGAACTTACAGTTTCAGGCTCAGTTGCTAGAAAATTTCCAGGTGAGGATCCAGAAGGCAGAGGCTGGAAAGTGTAAACATCGAAAAGACACAGAGATGCTCAGGGTGGGGAGACCCCATTTGGTCCAGAGAAGCAGTCAGAACTGAGGACCTACCTGGTGTCCTCCAGGGTTCACGATCTCCATTGTGATCCCAGCAAAGCTGAGGGGATGAAGGCACCCAAGGCCTGAATACCAACCTAAGAAAAGCTTCATTGGTTGTGCCTTAACAGAATAGTCCTGGGAGTGTGAGATGTTGTGTATCAAGAGTTTGAGCTGAGGTTTTGGTATCTTGGCAGGAATGAGCTATGCCCAGGAACCCCACCCTGCTACTCCTTCTCAGTTGTGCATTCTGACCATTAGAGGAAACACACAAACATATCATACTAGCAAAACTGGAAGGAAAATCTCATTAATGTCTGGACAAGTCTCCAGACCTTCAAAATGCAGGGCCCTCCAGAAGTAGGAGGCCTCATTGGAACCTAACTTTGGGCAGATCTAGAACCAGGACACTCAAAGAAAGTGTCTGAGAGCCAGCCGCGTTCCCTGGGCGCTTGGTCAGCACCACTAAGTGGGAATCTGCTGCCCACAGGTGCTCCAGAGAGCTCTCAGGCCACTGGGGTTTACGGAGCCCGGTCTCTGTGGGCTTCTCAAGTTGGACCTGATCTGCGAAGCAGCAGAGGAATTGTTTTCACCACTAGGGGCGCCCAGGCCCCACCCAGACCACTTAACCCAAACCTGGAGTGGAGTCAGACATTGGTATTTTTTTATGAGCCTGCAGGCCTGTGAAGAGAGCTTGCTCTGCAGAAAAGACTCCTATTGGGGCCACTTTCCCAGGCCCTGGGCCTCATCCCTGGCCGGCCAGAGGAAGCCACTGACCGAGAGAAGGGGGTGCAGGAGAGCCATTTACACTGTCCTATTAGGCAGGCACAATCATCCTTCCCTCTGGGGGGCCTGGAGGACTGTAAATCCTGGGCTCTTAAAATCAGTTTACTAATAGCCATTTCTTCCTACTCCCATGGAGTGGAGAAAGACAGTGTTCAATCTGCATTCTTGTCTTGGGACACACAAAGCTCCCGCCCCCTCTCTGGTAAATGCTGCCCCTTCATTTGTGTATTCAGCAAACAAGTGCTCTTACACTTACTGAGCACTTCCCTGGATTGGGCCATGTTTGGGGGCTAAGGAGACAGCAAGGGACAAGCAGGTGTGCTCACAGAAGACTTATTCTAGAGCCAAGAAGCAAATGAACATTTCTGATACATGCTGCAGTAACACAGACTGACGTTACAGTGCCTGTGGATTGGTGGTCAGAAAAGGCCTCTTTTCTGAGAAAATAACTTGAGCAGAAACCTGAGTAGAAATAAACTGGTGGTCCTGGGGCAGAGTCCCAGGCAGAGGGAAAGTACCAAGTGCAAAGGCACGGAGGTGGGAATCCTGGGGGCACAATGAGGACAAGGTCGGGGAGAGTAGGGCCAGTTCACCCACGTGTAATGAGAAGCCACGGGAGGAGATGTGATATGATTTGCACTTTTTAAAGATCGCTGTGGCTGCTTTGCAGAGAATGAATTATAAATGAGGGAGGGAGGAAGCGAGTGACCAGCACAATTGTCCAGTCCAAGAGGCAGAGTCCAGAGTCCAGGGGGTGTAGTATCCATAGCATAGATGGCTCTGTGCACCGTGAGGCCCTCCCTGGATGGTTCTGAGGGATTTGGGGTGTGGTTTCTGGTTCTGTACCATGGCCGGTTCTCTAGCCTTCCCACAGGTTTTGTGAGCACTAATATCCTTTATATAAATTCATACACTCAAAGCAGCCAGAATTTTTTCCTATTGCCTGCTACTAAGAAATGTAATATTGCTAAGCAAATCTTGAAGTCAGTAACAACAGAAGTTCTCATGTTTTAAATGCAAGTAATACACTAACATAACTCAATGTAGAAATTTGGAGAGCAGAAAAGTATAGTAACATGAGTTATTGATAAGAAAACCAATTACCCAGACAGTCCTAGTCCATATCTGTTGTCCCCATAGAATTATTAATAGATCTCTCTTTCACTCTCAAAAGCTTTCCAATTTCAGTGTAAGAATTATTCAACTTAAGTCTTAAGGCATAATTTTGACTCGAGGCCCCCTAGTCAGCTTATTGAGACACCTCTATCTTACAGCCCACACAGCCATGACAGGAGATAAGCTCCTTTTACAGTACCAGATGTCATGGCAACTGATGGGGGCATCTATGATAAGCCGTTTTTGGTAACCACACCAATGATCTTACTGTTCTGGCCTAATTGGGTTCCTCCAAAATGCATATGCTGGAGCCCTCACCCCCAATACCTCAGAATGTGACTGTACTTGGAGGCAGGGTCTTTAAAGCAGCAATGAAGTTGAGATGAGGTCATTAGATGGACCCTAATCCAACCTCACTGGTGTCCTTATAGGAAGAGAAGATTAGGGCACAGACACACTCGAATGGAAAACAATTTGAAGACACAGGAAGAAGACAGCCATCTGCAAGACAAGGAGAAAGGCCTAGGGAGAAATGAACCCTGCCAACACCTTGATCTTGAACTTCTGGTCTCTAGAACTGTGAGAAAAGTAAACATCTTTTGTTTAAATCACCCAGTCTGTGTACTTTGTTATGACAGCCTGAACAGCTCAAATAATGCAACATAGAAGAAAATTTTCTCAAGACTTCTACCTTGCACAGAACCTTCCATTGCCTGGACCTGCAGTTAGCTCTACTCAGCTGAGGAACACTCAGCTGCTCCAACTTGGGCTAGCTAGTCTGCCCAGGCAGATAAGGCAGACCAGTTACCCTCCAGTACCTGGCAGCCCACTAATGTGCAATGACAGGAGGTTAATTGGGGCCCCTTTAATCCATGCTGACCGCCGGTCTCTGTGTATACAGAGCACAGAGGTTAAAAATTAAGAACCTTAACCATGAACTTTACTCATGCTCACTGTTCCTGGAAAAGCAGGTTGCCAGGGTTACACACTTGACGCTCGATCCCATCCTCAGGCGTAATACTTGTTTTCATCCCTGTGTCCTGGAACCAACTCACCGATGTGGAGTTTCTCAAAAAGAAAAGCTTGTCATAAGAGTGCTCCGCTGTCTGATATTAAGGCCTTTTATGGTGTCAATTACCAATTATTTGTCAGTTACTCCTGGCACTGTGGAAATTTCAAAGAAATATTACTCTTGCTTCCTGCCCTCAAAACAATGGCTACAGTACAGTTGGGACTGATGTGTTTAAAAGCTTCAAAAGTTAAATAAAAATCAAAAAGCCAAGCCAAGACCAGAACTGATTTCTGATATTGTTTCTGGTTAGATGCATGATTTAAGCAAAGTCTTTAACCTCAGAGTCTCAGGGACTTCCTGTGCCAAAGGAGGGTAAGAGTACTGTCCTCACAGGGTCCTTGTGAGAATGTGAAAAATATCAAACTAAGTACTCAGCACCTTGCAGATGCTCCTTTGTAAATAGTGGAATCAAGGATAGGCCACACTGCAACAGCAGTGAGGCGAGGCCCACAGCAAGTTACTGAGGTGTGATCTTGTTCTTACATTTGTCTATCAGGTGCCAGAAACCCAGCTATATGTTGGGAATCCAAGACCAGATCCCCAGATACTCCAAGTCAGCTAGAAGCAGGCTGGTGAATAAGCCATAGCCAGACAGGTGAGGGATGGCACTCTCACCTGAGGAGGGTGAAGTTGAGCTCAGGCGTTCACTAGATTATCTATTGGGCCAGGTATAATCCTCTCTCTCTCTCTCTCTCCCTCTCTCTCCCTCTCTCTCTCTCTCTCTCTCTCTCTCTCTCTCTCTCTCTCTCTCACACACACACACACACACACACACACACACACACGAAAGGGTTTTTTGAAGTTCTCACTTCACTTTGCAATTCAATGTTTTGTGTATAATGATACCAAGAGATCCACATAGATTTATATCCATTTTCAGGTTTCTGTAATGCAATGCTTTCTATTTATTTTCTCTTCTACAGAAAATGAAAAGATGAATGTCTATGATGATTCAAAATATAAAAATAATTGCAAAAAAAAAAATAAATAATTGCAGACATGTAATCTATTGTTCTCTGAAATCCTGATGTTTATTATATGCCAATGTCCCGAGGCAGGCAGTTTGGTCACATGGTGTGCTGAGGCCTCAGCTGCTGACCTGGGGGCTGGGGAAGGTAGGTCTGAACAAAGCTGGGCTGCAGTCCATGCAGACTCCTGCCTGCACTAACCAAAGCAGGTGGGAAACTGGGCTCCATCCACCACTGTCATTCTTCTGGCGGGGGGGGGGGGGGGGTCTTCTGTTCAGGGTCAAGGCCTAAAGTCAGGTAGCTTAACATTGTAGTACTCTGTGGTCTGCCTTGGCAAGCCCCCCTCAGACAAGCTAGAGGCAAGATCCAGAGGATGGGCTTGGTCTCAGAGAGGCCCATCAAAAGTCATAGGCACGTCAGCTTGTAACAGGAAGAAGCAGCCTATTAAAGATAACAGTGGCTCCTGGCCAGCATGTCTCAGTGGTTGAGCAGGAGGACATGGTTCAATTGCCAGTCAGGTCACATGCCCAGGATTGCAGGCTTGATCTCTGGTTGGGGACATTCAGGAGGCAGACAATCAATGATTCTCTGTCATCATTTATGTTTCTATCTCTCTCTCCCTCTGCCTTCTTCTTCCCTCTTCTCTAAAATCAATAAAAAAATACTTCAAAAAAATTATAACAGTGGCCACTGTTAGTCCAGGACTTGCTCTTTGCCAGTACTTTAGGTAACATCTCACCTGAGCCTCACAACAACCTTGACGGTAGTTCTTCATTACCCTTGTTTTACAGATGTGGAATCAGGAGCTTGAAGAAATTACGAAACAGCCTAATATCCCACAGCTAGTAAGCAGAGACCAGCAATCTAGTCTAGGTCTGAGTCCAAGGTACCTATCTTTATCTCTACACCCCACTGCCCATAGGGAAAGCCCCTGCGCTTTCAGGCAATGAGGGCTCATGCCAGCAACGCCATCAGGCTCCAAGTAGCAAGATGACCTCCAGGCCCGCCCACTCAGGGAGAGTCTTCCTGTGTTTGCTGGCCTGGTCACCATTGGCTTGAAAGCCAGGTAGGGCTGAGTTAAAGGTGCTTGGACTCAGTTATTGCAGCTGAGAAAGGTTGTGGGTTGTGGGGGAGGGGGAGGGGAAGCAGGAGTTAAAAGCTAACAGGGGGAAAAAAAAAAAAGATAAGCAGTGCCTACATTTCAGGGCCACATTTCCTCCATCCTGAATTTATAAAATAAAATTAAGTTGTCAAGAACCAAAATGGCATCATAAACACCTATACTTGCTGCCTCTCACAATCATATCAAAATTACAACTAAAAGGCAGAACAATTACCACTCAGATCCGCAGGAAAGCTGGCTGAGTGGAAGTTACACAACTAAAGAGGGGAAGAAAGCACAGTGAGACTGGGAAGAGAGTGCGGAAAGTGCTGGCACCTGGATGTGCTGCTCCTTTAACTGGGAGGGAGATACAAGCTCCCACTTGCTCTGAACTCCAGTTCTGGGCGAGACTATGGGGGACCCAGGCACACACGGGAAGAAACTGGACTGTCTGGCATCGGGACAGGAACACGAGGGCAGCTTTCTCTGAGAGGGATCACAGAGATCATTGTTCTTGCACGAAGGTGGGGGGGGGGGGGGGGGCGGGCAGGGCCCGCATGCGCATGCAGCACAAGGCAGGGGACATGGAGACATGGGGACCTCTCTTGTGCAGGGCTGACTGGCAGCCAATTAACAACCTCACCCAAGCTGTGCACATCAGCTTTTACATATGAATGGCTTGTCCTTTCGCCTAAAACTTGTCAAACTGCAGCTGGGTCAGAGAGCCCAGAGCTTCCAAAAGAAGGCCCAAGGCCCAGCAGCAGCAGCCTGTCTTGCTTCACACCTGGGCCTCATCTGGGCACTTCCAAACCCCATACAAAGAAGAGGAATCCTAAGATGTCTCTATAGCTCCTGCTTGGGCGACCTCCTTGGAGATCCAAGAGCCAGTGTACCCAGTGGTCAGAATGAGACCATACTGGATTACAACTCTTCAGATCCATAAGTGACACACTCAAGGGAAAGACTCAGTGAGCATCAAAGCCCCACTGAAGCAAGCCCTGCCCCATAAGGTTGTCTCCTACACAACAGATCTTCCCATGTGGACACAGCTGGTCATCACAGCCAATTGGCCTGGAGGTCAATTCCTCCCAGTGATACCAACAGCAATCAAGACTTAACTACAACAAGACTGTGCAAACAGCCCACAAAGGGGTGCACCAAGAGTGTTGACCTCAGGTAACTGGGGAGGCTGAGCCACTTGGCCCTATAGGACACTTACCACAAAAGGCCACTCTATTAACTCAAGGAGACTTAGCAGCTACCCAGTACATAGAAACAAACACAGGGAAGCAGCCAAAATGCAGAGACAATGAAACAAGTCACAAATGAATGAAATGGATGAAAGCAAACTACTGGATATAGAGTTCAAAACCACAGTTATAAGGTTATTCCAGAATCTTCTAGAAACCTCTGAGAAATTTAGCGAGACTCTTAAGGATATGAAAATGGACCAATCAGAAATTAAGCATACACTGACTGAAATAAAGAATAATATACAGAGATTCAACAACAGACTAGAGAATCCCAATAATCAAGTCAAAGATTTGAAATACTAAGAAGTACAAAACACCCAACCAGAAAAGCAAAAAGAATCCAAAAATATGAAGATAGTGCAAGGAGTCTCTGGGACAACTTCAAGCATACCAACATCCGAATTATGGGGGTGCCAGAAAAAGAGAGAGAGAGCAAGATATTGAAAACCTATTTGAAGAAATAATGACAGAAAACTTCCCCACCTGGTGCAAGAAATAGATTTACAAGTCCAGGAAGCACAAAGAATTCCAAAACAAGAGGAATCCAAAGAGGACCACACCAAAAACACTTCATAATTAAAATGCCAAGGGCAGCCGAAACCAGTTTGGCTCAGTGGTAGAGCGTCGGTCTGCGGACTGAAAGGTCCCGGGTTCGATTCCGGCCAAGGGCATGTACATTGGTTGCGGGCACATCCCCGGTGGGGGGGGGGGGGGGGGGTGCAAGAGGCAGCTGGTCGATGTTTCTCTCTCATCGACGTTTCTGGCTCTCTATCTCTCTCCCTTCCTCTCTGTAAGAAAATCAATAAAATATATTTTTAAAAAATAAAATAAAATGCCAAGGGCAAAAGACAAAGAGAGAATCTTAAAAGCAGCAAGAGAAAAACAGTTACCTACAAGGGAGTGCCCATATGACTGTTAGTTGATTTCTCAACAGAAACTATGAAGGACAGAGGGAGTGGCAAGAAATATATAAAGTGATGAATAGCAAGAACCTACAACCAAGATTTCTCTACCCAGCAAAGCAATCATTGAGAATTGAAGGTCAGATAAAGAGCTTCACACACATGAAAATGCTAAAGGAGTTATGAATACCAAAATAATATTATATGAAATGCTGAAGGGTATTCTTTAAGAAGAGAAGGGTATTCTTTAAGGTAAAGATAAAAAAAAATACGAACAACAAAGTGAAAATAAATACATATCTATCAACAAGTGAACCTAAAAATCAAATGAATAAAAAGCCTGATGAACAGAACAGACTGGTGAATGTAACAGAATCAGGGGCATGGAAAGGGACCAGACTGACAATTCTCGGGGGGGTGGGGAGGGGAGGAATTGTGAGGGGTGAGAGAAGAAATTTGACAAAGAGTTTACACCTATGGACGAGGTCAGTGATGGGGGAGAGGCCTGGAGTGTGGTGGGAACCAGGTGGAGGGGAGCTGGGGGGAGGGGGGGGAGAAACATCTGTAAAAATCTGAACAATAAATATTTTTTTAAAAATTAAGATGGCAAATAGTGTTCTACTCTCCACCTGAATGTTTTTATTTTTATAGATTATTTTATTTTTCTCGTGTTCAGGAATTTTCTAAAATGATATTCTGGTGCTTCCTTGTCGTTCTGCTCTTTCTTGGTGAATATGGTAAGCCCTGAGTAGAAATGGCTTATGTTTCATCTAGCTTGCCATCCATATAGATTTCATGAAGAGTTTTACCTGGAGGTAGCAAGCTAGAGGACACACCTTGTGTGCCAGTTGCTAGAAATGTTTATATCATAGAGAAGAATGTTATGTTCAGATCTACGAAACAAGTTGAAGCAGGCTTCCAGCCAGGGGCAGCGGGCAACACCAATAGGTGCATTTGAGGATGCTCCATATTCAAATACAGAACCAATCCCTACCTTTGGTGCCAAAGGGAGAGCCCCACGAACTTGGGGATGAGGAGATATCCAGCCTCTAACATGTGGGAAACCAGAACATAAATCCTGGGGTTGCAGGAACAGGGAAAGGAATACAGGTAGGTAGGGCCAGCCCACAGGGCCGCTGGAGTCAATAGCCAGAGCGAGGAGCATGGAAAGACTCAGAGCACACCTTCCTAAGGTTGGGTGAAGGCCTAGTTCCAGAGACAAAATGGGAGATTGGCAGCAGAGAGTGGACAGAACTGAGTGAGCCAGGTGTGCCTGAAAGATGGCCAGAGGAGGCATGATGCACAGAGCAGGACGGGCCTTTTACAGCAAGCCCTCCAAGCCCGGGGATGAGGCCCCGCTTGCAGGGGAGGAGTCAGTGAGGGATGCCACCTAGTTCAGTCACACTCAAATGTGTTTTCAAAGCAGGCCCCTGGCACTCCCAGCAGGGCTCAGCATCTCCAAACGTAGGATGATGATCTCTTTTATTAGATTCCTAAGACTCCCATAAAGAAGTACCGCAAACTGTGTGGCTGAGAACCACGGAAATGTATTGTCTCCGTTTCTGAGACCAGAGTCGAAGATCAAGGTGTCAGCAGGCTAGGTTTTTCTGAGGGCTGTTACACAGAATCTGTTCCGTGACCCCCTCCCTGCTTCCGTGGTTTGCCTGCAATCCTTGGCCTTCCTGGTCTTGTAGAAGCATCACCTCAACCTCTGCCTTCATCTCCACATAGCCTCCCTGTGTGCTGTCCCTAAGTTCCACACCAGTCTTATTTGATTAGGGCTCATGCTAATGACCTTACCTGTATTTCACTACATTTGCAAAGGTCTTATCTCCAAATAAGGAGGTGCTGAGAGTTCAGACTTCAACATATCCTCTTGGGGGGGGCAGGAGTGGGGGGACTCAATTCAACCCACAACACCCCTTTTACCAGGTCTTCAAGCAGTCAGTGCTCCTCGAACCCATTGCCCATTAGCAAACACCACCGATATCTAGACCCCATTCCCAGAGATTCTATTTGATCAGACTGGGATGGAGCCTGGGCATCTGTACCTTTAAAAGTTCATCCAGGTGTTCCCAAAGTATGGTCGGGTTTGAGCGCTTGCATCCTGGGAGTAACATAAGGTAAGGAACCCGAGACACTTGGCCCTCCTCTGCTGGGTGGGCCCCTGGCAGTCTCACCCTTGGGCACAGTGCTCAGCACTGTCATGCTGGGGAGCACTTGAATTGAAAACTCAGCTCTTTGGGGCAATGTGAAATGATGGTTCCAGGTGTCTTGGAATGAGAGAGTCCAGAGTTTTCATGTTTTTCAACAACTAAATAAAAAAGGCATAACTAATCTTTCTCTTCATGAAGATACATTTTCTAGGCCTCCACTAAGGAGAGTCCTGATTATTTTAGAGCATGTGATTGCTTGGCAGGCAAAAGAGCCCAGTATTTTAAGTGAAACTAAATATTACAGAGAAAATTGAGGCTGCTTCACCTTGTTGCAAGGTAAAACAGGCCTCGCAGCCACATTTTCCTCCCAGAGAAGAAAAAAGCAATGAAAATTTAGACTACTCTGACAAACTCCTTAAATATCCACAAGCCTGATTCTATGCTAGTCAAAATGATTTTGTTCTATTTTTAGATACTGTTGAATGAAAAGTAAATTAATGTGGACTCGAATTTAAAAGGAAGAAAAAAGGCACCAACATTAATAACAAACTGATGTAAGCATCTGAACAGAGGAATGAAACCATAGAAAAAAAATTGGAAATCATGTGGGTTTCATTCATATGACCGAGAAGTACCTGAAATATTCTCGGACAAATTAATTAAATTTACAATGCACCCAGAATGCATGTTTTTCTAGCTTTCTCCTTAGTTCTGTGGTAGAGCTGTACATTACCTTCTGGCCGGTAAGTATTTCTAAAATGCATTCTGAAAATGTATTTTAGAAGCAGGTCAGGAAAAACAAGCATGCAGTGGATCTTTGCTATGAGGCCTGCTCTTATAGGACAGTTGATTCAGGTCCAGGCAGAGTTTGGGTCACACTTGCAGAGGGATGCCCTCCCTGTTGAGGATCAGGCCCACCTGGCTCTTCTTCCTCCCTCACCTCCTATGCCCATCCCCCACTAGCCTGGCAGGCTCATATATCACTCTGAGAACAGCCACCTCCACCAGTGCCTATGAGTGATATCATGTGATACTTGTCATTCTTTGCATCACTGTAAGCAAGGTATAAAGAACCATAACAGCCAAATGCAATTTGATGCCTCTTTTTTATTTACAATCTTAAATTGCTTAATTTGCTGTTTTTAGGACTATTCTCCATGCTGAGTAATAATTGACTTTAGTTTATCCCAAAGTCTTTTTTTTTAATTTTTTTATTAAGGTATTATATGTGTACATATCTTTCCATTGCCCCCCCTCCACGCCCATACATGCCCCCCCCCCGCAAGTTTCTCGTCCATTGGTTTTGTTTATATGCATGCATACAAGTCCTTCAGTTGATCTCTTATCTCCCCCATATCTCCCTATCCTCCCTGCTGTAATTTGAATCCTAAAGTCTTATTTGGAGCCGGCTTTGAGGCAGAATTGCTGTGCACATAGGTTCTGGTACCAAATTAGACTGCAGAGCAGCTGAGGTGAGCTTTAGAGCTTGTCACAAACCTACGGCAGGCTCCAAGCAGATGGCACCAGCATTGGAATTGTCTCCAAACCTCTCCACTCTTCGATTTATCACTTAGTCTCTTCCTTCTAGTTCACAGCATATAGCTTCTGTCTCCATATCTTCATGTTCAACTTGTCTTAACCACAAATATAATTCTTCCCAATCAGAATAAAAACGATGAGGTGTGTGGGGAGAATCACTATGAGTCTCTCTAACTAACTCGGCCTTTAATTCAGTGATACTACCCTCTCTTAGAACCTTCAAGACTATGTAACATATGTGCTGATCACTTCACCTTCTTCCTTTTGACACTTGCAAACATTTACCATTTTACATTCTAGAAAATTTTATATGGGAAAAATTGATTAAAAGTTGATAAGCCACAAACTGGGAAGAAAATATTTAAAAAACACATATTTGACCAAATAGTTGTAGCCCTCAAAAAAAACAAAAAACAAACAAACAAACAAAAAAAAAAAACCTCTTAAAATTCAAGTAAAAGCAAATACACAGACACACAGGTAATGCCAAATTCTGGCCAGGATATGGAGCACAGAAACTCTCATTCATTACTGGTGGGAACCCAAAATGGTACAGCCACTTTGGAAGAGAGTTTGGCATTTTCTTACAGAATTCAACATACTCTTACTCTATGATTTAGCAATCACATTCCTAAGTATTTACTCAGTTGAGCTGAAAACTTATGTCTACATAAAAACCTGACAGCACTGTTTGTGGCAACTTTATTCACAATTGCTAAAACTTGGAAGCCCATCAATAGGTGAATGAATAAATAAATTGTGGTATATCCATACAATTAAATATTCAGCAATAAAAAGAAATTATCTATCAAGCTACAAAAATACATGGAAGAATCTTAAGTGTATATTACTAAGTGAAAGAAGTCGGTCTGAAAAGACTACTTTATGATTCTTATTTTATGCTACTCTGGAAAAGGCAAATGGGTAAAAGTTATGAATAGATTCTTTCAGAAGAGAAAACATAGAAAAATGACTAGCCTAAATAAGATACTCAAAGTCATTGGTGATCACCCAAATGCAAATTAACACAAAGCAATACAATTTTGCACCCATTACACTGGAAAAGTAAGAGAGCTGGGAAGTACCAAGTATTGGCAGGAAAGTGGGGTGTTAGTAGGTATAGATGGGTGCTGCTCTTCCAGAGCTTTGTCTGGAGCAATGTAGCCAAACGTATGCATATCCTGTGACCCTGAAATTCTCTTTCTCAAAGGGATGTTTACCCAGAAAATTTTTACACAGTCCACAAGGTTGTCCAAGGGCTGTTTACGCTGGAGAAGAGTTGAAGACAACCTGGATGTTCATCCCTGGGAAATGGATTTAGAAATAGTGTGGTGGTTGCACCCATGGAGCAGTACGCTCCCATTACCCAGCTATTGCAAGCAAGGGTCAGATGTATCCATAGCACATGGATGGGTCTTAAAAACACAGTACTTATTGAAAAAACATTAGGGAACATGAAATATATAACATAGAACCATGTGTGTAAATATAAAATTCATGTACAGAAAATAATACATTTTCAAGAGCATTTCTTAAAAGGAAAGAGAAGAAATAAAAGGGCTATTCCATGGACCAGTGTGATGACTGAGAAGGATTAGCTCAATCCTCTGCACCTGAGCTCACAACAGTTTAACATTGAATGACTGGCTTTTTACAAGTTAGATTTTTTAAAAACCTCTGAATTCAAGACCTTTGTTCCTTGTTAGTTTCCAATCTTTTTCTTGCAAGACAATGAAAAAGATACTTGGGATAAAAGAGCACAGATCCACTTCCTGGCCAATTACATGGTGATTCTCAAAGCCCGCTCCCATGTGACATGGCAGTAACTCAGTGGTCCCTTCAAAGATGAGATGAGGGTGGGGGCATAACCCAAAGAACCTGATGTTCTTAGCATTTCCTACTTATCAGGTATCATGCAAGATGCTTTAGGATGCTATATCATGTAATCTTCATGGCAGGAGGTACGTAGTATAATGCCCATTTTGCAGAGGAGGTAATTAAAGCTCTGGGCAGTTCAGTGACCTGCCCAAGATCTACAGTAAGAAGCAGTAAGCTGTCTCCACTACACCATACTGAAAGCTGTTGGGAGGCAGAAAGGCGTAGCTGTTTACTATGAGTCTAGGCACTGGGTACCTGTGAAGAACTTGAGGGCCAAGTTGCAACTGCCATGACAGCAGGAAGCCCAGAGGTGGCCTCTCCATCTTCTCCTTCCTGGGCAATGCAGGGTAGAAGCGTGTGTGGAGGTGTGGAGTGGGGGTAGGGGGATTTACCACCTACATGGTTTTCCCTGAAGGACTTGGCAGTTTTGTCCAATTCTGAGACACTGTGTGCTGGGTTCCTTGTGTTGAGCTCTGGCTGACTCTACCAATGCCTTGGACTTTTCCCTGTCTTCTGTGTGCTCTCTTCCCATCTTCCCATGCTCACTCCTCAAGGGCAGAGACAATGGGCACTCTTACCATACAACCCAAGCAGCCCACACAACAAAGAGGAGATGTCTGTGTATTAATTATGTCCCAACTGAACTTAATGCAATGTTATGTCCATTAGATTATTTGGTGGACCTCTTGGTTTGAAAGTGATTTGTGTCTGCCTGAAAATGAGGTTGTGAAAAATTAAAAATCATAATTAAAAAGGCAGTGTGTCTCATAGCAGTCTATCTACAGGTGATTCACCATAGCATCCCTGGTGAATGTGGGCAGAGTGGACACACAATATGAGCCAATAGAGTTGGGGCTGGCCTCCAAATGCATTAGAATCCCACAGCCACGAAGGATTTTAGGAGCCCCTTGGCTGCTGAGAGATATCAACAAGACAATGGTGAACAGTATGATCCTTGGAGTTAAGATGGTCCTAGGTTCAAATCCCAGTTGGACCTCTAGTGTGGGACCTTGAGCAAGTATCTTGAGCTCTTAAAGCCTTAGTTTCATAATCTGAAAAATGGGGATAATAACACATTTGTCATAGGATTGTTGTGAGGATGCACTGCAATTGTGAATGGAAAGTATATAACAGAGTAACTGGAACACAGTAAGCACATGATAATGTTCACTATTTTTGTGATTAGAATTATGGATAAATATCTCCAAGAATGGAGTCTCCCATGGGAATGTAACCAAAATCCCAGCAAAGTAGAACAAGCTTGCTAACCTCTGTTTAAGTAAGCAGAAAGCACAGTGACTTACATAGGGTCTCAGCTGAACACAGAAGCATCAGTTGCAGTTCATCTCTAACTCATTCACATGCTGAAGTGTTTAAGCTAAGTAGGAAATATTTATAATTATATTTCCTACTTAGGTTATAAAAATGTTGTTTTCTTAGTATTTTTTTCCTTGAGAATGTTTTTTAAAAGCAGTTTAGAATAGTATGTTCTTAGAGTTAGAAAGGAATGTTCACAGAAGTCACACAGCCGGACCTTTTCCAATTTGGGAAATCCTTTTTACAAGCATCTCTCGGCCCCGCCCTTGGTAAACAGTGAATCAACTTCTGCTCTAGTAATTGCAGCTGCAGGGAATTTGTGGCTATGGAAGATGGTTCTTGAAAGTTACTGCAGCCCTCCTCATAGCTCTTTCTCCTTAAAACCATCAGCATCAACATCACAAGTCTGTACTTTGTGGACAAGACTCTGGGTCCCATGAGAACTAAGCCCACACTTCTGATTCATCGCCACATCTACAGTGTCTTGGAACCCAAGAGACAGCAAGAGATATTTGTGAGAGGATGGATGGGTGAATGAATGGATGGATAATGGATGGATGGATGGATGGATGGATGGACGGATGGATGAGTGGATAGGTGGATGAGGTGTCTTCTTTGGGTGCTATAGAATAAGTTATACATATATTCCCCCATCATCCTAAATTGAAGGCATGCAATAAAGCACTTCATATCTAAATTGAAGATTTTGGGAGATTTTATGTGAGAATTATAGAACTATAACTGACCTAAGACCTATAAACTATCCTAGGCTTGAATGTCAGCAGTGAAACTCTGCTTTAAAGTGAATTACCCACTGATTACAGGAGTATGAGTAGCAGTCAGATGAAAAACAGTCTCATTCATTCTCAAATATTAACACTAACAAGTATATGAGAGATAATTTCTAAGAATTGCATTCATTTCCAATGCTGTCTTCTTTTCTTTAATCTTTAACAATATATAGCCTATCATATATTTTGAACTTAATATAATGTCTAAGACCTTAATAGAAATTCTGAATTGATCACAAGGACAAACTTTGAACAGAATCTCTTTATAGTTTCCCAAAATATACATTTACTCATTGATAGCATCTGGTCTCTTTCTCAAAAATTAAATCATTAAACTTATTAACTATTATATTTGAGAAGAACCAGATTGTTAATAGTACTCATATAAAAAAGCACATTCACTTTATTAATAACTAGAGGACTGATGCATGGATTTGTGCACTGATGGGGTCCCTCGGCCGGGCCTGCAGACATCCCCAGAGGGGTCCCTGATTGCGAGAGAGCACAGGCCAAGCAGAAGGACCCCACCAGTGCACTTTTGGGGCCAGGGAGGGACCACAGGAGGGCTTCAGATTGTGTCCAGGCTGTCTCACCCAGTTCTGATAGGCCAGACCCCAGCAGCAACCTAACCTGCCAGTTGGAGTATCTGCTCCCCTGGTGGTCAGTGTGTGTCATAGCAGCTGGTCCAACAGTCAAATGGTGGAACAGTCACTTAGAGGTCTGAGAGATCAGGATTCAGAGAAAAGTGAGAAATGCAAGGGTTACTATCCTGCAGAGCAAGGGGACTGACTGTAGTCCATTCTCTGTTCCAAGGATAATCATGATTCCTGGTTTACCAAATATGATAATTAGCAGGGTTTCCATAGAGTTCATTCAAGAATCACCAATGTCCAGAATGCTTAATAATCAAACGCTGTGAAACATAATCCCACATTTTTTTCTCTTGCTCACAAATTGCTTTATTACCTTTTGGAGTCATGGTTATTATGAACGGGAATGTGCTGCTTATAGAGTTCTAGTTAATAGAATACCCCTGCAGTTTGGTTTGCCCCAAGATAGCTCAGGGAATCATGTGGGTGCTACTTACAACAACCCACCTGCCCTAGCCCAGTCTTCCTTTTCAAAGTCAATAGAGATCAATAGAACATGACAAAACAGCAGCACTGAAGCATGTGTCAGGGTGCTGGGTCATTGTTCCTGTTTAGTCAGGGAAAGACCTGTCCAAGTTTGCAGCAGGACACCTGAGCACTGTCTTCTCTGTGTGCCCAGCCAATGAGGGGCAGCCAGGATTCCCACCTGCAGGCCAGACAGGCACAGCCTGAGGCTCAGAACAGATGCCAGTGATGTCGCCAAAGAGTATCTTTGTTTTCACCACATGAAATGCACGATTTCCAATGCTCTGATTTCTGGGGGTTTCCATTGCTTTTCCAGGCAAATTAATAAGGAGCACAAGAACGCTGCTAGAAACAGAGGCCTCAGAGCTGAAGTGGCCTGAGCCCTGGGAGAGAATTCTGTCTGATGGTGTGTGTGGATTCTCTTTTACAGTTATTCTGCCACTTGATTCTTGTAGAAAACACATACAATCACTAGACCTCCATTTATAATCCCCACTGACAAATGAGACAAGCGGTTACTGATTTGGCAAGACTCAGCACCCCTAATGGGCATGTGGAGGACCCAGCATTCACATTTCAGATTCTCTGACCCCAAATCCTATGTTCTTCCCACAATTCCTCCACCCCACTCTAAGCCACTGAGCAGTTCCATACATATATATACACCTTGCCTTCTCAGAGATACTAGTAACCTATTACTCTGTCAGACCCACCAAACCCTCTGGATGTCATCCTAAACGTAACCCTCGTTTAATATGCAGGCAATTAAACCATCAGTATCACAAAGATGGTTTTGTAGTTGGAGAATTTTATGTATATTAACTTTACAAAGTCAGGACCTATCAGATGCAGTGTTACATTTAAAAAGTTCGCGTCAGCAAATGTGCTAAAAAGGAAGGCCCTCTCCACGCTGGCCTGAAATGAGTTAGAAGGCTGGTCTGCAGCAAGACCCAGGAAAATACCATTGCTTCTATCACTTTCTTCTCACCCTGCGCCCAATGCAGGGACCCTGACCTCCAGCAGCCCCCACGGCTCCCCTCTGCCTCCCTCCCCGTCAGCATTCCGACAGAACCACCTCACCCCTGTCCAGCATGAGAGACCGCTTTCTGGGGGCAAAGCCAGCAGTGACAGGGTTTTCTTCAAGAGTGGTGGGAGAGGAGCACTCACATCAGTCCCTGTGGCCCCGTCACCAACAAGGGCCGGAATGCCAGGCCGTGAGGCACAATTGAGGCTGTGTGGCCTGTGGCGCTTTGTGCCCAGGTTCATTTTGAGAGGAAACGGCTCCCTGGGGCGGGGAGCGCGGGCTCCCACCCCATCTGTCCTCACCTGGGCCCGGAGGGCTCCCAGCGCCACCTCTTACGTCCCAGTGACACTGAGCACGTTCACTCATTTGTCTGAGACCGGCTCCCTCAGCTGTAAGTGGGAGTGATAACAGCACTTACTTCCCAGGGTCGTTGAAAGGACTAAATGTGATCATGAACGTATAGCGTTTGGGAGTTCGGGAACACCATCAGCCTCCACTCTTTTTATTCTGGAGGTACATTTCCGCATCTAGGAAAGCTCTTCCTGCGTGTGGGTGGGCAGGAATAGACTAGGCCAGTGATCGGCAAACCACAGCTTGCGAGCCACATGCATGAATTTGTGCATGGGTAGAGTCCAGCCAGCCTGGTTAGGGGGAGGGAACATGGGCAGTTGGCCAGCCTACCTGCTGGTCGAACTCCTGGTCAAGGGGACAATTTGCATATTAGCCTTTTATTACCTGTATTTTCCGGTGTATAAGACGAACCCATAATTTTACAGTTAAAACATGGGTTTAGGCCTATATTCGCTGTATAAGACTACCCCCAACTTCAAAGAAAAGACTTACTTTGCTGTCAAAATCTGCAGGTAATTTTTGTGCAATTTTGGTCTTTTGCCCCCGATTTTCGGTTGACTTTTTTTCATTTCAAAATTCGTCTTATACGCCGGAAAATACAGTATATAGGATAGACTGAGTGGCCAGATTATTATGCGTTCAGAGATCAAAATAATCTGGCCACTCAGTGCATATTTTCAATTTTCTTGGGTATATACCTACGAATGGAATTACAGGATGAAGGGTTAACTCTACATTTTCCATTTTGAAGAACTACCAGACAATTCACTAAGGAGCTGCACTATTTTACAGTCAACCAGCAAATAGGAGGTCCCAGTTTTTCCATACCAATGTCATTATCCATCTTTTTTTTTAAGTCCCTCTTCATGTTAAATGGTAGAGTTTGAGTTTGGCATGATGAAAAGTTCTCAAGTGACTAGTGGTGATGGTTGGACAACAAATGTGAATGCACTTAATGCCACTGAATTATACACTTACAATGGTAAATTTTATGTTGTATATATTATACTACATTTTTAAAAAGTTCTTTGTGGAGGGAGTTCAGGGGTTATCAGGCGCCGCCTTGCGTTTGATCATTTGCAATGTCAGGCTTTGGTAGCTTAAACACGGATTTCTACCAGACAAGTTACAGCAGGAATGGCCAGTCACCGCCGTCCTGTGATTCTGGAGGAGGGGGAGGGCCCTGTAGCAAACAGTGTGCTGGCTATCACTTCTCCCAGCAAGGGATGACAGAGGCAGCAGCGGCCTGATCCCCGAGGCAGGGGTGCCTGGCGGAGGCGCGGGGGGAGCCGGAGCCGCCTGGGATGCTTAAAGAATAATCTAAGTTGTTAATGCAGTGGAAATTTCTAATGACAAAGTGGGGCAAATGCATCGTGAAAAGATGGGTCACAATTGGAAAGCTGATGAATATATTTTATTGCACCATTGAGACGCAGCCAGATCAGACTCAGTGCCCCCATTTTTAAACAAACTTTTAGACTCTCTTTGGTAATCCAGAAATGAAACGCATAGGTCATGAAACGGGTTTTCATGGAGCAGATTCAGATGACAGTGTCTACTACCTCAAACGCCGGCAGTAGGAGAACACCGACGGTCCCCTGAAGCCAGGCCTGCGCCTGTCCCAGACCCCAAAGAGATGGCAGCCAACCTCACCGTCCAATCGGAGCCTGGCTGTGCCAACACCGTGTCCGCAGCCCGTGCCAGGCAGAGCCTGAGCAGCATGGAGTGAGTTTAGGCGGCTGCGGAATTTCCTCACCGATTCGGATTCCCAGCATAGCCACAAAGTGATGCCTCTCCTGTACCCTCTCTTCGTCTACCTCCACCTCCACCGGGTCCAGAACAGCCCCCCGCGCACAGCGGAGAGCTTCCACGGCCGCTTCCCGCAGACCGCCAGCCAGAGGACAGCGTGGAGCAGCTGCAGGCCACGCAGACCGTCCAGGACATCCTGTCCAACCTCAAGCTCCGCGCCTTCCTGTCAGCAAGTACGTGGTCCACCTCCAAGAAGACAGCTCCCACTACCTGATCCGCTACCTCCAGAGCGACAACACCGCCCTGTGCAGGGGCCTCCCCCTGCACCCACCGGGACGCAGCACGCCAAGAGGACAGGCCATCAGCTCTGGCCAGCGCAGCTCCTCCAGAGCCAGGGCAGCGGCCGAGAGCCCAGCGACGTGCCAGGCCGATCCCGCAGAACGAGGCCGCCCTGGAGGTCCTGCAGGAGAGCATTGGGCGTGTCAAAGAGGGCCGCGTCCCTCACCGCCATCTGCTTCTACAGCGCGGAGCAGCTGCTGAGCAGCACCGAGATCTCCCGGACAGCTCCTGTATCAAACTCCCGAGTCTGTGATCCAAGAATTGAAATTCAAGCCCCATCAGGTGGACGTGCCCCGCATCCGCCTGGCTTGCAACATTGTAGAAGAGAAACAGGAGAAGGAGGAGGAGGAGGAGGAAGAGGAGGAGGAGGAGGAGGAGGAGGAAGAGGAAAAGGAGAAAGAGGAAGAGGAGGAGGAGGGGGAGGAGGGGGGAGGAGGAGTAGGGAGAGGAGGAGGGAGAGAAGGAGGAGGAGGAGGGGGAGGAGGAGGAGGAAGGGGAGGAGGAGTAGGGAGAGGAGGAGGGAGAGAAGGAGGAGGAGGAGGGGGAGGAGGAGGAGGAAGGGGAGGAGGAGGAAGACGAAGAGAAGGAGGGGGAGGGGGAGGAGGGGGGAGGAGGAGGGAGAGGAGGAGGAGGAGGAGGGGGAGGAGGAGGAGGAAGAGGAAGAGGAAGAGGAGGAGGAGGGGGAGGGGGAAGAGGGGGAAGGAGGAGGAGGAGGAAGAGGAAAAGGAGGGGGAGGGGGAGGGGGAGGGGGAAGAGGGGGAAGGAGGAGGAGGAGGAGAAGGAGGAGGAGCTCCTCTAACACATGTAAAAGGAATGGTGAAGGTACTGCCCCTGTTAAAAAGATTATGGTTACGTTTGCCAATGAGAATCCATTGCTTTGGAGCAATAAAAATAAAAAGAGTTCTCCGTGAAGAGAAGGGGGATGGAAGAGGACAAAGACTACCTTCCCAAATTATGAATTAAAAGTAGGGATATTATAAAGCTTACCGTCAGGAACTGTGCAGTTCTTTTTAATTACTTAGTTAGGATGTATTCACCTGTTCTGCCCTGCAGCAATGCTCTCCGCTGTGTTTTGGCTTCCTCCTCAGGCTGCAGGCAAGACAACAGCTGCCCATCTGATCTCATAACTGTATGTAACAACAGCTGAAGGAAGAGAAAGTTTCCAGCTTTTTTTATTGTAGCCATCCTAGTTGATGTGAAATTCTATCTCATTGTGACTTTCATGATGTCACGCATCCTTTCATGTACTTGGTGGCCATTTACATACCTAATAGTGGCCCGGTGCATAAAATTCATGCACATTAAGAGGTAATTAATTAGAGAAAATATTTTAATATTGATATTTGCCCTTTCTCTATAATAGAAGTGTCAGAGATGAAAGAAAATTAGTAAATGCATATGAAAATCTCCCTCCTGTCAGAGTCTGGGGCACATCGTGGGAACCAGAGTCAAGTCCCCACCACCACCTGCACGTACTTCAAAAACTCAGGACACCCAGCCCCAGCCAGCTCCATCCCTGTCAAGCCCCTCTAGGCGGAGGGCACAGCCTCAGGTCCCCCAGCCCAGCGCTGGGGCAGGGAATGTGGCCTGAGGTCCCTTGTCAAGCCTCACTGGGCAGGGGACACAACCTGAGGTCCCCCAGCCCGGTGCTGGGGTGAGCAGCCTGAGGTCTCCCAGCCCAGCGCCAAGGCAGGGGAAGCAGCTTGAGGTCTCCCAGCCCAGTGTAGGGTGGCGGACATGGCCTGAGGTCTCCCATCAAGACCCACAAGGCAGGAGGTGCAGCCTGAGGTCCCCCAGCCCAGAACTGGGGCGGGGGGGGGGGGGGGGTAATACGGCCCGAGGTCTCTTGGCCTGATGTCAGGGCAAGGTGTCAGGGCAAGGGTGCAATGTGAGGTCTCCCAGCCCAACGCCAGTGTGGGGGATGAGGCCTGAGGTCTCCCGTTAAGCCCATTGGGCAAGGGGTGCAACCTGAGCTCCCCCGGCCTGGCACTGGGGTGGTGGGAGGGCACGGCCTGAGGTCCCCTGGCCTGACCCCGGGGAAGAAAGTGCGGCCTGAGGCTCCTTGCCCCAGCCAAGCACCATGCAGCCTCAGGTCCCTGCTGTTTGGTCATGATGTTATGGCATCCCAGCTAATTTGCATATCCCTCTAATATATAGATACATTTTAAAAAATACTATTTTAATCCATTGTCCATTTTTAAATTGGTTATTTGTCTTTTTATTGTTGAGTTGTAATAGTTCTTTATATATTCTGGATACTAGTTCCCTATCAGAAACGTAATCCTATATAATAAAGAAGTAATATGCAAATTGACCATCACTCCAACACACAATGTGGCTGCCTCATGTGGTCAAAGATGGCTGCCCTATGTGGACACAAGATGGCCACCGCATGATTACCAGCAGGGAAGGGCAGTTAGGGGTGACTGGGCCTGCAAGGGAGGGGCGTTGGAGAAACCCAGGTTGGCAGTGGAGGGCAGTTAGGGGCAATTAGGCTGGCAGTGGAGCAGTTAGTCGTTGATCAGGCTGGCAGGGAAGTGGTTAGAGGGTGATCAGGCTGGCAGGCAGAAGCAGTTAGAGGCAATCAGGCAAGAAGTTGGAAGCCAGCAGTCCTGGATTATGAGAGGAATGTCCAACTGCCCATTTAGGCCCAATCCCACCAGGTCTAAACAGGCAGTCAGACATCCTTCAAGGGGTCCCAGATTGGAGAGGGTGCAGGCTGGGCTCAGGGACACACACATCTGTGCACAAATTTCATGCACCGGGCCTCTAGTTTGTAAATATTTTCTCCCATTTTGTAGGCTGTCTTTTCACTTCCTTGTTGGTTTCTTCTTTAATTTTTTAAAATATATATTTTTATTGATTTAATAGAGGAAGGGAGAGGGAGAGATAGAAACATCAATGATGAGACAAATTATTGATTGGCTGCCTCATGCATACTGGGGATTGAGCCTGCAATCCAGGCATGTGCCTTTGACCAGAATCAAACCTGGGACCTTTCACTCTGCTGGCTAATGCTCTATCCACTGAGCCAAACCAGTTAGGGCTCTTGTCGGTTTCTTTTAAAAAAAAAAAGCACAAAAGTTTTTTATTTTGATGAAGTTCAATTAATCTACTTTTTCTTAGGCTTTTTAAATGTAATACATAAGAAACCATTACTTAACCAAGGTCTCAAAGATCTAATTTGTGTTTTCTAAGCATTTTAGCTCTTCTTTTAGGTCGTCAATCCATTTTGTATTAATTTTTGTATATGGTATGAAGTAAAGGTTCAACTTCATTCTTTGCATGTGGCTATCCAATTGTCTCAGTGCCATCTACATTAATAATAAAAGAGAAATATGCAAATTGACTGTACCTCCTTGATGCCCATTAGTCAATCAAGAGTGAGTATGCAAATTAACCCAACAAATATGGCAGGTTAATTTGCATATTCAGGCACAGAGCGAGAGGGCGGGGCAGGACACCTGCTATGAGGGGGGAGCAGGAGAGAGCAGGAGCTACAGGAGCTGCGCTCTGGCCAGGAGAGAAGACTTGGAGGCTCCTGGGCAGCCGGGAACAAAGCCAGTGGAAGGAAGGCCTATTCTTGCACGAATCTTCATGCAATAGGCCTTTAGTTTATTGATAAATCCCACTGAATTTTCTTGGCACACTTGTCATAATCAATCAACGATAAATATATAGTTTTATATCTGGACTTTAAGTTCTATTCTATGGACATAAATGTTTATACTTTTGCCAGTACCACACAATCTTGATTACTACTTTTTTAGAAATCAAAAAGTGTGAGTTCTTCAACTTTGTTCTTTTTCAAGATTGTTTTGGCTATTCTGGGTCCCCTACATTTTTATATGAATTTTAGAATTAACTTAGTTTCTTCCAAAAAGAAAAGCAGCTGGAATTTTGTTAAGCACTGTGTAAAATCTGTAGGTCAATTTGGGGAATGTTTCTTTCTAACACAATTAAGTGCCACAGTCTATGAACCCCGGATCTTTCATTTACCAGTACTTTAGTTTTCTTCAATGACTTTTTTTTAGTTTCCAGTGAACAAGTTTTGCATTTATTTTGTTAAATTTATTTCTAAGAATTTTATTCTTTTTAATGTTATTATACATGGGATTTCAGAATGTTATTAGTAGTATAAAGAAACAGTTAATTTTGTATCTTAATCTTATATTCTGTCACCTTGATGAACTAACTCATTTGCTCTAATCATTTTTTCTGTGTGTGGATTCCTTAGGATTTCCTCTGTACAAGACCAAGTCATCTTAAATAGAGATAGATTTAATTCTTTCTTTCTAATCTAGGTGCATTCTATTTCTTTTTCTTTCATAATATCCCCTCATACCCCTTCAGTACAAGGTTAAATAGAAGTGGTAAACATTCTTGTCTTTTCCCTGATCTTTGGGAAAAATCATTCAGTTCGTCACCATTAAGCATGACCTTAGCTGTAGATTTTTTGTAGATGCCTTTTTCCAGGTTGAAAAGGTTGCCTTCTAATCCAAATTTTTTGAATGTGGGTGTTTTTGTGTGTGTCTATGTAAGGGTATTGAATCAAATGCATTTTCTGCATCTATTGAGATGATCATGTGGCCTTGTCTTTTCCTCTGTTAATATGCCATTTTTCACATATTGAACCCACCTTGTATTCCTGGAATAAAATCCCACTTGGTCAGGGTATGATTTATATTATACTGGATTAAATTTGCTAGTATTTGTTGAGGACTTTTGCATCTATTTATAAGGGATAATGGTCTACAGTTTTCTTGTGATATTCTTGTCTGGTTTTTTTTTGGTAAAAGGTGTTTCTGTGTTTTTAAACTCAAGATATTTTGGTAGTATTTCTTCTGGACCAGCCTTCATAGCCATGCAAAAAAAAAAAAAATCACTCATCTTTTATAATTGCATTTCACTTTTACTATTATGTTTAGTCACTAAAAATGATATTACAGTTTTATTATCTACCATAAACACCATACTTGATTTCAAACATTCCTTAGCAATTTCTTGATACCATTAGAAACAATAAAACCACAGTAGTAACAATAAAGTGCATGAGCAATGCTAGGCATTGTTCTAAGCACTTTACAACTATTTCACTTAATCTTCCCAAAGCTAAGAAGAAGAATTACTGTTATGCTCGTTTCACAAGTGAGGAAACTGCGGTCAAAAAAGATAAACTAACATGTCCCGAGTCCCTCAGCTCATCACAGGCTGAGCCAGGACTCAAATCTCAGCACTGGGTTTCTAAGTTCATGCTCTTAATCACATCAAGAGTCTTCAAGTGATGTATTTTAAATATTTAAGAAATTTCAAGAGAGGTGATCAAAGTTATGCTTGGAAATGTCAGGTTGACTTGGAGAAAGCATGATGATCCAAAACATCCATTTATGAGAAAATCAGATACTTTCATTCAAAATATTGATCATATTGTATTATATGGCAATGAACACTTTTGATATTAAATAGTCTTACAAGTCCTGCATGTTTTATAGAAAAAGACCATCTAAATTCCATTTTAAACATTTCTATTTTTAAGGAAAATGTCAGCACTCCTTCTAAAGATACCTCACAACAGTAAGATTTAAAATACCTTGCCTTTTCAGAAATACTGCAAAGTTGGTGTGCTGATTCTCTCTGCTCTCAGGACTTACTAGGAAACCAAAGGTTTAAGTTGCATTCCTTCCCTGCAGTGCACTGAAGGCACACACTGCACACAGCAAACATAAAAAATATGTCCTATAAATTATAAACGTATTAAATGAGACACTATCAGTTCTCAGTCAACAACTTTTCTGCATCTACTGTGTATGAGATGCCACATGGGATAAGAGGTAGCAAAATGTAGATGGAAAACTGCACTCAGACAGCCTCGAATTGAGTTGAGCTCCACCATGTATTCATTGTCATCTTGGGCACGTTTCTTTAACTCTTAAGCCTCAGTCTTCTAATCTGTAAAGTGAGGATAATAATAACATAGTTATGTGAACATGAAATTAAATAATCTACATAAAATACCTTTCTCAGTGCCTAGCACATGGTAAACACTCAGTAATTATTACTAGAAAATAAAAAATTCAGAGGGATAGCCTCACTTCTCAAGTAGCTTATGATGTCATAAATAACAGTAAGAGGAAGCAAAATGTTCTATACATCAAAAGAGTAAATCAAAGTGTAAAAGAGGCTTTAGTAACCAAAGGTCACCAAACAGCTGGAGAGTTGGGGATAACAATTGAATTGGGCTTAGAGGAGAGGGTAGTCATTTCAAAGGCTGTCAAGGAAGATAAAGGACATCTGGAAAGAACAGCAAACGCAAATGCACAGAGATGGGAGAGAGTCCTGTGTGACTGGATTATTCAGTGAGTAGGGTTTATGGGAAGGAGCAATAAAGGATATAGCCAGAAATGAGCCTCGAGAACCCTGACATCCAAGTTGGGGGTTTGGAGGTTATATGGTGCATATAAATGCATATCGAATCAGAGTTTTAAATAAAAGTTGATTTGTTTTTGTTTTTTAGATTTAGGATCTAAAATCCTGTCAACTTAAAAAATATGTTAATTGTTGGGGAAGTCACTGACTTTTTTTTTTTTTTTTTTTTTTCCACTCAAAGCTAACTTGAAAGGACTTTCAGGTAACAACAGTTCTTTCAAGATTTTTGACATTGTGTTTGTAGAAAGTTTATCATATTTTGATTAAGGGATTCTAATTATTAATACAGAGCCTTCAGTGGTAATCAACCAGAGTTAATGTTATTTAAAAGAATAAAGAAAGTGCTTTACATTACATAAGATTGTGTTGCTTCTTCTAACAGTCAAATTTGGGTTAGAATTTATGGAGGGGAAGTGTTTCTTGAACCTTCTAGGTGTTGTCACCTTCTGAGTGAGATCAATAACCACAGGACACAGTACAACTCACCCTTCCTGTCCATCATGACTAGGAGATGCCAGAGACACTGATATAACAACACAGCTCTTCATTCTGACCTCCAGCCTCACAGTCACCTCTTGTTTCTTCCTCCCTTCTTGTACCTATTCTGTCCTCTTTTAATGAACTAACCTGAAACTTTCCTTCATACAACCAACTTCCTTTCTTCAAATTATGCATGCACCTGTAACCTTGCCCTAAAATTATCTCCTTCTCAGAGTTCATATTAAATTTATTTGCCCACAGTAGACATGCTACTACTAACCAAGAGGAGCTGTGTTTGCTTATGATCTGACAGAGGACTTACATAAAATATTAAAGAGAGTGGAATGCCAGAGTCTTATGTCCCAAAATCCTCTTGGGAGACCATTAGCAAGACTATTGGCAACTCCAAAGGCCCATGTTCATTTCTGCTCTAGATAGCAGTAAATTATCTGTACAAAGATGACACTATAGCAGGCATTTTCATTGGCCTTGACATTTTCTTGCCTGATAAGCTTGAGAGTCTCTATTTTGAATGCTAGAACCTTATAGCACATAGAAATTTTCTAATTCTTTGTTCAGAATCTTCCTCTGAAGCAATCACAGAAAATATGGGAGTTTGGTCTACAAGTGAAGTCTTGAGCTGTAGATGTGTCCAGACTGACTAACTGGCAGTTACTTACCAAATATAACACAGGAAGAAGAATTGATTCCAGAGTTTTTAAGATCCACTAAATCTGTATTTGTTACCTAAACATGCAAAAGAGATGAAGCAAAGCAATAGTCCAGTGTACCAGTATGGGTGCAGTGCCACTGACAATGGTTGGCACACAGTGGATGCACAGAAAATATTGATTTAGTTGAATGATCAAACCAGAAATATTCCCTGGTGACACAGGTATAATCTGACACTGTATAGAAAACAAGCAAGGAAAGAGGAAGGGATGAAGAACTTGAGAGCACTCTATCTTTGATGCACACTATGGTGCAAAATCCAGTCAATGTGTCTTCTAACTGTGAAGTTCAGTGTGGCACCCCTGTTGTTGATGGCAATACTATTTTTCTTTAGATTATTGTAGTTCAAATCTTTGGAGCTACTCTTGATCTTTTCTTCCACACCACTACATGCAATTAATCACTATGACTCCTTGATTGTTCCTTAATAGTTCTTTTTTATTAGTGTTTAAAGTATTACATGTCTCTTTTTTCCTGATTAACCCCCCTCCATGGCCACTAAGACCCCCGAGGGCAAGCCCCTACCACCCCAGTGTCTGTGTCCATTGGTCATGCTAATATGCATGCATACAAGTCCTTTGGTTTATCTCTAACCAGCCCCCTTCCCTGCCTTCTCCCCAAGGTTGAACAGTCTGCTCAGTGCCACCTTGTCTCTGGATCCATTTTTGTTCATTAGTATATGTAAATCATTATATCCCACATATGAGTGAGATCATGTGATATTTATCTTTCTCTGATTGGCTTATTTCACTTAGCATAATGCTCTTCCGTTTCATCCATCCTGCTGCAAATGGTACAAGTTCCTTCTTTTTTAACAGCAGCATAGTATTCCATTGGGTAGATGTGCCATAGTTTTTTAATCCACTCATTTGCTGATGGGCACTTAGGTCATTTTGGAATCTTAGCTATTGTCAATTGTGCTGCAATAACAAGGGGTGCATATATCCTTTCTGGTTGGTGTTTCTAGTTTCTTGAAATATTGGGTCGGCAGCTAAGTAATTGCGGATTTTTAAAAGAAAATCAAAGACAATTTTTTCATGGAACTAAATAACTTTATTCTGTAATGTATTGCCCATTTTGATCAATGACCTTTTGCCATCTTTCAGGCAGCATCATAATCCCACGTTCAAAAAACTTCTGGTTTTTATTAGCAAAAAACTGAATCAGGTACGATTTGACATCATCATCATTATTGAAATTTTTACCATTCAAGGAGTTTTGTAAAGATCGAAACAAAAAGTAATCAGATGGTGCAAGGTCAGGACTATATGGTGGATGTGGCAAAACATCCCAACCAAGCTCCATTAATTTTTGCCGAGTGACCAAAGATGTGTGTGGCCTTGCATTGTCATGATGGAATACAACACCTTTTCGATTTGTCAATTAGGGCCACTTTTCTTCAACTGCATTGTTTAATTTCGTTAGTTGTTCAATGTAGACATCAGAATTGATCGTTCGGTTGGGTGGTAAGAGTTCAAAGTAGACAATTCCTTTGTAATCCCACCAAACTGATAACAAAACCTTCTTTTGATGAATATCAGCTTTTGATGTTGTTTGAGTTGGTTCACCTGGCCTGCTCCACGATCTTTTCCACTTGATATTGTTGTAAACAACCCATTTTTCATTGCCAGTTATCAGTCGTTTTAAAAATGGATCATTTTCATTACGTTTCTTTAGCAAATCGCAGCTGCTAATGCGTTGCGTTAACTGTGATTCTTTCAGTTCGTGAGGAACCCATGTATCGAGTTTTTGAACATAGCCAAGTTGTTTTAAGTGATTTTCAATGCATGTATGTGATACATGAAGCTTCTCTGCAATCTCACGTGTTGTACTGTGACAGTCCGAATTGATTATTGCTTTGATTAGGGCGTCATCAACTTCAACTGGACGACCAGAGCGTCTTTCATCTTTGAGTGAAAAATCACCAGAACGAAATTTGGCAAACCAATTTTGACACTGCCGTTCTTTTAAAGCCTCGTCACCATAAACAGCACATAACTTGTTATGAGCTTGCGATGCGTTTTTCCCTTTGCGGAAATAAAAAAGCAAAATATGACGAAAATGTTCCTTTTGATTTCCCATTTTTCAACGAACACCAAACGAAAACTACAAAACAGATCAAAAAACTTTTTTTACTGATTAACAGCTGAATAGCCAACTATCAAATAACAAAATGTGTTTTACATTTGTACTACGTCTGCAAACCTAAAAATTCAACTGAAGCCATATGTGTGAAACCCGCAATTACTTAGTTGCCGACCCAATATATTCCTAAAAGTGGGAATACTGGGTCAAATTGGAGTTTCATTTTTAACTTTTTGAGGAAACTCCATACTGTCTTTCACATTGGCTGCACCAGTCTGCATTCCCACCAGCAGTGCACAAATGTTCCTTTTTCTCCACATCCTTGCCAGCACTTGTCGTTTGTTGGTTTGTTGATGATAGCCATTCTGAGAGGTGTGAGATGGTACCTCATTGTTGTTTTGATTTGCATCTCTCAGATGATTAGTGACTTTGAGCATGTTTTCATATGTCTCTTGGCCTTCTATACGACAGCTTTTGAAAAGTGTCTATTTAGGTCCTTAGCCCATTTTTGGATTATATTGTTTTATTCCTATTGTTAAGTTGTATGAGTTCCCTGTAATGTCAGAGATTAAAGCCTTATCTGACACAGTATTGGCAAATATGTTCTCCCATGCAGTGGGCTTTCTTATTGTTTTGTGGATGGTTTCTTTTACTGTGCAGAAGCTTTTTATTTTGATGTACAATAGTTCCATTTATTTATTTTCTCCTTAGTTTCCATTGCTCTAGGAGCTGTAACGGTACAAATATTGCTACAAAATATGTCTGATATCTTGCTGCCTATGGAGTCTTCTAAGATGTCTATGGTTTTCCATCTTACATTTAAGTCCTTTAAACATTTTGAGTTTGTCTTTGTTTATGGTGTAAGTTGGTGATCTAGTTTCATGTTCTTGCATGTATTTGACCAAATTTCCCAGCACCATTTATTAAAGACATTGTCTTGACTCCATTGTATCCGCTTGCTTCCTTTGTCAAATTTTAATTGAACACAATGGGTTGGGACTATTTCTGGATTCTCTGGTTTGTTCCATTGGTTTATATGTCTGTTCTTATGGCATTACCATGAAGTTTTGAAAACTGTGGCTTTGTAATATAGCTTGATATCTGGTATTATGATCCCTCCAATTCTGGTCTTCTTTCTCAGGATTTCTGTGGCTATTCAGGGTAGTGTTTTTTCCAGATGAAATTTTGGAGAGTTTATTCTAGGTCTGTGAAATATGCCACTGGTATTTTATGGGGATTGCATTAAACCTATAAATTGCTTTTGGTAGTATGGACATTTTAATGATGTTGATTCTAACAATCCATGAACATAATATGTTCTTCCACTTATTTATGTCTTCCTCTAGCTCTTTTTCAATGTCCGGAAGTTTTATGAGTATAGGTCTTTTACCTCCTTAGTTAAGTTTATTCCTAGGTATCTTAATTTTTTTGGTTCAATGGTAAACAGGATTGTTTTTTTAGTTTCTCTTTTTGTGAGTTCATTGTTGATGTATAAAAAAGCCATAGATTTCTGGGTGTTAATTTTGTATCCTGCTACATTGCTGAATTCATTTATTAAGTCTACTAGTTTTTTGATGGAGTCTTTGGGGTTTTCTATGTACAGTAGCATGCCATTTTTGAATAATGACAGTTTTACCTCTTCTTTTCCAATTTGAATGCCTTTTATTTCTTCTTCTTGTCTGATCGCTAAGGCTAGCACTTCCAGTTCTATAAAGAACAGAAATGGTGAAAGTGGGCATTCCTGTTTTTTTTCCTGTTCTTAGGGGAAATGAATTTAGTTTTTGCCCATTGAGTATGATGTTGGCTGTAAGTTTGTCATATGGCTTTTATTATGTTAAGGTATAATTCCTCTATTCCCACTTTCTGAGAGTTTTTATCAAGAAAGGGTGTTAGATTTTGTCAAATGCTTTTTATGCTTCAATTGATATGATTATGTGATTTTTTTGTCTCTCAATTTGTTTACTAATATGTGATGTATAATATTTATTGATTTGTGGATATTGTACCATCCAGGAATAAATACCACTTGGTCATGATGTATGATCATTCTAATGTAATTATGGATTTGATTCCTAAAATTTTGTTGAAGATTTTAGCATCTATGTTCATCTAGGACAGTGGTCAGCAAACTGCGGCTCACAAGCCACATGCGGCTCTTTGGCCCCTTGAATGTGTGGCTCTTCCACAAAATACCACGACCTGGGTGAGTCTATTTTGAAAAAGTGGCATTAGAAGAAGTTTAAGTTTAAAAATATTGGCTCTCAAAAGAAATTTTAACGGTTGTACTATTGATATTTGGCTCTGTTGACTAAAGAGTTTGCCGACCACTGATCTAGGATATTGGCCTGTAGTTCTCTTTCTTTGTGATGACATTATCTGGTTTTGGAGTTAGGGTAATGCTGGCTTCATAGAAAGTGCTTGAAAGTGTGCCTTCCTCTTGAATTTTTTGGAATAGTTTGAGGGGAATAGCTTTTAGTTTTTCTTTGAATGCTTGTTAGAACTTTCCTGTAAAGTTATCCAGATGAGGACTTTTGTTTGCTGGAAGATTTTGTATTACTGCTTCAATTTCTTCAGTAGTTGTCGGCTTATTAAGATTTTTTTCATTTTCCTGATTGAGTTTTGGAAGCTTCTATTTTCCTAATAATATGTCCATTTTGTCTAGGTTGTCCAGTTTGTTGGAATAGAGTTGTTCATAGTATTTTTTTCATAATCTTTTGTAATTCTGTGGGGTCAGTTGTTACTTCAACTCTTTCATTTCTTCTTCTTCTTCTTCTTCTTCTTCTTCTTCTTCTTCTTCTTCTTCTTCTTCTTCTTCTCCTTCTTCTTCTTCTTCTTCTTCTTCTTCTTCTTCTTCTTCTTCTTCTTCTTCTTCTTCTTCTTCTTTTACAAAGAGGAAGGGAGAGAGATAGAGAGTTAGAAACATCAATAAGAGAGAAACATCGATCAGCAGCCTCCTGTACACTCCCAACTGGGGATGTGCCTGCAACCAAGGTGCATGCCCCCAACCAGAATCAAACCTGGGACCCTTCAGTCCACAGGCTGATGCTGTATCCACTGAGCCAAACCAGTTAGGGCTCAACTCTTTCATTTCTGATTTTGTTATTCTGGGTCCTCTCTCTTTGCTTCTTGGTGAGCCTGGCTAGAGGTTCATCAATCTTGTTTATCCTTTCAAAGAACCAGCTCTTGGTTTTATTGATGTTTTGTATTGTGTGTTTTTTCCCCCTCTACAATATGTCATTTATTTCCACTCTGATCTTCATTATGTCCTTCCTACTGCTTATTCTGGGATTTTCTTGTTGCTCTCTTTTTAACTCTTTGAGTTGTAGGATTAAATAAGTTATTACCATTTTTCTTGTTTTTTGATGTAGGCCTGTAGAGCTATGAACTTCCCTCTCAAGACTGCTTTCACTGTGTCCCATACATTTTGGATTGTTGTGTTTACATTGTCATTTGTTGCCATTCAAAGAAGAACTAAAACTTATCCTCCTCAGACTATTCAAAAAAATTCAAGAGTAAGGAACACTTCCAGGCTCCTTCTATGAAGCCAGCATCACCCTAATACCAAAACCAGATAAAGACAACACAATGAAAGAGAATTACAGAATATCCCTCATGAACATAGTTGCCAAAATTCTCAACAATACTCTAGCAAATCGACTCCAGCAGTATATCAGAAAGATCATACACCATGACCAGTAGGATTTATCCCAGGAATGCAAGGATGGTACAATATCCACAAATCAATAAATGTGATACATCACATAAACAAATTAAGCAATAAAAATCACAGTTATATGAATTGATGCAGAAAAAGCATTTGACAAAATCCAACACCCTTTCTTGATAAAAATTCTTAACAAGGTGGGAATAGAAGGATCATACCTCAACATAATAAAAGCTACATATGATAAACCCACAGCTAACATCATACTCAATGGGCAAAAACTAAAACCATTTCCCCTAAGAACAGGAACAAGACAGGGATTCCCACTCTCACCATTCCTGTTTGACATAGTACTGGAAGTATTAGCCATTGTAATTGGACAAGAAGAAGAAATAAAAGGCATCCAAATTGAAAAAGAAGAAGTAAAGCTGTCCTTACTTGCAGATAACATGATATTGTACATAAAAAACCTGAACAATTCCATAAAAACAAAACAAAAACTAATAGACTTAATAAATGAATTCAGCAAAGTAGCAGGATACAAAATTAACTCCAAGAAATCTATGGCCTTTCTATACACCAATAATGAACTTAAAGAAACAGAGACTAAAAAAGCAATCCCATTTACCATCACACCAAAAAAATTAAGATACCTAGGAAAAAACTTAACTAAGGAGGTAAAAGACCTATACACAGAAAACTACAGGACACTGAAAAAAGAGATACAGGAAGACATAAACAGATGGAAGAAAATACCATGTTCAGGATTAGTAGAATCAACATCTATGGACAATTAAAATGTCCATTCTACCCAAAGCAATCTATAGATTCAATGCACTCCCCAACAAAATACCAACAACATATTTCACAGACCTAGAAAGAACTCTCCAAAAATTCATCTGGAATAAAAAAAAAAAAAGACCCCGAATAGCCACAGCAATCCTGAGAAAGAAGAATAAAGTAGGAGGGATCTCAATACCAGATTTCAAACTGTATTACAAAGCCACTGTTCTCAAAACAGCCTGGTACTGGCACAAGAACAGACATATAGATCAGCGGAATAGAATAGAGAATCCAGATATCGACCCAAACCACTATGCTCAATTAATATTTGACAAAGGAGCCATGAACATACAATGGAGTCAAGACAGTCTCTTTCATAAATGGTTCTGGGAAAATTGAACAGATATATGCAAAAAAAAAATGAAACTACATCACCAACTTACACCATACACAAAAATAAACTCAAAATGGGAAAGCAAGATGGCGGCATAGGGTAGACATCTGAATGCAGCCTACCACAACAATTCTGAATGTAGAGCTGGGAAACAGAGGAAACATCGCCTTAAAGTGTCCAGACGGCTGGCTGAGAGGAGGTTCTACTATCCGAGAAGGAGAGAGAAGGCACGCTGAGCCTCAAGAACTGTAAAGGTGCAGAGATCTGTGCGAGAGAAAAGGCAGCCGCCCGAGTTCGCTGCTGGCTTACTCACAGCTTGGAGAGGGCGGGGCTGAGTTCGCTACTGGCTCGCTTTAGGCACACAGAGAGGGTGGACAGTTATTACGCGGCTGGCTTTCTTGTTCAGGAGGAAAACAGAACCACCCTATTGCTCTGATAGATGGCCGCAGTCAGGGAGAGGCCAGACTATCAGGCAGTGGGCAGAGATCTCAGGGAGGTGTGTGAAGCCAGAGGCCATTACTGCGGGGCTGAGGAGAAACCAAGCTTGTCAGCACCACCCCAAGACTCCACCTCATCCAAGCATAGCACCAAAGCCCTCCCGGAGGCTGGCTTTCTTGTTCACCACGAATAGGACTCTCCGGAGGAGGGACAAGTTTGTCTGCGCCTATACCAAAGAGGTGCGTGCACCTGCAACCAATCTTGCAGGACTCACCACCCTGAGACTCCACCCCATCCAAGAGGAGTACAGAAGCCCTCTTAGCTGAGACACTGCTGATCCTCACAGCCAATTGGCTTGGAGATCAACGCTTCCCAGTGATACCAACAGCAAGCAAGGCTTAACAACAAGACTACACACACAGCCCACAAAGGGCTACACCAAGACTGTCTACCACAGGTAACTGGGAAGGCTGTGCTACTGGGCTCTACAAGAGCACCTAGCACACAAAACTATTCCATCAAATCAGGGAAGAAGCTAAAATGCAGACAAGAGAAAGGACACAAGGAAGGAAATTGAGTAAAAGAAAATAATGGACATTGAGTTCAAAACTACTGTTTTAAGGCTTTTTAAGAATCTCCTAAAAAGAGGCCGATAAAATAAATGAGACCTACGAGGATATGAAAAGGGATCAACTAGAAATAAAAAGGGATCAACTAGAAATAAAGAAAGCATTGTCTGAAATAAAAAATATTACACAGAGTCCTAAAAACAGACTGGAAGATCACAAGAATCAAGACAAAGATTTAGAACACAAAGAGCCAGAGGACACTCCTCCACAGAAGCAAGAAGATAAGAGAATCCATAAAGTTGAAGATAATGTAAGAAACCTCTGGGACAATTTCAAGTGAACCAACATCAGAATTATGGGGATCCCAGAAGGAGAGAGAGAGCAAGATACCAAAAGAATACTGGAAGAAATAGTGACAGAAAACTTCCCCCACCTGGGGAAAGAAATAGACTTACAAGTCCAAGAAGCCCACAGAACCCCAAACAAAAGGAATCCAAAGAGGACCACACCAAGACACATCATAATTAAAATCCAAGAGCAAAAGACAAAGAGAGAATATTAAAAGCAGCAAGAGAAAAGCAGGAAGTTACCTATAGAGGAGCACCCATATGATTGTCAGTTGATTTCTCAACAGAAACCATGCAGGCCAGACGGGAATGGCAACAAATATTCAAGGTGATGAATAGCAAGAACCTACAGCCAAAATTACTCTACCGAGCAAAGCTATCACTCAGATCGAAGGCCAGATAAAGAGCTTCACTAATAAAAAAAAAAAGCTAAAGGAGTTCATCACCGCCAAACCAGAATTATATGAATTGCTGAAGGGGGTTCTTTAGGAAGAAGAAGAAAATAAAGATAAAAATTATGAACAACAAATACGTAAATATCAACAAGTGAAACTAAAAGCCAGGGGAATTAAAAAAATATGATGAGCAATATTAACTGGAGAATATAATAGAATCAGAGGTATGGAAGGGGAATGGACTGTCGAGTCTCAGGGAAAAGGGGAGTGGGGAGGTGCGGGAAGAGACTGAATAAAAACTGTGCACCTATGGATGAGGACAATGGGAGGTGAGGAAAGGGCAGAGGGTGGAGGGGAGCAATTGAGGTTGGGGGGGTGGGGAGAGGAACATTTGTAATAATCTGAACAATAAAGATTTATTTTAAATAAATAAATAAATAAATAAATAAATAAAATCAAAATGGATACAGAACTTAAACATAAGATGGGAAACCATAAAAATACTAGAGGAATCCATAGGCAGCAAAACCTCAGACATGTGCTGAAAGAACTTCTTCACTGATACTGCTCCTAGGGCAATGGAAGATAAAGAGAAAATAAACTAATGGGACTACATCAAAATAAAAAGCTTTTTCACAGCAAAAGAAACCATTAACAAAACAACAAGAAAGCCCACTGTATAGGAGAACATATTTGCAAATGTTATCACTAATAAAGGTTTAATCTCCAACATCTACAGGCAGCTTATACAACTTAATAAAAGGAAGATAAATGATCCAATAAAAAAATGGGCAAAGGACCTAAATAGAATCTTTTTAAAACAAGACAGAAGGAAGGCCACGAGTCTTCCTCTCAGTCACTAATTATCTGAGAGATACAAATCAAAATGACAATGCGTTACCATCTCTCATCTCTCAGAATGGCTATCATCAACAAATCAACAAACAACAAATGTTGGTGAGGATGTGGAAGAAAAGGAACCCTCGCGCACTGCTCTTGGGAATGCAGACTGGTGCAGCCCCTGTGGAGAACAGTGTGGAGCTTCCTCAAAAAACTAAAAATGGAACTCCCACTTGACCCAATAATCCCACTTCTGTTCAGGGTTGGAGGGATTGACTGTCTCAGAGCTGGCTTCCTGATCGCCTCTCCCTGTTTTGTTTTCCAGCATCCACAAAACCACCTCCCCTCCTCCCCCAATTGCAGCCAGGGTGAGTGAGTGTAATTGAAAGATCCTAGATTTATCGAGTAAAAGCAAGGAGATAATAAAGACTGAGCAATCACACCACTGTGCATTTCTCTATTCCTCCCTCCCCCACCCCTTCCTGCCCCGGCCCTGCACTGTAGGTGCAGTACCTCAGGCTGCCTTTCTGGACACAGTCTCCCATGGCTGTGGGCTTAGATTTAGAGTCCTTCACTGGCAGGAGCCCTATGGATAACCTTCCACAGTCAAGTGCTACACTTGTCCCTAAGGGAAGCGGTGTTGGTTCAGTGCAGTCCAGTTTTCTGGCTAGCTCTGATCTTTCTGTCCACAGATTGTCTCTACAGCTGAGTTTAATTCACAAATTTAGGGTGGATGTTATTTGATTCAGCTGTTTCTTCTATCTGCTCCGTGAGAAGGCATCAGACCCATCTGCCTATTCAGCTACCATTTTGTCTTCCCCTGGACAAACTTCTTGGGAGCCTGCGACCAGGGAGGCTGGAGTCTCAGTGTTCATGGATTCACAGTCAAAGCAGCTGGTCCCTGGCTGGTGTGGCTGTAGGATTCCAGATGGTGTCCGAAGTTTCCCCTGGTGAAGGTGAGGCTGGGCTCCCAGTCACAGCCACTCTCCCCCTCAAGATGGCGTGATCTATGCAGCAGAGCCAGCCACTCGAGAGAGATTTCAGCGGTAGTAGAGGCTGCCCAGCTAGGGGAGCCTGGTCCACCAGGAGTCCTAAAGAATAACTGTCCCTCACTCACACATACACACATGCCCCCACATCCACACACTCCCCTTTCGCTCTTTCACTCACTTACTGTCATTCTGTCTGCTGCCATCTTGGATAGCTCCCTTAATAGTTCTTAAATATCTCTCTGCCTTTATGTCCTAGAAGCACATCTTAAAATGTCATCAATTCTTGTCCTCAAATAAGACTGAGCTTAACTAACATCATGCAGCTCATCTAGTGATAAAAACTTCCAAAGCCTTTAAGCTCCTCTGACAAGCTCTAATAACCAACCTCATTTAAAAAGAACCTTTAAAGATACCTAACCTTTTTATTACAATGCAGTTAAATTCTATTTTTAAATCAGCAGAAATAGAGGCTCATGGATCTGGCTTGTTAAATAATTATTGAGCAGTTACCATGTGCCAAGTGTGAAGTTTGCAGTCATGTTTCCTGCTGATAAAATAAAATATCTCATAACGTTTTATTCCTCTAAAGTAGGGGTCACCAAACGATAGTTCCAACACCTGCTCTTATAAAGTTTTACTGAAACTCCCATTTACAAGTTAGATATATATGTATATCAGCTTTCCTGCTACAAGGGCAGAATTGAGCAGTTGCAGCATACACCATATGGCTTGCAATAGCTAAAATATGTACTTAATATCTGGCACTTTGTAGATAAATAAATTTGGCAACTAAAGTTTTAAGCATTGTTTTCCAATGGCCCATCTTTAACCATACTCAAGAGACTAGTCACTTCTGTGCCCTAGAAGTCTATTGACCTAATTCTGGAGACATGGCCATTGAATCTAACAAATAGTTCCATCATTCCTAAAATGGGGTAGCCACCACCCATCTCGCCTCTTACTTGTGGAATGAAATTCTTCAACATATAGAAAAACATCAGTAGAGAGCTTGCCAAAGAGTAAATGATCAGAAAACACTGGCCTCCCTTCCTATATGCAGTTTTGTACTATTGATAGAAGCTTAACAGCTACAGGGGAATTTGTCCTTTTCTTTCCATTTGGTTCCAAAGCCCAGAATCATTTTACTCAAGTTCTCATCTCTTCTTTCATGTTATTAAATCCTTTTTTGCTGTCTGAACAACTTGTTCAATATCATTTCAAGGTCCAACTGAGACCAGAATGTAATTTTTCTCCCCAAACATCCTTGATACTGCATGTCATGAAGCTTTTAAGAATAATTCCAGTTTTATTTACACTAAAGTACCAGCTAGAGAGATACATTTCTTGAGCAATTCTACTTCCATAGGGTCAGCAGGCTTGATACAAACCCATGCTTCCTATGCTAAGTAATACTCCTTGTGTACAAACTTGAAACTGTAAAAAGAACTATTTTATTCTTGACTTTTATAAGGGAGTAACTAGTTTCCTATCTCTGCTCAATAAGAAGTACAAGCTCCCTGTTAGTATGGCAAATGAGCAAAACACTCATAGTTGTTTGACTGCACACTGAAGTTAACTTATGTCACACCTGATCACTGCTCAGAACTGCAGTATCATGGTATCCAATAAGTGGCACCACCCTGCCAGGGAAGAGACTGCCACCTCACCCAACCAGAGGTAATTGCAGGGCAAGTGGCCCAACCTAGCAGTGGGACATAATCAGAAGCCCTTGCCCAAACCAGGAGCCCAGCCAGCTGTCTCATCCAACTGTATAACCCAGCCAGCAGCACCCCCACAGCCTTAGAGCATATGCAGTGCCCTTGCCTTAATAAAGACAACAATAGCAAGCCCAACCTGCCCAACAATGCTACCAGCTGACTAGTGAAGGTCAAAAGCAAATCTTCAAAATCTGGAAGAGGAAACTTCTTACTTAAATGCACACATAGAATGTTAGGGATCAAGAATCATGAAGGATCTGGAAAACATGACATCACCAAAAGAAATTAAAGCTCCAATAACTACGCTTAACAAACAGAGAACTAAACTATGAGCTTATCAAAGAATTCAGAATAAGTCACTTAAAGTAGTTTAGTAAGCAAAAACACACACAAAAAAACCCACAAAAAAAAAATACAAAATTAAAAAAAATAATGCATGAACAAAATAAGAAGTTGAGTCAACAAAAGACATAGAAACCATTAAAAAAAAAATCTAAAGCTGAAGAATACAATGATTACACTGAAGAATTCAAAAGAGAGCTTAAATGGCGGAGTTAACCAAGCAAAGGAAAGAATCAATAAAGTAGAAGATAAGTCATTTGAAGTTATCTATGCAGATGATATGGTATCACAAAAGATCCTGAATAGCCAAAGAAATCCCAAAAAAGAACAAAGCTAGAGGTATCAAATTTCCTCATTTTAGACTATATTACAAAGCCATGGTAATTAAAGCAGTATAATACTGGCATAAAAACAGACACATAGATGAATGGGATAGAACCAAAACCCAAGAAATAAAGCCATGCACATACAGTCATGGAGCCAAGAATACTCATTGGGGAAAAATAGTCTCTTCAATCAATGGTGTTGGGAAGACTAGATATTCACATGTGAAAAAAATTAAAACTGGACCCCTCTCTTAAACCACTCACAAATATTAATTCAAAATGGATTAATTAATTCAAAGACTTAAAAGTTTGAAACCATAAAACTTCTAGAAGAAAACATCAGAAAAAAGTTCCTTGAAATTGATCTTGGAAATGATTTTTTGGATATGATACCAAAAGTATAAGCAACAAATGCAAAAGTAAAAATTGGGATTATATCAAACTAAAAGCTTCTTCACAGCTAAAGAAACAATTGATAAAATGAAGGCAATATATAGAATGGAAGTGAATATTTGCAAACCCTATATCTGTTAAGGGACTAATATCCAACATATATAAGGAAATTATACAAATAATAATAATAATCCAGTTAAAATGAGCAAAGGATTTGAGGAGACATTTTTCCATAGAAGATATTCAAATGGCTAAAGGTATATGAAAAGGTAATCAACTAAACATCAGTGAAATACAAATCAAAACCACAATGAGACATCACCTCACACTGGTTGGGATGTCTATTATAAAAAAGATAAGCAATAACAAATGCTGGCAAGGATGTGGAGAAAAGGGAACACTTGTACACAGTTGATGGGAATGTAAATTAGTACAACCACTGTGGAAAACAGTGTGAAGGTTCCTCAAAAAATTAAAAAAAGAACTACCATATGATCAGCAATTCTAATTCTAGGTATTTATCCAAATGAAATGAAATCACTATCTCAAAAAGATATCTGTACCTCTATCTTCATAGCAGCATTATTTATTATAGCCAAGACATAGAAAAAACCTAAATGTCCATTGACAGATAAATGGATAGAGAAGGTGTGATATATATACACAATGAAATATTATTAGGGCATAAAAAAAGAAGAAAACCCTGCCATTTACAACAACAAGGAAAAACTTTAAGGGCATTATGCTAAGTAAAATAAATCAGAAAGAAAAATACAAGTATTCTATATAATTTACATGTGGAATTTTAAAAAGCCAACAACACTAAACTCATAAAAACAGAAAGTAGATTGGTATTTTTCGAGGTCAGGGAAAGGGGATTAGGGAAAGGGTAAAGGATGTAAAATTCCAGTTATAAGTTCTATAGATGTAATGCATAGCATGGTGACTATACTGTTACATATTGGAAGTTGCTAAGAGAGTAGATCTTAAAAATTAATACATAAGAAAATTGTCATTATGTGACATGATGGATGTGCTAACTAATCTTATTATGGAATCATTTCACAATATATACATATATCAAATCATTATATTGTACACCTTAAACTTACACAAAGTTATATGTCAATTATAATCTCAATAAAGCTGAGAAGGGGAGAGAAAGAAAGGCATGTGCCGAAACCGGTTTGGCTCAGTGGTAGAGTGTCGGTCTACAGACTGAAAGGTCCCAGGTTCGATTCCGGTCAAGGGCATGTACATCAGTTGCGGGCACATCCCCGGTAGGGGGTGTGCAAGAGGCAGCTGGTCAATGTTTCTCTCTCATCGACGTTTCTAGCTCTCTATCTCTCTCCCTTCCTCTCTGTAAGAAATCAATAAAATATATTTAAAAAAAAAAAAAAAAGGCATGAGGTGTGGGCTAGGGAATAAAGAGGAAGCAACTAACCACAGCCTAGATTCAGAGGCCATTTCAGCTCCTTTTTAGCATCTAAATATCCTGGGCTGGGTGCTACGTGACACACTCTCCATCTTTTACAATTTTTTTATAATGAAAAAGATGAGAAAAACAAACTAGAAGCAAATCTGGCAATAACTTTCTAAAAACCCACTAAATTTGCCAATAGTAATAATAATTTAAAGACAAAAGACACTATAAATGATATTTATCCTGTTTTATGAGAAGCTGAGGATCAAATGTAGAGGCATTGATTTACATTTTGCAATCTTGTGTTTACACAATTTCACGTTATAAAGACTCTTAAACCTTTTGAGAGTATGACCAAGCACACACAAAGAATGGTGGTCTCTGCTAACAAAGGGGAAGGGCCAGTGAAGCAATCATTTGAATGAGACTTACCCAAGACTCATTCTGTCCTGTGCCCTATCATCAGACAGCAGTTCCTTTCAAGCAAAATCAAATTAAAGAACATGAGGGCAGCTATTTTTATGGAAATGAAACAGATGGACAGTGAGAAGTGTCTAATAATCACTGATTTACACAAGCATTGTTACACTAGTTGAGCAAAGTACAAAGTATTTAAAATGACTAAGACAGCATCTGCATCCTGAGCACTAACAATCTAAAATATAAGGTTAGAAAGAAACCAAGATGGCGGCATAGGGTAGACACCTGAATGCAGCCTATCACAACAAATTTGATTTTAGAACTGGAAAACAGGGGAGGCATTACCCTGAAGCACTGGACGGCTAGCTGAGAGGAGGCTCTGCCATCTGGGAAGGAGAGAGAGGGAGTGCTGACCCTCAGAAACTGTGAAGGTACGGAGAACTCTGAGCACGAAAAGGCACTGGCTTACTCCCGGCGCGCAAAGAGGGTGGACAGCAAACTCGACTGGCTTTCTTGTTAGGGAGGAAAACAGAATCACCCTATTGCTCTGATAGATGGCCCTAGCCAGGAAGGTCGGACTGTCAGGCAATGGGCAGAGATCTCTCTGAGGTGTGTGAAGCCATTGGCCATTACTGCGGGACTTGGGGAGAGGCAGACGGCTTGTCTGCAACACCCTGAGACTCCTCCCCATCCAAGCTGAGCACAGAAGCTCTCCCAGAGGCTGGCTTTCTCTAAGGAGGGACTGGCTGGAATCCAAAGCTTGTTTGCGCCTTTACCAAAGAGGTGCGCGCGACTGCAACCAATCTTGGGAGACTCACCGCGAACAGGACTTTTCTAAGGCAAGACTGACAGGGAACCAAAGCTTGTCTGCGCCACCCGAGACTCCGCCTCATCTAAGAGTACAGAAGCCCTCCTAGCTGAGACACTGCTGATCCTCACAGCCAATTGGCTTGGAGATCAACACTTCCCAGTGATACCAACAACAAGCAAGGCTTAACAAGACTGCACACACAGCCCACAAAGGGCTACACCAAGACTGTCCACCGCAGGTAACTGGGAAAGCTGTGCTACTGGGCTCTACGAGCACCTAGCACACAAAACTATTTCATCAAATCAGGGAAACAACTAAAATGCAGAGAAGAGGAAGGACACAAATATAGGAGATGGAGTAAAAGAAAATGGACATTGAGTTCAAAACTAGTTATAAGGCTTTTCAAGAATATCTTTAAAAAAGGCCGATAAAATAAATGAGACCTATGAGGATATGAAAAGGGATCAACTAGAAATAAAAAGGGATCAACTAGAAATAAAGAAAACATTGTCTGAAATAAAAAATATTACACAGAGTCCTAAAAACAGACTGGAAGATCACAAGAATCAAGACAAAGATTTAGAACACAAAGAGCCAGAGGACACTCCTCCACAGAAGCAAGAAGATAAGAGAATCCAGAAAGTTGAAAATAATGTAAGAAACCTCTGGGACAATTTCAAGTGAACCAACATCAGAATTATGGGGATCCCAGAAGAAGAGAGAGAGCAAGATACCAAAAGAATACTGGAAAAAATAGTGACAGAAAACTTCCCCCACCTGGGGAAAGAAATAGACTTACAAGTCCAAGAAGCCCACAGAACCCCAAACAAAAGGAATCCAAAGAGGACCACACCAAGACACATCATAATTAAAATCCAAGAGCAAAAGACAAAGAGAGAATATTAAAAGCAGCAAGAGAAAAGCAGGAAGTTACCTATAGAGGAGCACCCATATGATTGTCAGTTGATTTCTCAACAGAAACCATGCAGGCCAGATGGGAATGGCAACAAATATTCAAGGTGATGAATAGCAAGAACCTACAGCCAAAATTACTCTACCGAGCAAAGCTATCACTCAGAATCGAAGGCCAGATAAAGACCTTCACAAATAAAAAAAAGCTAAAGAAGTTCATCACCGCCAAACCAGAATTATATGAATTGCTGAAGAGGGTTATTTAGGAAGACGAAGAAGACAAAGATAAAAATTATGAACAACAAATACGTAAATATCAACAAGTGAAACTAAAAACCAAGGGAATTAAAAAAATCTGATGAACAATATTAACTGGTGAATATAATAGAATCAGAGGTATGGAAGGGGAGTGGACTGATGATTCTCAGGGAAAAGGGGAGTGGGGGTGAGGGAAGAGACTGAATAAAAACTGTGCACCTATGGATGAGGACAATGGGAGGTGGGGAAAGGGCAGAGGGTGGGGTGGGAACCTGGTGGAGGGGAGCAATTGGGGGTCCGGGGAAGAGGAACACATTTGTAATAACCTGAATAAAGATTTATTTAAAAAATAAATAAATAAAAAGTAAGGTTAACATGTAAACATGTTAGAAGATGTTATGGAAGAAGAGTGGAGATTATGCCACGAGGAAAAGGAAAAACAGCCCTTTGCTTTGGATATTGAAATGTAATATAAGAGCAAATAGGTTTATGGTGGGCTACAGTTTCCCAAAGTATGTTACCCAGAATACTAATCCGGTAAATTTGGAGAAAAGGGATGGCATGGATGGTTCCATAATTAAATACTACATAGTACAGTCCTTCTGTAGCAAATTAGCAGCACTAAGAAGTCCACTACTAAAAACAAAAGCATAGCACAATTCAACCTGCATTTCCCATTTTAATAAACCAGAGAACCTTTTCTAGAGTAGCACCTATAAACAATGTTGGGAACCAACTTTGGGAAAACAAGTTGTACAACCTCAATGGCACTAAGTAGCTGCTAACACTGTGGGAGAGGATGAGCCCAATGCCAGAAGCACTTTGTTCTTGGGCTCTTTTAAGTTGGTTTCATTAGTTGCATAACGTTTCCGTAGTAACTTAACAAAAGAAAGCATACAGGTATCTATAATACAAGATCAAGCAAGAAGAAAAACACAAACCCACAGATAACTCCTGATTTCTTGTTTTGATCATAAATGTTGTTCTTCTGAAATGTTTACTCTTATTAGAGATAAAATTTGAGAGGTGCCAATGCTGGGGCCTAATGGGCTACAAGTGTTGGCTTATGGCTGTGCAAATATGTAAATGTCAATTATTGAACTATTCTTGTAGTGTGATAGAGAAAAACTATGAAAATGAAACTCTTCAGTTGCAGTCTCGAGAAACTAAAATAGCTACTAGTAAGTCCATCTAACTGAAGATTGTCCATCTAACTGTACCGATTGGTCCAATTTCTCACATTGTGCCAAGGTGCCTGGACTCTAACACACACACACTTATAATATTTTAGTGGATATAGGATTTTATAGTAAACCTCTGCTCATTTCATTAACATTTATTTAAAATGTTCAGATAGCATACTAGATAGCAATAAGGCCAAATTAGTAAAACCTTCTCATGACCAACAAAGAACCACTTTTATCCACAATTATTATAGAAAATTTCTTTTCTAAATGTTTCTACAGAAAAAGATCAATTGCTTAAATCAGATTTATCCCTGGCTTTAGGATAAGATATGCCAGGGGAATGTTTCCATTGCTTTCTCCCTTTCCCTGGCCCTGTCAGGTCCCCTTCAGTGATGCTGGGAAATAAATGTTCCTTACAGAGAACTCAGCCAACTCACAATTTCCTCTGTGTACTCAATTTAAGAGATGGATGAAATGCTGTAAATACTATACTATGGGCTGATTCTATTCTCGCATGCCGGTCATTTGCCATCTCCTGGTATGTGCATAAAATGCAAAACACTTTAAGTATTGTCTAAAATGAAACAAACTGCCTCAAAATACATGTATGTTAATGATCAAGAATTTTATCACAGACGCCTTTCCATCAGCATGCTAGAGTTGACAAGATATTTTTTGAAAGATGATCCGTTTGTGTGAAAAGGTGGGTGGAAATGGGCACTGCAGGCAGAAAGCCTGCATATGCCCAACTCTACTGATCAAGACTGTAATCTCAGGTGACAACAGCTCACCTAAAATTAAAGGGTTGGACTGAATAATTTCATGTTCTCTAGTTTTAAAGATTAACTTTCATTCCGTATTGTGTCATCAAATATTTCATTGTGGTTATTTTTAAACAATTAATGGTTAAATTATAAAAATCTGTTAATTTCCCTAACCAATCATATTCCTATTTGCTAGGCTTATCTTTGAAACTATTAGCACACAACTATGATAGTCTAACCTCTCATTTTCTTTGCAGATTCCAGTCCATGAGGCAAGTTAATTGCATAGCTGATATATAGCTCAGTATACAGAATGCACTCCTGTAGCATCAGACACATTTTCAATTCACTGAATTATGCCTTCTAAAGCCTATAGTAAAATCTGCCATTTAAAAATGTCTCTTAAAATGCAGTCCAAGAAGGCATTCCAGGGAAATCATCTCAGAAGCTTGACAAAAATGCAGATTTCTGGACTCCAGAATCTGCACTTCAACACATATTCTGGTAATTCTCCTATCACCACAGTTTTAGAAATATTGGCTGATAGAGATGTAAATATAAACTAGAAACTTTTTAAAATAACTATTGAAAAATGGGGCACAACTCTGAATATTAATTTGGGGCTTTTATATGATTTATTAACTTTGATGTTTGAAAGTTGCATAAAATATTGCACCTTAAGAATTTTCTGACAAGCTTTCCCTAGCTATACAGTAAGCAGCATAAGACTGTTAAATACAGTGCACGCTTAAAAATTGTACTCAAATCTCTAAAACAAACGCATAAAAAATACAATAAGCAATTCACATCTTTATCTTCTATGGTTAGGCCAAGATGGCTTTAGTGTTTTTGAAGTGATCCACAAAGCCAAGATTGAGGTTTCAGAGAAAGGCACCAAGGAGTCTGCAGCCACAGGTGTGTTTGTAAGGGGAACTGAGCTGTCCACATAGCCCCACTGCTGCCTGTATCTATACTTAGCCAGTTCAATCTTCACACTTCTTATGTTTCCTCCCGAAAATCCCAAGTGCAGGCGTGGTACAGCAGTTAAAAAACATGTTAACAGAGAACAGTTTTTGAAAAAAACAAACAAAAAAAACCGGAAAAGAGATACTCATTTTAAAGATTTGTACCATTATCCCCACAAGGAATAGTCATTCTGGAAAAAAAAAAAAAAAAGTTATCTTTTCTCTTTAATTTCCCCAATTTCCCCCCATCCTCATCAAAATGAAAAATTAGGATGCTTTTTCTTCAAAATCAAGGGACTTCATATCCAATTTTAATAGTAACTTTCTTCAAATGAATAGAAAATGCAATGGGGTTCTTCTGTTTTTATCTTTATTATTGAAAGTATTACAGATGTCCACTTTTAATGGGGTTCTTCTATTATCTTTCCTGCGGTGCTATTGTTACCAAAAAGGTCTGATTCCTACTTTCTAAAGCAGATCGGCTATACATCTTTTTCCTGAGAGCACAACACAGTATTAGTGTTTTTTGTTAGAATTCAGATAAATTACTTATCAGCCTCTCTCTAGCAACAAGGGCTCATTTATCCACAGTAGCCTAACAAGCATTCCCTCTAGCTAGTTTCCATGGTGCTGTACATCCCAAGAAAGGAGAACATTTCATAACTAAATAGGAAACTAATAATCTCTGTAGCTTTTCACCATTCTCTCTCAAGCTCATTTGTAGTTGATGTACCTTTTAAAAATTCTGATTTCTACTTCTGGGGAGACGTAGTAAAATCATGAAAGTAAAATAAACGTTAAGTCTTGACTTTTTCCAGTTGTTGCCCAGTTCATTGTCATTGCAGGGTAAAAAGACAGTTCCTTCAGACCACTATAGTATCCAAGAAGTCCTCTGACTCTCAGCAACCCTAATGGTCTAGTAAATGCCTGTAATAGATTTCTAGTCTTTCTGTTGTTCTTAAGTTTGCTGAAAAAAACAAATGTTTGCCTTTGTAATTTTAATCCCTATACCTTATCTTAATTTTTTTAAATGGTACAGTACAGGCAAATAATTATAGTACAGCACATAAAAACAAGCCCAGAAGTCCTTAAGTGTCACCAACACTGAACAAAATATTCTAATTATTCCTCTTAATGTTTCTCCTCCTCTTATGGCAATTATCTATGAGCCTAGGAAGGAAAAGAGATTCTCAGTAAAGAGTTGTTGGCAAGTGTAAATGTGTTAAAAAGAAATAGTATCGAAGAAGACTAATAAAATCAAGCAAAAGTGGATCTACTTTAACTAAACATCAGGCATTATTTTTATTTATGGAAAGAAAAGTCAAAAGTTAGAATCACGAAAATTAGGCATAGGCTTTACACAATTAAGGAAATATTGTCAACATCATTTTATCTGAGAATCATTTGCTGCAACTTGTGCTAGAAATCAAAGGAACAATTTTGTGACAAAATGAAAATGATCATTTTGGGACTATTTGGGGAGAAATGGTCCATCAACAGATATGTCCTGTTAGTAATCATCCCAACACCATACATATTAGATGAAAATGTCACGTTACCACACAGAACAGGCAACAGAGAGCCCTCTCTTAGAAAGGATACATGTCAAAAATGAAAGATGACAGCTTCTACTCCCTCAATAAAGACAGACAGGAGACTAAATTCGAACAGAAAAGTCAATGTCAAAAGCTGATAGTCAATAAAAGTTGATGACAATTTTTTCTTGGAATTTAACTGCATAAAAATGACTATAAAATCTTCGAAGTAGTAAAGGACACACCACCATTTTGATGATAGGAGTTTGTAGAATTGCCTTAGTAAACAGAGAATGAAAACATAAGGCTAATCCAAAACCAGTGACATAATGTGCCACACATCTATAGTCCCTGTGAATTAATTACCTCTCTTTCTCGGAGATACTTACCCACATCACACAAGTGGATGGACACTCTTCTGGTGACAGGGGTATTGAAGAGATAAAAATGACTCTAGCCTTCAGTATACCAAGTTGATCAATCTTACTAATAAGGGCAATTAATTACTCAATTGACAAATGGGACCATTAAGAAAACCTCTTACTCTCAAGATTTAACTATTGAAAAATATAATTTGTCCAGCCTAGTCATCCTCTTTGCTTATAAGAATCCTACAGTATTTCACTAATTAAAATATAAGCCATTTCATAAAATGCTGAAAACTTGATAGAGGTGGGGTATTAAGCTTGAATTTCAATGGATTTCAAACCTTGTGACTAGATTTTCGGATGAGCATGTAGAGTATTGTGGCAGAGATTGATAAAAAGAGATTGAACAAAGTGCTGCTTTACAACTCTTTCTAGGATTCATCCCCCCAACAACAGATTAAAGATCAAGAGTCTAAAGGATTAGTAGTTCATAAGCAACCTTTGAAATGAAAATCAAAAATTTTTTAAGGACACTAAACATTGGCATAAACTGAATCCCTTTCTTAAGTATTCTTAAGCATGAACTTTTATCTGAATGACTTGTATGTAATCCCTTCCATTAATCTCAGAATATAAACATATATATAATTTAAGATCAGACAATATATTCTGGATTTTGTGTAACTCTTGCTGAATTTACCAGTGTGACCATAGAGAATTATCTAACAATTCCATCTATTAAATGACATCGTGCTTTACTTAAAGTTAGTAGAGGTTAAAAAGGTTTAAAGAATTGCATATGAAAATACTATATAGCATTATACATGCTTCTTTTTCTTGACAAGGTTTATCTTCAGTATTGGGAGAGTTTCAAATCCCCTAGACTAAAAAAATTAACAGATCTCAAACATGTTCTTCACTTTCATCTATGCTTTTCTTCATAAAAAGTTACAATTTCATTACCCTATACCATTGAAATGTAAAAACTGTTCTACTAAAGTGTAAAAAGGGTATGTAATTTTCAAATGTTATGAACCTAAAAATACTTTAATTTTACTATAATTTTTTATAAATTTATTTCACCCACTTAATCTAAATACATTTTAACCTCCTTTTTCTACTGACTACCCCAAACCACTACAAGGCACAGCAGTGATATATGAATGTTGAGTCAGGTCATATGGTCGTTTCCTCAGTAAGGATACGAGACCACTTTACTGAAGGTTGACAATGAATAGTGTTTGTTTTTCCTTGTCCCAGGTAAACGGGGGTAATGCAAAATGAGCCAAGTCATCATAATATGTTTCCTTTTCATTTAGCTTCAAAAAAAAAATTAAGAGTTTATGTGTGAGAATAGCAGAGAAGAACAAAGAGATCCCCCTTGAACTCCCAATTTGTTATGGGACTTTAGTAAGCATGGAATCAAGCTGTTAACAGCTAGATATTTCAGAGTATGTGATGTGCCCCAAACTTACAACTCCCTAACAGTTTCAACTCTGAGCCATCCACAATCCTAGTGAGAAAGGAAAAGGCATTGAAGGGAACTAAGGAAACCAATAATGTCCAAAGGTATCTGCTTTTTAAACAGCTTTTAAAGTATCTGCCTATCTGCTATAGATATTGTTGATTCCATTCTCTGGGCAGAAATGGAAGTACTTTGGCATGACCCAAAACAGCTAAGAACATATAGAAAAAAGACAATGCAGATTATGTACCAAGTAATTACAGTTACGTTTAACAAATATGAACTTCAAGTGGTGTATTTTTTCAATGCTAAAAAGCAAAGCTTTTAAAATTCCATTATCTTAAGATAGTTTTAAATGATTTCTTTAAATGTGATTATTTCCTAAACCACACAAGAGTAAAATAGAGCATTTATTGATGGAATAACAAAAGTGCTTTTCTTAAATATTCTTCAAAATACATTTGTACAACTTACAATAATATATCCAAAATAACTGTATATACAAAAACATTACCTAGTTTTAATGTATGTGCTTTTTTCCCCAAAAATTACAAAGTAACTTCTTTTTTATTTATTTTTTTTGGCAAAGTTCAACCTTAACAGAGGTGACAATTTTAAAGGTTGGTTTAAGAAAATAGAACCTGAGGGAAATTGACACGCAAGAGTCAATGACAAGCAAGAGATTTGAAGGAATATTTTTAGTTTGTTAAATAAAAATGTTTTTTAGAGTGATACTTTTCACATTACAAAAATAAACCAAAATGAAAAGGTCACTGTAAAATGATGAGAAAGATTCTGTAGACTTGCTCTTAGAATTTCAAATAGCCAACAATGCATGTCAAAAAAATGAATGCAAAATCACAACAGTCTTGTATTTACTTTGTATTTGGAGAAGATAGAGTGAAATAAGTGGCCACATTCTGTTTTCTTTTAATTGCTATTAATATGGTTGATCTGATTGGCTCTTCGATGAATTTCATCCAAGAAGTTCTCCAGTTGTTCTATTAGCATTCGTTTTTTAAACCTGTTTATAAAAAAAACAACAACAGCACTCTCAATTCCTTTTTAACGAATAAGTTATATATCAGTATAAAGTTTTTCTTAAAACAGAGAAGCTGCCTTGGGCAGATTTTTCACAGTGAAATAAAACTAAAAATTAACTTTATGATATATAAAATCTCCTGGAAGATTAGAAAATTATTTTTATCAGTACTGTATTATAATTTGTTCCTAAAAACAAACAATCCAGGCCTAAGTACAACGGGAAAGAGGTTATTCCTTCTACAATAAAACAGAAAAAAGTAAAACCTAATATATACAGGATTAATATTGCAGCAAAATTAGGACTCCCAAAGTAATGATTCCAATAGCTTCTTATGTTCTTTGAAAGCTGAATGTTAAAAGGAATGTGAACAAAGTATGAATATAATCCTTCACAAAATGTTAGATGAAATGAAAGCTGGGTAGTAGCACTTAAAAGCCTCAGTGTTCTGTTACAATTTGAAAGCTAGCAAATCAAGGATAATTAGACATCTTTAGTATAGAATATAATGAACAGTCCAAGTTCAAACTGCAACTAAAAATTTTGTTTCAGTAATACAGTACACTGAAACTGCATTTGTCTATTATACCTAAGCAATAATACTGCTGATGCTTTTTAGATATCCCAAAACACTATACTCACTTCTTCTCTACTTGTAACTACTATAAAATTGTACAACTCTCCAAAACAGCAATTTTCAACCTTTTCATCTCATGGCACATATAAACTAAATAATTAATCTGCAGCACACCAAAAAACACATTTTTGCCAATCTGACCAAAAAATAGATATAATTTTCATTCATTTAAACTGATTATTGTTGTGATGGCTGTTGTGATTTTTTAATTTGACAATGTAAGGGAAAAGAGGTCAATGCCCCTGACTAGTCAGGTATTGCAGAAGTTTTTAACTTCTTGAGGCACACTGGTTGAAAATTCTAAAAGGTGGCAGAAGTAAAAGTGCAGGCACCAGGAATATAGCTAAATCCAAGATGATGTCCAAGATGACAGAATACAATGTAAAGAGCAGAATAGGTTAAATACTCAAATCAAATAATGTGAGAAGTTATCGCCTTATCTTGCACCTTCAAAGTAGCCTATGCCATAGCCTCTCTCTTTCTCTCACACACAAACACACGCACACACAGAATTAATTGCTCAATCCAAAACCAACTTTGAGTGTAGCATGGAAGAAACTGAGGGACTAATTAAAAAATGGGTATATTGGGAAGGTCAATTAAGATAAACTGTTTTCTTAAAATACTAAAAATCTTAAAGGAAAAATAAAACAAATTTTTATATTCACTAAATTTATAAAATTATGATTTACAGTTAACTGTACTATGGCGTTATCATTTAAAATCTTGATTCACATTCCTTGTACTAAAGCTCATAATAATCCTGGGCTACTGAAGCAATCAGAATAAGGCCCATTTGTCCTATTCTTGTCCCCTTAATTACAAGTTTTCCCCCATATAAATAAGCTGCATTAAAATATTGCCTTTTGAAGTTATTACTAATCAATGATTAATATTAATAGTAGTCCAAATATACAAAGGAGAAAAATTAGAGGCTATTAAAATATACAGACACCAAAAGCCACAGAGTAGGAAAGAAGAATTATGCAAGTATCTGTACTTCGTAAGAAGAAAAGATTCAAGTCTAAAGAATTTTTGTGTGGCTGTTTTTCAAGTGAACTTCTTTCACTAAATTATAACATGAATAGCACAATAGATACTGTCAAAATACTTCTTATAATGTTCTATAGATTATTTACCTTGATGCTTCTTTAATGACATTTTGTAAAAATATTAGTCTCGTTTGTAAACTGCCTTGTACATGCTTCAGTAAAGTGAAGATTCTTTCATATTCTTAAAAGAAAAGAAAAGAGAAAAATTAAGTGGCTTTCATTTGCATTCATATTTAATATTTTTCTATTGCAGTGTACAAGATATTCTAAGACAAAACAAAAGATATTCTACATAAAATTTTCACAGCTCATTGAAGGCTTTAACTTGCCAAACACTGCTTTTTTAGTAAAAGTTCTCATTAAAGTACCAGATCTTAGAAGAGTGAATTAATAGTTTTTTGGTGTTGCCATTGAAAAGTAAGATGCAAGTGGCTTAACAAAAATCCACCCTTATAATGAAAATTCTAAACTATAGCCACCATGGGGAAAGGGGATTGGGTACTGGGATAAAAAGAGGAAAAACAATAAAACAGATTAAGAGTGGCTATTTCAGTTTCAAGTTTCCACACAAAACTCTGCTAAGGAGTATAAGATCCTAAATGGCAAGGACTGAGTCTTACCCATTTCTGGACCATCATAACAAGTGATCTGTCAACACCTTCTGAAAGAATGCCAGTTGATACTGATACTTTATCCCACAAAGTTCTTTTGTTTTCATATAATAGATAGCTTTCATAACTAGTTTTTTTTGTTTTGTTTTGTTTTTTTAACCTAAACACATCCCTGGTCACAATAATTTAAATCTTAAAACACAGTGGTAGGCACTATGCCAAGAACTTTAGAGATATAAAGTCATTTAATATTCCTGACACCTTTTTGGGTTTGCTGCTACATTAAAATTTCAGTTGCTAGCTAGGAGAATATTAAGACTATGAGTTTCTGTCATGGTAGGAACTATATGTAATTTATCTGAGTTCTCTTCCTATGTTCTCAGTCCCTTCTACTTATCATAGTACTTTGGATATAGCAAGCAGATATTTGTCAGTTTTTGTCAGCTGAACAAAGAGTCAAATCCCACATATCTATATACATATATAAACCTAAGCAGCCGTTCGATTGGTAGCTATGATGCACACTGACCACCAGTGGGCAAATGCTCAGCATACAGGCCTGTAAACATGGAACAGCTGATGAATGATGAATCTCAGAAGGGGGAGATGGGAAGGGCAGCAAGAGATTAATTAAAGATCTTATATGCATACTGGAGGCCTGATGAACGGATTTGTGCACCAGGTCTCTAGTATGCATAAAATCTTTTGTGGGGTCCCTTGGCCTGGCCTATTGGGATAGAGCTGAACCAGCAGTCCAACATCTCCTGAGGGGTCCTGGGTTGCAAGAGGGCAGAGGCTAGGCTGATGGACCCCACCAGCACAGGAATCCATATAGTAGACCTCTAGTAGCTCATATACTATTCAAGATTGATCTAGAATCACATATAAGCTTTTAGGTTTTTTTTTGTTTGTTTTTTTTTTTTTAGTACACACCAAAAATCTGAGATTTGTGTCTAAGTATACATACTTCTTCCTGGCTTTCTAATCTCTTTCATTATTTGTGCTTTTAGTTCAGTGTTGACTTTTTCGTGGCTTCTGCAATGCATCAATTTCTTTCCTTTGTTGAGTGAAGATGCTGGTATATTTTCTTCAGGGCATTGTACTTTATCTCTTGGCTCCTCATGATTTTCTAAAAATCCACCAACAGTGAGGTCATTAGTTCCTAAATGATCATGACCAAGAGTCTCTGTATGATTCGTTGACCGTTCCAGTAAATTAGCTGGAGAAGATGATGCTGAAAATTCAGTATCCATAGCATTTGGTGTAATATCTGATGTAAGTTGGTCAGCAACATGGTTTTCAACCACATCATCTATTGTTGAATCATTACTGGCTTCTGAAACTAAAAACAAAGAGAGGAGGGGAAATTATGAGGAATAATTTCAAAGCACACGGTAAAGAAAACTCAAAGAAATATCATTGCAACAAATTACAACTGATCATTTTCACAGATGCAAACTAACAAATAATGTGATGTGATGCTTAAGCTTTGATAAAGATATGGTGGATTCAATGTGGAACATTCATAATATTTATAAAATCTGTACAATTTTTGCCCTTGGGGGGGAGGGAGGGGAAATAAAAGCAACTTCAACTTTTACTTCTCTGTTTTTCTATGGCAATTTTATTGAACAAGTATGGTTTAATGTTTTAGGGAAATATACATGATCAAGATTGTCATGCTTATCTTTTCTAGCTCTAGCTCATTTCAACATATAGTTGTCTTATACATCAGTTGTCACTTAGAGAACTAAGTAAACACAGGGAGTTTAACATGTTCAATGGTCTTCAGGGAACATACCACCAAACAGGTCATTTTACGGTACACCCTTTTCTTATACTCATCCATCTGGTCTTCACTACTGGAGTAATGCAGAACAATCCAGTGCGCCCTTCAGCTCATTAGACAACTAGATTTAAAAACTTGCCACCTTGCCATTTACATTAGATTATTACACTTACTCCCCATAGTAAGTTGAATTCTAAGTTCCTTGATTGCTCACTAAACCTTTAAGACAACAGTTGAATTCATCACTTTCCTCACTTACTGTACAAAATGTACTCATCCCCACAAAAATCCCTTTAACTTCTGATTCCCTCCTAAATCCTATTCCAGAAAATGCAAACTCTATTGAATGTCTTATAGAACTCATTTCTAATTGAAACCAGCTCTCCTGCAAAGAAACTGCTCTCCTTTTCAGACCTGAAATAGAAACTTTCTCTTAAACACTCTCCATGAGTGTGGACTGATTCTTTCAACTCTCAGTACCACCTCAAGATCCTTTTTCCATGTACTCTTGTTAAAATTCTTGCTCTTTTGAGGCTCAACTGTGTCACTTTGCTCATCCTCTCTCCCCTCATCACTATCTTTATTGATCTCTAGGCACACCTCTGTGGCCATGATGTCTCCAGTACCTAGTTCACAATTTCCTTCCACCCCTATATGTCCCTCAGGACATCATTCTAGTTCCTTACTACACAAAGTGTGGTCTGTAGTCAAGAAGAATTAGCACTATCAGCAACCTTTCAGTCCCAGCAACCTCCCCAACTATAGCCCTGTCAGAAATAGCTGCTTGAGAGATTAAGATTGACAGTGGTCAGACAGGCTAAGTGGAAAGATTGGTTCCACCTGCTGGTAGTCAAGGCTGTGGAGATAGACACAAACAGAGGACCAGTGGACCACTTGGAACTTCAACAACCTAACAGGAAACTGAGAAGTGGCAGACAGTTCAGAAGAGTGGCATCATAAACCAGGGGCATTAAAACTTGGCAGAAAAGAGCCACACTCCACTTTTTCATTTTTATTATTATTTTGTTATCTTTTTTCTTTATTTTCCTTTTTTTTTTTACCTGCTTACTTTTTATTTCTTTTCACATTATTTTTTCATCATTTTTATTTTATCCTATTTTTCAAATTAATTTCCCTTTTTCTTTCTCTTTCTTCTTATACATTCTTCCTCTTTCTACTTCCTCTCTACTGAATTGAGGTACTCCCCATTTTGATCTAATTCCTTAACCTTACCTTTCTGTATATAAGCTTGGCCTCTACCGATTCTGCCCCCACCCTCTTTTCTGGGTGTCTGGTATTTGTATTTTTGGTTTATCTGTTCGGTGGTGTTTTATCCATATATATATTCTCCCCCCCTTTTTCTTTTCTCTCATCATTTTTTTTCTCTCTTTGATATCATTTGCATTTATATTGGGGTTATCAGTGTCATGAGTACATTTGTGTTTTGTTTCCTTTGTGTCGTGTCTTGTCAAGTGGCATTTTGTCCTGTTTGGTCAATGTGGTAGAGAGCGTGTCACATAACCAGACACCCAGAGAGGAGACTCTATCCACCAACGGGTCAATAATGCTCCAGACCCAATTACAGAGGCAGGAAGATGGTGGCAGTGAGTGTGAAAGTGAGGGAGCGAAAGTGGAGTGTGTGGACGTTTGGGGTGTGTGTGTGTCTGTGTGTCTGAGGGACAGTTTGGTCCAGCAGGATCTTTGGGGTATGAAGACCGGGCTCGCCTAAACAGGCAGCCTCTACTATTGCTGCAAACAGTTCCAGGGCAGCTGGCTTTACTGCAGAGGCTGAGCCTTCTTGAAGTGAAGAACTGCTGTGATGGGGAACCCAGCCTCACCTCCAACCAGGCTGCCTCAGACACCACCCGGGACTCTACAGACACCCAAAGAGGTACCTGCTGCCTCAGCTGAGGTCGCATAGTCACCGAGACTCCAGCCACCCCAGGCATGGGCTCCTGTGAGTTTCAAAGAGTGCTCCCCTCTGGCCAGCCCAATGTTTTAGCCCAGGGCGCCATGACCTCTGAGCAGCTTACCCCTCTCTGAGAAACAGCAGTCCCGCAACCCGCCCCCATTTAGAGGAGCCACCACAGCTGCAAACAGTCATACAAACACCTATTAGAGAAGCTGCTGCCAACTGAGAAACAGCCGCTACCGAGAAGCAGCCTGTGCATGACTGGACACCTAGATCCTTTCGAAAGAGCAGAAATGGGGAGACAAAGAAACCCCCACAGGAAAGAAAAGGAGGCATCACCAGAAAAGCAGCTAAGAAGGCATGCAATATGTCAAAAATTCAGAACAAGGGTCATACAGTTCGTAAGCCGGATAGATTAAAAAAAAAAAAAATCAACAAATTATGTAAGAATCAAGAAGAAATAAAGACTGATAAGCTGCAATAAAAAACACTATGGAAAATTTCAACAGTAGACTAGGAGAAGTGGAGGACTGAATTAGCCAATTAGAAGACAGGGAAGCAAAACATACCCAAACTGAACTGCAACTGGAGAAAAAAATTAAGAGACAGGATGAGAGCCTAAGGGAGCTTTGGGATAACATGAAACAAAGCAACATACAAATAATAGGGGGGCCAGAACGACAAGAAGAGGAACAAGTATTAGAAAACCTATTTGAAAAAATAATGTTAAAACTTCCCTGATTTGGGGAAGAAAAAAGTCACAAAAGCACAGAGTCCAAAACAAGATGAACCCAAAAAGACCCACACCAAGACACATTCTAATTACGATGGCAAAGGATCAGGACAAAGAGAGAATCTTAAAGGCTGCAAGAAAGATACCAAAAGTTACATACAAGGGATCTCCCATTAGATTATCAAATGATTTCTCAACAGAAACACATCAGGCCAGAAAGGAAAGAAGGAAGTTTACAAAGTGATGCAAAGCAAGGGACAAAATCCAAGAATACTATACCCTGCAAGGCTATCATTCAAAACTGAAGGGGAAATAAGAAGGTTCATAGATTTAAAAAAGAGCTAAGGGAGTTTATCAACACCAATCCAGCAATGCAAGAAATTCTAAAGGGACTGGTATAAAAAGAAGAAATATAAAGGGAAGAAGGAACTCAAAGCACAGAAAACTATAAACAAATATATATCCTATCTAATAAAAGAGTAATATGCAAATTGACTATCACTCCAACACACAAGATGGCTGCCTCCATTTGATCAAAGTTGGCTGCTCCCATGTGGATACAAGATGGTCAGCAGGGGACAACCAGGACTGCAAGAGAGGGCAGCTAGGGTGACCAGGCCGGCAGGAGAGGGCAGTTAGGGGCAATTAGGCCTGCAAGGAAGGGCAGTTGGGGGGTACTGGGCTGGCAGAGGAGGGCAGTTAGGGGTGATCAGGCCTGCATGGGAGGGCAATTGGGGGAACCAGACCTGCAGGGGAGGGCAGTTGGGGGCAGTTGGGCCGACAGGGGAGCAGTTAGGCGTCAGTTAGGCTGGCTGGCAGAAGTGGTTAGGGGCAATCAGGTAGGCAGATGAGCAGTTGGGAGCCAGCAGTCCTGGATTGTAAGAGGGATCCCAGATTGGAGAGGATGCAGGATGGGTTGAGGGACATACACCTCCGTGCAGGAATTTTGTGCACCGGGCCTCTAGTCAATAATATCTTTAAACATAAATAGACTAAATGTTCCAAATCAAAAGATATCAAGTGGCTGAATGGATAAGAAAACATGACCCACATATGTGCTGTCTACAAGAGACCCATCTCAGAACAAGGGACTCACACAAACTGAAAGTGAAGGTATGGAAATATATCTTCCAGGCAAATAGAAATGAAAAGAAAGCTGGAGTAGCAATACTTGTATCTGACAAAATAGACCTCAAAGTGAAGGCCTTAAGAAGAGATAAGGAAGGCCACTTCATAATATTAACAGAACCAAAACAACAAGAGGATATAATCCTGATACACATAAATGCACCAAATGCAGGAGCACCCAAATACGTTAAAACATTTCTGGAAGAAATCACAGGAGAGATCAACAATAATACAATCATAGTAGGGGACTCTAAAACCCCACTGACATCCAACCCACAAGGCTGTCCCCATGTAATCAAAGTTGGCTGCCCCCATGTGGATACAAGATGGCCAGCAGGGGACGATAGTTGGGGGTGACCAGGGCTGAAAAAAAGGCAGTTAGGGGTGACCAGGCCATCAGAGGAGGGCAGTTGGGGACGACCAGGCCTGCAGAAGAGGACAGTTTGGGGGCACCATCTAAACAAAAAAATCAGCAAAGAAACATCAATCCTAAATGACTCATTAGATCAGATGGACTTAATTGACATCTTCAGAACGTTTCACACCAAATGCCACGGAATATACGTTCTTCTCAAGTGCACATGGGACATTTACAAAGACCACATATTGGGTCACAAAAAAGTATCTCCAAATTCAAGAGGATTGAAATCATATCAATCATCTTCTCAGACCACAGTGGCATAATCTCTATATATAAAAAACCCACGGCCCTAATGACCAAAGACTGGAGTGGATGGGCAGGCTGCCAGCACAGCGAGGCGCACAGGTGTGTGGGGCCATGCAATTTTGTGCGCTGGACTTCTAGAATTAGAAATAAAGTACAATAAAAACAATAAAAAAAATTCAAGCACTTAGAAGCTGAATTGCATGCTATTAAACAATGATTGGGTTACCAAAAAGACCATTGATCAGCTGCTTCCTGCACACCCCCTACTGGGGATGTGCTCGCAACTGGAATCAAACCCAGGACCCTTCAGTCTGTAGGCCAACGCTCCATCCACTGAGCCAAATCCATTAGGACTACTGAATACTCCTCTTAGACTACTCCTCTAGCACAGGCAAATGCACAGCTTTAGTTAACTAATTCCATTCACCCTTCAAGTGTTGGTTTAAACAACTCCCTAGTAAAGTGCCTTAAGCCTATACACCAAATTAAGTTCTCAGGCCAAATATGTCCACAACATACTTGACTTTCCTTTCACCACACTTCTAATGAAATGTCCAATGACTTTCTTTCCTCATGCATTATAAGTGAAAACAGAAATCACTATCTTGATCACTGCTATACCTAAATAGCACAGGTATTTAATAATTGCCTGCATTAAACTGAAATTGAAAACCATCTTTCTATGGATATTGATAATACCCCTTTAAAACTATTATTTTAAAATACTTAAAATTTGCAATCAATATTTTAGATTAGTGATCACCAACCTTTCGGAACTCACAGACCACCAGTTGGCAACCACTGTTTTAGATTTTAAATAATAATACAGTGGTGCTTCGCATAACAAACGCCTCGCACAGCGAACTTTGGACAGGTTTTTCATGAAACCATCGGCCAAAAAGCAGAAAATGGATGAAGATGTGCAAGATTCGGTAGACTCTACTTAGTCTGTCTTAAAATTAAAAAAATGTGTGTTTTTTTTAAAAAAAATTATGTTTTTAGATGTATCTAAATAAAAATATGTCATCTTAGCATATTTTTTGCTACAGAACGAATTATTTTTTTTAACATGTATTGTTATGGGAAAACGCGTTTCACATAACGAACTTTTCGCATAACAAGCTTGCTCCTGGAACGAATTAAGTTCGTTGTGTGAGGCATCACTGTAAAGCATAATGAAAATATAAAATGTTCATTAATTAAAAAGAATCACAAAATTAATTACATGCCAATTTAGAATAAACATTAACTTCTCTAGAAGTTCTTAGACTTTATCAGGTTTTTTCTCCCGATATAATCTATTTTAAAATCTCTTCTTTGAAGAACCAAAAAGCAGCAATATAATGTTTTTGCTATTGATATTGTTTTAAGCTCTTACTTTTATGAAGAGGAAGGGGTTTAATAAGATCTGGCTGTGCTTGAGTCATAGGTATAGGTGGTCCTTTTCCTCCAATATGATTGTTTACAACTGGATTCTGTTGTCTGCCTCTTAGCAGTGGAGACATACAGCGACGTCTTTTAGGGATCCCTTGCATATTTGGTTCTCCAGGTCGTTTATGTTTATTTTGAGGTCCAGCCACAAATTCGTCTGCTTCATCAATCATCATACCCTATAATAAAATACATAATTTCTTTGGATTTATATTCAGTTTTTAAATGGCACAACTAATTCCAATTTCCATAAAAACAACTCTATTTAATTATGTTTACATTTATTAGGAACTCTATCAGGAAAATAGCTTTAGCTTACTTTAAATTCACAGTACCTAGCATAAACAAATTATATAATGAAATATTTCAAATTTACCTTTTTATCCAGCTTAAAAGGGTTGCCAAATGTATGTAACCTTCGAGGCTGATCAGGATCAAGTTCTCTTAGTGGAGAAGGTATTTGCTTGAGATATTCCTGGTAATTCCCCATTTGTGCTATAGGAACACTGTGCACTTGATCTTTTTGAACAAAATAAAGTAACAACAAAAGTTAACACTACTAACACTGTTCTAGTTATCACGTATCCTCTATGAACTAGAGGCCTGATGCACAAAATTCATATAAGAGTAGGCCTTCCTCTTTCTTCCTCCTTGGCTGCTGGCAACAGCTTCCCTCTGGCACCCTTGCAGCCCCGGCTTTGTCTGAAGGTCATCTGGTCTATTTAGCATATTACCCTTTTATTATTATAGATGCTACCTAGTGTTTGTTATTTTAAGCAGTCTTCTCTTACAACATACCCTAAATTAATGTATTGCCATTATAAATATTGTGGCATAACACTCTGAAATTTTTAAAATGAAGTTTAAAATCATTGATTTTATCTTCTAAACAAAACAAAAATATTGCAGCTAATTTCAGTGGATAGAATCAGTAATGTATAACCTTACCATGAGAAAGAATGTCTCTTCTACTCTATTCCAAATATACACAATTTAATTATAGCAGAATTTACAGAAAAATCACATATATAACCCTTTTATATAAATATATATATAGTAGAATGCTTACATCAAAGATAGCAAAAGATTAAATTTTCATCTGACTTTGACATGCCAGGGTCATGCATATGGTTGAAGGAAATATTAGAATTTTCATCTGACTTGATATGCAAATGCCATGCATATGGTTGAAGGAAATATTAGAATTTGACAATTATTAGCCACCCAGAGTTAAGTCATCAGATATTGGTATCTTATATAATAAAGATGTAATATGCAAATGGTGGGGCAGTGAGCTACAAGCGGGTGGCAGAGAGCTATAGGAAGGGGCAGGCCAGCAAGCTATGGGAGGAGTGTGAAGGGTAGGTGGGGAGGGCAGAGAGAGCTCCAGGAGGGCGGGGCAGTGGGCAGAGCTATAGGAGGGCAGCAGCTACTGGCTACAAGCGGCCGATGGAGATCTACAGGAGGGGACAGGACAGCAAACTATAAGGGGGGGCGGGGAGAGCTACTGGCAAGCTACTGGCACACAAATTCATGCACAGGGCTACTAGTATCATAATAAAATAACTCAGTTTGTATATGTGTCTGCATGTGTGAATGGACGAAAAATCAAGAAAGGAAACTAAGCTGTTAACAAAGGTGGTTATATCTAGGGAATAGAATTTGGGGCAAATTCTATAGTGAAGACAGAAAGAAATGTAAAGAATCAGGGATGACTTTTTACTTAATTTGTTTGAATTTACAATGAGAATTGTGCAAGAATTCTTTAAGAGTTAAAATGTTACTCTACTGTGTTTTAATATTAAGAGAAAAATACCAATATTAAAATAATGATCTAACCTTCATCCTGTCCTTTAAGAAATCTTCGGGTGCTCTTCATAAGATTAAATCTCATTCTTGTTAAGTGATCCAAAAGATTCCGTCTAGGTATGTCATACGCATTTCTAAATGTCTGTGGCTTTAAATCCTATTGAAAATATTCAAAGACAAAAGTTATTTATAAATATAGAATTAAGAGACTAAAATCTCTACCTTGCATATAGGTTTGAAAATAATATATATAAGTTAACTAATTACCTTAAAAAACAGAATAGAGTTGTTATGCAATCTTAAAAGTATTGTTTTGGCAACCAAAAGATAAAATTTTGGAAGGGAGCTCAACCAAATCATCTCAAATTTATATCCAACTCAAGATTTTATTATATTTTCTGATTAGAAGAAGTAAACACCCCAATTTTTTTTATTTTAATTTTTATTCATTCACACCAGACAGCTATGCTGTATTGGTGGTTGTCATTTTTAAAAAATATATTTTATTGATTTTTCACAGAAAAGGAAGAGAGAGGGATAGAGTTAGAAACATCGATGAGAGAGAATCATCAATCAGCTGCCTCCTGCACACCCCCTACTGGGGATATGCCTGCAACCAAGGAACATGCCCTTGACCAGAATCAAACCTGGGACCCTTCAGCCCTCAGCCCGACGCTCTATCCACTGAGCCAAACCGGTTTCGGCTAAACACCCAAATTTTAAAGACTTTTTCTTCTTTTTTTTTCTTTTTTTTAAAATATATTTTATTGATTTTTATACAGAGTGGAAGGGAGAGAGATAGAGAGTTCGAAACATCAATGAGAGAGGGCCATTGATCAGCTGCCTCTTGCACACCCCCCACTGGGGATATGTCTGCAACCAAGGTACATGCCCTTGACTGGAATCAAACCCGGGGCCCTTCAGTCCCCAAGCCGACGCTCCATCCATTGAGCCAAACCGGTCCCGGCCAAATTTTAAAGACTTCTAAGATTTTATCTTATGCTTTGATGTATAATGTACATACTATAAAACTACCTATTTAAGTATACAGTTCGATGAGTATTAGTAAATTTATAGTTTTGAAATAATCACCGCAATCTAATTTTAGAATACTTCCATTGTTTCAGAAAGTTCTTTGTGCCCATTTGTAGTCAATCCCTATTATTAGCCCCAGGCAACAACTTATCTGCTTTCTGTTCTGTACATTTCATTTTATAAATAGAATTTTGCAATATCTAAAATTTTCTATCTGGTTTCTTTCACTTAGCAGGATGCTTTTTTGATTCATCCATGTTGTTCATGTATCAGTAGTCTATTCCTTTTTATCAAAGTAAAGTAGTATTTCATTATATGGATATGCCATCTGGAAGGTAGTCCAGAAGGACATGGTTTAATTAGCATATTCCGCTTTTATTATTATAGATGGATATCCAATTTTTCTAGTGCTATTGTTGAAAGGATTGTATTCTCACTTACTGAATTATTTGGCACCATGTTAAAAATTGACTATTTGTGTGAGGGCCTACAACTTCTAGACCAAATTCTGTTCCATTTATCTATATGTTTGTCCTTATGCCAACAACTTCACAATAATTTTTAAAATTAAATAGTGCAACTTTGTTTCCAAAATTGTTTTAGCTATTCTAGTACCTTTACACTTCCATATGAATTTTAGAATCAGCTTTTTTTTTTTTTAACAAGTATTCATAAAGCATTTTAGGATCACACTGTGCACCCAAGGTCCTAAGTAACAAATTACAGTGACTCTACCATTAGCTATATAACTTTAAGCAATCTCTAAGCCTCTGTTTACTAACTTATTAAATAAAGGGGTTGGTTTACTTTTTGTCAATACATTCATTCACTCACCATGGACAGCATTTTTTTTTTTTTTTTTTTAAGAATAGTTATTGCCCTGGCAGGTTTGGCTCAGTGGATAGAGCGTTGGCCTATAGAATGAGGGGTCCCAGGTTCGATTCCGGTCAAGGCATGTACCTTGGTTGCAGGCATATCCTCAGTAGGGGATGTGCAGCAGGCAGCTGATCAATGTTTCTCTCTCACCGATGTTTCTAACTCTCTATTCCCCTCCCTTTATCTCTGTAAAAAATCAATAAAAAATATATTTTTTAAAAGAATAGTTACTGATTTTTAGAGAGAGTAAGGGAGAAGGGAGAGAGAGAGAGTAAAATCAATGTGAGAGTGCAACATCAATTGACTGCCTCCTGCATGCTCTCCACAGCGGGTGGAGATATAGGGGGGGATTGAGACCACAACCCATGCATGTGCCTGACCAGGAATCAAACTGGCAATCTTTCAGTGCACAGGAAGATGCCCAACCAATTGAGACCAGCCAGGGCTGTCTGTTTTAATTCTAAAATTCAATTATTCAATCAAAGTATAATGATCATTATTCTGCAGAAGCATAGAAAGTACTTCTGAAAATTTGGACAAACAATTTCAGTTAATAGAAAATTTATCTATATTCAATAATGTAACAGAATATAACTAGAGCAGTACTAAATTCATGTAATTATTACCTTATTGAGCAAAGCAACTTGGAACCCAGTGTATTCTTTCATGTTCAGGTCCAGCAGTCTATGAGGAACATCCTCTGAAATTCCCTGGAGGAGTTGTTGAAAATCTTTCCTATAGGCCATTGATAATCCATGTGATCGGCTTCGAACTTTAATTCCAGTTTCCTGTACTACTTTTTTGCCTACAGATCCAATGACTCGATCAGATTCTATTTTGGCCTATGGTAAAAAAAACAAACAAGAATTATTTTGATATAATATAAATTGGTAAATTAAATATTACAGTTTTAATCTTCTATAAACTAAACATTTACATATTTAAAAAGTATATAAGAAATTGAAATCCCAAGTGACATACTTTATGTCAAGTACTTGTTAAATTAAACATAGTTTAAACAATGTCTTATGATTTTAAATCATTATTATAACCTTTTGGAGCAGGATGAACAAACAAAACTTATCTAATTTTAAAAAAATGTTTTCATTGATTTTTTTGAGAGAGAGGAAGAAAGATGGAAACACTGATGAGAGAGAGAGAGAGAAACATCCATCAGTTGCCTCCTGCATGCCCCCTACCAAGGACAAAGCCCGTAACCAGCAAATGTGTCCTGACCGGGAATCGAACTGGTGAATTCAAGGTGCACGGGACTATGCTTAATCTATGGAGCCACATCAGCTGAGCTAATTGTATTTATTAATACCTACTATACTTAAACCATGAAATGTAAAGCAGCCCTAATTGAAAATATGCATTTCTAATTCAGAGGTGATTTAAAATTAGAAAAAAAATAATTGCATCAATATTTATTTAAAGGCATTAGCATATAACAAATGTTCATACATACAGCAAATGATGAGGTAATTTTTAACTGGAAAGCAAATACCATTATTTTGACACTTTACAACCTGCATTTCAATTACTGGTAGCAGTTAAAGGAGAGATGGCAGAAGTACTGGGAAAATGTTGCATTTTATACGATAGTAATAACTTGGCAGTCAGTTAAACTCTATTGCTGAACTACCATAGTATCTGTTAATGTGACTTATGCCCCAAATAACAAAATTCAATATCTCTTACAAACATTTCAAAATAAACTACCATTTTGAAGAAAAAAAGAAACAGTATAGGTTTTAAAGCACAAAACAAAAGAAACTGACATTTTATCCAAGAAAAACAATTTTCTAACATAAATTTCTCAAAACGAAGACTAATCACATAGAGAAAATCTAGGAAGCTATTTCATAAACTAGGAATTATTATTTGAAATTAACATTTCAAATCATAGCATACAATGTTCTTAAGACAGAATAATGTATATATGATATATGTGATTTTAAAATGTATATAGTAATATAATGAAATTCTTTTAGAACTATCAAGAACTAATATCTGGTCTGCTAACCATCTTAAAAATGATTCAAAATATGTAATGGTTCTATTTCTTAACATTACCTGTTGACTCAATTTTTTGAGGTATGAAATGACACTGTAACTTAGTCCATATTCCATACTGTCTGCTATGAGGTTAGGTGCTCCCATCATTCTAACAGCTTTCCTCAGAGGCTATAGGCAAAAAAACAACAACCATCACTAGTCAGAAATTTAAGGCTAGATGTGTTATGTCAGTTTTGAAAATTTCTGCCCCCCAAATTTCTCCTTTTCTTCAATAAGAGAGTAACAACATATTTGTATTTCAGTAAAATGTTTTTCAGTGGTATGAAAGGCAGTTTGAAATACTAGTAAAAAGGCATTAGAGACTATAACAATAACACCCGGGATGAGAAAAGATGAAATCCTGAACTTCTTAGTATCCCTGGAGATAGTAAATTTGAAAGAAATGGCAGGAGACACTGTAGAAGTAGATTTGGTAGAACTTGCATTAGCTAGGCTGAAAAAAAAACAAAACACCAAAAACACACACACAGGAAGAAGCTCTGAAGGGAAAATGAGGAGGAAAAAACAGTGTAATATTTACTATGGATATGATATAATGAAATAATATTTAATTGTAATGGGAGACCAATTGAAACCACTTTGTACAATGAAAAATATCACTAGCAGGAGTGTCTAGTCTATTTAAATGGAATACAGTCAAAAAAAGGATAATTCGCTGACATATTAGAAAGTGTATAAGCCTTTGTGTACAACTAGAATCAAATCCCAGCTCTGATATTTAATATCCACGTAGTTTTGGCTAAATCCTTGGGTTGCTATGAAATGTAAATGAGTCAACATATGTAACATTTGATATTAAAAGTGTTTCTTCTTTTCACTCTCTTACTAGGCAGCATTATGTGCTAGACACTCATAAACTTATCACTTAAAACTATAAAATATTATTTTTAAGGTTAAAGAAATTAATGTTCTTAAGAACATTTACAAAGATCAGTTATAGTCAAATGCTATAATACTCCTGAGTTAAAAGCAGAAGTATGGTCTAAAAAAGTTACTTTTCATAAAATAAAGTATACTTTATAATATATACATTAATACTAGGTTTTAAGTAATTAAAAAATTTATAGTTCTAAAAATAAATGGTTCTTTGAGAATATATACTTATCTTAACCTAAAAACATATTTTTGAAGATTTAGAAACTAATGAAACAAAAATAATTTTGTACCCTTAGAAATAATTCTGAAATGGCAATTAGAAAACATAGTACAACAATTGAGATTAAAAACCTAAATTCTAAAGCCACACTGCCTGGGATTGAATTCTAATGCCCCATATATTTGCAATGTAGCCTTAGACAACTTACTTAATATTTTAGTGCCTTAGTTTCCTCATCTGTGAATCAGGAACAATGATCATTCCTACCTCAGAAGATTACTATATAAATTAAATAAGATTAATACCTATAAAGTGCTTAGGATAGTACCAGACACAGTGTAAGCATTGTAATATTCATGATCATCATCATCATCATCTTGCAAGTCATGAAATATTTCTTTTCCACTATATTTATATTGGTCATTTGTAAACACAATTTTTATGACATTTAATCTATAACAACATTAAATAGAACTTTGTAATGCAATAAAGTATAAGCATAATATAAAACTTTATAACAAGTTCTATTTTTAACAATAATATTCTTACCCCAAGATAGTAAGGAGGCATTGTCTTCAAATAACTTTCGAATGACTGTCTCCATTTCAATGTTGGTTTTGCTTTATGTACTTTAAACAAGTCATCTATAAATGTATAATGTAAATAAACTATTATTACTAGATGAAAACCAGGTCAACTTAGTCTGTTTTCTTATTTATAAGAGGAAGAGTAAAATGAGATATAAGCTTTTAATAAAATAAAAGTGGTAAAATTTTTGGTTCTGGAATTTTCAATTAGTAATAACATTTTAAAAATTTTAAAAATGCATAGAATTACATCAAGGAGGAATCAGGACACAAGGAAAAACTCTACCCTATATAAACCTAGACATGAAACAGATTTGAGAAAAGAAACAAAGTGTTTTCTATAAAATATACCTACTAATACTTTGACTACAAAATCTGAATAATTTCATAAAGGAAAATTAGTTTTCTCCAAGACTACACCTTAAAAATTATAGACAGATGATCCCCATAAATTAACTTTAGGTTTTTATCATATTACTAAAGGATCAGTGCACAAAAGTCATGCATGAAGGAGTCTCCTCAGCCCAGTCTGCACCCTCTCCAACCCGAGACCCCTCGAGGATGCCCAACTGCCAGTTTAGGCCTGATCTCAATCCTGGACTGCTGGTTCCTAACTGCTCACCTGCCTGCCAGCCTGGTTGCCCCTAACTGCCACCCCTCCCTTGCAGGTCTGGTCGCCCCCAACTGCCCCCTTCCCACCGGCCTGGTCACCCCTCACTGCTGCCCCACGCAGCCTGTTCAGTGGTTCAGTCATCCCTCACTGCCCCACACAGCCTGCTGTTCAGTGGTTTGGTTGTCCCTCACTGTCCTCCCTGCCGGCCTGGTCACCCCACATTCGGTCGTCCATCGGGTTGTTTCAGTCATAATGACTCCTGGATTTTTATATATTAGGATTCTGGAGCAAGTTAAATTCTTTTTTAAAAATAAAAATATCTGCCAAGTGAAAATTAAGATAAATTCTTACAAGAAAATACACTTATATTTTATGACTATGCTTCACAAAATGTCTTATTTATCAAATATAGAGCCTACATTACTAATTCTAACTATGTAAGCAATCTAACTTAAATTCATATTTAATCTAACTTAAAGAATTAGAATTTTTTTTTTTTTTTTAAATCCTCACCCAAGGACATGTTTATTGATTTTAGAGAGAGACAGCAAGAGAGAGAAACAATGATCAGTTGCCTTCTATATGAGCCAACCAGGCATTGAACCCTAGAACCTGGGTATGTGTCCTGACTGGGAATCAAACACACAACCTTTTGGTCTACAGAACAAGGCTACAACCAACTGAGCCACCTGGCCAGGGCTAGAATACTTAATTTAGAAATTTAAAATGTAATACCTTCATAAGTTGTTGACTCAAAGGTGATTTGACACTGCCTTTCAATTTACCACAAACATGTAATAAAACAACCTTTGACAGATTTAAAAATTAAAGACATTTTCATTAATTTTTAGCAGATAAAAAACTCAGAGAACATTCCTATGTATGCTAAGCCACAGAGAATGTGACAAGAATGACTTACCTAAAAGGGGAAGGAGGACTGGGTAATTGTAAGGCATCACAAATAAGTTGACACAGTTCAGTGCTGTACTGGCTTTCAAGTAACCAAAGGGATGACCAAGTTCACTATATTTTGCACTATTGCTCACATATACCTGTTAAAAAGGAGTGGTTAAAACTTATTATTTTTTAATCCTTACCTGAAGATACATTTTTACTGAATTTGAGAGGAAGGGAGAGGTAGAGAGGTAAAGAGGGAAAGAGGGAGAGAGAGAGGGAGAGGGAGAGGGAGAGGGAGAGGGAGAGGGAGAGGGAGAGGGAGAGAGAGAGGGAGAGGGAGAGAGAGAGGGAGAGAGAGAGGGAGACATCGATTGATTGCCTCCCACATGTGCCCCAATTGGGATTGAACCTGAAACCTGTTTATGTGCCCTGACCAGGCTCAAACTCAACCTTTTGGTGATGACTGTTACAACCAAATGAGCCACACTGGCCAAGGCAAAACTTCATATTTTTATGAAGGTTAAAACCTTTACAGAATGTTTATATAAACTATTGATTATATTTAACTTTTTAAGAAACATTTAACTTAAATTGTTCAGCTCACCTGCCAACATGTTTGAGGAGATTTCCTTTCCAGGATAAATTGAGTCAGTGGTGAAGGTTCCAACTCATATTTGTCAAAAGGCAATTTGTCAATAACCATTGGTTCACAATCTGTACAGGAAAACTTCACTACAGGATGAGATGTACGAGGTGGCTAGAGAAGAAAATCTTATTACTATTTACATAAAATACCAGAAAGAAACTCATTTTCAGTATCACTCACTACCAAAATTACTTAGTTCCTAAGTTTTATTAGTCAGAGTTTAAATTACTAAACTATAGAATTTATTAGTCATAGTTTAAAATACTACAGATGAAAGAAAATACTTAAAAATGCAAAGCTTAAATTATATAATATTCAGAAGAAAAACACAAAACACTTCAAAATCTACATAAAATGGAAATCTTTTTATGTTTACAATGTAAAATTTTGGAATAAGTACTCATTGTGTTTTATGTCCAAGGAAGAAACAAGGAAGATACAGAAACCTTCCATTTTAAGTCCTCACTTGTAGAAATTCAAAATTACTTGAATAGAGTAGTGTTTTCCAAACTGATCATATACCTTCAAGTTTTTGAATATACAATTAAGTTAGGACAACATATACATACATATACACATATACATACACATACACACATACATATATATATATGTGTGTGTGTGTGTGTGTGTGTATATATATATATGTATGTATTTACTAGAGCCCGGTGCACAAAATTGGTGCATTGGGGGGGGAGGGGGGGCGGGGGCGTGCATCAGCCCAGCCTGCCCTCTCTCACAGTCTGGGAGCCCTCAGGGGATGTCCTACTGACAGCTTAGGTGGGGAGCAGGCCTAAATTGCAGTCTAGCCACCCTCTGCAGGCTCATCAGGGGAAGGCGTCACTCCCATCATCCCACTGCTGCTGCCACTGTCAATCGCCAAGGTGTTTTCATCAACAGGGACTCCAGTCCCTTTACCACAAAAAAATGACAACTTTCTTTAGGCATTTTCAAGATGTCTCTTTCATAGGATATGACATTTCTTTCTCTTTTTTTTTTTTTCTTTTTTTTTTTTTTTAACTCTCACCTGAGGATATTTTACCATTGATTTTTAGAGAACATGGAAGAGAGAGGGAAAGACAGAGAGAAACATCAGTGTGAGAGGGACACTTCGATTGGTTGCCTCCTGCATGAGCCTTGACATGGGCCCGGCCAAGGAGGAGCCTGCAACCTAGGTACATGCTCTTGATCAGAAGGGCAGGACAGGACATTTCTTAGCCCCTCCAGGAGTGGACCTTTGTGTTTTCCTCCAGGAGTGAGGTGGAAAAACCCTAGAGCACCTTCTTGGATTCTTATTACCCAAGTTATCAAAAACGCTGCGAGTGTCATACAGGGAGCTTGGCCAATGAGCTGTAGAAAAGGTGTTTCCTCTGTAGCTCACATGCAGAGGCAGGCGTGCTGGGACACTGTCTCCCAGAGGTGGCAGCCTGGGCATGCCCCCCTGCCTCTTCGCTCTGGGGCTATGCCATCCAGTGCAAGCAGTCCCCTCCTGCCCATCTGCACGCAACCTCTTCTTGAACTGGTTGTGACTGTTACGGTGTCCCAGCTAATTTGCATATTAACTTTTTTAAATATAAAATATATATTATTTATAAATTATTATGTATAAATGTATAGGTACATAATAAAAGTTTCAATGTATTCCTTCCCTATTGTGGTAGAGTGTTTTGGTTATCCCTGTGGTTTATACACCCTACTTCTGGAGATACAAAAAAATATAATACTTCAAAGGAAAAAAAGGGTGGGAGCATGTTACTCTATTTTCCCCTTAATAGTTTCCTTCCTAAAAATCTTATTGGTCTTTATTGAGGGTTACTGAGCTCCAACCAGCTACAAGGGGCATCTTTAGAAGTCAAGCAACATTGCAGAAGACATCAAGGCCAAAATCAAGATCTATCAGACTGCCCCTCTGACAGCCACTTCCTCAGCCAGAACTGGACAAGAAGCTGCTGGCCATCTGGGGGAGATGTCTCCGTATATGAATGTTACTGGTATATGTACAAGTACCCCTGTCCCATATCCTGGGTGTGTCAGCCTAGGCCACAACCACCAGGCAGAAGTCATGATTCCTGAGAAGATCTGAACTGCCTCCACACACCTCTCCTCTGTCCTTCATCCTTCTGCCAGGGTGAAGAAGCAAGCCCTGGATACTTGGTGATCCCCATCCTGAGATCTTGAATCACGACTTAACTAATAATAATTGTTGGAAAATGGAAAATAAAATCTCACCAATTGAAAATTGGTGAAGAAAATACGAGCTATGAAGATATAATTTAAAATTTAATAGCTATAAAGGACTCTCAGCCTCAGTTACTATGTATACACTGGTGGCTCCCAAATCTGTGTTGGGACCAGATCCCTTTCATTTCTCGTATTTATCCAACTGCATGCTAGACAAACTAAATCTCCTATAGGTCCCCCTCAGACACATTATTATCCAATTTAATTCTTCTCCAAACCAGAAAACCTATTCTAAAGACCTAGATATTATCCTAAATATCTCCTATTTATCTTCCATATTTAACTGTCACAAAGACCTAGATAAAGAGTCCATAAATTCCAAGCCACTTAGCAGAATACAAACATGGCAAGTGCTCAGTATTTAGTTACTACCCTCGGTCAATACTAAATTTCCAACTCTCTAGAAATTTATCTTCTATTTCTTATCACTCTAATTCATGTCTTCATTTCTCAGACTAGAGTTGTATAACTGCTTATTTTTAATTAGTTCCCCTAATTAGTCAGCACCTTCTAATCCAATGGCCATGAAATATATGTAATCATGTAATGACCCTACCTGAAAGTATTTGATAATAACCAATCACCTAAAAATAGGGTCCAGACTTTTATTATACACGAAGATCCTTAATGATCTGGTCCCCATCTGCCTTTCAACCACCACACTGTGTACACTCTGTGCTCTAGCCATGCCAAACTACTTGCAACTGCTCAAATAGATCATCATCTTTCATGCCCCTGTGTTGCACATGTTATCTTGACTGCTTTGTTATTTTCTCCCTTGCATATTGCAAATAAAGTTTTAAAGTCTGAACTGGCAAGTATCAACCACTAAAAGACTTATTTCCTTATACTCCTTCACTGTATCCCAAACAAATACCAGGCAATTAGGCACCACCTCCTCTGGGTTCTGCTCTGCCCCTCTATTACAGTTAACACAATGTACTCTACTATGTTTATATGTCTGACCTTCCTATAAAATGGTTAGGTTCAACAGGGTGAGCACTGCGTTTTATTCATCTTGTGCTCCTGTGCCTAAGTTGTATGTAACACATTGCTTATTCAGTCCATGAAACTCACTTGTTTTTTGGATGAAAATATTGAGGTCAAGAGGAAAAGAGAGGCAGAGGAAATTCCTCTAGAATTTGACAAACAAATTTTGCATTATTTCAGTTAATCCCCCAAAGAAGCCTATGAGATAGGAGCTATTATAATTATTTGACAGATAGGAAATTAAGGGTTAGCTAATAATTGGTAAAGCCATGATTCAAATACAGAATCAGTCTCTAATAAATCACATTTATTTTCAATACTTTTTATTTGAAATAAAAATTTATTTCCCTCTAATATCCTTTAGTCACTAAATTTTGCCAAGTCTTCCAATTATCATCTTATGATTCTTTCTTCTATCCATCATAATCCAAACTCTTATCTCTTATGTGAACTATAGCAATAGCCCAATAGGAAACCTGACTACCTCCCAACACATCTACTTTTTCTGCAAATAACAACCACCAGATCAATTTTCCTAGAGCAGCAGTCTGTAAAAACATGTCGTCAGTTGTTCTTTCAGTCCCACTAAAAAAGGCTTAAATTCCTTAATCCTGCACTTAAAATAATGAACAATTTGGCTCATTTAATAGTACTCTCAATATGTGTTATGACCCACATTACTCAGGAATATACTTGTTTTCCTCTAAATATACATTATTCTTTTTTTACTTCCATACTTTTTTCTCATACTATTTCCTCCCCCTACTGAAATCCTATCCACACTTCAAATTCCTCTATGGTTTGTAATAATTTGCAATAGACAACAAGAGTAATGTTAATAGATATTGCTTGTGATCCTGATTTTGAATTTATATTAAGACCCGACTACTGTAAGTATTAAATAAAGACTACAGACTGAATAATCAACCAGACAATACTTCATACAAATATGTAATCTGTTCTATAAGAGTTGAAAGAGCTCCAGAGGAGAAAGTAAAATGAACAAAGAAATTGAAAATTTCTCTATAAGGCTAGACTGGAAAAATTATGATGGTTCAATCAGGAAAAAAAAAAAAAAGGAATAACGAAGATACCTCACTGAAATTTATAAATTTCATTAAACCCCAAGTGAATAAAGGAAACATCACTTTATAGATCTTGTGTAGACTGAAAGTAAATATTATCCTATAAAGTTGATATAGGTTTAAAATATAAAAGGTGTCAAATAGGATTCAGTTTAATTCACAAATGATAGCTATATGAAACATTTAAGACTGCTTAAAATCTGAAATATAAGTATCTTCAAAGTAATAAAAAATGTAATTCTTATATCTAAGGGTAATATGTCATACTCTTCCACAAAATATTCACGATGCCCTCAAATACTAGAAAAATATACTAATGTGAAAGAAAATATATTAACAAGATTAGATTATTTTGTATAAATTTACCCTTAAATTTGTTGAAATTCATTAGAAAAACCACACAGTGAACACCGGTAATTCATATAAATCATTCAATAAGCCCAACCGTTTCTTTTTTTTAATCCTCACCCGAGGATATTTTTCCTTTGTTTTTTAGAGAGAATGGAAAAGAGTGGGAAAGACAGAGAGAAATATCGATGTGAGAGAAACACATTGATTAGCTGCCTCCTGCACAAGCCTGGGCCAGGGCCTAGGCCAGGGAGGAGCCTGCAACAGAGGTGTGTGCCCTTGACTGGAATCAAACCCTAGACTCTTCAGTCTGCAGGCTGATACTCTATCCACATAGCCAATTAGCTATGGCAAGTCTTACTGTTTCGAAAAAATAATTCATGTAGCCCTGCTGGTGTGGTTCAGTGGTCAAGTGTCGACCTATGAACCAGGAGGTCATGGTTAAATCCCCAGTGCAGAAGGCAGCCAATTAATAATTCTCTCTCATTATTGATGTTTCTTTCTCTCTCTCTCCATATCCCTTCCTCTTTGAATCAATAAAAATATATTTTAAATAATAATAATAATAATAATAATTCATATAAACAAGACCAGAAAATCTTTTTTACCTTAAATCTCTAGACTGACAACACTGAATATAACTAAAACCATGCAAGTCAACATGAATTTGTAAGATTAACTCCTAAAAGATTGAAAGCAAACTATCAAAATTATTGTGGAAGCCTTCACTTAAGTTCCAAATTATGTCTCCAAGACAAATCTTATGTTACATTATGTTTAGAATCCAAAGAGAAACTCCTTATATTTATGATTCTGTACGCAGATGCTAATAATAAAAACATAAACATAGTATTAGATTCTAAAGAAAACAGATGCTTTTTTTCCATTATACATAACAAACAATACAGTATACTAAAGCAGCTAATAGCTTATGATAGCACTTTGAACATTTGTCTAATTCCTGTAAACTAGCCACACATTTAACTGATAATAGTAATAGTAAAACTAGTATGAAAAACAACTACATGGCTACTATTTCAAAGTCACAGTTTCTCTGGTACTTACTAATGTTGGAGAATTCTGATCTGGCCAAAAAGACTCTGGAACAGGCCAATGACCTATAGGAACCCCAGTTTTGGGATTTGGCCTGACATATATGAGTTTGTGACAGTTATGCCAAGGCTGAGATCCAAAAGGCCTTGATATATCTGGCTGCCCATCTATAGCAAAGAAATTGACATAAACAAGCATGTATCATTAAGGAGAGAAAATATCAAAAGTTCAATTATATCTATTATTACTTAATAAAAATGTCCCAATACTTGTTCAATTCTGAATTTGCCTAGTTTTCTTAAATGGTACAATACTATCACGACTGCTTAACATTTACATGAGATTAAAATTCACTAGAGAGTAAAGTCTGTAAATGCCAACTATGAGTTCAGCAGTTGAAAGGAGGGCTCATAGTATCATGTGCTTGCCCAATCAGAATATGTAAAACATACTTCATGGTAAACAGTTATTTAATGAATGATATGTTTCCCCCACCAGATGATAAAGGTAAATACTACTCAATATTTTCATCATTGTGGTTGGCTTAGGAAATATTAGATAAGTATTGCTAAAAAAGTAATCATTTTAACTAAAGCCTAATAACTAAAGAAAAACTTAATATGCAAATCCAGATTTGAAGTACCTACTTTTAATCTGAAATAATTCTACCAAAATAGCAACTCTCTTCAACTAAACATTTGTTTAGTGCCTAACTTTAAGCCAAGTACTAAAATAATATAAATACATTCCATGCCTAACAATTCAATTAAAAATTTTAAAAACAGAAACAATGATATAATTTGTATAATCTTAACTGTCTTCTGCTCCTTTCCTATAATCCCCCTCCTGAGGATACCCATTTTTTCATCTCTATGACCTTTCTCTTCTCCCACCCTGTGGATCACCTCTGCCAAGTGTCACTAACAACTTTCTAATTCTTGTTATAAGCTCCATTGTATAATGCAGAGGATCCAGATGTAATGGTTGTCCATTGATTCTAAGGTAACTCCTTATACCTTCTAGTATAAATAGTTCATGATCATAGAATATTGGATTCATAGAGTAAAGCTAGGTGGAGCTTAGCTGGAGTTAAATAATCCAGCTTAATGGTAAAGGCTGGCTCCTCATGTTTGGAACCACGTAAACCATTTGGTTCTGGCCAGTTTGATCCTTAGAAAAAATAGTGTTAAGGAATTAAATAAACACCTAGAGTTCACTCCTGTGAATAAAGGGACATAGGAGAAGCATATATACAGGAGAGAGACAACATTATAACACTACAAAGAAAATATGAGGTTGCTCATCTATCAATATAAATGCTTAAAAAGGTCTATGGCTCTTATTTTTCAATTCTAGTCGAATAACTAATACTAGCAAATTTAGAATGTTTATAAGAAAAGTGTGATAATACCTTCTACAGGGGAAGGATCTGGTCCTGCTTTTTCAAAGTTTATTACCACTCCACTTTGCACTTTCTGCACCAAGGACTCCAGACACTGATTAAGCATTCTTGGAGAACATACAGAGTAAGAGCGACCTGAGATTAAGAAAAAATAAAATAAAGTGAACTAGTCAGTTGTAGTAATTCCTACCTTTAGTAAGAAAGAATAATAGTGGGTTTTCTGACAGTATATTAACAAAAGTTCACTGGTAAAGCTTATTTCATTAACTTATGCCAAGAATGAACAAAATAGTAATTTTCAATAAACCAACAATTCCATGTTGTGAGAGTCTTTAAATTTTCTCCTTCCAATATGGGTACATGGAAAATAGAGATCTCGTTCTGAACAAACCACAATAACAATGTCATACTTTACTTATTATATATTATATAAAGTGTGATTTCAAAAATATAGACATAAAAAACTATCTCCAACTGTTACCCAATATTATTAGTTTTTCTTTATTATACTAGTACATATACAACCTCTAGGATCTAACTCCCCCAAAACCTTACTCCTGCTTAACAAGTATTATCAATAAAATTAATGCTAAGCACATAGATCACTTAATTGATCTGCTGACAGTTATTGCTTATTTTAAATATTTGCATTTTAATATACAGATAATAGCCTTTGCTTTTCTGAATTTCACTTGGCTCACACACTTGGGAATTACATCTCTTTAACATATAAGTGGTAGAATGTACTTTTCTAAATTTCATTTGGCTTACATGCTTGAAAATCACCTATCTTAAATAAATTTCCCTTTTTAATATTTTAAATCTATAGGATTTTTAGTTCAGAAGCATTAAAATGCTAGTAATTAAGAAAAAAAAAACACTAATAAAGTGATCCCTTAAACAGAAATTTTACATATATATATATACTTGTGCTATCCCATATGTGGTCACTGGCCACACAAGGCTATTGAAAACTAAAAATATAGCTAGTCCAAATTGAGATGTACATTAAGTATAAAATATACACCTGATTTAGTAGTTTTAATATGAAAATTACATAAAATGTCTCAACAATTTTAAATATAGATTTGACGTGGAAATAATATTTTATATATATTAAATTAAAATTTATTAAAATTAATTTCACCTGTTACTATAAAATTTATAATTACATATTTAATTTGTACCATACTTCTATTATATGTATTAATACAATCCAATACTAAAAAGCTTAACAACTAAAATAATCTTTAAACATCTTACAATATAATTTGCAATGAGCTTAATATGGAATTTTACAAATTCAACAATTCAACCAAACATGACGATATTATTGTATCTGACATACCAAATTATCCTTATCAATTTATATTTAACATGGGATTTGCTAAAGGCTATTCAGAAAAGAGAACATTAGGCAGTGGTGTGATTCAAATCCTGTCAGCTTTACTTAGAAAGCAAGTATCATATAACAAATAACTTATCATTGTACAATAATGATAGTTGAAATCATAAAATATCTACCAATTACAGAGTGTCTATGTGCCTGGCACCATTCTAATCATCATATTAATTTATTTAATCCTAGCAACAATCACTGGGCTACTTTCCCCCAATAAGAAATAAGAAAACTAAAGCACACAGAGGCTAATTAATTTATCCAAGGTAGTACCCTAGTACAGCTAAGATTCAAATCCTTAGAATATTAGATACTTAAGCCTGGATATACTTTGTTCTTTGGAAATCATGATGTTAATTTGAAATCAATATTTAAAACAGAATGTCTATGTGGAGTCACACTTAATGGAAAGAATTAGTGAATTATTTTTCTCAGTCAATTTAAAATGTACAAAAAACAATACATTAAAAGGCGGACGATTTTAATACACAAAGTATGTAGAAGACTATAGTATATATCTTATTTCATGAAACTTAAGCATATTCCTAAGATGTCATTAAAAAACAAAAGTTTTTAAGTGTGAAATTGTGGGAATTCTCTCTACCCCTGTGTCATCAATTAACTGATTAGGAAAATGTAAGTAAATGAGTTATGATCTTAGTATGAAATAAAATTACTAACAAAGATGTTTAACAAAAATTAGAGAAAAAGTGAATAAACTTGAGTGTGAATAACTTGAATCACTTGGCAAATAACAAAAATTCATTAGTTCTTTTGAAAGTTAAAGAGAAATAGCAAGTTTTGCCATTTTTACAAAGTGAGCCTATATCTTACAGAATGTTTCTCTTATTCTCTATGTAAAATCTCACCCATTGGAATGGATGATACTTTGAAGCATAAAGTTTCTAGGATCACTAATTATATTTGTGCAGAAAACTCACAACTTCAAGCCAAAAAGCTGGATCACTTGCGGTTATGTAGAATCAGCCAAAATTAAAATTAAAATCTAAATATAGGAGCCTAAGGCAGAAAGTGAAAAATATATATATAACTTTCTCACCGAAGTCTACTAGAATTAGCATTTTAGTATAAGAGAGAAACAAAAGAAACATTTCTAAGTTAGGCAACAGTCCTTAACAGAGTCTAAGTTAAACTAATTTACTCTACAAATTGTTTTACAATTTTTATGAAATGCTTTTCATCCTCGATACTTCCACTGACATGTCTTAGGCATTTTTTTAAATTTGATATCATCCCCCTGTCTCCCCGACACCTGCTTCTCCCAGTGTACTCAGACAAGTCCACTCACTTCCCCTTGTTCAGGCCAACTGGATAATTTAGGAATCATCCTTGATTCCTTCTTCCCTCATTGTCCTTATCCTCGATTCTCCTTTGCATCAGATCTCCTTACCACCTCCAAACCTAGCACTTTAAATCAAAGTACAATCATCTCTTACTAGTCCCTGTTCAATTCTTGCCACTTTACAGTATATTTTCATCTAGGAACTGAAGTGATCTTTCAAAAATAGAAATCAGATGTCACCTCCTATAAAAAGACCTGTAATGGCTTCTACTTGCGGTAGGAAAATAGAAAATATTTATTATGACCTAAAAGGGTATTTAATATTTGGTCCTTGCCTACATCTCTACACCTGTTACTCTCTACTTCTTCCCATGTAAGCTCTAGTAACATCATCCTTCCTGTTGCTCTGAAAATACAGAGCATGCTCCTTCCCTTACTATTTCTTCTGCCTAGATCTTCCTTTACCTCATTATTCAGATCTCTACTCGTATGTTACACTTGTTGTAGTGATCATTTCTCAACATATACAAATATTAACTCATTTATGTTGTACAACTGAAGTAACATAATATTGTATGTCAATTACACCTAAATTGAAAAACTGATGGTGGATGAACATGCTGTAACAATAGTTTAGCCAGATTAATATTTTTAAGACACACCAGGGCAGATTCAATTTCTATTCAAATAAGTGACATTAACTTCAAGATTAGAAATATGGAAACGTAATTTATTTTTAAAACTGTTGTTTTGTTTACTTCTATACACATGATAATGATCTCCAAGGATAAGCAATATTTCAAAGTGATTCAAACAGGAGTAAGCATATTTCTTAGGTATATGGTTTTTAAAAAATGGAACACATCCTCAGAAGACTTCCCAAGAATATTCACTGTCTTTCTCAACTTACTTTCTAAATCCTTACCCTATTTTTTTCTTCACAGAAAGCACTCCCTACAATAATATTTATTCATTTTACATGCTTTCATGTTAGTCCAAAAATGTAAGCTTTCTGGCTATTGTTCCTGCTGCATCAAGTATAGTTATTTGGCCCTAGCTGGTTTGCTCAGTGGATAGAGCATTGGTCTGCAGACTGAAAGATCCCAGGTTCGATTCCAGTCAGGGATACATGCCTAGGTTGCTAGCTCAATCCCCAGTAGGAGGCATGCAGGAGCCAATCAATGATTTTTCTCTCATCATTGATGTTTCTATCTCTCCTCTCCTTTCCTCTCTGAAATCAATAACAAATGCTGGAGGCAACTTTGTTATCACAAAAAGAGTTGAACTTTCTTGGTGGGATGATCCATAATTTCTCTAAAGAATAAGGTTTGATTGTCAAAAACATGTAAAATATTTTTAATGTCTCTCTCCCCCTCTGTCTCTCTAAAATCAATAAACAAAAAAAAATTTAAAAAAGAATAGTTAATTGGCCTAGAGTGGGTACTCATTAATTACATGGTAGTTAAAGAAAAATGCTTACAACAATTACAAAAATTTTTAAAAAGCATACATAAAAAATATAACAAAATATTAATCATTATTTTGGCAATACAGGCAAATTTCTTTCCAATTTTTTCCTCAATGAACATAAATTATTCTACAATGAGAAAAATAAATGTATACATGCTACTCATATCATTAAGTCTTTAAAAATGCACAAGAAAAAGTGCACAAGTATTAGTAGTGATTACATATTACATAGTGCAATACCAATGGATATTAGCATTTTCTGTTCTTTCTACCTTTTTTATATTTTAATCCTCAAAATTTTCTTTAGTGAAAAATAAATAAGAAAACATATTATTGAGATACTAGAGGCCCAGTGCACAGATTCATACACTGGTGGGGTTCCTCAGCCTGGCCTGCACCCTCTCACAATCTGAGACTCCTTGGAGGATGTCAGACTGCCGGTTTTGGCCCAATTTGGGGGGCTGGAGTGAAACCGGCAGTCCAACATGCCCTGAGAGATGTAGTAGTGTGCAAAGTGGCAGATAGCCAGGGAGGAGCCCAAGTCAGGCGCCGTGCCACTCCTGCTCATCCTGGCACTACTGAGCCTGCCGCCAACACTGCACTGACCACCAGGGGGCAGTTCCTGAATCAAGCATCTGCCTCCTGGTGATCAGTGCGTGTTATACTGACAGGTCGAATGGTCACTTAGGGTTTTATATACATAGATATGAAAAACAGTTGAGCCACTTCCCATTATTGCATGGAAAGAGGGAAATAAACTAGTACTTCAGGATGTATATTTGGGAAAAGCTTCCTCATTTTTTAACTAACTAAGGTTTCTGGGTCATTAAGAGACATTACCAAGGGTGACTTCGGAATCTTCTCCTCTAGAAATGTTCCTTTCAAAGAATAAACAACATAATTTTAGAATATTACTGCCCAAAGGCAAGGACGTTAACTACTACATGAGGCCTTAAGTTCTTTTCAGACTCTTTTTGATTATACCACTCACTTCATTTCACACTCTGAATATTCTCAATGCTAGAAGTACATGTAGTCCCATAACTTTACCATAATTCTAAGTACAAACTAAGTAATTTACAGTAAGGAATTTCCAAAGTGAGAATGTTTTAATTACAGCCTCAATGGCCTTTTTCAATCTGTTAAGTAAAAAACCTAGAGTTAAAAAAAAAAAAAAAATCAGGATTTTAGCAAGGCTGAAAACTAATATTTCCTGAATACAAATGTGCATCCATGCACAGAAACAATTGGGGCTGTCACTGAAAAATAATATCCATGCACAGAGAATTGTTAGCAGTGATTCTTCAAGTTTAGATGATAGATAGGTTTCCCTTTAAATTGTGTACATACGTCTTTTTTTCTTTTGTAAATTAAATTGTGAAGGTATTATACGCGTTCAGGAAAAAAATACTTCTATTAAATGAGAACATTTAATAATAGAATAACAACTTCCTACTTTACATACCCTTTTTGTCTGTGAATTTTGCAGATGTCCAACACCAGTGAAATTTTAGAAGGCATCTAAAGTATCAATTAGACCTTATATTTGTCTTTAACTTATATAGCTGGCTATGAAGGAATCTCAAAAAGTATTACCAACTGTGTCTAGAGACTATGCTACAGGTCCCTGACACAGGTGAAATAGTAGTATGCCAGACTTGGACATTTTACTGTTAAATTCCTTCAATAAGAACTAAAATGCCCCATGAAAGCAAAACTACTACGTCTGTCATATTCACTACTGAAGTCATAGAACAGTGCTTGGTACACACTAGGTACTCAATACATACTTATATGAATTAATCCACCTGTTAGCTAATTCCACAATAAAGAAGTTCTGAGACTATTACATTGTTAACTTAGCATATTGATTACCTGGACTAGATGGGTAAGACCTAACTACTTGCGTTTCCTCTAACACATCTAGCTTCCTCTTTGCCTCTGGGGAAAACTACATTTAACCAGGCTTTAATCATTACATGCTTAATGGATATTGATAGGATTTTCAAACATTTTTCACAAAAAATAATTTCATGACATTTGTAAATCATTGGCAATCTTTTAGGTAAGAAAATAAGTTTAACAACTTCAAATACCAACACTTTCTATGGGCAGAAAAAATTACCATTCATTATTAGATCCAAAAGTATTCATATCCTATTCAAATCAACGCACAGACCTTCATCAATATAGTTTTAAAACTATATGTGACTACTAATTACTAATACTATAACTTGTTAGACAAAAACAAACATGGAGTTTTTGAAATGTACATTTTAAAACATTCAGGTAAACTCTGCTTTAAGTCACTAAATTACTGCCAGCAAAAAACTTACCGCCTGTCACTTCACACATTGGTGTGATTGCAGAGTCATCTAAAGGCACACCTGTCAACTGTTCTGATTCTACTGACATGGTGCCAGGCAACCGCAACACTAATGCAAAGAGTCTCTGATCCCAACGAAAAGGTTCCTTGGTCAATTCACTTCCAGGCAAAGGAGAATTAAGAGGTAAATGGAGCTGAAAGTAAGGGGAAAAAAACAATAAGATTTCCACATGCTACTTTTCCCAAAAGGCCACATTAATTACACTTGTATTAAAACTACATCATGAGTGTCCTATCACTAAAAAAACAAGCCCAAATATTTTTAGATATAACTAAAATAGCACATGAGATAGTTACTTCAATTTTCTTAAGCTCTTCTCGGAAGATCTCAATAGAAAGAAATCTAGAACTGTAATTTTTTTCAGATTTTAATTCAACTATCCACCAAGTGCTGGACTGTTTTCAAATAATCATTTCATTATCAAAACCACCCTTTTTATTCCTATTTTCTAGATTTAAAAAAAAAAAAATGGATCTCAGAGAAAAAAAATGATTTTGGCCTCCTGGGTATGAGTCTGTACTTTCTCTATCACACTGCAGCAGTCCTAAACATCTCCACAGTTAATAATTTAAATATGCTTCATTTTATACAAAACATACATTTTCAAAGCATTTGCAGGAAAGTAAATTTTGTTACTCTGATTGCATATTAAATGTTATTAAAGGTAATGATTCTTATCACATTTCAGTAAAAACAGAGAGGGTTTGGGGGTTGTTTGCATCTGTTTTTTCCCCATCACCATTTAACCCCCATACCCTCTGTGTTCGTTTTTTTTTTTAATGGTTCTCCTCTTCCCCAATAGACCTGCTAAACCATAATCTAAAAATCTTAAGAATCTTGAAAAGCTTTAAAGTGATTCTAATGGGCACCTCTGTATCAACAGAGTAACAAGATAATCCACACATCAATCTTAGCATAACTAAATGGAGACAACCAGACAGGGTATAATGCAATAGGATGTAAAACATTAAAAGGAAAAAGGAGAAGGGGAAGTAGAAGGGAAAGGGGAAGGAGAAAGGGGAAGGGAAGATTGAACCTGCATCTAATCAAGTCTTAACTACCAGTTTATGGAATAGTGGGGATTATAGGAGGATCAAGTTTAACACCACCACATGTCAACAATCGGTCAAATCCAGAATGTGAGACATTCACAGGACAGATGACCTGGTTCTTCCAATAAATTAATGGCATGAAAATGTAATGGGAAGTGAGGAAGGTTGGTGGAATTGTTATAGAATAAAAAAACAAAGAAAATCAAAAGGAAAGATTTTTGTAAAAATCGAGAAATTTTGAAATATGTTATTGATATTATAAACAGTATTTTAAGTGTGATGACACAGTGCTTAGAAAAACAAAAGTCTTTATCACTTATAAAATTTCTAAAAATAAAAATAAAGACCAGAATCCGCATACTGAGGAACTTATTTATACAATATTGGAGTTTTCTTCAAACTACAGTACATACGAAAATGATCACTTTCAAATTAATTGCCCAAGTTTATGCTACCTTTTTTTTATAAAGACTGCCCTTCCCTGCAGGCCCGGTCGCCCCAACTTCCCTCCTCTGCCGGCCTAGTCACCCCTAACTGCCCTACCCTGCTGGCTCCTAACCACTCACCTGGCTGGCTGCCTGCCTGATTGCCCCTAACCACTCTGCCTGCTGGCCTGCTTGCCCCCACCGCTGACCTGCTCACCCCCAAATGCCCCTACCGCCAGCCTGATCACCCGCAACTGCCTTCCCCCTCGTGCCAGTGTGCTCTCTTCCAACTGCCTCCCCTACCAGCTTACCCTCAACTGCCCCCCCTGCTGGCCTGCTCACTCCAAAGTGCCCCTACCCTGCTGTGCTGATTTCCTCCAACTGACTCCCACTGACAGCCTGCTAGCCCCCAATTGGCCCCCTTGCTGGTCTGCTTACCCTCAAAGGCCCAGCCCCCCACCAGCCTGATCACAACTGCCCTCCCTCTTGGCCTCTAACTACCTCTACCTTGGCCCGACAGCATGGCTTTGTCCAGAAGAATGTCTGGAAGGCCTACTGGAAGGTTTCCCAGTCTAATTAGCATATTACCCTTTTATTAGTATAGACCAGTGTTTCCCAAACTTCTCTCATGATGAGAATCACCTGGTGGAGTTGTTAAAATACAGATTCCTGAATCCCAACTAAGAAGTGCTAAACTAGAATTTAAAATAGTATACAATTTTACCTATACGTTCCCAAAAATTCTAGTTTAGCACTTCTTAGTTGGGATTCAGGAATCTGTATTTTAACAACTCCACCAGATGATTCTCATCATGAGAGAAGTTTGGGAAACACTGGTATAGACAGAGGCTCAGTGCACAAAATTCATGCAGGGGCGGAGGGGCAGGCGGTGTCTATCAGCCCAGCCTGCACCCTCTCCAATCTGGGATCCAGGTAGGATCAGGCCTAAACGAGCAGTTGGACATCCCTCTTACAATCCAGGACTGCTGGCTCCCAACTGCTCACCTGCCTGCCTGCCTGCCTGATTGCTCCTAATCACTTCTGCCTGCCAGCCTGATCACCCCCTAAACACTCCCCTGGCAGCCTGATTGATGCCTAACTGCTCCCCTGCCAGCCTGTTTGCCCCTAATTACCCTCCCCTGCAGGCCTGGTCACCCTAACTGCCCTCCCCTGCTGGCTTGGGTCCCCCCAATTGCCCTTCCTTGCAGGTCCGGTCATGTCCTTCCTCTGCTGGCCTGGTTGCCCCCAACTGCCCTTCCTTGCAGGCCTGGACCCTCCCAATTGCCCTCCCCTGCTGGCTATCTTGTGGAGGCCATCTGGTGTCCACATGAGTGCAGCCATCTTTGACCAGATGGGGGCAGCTATCTTGTGTATTGGAGTGGTGGTTAATTTGCATAGTACTCTTTTATTAGATAGGATATATGCCAGGTGCATGGGTGGGGGCCAGCTGGTTTGCTCTGAAGGGTGCCCTAGATTAGGGTGGGGGATTCCTTTTGGGTGTGGAAAGGCCTAGGCCAGGGGCCTGTGTTCATTTGCAGGCCGACCATGCCCCTATATGGTAAGGATCCCTGCTAGGGGGGCATGGGCAGCCTGGGTCAGGGGCTGAGGGATGTTTTCAGGCTGGCCACACCCCTTTCAGGGTGGAGGTCCACACTGGGGTGCCTGGCCAGCTTGGGTGAGGACTAATGGCTATTTGCAGGCTGGCCACACCCCTCAGCAGGCACTTACTTCATGGGGGCGTGGCCAACCTGGGTAAGGGTTTTTTTCGTGTTTTTTTTTTTTTTTTTTTTTTTTTTTTTACGTGTTTTTTTTTTTTTTTTTTTTTACGGACTTTTTTCTTCAGTGCCTCCTTGATCGGAGGCCAGGGCAGGCTAGGCTGGAAGCAGTTATCTGGAATTTATTTATCTTCTATTATTGAAACTTTGTAGCCTTGAGGGGAGGCCAGGGCAGACCAGGGCAAGGGTGGGGAGAAGGGAGGGACAACCCAAGCCTCCTGCTCACTCCAGCTCCATGGCCACTGCCATCTTTGTTGAGTTAATTTGCATACTTGCTTCTGATTGGCTGGTGGGTATAGAGGAGGTACAGTCAATTTGCATCTTTCTATTTTATTAGTGTAGATTCCCATATCACTACCCTCTGTCATTACTGGAGAAGAGAGAGGAAAATCCCCTATAGCTAAAATATACTAATTTAAATAGAAAGGAGTGGTAGCAGACAAACAGAGACAAGAAAAATATAAAAAGCCTGGAAGAAAATATTCTTAGAAGGGTTGAATTACTCCAAATCTAAAGTCTACATTTAAAATTTCAGCAATGTCTTAAAATCACAGAGAAGTCTCTCTGAATACATGGACTTTGAGAAAAGCAAATTGCATGTAAATCAGTAAGGAAAACATAAAATTAACCTTTAGAAAAATATGCATTAAATATGAATAGATAATTCCCCAAAGTGAAAAATGGACATACACAAAAAATACTCAAGGAAATCCATATGGCCTATAAATATGTGGAAAGATGCTCAAATACACTAAGAGCAGGTAACACAAATTAAAATATCAAAGATATAATTTCACACCCAACACATTAGCAAAATTTAAAAGTATGAAAATACCAAGTAAAAGGATAGGCATACATAGCAATGGGAACTCTCATCACTCCAATATAGTCATTTTGGAGAGCAATTTGTAATGTCTGGTTAGCTAAAGATAAGCATACTGGAAGACCAGCAATGTCATCTCTAATTATAGAGAAACTCTCATGTTTATTTTCACAAGAAGCCATGTAAAAGAACCCTGTCTACAGCATTATTTTAAATAGAGAGAAAATGGAAACAACCTAAAAGTCCAATAAAGAAATCCTATATAATAAAAACCTAATATGCTAAGTGTCCAGTAAACTGGTCAGCTATTCAACCAATCAAAGTGTAATATTTTAATGATATGCTAAGGCCGCTCAACAGCTTGCTATGACGTACATTAACCACCAGGTCGCAGAGAGTCGACCGGTCAACCAGTTACTATGACATGCACTGACCACAAGAAGGCAGATGCTTCAACCGGTAGGTTATCTTGCTGCTGGTGTCTGGCTGATCGGGACTGAGCAAGAAGGGCCACACACACACTGAAGCCCTTCTGCGGCCCCTTCCCAGCTGGCCAACTTCCTGTGTCTCTCCCTGGCCCCAATCTTGCACCAGGTCTTTAGTCAATAAACTGTGATCTATTCATAAATCAGATTTCTAAAATTCAACACATATCTCAAAACAGTATTTTTTGGATAATATAACAAATAGAATTTGCTTTTTTTGGCTTATTACTTCTTTCATTCAATATTACAGGGTGAGATTAATCCATACTGTTGTATACAAGTGTAGGTTATTCATTCCTATTGCCATACAGCACATGTGGGGCAGGAGGGAGGGGAATATACTTTAACTTACCTATGTTTTATGTTGATAGGCATTTGGGCTGTTTCTATTTTGGGTATATTATGAATAACTAAACCATGAATTTATAGTACATGTCTTTATAGAAAATACATATATGCATTTCTGCTGAATATGCACCTAGAAGCATTATTGCTGGGTTAATAGTATATGATTATACTTACTTTTATTACATACTGCCAGTTTTCCAACATGGTTGTACCAATTTATACTCCAATAAACAGTAATCAAGAATACCAGTTGTTCCATATCTCCTTCAACATTTAGTTTGGCTGTCTTTTTCATTTTAGCCACTTTGGTGTGTGTGTAGTGGGGACTCAGTGGGATATGAATTTCCCAAAATCTATAGAAGATGAACACTTTTCATTCATTTCTTGGCCATTTTGCTATGCTCTTTCATGAAGTGCCTACTAATTTCTGCCTACTTTTTTAAAAATTGAGTTACCGTTTTCTTATTGATTTGAAGGAATATTAATATACTAGAGGCCAGGTGCATGAATTCGTGCACAGGTGGAGTTCCAAGGAGCAGGGGGAGTGCAATAGATCCTCAGGGTGGGCAGCAGGACACCATTGCGCACCCAAGATCCGGATCCATTCCATTGACATTGCGTTGCTTGTTGGGAACCACCTGGTGGCGGCTTTTATATTGTTGCTTCCATGTGGAGTGTTTATGGTCCCACTACTTAAAGAGTTCTGATGAAAGGTTTTATGTTCCTAAGGAATCTGTTTATAGATGTGTTTAAGGATAATATAACAAACAGAAAAAAGAAGAAAAAAAAAATCACCATAGTATGGCACCCTGGCCGATGTGGCTCAGTTCTTTGAACACCATCCCATGAACCAAAAAGTTACCTTTTAATTCCTGGTCAGGGACACATGCCCAGTTATGCATTCAGAACTGATCCAAGAGCATATGGGAAGGAATCATTCGATGTTTTTCTCTCTCTCTCTCCCTCCCCTTTCTTTCTCTCTAAAATTAATAAAAAATACTTTTATTAAAAAACAAAACAAAGAAAATCACAGTTCTGGCTATCAAGATATTTATTAGGGTTTTTATTTCTGAATAGTTGATAGGAAAATAGTTTTATAATAGCTATTTTCTGAATCTTAATTGTAGGAAATTTTAGTATGAAATTTAAGTGTCTAAACTAATAATGCTAAAAAATCAGTCATTAATTACAACCACAAACTTACTATTACAATAGGTCCTCGGGTTTTGTCAGAGATCCGTTCCTACAGCATGATATAATGCGATTGTCACCGTAAGTCAGAACCTACCTATATAAGCATTTACATCACTCACATGGAGCACATACACAGCAGTAATAAAGTGAAACAGTAAAAAAAAAAAAATTTTAAAGAAAGATAACAATTCCTGATCTTTACTTGTGTCAAATAAATAATAAAAAAAAAACATAAAGCACATATGGACATACATTGAAATGACGGAACTTTTTTTTTTTTAAATAAATAAATAAATATCCACAAAACGACATACATCTAGTCCGATGTAACCCAAGGACTGCATGTATATGGCAGACAGTGTTCTAAATCCTCTATATACATAGTTCATTTTATTTGACAGATAGTATTATAATTCCTACTTACAAATGATTTTAAAAAACACTAATTCTATTTACTGGAAAGAAACTTTAATTATAAAAGTGTCCACTATAAGGGAGGAAAAATCAGATCACAAACTTCTGAATCAATCTATTATTTTTAAGCCACTAATTAGTATTATTAACATTTTAGATTGCTTGTCTTTTTATAAAGCACAATCCTATGCTTTCCCACAAGTTATTCTTTTATCCAATGGAAAGAGGCAGCAATTCACTCTTCTTCCTTTTGCTGGTATCTTCCCATTCTCAGTCTAGTACATCCTGCTCGCACTGTGGCAGCAGCCATTTCTGTTGGAATTTATGTATCTTCTATAATTGAAACTTTGTAGCCTGGAGTGGAAGCCTAGGCCAGCCAGGGCTGCAGAAGCTTGGCTTCCTCTATCGCTGGGGGCAGCCCATGCCTCCCTCCTGCTCTCTGTGGCCACTGCCATCTTGGTTGGGGTTACTTTGCATACTCTCTCTGATTGGTTGATGGGCATGGCTGTGAGTATAGCAGGATGATGGTTAATTTGCATATTACTCGTTTATTAGGTAGGATGGTTCAGAAACTAATTAATCATGACTTTGCTAAGACTGGACTAAGGCTTAACTTAAATTTTAATTATTTAATTACTAGAGGTCCAGTGCACGGATTCAGGCACAGGTGGGGTTCCTCGGCCTGGCCTGTAGGGTTTGGGCTGAAATTGGCCCTCTGACATCCCGAGGGGTCCTGGATTGTTCTCGGGTGACGCATCTCGGAATCGGGCTCCCTCCTCTATGGTTTAGGGTGTGTCACCCAAGAATCTTAAATGCCAAGTCACCACATCTCGGCAGCACCTGCACTGAGCTTCTGCCCTCTGGTGTTCAGTGCGCATCATAGCTACCAGTCAGAATGTCTGGCCCCTGGTGGTCACTGCACATCAGATGGTCACTTAGGCTTTTATATATATATATATATATAGATTTACTAAGTGCTTACCATAAACATGGAATTATTTCAGGATTTAATAAGGATTATACCAAGCCAAATAAACAAGATTGGAGATAAAGTTTTAACAAACTCACTTTAAGAGAAACTATTATAAAACCTCTGCTAATGAGGATCTTATACATTACTTACTTTTTAAACTTACAAATGTAAAAAATAAATAGAAGTCAACAGCAAAAGAAGATTTTAAAAAATTATATTTAAAATGTCTTTAAATCAGGAACCCAACATATTTCTCCTGGCATACAACTTATTGGGCTCCTGAATAGTGATATTAGAGCTTTTCATAAATGTCAGGATTGACTGGTTTATTCCAACACTTCAGAGGTGTCTTCTTGCACTTGGATATTCTGCCAACTGGTTCTATTTGTGAAGTAATTCATATTATACATCCTTTAATAAGTATAATTCCCACCTTGTTTTAATGACCTATTTACAGGCTGTCTATCCCACCATTTTAAAAGAGGGCAAGGAAAGGTATCTGATTGTTTTCTATGTCCCTCTCCTGACCCCTCACAGTATCTGTAAAATGAAAGCATGAGGCACTCCCATTCCCACAGCATAAGGAAAGTGCAAGAGCAAGAGGAGCAGAGTTATAGCTATAATCAGAGCACAAGCACCTCTCTGTGTCCCTCCCCATCCAAGACACAGATTGATGTGGAGTAGACACACAAACAGGAATTCCAAGGTCATGCATGCAAAACATTACCAGAACATCACAGAACTAGTTGGTCCTATTTCCAAGAGATGGAAGCATTGTTTTGTCCCTATGTATCTAAGCAGCTAATTATGGCCCTTATATGTGCCCTCACTTAGAGGACACAAACATGAGCTGCAAAACTGCTCGACACCTAGAACAGGACTGGAAAAACAACCATCCATATGTTGAACCCATAACAACAATTCCATCTAGCTCAGTATACAGTACCCATAATGCTAATTTGCCTAAGGGCATACTTCCTCTTAGACTCACAAAATATAAGCTCATAAATTCTTCTCTTATTCAAAGATACAAAGAACATGACCATATATTTATTGCAAATTTTTTTTTACCTCACACACCAAACCATCATTTTTCTTTAGAGTTTAATGCACTGGCTAATACCAATGAACTTGGCAATAGTACCAAGGAAGTAATTAGGTGATTATTAATATTCAATTTTTAATTGTTATCATTAGAGGCCTTTTATAAAATAAGAATGGGGATCACAAATCAAGCTATAACAAAGGAATTATTTAATGAAAGATGACACATTAGACACTAAATTTCCTACCTTCAAGAAGATGTAAACAAATAATTGTAATATGGGGATGAATTAGGGAAGACTCACAGAGAAAACAGCATCTGAGTAAGTTTAAAGAATGAAAAATTTACTAAGAATCTATAAACTATTGCAGATTATAGGGAATATACAGAATGAAGATCATGATAAAAAAAATAAGAAACAATAAAAAATAAACAATGGGATAAACATAAATGAAAATTCAGGACTATTGGAGGGTTAAGTACAAAGAAGAAGAGAAACTCAAGATTTTAGGAAAGCCTCTAAGAATGTGTAAAAATTTAATATGGGGAAATAGAGGAATAACATTCAGGGAAAGGGACCATGCAAGGAAAGAAACCGGAAACATTCAGAAAATAGTAGCCTTCTTTGGCTCAAGTTTAGAGAAAATATAGAGGAAGGACAATGAATTTTTCTTCATCTGCTAGTTATTTTCTAGTCTTTCCACTCTATTAAAATAACTCAAACTATTAATCATCAATGATTTTTTTTTTTATCATTGTTGTAGATGAGTGTGGTAAAAATATTTTAGGCCTAAGTCTTAACACAGGCCTCACAGCTCTGTTGTCACCTCTTAGGAGCCAGCTGCTATGTAAAGAAGCTTGAACTAGACTACTGACTGATGACAGATCACATGGAGAGACAGAAGCCACAGAGACAAGAAGCAAGGTACCCACAAAACAGTGAGCAGCAATGGTCAGACAAATAAATAAGGTTATCTTGGGTGTTCCAGCCCCAGCTAAGTCCCCAGCTGAATAAAGCCAACCCACAGAATCTTGAGAAATAATAAACTTGTTTTAAACCACTAAAATTTAGGATGATTTGTTAAATAGAAATAGGTAACCAAAGTAATTAGGTCATTATTAATATCATAAAAACAAGTAGAGATTGTCCCTCTCCCTTCCTCTCTGAAATCAATAAAAATCTATTTAAAAAAAAAAAAAGAAAATTTAATAATAAACCTTTTAACCCTACAACTTAAATGATTACAAAGAGGTCAACAAAAAAATCCCTGAGAAAGTAGAGGGAAGGGAACAACAAAGGTTAAAGCAGAAATAAAAAAAATAGAGGCTAAAAAATATATACAAAAATAACTGAAACCAAGAGCTGGTTCTTTGAAAAGATAAGATAATGGATAAACCATTAACCAGATTCATCAAGAAACAAAGAGAGAAAATCCAAATAATTAAAATCAGAAACAAAAACAGAGAAGTAACAACTGACACCATAGAAATACAAAGGATTATAAGAAAATACTATGAACAATTATATGCCAACAAGCAGGATAATGTAGATGAAATAGATAAATTCCCCCAAAAAATATGATCTCCCAAAACTAAATCAAGGAGAATGAGAAAACTTGAATAGGCCAATAACTACTGATGAAATAGAAGCAGTAATCAAAAACTCCCAGAAAACAAAAGCCCTGGCCCGGAAGGCTTCACAGGAGAGTTTTACTAAACCTTCAACTAGCAACTAATACCTACCCTCCTCAAACTACTGCAAAAAATCCCAGAGAAACAAACACTTTCAACCTTTTTTATGAGGCCAATATTATCCTAATTCCAAAACTAGATAAAGATACTCCAAAGAAAGAGAATTATAGGCCAATATCCTGATGAACACAGATGCTAAAATCCTCAACGAAATATTAGCCAATTGCATCCAGCTATATATTAAAAATATTATACACTGTGACCAAGTGAGATCTGTTCCAGAGATGCTAGGCTGGTACAATATTTGTAAATCAATAAATGTGATACATCGCATAAACAAAACAAAGGATAAATATCACATGATTATATCAATAGATGCAGAAAAAGCACGACAAAATCCAACACCCTTTTTGATAAAAACTCTGAGCAAAGTGGGAATAGAGGGAGCATATCTCAACATCATCCTATCTAATAAAGAGGGAATGTGCTAATTGACCATCATGCCCTCACAAGAAAGCAGTGCCCACAGCCAATAAAGAGGGAATATGCTAATTAACTGCAATGCCCTCACAAGATGGTGGCGTCCACAGTCACAAGATGGCAGTGCCCAGTCCCCTCAGCCCCAAAGGGGAGGGCAGTTGGAGGTGATCGGGCTGGCAGGGGAGGGCAGTTGGGGATGATCATGCCGGCAGGGGAGCAGTTAGGCATCAATCAGGCCGTCAGGGGAGCATTTAGGGGGCTATCAGGCTGACAGGCAGAGTGGTTAGGGGCAATCAGGCAAGCAGGCAGGCAGGCAAGTGGTTAGGAGCCAGCAGTGGGATCAGGCCTAAACTGGTAGTCAGACATCCCCTGAGGGGTTCTAGATTGGAGAGGGTGCAGGTTGGGCTGAGGGACTTACCCCCAACCCCCACCGCACGAATTTCTTACTTCGTACATCAGGCCCCTAGTAAAGGCCATATCTGAAAAATCTACAGCTAATATCATACTTAATGGGCAAAAACTAAAACCATTTCCCCTATACAGGAACAAGACAGGGAGGTTTGCTTTTATCACTCTTATTCAACATAGTACTGGAAGTCCTAGCCACAGTGATCAGACAAGAATAAAAGGCATCCAAATTGGAAAGGAGGAAGTAAAGTCATGATGACATGATTTTATATACAGATGACATATTATACATAGAAAACTCTAACAACTCCACCAAAAAACTACTAAAGTTAATAAATGAGTTCAGCAATGGAGCAGGATACAAAATTAACACCCAGAAATCATTGGCATTTTTATACACAAATAATGAACTCACAGAAAGAGAAATTAAACAAACAATCCCATTTATCATTGCAACAAAAAAATTAAGATATGATACTTAGGAAAAAAATTAACCAAGGAGGTAAAAGACTTATACTCAGAAAACTACATGACATTGAGACAGAGGAAGATATAAATAAGTGGAAGAATATATAGTGTTCAAGGATTGGTAAAATTAACATTAAAATGTCCATACCACCCAAAGCAGCTTACAGAGTCAATGCAATTCCTATTGAAATATCAATGGCGCATTTCACAGATCTAGAACAAATACTTCAAATATTTATATGGAACCAAAAAAGACCCCAAATAGCCACAGCAATCTTGAGAAAGAAGAACAAAGTTGGAGGGATCACAATATCAGTATATCAAGTTATACTACAAAGCAGCTATGCTCAAAATAGCCTGGTACTGGCACAAGTACAGGCAAAATTTTTAAAGTCTGAAAAAATTCAAGTGTAGAGCAACTAGAACTCATATATTTCTGGTGAGAATGTAAAATAAAATAGTACAGCCATTTTAGTAAATAGTATGGCAGTTTCATATAAAGTTAGATATATACTTATTCTATGAGTCATCAACTGTGCCCCTAGATAAATACTCAAAAGAAATGAAAGCATATTTCCACAAAAGGACTTGTATACCAATGTACACAGTGGCTTTATTCATAATGATCAAAAAAGTGTGTGTGCGTGTGTGTGTGTGTGTGTGTGTGTGTGTGTAGGGGGGGAGGTAGGGGAGGAGGGGGTGGGGGGGGGAGAGACAAAATGTTCTATCTGGTGAATGGATAAGCAAATTGTAGCCATAAATGGAATACTATTCAACAATAAAATGAACTACTGATATATGCAACAATATGGATGAACCTCAAAAACATTGTGCTAAGTGAAAGAAGCCAGACACAAAAGACTAACATAGCCAAAACCAGTTTGGCTCAGTGGATAGAGCGTCGGCCTGCAGACTGAAAGGTCCCAGGCTCGATTCCAGTCAAGGGCATGTACCTTGGTTGCGGGCACATCCCCAGTGGGGAGTGTGCAGGAGGCAGCTGATCAATGACTCTCTCTCATCGATGTTTCTAACTCTCTATCCCTCTCTCTTCTTCTCTGTAAAAAATAAATAAATAAATATATTTAAAAAAAAAAAAAAAAAAACTAGCATAGTATATAATTCCCATTTACATGAAATTCTATTGTAGAAAAGTGAAAACTAGACACACACACACACACACACACACACACACACACACACAGAGTTAGAGAATCACAAATCAAGTGATTCCAGGGTACAGTGATATACCAAAGGGTCAAAAGAAAACTTTTTACAATGACATATCCTATATAATAAAAGCTTAATATGCTAAGTGTCCGGTCATCCATTCAACCAATCAAACCATAATATGCTAATGATATGCTAAGGCAGTTCAACCACTCGCTAAGACATGCACTAACCACCATGAGGCAGATGCTCTGACCTGTAGATTAGTTTGCTGCTGGGATCTGGCAGATCAGGTTGAACATAACCTGGAGCCCTCCCACAACCCCATCCCGCTGGCCAACCTCCCACGTCCCTCCCTGGGCCCGATCATGCACCGGTAGGGGTCGCTCAGCCTGGCCTCACAATCCAGGACCCCTCAGAGGATGTCAGAGAGCCAGTTTCAGCCCAATCCTGCAGGCCAGGCCGAGAGACCTCATGGTGCAAAAATTCAGGCCTCTAGTATTTGATATCATTACTAGAGGCCGAGTGTACAAAAATTCCTGCACTGGAGGGAGGCTCCTCAGTCTGGCCTGCTCCCTTTCACAGTCCTGGAGCAATCAGGGATGTCCTACTGACAGCTTAGGCCCGCTCCCCAAAGGGAGCAGGTCTAAGCCACAATCTGAACCCCCTCTGTGGGAGGTGACCAAGATGAACAGGGAAGCCGCCGCCCTCATCATCCCGCAGCTGCTGCTACTGCCACTGCCAACTGCAGGGGTTGCAAGACCTGAGCCCTGGGCTTTGCAACTGCCTGAGCCCATGGCTGCTGTGAGCCCACAGCTGCTGTGAGCCCCGGGCCTCAAAGCTGCCAGAGCTCACAGCCGCCGGGGATCACGACTACCTGAACCCACGACCTCACAGCTTCTGGGGCTCACAGCTGCCTGAACCCATGGCTGCCATGAGCCCTGGGCCTTGCAGCTGCCTGAGCCCAGAGCTGACATGAGCCCCGGCCCTCACAGCTGCAGAGAGCACAGTGCCATGGAGTGCCGGCCCCCCTGCCCGTGTCCACTCTGAGATGACCATGCCAGCTTGGGCAGGCTCCCCTGCCTCTGTCTCCATCTCTGCTCTGGGCCTCAACTGCGCACACAACCTCCTCCTGTTCAGGTATGACCTGTCACTGAGTCCTGGCCTAATCTCTTTATATAGAGATTGTGCTGTTAATACCATGTTGCTTTTATTTGTCAAAACTCATCAACTTTTGCCGAAACCGGTTTGGCTCAATGGGTAGAGCATCGGCCTGCGGACTGAAAGGTCCCGGGTTCGATTCCGGTCAAGGGCATGTACATTGGTTGCGGGCACATCCCCAGTAGGGGGTGTACAAGAGGCAGCTGATCGATGTCTCTCTCTTATCAATGTTTCTAACTCTATCCCTCTCTCTTCCTCTCTGTAAAAAGTCAATAAAATATATATTTTTAAAAAATACAAAAAAATTCATCAACTTTAATACTTGAAATTGCTATATCTTATTGTATATAAATTATAGCTAAATAAATGAAAGAATAAAAACAAAGCAAATACAAACTAATGCAAATTTTGAGTACCTTATACTTAGTGACAAATAAAGAAAATGGGGGAAGAAAGAAAAGGTTCTGGAATACATATGCCATTTAATTTGGAGTCTGGTGCCATAAACTATTACCATGTTGCCTCTGTCTCCTTTCTAAGAGTAGCTCTGTAAAGATGCAGATGAGAATACGCATTCTCAATCTTTCCATGGGACACAAAAGATATGCATATGCACACACATACACACAGTCCGTTGGGAATACTAAACTTAAGTCTTGGGAAAGTAATCAACTATGTATCCTGATCTCTCCCACTTAAGACAACACAAAAGGGAAACAGCAGAGTAGCTTCATTTTAAAGGACTACAAACCCAGAGTGCGAAATCACCCGGCCTTGCCGTGCTCACAGTCTCACCCACCTGACTGCGACACGCTCACCGCCCTGCTGTGCTCACAGCCCCATCCACCTGCACATGCCCCACCCCATCATGTTCACAGCCCTGCCCACATGCACCAGTCTTTGGTCCTTACAGCGTTAGGGCCATGGGATGGATGGATGGATGGATGGATGGATGGATAGATGGATGAAGATATATTGAAAATACTTTACTTGCCTGCCCTTCTATTCTTTACTCCTTCCCACAGGCTGAAATTCAGTTGTAGTGTTGAACTAGGATATGTTATAAAACTAATATTAACCATGCAGATAAAAGCAAAGACAGAGCAAGAAAGTAGAAGGAACTTGAAGACCCAGACAATAACTTAGAGCAGATGCAGTCTTTGATGTGAGAGAAAAAGAAACTATCTTTTTAAAGCTAGTATTACTTTTGTCCTAACTATTGCAGCTGAACAATATCCTAAAAAGATACCATGCCACCTTTCACAATCCTTGAAGGTTCAACTAGATGCCTGTGAATTTGTTTTGCAGAAAATCTGTATTCAAAGAGGCACCGTATGTGCATTAAAGGGAGGGAAGCACATATTCCAATCAAATTAATGCTAAATGCATTGTAATTTTATAAATGGAAAGCTGGCACCTCCAGGATCAAGTCTCACCGAATTACTCAGATTTGACAGGATAATGTAGATGAAAAAGCTTCAAATAAAATTTTAACATTTTTTAAAAAACCCTCACCCATTGTTTTTTTTTCAGAGTGGAAGGAGAGAGGAGCAAGAGATAGGGCGAGAGCAAGGGAGAAAGAGACGAATATCGATGTAAGAGATACATCAATTGATTGCCTCTTGCACACACTCTGACCCGGGCCAGGCCAGGAATTGAGCCTGCAACTGAGGTCCTTGAGCTGAGGCTCTAAACACTGAGGGCAAATTTTAACATTTTCAGTGAAATTTTGTGTATTTTTAAATCTCCTTCCTCAGATATCATATAGCTTTAGCTCTTGCTCATAACAAATATAACAACAAACAAAACCATATAACTAGTATTGGGTCCTTATAGATGCATTTCAGTTTCTTCCTTCTCAACAGATTTAAGAATAGTTCTAAGACTCAAGATTTAGTCCTTCAACTTCTTGCATCTCCCAAAGGTTTTCAATAGCATAATCCTCAGCTATTTTTCTGGTTATTTTAAAACAAAACACCACAGTTTAAAATCCAAAGATATGCAAGAAATCTGCCTATCCTAGAATCTGCTGCTTGGGATTAGAGAAAAACCAATGCACTTTCTTATATAGCACCTTTATATTTCTGTTTAGTATAAAAGTGTTAAAATTAAAAAAAATAAATAAATAAGGTAGGTGCTGAATGACAAAAAATTGTTCACTTTAAAATGATTACTATGTGATGTGAATTTCACTTCAAAAAATATATACACAAACCTTAACAAAAGCAAAGTCCTTTACCAACCATTAAGGAAAAATCCAAGAACAAAGATGAAGTAGGAGATAAAAAATAAATGATGATGATGGTGGATCAATTCAGAATCTCATATCCAGGAAGAAAAAACAGAGACATAGAAGGGAAAAAAATTGTCAAAGAAATAATAACATTTCTAAAACTTAAAGGATATGAGTTTTTACTGCACAGATGGGGGAGGGTAGAGGGTCAGGGTTAGTTTGCTTACATTAAGTGATGGGCAAATAAACTAAGATCAAGAATTAAAACAAAACAAAAAGCCAAAGGTAAACCAGGAAAGTGTAAACCCAAAAGCCACAAGATAAAGAGTATTCATGTCCTGGCCGGGTAGCTCAGTTGGTTAGATCATCATCCCATATACCTAAGGGCTGTAAGTTCGATCGCGTTTGGGTGAGTATGGGAGGCAGCTGATTGTTTCTCCCTTTCTCTCTCTCTCTCTCTCTCTCTCTCTCTCACACACACACACACACACACACACACACCTAACAGCATTAAAAAAAAAAAAAAAAAAAGAGTGGTCAATAGTGTTGGCAAAACATCATGAAAGAGAAAAATTTTAAGCCAATTATTGGATTTGGAATATGAGAGTCATTAGTGACCTTATTAAGAATGACCTTGTTAAGTTAAAAATGCTAGAATCAGAAGCTAGATTGTAATTAAGGGTTAAAAATGGGGTAGGGAAGCCCAGCTGGCGTGGATCAGTGACTTGAGCATCGACCTATTTACCAGGGGTCAAGGTTGGATTCTGATCCCTAGTAGGGGGCATGCAGGAGGCAGCCAATCAATGATTCTCAGCATTAATGTTTCTATCTTTCTCCCACTCCCTTTCTCTCTCTGAAATCAATAAAAACATAATTTTTTATTAAAAAAAAGTAAGAGCCCTAGCCGGTTTGGCTCAGTGGATAAAGCGTCAGCCTGGGGAAGAAAAGGTTCTGGGTTCAATTTCAGTCAAGGGCATGTACCTCAGTTGCAGCTCCTCCCTGGCCCAGACCCTGGCTAGGCACATGCAGGAGGCAACCAATCAGTGTTTCTCTCCCATTGATATTTCTCTGGGTCTTTCCCTCTCTCTGAAAATCAATGGAAAATATCCTGGGGTCAGGGAGGGAGGGAGGGAGGGAGAATAGGAAGGAGGAAAGGAGGGGAGAGAGGAAAGGAGGGGAGAGAGGAAGGGAGGGAGGGAGAAAGGGAGGAAAAGAGGGAGGGAGGAAGGGAAGGAGGGGAAGGAAGAGGAAGGGGAGGTGGGAGAGAAAAGAAGGTAGGAAAGTCAAAGAGGTATCAGAAATGAAAGAGATATCAGAAATGATTTCCAAATTTGCTGTGAAAGAAAATTAAAATCACTAGAGAGGGAAATAGGGCATGTGGGTAAAGATATGAGTTTTTCCATTTGTTTTATTTCATTTATTTAGAATGGGTGAACCAGAGAAGCAGAGATATATGACTATCACTAATATCTAATTTTATAACATTTTAACCACCGCCCCCCTCCTCCAACAAAAAAACCTCACGCACATTAGCATCACCACTTAACCCTACAACTCCTAGAAACCACTATTTCTTTTTCTATGGAACTGCCTATTCTGAACATGTCATATAAATAGAATCATCCAGTAAGAGGCCTTTTGTATCTGGCTTCTTTCACTTAGCATGTCTTCCAGGTTGCAGTGTATGTCGGAATTCCATTCCTTTTTAAAGCTGAATAATAGTCCATTGTATGAATATACCACATTTTATTTATCCAACAATGATGAACACTGGGTTGTTTCTACTTTTTGGCTATTATAAATAATGCTGATCTGACATTTTATGTGGACATGCTTCATTTCCTTTAGGTACATACCAAGGAGTGAACTTTTGTAATCGTAAGTTAACTGTTTCACTTCTTAAAGAACTGTCAAGCTACTTTTCACAGCAACTACATTACTTTACATTTCCATAAGCAATCGGAGAGTTCAGTTTCTCTACATTCTGAACGTTTATTATTATCCATCTTTTTTTTTTTTTATAGCCATTATGAGTAGTATCTTGTTGATTTGCATTCCCTTAATGACTAATGGTGGTGAACATCTTTTCATGTACTCATTGGCCATTTATTTGCCTTCTTTGGAGAAATACATTTTTAATCGGGTTATCTTTTTATCTTTTAACTTTTTGTTAATCCTTATCCGAGGATATTTTTTGCATTGATTTTTAGAGTGGAAGATAAGGAGGGAGGGAGAGGTGGACAGAGAGAGAGAGAAAGAGAGAGAGAGAGAGAAACATCAATGTGAGATACACATTGACTAGTTGTCTCCCGAATTCACAACCCAGGTACCATGTGCTTGACTGGGAACCAAATCCATGACCCTTCAGTGTATGGGCCGAAGCTCTATCCACTAGACTATACCAGCCAGGGCTCTTTTTATTGTTGTACTGTTTTATTTTTGTAATAGTTCTTTGTATCTGTATTCTGGGACCTTATCAGATATATGATTTGCACACATTTTCTCCTATTCTGTTACTATCTTTTCTTGACAGTATACTTTAAAGCACAAATACTTTTTACCTAACTTATCTTTGAGTGTCATGTCTAAGAAACTGCTGCCTAATCTAAGGTCATGAAGACTTACATCGATCGGTTTTCTCCCAAGAGTTTTAACTCTCACACTTAGTTTGCTCACCCATTTTTAGTTCATTTTTATATATGGTGTCAGGTACAAGTACAACTTCACTCTCTTGCATATGAATATTCACTTGTCCAGTCCCATTTGTTGAAAAGATTATCCTTTCCCCACCAAACTGTCTTGGCTCCCATGTTGAAAATCAACTGACCATAAATGTATGAGTTTCTTTATGGACTCTCAATTTTATCCACTGATCTTCACATCTATTCTTATGCAGTACTGTACTTTTTAAAAATCCCATACTAGAGAATAAAGAGCAATAAACTTGAAAAAATTAGGGGGGGAAATGGTCAAGCTCTGCCTCTTACTTGGGAAATAGCTATGTACTAAGATTCATTTTCCTCACTGTCTCAAAATTGGGGATTGAGTTGTGAAATTATCTTGTAAACAATAAGTAACACAATTCAGTTTTATACATATTTTCTTATTATGTTCAAACTCATAAATAATTTTGGCACCCAGAAATAAAAGAAAGTATCATAGTAAAAATCTATCTCTATATCTGTTTCTAAGAAGCAGTGCCAAGCACATAGTAGGCCCTCAATAATATTTATTGAGTAAAAACAACCATTTTCCAATTGTTTTTGTGTTCTTTTTATTCATTTCTATAAATGTTAAGGTTATGCAGAAACAATTTACAAATTTAAAATCATCGTACTTCAGGTTCTTTCTTTAGCAATTATTTCCTTGGAAAAAAGAAATCAAGTAAATTTCCCTTAGCTTGTTTCTAGCTTTTTAATGTTATCTAATATAAGCACTTAAGATTCTCCACATATGCTATTAACATGAAAAGAAACATTTTTTCAAAAAGAAAAGGAAAATTAATTATAAAAGTCATAGTGATTTCTATAAACTTTAGTTCCTACAGTTTCTTTTTTAGTTTATTTTGAAATGTATGCCCTTTAAAGTAAAAAACACACACATTTTTTTTGGGTTCTAGTATGCTCATATTTGTTCAAAGGAAAGAGCAATTACTTGGCAATAGTGATATGGAAATAATTTCTAACAAAGTTTTACTCCAACAAATTTCAAAGGTGAGGTCTTTCTAATTGTTTTAACGCCTTTGAGGTATGTTGGTAATTACCTACCATAAAACTTACCCATTTAAAAATTATCCAATTATTTTTAGTAAACTTAAGAGTTGTATAACCTTCACCACTATCCAGTTTTACATTTCAACATTCCAAAAGATTCCTCCTGTCCATTTGCAGTCAGTCCCCAGTCCACCTCCTGGCAACCACTAACTACTTTATGGACATTCCATAAAAACGGCAACACTGAATACACATCCTATGATATATGGGTCTTTTGTATCTAGCATAATTTTTAGAGGTTTATCCATATTGTAGCATAAGAATAGTTCATTCTTTTTATTGCTGAATAGTATTCCAAGTTTATATTACATCTGATGCAAAACAACCTACAAGCAATTATGTCCCATTTTAGAAGCAGGTAAAAAAAACATCTACTTCTTGTATACTCCCCACTACTGCCACTATCATTCTAAAAGCTAAATCTGATCACTTTCTCCGGTACTGTTATCTCTTCAATGATTACCATCAACCTGTAAGGCAAAGTCCAAGTTCTTTGGAAGAGCATACATGATATAGGCCATGCCAATCTGTCCACTTTCATTTCCTGCTGCTATTTTCTCAAACACTCTGCCAACTATCAAAACTGAGGTATATACAGTTCCCCCACATTCCCTTTTACCACGTTTATGGCCTTTGTACCCATCCACATCACAAACTTGAATTAATATTTCAAAGTCCAATAGAAAACATCATTTCCTAGTGCCAGCCTCACTTTCTCAACAGCTTGTGCTGTCATCATTTTACTTTTTACACCAAGCCCTAACTGTTTACCTATCTTTCAAATTCCTGATATCAGCACCTAACCTTGTGCATAAATCACTGGTGTTCCCATAAGTATTTATTCAACTAAACTGAATGCATTCTGACTACTAGTATTCTTCTGCTCAGTCAGTTTAAGAAAGGTCAAAAGCACTCTAAAACTGCTGGTGAAAAAGAACTAACAAAAGCAGTATAATACAATTTCAAGGTCTAGGCAGGTGTCCTACAAAACAGGATATACTCCAGGGTCAGCAAACTTTGGCACACCAGCCAAATCCAGCCCACAGTTTGTTTTGGCAAATAAAATTTTATTAAACACAACCACATTCATTAGTTTAAAATATTGTCTATAGCTACTTTTGCCTTACAATGGAATTCAGTAGTTCTAATAGAGACTATATGTGCTGAAAGCCTAAAATATTTACTCTCTGCCCCTTTAAAAAAGGTTTGCCAACTCCAGCATACATCATGACTAAAAAGATATGAAAGAAAATATCAGAACTTTTGGTAAGTTTTCTTTACACCATCTTTTTTTTTTTTTTTTTTTAACATTTTTGTATGTTTTTAAAATATTAATACAGCAGTGACATTTATAATTTCTAAATGTAAAAATGCACATTCAAATTGGGGATGGTGCATGCCCATGTTGTTTTTTCTAATATCAGTGACCCATTTAAAAAAAAAAAAAAAAAAAAAAAAAAGCCTAAAAGGTCTTAGAGTTTTAGAGTTTGAAAACTTAGCAATAAAGCTTATTATATGAACAAGTTTATTATATGTAAGTGGATAAAACACAGAGAGAAAAGCTTGGACTTAAACTTGCTCCAAACACCTCTAAAGAATTTTTTAGAGCTAAAAATGTTATTTTAATTATACCAGGCAGTTTTAATATACTTCAAGTTGAATGCAATAAAATATGAGCCACATAAATCCAAATTGCTACAAAGCCAGCTGTTTTTTAACCTCAGGTTCTGAAAGGCTTAGGAAATACCAAATCCCTCCCTTTACAGATCTTAAGGTTAGGAGGAGAGTTTCTAATAACTAAAAAAAGTTGGGGTCTGATCATTATCAACAAATTTATAAACTAAAGTTAATTTATCAATTGAGCCTGGATTTGTCAGGTTAGAGATGTCATTCTATGTTGAATCATATTCTCCAACAAATAGTCACAGCCCCCAGAGAGAACTACACTCTACTCTGCTCACCTTTAAGGCTTTTTCTGAGGCCTTCTGAGATGACTAGCATCAGACTTTTGAGGAAGGCTAGCCATTAGACAAGGCTTTTCCCCACGATCTGACTGCTTGAAGTGACATCCAGGATCAGGTCGATCCTGTATCCAGGAATCATGACCCTCCCTGAGGCACCAGTCATCATGAGACAGTCAGTGCACTTTGGCACTTCTTGAAAACCACTGGGCTGCTCCTTTAGCTGAAAGGAAAAAAAATATCAAAAACAAAACAAACAAAACAAAGGGGGGGGGGGGGGGGGCAGGGGCAATCAGTAATTCAACCTGAAAAGACAGAGCGTGGGGAAAAATATAACAAAATAGCCTTGTCTAGATCAAAATGTAGCCTTGCCTTGATATAAAAATCATAGTTTCAATATCTTCCAATCACTGCACAGTTTATTCCTAATACAGAAATTTAAAAATTTTTATATCTATTGCATTACTTCTGAAAAGAACAACTGAAAGTGGGAATTAAATAAAATAAGTATTTATGGAATAGAGCTAAGAAAGTATAATGAAGGTATAGTAAGCCCTTGATTTAATGGACTTCGGATATAACAGACAAATTTTCCAATCCATGTCATATCTGAAAATTAACACCCTGTTAATTTTAAAATGCTTTTAACCAAGATTTGCTTATAATTAACAGGTTATTTATTTTGTTATTAATTAATGGTTATTTTTAACAAATTTTAGCAAAGAGGCCATATGTTGGAAAAATGCTGTAGTAAAATGGTTGACATAAATGTATAATACATATCTACATCTATAGTCTACATATTTAAATCTGAGATTCACTGCTCCTAAACAATATTCGGGGAATGATTAGCACGTGATCACACCGCATATGTGGTAATTGGTTCTGTTATCTTGGGGTGTGACTTTCTGCAGTAATTTTAATGTGTGTTGGCTGATGTCGTTCCCCCCCCCCCCCCCCCCCCCCCCCCCCGTGGGCTAAGCCACACCTCAGCTGTGTGCCTTTGTTTACTCCAGGTGACGGGTGAATGTACACATTTACAGATCTATTCAGTATAAATTTAAAATTACAGTAATACATATAGAAAATTTCTCTGTAAAATTAAACTTTTCATACATATTTAATCACACAAAGTCTACATAAGTAAAAACAGGTAAACTAATTTGTCAAATTTTTAACATATGCTTTTGGAAAACCTACTTTATTATATAACGGACTTTGGCTTTAACAGACACCCCCTTCCCAAAATTAGTCCATTATATTGAGGTTTTACTGTATTTATAAATGACTAGCAGCCGAAGACTGATATGAGTGTACCTCATCAGGAGACCAAGTACTGAATTTTTTCAAGTCCAAATTGTAATCTGATTTAAAGTGGCATGAAATACACCTCACAGGCTAAGTGGCAGAAAATTGTCAATAGAGTTAAAGCCAATCCATTACTACTCTTAAATTACATTCTAATCAATAGAAAAGGATTTCATCTTATATCCTCTTTAACTGACTTGAAACTAGCACAAGGCATAATAACCCCCAGACACAATGCTCTTGTCCTAGCATTCTGAATTTCAATGTTCATGCTTGTTTTAAATTTTAAACGTTGACATCACTATGGCCTTAAATTTAAAAACTCAAAATATCTAATAAATAATAAAGATAACCTAAGACTTATTCAATCAGCTTAAAAATAAAAAATTTAAATTATTGGAAATCAGAGTAAATTCTACTTATTTGTTTTTAACAAAATATTTTTCCTAAAACATAATGTTAAAATGCAAGAAATTTTCTTTGAAGTTATTGTTTTAAAAGTTGTCTTACAACTCCTTTAAAACATTTGTACCCAAAGATAATGAATTTATCGAACAATCTATATATATAAAAACCTAAGCAATCATTACGACCAGTCACTATGACATGCACTCACCACCAGGGGTGCTCAATGCAGGAGCTGCACTCCTACAGCCAAACTCCCTCCGCTGGCTAACCACCCATGGTCCCACACTCTCCCCCATCCCCTGCCCAGCCAGCCTGAGGGACCCCACCCATGCCTCTAGTTGTTTTATATTCCTTTCTACTACTTGTCCAATATCCTCCATTCAGTGAACACGACCAACATCCACATAGATTCCCAAGTTGGAAACCTCAAAATACTACTAGATTGTTGTGGCTTTGTTGTTGTTTTTCACTTGTTTGAGAATATGATTAAACCTATTAACCTCTGTCCCTGAGAAAAATGTGCATACACACAGATGGACAATGTCTGGAAATAAGATTTCAGGGAATTCACAGAACCTTCTGAAGCCCAAGTCTGGGGTTCAAAAACTCCTGTCAAATAGAGCTGCTTTATTCTCCTATTACCATCTTTCAAGACGTGACTAGTTTATCTATTGAGTCTCTCAAAAATTTCTCTGTAAAATTAAACTTAGCATTAGCTTAGTTGTAGCATACCCCATGTTTTTCCTGAATTGTTGCATGTAGTTTGCTAATTCTTCCCAGATTACCGCTCTTCAATCTATCTTCTTTCACCTTGCTAATAGCAAAAGCTTGTTAAAATGCAAATTTGAACTCACCTGCTTAACATCTTCAATGCCTCCTTTGTAAATGTTAAACATATTTATATTGTCTCCTTAGGGTGGTATCATCTGGCCTCTGCCTATATTTCAAGCATCCATGCCTCCTACCTAAAATTTCTATACTTCATTCATATTTTTTCATAATTGCCCAATACACTGTTTTCATAACTTCATACTTTTGTTTTTAGTTTTTTTGGCACTGTCCTTCTTCCTGAAATTTCAGCTCAATTCCTTACCCAAGCTTCAAAGCTAAGCTCATCTCTTCATGTTCTCTCAGAACCTTGTTAATTTATGCCATGAGATTTATCTCAATGCATTATTACAAATGCTTGTATGCTTGTTTACTTGCATATCTCCAGGCAATATGCAAGAGTCTCCCAAGGGCAAGAATCTTGCTTAATTCTATCTTTTTGTTCCCACTATCTAGAACACAGTAATTCTAAATATAGATGGTGTGCCAAGTACACAACAGTTAGTAAGCATCACAAGAAAAATTATTGCTGAATTAATCTAAATATACTTTTAAGAATTCAAAATCAACTGGGGGTGGGGGGATGGGTTCAGGGTGGAGGGGGTCAATGGGGAAAAAAGGGTTACAATACAGATAACTTTTTTAAAAAGTATTCAAAATCAGAACAAACTGTTACAAAAGGGTATTTTAGTAGCAACTCACTAGAAAGCAAAAATTATGTGTAACTATCACCAATTCTTTAAAACTGTGCCTACCTGGGTCAAGTGTGTGTGTGTGTGTGTATTTGTGTAAAATAATATTAATTATGGACATCCAAACCAGGAATTAAAGCATAATATGGATAACAGAATACTATGTAGTCCTTTGGATACAAACTCCTAAGCCAGGGATAGCAAGCACATAACAGAATATGAATTAATTTATTCCTCTTTTATTTTTTTTATTGTTTAAAGTATTACAAATAGTAGTACATATGTTTCCTTTTTTCCCCCCTTTTCTTACCTTCTCCTCCTCTACCCCATCTCTAACTCAGGATCTAAGAGGCTTCCTCAATACAGCAAGCCAGAAGCAATAACTATAGATTACAGTCAGCACGTAAGTTAATATTTCAAGGCTACCCAATAACTGATTCTAAACCAGACCAAACACAATATAAAATATTCACAGAAGGCCTATTCCATATTCCTTAGAAACTTCTTTACAAGGTTAAGAATTAATTTTCTTAAAATATTTTGATAGTCTTGTAAGTCAAAACAGTTTTAACTTGTTAAAATTATTCACTTTCACATGTATTTTTAGCAGCTTTAAAAATATTTATTTGTAGTTATACTGTGCTCTGAAACTATAGTTTCTAAATCTGTGCATCAAAATCAACTGGGAAACTTCAAAAAATACAGATCCCAAGGTCCATGCCCAGATCAACTGGACCAAAATTTCCAGAATTGGCGGTATATTTTCTAAAACATCCTAGGTGATTTTTAAAAAAATATATTTTATTGATTTTTTACAGAAAGGAAGGGAGAGAGATAGAGAGCTAGAAACGTCGATGAGAGAGAAACATCAACCAGCTGCCTCTTGCACACCCCCCACCGGGGATGTGCCCGCAACCAAGGTACATGCCCTTGACCGGAATTGAACCCGGGACCTTTCAGTCCTCAGACCGACGCTCTGCCACTGAGCCAAACCAGTTTCGGCCCTAGGTGATTTTTATGCAGCAACGTGAAAACTACTGTTCTAAATACCATAGTAGTTTACTAGCATATATGAAAGAACTAGAATCAGAAGAGTAACAGAAGTTTTCCTTACATGTGCAGTGTCGCTTATTGCTTGCTGGCTCTGACAGGCTAATAAATACACGGTGAAGTTGCTTCACCCTCTTGAATGAAAACAATGTTGCGATATCTTACAAGTTTCTGGATAATAGACTAGTTATTTTAGCCATATAGCTTCATTAAAGAGTAATCAGCCAGCATTTCTTTTTAATTATTCTATTATAGTGTTTGTCTAAAGTCAATCCTTAAAAACTCCCCTTTACACAAAACCTTGAGGGGAAAAAATAGAATATTGCAAATGTGAATTGCTGAAAATCCACTATGGGTATTAAATAGAAATATTTCATCAACTTCTTTTAATTATGCATTTTTCCACATATTAGAGGCCAGCGTTCAAAATTCATGCACTGGGAGGGGAGAGGGAAGGCCCACCTGCCCGTGAGACCAGCTTCTGCACTGACCACCAAGGGCAGCTCCTGTGTCAGGTATCTGCCCCCTGGCGATCAGTGTGCATCATAGCAACTGGTTATTCTGGCATTTGGTCAATTTGCATATTAGGGTTTTATTATATAGGATTTTTAATACACTCATAATTGCAGATATATCATTTTTTATAGCACAACAAAATAAATGAAGAGTTGAGAGAACAAAGCCAAAAATATGGGTTAAAAAATAATAAACTACATCTAACAAATTCTTATTAAATGTTCCTGAAAAGTTGTGTTGATAGAGACTAACATATACACAATGTTGTACATACATTTGAACATTTGAATCACAGATCAGTAAAATAGGAGCTAATGTTAAAATTGCTACTGAGCCCCTACTACTATCAATGTGAAAAGGCACCACTACTAAGGAGGAAATAATGAAAATGCAGAAACACATTTACACACAGATCTGTTTGATACATTCTATCATACTACAATGACATCCTTCAATATTCCCAAGTGGTCTTTTTAAAAAAGAAAGAAAAAGTACCCCCAAATTCTAAGAATATTAGGAGAAAAATAACTATTTTAAATATATGTTTAAAGTCTTTCCTGACACAATTTAAACAGTTTTGACAGCATTTGGCATATATTTTCAATAACTTTAGTGAAATAAAAACATTTTTATGAGGAAAAGAGAGATGTGATATCTGAATTATTTCAGACACTAGAAACAATTCTGGACTATCCTATTAATCAGTAACAGATCATGAAGAGTTAAATACAAACTGTAATTATAGATTCTAATCATAGATTATCCTTGTCAAAGGCAAACAATTTATTGTACATTGCCCAGCAATGAAACAGAAAAATCACTAATGCCAATCAACAACTTAAAGACTCATGGGACATCTGCATCAACTTTTGAAAACAGAGAAGTTAAAACATAACTGAGATTACTCAGACACTTTTTTCCTGCAAACACATGTCCTTCCTGAACATCTGCCAAAAAGTTATAATAGTTGCCCTCATTCATCTTAAAAAGTTGGGAAAGCTCATTAAAGGCAAAACTTTTAATGCAAAAAACCAACAGGGTTGTTGTTTTTTCCTGCTAATATCATCCCTAAAATGTTAGCTTCCAGAGCAATTATAACATTGATAGAAATGCACATTCTTCAGCATATAGAAATTTCAATATTTGAAAGATAATACTACTATGAGCACTTTCAAGGAAGAGAAAAATAACTGCTATACTTCCTGGAATGTCATTAGTCACCAAGAAGGCACTGGCAGGATTTCTTCTGGATACTTTATTGAGCAATATAGTTAACCACCTGTTCTTGGAATCATAGTACAGAACAGTTTTCCATTGCAAAACAGTTCTTAAGAGAATTATTGCAGGAAAAAAGATCAGAAAAAAATGTTTTTCAACAACTCTAATTTATAATTTGGTGATTCTCCCAAAACATCTGACACATCAATAATATAACACACTAAATAGTACTATGATTATTTGGCCACAAGTATATTTATCAACATCAAAGATTACTACTATGGAGATAAACAATATAATTTTCTTGTATATCAGAATTCAAAGTCCCATCTAATTTACTCCTCATAAGTGAAAATATTGCAAATATATCAAATAACTATATTTAAAAAGAAAAAATATAGTTTAAAAATACACACATACTTTTCCAACACAGTTATCAAAGTCCTAGAAAGTTATCACAAATGCTACACTATAAACACACTTATGACATTTCAGACAATTGCCTGGACTTTTCATTAAAGGAGGCCAAAAAGATAAAGTCATGAATTAAGGTAAAATGATCATATACACCTCAAGATTTTTGTCCGCAATCCAAAGCTTTTGAAGAAATGAACTGTCACAAAAGAAATAGTAGCCCTATAATTATTTGACAAACAAGTTGTAAGGAATTGGATTATTCTGGCCTGTATAAAGAGACAATTATTGCACCAAGTTTTTCCATTAACTGTTTTCTAGGCTTAAAACAACTTTATATTTGGCTTCTTTTCAACTTCACAAACTATAAGCCACATCCTCTACCAAATCATCTGCAAGATCCTTGAATAAAAATTAAATGACTATAAAAATTCACATTACACAGGTTTTGACATGTACACAAGATAGCTAATATTAACCCCACCCTCCCTTTCCAATGTTCCCATTCACTTAGTATGTATCTTTATTTTATTATTCTTAAAGCCATTCAATAGGTGATCACCCCCATAAGACTGTGAATTTGAGAACTGGCAATCCACCTATTTACCGTGTTTCCCTGAAAATAAGACATCCTCCGAAAATAAGACCTAGAGCATGGAAAGATAAGACATCCCCTGAAAATAAGACCTAGCACAACTTTGGGAGAAAAAATTAATATAAGACACTGTCTTATTTTCGGGGAAACAGGGTATCTTGGTTAGCCTCACTATCTAGAAATGCCCTGGCCATAATAGTCATTCAAGATACACTGTGTGATTAAGAACATAATACCTTTGTTAGAAATGCATAAAAAGCTGAAGGAGATAAACAGGAAATCAAGTAAACAGAGGTAATTTTAAGAACACACAAAAACAGAATCTGAGTGGTACCAGAGATATTGGGTTGGGGGCGGGGTGGCGAACTGGTCTGGAGGGGCTGGAATGTCTTTGGAATTTAAATAAACTCTAATCCAGATTTTGACAATAATAAATGTGAACTTTAGTGAATCATGCTTCCTATATCTCAATTTCCCCATTTATAAAATAAACTAGAGACCCAGTACACAAAAATTTGTGCACTGGGTGGGGGATGGTCCCTCAGTCTGGCCTGCCTCCTCTTACAGTCTGGGAGCCTTCAGAGGATGTACTACTGAGGGCCCATGGGGAGCGGCCAAAACCACAGTCTGGCCTCCCTCTGCGGGAGATGACACAGATCAGGGAAGGCACTGCCCCCATCAACCCCTCACTGCTGCTGACCCCGGCCTCCCTCTGCAGGAGGCAACCAGGCCAATCAGAAGGTGCAGCCCCCATCACCCCACTGCTGCCACTGCCAGCCACTGTGGCTGTGAGGCCTGACTGAGCCCCAGGCCTCACAGCTGCTGCCATGTCTGCCTGCCTTTTGCCCTTGCAGCCACGGTGGCTTTGTCCAGATAGATGTCTGGAAGACATCCACTCTAATTAGCATATTACCCTTTTATTAGTATAGACAGTATGATTAAATGAGCTCTAAGTTTACTTATATGCCATAAAAATGATTTTAAAGTAGCAGAAACACTTATTCCTGAAAAATAGCACTGACACAACAGATATAATATACCATGAGAGATAATGTAACTCTGGAGCAAAGATATTGCATGGGTGGAATGCACAATACCATAAATAGTAGCAGGTCACATCAATAACAGCCACAAACAGGCAAGAATTATATGCACACATACCTAATGTGAAAATTACTGATATTTTCACTCATTCAATAAATCTGAAAAGGAATCAAGTTCTGCCCAAAGCAAAGATCTGAAGAAAAGAGGCATAAAGGCAAGTAGAAATTATAACAATACAGATCATATGTAGCACACACACACACACACACACACACACACCACAAGAAAAAAACAAGAAGCATTTTTATGCTTTTTATGAATTGAAAGGCTCCTTAAAATGAATCACACAATTTAATTATCTGGGCTAGAACAAACCAGTATTTCACAACATTTTAGCAAAAATTAAATTTCAACAATATACACATCTGGGATACATTGTCTTTCTGCCCCACAAGATGAGACTTACTGGGACACTGAAAACCAAACATGCATAGGATTAAAGATATTCATTCCTAAACTTGAAAACTGAAATAACTCATAGACCCTATAATGCAACTACATAGCCAAAATAAAACTTTGCCTTAAAACAAATGAATCATCCACCTCAGATAAGAAGTTTAATGTAAGCTCTGTTCTTAGTATTATGCTAAAACTGTAGGACATAGAAGTAAAAGATCCTTGCCCACAGGAAATTTCCCCAACCTACTAGCAAGTTAGTTTTAGGTTATTGCAAACACACACTCTCATTTCTCCAACGTCCTTCCCAAAAACCTAGGAAGAAAAATAAGCAATTCCAATATCCATGTATATTTCAAGATATTTTTTAAAAGTACTAGAGGTCCTACAAAATAAAAATTATAAATAAAACATATTCTTGCCCTGCAGGAATGGATCAGTGGTTGAGCATCGACCTACGAACCAGGAGGTCACGGTCCTATCCTAGTGAGGGCACATGCCCAGATTGCAGACTCGATCCCCAGTAGCAGGCATGCAGAAGGCAGCTGATCAATGATTCTATCTCATTATTGATTTTTCTATCTCTCCCCCTTCCTCTCTGAAATCAATATATATATATATATATATATATATATATATATATATATATATATACTATATATATATATATATATATATATGTGTGTGTGTGTGTGTGTGTGTGTGTATATATATATATATATATTTTTTTTTTTTAATATCCAGATGTATGAAAACAAAATTACTGTATTCCAAAGGGCATGTTCACAAGGGTAGTAAGACAGAGCACCTTGAGTGGATAATCTCACAATAGAAAATAGGAATACATTTCCAGTCATCAAAGCTACAAATCAGCCAAAACTGGTTTGGCTCAGCGGTAGAACATCAGCCTGCGGACTGAAAGGTCCCAGGTTCGATTCCGGTCAGGGGCATGTACATTGGTTGCGGGCACATCCCCAGTAGGGAGTGTGCAAGAGGCAGCTGGTCGATGTTTCTCTCTCATCGGCGTTTCTAGCTCTCTATCTCTCTCCCTTCCTCTCTGTAAAAATCAATAAAAATATATTAAAAAACAAAAAAAAACACAAAAAAACTACAAATCAATATCATTAAGAATATCCCTAGCCAGTTTAGCTCAATAGATAGAGTGTGGGCCTGGGAACTGAAGGGTCCTGGGTTTGATTCTTTAGTTGTAGGCTCCTTCCCAGCCCAGGCCCTGGACGGGGCTCATGAGGAGGCAACTAATCGATCTGTTTCTTTCACATCGATATTTCTGTCCTTCCCTCTCTCCCACTCTCTCTAAAAAGAAATGGAAAAAATATCCTTGGGTAAGGTTTAAAAAGAAAAAAATCATTAAGAATAAAAACAAAATGAAACAAACCAATCATAAGACTTCTGTAAATTTTACAAAAAAGTTCATTGCTATGGGTTCTAATAGTATTTCTGACCTATCAATACATCAATCTTTCTGAAGTTTTTCAAAAGGAAGGTAAAGTGGGAAAAATCAACTGAGAGTTTCAAATTTAAAATTAAGCAACATTTCTATTGCATGTTCATGTATATAATCAATGTCTATCTGATCCTAATAATGGCAGGACATAATATATGTCCACTAAGTTAAAGAAGAAAAAAAAAGCCCCCAAACCCATTAAAGTCAATTATGGAATATTCCAAGTCTACTAATTATATATATCCCAGGAAGTATTTAATTATGAATTTTAATCTATCTAAACTTTTCAGCTCTATCTCCTAAGAATTATAGCCTAAATTCCCTTTGACATCAACTGTTCAAACAAAACAATTCTAGCTTTCTTTCCCACTAATCAAGATGAGACAATCACAATTCTTTACTGGTTCCAATGCTTCATGATCGCACATGTTCTTTTCTTTAAAGCCTACCAAGCACTTTCACATACATTAATTATTTAATTTAGTCTTCCAACAATCCTAGGAGGCAGGGCAAGAATTATCATATTCATTTCATTGCCAAAACAGAAATTGAAAGACATTAAGTAGATAGCTGGTTCACTGCTAGAAAGTAGTTGAAGGAAGACTAGATCCACATGTCTTTATTCCATGTCCAAGTACATTCTACAATGTCACACAAAAAGTATTGCTAAAAAATTACTGAATTTAAAAACTACACTTTTCTTACTTAATCAAACCCTCTGTAGATACAATGAGAATTAAAGATTCTAAAGCAAATGCAAACAAACTAAGAGAATAGTGTAAACCAGGGTGGGAACATCTGGCCCACAGGCCATATAAGGCCCGTAAATCATTTGGTCTGGTCCTGCCATGGCATTAGGGGTGAGTTAATTAAATGTTTGACCAAATATAGCAGGCTAATTTTTAAGTTGATAATTTTGTATGACCCGTGAATGATCATATAAATGTCCAAATGGCTCTCAGCAGAAAAAAGGTCTAAACCAACTCCTTCCTATAACCTACCTTAAACACCTAATACAATGTTCAAGAGCAATTCAAATACTACAATAAAAACAGATTAAAGTTACAAATAGTTCTATTGTATTCATCCTATCACATAACACACAACCAACTCTGCATAATGCATGCTTGCAGACAATAGGTGAGGTTATTATACTATATTTGGCTTCAAATAAAAATGTCCTAAAACCTCCTAGTCTTAACCTCCTTTTGGCTTTGCTATATTCTAGTCTAGGAGTGTCCACAGTGGAGTGCACATAACAATCTACTGAAATATGGAAAGAAATTACTAGAATGCTGTCTTCATTTTTTTAACCTGAAAGTAAGAATTTTACTAAATTTACTGTATGAATTAATACTGTCACTCTCACATAAACTCAAAAATACACATATAACTGGAGTGGGGTATGCTCAAAATAGTTTCACATAAGGGATTCCTATTCAAGAAAATTTAGAAACTAGTGCTACAAACAAAAGAGAAGGTACAGGAATACTAGGAAACAAATGACTCTAAACTGCATCAAATAATAAAAGACTCTATTTAAGGGAGTCAATAGCCTGCAGTTGCATATAAAAATAAAGATCTTCAACTGCATTTACATAATCCATGCTGATATAAACATAACTTACCTCATCCTGGACTCCACTGGTAGTAGTTAACTTGCTCCCATCAGTAATTGTAATAATTATTGCTGGCTCCAAGAAAAAGGGGTTTCTTCCCTAAAGTCAAAAAACACATTAACCATATTAAGATCTACACATTAGCTTAATTTTTCTGAGTAAAAAGTCAGTTCTCAGAACAACACATAAATCCCCCTTTTTGTTGTTAAATTTTAAATATAGTGTATGGGCGTTTGTACATTTAAAAAAGTTAGAAGGAAACAAACTAAACAGAAGATAATTTTAAAGAAGTAGGATTAAATAGAGAAAAAGGTGGATTTTTCACTTCTCAATACATTGTTTTAATTTTTATAGTGAGCATTCATAGTTATGTGACTAAAGTATTCAATTTCTTAAAAGAGACTCCATAATTAAGTTCTAATAACTGAGCATATTCAGACATTACAAATTAAAAGAATAGATAGTATTTTCTGAGAAACTTCTTCAAAAGGAAGGCAAAATGATAGGTGAACATTACCATGTACTTTAATCCAAGAGCTAGTTCCATCGAAAAACTAGGGCTACTCTGAGCTTAGCAAAATTAATAGTAGCCCAATGCAAAAAATTATAATTACATAGGATGGCTACTTAAAGAAACTACTTGGTGAAGAGTACAAAAACAGTAGCAGTGGCAATGGAACAGAGAAAAAGCTCTCAAATGCTCTATAGGTAAGATGCAATAACTACCTAACTTCCCTTCAAATCTGTGGTCATTTTATGAATACAATAATGGATTGTAAATGACATAGGAGCTCAGATAAACAAAAACTTATCTTTTACATATAAATTATTCTCATCTGCGACACTAAGCACATTCTGTAAAAACTATAATGAAAGATTGAAGTTTCTAGAGGGTAAGCTTGGTGTTTGGAATCAAAGGTATCAAATTCTCAGTTATTAACAACGTTCAAGGCCAGAATGAAGCTTATTGGATATGATGTTAAAAAGCATGACAAATTTCAATGTGTATATGGAGATCTTGATAAAATGTAGGATCTAATGTAAGTATGGAATGGAGACTAGTGTTATGCATATCTAACCAGATTGCAAGGTAGGAGATGCTAATGTGCACAGACCATACTTAGAATAGCAACTACATAGAAGGATTTTTGCATGCATATACTCATCTATGGCTCTATAACCTTTCCCTTACACATTTATATCTCTCAATCATTAGCATATTACAGTCATAGTCAATATTTATTGAATTTACAAACATGTTTTCACATACAGTAATAGTGATTATAATCTAATCATCATAAAATACTGCAGGTGGAGGTCTGGTGGATTACATTTCTTGATCAAGTTACACAACTTGTAAGTGGCATACACATTTTTTAAAACTGGTGTCCAGATGGCAAAAGCTTCCTCTTGTCAAATAAAACATGTTGGATATGAGCTTTAGAGGATTTCAAACGCACAGTAGCATTCAAATGATATAGAAGCTTTGCAGAAATAACATATGAATTTACCTTCCCTTCCTCCTCTACATTCATGGTAAATAGGACACATTTTTGAACTATTACATTATACTATATTGTCTCTAATACCATTCACCCCCAACATAAATTATAAATTCTAATAATGTAGTTATTCTCATGGATCTAGAAACAGACAATGCTCATTCCCATCTCTGAGCTTTGACTAGTTTCCTCAAGTAAAAGGCTTTTTCTTTTCCCTGCCCACAACCCTCCCAATTCCTAATCATTCCTTAAGATGTCTTACCTAATAGACACACATGTAAATTGACCATACTTCTGCTACACCCACAGCCAATCAGGAGTATGTAAATTAACCCCACAAAGATGGTGGGATAATTTGCATATGCAGGTATGAAGCGGCTGGCTGGGGTGGGATGCCTGCTATGAGGGAGGTGGGCAGGAGGAGCTACAGGAGCAGTGCTCCGGGTCGGGAGCGAGGACTTGCCAGCTCCCAGGCGGCCGGGAGCAAAGCCAGGGGAAGGAAGGCCTATTCTTGCACAAATATCGTGCTATGGGCCTCTAGTAGCTTATCATAAAGTACTGAGGTTAGGGGTCTGCAGATTACATTTCTTGATTTTCTTCTTTCATGAAACCTTCCCTGATTACTCTAGCCTTAAAAAGTATACCCCTCTCTTTCTCCAAATTCTAATAGGAAGTTTTCAAACCTAAGTCAAGTAAATATATTTACAAATTTAACATAAATGTTTCTTCAAATAAAACTGGATTTGGAGTGGTTTCATGGTGTACATTTTGAATACCACTTCCCTACAGCATTTATCCTCTCTCCTCAACAAATTATTTTAAATTTAAATATATAACACCTTGTACAGCAACGTGAATGTTTAACACTACTGAACTCTACACTTAAAAAGTTAAGATGGTAAATTTTATTGTGTGTTTCTACCACAATTTTTAAAAAATACTCTATTTTGTATTATTTGCTATTGTTTTATATGTTTCAATACATTAAAGGCAAGGATCATGTTATATTTCTTCCTTGGGTGTGAACACAAAATATTTAAACAATGGGCACTTAAATATTCATTATTCACTAATTATATAGCCTAGTACAAACCTGTCAAAGTTTTTAAACTATTTAAAATTATTCAAATTTCAATAAAGTTAAAAAATGCTACCTTCACTTCCATATAAATGAGTGCTTCCCAAACTTAACACATAACTCATGAACTTGCTAGGCTACATAGGTACACTCCCTCCTGTATCTGCCTGGCTATCACTATCCATTCACATTCCCGTTTGTCATTCAAACACTTACTGAAAGGCTCTAGACATTATGCATTGTGTTAGGTGCATAATACATAAGCTCTACTCTCATACTAAATGTACATATCTTTGTACATATAACAGTATCTCTCCTTTACTGGTCTCTACAAAAACCCCTGTAGCTAAAATATTGGCAAAGGGAGCTAAAGAACACCAAGATGTCCTAATATCTTCAAAACTGCTGTATCTTGATTCCATCTTTAAGTTAAAACTACTTTGGTTGACTTGCTACCTTTCAAAAACAAATCAGCAAATATCTTAAAGCCACCACAGAATGGACAAAAGACTTGCTGTAGTGTCTCTGTTTCATCTCTGTTTTAACTTGTCAAAGTCTTATTTTCTGACCAAAAGTTTGACATCCACCATTCTTAACCTATACTAGAAATCCAATACCTGCAGCGACTTCATCTGGAAGGTCATCAGAAAAGACATCCAGTCTAATTAGCATATTATGCTTTCATTATTTTTCTATATAATAAAAGCCTAATATGCAAATTGTCCCGACTGGGAGTTCGACCACTCACTATGACATGTGACCACCAGGGGGCAGTGCGAAACATGGCAGGCATCAGGGATGCAGCACTGGCAGCGGGCTGCAGTGGAGGTGCTGTCAGCCTGATGGGCCCCAATGACAGCAGGACCACAGCAGGATGCTTGGGCAGGCGAGCAGGCAGCATCAGGCCAAGGTGGGTGTTAAGCAGGGTCCAATCGCCCCACTGATTGCCCTGCAGACAGTGACTAGCGTCAGTGGCAGGGGGCGGGGCCACTGACTGGCTCCCAGGTGCTGAGGGAGCTGGGCAGGAGCACGATGACTCAAGCAGAGGGGGCCGCGCAGGGGCATGAGGGCTCAGGTGCTGACCAGGGTCCAGAGTCAGCTGGGGACCTGTCCTTCCACATCAGATGCTCGCACATGAATCACTGGCCAGGCCTAGAACTGCACCCATGCATAAATATCTTACACCAGGCCTCTAGTTCCTATATAAGCACATTGAGAATTATATACACAGCACAGAGAACTGGTCATATCTATAGTAAAATAACAATAATCTATAGTGTATTAAGAAGTTTATAGATGATTATGTCAATCCAAAACTAACATACTTTCTTAAGAACCATAATATCTAAAGTTCAAATTAAAATTCATTCAAGTCCGGCCAGTGTGGCTCAGTAGTTGAGCACTGACCTATAAATCAGGATGTCAGTGTTCAAGTCCTGGTCAGGGCACAAAGCCCAGGCTCAATCCCAGTAAGGCGAATGCAAATGGCAACAGATCCATCATTCTCATTGATGTTTCTATCTTTTCCTCTCCTTTCCTATCTCTGAAATCAATTAAAAAAACCCGTATTTTTAAAAATTCATTCAAAATTCAGCAAAAAGTCTGAGTTATTAAAATTTAAGGTAAATTTAAAGTTACTTTTCCCTTAACAACAAAATGAAGCTTTAAATTGAAATTTTACTATATCTTATATATACTGTAGTCTCCCCCATCCCAGAGGCTATTCCTAAAATTACTATAATAACCATGTCGTTAATAATAATCTATATATATAAAAGCAAAATATACAAATAGACCAGATGGCGGAATGACTTGTTGGCTATGACACGCACAGAACACCAGGGGGTGGATGCTCAACGCAGGAGCTGCCCCCAGCCTATAGCCCCCTATCACCCAATGGGGAACGGGGATCTAAAGGGTGGGTGGCAGTGGACGCAGGCAAAACCAGGGCCCTGGGCAACCAGTGGCAGCAGGGGGTGGGGCCAGTGAGCAGACGGAACAGCCAACCTCTTGGTCCCTCCCCCTGGCCTACAGGCTCTGATAGCCTGATATGGAACAGGGAGAGGGTGGCCAGTGGTGGCACGAGGAGCAGTGGGGGAGGAGAGAATGGCCAGCTGCTGGCAGCCAAGGAAGACTGACCCTGATCGCAGGCCAGGCCTAGGGACCCTACCTGTGCACGAATTTCGTGCACCAGACCTCTAGTAATAATTTACCTCATATGACCCTAAAAACTTGGTGAAGCAAGTAAATGTTCAGAAAGATTAAATGATAGAACCCAAAATCATCTCGCTGGTAACTAGCAAAGCCAGAACCTTAATTCAACTCCAAATCATAAGGTCTTTCAGCAACACCTGAAAGTCCTGTTGGTAGCAGCTAACAATTCTATAAGGTATTCTCAAATCTTTAGCTTTAACTGTTACTATTTTAATTTTTAGTCTTAATGTTTATGAAGTCAATCATTGGAAAATAGTCCATATTTAGAATTTGACTCAAAATTCGTATTGGTCATAAAGTTACAAACAGACTTATTTAGTTACAAGATCTCAAAATAAATAAATAAGCTCTGCTACGACAAAGGCAGCCAGTAGAGGGACTAAAAGTTTACTTTTGCGATTAGCAGAATTAAATGCAAGATGTGCAAAATAGATCAAGAGACACAGAAGCATAGAACAGATTGTGGAATCTGAGGGAAGGTGGAGGAGGGAGACAGGTAGGAAGAGATCAATCAAAGAACTTGTGTGCATATATACATAACCCAAGGACACAGAAAATAGGGTGGTGAAGGCCTGGGGTGGGGAGTGGGGATGGGCTAGAAGGGGTCAATGGGAGGGGAAACGGGGACATGTGTAATACTTTCAATTATTTTAATACTTACAATAGAGATTTAATTTTTTTTTAAATAAATGTTTCCATGTGAAAGTAGTGGTTCTTGGCAAAGAAATCTAGACACATCACCAGAAAAATATAGTGTAAATTATATATTCTACCTCTAGAGCTATTTCCTAATGGAAACCCTGTCACTTAGAAAAACTGAATTTAATATTGGTCAAAAGCCTTAGTAAAAGTTTTTATAAAGTAAAATTTTCACTTAAGTTTTCAATAATTTAAAAATATCCCAGTATTAATTCAATTAAAGTAGAATACCAATAAGAAAATTTAAAGAATATAAAGTAGAAATTATCTATTAGAACCTGTTTCATTTTTATAAAAAATGTTTTTGAAATGTTAAAACATTATAAGGAAAAGTTTTGCAAATGTAAAAATAAAGCTAATTTCTCCCCAAATATGAATTAGCCTGGTTCTAAGAATGGGAATTTTTAATTTTACCCCTAAACAATTAATGTATTTTGGGAAGGGACACAGGAATTTTATTATATCCTTAAACAGGTCTTAGCTATTTCCTTGCAACCCTGAGGATTTAGAAAACTTAGTTGCTACTGTGCTGTAGGACCAAAGGGCTCCTTGGTCTCAAGTTTTCTTCCATGCTCCACCAGGTTGCCAGTCCTTTGAATAATCCCATGAGGATAGCCAAATGCCTGTGTGTGCTACATTTTCCCCATGGCTTAAGGTTTCTGTTGGAAAAATTGCACCAAAAGTGAGCTCTCTGGCTCTTCAGTTAATCCACACCAATTACTTATTACCTAGCTATTTTTCTATATGCCAAGAAAACTATGTTTCAATAGCAATCAATAAAATAGATGTTAAGGTATGTAACATCTTATACATCTAGGTTAAAAAAAATCTCCTAAACAAAAATATCAAAACTTCCAGAAATAGCCCATGCTTTTTCAATATTGGAACTTCTGTTTCAAGTAAATAAAAAAATAAGTAAAAAGATGGGAAGGGCTGCCATAGTTAAGAAGTATGTACTGTATCAATAAAGGTTCTCATGCATACAATGAACAAGTACTAAGCAAGACTGCTGTTAAAATTTTCATAATGGCTAAGTTGCTACATTATATCTTTGGTTTTCTTTATTTACATCTTTGCAGAATTTACTTAAACGGTAATATGAAATGAAACCTGCATTATCTATCCTACTTTCCTCTATTACCAATACAATAGATAAGTTTCTTAAAATATGACAAACCACCTCATATTCATTTAGAAACTTTTTATATTGGGTCGGCAACTAAGTAATTGCGGGTTTCACACATATATGGCTTCAGTTGAATTTTTAGGTTTGCAGACGTAGTACAAATGTAAAACACATTTTGTATTTGATAGTTGGCTATTCAGCTGTTAATCAGTAAAAAAAGTTTTTTGATCTGTTTTGTAGTTTTTGTTTGGCGTTCGTTGAAAAATGGAAAATCAAAAGGAACATTTTCATCATATTTTGCTTTTTTATTTCCGCAAGGGAAAAACGCATCACAAGCTCATAAAAAGTTATGTGCTGTTTATGGTGACGAAGCCTTAAAAGAACGGCAGTGTCAAAATTGGTTTGCCAAATTTCGTTCTGGTGATTTTTCACTCAAAGATGAAAGACGCTCTGGTCGTCCAGTTGAAGTTGATGACGCCCTAATCAAAGCAATAATCAATTCGGACTGTCACAGTACAACACGTGAGATTGCAGAGAAGCTTCATGTATCACATACATGCATTGAAAATCACTTAAAACAACTTGGCTATGTTCAAAAACTCGATACATGGGTTCCTCACGAACTGAAAGAATCACAGTTAACGCAACGCATTAGCAGCTGCGATTTGCTAAAGAAACGTAATGAAAATGATCCATTTTTAAAACGACTGATAACTGGCGATGAAAAATGGGTTGTTTACAACAATATCAAGCGGAAAAGATCGTGGAGCAGGCCAGGTGAACCAACTCAAACAACATCAAAAGCTGAGATTCATCAAAAGAAGGTTTTGTTATCAGTTTGGTGGGATTACAAAGGAATTGTCTACTTTGAACTCTTACCACCCAACCGAACGATCAATTCTGATGTCTACATTGAACAACTAATGAAATTAAACAATGCAGTTGAAGAAAAGTGGCCCGAATTGACAAATAGAAAAGGTGTTGTATTCCATCATGACAATGCAAGGCCACACACATCTTTGGTCACTCGGCAAAAATTAATGGAGCTTGGTTGGGATGTTTTGCCACATCCACCATATAGTCCTGACCTTGCACCATCTGATTACTTTTTGTTTCGATCTTTACAAAACTCCTTGAATGGTAAAAATTTCAATAATGATGATGATGTCAAATCGTACCTGATTCAGATTTTTGCTAATAAAAAACAGAAGTTTTTTGAACGTGGGATTATGATGCTGCCTGAAAGATGGCAAAAGGTCATTGATCAAAATGGGCAATACATTAAAGAATAAAGTTATTTAGTTCCATGAAAAAATTGTCTTTGATTTTCTTTAAAAAATCCGCAATTACTTAGCTGCCGACCCAATATAATTCCTATATAACTTGTCAAAATTTAGATTCTATAAAGAAAATATAAAATATATAAACATTAAGTATAATATTCTACTTTATGCTTATTTCTAAAAGAAAAATATATAAGTATATAATTCACATCCAAAGACTTACTAGTCATAATATAAATAATAAACACTATTACAACTATATATAAATGAGAAAAGCAGATTTTAATGCAACCAAAATAAATAACATTACTGCCGAAACCGGTTTGGCTCAATGGATAGAGCGTCGGCTTGGGGACTGAAGGGTCCCGGGTTCGATTCCGGTCAAGGGCATGTGCCTTGGTTGCGGGCATATCCCCCGTGGGGGGTGTGCAAGAGGCAGCTGATCGATGACTCAGAAGCTGCCCCCTGGTATTCAGTACACTCCCACAGCCAATCTCCTAGGCTGGCCAGCCTCCTGGCCATAGTTCCTTACCCCCACCTCTCATCAGTATGCCCCAATAGGCCCAATTGCCGGCCAGGCTGAGGAACCCCAACTGTGCATGAATTTGTGCACCGGGCCTCTAGTTAAATATAATTAGGATTATGATTTTATAGATCTTACTACTCTAGTGTTAAAGTAAAATAAAAAAGAAAACAATTTAAAGAAAAATATTAAATATTAGCACAGGTAATAACAAAAAATTTTGGTTATAATATATAGATGTTGAAAGGGCTATACTGAACTAAGTAATGTTATTTATTTTATTTTTTATTTATTTATTTATTTTTAAAATATATTTTATTGATTTTGTACAGAGAGGAAGTGAGAGAGATTCAGAGTTAGAAACACAGTTTTCCTTATTCCTAATATAAGAGTACTACAGTCTGCCATGTTATTTTCAACTTAGTCTCTGTAATATAACCCCCTGTGGTTTTTCACAGCCAACTTTTCACAGAACACTGCATACTCAATCATCTTCAATCCCAGTGATTAAAAATAATCTATTGTCAAAAATAATAATCACCTATTGTTTTTAACCCTTCCAGAATAATTATTTGGATGCTTTCAGTGTTTAAACTCAATAATAGCTGGAAGACTTTGTTGGTGCTTTCTAATACCTAATTATGTTTACCAGGTTTCAGACAAAGGGAAAGTATTCATTTAACATGCCAGTATCAATCCTGTCATTTACTAGTTACAAATTATATTACTTAACAGCTAATGCTACAATTACTTTTTCTCAAATTGTCAGAACTGTTTATCTTTCTACTATAAACTTTTTTAGATGCTTTAATTCTTCCAAGCACCTTCACCATGAGTGAAGCTAGAGAGTTTTTCTGGACAAAACTATGAATAAAATTATACATATATTACAATGTCATAACCTTTTAAGGAACAGATAAGAAAGGCAAGAGTCCATACAAACTAGTGGTAAGACAATACTAGGCTAATATAAACTTGTCCTTTGGTTACAACTAATCCTCTTAAATTGTAAGTTAAAATACAGTTTATGAGCAACCATCTCAATATATCAATAATCAACATTCAAATCATAAATGCCTTAAAAAAGAAATACTATCACAAAAAAAAAAAAAAATATTTCCTAGGCTAATCCTGTTATATTCCCCCCCACCCCCTACAATAAAACTATATTACAAATAAGAAAAGGGATCATATACTTGACATTTGATCTCTCTGGACAAAAACCATCTCCCTTTCCCCTATCCCAACTATCACCTACTTAAATTCTAAAATATCTATATATATAAAATCCTGATATGCAAATAGACTGAATGGCAGAACAAACGAACAACTGATCACTATGATGTGTGCTGATAACCAGGGGGTACCCACGGAACATGGCAGGCGTTGGCCACAGAGGGATGGTGGAGCAGGTGCGTGGGAGTGCCAGACCAAGGGGGGGAGTGCCAGTCCCTGTCATTAAAACGAGCTTCTGGTGGTTACTGAAAATTCTTTGCTCTCATGTACCACGGTCCCATCTAGTGCTCACACCTGCTGCTGGCACTGGCCCTGCTCAAACTGCTGCTGGTGCCCAGCGCTGGCCCTGATCAACCAGCACGATCAGTGGGTGCGAGCAGCGGCTGTTAGCTGCTGGCCTTCTCCATCTCCCCCTACTCCTGAGGGGTGATCGGGACAGCAGCCACCACTTGCACCTGATGGTGCCAGTCCTGCTCTCACACACGGCTGGTACCAGCCCCAATCGCTCTGCACCATCAGTGGGTACATGTGGAGCCTGCACAGTCAGTGGGAGTGGCAGTGGTGGGAGGAAGGCTGGTGGCAGACTGGGGACTGGAAGCCACAGTGGGAGGAGCAGGACAGGGGCACAGAGGATGGGCCAAGACCCACCCCTGCACCCACTGCAGCCTCAAGGCCCACAGTTCCTTTCAAAGTGCACAAATTCGTGTACTGGGCCCCTAGTACTATTTCAAAGCCCTAAAAATTGACTTGAATCAAAATTTCTCAAAAATAAATCCTTTCTTGCCGAAACTGGTTTGGCTCAGCGGTAGAGCGTCGGTCTGCGGACTGAAAGGTCTCAGGTTCGATTCCGGTCAAGGGCATGTACCTTGGTTGCGGGCACATTCCCAGTAGGGGGTGTGCAAGAGGCAGCTGGTCGATGTTTCTCTCTCATCGACGTTTCTAGCTCCCTATCTCTCTCCCTTTCTCTCTGTAAAATATCAATAAAATATATTTTTAAAAAATAAATAAATAAATCCTTTCTTGCTTTGAAAATCAAAAACCCTTTTTAATAAAAGTGCTCACTTTGATTAGCTATTTTTGAACAAGAAACAGATTTGAGGGGAAATACTTTTGTAACAACCACAGGAAAGTATTTCTGAAGTAATCTATAGAGCTTCAATTCAAAACCAAAAGCCATTGCATTCTCTGTGACAAGATATTTTACTTTAGCTGGACCTACTGAATAGCTAACTCTCGGTCCCCATGATGAATTATGAAACACCTTTTATTATCTTTTTTCTCTCAAAGTTTTAAAATTGGAAAGCTTTATCCTATTAAATGTTTACCTTACAATTCAGGATGATGATAATTATCTCATCATCTGAATTTCTACCATGTACCAAGCAAATACTTTGCTAGGAAAATAACAAATATTACTTCTATATAGGCGAGCTTGCATTTGGGATTCCCAGTAACAAAAAAGTCTAAATAAAGCTTTTGTAAAATTATGCACACATGTATTTCTAATTCTTATAAAAATTTTCAAATTTGGTATTACCACCATTTGTGGATAGGAAATTTGAAACTCAGTGAGGTTAAGGGACTTGTTAATGTAGCATAAGCTAGTCTGTGGCAGAGCAGGCACAGTCAGTTCTAATGAAGCAGTGCTTTCAATATCACACTGCTTGTTCTATCCAGGAGCTGGATAAAATATTCTATGTAACCATAACGCCAATTTTTAAAACTCAAATAAAAGGAAAGTCACAAAAATGGTAATACGTGTTAAAGTAATAAATTATGCTGTATGTCACCTCATCTTTACCACAATCCTGGCAAGATAGAGCCTTTCATCCCATTTTCCTAATGGGGAAACTAAAGGCCAAGAGGTTACAAGACATTCCAGAAACTTATAGGTGGAGTAGGAATTCAGAATCAAGCAAATTTTTCTGAATATTAAAATACAACGATTATTTTCAAAATTTTCTTACATGAAAAGAAACATAACAGTTAATTACAAAACTTTCCAAATAAAAAGTTATAATTACAGCACTAATATTGGCTGGTTGTACTATAGTGGAAAAGTCAATTAACTGATGAGGTTAAGAGCTCTATATTAATTAACTACATCAGAAATTTAATAATCTATGAAATAAAAAATCAAAAGGTGCCATTAAATATATATATATATATATATATATATATATATATATATATATATATATATATTAGTATCTAGACTTAAACTAATGTTGGTTAAAAAAACAAAAAAATCCTGTCAACTGTCCTCCAACTTCATATTATTTTTTTCCAAACATGGGAGTAGGAAATACATCTGAATCTAATAAACATTACTTCAATAGTGTGTTACAAGAAAGACTAAATGTAATACAATGGCAAAGTGAAATGCCTGGTATTCTGAGGAACTGAAAGAATGTATATTTCATTAAAGAATAATAGATATATTCCAAAGAAGGGCTCAGATCTACTAGTTATGCCTTTAACTAAAATTTATTTTTAAATATTACATCAACTACTAACAAAACCTGCATAACTACTCCATAACCAATTGTAATCTTTAAAATATTTCAGAAATGTGAAGAAATTAAGCATTTTAACTTCTCTAGGAAGATGGAGTAAACATCTAACATCATTTTGACTTCTAAAGCCCTATGAAACAATAAACATAATAGTTATAGAAAGATCAATGAAAAGCACTGTCAATAGATGCAAAGTTCAAATTTTTTTCAAGAGTGTATACAAAAATTCATTAAACTTCAGACTTAGGATCTGTGTACTAAGTTGCATCTCAATAAAAGGTTGGTGGGAAAGATCAAGGAATAATACAACAAAACCAAAAATATCTGGTATTTTATTTATGGTCTGGAGACCATGCTTAAGTTAAATAGATTAAAAATAAGGCTAAAGAAAAATTAAATTTATATAAGGAAAATTTTTTTTACTTAAAAAAAAATGACTGGTTTATGTGATTTAAAAAAAAAAAAAAAAAAGCCCAGCCCTGACCAGTTTGGCTCAGTGGATAGAGTGGTGGCTTATGGACTAAAGGGTCCCAGGTTTGATTCCCAGTCAAGGGCATGTACCTTGGTTGCGAGCACATCTCCAATAGGGGGTGTGCAGGAGGCAGCTGATGTTTCTCTCATTGATGTTTCTAACTCTATATTCCTTTCCCTTCCTCTCTATAAAAAAAATCAATAAAATATATTAAAAAAAAAAAAAAAAAAAAAGCCCAGCAAGATTATAGATTTGGATGAAGGATTTTGATGGCTAAAAATAATTTTAAATATTTAAGAAAATCTCAAATTATAAAATATTACACAATCTCTTTGAAGAAACCCATGACATGAACATGGATAAACGATCTTTTTAGCTAATTCTGAACACAATTCATCTTAAATCAATTCAAAATACTTGAATAAGTGAATTATTTCATTCAAATATTAGATTTATTGCTGGCCTTTTAATTTTCAGTTGTACATAGTTTAATACATAGGTAATTATTGACAACCTCTTGCAAGAAGGAAAAATAAAATTCTCTTTCAAGAAGCAGAACCTATTACTTTTGCCTTTTGTACTCATTCCTTTTTAATAATTTCTAGTTAAGAATGTAATGATATCTATTGTTTTTCATTTTCTTTTGGAAAGTCATAAAAAGGTAGTTTTTGACCCTTTAGAAAAGAAATGTAAAGTGTAAAATTATGAAGAAAAATTATAGCAAGTGTGTTCAAAGAAAATAAACCTTCAAATTTTTTTAATTACCACCTTTAAAATTAACTCTATGGCCAAAACCGGTTTGGCTCAGTGGTAGAGCGTCGGTCTGCGGACTGAAAGGTCCTGGGTTCGATTCTGGTCAAGGGCATGTACCTTGGTTATGGGCACATCCCTGGTAGGGGGTGTGCGAGAGGCAGCTGGTCAATATTACTCTCTCATCAGTGTTTCTAGCTCTCTCTCTCTCTCCCTGCCTCTCTGTAAAAAATCAATAAAATATATTTAAAAATAAATAAATAAAATGAACTCTATGGGAAATAAACCATATCCATTTTGTTGCTCTGAGCTCAGTCAAACCTTATTAAAATATCCCTTGATTTATCCAACAGATGTGCTCCTCAAAGCTTCCTTATTTAAATTTCATCTTAAATGCACTAGGGGGAGCTCCCTCTTTGAAAGAATCCTAAAGCATGTGCATTCCTTTTCTAATTTTAATTCCTGCAAAACAATGATTTACCTGCTGAACTATTTATGTCCAACTTTTGCTTAACAGTTTTTTTTTAAATACTAGCCCTGTACTTTATCCCATTTATCAATTGCCATTATGACAACTTTCACCAAGTTATATTTACTGCACTGTTTCCCAAAAAATATAAAGCCCAAGAAAAATATGCACTTAATATACCACTAATAGATTTTAAACCATGTAATAAAAATCAGCTTAACATATCACTAGATTTTTATAATTGTAATCTCAAATTTTAAACTGAAAATAATAGAAAATTAGAGGTTAAGAAACTAATCTACTGATGAAAAAAAAGTATGCTTTGTGCCTTACTGAGCACTTCATAATTTTTAAAAATACATTTTACTATACCATCCCATTTAACCCACTCATCAAACCTCTCATTGATTCTATAACAACAGTACATTGGCTTCATGAGAATATGAAGAGAGAGAGAGGGTAGTAAAGTAAATGTCCAATGTTACAAAGCAATTTAAATGCTTATGTCAGAACAGGGATTCAAATTTTCACATTACTGGTCATTCCTCTTCTAACTCAAAAAGATGGAGAAAAAAACATTTAAGCAAGTTTTACTGTAGAGTCCCCTATCAGGTAACAATTGTTGAAAATAATTTTAGGAGGCTAAAAAGTTCAAGGACTTGCCACTTGGGGAAAGGACAGTCTTAACAAATGGTGTTGGGACAATAGATGCCAACATGCAAAAGAAAGACGTTGGAACCTTACCATATAAATAAACAAAAATTTACTCAAAAATAGATTGAAAAGTTAAATGTAAGACCTACAACTAAAACTAAAATATAGAGGAAAGCTTCCTATATTGGATTTGCCAATGATTGCTTAGATATGATTCCAAAAGCACAGGCAACAATAAAAACATTGATAAATTAGACTGCATCAAAAATTAAAACTTCTAAAGCTCTAACAGGTTTGACTCAGTGGATAGAGTATCGGCCTGTGGACTGAAGGGTTCCAGGTTCGATTGTAGTCAAGGGCATGTACCTTGGTTGCAGGCACATCCCTAGTAGGGGGTGTGCAGGAGGCAGCTGATTGATGTTTCTCTCTCATCGAGGTTTCTAACTCTCTATCCCTCTCCCTTCCTCTCTGTAAAAAAATCAATAAAAAATATTTTTAAAAATAAAATATATTTAAAAAAACAAAAACTTCTGTGCACCAAAGGACACACAATCAATAGAGTGAAAGGGCAACCACTGGAATCTGAAAAAATATTTGCAAATCACAGTATCTGATAAGGGAACTCCTACAGCTAAAAGAAAAAAAAAAGAAAGAAAGAAAAAAGAAAAATAATGTCTTGAATAGACATTTCTCCAAAGCCAATATACAAATGTCCAACCAGCATATGAAGAGTTGTCAACATAAATAACAATCAGGTAGTGCTAAAAATCCAATGAGAGCTTTAGTCAGTTTGGCTCAATGGATAGAGCATCGGCCTGTGGACTGAAGGATCCCAGGTTCCATTCCGACCGAGGGCACATGCCTGAGTTGCAGGCTCATTCCCCCAGTGGGGGACGTGTAGGAGTTAGCAGGTCAATGGTTCTCTATCATTGATGTTTCTATATCTCTCTCCCTCTCCCTTCCTCTAAAATAAAAATACATTTTTCAAAAAAAACACAAAATAAAACAATGATATATCACCTAACACCCATTAAGATGACTAATATGAGAAAAATAGAAAATATTAAGTGTTGAAAGGATGTAGAGAAACTGTAATTTCTGTGCCTTGTTAATGGAAATATAAAATAGTGTAAACTGCTAAGGGAAGCAATATGGCTGTCCTCAAAATTTTAAAATGAAGTTTAACATTCGATCCAATTGCACTTCAAGGTATATATCCGAAAGAATTGAACACAAAATCTTTCACATTTGCATAACATGTTAATAGCAGCATTATTCACAATAGCCAAGAGGTGGAAGCAACCCAAGTGTCCCTTGACAGATAAATGGAAAAGCAACATGTGGTATATACATACAATGAAATACTATTAAGCATTTAATGTAATGAAATCTTGACATGTATGAACCTTAAGAACATTACACTAAGCAAAATAAGTCAGTTGAAAGAAGACAAATACAGTTGACCCTTGAACATAGAATTGAGCTGCACAGGTCCAATTATACTCGGTTTTTATTAAAGTACAGCACTATAAGTGTTTTATGGTTTTCTTAACGTTTTTCCTAGCTCACTCTATTATAAGTACACAAGATATAATATATATAACGTAGAAAATATGTATTAATTAGCTGTTATCAGTAACACTTATAATTAACAGTAGGCTATTAATATTTAGGTCGTGGGGGAAGTCAAAAGCATGGGTAAGTGTCCCTAACCCCAGAATTGTTCAAGGGTCAACTGTACTGTACGATTCCACTTATACAAGGTTATCTTTAGTGCAAATTCATAGAGACAGGAAGTAGAATGGAAGTTGCTAGCAGCTGAGAAGAGGGAAAATGAGGAGTTACTGTTTAATGGGTACAGAGTTTCAGTTTTGCAAGATGAAAAGTCCCAAAGATTGGATGGAACAATGTGACCAAACTATACTAATACACGTGAAAATGGTGAAGACTGTAAATGTTGTTATATGTTCTTTGCCACAATTTTAAAATTTAGGAAAAATATTCAGGCACTGAAAAAATTTACCAAATACAATTCACCATTGTGTTTCCACCACCATAATAATCTACTTTTCTATTGAGAAGATGTCTGTAAGTCAATAAATACCAAACTATGAATAGATTTGTTGATAGCTAATGGGAAACCAAAAACCCAAATGGGAATCAAGTTTTCATTACTTTACCTTCCAACATTAAAAGAAGCCATTATTTTGTACTATCTGAGTATTAAATGTGTACTGCTTGGGTAAAGGAGGAAAACCTCTACCTGCATTTTCCTGCAAAGTTCACAAAAAGTTCTTTATGCTGAAGAATAAAATTAGTTAAAATTATTCTCCCTAAGATTCATTCTATTTAATCTTATCTGAAAACCACCATCTTCCAATGAAGTTTACACTTAGTATTGAAAATCCTCAAAAAATTAAAACACATATTACATCTCATTTTAGGGTATTGATTAAGGATTATCTTCAGAGGGGACCTTAGTATTAGTAGGTCAGGTAAATTCATTCTAAATCCTGAAATAAACTAATCAGTACTACTATACTGAGTTATAGGAGTATGGAATCAGTCTAATGACAAAAATGATGAATTACAGATGTTGAAATAATATTCAACATCTGAATCTAGCTGGAACTGAACTTTAAAAAAAAAAGGGGGGGATATTGAAAACATTTAAAGAAAACAGAATAATTTGAAACAGTATGAAAAATAAACCAATCTACATATAAAACTTTAATCAGACTTCCATAACTTCAGATGTGCCCTAACTTAGAAATTACGGCTGGTTCAAATGTTCAGTGGCTCTCAAAAGATCAGCATTATTTTTGAAACTCTGGTGAACACATGAAAAAATATATATTGAGTTTAGCTGCAATGATAAGCAATTTAATAAGGAGCTGCTATAATGAAGAAAGATTTGACTAGAAGCTACACATTGTTCCATGACTGTAGACATGGTACTGATTATCAAAATTAAATATTTATAAGGACTTCTAAATGCAAAGAATATTTTTGGTGGAATATCCAAAGTGCTTGAGGAATACATTCACCAAGAATCATTCTTTGTTCTTAGCTATTCTAGGGAGGCCCTGCAGATTCGTTAGTATCCTAATATCTCAAAGATGTTTTACTTATAGGTATGCTAACTAAATTAACAGATGCAATATAGATATTAAGAATACTTTTGGCCGAAACCGGTTTGGCTCAATGGATAGAGCGTCGGCTTGGGGACTGAAAGGTCCCGGGTTCGATTCCGGTCAAGGGCATGTACCTTGGTTGCGAGCATATCCCCAGTATGGGGTGTGCAAGAGGCAGCTGATTGATGACTCTCTCTCATTGATGTTTCTAACACTCTATCCCTCCCTCTTCCTCTCTGTACAAAATCAATAAAATATATTTTAAAAAAACAAAAAACTTTTGGTTATAGAAAAATCACATATATGCATGTATGTGGGGCGAGCAAGTTTGCAGTATCTATGCCATACATGCATATACACACACACACACACGCCCACACATTTATGCTGAAGAATCCAATTTAGATATTTAAGGAAAGCAAGAAACGTAAAAGGTCTTCAAATGCTCTATAAAATCAGGCATCTAACTGGCCTTTTCGCATTTCCTTCAATTATTGTGATTATATACAAATATTTAGTTCTGTGGGCTCCACAGATGCTAGCACAGAGCATGATGAAAGTTACTTACGTAAAAACAGGGTAAGAGTTATTCCACAGAAAACAGACAGATACAAAGTACTTTTACAAAGAAAATACATGAACTGTATTTTGTGTTGAGATATCCAAAATTCTTCACAATTTACCCTTTCATTGAATTATAAATGTATATTATCTAAATTAGCAAAAAAGTCTTAAGATGAAAAATATCACCTGGAAAGATTTTTTTCTTCTCACTAAACACTTTACTCCAGCATTTTCATTTTCATTTTGAAATTGTGGCTTCCTAAGTTAGTTTAATGCTAGTGTCATTTTACGTGCCAGCTCAGGACTTAAGTATTAATATATCTCCTCGTTTATTCATCAAAATAACTGAGAAATATTATTCTTTCCTTTTGTTGAATTAATAAATTTTAACATGTGCTGAAACCGATTTGGCTCAAAGGATAGAGTGTCAGCCTGCGGACTGAAAGGTCCCGGGTTCGATTCCGGTCAAGGGTATGTACCTGGGTTGCAGGCACATCCCCAATAGGAGTTGTGCAGGAGGCAGCTGATCGGTGATTCTCTCTCATCAATGTTTCTAACTCTCTATCCCTCTCCTTTCCTCTCTGTAAAAAATCAATAAAATATATTTTTTTAAAATACATAAATAAATAAATAGATTTTAACATGCAAAAACATCCTAATCTCCAGGCTTTTTCTCTTGATCAAACTGGTAACAGCACAGCTGGACCACCTTCAACCTCAAACTTTCTGTGATCTTTATGGACAAGAACTTAAGTGATCTTCAGTGGAAGATGGCAACTGGGAAAAAGAAAATACAGGTTTACATTACAAATGTCCTCAGTCTCTCTCCATGATAATTAGTTTTTCTAAGGAAGCACCCTAAGAAATATTTTTAATTAGTTTATAGACAGTAAATGTGTCTAATTGTTTTTCCTACTTAGGAAATGTAATGAACAAAAACAGGAAATCAATAGTTTTGCTACATACTGAAAACCTGACAACCAAAAATGGAAAACCAATGGCAAGTCTCAAATTTATTTTTTTTATCTAAAAGAAATTTAGATCAAAACCTTAAGCAATGAAAAACTGTAAGTACTGCTGGGACCGGTTTGGCTCAGTAGATAGAGCATCGGCCTGCGGACTGAAAGGTCCCGGGTTCGATTCCGGTCAAGGGCATGTACCTTGGTTACGGGAATATCCCCACTAGGGGATGTGCAAGAGGCAGCTGATCGATGATTCTCTCTCATCGATGTTTCTTCCTCTCTGTGAAAAATCAATAAAATATATATTTTTTTAAAAACACAAAACTGTAAGTACTACATCTAACAAATAAATATAGAAGGGAAGGAAATCCATTATTTTACATAAACAATCTAAAGAAGTCCTGGCAAATGTGCCTAAAATACTGAGTTGCAAAATAAAACGACACAGAGGAGGGGAAACAAAAAAATTAATGTGATAGGAAAATACACATTTACTTAATTAAACATGGGAATCTTTTTAGATAAAAAAAAAGAAACAAAGTGACTCTGAATTCCAAAGCATACTAAATGCTATATGGCTAAGTTACTGCTAAGAAGTAAAGTGCAAACATTTTTAAACTAAGGGAACAATTGTTTCTTTCTATATAAAGCAACCACAAATTGTAGTAAGGTTATTTGCCCCTGAAATTTGTGAAATTCATGAAAACTGTGGCTCATGAACCTTGAGAAAAAAACAAAATGTATACCTGAATATATTATTGTGGTAACAGTGTTTTGCACTACAGCATAAAAATTAAACTCCTTGGATTTAACATTCTTTTATATGTAACATAACAAAATTTTATTTTCTAGGCCTCACCTCTCAAAAAGTTTTAACAGACTGCCTTATATTATTCCATAGAGAACCATCATGTGATTTAAAGATCTTTCTCATCTTCAAATATTATAGATACAAGCAAGTGCAGTAGATGGAAGAGTGTAGGGAATGGGATAAAGGAGTAAGGAAAGGTTCTTTCATACTTTCAAACAGCCTCTTTCCCAAAGTTTTAGAATATAAAAATAAATTTTAAAAAAAACCACCTCTGGTCCTGCCATTTAATTCAGTAATGAATTAAGAATTCTTCCTGAATAAATGCTTATGGTATAACTTCAAAAGCTGAGAAATCTTAAATGTATTCAGCTAGTTATTGGACTCCAATGAAAATCTTACCTTTCAGAGTAGTTATACAATATGGTTAAATTAAACCCTGGTATGATAAACAGAATAATTTCCTGTAACATTTTTTCCAGCATAGAAATGAAGACCACTAATCAACTAGTGTCTGTAAGTTACTGCAGACTAATAGCCTGTAGGAAGAGAATCAGAGAAACTGCGTATGATGAAGCAGGATGTTTATCTATTTATGTGAGTGCAAGGTAACAAATACATTTTAAGATGAAAAAGAGGGCTATAAAACATATATAGTAGTATGTTTCATTTTTGTATTATGTGCTTGTTGTATTTTAATCCAAAATCTTTTGTACTGTATTTCATATTATAGTTTTTGGACTGGACTGTTTTCCACAAAAAGAAAAATCAACTGTTTTCCACCTTAATATTCAACCTACCTGCCCATAGTTGTCTATGCCAGTTACTAATCTATTTAAATTTAATAAATCAAAAGCTGTCCTTAGGGATTGGCCAAGAGTCGTAAGTCCTTCAGCCTGAAGGTTTTTCAGTTCATTCATAAACGTTGCATGGTTTTCTTTCCATCCGGCCTAAAAAGAAATATGTAAGAATGTGGTTTGTTTGTTTTTTCACTATTTAAAGCCATGTATACACAAAACACCATTACAATCTGTAGTTTACCAAATAGCTTCTTTGCTTTACACTATGGTTTGCCTAACGTGTAATGCCTTATCAGCGCTGAAGAAACTCTCCTCCAAAGGTGGCCAAGCATGAACCTGCCCGCACTACAGCTTTGGACAGCCTAACTACTTCCTAACTTCCCCGGGGAAGGTACTCCCTAACTTAACACCCAAAATCGAGGGATGTAAAGTGCCGGCGGAAAGCAGACGTGGGCAGGACTTCGGAAGTTAACCTACAGCTGCCCCACGGACCCTCGGCCTCTCGGGAAGACCCTTACGATCAAGCCCCACAGCCCCGCAGCCCCCACCAGGCTCGCTGGCAGCGGAGAGGGCCCAGCCTCGGGCCGGTTCCCCTTTAATGCAAACCCGGGCTCCGGCGCCGGGCCCGGCTGTCACTCGGGCTGAGTTGAATAAATATCCCCCACAGTTCATTGCTGCCGCTCACGCCGCGGAGGGGAAATGTCGGCCATGTTGATCGCAGCGCCGCCGCCGCCGCCGCCGCCGCCGCCACCGGGCCGGCCGGGGAGGGGACGGCGGTGGCCCCGCGACTCCACGCCGTGCCGCGGCGCTCCGGGGCGGGGGAGGGGGGCCCGCGGGGAAAGGACTCAGCGCCCGAGCACAGCGGGTGGGGGAGGGGAGCCACATGAAGGGTGAATGGGGGGGCGGTGAGCGCGGAGGAACAGGAAAGGGAAGGGGGAGGGCAGCGCTGTTACCTTGATAGCATAGGGCGGCTCTTCGAAAGTGACCAGCATATACCTGTCCCCTCGGCTGGCAGGATCCCGGGCCCGGAGCTGCAGGAGAGCGGGCGGGGGACGGAGGGAGAACGGGGCGAGTGAGAGGGAAGCCCCGAGGCGAGGCTCCGCGGCGGCGGCGGAGGGGCGCCCGGCGGCCCCCCCACACACAGTACCGCACACGCAGCGGCCGCCCCCCGCACACACACCGGCCGCCGCGCCGCCGGAGCCCGGGCCGGGCCGAGCCCGGCTCGCAGCGCACGCCGCCCGCGCGGTGGGGGAGGGGGCCCCGAGCCCGGCGGCCCCGCAGTCAGGTCCCCGCCGCCTCCGCCCGCCTGGCCGCCCCCGGCCGCGCTCCCCGCCGCCCCCGCCGCCCGCGGGCCGCCGGGCCGGGGTCGCCGCCCGAGCTCGGTCAGTCGGTACCTTCATGAAGGTCTCTACCGCGCCTTTGGCCGTGTCCAGGTAGGTGGTGCCCAGATGGCTGCGCTGGTTCATAGAGGCAGACGTGTCTATCAGGAACAGTAAGATGGGCATAGTGCTGGCCGGGGACACCGGGGCCCGAGGCGGCGGAGAAAGAGGAGATGGCAGAGGTGGAGGCGCCGGCGGCGGCGACCGCCGCTACGCGGGGCGGGGGAGCGCGGCCCCCGGGAGGAAAACACCGTCTGGGTCTCTCCTCCGGCGGCGGCGGCGGGGAGTTTCTCCCCCGGTAGTTGGGAGGAAACTCCCAGACCCAGTCCTCCCCGCCGTACCCCCGTCTCCGCCGCCTCCTGCCTGCCTGCCTGCCCGCTGGGGCGGGAGCCGGCCGTCTGTCTGTCGGTCCGTCCCCCCGCCTCGGGGGTCCCGTCCCCGTTCCCGGCCCCCGTGTGTGTCCCAGCGGGAGACGAGCCCGGCTCCCCACCCCACCCCCGATGCAGGGAGTGGGGACCTGGGAGCTGGCGGCGAGGGGAGTGGGCTGAGAGGAGATTGGCCCTGGGGCTGTTGGGAGAAGTTTCAGGGACTCCCTCCGCACCCCGGCGGTGTCACCACTTTCTCAGCCCCTCTCGCTACTGAAGCGCTTTTCTCTCTCACACTCCGGTTTTAACTAGGGCTGGGGCTGCAGAGCCGCCGCCCCCTGACACGTCTTCGCGCCACGTGACGCGCCGCTCCGCCATCCCATTGGCCGGTGCTTAGCCCCTCATTAGCATATTCAAACAGCTCCGGGACGGGAGAAGCTCGGAGGCCGGCTTCGGGAACTGTTATTGAGCACGCGTGAAGGCGGGGCGTCGGGTGCGCGCGCGCGCGAGCGAGCGCGAGGGGTGAGCGGGCGAGGCGGGGCGGGGCGGGGCGGCCGGCGCGGAGGCGGCTCCAGGAAGGGGCGGAGACAGGCCGCGGAAGGATCGCTGGGCGGGGGCGGGAGCCGCGTCCGCGCGCGCGCAGATCGACTGCGGCTGTGCGTCTGCGCGGCCGCGCCGCGGCGCTCTCCTTGGGCGGTGGAGGTGATAGGGGTCGGGAGGAGGGGAGCGGACGCAGTCCTCTGCGCTGCTTCCGAGGTGTCCGTAGCGAGCCCCTTCCCGCGGGGCGAGTGAGGAGATAAGGCTCAGACGCCCTTTTAGGGGCGGGAGGCCCGCCCGCGGCCCGCGGAGGCGTTGCCTGGTCCTCGGGGGCCGGCCCAGCAGAGGCGGCCCGGGCGGGGGAAGGGAAGTGCGAGGTTGTTTGTGACCGGGGACCGGTCTGCGGGAGTCACTCCGCTCCCGCCGGGGAGCGAGGACGGAGAGCCCTCCTCCCCGCAGCGGGCTCCCTGGGCCATGGGGAGCTACCAGGGGCGAGGGATGAACCCCGATCGGGCCCGGAACCCTCTCGCGGGAGGACCCCGCTAACAGGGAACCAACCACTTGTTTCTAACTCAGCTCTGCAAGGTCGTGGCGGAAGGTTTGACAGTTTGTTGCCCTTGTTAGTCTCGGGAAAACCAGGACTGCCCAAAGAAATACCTCTCCCAAACCATGTTTACTTAACACGCACTCAGGTTCAGAGCTAAAAGCGACCTTGGCAAACCATAACCCATTTCTCTTAAGTGAAGAGACTGACTTCGCCTCGCTCCAGTGACGCAGGGAATCGGGTCCCTAGACCCCTGCCTGTCTCTCGCCAGATATTTCTCAGTATTGTCCCCGCACTGGATGAGGGAACAAGTTCTCGGTTCAAACAAGCACCTGTCGTGATGCCGGAAATAATGAAACCGCTCCTGAGTACCCAGGGAAAACAGTGTCCTCAGATACACTAGTTAAAATACGGAAGACTGCCTGAAATACAAGTTGAATTAGAGATATAACCCTTATAATGTATTGGCCTTGTATTTTGATTTTTTTTACTCTTTACTCTAAAATTTATTATTTACCTACTGATCATTTTTTAAAGAATTGTTTCTATTGACATTAACACAGAAGGGACATGTTTTGCGACACTTTAAATCTTTAGTTTCACAACTTGGTCTTTTTCTAATTAAGTTTTGCAGTAATATGTAATTAAGTTTTACATATTTCAGTAATATGTTGTATGTACCATAGAAGAGTGAGATATTTTTTAGAGATTTAGACTATAAAATAAGGTGAAATATAGGTCTTACATACAGTATTTGCTGAGGACTGGTGGTGATAAAAAAAATGATTAAAATATGGTACCTGCCTTTGGAGAGCTTAAGGTTTTTCTAGGACAATATTACATACATATTATTAGCTACTACAAGGTAGAAAGTGATTAGATACTAAACTCAGAAAATTCTGAGAAAAAGGTATTACCCTGCAATGATGAAAAAACATTTTTCAGGATCAATATATTTAAGCTGTGCCTTAAAGCAGTGTTTCTAAAACGGATCCTAGACCTGGAGCTAAGAAAGAGAGTTGTTTTTTTTAATACTCACCAGAGGATAGGTTTTCCCTTAGTTTTTTGATAGAATGGGCGTGGGGGTGGGGTGGGTGAGAGAGAAACATTGATGTAAGAAAGACTGGAGAAACTGCAACATATAATAAGTAGGTGCCCTTGACCAGCAATCCAAACCAGTCCCTTCAGGCCACAGGCCATGCTTTAACCATTGAGACAGACCAGCCAGGACAAGCTTTCTTTAATGCTTTAAATTTTTTTCTTTTTGTTTAAACAACATACAAATTGTTTTCCTAGTTCAAAAAACAGAACTATTCCTTCAAAGTGTTACTTTGCAACTGAAACATTTTAATGAAATTGGTCTTCAGTTTTCTACATCTGTCCTTTTCAAACTGTGTGTCCAAAATGTATTCTGTAGAATCAATAGTAATTTCTTTTATATTATTCAGGTTTGGGAAATACTCCTTTAAAGGTTTGGTAGGATTTGGATATGGTGGGTATATCCAAATCCTACCAATGGTGGGTAAAGAAATAGGAAGCTGCTGGTGAAAAAGTCTGAGACATTCGAAATGTGAGAAAAGGACGTTAGCACACCATTATTGCCATTGGCTTTCTGGGGAACAGTGAAGTTCAACTAGGTTGAAGCACCAGCTACACAAGGAATAGCATAAGATCCAGAAAGGCAGGTCATATCTAGAGAGTAAAGGGCCTTTATTCCAGGCTAAGGATTTTTTCCATATAAGAATTTTTACTTGGGGTGCTTTGTACAAAGCAGTGTTTGAAGAGATTCAAACTAGACTATTGCAGTAGATGAGCATGCATTACTAATGACCTTACCTATTTCAGTTATTTGAAATCATCATGGCCCTTCCCTCATAATTGGAAGTTTGTATGAATTAGATACAAAGATCAGGAGAGCCAAGTCCAATGAGCCAGCCTGGAGCATATAACCAGAACCTATGCTTATGATGGCACCACAGAGGTCAAAGGCCAGGTTTCCAGTTCAGAACCCAGGAGTGTTGGAAGGCAAGGCCCTGAGACAGAACAGGAAAGAAGTCAGGACATAAGTACATAGGCAGCAAATGAAGAGAAAATCAGGAACCAGGAAGCATTGAGTTATCCCTAGGCAAAATTGTGAAATAGGCCAAGTTGATTCTGGTTGGCAAACTATTGGTCAATGGTGGCTTGAAGCCTTGGTACTGGGCCAGGAGGTACTCAATCAGCATTACCTATAGAACTTTAAAAAATAATAATAAATGTACTAAATCTCCATACCCAAAGAAAAATAATTCAGTAGAATTGGTTGGGCCCTGGCCATCTCATTTTTAAAAAAGCTCTTTAGGTGATTAAGAACTATATACTTAAAGTGTAAAAATAATGTATTTCTCTAGCATCTAATATTATCCTTAGAGTTATGACATTTCTTAAACTAAAATCTGCAAACTAAAGGGGGGAAAACTATAAATGTGACATCAACATAGCTAACAATGGATTTGCATCACATACTAGTACTTATGTAAATTACTTGAATTCAACTATGTTTGACAAAAAAGAAAAAAACTAGTGCTGGATATCCCACTGCTCCCTTTGGTGAGCTTATGCCTTAAAAGCATGGGAAGGGAGACATGAATCTCTTTTTCACTCAACATCTGTGATTCTAGAAAGATTCTGGTTATGTGCTGGCTTCTTTGTGTAAAAGAAGGCCTCTAAACGCAAACCGAGTATTTCACTAGACTCAACTGAAGAAACAGTGAGCTCTTGTAATGCTAGGGAGAACTAGTTGGAGTAATGTGTTGCAGTCTAGGGGATCGGGGAAGATTTTTCTGGGAGGGCATTGGTCAAAAGAGGTTAGTGGGAGAAAACTTGCTCTTTGCTGCTATTTTTAAAGGAGTGCTATCCAAATGCTTGTTTTAAAGGGAATGAATTCTATGAAACCTGAAAGAACGGTGACTAAATTTTTGAAATGGAGCTATTCTAACCAAATTAAAAGCAGATGAACTACCTTTATTTGTAGAAGCTAAGCAGAACCCTTTTAAATTATTTTAAACCAATTAAGCAGGTAATACAGTTTTTAAATAATTGTGTGCAATAACTTGGCTTATGGTATCTAAATGTGCCATCTCAACAAAAAAAAATCAGATAAAGCTAGTGTTCCTCATATGTAGCCTAACAAATATTCTTGTGGCTAGCTTACCATTTCCTTAGCTCTATGCTTTCTTCTTTAAGATTGCAATAGTCAATGATATTTAGAGGTTGAGAATATTTTTTAAAAACAATAGGCATAAAAAATTATATGTAAAACTATGCAACAGAAGGTATTCAGATAATACAAGTATAAAAAATTTATTTTGGTCATCCTAATTTATCAATTCTCAGGGTGGGGAATATGCTAGTAGGGAATACTATTAAAAAGAAATTAGACATTTCCAAAGAGCAGTATTTCAAAGTAATAATTGAACTCTGAGATGATTCAAGATCAGTCCTGAAAATATCCAAATTGAGAATTAGAATCACAGTGGAACAGTTTCTCTAACAAAAGAGCATGAAAATTGCAGTAATTTAAAAATTAATGTTAATTGCACAACTACTATGTAGTAGGCACTGTGGTTGGTCAAAGAGAGTTTATAATCTAGGAAATACAGAAGGCAGATAAACAGATAATGAGAATATTAAGGCAAGTCAGCAGACCCTATCTAATAAAAGAGTAATATGCAAATTAGTCACCACTCCGCTACACCCACCAGCCATGTCCACCAGCCAATAAGGAGCAAATATGCAAATAAACCCAACCAAGATGGCTATAACCACAGAGAGCAGGAGGGGGACTTGGGTTTCCCCCGCGAAGGAGGAAGCCAAGTTTTCCAACTGCCTTTGCTGGCCTAGGTCTCCACTCAAGGCTACAAAGTTTCAATTATAGAAGGTAAACAAATCTAAACAGAAATGGCTGCCATCACAGAGCAAGCAGAAGGTTTGGCTCCGCTCCAGGCTACCAAGTTTAAATTGTAGAAGATAAATAAACCCCAGATACCAGGGTCTCCGCTTGGGTCTCCAAGGGGCATGGCCAGCCTGCAAACCACCACAGGCCCCTCGCCCAGACCATCCCATGCCCCAAGGGAACCCTCACCCTGATCCAGGACATGCTTCAGGGCATTCCAGCTGGCCTAACCCATGCACCAGACCTCTATCCTATCTAATAAAATAGTAATATGCAAATTGACTGTCACTCCAACACACAACATGGCTGTCTCCATGTGGTCAAAGATCCTGCCCCCATGTGGACACAAGATGGCCAGCAGGGGAGGGCAGTTGGGAGGGACCAGGCCTGCAAGGGAAGGCAGTTGGGGGCAATCAAGCCTTCAGGGGAGGGAAGTTAGGGGTGACCAAGCCAACAGAGGAGGGAAATTGGGGGCGACCAGGCTTGCAGGGAAGGGCAGTTGGGAGGGACCCAGGCCTGCAGGGAAAAACAGTTGAGGGGACCAGGCCTGCAGAGGAGGGCAATTAGAGGCAAACAGGCTGGCAGGGGAGCAGTTAGGCATCAATCAGGCTGGCAGAGGAGTGGTTAGGGGGTGATCAGGTTGGCAAGCGGAAGCGGTTAGGGGCAATCAGGAAGACAGGCAGGCAAGCAATTGGGAGCCAGCAGTCCTGGATCGTGAGAGGGATGTCCGACTGCCCGTTTAGGCCTGATCCAGGGTGTCCCAGATTGGAGAGGGTGCAGGCTGGGCTGAGGGACACCCTCCCCCCTCTCCCTTGTGCACTGGGCCTCTAATGTTATAATAAAGTCTTGTGTCAGAGGATTGTTTTCAAAATACAAGATAACATATTATGTTTCTTTTTCTTTTATTATTTTATTAATTTATGAGAGGAGGGGAGAGGAAAAGAGAGATAGAAACATCAGTGATGAGAGAGCATCATTGGCCAGCTGCCTCCTTCATGCCCCCAACTAGTGATCGACTCTGCAACCCGAGCATGTGCCCTTGACTGGAATTGAACCCCTGGACCCTTCATTCCGCAGGCCAATGCTCTGTCTACTGAGCCAAACTCTCTAGGACAACATACCATGTTTCATCAATGCTGAGACATTATAGGTTCTTAAAATGCCATTATTTTTATACCACTGAAAGAAAGAAGAATGCTAATTAAACTGTGACACAATGCCTTCTTATCAATTACAGTTTATCCTTACTGTATTAAATCCCAGCCAGGAGCATTGATGATGCAAAAATTTTTAAAAGAATACTTCATTATTGTCTTCAGTAGTTTCTTCCAAGTCACTGGCTTCCATTCTGAGTTTTGATGCTGCTGCTTTCTTGATCAAACTAAAGGTATCAATGAGAGATTTTAGACCACAACCAGGATTTATATTCTTTCAATGGTTGACTGAAATATCTAGGGTTTGCAATTGTCTAGTTGAGCCACCAGGAATGGCCATGAAGTTTGCACATGTATAAACTCTCAAGGCTGTGTCACAACTGCCTTCCAGTCACAGCAATGAAGATACCATTATTTCAATTAAGTTTAACAATTCTAAACTTAAATTCCAAGTTTAGAAGTGTTAAAATAGAAATGTACACTTAAAATCAGTAAAACACCACTTAGTGCTGGTAGCTGTTAAAATAAGGTCAACTAATCTTACAAAATAATATTTCAGCAAACTGAATCATATGGGGTTGGAAGAAATGTGGAACAGTGATAGGAGTTAAGGTTAGTCCACATCATAAAGGGTTTCACTTGCCCAAGTAAGATACTTTGTGTGTGTGTTTTGATTTTTTTAGAGAGGAAGTGGGGGAGAGGGGGAAGAGAGTGCAACATGGGTCTGCTGCCTCCTGCATGACCCTACTGGGAATCAAGCCCACAATCCAGGTATGTGCCCCAACTAGGAACCAAACCAGCAGCTCCCCAGTGCACTGAAGAACACCCAAACAACTGAGCCATGCTGGCTAGGGTGGGAGACAAGGTTTTGGGCAAGATAGTGATATGATCAGATTCTCACTTTAGAAAGATAATTTTCATAACAATTGAGAAGGTAGATTAGAAGGGGAAGACAGTGGACAAGAAAACCAATTAAGCAATTTCTGCACTAACCCAAGGAACATAGCAGTGAATCATTTTGTAAAGACAAATGTGGAGTGGCAACTAGAAGGTAAAGAAAGGATTATAAAGAATATGAAGGATTATAAAGAATTGACAAAACTTGGTGAACTGAGTAGACACAGGCAGAATCATATTTTTTAGATGGAATCCAGCTTGTGTCGTGTAAAGTGAATATCATCAAACTACTGTCCTAAGCTGTTTGGCTCGGTGGACAGAATGCTGGCCCACAGACTAATGGGTCCCAGATTCAATTGATTGCAGGCTCAATTCCCGGGCCTGGTCGGGGCATGTTCAGAAGGCAACCAATCAATATGTCTCACAGCAATGTTTCTGTATTTCTGTGTCTTGCGCTCCTTTTCATGCTCTCTAAAAAATCAATGGAAAATATCCTCCAGTGAGGATTAACAAAAAAGTAAAACAAACAAAAAAACTACTGGTAATTACAAATGCTAATAACCAGTGGTGTTTATTCAGTCACTTGTTCAAATATTTATTGAACCTAATATGTGCAGAAGCCAGGAATTTAGCAGTGAGTAAAACAGGAAGGAAAATGCCTGTCCTTATGAAGTTTACTTATACCAAAAGAGCTGGACAATATGGTAAGTAAGGTATATAGTATATTTGAGTGCTAAGAAGGAAAAATAAAGTTGGGAAAGGAGGTAAGTGTTGCAAAAGGTTGAGAGTTACAGTTTTAGATACAGAGAACAGGTAAGGCATCACTGAAAAAAAATGGCTTTTGAGTAGAAATCAAAGAAGAGAGAGACAGCTGTGCAGATACCTAGAGAGATTCAGATTTTATCCATTTACTGATGTTTAGTAAAACATTTGTGGTTTGAAAGGCTGATTCATATTAAAGTCTTATCTATTGATCATATTTTTTACAGATACTTAGTAATCTTATTCTTAACAAATATTAATAAGTATTCCTTTCTGATACTTAATACATATTCTTGTTAAGAGTAGTATTATTCTAATTAATATTGAATAAGTATTCTTTGCTGATACAAGTTCTCCCTGATAGGCAGAGCAACAATTATTCATTAAATATTATTGAGAGATTTATCTGGTCATCAATAGGTACTGTTTTTTATTCTGGGGATTTGTTTTAAATGAGATAAACCTAACACCTAACCTCAAAGCATTGCCAAATAAAATACAGGATTCAAAACCAACTTGCCTTAGCTGGTTTTGCTCACTGGATAGAGCATCGGCCTTCAGACTGAAGGGTGTTTCAGTCAACCCAGTTCGCCTGGGTTGCGAACTCAATCCCCAGTGGGGTGTATAGTGGGGTACAGCTAATCAATTATTCTCTCTCATTGATGTTTCTATCTCTCTTCCCCTTTCTCTCTGAAATAAAAAATATATTTAAAAAACACAAACTTTTTTTTTCTTTTAAATAGTTATTAACTACTAGAGGCCCAATGCATGAAATTCATGTAAGAATAGGCCTTCCTTCCCCTGGCTGCCGGCACTGGTTTCCCTCTGGCACCTGGGACCAGGCTCCCTCCCCGCCCCACCCACCTCCGGCTTCGTCTGGAAGGTTGTCTGGAAGGACATCCAGTCTAATTAGCATATTATTATTTTATTATTATAGAGACAAGTAGTGAAGGCTCTGAAAATTATAAGACATGTTTTCTGACTTCAGAAAGCATAGGGCCTAGTAGAGAAAATACAGATACATAATACTAGGCAGCAAAAGATGAGTGCAAATGGTATCTCTAACTAAAGTGATAAATTCATTCTAGAGAAGAGAATAAAGCAACTAAGTGAAGAAGCATTTTTTTTCTTCAAAGCTTTATAATTTCCTAATTTATTTAAGAGATTTGTCAAAAATTTCAAGAATACAAAAATAACAGAGAAAAACAAGAATCACTTTTAAACTCTCTACTCAGACATAGCCACTGATGACATATTTTAAATAAAATTGGAGTCTCTTAATATATAATTCTTTTCAATCCTGCCTCTTTTCCACTTAACATGTTAACATTTTTCATTAAATATTTTAAATGACTTTTAATAAATGGATAATATCCGATCCTATGGATGTATAATCATTTAATCTCTTATTAGTAGATACTTGTTTAGTTCCAGATGTTTTACTTTATAAATAATAGTGCATTGAACAGTGCTATACATAAATCTTTGTATTAATTCAAAAACTATTGTTTGAACTCTAGTTATAGCTCTGGTAGTTGGAGATACATTAGTGAACAAAAAAAAAAAAAAATCTCAAATCCCTTGCCCTCGTGGGGAGGAGAAAGAGATAATATGTAAATATACACTGAGTGGCAAAATTATTAAGATCTCTGAACATATAATAATCTGGCTACTCAGTGTGTGTGTGTGTGTGTGTGTGTGTGTGTGTGTGTGTGTGTATTTAGAGGCCCAATGCATGAATTTGTGCATGGGTGGGGTTTAGGGGGAGGGGACATGGACGGATGGCCTGCCTGCTGGTCGAACTCCTGGTCAAGGGGACAATTTGAATATTAGCCTTTTATTATATAGGATATACACTGAGTGGCCAGATTATTATGGGTTCAGAGATCATAATAATCTGGCTACTCAGTGTATATTATGTCAAATAGTGATAAGAGCTCTGGACAAAACCAAAGCAGAGAAGAGGAATAAGAAGTGGTGGGACTAGATATATCCCTTTTAAACCTATTTTATAGAAATAACTAAAACATGGAGTGGCATTTGATAAGTGCCAAAAAAGAAGTTAAAAATACTAAGAGAACAAGACAATAAATAACCAAAATAACTAGAAGAGAAGAAGGTGGGCAACCAGGAAGTCGACTTGCCAAAGCTAAGAAAAAGAGGAATTTCAAAAAGAATTTTTTAAATTACTAAAACATCAAAGTGAAGACTGAACAAAAGACATTGGATTTGAGAAAGCTGTGGTTGAATTATACAAGGGTCTTGTTAGTGGAATATAGAGATAAAAGAAACATTAATTAGATCAGAGTTTTAGGGAATGACTGAAGGGAGAGGCTATAAACATTCCTTTTGCACTAAAATAGAATTTGGACAGTAACTTAAAGGACCAAAGAGGACCTTTGTTTTAAAGTCAAGGAAAAACCTAAACATGTTTTTAGGTAAAGAAAGAATGGAGGAAAACTAAAAACATTGGAGAGAGATGGTAGGTCTTGGAAACAGGAGGGTACAGGGTAACAATCAGGTGGGGAAGATGGCAGCAAAGCAGGTGGAAGGTACATTCACCTCCTCCCAAAACCAAACTGGAATTAGAACTAAAATATAGAACTGAAGACTAGCTGAACAGAAATCTTATAAGCAAGGATTTACAGAAGAAGCCCTATCATCGAGACTGGTACAAAGGATGGAGATGGCCCCACTCCCATAGGCAGCTACTGAGATTCTAGAGGGGCACCTCAGCTGCAAAGGCCACCCCTGAGAAGTGTGAGGGAACCTTACCCCAGGCTCCCCAGCCTAAAGCACCATAGTTTGGGAGAGGCACCCACATAACACAGGTGTGAAAATCAGGAGGAATTCTGTCTGCTAGGCAGAGTCAGGAGTCTACTAGAACCACAGGTGCCCACTCAAATGGCCAGCACACAAAATATCATATGCAGCTATCCACCCTGGGCTCTGGCAAAGGTAGGGCAGAGCCAACTAAAGTCCTGTGAGGAGAGACGTGTTTGTGGCTCTGGGGAGAGAGCTGAAGAAAGAGCCACCAGAATTCCTGTGCTGAATTTCTCTTCCACATCACAGACCCAATCTTTCTTGGGTGGAGATTCCCCTCTTTAAGGTACCAGCCTGGGGGAATGCAGGGCCCCACCCTCTGGACTTCATGTTGCCCCAACATGTGGAGGTCATGCCCTGCTGAGGAGTCGGGTGTCTTGGCCAGACTGTAGAGGCCTGGGCCCTCAGAAAGTGTGAGAGACAGAGTTGTGTGGCTTTGAGGGTGGGAGCCATCCCCCCCCCCCCAATTTCCCATGAACCTGACTGGCACCTCCCTTTCACATGAGATCCTAGCCCTATGTTCTCAACTCCTGGTGGCCCAGCCTTGCACTGCCAAATGGGCTTCTCAGGAGGTCTGGGCAGAATCCAGAAAATACTAAGTTGTGTGCTTCTGAGTGGGAGTTATTCCACCACTTTCCCCAAAGCATGACCAGTCCTTCCTATTCACAGATCCACTCACCCCACCCTAGCAGCACCCAGTGGCTATGCCCTGCAGAGCTGGAGTTCCAGCAGAATCTGGGACAGACAGAGTTGTGTGGTTCTGAAACAAGGGCCATTTTTTCTTCATATGCCTGACCAGTGCAGAGATATGCCTTCATATGGTCTGCTTGGGCCTGATGAAGTCTTCTGGCTTCAGTTGAATGACTCCCTGAGACCCACCTAACCACAAAGATCTGCAGATGCCCGACAGGTGCCAGGGACTTTTGCTGAGTGGCCTCAGACTCAGCACTGGTACTGAGTTTTAACCAGAATCAATCTGGTGAATACCACTAGCCCCTACCTGGTGATTCACTGAGAACCTAATTCATACAACTTGAGTACCACCAGAGGCTCTTTCAGTAACTGAGCTTAACAGATAGCAGGTAGAGGCAGATAGAGGTGGATCTTGGGGGACTTGGGCCTTTTGCTGACCTGCCACTGAGCTCACTGCTGGTGGAAGCTAGAGTTGGTGCACAATTGGTCCTTCCCACCAACTTGCATACCTAGGTCCAGCAAAGGCAGCCACACACTGTGGATCACTATGTAGTTCTAAATAGGTTGTTCAGGGCCTGACAATGGCAATGTCTGACACTGATCTGCACCAGAGGTCCCAGAACCAACACACACACTGGCCAGCTTCAGACAACATCAGAATAGGATCCAAATAGCTTCACAAGCAGCATATCCCAAGGGAGATCTCAGCAGATACCAGACCCTGCTGAAGCTAATTCTGCTTCATATTGTCAGCACCTGTACAGCAGCTTATACACTGTGGTCAGGGTCAATCCCCACAGCCAACCAGCCTGAGGGTCAATCCCACATATAAATGGGCCAATGGCAATAAAGACTCAATTACAACAGGAGGGCTCATATAACCCATCAATTGATCATTCCTGGAGCACCCAGTTCAGATCAAATAGACTGTGTCACTGGGTTCCACAGGACACATACTACATAAGACCACGTTACAAAGACTGGTAGACATGGCAGATCTACCTAATACATACAACACAAAGAGGCAACCAAAATGGGGAGACCAAAACACATACTCCAAATGAAAGAACAAAATAAATCTCAAAAAAAAAAAAAAGAGCTAAATGAAATTTAGATAAGCAATTTACCAGATGTAGACTTCAAAAAAATGGTTATAAGGATTCTCAAGTAACTTGGAACTTTAAAGAACTTAGAACTTCAACAGCAGATACCATAAAAAAGATTTTGCCAGAAATTTAGAATACAATATCTGAAATGAAGACTATACTAGAAGGAATAAACAGTAGGTTAGATGAAGCAAATATGAAATCAGCGATTTAAGTCAAGGAAGCAGAAAACACCCAATTAGAGTAGCAAAAAGAAAATTTTAAAAGTTAGTATAGTTGAAGGGACCTTTGGAGCAACATGAAGCATAACAACATCTGTATCATAAGGATACTAGAAAAATAAGTGAGAGAGCAAGAGATCAAGAACCTATTTGAAGACATAATGACTGAAAACTTCCTTAACCTGGTGAAGAAAAAGGACAAAAAAATCCAAAAAGCACAGACAGAGAGTCCCAAACAAGATGAACCCAAAGAGGCTCCCACAGCAATACACATTATAATTGAAATGGCAAAGATTAAAGACAGAGAATCTTAAAACAGCAAGAGAAAGACAGTAGCTTACCTGCTGTCTCTAAGGGAGTCTTAAGGGAGCTCGCATAAGACTTTAGCTGATTTCTAAACAGATACATTTCAGTCCAAAAGTAATTGTCATAAAATATTCAAAGTGATGAAAAGCAAGGATCTACACCAAGGCTGTTTTACCAAGGATTGGCATAATTTAAAATTGAAGGAAAAGTAAAGAGCTTCCCAGAGAAGAAAAAGCTAAAGAAGTCCATTACCACTAAACCACTAATATATAAATGTTAAAGGCTTACTGTAAGAAGAAGAGAAAAATTTAAAAACATAGAAACAGAGTCATAAAGGATAAAATGACAATAAACATATACCTATCAATAATCACTTGAAATGTAAATGGTTTAAATGCTCTTATAAAAAGACATGGGGTAGCTGAATTGATAAGAAAACAATATCCATACGTATACTGTCTACAAGAGATCCACCTCAGAAGAAGATACACACAGACTAAAAGTAAGGGGAAGGAAAAAGATATTTCATATAAATAGAAATGAAAAAAAAATGCTAGGGTAGCAATAATTATATCAGATAAAATAGATTTTAAAACAAAGGCTTTAACAAGAGACAAATAAAGACACTATGTAATGATGAAGGAATCAATCAACACAGAGGATAATATAACCATTGTAAACATTATGCACCTAACCTAGGAGCACCTAAATATATAAAGTAAATCTTAATGAACATATGGAGAAATTGACAGCAATATAGTCACAGTAAGGGATTTTAATATCCAATTGGCCTCAATGTATACATCTTCCAGACAGAAAATCAACATGGAAACAGCAGCTTTAAATGATATATTAGATCAGATAGGTATCATTTATATCTTCAGAAAATTTCACCCCAAAGCAGCAGAATATACATTGTTTTCAAGTGCACATGGAACACTTTCTGGAATAGACCACATGTTAGGACACAAAATAAATCTCAATACATTTAAGAAGATTAAAATCACATTAAGCATCTTCTCTGGAGACTGCCAGGTGGAGAAACCAAGATTGTGGCCTAGGTAAACACCTAAACTGCAGCCTCGCACAACAATTTCAAAACCACAGCTAAAAGACAGAATGGACATCATTCAAAAACACAGGAAAGCTGGCGGAGTGGGAAATCTACAATCAGAAAGAAGGAGAGAGGTTCACGGATCAGATTGGGAGCTGCAAAGTGCTGAGGTAGGGAGACGTGCACAGAGAAGTGAGGCCAAATGCCTGGCTAGCAGGAGGGGAAAGGAAGTCCCCAATTGCACTGAACCCTTTCCGACTGCACTGAACCCCAACCCTGGCCAAAACCCTATGTACCCAAGCTCATACGGGTGGAGTCCAGACTGTAGAGAAAGGCACCCAGAGACTCAGAGACTGAGAGACTGGGGGAGCCGGGAGCCACAGCAGGCAGGGTCTATAGTCACGCACGAGTGAGTGAGCGCAGAGAGGTCTGACCGTGGAGGTTGCCGCGGCCTCTCCATAGTGGAAGGAGTCAGAAGCTCCAGACTACAGAGACCCAACCCAATTCCGAGCCAGATCCTGGGGCACCCACGCTCTTGCACAGGGAATCAGGACGGTCAGGCAGAAACTCAGGGGAGCTGCGGAAGGCAGAGATCAGGCAGAAACTCAGGCAAACGCACAAGGGCATGGCTGACGGGAAGCCAAGACTGTCAGCTTAGCCCTGAGACTCCTCCCCATCCAAGCTGAGCACAGAGGCTTTTGCAATTTTGCAAGTCTGATCCTATAAGACTATCTCCAATACAGAAGGTATCCCAGAGTAGACACAGCTGATACCCACATCCAATTGGCCATCCTACCAACTCTGGGAAGCAGCGAAAATGCCGAAACAAGGAAATAGATCTCAAACGAAAGAGATGGAGAACAAAAGACTGTATATAGAGTTCAAAACCATGGTTACAAGGTTTTTCAAGAATTTCATAGAAAAGGCCGATAAAATAAATGATTCCTTTGAGGATATGAAAAGGGATCAATTAGAAATAAAGAATACATTGTCTGAAATAAAAAAAATATTATAAAGAGCCCTAAAAACAGAATGGAAGATCGCAAGAATCAAGTCAAAGATTTGGAACACAAAGAGCCAGAGGACACAGAAGCAAGAAAACAAGAGAATCCAGAAAGTTGAAGATAGTGTAATAAACCTCTGGGACAACTTCAAGCGAACCAACATCAGAATTATGGGCATCCCAGAAGAAGAGAGAGAGCAAGATACTGAAAACATATTGGAAAAAATAGTGACAGAAAAGTTCCCCCACCTGGGGAAAGAAATAGACTTAAAAGTCCAGGAAGCGCACAGAATCCCAAACAAAAGGAATCCAAAGAGGACCAAACCAAGAAACATCATAATTAAAATTCCAAGAGCAAAAGACAAAGACATTAAAAGCAGCAAGAGAAAAGCAGGTAGTTACCTATAAAGGAGCACCCATATGATTGTCAGCTGATTTCTCAACAGAAACCATGCAGGCCAGACAGCTGGGAATGTCAAGAAATATTCACGGTGATGAATAGCAAGAACCTACAGTCAAAATTATTCAACCCAGAAAAGCTATCACTCAGAATCAAAGGCCAGATAAAGAGCTTCACTAAAAAAAAAAAAAAAAAAAAAAAAAAAAAAAAGCTAAAGTACAATAGTTCATCACCGCCAAACCAGAATTATATGAATTGCTGAAGGGGGTTCTTTAGGAAGAGGAAGAAGATTAAGATAAAATTATGAACAACAAAATGACAACAAATGCATGCCTATCAACAAGTGAATCTAAAAAATCAAGGGAATAAAAAAATCCGATGAACAGAATAAACGGATGAGTATAATAGAATCAGGGGCATAGAAAGGGAGTGGACTGACAATTTTCAGGGGGAAGCGGGTGTGAGGGTTGCAAAAAGAGACTGGACAAAAATTTTACACCTATGGATGAAAACAGTGACGGAGGGCGGGGGGAGGAGGATAAGGGCATGACGGGGGTGGAAACTGGGTGTAGGGGAGTTATGGGGGGGGGAAAAAGAGGAACATCTGTAATAATCTGAGCAATAAACATTTATTTAAAAAATAAATATATAAAATTTTTAAAAAGAAAATTATGAACAACACATATCTATCAACAAGTGAATCTAAAAATCAAGTGAATTAAAAATCTGATGAACAGAATAAACGTGAATATAATAGAATCAGGGGCATAGAAAGGGTGTTGACTGACAATTCTTAGGGGAAATGGGTGTGGGGGGTGCGGTAAGAGACTGGACAAAATCGTATATCTTTGGATGAGGGCAGTGGGGGTAGAGAGGGTAAGGGCAAAGGGTGGGGTGGGAACCAGGTAGAAGGGAGTTATGGGGTGGGGGAGAGGAACAATTGTAATAATCTAAATAATAAAGATTTATTTTAAAAATAGATTTTTAAAAAGCATCTTCGCTGAAGCCGGTTTGGCTCAGTGGATGGAGCGTCAGCCTGCGGACTGAGCGGTCCTGGGTTCGATTCTGGTCGGGAGCATGTGCCTTGGTTGTGGGCACATCCCCAGCGGGGGTGTGCAGGAGGCAGCTGAACTATGGTTCTCTCTCATTGATGTTTCTGGCTCTCTATCCCTCTCTCTTCCTTTCTGTGAAAAATTAAAAAAATATATTTTTTTTAAAGAGGAAAAAAATAAAAAAATTAAAAAAGCATCTTCTCTGACCATAATGTTATGAAACTGGAAATTATTTATAAGAAAGAAAACAAAAAACACTGAAGTACATGCAAAAACATGGAAGCTAAGTGTCATATTACTATATAATTAATGGGTTAAACATGAGATCAAGGAAAAAATAAAAATATGCCTTGAAATAAATGAAAGTGAGAATCCATTAACCCGAAATCCATTGGCTATTGTGAAAACAGTTACAAGAGCCAAAATCATAACATTTCAGGCCTATATCAAGAAACAAGAAAAACTCAAACTATTAGAAAAAGGTTGACAAATAAAGCCAAAAGTGAGCACAAGAAATGAAATAATAAAGATCAGAACAGAAAAAAAATAAAAGTCTAAATTAAAAACTAATATAAAAGATCAATGAAGCCAAGAGCTTGTTTTTTTTAAAGATAAAAAAGATGGAAAAACATCCAACCAGACTTATCAAGAGAAAGAAAGAACCCAAACAAATAAAATCAGAAATTAAAGTTTGGCTCAGTGGTAGAGCGTCGATCTGCAGACTGAAAGGTCCCAGATTCGATTCCGGTCAGGGGCATGTACGTTGGTTGTGGGCACATCCCCGGTAGGGGGTGTGCAAGAGGCAGCTGGTCGATGTTTCCCTCTCATCGACGTTTCTAGCTCTCTATCCCCCTCTCTTCCTCTCTGTAAAAAATCAATAAAATATATTTTAAAAAATTAATTAAAAAAAATAAATGAAAGGTCCCAGGTTCGATTCCAGTCAAGGGCATGCACCTTGGTTGTGGGCACATCCCCAGTAGGCATCTGATTGATGTTTCTCTCTCATCGATGTTTCTAACTCTTTATCCTTCTCCCTTTCTCTCTGTAAAAAATCAATTAAAATATATTTTTAAAAGAAATTAAAGAGAAGAACTAACAATAGAATCCACAGAAAGAATTGTAAGAAAATATTATGAACTATATGCTAACAAATTGGACAATTTGTGTGTGTGTGTGTGTGTGTGTGTGTGTGTTTTACATTCTTGACTAAATGGATAAATTCCATTAATAAATGGATGTAGCCAAAACCGGTTTGGCTCAGTGGATAGAGTGTCAGCCTGTGGACTGAAAGGTCCCAGGTTGGATTCCGGCCAAGGGCATGTATCTTGGTTGTGGGCACATCCCCAGTAGGGGGTGTGTAAGAGGAAGCTGATGGATAATCCTCTCTCATCGATGTTTCTAATTCTCTATCCCTCTCTCTTCCTCTCTGTAAAAAAATCAATAAAAATATATTTTAAATAAATAAATAAATAAATAAATACATAATAAAAATTTAAAAACTACCATCAAACCAAAGACCTGGCTTCACAAGTGAATTTTAGCAAATATTCAAAGAAGAACTAACACATATTCTTCTCAAACTATTATATTCCAAAACGGTAAAGAGGAGGGAAGACACCCAAGCTCATTTTATGAAGCCAGCATTACCCTAATTCCAAAACCAGATAAAGAAAATTATAGGCCAATATCCCTAATGACCAGAGATGCTAAAATCCTCAAAATAAATATTAGCAAACTGGTCCACCAAAACATTAAAAAAATCATATACCATGATCAAATGTACTTTATTCCAAGAATAGGAAGTTGGTACAATATCTGCAAATTAATAAACACGATAACACCACATAAATAAAATGACAGATAAAAATCACATGATCACATCAATAGATGCAGAAAAAGCATTTGGTAAAATCTAATATCTATATGTGATAAAAACTGTAGCAAAGTGGGAATAGAGGGAACACACCTCAACATAATAAAGGTCATATATGATAAACCCACAGCTAACATCAGACTCAACAGGCAAAAACTAAACTAAAAGTGTTTCCCTTAAGGAACAAGAAAGGGATTTCTGGTTTCACCACTGGAAATCCTAGTCAGCAATGAAACAAAAAGAAAAAAGAGGCTTCCAAGTTGGAAAAGAAGAAGTAAGACTGTCATTATTTGCAAATGACATATTGTATATAAAGAACCCTAAAGATTCCACAAAAAACTAGAACTGATCAATTCAGTAAAGTAGCAGGATACAAAATAAATATCCAGAAATTCGTTGCATTTTATACACCAATAAAAAAAATACCAAAAAAGGAAATTAAGAAAACAATCCCATTTACAATTGCACCAAAACAAACAAACAACAACAAAAAACAACAACAAACCCTAGGATAAATTTAACCAAGGATGTAAAAGACCTGTACTCAGAAAATTATAAAATACTGAAGAAAGAAATTGAAGAAGATATAAATAAGTGGAAGCATATATCAAGTTTATGGATAGAAAAGAATTAACATTATTAAAATGTTTATACTAGCCGAGACCGGTTTGGCTCAATGGATAGAGCGTCGGCTTGGGGACTGAAGGGTCCCGGGTTCGATTCCAGTCAAGGGCATGTACCTTGGTTGCGGGTATATCCCTAGTAGAGGGTGTGCAAGAGGCAGCTGATCGATGACTCTTCCCATCGATGTTTCTAACTATCTCTCTCCCTTCCTCTCTGTACAAAATCAATAAAAATAAAATAAAATTTAAAAAAAATGTTTATACTACCCAAAACAATACATAGATTCAATGCAATTAAAAAAGTATATTTTGAGAGAATAGATGGGATTGGGGAAGATGGCTGCTGGCACAACTGAGGTAAGGGAGAGGAAGTGAGTGAGTGAGGGTATGAAAAGAGAGTGTGTGTATGTATGGTGTGTGTGTATGTGTGTGCAAGTGAGTAAGGGACAGTCAGATCCCAGTAGAAGCACAGGGGCTGGCAGAGCAGGCTCTCTTGGACAAGAAGAGACTACCACCGCTGCAGGCACTCCCAGGACTGCAGGAGCCAATGCCATCTTGAAGGGGAGAATGCCCTTTTTTAGGAACTCATCAGCACTACCAACCAGACAGGCCGTGGAACTGCCCAGCAACCCTGCAGCCACTCCAGCCAAAATCCTACTAACCCACCTGCAGACCCACAGACCCTAGAACTTCCACTTCCAAAGGTACATGGCTCAGCAGCAGTAAGTGTAACCTCCCCATCCCCAGTGGCAGAACTCTGGACAAAACATTCGTACATTTTCAGCCGGCACAGACATCCAGGGCATATCACTACATAGGCAGCGCCTGGGAGCCACTGAGAGCCCCCGCAGGTGTAATTCTGGCAGAGGGATTAGTGAAAGATAACCAAACGACTAAACAGCAGGGGTGATCAGGCAGGCCGGCAGGTGAGCAGTTAGGAGCCAGAGGTCCCGTATTGTAAGAGAGATGTCCGACTGCAGGTAAGAATTAATTATATATTTAATACAGAGAGATAGATACAGAGATATAGATATCCACCTTTAAAAATTCATTTGGTGAGCCAGATTATCATTTTGGACAATGGTCAGTATTTGTGCTCACTGTAGTCTCAAAAACTTTAAAATATAAACTTTTTCTCTCTTTATGTGTATGAGTTAGAAAATATTTGCTTATTATATTTAATTATTAAAATATATTTTATCATAGCTAAAGCTTGTTTAATTTGGTGAAATGTTGAAAAAATAACATTTGTTGAACCATTAAAATTTTACCACAGGGAGGGTATGTACGGGAGGGAGGGAGGGGGGGGGCAAAAAAAAATCAATAAAATACATTAAAAAAAAATTTACCACAAATATTTACTTGTATTATTCATATATTTTTAAGTAAAGATCTTGACCTTCAAAAGATGTATCTGTGGGATCATTGGGTTTCTGATTCAGTTGCAAGAATTGCTAGTTATTATAGACATTGTTACTAAAATGGCAATACTAGACATTTTATGTAAGATACTAGATTTTGTTAAGCAACAAGAAAGAAGATAACGTATTTATTTCATAAGAAAATTAACTATTTTTTTACATACAAAAATGAAAAACATTTTCAGAACTTCATAGATATAAAAATACCTGGAGGTGCCCTAGCAGGTTTGGCTCAGCGGATAGAACATTGGGCCTCAGACTAAAGGGTCCCGGGTTGGATTCTGGTCAAGGGCACATACCTCAGTTACATGCTTCATCCCTTGCCTTGATTGGGGTACATGTGGGAGGCAACCAAATGATGTGTCTCTCTCACATGGATGTTTCTCTCTATCCCCTTCCTTTCCACTCTCTCTCAAAATCAATGGAAAAATATCCTCCAATGAGGAACAACAAAATATATATATAGCTAGAGGTAACATCTGCTTTACATCCCACTAGAGGCCTGGTGCATGGAAATTCATGCTCTGGAGGGGGGGGTCCCTCAGCCTGGTTTGCCCCCTTTTACAATCCAGGAGCCCTCGGGGGCAGGAGGTGACCCAGTAATCAGGGGAAGGTGATGCCCCCATCACACTCTGCTGCTGCCACTGCCAGCAGCGCAAGCCTCGGTGGGCCCTGGTTTCCTGAGCCTTGGGCAGCCACCATCCAAGGCTTGCCTGGGCAGCTGGGGGGCTGAGGGTACTGGGGGACTCTGGAGACAGGCACAAGGAGTGGCCAGACCCATCTGAAGGTAGGCCCAGCTGTGCCACGCACCTGCTGCCCCACCAGGGCTGAGGGGACTGGGCACTGCCATCTTGTGGCTATGGGTGCCGCATTCTTTGAGGGTGTAGCAGTCAATTAGCATATTCCCTCTTTATTGGCTATGGATGCCTCCATCTTTGTGAGTGTGTGACGGTCAATTCACATATTCCTTCTTTATTGAATAGGATGGTAAGACAAATATGAATATGAGGTGTGTGTGTGTGTGTGTGTGTGTGTGTACTGAAAGATAGGGAATCTAGCCATCAAAAAAGTTTATCTAGCCCAGCTGGTGTGGCTCAGTGATTTAGTGTTGACCCATGAGCCAAGAGTTTACTCGTTGATTCCCAGTCAGGGCACATGCCCAGGTTGTGGGATCAATCCACAGTAGGGGGTATGCACGAGGCAACCAGTCCGTGTTCTTTCACTAGTTTTATTTTTTATTTTTATCTCTCTATCTTTCTGCGTCCCTCGCTGTCCAAAAAAAATTAATAAAAACATATTTAAGTCTATCTAGGAATCATGTTTAGCACTTTATAACACAACTCTAAATAGTTATTCCTCCAGCAAAGGTGAATCATATGGAAAGGAGACATCAGAGAGATTAAATGTTCCTAACAGGGACTGCAGAGCTGTGATTCAAACACACATCAGAGGAACCCATAATCTGGATTGATTCCTCTACTTCGTACCTGAAACATATAATTGTCTCATGTATGTCTTAGCCTCTAAGTTTTTCATGTAGCAATTTTGTGATCTTTTATATTAATAGAGAGATGTACTGTGGTTTTTATTTTTTCACATAAAGAATACACTTTTATTTTTATCACAGTTTCTTTACATTGTTGAATGTGATATTTTGTAGTGTATGATTGTATGTCTTGTAAAGAATAAAATTATGCCAAACTATTTATTTTTACCTTCAAATATCTTTTAAAATTGCAGTTTTTCTTTATTATGGGAAATTTCCCATTTATTTAATCAATTTATTAGGATGAATGGTAAGTTTTTTATCTTTATTGTTGGGAGTATTACAGATGACCCTGACTTTTCCCCATTGTCCCCCTCCATCCTATTCCTACCTTACCCCAGGCCTTCACTTCACTATTGTCTGTGTCCATAGATTATTCATATATGCACACATGTTCTTTGGTTAATCTCTTCCCAGTCACCCACCCTCCCTTGCCTTCCCTCTGTGATTCCTCAGTTTGTGCCATATTTCCATGCCTCTGGACCTATTTTCTTCATCTATTTATTTTGTTCATTAGATTCCACATGTAAGTGAGATCATGTACGGTAATACTTCTTTTTTTCTGACTGGCTTGTTTCACTTAGCATAATACCCTGCAGGTCCCTCCATGTTGTCTTAAAGGGTAAGAGATCCTTATTTTATACTACTGCATAGAATTCCATTGTGTAAATGTAACACTGTGTTTTTATTTTTTTTATTTTTTATTGACTCAGCTAATGATGGGCACTTGGGCTGTTTCCAGGTCTTAGGTAATGTAAAGTGGGCTGCTATACACATTGGGATTCTTAGGATATATTTCTAGAAGTCGGATCCCTGAGTTAAACAGCAGTTGATTTTTAATTTTCTGAGGAAACTTCATACTGTTTTCTATAATGGCTGCACCAGTCAGCATTCCCATCAGTAGTGTATTAGAGTTCTCTTTTCTCCACATTTGTCAGCACCTGTTGTTTGTTAATTTATTGATAGTAGCTAATCTAGCAGGTGTGAGGTGATATCTCATTGTCATTTTAATTTGTATCTATCTGATGATCAGTGATTTTGATCACTTTTTCATATAACTTTTGGTCTTCTGTATTTCTTCATTGGAGAAATGTCTAGGTCCTTTGCTCATTTTTAAAATTGGATTATTTAAAAAAAAATTCTTTATGGATTAAAGTATCACATATTTGTCCTCAACCTCCCATTCCAATCTCCCACCTCCCCATTCATGCCCCTACCCCCTATTGTCCTTGATCACTGGTTAGGCTCATATGTATGCACATAAGTCCTTTGGTTGATCTTTCCCTTTTATCCCCACCCTCCCTTTGAGGTCCAACAGTTTGACCCATGGTTCCTTAACTCTGGGTCTGTTCTTGTTCATCAGTCTATGTTGTTCGCCATTTCCCCTAGATGAGTGAGATCCTGTCCTAATGTCCTGTCGTAATATACTTATAAGAATCAAAAATGACACATGGATTATTTGTCTTCCTTTTGTTGAGCTGTATGAATTCTTTACCTATTTTGGAAATTAACCCCTTATCAGATGTATCATTGGCAAATATGTTTTCCCATACAATGGATTCCCTTTGCATTTTGTTGCTGGTTTATTTTGCTGTACAGAAGTTTTTTAGTTTGATGTAGTCCCATTTGCTTATTTTTTTTTTCCTTTATTTCTCTTGCTTTAGGAAATATATTGATGAAACTTGTATTGTGGTTTCAGTTTTTAGATTTGTGAAATGTAATTTTGGTTTAGGTTTACTTTTGAAATACAATACAAGATAATGCAAGCAATGTAATATTGAAATGAATAACTAAGTGATGAATTTAACCAATATATAAAGTTTGAATCCAAGCTTCCCATTGATTGCTAGATTTTTCTTTTTTCACTAATATTCCCAAAATATTTGACTCAGTTTTTGGGGGGTTCATTTTGTTTAGGACTTTGTGTGTTTCTGGGACTCGTGTGACTTTTTTCTTCTCCAAATCAGGGAAGTTTTCTGTCATTATCTCTTCAAACAGGCTTTCTATTCCTTGCTCAGCTTTCTCTCCTTCTGGCTGCCCTGTTATGCAGATATTGTTTCATTTTGTTTTATGCCAAAGCTCCCTTAGTCTCTCCTCCAGCTTTTTAAGTTTCTTTGTTTTGTTTTTGTTTGTTTTGTTTGTTTGTTTGTTTGTTTGTTTTTTAGAGGCTGCTTTGCTTGGGTGTTTTTTCTACCTTGTTTTCTAACTCTCTGGTGTGTTCCTCACCTTTTCCTAGTTTATTGTTAAAACTTTCCATTATATTCTTTATAGATGCTATGTCATTCTTTATTTCCTCTTGATTCTTACACATGTTGTTGAATTTGTTTTTCCATTCTTTTCAACATCCTTATAGTCATTGCTCTGAATTCTTTCTCTGACAAATTGCTTGCCTCCATTTTATTTATTTTCTTTTCTGGTGGTTCCTCCTTATCTTTCTTATTGGGGTTGTTTCTTTGTCTCCCAATTTTTGCTGTTCTTTTATGATTGTATGTATTAGATCAAACTGCTATGCCACCCAGATTTTTTTAGATGTTTTGTGGGCCCAGTGATGCAGTCTCTCAGATCTGCTGGGTTGGGTATTCTAGGGATGTCCCCTCCTTGAAATATTTGGGTTCTTGCTATAGTTGGGTCTTGAGTGTTATTGTCCCATTGATGAATGGAGTCTCCTTTCAAGGTGTCTGGTTACGTGGCTTGCTCTCTACCACATTGACCAAACAGCATAAAATACAATTTGACAAGCACAACACAAAAGGAACAAAATATGAATGTACACATGACACCAATAACCCCAGATAAAAGAGAATTAGAAAAGAGAAAAGAGCAGAAATGATACCAACCAAAGAAAAAAAAAGGTAAGAGAAAAGGAGAAAAAATATATGGGAAGAAAACACCACAAAATAAATAAATAAATAAATAAATAAATAAATAAATAAATAAACCAACAAATGCAGACAAAAACACCCTGAGAAAGAGGGGTTGGGGTGCAGAATCTGTAGAGACAGAGCTTAAATACAGAAAGTAAAGTTAAGGAATTGGATGAATAGGATAAGAACCATGGTTAAGTATTAGAGGAGGTAGAAAGAGAATGAATGCATAAGAAAAAAATAAGTAAATAAATAAATAAAAAGATAAACAAAAACATTTTTTAATTTTATCTATTTGTTTACTCATTTACTTTTGGAAAAGGAGAATATAGGAGAGAGTAGATAGGCTTGAGTTTAGTGAGTAAAACTAATTAAACAAGAGAAGAAGAGAGCAGGAGAGGAGAGGAAAAGCAAAAGCATAAACAAACTGACTAGTGAAGAAAGAAAGAAGGGAAGAGGAAATTAGATACATGAGTAAGCCAACAGAGACAATAATAATAATAATAATAATAATAATAATAACACATCAATAAAGCAGATAAAGATCAATTTTGAACAAGCGGTAAAAAGAAAGGAAAATGGAAAACTAAAGCTGAGAAAGGAGAAGAGAACACAGGATGAAAAAGGAAGAAGTGAGGAAGGAAAAGGTGGGAAAAAAGAAAAAAGAAAAGGAAAGAACAATACAAAAATAAAAACAATAAAGAAAAAATGATACTAAAAATTAAAAAAAATAATAAAAGATAAAAAATAAAAAAAGTAAAGTGTTGTTCACTTCAGCCAAGTTTTACTAGTAATGCCCCTTGATTTAAGACCTCACCCTTCTGTCTGCCACTTCTCAGTTTCCTGTTAGGTAGTCAGCACCATGTTGAAGTTCCAAGTGATCCACCGCTCCTCTGTGTCTGTCTCCACAGTCTCGGCTACAAGAAGGCATGACCAATCTGCCCTAAAGTCTTTGTTTCTTTTGTATGCTGAAGGTATAGGCTAGGTGTGACAGTATTAGCTGCTTGAGGCTGCTGGGTGGGGCTGGCTCTTCTGGAGAAAAATGGCTGTTTAGGCTTGGAGGGTCACAAATGTCTCAGGGCCTGATTCCTGATCACCTCTCCCTCTTCTGCTTTCCTCCACAACCTCTCCCCAGACTCCACAAATGTACATCTCTACCTGCACCACAGCCTCCGGTGGGTGAGTGTTTGTAACTGAAAGATCCCGAGCTGGATTTAGCAAATAAAAGCAAAGACAAACAAATGCAAAACAGCTCCCAGTCCTCCAAACCCTCCCTGGCACTGTGCTTCTCATCTTTCTGGGTGCAGACTCTCTTGGCTACGGCTTAGATCTAGATTCCCCAGCCACAAGCTGCCTTGTGGGACTTTCTTTCCACAGTTGGATGTTACACCTGTTCCCAAAGGATGCAGCCTTGGCTCTCTCTTTGCTTCTTCTATGCCCTTCCTTGTTCTACTGTCCTAAGTGTGTTTGTGCTGCAGTCAATAAATTCTTGCTTGCTTTTCTACATTTTTTTCTCTTGATTGAAATCTTTCCTTCAAGAAGACAAGAACCAGGCCTCCTGTCTTGCTGGTAACACTTAGATAATAAATCAAAAAGACATTTTTAATATCTTTTGCAAACAAAATGCATGTCTCTCTTTAATCCATTGGATCTCTTGAAAATAAAAAACGTTTAAGTTAAAAGTTTTTCATTTTACTCACTATGCTTTCAACACAATCCTATTATACATTTAAGGAATACCATTTTCATAAAGAATTCTGAAACCTATTAGCTATTCAGATCCAATAGTTTGCTTCTCTCTACAGATCAGGTGAAGCTAACTCCCCTGGCAATAACCACCAGGAATTATAGTTGAAGAAGATTATTCTACTCCTTCACCAAAAGGGCCTGGAAAATGCTAGCAATGCCTTCGTCTCCTAACTATTTCTAACCCTTACTCAAGGAAAGTATAATATATACATAAAAATGTTTGGCACGGTAGATTTCCCCCCCTAATAAATACACTTGATTTCTTTTGTTTAAAACAGCTAAGTTTACTACAACTAAACTGTTATAAAAGGTTTAGCATGAATAAGTACATCATTAAAATTTGTATACAGAAGTAGACATGTCTGCCACTTAAAAAAAAAAAAAAAACACAACAAACCCTCTAATTAAAGGGTACATAGGCTTTTCTTTTATATACAGCATTCAGTAGGCTTGATCAAAAAGAGAATTTTTGACCAAAAGACTGCATTTAAGTAATTGAATACTGGATCTTTCTGGTATTCACACTCCATCTTTGAAAAAAGGCATAATCTTCTTAAATTCAGCAATTCCTTGTGATTTTAACATTTCACTCTCCATGGTGGGAATATAGTATACTATAAAGAAAACCTTCTAACTACCGAAAGGGCATTAAAAGTCTTTTTCAGAAATAACTAATATCACAGTCCAAGTCAGAAACACCTTGCAGAAGATGGTCTGAACCTTTTGGTTTTGCTTCCAGTTTTTAAAAAATTCCATTTAACTTGTTCTTCAAGTTCTGGCAGCATGTTGCAAGCAGACATGTAACAGACAATAGAGGGTAAGAACAAAACCTAACTTTGTACCTAATTGTTGATAATACCTAAGCTATAGCATAAGATTATAAAGCATGTTGTTTAAGGCTAGCAGACTATTTTAATAAGTGAACCAAAAAGGGGTGGAGGGATTTCTAGGCATATCTGTTTCAGAATATACATATAATTGAATCTTTTTCCTCCTTAACTTAGTACATAGCTCGAGGTATTGTTATAATATCCTTGGCAAAGTAATCATTTGAAAATGAAGTTAATGCTGACAAATCCCATTGTTCCTTTGTGGAGCTCTCTCCCAACCCAGCCTGCAGGTGAAGGTGGGCACCAAATCTGAATCTCCATCAAACTCATCCCACCCTCGTGATTCTCTGAGATCCAACCCAGGTATCAGCCCAAACCTCTTTCAGGGAGCTGCCTGTACTGTTCCTCATAAGCTATCAGCATTGCCCCATGCCATGTGCTGTCCTAAAATCTCCCAAAGGTCCACAAACCCTAAGCAAGCATCAGCTGGCCTCAGCATGCTCTGAGTTCACATGATAGCTCTCCCAGGGCCTCCAAGTCCAGTACAGGCAGCTACCAACCACAGATCACATTGTAGCTCATACCAGGTGGCCCTGGTCAGACCTAGGCAAAGGCTGATCTGGGCCTGCATGAGAGCTCCCCCCAAGAGGTCCAAGAACCAACAGTGTCCAACATCAGACCACACCAGAGCACCACTCAATTAGCTCCACAAATGCCACACCCAAAGAGTGGATTCAGAAGGCACTAGAATCCTGCTATAGTGAATCCAGTTCCGTGGGATCACCCCCCGACACACATAATAGAACTCATCAGCTATAGTCATGGTAAGTCCTCAGAGCCAGCCATACCTTCCATTAAAGTGCCAACAACAACCAAGGCTCAACTACAATAAGAGGGTACACACAACCCACACAAAAAATAACCTGGAGCAACCTGGCTCAGGTGACCAGGGTGTTTGCACCCATGGGCACTGCAGGACACCTACTATTGTATATAAGACCATTGTGCCAACACTGCAAGACATAGTAGATCTATCTAATACATAGAAATAAACAGAGAGGCAGCCAAAATGAGAAAACAAAGAAACATGTCCCAAATGACGGAACTGGGCAACACTCCAGAAAAAGAACTAAACAAAAATGGAGGCAAGCAATCTACTAGATACAGAGTTCAAAACACTGATTATAAAGCTGTTCAATGAACTTAAGGGAAGAATAAATGAAATGAATGAGAACTTACACAAAGAGTTAGAAACCACAAAAAAAGAACTAGACAGAAATGGAGAATACAATAACTGAAATGAGAACACATTAGATATAATAGAATCAATAGCAATTAGATGAAGTAGAGAATCTAATCAGTAATATGGAAGACATGGTAGCAGAAAACACAATGGAAAGAGCAAAAAGAAAAAAGAATTTTAAAAAATGAGCATAGTTTAAGGGACCTCTGAGACAACATCAAGCATACCAATATCTGCATCCTAGGGGTACCAGTGAGAGCAGGAAGTTGAACACCTATTTGAAGACAAAATGACTGAAAACTTTCCTAATCTGGCAAAGGAAATAGACATACAAGTCCAGGAAGGATAGAGAGACTCAAACAAGATGAAACCAAAGAGGATTACACCAAGACACATTATAATTAAAATGGCAAAGGTTAAAGACAAAGAATCTTGAAAGTATCTACAGAAAAGCAGTTAGTTACATAAAAGGATGTTCTATAAGACTGTCAGTTAATTTCTCAACAGAAACTTTGTAGGCTAAAGGGACTGGCACAAATATTCAAAATGATGAAAAGCAAGGATCTACAACCAAGATTGCTAAACCCATCAAGGCTGTCTTTGGAGAGATGAAGAACTTCCCAGTTAAGTCCTTCGGTTGATTTCTTATCTCTCCCACCCCACCCCAACCTTCCTGCTGTAATTTGAAAGTCTGTTTGATGCTTTACTGCCTCTGTACCTATCTTTTTGTTCATCAGTTTATAATGTTCTTTATTATCCATAAATGAGTAAGATCATGTGGTATTTTTCTTTCATTGACTGGCTGATTTCACTTAGCATAATCCTCTCCAGTTCCATCCATGCTGCTGCAAATTGTAAGAATTCCTTCTTTTTTTTTTTATAGCAACGTAATATTCCATTGTGTAGATGTACCATAGTTTTCTGATCCAGTCATCTTTTGACAGGTGTATTTTTTTTATCTTATCTTCTAACTTGCTGATTCAGTCCTCAGCTTCTTCTAGTCTACTATTGAATCCTTTCATGGTATTCTTTATTACAGCTATGCTATTCTTCATTTCCTCTCAATTCTTATTCATATTGGTATATTTCTCACTCAGCTTCTTATTATTTTCATTAAGTTGTCTGTAATTCTATGTCAAATGTTTGAGCATCCTTATAACCATTACTTTGAATTCTTTACCTGACAAATCACTTGCCTCCATTTCGCTGAGTTCCTTTTCTGGTGATTCCTCCTTTTCTTTCATTAGAAAGTTGTTTTTTTTATCTTTCCATTTTAGCAGTCTGGTAGTCTGGAGAGCCAGGTGAGGTGGGCTGGTTGGGTCCATGCATTCAGAGGTGACTGGTCACACCTGGTTGCAGCAGTATGTCCAATCTTCTAGTGGCAGCTGGTGAGGTGCAACTGGACTCTGTGAAAGGCCCATGCATCTGGGGGCTCTGGGTCATAATGTCAGGACTGAATGCACCACACCAAGGAAGTGGGACCAGTTATCCAAGGGCACTGGGTAAGAAGTGCTGGTTTAGGCAACAGGTCCCTGTGTTCAGGCTGGGTCTGTGGCAGGGTGGTGGGGCAGGTTGGGCACTCTGTTATTGGGGGCCAGGCCAGGCATTGCTCCACCTGTGCAGGGAGTGAGCTTGGCTGGTGCTGCTCTGCTAGGGCACGGGCTGGCCAGATGTCCCTCTTGTCTCTAAGGTGGGGTGGGATGGACTGGTCACTCTGTTCACTGAGGGGTTGGGACAGGCTGGGTGCTCCACTGCCTAAAAGGCAGGTCAGCAATATGGCTGGGCAGCCTGTATCTTCCCTGTGGAGGAGGTGGGGCTGGCATTACTTGCTCTGCTGACTGCCCCGGTGCTGAGAAGGGGTAAAGTCAGGTCCCTATTTGCCAAGATGGCTGGGCAGGCCCGCATGCTACTGGTGGAGTCAGCTAGCTGGTCCTCCAAGGCATACAGTTCAAGTTCACTGAGCTGCTATGACTAGTCTGAGTGCTCTGGGATTTCTAGTCTCAGCAGTGGGGCTCCGAGCCTCTGTCAGTGGCCTAGGGGCACTGGGGCAGGATCTGTCCCAGAAGCCTCTTCCCATGAGGACCCTGAAGCTCCCCCCACATGGTACACTCTCCCCTGCCAAGCAACATGCTAGTGTCAGTTCCTCGGCTTGGAGTGCCCCAGTTGCCTCCCTGAACTGCCATTCCCACAAACAGATGCCCTCCCTCCTCCCCCACTCTCACAACTGCACAAACTCTCCCTCTCACACTCACACAGACTCTCACTGACCTGCCCGCCGCCATGTCCCAGGGATCACCACATAATTGATTTTAAACCTTTACTCCTCTTCTAATATAAACGTTTAAAGCTATTCATTTCCTCTAAGCAAACGTTTAGCAAAACAAATTTTGATATGATGTGTTTTTATTACCTTCAGTTAAAAATATTTTACTTCCTTTGTGATTTCTTCTTTGACTCATCAACTATTCAGATATTTGCTGTTTAATTTTAAAGTATTTGGTGATTTTCTATTTATCTTGATGTTATTTCTTACTTAATTTTATTGTGGTCAGAGAACATAATCTGTAATATTTCAGTCTTTTGATGTATGTTCTAGGATATGGTCTGTCTTAAACATTCCACATGTACCTGAAAAGAAGGTGTAATCTTGAGGCAGGAAAGTTAGAATAGGAAACGAAGGCCTCAAGCTCTACCCTCCCTTTTCTGCCCTGTCTGCAGCATTGTGGATTCAAGACTTGCTGACCTACGTATAGCTAAGACAAACAAAAAATTGACCTAAAGGTGACCAACAGGAGCATTATAATAAATTTACATTGCAGTTTTGAACCACTTTTCCCCTGAATCACCATGACAATTCCTAGAGAATCAGAAAAGAAATCCCTTTGGAGAGAGGACAGACTAGGATGAGCAGCATCAGTAGTCACCCCACCAGTGACAGAAGCTGAGACCACCCTATTTCCTCCTCCTTGCCTATCTATCTATCTATCTATCTATCTATCTATCTATCTATCTATCTACATATCTATCTATCTATCTATCTATCTATCTATCTATCTATCTATCTATCTATCTATCTAAATCCAGCGACCATAATGGCCATAACGACCATAATGACCAGTCGCTATGATGCCCACTGTGGCCAGCTAACCAGTCTGATCAGGAGATGGGGCCTTCTGGCTAACCTCGCAGCCCCTCCCCACTGCAGTCCTGTCTCTGATCAGACTCTCCCACCCTGATCAAGAGCCAAGAGCAGCCCACCAGCCAAACACCTCTTCCCTTCCCCCCTGGCCAGCCTCGCCCCCAATCAGCTGCCAGAGATCGCAACTCCCCACATCAATAGGGGGCAGGGTGGCCAGTCAACCTCTGGTAGCCCCTCCCCTCAGCCAGACACACTCCTGATGGGCCACCACCACCCTGATTGGCCTGAATTGCTCTCCCACCTGGCCCTATCCCAGATCTGCCCCCCAACCCTGATCAGGGGCAGGGCCGGGGGCCAACCATCCAAGGCCTCTCCCCCAGGCCGCTGGCCCCTGATTGGCACCCTCCACCTCTCCACTGCCTACAGCCCCTCCCCATGGCTGGCCCCACACACAATCAGCCCCCTAACCCCAATTGGGGGCGGGCCTGCTGGCCAATCACCTGTGGCTCCTTGTCCCCCCCCCCCCCCCCCCCCCCCCCCCCCGTCTACCTGGCCCTGATCAGGCTTAATTGGCAAGGTCTGGCCAGCCAATCTCCCACCATCTCCTCCTCCTGACTGGGGCCAGGCTGGCTGGGCCTCCTTCAACGCAGACACTATCAAGGCATCTTATACTTTGAGTTCACCCTCTCACACTTCTTGAGTGTATACTTTTGCTTTAATAAGTTCACCAAGCTTTGCTAAATCTATATTTCTAGACCTCAGATTCTTTCTTGTGCCCTGACCGTTGCTATTGGTTTGAGGCTTTACTTGGCCTCCCTGGGTGCCCTCCAGCATCAATCTGAAATTGTAAGTGTATTATTCTATAAACCTCAATTAAATTATAGTGGTTGATAATGTTGCCTCCTCTGTACTGAATCATGGCCATTACCCCATTTATTCAGTTCCTTTACCTTGCCTTCTGAAAATAACTCTGAGTCCCAAACAAGATTCAGCTCCCCTCCTTTATTTTCTGGCAGTTTGTTATTTGCATTTTTTGGTTTAGTTATTGGTTTTGTGGAGTTTTTCTCCACATATACATATATTTTTTCCTTTTCTCTTTTTTTTCACCTTTTTTCTTCGTTTTTCTTTTCTCTCCTACCTTATTCTTTTTCTCAATATTATTTTGTGCTCTCTTCTCTTCCCTAATTTTCTTTTCTCTGGTAGTAACCTTTATTTGGGGTTATCAGTGTTATGAATACATTCTTGTTTTGTTCCCTCTGTGCCATCTCTTATTGAGTTGTATTTTGTGCCTTTTGGTCAATGTGGTAGAGAGTGAGCCACATAAGCAGATACCCTGAGAGGAGTGAAAATGGGGAGAAAAAGAAACAGCCCCCACATGAAAGAAAAGGAAAAATCACCAGGAAAGAAAGTAAACAAAATGGAGGCAAGCAAGTTGTCAGAGAAAGAATTCAGAGCAATGGTTTTAAGGGCATTGAAAAGGTTGAAAGATGAATTCAACATGTGTAAGGATAAAGAGGAAATGATGAGAGAATCATTGATCAGCTGCCTCCTGCACACCCCCCACTGGAGAATGAGCCCCAAACCCAGGCATGTGCCCTGACCAGGAATTGAAGCATGGTGTCCTGGTTCATAGGTCAGTGCTCAATCACTGAGCCACACTGGCCGGACTATGTTTCTGGGCCCAGCCTCCCATGGCTGTGGGCTTAGGTCTAGAGTCCCCTAGTGCCAGCAGTCCTGTGGACTCCCTTTCACAGTCAAGCGCTAACTTTGTCCCTAAGGGACACAGTGTTGGTTCAATGCAGTCCAAAGTTCTCGCATTTCTCCCTCCAGCCCAGATCCCGGATCCCACTGGTTTCCTGGCTAACTTTGACCTTTCTGTCCATAATTGCTTCTCCAGCCAAGTTTATTCGCCAATTCCAGGTGAATGTTTCTTCTATCTGCTCTGTGAGGAGGCTCCAGACTTGTCTGCCTATTCGGCTACCATTTTGTCTCCCCCTGGACAAACTTTTTAGGAACCTACAGCTAGGGAGGCTGGCGTCTAGGTGTTTGTGGGTTCACAGCTGTAGCAGCTTCTGTCTGTAGGGTCCCTGGTAGTGTCTGAGGTCTCCCTGAGTGGTAGTGAGTGTGGGCTCCCAGCCACAGCCACTTTCCTCCTCAAGATGGCATGGTCTCTGAGGCAGAGCCGGCCACCCAGGAGAGATTTCAGTGGTAGAAGAGGTTGTTTAGCTTGGGGGAGCCTGGTCTGCCAGTCTCCAACAGTCCTGTTGAATATAACTGTCACACACACACACACACACACACACACACACACACACACGTCCACACACTCCTGATTAAATCTTCAATTCTGAATGATAGCCTTGCTTGGTATAGTATTCTTATATTCAGTCCCTTGCTTTGCATCACTCTGTATATTTCACATCATTCCCTTCTGTCCTGATGTGTTTCTGTTGAGAAATTAGTTAATTGTCTAAGTTACCCTTGTAGGTAACTTTCTGTCTGTCTCTGGCAGCCTTTAAGATTGTTACTTTGTCATTAATGTTTACAATTTAATTATGATGTGTCTCAGTGTGGGTCTTTTGGGGGTCATCTTGTTTGAGCTTCTTGGACTTGTGTGTGTTTTTTCTTCCCAACATCAGGGAAATTTTCTGTCATTATGTTTTCAAACATATTCCTTGCTCAGTTTCCTCTCCTTCTGGCACTCCTATTATGTAGCTGTTGTTTAGACTCTCTCCTATTTTTTAAGGTTTTTTTTTCCCCTTCAGTTTCTGCTCTGCTTTGGTGTTTTTGTCAACCTTGTCTTCTAGCTCACTGACACGGTCCTCAGCTTCTTCTAATCTACTGTTGATTTTTTTTCTATTGTGTTCTTTATTGCAGCGATGTCATTCTTCATTTCTTTTTGGCTCTTCTTCCATGCACTCCCCTTTTGCTCTCTTACTCAAACTCTCTTTCTAACTTTATGTTTCTGCATTTAAAAGTGTATCACTTGCAGATAGCAAATATTTAAGTTTTGTTTTGTTTTTTTATCAAATCTGAGAGTCTGACAATCTCTGCTTTTAATTGGCACACTTAGTCAATTTAAATTTAATGTAAGTATTGATCTGATTGGTTTTCATCTACCATTTTGCTATTTGTCTCATTTGTATTCTCCCTCTTCCTCTTTATCTTCTTTTGTAATAATTCATTATTTTAGCATTCCATTTTAATTTTTTGTATTATTTTTTACCTATTTCTCTTGATATTATTTCTCTAGTGATTGCCCTAGAGATTACAATATTTAACTTATCACTCATTTTTTTGTAATGTATTCTAAACCAAATAATACCAGATCCCAAGCTTCTGCTGTATTATGATTGATTCATGGTCAAATATTCAATTTCAAACAATACTCACAGTAGTTACAACCTGACCCAACAAAGGCAAAACCAATTCTCATTGGTCTAAAAAATTTTCTGAATAATTCGATGTCTTTGTCTATATATATAAAAGCCTAAATTACCATACAATCATCCGATCAGCTGGTAGGTAGGACGTGCACTGACCTCCAGGGGGCAGATGCTCAATGCAGGAGCTGCCTAGCTGTGGTGACTTGGCAGCGGCAGGTCTCGGGTAACACACCCCGGAACCAGAGAGGAGGGAGCATGATTCCACCTTCAGCCGTGGGTTATGTTGTTTCGGGGGCACTGTCAGCCCCGAGTCTGGTTTACTGCACACTTGCATTTGCATTCCACACTCTCTATGACAGCAACTTTGCAGAGTTCTCTCCCACACCCCAGGACCCTTCCGGGGATGTCGGAGAGCTGATTTCAGCTGGATCCCTGCCAGCCAGGCCAAATGATCCCTCCCTGCCAGTGAGACTCTGCTCACTCTGCAGATGCCCTTTGATCCATGGTGCCGCCCCAGGTGCTACTGGCAGGGGACCTTGGGAGGTTGGCTCCAGGGCATGTCCAGCCCATTTCTCCCAGTCCTGCCCTGCCGGCCACCTCCTAATTAATTACTTTTTAATGTGCACGGATCCCTGCATCAGGCCACTGGTATCATTATAAAAGTAATGGTGAAACTTAAGTAGCTCACTGAAGTTTATTCCCTGCTTCTAAACAAATATTTGGAACATTTAAATTTAAATTCCAAAGTTGAAAGAAAATTTAAAATCCTCTAGTTAGGACCCTCATTTTATACACAAAGAAATGATATCTGGACACGTAAAGGGCTGATCTAAAATCACATGCATTCTGGCCTTGGCCTGGTAACTCAGTTGGTTAGAGCAGTGTCCTGATACAGCAGAGTTGTGGGTTCTGTTCCCCATTAGGGCACATACATACAGGAAGCAACCTTTGAATGCAGAGATAAATGGTGCAACAAATTGATGTTTCTAAAAAAAATAAATAAAAATAAGATCACAGGCATTCATTCACTTATTAATTCACTTAAAATTTTAAAATTTTTTCTAAAAACATGTATTGCTTGCCATATACTTGCCACTGAAGATACAAAATGAGTAAGAACTAAAAATCATTGAATTGTATATTTAAAACAGATGTGTGTTATAGTAGGTAAATTACATCTCAGATAAAGCCATTAAAAATGAGTGAGATCCAGTCCTTTCCATCATGGAAACCACAGTATAGTAAACCCTCAATTTTGCAGACCTCAATTTAACACACTTTAGATTTAATGATCAAAATTTCCAGTCTCTACCTCATATGTGAAAATTAACAGCCAGTTATTTAAAAATGCTTTTAACCAATATTTGTTTACTTGGTTATTTTTGTTATTTATTCGTGTGTTTTTTTTAACGAATTTTAGTGAATAGGCCATATGTTAGAAAAAAACACTATAGTAATTTTACCGACATATAAATAAATATTACATATATATAAGTAGAGTCTATATATTTAAATCCAAGAGTCACTGCTCATAAACAATGTTTGGGGAATGATTCTCACACGTTCACACCACATCTCTGGTGGTAATTGGTTCTGTTGTCAGGTGGCCTAACTTTCTGCAGCAGTTTTAACTCCTGCCAGCAGACCATCTGACATGCACAAAGCCAACCCCCCCACTGTATGCCTTTGTTTACTTGCGGTGATTGGTGAGTGAACACATTTACTAGACCTGTTTAGTATAAATTTAATATGCTTTTTTAAAATTGATTTCAGAGAGAGAAAGGGAGAAGGAGAAAGGGATAGAAGCGTCAATGATAACGGAGAATCATTGATCAGCTGCCTTCTGCACACCAGGGAGTTGAGCCTGCAACCTGGGCATGTACTCTGACAAGAAATTAAACTGTGACCCGTTGGTTCATGAGTCAATGCTCAATCACTGAGCCACACAGGCTGGGCTCAGTATAAATTTGAAATTACAGTAATACATATAGAAAATTTTTCTGTGAAATTAAAGTTTTCATACATACTTAATTTTAATTACACAAGTATGGCTACATAAGTAGAATCATGTAAATGAACTAATTTGTCAATTTTTTAGTATACACATTTGGAAAATCTACTTTATTATATAATGGATTTTCAGTTTTAATGGACACCCCCATGCCCAAATTAGTTCATTATATCGAGGTTTTACTGTATAAGGATAATATAATACAAGCATAGCAATGACAATAAAATTTGATCAAGCTATAACAGACCAGTATGCTTAACCACTTAATCTTGGAGTACTCTGGGGCTGAGGCTTGACCCATTTGTATTTTCTTTGAACAACCACTCCCTTCATGATCTCATTCAGTGTCAGGCTTTAAATATCAGTTGCATGTTGACGACTCCAAAATTTTTATCTCCAGCAGATGTCTCTTCCAAAATCCAGACACAAATATCCAATTGACAATCTGACATCTCTCCTCTAAATGTGAATTAGCTTCTCAAACTCAACATGTCAAAAACTAAATTCCTGATCTTCCCCTCTAAATCTACTCCTTCCATGGCTGTCATCATCTCAATTCTGTATCCATTTTTGTCAACTGTCTTTTCAGTTGCTCAGGCCCAAATCTCGGAGTCTCTGAACCTATGCAGCAAGAGGGAGAGCCCGCAAATTGTCCTCTCAGGACTGACCTGAGGGTGAGGCCTCTCGATCTGCTTCTTTTTTCAAAATTAGCACCTTATAATCCATTCTCTTGTTGGCTAGTGGTCTTTCCCTTTTCTCTTTGATTGTTAGGTTTTGTAAATGGGCCATTGTCCCAGAATATTAAAGTTAGAAGGAATTTGCCCCAATTCTTATATTTTTTAATTGAAAAACTAAGGCCAAAGAGGAGAAATGATTTGCTCACGATCACATAATTAAAGCTGCTTTCCTGCTTTAAAGTTCACTCTCCATATGATCAAATCACAATCTGTAGGGCATGTGCTCTAAGTTCTAACAGTGTGGATGAACTGTAATGATTCATCCACATGTCCTTGTCCAGTCACAGGTAACACATATCTGAGACTCTGCTGTGGTGTATTTAAAGCATTCAGACTGGGTCATGCTGGGAGGGAATCTCAGGAGAGACAGAACTTTTGACTCTGGCTTTGTTAACAGCACACCTAAGAGCAGGTGGTCTTAGAAAAGAAACAAAGTAAGATTCATTTGTAACCTGAACCTACCCTAGATTGCATGTCTAACCACTCAACAAAAATGCCAAGTGGGAGTTAAATAACTCAGAGTGGTGCAGGGCTCTGTCTGTGTGTTACCAATCAGCAGCATTTCTATATTCAGGCAGTATATATGAGATATAGTCTATGTTATTTGAAAGAACTTAGTATCTGGAATTCTGTATCCATTTTTGTCAGAGAAAAGATTACAGAATGCTACTGCACAAAAGTCTACTTAGCCCCATATTGCTGGATGTGGCACTGATGCCAGGAACTGATTTATGCTCCCCACTCCAGCTTTCAGATGTTGAAGTCCTAACAGCCATGTGACTGTATTGGAGGTAAGGCTCTGAAGAGGTGACAAAGGTCAAACGAGGGATTGAGGGCGGAGCCCTGATCTCAGAACTGGCTGGTAAGAAGAGGAGGAGACACCAGAGCGCTCTCCCTGTCCTGGGAGGACACAGGGAGAAGGCAGCCATCTGAGAGCCAGGGAGGGTCCTCACCAGACCCTGACCGCGCTGGCAGCCGCCTCTTGAACTTTTCAGTCTCCAGATCTGTGACAAAATAAATGTCTGCTGTCGATGCCACCTAATCTATCTTATTTTGCTATGGCAGCCCGAGCAGACTCAGACACTGACCTCCGAGAACCACATGGGTTCTGTGGGCATGGCGTTCCGCTTCACAGCGTGGGCACCAGGAACACCAGGTGTCCCCGCTCTGGCTGCCGAATAGCCAGTTTTGGGGGTAGGCCCAGAATTGGTAATAGTAACGTAAGTTCTGATGCCAGCTTGGGCAGCTACTCACATACAACGTGGCCAATAATGCGGTGCTTTCATATGTACATGTGACAGCACAGCCGCACACCGGAGTATGCACCCACTCATCCAGCAGATACTCACTGAGTACCAGCTATGTGCCAGGCACATGGGTGTTGGGGACATAGTAAAAAACAGAATGGGCACCATGATTGGTGTAAATAGTGTTGACCCACAGACTAAAGAGTCTTGGGTTTGACTCCAGTCAAGGGCATGTCCTGGATGGCAGTTCTAATCCCCAGCCTGGGTCGAGGCTATACTTGTGGCAACCAATTGATGTGTCTCTCACATTGATGTTTCTCTCTCTCTCTCCCCGCTCCTTCCTTCACTTCCACTCTCTCTAAAAATATCCTCGGATGAGGATTAATAAACAAAAGAAAAACAGAATGGGCAAAACTCCTTGTCCTTTGAGAGCTAATCCTCTGTTTGGGAAGACAGAGGGCAAATGAAATAAGTAAACTAGATTATATACTAGACAGTGGTAAGTACGAACATATAAAATAAGGCAGCAAGGGGGCTGGGGAATTGGTGGTGATTTTCTAAGTTGAGAGGCCAGGTGAAGTCTCACAAAGAAGGTGCCGATGGTGTGAAGATGTGAAAGAGGTGGGGGGGGGGGGGGAGCTGTGTGTATGTCAGCAAAAGAACATTCCAGAATGACAGAAAGGCAAAGGGCCTGAGGTGTGTTAGGAAAGCACCAAGAAGGGCGGTGTGACAAAGAAGAGATGAAATGAGCGGAGAGCGATGGGGCTGGTACAGATCACATGGAGCCTGCAGGCCATTCCATTGAGCAGAGCAGCACGGTCTGCTTTACATTTCAATAAAATCTCTCAGGCTGCTGTGGAGTAAAAACTGTGGAATACATGCTGCATTGGTTTCCTAGGGCTTCCATAACCAATGACCACAAACTGGTGGCTTAAAACAGCAAACATTTATGCTCTCTTGTTTCTGAGGCTAGAACTCTGAAATGAAGGTGTCAGCAGCGAGTTTCTTCTAAGCTCCTGAGGGAGAATCTGTGCCAGGTCTCTCTCCCGACTTCAGCTGCTTGCGTCAATTCTTGCTCTATGGCTGCATCACTCCAGTCTGCCTCATCTTCTTATGGCCCTTTTCCCAGCTGTGATTTGGTGTTTCTATCCCTGAACCTCCCTCTGCTTTCTCTTATAAAGACACCAATCATTGTTTTTAGGACCCACCCTAATCCTGCATGACCTCATCTTACTAATTACATCTGCAGAGACCCTATTTACAAATAAGGTCACATTGACAGGCTCTGATGGACATGAATTTGGGGGAGATGCTATATTGACACCATTTACCTATCATTAAAATGGTGCATTTAGATGTATAATCTGGAAAACACACACACACACACACAAAAACTAGTTTGTGTTTTTTAAAATAAATACTAAAATCAGGTGATGCAGTTTATGGGAAAGAAAACACCATGTGAAATGAGGGTTGATCCCTCAGCAAGAAGGAGTTAACCAAAAAAGTGTACATAACAAGGCCAAAGTACAAATCTGAGGGACTAATCTGTTCTTCCCAAAGTAACAGGAAACTTATAGAAAACACACATATAAAAAGAAAACAAAAAGACTTTCCGCAAGTCCTTTCAGTAACGGTGGTCTGGGTCCTGGCTCTGGGAGCGAATGGCTGTCCCTGGCCAGGCGGTCCGGCAGGTCTGCGCTGGGAGTCTCCAACATAGAGCCGGGCTGCCAATCCTTTCCTGGTGACTGTCTAAAAGAGGACATGTTTGTGCTCCACGAAAAAAAAAAAATGTGGAATGAATTCACCCTCTGAAAATAATAGAAATCAAACATATTCTTAAACCACCACATCTCTTTCCCGGACTCTCCCACTGGGCATGTCTCTCCACAGTGATTTCTGTGCCTGTTTGACTGAAGTTCAGGAATAAATCCCAGGAAAGAAGGTCAGCAAGGACAGCACGGTGCCCTGCCTCCTTTACCTGCCCAGTGTGCTGCCGCCAGCCAAGCTCCTGTGGCATTGTCTTAACACGTTTTTACATGACTGTGTCCAATCCAGGATAAAGTCACAGAACATGGCTGGAGACGATAGTGAGCACATGAAGCTGCTTTGTAACCACGAGATGTGATCACAGGAAATCTCTCTCTCTCTCTCTCTCTCTCTCTCTCTCTCTCTCTCTCTCTCTCTCTCACACACACACACACACACACACACACACACACACACACACACACACACATTCACACCCCACACTGTTTAGTGTGTTGCCCTTTCAATGCACCTTCCCTACTCTTCTGGTCTCCTGTAAACCTCTCCCCACACAGGCACCGCCCGCCCCAGGACCTGGCCTAACGCAAGGCCTGCACCTCCAGCCTTTGCATCCACATGCTGCTGCGATAGGCAGTTAGACAGGCATGAGCAGAGCAGGAACCGCAGGCCAGGTGCAGAGGGTCATCAGGGCGGGTGCCCAGCAATGGGCAAAACTACTAGCCTTCACACAACTACCCCCTTAGTCATTAACCCCTGAAAATGACACGTAGCCCTCCACTGTGTTTCAGTGACATCAGGACCAGCAGCAATGGCTAATGACCCCCTCCCTGGCGCTGACCAGTCAGTGGAGATTAAGATCCGAGGAGACACACCAGGAAAGCTGATAAATATTCTCTTGAGATGCTGCTCTGAGACCTCAGATAACAGGCCTCAGGATGGAGGAACCCAGGCAGCTCTTTGGATGGAGTGCACCTCGCCTTTCCCCACCCTTCCTTTCCCCAGGGCAGCTCTGTCTCCTGCCCTCCCCCAGGCTCCAAAAGCCCTTCTTTTGCTGTAACTTGTTTTTTGAGCCCATTTCTTCTACGGCTCACTGCTCCTACCTCTGTGGCTTGCTAAATAAACTTTCCTATCATTTGAGTCGTGGCTCTGCATCCTTCTCTTAGCCAGAACTCAGGAAGTGAGGTTGCTGAACTGAGGTTAACACCTGATGCCAACCCCCACTACCTACCCCTATTCCCGCCTCCTTCCCATTCAATGTGGCATACAGAGCTTTAGCTGGATCACACAAAAATCAAATTTCCTGCAACACAGCTCTGTGCACAACTCAAGACATGTGGGGAGAGAGTCACCTCACCAAAGCCTCTAGGTGCCCTGCAAGTGAACAGGGGTACAGACACCTTTGCCTCTTCTCTCCATAGACAACCCCTTGCCCCAAGCCCATATGTTTGGTATTTCAATACTGAGCTGAAGCACACAGTAAGCCCACATGTAAAGAAAGCTCTCCACTCTCACTAAAAATTTTATTTATTTAACTTTTTCATGAAGGGTCAGCCTTTTTTGCCTTACTTTTTGGTTTCCTGCTTTTTAATTTCAATGGTAGCAGATTGCCCTGGCTAGTGTGGTTGAGTCATCCCATACACCAAAGGGTCACTGGTTTGATTCTGGGTCAGGGCACATGTCCAGTTTGGGGGTTCAATCCCTAGTTGGGATGCGTGCAGGAACAACTGATAGATGTTTCTCTCTCTCTCTCTCTCTCTCTCTCTCTCTCTCTCTCTCTCTCTCTCTCTCTCTCTTTAAAATTCAATAAAACATATTCTTTTTAAACAGAAAAAAGTAAATGGTAGCAATTTAAATACTCTGTTGTACACCTTGCTCTTTACTATATCTTTATTGATGTACATTTTACATATCATGTAATTCAATAATTTTTTTTTAGTAAATTAGCAAGTTGTGCAACCGTAACCATAGGTCAGTTTATTATTGTTTCCACCACTCTAATAAGGTCCCTTATGTCCATATACAATTAACCTTCCCCACGTCTCCCCAGCCCAACCTTGTTTGCTTGCTGATTAGCAACTATGATAAAGTAATTTTGGGTATTGTCATCATTGAACCCAGAAGCCCCTTTGCCCCCAAACCACAACACACCTCTGCCAAGAACAACTTTTTAAAAAGCTTGAAAAAAAATTCGCAGGAAAAATGACTACATGCCTGTTTAAATTAAATTTTAAAAGTAACAAAAAACATCCTGCATTACTCTGACCTGAAAGGTTTTTCCTAACTGAAAAAGATCAACCGAGATAAAATAAGACATCACTATGCTCAGATAGACAGGGACATGCCTGTCATTGACCATCAGAAGGTTTTTTTTTTGTGGTTTGTTTTTTAAAGAGTCAAAGCAAACATAGGAATCAAGAACCACAGAACTCAAGTTAAGACTCCAACAAAGCTATTTTGAAGAGCAGTAATGGATCAGAAAATAAAAAGAAAGGCAATTGAATCAAGTTGCAATGCAATTTGATTTTTAAAACACCCAGCCTTGCTGCCTCCATTTTCCTCTATGCTCAATGAGAGTAAAAACACAATAGGCCTCAGTTAATATTTGCCTAAAAAATGAATAAGGGCTTATTATGTTCTAAGTACTATGTAAGAAATTGGGGATCAAAAATTATGATGTCAAGACATACAAGTATAATGGAGAAGCACATGCATAAATAATTTCTATACAGTATGATAATCAATAGAAATAATTTAAAGGTATAGAGATAGCTCAGAGTGGGTAATCCTATCTAATAAAGAGGGTATATGCTAATTGACCCTCTTGCCATTGCAAAGATGGCAGCGCCCACAGCCACAAGATGGCAGTGCACAATCCTCTTAGCCCCCCAGCCGCCCAGGGCTGGCCTGAGGTGCAGGCAAGCCTTGGATGGTGGCTGCCCAGCCACCCAGGGCCAGCAGAGGCTTGCACTGATGGCAGTGGCAGCAGCAGAGGTGTGATAGGTCACCTTCCCCTGAGGGCTCCCGGACTGTGAGGGGGGGAGGCGGGGCTGAGGAACCTTCCCCTCCAATGCATGAATTTTCATGCACCGGGCCTCTAGTGATTATTATAATTGAGAGGGAAATAATTAGGGAAACTTTGCTTATGCTCATATTCTCCAGGAAAGCAATGACAAGGAAGGGTATTCTAAGGGAAGGAAATAGCACGTGCAAAGGGAATAAGCAGTTCAGTTGAACTAGAGTATAAAATGTGTCAAGATAGGTTTTTCTTTGGAGCCATGGGGTCCAGTCCTGGGTGACATCAAATGCGAGAAGTAGGAAGCAGTTTGATTATCAGGTTCTGAGGCATTGAGCCCTAGCTGGTTTGTCTCAGGGGATAGAGTATCGGCCTGAGGACTGAAGGGTCCCAGGTTCAATTCTAGTCAATGGCACATCCCCAGGTTGCGGCTTGATTCCCAGTAGGGAGCAAGCAGGAGGCAGCCAATCAATGATTCTCTTTCACCATTGATGTTTCTATCTTTCTCTCCCTCTCTCTTTTCCTCTCTGAAATCAATAAAAATATATTTTTTAAAAAGATTAAAAAAGAGTTCCAAGGCATTAGTAGATGACTGGGCACAGAGCAAAGGGTCTTCAGCAGAAGACAGGACAGATAGTATGAGCATCAGTGTGCAGAATAATGGAGCAAATTTCTTGTGCTAGTTTATAGGCAGGAGCTCAGTGCTAAAAATGTAGAAAGGTGGCAGGAAGAGAAGCCATAGCTTTGATAAAATAAGAGTACACATGGAATTGTATGTGAATTTTGTGGTGGAAAGGTAGATTTACCAGACAGAAGTAAAGGAATGTAAATGCCCTTCAAATTCTGTGGTAAAGTCTGTGGAAAGTGGATAGTAGATGGGTAAATGTGGACTTGGATGAGTTTAAACAGTGTCTCCCAAACCAGTAGAGAAACAAATAAAATGCAATATCAGACATATAGGTAGGTTGGATTAGGATAAAATAGCATCTTGTCAGATGTGCATACTGTGGTCTTTGTAGATACAATGCACTCCCTCCCTCTTTTTTAAAAATATGCTTAGGATTTTTATTTATTTATTTATTTATTTATTTATTTATTTATTTACTTTAATCCTCACCCAAAGATATTTTTCCATTGGAATTTTTTTCAGAGACAGTGGAAAAGAAAGGGAAAGATAGAGAGAATTATCAATGTGGGAGAAACACATCAATTGGTTGCCTCCTGCACATGCACCAACCAGGATCCAGATGGGAGGAGCCTGTACACATGTGCCCTTAACCAGGATCCAACCTGGGACCTTTCAGTCCACAGGCCAATGCTCTATCCACCAAGCCAAACCAGCTAGGGCCACTCACTGCTTCTTGAAAAATCTATACTAATAACAAAGGAATATGCAAATTGCCCAGGATGCCATCACTGTAATGACCAAACAACAGGCTGTGTGGGGTGATCAGGCAAGCAGGGGGGTTAGTGAGGGATGACCAAACCACTGAACAGCAGACTGCATGGGGCGACCAGACCAGTGGCAGGGGTCACTTGGGGATGACCAGGCCAGCAGGGGAGGAAGTTGAGGTTACCAGCCCAGCAGGGGGCGGGGGGGCAGTTAGGGGCAATCAGGCCAGCAGGCAGAGGTGGTTAGAAGTGATCAGGCTGGCATGGGGGGCAGTTAGGGGTGATCAGGCAGGCAGGTGAGCAGTTAGAAGCCAGCAGTCCCAGATTGTAAGAGAGATGTCCGACTGCAGGTTTAGGCCCAATCCCTGGGATCCTGGATTGGAGAGGGTGCAGGCTGGGCTGAGGGGACCCCCTCTCATGCATGAATTTCATGCACTGGGTTCTAGTTCAACTATAAGAACTATAAGGGCAAAAGTCTGACAAAGTTCTGCCTCTTGGGACATACTAGAAAATCTTTGTCTCTGAATAGGAAAAGAGCAGCTTCTACTCTTAAACTTGTGACATGTTGTTCAGCACCATATAGAAGTCTTTTGGCTAAATGGGATACAGTTCCTCATACGCTTTTTTTTTTTTTTCTTTCTTTCTTCTCATTAGATTGTGGCAGATTTTTGGTAGAGTTGTTTCCATTAAAAAGTACTGATTTTTAAAACTAATAACTTAAAAACTGCCATACACACACACAAATCCCAAATGGTCCACAAAATCATTCTCCTTTCCTTCTGAAGTTTTTATGTTGCACTGTAATCATGAACCAGTCTTTTAAACTTAAATGGCCAATTGGGACAAACAGTTCTGAGACCATTTGTCTACCACCAATTAAGACTGGCAGGTACTGGGGAAAATAGCCTTCTGAGCTTTCTGGGCAGACTTGGTGACTGCCAGCTCCAGCTGCCTTCTTATCCACTGCTTTGCACCAATGGAAACAGCTGGCTTCACAGCTCCGGTGATTATCCTGAAGCATCCAGGCCAAATCAGTGCTGGATAGGCTCCTGTGCTGGATTGTCACACGGCTCACATTGCTTGCAAATTTTCTGAGCTGAAGAAGATTGATCGTCGTTGTGGAAAAAAGCTGGAAGAGGGCCCAAAGTTTTTGAAATCTGGTGAAGCTGCCATCATCAATATGGTTTCTGGCAAGGCCATGGGTGCTGAGAGCTTCTCTGACTACCCTCCTCGGGGCTATTTTGCTGTCATAACATGAGACAGACAGCTGTGGTGAATTCAGACACCTTTATACAGGATTTTTGAAAACCCATTTCTTAGTATTAGCCAGAATTCATTGCTATAGGCAGTAGTTAAAAACTGCCCAGACCAGAGCACCATGACATGAGAATCATTGCTTACCACTATCAAAAGTCATGTAAAATGCCGGTCATTAACCTATAGCCTAAGGGAATACTATTATTGTAAGTGGAGAATCCAGTATGACTTGGGTTAGTGGACAGAGATTCAAAACTGGATGTGGGAGTATGGGGAACCAAAAAAAGGGAGAAAAAATTTCCGACTCAGGCAATAGTGAACTTGGGGAGAAAAGGACAGACTGAGTACCAGACTCAAAGGTGTGAACAGAGAGCGAAAACCAGATTACAACGGATGTGCAAACCAGGAACGTTCCCTGAGATCATGGTATGCAGAGAAAGGAGCCTGTTACAGAGGATCTAGGATCTAGACTGGTCCAGACACAAGTTGAGAGCTACTTAAGATGCTACTGATTAAAACCCTCCCCTCAAACAAAAGCCATGTTTCCACCACATATTTGAGTTTTGGAAAGCAAAAGGTTTATTTTTAAATCATCCTAAGAGATCTCATTAGAAAGATAGGGTGAATGATGTCAGAAATTTTTACATTTCTTTCAGGAAAAAACAGTACAAAGCAAGTTGAATGTTTCTGTACAATACACCTCTAATTCTGAAGAGTAATATCATCAGCAACATACCTTTCTGCGGTCTTTATAAAGTTCCAAATTAGTAAACACCCTTGGAATTTTAAATACATGCCTTGCCAAGGTGGGCAATATGTTTGAGTCACGATCTAGGTTTCCAGATTAGTCAAAGCTAAGTAAACAGTACCCTAACTAAATTATTTCATAAAATATTTCTTATTTATTTTATTTTACTTATTTATTTTTTAAATAGTAGAGCTGGGACTCAAGTTCTGGTTTCAAAGCTATACTCTCTCTCTCCTTTTTAAAATTTATTTCAGAGAGAAAGGGAGAGGAAGAAAGAGAAAGATAGAAACATCGATGATGAGAGAATCATTGATTGGCTGCTTCCTGCACAACCCAGGCATGTGCCCTTTACTGGAATCAAGTCTGGGACCCTTCAGTCCACAGGCCAACACTCTATCCACTGAGTCAAAGCGGCTAGGCATCTCAATTATTTTTAAAGGTTTGTTGTTATTGTTTCCTTTACGGGATGGGAGGATCTGAACATGCTCCCATCATCTACATAACACCATAATAATGTGTAAACAAGATAATCACTTGGTCTCTTTGATTGTGAAATAACAAATCATGATTAGTTCTGTTTTTATGTGGACATACTCCTGATAAAGACATAGGGTAATAGAACGAAGACAAGTCAATAAATACATTAATATCTCATTCAAGAAAAGGGAAACAGGAAAATTTGAAGTGTGACTTCATTACGGGGGTAGTGTGGTAGTTTGGGAATGGGGTGCGGGTACTTGCCTTGCTTCAGAGTTGCTAGGCTGCACACTAGCCATGCTCTCCAGCGCTAGGATTCCACTGCTTCTGGGATGCCAGCAAAGGTCCCTCCAGGACATGTGTGCTCCTCAACTCCATGATACTGTTCAGGAATGAATGTGGGAGACCAGGCACCTCCTTTTCTTTGCATCAGAAATTGTCCATCAAATGATTCACCGAAGAAAAAAATTTATAAAATTTATGGTAATTAAGCTACAGCAGTGTATCAAAATAAGTTTTTGTTGTTCTTAAAAATTAAAAGCAAGCTAAAACTTCAACTGATGGATTTTTTGGTATTTTGAGAAGTCATAATTCAAATAGAAGAGACAGCCTCTTGCTTCACATCATTAACCCTGAGACAGCTGAGGGTGTAGGCTTCTGCGGCTGCTCTTTCAGGCCTGGAAGTGAGAGACATGAGAGCCTGCCTCCTGGAAAGGGGGCCCTGCCACTTCTGCCCCTTAGAATGTTCTCCAGACTTCAACAGCTGCAGCTGGGCCTGCCAAAGGGGTGCTTTCGTGACACAGAAAGCCTTTCATTGCAGTTCTCAATGCTATTTGTGATGTTTGGATTCTTCTTTATTTTATTGTTTTCCTTGAGAGCTGCTTCTTGTTTGGAGCACCAGTTAAAACTTGGGGATATCTTTTCTTTAGATCACAGTTATTTTGTGCACACAGACAGGTATATAAGTACATTATAAGCACAGCTTTGGTCAAATGATCTTTGAGATGTGATGAGAACACCTGAGTTATTCAACACAAGCCAACATGATTCCATTTTTTGTGTTTTATTCTTCTGACTTCAAGACTTCATCCTACTTTAATGTGAAAAATTTATTCCATCCTATTTCATTTTTTAAATGTATTGATTGATTTTAGAGAGAAAGGGAGAAAGAGAGAGAGACAGAGAGATAGAGAGAGACAGAAGGTATGTTTGTTATTCCATGAATTCATTGGTTGCTTCTTTTATGTGTCCTGACCAGGGATCAAACCCACAGCCTTGGCATATGGAGACAAAGCTCTAACAAACTGAGCTACTGGGCAAGAGCTCTATCCTATTTCGTTTGTTTGTTTGTTTGTTTTTGTTAATCCTCACTGGAGGCTATTCTGACATTGATTTTCAGAATGAGTGGAAGGGAGGAGGAAAGACAGAGAGAAACATCAATGTGAGAGAGACACATCGATTGGTTGCCACCATTGCACCCCAACCAGAATGGAACCTGCAACTGAGGAATGTGCCCTTGACTGGAATGGAACCCAGGGGTGGACCTTTTATCCACTGAGCCAGGCTAGGGCTCCATCCTATTTTTTAATGAAAAAATAAACTATTAGGCCGAAACCGGTTTGGCTCAGTGGTAGAGCGTCCGTCTGCGGACTGAAAGGTCCCAGGTTCGATTCTGGTCAAGAACATGTACATTGGTTGCGGGCACATCCCCGGTAGAAGGTTTGCAGGGGGCAGCTGGTCGATGTTTCTCTCTCATCGACTTTTCTAGCTCTCTATTTCTCTCCCTTCCTCTCTGTAAAATATCAATAAAATATATTTAAAGATAAATAAATAAACTATTAGGAAGATAAATAGTTCAGCATTTTTAAGTGCATGATGCAGGGACGTTGATTTATTCACTTTGTATCCCTTGGTGATACAAATAAAAAAGGTTTTCAAGCTAACTTAGATCTTAGTAGGGTTTACATACACACACACCCACACACACAAATACATGAAGAAGTTAGTAGGGTTTCTTCCTCTTAGGCACCTGTGCAATTAATTAGGACAACAGGGAAGACTTTCATGAAAGTTGTATCTTCAGGCTTACTCTCTTGTTCTTTTAACTTAGCATTAGAGGCCCAATGCATGATATTTGTGCAGGGGGTCCCTCAGCCCAGCCTGTGCCCTCTCATAATCCAGGATCCCTTGGGAGATGTCTGACTGTCAGTTTAGACCTGATCGGGCCTAAACTGACAGTCAGACATCCCTTTCGCAATCCAGGACCCCTTGCTCCTAACCACCCGCCTGCTCTTTTCCTACTGCCTGCCTGTTCACTCCTTACTGCTTGGTTTGTTGCTCCTTAGCACTGCTGTGGAGGCGGGAGAGGCTCCTGCCACCGCCCACACTCGCCAGCCATGAGCCCAGCTCCTGGCTGAGTGGCACTCCTGCTTCAGGAGCACATTGACCATCAGGTAGCAGCTCCTGCATTGAGCATCTGCCCCCTGGTGGTCAGTGTGCGTCATAGCAACTGGTCGTTTTGGTGATTTCACCGTAAGGATCGCTGGGCTTTTATATATATAGACTAGAGGCCCAGTGAATGAATTTGTGCAAAGGTGGGGTCCATCTGTCCCAGCCCCAATTGGGGTGGATTGGCACCAGACCTGTTGGAGGAGGAGACAGCAGGAGGATGGCCGGCCAGCTGGCCCTTACTGGGGCTAATCAGAGCCGGGCTGGCTTGGGGAGGGGCAATGAGTGATTGGTGGGCAGGCCCCACTCTTGATTGGAGTGGGGGGGATCAATCAGGGGTCAGCAGCTGGGGGAGAGGCTGTGGGAGGTTGGCCAGCCAGCCCCACCCCCAATTGGTGTGTCGGGGGGTGATCAGGGATGGAGATGGCTGGAGAAGGGGCTGCAGGCCCATCAGGGGGGTGGGAGCACATTGGGGGTGGGACCTGTCACAAGGAGGGGCCAGCCCCACCCCCAGATCAGGCTGGTTCATTGGCTGCAGTAGACATCATAGCCACTGGATGTTCTGGTCGTTACAGCATTCTGGTCGCTGGTTTTTACATACACATAGTCTAGAGGCCTGGTGCACAAAATTCATGCACAGGGATGTGTGTCCCTCAGCCCATCCTATAAGCACTCTCTCCAATCTGGGACCCCTTAAGAGATGTCCTACTGCCCATTTAGAATTGGGCCTAAAGGGGCAGTCAGACAAACCTCTTACAATCAGGACTGCTGGCTCCCAACTGCTCACCTGCCTGCCCCTAACTGCTTCTGCCTGCCAGCCTGATCACCCCCTAACCACTCCCATGCCAGGGCCAGCTGGCCGGCCATCCTCCTGCTGTCTCCTCCTCCGACAGGTCTGGTGCCAATCCACCCCAATTGGGGCTGGGACAGATGGACCCCACCTTTGCACTGATTGATGTCTAACTGCTCCCCTGCCAGCCTGGATACCCCTAACTGCCTTCCACTGCCAACCTGGTCCCCTCCAATGGCTCTCCCCTGCAGGCCTGGGTCAGGGCCAGCTGGCCGGCCATCCTCCTGCTGTCTCCTCCTCCGACAGGTCTGGTGCCAATCCACCCCAATTGGGGCTGGGACAGATGGACCCCACCTTTGCACTGATTGATGTCTAACTGCTCCCCTGCCAGCCTGGATACCCCTAACTGCCTTCCACTGCCAACCTGGTCCCCTCCAATGGCTCTCCCCTGCAGGCCTGGGTCTCTCCCCCCCCCCCCCCCCCCAACTGGCCCTCCCTGCAGGCCCAGTCACCCCCAACTTCCCTCCTCTGTGTGCCTGGTCATCCCTAACTGCCCTCCCCTGTAGGGTTGATCTCCCCAACTTCCCTCCCTTGTAGGCCTTGTTCCTCCCAACTGCCCTCCCCCTGCTAGCCATCTTCTGGTGGCCATCTTGTGTCCACATGGGGGCAGCCATCTTTTACCAAATGGGGGCAGCCATCTTGTGTGTTGGAGTGATGGTCAATCTGCATATTACTCTTTTATTAGATAGGATAGAGGCCTCGTGCATGGTGGGGGCCAGCTGGTTTGCCCTGAAGGGTGTCCCAGATCAGGGTGGGGGTTTCCTTCATGTGTGGTGCAGCCTGGGCGAGGGGCCTGTGGTGGTTTGCAGAATGGCCACACCCTCCGGTGACCCAAGTGGAGACCCTGGTATCTGGGATTTATTTGTCTTTTATAATTGAAACTTTGTAGCCTTGACTGGAGGCCAGGGTGGGTGGGAAGCTCGGGTTCCTCCATCGCTGGGGGAAACCCAAGCCTCCAGCTTACTCCAGCTCTGTGGCCACCACCATATTTGTTGGGTTAATTTGCATACTCTCTCCTGATTGGCTTGTGGTTGTTGCTTGTGCGCATAGCAGAAGTACAGTCAATTTGCATGTTTCTCTTTTATTAGATAGGTTAGCATGTTGGTTTCTAATTTTCTCCTTCCCTATTCTCCCCCCAATCATTTTCAGCCAATCAAAAACCAAAGAGAATTTCTAAGACTATAAGAATAATGTATTTAACATGATAAGTCATATTTCTAATTTCAATGTATAACTTTAACTCAGGGAAAATGTCATTAATATAAGTTACCTTGTTCAAGCCACAGTAAATATTACAATTAATTTCTTTGATTTTTACCTATGAATAAACATTATAGAGTTCCTGATAGGGTCTTAGCTGTATGCTACATGTTATAACTCTTTTTAGCCTGATAACAATCAGGGATCTATCATAAAGAGTCTTGTTAACTCGAGGGAGAAATTAAGTGGAACTATGGGAAAGCATCATTACCAAGCTAGTGTTTGGTATTTGTAGTGGAGGCTCGAAGGCACCCTGTGGCATTTATTTCCCTAGCTGCTGGGAGTAATGGTAACTCCACCTTCAGCAAAGTTCTCCCCACATTGCCCTCAAAGACCACCCCACGCCCCTGCTGCCAAGGCCATGCCCCCTCCCTGAAATCAGCCTATATTTAAGGACTGGTTGATTATGGAGGGGCACTAGAGCCCACACAATTCACTGTGCCACATCAGCCAGGGCCAGGAGGCCCAGGTTTTGATCTCTATCCTACCACTATGAGGACTCAGCTGTTTCCTTTGAAGGGAAGGAAGCATTAATTTCCAAAGTAACATATCTCTAAAGTCCGCGGTAATTATAACCGTAAGTATTGAATCTTGACTATTCTCCTAAAAATTATAACTAATATCTGTCAACATAAAAAACATTCAAACAGCCCTAACCAATTTGGCTCAGTGGTTTGAGTGTCAGTCTGTGGACTGAAGGGTCCCAGGTTCGATTCCAGTAGGGGGTGTGCAGGAGGCAGCTGATCAATGTTTCTCTCTCAATGATGTTTCTAACTCTCTATTCCTCTCCCTTCCCCTCTGTAAAAAATTAATAAAAATATATATATTTTTAAAACTATGAAAACACACACAAAAAAAAAACCCACAAAAAAACACATGCAAAAAAAACTCCATCCAATCTAAACCTTTAGAGAATTTTTATTAGAATTTATTTCAGCCACACTGATGACATCCTGGGAAGCAAGATCTCAATGCTCTGGCCAAGAACCATTTTGCAGTTCTATTTGTACATGTGGAATTAAGGAGGGAAGGTAGGAAGATCACCTGGTGGGAGAAAGCAAGAAGAGCAAATCTCTATGCCTGGAGAGGATAGCTAAAATTTTGTGCTCCCTTAATGTGGTTACCCTCTGAGGGGTCGGGAAGAGAGGATCCTTCTGGCCTTTCTAAGGTTTGTTAACTGAGAACACAAGAACAATGGGCAGGGCTCAATTAAGGCAGATAAATCTTTTAAACCTGCCCTGTTAGGAATTTATGATCAGCTCATCTTTTTAGGTTACTTTCAGTCACTGAGTTTATCAGCTTTTTTTTTTTTTTTTTTTTTTAAGGTTTTAGGTTTTTTAAAAATATATTTTATTGATTTTTTTTCCCCAGAGAGGAAGAGAGAGGGATAGAGACTCAAAAACATCAATGAGAGAGAAACATCTATCAGCTGCCTCTTGCACACCCCCCACTGGGGATGTGCCCGCAACGAAGGTACATGCCCTTGACCAGATTCAAACCTCGGTCCTTTTAGTCTGCAGGCTGATGCACTATACACTAGCCAAACCAGTTTTGGCTGAGCTTATCAGCTTTATTACAGAGTCCCCTTTTCAAATAAAAGAATTCAAAATCAATGAATCAGTTTTCCAATTTAATTATGAATTTGTGGCATACAAAATAGATTTTTCTCTAAGTGTCCAGTTGACAACAGAAAATATTCTTGTAAATCATCCTTACACTGAGTTTAATTCAATCGCTTTCACTCCTTTCTTCTCTCTGTGCAGGCTTACAGGAGCAAGGGAAAGCCACTCACATATCTCACTCCATCTGGAGCCAGACACATGATCGCATAGGATAGAACCTACCTGGAATCAGGTATTCAAGAAGAAATTAATACTGTGTAAGTATTCTTAAATGGTGATTTGTGAAGGAAAATGGGACACCTTTAAAACAATTTAATAAATAATATAAAAATAATCCTTTTAGGATAAGGTTACTTTTTTGACATAAATATTATTAAGGCATTGTAACTTGCATTAACTCTATCCTTCCTGGTAGGTGCCTTAAGAGAACCTAAACTCCCTCTGTAAGTGGCATGGGGTCAGTTTCTGGCACTGACACCAGGGCATTCTTGATCTTAGGATAAAGGTTTTTACAAATTCACGTTGTCTCCCTATTTTCACCTTCCTTTCATGTTTTATACGTCCTGATTTGGGGTCCTCTCTGGTGAACACTTGGTCTTGCATCTTTTCTACAGTGGCATCCTTCATGCCCGCATTTGACTGCCGGTACTATTACTGCTTCCCCTCTCTTCCTGCCTGCTCACTGCACAGAGCCTGAGTGCTGCCAAGCTCACTCTTCCAAGGGCCTGCCTCAGCATTCAAGCTGCTTCTCCCAACAGCGAGGCAAGGCGTGGGGAGGTGAGGTGAGATGAGGCACGGTATAGTGCGAGTGATGTGGTGGGAGATGAGGTTTGGTTCTATTTTTCTACACTGACCCAATGCACAGTGGGAGGAACTATCACCTGCTCTGGAAGACCTATCATTGGTCAAAAAGGCCTAACTTTCTGGCAAAACTTTCTGGTTACCAGTTGACCATGGAAAAGCAGACACAGTCTTTCTGTAATTTGTCTCCCTAACACAGGAAAGCATCCTGCGTTACCTACCAGCTTAATGGCACTTTGCTTTTAATCTATTACTACCCAGAAGGTCTGTGCAGACTTATCGAAAGCTTTTGAAGAGGTTTTTGGAGAAGTTTTTCTACTCCCATTATCCCTTAAGTAAAACTGCTACATGAAAAGAAAGTAAAGAAACATTTAAAACCTTACATCAATCACTACTTAATTCCCCAAGTTTATCTTCCACCCCAAGTCTCCTCATTTAGTGTACTTCCCATTTTACTCACTTTCCACCCCATCCCACACATCCGTAATATTTCTATGTAAAGAGGACAAAATTAGCCCCGGCCAGTTGGCTCAATTAGTTGTAGCATCACCCCCTGCTCCAAATGTTATGGGTTTGATTCCAGGTCAGGGCACATACTAGATTGTGTTTTTGATCCCCAGTCTGGGTGTGTGGGGAAGGCAATATATCAATATTTCTCTCTCACATTGGTCTGTCTGTAACAGGGCAATAAGTATATCCTGTGTACATTAGCATAACTATAAATTTCTAGACAAAACAGGGGTTCTGTAATAAATCTGACAAGTCCAGTGACCGAAAGTAAACTTTGATTTGACCATAAATTTCTAACTGGGCAGTCTATGGTGGGTAGTCATTCCCCAGGCATACTAGTATAATATATATTGATAATAAAGAGGAGATATGAAAATTTACCATCACACCCTCATAAGATGGCTGCCTACAACCAGGCAGGCAGGGAGGTTAGTGAGGGTCGACCAAATGTCTGAACAAGCAGGCTGCGTGGAGCGACCAGGCTGGCAGGAGGGCAGTTGGGGGTGACCAGGCTGGCAGGGGGTCAGTAAGGAGTGACCAGGCCGGTGGGGGAGAGTTAGGGGCAATCAGGCCAGCATGCAGAGGCAGTTAAGGGTGATCAGGCAGGCAGGCAGGTGAGCGATTATGAACCAGCGGTCTAGGATTGTGAGAGGGATGGCCAGGACCGGGCCTAAACCGGCAGTCAGGCATCCCCTGAGAGATCCCAGATTAGAGAGGGTTCAAGACAGGCTACGGGATGCCCTCCTCATCCCCAGTGCACAAATATCATGCTTGTGGCCTCTAGTTTTTTATATAAAAGGTTTACCTGCCTTAAGCAAGCCCTGTCCATTGTTCTTACGTATCTACATTAACATACTTTTGTAAAGCAAGAGTAATCCTTTTTTAGATCTCTAAGAGGTCTGAGCACCCTCTAGGGAGCACATAATCTTGTTAACTATCCTGTAATCCAATTATAGAGATTTGTCTGCCTTGCTTTTTCCTACCTTCATATAATCTTTATGTTCTCTTCTTAATTCCAAATGTATAAAAGGAATTGCAAAATTGTCGTTTCCAAAGGACTTAAGATCTTGCATTCTAGCATTTTATCAGTTTGGCTCAAAGAAACTCACAAAATTTCTCTAGAGGTTTGGAGTTTCTTATATCAGTGTTTAAATGGTATAGTTGGCAGGATTCTGAAGAAACCCACTCAGAATCACCCTGTGGACCTGGACCGAGTGTTAGGTATAAGCAAAAACCCATTTTGCTCCACTGACTCCCACTTTGCTTTCAGTGAATTTAAGTAAGTTTTTTTTGTTGAAATTGTGGACCTCCTTGCTTAACATAGCAGGTCCAGGACTTTATTTGTGCTGCTCTTAGAAAATCCTCCAGATGGATAAGGGTTGAGATAACCTTGGGAAGGAGAAAGAAAAAAAGAGTTGCTATTCATACAACTCAACAAAAAGAAAACAAGCAATCCAATTTAAAAATGAGCAGAAGACTTGAATAGACATTTCTCCGAAGAGGACATTCTCCGAAGAAACACATGAAAAAATGTTCAAAGTCACTAGTCATCAGAGAAATGCAAATTAAAATCACTTTTAATTTTTAAATTAGATAGCTTACTGAGAATCTGAACAAAATCTTTGCTGGTTAAATGAGAAACTGAACTTTTTTGAGCTCCAAAGAAGAAAGACACTTGCTTCCCCAGCCCTAATCTCAAGTACTTTTAAGTAACAAAGAATATTTTTGAAATATGCTGAGGAAAAATTTCCTCTGAGCATGAAGCAATCCTATAGGATTATCCACTGCATTTGGCTCTTCTGGAGACATGTACGTAAAGGCTGGGCTTCCCTAGAAGTTTGTTCAAACTCTACATATCTCTAAAGAAAACTACAATTAACATAGCAAATTGTGCCTCTGAGGCTGAAAAGCCCCACAACTGTCAGCCTGCCATTAACAGTCCTGGAGGAAGATGGCCAAAGGAGGATCCTACGGAACTTCTAAGTTAACATTTTGTGTGCACAAGTAGAAAAAGCCAACTAAAATTAGGCAGAATAAATAGAAAGCATCTTTAATTGGTCTCAAAATTTCAAAAAGCGGATTTAGATAAATGGGTCAACCTGTGATATTATTTAGGTGGCCTCCCAATTATTTGAGGTATCCTTACCTTAAAAGATCCTTACCTTAAAAGGGAAGAGGTCAGTTGGAACTTGACTTATCATAGATAGATCTTGTCCCAAATGCCAAAACTAAATTTTGACCCAGCTGTTCTTTTGTAAACTAGTTTTTCTCATTGATAAAAGGTCTCTGTGTCTATCTGTGTGAAATAATGTTCCAGCTCCAGATGATATTGTTAAAAGCAACTTAAAGCACCCTGACTGGGTGGCTCAGTTTGTTAGAGTGTCATCCCATGCATCAAAGGATTGTGGGTTTGATTCCTCTCTCTCTCTCTCCCTTCCTCCCTTTCTAAAACCAATAAAAACATATTCTTAGGTGAGGATAAAAAACAAAGACAAAAATGCGTTAGTAAATAAAAGCTAGTTTAAATGTTTTAAGTAGGAAAAGCATGTCTTTTGATGAATTGATAGCAAAAATCTTTACGTTTATGTTTTAGTCAGGTTTACAAAAATAAGTTCATGTTAATCATTGACTTTAATGTCTACAAAATATGTTTCTAGAGATTAAAAATGTCTTCATACATTTGCCTTCATAGTTTTCATTAGAAATTGAGGTTTTAAATATCATATACGTAGTTAAAAGTGGTAGAAAAAAATATTATACAGAGACTCAACAGCATTCTAGAGGAACACAAGAATCAAGACAAAGATTTGGAATACAAAGAGGCAAAGGACACTCCTTCAGAGAAGCAAGAAGAGAAGAGAATCCAGAAAGTTGAAGATAGTATAACAAGCCTCTGGGACAACTTCAAGCATACCAACATCAGTATTATGGGGGTGCCAGAAGAAGAGAGAGAGCAAGACACTGAAAGTCTATTTGAAGCAATAATGACAGAAAACTTCCCCCACCTGGTGAAAGAAATAGACTTACAAATCCAGGAAGCACACAGAACCCCAAACAAAAGGAATTCAAAGAGGACCACACCAAGATACATCATAATTAAAATGCCAAGGGCAAAAAACAAAGAGAATCTTACAAGAAGCAAGGGAAAAACAGTTACGTACAAGGGAGCACCCATATGATTATCAGCTGATTTCTCAACAGAGACTATGCAGGCCAGATGGGAGTGGCAAGAAATATTCAAAGTGATGAATAGCGAGAACCTACAACCAAGATTACTCTACCCAGCAAAGTTATCATTAAGAATTGAAGGGCAAATAAAGAGCTTTACAGACAAGAAAAAGCTAAAGGAGTTCATCACCACCAAATCAGTATTATATGAAATGCTAAAAGGTGTTCTTTAAAAAGAGGGAAAAGAAGAAAAAAGTAAAGATAAAAATTATGAACAACAAATACATATCTATCAACAAGTGAATCTAAAAGTAAAATGAATTAAAAATCTGAGGAACAGAATAAACTGGTGAATATAATAGAATCAGGGGCATAGAATGGGAGGGGATTGACAATTCTCAGGAGGAAAGGGGTGTCTGTGTGTGGGGGTATGGGAAGAGACTGGACAAAAAATCATACACCTATGGATGAGGACAGTGGGAGGAGGTAAGGGCAGAGGGTGTGGTGGGGACCAGGTGAAGGGGAAGTCTCAGTAGGGGCATGGTCTTGTTGAAATGGTGGACCATTGGGGATGGGGCAATACCTTAACTATGAATAAGAGTTGAGGCTGAATTTTCCCTAAAGGGGAGGTGAGGCAAAGGAAGGCAGTCAGGTTTTATGGCCTTCATTGTGAAAAACACTCTGGATTATTTCTATCTTGTGAATGATCATGATTTGGGTTTTGCCATCTGTTATACTTTTATGTATTTTGAATCTACATCACATTTATGTAAGCCATAAAAAGAGTATTAAAAGTTATATATTTTCAGTAATCATAAACAGTTGGACTATATAGGAAAATCCAAAAAATAAATATAACTATTATTATAACTAATATTATTAGCAGGCAGGTAAAGACAAACAATTGGTTTCTGAGTTCAATATCAATCCATAGGTAAACAGGCCTTGTTGATAACTTAGGATAGCTGTGTACATCTGATATTGGCAGCTTCTCCTCCTCAAGGAGTTTTTGATGTTTTTCGTAGGCAAAAGCAAGTGTCAGAGACAGTGATGAATGCCATTTCAACAAGACCATGCCCCTTCTGAGACTTCCTAGGAACGGGCCTTCTATTTGACCAGAAGTTTGGTCTTCAATGCATTCTTAGAATTGATTTATGACCAAAGGGGGTAATTGTGGATGAACATTGTGTAACAAACCTGCCAAGTCCAGTGACCAAAAGTAATCTTACAAGGTGATCTGATCATAAATTCCTAAGTGGACAGATCATAGTAGGAAATCATGCCTCAGGCATATAACTTTAGTAAAAGGTTTATCTTTGCCTTAAGCAAGTCCTGTCCATCCAGGTTAACATACCTTTGAAATGCCAGAGTAATTCTCTTTTCCAGACCCATTGGAGGCAACCACCCTTAAGGAAGCACATAATCTTGGTACTTTGCTTTTTTTCCACCTTTCATGTAATCTTCCTCTTTGCTCCTTTTTTCCAAATATATCCTAGAAACTGAAAAACTTTAATTCTCTGGAGTATTTGAGATCTTGATTTCTTCTTCTTTTTTTTTTAATCAATCTTTATTGTTCATATTATTACAAAGGTTCCTCATTTCTTCCCCCCTCCACCAGGTTCCCACCCCACCCTCCGCCCCTTCCCCATCCCCCATTGTCTTCATCCACAGGTGCACAGTTTATGTTCAGTCTCTTCCTCCCTCCCTTTCCCCAATAGTAAATCCCTTTTCAGATAGTAAATCAGTTACTTAGCATTTTCTCATATCAATAATACCTCCACATGCCCAATGATACACTTCACACAAAAGACATTTCCAAATAGGTCAACCAGCCTCATCCAGGCCCCACCTAAGGCACTCACAGATCAACACCCCAGCGCTATACTAACTCAACACATCCAGATCTAAGCCTTCATCACTTGATTCAGCAGACCCTCAAGTTCCCGCAAAAGTTTCCAGCCATGTCTGAGAGGCAGCCATGGGGCAGGGGCAGGCGAGGAGCGAGCTGTTCCGGGCCTGGCTGCTCCGGGCCTGGCCTCTGTTGCTCTGGTTCGTTCCACAACCAGCTGCTCCGGGTCTGGTCACTGTTGCTCCCGACCTAGTTGCTCTGGACTTGGCTGCTGCTGCTCCGGGCCTGGCCGCTCCCAGCCTGGCAGCTGCTGCTCCGGGCCTGGCTGCACCCGACCCGGCTGCTCTGGGCCTGGCTGCTCCGGGCCCGGCCGCTCCGGGCCTGGCCGCTCCCAGCCTGGCAGCCTCTGCTCTGGGCCTGGCCACGCCCAGCCTGGCAGCTGCTGATCCAGGCCTGGCCACACCAGACCCGGCTGCTCCGGGCCTGGCCGCTCCCAGCCTGGCAGCCTCTGCTCTGGGCCTGGCCACTCCCAGCCTGGCAGCCGCTGATCCAGGCCTGGCCACACCAGACCCGGCTGCTCCGGGCCTGGCCGCTCCCAGCCTGGCAGCTGCTGCTCCGGGCCTGGCCGCTCCCAGCCTGGCAGCTGCTGCTCCGGGCCTGGCCGCACCCGACCCAGCTGCTCTGGGCCCGGCTGCTCCGGGCCCGGCCGCTCTGGGCCTGGCTGCTCCCAGCCTGGCAGCCGCTGCTCCGGGCCTGGCCGCACCAGATCCAGCTGCTCCGGGCCTGGCCGCTCCCAGCCTGGCAGCTACTGCTCCGGGCCTGGCCACACCTGACCCAGCTGCTCTGGGCCCGGCTGCCCCGGGCCCGGCCACTCCAAGCCTGGCCGCTCCCGGCCTGGATGCTCCGGGCTTGGCTACTGCTGTTCTGGGCCTGGCTGCTCCCAACCCGGCTGCTCTGGGCCCAGCTTCTCCAGGCCCGGCCACTCCGGGTCTGGGTGTTCCTGGACTGGCCACCCTTGGCTTGGCCGCCTCCGCCTCAGGCCTTGCTGCCACTGCCCCAGGTCTGACTGCTCCAGTGCTGGCTGTTGATGCTGCTGCTCTGGGGCCTGGCCATTGCTGCTCGGGCCCGGCTGCCACTGCCTTGTGCCTGGCCACTCTAGGCCTGGCCGCCGCTGTTCCAACATTCTGTCCTTTTTTTTTTTTTTTTTTTTTTTAAACACATTCATGTTGCAATGTTGGCTGGTGAGTTGAGTTCTGACTTAGTCTTTGATTTTTCAAGATCTTCTTTGTATTCTTTCTTAAGTAATTTTACTATCTTTTGCTCTCACTTGATTTCTTCACATTGAGAACTTCTTTGGTTTCTTCCTCCTTGTCCTGGGAGCTCAGCAGGTTGGCCTGTGGCATCCCTTTGTTCTCCGCGGGCTCCTGTGCTGCTTCAGCCTGTTGCCGGGGTCGGCGCCGCCCAGGAAGCAGCCCCCGGCCTTGGCTCCGTTGCCCGGGCTCAGCGGTCGAAGGCTCAGGGGCACCCCCCCCCCCCTGGGGGCCCCGTCGCCCGGCTCCTTGCTGGTGCCCGGCTGGCCGGTGTCTGGCAGGGGCTCCGGCTCCTCGTCGCGTTCCTCCAGTCTGGAGCTTTTTTTCTCCTTCCCGCTAGGGGAGTCTAGGATCAGAGTCAACAGACTGTGCTCTGCGCGCAGTGTGCGTGACTCTGTGGGCTCCGCTTTTCGCCGCTCCCCTGGGATTCCGCCTCACAGCCCCGTCTCCCCCTGCTCGAGCCTGGGTCCCCAGGGTCTGGTCCAGGACTGGGGTTCAGAGCAGTCGAAACTGGGGCCCAACACAGCCGGGGCTCCTTTTTCCTTCCCTCCAGGGCAATCCCGCATCAGAGTCAACATTCCTTCCCTTGCAAGCAATGTGCGGGACTCCGGGGGCTCGGTCTTTCGCCGCTCTCCCAGGACTCCACCTCACAGCCCCGTCTCCCCCTGCCTGAGCCTGGGTCCCCAGGGTCTGGCCTAGGACTGGGGTTCAGAGCAGTCCGGACTGAGGCTCAGCGCCGCCGGAGGCTTTGTTTCTTCCCGCTAGGGTAATCCAGCATCAGAGTCAACGTTCAGTCCTCTGCAAGCAATGTGCGCGCAACTCCAGGGGCCCTGCTTTTCGCTGCTCCCCTGGGATTCCGCCTCACAGCCCTGTCTCCCCCTGCCGGAGCCTGGGTCCCCAGGGTCTGGCCCATAACTGGGGCTCAGCGCTGCCTGTTCGGGGGTTCAGCCCAGGCTAGGGGTTTTATTTCCTTCCTGCTAGGGAACGCCAGGCAGCACCCAGCCCTTTCCTCCTCTCCGGCTGCGACCTCTCCGTGCACGCGTGCATGCAGGCGCGCAGCATGTCTCCGTACCTTAGGCTTTTTTTCAGCTTCTCTGATTTTCCTTCTGGTTTTCTCTTTCCTTCTTGTTGTAGAATTTTCAGTCAGTCGACTACCTGTAGCTCTGGGCAATGTCCACTCTACATTTTAATTGTATTCCATTGAAATTGTTGTGTGCTGCTGCTGTTAGATGTCTACCCGAGCAGCCATCTTGGATCCTCTCTGAGATCTTGATTTCTGAGGTGGCTTCAGTTTGGCTCAAACAAACTCTTACAAAAATTCTCTACAGGTTTGGATGTTTCTTACATCAACACATTTATGACTTCCAACCACAGACAGATCTTGCACAAAGCTGTACAGTTATCCTATATGTTCTTAAACAGCCACCTCCACCCTAAATTTCTAAATGGTGCTGTCAAACCTTTATTACTCTCCTTATGGCCTCCTCCCACAAATCATCATCAGATGGAAACTCCCTCAATCTCTTGCCTTTCCTCTACCCAACTATAAATTTATCTTCATTTACATCTATCTTTTCCTCCTTACACCTCATTTGAGAGGGTGTTTCTCCACTTTATCAAAGCTACTCTTGGTAGGAACTTTCTTATCTCCTTTTATGCTTTAGTCTTTCCCATCATCCATGCTATGCTATATTCTAAATTTCTCCCTGACTACTGCTTTCTTCCCTTATATTATGAACATGCTCAATCCTTTCATCTTTAAGGAGAAAAATGGTATTCTATCTTCTACACATTCTTTTTTCCATTCACAAACAACCTTTTTCAAATATTAGTCTATAAAAACCCTATCTGCTTCTTTACTACCTTCCCATTCACTCTTTAATCCACTTCACTTTGGCTTCCATCTGCATTCGAATAGTAAAGCAACCTCAGCACAAGGCAGAGCTGACATCCATATCACCCAATCCAACATAGAATTCTTAGACTTTGGTTTCTGTGTCATTGATCACTGACCACACTTCCTTCTCAGACTTCTCTTTCTTTTGGCACCTGTGACATCACTCTCTCCTGCTTCCATGACAACCTCTGATGATTTTTTCTGTCTTCTTTCCTAATCTTTTAAATTCTAATATTTTCTAGAGCACTTCATTTAATTTACACTTTCCCTTGGTGATTCCAAAAACACATAGCTCCAACTTCCACCTATATTCTGATATATCTACTCAGCTACCCTATGCCTTCTGATTGGAGTATTTAATCCACTTACATTTAGGGTTATTATTGATAGGTACTTACTTATTACCATTTTAATTCTGTATGGCTAGGTTTCTCTGTTTCTTCTGCTCATTATAGCAGTCCCTTTAGCATTTCTTGTAATGCTGGCTTGGTGGTAATGTACTCTTTTAGCCTTTTTCTTTTTCTTTTCTTTTCTTTTTTTTTTTTTAATCTGGCAATCTCTTTATTTGACTGTCTATTTCGAATGATAACCTTGCTGGACATAGTAATCTTGGTTTCAGATCCTTGCCTTCTATTACCTTGAGTACTTCATGCCATTCTCTTCTGGCCTTTAGAGTTTCTGATGAGAAACCAAGTGCCAGCCTTATGGGACCTCTTTTATAGGTAACAGTTTTTTGCTCTCTTGCTGCCTTTAAAATTCTCTCTTTGTATTTAATTTTTGGCATTTTAATTATAATGTGTCTGGGCATGGGGCTGTTTGGGATCTTTTTTTTTTTAAATATATTTTATTGATTTTTTAAAATTTTTTATTGATTTTTTTTAAGAGGAAGAGAGAGGGATAGAGAGTTAGAAACATCGATGAGAGTCATTGATCAGTTGCCTCTTGCACACCCCCTACTGGAGATGTGCCCGCAACCAAGGTACATGCCCTTGACCAGAATCGAACCCAGGACCCTTCAGTCCACAGACTGACGCTCTACCACTGAGCCAAACCGGTTTTGGCCTGTTTGGGATCTTCTTGCTTGGGGTTCTCTGTGCCTCCTGAACTTGTGTGACTTTTTTCTTTACTAGGTTAGGGAAATTTTCTGCAATTACTTCTTCAAACACGTTCTTTATTCTTTTCTTCCTTTATGCCTCTTCTGGCACACCTGCTATTTTAATATTGTTATATTACACATTTTCCCACTGCTTCCTTAAGCTGTCCTCCTGTGTGTGTGTGTGTCTCTGTGTGTGTGTGTTTCTTTTCCCTTTTATTTAAAAAAATTTTTTATAATAAATCTTTATTGTTCAGATTATTACAGGTGTTCCTCTTCCCCCCCCCCCATAACTCCCCTCCATCTGATTCCCCACCCCATGTCCTTACCCCTACCACTGTCTTCATCCATAGGTGTAAGATTTTTATCCAACCTATTCCTGCATCCCTCACACCCCCTTTCTATGTCTCTGATTCTATTATATTCACCAGTCCATTCTGTTCTTTCGATTTTTTATTCACTTGATTTTTAGATTCACTTGTTGATAGGTATGTATTTGATGTCTTTTTGTTGTTCATAATTTTTACCTTTACCTTTTTCTTCTTCTTCCTCTTCTTAAAGAATACCCTTAAGCATTTCATGTAATCTGGTTTGGTGGTGATGAACTCCTTTAGCTTTTTCTTGTCTGTGAAGCTCTTTATCTGATTTTAATTCTGAATGATAGCTATGCTTGGTAGAGTAAACTTGGTTGTAGGTTCTTGCTGTTCATCACTTTAAATATTTCTTGCCACTCCCTTCTGGCCTGCATAGTTTTTGTTGAGAAATCAGCTGATAGTCATATAGGTACTTCCTTGTAGATAACTAACTGTTTTTCTCTTGCTGCTTTCAAGATTCTCTCTTTGTCTTTTGCCCTTGGCATTTTAATTATGATGTGTCTTGTTTGGGGTTCTGTGTGCTTCTTGAACTTGTAAGTCTATTTCTTTCACTAGGTAGGGAAAGTTTTCTGTAATTTTTTCTTCCAATAGGCCTTTAATATCCTGCTCTCTCTCTTCTTCTGGCACCCCAAAAATCTGGGTGTTGGTACACTTAAAGCCATCCCAGAGGCTCCTTACACTATCCTATCCTCACATTTTTGGATTCTTCTTTCTTTCTGCCTCTCTGGTTTGATGTTTTTTGCTTCCTCATATTCCAGATCTTTAGTTAGACTCTTGGGTAAGGCGACCAGATTGTCCTGCTTTTGGCGGGACAGTCCCGATTTCTAAAAATTTTTCCCGCATCCCGGGCATTTTAAAAAAAGTCCCAATTTTTGGAAAGATTGGAAAGATTCTTTCCAAAAATGGGACTTTTTGGGGTACATTGATCTACAGTTGAGTTTCTGTATATTCTTTATTTCATTCAATGTATGCTTAATTTCTGACTGGTCCTTTTCCTTTTTTTTTTTTTTTTTTTTTTTTGCATTCTCATTAAGGTCCTTGAAGGTCTCATCAAGCTTCTCAGCAGTTTTTAAAGATTCTTGAGTAACCTTATAAATGTGGTTCTGAACTCTGTGTTGTCCAGTAGTTTACTTTCCTTTATCTCTCCCATTCGTGACATGCTTCTGTGTCTCCGCATTTTGGCTGCCTCCCTGTGTTGATGAAATGGCTTTGTGTGGTAGGTGACCTATAGGGGCCAGTAGCTCAGCTTCCCCAATCACCTGAGGTGGTCACTCTTGATACACCCCTTTGTGGGCTGAGTGCAAAGTCTTGGTTTAGTTAAGCCTTGATTGCTGTTGGTACAATGGGAGGAATTGACCTCCAGGCCAATTGGCTATGAGGACCCACTTTGTCTATAATGGAAGAACTGCTGTGCTGCAGACACACTTGGCTTGTGGTGCAGGCCTCGTTTCAGTGGGGCTTTGGTGCTCAATGAGTCCGCCTCCCAAATGTGTCACTTAGGGATGTGAGGAGTTGAAATCTGGTGTCTCGCTCTGACCACTAGGTACACTGGCTTCTGGACATCCAATGGGGTGCAGTTCAGCTACTGTCTGAGGCCACCCTGCAGGAGCTACAGCGATAACCACAGTCCTCTCCTCCCTGCTTGGAGCTTGGAGGTTTTGGAGCTAACTGCATCGGGTTGCAAGTTTGTTAGGTTAAACTGCACTAGAGGAGGCCATTCATATACAAAAGCCACTGCTTGGAGCATGGGTGTGTTTGTAGATTGTGTGGGTCAGAGTCTCAGGGTATCGCTAAGCTAGAGTGTGGCAAACAGCGATGGCTGGCAGTGAGCCATTTCTGCCTCTGACCACACACTCTACAAATCTTTAAAGTTATTTCTATACTGAAAATATAGGAATTGGTTTGTCAATACTTTTCTTAAGACAGTATCCAACTTCCTCTCACTGCTCCTGGATCTGATGTGAGGGCAGCTGGTTTTATGATTGGAATACCTGGGAAATGCTGCATGAAGGGATCAGCTAAAGATTTTGTATATATTTGTTTATGATTCTCTGTATCTAAATGGGAATTTTTTCTCATTGTTGCTCTCAATTCTTCAATCAGTAGGGAGGAGGAAAGTGGCAGCAGATGGACCTAAACCCGTTCTTATATTCTCTCTCTTTATATTTTGTCTTCCTTCTTTTTTATTGAGATATAATTGACATACAACATAATGATTCAATGTATATATATCATGAAATGATCACCACACTAATTCCAGTTAACATCACCACACATCATTACAACTTTTTTTCTTGTGATAAGAGCTTTTAAGATCTACTCTCAGCAATTTTCACATATACAATATAGTATTACTAACTATAGCCACCATGTCTATATTTTAATTAGTATAGTTTTATAATGCATTTTGATATCTGACATGATCATTATTTCCTCTTTACCTCTTTTAAAGACTATGTCATCTGTAATTTAAAACCCTATTTGGCTTCCCAAAATGTTCATTATTCTTATAGGGATGTACCAAACATTGGGGTAATAGTATAATACCTACTTACAGTCTTGTTGCAAAAATCAAATGAGTGAATACATAATGCTCTTGGACAATGGCTGGCAGGTAGGAAGTGCTTAGTAAATGTTGGTTAGAACATAAGCAAAAATATAAACATAAGCAAAAATTAGAATATAAGCAACAGTATAAAATCGGAATTTCCGTTTTTGGCAACTATCCTATCACCAACATCTAGAAAACAGCCACAAATATTTGCAGTTCAGTTCATTTTAGTTAAATGAATATTTATGAATACTGTGGCATACCTGACAGATCCCAGAGATCCCAGTGATGAGTAAGAACTGGGCCCTGTCCTAGAGAGGTGAAAACCAACAGGTAATTACTCTCTCTCCACTGTCTCTGTGCACACATCTACCTGAGACACTAGCTGCCACTTCTTCTCTGGTTGATTCCTACCATTGTTCACATCCTTAAAACTCTCAGCTCAGACACTACATCCCACAGAAAAGCTTCCCAGTGCCCTGAAATGGCTAAGGAACCTTTGGCAGCTCCTGTGCAAACCTGTCATGTTCTTAGCAGATAGTAATTTGTCTGTCTCTGAGCACTGACTAGACTGAGCAACCTGAGGTCAGGACCGTGGGTCTCAGCTCTGCTGCCTCAGTGCCCAGCCCAGTCTCTGCTACATAATATGTGCACAGTATATGGTAAGGAAATTAACAATGATGAGAAGACCTAGTTATCTTTATAAGAGGACTTTTTGTATAATTATGCCATAGCTTTAAAAAGCAAAGATATCTACCATACTGCAAACCATCATTTTAAAATGGCAAAATAACCCAAATTTTATGAAATCTCCTTTTTACCCTTCCTAGGTACTAAATTGCTTTGAAAGTTACACACACAAAAAAAAAAAACACAAAAAAAACCCAAAAAACAAAAAACAAAACACACACACACACACACACACACACACAAAAAAAAAAAAAAAAAAAAAAAAACCACACAAAAAAAAACAACTAGGTTAAATGGTGAGAAATTAAAATAATATATCATTGTTGTCTTGGTGAGGTAACCATGAACCAGTGACCCTAGTCCGAAAACCCTGATGGGCATCTGTAGGGCTGGTGTCATTTTTACACAGCAGCACAAATTTCACTCCTTTATAGAACTGTGGGAGAAAGGTGAATCCCCCCATGTCAGAGTATTTTGTAGAATAGCTTTTAAACTGATAAAGACATTATAATATTTCCGGTTGTTGTGGAGAAACAAAGTAAGCAAGCAGTTTGGCTAATGTTGAGGGATTAATTGCTATGATAATTCTGACTGTGGTTCTTGAGACTCCTTCTTTAGACAACACTACCATATAAATCTTATGTTCCTTCAGCGTGCAAGCGAGGAAGACTTTAGTAAGAATATGTGTAAAAATGGTTCCTAAAGTGGAAAAAGGTTTCAAATGCCCTTCCCTGTGCTTCCTCACCTTCTGAGGGTCGTTGATGAGCTCCTCCAGGAGTGTCACCCACATGCTGCCTCGGCTGCGTTACCTCCACTCATTTGGGAAAGCCTGTTACACGTGGGGACAGTGAGGCCATTACCGTTAGGGTAAAAATGTCCCAGAGAATGTAATGTGTGACCCTGAGGAAGGCTGTTAGTACTTCAGTAGATGCAGTCTTAACCCAAGATAACGAATTCCTGATTTTCAAAGTTTCAGGCTTCAGCAAGTAACAGGCAAGAGAGGCTTTGGGGTCTTGCCCATGGCAGCTGTATACTCTGCCTACTTAGATGGCTGTTGTGTCTTCAATCTTAGTTTCTATTTTTTAAAAAATTTAGTTTCTTTTTTTTTTTTTAAGTTTCTTCTTCCATAAAAATTTGCCTATGGTTCTGGCCCCTTAAGAAATACAATCACATGTAATACTTTGAGAAAAAACATAATTATGAAAACCTTGGGGTAATCTTCCATCCAAATACTTCATATTATCTGAAATTATAAAAAAAATAATAATAAAAAAAAAAGTAACCACATCCCACTTCCCAAATCAGAGCAGAGGGAAAGGGGTTTTGAATCTAGCAGTCACTCTTCAGCTAAAATCATTCAGGAAAACAGCCAACATTTAATCAAGTTTAGACATGACTTTCATGGTTGCTACAATGCTTTCATGTTAGGCTTTCTTGTCCCATTCCAAATTTTTTACAATCGCCCCTCCCTCCCCAGGGGTTTTGGAATGAATCATTAACTTTTCTTTTTTCAAGTACACTATTAAATTAAGCTGCAGCCTAGAACCAAACCTTTGTTCTTACTAGCCTTGCTTCCACGTCATTGGCTGGAATGGAAACCAGAAACCCAGTAAGCAGTCCTTATCGCCAACAAAGCAGAAGCAGGGACATTCAGGTCACACTTCTGCTGTCATGCACCATTTGGACTAATTTAAACATTGTTTTTAAGGTTTGGAAAATTAATGCTAAAATTAGAAAAGGCCAGCTTAAATTTAGATACAAATTTGTAATTTCTTTTAACTCATAAGTAATATAAAGGGTGTCCCCCAAAATGTATACACACTTTAATAGCTGATAGCTCAATTTTAAAAATGAAGTGTATTTTAATAAACACTGCCTTTATAATTATTCAAAGTGTGTGTATACATTTTTGGGAGATACCCTATCTGTCATTTCTATTGAGTAAGAAGTGGGCAGTCGTACATCCTTAGCATTGTCACGTAGGCAGGAGAGCTCCCACCACCACCACTGCACTCACCAGCCATGAGCCCGGCTTCTGGCTGAGCCGCACTCCCCCTGGGGGAGCGCACTGACAACCAGAAGGCAGCTCCTGGGTTGAGCATCTGTCCTCTGGTAGTCAGTGTGCATCATAGTGACTGGTTGTTTTGTCATTTGGTTAATTTGCATATTAGCCTTTTATTATATAGGATTATCCATGTTATTTGGGGTTGCAACGTATTCAAATTTGGAAGCAATACAATTGCATTTCTTTGAAACACTGAATACATTTCAGACTTAACACCAGCAAATCAAACTGGTTTCTCATTTGACTTCTCTTCTTTTCCTTAATTTAGGCAGAGTTAAATATAGTATATTTTCTGTGAGTAGAAACAACTACTGTATAAAACAAGACAAGTAGCCTTAATTAGTACAAATAGCTAACTAATATGTTAACTATATTAGGCACAGTGCTAAGTGTTCAACATGAGCTAGCTCATTTAGTCTTCACAATGACTTCCTGAAGTAGATATTGTTATCATTTCCATTTTCATAAGAAAAGAGAAGTTTAATAACCACTTGAGGTTACACAGCTGGCAAATGATCGGGCCTGGAGTGAAACTAAGGCTGCTGTGCTCAGAACCTGTGCAGGTGACCACCACATTATATCACTATTATCTCCCAGCAATCCACTGATATGCCCAGGCTAAACGACTGAGCAAGAGGGAGGACCTTAGGGAAACTTTGCCTTGTTATAAAGTAACTCTATCCACTGATTTTATTGTATATATCTGGTTAATAACCAAATGGTATTTCTGTTTATTATTATTCTATTTTGATCTTTTGCAAGTTTGGCTTGCCTGGATCAGTACCTCCTCCTCCCCTCTGCCTCCTATCCCCTCACCTCCTACCTGCACTTCTCCTCCCTGCCCCCTCTGCTGCCCAGAGCCTGGGCCTGGACTACTAAAGGTGCTAAAGCGATTCTACTAAAGGTGCCTGCAGCGCCAAACAGCCAGCTCACCCTTTACACACCACGGTTCCAAGTGACTATTTGGAGTTGTTTACAACAGATTTATTTGGGAAAAGGCTTTTTGTTTTATTTTTATATCTTGATTTTGATTTATTTAGACTTATCCCATCTAATTGGTTAGAAGCTTAGTACGTTTTGGTACAAAAATATGATTTGTCATTTTGCATTCTTGATCTGTTGCCTCTTAGGAATGTACAGCTCCTCTTATTTGCCATCTGAGGTAGGGGATGCTGAAGTGATGGACATTTGTATTTAATGCAGCTAATGTGCATGGATTCTAGATTTATCTCTTGCTGTATCTTGGTGAGAAAAACGAATTTGGAGTTTAGATAAACTGGTAATTTATAATATTGGAAAAATGCCAGACAGTTTTCTCTGCTTCTTCTCTCTTTTTTGTGAACAGATTCTTTATTAGGCCTTTGCCTTTCATCTGACTCCTTCTCATATGAACCTTTGACATATTTTGTATATATTGCTTATTTTTATATAGATGTATGTGTGTGTTGTATAGTTATATATTTTATTTTTTTAAATTCTGCTCTTTAATAGAATATAGTAATTGCTTGCAGGGAGAAGAATGTGACTAGAAAACAGGTGAAAAGGAGATTTAATTCCACTGTATATACTATTTTTTACCTTTAGAAATCTAAATACTATTTGTGAATTATCTACTCAAATTAATTAATTAATTTAATTTTAAAATAAATTCATTTAAGATTAAAATAAATTCTCTCCTTACGTAGGGTTAAAAGCACCATATTGTTTGCAAAGGAAAAATTATTTTTAAAAATTAGAATAATAAACTGCCAAAACCAGTTTGGCTCAATGTATAGAGCTTCGGCTTGGGGACGGAAAGGTCCCGGGTTCGATTCCGGTCAAGGGCATGTACCTTGGTTGCGGGCGTTTCCCCAGTAGGGGGTGTGCAAGAGGCAGCTGATCGATGACTCTCTCTCATCCATGTTTCTAACTCTCTATCTCTCTCCCTTCCTCTCTGTACAAAATCAATAAAATAAATTTAAAAAATAATAATAATAAAAAAAATAAACTGCTCTGGATAAATATTGTTTTAGAAAAATTCCCTCAAAAATTATTGTTAGACAAATATTATATGATCTTACATATCATATAGGTAGAATCTAAAAAATTTTTTTTAAATTCATAAACAGAAAATAGATTGGTAGTTGCCTTTGGTGAGGTGAGGGCTTGGGGATCTGAAATGGATGAAAGTAGTCGAGAGATACAAACTTTCAGTTATAAAATAAATAAGTCCTGGGGATGTAATGTATACCATGGTGACTATAATTAATAACACTGTATTGATGACTATAATTAATGACATTGTATTGCTTAATTGAAAGTTGCTAAGGGACTACTGGTAGATCTTCAAAGTTCTCATCACAAGACAAAAATTGTAACTATGTATGATGATAGATGTTAATTGGACTCATTGTGGTGATGATTTTGCAATTATACATATTTTGAATTATTAATATTGTATGCCAGAAACTAATATAATGTTATATGGCATTTGTATCTTAATTTAAAAAAGAAAATGCCTCATGGTCAGACAGCAGACAGCCAGATAGAAATCTTAGTTCTGCTACATACCTACTGAGTGTGTCTTTGGGCATATTACATAAGCTTTCTGTAACTTATTTATTCCCATCTGCAATTTGAAGATCTCATACTCTCTACTTCACAAGGTAGCTATGAAGAGTAAATGAGAACCTTTGTGTAAACCCATAGCACAGTACCTAATACACAGTAGATTCTTAATAAATGTCAACTACAAACCAAAAACATGCATAATTATTTTAATTAAAGGTTACATTAAAATAAAGATTTTTAAAGAAGACTTCCTCTAATAATATTGTCATATTCAAATATATATTACAATAACATATTCTTAAAACATAATTTTAAAGATATTTTACTATAATATCATGTTTTCTCTGCTTATACCAGTAGCAACAAAATATGGATACAGTAGTAGATACTGAAAGGCATTTATTACTAAATAGGGAAAAAAGTGTCATACTTGTGGTGGCAAACTAAAAAATTCCCTTAAAAATAAAGAGAAATACAAAGATGATGTGACCACCAGTATTTTTTTTAATATCAGAGAAGACAAAACAATAAGTACAAATATTGTCAAAAAGCTAACAAAATTATCATTTGTACATGACATTATCTACCTAGGAATAATAGAGAAGTCCATTAAATCTATTATAATTAATGTTAGGTGGGTAGTTACAAAACATTTAAAAGTCAGCAGACTATGCCCTGGCTGGTGTGAATCATTAATAGAGCAGTGGCCTGAACACTGAAGGGTTGCAGGTTCAATTCCCAGTCAAGGTCAGGTATCTGGGTTGCAGATTCATTCCTGTCGGGATATGTACGGGAGTCAGTCAATCGATGTGTCTCTCTCACATCAAGGTTTCTCTCTGTGTGTGTCCCCCTCTCTTCTTCCACTCTCTTTAAAAATCAATGGAAAATATATCCTTGGGTGAGGATTAACAACAACAAAAAGTCACTAGACTAAGTAGTGGGACAATAGCATAACCCCATGCAAAAAAATGAAATGGAAACCCTACCTCACTCCAGGCACAAAAATAAACTGCAAATGGATCATAGACTAAAAACAAGAACTAAGGAGGGGAAAAAATGCAGTAGTAAATCTTTGTGACCTTGAGTTAAATATTGGCTTATCAGATATGACACAAAAGCAACAATGACAAAATAAATAATAGTTAAATGAGATTTCACAAAGTTAGAAACTTTTGTGCTCCAAAGGATTCATTCAAGAACATGAAAAGACAATACACAAATAGAAGAAAATATTTGCAAGTTATATATCTGATTTTATCCGATATTCAGAATACATAGAGAACTCCTACAAATCAATAATAAAAGATAAATAACTAGATTAAAAATGAACAAAGGACTTGAATAGACTTTTTTCCAAAGAAGATATACAAATGGTCAAAAAGCACATGAACTAAGCTTATTGCATTTCAATCCCACTGGACCTACTACAATTCAGTCCTGGCACCACAACCCGGAGTCAGCGCAGATCCTGCACGGCGAAGAGCTCACCCTCACAAGACGGCCTTCGCTTCAGACTTCAGTGCATTTGGCCAACGGGCTGTAAGTTCAGGGGGTTCCTTACCCGCTTCAGTTCAGTAACTCACTGGAATGATTTATGGAACTCAAAAAAGCTATACTTATTATTACAGTTTAACTATAAAGAACACAGGTAAGAAGCCCTGGCCAGTGTGCCTTGGCTAGCTGAGCATCATCCCATGCACCGAGAGGTGGCCTGAGATTCCAGGTCAGGGCACATGCCTGGGTTGTGAGCTGGATTCCCAGTAGGGGGAATGCAGGAGGCAACTGATGGCTGTTTCTCTCTCATGTTGATGTTTCTCTCCCTCTCCCTCTCCCTTCCTCTCTCTCTCTCTCTCTCTCTCTCTCTCTCTCTCTCAAAAAAAAAAAATCTATAAAAACATTTAAAAAAAGAAAGAGAATACAGTAAAGAAGCAACTAATGAAGAGACACAGAGCTGTGGGAAAGAAGATATGGGGAATGACTGCTAATGGCATGGGACTTCTTTTTGGGGTAATAAAAATGTTCTCAAGTAGATAATCCATAACCTTGTGATTAAAAAGAACAATACATTGAAATGTACACTTCAAAAGAATGAATTTTATACTATGGGAATTATATGTCAATAAATCTGTCATTTAAAAATAAGTCAATAGGCTAGGTAACAGAGAGTATAATGAAAAAAATCCCATTTAATAATAACAGTATAACAAATTAATTTAACATGAAATATACTAGGCCTATGTGAAAAATTTATAAGCTCTAACCAAGGGTCATAATCAAAGACCTAAGTAAGTGGAAGAATAAACTATGTTTCTGGATATTTTAATATTGTAAAACTCAATTCTTCCTAAATTCACATATAAATTTAATGGTATCCCTAAGGATTTGAGTGAGGGGAGAGAAAATGTGCCAAAATTAGTATAAAAATATATGAAAATTTCCTCCCTCCCTCCCTCCCTCTCTCCCTTTCTTTCCTCCTTTGTTCCTACTTTTCTCTCCTCATTCCTTCTTTTTTAAAATATATTTTTATTGATTTCAGAGAGAGGAAAAGAAATGCCAATGATGAGAGGATAAATGATGGTAGGTTAAATATTTATATATAAAAGAACATTTTTAATGAGTTCATTAATTATTGGAAGAAAATATAGTTTCTCTTAGATTATTATGTAGTCTTGAAAACCAAATGTCTTTCTATTTTGCATTGTAAAATAGGCATGATTACAAAGAAAATTGATAAACTTGAATACTTTAAAAAATCTTTATGCTCAAAAAATTAAATTTCAAAGTAAGAAATTTGAAGAAAAACTAGATAGAATACATATAATTTTCTATGTAGAATACACAGCCTATCTAATAAAAGAGTAATATGCAAATTAACAATCACTCCACTGTACCCACAAGTCACACCTACCAGCCAATCAAGAGCGAGTATGCAAATTAACCCGACCCAAGATAGCTGCAGACACGGAGCAATCACGAGGCATAGGTTACCCAGCAATGGAGGAATCCAAGCTTTCTGCCTGCTCTGGCCAGCTCAGACCTCCACTCAAGGCTGCAAAGTTTCAACGGTAGAAGTTAAATAAATCCCATATAGCAAGGCCTCCACTTGGGTTTGCGGGGGGGGGGGGGGGGGGGGGGGGTGTGTGTGTGTGTGGCCAGCTGCAAACCATCACAGGCCCCTTGCCCAAGACACTCCAAGCCCCAAGGGAACCCCCACCCTGATCCAGGACAACCTGCAGGATAAACCAACCAGTTCCCACCCGTGCACTAAGCCTCTATCCTATCTAATAAAAGAGTAATATGCAAATTGTTCATCACTCCAACATACAAGATGGCTGCCCTCATGTGACACAAGATGGCCACCACAAGATGGCCAGCAGGGGAGGGCAGTTGGGAGGGACCAGACCTGCAAGGGAGGGCAGTTGTGGGCAATCAGGCCAGCAGGGGAGGGCATTTAGGAGTGACCAGGCCTGCAGGGGAGGGCAATTAGGGGCAAACAGGCTGGCAGAGGAGCAGTTAGACAGCAATCAGGCTGGCAGGGGTGTGGTTAGGGGGTGATCAGGCTGGCAGGCAGAAGTGGTTAGGGGCAATCAGGAAGGTAGGCAGGCGAGCGGCTGGGGACCAGTTAGTCCTGGATTATGAGAGGGATCCCAGATTAAAGAGGGTGCAGGCTGGGATGTGTACACACCCTACATGCACAAATTTTATGTACCAGGCCTCTAGTATATCTATAAGTATGTAAACAGGGCTCTTAAAATTCAATAGGAGAAATACTAGAACTCAATATTTTATCTCAAAGGACAGGAACAAACTGTTCAGAAAAGAAGCAAAATACATGGTCGATAAACATTTTTAAAAATCAGGTTCAGCTGTAACTAGTTTGGCTCAGTGGATAGAGCATCGGCCTGCAGACTAAAAGGACCCAGGTTCCATTCTGGTCAAGGGCATGTACCTTGGTTGCGGGCACATCCCCAAGAGGAGGTGTGCAGGAGGCAGCTAACCGATGTTTCTCTCTCGTCGATGTTTCTAACTCTCTATCCCTCTTCCTTCCTCTCTATAAAAAAATCATTAAAATATATTTTAAAAAATAAAAATCAGGTTCACTAGAAATCAAAGAAATTCAACTAAATACAAGATCCTACGTTTTATTTATTAAATTAGCAAAGATGAAAAAGCATGATATACTCAGGGTGACAAGGGTGTGGGGAAAGAACATAATCAACCACTGTTGGTGGGAATGTAAGTTGAAACAGTTTAGAAATTAGTGTTTTTTAAAATTTTAAATATAGTCACTAATCATCCAAGAGATGCAAATCAAAACAACAATGAGATACCATCTACACCTGTCAGAATGACTATCATAAACAAATCAACAAATGACAAGTGCTGGCAAGAATGTGGAGAAAAAGGAACCCTCATGCACTGCTGGTGGGAATGCAGACTGGTGCAGTCACTGTGGAAAACAGTATGAAGTTTCCTCAAAAAACTAAAAATGGAACTGCCATTTGACCCAGTAATTCCACTTCTAGGAATATATCCCAAGAAACTAGAAACACCAATCAGAAAGGATACATGCACCCCTATGTTTAATTAATGAGTTCATTAATTATTGGAAGAAAATATAGAAAAAATATTATAGCAGCACAATTTACAATAGCTAAGATTTGGAAACAGCCTAAGTGCCCATCAGCAGATGAGTGGATTAGAAAACAGTGTTACATCTACACAATGGAATACTATGCTGTGATAAAAAAAAAAAAAAAAAAAAAGAAGAAGGAATTCTTACTATTTGCAGCAACATGAATGAAACTGGGGGCATTATGCCAAGCAAAACAAGTCAGTCAGAGAAAGATAAATATCACATGATCTCACTCATTTGTGGAATATAATGAACAACATAAACTGATGAACAAAAACAGATCCAGAGACAGAGAAACATTTATCAGACCATTAAACCTCAGAGGGAAGGTAGGGGAGGGTTGGGATAAGGGGGAGAGATCAATCAAAGGACTTGTATGCATGCACATAAGCCTAACCAATGGACACAGACACGGGGGAGGGGGGTGATGGGATGAGTGGGGGGGTGCAGTAAAGAGGGCAATGGGGGGAGAGGTAGGGCCACATATGTAATACCTTAATCAATAAAGAAAAAATAAAACCAAAATTTGGTTTTTTAAACAATCTCAAACATGTACTTTTTTTTTTTTTTAATCTAGACATCACACTTTTAAGAATTTGTCCTAGGGACATAACCAGTCATTTATACAAAGCTTTATTTACTGTTCATAAAAGTAAAAAAGAAAATGATATATATTTTAATAGTAGAGTATTGATTTAAAAATTATGAGTGGCCCTAGCTGGTTTGGCTCAGTGGATAGAGGATCAGCCTGCAGACTGAAGGGTCCCAGGTTTGATTCTGGTCAAGAACATATGCTTGGGTTGCAGGTTCACAGGAGGCAACTGATCAATAATTCTCTCTCATCATTGATGTCTCTATCTCTCTCTCCCTCTCCCTTTCTCTCTGAAAGCAACAGAAATAAATAAATAAATAAATAAACAAATAAATAAATAATTGCACTTAAAAATTATGATATACCATATTATAAAATATTATGCATCTATTAAATAACATTTAAATAAAATGCATTTATGGACATGGATAATTTTATTGCATGTTGGTGAGTTAAATTACAAAATGGCATGAGTATATTTTGTAAAAATTATAAATACTATACACACTATTATGGCAAAAGTCTGGAAATAAATAAATCATCAAGGTTGATTCTGGTGGCAGGATTATGGATAATTTTTTTTTTCTTCTTCATTTATCCTATTTTCTTCTTGTTGTTGTTAATCCTCACTCAATGTTATCCCCCCCCCCCCCCATTGCCTTTTTAGAGAGAGTGGAAAGGAGGAAGAGGGGGGGGAGGGGGAGAGAGTGAGAGAGAGAGAGAGAGAGAGAGATATCAATGTAAGAGAGATACATCAATTGCTTGCCACCCACACACTCCCCAATCAGAGCCAGAGATTGAACCTGCAACTGAGATTTGTGCTTTTGACCAGGATTGAATTTATGACCTTTTGGTGGACTAGCCAACACTCTTACCACTGAACCATGCCAGCCAGGCCTATCCTATTTCCATATTTTAAAAATCTTAATTGTTTAAAGTATTACATATGTCCCTTATCCCCCCCAACCCATTGACCTCTTGTAGCCCACCCCCACCCCAGGCCATCACCACCCTATTGTCTGTATCCATGGGTTGTGCATATATGCATACAAGTTCTTTGGTTGATCTCTTCCCACCCACCCTCCCCCACCTTCCCTCTGAAATTCTGAAATCTGTACCATGCTTCTATGTCTCTGATCTATTTTGTTCATCAATTTATTTTGTTCATTAGATTCCACATGAGTGAGATCACGTGATATTTGCCTTTCTCTGACTAGCTTATTTCACTTAGCACAGTGGTTGGCAAACTCATTAGTCAATAGAGACAAATATCAACAATACAACAATTGAAATTTCTTTTGAGAGCCAAATTTTTTAAACTTAAACTTCTTCTAATGCCACTTCTTCAAAACAGACTCGCCCAGGCTGTGGTATTTTGTGGAAGAGCCACACTCAAGGAGTCAAAGAACCACATGTGGTTCAAGAGCCGCAATTTGCCAATCATGGGCTTAGCATAATACTCTCCAGGTCTCTTCATGTGTCTTCAAAGGGTAAGAGATCCTTCTTTTTTACTGCTGCATAGTATTCCCTACTTACATGTTAAAAGTAAATATGTAATAAAATGATTTTTAACAAAGAATGACAATATTCAAAAATTGAAAAGGGAATAGAGAGATATAACTGCTTTAAAAAATAAGAGACTAAATCTCTGAATATACGTTAGGTTACATTGGTGATGAAAAAATCCTTTAGGCTTTGCCAAATGGTGAACTAGACCTCACAAGGGACCGACCATAGGGGAAGAGGAGAGCCTGGACATTCCTTTTGAAAGCCTTTCTGCATGATTTTATTTTTAAACTTGTTTTATTGTTGTTACTCTACACCGGAGGATATTTTTCCATTGATTTTTAGAGAGAGTGGAAGGGAGGGGGAGAGACAGAGAGAGAAACACAGATGTGAGAGAGACACACCAGTTGGCTGCCTCCCACATGAGTTCTAACCAGGGCCTGGGATTGAGCCTGCAATCTGGGTAGATGCCCTTGAGTTGAATCAGACTGAAGGCCAACACTGTATTTACCCACTGATCCAAACCAGCTAAGGTGTGGTGCTATTTTTTTTAAATCTTACTAATGGTCATAAAAGATCTTGAAAAGTGAAAGCTAAATAAATTACACTGATAGAAATGATTTCAAAGAATCTATGATATGGGAATTGTTATATGTATGATAAATTAACGTAGCATCAAAGTCTTATTTTTTAGATGCAGCCACATTTCACTGCTGGGAAATTTTTATGGAGTGCTGCTAAACTAGCTATTTCATTTTATTATTTACTCTTCATTTCTTCCAAGAATACTTGGACTAAAACTGGACTTCCTGTTACTATACTTCTATAAGAAACAAAAATACATTCTAGCATGATGGGATGAAAACTTGGTTCTTTCTTATTGTAATGAATTCCAAGATCAATCATAAGAAACTACTCCCTGTGATAGATAAAAACTTGTGGTTCCACATAGGCCTAAGGGAGGGTTTTCTCTCCCATAATGTGTGTATATGTGCAAAGTGAATAAAGCAAGCTGTTGGCATATCCCATAGTGTATTCTAAATTCTGGCCATTATCCATTACATTTGCCTTTTACATTGTGCCTCATTCTACACAAATTGTAAAGAAATCTGCATGGTTTTGTTATTTATTATTTAATATAGAGTCCCAGTACACAGATTCATGCAAACTAAAAGGAAATTAATTAGACAAAATATTTTAAAGACTAGGGAGGTACCATGGGAGGTGGCTCCAGGGTATGTCCAGCCCATCTCACCCAGTCCCTATCGGCCGGATCCCAGCCGCAAGCTAACTTACCAGTTTGAGCATGTGCCTCCTGGTGGTCAGTGCCCATCATAGTGACTGGTCCAACAGTCAGACACTTAGCTTATTAGGTTTTTATTATTAATATATAGGATATGCTATTAATGAGGTATACTGGTGTCTTGGGTTGAGTCCCCTAGGAAATAGACTCTGAGATAAAGATTCATGTGCAGGAAGTCTATTGGAGAACAACACCTGTAAGGGAGTCAGAGGAGCAGGATAAAGGTGGGAGTCTGGGCTCAGCTACCCTCAGGGGAGCTCAGGAGGTAGATGACTCACCCAAGTTCTCTCATATTGAGACAAAGGAGTGGGTCTTTGTACTTGCTCCCCTTTTGTGTCCATCCCTCACCCGCATAGCAAGGGGTCCTAAACTTGAAGGAGCTGCTTCCTTCAGGGAAGTCCTTGGGAGGACTCAGCTGTAAATTCAGCAGCCAACACCCCAGGTATCTGGAGGTGAGAGGGCCCTGAACCTGAAGGGGGATCTGGGCTGAGTACTATAGACTGAATGTTTGTGTCACCCCAAATCCACGTGTCAAAACCCTAATTCCTTACGTGATGGCACTTGAATAGGATGGGATAAGTGTCCTTGTAAGAAAATGAAGAGACTCATGGGATCTCTCTATGTGCATACATGCACTAAGGAAAGGGCAGGATGGTGGCTCTCATGAGAACCTGGCCATGTCTAATCTCAGACGTTAGCCTCCAGAACTGTGAGAAGTAAGCATTTATTGTTTAAGCCTTCAATCTGTGATAGTTTGTTTTGGCAGTCCAAACTTTCTAAGATGCTGGGCATTGCAACAAATACTACAGATAGTAACAGCCTGACTTTACATTAACTTTGGGACATTTTCAAAGTCTGTCCTACGCAGGGTATATGCGCAAGAGACAAATTATTAGTTGAAGATAGAATTCTTTTTAAAACTTTTTTTAAATTGATTTCAGAGAGAAAGGGAGAGGGAGAGAGAGATAGAAACATTAATGATGACAGAGAACCTTTGATCGGCTGCCTCCTGCAAGTCTCATACTGGGGATTGAGACTTGGGCCTGTGCCCTGACTGGGAATCCTACCTGTGGCTTTCCACTGAGCCACTCCAACTGGGCAAGGTAGTATTCTTAAGAGAGAAATTTTGCATTTTTACCAAAAATATTTATTTTAATTCTAGAGTGGTAAGGTAGGAAAAATGATTACTCTCTACCTCCTGACCTGTTAGGACATTCTAGTAATAAAGATGTAAATTCTGTATCCAAGAGAAAAAGTTTGAATTATATTTGTTTTCTTGTGTTTCTGCCTCTGCCAGATTCGGTCCTTTTGCACTTTGTTTAGGTAATTAAAAAGCCCATAGTAAATAGCAAAAAAACTTTGATTCAAACTTTATCTTAAAAAATGAAATGCAAATGATGAAATTATATTTCACCTTATATTTAACAAAATGTAGGATATAATGACAACTACATGTTTACTCTATATGTCACATGATTGTTTAAAAATTTTGGGCACTTTTTTTTTTTTTTTTTTTTTTTAAATTTTAGAGCGTCGGCCTGTGGACTGAAAGGTCCCAGGTTTGATTCCGGTCAAGGGCATGTACCTTGGTTGCCGGCACATCCCAGTAGGAGGTGTGCAGGAGGCAGCTGATTGATGTTTCTCTCTCATCGATGTTTCTACCTCTCTATCCCTCTCTCTTCCTCTCTGTAAAAAAAAAATCAATAAAAAATATATTTTAAAAAAAATTTATAGTAGCACAAACACATGTTCCTTTTATAATTTATTTATGGAAGATGGGCTTCTATTTGAGGGTTTTATTAGTTTTACTAGGGTCTCTTAATTTTTTAATTTGAACTCATGGGGAGTTGAACTCATTTTTCTTGACCTGCCCTGTGGGATGGAGCCGAAATGGCTCTCCAACATCCCCCAAGGGGTCCCAGATTGTGAGATGGTGCAGGCCAGGCTGAGGGACCCCACCTGTGCGTGATCAGGGTCTGGGAGGAACAAAAGAGGTTGGCCAGCTGGAGAGGGACTGCAGGAGGGCTCCAGGGCATGTCGGGCCTGTCTCGCTCATTCCCAATCTACCAGACCTCAGCAGCAAGCTAACTTATGGGTCAGAGTGTCTCCCCCCTGGTGGTCAGTGCACGTCATAGAAGGTGGGTGAGCAGACTTAGTATGTCATTAGCATATTATGCTTTGATTGGTTGAATGGATAACCAGACAACTGGACACTTAGCATATTAAGCCTTTATTATATAGAATATGCATAAAATATCTCTGGAAGAAAGCACAAGAAAATAATAATAGCTTTGATTGTCCATGGGGAGAGATGATAAATGGTTATAGCACAATACGATGAGGGAAGGTAGGCACTTTATTCTGTATGGTTTTGAATTTTGAATCACAGGGATGCATTGTTTATTCAAAAATAAATTAAAAATAAAATGTCTAAAGTATTTTTAATAAAATGGAAAAGAGTATTTCTGAAGGCAATGGAAGATAAAACTAAATATTGACTTCTTGGCTATGTTCCTCTGGAACCTTGTACTTACGTGTAACTTTGGGAAACATTTATTTTCATTAGCAATTCCTATTTGGAAAATGAGTTGTTTGAATCACGTAGATCAGAGCTGAAGAGTGTCTACAAAAAACCTAACCAAGCTACTGGTTTGGACCCTGAAGCAGTGTCTCCAACCAATGCTTCTTCAGCATACCAACAACAGCATCTCAAAAAGGATTCCAATTCTTTTATTGTATTTGTTGGTGCAAACCCTTTTGGTACACAGTGAGTTAAAACAGAACTCTGCCCTCTAGGAGCTAGGAAGTTAAAAGGACACTAATTAGTACTTAGTACATAAACAAATAATGAATATGACTGACTTGTACAATATGTGTGGATTGTCAAATCACATTTCTTATCGTACAGTCATACCACTTTATCTCTAAGCAAATATATAAAGACCATCTTCTGGGTATTTGATAATGAGCCTGTGAAGTAACATCTACCTGCCAGATAATGTCAGGCAAAATGGTGATACAGGATGACCAAACACTAGTCCCTGGTATCTGGGACCACAGGGGGCAATAAAGAAGTGAGATGTAAAGAGAACATTAGAATAAAGTGTGTTGGCTCAGTGGATAGAGCGTCGGTCTATAGACTGAAAGGTCCCAGGTTCGATTCCTGTCAAGGAAATGTACATTGGTTGCAGGCACATCCCCTGTAGGGAGTGTGCAGGAGGCAGCTGATCAATGATTCTCTCTCATTGATGTTTCTAACTCTCTATCCTTCTCCCTTCCTCTATGAAAAAAAAAATCAATTATATATATATATATATATATATATATATATATATATATATATATACGCACACACACACACACACATATATAAAGAAAAAAAAAAGTGTGGTTCCACCAGAGAGGCACGAGCAGATTTCTGTGGGAGCCTAGAGGAAGGGATGAGAACTCTGCCCAGAGGACTTAGGAAGGGTTTCCTTGAAAAGAAAATCTGTAACCCAAGTTTTATTTATTTATTTTTAATATATTTTTATTGACTTCAGAGAAGAAGTGGGAGTGAGGGAGGGAGGGAGGGAGGGAGAGGGAGAGAGAGATTAATGATAAGGTCAAGCCCACAACCTTGGCATGTGCCATGTGCCCTGACCTTGAATCAAACCGTGACCTCCTGCTTCATAGGTTGATGCTCAACCACTGAGCCACACCAGCTGGCTGTAACCCAAGTTTTAAATGAGAAGTTGTTGTTGAGGGAGAATGAGAAGGACATTCCAGGCAAAGAGAATACAGTGTGCAAAAACAGCGAAGCTTAGAATAACATGATGTGTTTGTGGGACTCCGAGCAGCTTGATATGCCTACACTATCAGGTGCTTTTCTGGGAGTGGCAAGCATTGGGCCAGAAACGCAGGTTCAGACAGGGTTAGGAAGTGCCTCATGAGCTTGACTAACAAGTTTAGACTTTGTCATGTCAGTGAAATACTGTGGTCTCAGTCACCATACTGAGTGGTGGGTTCTTTGCCGTTACTGCCTAACCCTCTTTGAAGCAGGCCATCCTTCTGTTGGCTTCGTAATATAATTAGAGGCAGAATAAAGACTTGGAAGGGAAATTTCTAAACTGTTACCTCTCCCATTCTTCCTTTTTGCTTTTCTTCCACATCTAATAGTTATCAAAGTTTGTGACTATTCTGTCACAAATACCGTATTTTCCGGCGTATAAGACGACTTTTGAAACGAAAAAAAAAGTCAACTGAAAATCGGGGGTCGTCTTATACGCCAAGTATATCCCGAAAAAATGTCTCGATATGCCGCTAAATGAATCTTCCAACTCGATCCCGCACCAATCACTGCAAGGCTGCTCGGACCGCCTCTCTAACTCAGCCAATCCAAGCAGGCTTTTTATGCATGCAAATTATACATGTTCTGTACCCGAAGCTACACTGTGTTCTAGTAAAAAGCCTGCTCAGATTGGCCAGAGTCAGAGAAGCAGTCTATTAAAAAAAGAACTGGAGTTGCCTCGGAAGTGGGGGGTAGTCTTATACAGCGAATACTGTATAGGCTAAACCTATGTTTTAACTGTAAAATTAGGGGGTTGTCTTATACGCCGAAAAATACGGTACTTTCTTTGTTTTTCTTAGAATAACTTAGTATTTACCTGTTTCAGATACTGGGGTAAGGGCTTTATATACACCATCTTATCCAATCCTCAGAATGGTCCTATTTTATTCAGGGTTCTTGGTAGCAAACAGCAGGCAACTTAAGCAGAAAAGGAATTTACTGGAAAAGAATCCGGCAACTCACAGAATCCATAGGGAGCTGAAAGACTGGGTTCAGGGGGAGCCCAGAGAAGAATCAGAGCACAATTTCCCCAGACATTCCCCTCCGCACTCTGGTTTCTAATCTCCCCAGGAGAAGATTCTCAAACTGGCCCCAGTGCCTTTGTGTCACTGTCCCCAGCACAGAGAGGCGTGAGCATCAACTGGCCCTGCTCAGAGCACAGGCCATGCCCTGGATGCCGGAGGCAGGCAATAGACCAGCTTTCCCTTTGAGGCTTTCACTTGCATTTGGATTCACTCGAATTAGGGAAGATGTTCAGTTACTAGACAACAAACACGACAAACGTCCACAGTGCGTTTTGTAGACAAGGGAATAGACTTAAAGCAGGCAGATTAGTTACCCAAATAACAAAGCTAGTCAGTGGTGGAGCCAAGATTGCAGCCCAAGTCAGTTTTTCTGCAAAGCCCACGCTGTTATACAATCCTCTGCATTGCTTTCTCTGAACCATCCCAGCTCTGTTTCACAGCCCACACACCAGTCCTGCTCCTATTCCCCCCGTTCGTATTATTGCCTCCTACCTGGTTGCCCTGCCTTGTGCTCCCCCATCTCAGTTTATTCTCTACACAGTTGCCAAGACAGTATTTTTCAAGTACATCCACATCATGTCAGCCTCTAGCTAAAAAACCTGTGACTCACCCCTTCAAGAGCCTTTCTGACTAATACCATTCCACACTGCTCACTCCCTCGGTAATCAGACAATGTTGCCACAGTACCATAACAGATGTCTAATTTACACTAAGCTATCTTATACTTATTAACAGTCTTTAGCTGTCACATTTAAATGTGACTTCACTAAGATCAAAGAGCCTGGTCTCTGCTGCTTTTACAGCTCTAGTGACAGATACTAGCATGTTCCGCAGCGCCTGGCTTCTCATCTTTGAACACCAGGGCCCACCAGGGTGTTGTACTACCATCATCTATGTTACTATCTACAGAGCACTATCATTTGCTAATTCATTATTAGCTTCCCTGAAATTTCCTAGTTGCTTCATATGTTTCTCTGTCACATATACCAAGCTCCCTAACAATGTATTAAAAAAAAATTCTGACAAACAAACAAAAAGCCCCACAAACAATTGCTGACAATGATAATATTTTTTATTTCATTTTTAAAAATGTTTCTTTATTCCATCCTCAGATACTGTAAGTTAAGCAAAGGTGAAAATGATAATTCCTTTTTTCAGAGCTATGAGGTGAAAGGAAATAATATTTAGAGCAGGCTCCCCTTTCTGATTACGAATAATAAAAGAAACATAAGCATGGAACATAATATGCAATTGGGTAATCTGGCTGGCCAGGTTAGCACTTTGACACTCCTGTAAGAGAGCCTCTTGCCTGATTCTTCAATTGCCTTCATATATGGTAAAGAGCGTCATTAACATCTAATGCTGCTCTGGACCCTCAAAGACTTCTAGGTTCATCTGAATCCAGACCAAGGAGGCCAAGAACAAGAATGACTATATATTAATTCTTATTAATATATATAAATTGATTTCAAAGAGGAAGAGAGAGAGAGATAGAAACATCAATGATGAGAGAATCATTGATGAATTGCCTCCTGTAGGCCCCCTACTGAAGTTCAAACCTGCAACCCAGGCATGTGCCCTTGACTGGAATTGAAACCAGGATCCTCAGTCTGCAGGCTGATGCTCTATCCACTGAGCCAAATCAGCTAGAGTGCTTTGCCCATTTTAAAATTTGTCTTCCTTTTGCTGAGCTGCATGAGTTCTTTATATATTTTGGAAATTAACCTCTTATCAAATGTATCATTGATAAATATGTTTTCCCATATAGTGGGTTCCCTTTTATTTTGATGATGGTTTCTTTTACCATGCAGAACTTTTTAGTTTGATGTAGTCCCCTTTGTTTATTTTCTCCTTAGTTTTCCCCCCCCCTAGAAAACATATCCGTAAACATATTGCTATTGAAAGATGGCTGATAGAATTTTTATGGTTTCATGACTTATATTTAAGTATTTTATCTATTTTGAATTTATGCTTGTGTATGGTGTTAGTGATCTACTTTCATTTTTTTACATGTATCTGTCCAATTTTCCCAAAACCATTTATGGAAGAGTCAGTCTTCACTCCATTGTATGCTCCTGCCTCTTTTGTCAAATATCAATTGACAGAAATGTCGTGGTTTAATTTCTGGGGTCTCTGTTCTGTTTCATGTATTGATATGCTTGTTCTTGTGCCAGTACCGGGCTGTTTTGATTACAATGGCTTTAGTTTGATATCTGGTATTGTGATCCCTCCAACTTTGCTCTTCTTCCTCAAGATTACTGCAGCTATTTGGGATCTTTTTTGTTCCATATAAGTTTTTGAAATATTTGTTCTAGATCTGTGAAATATGGCATTGGTATTTTAATAGGGATTACATGGAATCTATAGATTTCCTTGGGTAGCATGGACATTTTGATTATATTAATTCTTCCTACCCATGAACATTGTATATGCTTCCATTTGTTTGTATCTTCCTCTCTTTCTTTTTTCAATGTCCTATAGTTTTCCAAATACAGTTTTACCTCCTTGGATAAGTTTATTCCTAGGTATCAGGCAGGCAGGCAAGCAATTAGGAGCCAGTGGTCCCGGATTGCGAGAGGCAGTCAGACATCCCCCAAGGAGTCCAATTGGAGAGGGTGCAGGCCAGGCTGAGGGAACCCCCTCACCCCCGTGCAGAATTTAGTGCACTGGACCTCTAGTTAGTGTATAAAAATGCTGTTGATTTCTGGATGTAACTTTGTATCCTGCTACTTTGCCAAATTCATTTATTAAATCTAATAGGTTTTTGTGTGGACTCTTTAGGGTTTTCTATGTGTGATTTCATGTAATCTGTGAATAATGACAGTTTTATCTCCCCCTTTCCAATTTGGATGCCTTTTACTTTTTTTCTACTTCTCATCTGATTACTGTGGCTAGGACTTCCAGTATTATGCTGAATAAGAGTGGTGAAAGCAGATATCCCTTTCTTGTTTATGTTCTTAAGAGGAATGTTTTTAGTTTTTGCCCATTGATATGATGTTGGCTTTAGGTTTGTTATATATAGCCTTTTCATGTTGAGTTATGATCGCTCTATTCCCACTTTGCTGAGAGTTTTTATGAAAAATGGATTCTGGATTTTGTCGAATGCTTTTTCTGTGTCTACTGATATAATCATGTGATTTTGTTTATGTGATGTATCACAGTTATTAATTTGTGAATATTATACCAACCTTGCATCCCTGAACTCATCCTAGGGAATTATTTGTCATGGTATATGATCTTTTTATCTTATTTATTTTTATTTTTATTTTACTTTTTTTAAATATATATTTTATTGATCTTTTACAAAGAGGAAGAGAGAGGGATAGAGAGTTAGAAACATCGATGGGAGAGAAACATAGATCAGCTGCCTCTTGAACACCCCCCACTAGGGATGTGCCCACAACCAAGGTACATGCCCTTGACCGGAACGAACCTGGGACCTTTCAGTCCGCAGGCCAACTCTCTATTCCCTGAGCCAAACCGATCTCGGCTATAATCTTTTTTATGTATTGCTGAACCTAACTTGCCAATATTTTGTTGAGGATTTTTGCATTTATGTCCTTCAAGGATATTGGTCTGTAATTTTCATTCTTTGTGGTGTCTTCATCTATCAATAGTTTTCAAATTAGGATAATGCTGGCCTTGTAAAAAGAGCTTTGAAGTCTTCATTCCTCTTGAATTTTTGTGAGTAGTTTGAAGAGGATAGGTGTTGTTCTTCTTTGGATGTTTGGCTAAACTCACCTGTGAAGCCATCCCACACAGGACATTTGTTTGGTGAGAGTTTTTTGTTTTTTTTAAAATTATTATTAATGTTTCAAATTCATTAGTTCTTATATGTCTATTCAGGTTTTCTGATTCTTCCTAATTCAGTTCTGGAAATTCTAAGAATTTGTCCATTTTGCCCAGGTTGTCCAATTTGTTGGCATATCATTGTTTATAGTATTTGCTCATAATCCTTTGTATTTCTGTGATGTCAGTTGTTACTTCACCTCTTTTGTTTCTGATTTTATTTATTTGGGTCTTCTCTCTTTGCTTCTTGATTAGTCTGGCTAAAGGTGCATCAGTCTTGTTTCTCTTCTCAAAGAACCAGCTCTTGATCTTGATTTCATTGATCCTTTTAATTGATTTTTTTTCCAGTCTCTATGTCATTGATTTTTGCTCTGATCTTTTTTATAAAAAAGTATATTGTTATTGATTTCAGAGAGGAAAAGAGAGGGAAAGAGAGATAGAAACATCAATGATGATAGAGAATTATTGATTAGCTGCCACATGCATGCCCCTACTAGGGATCAAGTCCACAACCTGGGCATGTATCCTTGACCAGAATCAAGCTCAGGACCCATAGTCTGGCATTCTAGCCACTGAGCAAAACTGGCTAGGTCTACTCTGATCTTTATTATTTCCTTATTTATATTTAATCAGGGATTTTCTTTTCTTTCCTTTAAAAAATATATTTTATTGATTTTTTTACAGAGAGGAAGAGAGAGGGATAGAGACTTAGAAACATCGATGAAAGAGAATCATCGATCATATGCCTCTTACACACCCCATTCTGGGGATGTGCCTGCAACCAAAGTACATGCCCTTGACCGGAATCGAACTCAGGACCTTTCAGTCCACAGGCTGATGCTCTATCCACTAAGACAAACCGGTTTCAGTATAATCAGGGCTGTTCTTGTTGTTCTATTTCTAGTTCTAATAGTTTTTGGCTTAGATCATTTATTTAAAGTTTTTTATTATCTCTTGAGGTAAGTCTGTAATGCTATGAACTTCTCTCTCTAGACCTCTGTTGCTGTGCCCCATGAATTTTGGGTTGCTGTGTGTTCATTTTCATTTGTTTTCAGGAAGTTATTGATTTTTTCCTTGAGGTCATTGGTAGCCATTCATCTTATTTAATAAAAGAGTAATATGCAAATTGACCATACCTCTGCTACACACAGAAGCCATGCCCACTAGCCACGCCCACCAACCAATCAGAGTGAGTATGCAAATTAAGCCCAACCAATATGGCTGCAGCCACAGAGAGCAGGAGGGAGGCTTGGGTTTCCCAGGCAATAGAGGAAGCCAAGCTTTCTGCCTGCCCTAGCAGGCCTAAGCCTCCACTCAAGGCTACAAAGTTTCAATTATAGAAGGTAAACAAATTCAAACAGAAATGGCAGCAGCCCATGAAGCTGGCAGGAGGCTTGGCTCTGTTACAGGCTACAAAGTTTCAATTGTAGAAGGTAAATAAATTCCAGATACCAGGGCCTCCACTTGGGTCACCAGGCGGTGTGGCTGGTCTGCAAAAACACCACAAGTCCCTCGCCCAGGCCACCCCACACACCAAGGGAACCCCCACTCTGATAAGGGCAAACCAGCTGGCCCCCACCCATGCACCAGGCCTCTATCCTATCTAATAAAAGAGTAATACGCAGATTGACCAGCACTCTAACACACAATATGGCTGCCCCCATGTGGTCAAAGATCCTGCCCCTATGTGGACACAAGATGGCCACGACAAAAAGGCCAGCAGGGGAGGGTAGTTGGGAGGGACCAGGCCTGCAAGGGAGGGCAGTAGGGGTGACCAGGCTGGCAGAGGGGGGAGTTGGGGACAAACAGGCTGGCAGGGGAGCAGTTAGACATTAATCAGGCTGACATTGGAGTGGTTAGGGGTGATCAGGCTGGCAGGCAGAAGTTGTTAAGGGCAATCAGGAAGGCAGGCAGGTGAGCAGTTGGGAGCCAGCAGTCCTGGATTGTGAGAGGGATGTCCGACTGCCTGTTTAGGCCGGATCCCACCAGGATTGGGCCTAAACTGGCAGTCAGACATCCCTCGAAGGGTCCCAGATTGGAAGGATACAGGCTGGGCTGAGGGACACCACCACCTCCATGCACAAATTTTGTGCACCGGGCCTCTAGTTGTTTAATAATATACTATTTAACCTCCAGGTGTTTGAATATTTTATTGTAGTTGATTTCTAGTTACATGCCATTGTGATCCAAGAAAATGCTTGATATGATTTAAATTTTCTTGAGTGTGTAGACTTATATTGTGTCTTAATATGTGGTCTATCTAAGAGAATGTTCCACATGCACTTGCAAAGAATGTATATCCTGCATCTTTTGGATGAAATATTCTGTAAATATTAATGAAATCCATCTGATCTAGTGGGTCATTTAATGTCACTGTTTCCTTGCTTATTTTTTGTCTGCAAGATCTATCTATCCAGTGATGTCAGTGGCACGTTAAAGTCTGCTACTATGACTGTATTGCTGTCAATATCTCCCTTAAAGTCCTTCAAAAGTTGGGTGCTCCTATATTTGGTGCACTTATATGTACAAGGGTTATATCCTCTTGTTGAGTCAACCACTTTAGTATTATGTAGTGATATATTTTGTCTCTTTTGTGATCTTTGTTTTGAAGTCTATTTTAACACATATAATATTGCTATCCCCACTTTCTTTTCCTATTTCCATTAACATGGAAAATTGTTTTGTGTCCCTTCATTTTCATCCTTTGTATCTTTTGTCCTGATATGTGTCTCTTATAGACAGCATATATATGATTCTTGTTTTCTTATCTATTCAGCTACCCTATGCCTTTTGATTAGAGCATTTAATCCATTTACATTTAAGATTATTATTGATAGACTGGAAGCCTGATGCATGAAATTTGTGCAAGGAGTTCAGCCCTCACAGCCCCGGCTGCCTGAGCTGGCTCTTGCTGCTCTGGTCGGCCCTGGCAGCCCCTCACAGCCTTAGCTGCAAGGTTGTCCAGATGGTTGTTCTGCTGTTCGGTTTAATTTGCACATTAGCTCTTTATTATATAGGATAGTTATTTATTATTATTTTTTATTCTTTATGTCTATATTCTTCTCTCTATCTTCTTATTTTATTTTATTGATTTCAGAGAGAAAGAGAGAGGGGGTTGGAGAGACAGAGACATCAGTGATGAGAGAGAATCATTGATCAGCTTTCTCCTGCATGATCCACACTGGAAATTGAGCCTGCAACCCAGGCATATGCCCTGACTGGGAGTCAAACCGTGACTTCTAGGTTCATAAATGGATGCTCAACCACTGAGCAACTATGGCCAAGCTCTTTCTTCTTCTTCTTCCAGCAATTGCTTTAACATTTCCTGCAATGCTGGATTAGTGATAATAAACCTATAGCCTTTTTTTGGTCTGGAAAGGTCTTTATTTCACCTTTAATTTTGAATGATAGTCTTGCTAGATAGAGCAGTCTTGGCTTCAGATTCTTGCTTTTTATTAGTTTTAATACTTTATGCCATTTCCTTCTGGCCTATAGTGTTTCTGTTGAGAAATCAGCTGATAGACTTTTGGAAGCTCCCTTGTAGTTTTTTTCTTGCTGCCCTTAAGATTCTCTCTTTGTCTTTAGTATTTGTCATTTTAATTATGATGTGGGTCTCTTAAGGTTCATCTTTATTGGAACTCTCTGTGCTTCCTGATCCTATGTGACTTTTTCCTTCACCAGGTGAGGGAAGTTTTTTGTCATTATTTCTTCAAACTGGTTATCTATCCCAGTGTTTCCCAACCTTCTCTCATGATGAGAATCACCTGGTGGAGTTGTTAAAACACAGATTCCTGAATCCCAACTAAGAAGTGCTAAAATAGAATTTTTGGGAACATATAGGTAAAATTGCATACCTAACTTAGTGCTCTGTATATAAAATCTGTCTTAGAGCACTAGTTAAGGAACATTTACCTATATGTTCCCAAAAATTCTAGTTTAGCACTTCTTAGTTGGGATTCAGGAATCTGTGTTTTAACAACTCCACCAGGTGATTCTCATCATGAGAGAAGGTTGGGAAACACTGATCTATCCCTTGCTCACTTTCTTCTCCTTCTGGAATTCCTATGATGTGTATGTTGTTCAGTTTCCTGTTGTCCCAAAGTTTCCCCAAACTGTATGCAAACTTTTAAAGTATTTTTTTCTTTTTTGCTGCTCTGCTTGATTTTTTCTATCTTGTATCTAAATTTGCAGATTCGATCCTTTGTTTTTACTAATCTACCTCTAATTCCTTCTAGTGTATTATTTATTTCAGCTATGCCATTTTTCATTTCTGACTGGTTGTTTTTTTCATTTTCTATGTCATTTCCATGCTGTTGAGCATTATGAAAAACATTACTTTATAAATTGCTTGCCTCCAATTCATTTATCTCTTTTTTCTGTTGATTCTTCCTGTATCCCCATTTTTGTTGTTTCTTTGCATTTGTTTCTGTGTATTGGATAAGAATGCTATGCCTCCTAGCCTTATTGTGGGAATCAGTTGTGTAGTCTACTTGATCTTATGAGTTGGATGCTCTAAGAATTCCCCTTGTGTGAGTTATGTGGGCTCTCCTGTTGTATTTGGGTCTTGATTGATATTGTCCCTTTTGTGGGTGGGCTCAGCCCTCAGGCTTGCTAACTATGAGTCTCAACCCAATCACATAATGCCAACTTTTATACAGGTGCTAACAGAACAAAACAAGACAAAATAAGATCAAACCAAAAGTAACAACAAAAGACTAAAAATAATACTTTAGACCTACTCTTTGTGGTGTTTGCTGTATTTTGCCTCAATGTTATTGAATCTGGCCCCTTTAGTGTGTCGATCCTGGGAGGTTCTTTGGTGTAAGCCAATGTGAGTCACTGTCACTACCTAGCCCTGGGCAGCCAACTGAAGCACAGTAGGGTAGAGCTCTAAGTTGTCTGGAAGGCAGGGCCTCCATAGCCCAGAGGCAGGGCCTGCCTCAGGTGTTGTACCTTTAATGTCCCTGTTCTGAGCTATTCTCCCTTTCCTCACAGAACTGGACTCTTCAGGGGTATCTGGGCCCTGGCCAGGATGTTTTAAACAGACTTTAACTGATGGTGATGCCAATAACTTGTAACAGGGAGGGTGAGTATTTCCTCTATTTCCAATGCCTCAACCCTGCCTTGCTTGCTGGCACCCCCTTGTCACCACACCAAGCAGTCAGGGAATATAAAATACAAAAATTAAAAAATCAGCCACACTTTGCACTACAATCTTTTATTGCAGTCAGCCCCCACTGTGTTGGCCTTCACCCATACTCCCATCAATCCAAATGCCCAAGTCCCCTGCACTGCCCGACCCAGCCACATGGACACAGGATTCCAGACCAGAGTCAGTCCCCCTTGCCTTGGGCTACAGCAGGGTGGGGCAGAGCCAGCTGTTCCACAGTTGGGGAAAGGGCCTCCTCCCCTGTGCTCAAGGTGGGCAGGATGGGTCTTCTTTCCTGGGCCACACTGTCCAGCCCCTGTCCTGCTCTCTGCCAAAATTCTTCCAGAGAATAAAGGGTCCCTCAGATTCACTGATGGGTGTACTGGTCAGACTTATCCTTAGCCCCAAGTTTTTCTGCATCACACTTCCCACAGACACTGATCAGTAAGCACTTCCCAGGCTGGTGTTGTAACAAAGCAATTGCTTTTGGTCTGAGATGGTGTGGTCTGAGTCTCCCATATGGACCAAATCACCACTGATTTGTATCACCCAATGTTATGCGGGCTCCCCTTCCCTTCTTTGTTGTTCTCTTCTTTTTCTATTTATTTGTTAATGCAGTATTTTTTCATCATTGAGGCATTTTTGGTTTTTTATTTGTTTGTTTTTGCTACCCCAACACCCTAGAGACAGAAAGGCAGTTAAAGGATAAGTATAATATTGAGTCAATTGGCACAAAAGCTCTTTTTCCATGGTTTGTATTGCTCTTGAGGAAAATTAATCTGATCTTAATCATTTTTACTCAAGAGGAGGCATCTTTGATAACATTTGCCTTGTTCTCTTTGGCTTCCATTATTAGTTGCCAAATAAATTCTAATGTTAGGAAAAATATAACTATGTGAGTCTTCTCTGCCACATTTGAATGGAAACTGTTCTGCAAAGTTATTAAGATTCAATTAATTTTAGTACTCACTGTCATTACTGAGCCCCTTCATGCCTTTGCACTGTGCTCAGTGCTAGGAGCAATACAACAGGAGAGAAAGGCTGGGTGTCTGTTTATAAAAGGCTTAGAGTACACATTCTGAGGGTGGGAAGTGCTTTTCATAAGACCCCTGTTCAGTGAGGTTTACACATATACTACAACAGTTGATTCATATGTACAATGGCTGTGCTATGTTAATCCTTGAAGCTTGCAAAAAGTTTTTAAAAGTGTCACCAGAGTGCCAGGAGGTAGGGGAAGCTGGTAGAAGGTCAATGGGGGTAAAATAAAAATATACATATGTACTACTGTTTGTAATACTTAAACAATAAAAAAAATGGGGGAAAATGTGTCATCAGATATATTCTAAGAGTTTCATATGCCATTTTGCCAGGACTCCTGTGACACCAGTAGAGTTTTGCATTAACCACTGACCTTCATTCAAGGTCCTTGAGGATAAAGATGATCTCATTCTTTGTTAACAGAATCATTTATCTTCCCCATGTGTATAATTATAGGTGTAAAATGGAACCAAAAGCAGGCACATGTATAAAAGTGTGTTATCCTCAAAAGTGGTCACAGAGACAAAATTTCCATTCCTTAATAAGAAACTGTAATTATATATCAAAGTTAGGGACTGATTCCTTCCAAATGAATAAATCATTTTGCCTAAATGATATATTTCACACAACACACACAGCCATGTAACTATTTTATATGAGGAATATCCATTCCCCATGGATTCCATTTAATTCCTTTATACATTCTATTAAACATTAGTTGATGCTGCAGATTCACAGCAGAACTGACCACATAATTGTGCAACAGAACCTGAGCATAGTCCTGACCTTTATTTTTAAACACAAATCTTGTCACACCAAGTTCTCTTTTCTTTTAAAAAAATATATTTGTATCTATTTCAGAGGGGAAAGAAGAGGGAGAGATAGAAACATGAACATTGAGAAAGAATCATTGATCGGCTGCCTCCCGCATGCCCCTCTAGGGATCTAGCCTGCAGCCAGGCATGTGCCCTGACTGTGAATAGAACAGTGACCTCCTGGTTCAATGCTCAACCACTGAGCCACACTGACCAGGCTAAGTCCTCTTTTCTTCTTGTTCATTGTGCCCTAGAACCAGTGGCTCTCTAATGATGAAATCAAGATATGAGCTGAATCAAGCTTGGACCTTGTTTTCACAAGAGTTAATCATATCTAGCACCTATCTCACTTCCTTGCACATAGCAGGAGCAGGCACTGAAAAAATATTTGCTGGAAATAAGAATAAACAAAGTCAGTGTCCATGGATTTGTAAAGTGGTCTGAGTTTACTTGGGCTACACCAAAGATTCTAGTAGATTTATGATCTTTGAATGGTAAATGATGAGTTTAAGTTTTAATTTCTGCTTTTGAGAAACACCATGTTCTAGGAATAGTAGATTCACTTCCTCTTAACCAAATGTACTTGGTGTTCCTCTGCTCTAGGTCATCAGTCAGTCCCCACCTCTCACTTCAGTCTAATTTAGGGCTAGTGATGGGGAGGTCTGCGATAGCATGGAAGTTATTAGTAAAGAAGAAACAAAGAAATGGAAATGTATAACCCTTATTCCTTATCTCTTTTCTTTGACTATTTACCCTAATTGTTATATTTTTTGCAAAGTTGGATTCTATTATACTCCCACTTCATCCTGTCCTGCCCTCTTAGTTCCTCTGTAGAAAATTCTAGGAGAGTTGTTTTTCTCCTGAAATATAGGTGACCTAACTCTTGTTTATTGTTGGTGGAAATACAAAATGGTACAGACACTTTGGATAACAGTTTAGCAGTTTCTTACAAACATAAATATACTTTTACCATATGACCCAGTGATTGGGTTCCTTGGATTTGCTCAAAGGAATTTAACACTATGTTCACACAAAATTTGAATGTCGGTATTTATAATGGGTCTATTCATACTTGCCAAAACTTGGAAACAACCAACATGTCCTTCTGTAAATGAATGGGAACATAAACTATGGTACAGTCAGACAATAGAGTAATACTTAGCACTAAAACGAAAAGAGGTACTAAGCCATGAAAAGACATGGTGGAACCTCAATAGCATATTAGTAAATGAAAGCAGCGAGTCAGAGAAGGCTACCTATTGTATGATTCCAACTATATGACATTTTGGAAAAGGCAAAAGTATGGAGATAAAGACAAAAAAAATAGTGGTTGCCAGGGGGTGGGGGTGCGAGGATGAATGGGCAGTACACAGAGGATTTTTAAGGCAGTGAAGCTTTTCCATATAATATTATTATGATGAACACATCTTATTACACATTTGTCTAAACCCACAGAATGTCCAACACCAAGAGTGAACCTTTGGATGATAATGATGTATCAGTATTCGTTCATTTATTGTAACAAATGTACCACTGGGTGGGGAGTGTTTATAAAGGGGAAGTGTGTATATGTGGATGCAGGAGATACATGGGAACACTCTGTTCTTTCAACTCAACTTTGCTGTGAACCTAGAATTTCTCTAAAATAAGTTTCTTTAAACAAATACATAGATATAGAATTTATATATATATATATATATATATATATATATATATATATAGATGAACCTTAATCCAGCCCTTTGTATACATAAAAACCCATTGTTAGCCTAAGCTTGTCTCGGCTAGAGAGAACTAGAGAGGACTAGAGAGGGAGATTAAGAGAAAAGCCTTGCAAACGCCTTGTGCTTGCTTCCATTCCAGTTCAGGTGAGCACAGGGAAAGCCACAGCCTGTGTTCTGTTACTCAGTGGGCACACAAAAAAGACATTGGTCTGATCAGAAACACTAGATGCAACCTGTGCAAGAACAAGAAGTTTGGCTAGTCTCTCATGCCGGGAAAGAAAAGGAAATGAGAGATGTGCTCATGGCTGGAGGCCCAGCCCTCCATACTGCTGATCACCTTTTCTGCACCCTTCCATCAGATTCCCAGGTCTGTGGTTCCAAGATTAGACTAGATATCTGGGCCACTTGATAAGAATAGCCTGAAACGCTTTATAAAAATTCAGATTCTCAGGCTAAGTTCCCAGAAAAACAAAATTAGTTGTTTGGTGATAGGGGGCAGGGATCTGTGTTTTTAAAAAGTTCCCAGGCTTTCTGATGTGCAGCCAGGCTGAGAGAGCCCATGAACCTACTGCTGGCAAGGGAACAAAGAAAGGAGAAGGAAGACAAAATGAGGAATGCTTATATGATGTGTCTAGAGGTAACTTCAAAAATATTCTTCTGAAGAAGTATTATTAGTAATGGTAGTTCTATATCAAGGAACCATTAGTTTTATTTGTAGAGATTTTTGTAAGCATTCCTGGGAACCACTAGTGTATATTTGAGTCAACAAGAAAATTTAAAGTTCAAAACAATGAATTTCAAATTTCTGATTTCAAAAAAGAGTGGATGTTATCTTTAATTCTCTAGTATCAGATTTTAGTCATTTGAAAAGTCAGAACTTCTGTTGCAAGAAGGTCTGGCCTTGACTTGTGACCCACTTCTGATAATTAGATTTCTCCCTTGTTTTGAGCCTAAACCATCTCCACTTCTTTTCTTTTCTCAATCTGTACGCTCAATGGCTCCCTTTCAACTCCTAGTCTTGTCCCTCTCCCCTGAAGAGGAGCTACTTGCCAGGCACTGTCTGTTTCTTCATGAATGTTCTTATTCATGTTTTACAAGTCCGTAAGATTGGTGCTGTAATTATTCACATTACTGATAAAGAAAGGGGACTCCAATAGCTTAAATGATTTTCTACAGGCCATGGTTAAGTGATTATACTCAGACCTTGTTCCCTAGCACTAACATGTAAGACCCTGTCTAGGTCCAGGCCTCCTGCTCAGAACACCAGTCCTGACTTGGGGGCTGGCATTGCTTTCCTAAGTTGTTGCTACAGATGTGAATCTCCTGCTCTGGACCCTAACTGGCTATCAAATGTCCCTGAAGCTGACTACTGCTTCTCTGGATTTCAAACTAGTGACCTAGATTCTCACTATGTGTACATTTTATCTGATGAAGCTAGGATCCCTGTTCCCTGCTAAAGAAAAAATCCAGTCTTCCTCCTGTGTGGCCCCTTTACTCTGATACCACTACCACATGCACAACACTTCTGACACCAGCTGGGTGTCCTACAGTTCAATTTACTGTCTACCTGGAGAGAGCATCAAATCCGGATGGTTAGGGGATCAATCCCAAAACAGATTGCTCTTCACTTCAGATGCCATTGCAAGTAGTAAATCCCCAGGACCCAAACTTCTGTCCAGTCTGGCTATCAGCTGGAAGTTTCGATGACCAGCTCCTTGAATTAGAATAATTTGCTAGGACTCAGGGAAACACTTATGTTTACAATTAAAAGATGTGATAAAAGATACAAATAAGTAGCCAGATGAAGAGACACTTAGAGCAAAGTCTGAAAGGATACTGACCACAGGAGTTTCTGTCCCTGTGCGCCTGGGGTGTGTCTGCACATGGATATGCTCCCTCACCGGGAAGCTCCCCAAACCCTACATTACTGGGGTTTTATGGATGTTTCCTCACATAGGCACTATCAATTATTAACTCCGTTACTAGTCCCTCTCCTCTTTCTAGAGAAGTGGGGGAAGGCAAAACTTCTAATCATGGCTTGATCTTTCTGGTAACCAGCCCCCACAAAGGAGCCCACCTGGAGTCACCTCATTAGAACAAAAGATGCTCTTATCATGTAGGAATCTATATGTTTTAGGGGCTCTGTGTTAGAAACATGTGTGTTGTTTGTGGTACAGAAATCTCTCTCTCTCTCTCTCTCTCTCTCTCTCTCTCTCTCTCTCTCTCTCTCTCTCCTACTGCTAAGCTGAGGTACTGAAGACAAGCCAAAAAAATGCATGCTGTTTTCTACTAAAAAGGATTTTCTGCTCTGTTCTGAGCCTTCTCACCAATCTCACCCAGGTCCCTATAATTGGCCTTCCAAAAGTGAGGAGTTAATCCAAAAGAAGTTGGTCCAATGACTATGCATAATTCCTTTCCTCTAATCCCCTCTCTACCTGAAAAGGCTCTATGCCCTGCTAGAGCCTCAGCCCCCTTTCTGTTTCCTAGATCAGTGGTGTCTAAACTATGTACTGTGGAATCTGTTATGTTGAAACTTTTCAAACAGTACATGGACTTGAATCATTTTAAGGATACCCATTTCCAGATCCTCAAATTTTATTGGTTCTAAAAACAATTTGCCTGAGCATGTGCCTACATTTACATCAGATATTCTCCCATTTCATATCCTTTACCCATCTCAAATCTTAGTGTGGTACTTGCCCTGGATAAAAGAAACAAGAAAAAAAAAGATACTACAAAGTATTGATTTGCGGTGATTTTAAAGCTTTATAAAGTTACTTAATCCATATATCTTTCTGGTATTTCTTGTTACAAATATTTCTGGTTAAGAAGAAAAACAAGGATATTTTGGCTCCTCTTGAGAGGTTCTGGATTCTAATATAAGATAGAGTAACGTGGTGGGAGTAATGGCTGTTTTTGTTTGTTTTGTTTTATTTAATGACTTTGTCCTTTCATCTCCTCAGTTATCAAAGAAAGCTTCATTCTGGAAGGGGAGTGCTGTGAGAGCAAAGCTAAGAAACTTGCAATAAGAATACTGAATGCCCTAAAAAATCTTTACTCATTAAATCTCAGCTACTTTCATCCTCAGCATGAGTCATTAACTAGGAAAAAAAAAAGACTATAGAGAAGCCAAAGTAGACAATATTAGTGATATTGATTCCTTTCCATGCAACATTTTTCAGTACTATCAAGTTTCAAAATACATTGGCAAAAACCATTGTGAAACTTATTTTTTTGGATTCAATGACTGTTCTTCAATAAACTAAGTAGAACCTATCTCTCAAACCATACTGAATATTTATTTCACTTATGGTCAATCATCATCTTTTTTATTTTATAAAGTTTCACTTTTTAATTTCCTAATAACAAAAAATTAAATATATACTAGTCCTAGACTGAGTATTTCTTGAGAGTATATATCGTTCCCTTCATTAAATAGATAAGAAAATTTATGATTTCTTTTTAAAAATATATATTTTATTGATTTTTTTTTTTACAGAGAGAAAGGGAGAGGAATAGAGAGCTAGAAACATCGATGAGAGAGAGTTATCAATCAGCTGCCTCCTGCACGCCCCCCACCGGGGATGTGCCCGCAACCAATGTACATGCCTTTGACCGGAATGGAACCCAGGACCCCTCAGTCCGCAGGCTGATGCTCTATCCACTGAGCCAAACTGGATTCGGCAGAAAATTTATGATTTCTAACCAAATTACTGTAACCATTTATGATATTTTATTTGCTTTTTATTTAATTATTTTCAAGAGTTCAACAACAGAGTTCAATATATATTCACACACACACATAATCACAAAAAGAATATTATACCGTTTGTTACCTTTTAAATATGTTTTTTTTATTGATTTTTAGAGAGAGATGGTAGAAATATCAGTAATGAGAGAGTTCTCAAAGATACATGTTAGGGCACAAAACAAGTCTATACAAATTCAATAAGATTGATAATACAAATTCAAGATCATTGATGTAATACCAAACATCCTCTAGGATCACAATAGCATGAAGTTAGAAATCAACTACATTCAATACAGTTCAAAAACATTCAATACTTGGAGGCTAAATAGCATGTTATTAAACAATGAATAGGTTACCAATGAGATCAAACAAGAAATTAAAAACTTTCTGGAAACAAATGAAAATGAATACACAACCACCTAAAACCTAGGAGACACAGTGAAAGCAGGAATGTTCATAGCAGTATGGGCCTACCTAAACAAAACAAAACAACAAGAAGAGAAAGCACTAATAAACTATTTAATCCTACAGCTAAATGAATTAAAAAGAGAATAGCAAGAGAAGCTCAAAGGAAGTAGAAAGAAGGAAATAATAAAGAACAGAGCGGAAATAAATAATATAGAGACTGAAAAACAGTACAAAAGATAAAAAATCCAAGAGCTGGTTCTTTGAAAAGATAAATAAAATTGATGAATACCTAGCTGGACTCATCAATAAATAAAGAGAGAGGACCCAAATAAATAAAATAAAAAATGAAAGAGGTGACATAACAACGGACACCACAGAAATACAAAGGATTGTAAGCAAATACTATGAACAACTATATGCAACAATTTGGACAATGTGGACAAAGTGGAAAAATTCCTAGAAACATGCAATCTTCTAAAACTCAATCAGGAAGAATCAGAAAACCTGAATAGAGCAATAACAACTGGTGAAATTGAAGCAGTGATTTAAAAACTTCCAGAAAACAAAAGTCCTGGACTGGATGGATTTATATGTGAATTTTACTAACATTCAAAGAAGAACTAATACCTACTCTCCTTAAATGATTCCAAATAATCCAAGAGAAATTCCAAGCTCTTTCTATGAAGCCAGCATTATCCTAATACCAAAACCAGATAAAGACACTACAAAGAAAGAGAATTACAGGCCAATATCCCTGATGAACATAGACGCTAAAATCCTCAACAAAATATCCAGCGATATCTTAAAAAGACCATTCACCATGACAAAGTGAGATTTATTCCAGGAATGCAAGGCTGGTACAATATTTGCATATCAATAAATATGATATATCACATAAACAAATTGAAGGATAAATACACATGATCCTATCAATAGATACAGAAAAAGCATTGAACAAAATCCAGCACCTTTTTAAAAATAAAAACTCTCAGCAAAATGGGAATAGAGGGATCATACTTCAACATACTAAAGGCCATATATGACAAATTTACAGCCAACATAATACTCAATGGGCAAAAACTAAAGACATTTCCCTTAAAAACAGGAACAAGCCAAGGGTTGCGCTTTAACCACTTTTATTCCACATAGTACTGGAAGTACTAGCCACAGTAATCAGATAAGAAGAAGAAATAAAAGGCATCCAAATTGGAAATGAGGAAGTAAAACTGTCATTATTCACAGATGACATGATATTGTACATAGAAAACACCAAAGACTCAACTAGTAAACTACCAGACTTAGTAAATGAATTCAGCAAGGTAGCAGGATACAAAATCTACAGCCAGAAATTGATGGCATTTTTATACACCAATAATGAACTCTCAGAAAGAGAAACTAAAAAAGCAATCCCATTTACCACTGCAACAAAAAGATAAGATACCTAGGAATAAACCTAACCAAGGAGGCAAAAGACCTATACTTAGAAAACTATATGACATTGAAAAAAGAAATAGAGGAAGATTAAAAAAAGAAAAAAAAAAGGAAGTGTATACCATATTCATGGACTGGAAGAATTAAATCATTAAAATATCTATCCTACCCCAAGCAATCTATAGATTCAAAGCAATCCCTATTAAAATACCAATGACATACTCCACAGAGCTAAAACACACTCCAAAAATTTATATAGAACCATACAAGATGCCGAATAGCTGCAGCAATCTTGAGAATGAAGAACAAAGTAGAAGGAATCACAATACCAAACTATATTACAGAGCCATTATAACCCAAACAGCCTGGTACTGGCACAAGGGGTATAGACCAATAAATCATAGCAGAGACTCAAGAAATTGACCCACACCATTAAGGTGAATTAATATTTGACAAAGGAGGCAAGAACATACAATGGAATCAAGGCAGTCTCTTCAACAAATGGTGCTGGGAAAACTGGACAAACACATGTAAAAAGATGAAACTAGATTACCAACTTACACCATAAACAAGAATAAACTCAAAATGGATAAAAAACTTAAATGTAAGGCAGAAACCATAAAAATCTTAGAGGAGAACATAGGCAGTAAAATCTCAGATATCTCCCATAGCAATATGTTTACGGATACATCTCTTAGAGTGATGGTTGGCAAACCGTGACTCTCAAGCCACATGCAGCTCTTTGGCCCCTTGAGTGTGGCTCTTCCACAAAATACCATGGGCAAGTCTATTTTGAATAAATGCATTAGAAGAAGTTTAAGTTTAAAATATTTGGCTCTCAAAAGAAATTTCAATCGTTGTACTGTTGATATTTGGCTCTGTTGACTAATGAGTTTGCCAACCACTGTCCTAAGGCAAAGGAAACTAAGAAGAAAATAAACAAATGGGACTACATCAAAATAAAAAGCTTCTGCACAGAAAAAGAAACCACCATGATAATTATCAGGGGGAAAGGGGTGTTGGTGCAGGAAGAGACCTATGGTTGAGGACAATGTGGGGAGGGAGGTAAGGGCAGAGGGTGGTGTGGGAACCGGGTGGAAGGGAGCTGGGGGGTTGGGGGGTAAGGTAAGCAGAAATAATTGTAATAATCTGAGCAATAAAGATTTATTAAATTTGAAAAAAAAATTAAAAGGGAACCCACTGTGTGGGAAAACATATTTGCCAATGATATATCTGATAAGTGGTTAATATCCAAAATATATAAAGTACTCACACAACTCAACAAAAGGAAGACAAACAACACAATTAAAAAATGGGCAAAAGATCTAAATAGACATTTTTCCAAAGAGAACATACAAATGGCCAAGAAAAAAATGCTCAAAGTCATTAACCATTAGATAAATGCAAATTAAAAACACAATGAGTTATCACTTCACATCTGTCAGAGTGGTTATCATAAAAAAAAATTTAACAAACAACAAGTACTGGTGAGGATGTGGAGAAAAGGGAACATTAGTTCATGCTGGTGGGAATGTAGACTGTGCAGTCACTATGGAAAACAGTATGGAGTTTCCTCAAAAAATTAAAAATGGAACTTCCATTTGACCTAGTGATCCCATTTATACCATGTAATACTATTTAGCCATAAAAAAGAGTGATCTGTTACCCTTTGGGAGAGCATGGAAAGCATGGACCTGAAAAACATTATGCTACATGAAATAAGCCAATTTGAGAAAGACAAATATCACCTGATCTTACTTATTTGTGAAATCTAATGAATAAAATGAATTGACCAACAAAGTAAGATCTGAAGCATGGACCAAACTGACATACCTCAATGTGGAATTGGGGGGACGAGAAGAGATAAATTAAAGAACTTGTACACTTATATGCATAGCCCATGGACACTGAATATAGAGTAGTGAAGACCAGTGGGCATGGGTAGGGGCTGGGAGGAAGGAGGCAAAGGGAGTGGTGGTGGTGGTGGTGGTGGAGAAATGGGAGATATCTGTAATACTATCAAAAATAAAAATTATATTAAAAAATAATGAGAGAGAAGCATTATTGACCAGTTGTCTCCTGCATACCCCCTTCTGGGGATTGAGCCTGCAACCTGGGCATGTGCCTTGACAGGGAATCGAACCGAGATCTCCAGTTCCTGTGGTGATGCTCAACTATTGAGCTATACCAACTGGACCTTTTGTCACTTTTTAAAATAGAATAATCTATGTTTTAATTCTAATCTGTAGAAAATTTGTTTGATCCATTTTGTAAGTAGTTGAAATATAGTTGCTGATAAAAACAACCAACATTCTGTTTTTACTTTTATTAGCATTTAGGCCATAAGTTTTGTTTCTTCAGTTTCTTCTGGGATATCTTTTTCTCTGACAAAACCTCCTCTGTTTAGAAACAAACTGCTTCTTTTTAGTAAGGATCATCTCAATGTGCCATGAACTCTGTAAGTTCTACACTGCATCTTGGGAGTTTTGTTCACCTGGAAATGCTCAGTGACCAGAGAATATACATCTAAATTTAAGTTCAGCAGTGCTCTGGATTTTTAAGCATGTGCAGCCAAGATTCAGCACTCTTTTGGGGCCACCAGCTCTGTGTCCAGCCCCACTGTTTTGCCTGGGAACATCTACCAACTCCACCATTGTAAGGACAGAATGGCACACATTGCTTCAGACATCTGGTGGCTTTTCAAATATGTATATGTTGGTGCCCTGGGAAGTTTCTTGAATGTTCTTAAAGTGAACACAAAGAGTTGAACCTCTTGATTTTCATGATTTTGTGGTGTTTTCTGGGTCAAATGAATAGTGAAGCCATTTTCAGAGGTCACTTTTCTTGCTTTACCAAAATTTATAATTTAAGCCACACATTGTATTGCGTTATGAATAATACTGCTATGAACATTCTTGTACAAGTTTTTGTGTAGATCTAAGTTTTCATTTCACTTGGATGTATATAACTAGAAGTTGAATTACTGGATCATATGGTAATTGTTCATTTGAGGAAATGCCATATTGTATTTTAGGAGGTTGCACCATTTTACATTCTCATTAGCAGTGTATGAGGGATTCTAACTTCTCCATAATTTTGCCAACATTTGTTATTATCTGCCTTTTTTTTATTATGGCCATCCTAGAAGTTCTGAAATATTACATCATTGTGGTTTTGATTTGCATTTCCTTGATGGCTAATGATATTGAGTATATTTTTCATGTACTCAATTTTATAAAAATATCCTATATAATAGAAACCTAATCCTTAAGTATAAAAAATATCCTATATAAATAAAAGCAAATCTACTGAATGGCAGAATGACTGGTTGCTATGATGTGCACTGATCACCAGGGGGTAGATGCTCAATGCAGGAGCTGCCCCCAGCCTGCTGGCCCCAGACCAGCCAAGGCGGGTGCCAGTGGGGGGCCTTCTGGTCATCCTGCCAGTCGCTCTGCAGGGGGAGGTGACCTAAGGAGGTGGTGAGGTGATGGGGGGGAGGGGGGGACTGGCTAGACAGCAGGTGAGTGGGCAGTACCAGGCTGGCTAAGATGGATGCCAATGGCCCCCTCCATCATCCCATCTGTTGGCCCTACAGATCAACCCTGATCACCAGCTAGGCCTAGGGACCTGCGCAAATTTTGTGTATTGGGCCTCTAGTTTACAATAAATGTTAATATTTATAAGCCACTAGAACTCAGACTCTTTATAATATTTATTCTTAAATTCTCCAAAATTCTTTACTATATAAAAAGGAATATGATAATCAATTTTTCTATCAAGCTACTTCTTTCTGTTCTTGATCCCCACCAAAATGCCCTTTCTTGTGGATGGGGGAGTGGGGTGGAGCAGTCTTAATTCCTTAGAGCAGGCAGTAGTTTTTTTGTTTGTTTTTTCAACTTGGGCTTCTGATAGTTTTATGCTTTCTGAAATTGCATGCTAGCCCTTTCTCTTGGATATTACTCTCACCGTGCTACTAGCATCTGTTGTATGTATTCTCCCAAGAGTTTTCCCATCCCAGGATTTAGGGCAAGGTATAGATTCCAGTCTTTCCATTATATTCTAATGGAATAGAGTTAAACAAATTCGAACCTCTTTTTCTTTCTATTCATTCATTCATTCATTCATTCAACAAATACAGTGTGCCTCCTAACATTCCAGGTACTATTCTAGGGGCTAGAAATATAATAATGAACAGTCATACAACATCCTTTCTCTCTTGATATTTCTCTTCTAGTAGAGAAAAATTATGAAATAAATAAGAAACAAGCAAGGTTATTTTGGGCAGAAGTACTGTGAGGGAGATAAAATAGGGTGACATAACAGTGTTATGAACAAATGAGTACTGCAGAGGTGGAAGGGTAAGACTCTTTAATGAGCTAACATTGTAACTGAAGCCTGAGTGTTGAGAAGAAAGTAGCCAGGAGGTGAACACGGTTGGTGCAAAGGCCATCAGCAGGAAGGAGGCTGGGTGTTTATTGGGAATTTCCAAGCCAGGGCTTGGAGAGTACTGAGTAGAAGAGGTGAAGTTGGAGATGTATTTTATCCCAAGTGCAATGGTAAGCCATTGATGAGTTTTACGGCAGAGGTGTAACTGATCTGGTTGATATTTTAAAACAAAATACTCTGGCTACTGTGATAAAAATGGATCGTGTAAGTTTGGAAGGTCAGGCTCAAAAAGGAGTAGGGAAAGGAATTAGCTTCTGTGGCAGTAGAGGCCATAGATTATGATGACTTGGGTTGGGGTAGAGATGATATAAGTGAGAAAATTCAAATTATACGTTGGAGGTGGTGCTGATAGGGCTTGTTAATGATTTGGATATGAATTGTGAGGAAAAAAGACAAAATCAAGAACAATTCCTAGGAAATTAGTTTTGAACTAATTTTGGTCTCACTCTAAAATAAAAGAGTCTTTGGGTGAGAATTAAAAAACATTTATAAAGATACTGTCTAGGGATATTTGAAACATTAAACAATTAAGTGACAAAGTGGAGTAGCATTAAATATATGAATCTGGAATTCAGGGATGAGTCAGCAGTAGAGATAAGGGTATGAAGTGTAAATCTTGAAGGGAAGAAAAAAGACATCTACTAAGAAGGGCTCCTGGTGGCTAACTGGGCTCAAATTAAAGCAAACAAACAAAAACAGAGCCTAGTAGCCACTTCTGCACAGGGGCCTCTCATGCAAATTGCACTTCACAGAGAAGTCTGCACTGAACTGCCTACCTGCACTGTATTTCTGCTATCTGAGTCACCATTATAGAGGAGTTCCTAGAACCCTATTTCAACCAATAGGACTGAAGCTTTCCCCATTCAATGGGAGCTTCATAGTTTCTACCAACCAGAGTGGATCTATTCTGATGAATCAAGACAGTGAATTTTGGACCAATCAAACTGTAAGGATTTAGAGTCCTCATTTGCCTAAGAACGGGCCAATCAGAGACTGGCTAATATGGGCAGTATTAGCCAGTTCCCTTATGGCTCTGAGCTTTTCCACCAAAAATGGAAGACTGTCTCTCCCTGGCTGAGCTAAAACATAAAAGATGTCTTTCTAGAACAGAGCGAAGCAGGCCCATGCAGAGCAGACCACTGAGGAGTAGAACAGAGATGTCTATCTGGGACAATCTTACAGCTGAGCTGTTTTCATCCTTGTTGTTTAACAATTGAATTGTTCTGCAGTGTGCTGTTTTCACAGCCATGTCTTATCACAAATTTTCCTTCTTCACCACATGTCAAGTTAGGGATTCCTGTTGGTCTTGAATTGGTACCAAGGACAATTGGTTGATAGGAGTCAGGAGCATATAGATGATATTTAAAACCAAGGTGGTAGGCTCAAAAATGGCCCCCCAAGTATGTCTGTGTCCAAACCCTAAACCTTAAAGGACCTATTGTGCACAAAGGTACTTGAAATATGTAAGCCTGACAACAACCACCCAAGATAGGTGTTATTATCCTCCACTTAATAGATGGGAAACCTGAGGCTTAGAGAAGTGGGATGCTTTGCTTTTATAAATAAAATAAAATTTTATTTAAAAAATAAAATGCTTTTATTTCCCAAAGTGGAAACTACCTTAATTACCCATTCAAGGCCTTAGAGAATTTCTGCAAAGACTCGAGGTGGTAAAGAGTTGCACTGTGCTTTGAGAGAGGTTCTGTGTGAGAAAGGTCAGTAAGCCAGGACAAGAGGAATAGGGAAACAGACAGATAGTTAAACAGCAGTTTACAGCCATATAGTAAATCTTATCTTCCCTAAACCAAAGACACGTAAGCATAAAAGGTTTGTACCTCACCCCAACCAGAGGGCAAATAGCTTAAATCCTCCTACTGAGGGAGATAGCAGAAATCCAAATACACCATTTACCAACCACACCCAAGGGTAGATCAAGTTAAGAGAATACACCTAATTTTGACACATTAGCATAAAGCTGATGAACATTCTATTGAGGTCCTCCTCTAAATGCCCAGCCTTTAAAACCCCTCCAAAGGAAGATCCCAGCACTCCCTCTTCCTTCCAGGAGCATGTGCTCAGTAGTTTGTCCCAGACAAGCCCCTGATCCTGTCCCCAAGGCCCCCATTTCTCTGACTTCTTAGTGAGTCAAAGTAGACCAGCCTAGGCTCATTTCCCCAGCCCCTTGTTTCACAGTCCCCAACTTTAAGAAACGTCCTCTAAAATTCACCTGGATTCCTGTTGTGAAAATTTTCCTGCACCAAGTTGAGAACCCACATACAACTAGCGGGCCTTAGGCAAACCTGGTCAGGGCCAGGTCCCCTTTCTGGCAACATAATCACAATAACTCCATTGTCTCTGGAGCAAGCTAGAAAGGCTGGATTGCTAGGGAATGGAAAGGAGTCAGAACCAGGAGCAATGGGGCCTGGGGTCAAGTTTGGGGGGAGAGGGAGGAAAGGAGGATATACTAGTCCTAACTTGGGAGCTAAAGTACTCTTAGCTAGTAACCACCTATATAGTTTGTTGACACCACATACGATCTCTAAACTCCCTCAAAAACACTTACATGAGAGAGTCTCTTATTTCCTCACCCCTAGACTTACACTATTAGGGGCAGCGGCTTGAACCAAGGGCATAGGATAGCCTGTTCAGTCAGTTCCCTGCATTTAGAGGTCAGTCCTGGCCGGAACTCGGCCAATGGCCAGGGAGGCTACGGAGCTCCCCGGGCAAGGAGCGCAGAGAATTGGGCAATAGGTCACTTAAAGCCAAGGGAGAGAAGGCTCCGAGAAACTACAACTCCCAGGAGCCCACGAGTGTCACTCGGGGACCTGGGCCCAGTGCAAGTTGAGAGAGGTGAGCCGACTCCCGCCGTACGTTACTAAGAAAGCCGCTCCGGACAGGTAACCCGTGCGCATGATTAATCACGTCGCCACTACATCTCTCTCTTGGCTTCTTTTTCCGGCCTCGCCCCGGCGCGCTTTTCCTCTCCCCACCCTCCGCCCTCTTTAGAAGAATTTTGGGGCGAGAGAGGGCAGGCCTCCGGCCAGCGCGTTCCCGGGAGATTAAAAAGGGAGGGGACTACACGGTGGGTGTGGACGGTGGCGAGGCTTGGAGGAAACCTCAGAGAACAGAAGGCGCATGCGTCCCGGGGAAATGTCCTGTGAGGGTTTGGGAATTGCAGAGGGGCGGGGCGGGCGGGCGGAAGTGGGCGAGCGGGCAGACGCACGCGCATTGGGCGCCAGCGCCCCGCCCCCTTTGAGGTTTCCTCCCCTCCGCGTCCTCCTTCACGCCCTCCGGAAGTGCACCGTCCACCCTGGGCCGGGCCGGCGGCCACACCCTGCGGCAGGCCCCGCCCCTTCCCGGCTCCGCCCCCAGCTCCCGCCCCCTGCGCTGGTGGCGGCGCTGGGTTGCTGCGCTGGCTGGCGGTTTCGGGGCTCCGAGCCGGGAGCGCAGAGTGGTTCCTTGAGGCGGCAGCCAGGCTATGATCGCGGGTCCCCGCCGTTCCGTCCGGACGAACCAGAGTCCTCGTTTCAGCGCGCGCCTCCGGCCGAGCGGTCTCCTCCACGCCGTCCCACCGCACGTTTGGCAGCGGCGCTCCCGGCGCGCCCCCTCCTCTGATGGCGGCGGAGATCCAGTCCAAGCCGCTGACCCGCAAGCCGATCCTGCTGCAGCGGGTCGAGGGGTCCCAGGAGGTGGTGAACATGGCCGTGATCGTTCCCAAGGAGGAGGGCGTCATCAGTGTCTCCGAGGACAGGTACGGACCTCTGCCCTTCGCCGCGAGGAGGGGCGGGACAGGTCGGCGGTCCCCTAGCCCGCGCTGGGGCTGTACCTCCCAGTCGGCACGAGTGTAGACACGCTCTCTCAAGTTCTCATTAGAATGCGCATCCTGGCGGGGCCGGTGTCTGCTACACGCCGCCGCGGCGAGGCTCGGAGCCACGGAGCTCGGACAGGGGCGTGATCTCTGGGCTTCCCAGGGGCCGGGTGTCGCCGGCCGGCGCCAGGGTAGCCCGTGGACTAACGGTATGCGGGCCGCGGGACCTTGGTCCAGCTCTGAGGCCAGCAGGGGGAGAGGAAGGAGCCGCCGGACCCTGCAGGTGTGTGCGTGAGGAGGATGCCCCCAGCTGCCTCTGCGAAAATAACGGAGGGGTTTCGAGTGCTCTGGTACAGTTCTTAGGGCTCCAAGCCGAGAAAGCAAATGCCACTCTTCTCCCAGACATTTCCATGGAATCCACATTTATTAGACATCTTATACTGAAATCAATGGGTATTGCAAGTTGTGAAAAGAGTAACTTTGGGCTTCTGGCCAAAGGAAAAGTGCCTGTCCAAAAGAAGCGCCTTCTCTCCTTTGCCTTCCTTTTCAGAATTTGCAAGGGACCAATGCTGCAAATAGCTCTCGAGTTCCTTCCCTTTGCTTGCTTCCTTTCTTCTTCTTTTTTTTTTTTCCTTTAATTTTGCTTATTTTGCAGAAGTGGAGCCATTTGTTCTGCCTTTAATATTCTCCCTTATTTGTCAGACAAAAGGGTTTTTTATTTAATTTAATGTCCGTTAATATGCAGATATTATGTTGACAGAGCTAATGTTCGTAGGAATGCTACTTGAATCTAGTAGCTAGGGTATTTTCTGGAATTGTTGTTTTGATGATATCAACTAGCATTCTAAAAAGCTTAACACTGTAGAGGTATATAGAAAACAGTAGGTTTTCTTAATGTAAGTTCAAATTATGCTTGCGGTAGAGAATACCCTAAAATTGTAGGCAGAGTGTTCATTACTGTCTTTATAGTCATTTCAGCACTTTATTTACAATGTAGCCACAAAAAATTTTCCTATTAGCTATATTCATATCATAGGTTCTTCAGTATAACCAGGATGAATATGTTGTGCTTGTCAACATCATACTGCAAACAAATGGCCACATGAATTTATTTTCTGTGCAGATCCAATCGAAAAGATTGTAAACATATGTCAATTGCAAAGCAGTGTGCAATAAACAGAGGAAATTCATGGCTGAAATGGAATACATTGATGTAGAAACCTTTTGAAATCCACAAAGAAGCCCATGAGTGTTTAATTTTTCAATAGAGACACAAGTCTATTAAAGAGATTGCTTCTGGACCTAGAAAGTTTTTTTTGTTACAGAATTGTTTCTAAAGGAATATAGGATACACATCGCTTTTCTCCAGTTTGAAACTATTAGAGATGAAACTGTCAACTGGACTGCTATTAGGAAATTCTTAAGTTGGCTGAATCAAGTAAAAGGAGAAAGGTAGTTAAACCTAAATTCCTTTAATATTAGTTTTGGAACTTTTTGCTTTGGTTGATGGTTTGGGAGTAGGGGTAGGCTTTGAGGTTTGTTTGTTTTTAACTTCAGAGGAATCTTAGAGCTTATTTGCTTTTAACAACTTATTTTACATATGAGAAAATTTAGGTCAGAAAATTTACCTGTCCAAATTCATATAGCTGGTGGTAGAGCCAAGCCTAGCTAAGTCAATCTGATTCCCCTATCAGTGTGTTTATCTTGAAGGAAACAGCTTTAGTGGGGGGCATTCAAAGTATTTGGAGAAGCTGAAGTGTCATATATGAAAGAAACTTAAAAATAAATTTCATTTGATTATTGGACAAAAGCAATGTGATTTTTAGCTATATACTACCTTAATTTTCACTTTCCTAATTTACAATGTAAGTAATAGAGTTATGGTTAAATATAAAGCCCATTCATAAAATCCAGGATTATTCTTTATGTATATTTTATTATTACATTTTATTACGTATTTCTGTACTCAAACATGAAAAATAACTGTGTTGTTTAGAACCCATTTTTGATTATGATCTTCATGAAAGGAGATTGATCTGTATTTTTGCTTTTCAAAATCTAATATCACTGTTACTAAAGATATGAAGATAGAATATTGATTTTTATCTAAACCTACAAAGCCATTTTCATTAACTGCTTCAGCCAGAAACTATTTGTTTCATTCCCAAACTGTAAGATTAAGACACAGATAATATCCCCATTCCTGAGTGGCAGTGTCCCATAACCCATATGTTCTTTTGAAACCTTGGTTTCCCTTTTGACCTCACTCTGGTAGCCTCTATCTATACCTTTGAAAACTTAACATTTTTCTATTTTAAACAGTATTATGGAAACTTGTCCTTTATCTTCTCCATAAGTTCCCTAAGATGCTATGCACATTTTTTTTTTAAGAAAAATTGATTCTTTAATAATCAATGCTGGAAAAACCAGTTAGTCATTTGGATTAAAAAAAATAAATAAAGCTCAGTGTCATCCTTAATTCTTAATCTGTATTCCAGATGGTACAATTACTTAAAGGTAAAAATTGCATAAAAATGCTAGAAAAAAACATGGATAACTTTGACAATGAATCATGGAGATATTTTTAAGTTTGGAAATATCCCCAGAAACCATAAATTTAAAAAAAAATAAATTTCACCTCTTAAAAATTTTACTTTAAACTTGACTATTTAAAAATTAAAATTTTTTAAATGAGAGAAATCTCCAGCTAAAGTCCAAAGGCAAATCAAAAGTGAGAGAAAACATTTGCAACGTATATGATAAAGACTAGTTTCCTTTGTGGCATACATTAATAAAATATAGGATTATTCGCTGAAATCAGTTTGGCTCAGTGGTAGAGCGTCGGTCTGCGGACCGAAAGGTCCCAGGTTCGATTCCGATCAGGGGCATGTACGTTGGTTGCAGGCACATCCCCGGTAAGGGGTGTGCAAGAGGCAGCTGGTCGATGTTTCTCTCTCATCGACGTTTCTAGCTCTCTATCTCTCTCCCTTCCTCTCTGTAAAAAATCAATAAAATATATATTTTTTAAAAATATAGGATTATTCATAGAAAGAAAATAAAAATGGCTGATAAACTTAATACTAATTAAAAGAAGAGTAAATTAAATCAACAAGGAAATACTATCAGATTGGCAAACACTTTTTAAAAAACTGAATTTATTGGGATAATATGTATGTCTTATTCATTGTATTATCTTTGGGGTCTAGTATCCTTTTTGGCACACAGTAGGCCCTCAATAAACATTCACTGTTAGTGACTGATAGACTTACGTTGCTCCTGAAAGCATAGCATCTTAACATTGTAGACTTTAAAAAAAATATTTTTAAATTGATTTTAAAGAGGAAGGGAGAGGGAGAGAGACATGGAAACATTAGTGATGAGAGAGAATCATTGATTGGCTGCCTCCTGCATGCCCCACACTGGGGATGGAGTCCACAACCCAGGCATGTGCCCTGACCGGGAACCAGGTCCTCTTGGTTCATAGGTCGATGCTCAACCACTGAGCCACACCAGCTGGGCTATTGTAGACATTTGATTGACATTTATTGAGTTAAGTTTATGGCCACCTATAAAGCACTGTGTGGACAGATATATACACTGTGGGAAAAAGTTTGGAGTGGGCAGTCTTAAAACTTTGGAAGTCCATGCATTACTTATTTTAGTCCATCAACAAACATGTGGGTTCCTATTGTGTTTTAAGCACATGTACACACTTCATTCATGAAAATGACAAGGTTCTTTAGGAAATTTTAGAAGATAATAAAATCACAGCCTCTAAGATTCATTATTGAAAAAAAGAATTTTCAGATGTGGAAGAGTGGTTGGATTCCATAGTTCTTGTTCTGTACATTTTACTTTTCTTTAATTTTGGTCGGTTGCCTTCTGTATGCATCCTAACCAAGGACCAAACCTGAAACCTGGGCATGTGCCCTGATTGGGAATTGAACCGGTGACCTTTTAGTACCCAGGATGATGCTCAACCAACTGAACCACACCAGCAAAGGGTTCTAAAAAAAGGTAAAATGGTTCCATAGTGGACTTGTTTTAATCTGCAGGCTCAAGAGTGGATAAAACGGTACCCTGAAACCACCTTAGCACAGTTAAAGAAAGCCTGGAACTTTACTGGATACCAATGGAAGAAATATAAGATACATAAAACCATCTGACTTAAGGGATAGATTTCTGTTGCTGTCATAGAACATAGCTTATTCCATTGGCCTTTTCTGAGTATCTCTGCTTTGGCTTTAATTGGGTTCTATCTCCGAAGGACAAGCCCAACTTTGACACTTTGGGTTCCTCATTTTCCAGCTTCTTTCTGGACTGTCTGGGGAGCAGTTTGGCATAAAAGGCCCTGAGGAGATGGTGGAGGGTTATAGGGTAGGAGGTTCTAGGGAATTACCTCCTTATATTCTGACTTTATTCGGGACCAATGTATGCAACATGGCTGTATCTGCAAGCCTGGAAGGCAGGCAGAACCTGCAGGTAAGGGGGAGTGAGGTGTTGTTTTTTTTTCTTTTCTTTTTTTCCCCCCCCTCCTATAAAGTGATCTGATTCCCAGTACTTAGCTCAAAAGAGATAGGCAATCTATGTCCATTGAATGAAGTCAAACACTGGCTGATTAATTATCTGTTTGGAATGGGATTCTAAAGCAGAATGCCACAATTAGCCTAGGAATTCCCTAATGCAAAAACAAAAACAAAAAACACACAAAAAAATAAAAATAACAACAACAAAAAACTTTTCCTTGTGCAACTTTAATAAATAGTCTCTCTCTCTTTTTTTAAGGGTAGGGAGCATCCTCATTCAAACGTTTCATTTAGTCATTAGTAAAAATTAACTCAGTGATGTAATAAACTTACTAATAGGACCAAAAAGGAAAAAAAAAGTCATTTACTTGTCTCCTGGCAGGTGCTGTGTGCCTTTAATTTAAGGATTCTTGGAAAAGTACTGGGAGTCTGATTTAGTGTGTACGACATTGACTTTGGACATTTCCTAGGACATCTCATCACTCTAAGCCTCAGTTCCTTCATCTAACAAAGAAGGGCATAGCATTTCTTAGCTGGGACTGTCACTATGATTTGTTCACATAATGACTAGGTAAGTGTCATTTCTCTGCATCACATCATCCTAAAACCTCAAATGGTGAAAAGTGCACAGAAGGCAAAAGTGGTACGCACTTTGTGAGGCAACTGTAAGATGTATTTCTGAGCCTTGGGATGGCAGCAGCTGTTTATTCCTGGATGAAATATTGGAGAGGTGTTTGTTTTGTATTGGTACCTGATACCTGGTTGAACTGGATTCACTACATTTCTAATTCTTTATGAATCCTTTCATTTCAAATACTGAGTAGTTTAGCTCTGTGTTGTTTGCAGGCCCCCAAGTAGGGCCTGGGTTGTCTTGAGTAATGCTTTTGAAACTTTTTTGATCACAAATCATAGTGAAAAATGTATTTAGCATTGCTACCAAAGACACACATTTTGACACATATACAAATATATAACAAACAAAAGTTATATAAAATGGTATCTTTTAAAAAAAAATCCTTACCCAAGGATATGTTTTTATTTTATTATTTATTTATTTATTTATTTATTTATTTATTATATTTCTTTATTGATTTCAGAGAGGAAGGGAAAAGGAGAGAGAGATAGAAACATCAATGGTGAGAGTGAATCATTGATCAGCTGTCTCCTGCATACCCCCTACTGGGGATCGAGCCCAAAACCCAGGCATGTGGCCCTTGGCCAGAATTAAACCTGGGACCCTTTAGTCTGCAGGCTGACGCTCTATCCACTGAGCCAAGCCGGCTAGGTCAAGGATATGTTTTTAATTGATTTGAGAGAGAGAGAGAGAGAGAGAGAGAGAGAGAGAGAGAGAGAGAGAGAGATTGCCATCTTTTTAATAGGAGCTGCATTGCTGGTATTTTCTGTTCTATTGCAGCCTTTTAGAAATCATGGTTGTAATTCATTCAGTGGATTGCATGACATGTAATGGTTTGAGAACAATAGCTTTAAATACAGTACATTAGAGCAGCGATTTTCAACAAATGTTCTGCAAGAGTTTTTAAAACATTCAATACCTACTATTCAGTCAGAGGCACTGACCTCTTTTTTCTTAGATTGCCAAGTAAAAAAATTATATCGGCCAGCACAATAATACCAATCTGATGGGAATGAATCAAAATTATAGGTGTTTTTTTGTTTTGTTTTGTTTTGTTTTTTGTCAGATCGGCAAAAAATAGAATGTATTTTTGGTGTGCCACAATTTTAGTAATTAGTTTATATGTGCCATGAAATGAAACAGGTTGAAAATTGCTGCCTTAGCGAAACTGTCGAAGTTTTGTACCCTCTTTCTCTCTGTTTGTAACTTTGGTGTTCTAAAAGATGGAAATGCAGTTCAATTTAAGGACCCTCATTCCATCCAGCCTGACTTATCCCTCGCCTTTCTGTATTCCCACTGGGATCATCATAAAATTGACCTTGTCTCATTAGAACGCTCCAAGTTAGAAGAAAATAAGATAAGCTCTTTCAGCCCAGAGTCAGAGAAAGTTCAGAAAAAAAAAAAATAACAGGAGTGCATGTGTTTTGGCTTCCTATGTTCATTTGTTACTGAGTTAGGACTCAGAAATGATGTCTCATGTAAGTTATAAATGTCAGTTGTTAACCTCTCTGTATAATTATATTTTTTAGTTGGGCAGATTTACCTATGATACAGAGCTGTTTAGGGATTTTAATCATTTTCCATTAGTTATTCAAGGTTTTAAAGATATAGTTTTATTGCTTTTGAGAAAGAAAGGAAGAGAGGGATAGAGAGATAAAAATATAAATGAAATAAACATGGAAAGGCTGCTTCCTACATGCCCTCTTCTGGGGATTGAGCCTGAAACCTGAGCATTGTGCCCTGACCTGGAATCTAATAAATAACCTATTAGATTATTTATTGGGTCAATAATGCTCAACCATTTAGCAACACTGGCCAAGCTAGTTATTAAATTTTTTTAGCTTTTCAATTTCTGAGGATTAGCTTATATCTTCAGTAATCATAACAGTAATCCTCAGGTATGTTTACATTTTAAATAAAGATAATTTAACCATAATAAAGAATAATTGTTTAGCACTGTGGTCGGCAAACTGCGGCTCGGGAGCCACATATGACTCTTTGGCCCCTTGAGTGTGGCTCTTCCACAAAATACCACGGTTTGGGCAAGTCTGTTTTGAAGAAGTAGCATTAGAAGAAGTTTAAGTTTAAAAAATTTGGCTCTCAAAAGAAATTTTAATTGTTGTACCGTTGATATTTGGCTCTGTTGACTAATGAGTTTGCCGACTATCTTATCACAATGACTAATTGTACTTTTATATTCTTGCCCCTACTTAAAATTGAGCCACCAACTATCTAATCTTTAACCATCATTTTGAGAGGCAGTGTATTTTCCTTTTTCTCAGTATTTACTTATTTATCTAATGTTTGTGCTATTATAAACTTGGCCCTGGATTTTCTATCATGAACAAGGCAGCCCTCTATCAAGGTGCTGATATTGTGGTAGGTACATAGTAATTTATCTGTTACTTATTTTTGGCTATTTACATTATTTTCAGTTTTGTAAATTTTATAATGAACATTGTTGTGCATATAGATGTTGTTTCCTCTGAATTTTAGATTATTTCTTCAGGAAAATTGTAAGAAGATTGCCGTATTGCTTTTAAAAAGATTTGTGGCCCATATCCTATCTAATAAAAGAGCAATATGCAAATTAACCATCAGCCAATCAGATCGAATATGCAAATTAACCCCAACCAAGATGGCTACAGCCACAGAGAGCAGGAGGGAGGCTTGGGTTTCCCAGGCAACAGAGGAAGCCTAGGCCTCCACTCAAGGCTACAAAGTTTCAATGATAGAAGATAAAACCAAAGAGAAATGGCAGCAGCCACGGAGCTGCAGAGAGCAGGAGGCTAGGGTTGCCCCCTGCAATGGAGGAAGCCAAGTTTCTTAAGCTATAGAAGACATAAATTCCAACAGAAATGGAGGCAGCCACAGAGTGAGCAGGAGGCTTGGCTTTGCTCCAGACTACAAAGTTTCAATTGTAGAAGATAAATAAACCCCAGATACCAGGGCCTCCACTTGGGTCGCCAGGGGCATGGCTGGCCTGCAAACCACCACAGGCCCCTTGCCCAGGCCATCCCATGCCCCAAGGGAACCCCCACCTTGATCTGGGTCACCCTTCAGGGCAAACGAGCTGTCCCCCACCCATGCACCAGGCTTCTATCCTATCTAATAAAAGAGTAATATGCAGATTGGCCATCACTCCAACACACAAGATGGCTGCCCCCATGTGGACACAAGATGGCCATCACAAGATGTCCAGCAGGGAAGGGAAGTTGAGAGGGACCAGGCCTGCAAGAGAGGGCAGTTGTGGCCATCACGACAGCAGGGGAGGGCATTTGGGAGGACCAGGCCTGAAAGGCGGGCAGTTGGGGGCGATCAAGCCTGCAGGGGAGGGTAGTTAGGAGTGACCAGGCCAGCAGAGGAGGGAAGTTGGGAGTGACCAGGCCTGCAGGGAAAGGCTGTTAGTTAGGGTGGATCCAGGCTTGCAGGGGAGAGCAGTTAGAGGAACCTGGCTTGCAGGGGAGGATAGTTAGGGGCAAACAGGCTGGCAGGGGAGCAGTTAGGCATCAACCAGGCTGGCAGGGGAGTGGTTAAGGTATGATCAGGCTGATAGGCAGAAGCGGTTAGTGGCAATCAGGAAAGCAAGCAGGCGAGCAGTTGGGAGCCAGCAGTCCTGGATTGTGAGAGGGATGTCTAACTGCCCATTTAGGGTGGGATCGAGCCTAAGTGGACAGTCGGACATTCCCCAAGGGGTCCCAGATTGGAGAGGGCCAGTTTGGGCTGAGGGATATGTGCTGCCACCCTGTACCCCCTTACCCCCCCTCCGGTGCATGAATTTCGTGCACGGGGCCTCTTGCAATATTTATAGTGACATATGAGAATATGAGTTTTGCCACATCTGACCAGCCATGGTTATTATTATTTAAAAATTCTTTAGAATTTACTTTATAGTGGTACTTCATTGACATTTAATATGTATTTTTTGATTAACTAGTGAATATTTTCCTATTTACTTGTTATTTTTCCTTTTGTGAATTTTTTTTTCTGCCTTTTGCCCATTTATCCATTGAATTGTCTTGGCTCTTTGAACAATTTCTTGTATATACATTCCATATATATAGTATGGATGTTAACACTACATCTATTAAAATCCAGGTAAAGTCTTATACTCTGTTGTTTGCGGGCCCCCCCCCCCCCTTTTTTTTTTAACATAGAAAACACTTACCTTTTGAAGTAATTCTTTACCCAGAGGTTCATTGAATGTTTATTTTTCTTTCATCTTAGTTATGTAATTTGGTGAAAAAACTTGTTGATTTATTTGTACTGTATTTTACTGGATGGTATAAATTGAATATTCTAATGATTTTTTAAAAATTTACTGTTGAATTACTTCAAAATCATTTATTGAATAGCCCTTATGCTTCATATTTATTTGTAAAATTACCTTAATCTCAACATTAAATTCTCATAAATCAACAAGGCCTTCTGTGGGTTCTGTTATGTTTTGAGGATCTTTGCTTTTTTAGATACTAGTTCCATACTTTTATTTATTCTAGCTAATGAGTTGTTCTTGACTGCTTGCCGTTGGTGTCTACAATAATAGCCTGAGTCTCTCTGGCCAGGACAGTGAGTTAATGGGAGAGGAATCACTTGACTCCAGATGCCTGGCTCTTTCCTGCACTTTAGAATTTCAGAGTGTCTCAGTTTCTGCACCTGTAAATTGGGAATAGTGTTTCTTCCTTGGGCTGTTGGGAGGTTTACATGAAATGATATTCCTGCATTACCTGGCATTGTTCTTGGAGCATATATGTTCAGTAAAGTTTTATATTTTGTTTATGATATCACTATGCCTCTCAGTAGGCAAGTTTTTTTTTGTTTGTTTGTTTGTTTGTTTTGTTTTGTTTTTTCTGTTGCTGTGGCTCCATTAAGGACTGTTTTAAGAATCTACCCTAGGTACATAAAGGGGCGGGGCTGTTGAAATTTTATTTGCTTTTGTATAGTTCTGAGCCCCTTTAGTTCTCTGGGTATATAAGAGTGGGGTTACTCTGTCGTTTTTACTGCCTCTTCTGAAACTTACCCTGTGAGAGCCAGTGGTCAGGAGAGGAGTATAGCAGTGGGTGTTTGTTCTCCTTTGCAGGCTTTTATCTCTCTCTCCATTTGCCACCTTGTCTTGCAGTGGTGTGCCCATTGCCCTCACTAGTTTGCTAGAGGGCAGGGCTGTGTCTTCCACAGGGAATGTGTGGAGGTCGGGATGAAATTCTAACTGAGCTGCGCTCAACTGGAAGCCTGGGCTTTGTAAACTAGCAACTAATGGGCCAAAGTCCCACTGAACAGATTTTGTCCATATACAATGTTTTTAGGAGTTTGAATGAATGGCCAAGGTTTAAAACTCTGGGTTTCACATGAAAGTCCATTCTTATATATGTGGAAAAGTGAGGTTAAAGCTGGTGGCAAATACCAGATGGATTTGTTGAGAAAATGGGTCAAAATTTTGAAACAGTTATTTGATATGCACTTTAGCTAGGAGAGTGCCACAAATTGAGAATTAAGTAACCATAATACAAAAGAAATACGTGTTTTTAAAAAATCCTTGCCTGAGGAAATTTTTTCTATTGATTTTTCAGAGAGAGTGGAAAGGAGGGGGAAATAGGAGAGAAAGAGAGAGGAGAGAAAAAGAAAACATCAGTATGAGAGAGACACATAGTTTGGTTGCCTCCCACATGAGTCCCCACCGGAGCTAGAGATCAAACCTGCAGCCCAGATATGTGCCCTTGACTGGGAATTGAACCTGTGACCCTTCAGTGTCCAGATCTATGCTCTAACCACTGAACCATGCCAGCCAGGGTGAATCAAGATTTGAAGGTTAAGAAAAAAGTTAGCTACTTGGTAGTTTATTTCCCATAGGGAATAATTAATTCATATATCAAAGCTGAAGTTTTGACTATTTGAACGCAAAATCTCAGGTAAAGTAGTTAGATACTTATGGTTACATTTAAAAATTAATTATACTTCTTTTTAAGGTGATAGTACATACCTAAGTAAAAATCAGAAGGCTATTCTGAAAAGAGTTAAGCTCTCTCCCACTTGTGGTTTTCAAGGTTTTGTGAAAGGAAAACTGATAGGATTGGCACATGCTCTGACAGTACCCTGATATAGATCTCTGTGGGCACTTTTGCTTTAGCAGCTATAAACTTTTACTTGTAGAACTGCTGTGGGGATTAATATGTGGCTGCTTCTTCCTCCTTCAGCACACTTTTCATGTATTTATCAAAACACTTCCTCACATGCATTGGAATTTTTTATTTGTCTTATGCTGTGGTCTCCTCATCCCTGTTTCTCAAGGTCTCTAGCTCGGGACTTGGAACATAATAGGCAAAACTGGAGCGATAGAATTTTGTGTTGTGTGTTAGTTCACAGTGAGAGAGAGGGTCACTGCAAACAAGTCGCCTTCTAGTAATGTGTAATGGTGGAGTCTCTTGGGTTTTCTTGATACTGTGAACAGAAACCAGCTTTGGCGTTTCCTGGGAGGAAGCTCAAGTATCTTGCAGAATACAAGGACAGACATGCATTTGGGCCTTAGGAATAGAACTCAAAACTGGAGCATATGAAAAACTAGGAAGTTCCCTCTCCTCATGGTTTTCTGTCTGCTTCATTCTTCTCTCTTGCTCACACTGACCTCCTGTGTTTCTTACTTAGTAGTCCACATGGCAGAACATGGCTGCCAGCTGCTTCTGAATTTTACCTGTTACAATCTAGATAGGCAGGGAGAGATTAACATCAGGCTCTGAGTCCCAGATCTAGCCAGGGTTAGCTGTCCACTCTGAGATTGGCCAGAAGAGTAGTCATGTTGCAGGCATATGGCAATCACTATTAAGCCTGTGGATGGGGGGTGGGGGGGGGGGGGAGGGAGGATAAGTCTCAGGAAACAGATGAAGGTTAACAATTCAGCATGTGGCCACGGGGTGGTGTGGGCATGAGATGAGCAGATGCCCTTGTAGCTTGGTATGTTGGTTATTGCTCTAGTAGCAGCAGAATAATGAGCACTGACTCTTGCTTTTCTCATGACTTTCATTGCCCCTTTTTCTTTGAAATCTGTTTATATAGCACTTGACATGTTTCAGATAACCATTTTCTTCTCATTTGCTGATTTGACATGTTGACCTCTATTTTCCTTTAGTAAATATAAAGTGAGGAATGGGTAGGTATTTCACTATGAAAGCTTGTGATGTGACAAATTTCTGAACTAATAATTAGAGTCCATATGGTAACCATATTTTCTAAACTCCAAATCAGAACACATGGTGAAATAAGAGATTTTTTTCTGTTTAAAAATATAATATTTAATTATGCATTTAACAAACTTTAAAAAATGACATAAAACTAAAAAAAGAAAAATGACATAAAACTAGATCCTTAAGCACACATGGACACAGTATGCATCCTATTTCAGGGATGAGACTGAAAAAATTCAAGGATATTAACAGTATATAATAATAGCTAACATTTATTGAGTGCATCCCATGCGCCAAGCCTTGCGTTAAGCCCTTTATATGTCTTTTCTTATTTAATCCTCAAGAAGATTTTATGAAGCTTGTATTTTACTCTTATTTGAAAGATGAGGAATCAGATGTATGTGCACCCTGGATCATCTGTCTCCACAGCCCTTCTTTTCATTCTCACTGTGCTACTCATCTCTCACTCTAAGAAGATATAGAAGGACCAGTATGTAGCCTTCTTGGAAATCACAACAGGCTAACCTAGTTTTTCAGAGGAAAAGCTAGCTTTTCAGCTAACCAATCAACAACTGATAGTACTAATTAAGTAGAAAGAGTATAGACATCCATTTTGACACCTTTGTGATGCCCCTTTTTTCTTTTTTTACCTGCTGTAAGTATTGGTATTACAGAATTGTAGATATGACTGAGTACTATTTAGGAAGACTGTGCATTTATTGATGGAAAACAGGGCCCATGAATGAGAAAGACCTTGTAGGCTGAGTGGAGGCATTTTTCGTTAGGCTTAACCAAGTACAGGCTTCTTTCTCTCACCTAACAAAACATCTGGAGATAGGTGGTCTTTATCTCTTTCTATTCATCTCCAGCACATGGCTTTCATCCTTATGGTTGAATATGGCTCTTTGGCTTTCAGCTTCACATCTGGTCATAACTCTTACCAAACTGATTATAACTCTTCCCCTTACACCCAATTCTGCCACTCTACTAGTATTGCAGGACTGCCTTTCCTTGGAACACATTCCCAGATTGGCCTGAATGCTGTAATCTAAATCCTGATATCTGGGATCTGTGGTTTCTTAAGTTCATGAATATAGATCTGAGACTTTATGATTAATGTATGTAAGTGCCTTGGCCATTGACCACTCTAAAGTTAATCAATTAATCTGGTAAATAGAAATATCAGAAAGTTTGTCAATTCTTGACAGCCTTTTAGAATCACCTGAAGTCATTCATTTGCTTTTCTTGTTTAGATGCCAGATATTGAACTGCTAGAAGAATTTGTAAACATACAACCACCATGTTTTCTAAACTTGCATTATGTTTTGTACTATTTTTGTTCCAGAATATCTGGAGCATAAGTTCCCCTGTGGGGGTTTAAGTTAGAGGTGTGATGAGTTGGTAAGGCTGAGAGCAGCTGGACCCCAGGACTGCGTGCTTTTGGCTGGGAAACCCCTGACTAGTTACTCAGTGCTGTAAAAAGGTTGGGAAGCACTTTTCGAGGGACACTCATGGCTTTTAAGTTGTATGGAAAACAACCAAATCTTCAAATCTGGCCATATTTTCTCAGTGGCATTTTGAGTAAGATATTGAAGAATGTTTTCTTTACTTTATAATGTGACTAATTTGCCCCAAATTAGTAGAATCATAGAATTGTTCATGGGCTATTGTCAAGCAGTGCCCTCTGGTAGAAAAAGATAAGAGAGGGAATTGTAGGACCCACATTAAAACCACACTTTTATCACTTAGTCTTCCTGTGAAAATTATTTGTAAAGCAGGGTCACAGGCTCACAAGGCCATGGGCACCAGAGGGAAGCAGCATGCTTTGAGAATAATAATTTACAACTGGGTGGGGTATCACTGTCAGTAGTATAAGAGGGAATAATGGGGATTGTAGTAAACTACAGAGTGTTTGCCTAATGGAAGAGAACAGCTGCTTCTCAACTCTTCGCTGGATTTTTCAATAACTACTATTGTAGAAATCCAGATTTTCATGTGAAGACATTTAATTTTTAGACTTAATGCAAAATTGTTTTAAAAAAGTTTTCAAGCCAAGCAAAATATCAACATGGGCTGGAATCCATCCTTTGTGTTATAAACATTACTTTCTTTCAAAAATAATGCGTGGCAATTTATAACATTTATTGGCAAAGTTTCCATTTAGTTTAAGTGTTTATATTAGAGTTGGCTCCTTCATTTTGTTCCCTCAGAAATTTCTGCTTCATGTTCTTCACTGAAAGGTTCTTCCCTGAACATGTTGAGAGGAGCATCTCATTATGACCCTGCTTTATCAAACAGAAACTCTTGAAGAGAGGCTCTTTTAGTAATTAGGATCAGATTAAGTCATAATTTCTATTTAAGAAACAGTTATGCACCCAAGGGAGGACAGTTAGGGGTGGCCAAGCCAACAGAGGTGGGAAGTTGAGGGCGACCCAGCCTGCAGGGAAGGCCAGTTGGGAGGGACCCAGGTCTGCAGGGAAAAGCAGTTGCGGGGGACCAGGCTTGCAGGGGAAGGCAGTTAGGGGTGACCAGGCCTGCAGGGGAGGACAATTAGGGGCAAACAGGCTGGCAGGGGAGCAGTTAGGCATCAGTCAGGCTGTCGGGATTGTTTAGGGTAGGGGTGTCGAACTCAATCAGAGAAGGGGCCAAAATCTAAAATCCAGCCTAAATCGCGGGCCGAATGGTTTACTGAACAGTCATAAACTGACAATGTCATAAACTGACAGTGGAGTGCAGTGATGACAGCGCGGTGCGGGCCACATTGCAAGGCCTGGCGGGCTGGATTTGGCCCGCGGGCCTTGTGTTTGACACATGTGGTTTAGGGGGTGATCAGGTTGGCAGGCAGAAGTGGTTAGGGGCAATCAGGAAGGCAGGCAGGTGAGCAGTTGGGAGCCAGCAGTCCTGGATTGTGAGAGAGATGACCTAGATTGTAGGGGGTGCAGGCTGGGCTGAGGGACACCCCCCTATGCACAAATTTTGTGCACCGGGCCTCTAGTTTTAAATAAAAAAGCACAAGACAGAGACTGCAAAAGGCAGTGTTGGGTGGTAAAGAAAGCCTGGTAGACTACTTGGATTACATTCCAGCTCCTTCACTTACTACCTGCATGGCTTCTCTCACAGAGGTTGAATTCATTTTTAAAATGTGCCATGATGTTTGTGAGGATTAAAGAACAGAAGGAGTTGTGTATACAGTTCCTGGCACATGATAAAACCTTTAGATATCAGAAAATGCATGAATTTAGTTTACATCCCCTAGTCAAAAGTATAGGAGATTTGTTTTTTGGTGGCTATTTTGTATCTGTAGTCCCAACCACGGTGTCAAGTATATTATAAGCATCCAACACTGTGCATTAAATAAATCTGTGAATTTATGTAATTCTTTTTATATATAGAAGTTATTTAGGGGTAAAGCAGCTATTTCTCTTGCTTATTTACTTTCAATGATATACCCACATCAGGTATTATTATGACTAGTTATTTGGGAAATGAACACTCTGTAAATGATAGCTATTATGATAATCCAGAAACTAGATTTTAAAGTAACAGAGTAGGAAATTCACCTTTCACAATGTAGCTGTCGTTTGACCTTTTAACAAAATATACAAGTGGGGAAAGGTCGGTTTCTGGATTTTAGAAATGGGCATTGTCCACAAGGAAGACATTGGATTGAGAGAGTGGACATTGAAGTCAGACCTGGGTTCAGCAGAACCAGTTACCAGCTCTGAACACAGAAGTTCTCAATTACCTGGACCTTTGCTTCCTTATGTGCAAAATGGGAAGAGTAGTAGGTTTATATCAGTGAGGCATGAACAAGAAGGTCACAGCAAGACTATAAATGCAGCATTGTAATGAGAGGGATCTAGAACCTCTTTTGTGTCTAGAATCATTTTGTTTTAAAAATTACAAATGTAATAATACTAGAACTCACACTGTGACAATGTATTTTCAGTTTTGTAATAAAGCTATACACTTTATATAATTAAATTCAAAGATATTTGCCAGCATTGTCACTTCTTTTAAAAAATAGTTTTTATTGATTTTAGAGAGAGAGGAAGAGAAAGGAAGCGAGAGAAAGAGAGAGCGAGAGAGAGAAAGGGAGGGAGGGAGGAAAAGATGGAAGGAAGAAAGGGAAAGGAAAGAAGAGGGGAGGGTAAGGGGGAGGGGGAGACGGAGGGGAAGGGGAAGGGGAATGGAAAGGGCAGGGGAAGGGAAAGGGGAAGGAAAACATCAATCAGTGCTTCCTGCATACCCCTACTGGGGGAATCAAGCCTGCAATCTGGGATGTGCCCTGACCAGGAATTGAGCAGGAGACCTCTTCGTACATAGGACTCCGCTCAACCAACTGAGCCACATAAGCCTGGGCTTTTACTCTTAATTTATGATTCACAGTAGCTACCTTAATGAAAAAGTAATAATTTTTTTTTTTACCATTTAATTCTAGAAGGTGTTAGTTTCTTTTCTATCGAATGGACACGATAATTTATCTTGCTCTAATAATCTGTGTCAGAAAGCAGTATCTCTGCCAGTGATCACTTACTTATTCAGTGATTTCATCTATATGAAAAGTACAGTAACTGAAAACCAGAAAAGAAGCAAAAATAATCTTTAGCAGCCAAATGTGGTGTAAGAATTCTTACTTTATATATTCTTCTCATATACATACTTTTTATAGATACTTACATGCTGCTATTACACTGAAAAGCCATATTTCATTGATTTGAAGATCCACATTTTTTTCACTGTTATTTAATGCTTTTTTGTCGTCAGGATTAGTAGGTTGCAACAATTATTTTTTTGCGTAAGATTCAGTGAGTTGGGTGGAGCGGCGGGTAGACGTGCCTGGACTTGTTCACACGGCAGAAAGGCAGCAGCAGAGAGAGGGCCAGCCCCACTGTGCACGTGCTTTTTCCAGCTTCTGGATGAGTCAGTGTCCCATTAGTGAAAACAAGTTACAAGGCCAAACCCAGCGTCAAGGAGTGGAGTAATCGACTCTGCCTCTTGATGAGAGGAGCAGTCAAGTCACATTGCAAAGGAGTGGGATTTCTGAGGGCATTTTTGCAAACAGTTTACCATGATATAACAATGAATATCATAGTTTAGTCAGTATTTTTTTTTCTCAATCATAAATGAAATAAATATGACCCATGGATTCTTAAGGCTGATGAAATATGGTATATATATTAGGTTTTTAATGAAAACTATGTATTCAATGTAAGAATCCTATCTAATAAAAGAGTAATATGCAAATTGATCATCACTCCAACTCTCAAGATGCCTGCTCCCATGTAGTCAAAGATGGCTGCCTCCATGTGGACACAAGATGGCCACCACAAGAAGGTCAGCAGGGGTTGGCAGAGGGGAGGGCAGTTGGGGGGTGCCAGGCCAGCAGGGGAGGGCAGTTAGGGACAACTAGGCTGGTAAGTGAGGGTAGTTAGGGGTTATTAGGCCAGCAGAGGAGGACAGTTAGGGCGACCAGGCTGGCAGAGGAGGGTAGTTAGGGTTGACCAGGACAGCAGGGGTAGGCAGTTAGGGGCAATTGGGCTGGCAGGGGAGCAGTTAGGCATCCATCAGGCTGTCAGGGGAGTGGTTAGGGGCAATCAGCAGCCAGGCAGGCGAGCGGTTGGGAGCCAGCAGTCCTGGATTGTGAGAGGGATGTCCCAGATTAGAGAGGGTGCAGGTTGGGCTGAGAGGGACACACACACATACACACACACACACACACACCATACACGAATATTGTGCACGTGGCCTCTAGTTTAAAATAATAATGAAAGTGCTTCTCCTCACCCCTACCCCACATCTCAGATTCTGGAGACATTCTCCAAGAACATTTTGGCTGAATGGTACCCCATCCTCTCAAAAAAAGATGCCCCCATCCTAATGTCCAGATCCTATGAATATGTTACCTTAAATGGTAAAAGGGACTTGCAGATGTGATTAAGTTAAGGGCCTTGAGATGGGAAAATTGTCTTTGATTATTGGGGTGTTCCCAGAGAGATCAGAACGTTTTTGTTTTCCTTTTGTGTATATATAATTGATTTCAGAGAGGAAGGGATCAAGGGGCGGGGGGGAGGAACATCAATGATGAGAGAGAATCATTAATCGGCTGCCTCCAGCATATGGGGATCAAGCCTGCAGCCCTGGCCTGTGCCCTTGACTGGAATCAAACCTGGGACCCTTTAGTCTGCAGGCCGATGCTCTATCCACTGAGCAAAAGCTACGAGGGCAATTACAAAGATTTTTAAAAGAGGAAGGCAGGAAGATTAGAGTCAGGATAATGCAATGTGCATATGGAATCAGAGATTGGAATGATGTGACCACAAGTCAAGGAATGCCAGCAGCCTCTAGAAGCTGGAAGAGGCAAGAAATAAATTCTTCCCTGAGGCCTGCAGGAGGAACTGGATGCTGACACCTTGATTTTAGCCTCTTTTAAAAAAACATATATTTTATTGGTTTTTTACAGAGAGGAAGAGAGGGATAGAGAGTTAGAAACATCAATGAGAAAGAATCAGCTGCCTCTTGCACACCCTGCACTGGGGATGTGCCCGCAACCAAGGTACATGCCCTTGACTGGAATCGACCAGCTGCCTCCTGCACACCCCCTACCTGGGATGTGCCCGTAACCAACGTACATGCCTCTGACCGGAATCGAACCTGGGACCCCTCAGTCCGCAGACCGACGCTCTACCGCTGAGCCAAACCAGTTTCAGCTTGGCTGAACACTTTTTAAAAAGGAAATAGTCTTTTCCTCAAATGTACTTAAGTATTTTGTATTTATTGTGTGGAATTATTAGCAAAAATTATTTTAACTAGTACCAGGTGATGGGTACTTGCTTAAGTACACATATTTCATTCTCATTTCTAATTTTTCTCACTCCTAGATATTATATAATTCTATCTTTGCAGATATGAAAAGTAAGGCAACCAAGTAATGTTATTTGCATCCAATAATGTTATTTGTTTGGTAAGGATTGGTGTGATTGTACCATTTACTTGCGAGATTTCCGGGGAAAAAGCATACTGTCAAATCTGTTAATGGACAACAATCATGAAAAACATACATTGTAGATTTGTTCTTAGGGTTCTCTGTTTATCTGTATTTCATCTGTATTTGATTGTTTTTGGACACCACTTAACAATGTTTGTGTCAACAGCAGACCGTACATATGACAGTAGTCCATGGGATTAAAATGGAGCTGACTGGAAGAAATGAGAGGAGATGTAGTTCAGGAGGAATTTCTTTTTTCTTTCATGGAAGCAGTACCTGTGGGGCTTGAGAGATTCCCTCTCACTCACAGCACTTCAACTCTGAGTGCACCGATTACATCCCAGTGGGTTATATATTTTTAAAAAATCTTAATATTTATAATAGATACAAAGGCTCTACAATATAAGCGATAAAATAGTAACTATTAAAAAAACAAAAAATATGGAGAGGCGGATACTTCTGAAAAAAATACAGATAGTAAAAATTATTTAAACAAAATAATTAAAGCAATGTAAATTAAAATAAAACTTTAAATTCTCAGCTTGATAAATATTTTGAAAATTTGACAATATCCAGTTTCGTAAGGATCTAGGGAGAAAAGCCACTATTTTCTGTTATTGGTAGTCCTGTTAGCCTGATACCATCATTTTGGAGAGCAGTCTGATAAATACTACTGTCAAAATGTGAAATGTACATACCTTTGACTCCACAAACTGACTTTTTGGGGTGAATATTACAGAAATATTTGCATGATTTTATAAGGATGTTTATTGTAGCATTGCAATTAAATTAAAATGTGGAACAAGCCCTGGCTGGTTTGGCTCAGTGGATAGAACCTTGGCCCGCAGACTGAAGGGTTCCGGGTTCAGTTCTGTTTAGGGGCAGGTACCTCAGTTGCAGGCTTGATCCCCCGGCCCTGGTACAGAGGTGTGTGTGTGGGGTGGGAGAGGGGAGGAGGAGTAGTGGAGGGAGCAACCAGTCAATGTGTCTCTCTCACATCAATATGTCTTCCTCTCTGTCTCTTCACCTCCCTTCCACTCTTTAAAAAAAAAAAAGTGGAACAAGCCAAAATCAGTAAGACCATGTTTAAGTAAATTATGTTGTGGCCATACAATGCAATTAACTGGAAAGCTATCTATGGACTATAATGCAGGAAGGTTGCAAAGTTAATATGTATACTATTTTTGTGATACCTCTTCCACTTAAAAAAAAGCATCTATATATGCATATAAAATAATCAAGGTAAGCAGTCTGATGATTTTTCACTTTTTTTTAAGCCTCACCTGAGGATATTTTTCCATTGATTTTTCTTTTAGAAAAATCTGCCAGAACTGATTTTTCACTTTTTATATAGGTAGAGGTATTATTTGATTTTTTTGCAAAGGCGAATTAGGGGTATGTGTATTTTCTTAAGAAGGAAGGAAGGAAGGAAGGAAGGAAGGAAGGAAGGAAGGAAGGAAGGAAGGGAAAAGAAAAGAAAAGAAAAGGAAAGGAAAGGAAAGGAAAGGAAGGAAGGAAGGAAGGAAGGAAGAAAGAAAGGAAGACTAGTAATGACTTTTTGAAAAGTAGAATTTTCAAAAATAAAGGGATATATAAATTTTTTATTCTATAAAAATGCTTAAAACGGTGATTTTTATGCCCTGCTTTCTGGGAGTGGTGTCAGAGCCAATGATGGATTAGTAAATAATCTAAATGATAGAATAGTGGGGGGGAAATACTATCTTGTATGAATCAGGATAGGCTAGAGTATATTTTAGTTATAGACAACATCCAAATCTCAGTGACTTCAACTATTGAGTGTTATTGGTGGGTTTTATTAATAGCTGGTGAGCTAACAGACTTCACCAACTTGGGAAAGGGGCTTGGCAGATCCAGCCCTGCCTTTTAGAGACTTCTTCTCAGAATTGACAAATATCAGTTCTACTTCAACAGTCAAAGCAGGTCCCATGGTCCTGCCCAATTGAAGGAGGCTGGGAAGTGCTATCTTACCATGTATTCAGAAGGAAGAGAATTCAGAGTATTTGTGAACACAGCATTTGAAAAGGGGTAGTATTGGAGAGGAGCTTCTAGAACAGTGTCTAGCACATAGCTATGCATTATCATTTTTATAAATATAGTAATTTACACAAAGCTAGACACATTTTATTTAAATGTATATAAGATATGATTTGCATATTGATGAATCAACAGGCATTTGTTGAGTTTACTTCTTTGTACTAAATCTGTGAATGACAAAAATATATATTTTTGTTCTCACCACAAAAACATTCTGTAACTGGGTATGGTGATGGGTATTAACTAGACTTATTTGGTGATCATTTAGCAATGTATGCAAATATGCAATCATGTTTAATCTGAAATTAACACATGTTGTATGTCAATTATACCTCAATTAAAAAAAAAAAATAGAAGAATTTTTAGCCTGATATCTTAATGTGTTTTTAGTCACATGTGTGGACTGAGTGGAGATGGTGCCCTCAGCACTTTTTCTGAAATTGTGTAAGAGAGAGTGAATGTTAGGTCTCCTGTCCATTGCAGCCACTTGTACAAAAGCCACAGTGATTTTCATGTAAATACCAATGTCTTTGACATATACACTGAGTGGTCAGATTGTTATGAACTTTGAATGCATAATAATCTGGCCACTTACTGTATTGCCTACATAATAAAAGACTAATATACAAATTGTCTCCTTGACCAGGAATTCGACCAGCACGCAGGCCAGCCAACTGCCCATGTCCCCTCCCCCTGGCCAGGCTGGCCGGACCCCACCCATGCAGAATTCATGCACCGGGCCTCTAACACACACACACACACACACAGTGGCTAGGTTATTGTGCGATCAGAGATCATAATAATTTGGCCACTCAGTGTATAATTAATTAATCCCTGCAATAGATGAATGATGGATTTTGATTTTATCAGGCTCTCCTGATACAATCAGATCATAAAAAATCATTGTACCACTGAAGTCCTTCTCAGATAATTAAATCAATGGAAGCAACCACCTTATGAATCACCACTTTTAATAAATTTTTATAGGGCAGGTCACCAAACAAGTATCTTTTTTACTTTTATATTTATTTCAGAAGAGAAGGAATAGTAGCTTAACATAGTTGAGTAATTCTTATGGGTCAAATTTTGTATAGGGTTTTAATATCATTATATCATTGACTCTTCAACAACACGCTGAGTTTGTATAATTATCCTCATTTATGAATTCAACAGAATTTTGTCTTGGGCCACCTGGGTTTAGTGCTACATTTTGGCAGCACTTTTTATGAGTATCAGTAAAGAGAGGATAGAAAAAACAATTAACATTTTTTGAGCACTGACCATGTGCCAGCACATTACTTCATTAAAATTTTGCTCTAGGCTAACAGATGGCCTATCTCTGATCCTAACTAGGAATTGGCAGTATATTGCTTTACTAGTCTACCTCTGCTACCAGCTTCTGAGCTTCTTGAGGGCAGGGGCTATATCTTGTTCTTCCGTGTATCCTCAGTGGTTTCCCCCATTGTGTAGCAATAAATAAAGCTAGTTAAATGAATGCCTGTGTAAGTGGATGGATGAATGAGAGGACTTAGATGTACCACCTGGTCTCTTATCTGGAGAACTATGATTAACAGATAATTAATGGATCTTGAAATGATCATTGGGTATTTGAAGGGTGTCCTGAACGTGTTCAGCCTGTCTACCTTGTGTAAAGTAAAACTACCTCCTCCTGTCACCCTCATTGTTAGTATACCGCATTCTCAAAGGATGTTGCTGGAATGCCCCTGAACACAGAACATCACAGTTCTAGATGATGGGCAGCTTGCCAGAGCAAAACAATAAAGGCTTAGAGTGCCCCCTCCCTGCCTGTCACCACTGTGAATACTGAAAGAGGGTGTGTTGCAAATGGAATGAGCAGTGCCACATGCCTTTCATCAAGCATTAATCACAAGACTGCTGGCACTTACCCACATTTGGGAAGGCTAGAAAAGTGAATGAAATATGTGATGCCTTCTGCTGCTCTAAAAATGTTGTTACTGAACAGATACATGCTAAAAAATGACACTAGACCACCAACTTACACCATACACAAGAATAAACTCAAAATAGATAAAAGACTTAAATGTAAGTCATGAAACCATAAAAGTCCCAGAAGAAGCCATAGGCTACAAAATCTCAGACATTTTTCATAGCAATATGTTTACTGATACATCTTTTAAGGCAAGAAACTAAGGCAAAAATAAACAAATGGGACTACATTAAAATAAAAAGCTTCTGCACAGCAAAAGAAACCATCAACTAAATTAAAAGGGAGCCCACTGTATGGTAGAACATATTAGGTATGATACATCAGATCAAGGGTTAATATCCAAAATACATAAGGAACTCATACAACTTAACAAAAGGAAGATAAACAATCCAATAAAAAAAATGGGCAAAGGACCTAAATAGATACTACTACAAAGAGGACATACAGATGGCCAAGAGACATGAAAAAATGCTCAAAGTCACTGATCATCAGAGAGATGCCAGTTAAAACGACAATGAGGTATCACCTCACACCTGTCAGAATGGCTACCATCAACAAATCAACAAATGACAAATGTGGGTGAGGATGGGGAGAACAGGGAACCCTCGTGCACTGCTGGTGGGAATGCAGACTGGTGCAGCTCCTGTGGAAAACAGTATTGAGTGTCCTAAAAAAATTAAATATGGAACTGCCATTGACCCAGTGATCCCACTTTTAGGAATATATCCTAAGAATCCCAAAACACCAATCAGAAAGAATGTATGCACCCCTATGTTCATAGCACAATTTACAAGAGCTAAGATCTGAAAACAGCCCAAGTGCCCATTAGTAGATGAGTGAATATGTGGTACATGTATAACATTTTGAGTCAGAAACAGTGGTTACTTATGGAATCACAGGCAGAGAGAATGATTTCTTTCTTATTTTCTATTCTGGGCTGATCTTCCTTACAAGTCCCTTCCCAATTTGGATATGGACAGGCTGAGGTAGGTGGGGGAAGCTAAAATGAGTAATTAGTCTGATGCAGGTAATATTAATTTTTAAATATACAAACTTTTGATTTTCACATTTCCTCTCCCTCCCTGTTCTTCACTAAGATGGCATTTGGGTGAAGTGGTGGGGAATGGTACAGGAGTGGATAGACCCACCTGGTGAGCTTCAGATCCTTTACCGCTCTGTCCTGAGCAGCTGCTCTGATCTGGTGCCTAGACTGGAGATCGCTGAGGGATAACCTCCCTGCCTGGAGTTGCTGCTGAAGACTCTTGCTGGGAGAACTCCTGTTATGCTCGGTCATGTCTGGTGGTGCTCCTGGCAGGCCCCACTTTACTTTGGCTCTATCAGGCATGCCTACCCTCTGGGTCTGTGCCATTTCCTTGAGCCAGCTACACATGCTTCTAGTGTTCTGTGAACCACTGGCTCTCTCTAATTGGTCTCAGGTAAGCTGAAACAGTTTATAAATTTTAAATACTGAACCTGGTAGAGGGCAGGCACCCTCTTAAAATGAAAATTAACGCGTTGGGATTTTGGGATAACATTCATTCATTTGCATTTATTAAACATTTGCTAACAATATGGCCATTACTGTGCTGGGTTGTGATCTTAGAAACACAGGTCACACAGTTCTGTTCTCCAAGAGCTCACAGTTCGGTCAAGGAAGTAGGAAAGTAAACTGTTACAGTAGAGAAGTTGTAGTAGAGAAGGATGATTGTATATAGCCCAAACTGGGACAATTTTCTTTAATATATATTTCTCTTGATATCAAAGAGGTAGGGAGAGGGAGAGATCAATAGATACATCAGTGATGAGAGAGAATCATTGATCAGCTGTCTCCTGCATGCCTCACACTGGAGATCGAGCTCACAACTCGGGCATGTGCCCTGACCGGGAATCGAACCGTGACCTTCTGGTTCATAAATCTATGCTCATCCACTGGGCCATACCAACCAGGCTAAACTGGGACAATTCTAAAGGTAAAGGTACAATTAAAAATGGTTTAAGATGGTAAGTTTTATGTTATATTCTTTTTCTACAATGTACAAAAAAGGTGAAGGTAGGTGCTGTTAATGCTCAGGCCAGGACAGTAGACATCAATCAGGGCAGTTCTGGGCAAACCAGATGAATGGACAAGCTGCACTAGAAAGATGAAAGGGTGCCAGGAGGCAGAGACAGAGCAGGGAGGATGATACAGTGCCTTACTTTCCTCATCTCTAAAATGGGGATAATTATAGCACTTCTTTCATGTGGGTAGTTAGGAGAATTCAGTGAGCCAATTCAGGCTCCTGGAATACTACCTAAGAGTTGTATTTTTAAAATCTCCTCACTTATTTTTCACTAGTCAGTCACCTGTGGTTTTCCTTCATTGTAGATCTTTAGATTTTTATATGTATTTTTTACACAGTAACCTCTCCACAGATGTTTGTGGCTTAATCTTTCATACCTCATTATACCCTCCTCTGTGAAAATCACTCATCTCCCAGGCACACCACATGTTAAAATACACATTTAGTGAACTTTTGGAAGTTACCTTATTTCCAGCCCTTTCTCATTTCCTCTAGAAATTCTGGTATTCTCTGGTGCCTGTCCTTCCAATCTTGTGGTTGTTTTTTTCTTTTCACAATAGGCAATTACTATAGGCAACTCTTTTTAAAGGAATGGATCCTTTTTTAATTTATAGAAGTAATTTCTTTACTACCCCCCCTCCCCCCAAGCTTTTAGAATAAAGTGGCAGAATAAAGAGACATAATTAAATGACTGTTCTTCTACTGTCACTTACTATTCTTTTCAAGAGCAGATTTTGAGGTGATTGAACCTTATTTTGAGATAACATGATAAAGGAAGAAGGATTAGAGAAAAGATCTGGTTGGGAGAAACCAATATACACTGAGGGGGAGGGGACATGGGCAGTTGGCCAGCCTGCCTGCTGGTCGAACTCCTGGTCGAAGGAATAATTTGCATATTCTCCTTTTATTATATAGGATATACCCTGAGTGGCCAAATTATTAGGCGTTCAGAGATCATAATAATTTGGCCACTCAGTGTATAGTGACTGATTCATTTCAGTAGAGGGCTATTCCAGGCACACATTTACTTGCGATAGCTGTAGACATATTACTGCTGGATTCTGGTAGAACTTGGTAAGAGCAGGAGTTCAGATTTCATCCTCTCTCCTGGGCCTTGACTATTTGTAGTACTGGTCCCAAGAACAGTGGTGTAAGCCATCACTCTTGCATGGTTGTGACTCCTAATTTGCTTTCCTTGGTTCCCTTCATCACTGGAAATGGTAAGAATCTTTTGTATTGGGATCTCTATGTGACTGCATTAGGCTGCGTTCACTCTGTTCATCTTATGTTAATTTAGCATGTGTTCAACAAATGTTAGTTGAGTTCTATCAGACACTATTCTAGGCAGGGGATAATATTAGTAAACAAAACAAAGATCCTTACCCCTGTGGAGCTTATATTCTAAAGAGAAATAAACAATAATCATAAAAGGTAAGTAAAGAAGAGGTTAGAAGATGATGAGCACTGTGAACAAAATCAGAGCAGGATAAAAGGACTTGGGAACACAGATACGGGGTGGACGGAGGTGGAGTTTCCACTTTCTAAAAAGGAATGGCTAGGGTAGCTCTCACTGAAAAGGTGATATTTGAATCAAGATTGGAAGGATGAGAGGATTAGCCATGAAGCTGTCTGGGCATGAATTTTCTTGGCAGATGGAACAGCCAGTGCAAAGGCACCATGGCAGGAATGTTCCTGATGTTAAGCAGGGAGGCAGTGTGGCTAGGAGGGCAGTTCTAAGAGACGAGGTCAGGGGGGACGTCACAGGATGAAAGATTGTGTTACAGACCATTATGAAGATGGTGGCTTTCCTTCTGGTAAAACAGGAGCCACTGCAGAATGTTGAGCAGGAAGTGATGAGATTTAACTTGTTTAATTGTGTCACCTGATTGTGTGAGAAAACTAAGTGGAGGGTTGGGTGAGTAAGGACAGAAGCTGGAAGGCCAATTGGGAGGTCATGGCAGTAGGAGAGGTGATGGTGACTTTGACCAGGATGATGGTGGTAGTGAGAGGTGGTTGGGTACCTGCCACAGGTACCAATAATATCATAATTCAAACTTAGTGGTTAATGGTCAAGTATACTGCTTAAACAGCACTCTAGCCACATACATTTCTGGAATTGCTATGATGATTTCTCCTAATTAAGCACGCATTCAAAACTCATGTTTCTTGGGTTTAATCTTGTTTTAACGCTGGAAAGAATGTAGCTATCCTTTAGCCCCAGTTGTGTAATAAAAGTGAAAATGTGTATCTTTACACATTAAAGGTAATAATTCTTTTTAAAAAAGATATTTAGCCCTGGCCAATTTGCTTGATTAGAGTGTCAACCAGAGCACTGAAGTATCTCAGATTCAATTCCCAGTCAAGGGCATGAACCTGGGGCTGCAGGTTGGATTCCCAGCCCTGATTGGGGTACATGTGGGAAGCAACCAATCTCTCTCTGTCTTCCTTCTCTCTCTTTTACTCTTATCTAAAAAAATCAATAGAAAAAATATTCTTGGGTAAGGATTAACAAAAAAACAAAAAACAAAAAAAATCCCATAAAATAAAAAGCTAATAAGCAAATAGACCGAATAGAGGAACAACCCAAACAACCAGTCGCTATGACATGCGCTGACCACCAGGGGGCGGGCGCAGAACATGGTGGGCGTCAGGCAGGGTGGGATGGTGGAGCAGATGTGTGGGGGCGCCAGATCAGGGCAGGGTGCTGGTTGCTGTCATTGGGATGAGCCTCTGGTTGTTACTGATAATTCTTTGTTCTTGCACCTGCTGCCGACACTGGCTGTGCTCGCACCTTCTGCCAGCACCAGAGCCTCTGCTTGCACCCACTGCCAGCGTTGGTCCCACTTGTACCTGTAGCCAGTGCTGGAGTCACCGCTTGCACCCACTGTCAGTGCCTGGCGCCAGTCCTGATCGCTCTGCATCGTCAGTGGGTATGAGTGGCAGCTGCTCGCCCTGATCACCCCTGAGGGCTTCTCTCTCCGCCCCTCCCCACTCCTGAGGGGCAATCGGGGCAGCAGCTGCTGCTCGCACCTACTGATGGTACCGGCCCTGCTAACACCCACTGCTGGCACCAGCCCCAATCGCTCTGCACTGTCGTTAGCTGGTGCAAATGGGGCTGATGCCCTCAGTGCAGGGAAGGGTCAAAAGTGGGAGCAGGGATGCCGGCAATGAAGGGACTGAGGACCGTGGCAGGAAGGGCTGGGAGAAGGTGCAGAGGATGAGCAAGACTCACTCATGTGCCCACTGCAGCCTTACAGCCCACAGTTCTTTTCAAGGTACATGAATTCGTGCACTGAGCCCAGAGTATCTTTGGAACATACAAAGCAAAATTGCTCCACTCTTCACCACACCAACCACTACCAAAATTTGGTACTTATCTTTAATGAGCTAATAAAAATATGCCTCGATTTGGAAGGTTTCAGTTCAGTACAAAAAATGGCAGCCATTTGTAGACTAAGTACCTTTGGACTTGAGAACTAAGCAAAAATATTACTGAGGCCATGTGGAATTCAGCCCATCTTAGCCAGCTCAGAGTGCAACTAGCCCTAGTTGAGGGCCAGATGCTGACAGGGCAGAGCTGAGATGCAGCCAGGACTTCAAAAAGGCTGATCTTGAGAGAGGGAATTTTCACCTGACGTAGCACTTCAGTGAGTTATTTCTGTTGATTGTTTTAATATTGTCATATGTTGTTCATACTGTCTAATAAAAGATTAGTATGCAAATTACCATCACTCAGACATGCCCACGAGCCAATCAGGAGTGAGTATGCAAATTAACCCCAACCAAGATGGCTGCGGCCACTGAAAGAGCAGGAGGGAGGCCTGGGTTTTCCTGGTGATGGAGGAAGCCAAGCTTTCCACATAACCCTGGCTGGTTAAGGCCTCCACTTCAGGCTACAAAGTTTCAATTATAGAAGATAAATCCCAACAGAAATGGCAGCAGCTACAGAGCTAGAGAGAGTAGGAGTCTAGGGTTTCCCCCAGCAATGGAGGAAGCCAAGATTTCCTCACACCCTGGCTGGCCCAGGCCTCCACTTAAGGCTACAAAGTTTCAATTATAGAAGGTGAATAAACTCCAACAGAAATTGCTGCTGCCACAGAGGGAGCAGAAGGCTTGGCTCTGCTCCAGGCTACAAAGTTTCAATTGTAGAAGATAAATATATCTCAGATACCAGGAGCAGGTGTTGGGTTGCTGGGAGGATATGGCCAGCCTGCAAACCACCACAGGCCCCTTGCCCAGGCTGCCCCACCACACCCCAAGGGAAACCCCACCCTGATCCGGGACACCCTTCAGGGCAAACCATTTGGCCCCACCCATGCACAAGGCCTCTATCCTATCTAATAAAAGAGTAATATGCAGATTGACCATCACTCCAACACACAAGATAGCTGTCCCCATGTGGTCAAAGATCCTTTTCCCATGTAGACACAAGATGGCCACCACAAGATGGCCAGCAAATTGGATGGGACCAGACCTGCAAGGGAGGGCAGTTGGGGGTGATCAAGCCTGCAGGGGAGGGCAGTTAAAGGTGACCAGGCTGGCAGAGGAGGGAAGTTTGTGGTGACTGGGCCTTCAGGGAAGGGCTTTTAGGGGTACCCAGGCCTGCATGGGAAAGCAGTTGGTGGGGGAACCAGGCCTGCAGGGAAGGGCAGTTAGGGGTGACCAGCCTGCAGGGGAGCATTTAGGCATTAATCATGCTGGCAGGGGAGTGGTTATAGGGTTATCAGGCTGGCAAGCAGAAGTGGTTAGGGGCAATCAGAAAGGCAGGCAGGCGAGCAGTTGGGAGCCAGCAATCCTGGATTGTGAGAGGGATATCCGACTGCCTGTTTAGGCCCTATCCTGGTGACAGGCAGTCAGACATCCCTCTAGGGGTCCCAGATTGAAGATGGTGCAGTCTGGGCTGAGGGACACACACTGCCCCCCCCCGCCCCTCCCCCCCCCCGCATGCACAAAGTTTGTGCACCGGGCCTCTAGTATGTTTATGAATGAGGCTGGCTAAGAATTTTTAGTGTTGCCGAAACCGGTTTGGCTCAGTGGTAGAGCATCGGTCTGCGGACTGAAAGGTCCCAGGTTCAATTCTGGTCAGGGGTATGTACGTTGGTTGCTGGCTCATCCCCGGTATGGGGTGTGCAAGAGGCAGCTGGTCGATGTTTCTCTCTCATCAATGTTTCTAACTCTCTATCTCTCTCCCTTCCTCTCTGTAAAAAATCAATAAGATATATCTAAAAAAAAAAAAAAAAAAAAAAAAAGAATTTTTAGTGAACTCTTCTTGATAGATGGGTGATCCAGAGCCTCTGGCTGCCACTCTAGTGCCTAACAGTGAGGATCTGAGGTGGACTGAAGGGAATGCTGAAGGGGAATTAATATTTTAGAATTTTCTGTGAAATCTGGAACTTCTAAGTTAGGGCATGAAGCCCAAGTTTGTCTTTCAAACATAAGTTCTTCAACAATAAGCCCTAGATCTTTTCTTGTCCTTACACATTTGTAGCAGCATTTGCATAGTAGGGGGAAAACAGGGTTTTGAGTGGAACTGGTTTAGTTCAAATTATTGGTGAGGCTTGAATAAGTTAACTGCCTTTAAGCCTCAGTTTCCTTCTCTGTACAACTGGGTTTTTTGCAAACCTACTTGTTAGAGGTTTTGAAGGATCATACTAGGCCATGGAGAGTTACAGGAACCATCATCTGTTGTGCAAGGCTTATTAAATATCTCCTCCCTCTTTTCCACCATTGGCTCAAACCATTAATTTTAATTGGTGATTTAACATCATAGCTGTTTATAGTTTAGTTTTTTATAATGAAGTATATTACATTTCATAATTTTATGTGATTATTGTGGCAGGGCCTAAAACAAAAGGAAACAAACCTAACACATTCTATTTCATTGAATTTTTTGTTTACAATTTAATGTTTACAAATTCCTCTCTGTAATATCTTATGTCACATTACTAAAGACAGCAACAAAATAACCAAAAAGGCAGAGATTCATTTCCATTTCTTGTGGCTGGAGACAAGTAGATGCCATTTAGCTGCTTTACTCTGCATGTCATGTTTAACTGAGTGGGATTTATTTACTTGAGGATTTGTAATATCTAAAAAGGGCCTTATAAATTGATTGACCAGCATTTAAAAAATAGGATCATAAGTATCAGTAAAGCTTAAGCAGAAGGATAAATTCTTGCAGGGTTTATATATCTTCTAAAGATATCTTTCTGTGCTCAATGGAGCATTTGTGTTCATAACTGATTGATTTTGATGTATTGTATTTAAACTGCATTGACAGTTTTCTTGTATATGAAATGAGAAATTTGACTAGATTATTGCTCAAGTGTCCTTTCAGTTTAACATTGAAATTCTAAATTCCAAAATTTTAGTTTTAAGCTAATGAGAAGACCAGTTGCGGGGGCCAGGTATGGTGGGGATCTCCCTTTTCTGCATCCAGCACGGAAAGAGAGATGAATGAACCGGTTCTAAGTGGAGGCAGCCAGGGATTGAGAAATAATAAAAAGAAAGAAGATGCAGAAATAGATTTAAAAGCTGGGAGCTGGGTGGGACGCCATTCTCTCTGGTGGAGAGGCAGGACAATGATGACTGAGCCCATCAGCACATTTATTCTATACCCCCAAATACCAGGAAGTAACACCAAAACTTAAGATGAAAAAAGGAGCTTATTTGCATTCCTAAGTAGGCCAGAGCATTCCTGTTGCTTTTCTGGATTTACATATCTAGGCCTGCCCCTGTCAACACCTGGGCTGTTATGAAGGCCAAGCTGATTACACCCTCCGCCATCTTGGGGAAATGTGTATCCGAGATGCAGCTCTGCCAGTCGTCCAGGACTCAGCTGACAGTTTAAAGAAATGCCCATGTGCCTTCCAGGTGGCCCTCTACAACAGTCTTGGAGATGCCTCTGAAATTCGTAGATAAGTGGGAAGCCCCTTGAGCTGTTCTGATTACCTCATGATGTGAGGCAGGGTAACAGAAGGAAGTCACTGAAGCACACCAAGTGGATAGTGTAGGTTTCTCCTGGTCAGCTTTGGTCTCTATTTAAACATTCGTTTTGCCTGCAGTAGGTTTAGGAGCACTGATTGTTACTGGTGTTAATTAAATGTCTAAAAGAATTTGAGCCCCTTGGAAATGATGCAGTATAACCATGAGTGTATTTTAATATTGTCTTATTGAAATATGGTACAATATATGAAAAGAGAATGTTATTGGGATAAATTGTATGTAAGTTTCCCAATTAATGTGATTTTGGGAAAGGCTCTTGAATTATTAAAGCTTCAAGCTCCTCACTGCAAAATGCTCTATTTACCTATTTTTATTTTTTTCTATTTATCTTTATAGGTTATACTAGTATAGTGGATAATGAAATAAAGTTCATGTGATAAGGGCTTCAGTAAGTACTATAAAGTGCTATACCCTACATAGACCATAATCATTAATATCCTGAGCTTTTTTCACTAAACTGCTGTGCTGCATGTGGTGGAGAATTAGAAAACTCAGACATATAGTTAATAAATTTGAAAGAATTCTTATTGGAAAACAAGGAGAAAGTACCTATGTCATTATGGCCAAAGGATAACTGAGCTTCTTTCTTTAGCAGCACTTCTCTTTAATTTTTTGATAAATGTAAATATTTTTTCTTTTCTCAGTTTGTACATGTATTAAATTTTTATAAAAAAAATAGGTAAAGCACCAAAAAGTACATGAAACAGGAGGTAAAAAACCACTCACTGTCTCACCATCTTACAGCAACCACTGTTAACAGATTTCTATGAACTCTTTTCTTTTTCTCTGATTTTACAATAGTAAAGATCATTTTATATATACAATCTTAAACCCCGCATTTGCCTAACATGATGTCCCTCACACACTGGAAGTGATGGACAGAAATTCGGAGCCTTAGCCACATAGATATTTGAGCTACTGAATCAACCTGGAGTGCCTGCCTTCTAATTTATATTAGATACTTTTTGTTTAAGTCACTTTAGTTAGGTTTCTTTTATTTGCAGCCCAAACAACCCCAAACTGAGAAAACTGTCTTTAATTTATTAATTCCTCCCATGCATGATTTCTTCCTTTTTTTTTTTCCTACTGAAAATATTTTATTGGCCTTTTGTATTGAACCTGGAATTTATTTGCCAGGAAGGATGATCCCATCATACTTCTGCTGGAACCAGTACACGGCCTTCTTTTTGCTGATTCTGTGTTTGGCCCTAATGCAACCTGTCCTGCGTTTCTTGTCTGTGATGCTGAAACTTGGCCTACCAGTACCATATAGATGTCCAGGACGTAGATACCAATGCTTGGGTCATATTTGATCCCCAGATTGAGGTGTTCTGGATCCCCAAACCAAAGTTTCCAGTAACTGAGAAGTAATTTTTTTGTAATTTGTACTCTCACACCTTCAGAACTTTCTCCAAGATTTCTTCTGCCTCGGACAGTGCAGTGGACAGCAATCTTTTCATTTCTCCTGATGCCAAAGGATCTGACAGTGTACCTGGCTGTGGAGAACACACGGGTCTGGCCTGAGAGCTGCTTCAGGACCTTGGCTGCCTGGACCAGTCTGTCTCCACTTTCCCACAAGATGCTGAGGCAGAGCCTGTGGATGTGAAGTTCCCTTATGGGTTCTCCTTCTCCCCTTAATCTTGCTCCGTGATGAGAAACAGGAAGAGATTTCTTCCTTTTAAAACATGTGAATGTAGACTAAATTACTGAGTGGAATTTGTGGATTAAAGATTATACACTTTATTAAGTTTTTGACCTCTGTGGGATTTCCTTTATTTTCTTGCCAGTTCATTGTGAGATTTTAAAACATTTTTTTTAAATGAAAATTTTGGAGTTTTAAACTGGTACAGTTTCCTTTCCTTCTTCTTAAAAATGTTTGGTTCACTACAGTATCTGCAATGTTATTTCTTTCTTTATATACACTTTCTTTTTTAAGCATCTACTCTATGCCTGATACTTTTGCACATGTTTCCTCATTTAGTAACCCAGTGTGTGTGTGTGTGTGTGTGTGTGTGTGTGTGTGTGTGTTTAATAGGCATATTTTACCCGTTAGTATTCACTGAATATTTGGTCTTACCCATGGCATCTTATGTTAGGTTTTCAAATTATTATGCTTTCTTATTGTTTACCCTTTTCTGAGTTTTGTCTTAAATTTTCTTTAAATTTCCTTGTGACTTGGAAGCTAAATATGTCTAATTTTTGTTATAATTGTGGGTACGTTTAACATTTGAACTTATCATTGGAGCAGTAGCTGTGGAGCTCCCCTAAACTATATAAGCTTTACCACATTCTTTTCTTCCTTCCCTTTATAGCCTAAATTTTGTTGAAATAATTATAAATGTTTGTTCACACAATTTTTTTTAGCATTTTGCTTTCAAGCCTCCTTGCTGAATATTTGTATCATGATTTCAACAACTTTAGCATACATAATTTAGATCACTGTAGTTTTGTTACTTTTATTGCTCACTGCTACTTGTTTTATACTTATCTATATCTATACTTTCAAATATCTTCTACTTTCTTGAGTGCTTTTTAAAAAATATATATTTTATTGATTATTTTTACAGAGAGGAAGGGAGAGGGAGAGTCAGAAACATTGGTGAGAGAGAAACATCAATCAGCTGCCTCCTACACACCCCCCACTGTGGATGTGCCCACAAACATGCCCTTGACCAGAATCGAACCTGGACCCTTGAGTCCACAGGCTGATGCTCTATCCACAGAGCCAAACCGGTCAGGGCTTGAGTTCTTTATTTTAATTTATTTTTTAATTGGTTGTATGTGCCCCTTTCTTAAGAATTTTTTTCCCCCAGAAAGAATATGCAGAAAGTACATTGTTATCTTTCTATGTCTATTAATAGTTTTCATTTGCTTTATAGTCATGATAATTACAATATTGATAATTTAGTTAAATTTGTGATTCTTACTAGGTCACAGTCTTTTACCTTCCAAGTCCTACAAACTTTACTCCATGGCCTTTTAGCAGTTAGTAGGACAAGTGAGAAGCCTGATGTCCATCTCATTCATATAACCCCCCTTTTAAAAAAAAATATTGGTGGCGGTTCCTATGTCTATTTAATTTTTTTTTTCTCCTTGACATTCAGAAATTCTGGGATGTGTGGATCTTTTATGATTAATTATGCCAAATTCTGTGCATAATTTCAGTTTGAAAAACTCATTTTAGCCAAAACCGGTTTGGCTCAGTGGATAGAGCATCGGCCTGCGGACCGAAAGGTCCCGGGTTCGATTCCAGTAAGGGCATGTACCTTGGTTGCAGGCACATCCCCAGTAGGGGGTGTGCAAGAGGCAGCTGATCGATGATTCTCTCTCATCGATGTTTCTAACTCTCTATCCCTCTCTCTTCCTCTCTGTAAAAATTCAATAAAATATATTTTAAAAAAAAAAAGAAAAGAAAAACTCATTTTAAGCCCCTGCCATTATTTACTTAATTAATATTTCTGCCTTATTTCTCCTTTCTCTTTCTGGATTTCCTGTTATATACATATTTGATTTTCTGGGTCTGTTGTTCAAGTTTTATCTTTTTCACTGATAATTTATACTTTTTTATAATTTTCCTGTGAATTCTAGGAGATTTTGTTGAGGACTAATTTTATGCAGTAGCCAGTCTGCATTCACTGCCTCCATTCTTTAGGCCACTAGCTTCACATTTTGCTTTCAAATCCTGTTTCTTGTTACTCCCTTTTCGCCTTTCCTTGAAGCAATGTTTGTTATCAGTGATTCACTCTCAGTTTGAAGTCCGCTGAGAATGTAAATTTTAAGATTTGTAAGCTTACCTAGTTTCTTGCAGTTATTCAGATTATTCCATGTCTCTCAAAATATTCCAGTTTGCTTGCTTGTCTGCTTGCTCATCTGCCAATTGAGGTCTAGTTTATTCAGTATGGAAAACTGAAATAATGCTTTATTGGAAATTGTGTAGACCGTGTTCAGTTCTTTTGATTACAGGCAAACATAGGGTAAAAGTTAGATTTATTGTAATTTCTCATCAGCAGCTTAGAGATCTAATAGTTTTTGTGGGGAAGAGGTGGATCTGTCTGCAGTGGGAGACAGCTGCAGGGCAAAGTCCCCTTTGTTGCCGAACAGTCTCTCTTTTGTGTTGTCTTGGCAGCTGTGAGCCTACTGGAGTAGTTTCCCTTCCCCGTGCATAGCTGGCTGGCCCGGCATCCAGGCAGAACCTCTAGCATGACTCTGTCCAGCCCTGCCTTGCTTCCAGCCTCTGCTCCTACCCAGAAGCTGTCTGCAGGCTCTGAAGATGAGATCCTGGTGGACTTGGCCCCTCTCTGTGTAGTAGAGTTTAAAGTTTGAGACTGAGCCATTGTGTTCCAATCCTAGCTTTGCTACTATTAACTGTGTAACATTGGGCATCTTGTTTAACCTCCCAGCACCAGTTTACTCGTGTGTATAATGTATAATAATATTTAAATTTATTAACACTCTGAGGCACTTAGTAGGGTGTTTGGTTCTCAATAGCTAATGAATCAGTTTTATTGTTGAATTTTTGGGAACTGGCTGCTGATTATGATTAGGCTCTTTATTCACTACTCCCTTTTTTAAACTATCTCCTGCTCACTCTCCTTAAGGGTTCAGGTTTTGGATGGGGTTCCTGTGAAGTGGTCAGTAGGTGGTGAAGAATTTTCTCTGTCAAGTCAGTTGGGTCATTTTAGCAAGGAATGATGAGACAAAGTAGTGGTCATATGCATCGTGTTGGTTCCAGGTATTCACATGATGCATATGACCACTACTTTGGGCCAAAACTGGCTCTCCGACATCTGCCAAGGGGTCCCAGATTGCAAGAGGGCACACGCCAGTCCAAGGGACCCCACCAGTGCACGATCATGGCCGGGGAGGAATGCAGGACATTGGCCAATCAGGGAGGGTCCACAGGAAGGCTCCAAGGCATGTCTGGCCCATCTCGCTCAGTCCCGATCAGCCAGACCCCAGCAGCAAGCTAACCTACCGGTCAGAGCATCTGCCTGCTGGAGGTCAGAGCACATCATAGAGACTGGTCAACTGGTCGACTGTCTGCCCCTAATGGTCAGTGCACATCATAGTGAGCATATCATTAGCATATTAAGCTTTGATTGGTTGAACGGATGACTGGACAACTGGACACTTAGCATATTAGGCTTTTATTCTATAGGATGGTCTTTATTATGCTAAGGTATAACCCCTCTCTTCCCACTTTGCTGAGAGTTTTTATCAAAAAAGGGCATTGGTTTCCTAGCCATTTTGGCTCAATAGATAGAGTGTCAGCCTGTGGACTGAAGGGTCCCAGGTTCCACTCCAGTCAAGAGCACATACCTTGGTTACAGACTTACTCAGGAGGCGACCAATCCTATGTTTCTCTCACATCAATGTCTGTCTGTCTGTCTGTCTGTCTCTCTCTCTCTCTCTCCCCTCCCCGACTCCCCCTAAAAATCAATGGAAAAATATCCTCATGTGGATTAATGCGCGCCCCCCCCCTTCCCGCCAAAGGGCATTGGATTTTGTCTAATGCAGAAAGCATCAATTGATATGCTCATGTGATTTTTGTCTTTCAATTTGTTTATTTGATGTATCACATTTATTGGTTTGTTTTTTATTGTACCAGCCTTGCATTCCCCCAATAAATTCCACTTTGTCATGATGTTTGAACTTTTAAAGAAATTGCTGGATCCAGTTTGCTAATATTTTGTTGAGGATTTTAGCATCTATGTTCATCAGGGATATTGGAATGTAATTCTCTTTCTTTATAGTGTCTTTATCTGGTTTTGGAATTAGTTAGGCTAATGCTAGCCTTTTAAGAAGAGCTTGGAATTTTCTTCCTTTCTCTTGGAATTTTGGAATACGGTAGTTTCAGGAGGATGGGTGTTCTTCTTCGAATATTTGGTAAAACTCCCCTGTGAAACCTTCTGGGTCAGGGCTTTTGTTTGCTGGGAGTGTTTTGATTACTGCTTCTGTTTCATTAATAGTTATCGGCATATTCAGGTTTTCTGATTATTCCTGATGGAGTTTTGGAAGATTGTATTTTTTCTAGGAATATGTCCATTTCATCCTTGTTAGAATACAGTTGTTCATAGTATTTTTATTAAGGATCCTTTGTATTTCTATGGGGTCAGTTATTACTTTCCGTCCTTTGTTTCTGATTTTGTTTATTCAGGTCCTCTCAGGAGGTAAGACAGTTATACGTTGGGCAGTTGGAGATATTTCTTAAAATGTTTTGACTTTTGCTCATTTTTAGGTTGATATGTCAGTGAGCTTCATTTACCTGCTGCAGCTCATATTTATGCATGCACATTGCACTCATACCTTGGCAAACACACTCTGATTTGTAAACATGCTTTAGACTAAAAAAATCCTTATTTTACAATTATTTTAGTTATCTTGGCCATGGTTAACTGGTTATTATCAAAACATACCTGTAGGCCATGATCGGTAAAACTTGGGAAATACCAATCCTAGCTGAGAGGTCAAAGAGGAAATTGGCCTTGACCCATTTAGGCAAGGTGGAAAATAGCCAATTCTTTGGCTTTGTGTTCTTTTCGACATAGAAGTTAAAGTCACAGCAATTAAAAGGACTCACAAGATTTCACAAAGTATGCTTACATAATAAGGCTTAGTAAAGACAAGCATGCAATATAGCAATAGAAAGAGAACACAGCAAACATCAGGGAATCCAGAACATTCCAGGTTCTTTGTCATTTGTACAGAATGTTTTTTGTTTTGTTTTTGGATGATGAACTTTTAAGATACATGTGAAATAGCATGGCCTAGGCAAATAGATCAATAGAACAGATTAGAAAGTCCAAAAAGAGACCAATATACATATATAGTCAATTGATTTTGACAAATGAGCAAAAGCAATTTGGTGGAGAAAGGATTGTCTTTTCAACAAATGGTGCTGGAACAATTGAATATTTGCATATTAAATGAACTTCAATCCACGCCTCATATATGTACAAAAATGAACACAAAATGGGTCATGCATAGACTTAAATGTGAAACCTAAAGCCATTAAGCTTCTATAATAAATGTAGGACAAACTTTTTGTGACAAGAATCTATATTTTAACAAAATCTCCAGGTTATTCTTGTACACATTAAAATTTGAAAAGAACTACCCTGTAAGATGTGTGTGGAAGGATGAATGCTAGTTATACAGGTCACAAAGGGCAAGGGGGGAGAAGATGCTTCAGCAGAGGGTCAGCACAGGCTGAGGCATGAAGGTATGAGGAGTGAGGGCAGTTGTACCATTGAACAGTTCATGCAGGAGTTTTCACCAATGTACAGTTAAATAAAATGACAATATAATGAGCTTTTATATCTAAAATTTACCAATTTTTAGAATTCTAAGATCATATCTTTCTTTGTAAAATGAAAATGCTAGCAAATTATGGATTGTTTTTGTTTGAAGTGAGTGTGTTTTTCTTGGCAGAATAAAAAGCTGACAACCCTATGTTTAACACTTTTAGTTTTAATTTCTGTTTGCTTTTTCTGACCTATGAAATCCAACAAAAAGTATGCCTGTTGACTGAGTTAGAGAACTAAGTAGTTTGATAGAGTATTGGGCAGCTGGGGTGGGTGGGGCCAGAGAAGCAAACAGAGGTCAGATCTTGGGGAATCTCATAGGCCATAGAATTGGACTTGATCCTCAAATCATTGAAGATTGTGACATAATTGGATTTGCATTTTAGAATGATGACTTCTCAGTGGCTGGGTGAGGGATCAGAGAAGGGTGAAAAAGGAGACAAGAGACCAGCCAGGAAGCTCTGTGGATATCAGTGAGAGTGTGACTAAGACAATGTTGATTGTAGAAAGAGGATAAACTGAAGGCACATTAAAGAGGAGGAATTGATAGGAATTAACAACCTATTGGATGGAAGAGATAACTTTATGTTACTTAAATTATTCTCTAACTATATGTTGGTGAATTTTGTGTGCCCAAGTAAGTGCAATCATCACAATTCCCAGAATTCTTAAATGGATTAATATAAATGACTATTGAGTAGAATCATTGAACATCTGTGCAGTATAGTCCCTCAAAGACAAATAGAAACTCATTAAAATGAGATTAGAGAGCTAATCTATCTTCATACTTAAATACCCATTCATGAAAAGCTATGATGTGTGAGTCAGAAAATGCTGATTGCATTCATTTTATTACATAAAGTGGAAAGACTGGGTACTTCTAAACTTTTCAGACTTTAATTTTTGCAGGGATTAATTCAATACTGCTGCATATTATGTAAAGCAATAATTTACATATGCTTGCTTTACAAAATGGCTTTTGGTAGAGGGGGTATGTGGTATGTCAGCCTTAGCTCAAAATTTTTACAAAATTTAAGAACTTTTTTGTAAGTATCCTGAAAGGAATATTAGAAAATAATTTTGTTTTGGCCATTATTTTTACCTGAAATTCCCCACAAAAAACATACATGAGTTTTAACTAATAAGCAGAAGGTCATTTCTCTAGCTTCTCTATGAATAGAATGAGTTTACATGTAAGATTTTCTGTGGGCATGGCTTAAATCAAGCATGCTTTCCAAGGTCAAGACAGTGAATTATTTGTGGTAATAGACTTTTCTTCAACCAACATATAAAGAGTTTTTGCTATTGTAGGTTCATCTGCACTTTGTTGCACTGTGTACTTTGATATATCAAGGCGATTCTATGGAAGCTTACAGGGGACATTCAATGTGGAAGGGAAGTCCATGTGATTTTGATTTATGGGATCTATTAACATTCATGAGTATGTATTATGTATCTCAAGAACCCACAGGAAGAATGGTTGATTATAGGAGGAAAGGATATTTGTATATGGTGGGTTTTTTTTTTTTTTTTTTTTTTTAAAGATAATGAGATTTTTCAACCATTTATTCCACTTAGTGTTTCCCAGTAGTAAAGGGAATTTAATCTCCTAATGCAATACATTTAAGCACTACAGAAAATAGACATTTTCATCTACTGAGCTAACTTCAAGCAGTCCATGTACTGTTGTCTTCTTTATCATTGACATATACTATGTAATTTATATATTCAGAATATTTAGCATGAGAACTTAAAAACTTTTTCTAGCTGGATATTCTGATACTTTGTATCAATTTCTTTTGGGCATATATGCTAATTTGCCTTAGCTATACCTTATAAAGCATAACTTTTTAAAAATTGTTCATTCATTTTAGAGGCCCAGAATTATTTATCTATTCTCTAGAAATAGTGTTTCATTTATGAACTATTTATTAATGCCATCAGGGGATATTAAACCAATTCAAATTGCTAAGTGGATGACAAAAGTGTCTAGTACTTTTTTGAATTAATACTATTTCTCTATTCATCAACTGTACTCTCAAAGGAGGCTATGTCTTTCTATGACATACAATTATATATAGTTATTGGTATGAGCCAAGACCTCAAGGTTAAAAAAAATTATAATGGGAAATTTCAGACATAAATAACACACAAAATTAATGATGCTCGAATCCCCCAGTTTCAATGATTAACCTTTTGCCAATCTTGTTTCAAATATCTTCCCTCCTTAGTTTTTGTTGGGACGGGTACTGGGATTTACTTTAAATGAATTTTAGTTTACTATAGTATTTCACCTGTTACTACAGAAAATATCAGTAAATAATAACTTGTTCTGCATTCCATAATGCCATTATCACACAGAACTAAATAATAAATTTTTAAAAATATTATCATCATCATAGTCTGATCAGTTCATCTGGGAGAGGAAATGATAACTTTGGCTTGATCTGGAATAATTCCTTGTCATTCATTGCCTTCATTTCAACTTTAAAATCTCCTTGAAGTTGAGCTCCTCTAGAAGACTGGGTTTACTTTTGCTTCTAACTGGTTACTTGAGGACATTATAAGTCTAGATAAGACAAATTAAAATTAAATTCTCCACATGAGGCTTTTCAGATTACACAAGTAGATCAAATATATACTTTTTTTTTCATGAGGGTCAGCTGGTGGAGAACAACTTAATTTTAAAAAAATGTCCTCAATTTTATCCAGACAAGTTTCCATGCTGTTCCATTTCTGCATAGAAGGATTTATTTCTGATAAACTCTTACACTAAAGGTGTAGTCTTTGGGGTCCCAGTTTAAATAGAGTATTTTATTAGATTCCTCATGTTGGCTCTAGGCCTTTCATCCTATATCCCATGCTCTCTGTGGTATTGAAAATGAATACTGAAGCCCTAGCTGGTTTGACTCAGTGGTTAGATTGTCGGTGCAAAGGGTCGTAGGGTTTGATTCAGGTCAAGGGCATGTACCTCCATTGCAGGCTCCATGGCAATCTTGTGATTCTCTGACATTGATGTGATTCTCTGACATTGATGTTTTTCTCTGTGTGTATCTTCCCCTCCCTTCCATTCTCTCTCTCAAGAAAAGAAAAAGAAAAAAAGTCAATGGAAAAAATATCCTTGGGTGAAGATTAATAAAAACAAAAACAGAAAACAAAACAAAAATTCCCCCATAAAATGGATATCCAAGAACTCTGGGATCCATCAAAATCTCTTAAGGTTTTCGATAATTATGTTTCTTCTAGAAACATATCTAGGATTTGGTTCTTCCTCCCATTCCCCTGCCACTACTGCATTCTGATATGGTGATCACTATAGCAGACTCTCAGTTGGTCTTTCAGCCTTTAATTTTTCTCCTGTCTAATGTTGCTCATTACTGCCAAAGTCTTTTGAAAACATCCCCTTTCATTATGTAACCTTACCCCTTATACATGATTCAGAAGTTCTCCTTTGTTCCATTTTTTTCATAGGATATCAATTCTAGTTCCCCAAACTCTTTAAGTTAGGTTGGATTTGAATGCTGGATGAGTACCCTGCTGCCTCACCGTGCAATGTGCTGCAGTGGACGAGGGAATTCCTTGTACACATTCTCAGGGTCCGTCTGTTGACAGTGTCTTCTAATAGCTGCATCTTTGGCAACACTATGAAGATTGAGTTTTAGAGAGAGAGAGTCCTTTTTCTTTCCTTTTAAAATTAAAAGAAAATTTTATTATAATAAAATAGATACAATATAAAATTTACCATTTTAACCATTTTTAGTGTATAATTCAGTGACATTAAACATTTTCACAGTGTTGTGCACCATCACCACTTTCCCAAATGTAAACTCCATACCCATTAAACATTAATTCCTTATTCTCTCCTCCCTGCAACTCTTTGTGTTTTTAAAGTGTGAAATTCTTGGTCATTTTGCTACATTTAACTACCCTGGAAAAGAGCAGTTCATCAGACTACAGATTCAGAAAGTGGCAGCCAGGGGCATTCTTGACTCACTGCTGTTTCATTAAGTCCCTGTTGAGCATTACCACGCACCTGCCTGCTGTAGCAGGCTGTAGCACGGGAGTGGTAAGTAGGCTGATACAGATTGTGCCTTCCCACTGCATACAGAGCCAAGCACTATATTTAAATATAAATTGTTCTTCTAATGATTTCATCCATATTCCTCCTAATGGGTAATATTGATGAACACTCTCATATTGTTGAATTGCTCAAACTAACAGTTCAAGACTTGTACTCACATTTCTCTTTTCTGTGAGGAACTCTGGCTGAGGAACAGATGGCATCGCTGATGATAATAACCAGGAACCATCCACCCAGTCTCACTGATCTTCTGGTGCATTCCTAGTGCTTCCCTATGGGTTATTCTTTATCATTGTACTAGGAGTGTGTTCATTTTTCTCTTCTATTTCCCTTTTTTTCCTTTTTATGTATTTATATAACCTCTTCAAGCAACTTCTATGCTAAGTACCATATGTATTCAAAATAAAAATATTGTAGGTATTAAAGATAGAAATACTCAAGATAAAATTTTTAAAGTCCTTAAGGAATTTATCAGCTCATGAGGAGATGGACTTGCTGATTGGCATTGACAGCTAATATCACTGTCCTAGTATATGCAAGATACAGTATGATCCTGGAGTTTAATTTTCCTGAGGAGTCCTGAGGCTTGAAGAGAAATTATGCTAATATGGGAGAGTAGATATGCAGGCAATGCTGGTAAGAGTGGGAATAAAACCACAGTTATGCAAGGACAGGAAGCTGTGATTAAATGGCCACTAAGAATTAAATCACCAAGAAAACAAAATCTTCAAAACAAGTCTCCAGTGCGAGGAAACTATTTGCAGACACAGAGCAGGGCTTTTTAGAATAAAACTTAACAGAATAAGGTCTTGTGGTGGCTTCTTTTTCACAAGCCTCTTACTAATGACTGATAAAGACAGCAATTCCGTGTATTTTGTGTGTGTTTATAATTTTTCACCTAGCAAATAGGTCCATTTAACTTCATTTTATAGTCTTAAAAACAATGAAGATATTGCTTCGTGGTTGTGATTTTTAAAATTGTAAACGACAGCCGAAACTGGTTTAGCTCAGTGGTAGAGCATCAGTCTGCAGACTGAAAGGTCCCGGGTTCGATTCCGGTCAAGGGCATGTACCTTGGTTATGGGCACATCCCTGGTAGGGGGTGTGCAAAGGCAGCTGGTCGATGTTTTTCATCGACGTTTCTAGCTCTCTATCTCTCTCTCTTCCTCTCTGTAAAAAATCAATAAAATATATTAAAAAAAATAAATAAATAAAATAAAATTCTAAACGACAAAGGTTTCCACACATTTGGTTTGAGAGAGATGACCCTGCTGGTTAAAATGCCAAGGGGAGATCTGTAATTATTCCACCTGGCAGAAGCACATGCCTGCAAATGACCAGAATGGTTGTTACTATTTTTAAAGCAGGAATGTCATTAAAAGCTCAAGGTTTTGAAATATAAAACAGCCACATATCTTCTCCAGCTTCTGATTGCTAGGTTGCTTTGCTACAGTTATGAGAAAAAATCCAGGTGTCTGTGATTCTGCGAAGTAGTTTATGTCTGGTATAGCGGGATTATTAACGCTTGGAACTGAGCTACTTGGCAGAGTGGTATAGAAGCTGGACAGCATCCAGCTTGAGCCCTAAACCCTGGATGCTTGATTCACGCCACACAGCAGCAGCCTCCTCCTATTCATGGAGACATTCTCAATACAGAGATACAGAGTGTTCTGTAGGAGATTAGGTTTAGTTTATTTATGACATGTGATCTGAATGAATATAATGAGAATTTGGCTGGCAGTATGTTTTATTACAAATTATCATAGAGAAATAGGCCTTTTCAAAACATCTTTAATCTTTCAGGTATGTTTTCCAAGAATTTCTGCAACATTCTCTGCAATAGAGGCATTCTTCCCCCCCCCCCCCCCGCCCTCTCTCTCCCCCCTCCCCCCTTAAGCAAGTGACTGAAAACTACAGAAAGATATTTATTAGAAAAATATTCCCTAAAAATAGAGGGTCTTCAAAACACAGTAGGTTTTACTCTCCACCCTCCCTCCCCTTACTTCAGTGGTGGCAAAAATAACAATTGTCCCCTGGAAAATGAAACTCATTGCTATGGTAACTAATGAAGGTTGCATCATTCTAGCATACATTTTTTAAAGCCTAGATTTCAACATGGGTAGACGCCCATCTTTTTTTATTCGGTAACTTAGCAACCTGTGGTATACTGTTTGTGACCATCTCTAATTTTTTCTCTCAGAAAAGTGACCTATATAGGTTTTTATTTTATTATTATTATATTTTAATTGTAGCTAGCCCTAGCTGGTTTGGCTCAGTGTATAGAGCTTCGGCCTATGGACTGAAGGATCCCAGATTCGATTCCAGTCAAGGACGCATGCCTGGGTTTGATGGCTCAATCCCCAGTGGGGGGCATGCAGGAGGCAGCCGATCAATGATTTCCTCTCATCGTTAATATTTCTATCTCTCTTTACCTCTCCTTTCCTCTCTGAAATCAATAAAAATATATTTTTAAAAAATTGTAGCTATGTTTTTCTGAGAATTTGGTTCATTTCTTAGTTATGTTTATAATGATCTTATTTTCTGGCCCCAAAATTAGGACACGTGGAATGCTTGAGAAGTAAAGGGTTTTTCTTCTACTTCTTGGTGTCTCACATTAAAGTCTTCACAGGGCTTTTTTGTTCTACACCTCTTAACTGTTGTTATTCAGGGGTTTGTCTCTGGCCCTCTTTTTCTACTTTGTGTGTTAGTATTTATTAATTATTGTATTATTTTAAAAAATTTTATTAAATTTATTAGGGTGATATTGCTTGATATGATTTCAATCTTCTTAAATTTATTGAGACTTGTTTTGTGTCCTAATATGTGGTCTATCTTAGAAAGTGTTCTATGTACACTTGAAAAGAATGTATATTTTGCTTTGGAGTGAAATACTCTGAAGATATCAATGAAATCCATCTGATCTAGAGTGTCATTTAAGGCTATTTCCTTGTTGACTTTCTGTCTGGAAGATCTATCCATTGATGTCAATGGGTTATTGAAATTCCCTACTATGACTGTATTACTGTCAGTCTCTCTCTTTTTGTCCATCAAGATTTCCTTTACATATTTAGGACTCCTATGTTGGGTGCTTAAATGTTTATAAGGATTATAGCCTCTTGTTGGATTTCTCTTTTTATCATTATGTAGTGTTCTTCTTTTTCTCTTACTATAGACTTTGTTTTTGAAGTCTATTTTATTTGATTAAGTATGGATACCCCAGCTTTTTTTTTTTTTTTTTTTTTTTTGTATGAAGTATCTTTTTCCACCTCTTTACTTTTAGTCTGTGTGTGTCTTTTGTTCTGAGGTGGGTCTCATATAGACAACATACATATGGATCTTATTTTCTTATTTATTCAGCTACCCTATGTCTTTTTTTGTTGTTGTTGTTTTGTTAATTCTCACCCAAGGATATTTTTTTCCATTGGTTTTTAGAGAGAGTGGAAGGAAGGGGGTAGGGGAGATGCACATCAATTGGTTGCCTTCCACAGGCACCCCAACCAGGGCAAGGGATAGAATCTGTAACCAGGTATGTGCCCTTGACTGGGATCGATCTCATGACTCTTCAATGCACAGGCCATGCTCTGGCCACTGAACCCACCTGCCAGGGCCTCTAGTCTTCTGATTGGAGCATTGAAGCCATTTACATTTAAAGTGATTATTGATAGGTACATATTTATTGCCACTTTATTCTTTATAACTGTGTTCCTCTATTTTATTTTCTTCACCACCACCCCCTCCTCTCTTCCTCCTCTTATTCTTCCTCCTCCTTCTTCTTTAGAAGACCCATTAACATTATAATACTGGTTTTGTGTTAACAAACTCCTTTAGCTTTATCTTGTCTTGGAAGCTCTTTATTTTTCCTTCAATTTAAAATGATAGCTTTGCTGGGTAAGGTAGACTTGTAGGTACTTGCTTTTCATGACTTTGAATATTTCATGCCAGTCACTTCTATTGAGAAATCAGCTTGTAATCTTTTGTGAGCTCCCTTATAGATAACTGTCTCTCTCTTGCGGCTATTAAGATTCTCTCTTTGTTTTTAACCTTTGCCATTTTAAATTGTGATGTGTCTCGATGTGGGTCTCTTTGGGTTCATCTTGTTTGGTACTCTGGACTTGTGTTTTTCCTTTACCAGGTTAGGGAAGTTTCAGTCAAGCTTTCTTCAAATAGGTTCTAGATCCCTTGCTCACTCTCTTCTTCTGGTTACCCCAGTGATATAGATTTTGTTATGCTTCATGTTGCCTCAAAGATCTTTTAAACTGTCCTCATTTTTTTTTTAATTCTTTTTTTTTTTTTTTTTTTTTTTTCATTTTGCTCCTCTGACTGGGTGTTTTCTGTTACCTTGTATTCCAAATTGCTGATTTGATACTCTGCTTCATCCAACCTACTAATTATTCCTTCTAGGGTATTTTTCATTTCTGATTTCTTTTTAATGATTTCTATGTCTTTTTTTATGCTTGCTTTCTTTGTTTTGAAGTTCTCACCAAGTTCCTTGAGCATCCCTATAACTATTTTTTTTTAATTCTATATGCTATAAGTTGCTTGCCTCCATTTAATTTAGCTGTTTTTCTGGATATTCTCATGTTCCTTCATTTGAGGCCAATATTCTTTGTCTCCTCATTTAGGCTTTCTCTTTGTGTTTATTTGTGTTAGGTAGATCTTCTAAGACTCCCAGTCTTGGTAGTGTGGTCTTATGTAGTAGGTATCCTGTGAGCCCCAGTGGTGCAGTTTTCTTGATCACCTGAGCTGGGTGCTCCAAGAATGTCCCTTGTGTGGGTTATGTAGACCTTCCTGTTGTAACTGCATCTTGATTGCTCTTGGTCCGTTCATATGTGAGGTTGACCCTCCGGTTGGCTGACAGTGAGGATCAACCTCGACCACAGCATACAGCTGTTCTACAGGTGCTGACCCCATGCTGAATCTGGAACCTGCTGAGATCTCCCTTTGGATCTAACTTGTGAAGCTAACTGTATCCTGCTCTGATGTTATCTGAAGCTGGCCACTGGGTGTGTTGATTCTGGGGCCTTTGGGAGGGACTCTGGTGCAGGTCAATGTCAGATGCTATCTGTGGCTGGCCTTTGGCAACATGTTTGGAGCTGCCAGCAATCCATAGTTTGTGGCTGCCTCTGCTGGGCCCGAGTGTGCACAGGAAGTTTCAGGCTGAGCACCGAGGCTAGCTTTTACTAGCACCGGGCCCAGGAGCAGGTCAGCAAAAGTCCCAAGGCACCCTGCAGTCTGCTTTCACCTGCTCCACCTGCTCAGTTGCTGAAAGAGCCTCTGGTGGTATGAGGTACCACCTCATGAGTTACATGAGGTAGGTTCCCAGTGTGGCACCAGGTAGGGGTGAGTGGTGTTCACTAGATTGCTAAAGGTTTAAACTCAGTGCCAGTGATGGGTCTGAGGCCCTTCAGCAAAGGTACCTGCCACCCGCCAAGGGTCTACAGACCTCTGTGGTGGGGTAGGGTCTCAGGGAGTTGACAGGTTGAGCAGAGTTTATCAAGCCCAAACAGTTCCAATATTTGGCAGCCTGAAGAGAGGGCTCTGCACTGCTTGGGAGTGAGAGGGAAAAATGGCCCCCATTCTAAAGTCACACAACTCAATCCAAGAATTTGCCTGGATCCCTTGCTTAACAGTGTGGAGCTACTATGAGTTGGGAGAGTGGGGCCAGGGAATTCTGTGAGGGGATGGTGCCAGTGAGGCTTGGGGAAGGTGGGAGGAGTGGCCCCTGACCCAGAGCCACACAAATCAGTTTGCCCCAGACTCTTCCCTGACCTCAGCAGGATGGGGCCTGGAGAACAGAGGGTGGGGTTTGAGGATTCCCGATAAGGGGCAGATGCCAGTCAGGTTCATGAAAAAGTGGGGCGAATGGCCCCCACTCCAGCACCGCACCACTCAGTCACTGACACCCCCGGAGTCTGCCCAGATCTCTCTACCCTGTCCTTAGCAGCTGGCTTCTCAGCAGCGAGTCCTGAGGATGGGGCTATTGCATTCCCCTAGGCTGATGCTATAAGGAGGGGAGTGCTCCACTCAGGAAAGATGAATCTGTGATACAGAAGAGTGACCCAGCACAGGAGTCCCAGCAGCTATCCCATTAGCTCTCTCCCCAGAGCCACAAACCCCAGTCTCTTTACACAACTGCAGTCCGTTCTCCCGTCCTCTGTGCATTGGCTCTTTAGGAAGGTACCTTTTTCCCTAGCAGACTTCTGTCTCTCCCTGGCATACAGAATTCCCACTGACTTTCTCAGCTAGATGCTATGTGGGCACCTTTTCCCGGCTCTGGTGCTCTGGGCTGGAGAGTCTGTAGGGGGGTTGAAATCTTTGCAGCTGAGATGTCCCAGCTGAGATCTCACATCCATGGGAGTGAGGCCAGCTCTTTTCACACCTCCACCTTTCCCACTAGTCTTAATATGGCTTCTTCCATAAATCCTGGGTTATATGACTTCGATTCAGCTAGTCTTCAGTTGGTTATTCAGATTTATTGTTCTATATTTTAGTTGTAATTCTAGTTTGGTTTTGGGAGAAGGTGAGTGTAACATTTACCTAGTCCACCACTATTTTGGATCCTTCCAACCTGGAAAATGGGCCTGTTGCAACACTCTTTTATGAATAGCTGAGACACTAGACATGGAAGAACCTTACACGGTAATGAAATGCAACAACAGAGGCTATTAATGCCAGGTACCACATGACTCTTCAATCTTACCAGTACTCTTTTATACTTATTCATCAATGACTTAGCTATTGCTTATGTGCTGGTGTCTCTCACATCTTAATTTTCAGCTCAGGTCTTGCTCCTGGACTTCAAGTTGATAGCCCTAACTGGATCATCTCCAAACTCTGCAAGTGCAAATGAAGTCAACATTGTCTTCCAAAAAACTCACTTATTGATAAATGGCACGCAGCACCCTACATCACTGTCCCGGTTACTTCAGGGTAATGAGACTTATTCCAGGTGTACGGGCAGAAAAAAGAATTTTCCTCCCACATTTCTAACTTCTTCTGCTGGACTAATAATCAAATTAACAGTAGAAAATGTCCAGATTTATTATGTATATACATATGGAGCTTCCATAAGAATATGAGATATGAAGGCACATTGGGCAGTTGAGCCGTGTCTGTCCTTCTGGACAAAGGAGGGGAAGTAGGGGTCTGGGACTTCCAAAGGAAAGCGGGCAATTTCCTGGTTGATGAGTAAGAGCAAACATGGAATCAAACAAACTAACTTGCTTGGATCCTTCCTGTCTGCCACACTTAATTCACAGATTCTGAGGCGAATATGCTAAAGTTTCCTTCCTGAAGCAGGTTTATTTGAATTCCTTGAGGCAGGTAAAGGGGAGGGTCAAACGTTCTTTCTGAGTCTTTTGTTTCTGAAAAATAACCAGCTTAAAATATTCAATATCTCAAAAGGCATATTTTGGGGTGGCAAACTCTAGTCCCTTTCACAGGCTTCTCCCAAACAAACAAATTTATGGTTGGTGAGTGGCTGCTTATCCTCTAACAGCTCCCCATTGTCCTCAAAGTGAAACCCATCCTCTTCAGCAGGGCGTAGGAGCCCTAAGTGGCCTCAGGCGGCCCGCTGCCTGCTGCTTTGTCCCGCTTGTTTATCATTGTTGCCACCTTGCGCCCTCCCTGCTTGCTCTTTCCTCCCTGTGCTCATGCGCTGCTCCCCTGATAGGAACATGCTACCTCTCCCTCTCCCCCTTTCCTCTGGTAAGTGCCTCCGTACCTGTATTTCCGACACCATCACCTCTGGGAGGCTTTCTCTAACATTTCCTAGCCCAGGCCATGCAGACTACTGGGCTGAGGGCTGCCTGGAGGAAGATATACCCATTCTAGTTAAGACTGTAGCTTAGGAAGGCATTGGATTCGATTCCTTAGAGGGAGTTTGGGTGGAATGGGAAATAGCATGGTAATATCATTCCCTTATTTAAATATATATATATATATATATATATATATATATTATTGATTTTTTACATAGAGGAAAGGAGAGGGCTAGAGAGCTAGAAACATCGATGAGAGAGAAACATCGACCAGCTGCCTCCTGCACACCCCCCACTGGAGATGTGCCCACAACCAAGGTACATGCCCTTGACCGGATTCGAACCTGCGATCTTTCAGTCCGAAAGCCCGCACTCTATCCACTGAGCCAAACCAGTTTTGGCTCTTCCTTATTTATTTAGGGATGAAGTAAATGCTGGAGCTGTAGAATAAAGGCTTTATAGTTCTTTCCCATTATCCTACCCAGCACAGTGTAAAGATACTTTGCTATCAGCCCAGTTTCTTTGCTGCCATGTCAGCACAAGGCCTCTGTGCAGATGTAATTAGAGAATTTCCTGATGGTGGACAGATGGGAATTGAGTGACTATATAGAGGGATTTTAAAAAAAAAAAACTTTATTGTTGAAAGTATTACATATGTTCCATTTTTCCCCCCATTGACCCCTGCTAGCCTGCCCCAGGCCCTCAACTGCCCTATTGTCTGTGCCCACAAGTTATGCATATATTCATACAAGTTCTTTGGTTGATCCCTTCCCACCACTTACCCTCTGAGACTGGACAATCTGTTCCATGCTTTTATGTCTCTGGATTTATTTTGTTCATCAGTTTATTTGTTGATTAGATTCCACAGATGAGTGAGATCATGTGATACTGTCTTTCTCTGACTGGCTTATTTCTCTTAGCATAATACTCTCCAGGGACCTTCATGCTATCTAGAGAGGGATTTTTGACCGATTCTTTTGAGCTGTCACAAATAATGAGCACCACCTTTGGACATGGTGTGGGGCTTGGCCCTGGGTAGATGCCAACTATGATAAAATGTGATTCCTTCTCTGATTTTATTTAGAGCTCAATGAAAGAGCAAACCAGCTCTGATCATAGTGGATATTTGATAAATGCTACAATTTATCTATTTTTACCTTGAAAAAATTTTTTAGATTTAAGGAATAGTATTTAAGGCTGATATTTAAAAGTAATTTTTTTTTTTTTTACCTGTTGACATGTAGTCAGCTGGGTCCAACACAATAAGATTATGCTGTTTTCAAAATAGCCCAGCCACTGGCTTACCTTGCCTTCCTATTTTTGAAGTGAGCATTGCTTCTCTCTCCCAACTCTCACAGTGTCTGTTTCTGCGTGGTGTTGAGAGCTTGAGGGAGAGGATGAGGCGGGGAGAAGAAAGCAGGACCCCACAGTGGGGGCGGTGCGTTGTATGTGGTCCTGTCAGGCTTTGTGGCGGGGTGAGTGTAGCTGCCCTGCATTTCAGCTTGGCCATGCATCTTTCTTCTCCAGTACACTGACCGCCACTGGCTTCACGATGGCTTTTAATCACAGCTGTGTTTTTTTCTGAAATTCCTTTTAAGGAAAAAGATTTTCACTCATTATTAAAAACTTTTGGTTTTAAGAAAAATTAATACATGCTTTGTATAGTGGAATTTACATTTATCTAGGAAATTCCAGCCATCCCAATTGTATATTTAATCTCTTGGATGCAATACCTTTTTTCTTTTTAAAATTGCCATTATTCATCTAAAGTTAAAGGAACAGATACTTTTCTTTAAATTTTTATAGATTGTAAAAATTATCAATTGTTCTAATGTTGGTGTAAGGAAGGTAGTATACTTATTTTATTTTTTAAAGAGATTATTTTCCTTTCTTTTTTAAAAATTGGTTTGAGCGAGAGAGAAACATTAATGAGTTACCTCCCGAACATGCCCTGACCATTTCAAACCCACAACTTGGGTATGTGCCCTGACCGGGAATTAAACCACACACCTGTGGGAGTGTGGGACTTTATGCTCCAGCCAACGGGGCTACACTGGTCAGGAAAGAAGAGTACTGAATTTAAAATGTAACTAGTGAGCATCACTAGTTAGGGCAAATTACTAGTGAGCATCACTAGTTAGGGCAAATTACTTAAGTTCTATGGGCCTTAGACTTTCACCTCTAACGGATGATTTTGTTTCATAGGGCTATTTTAAAGATGAAATGTATAGGCAAAGTGTTTCAGGGGCTATTTCTATAGAAAAAAATTACTATTATTAAAATTTAAAATTAATATTATCCTGCCACTCTTTGACCTATATAACTATTTTTTTAAAAATCTTAAAGCAGCAGTGGCTGGGTAGCTGAGTTGATTGGAGTGTACATCTGTGTACACAAAAAGGTGAGGAGTTCGATTCCTGGTCAAGGCACATACCTAGATTCTGGGCAACCGAATGATGTTTCTCTTTATGTGTAAAACGAAAGGGAAAAAAAAATCAGTGGAAGCATCCTTAAGTGAGGATTAAGAAAAAACACTAAAACAAACCTGCACTAGTTATATTTATGCATAACACTTCACAAATTTGTGCATCATCATTGAGCATAGGCTGTGCTAATTTTCTTTGTATCATTTCAATTTTAGAATATGTGTTGCGGTAGCAAGCACGAGGCATACTTTCTTTACTGGGATTTTTAGAAACACTAATGTATATTTTAGTATATTTATATACACCAATATATAGGATGTCCCAAAAAATGTATACAAACTGTATAGCTCAATTGATGTTGCTTTCTTTTCAAATTTAACCCATTGGAATTAATAATTATTTGAAGTTTGTATATAATTTTGGAAATACTCTGTATATAAGACATATATTCATTTCTATGTATATATACACTGAGTGGCCAGATTATTGTATGTATACACACACACACACTAGAGGCCCAGTGCACAAAATTCGTGCACGGGGGGGTAGGGGGTGGGGTTGTCCCTCAGCCCAGTCTGACCCTCTCCAATCTGGGTCCCCTCAAGGGATGTCCGACTACCTGTTTAGGCCTGATCCTACCGGATCAGACATCCCTCTCACAATCCAGGACTGCTGACTCCCAACTGCTCACCTGCCTGCCTTCCTGATTACCACTAACCACTTCTACCTGCCAGACTAATCACCCCCTAACCACTCCCCTGCCAGCCTGATTGATGCATAACTGCTCCCCTGCCAGCCTGATTGCCCCTAATGCCCCCCCCCCTGCAGGTCTGGTCACCTCTAACTGCCCTCCCCTGCAGACCTGGTCTCCCTCTTCCCCAACTGCCCTACCCTGCAGGCCTGGTCTCCCCTAACTGCTGTCCCTGCAGGGCTGGGTCCCCTGCAACTGCCCTTTCCTGCAGGCCCAGTCGTCCTCAACTTCCCTCTTTTGCCAGCCTGGTCACCCCTAGCTGGCCTGATCACCCACAACTGCCCTCCCCTGCTGGCCATCTTGTGGTGGCCATCTTGTGTCCACATGGGCAGCCATTTTTGACCACATGGGGGCAGCCATCTTGTGTGTGGGAGTGACAGTCAATTTTCTTATTACTTTTTTATTAGATAGGATAGAGGCCTGGTACATGGGTGGGTGCCCTACAAGTTGTCCCGGATCAGGGTGGGGGTTCCCTTGGGGCATGGGAAGGTCTGGGCGAGGGACCTATGATGGTTTGCAGGCCGGCCACGCCCCCAGCAACCCAAGCAGTCTGGTATCTGGGATGGATGTATCCTCTATAATTGAAACTTTGTAGCCTTAAGCGGAGGGCAGGGCAGGCCAGGGCAGGTGGGAAGCTTGGCTTCCTCCATTGCCAGAGGAAACCCAAGCCTCCTGCTCTCTTCAGCTTCATGGCTGCCACCATTTTTGTTGGGACTTATTTATCTTCTATAATTGAAACTTTGTAGCCTTGAGCGGAGGTCAGGGTGGGCAGGAAGCTTGGCTTCCTCCAGCTCCTTGGCTGCTATTATATTTGTTGGGTTAATTTGCATACTTGCTCCTGATGGGCTGGTGGACATGGCTTGTGGGTGTAGTAGAGGTATAGTCAATTTACATGTTTCTGTTTTATTAGATAGGATATATTAGAGGCCTGGGGCATGAATTCGTGTATGGGTGGGGTCTGGCCAGCCTGGCCTTGGGGAGGAGACACGGTCGGTTGGCTGGCCTGCCTGCTGGTCGAACTCCTGGTCAAGGGAACCTTTTATTATATAGGATATACACTGAGAGGCCAGATCATTATGCGTTCAGAGATCATAATCTGGGCACTTAGTGCAGCGTTTTTCAACCGCTGTTCCGCGGCACACTAGATGTTGCCTGGTGTGCCGTAGGTGCAGACAAGACAAGAATTTTATAATTTTTCACTATTTTGTTTACTTAATATTTCATAATAAAGTAATTATAAAATACTTTCTTTGTGTTTATTTGATTCCTATTCAAGAGAATTACTTTATATATAGTCAATATAGGCACAGAGTTAAATTTTTTAACATTTTCTAATGGTGGTGTGCCTCGTGATTTTTTTCATGAAACAAGTGTGCCTTTGCCCAAAAAAGGTTGAAAAACACTGACTTAGTGTATATCAATATCATAAATTTATAACTGTAGACCATTTGAATGGCAATTACATGTGAAGCTATGTGCACATAGGTTGTTATACTACTGTGATGTTAGATGAATCAGTGCTCCCCAAGGCCAGATATAGAAATTATAAGGTGGTATGTATCATATATCTTGTATATCGTGCATGTCAGGTACATTATGTATATCACATGTCATATATATATATATATATATATATATATATATGTATGTATGTATATATCATCTTATACTTTAACTGCTGTAAAGGAGGAAGAAGAGAATGTATTTTGGGTAGGCAAGCAGCAGTCTGCTACCTTGGACTACCACCTACTTTTATTCATCCAACAAATATTTCTCATATCCATATTCCATACACTCTGCCAGGTTTTGGGTAGACAATCTTTATCCTCATGCTTATTTTGTAGTAGGAGAATCGTATAATAATTATGTTTACATGCATATAGATCACATAACAGATTGTGGTAGTGCAATGAAGGAAATAAGTGAAATAGTAATGCCATCCCTCCAGAGTCATTGCTTCCTAATCCTTATGCCCTTTCCTACCTTTCCTACATGGCCTTACATAGATATATAATAGCTCACAGCTCTTATCTCAAATCCCTTATCTCTAATCTTTTAATCATATATTTATTTATCTACCCACGTAGAATTTCTGCACAATGCCTGGGACATCACAGATGTCTCAGTATATGTTAATGAAATGCATAAAGGAATGGATAAATAATTTACAGGACACCTTTATAGATTGAGTATAAAATACCTTATATCAAGGATTAAAGTGTTCAATATGTTGACAAAGCAGGAAAAGTATTGGATCTTGAATTTTCCCATGCTATGGCTGATTAATTCATTTTTAAAAAATAGTGATGATAATGACAATGATGTTTATTGGCAAAACTTGAATGCTTGCTATGTGCCTGTGCCCTCTCACAATCCCTGCAGGCCCAATCCAAACTCTCCTTTAGTTTTAAATGTTCTATTTAATCTTCGCAACTACTTCACATAATAAGTTATAATTATATTTCTCATTTTTCATTAATTAGGAACTCAGTCAAAGACACATCCAATATAAATGTTAAAAAGTGAACTAATGACTCTCACCCATAATCTAGTTTTTTTCCAGTATTTCTCTTCTCAGTGAGTGACAGCATCATCTGTGTATTTGGAAAAACCCAAAACTTAAGGAAAGACACTCCTTCCCTTCACCTTGTCTATCAGTTAACATTTATTCAGATCCTGGTAATAAAATCTACCTAACAGTGGCTTAAGGTAAAAAGGAATAAAATTATTTCACAAACAAATCTAAAGTTAGTCTAAAGGTTGTTTCATCAGTTTTGTTATTGAGGCCTGGCTCTTTCTGGCTTTCATCTCTGCCATCTTCAGTGCATTGGCTTTTGTCAAGCTTGTTGTCACATCACTGAAAATGATTTCCTCAACTTTAGGCAAAGCCTTTATTGATTATTTTTTTTTTAATTTTTATTTGTGCTGAAATTTATAATAACATACAATTAACCACTTTAAAGTGTATAATTCATTTTGATGTTAAGTGCTTGCATTCATAGGGTTGTGCAACCACCAGCTCTCTAGTTTAAAAACTTTTTCTTCACCCCAGAACACTTCATTACCCACTAAGTAATCACTCTCCATCCATCCCTACTGTCATCCCTTGGCAACCTCTAAACTGCTCTCTGTCCCTATGGATTTGTCAATTCAAGACCTTTTATATTAAAGGAATCATCCAATATGTGATTTTTTTTTTTTTTAAATCTGGCTTTTATTTAGCATAATGTTTTTGAGATTAATCAAAATTTAACATATATCAGTACTTCATTCTTTTGAATGGTCATTATATATATAGACTAGAGGCCGGGTGCACAAATTCGTGTAACAGTGAGGTCCCTTGGCCTGGCCTGTGGACATTCCCCAAGGGGTTCCAGGTTGTGAGAGGGTACAGGCCAGGCCAACAGACCCTACCGGTGCACGATTGGGGCTGGGGAAGGACCATGGGAAGGCTCCAGGGCATGTCTGGCCCATCTGGCCCAGTCCTGATTGGCTGGACCCCAGCAGCAAGCTAACCTACAGATCAGAGTGTCTGCCCCTTGCTTGTCAGAGCATGTCATAGTTACCATTTGAATGGTAGAATGGTTGCTTAGGCTTTTCATATATATATATATGTAGATGTTGTATTTTTATTTTCTTTATCTCAAAGTATGTTCTAGTTTTCCTAATGAATTCTCTTTTATTTATTAGTTGCTTAAGGTTATGATGTTTAATTTCTACATATTTGTGATTTTTTTCCAGTTTCCCTCATCTTATATAATAAAAGGGAAATATGCAAATAGATCAAACAGCAGAACAACTGAACAACCAATCAAAGTGTAATTTGCTAATGATATGCTAAGGTTGCTTGACTGATCACTATGACGTGCACTGACCTCCAGGGGGCAGATGCTCTGACCGGTAGGTTAACTTGCTGCTGAGATTCGGCCAAAAGGGACTGAGCAAGATGGGCACCTGGAGCCCTCCCATGGTGCCTCCCCAGCCAGATCAAGCACCAGTGGGGTCCCTCAGCTTGGCCTGCACCCTCTCGCAATCTGGGACCCCTTGGGGAATGTTGGAGAGCTGGTTTCAGCCCAATCCTGCAGGCCACTCCCCTTGGGAAGGCACCAGAGGCAGGGCTTATGGCTGGTGAGCACTGCTATGGCAGTGAGAGCCTCTCCTGATTGGGGACTGTTAGGGCACGAGCCTGTGGCAAGCACAGTGGGGCTTGGTTGAACGGGAGCGGCAGGTAGGAGCTGCAGGCAGCATTGGACTGCGGGTTTTGGTCCGATCCCTGCAGACCACCCAGAGGGACCCCACCCGTGGATGAATTTGTGCACGGGGCCTCTAGTTGATTGTAGTGTTTCATTTATTTATGATCGGAGAGGATATTTTCTATGATTTCATTCTTTTGAAGTATATTGAGAATTGTTTTATGGCTTAACATGGCCTGTTTTGGAGAATGTTGCATGTGCACTTCAAAAAAAAGTGTGTTCTGCTTTCATTGGGTGGAGTGTTCTCTATATCTGTTATGTCTAGGTGGTTTATAGTCAAGTCATCTATTTCCTTTTTGATCTTCTATCTAGATGTTCTATTCATTATTGAAAATGGTGTATTGAAGTATCCAATTATTATTGAAGAACTGTTGATTTCTCATTTCAATTTGTCAATGTTTACTTGATACCATTTTTTACTCTGTTTTTTGGCACATACATATTTACAATTATAGTAGCTTCTTGATGAATTGGATCTTTTGTCAATTCACGGTGTCCTTCGGTATTTCTTGTAACAATTTTTTACTTAAAAACATTTTGTGTGTTATTAGAATAGATCCTCTAGATTTCTTGTATTTCACATCTTTTCAAAAAATTATTAAGTTATTAGAGTGACATTTATTAATAAAATGATAGGTTTCATATGTACAGTTCTATAATGCATCATCTGTATGTTGTAGTTCACAACCCCAAGTCAAGCCTCCTTCCATACCATTTATCCCCCCATTATCCTCTTCTACCTGTTCCTAATACTCTTTCTCTGGTAATTACTATGGGCCACTGTTCCTACAACTGCCTACTACAGGAATAGTGCATGCATGATGGTAGCTACTAGCAAAACATGAAATTCACTGGCATACCAGCTTTTTACTTCATCAAGCATTCCCTTGTGTCCTGCGAGTATGTAGCTAGACTTTAGAGTTTTGTATTTGTTTTGTTCTTAAATATTTTTTATTGATTTCAGAGAGGAAGAGAGAGGGGGAGAGAGACAGAAACTTCAATAATTAGAGAGAATCATCAATTGGCTGTCTCATTCATGCCCTACACTGGGATTGAGCCTATAAACCAGACATGTGCTCTGACTAGGAATCAACCATGACCTCAGGGTTCATAGGTCAAAGCTTAACTATTGACCCATAGTGGGAACCTCCAGGAATCAGACCCTACACCAAATCAACTGTTGAGATCACAAGAACTGTCAGAATCACTGTTGAGAAGGCAAGAACTGTCAGAATCAAGTGATTCTGATAGTTCTTGCCATCTCAACAGTTGATTTGGCGTAGGGTCTGATTCCTGGAGCTTCCCACTAAGCCATATTTATGATGTCACTCCTGCATTCATTCTTGTTGAGGTATTCTCCATATTAAAATGTAATGGCATATATTATAAAAATAATTTAAATGAGGACTGATATGTGTGTAAATAGTATATGTATCAAATAACTTCTTACAAATCACTTACCATTATGCCTGTCCTTCTCAAAAATTAGGATAGTTGACGAGAAGGATGGGATTCTGTAAGTATCTGTATTGTTACTGTATATCACTACACTGTATCTTGTGTTCATGCAGAGATAATGACATTTATTTTGTCTGTAGTCAATCTAGTCTTTTTCCTAATATTTCTTATAGATGACCTACTGATTAACTGGGGAAAAATCTAAAGTATTTAAAACTTAGTCTATGTAGTATGAAGACTTAAGTATATAGTTTGTTTAGGTAGTGTTCAACTCTCTGAGGAAAATATGTACTTTCTTTGTCTTATTTTTATCCTGGATGATTTAAGAATATGGAGTGTAGGTGTAACATGTATGTTCATATATAACCTTCTAGCATATGAGTGGAGAACTGCTCATTTCTCTTTGATGTCTGCTACTTTCTGTGGTCTATGGAACACTGTCCCTTTACCTCTTAGTTGTGTTTGTTTTGGTGACTTGTGCAATGGCCCACTCTTGACTACTTTTTTCTTTCTTTTGCTCCTCCTCTCTGAGCTCTCTATCTGGCCAGCTGGCCTGGAATGTCACTCATAGCTTTTGCTATAGGATTTCATTGTTTCATGGTGGGCCCAAAGACTGGTTCTTTAGCTCAGGAAATGTGATTCTCAGAGCTTATAATTGCCAGGCCATGCTTGGAAGAACTGTCTCTCAAGACTGGCCTGGCCTGGACTGGGCGGTAAGACTATGTAATTTACTACGTATTTACTATGTAATCCTTCTCCGTGTGTCAGATACTGCATATTGCATCATTTTATCTCTTTGCATTTCTTTCAGTAGTAAAACCTAGTAGCTCCCAAGCACATGAATGTTTCCAGCAGACTTGGGGGGGAGGGGGAATCATAAACACAGAGAGGCAAAACAACAACAAAAATAATAATAATTTTCATTATCACCATTACATGTGCTTATATAGACATATGGGGATATTTCAGGAGTCATATATAATTCTTAATGGATACAAGCCTTAAATTTAGGATCTATAGAGAGGCATATGTGGTATATTCGCATATATGTATATATATTTTATATAGTTAATATATATTGTGTATAGTTAAGATATGTTTCATATAAATATGTATATGTGTGTATAATTAACAGGTCTGGTTTCTATCAAAATTTTCCTAGGACTAAAAATACTTATTTCAAAACACTTTTTTTGTTGTTGTTGTTACAGGACAGTTCGCGTATGGTTAAAGAGAGATAGTGGACAATATTGGCCAAGCATATATCATATGATGCCTTGTAAGTATCTGAATTTCTGTCTAAAAAACTAAACATCTAAACATTGATTTCAATTCCCCTTCCTTCTGAGATTGCCTTCTCTGTATTTTCTTCTTGAGTAGTGATGCCTGTGGTTGGGATTATCAATGGAAAGTACCACAGTAAATCACTGTAGATTTTCTAAAGCTCTCAGTATGTAAAATAAGAAATTTGTTCTGAAATTGATTATATATGCATAGTTTCTGAATGAGATTATTGGAAGGACTACAGCATATAGACTGATTACAGCAGTCTCACTCTGTTCTCTGACATTTCATTTAACTTTTTTGTAAAGTACTTCCTGAGACAATTTAAAGTTTTGTCCAGTGATTATATCTGTGAAGTAAATTTGTCCTTGCATTGTAGTTATGTTATTTGTTAAAATTCAAGACATTTAACATTGAACATTCAGTTCTTAAAAGAATTTTCTTAGGATTGAAACAATCTAAATGGAAGTCAACCTCATTTCCCCAAGATCTTACATGAGAAATATGTCCTTACACTGATAAGTAGCAAATCTTTCAAATATACTTTAAGAAAAAGATATGATTGATTCTTAGATTCTTATACTGATAGATATTCCCTTGTAGGGAGAGAAGACTTAGCTCTCCCAAATAGGAACTTTCTTTTCAGTTAGTATTTTATCATTAAAAAATAATGAAATTTGGTCGTCCTATTCCATTTTGCTTTAGTGTAAAACCATTATTTTCATTCGTCATCAGTTATATTAGTAAACATTTTCCTTATTCCCCTTCTTTCAGATCTTAATTAAAATTGATATCCTAGAAAAATCCCTCAGATTTGCTGTTCGGGCTCATATACCCTCTGGCTTGCTGCAGTTTGCACCTTTTTTCTTGATACAAGTATCCCAGTTTGAGAACTACATGCTATAAAATATAACTAAAATAAATTCATGCTAAATTGTAGATGTGATTATGTTTATGCCTCTGGCAAAAGAATACTGTAATAACATAAATAACAATTTGCCTGATTATGAACAAATGAATTATTAAGGATGTGATGGCTTTCTGTGATTTTGAAATTATCTTTGAGGTTTTATGTGTCTCTAGAATTTTGTGTCATAACCACGGAGCTGAACAAAGTACTCAACCCTACATTAGTGAAGAAGAAACTTCTTATAATTCTGAATACTTACATTTGTCTCTTACCTATTGTACCTCCAGCAGACACCATTATATGTAAAGGTGATAATGGGGACTTAGGTACAAGGAAAGGGAAATGAATTCTCTGATTGATTTTTTTCTTGACTTTTAAATGGTATGAACCAGTCTGAGCAGTGGTCTTGCTTTTTTATCAGAATTGTTACAACATCTCACTGAAAGAGACGGGGAAGGTCTATAATCCAAAAAATTGAAGTTGATCCCAGAGACTGGTCATTTCCTTGACTGCAAAGGCAGAGGAGAGGCAGAGCTGGGCAGAATGGTGAAGGCTTGGGAAAGCAAACAAGAAATGTACTTGAGATAAACATTAATAGGAACCTCATGATGACACAGGATCCTAAGCAATAATTTATAGAACCCCTTAACATATACACATTCATACACATTTAAGTGTCATTCTCTGATGCTCTCTTTATTTAAATATCACTGAGAATACAGAAGAAGCCTTGAGTTGCATTTTCATCATTTATTAAGTTGTCTGCAAGAATGGCTAAAAGGCTGCTGCAGCTTCTGCACCTGGCAGAGGTGCTCAATAAATAAATACTATTGAAGACTTGAATCTGTTAGTAAAGATGAGTTTCCCTGAGGACATTATTGTAATTTTCATAATGACTGAGCACAGCCTTCTAATCATTTGCATACTTTACCTGTGGTGTTCTAGTATAAGGAGTAAAAAGGGATTACTTGGACATTAAAATGGAGCCCGTAGACCAGCAGCAACAGGATCACCTGAGAACTTATTAGAAATGCAAATATTGGGTTTCAGTCCTGATCTTCTGAATCAGAATCTGCATTCTAAAAAGATCCCTAGCATCTTACAGTTTGAGAAGATTGTCTTGTGGCAATTTATACATTTATATGAACGCATGTAAAGCCTCAGACATATTTGGTGTTGATTTGCAAATACATAGGTAAAAGTATACATTCTAGTCAAGCATTTACTCTGTACCTACTATATACAGACCATCAAGCTAGGTGCCAGGATTTGTAAAATGAACAAGGCATACATATGGTCAAGATGATATCTATAATCTTTTGTTAGATGATTCCACTACCATGGAGAGATAAAATAACAAAAGACTGTGTTCTTTATAATTGGTCAGAAATTTGCTTTTATGTCCCTAGGAATCATATGCATTTAGATAACATAGTCACTGATGTCTGAACAAGAATTTAAGTTTTGTTTAACTTGCAAGAGGCATGATTTTATTTCATAAGGAAATATGCTACATTTTTGGTTTATTAGAAAACATGAAATAGTTTTTCATTTCCAACAAGTTGTTTTACAATCCTTTCTTTTTAAAAGTGTTTTTGTCAATATTATCCTTAAATGACAGATATGTGATATTAGTTATAAAATAAGTGAAAAGGTACAGTGTATCTATTGTAGATGCTGAAATATGGACACCACTCAGTGGGCATGATCACATTGTGTGTTTATAGTAGTAACCAAATTCCAAATAAGACAAAATATCTTGTAGATATAATAATGGCTTATTTTGTCCATTAAAACACCTTTTAAATATAGTATTTGTCATGTACTGGATAGCACTGAGAATTTTAAGTTTAATGGAGAGAAGGAAACAGAAGACATTAGATGAGAAAGAATGACTACTGAAGGCTAAGTTTGGTGGCAGTGAGTGAGCCTAAAAGGCAGTGTGATAAGGCTGAGTGAACTTGTGGGAGTGGAAGACCAAAGAAAGATGAGTAAACTCATCATGATAACAAACACAGCTGCGGCTCTGGGAGTATCCTCATACCCTGTCTTTTCTGTGGAACTCCATGTCCTCTGTGGGAGGGAGCCAGGAGAAACCAGACTTGCCTGGTTAAGGCTGTTTGCCCTTGAGCCAATCTGATTTTCCCAGGAATTTATTGTAGAATTTCAAGTAGGAAATGCTAGTCTCAGTGTAGGCTTGTCCCTTGAGCTGGGAACATGTATACCCTAGAGCTGTGAGGCATTTGTGTGCTTGAAGAAGCAGTGAAAGCTGATTTGCTTAAAGGAAAGTTGAACAAGGAAAGAAGAACTATTTGGTTCACAGAGAGATAATCCTGAGCCAGTGATGCTGAAGGTTTTTCTCATCCTCCTCCTAACCCCCAGAAACCTGGCCTGGCTTCTTCCTTTGAGTTCAAGAGATACTCCCTCTCTTATTGTGCTTAAGTTCTCTCCAGTGGGTTTCTGTTCCTTGCAACTGCAGGAATGTGACTCAGCCTAGCCCTGGAATTAGTATACCTCCTTCCCTCTGTTCAGTTCCTCTTGGATCTCTATAATCCTTAGAAAGAAAGGACTGAGCCATGTCCCTGTTGCTGTCACTGTGAGGTTAAGCTGATAATAGTCTGGGAAAAGTGGGGGCAAGTAAAGAGCAGTATAAAGAAATATTTTTCCTGTTTTCTTAATTTCTGTGGGTAGTCCATTCAGCAGATTTTAAATGTTTCTACTGAACGAAACACCATAGATACGGTGGTTAAATATGGCAGATGATTCCTGTCTTCCTGGTGGGGAAGGCAGACCTAAAATAAGTACCACCTATGATGCACGGTGAGTGTTAAAACACAGGAAGTAGTCATAATGGAAACATGGTCACAAAAACTCCAGTTAAAATCCCTGCTGTCTTTAGAGAATTTGGGTAACTGATTACTTGTTTTGTAGTTTCCTAAAAGTTGATTTTATGGATGGGTGAGAAGTAGGAGCATCTCCTTATCTAATATTCTTTCAAAAAGAAATATCATCAATAAAGATAAAGTTAAAAAAATAATACCCTCTTGCTAGCCAGTGTAGTTGAGTGACCCATGCACCAAGAGGTCGACAGTTCGATTCTGGATCAGGGCACATGCCCGGGTTGCGGGCTCAATCCCAGGTGGAGGGCATGCAGAAGGCAACCAATCGATGTTTCTCTCTTATTGATGTTTCTCTCTCTCCCTTCCTCCCTCTCTAAAATCAATGAAAAATTTTTAAACATCCTCTTGGCATATCTCACATAGTATCTATTTATTGCCTATGACAAGATCAAGGCACAGTCTACTCTCCTGGGACCTACCTGGGTTTAGAAACCAGAAAGGGGCTTCGTGATGGTATAGGGTTGAGGTTTCTGTTGCGTTCATTTGTGTGATTATTTGTTTCAGGCATCTAACAAATATCATTTCAATCACCACATTGCATCACACTACACAGGAAAAAACACACATACACATGAAAAGCACAGGCATTTCTATTTTCATGGTTGGGATATGTTAGATTTACTTTACCAACTGAGTAAGGTCAGACACAGGAATGGAGAGAGATCTCAAGCAGGAGCCAGGATGGCAGGTATTTGAGATTTTTCTTACTCTGTTAAAGTATCGGGTGTCATGTCTTGGCCTTTGTTGCCAGCTTTTCCCCATGGGCACAGAGAATAGGTAAACAGCTTGTCTGCCCGTGATTAGTGAATGGGAAGTTAGAGGGGCACAGCCTCAGGACGAGGGTGTGTTGGATAACAGGTAAACTTCTGTCAGTTCTGCTGCTGCTTGGACAGGCAGGTGGGATTTACTTTGGCTTCTAAGTGTTTATAACTTTGTTCCCAAAGCAAAACAGAAGACAGTTTTTCAAAGATTAGTTACAGATAAAAGGCACACCTAACAGAGCCATCAAATGACCTCTTTTGTCATATTTCCAGCTTTCTGCCATGGCCTGAGGGGATGGTCTGTCCAGTCTGATGTAGTGGTTGGGCCTCTCAGTTTTCACACAAGTCTGGTGTTATATACTAGTTAACTTATTTTCTATATACTTAGTTAACTTTCTCTCTCTCTCTCTCTCTCTCTCTCTCTCTCTCTCTCTCTCTCTCTCTCTCTCCTCTTATTGTTTCAGAGAGGAAAGAAGAGGCAGATATAGAAACATCAATGATGAGAGAGAATCATTTATTGGCTGCCTCCTATAGCACCCCTACTGGGGATCCAGCCACAACCAGGGCATGTGCCCTGACTAGGAATCAAACTGTGACATTCGGGTTCATAGGTTGATGCTCAACCACTGGGCCACTCCCACTGGGCTCTCTCTCTATTTTTTTAAGTTAAATTTATTGGGGTAACATAGGTTAATAGGGTCGTAAAGGTTTCAAGTGCACATTACTATGATACATGAGCTGTATTTTGCATTTTGTACCCACCACCCATAGTTAATTTATCATCTGTCACCATATATTTGGTCTCCTTTACTCTTTACCACCCACCACCCCTTTTCCTCTAGTAACCACACACTGTTTTCTGTGTCTCTGTTAACTTTTAAAGTATACGAACTCTAGTTTTCACTGGAAAACATAAATTTTAACTGTTTACTTCCTAGTTTTTACCTAAAGCCTGGTTGAAAGTCTATTTACGGTGGCATCATGAAATTCGATTATTCATTTATATTTTGTTTTTTCCCCACTCTGTGTTAACCCTGTGCAGAAATTCCTTCATTCATTGTGCTCTCATCTCAGACTGATGTGTACATTATTGCTATTTTTGAAGTTATTGTCTATCATAATGCTCAGTCCTTTTGATGAGAAGCACTAAGTAGTAATATTTTTCAAATAAGTGAGTGAGAAACCCTTTGCTTTCTCTAAGGTGGAACTTCTCAGCAAGAACATCACTACAACATACTAGGATGGCCCAAATGGCTTACTGGCTCCGAGAACTGATCCCTGTAGCAGAGCAGGGGTAATCTACCCTGTTTCCCCGGAAATAAGGCAGTGTCTTATAGTATTAATTTTTGCTCCCAAAGATGCGCTAGGTCTTATTTTCAGGAGATGTCTTATTTTTCCATGAAGAAGAATACGGTACACATTTATTGTTAAGTGAAAATAAAGGAAATTTATTACCTGTGTACAGTACGGTAGTACGGTAGTTGTCAATACAAACCAGACAAACTGTGAATCCTACAGTATCAAGAATTTACTCATTTATTCAATGACAATCATGTCATCATCTTCTGGAACATCATCATAACAATCCAATTCCTGAATTTCCTGGTGAATTTCTTGTGACTCCATTTCTTTCAGAATCAGTGGACCAAATCTCTCATGTTTAGCAATAGCACTGTCTTTAAATGAGTACTTCTTGTCAAGGTAGCCTGCTCGCAGTGCATTTGCAATGCAACTGTCAGTGATTTTCTCCCATGAATTCTTCACCCAAGTCACAACTTCTTGCAATTTAGGTTTCACAAAGTTTCCACCCTTATTTCTCTCCATTCTATTTTCAATGTAGTCATTAATTTCCATGCTCAAATTGTCTTTGAATGGCTTGTTTATTGCAATATCAAGAGTATGGAGATAGGCCGTCATTCCTGCGGGAATCATTATCTGATCTGTTTTTCTTTCGTGAAGAAATGTCCTCATGTCTTTAGTGCGGTGAGTGCTGGCTGCATCCCAGACTAGCAGACCTCTTTGGCTCCCTCACATAACAAACGGCAGCATTAAATCGACCCACTTTCTTATAACTGCTTGTGTGGCCCAGGCTTTTTCAGTTTCAAGAATAAAAACGCCCAAAACACGTTCAATCTTTTCCTTCTTGCTCTTAGAAATGATTAAAGATGGGATTTTAGTGCCATCCAGACGAATTGCCAAAATAAAGGAAACACGTGCACTTTCGTAAGCAGTGGAGGGAATGGAGCCTAGGTAGGCCTTATTTTCGGGGGGATGCCTTATATTTCACTCAGAAGGAAACCTATGAGTAGGTCTTATTTTCGGAGGATGTTTTATTTTCGGGGAAACATGGTAGTCATCTTGGCCCTAGTATTCTCTTCCTTTCACTCCAGTGGCATACACATCTAATTTTCTGTATCTACCATGAGGTGAAAAGGTTTGGAGGAGCAGTTCTAAGGACCTGGTACATGGTTCTAAAGGATAATGTGAAATGTGAAACCTATTTTGTTTCCCAATAGATCTATATTCTAATTTCTTGCTGTTCTTATGTATTTTCTTAGTCATGACTTTTTGCTTATTCCTATTGTTTGGTTTTATTATATCTGTTTTTGTTTTTTTAAGCCATTTCAAATTCTTTATGAATAAGGTAGGGAATACATTAAGTAAATTATCTTAGGTAAGACAAATATAGAGATGAAGTTTGAACACAGTTTTGCTGTTTACATTAAATTCACCCAAAGATAGGAATTGTTTAAGATTGGAGTAAAGCCCAGCAGTGTGGCTCAATGGTTGAGCATTGACCTATGAAGTAGGAGGTCACAGGTTTGAATCCTGGTGAGGGCACATGTCTGGGGTTGCTGGCTGAATCCCCAGTGTGGGGCATACAGAAGGCAGCTGATCGATGATTCTCTGTCATCATTGATGTTTCTATTTCTCTCTCTCCTTTCCTCTCTGAAATCAGTAAAAATATATCGTGGAAAAAGAAAAAAGAAAAAAAAGATTGGAGTACATTAGTCCTCCTTTATCTGTTGTTTCACTTTCCATGATTTCAATCAGTGTGGTCAAACATGGTCTGAAAATATCAAATGAAAAATTCTAGAAAAAAACAATTCATGAGTTTTAAATTGAGCACCATCCTGAGTGGTGTGATGAAATCTCTCCCTGTCCCACTTGGGTCATGAATCATCCCTTTGTCCAGCTTCTCCCTGCTGTACATGCTCGCTGGCCTCTAGTCTCTTAGTAGCCCTTTTGGTGATCAGATTGAATGTTTCACGATGCCAGTGCTTATGTTGAAGTAACCCTTATTTTACTTAATAATGAACACAAACTAAAAGAATAAGATGCTGAGCCCGGCTAGAGTGGCTCAGTTGGCTGAGCACTATTCTGTGTACAGAAAGGCTGCCAGTTAGATTTTCATTCAGGGAACAACCTGGGTTGTGGGTTAGGTCCCAGGGAGAGGTGCAAACAGAAGGCAACCAATCGATGTTTCTCTCCCCCTCTCCCTTGCTCTCTCTCTCAAATTAATAAAAAATTGTATTAAAATTTTTTTAAAAGAGTTATGGTGTTTGGCAATTAACATAAGTCAAAGAGAACCCATATAGTGCTTCCTTTACGAAAACATGTGTGTGTAGAAAAAACATAGTATATATAGGGTTTATATAGTATGTATATGAATTTTCAGGCATCCATTGGGTTCTTGGAATGTATCCCTTGCAGGTAAGGGGAGAGGGGAAATACTGTATTCAAAATACCTTGTAGGTTGTTAGAACTTGTACCTGGGAGGGAAACTGGTATTTGATTTTCATTTTTATTACTAATTTGCTGAGTCAGCTTTGGGCGAGACCTTTACATTTTCTCTGGTCTGAAGTCTGACAGATATACTGTCCATTTTCTGGTTATGAGATATCTACACTAATAAAATAGAAAGATGCAAATTGACCATACCTCCGCGATGCCCACCAGCCAATCAGGAGTGAGTATGCAAATTAACCCGACAAAGGTTGTGGGTTAATTTGCATACACGGCACCGAGCAACCTGGGTCCCTGGAACATCCTTGGGACCCAGGCGTCTCCTAGCCTGTAGGCCCGTGCATAGGCCCTGAGGTGCCAGGGTCTCAGAATGCCCCAGGTCACTCCAGGCCTACGGATGCAGGCACCAAGTGGCAGGGAGTGGGGCGGCTGCTTGCATGTGCACCAGTGCCAAGCGGTGGCCTGGGTCCATGCCCCTAGCCCAGCGCCCACAACATGGGATTGGCTGCCAGCCTTGGGGGTGTGCAGTCCTGGGCCACGGGGACATGCCCATAGCTCAGTGGACACAATGCTGCACATGAGCTGCAGAGGAAACACCTTTTCTTTAAAAAAAAAAAAAAAAAAAAAAAAAAAATATATATATATATATATATATATATATATATATATATATATTGATTATTTTACAGAGAAGAGGGGAGAGGGATAGACAGTCAGAAACATCGATGAGAGAGAAACACAGATCAGCTGCCTCCTGCAGGACATCCCCTGAGACCTCCCAGTCTGTAAGAGGGGGAAAGCTGGGCTGAGGGACTCCCATCCACCCCACAGTGCACGAATTTTGTGCACTGGGCCCCGAGTCCTAAATAATAAAAGGCTAATATGAAAATTGTCCCTACAGGCGGGATTTCGACCTACTGGGAGTTAGATGTATGCACAATACCCGCCATGTTTTGCACCAGGGGATAGTGCAAAACATGGCGGGTATTGGTGACAGGGTGCTGGCAGCGGGCGGCAGTTTAGGCGCTGCCAGTTCTGATGGGCCCCGAAAAGAGCAGGACCATGGCAGGATGGTGGAGCAGGTGAGCGGGCAGCACCAGGCCAAGGTGGGTGTGAAGGGAGGCGCTAGCCAGCAGCCAGCAGCCTGAGTAAGGAAACCCCCAATTGGCCTGATTGCCGGCCAGGCCTAGGGACCCTACCCATGTATGAATTCTGTGCACCTGGCCTGTAGTATCAAATAAGTATTTGTAAAGTCCTTTCAGGTTATTGGTGTTTAACAAGGTATACATGCTGATCTTAACCCAGAGGGATTAGGAAAGATTTTCTAATTTGTGAGGTTTTGACTAGATTGGTTTCCTTTTCCTATTTGTTGGAACTGTAGTCTTAGAAAAGCAATTTTCAGCTGGTGACTTGTAAGAATTTTTTTAAAATATTTTTAAAAATTGATTTTTAGAGAGAGAGAGAGGAAAGGAGAGGGAGAGAGACATATTGATGTGAGAGCAGGACATCGATCAGCCAACTCCTGCATGCCCCCCACTGGGGATCTAGCCTGCAACCCAGGCATGGCCAGGACCAGGAATTTAACTGGTGACTTCTCAGTATTCGGAACAACATCCAACTGACTGAGCTACGTGGCCCAGAGCTGCAATAATTTTTAAAACATTCAATATCTGGCTATTAATCCAGGACACTGACCTCTTTTTCCTTAGATTCTCAAATTAAAAAATGACAACAACCAGCATGTTAGCCATCTGGTGTGAATGAATCAAAACTATACCTACTTTTTTTTGTCAGATTGACAAAAATATATTTTTTTGGTGTGCCACAGAATTTTAGTAGTTTATGTGTGCTATGAGATAAAAAAAAAAAAAAAAAGGTTGAAAATTGCTCCCCAGAGCAACAGACAACTTGCAATTGAGGATTTAGAATATTAAAACGGTTAATATTTCATATGCTTTTTGTCTAGGAAGGAAATGAGTTATTCTGTATGTAAATTGCAAATGGGAATTTTCCCATTGGTGAAGTCAAAGGACAACTTTAATATTTTAGAATATTAAAGTCTAACAGATAAACTGTCTACTTTCTGTGAAAGTGGTTCATGTGTTATCCCCCTTCTGTTGGGTTTATTGAAGTTTGGGGAGGAAATTCATGTAGTTACATTCATGGTAGAAAGGTATTGAAAATAATGGATTTGGCAGTTCTGATTTTATAAGCTAGTGTTTGTTTTGGTCACTTTTAGATAATATCTTTAATTGTATTGAGGCAGTTTCTTGGCAGATGCTCATCCTGTTGTTTATACCTTATTTCAAATAACTTCTTGGTTGCTAGTTATGATGTATATTGTTCCTTTGTTGGTTTCTATTTTATATAGGTTATATTATGGAACCATGTGTAAAAACAATGTATTGTCTATAGTATTTAGATTTTTAAAAATAATGTTATCTTTTCATTTTTATGTTTACTAAGGTGCCTAAGGAACTTTTGATTTTTAATGGAAATGAAGGAAAACTGATTATTTAAACCGAAGATAACAGATATTAATCTGAATAATCAAGCCATTTATTTACCATACTCTTGTTTGATTTTCATTGGACAGTAATTTTATATTTGCTGTAGTTATTAGATCACTTTGTACAATTTGTTAGGGAGAAAAAGTGACTATTGACAATCACTATAATTTTTTTGATGTCATTCACTAAATTAAAAGAAAATAAATGGTTCATTTTGTTTGAGTACATAAAATATTTGACTTAAATGAAGAAGTGTTTTTAGGCACTCAAAGTCATAGATATAAGTGTTCTTAATAAAATAAAACATGGGTTGAATATTGTAAACATAATAGAAACTATCTTGTGACAAACAGGGCTAAATGAAGTAAGATCAGGAAATTAAATCTTTGCTTTGTGGTGGTGGGGTGCTCCTTGAAGGCTCTGTATTCAAAGCCCTTTAACTTAGAATTTTGACATTTATCTTCACCAGGATGCCTTTAACAACTGAAGTTTTATTCATGGAAGTAATGTTGTTTACTTAGTTTTAAAGTTCCCACCGGAAAATTCCATGAAGATTCATGTTTCCTGCCAAAATATGCCTGTAGCATTGCAAAGCAGTCAGTGTGATTGAAATTCAGGCTTATCGTCAGTGAAACATCTGTTGATTTGAGCAAAGTTCAATCGATCAGCAAAGGACAGAAAATAAGTCATAAACTGAAAGAATTATAGGTGTAAATAATAGAAATTAGGAAACTTTTTCCCAAGTAGAAGTATTGTGAGAATCCTGCTCTCAACTACATTTTTTTTTTTAAAGCAAGTACAATATTTTTTTTAAGATCAGGGATGGAAACCATTTTTCTGCCAACAGCCATTTGGATATTTATAACATTATTTGTAGACCATACAAAATTATCAACTAAAAATTAGCCTGCTATATTTAACTAACTCACTCCTAATACCTTAACAACGTCAGACCAAATGATTTCTTAGGCCTTATACAGATGTTCCTCACCCCTGATCTATGGGGTAGAAGTATTAGAAACACAAGCGGACAGTTTCTTTCTAATCTACTTAATTATTGACTTTGTTGAAGTTGATGTTGGTCTCTTGAGTTCCCTTTTCTTAGGACTTGCGTCTCTTGAGCTTTTCCCCTTTCAGTTATTGTTATAATTGCCCAGGTTGGAGTTTCTTCTTATTTTATTTTCTTCTAACCTTTAAGCTGAATACCTGCCTGAAACTACAAAGATTTACGTTTAAAAAATACTCAGTAACAGACTTAATAAATGAATTCAGCAATGTAGCAGGATACAAAATTAGCACCCAAAAGTCTATGGCTTTTTTTATACACTAATAATGAACTTAAAGAAAGAAACTAAAAAAAAATCCCATTTACCATTGCAACAACAACAAAAAAATTAAGATACCTAGAAACAAATTTAACCAAGAAGGTATAGGACTTGTATTCAGAAAATTACAGGATGCTGAAAAAAGAGATAGAGGAAGACATAACAAATGGAAGACTATTCTACCATGTTTTTGGATTGGTAGAATCAACATCATTAAAATGTCCATACTACCCAAAGCAATCTATGAATTCAATGCAATCCCCATTAAAATACCAATGACGTACTTTGAAGACTTAGAACAAATGCTCCAAAAATTCATCTGGAATAAAAAAATACCCCAAATACCTGCAGCAATCTTGAGAAAGAAGAGAAAATTGGGGGGACCACAATATCAGATATCAAACTATACTACAAAGCCACTGTTCTCAAAACTGCCTGGTAATTGCATAAGAACAGACATATAGACCAGTGGAACAGAACAGAGAACCCAGAAATCGCTCATTATGCTAAGTTCATATTTGACAAAGGAGGCAAGAGCATACAATGGAGTCAAGACAGTCTCTTCAATAAATGGTGTTAGGAAAATTGGACAGATATATGCAAAAAAATGAAACTAGACATCAACTTATACTATACACAAAAATAAACTCAAAACGGTTAAAGGACTTAAATGTAAGACAGGAAATCATAAAAATCTTAGAAGAAGCTATAGGCAGCAAAATATCAGACATTTGTTGTAGCAATATCTTTACCGATACAGCTCCTAGGGCAATGGTAACTAAGGAGAAAATAAACAAATGGGACTATATCAAAATAAAAAGCTTCTGTACAGCAAAACAAACCACCAACAAAACAACAAGAAAGCCTATTGCATGGGAAAACATATTTTCCAATGTTATCTCTGATAAGGGGTTAACCTCCAAAATTTACATGGAGCTCATTCAACTTCTCATAAGGGAAATAAACAACCCAATCAAAAAATGGGCAAAGGACCTAAATAGATACTTTTCAAAAGAAGACATTCAGAAGATCAAGAGACATATGAAAACATGCTCAAAATCACTAATATTACAAGAGATGCAAATCAAAACGACAATGAGATACCATCTCACATCTGTCAGAATGGCTATCATCAATAAATCAACAAACAATAAGTTCTAGAGAAGATGTGGAGAAAAAGGAACCCTCGTGCACTGATGGTAGGAATGCAGACTGGTGCAGCCACTGTGGAAAATAGTATGACATTTCCTCGAAAAATTCAAAATGGAATTCCCATTTGACCCAGTAGTCCCACTTCTACGAATATATCCCAAGAAAACATCAACACCAATCAGGAAGGATATATGCACCCCTATATTCATAGCGGCCAATTTACAATAGCTAAGATTTGGAAACAGCCTAAATGCCCATCAGTAGATGAATGAATTCGAAAACTGTGGTACATTTACACAATGGAATACTACGCTGCTATAAAAAAGAAGGAATCCTTACCATTTGCAACAGCATGGATGGAGCTGGAGAGCATTATGCTAAGTGAAATAAGCCAGCCAGAGAAAGATAAATATCACAGGATTTCACTCATTTGTGGAATATAAAGAACGCCATAAATTGATGAAGAAAAATAGATACAGAGAAAAAGAAGCATCGAACAGACTGTCAAACTACAGCGGGAAGGCAGAGGAGGGTTGGGGTGGGTAGGAGATCAGCCGAAGGACTTGTATGCATGCATATAAGCATGACCAATGAACACAGCCGCTGGGGACGGGGAGTGGGGGCATGTGTGGGAGGGTAGGAGAGTCTGGGGGGAGGTCCATGGGGGGGAAAAGGAGACATATGTACTACTATTTGTACAAACAAAATAAAAATACCCAGTAAGTGTTTAATTTTTAAGATAAGATTTTGGCTGGCCATGAAGGTATAAAGTAAGAGAATGATTATTTTCCATTGCACATAGCCTGCACCAATTTCTTTTCTATCTTATTTTTACCTTTCACTATCTTAAAATATATTGCCAAATATACTTCCTTGACTGTCATAAGTCTGAGACGGAGAAGGGAGATGGCAAATCTTAATCAGATAGCATGTAAGATGTTTTTGTACTATTTTATGAAGACATTGGAATCAGTTTTTTCTAGATTTCAATAAAAACAGTGAGAAAATAGGAAGCGAGGAAAAAAATAGGATATGACATTAACAAGACTTGTGGCAAGGCTTTGGATTTCAGTTATGGGTGGAGGGTTGGGGGGCGGTGTGGAAACTATACAGAGCATGTATCAAATGTAAACAAAAGCCAACCAGATAGTCCAACACCAAAAAGGAAATATTGCGGATAAAGAAGGGATTGCAATCTAGTACATGCAGCCGTGGTAAGCCACAAGCATACAGTGAAAGAAGTGGAAAGTCCCTTCAGGGGAGGGACGTTAGAACCATAGAGTTCTTTCTGTAGGACTTTCCTACCAACATAGGGTATGGGATCTCTTCCCACAGGTCCTCCCAATCCCTGTCCAGGTTGCAGGCTCCATAAATTTTGACACATGGTATACATGAGAGGCCTTAGCAAATGGGATCACCCTATAAAGATTACTCTGATGGTTATCCTTTCTTATGGGAAACAGTTAAAGGTGGGGGAAATATATCTTCAGGTTTTGTATCATGCTGTATTTATTTCAATTTGAATTCAGGGACACAGTTTTGATAGTCATAGAGGGAAGGTGTATTGTAATTTTAGAGTTCTGGTCAGCCATTACTCAGCCTCTGGGGAATGCAATTTTAAGGTAAAAGAGTAGAGTAATCTCTCAGGGAGTTCATCTCTGATGAACTTGCAGCCATCAGAGAGACCATTATATTTTTATTGACTTACTAGAGGCCCAGTCCTCAGCCTGTCCTGCACCCTCTCCAATCTGGGACCTGTTGGAGGATGTCCAACTAACGATTTAGGCCCAATCTATCAGTCAGACATTCCTCTCACAATTCCTCTCATGGGACTACTGGTTCCTAACCACTCGCCTGCCTGGTTGCCCCTAACTGTTTCTGTCTGCTAGCCTGATCGCCCCCTAACCACTCCCCTGCTGGCCTGATTGATGTCTAACTGCTCCCCTGTCAGCCCACACCCAACTACCCTCCCCTGCTAGCCTAATGGCTCCTAGCTGCCCTCTCCTGCTGGCCTGATCACCCCCAACTGCCTTCTTCTGCCATTCTGGTCACCTCTAACTACCCTACCCCTGCTGGCCTGTTCACCCCTAACTGCCCTCTTCTGCTGGCCTGATCGCCTACAACTGCCCTCTCCTGCTGGCCATCTTGTGACGGCTATCTTGTGATGATGTGAGGTAGGCGATCTTGTGGTAGTTATCTTTTGGTGATGTCGTGTGAAGGTGTGACGCCACCTAGGTTTTTATTATATAGGATGATTATTAGTTTTCTGTCACTGAAAACTGAAATATTATTTATGAAACATCACATTTTTGTAACCTCACTATAAGTATTGTCCTACATCATATTTTTTGTTTCCTCCCTTATCTTCTTGCCAGAGGATTCCCTTCACCATCCTATCTAATAAAAAGTAATATGCAAATTGACCATATTTCCACTATACCCACTAGCCACACCCACCAGCCAATCAGAGTGAGTATGCAAATTAACCCAACCAAGATGGCTGCAGCCACAGAGAGCAGGAGGGAGGCTTGGATTTACCAGGCAATAGAAGCCAAGCTTTCCACACACCCTGGCAGGCCCAGGCCTCCACTCAAGGCTACAAAGTTTCAATTATAGAAGGTAAACAAATCCACCCAACAGAAATGGCAGCAGCCACTGAGCTGGAACAGTAAGAGGCTAAGGTTGCCCCAGGCAACGGAGGAAGCCAAGCTTCTGCAGCCCTAGACCTCTGCTCCAGGCTACAAAGTTTCAATTATAGAAGATAAATAAATTCCAGCAGAAATGGGGGTGGCCACTGAGCAAGCAGGAGGCTTGGCTCCGCTCTAGGCTACAAAGTTTCAATTGTAGAAGGTAAATAAATTCCAGATACCAGGGCCTCCGCTTGGGTCACTGGGGGACATGGCTGGCCTGCAAACCACCACAGGCCCCTCGTTGAAGCCACCCCACAGCCCAAGGGAACCCCCACCCTGATCTGGGGCACCCTTCATGGCAAACCAGCTGGCCCCTACCCATGCACCAGGCCTCTATCCTATCTAATAAAAGAATAATATGCAGATTAACTATCACTCCAACACACAAGATCAAGATAGCTGCCCCTATGTGGTCAAAGATCCTGCCCTCATGTGGACACAAGATGGCCAACTGGGGAAGGCAGTTGGAAGGGACCAGGTCTGCAAGGAAGGGCAGTTGGGAGGCACCAGGCCTGCAATGGAGGGCAGTTGGGGATGATCAACCCTGCAGGGGAGGGCAGTTAGGGGTGACCAGGCCGGCAGAGGAGGGAAGTTGGGGGCAAACAGGCTGGCAGGGGAGCAGTTAGACATCAATCAGGCTGGCAGGGGAGTGGTTAGGGGGTGATCAGGCTGGCAGGCAGAAGCGGTTAGGGGCAATCAGGAAGGCAGGCAGGTGAGCAGTTGGGAGCCAGCAGTCCTGGATTGTGAGAGGGATGTCCAACTGTCCCTTAAATGAGCAGTCAGACATCCCTCAAGAGGTCCCAGATTGGAGAGGGTACAGGCAGGGCTGAGGGACACGCCCTCCACCGCGCATGAATTTTGTGTACCAGGCCTCTAGTTTATCTATAATTAACATTACTGTATCTTACTATCCTTCCTCACACAGTTTTGCCCCTTTGATATTTTCTTGCATGGATGGATGGGAGCACATTTTGTAAGGACCATAGCACTAGTCTTTCAGAGGTTGCTTTTTTGATAATTTCTGGTAGGTTGAAGTTAGAAGGATCTCTGTCTTGATCTCTTTACTCCCCTATTTCCCAAAAGGAAAGACATTTACTATAGCAACAATAGGGGCATAAATATTTTTTTCAATCACTCCCTGCCTCCTTAACCTTACAGGGTTATGGGCAGCTAACATAGGAACTATTCCTATGGGAATGTCACAGTTGGGAAATGGTTTGAGGTGTGTCATAAGACTCTCCCACCAAAAGTCTTTCTCTCTCTCTACACACACACACAAGCACGCACACACACACACACAGGTTTGCTTGAAGCTTTACCATGGTGCCTCTTTGAAGAGATGTTTGCCCGTTTGGGATATCTGCAAAGTATTGCCCTCTATATCTGACATTCCCTGTCTGTAACCATCTTGTGTTCACATATATGGGTTCTAGAACAACAGAATTTCTATTAAAATTTCTTTTATGTTTCCTTATAATAGGAAAGGTCTTTTCCTTTTGAATTCTGGTGGTATTGCTTACTATCAATATAAAGTGTTTTAAACTAAGGTAACATTGGGGACAAGTCTTATAGTTCTTATATATAGTTGGTGTCAAAATCTAGAAATTCCTTGATGACAGCCATACTACCATATATATCATTCTGTCACATGCCTATGAGCATTGTAAATTTGACAGAATGACAAGAAATTTGGTAAATGAGGGAAAAACAATGACTAGAGAAATAGTAATGCAGATTTAGGGAACAGGCTGTGCAATATTATAAAAATGTCTTTTAAATCACATTAAAAAGTCAATGGCTTTTCTAATTATTATATAACTAGATATGAACTTTGGAGGGAATTACATAGAAAATGCTTTTACATGGTCAGGCAGATAGCTAAGTAATACAGTTATCCTTGACCAGTCCATAGTCTTTTGGGCTGTGATCAAATTTTGCTTTACATTCCCATACTTATCCTATCTAATAAAAGAATAATATTCAGATTGATCATCACTCCAACTACTAGATGGCTGCCCCCATATGGTCAAAGGTGGCCACCCCCAAGTGGACACAAGATGGCCAGCAGGGGAGGGCAGTTGTGGGTGATCAGGCCAGCAGGGGAGGGCAGTTGAGAGGGACCAGGGCTGCAGGGGAGGGCAGTTGAGAGTGATCAGGCCTGCCGAGGAGGGCAGTTAGGGTAACCAGGCCTGCAAGGGAGGGCAGTTAGGGGAGACCAGGCCTGCAGGGGAGGGCAAGTAGGGGTGACTGGGCAGACAGGGGAGGGCAGTTGGGGGTGACTAGGCCTGCAGGGAAGGATGATTAGGGAGACCAGGCTGGCAGGGGAGGACAATTAGGGGTGACCAGGTTGGCAGGGGAGCAGTTAGGTGTCGATCAGGCTGGCAGGTGAGTGGTTAGGGGGTGATCAGACTGGCAGAAAGAAGCTGTTAAGGGGCAATCAGGAATGCAGGCAAGTGAGTGGTTGGGAGTCAGCAGTCTTGGATTGTGAGAGGGATGTCCCAGATTGGAGAGGGTGCAGACTTGGCTGAGGGACACACACACACACACACACACACACACACACACACACTGTGCACTAATTTCATACACCAGCCTCTAGTATTTAATACATTATTCAATTTAAAAATTGTAATAGGAATAGCAAAATACTAAGTAAAGACAATGTTAAAGAAGTAATCTTGTCACTTGAACAAACTATATTTAGCTTTTCTGTGTATATTTTTATGTGTTTATGTAGATTATGTAGTCGTAATCAATGTATTTTTGTTTGCTTTTTTTTTTTTTAGCTAACATTATAATTTTTCATAAAATCATTGGATTTTAATTTTACCTACAATATCGGATTATGTGACCTGGCATAATCCTAGCATCTGTGTAGAAATTTTGTCAACATAGTTTGTAGGCCATGGGCAAGAAAGACTTTTTTAGGGCAGTACATTAAATACCATTTGATTACTTTTTTCCAGCAGTGTTCCTTTGGGAATCTAGTTTAATTTGTGGCTAAACTGAAAGAAGATATATTGCTGTACTAGTAGAAGTTCATGGGGGAAATTTTTTTTGTATGTTTCTGTTTTCTAACTGTATCATGATTGAAAATTAGAAAAAAAAGTGATTATGTAGTTTAGAAGATCTTTTGATTGTGGGTCAGGGCCTTTTTATAGAAAGTGAAAAAAATATTACTAATTGATGTGTTTATGAAATGGCTCTGTTAGTAGAACTTGAAGTTCTTTTATAGTTTAAAGATATCTAAGTTAGATGTTTGAAAGTAGGACTGTGTTTGAGTTATGTCTTTGAACCTTTTCTAGCTTTTTCTTCCTGTGTGACCTTGGATAAGATATTTAATCATAACTGTGTAAAGTAGTAATAAAAATATCTGATGCCAGTTATGATTATGATGATGAATAGTTCATGATCTACAGCGCTACTGTGAAGATAGGGTTTTTAAAAAAAAAAAAAATTGTGTAGGACTCTTTAGAACAACTATTTCATTATAGGACAAATTGTCAAAAGGCATCCATTCTTACAAGCAAGCATAGGTCGATAAGGCAGGCACCTGGAAGCTGACTGTTTAGCAAGCACTTCCTGGCCACACGTGGCTTCCAGACATGCTTAATTTACTTAAGCTGAGGTCATTCTTGCAGAACCAGATAGCCCTGTCCAGGACAGGCTGAACTGACTCACCTGGTTTCTTTCCTGTAGAGCCTGGCCCTATGTCAAGTTGGTTCTTGTTTAGATTGAGACAAATCCTCAGTCTTTTATAATTAGTAGCTTCCAGCATATCCCTTGAATGCTAAGGATAAAAGATTTCTGCTAGTCTTCATACCCCAAATCAATTGTGATTCAAAATAGATTTTTATACTAGTGGGGGGACAATGAGATCTTTCTTATATTTAACTACTTCAGAAAAGATAGTGTTGTTTTTTGGTGTGTGTTTTTCTATTAAAGTTGGGGTTTGAGTGGAAGAGACAGATAGGCTGGTGACAGAAGGATTACACAGCACAAAATATTATTAATCTAGTCAAGCAAACTGAGACTTGATATGGACAGAACAGCTGAGACCAAACCCCTTAGAACTTATGTAGTTGAGAATATCTTATTTGTTATATTGATTAAAAGGGTAACTGAAAAACTAGGGTTGGCTATAAGTTTACTGTTTTCATTTTTGATGGTTGGGAGTTAAATGAACTGTTTTCAGGAAATAGTGGCCAAAATAAAATAAATTGGCCATACACTTTTAGCTAGTCACTCCTGCATCAATGAGAATCATTGTTTTGTTAACTTCATCAACATGTTCATTTCTTTCAGCTCCATGTTCATGCATGTCTTTTAACCCGGAAACAAGAAGACTGTCCATAGGTCTAGACAATGGTACAATCTCAGTAAGTATACATAAATAAGATTTCCAGTTAAAATTATTCCCTTCCTGTGGAATATGTATATATGTATTGTGATGAGAATTATTTATTAGTTTTTTTCCCAATTAACATGAATTTTCTTGCTAAGTAAAGTAAAAATTGCAGTGCAGCAATTTACATTGAGGTATAGGGAGTGCTATCATTAGACTCAACTTAATGCTGATAAAATTCAGCTTGATTTACAGTGTATACAGTGCCTAGAATAGGGCCAACAAGTGAACTACATGAATCTGTGTGTTAGTGGGAACAAGCTGTGATACTAGTGGCTTTGATCAGGTTGTTAATAATGGTGTCATATGCTTCAGCACACAAGTGACAGAGCACCAGGGAAATGACTTTTTTTAGACCACATATCTGATCTTCTCTTTGATATTCTATGTTTTCCTTCCCTTCTTTCTTTTGTTCCTTGTTGTTCTCTTAACTCCCTGTAGCATGTGAGTTGAATTTGGTAAATTTGTACGAATTTTTAAAGAAAACACAGAATCTACACTTAGACTAAATAGTAGATCCAGGTAAATATTAGACCCTTCAATTGTAGATCTCGAGGGAACTGAAGTTATTAAAGATTGGGATCTCAAGTTTTATCACTTATTGTAATCTTCTTTTTACATACAGTCAAACCTCATTTCTCAAACATCTCCCATCTAGAACTGTTTGGTTCTTGACCAAGTTGTTCATAGAAAAAAATGTCTTGAGTTCAAGCCAAACTTCTGTTTTCAACCTGACAACCCTTTCAAGATGATATCTCATCATGACAAAAAGTGTCTCTCTGGCAATAAAAGAGAATGCTTTTGTTGCTGGCAAAACTGAAATCAAAGATTAGCAGAATTTTAAAACATAAAGAGGCTATCAAGAGTGCTGATGTTGCTAAGGGTATGGAAGAAACAGTGATCACAACTGAAGAGGTAGGAAAACTGAAGATTTGGATAAATGAAAGCAGCCAGTGACAGCCATTTCAGAGGCAGTGTGATATATGACCAAGCAAAGATGCTACATACTGACCTGAAAGATATCCCTGGACCAAATGCTAAAAGTGATTCATTTAAGGCTAGTATTGGTTGGTTCAATAGCTTAAAGAAAAGAAATGTTTATTTATAGATTAAATAGTATATTAGACATGTACTGTATATAAGAAAGATTAAAACAGGGAATAATTTGGGGGTCTGGAATGAATTAATTCAATTTACATTATTTCTAGTGGGGAAAAAATGACTCGGTTTTCAAACAAATCACTTCCTGAATAGCCTTCTCGAATGAATTAAGTTCAAGAACTGAGGTTCCACTGTGCTTATTTTCAACTTGTATATTAAGTAGTAACAAACTGATCTGATAAATTCTCCAATTTGGTAAATTACCCAGTATGTATTACCTTTCATTCTGGGAAGAGGGGCCTTCCTTTGGGATCGTGAATTAGAGGACTCTATTCTGGCCACACTTTGCCACAGGATGAAGGATCTGAAGGGCCAAGAGGGTGTGCCCATCTTAAGCCCTCACTCTGTCCACTTCCATGTTTTCTGTGCTGTATAAAATTAGTAGCCTTAGCCTGAAGGGTGGCTAGGGCTTAAAGTGGGTAGGATGTCCAAACGTGTGAACAAGCTCTCTCAAGTTGTTGATTGAACTAGGGAATGTGAAGAGAAGGGTGTGGGCTGGCACTCCCATGTCACTACACCATAGTGTGGAACTTCAAGGAGTCTAAAAATTCTAAATTAGTATCAGTATCTCCAGGTGGTTGAAAGTATATTTATCAAGGTTGGAGGAAGAGACCATATTTTATTTAATAGTTTAACTTGATTTATAATTTGAATATTTAGATGTATGCAATGTAGGTCTCCATTTGTAGTCTTGACCCCTTACTAGGAATCTGAACAGGTGGGCATGAAATTTTCAATTTGTTCATTAATCAAAATATGTTTGGTGACCTTTATATTGTTAACTATAAGTTAGCCTATTGACAAATATTTATGGAATTTCTGTAATATTCGATGCATTTGGTAGCTCTGAAAACTCTATTCCTTAGAAGAACAGAAGAGAAGTTCATGGTAAAAATTTTGTTTACATTAAGAAGAGCCATTTAAAAAAAAAAGTGAGATATAGTTGGGATAAATCTATTTTTAAAAGATATAAAGCAAGATAGTTGGATTGCTTAATGAAATAAAGTGTTTATTACAAAGGAAATCTGAAAAGATGAGCTAAGACCCACATATTGCTCAATAATTCATGGAATAGTTATGTATAACACTCACTGTTTATGAAAGACTTATGTGTACATAACATATGGGTGGTTCTTGGCATTTTTGAAATCAATGTAAGTGGTTATCAGGTGCTGATAAATTTGGCTTTGGAGTCAAGAAAGGTAAACAACATAAGTTATGGAGAGTTCTGGCTATGTATTATAAGAGGAGAGACCATTTTAGCGATTTTTTTGGTTTTGTTTTGTTAATCCTCAGCCGAGAATATTTTTTTCCATAGATTTTTTTTTTTCTTTGGACTCTAAAGTTTAGAGAGACTGGAGGTGTCAGACAGAGAGACAGACACAAAGATCAGTTGCCTCCTGCACATTCTCTGACTGGGACTAGGGACTGAACCTGCAACCCAGGTACATGCCTTTGACCGACCAAATATTGAACCATGACTCATTGGTGTACAGGCCAGCACTCTAACCACTGACCAATACTGGCCAAATTTAGGTTTGGTAAAGGGTGGGGAGACTTTTGAGATAGGAGGGAAAGATAGAGACAGTTTTGAGATATAAGAGTGGAATGCCCTTTCATTTTCCCCATGAATTAACAAGTTAGATTACTGTATTTTCCAGTGTATAAGATGACTTTTGAAACGAAAAAAAGTCAACCGAAAATCGGGGGTCATTCATTAAAAATTTAATTAAAAAAAAGAACTGGTGTTGCCTCGGAAGTGGGGGGTAATCTTATACAGCGAATATAGGCCTAAACCTATGTTTTAACTGTAAAATTAGGGGGTCGTCTTATACTCCAGAAAATACGGTAACTAACAAGCTAAAATGGGGTAAGGGCATATTTTCATGTCTCTTACTTGCTTTTTCTGACTTTATAACCCCAAACCCCTTCTGCCATCTTGGTGTACAAAGTCTCAATTATTTCTTAAGGCATTGTTCAAATGCTTACTTTCGTTTGTTTGTTTTTTTCCTTTTTCTTTTTTGGATAAGAGGTTTCTGAGCCGTTCCAACTGAAATTATACACACAGTACTCAGTAGGTTAGCAATATTTTATTACTTGTTTTGTAAAAAGGTTTTTTAAAATATTTTTTATTGATTTCAGAGAGGAAGGGAGAGGGCGAGAGAGAGAAACATCAATGTTGAGAGAGAATCATTGATTGGCTGCCTCCCGCATGCCCCCCTTTGGGGATTAAGCCTGCAACCTGAGATGTGCTCTGACTGGGAATAGAACTGTGTCCTCCTGGTTCATAGGTTGATGCTCAACCACTAAGTCGTTCTGGCTGGGCTGTAAAAAGTTCTGAAGTCTGTCTCTTCCATTAAATACAGTATTGATGTTGAGGATTTGGTCAATCTTTTATTCATCTCCTCTCCCAGCAGATATTAGTGTGGTTCCTTGAACAAGTTAGGGATACAATGAATAATTTGTCCAAGTTGTTAGCTAAAGTACAAACACTATTATTATATATAATGAAAGCTACATAATATATAATAAAAGTTTAATATGCAAATCGACCAAACTGTGGAATAATCAGTTGCTGTGACTTTCACTGACCACCAGGGGCAGGTGCTAACTGCAGGAGCTGCCCCCAGTCTGCAGGCCCTGACCGGCAGCGTCGGTGGTGGCAGGGGTTGGGGTCAGCAAGCAGGTGGTGCTATGCCAACCAAGGCAGGTAGGTACCAGCAAAGGCCCCCTGATTGCCCTGCCAGTCACCCGTAGGCACAAATTTTGTGCACCAGCCCTCTAGTCTATATATATAAAAGCTTAAGCAACCAGTGTACTGGTTGTTATGATGTGCACTGACCACCAAGAAACAGTAAACTTGGACAGAGGAAAATAGTAACAGGCAATTGAGTCTATGAAAGATCGCAAGCAGGTGGGGCTGAGTTGCAGTTCGCATTGGGAGGCCGGGCCACTGGCCCAAATTCTGCTGCTCCCAGGCACCGCTCCAACCCTCTGGTTGAGTTCTCCCTGGGAAGCCAGGACCAAGGGATGGAGAGAGGGGAAAAAGCGACCACCAACTCCATCCCTAGCACCTGTCTCCTTCTATCAGACCAGAGCCACCCCAGGACTTTCAGGACAGCATGTGAAGTGGGTAGCCTCACCGCGCAGCTATTGTGACTCCCCGGTCTGCCCAGGCAACCTTCGGGCACTCATCCCACTTCTTCGAACCTCAGTCTGCACTACCCTAGTGACCCACTTCTCCATAGCTGGGTGCGACAGACCAGGAGATGCCAGGGTGATGGTGGAAGACTGAGCAGATGCTCAGCTGACTGGAATGAATGGGGCAGGATGAGTGGGAGGGGCTCCTCCCCGGCTGCCTGCCACTGTGAACACACTACTATATCCCTTGGGAGATGTTGGATGCTGGTTTCTGCACTATCACCACAGCTCACGCTGAGGGACCCCACCAGTGCACAAATCCATGCACCAGGCCTCTAGTTGAATATACCGTGTTTCCCCGAAAATAAGACATCCTCTGAAAATAAGACCTACTTACAGGTTTCCTTCTGAGTGAAATATAAGGCATCCCCCCAAAAATAAGGCCCCTGCTAGGCTAAACATGAGAGATTTGGTCCATTGATTCTGAAAGAAATGGAGTCACAAGAAATTCACCAGGAAATTCAGGAATTGGATTGTTATGATAATGTTCCAGAAGATGATGACATGATTGTCATTGAATAAATGAGTAAATTCTTGCTACTGTAGGATTCACAGTTTGTCTGGTTTGTGTTGACAACTACCGTACTATCGTACCGTATACAGGTAATAAATTTCCTTTATTTTCATTTAACAATAAAGGTGTACCGTATTCTTCTTCATGGAAAAATAAGACATCCCCTGAAAATAAGACCTAGCGCATCTTTGGGAGCAAAAATTAATATAAGACAGTGTCTTATTTTCGGGGAAACAGGGTAGCTGGTTGTAAGAATGCTTGCTTAAATTCTGAGATAGTTTATTTGTATAGTTCTATTGTTCAAAATATTTTTCACAATGAAATTATTCTCTATAAGAGAAGAAGTAATGCCAGTAGTTTAATTCATCTTGAGATTTCAGAAATGCTTTCTATTTGTTTTTGTTCTTGGTTAATCCTCACCTAAGGACATTTTTCCATTGATTTTTAGAGACAGTGGAAGGAGAGAGAAACATTTATGCAAGAGAGACACATTGATTGGTTGCCTCTGCAACCCAGGTACGTGCCCTTGACCAGAATCAAACTCACGACCCTTCAGTCCGAGGGCCAATGCTCTATCACTGAGCCACACTGGCTAGGGTAGAAATGCCTTCTGTTTTAATGTTAAAAGAAGTCAGTCCAATTGTGTTAATTGCTATTTATGCTGATGTAGGACTTTAAAATTTTCTGTCATAACATATCATGTATTCCAGCCAACTAACAATTATTTAAATATCTACTGTGTGTAAAAGATTATGCTAAATCTCCTCACTCTACATGTTGTGTCACCCTGGGCAAGTTGCTTTACTCTTAGTTTTCTATTTGTAAAATGAGAATAATGTATCCGTTTTATAGAGCTGTGAGGATTATCTGGTATCATATATGTTAAGCTTTTAGAACAGTGCCTATGTATATTAAGTGCTCCATAAATGTTAGCTCCTGGCAACATTGTTGTCATTAGCAGCAGCATCCTCCACTGGTGGTAACCAGGAAGCCTTGGGTATAATCTGTGTCACATGGATTTAGTTGGCCAGTTCCAAGAAGAGGAAGTGGCTTCATGGTGGCATACTCCTTGATTATTCAACTTATTCCTAGTCCCATTTTCATTCAGTCTTTGCTGCCTTATCACAGTAATTTACCAGTAATTTGCAAAATGTGGACTGTCAAATGCCATTTTTTTCTGTAGTTGTTTTTTTTTTATCCAAGTTGTTGCCATTTTAATTTTCATCACCCTCAGGAGAAGGTTGGGCTCAGAGAATTGTGCAAATTGCTAATGATACTCTGCATGGATGACTGGGGAAGATGTAGCAAACTTCTCATCACAAGAGGCAGCCTTACTCCAGTGGAGTAAGAGCATAGAGCTATCTGTGGTCCTGCAATTTTTTTTTTAACACCAGGAATCTGTCACAAATCTTTTATAATCATTTCCATGTAGACATGTGAAAATAATATCTTCTGTGTGCACAAATATTTTTCTAATTTTTATTTTAAGTTAATTCTTTACACAAACATATCGGGCTATGGTTCTCATGTCACTGTCCTTTAGATCACAAGGTTCAGAGCCTAGGAATGCTGATATGGTATTCCATATCAGTCACCTTTGAAACGCATTCCTCCCAAAGTACCTTGACAACAACAGATTCATGAAACTACCCCCAAGGAGCCATCTACCCTTTATTCTTTTTCTATAAAGCTTGAGAACTTGAGCCATACTGTGTGAAGGACACAGTTATTCTTTTATAGTCCCTTTGTCACTGAATTGCCATCATCTCATGTTCCTACATCTACTCTGATCTGAGAGAGTCTCGAAAGCAGGCTTTTTCTAGCCTTGCTGCCTGGAAGCTTACATTAGAGAAGGGAATGGCATTGAGTCTGCCCTGATCAAGGAAGAGTACAGGGCTGGGGTTTGCTGCTGGGCTTGTGTTTCTTTGTTTTGCTGCAGTTGGATGCTTGTGACTCAGGGTGGTGGTAACTCAGAGGAGGTTTTGTTTACAAAGTGGACTCCCTCCCTGTTTACTTATGGCTCCGGTAGCACTACACCTTGAATGTAGGTGCCACAAGTCACAATTTACTCACCTATTCCTACAGATGGGGGATCACTCTACTCACAGTTACCAGTGAATATGACATTTTCGTAAATACTCTTAGTACAGGAAGAAAACTATCAGTATTACACATTAACCTCAGAGAGGCAGATTACCCAATTGCCCAAAGACCGCTGACTGTACCATCTTGTAGAACAGCACAGCTTTTCTATCAGCAGCAATCACTCAGGTCCAGCTGGTCACTTGGGTTGGAGAAGTAGGGCCGGTTCTTTTGCCCAGAGCTGTCTGTCATGGCTAGAAGAGAAAGGAGCTGAAAAGGTGGCTTCCAGTGGGTTGGGTAATTAGTGTGCTATTTTCTTTTCTTTTTTTCCTGTTTTTCTCAACGTCTTTTAGTTATATTGTTATCTACTGTCATAGCCTGTATTCTTATGCTTTTGTCAGTTCTATTGTTTTGAATTATGGAATCATTTTACCATACTGTCAAGCTCAGTCCCTAGTAAATCTTCATTTCTTCTTATTTTTTCTTTATTGATTAAGGTATTACCAATGTGCCCTTGACCAGGATTGAACCCAGCGACCCTTTGGTGGTCAGGCAGACGTTCTATCCACTAAGACAAACTGCCTAGGGCTCTCCGGATGTTTTGTTTGCTTGTTTATATATATATTGTTGGTTTTTTACAGAGGAAGGGAGAGAGAGAGTTAGAAACATCGATGAGAGAGAAGCATCCATCAGCTGCCTCCTGCACACCCCCCACTGGGAATGTGCCCGCAACCAAGGTACACATGTCCTTGACTGGAATCGAACCTGGGACCCTTCAGTCCCCAGGCCGACACTCTATCCACTGAGCCAAACCAGCTAGGGCTCTCCAGATGTTTTTACTGGCTCTTCCTTTTCTGGCAAAGCCTTAGATGTCAGTGCTCTCCAAGTTTCTGCCTTGTGCTGCAAACTTTCTTAGTGATCTGTGCCTGCAGCTTAATTATCCTACATCTACAGTTCTCAAGATGGCCCATCTGTCCTCCTGAGCCTGAACTATGACTCCTAGCTGCTTACATGGGAGTCTCTAAGACTTTGATTTAGCATATTCTAAATAGAAATAATTCTCTTTTTCCTAATATATGCTCTTTCTCCTTCCTTTAGTAAATGACACACTGAGGAGACACAACTAGAAGTAGGAGTTATAGTAGATCTATATTTCTCTCTCAAATCTCACAGCTATCAATTCCCTGGTCTACTGACTTACCTCAGAGCTATCTCCAGATTCTCCTTTTTTAATTATTTCCACCATTACTTTAAATCTTTCTGTCCCTCACAGCATTTGCTTGGACTGTTGCAGTAAGCCCTGACTATTCCTACTGTCTCTTGTCTAGTTTCCTGTAACTACTCTGCCATCACATATCTAAAATTCTAATGTAATCATGCCACTCCTCTGTGTATAGACTTTCAACAACTTCTGGAAGAATATAATTCACATTTCTTAATTCTGTCCACTTTGTTAGCTTCATTTATTACAAACTCTTACCCAAATATACTTGTATGGTTCACAAATCCATGCCCATATACTTGGGGTCCCCTTGCTAAAAGAGGCTGTTACCCTTACTGACCTCCTGCTTCCTTCCCCCTGAGGAACTCCTCTCATACCTTTAACAATTAGCTTAAAGCCCCAAACCCATTCTTATGAGAAGCCTGTCCTTTCCCAGAGCAGGGTTAAAAGGCCCTTCTTAAGGCCTCTCATAGCATTTAGTTGAAATTTCTGCTATAATATTTATGTGTAATTAATTATTAGTTTATATGTATATTACATACATAGTTTATATGATTGTATATTATGTAAGATAACAGAATTCCTCAAAATAGTAAATAGGAGAAATTTAGAAAGTTCTAATTTTCTTGTTTTCTTTTTTTTCCCCCCTATTCATTTCCCCCCCTCACAAATAGGATTTTTATTTGTTGCCATTAAATGACTGTACTGTAAACATATTCTTGGACTGTGGGCTCATTCAACTTTAGCACCTGTCTCATTTCCAGTAGGTTTTCTAGAATTGCTACCTTCACCAGGAAGCTCTGTGAATTTTCTCAGTTCAAACTTGGGCTTCTTCAGCACTTTACTTTTCTAACAAAGACATCATGAAGTAGATAAATAGTTTGACAATACTATCTGGAATCATTTTATTGACCACTTCTTTCAAGTCATTTGTCATCATCTTCTTTCAGACATGTGGACCTGTTGATGCTGAACGTAAGAGGTCTTCTGAATCTGAATATTGCTTTTTTTTTTTTTTTTTAGTAAAACCAACACAGAATAGATGAAGCAAATAATCACCAGTAGTCATGAGCTTCAGTCATGGTCTGCCATTTTTTTTTTTTTTTTTTTTTTTTTTTTTTTTACCATGGAGCTTATTTTTCATGGGGAAGAGTAATGCTATGGAAATTAGTCCGGTAGTTTTTGCCCTGAACATCCTCAGTAATTAGCTTGAATTTTCTAAATGCAACTTTATCATTCTGCAGATCAGTTAGGTTCACTTCAAAAACATGACCCTTGAAACCATCAGATGTGATTTGAGTTCTCGTGACTGGTGCTTTTCTATAGTTCGTATATTGAACATATCTGGTGCTTTCACATCACACCAATCTTCCTTAGAAAATGGATCATCCACTTCTATTTTGGCTCCTCTTCTCTGCCTTTCATACGGTGCTTGTTCTTGCTGATCACCATGGTGCTGCACAGAGAGCCAAAAGACTAATTTCCTTGTTTTTTTTGTGTGTTTGTTTGTTTTTAACCTCCATTAGCCTGAGCAACTTGAAGGCAGGAAACATTACATGCATTGGTATTTCCAATACCCAGTAGAGAGCTTGCACAAATTGAAACCTCAGTAATAGTTTTCAAGTGAATGAAAACCAAGATAGTTACATCTGTGTTTCCTTCCAGAGTTTCTTTATTCTTTTACTTTTATTCTTACATTCTAATCATTCTTATAGAAGCCCTTGTTTCCCACCAACTGTGATATGGAATAAGTGATTGTTTTATTTTTCTATCCCTTTATCAGGTAGAGTTTATTCAGAATTCACGGGAGAAGTCATTGTTAACACACTTGGCCTCAGATGTCAGGGGCAAATATCCTGGTTGTTGAGGTATGAACTGCCCCCAGAGAAAGCTGCCTCTGAATTCCAGCTCTGTCATCTTTTAGCTGGATAATGATGTACAAGTTGGTTAACTTCACATAAGGCTCAATTTACTCACAGTAGATTAGGAAGAATATGTGCCTCACAGGATTGTTAAAAGGATTACATGAGGTAATGTATATAAAGGCCTCAATAAATATTAATTACTATTTTTATAGCAGAAATTCTGTTCACTTCAAGAAAAGATTAACTTTAATTTACTTTTTTTAAATCTGAAATTAGAGTTTTTGACATCATTATTTGCCATCTCAAGTTTAAAGAAATTTTTAAAAACTCTGAATTTTTAAGCCAGTTTGTTTCTTGTGAGCACCATTTTTGGCTCCTAAAACTGGGTTAAATAGGTTATGTTTGTTCATTACTTGCTATCTGCACACTTATTGGTTTAAATAATGTTCAGGCTGAAAATCTGTTAGTTTAAATCCAGAAAAATGTAACAACATTTTAGCACAAAGACCATGGTTAGCACCAGGTAACTTTATAAGACAATTCATCACAGTGAATATAAATATCAAGTCATTATTTTGTACATCGGAAACTAATAAAATGTTATATGTTAATTGTAAAAAAAAAAAAAAAAAAAAAAAAAAAAAAAAGCAACATATTATGGTGTTTTGCTATTGAACTAGGAAGTAAAATACTGATTAGTCCTGAGATTTGAGTTAAAATCAAGTGCTCTTTTATTTTTTGGCATTAATTACAAAAAGTAATAGCTTTAGCAATTAGGCTCTCTTCCTTTTTACTTTGTTTTCTTTCTTTCTTTTTTTAAATATATTTTATTGAGTTTTTACAGAGAGGAAGAGGGAGGGATAGAAAGCTAGAAACATCGATGAGAGAGAAACATCGACCAGCTGCCTCTTGCAAACCCTTTACTGGAGATGTGCCCACAACCCAGGTACATGCCCTTGACCAGAATTGAACCCGGGACCTTTCAGTCCACAGGCCAATGCTCTATCCACTGAGCCATACTGGTTTCAGCCCTTTTTTCTTTTATTGTTTGAACTAGAGGCCCGTTGCAGAAAGATTCCTCCAAGAATAGGGCTTCCTGTGGCCATCTCCACAGCCCTGCCTGCTTCCCTCCCTTCTCTGCTGCCCTGCCTCCTTCCCTCCTGTCTCAGCCACCCCACTTGCTGCTCTGCACCTGGATATGCAAATTAACCACCATTTTGGTTGGGTTAATTTGCATACTCACTCCTGATTGGCTGGTGGGCATGGCTTGTGGGCATAGCAGAGGTATGGTCAATTTGCATGTTTCTCTTTTATTAGTGTAGATGTCTGATGATTGTATATATTTTTATTCAAACCTATTGTGGTTAGCATTGAACCCCCAAATTGAGGAATCTAGTTCCTACTTCCAAGCCTATTATTTTTTCTTTTCTGACATAGGCTTGTTTTATTTTATTACTAGAGGCCCAGTGCACAAAATTCCTGCACTCGGGTGGGAGGAGGAGTCCCTCAGCCCAGCCTGAGCCCTCTCACAGTCTGGGAGCCCTCAGGCCTAAGTCGTCAGTCGGACATCCTTAGCACTGCCGTGGAGGCGGAGAGGCTCCCACCACTGCTGCCATGCTTGCCAGCCATGAGCCCACCTTCTGGCTGAGCGGCACTCCCCCAGGGGGCAGCTCCTGCGTTGAGCGGGATCAGACTGAAACTGGCTCTCCAACATCTCCCGAGGGGTCCCAGATTGCGAGAAGGCACAGGCCAAGCTGAGGTAGACCCTTATAATATTAGTACAATTAAAATTTTGACATGATAAAAAAACAAAATGAATGCTTATTCCTTTATAAATATTTACTGATTACCTCTCCTACATGGCATATTGAAAAAAATGCTGGACATATGGGAGACACATGTATTAAGAAAGAAAACAAAAATTCAATTTTTTTCTATTTAAAAATCTATAAGGAAAGATAAAATAATGTGATCACAGGTAGCTCTAATTAATGCAGATTGTGATCAAGATCATAAAAGATGAGTCTGTTGAATTTCAGCAAAGGTAAGATTCATTCTGCCTGGTGAACATATGAGCAGACCATTCAACCTTGCCTAGAAGGGTTAATATCGAATATGAAAAGTGATGAAAATTGGGGAAAGGGAACAGTTTCCATCAAAGGAGAGATTAGTACAAAGGCTAGGTTGTGGGGATGTGCAGGCCACTGTCAAGCACAAATGTAGTTGAGTTGAAAGTACATTGGAAGGGATGTGAGTTCAAGAAGGATAGTAAAGTTCTGATTACTAAATATGTAAGAGAAATTGATTGGAGAGAAAGGATAGTTGGCAAAGGTACCTCCCAGGCTTGCAGAAACCGGTTTGGCTCAATGGATAGAGCGTCGGTCTGCAGACTGAAAGGTCCCGGGTTTGATTCCGGTCAAGGGCATGTACATTGGTTGCAGGCATATCCCCGGAAGGGGGAGTGCAAGGGGCAGCTGGTCGATGTTTCTCTCTCATCGATGTTTCTAGCTCTCTATCCCTCTCCCTTCCTCTCTGTAAAAAATCAATAAAATATATTTCTTTAAAAAGATACCTCCCAGGCTAAGCTCGCTTTTTAGTCAGTATACTACCAAATAGTATACTGACTGTCAATGTCCATGGCATACCTACTAGTAGTATTTCTAAGCAATAGACTTAGGTAACAGAAAATGAGGGAGCCATGAGTTGTACTTATGTTTCTTTTGTGTTATATATATTGCCATCTGGATTTTCTGAAATGTGCAGTGATTTCAAAATTTGCACTGAAATATTTTCCTTTGCTGATAGAAATTCAATGAGACATTCACCCAAGTTTCAATATCCTTTTGAAGAGGCGTTTTGAGGTTTGTGTAATTCAAAAGATCTGTAGATAAAAAAGAATGAGTCATTGTACAATGCAATCTCTAAGACCCCTTACAAATTCTAAAATTCCAAGAAATCTAAAACCTAACAACCAAAGGTCCAAATTTCTTTCACCAGTTGCTTTCATCAGTTGGAACAGTAGTTGCCAGCCTTGACTCTCAGGCTAAATTTTATGACATCAGCTCTAAGTAATTTTCAATTTTAGCAGACAGCTTTTTTGTTCAGAATAATTGTCAAAAGGTTTGAGCCATTTTTTGTTTAAAAAATAAGTATTACCAATTAGAGTTTATGTAAACTGATCTGTCATGTAATCTTCTGTTTAATATAATAGCAGAACTTTTATTGTGTTTAGAAGTTATTTAAAATATGCAGTCTCTTTCACTATCTTAGAAGGGTAATGAAGGCATAGTACTTTAGTGGCTTTGTTGTGTAATACATCGTTGTTCTGGCTTCAGATTGTGGCCTTGAGCAGGGTAAATTCCTCATTTGTTGAATAATTTCCAAGAGCATCTGTCCTTAAAATTCTGAAATTTGCAGTCTTGGAAGTAGTTGATCTCAAATCTGTGTGTCATTTTTTCTTTTACCATCTCCCTTCCATCCTTTTGGGAGAGGTATTAAAAAATCAACTGCATCTAATTAACTTGCATTCATTGCTGGGGTGTGGGAAAGTGTAAAACCATGTTGCCATTAAAGCAGTGGTTCCTGACCTTTTTTGGCCTTGCCCCCCCTAAGCATCTCTAAAATCCTGATGCACCCCTCCCTCCCCCGTGACATATAATTCTTAATATTCAAAAAGTGAACTCCTATTCACGTGGAGGAAGCCTAAAAGGTCATTAACTTGTTCATGTGGCGCCAGAGAACATGGTGCCTATGGAAGAGAACAAGAACAAAAGGACAATTGAAGTATTGAGGAAGAAATTGTTAAAAAATAATAATAATATCAAGTGATATGAAAAAATAGCAAATAAAGTTTCAAAACATATAATAGAGAACTGAATTGCATAAATATGTCACAATATATATTTACATGCTGTATATGAGGCCCCTAGAACCATAAGAAATGCAAAAATTTCACTCTTATTAACTCATTCTCTAATTGCTCCCCTTAAAAGTCAAATTACCTCCCTGTGGTACATGTGCCTCAATTTAGGAACCACTGCATTAAAGAAAAATGATGTCAGGTAAACTTTAAGTTAAGCATCCAGGCAAACCTAGAGAGAGAACAGATTATGTGCTGAAAGACCTTAAAGTTGCATTTGTATGTTTTGTTTGTAAATCTGAGTTTGAATGGTAATTTATCAAAAGAATTTGTAAACCTGAATTTGTTTCTTTGTACGCAATGTTTTGAATCTAGAGAGGCTAACAGCTGCTCTTATTACACAAGCCTCAGTTATCATTTCTCTTGCTTCAGATGCTTCCATGTATTGTGACATATCAGTCTTTTAGATATATGACTAGGGATTTCTTACAAAGTTCAGAGCTGAGGCTGGGGATTTGCAACTAAAGCATTCCTTCCTCCCATTTCTTAAAATTCTGAGGTCAGAAAGATTAGGGTCCTGTTCAGCCTGTGTGGCTCATGGTTGATCATCAACTTATGATGCAGGAGGTCACGGTTTGATCCCCGGTCAGGGCATATGCTCAAGTTGAGGGCTCAATCCCTGGTGTGGGGCTTGCAGGAGGTAACTAATCAATGATTCTCTTATCATTGGTGTTTCTCTCTTTCTCTCCTTCTCCCTTCCTCTCTGAAAGCATTAAAAATATTAAAAAGAGCCCTAGCTGGTTTGGCTCAGTAGATAGATCATCAGCATATGGACTAAAGGGTCCCAGGTTCATTTCTGGTCAAGGGCATATGCCCGGGTTGCATGCTCGATCCCCAGGAGGTGGAATTCAGGAGACAGATGATCAGTGATTCTCTCATCATTGATGTTTCTCTTTACCTCTCTGAAATCAATAAATATATATAAAAGAAAATAAAAGATTAAGGTCTTTAGGCATTACAGGCACTTAACCCACTTAGTTTCTGGATGTGAGAGAATGTTCCATTGTTTGGTAGCCATTGAAGCCTCTTTTCATAATTTATAAACAAACAATAATAATTCTTTGAAGTCTGCAGGCAAATTGACAGAATCTGAAATGATGATTAATCAAAACCAAAAGTCAGGTCAGAGAGAACCAGGATGGCTGCATATGTAAACTGTACTTGCTGCCTCCCACAACCACATCAAAATTACAGCTAAAATACAAAACAACCATCATCCATAGCTGCTGGAAAGCTGGCTACAACTAGAGAAGTAAAGAAGACAGTACACTGATACTGGTAGGACGTGCAGAGACACAGAATGGCTGCTTTTTTAATCAGGAGGGAGATTGTCTCTGTGGAGGCCTCCCAGAGGAGCAAGGGGTCCTCGCCCCACACCAGATCCCTAGCCTGGGGTTCCAGAGCTGGGAAAAGAAATCCCCCTAACTATGGGCTTTAAAAACCAGTACGGATTGGAGCTCAGTGACACAGAGGCTGCTAAATTGAATTTACAAGGTCCTGCTTCCTCTGAGCTTCAGCACCAGGGTGAGGCTCTGAGGGACATATTTGTCTGACATGGGGGCAAGAACTTAGAGGTGGCTTTCTCCCAGATGGAGGTGCTTGCAGGGACATTGTTCCTATGCTGGGACCTCCCCAGTTGCAGGGCTGACTAGCAGCCACTTCTGTTTGCTCCACCCTGATGATTCCCTAAGACCCCACCTCCTCCATTTACAACCCCATGCAAACTGTCTGCAGTGGCTTTTGCATATGAATGGCCTGTCCTTGAAAATCTCAAACAAGCTGCAGCTGGATCAGGGGCCCCCAAACCTATCAATAAAAGACCTAACATCTGGCACCAGCACCATCCTGCATTGCTTCCTAGCAGGGCCTTGTCTGGGAACTTCCAAACCCAATGCAAAGAGGAGGAATTGGCAGATCTCTCTGTCGCTCCTGCTGAGTAGTCCCAGGCAATTGGCTGACTTTGCACCTATCTAGAGACCCAATAGCCAGTTTACCCTGTAGTCAGTGTCAGACCATACCAGATTACAACTCTATACATCCATAAGCAACACACTCAAGGGGAAGACTCAATGAGCACCAAAGTACCACTGAAGCAAGTCCTGCTCTGTAGGGGTGTCTCCTGCAAAGCAGCTGGTCCTCACAGTCAATTGGCTTGGAGGTCAGTTCCTCCCAGTGACACCAACAGCAATCAAGTCTCAACTACAACAAGACTATGAACACAGCCCACACAGGGTTGCACCTAAGTGCCCAGCTCAGGTGACTGGGGAGGCTGAGCCACTGGGCCCCATAGGACACATACTACACAAGCCAATTCTACAAACTCAAGGAGACATAGCAGCTCTCCCCTATTTAATACATAGAAATAAATACTGGAAAGCAGCCAAAATGCAAAGACGAAGAAAAATTAAAGAAATGAAAGAAAGCAAACCACTGGATATAGAGTCCAAAACCACAGTTACTAGTATAAGGCTACTCAAGAACCTTCTAGAAACCTCAAGGGACTTAGTGTGACTTCTAAGGATCTTACTGAAAATGCCAAACACAAGGAAAAAGACAAGTAAAAAATTAAGCATACACTGCCTGAAATAAAGAATAATATACAGGGATTCACCAGTAGAGTAGAAGATTCTGAGATTTGAAATATGAGGAAGCAAAAAACACTCAACTGGAAGAGCAAAAAGAAATAATTCGAAAATATGAAGATAGTGTAGGAAGTTTCTGGAACAACTTCAGACATACCAATATTTGCATTATGGGGGTGCCAGAAGAAGAGAGAGGGAAAGATATTGAAAACCTATTTGAAGAAATAATAATGGAAAACTTCCCCTACCTGATGAAAGAAATAGACTTATAAGTCCAGGAAGCACAGAGAGTCCTAAACACAAGAGGAACCCAAAGAGAACCATACCAAGACACATCATAATTAAAATGCTAAGAGCTAAAGACAAAGAGAGAATCTTACAAGCAGCAATAGAAAAGCAATTAGTTACCTACAAGGGAATGCCCATATGATTGTCAGCTGATTTCTCAATAGAAACTATGTAGGCCAGAGGGAATGGCAAGAAATATTCAAAGTGATAAATAGCAAGGACCTACAACCAAGATTACTCTACCCAGCAAAGCTATCCTTTAGAATTGAGGGTCAGATAAAGAGCTTCACAGACAAAAAAGAAAGAAAAAAAAAAGTTAAAGGAGTTTATCACCACCAAACCAGTATTATATGAAATGTTGAAGGGTATTCTTTAAGAAGAGGAAGAAGAAAAAAAAGAAAACAATAAAAAAATATGAACAACAAAATGGCAACAAATACATACCTATCAATAATTGAATCTAAAATCAAAATAAATGAGTAAGAAATCTAATGAACAGAATAAACTGGTGAATAAAATAGAATCAGAGGCAGGGAAATAGAATAGACTGACCATCTCAGAGAGAAGGATGATGGGAGGATGGGAAGAGATTAAACAAAGATTTTGTATCCATATATGCATTACCTATGGATACAAGACAATAGGGTGGTGAAGGCCTGGGGTGGGGCAGGAACCAGGTGGAGGGAGGCAATGGGGGTGAGGGGAAAGGGACATCTGTAATCTCAACTGTAAAGATTTTTTTTTTTTTTTTTAAAGGTCAGCACTGAACCAGTATTCTCAAAGTATTGTCTGTGAGGTCAAAGCTATTTTCATAATATTAACATATTATTTGCCCTCTGTACTCTTATTTTTTTAACAAGCATACAGATGGAATGCAGAAGTAGAAATGAAGACCCAACTGCCTTCTTCTATTAATCAGATTTACAAAAATGAAAAACAATTCCACTTTCGGCTAAATTTTTTTATTTTGTAAAATATTCTTTCATAATGAATGTTACTTATAGTAAGGTAATAAATTTATTATTTTGATGAATTAATATTTTTAAATTTTCTTAGTTTTAATTTTTAATATGATAAATATCAATAAATGCAACCAATTGATGCTGGATGAATTAATGGGCCAGATTTCTCAGACATGAGTGGAAATGGGGCTCTTGCAATATCTTCAGAAAATGAACTTTCTAAGATTTCATGCGAAGATGGGATCTGGAAAATTATTTTTTTGTGTGTGGAGTTAGACTTCTCAGGTTCCAAAGCCCATGCCCCTAAAGTCAGTCCTGGAAAAGGTGCATCTGGGAAGTCAATAAAGCCAGAAATAGGGCAAGTGTTGAGAGTTTCTGTTCCAAGTTGCAGCCAGGTGTAGTTCGGTATTTAATCCACATTAAAGTCTGGTAGTTCATGTGTGGAGCCCACAGGGCCATGAGCCATGTGGCCGCAGGGGAATGTGCCCCCATGTAGGAGTTCCAGGAGCCAGGTGCCATGGAGCCAAGAGAAAGTGGCTTCTTTGTTTAGAAGTTATATATTTAGATTTTATGCTTCTGTGCCTGTTTCCAGGTTTGATGGATAGGCAAGCATTTTCCCACATCATTCAGACTTACTGGGTATGAGTCTAAACTGCCTTTGTCTAGTCCCTTCTCCCATCAACCAGCAGGGAACAGACTTGGAGAGTGTTAAATGCAGCTCTTTTTGCAAAGCTGTATCAAGGGCTTGCCTGTATTATCTGGTCCCCCCTTTCACACCTTTCCTGTGAAATAATAAACAGGCTATTACAAGGCATCACTATGGGATTCTTCAATAATTTTTAAGAGTAAAGGGAACAAAGGGAACAAAGTTGGAGAACTGCTGATTTAAACAAACAAACAAACAAAACAAGTAAGAGGTGCAAATTCCAGTCTCAGCCTTTTCACATCTATAAAAAGATTAGGATATAAAGGTATTTACTTCCATTTAAATATTTGAGCTGAAGTCATTACTTTTCTGGAATTTCTTTTTAAAATTCTAAATTTCTCAATAATTTTGAAACACTGCACTTTTATAGTATAAAACTAAAGGCCCGATGCACGAAATCTGTGCATTGGGGGGTGTCCCTCAGCCCAGCCTGCACCCTCTTTATTCTGGGACCCTCGAGGGATGTCCGACTGCCCGCTTAGGCCCAATCCTACTGCAGTCCTGGATTGTGAGAAGGATGTCCGGGACTGCAGGCTCCCAAATGCTCACCTGCCTGCCTTCCTGATGGCCACTAACACTTCCTGCCAGCCTAATCACCCCCTAACCACTACCTTGCCAACCTGATTAATGCCTAACTGCTCTCCCCTGCAGGCCTGATCCCCCCTAACTGTCCTCCCCTGCACACCTGGTCACCCCTAACTGCCCTCCCTGCAGGCCTGGTCCCCCCCAACTGCTCTCCTCTGCAGGCCTGGGTCCCTCCCACTACCCTTCCCTGCAGGCCTGGTCGCCTCCAACTTCCCTCCTCTGCTGGCTTGGTCACCCCTAACTTCCCTCTCCTGCTGGCCATCTTGGGCTGGCCATCTTGTGTTCACATGGGGGCAGGATCTTTGACCACATGGGGCAGCCATCTTATGTGTTGGAGTGATGGTCAATCTGCATATTACTCTTTTATTAGATAGGATAGAGATCTGGTGCATGGGTGGGGACCAGCTGGTTTGCCCTGAAGGGTGTCCTAGATTAGGGTGGGGGTTTCCTTGGGGGTTGGGGTGGCCTGGGCAAGGGGCCTGTGGTGGTTTGCAGGCTGGCCACACCCTCTGGCGACCCAAGCAGAGGCCCTGGTATCTGGGGTTTATCTATCTTCTACAATTTAAACTTTGTAGCCTTGAGCGGAGCCAACCCTTCTGCTTGCTCCATGGCTGCCACCATTTCTGTTTGGATTTATGTATCTTTTATCATTGAAACTTTGTAGCCTGGAGTGGAAGCCTAGGCTGGCAAGATCAGGGGGAAAGCTTGGCTTCCTCCATTGCCGGGGAAACCTAAGCCTCCCTCTTGCTCTCTGTGGCCATAGCCATCTTGGTTGAGTTTATCTGTATATTCACTCCTGATTGGATTATGGTCATGGCTTGTGTGTATAGCAGAGTGATGGTTATTTGGATATTACTCTTTTATTAGATAGGATAGCTTCAAGGGTCAACTTCTGTATAATATAGAAGTAAGTTTATTTGATTTTTTTTTTATTATGCTCCATCTGAATTCAGAAACTTATCACACAGTTTGCAAGAATATACATAATGAAAACAAAAATGAAAATAAAAATTGGAGACAATGCCAGGGAAAATATTTGTGTGTAAGTATGTGTGCACATACATATGAGTGTCTTCTTGTCATGGTTATGTAAAGATGGACCAGATGTGTTACACATGATGTCTTCCTCTGTTTAGCTACTTCAGTGATAAAAGAATTGCCTTCTATAGGCCCTGATGAAAAGGTGACTGTTTTCTTTTAGTATTTATTAGTTGAGCTGAGATTGGATGCTTCGCCAATGATTGGCTAGGGGCCTCATATGGACTATCAGGATCCTGGTGAGGAAAGATGTGTAGGCTGGTTAGATTCCTGCCTGAATTTGAACCTGGAAATATTAAGAGAGATAGCCAATGGTTAGAAAATGAAGCTGAAGGTTACATTAGAGAGAGGCTGAGATGGCTACATGCAAGCTCCAGTTGTGAGGAAAAAGAAGCTGAGTTTTCAGAAAAGACTGGTTGGTTGAGAAAGGATGATAGATTGCATTTAGAGAAAAATACTGAGATGCAAGGAGAGAGGCCCTCAGCCTGCAAGAGAGACAGAGCAGGGTGAGCGCAGCTTCAGTGGCCAGCAGCTCTCCCACGTGGCCTCTGTCTCTTTACAGTAAACTCTTTCTTCACTGGTTTGAGTTCCTGACAACCAAAAGAGCCTCGGTGAAACCTATAATAGTACATGTTTCCAGATTATAAAGACTAGCACAGGTTATATGATGAAGACTTTAATTTGATTCTGAATTACCTGGTAGCCAAGGCAAAAAAGGAAACACGGTTAATTATGAAACTGTATAACAAAAAGAAAGCAGTCCCCAGCCAGTGTTGCTCAGTGGTTGAGCATCATCCTATGTATGCGCCAGGAGGTTACAGTTCTGTTTCCCAACTAGGGCATATGCCCAGGTTGCAGGCTTGATCCCCAGTGTATGGCGAGCATGAGGCAGCCCATCAATGATTCTCTCTCATCATTGAGGTTTCTATCTGTCTCTCCCTCTCCCTTCCTCTGTAAAATCAATAAACATATATATATTTTTTTTTAAATGAAAGCAATTTTAAAGGTAATAGTTTTCTAACGCTGAGTTTAAAATCAATCAACCTCAAAAAAATCAACCTCTTAGCATTAAATATTAAAAATAGAATTACCATATGATCCAGCAATACCACTTATGAGTATATATCCAAAAGAATTCAAAGCAGGATCTGGCAGAGAGATTTGCACATTCATGTTCATTGTAATATTTATACAAATAGCCAAGAGGTAAAAGCAACCCAAGTTTTTATTGGCAGAAGAATGGCTAGAAAAAAATGTGATATGTGCATATAATGGAATATTGTGCAGCCTTAAAAAAGAAGGAAATCCTGTCACATGCTTCAATAGTGATGAACGTCAAGGACATTTTGCTAAATGAAATGAGCCAGTCATTAATGGACAAATAGTGTATGATTCCACTCAGAAGCCGTATCTAAAATAGTTAGAATCATAGAAACAAAAACTAGAAAGGTGATTGCCTACGGAGGGAGCATTAGTGTTTAGTGAGTACAGAGTTTGTTTTGTAAAATGAAAATATTTCTAGAGATCTGTTGCACAATAATATATATACTTAACACTACTGAACTATATACTTAAAAATGATTAAGATGATAATTTAATGTTAATCTGTTTTTACCACAATTAGTTAAAAACAATTAGTCACCCACAAAGCAATATATTTGGCAATATCTTGAACATTTTAAAGCATATCAGAAATAGATATATATGGAAATGTAAACTGAGAAATTTACCAATATAGCACCTCTCAAAAAGATTTTGTCTTTAGATCAGTTTTTTTTTTTTTTTTTTTTTTTTTTTTTTTATGGAGGCAAATGAAGAAAGAAGACCTCTATTCCCACCCAGAAATGTAGGACCTTTGAGTTCATGAAACTTTTTATGTTTGTATCTCCTCTCTTCAGTTTATGGCTTTGTGTACGCACACATGTAAGAGTACCCAAATACTTTTGCTGGGCAATTAAGCAGATGTCAACATTCCTTCCTTCATTCTTTAAAGTATGGGCTGAGTTAAGAGGTCCTGTTTAGTTTTTGTATGACCTTGCTGATTGGTTTGTGATGTACACACAAGGGGATTGAGGATGGCATGCGTATAAACAAGCACAGGTCTTGTATATTCTTCAATGGCAGAGCATGCCAGCAACTTTTCAGTATGATGTTGCCCAAATAAAATAGTATTACCATCTGACTGACTCATTCTGCAGGACCTGGTTTTCATAAAAATCCAGAGACAGGAGCAATAGTGATAAACAGAATAATAATCACTAAAAGTAAAGCCTATTTCTTTATCTTTCTGAATCTAAAATTCAAGTTAACAAATTAGTTTACAAAAATTATCAAATATTTGAAAAGTATTGTCAAGTTTCATTAAATAGATATACACACTTTGGATAAAAAGCACTTTTCTCATATCTACAGAATATTTTCAAAATCATTAATGTCCTGACCATGAATACAATCTTTTCAGTACTTTGAAAAGGTAAAGAGGTGAACAGATTGGTGGACACAGACAAGGAAAGGGAAAGGGGAGACCATTGGAGGACTTTCTCAATATAAGCCAGGAACACTAGAAATTAGCTACAAAAGATAACCATAAATATAACTGCTTATAAATAAGAATTTTTTCCTAAGTAACTGCTAATTTAAAGAGAAAGTCAACATATGAATAATGTTTCTGTAATACAGTATTCCTTCCTTATCTGCAGAGGCTATGCTGCAAAACCGCCTGTGAATGCTGGAAACCACTGATAATACAAACCTGTGTATACTGTGTTTTTTCCTATGCATACATAACTGTGAAAAATTAGACATAAAAAGAGATTAACAGTAATAACTAATAAGAAAAAGAACAACTATAACGATACTGTAGTGAAAATTGTGTGAATGTGTTCTCAAAATCTCTTATTGTACTGTACTCACCCTTGTGATTACAGGAGATTACAGAATATCTGCCTGATGAGATGAAATGAGGTGAATGAATAGGTGTAACACATACTGAGTTGATTGGCAAAATATTAAAATACAAAATAGCCGAAACCAGTTTGGCTCAGTGGATAGAGTGTCAGCCTGCAGACCGAAAGGTCCTGGGTTCGATTCCGGTCAAGGGCACGTACCTTGGTTACGGGCACATCCTCAGTGGGGGGGTGCAAGAGGCAGCTGGTCCATGTTTCTCTCTCATTGACGTTTCTAGCTCTCTATCCCTCTCAATTCCTCTCTGTGTAAAAACCAATAAAATATTTTTTTTAAAATACAAAATAGAATTTGATGTAATTTTATAATGATGTTTGCTTTATACATTCTGGCTTTACCAAAACATATTTATTCATTTAAAATTTTTCTTTTTGCTTAATATTTTTCTTCTTTTTTGTAGGAATTTATTTTATCAGAAGATTATAACAAGATGACTCCTGTGAAAAACTATCAAGGTAGGAATGAGAACAGTGCTTTCATTTACCTGGACTTTGAAATGTTTCTTAATGTCTTCCACTGCCAAAAGAGAGGCCTTACTTTAAAATAGTCAGGGGGAACAAAACTTAGCAATTTGAAGTTAATGTTATCCCAGTTTTAGAAGTAAGATGCTGAGCCTAAAGAGGTAAGGTGACTTGCCTGTGGTCCCTTAGCTGGTAAGTGCAGGGCATGACCTGGTCACTGGGACTCAGGAACCCACAGCCTTTGTCCTTTGTTTTCCTCCTCACAGTGCAGCAGGCATGGGAGTGGGGCAGTGTTAGGGTGAGCTGCTTTACATGAGGCTCATTTCCTTTTTGTTAAATGTTTTAAAAGGCTCAGAGTGTTTGTTCTATCTAAGGGAGGGAATTGTGGTTGTATTGTATCTTCAACATGGATGGCGTACCATAGGCCATTTCTATCCTATGGATCAGGGATAATTTTTGTTAAGATTATCCAGACCAACAATGTCATGGGATCAGAACATTGGAGGTGGACCTTTTAACACTTAGAGGTCATTTCATCCAAATCTCTTGGTCTTCATCTTGCATGGTCATCTAGCATTTCCTCTAATACCTCCAGAGACATAGCAACCCCTCCTGATTTGGGAAAATTCTGTGAATTATATTTTTTAGTTTTATATTTTGAACCAAAATTTATTTCCCTATAGATCTATTCTTTAGTCTTTTCACATGTTACTTATCAAATACTTGTTGATCACTTGTCAAGTATTTATTGAATACAGTCATTGTTTCAATAACTGAGGATTATAATAGTGAATAAGTGATATGTACTATCTGCCTATAATCCTAATATTGATATATAAAAACCCTGGGACTATCATGACCAGAGGCTTGACCAACCGGAAGTCAGTCCTGCAGTCAGCGCTGGGTTGCTGTGGTGACCCAGCACTGACTGCTATGGCAGTAGGCCTGGTGACCCAGTGCTGACTGCTGAGGGGGCTGGAGAGAGGCCTGAAGAGAGAAGCAGGGTCTAATCCGTAGCCTCTGTGGCAGCTGTTGATCAGCACTTGCCTCTCTCCAGGCCGGGCCAGCAGCCATGCCTCCATTTCTCTCCAGGCCTCCACCAAGGCTGCTGATCAGCCCCACCTTTCTGATCAGGCCCCATTCTTAGTCCCAGAGACGCTGACTGGCATAGAAACTGACCAATCAGAACCAAATCTGGGTCAACTGTGAGGAGCCAATGGCTGCCTAGGAGGCAGAGCTTTTGACCCCGACTGGGATAGAAACTGACCAATCAGAACCAAATTGGTTGGCAAAGGAGGGCAGTTGGGGGCAAGATCAAACTTGCAGGGGAGGGCAGTTAGGGGTGATCAGGCAGGCAAAGGCAGTTAGTTAGGAGCGATCAGGCTGGCAGGGAAAGACAGTTGGTGTGAGATCAGGCTGGCAGGGGGTGAGATCAGGCCGGCAGGGGAAGGCAATTGGAAGAAACCAGGCCAGCAGGTGAGGGCAGTTGTGGCAAGATCAGGCTGGGGGGGGGGGGGGGGCAGTTGGGGGTGAGATCAGGTTGGCAGGGGAGGGCAGTTGGGTATGAGATCAGGCCAGAGGGGAGGGCAGTTTGGGGTGATCATGCAGGCAGAGGCAGTTGGGGCGAGATCAGGCAGGCAAGGGAGAGCATTTGGCAGAGATATCAGGCTGTCAGGGGAGGACAGTTAGGGGCAATCAGGCAGGCAGGCAGAGAGGTTGGAGTGATCAGGCAGGCCGGCAGAGGCAGTTAGGGATGATCAGGCAGGCAGGCAGGTGAGCAGTTAGGAGCTAGTGGTCTCAGATTGCAAGAGGGATGTCCGACTGCAGGTTCAGGCCTGATCCCACAGGGGCCCCCAATTGAACAGGGTGCAGGCTGGGCTGAGGGAACGAACCCCTCTTCCATGCACAAATTTTGTGCACTGGGCTACTAGTAGTTTGTAGTCATGTGGAGGAAACAAACAGGTAAACTGATCATTAAAGTGTTATGTGATATAAGGGAACTTTCGAGATCTTGCTCCTTGGCATATGTTGTCAGTTTGGCTCAAATAAACTCCTATAAAAATAATAATGTTAAGTGTTAAGTGTTAGAATATTCCCCTGTAGGTCTTTGCTCAGCCTATTAGAGCCTCAAAAACTAAGTATACTCTCTCTTAAAAGAGCAATGAAAATTCCAACCCCTCTCCTTTTTTTCCTTCTCTTTTCTAGCCAAAGCAATTTATATTTTTCTTTACATGACCTGAGTTTTTGTTCTTTAAAAATATTTTTATTATTTTGGTCACAAATCTTGGGATATCATGTTGTACTATTGGGACCATTTTTTTAAAAAGTGACACATTGTGGTTTGCAGTCTCTAAGATGTCTCCTAATGATTTTTGCCTCATGGTATTTATGGTCCTCCTCTCCTTGAGTGTAGGCTGGATCTAAAATACAGCAAAAATTGAATATTATTTCTGAGATTAGATTATAAAAAAATTTCTGGGGCTTCCATCTTGCTGGTCCTCTCCTGCTCTCTTGCTTTCCTGTTCTGATGGAAGCCAGCTGTCATGTTGTGAGCTGCTTTGAGGAGAAGCCCAGGTGGTAAGGAACTGAGTGGAGGCCATGTCAACTGTCAGCAAGGAACTGAAACCCTCGGTTTAGCAGCCTATGAGGAACATAGTCATGTCAACAGCTGTGTGAGAGGGCTTAAAATCAGCTCCTCCTTTTATCAGGCTTTCAGATGAGAGCACAGCCCACACCTTGATTCCATTCTGTGAGAGACCTTTCAGCAGAGACACCAAGATTTCTGATCCGCAGAAATTCTTCTGAAATGACAAATGTTTACTGTTTTAAGCCACTAAGTTCTGGGTATAATTTGTTGCATAGTATATAATTAATACTCACATATAATGTGATAAGTACAAAATCATATTTCCTTCTTCTCCTGGGCATTGTTCTTCTAATATCAAAGGTAGCAGCCACTTTACACTGTGAGCTCATATGGAGCAGTCAAGTCATCCCCTCAATAGTTCTACTTGAGTTGTTATCACGCTATATCTCCTATACTTTTGAAGCTATTTCCTGTGGGGATTTTGTTATTTTTTTTATTGTTTTTAGCTTAAATGCTTGACTTCACATTCTGTTATTCATCTTGTTTTATTTAGTCTATCTCTTAGTTCATCAAGATATTTTGAAATCCTGGTTGTCATTTAACTCCCACTTAGTTTTGTATTTTTCTAAACATATAATCAAAAGAATATATCATCCCTAAGTCTTTGTTAAAAATAGTGATTGGCCCCCAAAGATGCACAAATGATGAGTATATCACTAAAAACCACTCTTCATATGCCATTATTCTTTGGATCTCTTATATCCAACTTGTTTTATATATATCTAACTATATCAAAAGATAACTTATTTATTTTCATTTTGTTTACAAGAGGTTATAAAAAACTGACAACTAGATCACTGAAGAGATCCTTTCATCCCAAACACCTAGAGAAATGGTAAAATGACACTTCTTGTTGCATGCTTTTTTTCCTTTGGTTAATCCTCACCCAGGGATATTTTTTCCATTAATTTTTACACGTGGTCTTAGCCAAAAGGCCGAGAAGTGATTTTCCATTAATTTTTAGACAGAGTAGAAGGGAGGGAGACACAGAGATAAACAGATGTTAGAGAAACACATCCATTGGTTGCCTCCCACTCATGCCCCCACAGGGCCTGGGGATTAAGCCTGCAATCAAGGTACAAGCCCTTGATCAGAATTAAACCAGGAATCCTTAAGTCAGAGGGCCAACACTCCAACCACTAAGGCAAACCAGCTAGGGCTTGTTGCTCTTTTTAGTGCACCGCTCATGAGATAAACAAAAGGAGTATTTCCATGTTCCAGAAGCACAGAGAAAACACCAACGTCAGAGTGATATACGTATGACCTGACATTGCAGATGTCCTGGGGAGATAAAAAGAGCCCCGAATTGCTCGAAGCTTTTTTATGGTGTTCACTGAGGGACAAGAGATGAGGCCTAGGGCCTGAGTGAGATTCAGAATTGTAACAGATTTTCAGATAAAGCTGGAATCCATAAAAGGAAATAACCCTGTGAAATCGAGAGGAACAAAACCCTTCTGATATTGGCTTAGAAAACTACAGGGAAATTTATTTCTCGTCTCAAATCTGGATAGAAGAGCCAAGTCTCCCATGAAAAATCAAAATTTCAACTTTTAAGGTAACAAACTTCTGACCTTAAAAGTTCTTATAAGAAAAAAAAAGTGTAGCCGAAACTGATTTGGCTCAGCGGTGGAGAGTCGGTGTGTGGACTGAAAGGTCCCAGGTTCGATTCCGGTCAAGGGTATGTACATTGGTTGCGGGTACATCCCCAGTAGGGGGTGTGCAGGAGGCAGCTGGTCGATGTTTCTCTCTCATCGACGTTTCTAGCTCTCTATCTCTCTCCCTTCCTCTCTGTAAAAAATCAATAAAATATATTTTAAAAAAGTGTAATTATGTGAGGTGATAGATGTTAACAAAATTTAGTGTGGTAATCATTTCACAATATATTTGTACAGTGTAACCTTGATTCTCAACTTTAATTTGTTCCAGAAGGCTGTTCAAGAAACGATTTGTTCAAAAACTGAATCATTTTCCCCATTACAAATAATGTAAATAGAATTAATTTGTTCCAGACCTCCACATGATTCCTTGTTTTAGCCTTCTTTATATACAGTACATGTCCAATGTACTGTTTAATCTATAAACAAACACTTATTTTGTTTAATTCTTTGTAGCCTTAAAGGAATTATTTTCAGCACTCATTCCAGAGGTATCTTTCAGGAGGTCAGTATGCAGCATCTTTGTTTTTTTCACATATCATTGCCTTTAAAATGCTGTCACTTAACTGCTTTTCACCTATCCAAATCAACAACAGTTTTTCTACCTCTTCAATTGCTGTGATCATTGTTTCTTTCACACCCTTAGCAACATTAGCATCTTGATGGCCTTTTATGTTTTAAATTGTGCTAATTGTCCATTTCACCAGCAACAAAAGCAAAAACAAACAAACATTTCCTGAGATGTTAACAACAGGAGGTAAACTGACAATAGATAAATTGATTCTGGAATTCTCTCCTTTGTGGACTGAGAAATACTTTTTGTAATGCTGATATGTCAGCAGGAATGAAAGGGTTATCAGTTCAATAACTGAAGCGTGGTTCCACAACCAGACATTTTTTCTGTGAACAACTTGGTTGAGAACTGAATTGTTCCAGATGGGATATGTTTGAGAACTGAGGTTTGACTGTATGTCAAATTATTTTGTTGTACACCATAAATTAAGACAATATTATATGGAATTTTATAAAATATTTTTGGATTTAGAGTACAAATTTATTATTTTTTTTATTTAATATATTTTATAATGATCAACAATCTGAAGGAGACCATTTCATCTTTTAAAAGATTTTTAAAAATCAGAGAAGGTGGAGAAACCAGAAGGAAATTATAAGCCTATAAAAAAATAGATAGAACTTTTATTTTACCTATTTTTTCTAGTCTACCCACTAAAAAAAATTAGTGGGTAGACTAGACACAGAATAAATTCCTGAAATAGTAGATAGATTTGATATTGGTGAAACATCTTTAAAGTACTGAAAAAACAAAATTGCCAACATAGAATTCTAGACCCGAAGTATCTTTGAAAATAGAAGTGAAATAAAAATTTTTCCAGACATACAATCTCTGAAAGAATTTGTCATTCATTGACCTGCATTGAAAGAAATGTTAAAGAAAATCCTTCAGGAAAAAAGGAAGTGATGTCAAAGGAAAATAAAGATCTGCACAAAAGAATGAAGAAAGCACTAAACATGATAAGAATTTCATAAGAACTGCAGTTAGCCCTAGATATTCATATGAGTATTGATTATAGAACTTACCCAATGATACCAAAATCTGCTGATGCTCAAGTCCCTTATATAAAATGGGATAGAACAATGAATACAGTTTGCAGATTAAAAAAAAAAATGTTTTGACTAGTGGCTGATTGACTCCATAGATGTAAATAAAACCCATAGAAACTGAGGGCTGACTGTAGTTATTGAAAAAATTATATATATATGTATATATATACCATGCTGTTCAAACCCATTTGCTCAAGAGTCAACTATATATGATCTTTTTTATTATTATTTAAATTTCTTTTAAAAACAACTGGCTATTTAAAAATAATGACAAAGTAGCATGATGTTCATAACACTATATATATAAAATTTATATGTATGACAATAATAGTATAAATGCCAAGAGGTAGAGAGAAATGGAAGTATACTATAGTCAGGTTCTTATGCTGTACACAAAGTGATGTAATATCATTGAAGGAAGACTGTAAGTTAAAGATATATACTACTAATTCTAACACAACCAATAAAATAACAAATCAATATGTTAGAACTACTAGGCCAACCAAAGAAATAAAACAGAATCATATGATAATTCTCAGTTACTCAGGGGAAAACCAGTAAGAGGGAAAGGGGGAAAAGAACCGATGAGAAAATAGAAAACTAGTAGTAAGATGATAAATTAAAACCTAACAAATTATCAGTAATCACATTAAATGTGTATGGTCTAAAGCCAATTAAAAGGCAGAGGCCATCAGATATTATAAAAAAGGGAGACCCAAATATAAGCTACCTACTAGAAATGCACTTGAGCTATAATAACAAATAAGTTAAAAGTTAATGATGGCAGAAGATAAACTATGCAAACACTCGTCTGAAGAAATCTGGAGTGGAGCAGCTCTGTTAGTATTAGTCAAAGTAGATTTCAGAGCTAAGAATACTACCAGAGATAAAGAAGATCATTTCATAATAATAAAGTGCTCAATCCCTCAGGAGGGCTTAAATGTTTATGTACCCAATTAACATAGTTTTGAGTTTTTAAAGTAAAACCTGACATAGCCCTAGCAGGTTTAGCTCAGTGGATATAGCATTGGCCTGTGGACTGTAGGTCCCAGGTTCAATTCTGGTCAGAAGCACATGCTCAGGTAGTGGGCTCAATCCCCAGTAGGGGGTGTGCAGGAGACAGCTGATCAATGGTTCTCTTCATCATTGATGCTTATATCATTCTCTCCCTCTCCCTTCTTCTCTGAAAGCAATAAAATAATAAATTAACCCTTTGCACTCCAAACCATTCTGGACATTGGCTACCAGCTACTCTCGATGCTACTTTGCGGCGGAAACGTGCATTTACAGACCCTCGTATTATTTAGTATAATTTTGGAACCAAGTAATGTATTATAATGATTTTTGGACTTATATGAATTGGGTGATATCGAGGAATGTATATTTGCAAAAAAAACAATATTTTATTGTTTATAATTTTGTACAGTATGATAAGTTTCTAATTGTTATTACTAATTACAAGATATTTATCAAAATAGCTTTCACCAAACAATTTATTCACTAAGAAAAGAATCACTTTTCCGATTTTCTTACTCGTTAGATCTATGTGCTTTAAACCAAAATGAGCTCAGCTTTGAAAATCTTTTCCTCCAGATGTAGACTTGTTTATTTGTAATTATATATCTCACTATACAGTGTGCGCTATGTTCGAAAACCGACCTTTCTTCTACAAACTCCCCTTATCGCTCTTTTCAAGTGGCGTCGCGAAGTGCTTGGACCTTTGTGAGCATGCATCTCATGTTCTCTTCTGACACAAAACCCGCTGACATTTCTTGTATATATCTTAGTAATTTTACGATATTTTGATTTAATTTCTTGTGCCATTTCAAGATAAAACTTCAGGGAAACATGCATGTCTCAAGTTTGCGTTGCGTTGAAATAACTCAATTCCCCGTAATCACTAATAAACTGCAATGTCCCCTGAGAGGGGACATCCGAGTGATATGCTAGAATTCCGATGTCTTCTGAGAGGGGACAGCGGAGTGCAAAGAGTTAATAACTAGATAGATAATAAAAATATTTTAAAAAACTGATATAATTCTCTCTAAAAATCAATAGAAAAATATCCTGCAGTGAGGATTAACAAAATATATATGTCACAAATAAGTCTGAGGAATCATTCAGCATCTTTTTAAAAAATATATATTTTATTGATATTTTACAGAGAGGAAGGGAAAGGGACAGAGAGCTAGAAACATCAATGAGAGAGAAACATCAACCAGATGCCTCTTGCACATCCCCTACTGGGGATGTGCCCGCAACCAATGTACATGCCCTTGACCGGAATCAAACCTGGGACCCTTCAGTCCCCAGACCGGCATTCTATCCACTGAGCCAAACTGGTTTCAGCTCATTCGGCATCTTGCTGGTGCTATAGCTGGACAACTTAGATCTTATTCATCAGCCTGCTTAACTGTTCCTTTTTCAGAAATGTACATATCATCCAAAAATTTTCTGATTTCCTGTTTTTAACTGTTGAAGCTTGCTCAATCAAAGCAGCTGAATTTCATACAAATTCAGTTTTGTTCCTTCAAGTATTAACTCATCTTTCTGGGCTTGAGAGATTGACCAAGCAATGCCTGACCTCATCTGAACCCTGTATTTTTCACCCAAGAAATTTCTTATTTCAACAAGAGAACCATTCTCCTGAATAACAATGTTGATGGGGACGTGAGCATACACAGACCTCATCTTGTAACAGAATCCCATGATCATGTTCTGTCCGTGACTGCAGATAGTGTGAATGGTGGCCAGTTCCTTTCCATTTGCCAACCATTTGTCAATCCGGAGCCTCTTCTTTTTCCTTCCAAGGATACTGAGTTCTACATTGATGTGATTCAAGTCCCTCTCCAGGGTGCCTCTGGGGCCCTTCACAGTAACTGTGCATCCCTTCAGAGTGATGGTGACATTTTCTGAAATGTAGATAGTTGGATTGCTGAGAATGGTTTTCATCCTCGGAGTAGATAAGGCTGTGTTTTTGTTTTGAGAAGTGATAAATCTCTAGTCAGAGAGAGAGATAGAGACAATGCAAATTACCAATATTAGGAATGAGAGTAGTGATATTATTATAGACTAGAAGCCTGGTGCACAAAATTCATGCACTGGAAGGGGTGGGTATCCCTCAGCCTAGCTTGCAACCTCTCTAATCTGGGACCCAACAAGGATCAGGCCTAAACTGGCAGTCAGACATCCCTCTCACAATCTGGGACTGCTGGCTCCCAACTGCTCACCTGCCTGCCTGCCTGATTGCCCCTAGTTGTTTATGTATGTCAGCCTAATTACCCCCTAACCACTCCTCTGCCAGCCTTATTGATGCCTGACTGCTCCCCTGTCGACCCGATTGCCCCCAACTGCCCTCCCCTACTGGCCCAATCACCCCCAACTGCCCTCACCTGCTGGCCTGGTCATCCCTAACTGCCCTCTCCTGCAGGCCTGTTCACCTCTATCTGCCCTCCCCTGCCGGCCTTGTTGCCCCCAACTGCCCTTCTCTGCAGGCCCGGTTCCCCCCAACTTCCCTCCCCTGCCATCCCAATCACCCCCAACTGCCCTCCCCTGCTGGCCTGGTCACCCCTTTACTGCCCTCCCCTGCTGGCCATCTGTGGCATCCATCTTGTGATAACATAGTGGCAGCCATCTTGTGATAACATGGGCGTGGCCATCTTGTGATGACATGGGACAGCCATTTTTTTACCACTTGGGGGTGGCCATCTTGTGCAAGGGTATGATGGTCAATTTGCATATTACCTCTTTATTATATAAGATTCTAGGGATATTTAAAGGAAAATAGGAATATTATGAACAACTTTATGCTAACAAATATTACAACTTACCTGAAGTAAACAAATATTTGAAATTTCAAACTGCTACAGTCACTCAAGAAGAAATAGATAATCCTAATAGTCCTATATCTAGTAAAGAAATTGAGTCTATGATTAAAATCTTCCCACAAGGTAAACTCCTGGCCCAGATGGCTTTACTGGTGAATTTTGCCAAAACAAGGAAAAAAACAATTAAAACTCTGAGAAATTGAAGAAATAAAAGTTTTTAACTCATTTTACAAATTCAGCATTAACTGGCACTAAAACTAGACAGAGACAGTTTAAGAAAAAGAAAAAAAATCTGCAGACCAACATCCTCCATGAAAATAGATGGAAGAAATCTAACCAAATGTTAGCAAATCTAATTCAGCTATATATAAAAAGGATAGTACATCACAACCAAGTGAGGTTTCCCAGGTTTACACCCAAAGAAATGAAAACAGGGACTCAAACAGATATTTGTATACCCATGTGCATAGCAGCATTATTCATAATATCCAATCAGTGGAAGAAAATGTGCTATGTACATATAAAGGAATTTTGACACGCACTACAACATGGATGAACCTTGAAGACATATGCTAAGTGAAATAAGCCAGTCACAAAAAGACAAATATGGTACGATACCACTTATATGAGGTACCTAAAGTAGTCAAACTTGTAAAGGCAGGAAGTAGAATGGTGGTTGCCAGGGGCTGGGGGAAGGTAAATGGGGAATTAGTGCTTAATGGGTACACAGTTTCTATTTAGGAATATGAGAAAGTTCTGGAGAGTAGATTGTGATAATGATTATACAATAATGTAAATGTATTTAATGCCACAGTATTGTACACTTAAAAATGGTTAAAATTGTAAATTATATGTTTTATTTTACCACAATAAAAAAGATTGCATATATAAAATTTCTTAGTAGAATATCTTAAACATAGTTCATCAGTTCATAAATATCAATTCCTCTCAAAAAAGGTGGAGGGGGAACTAGTGTTGAAAAAGATGTGGAAAAATTGGTACCTTTATACACTGCTGGTGGGAATGTAAAAAGGTGTAGCCACTTTGGTAAATAGTTTGTCAGTTTCTGAAAGAGTTAAACATAGTATTTATACTCCTTGTTATACAGGAGTTGGCAAAAGTAGGTTTATAGTTGTTCATAATAAATAATACAGTTATTAATAAGTAATAATACAAGAATAAACTCAGTTTCATGTACTTACAACTGTAAACTACTTTTGCCCACTCCTATACTCACGAGAATTGAAAGCATGTATTCAGATAACAATTTGTACACAAATATTCATAGTAACATTGTTCATAATAGCCAAAAAGTGAAAACAGCCTAAATTTTCATTCATGGTGAATGGATAAATAAAATGTGGTATATTGATACAATGAATTATTATTTGGCCATAAAAATAGGAATGAAGTACTGATACATGCTATAATATAGATAAACTTGAAACCATGCTAATAGAAACTAAACACAAAAGATCATATATCGTATGATTATATTTATATCCTATCTAATAAAAGAGTAATATGCAAATTGACCATCACTCCAACATACAAGGTGGCCACCCCCATGTGCTCAAAGATGGCTACCCCCAGGTGGACATAAGATGGCCACCACAGATGGCTGGCAGGGGCGGGCAGTTGGGGATGACCAGGCCTGCAGGGGAAGGCAGTTGGGGACAACCAGGCCGACAGGGGAGCAGTTAGGCACCGATCAGGTTGGCAGGGGAGTGGTTAGGGGGTGATCAGGCTGGTAGGCAAAAGCGGTTAGGGGCAATCAGGCAGGCAGGCAGGCAGGCGAGCGATTGGGAGCCAGCAGTCCTGGATTGTGAGAGGGATGTCCCAGATTGGAGAGAGTGCAAACTGGGCTTAGGGGCACACCTCCACCCCTTATGCAAGAATTTCATGCACTAGGCCTCTAGGGAGATAATAAAAAAATATGAGAATCCATAGAGACAGAAGTAAATTAATGGTTTTCCAGATATGGGAGGAGGAGAAATTGAGGATATGGGTTTATTTTAGGGCTGAGGGTGATGTTCTGGAAAATTTTTCATGATGACTATACAACATTTTAATATACTACAGACCACTGAATGGTTTAAATGGCTAATTCTATATTATGCAAAATTTATCTCAATAAACATTAAGATGTAAAATCCTTTAAAAAAAAAAAACTAGTAAATTCAATAATATATAAAGAGAATTATACACCATGACCAAGTAGGATTTATTCCAGATATTCAAGGCTGGTTCAGCATTTGAAAATTAGTGTAATCCATTCCAGCAAAGGGCTAAAGAAAAAAAAAAAAATCATACCAACTGATGCAGGAAAAGCATTTGATAAAATCTGACATCCATTCATGATTTAAAAAAAAAAAAAAAAGCAAGTTCTCAGCAAATTACAAATAGAGGGGAACTTCCTCAACTTGATAAGGAGATATGGACAAAAACAAAACAAAACATAAAACCACCACCTATAGTTAACATCATACTTACTTGTGAGAAACTAGATGCTTTCCCTTCAAATGATGTCCTTTCTCACCACTGCCATTCAAGAAGCATAGGCTTCAAGCCCAGGTTTCTGAAGCTTAATGATATGTATGGACCTCTAAAAGATTTCTTTTTTAATAAAAGAATTCTGTCACCCTAAAAAGAGGATGTGTTTGATTTGGGGGGTTTGGCTTTTTTTTCTTTTTCAGAGTCATAGCCTGACACAGAGAAAGAAACCCAACTTGGCAGAGAGACTAGGGCTTTAATTCCAGCTTCCTCACTCATCGGGTGTCTGCCTTTGAACAAGTCCCTGAACTGCTCTTTCTCCTCTGGCACATGGCGGCAGCTCAGAGGGCTAACACCGCCCCGCCCCCCCCCACCCCCACCCCGCCCGCCGCTAACCCCTCCTTACTTTGTGGGCCACTGTCTTCCCCTTGGACTTAGAAAGTAATAAATAGGAGGTCAAAGGTGCCTTCATGAGGAAAAGGGGCAAAGTTCTGGGAGCCATGTTCTGCCTAAAATAGATGCAGGTACACTTGGACTCATTAGAGCAGTAGTTGCCAGCCAGTGGTCCGTGAGTTCCGAAAGGTTGGCGACCACTGCTTTAGAGAGTTTGCTTTTATCCCATTGTTGGTGGGACTTCATTAGACATCTGATGACACAGACATGACAAAATCTTCAGAGTTTCTCCAGGAAGTCACTCTTTTAGTTAAAGATGTTTTATCTTGATTGTGGCTTATACTCTGAAAAGCAGACATTTACTGTAGAGAAGTCGTTCTATTGCTTCCCTTTAGATTCTCACGCTTCAACTACCAGACTTTAAGACATCAGGCATTTGGTGAAATGACTGTCCTGTGGGTATTCATTCTGGTTCTGAGTGTAGTGTTCAGGAGTCAATCCAAAAGGGCCATCTTTCCAAGGCTAAGTAAGGTCTGTAAAATGAGGCAACCCCTCCCCTCCCCCACTCTTGCAAGATCGGTCACTATAACTGAGATAATATATTTAAGTACCTAGTACTTGTTAGACACACAGAAAAGGGCAGCTGATCAAAATGGGAAACTGCTGTCTTCTCTGTCATTGCATCACACCTGTGATCAGTCTACTCACCAGGCTGGACCAAGCAGCCCAGGTTCCAGGATGTTAATCTCTGTTCCAGTCAGCTCTGTTCAGTGGCCACAGACCCCTCTTCCTTACCCTCTGGGATTGTATAATAAGAAGAAAGCAAATATTTTACTGATTTTATTTGGCAATGTGCTAGACCTTGACCAAAATACTGAACTGTATTGTGCCTCAGTTCCCCAGGGAGATGGAGTAGATGACATGAGTGGTTTCTTCTAACTCTGAAGTTGTGTGATGCGATAATCCTATGATGTTGTTACTCTTGTGTATGAGCAACCCTGAGAAATATGTTCTCATTATCACTTTTATTTAGCACTTGGGCCTAATTCTGCCCTCCATTCCAAGAGTTTGATTTCTTACAGACAGTTGATCTAGAACTTTGTTGTATATTTATAAGCCAGACTTCATATATAAGAATGGGGGCGTGCCCCTTTACAGTGGCATGCCCTCACTGATGCTGAGAACCCCTTTTCTACTTGTGTTAACTTGTTCTGGGAGGGGAGAAGGGAACAGCACATCTCTGGGCCATGCTTACAGCCTCCTCTAGGATACTTATGGCTTGTTTTCTTGCCTCTTGGTTTTCAGCACATCAGAGCAGAGTGACGATGATCCTGTTTGTCCTGGAGCTGGAATGGGTGCTGAGCACGGGACAAGACAAGCAGTTTGCCTGGCACTGCTCCGAGAGCGGGCAGCGCCTGGGAGGCTATCGCACCGGTGCTGTGGCCTCGGGCCTGCAGTATCCTTTGCTGGAGAAAACTCCTTGGTGGGAACTTAGCTGCTTTCTTTCAGAAAGTTTTTTATTTGCTGACTTAGCCTGCTGATTAAGATGCCCATAGACTTTTCTAATGAACAAATCCTCATGTGGGAGGAGTAAAGTGAGCTCAGTTCACCTAAAGAAAATAGGTTGTGATCTTCTGTGGTCCAAAGCCTGACATCTGGTAGAACACAGCCCAGATTGTGAGTCTCAGCTGTCATAAGCAATTGCAGGACGGGAGGATAAAACCATCACTGAAATACAGTCTGTTATTTTTGTACAGAAGTAATTTACACATAGATACTAATGTTGTGAATATGCCCGTTGGTGCCTGGCAGAAGAGCCACAGTATTCCTATTCATTTAAAAAATATTTGAGAGGCTACCGTGCCAGGACTTGAGTAGGTCAGCTGGTATCTATAGGCTTTGTTATAGGCCCAGGACTTTTCCATGATCTGTAGAGTGGTACTATTTCTGTCTCCCAAGTCTAAGGACCATGTGCTCAGTGTGAACACCTACTATGCTGAGTAATCCTCACATCTGGGCTCCTGCAAGCAGGCTTAATAAGTTTGGATGGTGCTACCATTGTAAGGAATAAAGAACCCTGCCTTTGATTTAAAAGGCATAGACTTCTCATCACCTTCTGGCAAATAAGAAAATAGGTGGGAACAGATCACTTGTCAGCCAAAGTAAGAAGAAATAGTAAGACTTGCTTTGAGATTTTCACCTTATTTGTAAACTTGCTTATTCAGCAATTCTCAGCAGTCTGAAGAAATACTTACAGTTTCTTTGCAGTAGCTGCATTTTTGTGTGTATGGGGTAATGTCACTTTTTCCCCCCTCACTGGAAGGGCAAGATGAAGAAATTAAGATAGCTTTCATAGAAGGTTGTAAAATGGCAAATTACAAAGAAGACCAAAAGCAAGGACAATAACAAATGAAGAACAGAATCAACTTATCTTTGAGAGGGTGGTACTACCTGTTAATAAAAGAAATTCCAGAGTTTACTTTTTAAAGTAAATGAATTGGCACAAATTCTCTTGCCAACACATTAATGATTTCTTATAGTGTTAGGGCTGAAAGAGCCTGAGTTCACCCCGTACAATGCCTCACATGAGTCAGCTGAAGCCCAGGGATTGCCATGGATCCTCTGTGTGGTGACCCAGCTAAGGATGTAGGAAAATCACCGCTAGAACCTAGATTCTGCTTGGACTGTTGTTCCTCCCATCATACTGCGTTACTCTTTTAAGAACAGAACTAATGGTACCAATATAATTGGTCTTAATATGCTGGCTTCTCTATTACTAGCCACACCTAGTGATTTATCTTCTATATCACTAACCAACCCAAGGTGTAGAGAAATATAAAGATCTTGCCCTTAGGGAGTTTTTATTGATTTTAGAGATGGTGGAGAACGGAAAGAGAAACATCAATGTGAGAGAGAAACATCTGTCCACTGCCTCCTACACACTCCCTATTGGGGATTGAGCTGCAACCTGACTGGGAATCAGTGCACGGGATGATTCTCAACCAACCCACACTGGCCAGGGCTAGTTTACTTTTTAAACTATTTGAAAATGAAACACAAAGTTAAACTTGACTTGACTTTGGTAGCCTTTGTCCCTTGTTTTTTGACTGTTTCCTTTGGCCATAACCATGTAGCTTTATCAAGTAAAGTGCGTGCGTGCGTGCTTGCGTGTGTGTGTGTGTGTGTGTGTGTATGAAAGCCTGTGGCTTCATTTCCCAGTATCCATGACTATCCAATCTAATCTTGCTATTAAGATGGAAGGGAATTGTAGTACTACAGACAGACAGACCCTTGCAGAAGATTCCGTTACTTCCACCAGCTCTGCCTCTCTAGCTCTAATTTTGGAGCCACAGTGCCAGCTCTTATTCCTAGGAGCATATACTTCCTGGTAATTTTCCAGTGCTGCACATCGATGGCATAACAGCACTGCTCTTACCAGAGTCTCCCTTTTGTAGGCCTCTTAGTGGAGAGTAAATATGCAATGAAGTAGATGGATAAAGGAAGACAGAGAATGACCAGTTTACAAATTGAATTCTTTCTCAATAACTTCAAAATCTTTGATTGTGTTGGCTGAAGATCTGAATCTTCAGATATTAAGTGGTCTAAATAATAATAATAATGCAGAAAAGGATATAAAAAGAATAAATTACATTTGCAGTCCTTAAGGGCTTATGTAGTTTTTCTATTTAATGTTAACTTTGTTCACCAGGAATACAGTAAGGTAAAGTAAAAACAAAAAAAGAACTAATTCTCAATTTTCATAATGTAGAAACTAAAGGCTCAGAGAGGCTCAAATAGCTTACGTGACTCTCCGAGGTCACATGACTGTTATCTGAGAATCAGGAATAGAATTTGAGTTTGATAATCTTTTAGCTACTTCTCTGCAAAACCGGATGCAGTAAAATGGAACTATTTCTCAGAAGTCCCATGGCAGTTGAAGTTAGGAAATGAAACTGTTTCCCTCCCCACTTCATAGTTCGTATATTTGTCAGGACACTATCCAGCCTCACCTTTCAGTCCTGTCATTTGGACATTTTTTTTTTTTTTATCACATTTTCCACAAAATAGTTAAGATACTTTTCATTTTAACATTCTGTTCATGTTGGAGATATTTTCAAGATGTCACCCTACATAGTGAAATGTCTTTCCACCAAGTAGTCTCTTAGATCTATTCCTGTTCTGGGAAAGAGTACTGAAAAGATATTAAGGTTATCTTGGTTTTCATATTTCCTCATGTCATATTTAATGCCTATCACTCTGGCTTTGAGGTTGTACTATAATTTTATTTCAGCCCTCTTCCAAATAGCATTTGTTGAGTTTATATTTTTTAAAGAAAATCTTATTATTTACCTACAATAGTAAAGACTACTAGGCATTTAGTCTTTTTTTAAAAATCTTTGTTCTTATAATCAATCAAGATAAATATAAATGATCTTATTTTGTATAAATCTTTTTTGTAATCATCACCTGAAGACATGCCTTTTTTTTTTTTTTTTTTTTTTTACTGATTCTTTCAAGAGAAAGAAAGAGGGGTGGAGAGAGAAAGAAACATTCATGTGAGTGAGACATCAATCATTGCCTCCTGCACTTGTCCCTAACCGGGCATTGAACCCAAGACCTTTCAGTGCATGGGAAAACACTCAACAAATTGAGCCTCCTCAGCCAGGGTTATCTATACTAACAAAAGGGTGATATGCTAATTAGGGCGAAAGTCTTCTGGACAAAACCACAGTGGCTGTGGCTGCGTGGGCCGAGGTGCAAAAGGCCCAGGCTCAGGCTGGCAGTGGCAGCAGCAGAGGGGTAATGGGGGCGGTGCCTTCCCCTGATCCTCCAGGTTGCCTCCTGCACAGGGAGGCCAGACTGCAGCTTAGGCCGGGAGCTGAGGCAGAGGCAGTTAGGGGCAGGCAGGCAGGAAGAGGGGTTAGAGGTGATCAGGCAGCAGGCAGGCAGGCAGGTGAGCAGTTAGGAGCTAGTGGTTCTGGATTGTAAAGGGATGTCCTAGATTGGAGAGGGTGCAGACCGGGCTGAGGGAACCCCCCTCCCATGCACGAATTTTGTGCATTGGGCTTCTAGTTTCATATAAATCATAATAGAGTTTCACATATATATATATATATATACTTGTTTGTAGAATATTACTTTTCTCCCTTGTTCTTGATGCTGGAAACATTTGTTATGCTTTGTTTTCTTTCATTATTTTAAAAAATGTATTAATATGAAATTTTCCAAAATATGTACCAAATTGGAAAAAAGGATAATATAATGAACACCCACATATTTATCACTCAGATCTACTGTTAATTCTTCTATCCTTTTTTGCTTTCTCTTTTTGCTGGAGTATTTTTTTTTAAATATATTTTATTGATTTTGTACAGAGAGGAAGGGAGAGAGATAGAGAGTTAGAAACATCGATGAGAGAAAGTCATCGATCAGCTGCCTCTTGCACACCCCCTACTAGGGATATGCCCGCAACCAAGGTACATGCCCTTGACCGGAATCGAACCCGGGACCCTTCAGTCCCCAAGCCGACGCTCTATCCATTGAGGCACACCGGTCTCAGCTGCTGGAGTATTTTTAAGCATATTCTAGACCTTATGTCATTTCATCCTTATATTCTTCATGTGCACCTCTAAAAATTATGGATTTTTTTTCAATAATCATATTACTGCTAAAATTTTGTAATCACTCCTTGATATTATTGAATAATTGATCCATTTAAAAATGTCACTGTTTCTAAAATGGCTTTTTGCAGCGATTTTGTTTTATATTGGGTCCAGACAAGGTCCACACATTGGGTCAGGTTGTCATATCTCCTCAATCTCAATCTAGAGCAGTGACTGCACCTCCCTTTGATATATGCCGCTGTGGAGGTACTGAATCAGTTCTCCTGTAGACAGTCCCATATACTAAATTAATCTCTGCTTCCTCGTGTTGTCATTTAACCTGTTCCTTTTCTTGCCTACCCTTGTCCCATATTTTTCTGTACACGGAAAGTTGCCTCTGAAATCTTGATTCAGTTCAGATTCAACTTTTGTTAAGTATATTTGGTAATTGTGTTGTGCTCCATGTTGCTTCACAACCAGAAGCGCATAGTGTGGGTTGTTGCCCTTCCAGTGAGGCCAAGACTGATCAGTAGTTCAGCTTCTCCCTGCAGTGCAGTCCTTCCCATTAGCTTTTCATGTAATGGTTTCAATTACTGATCTTTGCCTGAACTAGTTCTTTCACTGATGTCACAAAATGGTAACATTGTAATCCTATCGTTTTTGCACATGTATTAGTTGGAATTCTTCTATAAAGTAGGACTTTACCTCATTTAACTAGGGCTATTTGATTATCCTGAAATACAATTAGCACAGCAAAAAGCAACATAAATTCTTAATTATTTCTCTTGTTGCTCATTTTTGGATATTTAGTGCCATGGATACCTCCAGTGGGAATCTTTTACAAACTCTTAGATTTTGTTTGTCTTTTAGACAATAATATTAATTATATTTTAATAAATTGCTCTTTTTTTTAATGCTCTTAATGTCCCATCTTTGGCCCGTAAGAGCCCCATCATATTGGTTCCTGTGTCTTTTTATTTTCTTGATAAATAAAACGAAACGTTTATTTACACCAAAGAATTCTAACACTGGATCTTTTACAAATGAAGGACAAAGTACTGTATTTACACAGACAACAAGGGGTGGCAGGGCTGTCACAGAGTGTGTAGTTTTCCCACAGTGACAGATCTGCCATTTCAGTTTCGGTGGAGACATGGCTCCGCTCCTGCCTCTCGGATACCTTGACAAGCCTGAGGGGCAGGTCTTCTCACGGGATGGCATGTGAGGAAAGGGGAAGAAAGTAGAAAGCTTAAAACGAAGCAATGTGGCCACACTTCTCAGCAGTTCTTAAAGCGTTGTTAACATGAAACCTATATAGACATTTTTCTTTTGTATAAGCAATTAAGTTTATTAACTGAATTCAAATTGAAAAAGATTTTGCCTTCCCCCTCTTACCAGCTATAGAGCATATTGGGAGATAAAAAGAGAGAAGACCAAGGTAAAGAGCCTGGGAGGGAAGGTTATTAAAGTTTTCATCTAAAGTAAAACTAAACTTATAAGTGATTTGGATTTAGGGTTAGGCCAATAAGACATGATTCATCTCTGTGTCTTTTTTATACCCCCACAGCTTCTGATCATTTCCTTGCTTTTTGCACAACTGTCTTAAGTTCATCTGTACCTTTCCATCCCACTCCTGCAATCAGCCACTTCTTTTAGTGAGGAATAGTATTTAGAGATAGCTAGAAAATATATGTATGAATATTCTTATAAAATAAGTAAATTATCAGTGCATATAGTATTGTTTCAAAATAATAATAGTAATATTATAATAACAAAACTGGATGAGGTTTTAGATTTTTTTGCAGTTCTCATTGTCCTTAAATATGTTCTACGAAGGATGCACAGTCAAAATGCTGTGCTTTGAAGTCACTTGAAATAATTGTGTTAACTATGTGGTTATATCACCAATTTGATAATTAGGTTCATTCATTTTACATTATTGTCAATTTGGGGGATTTTTTAATTTTATAAATATTTTTAATGTGTAAACGAATTACAAGATTATAAAATGGAAATGCTATAATAAGAGAGAAGTCTCATTCTCATTTCTGTACCTTCAATTGTTTCTCCCTTCTCCATAGGCAACCATTTTTGTTAGATCTTGATTTATCCTTCCAGGGTTTTCTTTTCTAAGTATGAGCATGCACACACTTATACTAGTATTTATATTTTCTCCCTTTTTTACACAAAGGTAGTAAAGCATATAACTCTTATATACCTTGGTCCCCCCACACACACACACTTAATAATATATCCTGAAAGTTACTCCATGTCAGTTTGCTTATGGAGGTCTTTTTTTCCTCCCTCTGCATGGGTATGTCATAGTTAAATTAGTAAGTCCCCGTTTCATGGGCTTTTGGGTTGTTTTCAAACTTCAGTTGTTACCATAATACAGAGTGAGTAGCCTCTGTCATGTGTCTTGTATTTTTGCCAGTGTATTTCTGGATAGGTCTCTAGAGGTAGGATTATTGTTAGGCATTATCAAGCAGGAAATCTCATTAGAGACTCAGCTGGTCACATAGGAGGCCTCTGCGTGGCATGCACCAAACTTCCAGACTCCCACAAGGAAAGTGGGTGTTGGTCATGAACCATATTGTTTGTGCAGTTGAGGCACAGTTAGCCACTCTTGTCTGTTAATGGCAGAAACCCTCCTGAAATCCAAGTTCCCAGATGCCATGTCAGCCTTTTAGACAACCTTTCAAAGGATAGCAGTCAGACCTGCTAGGTTAATGCTTGATTTGCCTAGCAACATTTTCCTTTCTTGAACTATTCCTATATTTTGCCCATTTTTCTATTAGGCTTATGGTGTGTTCTTTTTTCTTGATTGTTCTTTTTATATATTAGAGATTTGAGTCTTCTGTGGCCTAATTTGCAAATGTTTTTTTTTTCCAATTTGTCTTTTAACTTTGCTTATTGTATTTGTTTGTTGTTTATGTTTTTGATAGTAATAGCTTTTTCCATTAAGGTTATAAAGGAACTCGTCCATATAGAACACATATTTTTTTAATTTTTTAGATCTCTAATTCATATAGAATTTGTCCTGATATATAATGTGAAATACAAATCCTATATAATTTTTCCTTTTTTTAAAAAAAAAATCTATCTTTATTAGTTGAAGAGCCACCTTTAGTAGACATGTAACAAATTTCTCTATGCTTTTAGGTCTATTTTGAGACTTTCTGTTCTATGCCAGTGGTCCATTTGTCAATTATGCATCTGTGCTGCACTTTTAATTAAATAAACTTTATAACATGTTTTAATATCTGATAGGGCTAGCCTTCTCCATCGTATGCCATATTACTGTTATTTTCAGAATATACCTGGCTTTTCTTGCTTATTTGTTTTTCTTTAGAATCAAAATATCTAACTCCAGGAAGAAAACATGTTGATATTTTTATAGGAATTATAATAAATTTATAAATTCATGTGAGAATTGCCATCTTTGTCATGTTGAGTCTTACTGTCCACAAATACTGTCTTTTCATTTTGTTATGTCCACTTTTGTATCTTTCTTACATTTATTATTTTTATAAATCCCTCCACTCAATTTCGAGAAAAATCCTTAATGCTTATATGATAGATTCGATGTTGAAACCCGGCATGTGTTTATTGGTGACCATTCAGGCCAAGTAACCATCCTCAAACTGGAGCAAGAAAACTGCACCCTGGTCACAACATTCAGAGGACATACAGGTGGGACTGAAAGCAAAATCCATGTGCCATTGCTCTCTCAGGAGCTCACACGTGCTGCATGTTCTGATTTCAGATAAGTTGTGAAAGTGACAGGGTACACTTTGGGCTTATACAAAGATACACGTGATATACTTAACTGATTTCAGAATGATTCATTAGAATCTAATGTCAAAAGTTCTCAATATCAATACAAACAAAAGAGGACTCAATCTATTTGGAAAATGTTGGTGATTTGCTTCTTTGTCACATTGCCCCGGCGAGAGCCAGGGTTGGCATGTGTTAATGAGACGTTGTTTGAGATTGTGTGGCAACTGCACAAACCCCTGAAAGCCAGAAGGACAGCTGCCTCAGTCTGTCCCTGCCACCATTGGAGCTAGGAGATGGCGGGCAAGACTGACTCCCGCTTCCAAGACAAGTGAAATGAAAGAGATGTTCGTCATGGGGGTAACCAGGTTGTATGAAAAGATAAAAGTTCTTCTTTAACTTCCCTTTCTTTTGGGCTCTTTCCTGTTTAAAACCAAGGCTCCCTTTATGTTACTAGCCTACTCAAAATCATTTAAACAAGGTAATATAAAATATCCACACAGCTTTTGAAAGTCTTGAATAGGTGATGATGATTAATTTTTTACTAGTATTTTTAATGTGTGATGTTAACCTTGGGAAAAAAGTCACTGCCTGTTTTCATGGTTTTTAATAGGCTTTATCCTCTGCAGCTTACACCCATGGTTGAGTACACAACAAGGTTAATATTGAGTGTAGGCATCATATAAGAACAAAAGTAGGTGAATGAGAATGTAAAAAGGGATAGTACCTAGGTCATTAGGGATTTCCTAAAGGGAAAAGAAGGAATGGGAGAAAATTGAACCCAGAGAAAAAGATTCTTAAAAGATCATCTGAATTATCTCTACACAGAAACATATCCCCTGTGGCTAGGACTCAGTTCTCTCTGGTTGGATTACTATTTTTAGCCACTTAGACCTTGGCCAATCCTGGCCTGGTAGGAATCCAGAACTCTCCCACCTCAGGAATCTTAAACTTATATGTTTTATTGCTAACTTCAGTCTCCTAATCTTCTGCTTCCCCAAACCCTTATTCCAACTCCACTTGCTCTTCCCCTTGTTGAGAAGTCTGTCCTTGATCCCTCAATGCCCTTTGTTCCCCGCCCATCTTTTCTTCCTTCCCAGTGTGTAGCCCCTTTAGCCATGTGCTTCCCATCATGCTCAGCTCAGGGCCCTTTGTTCTTCCTCTGTACATTTTGTCCATGATTCACTCACTATCCACGCTCTCTCCTTGTGCTCTCAGCCACTGACTGGATCAGGACCCAGCTGCAAGTTACTCTGGGAGTCTTAGCCCATCATCACAGGCAAAGTCAGGAACTGCCTCTTAACCCTTGCACATGAGTACTGATCCTCAGTACACTCCTCCCAATCCCTTTAACAGCTTTCCCTCAGCCCCCACTCGCTCCCATTCCAGCCACTTCCTTCAAAGAAAAAGATATCATCAGATAGAAGCTTTAAAAAAATGTTTTTCTTGCCCACCCATATTCTCACCAACAAACTTCTCTACCCCCTCCTTCTGTCTGTCCCTTCTGCCTCGAGCAGGAGCTTGCTGTCCTCTGGCCCTAGGCTCAGTCTCCTCAGGGTCTCCGCATTAAAAGTCATTCCCTTTTCTCCCTTTTGACTAACTCACTTCTCAGTTTGTTAACATGCCAAGGTTTCTTGCCTCTCTGATAAAAACAAACAAAAACCTCAGTCCATGTCCTGTTGTAGCAATGTCTTTTATATCAATGTTTTTTTCTCTTCTTAAAAAATTGTCATAAATTATACCTAATCTTAAATATACCATTTTAATTATTTTTTACTGTGCAGCTCAATGGCATTAAATACATCCATACTTTTTTGCTACTATCACCCACCATCTATCTCAGAACATTTTTCATCTGCAAAGCGGAAACTTTGTGCCCATTAAACACCAACTCCCCTCTTCCCCCCAGGCCCTGGCAAACACCGTGCTACTTTCTGTTGTCTATGAATTTGACTGTGAACAGAATCACAGTATTTGTTTTCTGACTGGCTTATTTCATTTAGCATAATCTTCATGTTGCAACAAACAGCAATGCTTTAAGAGAATATACTTTTCCTCGCTGCTTCAAATTCTTCATCTCCCATTTCCTTACCAACCACCTGCAATTTGGCCTGTCTCATCACTCCACTTAAACTGCTTTCCCCAAGGTAGCCAGCCAGTGGCCTGCTGGTTGCTAAACCCAGTGAACTTTTTTTAAACTATGTCCTACTTAAACCTTCCAGCAGCGACATTTTACGTTGTGGCAATTCCTTCCTGCATGTAACTGGCCTCCTTTGGCTTCTGTGACACGTGCTGTCTCCCAGTTTTCTTCTGCATCTCCAACTGCTCTTTCTCATCTCCTTTGTGTCTCTGTGGTTTTTGCCCTGGACCCTTATCTCTTTACACCTGTGAGCTCTCGTTGATCTCAGCCACTATTCTCAGTCACAGAAATAAAAGGCACCGTCACTGTCCTAAAATTTCTTACAAAAGCTAAACCAGTAATTCTAGTGCATGGTGGCAAGGACAGTGGGGAGGCAGGCCCTAAGCCTCGGAGAACAAAGAATGGCACCTAACTTGGATGCAAGTGGGAGTTAGGGAAGGCCTCCCCAGGGAAGATGTGGTTTGAGTTTAGATCTTTGGGGGAGGAGTAAGAGTTGAATTCATGGAAAAGTAAGAAGAAAATAGGCAGGAAAAAAAGCCACATGGTCCCAGGCACGGAGATTTGCAAGAGTGTGGCTCTCTTGGGAACACCTAGGAACTCTTTGGGCTGGAACTCTGAGTATGAGGTAGGGGCAGCCAGAAAGGAAATGAGAGTCAGTTCAGATCATTGAGGGCATGTCAGTGAGACACCATTAAAGAGGTATTTGGGGTCTTTTGTTTGTTTGTTTTATTGGTTTTAGAGAGAGGAAGGGAGAGAGAAAAACATCTATTTGTTGTTCCAGTTATTTATGCATTCACCGGTTGCTTCTTGTAATGGACCATTAAAGAGTTTTTAAAAGCAAATATGTTAATTTGATCAAAGTTAAAAGATTGTTCTGACAGTGAGTAGAGAGTGTAATTGGAAGGCTAGTACCTGGAAATGCGGTAATGTGGAAGCAAGGAGTGGATAGACCTAAGGTAAAAATGTAGGTGGTGGACTAAGCAGCCATAATGGGCTGGCTAATTCCCAGATTTGGTTTAGGTGGAGGTGGTGTTGAGCCTGACCTTTTGGCTCTTTAGTAGTTAGGCTTTCACCATATGATGGCTAATAGGAGTGCTCTGAATTCTGTTTTGCTGCCTTCAGGTCAGAAAAAAGGTAAGTAGCTTCTTCTTACCGCTATATGGTGAACCAGATGTGGCCCAAGGGTTTTCTTGTACTGCGAGTTAGTTCTAATTCAATTTAATAAAGATGTAAATGGTCGTTATGCCATGAAGCGTAATAACCGACCAAGTAACAACCGGATCAGGGATCAGCAGGAGGGTGGGGCAGAGCTACAAGCAGGCAGCGGAGAGCTACAGGAGGGGGCAGGGCAGCAAGCTATGAGGGAGGGGCAGTAGGCAGAGAGCTACTGAAGGGCAGCAGTGAGCTACTGGCAAGCTACTGGTGCATGGATATGTGTGCAGGGCTACTAATATAAAATGTTACCTTGACGTTGTGTTTTGTCTTTCTCAAAATGTTTAAAGCATTTTCATGTGATTTTATCATGAGGTGTCTTTGAGGAAGGCAGAATATGGCCCAAGAAGGTTACTAACTAATATGAAGGCAAATGTAGGAGGTCACATATTTAACTTGCTAATTTTCCTGGACAATAGTATCTACCCGTTGCCAGTCTGGCTATAACACAACTCATTTAAAGCTAGGATGTCTAAAAAAGTCCATGGTGGTCCAAGCATGTTACTGAGTTCCTCCTATGTAGAAGGCCCATTTTGGCCCTTGAGAGGTCCCAAACTTGGGCAGACACAATTCTGGAAAAGGGGGTTTTGTAAGGATTGATTTAACCTCCCCCCTCCCTTATTCCATAAACAAAGACCTTAAGATGAACCTATATCCATAAAGTGATCTTGGAGGTCTGGTCAGTCCAGATCCACAGTCAGAAGCAGACCCGTTTTTGGTCTGTGTGCAGGGCCATAACATTCCCCGTCACTCTGTTATAGTACAGAAGGTCATAAAAATGTGGGTTGTGATGGAATCTGCCTAGTAGTCATACTCAGAGGCTCTGACATAGCATTTACTAGTCTAAGGGGACTTAATAAACTAGTTTTATGTTCTTATGCTTCCTCTGCTGGTTTTATTTCTAGACTCTAGAGCTAAATGCCAAGTATTATAGTGTTTTGCTAGTATTGCAGAAATTAGAATATTTTTCTACCAAAAAGTCATACACTCACTTGAAGAAAGGGGAAAATATCAGATTTTGACCACTCATAGTATTAATTTATATTTTTTTCTTTTACTTTTTAGAAACTTTTTTATTAGTATAAACATATTAGAAACGGGAGGGCTTAAATGTAAATCTGTCAAGCATACTAATCAATGAAAAATTAAATACAAACTTTTTCATTAACTGATAAGAAAATTATTGAAAGTGAAAGAGTAACTAACAAATAACAAAAACAAGGAAAGACATAATTCAGTACAAATATGAAGATTCAAATAATTGAAAACATAATTTTTGTTTACAATGGAGACTTTCAATCAATCTGGTTTATATAAAATGTAATAGATGGATATTTTCACCCTGAGTCTCTAGTCTCTATTTGATGAGTGCTGGATTACGTAGGTGAAACAAGCATAATGTTTAATTTAGCCAACTTCCAGTCATGGGAATATCAGCATTAAACCAAAACTTGCAGATAATCAATCATGAGTGTCGCAAGTGCTATATGCTGCAAGTGCTGGATGCCATGCATAAGGTGCCTTGGGAGACAATAACAAGAGAGCTGTCCTTGTCCAGAGTTAAAGAGAAGCCTTCGAGGAAGTGGCACATAAATGACACCCTAATGAAAAAGAGGAGATACCGGTGGTGGGATATTCCAGGCCCCAAATGTGTGAAACAAGTGTGACTCCTGGCGCGGGAAAGTGTGAACAGCGGCATGAAGTCAAACGGCCCGTGTGGAGAGCCAGGGGAGAGGAGTGCAGGCCGACCTTTCAGGCAACGTTAAGAACCTCAGACATTGTCACAGGCAGCGGGAAGCCAGTGATGAGGGTAAACAGGGTGGTAACAGGTTCCATTTTAACAAGTCTCTGGCAGCAGTGTGTAGTGGATGGAGCGGGGACAAGAATGGATGTGAGAAGACTGTTTAGAAAGAAAGCAGCTGCTGGTGTTCCTAGAAAAGGTGACCTTTGTTTGGACTTAGGGGTGGCAGAGGGCATGAGGAAGAAGAGGGATTCAATTTAGGAATCTGTTTAGGAACCTGACAGGCTCAGGGGAGGCCTGCACCATGGCCTTAAAAACTCAGAAGCATAGAGTAACCACATAAGATGATCTGAAATTAAAACATCCCAACTAAAAGCAGTGCATGGTGGGTAGTCATGTCATAGACCAGTGTCTTTTCCTAACAAAAGACAGTCTTTGCCAAAAAAAAAAAAAAAACTGTTTAGGAGATGCTGATTCAGCAGCACTTGGCCATTGCAGTAGGAGTGGCTCCAGGTTTCTATCTGGAGCACAGGGTGGGCAGTGATGCTATTTACTGAGACCAGGAATATTTGAGGTGGAACAGGTCTGGGAGAGAATATCACGATGCTTTAATCTGGACAAGAGGGCAAGGAGACAGCTGGATGTCCATTTGAGGGTCTCAAAAGGAAGGTGTAGCTTAGAGATAGAGTACATTTACTAGTAGCTTTATCAAAACACTCATCATTCAACCTGGAGCAAAATGCAGTAACTGAAAGGTCAACTATTTCATTCAAGAGGCTTCATGGTCTAAGGACTTACTGTGACTCTGCTTTAGGCACATTTATCCTACATACCTTCACCTTGCCTGGTGTGACTGGAGGTATCAGTCATGTACTGGTGAAGAGAGACCTGCAGATTCTAGCCCTGATTTTTATAGCACTCCACAGAGTCTAGCTTTTGTAAGATTGGATGTAAAAGTCTCCAAAAATTTTTGGTAACATGTATTAAACTTTTTAAAAATATTTATACTCTTGGTCTGGTAGCACATTTGGGAATCTCTTCTAACTAGTCAGAAATGTGAACATAGTTTTATGTTTAAAAATATTCATCTTAGCAAAATTTATAAAGTTAAAAGTTGAAAAAAATCTAACAATGAGTGACCTAAATTCAGGTATGTCTATGTGTTGGGATATTATGCAGCCATTAAAAATTACATTTATGAGAGTATATAATAGTGCAGATAGATTTTATAATGATTAAATAATTCTATTTTTAAAATAAATTTATTTATATTAAAATTATTCTGTAGATCATAAGGTGGAGGTCAAAGTCAGGGAAACGCAAATAATCTAACCTTGAAGAGAAGCAGAAAGGTGGAAGAAATGATTTCTGTCATTTAAAGCATCACAAACCCTGGGAACCAACAGCCATTGCAGCTCCTGGCTCTCCTTCTCGTTATGGAGGGCAAGGAGGATGGCCTGGGTGTGGGTCTGAGCAGAGGTGCATGTGTCTGCATTCCTGTGGGATGCAGGCTGGCTGAGTGAAAGTGGATGCCTTTCCCTGCTGTGAAACGTGTTCGGTAGAAAGGACTGTTCATCAGGAAGCTCTGTCTGCTGAGAGATGCAAGAACCCACCTGGGAAGGAAGAGACTATTCCCAGCCACATTTCTCCATCTGTCTGCGCCCCTCTTAGTGCACTGCCTTCCTGCTGGGCCTCTACTCCCAGCCTCTGCCGAATGTCTCTGTAGTGATGCTTTATTGCTCTGGTTTATTTTCCTCCCATTGCTCTCTGCCATCCACTCAACAGGAGTAAACATTTTTGGAGCACCTACCGTGTACCAGACACTATGCACTATGCTTGACTGCAAAGATACAGAACCTAAAGTCTATGGGGACAGATTTATAATCCATTAAAGCTACAGTGGGCGAGTGTGACAATGAAATGTGCACAGAGGTGGCAAGCTCACCCAGATTAAGAAGGGGATGGGAGGTTGGGAGAAAGCTTCCTGCAGGAGAGGACACCTGAGCTACTCCTTGAAGGAGGAGAAAAAGGTACTTGGATGATAAAAGATAGGACCAGCACTCCAGGCAGAGGGAGTAGCCACATGTCCCTGACTGAATGCTCCATAAACACAATGTGCATGTCCTTGTTCTCAGCGCTAATACCATCTTATCATTGTACATTTGTGTTTACATTAGGTCTGAGTTTTATTTGATTAGATTATATCCACAGAGCTTATCACAGAGCCTACTGTATAGATGATCAATCCATGCTTTTGGAACTGACATGAAATAAATGCCGTGGTTTACAATTTATAAGCCAACCTCCAATGGACACTATGGTTAGGACATGTACATAGAGCTTGGATAGGACCCTGCAGTTATTTGTTTCCCCTCATTCTCATTCTGTTGCCTGTCTTTTAGCTTTTCCTTTCATCTTTTCCACTCTTATTAAAGAATGGTGTAATTCTCTGAGCCTTGGGAGGGTGCTGAGTATACCCTGACATGTTTTGGCCTAATTATCTTTTTTTCTTTTTTTTCCTTTTCCTGGCTCTGTATTATGAAGAACTCCCCTTCTCAGCTCTGGCCCCTTACAGCCTAATACAATGTGGAAAAATTAGAGATCGAACTTGTTTCTAAAACTTTAATTGATCTCATAATGACTGGGAGAGCAGTGTGAGATGCTCTGAGGGAACTAGCTGGTCACTGCCTGAAGGCTGGCTCAGCAAAGGATACTGCCATAGAGATGGTATAGATGAGGTCTCCTGCTCTATAATAAGAGCTAACATTTATTGAGTGATTCCCATGTGCTAGGCACTATTCTGTGTCCTTATAGTATATTAACTTATTTAATCTCAACAAAATTATCATCCCTGATTTACAAAGCAAATTTCTGAGGCATAAAGACATTGAGTAACTTGCCCTTGTCACATACTTAACAAAAACAGAACTGGAATTTGAGCCCAGAAACTGATTCTAGAGCTTGTGTACTTATATACCATAGCCAAGTGCCCAGTTTTGTCATCATAAACTATCCACCTCCTATAGTCACCAACAAAGAAGGCCAGAGGGCCTTATGGTGCAGTATTTGTAGATGTGGATGTATTGTATGTTGGAAAAAGTTGCAAGGTATTTATCATATGGCACTTAGTAGATTCTATTTAAGTGTTTCCATGTTTTTTCTGATAGGATGCAAAACCTGTCTAAGTCTTTAAGTCAAATAAACCTTTCTAACCATTATTTTTATCGATGACCACCACTATTTAAATCTGACATGTTGCCTTAGAGAGCCTGGGTTATCCATTTTATATTTAGTCTTAATCTATCCAGGCTGTCCTAACAGATTACTATAGGCTGGGTGGCTTATGAACAAAATACATTTATCACAGTGCTGAAAACTTGGGAGTCCAAGATTAAGGTGCTGGCAGATTTAGTGTTTGATGGGGCCCAGCTCCTGGTCTATAGACTAATGCCTTCTCTCTCTAACCTCTCTCAGGAGTGAGAGAGCTCTCTGGGGTCCCTTTCATGAGGGCACTACTCTCACCATTCTTCAGGGCTCACCCTTAGGACCTAAACACTTCCAAATATTGAGGATTCAGTTTCAATATTTGGGGCATGGGACACATGTTATATAGGGGAAATCATGCATTTGTCATCTTTCTCTTTTCTATCCCCTTAATCCTAGTGGCTTAACCAGTCAAGCAAGACCATCTCCAGAGCTTCTCCTTCAGATGAGCATTTCCTGGCTTAAAAGGTGTGAGTAATAGAATAGATAAAGGCTATCATTTAAACCACACTGGTTAGACAGAAAAAGAGATGTGAACAAAGCACAAATTCATGTACTTATTCCTTCATTCAGTCGTTTGCTTATTTGTCTGAGCTTATTGAGTGCTTACTATACAAGGTAGGATTCTAAGTTTATGGAAACTATGGTGAATAAGCCAAAACCAGCTCTCCTAGAGCTTATATTATGTTAGGACAGCAAACAATAAATAAATATGTATTATTACGCCAAGGAAAAATAAAAGAAGGAAAGAGGTAGGAGTGGTGAACGAAGATCTCTCCTAAGGAGGTGACATTTGAGCAATGACTTGTGTTAAACGAGAGAATGAGCCAGTGATGATGTAGGGAAAGATCACAAGCAGAGGCAACAGATTGCAAAGACCATAGTGGGAATGAATCGTGCATGCCACAGGAGCAGCAGGCCTAGATGGAGTGAGTAAGGTGGAGGAGGGGAAGCCCCACGACAGGAGCTAGATCATGAAAGGCCATGGACAGTGGCATGGGAACCACAGGAGTGATGGGAGCAAGGGTGTCAGAATCTACTTTGTGTTCTTCAGTGACCACTTCGGCTACTGGGCAGAGAATGGACAACAGGAAGAGGAGTAGAAGCAAAGAAACCTTATAGGAGGCTATTATAATAGTACTAGGTTTTTTTGTTTGTTTTGTTTTATTTTTACTTTTCATTTTAAAATAACTTTTGACCCATATTCCCCAAATGTTAACATCTTTGAATATTACAGTAAAAATATTAAAATTAGGAAATTAACATTGATATGATACTGTTCTCTATTCCACAGACCTTATTCCCAGTTCTCCAGTTATCACACTAATATCCTCTTTCTGGTTCAGAATCCAACCCTGGACCACACAATTTATTAGTTATAATGAATTTTTAGTTATCTTTAATCTGAAACACTTCTTTAGTCTTTCCTTGTCTTTTAAGACCTTGGCATTTTTTAGTACTAGCTAGAATGCCCGTCCCTTGTAGAATGTTTCTTCCTTTGAGTTTGTTTGATGTTTCCTCATGGTTAAATTCAGGTTATGCATTTTTTTAAATATATTTTATTGACTTTTTTACAGAGAAGAAAAGAGAGGAATTGAGGTCAGAAACATCGATGAGAGAGAAACATCAATCAGCTGCCTCTTGCATACCTCCCACTGGAGATGTGCCTGAAACCACATGCCCTTGACCGGAATCGAACCCAGGACCCTTCAGTCCACAGGCTGATGCTCTATCCACTGAGCCAAACCGGTCAGGGCAGGTTATACATTTTTTATAATACCCTACAAAAGTGATTTTATGCTTTTTAAGTAGTGCATCATATCAAAGTACACATGATTTGGCCTGCTACTGATGATGATAACTTTGATCCCTTGGTTAGGATATGTGTCTGCCAGGTTTCTCCACTTTGATTACCCTTTGTAATTCACAAGTGTTTTATGAAGAAGTACTTCGGAACTATGTAAATATTGTTTCTTATTATATTTCTGTCCAATAACTTTAGTATGAATGGATGATTCTTACCAGAAACGAGTATGACTGTGGTGATTGCCAAATTGTTTTTTCTATTAGCATTATTCTTCCTACACTTTTTAGTTGGAATTGTACTATAAGAAAAACTTTTACTTATTTCCTATTTATCTATGCAATTATTTATAGTGGAATAGACCCACAAGTTCTCACTAATTTCTGTGTGAGGACCTTGTACTACCATTTATTTATTTTGTTGCTCAAATTGTCCCAAATTTGGCCATTAGGAACCCTTTCACATTGCCTCCTATTCCTTTTTCACACGTCTCCATCCTTTTTTGAGCATGTCTTAGTTTTTGGTACCACATAATGTTCCTGGCTCAGCTTGTACACTGCTTGCTGTAGCCCTGGAATCAGCCATCTAAGCAGCTCTTGTTCCTTCTATTAGTGACTAGTATTTAGAAGCCAAAATTTGGGTGCTGTGTGTGCTCATTGTTAATGAGATGTAATTACTTCTAGGCTCTTTCAGTAGACAAAGCTAAAAAATACATGTGTACTCACACATCGGTAATTATATATTTTTGTGATTTCATATTGCTAAGTCCAATCTAACACAAAGAGATCATTCTAACCTTCCTCCTCTTATTTATAACTCCTGTTATAATAGTGAGAAACTCAGCTCTCATTATCCTCAATACATTTAGTTAATCCTAGAATACACATAGAACAGTTCCAGAATTGTTAACACATCACCCTGTGAAATACAAGCCTATTACTCAGAGTACAATTTTCGTGTACAAATCTTTTTATATTTAACCTTATTTCCATTTTCCAAAATCACTTTTATCACTTCTCCCCATGCCCTGCGTTAGTGTGGCTGTATCAGTCATTTGTAATACAGCTAGGTTTTTCTGTTTACTGTATATTCCATTTTAGATCCACCACACACATCTAGTTGATTTTTATTATTTACTTATTTTGAGTATATAAAACATAATCATGGTTCAAAAACTCAGAGTCAAACAAAAAATATATATACTATGACAAATGTCACTCTCCTTCATCCCTGCTCCATTTTCATTCCGCAGCCTCTCCCACACACCTGCTATTAATAAAGCTCTTTAATTTCTCATTTACTCTTATTTTCTTAGGTAAAAGTTCTTCTGCACTTTGTCTTTTTCACTTTACAGTACATTCTGGAAATCACTTTCTATTCATCCAGGAGATCCTCATTCATTTTCAGAGCTATGTAGTACTGTGTATAAGTGTAACATGGTTTATTTTCCCACTCTCTTACATGAGTATTTAGGCTGTTCCCAATGTTCAGCTATTTAAAACAATACTGAAATAAATAGCCTTGTGCATGTATATTTTTGTATTATTTAGTGGAACTGGGGGCAGTATCTTCAAGATAAATACCTAGAAGTGAAATTGCAGGATTAGGAGCTAAGTGCATATGTAGTTTTGTTAGATGTGACCTTCCCCACTTAACTGGTTTGCATTCTCATCATCAATGTATGTATTGTTTTCTTCCACAGCCTTTACAACAAAATGTGTGTCATACTTCTTAATTTTCCTTGTATGATAGTGGCTCATACAAAGATAGCAGTAGAGATAATGAGAAATGCTTAGATTCTGGATATATTTTGGAGAAAAAAACAAATTCAAGAGTTTATGATGGATTGTTTTGGAGGCTAAATTCTGTTTAAATATTAGGCATCAAGATTAACAGTAACTTATATTTATTTGTTTGACATTCGTGAAGCTTTTTTTTTAAAATATATTTTATTGATATTTTAATATCAGGAGTGGCAGGCGGCAGGCAGTGGGAGAGAGATAGAGAGCTAGAAACGTCGATGAGAGAGAAACATTGACCAGCTGCCTCCTGCACACCCCCCACCAGGGATGTGCCCGCAACCAACGTACATGCCCCTGAGCGGAATTGAACCTGGGACCTTTCAGTCCGCAGACCGACGCTCTACCACTGAGCCAAACCGGCTTCGGTGACATTCGTGAAGCTTTTGGTGACTCTCACCTTCCTCTTGAGCTGGCGTTATTATAATAGTCCAAAAATACTGTAAAAGGCAATGCTAACTGTTCTAACAAATCATTTCTAACCTTTTAGTGCCTTGATGCAGCAGAAGTTTATTTATTGTTCATGTAACAATCCAGTATAGGTGTTGCTAATTTACAGTTCTTTCCAAGTGGTGATTCAGGCACCTCAGCTCCTCCTAGAATACATTCTTCCCTGTCCTGGGGTCTTGGAGACCATTGGCAGGAAGTGGGAAAGGGACATCTTAACTGCCTTGGTCTGAAAGAGATGCATATTATTTCCACTTACTATCCGTTTCCTTTAGGGGTTCTGTTGCTGAGAAATGGTCACATGCCACTTGGCTGTAAGAGAGCCTGGTAATGTGGCCCTTACAGGACAGCGGCTTTCCAGGGAGTACGCTTTATATGAAAGAGGGAATGTGAAGTTAGATGGACAGTTAGCTAATGCTGCTACAAATGTTTAACAAAATAAGCCATTTGGCTACTATGTGGGAACAAATAACATGTTTTTCAGAATGGAATGCATATCTTGAACTAATACATGGACTAATACTGAAGGATTTTTTTTTTTTAAGTATAATCATGGAGTTTAATAGCAGGGAAAGATGATGAGTTCTACAGGAGGAGGAAATATTTAGCATTGAAAGGTTAAGTAAGCATCACAGAGTAGTTCCAAGTAAGATTTATGGATTTTTTTTAATCTATATATATAAAAAGCCTAAGTGACCAAACAACCGGTCGACTGGTTGCTTTGAGGCACAGGAGCTGCCCCCTGGTGTCAGTGCGCTCCCACCGTGGGAGCCGCTCAGCGGAGTGGCAGAGAACCTACCGAGTGGCGGGCAGTGGCAGCAGGCGCAGCGGGGCCTGCGTGAGCAGGAGTGGCAGGCGGCATTGGACTGCTGGTCTTGGCCCGATTCCCACCAGCACACAGATTTGTGTTTATATATATTTGTGTTTTCATTCATCTGCTCCTTCATTCATTCAACAGACAATAATACTAGGGCTGTCTGCTGCTGGCTGTGTGCTTGGTGTGTGTGTGTGTGTGTGTGTGTGTGTGTGTGTGTGTGTGTGTGTGTGAGGGAGGATGAGGGCAGGAAGTAGTGAGGGAAGAGGAGGTGGGAGCTGCAGGGCGTATTTACCGGGGGAAGTGATGTTAATTACATGGATAGAAATATATATAAGCAGAATGCTGTGCAGATACAGGAAGAAGCTATTAAATACGATTCAGTATAGTAGGTATTTTTTTCCTTTTGATCTTGAAAAAAAAATCTCAGGCAATTATATAAGGGAAACTTTTCTAAAAGCTTTTAAAGGAAAGCACTTTATTAGAACAAAATTATCATCTAAAGAAGAAAAACATCAGATTGCAACAAATAAGAAGCTATTTTATGTTGTTTTTAGAATATAGTATTTTTCTTAAAGAACCGTACATTTTAGAATTTTTTCAATGTAAAAGATGAGTACTTTTCACATTCTTAATTATTTGTAGTCTTTGTGCTCATCTTATATGTAAAAAGTTAATACTATACTCTGTGATTTATAAGGGTATTGCTAAAGAATAAAATCTGTCATATTTTATAGCCATGCCACTAGAGTGGTCCTATGTAATTGATCCACTCTGATTCTCATACAATCAGATGTTGTAGGTGACAGCTAGGTTGGTGTTATCAGTAGTAATAGTCATCCTGTCACCATCCCCATTTTAAATAATTGAGAAGACTGACACTTAAGGATGTAAATGATTTTCCCAGAATCTGTAAATTTAAATTTGCAAGAAAATAAAAATTTTTTTTAATATATTTTATTGATTTTACACAGAGAGGAATTGAGAGGGACAGAGAGTTAGAAACATCGATGAGAGAGAAACACCGACCAGCTGCCTCTTGCACACCCCCCAGTGGGGATGTGCCCGCAACCAAGGTACATGCCCTTGACCGGAATCGAACCCGGGACCTTTCAGTCCACAGGCCGACGCTCTATCCACTGAGCCAAACTGGTCCCGGCGAAAATAAAATTTAAATTTAGATATTATAGTCTATAATATAGCTGATATTCAAGATTAAATAAATCTAATTGAGCTTTTTAAACCTAATAAATTTTCACCTACTGTGGGGGTAGGAAATAGCAATTTAAAAAATATGGCTGATATTTCTAAACTGTGCAATATTTTCCATTCTTCTTAGAATTATGACTATTGTTTAAAGGTCAATAAATTGTCTTTTTCATTGTCTTTAGTCTTAAGAGAAATTCATTTTATGGTACATTTAAATTCTTGGAAACTACTTTAAAATGTGGAATTCTTATTCTCAGAGCCAATTCTCTCTTTGGGGACTTATTGTTTACTCTTTCAACAAAAACATTGTATGCCAGGAACTGCACAAGATCCTGACTCATTTGCATTCACATTTTATTGGTGAATAATACTGTTACTCTGTGACTAATGTTCCACTGTATCTGTCTCTCAGGTGGGGTGACTGCTCTCTGCTGGGACCCGGTCCAGCGAGTTTTGTTCTCCGGCAGCTCTGATCACTCTGTAATCATGTGGGACATCGGTAGGAGAAAAGGAACTGCCATCGAGCTCCAAGGACACAAGTAAGGCTGTTGGTGCTTTATAAAGAACTCTTGAGAAAAAATTCCCAGCTGAAAACTGGAACAAAGGAGTGCGGTTCTGTCTCCATGGCAGGATCTTAGCCTGGGAGGAACAGGATAGGAAAGCAAATAATGGCCACTGTGATTTCTGTCTGTGTGTAAGTAAGTATGTTTACTTACTTATACCCCGTTTTATCCCACAGAGGATTTGAGAGCTCTTACAGAAACCGTAAGATAAAATAATGGCAGCAAATAAATAAAAGGTAAAAGTTAGAAGCAGGAAGAATATAAATGTAAAAATTTGAGCTTAAAAGAAAAGTTTAAAAGAACAAGCTATGAAGGCCTACAGAATTTCTATAATTGAGGTCAAATGTGGCATCAAGATTCCTGGCAGTTTAAGGAAAATACAGGAGATAATATTCTTCCTTGCAGAGTACCTTTTGTACTTCACCAAGTATTTATCAGGCTCTTCTTAGGACAGATTTCAGGGGGCTGAGAGGAAGAACTGAGAAATTTTTGTTGTTTCCTGGGAGCAGTTCTCAAACTTGGCTGGGCAATGAGAATCACCTAGGAATTGGTTTAAAGGAGTGCCCTGTCTTTAAAGATCCTGGTCACTGGTGTGGAGCTGAGGGCATCTGAATGATAAAGGGCCCCCCATCCCAGGCAGCTCTCTGCTGGTGAACCTCAGATCACACTCTGTTTTCCTACACTGTGCTGCCCACAGTCCCTGGGGACAAAGTCTGATCATGCTGCAGAAAAGAACTTTAGATGTGCTGTAGAACTCTAATCTAAATTATTTTTAACTTGTGAAGTTTTCCAAATGATATTGAGAATGACTGCAGACTTCCATAAACAAATCAGTAATGTCCCAATGAACTGATTTGTTTTAGCTCTTTTCTATAAATGTGCTTAGAAACAGTAGTTTTAAAACAGTCTCCTAAGCAGTTAAATCTACAATTTAGCATTATTGAACTAATTCAATTTTAGAGGGCCCGTGCACAGATAATTATTTTAGTATTATAGTTTAGTGTTGGAGAAGTAGCTACTAAACCCTTCCTTCCCATATTACAGAGCAGACTGGTTGTCTGAGGCCACAGCTGGCTTGTGGGGCCACTTGAACCTTGTCATCTGCTCATTAGAGGCATAGTTCCCAAATATTTATCTCCAGACAAGGTGACATGCATCAAGATCATGTAGGAGTTGACATCATCCATGTTAAGTGAAGAGAGAAATCAAACACAGTCCTGTTTAATAGTACTCTGTTATTACCTAATCTGCCAGATAATCCCTGTCACGTAGGTGACATAAAATGCAGGTTTTGAATGAAGGTCAGTAATATTTGTTGGACTCATTCAGATGAGCTTATAACTAGCTTTATTCTTACACAGTGGTGGATGAAGACTGCAAGCAGTCTTGAATGACCGTCCACAGTGTGGGAAAGTGTCCCAGTGCTCCATGCCAGCATTACCGTGTGCTGAGCACCCTGATGGAGCGTGGTGTTCTAGGACACTCACACCTACAGTTTGGTAAGAGGAAAAACTATAAAGTTGAGGTACAGTCTCTCAGTCCCAGAGAAAGGAAACCTAAACTAATGGGTTCTCTAGTTTCTAATAAATATAGACTTGGTCTTTTAGAAAATGAAACAGACCATACTTGGAGTTTATCCTGAGAAGATCACACACTTAGAACTCAGCGAGGCAGGTTGATGAGATTAGGAGCCACCAGTGAGAACAGCTTTAGATAGGAACAATGGCAGAAGGCTTTTGTTAGGGACTTTATTTAACTCAAGTTTAGTAATAAAGTCAACTCTATGAGGAGCTCTCAGGTCAGAGAGCTACAATAGAAGTAAACTCCTCAGCATCAGGTGGTGTCACCTGTTGGAGTGGTTTAGTTGTGAGTACCTGAGGGGAGTCATGGGAACTGTTGGAAGTAGGAGGATGGGATTCACAAAGAAGGTGTGGGAAAGAAAGGGCCAAGGCATCAGGCAGGGAAGGAGAACTCATGGGCCCCCTTTCACAGCAGCATTCCTTTGCCCTGAAAGTTGGCCGCTGGATCAGTGTTCAGTGTTCAGTGACTCTTGTATTTAAATAATGCCTAATATTTAGTAAAGAGCTTTCAAAACCCCCAGAAATCCTCCTTCCTCTCCCCCCCCTCCCCCCTCCCGCCCCCCACCATACACACACACAGTTTAATCTTACGATAACCCTCTGAAAGAGAGAAAGCAGTTATTTTTTTAATCTTTATTATTGAAAGTATTATAAATATCCCTCTTTTTCCTCCCTATTGCCCCCCTCCACCTGGTTTCTACCCTGCCTTAGGCCTTTGCAACCTTATTGTCTGTGTCCACAGGTAATGCATATAAGATCTTTGTTAAATCTCTTCCCACCCCACCCCACCCCCTTCCCTCTGAGAATCGTCAGTCTGTTCTGTTTCCATGTCTCTGATTCTATTTTATTCACCTGTTTATTCTCTTCATTAGATTTCTTATTTATTTTGATTTTTAGATTCAGTTGTTGATAGATATGTATTTATTGCTATTTTATTGTTCATATGAACGATATTTTTCTTCTTTTTCCTCTTCTTAAAGAATGCCTTTAAACATTTCATATAATACTGTTTGGTGGTGATGAACTCCTTTAGCTTTTTCTTTTCTATTAGGCTCCTTATCTGACCTTCAAGTCTAAATGATAGCTTTGCTGGGCAGAGTAATCTTGATTGTAGGTCCTTGCTATTCATCACTTTGAATATTTCTTGCCACTCCCTTTCAAGCTGCATAGTTTCTATTGAGAAATAAGCTGACAGTCATATGGGTGCTCCCTTATAGGTAACTAACTGCTTTTCTCGTACTTTTAAGATTCTCTTTGTATTTTTCCCTTGGTATTTTAATTATGATGTGTCTTGGTATGGTTTGCTTCGAGTTCCTCTTGTTTGGGACTATCTGTGCTTCTTGGAGTTGTAAATATTTCTTTAACCAGATAGTTTAAGAAAGTTTTCTGTCATTATTTTCTCAAATGGGTTTTCAATATCTTTCTCTCTCACACTTATGGCACCCCCATAATGTGAATGCTGGTATGCTTGAAGTTGTTCCAGAGATTCCCTTCACTACCTTTATATTTTTGGATTATTTTTTCCTTTTTTCTTGTCTGTGTGTTTTTTCCTTCCTCATATTTTAAATCATTGATTTGATTCTCGGATTCTTCTAGTCTACCTTTGAATCCCTTATTCTTTATTTCAGTCAGTGTGTACTTAATTTCTGACTAGTCCTTTTTTGTGTCTTTGGCATTGAAAGTCTCACTAATGATCCTTGAAAGTCTCACTAAGGTCCCTTGGAGGTCTCATGAAGATTCTTGGGTAGCCTTATAACCATGGTTTTGAATTCTGAATCCAATAGTTTGCTTCCATTTCTTTCATTTGTCCCTGCATTTTGGCTGTTTCCCTGTGTTTGTTTCTATGTATTAAATAGAACTGCTATATCTCCTGGTGTTGGTAGAGTAAACTTGTGTAGCAGGTGTCCTTTAGGGCCCAGTGGCTTATCCTTTTCAGTCACCTGAACTGAGTTCTGTAGGTGGGTACCTTTGTGGACTGTGTGCACAATCAACTTGTCGTTAAGACTTGATTGCCGGTCAAGGGCATGTGCCTTGGTTGCGGGCACATCCCCAGAGGGGGCTATGCAAGAGGCAGCTGGTCGATGTTTCTCTCTCATCAACGTTTCTAACTCTGTCCCTCTCAATTCCTTTCTGTGTAAAATCAATAAAATATATTTAAAAAAAAAAAAAAAGACTTGATTGCTATTGGTGTCATTAAGAGAAATTGACCTCCAGGCCAATTTTCTGTGAGGACCCAGCTGGGATTACAGTGAGAGAGCTGCTGTGCAGGAGACACCCCTATGGAGCAGGACTTGCTTCAGTGATGCTTTGGTGTTCACTGAGTCTGCCCTCAGATGTGTCACTTATGGATGTAAAGAGTTGTAATCTTGTGTGGTCTCCCACTGACCACTGGGTACACTGGCTCTTGGGTCTCCAGGGAGATGCAAGGTCAGCCACTGCTTGGGACCACCCATCAGGAGCTACAAAGAGATCTGCAGATTCCTCATATTTGTATCAGTTTTAGAAGTTCCCAGGCGAGGCCCAGCTCTGAAGCAAAGCAGGCTGCTGCTAGTGCCGGGTCTTGGGCCTTTTATTGATAGATTTGGGGCACTCTGGCCCAGCTGTTGCTTGTTTGAAAGATTTTAGCAAAGTCTGAAGCTTTAGCAAGGACAGGCCATTCAGAAAAGCTGCTGCCACAGATATGGTGGGGTCAAAGGGAATCACCAGGGTGGAGCAAACAGAAGTAGCTGCCAGTCAGCTCTGTTCCTGGGAGATCCCAGCACAGGAACAATGACCCTGCGAGCACCTGCATCTGGGAGAAAGCTGCCCCTGAGTTCCTGCCCAGATGCCAGACCATCCAGTTTCTCTTTGTATGTATCTGGGTCACCAGGAGCCTCACCCTGGCTCTGGAGCTCAGAGAAAGCAGAACCTTGTAAGTTCATTTCGTGCACTAGCCCTTTAAGAGGAACAGCAGCCTCCTTGTCACTGAGCCCCAATCCCTGCTGATTTTTACAGCCCATAGTTATGGGGACTTCTCTTCCCAGCTTTGGGACTGGGAGTCTAGTATAGAGCTGGGACTCCTTGTGCTTCACAGGGGGCCTTCCCAATTAAAAAAAGTTGAGACTTGATTGCTATTGATCTTCCTCTCAATTAAAAAAGTGGCGCACTGAGATACTGGTCCAGCCCATTCTGTGCCTCCGCCCCTCCTACTAGTCTCAGTGTGCTTTCTTCTTTACTTCCCTAGTTGTAAGACTTCCATTCAGCTAGCTTTCAGTCGGTTCTGGATGATGGTTGTTCTTTATTTTAGTTGTAATTCTGACGTGCTTGTGGGAGGTAGCGAGTACCTGCATTTACCTATGCCGCCATCTTGGTTTCTCTCCCCAGATATCATTTTTTAGATAAAAATACTGAGCTACCATCCATAAAGACTTTGTGGCAGTTTAAGTCTCCCAAACCTTAGTGCAGTTTGAACTAAGGAAGTTATTTAGAACCTTCTTTGTTTTCAGCACTGCACTAGGTACCAGAGATAGAAAAATAAAGATTGAATAACACATGGTCCCCACCATGTCATATGATGTTTTCTCTTTTCTAATTTAGAGGCCAAAGAATTTCTGCTTAGGGGTTGAGGCTGCCCTTTTTTCTGTCCTGCACTCACTTATTTTCCTACCTTCCTCAGGGTGACTAGTGCTATTAAGAGTTCCAAATCAGGGACTGAATTGGTCAGTTGGGAAACTGGGGAGAGCAGATAGTACCAGAGCTTCCCGCCCTCATGGTGGGGAGACTGCCTTCCCCCTTCTGGAAATGTCCAGCCATAGCGTGGAGGACAGCTTCACTCGGCTTTGTCCCAAGTTCTATAGCTTCATACACTCTTTCAGCAGCAGAAATACAACATTTTAGTAACTAGTTTGATTTTGTGGGTAAGCACCCCATCAAAACAGAGATAGCTTTAACACTAGAGTAACTGAATGATAACAGCAAAAATGTTTCCAAGTCCAAGGGGGAAATAGGTTAAGAAAGTATGCTTCTATACAAAATTTTTTTGCATTGCAACCATTTTGATATTTTTTGTTCCCTGCAACAAAGGGAACATAATTATGTGCTAGCTCTGGAGAGGGAAAGGAAAAGGAAAAGGTCCAGTTTTAGGGGCCAGTTATGTTTTCCAAATGTCAGTTAACAGTTGTATGAATTTTATTGAAGCATAAAACTGGACATTTATTGCCCCATGCCCACCTTGTCAAATCCAATAATGATACAAGGGCTTTTAAAAAAATTATTATTTTTTTTATTTCAGAGAGGGAGAGAGAGAGAGAAGCATCAATAATGAGCGAGACTTATTGATCAACTACCTCCAGCACTCCCTCTACTGGGGATCAAGCCTGCAACAAGGCATGTGCCTTTGACCAGAATGAAACCTGGGACCCTTCAATCCACAGGTCAGCACTCTATCCACTGAGCCAAACCAACTAGGGCACAAGGGCTTTTTAGATCCTTTTTTATTCTTAGATAATATCTATCATTCCATGAGCAACTTTAGGACCATAATTTTTCTTATAACAATGTTTCTAAGACTTTTTGGCAATTTAATTTAATGGTAACGATTTAAAGTAAAGATAAAAAGTCTGTGTGGCTGAAACTGATTTGGCTCAGTGGATAGAGCATCGGCCTGTGGACTGAAAGGTCCCAGGTTCGATTCTAGTCAAGGGCATGTACCTTGGTTGTGGGCACATCCCTAGTAGGGGGTATGCAAGAGGCAGCTGATTGATGTTTCTCTCATTAATGTTTCTAACTCTCTATCCCTCTCTCTTCCTCTCTGTAAAAAAAAAAAATCAATAAGATATATTAAAAAAAAAAAAAAAGTCTGTGTGGTCCCTTGTGATGGGTCTCTCCTTGGGATCTACAGGTTGCCTGAGGCTTGGTCACAGCTGTGACCCTTGGCACTCATGGCTTCTGTATTTTCTTCCTATTCTCACAACCACAGCCATAGGTTTCTCTCTTCCTACTCACTTACCATGTGTATGACTTTTGTTATAATCATCCACAAAGTCCCCGATACTATTAGGAGATGGAAAAGGGCCTAAGCTGACATTTGGGCAGATGTTAGCCTGTGCCTGAAAATCCGATTCTGTTAAGAGGATAATGACTTCTTTTCCCTTTTGCTTAAGAAGCCTCAGACACAGGACCAGCTTCATTGGTTCTGTAACCTATGTAGCCACACAAGGCCCCATGCTTAAGATGTCCTCACACTTACTTTAATGCTCTCCTGTCACTGTATTGTAATTCTCAAATTTTTAACAAGGGGCCTGTATTTTCATTTTGCAGTGGGCTCCCCAAACTCTGTAGCTGTGCCTGATCAGATATATGTTACCTCTGGGGCTGGTGAGAAAGGAAATGAAGCCATCCCACCGAGTAGAGACTTTGTAATGGCAGATACTGGTGGCTGTGGAAAGTGGGGTTTTTATGCAGATATAAGATCATTGGCATTGCAGCACTCACCCATGAAATAATAACTAGTTTTGAAATGCTTTCTAGTATAAATGCTACTGGGATATCAGATGAAACAATTAATGCAAGGTATAGTTTATTCTTTATAACCCTTAATCTGTGAGCCTAGGGGTGTTCTCTCACCTTGTTTTTAACTGCAGGGTGTTTGTATTTTGAATCAGTAAATTAAGAAGTCCCTGAGCAGCTTTGTTGCAAAGCTTGGAATCCAGCATTCATCACTGTGTTCCACTCTTCTGTGTTGGAATGTTAATAGTACTGGAGTTCCATAAATAATGTGTTTGTTGCTGAATGTTGCTGCCACTTACGAGTGGCAGTACAGTTTCTTTTGGAGCTTATTTTGGTTTTACAACCAAATCAAGATGTCTTAACAAGTGAAATGTAGTTCAAATTATAGGATTACGAGTCTGTTCAACTAGATAGATTTTCCTTCTTGCACCTGAGTGTCAGAATGGTGGCACTCCAAACTTTAAAATATAGAAAATAACCAGGACAGATAGAAAACATGATTTTTTTAAATGACTATGTGCCAAAGATTTTATATTAGTCATTAATTAATACAGGAAATAATAAGATGTTATAACTAGTTCCAAGAAAAATCCAAAGACTAGATAAATGCATAGGCAATGGAAAATGTGGCAATAAATTTGTAAGTAGAATCACAATTGACTACTGCCCTGGGAGAGTTGGGGCATGGAGATGAGTTGTATCTTCACTGGACAAGATTCATTTGCAGTAATAGCAGTTTTCTATAAATTACTGAACTATAAAATAGTTCAATTAAATGTGCAGACCCCTTTAAAAACAGATAACCCAGAAGGGTGTGCTAGACAACACCTAACATTCCATTGAACAGATATCCAGTAATTTCGTTCTGCCCATTTCAAAGTCACAGTCTACCTGACAGTTTTCCCCCTCCTCTCCTGTAATTATAATCTCAAAGATTATTGTTAATCACAAAAAAGGGCCAGTCTCATAAGGTGTGGCCTAATTATTTACATTGGTGAAGTGAGAGTGGTAATTCGCATATTGGCCTTCTTGGTTTGCTTTGCAAATATACAGTCATACAGTATTAAATAACTATTAAGTAGCCTACAAAATTAATTTCTCTCTGGAAGTTTTCATAAGGAATCTTGGGTTGGGCTACCCCAAGGCTAGGAAATCAAACCACAGAAACTCTACACCATATTTCTTTCACTATAATAAGCATAACCTTGGTTGAATTCCTCGAGATTTCCCACATTTGCTAGGTGCTTGCCTTGGTAGCTTTTTTACCACCTGTAAGGTACTGCAAAACCAGGTACCAGGCCAGTTTCCTGGGAGAACTTTGGAAGCTTGGCTCCATTAGTTCTTAAAGTGGCTAGTCATATCTAATTCAATGAGCATCATTTTCTAATGATATTCTAAGTAAGGGCTTGGTTGCTCAATTACATCCTACAGATAGATTCTAACTGAACCTATGAAATAGGTATATTGCCATGGAAATTACGGACACTCAGTAACAGTTTTTAATTCTGGGAGTTCACTAAGAACTGGATATCATTTTTAAATGTTTTCATTTAGCTTCTAAAAACAGAGTTTAATAAATTGTAGGTTAGAACTAGCATAAAAAGCTAAAAAAAAAAAAAAAAAAAAAAAAAAGGCATCCTTACATACTCAGAAAATGGAACATTAAAACATTAACAGTATTCCAGAAAACATAGTAAGATTTCCTACTTTGGTTCATTCAGTCCTTTATAATTAGTTCTTGTTCTGCTAGTTCTTGGTTTAGTAGTCCACACTCATGAAGACATCTGCATGCAGACTTAAAAGCTCACAAACACATATAACAAATTTCTACTGTGACAAACACATCACTTTTCATCACCTTAAAGTGGCAAAAATGAATCCATTCATTGACATGACTCATGTAGCATGTCTTAGAAAAATAAGAAGCAAATACATATAAACTTAATATGCTTTGTAATCAAAGTTTCAGTATTCTGACTTGGAAATTATCTAACTAGGTTGGTGTCCAAAGATTATTAAATGGTTAGCTCAAGTTATTAGTCTTTTTTAAGTTACTTAAATATTTAAGTTATTTAAATTATCTTTAAGTTGATATGCTATGAAACGTAATTGCTATTTATATAAAAAGTTTATCAGGAAAAGTTTTGTATTTAATTGAACATAAATGTATATTTTTTTATAATCTTTTTTTTAAAATATATTTTATTGATTTTTCACAGAGAGGAAGAGAGAGGGATAGAGAGCCAGAAACATCAATGAGAGAGAATCATCGATCAGCTGCCTCCTGCACACCCCCCACTGGGGATGTGCCCGCAACCACGGTACATGCCCTTGACCGGAATCGAACCCGGGACCCTTCAGTCCGCAGGCCGACGCTCTATCCACTGAGCCAAATCGGTCCCGGCATTTTTTTATAATCTTAAACATACAAGCATAATATTAGCTTATTTGGCCCATTATCCTATATAAATTTAGGAGAAATCAACCCAAATAAAATAAAATGTACAGTTACATTATACTTAACACTGATAAATCAGAGAAAGACAGCTGTGTTTAAAACTTATCATACTAGTCTCATTTGCCAAAGAGTTACCTTAATTTTGTGAACTTGGATTCTAAAATATTTATTAAGTTAAATAACATTTTCTGTAAAATAATATTTATTTTTAAATCCAGTAAATTTAAAGTTATATGGGTTCAATTTTCTTATTTTCTTGAAATTTAGGAATATTCTATTTGTAAGTACTTGTTATCTTTATTAACCAAACAGAACACATTTTATAATTTAAAATGCGCTATAATCTAATTTCTTGATATGCTCTGGGAATAGGAAAATGTTCCATATACTACAAAAGATAAAAGCCTTGCCCGTTTGTGTGACTCAGTGGTTGAGCTTCAACCTATGAAGAGTTCAATTCCCAGTCAAGGCACATAACTAGGTTGTGGGCTCGATCCCCAGTAGGAGGCATGTAGGAGGCAGCCAATCAACGATTCTCTGTCATCATTGATGTTTCTGTCTCTCTCTTCCTCTTCCTTCCTCTCTGAAATAAATAAAAATATATATTAACAAGATGCCTGGTGCACAGATTCGTGCATCGGTGAGGTCCCTCAGCCTGGCCTGCGCCTCTTGTAATCCCGGACCCCAGGGGGGCTGATGTTGGAAAGAGATCCGGTTTTGGCCCCATCCCAAGGGACCCCATCGGTGCATGAATCTGTGCACCAGGCCTCTAGTATGCATATAAGATCTTTGGTTGACCTCTTCCCACCCTCCCCTCTTCCCTCTGAGATTTGTCATTCTGATCCATGTTTCCATGCCTGTGCATTAAGCATCTGCTCCCAGCGGTCATTGCACATCATAACTACTGGATGGTCGGGTGATCGTTTAGGCTTTTATATATATAGATTAAAAAGATACAGACTTTTCTGAATTGTAGGCACAAACACATAGAGCTTAATAGTTTTAGTTCTACAGCTTCAGCCACGGGTCAAAAGTAAACACAAAACATCACCAGTCCATATTTCAAAGTGCTGCTCTTCTTCCCGAGGGCACAGAATTCTTAATTGATTTGAGCTCAAAATAGAACAACATTCAAACAAAAATGACCAAGAACTCAGATTCCCTGCTGTCTCCCACCCAACAGAAATTATATCTCAAGAATTTTTTGTTAGATATCAGCTTGTTAGACCATAAAACTGAATTCTCCATCATGGCTGCCACCAAGAGGGAATGATTTGTCAGCCATAGTAGTAAATTGTGCTACTATGAGCATATGGGTGTATAAATTCTTTCTAAATCTTAGCTACTGTAAATTGTGCTACTATGAGCATATGGGTGTATATATTCTTTCTGATTTGTCTTTCAAATAATATATTCCTAGAAGTAGGATCACTAGGTCAAATGGCAGTTCCATATTTAATTGTTTGAGGAAATGCCATACTGATTTTCATAATGGCTGCATCAGTTTGCATTCCCCCCAGCAGTGTGCTAGGGTTCCCTTTACTCCATAGACTCACCAGCACTTGTTTGTTGTGGTGAGGTGATACCTCATTGTGGTTTTAATTTGCATCTCTTTGATGACCAGTGACTTTCAGCATTTTTTCCTGTGTCTCTTGGCCAGCTGTATGTCCACTTTGGAGAAGTGTCTATTTTGGTCTTTTGCCCATTTTTAATGTATTGTTTGTCTTCTTTTGTTAAGTTGTATGAGTTCCTTATATATTTTGGTTATATAAAATATACCTTTTTAAAAACAAAATCATGACTCTTGAATAAGTATAACATGAACACATGCACATAATTGTTTATATAATCATTTATGGAAAGAACCAGTAATATGTCACAGCCAATTTAACAATCAATCAGTCTTTCTCCTTAAATGTAACAAAGATTGGCTGGCCTCAGGATCTTAAATAAGCATTTTGACTTTTAAGCCTTGAGTACCCTCCCCACGGTTGGCATATTGACACTTCCAGCCCATTTCTAAGGTCTGCATTTGGGGCTCAGCAGTGAGTGTGCTCATTCCCTGACTACTGAGCTTCCTTCCCTCTGGGCTTTCACTTGCTCTTCTGCATGGAGGCTAACTCCTGTTTTCTTTCACAGTGACAAAATCCAGGCCCTCTCCTATGCACAGCACACACGGCAGCTCATCTCATGTGGCAGTGATGGTGGCATAGTCATCTGGAACATGGATGTGGAGAGGCAGGAGGTAGGTGCACTGGGCTGGGCTCTGCCATCTTGGCTCTGCTGAAAAACAGCTCAGCCGCCCTCCTGCTGATTTCTTTCTTTCTTTTTTTTTTAATATGTTTTATTGATTTTTTTACAGAGAGGAAGGGAGAGAGATAGAGAGCTAGAAACGTCGATGAGAGAGAAACATCGACCAGCTGCCTCTTGCACACCCCCTACTGGGGATGTGCTCGCAACCAACGTACATGCCCCTGACTGGAATCGAACCTGGGACCTTTCAGTCCGCAGACTGACGCTCTACCACTGAGCCAAACCGGTTTCAGCTGATTCTTATTTCTTTTACAATTAAACCTTGAAATAAGACATGATATGTTCGAAGAAAAAAATTTGGGTAGAAAAGGAGTTTCTATTTTTTTGCCTCTCACAAATTGGCATTTAACATTTAAATGATGGATATTTCATAATAATTTAGACTGAGAGTAAGCTGTGTACACTTTAAATTTGTTGCAACGTTCACAACAAAATTTCAGATGAGAAAAAGGGACCTCTATTTTCAGGTGATTAATCCTAGGGTATAAAGTGCCCAATGAAAACAGAAAACTCGTGTATTTTATGTATTGATAGAAACGATCACTCGTGTGGGAGAAATGGTATTTGATGAAGTAAAATTCTTTAGTTATTAATAGAAATATTCAAAATAAATATTTTATGCTTCTTTATGAGTCATCTCCTAGATAGTTCTCCAGATATAAATATACTAGAGGCCCGGTGCAGGAAATTCGTGCACGGGGGCGGAGGGGGGGGTCCCTCAGCCCAGCCTACACCCTCTCCAATCTGGGACCCCACGAGGGATGTCCAACTGCCCATTTAAGCCCGATCCCAGTGGGACGGGCTTAAATGGGCAGTCAGACATCCCTCTCACAATCTAGGAATGCTGGCTCCCAACTGCTTGCCTGCCTGACTTTCTGTTTGCCCCTAACCGCTTCTGCCTGCCAGCCTGATCACCCACTAATCACTCCCCTGTCAGTCTTGATTGATGCCTAACTGCTCCCCAGCCAGCCTGTTTGCCCCTAACTGTCCTCCACTACAGGCCTTGTTCCCCCCCCAATTGCTCTCCCCTGCAGACCTGGGTCCCTCCCAACTGCTCTTCCCTGCAGGCCTGGTCACCCCCAACTTCCCTCCTCTACTGGCTTGGTCACCCCTAACTGCCCTCCCCTGCAGTCCTGGTCCCTCCCAACTGCCCTTCCCTGCTGGCCTTATCACCCACAGCTGCCCTCCCTTGTAGGCCTGGTTCCTCCCAACTTCCCTTCCCTACTGGCCATCTTGTGGTGGCCATCTTGTGTCCACATGGGGGCAGGACCTTTGACCACATGGAGCAGCCATCTTGTGTGTTGGAGTGATGGTCAATCTGCATATTACTCTTTTATTAGATAGGATAGAGGCCTGGTGCATGAGTGGGGGCCAGCTGGTTTTCCCTGAAGGATGTCCTGCATCAGGGTGGGGTTCCCTTGGGGCATGGGGTGGCCTGGGCAAGGGGCCTGTGGTGGTTTGCAGGCTGGCCACACCCCCTGGCAACTCAAGTGGAGGCCCTGGTATCTGGGGTTTATCTATCTTCTACAATTGAAACTTTGTAGCCTGAAGCAGAACCAACCCTTCTGCTTGCTCTGTGGCCACAGCCATTTTTGTTGGGATTTATGTATCTTCTATAATTGAAATTTTGCAGCTTTAAGTGAGGCCTGGGCCGGCCAGGGTGTGTGGAAAGCTTGGCTTCCTCCATCACCTGGGGCAACCTTAGCCTCCTACTCTTTCCAGCTCCATGGCTGCCACCATTTCTGTTTGGATTTATGTATCTTCTATCATTGAAACTTTGTAGCCTTAAGTGGAGGCCTAGGCCAGCAAGGGTAGGCAGAAAGCTTGGCTTTCTCCATTGCAGGGGAAACCCAAGCCTCCCTCCTGCTCTCTATGGCCGTAGCCATCTTGGTTGGGTTTATTTGCATATTTGCTCCTGATTGGCTTGTGGGTGTGACTTGTGGGTGTGGCAGAGTGATTGTTAATTTGCATATTGCTCTTTTATTAGATAGGATACTTTGACATTTTAAGCATATATTACTAAGTTTTACTTTCTTTTTTATCTTTGAGTGTCTTAACAACTGATAGGTTTACTGAATATCCCCTTTGACAAGTAGATTGAAGATAACTGTATATTCTCATTTCCCTAGAATGATGGTGGGTAAACTTTTCCATTGGCAGTGTATGCTTTTTATATTTCAGAAAAGCAACGCTGTAAAAAAAGATAAAAGCAATTTCCCAACTTCTTTCTCTGCCCTCACCCAATCTCATTTCAAGAAAATGTTACCCACAATCTAATGCCTTTCAAATGTCAGTAATTAAATGCTTCAGAAGATTAAAACTTGATTTGCTGAAACCATAAATCCACAGGAGTTCTATTAGTAACTAATTAAAATGATCATTATTATTAGGAAGCAGGGAATTATAGAATACTAGAGGCTCATTGCACAATATTCGTGCAAAAATAGGCCCCTCAGAAAGTTCCCACTCCCAGGCCACCTGGAGCTGGCATGTCTCTCTCTGTCTCAAGCACCACTCCAGGAGCTCCCTCCGCCGTCCCCCTTTCCCTCATAGCAGGCTTCACTCCACTCTGCACCTACATATGCAAATTAACCTCCATCTTTGTTGGGTTAATTTGCATACTCACTCTGATTGGCTGTGGGCATAGCAGAGTGATGGTAAATTTGCATGATTCTCTTTTATTAGGTAAGATTGTTTTTCAAAGTACCCTTTGGCCCAATCAGTATAAAGGCATGGAAATCAATGCATTGTGTGCTAGCCATGCTGGCCAGACTATCCCTTTGAGTGTGGTTCTGCATGGAAGCTGCTGAAGGTGAGGCACAATCACAGCCAGTCTGCCCAGCCTCTTCCCTGGCCTAATTGGCCCAACCTGGGCAGAAGAGGACCAGCAGGCTCTTTCCCCTCAGTGCACTGTGGGAGGAAGAAGCGTTCCTCTACCCCCAAGGTCTTTCAGCTGGTCTAAGTTTCAAATAGACGTGGAACAGATTAACAAGAAAAATAACCAAATGTGACACATATGTATGGGAACTCCACATATATGAGAGAGTCAGAGAATTTACATACATGAGAGGTTCAAATACAGAGAGGGAAAATGATGTAATAATGATGTTCTAAGCTAGGAATCACCTTGGGACTTCAGAAGGAAGGAAGGTCATTGTAGGACAGTAAGAAGAGCATGTTCAGTAATTAGAATTTTGCCCTGCCCTATAGATATTCTTTAAGGGACAGATAAAAGTTTTGTTGGCCTTGCAGGGTCTCAAGTGCCTTTAAGCTCAAAAGAATCCCAATACCATCAAGGCACATCTTGGTGTGAGGGGTGACTCATTCTGAGCAGCAGGCAGGCTTTGCCCAGGATGGACAAAGGCCCAAAGGAAGATAATGAAACCAGGTGGTTGGTGGGCAGTCCTTAGAGCCATCTTGCTTAAAATTATGCCTTTTGACATCCAGATATATGAGCACTCGGTACTTGTTGACTATTTTAAATCTTATTGAGTGATTCAGAACTCTAAATGAGCAGTGGAGATGGTTCCATCCATTTTTTTGCAAGTATCATATAAACAGAAATCCCGAGATGTATCTGGTATGGCGAGTGCTGTGCAGTGCTCACCTAGGGAGGTCTGAGACTGAGGAAGCAGTCCCTGCTCTGCAGCGCTGGCAGGCTTTCTAGAAGAAAAGACATGTGAGAGAAAACTATGAAATGGCACAAATGAATTAATTGCAGTAGACGTAAGATAGGGCATTAGTCCTGGATATTTAGGAAGGGATGTTACTATTATCATCTGATGTTCCCAGAGAAAGGTGTGTGGAAGGACATAGCTCTTAAAGATTGATGGGGTCTGAACATGCTCTGACCAGGAAAAGAAACAGCCAGAGTAAAAATCAAATGAACGTGAGAAATTGTGCTTCTGTTTCTTATAAGCATATCCTGATTCTGTTTCATCAGTGTAACTTATATCAAGTAACCTTAGGTTACTGTTTCTCACTGTGACCTGCTGTGTGTTTTATTTGACAAGACCCCTGAATGGTTGGACAGTGACTCCTGCCAAAAGTGTGATCAGCCTTTCTTCTGGAACTTCAAGCAAATGTGGGACAGTAGGAAAATTGGCCTAAGACAGGTGAGTGTTATGGCTGCTTCATCAAAATGTAATAGTGTGGAAATAACTTTACCTTGTGATCTTAGAAGAAATAAAGGTAAATTATTATCATGGCATCTCTTTGTGAGTGCACATTAATTTGTTCCCTTTATCTGCTATAGCTCATTTCTACTGGATTCAGTTTTATAGAGATTTGTCCCCAGTAAGTAATTAAGGGATAGGACTTTAGAATTCTACTGACACTTATTGAAATATACCTTAGAGTTAGAGGGATCATGCTTTAGCTCATATTGGTACCAAACCATGCAATTATAGAAGTGGTATTTATTAATTCTTAATAATTTCGGTGTTCCTTTGTCTTAGTTTTTGTTATTTGGATCTACTTATAGTATGACATTTCAGTCTGATTCCATGCTTGGGTTTGGTCATCCTTAAAACACCAGAAGTTGATTTCATTGCTCACCTAGATCAGGAGTGGCTAGAGTATAGACAATGGATTGAAGCAGGGTTCATTCCAATTCTTCTTCGTGAGGCAGCATAATCTCAGGAGATGGCACTTCCTCATTACACTCAGCTGTACTATTGTATAATCTGCCTGCTGGGTGTTTCTCTAGAAATCATAATGATGATAACCAGAGGACCTAGAATGGGGTAAGGAGGCAGAGGGGAGGTGGCAGTCAGATGTGTTTCCCAGCAGTCCTCATTCTGAATAAACACGACGGGTGTGTCCCTTTCAGTTTGGGGGCAGCCTTATTTAGCATCCTCAGCTAACTGCTGTCGATCAGATCACCGCTGAGCATATCCCGAGCTGCCTGATGAGTCCCGGTTCTCTCCGCAGCACCACTGCCGCAAGTGCGGGAAGGCCGTCTGCGGCAAGTGCAGCTCCAAACGCTCCTCCATCCCCCTGATGGGCTTCGAGTTTGAAGTGAGGGTCTGCGACAGCTGCCACGAGGCCATCACGGATGAAGAGTGAGTCCCAGCAGATTGTCAGGGTGAAGGAGAGATGTGAACGGGAGCTGCACCCCGCACCGCGGGTGCGACTGCTGTGCCCTCACTCCTGCTGGGTTAGACTGTGTTCTCTCTGACTTGGGAGGGAAGAGTACACACAGAGAATGCATCCCTGTGCTCTACTCAACACAGGGTGTGTGCATTGCAAATAGGTGTTCTTCAAGCAGAGCCTTCTGGATACTCATTTTCTTGAGAAGTGCTCAGGAGTTCAGAGTCCAGGAGTCACTTTCGAGCCCAGCTGGTATCTTCCCCAGGAGCCAAATCAGCCCCAGGCTCTAGAGCAAGCATGTCAGACTCGCAGCTTATTGGCCGCATGTGGCCCACAATTAATATTTTTGCAGCCCAGCCAATATAATGGTATATAAGAAACGTTTTAATAAAAATTTTGTAACCTAATTTTTACAATATCCTGTTATACATAATTATTAATAATGATCTACAATGTTTACTAATGACTGATTACTATAATTGCATTGCATTCATTTCCCTTATATGCCTTGCACGCAGGTGCACCATTTCACTCCACTAATACTAGCAGTGAATATTTTAGCAGCCAATTGCCATGTCATTAGTCTTGTACGGACTTGTCTGGCATGCACAATAGGAAATATTTCATTTTCAGAGAACAAGAAAAATAGGTTTTTTTGTGTTACACTTATTTATGCAGTTACTCAGTGTCTGGTAAGTTAATGTTCAAGAAAAAATATTATTTTTTATTAAAATGTTCTATTATTTTTTTTAAAATATATTTTATTGATATTTTACAGAGAGGAGGAAGGGAAAGAGATAGAGAGCTAGAAACAGCGGTGAGAGAGAAACATCGACCAGCTGCCTCTTGCACACCCCCCACCAGGGATGTGCCCGCAACCAATGTACATGCCCTTGACCGGAATCGAACCTGGGACCCTTCAGTCCGCAGACCGACGCTCTACCACTGAGCCAGACCGGTTTCAGCAAAATGTTCTATTATTTTATGTTAACGTTTACTCATTTATTTCAGCCCTTTGTATTCAGCATGTCTCTATCGAAATAAACCTACGTTTCTTTGAAAATTGAAGCGTTTTTTTTTTTTTGTGGCCCGCATAAACTTAAACCTTGTTTATTTGGCCCGTGTTAGCCTTTGAGTTTGGCATGCTTGCTCTACAGGTTTCATTTTCCAGGAAGAGCAAAGCCACTTTACCTAAGAAACAAATGCTACCAGTTGCCCAACTACTAAGTCTGGCTGGTCAGTCTTGCCCAGAAACCTAGGACCTTAGGTTGCTGTGTCTGTACTTAGTATGTGGGACAAATCTATGCTGTCTCTTTAGTGTTGGCTAATTAAAAACTGCCCCAAAAAGTGACTTCTGGACTCTGAATTCCTGAGCACTTCTCAAGAAAATGAGTATACAGAATATAAAAACTGCCCCAAATAAACAGAATGCTCTGCAACAAGTTTTCCTCTTAGTGAATTACAGCAGAATTTCATAGGAAAAGGGCTGTCTAATGCCCCCTCCCCCACATACTTCCAGCACCTTGTATAGAGTAAGACCATGTAAGCACTAGATGGGTGTCTTAAAAGATGCATGTAAATAGAACATTTAAAATGCACCAGAGTAAATGAGCATTTAAAGGGAATTCATGCAAATTAATAAAGTATTCTTTTACAAATAATTCTAACTTATGTGCTTTCCATTATTATTTATCTGTATCATATATAAATTAAAATGCCCTTCCAGAAGTATTTCTGTTCACTGATTACTTTCCACTCATCATTCATGATGAAATGAATATTAGTTATCATTAAAGAGCTGCGTGTGATCTTAGAGATACTCTAGCCTAATTCTTCATTTTACAGATATATAAAGACACGGACCTAGAAGATCTAAGGGTCTGCAAATTAAACCTAAATCCTTAATTCTGAATATTTTAAAGTAACCACTTTTGTTATGCTGAAGATCTAGTAGATTTAGTTATAGATTAAAAGTAGAAAGCAAACGTCTTCAGAAAGCCCCCTGGAACATTTGGGAAAAGCTTTCTCCTTCCATGTCCCTGCCGCCTCTCCCACACCACTGCTCCGCCTCTTCTCCTGCCTTCAGACCCTGGGCAGCTGACAGACCTTCTTACTGAAAAATATGCACAGATTAAAAAACTGCAGAACAGAGAACAGTGTTTGGTAGAGTATTTTACCAGCAAGTCCTGAGATCAGACTTAGCCAAAGCACTGAGGTATTTCGTTTTCTTTTTTAATTTGTCAAAAAACACAGAGATTTTCATAGGCTCTATTAGAGCAACAAGTACCGTATTTTTCGGACCATAAGACGCACCGGACCATAAGACGCACCAGTTTTTAGAGAAGGGAAATGAAGAAAGATTCTGAAACAAATAGTGTCCTAAAATATTTTATATGCATTAAAACCCAACATCACAGTCATAAACACATGTAATCAACCCTGTAAAGTAAACAGCAGCATTTAGAACCATTTTAGAGCCGGGCAAGCACACAGAGACCACACAGAGCCGGGCAAGTAAAAAAACTTTTTTTACAGTATATGTGTAGGCTATATTTGGACCATAAGACGCAGGGACTTTTTCCCCCCACTTCTGGGGGGGAAAAAGTGCGTCTTATGGTCCTAAAAATACGGTAATCTATAAGGGACTTTTGAAACTCTTTCCCATTTTGGAGAATATCAGAATCCTTTATTTAAAAAAACTTTTTACCAGGTCCACCAGGGAATAAAGGTAGATCTGAGCAACATTCCTAACAGTGAGGCTGTTTAGCCATTAGGCTAAAAGTTAGAGTTTAATGTCACTCTAGATACCTTTCATTCCCATGTCATGACTCCTCACTCTTGAAAACATTCTTTGCTTCCTCCAGACGAGCGCCCACAGCCACTTTCCACGACAGTAAACACAACATTGTGCACGTGCATTTCGATGCGACTCGGGGATGGCTGCTGACTTCGGGAACCGACAAGGTTATTAAGGTAGGAGCTCTCACGTAGGAGCTCTCCCTGCTTGGCCCTGTGTGATATGCAGGAGCACCGCGGCTATGTGAAACCTGCTCGGAAGGGCTCCCGCGGCAGTGAGCATTTACATACACGGCCCATGCCAGGCCCTGGTGTGCACACCAACATAAGACATGCTCTTCCTGCAAGGAGCAGCTAGTCAGTTGGAGACATCTCTTAAAAAGACAGTTAATAATAGATCACATATGCAGTGGCAGAAGAGGAATGCAGACAAGAATCGCTTTAAGAGTTCCATTGAGGGAGGCGGTGCTGCTGAAGGTGGCCCTGTGAAGGAGGAGGGATTTGAGATGAGCGTTGAATGAATGGTAGAAGTTGATGAGCCAACAGTTAATAAACAAGACCTTTTCCCCGTGAGACCAGTTAGTCCCCCAGGGTCCCTCTGAGGACCACAGCAGAGGTCCCGATGGAAGGGGCCACACCTGCCTCGTTTTCTGAGAAACACACAGGCATACAGCACAGGCTTGCGCAGCGCACTGAGCTCTGCTTCCCAGGCCCATTCTGGCCCATCCTTACAGGCAGCAGCAGGACACGTTGGTTTAAATAACCCCTTTTGGAAGCTGCCACGTCTCTGAAACTTTAAGCAAGTTTAAAATAAACTCTGGAGTCTCAGATCCTTTATTTTTTAAAATGGACCCCTTGAATTGTTTGGAAATTTAAAAGTGATAAGATATTGAAAGGACACAGCAATCCGGGGCACCCATTTGCTGCCTACTATAGTTTAGTTCCCTCCCCCTTAAATGGCTCTAATCGCTTTTAGTCTCCATTAGCCGGATAAAGATGTCCAGCTGCCATGGTCCTGCTTTTGAGGTTTATGTTATAGTACTTTTTGATGGAAAATACTATTTTAAAGATTTCAGAATCATGTTAGTATAATTAGCTGCTTCTTAAATTTAAAAAAATTTACTGGAATTTAATTATAAGGACTGGTTATCATCAACACAATGTAATTCTAGTTCATTGTATATCTCCTTTTTCTTTTGACAGTTGTGGGATATGACCCCAGTAGTATCTTGATGACACTCCCAGGCATCTGAAAGATAGTGTTTACTCAAGAAATGATGGTTCTAATCCAAATCGTTACTGGAGCTGTAAAGCAGACGTGTGAGAAGAGAGAACCTAAGGAAACTAGCTGAGTTTGCATATTACCTGCGCACAGTGGTGAGCCGGAGAATGAACACTTGGAGGGGACTCTTTCAACTTGTTCATACAATATAAAAGAAGATATTTTTTTAACAAATGGTTTGTACAATCTGGCTTGCTGCATTGTTTGAGTATACTGTAAACTCTGTGGAGTGTTTAATTTTTATATTTTCAATACTTCGTTTTAGTTGTTGCTTTGTGTGTCGGAGAAATGAGGGAAATGTCTGTTCAGGGTATTTTTGGTCATTTTAATGCAGTTTCCATGTTTTCTTCACTTGGGCACAGATCGCCTGGTCAGCATTTTTTCTTCTCTATGTATCTACTCTCGCCTTCATCTGCTTTCACCAGAGTGTATGTATTTACCTCCTTATAAACAGTGTTTCTGCTTTCCCAGAAATTCTCTTCAGTTGAGAGATTCGGAAAGCCATTCATGTGGACTTACCAACTGACTTCTTGAATCACCTGAAGAACGATTGTAATGTCTAACTTATTCATGTTCTTATATCAAGTAGAAATGACCTGATGTTTCTTCCTCCGTTTTCTCTGTCTTTCCCATGTTAAAAAATGCCTTGAGAAAGCTGTTCCCAGCCATTGTCAGCATGGGAGTAGATGATTATAACTCAGAGCTTCAAGTATCAGTGCCTGGATCATTTCTAATTCAATTGGAGCCCTCTGAGCCTTTCATGTTTTAGTTTTATTGACATAGCTCTCCCTCACTTGTATTAAAAACAAACAAAATATTATGTCCTAAAAAAAAAAGGTGTTTTAAGCTAGTTTTTGTGTGAGACATCACCTCTGAACTTGACCATATTCGTTATGTGAGGTTGAATCCTGTTCTCTTCCTCACCATCTGTATTTTCTCCCCCTTTAAAAACTAGAACACTTATACATAAAAGGTACTGAATCTTACAGCTCTCATGTCTTCCTGTTGGAAATGTAAAAAGGGGCTTTAGAAAATCAGTGTGAAGAACTCTGATTTTAAGGGAATCTAATCAAATTTGACAAAAGTGAAATATTCTGTGTTTTAGTGATTCAACTCACAATAATGAATTCCTTTAAAAAAAAATCTTATTCTCACCTATAAAAGTAGAATTTAAATGAGTGGGCAAGCATGCACTATGTGCTTGCCCCATTCTAAGCTCATTACATGTCATCACCTCATTCAACCCTCACCTGTTGGGGGGTTTTGTGGGAATCGCTAACTCTCTTGGGGATTACTATCAGGTTAAATAAAACTTTCAGGTTAACAGCCCAATTACTTGCCCATTCTCTCCAAGTTCTACCTCCACCGTCTCCTGTTCACTTCTGATTTGACCATTTTTTAGTGGTAGTATTTTAAATTCTCCTGGTTTATTTCTCCTTTACTGGAAAGCAAATTTTTCACTCATGATCATTAATTACTTTTCTTTCTAACCAAATGAACTACCAACCATACTTTGGTACCACCCCTAACACTGACCTAGCTGCTTCCTGCGGAAGGAGCTTCCCACAGTGACTGCTGCAGCATCGGTGCTCCCCGTCAGCCACAGGGCACAACAGTCATCACCCGAGACATCAGGCCAGCCCACTGGCCATCCCTAAGCTCAGACGCACGCGTGTGTGTGCACAGAAATGATTACCAGTTGTCCCTTCACTGGCCCCTTCCACATTAACCTTGCTTGCCATCAAGCTGTTAAAGTCAGAGTCCTTACTGCATGATTGCTCTGTGAGAGAGCTTTAAAAAGGGAATTAAATAAAAATATCCAGGTGTCTGTTTTGTAATTGATTACTAGAACCTGCAGCCATTGCTAAGTTGTACATAATGGAGAACTATGTTGGAATTGAACAATAGGGATGGACCACTGTTTCCCAGCTTTTGGAACACGCAGAGGAAGACACAGTGTTAGAAAGGCATGGACCTGGTCAGGTCTGGATGACTCACACCCCGTTGGGAAGGTGATTGTCCCTGTGGGATCACACGTGTACCTCGGTGGCTCTGTCTGTGACCCTGCACGTCACTGTGGCCATCTCCCTCCCAGCGTGGCTGTACCCCAGTCCATAGAGCCACTCGGAGACTGAAACCACTTGACACTTCATTGGTGAGAGAGCCGCAATCACAAACCACAGCTACGTCAGGGTATCCATTTTTCTGCCCTTTTCTTTCTCCTCAAGTAAATGGGTGCTTGAATCTGTCTGTTTGTAATACTGTGAATTATGTTGAATCTCACTGTTTTTGTAACTCGGCGATCTGTGTGTTGGGTGTCTTCCCAGGCATCTTATGGAGATGGAGCTCCATCCCCAAGGGAGGAAGCTGCACCGCACTTGCCTTCCCCCATCCATGTGGACTGTCTCGGTTCTTGCTTTGCCCTGTTGGGTTTGCACTTTACATGCCTTTGTCTGTATTACTGCGACACACAGAGCTCTGGCAGGCGAGGCCTACATGGCTCTGTTGGGAAAGTGGCAGAACTGCACGTAGTTCTTTCTTTGGTAGGATCAAACCAATCACGTGCTCTCAGTTCCTCCAAAGAAACGATATTACTGGAACCTTTGACTGCCTGTATGTCTCCACAGTAGCAAAGGTGGCTTTACATTAAGCCCTTGATGTTGTGTGTCTTTTATATGAGGTCAGTCAACCATGATATATTTGTTTGAATTATTCAAAGAATCATAAAATCATGAAACTGGAAGGGATCTTCAGAGATCTAGAATGTTCCATGCACAAAGCACTAGTTCTACCAGGCTTTAGACTAGCTGAGGTGTAAACAAGAGAATCTAAAAGAAGGATTTTCAAGCAAATTGCTTTTGAACATTACCTGGTAATGGCACGATCAAGGGGAGCGACTTCAGTGCCTTGAGACCGGGCTCCTGGGGAACCAGGTTTGTTCCTTATCGAGCAGATTTGACCCTGTGTTTATGGGGTAGAGGGGTACCATGTAATAAGGCAATTATTGCAGGTCTTCGTCAGTATAAACGTCCCTGCACTTTCCCCACAGACCGCACAGTGGCAATACTTAAGTGGAAATCCAGGGACGTTGTAAGTGCACCTCCAGCCCAGTTGTGTGAAGACTCATAACAAGTTGGCCTTGAGTGAGTTGCTGGGGCTACAGCATTTGCCCTTCCTATGGAACATTGCATGTTTTGAGATTAATTTTTTAAAGCATAATTTGTTTTTGCTTAACATTAATCTATTTTTAAAGCCTGAGTTTTGACTTTTAAGCAAAGAGATAGCTCTAAACTATGTATCAAAGTTACTGAATATAAATATTCATCAAATGACACTCTTTGCCTTTTCATATAATTTATTGTATAAAGCCCTTGTTTGCTAAAATTTACATTTTAAAGTGAAGGGAAGCATTTTGCTAAGTTAAATAATGCTAAGTTAAATTTTTCCTGATGTGAAAACATGGATACCTAGCAATTTGATTGTAAAACACAGAAATTAAGTTCCTTTTTAATGCTCAGTTATCTGGATAATCCTTGAGATTCCAGTCCATTTCGGCCAACCATTTGGTAAGGGCTCCCTCTCTGCCAGGCTTGGAACTGGGCCTGGGATGACAAGGTCCATTTCCGGGCCAGAGCGGAGGCCACGCAGATGTGGAGATGGGCCATTTCAGTACAGGGTGGGTGGGGCCAGAGGGACTTGGCTGAGGAAAGTCTTTGCTGATCTGGGAGCGAGCTGACGGGTGAGTTGAAGAAGGAAATGACTTTCCAGCCTGCAGAAACAAAGGCCCATGATCTGGCATCAGCCTGCTGCATCGGTGGTTTGCAGTTGCCAAAAAATATCAAGTTCTGGGCCGCAGTCCTGGAGCCTGTGCTCTCCTCACTCTGAGACACAGATGCTCCTGACTCCAGAGAGGGAGGCCACACATATTGGCCTTGAGGCGTGTGTTTACCTAGAGGCTCATCAGTTTTAGAGACAAGGTTTTCCTGCCATCCAGGCTAGTATCAGAGTTACTTTTTCTTTGGAAATGCCTAGAATTGTTTTCTTAAAAAGACCCATGGTAACTAATTTCTGAACTTCCGGGTACACGGCAGCTCGCTGGAGGCACTGAGGCGGATAGAGCCGGAGACCATGCAAGGACATGGCCTGGAGGGATCTAATGGCACAATTACGTAAGTAGGCTGAGCTAGCTTCTCCCCTTGCAAAGGAATGACCTTGACCTGAGCAGGAGGAGATTGTTCTAGACAGCTGGCACCACACTAACATGCAGAGCCAAGCCTTTGGTACAGAAGCAGCGTTGTCTCAGTGCAGTGTGGCCAATGTGATCAATCCTCCTGGCGTGGCCCTCTCCAAGCAGAAGGGAACTTTTTCCTCAATGCAGTGACAGTGAAAGGGGCGCTGCCAGGCAGGGGTACCCCACCTCTCACCGCGGGGCTTGGCACTTTCTAGTTCCTGCTGTTCCTTCCATTTGCCTTTGACCTTCAGTACCCAAGTATCATATGTCCATAATTTAGTTTCAGAACATCCATGTTCATATTTCAACTTTAACTTTACAACCATGTAGCATATACTACTGATTGAGGGGTTTTAATTTTGTCTTTAAATGTTGTCCTTCCCTCCGAGAAGCATATATAGGCCTAACATACCAAAGAAATATCTAAAAATTAGATCTGTCCAAAGTTGGAATGGGATCCCTCCTGTTAGTTTCCCAGGCCGGGAATGGGACAGTATGGCCCCTTGTCGGTGATGTGGGAAGGAGGCCACGCCCAGAATGAGGGTGGAGTTTGATGATTGTCCTTAGGAACCCTTCCAGGCCCAAGATCCTGTGACTCCATGAATGTCATTATGGAGTCAGTGGCCGAACCTGGGGACTGACTTAGCTCAGATAAATGGGAGCATATTGCAACATCTTTGTCTTCTGTTCTGCCTTAAAATGTTCATGTTTATGAGTCAAAAGTGTATCTGACTTTCTTTGGAAGAAAGTGTCAGGGACTACAGGTTGGTTTAAAAAAGGTTAAATTTAGAATCTGGCCTTGATATTCATGATTCTTTCCTCCTCCCCTTTTCCCCTCTTGGTTCTCTGGGAAACATGAGAGGGAGAACTATAACATAGAAAGGGAAATGGTTTGGGTGGGGGGGGGGGGGAATGTTTCACTTACATACACTTTTTTTCCCATTTAAATGGATGACAACCTTATGTCAGTAGCATACACCAATATGAAGTATGGACCAAAATACTGTGTTATTGGTAACCATTGTACTCTCATGTATATTGTGTTTTATGCCATTTGCCTTGCTTTTAAATGACTTTTTTTTTTCAATGTACTGTTTTGTGAAAGAAAACCTATGAAAAGTAAGACTGTTATTAACTGGACAACAGGGAAGGTGCTAGCCCCACCTCATGCCCGTCGACCCCTGTAGCCGTAACCAGGGGCGTGGACATTCTCCTCTGCCCGCCCAGCGGTCTGTGGCCACCCCAGAGCCTGGCTGCAGTGGGCATGTTACTTGAGGATATTTTTTTTCTTTTTGAAGTGAGATTCTCCAAGGGATCCAACTGACGGTGTAAAAAGCCTGAAGATAGAACAGATTTCTCAAATGTGGTTTCTGTCACTGATTCTATCAACCAAACCAAGCAGCCTTGACATTGACTTCCTGAATGTGATCAAGTGGGACTGAGCAGGGATTCCCTACAGTGTTAAAATGTCTATTCAGTTCTACTTCAGATGCTGCTGAATGTTGGGAATGTATCTAAACTCTGCTCACTTTCCCACTGTGCTTCCCTCCAACTGAACTGTACGTGTCGCCATTACCAATGTACGTTAGCAACGCAAAGTCGCCTCCATGGTTTAAAATAAATATCTGTGGAAACTATCTGCATCTGTGGCCTCATCGTTGCTGCTGTCCAGCTATAGCACATGGCATGTACACCCCAGCAACCTGCTTTGGGTTAACCATGAGGGTGGGGGTAGGTCTCTGGCTCAGCTGTCAGGACCCCTAGGAGAGCAGCAGCAAAGGTGAGCCACCATTCACCCCAGACTCTGAACACAGCAAATGGGCTGTAGCATGTAGTCCCTGTTATGTCCTCTGTTACCTGCAGTTAAACTTTCCAAGTGAGGACAAAGGGCTTCAGGGCAAAGACAGCCAGGGAAGGCCTCTCTGACATCATTAGGCCCGTTTTATGGACAGGAAAGTAGGCGGGAAGAAGTCAACGGTCTGCACAATGTCCAACAGCCAGTGAGTGGGGTGGCTGGGAAGCACTTCACCCTCAGCCCCTGCCCCTGGTGGCGCCCTTCCCTCAGCCCACCTGTGCCCCGAAGCCTCCAAGGCCCGGCTTTCCTCCTTCAGAAAAAGAGGTGCAGTCGAGTGGAGTCCATGCTTGCTTGGCCTTTCCAGCAGAGCCACCCAGAAAACCCCTTCCTTGGGCTTCTTGGCTGAGAACCTGAATCAGCACCTGGGTGTCCCTCCGCTGTGGGCGGTCAGTTATGTGTATGTCTCCTTGAGCACCAAGAAGGTGTGTAAATATATTCTGAATCTGTCCATTGGTTTGTTACAACTTTCCCTGAAGTCACTAACAAGTAAAATGGTGTAATTTAGAGGTTTTATCTAACCGTAGCACTAGAATGCTAGGTGCATTATTGAAGCCACCCCTAATCTTAAGCAAATGTAAAGTAGGCCTCATGTAATTTGTTTATGTAAATGGCCACTATCCTTGGTTACGCCCTCTGCTGATGCACAGTGCATTCACTCCTCCCACCTCTGCTCCCCTCACACTGACAGTAATGCAAAAATCTAAAGAAAATCACATTCTCAGATAAATGAGAGATTGACACAGGAAGAGAATCTGTGTGAAACCCTGGAAGATGAAGGCTAGCTTATTCCCAACCATAGTCGTATTTATTTTAAAATAAAAGTTACACCCCTTGTAGGCTCCTCACTGTAACGGCATCTTTGGGGGGGAGGGGAAGTGAATATGCTTTGTCCCTGCTCGGCACCTTCTCGTGTTTCTGGCTCCTGGCCGGTTTAAATCTCTGCGCCAGCTCTTCCAGGATTTCAATTAGTTTCTCCTCCTCAGCTGGTGAGGAGGATGTTCTAGCAAGAGGCAAGTGTGTGGGGACTGATTTCTGATATAAAAATGAGAGGGGTGGGGACAAAGATAAGAACATTGCAGCAGCCTGGCCTGGCCTCTGTCTGCCCTGCTTGGCCCCAGGTCCGTCATCCCACTGACACCTGCCAGGGAGCGGCCCCCATGGGAGTTGTTCCAGCCCAAAGGGTCCCACAGAGTGCCATGGCTGCTACAGAAGGGAGAGGGGTGGACAACCGGACCTTTGCAAGTGGCTGAGGGGAGGGTCTTCAGGCCTATATCCTACCCTGTTTCCCCGAAAATAAGACAGTGTCATATTAATTTTTTCTCCCAAAGTTGCGCTAGGTCTTATTTTCAGGGGATGTCTTATCTTTCCATGCACTAGGTCTTATTTTCGGAGGATGTCTTATTTTCGGGGTAACACGGTAGCAGGGAGGCTGGGGGCGGGGAGTGTGCTGGGTGGGACCTGATGGGCAGTAGCCAGGGCTGGGAAGGAGCACGGTGGGAGAGGGCACACCATCCTCCACACTGCAGGGTCACCAGAGCTTCATGACAGCTCAAGCTAGGGTGGTTATCTGTGATGGGAAAGAGAGCAGATCCTGGCTTCTACCCAGGTCTCTTCTGCTGCATCTTCTCTTAGAGCTTGCCCTCAGGATCCTGTTCAGATAGAGACACAAACCTGAACAGACCCAGGGAAGCAGGGGCGCAGTGCTTGCTTCATGCTGCTGCCTAGACCCATTCCCCTGGGAATGCTCCACCCAGCGCCCACAGGAATGCCTCTACCCAGACAGGAATTTAATGACAGGGATCACAACCTGAGCACTTATGTCCTCAGGCATCTACTGAGTTCAGAAAAATAGATGAAAAACTGTGTGTGTGTGTGTGTGTGTGTGTGTGTGTGTGTGTGTGTGTGTGTGTTGGGGGCGGGTGAGGGGCTCAGAGTCAGGTGAAATGCTTCACAAAACCTGCCTGATAGGTAAAGAACCATCTTGCCAAGGAAGCCCAGGCACAATTCCACCCCCACCCCAGGCTTTATGGAAAGGAGAGTCGACCTCAAAAGACCCCCTAGCCTGTGGTTTTAGGGAAAGAGAGTATCAGCTGCCTTCACACGGGGAGCAAGTCACCTTAAAGAAACAGGCCACTGGGCTGCACAGTGGCGACAGGGTAAGCGCCAGCCCCAGGACTGAGGGCCACAGAGCACAGCCTGTGCCTGAGCCCGGCATGGACGGCCTCACAGCTGCAAGATAGGGGATGGGGCACAGGTTCATCGGTACAGCGGTCTCAACTGAGGAGACTGTGGCTAGCATCTTTTTAGTACCAGGATAATAAGAAATGGGGTCATAGATTGCTTTCTTTCTACTTCAAAATAGACAATCTGGAAGAAATTGATAAATTCCTAGAAACACAACCTTCAAGATTGATCCAAGAAGAAACAGACAATCTGAACAGACCAGTAACTACTAATCAAATTGTAATCAATAAACTCCCAACGAACAAAAGTCCTGAATCAGATGGCTTCACAGGTAAATTTTACCAAGTATTCATAAATAATTTACACCTATTCTCAAACTATTTAAAAAGTTGAAGCAGAGGGAATGCTCCTCAGTTTGTTTTATGAGACCAGCATTACCCTGATTCTAAAACCAAAGACATTACAAAAAAAATTATAGGCAATATCCCTGATGAAATAATTGCAAATATCTTCAACAAAATATTAGCAAACCGAATTCAGCAATATATTAAAAAGATCAAGTGAGATTTATTCCTGGAATGCAAAGTTGATTCAATATTCACAAATCAATTAATGTGACATACCAAATAAATGAAGAATAAAAACCTTATGATAATATCAGTAAATGCAGAAAAAGCTTTTGACAAATATAGCATCTATTATATTTATGATAAAAACTCTCAGCAAAGTGCAAGTAAACAGAGCATACCTCATCATAATAAAGGCCACAGCTAATATCATACTCACTGGGGAAAAGCTAAAATCGTTTTTCTTTAAGGTCAGGAACAAGACAAGGATGTCCACCATTCTTATTCAACATAATACTTGAAGTCCTAGCCACAGTAATCAGACAAGAAAAAGAAATAAAAGGCATCCATATTGGAAAGGAAGAAGTAAAAATGTTATTTGCCAAAACCGGTTTGGCTCAGTGGATAGAGCATCGGCCTGCGGACTGAAAGGTCCCGGGTTCGATTCCAGTCAAGGGCATGTACCTTGGTTGCAGGCACATCCCCAGTGGGGGGAGTGCAGGAGGCAGCTGATCGATATCTTTCATCGATGTTTCTAACTCTCTATCTCTCTCTCTTCCTCTCTGTAAAAAAATCAAAATATTTTTTAAATGTTATTTGCAGATGACATATTATATAGAGAGAATCCTAAAGATTACCCCAAAGAGCCATTAGAGCCTAGCCAGAGTGACTCAGTTGGTTAACCCAAAAATCTGTGGTACCAAGCAGGTTGCCAGTTCAATACATACCCAGGTTGTGAGCTCAATCCCCAATCCTGCACAACTGATCAAATCTCTTTCACATCAATGTTTTTTTCTCTCTCCCTTTTTCTTCCTCTAAGCATTTTCTTGGGTGAGGAATATAAAACAACAACAACACGATTAGAGCCCTGGCCTATGTTCTTCAGGGGTTAGAACATCAGCCCATGCACCAAAGGGTTCAATTCCCAGTCAAGAGCTCATACCTGGGTTGCAGGTTCAATTTCCAGTCCGTCAGAGTGCATGCTAGGGGCAACTAATCAATGTATCTCTTTCACATGTATCTGTTCTCTCTCTCTCTCTCTCTCTCTCTCTCTCTCTCTCTCTCTCTCTCTTCTCTCCCCCCCCCCCCTCATCCTCCTCCTCCTCCCTCCTTCCCTACCTCTCCCTTCTTTCCTCCTTCCACTCCCTAATAATCAATGGAGCCCAGCTGGTGTGGCTCAGTGGTTGAACATTGACCTATGAAGCAAGAGGTCACCAGTTCGATTCCTGGTCAGGCCACATGCCTTGGTTGCAGGCTTGATCCCCAGTGTGGAGTGTGCAGGAGGCAGCTGATAGATTTTTCTTTCTCATCGATCTTTCTATCTCTATCCCTCTCCCTTCCTCTCTCTCGAAAATCAATTAAAAAAAAAAACTGTTAGAACTGATACATTCAACAAAGTAGCAGGATACAACATTAATAGTCAGAAATCAGTTGCATTTTTATATACCAATAACAAACTACCAGAAAGAGAAATTAAGAAAACAATACCATTTGCAATTGCAAAACCTAGTAATAAGTTTAACCAAGGAGATAAGAGACCTATACTCAGTAAATTATAAGACATTGAAGAAAGAAACTCAAGAAGACACAAATAAATGGAAGGAAGAATTAACTTCATTAAAATGTTCATACTATCCAAAGCAGTGTATATGTTCAATGCAATCCCCATCAATACAAATGGCATTTTTCACAAGACTAGAACAAATAATCCTAAAATTTATATAGAACCACATTATACCCCTTATAGCCAAAGCAATCTTGGGTGGGTATCCTTCCACGCACTGAAGGGTTCCCGGTTCCATTCCCAGCCAGGTAGTGCCTGGAATGGGGCTCGATCTCCAGTAGGGGGCATGCAGAGTGCAGCCTATATGTTTCCCTCTCACATCGATGTTTCTCTTTCTCTTTCTCTTTCTCTTTCTCTTTCTCTTTCTCTTTCTCTTTCTCTTTCCTTCACTCTTTCTCTAAAAAATAAAATAAAATAAATTAAAAAAGGAACAAAGTTGGAGGTATCACACCACCTGATATCAAGGCTGCAGTAATAGAAACAGCATGGTAATAGCATAAAAACACACATAGATCAATGGAAAAGAATAGAGAAGCCAGAAATAACCTCATACCAATATGGTCACTTAATGTATGACAAAAGAGGGAAAATGTACTATGTGGTAAATATAGTCTCTTCAATAAGTGGTGCTGGGAAATCTGGACAGATACATGCAAGATAAATGAAACCATATACAAGAATAAATTCAAATGGATAAAATACTGAAATGTAAGATTGAAACCATGAAACTCCTAGAAGAAAACACAGGCAATAAAATCTCTGACATTGGTCTTAGTCATGTTTTTGGATATGTTTTCTCAGGCAAGGGAAACAAAAGAATAAATAAATGGGGAGCTCACCTTGGTCAGGCAGCCACAAGCATGTCTCCATGAGGAATGAGAAGTATTGAGGAGCCATGCTCTCCCACACCCCTAGCCTGGGTCTTCCCTGGTGGGCTTGCTGAGAACAGCCTCTTGCATTTACAGCCAGACACTGCAAAGCAGATGCTCATCCATGCCAGGTCTCCTGGACACCACAGAGCACCAGATGCACCTTTTCCCATGGGGTGTGGGTGTAGCAAACATGCCGTCCCAAGGCAGGTACTGTTTGGAGCCTGCTATCTCATTTAATGATTTAGTGCAGCTTTCCTTTCCCACAGACGTTGAGAGATGGCAGAGTTTTCAGGTCTCAACAGCTTTCTTGTACAGATGCTGCATAATTTACTAACTTGTCTCCTATCGTTAGTGCTAACATGAGCAACCTGTTTTCTATATCTTTTATTTCTTTTTATATAATAAATCTTTATTGTTCAGATTATTATAGGTGTTACTCTTTTTTTAACCCACATAGGTCCCTTCCACCTGATTCCCCACCCCACCCCATGCCCTTACCCCCACCACTGTCTTTATCCATAGGTGTAAGATTTTTGTCCAGTCTCTTCCCGCACCCCTCAAACCCCCTTCCCCCTGAGAATTGTTAGTCCAATCCCTTTCTATGTCCCTGATTCTATTATATTCACCAGTCCATTCTGTTCTTCAGATTTTTTATTCACTTGGTTTTTAGATTCACTTGTTGGTAAGTATGTATTTGATGTCTTTTTGTTGTTCATAATTTTTACCTTTATCTTTTTCTTCTTCTTCCTCTTCTTAAAGAATACCCTTCAGCATTTCATGTAATCCTGGTTTGGTGGTGATGAACTCCTTTAACTTTATCTTGTCGGTGAAGCTCTTTATCTGACCTTCAATTCTGAATGATAGCTTTGCTGGGTAGAGTAATCTTGGTTGTACGTTCTTGTTGTTCATCACTTTAAATATTTCTTGCCATTCCCTTCTGGTCTGCAAAGTTTCTGTTGAGAAATCAGCTGACAGTTGTATGGGTACTCCCTTGTAACTAACTGTTTTTCTCTTACTGCTTTCAAGATTCTCTCTTTGTCTTTTGCCCTTGGTATTTTAATTATGATGTGTCTTGGTGTGGTCCTCTTTGGATTCCTTTTGTTTGGGGTCTGTGAGCCTCCTGAACTTGTAAGTCTATTTCTTTCACCAGGTAGGAAAAATTTTCTGTCATTATTTCTTCCAATAGGCCTTCAATATCCTGCTCTCTCTTCTTCTGGCACCCCAAAAAATTCAGATATTGGTATGCTTAAAGCCGTCCCAGAGGCTCCTTACACTGTCCTCACACTTTTGGATTCTTCTTTCTTTCTGCCTCTCTGGTTGGTGTTTTTTGCTTCCTCATATTCCAGATCTTTGGTTTGACTCTTGGGGAACATTGATCTATAGTTGAGTTTCTGTATATTCTTTATATGCTTAATTTCTGACTGGTCCTTTTCATTTTTTTGGCATTCTTATTAAGGTCCTTGAAGGTCTCACTAAGCTTCTTGGAGGTCTCATCAAGTTTCTTAAAGGTTTTTAGAAGATTCTTGAGTAACCTTATAAATGTAGTTCTGAACTCTGTGTCATCCAGTAGTTTACTTTCCTTCATCTCTCCCATTCGTGACATGCTTCTGTGTCTCCTCATTTTGGTTGCCTCCCTGTGTTGATGGAGTGACTTTGTGTGGTAGGTGACCTAGGGGCCAGTAGCTCAGCTTCCCCAATCACCTGAGATGGTCGCTCTTGGTACACCCCTTTGTGGGCTGAGTGCAAAGTCTTGGTGTAGTTAAGCCTTGATTGCTATTGGTACACTGGGAGGAATTGACCTCCAGGACAATTGGCTGTGAGGACCTGCTGTGTCTATAAAGGAAGAACTGCTGCACTGGAGACACACCTTGTTTCAGTGGGGCTTTGGTGCTCACTGAGTCTGTCTCCCGAATGTGTCACTTATGGGTGTGAGGGATTGAAACTGACTACTAGGAACACTGGCTTCTGGATCTCCAATGGTGTGCAGTTCAGCTACTGTCTGAGGCCACCCTACAGGAGCTACAGCGAGAACCACAGTCCTCTCCTCCCTGCTTGGAGTGTGGAGGCTTTGGAGCTGTCTGCACCAGGTTGCAAGTTTACTAGGTTAAACTGCACTAGAGAAGGCCATTCATATTCAAAAGCCGCTGCTTGGAGCTTGGGTATGTTTGTAGATTGTGTGGGGCGGAGTCTCAGGGCATCTCTAGGCTGGGGAGTGGCTAACAGCAATGGCTGCCTGTCAGCTGTCTCTGCCTCTCAGACTGCGTTCCCACGTCTCCCCATGTCTCCCACCCTTACACAGCAAACAATTTTTCTTGCATGCAGCTCTGCAAGCAACCCTCACTTTCCAACTCGATGGCAGACAAGCTAGCTTCTCTCCAGAAATGATTTCAGGGAGATTGGGAGCTTGTCTCTCTTCCAGTTGAAGAAAACAATGCCATCCTCCAGCCGGGATCCACTGCCAGCCCGTATCGCGCTCGCGCCCCCGTACCTCAGTGTTTCAGCATTTGTGCCCTGAATGCTCCTTTCTCTTTTCAGTCTAGTTGTAGAGCTTCCCCTCAGCCAGCTTTCCCGTGGTTCTGGGTGATAGACGTTTTGTCTTTTAGTTGTAGTTTTGAAATTGTTGTGCATGGCAGCAGTTTAGGTGTGTTTACCTACGCCGCCATCTTGATCTCCCAGCCTCATTTCTTAGCATAAATTCCAAGGATGATTATACAAATGCTAAGGCTTCTAAGAAACTGACTTTCAGAAAGATGGCTGTCGTGGATGGCAGAGCCTGCCTTCCCTAAACACTGTGGCCAGGCCAGCTGGGACGGCTCACCTCTCTGTGCCTCAGTCTCCCTCTGTAAATGAGTGTGATAGCCATGCTCATTCAGAGGGACTGTGAGGACACCGCACACACACACACACAGCGCTGAGGGGGCCCTGGACACCTCGGTGTCCTGTGGGGTCGGTTGCTGTGGCTGCTGCTTGGGGAGGAGGGAAGAGCTGCTGGGAGCAAGGAGTTGGGAGGGGCAGATCAGAAGAGAGCTCAGCTGTCCTTCCCTGCAATTCCAACACTTTCCAGATCATTCCAGCTGTCTCCTTTGTGATTATTTGCCTTTGTGCACTCATGATTTCTGAAGCCTGGGCAGTAGTGAGGTGGGCTATCCACGGTGCCCAGTGACCGCCGGCTGGCTTCCCTGGGCCCCTGGGCCTCCTCTGTGGCCCTGCAATGCCAGAGCTCCCCAGCTTCCCCATCACTGCCCCCGCAGTCAGAAGGGCACACAGCCACGCCAACCCCAGGCTGTGCACCAGGCAAACTGGGAGCAAAAGCTCCTTCTGAGGACCAGCTTCTCCCCTTCCACCCAGCCTGCCCCTCTCGGTGGAAATGAAGCAATGCCTTCGTCCTCGTGACACCCGTGTTAGGTCGCTCCTGGAAAGATTCAATCCTGAGGCTGTGCAGATGTTTTTAGATGAAACGCTAGCGACATGAAAATGAAAGGCTACTGGTGCAGCCTACCTGGGAATGTCAGCCCAGCAGGGACGCTTAAAGGAGAAACGGATGCCTGGTGCGCTGGGGCCACTGCCGGCTGGGAGCCACCTGCCGCCTCTGGCCAGGGTGAAGGACGCACAAATGGGAGAGGAGTCGCCCTCAGTGTGAGGCCAGGGAGCTGGCTGCCCAAGCACAGGACCAGCCCCTGCCCGCCCAGCTCAGGACCCCGCAGTGTGCACAGATCTCACCTTCTTCCCTACCAGGGTCTTCACCCAGAGGGCCTGACTGGGCCCTGGGCTGTGGCCTGCCCTCTCCCAGGAGGTGCCCCAGAGAAGGAGAATGAAGCAACAGCAGAGGGCACACTGCCTGGGACCTCTCCAGCCCCTCCCCTTCCTGGGATCAAAGCCCCTGAGCTCCCAGATCCTCTGCTCTCGCAAGTTGCATGCGTGACTACTCTGGGCATGTGCTCAGCGAGGGCAGGGTCTGTGCCGCTCGCTCTGGTGCCTCACGTGAACTAACTCCTGCTTCAGAGCGTAGGAAACATGCTGAGATGCTTAGAGAACGTATCAGTTGCACATTTTTTTAAAAAATCACTAAAGACCCAACTTATACCTCAGCTGTATCGAGCTATTGCCCGGCCTCAGGGCTGTTTGACACGCTCTGCGAAGAATTCCACCTGGGCCTTGTTTATGAGGAGCAAATGCTCTGTCCCATGTCCCCCAGGAAAGCTTTAAAGGACTCCAGCCCCGCCCGGCCAGCGTGGCTCAGTGGTTGAGCGTCAACCTATGAACCAGGAGGTCACGGTTCCATTCCCGGTCAGGCACACGCCCGGGTTGAGGGTGGATCCCCAGTGTGGGGGGTGCAGGAGGCAGCTAATAGGTGATTCTCTTTCATCACTGATGTTTCTATCTCTCTCTTTCTTCCCTTTCCTCTCTTAAGTCAATTTAAAAAATAGCAAACAACAACAACAAAAAAGACAACTCCAGCCTTGCTGGCGGCTCACAAACAGGGAGCCCACAGGTGAACGGAGGGAGAGCTGACATGGGGGAGCTGTGTAGCAGGCTTTGTGGGATGGCAGCAGGCTTTCTGTAAGAACAGGCCCTTTCATTCTTCAGAAGTGAATGTGTGTCCCCTTCAAAGGTAGTCCTGGGGACACAGAGTGGTTCCTGTGGCATCTGCCTGGCCGGCTGGGCACTGGCCAGAGGAGAGAGGAGGGGCCTCCCACAGCCCTTGTTCTCTGAGCTCTGCTGGACAAGGACCCTCTGCCCGGCTTCTGTTGGGATCCCAGCTCTCACGTTTTCTCTGTGGGCTGGGAAAGGCCGCTGAGAAGAGAGGCGGCAGCTCTGTGACTTCCCCGGAGTACACTGACGCCCCCCACCCCAGCCCGCCCCCAGCCCCACCGGCCTGAGCAGAGCCGGGCTCCGCTGCCGCTAGGATTTCTCTCCTAGCCGGGGAGCAGTTTCAGGTGCTGCTGCAAATTCCTGAAGTCCAAATTAGTGCACACCCCAGAACAAGCCTTGCTTGGTAAAGAGCCCATGTGGCACATTAATGAATGCAGCCTTGAGAAAAGACTGTTCTGTGCATAGACCGCAGTTCCCTAAAAAGCTGTCCTTTCCGACGGTAGATCATTGGTATTCAATTTCTGAACCAACATTCTGTCTGAGGAGACTGTTTTCTGCAATGAATATAATGGAAATTTACAAACAGAGGTTTATAATACCCTCTCATTCCTTTTCTCTGTCACTCGGGGTATTAGTTTCCTTGTTGCTGTTGCAACAGATGGCAAACTTAGTAGCTTAAAACAACACAGATATATTCTCTCACAGTGCTGGAAGTCAGAGGTCTGGGATGGGTCTCATGGGCTAAAACCGAGATGTCAGCAGAGTCTGTTCCCCCTGGAGGTGTCAGGGCCAAGGCCGTGCCTCACCTGCCCCAGCGCCTGCAGGCCACTTGCACCCCTTGGTGTGAGGCTGCTCCACCCCATGCCCTGTGTCCCTGTCACACCGCCCGGGACAAAGCCCTCCTGTCTCCCTCTTATGATGATGTCGCCTTGTGATACGCTGGGCCCCCCTGGATAGTCCAGCATGCTGTCTCCACCTCAATAGCCTCATTTCCGTCACTTCTGCAAAGTCCCTTTTTGCACGTGAAGGTGACATAGTGTCAGGTCCAGGAATCGGACGTGGACACTGGGGGCGGGAGGGCATTATTCTGCCCGCCACAGCAGAAAAAAGGCAGCTCACACAAACTCCCTTCTTCCTGATTTCTCCAATTTATACCATTTCTTGTACTTTTAAACAGTTATTTATTGATCTTAGAAAGAGAGGGAGGGAGGGAGACAGAAACACCAATTCGTTGTTCCATTTATTTATGCATTAATTGGTTGATTCTTTTTATTAATTAATTTGAGAGGTCGAGAGAGAGAAACATTGATGTGAGAGAGAAACATCAACTGATTGCCTTCTACATTTGCCCTGACCGGGAATGAATCCTGCAATACTTCATTCTAACCTACTGAACCACACTGGCAGGGCCATTAGTTGATTCTTGTCTGTGCCCTTAACGGTGATGGAACCCACAACCATGCTCGGGGATGATACTCTAACTAACTGTCCACCCGGCCAGAGCCTTATTTTTATTGTTTCAACCCACTGGGAGAGTTAGGCCTGTCAACTCGTCCATTCCATTTATTTTAGTTTATTTTTAAAATATATTTTATTGATTTTTTACAGAGAGGAAGGGAGAGGGATAGAGAGAAAGAAATATCTATGAGAGAAACATCGATCAGCTGCCTCCTGCACACCCCCCACTGGGGATGTGCCCGCAACCAAGGTACATGCCCTTGACCGGAATCAAACCTGGGACCTTTCAGTCCGCAGTCTGATGCTCTATCCACTGAGCCAAACCGGTTCGGCTCGTCCGTTCCATTTAGCATCATGTTCTCTAGAAAACGTACCCACCACCCTGACCTGCCTGCCACCCGCAGCCGCCCCTGCTCTTCAGAAGCCTCCCTCCCCCGGTGTTTGCCAGCTCTCAGATGGCACAGCTCTCAGGGGAGAGCCTGCAGTGATGGCTGGTCTTCATGGCTTTTTGCACGGTCCAGCCTCCCATCCCACATGGACTGTGTGAGCCACGTGTGGACAGCAGCCACCCAGCCACGACCACAGGCAGGATGAGGGGAGGCGGAGGTGCCCCTGAGGGCAGAGGGGCAGGCTTTGGGTGTTTTCCAGGGACTCCTGACTGGCAGGGTGAGCACTGGCGTCCCAGTCTATGCATCTGCACCGAGCGAGTGTCATCACCAGCGTGTGTCCTGGGGAAGAAGTGCCAGGCCAGCCCTTACCGTGGCCTGATCCCTCCCAGGCTCCCTCAGTTCCTCCCTAGACCCACCTGGACTCCGCCCAGGTCGGGCACCGCTGCTTAATTTCAAATTACTAAGCAGACGTCCCGGAGGCCCACTGCCAGAATTTGTTTTCCCTGTGGATGTGGGAAGAATGGCCCCCTTAGCACAGCTGGGGCTGCAAAGGTAGGGCCACTGACCTCCCATCAGGAGCAAAGTCATGTGCTTACAACACAGCCGAGAGTCCACGCACCATCCTAGGGTCATGTTTTTCTCTTCCACACAGGGATCGGTTGTGAATATACATACCTGAGGAGGCACGGAGCATTCTGTGAGGGTAGGATGGTGGTGGCCCGGGGTGGGGAGAGGGGGGGGGGGGAGTGGCCCGTTTACCTGCACCCTCCGACGAATGGCAAATAGCTCCCTGAGCTGCGGTTTCCTTCCTCTTTGGAGGATTTTCAAATCCAAATGCTGCCACCAGCCCTGGCTGCTACTGCTTGCGATTTTGTTCCTCTCAGTCTTCTCAGGTTTTTCTTTCACCAGAATTAGAACAAAGATGCCTTGGAAGCTCATGTACTGAGAACAGGGGGTGACCACTCTACAGGAAGGGGAAAAGCAAACCACACACAGACTTTGTGGGGATAAAGGTGCATGCACACATATGTTCGTTTTTCTACTCTGTGCATGCAAGTATGAATAGGAAATAGGCAATTTAGCCGCACTGCGTATGCCCCAAGGGTGGCGCTAAGTAAAATATTTGCTTCTTTTGCTGCACATTTCTGTACTGTTTGAATTTGACTATTTTTACAATGAGCATATATATAATTTTATGATTTTCCTGCAATCATAAGACATATAACATTTTTAATGAAATGAGGAAAAATACACTTGAAGTCTATTTGACATGGGAAGATAGTCACAATATATGGAAGGAGAAGTTACAAAATGGCAGAAGCAACAAATTCCATTTTCTGAGGAAAGATGTGACAAAACAAAGAGAAAATATTTGCAAGGATGATATTTTAGTGCACTAAAATGTTAAAAATGCTTATCTCTGAGTGGTAGGATTCTTATTGCTTTGGTCTTATGCCTGTCTTCACTTTTTAAACATACATCACCTTGTTTTAAGGGGGGGAGGGGTAGTTAAATGCCCCAACCCCAATGTGAGGTGGGAAACAGTTCGCTGTTCTAAGTGACAGGGCCCTGGGCTGTTTCCTGGGCCACTGGGGCTTCTGCCTGACCATCTCTGTGCACTGCTTTGCTCCCTGCTGTGCCGTGGCCCTGCCTGTGCCGTGGCCCTGTCAGTGCCGTGGCCCTCCCCGTGCTGTGGCCCTCCCCGAGCCGTGGCCCTGAACACAAGCTCGAAGAAGCAGCCTGGCAACGCAGAAAGGGCCCTGAGGGGGCGGAGGGATCTTGGAGCCCTGGCTCTGGCACCTACCAGTGATGCTACCGTGGCAGGTTGACATAGCATTTTTGGCCTTCATTCCTTCACTTGTGACAGGGAGCTAAGAGCTGGCTATCCATCCCTCCTGGTACCAGAAGGTGTTGTAAGGAAATAAAATGTGTGTGTGGCCTGGAACGCCCCCTGTGCACACTGGTTGCTGTCCTTCGGCTCCATATTGCTATCAATGGTGACTGCATTGCGACTCACCCAGACAGCGTTCTCCGTTGTCCACGGCCGGTTAATTTTGGCTGCCTCGTTAGTATCTGTGAATTTTTAAACTCTTGTGCACACTTGGTCTCTAACAGCTGCTCACCTCCACCCAGTGGCCTTGAACATTCACTTTATATTCATTGCTGGTGGTTTTCTCTGTGATTTAATTTGTGAAAAGCAGGAAGGACTCTGCCAAAAGCTATCTGCCCCGTCAGCCTGCTGCGGCTGGATTGTCATAAAAGACTCCTTTGAGTAAAGGACATGAAAGCCGGAAGCAGGACCCGCTCGGCAGGTCTGCAGCCCCTCCTCTGCCAGGCCCACTGCTGCCCCAGGCACAGGGCTGGCACCGGGTCTGGGTCCTGCGAGGCTGGGATCGCCCGCCCCTCTGCCTCCCGCACCCCTCCTCCCTGCCTGCCGCCTGCTTCAGCCTCCGGGAGAGACACTGAGGGGGCTGAGATGCCCCCAGTGTGACCTACAGGATTAGGGCACTGACCCTCTCCTCAGGGCCCGCCGGCCGGCGGGGAGGCGCTCTCTACACACCCCGCACAAGCAACAGCACCATCTTCGGCAACAGGCCTCCCGGGGTTTTCTAACTTTTAAAAATATTCCTTATCCCAAGTCCACAAAAGGGGCCCCTCCCACCGCCTCCCGGTGCCGCCCCCTCCCACCGGAGCAGATCGGAGGCGTCCTGTTTCCTTACAGGGTTTGCCTCCGAGGCATCTGCTTTCATTCTCAAGGACACACGGGGCTCTTCACGCGCAGCAGGCACTTCTCCTCCCTGAGGAGAAATGGAAGCACCTCTCTTTCTGGCTACAATCAACTTCTCATCCTCCAGCCCCCGCCGGTTTCTGAGGTCCTTCCGCGTGCCCTCAGGCAGCCAAGAGAAGCCCAATAACAACCTGCTAACAACATACAAACATGTAAGTTAGATGAGTGTGCATAAAACTTTTATTAAGAGAATTGGAACCCCAAAGAGGTTCAGTCAATTATCAAGTTCCCAGCAGCTCCATCCCAAGTAGAACAGATGGCAAACCTCCCTCTTCGTGAGCCCCAACCGGCACCCCTGCCCAGGGAGTCCGAGTGCATCCTGCTGGCCAGTCTTTGTCCTCTTAGGAGGAGTTGGCGCTGGGAGCTCCTTGCCCAGCTCACAGACAACCCCTCGGTCCCCCCACCCTCCAACCCCCCACCCCTGGGCCTGTTGTTAACACCTGAGCCAAACTCACTCTCCAGCCCCAAAGCTCCAGGTTCCCAACCCAAAAGAGCAGAAAGTGTTGGGGCATGGCTTCCCCTTAGGGGTGCTCCGCATTCTCTTTGGAACAACAAGCGAGTAACTGAATCCTTACCCCGCCAGGCACTGTTTGCCCCTTATGGCCTTGACCCCTGGGCAGCGGTGACACCTGACCCAGGCTGTGCCAGGCCAACCCTCCCCAGCGGCCTGTGGAAACCAGGCCTTGAACTGAGGGCAAGTTGGCTCTGTGGCAGCCTTGTTTGGGCCACGTGCGGGGAAAGCAGAGAGAGCCGGGCCTGGCAGGGGGGGTGGGGGGGCAGCTGTGATGACAGTCTGCGCGGGCAGTCCCAGGGCAGCAGAAAAGTTCACCCAGCTCCTCACAGCTGTGTCGTCCTGGCCCTAGCCCCCCAAAAGCCCAGCTGTGCCTCTTCCACCAAGTCCTGTGAGGGCTGCCCTGGTATCCCATTGATAAATTACTTTTGTTTAGTCGTCTTGAGTGGGTTCCTGTTACTCTTAATTAGACAATCCCCTGAGACACTCAGCTTCTCTCAGCAAGAAAGTTCAACCGCTCTTTGGTGCTCAGCAGCTCACCTTCAGAATAAGGATGCCCCGGGAAGGCGCGGCAGGACGTCTTCGGAAAGGCTGATGGTGCTTTTGGTCATTCACATCTCAGAGTGATCTTAGCGACTTGGTCTTAGCTCTAAGACCAAGGAGCTAAGATCAGGAACATTTGAAGGATTCAGAGTTGTTGTTTTTTTGTTGTTGTTGTTTTTTGTTTTGTTTTGTTTTTAAATATATTTTATTGATTTTACACAGAGAGGAATTGAGAGGGACAGAGAGTTAGAAACATCAATGAGAGAAAAACATCGACCAGCTGCCTCTTGCACACCCCCCACTGGGGATGTGCCCGCAACCAAGGTACATGCCCTTGACCGGAATTGAACCCGGGACCCTCCAGTCCGCAGGCCGATGCTCTATCCACTGAGCCAAACTGGTCCCGGCCAGAGTTTTGATGAGAAAAACAAGGAGATGTTTTGGAGTCGGAGCCCCTGAGAGAGGGCCGGCCTCGCTGTGGGGGAGGAAGGCACTTTCAGTCACTAGGAATGTGCCCACGCCCAGTCCTGCTCCCAGGGATAAGGAAACAATTGATTAGGACTCATTAGCATTTTTAATTTGCACGATGCCTTCCTTCCAAGGAGCTCACTGTGTCGCAGGGGTTCATGATGAGAAAGATTTGGGAGTGGAATTGATGCTGGACAGCGTCTTTTAAATAAGGCAACGAGGACCTTTATTACCTGGTACCTGACTTGAAGCACATCTCCCTATAAGCTAATGAAGAAGGGATGTAAAACCATGCCCAGCTTGGGTAATGCTGAAGGAGAGATGCAAAATCCTCTTAAAGCATTGCTAAAACCATGTTTCCATCAGAATATTAAATTTGTGGTACTCCCACAATCATCCAGTATCTTGGGTATGATATATTTTAATAGCATTAAAGTTAATTATTGTTTGACTAGAGGCCCAGTGCATGAAAATTCATGCACTGGAGTGGGGGGTCCCTCAGCCCAACCTGCACCCTCTCACAGTCCAGGAGCCTACAGGGGCTGGTGGTGACTTGGCGATCAGGGGAAGGCGATGCCCCCATCACATCTCTGCTGCTGCCAGTTACTTGAGCCTCAGGCAGCCCCAGGTGGCTGGGCGGCTGGGCAGCCACCATCCAAGGCTTGCCTGCACTTTGGGCTGGCCCTGGGCAGCTGAGGGGCTGAGGGACTCTGGAGGCAGGCACATGGGGGGGAGGGGGGGAGAGGAGGGTTAGGGGGGTAGGCGGGGAAGGGGAGGGGGATGAGCTATCTTGTGGCTGTGTGCTCCACCATCTTTGAGGGTTTGATTCCCGGTCAAGGGCACATGCCTGGATTTCAGACTGGATCCCCAGCCAGCATTGGGGCAGGTGAGGTGACCAATCCATGTGTCTTTCTCACATTGATAGCTCTCTCTCTTTGTCTCTTCCCCCCCCCCACCCCCACCCTATCCCCTCCCACACTTCTTCCCTTCCACTCTCTAAAAATCAATGGGAAAATTATCTTCAGGAGAGAATTCACTAAAAATTAATAAAAATAGGGGGAAATTAAGTAAGTATTGAAAGTAATCAGGAACTTTTTCTTTACTATAAAAATGAATAAATCAGCCTTAATTATAAATATACACCTGAATACATTAAAAAATTTAACCTCTGTGTGGCAAACCAAAATACCAAAAACAAAATTAGAAAGTAATTTGCTAAAAATAAGAGGGAAAGGCACATGTGATAAAAGTGTCAAAGGAGGATTATAAATCAACACTTTAAAAGATGATAATCACAATAGAAAAATGGGCAAAGGACACAAATAGGCAATTTGCAAAAGAAATACAAATGCCCAATAAACAACTACTACCACCGAGTTCAATATGACTTACAGAAGAAATGCAAGGGAGAATAAGATGTTATATTTCATCTGTCAGTTCTGCAAAGATCATTCTTTTGAGAACTATAGGACACAGCGTTTGTTAAGAAGAGGAGAAATAAGCCCTGAGAATGCTGAAGGGAATATAAAGTACTATATTTTTTTCTACAGGCAATTTGGTTTTGTATATCAAAAGTCTTTAAAATGTTCACATATTAGGTCCCTGTAATTTCATTGCTTGTAATCCATCCTAATACAATAACCAAAGCGGTCCACAAACATGTGTGAAAGTGTTCATTGTAGAGATTTTTCAATAGTAAGAAATTGGAAACAAACTAATATCCCACAATAGGGGATTATTAATGGAACATTCATCCAATAAAATATATGCTAAATAGAAGTAACATTTTTAAAGAATACTCAATGACATGAGAAAACATTTATAATATAATGTTAAGTAGAAAACACAGGCCCTGAATGATGTACACAGTGTGCTGGTTCCAATTGGGAGCAGTGCCAATGCATAGGAAATGGCTTTGAGAAAAGAAACCAAAAATAGTAATAGTAGTTAGATATTAATGGTGAAATTATAGGAGAGTTTATTTTTATTTCCCTATTTACATATTTTTACTTAATTTTGTAACTATATTTATTATATTAATATTTATTTGTACACTAGTGGCCCAGTGCATGAAATTCAAGCATGAGGGGGTGTCCCTCAGCCCGGCCTGCACCCTCTCCAATCTGGGCCCCCTCTAAGGATGTCCTACTGCCAGTTTACAGGGATCGGGCCTAAACCAGCAGTCAGACATCCCTCTCATAATCCAGGACTGCTGGCTCCTAACTGCTCACCTGCCTGCCTGCCTCCTGCCTGATTGCCCCTAACCTCTCTTCTTGCCAGCTTGCTCGTGCTCAACTGCCTCCGCTGCCAAGCTGCTCTCTCCCAATTGTCCCCACCAGCCTGATCACCCCCAACTGCCTCCAGTGCCAGTGTGCTAGCCCCTAACTGCCCCCCTGCTCACTCCAAACTGTCCCCCAACTGTCCTGATCACCTCCAACTGACCCCCACTGACAGCCTGCTCACCCCCAACTGGCCCCCATGCTGGTCTGCTTACCCACAATGGCCCTGCCCCCCACTATTCTTCATTTCCCACAAAACCTTTCTCCTCAGCAAAGCATTTTACAACAGAAAAGTCTGCTGTTGTTATAACAGCCTCACCTTCTGGAAGATGCCCAACAACTATTCATGAGCCTCTGCTGAGCTTCTGCACCTGCGGCTCTAGGTGGGCCCTGAGGGTCAGCAGGGGAACGAAACGGGCATGGTGTCTGACTAGAAGCTGGTCTCTAGGTGACCAGCATGTGAGAATGTTCACAGAACAGTCATGTCCTAAGTCAGCAGTCAATGTCTCTTTCTTTCTTTAATTTCTTAATCCCCAGCTCCTCCACTCAGCAACCGAACTGTTTCTTTTTCCGTGCAGGATGGAAAAAGCCTGATCACCCATAACTGCCGTCCCATCCTGGCCTGATCATCCACAACTCGGCCTCTAACTGCCTCTACCTCGGCCCCACCACCATGGCTTTGTCCAGAAGGTCTCCTAGAAGGTCTCCCAGTCTAATTAGCATATTACCCTTTTATTAGTATAGATTTTTATTTCTTATTTTCTAAATGAATACACATTTGCTTTATAGTTAGGGAAAAAAAGTGATCTTGGTCCTGGCCAGTGTTGCTCAGTGGATAGAGCATTGGCAAGGTGCATGGAAAGGGGCATGTACTTTAGTTGCAGTTCCAGCCCTGGTCAAGGCACATGCAAGAGGCAACCAGTCCAATGTGTCTCTTTCATATCTCTCTCTCTCTCTCTCTCTCTCTCTCTCTCTCTCTCTCTCTCTCTCTCTCTCTCTTCTCTCTCTCCCTCTCTCTCTCTCTCTCTCTCTCTCTCTCTCTCTCTCTCTCTCTCTCTCTCTCTCTCTCTTTTTCCCTTCCCTCACTCCCTTTCACTCTCTTTGAAAAGCAATAGAAAAAATATCCTTATGTGAGGATTAATACAAAAAAATTATAATCTTGAACAAATACTTCCTCCCCTATCCTCCCTACACACAAAGTTCTAAGATGGTACCTGCTGAAATGCACAGATTTCTTTATTTGATTGGCTGTGTGCTGGGAAAGGAGTGTGGCTTAAGGGAAAGGGAGAAAGGAGACAAATGTTTGGAGGAAGGGGGGAAAGGAGGAGTCATAAAGGGACCTGGAAATGGTCCAGAATGTGGCATGTAGCTGAAGCCATACTGGCCTTGCTCCAGTGTCCACAAGTTGGTTTGAAGTGATTGGAGGGGCCTGGGCACCTTGAAGGTTAGACTCCAAAATGGAAGAAGGGAACCTAGGGGTTGTAGCCGAATGGAAATTCTCTCTTCTCTCTCTCTCCATTTCCATCTTCCTCACTCCCTCCCTCTCAGTGGCTTCTTAAAGAAGAGGTGGTACAGATCTCATTTGAGAACAATGATGGAGGTGGAGCAACAATGAAACTCCAGTGAGACACTGGGTCTGGCTGTCCATCTTTTCTTTTGTGACTACAGTTTGCAGTCCAATTTTGCCCAGAATCAGACTCTTAAGAAACATGAACCCTGACTTGGTCCAAGGGTTCCTCATGAGGCCACCTCCTCTCACTCCCAGAGTCTCTCTCCTGCAGTCTTTGCAGTGGGAGGGCAGGCATGGACCACCCCCACATCTGCACAGCACTGCATGGAAGGTTCCTCTGCATGTCTACAGTACTTCTATTTCCCAGATACCGTGTTTCTCTGAGAATCCGGAAGGTTTGTGAGCTGAAAGGAAGTCTTAGAAGCTAAATGGTGAATGGGTAAAGCTCAGGGTAAAAATTATTGACAAGTAAAAATATCTGGCACCAAACACATTCAGTGTCTAAGGAAATATTCTACCTTGGAAGTACTGTTGTTTGCTTTCCTGGTACCCTCACTCCCTTCATGGATGAAAAGAGAACTTACCACATGTTGGTGTAATTGTTTGTGTGTCTAATCCCCCACTAGACCTGGAGTCCCTCTAATTTCTGAGTCCTCATCAGTAACCACAGTGTCTGACTAGGTGATCTATAAATGTTTATTGAACAAATCAGATATTTTGTTCACTAAGTATGTGGGTTTATATTAACCACATCAAACTCAGACAACACATTTCCAAAGAATCAGAATGTAATAAAACAGACCTTTGTGGTACATTACTGTTTGACAATGTTTATGTTCTTTGGACTCTGTGAAATGACTTGTGTTGGTCAACTGGGCATTAGCAGATGTGAAGCAAGAACAGGCTTGAAATGTGTTTGCTCACTTGGGCTTTTCCCATTGCCATGGAACATACTCTGACCAGCCAACAGTCCAAGAAGTATTGAGAATTTGCAACATAGTATAGACCCAACTTGTTGCTTGGAGACAGCCCACTGAGCTCAGCTGAGAGTAGCACACAAAGCAGACTTGCATAAAAGTCAGCATTAAATGTGTGCATGCTAATTAACGTGTGCCTCTGAGATCTTGGAATTGCTTGAAATTCGTGCACGAGGAGGGGTGGGGCGTGTGATGTGTGTCCCTCAGCCATCCTGTACCCTCTCCAATCTGATCACCCCCTAACTGCTCCCCTGCTGCCCAATTGCCCCTAACTGCCTTCCCCTGCAGGCCTTGTCACCTCTAACTGCCCTTCCTTGCTATCTTGGTTGCCCCTAACTGCCCTCCCCTGCTGGACTGGTCACTCCCAACTGCCCTCCCATGCAGGCCTGATCACCCACAACTGCCCAACCCTGCCAACCATCTTGTGGTGGCCATCTTTGACCACATGAGGGCAGACTTCTTGTGTGTTGGAGTGATAGTCAATTTGCATATTACCTCTTTATTATATAGGATAAGTAGCAGATATGACCTTATGCTAAGATGCACAAACTATACTTCTGTTGTCCTTTATTTAGGAAGGTGAGTCACAGACTCTGATTGTAGACCACTCCTGACCCTCAGTTTCCTTGTCTGTGAAACCTGTAAAGTTGTTATGAGATAATCCAAGAACACCTGGGACAGCTCCTTGCACATGAAAAGTGCTCAGCATGTGCCATTATGATGATGACGATGTTTCTGGACCTTGGGTGCCTACTGTAAACGGCAGTTATCACTGGGCGTGGGGACATGCCAGAGAACTTCTAATAACAGAATGTAGAGTGACAGGCCATGTACCCGCCCTGAGGCATCCCCTTCCAAACGGCCTGAGCTGCACTCCCCTCCTTCTGCCGGGGGACGAAGGCACCGCAGCCTGTTTATTACAGTCAGCTACTCGATGACACCACTGTCCTGCGGGAGGTGGGACCGGAATCATTGTGCCTGAGGTGGGAAAGCCTGAGAAGTGTCAGAGTGTGGTCTGCCGTCACTCAGGCTGTGGCAGGCTGCCAGCCTCCCTCCCTCTGTCTTCACTGCTCATGGGCTCTCCCTGCCGCTGATGCTCACAGGCAGACGGTATAGGGCGAGAAACCCCCAAACATGATGAGAACGGCAACTGAACACAGTCTGTATCGTGAGGTCACTTTGCCTCCGTTCTTCATCTACCCACAGACTTACCCAGGGCAGCTCGGCTTTGCCTTACAGTAGGGTAAATTCTGAAAGTCTTCCCAGGGCCACCAAATGTTAAAGAGAAACTTTATCTATTATAATTCATCTACTGTGATTTCTCCATAGAGAGCCACGGAGGCATGGGCTCTGTCAGTATCTCACATTTAATTCCAGCTTCTTACACCTTAGGATCTGGTGATAAATTCTGCAAATACTGGTGTTGTCCTCTCCTCAGAGTGTCAGGAATCTACTGGTGTTTGCCTGGGGATTGAAAACGTTTCCAGAGGCCCAAAATGAATCTTAGAAAATCAAAAACAGCCTATCCCGTCTTACATAACCGGGCTGGGAAAACATGTTTCACATTAGAACGGCAGCCGCAGTTTCCCAGGACTCAGGCAGAGGTCTGGGTTGTTCATTTGGCTCTGGACCTGCTTACGAATGACAATATTTTAGCCTGTCTGTTTCTGCTCAGACACACTAAGCTGCCCCCTCCATCACTGACATGCCTCCTTGTACAGTGCACTCTGTCTTCCATTCTTGAGAGGATGAATAGATATCAAAGCAGGAGATTATGCTTCTCAGAGAGGTTGGAGTGATTGATAAAATGTTTCTGACACAAAAAGGAAATGAAAGTGAAGAGATATCAAGGTCCTTAGAAGCAGACCAGATCCATACAAAAGTACGCCATAACCAGCCATAGAATCCAAAGGCAGCCTTTAAAGTCAATCACATCTGTCTACATTCTCAGCTAATGTAAAGGTACCAGACTGCCCTATAAGTTGCACCTGCAGCCCTGGCCCACCTCCCCTGGCATGGCTTGTTCTTAGCACTTCTGTCACAATTATATAATGCAGAGTTTGAGGAGGAAATGCTGGCGGTTGGTAGAATTGCATCCGAGATATGAACATGGGCTGTGGAGCAGACTTGGGTTCAAATTCTGGCTCCTCCACTTGACCTTGGCCAATGTATGCAACCTGTCCCAGTGCTGGTTTTTATCTGAATGTACAGGTAGGAACACCCCAGGTGGTCATGAGGGGTCAGTGACACATGTGTAGACACAGCACTCATGGTGCCCAGCATGCAGTCACACCCAGTAGAACTTAGGGTGGTGGTAAGCCGCAGAACTGATCCATTCTGTGCAGGCCCACTGAAGTGCCCTGCATTTGGTTTAATCTCTCTTGTCATTATATTAAAGCTAGAGGCCTGGTGCACAAATTTGTGCACAAGTGGGGTCCAGCCAGCCTGCCCCAATAGGGGCCCATTGGGCCCCGGCCAGGGGGAAGAGCCTCAGGCAGTTGGCTGGCCAGCCCTCCCCATGATTGGGGTATTGGGGGCCAATTGGGGGTGGGGTTGGCTGGGTGGGGGGCGGCTGCAGTAGGGCTTCAGGGCATGTCTGGCCCATCTTGCTTAGTTCCTATCAGCTAGACGCTAACCTACCATCTGAGTGTCTGCCCCCTGGTGGTCAATGCATATCAATAGCAACCAGTTGAGAGGCCTTAGCATATCATTAGCATATTACACTTTGATTGATTGATTGAACGACTGGACACTTAGCATATTACGCTTTTATTATATAGGATTCTCAATAATTTTTGAACAAGTGCCCCTGCATTTCTGTTTGGCACTGGGCCGCACCTGGGAGGCCGCCTGTGGGTCCTCACCATCCAAGGCAGAGATAAGGCACACCAGCACGACCCCGCATTTGGAGCTTTGGCAATGATGCCACATTTGGAAAAAAGTCAAAGATGGAAATATTTTGTATTAAACCTGCACCATTTTACAGCAAGCTGCTAGATATTTGTAGGAAAAAAAACAAAGCAGCTCCAGCACTGGGGAGAAAGGTTCTTCCTCGCCTTTTGGCTTCTGGTATTTCCCTTCTCATGGAGAGAGTACAAGTCTGTCCTCCCTCAGCCCCTCCTTCCTCCGTCCCTGGGAAACGGAGCACTTCATAATAAATTCGATAAACTCGGGAGCAACACAGGGGCACACTCAGCTCTGCTGCCCCTTTCTCTTCTCCCTGGAAAGGAGATGCCCATCCTCGGCCAGCCAGCTGCAACAGGTGGCTCTAACTGTTGGGTCCAATACTAGGAAGCCTGTTTGCTTCTTACTGAGCATGCCCTTCAATTAGCCTTATCACTGACAACAGTGCTATTTTGACCTGCATCTATTATTCTATTGCCTTACTCCTCAATCTGCCCAGTTGTTGGCTAGGAAAAGGGTTGCTGTTTAGTGGACACCCTCAACAACCCCAGCACCCACATCAGCCCCTGCCAGGCATCTTGTCACTTATTTAATTAAAACACGTGGTTAAAAGTTTATGAGAAAGTGGTGTAGATACTGGGGAGAATCTCCAAGCTCCAAAGCACTGAAATAATCTATTCCGGACCTCTTGGTTCAAAAAGGAGAATATCCATTCAACGTAATCCCTATTAAAATACAAACAGCATATTTCAAAGATCTAGAACAAATACTTCACAAATTTATATGGAACTGAAAAAAGACCTCAAATAGTTGCAACAATCTTAAGAAAGAAGAACAAAGTTGGAGGGGTCACAATACCAGATATCAAATTATATTACGATGCCATTGTAATCAAAACAGCCTGGTACTGGCACAAGAACAGGCATATAGATCAATGGAACAGAACAGAAAACCCAGAAATCAACCTAAGGCATTATGCTCAATTAATATTTGACAGAGGAGGCAAGAGCATACAATAGAGACAAAACAGTCTCTTCAATAAACGATGAAGGGGAAATTGGATAGGTATGTGCAAAAAAGAAAGACAGAAACTAGACTCCCAACTTACATAATATCCAAGAATAAACTCAAAATGGATAAGAGACTTAACGGTAAGTCATGAAATTATAAAAACCCTAGAAGAATCCATAGGCAGCAAAAACTCAGAAATCATCCTAACAATATGTTTGCCAGTACATCTCCTAGGGCAAGGGAAACAAAGGAAAAATTAACAAATGGGACTACATCAAACTAAAGAGCTTTTCCATAGCAAAAGAAAGCAGCATGAAAATGAAAAGGATTTGCCAATGATACATCTGATACAGGATTAACTTCCAAAATATATTAAAAAAAAACTCATGCAGTTCAAAATAGGGAAGACAAATAATACAATTTAAAAATGGGCAAAGGACCTAAATAGATACTTCTCCAAACAGGACATACAGATGTCCAAGAGACATATGAAAAAATGCTCAAAGTCACTAATCATATGAGAGATGCAAATTAAAATCACAATGAGGTGTCACCTCATACCTGCCAGATTGGCTTCCATCACAAATCAACAGGTGATAAGTGCTGGTGAGGATGTGGACAAAGGGGAACCCTCGTGCACTGCTGGTGGGAATGCAGACTGGTGCAGCCATTTTGGGAAACAGTATGGAGTTTCTTCAGACAAAATTGCAACTGCCATTTGACCCAGTGATACCACTTCTGGGAATATATCCTAAGAATCCCACGACAAGAATCAGAAAGAATAGATGCACTCCTATGTTCATAGCAGCACAATTTACAATAGCTAAGTTCTATAAACAGCCCAAGTGACCATTAGTAGATGAGAGGATAAAAAAGTACGTGGTACATTTACACAATGGAATACTGTGTAGCTGTCTCTTACCCTTTGAGACAGGATGGAGAGATCTGTAGAGCATTGTGCTAAGTGAAATAAGCCAGTCAGAGAAAGATGAGTATTGTATGATCTCACTCAGATGTGGAATCTGATGAACAAAATAAACTGATGAGCAAAATAGGTCTCCAGACATAAAAGAATGAAAGACTGTGGAATCTCAGAGCGAAGGGGTGGGGGATGAGAAGAGTTTAACTAAAGCACTTGTATGCATGTATGCACGATCCATGGACACAGACAATGGTGCGGTAAAGGCCTGAGAAGGGGGCAGGAGCAGATGCGGGGGTGGGTGGGTGGGTCAAAAGGGGTCAAAAGGGGACATCTGTAATAGTTCCAACAATAAAGATAAATTACATTTTTTTAAAGAAGAAAAAGGAGAACATCCAAAGTGGCTAAAAGCCAGCTACCTTGGTTCTCGAACTGTAGTGTAGAATTGTCTGGAGGGCTTGTTAAAAAACAGATTTCTTGGCCCCAACCCAGAGTTTTGGATTCGGATGATCTGGGGGTGGGTCTAAGAATGTACATTTCTACCAGGCTCCCCGGTAATGTGATGCTGCAGGTCCTGATTTGAGAACCACCGATGTGGCATCGATGAGCAGGAGCCAGCCCCAGGCACCCTTCGTGAGCCACCTTCTTTTCTCATGCCTGCACCCTCCTCAGCCCCGGCTGGGAGCTCCCTGGGCTGCGGTTTTTATATTTGCCTGCCTACCTGAGATGAACTTGCTCTCCTTGCCAAAATGATGTCTATAACGAGCCTCGAGCTTTCCAGAAAAAAAAAAATGTTTCTGGCATTACCACATATTATAAAACAGAGTGTCTTAGGAAGAAAAATTAATGTAGTGAAGGATAAACCTAAAGCAAATGCAATCATGCCATGGACAAAGAGCCCAAAATGTTGATGGATGTTTTTCTGATCCTTCTGTACTGTCGTCGCTGCCTATAAAACAAACAAGAAAACCACATACAGTAACCAGAAAACTGGTTACGATGTTTTAAAAGTCCATCTTCTGTGAGCTCTCTTTCATTGACCATGTAACCCTCATTGTTGATCTAGAAATTGCCGTCGCCATTTCAAAGTAAAAGAACACAGGGCCAAAGGACCTGTTTCCAAGCCTCCACTGCCACCACCGTCCCACATTCAAGTGACGACCATGCCACTGCCCCTTCCCTCCAAACTCCTTCCAGGAAAACGCCACTGTGCAGCAGGCTCGGCCATGGAATGTGAAGAGATCTCCAATTATGAGGGCCTGGCCAGGCAGCCTATTTCATAATAAGATGCTCCAAGAATTTGTCTAGAAATATGAAATTTTAAGTTTTCTAGAAAGTAGCCACATTAAAAAAGGTAAAAAAAAAAAAAAAAAGAAACAGGTAACATTAACTTCAATAGTATATCTTATGTAATTCAATGTATCCAAAATAGTATCCTTTCAAGTTGTAATCAATCTACACTAATAAAAGAGGAAAATGCTAATTGACCGTACCTTTGCCATGCCCACAGCCAATCAGAGCGAGTATGCAAATTAACCCAACAAGATAGAGGTTAATTTACATACGCAGGCCAGGGTGGTGTGAAGCCTGCTATGAGGGGAAGAGTGAAGCAGAGGGAGCTACTGGAGTGGTGCTCCAGCCAGAAGCGAGGACTTGTCAGCTCAGAGCGGCCTAGGAGTGGGGAGATGCTGGCTCCTGGCAGCTGTGAGTGAAGCCAAGGGCTTATTACATGAATACCGTGCAATGAGCCTCTAGTAAAAAACATTACTCATCGTTTTTTCTCACACAGTATCTTCAAAAATCAGTTGATTTTTACACTTACAGCACATCTCAACTTGGACTAGCTGCATCTCAGATGCTCCACAGCCATCCCGGACAGCAGGAGCCCAAACCTGGCCCCATGGGCACGTGGAGCCCTTGAGAAACTCTTGGGTAGAAAAGCAGCTCAGTCTAGAGGGAGGTCCCTGGGAGGAACCGCGGGCAGCAGCCGCCTGCCACAGCGGCTCTCTGTGGAGCCCACACTGTGCTGCTAAGATCTGCTGATTTGCAGCCGGCCGTCTGTTAGACTAAACTTGTTATTCTCATTTTCCCAGAGCATCTAGTTTTAATACACCAACCCCAAATCTACAGAGCTCAGGAATAAACGTAAAGCTTGTCCTTTTGTGAAAAGTGGAGTAGCCTTATCCTCCACAGCACTTATCCCGCGGACGCCTCTGCTTTCCCCGCAGACCTAGGCCGTGTGTCGTTAGGGTGAAGCTGGAGGTGAACCTGACGGCCTGAACAGGCAGCACCGGAAGGATCCTGCTGGAAGGTCAGTGTAAAGGGAGTCAGCTTGTCCTCATGTTTATACAGCTTTCTGGGACATTGATCATTAATGTATGTTGGTGCTTTTGTCCTTTTTCTCTATACCCAGCACATTAATCAGACTTGTATGCTCAGCCCTAACTGGTTTGGCTCAGTGGATAGACCGTCGGCCTATGGACTGAAAGGTCCCAAGTTCGATTCTGGTCAAGGGCATGTACCTTGGTTGCGGGCACATCCCCAGAGGGGGAGAGGGGGTGCAGGAGGCAGCTGATGAATGTTTCTCTCTCATCGATAGAAAGTTTCTAACTCTCTATCCCTCTCCCTTCCTCTCTGTAGAAAATCAGTAATATATATATATATATATATATATATATATATATATATATATATATATATATATATATTTTTTTTTTTTTTTTAATAAAATAAAATAAACTTGTATGCTCAGCATCCAGTGAACAGAGGATACCCCTCTGGGCTCCTCCCCCACCCCAGGCAGAGGTTCCTGCTGCTGCAGAGAGCTGAGAACTGAGCCTACAGACATGATTCTGAGCAGCAGCCACAAGTCCTTTGATAAAGCAGAGAGTTCAGCACCCTGCCTCAATGTCATCCTTAGCTGAGCCACAGAACCCAAGGCTATAGTCAGAATTTCTTTCTACTGATCTTAAAACATTATTTTCTCACCTTGAGACAGAGGCTCAGAGAATAAGAAAACCCACATTATCGTGACTCAGAGTCTGTAGTCTGCTTGAATACCATATCCAGCTTAAGCCTGGCACAACTGAATTTCCTCTACCTTCAAAGGATAGGGAAAGCTTGTCTACTCAGGACGAGGTTCTTTTAAAAAGCCTGCGGAGGCCCTTGCCCAGCCAGAGCGAACACAGGCTGCTGACTCACACTTGAGCCTTCTGCATAACCACCTGAAACCCCCTCCCACCCTCAGTGCTGGTAACACCCATACAAAACCCGGTTCAAAAGGCAGCAAAAACAGGTGAACTAAAATCAATTCCGCTTTCAACATTCCACAGCCTCCCTGAGTTTCTGGAAGCACCCGAGGTGTCTCGGCATGAAAAGGGGAAGCGGCAGAGAACTGAGACTCACTGTCCCAGACAAATCAACCAGAGGGCCTGGTGCCAGGAACACCGGGAGAAGAGGAAGGAAGTCATCCGTCTCCCCCTGGGAGGAGGCAGGAGGCCAGGGAGCACCAGAAGGAGAGCCCGGCAGCTGCTGTGACGGGGGAGGCACTGGGAACAGAGGTGATGCATGTGTGTACAAACCCGGACGCTGACTGATCTGTCTGTGGCAAGGCCTGCCCTAGGAGCCCCGGGCCCCACTGTACTACCTCTAAACCCTGGATACTGACATTGGTTATGAAACTGGACAAAACACACTGAACCTTTTCCGTGGATGAGCCACCATCTAGCTGCTGTGGCATCTGGGAGCCATGAGGTGACATCATGGCAACCCCTCTACCCTTGTCAGAGGGTGAGTCTGCTGAGCAAATGGGAAACAGTACCGGAAGGCGCCCTCGGGTGGACATGGCCATGTAGGAATGAGGAGTAGTTAATATCAATGTGGCGCACTCAGGAAGCTGAGCCAATAATTCCCAGGAAGTTGGAGATCCACACTGACCTGGGAGAGACGGAGAGTAGAAACCCCTGTCTTTTATCTCGGTGTTTTAATGTTGATGGGAATTCCCACAGGCCCTGTGCACACTTACATCAGGAGTGTGACAGGAGCTACGGTGCTGCCCAGGCCCTGCAGCTCTGTGATCTTTCCCCTCAAACTTTAATTCCAGTCTAATCATGAGAAAAACATCCCCCCTCCACCCTCAATGGAGGGGGCTTGTCTGTATACCACAAAATGCCAGACCAACAGTCCTCAAAACTGTCAACATCATCAAACACTAGGAAAGTCACAGACACGGTCACAGCTAAGACAGGACAAGGAGGCACGATGACTGAATGCAATGTGGTGTCCTGGGCAGACCCGGGGAACAGAAGAGAGGCACTGAGTAAACACTCAGGCCATCTAAGTAAGGACTGCAGTTAGTAATAGTGCATCGACACTGGCTCATTAGCTGTAACAGATGGACCACACTAACATAAGATGTTAACAAAGGGGGAAACTGGGTGTGAGGTCAATGGGAACTCCACTGTTTTCAAACTTCTTTGTGCATCTAAAATTATCCTAAAATTTAAAGTTTATCTTAAAAAGTGTTGAGCAAGGACACAAATGTCTGGCGTCCTTCCTCTGGGGCAGCGGGACGATCATGAGCTGCGCTGTAAGCTGGGGAAGGAGGCCCGCTCTGGGGAACCCCAGGGATACCGAGCCAGGGACAGTGGCTGCTGCCGGGAGTGGGCCCTGTGAGCATGTTCCTCCCCCCAAGCTGTCACACCCTCTCCAGAAGGAGCGCCGGGTAGGACAGTCTACACGCCTGATCTGACGAAGCCGGTGCACAGGCAGCTGATTCCCACCAGACGGTGCCTTTCCTGGAGCCCAGCTGGCCCACACTCTCCTGAGCCGGCTGGCCTCCTGCACAATGTGCCCAGGCCCTTCTGGCTGAGGGGCCATCGCTCTCTGATGTCCACCTGACCATGCAGCCAGGACCAGTTCCTCCCATGCCCCCCGCCCCCCCCCCCCCCCCCCCCCCGTGCTCTGCCACACACCCCTCTCTCTGAGAGCTTGCTGGCTTCCAACTGCCACAGAGCAGGGCAGAACTAGGGAGCTGAAGCAGAGAATGCAAGGTTGGGAGGGGTAACATTAGTACAGGGGTCCTCAAACTTTTTAAAGTGGGGGCCAGATCACGGTCCCTCAGAGAGCTGGAGGGCCGGACTATATGAACTACTAATTCCTACTGTAACACCTCGGCTGCGCTCACTGCCCAAAAAACCTGGCGGGCCGGATCAGACTCCTCTGTGGGCCGCATGTGGCCCGCGGGCCGTAGTTTGAAGACCCCTGTTAGTATAAACAATATTGAAAAAAGCAATAGTAGCTTCTATTGATTGAGGGTTATATGTCCTACAATAAGTCTCAACTTCCCAGGTCGTAGCACTTACATGTTGTGTCTGTGAGGGTCTAACAGAGACCTCTGTCAACAGAGGTAGAACGCAGGGGGAACTCGATGGGACTGCAGGAATAACCGGGATCAGTCAGGGCAGGAAGCTCCGACCAGCCGAGGCGGAGGAACAACAGAGGAGCTGACAGGAGCCCAGGCCAGGAGCCAAGGAGGCCACCAAAGGAGGAACAGAAAGAGGTTCTGCTGTTGCTGTGCAAGTCGAGTACCCTGCTTCTGCCTTCCTCCACCGCCACGCTTCCTCTGACACCCCCATGGCAACCCTCTCCCGCCCCCACTGTGCCACAGCTGGGCAGGCAGGCCCAGGGCGCACACAGGCTTCATGCAAAGTGTTTGTTAACCACTCGGACCCCCACAGGACTATGAGGGGCTGTATCTGCCTCTGTCATTTCTATCTCCAGCTCCTAGCACTCTGTCTGACATAAGGTTCACACTCAGATATATGTTCAACAATGAACAAAGTAGTATCATTCCTACTTCTCAGATGAGAAAACAGGCTCTGGGAAGCTAAGAATGTTGCCCCAGCCCACAGGGCTAGTGAGTACAGACCGAGGACTCAATTCAGAAGCCAGCTCCCCCCCTCACTCCTCCCCCACGTGGGGCTGTGCAGAGGGGCCTGCTCACAAGAAGGAGGAGCACTGAGCCCTGGCAGAGCCTAGGGGCCTCATGGAGTCAGGGGAACCTCGCCCACAGGATGCCAGCGGGACCTCCGGCTGTCAGTGCTGCAGAGACACAAAAGAGGAGGGAATGTCCCATCTTGTTTAAGTCGTTCTTATGCATGTATGTGCAGGGGGTGGGCAGGCGGTGAGGAGCTCCCTGCCTCTCTGCCCCAGGAAACGAGTTTGCTCCCCTTTCGGAGCCATATTCTTCCCAAGGATGGTGGAGTTGGCAAAAGGATGGCTCAATATTATGAACAGGACCATATTGTCATCTTTTCCCGTATGAATCCACTTCGTAAAAAATGTGGCCCAAACCACAGTGGGCAGGGATCCAGGCGGCCCCTCTGCTGCTGGTGGCCTGAGATTAATATTCTGGCTGCGTCTTGTAGCAGCACAACCTGAAGTTATCAGCAGGCAGACAGCCGGCGTTCAGTCTCAAGAACTGCAGCCCGAATGGCAGGGCACTTGCAGGCATTAGAGGGAGATTTAGACGCCTCGCTCACGCCAGCACTGAGCCTCTGTAAGTCATCTAATGGCCTGAGACTAGGGGTTTCTGGTGAGAAACAGCTAATCTGAAAATGCTATTGAGGAAAAAAATAATAACCTTCATGAGCAGGTGCAAAATGTTTTATTCTATATCGGGGGGATTCTCTTTTCTTTGGCCATGGTCCAAGCCTGAGGGATGGGGTGCTGTCCGCCGCACCCAGTCCCCTCCCGTGGGCCCCTCCGTTGTGGGCAGTTAATGCAGCAGGTTCACGGGTGAGAGAAGGAGACTCTGGGGTGGAGAGGGCGGGAGGGGGGACGTTCTGTAGTGACGGTGAGGGGCTGTGGTCACTGAGGGCCATCCTCAGGGGCCCCTTCTCTCCACTTGACAGTGAGGTTCCCACCCAGGGCCAACTTCCTAAGGTACAACATGTGCAGTGCACAGGCCCCGCATTCAGAAGGTCCTGTGTTTGGGGAGAATCCAAGATGGCTGCACAGGTAAACACCTAGCCGCAGCCACACACAACAATTTCAATAAAATACAACTAAAATATAAAATGGACATTACCCAGAATTACAGGAAAGTCGACTGACTGGAAATTCTACAACAAGAAGCAAGGAGAAAGCCAGAAGGAAAATCAGAGGAGCTGGAAAAGCCTGAGGTACGGAGACATGCGGCGCGCAGAGAGGATGGAGCCGGAGAGGAGAGGAGGGAGGCTGAGTGCCTGGCTGGCGTTCCCTAGCGGGAAGGAGATAAAAGCTCCGACTATGCTGGGCTCCAGTTCCGACTGCTCTGAACCCCAGTTCTAGGCCAGACCCCGGGGACCCAGGCTCACACAGAGGGAGCTGGGCTGTAAGGCAGAACCCCAGGGGAGCAGTGAAAGGAGGTCCCAGAGGCGCTCACATTGTGCACAGAGAAGGGACGGTTGGCTGTGCCGAAGGATTGCCCTGGCGGGAAAGAGGCAGGGGCTCCAGACTGCTCTGAATGCCACCTCCAACTCCACTTCCAACTGAACTGAACCCCAGTTCCAGGCTCATTGGGGGAGAGACTAGACTGTTTGGTAGCAGGCAAAATTCGAGGGCACCTTTCTCTTAGATGTGCTTGCAAGGAGTACTGAAGGACCCTGAGACCCAGGAGCCGCATAGGGCTGGGCTGACGGAAGCCAAGCCTGTAGGTTCCACCCTGAAACCCCCCTCCCCTCCAATCAGGGAAGCTGCAAAAATGCGACAACAAAATAGATCACAAACGAAAGAAATGGAGGACAAAAAGCATCTGGATATAGAGTTCAAATCTACGCTTATAAGGTTTTTCAAGAATTTTCTAGAAAAGGTCGATAAGACCTATGAGGATATGAAAAGGGATCAACTAGAATTAATAAGGAATCAATGAGAAATGATAAGGGATCAACAAGAAATAAAGAATACATTGTCTGAAATAAAAAATATTATACAGAGTCCTAAAAACAGAATGGAAGATCGCAAGAATCAAGTCAAAGATTTGGAACATAAAGAGCCAGAAGACACTCCTCCGCAGAAGCAAGAAGACAAGAGAATCCAGAAAATTGAAGATAATGTAAGAAACCTCTGGGACAACTTCAAGCAAACCAACATCAGAATTATGGGGGTCCCAGAAGATGAGAGAGAGCAAGATATCAAAAACATACTGAAAGAAATAGTGACAGAAAACTCCCCCCACCTGGTGAAAGAATTAGACTTACAAGTCCAGGAAGCGCACAGAACTCCAAACAAAAGGAATCCAAAGAGGACCACACCAAGACAAATCATAATTAAAATTCCAAGAGCAAAAGACAAAGAGAGAATATTAAAAGCAGCAAGAGCAAAGCTGGTATTTACCTATAAAGGAGCACCTATATGATTGTCAGTTGACTTCTCAACAGAAACAATGCAGGCCAGACGGGAATGGCAAGAAATATTCAAGGTGATGAATAGTAAGAACCTACAACCAAAGATAATCTACCCAGCAAAGCTATCACTCAGAATCGAAGGCCAGATAAAGAGCTTCACTAATAAAAAAAAGCTAAAGGAGTTCATCACCACCAAACCAGAATTATATGAATTGCTGAAGGGGGTTCTTTCGGAAGAGAAGGTAAATAAAGATAAAAATTATGAACAACAAATACGTAACTATCAACTAGTGAATCTAAAAACCAAGGAAATTTTTTAAAAAATCTGATGAACAATATTAATTGGTGAATATAATAGAATCAGAGGTATGGAAGGAGAGTGAACTGACGATTCTTGGGGAAAAGGGGAGAGGGGGATGTGGGAAGAGACTGAACATAAATTGTGCACTTATGGATGAGAACAATGGGGGGGTGGGGAAAGGGCAGAGGGTGGGATGGGAACCTGGTGGAGGAGAGCAATGGAAGGGGGAGAGGGGAAGGAACATTTGTAATAATATGAACAATAAAAATTTATTAAAAAAGAAAAGAAAAGAAGGTCCTGTGTTTGTTTTAATGCTCTGCCTTTGGTGTCTTGAAATTCTTAATTTTTGCACAGGGCCCCACATTTCCATTTTGCACTGGCCCCCACAGATTGCACAGTTGGACCTGGTTCCACTCTCTCAGAGGAGCAAGTCCACAAAATGTGAGCCAGGTTTGGGTGCTCCTGTCAGAAAGCCTCTCGGCAAGGCCAAATGTTTGTTGTCCCTCGTTATTGGAAGGCCTTTGGGTCGGTTTACAGGTTGGCTCCAGGCCCTGGAGCCTCCCTCCCTTCATGTCTCAGTGACGTGGGCCCCCTCCGGGCGGAAGGAGTGCACTGTCTGCTGTGATGTCTGGGCAGCAGGGGCCGGCCCCTGACTGCTGGCCTCACAGCAGCAGCGCAGGGTATGGGGTCAAACCTCACAGCCACAATAATCTGGGGTCAGACCCAGCTTTTGAAAGGCTCCAGCTTTCCATTGGCTGAGGCTGTCTGCACAGCGGGAGCGCCCACAGGCCATTGCCAGCAGAGGGCGCTGACCCCAGGAGCATGAAACCCCCACAGGAGGGGCTAAGAGCAGCTCACCTGGTTACCACTCTCCCTGATGGCCTCACCTTTGGCACCTTCGATTCAGTCTTGATAGCAACAAACCAGGCAACCCAGGTGAATTGTGCCACCTGGTGGAATTCTAGGAAACACTGAGTTTTAGGGCTAGCCATAACTACGAGTCCAGCTTTTCCAAATGAAGAATTAAGACATATGGACTCCAGCTAAAACCGGTTTGGCTCAGTGGATAGAACATTGGCCTGTGGACTGAAAAGTCCCAGGTTTGATTCCGGTCAAGGACATGTACCTTGGTTGCAGGCACATCCCCAGTAGGAGGTGTGCGGGAGGCAGTCGATCAATGTTTCTTTCTCATCGATGTTTCTCTCTATCCCTTCCTCTCGTAAAAAATCAATAAAATATATATATTTAAAAATACTTATGGACTCCAGAAAGAATACCCGAAACGGAGACTATTCTGGCGGTCCAAACGGGTGGTCCCCACTGTCAGAGCAGCAGGTGGAACGGTTTGGGAGGTCCTGGAACCTGCGCCCCTGCCCACCTGCACGGACAGTGCATCTGGGATCAGGTCCTGGTTTGGGGAAGGGTCGGCACACAGGAAGGGTAAGAAGTGTTGGTCACACTCCTAGCATCCCCCATAGCACCCAACACAGAGGTCTCAGCCTGGCTGCACTGGATACTCACTGGGAGTTTTAAAGCTCCAGGTGACGGACGCAGGCCTGGGTATGTTTTCAAAGCTCTCCAGGTGTGTCTAATGTTAAAAACCACCTGCCTACATGTCCCAGGGACTCGAGTGGTTGGAACAATAAATGGCACTCAGACTATTCCAATGAAGCCATACTATCATTCGCCGAGGTTTGTGTAAAGAGGATCCCTCGGCGGGGGGCGCTTGGGAAGTAATCATTACCGAACCTGTCTTCCTCACTGAGAACGCTGCTTTGTTAATGGGGCCCGTTTCATGGGAAGCTACCGGTGACCACGCCCCCGTCCCTCCGCGCTGCCTCCCCTCCCCCCGACCCCTCCCCCCCACACACAGCGCTTCAGAGCACATGGCATGTGCTAGGGTGCAGCGAGTCCTCACCTTGCCTTGGGAGACCATTTTACAGCTCCAAGTGGTATAATATTCTTTAGGAAAATGCCCAACTTGATTTTAGAGAGAAAAATAAAACATCTCACGCATCCTGAAAAGTGATAAATTTTCAACCTGTTTTCCCAGTTCCTGCTGGTACATCAATTTTTCCTGGAGAAGAGGCTCTGGAGAGTCATGGCAGACTTTTCTGGCCACCACAGTTGCATTTGGTGACCAGAGCAGTTGAGTTCATGCAGGAAATTCTGACATTTACCCAGACAGAAGCTTCGGCTGAGTACATAATGTATGGGCACCTAGAAGCTCTGCACAGGACCGGGTTAGGGAAGGGAAATGGGAGGTGCCCTCCGCCTGCTCTGACCCTGCGGGCTGGACATCAGGCCCCAGGAAGAAGGGAGGAAGTCCAATGCACTCCCCCTCCCGGTATCCTGGGGCCCCGGTTCTTCCCCAGTGCCCACCGCCCAATTGCAGTGGACTCCCAGTCTCCTCCCCACCCCCTTCTCATTGAGAAGGCATGAGCTGGGCACAAGGATCCACAGTTTAAAATAGGGGTGTCGAACTCAATCAGAGAAGGGGCCAAAATCTAAAATCCAGCCTAAATCGCGGGCCGAATGGTTTACTGAACAGTCATAAACTGACAATGTCATAAACTGACATCGGAGTGCAGTGATGACAGCGCGGTGCAGGCCACATTGCAAGGCCTGCCGGGCTGGATTTGGCCCGCGGGCCTTGTGTTTGACACATGTGGTTTAAAAGCTCCACTGGTGACTCTGAGGCCCAGGGTTGGCTGGAGCCTCTCGCTGCTCTTAATCAGAAAGCACTGTGACATGCAGACGGGAGCCGAGCTCTCCTGTGAATTAATTAAACGCTGAAGAAAGGCTTCTCCAGCCACTCACTGCTCACCCCTTGGTTAACGCTCAGGGCACAGCTAAGAAAGCTGGACGCCGTGCCGATTGTCATGCGAGAAGCACTCCTGGCCATGCTGGCAAGACCCCTCCTAACCTGCCTGTGAAGTGGGCACTCTCCCTGGACAGGCCCAAGGCTGGCACCTCACTTAGCTATCTCAGGGGCAGTTTCTTTTCAATATCACTGTTCCCTACATTGATCAAGAAGGCTCTTTCAGGAACTTGGATGTCTGTGGGGGCCAGATGTTCAAGGCCAATCTGAGCATGGGAATCCTAATCAGAATGTTCAAGTCCAAGTTGCCACTGGCAGGGGCAAGGACACAGCAGTGTCACTGTATACACTGCAAAAGCGTGCCCTTCTATAACCCAAAAGATTGAGATTACTACTTGGCAAGAAGCCTCCTTTGTCCAAGTTAGCATGAAGTATGTTTCTGACAGCCAGTGAGGCTGGCTCCTGTATAGCTCCTATGTTGGGGGCTACATTGTAGGGAAGATGTATTTCTGACCAGCCAGTGCTGGCTGTTTTTGCTGGGATGGCTCCTGTGCTTGCTACTATATTAGTAAGAGCTACCTCTACAAAGCTACTTTAAAGAACTGTTTTGTCTAATGATTTCTTAGTAGCAATGACTACTTGAGCTACAATAAAGACTCTCTTATATACCCACTAGAGGCCCGGTGCATGAAATTCATGCGGGGGGAGGGGGATCCTGCACCCTCTCCAATCCTAGACCCCTTGGGGGATGTCCCGCTGCCTCTCGCAATCTGGGACCACTGGCTCCTAACTGCCCACCTGCCTGCCTGCCTGATTGCCCCTAACTACCTTTGCCTGCCTGTCTGATCACCCCTAACTGCTCCCCTACCAGCCTAATTGCCCCTAAATGCTATCCTGATGGCCTGATTGTCCCTGAATGCCTCTGCCTTGCCCTACATCTGGATTCCCTCCCTCTGGCCAGCTGCAGGCACCCAGGACCCCGGTTCACTTCGTCCAGGCTGGCCACAGCCACAGGCGCCTGGGACCATGGGGCAGGCAGTTTGTCCCTCTCCCAGGCCGCAGCCTGGCTGGTCCCCATTCCTCTCTCATGAGCTCATTTGTGCCTTGCTTGTCCCCATTCCTCTCTGCCCAGTGTTGAGTATCTGAGCAGTTATGGCATGATGGCATGGGGGTGTGATGAAGTGAGGGTGTGACATCCATTTGCATATTGGCTCTTTATTATATATCTTCTCTGTCTCCTAAGACCCGGAGTCCAAGGAGGTACAGGCCCTGGTAGAGGAACTAGGACCAACAGGGAGCATAGTCAAGCAGGATCAAGCAGGAGTGAGTACTCGCACAACTGGCGCTGTGAGCACGATCAAAGAGAAGCTTACTCCCAACAACCTTCAAGTTATTAGGGACAAAGTCCTTAGATACAGATTCACAGGTACTCCTGGAAGCAGCAGACTCACAGAAAGAATGGCTGTAAGGACCCAGGAACACACACCTGTGCATGGAGAGAGCCTGACAGGGTGGTGGGCATTACCGCTCCCTCACAGCGTATCATCCAGCTCCTTCCTTCTTTAGCTCCCTGCTTCCCTCCCTGATCACAAAGACAATACCATCTTCTCAGCCCTACATTTTCTGTATCATTAGCTTCCTGCACTTTGGGAAGTAATTGGGAATTCCAACAATTTGGCCCCAAAACTACCTTTGTCTGCTGCCTCTGACACTGGGAAGTGCCCCCCCCCCACCTCAAAAAAAAAAAAAAAAGTCCAGCAACCATCCTTTGATGGATGGTTTTTCCTTTTCCATTTTAGGGTAGAGAAAGGGTGCTTAGGAGACCATTAGCATCAAGCTTACTGCATGGCAGGACTGGGATCCCTATAAAGCGGGGAGATTTGCAAGTAGGGAAATAAAGAAGAGGAAGGTAGTTATTTGAGCCCTGCTCCTCCTCAGAGAAAACAAAGGCTAATTCAGGGCTACAGAATGTGGGCTGCACAACTCTAGGGGGCGCCAATCAGGTCACAATGATGGGAGATCTGCATTAGGGCAACGTTCTGGCAGATGATAGCAAAGCAAATTGAGGAGGATTTGTTTTTCTAATTTGTACAAAAGCATCATATGATTAGGTGCAACCCTGAGTTCCTTAACTGTTTCTCTCTGCCTTTTGAGATGCCTCCTCTACCTTCACTTTGCTCGCATTTCCTAGTCACAACATTGGCTGGGGAGCTGGAGGCAGCATGCAGGGGGACTGGCAGGAGGAGGCCCTGGAAGGACCTCTTCTCACACAGGCAGGTGGGGCCTCAGAGCTTGCCTCTCTCACTCCACAAGCCCAGAGGTTTCTCCCCTGCAGCACAGAATGTGACTCTTTCCCCTGAAGGTTCTACAGAAACTGAGCACCCGATCACACGCCCTGTTTATCCACAGGCTGCCAACTGCACAACTGCCAGTTACATGCCTGGACACTGGTGAAAAGGCCAAAGAATGTTTATGAGCTCGGGTTTGGTTTGGAAATCATTGCCACAGGGGAAGTCATCACCCATTTTCTCACAGTCAGGAGGCCAAGGAGAATGTTCCTGTCTCACATTTTGTAATTCATCGGTAATTTGTCTGGGCAGCTCAGAGAATGCCCTGCCATTGCTTCTGCTGTTAGTGGCCCACTTAGTGGGGGAAGCAAGACTTTGGGCTATTCTAAAGCTTCCTGAAAAGGCTGACTTGAAACTAAAACTAATATCTTTAATAAGGGCTTTGGATGGAACAATATGGGTTTGTGTTTTTTAAATATTTTTGTATTGATTTTTTCTTTTCTTTTATTTATTTATTTATTTATTTATTTATTTATTTATTTGAGAGAGAGAGAGAGAGAGAGAGAGAGAGGGAAAGAGAGAGAGAGAGAGAGAGAGAAACATGGATATAAGAATAGAACATTGACTTGCTAGCTGCCTCCTGCACACCCCCTACTGGGGATTGAGCTGGCAACCCAATCTTGTGCTCTGACTGGGAACCAAACAGGCAACTATTCTGTACATGGGATGATGCTCAACCATTGGACCACACGTCCAGGGCAATATGAGTTTTAATCAAAGCTGTGCCTCTTACTAGCTGTGCAATCTCATGTGTTGGCCTCATATTTCTGAGCTCCTGTCTCCTCATCTGCAAAAAGGGGATAATAAACTACTTCTTGGGCAGCCTAGATGAGTTTATGTGTGTAAGCCATTTATCACTGCTCTTGGAATAAATTAAGAGCTCAACAATTACCCGAAACCGGTTTGGCTCAGTGGTAGAGCCTCTCTCACTCCACAAGCCCAGAGGTTTCTGGGCTTGTGGAGTGAGAGAGGACTTCGGTCTGTGGACTGCAGGGTCCCGAGTTCAATTCCAGTCAAGGGCATGTACATTGGTTGCGGGCACATCCCCGATGGGGGGTGTGCAGGAGGCTGGTCGGTTTCTCTCTCATCGATGTTTCTAGCTCTCTATCTCTTTCCCTTCCTCTCTGTAAAAAATCAATAAAATATATTTAAAAAAAAAATAAGCTCAACAATTAGCAGTTGCTATTATTGTTAGTATTATTAATAACTAGAGGCCCAGTGCATGAAATTCACAGTCTGGGACCCCCCAGGGGATGTCCAACTGCGGTGTAGGCCCGATCCCCAGGGCCTGATCCCCCTCCTTAACGTCTACCTGCTCACTGTTCCTTACCACTAGGCTTGCTGTTCATTAGCACAGCTGTGAGCTGGCTTCTGGCTGAGCAGTACTCCCTCTGTGGATCATTCCACTGTTCGGTCAATTTTCATATTAAGGTTTTATTATATAGGACTAGAAGTCCAGTGCATGAAAATTCATGCATGGTGGGGGGTCCCTCAGTCAGGCCTGTCCCTTCTCACAGCCTGGGAGCCCTCAGGGGCAGGAGGCGACCTGATGATCTGGGGAAGGTAATGCCCCCATCACACCTCTGCTACTGCCACTGCCAGCAGCGCAAGCCTCAGTTACCTGAGCCTCTGGTGGCCCTGGGTGGCTGGGCAGCCACCATCCAAAGCTTGCCAGTGCCTTGGGCATTGGCTGGACAGCCGCCATCTGAGGCTTGCCTGCACCTCAGGCTGGCCCTAGGCAGCTGGGGGACTGAGGGCAGGTCTGGCCATACTGTGCACCTGCCACCTTACCCCTCCCTTCCGCCTCCAGCAGGGATGAAAGGACGGGGGGACTCAGGTGGGGCTGAGGGAACTGTGCTATCTTGTGGCTATGGGTGCCTCCATCTTTGTGATAGTGTGACAGTCAATTTGCATATTCCCTCTTTATTAGATAGGATGCCATTAAATATCTTCCCTGTTCAAAATTAGGCTCTTTATTTGGTCCCTCAGCCCTTCAAATCATTAGGAACTTTGTTACCCCTTACAAGTGGGGGGCCCAGGATCACTGCGAAAGGATTTTTTGCAGAGGCAAGAAATTCTTTAGAAAGAGCCAAGACCTTCCAGAAGGAGTCTCCCTCCAGGAGAAGGCCCAGTGTGAGCAAGTGAGAGCTCCCCAACCAGGACAGCAGGAGAAACAGGACCCAGAGAACACTCAGGAGCCTGGCCCTGCAGGTCCTCCTCCGGGGCAGGAAGCTGAGAGGTTTTCTCTGTGACAACCAGCCCGAGGAGACCGGAGCCTCTGGGCCACCAATTGGCCCTAGTAGAGACTAAGGTTTGCTGAGCGAGCTCCTGTGAGTTAAACCTCTCCCTCACACACTGGGCTGGGAGCCGCTGCCAAGTGCGGGGTGCCAGGCTGGCCTGCGGGACATGTCATACTCTCCCTCTGTTGTTTGCCTTCAACACAAGGATTCCCTTCAGGTCCAATCTGTTGTGAACAATAGCTTCTTTGTATCCTCCCATTCTCTCTTCTGGGAAGCATTTTATCTTTGAAAACTTTGTATCAGTCCCCAATTTTCAAATGCCTAAGGTCACAAGATGGTAGGTGATAAAGTGGAAAGAGGTGTTCCATATGCAGCCTGGGGTGCCTTCTGTGCACCAGCGGTGTAGCACGGGAATCCCCAGACAAGTGTCAGATCTAATTGTTCTCTCTGCCTACTGGGTCGGACACCCCGGGGCGGGGGCCGGGGGGGGGGCCACGGGGGGGGGGGGCGGGGGGAGACCAGCAATCTTGGTTTCCGACGCCCTCCAGGTGATTTTGATCCAAACTAAGCAACCACTGTACTTAGTGTTTCCCCCACCTCTGACACCAGGAACCACACGGAGGCAAGCGCCCAGGCATCTGTACACCCAACACGAAATTTGCTCAGCTCCCACCCACACCCACTAGAGGGTTAGGCCACTGATTTTTGGATTTATTTTAATTGGCCCTGGTGATCCTGAGGTGGGGAAGTTTAGGAGGCTGTCTAGATCCTGCTGCCTAGGGGCACGCTATAGGGAAGTTTTATGAAAGTCCCAAGGAAAAACACAAAACAAATCATTGTAAACCCAAACTGCAGACTCTCACACTGAAATCGGAGTACGGTGTTGTCTTTCCCTCCAGCTCACCAAACGCACAACCTCTGGGAGACCCACCCACCTGCGCCACCCTCCACCTCCAGGAAAGAAATGGGGGCTTTTTGAAGAGCGTTTTCTTTCCATGTTGTGCTCTTCTGCTTCATTCTGCACAACATGGAAAAGACCCAGCAAATTGTGGCCACTGACATCCCTTTGAAAGAAAGAGGCTGCCAGAGTATTCTCCTAAGTTCAGTGAGTCGGGTGGACAGCCACACTTCCCACCCTTCTCTGCAGCACTGGCCCCTGGGAGGGTCTGAACTTTTCCCATGAGCCTGTGGGGTGGGTGAAGAGAAGGAAGCAGCAGCAGCTGCCTGCCTGGGTGGGACTGAGCCTGAGTCCTATAGGTCAGCGGTCGCCAAGGGGTGATCCGCGGACCACTGGTGGTCGGTGAAAAAATTTTGGGGGTCCGTAGAAAAATTTAGAGATTATTTGCATTTTTTTTATGTTTTATTAACCCTAATAAATAATAATAAAGCAAAAATTTCTACAAAATTCTTATATTCTGACTGACAATTTTCCTTTACATTGCACTAAATTCACAAAATGTACTGGAGTTGAGTAATATTTCATGAATTCCCCTTTCTAATAACTAGAAAGAGGGAACAAGAGAGGTGCAAGTGGCTTCAGTATTGTTCTGACCATTACAGCAGGCACCAGCTCCATGATTTACGATTCTCATCTGATTGTTTTATTTTATTTGTGTATGGTATGTAACTGTGTATTTTCTTTAACGGTTACATAGAATGGCATCTAATAGTGTGACTTTAATAACTATCATTTATTTTTTTATTTTTTTTGGTTTTAGATTCGAATGAAACCCATAATGAGTGAAAAAAAAAGCAAAGGAATATTTTGCATTTCTTTAGTAATACAAAAGATAATGTAACTACTGACAATAGTAACAATAGCAATATGTGTTCTTCACTTAGCCGTGAGCTGATCCATGAATCAGTCTCCCTCCCCTCGTCAGGCACCACTAGGAAGAATGTTCTAACTGGAGGCAGAGAGAAGAAAAACTGAAAATATCAAGAAAATATGATTCGAACTACTTGAAATTTGAATTTGTTCAGGAACCTGGTAGTGAGCTGGATCCATGGCCGCTTTGTGTTGTGTGTTCTGAGAGTTTATCCAAAGATGCCATGAAACCTTCGAAACTCGAAAGACACTTGTAATCAAAACACCTGGGTTTAGCTAAAAAACAAAACAAAACACACTTGAATATTTTCAAAGAACACGTGAAATATGCAAAGGCAAGTAATAGCTCTAATAACAATGACTGTTGGAGATAAATCCTTATTAAAGGCTTCTTATCTGATAGCACTTCAGATCACAAATAATAAAAAGCCGTACACAAATGGAGAAGAATTAATTAAACCTTGCATGTTACAAGCCTGTGGAGGGGTTTTGGGAGAGCAGGCTGCCAGAACCTGAAAGCAATTCCTATGCCCGCTAACACGGTCAAACCCAGAACTGAGGACATGGCTGAAGACACTGAAAATCAAGTTATAAAAATGGTGGAAAATTCACCATGTTTTTCAATCCAACTGACGAATCAATGGACGTAAGTAACAAGGCACTTCTTTGTTTTGTGAGGGCTGAGTGTGAAGGAGAGTTACAGGAAGAACTTCTTTGTTCGTTCAACTTGCTGGTGGAACAACTAGCTCTGAGCTTTTTGAAGCAGTTAATAGTTATTTCCTGGAACACAGATTGACTGGGAAAATGTATTGGGATATGTACAGACGGTGCCGCAACATGATTGGACATCTTTCAGGAATTGTTGCAAAGGTGAAAAATGATGGTCACCCATTTTGTCTACACACTGCATTACACATCTTGAGCAACTTACGGTGAAAAAAAATCCCCAGAACTACATGAAGTATTATCAGATGTTATTAAAATTATAAATAAAATTGGACACAAAGTGCTCAATTCTCGATTACTGGAGGCACTTGGCGAAGAAATGGGTTCCCAATACACTCACCTTCTTCTCACTGTGAGATGACTGTCGAGGGACAAGATACTGACCCAACAGTTCACCCTGCATGAAGAAGTCAAAATATTTTTCCAGCAGCAAAATAATCCGAAACTACAAGAACGATGAGTGGTTAGCCAAGCTTGCATACCTGGCAGGTATTTTTTTTGCTAATAAATGAATTAAACATATCCTTGCAAGGACAACTTAAGGACATGTTCACACTACAAGGCAAATGGATGCTTTTCAAAAGAAAACGTTACTGTGGCAAACGCGGTTGGCTGAAGAAGATCTGCAAATGTTTTCAAACTTTTATGAATATATGAGAAAGAAGGATGTCAACCTGTTGCAGATAAGCTGCCAGGCGGTGCGGGAGAATTAATCAGCTGCAACTCAGAATATTCAGAAAAGTAGCCTTTATTGCAGATTGCACTAGTGTCATGACTCAGGGGAGTGAGTCTCCAAATCCTGAGTGATGTATATGGACAGATTTCCTTTTCTACCCTTTAGTTCCTTTGTCCCCCAAATATGGATCAGGCTTCCAGACCCTCTGTGGGCTTTGCAAACCTCCTCCCCCCCCCCCCCCCCCACACACACACACAAACCAATCCCATGAGTTGGGATGGGGGAGTGAGACCACACCTAGAGGTCTGCCAGCACTGGCACCAGCCTCTCTGGGGATTGTATATGGTTCAATGGTTTATGGTCTCTGTAAAACGGGAGTGTTCCCTGCAAGGCAGGACAGGCATCACAAATAAGAAGGGAATTTGATAAGAATAAAGTTTATGGGCACCCAAGTGTGTATGTCAGAAGGCAGGTCACTGGCACAGTTTCAAATAGATAGCCCCACAAATGTCTTATTTTCCCCTTCAAACCAGCAGGTGGTAATCAGTGTTCAACAGCACTTACAATCATTCACAGAATCATCTGGTCATTACTACCCAAAGAAAGAAGATCCCAGACATGGCAAAATGGATAATAGGTCCATTTGCAGCAAACATTGAAAATAGCAATTTAAGCATGAATGAAAAAGAAAGCCTCATCCGTCTATCATCCAACGACAGTCTCAAAGCTGAATTCCAGTCATCCTTATCAACACCTCATTTTCGGATCTCCATTAAAACTGAATGCCCATTGCTGAGTGAAAAAGCAATGAAAATTTTTATTCAATTTCAACAACATATTTGTGCGAAAAAACATTTTCGTCTGTCACAGCAATTAAAACTCGGTACTGGTCATGGCTTGAAATAAATACAGCTCTCTGTCTTGCAATAATGTCACTGGAGCAAAAATCCATAAACTTATTTTAAGGAAACAGAAGCAAATATTACACTCTAAAAATATGTAATACTTAAATAAGGTTCAATTATTTCATAAAAATTAAATTTACTTAATAAATGTGTTACAAAGATTTTATGATTAAATAAGTATTTATAATGTTATATTAAATAGGGGCATTTTATATTAATAAGATGGGAGTTTTTTATCATTATTTTACAAATGTACTTATCTTTTTAAAAATCATATTAGTGGTCTGTGGGATTTAAAATTATGAATTCGGTGGTCTAGGGGGTCCAAAGTTTGGCGGCTGCTGCTCTAGGCGGCCATTTGCCCGCGCCGCACGGGAACTGACAAAACCTCAGTGCAGGGGCGTCTCTCAGAGGAACGGCTGCGGTGAGAATGGCCCCGCGGGTTTTATAAAATGTCAGTCTGGGCCCCGTGCGGACCAACCGAGTCAGACCCGCTAGGAGAGGCAGGAACCGGCCCCCTGGTGACTCAGCGTTCGCACGGCGTTGAGAACCGGCGTGTAAACCTGGCTAATCCCCAGATAAACCCTCCGCCCGCCCGGAACTGCCCCCGCTGACACCACAGGAGGCGGGGGCTCCGGGCGCAGCGAGGGGGACCGGCCGGGGACCGCCCAGCCAGCGCCCGAGCCCGCCCGGAGGCCCCCGCCGGAGCGAAGGTCAGAGTCCAAAGCCCGGTTTTACTGATGAGAAAACACCCCCGTTTAAGCTGCCCGCTGGCCGGGCCCGGCTCCCGCAGCCGCGCGGACAGCCCCCCCCCCGGTTCCCCCCGCGGACAGCGCCCCCGTCCCCCCACCCCTGCTCCCCCCGCGGCCCCCGGCAGCCCGGGTCCCGCCGCCCGCGGGGCCACCGGGCTAACCCGGCGCCGCGGCGGGAGGCACGGGTGGGGGCGCTGCACCGAGCCCCGCGGTCCGCGCACGGGGTGCCCCGCCCCGCACCCCTCCCCCAGCTGCCGGGGTGACGTCACCCTGTTCCGTGAGGCCCGCGGCCCGGCTGGTCTCCGGAGGGAGTGCGGGGCCTCTGAGCCCGGCCCGCAGAGCGCTCCCTCCGCCCCGCTGCGGCCTCCTCTGTCCGCGGGCACCGGGCACCGGGTACAGACCCCCGCCTGAATGTCCTGGGAACCCCGCCTGGTGGGCATGGCTGGGACACAGGACGGCACCGCCACACACCTCCTAGAGTTTGAGGTGATGTGGAATAAAAAGATGAGGCTTATTGATACCTAAAAGATTTCTCCATCTAATGGGTTTATCATAGGGGTTATTGTAACCACTACCATTGTTTAAGGTCCTCCTTTCCTTATTTCACGCGGTGCCCCCAGTGGCTCAGCAGAGGTGCGGAGGCCCGGCCCCTCTCCAGCAAGTGCGAAGAGTCTTGTTGGGAACTAGCAAGAGGCTACACTGAGTCTCCCACCTGGAGGCAAATTTGCCTCCAAAGTAGAGGTTTGCCACCAGTTCTGCAGCTCCATGGGGTCCTGGGGAGGCCCCTTTATCTCCTCAAAATCCAAATAAACATACAGCATAAGTTTAAAAAAAAAAAAAAAAAAAGACAAAGGATGGTTGCTGTGCCAACCTACAGCTCCATTAAATTTTGTTTTGGTTTACCCAACTCGACAGAGACTGAGCCACTCTTACATAAGATGTGCACAGACCAGATGGAATGGCCTCATTTCCATGGCTATAGGATCATGGCCCCTCCTCCCAAGTGGACCTGTTTTTTCTCTAGTACACCTCTTGAAATAAATTTCCCAGGACAGCTGCTCCTCTGAAGAGCACTGTGAGGTTCCTCGGCTTTGCTCTTCTTCCTGACAGAGCGATGATAGGAAGTATAAATGAGTGGCATTCTGCAAACCACCAGCCTGGTGTGCTTTTCAAAGCCTGTCAGTTTGGTTGGGATAATATTACACAAATGTTCTTTGTGCTCTGCTTTGTGCGAGAGATGGAGAGGGTGTTCTGAACCCCTCTCGTCCCCTCAGGGATAAGCTTTGGGCTCACCGTGGGGCTGAGAAACGGTTCTGAAGCAGAGTCTGTTGAAGCATCCCCAGCACCCTGAGGTAAGAGGGCGGGTGGAACCCCAACTCTCAGCCTGCCATGTGAACCCAGACATGCTGCAGAGCCGCTCAGGCTTAGCTTCTTACCTGTAGAATGGGGGTGAGCAGGCTCACTCCACGGGAGGGGGGGGGGGTGAGGTTAGACACGTTTGTGAAGACTTAAGCAAATGTCTGGTGTCACACGAGGTGATCACAAATGCTCACCTCCTTACGTTTTCTTGTCCTTCCTTTCTCCTCCTCCACTACAGCCGTGCCGTGTGCACTGTGGACTCCGTGTTCCAGGAGCGCAGGAAGTATGTGACGTTTATCCTCAAATCAACAGATACCCACAGGGTACCTAGTGTAGGCATTAGACACACTCCATAGAGGTTTTAAGATAAGACAGCCCCCTTCTCAGAAGGGGTTTCCATCTCCCCTGAATGATGCAAACAAACAAACAAACAAAACAACAAAAACAACAACAAAGGACATGATGGGATTTAATGGCTCCAGTTTTAGTAGGAGCTAGCTGAGCTGGATTTTATTCCTATTTCTACCACCGATCCCAGTGAGACTCAGGATAATAGTGATGAAATTCATTGAGGGTTTAATATGTGCCAACCATCATGGATTATCTCACTTAATCCTTACAATGACCTAGTAAGGTTGTTCTCAATATTATCCCCATTTTACAGATCAGCAAACAGACTTAGAGGGGTAAGTCACTTGGCTGAGGTCACAGTAAAGACAAGAGGGAGCCAGGATTTGAGCCAGGCAGGATGATTCCAGAACCTACACCCTTACCCACTGAGCCACACTGTGTAGGAGCAAGTCACTTAGTCTAGCTGGGCCTCAGTTTTCTCATCTAAATAAAAAGGGGATCAGTTAGATGACACCTGCGGCCCCTCCCAGCTCTGACTTTTTATGTCTAATAAGATAATTATCAAGATGTTTAAATAAGTTAGGCCCAAGGAACTTTTAAAAAAAAAAACATATTTTATTGATTTTTTACAGAGAGGAAGGGAGAGAGAGAGAGCTAGAAACATCGATGAGAGAGAAACATTGACCAGCTGCCTCCTGCACACCCCCTACCGGGGATGTGCCCACAACCAACGTACATGCCCCTGACCGGAATCGAACCTGGGACCCTTCAGTCCGCAGACCGACGCTCTACCACTGAGCCAAACCAGTTTCGGCCCAAGGAGCTTTTTAAAATATGTATATATTTATTGATTTCAGAGAAGAAAGGAGAGGGATAGAGAGAAAGAAACATCAATGATGAGAGAAAACCATTGATCGGCTGCCTCCTGCACTCCCTGCACTGGGGATTAAGCCCACAACCCAAGCATGTGCTCTGACCTGGAATCAAACCAGGACCTCCCGGTTCACAGGTCAGCACTCAACTGCTGAGCTATGCCGGGTGGGCCAAAGGAGCCACATCAAATGGGTTCCGTTGCTTCATTTCACGTGGGTAGAAGGTGTCTAAATATTTCTTATGTGTCTCTGGTTCCAATTTACTACTCAAAAACCAAACAAAGAAATCATCCTCCAAAGTTTCCTTCCCATTGATTTAGAGCCCTGGAGCTAATTTTGACCAAATTGAAGGAGAAGCAGAAGGTGTGGACTAAGAAATCCATCCATTGCTTTTGCACAACAGATACACACACACACACACACACACACACACACACCAGTGTTCACATCATCTTCCACCGAAGCTCAGTACCAGTTCTCCAGCCTGGTTGTCATGGCAACACCAGCTGCCAATGAGATCATGGAATAAAAGGTTATAATGGCAGCGATGCCTTAATATTTTACCTGGCAAGGCCACTAAGATAATAAGATGAATAACTGGAAACCATAAATCCATAGGAAGCCCAGGCACTGCTTATGGTGTCTATCGAGTGTGCACTTGGGGGTGGGGAAGAGGCACGAAAGCAAAAGGAAAGGAAGGAAAAGGAAGAGAGGATGCGGCAGGGGGTGGGGACGATCTCTGATGTTAATCTCTGTTATTCCTCGGTGTAGATCGTGCACAGGGCCTCTCCCTGTCTGAACTGGTCTCTTCCCTCCATAACAACAAGGAGGGGGTGGGGGCACACGAAAGGCTTAGAAGAAGCCCAAAGGGACTGTTTTCTGGGGTTCACACTCACAGCCGAGAAGCAGCCCAAGGCAGATGCACATGGCAGACAACGACCTATCCTCACAGTCACCGGGTGGGAAGCTGAGCCCCATTTAGAAACCCCATTTCTGAGGGGCGCCTGAGTCTCCTGATGCCCACCAGCTCTTACAGGCTGGCTTGCTCTGTTGCTGTCTGTTGCCCATCTGAACCAACTCCCAATGGGCAGTCATTTGATTTTAGGATTTCCTTCCTTTCACAGGAAACGAAGCACAGTGAAGGTCTCTGGTAAGAGCTGTAGGCACGGGAGAGTAGGGGTGGAGAAAGATTCAGTTTACACTGACTATCCTCTGGTGGCTTCAAATTTTTACTGTGTGCATGAATCACTTATTCAAATAAAACACATGCAAAGGTCCACCTTCTTTCCCTAGCCTTGTCCACCTTCCAAGAACTAGACATGATGGCGATGAGATGGGCCAAGGGCAGGCCAGTCATGAGGCCCGGGTAGGTCAGTCTCCACATAACGAGTAAATGAAGGAAATTATTTCCCACGGGGCTTGTATTGCTTTCAAACTCTCCTGCAGCCTGCTCTAGGCTCTTGTTTCCTGGTGCAGGTTCCATTCTGAGAGCAGAAGCAGCAGGGGCGGGGGCAGGAGTCGTTGCTCCTGGGGTTGCGTGGCTCACGCTCACCCACTTCCCCGCACTGCCTGCTTCCCACGGCTGGCTCCGATAAGGTCACCAAGGAGGCAGAGAGAGCGTGGAGGATGCAGGGCAGGAACTGGGACCCAGAGCCAGAAACCTGAATGCAGTTCTGGCCATCTTTAGATGAGACACTTCACCTCTCTGAGCCTGTTTCCCCTAAACATCTCAGTCTGGTAGAGAGGATGAATTCAAGAAACTTAACTGCTATTTAACAAACGCTTACACACCACGTGCCTATGTGCCAAGCACTGTTCTAAGCTCATTCCAGATGAGGAGACTGAGGCACAGAGGATTGCAATGGCATGTCTAAAATCACACTAGAATCTATACAGGAGCAGAGCCAGGATTCCAACCTGGGCCCAGACTCCACACACCTAACCCCTTTTCTGACGGAACGGGACACTTCTCCGGTGGCTTCTCCTTGGTTTCTTCTTTCAGTCACTCCCACGGAGCTGCAAACTTCCGCTTCCATCTCCTCCCCTTTTTGTCTGGTTGATTGGTTCCTGCATTTATCTGGGTAGCTTGTAGTTCCCACCAGTGTTTCTCCCCACCCCACCCACTCCGCCAAGCCAGAGGCACTGGAGAGCAGAGGTGGGACACTAAGACCTTTGGTCAACAGAGAGAGAATGGAGTGGAGACTGTGAGCATGAATGTGCTTCCTCCTGAGACAGTCCACTATTCTGGGGAGGCTTGGCAGGACTAAGGGACACATTATTTTACTTTTATTTTTTTACTTTTAATTGTGGTAAAATACAACATTGATCCACCATCTTGGCCATGTTTAAGTGCACAGTTAAGTGGTATTAGGTACATTCATGTTATTGTATAACCGTCACCACCATCCACCTCTAGAACTCTCTTCATCTTACAAAACTGAATTAACTGTGACCCTTAAACTCCCCACAGCCCCTGACAACTACCATTCTACTTTCTGTCTCTATGATTTTGACTGCTCTAGGTACCCCATAAAAGTGGAATTATACAGTATTTATCCTTTTGTGACTGATTTATTTCACTCAACATAATGTCTCAAAGGTTCATCCATGTTGTCGCACATGTCAGAATTTCCTTCTTTCCTAAGGCTGAATAATATCCCATTGTATTTGCTTATCACATTTTGTTTATCCATTCATCTGTCCAGGACACTTGCGTTGCTTCCACATCTTTCCTATCGTGAATAATACTGTAGTGAACATTGGTGTACACATATCTTTTCAAGACTATACTTTCAGTTTTTGGGGGTCTATGATCAGAAGTGAAGTTGCTGCATCATATGGCAGGTCTATTGATAATTGTTAAAGGTTCCTCCATATTGTTTCCCTCTGGAAACATTTTACATTCCCAGCAACAGTGCAGAAGCATTCTAATTTCTCTACATCCTCGCCTACACTTGTCATTTTCTGGGTTGTTTTGTTGCTGTTATTTTATAGTAGTTATCCTTATGGGTGTGAAATAGTACCTCACTGTGGTACATTATTTTTCTTGTTACATGTCTTAAAATACTTTTTATAATTTCTGTGGTATCCAGGTGCAGATTCCATCTTGTATTTGTTGCCTGGTAGATTTTATAGACACTTCCACGCATGCGATATTGAAGGGATCGTTTGTATTAGGTATGAGGTTTGTGGATATACATAAACCAAAGACCGAAAAGGAAGAAAGCTGCTTTTCTCTCACGAGCCTCGTGGGGGCAGCTGAGCGGCCCTCAGGTGAGTCACAGGAAAGGCTCTGCGATTCCTTCCCGCCAGCCTCACGTCGTGCGGCACACGAAAGGGGATGTGGCAGCTGTTTTCTCAAACTGAGCTCTCGGCTATTTGGCAAAATACAATTTCAAATTCCTGTTCTTCCTGGTTTGTCTTACAGAAGTGGAAGGCCAGGCCAGTTACAGAGAATGTGCCTATGTAAACGAGTCTGTGGACATTGGTCACTTTTGAGTCAGATCTCCTTGCACTCGTCATGGAAAGCGAAATGGACCCCATTTCAACTGCCATCTCTGTTGATTCAGGCAAAGAATGGGGTAAGGTGGTTCTTAGAATGATGCCCAAGGTAGCAAATCAAATCAAGTGACTTCAATGTCTAGTTATTTTTGCTGCAGTCTTTTCTCAGATAGAAACAACTGATTGTCCCTCCCAGTCACTTGGATTTTCATAACATCCAGAAAGCCCAGGTGTTACGTGTTCATTTCTCCAGAGCACCGCTAACTATGACCTGCCTCCAGAGGACGGGTGGTTGTCCTTTGGGTCAGCCCTGCCCAGGTGCTCTCAGTCTGCAGGTGCATGCAGCCCACCCACTTCCCATCAGTGTACAAAGTGTGCACTCCAGGGCCCTTACAAACCTGAGCTTCTTATGCTCACCTTCTATCAAAAGCCCAGTTGAGGGAAATGGCAGTAACAGGGAATCACAGAAAGGGCATGCTGAGCAGCTTGGAGGCACTCTGAGCATTTGTCACCTGGAGTCCTTCCAGCCTGAATTCCTCCCAGGTCAGAAGGCCCTGGCTGCGCCCTCTGCTGGGCAAAGGGGGGGAAAGCCCTTATCCTGCTTGTCCCTTTAGGCACTTCCGGTTTTATTTTCACGGGAGCCTTGGATGATCAGAGGGTGTGCAACTTGTGGACCTTGCCCTCACCTGTGATGCCCAAGGCCATTCTCATGGTGCCCCATGCCGTCATCTCTGGATTACGCCAGGCCCTAGAGAACCAGAGTTGCGGACCTGGGGTTGGCCCCAACTGCTTTCCTAAAATGTGCTTTGTCATAACCATCTCACCATCCACCGAGGGAGGCCCTGATAAAGGATCACTCAGCGCTTTCTAATGCATTTGTGTAGATGCTGATTGTGTAGATGCTGAATCAGTATCCCCTCTGTGGACTGAGGCACATGAACATGTTCTTTCAGACTTACCTGTATTTTTCCTGAGAGAGCATATTTTTTTATTCCATGGAAAATGTGCAACTTATTGTTGATCATTATATTTTTTCTTACTGCTTTGTTGGCAATAAAACCCAAAGCCAAAAATTTAGACCAGGTGCTAGCAATTATTTAGAACCCGTTACTGATACTCTTCATTGCGATGGGGGTGGGGGCCGGGCATGTGAGAATGAGCATAATTCCTCACCACTGGAGTAGGAAAAATAATGGAACCTCTGCTCCTCTGCTTTCCAGCCCTCATAGCTTTTCCTACTGTTCTGTTCTTAACTATATATTTTCCTTTTATTTTATTGCATCAAATATAATACTTAAAGACTCTCCAATTTTTGTTGTGAAATAAGATACAAATATCAATAGAGAAAGGAAGGAAATAAATCCTCTTCCAGCCATGTCTGGTTAAGGGGATATTTTGCCACTTTTAGAGGCGTTGGTATTTGGTAAGCCATCCTCTGTTCAGGGAGCGATTCCTGCAGCGCTCCAGGGAAGTCCCGCCCGTCAGAACCTGGGGCCCTCCGACCTGTGAGACCTGGCCACGGGCTGACCCTGCAGGAGCAAAGCCTCCGTAGCGCTGGTGTGGGCGGAGAGCAAGGGCCCTGGATTCAGGTCTCTGGTGCTCACAGACAAGAAGAGAACGAAGCTGCCTGCCATGCCAGGCTCTCCACCGTGGGCCTGAGCCAGCGGTGCCAGGTGGGGGGTGCAGAGAGGTGAGCGCAGCCTGGCTTTTCCTGCCTCTACAGGCCTGGCTTGCTTTTTAGACTGGAGCCCGGACATTCTTCTCAGGTGGCCCGCTCAGGAGTCAGACACGGACATTAAGGGAAGTACTGGTTGATGGATGGCCTGGGCTGAGCTTATCAATGGGTTCTTTTGGCCTTCGGTTGTGTTTACTTGTGTCTCAGCATTAGCTTTGTGGCTGGGAGTGACTGTGCAGTCATGACCTGGGGAAAGCAGAGCGGGAGGGGCGCCAGGAAAACCTGGCCTGCCCGGGCATCTGAGTCCGCAGGCTCCCCGGCCCCAGCCTGGAGAGGGCGGCATGGGGCACAATGAGAATGGCATGGGCATCGCATATGAGGGCAGGATCCACAAGTTGCACACCTTCTGATCAGCCAACGCTCCAGGGAAAATAAAACCGGAAGTGCCCTAAGGGACAAGCAGGATAAGGGCTTTCCCCCCTTTGCCCAGCAGAGGGCGCAGCCAGCGCCTTCTGACCTGGGAGGAATTCGGGCTGGAAGGACTCCAGGTGACAGATGCTCCAGTGTCTCCAAACCCATGGGAATTCAGAGGCCTTTCTCTTAAAGCTATAGAGAGGAGGGAGCCTCTCAGTTTGAGATGAGGCTACTGATAAAGAGAAGTGCCCCACGTTGATGGCCATCCAGGGGTTGATTTGTTTATAAAGCACCCCTACCCCCCAAAAGAGCAGATCAGCTCCTTGAAAACACACAGAGACTGTGCGTGCAGCTGAGATAGAAGCACAGTTGTGCGGGGTCCCAGCTCCCCCCGCCACTACCTCTGGAAACACACACAGTCTTTAGCTCAAATTCTGCAGCACGGGGCCTCCTCCCTGAGGACTGACACAGACACAGAGCCACAGCCCCAGGAGCTTCATGTCACAACAACGTGGCAAGAGGGGATGCTAGTGGCCACTGCTTAATGTCATCCTGAACTTCCAGACAAATGTGTTTACAAAAGGCCGCCAAAGCGGATGTAAGTAGATTTGCTACTGTATGGTATTTACATCCAGGGACCAAAAGCACACCTACATTAATGACACTGCGTGCATACAAAACTGGCTTATGCAAGTTCCAGAGAGGTACACAGATAATCAGGGAAAGAAGCTACTCAAAGCCAAGCAAAAACTGCAGTGAGCCATACAGAGCACTGTGGTGCCACCAGCAGGCCAGCCCGGAGCCCCAAGCAGAATTTACTTCTATGACCTTGGCAGATTTTATAGTTGTCCTTGAGCGCCCATACCTATCAAATCAAACCCATCTGATCTGGGGTTGGGAGAGAATGTGCCTTCACTTTCCCAAAATGCAGTTGGAGTCAGCAAATAAGAGCACCTTTCTCCTTTCATAACAAAAGCCATGAACGCAAGGAAAGCTAAGACAGGTCTTATTTGAAAGTCCAATCTCTTTCTAGAACTTCAAGGTGCCAGCAACTGAATGCAACACAGCTTTAGTACCATTAACAACAAATCTTGCTCTTGTACCAGTAATCAGAACTGCACTGTAATTTGAAAGCATCTCGCAACTGTGGCATCTTAGAGGGAAGGTGGGGGTGCGGGGAGAAGAGTAAGAGAGGCTTGAGGGGGATAATCAACCAAAGCTCATATGTGCATGTTTGCATAACCCATGGACACAGACAACAGGGTGGTGAAGCGTTGGGCAGGGGACAAGGGCGGGCTAGAAGGGGTCAGTGGGAGAAACATATGTAATACTTTCAACAATAAAGATTTTTTTAAAATAAAAATAAATAAAAGCATCTCACATTCTTTGTCTCTCTTACCTCATCCCCCTTTAAAAATCCCTTTGAAACTCTTATGGGTATTGCTCTAGGACAATAAGGATTAAAAATTGCTCTTTGGACTTGGAAATAGAGAGGCCATTGTGACCTCGATGAGAGCAGCTTCAGCAGGGTTATAGGTGAGCAAATAGGAGGTGAGACAACTCTCAAGAAATGTAAAACACTAAAAGAAGAAGCCTGGCTGAGGAGGGAGAAAAGCGCTCGGGAGGTGTTTATGTGTGCAGGGAGGCACCATTGACAATGTTTGGGTAGACACTGCTGTGGCCACTAAGGTGTAAACCCTCCACAAGGGACCAGGTGTGGAAAGCTGTGGGCAGGAACCACATGGCCCTCCTCTTGGCCCAGGGTGAGCGTGTGTACACGTGTGTGCAATGTGTATGTGTGTGCACACCCATGTACTCACTCGGTGTGTCACATGGTGTCCCACCTACCTCTTGCTTCTTCCAGACTCACAGACACAGGAGGGGATAAGGGACTCACTGAGGTGGCCTGGAAGTGCTGTCTGATCAGCACGGAGTAACCCTCGGTGGGGGGGACCTTTCCTTCCTTCCTCCATTGGTTTCTTCCACCACAACACGTGGCTCACACCTCAGGGATGTCCTTTGCTCATTCTCTCTACTGGGTCCCAGCACATCCCCCAACTCATTCCGTTTGCCCGTTCATTGGACAGGCTTTCCTTTCTCTTGTCCTAGCACGTTTCCACCACAACTGACATAACACCTATGCCCGGTCCAGATGTTAGGGGGCCTCTCCATAGGCCCCTCTGTCTTGTGAGGAACCCCCAGCAGATGCTCTGGCTGCCTCCAGGCTACTTCACAGGCCTGGTCAGTTCCAGATACGGTGGGTCCTTTCCTCCTTCCCCATGCCCACACCTTCACCCACCTCTTTTCTTGGATGTTTCCATTACTTGCCGTCTCCAGAGATCTAGGCTTCCATTGGGCTGTGCAGTGAGTGTATCCTTCCTGTCCTTACCTGGTTGTGAAGTCAGGAGCCCAGGCCCCACCTTTGAATGACGCTTTGCTAATTACTCTTAGGGGACAAAGACCATCTCGCCTCCGATGAATGGTTCCTGGCTTCATCCTGACAAGCCGATGAACCTGTGCTCCCATTTTATTACACAAAGGACCATAATCCCATCCACCTCTGGCTGGCCACAATGCCTTTGTCTCAGGTGTTCCCTCTGAAAATGCAACCACAGAGCAAACAGGTCTTCTTTGCTAAGGAATCCTGGTTTCCTGTTTTCTCTTTGCTAACAACTTAATCTTTAGTCTTTTGAAAACCTACTTTGTTTATTCATTCTTGTTCAAATACCCAGGCTCCCCACCTCTCCTAATGTCAATTTCATGGCACACGGGGTTCCAGAAAGAATCCTTTGATAACTGAGAGTATGGCAGGTTGGGAAGGGAAGAGATTTTGAGAATGAGTGAAATCAAAGGGGAGGATGGAGTCAAGAGATGTAGCAAACTGGGCTCCAAATCAAGGCAGTGAAGTTGGTGATAATATCAAGAGAGACGGAGAGCAGAGGAGCTAAAGCTGGGTCATTGGGTGATGATTTCAGGCTTGGGCTTGTCTCATCTAGCATTCTGGATGGGAATCAGGTGGTGCTGGCCAGCAGGGAGTGGAGTGAGAGCCTGGAGATGAGAAGTGAGAGGTGAGGGCTCGTGATGGGGACCAGGGGTTTTATGTTAGTGGTGAGAGTGACACTGGGGCAGGTGTCGTACAAATGGAGCTGGGTTAGATGCTTAATGTACATCATTTCGATGAATTCTCCTAGCAAGAGGTATTTAAATAAATATATGCACAGGGACACCAAAAATGGAGCCATCAGCCAAAATATCAACAGCAAGTTTCTCTGAGTGCTGGAATTTACTGGTGTTTATCTGTATTTTCTTATTTTCTATTCTGGACCCTTTGAGCAGGGAGAGGTGGGAGGGACCTCTGTGGAGTGGGAGTGGTGTAGCAAATGCCAAGCATTTGGGAAACAGGAGAAAATCTGTTTGACTGGGGCAGAGCAGCCAACGGGGACTGTGAGGTTGGCAGGCATGGTTTGAATACCAGCTCTGCTATTTTACTCCATTAAACTCAAGAGGAGCAACCTCTAAGCCTCCGTTTCCTCATTTGTAAGCAGAAGCTGGTAGTACAGTTCAGGTTTCAGTTACTCAGCGCCCATTTCCCTTCCCGCCAAGGCCCCATCCCTTCAGGCTGTCTCCCACCCATCGTGTGTGTAGGAGGCAAAACCCTGGTGCCTGCGCTCCTAGGTGGGTTCTCGGGCTCAGTGACACCTGAAAAGAGGAACTCGCTGGCTGCTGGTGCAGGAAGTCGCCAGCTTCTTCCTTTCTCTGTCACCAACCTTTGAAGTGTGAGTTTTTCCAGGAAATTGCCCTTTACGTTAGCCAGATTTGATCTTTTTTGTTCCTTCTTGATACAAGTAACTGCTTCAGAAAAGTGTTGTGAAGACCGAATGTGTTCAAAGTGGAGTCAAAGCTCTTAGCACAACGCCCTGCACATAGTAAGCCTGCTCACTGGGTGGTAGCAATTCTTACTAAGAAGGGGTTCATTGGAAGATGCGGTGAGCGTTAGAGAGATGAATGGCCGCTAAATGATCCTAGTGCTCAGTTATAAAGACACTTCACATGGTGAGTAGTAATGAGTGGCTGAATGTCTTCGTTGGCTCAGAAAAATCCTGGTTTATGGCATTTTGCTGGTATGATCATTACTAGAGCCTCCGTATATCGGTACTCTCACAAGTATCCCAGTTTGGATAAGAAATTATATGGTCCACTTGCCCCTACAAATGTGTGTATCACACAATACTTACCTTACTGGGAGGCACTGTAATAATTTTCATTCTAGTTGTAAAACAGTGATCAAAACCTATTAGGTTCTGCAGAGAGCGCCTGGGAAGGCACAGGGGCATTTCTTTAATTATTGTCAGGTGGATCCAGTGGCATTGGCAAAGCCAGGTCCTGGAAACACGCTTTGCCAAAAGGCAGGAGTGTGTCAGCTTGACCTTCAGCCAAGGTGCCAGGGGTAGGTTTTGCTATTTAAAGCCAGCCAAGCACCAGGAATGAATAGACCTCTAACATGCACATAATCTCCTTTGTCTTGACTTTTAGTAAAACCTCCTGGTTTTCTCGCTGTATAAAATAAACAGGCTGTACTGGCTCAGGGTCACTGTCCCTGTCCCTGTCCCTGTCCGTGTCAGAGGACAGTGGTCCCACCCAACCCCAGCTTTTTCCTTCTATCTCTGTGTGTCTCTTTCTTTCATTTTCTCAATCCCCAGCTGCCCCTTGCTCTCTAGCCATGCTCAATACAGAAAGGAGAGAAATGTTTATAGGTTCATTTTATGATCTACTAATGGGTCATGACCCTCAATTCGTTTTTGATAACTCTGGGAAATGTCAATACTTCTCCTCAGCTTTCCCTTCACTAGAATGCAATACCGTGGTGCTATCCGATGCATCTCAGAAAGGAGGCTGGGTGTCACTGGGCAGTGCTCTCGGGAGCTTAAATACAAAGCATTGACACCACTGGTAGCTGTCTGTCTGGTATTTTATAAACCTGTTTGCTGTTGCTCTAATGGTTATAGCCTCACTGTGTACTACCTCACTATAATGAGCACAAAAATTTAATTTGGCTTCAAACAGTTTCAGATTGCTGGGGAGAAGCAATGATGTTTATTAGAGCCCTAGCTTGTGCATTAAAATAAATCACGTTTGTGTTCTGTGCTGGCTTTCATAAAAGAAAAGTTTGCTGGTATTAAGAGGAACAGACCCTGCAGACAGTAACATCTCTAAAGGAAAGTTCTGCTTTGTGGCCTGATGCTGAGGCGTGGAGTGGGAGACGTCAGAGCGGAGGTAATTGCTGCTGGAAACTCCCTTGTTTTGAGCATCACTATGGCACTCAGTCCCTCAGAGCCTTCCCCCAACCCTGTGGGATCACAGGGGAGATGCAGCCTGTTAAGCTGAGATTATTTGGGTTTCCTTGGAGCCAAACAGAGTCATAGGAGGATCCCACAAGAATATTATTACAGGGAGGGTCACATGTATTTGTACTTTCCAAAATATTACCCTCTAAATGCTGTTAGGAGATGAGGGCATTTAATAGTGAGGTAATCTCAGACACAAAGGATTCCAAACACCTGCCCCACATCAGTCATCTGTCCCAAGGCAGAATTGAGCTTGAAGACATTTCTGTGATGTCTTAGAAATAGATCAATATCATGACCAATGCCATCGGCCAGCACCATTTGAAGGCTCTAGGAACCGGAAGGAAGCTGACAAAGAAATCAGACAGTGGGCCCAAATGAAATTTTATCCATGACACTTTTGATTCTGTTTATTTGTTATTTGTTTACTGATTTTAGAGAGAAAGAGGGGAAGGGATAGAGAGAAAGAGAAGCATCCATTTGCCGTCCCACCTATTTATTCATTCATTGGTTGATTCTTGTTTGTGCCCTGACCAGGGATCAGACCCGCATTGGCATGTTAGGATGATGCTCTGACCAACTGCACTGCCTGGCCAGGGCTTCGTTCTGTTTTTTTCTTATGTTATTGCTTTGTTTTTATGAAACCATGTTGGGGAAAGGAAGCTTGTGTTTTCTGACTTTGGTATGGAAGCTTTGGAGTGGGCTTGTCCGGTTGGGAAGGGTCACTGATGGATGGAGGTCAGCCTCAAGTACAGTTAGCAGGTGTGACGTTTCTGTGGGACAGGGATTTTAAAAACTTAACTGCAAGCTGTGCAAGGCCCCTGATATTTCTTCTTTGGTTACTTTTCCTCTTTAAACAGTTGTCAGTGAAATCCATGAGCAAATCAGCTCCCGATTGACATAAGTTTGAGAGTCACAAAAAAATCACTCCTAGCCCCAAACATCAGACTTTGATGTTTCATTGATGAGTGAAGCACATTAATTCTATGCTAGCTAGTCAGTTGAATACTGACTAAGATATAAGAACTGCTAAAATTAAACACGTTTTAATCAAATGCAAATTCTACTGTCTTGGACAGGAAACTTTTTAAAAGAAGCACAGAGAAAAGCTGCAATTACACTAGCCAAATGCAATGGTACAGTGGCAGCTGGCAACTCCTCTGCATCAGCCTCTAAAGTTAGACCAAAGCCACAACTTGGCACACTGAATTGGGCAGCAGGAAGGAAGCTACTGCAGGGGCACAACTGCGGGTGAATGCAGCTCATCAAAAACCCCACCTCTGCAGCAGGTCTCAAGATACAGCTCTCCCTGTCACTTTGACAATCATGTGCTCAGCTCTGAACAGTCAAAGGATGTGTTCCATAGTGCCTGTAAAACAGATTTCTATGAGAACTACCAACATGGAAAATTGTACTTTACCTTTAAGGCCCCCATGATCTCATTCACAAGCAAATATAGAGGAATGAGGGGCTGAATGGGGCAGTCCTCCAAAAGCTTCATTCTTGAAAAGGGGAGAGAACAGAGAGGACTGAGATAAATGCATTTGAGAGCACAATGTCCAGTTAGGAAAATAAAGTAAGTTTCTGTGAACGCCTAAATGCTCACCACACAAACCATCACTTGATCCCCAGCTTGGGGAGTCCGCTCAGTCTCATGGCCGCCTGATCTTCAGGTGCTCAGTTGAGCGCAGTCCATTGCACCTCAGACAGAACAGGGACCACACATTGCTGCACCTTTTGGCTGGGTATGAAGTGATTACAGGTGTGTTCTGCTTTTATGAAAAGCCAGTATATGACAACCATTTTTTCAATGATTCATTTGACAAAGAATCTCTTTAGATATCCAGGTCCCATGTTATGCTTAAAATAAAATCCAATGTCTAGGTCACATTTTCAAAATGCATCTACTGTGTAAACTGAGGCTCACAATTACTCTGCTTCCAGGACCTGGGCATCAGGTAGGAGCTGGCAAGCACCATAGTATCACCATTGACCAGTTCACTCACCCAAACCTAAGTGTTTACTGACATATCCTTAGCCACAAGATTTGGAAAACTATCAAATCAATGGGTCCAGACCCACACTCTTTTTCAATGATATTTTTCTCCACATAGCAATGCTTTCTCTACTTTCCTCAGGTCTTTGTCTTCTGGGTCTATTATTAACCAATGTGACATGATATATCATCATATCTAATAAAAAAGAAACACGCAAATTGACCATCATTTCGCTACACCCACCAGCCAATCAGGAGTGAATATTCAAATTAACCCAACAAAAATGGCAGTGGCCATGAAGCTGGAGTGAGCAGGAGGCTTGGGTTGCCCCTGACAATGCAGAAACTTCCCACCTGTCCTGGCCAGCCCTGGCCTCTGCTCAAGGCTACAAAGTTTCAATTATAGAAGATAAATAAATCCCAGATACCTGCTTCTCGTCACTGGGGGGGCATGGCTGGCCTGCAAATCATCACAGGCCCTTCGTTCAGGCTGCCCCATATTCCAAGGGAGCCCCCACCCTGATCCAGGACACCCTTCAAGACAAACCAGCTGCCCCCCACCCATTCACCAGGCCTCTATCTATACTAATAAAAGGGTAATATGCTAATTAGACTGGGAGACCTCCCAGGAGACCTTCCGGATGTTCTTCTGGACAAAGCCATGGTGGCGGGGCTGAGGTAGAGGTGGTTAGAGGCCAAGAGGGGAGGGCAGTTGTAGGTGATCAGGCCAAGATGGGACGGCAGTTGTGGGTGATCAGGCTGGTGGGGGGGCGGGGGGGGGGAAGGGGCCGTTGGGGGTAAGCAGACCAGCAGGGGGGCCAGTTGGGAGTGAGAAGGCCATCAGTGGGGGTCAGTTGGGGGTGAGCAGGCCAGTGGGGAGGGAAGATGAGGGTGAGCAGGACAGCAGGGGGGGCAGTTAGGGGTGAGCACACTGGCACAGGGGGCAGTTGGGAATAATCAGGCTGGAGGGTAGGCATTTGGGGGCAAGCAGGCTGGCAGGCAGAGTGGTTAAGGGCAATCAGGCAGGCAGGCAGGCAGGCAGGTGAGTGGTTAGGAGCCAGCAGTCCCAGATTATGAGAGGGATATTGCAGGTTTAGGCTCAATCCCTGTAAACTGGCAGTAGGACTCCTTCGAGGGGGTCCCAGATTGTAGAGGGTGCAGGCTGGGCTGAGGAACACCCCTTGGGCTCCCCCACCCACCCACCCACCCACCCCACCGCACGAATTTTGTGTACCGAGCCACTAGTTTAGAATATACGAAAGAAATGCCTGTTTCCCTCAGTGACCAATCTAGCTCAAACGAACCGGCTTCCGATGGGTTCTAGCACACTTCTTGTCTGTGCAGAGACACTGACTGCTCAGCATGCACCCCTCACATTTCCCAACCCCTGTGGGTCTGGAGGGCTATGTGACTAGGTCTCTTAACCCATGGGCTGTGGGACACCCTGGGGCCAAAACATTTAAAAACTGACACACAGTCCTTCATTTTCTTCCCCTGCTCTGACCACCTGAAGCCCCGTGGGAGAGGGTCAGCTCTCAGTTGAAGCAGGTTGAAGTACTTCATCACGTTGTTGCCCAGAGTCCTGGAGAGGCTCCTGACTGACCCTGGAGTTTGTATGAGCAAGAAATAAACTTGTTTGGTACTAAGTCACTGAGATTCCAGGATTAAGTCATTACACTGAGCAATACGTTTGCCAACAGAGGCCAAGAAAGAGGATTGCACTGTAGAACTAAAGTTTTTCATTTTAATGACATTTAAAGTTTTAGCTTTTATCCTACATTTTATTTCCCATGAATGCCTTGGTACATAAGCAGAGTAAGTAAATGTAAACAACTTTCGTATGACTATACCACATTCCATTAAAATGGGTAAAAAAAAAAAATCTAGGTATACAGAGACCCACCAATCAGGGCCCAAAACAGAATAAAGTCAAATACACACTGATCCAATCATCACCCTACAGGGCATGCCCTCCTGGGTCTTTCTGGTAGGTTAGCAGTCAGGGGTCCTCAAACTTTTTAAAGTGGGGGCCAGATCACGGTCCCTCAGAGAGCTGGAGGGTCGGACTATATGAACTACTAATTCCTACTGTAATACCTCGGCTGCGCTCACTGCCCCAAAAACCTAGCGGGCAGGATCAGACTCCTCTGCGGGCCGCATGTGGCCCGCGGGCCGTAGTTTGAAGACCCCTGGCTGAACCCATTATTAGGCGGAAATAGTTCCCAAGGCTCAACACAACTTTTTGACACAAAGACCTTTAAATACTTGATGACAAATTTGTTGGATATCAACTGACTTACAACTCAAAATCCAGCTGGATTTTGAACAGCTGGGAAATGGACATTGAGCAACAACATATATATCTGCTCATTCCTAATGAATAAAAACAGCTGCTGCTCACAGAAGAATCCGTTGGTGCACAGATGGCTTAAAAGGACCCTAATAAATTTAATAAAGGCCTCTCACCCCAAATATAAATTTTATAACCATTAGGCAGTAATTTGCCAACACCCCCTTCCCACCGAGAATGTAGTGATTCTGACATGATGTCTATGGGCATTGACCTGTGAGGTCTTGCCTCATGCACGCAGCCTTATTAGTGAATGGCCTGTTCCAGCTAAGTTCATTTTCCAAATAACTAAACCACAGGCTCCAAAGTTTTGTGGTTTTGTTTTTTTTGTTTTTTTTTTTACTTGATAGATTTTGCATAGGACATTTTCTTAAGGGTACTCCTGACTTCCTTAACAGGGCTCAGTTAGCATCTTATAAACTCTTCTTGATAGAAAGAGCCCTAGAACAAATATTAATTTTTAAAAAATCCTCACTCAAGTATATATTTTTATTGATTTTAGAGAGAGGGGAGGAGGTGAGAGAAAGAGAGAGAAATGTTAATTTGTTGCCTCTATATGCGTCGCGATGCGGGATTGAACCTGTAACATGGGTGTGTGCCCTGACCAGGAATTGAACCAACAAACTTTCAGATTATGAGATGATGCTCCAGCCAACTGAAGCTCTTGGCTAAGGCATTAAATGTTAATTTTTGAACTGTACTGTAATAATGATAGCTTGTGGCCTATTAAAGTGGTTGAATTACCTTTACACTAAATGGCCCCAGACTACTTGGCTATTTTAGCTCTGTGTAAACTTTAGAATTTTATTTTGTTTTTTTGTTTTCTGTCAAGCTGTCAGCTTTCAATTGGTACTAAGAGTACTGTTTTTATATTAGTTTTTTTTTTGTCTTTTACTACTGTTGCTTTTTTATTGAGGTGAAATTCACATAACATAAAAGTAACCATTTTAAAGTGAAAAATTCAGTGGCATTGAATATATTCAAAATGCTGTGTAACCATCGCCTCTATCTAGTACTAAAACATTTTCATCCCAAAAGGAATCCCATATCCATTAAGAAATTAGGGTATTGGGGTTTTGGGGAGTAGCTCTTATGCCCTTTTAATTTTTGCTCCAATATGCTGTGAACTTGGGACCTGGGATACCAGGTTTGCCAGGTCTCTATGAAACAGGGGCAGCTACATTGTGGGCACAGCGCCAGGGGCTCCCATTGGCAACATTCAAGGGCGAGAGTTTAATTTCACTGACAGGCGATAATGACTTTTGGCTACTAAGGAGCTTCCCATCCCCTCAACTTCTCCCATACTTCACACTTCTGGATAATCGAGGTTGTTTAATATATATGACTTGTGGATGCATTTATTCCTTCATTAAGCAAAACAATGCGCATCCACACATTACCAAAGCACAAGCTGCATTTCTCATATTGCTCACCACAGGCTCCCCATGGGCCATAGACGTGGGCCGGGGCCTTAGGACACTTCTGGCCCAGTGGCTCTCAATCTGGGCTCGAGATATCAGACTCGTCCAGGGATAGAATGTGTGTGTGTGCGTGTGTGTGTGATGCATGTGTGTGTGAGGATATTTTTCCATTGCCTTTTCAGAGAAAGTGGAAGGGGAGAAAGGGAGACAGAGAAAAAGAGAGAGAGAGATACATCAACTGGTTGCCTCCCCCGCATGCCCCAACCACAACCCAGGTATGTGACCTTGGCTGGGAATCAAACCTGAGACCCTTTGGTGCACAGGCCCCATGCTCCAGCCACTGGTCAGGGCTTGGGGACATATTTTTAAAAGCAGATGTCTGCCTGAATCCCAGACATAACGCATCAATATCTCCCAGGGCAGGACTAATGCTCACCACACAATTCTGTTGTGACTGACAATATGTTTGGAAATCATTAGTCTGGATAGCTCTTTTTTTTTTTTTTTTTTTTATCCTTACCTGAGGATATTTTTCCATTGATTTTTAGAGATAGTGGAAGGGAGGAAGCTGGGGTGGGGTGGGAAAGCAACATTGATTAGTTGTCTCCCACGTGTGGCGCCCTCCCCCTCCCCCCCTCCCCCCAAGCCAGGAACCCAGCCTGCAAGCAAGGTATGTGCCCCTGGACAGGGAATGAAACCCATGACTCTCCGGTCCCCCGGCTCTCACTCTACTGAGCCAAAGCAGCCAGGCCTGCTAGCTCGTCTTAATCACACATTTTATGTTTAAAGATGAAGTGCCCTCATCCACGGCCCAACCCGCTGACCGCTGGCTCCTGCAGCGCAGCAGCCAGCTCACCTCTGAAGGCCATGGCAGGGGAAGCACCAGGAAAGCGAAGAGAACAGAAATGAGGCAGGCCGTAAGGAAGGAAGGAGCGGGCGCCGGGTTAGAAACACACAGACCCTTTCATTTCCTTTTCGCTGTGGCTTACGTACGTACGTATTCCGTGAAACCTGACCTTCTCTCAAGTCAGCAGACACGAGCTCAGCAGATGGCAGGGGGCGGTCAGGGCTTATCTGGGCCTTTGCACGTGAGGGAAGGAGTGCGAGCCAAGACTTGCATCTTGGAGAGAGCCGAATGTCTTCTGTGGTCATGCTGCCAATTCTAAGGCCCCGGTTTCCTGCGTGACCTCTCCACAGCCTGGTGGCTTCTAGAAAAGGATTTATAAGCCGCTCCTCTGCCAGAGCCAGGACGCCGGAGCCGCCAGCATTAACCACGCCAGGCAGGGTCAACCCGTGCTTCCTGGAGACTATCCACCGCAGATGGCTCTTCCCTTCCCTGAGTCAGTCACTGGCAGTTCACTTCATCACTCAGAAAATATGCTTTGTGAAATCCTTTTTCCTTTCCATACACTTGGCTACGTATCCCACAGAGTATGGTATCAGATGGTTTCCTAAGACTTCTAACTGACACACGTTGGATAGATATCCGAACTGGCTTGGGATGTTTCTTCTTGTTCCCACCAGTTTCACCATCCGCCATGAGGAAAGGGCAGGGAGTGGCAGTGAGAGAGGCCTGGGTCCAGCCCTGGCTCTGTCACCCATCAGCTGTGCTTCTGGGCAAAGTAGTTGACCTCCTAGCGCCTCCTTTCCGCTTCTGTAGACTGCGTTAGCGGAGGCACTCTGAGCTCAGGATACCGCAACGCTGCGATTAGGCAGTTACTTCCTTTGGCTGGTTTTTTGTTTGCTCATCTGTTAAATGGCCTGCAGATAGCGGTTTTGCATGGTCAGCATTTTTCAAAATTGTGAATTCGAATGCCTTTTGTGTAGGCCTACATCCTAGTTCTCAGAGTTATTTGTTTATTTATTTTCTTGGCACTTTATTTTTTAACTTATTTTTTCTTAATATATCTTTATTGTTGAAAGTATTACAGATGTCCTTTTCATTTCCCTACTGACCCCCTCCTCCTTGCTGCCACCCTCACCCCAGACTTTTCCTGCACTATTGCTGTCCATGGGCTATGTATATATGTATATAAGTTCTTTGGTTAACCTCTTCCCATCTCACTCCCTTCATTCTGAAATACCTCAGTCTGTTCTCTGCTTCACTGTCTCTGGATCTATTTTGTTCATTAGTTTATTTTGTTCATTAGATTCCACATATGAATGAGATCATGTGATACGTGTCTTTCTCTGACTGGCTTATTCCGCTTAGCATAATACTCTCCTGATTCCTCCACACTTTTTTTTTTTAATATATATTTTATTGACTTTTAACAGAGAGAAAGGGAGAGAGAGAGAGAGCTAGAAACGTCGATGAGAGAGAAACATCGACCAGCTGCCTCTTGCACGCCCCCTACCGGGAATGTGCCCGCAACCAAGGTACATGCCCTTGACCGGAATCGAACCTGGGACCTTTCAGTCTGCAGACCGACGCTCTACCACTGAGCCAAACCAGCTTCGGCCCTCCATACTTTTTTTAAAGGGCCTTCCTTTTTATAGCTACATAGCATTTCATTGTGTAAATGTACCTCTGTTTTTTATCCACTCATCTGCTGAGGAGGCACTTGGGCTGTTTTCAGATCTTAGCTATTGTAAATAGGGCTTCTGTGAACATAGGAGTGCATATATCCTTTCTGATTGGTGTTTCAAGCTTCTTAGGATATATTTCTAGAAGTGGCATCACTGGGTCCAAAGGCAGTTTCATTTTTAAGTTTTTGAGGAAACTTCACACCGTTTCCCACAGTGGCTGCACCAGTCTGCATTCCCACCAGCAGTGCAGGAGGGTTCCCTTTCCTCCACGCCATCGCCAGCACTTGCTGTTTGTTGATTTATTGATGGTGGCCATTCCGGCAGGTGTGAGGTGGTACCTTATTGTCATTTTAATTTGTATCTCTATGATGAGATACAATTTATATTTTGGCAATGTGTATGTCCTCTTCAGAGAAGTGTCTATTCAAGTCCTCTCACATTTTTTTTTAAATTGGCTTTTTGTTTTCTTTTTGTTTAGCTATATGAGTACTTTATATATTTTGGAAATTAATCCCTTAATCAGATATATCATTGGCAAATAAGTTCTCCCATACAGTGAGTTCCCTTTGCATTTGATGCTTATTTCTTTTGCTCTGCAGAAGCTTTTTAATTTGGTCTAGACCCATTTGTTTCATTTTTCCCTTGTTTCTCTTGCCCCAGGAGATATATCTGTGAAAATTCAATGTGAAATGTCTGATATTTTGCTGCCTATGTTTTTTTCTAGGATTTTTATAGTTTCATGACTTACATTTAAGTCTTTTATCCATTTTGAGTTTATTCTTGTGTATGGTGTAAGTTAGTGGTCTAGATTTTTTTTTTTTTTTTTTTTTTTGCATGGGCCTGTCGGATTTTCCCAATGCCATTTATTGAAAAGACTCTCTTAACCATTGTATGCTCTTGCTTCCTTTGTCAAATATTAATTGAGCCTAATGGCTTAGGTCAATCCTAGATTCTCTGTCCTGTTCCATTGATCTATCTGCCTGTTCTTGTGACAGAACCAGGCTGTTTTTATTATAGTGGCTTTATAGTATACCTTTATATTTGGTATTATGATCCCTCCAACTTTGTTCTTCTTTCTCAAGATAGTTGTGGCTATTTAGGGTCTTTTTTGGTTCCATATAAATTTTGGAGTGTTTGTTCTAGATCTGTGAAATATTCTATTAGTATTTTGATAGAGATTGCATTGAATATATAGATTGCTTTGGGTAGAATGGACATTTTAATTATGTTAATTCTACCAATCCTTGAACACTATGTATTCTTCCACTTGTTTATATCTTCTTCTATCTCCTTTTTTATTTTTTTAAATCTATTTTTATTTATTTATTTATTTATTTTTATTGATTTTTTTACAGAGAGGAAGGAAGAGAGATAGAGAGCTAGAAACGTCGATGAGAAACATCGGGGATGTGCCCGCAACCAATGTACATGCCCTTGACCAGAATCGAACCCGGGACCTTTTAGTCTGCAGGCCAACGCTCTATCACTGAGCCAAACCGGCTTCGGCTAGCTCTCTCTCTCTCTCTCTCTCTCTTTTTTTTTTTTAATGTCCTGTAGTTTTCTGACTTGGTTAAGTTTATTATAAGTATCTTAATTTTTTTTTTCTACAATGGTAAATGGGATTGGTTTTTAAATTTCTCATTCTGATAAATTATTATTGATGTGTAAAAATGCCATCAGCCGAAACCAGTTTGTCTCAGTGGATAGAGCGTCGGTCTGTGGACTGAAAGGTCCCAGGTTCGATTCCAGTCAGGGGCATGTACATTGGTTGCGGGCACATCACCAGTGGGGTGTGTGCAGGAGGCAGCTGGTAGATGTTTCTCTCTCATCGATGTTTCTAGCTCTCTATTCCTCTCCCTTCCTCTCTGTGAAAAGTCAATAAAATATATTTTTAAAAATAAAAATAAATAAAAATAAAAATGCCATCAATTTCTGGGTGTTAGTTTGTATCCCACTATATTGCAAATTCATTTATTAAGTCTAGTCGTTTTTTGTGGAATCTTTAGAGTTATTTTATGTACAATATTATATCATCTGAGAATAATGACAGTTTCGTTTCCTCCTTTCCAATTTGGATGTTTTTTATTTCTTCTTGTCTGATCACTGTGGCTAGCACTTCCAGTGCTATGTTGAATAAGAGTGGTGAAAGCAGACCTCCCTGTCTTGTTCCTGTTCTTAAGGGAAATGGTTTTAGCTTCTGCCCACTGAGAATAAAGTTGACTTGAGGTTTGTCATATATGGCCTTTATTATGTTGAGGTATGATCCCTCTATTCCCACTTTGCTGAGTTTTTAGCAAAAATGGATGTTGGATTTTATTGAATGCTTTTTCAGTATATATTCATATGATCATGTGATTTTTGTCTTTCAATTTGTTTGTGTGATATATCACATTTATTGATTTGCAAATATTGTACAGCCTTGCATCCCTAAAATAAATCTCACTTGGTCATGGTGTATGATCTTTTTTACATATTGCTGGATCTGATTTGTTCATATTTTGTTGAGGAGTTTAGCATCTATGTAATTCTCTTTCTTTGTAATGTCTTTTTTATTTTATTAAATGTATGGGGTGGCATTGGTCATCAGGATTACATAGGCTTCAGGTGTGAGTTTCTGTTACAAGAACTGTATATTGCACCATGTGCCCATCACTCGAAGTCAAATTTCCTGTCGCCTTATATTAGGACCCACCCCCTTTCCTCTGGCAACCACCACACTCCTCCTCACCCCCTCAGGCCAATTCCCAGAGACATTATGTTAAAATCCCTACCTCCACTTCGGAAGTGCCTTTGTGTCTGTGTAAGACAGTGACAAGATTGTGTTGTCTCATGTTCACTTCTGCATCAATAAGAGTAGTGAGAATTGCCCCTGTTGCTCCCTCCCCTCTATGTGTAGTGATAATAAAGGGGAGGAGGGCATTAATTGATAATAATTGCCAAACAAAATTCTGCCCTTCCATTTTCAATCTAATCAGTGTCTCCTGGTGGCCCTCAACCAGGGGACATTGGCAAGGTCTGGGGCATTGTTAAGTGTCATGACTCGGGAGTGGGGGTGGCTAGCATGTAGTGCATGGAGACAGGGCTGCTGCCAAACGTCCTGCAGAGAGCAGGCCGCCCCACAGATAACTATCTGCTCCCAAATGCTAGTGACTCTGTTTCAGAAACCCTTTCGCCAGTTTTAGTGTTCACACTCATAAAATATTACCTTATTTCAAACCTCTGATTTTTGTCATAATTCAACATTGACCCTTAATAGGCGTCTACATTTTTCTTAACATTTAGCACTGAGTCAGTATTTATTACTTATTTTCACCCCAAAGCTCCAACCTGAAGCAAGAGCACATCATTTTATTTTTTAATGTATTTTTATTGGCTTCAGAGAGGGAGGTAGAGAGAGAGAGAGAGAGAGAGAGAGAGAGAGAGAGAGAGAGAGACATCAATGATGAGACTCATTGATTGGCCGCCTCTTACAGGACCCCCACTGAGCATGTGTCCTGACCAGGAATCTAACTGTGACCTCCCATTTCACAGGTCGATGCTCAACCACTGAGCAATGCCGGCTGGGTCCAGGAGCACATCTTTGACTTGACCATTGTGTATTTAGTGATGGACTTGGTAAGTTAGGCTATTTCTAAATTAGATGTGAGAGAGACCCCCCCCCCCCAATTCATTGCTTGGTTTTGTATAACATTAAATGTTAAACATTAACCATCTCTGTATCTATTCTTCCAAAGGCAGATGCTAATCAAAATCATTGAAAATGTTCCCAACAAACGATTCAGGCGCTCAGGGCACAGTCCTTCATGATCTGTAGCTCTTTATGTGTTCCTTCCCCTCCTAGCTATCCCATTCCACATGAATCCAATGGAGGGCACTGCACACCTGTGTGCCACAGGGACCCACCCCTCCCCTGGGCATCCTACATGGTTCAGTTCCTATGAGGTGGAAAAGGTCCTTCTTTCTAAATGATCAAGTCAAAGTCACCTGCTCAGGGACCCAATAGGTGCTCCCTGCTCACTGTCCTGAACTTAGCAAGTTGTTCCTAACAGCCAGCATAGTAACTTGTTTTCGTCCTGGAGTTTATTGTACCTTTGGGAGTGTTCTCTCCACGAGAAAAACCATTTCCTTAACTCCGGGAAGGTCACGGTTTCCTTTCCCACCACACAGTTAAGAAAAGCTTGCCCACAGTGCAGTTATTTTCTCCCCAGGAAGCGTAATTCAGCCTATGGTCGTCTTCCTCTAAATCCACCTGCTAGGATCATTTCTCCCGCTTGGAGGCTGCGCTGAGCTGTCCCGTTCACCTTTGGAGCCGAGGAAAGATCCAAAAGTGGGGCTCCCCCGGGGTGCAGGTCTGCATCTGCTGGCCTTCTTCTCACTTGCACCCACCCTTCCCTGCATCAGGCTTTCTTGCTCTGGCTTCTCTCCTACAGCAATGACAACCTTTCCTGGCTTCTGCCCGGGGAGGCAGCCGTTTGCCTCTCCCACACCAGCCGCCAGCATTAGCCCCTGCAGTTCTCCCTGGGGCCGGCAGGGGGCAGCAGAGCGCTCCGGGACGCCTGGGAAAGGTTGGTGGGTGTGAGTCCTGCTGAAGTTACAATTTATGGAGTTACAATTAGTGAAGAAGCCTGTCCTGTCAGTGCCTGGGCCTCAGTGGGCAGTGCGGGCCTGCCCGGGAGCCTCTCCTCACTCCTGCTCTCCTTCCATGCTCTTCGCACGCAGGACAGGGACTTAGTAAAAAGAGCGAAGGTCCTCCAAGTGGGTGTAGGATGCGAGAAGTGCCTTAAATGCTTGAGGATTGCCACATAGAATGACATGAAAGCTGGTTAGCGTCGTTCCACATGCTGGATCCGAGACAGGAGTTACAGGGAAGCAGAATTGTGCCCGGAACAATAAACTTTCTCATGGTCTCTATGGAAAGGCCACCTGGAGAGGCTGAGGGGCCTGTGACAGGTAAGCGTCAATGGCTAGTTTATGAGAAGGGCCTGAGGCTCTTTATTAAAACTCGGAGTCCTGCCTTCCTCCCAAAGATTCCAAACCTGTAGGTCTGGCGTGGGCCCAGGGATGGGCATTTTAGACTCTGCCAGATCTCTGTGGGTCACACTTTGAGAAGCAGTGGAGTCTTGTTACACTCAAGGTGTCCTCCAACCCTGACATTCTAGGTTGTGTGCTGCTGTTTTAATGGAAAAGGCTGGTTGACTAGGGTGGGGCAGAGAGGTACCAGGTAATGAAGGCTCCTTTTTAAGGCTGGCCCTGTCCATGCACGGCCCTGAGGGAGACATCTCCTTAAATCCTGTGCCCAGGTGCCTCTCCTATCTCTCCCTGGTCCTGACCCTGCCATCTCCAGCCCTAAATTCAAACTGACTGCTTCTCACCACACGGTGGGATGTGGTGGGGGCCTGCTGGAGGAATGGATGGTGTGAGGTGACTTGAATCTTCTTGCAACATTTGGCCACACTTCCCCCTGACTGAGTGGGATGATGGTGAGCAGGGAGGAGGCCAAGGAAGGACAGTAACCCTTTCTGAGAATGTTTCAACCCAGGGGTCAAAACAGGCTACATTTCAAATTACAGGATAGCCCTCCTAGAGGTCAGTGGGGGAAGGAACACTGGTTGACTCTCAGTACCTTGTCCAGAAGGAGCGGGCCTAAGCCATCAGTTGGACATCCTCCAAGGGCTCTTGGACTGTGAGAGGGTGAAAACCAGGCTGAGGGGTGCCCCCCCACCCCAAGCGCACGAATTTTGTGCACCTCTAGTATTGCCATAAGAATAAAAAGCACATTGGAGGAAACGTTAGTCAAATGGAGTTAAAGTTGAATTCAAAATACAAATTGTATTATGCATGTTATGTATAAACCTTAAGTTAGCTTACATAATAAGGACCTGCTGGTAAAATGAGTTCAATCATTCATTGAACAAATAGTGCTTACTTAAAACCAGACACTGTGTAAAAAGATCTACACTAATAAGAGCTGAGGTGGTCCTTGCATCCTTGTGCACAGTGTCATCACAAGATGATTGCCACAAGATGGCCACCACAAGATGGCCACGCACACAGCAGAGACAGGGTCCAGCAGCCGCTCCATGCAGTGAGGTCTTGGGGTCCCACGGCTCTGTGCAGTGTGGAGGAGGCCGGTCCCAGCATCTCCACTATCTCATGCAGAGGAGGCTGATCGGGCCACCAGGGAAGGGCAGTTGGGGGCGATCAGGCCAGCAGGGGAGCAGTTAGGCATCAATCAGGCTGGCAGGGGAGTGTTAGGGGGCGATCAGGTTGGTAGGCAGACAAGCAGTTAGGGGCCAGTGGTCCTGGATTGTGAGAGGGATGTCCAACTGCTGGTTTAGGCCCAATTTAGGACATCCCTCAAGGGGTCCCAGATTGAAGAGGGTGCTAGCCGGGCTGAGGGACACCCCTCCCATGCATGAATTTTGTGCACCACGCCTCTAGTTATTTCATAAAATCAAATGTATCTCATATGAATTTTAATTCAAAAGAGCAATGAGTTAATGAGTGTATGCCTGAGTTTAATTACAAAGTGAGTTAATAAGGATATGCCTGACTCCTTGGTGGAAACCAGAGAAATGAAGGGAGGTGTTAAAGTTGGCCAAAGACCACCGGGACCGGTTTGGCTCAATGGATAGAGCGTTGGCTTGGGGACTGAAGGGCCCCGGGTTCGATTCTGGTCAAGGGCATGTACCTTGGTTGCGGGCATATCCCCAGTAGGGGGTGTGCAAGAGGCAGCTGATCGATGACTCATTGATGTTCCTAACTCTCTATCTCTCTCCCTTCCTCTCTGTACCAAAATCAATAAAATATATTTTAAAAAAATAAATAAATAAATAAAGTTGACTTTATGCTCTTTCTAAGGAGCCAACCAGAGGACCAATCAACATTGACTCCCACTGTTCACAAGTATCCATTCCCACTCACCTCACCCAGAATGTATAGGAGGTTTTTTATTGTGTGTTATTCAGTGATACTAGCATATAACCATTTTCATTCTTTTTATGTTTTACTTGAAGAGCTTTCCATTCTGATGTCACTCTACTCTTGTTTTGTTTGTTTGTTTGTTTTGTTTTGTTTTGTTTTGTTTTCTATATTCATCATCTACTAATCCTGATAGCTTCCTAATTTGGGAGAAAACCTTCAAGGTCCCTCACTTCAACTTCTACCTGAATGAGGAAGTATTTTCAATAGATGCTTTTGTTGCTGGTGAGACAATGAGACCTCAGTTTTTGTCTTCTTAAAGGAAAGATTTCAATCAAGAGACAAAGTGCAGCATGGCATGCAAAAACTTATTGGCTACAGTAAAAGCATACTCGGGACAGTGAAACAAGGAAGGGCATAGAGAAGCAACAGGAGAGCCTAGGCTGGGCTGCTTTGGGTCACTGGGAAGCAGAGAAACGGGCCTTGGAGACAGGTTCAGGGGGTTAGCATGGGACGAGCTACCACTGCCCTTTGCTCCCCTTGTTGCAAGTCTTGTGGGGTCTCTTAGAAGGGGGAAGGGGGAGGGGGAAGGGAATGGTGTGGGTGTGCTCCCCTTGGGGAGAGTGTATGCTGGGTCCTTTGTGTTGAGGGTATTTATCTCTCTCCTGCAGGTGAGACTCTTAGAGGAGATCTCAGGAGGAAGGACTCAATAAAATATTCATCGGCTTCCCAGGTGTGCTCTTTCAGGGTCATGGTCTCCACTGATTGGTCAGCTCCAGAGCAGGAGGTCATCAGTCAATGCAGCTGGTCCTGAGGCAGCCAGAGCACTTGTCTGGTTTTGCTGCTTTTCTGGGCCTGGAGCTGAAATACAACTAAGGCTTACCTGTTATCCTTAAAAAGGAAAAGGTTGGGGGCTCTAAACCTCGTGATCAGTGATATAAAAGGTCAGGGGCCCACACTGCATGACCAGTGATATGCTAGGGAGGAAAGGTCACCCTGGGGGAGAGGTCCTTGTTTTCTCAGTTTTGCCCCTTTCTGCCCCGGTGACTTTCTGTACCTCCTGGCTCATTGTCCTTGCTCTGTTCATGTCTGTCTAACTGCTCATTATACTTTCATTTTGTTTTTTACTTCTCTTAGCATTATAATTTTCCTGAAGGTTATTTAAGAAAAAGAGAAGTGGGTGAGTCCTGAACTGGTTCCTAGTCAAAAGAAGAATGAAAGGACACTTAACTCCTGATGCATGCTGCAACCTGGATGAACCTTGAGGATATTATGCTAAGTGATAAGCCAGTCACAGAAGGACAAATACTGTGTGATTACTTTTATGTGAGGGACTTAGAGAAGTCAAATGCATAGAGAAAGAAAGTAGAATGATGTTGTCAGTGGCTGTGGGAGAAGAGAACGAGAAGCTTTTGTTTAATGGCACAATTTCAGTTTTGCAAGATGCTGGAAGCTAATTCCAGCAGGTCATACATGCAAGAAGTTCATCAAAAGATTGATGAACCTGAAGATACATATTATTGCCTACTGGCCAAAGGCATTGCCCCAAACCTGAATTTATATAAATGATTGCTTGCTGCCAGACAGCTGAGGGCATTTCAATCTACATGCTATTGTCTCCTGTTGGCCAAACACCTGAACAGCCAAAAGCAGTTCCCCCAAACTGACAATGACTCCTGTATATCAAATCTTACCTTCTTATATGTATATATGCTTTGCTTTAAGGTAATTTGTGTTAATAAAGAGCAAGGGGTCTGGAGATTCAGAGAACTTGGTCACTGAAGCTAAGCCCTCCACCGGCTCCCCCATGGATTATAAATTTATACTATACTAGAGGCCCAGTGCATGAATATTCATGCACTGGAAGGGGGGGAGGGGTGTCTCTCAGCTTACTCTGCCCCCTCTCACAGTCCAGGAGCCCTCAGGGGCAGAAGGTGACCTGGTGATCAGGAGGAGGTGACACCTCCATCACATCTTTGCTGCTGCCACTGCCAGGCAGCCCTAGGTGGCTGGGTAGCTGCCATCCAAGGCTTGTCTGTGTCTCAGGCTGGCCCTGGGCAGCTGGAGGACTGAGGGGACTGGGCCCCCATCTTTGAGGATGTGGCAGTCAATTAGCATATTCCCTCCTTATTGGCTGTGAGCACTGTCATCTTTGCGATGGCATGAGGTTTAATTAGCATATTCCCTCTTTATTAGAATTTCTAGTCTCTATATTAATTTACTCACAGCATCTTCTCCAGATTCCTGAACCCTTTTAGATGCTGGGAAAGACCCCCCAGCAACAAGATAAAAAGAGTTCTGAAGATGCATAAGGGTGATAATTGCACAACAAATGTGAATGTACTTGTTAATGTAAAAAACCATTGAAACCTGTAAAGAATTTTTGTGAGTTTATTTGAGCCAAACTGTCGACATATGCTGGGAAACAGAACCTCAACAAATTGAGATAATGCTCCAGAGAATGGTGGGTTACATCTGTATTTATGCATTGCCATCAAAGGAGGGACATAGGTGGGTTAAATGAAATCCATTGGTGATAGATTTAGGAGGTGGGATAAAGCAAAGCAGAGGAAAACCCCTGAGAGTGGATAAAAAGTGAAATGGTGGATACATATTTAGGTGGGTGCAGGAATAATTAACATGGTAATGAAGGAATTTGTGGTATCTGTCCTGGCACCCACCACATTAGGTTGTGCCCCAGGGGCTCCAGAAAAAGGGAAGTTACAAGTTACCCAGACATTTCAAGAATATGTTATCATAGATGCAAAAAGACAGATAGGCTAGTTAAGGTAAAGGTTGGCCTTGTCAGTGAAGATACCAGACTAGGATGTAACTGCCCACTATAACTGCGTTTAGTTAAAGTTTAATTTCAGACCATCCTCTGTGGTTACTTTAGGGCTCTGAGTTTTCAAGACTGCCATGCAGGCCTTCCCTGAACTTGTCAAGTTGGCATGTGGTCCTTTTCATCCACATACTTAACACCTCTGAACTGCATATTTTAAAAAGGTTAAGATAGTAAATTTTATGTTATGTATATTTTACTGCAATTTTATAAATAAATAAACTCCTGGGTCTAGGAGAAACACACACACAAAAGACAGTCAACCTCTAAGAATCAAGGTCCCCGTGGAACTGACAGTGGTGCAAGATACTCCAGAAAATATTGGGGTGTCCTTGAGCCCCAGTTTTAGTTGTCCCAGGGCATCATGGGAGGATGTGAGGACATGGCTCTACAGATGGGTTGGTCACTTCTTGTATGGTTTCCAGCCCCAACCCTTTCATTCAGTTCTAGTTGGTGCCTTAGAGTGGGAAAGGAAAAGTACCTGTCGGGTGCTAAGTCCAGAGGGTCTCTATGTCTCCGGGGGCATGTGTCAGAGTTGGCAGCATGCACAGCATCACCAACTGAGTATTCCTTCTCTCCTCCCCACCTCCCACTCCTACAAATGTTGGTACTCTTGAAGTTGTCCCAGAGACTCCTTACACTATCACCATGTTTTTGGATTATTTTTTCTTTTTGCTCTTTGGATTGGTTGTATTTTGCTTCCTCATATTCCTAATCACTGATTTGATTCTCAGCATCCTCTACCCTACTGTTGAATCCCTGTAAATTATTCTTTTTTAAAAATATACATATTTTTTATTGTTGACAGTATTACAGATGTCCCCCTCATTTTCCCCCTCCCCCTTTGTCCCCTCCACCGTGCCCTTACCACTTCTCCTTTAGGTTGCCACAGACATCTCCAAATCAAAGGAGAGCAAGTTTGCAGGGGAGGAGGACAACTGTCCAGCTCCTCCCTATTTGTCTCTAGCATTCCCCATCCTTCTCATTTTTAAGTACATGCAAGTGACCGTGAATATGTGTGCAAACATGTATGAGTGGTGTGTGTATGTGTGTGTGTGTGTGTGTGTGTTGAGTGTCTTTCCAAGAGGACCTTCAAGCCAATCTCTAACCTCTCCTCCCCAAACTAATATATGTTCTTTTCTTCAATGGAAGAACTACTTTTTCTCTTTTTTAACAAAATCCATTTCCCTAGTTTAAAAGAAAAAAATAAACCAGAGCTCTTTTGTTAAACATAGGACATATATGAAAAGAAGTGCTCATATCAGTCCATGCATAAGACCTGTTTTATTAATCATTTTCTCAGCATGACATCTCCCTGGGCCAGACACTTAGTAACCACAAGTGGCCACTGATATCTCAGGGTATCCTCATCAGGGACATCCACAAGTGGCCACAGATACAAAGCAGAAGCAAGAAAAGAATCCATCACTCAGGCACATGTCTCTCAGAGTCACTTCATACAGAAAAATGGAGGCTGACTGAACTGCATAATCCTCCCTCTGAACATCCCACCAGAAAGCACATACGTTCTTGAAATGAACGCCTCAAGAAGAAAGTTGTCTAAAATGTGCTCCATGTGTTTTTTTCCTTTCCTGAGGGAAGACCTGTTTAACTTTGGGTTTCGCCACTCATAAATTATCACGTTATTTCTCACTTATAGTGTAAATATCAGTCTGGTTGGTATATGCACCCACACATCAGCTGAGACAGAAGAAAGCTAAATTTACAGAACATTAAATCAATAAGCATGTGTGGTTTTAAACAGCATGATATCCTTAACTTAATAAGGCCACAGCACTACTGTCAAGCATCTGTTTTGCAATTTCTGGAGTTTTTCCCCCTCTAATTTTATAGCGTTGCTAGAAGCCTGGATGAGCAAAGGTCCTATCTATCTATCAGAAGAGAACAATGCTCATCAAAATAGGAAATGGGAAGTATTCCCAGATGATGAAGCCACGGTAATACCTAAAGTGCTGCAGCCAGTGAAAGATGCTGTTTATTAAGGAAGAAATAATAACTATAGTGTGTTTCCCTTATTGTTTCAACTAATGAGAAATCCTGGAATAGACAGGGCTGCCAGATGTCTCAGGAAAGTATCAGTCTTCCAGATGGAAAGTGGAGGAAACCGTAGGAACAAATTAATAAAAATAGCATCTCTTCTCCCTCTTCTTTTCCCCCCAAGAACAGATTGACTACCCCTTTACAGTGAAAAATACCCACCCCAGCTATGGACTATCTCTTACGTCACTAAACAAATTGGTAACAGGCGAGTGTGGAGTATTTGAACTGCATTATTTACAAATGCCCAGAACTTTTCCCAAGGACAATGTACTGGAACAGACCACTAGCAGATGACAGTTTTCATCTGGTGGGAGATATTAATTACTACAAATTGGTGGCAGCTGTAGTCCTAAACAGTTTTGTGTAAATATGAAGGACAATAGTGTGGAGAGAGTTGAACTGCAGTAAAACCCAGAGGGACTCTGGGCTTGGAGTTGGCAGGAATGTGGGAGTGACAGGAAGATGGCAAACACATCATTATTGGAAGCCCTTGTAAACACATAGAATAACAAACTGCCTGAGAGAAGCTGCTGGGTGGACTCTGGCCTCTACTTATTCATCTGACCAGCATATAGATCAACTCTCAACCACTTATCCTAAAGCAAACCCTTTGCATTGATACCCTCCTCCCTCTTTCTACCACCCTCACCACACATAAACATAGCTCCTAGGCAGATTTTCCACTCAGGGGTGAGAAAGAGCAAGAAAGTATGTGCACATTTGCAATGGCAGAAAATCCATATTTGCTACCTAGAAAAAGTAATCTATCAATGTTTACAGGTTAATGGGCAATAAGTCACATGAAGAAAGCCAGAGTCATGAAATTGAAAGTCCAAGATAAAAACAGTATCTGATCCCCAATAAATATGAGGTAATTTAGGAAAGAGAAAACAATAGAAAAAAAAAAAAAAAAGCAAAACTAAAAATATATTTTCAAAGATATATAAGAATATATTTTAAGCCGAAACTGGTTTGGCTCAGTGGTAGAGCGTCGGTCTATGGACTGAAAGGTCCCAGGTTCGATTCCGGTCAAGGGCATGTACATTGGTTGTGGGCACATCCCCGGTAGGGGGTGTGCAAGAGGCAGCTGGTCGATGTTTCTCTCTCATCGACGTTTCTAGCTCTCTATCCCTCTCTCCTCCTCTCTGTAAAAAATCAATAAAATATATTATATATATATATATATATATATATATATATATATATATATATTTTTTTTTTTTTTTTTTTAAGGGGAAAACCAAGATGGCAGCATAGGTAAACTCCTGAAATTGCTGCCTCACAGAACAACTTCTAAACTACAACTAAAATACAAAACAGACATCATCCAGAACCACCGGAAGGCTGGCTGAGTGGAAATTCTACAACTAGAAGGGAAGAGAAAAGCACACTGAGACTCAGAGGAGGTGAGGAAGTGAGGTGCAGAGGTACAGAGGCATGTGCACAGAAAGGGCTGGCAACTGAATAAGCATTTGTCTTTTCAATTGGGAGGGAGACACATTCTCCCAACTGCTCTGAATTCCAGTTCCGGGTGGTACTCTGGGGACCCAGACTTATAAGAGGTGAAACTGGACTGTCTGGCATTGGGCTGAAACATGAGGGCGGCTTTTTCTCAGAGGTGCTTGAAGCAATTACTGCAGGACCCTGAGACCAGGGGGCCTCTTAGGATAGGGCTGAAAGTCAGACATTGCTATTTGCTACACCTTGTTGATTCCTTGAGACCCCACCCCACCCAATTTACAACCCCACCCCAGCTGTGCGTAGAAGCTTTTGCATATGAATGTCCTGGCCCTTTACAATCTAAAATTATCTAACAAACTGCCGCTGGGTCAGAGAGTCCCAGAACTTCCAAAAAAAGGCCCAAGGCCCCACAGCACCTTGCTTTGCTTCACAGCTGGGCCTCATCTGGGCACCTTCAAACACCAAACAAGGAAGAGGAATCTGAAGATCTCTTCATAGCTCCTGTTGGGTGGCCTCAGGCAGAGGCTAAATCATGGGAGATCCAAGAGCCAGTGTACTAGTGGTCAGAATGGGACCATCCAGATTAAAACTCCTCAGATTCACAAGAGACACACTCAAGAGGCAGACTCAGGGAGCACCAAAGCCTCACTAAAGCAAGTCTTGCCCCATAAGGGTGTCTCCAGCACAGAAGTTCTCCTATCATAGACACAGCTGATCCTCATAGCCAATTTGCCTAGAGGTCAATTCCTCCCAGTGATACCAACAACAATCAAGGCTTCACTACAACAAGAATGTGCATACAACCCACAAAGGGCTGCACCAAGAGTGTACACCTCAGGTAACTGAGGATGCTGAGCCACTGGGCCCTATAGGACACCTAGCACAGAAAACCACTCTATCAACACAGGGAAGCAGCCAAAATGCAGATACAAAGAAACAGGTCACAAATGACAGAAATGGAGAAAAGCAAACTACTGGATATAGAGTTCAAAACCACAGTTATAAGGTTACTCAAATAACTTCTAGAAACCACTGATAAATTTAGTGAGACCCTTGAGGATATGAAAAAGGACCAATTAGAAATTAAACAAACATTGACTGAAATAAAGAAAAATATACAGAGATTCAACAGCAGAATAGAGGATCACAAGAATCAAGTCAAAGATTTGAAATACGAAGAAGCAAAAAACACCCAACCAGAACAGAAAAAAGAATCCAGAAATATGAAGATAGTGTATGGAGCCTATGGGACAACTTCAAGCATACCAACATCTGAATTATGGGGGTGCCAGAAGAGAAAGAGCAAGATATTGAAAATGTATTTGAATAATGACAGAAAACTTCCCTTACCTGGTGAAAGAAATAGCTTACAAGTCCAGGAAGCACAAAGAACCCTAAACAAGAGGAATCCAAAGATGACCACACCAAGACACATCATAATTAAAATGCCAAGAGCAAAAGACAAAGAGGGAATCTTAAAAGCAGCAAGAGAAAAACAGTTAGTTACCTACACGGGCATATCCATATGACTGTCAGCTGATTTCTGAACAAAAACTATGCAGACCAGAAGGGATTGGCAAGAAATATATAAAGTGATGAATAGCAAGAACCTACAACCAAGATTATTCTACCCAGCAAAGCTATCATTCAGAATTGAAGGTCAGATAAAGAGCTTCACAGACATGAAAAAGCTAAAGGAGTTCATTACCACCAAACCAGTATTATATGAAATGTTGAAAGGTATTCTTTAAGAAGAGGAGGAAGAAGAAAAAGGTAAATATAAGAATTATGAACAACAAATTCTTATCTATCAACAAGTGAATCTAAAAATCAAGTGAGAGAACCAAGATGGCGGCCTCGGTAAGCACCTAAGCTGCCGCCTCAGACAACAATTTCAAAAACAACAACTAAAATCAGAACAGACTTCATCCAAAACTCAGGAAAGCTGGCAGAATGGGAAATCTACAACTAGAAAGAAGGAGAGAGGCTCACGGATCTGACTGGGAGCCCCAAAGCACTGAGGTAGGGAGATGCTTGCAGGCAGAGAGGAAGTACGGCCGAATGCCTGGCTGGTAGGAGGGGAGGGATTCCCAATTGCACTGAACCCTTTCTGACTGTACTGAACCCCAAACCCGGCTGAAATCCCGTGGACTCAGGCTCATACGGTGGAGTCTGGACTGTAGAGAAAGGCACCCAGAAACTCAGAGACTGGGAGACTGGGGGAGCTGGGAGCCGCAGCTGGCAGGGTCTATAGTCACACGCAAGTGAGTGCTAGCAGAGAGGTCCGACCGCGACCTCGGAGGTTGCCGCTGCCTCTCCATAGTGGAAGGACTCAGAAGATCCAAACTACAGAGACCCAACCCAATTTCGGGCAAGCCCCTGGGGCACCCACGCTCTTGCAGGGGGAATCTGGGGCCGTCAGGTGGAAACTCAGGGGAGCCGCGGAAGGCAGAGGTCAGGCAGAAACTCAGGTGCATACACAAGGGCAAGGCTGATGGGAAACCAGACTGTCAGCTCAGCCCTGAGACTCTGCCTCATCCAAGCTGAGCACGGAGGCTTCTGCAGTTTTGCAAGTCTGATCCTATAAGACTGTCTCCAATACAGAAGGTATCCCAGAGTAGACACAGCTGATACCCACATCCAATTGGCCTGAAAGTCAATTCCTCCCAGGGATACCAACAACAATAAAGACTTAGCTACAACAAGGCTGTACAGCAATTCACAAAGGAGAGCACCAAGAGTGTCTACCTCAGGTAACTGAGGAGGCTGACCCACTGGGCCATATTAGGACACCAAACACACAAAGCCATCCTGCCAACTCTGGGAAGCAGCGAAAATGCTGAGATAAGGAAATAGATCTCAAATGAAAGAGATGGAAGAGAACAAAAGACTGGATATGGAGTTCAAAACCACGGTTATGAGATTTTTCAAGAGTTTCCTAGAAAAGGCCAATAAATTTATTAAGACCCAACTAGAAATTAAACATAAACTGACTGAAATAAAAAATATCATACGGAGATCCAACAGCAGACTGGAGGATCACATGAATCAAGTCAAAGATTTGGAATACAAAGAGCCAAAGGACACTCCTCTGGAGAAGCAAGAAAACAAAAGAGAATCCAGAAAGTTGAAGATAGTGTAAGGAGCCTCTGGGACAACTTCAAGTGTACCAACATCAGAATTATGGGGGTGCCAGAAGAAGAGAGAGTGCAAAATACTGAAAACATATTTGAAGAAATAATATCAGAAAACGTCCCCCCGCTGGAGAAAGAAATAAACTTACAAGTACAGGAAGCATACAGAACCCCAAACAAGAGGAATTCAAAGATGAACACACCAAGACACATCATAATTAAAATGCCAAGGGCAAAAGACAAAAAGAGGATCTTACAAGCAGCAAGAGAAAAGCAGTTGGTTACCTATAAGGGAGTATGACTATCAGCTGATTTCCCAACAGAAACTATGCAGGCCAGAAGGGAGTGGCAAGAAATATTCAAAGTGATGAATAGCATGAGCCTACATCCAAGATTACCGTATCCAGCAAAGTTATCATTCAGAATTGAAGGGCAGATAAAGAGCTTCACAGATAAGAAAAAGTTAAAGGAGTTCATCACCACCAAACCAGTATTATATGAAATGCTGAAAGGTATTAAGAAGAGGAAGAAGATCAAGTGAATTAAAAATCTGAGGAACAGAATAAACTGGTGAATATAAAAGAATCAGGGGCAAAGAAAGGGGGTGGATTGATAATTATCAGGGGGAAAGGGGTATGGGGAGTGCAGGAAGAGACTAGATTAAAATTGTACACCTATGGATGAGGACAATGGCGGGTGCGGGGGAGAAAGTAAGGGCAGGGGGGGAGGTGGGGAGGGAACCGGATGGAAGGGAGCTATGAGGGGGAAAAGGAGAAACAATTGTAATAATCTGAGCATAAAGATTTACTTTAAAAATAAATAAATAAATAAATAATAATATGAATCCTACAAGGAGAAAAGGAGAGAAAGAACATTTGAAGAAATAACAACCAAAATGTCTAAATTCCAGGAAAAACTGCATCAAATCTGAATATCCAAGAAGCTCAGAAAACTCTAAGTAGCATAAACTCGAGATCCACATTGAAACACATAATAGTCAAATTTTCAAAGACAAAGAGAGAATATTGAAAGCAGCAAGAGAAGTGATTCATCCCTTCTACCAGAAGTCAGATTTCCCAGAAGTCTGTTCCTGGTCACAATCCAGATAGAATGGTGATGTAACAATCATTTGCCTGTCATCAGTGCCACCCTAAAGGTGAAGTTGGGATGGATAATGGAGAAATCTTTCAAACTTTCTAGTTCTCTCGCCACTCCTTAAAGTCTCTTACTGGGGACTTCATCTTGGTCCTCTCTGCCCTGTGAGTCAAGACTGAGAGAGGACAGAGGGATCCTTGCAAACATTGCTAGGGGAGTCTGTGAAAACGACATCACTAAGGATCTGACACAACAATGACTGCCTGCCCTCTGAGGGCTACAGGATTTGCCCAGCAGGAAAACAGCTAAGCAGTAAGTAACTGTTGGCTTTATTCTGAATATTGGTTCTAAGAATAGAATAACATATAACATTTTCCTTAAAATAAGTTCCTATTCCTGAAATGTAATATTGGAGATTAATGTTTCTTTGATTCTTGATTTTAGATCCATATAGATACAATTTTACCATTTTATATTCTACTTTATATATAAATACACAACTATAGATTTTATATTGTACTTATTTTTTAACTCTTTCTCAAAGATAATTTCAGCGGTAATGAGGAAAACTTAGAGATGAATTTTTTTTCCTGACATTCTAACCCAGGAGACTGCCATTTGTTCAGCTGACATTACTGAACACCTACTATGTGCCAGATATTGTGCTAGATGCTGGGCATAGTGTCCCTCTGGGGCAGGAGGAGTATATGCTCAGTCTAAGCTTGGGGGAGAGTGGAGAGGCTATCTAAAAAATGTTGCTCCTTATCTGAGTCATAGCTAGGTGATGTGAAGTGGGTTTAGGCAAATCTATCAATTGAGAACAGCATGAAATGGAAGTGAGAAAAACTTTCATGCTTCAGATATTCCAAGGGTGGTGGCTGAAATATAAGGCAAATCTGGTTTGTAGGGACAGATCATTGTTCTGGCATACCACCTTAAGATTTAAAATGATGCAAAATAGCAATTATAATATTTCTTATTTTCTATTGGTTGAGCACTTACTATGTGCCAGGCATTGTGCTAGGCACTCAACCAATCCAATTTTTTCACAAGAGCCCTAAAGGTAGGTACTGCTTTATATGGATAAAGTATATTCTGATGGGAAAGGAGTCCACAGACAGACAGAAAGAGCAGTCAGGAGGTAGAAGGAGAACAGGATAGCCTGGTGTTATACAAATCAAAGGGGAAGGAATTTCAAAAAGGATTCATGTCAAATATCATGAAATGCTGCCAAAAGGTCAGTGAGGATGAAAACTAAACAGCTAGCAGGTCACTGCTGATCTTAACAAGTACAATTTCAGTGGAACAAGGAAGCAAAAGACAGATTGCTATAGAATGTGGGTGCAAAGAAAATTCAAAACAGTGACAGTGATCTTCTATTGCTCTTTGATAAGACTGTTCAAGGAGGAAAGGGCAAATAGGGAAAGAAAGTTAGAGACTGTTCCTGGTTGGTTGGTTGTTTTTAAGAAAAGTAACATTTGTGCTGAGAGGCCAGAGAGAGAGAGAGAGAGAGAGAGAGAGAGAGAGAGAGATCTGGCCTGGCCAAGGATCCAGAAGAGAGCATTAAAAATGGATGTGGATGTCACGAGGGTGAACTAGAAGCTGGGGGACTGGAAATAGCCGTGAGCCTCTGTTTTCTCCACAGATAGAAACCCAGATCCTCTGAGAACAAGGGAGTGTGCCTGAGAATTAGACTTATAATACGTTTATTTCTATAATACATTTATTCAACGAGTGCCATAAGTAGATTTCTCCCGCTGTTGCCCATGTAGGGCGTTAGTTTCAGGGGCAAAGTCATTTGAGTGATCTCTCAGCGCTGACTTACAACTCATAGTTTTTTCTATCCTCAAGTGACAGCTGTCCCCAAATGACTCCCCCACTGAGTTCTGTGGTCTCTCCTCCTCGTCATCAATGCAGCCATTCTGTTCTTTGTAGAGAGCGGCCCTAAGTGGAAAGCCCAGTTAGAGCAGTGGCTGGTGTTAGACCTGCAGAAGGCATGAGGCCATAAAGAGAGCCTGAACATAACAGCCTGGATACAGTAGGCAGTGTGAAATGTAGAATAGGGCAATAGTTGGTGTCCATGACAAAAAGGAAAAAGGAATTTATGGAACTTGAAGTTTAGTGAGTTCTCTAGGTTGTGCAAACATTGCTCACGGAGTACGAAAGCTTTAGTGTAAGTTGATGGCGGTTACTTTCAGTGTTGGGACATGTCCAGGAATTACTTCAGAAGAAAATCAGAAACATGCACAAATGTTTTCTCTGACAACTGGAGATAGACGGGTCTCACACATGTACAGGGACTTTAGTAAGTATTTTGTTTTTTGGAAATATATAGTTCTTTCTTTGTAATAATTTTCAATGTTTTAAAATTGGCTTTTTAATGTGGTTCTCTGTATATTTTCCTTCAGCAATAGAGTTGTATAAAAGAGAGTTTCATTCAAAAGTAGTGACCAGCTGGGACCGGTTTGGCTCAGTGGATAGAGCGCCGGCCTGTGGACTGAAAGGTCCCGGGTTCGATTCCGGGCAAGGGCATGTACCTGGTTGCGGGCATATCCCCAGTGGGGGGGTGTGCGGGAGGCAGCTGATCGATGATTCTCTCTCATCGATGTTTCTGGCTCTCTATCCCTCTCTCTTCCTCTCTGTAAAAAATGAATAAAATATATATATTTTTTAAAAAAAGTAGTGACCAAGTTGCTAAATATTGTTATCAGTAGGTCTAGTGCTTGATACAGTGCAAGTGCATGTGTGTGTGTGCAGACACAGGTAACATTGAGGGGGTGGTGATGAACTTTGGAGGGCCCAGGTAGCTTTCAGAGGGAAAGGAAAAGCAGGAACTCAAGCCCATAATGAGAGGAAAATGTCATCTCTACAGAGGACATAGCACGTGCCCTGGTGTAAAGACGGGAAATTGTGGGATACAGACAGAGAGCTGAATGTAGCTCCTTATTACTGAATCTTATATCTGGAGCTGGGAAGGAAAAGAGAGACAATCAGGAATCAGATTGCAGAGGGTCTACTGAGGCATTTGGGTTTGATATTTGGGCTATGGGTTTTAGGTTTGTGAACAGCTGTAATGTGATGGGACAATGTTTACAAGCACCTCTGGGCTAGTGTTGGGGAGGGTGGGAGAGTAAAATCAGCACTAGAGAGACCAGTCAGGTGCTACCAGAATCCTGGCCGGAACTGACAGGGGTCAAGGGCATGGAGCAGGTGGGGGGTTGGGGGGAAATTGTTAGGGATCTTAATTGGCAGGGCTGGATGATTAAGTAAAAGTCTGATAAGGGAGAGGAAAATGTCAATGATGAGCTCCAGGTTCTAGCTTGTGTGATATTGGGTGGATTGTAGTGCCACCAGCTGCCCGTAGTATAGTCGTCATCGTCGTCGTCATCATCATCATCATCATCATCATCATCATCTCTCTCTCTCTCACTCTCTCTCTCTCTCTCTCTCTCTCTCTCTCTCTCTCTCTCTCACACACACACACACACACACACACACACACAAACACACACACACAAACACACACACACACACACACACACACACACACACACACCTATGTGTTCTTCCTTCTCTCCTACTCCCTGCTCCTCAGACAGGAAATAGAAAGAGGAGAAATCCCAGGAACCTCCTGAAGGAATGTATGTTGCTCCACAGTGTGGTGCTGGTGAGACCTGCAGAGTGAGGACAGACCTGGCAGCTGCTTCCAGAAAGCTCAAAATGGAAGTCATGTGTATGCTCCCTTTGTTTCCCCTGCACTCTAATCACTTTCCTGTGTTCAGTCCTTTTTCTTATCCCTTGACCCACCTTTGTAGATAACAGAATTTTGAGGTAGTCCTGATAACTGATCTGTCAGTTATATGGCAATGTTTGGAAATCTTTCAATATCTCCTTTTCTTTCCTTCTCTTCCCTTCTCTTCCCTTCCTTTCCCTTCCCTTCCCTTCCCTTTCCTTTCCTTCCCTTTCCTTTTTCTTTCCTTGTTGACTGAGATCTTTGATTTTTAGCAGCCTGGAGCTTGAATGTAATGACAACTTCTTCAGCCCAAATTCATAACAACTAAGCATGTTTTTATACCAAAGGGGACACAGAAAGATGGTTGGATTTTCCCAAAGCAAATGGTACAGACCCAATGGCTTGTCCTCTGGAATGTGATACTCATGAACATGTTCTTTTTGGTGCCTCCGCAGGGTTTGACCAGCTGACCTGGACTTGGCCAACGGCCTGTGATCCATCATGGCCAACCCACCATTCTGGCTGAGTAGGAAGATGTTTCTCTTCAAGGTGTGTAGATGGATGGGGCTTGCTTGTTTCCGGTCTCTGGTGGTGTCCTTGCCCAACATTCGTCAGAAGAAACTAATTCATAAGCTGCAGAAGGAAAAGGCTTTTCGGGAAGAGATAAAAACTTTTCGTGAGAAAATAGAAGACTTCAGGGAAGAGATGTGGAATTTCCAAGGCAAGATCCGTGCTTTCCAGGGCCAGATCTTGGGCTTTTGGGAAGAAGAGAGACCTTTCTGGGAAGAGGAGAAGACCTTCTGGGAAGAGGAAAAAGCCTTCTGGGAAATGGAAAAATCCTTCCGGGAAGAAGAGAAAACCTTTTGGAAAAAGTACCGTACCTTCTGGAAGGAGGATAAGGCCTTCTGGAAAGAGGACAATGCTTTGTGGGAAAGAGATCAGAATCTTCTTCAGGAGGACAGGGCTCTGTGGGAGGAGGAAAAGGCTCTGTGGGTAGAGGAGCGAGCTCTTCTTGAAGAGGAGAAGGCCCTGTGGGAGGATAAAAAGTCCCTCTGGGAGGAAGAGAATGCCCTTTGGGAGCAGGAGAAAGCATTCTGGGGAGACGGTAGAGGCCATGTTGCTGAGGAGCAGATAGCGGGAAATGGGCACCACAATGTCAATGCAGGGCCACGCTTGCCAGCCTTCTCCCGGAACAGAGCATGAGCACAGGAGACGAAGATCCCTGGGGTTCAAGCTTTGCTAGATTGAGATTCAAGTCTGGGTAACCCCCTGTGCTGGAGAAAATATACACTTATTTGTCTCCCTGTTCAAAAGATCTAATAAAGTCCATCTTCTTGGAGAGATTTGAAAAACCAACTTCTTCAAAGAAGGCAAGTACATTTTTCCCAGGTTTTGTAATTCTTGAAGGTCACACTCACATCCTGCAAGCTGTTTTGCTGTCCCAGGAAATTTACCATGAGCCTGGCATGTGTGGTGTTTGTGATAGAAACTATAGCTCTCCTTCAAAGTCAGAATGGGAGGCAAGGGGAAAGAGAGGCTCAGACAATGTCAGCTAGAGACATCTCTGCATCTGTCCCTCTGTCGGACATTCATTTCTCTTCCACTCTGGGCAATCGTGGAGGCCAGAATGGGGCTGACAGCTTTCTAGAAGAGGCCACCATACTTTAATAATCCATTGATGCCTCATCCTCACTCGGAAGGCCATTTAGGACACAGGCAAAAACCGCTAATGGTCCTCCTGCCCATAGTTCCAGGCTTCCCCCTAACTTTCTCAGCTGCCCTTTCTCTGTAGCATGAGAAAGGGGCATGGCATAGTGTTGAGTCTCTAGAGCACTACCCACATAGGCACTTCCCTTCTCTGATGATTGAGCCAAGTGGACCATGTAGGATGATCTGAGAGGTGTAAGGGAGTCCTCCCTGTCCCATATACTGTCATTCACACTGGACCCGAATTTCTGCATCATCAATTCCTTCCTTGCATTTTCCTCCTTCCATTCATTTAAAATGTAAATGTCCCAGGAAGGAAATACATTAAATGAATGTACATTGATGTGGTCAGTAATTTACATGTCCAACTTTTATTTATTATATTAGATGGTCTATATGGGCATTGGTGAAAATACTAGATGTCAAGGCAAATACCTTTCGCTTTCCCTCTTCTTAGGCCTGGTCCTCATTGTTGTTAACACATCAACTTACCTCACCTTTGTGCATTTCTTACTACTCAACAAAGTTATTTCACATTTGCCAACTCACATAACCTTCACCACAACTCTTTGGTTGACAGGAAAGGTACATAAACCCATTAATGAGATGAGAAAACAGAGACTTAGTGAAGCAAAGTGATTGCATATGGCCAGGCAAGTAGCAAATGCAAGAGCCAGGACTAGAACTTTCAAGTCTGCCTCTTGGCCCCATTTCTTTTCTAATATCGCCCTGGGAACCGGCTTTAGAGTAGCTCAGCCGATAATGGCATCAGGGCTGGATGAACCTTTAAGCATTTGGGAATTTCATGTGGTTTGGGGAAAGCTGGGGAAAGGAGAAAGAACGGGGTCCTCCTAGGTGTGCTGAGCAGACATTCCTAATCACAGGAGAGTGGGGCCACCCCAGGAGCAGGCAGGCCTCTGTGCCTGGGCACACTCTGGAGAAGTGTGGATTCTTTGCAAGGCCTCTGAGTCTCAGGAACCAGGGCCAGAGGAGTAGGAGCAGCTTGTTTGTCTCATACTCAGCTTTGCCTCCTCAGCTTCCAATGGGCTCTGATCAAAGACATTAGAAAGCTGTAGGAACAAACTGGTGCAGACAATCCAATTTCAGGGAGAGATGGCAGGGCCCTCACTCACGAAGACTCATCTAATGAATGGTGCACAGGGTGGCAGGAACCCCAGTGCAGCAGGAGCTGCAGATTCAGCATCCTCAGCAATTCCACCCCAAACAAAAGAAATAGAAGATTTGTTGATATTAAGACCAAAGAGGTAAACCAGGTGGATGCAGGAAGTGGGCACATGCAGAGAATTGAAAGACTCTCTTTAGCATCCCATAGAAACAATTGGGAGAACAACTGTCATCTGGAGGAGGATGGAGGAGCTGCCAAGAGAGGACAGGCGGGTCCTCTGCATCCCATTCTTTATCCAGCAAACAGCTGTGAACCTTCATTGTCCCAGGCTCTGTCCCCTTAGGTCTAGGTGGGGAGATGGCAGGCAAACAGGCATGTGCCTCCCAAGGCAGGGTGGGTTGTGAGAGACAGGTCCATAGAGTGCTCCTTTGGGTGTCATTTAACCAGCTCGATGCCCTTGTGCCTCTCCAGCACTGTGCTATATCTGGGAATGGATGGGATCTGGAAAGGCTTTCTGGAGCAGGTGATGACGGAGAAGCCTAACAGTCCAATGGGAATTCACTAAGGGAAGTCAGCTGGAGGCAGGAGTGCATTCCAGACAGAAGGTGCAGTGTAGGCACATGAAAGAGGGCAGCAATTTGAGGATCTACAAACACGTCAGTGAACATGGAGGAAATGTAGAACAATGAATTGGACAAGAAGGCAGGTAACTGATGGCATGAGGCCTTGTAAACAACAGGGAGTTACTGAAGAATTTTAAAGAAGGGATGACATGTTAAGGTTTAAATTTTAAAAATGACATATGGTTCCTCAAAGTGTGGTCCATGGACCACCAACATTGGCCTCACCTGGCAGCTTGTTGCAAATGCAGAATCTCAGACCCTGATCTCCTTAACCACAGGCTCTGCATTTTAACTAAGTTTCTGGGTGATTGGTATGGGCTTCAGAGTCAGGGGCAGGTGGAGGAGTCTGGAGTGGAGAAAGGCAAGATCATCCACAGGTGGTTGAAGCAATCCAGGTAAGAGGTGCTGGTGTCCTGCCCTGGTGGCAGTGGGGTGGGTGAAGAGCCACCAGCAACGTGGAGAGCTACTGGGGGGCAGATCGGCATCCACTGGCTGGGGGATGGGTTGGGTAGGGGTCGTGCAGGAGAGGCCTGTATAGGGATGATGCAGAGGGTCCTGACTAGGACATTGAGGTTTGGCTGTGCTGTCACTAAGGGAGGTTGAGGAGGGGCAGGGCTTTCCAGAGATGAAGAGTGTAGTACAAGATGTGCAAGATGGCAGGTTCCCTTCTCCTGTTAGGTAGAGCATTTCTCCAAGCCTGGTTAGTACTTGGGTTAACTCCACCTTCTTTATTGTTCGGGCACCCAACAAGAAGTTGTGCAGCCAGCATCCTTCATCAGTTAATCCAGCATCCATCCACTCATTTCAATGCCGTTGTGCCTTTCTGGCACTGAGCTACTACCGTAGTATGTCTGAGAATGGCGTTATTCCTGCCCACAGGAAGCTTTCCGTCTAGTTAGGGAACACATGACCAAGTAATCACAATGTCATTATTTGTAAAATTCAGCAAATTCCAGGAAGGAGGAGGATACATGGAGCTGCCTCTCTGAAAGCAGCCTAACAGTGCACCCCACCTGGGGATGTTAAACATACTTGGGTGTATGTGAGATCTGCAGAGAGATGAATTCAAGTTTCAGTCAAGCTAACGGAAGTCTAAGGACAAGAAAGCTGTGTACAAATAATAACTGGAAATCAGTGGGCCCTCACATAGGTACACAGGTGAAGGAACGGATGCAGATAATATCTGTGAAAGCAACGTCTAACCTCTGGGTTATTACTGCTGTTAGCACAACAGAGCTAAACCTCCCCCCAGCCTCAGCAGCTACCAAAACTGGCTTCCTCTTTAAGATGGCACCCATGACAGCATCACTGAGCTTCTGAGAGATTTCCTGGGCGCTCTGTCACCTAAGGCACAGGCAGACATCTGGATCTTCTGGCAGGGGGCATGCCAGCCATGCTCTCTCAGAGCCCTGCTCGTTCAGCTGGGCTCCAGATTCATTATCATGTTTGTTCAGAATCATACTGTAGACACTTGCAGACCCAGGGTGGCAGGAAGAGCATCTATTGTTGTCACTGTTACCTCACCACCGAATTCACCCTGAGGAACTGTCACCTTCCCCACAAAGCATGAGCCCACCCAAAGCTCTTGCCTGAACCTGCCAGAAGGGAAAGTCAGCATTTTGAAACACAGTGGGTTGTCCTTGGAAGTGTGATCTGCTCATGGGGCCTGTCATTGCTACCTTTAGGCTGTGGACGACATGCATCAGACTCACCAAGGGTGCTTATCAAAAATGCAAATCCTTGGCTCTACTTGCCAAATCAATCTCTGGGACCAAAACTCAACATCTGCATTTCTAACATATTTTCTAGATTATTTTTATGCAAACTAAATTCTGGAAAACATTTGTGTACAGTAGAAAAAGCACTGAGGTAGAAACCAAGGTCCCAACTCTGTTCCCGTTTCTGCCACTCATGGTTAAGAGCTGGAGGGCACAGCTTGAGCCTGTTTCCATAGCTACAGAAATAGTGGACTTTTAAAGTAAAGGAGTTCCTGATTGATAGTCTGAAGTATGGAGCCTCTCCTGAGAAGTTAGGATGGGGAAGGATAGTTCAGAGGTCCTGTGTCCTTCCTCTGCAGCCCAGGCACAGATTACCTGGGTACAGAGGTGTGGCCCCAGAGCATGCAGCTTCTGTTTGCTGGACATGCATCCAAAGGGAAGACCGGGTACCAAAGAGGTGGCACCTGAAGTAACCCAAATAAGTCCTTGCTAACTTCCATCTGTGCATAGGTTTGAATCTCCTCTCAGCAGCCTAGACCCACTTCTAGGAGACAAAGTTACACTAAATATAATATAAGAACTGTAAACTTCAAGTAAGAGAAAAATATCTGGTAAAAATTTGCTATGGATCATAGACCAATGGTACACCAAAAAACCTGCTCTTGTTAACCTAGAATTTTCTAGGACCTATTGACATATCTATATATATATAAAAGTGTCTCTCTTACCATCTGACCAGTCGCTATGACATGCACTGACCACCAGGGGGAAGACGCTCAACACAGAAGCTGCTAAGCTGCAGTGACTTGGCAGTGGCAATTCAGTGACACATCCTGAAACCAGAGAGGAGGGAGCCCAATTCCTCACAGGGCTGCGGGATCCCACCTTCAGCCGTGGGTTATGTTGTTGCTGGGGCACTGTCGGCCCCAAATCTGGTTTACTGCACACTTGCATTTGCATTCCACACCCTGTATGACAGCAACTTCTCAGAGTGACCTCTTGTACTCCAGGACTCCTAGGAGGATCTCAGAGAGCTGGTTCTGACCTGATCCCCACAAGCCAGGCTGGGGGACCCACCTGCCGGAGGGACCCCCGCTCACTCTGCCGATGCCAGGGAGAGACTGCAGGAGGTTGACTCCAGGACATGTCTGGCCCATCTTGCCCAGTCCCACCCTGCAGGCCACCTTCTAATTAATATTCTTTCAATGTGCATGAATCTGTGTACCAGGTACTAGACTGTCTATAAATTCCCTGACATGCTAAACAGAGTCCTCTGTTCTTCCAAGGGCCATCCAGTGTGATGTGTCAACTCTCATTTTTAAAACTTCTGACATAGCTTATCATTTAATTCAGACCCAGAAGAACAAAGGGCCATGTATAGCTCATTACTGTTAATAGTCATGAGAGCGGTATGAGAAAGTGAATGGACTCAGTTCAGGGGTCAGAGACCGTCCTAGGTGCCAGTGGTACTTCCATTGCTTACCAGAACATGGCTGTATGAGTTTCTTAGTGCTGCCCTAACAAATTACCACAAATCTGGTGGTTCACATTTCTGGAGATAGATATTCAAAATCAAGGTGGTGTCAGGGCTAGTTCCTGGAGGCTTTGAGGGACAACCCATTCCATGACTCTCTCCTAGCTTCTGTTGGCTGCTTGGTATAAAGGGGCATCATTCCAATTTCTGCCTCCACCTTCACAGGTACTCTGTGTGTCTCCAAGTCTTAAATCTCCAAATCTCTGATAAGAACACCACAAATTGGATTTAGGGCCCACCCTAAGCCCAGGATTATCTCATGGCAAGTTTTTTAACTTAATAGGGTCTGCAAATATCCTATCCTATACAATAAAAGCCTAATCTGCTAAGTAGTCTGACCATTCATTTGACCATTTGAACCAGTTACTATAATGTGCACTGACCACCAGGGGGCAGATGCTCCAACTGGTAGGTTAGCTTGCTGCTGGGGTCCGGCCAATCAGGACTGGGCAAGATGGACTGGACACACCCTGGAGCCCTCCCATGGTCCCTCCCTGGTTGGCCAACCTCCTGTGGTCTCTCCCCGGCCAGCCAGCCAGTCCCAATTGGGACTTGGCGAGACGGGCTGGGCATACCCAGGATGAATCCATGCACTGGGCCAGTTTTAACCCAATCCCCACAGGTCAGGCCGAGGGACCCCACCAATGCACAGATCCATGCACTGGGCCTCTTGTGTGTGTGTGTGTGTGTGTGTGTGTGTGTGTGTGTGTGTGTGTGTGTATATATATATATATATATATATATATATATATATATATATTTGACCATGACATGCACTGACCATTTGACCATGACATGCACTGACCACCAGGGGGCAGACGCTCAATGCACAGTCATGAAAACTTAGACTGATGAATCTCAGAGGGAAGTGGGGAGAGGGGAGGGTGGAAAAGATATGCATACTATGCTTCCCACTTTCAGAAGAGTAAGCTGAAGCCTCTCTCCTGAAGTCCCCTTGCTGTGTTCTATGGCTAAAAGAATTTTGAAAATGTAATTCAAATCCCCAATTAGTTGACTCTAAATAAATCAAAAGGAGTTTATCTTGCATGGAACAGAGTTAGTGAGGTGAGGCCTTAATATGAAAAGAAAATCAGCAGGTGCTCTCCCGCTGTCCTGAAAGAAAGCAAAGAGCCTTGCTGTGAACTGTCTATGGAAGAGCAACGTAGAGAGGATGAGAGTGGTCTCCAGGGACTGAGAGGGACCCTGGGAAACAGGGACCTCAGTCCTGTAACTGCAAAAAGCATAGTTCGGACAACTGCATGAATAGGCTTGAAAGAGGACCCCAAAGGCCAGAGAACACAGCCTTGCCCAACATCTTTCAGACTTTGCCATCCCTGAGCTGAGGACCCAGTTGTGCTATGGCCAACTTCTTCCTCCCAGAAACTGTGAGATAAGAAGTGCATATTGTTTGAAGGCAATGAGTCTGTGGTGATTTGTCATGCAGCAACAGAAAACTCATACATATTTTGGTACCCAGAGGTGAGGTACTAAAATGTGTAAGTACCTTTGGAACTAACCAGTGGGCAGAGGGTGGAGGAATTTGAGAAACATGCTAAAGAAAGCCTAGATTACCTTGATAGTCTGTTAGTAGAAATCTGGACTTAGAAGACACTGCGAGTGACGGATCAGAAGGGAACGAGGTATGTTTATTAATGTAAGTTGTGCATTTAATAATCCTATACTTTATTATCTATATATATACACACATACATACATAAAATTGTTATGTGGGCATAAATGAGTTGATGGAAGATAAATTCAGATTACATATGTCATTACCTAGCCCAGTCCTGGACTTATATTTAGTAATTATTAGTTTATTTCTTTCATCTTTCACATGTCAAGCCCTGGATAAGACACTTTATTTGCATCTTACATAAGACAGTAAATTTATTTTATTTTGCCTTCATCCACATAAGAATGGGGAATATAAAATTATTTTCAAGTCTCACAAGTAACATTATTTTATACTATAAAAGGAATTGTCCAAATATCCTGGAAATGTAAGCTAAAATGAAATACATAGCAAGAAGATTTTATAACTTTCTATAGGAACGCTATGAACAAATGTATGCCAGTAATTTAGATGACTTCCACAATTGGAGTAAATTATTGTACACAGTGGGCAAAAGTAGGCTTATAGTGGTCCGTATGGAAAAAGACATGCAGGCTATGATTATTACAATAGCTTTATTAACTCTGTTTTGCATATTCACAACTGTAAATCTACTTTTGCCCCACCCTATACTTTTGCTCCTCCTGTGTTACCAGGAGGTTTGTACAACAGCCTGGTAACACAGCCGGTTTTCCTCACCTACAGCTGCTTATGAGGATCACCCAGAGAGCTCTCAAAGTCTCTGTGACCAGGCCTCTTCTGAGATCAAACAAACTCTAATCTCAGGGGCAGGACCCTGCATGTCTGCCTTGAAAGCTCCCTGGGTGGTTTCATTCGGGCAGGCAAAGTTGAGAATCACTGTGCCAGGGTCCTCTGTGTAGCAATGAGGGCTATCTTCAAAAATGCATGCACTTGCCAAAACCGGTTTGGCTCAGTGGATAGAGCGTCAGTCTGCGGACTGAAAGGTCCCGGGTTCGATTCTGGTCAAGGGCATGTACCTTGGTTGCGGGCACATCTCCAGTGGGGGGTGTGCACGAGGCAACTGATGGATGACTCTCTCTCATCGATGTTTCTAACTCTCTATCCCTCTCTCTTCCTCTCTGTAAAAAAATCAATAACATATTTTTTTAAAAAACAAAAATGCATGCACTTGGCTTTTCAAAATATGTCTGTCCCTTTTCAAATCCTACTCTGCCCAAAGAATTGGCAGCTGCATTGTGAAGCCTTCCCATTCAACACAGCCTTTGATATTCAATCGGCTCTGTGCATAGCTTTATTATAGCTCACACAGAAATAGTCATTCCTAATGGGAGGAAAAATGAAATATTAAACTGAAGGCAAGTTCATTGAGGATATATGGATAGATGATAGATAGGTGATAGACAGATAGAGGTATCCTAAAAAATAAAACCCTAATATGCAAATCAACCAAACGACAGAACAACTGGTCTCTATGAGCGGGGCCTAAGCTGGAAGGCGGACATCTCCTGAGGGGTCCTGGACTGAAAGAGGGTGCAGGCCAGGCTGAGGTACCTCCTCGCCCCCCAGCCCCCAGTGCACAGATGTTGTGCACCAGACCTTAGTGTATAATATAAACTCAAAACTTATTCTCCAGAGTGTTTTCTCAAGCCATTGAGATTTTGCTTCCCAGCAACTGTCATCAGTTTTGCTCAAATAAATTTAAAAAATTCTCTACAGGTATGAACATTTCCTATGTCAACCCAGAGAATGGAACAATAAAAAATTTCTAGCTCTGGTCAGTATTACTCAGTTAGTTGGAGCATTGTGCTGTACACCAAAAGGTTTTGGGCTTGATTTCTGGTTAGGTCACATACCTAAGTTTCTGTTTTGATCCTAGGCAACTTATCAGTGTTTCAGTGTTTCTCTCTCTCTCTCTCTCTCTCTCTCTCTCTCTCTCTCTCTCTCTCTCTCTCTCTCTCTCTCTCTCTCTCTCTCCAATAAGAACAAAATTCTCTTAGTCATCTGTATGTCCACTTTGGAAAAGTGTCTATTTATGTCCTTTGCCCAGTTTTACTTTGGATTGTCTTCCTTTTGCTAAGTTGTATGAGTTCCATATATATTTTGAAAGTTAACCTCTTATCAGATGTATCATTGGTAAATATGTCCTCCCATACAATGGGCTCCCTTTTTATTTTGTTAATTGTTTCTCTTGCTGTTCAGAAACTTTTTATTTTGATGTAGTCCCATTTGTTTATTTTCTCCTTAGTTTCCCTTACCCTGCGAGATGTATGGCAAACATATTACTATGAGAGATATCTGTGATTTCTCCTAAGATTTTTATGATTTTACCGCTTACATTTAAATCTTCTATCCATTTTGGGCTTGTTCTTGTATATGGTATAAGTTGGTGGTCTAGTTTCATTTTTTTGCATGTACCTGTCCAATTTTCCCAACACCATTTATTGAAGAGACTATCTTTTCTGCATTGTATACTATTGCCTCCTTTGTCAAATATTGAGCTTAATGGCTTGGGTCAAGTTCTGGGTACCTGTCCTGTTCCATTGGTCTATATGCCTGTTGTTGTGCTAGTATCAGGCTGCTTTAAATTACAGTGGTTTTGTAGTATAGCTTAATATCCAGTATTGTGATCCCTCCAACTTTGTTCTTTCTCAAGATTGCTGGGGCTATTTGGGGTCCTTTTTGTTGTTGTTGTTCCATATACATTTTTGGAGTGTTTGTTCTAGATCTATGAAGTATGCCATTGGTATTGTAATGGGGATTGAATTAAATCTATAGATTGTATTGGGCAGTATGGACATTTTGTTGATGTTCATTCTACCAATCCATGAACATGGAATAGTGTTGTACTTGTTTATATTTTCCTCTATCTCTTTTTTCAGCATCCTATAGTTTTCTGAATACAGGTCTTTTACATCCTTAGTTAAATTTATTCCTAAATATCTTAATATTTTTTAGACTCTTCTACAAAGGGGACATACAGATGGCCAAGAGACATATGAAAAAATGCTCAAAGTTATTAATCAGCAGAGAGATGCAAAATAAAATGACTATGAGGTGTCACCTCACACCTGACAGAATGGCTACCATCAATAAATCCAACAAATGACAAGTGCTGGTGAAAATGTAGAGAAATGGAAACCCTAGTGCACTGCTGGTGAGAATGCAGACTAGTGCAGCCACTGTGGAAAACAGCATGGAGTTTCCTCAAAAAATTAAAAATGAAACTGCCATTTGATCTAATAATCTGACATGTAGGAATACATCCCAAGAAATCAGAAACACCAATCAGAAAGGATATATGCACCCCTATGTTCATAGCAGTACAATTCACCGTAGCTACGATTTGAAACAGCCTAAGTGCCCATCAGCAGATGAGTGGATTAAAAAACAGTTGTACATCTACACAATGGAATACTGTGGTAAAAAGAAGGAACTCTCGCCATTCACAACAGCATAGATGGACATGGAGATCATTATGCTAAGTGAAATAAGCCAGTTGGAGAAAGATAAATATCACATGATCTCACTTATTTGTGGAATATAATGAACAACATAAACTGATGAACAAAAACATCCAGATAATAAAGAACATTATAAACTGATGAACAAAAAGATAGATACAGAGGCAGTAAAGCATCAAACAGACTGTCAAATTACAGCAGGAAGGTTAGGGGGATGTGGAGAAGATAAGAGATCAACCAAAGGACTTATAAGCATGTATATAAGCATAAACAATGGACTCAAAACACTGGGAGGTGAGGGCATGTATGGGAGTGAGGTGGAGGGAGGGCAATGGTAAGATATGTACACATATAATACCTTAATAAAATAAATGGGGGGAAAAAAAGATCCAGAGACAGAGAAGCATCAAACAGACCATCAAACTTCAGAGGGAAGGAGGTGTGAGAGGGTAAGAGCTCAACCAAAGGACTTGTATGCATGCATATGAGCATAACCAATGGACACAGACACTAGGAGGGTGAGGGCATGTGTGTGTGTGTGGGGGGGGGGAAGGGAGACTGGGGAGAGGTCAATGGGGGAAAAAGGAGACTTATGTAATACTATTTATAATACTTTAAACAATAAAGAATTTAAAAAAAAATAAAGTCCCTGGCTTTGAGTTTTTCCATTCACATTAATCCAGTACAACGGAACCTTGGTGTTTGTTTTTTTTTTTTTTGTTTGTTTGTTTGTTTGTTTGTTTTGTTTTTCTTAATTGATTTCAGAGAGGAAGAGAGAGAGGGAGAGAGAGATAGAACCATCAATGATAAGAGAGAATCACTGATTGGCTGCCTCCTGCACAACATTCCACACTGGGGATTGATCCGACAATCCAGACATGTGACCTGACTGGAAATTGAACCATGACGTCCTGGTTTTTAGATCAATGCTCAACCACTGAGCTACACCAGCTTGGCATATTATCTCCTTTGTTTGTTGCCTGAGAGACACCTTTTGTCATGCTGAGGTATCAGCAGGAAAAGGTTGTCAGGTCAAAAACTGAAGTTTTGTTCCACAGCAGAGATATTTTTTCCATGAACAACCTTATTTATTTATTTATTTATTTTTCCATGAACAACCTTATTGAGAGCCGAATTGTTAGAGAAGGGAGATGCTTGAGAACCAAGGTTTAACTGTAATGCATAGCTTTATTTGTCTCATTTCTATCCTTTAAAAGAAATTATAGGTATTTGTTTCCATGACCAGACCACAAAATGTGGAAAAATCTGAGTCTCCTGAGGACAGTAAATTTTGCAAACTCTGTCAACAATTCTCATTCCCTTATTTCCTTCTCCCATTTTGAAGGCTTTTAGGCCCTTGGGGAACAGAGGCTGCTGAGTAGAAAGGTGAGCTGGGCCTGTTAATCTGACTGCTGTCCTCCCAGATATCTCTTAACTCTGTAGTGCCCGGTCATTTCTAGCTTCCAGGGACAGTCCCAGTTTATTTCTTTAAATTTTATGTTTAAAACATCTCCAAACAGACATACCTATATAATTTACATAAATAATCAAATATGATCATATAAGCATATATTGTATTTTTACTTGAAGCAAATTTTTCAAAATTTATTTTCCCCTGAGCTGCTCCCACCTCTGTAATCTCTCCAACCCTCAGCATGTTACATCAGTCCCCTCCCCTACCACCAACTTGGTGACCCATATGCCTGCATATAAGGTGGGTTATCAGTGTTAATAATGGCCTCCAGCATACTTTTCTGCATCTTGCTTTTCTCACACAATAGCATTTTATAGGAAGCCCTCCAAGTAAATTGGTTCAGCTTCATTTTATTCCTTCTCATGGCTTCATAACCTCTGGTGATGTGCATCTCATTGTGATTTTTTTAAACTGTTCTCCCACTGATGGGCATTTATGTCAAATCCAGGTGTGGCTGTTTGTCTATTATGTATTTAATAGAAATTACCAAATTACTTTGCCAAAAAAACTATAATATTCACCCTTTTCTTCTTATTTGTCTTTTTATGGACTACACTGTTTCCTCCTCAAATTCATACATTGTTGTTGTTTTTTTGTTTGTTTGTTTTTTGAATATATTTTATTGATTTTTTAAAAAATATATTGTATTTTATTGATTTTTTACAGAGAGGAATTGAGAGGGATAGAGAGCTAGAAACGTTGATGAGAGAGAAACATCGACCAGCTGCCTCTTGCACACCCCCTACTGGGGATGTGCCCGCAACTCAGGTACATGCCCTTGACTGGAATCGAACCTGGGACCTTTCAGTCCGCAGACCGACGCTCTACCACTGAGCCAAACCGGTCCCGGCGAATATATTTTATTGATTTTTAACAGAGAGAAAGGGAGAGAGATAGAGAGCTAGAAACATCGATGAGAGATAAACATTGACCAGCTGCTTCTTGCACACCCCCTACCGGGGATGTGCCCGCAACCAAGGTACATGCCCTTGACCGGAATCGAACCTGGGACCTTTCTGTCCGCAGACCGACGCTCTACCACTGAGCCAAACCGGCTTCGGCCAAATTCATACATTGTGAACTTGCATGAATTCCCCCACTGTGACTGCCTTTGGAGGTAGGCCTTTAAGGGGGGGTTATTAAGGTGACATGAGATCATAAGGATGGGGCCCAAATCCAAAATGAAAAGAGGAAAAGACACCAGGGATATGCCCAAAGGAAAGACCATGGGAGGACACAGTGATAAGGAGACCATCTGCAAGCCAGGAGAAACCAAACCTACCAATACCTTCATCTTGGATTTCCAGCCTCCAGAACTGTAAGAAAATTAAGTTCTATTGTTTGAGCCTCCCAGTCTATGGTAATTTGTTACGGCAGCTCTAGCAAACCAATATGCACCTTACCATGCTATGTTCTTTAATATGATTTAACTAGAGGCCCAGTGCACAAATTCATGCACCAGTGGGATCCCTTGGCCTGGCCTGCAGGGCCAAAACCAGCTCTCTGACATCCTGCAAGGGATCCCAGATTGTGAGAGGGTACAGGCCAGGCCAGTGGACCCCACTGATGCATGTTCAGAGCTAGGGAAGGACAAGGGAGGTGGGCCAGTCAGGGAGTGATAGCGGGAGGGCTCCAGGATGTGTCCGGCCTATCTCGCTCAGTCCCGATTGGCTGGACCCCAACAGCAAGCTAATCTACCAGTTGGAGCATCTGCCCCCTGGTGGTAAGTGCACATCATAGCAAGTGGTTGAGTTGCCTTAACATATTATTAGCATATTACACTTTGGTTGAATGGCTGACTAGCCAACTGGACACTTAGTATATTAGGCTTTTATTATATAGGATTATCTCTTATAAGTCCTTGCATTCATTAAATTTATTTTTAAATATCTTATAGGGTTTCTTATGGTATGATCATGGGGGTTGGGGTAGGCAGGATTATTTGGAAAATTTACATTTTCCTAGAAAATCATTTTTTTTGGTCCAGGTTTTCAAAAAACAGGATTTTGCCATTGAGTTGCCCATGATATTAATATAACTATCTGAGGGTTTTCTGATTTTTTTTTTTTAATATTCCCTTTCTCATTATTAATATTATCTGTTTTGGCTCTCTCTGTTCTTTTTATCATAATCAATACCACAATGGTTTCATATACTTTTCAAAGAATTAGCTTTTAAAATCAACTGTTTCTTATTAGATTTTCTTTGGTATTTCATAAATTTTGGTATTAATCATGATTAATTCTCTTTGAATAGCAATTTAATATTTTATTGGAGGTTCTAATAAATGCAATAAAAATTAAACAAAAGAACAAATAAAATGCAAATGATATAAAACTTTTTTTGCTGATTATATACACTATTGGTCAGGTGCACAAAATTTGTGCAATGGTGGGGGGGGGGCATGTCCCTCAGCCTTGGCCTGCACTCTCTCCAACCTGGGACCCCTTCGACATCCCTCTTACAATCTGGGACCGCTGGCCCCTAACTGCTCACCTGCCTGCCTGCCTGATTGCACCTAACCATTATGCCTGCTGGCCTGCTCATTCCCAACTCCCCCCACCTCTGGCCTTCTTGCCCCACTTTCCCCCCTTGCCAGCTTGATTGCTTCCAACTGCTCCCTCTGCCAAGGCCCCCCCAACCAGCTTGGTCACCCCTAACTGCCCTTCCCTGCTAGCCTGGTTTTTCCCAACTGCCCTCCCCTGCCAGCCTGGTCACCCTTATCTCCCCTCCCCTGCTGGCCTGATCACCCACAGCTGCCCTCCCCTGCCAACCATCTTGTGGCAGCCATCTTGTGACCACATGGGGGCAGCCATTTTGTGCAAGGATGTGATGGTCAATTTGCCTATTACCTCTTTGTTATGTAGGATATCCAAGCCCTACAGCTCTGAAGCCGTGCTAAGCTACGTGCTCTCTGTAAACTAGAAAAACATACTGAGATGGAAAGAAACATTCTAAAAAAGGCGAGTGGATTTGTCAGTCCCTCACCAACATTTGAGTAGCAACCCAGTTGTTGAGATAAAAACAACTTAGCCCTATCTGAGCAAATCAATTTAACTTACTTCAGCTAGTCCTTTCTAAGTTAATAAATATGATAAAAGTTATTGAATATCTAGATATTTTGAAATAACATGAAATACTGAAACACTGATTGCTAAACAAGTCTTAAGTTTGCCGGCTTTTGGCTCTTGCTGCAGAGAGGCTTTGAGTGGATTTGGAGCTGTTAATGAATATCTGGTGCTTTGTTAGAGGTGTGTGCTTTTGAAAGTAAGTATTTGCCAATAGAGGAACCTATGTTTCTAAATGTCATGGAAGGTGTTTATAAAAGTCAATCTAGGACACAGACAATGTGTGGTGAAGGCCTGGGGAGGTGCGGGGGCTGGATGCAGGAGGGCTCAGGGAGAGGGAATCAGGGACATCTGTCAACAATTTTAAAAATTAAACATACTCTTACCATATGAAAAAAAGTCAAACTAGGGAACACTGGTTGCTTACTTTTTTAGTTATCATTAGAAATGGAGGTTTCTAAGAAAAATTCTAATTAAGTTGGGAAAAAATTATATAGTTTTGATAACAAAAAATATAAAGTATAGAAATGCATTTTTAAGGAAAAAGAAAGGAAGTGAATAATTCTCAAATTGTGTGTATGGTCTTTAGGTGATATGTGTTCATTGTACATTATTATGTGTGGGGTATTTTCTGCCTGTGAATGGTATTACTAGAGTATAATCTCTTATTGGATTAAAAGATTAAATACTTATACAAATTAATTAGGATCCTGTAGTCTGGACAAAATATTTAACATTGAAACGGTTTTAAGTTTGATTGATACCTTTAAAGCAATTAACATAAAATATGTGTTTATTTTACCCAAGTTTATAGAAAGGGTTTATGTTATGACCTTTTGGTTAAGTATATTTGACAACCTTCTGAAAGTTTAAATTTTAAGAAACTTTTTCAACCAAAAGATGATTTTGTGTTATTCAAATAGGGCCTGGAATACCTCAAGGATTTACGCTCTTATAAAACATAAGCTTTTAAACTAATTAGACCTTTTTAATATACTTGAAATTACACGGGAAGCTTTGCCAAATAATAATAATAACAATGACAATAATAATTATTGTGTTATATTTGTATACATATATGTTTTTGTTAAAATGAATGTCTAGAAATAATGAGAGAGGCAGGATAAGCTAGAGGAAATTTTTGCCTTTCATAGGAGCTTTGGCTCTGGCAGAATCATACCTGGTTGGGCAGCCAAAGCTTCTTTACCCTCCTGCCTGCCCTGATGAGCACATTTGGGTTTCTCCAAGAGTCTTACCACTGTGTGTGTATATACACGTGTGTTTAGAAAATTAGGACCTTGTCACCAGAGTTTCAGCTGCCAGTAACTCCTAACAAAAATGTGTTTGCACTGGACAAAGTGAACACCCACATGTCTGTGGCCTTTGACTGAAGGATGCTCTGCAGAGCTGCTTCCCGTTCACCACCTCAACTATCACCACCACCAAAACCAACACCAACACCAACACCATCACCACCAATACCAACACCAACACCATCACCATCACCACCACCACCACCACCACCATCACCACCAAAACCAACAACACGATTACCAACACCAACAACAGCACCGCCACCACCACCATCACCACCACCACCACCATCACTACCTCCACCACACCACCACCATCACCTCCTCCATCACCACCACCACCATCACCACCACCACCACACCACCACCACCACCACCACCACCACCATCACCACCACCACCACACCACCACCACCACCACCTCCATCACCATCACCACCAACACCACCACCATCACCACCTCCACTACCACCTCCACCACCACCATCACCAAAAACAACACCATCCCCACAACCACAATCACCACCAACAACAATACCGCCACCACCACTACCACCACCGCCACCACCTCCACCATCACCACCACCACCAAAACCAACACCATCACCAACAACAACAACAACACCGCCACCACCACTACCACCACCTCCACCATCACTACCACCACCACCACCACCAAAAACACCATCACCAACAACACCACCACCAACAATAACAACAACACCACTACCACCACCACCACCACCACCACCAAAACCAACACCAACAACAACAACACTGCCACCACCACCTCCACCCCCAACACCACCACCACCACCAAAACCAACACCATCACTACCACCACCAACAACAACACCATCACTACCACCACCACCACCACCACCACCACACCACCACCACCACCACCTCCATCACCAACAACAACACCACCAACAACAACAACACCGCCACCACCACTACCACCACCTCCACCATCACCACCACCACCACCACTACCAAAAACAACACCATCACCAACAACACCACCAACAACAACAACAACACCAAAACCAACACCAACAACAACACTGCCACCACCACCTCCACCCCCAACACCACCACCACCACCAAAACCAACACCATCACTACCACCACCACCACCATCACCACCTCCACTACCACCTCCACCACCATCACTACCAAAACCAACACCATCACCACAACCACCACCACCAACACCGCCACCACCACTACCACCACCGCCACCACCTCCACCATCACCACCACCACCAAAACCAACACCATCACCACCACCACCAACAACAACAACACCTACACTACCACCACCAAAAACACCATCACCAACAACACCACCACCAACAATAACACCGCCACCACCACCACCACCATCACCACCACCACCACCAAAACAAACACCATCACTACCACCACCAACAACAACAACACCATCACCACCACCACCTCCACCACCACCACCACCATCACCACCACCACCACCTCCACCACCACCATCACCACCGCCATCACCACCACCAACACCATCACCTCCACCACCACCTCCACCACCACCACCACCATCACCACCACCACCACCACCACCATCACCACCAAAACCAACACCATCACTACCACCACCACCACCACCATCACCACCAAAACCAACACCATCACTACCACCACCAACAACAACACCACCACCACTACCACCACCACCACCACCACCACCACCATCACTGTAGGTAGTTCTGGGAAAACATCACCTAGTCTCTAGTAGCTAATGGATAGTTTTCTCTGGGCTTGAATAGGAATTACTAGCATGAACATGGAAAAAAAGGAAGCTCTAAATCAAAAGAAACAAAACAAGCATGGTCCATTTTCAAGGTATTGTGAAAAGTACTAATGCTGAGGGGAGACATTTGGATGTCATTTGCTGGGTAGATGGATGCATCATCAGTAGCATTTCTTAACCTCATCCTGACCAACACTTGGGACCAGATAATTCTTTGATGTAGGGAACTGTTGTGTGCACTGTAGGATGTTTAAGCACCATCCCTGGCCTTTTTCTACTTTATCCACAGTGCCCTGTCCAGTGTGACCATAAAAAATATCTCCAGATACAGCCAAATATCCTCTGATGGAGGTCAAAATCAGCCCTGGTTAAAAACCCTGAGAGGAAAGGCAGACAGCTGCGAAGAAATCAGCAAAGAAGATCTGTAAGCAGAAAAAAGATCAGGCTGAAGGTGGCTTGTGCAGGGAGAAAGACACGGTCCTCTGGAGAAAAGAGCCGTCAGGAGAAGCAGGTCCCGGAAGCAGGGCTCCAGGGGCAGCGCGCGTGGGCGTCCTGGTTTCAGAGCAGTCTCAGCACTGTCGCCTACGGCTACAGGGCTGCTCACCATGGGGGCTGCTCCTGCACGCACCTTCCCCAGCCACGGGGATGCCTTCGCCCTCTTGGAACCCGTTCACTTGAATAGCGTCCTTCACAGTGTCCTCCTGGAAGCCTGGATTCCTCGTTAGCAGCTCTCCAGGACTTCTTTCTGGCAAGAGCGTTACCTCTTTCACACAGGATGTGCTGAGAGAGCAGAGGCAAGGGGCAGGTCCTGGTAGCAGAGCCAGCCTCCGAGCTGGAAGTGTAACCCTGAAGTGCAGCCGCTGCCCCTGAACCTCAGCCCTCCCCAGCCTTCTCTCCCTGTAGCGACTGCAGAAGCCTCTGCCTTCCAAGAAACAGAGTGTGATCTCGGGCTCCACAACTCATCATCACTGGTTAACTCGCCTGCGCGTCTGAGGACAGCGGCCCTGGAGCTGGCAATGACTCAGCCTCCTCCTGGAGCTGGATTGACAGGCAGCCTCCCTCATTCTGACGCAGACAGCTGGTGTCTACCTCAAACTCAGACTCAGGGGCAGAGCTAATGACTCACTGCACTGAGGAGGTGACTTGGGGGCTCAGATCTGACACCAGTTTGGCTTTTCAAGGGCTATATGTTCTCCAGGGACTGAAATCATCTCCCAGCCTATGGGGTCCCAGCTGGGATCCTTGGAGATGGAGCTCAGGGAGCAGTGGGCAGGGCCAGGCTACCTCTGTGGGTGCCAAAACAGAATCCCCAGAAGAGGTTCTCCTTGGTGTGCCGAGGGCACTCTGAAGCATCTGATTCAAAGGGAGGAGTAATCTCTGAATGAGTGCAGCCAGCCAGAGGAGCAGGAAATAGGGGACAGAGTGCTGCATGAAGCGCCCATAGGAAGTGGGGAGTGACTTCTAAGGTCTGAGAGCCCCAGGGCAGCCCCTAGGGCCCCAAGCCAATTTGGACACCCCAGCAAGTCCCTGGCCCCCCACAGCCTCAGTGTCTTCAAATTAAAAACAAGCATGAGGATGCCTACTCCATAGATGTCGTGAGAAAGGGCTTCATGGACCCTAAAGTGTGATGTGAATGTTGTTTATTATTGGCCCAATTCCAAGTTGGGCCAATAATAAATGGCACTTTTATAATAAAACATCCATGCCTCTGCAGGAGAAGTTACAGGGCTACTTTAACTGCTGATGAGAAATGCTGGAGCCTGACCCTAAGGCATTCAAACAGTTTGCAAAAAGCCTGGGCTCCTTGCCGAGCAACTGCGAGCCATGCCAACCTCCCGTGAAAGTTAAAACAGTCCCTAAGGGCTCCCAGGCAGACACCCAGCTGATCGTCTGTGCTGGGACCGGCTGTGGGAAGAAGTTACATCCTGTCTACACACCGACAAGGACAAATGCGCTGGAAGACCACTTCGTCCTGCCCTTCCTGTGGCATCAGATGGGTTCAGAGAGGCCTCGGCAACATTCTAGAAGTGTATTTCTTTTCTTTCTTTCTTTTTAAAAAAATATATTTTATTGATTTTTTACAAAGAAGAAGGGAGATAGTTAGAAAGATCGATGAGAGAGAAACATTGATCAGCTGCCTCCTGCACACCCCCTACTGAGGATGTGCCCACAACCAAGCTACATGCCCTTGACCGGAATCAAACCTGGGACCACCCCCCCCCCCCCCCCCCCAGTCCACAGGCTGATGCTCTATCCAATGAGCCAAGTGTATGTTTTAGTGGTAGATCGTTTGCCAAGACGGCTACAACCCTCCCAGCCCAAGGTAAGTGTTCCTCTCCTCTCATCCTGGGAGCATTGGGGCAGCTCTGTGAGTTTATTTGAGCCAAACTGTCAACATACGCCAGGAAGCAGAACCTCAACGAATTGAGATAATGCTCCAGAGAATGGCAGGTTACATCTGTATTTATACATTGCCATCAAAGGAGGGATATAGGTGGGTTATATGAAATTCGTCAGTGATAGACTAAGGAGGTGTGATAAAGCAAAGCAGGGGAAAACCCCTGAGATTGGATAAAAAGTGAAATGATGGACACATACTTACCCTGTTTCCCCGAAAATAAGACAGTGTCTTATATTAATTTTTGCTTCCAAAGATACACTAGGTCTTATTTTCAGGGGATGTCTTATTTTTCCATGAAGAAGAATACGGTACACATTTATTGTTAAATGAAAATAAAGGAAATTTATTACCTGTGTACGGTACGGTAGTACGGTAGTTGTCAACACAAACCAGACAAACTGTGAATCCTATAGTATCAAGAATTTACTCATTTATGCAATGTCAATCATGTCATCATCTTCTGGAATATCATCATAACAATCCAATTCCTGAATTTCCTGGTGAATTTCTTGTGACTCCATTTCTTTCAGAATCAGTGGGCCAAATCTCTCATGTTTAGCAATAGCACTGTCTTTAAATGAGTACTTCTTGTCAAGGTAGCCTGCTCACAGTGCATTTGCAATGCAACTGTCAGTGACTTTCTCCCATGAATTCTTCACCCAAGTCACAACTTCTTGCAGTTTAGGTTTCACAAAGTTTCCAAGCTGATTTTTCTCCATTCTATTTTTAATGTAGTCATTAATTTCCATGCGCAAATTGTCTTTGAATAGCTTGTTTATTGCAATATCAAGAGTCTGGAGATAGGCCGTCATTCCTGCGGGAATCATTATCTGATCTATTTTTCTTTCGTGAAGAAATGTCTTCATGTCTTTAGCTCGGTAAGTGCTGGCTGCATCCCAGACTAGCAGACTTCTTTGGCTCCCTCGCATAACAGGCGGCAGCTTTAAATTGACCCACTTCCTTATAACTGCTTGTGTGGCCCAGGCTTTTTCAGTTTCAAGAATAAAAACGCCCAAAACATGTTCAATCTTTTCCTTCTTGCCCTTAGAAATGATTAAAGGTGGGATTTTAGTGCCATCCAGACGAATTGCCAAAATACAGGAAACGTGTGCACTTTCGTAAGCAGTGGAGGGAATGCACACTAAGGAGGCACCAGCTGTTCAATTGTTGTTTGAGATGATTGGCCCATAAACACTGCAGTTTCATCCATAGCAATCATGTTGGAAAGATTGTATTTAGAGAAGTCAGCATCATCAATAAAGGACTTGAATGCAAGTGCTCGCTTAATAACTTGAGTATCTTCCAACCTAAACAATGTTGTAGATCTTCTTAAAGACAGTTCACTTCCCTGAAGGAAATTATCCAGCCAATGTTGTGATGCTTTGAAGTCTTCAGGGGCTATGTCAAACTGTGATGCCATTGCAAGGGCAAATTCTTGAATCTGAGCCCTATTCACAACCAAAGCCTCTGCTCTCCTGTCAACAACCCATTCACAGATCAGGTCTTCCAGCTCGGAAAATAATGGTTGCTGACCTGATCCACACTTGTGCTTTTTAGCATTTCCCTTGTCCACTTGTTCAATGAGGTTACCATACTCTGCTCGCCATTTTCGGACTAATCGGATACTCAACATCTTCTCTTTGCAGAAAGCAGTAAGATTTTGGCCCCAAGAGTCTTCCACAATTCCTTCTTGTACTCCACGGAGTAGCTTTTTCTTTTTAAGCTCATTTCTAGGGTTAAAAAAAAGGAATTGGGGTATCAAGGTGGGGGGAGGGGGATCACTTAAAATGACATAGGATCAGAGGGGGGAATCAAAATGGCACAGGAGAATCAGAGGGGGGATTACCATTTTAGTAACCCCTTTTGATCCTCCTGTGTCATTTTGATTGCCCCCTCTGATCCTCCTGTGTCATTTTAAGTGATCCCCCTTCCCCCACCCTTGTGCCACTGAACACCTTCACCAGACATCCCCCCTACCCCTCTATCAGACATTTACCCCCTGGGGCCTGCCTGGGGACTGTCACTGGGCTTGCTGGGGCCTGGATCTGGGCTGGAGCAGAGTCTGCCACTGACTGAGAACCTTCAGTCATCATGAGGGCGGCCGAGAGCATCAGGTAGTGTCACCAGAGACAGAAAAGCACTCACAACCTTTGCCATGTCCTGTCCACTCTAATCCTCCTGTTCTAACGCATCTGCGAAAGTCTCCTCCTCTCTCCTGCCCCTTGATCACCGCTCACTCCGACCTCCGCTCCACCTCCACACAGCAGTGACATCAGGACTCCGCGTCACTGGTTGCTAGACAACAGTCAGGGTGGCCCTAGCGACCAGTTTATGGTAAATTAATTTTTGTTCTGAGACAGAGCCTGGGGAGGGGGGCCTTATTTTCGGGGGGATGCCTTATATTTCACTCAGAAGGAAACCTGTAAGTAGGTCTTATTTTCGGAGGATGTTTTATTTTCTGGAAAACATGGTAGGTGGGTGCAGGAACATTTAACATGATAATGAAGGAATTTGTGGTATCTGTCCTGGCGCCCACCACATTAGGTTGTGCCCCAGGGTGTCCAGAAAAAGGGAAGTTACAAGTTACCCAGACATTTCAAGGGTATGTTAGCATAGATGCAAAAAGACAGATAGGCTGGTTAAGGTAAAGGTTGGCCTTGTCAGTGAAAATTCCAGCCTAGCCGAAACCGGTTTGGCTCAGTGGTAGAGCGTCGGTCTGCGGACTGAAAGGTCCCAGGTTCGATTCTGGTCAAGGGCATGTACCTGGGCTGCAGGCACATCCCCAGTAGGGGGTGTGCAAGAGGCAGCTGGTCGATGTTTCTCTCTCATCGACATTTCTAGCTCTCTATCCCTCTCCCTTCCTCTCTATAAAAAAATCAATAAAATATATATATATTTAAAAAAAAAAAAAAAAGAAAATTCCAGCCTAGGATGTAACTGCCCACCATCACTGCGTTTAGTTAAAGTTTAATTTCAGACCATCCTCTGTGGTTACTTTAGGGCTCTGAGTTTGTAAGACGGCCCTGCAGGCCTCCCCTGAGCCTGTCGGGTCAGCATGTGGCCCCTTTTGTCCACACCCTGGTGCCTCCCCATGGTGTGCCTCCTCCTTTGGGGAGCATCCTCTTCAGTGGCAATCATCTCTTGATCTCTTGGCTTCACCGAGCTTGTTTTAACAATAAAATCTACTTTTTAAGCAATGCTGCATGGGGAGAAAGGCCCTGGTGACCCAGCATCCCAGCCAGACCCACCGCCAGGCTGACTCCCTCTGAATGCCGCCAGGCCAGTGAGCCCAGACAAGCTTCACGGGAGAACCTCCCAGCCATCAGAATCGGGAATAACAAACCTTTGTTTTAAGTCACTGAGTTTTGGGGTCATTTGTTAAGGAACAACAGCTAATGTCACTTTGGTGTTTCCATGTTTGTGGTCTGAAATCATGAATTTGGATGCTTAATTCCTATGGCAAAGCCTGGTATTTATAGTTTTATAAATACAATTCAAATTTTCTTACTGACTTTTGTTTTATTGAAAGATGTTTACTTAGCCCCTCCCAAATGAGATGATTATGCTTTCCAGGTTAACTCCTCCAGGAAGGGCAGAACGGCTCAGCTCTGCCTAACATGATCCTCAGTTCCTGTGTGCAACCAACACAGGCCCAGCCCAACCCAGAAGACCCACGGCACTTAGCGGAGTGCTGGCACCCAGCGAGGCACCTCTTGCCTGTTCATGCAAACTGGCATGCGTGGCTCTATTTTGGCTAGTTACATTTTTAAAAATATCTTTAAACATCTTTGTTCCTTCCCCAAATTCCTTTCTGGGAGGTCCCTTATGGACCCAGGTCCCTTCCAGGAAGCCTCGTCTGCCCCATGAGACGAGTAGGTCCACTCCATGCGCCTCCCTCCCACACGGGAGGGCAGGACAGCATCCCCTGGCGGCCCACAGTTCACATTTAATATGTGCTTGTGGAACAGATGAATGACTGCTGCTGGAGGCTAATTCCAGCAGGGCATGATAAAATGAGAGAAGTTCCTCCAAGGCTGATGGACACCCTCAGCAGGGCTGAAAATCTGCATATATTATCACCTGCTGCCAGACAGCTGTAGGCATTTCCCCTAACCTGGTCATCTTTCCCTGTTTATCAAACTTCACCTGTTTGCATTCCTAAAGGGCCAATATGTTTCCCAGCAAATAAAAAGCCGTGGGTCCGTGGGTCTGGACCTTCAGAGAGCCCACTCACTAGGAAGTGGAGCCTCCCCTGGCTCCCCCGTGCCTCCCACATTAATATTTCATGTCTAGTCTCTTTATTCGATTTTCGCGCAGCCCTTCCCCAGATTCCTGAGCCCTTGCAGCTGTGGAAAGACACCAGCAGACTACACGAAGGGGCAAATCAGAAGAGAGAGTCTGGGCTCCGTGAAGGCAGACTGATGGAAATGGTTATGGGGAGGAACTTCAGAGTTATGGAATTCACCCTCCGGAGCCAGGGCTCTGTCTGTCATTCAGTGTAAAAAGGTGCCAGTTACGCAGAGCTTCCCAAAGGAAGGAACTTCACAGCCCTCCCGCTTCCTCTTTCTGCCCAAAGCCCGCTGATTCAGACACCAAACCAGGAAAGAGATGAATGGGCAGCAGCCAGGGCTCAGTCTGTGCTGCTGCTGTTCTGAGGCTGATGCTTCACAGTTTGAGGTGCTCTCGAACTCCTTTCCACCAGGGTCTGGCCAGGGCTTCCAACCATTGCAAAATATTTCTAATGAGTCACATAAAATCTGAAGCAAATAACCAAGGAGCTAAGTGAAGCAGTCTTTTACCTAAGGCATTTTGAAATTTACCATGAGGTTGTTGTTTTTTCTTCTTAATTGTATTGGCACCAAAGAAACGGGAGCAGTGCCCCTAAAGAGGCAATTCTTCAGAGAGAATCTCTTGGAGGGACTGCAATTATACTGTCTGCCTGCTCTCTAGGCTGGTGACAGCGTGTGCTTAGCGAGCTGTTCCCCGCTGAGCAGGTCCTGTGCTCCTCATTCTCTGGATTTGCAGCTGCATTGCAGGGGCAGCTCAAAATAGCCCAGCTCCAGGCCAGGCTGTGCCCAGACGTGGAAGCTGAACTACAGAGCCTACAGGTCAGGCTACAGAGACAGAAGGCACCACTCTGGGTCTGCAGCCATGATGTGCATGTCCTGTGATGAACAAGAGCCTCCCTCCAGAGGGCTGGACGGCCAGGAAACACAGCCTGCCCCCAGCTGATGGCACTTTCTCCTGGAAAATGTATCCATAGGACAAATGTCCGAGTCTCTGAAAGACATATTGCTACACACTCTGAAGACAAATACTCCACTGCTGTTAAAAGAAAGGAACTTCTATCATTTGCAACAGCATGGATGGAGCTGGAGAGCATTATGCTAAGTGAAATAAGGCATTCAGAGAAAGATAAATATCTGATGAACAAAAACAGATCCAGAGACAGAGAAGCACGGATCAGATGCCCAAACCTCAGAGGAAAGGTAGGGGTAATGCAGTCTCTTCTTAACACACTGCAGGGAGAAGAAAGCCCGGATACCGACTGTAAGAAGTATCCACTTAATTGCCAAGGCCAGCTTAGCCCAGGGACAACATGGTGGCTATGCTGCAGAAGACCAAGAAGACCAAGGACGCTTCTGAGGAAGTAGGAGGGACACTGTTTAATACGCCAGCGGACTCAGGGAACAGCCTTCTTCATCTGATAATTTTGTAAAAGACAATTCAATCCTTTCTCTAGCATGCTTGATTGATGGAAATGTTTTCATTATTGACAGTTGGACTACATGAAGATGCAACTTCACACAATTATACTCACCATATGTAGTACTACTATTGATTCATGCCCTAAAAACATAGCAACTGCAATTAATTATATTTCATACAATTGCCATCAAGAAAGAAAACAATGTGTGATGTGCTTGGTGATGTATATGTGCATGTCTATTTCTAATAGGAGAGATCTTCTGTCAATGAGAATCAATTCCTCTGCTAGCAATGTCTGATAGCTGGGAAAATTCTTCACAGAGGAGCTTCAAGCTCCATATGTTTCAGATCTACGTCTCCTCCACTGTCCATGTACCTCCACACACACTCAGACAAGCTGACATCACCATGACACTAGCAGGTTGGAACACTGGCAGTAGAGTAGTCTTGGAAGTTGTTCCTGCATTGAACTATACTTGGAAGTGACTGTAAATCACACAAATGCATTTCACTCCATCCAAACTCAATGTTTGCCCAACTCAGTGTTTCCTTTCCCAGAAATGCACTGTGGTCATCCAACGTCACTTGATACAGGGAATGTATGCTGCATGGGTTGTCACATGGAAAAAAATAATAAATAATTTAAAAAAAAGAAAAAAAAACTCCAGCCCTAAGCAATTGCAAGTAGAATAATTTTGCAAAACTAACAAGACTTATGCCATGAGAATGTGACGCTGGGCCTCGTCCAGGGTCTGGCAAGAGCCTATCCACAAGGAGAGCCTTAAAGTGGAAGCTTCGTGGCTCACAGAGAGCTGCCTCTGTCATGTGAAAAGGCAATGACAGCAGTATGTTCCATGTGATGTTGTGTGGGAATTAAAGGTAATAGGCATATAAAGACTTATACATAAGCTAGTGGCCCAGTGCACGAAATTCATGCACATTAAAAGGGGATTAATTAGTGGAAATAATTTAATATTGCTATTTGCTCTTTCTCTATAATAGAAGTGCCAGAGATGAAAGAAAATTAGTAAAATGTATATGAAAATCTCCCTCCTGTCAGAGTCTGGGGTGCACCATGGGACCCAGAGTCAAGTCTCTGCCCACCCACATGCACCTCAAAATTGCATGAGAGCCAGACCTTGCCGGCCCCCGCCCTCATTGGGCTAGATCCAGACCTGGCCAGTCCCACCCTTGTCAAGCCCCACAGGGCAGAGAACATAGCATCAGGTCCCCTGGCCCAGCGCCAGGACAGGGGGCATGGTCTGAGGTCCCCCAGCCTAGATCAGAGCAGGGGGAATGTCTTGAGGTCCCCCATCAAGCCCCGCCAGGTGGGAGACATGGCCTGAGGTCCCCCATCAAACCCCACCAAGTAGGGGGGGTGCAGCCTCAGGTTCCCCGGCCTGGCACTGGGAGGGGGGCACGGCCTCAGGTCCCTTGTCAAGCCCCGCTGGGCAGGGGGCGTGGCCTGAGTTCCCCAGACCCAGCACTGGGGGTGCACCTTGAGGTCCCCCGTCAAGCCCCGCTGGGTGGGGAGCATGGCCTGAGGTCCCCACTTAGGCAAGGGTGTGGAGCCTCAGGTCCCCTGGCCTGGTGCTGGGGCAAGGGATGTGGCCTGAGGTGCCCTGGCCTGGTGCCAGGCTGGGGATGCAGCCCAAAGTCCCCTGTCAAGCCCCACCTGATGGGGGGCATGGCCTGAGGTCCCTAGCCTGGTGCTAGGACAGGGGAACAGCCTGAGGTCCCCTAGCCCAGCACCAGGACGGGAAGCACACTTTGAGGTCCTCTGTCAAGCCCACCAGGCATAGCCTCAGGTCTCTGCTGATTGCTCATTAAGGCTCTCATGGGAACTTGGCTTCAGCTGTTTGTGCAGCCATCTTTGTGATGGAGTGATGGTCAATTAGCATTTCCCTCTTTATTAGATAGGATGTCATGGTGCCCAGCATATAGTAAAGGCTCCGTTAGTGGTGGTGGTTATCAATGAGTGTGGGAAGGAGAGGGAAAAAACTCTAAACCCAATTAGGCCCTCAGTCCCTCCTCATGCAGAGATGAGAGCCCTGCCTCCCACGCCAGGAGGCTCAAGTTGTCATTTTCAGGTGAATTTTCTCCCAAAGGTGGAATCTAGCCTATATGCATCCATTTGGGTTATAGTTCTAAGGATTGGTGTGGGGCCTGTGAGCCCCAGCAAACATGGAGCTTTGGAGCCACTGAAAGCCTCCGTGAGCTCTTCAAAACCTTTTCTGTTTAGTGTTCAAGCTTAAAAAAAAAAAAATCAAAACTTGCTGGAATATGAAGCTCAGATGTAGTTTATAAAAGGAAATTGTCAATGTTGAGTTATCCCAACAAAGTGTCTGCTCCGCTACATGCAAACTGGAGGCTCTGAACCCTGGACCACGTGTGCACAGAGAAGTACATCGCAGCCAAAGGCACCCAGTACAGGGCTGACCTCCAGCCGCTCTGGCCCATATTTCCATCAGGACGATGTCTACCTGAATTTCCGATGCACCAAAATGTTCAAGAGAATGTGGGCTCTGGCTGCAGACTGTGAGCTTGTTTTGCTCAGGGAGACACCTGGTGGCTTTCTGATAAACTATATTGTGCGGAGCACAGCACTGAGTGCGAGGAAGCCCAGCCGCCCCTGCGCTGTGAGCAGCAGTGTCCCCTGTGCAGGGAGGGAGGGAGCCCGGGGACTCAGTGCAAAGGAGCTCTGTGGCCAGTCATTGGGCTTCCATACCCGCCCGGCTCCAGGTCCGGGCCAGGTCCCTGCGCTACAGGCACCCCGAGTCAGAGGGAGAGGGCTGTCCCCAACCCTGATCTTTGTCTTCTTGTATAAATGAATTTATATCAAGAGACTTGATTGCACTGTGAAAAGCCAATTTTATTAAAGCATGCAGCTTTATTGAAAAAGCAAAGGAGGCAAACCTATACAGCTGGCTTATGAAGCACAGACGGGCTCTTGGCCACTCTGAAGAGCAAGTTGTGTGGGGGCCTGAGGCATTATGTACCCTCCTGTCTGAAGCTTCCCAAATTCCTCTGCTGAATATTTGGTGCAGATTAATCCTCAAGGTCCCTTTTCACTTTGCTGTGACTGTCCCAGAATTCATGAGAAGCACCTGGAGCTTTATCTTGTCAAGCCTCAGGACTGCTGGCTTTTCTGCTTAGGGATTAAAAAAACTGCTCTTCTTTTTTCCCTTTCCCCTTCCTCACGCCTCTTCTGCATTCTCTCCTTAGGGGGGCTTTTAACCATTTGTTCTCCAGTGTCCTGGCCGGGAAGATAATGCTTATTTACAAGCTGGCTGCAAGTTGCCCACACTGTTTGGTCTTGTTTCCCAATTCCACTTGCCCTGGAATTTCCCTGGCTCCTTATTGCCCTGTAACACCGTGACCCCCCTCAGCTGGGCTCTCCCAGCTGTGGAAAGAGGACAGTGAGGCATACGGCTCTTCATGCCATTGCAGGGACCAGCTCAGCGAGTGTGGAACCCACTACAGCACCTCAAATGGCTGCAGTTTGGTCAGGGAGCTCGGCCCCTGTGGGCAGGCAGGCTTTGCTCCCTAAAGGGTACCCCTCCACGAAATCACCTTCATGGGTTTTCTCGTGGGGCAGGATGTGGGGATCTTATAACAGCCTTTCTCCCCTTCATATATTCTTACATATTTTTGCTATAAGCAGTTATTTTTATATTAAGAAAAAATAATAATTATTTCCTTTCAGAGGGGGAAAAAAACCCACCTCAATCAATTCTCATTTTCATCTTAGCCCTTGGATGCTTTTACATCTATATTCATCTTTTTTAACAGGACAAAGGGGACGCTGGGGTTCTGCAGCATTAGTAATGTTCTCAGAGTCTCGGGCTGCTGTCCCTGTCTGCACACAAAGGTAAATAGCAGACAAGTACACATCTATCTCCCTTAGAATGAACCCAAGCAATGGTGTTTATTTCTCTGCCCACGTTGAGTCTGAAAGTTGAGGAAAGTACTGATTTCATTTCTACCAGCTCCTCAGTACCTTCAATGCGCAGCTGTCCCACCAGCCAGGGTAGTCAGGAAGGGAAACAGAGTCAACACGAATGGTTGCTGAAAGCATTTCTTTTGAGATAGTGCTGAATCCTAACCACTAGAAAACCTGAAAGCATTTCCTTTGTGTGTGCATTCCTGACTTTTTTTTTTAAGCAATTGCTACAGTTAAGAAAGGTTCTATATATACAAAAAATATCTCGAGAATTTTATATGCATTATGGAATTTACTGAAATATTGGCATGAATTCAAAAACAAGTCCTTCTGTAATTCAAATAACCTTTTTCTAATAACCTCTATGATTGGCTGATTTTGCTATGCTGGATTTCCTTAAAATATGTTATTTATTTATTTATTATTCCTTAGTAATGAGCAGAAAAATGGGGGATCTATTTTTTTGTTGACATGTCAATTTCCAGTTATCATTTGAAAAATACTAGAATTATTACACCCACTTATTTAAAAGGTGATCTCAGCATAATTCTTCACTAAGGTCTTAAAGACCAAAAATTATATCAAGAATTGACAGATGCTGTGATTTATTCTGCTACATGTGTAATCCTAGCAAGGAAATCTGCTCAAGTTTTAGAAAGCATCTATTTTCTAAGGAAATCTAATTTCTTCCTAAGGTGGGATCAATCCCATAGTCCTTTGTAGACAATGACCCTCAACTAGAAAAGTGCATCTAAAGGGTAGTCTGGGCTGTCAAGTCAGTGGGAGAGACACCCTGTCGTGGGTGACCCTTCAGAGTTCTCTCCACGCCCCAATGAGGCAGGCGGTGGGCGGGGCTCACGCAGTGCAGGGAAGAGCCGGTCACAGGGCTCCGGCCACCCTGGAGGCCTCCACTGTTAAAACCCCACCCCCCTGAAAAGGAACCCACAGCAGAGCCAGCCCCTCAAGTTCTCACTGAAGACAGTGCTGCCCTGGCCCCACCACGCTCCTCACTCAGACAGGGCCAGCCAAAAGCAGGTGTTTTTATGAACAGAGAAACTTTATTCTAATATAGCACAGAAAGTTTTTAAGTAGGAATTGTTCTTATCTGACAAGAAAATTGATACTTTGAACATCTAAAAGGTTATTTCTGTACAATTATATAAATATTTTTGTGTTTATATAAGCATGATGTTTATGATCCTAAAAGCTTTTTGGGGAATCAATACAATTAGAGTCCTTAGAAAATGATTAACCTAGTTAGGAAATAAGAAACACTCTCCAAACACAGCCAAAAAAATAAAGACAATTGGTGACACATGGCAGGAAGGGGCTGAGAGGAAAAGGAAGATTGAAAATAGTAAAACCACAAAACCCTGCACTTGGATTTCAGAGGATAAAACCCAGCAAAAACTAAATTATATGTAAAGATAAAAATGAACCATCCATGGGAGGGTGAGATGATCTTATGATCAAATTTCATTACAAGACGATACAAAGAATACATCACCTGGCAAATTTGTTCTTCCAGGAACAAGGGTCTTTTCTTATTTACTCTAATCAAGCAAAATATTCAAGGTGAGGCCGAAATAAAAGATCTTAGAGCCAGCAGACATGCATTCAGACCCCTGTTCCAGCATGTGTGCTGGCTGTGACCCTGAGCGGGTACTTAACCTCTCCGAGCCTACTCCCCTGCCTGTGAAAGGTGGCCAATAATATCTACTTTGGTGGTTTGTTGGGAGGATTAGAGGTTAACTAATAAAGAGTGCTTACATTGCCTTGGAAAATAACTGACTCTCAATAAATAAAATTATTTTGTGTGTGTGTGACAAGGGATTCACCTTAGAATTTAGAATAGGCTTTGCTCTGCTTATTCTAAGATTATGATCCTACTAGTCTATTCCCATGTGATTTTCAGTCAACAGTAACTCCAAAGTTGAAAACTAGCCACAGTCCTGCCCTCCAGGGCCACGCAATCACAGAGAGCCGCCGAAAGTGACAAAGGGCGTTTCCTTGGGGAAGTTGTAGCCACCTCTTTCCTAAAGCACCGCCAGCTCAGCATGCAGCAGAAGCTCACGGAGAAGAGCTGTGATGCCCTCTAGTTTGGGAATCTTCATTTCCTCAGAGATCACAAACCAACAGGAATTCTACATTTTCACCGGGAAGTAACACACAGCAGACCATGCAACCGAAGCTCCGGGAGCCACGGGGGAGGGTCCTGCCTGCACACGCCTCCCCCACAGGCCTTCCAGCACAAGTCTCCCCGGGGCCCACGTCCTGGACCCCACCGGAAGCTGACTTCTCAAGTCTCAGGCTCTGAGAGCCTCACTCCATCTGGGCAACAACGGCCAAGACTCCATGGAGAAGCGGCTCATAAGCAAGAACGGACTGGCAAGCTCTCTGGCTGGGCGTGAGTGAGCACTCAGGCGGCGCACATGGCACATGCACTTGGAGCGCCTGAGAGCAGCAGCAGGGGCCAGAGGATGCCAGTCCTGCCCTGCGAGGCGAGGGTGCCACCGCCAGTGACAGGACAGAAAAGGAAGAGGCTGTACCAGCAGAAACTAAAGAGTGCACTTGAGGTAAACTGTGGTCTTAGATATACGATGCTTGTGGGCATTGTAAAAAAAAAAGGACAACACCGAGGTTTTTCATGAGTTCTAGGGAAAGGCTCAGCTCAGTTTTTGGTCCTGGTAAGATTTTCTTCGTATCACATACAGTCATCCCAGATTCTAAATAAAGCCGAGGTCTGTGGGGGGTGGCTGTCCTCCTGATTCTAGAGTCGGCAAGGTTTCCAACGAGCCCACACCAGTAGCGTGATAAGGCTTCACCCTGTGCTGTGGGGTCCAGGCCGGGTGGTCTGCCAGGAGCCACATCTGGACAATGCCGCCTGCTGCAGGGAGGCCTGGTCTGAATGTCCAGGGCGAGGGAGTGGCTGCGGAGCAGCTGGTCGGCGAGGAGGTGGCGTGGTCTGCACCCGCCGGGAGCGCTCAGATGAACTGCTCCTCGTCCCTGTCGTTCAGGAGCAGAGACCACTTGTCCCCGTCGTCCTCGGCGGAGGCGCTGTGCCGAGACGGCCTGTCGGACTTCAGGGAGGACAGAGACACCTCGCTGATGTAGCTGACCTGGTCCCAGGGGGTGGCCCGGGGGGAGTCCCGGCGCCGGTCGTCCATGCCGATGTGCACGCTGACCTGGGACGCGGTGAGGGGCTTCAGGCGGCCCTGGGCCTGGGCCTCGTACCGCTCCTGGTCGGGCTTCTTATAGCTGCAAAGGAAGATCCCAAGAGCATGTGAACCATCCAGACACAGGCTTTTGGAAGCCTCTCATCCAAGTCTTTCCATAACACGCACAACCGAACTCCTAGGGTTCAGGTGAACTTCACCCAATTTAAAAACTTTGTATCCAAATGCCTGGCAGGTAGGCTGTCATTAACTTCTTGTTAAATAAAAACATAAGTAAATAAACATCTATTTTGAAAAAGGAAAAATGTTAATACACAGGGATCCTGTGTCTACATACAGTCATGGGCCACATAATGATGTTTATATCAACAATGGACCACATATATGACAGAGGTCCCGGAGGTTAAAATGGAGCTGAAAACTTCCTATCACTAGAGATGTCAGAGCCATTGTGACACTCATTACTCATGTGTTTGTGGTGATGCTGGCATAAACAAACCCGCCACACTGCCAGCCAGATAAAAGTACAGCACATACAGTTATGTACAGAACATAACACTTGATGATGATGAACGATTATGTTAGTGGTTTGTATACTTACTATACTATATTTTTTATTATTTTAGAATGTATTCTTTCTACTTATTAAAAATCAGTTTGTGTAAAACACTATGCCATACTACACTGGCAGCAACCTCATACATCTCCCGTCCACTGCATCTCTTGATACCATCATTTTCTCTTGTGACTGAATTATTCTCGTGTTGCTTTGTGCTGAAGCATGCTGTGCAGGCCTGTAACCTAGGAGCAATGGCTAATACCATAAAGCCTAGGCATGTCATTGGCTATATCTAATCTAGGTTTGTGCAAGTGCACTCTATGAATTTCCTTCGCAAAAGGATGAAACTGCCTAACGACACTTTTCCCAGACTGAATCCCTGGGGTTAAACAGCCCATGACTGTACTTGCATAAGCAGCCCTTGAGCAAAATAACTAGAATAGCCCAGCACGTGATGACGGTTAAATGGTAGATTACTTGATCGTGGTGCCAATAATCATTATACACTCAGGCTGCCCCTTAGGTCTTTGCCTCAGGTGAATGAATCAGGAATCTGAGCATAGCACACGCCCACTGCTGGCCCAGGAGGCGCACCAGCCAGCTGAAATCTGCCTTGCCCATGCAGTGCAAAGGGGCCTAGCCCAAGTATCGCTCGCCTGCGGCGCATGCTCCTGCCCTGTGGGGACTCACTCACCACTTGAGCTGCAGCGACGAGCAAACGACAGACACAGAGGAGGCTGCCATGGCTGCCGAACCCATCCATGGCTGCAGCACGATGCCAAGGGGCATGAAGACACCTGCGTGGGGTGGGGGGAGAGACACACTCACAGTGCAGCCCGGAGAGAGCAAGGGGAGGGCCCACCATGACTGCTCAGCATAGCTTGGAAGCCCGCTGCCGGGAGCACATGCCGCAGGCCTCAGAAGCAGGCTGTCTCAGAGCTGGGCAGTGGGGGCGCTGTTAAGGGGACTGGGGTCTCCCACTCGCCCTGCCTTTCCTGGGCCTGGCCATAGGCGCCATCACCAGTTTCAAGGGAAACTCCGGGAGAGCAGTGAATCTCAGGAACCAGAGGGGTAGCAGCAGGGCGGGGTGCCAGCTGTCCTGTGTGAGCGCTCAGAGGGCGCACTGCTAGTGACCACAGACCTGTCTGCATGGGTTGTCTTCCCTCAGGGCTCAAAACACCTTTTTAAAGGGCAATGAGAGCCAGGACCCTGGACAGAGCCAGGAGACTCAGCCCCGGTCTGGGCAAAGATCTGTGGCAGAGGCACAAACAGGAGAGAATCAGCACCTGGGCCAGCTCTGGAAACAGAGGGTACAGCTGCCTGCACCCCTCCCTCCACACACACACACACACACACACACACCAGTAGCTCAGGCAGACATGCTAATCATTATGAGTCACCTTTAACCACTTAGGCACAACGGAGGACTTGAAGTGGGAAAGCAGTGTTTACAAACTATAGGTCTCAGCCCACATAGAAGCCTTCCCTTGCAGAAGAGCTGTTTCCTCCTGGGTAACTCAGTACTGGACGGGAAGAGAGGAGTTATAAGGCAGAAAAATCCCTCTCTTTCTGTGAGACAGGGTAACTCTCGAGCAGGATGCATTTTTGAATGAAGGCTCTAAAACACCAATCACGGTGCCTACCACCTAGCAGGCGCCCCATAGCTGTTAATAATGCTAGTTTTTCAGCCCGGATGTGTAATAAATGGTGCAGAAAACGGCCATAGTAAATAAATAGTCAAGCATCTTGGCAGCTTTTCCGAGAGAACCAGAGTGAATGAAGGTTGGGGTTCTCCCTGCAGTTTCTCATTTACTGTTAGAGAGTTAGCAAGCAGAGAACATAATAAAATCAACACTTTCTAAGACGCTTCTGGCCGGCCAGCCAGCGAGGTGGGCTGTGCACAAAGTCCGGCAGGAACCAGGCACACAGAGAGCTGGTCACAGCAGGGAGAGCCCGTTACCTGCTGCAATAGGAATGCCGACCATGTTATAGATCAGCGCCAGCACCAGGTTGAGCCGTATCCTCCAGACAGTCCTCTGGGAGAGGTGAATGGCAGCGACCACATCGAGCAGGTCATTCTGAGGCAGAGGAGCGTTGGGAGGGTCAGGAGCTGTGCCCACAGCCCTCCCCCTCCCGTGGCCCGGACAACGGGGAGGAGACACAGCGCGCTCACTCTGATGAGAACAACGTCAGCCGCCTCGATGGCGACATCGGTGCCCGTGCCAATGGCGATGCCCACATCGGCCTGGGCCAAGGCCGGGGAGTCGTTAATCCCGTCTCCCACCATGGCGACTGTCTTCCCTTCCTTCTGGAGCTCCTGGACCTTGGCCACCTTGTGAGAAGGCAGCACCTCTGCGAAGACTTTGTTGATGCCGACCTAAAAGGAAAGGAAATCATCAGTAAAGAAATAAATATGTGACAATACCCGGAGTTGTCAAAGAACAGGAATAGTAGCAGAAACCCAGTCATCCTGCCAACCCCCACCCAGCCTTCAGGGCGTCAATGATGTCGGTCACCAAGCCCCACAGGTTCCAGATCGCACGGCAGGTTTACTCCCTGGTCCCATCCCAAGGCCAGGCAGTGGTTTGGGGCCCTCACTGGTCTCCCAGCCCACCTCTCGGCCTCCCCACTCTCTTCTCCATATGCTGTCCCAGTGTCTTTCCAAAACTAATTATTGGGTCGTTTTCCTTTCCGGCGTAAAGTCCTCCAGTGGACCCCAGTTCCCTTAGGACAACCTCTGCATTCCTGAGGTCTCTGTAGACGGTCCCCTAGATCTCGCTCATTTCCACTCCCTGCACCACTCAGCTCCTTGCGCTCTCCGACTCCCGGCTACTTTGTACCCGGACAGTGCTCATGCTGCCTGTTCTGCCTGGAAGGTCAGCTTGCTTTCCCTCCTCCTGCCCCCTCTTCTTCACCAGACCGCTCCTGACTCAGCTTCCTCTCCCCGGGAAGACATCCCCAGCCTGCCAGGCTGGCGGGTCAGGTGGTGGCACCCACATGCCCCATGCACTCTTCTTTGGAAACACCAAGGACTCCATTTACAGCTGGTCACTGGTCCACCCTCCCCACAGGACTGGGAGCTCCTTACGGGCAGGGACCCTCTTCACTCCTCTCTGTAGCCTGCTGTCGCATGGGTGAATGAATGAACATGTGTTAACTAGGAAAGGGAGAAACTCAACAAGCCCATCATTAGCAAAATGCTCAGGAAATAGAGGTACCGTTGCTTCCCTCATAAGGTGCAATTCATTTTCAAAAGCTTACCGCTGTACATACATTTTTAGGAGGAGGGGTATATATGCTTTTCAGGAATTTGCACTGGAGCCACCCCCATGTGGTGGGCCAGGCAAGCATGCAGCAGCACCGTCTGCATGGCCCACACTCAGAACCCAGGCTGCAGGGAACTGCCCGGCGCCAGTCACTTATCTGGTGCAACAAGTGGGAAGAGTTGAGCTGGCAAAACATTCCCTCAACATACAGACTACAAAGTTGTTTATGTCAGCCCTCAAGCCATGATGTATTTTTCATTCACTGCAAAGACTGGGAAATGGAGAATGATGGAGTTGCTTTTCCTGGGCTGCAGCCAGTCCTGCATGAATCACAGCTCCCAGGCCCCAGGGCGGGACCTTTGCTGCTACAGCATGGTGGTGACGGTGGTGGTGATGGTGGTGGTGGTGGTGGTGGTGACGGTGGTGGTGGTGGTGGTGGCAGTGGTGGTGGTGGTGGTGATTGTGATGGTGGTGGCTGTGATGTGGTGGTGGTGGTGGTGGTGGTGATGGTGGTGGTGATGGTGGTGGCTGTGATGTGGTGGTGGTGGTGGTGGTGACGGTGGCAGTGGTGGTGGTGGCGGTGGTGGTGATGGTGGCGGTGGTGGCGGTGATGGTGGTGGTGGTGGTGGCGGTGATGGTGGTGGTGGTGGTGATGGTAGTGGTGATGTGGTGGTGGCGGTAGTGGTGATGTGGTGGTGGCGGTGGTGGTGATGGTGGTGGTGGCGGTGGTGGTGATGGTGGTGGTGGTGGTGGCGATGGTGGTGGTGGCGGTGGTGGTAATGGTGATAGTGGTGGTGACGGTGGTGATGGTGGTGGTGGTGGTGATGGTGGTGGTGATGGTGGTGGCTGTGATGTGGTGGTGGTGGTGGTGGTGGTGGTGATGGTGGTGGTGATGGTGGTGGCTGTGATGTGGTGATGGTGGTGGTGGTGGTGGTGGTGATGGTGGTGGCTGTGATGTGGTGATGGTGGTGGTGGTGATGGTGGTGGTGATGGTGGTGGCTGTGATGTGGTGGTGGTGGAGGTGGTGTAGGTGGTGGTGGTGATGGTGGTGGTGATGGCGGTGGTGATGGTGGTGGTGGTAGAGGTGGTGATGGTGGTGGTGGTGATGGTGTTGGTGGTGGTGGTGGAGGTGGTTATGGTGGTGGTGTGTATATGTGTGTGTGTGTGTATGTGTGTGTGTGGGGGGGGTGCTACAAGGCTGAAAAGTACCCATCCAGGGGGAAGCAGAAGCAAAGCTGAGTGCTGGATACACTGGTGCTTAGTTTTCCCCCTCAAAGTGCTTCTGTGAGCTTAACATCACTTTAGTTTGAAAAAGGGCAGAGGCCCTGCCCAGACCTGGGTGGCGATGGCTCTGGCTGTCTTGCGGTTGTCCCCCGTGATCAGCACCACGTCCACACCCATGCTCTTCAGCGTGTGCACGGCCAGGGCGGCCTCCTGCTTGACGGCGTCTGCGATGGCGATCATCCCACAGAGCAGCCCTGAGGGAGCAGCACAGTGAGCGCACGCGAGGGGCCGCCAGGAGCACAGCCGTTTCAGTTCCCATAACGTCATGTTATCCGCAAGCAAACACTCAATTATAGAACATAATGTGGATTCTGTTTTCTTAATATTTACATACCACAGGTGCATACCCAGTCTGGAAGGACTATCAAAATGTCAACAGTGGCTCTCTGAGGGGTAGGCTAATGAGCAATTCCATTTTCTCCTTTATAGCTCTCAGAATTTTCCAAATTTTCTGCATGGAACACCCACTTGCAGAGTATCTAGCTCATAACTCAATATACCTTAGCTATTAAAACATGACAAATATAGAAAATACTGCTTAGGAAGTGATGATTGTCCAAACAGCAAGAAAATCAACACTTCCTTTTTGTTCCTTGTGATAAAAGCCACTTAAATAGAACTTTTTTTTTTTTTTTTTTTTTTTTTTAACGAACCTTTTAGATGCTGAGGCAAGGAAGGCTTTCGAGGCCTGAGGGGCAGCGCAGAGTGAGGGTGAGTGATGGATAAGGGGCATGACTCCTGCAGGTGAGCCAATTCTGCTCTGCGGAGTGGAGCGGACTGTGGATTTACAAGGACTTAGGAGGCGGCCTCGTGTTGGGAGGAGGAAAACATAAAAGAGAATAGGAAGGAGGACCTAAATTAGTTCTTATTTTCATATAGTTTTACTTCTGTTAGCAGTAAGATTCTAATCTATCTGAGATGTAAAGCCCAGGATATAACTGGGTCCTCGGGTACACTCCATCTTGAGAAGCAGAGGCAAGCTGCAGGGACCTCATCTTTCAGCGCATGCTAGGGTTAAACCTCCTGGAAAGTGAACTGCTTTGTCTGCAGTGTGAGGAGGAGGACTCCAAGCTGCCAGCGAGGACTGCAGCAAACTATGATGGTGAAGTCAGGATTCCAAGCGCAAGGAGGCAGGAGCCAGGGCAGAGCTGGCTCTGCACAGAGGGAGAGCGAGGGAAAGAGCCTCGGGACTGGGGATGCCGTGAAAAGACGTCAGACCAATCTTTTACAAGATGAAAGTAAAATCGTAAAGGAAGATTTGTTTCTTTTTAAATAGGCAGGATCCCTTTTTGCCTGCATCACCCAAAGCGTCCTGTCTGAGGGAGCAGGGGAAGGCGGAGCGGAGTGATACCGTCAATAGCCACCAGGACGGCCGTGTGGCCCTTCATCTCGTGGTCCGTCATCGCGTCGCTGACGTCGCTGGAAATGGCTAAGCCGTTGCGCCTCATCCATTCTCGGTTTCCAATTAGCACAGAGTAAGTCTGGGGAGCTGCATCTGTTCAAAAGAGTGTGTGGTTATTCCCAAACAGTGTAATTACATTATGAGAAATTACTAAAAACTAGGGAACCCTTTTAAAGGCAAAATGTCCATTTGACCATTCTGAGAAATTATCACCTAGTAAGTGCCTCTCAGAACACCATCCTTAAAGGACAGGGGGAAAGTATAACTAATGTGTAGAACATGTGGGTATGAATTAAAATGGGGCGCTAAAAGGTCCAGTTTCTATGTGTGAAAAGGTCACAAGCCTATCAAACATGATGTAGTTGCCTTTAGAGGAATCTGCTGCTGCTTTTTCAGAGTTATTCCTCCAACATCAAATCCAAGTGGTGCCTAGCGACATCATGCTTGGTAAATATGACCCAAGGTGAACAGCAAGTAACCTGTCCACTCCTATGGAATGTTTTAAAGCTCTGCCTCCGAAAAGGCCAGGGAGTCTTTCTCCTGTCACCTTTCAGGTGCCCCAGTAACTTAGGCGTCACTGCACGAACCCCCTGGACACTAAACAAAAGGCCATCGTAGGGCTTTAAGTTGCTAGAAGGTGGAAGATGGCTTCCAACAGTGAAATCTAAATCAAGACTTAATTACCAACATACTTAAGAGAAAGCATTAGACACTTTTTTTTTGGGGGGGGGGGCGGTTGGTATGTTTTCACCCTCTTACGTTGATGGCTACTAAGCTATCCTTAGACTAAGAGAGGCCATTATTCAAAAGCAGCTCTCCCTCCAAACACTGTCCCTTCTTGGCATGGGCAGACCTTTCCCTGACTGCTGCCAGCTCTGGAAACACAAAACTTCCCATCAGAGTTCTACTAAGCGGGAGGTTTCCTGTTTTGGAAGAACAAAGCAGAATTCCCAGAGGTCCATTTTGGAGCTGACAAGAAGCCCAGCTAACTTGGGATAAGAAAGTGGAGACTCAAAATTATGAGCAATACCCTATAGATTTACATAATAGTCTACCTTTGCCTGCCATTGGCATCCAGATTCAGAGGAATCAAATGCAAGAGGAACTTAAGGCTTTCCCGGGGAGGGAGGTGGCAGTGCACGGGCCACGAGCCACCTTTCTCCGCAGCAGCAGGACGGGTGGCGTGGTGCTCTCTGTGTTTGGCACGCTGCCACCTGACCCAGTCCGACCCAACCCCTGGCAGGCCGAGCACCAGAGACAAAGGCAGGGATACCTGTTTCTGTGGGGACACTGCCAACCCCGTTCGGGGCAGTGGCCCGTTTGCTCGGGTGCTCGCTGTGGGCCAGGATGCCTTCCACGCTGCTGACTTTACAGCCAATTCCACAGCCTGGCACGGCCTGGAAGTCCGTGCAGTATCCCAAGGCCTCAGTTCCAAGTTCCTGTGAAGGAAAGGAGCAGGAAGAATAACCAGAAAACAGAGAGGGAGGAGAGAGAGAGCAGGGCAGAGATGGAGGTGAGGGTAGGAGAGAGAACAGCCCCAACCAGGAATTAAGAGGGAAAGGAAGTAGAATTGCAGGAAAAGGTAAATAGATAAACTATTAACTCAGTAATTCCTTTTCTCTGACACAGACATTATAATTGTTAAATTGAACAAAATTAAATAGCCTAAATTCTCTCCTTAGGTGGATGCCTCATGCTATTGGGCATATTGCAGACTAGGAGAAAGGCTATTCACATCAAACATCCCAAATTAAGGATGGGGAGTTGTGAAGGTGCCAAAGAGAGGAAATATATTATTTTTATGTCACAAGTAATTTTATTAAGATAATGGAATAGGCAAATGGTAACAAAGCTATTTTGAGGCTATTAAGAGAGAACTGCCCATTTACAGACCCCGGGGAGGAGGGTGACGTGGCGGGAGAAAGAATGGGGCACTATGCTTATTTGGGTTAACAAAACAGCAAAGGAAGCATGGCTGAGGTGAGCAGAATTCTTCCTGAAACATCAGAAAGGTGAGAGGTGAAATGGCCTTCCTGACCCTACATGAAAGACAGAAACACGAAATGAGATTTCTGGAAGGTTCTCTGTCCAGGAAGAGTTTTCAACTTTTTCAAGGCATCTATGTAACCCTCTACACTTACTGATAATTATATTTGCCCACACCGTTTACATTTTATCTGAGCAGTATTTTGGCACATTTTGCTGCTTCTATATTCATATTGAAAATAGAGAAAATTAAATAGGACCTTCCGTCTGAAAAGATGAAAAGATGAATGCTTCCCCAGTAACCGTGCCAAGAATCACAGGGTGTCCCGCTCACTTCTGCTGGCTCCTCTCCATTTCAGATGTTCCCAGCTGCATGGATTTCCACCCCCTCACCCCAAGACCCCATTCACTTTTGTTTCCCTTTGCACTAAGGACTGAATTTATACACCATCTGTCTTCCTCACCCAACCAGCAAGCAGCTACGAGAGGCAGAGTTCCCATCTTAATAGTTGTCCTGAGCTCGGATGCTCAGTAAATGATCAACAGATGACTGTTAACACTGAGCTGCTTTTGCAATAATCTGGAAATGTGACAAGGGACCAGCTACTGCGAGCCACCTCTCCACTGGCCTGCTAAGTGGTTTTCCAGATCACACAAGCCAAGTCCTCCTTGAAGGCAGCTGTCTGAGGTGCCATGGCAGCTGAGGGGAAAAGCCTGTTAGGAGGAAGGAGCTTGGAGGCTCCAGCCTCACAGGTGAGAGAGGAGGCTGTGGGAGGAGCGGGAGGAGGAGCAAGGCCCAGGTCTTCGTACCTCTTTACAGTATTTGGTGACAGCCATACCCAAGGGGTGCTCACTGCTGGCCTCTGCAGTCCCCACCACAGCAAGAACCTTCCTGAGGGGCAGCATGGCCACATCCACAAGCAAGAGGACCCGCATGACTTTGGGGACCCCATAGGTAATGGTGCCAGTTTTGTCAAACATCACAGTCTTTATCTGTCAAAACAATCACATCTCTGTTAGCACAAATACAGATAGAAGGGACTTTAAAATCCACGCAATCTTGAGGCAGAACTTAACTCACACTCCCTCAGGAAGGTAACAACAGCCTTCATCCTCCATGACATAACCGTCTGCAATCAATCACAAGGTTCAACCACTCCCCCGCAAAAACTCTGTTTCCCTCTGTGCCCCCCAAATTCTCATTATGTTTTAATCTTAACCAGGTGGAGCCAGAAACTCTCAGTTGATGTAGCGAGAAATGGCACACAGTCTCCCGGACAGTAACACTGGCAAATTTCTCATGCAGAATCGGGAGCCAGGGATCTGGGAGTCAGCTATCTACTGCATTCTGCTGAGTCAATCATGGTTTTCTCTGGCCTGTGTAAGTGCAAAAGCCTACTAACATTAAAGCTCTTGCACTCCAAGTTCAAGGAAGGGAGTATTCTTGGCCATAATAACAGGTAACCATCAGAGCCAGTTTTTAGATCTGTCCCACTTAGCCAAAGGCAGCTTTACACCAGTCCCAGAGGGTGGGCTCAGCCAGTCAGTAACAGCCACACTGGTACCTGTTTCCTATGGCCAAGTCCACCAATCCCTGGACTCAGACTTCCCCAAGCGCCATATTAGGCCTGTTCAGACTGTGTCCCATAAACATGGTTCTCCCTTTATTAGCAAATAATAGATTCAGCTTTTTGTTTCTGCTACTGAATGCTGGCCACTTGAACACTAACAACTGGTCTTCCTCCAATAATTCTTGCCTCCTTTTAGTCCATCCTTCACTTTGTAACCAGATCTTCCCAACAAGTAACCCAGTCACATCACCTAGGCACTTCAAACCCCTCCACAGCTCCCTGTTGTTCTTTGTGTTCATTTCCAGATCCTTTAAAAAACCTCCAAGACCCTTCAAGGTCCCCCTCTCCCTCACCTTTTCCCTCAACAGCCTGATCTATCGATTTCTCTTTCTCTCAATGATTTTCTTTCAGTTCCTCATTTATTATTCAGCAAATAACTAATGAGTGTTTTCAATGTGCCAGGCACTGGGCAAGACACTGGGGATACAATGATGGGAACAGTTCACGGTCTTTGGTCTTACAGAGTCTATGATACAGCACCCCCTACCCAGCCCCTTATCCCCTAGTGCTTCCCATGTGCTTTCCCACTGCCAGAACATGCTTCCCAACCTCCGTTTCCTGGCTCACTCTCACTCAACTGTTGTGAGGTCTCAGATACACCACCCCTCATGGCCAGTCCAACACACACCAGTCTACGCTATGCCCCCTGCTGGGCTGATCTCACGGCATTGCATCCATCTCATAGCATTTGCTCTTTACTTCCTCCATACTTGTCATTCGCCATCCATGATAGCCAAAGACCATGACTAGGGCCAACCATAAGACCCATACATAGAACATGCTCAACAAATACTGACTACATACATTAATGAAAGGTTAAGGATTGGTATGTTTGGCCATAGGACGATTCTTATACACTCTTGCCCATTATTCCACTCCCTAAGGTCACAGGACCCCTCTGCTAATCACACAGATGCAGAGTTGGTACTTTTCTCCAGGTGTGAAACCTGGCTCTGCCACTTATTAGCTGCAGGCCTTCAGGCTAGTCACCGGGCCTCCTCCTGCTGTAGCTCCCTCATCTGTAAAATGGGAATAATAGCCCTCATTGGTTTGGCTCAGTGGATAGAGCATCAGCCTGTGGACTGAAGGGCCCCAGGTTCAATTCCGGTCAAGGGCATGTACCTTGGTTTCAGGCACATCCCCAGGGGGCAGTGTGCAGGAGGCAGCTGATCGATGTTTCTCTCTCATTGATGTTTCTAACTCTCTATCCCTCCCCCTTCCTCTCTGTAAAAAAATCAATAAAATACATTTTTAAAAAATACAAAATAAAATAAAATGGGAATAATAGCACCACCTCAAAGCTGTTGATCAGATTAAATCAACTAATATTTATAAAGTGTTTAATTCTATAACTGTTAACTGCTGCTATCATTCCGTCAGTCCTGGCTTCCTGTTGTTTTACTTAATGAACAGTACTATCCTCAGGCCTCTTTCAGGCTTATCTCTTAATATGAAATTTAAACAGATACTATTTTCACTAGACCTCACAGTTTTAAAAAAATCATATAGTAAACAACTATAAAATCATCCTAGTCAAGACCCTAAAGACGGTCAGGAGCACTGAAGTGCTGGGCCAACCTTGTGGGCCATCTCCAGAGGCTTGCCCCCCTTGATGAGGATGCCGTTCCGGGCAGCCACGCCGGTGCCCACCATGACTGCCGTGGGGGTGGCCAAGCCCAGGGAGCAGGGGCAGGCAATGCACAGCACTGTGATGGACGTCTGGAATGCAAACCGGATGACCACCTCTGACTGGGCAATGTGCTTGTTGGGGTTCTGAAAAGAGGGAAGAGAGGTAAGTGGAGAGTGAAATGAGAAATCACACAGAATCCTAATCACTGTTGTTTCCTATGTAAATCCAAAACAAAGTATGGGTCTCTTTTCCAGGTATGGTGACACATACTGGTATTATTTGCATTGTGACATCTGGATTTACCTTCATTTATTTTTTTAAGTGGCTGGTGTCTCTGGAGTACAATCAGGAGATACTATATTCACTTAATTACAACAAAAGGTATGTTTTCTAAATCAAGAATACAGACCACAATCTCATTAGCTTCTATCTACATACTTCTTTTCTTGAAAGGCAAGATTCTAAAATAAGATATATTATTAAAGGGTCACTTAATTTTTATAGAAATAGTTGGAGTTGGGTAGAGGGCCTGTTGTTTAAGACATAATGCATTCCTAAGAAATAAGATGAGTTGTGTGTTTTTTAAAAAACACACACACAACAATTCTTACCAAAATAACACCTGGCATTGTGATGGGATTGGATAGACTTCTAGAAGCTGAAATGAACCCTGTCCCTGCAGTGATTTTTATGCAGCACAGTGATAACAGTGTCTTAAAGGAACATGCAGTACCTCATTTGCCGGCATCCTCCCTGATATTGCAGGTAAAACAAAAAAAGCCAAAGTAAGAGGAAAGGCAGGGAACAGCAGAAAGTCACATATTCCAACCTGTTTAGGACTGAATTTCCCCATAGCCACATGCCAATGAGCCGCTCTCCCACAAAAGCAGACATTTTAGGCAGTGAGGTGCCACAGCAGCCAGGGGCAAATTCTGAAATACAGTCATAAGTTACTTAAAAGCACCGAAGTCTCCTTAGATGTCCAAAAATGTAAAACTTGGATATTTTTCATTTTAAGATAGGAAATTTGAGAGAGGAAATGACATCTTAGTGAATCACACACACTCCAACAATATGCTATACCTTTAATTAGGAGTGAAAACAATTTTTTAAAGTATTATCCATTCCATAGTTGCAATTCCTTATTCTATGGCTCTAAGGTAAAATACAGATTACACTGGGCTAAGTAGGAGATATTTTTGAAAAATAAGGTCAAACATTATTCTACTCACTGGGCAGTTATCAAATACTACTAAGTGAGTCATTAGCTTTTTATGTATGTCAAGGTATCTCAACCTCAGCACTATTGACATTTAAGGCCAGATAATTATTTGGGGGCTGTCCTGTGCATGGTAGGATGTTAGCAGTATCCCTGGCCTCTACCCACTAGATGCCAGTAGCATCCCCTCCTCAGTCATGAGAAACCAAAAATGTCTCCAGACATGGCCAAATGTCTCTGGGGCAACAAGATCAGTCTCAATTAGAAATCACTAAGTTCTAATTTCTGAAGCATTAAGTTTTTTGTTTTGTTTTGTTATTTTCTACCTTTTCTACCTCTTATGAACTACAATTCATAAGATAATATCCTTTGCCCAGCCGGCATGGCTCAGTGGTTGAGTGTCGACCTAGGAACCAGGAGGTCACGGTTCGATTCCCGGTCAGGGAATATGCCCGGGTTGTGGGCTCAATCTCCAGTATGGGGTGTGCAAGAGGCAGCTAATCAGTGATTCTTTCTCATCATTGATGTTTCTATCTCCCTCTCCCCATCTCTTCCTCTCTGAAATCAATAAAGGTATGTTTATTGTTTTTTTTAAAAAGATAATATCCTTCATCCACTTCTTCAACAAAAAAATATATGTATATACCATTGCCTCATGTTTAATAAATATTTACTAAAAACTCACTAGCATTGCTTGGGAAGCTGTGAGGTTAAAGATGGTATTTATGGACATAGACAGCAAAAATACATTTTTCTTAAAATTTGTTAAATATTATCATGCATGCCATCAAAATCTGAAGTGACCTATCTGCTATGGTGTGTGGTCCATAATTCTCCAAATGGACAATACTGCTTGAAGCATTGCAACTGAGAGCCAAGGAATGTTTGTGAAATTAACTAGGAAGCAAAGGCCATCCTATATAATAAAAGGCTAATATGCAAATTGACTGACCTGCGGAATGACTGGTCACTATCATGCACACTCAATGCAGGAGCTTTCCTGCACCACCAGGGGGCAGACACTCAATGCAGGAGCTTCCCCCTGGCGGTCAGTGCGCTCTCACAGGGGGAGTGCCACTCAGCCAGAAGCCGGGCTCAAGGCTGGCAAGTGCAGTAGCGGTGGCAGGAGTCTCTCCTGCCTCCACAGCAGCACTAAGGATGTCCGACTGATGGCTTAGGCCCACTCCCCGCCGGCTCCCGGACTGAAAGAAGGTGCAGGCCTGGCTGATAGGCCCCATCAAGTGCAAGAATTTTGCGCACCAGACCTCTAGTCTTTAATAAAAACCTGCAGAAGTGACTGATTTCCTACCATGGCTAAGATTTTGCTGCCAGTAAGTAAAGCAAGCAAATAAAATGTAATGAGTAACCAAAGCCCACTGAATCTAAGACATGAAAGAATAGGGTTAATGGCAATAGACTATTTAAAACAACAACCATAAAGCCCATAGCATTCAACTTACAGGAAAGTACTTCTGAACAACAGCAAAATCGATAAAACCGATTATAATCCATACCACCAAAGTCAAAATTGAAATTATGATGATAAATGGGACAAAATATCCACTAAACTTGTCAGCCAGTTGTTGAATGGGTGCCTATAAAAACAAAACACCAAGAACACAGGAAATTACAATCTGCAAAGCAATCAAATACCACAAAAATGGACAAGGACTGTGATTTTCACCTCCCTCATTAACTTAAATTTTTTTTATTTTATTGTTGAAAGTATGCTCCCCTTCCCTCCCAACCCCACCGACCTCTTCTAGCCCACCCCATCCCCTGCTCCAGGTCTTCACCACTTCATTAACCCGTGACTCAATAATATCTGCCTGAAGCTTTGGAACTCTTGGGATGATTTCTAAAATGAGAAATCAGGAGTGATATTGTTCTTTACATTTTTTCATTACCTTTGACATCTGAGCCTCTTCCACCAATTTCACAATCTGAGCCAAAGTGGTGTCATTGCCCACGTGGGTAGCTTTAACGAGCACAGAGCCGTGTGCATTTATAGACCCAGCAATCACCGTGCTTCCGGGTTTCTTAGTGACTGGCATGGCTTCTCCTAGAGGCGGAGAGGAGAGACCAGCTTTCACGCACTAAAACCCCATTCGGCGTTCCTGGGACCTGCCACTGCACTGATACCCACCCGAAGGGAATGCAAAACAAGCCACCTAACCTGTGATGAGGGACTCGTCGGCCATGGTATTGCCTTCTAGGACTTTCCCATCCACTGGGAACTTTCCCCCGGGAACAACCTTGATGACATCACCCCGCTGCACCAGCTCCATGGGTACTTGCTCCTCTCTGCAATAAATGCCACTCAAGTTACACACATGGCCACTCACTACAGCTCACCCTCTTGGTCTGTCACTCAGGCTGAGTTCGACAACTGTTGGACTGGTTACACTGTACTTGCTTTACACTTGCAGCAGTCTTCAGTGTGTCAGTTACAGATTCAGTATTTCTTGTGCCACTACTAAGTGCCAGGCACTGTAGGAGGCACTGGGAATATAACTGTGACTGGGATAGCAAAGTCCCTACCCTTATGAAGACAAATTTCATGGAGAAAACAGACAGTAAACAAATTAGTTCCAGGTATTAAATAGATGCTGTGATGAAAATGTGACTGAAGGGCTTCTGTAGTCATGGGGAGAGGAAAAAAATGAGAAGGCTTCACTTGGACAATGACATCTGAGTTGAGATCTAGATGAAAATAGAAGCCAAAATACCTAGGACAGAACATTCAAGGGAGAAAAAACAGCTGACGCAAAGGTCCTGAGGCAGACAAAGGATGCCTTAGAAATGGGAAGCTGGCAAGCATTGCTGGAGGGGAGAAAGTGGGGCAAGCAGAATGCAGATCACATTGGACCCTGCAGAGCAGAGATGTGTGTATGCTTGAATGTAGGGTTTTCAGTAGGGAAGTGACATAATCTGACTCACATTTTCGGCTCTTTGGCTGCTGCAGGAGAATGGGCTGGAGGGATAATAATAGAAGCTGAGATAAGAGTTAAGTTGTTGCCATCAACCAAGCAGAAGATGTCAATGGTACAGGCTAGAGAAGGAGTGAAGAAATACCCAGGATGTGTGTAGGGCCTGTATCAGTAAGATGAGCAGATGTAGATACACAGATGCAAAAACATAAAATTCATCATGTTCTATACTAGAATTTTTGTACTTCAGTGAAAATAAATTATATTAATTAATAAAAAAGAAAAAACGTAAGAGGCATGAAAGGCTAAAAGTGCTGGTAAGAGATTGAAATGTGGATTAAGGTTGAATTTGGGTACATGGAAATTACTTGATGTCTTTGGCAAAAGCAACGGCAGAAATTGGTGGAGGCAGAAGCTCAACTGAAATGGGCTGAAGAGAGAATGTGGAGAAGGGAAACAAAGATAGCAGCTAAAGACAACTTTTAAAAGAAGTTTTGCTGTGAAAGGGGAGAAAATAACGAGCAGAAGAGGGAGTGAATTAAGACAGGAAACCGTGAATTGCACATAAAGTGTAACTTGTGTGATGGGGGGATGGTGGGAGACAGACAGGGAGGAGGCCGGCAGGAGGAGTGCGGGAGTGAGAGGGACCGTGCAGGGAACCTCGGCCAGCTTTGGTAGCGCCTCTCTAAAAGCATTGTGTGGCAAATACACAGTACTTACCAGCTCATGAAAAAAGGTGAAAAATCAGAAAATCAAGCCTACAACAAGCAGAACTCTGAGGTTATGTTATACTTTCCTTTTGTTCTACATCACTATTTTCTTTTTTAAAACGTGTTTTTAAAACATGAGTGTCCTCTGTAGCAAGGACTCCATGTTGCCTGAACCTGAAGGTCCAGATGTACCCACCACGCCACCACCTTCCTGCGAGACTGAGGGCACACTGCTCCCGCAGTGTCACGTGGTGCAGGCTGCCTGAGCACACAAAGCCTACCCTCAGACTAAGTGCACGTGTGCACTGTGTGCACCAGGTGCTGGAGACACAGGAGTGAGCAAGGCAGACATGGCCCTGAACTCGGGAGCTCAGAGTCCTCACCACGGAGCAGCAGCGCAAACCAGGCCAAACCCTGGTTCAAAGCCAGAGTCCTCCTTCCACAATAGCAATTTTGTTCCCAAGATTAACTGAGATGATGGGAGTCCCAGTGCCTGACATATAGTAAGTGTCCAGCACTACTGACCAGACTCTGTGTAACAAGCATTGTGCTAGGCTGTGGTAGTGAACAGGAAAAAGTGGAGCCATTTATATACATATATATAATTTAATGGCCATCTCTATATATAAAAGCTGATATGCAAAATGTTCCCTCAAGAGTTCAATCTGGAGACCAGTTCAATCGCTTGCTGTGACGTGCACTGACCACCAGGGGTGTCTCGTGGCAGCAGGGCGCTGAGAGAGTGAGATAAGGAGAAAGCAGGGAAACAGGGCGGTGAGGAAGTGGGGAGGTGGGGAATCTTATCAGCCCTGATTGCTGGCCAGGCCTGGGACCCTACCCATGCATGAATTTTGTGTATTGGGTCTCTAGTGATGAAATAAAGGGAGTACTGAAAAGGAGACCTTTCAAGGGAAAGTGTGCAGCAGACTAAAGTCCTGCCTTCCAGCGATGGAGACATCCAGGCTCCCACTCTGCCTTTCTGAGTCCTGTCTGTATGACCTGGAGAAAAGCTGATCATTCCAGAGGCCTCCACGTGGCCAGAGGCGGCTATGTCAGGAAAAGAACGCCTGCTCACCTCAGAAAATCTCTTCCCATTAGTTCCTACTAGGCTTTTGGCTTACATGGTGATACTTGGCACACATGTCCAATTAGGTGCCCTTGTATTAGTAATGCTAATCTCTGCTTAATCTCACTTTAAATTTCCACTTTGACCTGAATTAACCAATCTTCCTCACTCTAAACAGCTTAATATGAAGTGAACAGCCCTCTATGGGGGTGAAGGTCGCTCCTTCTGGCGTATTCCCAGTAGCATTTCTCCTTCAGCAACTAATGGCCTCCAAAATGCTGAGTTGGGGAGATATATTTAATTGAAACAGTCTTTACCCTAGTATTTCTCCAACTTTAAGAGATTTTGCCAGCAGTCTGTTTACCTTGCCTGTCTGCTTACTCATCTAACACAAGTTAAAAAAAAAAAAAAAAAATAGAAAAGCCCTGGCTGGTGTTGCTCAGTGGTTAGAATGTCAGTCCAAGCATGGAAAGGTCTTGGGTTAGATTCTCAGTGAAGGGCCCAGTCAAAGTCACGTACCTGGACTGCAGATTCGATCCCCGGCTCCCATTGGGGCATGTGTGTTAGGCAACCAATTGATGTTCCCCTCTCCCCCTCCCTCTCTTTTTTCCACTCTCTCTAAAAATCAATGGAAAAAATATCCTTGGGTGTGTATTAACAAAACAAAACACACACACACACACACACACACACACACACACACACACAATTAGAATAGCCACTGGCCTAGATAAAATTTATAACTTTGTTTTCCCAGTTATAAGAAACAAAACACTTCAGTGTGGAAGACTGGGGACCAGGCTGTGCAGGCCTTTCAATGTCAAACAGTATGCATGTGGAATTTATTTAACATTTGACAGTGGTTTCATTCATTCAACTAGTCAGTATCTGAGCACCTGCCACATGTATGTCCAGGGTGACCGAAGCACCAAGTGCTTGGAGAGCACTGAGCAGTGACCACAAGCCAGGGCTTGGGTCAGGAAAGGTTTTTGGAGGACACGGCATCTAAAACAAGACCTGAAGGACAGGGGCCAGGTGAAGGGAAAGGAAGAAAGGTGTTCAGAGGCAGAGATGACACGTGCAGTGTACAGAGGCCTGGAGACAGGAGAGAGCCTCTTCCTGGGAACTGCCAGTGGGTGGACAATTCAGAGGAATGACAGGACAAGAGACTGAGCCCAAGAAGCACACAGGGCAGATGCCAAGTCTCACATGTGTGCTAAGGAATGCTTAACTACAATAGCAAAATAGCTACAGAATAATGCCATCTGATTTGTGGGGAAATATTTTAGAGACAAAGAGTGTTACAGTGCTTCAGACGAGAGATGTCAGTGGCCTGAACAAGTGTGGTGGCAGTGGGAGGGGGCAGCGTGCGAGGCCACCAGAGGCTGTGGAGCTAGACGTGAGAGGACAGAGCCTGTGAGTGCAGAGAGGGGAAGGAGTCACAGGACACCTAGGCCTCTGCCTGGGGGCTGGTGTGGGATGGTGCCATTCACAGAGACAAACAGGCACAAGGGGAAGAGGGAAGCATCTGGGAGGGAGCTCAGAGGGAAGCTGATGGGAAGGACATAGCAGGCTGACTGGGTCTTTATGCCCACCCAAGAGACAGATTCCAACAGGCAGGGGAACACTGACACCTGAGGTGGATTTGAGAATGAAGACACGGGGATAGAAGGTATCCCATTGACAGTCTGTAACACACCGAGACGATAGACAATGGGGCCAACACTGAAAGTCCAAGATTCATCGATATTTAAAGAATGAGGAGAATGAAGAAATGACTGCCGGGTCAGCCAGCTATGCAGACGTTCCCATCACCCAAGGCTTGGGATGGAGAGAAAGGAGAGGTGGCCCTGGCACAAGGTCTCACTGATCGGAGCCAGCTGAGGCGGGAAACTCCAGTGGCTTCAGAAGGCATGCGGACCTGTCCCTACCAGCAGAGGCCCAGATGCAGGAGGCCCTGCAGGAAGTGGAGTCTGACTTGGGGATGGGGAGGCTGGTACCCAAGCTCCTCAGAAGGAGAGGAGAGCAAGGGGTGACCCTCAGTCCTTCTCCTCCAAGTAGCCCAGAACACCCTTTCAGGACCCCCTCCCCCATTTCACAGAGAGGAACTGTACAAAACAGGCATTAATTTACACTGAGGCAAAGCCAGAATGGTCTTCGAGCTCCTAACTTAAAAAATGGTACCACCACATTATGACGGTAGTGGTCAGGCCCATAATGTGTCCACCAACAAAAATGAATCACCATCTTTGGAAAAGAACTGAGTTATGATAGTTTAGCACCACAGTCCTTCGGTATTTCAACTAGCGTTTGCCTTCTGGCAAAGACGCATGTCTCCTGTACTGAAGTCACCGGAGCTGTCCACACCATGGTAGTCCACGCTTCCAGACGCACTTTCAGGCAAAAGGCAAACAGTAAATGAAGTTGCCATTGGCTTTATTCCTGACCTGAACATTTTCACTTCTCAGAAACTCTCATCATTAATTTAGAAAAAAAGCAATAGTTTGGGGAGGCCTGGGGAGGGTTGGGAGTGGGGGTGGATGGGTAAGGGGACATCTGTAATCCTTTCACCAATAAAGATAAATTAAAAAAGAAAAATGGAAAAAAATAAAGCAGCCAAGAAGATTACTGGTGTAGAGGTAACCAAGTGCACATGGAAGCCTACAGGTGCCAACAGGGTGCTCCTGTCTGGAGGGTGGCTCCGTGTCTGTAGGGCTCCAGTCCCAGCCCTGCCACTCACCTGTTATGGACACGTACCTAAGATTCTTCCCAATTAAAGGGTAATCATGAGAGTACCTGCCTCAGAGGGCACATCAGGGTTAAATTGGATAATTTATGCAAAGTGCTTTGTAGTGTACCTGGTACATAAATTCTCAAATCTCAGCCATCACCACCATAATTCTGCTTAGTATTTAAAAGCCAGCAGCCAGGCAGTCTCAGTGCTGCAGGCAGCCTGTGCCTCAGAACTTTGAGTTCTTCAGGTCTCACTGAATGGTTCACATACTCAGCAGAGGCTCACTGAGAGCCCCGCTGGGGAACACATCAGCCTCAGAAGTTTGTCTCTTGGAGGACACAGCCAGGGACCCGGCACTGGCCAGAATGTGATGAATGGGCAGGTGCACAGTGGGAGAAGGGAAGAGGTTGGTTTAAACAATAGAGTTTTGGAGTGTATGTAATATTGGATGGCAAGAATCTGCAAAGACGGAGACACTGACAATCAAAGAGAAATCAACAGGGGAAGCTCCTGATCAGAGGCCCAAGGAGAGAGACCCATGTTCCATGGGACAGGCGGGAGGGTGCAGTAGGGGAAGACAGGCGGGAAACTGGTGGATGTCAGTAGTCACAAGGGAGATCACAGGTTAAATGGGAAAGTGGTGCATCTGGGGAGATTTCAGGAATGTGAAGAAAGCATATAAATAACTGCTACCTAGAATTAGAAAATGAGGCTGGCCAGAGAAATACAGAAGCAAATTTGTAAAAATGTCCCTATTATTAAATATGCTTTAAGAGTCAGTATTTTAAGGGTAAAGAATATGGGCTCTGCAATCAACAGCCTGGGTTATACCCCAATTCAACTCCTTACTACCTGTGTGATCATGAGCCATTTGCTTAGCTCCTCTGAATTTCTTTCCTCATCTTTAAAATAACAGTATTATTAGTCCCTTCCTCAAAGTTTTATTATTTTTATATTTTTGTTAGATTAAATAAAAGAGGTTAGCATGGAGTCTGGATAAACGCTATATAAGTTCCAGCAATAATGAAAATAACCATTTTTAATATCTGCCAACCTTGTGAAGAAGGAAATACTACTTCCTTTTTTATTCTTTGGCAAGTTGAAACCCTTCTCTCTCAGACTGTCTGAATCCTCTAAATCTTGCAAGGAAGGCCCAGCTCACACTCCATGTTCCCTGGGAAGCTTTTCTTGACCACCACAAGCCTTCCTCTTCTAAATTCCAGGGATACGAATCGTCTGTACCTCTAATTTATCATTTGGCAGCATACAGCACTGTGAACTTGTGCTTATCTTTTGGTACTTCAATGCCTGGTGTACATGACTGGATTGAAGGAGGGATCTTACTGTGCACGTCTATGCCCGTCTTCACGAGGTCTGGTGTCACGGACACGATGGGTGTTCGATGTGCTACGACACAGACTGACATAAATTGACCAAGCACCCTGGATGAAGATAACCCACCTGATGACTGAGTTGTCCTCGCCAAGGGTCACCACGGTGGCTTCTGTGGCTTGGAGAGACATGAGTTTGGCAAGGGCTTCTGAGGTTTTGCTCTAAGAAATAACCAGAATGTAAAACAAGAACTATCATAGACTGACCCCTGCCGGACAAGTCTGCCCCCTAACACAGCACACCACAGAGCTATCCTGGCCGATGGGACAGACACTCCGCGCATCAACACAGCCTTGTCACCGCCACACTGAATGCACAAAGGCCACAGACTGAAAAAATAAAACAAATCTACCCACTGATAGTTTTCTTTTAGGTTCAAGCCCATTTCTTTGAGGGCCAGGACCCCATTCATTTATAAGATACATTAAAATGCTGACTACAATGCAAGTTACTTAAAATGGCATGACCCATTTTTAATAACCTGCATTCATGGAAATGCGGATTTCTAGACTAATAAGTAGTATACTCAGCTATGTACTAAGAGACGGTATGACCTCTGACCTGAAATCCAGGGTTCTTTTCATGACACAATGCACCGAACAAAGGTTTTAATAATTAACCAGATTAGCTGGGATTTCAGAAGTAGTAACCAATTTGGAGATTAGTGATCAAAGCACCTAATTATATGTAGGTTTCACATTTCTTTTAAGTCTTGCTCTAATTGTGTATAGTTAGTAATTCTATACATGGTGTTCAGATGTATTAAGATTTGTATTACTCAAGGAAGGGTTCTGGTAACATAAAGCTGCACTCACCTTTGCTACGTGTTCCAGCCACCGGCCCAGGGCGATGAACACAAAGAGCATGGGGGGGGTGTCAAAGAATGTCACCGGGCTCCTCTCGGCCTTCTCCGCCATGGCCACCACCAGGATGACCAGAGAGTAGACATAGGCAATGCTGGTGGCCAGCACGATGAGCACATCCATGTTGGTTGTTCTGTGACTCAGAGATTTGTAGGCCTGAACGTAGAAGTACCACCCACCGAGGAACTGAAAGACAGAGGAAGGGCAGCTCAAACAAGCAGGCACAGTGTTGAAGGAGCGAAGGGAGGCCTAGAGGCCCCTTGAGCTGGCAAATACTCTAGGCTCACCCACAATTTTGAGGTTATTTTTTCCTCTATAATCAATGGTTTTGAAATATATTTCCTAACTCAGAGGACTAATGGCCACAGGAATGGATAGTCAAGGGCATGGGAGACCCTCAAAACTCAGAGTACACAACCTAAATGCCCATGGTGACAATGGTAAAATAAATCCCGCTTCATTTATACTGAGGCCAATACTATGTAGTCCCTCTGAAGAATGTGTTAGATCTATAAGCCACCAGAGTGAAAGATGTACATGATTAAGTGGAAAAGGCAGTTATAAATTACTACATTTAATATGATGGGCCTGCCTTACATGAACATGTATATACACATTACATACGTAAATATTACCTACGTGGATAAAAGATACACAACCAGCTAGTAATAATAATAAGGTGACCTTGGGGAATGGCACTGGGCTGGAGGCAAGGTGCCAGCAATGAAAATATATCTTCTTTTTCCTTTTTACTTCAATGTGGATTGCATTGTTTACAATAAATGTGCATTACATTTGGAATTAAAAAGAAAATACAGGAAAAAATACATAAATCCTGCCCCTTGATAGTCCGAAACATTTTGTTATTAAGTCAGGAGTTTTACTTTATAACCCAAAAAATATGGAGGCCACACTTCCTAATAGAAAGACGGCCAGTTCCTTAATATTGCCCCCTAGAAGTTCCCTGAGGCCCGTCTCTTTTGAATTATAATTTCCTCAGAACCACATTTCTGCCTCTCAAGATAAGACATTAGAGAGAAGCTTGAGATACACCGTGATCTAACTGCTGCTTCTAACAACAAAGGTAAATTAAGCTCAATGAAAAGCAAACTGAAGGGCTCGCTTCGGCAGCACATATACTAAAATTAGCATGGCCCCTGCGCAAGGAGGACACGCAAATTCGTGAAGCGTTCCATATTTTTTTTAAAAGTAGAAGGAAAAAAAAAAAAAGAAAAGCAAACTGAAGACAACTGCTTCACCAATCCTTGCAGCAAGGTCGTTGCTGTCAGTCAGATGTCAATCATCTGCAATCAACAGTGAAACTGACAGAGAAACAAGATTCTCCTAAGTGCTCTGTGGCACAGGACACCCACTGCTGGATATAGATGGAAAAAGCAGCAGTGGGCCGGGGTGGTTCAGAAAAGCTGCAATAAAGTGCTGGTCACGCACAAGCATAAAAGGCAGAGGTTTGACCCTTTTTCTGATACGCACCTGGACAAAAGTACACAAGATAAGGAAGATGAGATTTAGAATCGACAATCCTGGAATGATGTTTTGATCCAGGGCCATAGACCCGTGGGGTTCTTTGCTGGGTATTAACATATAGATCATTATACCCATAACAGGGACGCCAAACACCAGGCTGCACAGGAAAGATTTCTTCCATCTGGAAAGCAATGAGTAATACCGACAGATCAGGTACCGCCTGCCACTTGGATCATGGCTGGGCCTCTTCTGAGAACTGAGAACTCAGCTTAAGATTTGCCTTTGTCACATGTGTGTGGCAAAATGAAAGTGCTAAATGGAAGAAAAGCTCTCTGTCTGACACAGGCCATTTGAGGGAGCACCTAAAGGTCTAAACTTTGCTGCAAGGTCATTCCTGAGATGTTTAGAACCAGCCCATGCCTGCCTTTGGCTGATGACGTGTTACCTCCAGCCTACAGGTGAGGCAGCCGAGGCCAGAAGCAATCTCACGCAAACTCCCAAGAAAAAAATAGATAAAGTAATCTTTTATTAGTATTAACTTACTTAGACATTTACTTTTAAAACCATCTACACCAATAAAAGAGAAACATGCAAATTGACCATCTCTCCACTATGCCCACCAGTCAATCATGAACAAATATGCAAATTAACCCAACAAAGATGGCGGTGGCCATGGGGCTGGAGGTAGCCGGAGGCTTGGGTTGCCCCTGGTGACAGAGGAAGCCAAGCTTCCCACCCACCTTGGGAGGGGGGAGGGGAGAAAGGAGGGGCTAGGAGCCTGGGTCACTGGGGGGCGTGGCCAGCCTAAAAACAGCCCTCAGCCCCCAACCCAGGCTGGCCAGGCACTCCAGTGCGACCCCCCACCCTAAAGGGGCTGTGACCAGCCTGAAAAGAGCTCGCAGCCCCACACCCAGGCTGGCCACATCCCCATGGAGTAAGAGTCTCTGCTGGGGGGCGTGGCCAGTCTGCAAACAGCCATTAGCACCTCACGGAGGCTGGCCAGGCATCCCAGCGAGGACCCCCACCCTGAAGGGGGCGTGGCCAGCTTGAAAACATGGGGGCGTGGCTGGACTGCAAACCACCACAGGCCCCTAGCCCAGGCCACCCCACGCCCCAAGGGAACCCCCACCCTGATCAGGTCACCCTTCAGAGCAAACCAGCTGTCCCCCACCCATGTACCAGGCCTCTATACTAATAAAAGGGTAATATGCTAATTAGACTGGGAGACCTTCCAGGAGACCTTCTGGATGTTCTTCTGGACAAAGCCATGGTGGCGGGGCTGAGGTAGAGGCGATTAGAGGCCAAGAGGGGAGGGCAGTTGTGGATGATCAGGTCAAGATAGGATGGCAGTTGTGGGTGATGGGGGGGGGGGGGGAGGGAAGAGAAGGGCAGTTGGGAGTGAGCAGACCAGCAGGGGGGCCAGTTGGAGGCAAGCAGGCTGTCAGTGGGGGTCAGTTGTAGGTGATCAGGACAGTGGGGAGGGGGCAGCAGACAGAGTGGTTAGGGGCAATCAGGCAGGCAGGTAAGCGGTTAGGTACCAGCAGTCCCAAATTGCGAGAGGGATATCCAACTGATAGTTTAGGCCCAATTCTTATAAACTGGCAGTAGGACATCCTTCGAGGAGTCCCAGATTGGAGAGAATGCAGGTCGGTCTGAGGGACACCCCACCCCCACCCCCGTGCACTGAATTTCATGCACCTGGCCACTAGTACTTAAAATAGTTGGGGAGAACAGTGAAGCTGTCTTATTGAACACTGAAATTTGAAACGGGGTTGGTCATCAGTGACAGCTGTGGTTTCACATTAGCTTCAGCATCCATGAAATTCTAACCAAATGGTTGTCGGGACTGATGCTCCTTAATTGAAAACCAATGCCTATGAGATTCAAGTCTCATCTTCTCAGGAGGGGATCCAAGACCCCAAGAATTAGCCCTCACTGGCTTTTCAGATGCCTCTCCTGCCGGCCCTCTGTTGCAGGCCAACCAACCACAGGAAACCACCTAAGAGTCCCTGAAGTTCCCTGCCTCTGTGCCCCTAGAATGCCCTCACTTCCACACCCCCACAGCCTGGGGAACGTCCACTCATCCTCGGAGGCCCAGATCATGTGTCCTCTGCTTCTTAGCTTCCAGACTTCCCAGAACTCTCTTGAATCATCACTTATCCATTCTTCTCCAGCCAGGGAATGGGCACCTCAACGGTAGGGACATTCTATTCATCCCCTACACCTAGCACAGTGTCCTGCATATGACAGTGGCCTTTTCTATTGAATGAATATATGAGCATCTGAAACAATGAATGAACTCAGATCTTCTGCTTCCCAGGTTATTTCCTTTCCAATTTGCTATGATTCTTGTCCTTGGATCACAGTTCTAGAACCCATTCTAATAGATTATCAAAATACTGTAAAATAAAAAATCCATGCTCCCTTCCTTCCAGCTTAAGTGCTGTCCCTGACCAGCTGGTGTGGCTGAGTGACTGAGTGTCAACCTAGAAACCAGGAAGTCACACTTCAATTTCTGGCCAGGGCACATGCCTAGGTTGTGGGCTCCATCCCCGGTAGGAGGCAAGCAAGAGGCAGTTGATCAATGAATCTCTTATGATATTTCTGTATCTCTCCCCCTTCTCCCTTCCTCTCTGAATTCAATTTTATATATATATATATATATATATATATAGTCCCATCTGTTAGCCACCAGTTATAGGTGGTTAGTTAAATTAAAATTAGTTAAATTAAATGAAATTTAAACTTTGGTTCCCTAGTCAGATTAGTTGCATTTTGAGTACTCAGTAGCTTAGCTAGTGGCTACCATTACGGGCACGCAGATATAGAACGTTTCTGTCACAGCAGAAAGGACTGGTGAACAGCACTAGAGGTTTAACATATCAAGGGTAAAGGCAACCAATCCAGTGGATAACACTGTGGGAAATCAGGGAAGCAGGGACACTGAGAAGCACAGAATAAGGCAGGGTCACGCCCAGGGAGAGGGAAGCAAGAGCTTCAGTTGATCTTTTCTGTTCCACCTACTGCTTTATTTCTGTCTTGTGGTCCAAGTGATGAGCGTTGGGGTTTCTCTGGGCCAGGGAAGCATGATAGCCGATTTCCTTATTATTAAAAGAGACGGGTGGGGGAAACAAAGAGAAAAGCACTTGGTTAAAACATGCATTGGTAGAAAGCATTTTACATCTTTTGATATTAGAAAGCTAATCTAAAATTGCCTTAGAGAAATGTACTGTGTTTTCCTCCCACAACTACACCCAAATCACTTTATGAATCCTGTCAGAGGACCCACACTATCTACGCTTAGAGGCTGCAGCATCCCAAGGAGATGGCTTCAGATGGCAATTCCTGTTCCTTCTGTCAACAAAGGCAGCAGGCTCTGGAGATAATAGCAGTGTGCCCCAAGCTGATCAGTGTTGAGTTGTAAACTCAGAATCTCTGAGTTAAGAAATCCCAAATAAGCGGCCAGGCCTGGAGCAGCAGCTGCCAGGCTGGGGGCGGCCAGGCCTGGAGCAGCAGCTGCCAGGCTGGGAGCGGCCAGGCCCAGAGCAGCAGCTGCCAGGCTGGGAGCGGCCAGGCCCGGAGCGGCCGGGCTCAGAGCAGCCGGGTCTTGTGCGGCCAGGCCTGGAGCAGCAGCTGCCAGGCTGGGAGGGGCCAGGCCCGGAGCAGCCGGGTTGGGTGTGGCCAGGCCCGGAGCAGCTCGCTCCTCGCCTGTCCCCGCCCCAAGGCTGCCTCTCAGACATGGCTGGAAACTTTTGCGGGAACTTGAGGGTCTGCTGAATCAAGTGATGAAGGCTTAGATCTGGATATGTTGAGTTAGTATAGCGCTGGTGTGTTGATCTGTGAGTGCCTTGTGCGGGGCCTGGATGAGGTTGGTTGACCTATTTGGAAATGTCTTTTGTGTGAAGTGTATCTTTGGGCATGTGGCGGTATTATTGATATGAGAAAATGCTAAGTGACTGATTTACTATCTGAAAAGAGATTTACTATCGGGGGAAAGGGAGGGAGGAAGAGACTGAACATAAACTATGCACCTATGGATGAGGACAATGGGGGAGGGGAAGGGGGCAGAAGGTGGGGTGGGAACCTGGTGGAGGGGGGAAGAAATAAGAAACCTTTGTAATAATATGAACAATAAAGATTGATTTTAAAAAAAAAGAAAGAAAGAAATCCCAAATAGAGTGGTCAGCTGCTCTCCTTCTCTGCAGGAGGAAACTGAGGGTCAGGAAGGTTAAATACTATGCCCAAAGGCACGGCATTATCAGAATACTCAGAGCCACTGCTCACTTCTCCAGGCTCTCGACCCAGGCCTCTTCCCGCAGAGCAGACCTGGGCTACTTCAGTATCTGCAAGCTGTCACTTCCACTGAGACCAGAGACCGCACCTCATTCTGATGCTGTCTTCAGGGATTAACCCAAACATTTCCTTTGCTGCCTCTCTTCTTTGCCCTCTCCGCCTTATTTGATCTGACCACTAATGTCTCTAATACCCTTTGGGAATACAAACAGAAAAAGCTGTCAGGAAATGTTCTGTCAGCTAACACAAAATAAAGAAGGGCTCCACAACTCTGGCACTGGGATTTCAGGCAAAAATTAAAGCTATGGTGGGAGAAAGAGCATCTAAGATAGTCTGAAGACAAATCCTTACACAACTAATACCACCTGAATTATACTAGGAAAAGATGCACCAGAATCACAAGAATGGAGGCCAGACATTGGCAGTCTACCTCCAGTAAGGGCAAAGAGGGGGGCCGTGCCAAGCTTAGAGAACAGCATGGAAGCCAGCGAGGGCATTATACAGGAGAAGGATACTGAGCCATGTTCAGAGTACCACCTTGACTCTCCCTACCACTTAGTATATCAGTCTGACTTCTTAGCCAAATCAATGCCATATCACAGACCTGTAGTACAGTAGAAATAGAAAGGCTGGTTAAGAGCTGGGTTTGAAAGGCAGTCCTACAACTTTTAGCTGGGCATCAGTGAACAAAGTACTTAGCCCCTCTTGGGATCTTTCCTCATCTGAGGATGAAGCTGTGCTGTCTGTCTCTGAGTGTGAGGCACTGTCCAGCAGTGCAGACTGACAGTATTATTTGAATGTCAAAAAGCTCCGCCAAGCCATTCAACAGACATCCCTCTTCAAACACATGCATGCAGCACACACACAGTGAAAAGTATAGACAAAATTAAACCTGCTACAAGATGTTTCCTTTCATTAAAAAGTTCTTAAGAAGTTGTTACCATTAAACTTCATCTACTTTCACCTTTAGTTGTTACAAGTTAATCTTGTTCGGTTTTGACTGTCTTAACCCATTAAGATCACCACTAATGCTCTTTCTCTTATGTTGCAGTATAATACAGACCTTAAGAAGGAAATGGTATGTCTGTGGACAAACTGAGTGGAACAGAGAGGTAGGGAGTGTGTGAAAACTATTCTAATTGATTTTCCAAAGGAGAAATTACCAAACTCTCCCATTATAAAGCAGGCCAAGCATAATGGCAAATGCATATATTTCTTTCAAATATCAAAATTTCTTTAGTCTATAAATACTTGGAACGGACATAAATCATACCTAAAAAGTATACTTAGGTGCCAAAACTGGTTTGGCTCAGTGGATAGAGCGTCAGCCTGCAGAACCGTAATCCAGCTTCGATTACGGTTAAGGGCATGTACCTTGGTTGTGGGCACATCCCCAGTAGGGGGTGTGCAGGAGGCACCTGATCGATGTTTCTAGCTCTCTATCCCTCTTCCTTCCTCTCTGTAAAAATAAATAAATAAATAAATAAAATATATTTTTTAAGTATACTTAGGTGATTTAACTCCATGTACCAGGTATCTTGGCAATATTGATGTTTCTCAGGAAATATCTGAAATTAAAACAATAACATCTTTTTTTCCCTCCAACATTCTTATTCATTTACTGCTTTTCCTCTTAGAATATATGATATTCACTTAACTTCAGTTTATTTTGTAATGATTCACTTTATATACATTGGAAAAGTTGAAGAATTTTAGGTGACCTTTTTCTCTTAGCTATATTCTCTCTCTCTCATTCTTAATAGGTATAAATTAGTTTTTTTTAAAAATGGGAATAATTTTTTAAATGACTGACTTACCTCAATAATTCTGACAATATCCCTCGGACCAATAACTTCAGGGTCAAACTTCACATGGGCTTTGCTGGTTGCAAGGGCCACGGAGGCATGGGTGATGCCATTCGTCCTCATGAGTTTGGACTCTATGTTGTGAACACAGGAAGCGCAGGTCATCCCAGTGATCTGCAGCACAAGATGACAAAAATCCTGCTGATCCAGAATAAAGAGGCACACAGGCAGCCAGAGCTTCTGAGCCTCCCCTCCTCCCACAGCACCCTCCCAAGACGGCACTCCCACCTTCAAACCCTGGGAGCAACATCTTCACCCGGATCCTTCATCCGGGGGCATCAAGAATAGAAACAGTGGTTCTTCCTCAACTCTGGTACAGGAGACACAGCCACTCTACTAAGCAGATGGCAAATGGCGGAAGCATGACTTCTGGCTCTGACAACGATGGGCTTTCATCAGCCAACTACTCTGTCTCAGACATCTCACCAGCAACACCAGAATAATAGCGCATGGCCCTTCTCTGCCTCAAACTGGTAAGGATGTGCAACTCCACAAAATCCTCTGAGCTCTTGAAATACTCTCTATGGTCCCGAGTGTTGCTGGTATCAGGTCTGTAGCTGTGGAATGTCAATAACTTATTATCAACAGGAGAAAATGATTTAGATTTAGTAAGTGAGTGATCAGTTAATGGAATTTGAGGCAGTCCCAGAGAATGAATAGATCATTTCCAGGTGAAAGTAAGAATAACCAGAGAGAGAGAAGCATGGGAAAAGACAAAAGGCAAGGCAGCACATGGTGTTCTGGCAACCATCAATAGTCAGCGTTGGCAGGGCACAGAATATGCAATGAAGAGGAAGCCTGCCATGTTGGCTGGCACCACATGAAGATCTCGAGCACCCAACTACAAAGGGTACCTAAGCCCTGGCCAGGTGCTCAATGGTTAAAGCGTCAGCCCTCGGACTGAAGGAGCATGGGTTCGATTCTGGTCAAGGGCATATACCTTGGTTACAGGCTCAATCCTTGGCCCCTGTTGGGGAGTGTATGGAGGCAATCAATCTATATATGTCTCTCACATAGATGTTTCTCTCTCTATGTCTCTCCCTCTCCCTTCCATTCTAATTAAAAAATCAATGAGGAAAATATCCTCAGGTGAAGATTAACAAAAAAATAAAATAATAAAATAAAATAAAACAAAAATAAAAAGGATTGCTAAGCCAGCACTTGATGGGACGTCATGGAAGGATGGGAAGTCATTGAGGGGTAATGAGTACTGGAATGAGACTAGAGCTGCACTTTGAAATCTGGTCAGTAATCCAAAAATCAAGTATTAGAAGAGATGGAAGAGTCCCATGTGGAATTGGGGGAAAAAGAGAAGCAAGCTCTTCTATAATGGGATAGAAGGAAGAGAAGGAAAGGGAGGAACATCACGCAGACAAGAAGCTTACTGGCTGGCATGTGGCTGTGCAAATAGAATTTTATAAAGTCTATAAATATTCCAACGTTGCTTCTAAGCTATTGTTTTACTTTAATAGCAGTAATAGGTAACACTTACTGCACACTTGCAACTTGCCAGGCACTGCCCTAGGCACTATCCTGCTCACATCAACCCTTCAAGGTAGAACTCAGTAACCCCAGCACTAGGAGGTTTAGGAATGTGTCCAGTCACACACCAGTGAGCGGCAGAGCTGGAGCCTGGCTCTGCACTCGGCAGCAAGCATCAGGAGGTGATCTCACAGACCAGGGAAGACACATCCCTGCAGCGAGAGCCTGAATTCAAGCCCCGTGCAAGCTCTGCTGCTCTGCCATGCCCTGCTGTGTATCTTGACTTGAGAAACAGGAATGAGACATTCCATCCCTGTAATATGTAGAAGGCAAACCAGATAATTCACTCCTCCAAGTCTCAGTGGACATTTCCCAGAACACCATTACATACAAACAAAATGTCTAAACATGTGATGACAAAAACATTGCTCAAAAAAGTTTCACCTTTCCCAACAAGATTCTTGGTTCAGATTTTTCCACACCACAGTGGTCTGAGCAGGGTGCCTGCTTGAGCTGTAATCCAGTGAGTATCACGCTTTCCCACTCAACACACATGGGAGGCCCACCCAAAGCAAAGACTTCACTCAACAAAGAACCACGTATCATCAGGTCAAAGTGCCATTCGTGTCCTTAATACTTATTCTTCAAACATTTACTTACTATTAGGCAATGACTAAACATAGGAAGGAAGTAAAAGATTCTTTTACCTTAGTAACACAGCATTACTCAATTCCTTGTGCATTTTTTCTATGCCTGCTTTATTTATACAAAACAAGGTTTGTACGTAAGTGCTTGTAAACATAGCATTTTCAAAATAGTAGACATGCCTGTTGTTTTCAACCATTTGTTGACACATGCAGCTGGCAACAATAGACAGAAAACACACCTCGCACCCCCCACCCCCTCGGCACCACCACCACCACCACCACCACCCTACCCCTGACACCATAACCACACTGGGAACAGCAACTGTACTTGGCCTTCACCCAGACTGAGCACTTTGGGATAATCCTGTCACCAGTTACCTTTTGGATGCCCCTGTGCCCACTACAAACCCCTCCACCTGTAATGACACCGGCTACAGTGCCAATTCACCTCCTCTAGCTTCAAGACACCGCGGCCATTCTAGTTTCCTCTATGCAGGCTGTATGGAGTGTCCCTCTTCAATTCCCTCCAACCATCAACTCGGGACAGTCGCCATTTTAATTAAATTCATCTTTCTCCGACACTCCCACCATCTCCTCCTCCTTCTCCTAATAGCCTGAATGTGCCCAATGGGATTCACTCCTGTGACTTTTCTGACGTAACAAACATTCCTTCACAAAATGAAAAGGTCCTGTAGGCTTCAATACAAAATAATACAAAGAAAACAACAGCAAACTTGATATACGCAAGATGGGGAAAGCTGACTGATCACATTTGCAGGTTGTCAGATGCCTGCCTCCCGCTAGCCCCAGCTCCAACTCAGTCACTGTACTTACAATCAGCTCAATGTCGCCATCGGAGCCCGTGTAGTCTTCCATCACTGTTGCCCCAAAGCCCAAGTTCTGGATGAACTGAGCTATCTCCAGTGGCTGGATGACTTCTGGATTGTACTTAACTTCTGCCTTTCCGGCCATCAAGGCAACCAGCACAGAGAGAATACCTGAAACCATCAAGCTACAGCTGTAAGACACTAGGCAAGGTCTCTGGGTGTTCAACATAACCTAGAAAAACAACAACAACAACAACAACAAAACATCTGCCCCTGAAGTCTCTGGAACAGTGATTCTCAAACTTAGCCTGCACATTAGGACCGTTCGGGGAACTTTTAACTACCATCATGCCTGGCTCTTAACCCAGACCAATTAAATAGGATCTGCAGGTGAGTGTGAAGCATCTTTTTCAAAGCTCCCCAAGGGATTCTAATGTATAGCCAAGAATGTGAACCACTGTTCTAGAACAATATTTCTCATACTTCAATCGGCATATGAGTCACTTTGAAGACCTTATTAAACTACAGACTCTGGTTCAGTGGGTCTGGGGTAGTATCTGAGGTTCTGCAGGTCAGCCAGCTCCCAGGTGCTGCTGGCCCGGGGGGCCCCTCCGAGTAAGGCTGTAGGATACCCGATGGGTGCAAGCATCTCAAAGCAAGGGATCTAGTCTGCAGCCAGCAACTACTGTTACAGTAAAGATATACTTTTTCTTCAGTCACTTTCATATAAAGAAAAATAATTTTCAAAACTGGTTTTCCATATATTTTTTTCAGTTTCTGATCATTCCAAGAAGTGAAAAAGAAATCCCATGGACTATCTTGCTAATATCACTATTGCATTTGTTTAAGGGGGAAAAGGTTTATTGATATAGATGAAAGCAACAATGTGCTTTAAAAATGCCATAAGGGACCTGACCAGTATTCCCAGAGGTTAGATCATCAGTCTGAACACCAAAGGGTCATGGGTTTGATTAGGTAGTTACCTTGTTGTAGTTTGTTCCCCACCCCCTGTTGGGGTGCATGCGGGAGGCAACTGATCAATGTGTCTCTCTCAACAACTATTGATATGTCTCTCTCACATCAATGTTTCTCCCCTCCCTCTCTTCTTTCTTCCCTCTCTCCCACTCTTGCTCCCTTCCACTCTCTCTCAAAAGCAATAGAAGAAAAAAAAATCCTTGGGTAAGGATTAACAACAACAAAAAAAATGCCATAAAGGATAAAAATAAGGGATTCAAGTCAGAACAGAAACATAGGCACTGTGAGATCCAGGTTAATTTTATGGGTAGCCTTTCTGTGGGTGACAAGGAAGTCTTTTTAACACCTCACTTTGAACAAGGTCATTCTAAAGCTCCTGGGAGCTAAAAGAGGCTAGACAAAGTGTCATCCTAATTTAGGGTTGACTCTGAGGGCCAGGGAGACACATCAGAGAGACACATGAAAACACTGGAGGGAGAAAAAGGAAAATTTTTCTAACTCTGGTGGCATGGGAGGGTCATGGTTAAAATATTTTCCAAACAAAAATTTGGGAATATTGAAATATTAAGAAAATATTGAACATGTAGTTTGGAAGAAGACTTTGGCAAATCCACAGCACTCTATAGTTTACAGGGGGGAAAAATGAAATATTTGAAATTGGAACTTCACAAAATACAGGCTATTTATTCACTTGATACTAAGAGGTTGATGGAATTTGGAGGAGAAAGTTAAGGATACTAAAAGGACAAGCCAACTGAGAGGCTACCAATGGAATGTGCCATGACCTCTAAAGTGGAATTCCCATAGTTAACTTATTCAGACACATTTATCTCAAACAAACTAAATACCTCTTAAAGAACAGATGCCAACTGCCCTCGAACATTAGGCAAACATGTATATTTCATATAATAAACTTGCTTCCAGATTATCAGGGTTACTGATAAATGCAAACAGTGGAGACTGAAAGGACAGCATGGTGCCCCATTTTGCTGAATTCAGTGTTGGACAGTCCAGATGCAGCATTCCCAGTGGAACATGGGTGGGCATAGTCTCTTACCGGCTTTTTTCAGCAGGTTTCTCTCTATGTTAGACACACAAGAAGCACAGGTCATGCCTGTGATCTGTAAAAAGCACTTCTTTGGTGTCACTGTTGTGGAGGCTTGTGGGGACTTTGCTGAGAGGCCAGAGCTGTGGATTTTAGGGGTGCCCCCAGCATGGAGAGCCACTTTCTGTACAGGAACAGGCATGCCAGTTGTAGTCTGTGCTGTGGAATTCGCCACACTATGCTCTCCAATATGGTTGCCAGGATAGTCTGCTGGAATAAAATGTCAGAAATCATTCAAGTTAGAATAAATACTTGAGATTTTCTTCACAGCCAGAGGTCAAGCCTGACTACCTAATAGAATAGTAGAATGCTAATTAACCATACCTTCACAACACCCACCAGCCAATCAGGAATGAGTATGCAAATTAACCCAACAAAGACCATAGGTTAATTTGGGTACCTGGGTGCAGAGCAGCTGGGGTGGGGCAGGACCCCTGCATCATCGCCATGGCAACGACGCAGGTGTTCCTTCCCACCCCTGGCAGCTCCAGGCCTCTGAGCAGCGTGGGAAGGCAGAAAGGTGGCTCTGGCCTGGAGCGAAGGCGGTGCTGGCAACCAGGGAAAGGAAGGCCCACTATGGCAGGAATCTTTGCACATCCAGCTTCTAGTATTCAGATAAAAGCTTGGAGAGGTTACATCGGTTGGCCATTTCATCACTGTTTCTCTCTTAGGCACACAATTACAGATACATGAAATATGCCAATACTTGAAGAATGAAATGGTCTTGTTAGATGAATGCTCTAATTAGATGAGGATAATAAAAAGAACTCACCAGGCACTTTGCTAAACACATGTGTGACCTCCTTTAATCTTAAAGTAGCTATGTGATAAATACTACTATTATTCCCATTTTATAGATAAAAAAATGAGTTACATGAAATTAATAATTTGACCCAAACCCCTCAGGTTGTAATAGTGAAGCTAGCTTTGAACCAGGTCTGTTTAACTATAGGCTCTGTTCCTTTAACTGTTATTACATTCTAGTTAGCAGAGGTTTGCTCCCTCCCCATGAGAATCAAAACGATCCAAAACATTTTATTGAGTTGTCTGTCTTTTTCTTATTGTTTACAGAAGTCTTATATATTCTGGACATGAATCCTTACTCAGTGGATTGAACTACATATATCTGCTCTCAGTCTATGGTTTATGTTTTCACTCTCATCTAATGGAGTCTCTTTTGATAAAAGAAGTCCTTAATTTAATGAAGCCCATTATCCATCAATCAGGCCTATGATATACTTTAAATTAACATTTATACATGTATGAGGTGATAGTCAAGGATAACTTCTTTCCACTAGGATATCCTATTGATCTGGCCCCATATATTGAAAAGACCATCCTTTCTCCCACTAAATTACAAGGATTTTGGGGAGCTGTTGTTCTTTCTTCCACAAATGTATACACAGATGTAACTGATTTTTGTCAAACAAATAAAATTACAGAATGTTTTCATCCAGAAAGTCACATGATTTTAGTGATACAAAATAGCTATGATGTAGAAAAGATAATTACATAACTTAATGATGAAATCCCATTTGAAAATCCACTGCTGCAGAAGATAAAAGTTGGCATTAACCTGTATTGACAACAGACCATGAATTTTAAGTTTCCCTTCTGAATAAATCTCAAATCTTAGAATGTTTTGCTCATTTTCTGAAATGTGCTCAAATTATTTACATTCACTTTAAGAGTCCAGTTGATCAATACTTTCAGCACCTTCATGGAAGATCCTCAGTACTCTGGCCTTCCAGGACCCCTACAGTATTGCCGCAAAGACACAGTTCACTCTCCTAGACTTTATCATTGTTCAAAATGACTCTACCCGTGCTGTCTCAATCTCACAAATTCTATTCTATGGCCACCTCTTAACACTCGACCTCCTGTACCCATCGACCCTCCTGTACCCATCAACCTCTTCCTATTTTCCCTGTCCTCTGGATTCACCTGCCTTTCTATCCAAATATCGTGGTCAACAATCTCCATAATATTCATGCTATTATAGAGCACATCATACCCTTACTAACCTACAATTTACACACTGCTATTTTCAACATTGAGGTCTGACTCAACTAAATTCTGGGCTTCTGGAGCTTGCTAAAGAAAGTTAAAATAAGTTAACAAAAACCCATACAAGCTTATGTTACTGGAACTTTTATTAATCTATGTGAACACCACGGGTGAGCATATAAATTGAATAGGCTTTCTAGATGATTACTTGGCAATATGTATTATTAAGACCAGTTCCTCTAACTGTTTGGTACTTAGTAGAGGTACAATAAATATTTGTGTTGGAATTTAATAATGTTTATACCTTGTAACCCAGCATTTGTACTTTCAGATATTTAATAAAGTATGTATACAAAGATTTAGCCTCAAAGATGCCCATCAATATTATTTACAATCACCTGAACACAAAATAGATGGGAACAGTCTACGAGAACTCTGACTGAGTAATGGTACAGCCATATGATGGAACACTATGCAGATATAAGAATGGAGCTTACAAGGATGATTATAATAAATTGCAGAGGAAAAAAAGATATTACAAAACTATGTCTAATACAAACCTACATGTTTCTAAATATAAATTATATATGCTTTGGGAAAAGTCTTCCAGACCATATATGAACCGAAGTGAACCATGTGGACTTTGAGGGAAGAGAATTCCAGACAGAGATGACAGCAACAACAAGCCAAATATGAGGACTCCAAAGGGGTCAGAGAGGTAATGGGTGAGGAAGGGGGCTTCTACATCACCATAAGGGCTCCTCCTCTTACAATATGAGAAGGGAGAGTTCTGGAGCATCAGCAGAATAATAGGATCTCTGTGAATGCTGGGCAGGGAAAACACTGCAAGAATGAAAATCAGGAAATAGAGTTACCTGTTCAGAGCCTCTTGCAAGATCTAGGAGACAGATAGTAGTGGTGTTGACCAGGGTGCTGACCTGTGCAACCTTATACCCAAGCTTCATCTAAGCCAGACTGCTTTCAAGACATACCCGGAGGACTCCTGTCTGTGGGCCTATGCTTGTGTCTCCCCTGCCCAGTGTGCCTATGAAATCTTAAACATTTTGATATCCTATCTAAGCCCTCCTCCAACACTACCTCTACCATCAAGTGTCTGGGAGCCCCAAACCAGATGCTGGACTTTCTCCTTTACCAACACCTTACTTGTTGCAATTATTCCAAACCTGCCTTGGATGATGGGTCTCTGTGATCTGCTACCCCACCGAACCACATACAGGCAGGTGCTAGACTCTGAGTACAGTGCCTGAGACCCAGAAGATCCTCCAACACATGCTGGTACGAGAGAACCGTGCCCAAAAAGTAGTATTACATACTTACAACAGTGAGAGGAATATGTTATACCTAACAGATGACTTTTCCTCACACTATATTCATATATCTATCCACCTATCCATCAATTTATTCTTCATTCAAAAAATAATTACCATGTAATCAGTAAACAGATGCAGAGCTGCCTTCTAGATAAAAACCAGGTCTAAGTGTATTCTTCGCTGTCAAATTATAACTGCAGAAACCTTATTTTCTTTAATCTGGACTTTTATTTTTACTTTTCCCTTGACTCAACTGGCCTCACCCAGCACCCTGACTCAACCACCTCCCTCTCCTTTGCTTAATCATTAAGCCCTCAGGACAATGGATTCTGGTCAGCACCCAGTAGTCTTAGGATCAAGGTCCTGGGCCTACTGACTATAGAGACAGAGTTTTCAGTCCAACTAAAGACAATATCTTGGCCTCAGTTGTGTTTTAGTTCCTGATCCAGGAAAGTGGAAAGATCTCACAGAACAAATCCTTGCAAAGTTGGACAGAGTAACTCCATAACTGACATTAGGACCAAATGCAATGATGAATTACCCTATCACAACTCTAATTCCTTTAGTCACTATGACTAATGACCTTTTCCCTGTATAATCTACCCCCGGAAGCCGTCGGAGAGCCAGGTCATTGAGCACGAGCTACCTGTGACTCCGGGCATGGCACCATCTCCTTCACAAATCCTTACTTTCTTGGCTACAAACTCCTGTTCATGTCTTATTGCCTTTGATGTGTGTACTTTGCTGTGTGCAGGTAAATGGCCCCTTTCAGTCTGGTAACACAATAAAATGGCTGAAATTCAAAGCCTGTCACTTGCCTATGTGCTCGCACAGACCTCCCTTCCTGCGCTCCGCTTCATCATTAAGGGTTCTGACCCCTGCAAATCACTTACCCAGGCTTTCTTGTCAACTAGTTTCTGATTAAATTTGGCACACAGGAGGTAAAAAGTGGGGGAAGATAGTACAGAAAGGGGGAAAATAAAAGTGTTTCCCTTCTGTCTATTACAATCCCAGCTCCTGGCTCTAGCCTTTCTTTTTTTGTTGTTGTTAATCCTCACCTTGAGGATATTTTTTTTTTCTTGAGGATATTTTTTCCATTGATTTTTAGAGAGAGTGGAAGAGATGGGGAGAAGAAAGAGAAACATCAATGTGAGAGAGACACATCAATTGGTTGCCTCCTGCATGTGCCTGGATCAGAGCTGGGAATCAATCCTGCAACTCGGGTACATGCCCTTCACTGATTATCAAACCGGAAAACTGGAAACCCTTCAGTTTGCAGGCTGACACTCTACCACTTAGCAACACTGGTCAGGGCCTGGCTATCGCCTTTCCCTTCTTAGTTTCAATAGCACCAGTTGCCACCAGGCAACCTTGGCCTTGGGCTCTTATAACGCCCTCTTCCCTCAGAACCACCAGCCTGGAGGTGGTGGCTTCTGCTAGTGCTAATCTAGGGTTTCCTTCCTATTCTGTTTGGTTTTTCAGCTAAAATCTCTGTAAATAGTTTCCTAGATTAAAGCCCTCCATTGAGCTACCCTGTGACCCTGCTGGTCACAGCCCATTATTTTCTTTCCCTTTCATTTTCTTCACAAATACCTACTAGGTGCTGGGTGCTACTGAGTCAAAGAAGAAACAAATCACATGGTTTGAAAACTTGTCCTCAAGGAGTTCCCATTCAATCCAGAATGAATAATCAAATACAAATGATGCCTTTTAAACATTTAATTGGCTATAAGGGGTAGTCACAGCACATTTACAATTTATCCTAAATTCAGATTGACAGGTAATGTCCAGCTAAATTTGAATTTCAGAAAAAACACGAATAATCTTTTAGTATAAGTATGTCCCATGCAGTATTTGGGACATACTTATACTAAAATACCTCTTGGGCCGGGACCGGTTTGGCTCAGTGGATAGAGCGTTGGCCTGCGGACTGAAAGGTCCCGGGTTCGATTCCGGGCAAGGGCATGTACCTTGGTTGCGGGCACAACCCCAGTGGGGGGTGTGCAAGAGGCAGCTGATCGATAATTCTCTCTCATCGATGTTTCTAACTCTCTATCCCTCTCTCTTCCTCCCTGTGAAAAATCAATAAAATATATATTAAAAAAATAAAATAAAAGAGAATCCAAGATAGCTGCTCGGGTAGACACCTAACCGCAGCAGCACACAACAATTTCAATGGAATACAACTAAAATGTAGAGTGGACATCGCCCAGAGCTACAGGTAGTCGACTGACTGAAAATTCTACAACAAGAAGGAAAGAGAAAACCAGAAGGAAAATCAGAGGAGCTGAAAAAAAGCCTAAGGTACAGAGACATGCTGCGCGCTCGCACGCACGCGCGCGGAGAGGTCGCAGCCGGAGAGGAGAGGGCTGGGTGCTGCCCGGCGTTCCCTAGCAGGAAGGAAATAAAACCCCCAGCCTGGGCTGAACCCCTGAACCGGCAGCGCTGAGCCCCAGTTATGGGCCAGACCCTGGGGACCCAGGCTCTGGCAGGGGGAGACGGGGCTGTGAGGCGGAATCCCAGGCGAGCAGCGAAAAACAGGGCCCCCGAAGTCGCGCGCACATTGCACGCAGAGGACTGAATGTTGACTCAGATGCTGGATTACCCTAGCCGGAAGGAACAGGGCCTCCGGCGGCGCTGAGCCTCAGTCCGGACTGCTCTGAACCCCAGTTCTAGGCCAATCCCTGGGGACCCAGGCTCAAGTAGAGGGAGACAGGGCTGTGAGGTGGAGTCATGGGAGAGCAGCGAAAGGCCGAGCCCCCGGAGTCACGCACATCGCATGCAAGGGAAGGAATGTTGACTCTGATGCGGGATTGCCCTGGAGGGAAGGAAACGGGAGCCCCGGCTGTGTTGTGCCCCAGTTTCGACTGCTCTGAACCCCAGTCCTGGACCAGACCCTGGGGACCCAGGCTCGAGCAGGGGGAGACGGGGCTGTGAGGCGGAATCCCAGGGGAGTGGCGAAAAGCGGAGCCCCCAGAGTCGCGCTCACTGAGCACAGAGGACAGTCTGTTGACTCTGATCCTAGACTCCCCTAGCGGGAAAGAGAAAAAAAAGCTCCAGACTGGAGGAATGCGACAGGGAGCAGGAGCCCCTGCTGGACACCAGCCAGCCGGCAGGGAGCCGGGCGACGGGGCCCCCAGGGCGGGGGTGCCCCTGAGCCTTCGACCTCTGAGCGCAGGCAATGGAGCCAAGGCCTTGGGCTGCTTCCTGGGCGGCGCCGACCCTGGCAACAGATGGGAGCAGCGCGGGAGTCCTCGGAGAACAAAGGGGTGCCACAGGCTAACCTGCTGAGCTCCCAGGACAAGCAGGAAGAAACCAAAGTTCTCAATGTGAAGAAATCAAGTGAGAGCAAAAGATAGTAAAATTACTTAAGAAAGAATACAAAGAAGATCTTGAAAAATCAAAGACTAAGTCAGAACTCAACTCACCAGCCAACATTGCAACATATATGAGTTTAAAAAAAAAAATTTAAAAAAAAAGGACAGAATGTTGGAACAGCGGCGGCCAGGCCTAGAATACCCAGGCACAAGGCAGTGGCAGCCGGGCCCAGAGCAGCAACGGCCAGGCCCCAGAGCAGCAGCAGCCAGAACTAGAGCAACAACAGCCAGCACTGGAGCAGCCAGACCTGGAGCAGTGGCAGCCAGGCCTGAGGCGGAGGCAGCCAAGCCCAGGGTGGCCAGTCCAGGAACACCCAGACCCGGAGTGGCCAGGCCCGGAGAAGCCGGGCCCAGAGCAGCCGGGTTGGGAGCAGCCAGGCCCAGAACAGCAGTAGCCAAGCCCGGAGCATCCAGGCTGGGAGCGGCCAGACTCGGAGCGGCCGGGCCTGGGGCAGCCGGGCCCAGAGCAGCCGGGTCGGGTGTGGCCAGGCCCGGAGCAGCAGCTGCCAGACTGGGAGCAGCCAGGCCCGGAACAGCCGGGTCTGGTACGGCCAGGCCCAAAGCAGCGGTTGCCAGGCTGGGAGCAGCCAGGCCCGGAACAGCCAGGCCCGGAACAGCTCCCTCCTCGCCTGCCCCTGCCCCACGGCTGCCTCTCAGACATGGCTGGAAACTTTTGTGGGAACTTGAGGGTCTGCTGAATCAAGTGATGAAGGCTTAGATCTGGATGTGTTGAATTGGTATAGGGCTGGAGTGTTGATCTGTGAGTGCCTTGGGTGGGGCCTGGATGAGGCTGGTTGACCTATTTGGAAATGTCTTTTGTGTGAAATGTATCATTGGGCATGTGGAGGTATTATTGATATGAGAAAATGCTAAGTAACTGATTTACTATCTGAAAAGGGATTTACTATCGGGGAAAGGGAGCGAGGAAGAGACTGAACATAAACTGCACCTATGGATGAGGACAATGGGGGATGGGGAGGGGGTGGAGGGTGGGGTGGGAACCTGGTGGAGGGAGGAAGAAATGAGGAACCTTTGTAATAATATGAACAATAAAGATTGATTAAAAAAATAAAAAATAAAATAAAATAAAATAAAATACCTCTTGGGATAAACATAACTCTTATAACTCTGGCCAAAAAAAAATCACTGGGGTTTTTTTCTTTTAGGTATAGTTTAGGTTTAGTTTAATCCAAATATTCTGGGTTACATAATTCAATGAAAATTTCTTTTTACTGCCAATACCTGATTCCACTGTTGAAAAACCTTAAATTTCACAGATATAACATGATGGCTTCATACTACATTTCTCACCTTTTGAGTACAGAATTTACTGTTCTTTTGTGTTTTCCTTATTGATTTTTATTTTAAATAAATAAACAAAAACCCACCTCCTTCCTGAAACTTGGTACAAAGACAAAGTACAGACGGGGCCAAGTCACCCCACCTGACTTACCCACTCCTTTTAAGGTGTGTGTGTGCAGTGAAGTATCACACAGAGCAAACTTTGCAGGGAGAAATTCTCTCAGTGGCGGTCAGAAAATGGAGAAATGGATGTGGGAAACTCAAGTGCAGCTGGCCCTGAGTATGGTCAGTGGGCTTTTGTCCACAAGTTCTTAGGGATGAGCATGAAGCTCCAGCCAGAAGCTGAGAAACTGTCTACATCCTAGATCACCTGCATTTGCACTGACATACAGGGCATGTATCTTGGAACCTAAACAGTAAACACATTACCACTCACATAGCTGTCCCTCCTTATCTTCAGCCTCTCACACCCCCCCCCCCAATCTTCTACTCCACACTGTCCCTTCCAGGCCTCAGCTACTGGAGGTCTGCACCTCCCTATCATCATGTAGGCAGTGAGCAATTCCAGCTGATGGCCTCCTCTTAGTTAAACCTTAGCCTCTCTGGACCCTCATTTATTTCTAGGACTCTTCCCTCTTCTCATGTCATTTGCCAGCAAGATCCTCCTCCTATAGTGCCACCACCCCTAACCCCCTATTCCTTCCACACCAGTACCATCACATTCCTCCTCTGCTCCTTCCCTTCTCACACTCACTCTTCCTAGGTCCTCTGTCATCTCTGGCTCCAATCACACACATCTGCATTTCCAGCCCCACTCGCCCAGAAGTTCGGGACTCACCAGCCCAGCCACCCTCCAGCATCTGCCTCAGCTGGGGCTCCTCCCAGCTCTCCCTTCCTCGCTGGCCTGCCCCCATCACACACACCCTAATCTGACACCAGACCTGACCTGAGTGTCTTCCAAACCCATCTCTTATTCTCCAGCCCACATTTCTCACCCAGCCTCTTATGTGGGCTCACTGCCGCAACCCCACTGCACCCTGACACTGTCTGGTTTCCTAAAACATAATTTGGTCTGTACTTCCTCTGATTAAAATCTTCTGGTGACTCCCCTTACCTTTATAATAAAGTCTAAACTCAACTTGACATGCAGGGCCTATTTGAAGTGGCCCAGGCACCATCCACCACCCTCAGTGAGCCCTCACACTCAGGCCACTCTCCTCTTCTCTGCAGCTTCCCCAACACACTGTGCTGCCTCTCAGGCCTCCGGACCACTGTCCAGGCTGCTTCCCCGCCCCTCCTGCCCCACCCAGCCCCCTGCCCCTCACTGGCTCACTCCCACTCACTCTCCCAGAGACCTGCCTGAGCTGGGAGCTTGGCTCAGGTGTCCCGCGCCTGGGCTTGCACAGGACTTGTCCCGTTACACTGCCAGGGTTCCTTCCTCTCAGAGCCCTTCTCACTACAACATAAGCTCTCAGGGAAGCCATGTGGCACTCACCCAGTAGCCTACAACTCACACAATCCTGATGTACGAGAGAAATTATGCTATATTTGCTAGGCTCCTCTGTAAGGAAATGAGAAGAGGGGGAGAGCAGGGATGGCCACAACCAGGGAGGTTGACATCAAGTTAAGTGGACCCTTTGTGCTTTTGTGGAAAACTTCACCACACCCATCTTCTCACATCATCAAGGGGAGCAAAGGAAATCATCCTTAAGTCCTTCCCTTACTTCCCACTTTCAAGAGAATGGGCTCTGGGTGATGAGACTAATATTACATTATTTTTATGATTTTATTCTGTTTAGCAGAAAAATCTTCAGGGAGGATGATGATGATTCCTTTGGTCAGAGAAAGACCTGATATTTCTACTGTACTCTTTTTTTTTTTTTTTTTTTGGTATAGCAAAGGTGGAAATTTATTGAAGAACAAGTACAGACTTCAGAGTGGGGAGAGGGAAAGAATCTCACAGCATAGACTCCCATGTTGGGAAGGAAAAAACCCCCCGCCTCCCACTGTACTCTTTTTAAAAGCCAAGGTGCCTCAGTGATTGAGCATCGATTTATGAACCGGGAGGTCACAGTTCAATTCCCAATCAGGCACACACCTGAGTTGTGGGCTTGATCCCTAGTGGGGTGCTTGCAGGAGGCAGCTAACCAATGATTTTCTCTCATCATTGATGTTTCTATCTCTCTCTCCCTCTCCCTTCTTCTCTGAAATCAATAAAAATATTTTTTAAAACAAAACAAATAAACAAAAACAGAATCAAGGTTCTGTTCAGAAAAGAATCAAAGAATCCAAGGACCTCAGCATTTTAGTCCCAGCTACACAAGAGACAAAATCTAAATAAGCACTTGGAAATTCTATTCCTTCTGGCCTGAAAAAGTTAACACACAAGGGAAAGTTGCAGAATTCTGTTCCTGTGGTCCACATGCGAGGCAGTGAGTGTGGCTCACCTGTCCAAACACGCGGGTAAGATGCCATAAGACACAAAGAGAAAGGAGACAACCTCAGGGTTAACTACATACCAGAAGCAATGGAAACCTCAAATCCCATTTCTTCTACAGCAGCTCGGAGCTCTTCTGGGTTAATTATAGAGGGATCATAGAGAATCGTTCCAGTCCCATCAGCCAGAGAGACTGTTATTTGCTGCACACCTTCCCTTTGGGAGATCAGGCCTTCGATGGACTGGACACAGGATGCACAGGACATGCCAGCAATAACAAGCACCATGGTACAGCACTCGCCTTGCACGTGGGTTCTCTGGGCAGGAACAGGGGAGTGATGTGCAGAAGACCTGTTATCTGTCCCACTTCCTTCTGCTCCATCAGGAAGAGAAACTTTAAAGTTCCCTGGTGGAAGAACCTCAATCGCCTTCTGCAGGGCCTCCGGGGAGACATAAGAAGGATGGTACTGTACTTGGGCAGATCTGTTCTCCAAGGACACCTGAATATTTTGAACTCCTGGGAGTTTGCTGATATTTTCTTCAATATTCCGGACACAGGACTGACAGTGCATTCCATCTATGCTCAGCTGCAGGGTTACCACATGGCTCCCTTGCTGCTCCAAGGTCTGAGAGTTATTGACATTCTGGTTAAAAGTTGAAGGTGTCTTTGAGTAAGTGCTCTGTAACCGCTCAATATCAATTTGTCCCAGGCTTAGAGGAGCCACTTTGTTCTTGATGACAGCTTCAAACCCCATGTCGTTGACATGGTCCCTGAGGTCTTGAGGTTGAATAAGATAAGGTTGATAAATGATGACTGCCTCTTGGTTGCTGAGTGAGACTCTGACTCTCACCACTCCTTGCAGTTTCCCAATCTTGCCTTCTATGGAGTTGACACAGGACTGGCAGGTCATGCCCTTCACTCGAAGCTTGACCACAGCCTCCAGGGCTGGCAAGGATCTTAAAGGCCAGGAGTCAGCCTTTCCTTCTGCAATGCTGGCCTCGAAGCCCATGTCTTCAATTTGAAAGCAAACATGTGGCAGGCTCATAACTGATGGCACATATTTTACAATTGCGTTGCCTTGTTCCAGGGAAACCTTAATACTCACAATGCCTTTCAAACTGGAAATCCTGCTCTCAATAGACTTTACACATGACTGGCAAGTCATGCCCAAAATGCTGATGGTGCCACTGGTTGTCTGCAAAGGGCATGTACCGTCCAGACTATCTTCATAGCCAACATTTTCAAAGGCAAAACTCTCCTTCATTGTTGGTTCCCAGCCACGAGCAGGCAAAGAAAATTTAGACAAAATCTAAAAGAAAAAGAAATAACCTTTTTTATTCTTAAAACAACATTTTTTTTCTAAATTATTCCACCTTGTCTGTTACTGAGAAAATCGAAAACAATGCCACTGGTGTCGAAACATCCCAAGAGTACAAGAGCATAAAAAGCCGGGAAAGAGAGCCATCACAGTTGACCTTGAACAATGCAGGGGCTGGGGATGCCAATTCCTATAGTAAAAAATCTGCATATAACTTTGATTCCACAAAAACTTAACACCCAGCCCTTCACATCCATAAATTCCCAACCTTAGATCTAAAAGGTTGACCCTTGAACAACACAGGTTTGAACTGTACGGGTCCACTTATCCGTGTTGTTCAAAGATCAATTATGTTTATCAAATGAAAGGGTTCAAACAGGTTCCTTTTAGTTCTGACATTCTGTGATTCTAACCTACAAGTCAACTTGCCTACCTTAGTGCCATGTTTTTTCTTACCTAGAAGATGTGGAGATGTCTATGGGAAAGGAGGAGAGCATGACGTAGCTTACAAGCACAGAACAAGCATGCAGGCCTGTGTCAGAGGCAGTAAACACCGCAGCCCACAGGTGCCCCAAGAGATCCTCCCCCAATACTGGACGATACCTGAAACCGCCCCCCTAGCTTGGTCCTTTCAGCTCTAAGTTAAGGATTCTGCTGCAATGCAAACACAAAGATTAGGTAACACCTTAATTCCATATCTCATTCTAGGTGTGTCTGTCTCAATCTCTCAGCAGGGCTTAACAATCAATCACAGGGTACTCAAGCACATCAAACTTACAGCATGTTCCAATGCACACCTTCCAGGCCCCATGGGGTCAGATCACATATACCAGTGAAAAAAGATCTGGAAGTATGCTCTGTGAGTCAGAGGAACTGAGCTGGGCCAAGCAGGGCAGGAACGGAAAAGATGAGAGAATAGAAAGTTGAGTTTAACAAGGAACTTCTCAATTCTGCCTTTGCTGAATGTCACTGTCCTTCCTAGTGTTCAGGACAGCTGTAGTCATTACATAAAATGGCAAGTATGTTACCAAATTCAATGGACCTATTTACTTAATATACCACAGTACAAGTATAATTACCTGATTTCTTCGCATAATGATGAGGCCTCAGCCATTCTATGAACATAACATGATTTTCTTTCACAGGGTCCCAGCCTCAGCACTCTCTTAATTCGATACAGTTTTTACACCAGTATTATTAAATATTTCAGAAATTTGAGAACAGAACTTTATACATGGTACATGATGAAAAAGCATGTCACTCTCTGCTCCTACACAATCCTACTTATCTTCAGATGAATCTCAGTTACATGGGTTGATCTCCGTATTGCCATGCATAAAATGCATAATCTTTCTAACTTCAGATTTTGAGCAGCTTAACAAGATAAAGTTTAAATAACTTTTAAAAGTGACTATAAATGTTCATTTGTATAATCCACAAAGGAAATCATAAGCTACTTTGAGATTAATAATTATAAAGAATTATTTTTAAAAATACTTACTATAGCATTTCCTAAAATAGTATAGAAAAGAGGGAATAATTATGTAAGGGACAGTAACCAAGTAGGGTTGCTGAATTCAGTAAATAAACTGAAATTATATATGGTATAAATATGGAAATGTAGTATATAAGGATGACATGGCTTAACAGTATTAACTGACAATTGGATAGCCACACCTCAGAAATCTATCCAGAAAAATATAAATCTAGAACGTATATATCAAAAGATATTTCAGATAGATGCCAACACTGGTTTGGCTCAGTGGATAGAGCATCGGCCTGTGGACTGAGAGGTCCCAGGTTCAATTCCAATCAAGGGCATGTATGTTCCTTGGTTGTGGGCACATCCCCAGTGGGGGGTGTGCAGGAGGCGGCTGATCAATATTTCTCTCTCATCGATGTTTCTAACACTCTATCCCTCTCCCTTCCTCTCTGTAAAAAATCAATAAGATATATATTTTAAAAAATAAAAAATAAAAAAATAAAAGGATGATGTAAAAAGCAGAATAATAAAAACATAGGGTAATAGCTAATATCTCAGAGTGAGAAAAGTCTAAATATAACAAAACAAAAACAAGAAAATTCAGAAGCTATAAAATTGCATATTGATATATCTAACTATAATAAGAGAAGAAATTGCTCAAACCAAGGCAAAAGTTAAAAAAGAAACTGAGAGGGGAAAGCTTGACTTCACATTAAGCAAACTAAGAGCTAATTTCTTTAACACAAAAAGGGGTCCTTCAAAGAAGAAAACGGTTAACAACCTAACAGGAAAAAAGAGGGTAGTTTATAAAAAAGAAAATACAAATGGCTTTATAATATATAAAAAACAATTAAAGGAGGAATGTAACATTCCAACCTCACTGTGGCACAGTTTTTACCATTCAGATTGGCACTCATTTTGAGCCTCAGAACTAGTGGAAATGTTACTTCTGGAAGGCAACTTGACAATACATATTAAAATTACAAATTCAAATATTCTGACCCAGCAACTCTACATCTAAAAATTTAGCCAGTAAATAAGTTTATATGCGAAAGGAAGCAATCAACAAAAGATTGGAAATAAATGTCCATGAATAAGAGGATGATTAATTAGATAGATTACTGCACAGCCATACAATGGAATACTAGCCAGTTCTTAAAAAGATTAAAGCAACTTTATAAATACTGAAATAGACTGATATCTAATATATTGTTCAGTGAAAAGCAAGGCACATAAATTTATAGTACCTTCAGTTATCTATTGCTTCATGACACCAAATTAAGTGGTTTATAACGAATGCACATAGATTTTCAATTTGGACAGGGCTTGATATAGAAAGCTTGCTCTCTATGCCACATAGCATTTTCTGAAGTGGACTGCTTGGGCTGGAGGTGCCACTTCCAAGATGGTTCATTCATCACAATGACTGGCAAATTGATGCCAGCTGCTGTCTGGAAGCTGATGGTCGCAGAAACCTCAGTTCTGTTCCATGTAGCCTCTAGGTACACCTCACAATTGGTGGTTTGTAGGTTCTGAAAGGGAGTGTCACAATAGTGAGCACACACGGAGAACAGATCCCATGTGCAAGCACATATGAAGCCTGTTCCCCTGCATCACTCTTACTAGTTTGCCATTGGTCAAACCCAGTCACAAGGCCAAGTTCAGTCATTATTGAGATAATTACAGAGACTTAAACACAGGGAGGTGAGTTCATTGGAAGGGCCACCAAAATGAATCTTTCACAGAATGCCAGCATTATTTGTGTGAGAAAAAGACTATTATACATATAGATGCTTATACATGCATGGATTACTCTGGGAGAATATATAATAAACTAGTACAGAATTTGAGAATTGAATAGTTGAAGGGATCAAGTGACTAGGGTTTAATAGGGGTGTCAAACTCAATCAGAGAAGGGGCCAAAATCTAAAATCCAGCCTAAATCAAGGGCCGAATGGTTTACTGAACAGTCATAAACTGACAATGTCATAAACTGACAGTGGAGTGCAGTGATGACAGCGCGGTGCGGGCCACATTGCAAGGCCTGGGGGGCTGGATTTGGCCCGAGGGCCTTGTGTTTGACACATGTGGTATAAGAGGAGGAAGAGTTACTTTTCACTGCATAACGTATTACCGTATTTTTTGGACCATAAGACGCACCGGACCATAAGACGCACCAGTTTTTAGAGAAGGGAAATGAAGAAAAAAAGATTCTAAAACAAATAGTGTCCTAAAATATTTTATGTGCATTAAAACCCAACATCACAGTCATAAACACATGTAATCAACCCTGTAAAGTAAACAGCAGCATTTAGAACCATTTTAGAGCCGGGCAAGCACACAGAGACCACACAGAGCCGGGCAAGTAAAAAAACTTTTTTTTTACAGTATATGTGTAGGCTATATTTGGACCATAAGACGCAGGGACTTTTTCCCCCCACTTCTGGGGGGTAAAAAGTGCGTCTTATGGTCCGAAAAATACGGTATATAATACCAAATTGTGTTACCAAATTCTAATAACTAATTGAAAAATTAAAATAAAATAACATAAGTATAAAGGAGATCCAGAACTGATTTGATTGTAATTGTAATTGATATTAATTAAACACTTATTTAGCTGAAAAGGATGAAATGAAAACTAAGAAAATATCTAAGGACATTCACTTTAATATGTTAGTAATTGCCTCCTTATAAAAAAACATAAACCTCAACCACCTAGTCTGTTGGAAAAATAAATCTCTACCCAACTTCTTCTTTTTTTGTTTTTCTTTTTTGTCTTAGGTCTAGCCACACCTTACCAAACCCCAAATCACAGTGCTGGTTCTTAATCCCTGGATTACTGCCAAAAAGGGTTAGAAGTGTTGGAAGCTATTTGTTTGTGGCAAACAATGCTCAGAGGCCCCCCTTCCTGACAGGCATGTTTCTAAGGACAAGTAGTTAAGGAGGATAAAATTTTGCAAATAACCAACTTTATGAATCACCAAAGTATATGAAGGTTTACAAACAATCTCCTAACAGTTATTCAGTGTTTGGATAGTTTATAAGTGTACACACATGGTGGGTGGATGTGCATGCTTTTAATTCCACTCTGAAGACAGTCCTAGGTGGTGAAAAACTCTCATGTAATGAGTTCAAACTAATAAGTGTAGGCTTAAGGGCTCTTCAAACAATCAAAGGCATTGGAGAGTGGCCCAGGAGAAAAATTCTATACTCAGGGAAAACCTTGTAGAAGCCCTTGTGTTATTTAATTCCCACTAAATTGTACTCCTTGAAGACAAACATCTGGAACTTCGTCTGTAGGCCCAACACCGGGATGGGGAAGAATTTTTGCGAGCTTTAGAATTTTCAATTAATTAGTAGTATGATAGGCATTAGTATTAGAAGGGATTACAAATACAAGAGGAGAGAGGGATTTCACAGAGGGAAATCTAAAATGAATTTCTATTCTTTACTATCTCTCTAGGCACCCAGGTCACATGGAAGTTTCTGAGAGTGCCAGGTAAAAATAGGTAAAGGAATATAGGTGTTGATTCAACAAGATGGAAGAGGAAAGAAAAAAAAAAAAACTTTCAGATAGGCCAATCTGGTATGAAGACATTGGAAATCAGGTGGCATGTTTTGATGAAAGTTTTCACAGCCAGACTAAAATTGAAAAGTCATTGAAAAGAATCGTGATTACACATCAAAGAGCAATGCTATGATGTACATAGTGGGGAAACCACTAGTCACTTTTGAGATCTCTCAGTTACATATGGATTCCCATCACCCTTAAATAGAGTACACTTGCACACTTATCCTTGAGACTTCTTTCACTTTGAAGGGTGTATAATGCCCTTAACTACTTATAGCCAAAAATGTCATGCAGGTATGCAACTTTTCCAAAATATAACCTCCACCTCATACAACTCTATATTCCTAAACTTTCACGAATTCAAAATACAGAAAAGTCCTGATTTTTTTATATGTACACAGACCCAGTGGTAGCAAATAGTTAATGATTCTCAGTGTTATTTTATAAGGGTGACATTCTATATCCCTAATACTCAAGGTTATTCTATAAGGAGGCATTCTTATCACCATTTTACTGTTGAGACAGACTGAGATTTATCCAATGCCACAAATCCATTTAAATCCTGCTCAAAAGTCTAGCAGGCTCTATTTTTTAAAAACAACTTTTGAGGTTACTTTTTCTTTTTAGCAATGTTAATTACAGAAAGAGACTACAATGCAGAAAAGCAAAATGAAAGAAATACAGCTACTGGTGCAGTAGAGTGAATGTATAGGGAGGTAAGGGTGTGGCCAGGACATTGAGGCCAGCTGCCTGAGGCTAAGCCTGGCCTTAATCCCTCAGTATCTGTCACCTCTAGCTATCTTGGGAATTTCAGAAAACTACAATACAATAGAACATCAGTACTCTTTCTGCTTTCTTCAATACATATTTCTAACTCTAAATACACTCAAAGCAACTACACTTAGGAAAGAAGACAGGACACAGGCACAGGTGGCAATTTTGTACATTCTCCTGAATACATTGTGACTGAGTTCCTGCCTGGCTCTGCTCTCATCTGAGAACTAGAGGCCTGGTGCACGTGAGTCATGCACTGGTGGGGGGTGTGACCTGTGAGGATCAGCCCACTATGGGAGCACACTGACTTCCCAGGGGCATTTGAAAAAAATAGTTTAAGTCAGAAGCATAGGATCATAATTCCCTTATGTAATTCCCCAGAATCATGATAAGATAATGATCTGAAAGACCTACATTAGATATATGCAATATTATCGCTGCTTAGAAGGGATGTCACACAATCATATTAAGATAATTCAGCTATTTATATTATACTAGCCTGTGCACTGGTGGGGTCCCTCAGCCTGGCCTGCCTGCACCCTCTCGCAATCCAGGACCCCTCGGGGGATGTCAGATAGCCAGTTTGTATGGATCCCTGTAGGCCCAATCCAGACAGGAGGGAGCCCGGTCTTGTGCGTTGAACGTCTGTTCCCTGGTGGTCAGTGCACATCTCAGCGATCAGTCTACTGGTTGTTAGGCATAGATAGATAGATAGATAGATAGATAGATAGATAGATAGATAGATAGATAGATAGATATAGATTAGAGGCCCAGGGCACAATATTCTTCCCTGAATGGGAGGGGGGTGGTCCTCAGTTTAGGCCCAATCCTACAGGGACTGCTCACAAAAATTCTTCACAGGTTTGAATGTTTTTACATTAACAGTAGTGACTTCTTTAAGTAACTGGATCACACCACTAAATCTAATTTTCACCCTTTATTTTAGCAGGGATATATTGTGCCATCTAGGCTAGCTTGATTACATCTAGGCAGAAATAAAATCCAATCTATCCGCCCCTCACACAACACACAATGCTGTATCTTGCTTTCTAAAATGGTCAAGTCCACAACCTAACAATATAAATCCACTTTTCCTTTATTTGTTCATTCATTCAACAGCTTGATTACTGAGGACTGATATACTATCAGAAATATGGACCCTAGATTCAAATAAAAACAGCTGCCAAGATTAGCCAAAGTGGTCAGTGAGGCCATGGGTACGGATTCCTGGGCAGCTGTTTCTGAGAGGAAGAGGAATTCTGCTTTCCAACTGGAGCCAGTCCTAGAAGCCTCTACCCTTCCTTTTCCCCAAAGAGGGATTCTGAGAGGCAGGGGCCTATTCCTTTTCAGTCCATTGTCCTGGGCCTAAGAAGAGACCAGACTCTAAAAAGAGACCAAGCTCAGGTCTGCGGGAGCCGGGACCAGAGCACCCAGGCCAGGCACGGAGGTCCCTTGGGTCAACTTGCTCCTGTTGTGGGGCGGGGTAATTCTCTAGGAACCTCACCAGGCTTAGCCCAACCTGCAGAAACTGCAAATACACAGGGGGAGGCAGGGATGCCCCCTCCAGACTTCATGTTTTTTCCAGTTATGCTTTAAAAGACATTTTTCCCCTCCTGCCAGTCCAAAACACATATGAAAGTTCATTTTAAAGAAGTTTTCTCAAGCATTTAAAAAAAAAAATTACTATTTTGCTATCTCAGACACTGAGCTAAAAATATAAAAGCTGGCCATAAACTGCATAAATGCACATTCATAAATCTCTTTTTACATAAATCTCTTGCATAGTACAATTCAAAAATCTCTTTTCACAAAATTTTAGTTTTGGGGACTTTCTAAGCAAATAACCCCCGCCCTCCCAAAAAAAAAACACCACAAAAATAACTGCTAAAGGGGCAAAGTAATTATGAAAGTTTTCCTTTATATCTAATTAGTCTTTTTTTCTCTCCATGTACGTAGGGCAATGAAAAAGACCCCCAACAAACCACCAGTCCCACACAGAATTCCTACTGAAACACATCATTTTTCAAAATGTTACATTACCTAATTTTTTACCTTTAAGTTAACAAAATTTTCATTTGCTTAAGTGCAGCTCCTTTTTCCAGAAACATTTTTTGAAATGTTTATTGAGTCGAAAGATGGAGGTTAACAAAATAAGGCATACATTTAAAATTTTAAAAAGGGAAAGATCCATTTTTGTCTGATTTGCATTTTAGAAAATGTTTGCCCTACAAAGGCTTATAAAATGTCCTAAAAATAAGAAGCAATAAAACCCAACAAGGTTTATCCACCATGGTCCTAATCTCTGAAGAATTCACCTTAACTGCTGGGTCTCAGCGCTATATTCACTGAGCCAGATCTGCACCCCTGGGCCCTCATATGTAAGGCATGAAAGAAACCTCCATCTGTAAACCAGATCCAACCCCCTGTTGGTTTTTCAGCCCTTCTGCAATTGCACTGACCTGATGGGAACGGATTTCCTGTGTTCCATTCCAAACCTCCTGGGAAAATTTTCCTTCCTCTGATGGGGGAGAGCCTTTCTCCTCCAAAGGTATCTGCCTGGTGGGACCCCGGCCCCGAAGGCTCCTCCTCAAGGACCACCACTTGTGGACAGACAGCACGGTCCCCTGTGAGCCACGCAGAGTTGCTAGGAAGGACTGGTCAGGGTTCCCGGGCATCTCACCGCCAGCTTTCTCCATGGCTGTATCCAGGGTCACACCTTCATCTCCACTAGCAGTGCACCTTCACCAGACTACTCAGGCCCCTTAGAAGGAAATGATTTAAAAGTATCCCTCTAACAATGGGGAAGACACTTTCTTGCAGGTTCCACTCTGTCCTGAGCCAACCCACAAAAGGCCAAGTGAGTCTTGAGTCTGGCATGCATCAAGCCTCAGGAATTCGAGCAGACTGCACACTGCTGTATATATATTTGCTCTTGTTTATCTGTCATCACACTGCATTCGGCACTGGGACTCTGCACACGGCCCGCACATGCCTCTGCCCAGAGCTGCTGGGTCACCTGGAGGCGGTACAGGAGCCCAGCACAATCACGTTTCCTTTTGGCCACGTGCACTTTCAGGAACCTAACCTAGAGGCAGGGGGGAAAGGCCACTTTTTATTACCAAACTTCCAGCACTTTCTTGGAATAACTTCAGCCTCTTCCATAGCTCCAGTGCTGACGGTGTGCAGAGCGTCAAGGGAGAGAAGCATTTCCTAGGCAACATGACTTGAATTATCAAGGAATAAGAAAATTCCATGTTTTCTGTAGCTGTTTTTCCTTGGACCAATGAATGGCTTGACCTCACTAAGAACAGACTACAGAAACTCACTGAGATAACAAAGCTTACCTGTGGCTTATATGTGGCAGAACAGCCAGGAACTAACACACAATTCAGGCTTCTCAGGCTACCGCGGTTCCATAGGAGGATTAAGAGGAGACGTTGGACAGTGTGGTAATCCGGCTGCCTCCAGCTCTGCGAGCAGCAGCGCCTCCCTTCCCACGCCCACCCCCACCCTCCACAGACAAGGGGTAGGAGTGACCTCATTCCTCCCTGGGAGAAACGGCTCCCCCAGCCACTAATCCTGGCAACACCTCCTGGAACAAGTTAGTGTGGAGTGGGCACCCTGAGGACTGAATGGAGCTGGTTGGTAAGACAGTCACTGTGTCCCCTGCATTACTTTCCCTCTCGCCCCAACAATGTGCTGCTAGGGAGTGGGGGGTCATAGGGGTGTGCACCCAATGAGGACATTTAGAACACATCCCCTTCACCCTAACCAGTTTGGATCAGTGAATAGAGCCTGGGCCCGAGGACTGAAGAAGGGTCCTAGGTTTGATTCTAGTCAATAGGGGGTGTGCAGGAGGCAGCTGACTGATGTTTCTCTCTCATCGGTATTTCTTACTCTCTCTCCCTCTCCCTTCCTCCCTGTAAAAATCAATAAAATATATTTTCAAAAAAGAACACATTCCCTTCTGCTCAAGGTCAGAGGATCTGCCTTTTCAATGTTGCTTAGTAACCCTTCCTTCCCAAGAATTCTTGACCAAGAGATCTGTTCTTTTTGAGATGAGGTGGCCTCACCACTGGTCCACTCACCACAGGCCCTCGGTGACTTTTCTTTCTCTTCTGTTTTCCATTTGCTCTGTGGGGATGTAGCCATTTGTTTGCTCCACTTCTGGAACACACTCAGGGCAGCCAACTTCAAAATGTGTGTGGGTTGGCTTCCTATCTTCCACGTGCTCAGCCAAAAAAGAACCTGCCTCAATTTCTAAGAAGTGCCATTTAAATCAATGACCAAAGGGGATATTTAATGCTATGGGCCTCAGCCCCCAATCCCAGCCAGAAGCCAACAGAGATGAGCCTAGGCCCTAGTGTATTTATGATTTCTTTCTGGGACCTCTCAACTCCTATTTGCTTACCTATGACCTCCCTTTTTCCTGATAGGATCTGCTAAGATTTATGGATTGATGCCTGATCACCTCCCATTTCCTTTATGGGCATGATAAGTAGGTCTTCCAGATACCTGAGTCTTATCCCTTTAAGAACCAGATTTTTTAAAAAAACTTTTTGCCACTCTAAGTGGAAATCTCCCCAAAGGTATAATTTATCTTTCTACTGACTTTTAAAATATGAGTTACTATCCTTATTTCAACTTTTCCTTAGTGATATGAGATCATTATAAATAAAAATGCTGCTTTTGTGCAGTAGCTGTGAGTGGTTAATAAGGAAAGTACGTTGGCACCATATATCCCAAGTAGCCCTGGGAACTATGAAAAATATACTTTACTATAAAATACTTTTTCTTCTCCTAAATGGTCACTCAAACCCAAAACACAGCCAGAGAAAGGAGGCAGGGGCCAGGTTATAAAGGGCATGTGATTTAGACTTTGCCCTGTGGACAGTGGAGAATCTTCAGTTTTTAACAGAAGACTTACGTGATTATATTTGTGATTTAGAAACAACAGTTTGGGCAGGCAGAGGAATGAAGACCCAGGGGAGGGGATTATACTAGTGGGTTTATAAGGAACAAAGAATTAACAGTAGAGTGGGAGTAAACAATGAGGATGTCCTCCAGGCTCAGCATCAGCTGACGACAGCAGGTCACACACAGAGAGGGCCTGAGAGTGACAATGCCATTTCCAATTTGGCAGGAATGAGGAAATGAGGGCTAGAGCAGTGTTTTTCAACCTTTTTTGGGCAAAGGCACACTTGTTTCATGAAAAAAATCACGAGGCACACCACCATTAGAAAATGTTAAAAAATTTAACTCTGTGCCTATATTGACTATATATAAAGTAATTCTCTTGAATAGGAATCAAATAAACACAAAGAAAGTATTTTATAATTACTTTATTATGAAATATTAAGTAAACAAAATAGTGAAAAATTATAAAATTCTTGTCTTGTCTGCACCTACGGCACACCAGGCAACATCTCGCGGCACATCTCGCGGAACAGCGGTTGAAAAACGCTGGGCTAGAGGACAAGCATGCCTGCAGGTGAAAATGATGGGTTCTTCTTTGTTCCTATAGAATCATATGAAACAGCCAGGGCTCCAGCCACTTTCCCAGGCTAGAGAATCAAACTCCTTTTTCTGGAACCTTCTCCTTTCCTCACACCCGATTGTTATTAAATTTCCAGCTCCTCCCCATCTAATCTTCCTTATTATTTTAGTCCTGCCTCGCTTAGAGGCACCTCCACTCTAGCAGGGCTGTCTCTGAGTTCCAGTATCACTAGTGTCAAGACTAGCAGCCTTTATGAATACTGGATGACAAGTCTCCCTCCATGGAGGCTGCACTCAGGCCCTACGTATCAATGATGCCTAGCATACACTCAGCAGCGGGAAGCCCTGTAAGCTCCTGGAAGACGAGGTTCTTCCATCCTATCTGTCCACAAACCTAACAAGGGGGTGAACAAATATCGGATGTTAAATAAATACTTGCTAAGCTAAACCGCAGACGGATCAGAATGCTTTCTATCTGCAGTCCACAGTGCTCTAGGCCCTTTATGGTGAAGCAAGAGCACACTTCACTAGTCTCACATACTAGTATTCCTCCTAGAACTGTAGGCTTTCAGCGTCTCCCTGACTAAATTGGTTTGTCTCCTACATGTGCAAATTGTATTTTCCAAACTAAATTCATCTTGTTTAGCCCCTACTCACCTTCTCAGTTTCTGTGAATCTCTTCTGTATAAAAATAAACATTTCCTTGGTTTCCTAAACAATCCTGCTGTAATGTAAGAAGTCTGGGCCCAAAGGCAGATGGGCAGCTCAGGTTACCAGGAACCTTCAGGACAAAGGACCCTATTTGAGGGGGGACATCTGATTCAAATATTTTTAGCACTCACAAAGATTACCTGCTCACCCAGCTAGAGGCTAACACTGGGCAGGACTTCTCAGAAAAAACACTGGGCCAGTTCTCCCGAGACAGGCAGAGGAGTCCCAGATCCTGTGACAGGACAGAATGACAGAATCTGACACTAAGCTGCATGCTGGGAAGCAGTGGCCCAGAAGGTTCCCAGAGAACATGAGCAGTACAAACAGCCTATCCTTTACAACAGGGTATAATATTAATAAACGAATATAATTTAGAGCCTGATAGTCAAATATTTAAGTGCTATGCACAAAAGAAGATACTTTCTGCCTTCAGGAATTTATTAGCAAGTTAGGAGAGAAGAACAGTAGAGGGCAGTATTAAAATACTAAAAAAATCATTCAAACATTAGGTGCTGGGATATGGGAGACTTGCTGGGGAAGAACAGGTGGCACACCCTCCTCACACACCCAGTAACTGGTGACTTCAAGATTGAAACTGTTAGCTCTGCATGGCTTGTACACCGTTGTATTAACTGGAGACCAACGAAGAACACCTGGACCAGCTCACTCACGGGAATATGCTTAAATAAAACTGCACCTGGCTTAACAGCCTAGAGTAGAAAAATCACAGTGGTTCTAAATTATGAAGAGACTGGACAGGTGTTATAGTTATATTAGTGTGATGATTTAAGGATTTAAAACAGTGTAAGAATAATTACTTGTGTGATTTAAAATAGGAATGAAAGCATTTACTTTTATGAGTGATTTATAGTTTAAGTGTGAATTGTATTTTTGATCTTATTCTGATTTTATTTTAAGTAAAATAAATTATTTGAAATGTGTTTTAGGCTTAGTATAAGTAACTCCATATAATGTGACTTGAATCCATTTTGTAAAACTTGAGTTTTAAAACTGACTTTGAGCCCCTAACTGTGTGAACGCCCTAACATGTGCTTATCTGGAAAGTTGTAACTGTGAACGCCCTAACAAGTGTTTATCTGAAAAGTTGGAAACAGAGGCAAAAGGTACCTGGAGAGCGCCCGATTAGGCACATTGAAGATCTATTGGTTGCACCCAGAAGGAATTAAGAAACACCCATAAATGGCCATAAAAAGGACCTAGAGGCACTGGGAAGAGACCACGAAGGGGCCCTCCACCCGACGTGCTCTCCACTCCCTTCTCCCTGTTCGAAATACTGCATGAGACTCTGCCTGAATGAAGCTGTCACTCTGCCTGTGAGCCAAACTTCTGAGGCCTCGTTCCTGACCAAGACGCTGCAGCAACGTGTTCCTGTCCAGTGTGTGTCTTTTGGCGCGGATCTCCAGGTGACCTGCCTAGGCTTCTGGAAACCACCAGGACTCTGGTAAATAAACCGTGGGATTCCTGCATTTTAACTCTTGTGTCTATGTTTAGTTTATGCTTGGTCAATTTTAGTTAAGTACTGTGGGCAACCCGTATAAGTCCAGTTCTCTGGCTGAGGGACCCCAGTCACCTGTGCAGAAGTTCCCACCTGAGGGTGAGTTGGAACAACAGGGCCAAAAGAGAAGCGGACCATCAACGTATAAAAGTCAATATTTTAATAAATAAATAAATAAAATAAAAGTCAATATTTTGATTCCACAGTTAATTGTATGCACCTTCAGCCTCCTCAGCCGCCCTCTTCAATTGGTGCCCAACCTGGCACAACACCAACACTGGTTACCTCCACGTTCGATAGACCCCAAGTCTGTCTCCTGCAGTGGAACAAGGGGAAACAAAACACTCTGTGGACCAAAGGGGCCACACACTAACCTGACAAGCTAAGGAAGGTGTGCATGGGAGTCTTGCAAAATCTAAGACCTAAAATAACCACAGGATGGTCTGAAATTAAAACTTTGACTAAAAGCAGTTACGGTGAGTAGTCACGTCCTAGGCAGGTATCAACGTCAATCTTAACCTTAACTGAGCCCATTGTCTTTTTCCTTCTACAATAACATATCCTTGAAATGTCAGGGTAATTGGTAACTTCCCTTCCCCCCACCCCACCCCCCTCATGACACAACCCAATGCCCTGGGCACCAGGACAGATACCACAAATTATTTCATTGTTATTATGTTAATTGTTAACTAACTATCCTGTACCCACCTAAGTAAAAAAGGTATGTGTCTATCATTTTACTTTTTATCTAATCCCAGAGAATTCCCACTTTGCTTCCTCCTGCCTCTCTAATCTATCACAGAAGGATTTCATGTAACCCATGAATTGTCTGCTTCTTTGATTGTAATGTATAAAAACAGGTGAAAAACCACCATTCTCAGGAGCATTATCCCAATCTGTTGAGATTCTGCTTCCTGACAATTGTCGACAGTTACAAAAATTCTTTACAGGTTTGGATGTTTTTAGATGAACAACACTCAGACTGGCTGGCTGGCCACACTGATCATGACTACTAATCTGGGGAGGGCCCTGGTGTCACCAGCAATCCAACTACTGCCTAGTCCTCTTCACTCCCCTGGATGACGACCCAACACCTCCCCACCCCTCAGACCCTCACCTCCCCCACCCCTCAATCTGCCCTAATGAGCCTGCTCCCTGCTGCCCTAAATAACAGAAGAACTTGCAATCATCTCAACCACCACCTGAATGTGTGCTTCTCATTGCCCAGGGAGCAGTCCTGAGGAGGAAACTGGTCTTGCAAGGCATGTCAGGCCATAAAAACTGTGAACAATGCACTGCCCTGGGATGGGGGAAGTCTTTATCACTGGCCCCAGGACAGATCATCTGATAAGGCCTAGGGACCCCCAACACCTGGGGGCCTTCCTATAAACCCACAAAAAGGGGCAGAACCATATCTGCAAGACAAAGACACCAAAAGGTTATATAAAGAATGAAGCCCTCTGTGTGTTTCTTCACTCTGATTTGGAAATTATTTCCGGAGTCCACTGTGTTAATAAACGGGGTCCCTCCCTTTCTCTAGGAAGTGTGCTCGGTATTTCTTTGGTCTTCTGCAACAGTCCCTGCTCCCAAAGTCAGTGTCCACATACCCATACCTCTTGGTTTACCTCCTGCCCTCCTGACAGCTCCTTCTTGAGTCCTTCACAAGAGCCTACTTGTCCCCAAAAATCTGGAGTGGCTCCAGCTCAGCATGTGGATCTAACTCTTCCCTGTCTATACTCATTCTTTGGTGATCTTGTTCAGTCCGGTAGATGAACTACCTGCAGCCAACAACTCCCAGACTCCATACTTATATTTTTATTTTTACCATTTTTTAAATTAAATTATTATCTGTGAACATATCTTACCATTGCCCCCTCCCCTATACATACTCTCCCTCCCCAGAGTTTTGTGTCCATTGGTTGTACTTATATGCATGTATACAAGTCCTTTGGTTGATCTCTTATCTCCCCCCAGATCTCCCTACCCTCCCCGCTGTAATTTGAGTCTGCTTATTGCTTTACTGTCTCTATACCTATCTTTTGGTTCATCAGTTTATAATGTTCTTTATTATCCATAAATGAGTGAGGTCATGTGGTGTTTCTCTTTCATTGACTGGCTTATTTCACTCAGCATGATGTTCTCCAATTCCATCCAGGTTGCTGCAAATGATGAGAATTCCTTCTTTTTTATGGCAGCAGAGTATTCCATTGTGTACATCTACCACAGTTTTTTGATCCAATCATCTGCTGACGGGCACCTAGGCTGTTTCCAAATTCTGGCTATTGTAGATTGTGCTGCTATGAACATAGGGGTGCATATACCCTTTCTGATTGGTGTTTCTGGTTTCTTGGGATATATTCCTAGGAGTGGGATTACTGGATCAAATGGGAGTTCCATTTTCAGTTTTTTGAGGAAGCTCCATACTGTTCTCCACAGTGGTTGCACCAGTCTGCATTCCCACCAGCAGTGCACGAGGGTTCCTTTTTCTCTGCAACCTCGCAAACACTTGTCGTTTGTTGATTTGTTGATGTGGCCATTCTGACAGGTGTGAGATGGTACCACATTGTTGTTTTGATTTGCATCTCTCGGATAATTAGTGACTTTGAGCATGTTTTCATGTGCCTTTTGGCCTTCCGTCTGTCTCCTTTTGAGAAGATTCTATTTAGGTCCATTGCCTATTTTTTAATTGGCTCATTTATCTTCCTTTTATTAAGTTGTATAAGCTGTCTGTAGATGTTGGAGATTAAACCTTTATCAGTGATAGCATTTGCAAATATGTTCTCCCCTACAGTGGGCTTTCTTGTTTTGTTGGTGGTTTCGTAATACTGAGTACCCCTCGTACGCATGAAAAAGTAGAATTAGGCGCAGCTAAGCATGGTGCAGTGCATATCCCCACCAAACTCCGGTGCAACGTGTACCCCCACCAAACTCTTCCCATACTCCTGGGTGTATGCGTACCATACTTTGGGAAACACTGATCTAGGCAATCTTCCTCTACAAAGGTCAATCTTTACCTAAGCTGAGCCTGTCTTTTTGCATTTATAACATACCTTTGGAATGTCAGAGTACTGCCCTTTTTCCAGACCCCTCAAGGCATAATTTCCCACCAGACCAAGGAACTTCTTGTTATTATCTTGTTTTCCAAATACCATCTCTCTATGTGCTGTAAATGTTAACTGCTATCCTATACTCACCAATGTAAAAGTATGTCTCTTCATTTTGCTCTTTATCCAATATCAAAGATTTCCCTGCTTTGTTTTCTCCTGCTTCCCTAATCTGCCACAAATGAATTTTGAATTTCCTGCCTTCTCCTTTGATTATAACAAAGACTAGAGGCCCGGATGTCTGACTGACCATTTAGGCCCGATCCTAAACGGGCAGGCGGACATCCCTCTCACAATCCAGGACTGTTGGCTCCCATCTGCTCACCTGCCTGCCTTCCTGATTGCCCCTAACCCCTTCTGCCTGCCAGCCTGATCACTCCCTAACCACTTCCTTGCCAGCCTGATTGATATCTAACTGCTCCCCTGCCAGCCTGTTTGCCCCCAACTTCCCTCTTCTGCCGGTCTGGTCACCCCTAACTGTCCTCCCCTGAAGGCTTGATCGCCCCCAACTGCCCTCCCTTGCAGGCCTAATCCCTCTCAACTGCCCTCCCTTGTAGGCCTAGTGCCTCCCAACTGCCCTCCCCTGCTTGCCTGATCACCTACAACTGCCCTTCCTTGAAGGCCTGGTTCCTTCCAACTGCCCTCCCCTGCTGGCCATCTTATGGTGGTCATCTTGTGTCCACATAGGGGCAGGATCTTTGACCACATGGGGGCAACCATATTGTGTGTTGGAGTGATGGTCAATCTGCATATTACTCTTTTATTAGATAGGATAGAGCCTGGTGCATGGGTGGGGGCCAGCTGGTGTGCCCTAAAGGGTGTCCTGGATCAGGGTGGGGGTTCCCTTGGGGCATGGGGCAGCCTGGGAGAGGGGCCTGTGGTGGTTTGCAGGCTGGCCATGTCCCCTGGCAACCCAAGCAGAGGCCCTGGTATCTGGAATTTATTTACCCTCTATAATTAAAACTTTGTAGCCTTAAGCAGAGGCCTGGGCCAGCCAGGGTGTGTGGAAAGTTTTGCTTCCTCCGTTGCTGGGGGAAACCCTAGCCTGCTCTCTCCAGCTCCATGGCTGCCACCATTTCAGTTTGGATTTGTTTACCTTCTATAATTGAAACTTTGCAGCCTTGAGTGGACTAGGCCAGCAAGAGCAGGCAGAAAGCTTGGCTTCTTCCATTGCCTGGGAAACCCAAGCCTCACCCCTGCTCTCTGTGACCGTAGCCATCTTGGTTGGGTTTATTTGCATACTCACTCTGATTGGCTGGTGGGTGTGGCTTGTGAGTGTAATGGAGTGGTGGTCAATCTGCATATTACCGTATTTTCCGGCGTATAAGACGACTTTTGAAACGAAAAAGTCAACCGAAAATCAGGGGTCGTCTTATACGCCGAGTATATCCCGAAAAACTGGTGTTGCCTCGGAAGTGGGGGGTAGTCTTATACAGTGAATATAGGCCTAAACCTATGTTTTAACTGTAAAATTAGGGGTCGTCTTATATGCCGGAAAATACAGTACTCTTTTATTAGGTAGGATAAGCTAGAGTTTCACACAATAAAGATTTCTAATTTTAAAATGTTGAAAACTGCTGCAAAGTTCTGGCTCCTCAAAAGAGAGACTGGATTTGTCCTTACCCCTTCCTCATTTCTGCTCTGTGCAGTAGGCCCGAGCAGCCACCAAGGTCATGAGGTATCCAGGTGGAGGTGTGTTCTAGCTTGCTAAAGCAGAGAGAGACAGAAGTCTAGGGTCTCTGATAAAAGTAGAGATGCCACACCAATCGTAGACACACACCTCCAGACTTCACCAACAGATGGACTGTTTTGGGTTTTCTGTTATACACAGCCAAATATAATTCTAAATAATAGAAGTCAAATGTACTGGAGGGGTAGGGACTTTTGCCATGACAATAAAAGGAGTTCTTCAGACCAGCTCCCCAGTGAAACTGGTGAAAATTATTCCAAAAAAATAAAATGATGGAAGTCTCTGGAAATGGTCCTAAAGGATACAGCAAATGACAAAACATTTATTCATTAAAATCTACGACAGTTTGGCAAGAATAAGGCAAGACAGTAAGAAGCTAAGAAAATTCCTTGGCAAATAGAATGGGGAAACTGAGACACAGTAATTAAATAAAGTCAAACAATCTGACCAATTTACAGCCAGGTAGTGAATTGCAAGACCTTACCTTCCCTATCCAAGGACACTTGAGAGCAAATGGTTTATACCTCTCCTCTAACCAGAGAATTAATATCTTAAATCACCCTGGTATGAAGGCAGGTAGCAGACTCCATTAGTGCCGTATGTGCCAGCAAAACCCAAGGGCAGATGAAGTCAGGGGAACAAATAACAAAAAAACCTGATTAGAACCAGACAGACTAAAGATAAAAGTACAGTAAAGCAGTGAAATGGACCAAAGAACAATCTAAAACTCCCCTATATGCTTATTTTGATGAATCAACATAGTGAAGGACACAACAGGAAAACTGTTAAGACCCTCCTCTGAGACCTTCCCTAGGATTCCTACCTGCAGAAGAGAAATAAAACCCTCCAGACAATGGATGCCAGCAAAGGCGCTCTCTCTCTCTCTCTCTCTCTCTCTCTCTCTCTCTCTCTCTCTCCTGCCCACACCTTTATTCCATCAGAGGCCGGTATCATTACTTTTTTTTCCTTTTACTTTTAAAAGTCAACTTTTTTTTGGAATGTTCTAAATGTATTTAAATTTTAAAAACCAGTCCCAAAGCTTTTGGATAAAAAAAAATCAGTCCCTTCCACATTCCCCAACTCTTGATTACTTATTTCCAGATGTTACCTCTTTCAACTTTTTTTTTAAATTCATCTCCATATTTTCATGTATTCTTTTTTCTTTTCTTTTTTTAATCTTTATTGTTGAAAGTATTACATATGTCCCCCTTTTCCCCACATTGACACCTTCTAGCCCTGACCTGTACCCTGCATGCCAGGCCTTCACCACACTACTCTCTGCGTCCATGGGTTATGCATATATGCATACAAGTTCTTTAGTTATCTCCATTTGCCCACACTTCCCTCTGAGATTCTGCAGTCTATTCCATGTTTCTATGTCTCTGGATCAATTTTGTTGAACAGTCTATTTCATTCTTTAGATCCACATACGAGTGAGATCAGGTGATACTTGTCTTTCTCTGACAGGCTTGTTTCACTTAGTATAATATTCTAGAGGGTGCCATGCTGGCTCAAAGGATAAAAGATCATTCTTTTTTACTGCTGTATAGTATTTCCATGGTATAAATGTATCACAGCTTTTTTTTATCTACTCATCTACTGATGGGCACTTAGGCTGTTTCTAGATCTTAGCTATTGTAAATTGTACTGCAATGAACATAGGGATGCATACACACTTTCTGAATGGTGTTTCAGGTTTCTTAGGATATATTCCTAGACAAGTGGCATCACTGCATCAAATGGCAGTTCCATATTTAATTTTTTTTTTTTTTTTTTTTTTTTTTTTTTTTTTTTTTTTTTTTGCGGGCGCCCAGCAGGCTCAGACTTTATTGCCTCCGGGGCGGTCCGGCTCAGAAGACCCTCGCCGACTGCAGCTCCAGGTCGCCGCCCACCTCCAGCAGCCCCACGCGCGCCGGCGGGATGCGGTAGCGGAAGAAGTGGACAGCCTTGAACCCCTCCTCTGTGGCAATGAGGAGCACCTCGAAGGGCTGCCCACGCTGGAAGGGAAGGCCGCGGCCGCGCTCCTCCTGGCCCCAGCCCCCGCGCTCCTTGTTGTTGAAGACCACCGTGGACTCGTCCATCCGGGGGTTGAAGTGCACGCAGCCTCGGCGCCCTCCTCCTCCCCGCACAGTAGGTTCACGTGAAACCTGCGAGCCTTGTCGGGCACAACACCACGGATTCTAATCACGTTGCCCACTCTGACACCCTCGGGCAGCGAGGTCTTGTGTGGCACGTTGGAGCTCCCTGCCATGGCTGGGACGGTGGGACAGGCAATGGTGGTCCCATATTTAATTTTTTGAGGAAAGTCCATACTGTTTTCCACAGTGGCTACACCAGTCTGCATTCCCAAGAGCAGTGTTCCCTTTTTTCCACATACTCACCAGCACTTGTCACTTGTTGATGATAGCCATTTTGACAGGTGTGAGATGATACCTATCATTTTATTTTATTTTATACTATTTTCTCTTTTTTTAAATATTTTATTGATTTTTTTTACTGAGAAGAAGAGATAGGGATAGAGAGCTAGAAACATCGATGAGAGAGAAACATCGATCAGCTGCCTCTTGCACACCCCCTACTGGGGATGTGACCGCAACCCAGGTACATGCCCTTGACCGGAATCGAACCTAGGACCCTTCGGTCCACAGGCCGAAGCTCTATCCACTGGGCCAAACCAGTTTCGGCATCCTTTTAATTTGCATGATCAGTGAATTTTAAGTCTGATGATCGTGACTTTAAGCATTTTTCTTATGTCTCTTAGCAATCTGTATGTCCACTTTGGAAGAGTGTCTATTTATGTCTTTTGCCCAATTTTAATTGGATTGTCTTCCTTTTGTTAAGTTATATGAATTCCTTATATATTTTGGATATTAATCCTTTTTCAGATGTATCATTGCCAAGTATGTTCTCACATATAGTAAACTCCCTTTAAATTTTGTTGATGGTTTACTTTTCTGTACATAAGCTTTTTACTTTTAGTCCCATTTGTTTATTTTCTCCTTAGTTTCCTTTGCTCTATGAGATGTTTCCACAAAATTATTGCTCTGAGATATGTTTGAGATTTAGCTGACTATGGTTTTTTCTAAGATTTTTATAGCTTCACATCTTACCATTTAAGTCTTTTATCCATTTTAAGTTTATTCTTGTGCATGGTGTAAGTTAGTGGTCTAGTTTCACTGTTTTGCATGTATCTATTTACTTTCCCAACACCATTTATTGAAGAGACTGTCTTGACTCCATTGTATGTTCTTGCCTCCTTTGTCAAATACTAATTGTGTGTAATGGCTTGGGTTGATTTCTTGAGTCTTTGTTCTGTTCCATTGATCTATATGCCTATTCTTATACCAGTACTATGCTGTTTTGATTATAGTGGCTTTGTAGTATAACTTGATTTCTGGTATTGTGATCCCTCCCACTTTATTCTTCTTTCTCAAGATTTATGTGACTATTTAGGGTCTTTTTTTTGTACCTTAAAATTTTTTGAGTATATGTTCTAGATGTGTGAAATATGCTATTACACTGAATCTATAGTTGGCTTTAGGTACAATGGCCATTTTTATGACGTTAATTCTACCAATCTATGAACATGGTATATTCTTTTTCCTTATATTTTCCTCCATCTCTATTTTCAATGTCCTGCAGTTTTCTAAGAACAAATCTTTTACCTCCTTTCTTAAGTTTATTCCTAATTATCCTATTTTTAAAAATATATATTTTTATTGATTTTAGAAAGGAAGGGAAAGGGAGAGATAGAAATATCAAGGATGAGAGAGGATCATTGATTAACTGCCTTCTGCATGCCCCTACTGGGGAATCAAGCCCATAACCTAAGCATGTGCCCTTGACCAGAATAGAACCCAGGACACTTCAGTCTGTAGGCTGACACTCTATCCACTGAGCCAAAACAGCTAAGGCTATCCTAATTTTTTGTTGTTGCAATGCTAAGTGGAATTATATGTTTAGTTTCTCTTTCTGAGAATTAATTATTGGTGTATAAAAATACCAACGGTTTCTGGCTATAAATTTTGTAAACTGCTACATTGTCAAATTCATTTATTAAACCAGGTAGTTTTTTGGTAAAGTCTTTAGGGTTTTCTACATACAATATGATGTCATCTGTGAATAATGAGAATTTTACTTCCTTCTTTACAATTTGGATGCCTTTTATTTCTTCTTCTTATCTGGTTGCTGTGGCTAGGAATTCCGGTACTATGTTGAATAAGAGTGATGAAAGCAGACATCCGTTTTGTTACTGTTCTTAGGGGAAATGGTTTTACTTTTTGCCCATTGAGTATGATGTTCACCATAGGTTTGTCATATATATGGCCTTTATCATGTTGAAATATGCTCCCTCTATTCCCACTTTGATGAGAGTTTTTATCAAAAATGGTTGTTGGATTTTGTTGAATGCTTTTTCTGCATCTATTGATATGGTCATGTGGTTTTTATCTTTCAATTTGTTTATGTGATGAACCACATTTATTGATTTGCAAATATTGTACCAGTTTTGCACCCCTGGAATAAATCCCACTTTGTTATGGTGTATGATCTTTTTAATATATTGCTGGATCCGATTTGCTAATATTTTGTTGATGATTTTAGCATCTATGTTCATCAGGGTTATTGGCCTGTAATTCTCTTTCGTTACAGTGTTTTTATCTGTTTTTAGAATTAGGATAAATCTGGCCTCACAAAAAGAGCTTGGAAGTGTACCTTTGTCTTGGATTTTTTGGAATAGTTTGAGAAGGATAGGTGTTAGTTCTTTGAATCCCTGTGAAGCCATCTAGACCAGGGCTTTTGTTTGTTGGGAGTTATTCGATTACTGCTTCAATTTCATCAATTATTATTAGTCTATTCAGGATTTCCCATTCTTCCTGATTCAATTTTGGAAGATTGTATTTTTCTAGGAATTTGTCCATTTTATCCACATTGTTCAGCTTGTTGGCATATTATCTTCTATTATAATCCTTTGTACTTTTTTGATGTCAGTTGTTACTTCACTCCTTTTGTTTCCAATTATATTTGTTTGGGTCATCTTTCTTTCTTTATTAATGAGTCTGGCTAAAGGTTCATCAATCTTATTTATCTTTTCAAATAACCAGCTCTTGGTTTCACTGGGGTTGTTTGTGTGTGTGTGTGTGTGGGGGGGGGGGGGGGTTGGTTGCCTCTATGTCTTTTATTTCTGCCCTAATTTTTATTATTTCCTTCCTTCTACTTACACTGGGCTTTTCTTATTGTTCTCTTTCTAATTCTTTAAGTTGTAGGGTTAAGTAATTTATTATTAGTTTTTCTTATTTTTTTGAGGTAGGCCTGTACTGCTATAAACTTCACTCTCAAGACTGTTTTTTGCTGTGTCCCAGAGATTTTGGATTGTTTTAGATATATGCATTTTCATTTGTTTCTAGGAAGTTTTTTTTATTTCTTTCATGATCTTAGTTACTCATTCCTTGTTTAATAACTTGCTATTTAACCTCCATGTATTGGAGTGTTTTTTAGTTTTCTTACTGTAATTTCTCATTTCATTCCACTGTGATCTGAGAAGGTGCTTGATATGATTTCAACCTTCTTGAATTTGTAGACATTTTTTTTTGCCTTCCACATGGTCTATCTTTGAGAATGACCCATGTGCACTTGAGAAAAATTAAATTCTACAGCTTTGGGGTGAAATGTTCTGTAAATGTCAATTAAGTCCATCTGATCCAGTGTGTCATTTAGAGTCACTATTTCCTTGTTAATATTTTGTCTGGAAAATCTATCCAGAAAAGTCAGCAGACTGTTAAAGTCCCCTACTATGACTGTATTGCTGTTGATCTCTCCTTTGAAGTCTTCCAGAAGTTATATATATAATATATTTAGGTGCTCCTAGATCAAAAGCATATATATTTACCAGGATTATATCCTATTGTTGGACTGATCCCTTCAGTATTATGTAGTGACCTTTATTGTTTCTTGTGATGGCCTTCATTTTGAAGTCTATTTCGTCAGATATGAATATTGCTACCCCAGCTTTTGTGTTTGTTTCCATTTATATGGGAAAAAAAATTTTCCATCTCTTCATTCTCATCCTGTTTGAGCCTTTGTTCTGAGGTGGGTCTCTTTTAAATAGCATATATTTGGGTCATGTTTTCAGATCCATTTGGCTGCCCTATGTCTTTTGTTTGGAGCATTTAAGATTATTGACTAGAGGCCTGCTGCACAAAATTTGTGCAATGGAGAGGGGGGGTGGGGATCCCTCAGCCCAGCCTGCACCCTCTCCAATCTGGGATCTCTCTCACAATCCAAGACTGCTGGCTCCCAATCACTCGCCTGCCTACCTGCCTGATTGCCCCTAACCGCTTCTGCCTGCCAGCCTGATCACTCCCTAACCACTCCCCTGCCAACATGATCAATGCCTAACAGATCCCCTGCTGACTAATTGCCTCCATATGTCCTCCCATGCCGACCCAGGCGCCGCTAACTGCCCTCCCCTACAGGCCTGGTCCACCCCCAAATACCCTCCCTTGCCGGCCTGGTCACCCCTAACTGCCCTCCCATGATGGCCTGATTACCCACAACTGCCCTTTCCTGCCAGCCATCTTATTGTGGCCATCTTGTGACCACATAGGGGTGGCCATCTTGTGTGAGGGTGTGATGATCAATTTGTATATTACCTCTTTATTATATAGGATAGGTACTAATTTCATTGCCATTTTAATTCCTGATGCCCCTCTCTACACACACACATACACACACACACACACACACACACACACACACACACACACTCTGAGTGGCCAGATTATTATGACCACCTCACCAATACTTCATTGAACCACCATTTGCCTTCAATACTGCAGCGATTCTTCTTGGCATTGACTCCATGAGATGTTGAAAGGTAATGTGAGGAATCTAACACCATGCCTAGTGAATAGCACTGTCCAGTTCTGTGAGATTTGATGGTTGTGGAACCAGCTGCCTGATGGGAATTTTAACTTCATCCCACAAGTGCTCAATTGGATTGAGATCTGGTGATTGAGGGGGCCACCTAAGCAAGATAAAGTCTCCCTCATGTTCTTGAAACCACTCTTGCACAGTATGAGCATGAGCACCATGACATGGTACATTGTCTTGTTAGAAGAAGCCATCTCCATTGGGATACGCCATCAACATGATAGGATGAATTTGATTAGCAACTATACTTAGGTATGTTGTGCTATTCAGTCATTGTTCCACATGAATTAAAGAGTCAAATCATATCAGGAAAACATGCCCAAAATGATAACACTAACCCCACCAGCTTGAAGGGTTGTATTCATGCTTTCATGCTGTTTCCATGAAATTCTAACTTTGCCATCTGCATGATGCAACCGGAAACATGATTCATCGGACCACATGACTGTTTTCCAATTCTCGACTGTCCAATCCTTGTGATTCTGTGGGAATTGGAGACGTTTTATCTTGGTAACTGCTGACAGTAAAGGTGTTTGAACAGACCTTCAGCTTTCATATCCCATATGGCTAATTTGCCTGCAAACGTCAGGTGGTCATAATAATGTGGACACTCAGTATGTATATTTTCCCTCATTATAGCAGCCCCTTTAGCATTTCTGGCATTTTGGTGGTGATAAATCCTTTAGCCTTTTGTTGTCAATATATTCAAAGACTGATAGCAGAAATTCAATTAGTGTCATTTACTGTCCACATCCAAGGAAAAGTAAAATTAGAAAATAAGCCTTATTTCAGACTAATTAAATTGGCAAATTAAAGTAAGTTAATAATCAGGGGAACTTAATTGTACTAGGCAGGAACCAATTCCTGAAGTATTAACTGTTTTTCCTGATGGTTCATAAAAAAAGAAAATGACTTTATTAAAAAAGGCCACAGAATCTCATCAGCTTTTACATCATCCAGACAAAATATTGGAAAGCAAGCAAAAATTATCCCCTTGCATGTTAAAACAAAAAGGAGGGATAGTGGGGAAATATCCTGTAAGTAAACTATATCAAGCCTTAATTACTTTAAATTCTTTTCACTTTAAAAAAAATTTTCAGCCGAAACCAGTTTGGCTCAATGGATAGAGCATCGGCTTGGGGACTGAGGGGTCCCGGGTTCAATTCCTGTCAAGGGCATGTACCTTAGTTGCGGGCATATCCTCAGTAGGGGGTGTGCAAGAGGCAGCTGACCGGTGATTCTCTCTCATCGATGTTTCTAACTCTCTATCTCTCTCCCTTCTCTCTGTACAAAATCAATAATATATATATATATATATATATATATATATATATATATATATATATATATATTTTTTTTTTTTTTTTTTTTTTTTTTTTAAATTTTTTCCCACTTGTAATGCTGATGACAAAACAGCCATGGAATTACACTGGTGTCAAAATAAGCCAAAGGTGTTAGGCAGAATCTCAGGGGAGCAGTGAAAGGCAGATCCCCCAGAGGCGCACACATTATGCGCAGAGGCCTGACTGTTGACTCTACTGCTAGATTGCCCTAGCGGGAAGGAGACAAAAGCTCCAGACTGTGCTGAGCCCCAGTTCCGACTGCACTGAACCCCAGTTCTAGGCCAGACCCTGGGGACCCAGGCTCATACAGAGGGAGCCTGGGCTGTAAGGCGGAAATGCAGGGGAGTGGCAAAAGGAAGTCCTGGAGGTCCACACATTGCGCGCAAAGAACGGACGGTTGACTGTGCCGCTGGATTGCCCTAGTGGGAAGGAGACAAAAGCTCCATACTGCTCTGAACCCCACTTCCAACCCCACTTCCAACTGAACTGAACCCAGTTCCGGGCTCATTGGCAGAGAGCCTAGACTGTTTGGTAGCTCACAAAACTTGAGCTCAGAGGTGCCTGCAAGGAGTACTGAAGGACCCTGAGGAATACTGAGACTCAAGAGCCTCATAGGGTGTGGCTGACGGAAGCCAAGGCTATAGGCTCCACCCTGAAACTCCGCCCCATCCAAGCTGAACACAGAGACTTTTAAGGCTACCAACTCAGGGAAGCTGCAAAAATGCCGAGACAAGGAAACAGATCACAAACGAAAGAAATGGAGGACAAAAAGCGACTGGATATAGAGTTCAAAACAACGCTTATAAGGTTTTTCAAGAATTTCCTAGAAAAGGCCGATAAAATAAAGATATAAAAAGAGATCAACAAGAAATAATAAGGGATCAACAAGAAATAAAGAATACATTGTCTGAAATAAAAAATATTATACAGAGTCCTAAAAACAGAATGGAAGATCGCAAGAATCAAGTCAAAGATTTGGATCATAAAGAGCCAGAAGACACTCCTCCACAGAAGCAAGAAGACAAGAGAATCCAGAAAGTTGAAGATAATGTAAGAAACCTCTGGGACAACTTCAGGCGAACGAGCATCAGAATTATGGGGGTCCCAGAAGAAGAGAGAGAACAAGATATCGAAAACATACTGGAAGAAATAGTGACAGAAAACTTCCCCCACCTGGTGAAAAAAATTAGACTTACAAGTCCAGGAAGCGCACAGAACCCCAAACAAAAGGAATTCAAAGAGGACCACACCAAGACACATCATAATTAAAATTTCAAGAGCAAAAGTCAAAGAGAGAATATTAAAAGCAGCAAGAGAGAAACAGGTAGTTACCTATAAAGAAACACCCATACGATTGTCAGCTGATTTCTCAACAGAAACCATGCAGGCCAGATGGAATGGCAAGAAATATTCAAGGTAATGAATAGCAAGAACCTACAGCCAAAAATAATCTACCCAGTAAAGCTATCACTGAGAATCGAAGGCTAGATAAAGAGCTTCACTAATAAAAAAAAAAAAAAAGCTAAAGGAGTTCATCACTGCCAAACCAGAATTATATGAATTGCTAAAGGGGGTTCTTTTGGAAGAGAAAGAAAATAAAGATAAAAATTATGAACAACAAATATGTAACTATCAACAAGTGAATCTAAAATCCAAGGGAATTAAAAAAAATCTGATGAACAATATTAACTGGTGAATATAATAGAATCAGAGGTATGGAAGGGGAGTAAACTGATGATTCTCAGGGAAAAGGGGAGTAGGGGGTGTGGGAAGAGACTGAACAAAAACTGTGCACCTATGGATGAGGACAATGGGGGGTGGGCAAAGGGTAGAGGGTGGGGTGGGAACCTGGTGGAGGGGAGCAAAGAGGAAGAAAAATAATGAGGAACATTTGTAATAATATGAACAATAAAGATTTATTAAAAAAAAAAATAAGCCAAAAGAAAATGGTCTGGTTAAATGAAAAAATCCCAAGTCTAGTTTATTAACTTTTGGTCGAGAATATGCTAGTGTATTTCCAGAAAACTCCTCCAAGCCCATGTGGAAACTTCAACAATGGATCCAAGAGAGGAACTGACCAGACTACTCCAACCCTAAATAGCCGTGACCCAAGAAACAAGCTGACGAGACAGAGGAGAAACAGTCCAGAGATGGGGGATAGTAAAGACGCCTTGCCATGCTAGCAGTCAACAGCTATGTGTCGGTACAGGTTGCCCTGGACAAAGCCAAAGAATGTTGGGCCTGCATTGTCATTTCCCACTGTTTTTCCACCATCCAGAACTCAAATATCATTGCTGTCATGTCACAGGAGAAAGTGATTGGGAAGGGGACACAAAGAAGTGATGGCCCAGAAAGAAGCCTATTTCAAACTAGTTCCTTAGATGCCTGACAGCAATTTAAAAGGACATGGCCCTAGCTGGTTTAGCTCAGTGGATAGAGTGTCAGCCGGAGGACTGAAGGGTCCCAGGTTGGATTCCAGCCAAGGGCACATGTCGGGTTGCGAGCTGGATCCCCAGTAGGGGGCATGCAGGAGGCAGCCGATCAATGATTCTCTCTCATTATTGATGTTTCTGTCTACCTCTCCCTCTTCCTTCCTCTCTGAAATCAATAATATATACGGGGTGTGTCTGTGTGTGTGTGTGTGTGTGTGTGTGTATATATATATATATATATATATATATATATATATTTTTTTTTTTTTTTTTTTTTTTTTTTTTAAGTACATGAAAGAACTCAATCCTTTCACTGAATTTAAAAATCTTAAAGGACCCAAATGGCATACACATTTCTAAAGTTATTAAGAAAACCAAAAGATGCTAAGACCAACAAGTAGTTAACATATAAATGTGAGAAGTTCATCAGAAGGCTGATGGACTTTGATATTCAGCAAGGACTGAGAATCAGCATATTACCTTCTTCTGGCTCAATGGCTGAAGGCAATCCCCTAACCTGATAATCCTTTATTGTTTACCAAACCTTACCATTGAAATGACTGTTTGCTTTGCTAAAGGGCAAATGTGTATTCTAGTAAATAGAAAGCTATGGGTCTGGAGATTCGAGGAGCCTTTCCACTAGAGAAGGACCTCCACCTGGCTCCCCCATGCCTTCTAAATTTATATTTCTTGTCTAGTGTATCCATTTGTGCTCAGCCCCTTTTCCAGACCTTGAACCCTAGCCGCAGATGGATACGGCAGTCACAGAGAGCTCCCAACCAATAACAAATACACCCCTAAATAACCAATAGGTCAAAGAAGAAATCAAAAGGGATATTAAAATGAGATGAATGAAAATGAAGATACAATATATCAAAACTTATGGGATGCAGCAAAAGCAATGTGCAGAAGGAAATTTATAGCTGTAAATATCTATTAAAAAAGAAGGATCTCAAATCAATAACCTAGCCTTCTGCCTTAAAACACTAGAAAAAGAAGACTGAACCTAAAGTAAACAGAAGTCCATCAGTGTCCAATGACTACTCTTAGCAAAATTCCACAAATTGAGTATTCTAGGCTAGAAGTCAAGGATTTCCTTTTGGGGGCTCTGAAGGAGAATATGTTCCTTGCCTTGTAGAGGCTGAAAGAAATAATATAGAAAAATTCCCCTGCTAGCCCAGACTTCCCGTGAGAATGTGACCTTTAGAACTGCCCCAGGAAAAACAGGGTATGAGCCACACAGCACCAGACCACCAGACTCAGCCCCTAGAGGTAGTAAACTGGATGTATTATCAACACAGCACCAGACCACCAGACTCAGCCCCTAGAGGTAGTAAACTGGATGTATTATCAACACAGCACCAGACCACCAGACTCAGCCCCTAGAGGTAGTAAACTGGATGTATTATCCTGCGGCGGTTCCACCCTGTTCCTGGTGATAATGTCTATCCTCCCCTCAAGGAATTCCTGTCCCTCTTTCTAGAAGGCCCCCTCCCCTTGTCCTTTGTTCTAACTTTGCAGTTTTTGCCTTTATAAGCCTGTAAGAAGTTCTGCTCGGGACTTGACTTGGCTGCTCCTGCATGAGTAACAGGTCAAGTCCCAGCATGCTGGAATTAAATCCTCTTGCTGTTTGCATCAAGTGCGTCTCTTGCGTTTGACTGGGTCGTCGCTGATCCTGCGTCAGGGCAGGGGTCTCCTTCGGGGGGTCCAACAGCCTCTCTCCTACCTTCCTGGGATCCTTAGCATTTCTTGGTTTATAGAAGCATCACTACAATCTCTGTTTCTGAAATCATGTGTCTTTCTCTTCTCTGTGCCTTCACATGATCTATATACATAAAAAGCCAGTGACCGGACTGCCATAATGACCAGAACTGGTCACTATGACAGCCACTGCGGCCAGTAGAAATGGCCAGATCAGGGGGTGGTACCAGTGGCCAACCTCCCGAAGCCCCTCTCCCTGGCCAGCCCCACCCCTGATTGCCCCCCAAACCCATCAGGGGCAAAGCTGGCCAGCCGGCCAACAACCTGAGGCTCCTTCCCCAGGCCAGCCCAACCTCTAATGGGCCTCCACCACCTCAATCGGCCCATGGCCCCTTCCTCCACTCAGGTCTGTCCCCAATCGGCCTCCACACACACCAATCAGGGGTGGGGCTGGCCGGCCAACCTCCCACAGCCCTTCCCCACAGCCAGCCCTGCCCCCAATCAGTCACCCTACCCCAATCGGGGGTGGGGTCCACTGGTCAATCACCCTTGGCCCCTCCCCACAGCCAGCATGGCCCTGACTGGGCCCCATTTGGGACAGGCCGCAGGCCAATCTCCCGCCATCTCCTCCCAACAGGCCTGGCCCCAATCTGCCCCCATTGGGGCCACACGGACCTGACCCCACCTGTGCATGAATTCATGCACTGGGCCTCTAATATTCTTATAAGAACATCAGTGATTGGATTTAGTATCCACATAACACAGTATGACCTCATCCTAATTTAACTAATTAAATCTGCAAAGGCCCTATTGTCATACAGGATCACATTCACAGGTACCAGGGTTAAAACTTCAAATATCTTTTAGAGGACAAAAATTCAACCCACAATAGAAGAAAATAAAATGAGCGTAAGGGGAAAAAACAGATTAATTAAAATTTTTTAATTTTAAAATTAAATAAATAATAATGCATTCAATGTAAAAATAAAAAAGTAAGAGGACGACACTGTTCGTAGTTTGTGCCCATTTAAAAACAGAAGCAGCCCTAACCAGTTTGGCTCAGTGGATAGTGTTTTTTAATACCACTAAAATAAGAATTAGAGAGGATATGCCTTTAACATTCATGGAAAGCTAAACAAGAGGTTTCAGGAAAATGGTGAAGCCATAGGAAAGTGGATAGACTGCCAATGTACACCAGGCAACTGCTTGAACAGCAAAACCCAAAAACCACCCACAATCCTTCAAAGAGAATGAATAAAATTGTGCCTTATTCCCAAAATGGCCTAATGTACCGCAATGAATCTTATAAATGTAATGTATTGTGAGAAAAGCTAGTCCCAGAAGACTAAATACACCATATCATTTTAATTAAGTTCAGAAACAAACAAAACAAATGTATTTTTTGGGTATTCATATATATGTGATAAGACTTTACAAAAAAAAAAAAAAAAGCTGGGTTACAACAAACACAAAGTTGAAAATGGTGGTTATCTCTATAGAGAGTCTTCCATGGGCGATGCAAGAAGATAAGGAAGAACGGTTGAAAGATGCCATGGCAGTGATAATATTCTTTCTTGGTCAGGTGGGGTGTTCACAGGTATTCTCTATTTCATTATGCTTTGTTATTGTCTGTATGACAATATATGCTTATTTATATTTCCTTTATAGCCAATAAACTGATAAAATAATCGAGGAAAAATCTTAAAATGAATAAGGGAGTGGAAACACAAAAATGCAGATGATTTTTTTCTAGCAAACTAAAGAAGAAAAGGGTGGAAATAGTACAACAGCTACTGGGAGACACAAGCTAATGGGAGAGATTTTAGAATGAAGATAAATCAGATGGCTTTATAGGCTGAAGGGAAAGGAAAAGACTACAGGTGAAGAGAAGAGATAACCAATAATGGCTCCTGAACAGGCAGAGAGGAAGGGGTAGAAGTCAAGAACACTGGCAGAAGAGATGAGTTTAAAAAGAAGGTAGGCCTGTCCTAAAACTAGAGATAAGGAAGTGAAAATAGTTTAAACATCTAAATAAGATTTGGGCCAAAACCGGTTTGGCTTAGTGGTAGAGCGTCGGTCTGCGGACTGAAAGGTCCCGGGTTCGATTCCGGTCAAGGGCATGTTCCTGGGTTGCGGGCATATCCCCTGTGGGGGGTGTGCAGGAGGCAGCTGATCGATGTTTCTCTCTCATCGACGTTTCTAGCTCTCTATCTCTCTCCCTTCCTCTCTGTAATAAATCAATAAAATATATTTAAAAAAAAAAAGATTTGGGGAGAAGGTAGGTAGAGATGGGCAGCAAGTTGAAGAAAATATTCACAATGGTGTTAATTTTCTCACAGTAAGAATTGAGGTCATTTGTTGATAATAAGGAAGGCAGGGCACAGGGCTGGCTGCAAGTGGTGTTGGTTTGTAAAGAGTCACAGAAGTTGACAAGAAACAAGTGAAAGGCATTTGCAGAGAACTAAAAGTAAGAAGTTGCTAGCAATACCAAACACATGATTGCCTGATTTGCCCCAGCAATTCTCTCTCCAATATAGGAGCAGAGAAGGCAGTTTGCAGCACTGTTGCTGGCACAGCAGGATAGAAACACAGGGATCCAGGAGCAGGTAAAAGAGAAACTGGACACAAGATGTTAATTTTGGTTATCTTTAAATTGCAAGAATGTATTTTTTTATTTCTAAAAATTAGTAATTAGATGCAGAAAAAGCAAACAATGAAGTTAGTGTACAAATATGCTGACAACACTCATCCTAAAAGTGGTAGGAATAACAATAAATTCCCCCCTTTGTTCTTTATTTTCAAATTTCTGTTATGGAGTTACATTTGCTTTTATAATAGTAATTTTTACAAAAACAACTTTAAATGTATCTAATGCCCAATGCAGAATAATTCTTCATTTTTGGAGCGACTGAGGCTTCAAAAACTGCTACATTCTAAAAGCAGAGATTTCACAATTGCTGCTGTTTTTTAGTCTTATTTGCTGTTAGTTGCATCACTCCCTGCTTTGTCCTCTGTTTTATCTCATCAACCTTTGATCTGTTCATATTTTCTCCTTTAACTTAGTTGACAAAAAGTAAGTCCCTAGACATTCCAGAATTGTACTTGGCAATAATTCCAATCCTATAGATGAAAATAATATTGCCCACATTTGATACTTTCTTGATACCTATGCTATAGTATCAGTAAAGAGGAATATATCACTGGGCTATCTCCATCCTTGCAAAGGGGAAGAAAATGTATGTCAGGTAAATCAGCATTTAAAATCTAGTTCTCTCACCCCCATAGCCTATCACCCAGTTACTCATGTACCAACTAAGCTGAGTTGCTGTTAGAACTACCACTGGCCTCTTACACTCTGGACACTGAGGAGGTTAGAAAGTCAACTCTCTATTGAGAAGACAACTTCACAGGGAACCAGGCACAAAAGAGCCGACCCCTAGTTCTTTTTTAGGGCCCTCTCCACCTTTGGTCTGAACAAGGTTAGTCACTGTCAAAGGAGCCCCATACTCTTCTTTGGAGGAGTACTTCAGACTGTTTTTCTATGCTCAAACTCTGGGATAAAATCCAAACTCCTGGCCTAAAAAACAGGGCCTTCCACAATCACTTTCCCAGCCTTGTCAAGCCACTCATTATCTCCCCTCTCCCTTTCCCTCCCCCGCCTCCCCCGGGCCCCATGAACCTTACCATTCCCATCCTCTGAGCTTTTGCACATGCTGGTCTCTGCCTGTGCCTCCATCCTACTTGTGCCCAGCCAATGCCCGTTCTTCCTTTAAAACCTCACGCAGGCACAATCCTCTTTTGAAGCTCTTTTTGCATCCCTTCCTCCCAGAGAACACTAACCAATCATTCTTGCCTGTGGGTACTGTACAGTGTAGACACACCTCTCTCTAGCAGCTGTAACTGCCAGCTCCAACAGCATGGGGCTGACCTCTGTTCATCTTTGCCATCCCCCTGTGGGGCCCAGCACCAGGCAAACAGAAGGTGCTCTGTAATGTCTGTGGAAGGAAGGCTGAATGAGCCAGGATCACTGCTAACGAGGCCTATGAAGAGGAAAAAGTGAGGGAGGAATCATACTATAAATAATTCATTCAAGAACAATTATGGTGCATCTATTACACACTATAGAGCCTATTTTTTAAGTGATGCAAACCTGGTCTCCACTCTTAAGAAACACAGAGTTGCAAAGAAAAGCTATATGTATTCAGAAAAGTATCAAGTATCAAATAAGTTTGGAAGAAAATACATATTTGAGAAAGTCAGTCAGGCCTATCAAGGACTCAATCCCAGATCTGCCTCTTACTAGCTGTAGGACCCTTGGCAAGTTACTCACTTTCTCTCGGCCTCAGCTTCCCCATCAGCAAATATGATTAATTCTAACTCATATTCTACCACTCCTGCTTCCTTCCCTCTGCTTCCAGCTATTCTGGATTTCTTCCTGTTCATCAGTCAGGTCACTCCTGACTTAGGATCTTGACACCTCTGCTTCCTAGAACACTTCTCCCAAATCTGTCACACAGGTTTCTATTCAAATGTCACTTCCTCAGAGAAGAATTCCCTTAGCATCTACTTAAAATAGTATCACCCCATCCCATGTCATTCCTAATGCCCCTAACCTGATTTATTTACTTCATAGTACTTATCAGTACAGAAATAACAATATAGCAGTCTCCTCTTATCCACAGAGGATGCATTCCAAGATCATCAGTGGATGCCTGAAACCTCAGATAGTACTGAACCCTATCTGTTATGTTTTTCCTATACATATATACATATGATAAAGTTTAATTTTTAAATTAGGCACAGTAAGATATTAATTACAATAATAATAAAGTAGAACAATTATAACAATCCTATATAATAAAGAAGTAATATGCAAGTTGACCGCCACACCCTCACACAAGATGGCCACACCCATGTGGTCACAAGATGGCTGCCACAAGATGGCAGGCAGGGGAGGGTAGTTGTAGATGATCAAGACAGCAGGGGAGGGCAGTTGGGGGCAACCAGGCCTGCAGCGGAGTGAAGGCAGTTGTGGGGGACCAGGCCTGCAGGAGAAGGCAGTTGGGGGCAACCAGTCCGGCAGGGGAGAGCAGCTGGGGGTGACCAGGCCGGCAGGGGAAGGCAGTTGGGGGCGACCAGGCTGACAGGGGAGTGGTTAGGGGGTGACCAGGCTGGCAGGCAGAAGTGGTTAGGGGCAATCAGGCAGGCAGGCAGGCAGGCAAGCGAGTTTTTGGGAACCAGCAGTTCCAGATTGTGAGAGGGATGTCTGAACACCATTTTAACCCCAGGAGTTGAACTGTGATGAATTTCATGCAGCAGGCTTCTAGTCTTATATAATAAAACCCTAATATGCAAATTGACTGAATGACTGGTCGCTATGATGTACACTGACCACCAGGGGGCAGACGCTCAATGCAGGAGCTACCCCTAGTCCACAGACCCAAGGCCAGACAAAGCAGGTGCCAGCAGGGCTTTCCCCATCCCCCAATTGCCCCACAGATTGGCCCTGATATCCAGCCAGGCATAGGAACCCTACCCGTGCATGAATTTCATGCACTGGATCTCTAGTATAAGTTAAAATAAAAGTTATGTAAATGTTCTCACTCCCTCTCAAAATACCATATAGGCCCAGCTGGTGTGGCTCAGTGGTTGAGCAGTGATCCATGAACCAAGAGGTTACAGTTAAACTCCTGGTCAGGGAACATGCCCAGGTTTCAGGTTCAATCCCCAGTAGAAGGCAGCCAATGGATGATGTTTCTCTGTCATCGATGTTTTTATCTCTCTATTCCTCTCCCTTCTTCTCTCTCTAAAAATCAATAAAAATACATTTTAAAAATTCATTTAAAAAAATAAAAAATACCTTAATGTACTATATTCAACTCTTCACTTAAAAATGAAGCACTTTACAGCTCCACTTTTACATATCAGAATTTCCAGGATCACTACTTTTATGCTTTGAGTTCATTATTAAGTAAAACTAGAGGCCTAGTGCACAAAATTTGTGAACCAGGGGGGTGGGGGGAAGAGGTGTCCCTCAGCCCAGCCTGCACCCTCTCCAATCTAGGACCCCTTGGGAGATGTCCAACTGCCTGTTTAGGCCCAATCACACCAGCAGTCAGACATCCCTCTCAGAATCTGGGACTGCTGGCTCCTAACGACTCACCAGCCTGCCTTCCTGATTGTCCCGTAACCGCTCCCCAGCTGGCCTGATTAACACCTAATTGCTCACCTGCCGGCCTAATCGACCCCCAACTGCACACTCCTCCCCCCACTTCTATCCCCCCATGGACTGATTGCCCCCAGCTGCCCTTCCCTGCAGGCCTAGTCACCTCCAACTGCTCTCCCATGCAAGCTTGGTTGCCCCCAGCTGCCCACCCATGCAGGCCTGGTGCCCCCAGCTGCCCTCCCCTGCCAGCCTGATCACCCACAACTGCCCTTCCCTGTAGGTATGATCACCCACAACTGCCCTCCCCTACTGGCCATCTTGTGACGGCCATATTGTGGCAGCCATCTTGTGACGTGAGGGCAGCCATCATATGGTGGCCATCTTGTAATGACATCATACATGAAGCCACCTAGGTTTTCATTATATAGGATAAGGCTTACTTGAACACAAGTGCCAATAACCAAGATAGCTACTAACTGACAAATGAGTAGCAAATACAGCACGGAGAAGCTGGGTAAAGAGATGATTCGCATCCCAGTAGAGGGATCAGGATGATTTATGATTTCATACACTACTCAGAATAGCTTACAATTTAATACTTATAAATTATTTTTGAAATTTTCCATTTAATGTTTTTGGACCACAGGTAACTGAAACTGTGGCAAGTAAAACTGTGGATAAGGTAGGACTATTATATTTGCTTATTCTCTTTCTTTTCTGTATCTCCTACTAAGATATAAATTCCTGAGGGCATGGTCTTGGTCCTAGCTGGATCCCCAGTGCCTAAAATTCCTGGCACACAGTAGATACTAAAAAAAAAAAAAAATTGGTTGAATAAATGGTGACAACATGAAAATATTACCTACATCAAAAGGTTTTGTGAAGGTTAAATGAGAAAGAGTGTACACAGAGAAAAATAAAGTATTTAACATTGCCTAGCACACATTAAGTTATGTTGGCTAATACTATTATCAAAAGAATCCAGAAGAGGGTGAGGTCAACATAGCCAGAGGCAGTTATAGAAAGTTTCAAGGAAAAAAGAAAAAAAGAAAGTTTCAAGGAAGAGACAGGTCTTAAGCTTGATCTGGAAGGATAAAGATTTTTCTGATGGGTACAGAGTGGGGGCACGCAGGAGGTTGGAAGGCTGTCCTACTCTGTACAAGCCACCCCTCCCCAAATGTGTTCTCCTCACTCCTCCATTTAATACAAAGTCATCATACTAAGAATCTCCTATTGACCAGACTACCCACCCATCAATCCATTCTTTCGTTTCTACCACCAAAACCAAGACAAATTTCATAATAGGACATACAATAATGTTTAATTTCAAGATAGACCAGCAAACCAGGCTTATTTCTATGCTAAAGAAAGACTTGTGCCAGCATTAAAAAGCATGCACAGGGACTACAGCCTGACTTGTGAGGGGAAAAGAAAAAAAGCCAGAATGTCCACTCACAGGAAAATAATAACACACTATACGGTATCTATACTATGTAGAGGTTAAACTGGATACAACAGACACATATGTACTAATGTGAAACAATCTCCAAAATATATTGTTATATTGGCGGGGGAGGGAAGGGGGCTTGGAGAATACACACTATGTGATCTCATTTATGTAAAACAAACAAAAATTTTAAAACTGCACATATAAAACCTAAATATTTCTCTGGACATACATATATACATTAATATGTATTTAACACTGTATTTTCAGCTCTTCAACCCTGCCTGAAACTTGGTAGTTTTCAATAAATATCTGCTGAATTAATGAAAACATATGTACATGAATACAAAAGAATTAGAAAATTGATCTGCTTTCCATGCTAAATATTTCTGCACTGTCTCCATTTTAAGAGGCTGTGTTAGTGCATTACTTGTGTAATTAAAATAATTAAAAATAGTTCTTAAAAATGTTGCAGGACCTCGAGATATATATATTGATATATAGATATATAGATAGATAGATAGATAGATATAGATAGATAGATAGATCTACATATATATATATATAGATATATAGATATATATCAACTCTGAATAACTTCTCAAAAATATATTGTTAACAATATTAAGTTAATATATTATATTAACTTAATCATCTTGAGTAAATAGGGCTCTTAAGCAGCAACTCAACGCTCACTTCACCTCTCCAGCATAAGGAGAAGAGAAGAGTGCTGGGTTTTAAATTGTTCCTACAAACCAGTTAATGCCATGGCACGCCCTTTCTGAAGAGCGCCCTCCTCACAAACAGGACTCCTCCGGGTGGGCTCCCGCGCCGCCTCCTCGGGAGCGGAGTCAGGGGGCAGGGGAGCAGGTGGCCGTGGACCGGCCACGGGGTGAGGCGCACCCACACCGCGCAGGGGGCGGCGAACTTACTCTCCTGCCGGCCCCTTCTCTGGCTGTAATCTGTCTCTCCTGTCCAGGCATCCTGTCCCGGAGAATCCTATTTCTTCTGCGATCCGGTCCGGAGCCCAGAGGTCACCTAGTGCGTGGAAAAGAAGCGCGGAGTTAAAACCCGGGGAGCCGGGTGTGGATGGCATCTCTGCGGTTCGGCTCTCACAGGAGGCGGGGTCCGGGAACCGAAGCCAGCATCTCGGACGAGGGGATCCGCTGCCCTCACCCCGCCGCCTATTTCATAGTCGCTTGTCGCCGCACCCCCGGCCCTCGGGAACGCGGGCGTGAAAGCGGGTGGGGAAGGTGGGTCTCGGACCCTCACCCTCCGCCCCGGAGGCCGGCCTGCCGACGCCTCAGGGTCATGGGTCGAGCCCCTGCAGGGGCGTCCCGGTCTCCGCTACCTCAGGCTGGTGCGCTTCGGTCCAGTCTTCAGCTCCACACGTGCAGGGGAGGCAGGGAGGGCGGGCGAGCCGCGCAGACCCGCGCCGGAGACCGAGACCCCAGGATCGCCCACCGCGGCGGCGGCGGTGAGGGGTGCAGGCGCCCGCGTGAGGTCCGCTCTGCAGCCCCGCGTCTGAGCCTCACTCGGGAGTGGACTCCGCACCAAGAAAATCGATCCGAGACGCGCCAGAGCGTCCCGTTGGTCTCCAACGGGTGACAGGCTCCAGGACGGGGCCGGAGCGCCCGAGCCCCGGCTCCCGGGGAGGGCGGGGCCCTGGGAGAGGGAGCCGCCTGTCCATCACAGGCCACGCCCTCCAGGCCCGCCCCCCGCCACAGCTCCGCCCATGAGCGCAGGACCCGTGTTCCACAAGCAGAACACTTGACTCTCCGCCCCTGGAGACGCTATTGGCTGCACGGCCGTGGGAAGCCGCCACCACCAACCAATCGAAACGCACATCCAGCCCCATGGAGGCGGAGGAATACCTCAGTAGCCAATAGAGAAGAACAATAGCGAAGCGCTTCCTGAGGGCCGGGTCGACTGAAGATGGCGGCCGCCGAGAGGGGCTGGTGGTGGTGCGAGTTACTGAGGTGAGGGGTCTGCGCGGGCTCGCAGGTTTCTGTGTCGCGGTGGTGGTGTCCGCCCAGGCACCTGGAGTTTGCAGGGAAGGGCTTTCTTTGTCACGAATCTACGCTATTTTCTTAAGTCCCGTGAGCGGCTCTTCCATTTCGGGGTCTTGTCCATAGACTGAAGCCGACTGGGTTAAAAAAAGACCCGTGCAAAGTATTTCAGCTTATCCCTGCCGCTCTGCTGACTGAGGGGTCCTTACCCTCCCCGTTTCAGCTTCTTGTGTCTCTTGTTTGCACTCCCAATAAATCTGTCAAATTATTCACATTTGTTCCTCATTTTCCTTTATCATTAAGCCACGAATCATTTTCCAGTCTGTCTTGTCGATGTCTTTTTTATAAAGAAGAAATTGGATCTGATTTCTTTTTTAAAAAAATATATTTTAGTGATTTTTTACAGAGAGGAAGAGAGATAGAGAGTTAGAAACACGGATGAGAGACCAGCCGCCTCTTGCACCCCCCCACTGGGGATGTGCCTGCAACCAAGGTACATGCCCTTGACCGGAATCGAACCCAGGACCCTTCATTTCTCAGGCCGAGGCTCTATCCACTGAGCCAAACCGGTTTCGGCTAATTGGATCTTATTTCTCACGCCTTCGTCCTCCTCTTTCACTCACCAAAACTGTCGTTGTTAGTGTGTCATTTTAATACGAAGTTTATGTTGAACCTCTTGCTCCTTTATTTTTAAATATGTTTGTGTTGACTTCGGAGAGGAATGGAGAGGGAAAGGGATAGAACATCAACAATGAGAGGGAATCATTGAGCATCTGCCTCCTGCCCGCTCCCCACCGGTGCTGAGCCCGCCGCCCGGGCCTGTGCCCCTGACGGAACCCACCGGGGACCCTCGGAACCGGGCCCGCGCTCTGTCCGCGGAGCAACCGGCTAGAGGGAGCCCCTTGCTTCTTGGTCGTCCCTTGATTTTCATTTCTGGTTAACGTAAGAATGGTTCTACAAAATATTATTGCATTTATCTTTATTACATGATAAACTGTTTCTTATAGAAAATTTAGGAAATAGCAAAAATGAAAATCTGCCAAGAATCCTACCATCCAAAACAAAGACTATAAACCATTTGGGTGAAAAAAACTAGACTTTTCCCCCCACATTTGTTGTTGATATAGTACTGTATTTTATTTTCTCGCCTTACGTAAACTAATAAAACAGAAAGACCTAGTCTATTTTACCCAACCAGTTCTTTTAACACCTACATTCAGGGTGTGGCAAAAGTAGGTTTACAGTTGTTCTTTTTTTAATATATTTTATTGATTTTTTACAGAGAGGAAGGGAGAGAGATAGAGAGCTAGAAATATGGATGAGAGAGAAACATCCATCAGCTGCCCCCTACACACCCCCCCACAGGAAATGTGCCCACAATCAATGTACATGCCCTTGACCAGAATCAAACCTGGGACCTTTCAGTCCCTAGCCTGACGCTCTATCCACTGAGCCAAACTGGTTTCAGCAGTTTTTTTTCTTTTGAGTGTATCTGATCTTCATCCTCCTTTGCCACTTTAGACTTTTACCCCCTTCTCTTTTATATTTTTGTTGTCACAAATTATCCCTGTTTAAGCTGTAAGTTTTTTGATAATTAATTCATAGTGTTGTGACCTTATGTCCTTTGTTTCACGTAGAATAACTCCCTTGAGTATTTACTGCAATGGAGGTTTTCTGGTGATAAAATATCTCAAGTTCTGTATGTCTGGGGAAGTCCCATTTCTTCTTTCCATTTAAAGGATAATATTGCTGGATATATTATTTTAGCTGGTAATTTCGAACTTTCAGATGTTCGAATATTTGGTTCCACTCTCTTGTGTCTTATAGAGTTTCTGCTGAGAAGCCAAATGAAATTCTGATGGGTTTTCTTTTGTATATCATTTCCTTCTTTCCCTGGCTGCTTTGAGAATTTTTTCCTTATCCTTAATTTTTGACAGTCTTAGACCAAGTCCTTGGAGACAGCCTCTTTGGATTGAGGTAACTAGGTGTTCTTTTTGCTTCTTGGATTTAAGGATCTAGTTCTTTCCATAGGTTTGGAAAGTTCTCATCTACTATTTGTTGGAATAGAATCTCCATTCCCTGCTCCCTCTCTTTCTCCTCCACAAGGCCTATAATTATAATATTGCTTTTTCTGATGGAATCAGTTCTTATAGAACTCTTTCATTTTTCTTTATCCTCAGGTCTCTCACTTTTTCCCTCTCTGCTATTTTTAGATTCCTATCTTGGATATCACAAACTCTTTCCTCCATCTGGTTGGCTTTGTTTTCTGTACTCAGTGTTCACTCTTTTTTATTACTTTTTATTATCTTAAATCTTTATTGTTGAGTGCATTAGAGATGCTCCCTACCCTCCAATGCCCCAGGCTTTGACCACCCTACTGTCCGTGTCTCTTCCCCCCTGCCCTGCCTACTTCCCTCAGAGATTCATCAGTTTTTCCATGTTTCCACGCCTCTGATTCTTTTTTATTCACCATTTTATTTTGTTCATTAGATTTCTTATTCATTTCTTTTTATTTTAGATTCAGTTACTGATAGAAATGTATTTATTGCCATTTTATTGTTCATATTTTTCTTCTTCTTCCTCTTTTCTTATTATTTTTTTTTTATTAAATTATTATCTGTGTACATATCTTACCATTGCCTCCTCCCACCCAGAGTTTTTCTTCCTCTTCTTAAAGAGTACTGTTCAAGCCTACCTGCATGGCTCAGTGGAATAGCATTAATCAGGATATCACAATTCAATTCCTGGTCAGGGCACATGCCTGGTTGTGGGCTCAGTCCCCACTGTGGGCATGCAGGAGGCAGGCAATCAATGATTCTCTCTCATCATTGATGTTTCTATGTCTCTATCTCTCACCCTTCTTTTCTAAAATCAATTAAAATATTTAAAGAGAGAGAGAGAGAAGAAGCCATAGCTGGTTTGGCTCAGTGGATAGAGCATCAGCCTGCAGACTGAAGGGTCCCAGGTTCTATTCCATTCGAGGGCACTTACCTTGGTTGCAGGCTCCTCCCCAGCCCCGGCCCTCATCAGGGCTCATATATGAGGCAACCAGTTGATATGTGTTTCTCTCACATTGATGTTTTTCTCTGTCTTTCCTTCTCTCTCCACTCTCCCTAAAAATCAATGGAAAAATATCCTCGGGTGAGGATTAACAAAAAAGTAAAAAAGTGTGGGGGGAAAGTATCCTTCAACATTTCATGTAATACTGGCTTGGTAGTGATGAATTCCTTTAGCTTTTTCTTTCTGTGAAACTCTTTATCTGACCCTCAATTCTAAATGGGTAGAGTAATCTTAGTCGTAGGTCCTTGCTGTTCATCACTTTGAATATTTCCTGACACTTCCTTCTGGGCTGCAAAGTTTCTCTTGAGAAATCAGCTGACAGTCATATGGGTAATCCCTTTTAAATAACTAACTGCTTTTCTCTTGCTGCTTTTAAAATTCTCTGTCTTTTACCCTTGGCATTTTAATTATGATGTGTCTTGATGTGGGCCTCTTTGGGTTCCTCTTGTTTAAGATTCTGTGCTTCCTGGACTTTAAGTTCTATTTCATTCATCTTTGGTGTCTCTGGTGTAAATTAAAAGCTCTGTGCTTTAAAACTAATTTAATAAGTCCTTTACTGAGGAGCTCCTGAAGGACTGTCCTGGCTAAGGAACGCTGGATCTTCAGTCTCTCAGAGATAATAGCGAGGATTATAGCTTATAATTGGGAACTTCCTTATAGAGTTCGACATTGTATGCTTTGTCAAATGAGAGCAGGTTATGGAGCTTGTCCAGAACTTTGCCCTTTGGACCACTTCTTCTTTTGGTCTTACCCCCAGACTGTTCACTGGGTCTTTATCTTTTTTTGGCCCACACTCCAGCATCTTTCTTCTTGTTGTTGTTCTTGGGTGGCATTGTGAGACTTGGAGAGCAGGGACCCCGCTGCTGCCTTGATGAGATGTGAAACTGAGAGGAGCTGCTGCTGCTGCTGCTGCTGCTGCTGCTGCTGCTTCTTCTTCTTCTTCTTCTTCTTCTTCTTCTTCTTCTTCTTCTTCTTCTTCCCTCCATCCCTCCCTCCCTCCCTCCCTCCCTCCCCCTTTCTCTCTCTCTCTCTCTCTCTCTCTCTGAGTAGTTTACTTATTTGTAAAGAGAGAGGAAGAGAGGCTACTGAGTGAAGGGTCCCAGGTTCGATTCCAGTCAAGGGCATGTCCCTTGGTTGGGGCACATCCCCAGTAGGGAGTATGCAGGAGGCAGCTGATCGATATTTCTCTCTCATTGATCTTTCTAACTCTCTATCCTCTCCCTTCCTCTCTGTAAAAAAAAAATCAATAAAATATATTTTTTAAAATAAATAAATAAAAATAAAACTTTACTTAAAATATATTTTTTAAAATAAATAAATAAAAATAAAACTTTACTAGGGAGAGAGAGAGAGAAGACACATTTGAGGGGTTACATATTATCATTTCAAGGGGCAGATGCTATTACTAATGTTTTATTGAGATTAATAATTCAATCCGTTTTAATCCATGAGGTCGGAAAGTCTCCAACCTTTCGGACCTCATGGACCACCAGTGGTCCATGGACCACTGGTTGGCGACTGCTGCTTTAACAATATATTGAATTAGGAGAAGGATGGCTCAATATTGATTTTTACTACTAATTAAAAAGAAATATATTAAATTGCTAACATTACTATGGAGACTAGAATTAAAAGGGACTTTTATACTTTTGTAACTGGATATTTTGTAGCAATAGAATTTTAATCATTGAGTATTTCATTAGCAGACTCACAAGCTATAAAAACATCTCTCTGCTACTAATATATAAAGTAGATGTATGAAAGTAGACTTTACTTTGTAGTCAGATTTTTGTTTAATGGGCATTATATCAATTTTCACCTTTTCCCTCTTGTTTCAGGTTTTTTTATTCATTATTCTTCCCTGGGCTAATTGTATGTGGAGCTGTATGTTTATGTTTGATCTTTATCCTTTGGATAATCAGAGTGCTGCTACGAAGAAAGAAAAACTCAGCATCAACTGGCAAAAAAGGGAAAGATCAAATGGTGATTGCATTTTTTCATCCGTACTGCAATGCTGGCGGAGGAGGAGAAAGAGTTTTATGGTGTGCATTAAGGGCCCTGCAGAAAAAGTAGGTATGCATCTTTCTTAGCTAATTTGCTATATTAGCATTTTTTTAAAAATCATCTTATTCATAGCCAGGAATTCATTTTCAAACTATTTTTCAACAAAGAAATACCGATAGTTCTCTCATATGCCAATCTGCTTCATAAGCAGGAGGCAGCTGATCGATAATTCTCTCTTATCGATGTTTCTAACTTTCCCTCTTTCTTCCTCTCTATAAAAAAAATCAATAAAAATATATATTTTTTTAAAAAATGAAAAGTACCTTCACTTTTATGGCATAATTTAAAACTTCTCATCTTGGGAGAGTATGTGAAGAAGAGATTAAATAATAAACAAAGTAATGTGGAGCACTTTTAGTCAATGATAACATACCCAAAATAATCTTAATGAAGCATCTGTTTGCTTCTAATTCTGCTATCATTGTCAGTTGGCTAGTCTTACGTAAGTTACCATGTTAGAAAGAATATGGTATTATACGTCATTTAATGTTTTAGGCTTTTTTCCCCCCACCACACTTCCAAAGTATTTATTTATTTATTTATTTTATTTACATTTACATTTATAGTCATGTACTAGTATATATTTCCTAGAGGCCCAGTGCACAGAGGGGGGTATCCTCAGCCCAGCCTGTGCACTCTCCAATCTGGGACCACTTGAGGGATGTCCGACCACCCATTTAGGCAGTTGGACATCCCTCTCACAATCCAGGACTACTGGCTCCCAACTGCTCACCTGCCTCTACCTGATTGCCCCTAACTGCTTCTGCCTGCCAGCCTGATCACCCCCTAACCACTTCCATGCCAGCCTGATTGATGCCTAACTGCTGCCCTGCCAGCCTGTTTACCCCCAACTTCCCTCCTCTGCTGGCCTGGTCACCCCTAACTGCCCTCCCCTGCAGATTTGATTGCCTCCAACTGCCCTTCCTTGTAGGCCTGGTGCCTCCCACCGCCCTCCCCTACTGGCCATTTTGTGTCCACATGGGGGCAACCATCTTTGACCACATGGGGGCAGCTATTATGTGTTGGAGTGATGGTCAATCTGCATATTGCTCTTTTATTAGAGAGGAGAGAGGCCTGGTGCATGGGTGGGAGTCAGCTGGTTTACCCTGAAGGGTGTCTCGGATCAGGGTGGGGGTTCCCTTGGTGGGTGGGGCAGCCTGAGCAAGGGGCCTGTGGTGGTTTTTAGGCCAGCCTGCCCTCTGGCGACCCAAGTGGAGGCCCTGTATCTGGAATTTATTTACCTTCTACAATTGAAACTTTGTAGCCTGGAGCAGAGCCAAGCCTCCTGCTGGCTCCAAGGTGCAGCAGTTTCTGTTTGGATTTTTTTTACCTTCTATAATTGAAACTTTATAGCCTTGAGTAGAGTCTTACGGGGCAAGAACAGGTAGGTTTCCTCTGTTGCCTGGGAAACCCAAGCCTCCTCTTGTTCTCTGTGGCTGTAGCCATCTTGGTTGGGTTTATTTGCGTACTTACTCAGATTGGCTGGTGGGCGTGGCTGGTTAGTGTAGCGAGTGATGGTTAATTTGCATATTACTCTTTTATTAGGTAGGATAATTAGTATGACACAGAAGATACTTTTTCATCTTGCTCTAGCCAGTTTTGTTTCTCATTCCTCTCTGCTTTCACATATACTTTGTTCCAGCATACTGAACATCATGCTTTCTCTAGATCAGTGTTTTTCAACCTTTTTTGGGCAAAGGCACACTTGTTTCATGAAAAAAATCACGAGGCACACCACCATTAGAAAATGTTAAAAAATTTAACTCTGTGCCTATATTGACTATATATAAAGTAATTCTCTTGAATAGGAATCAAATAAACACAAAGAAAGTATTTTATAATTACTTTATTATGAAATATTAAGTAAACAAAATAGTGAAAAATTATAAAATTCTTGTCTTGTCTGCACCTACGGCACACCAGGCAACATCTCGGTTGAAAAACGCTGCTCTAGATTCCTTATCTTTTCATATAGTGTTCCCATTTTTTTCTGAAATAATCTTTTTATCTTCAGTTAATTTCTACAAATCTTCCCTGACTCAGCATAAGGTACAGTATACTTTTCATTTAATCTAGCAGTATTTATTGGGGACCTACTCTCTTTCAAGCACTGTAAAAAAGAAGTTGAGAGTAAGTGGTGAACAAGATAGATCAAGTCCCTCTTGCAGACCTTAGATTTTAGTTGAAAGAAGAAAAATATCACCGAAGCCGGTTTGGCTCAGTGGTAGAGCATCATTCTGCGGACTGAAGGGTCCCAGGTTCGATTCCGATTAAGGGCATGTACATTGGTTGCGGGCACATCCCCGGTAGGGTGTGCAGGAGGCAGCTGGTCGATGTTTCTCTCTCATTGACATTTCTAGCTCTCTATCTCTCCTCTCCCTTCCTCTCTGTAAAAATATCAATAAAATATATATTTTTTTAAAATATCAAATGGTAAGGAGTAAAATAGGATAATATGAGTGTGACTTGTTACTTTTGATTGAGCAATTAGGGAAATTCTTTAAGGAGATACTTTTGAATGACAAAAGTACTAACATTTACTGAGCTTTTCCCATGTGCCAGGCATTGTTTGAATAGCATTTTATTTATGTTAGCTCACTCAATCCTAACAATCTTGTGAGGTTGTTACTCTTATCCTCATTTGATAGACAAGGAAACTGAGTTACTAGAACCCCTGTTCTAAACCACTTGCTACACTGCCTGCCTTATGAAAAGACAATGAAGATGAGAAAACAAGAATTCAAAACACAGGGAACAACTACTGCAAGTCCCTAAGACTGAAGGAGCTTGGCTTGTTCAAAGAAAGGATTGTCAGTGTGGCTGAACCCTGGTTGGCAAGGGAGAAAGTAGATGATGAGGGTTCAGAGGGGCATAGGACCCAGAAAACAGGGCTTAGTGAACAGGATAAGGAGATTAGATTTTATTCTAAGTGCTATGAAGAACCAGGTGAGGATTGTCAATGTTAGAAATGTCTAAAACTTTAGAGAATCTTTATGAGTTTATTTCATCCAAACTGATAACATATGATGGGAGTAAGATTTCAAATGCTTCCAAGAAATGACAGTTTGCAGTTTCTTTTATGCATTTGGAATTAAAGGGACCTTAAGAAAAATTATATGAAGGTTGGAGAAAAGGAGATACAGGGTAGTTAGCAAGATTGTATGCTCTCTTGAGGTGATTACCCTTTAGAATGAGTGGAGAACCTTTTTTCTGCCACAGACCATTTGGATATTTATAACATCATTCACAGGCCATACAAAATTATCAACTTAAAAAACTGTCCTGCTATGTTTAACTCACCCCTTATGCCTTGGTAGGGCCAAACTAAATGATTTTGCAGGCCTTATACAGCCCTTAGGCCAGACGTTCCCCACCCCTGCTATATATATCTGTATATACTAGAGACCCAGTGCACGGGTACCGTCCCTAGGCTTGGCCTGCAATCAGGGCCATCTTTGCCAGCTGCCCACAGCCAGCCCCACCCCACCCCCACCGCCACCCACCCCCGGTTCCCCGTTCACCATTAGGCAGTGGAGCCTGCTGGCCAAGGAAAGGGATCCAAAGGTGGTCAGTGCACCTCATAGTGACTGGTCGAGCAGTCGTTCTGGTCATTCCACCCATAGGGTCAATTTGCATATGACCCTTTCATTTTATAGGATAGAGGCCTAATGCATGGGTGGGGGCCAGCTGGTCTGCCCTGGTGGGGGCCCCGGATCAGAGTAGGGGTCCCCACTGAGAGGCAGGGGTGAGGGGCCACAGGTGGTTTGCAGGCCAGCTACACCCCCGATCAGGGTAGGGGTACCTGCTGGGGGGTGGGGCCAGCAGGTGTGAGGGGCCATGGGCGGTTTGCAGGCCAGCTATGCCCCCAATCGGAGTTTGGGATCCCAGCTGGGAAGCAGGGGCAAGGGGCCACAGGCAGTTTGCAGGGTGGGGGTCCCTAATGGGGAGAAGGGCTGGCCAGGGAGTGGGGCTGCGGTCCTTCTCGTCTCTGGTCATTCACCGTTTCGGTCACTGTCCATTCATTATCCTACTAGAGGCCTGGTGCACAAAATTCATGCACAGGGGGAGAGGGTCCCGTAGCCCAGCCTGCACCTTCTCCAATACGGGTCCCCTTAGGGGATATCCAACTGGCAGTGTAGGCCCAATCCCACAGGGACATCCCTCTCACAATCTGGGACTGCTGGCTCCTACCCACTCACCTGCCTGCCAGCCTGATTGCCCTAACTGCCCTCCCTTCCGGCCTGATCGCCCTAACTGCCCTCCCCTTCCGGCCTGATCGCCTAACTGCCCTCCCCTGCCAGCCTGATACCCTAACTGCTCTCCCCTGCTGGCCTGATTGCCCTAACTGCCTCTGCTTCGGTCCCACCACCATGGCTTTGTCTGGAAGGACGTACGGAAGGTCTCCCAGAAGATGTCCAGTCTAATTAATATATTACCCTTTTATCAGTATAGATATAATAAAAGGCTAATATGCAAATAGACTGAGTGGCCAGATTATTATGATCTTTAAACACATAATAATCTAGCCAATCAGTGTATTTGTATCTCAAATGGATACCAAAAGTATTCTAGACTTTAGCTAAAGATCAACCACCTATTTGCCCTGAGCTTTCTATCAGCCAGTGCAAAGGGGAAAACTGATCAGATGCACTATTTATAATATCTTTGATAACAGATAAATGAGGTACTCAAGAGAAGTAAGTACACTGAGTGGCCAGATTATTATGTGTTCAGAGATCATAATAATCTGGCCACTCAATGTAGACCAACCAGTGGATCAACCAGTCACTATGTTGTGCGCTGACCACCAGGGCGTGTGTGCTGAACATGGCGGGCGTCGGCCACAGGAGGATGGTGGAGCAGGTGAGCAGGGGCACCAGACTAAGGCAGGGTGCTGGTCACTGTCATCAGGGCAAGCCTCTGGTGGTTACTGAAAATTCTTGACTCCTGTGTGCCACAGTCCCACCTGGTACTCATACCTGCTGCCAGTGCCAGTCCCGCTTCTTCACCTCCTCCTGCTCCTAAGGGGCAGTCGGGGCAGCAGCCACTGCTTACACCCACTGATGGCACCAGCCCCGCTTACACCTGCTGCTGGCACCGGCCCCAAACACTCCATGCCATCAGCAGGTGTGAGCGGGGCTGGCGCCATCAGCGCATGGGAGTGGCAGCAGCAGGAACAGGGCTGCCGCTAGAGAGGGGACTGGGGTCCATGGCAGGAGGGGCCGGGCAGTGGCGCAGAAGATGGGCCTAGACACACCCCTGTGCTCACTGCAGACCAGGAATTGAGCCATGATTTCCCAGTTCACAGGTTGAAGCTCAACCACACAGAGCCACACTGGCCAAGCCCCACCCCTGTTTTAAAAGGAAGGATCTGAAAGCAGGCATTGGCCTAGATGCACAGAAACAATGGACAAGGCTCACTTAAGGCAAAGATAAGTCTTTTAGTAAAGAATTTATGTGCCTGGAGCATGACTGACTACACTGTCCAGTTATAATCAGATCGACCTGTGAGGTTACTTTCCATAGAACCTCGTTTTCATCCAGAATTTTAAGCAGAAAGATGATATTCTGATTATCTATTGCTACATAACAAACTACCTTTACATTTAATGGCTTAAAACAAAATTTATTATTTGTCATAGTTTGGGGGTTCGATGGGACCTATTTAGAATCCCTCATACTCATATGTTATAGTTAAATGCAGCTGAGGCTGAAGTCACCCAGACGCTCTTTCACTCTCATCTGTTTTCTGAGCTGAGATGACGGCACAGCCGGGGTCTGTCAGGCATCTCTGTCACCTGACAGCCTTTCTGTGTGACATCCTTGGGCTTGCACACAGCATGGTGGTCTCAAGATAATTGGACTTTTTGTATGACTGCTGACTCCCCTAGAGTGAAATAGAAGCTATATAGCCTAGGTCCAGAAACTAAAAGTGTCACTTTTGCCATATTTTTTTGGTAAAAGCAGTCACAGAGCCCAATGTTATTCCAAGGGAGGGGACATAGATCCTACCTCTTTACCGAAAAATGTGCAAGACTTTCTGGCCATCTTTAAGCTACCAGAAATGACATTCCTTTTTACATTTTAAAAGGGTCATTCTGGATGCTGGGAGGGGCATAGAGAGGAGCAGTTGGATGCTCTTCCTTTAGACTTCCACAGCATACATACCGTACTATGGCTGTCTTTATCAATACCTATCACTCATTTTTGTGGTTTATATATCTTTTCTCCACTGGGATGAGTTCCTTGAGGGTAAAGACTTTCATCATTGAATTCCCAAAATCGAGTAGTTCATGCTATATGTTTTTATGACTTACAGAATAATTACAAATATAATCAGAGACCAAAGCATTGAAAGTGGTAAGATTATATACTTTTACATATTTCCTTTATAATTATATATCTAATTGTAATGCAAGCACAAGATCTAGTTTTTATAGTCTTTTTCATTTCTCAACACTGAGAAGTGCTTTAGCATTTACCATTCTATCTACAAATATCTCTAGTGAAATTTAACTTATTTATTTTATCAATATTTCACTACCATTTTTATATTGAATAAGTTGTCAAAATAAAATTTTTAATATTTCTTGAAAATGAAAAAGTCTCATTTATAAATCAGTTTTTGTTTTGTCTGCTCTATAGGAAATTCTTAGTGGAGGAGATAGGAAAGAACTAGAAGTCTCATTTGAAGGACTAACATTTTAGTTATAGGGAAGGAAAAAAATGAGGTCAGTAGTACAATGCAATGAGTGAAAAACATTATTTTAGTCTAAAAATAAGTTCTTTTGATTGTGAGAAAAAAACCTGTAACTTTTTGCTCGATTTTAATCTAAGTTAATGAAATTCTTAACTATTGTATTCTATTTTAGGTATCCTGCAGCAGAATATGTTGTTTATACTGGTGATGTTAATGTCAGTGGTCAACAAATACTAGACGGTGCTTTCAGAAGATTTAACATCAGATTAATTCACCCAGTGGAGTTTGTTTTCTTAAGGAAACGCTACCTTGTGGAAGATTCTCTCTATCCTTACTTCACATTACTGGGTCAAAGTCTAGGGTCCATCTTTCTTGGCTGGGAAGCTCTAATGCAGCGTGTTCCTGATATTTATATCGATTCAATGGGATATGCTTTCACACTTCCTCTGTTTAAGTATTTAGGTGGTTGCCGAGTTGGAAGCTATGTTCATTATCCCACTATCAGCACTGACATGCTCTCTATTGTGAAGAATCAAAATGCTAGATTTAATAATGCAACCTTCATTACCAGGAATCCTTTCCTCAGCAAAGTAAAGCTCATCTATTACTATTTATTTGCTTTTATTTATGGACTTGTTGGTTCCTGCAGTGATATAGTCATGGTCAATTCTTCTTGGACATTAAACCATATTCTCTCACTGTGGAAGGTTGGACATTGCACTAACATTGTTTATCCGCCTTGTGATGTGCATACATTTCTGGACATTCCCTTAGAGGAGAAAAAGATGGGCCCGGGACATTTACTGGTTTCTGTTGGCCAGTTCAGGCCTGAAAAGAATCATCCTTTGCAGATCAGAGCCTTTGCTAAATTATTGAATATGAAGAAGACTGAGTCACTTCCTTCACTTAAACTGGTCCTCATTGGAGGTTGTCGTAACCAAGATGATGAATTTAGGGTAAACCAACTGAGAAGACTTTGTGAGGAGCTAGGAATTCAAGAAGATGTGGAATTTAAAATAAATATTCCATTTGATGAATTAAAGGATTACTTGTCTAAAGGAACAATTGGTCTGCATACCATGTGGAATGAGCATTTTGGGATTGGTGAGTTTGTTCTTTAACTTGTTTGGTGCTATGAGGTATATTGATAAAATTATAATACTCTGGAAGCTTTTCTATTTTATAAATAAACAGAGAAGTTTAGAACATGCCCAAGTTCAGTCACACATTCTAACCCAGATAGCCCCTGCTCTTAACCACCACATTTTCCCTCCCCACCTACCCCCATTTACATACTGGTACAGATTCCTAGGCCCTGCCCTAATCCCACTGAAGGACCACATCAGAATTTCTGGGTGGGGCCCAGGGCTAGGTATTTTGGTAAAGTTCCTTAGGTGATTCTGTTTTGCATCAGAAGTTGAGAACCACTCTCTTTAGGGGGACATCTCACAGAAATTCTTTGTTTCTTTTATTGATTCTGTTCTCATGGGAATGTCCTCCTTTTCTTTCAGCCAAATTCCATCATAAGTGTTCAACTTAAATCTCCTTTCTCTTCTTTTTTTTTTAAATTTAATCTTTATTGCTCAGATTATTACAATTGTTTCTCCTTTTTCCCCCCATAGCTCCCTTCCACCCGGTTCCCACCCCACCTTCTGCCCTTACCCCCTCTCCCCCATTGTCCTTATCCATAGGTGTACGATTTTAGTCCAATCTCTTCCTGCACCCCCACACCCTTTTCCCCCTGATAATTATCAATCCACTCCCTTTCTTTGCCCCTGATTCTTTTATATTCACCAGTTTATTCTGTTCCTCAGACTTGCTCTTCAATTTAGCCTTATCTATTCCAGAACTAATTACTCTCTCTGACCTCCTGTTATGTACACATTTTGGTATATAAGCAAGTACTGTTTTGTGTCTGATTTGGTTTAAGATATGTCTCAAGTGCCTTCTTTTGCCTCATACTGCTAGGTGTTATGGGAAAATGGGAAAATATAGAAGAGAAGTCTCCTGAGCTAGGGCTACAATTTCTCGTATACTCTTTTCTCTCCCTAGTTAGTAGCATAGTACTAAGCTCAGACATGTAGCAAGAATTTGCTAATCCAAACTTTCTGCATGGAGTTGGACTTTCCGTGCTTCCTTCCACAGATGTTTATTGAGCATTTACTGTGCCAGGGTGGGTGATGGGAATGACGTCATATAAGAACTGCTCTTAAACTTCAGAGGCTCACAGCTCTGTGAGTGATACAGACATCATTAAACAGTCATCATTAATTGCATAGTGTGCTGAGTGCTATGCTTAGGCAAGTGTAGAATATGAAAGAACCTAAGAGAAACACCTAACACAGACTTGTGGGGTCAGGGATCAGTGGCCCGGGAAACAATGTGATATTTAAGCTGGGACTTGTCAGTAATTAGAAGCTAACCATGCAAAAGAGGGGAGGGTAGCCAGCAGAAGAAGGGTAGGTACAACATGATGGCAGGCATCACAAAAGGAGCATTAGCAGGCACATGCAGGAACAGGGCTCAGTATGGCTGGAGCATGATGGAGGAGCAGCAAGACAATGGAGGAGTGGCCTGTGGCCAGATCACATGGCCATATTAAGCCAGTGGGAGAAGATAGAAAGATTTTAAGTATTGGATTTAAAAGCATTCTGTTTCCTAAAGTTCACTATGGCAACTATATGGGGAATGAATCGGTTGGGTGAGAAATAGGAAGAACAAGACTAGAAAGGCAGGAAGTTGAGTTGTGCTGCTGCAGCAACCTGGATGACAGATGTTGACATTGTGAACCTGGTAGGTGAACATACCAGCGAGACTCTGAAGAAGGATTGAGCAGGATTTGATGATTAATTGGATGTATTAAATGAAAGGCAAAGAGAAGTTTGGATAACTGTGAATGGTGATGCCTTTTACTTAGGGGATACAGAGGAGAGAGAGGTCATTAAAGAGCCAGGTTCTAGCACGTGGAGTTCAAATGTCTGAAGGACATGTACAGTCAAATCTCATTTCTCAAACGTCTCTCATCTTGAACAATTCCATTCTCAGCCAAGTTGTTCACAGAAAAAAAATGTCTCGGTTTTCTACCAAAACTTCAGTTTTGAACCTGACAACCCTTTCACACATGACAAAAAGCATCTCAGCAGACCAGCAAAGAAGAGGGTGCTTTTGTTGCTGGTGATGAGCACAGTTTTTTGGGGTTTTTTAATACACTTAATTGATTTTAAAGAGAAGGAACAGGGAGAGAGAGATAGAAACATCAATGATGAGAGAGAACCATTGACTGGCTGCTTTCTGCACACCCCCTCTGGGGATCACGCCACAGGCAACCCGGCATGTGCCTTTACAACTGTGACCTCCTGGTTCATAGGTCAATGCTCAACCACTGAGCCGTGCCAGCTGGGCCAATTAGCACAATTTTAAAACATAAAGAAGAGTGCTAATATGCCCAGCTAGTGTTGCTTAGTGATTGAGTGTCCCAAGAGGTCCTTAATTCAATTCCTGGTCTTGGCACCTGCCTGGGTTGCAGGCACAATCCTTAGTAGGGGGTGTGCAGAGTGCTAATATTGCTAAGGTGTGAATGTGTTCTCTAAACAGTAATCCCAGGTAACTGAATAGATAGAAAAAACGCTGTTGTTTTGGACAAAGGAAAAGCAGTTACCTGGTGATAGCATTTTGAAGGCAGTGATTTTAGGGTCCCCAAAGGAGGAGTGCATGAGGCCAAAGTGGTGGGATTATGAGTATTGGTCATCTGGATACCAAAATGGCATCAGCACCCAGGGACAGGGAGTCAAGTGTTTTAAAGGACTCTAGACAGACTTTCTGAGTGGAGAATTCTCTGGGCTGGTCCAGATCCAAGGATGATCCGGAAGGGAAGGTTAATGGTTTTAGCAAATGGAATGTGGTCTTAGCAAGTGGAATGTAGACTAAGCCAAAGAGAATGTTGTGAAATGGCCTAAAGGTCAGTTCTCAGAGGAGGGAGTGTTGATTCAATTATTTGATCAGACCTAACAGTGATATATGAAAAATTCCTTTAAGGCTCATAGGGAGTGATTTGATAAATTTAAGAAAAGTGTTTATTTATAAACTAAACAGTATATTAGACATGTACTGTATATAAGAAAAGTTGAAACAGGGAATCATTTGGGGGTTTGGAATTGATTAGTTCAATTTACATTATTTCTAATGGAGAAAAAAATAATTCCATTTTCAAACAATTTCTTGAACAGCCTTCTGGAATGAACTAAGTTTAAGAATGAAGTTCCACTGTACATGTGTGCATCCAGCAAGCATTTATACATATGAGTCTGAAGTCCAGGAGAGGGACCTGATCTGGGAATGCAGAGTGAGTTGTTGTCCAGGTAGTTACTGCAGGCCCCTTGGATGTGGATAAGATTGCCTTCAGAAAGTATGTAGAGGCCCGTGGTACAAACTGCTGAGAATAGCAACAGCTCAGAAGTGGGCAGAAGAAGAATGTCCAGCAAAGCAAAAGAGAAGAATAGAGGGAGGAAGAAAACCAGTATGATGCAGCTTCATGGAAATCAAGGGGATAGAGTGTTTGGAGAGGAAGAGGAAGGGCAGCAAGTTTCCATGCTTCCCAGATGCTGGGCCAGATAAGTGACTGGTGACCTGGCCAAGAGCAGTTTACTGGTAAAGGAGGAGTAGAAGCAAGAGTGTAATTGTGGTAAGTTGAGCATTGAATGTAGGTGAGCAAGTGAAATAGTAAGTGCAAACCATACTTTTCAGAAGTTGATGTGTGAAAGGGAAATGAAAGAAGAGCAAGAGGAAGACTTATGACCTGAAGAGGGGAAATCCTGGAGTGAGGGGAATAAAATTGATTAGATTTGAGCTCTCCGAGAAAGTATAGAGGAATGGTATCCAGCCTTGAAAGCAATATTATAATATCCATATTTTTCAAATAAGAATTCAAACCTCTATGAACAGAGAAAATTCTGTTTTGAACCATGATCATTTACAACTGTTTCTTCAAAAATGGTAAAATCTCTATGAACAGAATTTTCTCTGTTCATAGAGATTTTACCATTTTTGAAGAAACAGTTGTAAATGATTTTATTTCTTTCCTGTGCTTCTAGAATATCACTTCTGCAGTCAACTAACTCACTTTCTGAAGGGCTGGCTTCTCTTTAGAAACACAGTTAAGATATGCTGGCTAGAGTAACTTATATCCTCACCTACATTATTTGACAGAAACTAACCAAAATTTCCATTTGTTTCACTGCTTTTGGGCACATAGTAGTTTCAAATTTGCCGGAAATCCAGGCAGTAACTTAAGCATCAGTAATAGTATGACTCACTGAGATGGCTTACTTTTTCTTATTTTCTCCTACTGCTGTAATTTGAACTGTTATATTTTGCTTTTGATACCTTTTTACTTATTTTATATTTCCATATCTGTTGATTATCTACCATCCTGCTAACTTCCTCTGGTTTTCTACTTTGTTTCATTATCCACACCATAACTGTTTTATATAGACCATCCTTCCATCTACTTGTCTGTTTTAATTAAGAACAAAGCAGCATTATTGTGAAGGTTTGAAAATTAAAAACCTTAAAATTATTTTGTACCATGGAAGTTAAATGAGCACATTTATAGACATACAGATATGTAAATTTTTCATAAGTTTCATACAAATTTTTAAGGTTTCTTTTCATTCTTGTTCATATGAACATGTTCAAAAACTTAAACTACATGCTTTTGTTTTTCCTCAGGAGTTGTTGAGTGTATGGCAGCCGGCACAATTATCCTTGCACACAACTCAGGAGGCCCGAAGCTTGACATTGTCATTCCTTATGAAGGGGAAGTAACTGGATTTCTGGCTGAAAGTGAAGAAGGCTATGCTAAGACTATGGCTCATATTCTTTCCATGTCTGAGGAAAAGAGACTCCAAATCAGAAATACTGCTCGTGCATCTGTAAGCAGGTTCTCTGATCAGGAGTTTGAAGTGGCATTCCTGTCATCTGTGGAAAAGTTATTTAAATAATGCCATATCTGTCCAAATTAAAGATGGGTAATATTTTTCTCTTTATATATATAAAAATATTTATTTTATTGATTTCAGAAAGGAAGGGGGAGAGAGACAGACAGACAGACAGGGAGACATCAATGAGAGAGTATGCTTGATCAGCTGCCTCCTGCACATCCCACCCCACACTTAGAGATCAAGCCCGCAACCCGGGCATGTGCCCTGGCTGGGGATCAAACCATGACATCCTAGTTCATAGGTCCACGCTCAACCACCAAGCCATGCCAGCTGAGCTAGATGGGTAAGATTTTTCTAAACTCATTCCCTCTTGTAATAAAACCAGCCTAATCAATGCTCTTTAGATATGTAGGCAACGTATTTATTTAACTAAAAAAGGTAAAAATACCTAATTGAAAAGGTAACCTTATATGTTTAAATGTAAAAATTTTAGATTAGTGCTTGATCTCAAAGTCTGAAAAATATAATCTTAAAGAAAAAAAGATGAACAATCTTAATGTCGGTATAATCCATATTTTTTAAATCACTTTAGTAACCAGAAAAGAGAATTTCCTTCTCGAAAAAGAAATGTTAAATAAAAAACGGATGACTGATAATTGACTAATAATTTAGAATTGTACATTTTTGGAACACAGCAAAATTCTGGTACATTTACATTTAAACAGTCTTATAGAGGACCATTTTGAATATATCTAATGAGTTTCTTAAAAGAAAAAAGAAACCGTAAGCAGGCTTAATATTCTAAAAGTCAGAAGATGAACTGAGCCTAAACCGGTTTGGCTCAGTGGATAGAGCGTTGGTCTGCAGACTGAAAGGTCCTGGGTTGATTCCAGTCAAGGGCATGTACCTTGGTTATGGGCACATCCCCAGTGGGGGGGTGTGCAAGAGGCAGCTTATCGATGTTTCTTTCTCATCAATGTTTCTAACTCTATCCCTCTCTGTTCCTCTCTGTAAAAAAAAAAATCAATAAAATATATGAAAAAAAGGGGAAAAAAAAGAAGATGAACTGACTGTGATTGCTCTGTGAGTGTGCATAGGCATGTAGAGGTCAAGGTATTATTGGTAATCATTTCCTATTTGTGAAAATAGTTTTTCTTTAGAGCTATCGGTACATTTGTATGGACCTTTCATTATTCCTTAACATTTCCACATCTCAGAAGCTAGAAATCAGCTTTAAGTCAATCAGGAGGTTTGAGTAAGAACATCACAATTAGTTGTTTTTTTTTCATAGTGATGATATAACATACACTTCCATGTGCACAGTCCCTATGCCCAGCATCATGCGCTGTAAGATGAAAAGGTGGCGTTCTCAGGAGAGCCCTGGGCTAGTAGTCAGCATACCGGGGCCTGACCTCAGCTCCATCATTTACAAACGTCTGATTTTATATTAAAGCTTAATCTTTCTGAGTGTCATCTAAAATTCTTCATCTATAATCTGGACATGGTAATGCCTGTCCTTCCTGCCTTTTCGAGTTCTGATACTGACATAGAAAGTATGTGAAAATACTTTGAAAATTATAAAAGTAAAAGCTACTTTAATTAAAGGTAACAGCCCTGGCCACGTGGCTCAGTTGGTTGGAGTGTCATCCTGTTCACCAAAAAGGTTTTGGTTTGATCCCTAGGCAGCATGTGTATGGGAGGCAACCAGTTGATGTTTCTCACATCAATTTTTCTGTCTCCCCACTTCTATCTCTAAAATCAACTAAAAAAAAAAACAAAAAGAAAAAACAAAAACATATCCTAGAGTGAGGATTTTTTTTTATGGAGCAATGTGTAGTAAATATCTTCAGAAATCCTGTCTTTATCATTGCATTAGGGCCTGTGTGAATTCTTGGTTACTAAGCCAGTAGCTAGGAATCAGTATAATTTAGCAGGACTTCTATCCTGAGTAATTAGCGTGAAAAATCACTAATTTATGCATATGAGCAGCAATGGCATAGAGATCTACAACTTTTGACATTTTCTGCATACATAGTCAGTTCCTTCTAGTTCAGTGAATTGACCTCTTTTCCAGACTCATACCTCTTTGTGTTAAGACTGTGGTTGGGAAACTGCGGCTCGCGAGCCACACGAGGCTCTTTGGCCCCTTGAATGTGGCTCTTCCACAAAATACCACAGCCTGGGCGAGTATTTTTTAGAAGTGGCATTAGAAGAAGTTAAAGTTTTAAAAATTTGGCTCTCAAAAGAAATTTCAATTGTTGTACTGTTGATATTTAGCACTATTGACTAATGAGTTTGCCGACCACTGTTGGGTCATGTTAAAGAGGGATGTTTTTCCTTTTCAGTCCTCTCTCCATTCATAGATCCAGCCATTTTATTATCTACTCCCAATTACATTGTTGATTTGTCTGCAGGCCATCTACTATCAGATCAGAAGTCAGCAAGTCCAAGTCCCAGGATGTTCTGACACACCAACAAAGCTTTGTGTTGGGAGACTATTCAATTTAGAAAAGAAAGGCTGTTAGAAATTGGAGCTGGAAGGAATGCTATAAATTCTCTAGTCCAGTTTTCTTTTCTTTTCAATTTTACAGTCAAGAGCAGTTTAAAGAATTTAGACTCCTTCAGTATCACAAAGCTGTTAAATGACAAAATTGGGATGATAACCTGGGTGTCCCCAGCCTAGTGCTTTCTTGTATGTTACACCTAGTCTTTTTTTTTTAAATCTTCATTGTTGAAGTATTACATAGGTCCTCCTTTTCCCCCATTAACCTCTTCCAGCCCGCTCCCGCCCTCCCTCACCCGTAGACCCTCACCATCCCATTGTCTGTGTCCATGGGTTATGCATATATGCATACAGGTGCATTGGTTGATCTCTTCTGCCCACCCTCCCCTGCCTTCCCTGAGGTTCAACAGTCACACCTAGGCTTTGAGGTAGGATTCATACCATTGTCCACTCGGCCTTCCCTTCCGCCCAAAGAAAATCATGGGACAAAGACAAAGAAATTGAAATCGAACATAAATAGAGGATATAGTAAGTAAGAAAGGATTCTGAAATTCCATTAAACATTTTTAAACTTGTTTCTTTAAAACAATTTTTATCACAAATGTTAGAAAATATAAATTTCATATATGGTTACTTTGATGTTCCTAATGCAAATGTCAAACTCAAAGGCTAACATAGGCCAAAGAAACAAGTTTCAATTTTCATAGAAATGTAGGTTTATTTCGATAGAGACATGCTGAATCAAAGGGCTGAAATAAATGAGTAATCATTAACATGAAATAGAACATTTTAATAAAAATTAATATTTTTTCTTGAATATTAACTTACCAGACACTGAATAACTGCCCAAATTAATAAGCATAATGCAAGTAAACCTATTTCTTCTTCTTCTTCAAATGTGAAATATTTCCTGTTACACCAAATAAGTTAGTCCAAGACTATTGATATGGCAATTGGCTGCTAAAATATTCGCTGCTAGTACTAGTGGAGAGAAATGGTGAACCTGTGCATAAGGCAGGTAAGGGAAATGAATGTAGCATGATTATAGTAATTAGTCATTAGCGAACGTTATAGTTATTAGTAATTATGTATAACTGGATATTGTAAAAATTAAGTTATGAAATTTATTAATTTATTTAAATTTATTAAAACGTTTCTTACATACCATTATATTGGCTAGGCCACAAAAATATTCATTGTGGGTTGCATGTGGCCCATGGGCCACGAGTTTGATATGCTTGTCCTAATGTGTTGTTTTTCAGAATGATTGATATCATGACAAGTGTCAAAACAATATGTCAGCTACTTTCTGGAGAAAGTCTGAATGACTATTCCTATAAAATGTGGCTTTTGAGTGGGCTATCTTTTGAACCCACAGTTGTAGTTAATCACATTCCTATTTCCAGTGTGCATGTTCTTTGTATCTAAATATGACTTAAAGGAGTGATTTTCGTCATCTTGGATACTTTTTCCAGTATGGTACATTTGTATATCCCTCACGTAGTCTCCCAATGCTGTTATTTATTATCTAATATTTCAAGCTTCACTGCCAAGAAAAAAAATTTTAAAGAATTTTATGGCAAAACAAAACCATCTTGTCTCTTGTATCCAAGAATAGGTTAGCATCTTTTTTTAATAACTGTTTTAAAATGAATATTTCAGACAACATTTCTGTGAAGCAGAGCTTCATATACTTTATTTTAATAATGATTAGGGTATTTTACAAAAGCATCTTATAGACGAAATTATGAATAGGGGCCAGTATGATTATCAGTGCTTTCAGAATATTAGTTTAATTATGTAAATGTACCTTAAACTTGAGAACTTTTATATGAATAAATAAATGAGAGTATGTCTGTACTAAATCTGTTAGTAGGTGCAAAAAAGTTACTACTGAAGGGTTCAGAACAGAACTCCCCAAGATGTGCCACTGTGGTATGTGAATTATGTTAAGATGGAGGCAATTGAAACCCTTCAGGCTCACGAGAAACTTTTACTTCTTCCTTAAATAATTTAAATTTGTGGCCTTGACTATAACAACCTTTTATGATCTGTTCATAGGGCTGGGCACACTTCTAATTACTGAGCATCTGTCCTACAAATGACCCTCCTCTCTGAAGCTCCAGGGTGCCTCACTGCATCCTGGACTCAGAATGCCATGTCTACTTCACTTTCCCTTTTTGTCTCTCAACCGCTCCTGTGTGTAGGATTACCATACATGTATGTAAATAAATTTGGTTATTTTCTCTTGCTAATCTTTCTCACATAGATTTGATTAGTAGATAAACTGATAGAGGTCTGATAATTAAAAGGTAGAAGAAAGGTTCTCCCTCCCCACACTTGTGTTAAACCACAAGAAGTTATGCAAATACTAGAATCACTTATACCCTAAAATTTACCCTACCTCCCACTGTTCCTCTGCTGCCTCTTTTTCCTCTGTCATGCCCTAAATCTAAGGCCTCCTTTGGTGTTGGAGAAGCATCAGTTCTAATGCTCTAGTGCTGTGTACTCGCTTAGACTATATGAATGTTATCGGACACTTAGAAGGGAAGTTAAGGCTTGATATGCCTATAGGTACCATTTAAAGAGTGATCAGTTTGATATTTATCATACATAAATATAATTTATGATCTTTCTAATAAAATGTATTCTAAAAAATATGCAGGTTTGATCAATAGTTTCAATATACAGATGCAACCAAGCCTAAAAGCAGAGAAAAGCAATCACAACTGTCTCTAGAACACCATTATTTAGGTAATGGTGTGTGTAAGATGGGTAAGGTGAATTAGAGGCTGAAGCAGGTTGACAAACCTTGCAGATATGCATATTCTTCACAATGAATGCTTCCTAATTTACAGCAAAGAACTCAAAATCTTAGAATGAATGATAATCAGGCTTGGTGGCTAATACCTAAAGGAGACTTTAGCCAAGCATGTTGTACTTGGAGCAAACTTAATATGCTTATCCTATTATAATAAAAGTCCAGCAACCAAAACGGTGGAATACCAGAATGATCAGAGACCAGAACATCACAGCCACTTGCCCAGGCGAGCCCTGCCCTGCTCCAATCCCTCAGGATAGGTGTTACCTAGTTTGAAATTAATACAATGGTGAGAAAGTTTTCAATATTCCCAACATCATGATATGACCATACTGAGCACTCTCCCTAAAAGGGTAGAATCAATAACTCTATATTCCAAATATAAAAAACAGTCCCTCAAGCATCACCAGGAAAATAAAGGCATAAAGACTGACACATTTCCTAGAGCAGCCAGGCCCGGAGCATCCAGGCCCGGAGCATCCAGGCCTGGAGCAGCAGCAGCCAGGTCCAGAGCAGCCAGGCCCGGAGTGTTGTGGGTTCGAACCCTGGATTCAAAATGAAAGGAAAAAAGGAGCAATGCAGCCAATTCAGGTACCAGAGTGTTAGGTCCGTCATCACAATGGACTCAGAGAAGCTCCTGTGTCCCTTCACCCAAAAGAAGTGAGAGTTGCCCAGACAACAGCAAAGTGGGAAAAGAAAACTGAAGGCTACACAAAGGACTGAGGTGCCAACATGGAGTCATCTGAAGAAATTAAAGGCTGAAGTGGAAGCTACTCCTTTAATCATGTTCCTGCTCATGCTAGCATCTGTTAGCTTCCAGTCTGCTGCAAAGTCTTGTGCAGCAAGTCCAAGGACTCTGAGTAAATCTACACCAGCAACAAAAGAGACTCACTTAGTAGCTAAAAATATGAATATGTCCATAATTCTGATTTCTCATTTTGTTGTTTTGCATTGGCATTGTTGTTATTATTTAATAGCCAGAATTTTACTCTTGACATTCAAGTTTTGAAAATAACATGTATGTAGTTTAGTTTTTGCATTGGCATTGTTTGCAATTTTTTTTTTAAATCAATCTTTATTGTTCATATTATTACAAAGGTTCCTCATTTCTTCCCCCTTCCACCAGGTTCCCACCCCATCCTCCGCCCCCTCCGCACCCCCCATTGTCCTCATCCATAGGTGCACAGTTTATGTTCAGTCTCTTCCTCCCTCCCTTTCCCCAAGAACAGTCAGTCCACTCCCCTCCCATATCGCCAACTCTACTACAATGAACCGCTATTATTGTTCATCAGGTTTTTCAATCTTTTGTTGTTGTTGTTGTTGTTGTTTTAATTAATAAACTTTTACACTTCTAAGAATAAACTTTAAAATCCAATAATTTTATTTTTTTAAAAATATATTTATATTTTATTGATTTTGTACAGAGAGGAAGGGAGAGAGATAGAGAGTTAGAAACATCGATGAGAGAGAGTCATCGATCAGCTGCCTCTTGCACGCCCCCTACTGGGGATATGCCCACAACCAAGGTACATGCCCTTGACCGGAATCAAACCCGGGACCTTTCAGTCCCCAAGCCGATGCTTTATCCATTGAGCCAAACCGGTCCCAGCAAAATCCAATAATTTTAAACCTTGTTTTTTTTCTGCCCTGGGAATTGAGAGCAAACTTGTTTACATGTAAACTTGCCCTTAGGCTATCAAAAGGTCTAGCCATTCAAGTGTAAATGGACACGACACGTTGTATTAAACATAGCTGCTGGTTGGAATTGGATTACCTGTTCTGGGTGGGAAGGGCTTGCCATTCGCTTTCTCCATTAAAATTAAGATGTTAGCTTTAAAACCTCTTTTTGGCAAGAGACCTTAAGCTTTCAGAACTTTAACTTTTTCAGATAGTAAATCAGTTACTTAGCATTTTCTCAAATCGATAATACCTCCACATGCCCAAGGATACACTTCACACAAAAGACATTTCCAAATACATCCACCAACCTCATCCAGGCCCCACCCAAGGCACTCACAGATCAACACCCCAGCGCTATACTAACTCAACACATCCAGATCTAAGCCTTCATCACTTGATTCAGCAGACCCTCAAGTTCCTGCAAAAGTTTCCAGCCATGTCTGAGAGGCAGCCGTGGGGCAGGGGCAGGCGAGGAGTGAGCTGTTCCGGGCCTGGCTGCTCCGGGCCTGGCCTCTGTTGCTCTGGTCCATTCCACAACCAGGTGCTCCGGGTCTGGCCACTGCCGCTCCTGACCTCGCTGCTCCGGACGTGGCTGCTGCTGCTCCGGGCCTGGCCGCACCCGACCCGGCTGCTCTTGGCCTGGCAGCTCCCAGCCTGGCAGCCGCTGCTCCGGGCCTGGCCGCTCCAAGCATGGTTGCTGCTGCTCTGTGCCTGGCTGCTCCCAACCCAGCTGCTCTGGGCCTGGCTGCCCCAGGCCCGGCCGCTCCGAGCCTGGAAGCTCCTGGCCTGGATGCTCCGGGCTTGGCTGCTGATGTTCTGGGCCTGGCTGCTCCCGACCTGGCTGCTCTGGGCCCGGCTGCCCCGGGCCCGGCCACTCCGAGTCTGGCCGCTCCCAGCCTGGATGATCCGGGCTTGGCTGCTGATGTTCTGGGCCTGGCTGCTCCCGACCCGGCTGCTCTGGGCCCGGCTTCTCCGGGCCCGGCCACTCCGGGTCTGGGTGTTCCTGGACTGGCCACCCTGGGCTTGGCCACCTCCGCCTCAGGCCTGGCTGCCACTGCCCCAGGTCTGGCTGCTCCAGGCCTGGCTGTTGTTGCTCTGGTTCTGGCTGCTGCTGCTCTGGGGCCTGGCCGTTGCTGCTCCGGGCCCGGGTGCCACTGCCTTGTGCCTGGGCACTCTAGGCCTGGCCGCTGCCATTCCAACATTGTCCTTTTTTTTTTTTTTTTTTTAAACGCATTTATGTTGCAATGTTGGCTGCTGAGTTGAGTTCTGACTTGGTCTTCGATTTTTCAAGATCTTCTTTATATTCTTTCTTAAGTAATTTAACTATCTTTTGCTCTCACTTGATTTCTTCACATTGCAAACTTCTTCGGTTTCTTCCTCCTTGTCCTAGAAGCTCAGCAGGTTGGCCTGTGGCACCCCTTTGTTCTCCGCGGGCTCCTGCACTGCTTCAGCCTATTGCCGGGGTCGGCACCGCCGCCCAGGAAGCAGCTCCCGGCCTCGGCTCCGTGGCCCGCGCTCAGCGGTCGAAGGCCCAGGGGCACCCCCCGCCCCCGGGGGGCCCCGTAGCCCTGCTCCTTGCTGGTGCCTGGCTGGCCGGTGTCTGGCAGGGGCTCCTGCTCCTCATCGTGTTCCTCCAATCTGGAGCATTTTTTCTCCTTCCCGCTAGGGGCATCTAACATCAGAGTCAACACACTGTCCCCTGCGCGTAATGTGTGCGACTCCAGGGGCTCGCTTTTCGCCGCTCCCCCAGGACTCCACCTCACAGCCACATCTCCCTCTGCTTGAGCCTGGGTCCCCAGGGTCTGGCCTAGAACTGGGGTTCAGAGCAGTCGAAACTGGTGCCCAGCACGGCTGGGGCTCCTGTTTCCTTCCCTCCAGGGCAATCCCGCCTCAGAGTCAACATTCCTTCCCTTGCGCGCAATGTGCGCAACTCCGGGGGTTCGGCCTTTCGCCGCTCTCCCAGGACTCCACCTCACAGCCCTGTCTCCCTCTGCTTGAGCCTGGGTCCCCGGGAATTGGCCTTAAACTGGGGTTCGGGGCGGTCGGGAGTGGGGTTCAGCATCGCCGGAGGTTTTGTTTCTTCCCTCCAGGGCAATCCAGCATCAGAGTCAACATTCAGTCCTCTGCGCGCGACTCCGGGGACTCTGCTTTTCGCTGCTCCCCTGGGATTCCGCCTCACAGCCCCGTCTCCCCCTGCTCGAGCCTGGGTCCCCAGGGACTGGCCCATAACTGGGGCTCAGCGCTGCCGGTTCGGGGGTTCAGCCCAGGCTGGGGGTTTTATTTCCTTCCTGCTAGGGAACGCCAGGCAGGCACCCAGCCTTCTCCTCCTTTCCGGCTGCGACCTCTCTGCACACGCGCGTGCGGGCGCGCACCATGTCTCCGTACCTTAGGCTTTTTCAGCTCCTCTGATTTTCCTTCTGGTTTTCTCTTTCCTTCTTGTTGTAGAATTTTCAGTCAGTCGACTACCTGTAGCTCTGGGCAATGTCCACTCTACATTTTAGTTGTATTCCATTGAAATTGTTGTGTGCTGCTGGGGTTAGGTGTCTACCTGAGCAGCCATCTTGGATCTGCTGTTTGCAATTGTTTTTAATTTTAGAGCCCTATTATTGATGTTTAAATTTTATTTTAATTAGTAAAAAAGGGTGAGATGTAGAGAGCTGCCTGAGAAGGCACAAGGACATTCTTTTAATTCTTATCAGCTGAGCCCGAGGGCACTGGCAGGATCCTCTTATCAGTACTGATTTCTTAATCCATGTGCTTGGAATGAGGAACAAATAGGACCTGGACTCACCCAGGTCTCCATATGCTAAATCTTGTACCAAAAAATAAGGAGCTTACCCAGATTTTGATGACACCTGAAACTCCTTTTGACCTTAAACTCCCCTTTGGAAGCCAATAAAATAATAATAATAATAATAATAATAATAATAATAATAATAATAAAATAAAATGAAAGCTTGGGCTGTGTGTGTCTCTGCCTTTACTGCCTCTGCCCTAATAAAAATGACTGAGTGTAAAAAAAAAAAAAAAAGACCGACACATTTTACAGCTAGAGGAAGCCCGATACATGCATTTCCTACACTACATAATAAAACATTAAGATGCAAATTAACCATCACGTCACTATGCTCACCAGCCAATCAGAGTGAGTATGCAAATAAGCCCAATCAAGATGGCTACAGCCACAGAGCAGGAGGGAGGCTTGGGTTTTCCAGGCAACAGGAAGCCAAACTTTCTGCCTGCCCTTTCTGGCCTAGGCCTCCATTCAATGCTACAAAGTTTCAATTATAAAAGGATAATAAACTCCCACAGAAATGGCTGCCAACCACAGAGTGAGCAGAAGACTTGCCTCCGCTCCAGGCTATAGTTTCAATTGTAGAAGGTAAATAAATTCCAGATACCAGGGCCTCTGCTTGGATCGCCAGGGGTGTGGCCAGCCTGCAAACCACCACAGGCCCCTTGCTCAGGCTGCCCCATGCCCCAAAGGAACCCCCACTCTGATCCAGGAAAACCCTTCAGGGCAAACCAGCTGGCCCCCACCTGTGCACCAGGCCTCTCTCCAATCTAATAAAAGAGCAATATGCAGATTGACCATCATTCCAACACACAATAGCTGCCCCCATGTGGTCAAAGATGGCTGTCCCCATTTGGACACAAGATGGCCAGCAAGGGAGGGCAGTTGGGAGGCACCAGGCCTACAAGGAAGGACAGTTGGAGGCAATCAAATCTGCAGGGGAGTGCAGGTAGGGGTGACCAGGCCAGCAGAGGAGGGAAGTTGGGGGCAAACAGGCTGGCAGAGGAGCAGTTAGGCATCAATCAGGCTTGCAGGCAGAAGTGGTTAGGGGCAATCAGGAAGGCAGGCAGCTGCGCAGTTGGGAGCCAGCAGTCCTGGATTGTGAGAGGGATCCCAGATTGGAGAGGGTGCAGGCTGGGCTGAGGGACAACCCCCTAGCCCAGTGCATAAATTTCTATTACTACAGTACTACAGGGTTTCTAGTAGTTAATAAAGTTACAACAAATGGAAGTACTAAGTAGACCTTACAAGTAATCAGACCAACCCCTCCTCATCTTTGTTTGGCCATACCTCTGCCACGCCCACAAGCCAATCAGGATCAAGTATGCAAATTAACCCAACCAAGATGGCTGTGGCCACAGAGCAAGCAGGAGGCTTAGGTTTCCCTGGCAATGGAGGAAGCCAAGCTTTCCACACACCCTGACCAGCCCAGGCCTCCATTCAAGGCTACAAAGTTTCAATTATAGAAGATAAATAAAAGAGTAATATGCAGATTAACCATCACAACAACACACAAGATGGCTGCCCCATGTGGACACAAGATGGCCAGCAGGGGAGGGCAGTTGGGGGGGACCCAGACCTGCTGGGAAGAGCAGATGCCAGGGGGACCAGGCCTACAGGGGAGGGCAGTTAGGGGTGACCAGGCTAGTAGGGGAGGGCAGTTAGGGGTGACTAGGGCTGCAGGGGAGAGCAGTTAGGGGCAAACAGGCTGGCAGGGAAGCAGTTAGGCATTGATCAAGCTGGCATGGGAGTGGTTAGGGGGGTGATCAGGCTGGCATGCAGAAGTGGTTAGGGGCAGGCAGGCAGGCAGGCAGGCAAGCAGTTGGGAACCAGCAGTTTTGGATTGTGAAAGGGATGTCCAACTGCCCATTTAGGCCCAATCCTACCAGGCAGTCGGACATCCCTCGAGGGGTCCCAGATTGGAGAGGGTGCAGGCTGGGCTGAGGGATTACCCCCCCCCCCTCATGAACGAATTTCATGTACAGGGCCTCTAGTAGTTAATAAAGTTATAACAAATGGAAGTACTAAGCAGACCTTAGAAGTAATCAGACCAACCTCTCCTCATCTTTGTTTTCTTGGTTCAGCAATGTATCAATGTGCAATTGGGTTTTATTTTTATTATAGGGCAGATATTTCTGGCAGAATTCTACCACTTAGAAACAGAACAGCCCTGTCCTGGCTGGTGTTGTTCAGAGATTAGATTGTTGGCTTGCACACCAAAAGGGTTGCAGGTTTGATTTCCAGTCAAGGACACATACCTGGGTTATAGGTTCCACCCCCAGCTCTGATTGGGGTGCATTCGAAAAGCAATCAATTGATGAGTTTTTCACGTCTATATTTCTCTTTCCTCCTCCCTCCTTTACACTCTCTCTAAAAAGTCCATGGAGCCCTTGCCAGTTTTCTCAGTAGATAGTGCATCAGTCTGCAGACCAAAAGGCCCCAGATTCTATTCTAGTGGAGGGCACATACCTTGCTTGTAGGCTCCACCCCATTCCGGCCCTGGGCAAAGTGTGTGCAGAAGGCAACCAATCAATGTGTTTCTCTCATATTAATGTCTCTCTCTGTCTTTCCCTCTCTCTTCCACTCTCCCTAAAAATCAATGAAAAAATATCAATGGAAAAAATAAAACAAGACAAAAAAAATCAATGGAAAAAATATCCTCAGATAAGGATTAAGAAAAAAAGAAATGAACCCTCTATAGAGGCAGATAAATTAACAATATCTATTATGTTCAATACAAGCACATGTTCAATACAAAAATTTGTCCTTTCCTGAAAAAAAGTTTAGTCTTACTGAGGAAATTGTATTAGCATTTATCTACTCATTTAAGAAACATTTCTGGCACTATGCTAAGTACTACATATAAAGAGACCATTATAAGAGTTTATAACCTATACATTTGAAACTAACAGAAAATAATTCAATATGACATAATAAAATGATTATATGCTGTATAATTAAAGGCATGTCTTATTCCCCTCCTTGCTCAATTGCCTTACTCCCATATCAACATCAGCTTCAAACAAGTGTATTCAATATAACAAGAAATTTCAAAATCACAGTTTTATTAAATGGCAGATTCATTATTTTAAATGAGTTTGATTAGCTTTCTATTGCTGTCTTAGCATTACCATAAATCAAGTTAAAACAACGCACATTTATTATCTTACTTAGAGTTCCAAAGTGGGTTCACTGCTAAAATCAAGGTGTTGGCAGAGCTTTGGGGGAGGATCCCTTTCCTTGCCTGTCCCAGTTTCTAGAAGCTGCCTGCTTCCTCTGCTTGTGGCTTTCCCTCTATCTTCAAAGCCAGCAGCATGAGGCCACTTCCCTCTCACACTGCCAACTCTGATTCTACTGTCTCCCTCTTCCATTTGTAAAGACTTATGATACACTAGAGGCCCAGTGCACAAAATTCATGCATGGCTATGATGCCTAGGCCTGGCCCGTGAGCATCTGATGTAGATGGGCAGGTCCCAGCTGACCTTTGTCCTGGGCAGCACCTGGGCCCCTGTGCACCGCTCTGCCTGAGCCACAGCACCTGAGTCCCCACATGGAGATATCGTGAGCATGGCTGCAGGCCAGGGCACAGCCTGGGCCTCTGGCCCACTCAGTGGTGCCACATGGAAGCCGGGTGGGCAGCATGCTCTCTCCCAGCCGACCGCATAGACCGGCTCCTGTGCAAACCCCCGGGGAGCCCAACCAGCCCCTGAGGTCCCGGTGGCTGCAGCCTGGCTCACCCGAAAGAGGCCACACGGGTGCAGGGTGAGCTCCTCGTGGGCACCCAGCACCTGAGTGCGGGGGCTTCCCCAGCTCACGAGCCCTGGCATCCCAGGGGAGGGTAACAGGGGAAATGAGAGTGAGTTCAGTGGGCACCCTGCATCCTCACCGCACCTCCTCTGTCACCCCCACCCTCAGATAGCCAGCACTGTGGGAGGTTGGTTGCTGCCACTCCCAGTTTCCCGTCCCAGCCCCATCAGGTGATCAGGGCTGGCAGCTGCTGGTCACCATCTGCAGGGCAATGGGTTGGGGCCAGGTCCCCAACTCAGCTCCCTCAGAGCCTGGGAGCCGGATGGAAGCCCCACCCCCTGCCACCACCACTGGTCACTGTTTGCAGGGCCATGGGCACCTGCCTTGGCCTGGCACCACCTGCTCACCTGCTCCACCATCCCGCCTTGGTCTCGCTCTTGTCGGGGCCCAATCAGGCTGGCAGCGCCTCCACTGCCACCTGCTGCCAGCGCTGTGTTGCTGACACCTGCCATGTTCCTCGCCGCCCCCTGGTGGTCAGCGCACATCACAGTGAGCCGTCAAATTTTCTGTCTCCCAGTTAAACTCCTGGTCAATCGACTGCCCAAGGGGACAATTAGGCTTTTATTATATAGGATTGGGCACACCTGGATAATCCAAGAAAACCTTCCTACTTTAAGGTCAGCTCATTAGCAACTTTAATTCCATCTGCAACTTTAATTTCCTTTTGTATTTAACATAATATATTCACATTTGGGAAGGGGGTAAGCACATTACTCTGCCTACCCCATATATTATCTGCAAGATTTCTAAATAGAAATTTAAAAATAAAAATATTAGTTTCTACACTCAAAAAATTCTACTGTTCACATTTAGAGACAAAAATTAGTAAATTCTTGGGATTACTGGGAAAGCCTTAAAATAAACTAGAGACCCGATGCACAGAATTCGTGCAAGAGGCTCTGCCCTCGCAGCTGCGGTGGCTTGCCTCAGCCCTCACAGCCCTGGCTTCATCTGAAAGGTCATCCAGAAGGACATCCAGAAGGTCGTTTAGCTGTCTGGTCTAATTAGCATATTACACTTTAATTATTATAGATAAATATACACTTGTATATTTTGACTGGTTGTTGATGTTCCTTGGTACCATTAGATGGAGTAGAAATATTTTCCAAACCTTCATTTAATTCTGCATATTTCTCCTAAGTGTCCTCAGAGGAACCGGAAACCTCTTCTTTGTTCCCCTCCTCTTTGGAAGTAGTGAGTTTTCCCAGTGATTCTACTACTTCATTTCTCAATTCATCTTCAGATTCTTCAAAATTTCTGAAATAATAAATAGTAAAAATCAACTTCATGATATCAAAACGTTGAAGAATACATATGGAAATTAGCTTCCCTTCTCATACTCCACCCCTACGTGAGCAAGTTGCATTTTCACCCAGTTAATAAATTATTTAGCATACCAGTCTGATTTTTCTAAGAAAGATAACCAACATTAAGAGAATATTATTCTGTTTAATTGAACTTGTGTTCAATAACTTATCGCATTTATTAATACCCATCTAATGTGTAAAAAGGGAGGTGAGAAGACACCCCAAAAAAACCATATATTGAGCCTTTACTATATATGCCAGTCACTGACCTAGAGCATTTCACACATACTCTGTTTCATTTTATATTAATAGCTTTATAATACCCTGAAAATGGAAGCAGCCCTGGCTGGTTTGTCTCAGTGGATAGATCATCAGTACTGGACTGAAAGGTCCCAGGTTCGATTCCAGTCAAAGGCCTTGGTTGGAGCTCGATCCCCTGCCCTGGTCAGGGCATGTGTGGGAGGCAACCAATCAATATGCCTCTCTCACATTGACATTCTCTCTCTGTCTCTCCCTCTCCCTTCCACTCTCTAAAAATCAATGGAAAATATCCACAGGTGAGGATTTACAAAAAAAGTAAATAAAACTGGAAGCAATCCAAATGTCCATCAACAGGCAAATGTGTAAATCAATTGTGGTATACCCATTAATAGATTACTATGTATATATATATATAAAGAGCCAGGTTCTGTAATGTCCAAAATGACCGAAGGCTTGATTGAACACCAGAAGTCAGTCTTGCAGTTAGTGCTGGGTCACCATGGCAACCCAGCACTAACTGCCACACTGTAGGAGCCTCATCAACCCAGCACTGTCTGCCAAGGGGGCTGTGATCAGGCCCGAAGAGAAAAGCAGTGGCAGTCAGTGCTGGATTGGCATCTCAGAAGTCAGTCCTACAGTTAGTGAACATAAGGTCAATTAATGTCTCTTTGAGAGAAATTGAGAATATAAAGTACAGTGTAGAGCAATTACTTATATTGTTTTACATAAAACTCTTTTCAACTAAGATATTTTCCTTTATTTAAAATATATCTTTATTGTTAAAAGTGTTACAGATGTCCCTTTGTTTTAGTTTTTTTTATTTTCCCATTGATCTCTTCCACCCTGTACCCACCCCTCCCAGCTCTCAAGAGAGAGCTGAAGTTGCTGCATGAATACTGGATTCTGGCTTGAAGCCAAAGTACAACTCATGAGATAAGTTAGTCATCCTATCTAATAAAAGCATAATATGCAAGTTGACCATGCCACAATCCACACCCACCAGCCAATCAGTAGCGAGTATGCAAGTTAACCCAACCAAAATGGCTTCAGCCAGGGAGAGAGCAGGAGGCTTGGGTTTCCCCAGCAACGGAGGAAGCCAAACTTTCCACCTGCCCTGGTTGGCCAAGGTCTTTGCTCAAGGCTACAAAGTTTCAATTATGGAAGATAAATAAATCCCAGCAAAAATGGCTGCAACCATGGAGCAAGCAGGAGGCTTTCCTCTGCTCAAGGCTACAAGTTTCAATTATAGAAGATAAATAAACCCCAGATACCAGAGTTGCAGGGAAGGCGTGGTTGGCCTAAAAACCACCACAGGCCCCTTACCCAGGCTGCCCCACGCCCCAAGGGAACCCCCACCCTGATCTGGGACACCATTCAAGGCAAACCAGCCAGCCCCCGCTCATGCACCAGACTGCTATCCTATATAATCCTAATAAAAGAATGATATGCAAATTGACCATTGCTCTAACACACAAGATAACTGCCCCCATGTGGACATGAGATGGCCACCACACAAGATGGCCAGCAGGGGAGGGCAGTTGGGAGGGACCAGGTGTGCAATGAGGGCAGTTGTTGGCAATCAGGCCAGCAGGGAAGGGCAGTTAGGAGGGACCAGGCCTGCAAGGGAGGGCGATTGGGGGCAATCAAGCCTGCAGGGGAGGGCAGTTAGGAGTGACCAGGATGGCAGAGGAGGGAAATTGGGGCAAACAAGCCTGCAGGGAAGGGCAGTTGGTGGGGACCCAGATCTGCAGGGGAGAGCAGTTGGGGGTGACCAGGCCTGCAGGGGAGGGAAGTTAGGGGTGGCCAGGCCTGCAGGCAAGGGCAGTTAGGGGTGACCAGGCTACAGGGAAGGGCAGTTAGGGGTAAATAGGCTGGCAGGGGAGCAGTTAGGCATCAATCAGAGTGGCAAGGGAATGGTTAGGGGGTGATCAGGCTGGCAGGCAGAAGGGGTTAGGGGCAATCAGAAAGGCAGGCAGGCGAGCAGTTGGGAGCCAGCAGTCCTGGATTGTGAGAGGGATCCCAGATTGGATAGGGTACTGGCTGGGCTGAGGGACAACACCCCCCACCCATGCATGAATTTTGTGCACTGGGCCTCTAGTTATAACAAAAGGTTCCTTTCACTAAAGAGATAATATGGTTCTCAATACTTATATACATAATAGAACAGTGTGGGGATTCAGAATGAGCCTCCCCAAGATGTGTCTCAGTGGTATGCAGATTTTTGAGCTAAGAACAATTTTAGCTTTAGGCTCAATTGAAAATTCTGCCCCTCCCTTTAAACTACTTAAAAAATTGAATTAGAGTTCTTGCTCATAATAAGTCATTATCCTATATAATAAAAGGCTAATATGCAAATAGACCAAACAACAGAATGACCAGTCACTATTACATGCACTGACCACCAGAGGGCAGATGCTCAATGTAGGAGCCAGGCTCATGGCTGGCTAGCACAATAGCGATAGTGGGAGCATCTCCCACCTCTGCGGCAGTGCTAAGGATGTCCAACTGATGGCTTAGGCCTGCCTCCAATGGGGAGAGAGCCTAATCCAGGGGTACTCAAACTTTTTAAAGTGGGGGCCAGATCACGGTCCCTCAGAGAGCTGGAGGGCCGGACTATATGAACTACTAATTCCTACTGTAACACCTTGGCTGCGCTCACTGCCCAAAAAACCTGGCGGGCCGGATCAGACTCCCCTGGGGGCTGCATGTGGCCCGCGGGCCGTAGTTTGAAGACCCCTGGCCTAAACCATCAGTTGGACATCCCCTGAGGGCTCCCCCACTGCAAGAGGGTGCAGTCCAGGCTGAGGGACCTCCCCCTCCGAGTGCATGAATTTCATGCAGCAGGCCTCTGGTTTAGCAATAAAAAGAAGGAGCTATTGAAATATTCAACAACAAGGATGAATCTCAAAATTATTCTCTTTAAAACTGTTCTCAAACAGTAGGATTTCTTGGAAGATTAAGGGTGTTGTCATTCAGTAGTCTAAGAAAAAGCCCAAGATTGAGTATGGCTTATCTCAAAATGACTGTGGCTCTGGCCTTTGTCTAATGAAGTGAATCCCAGTAAGATTTGCAGAGACCCACAAGATTTCTTTAAAAAAACAAAAAAAAAGAATATATATATATATATATATATATATATATATATGGGGGGGGGGCAGGCACTTCCATGTGTTGGTGGAGGTGCTCATCAATGTAGCCTCCATGAAGGGCAATTTGACAATATCCAATTTCAATTATACATACTCTTGACCTGATACTTTGCTGTTCTGGGAATTTAAAATATATTAAATTACAAGATACACTGTTAAGGAAAAAAGAGGAAGTTTCACAATAATATGTACACTATGAAACTGTGTATATATAAAGAAAAAAAATATATATATATATGATACATATTCACTTACATTTTAATAGAATTACGCAGGAGAAGTATGCACAGAAGATTAGGTTAGTGACTCTGGAAGAGGAATTGTGTTGCAGAGGTAGAGACAGCAGGCAGACTATGAAAAGAGTTACCTTTTGAATTTGGAACCACATGAATATTTTACATATTTTAAAAGTAAATTATGCACTAGCAGGTTTTGCTCAGTGGATAAAGCATCGGCCCTTGGACGGAAGGGTGCTGGGTTCGATTCCAGTAAAAGGCATGTACCTTGGTTGCAGGTTCCCCGGCTCTGGTTGGGGTGCATGTGGGAGGTAGCCAATTGATGTGACTCTCTCACATCGATGTTTCTCTCTCACCCTCTTTTTCTCCCTTCCACTCTCTCTAAAAATCAATGGAAAAAAATATCCTTGGGTGATGATTCACAACAAAGAGGTAAATTATAATACAGTTTTAAAAATTAAAAGAACTCCAAATTTTAGAATAAGAGAGTTTGGTAAAGTTACAGCATACAACATCAGTAGTAGTGTATACACTAGCAATAGCCAAATTGAAAACACAGGAGAAAAATTACCCCATTAATAATGGCAACAACATCAAAAATTAAGTGACACCTGAACAATGAAGAAAATACAAAAATACTGAAGAATATTTTAAAAAAGACATAACAGATGGAGAGCTATATTATGCTCATAGGTGCTAAGATCTATAATCATAAAGGTGTCAACTCCCATAAATTACCAAATGTAATGTCATCCTTTTTTTTTTTTTTAAATATATTTTATTGATTTTTTACAGAGAGAAAGGGTGAGGGACAGAGAGTTAGAAACATCGATGAGAGAGAAACATCAGCTGCCTCCTGTACATTCCCCACAGGGGATGTGCCCACAACCAAAGTACATGCCCTTGACTGGAATCGAAACTGGGACCCTTGAGTCCGCAGGCAGACACTCTAACCACTGAGCCAAACCAGCCAGGGTGTAATGTCATTCTTATCAGAATCCCAACAATGTTTTTCATGACACTTTACAAGAGAATGCAAAGATGTATATATTGAATAAAAGGCAACAATGGCTAAGGTAAGTTTAAGGAAAAAGATGTGGAGACCACAAGGTGAGACTAGCCCAACCAAATATCAAAAGGTATGATAAAGCCACAGTAATTAAGACAGAACTTAATATAGAGATAGGGGACAATGCCATTGGAAACAAATAGAGAGCCCACAAACAAACCTATATACATAGTAAAGCCAGGCCTCCTTAGCTAGGTTTCTAAGGCTATCTTCTATGTATCTACAACAGTATTTCCACTTTCTACTTTCATTTAGGCATCTGGATATGACTACTTACATATCATCATCATCATCATCATCATCAATATCATCATCATCATCATCATCATCATTATCATCATCATCATCATCATGAGATCTTGGTTCTGGTAGTTCCTTATCTACTTCAATGCCAGAGGCCATTTCCACCTTCTCTTCCTTTTCTTTAGGAAGCCATTGTTTTAATGTTCCCACTGGTAAAGAAATGGCAGGGAGATTAAAGCATCCAGTCAATACACCTGTACCAAAAACCATATAATGAACATCAAACATAATGTCAAAATCTCTTAAAGGTTTTAAAACAAATAATACAGGGATAACAACTGTCACCCCAACTATTTTCAGCATTGTACTGAAGCCAGTAGGCACCACAATAAAACATGAAAAAGTGAGAGGAAAAAGGATCAGTGATAAAGAGAAAATACTCCCCACTTCGGGAGTAGATGTTTTGATTGTATAAAATATGTTTTAATCATGTGTTGTAACAACTTAAGAATTGCCAACATTATTGGCCCACCCTATTCTTCACTGTTTCTAGAAAATTAGTCTTCAGCTCATTGTTAGCTTTAATCATTAATGTCTGCAAAAAAAACTCAAAACACAATACACACACAACTTCATCTTTTCTGGTGGATATGGTGATTTATTGTTGTTATTTTAAATGTAACTTTTTTTCTCTTGGAAAAATTATCAGACTAGTACAATATTTTGTTTCCTTGACAATGTAGCATCTCCTCAACAATTCTGTAAGACTTATTTTTATACCCCAATAGTAAGGAAAATGTTGCCAATAAAAAGACATGTTTTCTTACCCTTAAAACCTCTTTTAGTAATTTCTAAGCATATATTTTTTTATCTTATATTACTTTTTAGACTCATAAAAAGGAAAATATAAGTAAAACAAATTGGATACGGTATAACTAAAATTCTTCACAGTCAGAGTCTTACTTCTCTGAATTATTTGTTCTTTTACATATCAGTTAAACTTTTTTGGATCCTGACTCAAAGAGACCATAATAAAACAATGAGACAAAGAATTTTTTATAATACATTTAATTACAGAGAGGGATAGAGAATTAGAAACATCTATGAGTGTGTCTCCTGCACTCTCCCTATTGGGTATGTGCCCGCAATCAAGGTACATGCCCATGAGTCCGCAGGCCTACGCTCTAGCCACTGAGCCAAACCAGTTAGGGCTGATATTTGTAGTTTTTAATGGTAAAAAAAATAATAATAATAAATAACATAAATTTGCCCACTCAATTTTTAAGTTAACAGTATGGTATTATTAAATATGGGCATATTGTACCATCTTGCATGACTGACATTTATTCCCATTGAACATCCCCTTCAGCCCTTGGAAACCACCATTCTACTTTCTGTTTCCATGAATTTGACTATTTCAGATACCTCATATAAGTGGGATCATGCAGTTTTTGTCTTTTTGTGATTAACATATTTCACTTAGTTTCCTCCTGTTTCATCCATGTTGTAGCATATGATGAATTTTTTAAAGCGGAATAACATTCTGTGATGCATATACACCACACTTTTTTAACCATGTATCCATTCCGATTGCTTCCACATCGTGGTTATTATGAATAATGCTACAGTGGACATGGGTGTGCAAAAATATCTCTTTGAGGTCTACTTTTCAAATTTTTTGGATATATACCCCAAAGAAGAATTGCTGGATCATCTGGTATTTGTTTATTATTTTTTAGGAACCTCCAAACTATTTTCTATAATGGCTGCACTTTTATTTATTTATTTATTTATTTATTTATTTATTTATTTTGGAGGGGTACCAAATTACCTTATTTGAAGGGAAGGTACAAATGAAAGAATGTAAGTGGATGAGTTGGTACAACTCATAGCAAATGTAAAGGTAACTCCAACATGCAGGTACTGCTTTGGTGACCTCGTAAGTCACCCCCTAGGCTGAGGGAAATCAGCCTAAGGCTTAACTCTCATCACTGTCTCCCAGGGTATGCTTGTCAAAGAGATACTGGGCTGTGCCAAATTGGGGGGGGAGGGAGAAAGCCTCTTGCACAAGTTGGTTTTCACCTCCCCATTCAGGTAATGAGTCTCATTGAAGACATACAAATAGGAGTCGTTTTTGACAGTGGCCAGTTTGTGCAATTCCATTCTAATTCACACTTTTCCCAAGTGCAATGCGCATTCCGTTGCATTTAGCCCATTCTCCCAGTCTTCATGATTTGGTTTCTTGATATCCTGAAGGAAGATTCCATCACCTCTTTGGATCTGCAGCTTCATCAGTTTTTCAGCATATTCCCCCTTTCATGAGATTGGTAAAGAACATATTTGACAAAGATCTTTAAAGCCACATATTCGCGGTCAAAGTAGTAAGACATGGGCAGGTAGATGTAGGAAGCACAGAGTTCCAGGTTGAACTGGTGGTTGCTGGAGGCCTCTTGATCCTGGTGGTAGTTCTGGTGCACCTGTGAGGGGACGCCTGGCTGAGGAGAGGCAGCAGCAGAGGCAGCAGCAGAGGTGGCAGCTGAGAGCACTGGGACAGTGGCCTGGGGCTCTTGCGACATCAGAGGGCACTGTGAGGAGGCTGGATATGAGTGGCTGGCTGGGATGGAGGAAGAATACCAAGCACTGTTGAAGCAGAAAACTCCAGCAACTCTTGGTGAAGACTGTATGGCTGTACTATTTTACAATTTCACCAACACTATGTACATCGGTTTCCAATTATTCTTCTACATCCTTGCCAATCATAGTTACAGTACCAGAGGCCTGATGCATGTGATTCACGCGAGAGCCGGCCTTCCTTCCCCCAGTAGCCAGCACCGGCTTCCCTCTGGCACCAGAGACCTGGCTTCCCTTGCAGCCCTGGCTTCCTCCGGAAGGTCGTCTGAAATAACATCTGGAAGGACATCTGGCCTAATTAGCATATTATGCTTTTATTATTATAGATGTTTTTTATAGTAGCCATCTGAGTGGGTGTTAATATCAGTTAGTGGTTTTGACTTAAAATTCCCTGATAATTAGTGATGTTAAGCATCTTTTCATATTCTTGTCATTGATGTCTGTTGTTGTTGTTTTTTCTATCTAATTTCAACCTTGTTGCAATCAAGAGCACTATTGAGACAGATTTTCTTTTTAAAAATCCATACAAAAAAACTAAAGGAATTCACAAAAAAATTGAAAGTGCTGGTTTTTTACCTGGTTTTAAAATATTGTAGGACTACTTTTAACTACAGCTTTGGGAATTTTGTTAAGTATGTCTACATTAGTTAAAGCCACATCTTCATGGTCAAAGTAGTAGACATGGGCAGGAAGATGTTGCAAGCATAGAGTTTCAGGTTGATCTGGTGGTTGCAGAATAATAAACCATTATATAACTTAGTGGTTTATATTTAGGTTACAATTCTGCAGGCTGGGTTCAACTAGTTGGCTCTTCTGGTATCAGCTGGGCACATTCATGCATCTGTGAGGTCAGCTGGAGGCTGGCCAGTCTACTATGGCCTCACTCAGATAGCTTGTTCCCCTGTTCTACATGGTCTCTCAACCCAAGCTAGTTGAGAGCTAGACAGGCTTCCAAAAGGAAAGAACATAAGTTCCTTGAATACTTAGACTTGGTGCACCACCACTTCCGTTGCATTCTACTTATCGAAGAAAATCACAAGGCCAGTTGAGATTCAAAGGAGGGGGGAGGGGAGGTTAATGATGGAGGAGCTGCAAAGTCCTATTGCAAAAACCATGGATACAGGGAAGAATTATGGATTATGCTTATTTTTGTAATCTACTACATCTATCACTTCTCTCCTCCCCTTCGTGCAGTCCACACCATCTGATTCCAAAGGGTCAAACGAGTGTTTCATTTTAGTCTCCATGAAAGCAAATTGCTACCCACTGATACCCACTGTACAAGTTTAAATGTTCACTGAAGTCCAGACAATAATATGTCAGAACTATTGCCTGGCCAACAATAACTATAAAAACACCATTGACTGAATGATGTATCCTAATATCAGAAAAATTAAAAGGAAAAAGAGGATGAATGTGCATCTCAGAATTGGTGAATTTAAGGAAACTGAGGCACAGAAGAGTTAGGTGACTGACCTAAGATCACATGGTAATTAGTTGGAACCTGCATCAGAACCAGTATTCTGCCAAAACCGGTTTGGGTCAGTGGATACAGCGTCGACCTGCGGAATGAAAGGTCCCAGGTTTGATTCCGGTCAAGGGCATGTACCTTGGTTGTGGGCACATCCCCAGTAGGAGTTGTGCAAGAGGCAGCTGATTGATGATTCTCTCTCATCAATGTTTCTAACTCTCTCTCCCTCTCTCTTCCTCTCTGTAAAAAATCAATAAAAAATATATATATATATCTGTATATATATATATATGTGTGTGTGTTATCTTTAAAAAAAAAAAAAAAAAAAAACACCAGTATTTTTGGCCACTATTTTAAAAGCTGTAAGTTATTAAGCACCTACTCAAACAGGCAATTTGCCAGACACTTTACAAACAACATCCTTTGAAGTTGGTACCATCTTAATTCTGATTTTACAAAGGAGGACAATGAAGAAAGATTGGTTATTTTATTGGAAATATCAGTGCCAGAAATTATACCAGATCTGTCTAGATATAGAACTCATTATTAAACATTATTCAATGCTGTCTGACAATATACTGCAGATAGAATCAGGAACTCACTACAGACTGATTCATTTGCCTCTCAGCATAACCATTATGGCTTGTTGCAATTTAGGTTCTTACACGGGTATTTCTTAGATAACATGATCTCACACATCTAGAGGAAATTATGAACAACATAAACAAACCCAGAGAAAGAGAAGCAGCGATCAGACTCTCAAACCTCAGAGGGAAAGGAAGGGAGGATGGGGGAAGGGGAAGAGATCAACCAAAGGACTTGTGTGCATAGATATGGGCCTGGCCAGTGGCCATGGAAAATGAGGGGTGGGGGGGGGGCATATCTAGGGAGGGGTTTGGAATGGGAATGGGGGAATAAGGACAATTATGTGAGACCATAATCAATAAAATAAAAATTAATTAATTAATTAATTAATTAATTTTAAAAAATAACCTTTAAGTATTCCAAATGAAAATGTAAGTGTTTACATTTTTTTTGCTTTGTTTCCTCTTCATTAGCACAATATACCCTTGAAACATTTTAACCAAGGAAATTTATACTATTATAGTAAAAAATTTCTAAAAGAAAAATCAAACAATGATACAGGTCTAGGCAATTATATTTATGTATCAATAAAGAAGAAATAACCTAGGAATGGATCCAAAAATATATAAGGATAAAGTAAAATGGATTTGAGCCAATATGAAAATCATTAGTCAATAAGTATAATAGTTTTGGAAAGTTAGAAATTTGGATAAAAAATTAAAGTTAATTCCTACATCATACTATCTACCAATACAAATCAGTCATGAAAAAAAGGGTGGGGAGAGAGAGCTGTGCTAATTTAAAAGAGACTTGAGTAAAATGTTAATCACATGAAATATTGTCTCTTGAGAAGATACTGCTTTGGACTATCAGATGTAAAAAAACATTTCTGAGAAAATAGAATGAATGTATTAAATGAGGTAAAAATTTATTGATATAAGGTTTTATGGCCCAACTTTGAAAAATACTGGTAAATGTTACAGGTGTATTTTCTGCCACAGTAATGTTCTAAATATGTCTATCATGTCAAGTTCATTAATTCTGTTGTTCAAATCTTCTACATACTGCCCTGGCTGAGTAGCAAGGGTGGTTAGAGCATCTTCAAGATTACGGGTTTGATTCCCAGTTAGGGCACATACAAGAATCAACAAATGAATGTATAAATATGTGGAACAACAACAACAAAAGTGGAACAACAAGTCGATGTTTCTCTCTATATTTATCTCTCTAAAATCAATCAATCAATATTTTTTAAAATCTTCTATATCCTAAAACGTTTTGTCTGTTCAATCACTAATGAAAAAGACATGCTATTATACATTTATCCACTAAGAGATGGATTTGTCTATTTTTTATTAGATCTATTGATTTTTGCTTTATATGTTTGACACTGTGTTAATAGGTATATACAAATTTAAGATCATTATTTTTATGATGTATTGACACTTATTTAATTATAAAAAGTTGTTCTTTTTAAAATATATTTTTATTAATTTCAGAGAGGAAGGCAGAGGGAGAGAGAGATAGAAACATCAATGATGAGAAAGAATCATCATTCGGCAGCCTCCTGCATGCCCCCTACTGAGAATCAAGCCCACAACCCAGGCATGTGCCCTTGATCAGAATTGAACCTAGGACCGTTCAATCTGTAGGCCAAAACTCTATCTACTAACCCAATCCATCTAGGGCTGAAAAGCTGTTCTCTATATATTACCTTCAATGAATTTTTCTTTTAGCTAACATTTGCATGTTATATTTTTTCTATTTACCTTCCACCATAATTTCCCTACTCAGCTTGATAGTAATACTAATATTGGCAAGCACATGCCTTAACATAGACAGACAGATAGAGAGATAGATAGATAGATAGATAGATAGATAGATAGATAGATAGAGAGAGAGTAATATGCTAAAAGTGTTCTATGGCTGTGTGTTCATTCACTATGGTTACCTAAGTTCCAGGCACTATATCAGACACTAGGGGTGGAGAGGCGAAATGGGGTGGTGAAAGATTGTGCACACATTCCAGATCAGGTGACTGGAGAGGCTGAGCCACTGGGCCCTATAGGACACCTACTACACAAGGCCACTCTACCAATTCCAAGAGACATACCAGCTCTGTGTCATACATAGAAACAAACACAGGGAAGCATCCAAAATGTGGAGATAAAGAAACATGTCAAAATGGAAGCAAGCAAACTACTGGATACAGAGTTCAAAGCCATGCTTAGAAGGTTACTCAAAGATCTTAGTGAGAATGTCAAAGACATGAAAAGGACCAGTCAGAAATTAAGCATACACTAAGTAAAATAAAGAATAATTTATAGGGATTCAGCAATAGAATAGAGGATTCCGAGAATCAAATCAACTATTTAGAATATGAGGAAGCAAAAAACACCCAATCCAAAGAGCAAAAAGAAAAAAGAATCCAAAAATATGAAGATAGTATAAAGAGCCTCTGGAACAACTTCAAGGGTATCAAATTATGAGGGTGCTAGAAGGAGAAGAGACAGAGCAAGAACTTGAAAACCTACTTGAAGAAATGACTGGAAACTTCTCCTACCTGGTGAAAGAAATAGACTTATAAGTCCAGGAAGCACAGAGAGTCCAGTCCGAAACAAGAGGAACCCAAAGAGGCCGACACCAAGACACATAATTAAAATGCCAAGGTTAAAGACAAAGAGAGAATCGAGAAAAGCAGTTAGTTACCTAAAAGAGAGCTCCCATATGACTGTCAGCTGATTTCACAACAGAAAGTTTGCAGGCCAGAAGGGAGTGGCAAGAAATATTCAGTGATGAATAGCAAGAACCTACAACCAAGATTACTCTACTCAGCAAAGCTCTCATTTAGAATTGAGGATAAGATAAAGAGCTTCACAGACAAGAAAAAGTTAAAGGAATCACCACTACCAAAATAGTTACATGAAATGTTGAAGGGTATTCTTTAAGAAGAGGAAGAAGAAGGAAGAGGAAGAAGAGGAGGAGGAGAAAGAAGAGAAGTGATAAAAAAAATATGAATAATAAAATAGCAATAAATACATATCTATCAACAATTGAGTCTAAAAATCAAAATAAACAAACAAGAAATCTAATGAACAAAATAAACTGGTAAATGACTATAATCAGAGGCATGGAAGCATGGGACTGACTGAGGAACCTCAGAGGAAATGGGACAGTGCCAGCGGGAAGAGATTAACCAAGATTTTACCTATGGACACAACAATAAGATGGCGAAGGCCTGGGGCAGGGCGAGAACCAGGTGGAGGGGAACAAAGGGGAGAAAAAAGGGGACATCAGTAATACTTGCAACAATAAAGATTTACCAAAAAAAATCTATATTCCAAACCCTTTCACAGGCCTATCAGGTGATTGATGGGAAAGTAGGAGGGAAGGGTAACTGACAATAAAGCAAAATGACACACATTTATTTTTTTTAATGTAAAATACAATGACTGAAAAGAAATTTCAGTAATCCTATCACTCTGAAAAGCATGTGTTTTTTTTTTTTGTTTTTTTCCTGCCAGCCATTTTTTCTAGGCGTGTATGTAACAAATAAATAAGTAAATTGTAAAAAGGAAAAGAAAAAAAAAAAACACACACATAATGACTGAAATGGGCACAAGGTTGCATCAGAGTGCAATCTTACATGGGAGATTATTTTGGCAAAAGGAGGGAGGAGTATTTGCTAATAGAGAAGTGCTAGTAGCTTTGGCATTGGGAGGGGCCTTCTCATCTTTAAGGTGCTCAGTGTCTGCAGAGCCTGAATTCTAGCCTGAGGTAAGGGGGTATATATTGTAGGATTTTAAGTTGAGATGTGATCCATTTCAGGAGGATTATCTGGCAGGAAGCAAGAAAAGATGACAAGGGACAAGGAGCCAGGATTCCTGCATGGACAGGAAAGATGAGAGAAGGCCAACAGAGTTAGAGGCTGAAGGAGCAAAGCAGAGCCAGATTGGGGGTGATGTCAGCAGGTTATAGAAGAAAACACCTGCATTTTGCTCTGCCACCTTTGGAGCAAGTTCCTATTTCTAAGCCTACTTGTTAGATGAATTGCTCGTGTATGCCTAATGTAAAACTGTCCATGGGAAAATATAACAAGTCATGCATTAATTTTGCATGATACGTCAAAAGAAGAGTTTTCTGTAATTCTCTCTAAGAATCATAGAGGAAGACATAAGAAGAGACATCATAGCCACCACGGATGTCTCCATCCCAGTGCCATGAAAAATGGGAAGCATCCCTCCACTGGCCGGAGGCCCGAGCCAAGCCCGGTCTGCTCAATACTTCCTCTGGCCACCTCCAGCCTATCCTTAGAGACAAGCTTTATCCCAGGCCATGTGGGAAGGGAGTAGATAAGCAGATAATTAAAATGCAGTTTGTAGTTTGAAAGCACTACTCTTTCTTCTCTTCAGTTTCAAACAGCAGTGTGTCATAATACCATAATGCCAACTCCTATATTTTAGTCAAACAGGTTCTCTCAGTCTCCAACACAGGCCTGTGTCCCCACCTGCAGTGTCCCCTTTTCTTGTCTCATTCACATCTTGTGTTTAAGATCTCACTTTTCACATAGATTTCACCAAGACTGAAATCTGGGTTTCACAAGCTGGCAGATCCACTCTTCATGAATGATCGGGTAGCTTGCATTAAACTTAGAGTTGTATATACTTCTGTATTGGTCTCTAACTTTGTGAGCATTTACCAGCCTCGGTTACTATCTGGTTTGTTTCTAGGCCTCCTTGCAGCCACAAGCTTGCATCTCTGCAACACCCGGTCCCACCTGTGCAGAGGCCCCTTGTTTGATACCTTCCTGCCCCCAATGACTTCTCTTTTAACAGTTTATACCTGCATACCTGATAGAAGGGAGATTCCCATTGTGATGGGAATTCCCTCAAACTTTAGAAAATGATGGTTGGTTTCCCTTAAATTAAACACGAGCATAATCTTGCTAAATATTGGAGGCAAAAACCCAAAAGCCAAAACATTATACATATTAAGATGTATTTTTATTGCCCATAAAATCATAATTTGAATCCAGTAAATAGCTGTCAGAAATAAACTGACTCAGTTTAAAGTTAATCAATACTATCCCATCATCTACAAAGCCGATGATAGGCTACCTTACTTAACTTTTCATCACTCGTCAACTGATCACATTAAACAAAATTACCCCACTCTTATCAGAGTTCAGGTCTTTTGTTCTTGGCATTTGGAACAGACTTGTACAAAGCAAATCAGCTTCTGAAAAGGCTGAGAGCCTCCCAGCTCTTTCTCCAAGCTAAAGGTTCTTTTATCCCCCTTCTGCATTTACAAGTCTTTGACAGACTTCCCCAGGGGACTGGTTATGTTCTTAAAAATAAAATACATACCAAACTCTCCTTCTTTAGCAGAAAATGAGCTACTTGTTAGATGTGCTGCTGCCAAAAGACCCAGTAAAGTGTCTGGAGCTTCCTGCCGCCACCGTTTCCTATTTTCTGGAATGCCACTGGCCACCATCACTTGGCCGTCTAAAGAGGAGGCTGTTATTAAAAAGAAAAAATGCTTCTTCATTCGCGTTTTTATAAAATCACAGAATGTTGTTAGAACCTTGGAGGCAACCTCATCCCATCACTCATCTTATTAGTAAGAAAACTGAGGTACAGAAAAGTTTAGTCACCTTTGTCACATAGATGGTGGGTAGGAGAGTCACTTTTTGCTCTATTCTATTTGCTTATTTTAAATAAGATTTCCCTCTTATTGAATCATTGACTTAGAATGGATGAAATTGTATATTTGCAAGCTTTTTCTTGACAGATTGATGTATTCAGTATTTTGTAATAGTATAAATATATCAATTCATAGACTTATAATTACTAATTTCAGTGATATACTTACATACTTTAACTTATAACATGATTATACATTTTAGCTCCTCCCTAGCCCCAAGAACATAGGAAATAAGTAATAAAAATTTTTACCACCTAAAAGGTAACATCTGGATGTTGCTGTAAGCCAAGGAAAGACTATGCCAGAGCTCAAATGTAAATGAGGAATTTAGATTGAAAGTTTCATCAGATATTAAACACTCCTAACATTTAAATAACACATTGGTTTACAAAGCAATTTTAAATGTTATCTTTGCACTGTTAACTCTCTAAACCTTGTGGGATAACTATAATTTTAATTTCAAGTTTATTGATTAAAAATAAAAAACAACCCTTCAAGAAAGTATAGCAAAGTTATTGGCTAGCATTTGAAGGCAAATCAATTTGCCTGCACTTTTGTGTAGTATATTCTCTCTCACTGTGAGGAAGGAGGAATTCTGGATCATTCCTCACGGACTTTCTCATAGTCAATTGTCTAGGATAGTGATCACCAAATTCATTAGTCAACAGAGACAAATATCAACAGTACAATTATTGAAATTTCCTTTGAGAGCCAAAATTTTTTTAACTTAAACTATATAGGTAGATACATTGCTATTAACTTAATTAGGGTACTACTAAGCTGGCCTTTGCTAAAAACTCAAGGGGCCAAAGAGCCACATGTGGCAATCGAGGCACAGTTTGCCGACCACTGATCTAGGATAATTAGCAAGTAAGTTTCTCTAAAGCTGGTGAAGGAACAAAACAATATCTTTGAAAGGCATTTGATACCAAATCTATAGCGATTGTACTGAAAGTGAGAACTATCAGGTCATGGTGAGCGCTAGTTGCATGTGGAGCCTTCATCTCCTCTTGCTGGCGATGTAAGCCAACTGATCTAAATTCACCCTCAGGCCTGGTGGAGCAGGTGGGGGTGACATCAGCCGCTGCCATCATCTGCAGCAGAGTCCGAGGAGCGCCAGCATCCCACTGTCTCCTGTCTTCTGCAGCAGCAGCAGCATCCTGAATGAACAACTCTAGGCATAAGAAAATAACTCATTAATTTAAAAGCAGCCAACGTGTGACGAATTTCAACAAACTGTTCTTAGGAAACCCAGAGGCAGTCTATCAGCTGGTACACTAAGAAATATTGTCCTTTTAATATAGACTGCCATGGACTAAATGTTTGTGCTGCCTCTCCCCCCCCAAAAAAAAAAAAATTGTAGTTGAACTCTGTTGCTCAATGTGATGGTATTAGCAGCTGCAGCCTTGCGGAGGTGTTCAGGTCACAAGAGTGGAGCCCTCATAAACAGAACTAGTGGCCTTATAAAAGAGACCCGAGAGCTCCCTCTTCCTTTATGCTAAGTGTGGACACAGCAAAAAGATGGAATTGGGCTCTCACCAATCACCAAATCTACCAGTACCATGATCTTAGACTTCCAGCCTCCAGAACTGTGACATAAATGCTGTTTACAAGTCACCCAGTTAATTTTGCTATAGCAGCCTGGTCTGACTAAGATGTAGATCATATTTCTGAGACAAAAATTATAAGCAGGCTAAAAATTGTTTTACTTTTATTAATAACATTTGATTGACTAGCCAATATATCTAAATGTTAAAGAAATATCAGTGACACAAATGGACAAATTCCTTGAGGCATTTATAAGAACTTTTACTTTGGTTAGTTCCCATGGAAATGTATTCTGTTCAATTATCTCATTTTTTAAAATAACTTGTATAGCCGAAACCGGTTTAGCTCAGTGGTAGAGCGTCGGTCTGCGGACTGAAAGGTCCCAGGTTCGATTCTGGTCAAGGGCATGTACATTGGTTGAGGGCACATCCCCGGTAGGAGGTGTGCAAGAGGCAGCTGGTCGATGTTTCTCTCTCATCGACGTTTCTAGCTCTCTATCCCTCTCTCCTCCTCTCTGTAAAAAATCAATAAAATATATTTTAAAAAAATAAATTAAATAAAATAAAATAACTTGTATAACTTTTTCCTTATTTATTCCCATATTTCATTCTAGAGATTTTTAAAAATCAAATAAGTGGAAAATAAAATTTAACCATAATCACATTGTCCAGAGACTATTAAAAAATTTCCCCAGCATATAGTTCTTGCTTTGTTTTGAAACAAAAAATGGTCCACATACCACACACCCTTTTATAACTAGCTTTTCTCAATTAGCAACAAACCATATCCAAATTGTTAAATATTCTTCTATACAATTATTTTAAAACAAACATAGTATTCTCTCCTATGTGATCATTTAATTTTTGGGCTGGATTTTAGGTTGCTACAGATTTTTCACTATTATAAATGATACTACAATGAACTCACTTGTAGCTGATTTTTGTGGACATTTATGATTATTTGTCCTGGATAAACCATTGAAAGTAACAATTTCAGGAGCTAGTAGTTTTGCTCTACTAAAGTTTTTCATTGTTAAAGTTGAATCTATTACCAACTTATTCTGTGATTTTTTCCTTGAGTAGCAAGTCCTACCCTATCCAAATAAAATACCTATCTTTTTCTGTATTTCATTTTCTAGTATATAACTTCTATTTTTATATATATAAACTCTTGGATTTTGTTTTGTTTTGTTATATTGTTAAATAGGTTCTGACTTCACAATTTCCCCCAAGTTGTCAAACAATTGGCTCAGCAGCATTTATTTGAATAATCTTTTCCCATTGACTTGTTATGTGACTTCTAGCATTCACTATATTATGATACATATTAGGGTTTGTTTCTTTAAAATATATATATATATATATATATATATATATATATATATATATATATATATAAATTGATTTTTTTACAGAGAGAAAGGGAGAGGGATAAAGAATAAGAAACATCGATGAGAGAGAAACATCGATCAGCTGCCTCCTGCACACCCCCTACTAGGGATGTGCCCACAACCAAGGTACATGCCCTTGACTGGAATCGAACCTGGGACCTTTCAGTCCACAGGCTGACGCTCTATCCACTGAGCCAAACTGTTAGGGCTTAGGGTTTGTTTCTAATCTATCTTTTCTTTTCACTATTTTATCTATTCCGGTCCTAGTATTATAGTGTTTCAATGACTATAATTTACATATCTTTTCCTTGGAAGGGTACATGACCCTTCACTGGTTTTCTTTTTTAATTTTTTTGGCTAGTTAAAAATCTGCAAGATTCTTTAATCTGTCGAGATCTCCTCATACCACACACACCAAAAAAATCCTTATGTGATTTTGATTGAAATTGCCAAAAAATCCATATATTTGAAAAGAACGCTTCCAATAAATGACTGTTGTTTCTCTCCATTTATTCAAGTGATGTTTTAGTACCTCAAGTTAGGCAAAAGTTTAACTTAAGTGTCTTATTAAAAAAAACACACACACACACACACACAGGCCATTTTCAGTGAAATAAAATGAATAAGAGACATGAGCAGATAATCCACAACAGAAATATAGATGGTCAATAAGCACATGGAAAAATTGTTCAGCCTGATATTAAGTTTAGGAATGCAACTTACTTTTTTTTTTAATTAAAAAAGAGGGCAGCTATGTCTTTTGAGACATACAATCCACTCTCTTCTCTTCCTAGCTAACTAATGCAAAGAGTAACCTTGGAGCCGAAACCGGTTTGGCTCAGTGGTAGAGCGTCGGTCTGCGGACTGAAAGGTCCCAGGTTCGATTCCGGTCAGGGGCATGTACGTTGGTTGCGGGCACATCCCCGGTAGGGGTTGTGCAAGAGGCAGCTGGTCGATGTTTCTCTTTCATCGACGTTTCTAGCTCTCTATCTCTCTACCTTCCTCTCTGTAAAAAATCAATAAAATATATTTAAAAAAAAAAAAAGAGTAACCTTGGAATACACCCTTTCACTGAACTGCTTTTACCGAGGCACCAAGGGCCCCTAAAGGCAAATCCCATGCTGATAATCAAACTGCTTCACTTGGCCTTTCTCTTCCAGTTAATGCTGCCAACCCCTTTACCTCCTTCTAGAACTTCCTGTCCTTCTTTGGCTTTACTCTCCCGATTCTCTCAAAAGTGTAAATATCACTAGGGTCTGTCGTAAGCTCAATTTCCTTCTCACTCTAGTTCCTTTGCTTACGTATTTCCAACCACCACCAAGGCTGAAATAGTGTGTACAGTAGAGGCTTGAGAAGCCCTAGTTAGGCCCAGGGATTAGTGTCTTCTAAACATCGCCAACTGATGCTCTTAAAGACCTAAACCTTAATATGTTCCAAACTAGATGATTACATTATCTCTACTGACCTCACTGTACATGATACACAGGCATACCTAGTTTTATTGCAATGTGCTTTATTGCACTTGTCAGATATTGTGGGGTGTTTTTGTTTGTTTGTTTGTTTGTTTGTTTTTACAAATTAAAGGTTTGTGCAATCCTGAGTCCAGCAAGTCTAATGGCATCATTTTCCCAACATTTGCTCGCTACCTGTCTAAGTACCACATTTTGGCAATTTGCACAATATTTTCATTATTATTTGTTATGATGATCTGTAATCATAATTTTTAAAATGTAAGTATAGTTGGCATACAATATTATATTAGTTTTATGTGTACAATATAGTAATTTGACATTAATATATCTTAAAATGTGGCCACCACACTAAATCTAGTAATCATCCAACATTGTGTAAATGTAAAACAATATTATTGACTTGTATTCAGTGACATTTGATGTTACATTGGAGTGCCCCAAATTTCACCCAGATAAAGAAGTGAACTTAATTAACTAATGTAGTATGTGTTCTGACTACTCCACCTGACTGGCCATTCCCCATCTCTCTTCTTCTCCTCAGGTCTCCCTATTCTCTGAGAAACAACAATATTGAAATTAGGCCAATTAATAACCCTAAAATAACCTTCAAGTGTTAAGGTAAAAGAGTGAATTGCAGGTGTCTGACTTTAAATGAACACTAGAAATTATTAAGCTTAGTGAGGAAGACATGTCAAAAGCCAAGATAGGACAAAAAGCAGGCCTGTTAGACCAAACAACTAGCCAAGTTATGAATGCAAAAGTTAAGTTTTTGAAGGAAATTAAAAGTTTTATTCAGACATAGAAATGATAGGAAACAGCCTATGCCTGATCTGGAGAAAGTTGTGGTCTGGATTGAGATCCCTTAAACCAACGCCTAGTAATTCAGAGCAAGACCCTAATGCTCTTCAATTCCATGCAGGCCGAGAGAGGTGAGGAAGCTGCAGAAGAGTCTGAAATTAGCAGTTGGTTAATCAGGTTAGAGACCTTAATAAGGAAAGAGACCATCTCCATAACATCAAAGTGCAAAGTGAATCAAATGCTGATATAGAGGCTACAGCAAGTTATCCAGAAGTTCTAGCCAAGGTAATTAATGAAGGTGGCTACTTTAAACAAAAGATTTTCAATGTAGACTGAAAACAACAAGAACAAAACAGCATGTGAAACCGAACTTTTGAACCTGATGCAGTTCCTGAAACTGGCTGTGCAGCACCAAACACTCTGTTAAAAAGTAAACTTTTTACCTAGCAATAGGCATAAGCAATTGATCATGTAGGGCATAGTCTAAGCCTGCTTGCAAGCACCAACCACAGCTCTTTCAAAACAACTGAGGTAATCCCTTTAAGAAGCATTTTGGACTCAGAACACATGTTTGTGCCTCTTTTCTTTGGCTCATGACACCTCTGTGACTTGGAGGTCTCCATCTTTGAGATTCCCGACCACCCAGCACAGTCTGTGGCACAAGGGAGATTACCAAGAAGAAGCCTGCTGAATTGAATAAAGATTTTTCCAGATGGATATAGGGAAAAGTGTGTTACTCTAGGAAGTGGAAGTTGAGCCAAGCCAGGGTATACAATGCTCACACCGTCACATATGGATCCCATCATAGTGGAAGGAAAGGGGGTGCTGGGGTAGGAAAGGAGGGCCACCACAGGGTCAGGCCACTCAGTGTCAAATGATACTATGAGGAATGGACTGTATCCTGTAAGTATTACCAAAAACAAAACAAAACAAAAAAAAAACCCCAAAACACTTGAGTAGGGTAATAACATGATCAGATAACTAGCAATCACTTAGAGAACAGGAGGGGAATACTGGAGAAAAGGAGACACATAGCCAATTCAGCAAGGGGAAGAGAAAGGGAAACTAGAATAGCATGTACTGAGCACCTAGCATGTGCCAGGTGCTTTACATACCAAATTTCTCACCATAAGCCACGTATGGCAGGTACTCTCACCCCTGGTCCTAGGAGGAGACCGAAATGCAGAGGGTCTAAGGAACACCATCAGAAAGTGGCAGTGCCAGCTGGGATCCCAACTCCCACTTGTCTCCAAAACCCACACATGTTCTATCACTCACACTGCTCAGAGTGGATGGAGGAGAAGGAACTCACCACAGACATTTCAGAGTAGAAACCACCCGGAACCGCAGGAACTGTCAGCCTGGCGTAGCGTTACCCGAAGTAAAGGATCATGAGAAGGAAATGTGCACACGTTTGGCTGCACACACGCTGAGTTTGAGGCACTAGTGGGACTTGTCCAGGGAGCTTTCCAGCAGATGATGCAAACAATGGGTGCACGTGGAGCTGCTGGCTGGGAGACCTGAGCTGAAGGAGTGGGTGAAACTGCCCAAGGAGACAGTATGGATGGAGCAAGAGCGGAGGGCTAAGTTTCAGGGAGCTTGGACCCCGAGGGGTAGGTAGAGGCAGTGGAGCCAGGTCTCTGCCCAGCTCAGGGAGAGCAAGGGGACAGGTGACAGAGCAGGGGAGAGTTTGCGATGGATTGATAACAAAACAGTTCCTTCTCATCTACCACTTTTAATACACGTACCTGCTTCTGAGCAGAGTTTTTCAAATGCTTCATCTGTATAATCCTCATGGTCCTTAATACATTTATTTTCCTTAAGCTTCATGCCATCCTCAAAGGTCAAAGTTTCATTTAGTATGTCTATGGGCTAAAGCAATTTCATAGTGTTTCAAGAGAAATAAGCCATAATTAGAAAAAAATGTTTGTGTTCCAGCAATAACTTTTATATTTAATATATCTATATTGAACAAATAAGTCAGTAAAGTTTTAAAAGTGGAACTATGTTGGAACAAGATAGAAACAAGAGTGTTTTAATTTATTTTCTTTGTCAGTAGTGACAAGCACTGATCATATGGCAACTTACTTTTATCCAGACTTCCTGTCTTCTATAATATTCTATTATACTTCATTTTATAGCATTCTCAAGGTTATCTGCTCCACGCCCTATTTTAAGTATACAACATTCCTAATTGGGTCCCAAAAACTGCTCCTAATACATATTCCATAATCAAAATAAAAATGATCACTGTGTTCTTTTTTTTTTTATATATATATATATATATTTTATTGAATTTCTACAGAGAGAGAGTTAGAAGCATCTATGAGAAACATCCATCAGTTGCCTCCTGCAGACTCCCTACTTCCTGACTTTAATCTCTATTCTCTCCAATGTGCCCACAACCAAGGTACATGCCCTTGACCGGTATCGAACCTGGGACCCTTGAGTCTGCAGGCCGACACTCTAGCCACCTAGTCAAACCAGTTAGGGTGATCACTGTGTTTCAAGCATATTAAAACATAGAATAATAAAGGATGAGCACTCTGGTAGGTAAGACTTTTTTTATTCTATTTTTTATTCTAGCAGGTCAGCATCAGTGCCTCACTTCACAGAAGCACTGTGGGCGTATCACTCCTCAGGTTCCAACCCAGAAACAGTCCCATATCCGCTCCCATCTGATACTCACAGCTCTGGGACACTAAGAGACTTAATGGTTAGATGTTGGTGAGTGCTAATTATTGCCACTCTAATGGAGTCTTATGTAGCAAAATGCTAGTACAAATCTGAAAGATAGGTGGAGCCCAGAGGGGTTAGGGCAGTGAAAATACTTGGCATGATATTACAATGGCGGGTACATTTAATTACCTATTTGTCCAAACACATAACATATAGAATCCCAAGAGTGAACTCCATGTCACTATCGATTAATCAGTTGTAACACATCTTCCACTCCTGTGGGGGGTGTTGATGATAGGGGAGGCTGTGCATTTGTGGGGCAGCGATATGTGGGGAATCTCTGTTTGTATCTTCCATTCAACTTTGCCATGACTGCTCTACAACATGGAAGTCTATTAAAAAAATACTGGTCCTTCACCACACACACACACACACACGCACACACGCACACACACACACACCAGAAAGAAATTATAACATTAAAAATGTTACAATGAGAGCCCAAATGCATAACTGAGCTTTACCCAAAGACCAGTATATGTGTATGGTTAACAGAGAAGAAGGGAGAGGGATAGAGAGTTAAAAACTTAGATGAGAGAGAAATAAATGTGTATGGTTTCAGGGTACCTGCTCAATTTTTTAGGCAATTATATTAGTTCTTGACTATGTATTATGTCTTCTATTTTAATTATGCTATCAAAAGTTAATATTATAGGAAAATAAATACTTTATAAAAGAAAAATATATTAAGTTTAAATGGTCCATTTAAGGGAATAACCTCAAGTACAAACAGAATGAGAAGATGAAGTATTTTGAAACACTTATTTGAACACCAGAGATCCTTCTAGGAAGATTTAAGAAAATTCTCCTTCTCCCTATGAAAAAATGTCATTAAACATGCTACTAAGATACTCATTTTCTCATGCCTACTAATGGAAATATGTACTTAATGACATACCTCTTCCTCTTCAAGAATATTTTCCTCAGAAATACATTTGTCTAAATTAATTTCAAACTTTACTCCTCTCTAGAAGAAAATAAGAAAAAAAAATCTTAGTTTAGCAATCCAATAAAAACCTTCAAATTATAACTATTAGACATTATGGTTACTTAAAACCAATAGTCTAACATTACAAAACAAAGCAATTCTATAAACTAGTAGGAGGAAAATCCTGAAGGCAACCCAGTTTGTGTCCCTAGCTAGCTTCTTAATATGGAACCAAAGACAAAATGTTTATTACCTTAGCTTTATATTTTTGTTCTGGAATTTTACTTTCCTTTATGTTCTGAATTTTTTTCAAGTCTCTTTCAATACCCTGAAAGTTTAGAGAAAAATTAACATATAGCATTTAATATTGATCAAACAATTATATTTTCATTAGAGGCCCAGTGCACGAAATTCGTGCACTGGTAGGGTCCCTAGCAGCTGTTGGCTGCCAGCTGGGGCCTCCCTCCCTTCCCCCGGCTGGCCCACCCCCTGGTCAAACTCCTGGAAGAATTCCAGTAGAGGGGACAATTTCCATGCTTCACTTTTATTATATAGGATACCATCTGAAATCACAGCATGGTATGTTTACATGATTTAATTTCTGGATTGAATCCATGATTGATTTGAAAATAAAAACATGCCTTTACTAATAGTTGACTAACACTTGGGAGAGCGTCCATTAACTCAAAATATTAATACATTTAACATTGACATTGCAATGCATACAATTCCACCATACAAAAATGCTTATCACTCTAGTCCAGTCCAACACAATCTAACTTAATTAAAAAATGTAATTTTGATTACAGGATCCTTTTCTGAAGAGTTTTATGATCTTAATAAGGAAAACAAGAAATGTACACAGCTCATTACAGTATAAAGGAAGGAGAGGGCTATACACCTTGACAAGAATTTCAAAGATAGCTCTAACTGGTTTGGCTCAGCAAATAGAGCATCGGCCTGAGGACTGAAAGGCCCCAGGTTTGATTCCAATCAAGGGTATGTATCTTGGTCGCAAGCACATCCCCAGTAAGAGGTGTGCAGAAGGCAGCTGATTGATATTTCTCTCTCATCTAAGTTTTTAACTCTCTATCCCTCTCCCTTCTTCTCTGTTAAAAAAAAAATCAATAAAATATATTTTTTTTAAAGAATTTCAAAGATAGTTGAGAGGTGAACTTTAAATATTGAGCTTTCCCAGGGTTCAGCCCTAGGCCCTCTGCTCCTTTCTTCCTCAGAACAAGAGAGTCTAAATAATTCCTATGGATTTAAGAGCTACCTTTATGCAATGATTCTTTTCTTTTTCTTTTTTTGGCCAATATTTATTTATTTATTTATTTATTTATTGTTGTTTAAAATATTACATATATTAATTAGTATATGTATCTCCTTCTCCCCCCCCCCCGCCATGACTTTCCCCCAGCCTCCCCTATTCCCTGTCGCATGTCCTCATCCCACCCACCCCCAGTGTCTTGTGTCCATTGGTGTGCTTATATGCACACATACAAGTCCTTTGGTTGATCTATTTCCCTCCCTCCCCAACACTCCCCAGCCTTCCCGCTGTAATTTGACAGTCTGTTCAGTGCTTTACTGGCTCTGTATCTATCTTTTTATTCATCGGGTTATAATGTTCTTTATTTTCCACAAATAAGTATCCAAGGATTCTTAAACATGTATCTTCAGGCTTGATCTTTCCTCCCCTCTGAGCTTTAGACTCACATTTCACCTGCCTACTTAGCTTCATCTTCACTTCAAGATTCATTCCACAAATCATACTGAGCACCCATTATGGCCAGACACTATCCAATGGGCGAGTGCAATGAATGTGACTGAAAGTTCCCTGCTGACATAGAACTTACTGGAGTAAGATAAGTAATCAATGAATTAACAAAGTAACAGCATAATTCCAGAAAGTTTTAAGTGCCCTAAAGCAGCGGCCACCAACCAGTGATCTGTGAGGTCCAAAAGGTTGGCAGCCAATGCCCTAAAGGAAATAAAATGGAGTAATGGCATAAAGTAGGGGTGAGAGCAATGCAGGAAAAGACTACTAGTATTTGCTTTAAGCCTTAGAATAAAGTAGGACCTTGGCATATGAAGGTCTGGGGGAAGCACATTCCATCAGAGGGAGCAGGAGGGCAAAGGCCCTGAAGCAGGTATGCAATCTGAGATCTTTTTTAACCAACATGTTCAATTTAACATGTCCAATGGGAACTATATGTTTTTTCGATTTTTAATTGATGAGAGAGAGAGAGAGAGAGAGAGAGAGAGAGAGAGAGAGAGAGAGAGAGAGAGAGAGGGAGAGAGGGATCTGAGAGGGAGATATAGATCAGCTGCCTCCTGCACACTCCCCACTGGAGATTGAGCCCACAACGCAGGCATGTGGTCTGACTGGAAATCAAAGCAGCAACCTTTCAGTGCAGGGACGACACCCAGCCAAGTGAGCCACATTGTCCAGGGCCAAAGGGATCTCTTCATTTCCCCCACAACAAGCTCACTCCCTACTCTCTTCCCCATTTTAGGAAATGGTTCTATCCCTTTCAAGCCAGAAATCTATGACTCTCCTTGGCGTCTCCATGTGTGTGTATTCTTAATGCTCTCTTCTCTCCACTATTGCACAGCATGTCTCCATCATCTCTCCTTAGAATCGACTACTGCTTCATCTGTGTTACCACAGCCTTTGTATGTACTTCACTAAAGCATGTGGCAGGTTGAATCATTATTACTGTAGTTGTTTGCCCTGCTACCTTGGGAAGGGGGGTTTTCTGCCTTGAAATATTATGAACTCTGAAATAGGACTGTGACTTTGTATTTTACTTATATTTGTGGAGGTGGTTGTCTGATTTGATTGTGTAGTCTGGTTGTCTCAATTGTATCATATTGCTTTATTTTCCTTAAAATACAACTTAGACTCCTAAGCCCCATTTACCTCATTGGGTGCAAATTCAACCTCCGTCTACTTTAGATCTCTCTGTCATCAAGTGAAGGCCCCAGGGTCTTTCATAAAAGAAAACATTCAAGGAGGCCTTCAGCCTTCACTCACCTGCCCTAACTCACCTGCCCTAACTCAAGCCCAGAGGCACCTTGAAGAAAAAAGATAGAAGACCTCGAAGAAAAAGAAGGAGAAGGAGGAGGAGGAGGAGGAGGAGGAGGAGGAGGAGGAGGAGGAGGAGGAGGAGGAGGAGGAGGAGGAGGAAGAGAGCCATTTGACAATTCAGTTTTGACCAGTTCTCTACTCTCTCCAAAACTGTAAAGATGAAACAGAGGTTAACTGTCAGATTTCCTGACCAATGTGTCTAAGATCCTGACTTGAATACCATCCAGAAAGCTGAACTTTCATGCGTTCACAAGAGCAGTTCTGAAACTTGGCTGCACACTCAATCACCCAGTCAACTCCTGAAAACAGGATGCCTGGGCCCGCCCCAGACCAGGCATTGCATTAGATATTTCTCCACATGATTATACTACACTATAAGGGGTGAGGATCAACAGGCGAGGGAAAACTCCCTGGGAAGCATATAGATGTCTAACAATAACCATCACCTGCACAGGTGCCTCTTCCTCCGGTGTCTCTTGGTGGATGGACAGGTTACTCTTCTTCACCAGATAGGTCTTATGACTTATTGTTGAGTCTTCCTTTAACACAAATTACACACAGTCAATGAGATTGATTCTGGGTCAGTTTTGAAGGCTATTTGATGAGCCTTGGCCAGGGTTTAAATGGGATCTAGTGAGGAAATGATTTCCACCTGCTGTCCCAGGGACGAATGGTGGCTGGATAGAGCTCTGTTTATGGCTCCTTTTCCCTATGGCTGCCTTGGTCTCCCCCAATTCCCCAAGTACTTATTTCATGGTCTCTCTAGAAATGTCCACTCTCCATCTTTCCTTGATTCAGGTTTCCTATCACCGACCTACTTTAAAAATAAGGCTGACAATGGTATAAGGCTTCCCGCTACCAACCAAGCCTCTGCTCTGAAGAGAACCACCTCCAACCTGCCCCTCCCAGCACATCTAGCCTTCCATTTGAACCTTTGCATGGTCTTTCAGAATGCCTCCTCCTTAGCCCTGCCTCTCTGAACTCTACTTCTTCTCAGACCCAATTTAGGCTCCACCTTTCTTCTTCCATGAAAACCCTCAGGCTGCTCATCCTTCCTCCTATGCACTTACAGAGCTTAACTATATTCATTCATGTTCAAAAATTGCCTTGTACATGTGTGTCTTATCTTTCCAACTATTTATGAGTAGAAGAGCATAGGCTAGAAAGAGCAGAGGTTTTAGAATTAGGTATTTATTTAGTTTGCCTTGTGCGGATGAGGTACTTAACCTTTCGGTATTGGGAGTAAATGAGATAAAGCATGTGAAGCTCTAGTACATACAACTGAATTGTACCACATGCTAATTCATCTAAGGCTCTCACTAGGGGGTGGGGGAGACGGGGAGAGAAAGATCAATTTCAGCAGCAGTGTGATGGTTTTCTCAATGAGGATGCAACCCAAGTACCAGTAAGATGGGAGCCCAGCTGTGTCATGTCCAGTCTCAGTGTCCACAGGCCTCTCATAGGAGAAGCATTCCTGAGCACGGAGGTGTTTCTAGTATTTAAATGTCATGTATTTTTTATATAACATGGTCTCCAAACACAGGCCAGCTATTTCATCAGGAGTTCTACTGAAAAAACAGTGACCTAAAAGATGGAAGAATGAGCTTCCAAAGTGATTCCTTTAAGGGATTTTCAAGAATCATCTCAACTGCACAAAATTCAGTAAATGCTGGTCTTTTTTTTTTTTTTGTCTTTTTTTTTTACCACCGATGGGCATGAACTTCTTAATGCATCTAATCCGGTTCTGGTGTAGTATGGCTGCCCAGTCAATAATTATTGACTAATTTATGAGAGAAACAATTAACAAGCATTTTTCATAATCACCCTTCCTGAGAATGTCAGATGCCCTCATCATCTGGGTAGCTTGAAGTAAACCACAACAAAGCAACGCTTCAGTAAGATCTTACAATTTTCCTATTTAAAAATTTGCATGATAAAAAGTTATCTCTTCTATGAAGTCATTACTTTTAGCACCTGCTCAATTTAGTTAGCTCTAAATCAATAATACGATATTTCCTTTAGAAGAATGAACTTATTTACCTCTCGTTCACTCCCCATCTTCTTTCTAATTTCTTTCATGTCATTGTGGTACTGTTGGCGTATTTCCTCTAACTGCTTCCAATATTCCTAGAAAGCAATCCCAATCCACAAATGGTAAATGCCTGTGAACAACTTAACAAAATAATCTCTACACAGCCTACAGTTTTACAATGTGGGATATATAATCAGAATTAGAAAGCCTGTTGCCCCTAAAGATGATAACCACCTTACATTTTGGCTGTGGCACTTCTCTCCCTGTGATACATAATCTCAATTACTTTATATATCCTACTTTTATATACAATCCTCTTACGGGTAGAATTTTCTCCTCAGAAAAGATATGTTGGAGTCTTAACGCCCAGTACCTCAGAATGTGACCTCATTTGGTAGAGCATCATTGCAGACATAATGAGCTAAGCTAAGATGTGGTCAAACTGGAGTAGAGTGGGCTCTTAACCCAGTATGATGCCTGCTGTCCTTTTAAGAAGATGGCCATATGAAGACACACACAGGGAAAACGCCATGTGACAGTGGCAGAGAATAAATTTATGCAGCTGTAAGCCAAGGATTGCACAAGACTGCTGACAAGCCACCAGAATCTAGGAAGAGGCAAACAGGGGTTCCCCTAGACTGCAGTGGTTCTCAACCTTCCTAACGCCTCGACCCTTTAGTACAGTTCCTCACGTTGTGGTGGCCCCAACCATAAAATTATTTTTGTTGCTACTTCATAACTGTAATTTTGCTACTGTTATGAATCGTAATGTAAATATCTGTGTTTTCTGGTGGTCTTAGGTGATCCTGCTAGCAGTTCTTTAGATATTTATGTACTTAATGACATACCTCTTCCTCTTCAAAAATATTTTCCTCAGAAATATATTTGTCTAAATTAATTTCAAACTTTACTCCTCTCTAGGCTGCTGTGGAGCCTAAGACCATCGGAAAACACAGATATTTACATTACGATTCATTAGCAGTAGCAAAATTACAGTTATGAAGTAGCAATAAAAATAATTTTATGGTTGGGGGTCACCACAACATGAGGAACTGTATTAAAGGGTCGAGGCATTGAGAACCACTGCCCTAGAGCTTCCTGGGGCAGCTTGGACCTGCCAACACCTGGATTTTGGACTTCCAGCCTCCAGAACTATGAGCCAATGAATTTCTGTTGTATTAAGCCACCCGGTTTGCTGTGCTTTCAGGCAGCCCTAGGTAACTAATACAAATTTCACAGCTGTTAATGATGGCAGGTACTTTATCAATCCAAAGTAAATAGCCTTTATGAACTTAGCCATGCTGCATTCTCAGAGAAGGTGAACTATATCTCTCTGTGTCTCCTAAAACCACCTGCCTGGTGCTTCACACAAGGCTGTCCAGCAAATATTTGTACAACAGGCTCTCTCAGGCATGTACAGTGCACAGTACAAAAAACAATGATGTAAGTACAATGGCCCTGGAATCAGACTGTTTTTAACCTGTTCCTTCATTTTGTTTCTCCTGAACGGCAACTCCTGGAATCTAGGCTCTTCTCCATTACTTCTTGGCTCTTGTCTCTTGTGATTTGGCTCAGCAGAAGATGGACGAAGACCCTATTATTTGAATGAAATAATTTATAAAACATTCTTGCATTAGGAAACATATTCTGATCTGACCTTGACCTTTTTCTTTAAACAATTAAACTCATATTTGAGAGTTTTGTGTGTGTTTTTTTTATTGTTTAAAGTATTACATATAGTAGTACATTTATCTCCTTCCCCCACCCCCGTTGACCTTCCCCCAGCCTTCCCTAGAGAGCTTTTTAGAGTGAGCAGCAACATTGTCTTAAGTACAAAACATTAAAAAAATTAAATAAAATTAATAAAACCTTTTGTGTTGTTTACCCAAGGCAATAAATATTTTATGCTACCATATGAGATACCAGGATTCATTTTCTAACTGGAAAATTATAATTGTTAAATTAAAATTCAGTAAAAGTTTAGCAACCCCTAGAGCATGCGATTAGGGGAATAGAACTGGATCTTTGAGAAGTTCAAAATAAGAATGATACAAATAGAATACATAACCAACCTCCCTGAACACCAAAATTTTAACACTATACTTAATAATAAAGGTTAACTTTCAATTCAAGTAAAAAATAATAGTCACTTTAAAAAATATGTAGGATTATAATAAAATAGAATCAAAGAACTGCAACACAGAAGGGGAGCTTGAAGCTCATCTACTCCACAACTATCATTTATTAAACAGGAAACTGAGGCTCAGAGAGGTTGCATGGCCTGCCTAACATCACACAGCAAGTGATAAAGCCCACGAAGAAACCAGGATTCCCAGACGCCAATTCAAGCCTATTCCCATTATTCTTTAAGCTATTAAAAACTAAGGAAGGTAGTCTTGATCTTTTATATGGAATGAACTTTGACTTAAGGATTCATTAATATTTATGAACAGAGACACTGTTGGGAAATTCCTGATTGTATTTTACTCACCAATTGCTTTTCTACTTTCAACTTATATTGCTGAGCTTCAAATTTCCTCTGAAGGTATTCAGCAGGCCTTAGGAAATAAAAATGTTCAGTTTGAGTGGAAATGTTAACTAACCTTAGTCACCGATTTGACAAGTGAATTTTTAGCTTAATAATGAGATTCACAATTCACTTATGACTTTAAGTTCTGTGTTCAAGAGGTACCTCAAAGTTTTGGAATGTATACATTGGAAAAGAAGATCTTTGGAATAAAAAAAATTAAAAAGAAAAGGAGGTAAAGAGAATAGTAACAATTGGGGATACAGGAGAAAATACAACAGAAAACTATTCTGACCCAGAAGGACTAGAATCCATTCTTGTACAGTTCATAATATGTTGGGGGGCGGGGGGGGGGGACGACACAACCATATCATGCTCTGTACAGACCTCTAATCTACAGCCTTGTCAGCCCTAATTTGCCTGATGGTTGCTGATATGTTTCCCATATTACACTCAGCTCCTTGGGAGCAGGATACTGTCCCATCACTTTACCTCTACTCCTCACGCTGGCACACAAATCCTTAATGCATAAAAAATGAGGCTTTACTGTCTCTCACAATGTTTAAGGTATTTTTCCAGCACAATCCTGATCAAACCATTTTAAGCTTATACCTACCTATGTTCTCTATATATTTATCGCCTTTTTTTTTTTTTTTTGCTAAGAAGTTCTGTAATTACTGATACTAAATAAAAACTCAGATCATAGTATAAACTACATGATAAAGTTCTTTGGAACACAGTAAATTCTAGGGCTCCAAAACCAGAACTATCATTTCAGAAATAACTTTTTTGGGAACATCATGGTGAGCAGTCCCGAGTTTATGAAGAGCCAAGATAATACGTCAGTCATTTAGAAATAGGATGAAATGACAGGCTTATTAAGGTCTCTGGGCCTTTGCTCCTCATATATAAAATGGGCACGATACTCTTTCAGAGGAATTGATATGAGGATGAGAGTAGGTTAGGTCTGTACAGGTGTCTGGCCAGTGTCTGACACTTATAACGCTGGAATCAAATGAGGTTAATGTTTAGCTTAATGTCTCTCAGGAACCTAAGTGGTGGCATAACAATATCTCCATGAGAAAAACTCCAGTCACCCAGGGCTTTCCAAAATATGTTCTCTATATTTCCCTATCTCTCCTCTCTCCTCCTTCTCCTTCTTCTTTCTCCTTTTCCTTTTCCTCCTCCTCCTTCTCCTCCTCCTCTTCCTCCTCCTCCTCTTCTCTCTCTCTCTTTTTCTCTCCCTCTCCCTCCTTCTCTCTCTCTCTCTCTCTCTCTCTCTCTCTCTCTCTCTCTCTCTCTCTCTCTCTCACACACACACACACACACACACACACACTCCAACCCTATACAGACTCCTCTTTCTCCAGACAAGTATATCAACACCTGATTCCCATAGAATCAGAACCCAGAGAGTGAGAAAGCTGGAAGTGAGAGCCTGGAATAACAATTAGTAGGGGATTACTAGTCAACTCATCAGAGGGGCATCCTGGGTCACTGTAGGATGGGGTGTATTATGGGCAGCGGTATTCAGGAAAGAGAAGGACCTTTCTACCATGTTATGTGAAAGTTTGGGAGATAAGACTATCTATAATAAAATAATAGATACTTTCACAGATCTAGGCAAAGACTAGAAGACATTTGTCCTGTGGCTGGGAAAGGGCAAGGGACATTGTGGCAGCACCAAAATGCTTACTAGTTGAGTACTATATGAATATTATAATTTGAACTAGTGGAACACACAACTTTTGATAATCATGGAGATCATTGAAAATGTGTTATTAAGATGTATAAAATTATAATACCATCAAATATCTTTTAAAATTAAACATGTGCTTTTCCCATAGCTAATCTTTTCATTCATTAACTGATGAGCCTACCATCCCATAGTCTTGTATTTTTCATTATTCAGCCAATATTTCAACAATAAATAATGATCACAGTTACCAAAAGTTAGTGATTTATCATCCCTGAAAGAAAAAAAATTTGATGGTAACACCATTTTTTAAAAAAATAACTTATGCCAAAACCTGTTTGGCTCATTGGATAGAGCGTCAAGATTTGATTGGTCCCAGATTTGATTCTGGTCAAGGGACTATACCTTGGTTGCGGGCACATCCCCAGTGGGGGTTGTGCAGGAGGCAGCTAATTGGTGTTTCTCTCTCATCGATGTTTCTAGCTCCCTATCCCTCTCTTTTCCTCTCTGTAAAAACCAATAAAATATATATATATTTTAAAATAACTTAGATTTTTAGGACTGTGGATGGGTGTCAATTATTCTGAACATAGAAACACTGAAATTGGTGTGCAATAAAGAATGAAAAATATTGTAGATATGCAAAAATTTGTTATGAAACAAATTCTTTGAAAGTCTGCCATAACAGCAGTTTCATTGTATTTTTTTTAATACATCAATATTCTGAAAAAAATCCCAAAAATATAAATGCTGAATGAAATATATCTTAATTTCTAATATATCTCAAATGATAATCTAATTATAAGTCAATTATTAATTATGAATATTAATAACCTCTTTGGAATATGATATATACTTCATGAGTTCCAGGCAGTGAAATTTACTCAAAGAAGAAAAAATATTAAAAATTCAAGAATATAAATTTGTGCCTGTAGTTAAATGGCTGCATGAGTAAGAAGATAAACTCCATCAGACTTGGATGAAAAAGGGTTAAGGAATTATTGCAGTAGTCACTTTATAAATGTCTAATCACTATGTAGTACACCTGAAATTAATATAATATTGTATGTCAACTATAATTGAAAACATTTTAATAACAACAAAAAATGAATAAAAACAGTCGAGGGAACTGAGAATTAAATATTTGAAATGAAGAGTTTGGAAGTTCTTGGATTGTTTACTTTAGGAGAATTTAGAAGGATTGCAGATACATTGATATAGCAAGATGTTTTCAGAGGACCAAAGTTTAAATTAGACAATCACATTACCATTGGCCTGGTGATTGACTGGTGTTTTCTTCCTGACTATAATCCTCCTTAACTCTGGTATCTGTATGAGAAACATGGTGGTAATGTGGTTCATGGTATCTCTTCCTTAACAAGTCAAGTTGAGCATAGAAATAATCATAATGGCCACACACTCCAGCATGTTTGGTAGGCCTTTCTACCATTTTTATCTGAGGGATTAATAAGAAAAGAAAATTTTAAAAATACAAATCTATAATAATTAAAAGTCTGATAGTGACTATAACTAACACAAGGCATTGAAGGTACATTTTGTTGTTTTGCTCTAGAATTGTTTCCAGATTAAAATAATTTTAGAATCTCCAAATCCTAAAATTAAAAAATATTTTATCCAGCTGGTAAAGGCAGGTATCAGCATTCCTTGGACTTTTGCTGACCTGCCTCTGTGCCCAGAGCTGGTAAAGCCAGCCTTGGTGTGCAGTTTGATCCTCCCCACTCATGCCCAGGCCCAATAGAGAGAGCCAAAAACTGTGGATTGCTTTGTAGTTCCAAACAGGTAGATCAAGGCCCGTCATAGGCAGTGTCTGACATTGGCCTGTACCAAAATCCCTCCCAAGAGGCTCCAGTACTAATAAACCCAGTGGCCCTCTTTAGACAACATCAAATCAGGATACAATTAGCTTCACAAGTGGCATATCCAAAGAGAGATCTCAATAGGCACAGACCCTGCTGAAGCAAATTCTGCTCTGTGTGATCAGCATCTGCAGAGCAGTTCACACACTGTGTTGGAAGTTTATCCTCACAGTCAATAAGACTAAAGGTCGACCCCATGCATGAAAGGGTCAATAGCAATCAAGACTCAATTAGAACAGGAGGGCCCACGTAATCCACAAAAGGGACAATACTGGAGCACCCAGTGCAGGTGATCAAGGAAATTGCACCACTGGGTCCCACAGGACATCTACTACATAAGGCCACTCTACTGAGACAGGGAGTCATGGTAGCTATACCTAGTACATAGAAATAAACACAAAGAAGGAGCCAAAATATGGAGTAAAGAAACATGCCCCAAATGAAAGAACAGGATAAATATCTAGAAAAAGAGCTAAATGAAATGGAGTCAACCAATGGACCAGATGTAGAGTTCAAAAAAATGCCTAATGTTTTTCTCTTTCCCTCTCCCTTCCATTCTCTCCCTTAAAAAAATCAGTAAAAACATATTTTAAATGGTTATAAGACTGCTCAAAGAACTAAGAACTACAGCAGCATGAATAATACCTAAAAGCTATATAAAAAAGAACTAATCAGAAATGAAGAATACAATATCTGGAATGTTGAATACACAAGAAGGAAAAAAAAAACAAACACAGTAGGTTGGGTGAAACAAATGATCAAAATAGTGATTTGGAAGACAAGGTAGCAGAACACACATAATCAGAGCAGCAAAAGTAAAAAGATGTTTAAAAATGAGGACAGTTTAAGGGACATTTGGGACAACAGTAAGCAAACCAACATCCACATCACAGGGGTACCAGAAAGAAAAGAGAGTGAGCAAGGGATCAAGAACTTATTTGAAGAAATAATGACAGAAAACTTCCCTAAACTGGTAAAGGAAAAAAACATACAAGTCCAGGAAGTGCAGAAAGTTCCAAACAAGATGACCCCAAAGAGGCTCACACTAAAACACATCCTAATTAAAATGGCAAAGGTTAAAGACAAAGAGAGAACCTTAAAAATAGCAAGAGAAAGACAACTAATCACCTATAAGGGAGCTCCCATGACTGTGGGGTGATTTCACCACAGAAACATTTCAGGCCAGAAAGAACTGGCATGCAATATTCAAAGTGATGAAACCTATAAGTAAGGCTACTTTACCCAAAAAGGCTATAATTTTAAATTGAAGGATAAATAAAGAGTTCCCAGACAAGAAAAAGCTAAAAGAGTTTGTTACCATCATACCGGTATTACAAGACATGTTATATGATCTTTTTAAAGAAAAACAGCAGCCCTAATCAGTTTGGCTCAGTGGACGGAGCATCAGCCTGTGGCCTGAAGGGTCCCAGGTTCGATTACAGTCAAGGGCATGCACCCTGGTTGTGGGCACATCCCCAGTAAGAGGTATGCAAGAAGCAGCTGATCGATGTTTCTCTCTCATCAATGTTTCTAATTCTCTATCCCTCTCTCTTCCTCTCTGTAACAAATCAATAAATATATTTTTTAAAAGAAAAAAACAGCAGAGTAACATAGTTAAAGAATAGAATGATAATAAATATGTATCTATTGTATCAATAATCGCTTTAAATGACAAAGGCTTAAATGCCCCAATGAAATACATAGGGTAAATGAATGGATAAGAAAACGGGACCCATATACAGCACATGCTGTCTATAAGAGATCCACCTCAGAACAAAAGATACAGACTAAAAATAAAGGGGAAAAAAGATATTGCATGTAAATGGAAATAAAAAAGAGCTGTGGTAGCAAAACTTATAGTTGACAAAATAGACTTCAAATCAAAGGCTATAGTAAGAGACAAAGAATGACACTACAAATGATAAAGGGAACACTCCAACAAGAGTATATAACCCATTTAAGCATTTATGCACCCAACATATGAACACCTAAATATATAAATCAAATTCTGTTGGGCATAAAGGAAGAGGTTGACAGTAATACAATCACAGGAAGGAATTTTAATACCCCACTGATATAAAAAAATAGATCTTCCAGACAGAAAATCAACAAGGAAAAAGCAACCATAAAGGACACACCATACCAGATGATTTAATTGATATTTTCAGAGCAGCAGAATATATATTCTTTTAAAGTAGATATAGAACATTTTTTTTTTAGGATAGACATGTTAGAATACCAAACAAGTCTCAATAAATTTAAGAATACTGAAATAATATAAAGAAACTTCTCTATCGCTTCTCGGCCTTTTGGCTAAGATCAAGTGTAGTATCTGTCCTTATCAGTTTAATATCTGATACGTCCTCTATCCGAGGACAATATAGTAAATGGATTTTTGAAGCTGGGAGATGGAATAGGAGCTTGCTCCGTCCACTCCACGCATCGATGTATTGCAGTACCTCCGGGAATGGTGCACAAAAAAAAAAAGAAGAAGAAGAAGAAACTTCTCTAATCATAATGGTTTGAAACTAGAAATAAATTTCAAGAAAAAAAAACCTGAAAAACACACAAAGGCTAAGTAACATGTTATTAAACAATGAATGGGTTAACAATGAGATCAGAGAAGAAACAAAAAACTTTCTGGAAACAAATGAAATCAATATAAATATATTTTTAAAAAAGATTTAACACTCTGTGGAAGTGTATTCAAATAACTATACATAAACAATCTAGGAAAAGATTAATAATCATATAATAAACAATTCTCAATAATATATAACATATCAGATTTGAGAGTATGAAATATGCCCAGCTGGCATGGCTCAGTGATTGAGCATACAAGAGATCACAGTTTGATTCCCAGTCAGGGCACATGCCCGGGTTTCTGGCTCGATCCCCAGTGTGGGGCATGCAGGAGGCAGCTGATCAATGGTTATCTCACATCACTGATGTTTCTCTCTCTCTCCCTCACCTTTCCTCTCTGAAATCAATAAAAAAATACATTTTTAAATAAGTATGAAATGCATAATATTTTTGCTACTATGCTACTCACTTGTCTTATATAGAAAACATTATTTATTTTAAAAAATTAAAATAATTTTAGTTATAAAAAGAAAACTAAAACTAATTTATAGAATACTTGTAAGAAAATATAGCATTGCTTTAAAAAGTCTAACAGCTAGAAGTTGTCCAGTAAAAAGATATTATTATAAGTATAAAACTAGTAGATTTCAGTCCTACTGGTTTGGCTCAGTGGGTAGAGTCTTTAGTCTGTGGACTGAAGTGTCCCAGGTTTGATTCTGGTCAGGGCATATACCTCAGCTGCGGGCTCAATTCCTGGCCCTGGTTGGCAACCAATTGATGTGTCTCTCTCACATGGATGTTTCTCTCTCAAGTTGATGTTTTTCTGTCTCTGTCTCTCCCCCTCCCTTCCACTCTCTATAAAAAAAAGAAAAATCAATGTACCACATAAACATGTATAAGTAGGTCTGTAGAATATGCCATCTGCAAAAAAAAAAAAAAAAAAAAAAAAAAAGTGTTTAGTACAACTTACAGATATGGGCTTCTGGGCTCCAGCTGGTGGTCTCCATTCACATCCATGTACTATATCTTTCGTTTCATTTGGCACTGACATTCTTGATCTTGGTAAGCACTTCCCCTGCAATCTCATTTTCTGTATTTTAAAATCTTATTTAACCAAAAGAAAACAAGTTCAATTTTTGAAAAATTTCACACCTTTAACACTGATGCTTGTGTGAGTATAAACATAGGGGACACCTCACAGCACAGTAAGTTCACTTTACACAGAGACATTTATTCCCAGTGAGAGAAATACTGATGAAAAATTTTTATGCATTTTCTTTGAATGGAGAAAACCATTTTTCCAGTGTCCCTTTACATATTTCTAGTAACATATAATAATACTTTAAACGTGTATGTTTTTATTGATTTTAGAGGAAGGAAGAGAGAGAAAGAGAAACATGGATCTGCTGCCTACCATATGCCCCCCTCCAGGGATTGAGCCCACAACCCAGGCATGCACCCGAACTGGGAATTGAACCAACAATCCTTTGGTGCATGGGACAATGCTCAACCAACTGAGCCACACTGGCCAGGGTGATATATAATACTAACTTTTTTAAAATTAAAAATGAATATTAACATTTACAGAAACAATATGCATAAGGTAATGGCACAAGTAATTAATTCATCATAGTTTGAATTATCAGGTCACACCATTCATGTCACATTGCTATTTGTTAAAAAATTTGCATAAGTCTAATATGTTTTCTTTGTTAGCATCAAAATTTGTTCTTGTTTTCCTATCTTTCCCATATTAGAGATGTGGACAATGCACTTTCTCTCATCCTGTACTTGCCTACTTTCTAAACATTCTCAATCTAAAACAACACATTACAGTGCCAAATTAAATTAAACATAGTAAAAGGGTTAATTTATTAATTTTCCCTTTATAACTTTCCTCAATTTCAGTTTCTCTATCATAGTGAATAGTATTTCCCTATCACTGATATGTTAGAGAGATTTTATACATCTTATTCTTTAAAGACATGTGTTTATGGCTCAATCCTGCTCCTCATCACATCATCAGCTGATTCCTGATGTTATTCTACTTAACATGACCATGCAGCATCACCTGCTTTCTTTGGGGGGGGTCACATAGTTATGGTTCTCTCCGCGATCCTAACTTCAGCTCCACTGGGCCTTTTTCAAGAGAATTCTTAATTGCCAGTCCACCCTCTCTATTTCAAAAAAATAAGTTTCATTTCCTCATCCCATGTCTGTCTCTGAATCCTCTCTTACTCTCTATACCTTCCCTACACTTAAGTTTGGATTCTAACTCTTCATTAGCAAATCCACTGCTTTATAAAGGCTCCTGACCAATGAGAAGAGAGGAGCTGACTCCTCCAGGTCATGCGGCGAGGTATACAGGCACACCCACGAGTCACCGCTGGACAAGACGATTTTTCTCCTGCAGATATTGCTCATAAATTTTTAAATGTCCATGTTCAATATATTTGGTGAAATTTCCCTGCTAATGTTGCCAGCCATATAACTCATTATATGAGACCCATGTAGTAAATGTTTTATTGCATAGTTAAAACATTCTTACTTTGGACCATCTTCCCAGCAGATTGAGAAACTGATGATCTTGTTCTACCTATTAGGGTAGGATTGAATTCTTTCTGAATGACCTAAAACCAAACACAGTGTCAAGAGCCTGCTAACCAAAACCTCTGTCAAAATCCAGACAGGATCACCTCAGGACTCACCTCAGGAGTCAAGTGTTTGGCAATTAGATTCTCTAAAAAGGGCCTTTTTAAAACTGAATTAATAGATGGCCGATCTTGGGGAGACACTTTAAAGAGCTGTGATATCAAGGACCGCAGGTCACAGGAAAACCTTGGAGACACTGGCGCAAAATGTGCCTGACAAATCTTCAGAGCCAGCTGGTGTAAGCTGTTACCTTCAAACTGAAAGGACAAGGAATAATAACACTAAATTAGAAAAAAAAATGCAATATACTAGTATTTAAAGTAATATCAAGAAACAAAATAATGTTTTAAAGTTCAGTTGCAGGGGTCTTCAAACTACGGCCCGCGGGCCACATGCGGCCCGCAGAGGAGTCTGATCCTGCCCGCCAGGTTTTTTGGGCAGTGAGCGCAGCCGAGGTGTTACAGTAGGAATTAGTAGTTCATATAGTCCGGCCCTCCAGCTCTCTGAGGGACCGTGATCTGGCCCCCACTTTAAAAAGTTTGAGGACCCCTGAGTTAGAAGTACCATGGTCCACCCTAAATTGTTTTTATCAGCTAATATTTTATGAGTTTATATTATTGGCAGTTATTCACTGAAATGCCATTTTATTTAAATCAGTATTTTTGTTTCATTTTTTTCTTATTATCAAACTAATATTTACACATTTTCACCACACAGGAATATATTTCCTCCCACTCCTTTTTAAAAAATAATCGTTGTTTCATAGAGTTGAGGGCATAATGATATGAAATTTTACATATTGCTTTTTAAATTAACATAACACAAACATTTTTACAAAAATTCTTCATAAACCAGAAATTCTTTCAGTGTGTAAAATCTTTAGTTATTTACACTTACAGCTGTGTGTTACATAAGAATGTTTCAGTCAACCACGAACCACATATACGACCATGTGTGTTTGCAATGTTGAAAAAAAAGGCTGGAACCAACTAAGCTGTTGAATTTGCTACTAGCTCTGGGTGATTTACACAGATGAGGAGGCTCAGCATGGTGTCCACTTGCTCTGGGCCCACCCAGGACTGGAGCAAGGGTGTGGCTGGAGAGCAGGGGAGCCCAGGAACCCACCTCCTGCCCACCCACACCCACCTTTGCACACACACATGCATGTGTGACACATTTTATCTTTTTTTAAAGTATATTTTTATTGATTTCAGAGAGGAAAGGAGAGGGAGAGAGAGATAGAAATATCAATGATGAAAGAGAATCATTGATCTGCTGCCTCCTGCATGTCCCCTACTGGGGATCAAGCCTGCAACCCGGGCATGTGCCCTTGACTGGAATCAAACCCAGGACCTTTCAATCCACAGGCTGACGCTCTATCCACTGAGCCAAACCAGCCAGGGCTTTTATATCTTACTTTTATTGCACCATTTTTATGTTTAGATGTTTAGGTACACAAATACCATTGTGTTACAATTGTTTACAGTATTCATTACAATAGGATTAATAGTCTACAGCCTAGGTCTTAGTAGGCTGTACCATCTAGGTTGTGTAATAGCATTCCATAATGTATACACAACAACAAAATCATCTACAAATTTTGTAGAGTGTATCTCTGACGTTAGGTGACACATGACTGTAATAAAAATGTTCAGCAGCAAGGTGTGGCAGTAAAGATGCAAGTTTTGGTAAGACACTTACTAGCTGGGTGACCTTGGACGATGATGATGATGATGATGATGATGATGATGATGATGATGACAGCTGTGTAGAAAAGAGTTAACATAGCAGGCCTTTGACTGCTATCCTGCTTACAATATTGGTCCTTGGCTGACATCTGGAAACTTAGATTTCTGGAGTATTCCCACCATTTCCTAAATATTCAGAGTGGTTCTCTTTACCTACACAGTTTATGTAAACAATATGTTTATGTTGAACACCTGCTTTCTTTCTAGGAATCTGGAAGTTTGGTTCATGCCAGGCAGAGGGTGCCAACATGAAGAGTCAGAAATAAAAACCTGGGCACTGGGTCTCTAGAGATTCCCTGGTACACAGCATTTCATACATGTTGTCACAACTTGTTGCTAGAGGAATTAGCACATCCTGTGTATCTACTAGGAAAGGCTCTTGAAAGCTTGTGCCTGGTTTCCTATAGACTTCACCCCATGTACATTTTCCTTTGCTGATTATATATGCTCACAGTTTGTTTGTTTGTTTGTTTGTTTGTTTGTTTGTTTAAAACTTACCTGAGGATATGTTTAGAGAGAGGAAGTGAAGGGAGAGAGAGAGAAAAGTGAGACAGGCAGACATTGATGTGAGAGAAACATAGACCGTTGCTGCCTGTAAGTGCCCTCAACCAGAGATTAAAGCTTAGGTACGTGCCCAGACTTGGAATCAAACACAAAACCTTTTGGTATATGGAACAACGCTCCAACCAATTGAGCCACTGGCCAGGCCTCACCTAGTTTATATTTAATGCAAATGTGCTACGTATACGATTTACTTTATAACATAGCTTATAATATATGGACAGCTTTCCACGCCAGCATATATAGATCTATTTTTCTCCTTAATAGCTTGTCCACATAATTTTTTTTGCTTTCTTTTTTCCTTTATCTTTATACTAGAGGCCTGATATACAAAATTCATGCACGGGGTGTGGGGTGTGTGTCCTCCAGCCCAGCCTGCACCCTCTCCAATCTGAGACCCCTCGGGGGATGTCCGACTGCCTGATTAGGCCTGATCCCACCAGGATCGTGCCTAAACAGGCAGTTGGACATTCTTCTCACAATCCAGGACTGCTGGCTCCCAACCACTTGCCTGCCTGCCTGCCTGATTGCCCCTAACCACTTCTGATTGCCAGCTTGATCACCCCCTAATCATTCCTCTGCTAGCCTGATCAACACCTAACTGCTTGCCTGATTGCTCCTAACTGCCCTCCCATACAGGCCTGGTTACCCCTAACTGCCCTCCCCTGCAGGCCTGGTCCCCTGCAGCTGCCCTCCCCTGCAGGCCTGGTCATTCCCAGCTGCCCTACCCTGCAGGTCTGGTCACCCCTATCTGCCCTCCCTTGCCGGCCTGGTCACCCTCAACTGCCCTCCCCTGCAGGCTTAGTTGCCCCTAACTGCCCTCCCCTACCAGTCCAGTTACCCCTAACTGCTTTTCCCTGCAGGCCTGATCGCCCCCAACTGCCCTCCCTTGCAGGCCTGGTCCCTCCCAACTGCACTCCCCTGCTGACCATCTTGTTGCATCCACCTTGTGTCCACATGGGGGTAGCCATTTTTGACCACATGGGGGCGGCCATCTTGTGTGTTGGAGTGATGGTCAATTTGCATATTATCTCTTTATTATATAAGATTTTTCCATTACCATTTACCCCCCTTCCCACATAATTTTTAATAATTGAATGATACCAAACTTTTTCTTTCATAAGTAGTTTCAAAAATTTATCATTAATTTACAAATTAATATACTTACAGGATGCTTGAGTGTGCAGAGCTCATATAATACACAGCCAAGAGACCAAATATCCCTGGAGGAGATTAAGAGTTTACATGCCAAAAACATATCCATAGTTCATAATAAAAGCCTTATCCTTACAGTGCTTTATACTTGTGTATCTTTACAGTTTTATATAGGTTGACTTGTTTTTTTAATGTTTTTAGGCACATTATCAATTCTTATTCTGACTAACATAAGAGATAAAAATAAAAACAATTTGTAGTTGTGTCAGAATCCTAACAGAGAAAAGGTATATTTCAACATCGTGTGCACAAAATATGAAATTTTGAGCATTTGGCAAGGGAAGGCAGGACTCAAACATAAATTTGTTTTGATTCAAAAGGTAAAATTTGGTTGAGTTAGCAAGGTATGTTCTACACAAGGCTATTGACAGAACCAAAGGTATTGAGCCCACACCTCTCCTTTTCCCCTCTTCTTCCCCCCACAGGCACATATTAAGTGATGAACATAGTATCTGGTACTCAATTAACTTGGAAAATGTGCTTATAATATACTAAAGGCCCAGTGCACTGGTGGGTCCCTTGGCCTGACCTGCGGGGATAGGCCAAAACCGGCAGTCCCACATTTCCCTGAGGGATGTAGTAGTACACGAAGCAGCGGGGGCCTGGGAGGAGCCTGGGCCTGGGCCGGGCACTGCTCTTGTTCATCCTGGCCCTGCTGTGCCTGCCGCTGCCAAGGTCCTGGTCCAGATTGGGGAGGGGCGCACAGGGGCAGTGTCCATGGGAGAGGCTCATGCTGCTGCTGCAGCGCTCACCAGCCATGAGCCAGGCATCTGGTGCCCATTGGTCAGCTGAGCAGTGCTCCCACCGTGGGAGCTCTCTGACCTTCAGGGGACAGCTCCTGCATTGACCGTCTGCCCCCTGGTGGTCAGTGAGCATCATAGCTACCAGTCGACTGTTGTTTAGGCTTTATATATATAGATGACTAGAGACTTGCTCTTTCATACTTAATATTTATATGTGATTGCTATATGTGATTGGCTTAATAAGAAATCACCTTATAGAATAAAAAGCATGAATTTAAGAGACAAAAATGTATAATGAGAATTCAAGGCAGTAAGAAATGAGACAGGCCAGTAAGCCAGGACAAGTGGAATAGGGACACTGAGACAGACAGGTGAACAAATAGGCTGAGTAATTTACAGCATATACAGAAGGTCCCCCCCCCCCCCCCCGAAATAACATCTAGACTTCAGTTGTATTTCAGCTCCAGGCTCAGAAAAACCAGGTGAGTGATGCTGCAGTAACTGATGACCCCCTGCATTGGCACTGATCAATCAGTAGACCTCAACCCTAAAACCCCACCTAGAAAACTGATGAAAATTCTGCTGAAACCCTCCCCTGAGAACTCCTCTAAAAGTCCTTGCCTACAAGAGAGAGATAAAATCCTTAAGACAAAGGACCCAGCTCGCTCTCTCCCTGTGGGGAGCAGCCCTCACCACTCCTTTTCCCCTCCAGAACAAAAGACCAGAAAAAAAGCTCACTGGACACCAGGAGTCATTCCATACAAGGAAAGGAAATTGTCCTGAAGATACCTGATTGCACATCTGTATTCCATTTGCATTCCAAACCCACAGACTCAGCCCGGCCCACTGACAACACAAGTTTCCTGCCAGTGACTGCACACAGGGATGGAACTCCAGCTCCTGGGTGCTGCCACCATGGACCCAATGTCCCCTTGGCTCCATGCTCTGCAGCCCTTCCCTCTGGATGTCCCATCCTCCAGCCCCTTTGCCTAAATAAATTTTATTATTCTTTATCCACGCTGGGCGAGAAGGGGCCACACAGGGAAGGCCTGCATGGCAGCCTTGCAACTCATGGACCTAAAGTAACCACAAAGGATGGTCTGAAATTAAAGCCTTTTAATTAAAAAGCAGTTTATGGCAGGTAGTCATATCCTAGGCTAGATTCTTCCCTGACAAAAGTTAATCTGTACCGTAACTAAGCCTGTCTATGGTTGCAGCTATAACATATCATTGGAATGTCAGGGTAACTTTCAACTTCCCTTTTTCTGGACCCGTCAGGGCACAACCAATGTGCCAGGGCGCCTGGAGACCACAAATTCCTTCATGTTATTGTTATCACGTTAATTGTTGAGTGTTAACTATCCTGTGCCCACCTGTGTAAAAGAAGCAGGTGTCTATCGTTTTACTTTTTATCCAACCCCCAACACCCTTTGCTTTCTTTGCCTCCCTAATCTATCTTTCATGTAACCCACTGCGATTGTAACGTATAAAACAAAATGAAAAACTGCCATTCTCCAGAGCATTATCCCAATACACTGAGATTCTGCTTCCTGGCAATTGTTGACAGTTTGGCTCAAATAAACTCACAAAAATTCTTTACAGGTTTGAATGTTTTCTTACATTAACAACCATCTGAGATCGCTATTTAGCCTGCCTGCATATCACCAGGTTAACCTTTCAGTCATGTCCTATGCTAGAATCTTCCCTGGAAAAAGTCAATCTTTACCTTAATCGAGCCTGTCTATTGTCTTTTGCATCTATGACAACATACGACTGTCAGGATATGTTCTTTATCTGGACCCCTCCTGGCACCACAGCCACACCAGAGCATAGACCTCATTGCTGTTGTTATCATGTTAATTGTTGACTGTTAACTACGCTGCACCCACCTATGTAAAAGATGTGTGTCTATCATTTTACTTTTCACCCAGTCCCAGAAGTGTCCCCCACCTTTGCTTTCTCCCCACCTCCCCACCTCCCTAATCTGTCACCAAGAAATTTCATGTAACCCATTTATATCTATTTTTTTATTGAAATGTATAAAATAAGGTGCAAGACTGCCATTCTTTTTGTTTGTTTGTTTTGTTAGTGACATTTTATTTGTAAACAGTACAACTCCCATTCGAAGATTATACACTTTGGCATTTTGTGCTTTTATGTAAACTCATTAAACATAGGGGAGTGGACAACTTTATTTATTTATTTATTTATTTATTTATTTATTTTAATATATTTTATTGATTTTTTTTTGCCCCCCTCCCTCCCATACATATCCTCCCTCCCCAGAGTTTTATGTCCATTGGTTGTACTTATATGCATGTATACAAGTCCTTCAGTTGATCTATTAAGACTGCCATTCTTAGTAGCATTTTCTCAATTTGTTGAGATTTTGCTACCCAGCAATTGTCATCAGTTTGGCTCAAACATACTAATAAAAATTCTTTACAGGTTTGAATGTTTCTATGCTGCCGCCCCACAAATAAAGCCTCCGTGTGCGTGGTGAGGACTGAGGTGAACCTGGGAATGACTTCCTGGTCTAGAGGACGCAGCTGACTATTGCTAACATCAACACATTTGGATGCTGGCCCAAATTCTGAAAAAACAGTACACGGAAACAAAGCAGTGCTGCTAACCTAGGTTTCTGGGCTGGCGGCAGCACTAAATTCTGCTCTGGGTGGACGCCTGCCCTTCTACCCAGCCCTACACCAGCTCATTCCTGCTCATCTGGAGGCGAACTGCCTCTGGTGCCAGGAGTCAGCTTAAAAACAAATGAACAAATGTCTGTTCTTTTATTATACAGAGGAATGTTTACTGTTGTCTTTGTAGATCTCTACTAACTCGGCTTTGCCTTCCTTTTACGTTTCAAACAGCCACATGTCCCTGGGTGTTTTTCTAAACAAAAAGACATTTAACTAACTAGTAGTCCAAATGGTTCAAATGGCAGTCAAGCTTTGAAAATCGGGGGGGTGGGGGGGGGCGGATTTTTCTTTTCCTTAAATGAAAGTCGAAACTACCTCATCTTCATCTTTTATCACTATATATATTAATATTACTCCCGAGCCCTAGGCTCTGGTATCACATACATTAAAAAAAAAATAGAAAAATAGCTGGGTTTTAAAGGTGGAGGACACCTCAATGATTACCTAGCCAGCATTCGTGTTGCTACAGGAGAGGGAACTGAGGCTCACAGAGGCCAAGTGAGTTGGTCAAGCTGGTGACAGAGCCAGGAGTGGGGAAGAAATGTCCTCTGTCCTCAATGTCCTTTCAATGGGGCAAATAATTAAATCTGCATGAGATAGCCGAAACCGGTTTGGCTCAGTGGTAGAGCATCGGTCTGCGGACTGAAAGGTCCCAGGTTCGATTCCGGTCAAGGGCATGTACCTTGGTTGCGGGCACATCCCCGGTAGGGGGTGTGCAGGAGGCAACTGGTCGATGTTCCTCTCTCATCGATGTTTCTAGCTCTCTATCTCTCTCCCTTCCTCTCTGTAAAAAATCAATAATATATATATTTTTAAAAAATCTGCATGAGGCAGATTAAGAGAAAATAACCAAATTTAATTATCTATGTACACATGGGAACCCTGCATACGTGAGAGGCTCAGAGTCAGAAAGGGAAAATGAAGTGTTATGACATTCTGAGCTAAGGATGAGGTAAGGCACCTTGAGGCTTCAGAGGGGAGGAAAGCCACTGCAGGATGATAAGAACAGATTTTGAGTAATTACAAGTTTGCCTTGCTCTATAGATAGCTCAAAAAGGTTATCTCTGATAATTTCTTATTATGGAAAGGCCCCTAATTTAAATTCTTCTAGGTAATTAAGGGGAAGCAGACGTTTCTTTTGAGCCCACAGGGTCTTGGTTGCCTTTAACTCAAATCCACATACCTCAGAAGCATATCTTGGGGTGACTCATTCTGAATTCCTCTGTACTGTAAGACTGGGATTCTGAGCTCCTAATCTAGTGCTCTGTCATCACTGCCTTCTATCTTGCCCACCTACAACACTTTTTTGCAATAAAATAAATAGTGCCTATGTTGGCAGTGGTATTGTCAGCATTGATAGCTAATTATTAATATGGTAAAGATAGTTATTAATATAAGGAAGAAAGCAAAAGGGAACTAAGTAATCTTAATAAATGGAGAAGCAGGTAACAGTGCAGAATTCCATCTAGTTTCTGGTAAACAGACTCATTCACACACTTCAGAGAACTTAATCCTCAGAAATATCCCCAGGGGTGCAATGCTCAGCATGCACAATAAGAACCAGATGATGTAATAAAACTTATGGAAATGCACAATGGGAGTCAGGGTGACAAAACAATGTGAGAGAAGTTAGCTTGACATGCAGGCAGACGGGGCAGAGGTTCAGTGGAAAACAAAGGCAGGTGGAACACAGGTAGGGACAGACACAGTAGTTTGAACAAGCCTAATCACAAAAACCAACCATGCAAAAAAGAACAGAATGTTTTGGACACACAGCAGGAGGCATGTGAAACCAAGGGAGAGCCTGCAATGCAACCGCAAGTGTATTGGTGCCATAGGAACAAAGAAAGTTCAGATCCCTTGCTGTGCAAGAACAATGAGCGAATCAATCAGGTGGCGACACAGATACAGTGCAGGCTTATAGCATGTATAATATATACCCAACTAGCTTCCCTGGCACCCGTTATTTGGGCCTCTCCCCATGTGGGGAGCCTGAGTCTGTAATAAATTTTCCACTTTTGCTTAAACCTTCTGGTTCATGAAGCTCATTCTTTAGCATCATGAGACACCACCCAGGCAGGGAGTTGGGGGGAGATGGAGGGGACCTTGGCTCACCCTCCTGGTTATCACTAGCTTGGGAACAATTGGAAAGGTAATCAAATTAGATAGAGGCCATGAAACCCCAATAGAATTTACTGGAAGGAAGGTTGACTCCAGGCCCAGGAAAAGTTAGGAATTTGACTGGTTCTTTGTCCTTTACCTGAACCAAGAAGACATATGGAGGATTAACATGAGCCTCATGACAGGGTGTTAGAGCCTGCCCACCCTCCAATTCCCAAGGGTGCATTAATTCCCATTAATTCACAATAAAATCTTGCCTTCACATTTACACTTTCCCACTTGTGTGCATTTGGAATTCTTTTCTTGCCACCAAAGAACTTATCATATGCACTGGCAACAGCAGGAATAGCACCAGGTATTAGGCTGGTGGGGTCAGACTGGACCTGGGTTCAGCAGCCTCGGTACTTAAGTTCTGGCTAGGAAAGAATTCAAAGCCAAGCCCCAACCTATAAGAGAACATTTATTTACAAAATCACAGAGTAAAAGTAATTTGCAGGAGAAATGGGTTTAGGATACAAGTTATATGGAGACAAAGGAAGGGATCTCGGAGTTAGAAGTGAGGAAGGTAAAGGTGAGGTGCCTGGGGGGATGGGGGGAAAGGGGACGGCACGGGAGTGCTCCGGGAGGGAGAGCACACTGGGCTCCATCCTGAGGATTTGGGTTTTTTAAATCCTCACCCCAGGACACACAGACATGCTTAGAGAGAGAGAAATAAACACACTGATGTGAGGGAAAAACATCAATTCACTGGGGATCAAACCCACAACCCAGGTTCCTGACCATGAATGGAACCAGCAACTTTTCTATGCACAGGACACATAGCTGAGCCGCTCTGGCCAGGCTTTCCTGAGGATTTTAAGGGGAAGCGTTTAGGGGAGGTCCCGGAGGAATTCTCGGCAGCTTCCCAGGCGTGTCCTTTCAGGGTCAGGGTCTCCACTGACGGATTGGTTGGGGCCAGGGCAGGGGGGGAGGGGTCATTATTCAGTGCAGCTGGGGAGGTCAGCTGTGGGGTCACTTCTCTCGTTTTGCTGCTTTTCTGGGACTGGAACTGCAATACACTAAGGCCTAGTTGTTATCTCTAGGAAGGGAAGGGAAGAGATCCAAACCTCATGACCAGGCATTTGCTTGGGAAGGAAAAGTCACCCTAGGGATGAGGTCCCACCCTACAACTGTCCTTTGCTGGGCACCCGAGCTTTCCATCAAAGTGACCTCTGCCATGTCTGTCTAACTGCTGACCACAGTAAGAAGGCATTGCTGGGGGGGGGGGGGGGGGGAGTTCAGAACAAGCAGAAGTGCCTCAGTGATATACAGATTACTTTAGCCACAGGCCCCAGAGAAATTTCTGCCCCCCTTTTAACAACCTAGAAGAAATTGAATTAGGAGCCTAGCCCATAACAAACCATTATCAGAGATAACTCCTTTTGACCTATTTAACAGGGCGAGGAAAACTTCATTTTACTAAAGGTCTGCTCTCATCATATTGCAATGACCCTTTGAAACCCCTGAGGCACCTTATCTCATCCCTAGCTCAGAATGTCTTAGATACCCATGTCCCCTTTCCATCTCTAAACCTCTCCTGCATGTGGGGGCTCTGACTCTCTCATGTATGTGGGGTTCCCATACATATGTATGTATCAAATATGGTTCCTTTTCCTTAATTAATTTTTTTAATTTATTGAAGTTAGAGAGGGAAGGGAGAGAAAGAAAAAAGAAACATCGATTTGTTGTTCCACTTATTTATGCATTTATTGGTTGATTTTTGTATGTGCCCTGACTGGGAATTGAATTTCACACATCCTAGATAATAAAACCCTAATATGCAAATCGACCAAACAGGGGAACAATCAGTTGCTATGATGTGCGCTGACCACCAGGGGGCAGACGCTCGATGCAGGAGCTGCCCCCGGTGGTGATGCCCTCCCACAGGGGGTATACTGCTCAGCCAGAAGCCGGGCTCACGCCTCTCCCACCTCCCCTGCAGGTGGGGTAAGGAGCGAGGGGTCCCAGACTGCAAGAGAGTGCAGGCTGGGCTGAGGGACACCACCGCCCCCTTCACCCCATGCAAGAATGTCATGCACTGGGCCCTAGTGAAGAAAATAAAATTACAAAGGTATCATAAGAGAGAATCCATCTGATTTTACTGAGGCCTTTAAACCCATAGTCAGCCACTCACGTTTTGTTGTTGTAGGGTTTATTCTGACAGATCTCTGGAGACAGATAGTAAGGTGTTCCAACACAAGTTTGAGCAAGTTCTGTGGAACTAGTAAATTATGTTAAATAATAAAATGACATTGTTTATTAATGGAGAAAAAAAAAGGCTTGAGATATGAACATGCAAAAAAAAAAAAGGTATAAAAATGGATAACAAAATTTGATGCATGCAAATATTAAAGAAAAAATATTGTACATTGATAATAGAGTAATAAAAATAGTTTCTTTTTAAACTTATAATTTACTTCCCCAAAATTTACACATTAAAAAAAAAGGTTATGGCCTAAAGTCTCCATAAAGAGGTGCAATTGTTATATTACAAAAATTGTTACATTATAAAAATTGTTATATTACAAAAAGTCCCCTCTTCCCAATTATCAAAGAAATGCAATCTCATGATTTAAATTTGAGAAAAACAAAAGTGAGTAAAGAAGAAAAAAATTATCCATAATCTTACCACCCAAAAACAATTATGTTATTGTTAAAATTCTGATATATATCCTTCCTGTCTTTTTCCATGCAATTTTTCACAATACTATGACCATAGTGTATTTAAAATTCAGAATTCCATAATTTTACCTGATATAACAAATATTTCCTCACATCATCAAGAAGTCTTCAATTCATGAATGCTAGTGACTACATAATATTCAGGTACTGGCTATGCCAAGTCCTATTAAATTTAACCATTTCCCAATGATTAGACATTTAAATTATTACAAATTTCACATTATCCCCTTAAAACAAATCCCCAAAATTAGAACATTTAGAAATCTATTGATATTACCCCCAAATTATCTTCCAAAACAGTTACACCTATATATCCAGCATGTGTAAATTTGTTTGTTTCACTAAGTTCTCCCTAGCTTTATGCATATTAAGTTACATCTTGCCCGAGTCAGTTTGGCTCAGTGGATAGAGTGTCGGCCTGAGAACTGAAGGGTCTTAGGTTCGATACCAGTAAAGGGCACGGACCTCGATTGCAGGCTCCTCCCTGGCCCAGGCCTGGTAGGAGCTCGTGAAGAAGCCAACCAATCAATATGTTGCTCTCTCATAGATATTTCTGTCTTTCTCTCTTTCTTCCACTCTCTCTAAAAGTCAATGGAAAAATATCTTCGAGTGAGGATTTAAAAAAAAAGTTACATCTCAATTGATAAGTTTAGAGGACACTATACCACATTTCCACCATTATTCTATCATGCTAACATTTATCTTGGGAATTTTAACCTCAGATAAAGTACCATCTGAATGTGTTGTTTTTTTCCATCTGAATGATCTAATGGATTTGTTTTTAACCAGGCCCCATTTGCTAGGGAAGGAAAAGTCACTTTATTTTTAAATATATTTTTATTGATTTTAGAGAGGAAGGGAGAGATAGAAACATCAATGATGAGAGAGAATCACTGATCGGCTGCCTCCTGCATACACCACACTGAAGATCAAGCCCACAACCTGGGCATGTGCCCTGACCATGAATCAAATCATGGCCTCCTGGTTCATAGGTCCATACTCAACCACTGAGCCATGTCGGCAGGTGATTAATGAATTTATATAGTTATCTACAATTATCTGGAAACTAAGCTTTTAATATCTTTTTATCTTATTGTAGATAACTTATAATACTTAAAATATACATATTTGGTTGTTATAAATAGGAAAATATGATTTTACAAAGAACTTACTTGTTCAGGTCTCTTGCTATACCAAAGTCCCCAAGCTTTGCAACAACTCCATTCTTGCTAAGAAAAATGTTCTATAAATAGAGAAAATGCTATGTTGTTTGAGAGATTTCAAGAAAACAAAAGATCAGTTCTTTGTTCTTTCTCTGAGTTGTTACCTGTGTTTTTATATCCCGGTGTAAGATCTTCCTGTCATGAATATGTTTCAGTCCTAGAGAAATCTGCACAAACCAACTCAGAATCTATAGAGGAAACATAAATAAAACTTGTGAATATCTGGTGGTCACTAAAGTATCTTCATGATGATATGCAAAAAGAGGGAAATAACATATTGATGTATACATATTTACATGAATGACACTGGTAAGATATAAAACCCAAAATTATGGAGGCGCAAAAAACAATCCAAAAATGTTGGTATCAAAGTGAACTCCAATACACAACAGACAAAAAAGAAAAAAGAAAAAAAAAAGCAAAAGAGAGAGGAGGCAGAAAATTTAAAATTTTCATTTTTTAAAATATTAGGTTGCTAACTACATCAGGGTAGTAGGCAAGCTGCCCTATTTTTTGATAACCCTGGTGCCACTGGTTTTTCCTTTTCAATGGAAGGAGTATGCCACGAGCATAGAACGAAGGAGAAAGAAATGGATAAAATAAAATGTGAGGTTATTAATTTTTTTCATGAAATACCAATATATGTGTACATAATATAAAAACAAAAAAAATATTACCTTTAAGCTTTTTAAGATGTACTTTTCTTAGTCATGATTTTATTTACCTTAGCTGGTCATGAGCCTCTTTAGTAAAATATATTTTATGCCTATAGAGATTTATTTAAACTATTCTAAAATCTCATTCGTACTTTGTTTACCAAATTATACAGAAAGCTAAAAGCAATAGGGGAAAAAAGCTATATTCCAGATACTATGATTCAGTTGTAATTTTAATTCTTACCCAACAAAGGGAAACTTAGTTTAAAATTTTGTAGAGAAAAGTGTTTTTTATTAAATGTGGAAAAATAATACCTAGATAGAAAGAAAGCAGAGTTTCTAAAAATATGAAACTTAATATACAATGTAAATGAGCATAGGAAAACTGCTTGGTGATATTGATTCATTAATCATTTGTACATTCAAAATGTTACATTTTTATTTGAGGAAGAAGTTATATAGGCTGATGCTCAAAAATGCTAAAATAAAACAAACAAATGGCCTAACGAAAGCTGTTGGGCCCTGTCTAGTGTGGCTCAGTCGGGTGGATAGAGTGAGCACTGAGAGGTTGCCAGTTTGATTCATGCTTGGTCAGGGCACATGCCAGGGTTGCAGGCTTGATTCCCAGTGGAGGGTGTGCAAGGGGGCAGCAGATGGATGTTTCATTCTCACACATCAATATTTCTCTTTCCCTCTCTCTCTAAAAATCAATAAAACCTACACTAATAAAAGAAAAACATGCAAATTGACCGTACCTCTGCTACATCAACCAACTACACCCACCAGCCAATCAGGAGCGAGGATACAAATTAACATGGAGCGAGCAGGAGGCATGGGTTTCCCCGGCGATGGAGGAAGCCAAGCTTTCCGCCCGCCCTGGCCGGCCCTGGCCTCTGCTCGAAACTATAAAGTTTCAATTACAAAAGATAAATAAATCCCAACAAAAATGGTGGCAGCCATGAAGCTGGAGAGAGCAGGAGGTTTGGGTTGCCCCCAGCGATGGAGGAAGCCAAGCTTCCTGGTTGGCCCTGGCCTCTGCTCAAGGCTACAAAGTTTCAATTATAGAAGATAAATAAATCCCAGACACCAGGGCCTCTGCTTGAGTTGCCAAGAGGCATGGCCAGCCTGAAAACCACCACAGGCCCCTCGCCCAGGCTGCCCCATGCCCCAAGAGAACCCCTACCCTGATCTGGGATACCCTTCAGGGCAAATCAGCCGACCCCCACCCATGCACCAGGCCTCTAACCAATCTAATAAAAGAGTAATATGCAAATTGACTGTCATTCCAACACACAAGATGGCTGCCTCCATGTGGTCAAAGATGACTGGCCCCATGTGGGCACAAGATGGCCACCACAAGATGGCCAGAAGGGGAGGGCAGTTGGGAGGGACCAGGCCTGCAAGGGAGGGCAGTTGGGGGTGAACAAGCCCACAGGGGAGGGCAGTTAAGGGTGACCAGTCTGGCAGAGGAGGGAAGTTGGGGCGAACGGGCCTGCAGGGAAGGGCAGTTGGGGGGGACCCAGGCGTGCAGGGAAGAACAGTTGGGGGGGACCAGGCCTTCAGGGGAGGGCAGTTAGGGGCAAACAGGCTGGCAGGGGAGCAGTTAGGCATCAATCAAGCTGGCAGGGGAGTGGTTAGGGTGTGATCACACTGGCAGGCAGAAGCGGTTAGGAGCAATCAGGAAGGCAGGCAGGTGAGCAGTTGGGAGCCAGCAGTCCTGGATTGTGAGAGGGATATCTGACTGCCCCCGAGAGGTCCCAGATTGGAGAGGGCACAGGCTGGGCTGAGGGACACACTCACATACACACACACCCCATACACAAATTTTGTGCACTGGGCCTCTAGTTCTTTATAAAAAGAAAAAGAAAGAAAGCCGTTGGGCCATTTCTGGGCACTACTTGAGACAGTGACCTTTCGCATCAGTCACATTAGGCCTGTTTGAGATTCTTCTCCATACACATACAGTGGTGCCTCACACAACGAACTTAATTCGTTCCAGGAGCAAGTTTGTTATGCGAAAAGTTCATTATGTGAAACGCGTTTTCCCATAACAATACATGTTAAAAAAAATAATTCGTTCTGTAGCATAAAATATGCTAAGATGACATAAAAAAAAGATAAATTTTTTGTTATTATTTTTATTTAGATACATCTAAAAACATAAATTTTAAAAAAAAAAAAAAAAAACACACATTTTTTTAATTTTAAGACAGACTAAGTAGAGTCTACCGAATCTTGCACATCTTCATCCATTTTCTGCTTTTTGGCTGATGGTTTCATGAAAAACCTGTCCAAAGTCGTTTGTTTTTCTCTTTTCTCCAACATCTGCCGGAAATAACGGACAAGAGTATCGGAGTAAAGATCGTTGATCCTGTTTGCTTCAGCTGAATCCGGATAGTGGGCATTGGTAAACTCCTGAACTGCTTTCCATTTGACCAGGATGTTCTTGATGTCAGCAGTTGGGATTGGTTGATTGTTTGATTGTTGCTCCTCGTTATCAGATGACGCTTCCCTTTGAGCATTGTCCTGTTGCTGGACCAGAAGTGCTTTGTGTCCTGGCAATTTCTTCTCCTCTTTTGTAATGAAGGTTCTGCTCGGCATTCTTTTCCAGAAAAGACCCGTTTCATTGGCATTGAACACTTGTTGTGGGCAGTATCCTTCATCCTTAATACATTTTTGAAAGTTAATAGAGAACTTTTCTGCTTCTTTCTTGTCAGCACTGCCAGCCTCACCATGCATAGTAACGCTGTGGATTCCACACCTTTTCTTAAATCTAAAAAACCACCCCCTGCTGGCTTTGAATTCTTCTTCATTATCTTGATTGCTGCTACTTCCAGGGACGTTTTTCTTTAGATCGTCATAAATTCTCTTGGCTTTGTGACAGATAATATCTTGGGTTGTTACGTCACCTTTCACCTGCCTGTCCTTAATCCAAATCGCTAATAGCCTCTCCATTTCCTCGTGGATTGAAGACCTATGTTTTTCATGAAATAGTTTTGATACTCCTTTGGCTACTTTGGCTGATTTGATTGCATCCTTATTTGTCAAAATGGTGAAAATGGTGGTCTTGCTGAGGCCAAACTCTTTGACGAGGTCACACTCTTTTACCCCACATTCACTCCTTCTAATTATTTCCTGTTTCATTTCAACAGAAATCACCTTCCTGCTTTTTTTAGAAGCCATGATATAAAAAAAATATTGAGTTTAACTTAAAAGGACGACTGCCGTGATACGTGCGTGATTTAATTCGTAATGAAGAACGATTGCCGCGATACGTGCTTAAGTTAAGCGCAGTGACTAACGACTGCCTGCAGTGCCTGCGCGGAAGGATGCAATACATCGGCAGCGATCGTGGAAGCTCGGGCGAAGCAGTCGTGGAAGCTCGGGCAAAGCGGTTGTGGAAGCTCGGGCGACTTCGTTGTGTGAAACGAAGTTCGTTGTATGAATCATGAAATGAAGTTCGTTGTGTGCAGCGTTCGCTGTGTGAGGCGTTCTTTATGCGAGGCACCACTGTATACCTATCTCCATCAGAAGTACAACTTCCAAGAAGTTTCTTAAAAAAGCTTAGAATATAGTAGGAAAATGTGTTTGTGCAAAAAAGAAAATGGAAATCAAGGGCATTGCTCTTAATAATCAATGAAATGAAATAGCTATTGATAAGAAGAGCTATCCTCTCTAGCAAAGTGAACACAAATTGTAAAAGGAAGAAGAGTGAACCTATAAATATGTCACATTTAAAATGGCCAAGGAATATCCACATTCAGATTTTTTATCTGTGAAAATTAATCTCAGGGACACCCTACATGAGGCTGTCCAAAAATAAGATACTATATTTTCTCAAGCAAACTTCACTCTCAAAGAGATTCAATTTAAGTTCAATTGCAAACATATTCTAGACTAAATCTATCAAGAATATTGATCACTATTTTGTGATTTGAATTCTCTACCAGAAATCATTGCTTCATCTAAACACAGTCTATTACTTATGGGATTATAAATTTAATGTCCCATATAAATTAAAATGGAAATTAGAAGTGTTTTTACCTGATCTTCACTAAATAGCACTCCCCGTTGTCTATAGATTCTTTTCATTAGGTCCCCTCCATCACAATACTCCATCACAATAAACAGCCTGTTGTTCTCTGTAAGAAAAAGCATCATTTTGTTTTGGAAGCATTTAAAATATTTACTAATCACTTGCCTTTCAAGTTCTAGAGGATGGAGAATATGACAGAAAAAAAAGTAATATATATATATATATATATATATATATATATATATATATATAGTTAGCATCAAGATGGACTGAATTCTAATTTCATTTCCTCACTTACATTTCTTAGCTCTGGGACTCTAAGCAAGTTATTTTAATTTCTCTGTGCTTCATTACCTCATCTATAAAATGGATATAATAATATAATAATTTCTCTTAGGATTTTTTATATTATTTGGCCGTCCAAGATGGCCGCCCCATGTCATCACAAGATGGCTGCCCCAAAATAATGAGCTACATAAACTGATGAGCAGAAACAGATCCAGAGATAGGAAAGCATCGATCAGACTCTCAAACCTCAGAGGGATAGTAGGGGAGGGTGGGGGAAAGGGAGAGAGATCAACCAAAGGTCTTGTATGTATGCATATAAGCCAAACTAGTGGTTACGAACAACAGGGGGGTGGGGACATACGTGGGGAGGGGTTTGGGATGGGAATGGTGGGATAAGGACAATTATGTGATACCATAATCAATAAAAAAAATTAAAAAACAAGATGGCCACCCCATGTCACCATAAGATAGCCACCCCCACATTGTCACAAGATGGCCAGCAGAGGAGGGCAGTTGGGAGCAACCAGGCCTGCAGGGGAGGGCAGTTGGGGGTGATTGGGCCTGCAGGGGAGCAGTTAGGTGTCAATCATGCCAGCAGGGAAGTGGTTAAGGGGCTATCAGGCTGGTATGCAGAGTGGTTAGGGGCAATGAGGCAGGCAGCCAGGCATACAAGTGGTTAGAAGCCAGCAGTCCCGGATTATGAGAGGGATGTTTGACTGCCGGTTTAGGCCCAATCCCAATCCCACCAGTGCACAAATTTCATGCACCAGGCCTTTGGTCTGATATAATGTAGCAGCTGTCTTTCTCAACACCCCAGGAAGAGTAAAAAAAAAACAAACCTGTTTTTAGCCGAAACCAGTTTGGCTCAGTGGTAGAGCGTCGGTCTGCGGACTGAAAGGTCCCAGGTTCGATTCCGGTCAAGGGCATGTACCTTGGTTGCGGGCACATTCCAGGTAGGGGGTGTGCAGGAGGCGGCTGGTCGATGTTTCTCTCTCATCAATATTTCTGGCTCTCTATCCCTCTCTCTTCCTCTCTGTAAAAAATCAATAATATATATATTTAAAAAAAAAAAAAAAAAAAAAAAAACCACCTGTCTTTAATTTGGGTATAAACTTTTATTTATATGACACTTATTCAACCATGTTGTTAAGTACAATAAAACTCTTCTAACTGACCTCTGTCTGGCCTCACTAGATTCATGGGCACACTCTATCCACTATGTTCGCCCTTTGAAGGTTACCACTGGTGGGCAATTAGGCTGTAGTATACCCTGTTACCACTGCTCCCACTAATCGAAATCATTTTTCTTGTTCCCAAATCTGTTTATGCCCATTATACTTGTAATTATTACATAAATGATAAAATATTAATGAGAAACAAAAGATGTGATTATTTCTACACAAACTGCATTGAATGCTTTGGAGGACTCGGTAAGTGAATAGCTAAAAGAAAAAGAAAGCCATTGACTTAAATGTTGGATGGGACAACTGGAAAATAACTGGGAAAGCTTTAAAAGGATTGTGTACACAGAGTACCTGTAAATTCTTACTCAACCGTTAAGAAAAGAAATTGGAAATTATAAGTGAGGGTAGCCTATGTAAAAAAGAGTATTCAGTTTTCCAATCAGAAAACTCATAATGTCACTGAAACCTGTTTGGCTCAATGGATAGAGTGTCAGCCTGCAGACTGAAAGTCGCAGGTTCGATTCCGGTCAAGGGCATGTACCTTGGTTGCTGGCACATTCCCAGTAGGGGGTGTGCAAGAGGCAGCTGACCGATGATTCTCTCTCATCGATGTTTCTAACTCTCTATCCCTCTCTCTTCCTCTCTGTAAAAAAAAATCAATAAAATATATTTTAAAAAAAAAAAAAAAGAAAGAAAAAGAAAACTCATAATGTGCTCTTGCCTCATGCTTTTGCCTAAAAAGCTCTTCTCCTGACATTAGCATGACTCTTCACGTTTTTGTTCAATGTCACCTTCCCAATAAGGCCTATCCTGACCATCCTATTTAAAATTGTTCCCTCTACTCCTTCCTCACCCTATCTTATTTTCCCATAGCACCTATCACCTTCTGACATGCTCTTTATTTTATTTTATTTTATTTTATTTAATAAACGTTTATTGTTCATATTATTACAAATGTTCCTCATTCCCCCCACCACCACCATTGCTCCCCTCCACCAGGTTCCCACCCCACCCTCTGCCCTTTCTCCACCCCCCATTGTCCTCATCCATAGGTGCACAGTTTATGTTCAGTCTCTTCCCACACCCCCCACTTCCCTTTTCCCCGAGAATCGTCAGCTCACTCCCCTTCCATACTTCTGATTCTATTATATTCATCAGTTAATATTGTTCATCAATTTTTTTTAATTCCCTTGGATTTTAGATTCACTTGTTGATAGTTACATATTTGTTGTTCATAATTTTTATCTTTATTTTCTTTCTCTTCTGAAAGAACCCCCTTCAGCAATTCATATAATTCTGGTTTGGTGGTGATGAACTCCTTTAGCTTTTTTTTATTAGTGAAGCTCTTTATCTAGCCTTCGATTCTCAGTGATAACTTTGCTGGGTAGAGTATTTTTGGCTGTAGGTTCTTGCTATTCACCTTGAAAATTTCTTGACATTCCCATCTGGCCTGCATGGTTTCTGTTGAGAAATCAGCTGACAATTGTATGGGTGCTCCTTTATAGGTGACTACCTGCTTTTCTCTTGCTGCTTTTAGTATTCTCTCTTTGTCTTTTGCTCTTGGCATTTTAATTATGATTTGTCTTGGTGTGGTCCTCTTTGGATTCCTTTTGTGTGGGGTTCTGTGCGCTTCCTGGACTTTTAGTCTAATTCTTTCACCAGGTGGGGGAAGTTTTCTGTCACTATTTCTTCCAGTATGTTTTCAGTATCTTGCTCTCTCTCTTCTTCTGGGACCCCCATAATTCTGATGGTGGTTCGCTTGAAGTTGTCCCAGAGGTTTCTTACATTATCTTCAACTTTCTGGATTCTCTTGTCTTCTTGCTTCTTCGGAAGAGTGTCTTCTGGCTCTTTATGTTCCATATCTTTGACTTGATTCTTGTGATCTTCCATTCTGTTTTTAGGACTCTGTATAATATTTTTTATTTCAGAGAATGTATTCTTTATTTCTTGTTGATCCCTTATTATTTCTCATTGATCCCTTATTATTTCTAGTTGATCCCTTTTCATATCCTCATAGGTCTCATTTATTTTATCGGCCTTTTCTAGGAAATACTTGAAAAACCTTATAAGCATGGTTTTGAACTCTATATCCAGTCACTTTTTGTCCTCCATTTCTTTCATTTATGACCTGTTTCCTTGTCTCGGCATTTTTGCAGCTTCCCTGAGTTGGTAGCCTTAAAAGTCTCTGTGTTCAGCTTGGATGGGGCAGAGTTTCAGGGTGGAGCCTACAGCCTTGGCTTCCATCAGTCCCACCCTATGAGGCTCCTGAGTCTCAGTGTTCCTCAGTGTCCTTCGGTACTCACTGCAAGCACCTCTGAGAGAAAGGTGCCCTTGAGTTTCGCCCACTACCAAACAGTCTAGGTTCTCCCTCAATGAGCCCGGAACTAGGGTTCAGCTCAATTGGAAGTGGGGTTGGAAGTGGGGTTCGGAGCAGTCCGAAGCTTTTGTCTCCTTCCCACCAGGGCAATCCCTCGGCACAGCCAACCGTCCATCCTCTGCGCACAATGTGCACGCCTCCGGGGGCTCTGCCTTTCGCTGCTCCCCTGGGGTTCCGCCTTACAGCCCAGGCTCCCTCTGTATGAGCCTGGGTCCCCAGGGTCTGGCCTAGAACTGGGATTCAGTGCAGTCGGAACTGGGGCTCAGCACAGTCCGGAACTTTTGTCTCCTTCCCACTAGGGCACTCTAGCAGCAGAGTCAAAGGTCCGTCCTCTGCGGGAAATGTGTGCGCCTCCGGGGGCTCTGCCTTTCGCCGCTCCCCTGGGATTCCGCCTCACAGCCCAGGCTCCCTCTGGATGAGCCTGGGTCCCCAGGGTCTGGCCTAGAACTAAGGTTCAGTGCTGTCGGATCTGGGGTTCAGCAAAGTCCGGAGCTTTTATCTCCTTCCTGCTAGGGAACGCCAGCCAGGCACTCAGCCTCCCCCTCCTCTCCGGCTCCGTCCTCTCCACCGAGCAATGTGTCTCCGTACCTTAGGCTTTTACAGCTCCTCTGATTTTCCTTCTGGTTTTCTCTTTCCTTCTAATCGTAGAATTTCCAGTCAGTCGACTTTCCTGTAGTTCTGGGTAATGTCCATTTTGTATTTTAGTTGTATTTTATTGAAATTGTTGTGTGAGGCTGCAGTTAGGTGTTTACCTATGCCGCCATCTTGGATCTTCCTCTGACATGCTCTTTAAATTGTATTTATGTTTACATTTATTGTCTGTCTTTCCCCACCTTTCCCACTAAAAGATGAGGTAATAAGGCACAGAGAAATTAAAATAATTTGCTTAGAGTCACAGAGCTAAGAAATGATAGTGGTGAAATGAGATGAGAATTCAGTCTATCTTGACTCTAACTATATATATACTACATATTTTTTGTTATATTTTCCATCTTCTAGAAGGTTCTAAGATTGCCCCAGAGTATACACCTCTATAACTCCTTCCCCTTGAGTGAAGACAGAACCTGTAAGTATAATGGGATATCACTCCCAGAATTACGTTATTTTAACAAAGGGGATTTTTGCTGATATAATAAAAGTTAGTAATTAGTTGATTTTGAGTTAATAGAAAAGATTATCCAGGTGATCCTGGCTTAATCATAGAAGCCATTTAAATCTGGGTGTGGGGTCAGAGGCAGAGGGAGAGATTCCAAGCAGGAGAAGGTCTACTAAAGGGCCACCTGGCAGGAAAGAGAACATGGCCTCTGGAAGCAGACAACCACTTCCCAGGTAACAGCCAGCAAAAAAGCAGACACCTCAGCCCTACAATCACAAGTAAAGGAATTCTGCCAACAGCCTGAATAAGTGTGGAAGAGAACTATGAGCCTCAGATGAGATGGCAGCCCCAACTAACATCTTTTTTTGTAAATATTTTATTTTCTGGACAGTTCCTTTGAGAATGGTTCTGGAAGCATTGGGATATTCTTTTAAATATATATATATATATATATATATATATATATATATATATATATATATATATTTAAATACATATTTAAATATATATATAATTTTTTTTAATTGACTTCAGAGAGGAAGGCAGAGGGAGAGAAAGATTAAAAAACAAAACAAAACAAAACAAACAAAAAAAAACAACGAGGAGAGAGAATCATTGATTGGCTTCCTCCTGCACATCCCACATGGGGATTGAGCCCACAACTTGTGTATGTGCCCTGACTGGGAATTCAACCTGTGACCCACTGGTTCATAGGTCAATGCTCAACCACTGAGCCACACTGGCCAGGTCCAATTGACATCTTGATTCAACTCAACTATTGAGACCCTCAGCAGAAAATCCAGCTAAGCCAACCCCAGACTTCTGACCTAGAGAAACTGGATGATACTAAGTGGGTGTTGGTTTAAGGCAGTGGTCGGCAAATCGCGGCTCGCAGAGCCACATGTGGCCCCTTGAGTGTGGCTCTTCCACAAAATACCACAGCCTGGGTGAGTCTATTTTGAAGAAGTGGCATTAGAAGAAGTTTAAGTTTAAAAAATCTGGCTCTCTAAAGAAATTTCAATTGTTGTACTATTGATATTTGGCTCTGTTGACTAATGAGTTTGCCGACCACTGGTTTAAGGCATTAAATTTGTGGTCATTGTTATTCAGCAGCAACAAACAACAATGTAGAAATTTTTGCCTATTTTGTTCACTGAGATATATCCTCAAGATCTAAATCATGCCTGACATATAGTAGGTACTCAATAAATACTTACTGAAGGAATTTAAGTGGAATTAGTTTCGCCTTAGGAACATCTCACCACATTCTACTTATTTTTTGTATGTTGCTTCAAACCTGTGAAACTTCCATACTCTCCACAAATTTTTAATGAACTAGAGCTGGGATTCTTGTGTTCAGAGATAAGTTGTCTGAGGGTAAGCAAAGGCTTTATTTATCTATACTGTCTAGTAAGTGCCGTAAGGACTTCTAAAACTTTCAGATAAGCTTGGAGTTTCAAGACCCAGCATGATTACCCAAAAACATCACAATAACTAAACACAAGGGTGCTCTAAAAAAAAAAAAGCTCTCAGAAGAAAATATAAACAAACTCAGAAAATGTTATTTATACCATAAAAATGACCTCTAATCTTATAACAGTATCCAGGAAAACACTGTCCTCAAATATCCATTTTGCATGGTATAAAGACATACTGTAATCCAGTGGTTCTCAACCTTTCTGATGCCGCCACCCTTCAGTACAGTTTCTCACGTTGTGGCGAACCCCCAACCATAAAATTATTTTCGTTGCTAATTCATAACTGTAATTTTGCTACTGTGATGAATTGTAATGTAAATATTTATGTTTTCTGGTGATCTTAGGCGACCCTGCTAACCTCTGCTGTAGAGCCTAAGACCACCAGAAAACACAGATATTTACATTACGATTCATCACAGTAGCAAAATTACAGTTATGAAGTAGCAACGAAAATAATTTTATGGTTGGGGTCACCGCAACGTGAGAAACTGTATTAAAGGGTCGTGACAGTAAGAAGGTTGAGAATCACTGCTCTAATCTATTAAAGTGGTCCAGTCCGCCGAAACCGGTTTGGCTCAGTGGATAGAGCGTCAGTCTGTGGACTAAAAGGTCCCAGGTTCGATTCCAGTCAAGGGCATGTACATTGGTTGCGGGCACATCCCCAGTAGGGGTGTGCAAGAGGCAACTGGTTGATGTTTCTCTCTCATAGATGTTTCTAGCTCTCTATCTCTCTCCCTTCCTCTCTGTGAAAAATCAATAAAAAATATTTTTAAAAATAAATAAATAAAGTGGTCCAGTCCATGCACTCATTCAGCAAACATACACCGAACACCTACTCTGTGCTAGATGCTGAGGATAAAGTAGTGAGCAAAAGGATCCATTAAAAGGAAGACAAAAATTAAGCCAATTCATAATTTCTTATCTAAATAGACATATGCATACAAGTACAAAGTGCTAGGCAAGATCAGAAAAGGGGACTATAATTTGAATTGTGATCTCAGAGAAGGCCCGAGGATGAGTAAGAGGTAGCCAGATTGGGTCACAGTAATAACCCAAAGAGTGAGGAAAATAAAGATCATTTTATGGTGTTGGTATTAGGAATCAGTGAACAGAAATGAAGGCACTTTATTTAGTGGCTGCCCCTAAAAGTTTTTAATATAACTGAATTCTCTGCTTATGTGTACCACTCAGCTCCTAGGAAGACCTCAGAAGAGTTCCTTTAAATACCCAGTTGTTGAAGCTGGGACCGGTTTAGCTCAGTGGATAGAGCGTCAGCCTGTGGACTGAAAGGTCCCGGGTTCGATTCCGGTCAAGAGCATGTACCTTGGTTGTGGGCACATCCCCAGTCGGGGGTGTGCAAGAGGCAGCTGGCCGGTGTTTCTCTCTATCGATGTTTCTAACTCTCTGTCCCTCTCAATTCCTCTCTGTGTAGAATCAATAAAATGTATTTAAAATAAATAAATAAATAAATACCCAGTTGTTGAAGAAGGTTGCATACAAAGAGTCATTTGAATGCAGTAATTTTCATTTAAAAGAAACATAATGTAAAAGCTCAAAATATAATATCTATGTTTGTTTATTTATTGATTTTTAGCTCCTGATGGTGCTTGAAGATATGTAGGTAGCATTCCTGGTCCATTAAATACTTAGACCTGTGAATCTGAGACCTGTGAATCCCCTCAGTGCCAAGTACTGATTTGGGGAATGCCCTATGAACTTCGGCATGTACAGCCCTCTGACAGCCTATAAACAACCGGCACACTGAATGTGTGTTTATCGCCTGACTCTTCCCAATAGAATGCAAGCTCCATGAGGACAAATATGTTCAGCTTCTTTGTTCACTGCTCTACTCTTGGCACCTAGAACAATGTAGTAAGCTCTGGATAAACATTTGTTACGTGAATAAATGATTTCTGACCACAGTTCTTTTCATGATTATTTGATGGCTTGTTTTGTGTTGTTCCTACCTTTGAAATAGAATGATGGATGGAGATAGAATAGATCTTGTATTCAGGTGTGCAAATGAAGCGATTGCTTCCGTATAGTTTTCCTCTCTGTTTTTGCCATTTGCTTGGCAATGGTGCATAACTATTTGCTGCCTCTCTGTAAGAAGACTGTATAGCCCCACCCATTTCCACAGGCTGTTCAGGGCCTCATGTGGGCAAAGTGCCCCCTTCCCCCTTCACTCCATTATCAAAGTTAACTGCATGGCTGCATTGCAACAGGAATGTGAATCCATAAGAAAAATAAAAGCCACGCCATATCCTAGCAGGATTCCAAACTGATGATGTGGAGTGCTTGTATCTTGATCTTTTCTTTTGCTCAGAACAGTGTGCTCCATATCAGGACTGCTTATTTGGCCTGGACCCAAGAATTAAGGTCCAGTCCACCCACAGACAATATGTCACAAGTGAGAGATAGATGTGTATTATTGTAGGTCACAGAAATTTGTGTGTTGTTGGTGCAGCAAAGCTAATATACCAACTATTAACTATTTAAGGGAGTAAGAATTAAGGAGAAATTAAAAAAAAAATTAGGAAAGCTGTCTATAAAAATTTACTAGTGAAGAAATAAAGATTATGTCTCAAATGACGATTTAAATAAAGGGGAAAATGAGTCCATTCACAAAAACTATACACAGTTCTCAGGAACATATCTTTTACAGAAGTCTATATGATGATATTTTATTAAAATACTTTAAGAATGCTAGAAAGTCAAACCTTGAAACGAACTGAAGAAGGTTACAATGTTAGGATGTTCCATCTTTGCCAGAAGAATGACTTCTTTCTTTGAAGCTTCTTTTTCTTGGATGGGCATCTAAATTACATTAATAGACAGAATAGTCTGTAAAGATAACTTGCTGTCAAGAACATGCTTCCTGCTTACTCCTATTGTAACAGTGGGAATTGTAACCCATCTCACCATTCTTTTGACACTGTTTCTCTAAATGCTATTCTAATATGTAGCTTGTAGATAAACAGCATATTTGTATGAGAATCCTAGGAACTAACTTCAGAAATGCAGACTTCAACCTTCAGCCATCCCAGTTTCGGGAGATTTGCTCTCCTTCAACAGTAAAACCAGAATAATGAAGACCAGGATGATACACACCAAACCATCACTTGACCAGTTTCAAGATCCTTATTGGAATGGACTGTACTGATCTGCACATAGAGAACCTTTCAAATCCCCCCCCCCCCCCTTGATCTCGTTGTTCTGCTTTCCCTCCCCTGCCATATAAAAATCTTTGCCTGCAATGAGATTTTGAGATGGGCTTTGCAACAAGAGTCTTCTGTCTTCTCAGGTGTCTGGCACTTGAATAAACCACTTTCCTTTTTCACCAGCATTTGTCTCACAAGTTTGATTTTCATGGCAACAGACAATTGTTTGGTTTCAGTTACATTATCTAAAATTCTCCAGGGTTTTACTAGCTTTAGCGGAAATTCTGAAACTAATCTCTCATCAGAAAACAAAATTTCCCTTAAATAAATTAAATGCTACTTTAATCACTGTCTGAGATGGCTACTTAGCCTACCTGTGCACCACCATGCTAACCCACTATGGTCACCTTTCACAGTCCACCTTCCCATCAGCAGAATAAGAGAGTGATGCTTCCTCCCATTTTTATATTCTTTTTAGTCCTCCCCAAATGCATAAACAAAAAGTGTTATTTATTTACATTAATTAGTTTACAAATTAATTTGAAATTGTTATGGGTTATGTCTTTAGTTATGGGTTTTGTTTTGTTTTTTATTTATAAAAACTAGCACCTTTTAGTCAATACTTGCAAATATTTTTTATATTTTGTGAATTTCCTTTCAATTTACTCGTGGTGGCTTTTTTTGACACATGGAAGCTTTGTATCTCTATATAGTCAAACTTAGCTATCTTTTCCTTTATAATTTCTGTCCCAGTGAATGTTTGGGGTCATAACTGGAGCATTATCAAAATTGTACTATGTGAAAGCTAGAGCCTTGAGAACGCTACTGACTGATCTAAGACATGAACAAAAGAAATTCAAAGTCAAGGAAGAGAAAGCATCAGCAGTATTTAAAAAGAAATTTCATCTAGAAATGTTACAGGGCAGTGAGAAGCTAGGAAAATTCCAGGGCAATGGAATAGGGAAACTAAGACAAGAATGTTAAAACAAGGCCAAACTGTGTGAACAATTTGCAACCAGCTGTAACTGCAAGACTGCAAGCTCTTACCCTTCCCACGGACAGCTTGAAAGCAAACGGTTAATGACTCTCCAACTAAGGGCTGTTTTATTTTATTACTTTTTAAATATACTTTTATTGATTTCAGAGAGGAGGGGAGAGAGATAAAAACAACAATTATGAGAATCATTGATCAGCTGTCTCCTACAAACACCTACAAGGGATCAAGCATGCAACATGGACATGTACCCTATCCAGGAATGGAACTGTAACCTCCTGGTTCATAGGTTGATGCTCAACCACTGAGCCATGCCAGCTGGGCAGGGCAGTTTTATTTTTTACTCCATAAACAGAGAAGCCAGCAGTTTCAAGGGACCTTGAGAATTAATATGTACCAAGATATTCAGCAGAGGATTTAAAAATCTATAGACAGGAGGGAATATAATGCCATGAACCCCCACCAACTCGCTCCTCATACTAGCTGAGTGCTGCTCATCTGTGCTCTGAGCCAGATGAAACAGATTTGCTTGCCTGGCTTCTTTAATAATTCTGTTTGCTTTAATTGCTTTAATAATTGGCTTCATCACAATGCAGTCAGGGTCCCTCATTGAAATTCAGGAGGCTGTCAGATAACAACTTTCCTGGTGTTTTGGGTGCCTTTAAAGAGAAAAAAATTCACAGATGACCCAAGGTTTTGAGCCTGGATATCATAAGGACATTGATGCCATGAACACAGTGAAGCACACAGCAGATGAAGTGGGTTTGCTTAGAAAGATGAGAAATTTCTACTTTGGGGTATTTTTATGGTCCCTTTCAAGATGGTTCTCAAGGATCTTCACCCTTAATTCTAGATGCAAGATAATAAGTGTTTATTACTTGAAGATATCTAGCTGGCAGATGAAATGCAGAGCTAAGGCGCTGGAAGGTATCAGGACTGGAGAGGGGGTTTTAAGAGTGATCTGTTTAGTGGTCACAATTGAAGTGAGGTGACTATACAAAGTACAGAGAAATGATGATACCATCGTAATAACTTGATTATTAATTAACAGGAAAGGTGCAAAGGAAAGGCCAGATCATATAGGCATGCCATTTGTGCCAGAAAGCTGCATTTACCACTCTCCACATCTGTTTCCCGCAGAACCTGGGGAAGGAACTGGACAAAGAAAGATTAGACGCAGGCCCAGTAAAGCCTAGGTGACATAGAGAGGGTGCCTGCCTGTCGGTCATACCTGGGAACAGAGCAGGCATATAGACGTGGCCACTGCAGGTGCAGGAATATTTGCTATTTAAGCTCCTAAATAAAGAGCTGCTCTCTCTTGTCTGCTGGCCCACGCACCTGGCTCTCTTGTTGTGCCCTCCCCCCGCCCCCTGCACTCGCCCACACGGCCCGGTGGATCACACACAATGGCCTAATGGGCTACAACTAGCCTATGCTACAGGGGACCCAGCTCCACCATGGGACACTCCGGACACTGGCTTTGCTTTTAGCTCTGCTGGATTCCCGGCTGCACCTTTCCCAGGACTGGTTTAAGGGAAATAGGACTTTGGAAACCAAGGGATATAACTCCATGCAAATAAAGCTTTCTACCACATCTCATTCTCCCCTGGGGGCCTCCAGAAATCCTTATTCCAGTGGCGCCCCAAGAACTCCACTTCCTCTAACAATGGAGAAATTCCACCTGCGCAATTCTCCAATAACAATGCGAGCCAGCAAAGGATACATAGAAGGTGAGTAGACAGTGAGGCCTGAGAAAAAGTAGTCAGATACACAAGGGAGTGAGCAGAATAATGTCATAAAAGGAAGCACTGACAGGACACTAGAATAAGAGCGCATTAGTAGAAGTAAACCATAGATCCATAAAAAGGACCCTATTTTGGTAAATAAAGCATTCTCTTAGAAGTTAATCATCTATACTTTCAGCTTTGATGTAAATTTGGTTAGTCCTCTCTTTTTTTCTTCTTTGCAATTTTTAAACTGTGATAACATAAATATAACAAAGTTTACAACATTTTAACCATTTTTAGGTGTCCAAATCAGTGGCATTATTAACACTGTGCAGCTTGAGTAGTCTATTTTGCAGACATTATGTATAAATCTTTTTCTGATGCTCTCGTGTAGAAATTCTCTAGAACAGGGATGGGGAACCATTTTTCTGCCAAGAGCCATTTGGATATTTATAACATCCTTCATGGGCCATACAAAATTATCAACCTAAAAATTAGCCTGCTATATTTGGTCAAACATTTCATTAACTCGCCCCTCGTGCCTCGGCAGGGCCAGACCGAATGATTCCAAGGACCTCACACAGTGCACTGGCAAAACAGCTGAGTCAGCAACAGAGGAAGGCAGTGCCTCATAGGCCTGCAGGCCACCCACGGACTGCCATGGGAGCCAGAATGGTGTGGACTCTTTTCTTTTCACTCTTGATTTCTTTTTCTTTTTGTGTATATATATATATATATATATATATATATATATATATATATAGTTATCGATTACAGAGATGAAGGGAGAGGTAGAGAGATATAAAAATATCAATGGTGAAAGAGAATCATTGATTGACAGCCTTCTACATGCCCCATCCTGGGGATGGAGCCTGAAACCTGGGCATGTGCCCTGATTTGGGGGGGGGGGGGGGGGGGCGATAGAATGTAACCTTCTGGTTCCTAGGTCAATGCTCAACCACTGAGCAACACTTATTTTTTTAAATGTGTTTACTGGTTGCTGTTTGGACAATGGATTTAGGAGGTGGAATTAACAAGAGTCAACTAGCTCATACCTGTAATAAAAACCCAAAACTTGTTTCCTTTAAATACTAGATTAAAAGCCAGCTGAATACACCACTGAGTATGAATAGGAATTTGAGTTTCTTAATTTTACCTTTGCAAAATTGATCTCTTTTATAACACAGTGCTTGCTATGTGATTTCCCTTTGGCCAAGTATGCTTTCCCGAAGGCACCTTCCCCAATGACCTTAATCACATCATATTTATCCATGGTTTCCAATGCACGAAGTTCCCTGAAATTAGAGAAATGAAATTGTATTGCACCTTTTTCATAAACATTAACAAAGTCAGAAAATCGATCACTAAAATATAAAATAACTCATTTTGCTAAAACTTTCCTTCAGACCTGAACCAAGACAGTCAAATAACCTTCCAGGTGGCCGCAGGTAAGAGCCAAAATGGGACGGCGCTTCTTGGTGGGCTCTGAGATCAGACGTGGGCTGTTGCTCAGTTGGCACCCTGGTGGGTGAGCTGGGCATTATCACCCTGTGAAGCAGGATGTCCTTATGCCTGTGGCATTTTACAACCCAGCCTTTCTCAGTAACGAATACTGCCCCCTCGGGGGCCTTCTGGAAATTTATGGGGTTTGGTGTGTTTTTGTTTGTTTGTTTGTTTGTTTGTTTTCTGTTCTCCTCAGAGATGGAGAGGCACCGAGGAATTTAGATGCAGTTAGGGAGTGGGACCCAAAGATTCTGAGATAGAAGGGACGGTCCACACAATAAAGAATTATCTCGCAGCTCTATATTAGAAAGTCTCCCCCACATTCATGTTCCTGGAAAAATCCATATATCTGCAGCTAAAACCCAGCTCTATTTTACATATGAATACAAAGCAATTTTAACACAGTTTTAATGGACAATTTTTGAGGGATGCAACTACACGTAAATCAAGGCTTTAACTGCACTTAGTTTTGTTTGGGTGTTTACCAAGACCTCTTCACCGTTTTTGGAAAGTCACGCCTCCAACTGCCTCTGCTGGCCGCTGAACCCATCGTGGGCGGTGACTCCGGGCAGGGCGCGGCCTGGCGGCAGTGCGCGTTCAGTGTAGCAGCACAAGCACTTACACTTTGTTATGAACTGTTCACTTGCATCTCCCCTTTATACTTCCTGTTCGGGTCTGATGTTGACTTCTTAAAACCGAATGAGCAGACTGGTTATTTTTTTTTTTTTAACCATCTCTTAAAATTGATTTTCAGAAAAAGGAAGGGGGTGGGGGGCGGTGGAGAAACACTGATGTGAGAGAAACATCCATCAGCTGCCTCTCGCCTGGGATCCAACCTGAAACCTGGGTGTGTGCTCCGACCTGGGATCAAACCCGCCACCTTTTGGTGTATGGAGGCCGATGCAACCCACTGAGCCCCCGGCCAGGGGTTCTGCTTTGGAGTGAGTGAGGCCGGGGGTTCTGCTTTGGAGTGGGGCCGGGGGTTCTGCTTTGGAGTGAGTGAGGCCGGGGGTTCTGCTTTGGAGTGAGTGAGGCCGGGGGTTCTGCTTTGGAGTGAGTGAGGCCGGGGGTTCTGCTTTGGAGTGAGTGAGGCCGGGGGTTCTGCTTTGGAGTGAGTGAGGCCGGGGGTGCTGCTTTGGTGATGTTTGCCGGGAAGGAAGGGGGAGGTGGGGGGGACGCTGCGGACCCCGGATTCTGAGGGAGGCAGATAGGGGATCGGAAGCCAGGGCAGCGGCGCGGGAACTACCGGCCCCTGACGCTCCCAGGGCGGCAGCAGGGGGTTAGAGCCCAGGTTTTGGGGGGAAATCCTCCTTTAGGGACACTCCCCGAAGCAACAGAGCGCTGCGTTGCCATGGAGACCGACGCACAGGAGCCGCTCCCCGCGGCCCGGTCTCCGGGTGCGGCTCCATTCCTCCCCGGAGACTCCCGGAGCCCTGGGGGCGGCTGGGGAAGGACTAGGGGTCCCGGGTGCGGCTCCATTCCTCCCCGGAGACTCCCGGAGCCCTGGGGGCGGCTGGGGAAGGACTAGGGGGCCGCCGCTGCGTACCTGCTCCGGCTCCGCGGGACGAGAAGCCTCCGGGACCTGCGTCCGGGCCGCTGGGCGGAGCGCGCGAGAGGTGAGGGGCGCGGGCGGGGCCGGAGCCCGGGCGGGGCCTGGGGGAGTCAGAGGCCGCGCCTTTGGAGACCTGGCCTGTCACCTCCCTAAGTCCGGACTCCTTTGCTAACACTCAGCAAGCACACAGTTCCCGTTCGTTCTTGCTGGCAGAGTACCAGGTTCTTTGCATACATTGTCCCTATTCTTTACAATAACAAAAATTATGAACAACAAATACACATCTATCAACATGTGAATCTAAAAATCAAGTGAACTAAAAATCAGAGGAACAGAATAAACTGGTGAATATAATAGAATCAAGGGCATAGAATGGGAGTGGATTGATATTTCTCAGGGGGAAAGGAGTGGGGGGGGGGGGTAATATGTGAAGAGACTGGACAAAAATCGTACACCTATGCTGAAACCGGTTTGGCTCAGCGGTAGAGCATCAGTCTTCGGACTGAAAGGTCCCAGGTTCGATTCCAGTCAAGGGCATGTACATTGGTGGCAGGCACATCCCCGGTAGGGGGTGTGCAAGAGGCAGCAGGTCGATGTTTCTCTCTCATCGCCGTTTCTAGCTCTCTCTCTCTCCCTTTCTGTAAAAAAAAAAAAATCAATAAAATATATTTTTTAAAAAATTGTACACCTATGGATAAGGACAGTGTGGATGGGGGGGGGGGTAAGGGCAGAGGGTGAGGTGAGAACTGGGTGGAGAGGAGTTATAGGGGAAAAATGAGAAACAATTGTATTAAGCTGAACAATAAAGATCTGTTAAATTAAAAAATATATGGGCTAGATGTTGTGACTGGCAAAGAGTGAACAGAGCATGGAAATGGAAAATTAGTAACTTTTCAGTGGAGAAGCTGGCAGTCACTACCTTAACCAAGTAATCAAGGTTAACAACAGAAGTAATAAATCATGTTAGATGACATTCTCCCTGATACGTGATGGGAAAAGCACTTTACTTGTATGGTAATCTTCCCCAAATATTTTTTAAACTATATTTTATTGATTTATTACAGAGGGGAAGGGAGAGGGATAGAGAGCTAGAAACATCGAAGAGAGAAACATCGACCAGCTGCCTCCTGCACACCCCCTTACTGGGGATGTGCCCGCAACCAAAGTACATGCCCTTGACCAGAATCGTACCTGGGACCTTTCAGTCCACAGGCTGACACTCTATCCACTGAGCCAAACCGGTTTCGGCCTTCCCCCAAATCTTTAAGCTCAATCTTAATGTGAAGAAAAAAAATCAGACAAACCCAATCTGAGGAACATTCTACAAAATACCTACCCAGTTTTCCTCAAAGATCTCAAGGTCCTGAGAAATAAGGAAAGACAGAGAGACTGTCAGAAACCAGAGGAGACTAAAGCTGACTAAATGTTGAAATATAAATAAACTGTGTGAGGGGTATAGGTCTATACTAGTGTTTGTATATAAGATAAAAACATGTTTACATTTTTTAAAAACAAAGTATGTTTTTATTGATTTTAGAGAGAAAGGAAGAGGGAGAGTAACAGCGAAGACAGGGAAACATCAATCAGCCTAGTCCTACTGGGATCAAGCCTACAACCCAGACATGTGCCCTGACAGGGAGTCAAATCAGGATCTCTCGGTGCATGGGATGACACTCAACCAACTGAGCCACACGGGTCAGGGCAAAGATGTTTAAATCTTCAAAAGATGTATATATTCTATTTCCTCCTATTCTTCACTTGAGCATTGTTCCCTATACCTAGTCAGGTATATGCTGTTCCTACACTTGGAATCCCCAGGGAAGAGGCTATTTCTTCTTTAGTAAAATATTCTTTTAAAAAATATATATATTTTCATTGATTTCAGAGAGGAAGGCAGAGGGAGAGATCGAAACATCCATGATGAGAATCATAATCATTGATTGGCTGATTCCTCCACGCCCTCAACTGGGAATCGAGCCCACAACCTGGGCATGTGCCCTTGACTGGAATCGAACCAGGGACCCTTCAGTCCACAAGCTGATGCTCTATCTACTGGGCCGAACAAGCCAGGGCTTTAATAAAATACTCTTAGCCTGCTAATTGGTCATGGATTTAATGACAGGACCCAACACAGTAGTGTGTCATGGTGACCCATATGTTGTGATCTTGCTCCTTCCATTAGGTGCACAACATTCTAATTTCTGATACTTTCCATATTGATTCCTCACCGTTGGCCCTATTCCTTTCTCCTGTACAGGACTGGCAACTTCTGAAAAGATATGTAACCCTTTCCTCTCCTCCCAGGGTGGATCCTCTGAACTGGGCTCTTTTGTGAATCCTGTGAGGAGCTGTATTTAAGAACAGCTGGTATTAAAGATCACGGAAGATCACTGATCACTACCAAGAGATAAGTCTTATTGAAAAACTTCACACATTATTATGTTATAATTTGATATATTTAGATCCTAAAATTTTTAGGAAATGTAAAAAGAGTTACATAGTAATAAAAAGAAATCATAACAATGCAAATATTGTGGGTTGTTCTCATGCTCCATGGTCAGCATCCTTATGAGATAGGCATTATTATATTCATGTTATAGTTGAGGAAATTCAGGCCCAAAGAGGTTAAGTAATTTCTCACAAACACACAAATAATGAGCATCTAATTTCTGTTCTATCTGACTGCAAATCCTGAAGCTCACACCCGTAATTCTACATCTTCTCCTTTGCATTAAAAAACATACAAGAATTATAGATTTTTAAACTAAATGTAGATTTTTAAACTGTTTCCAAGGGAAAATATACAGTCCAATAACTAATATGCAAACATTAATTCCTCTCTCTACACATCTGTTCAGTGTGACTAAGGAGCACTCCCTGGGCATCAGTCACCAGACACTCCTTGCCAGCCAGCCCTCTGCTTCAGTTCCGACACCCAATCAAAGTTGTTTTCCTCCTCAAAGTCCCTGTGAAAAAATGACATGAATATTAAGCCTCCATGTAATTATTTGTTGATGGGTTCAAAGCAGAACAACACATAACAATATCCACATTAAAAAAAAAAAAAAAAGAGCTTCAAGGCAACTGAACAGAGAAAAAAATTGGTTAGTTCTTCCAAAAGAACATTTCTTTTACTTTTTATATTTTCAATAGAAAATATATATATTTTTGGCTCAGTCAGGAATTAGTAATTACCATTATGCATTACCCACCTCAGACAAAAGATCAAGTTATAAATATTTATTTACGGTGTAAAATAATATAACCAGCTGTTAAACCTGAGATTATTGAGGTTAATCACACACACACACACACACACACACACACTCACACACAGTCACACCCCACAAACGAAACTTTGAAGGTCAAGCACAACGTACGTGTCCTCCTCATCCAGTCCAGGTTCGAGTCTCTCTGGGTCCAAAATGACAGAATCGTAACCTCCGTCAACACTGTCTGATGCTTCTGCTTCTTCAGACAAGGGACCTTTCAAGCAGAACCCTTCTGAACCTGCAGAGGAATATTAATAAAAATCCTGCAGATTTAAACAGTATTTACTCATTTCCTCATGTTGGACTAAAATCCTCCAAAAGCTTGCTGGCTAATTGAGGACAATCCCATGCTCCATATTTCTTCTGCAGTGCCTCCCCACATTACCCAGCATGATTTCTGGCATAAAACAGGCCCAGTAAGCATCAGCATGTATGTTAACTTTAACAATACTACTTTCTTAGCCCTCGCCAGGTAGCTCAGTTGGTTAGAGCATCATCCCACTACACCAAGGTTGCGGGTTCAAGCATGTGCCCATTTAGGGCACATACAAGAATCAACCAATGAAGGCATAAATAAGTGGAATAACAAATCAATATTTCTCTCTCTTTCTCTCTCAAATCTATAAATAAATTTTAAAAAAAAATACTACTTTCACCATAGTGGATTCAATTCCCAGTCAAGGCCATGTACCTGATTTGCAAATTTAATCCCTAGCCCCAGTCGAGAGGCAAGCAATCAATGTGTCTCTTACACATCAATGTTTCTCTCTCTCTTGCTCTCTCTCTCTCTCTCTCCTCCCTCCCCCCGTCCCTTCCTCTCACTCTGACTAAAAATCAATGGGAAAATATTCTTGGATGAGGATTAACAACAACAGCAAAAATATTACTTTCTTCAAAATAAAATATTCAGAATATAATTAAACACTCAAATATAAGAACTTATGTTGAAGCATTGAAAATTACCTTTGGGTTGTTAGATTATAGTTTTTATTGTGATGAAGTCTGAACTGTCAAGTCACCAGTATACTTTCACAGAAAAAATGAGCTACTTTGCAAAGAAAGTAGTCACAAATAAGCAAACAACTGAGTAAATAGGAGTAATATAGCTCTACAGAAAATTTTAATTAGAGTTTAAGACTGTCTAGGAAAGATTTAAGAAAACCTAAAACCACAGTGCTATGTATGTGATTTTACAGCCTGAAAATAAAAGGGTTTCTGGGAGGTAAAAATGGGAGTTATTGTCTAATGGGCGGGAAGACGGGAAAAGTTCTAGAGGTGGATGGTGGTGATGGCTGCACAACAATGTCAATGTGCTTAATGCCCCTAACGGCACAATTAAAAGTGGCCAAAATGGTAAATTTATGTTACATGTATTTTACCACAATTAAAAAGAACACCAAAGGGTTTCCATGATTACATCACAGACATAAATCACCTGGTCTATATATTGTGTATGTTTGAAATGCCAAGCTGAGATCTGCATTCTTAAGGATGTTCAGCAAGGTCTCAGGAGTCTCTTTGAGCCACTGCTTCCGGCTATTATTTCCACTGTACTTTATTACAGAACCACCTAGTTGTGAAAAGATAAAAATTAGGATCAAAGAAAAAATATTTTCAGCATATTATCTTCTAGATCATATATCAAGTAAAATTAATTACATTTTATTTTCTACTAAAATCTATTTCACTCACCAGTGACACCAAATAACCTTTACAGAATGACATTTTTAAAAAATATCTAGCCCATTAAACAACTATTAGAAAACGCTCCATAACAATAGTAATCTGACCACGAACCTCTCTCACCCTCTGCGGTCAGACTGGAGGAGAGCATGGCTGCGTTTCCCAAAGCGGCGAGCGCCGCAGAGGATGCACCTTTCTCCCACTGTCGCCGGAGGGGGTTTGGTGAACTGGCTTCCCTCCGATGGACTGATTCATCATCTGGTTCTAAGATGTAAAACAGGACTGCTGAGCATATTCTTTTTATCTATTTCTAGACATGTCTTTCTCTAACAACAAACATAAATATTTCTTTTCTCTTTCAAGATCAGATCTAACATGTTCTCCAAGTCTAAGTAGTAAAGGAAATGAAAAAAATCCACATGAAAAACAAACAAAACAAATCATTAAGGTGATTTTTAAAAAATTATACATATATATATATATGTGTATATATATATATATATATATATATATATACACACACACACACACACACACACACACACACACACAAAAATAAATATGTAAATTGACTGTCACTTTGCAACACCCACCAGCCAATCAGGAATGGGTATGCAAATAAGTGGAACAAATATGGTAGCAGCCACGGAGCCAGCCAGAGAGAGCAGAGGCTTGGGTTGCCTCTGGCAATGGAGGAAGTCAAGCTTCCCACCCACCTGGGCTGTCCTCGAAAGGAGGGGCCTATGGGCAGCAGCCCTGGAGCCGGCCCGGGCACGTGGAAGGCTTGGGTTACCCCCACCTGCCCTGGTTGCCACTGAAGGAGGGGCCTGTGGGGAGCTAACCTGGGCATGCATGAGGCTTGGGTCAATGTCACCCAGGCCAGCTTCTGGGGGGGCCCTGAAAATGGCCTTCAGCCCCTTACCTAGACTGGCCACCCCCCCGCCCATGGGGTGAGGGTAACTGCTGAGAGGGCATGGCCAGTCTACCAACAGCCATCAGCCCCTCACCCAGGCTGGCCAGGCACCCAAGCAGGAACATCTACCCTGAAGGGAGTGTGGCCAGCCTGAAAACAGACCTCAGCCCCTCACCCAGGCTGCCCCGCCCCTCAAGGGAATCCCCACCCTGATCCAGGACACCCTTCAAGACAAACCAGCTGGCCCCACCCATGCACCAGGTCTCTATCTATACCAATAAAAGGGTAATATGCTAATTAGGCTGGGAGACCTTCCAGGAGACCTTCTGGATGTTCTTCTGGACAAAGCCATGGTGGTGGGGCTGAGGTAGAGATGGGGAGGCAGTTGTGGGTGATCAGGCCAGTGTGTGTGCAGGGGGGGAGGGAGGGAGGGGTGCGAGGGTGTTGAACAGGCCGGTGGGGAGGGGGCAGTTGGAGGCAAGCAGGCCATCAGTGGGGATAAGTTGGGGGCACTCAGGCTGGCAGAGAAGGCAGGTGGGGATGAGCAGGCTGGCAGGGGGAGCAGTTGGTGGTGAGCAGGCCAGCAGGCAGAGTGGTTAGGGGTGATCAGACAGGCAGGCAGGTGAGCAGTTAAGAGCCAGCTGTCCCAAATTGCAAGAGGGATGTCTGACTGCCGGTTTAGGTCCAGCAGTTGGATATCACTCAAGGGGTCCCAGATTGAAGAGGATGCAGACCAGGCTGAGGGACACTCTTCTCCGTGCACGAATTTCATGCACTGGGCCACTAGTATTTACATATTATACTTTATACAAGAATGAAGCCCTGACAGGACTTAGATATACAATGAATGCCATGTTTTTAATGGTGGAGAGCATAACAAATATTAGTTTTTCTAATTATTAGCCTATATAATAAAAAAAAACTAATATGCAAATCCATTGAACAGTGGAATGACTTCGCTATGATGCACACTAACCAGCAGGGGGCAGACGTTCAATGCAAGAGCTGCCCCTGGTGGTCAGTGCGCTCCCACAGGGGGAGTGCCACTCAGCCAGAAGCCAGACTCATGGCTGGTGAGCACAGTGGGTGGCAGGAGCTTCTCCCGCCTCTGTGGCAGCACTAAATATGTCCAGGAGTTAAACATCCCCTAAGAGTTCCTGGACTTCGAGAGGGTGCAGGCTGGGCTGAAGAATCCCCCTTCCTCCAAGTGCATGAATCTTGTGCACTGGGCCTCTAGTTAATAAATACTATCCTCACCCTGACCAGTTTGGCTCAGTGGATAGAGCATCGGCCTGTGGACCAGAGGGTCCCAGGTTTGATTCCAGTCAAGGGCACATGCCCAGGGCTCGGTTCCCAGTGGGGGGCATGCAGGAGGTAGCCAATCAATGATTCTCTCACATCATTAATGTTTCTTTCTCTCTTCCTCTATGAAATCAATAAAAATATTTTTAAAAAATAAATAAATAAATACTATCCTCTCTCTCTCTCTCTCTCTCTCTAAATATATTTTATTGATTTTTTTACAGAGAGGAAAGGAGAGGATAGAGAGCTAGAAACGTCGATGAGAGAGAAACATTGACCAGCTGCCTCCTGCACAGCCCCCACCGGGGATGTGCCTGCAACCAATGTACATGCCCTTGACCTTTCAGTCCGCGCAGACCGACGCTCTATCCACTGAGCCAACCCGGTTTTGGCCTATCTTCTCTTTTTTATGGATAAATAAGACACTTCTGAAAGAAATTACTCCATTAGCAAACAAAAATCTGCATGTGTCCACTTGTTTATGACACCTATTACCTAGTAATGCAAAAACTGGTCCCCCTTCTATATTTCCCAGCCCCTCACTTACACAATGATCAGAAATTGAATAACTTACCTTTCTTTTCTCTGTTTACTCTCCTCAGTGTACTTGCCACTGAATTTTTATTAGAGCTTTCTAAATCAGGGTGGCTACATTTTCTACCTTGTTCTTCCCCTTGCTTTAAAAGAGATTAAAAATTCAGTTTAAACAATGCTTGTATTGTTATAAAAAGGTAAATAAACAACTATACAAAGTCAGCTGTGCCACGCCAGCACAGCCAAGGGTTCGATGAGCCTGAGGAGGGGCGGTGAAGGGTTAAGAAAAGACAGACAAAGAGAATATAGCTGGGGCTCGGTGGATCTCCTGTGCCTGGATGATGCCACAGAGAAGGATCCAGCCAACAAGCTGAGGCTTTATTTTATAGTCAGAGAAAAACAAGGTGGTGGTCAACTTAGTTACAATGTGCTTGTGAGTTTCACTTGTTTTGGCAGCACTTGCTGCATCTCCCACACCCCATTAGCTACCTAGGAAAGATCTAGGGGGCAGCCATAAGGTCAAGTTTAATTATGGTAAGAGAGCTTTGCCCTGTAAGCTGGGACTTGCTTGTGGCTCTGCCACAGGTCAATCTGAGGCTTAACTCTAGAGCCTCTTCCTACAGTCAGCGATTTTAATTTTAAATAAACATTAATGAATCAAAGACATTAATAATGATAGAACCCTACACAACAGATTATATTAAAAATAATATACATTCATATTCATATATGTACACTAGAGGTCCAGTACATGAAATTCATGCATGGGGGGGTGTCCCTCAGCCTGCCTGCACCCTCTCCAATCTGGGACCCCTTGGGGGATGTCTGACTGCCTCTAGCAATCTGGGACTACTGGCTACTAACTGCTCGCCTGCATACTTGCCTGATCGCCCCTAACCCCTCTGCCTGCCTGATCATCCCTAACCACCTCTGCTTGCCTGCCTGATCGCCCCTAACTGCTCCCCTGCTGGCCTGATCGCCCCTAACCACCTCTGACTCGCCCCACACCCAGAACCTAGGATTCCCTCCTCCAGCCGGTAACAAGCACCCAGGACCTGGGCCGGTGGCAGCCGCAGGGGTCTGTAGGCAGGCAGCTTCACCTGGGCTGCAGGCGCCCAGGATCGCAGGGTGGATGGCTTGTCCCTCTCCCAGGCCCCAGGTGCAAGTGCAGCCGCTGGAGCCTGGGACCACGGGGTGGGCAGCTTTGTCCCTTTCCAGGGCTGCAGCTCCAGCCGCTGGCACTCAGGACCATGGAACAGGCAGCTTGTCTCTCTCCTGGGCCACAGCTCCAGCTGCTGGCACTAGGGACCATGGTGCGGGCAGCTTGTCCCTCTCCTGGGCTGGTCCCCATTCCTCTCTCATGAGTTCTTTTGTGACTGGCTGGTCCCCATTCCTCCCTCAAAAGCTCATTTGTGCCTGGCTGGCCCCCATTCCTCTCTCCCAGTGTTGAGTATTTGAGCCATGACAGTGTGATGGCATGAGTGTGTGGTGACCATTTGCATATTAGGATTAAGTCAGGCACTACTAGCTGTTAATATCATTCATTACAAATATGAAGAGGATACAAAAAACTGAAAATGGAACTCCCATTTGACCCAGTAATCCCACTTCTAGGAATATATCCCAAGAAGCTAGAAACACCAATCAGAAAGGATAAATGCACCCCTATGTTCACAGCAGCACAATCTACAATAGCCAGAATTTGGAAACAGCCTAGGTGCCCGTCAGCAGATGATTGGATCAAAAAAATATGGTACATCTACACAATGGAATACTCTGCTGCCATAAAAAAGAAGGAATTCTCATCATTTGCAGCAACCTGGATGGAATTGGAGAACATCATGCTGAGTGAAATAAGCCAATCAATGAAAGAGAAACACCACATGACCTCACTCATTTATGGATAATAAAGAACATTATAAACTGATGAACCAAAAGATAGATATAGAGACAGTAAAGCAACAAGCAGACTGTCAAATTACAGTGGGGAGGGGAGGAAGATCTGGGGGAGATAATAGATCAACCGAAGGACTTGTATACATGCATATAAGTACAACCAATGGACATAAAACTCTGGGGAGGGAGGGTATGTATGGAAGGGAGAAAGGAGGGCAAAAAAAAAATTAAAAAATCAATAAAATATATTTAAAAAAATATGAAGAGGATATATAAAATGACAGGTATTTGAGATCTTTTAAGTCCCTTTTAAAAATGTTTTTTATTTTTTAGAGAGAGAGTTAGAGAGAGAAACATCAACTGGTTGCCTCCCCTACATACCCCAACCAGGGACAGAACCCGTAAACTAGACATATGCCCTGATCAGGAATCAAACCGGCAATCTTTCGGTGCACAGGATGACACTTAACCAAATAAGCCATTCTGGCCAGGGTTTGCGAGGTCTTTGTAGAGGAAATAAGTAATAAAAAAAATTTAATATGGTTTGCTGTACTGGGCTTTTCACGCTGGAAATATCAAAATGAAACATTTTTATGAAGTAGCTACATATGGCCAAAATGTTCCCATTTAATTCAGTATTTTTCCAAACTACCTAAGCTCTTGATTTCATGAAGCAACACACTAGCTAGTCTTCAAATCTGAATGTATTTTGAGAAGAAATACATATCCAGTGCCTTGACAGTCTCCAACACAGTTCTCAATGACTTGTTGAATGAGTCAATAGATTAAACAGTAACTGTAGCTGATAGCTTATTTTCTTATTTCTATACAATGCTTCCCAAACTTGTCCCCCCACACATCTAGGGGGTATGATTTCAAAGGTCACTCCCATAGACAAAGATGTCAAAATCTTAGGAGGTGATTGTGATGAGCAGTTTTTAAAAGCTGCCAGGGATTTCCATCTTCCATCTCTACTGAGAGTCACTGCCCAACAGACAGCAGCATCTAACACCACTGCTGGCCCAGCAACACGCAGCTCTGCCTACACGCCCACCACACCAGGCGGGCCTGCCCAGTGCTCTCTTTCTCCCTCAATTTTTCTGTTACTTGCCTTACTTTATGGCTCCTCCCTTTTCATTTTGTGAAAACACATCAACTTAACACCTACTCAAAGTGGTATTAAAAATCACAGTGGTGGCTGCCTGGGACAAGAGCCAGGATCATCTACAAAGGGCCACAAGAAAGCTTTTTAGGAACATGGGATTTCTTTACTTTGACTGTGGTTGTTGTTATATGACTGTACAAAATTACCAACACTCATCAAACTACATGCAAAAAATAAGAAATTTGCCAAACCGGTGTGGCTCAGTGGATAGAGCATCGGCCTGCGGACTGAGAGGTCCTGGGTTCGATTCCGATCAAGGGCATGTACCTTGGTTGTGGGCACATCCCCAGTAGGGGGTGTGCAAGAGGCAGCTGATCAATGATTCTCTCTCATCGATGTTTCTAACTCTATCCCTCTCTCTTCCTCTCTGTGAAAAATCAATAAAATATATTTTAAAAAAAAAAATAAGAAATTTTATTGCATACAAATTATGCCTCAATAAAGCTGGAAAGAATAGCTATTACCATGCAGAGGGGGGGAAAGTACAGAGGCAGGATTTATTCCATGTGTAGCAACATAATGGTGGGATGTTGTTATTTACAATCTAAGGTTCATTAAAAAAATTTATAAGTTTACTTACTAGCACATTCCATGAATAGAATAATTTGTTATTAGTACATTTTTTCCTTTTTTAGTTAAAAGATTAAAATGCTGAAGAAAGAAAAATATCCGCAGGACACCATTTTCTGAGAGGGCTGTGACAATACTAAGAAGTGAATCCGCTGTTGCTCTGCATGACTTTGTTGCAGCTTTAGTGTAAAAGCTGCCTGGGGCTAAACAAGACAAACAGAACCTTGAATGCCAGGCTGAAAAATGTCGACTTGGTTCATGGGATAATAGGGAAGCATCAAAAGGTTTTTAATTTTAAAAAGTCAATATCAAGTGATCTAAATAAAAAAAAGAAAGAAATTCTGATACATGCTATAACATGGGTGAATCTAAAAAATATGGCTCAGCCGAAACCGGTTTGGCTCAATGGATAGAGAGTCGGCTTGGGGACTGAAAGGTCCCAGGTTCGATTCCAGTCAAGGGCATGTACCTTGGTTGCGGGCAAATCCCCAGTAGGGGGTGTGCAGGAGGCAGCTGATGGATGACTCTCTCTCATCGATGTTTCTAACTCTCTATCTCTCTCTATCTTCCTCTCTGTACAAAATCAATAAAATATTATATATATATATATATATATATATATATATATATATATATATATTTGGCTCAGCTGGTGTGGCTCAGTGATTGAGCATCGACCCATAAATCAGGAAGTGACAGTTCAATTCCTGGACAGGGCACATGCCTGGTGTCAGGCTCCATCCCCAGTAGGGGCATGCAGGAGGCAGCCAATCAATGGTTATCTCTCATCATTGATGTTTCTCTCTCTCCCTTCCTCTTTCTGAAATCAATAAAAACATATATTTTTTAAAAGGCACCAACAGTTATTTTAATATATACTATATATATATATACTATATATATATATATATATATATATATATATATATATATATATATATAATGCTAAGCAAAAGAAGCCAGACATAAAAGGACAGATCTTGTATGATTCCACTTACATGAAATATCTAAAATAGGCAAGTTATGTCAGAGAGACAGAAAGGAGAACAGAGGTTCCAGGGACTGGGGTGGCATGGGGGTAAGGAAGGAATGGGGGTTATTGTTTAATAGGCACAGAGTTTCTGTTTGGAATGATAAAAAAAGTATTGGAAACAGATAGTGCTGCTGATTACACAGTTCTGTGAATGTAATTAATGCAACTGAATTATATCTATAAAAGTGACTGAAATAGTAAACTTTATGTTATAGATATATTTTGCCACAATAAAAACAAAACAAAACAAAAGTCAGGCTAAAACAAGATTTTCATGACTTAAGCTAGACAAAGTTCTCTCACATCCATATTGGAACCACTTGTCATCAATAATTAAATATAAAAAAACACACACAAAATAAATGGTAATCTAAAGTGGCTCAGCTGGCAGTACAGGACAATAGTTACCAACTGCTTCACATGCCAAAAGATGACAAATTATTAGACTGGAGGGACCAGGTCAGTCTTCCAAATATTCCACAGTATCTAATGATACCAGGTACCCAGGAAATGGTTGTTTCGTAAGTTCAATTTTAAAGCACTTACCACTGTGCTTGCTTCTTTTTCCAAAGCGATCTTGATTCTGCTGGAGTCTGCTTAAAGAGAAAAAAGAAAAAGAGAAATCACAAAAGGCTCACATTACTAGCTCCTAATGTGATATGCATAAAACCTGAGACAAATGAAGTTTTTAAAGCCAACCAACCAAAGCATTAGCCTGATTGGTGATTATCAAGCTTTAGCCAGCTAGTATTACATCTCACCTGCTTTTTGCTGTTTTATTTTTAAAGTTGAATCTGAAAGTTGACATCTATATTTACTTAAGCCAACCTATTTAATTATGAAGAGGTAAGATATTCTGCGTGCTCAGAAGGTCATTATCGCCTTCTGCCCAAGCTAGCTATAGTCTGTGCTTTTGCCCACAGCTGTGGTAGCAGGTGGAATAGGTGTCCTTCACAAAGGACCAGCAGCCGGAGAGAGCATTCTGGCAACGGATCCCTTCAGTAAGGAAGGCTCCTTCCAGATCTTCCTCTGGCATAGGCCAGGATCCATGTTCCTCATTCATTCAACACTTTAAAGACTTGATATTGGGCATTTATAATGACAGGCACTGATGATACAACAGTGAGGAAAAAAGGCATGGTCCCTGCCCTCACAGAGTTTTCACTGTCTTAGTCTATCTACAGAATAGATGGGAGATGCCACCAGACATATGGCCCGGACACGGTGGTACCTCTCTGTTGGCTTAGTTCTCTTTTTAGGAATTGTAAAACTACATTTTACCAATCTTGAAACTTTTCTTACACTATTTCTGTTGTGGTTGTTGCCCAGCATTTTATTTTATTTTTTTAATTAACTAAATTTTTGGAGGTGAAATATATTTTCATTGATTCCAGAGAGAAAGGGAGATGAAGAGAGAGATAGAAACATCAATGATGAGAGAGAATCACTGACTGGCTGCCTCCTGCACACCCCACACTGGGGATCAAGCCCACAACCCAGGCATGTGCCCTGACCAGGAACTGAACCATGACCTCCTGGTTCATAGGTCTATATTCAACCACTGAGCCATGCTGGCCAGGCAGCCCAGCATTTAAAACTAATTTCCTACTACCCTGAGAAGTGAATGAAAGCTACAAAACAGTACTTAAAGTGAAACTGCTGAAGCAAAAGTAACTGGCTACATCTTAAAGTAATGGAGAAAAGGCTGAATTATAAGGCTGAAGGTTTACATCACTAGAAGGGTTTAAATTCTTACAAAAATAACATTTAAAATTTAACGTTAAGAAAACAGTATAGTTTCCAAAGTCTTTCTTTTGCAGTATCTAACACTAAGATAAATGTACCAAACAGTGGAGGATTTTGCAGCATGATCTGACGCTTCACTCTTCTCTCTTATTCTGGTCATATCTACTATCTTTGTTGGATTTTTTCAGGAGGAAGATCTGAGTCACTAATGACAAGTGAAAAAAAATGGCTTTGAAAAAATTAAGAGATGACAACTTTCAAAGGGACAATAAATTACATTTAAAATCTGCTCAGGATTTACTATAGATGTATGAAATTTTTGTGCAGCTATTATGTAAACAATTCCAACTTTTGTACAAGATGTTTTTTTGTTAAAATATATTGTTATTGATTTCAGAGAGGAAGTGAGAAGAAGAGAGACAGAAACAGCAATGATGAGAGTTATCGATTGGCTGCGTCCTGCCAATCAAACCTGGGAACTAAACTGTGACCTCCTGGTTCATAGACAGACACTGAACCACTGAACCACACTGGCCAGGCTGTAAATAATTGTTTTTTAAATTTTGTTTACAAGATGGTTCTTTGGGATTTAATTTATGGTAAGATTAACATTATATTTTCATAGTTAAATTCCTAGGCTATCCCACTGAAGCTTTCTAACTTACCCATAACAAACCAGACTAAGTATGGTACCAATGATAAAACAGAAAATAATCTTTACATCACTAAAATATCCAGAAAATAATCTTTTATGGTACCAATGATAAAACAGAAAATAATCTTTACATCACTAAAATATCCAAACTAAGCTTTTGGATCCCTGGCAAACTAAATATATAAGTTTAAAAACAGAATTATGTCTTAACTAACAAAGAAATTTTTATCTGAGGAGTATCTCTGAAAGACATCTCTAACAAATTGAAGATCTCATTTTTCTTTTTTTGTTACACTACATTTAGAAAGAACACTTGACAAAAAAAAAATAAGCTTTCCGAAATTCTTACCCTTTTTCCTTGGTGTACTAAGCTTAGATTTTTTGGTTTCTTCTAATACCTGTTCTCCATATTCTGTGATGATCTAAAAATTTAAAGCAGATAATTTAAACATAGATAATACCCTTTTCTTTAAACACTGTCATATCATTTAATTATCAGATTTCTTCCCCAAAATAATATTAAACGTTGAAAAGTAAGAATGCTGTTTAAAAACATATATAATTTAGACATACAGATAAACAGACTCTTATATATGTCTTGAAAAATATATAAGTGTAGCCCTAGCCAGTAGCTCAGTTGGTTAGAATGTCATCCTGATGTGCCAAGGGTTTAGCTTTGATCTCCAGGCAGGGCACACTCAGGAAGCAACCAATGAATGCCTAAGTAAATAGCACAACAAATCAATGTTTCTCTCTCTCTTTCTCCCCTTCTTTTCCTCTCTCTAAAGATAAATAAATAAATATGAAAAAAGAAAAGTATCTGAAAGGATATACAAAACTATACCTGTGATTACCCTTGGGAACTAGCATTATGGAAGGGGAAGGGGAGGGAAAGGAAGTTTTAACTTTTAATGTTTTTTTATGCACATCTACATTTGAGTTTTTACAATCACGTATTTGTATTTAAATACAACAAATATTTGAAAACTATGCACAGTCAACTCAACACACTGCACACCTGTGGGGTTAGGCACTTCTGGATGAGCCGAGCCAGAACGCCTCTGGAGAGAAGCGTGGCCGCCGAGGGGCGATGGGAAGGATTCCTTTTAAACATCTGCTTGATTAGATGCTGAAGCTCACAGGAATAATGAGATGGCAGTGGGCTCACAGACCCCTGACATACCTTCAGGATAAGACTTTTCCAACTATTTGCCTGAAACTAAAAATAAAATAGGACTGTAAAACCAGATGCATGGAAGGAGAATGCAAATAAAAAAACACCGGCTGAAGTAAATTCATATGAATTATTTTAATTTTATAAGTTTATCTGCTGCCTAGTCATTTTTCTTCCTGAAGATGTTATTATGATACTCTTCAAAATCTTATGGCATTTCAGGAGAAAGTAATACACTCAAGTAGTAAATAACAAAGGATTTCCCCATCTACAGAAAGTCTTACCATCAATGCCAGCCATGGTACTTGATTACTTATAACCACATCTCTGAAAATGCTCACTAGAACTAACTTCTAATCTGTGCCCAAAGAACAGAATTTATAGCTAAAACCCAATAGGGATAGGTTCTGTGTAATAACTGCTGAGCCAGCAGGGCAAGTTATTTAACATCTTTTTTGTTAAATTATTTCTTAAAATATCAAGAAAAATATCCATATTTATATAGATAGATAGATAGATAGATAGATAAACACCTAATATGCTAAGTGTCTGACCGACCGTTCAACCGGTAACTATGATGTGCACTGACCACCAGGGGGCAGACGCTCACTACAGGAGCTGCCCCCTGGTGGTCAGTGCACTCCCACAGCAGGAGCGTCGCCAGCTGACCAATGCGTGCCAGACGCCGGGCTCACAGCTGGCGAGCGCAGCCGTGGCAGCGTGAGCCTCTCCCACAGACACTCCCCCTGCACTCCCCTCCCCCATCCGGACTGGGACCAGGATCGGGACTGGCATTAAGACTGACTGGGCACGAGCCAACGGCCACTTCTTGGTCATGGGCCCACCAGTATTGCCCTAGACGGGTACACGGAGACCAAATCGGAGCAGCAGCGAGCCTACCCAATGGCAGTGGAATGGGGCCAGGATGAGCAGGAGCGGTGCGGCACCTGGCCCAGGCTCGGGCTCCGCCCCAGCTGCCTGCCACTTCACACACTACTGCATCCCTCAGGGTATGTCAGACTGCCAGTTTCAGCCCAATCTCCGCAGGCCACAGCAAGGGACCCCACTGGTGCACGAATCTGTGCACCAGGCCTCCAGTCTATAATAATAAAAGAATAACATGCTAATTAGACCAGATGTCCTTCCAGACAATCTTCTGGATGAAGCCAGGACTGAGAGGGCCAAGGCAGCCACCACAGTGGACAGGGGAGGCAGGGGAGGCAGCCACCACAGCGGGGCCAAGGCAGCCACTGCAGGAGCCCTTTCCATGAATTTTGTGCATCAGGCCCCTAGTATAACAGTCTATTTTCTCATACTAATTCATTTAGAGAAGAAATTCACATAATAAGTGAAATCTAAGAGCAAAAAGGTAAGTATAAAAATGGCACTGCCACTGTGGAACACAGTTTGGCAGTTCCTTAAAAAGATAAACTTACAGCTGAAACTGGTTTGGCTCAGTGGTAGAGCGTCGGTCTGCAGACTGAGGTATCCCGGGTTCGATTCCGGTCAGGGGCATGTGCACTGGTTGCGGGCACATCCCCGGTGGGGGGTGTGCAGGAGGCAGCTGGTCGGTGTTTCTCTCTCATTGATGTTTCTGGCTCTCTATCTCTCTCCCTTCCTCTCTGTAAAAAATCAATAAAATATATATTTTTTTAAAAAAGATAAACTTACAATTTCCATATGATGCAGCAATTCCACTCCTATATACCCAACACAATTGGAAATAGGGATTCTAATACATAGCTGTATACCCATGTTCATAGCAGCAGTACTCACAACAGCCAAAAGGTGGGAAGAACCCAAATGTACATCAATAGATGAATGGATAAATAAAATATGGTGTAAACATATAATGAAATATTATCCTATACTAGAGGCCCAGTGCACAAAATTTGTGCATGAAGGGGTATGTTTCTCAGCCCAGCCAGCACCCTCTCCAATCTGGGACCCCTTGAGGGAAGTCCGACTGCCCATTTAGGCCTGATCCTGGTAGGCATCTAACGGGCAAACATCCCTCTCACAATCCAGGACTGCTGGCTCCCAACTGCTTGCCTGCCTGCCTGCCCCTAATTGCTCTGCCTGCCAGCCTGATAACCCCCTAATCACTCCCCTGCAGCCTGACTGATGCCTAACTTCTCCCCTGCCAGCCTGTTTGCCCCTAACTGCCCTTCCCTGCAGGTCTGGTCACCTCTAACTGCCCTCCCTTGCAGGTCTGGTCCCCCTCAACTGCTCTTCCATCCTGGCCTGATCACCCACAACAGCCCTCCCCTTCTGGCCATCTTTGGTGGCCATCTTGTGTCCACACGGGGGCAGCCATCTTGTGTGTTGGAGTGATGGTCAATTTGCATGTTTCCCTTTTATTAGATAGGATAATAAAAGCCTAACATGCAAATTGACAGAATAGCAGAACAACTGGTCACAATGATGCGCACGAGGGCAGACACTCAACACAGGAGCTACCCACTAGTGGTCAATGCGCTCACACAGGGGGAGAGCTGCTCAGCCAGAAGCTGGGCTCACAGCTGGTGAGGGCAGTGGCAGCAGCCTCTCCTGCCTCCGCTGTAGGGGGATGGTCAGGAGCAAGGGGTCCCTGACTGCGAAAGCCCCAGACTGCAAGGGGATCAGGCCTAAGCCAGCAGTCAGACATCCCCCGAGGAGTCCTGAACTATGAAAGGGCACAGGCCAGGCTGAGAGATCCACCCCGCCTCCCAGTACACGAATCTCATGCACCAGGCCTCTAGTCCAGTCATAAAAAGGAATGAAATCCTGACACATGCTGGATGAACCTTGAAAACTTCCTGCTGTCTTTCTACAGTAAGACAGACATAAAAGGACAAATTGTATATAATCCCACTTATATGTAATATCTAGATATTATATGTAACATCTAGAATATACAAATTCATAGAGACAGAAAGTGGATTGGAGGTTAGCATGGATTAGGTGAGAGGCAATGAGAAGCTATTGTTTAATGGTACAGAGTTTCTGTTTGGGGTGGATAGAAAAGTTTTGCAAATAGATAGTAGTGACGGTTGCACAACATTGTGAAGTAATTAATACCACTGAATTGTATAATTAAAAATAGTTAAAATGGGCCAAAACCGGTTTGGCTCAGTGTTAGAGCATCGGTCTGCAGACTGAAGGGTCCCAGGTTCAATTCCGGTCAAGGGCATGGACCTTGGTTGCGGGCACATCCCCGGTAGGGGGTGTGCAGGAGGCGTCTGGTCGATGTTTCTCTCTCATTGACGTTTCTGGCTATCTCTCTCCCTTCCTCTCTGTAAAAAATCAATAAAATATATATTTTTTTAAAAACAGTTAAAATGGTAAATTTTAAGTTATATATATTTTTGTCCAAAAAAAAATCAAGACTAGCAAAAAAGGGAGGGAGGGAAGGAAGAAGAAAGGGAGAGGAGGGAGAGAGAAAGAAAGGAGAGAGGGAAAGAAGAAGGAAGGAAGGAGGGGAGCTAGATACAGAACTACAAAAAACTAAATAATGGAAACTTCTATTAATATATGCTACAAAAGTGACTCAAGGCAAAGATGATAGCAATGGAAACATGAAAACTTTTTTTTTTTTAATTTTTCTTTAATATATTTTATTGATTTTTTACAGAGAGGAAAGGAGAGAGACAGAGAGCTAGAAACATCGATGAGAGAGAAACATCAACCAGCTGCCTCCTGCACACCCCCTACCGGGGATTTGCCCGCAACCAAGGTACATGCCCCTGATCGGAATCGAACCCGGGACCTTTCAGTCCACAGACCGACGCTCTACCACTGAGCCAAACCGGTTTCGGCGGAAACATGAAAACTTTATAACGAATTCATCCTAGGGAAGCAAATTTCCCACTGGACTTAGGCATATAACTTATGACTTCGCCAAAGCTGACAAGAGGCCACCTTTCCATTTTGCCCACCACACTTACTGGATGCTTCAGGGTACAGAGTTCATACAGAATGCATCCCAATGACCAGATGTCACTAGAAATATAAAGAAGCAAAGTGGGTTATGAGTTATCATATAAAAATATAGGTACTTTCCAATATTAAAAAAAATGGAAGGAAAAAAAACAACCTTTAATAAGAACAGATATTGCAAATAATTCCTAGCTATTAAAATGAAATATATGGTAATGTTTATATAATACTTAGCTAGTTGCTCACAATAAATCTCTCTGCTCCCCAACTTCTAAGTTCTCCAAATCAGGGTGGTCCAGGTATCATTTCAGTAGTATATGGTGAAAGAGAGTTTATCCTAATTGAAAGGAGGACTTTAGGAGTCATCCCATACACCTTACAACCTGACCATCTATGCACAAACCAGGCCTTGGAGCTTGCCTCCTGTTGGACAGCAATCTATCTCAGGCACAGTTTGTGGCCCTGTTGAATGGCTCTAGGGCACCATCCACATCTTCTGGGGATTCTCCCCCAACCCCTTGTTAGCTCTACATTCCAAAACAAAGAGAGCAGGACTAGTCATTCTCCCTCAGAAGAGCTCTTCAAACAGAAAAGAGTTCTATAATTTGCCCTATACATTCAACTCTTCTTCACCATTCTCACCTCCTAGTTGTCATCCTCTAGGCTTTTTGTAGATGACTAGAAGCCCGGGGCATTACATTCATGCAAGAATAGGCTTTCCTTCCCTGGGCTTCACTCCCAGCCACCCGGGAGCTGGCACGACCCTGCTCCTGGTCTGCCGGGGAGCCAGCAAGTCCTCGCTTCTGTCCGGGGCACTGCTCCTGTAGCTCCCTCTGCCTCATAGCAGGCATCCTGCCTCTCCTGGCCACTTCATGCCTGGATATGCAAATTAACCTGCCATCTTTCACTCTGATTGTCTGTGGCATAGCAGAGATACCCACTGATTCAACTGGCACATATTACTTACATTCAGAAAAAGTTTTAGGTTTTAAATTATAAGGTCTTCATTCTATCTTCTTGTAATAAATTAACATATCAGTCAAGTGCTTATTACCTAGTCCTGTAAATGTTAACTCAATGACATAATCCAGTGGTCCCTAAATTTTGCTGCACATTGGAATCATTAGGTGATCCTGGAAAAATTACTGAGGCCTGCTTCCCACCCCAGACATTCTCCTTTAACAGGTATGATTGCAACTTGCACTTTGCAAATTTTAGAAGCAGGAACAGTGAAGCTTAAGAACCAGTGATATAATTCACACTGTCTTTCTTTTAGCATTAAATTCAGCTCCTCTCAACTCTGATTATAGCAGTTAGGAAACTATGATTTTTTTCTAGAAGCCTAGGAATTCAGATTTGTTTCAGGTATATTTTCTACAGGCTGTAATGCCTATCACCAAACAATCACTTTTGCACCAAATAAGTACATCACCTACCTTTTATTGTTATAAGGCATGTTTTCCCAAATTTCTGGGGGCACATAATAAGGTGTTCCCACATAGGTACAAGCAAATGCCATGGGACTAAAAACATGGAAAGGCAAAGAGTAAGTACAGAGCATTCCTGAATATTGGATGTTTTGATTGCTCTCACTCTTATAGAAGAGATATACACACTTGGAGAGAAGATGGGCAGATCCAAAATCTCCCAGTTTCACTTGTCCATTTTGGGTGAGGAAGATGTTCTGCATTAAAAAAGAAGAGCTCAGATTACATCTTCCATCATAAGGGTCTCCAGAGAAGGTGTCTTTCAAAGCCTGCTCACCAAGGTAGAGTAGGGACATAAATGCTGACAGCTGAGTCCCCAAAGGGAACTCAAAGAGCAGATAGCCTCTTGACTGCTACCCATGCCCTCCACCCCCCACCCCTGCCCAGGCTTGGGAAATTAGGATGACTGCTTAGAAATCTAACAGCCATGCTCCAAGCTGTCTCAGCAGACCTGCTGGGAACCAGTGTCAGCGTAACTCCATGTGGCACAACCAGATCTCAGTCATCTTCCATCTTTAAAAAGCAGTCACCAAGAGAGCTGTTTGGCCCAGTGGACAGAGCATCAGTCTGTGGACTGAAGGGTCCCAAGTTCGATTTCAGTCAAGGGCATGTACATTGGCTGCGGGCACATCCCCGGTAGGGGATGTTTCTCTCCCATCAATATTTCTAGCTCTCTATCCCTCTCTCTTCCTCTCTGTGAAAAATCAATAAAATATATATTTTTTTAAAAAGAGAGAGCTTGAAACTTATTAACATACTAGAGGCCTGGTGCACAAATTCATGCATGAGTGAGTACCTCAGCTTGGCCAGTGATTGGGGCTGATTGGGCCATGGGAGGTAGGCCACCCCAATCGGGGCCTCAGAAAGTTGGCCAGCCAGGGGAAGGCCACGTGAAGTTGGCGGTGGGAGTGCATCTGCCCTCTGGTGGTCAGTGCGTGTCATAGAGACCAGTCGACTGGTTGTTTGGTCACCTAGGCTTTTATATATATAGATACTTCTAAAGAGATTTAGAACTTTTTCTCAGGTAGTACCTTATTTGGCTAGAATGAATACTAGGTTGACAAAGATTTCTAAACTAAATAAAAATGTCCCACAGAAAAAAGATTGAATGAAATAGTTTTGGGTTTTGTTTTGTCTCAAAAATTTATTCCACTTACCTTGGATTTGATATCTCTGTGTAACACATGTTTCTTGTGAATGTGATTTACTCCAAGGCACATTTGTGTAAACCAATTAAGTATCTGTAAGACAAAAGCACACAAGTCTTCAAGAATGCAAAAACTGGTTCATATTAACCCAGAAATCCAAAGAATGGTCTCTAGGCCTTAGTTTTACATAATGTAAACATAGAACTCCTAAAAATGACATAGTTTGACTAAAATTCAGTGTTTTCTGGAAAAAATCAGAAAAGCTGTAAATCCATGTTTCATCATTTTATGTGTGATACAAATAGCAATTTATTTTAATAAAACTCCCACTGTGTTTTTCTGATATTCAACAAAATAAAAGTATTTTAAAAATATATTTTCATTGATTTCAGAGACGAAGGGAGAAGGAGAAAGAGATAGAAACATCAATGATGAGAGAGAATCATTGATTGGCTGCCTCCTGCATACCCCACACAGGAGACTGAGCCAGTAACCGGTATACACCCTGATCAGGAATCGAACCATGATCTCCTGGTTCATAAATCGATGCTCAACCACTGAGCCATGCCGGCCAGGCTAAAAGTATTTCTTAAATACACCACTTACAAATGAATATGGTACAATTTTATAGTGTAATCATTACATCAGATTTTCATTTCTTTTTCAGAATATTTTTATATTAATATTAAAGGATTTAATTATATTGTCAACTATCCTTTGAGAACAGTATTCTGCTTATAAATCCCTAGTCAATAGAAGCTAGAATTTCCAGGTGCCTACAATCAAATGTTAAACTAATTATTTTTCTTTTTGCTATGGAGATTCATCCATTTGAAGGCAAGGTTCCTTTTATGGAACCCATATTTTTAATAAAACAACTTCTAAATAAAAATACTTTTACCAACACAGTTTTATAACATGTTATACCCAAATCCTATTAAAGCTGTTTATTTAGTTTCCTTAGTCAACTCATTCAAATAATATTAGTATGTAATTTTCCATTATAAAGGCAGTAGTACTGGTATATGTACACAATTAATAATTTAATAAAAAATAAATTAAATAAAATAATATAAAAACCCAAGAAGAAAAAAAATAAATAAAAAATAAATAAAAAATAAATAAAGGCAGTAGTACTGCCCTAACAGGTCTGGCTCAGTGGATAGAGTGTCAGCCTGCACACTGAAGGGTCCCAGGTTCGATTTTGGTCAAAGGCATGTACCTTGGTTGTGGGCACATCCCCAGTAGGAGGTATTGTAGGAGGCAGCTGATTGATATTTCCCTCTCATCAATGTTTCTAACTCTCTCTCTCTCTCCCTTCCTCTCTGTAAAAAAAAATCAATAAAATATATTTTTTTTTAAAAAGGCAATAGTACTAGACTTAAGAAAATATGCTAAACTTAGAAGGAAAAAGATTCAGAATAGGAACTCCCAAGAAACAGAAATGTGGACTTCACTTTTTTCATGATCTAGAAATAAAAAATAAATCCATCCACCTCTAAAATTTAAATACAACAAAAATCAAAAATTTAAATATCTACAAAACATAATACAATTTTGAAAGTGTTCTAAACATGGGAGTTTTATTCCTTGATATTTTATAAGCTTATGTCTAGTTTACTTCCTAAAAGCATCCCAGGCAGCCACATCCTGACCACAGTAAGCACAGACACAGAAAGGAGGCCTTTCTAACTGTTGTGTCAAATAATCACAGACACCAATGCTTTCATTTTAACTCACACAGATTGTATGAGAAAAGTTGCTTCTAAATCTTGAGGCAAACTATGCAAGTCAATTTCTTACCTTATCTTCAGGAAACAACTTTCCTTTCTGATGTTTAATCTTCTGCATTAGGTCCCCTCCATCGCAATATTCCATCACAATATAGAGATGTCCTTCAGCTAAAGCAAATAGAAGACTCTTTATGAAAGTGTGGTAGACATAAATCAAATTCAGACATGCACGTATCTGGGGGGATTCATATTTACCTTCAAATGACTCTGTAAAGGCAACAATATTGGGGTGTTTCATTTTGGCTAACAGAACAGCTTCCTTCCTGGAATTCTGTGTATCAGAGGAAGACTAGAAGAATATTTTAAATAAGTGTAAATGTGATACTTCATTTGAGAGTAGACAGCTTCACAATAATGAAGAGTTCATATGACATTTCAATGCCAAACACAGTTTTACAGCACTGTACTTTCACCCAGGTGAAGTTTATAAAACTCTAAGAGATAACATGATTTTTCAACTATGGCTATATTTTGCATACTTAAGCTGGTATATCCTTACAAGTATGGAACGTAAACTAGCTTTAACATCAGCCTAACTATAACCTGATTTTGAGAGCCAGTGCAGTGCCATCAACAATAATAGTATATCCTTAAAGCAAAATTAGAGACTTCATGTCTTAACTGTCCGCATTACTTTGTCCACTGGCCCAGATAAAAAAGAAGACACTGGTGTATACTACAGCATAGATGGACAAAGACCACATGCAAAGAAAGTTTCCAAAACTGTTTATCCACTAACTTACTCCATGAGGATGACTTACCTTACAATGAAGAAACAAGAATCCTCACACCAGCAACGTCAGCACCAATGGAATTTGTTAAAAATGAAAATTCACTGGCCCAACCAGACCTCCTCAAGCAAAAACTAGGGACGCGGGGAGGAGGGTGAAGCCCAACAACTGCCATTTTAACAAACCCTCCAGGTGATTCCATGCCTATTCAAGTTTCAGAATCACTAAATAAGGTGAAGAATGCAGTGAGGGGGCAATAGCACTTTGTGACTTTATTTAAAAATTTTATTTTCAAAAATTAATCAATACAGTATTAAGCAGACTCCATGGATTCTTTCATGTGCAACTATGATGCATAGTGATAGTGATACCAGTCGATATCACATTCATCATCACACAGGGAAATAAAACCTATAAACTGACCTACAGAACAGGTTCCCTGTTACCAACAGTTAGCATTTTACGTCTTTGCTCTTCATTGTATTTTTATGTTCCTTTTTCATCAATATTGCACCTGAGTAATTATTGACAAAGACTCCCTACACACTTAGGTATATAAAATTAGAAACAATTACAAATTATTCTCATTGAGATAAACAGCAATTGTCACTTTTGACTATTTTATCCCTTTTGTTAATATCCTAAGAACCATATAAAGCAGGGGTCTTCAAACTACGGCCCGCGGGCCACATGCAGCCCCCAGGGGAGTCTGATCCTGCCCACCAGGTTTTTTGGGCAGTGAGCGCAGCCAAGGTGTTACAGTAGGGATTAGTAGTTCATATAGTCCAGCCCTCCAGCTCTCTGAGGGACTGTGATCTGGCCCCCACTTTAAAAAGTTTGAGGACCCCTGATATAAAGTATATCAAGACCTGGTAAAGCTAATGAGTGAAGAAACCCATAACATCTGATGCACCGAGCAGCAACTCCATGTGACATCTCCAGAAACTGTTCTCTTATACAAATTGCTTGTACATTTTCAACATGAGCTAATATTTTAAGCAGTGACCTTGGAAAGCCTTATTTCCTTCATGGCAAACATCCGATTACTGCCCTCCTGCCGAACCAAAAGGGCTCTGCCGAAGGAGCCCTCCCCGATCACTCTCAGGACCGCGTAGCCATCCATGCTGGGCTCCCCGTCGAAGCCTGGCTCCATGCCCACGTCTCCACGGATGCTCCCAAACTATATGCAAAAACAGAAACATCTGAGAATTACAGTTATTATCAAAAGGCAGAATTAATTCAAAGTAGCTCTAATCTCACGACAGGACAATAACAACTTATTCCTTTATTCTTTCAACAGTTTGATACTGAGCACCTGCACCAGCTTTTATAATCTCATCATTCCTGCCCTCACAGACTCCCAATGCGGATGGGACCCCAGATCTCAACAAATGTAGGGTGGTGAGTCTTACAGACAGAGCTACTCTGGCATCCAGCAGAAAATCCAGGGGAGTTAGAAAAATGATATTTAAGCTGAAGGATGAATGGGAGCTGGCTAGGCAAAAAGGGGGAAAGGAGTGATGGAGGGAATCGCGTATTTAAAAGCAAAAGAGATTGTGTTCCGTTCAAAGAATTGAAAGAGGACTGTAACAGGCTGATAAAGCAGATAGGGCCTGTCGGAAGGCCATTGTAAGCCAAGCTCAGGTTGCTGGATTTCATCCTTCAGGTAATTAATAGGTTGTCCCCAAAGGGTTTTAATCAAGACAGCAATATAATCATAGCTGCATATTAATACAATCACTTTAGTACATAGGAGGCCCCAAATAAAGGGCAGCTATTGTCACTAAAACCTTAGAAAGGTGATCCTTTGTTTTTGTTTTTTTGGGGGGGTTTTTTTCATTACAGAAAAAACATTGTATGAGTCTACTCCAATAGAAAAGGAAGGGAAATGATGATGGAATGGAATAGGGTGGTGGCAATAGATATAAAAAAAATGGGAAGCAAATGTGTAGAAAGAATTGACAAGATTTTTGGTGATAGCCCTGACGGGTTTGGCTCAGTAGATAGAGCCTCGGCCTGCAGACTCAAGGGTCGCAGGTTTGATTCCAGTCAAGGTTTTTTTTCATTACAGAAAAAACATTGTATGAGTTTACTTCATTTTCGGGAAGCTTACTGGTAGTGCTTTATTTATTTTTAGGTCACAACACACGGAATTATGAGGCACAGAGAGCAAGGCAGGTAAGGCAAAAATCACTAAGCAAAAACTAAGTGAGTGGGAATGCCAGAAGTGGGATCACCGGGGAGAAACAGGAGCTGAGAAGGTGCGCGGGGTGACCGCACCAGGGAAGGCCAGACTTTCGGTTCCCTCGCGACCAAACCCGCGCCCCCGGCCCCCCGCGCCCCCGAGCTCCCCGGCCCCCGCGCCCCCGGCCCCCGCGCAGCCCCCACGGCGCCCCCGGCCCCCGCGCCCCCGGCCCCCGCGCCCCCGGCCCCCGCGCAGCCCCCACGGCGCCCCCGGCCCCCGCGCCCCCGGCCCCCGCGCCGCCGGCCCCCGCGCCCCCGGCCCCCGCGCCCCCGGCCCCCGCGCAGCCCCCACGGCGCCCCGGGGCGGGAGCTGCGCCGGAGCGCGAACCCGCTCGCCCCACCCCTCGAGCGGGCGCCCCCGCGTCCCCGACCCCACGCGGGCGCCACCCCCCAGAGGCCGCAGGACCGGACCGCTCACCGCTCCTCCCGCCGCCGTGGCTCCTCCTCCCGCCGCGGTGGCTCCTCCGCGACCGGCGCTTCCGGGCGGCGCCCGCTGCGCCCCGGAGCTTCCCGGCCGGCGGGGGCGCTGGTCTCGGAGGAGGCGGCCTCCGAAGGCGCGCTTTATCCCTGGTTTCCTGCGGCTCCAGGACGGGAACGTGCCCCCCAGTAACCTCAGTTTGTCCCCGGGTTAAGGGACCCGCCGTGTAGATAAATGGCGGGGGCTCAGTGTGGTAACCCAGGAGAGACACCTCACTGGGACACAGATAAAAAATGTTTAGAAAAGCGCGCTTATTTCCTGCGCCCGGTCTGCAGCCGCTGGTGCAGGGAAGAAGGGGACCGGACTGCAGCCCCAAGCTCTAGAAGCCTTTTGCTTATTTATATAGGCTTCTCATCCTTAGCAAGCAAGCATACTACGTGTACAGAGTGGATATCTGCCTTTAGCCATCAGCAATTCCTAATTATTTTACATGTAACATGTCAGTTCTCCCTTCCTCCTGCCGCCACCTGGCCTTACCCCTCTTGTATCAGATAGTGGTCAGCACATACTGCTTTTAAGGAGCTTGTTTTAACGAGCTGTGCAGCGGCTGCCGTGCTGGCCTTGTGGAATTTACGGTGCACAGCTGCTGCGCTGGCCTTGGGAATTTTTCAGTCCAGAACACTCAGCACTCAGCCAGAGGGCCGTGACCTTGGGCCAGTGTGGAGACCTAAACAATGACCCCGAGAGATGCCCACGTCCCACTCCTGGGAATTTGTGCATGTGTCAAATTGCATGGCAAAGGGGAATTAAACTTGCAGATAGAATTAAAATTGCCGACCAGCTAACTAAAATGTGGAGATTATTTTGGATTATCCTGGTGAGCCCAATGTAATCTCAAGGACCCTAAAAAAGGGACTTCATACTAAACCTGACGGCTCAGAGATGGAAAGTGACTACATAGGATGGTTTCAACATAAAACTTGGTAACTAAAAGTGCATCATGATGGGTAGCCACATCCTAGGCTTGTAGCTTCACTGACAAAAGTCAGTCTTTACCTTAAGTAAACCTGTCTATTGTCTTTTTGCATCTAAAATAACGTACCCTTAGAGTGTCAGATAACCCCCCCCTTTTTTGGGGGGGGTGGGCTCCTCAGGGTAAACCCACTGCACTAGAGCATGAGACCACAGAACCCCTCATTGTTATCCTGAGGCCCCCAATACTATCTCTATGTGCTGTAAATGCTAATTATTAACTACTCTATACCCACCAATGTAAAAGAAGTATTTGTCTCTCCATTTTACTCTTCAATCTGAGAGATTTTCTCACTTTGCTTTCTCCTACCTCTCTAATTTACCACCAATGCATTTCAAATAACCCTTTTAACATCTCCTGATTTTATTCTAATGTATAAAACAAGCTGCAAAACTGCCATTTACTGGAGCACTTTCTCAATCCATTGAGATTTTGCTTCCTGACAATGTTATTAGTTGGCTCAAACTCATAAAAATTTTCTTCAGGTCTGGTCATTTCTTATGTTGACAAGCGGAAGAGAGGGGACAAGAGGAGGTCAGAATCAGAGTGACATTTGAAGATGCAGGTGGCTTCAAGAAGCTGGAAAAGGACAAGAAATAAATTCCCCCCTTGAGCTTCATAGAAGAAACATAATCCTGTTGATACCTTGACTTTAGTCCAGTGAGATCTATTCCAGACTGCAGACCACCAGAAAACAAATTATTTTGTTTTAAGCTACTATGTTAGTGTTAATTTGTAACAGCAGCAATCAGAAACTAATACAGCAAGTAACTAAACCTCTCTGCCACATAGGATTCTTGTGAAGATTAAAATATATTAAATACATTAGAATGTATGGTAGAATTATATACTAGAATATATATATTAGAATGTATTAGAACAATGTATGGCTATGCTTGTAAGCATTAAACGTATGCACTATAACGTGTCAGAGTTAACATATGATTATTCCATAGTGCAGTGATAAAAGTCAGAGTATGATATTCCGAATGGTCAACACTGACAACACTTGCACTGCTTGCTTTTTTTGTATGCAGTAACGACTAGTTTCAATGAAAATACACACAAATGAAACTACTATAACCAGAATGCTGCCACAGCTTAGGTTTCCATGAAGCATTGCTCTTGCGGGTTGAGCAACAGGCACAGAATTCAACTACCTTATACCGTTTTCATCACAGCATTGGGGAAAAGGTGATAAAAGTACCCAACTCTTTTACTTCCCACTCAATGTCCACAGTCATTTTTCCATCAGTGGATTAGCCTACTAGGGTTGTCATAAACAAAATACCACAAACTGGGTGACTTAAACAGCAGAAATGTATTGTCACAGTTCTGGAGACTAGCCTTCCACAGGATTGATTCTAAGGATTGAGGAAAGAACCTGTTCCAGGCAGAGCTGGGGTGCAGGTCCTCTTTGGCGTGTAGAATGCTGTCTTTTCCCTGTGTCTTCACATCATCTTCCCATTCATATTGGGTTAGGAGTCAACACTAAACCAGGATGACCTCATCTGAATGAATCACACATGCATCGACTTTATTTCCAAATAAGATCACTTTCTGAGATACTGGGGCTTAAGACTCCAACATATCTTTTGGTGGTGATATAATTCAACCCATAACAATCAGCAATCACAGACTGGTGAGAATGGGGAAGAGAGGATATGGAGAACAGAGCTGACCTCTTTTCTCTACAGCTATAGGCAAGTGTGGATCCCAGCCAGGGGAGCTTCTGAACTGGGTAGTGATTGGAAATGATAAAACGTTATATTATAGATGACATATGCAAGTTACTATGGGCTAGGCACTGTTTTAAGTGTACAGTACTTAGAATAGGACTAGATAACTATTAGCTATTAACTCATTTAATTTTCAAAATAACCCTAAAGGTAGATGAAGTTATTGTCTCTAAGGTAAATTAGTTGTCTCAGGTAGAACTACAATTAGAACCTAGGCAGTATGGCTCCAGAGTCTGACTCTTAACCACTACAATAATGTTAGAGCGATGTAGTAGTGAACTGTCAGAAGCTGACCAAATTACAAATCTCCAAAGGGCCATCAGATTTAGCAATGGGAGATTATGGGTAATCTTGAAGAGAGCAGTTTCAGTGATGTGCCGAGGAAGAAACCAGGTTGCAATAGCTGAAGTGGGATATTCAGGAGAACCAAGGTGTGTAGGATACTTTCAAGAATCTTAGCCATAAAGGGAAGAGAGAGGGTGATAACTATGGGTAGAGGGAAATACAGGTTATGAGAGTATTTTATTAATGGGAAAATTGAAGATATAGTTATATGTTGAGGGATAATAAACCAATGGAAGGAAAGAGAGGCTGAAAATATTAGAGACAGAGGGACCAGAAAGGTCTAGTTGAGACTGAAGCAATCAGAAACCAATACAGCAAGTAATTAAACCTCTCTATGTAAGAGCCCAGTAAGAGGATTAGACTTGGATTTGATGACAGATTTGCTTCTGAGACCAGAGGAGGAAATAAAAAAATAAGGTTGTCTATATCTGTATGGATATAGACAACATTAGACAAGGAGAAGGAATCTTGAAAGCTTCAATTTTTCTCTATGAAATACAAAATTATTTCATCTATGCTAGTTGGGTGTTGGGATAAAAACCTTGAAGAAAAAAGCTTTTTAAATCAAGATTTGTATGTTTTTCATAAGATATATATAGAAGTTAAATATATAGTACAATTCTGAGTAGCAACATTTTTATTATTGTCAGAATACAAGAGGAAGCTAATGTGGACAAAGGCTACTGAGTAACTCAGAGGTGGTACCAATGCATAACTATGCAATCATCTCTAGCAATGAGAGGTTTGGCTTAATCTAAAATTGAGATGATGCACATAGCAAAACTGGGATGAGAGAGTTGAGGGTGTTGCTGCAGGGATGGCTGACGTGACACATCTTGGTATCTAGGCTGAATATCCCTGTGAAGGAAGTGAAGTATAGACTGGCACCATCCAGTCTGTAGCCTCTAGACATGTGAGGCTATTGAGCACTGGAGGAGTGGTGGCTAGTGCAAAGAGAAATATGCTATCAGTGTAAAATACACACAGGATTTTAAAGATTTTGTATAAAAAAGTAAAATATTTCATTAATATAGTGTGTCCCAAAAAAATGTACATACATACTTCAAATAATTATAAAGGCAGTGCTGATTAAAACACTAGAGGTCTGGTGCACAAAATTCATGCATGGGGTGCTGGTGGGGGGATGGTGTCCCTCAGCCCAGCCTGCACCCTCTCCAATCTGGGACCCTTCTCACAATCCAGGTTGCTGGCTCCCAACTTCTCGCCTGCCTGCCTTCCTGATTGCCCCTAACCACTTCTGCCTGCCAGCCTGATCACCCCCTAATCACTCCCATGCTAGCCTGATTGATGCCTAACTGCTCCCCTGCTGGCCTGGTCAACCCTAACTGCCTCCCCTGGCAGGTCTGGTCCCACCCAATTGCTCTCCCCTGTAGGCCTGGGTCCTCCACCCCAACTGCCCTTCCCTGCAGGCCATCTTGTGGTGGCCATCTTGTGTCCACATAAGGCAAGGATCTTTGAACACATGGGTGCACCTATCTTGTGTGTTGGAGTGATAGTCAATTTGCATATTATTATTTTATTAGATAGGCTAGAGGCCTGATGCATGGGTGGGAGCCAGCTGGTGTGCCCTGAAGGGTGTCCCAGATCAGGGTGAGGGTTCCCTTGGGGTGTGGGGCAGCCTGGGCAAGGGACCTGCAGTAGTTTGCAGGCTGGCCAGATCACCCCCCAGCAACCCAAGCAGAGTTATCTGGGATTTATTTATCTTCTACAATTAAAACTTTGTAGCCTGGAGCGGAGCCAAGTCTTCTGCTCGCTCTGTGGTGGCAGTCATTTCTGCTGGGATTTATTTATCTTTATAATTGAAACTTTGTAGCCTTAAGCGGAGGCCTGGGCCAGCCAGAGTGTGTGAAAAGCTTGGCTTCCTCCATCGCCAGGGAAACCCAAGCCTCCTCCTGCTCTCTCCCTGGTCCCAGCTATTTTGGGTTAATTTGCATGCTCATTCCTGATTGGTTGATGGATGTCGCTTGTGGTGATGGTTAATTTGCATATTGCTCTTTTATTAGATAGGGTATTTCATTTTTTAAATTGAGATATTAGCTGTTAAAGTGTGTATATATTTTGGGGAGGCACCCTGTAATTTTGTAAATTGATTAATGCTGAACTGATATTTTGGACATATTGGGGTTAAGTAAAATATAATATGAAAATTAATTGTTCCTGTTCCTTTTTCTTTTTGGAACTCTGGCTACTAGGATATTTTAAATTCCATATGTAGCTTGCAATAGTTCTATTTCTAGTGCTGGTCTAAAAACTAATGATGGAGCCAGGACCGGTTTGGCTCAGTGGATAGAGCATCGGCCTGCGGACTGAAAAGTCCCGGGTTTGATTCCCGTCAAGGGCATGTACCTTGGTTGTGGGCACATCCCCAGTAGGGGGTGTGCAAGAGGCAGCTGATTGATGATTCTCTCTCATCTATGTTTCTAACTCTCTATCCCTCTCTCTTCCTCTCTGTGAAAAACCAATAAAATATATATATATATATATATATATATATATATATATATATATATATATATAAACAAACCACTAATGATGGAGGAAAAGGGATAATTTGATAAATTAGAGGTTTGAATGAAGTAAAAAATATATATGTATAGAGGAAACAAGGAGAAAGAAAGCAGTTGTGAAGAGAACAAGATCAGAACAGGTTTTAGATGTGGGACAATTCTTGGAATGGCACCCTTGATTGGAATGAAAAGTGAGAGAGTGACTGAGAAGTCATTCGATAGCATTAGCAAGGAGAGAAGAGTCAGTAATCTAGTAATCTAGTTCAGGACTCTTCAACCTCAGCACTGTTTTTTGTGTTTGTTTGTTTGTTTGTTTTTCAAATTTAATAAATCTTTATTGCTCAGATTATTGCAATTGTTTCTCATTTTCTCCCCAATAGCTCCCTTCCACCGGGTTCCCACCCCACCCTCTCCCCTTTCCCCCCCCCACCCCCCCCATTCTCCTCATCCATGGGTGTACGATTTTAATCCAGTCTCTTCCTGCACCCCTCAACCTCCACTGTTGACAGTTTGGGCTGGATAAGTCTTTATTATGGAACAGGGCGGGGGTGGGGTTGTTCCTGCTTTGTAGGTAGTTTAGTTGTGTCTCTGGCCTATTTACACCCCCTGCCCTCATTCATGACAACTAAAACTGTCTTTAGATATTTAGATATTAGATATTGAAAATATCTCTGAGTGGGGACGGGGAGAGGAGGTGGCAATGTAAAATTGCCCCTGGTTGAGAACCACTAATCTAGTTGAATATTCTGAGCTTCAAGAGTAGGTGGGAAAGTAATGGCCTTTAGGTGATAATAACAGAGTAGACAATTGCAGACACCACCTCTCAGTTTTGTAGTACATGGGGTACAATGAGCAGGTAAGAACTAATTAGAGAGCCAGATTTCTCTCTTGGCAAACCATATAGATATAGAAAGACTTTTTTTTTTTTTTTTTTAATATTAAACTAATAGGGAGCCCAATGACCTTTGAATCTCAAAGTTAATTTTCCTGAGTTCTTAACAGGGTAACAGTTTCAAATTCCAGTACTTGTTGATAGAGAAAAAAAGGTTGTCTTAATTTTAGAAGTTCCCTCCTATATATCAAGTGAGTTAGGTTTGAGATAGTTTCACTAGAAGCCATGCATATACTAGTAGAAATGAAAGACCTATAGGGAAGTTTCAAGCAGACATGAAACACTGCTCTGCTCCTGAACATTGACCAAAAGGAAGAGAATACTGTAAGTTATACCTGAGAACCTGCTCTACTGAGCACCAGGTGTGGCAGCTTGGAGACTGGGAGCTGCAATCATCAGAGAAGTGAGTTCACCCATATCTGCCACTTGGGCTGGAAGACTCAAATGGCTGGGGTCTGGAACAGCTGGCTCTTCTCCTGCCTTTGTTTCTGAGTGATTAACTCCATTGACTCCAATTGTAATTGAAAACTCCATTGCACCCCCAACATCTCCACAGTGATTGGAGTCATATATACTGAATGGCCAGATTATTATGACCACCCCATCAGTACTTTGTTGGGCCACCTTTTGCTTAAATACTGTGGCGATTCTTCTTGGCATTGACTCCACGAGATGTTGCAGGTGATGTGAGGAATCTGACACCATGCCTGATGAATAGTATTGTCCAGTTCTGTGAGATTTGATGGTTGTGGAACCAGCTGCCTGATGGCTTTTTAAAAAAATATATTTTTATTGATTTTTTACAGAGAGGAAGGGAGAGAGATAGAGAGTTAGAAATGTCAATGAGAGAGAATCATCGATCAGCTGCCTCTTGCACACCCCTTACTGGGACCGGAATTGAACCTGGGACCCCTCAGTCCGCAGACCGACGCTCTACCACTGAGCCAAACCGGTTTCGGCCTGATGGCTCTTTTTTTTTTTTTTTAAATATATTTTATTGATTTTTAACAGAGAGAAAGGGAGAGAGATAGAGAGCTAGAAATGTCGATGAGAGAGAAACATCGACCAGCTGCCTCCTGCACACCCCCTACAGGGGATGTGCCCGTAACCAAGGTACATGCCCTTGACCGGAATCGAACCTGGGACCTTTCAGTCCGCAGACCGATGCTCCACCACTGAGCCAAACCGGCTTCAGCTGATGGCTCTTTTAACTTCATCCCACAAATGCTCAATTGGATTGAGATCTGTTGATTGTGGGGGCCACCTAAAGTCTCTCTTATGATCTTGAAACCACTCCTGAACAATACAAGCATGAGCACCGTGGCATGGCACATTGTCTTGTTGGAAGAAGCCATCTCCATTGGGATATTCTATCAACATGATAGGATGAACGTGATCAGCAATAATACTTAGGTATATTGTGCTATTCAGACATTGTTCCACATGAATTAAGGAGCCTAAATTATGCCAGGAATACATGCCCCAAACTATAACTGCCCCCACCAGCTTGAAGAGTTGTACTCATACATGCGGGGTGCATGTTTTCATGCTATTTCCGTGAAATTCTCACTTTGCCATCTGCATGATGCAACTGGAAACATGATTCATCGGACCACATGACTTTTTTCCAATTCTCAGCTTTCCAATCCTTGTGTTCCTGTGCGAATTGGAGACATTTTATCTTGGTAACTGCAGACAGCAAAGGTATTAGAACAGGCCTTCAGCTTAAATATCCCATACTATGCAGTGTATGGCTAATTTGCCTACAAACATCAGGTAGTCATAATAATCTTGCCATTCAGTTTACACACACACACACACACACACACACACACACACACACACGCTAGAGGCCCAGTGCACAAAATTTATGCACAGGTAGGGTCCCTAGTGGCTGCCAGCCAGGACCTTCCTTCCCCAGCTGCTGGCTGGGGCCTTTCTTTGTTCTCTGCCGCCCCCTGGTGGTCAGTGCACGTCATAGTGAGCTATCGAACTCCCAGTCAAACTCCCCGGGGGAATACTTTGTTTATTAGCCTTTTATATAGAGAGATATTTTAGTCTATTTCTTTTACCAGGTAGGGGAAGTTTTCTGTCATTATTTCTTCAAATAGGTTGTCAAATTCTTTCTCTCTCTCTTCTCCTTCTGGCACTACCATAATGTGAATGTTGGTATGCTTGAAGTTGTCCCAGAGGCTCCTTACACTATCTTCATATATTTGAATTCTTTTTTCTTTTTGCTCTTCGGATTGAGTATATTTTGCTTCCTCATCTTCCAAATCATTGATTTGATTCTCAGAATCCTCAGCTTTACTGTTAAATCCTTGCATATTATACTTTATTTCAGTAAGTGTATGCTTAATTTCTGGCTAGTCCTTTTTCATGTCTTTAACACTAAGATCCTTGAAAGTCTCACTAAGTACCTTGAAGTTCTCAACCTTATAACCATTGTTTTGAAGTCTATCTAGTAGTTTTCTTGCTTCCATTTCATTTAATTTTTTTTATTTTTGTGTGTGTGTGTGTGTGTGTGTGTGTGTGTGTTTAAGATTTCTTCTCTTCTTTCATTTGTGACATGTTTCTTTGTATCAGAATTTTGGCTGCTTCCCTGTGTTTGTTTTTATGTATTAGGTAGAGCTGCTATGTCTCCTGGAATTAGCAAAGTGGCCTTGTACAATAGATATCTTGTAGGGCCCAATGGCTCAGCCTCCCAATTCACCTGACCTAGGCACTCTAGGTGTGCTCCTGTGTGGGCTGTGAACACACTCTTGTTGTAGTTGAGCCTTGATTGCTGTTGGCATCACTGGGAGGAGTTGACCTCCAGGCCAATTGGCTGTGAGGACGTTCTGACTACAGTGGAAGAGCTATGGTGTAGGAGATATCCTTATGGAGCAGAACTTGTTTCACTGGGGCTTTGGTGCTCCTTGGGTGTGTCACTTGTGGATGTGTCAAGTTGTAATTTTGTATGGTCTAAAGCTGTCCACTGGGTGCACTGGCTCTGGGGCCTCCCAGGAGGTACAAAGTAAGTCACTGTCTGGGACCACCCAGCAGGAACTATGAATGATCTGCAGATGGCTGCTACTTGTGTTAGGGTTGGAAGGGCTCAGGGGAGGTCAAGCCATCTTGGGCCTATTATTAATCAGAAAGAAGAGAGCACACTGACGCCAGCTGCTGCATGTTTGAGAGGTTTTAGGAAACTCTGAAGCCTGAGCCAGGACAGGCCATTCAAACAGCTTGGGTGGGGCTGCCAATTGGATGGGATGGGGGGTCTCAGGGAATTACCAGGGTGGAGTAAACAGTGTCTCCCATACTGATGGGAACTCAGATATGGCTGCTCCTCAGTTCTTCGATAGGGGAGGTCTTAGCATAGGAACAATGACCCCTGCAAGCACCCCTGTCTGGGAGAAAGCCACCCCCGAGTTCTTGCTCTGATGTCAGACAATCCAGTTCTTCCCCATATGTCCCTGGATCCCCTGGAGCCACTGCCCAAATGCTGGAACTCAGAGAGAGTGAGTCCGTGTAAGTTCATGTGTGGATCCTTTAAGAGGAACTGCCTGGGTTTTCAGCAGCCTCTGTGTCACTTAGCCACAATCCCCACTGGTTTTTAGAGCCCAAAGTTACGAGGACTTTTCCCAGTTCTGGAACCCTGGGCTAAGGGTCGGGTGTGGGGCTGGACCCCTTGCTCCTCCACACTCTAGATATCCCTCCCAATGGAAAAAAAACACCATACTTAGGTATTAGACCAGCCATTTCCACACCTCTGCCCCTCTTACCAGTCTCCATTTCTTCTTTACTTCTCTAGTTGTAGGACTTCCATACAGACAGCTTTCAGGTGGGTCTGAATGATGGTTGTTCTGTGTTTTAGTTGCAATTTTGATGTGGTTGTGGGAGGTGGCAAATACTAGTGTTTTCATATGCCACCATCTTGGTTCTCCCTAAAGTTTAATTTAATGACTTTAAATCTTAATTTACTTATTCACTGGAATAAAACCTTATAGGAATACTTTGAGGTAAGTTCAGGACAGTTAACTGAATCCTTGCATATCTGAAAATATTATCTGCTCTCAAATTTGAATATCTTGGGCATTGAAGTCTAGCTTCACATCCATTTTCTCAGAGTATTTTGAGGATCCCAGATGTGATAACTGGTCTGGCTCCTGAATGTCTTGCACTTGTACTCAGAGATGGAACTTGTCCTGCTGCTAAAATCTGTGTACTCCACCTCACTTCTTCATTGTTAAGGATTCCTTTATAAAATTGTCTTGCTTAAGGAAGCCCTATCCTAAGGAAAAAAATGTATTTTGCATTTCCTTCTAATATACTTAAACTATTTATGCTATCTGGAACTTATTTTTGCAAGTGGTAGATTGAAATTTCTTGTTCTCAAAATGCATCACTGATTCATAACCATTTTCTCTACTGTATTGAAATGTAAAATTTATCATTTACTGAACTCATGTGTAAACTAGATGTTACATTGATTTATATCAATGAAAGTTCCTTAATTAGGAAAAAAAAAAGTTGCAGAACAACGTGAAGTATTGTGCCATTTATATCCAACAAAGCAAAACAAAATCCACATATCCATGTACTTATCTGAATACACAACAAACTATTGTTGTGTATTCAGATAAGTACATGGAAAACCCCAGGCAGGAGTCTACTTTTCCCAAGGTTCTTTGTTGTTCCACTGACTAGTCATCTTTGCTACCGAAACTTAATGTGGTTGCCCAGTGCCTCATATTTACCTATTTTAGGTCTAACTACCTAGAAAAAACTAACTCCGCTCTGATTCCAAGTAACTATGAAAAGGATATTGACAGTTCAGATTGGGTGCTGTGTCTATTTTGGCCTATCAACCACAGGGATAGGCAGATAACATGGTATAAAATGACCAGAGGGGATTTTCTCCACTTTACCCTTCAGAAAGAGTAAATTCTCCATGGCCACATAACTTAAGGAAGGAACTGAGATTCTGAATATAGGCCAGTTAAACTGCAAAGCTCATAAATCTATTAAACTTCAGGGCCCTTATGCTATAGATATTAACCCATTGTATGCCACAAGTGTCTGTAAATGAAAGCAATGGACCTTCCCCACACACCACGTAAGTCTATAAAAAAAAAAAAAAAATATATATATATATATATATATATATATATATATATATATATATTTTCCCTAAGTGGCAGCCCGGACCAACTTTAAAATCATTTTTCGTGAGAATTTTCAGCTGAAAATATTCAAAAACACCCAAATTGTAATATCTTTTTATAATATTCGTTGCAAATTGATTTTTTAAATTAAATTCAAAATATGGTGGGTGGGGATGGATTCCGTCTTGGACGTGTAGTAATTAACTGGTTAAAAAGCTCAGTGTATAAGCCAACGTCAAGTTTATTTCAAAATGGCATATTTTGTGCCACTTGTACAAAATATGAAAAGAATAAACTAAAGAATTAAGGTAAAAATTGTCTGGCTAGTGTGGCTCAGTTGGTTGAGGGTCATTCCACACACCAAGAGGTCGCTGGTTTGATTCCCTGTCAGGGCACATACCCAGGTTGCAGGTTCTATTGCCAGAAGGGGGCGTGCAAGAGGCAGCCAATTGATCTCAATCGATGTTTCTATTCCTCTCTCCCTTCCTTTATCTCTAAAAATCAATAGTTATTTAAAAAAAATAATTATGGTAAAAATTAAGGTACAATTTTAGAGAAGTAGATTATTTTCAAAAGAAAATAACCATTAAGCACATACTTTTAAGTGTTGAAAACCTCAAGTCAAATTCCCCTATAATTTCCAAAGGTGAGGTTTGAATTTATTCACTGTGGTTAAACTACATTTCATATTTGTTGAAATAAATAGCACTGGAACATCATTATATAGATATGTTAATTTATTGTTTACATATTAGGCAGTTTAAAAAAGAATAAAATTCCTACTATGAGAAGACAATGGAAGGTACTACTACATAAAATGAATATATGAACATAAATGAGCCCAAGCACGTGATTTTCAACCACATTCATATTAGTTTTAAAATGACCTAAGCTCTTACAATGGCCAATTACTGATTTGAAAACATGGACCTGGTAGAGGATAAATGCTATTTAAATATCAGTTCAAAGACATAAATAATTTTATTAGTGGTATTTATGTGTGTAGGAAGAAGAGAACTGTATACTGTATATAACTATCATGTTTTAGGGGACATGATCCAACAATTAAGTTTTTATATTACAAAACAAGTTTAAGTATGTTATTTTAGAAATACCACTGAAAATAGAATATTTAGTAATTATATTCAAAGAACATAGTAAACTAGTTGACAAAATTTAGCTACCTTAGAGAAAATCTTAATCTAAGATTGACATAGACATATAGTTGAGATAGACAATGTAAGATCTAACTATCTGACAAACAGAAGGCAACATCTATTATGTGAATATTATAAGTTTACTGCCATGAATACTTAGGCAACTTGGCCAGCTTTTGAACTAAGACATATGAAGCCACAACAAACACCCCAGGAATAATAAAACCCTTTTTTCTTATCATAGCTTTATTTCTCTTCTGTTGTTTCAGTCTCCAAAGTCATCCGGAACAGTGCTGCATTAGGGCGGCATATAAAAGCATCAGTTTCATCCCCCAACTCTGTTAATTGTTCCAATGAAGACACACAAGGATAATGGTCTTTCAACATATCGGGCAATTTAGAAGTCTTGTCTTGAAGTCGCTGAGAACGTCTAACTGGTGTTAGAAACTTGAGATCTTTAAGTTGAGAATTTATTTCGTCAAACTGCATTTTCTTTTTTACACTAAAACAAACAAAAAAACCCACAAAATTATTCCCAGTGTTAAAAAACATATTAACATTTTTACTTTGTGTTTTGATGCTATTTATCATACCATAACTTGTGTTATAACCATGTGATTGTCTTACAGAGAGGTACTGGGAGTTTCTTAAAACAAAGAGTTTACTCTTCTCTCAATTTTTATTACAACTTGTACACAGTAGATACTTGAATATCTGTAGAATTGGCTAATTGTTAAGTTCCAAGTCCTACTATTATCAACAATCAGCAAATTGAGATGATGTAAAAACGTTCTTTTTCAAAATGGGGAAAAGGAAGCAAATGCAGTACTGATGTCCCAATATTTGATTTATTTAAAACCATTCTGTTAATAAACCAAGATGGCGGCATAGGTAAACACCTACACTGCTGCCTCCCACAACAATTTCAAAACTGCAACTGGAAGACAGAGCAGACATCCTCCAGAACCACCAGAAAGCTGGCTGAGAGGAAATTCTACAACTAGAAGGACAGATAAAAGGACAATGAGACTCGGAGGAGCTGCAAGGGTGGACGGCTGAATATGCAGCTGGCTGACTCTTGGTGTGCGCAGAGAGCAGGCAGCAAGTGTGTGGCTAACTGTCTTGTTTGGGAGAGAAACAAACCCTCCTGATTGCACTGAACTCCAGTTCCGCGTGATACTTTGTGTACCCAGACTCATTCGGGGAGAAACTGGACTGTCTGGCAGCGGGCGAAACACAGAGCAGCCTTCTCTCTGTGGTGCATGCAGCCATTGTCGCAGGACACTGAGACACAAGGGCCTCTTAGGGCGGGGCTGAAGGGAAACAAACTCTGTCTGCTCCACCTTGAGACTCCTCCCCATCGAAGCTGAGCACAGACACAGTTGATCCTCACAGACAATTGGCCTGGAGGTCAACTCTCCCCAGGGATATTAACAATAATCTAAGCTTAACTACAACAAGACTGCACATACACATACCACAAAAGGGCAACACCAAAAGTGTTCACCTCAGGTAACTGGGGAGGCTGAGCCACTGGGCCCTGCTAGGACACCTAGCACACAAAGCCACTTCATCAACTCAGAGAAGCAGCTAAAATGCAGAGAAAAAGAGGAATGAAGGAAATGGAGGAAAACAAAAGACTGGATATAGAGTTCTAGATATAAGGTTTTTCAAGAATTTTCTAGAAATTGCCGATAAATTTAGTGAGACCCTCGAGGATATGAAAAAGAATCAACTAGAAATTAAGGATACACTGAAATAAAAAATATTATACAGAGACCAAAAAGCAGTCTAGAGGATTGCAAAAATCAAGACAAATATTTGAAATACAAAGAAGCAAAAAACTCTCCTCTGGAAAAGCAAAAAGAAAAAAATAATCCAAAAATATGAAGATAGTGTAAGGAGCCTCTGGGACAACTTCAAGCATACCAACATCAGAATTATGGGGGTGCCAGAAGAAGAGAGAGAGCAAGATACTGGAAACTTATTTGAAGAAATATAGTGACCAAAAACTTCCCCCACCTGGTGAAAGAAATAGACTTACAAGCCCAGAAAGCGCACAGAACCTCAAACAAAAGGAATCCAAAGAGGACCACACCAAGGCACATCATAATTAAAATGCCAAGAGCAAAAGAGAGAGAATATTAAAAGCAGCAAGAGAAAAACAGTTATTATCTACAAGGGAGTACCCATACGATTGTCAGCTGATTTCTCAACAGAAACTATGCAGGCCAGACAGGAATGGCAAGAAATATTTAAAGTGATGAATAGCAAGAACCTATAACCAAGATTATTCTACCCAGCAAAGCTATCATTCAGAATTGAAGGTCAGATAAAGAGCTTTATAGACAAGAAAAAGCTAAAGGAGTTCGTCACCACCAAACCAGAATTATATGAAATGCTGAAAGTATTCTTCTTCTTTTTTTTTTTTTAAATATATTTTATTGATTTTTATACAGAGAGAAAGGGAGAGAGATAGAGAGTTAGAAACATCGATGAGAGAGAGTCATCGATCAGCTGCCTCTTGCACACCCCCCACCGGGGATATGCCCGCAACCAAGGAACATGCCCTTGACCGGAATCGAACCCGGGACCCTTCAGTCCCCAAGCCGACGCTCTATCCATTGAGCCAAACCGGTCCCGGCTGAAAGTAATCTTTAAGAAGAGGAAGAAGAAAAAGGTAAAGATAAAAATTGTGAACAAATACATATCTATCAACAAGTGAATCTAAAAATCAAGTGAATAAAAAATCTGATAAACAGAATAAACTGGTGAATATAATAGAATCGGGGGCCTAGAAAGGGAGTGGACTGACAATTCTTGGGGAAAAGGGGTGTGGGGGTGTGAGAAGAGACTGGACAAAAACCATACACCTATGGATAAGGACAGTGGGGGTGGGGGTAAGGGCAGAGGGTAGAGTAGGAACCTGGTAGAGGGAGCTATGGAGGGAAAAAAGAGGAACACTTGTAATAATCTGAATAATAAAGATTTATTTAAAAAATAAAATAAAATAAAACCATTTTGTTAACAAATAGTTCTAAACAGAAGCTAGCTCAAAGATTTTAAAATATCATATTTTTTATTCCTAAGCATAAAATCAAATCAGCATATTACATTTAAAAAGCTTACCTTTGCAAGTATGGTGTAGTAGACACATTATATTTAATTAAGCAACCCTCTCTAGTTCCTGTGTTGGGGGTTTTAACATCATTGGTTGGATCTTTTGTTTTGTGTACTTGCTCTTTTTTTAAATCTTGAAATTCCACATTTCTATGTTTCTTTTCTATTTCAGGTTTTCCTGACTCTAGATTAACACCAATATCTTCAATGTTGACTTCCTGGATTTTTTCCTTGGTTGCACAAGCCTCCTCAAGAGTTTCTCCTATAAAAATACATTTATAAGTTACGCTGTTGGTCAAATTTAAATAACAAAATCAGAAAACATTAAATTTATTCATAGCAAGCCAGATTTTCAAAATAAAATAACCAAGCCATCTCCTAACCATTACTTTTCCTAAACAAATGTTGCTGACAATTACTTAACTATCTATATACATATTTTTATGTTTTTTAAAATTCTTACCTGGGGATGTTTTTCCATTGATTTTCAGAAAGAGTGGAAGTGAAGAGGAGAGAAACATTGATGTGAGAGACACATCGATTGGTTACCTCCCACACCCTGACCTGGGTTGAGTCTGCAACTAAGATACATGCTCTTCAGCAGGGAACTAAACCCGGATCCTTCAAACCAGTCCATGCAGGGGCTGACGCTCTATCCACTGAGCAAAACTGGCTATGGCTATTTAATAATATTTATTAATACTTGTGTGTCTGGGATTATATATACAAATATAAGAACGAAATCATCTCTGTTCTTTAAGAAGTTCACATTCCAATCTGGCTGGTGTGGCTCAGCTGGTTGGGTGTTGTCCTGTGCCCCCAAAGTTGCTGGTTCGATTCATGGTCAGTGCACATACCCGGGCTGTGGGCTCAATCCCTAATGGGGGGGTGTAGGACATAGCTGATAGATGTTTTGCTCTCACATCAATGTTTCTCTCTCTTTAAAAATTAATTCAAAATCTTTAAAAAAAAAAAAAAAAGTTCATATTCCATGAAAATAACTATAAAACAAGAAAATGGCTATAATTAAGATAAGAACCATAAAAAAGAATAACTAATTTTGCTTGTAGGACAGAAAGATGGCTATGGAAGGTGTCATGAGTAACATTTATGCTTGGTCTTGAAAAATAAGTACTTGACAAGACCAAGGAAGACAATCTTGGTATGAAGGTTTTTTTATTTTACTTTTTTTTAAAAAGATCTAGTAAGACAACATTAAAGGGCCAGTGTGCTTAGAATATAAAGTAAGGTAATGAGTTCAGATAAAGAGAAAAGGTTTAGACTATAATGAACTTTATGTGCAAGAAGTTTGATAATAAAAAAATTTCACAAGAGACAGAGATACAATTAGATTTGGTGACAATAAAGGATGGTTTAGAATGGCAGGGAATAAAAACTAATAATGTGTGATGGTAAAAAAAGCTGTTTTAATAGTTTAAGCAAGGTGGCAGATGTAGGCAATGAGAAGGAAGAGCCTGAGTTGAGTTTTTTTCTGTTGGTAGTTAATAAATGAATGTCTGTATTAGGGGCATCTCTTCAAAAATTTCTTCCTTTGGAGTCTTTAATGACAGAGTAATATTTTTCTTTCCTTTATTTTTTGGGAGGAAGAGATGGTGTTATAGCAAAACAGTAGAGAAAGACAAAGTTTAAAATACAACATGTCAGTTGTGAAATATTTGTGAGACATCTGGTAAATCCATCAAGCAGAGAAGACCTCCAGATTGATTGATAAGAAATTATTAGAGATTTTTACTAAGAGACGTTTCAGTTACATGATAAATTGAACGTTTGGGTTGTTTTTTTGGTGAATCCTTATCAGAAGATCTTTTCCCAATCATTTAGAGAGAGAGTGGGAGAGGGAGAGACAAGCTGGCAGGCTGGGCCATACCCACACAGGCTAGGGCTGAGTGTGTTTGTTTCTTTAGTGGAAAGATGTTGAAGTGGGGAGAGGGAATATTAATTCTTTAATTCAACAAATACTTAAGTGCCTTAACATATGTTAGACACTGCATTAGCAGTGGGGTATAATGGTGAGAAAGATCAGACACTGTCTTTGTCCATCAAGTTTACAGTTTAAAAAAGACAAACAATCAAGTGCATTAATTATTGCACAGAGAAAAAACAGGGAGCAGAAAACAGGTGCGTCTAACCTAGTTGGGTCGGGGAGAATAGGTGGCTACCAGGGAAGGCCACCCCAAAGAATGACATTTGAGTTGAGGTCTAAAGGATAAAGAGGAATTAAGATTAAAAGTAGAATACTGGTTTGGGTAGACCAGAGACAAAATAAAAAAAGTAAAGAAAGAAATTTGGAGATGTGGAGTGGCAAGAGGCTGAAGTCAGGAATTTACCCAAAGAAGTGACAGGGCATTTTGAATGCAGTGTAAAGAATGGATTAGAGTAAGAATAGAGAAGCAGGAAAGGTAGGAGACTACTGTTGTAGTCCAGATAGAGCTGTAGGTTATCTTGATTTCAGTAATAAGAGTAAAGATGAAGAGAAATAAATGCATTATAAGAGATGCTTACAAAGTTTAATTGAATTTGATTGGCTGAGGAACAGAGGTGGGGATGTGAGAATGAGACAGTGAAATATAATCCCAAGACTTCTGACGTAGATAACTGGGCAGTGTCAGTTATTGAGAAAGGGAACCAAAAGAAAGAAGGTTTAGAGAAAAATTATGTTTTCAAGTGTGGAAATGTGGGCTTGAGGTATTTGAGAGACTCAAGTGGTGCTCATCTCTCTTATTATTTGTCTTCTATTTCCCAATGCTACTTACAAATAATCTTAATTTATAAAACTGATTTTATATCTATTAATTACGTATCTCAGGAAGCCAAGAGTTTATTGATAACATTTCTTTTTCCATATAAAGACAAATGCTAGAAAACATTCTATAGGAAAGATAAGATAGAAAACACATCAGTGTGTAAGAAAAACATCAATTGGCTGCCTCCTACATGTTCTCTACTGAGGATCGAGCCCACAAACCCACATGTGACTGGGAACTGAACTGGCAACCTCTTGGTACATGGGACCATGCCCAATCAACTGAGCCACACCTGCCAGGGCAGAAGCTTTTAAAATGAAATATTCATTTCCACTTTGCTGTCTTTAGGGTGTAAGACACAGGATTAAGCTATTCTTTTTGTAAATTTTTAAAAACAAAGGTATAATCCTATATAATAAAATCCTTATATGAAAATCGAAGGAACAGTGAACAACAGGTCTCTATGACACACACTGACCACCAGGGGGCAAAAGCTCAATGAAGGAGCTGCCCCCTGGTGGTCAGTGTGCTCCCACAGGGGGAGCACCACTCAGCCAGAAGCCAGGCTCACAGCTGGATGCGCAGTGGCAGTGGCGGGAGCCTCTCCTGCCTCCTTGGCAGCACGGGAGCGGGCCTAAGCCAGCAGGTGGACATCCCCGGAAGGGTCCCAGACTGCGAGAGGGCCCCTCTCCCCTCCCCCAGTACACAAAGGTCACGCACTGGGCCTTCTAGCTGAAATATAACATTATATTCGTTTCAGGTATATAGCAATATAATGATTCAGTATTTGTATAATTGTGAATTTTCTTTCTTTTGATGAGAACTTTTAAGATCTATTCTCTTAGCAAGTTTCAAGTATACAATATAGTATTATTAACTACAGTCACCATGGCTTTTTTATTTTATAACTAGAGGTTTATACCTTTAGATCCCCTTCAACCATTTTGCCAGGTTGGGCTGTTCTTAAACTTTTCTCCTTCTTTTGTTTATGGTATAGTCGACTTTCCTGGTTTTTCCTTCTGCTTCCTGGACCATTCATTCTCAAGTTTCATCATTAAATATAACTACTACCATTAGAAAAAAATATATCTTTTGTATGTTTTCCTAGGGGCATATTGACAGCAACCATCAATTGAAATATTTACTGTTGAACTAAACATATTGCCAGTAAAAGAGGACTCCCTCACATGTAGTATATATTTTATTAAATTTAGTTTGTTTTTTTAAATATATATTTTATTGATTTTTTTTACAGAGAGGAAGAGAGAGGGATAAAGAGTTAGAAACATCGATGAGAGAGAATCATCAATCAGCTGCCTCTTGCACATCCCATACTGGGAATGTGCCTGCAACCAAGGTACATGCCCTTGACCAAAATCGAACCCAGGCCGATTCGCAGGCCGATGTTCTATCCACTGAGCCAAACCGGTTTTGGCTCACATGTAGATATTAACCATTAAGACATACACCTATTAACATCACTGAACAGATTTTTGGTAACATGTAACCAAAACGTGTATAACACATTTAGAATTTCAGTATAATTTTAAATTTTACATAAAGTTTAGCCCATGACCTAGATCTCTATATTTTAAATTCATTTTGTGTATTGAAAATAAGGATACTTGTAACTAATTTGGAATGCAATTTAGCAGCAGTTATCAGGAGCCTTAAAAAGGTCAAACTGACACTTTTTAAAATTAATAAAAAATAAAATTAGTGAAAATTAAAAAAAAAAACAGATATAAGCAACAATGATATATAATAGGTGCTCAAATATTTGCGATTGGCTGATACAGTTATACTAAAAAATTGGAAATAACTCTATTAAAAAAGGAAACAAATTAGCTTACACTTATATGATTTCTCCTCTCAAATAAAATAGTTAATATTACCCATAATTAAAGTTTAATGAACTTACTATGTGCCTAGGACTCTAATTCTTATATACAGGTGTGGGCAAAAGTAGATTTACAGTTTTAATACAAATAAGTAATAATACAATAAACTATTTCACATACTCATAACTTTAAACCTAATTTTGTCCAATCCTGTACATTATTTCATTTAATGGTCCCAAGAATCTTAAAATATTAACATTATTCTATTTTACAGAAAAGGGGTTAAATTTCTTGTAAAAGTTCATAGTAACTAGCATAAACCATATCTGAATCTGGAAAATATTTGCACTTTAAATACCTGACAAATAACTAATGAATCCCTTTTTTAAAATGTTTATTGATTTTTTTACAGAGAGGAAGAGAGAGGGATAGATAGAAACATCGATCAGCTGCCTCCTGCACACCCCCTACTGGGGATGTGCCCGCAACTAAGGTACAAGCCCTTGACCGGAATTGAACCTGGGACCTTTCAGTCCGCAGGCTGACGCTCTATCCACTGAGTCAAACCGGTTTCAGCTACTAATGAATCTCTTATTTCCTCTCAAAATTCCTAGCAAAAAAAAAAAAAAAAAAAAAAAAAAAAATCCTAAATGAATGTCTCTAGCACAAAACATGATAGATTTTGTTATTTTTTTTGTTAATCCTCACCTCAAGGATATTCTTTCCATTGACTTTTAGATAGTAGAAAGGGGGGGGGAGGGGAAGGGGAAGGAAAGAGGGAAAGAGAAAAGAGAAGGAGAAAAAGAGGGAGAGGGAGAGACAAGATGGAGAAAGAAAGAGATCAATGTGACATCGATTGGTTGCTTCCTGCACCTGCCCAAACCTGGCTGGGGATCAAACCTGCAACCCAGGTATGTGCCCTTGACTGGAAATCAAACCAGAGACACAAGCTGATGCTCTAACAACTAAGCCATGCAGGACAGGGCTATGGTAGAATTTAATATTAAAGCAAAAAGTTTTTAGAGGTCTAGAGAAACTGCCTCAATCTTAAGACAGTAAATTAAGTTCTACGGAGGTAAAGTAACTTTCCCAGCCACATTTGGGTTTTGAATGAGACCTCCTAATTAAAAATTCTTACAGAAAGCTATTAAATCTCAGAAGTATATCAACAGATGTATGAGAAAAGATTAACCTACATATTAAAAAAGTATTAAAAATGATAAAAGAAAAACAATTCAGCAAAGAAATTTAGTAAAGTCACAATTCACTTGAAGTAAACAAACTTACCAAATTTAACTTTTTCTTGACTCTTCATTGCTAGAATATCTGCAATTGCATGTCGCATTTCTTCAATAGGCTTGATTTTTTTAAATGGAGAGAGAAGACATATGTAAGTTTATATTCTCAGACACTACATTGTCCATGTCTAAAATATTAAATCCAGTGATAAAATTTTATATTATAAAACAAGGCAGGTTCTTAGATCACTTATTTTGCCACTCAAATTGAAAAAATGGCCGTCTTTTCCAATTTATAAAATAAAAATAAACCTAAGAAATGAAATTTCATCAGTTTAAAATTTTCCCCAAAAATTTTTCTTAAGGCTTTGGTAACTATTATTGCTTGCCTGATATAGCAAATTAATATTAATATCTATTAAAGAGCTGATTACATTTAAGTTTACATTAATCTTTATATTAAGTTTATTCCTTTTTTCTTCACTCAAGTACATAGTTGTTATATATTTCACATGGTATTAAATGCATCTTTGAATAGCTCAAGGTTGAAAAATTCAACAGTTCACTAAGTGTCCATTATATGCCAGATACTATGAGCACTTCCCATGCACCATGTATGCTAATGCAACATATTCAAGATACTATATAAAATTCAAGGTATAATATAAAATGGATTCTCTGGCTCATGTTCTTAGTTGTAGAACTTAGTCATGAACTACTCACCATCCTGCTTTTCAATATTCTTGGCTAATTTTGATCCTTGTTTTTCAATTTCTGCTCCAGTGTCACATATTTCTCTTTACACTGTTGCTTTCTATAAGAATCCTTAGCTCCAGTTACACATCCTAGTTATACTGCCATAAACTGCCTTAAGTAATATTCCTTCTGGTTCAATGTAGTAGTGACCTAACACTCTCTTTCATGTAGGATTCTATCAAATACAATTATCCTTCAGCAAAGTGTTTTACACATAATAACCATTGAGAAAGTATCTACTGAATATTTGATTTCTGATTCAGGTAAAAGGTCATGTAGCATTTGTTGGTCAAATAACATTTGTTGGCTTTTTGCTGATATTATGAGTAGACCTTTCTTAAGGAAAGGCTAAGGCTAAAAAAAAGAATTTGAAAAAATTATTTGTAAACAATCTTCAAGTATGTATTTTTTGAGAAACTCATCCAAAGAAAATACATTTTAGGATCATTTGCCCATAAAAACAAAAAACCAAACTAACCAAAAAGCCTCAATACAATTTAAAAATAAATTTTACTATTTAAATTCAATTTCACAGATTTCTTAAATAGGAAATGTGCAAAATGACAAGATGTGCTAAAATATTTCTCCCAGAAAGTTTTATTAAATGTACATTTCAGCTTACAGTATATCCATTTCCTAAAATATGATTATCCTTAGCATGTGAGCAAGTTTTAGAAGGCTGAGAAACAGCTTTTATAATATGCAATTCTTGTGGCTTTTAATCATTCACTACATATATATATATATATATATATATATATATATATATATATATATATCCAGTTTTATTAAGTTACGATGTGATATGTCTCAAATAATTCTAAATAATTTACATGCACTGTAATTAAGAAGTTTTAATTTCACCTGAGCTCCTGCCAGAATGGCCTTCTCAAAGATTGAGATAATATTTTCAATAGAACTTGTGAGTGGTTCAACACGTGCAAGGCATATCCAATACTTAACAAGTTTTTTGGCGTCTGGAATATTTTTAATCAGGTCATTCAGTGTATCTAATACTTCTTCTTTTGGGCATCCCTAAATGTCAAGAAATAAAGCCAGTGTTATCTTTTAGTATACAAATCTAAGTAATTAAGCTCACTATAATAAAAATAGATAGAAAAAGTTGATGGAAAACTGTTCATAAAACTATCCACTATTATCTTCCTCACTCCAAATTTATTCTGAATGGCTTGTATGAGGCACATTGGTCATAAGTACAAGGCAAAAGAAAATAATATACTAGTTGAGAAAAATATTCATAAAAAATGAATAACACTCTACTTGGTCTTGATATTCATCATCTTATCGGGCAGTGACTAGTTTGCTGGCTCTCCCAGGTCAACCCCTGAGATGTGCAGGGTAACTTATTTTTGGACTGCTGGGGGGTCCGAGCAGGAAGAAAGGTCAAGGTCAGACTCAGTGACGTCCTTGCTGGCTCAAGGCGGCCTTGTAGATTCCACTTGTTAATATTTATATATTTTTATATCTACCGAGTGTTTCTGAGTGAAAATAGCTCACAGGTTTTAAAATTATACTTGTCAGGTTCTGATATTAAGGTTAAAATGAATCTGTAATGGTTTATGTAAGTAAGTAATATATAGTTAAATAGCAGGGGAGAAAAATTCCACAGTATCAATAAAAAACTCCAGTTAAGCAGAAATAAGAATAGAATCAGTTTCCCTGATTGTAATTTTCATTGGTCCTCAAAACTACAAAATGTTTAAAGATGTTCACGAAGACTAAAGTTTGAAATCATACTCTGTACATTCAGTCTTACTCTGGAACTTAGACAGTACTGTATGACCAAAGCCAAGATTAAAGAGTAGTTAGGAAATAAAGAAAACATTCTGGTGTTAATTATTATAGTCTGTCAAATTTTGGTCCAACAATAAAATACAATAAGATCTAGATCATAATGATGTTGGGTGAGATTAAAGTGTTTGAAAATATTTTAGTCAATTTGAATTTAACCTGTGATAATAAGGATTAGTTTGTATTGCTAGACTTGGTAAATTATTAACACCATAGAGGAAAAAAAATATTTGTAACTCAAGTAAAAAAAATCTATTCCTTGACATATTTCTATGAACTCAATGAAAATGTAGTCCATTTTATTTTAAATATATATACTTTTATTGATTTCAGAGAGGAAGAAAGAGGGAGATTGAAACATCAATGATGGCTGAAACCGGTTTGGCTCAGTAGAGCGTTGGCTTGCGGACTGAAAGGTCCCAGGTTTGATTCCGGTCAAGGGCATGTACCTTGGTTGCGGGCACATCCACAGTACGGGGTGTGCAGGAGGCAGCTGGTCGATGTCTCTCTCTCACTGATGTTTCTAATTCTCTATCCCTCTCCCTTTCTCTCTGTGGAAAATCAATAAAATATATTTTTAAAAATAAATTAATTAAAAAAAGAAAAAAAAAGAAACATCGAATGATGAGAGAGGATCACTGATCGGCCGGCTCTTGCACGCCCCCTACTGGAGATCGAGCCTGCAACCCAAACATGTACTCTTGACTGGAATCAACCCTGGGGAACCTTCAGCCCACAGGCCAACACTCTATCCATTGAGCCATACCGGCTAGGGTGAAAATGCAGCCCAATAAAGGCCAAAGAGAAATAATCTCATAATTAACGGTAAGTATACATAACACCAGTGACACATTACTTGGTAAAAAAAAAAGACTGACAATATAATTAATGGAATATTTATGAAGATAATTTGCAAACTATAAACTACTACACAAATATAACATAAAGACACTACCTCATTAATCAGGTTTAGGCATTCAGAAAATGTCTTGTTTACTTTTTCAGTAAATAATCTTTGTTCATCTTCTTCTGCCATGGTAGTCCAAAATGACCCAACTGGTTTTTCATTCTGCCCTTCAGGTTCAGGCTGGGTTATTACAGAGCTAGGAGGCCTTTTCAGCATTTTTCCTTTGCTAGCTCTCCACTCACTCAGACGAGCTCTATAATTATAAGTAGTACATTACTGTGATATTGCTGATAGCATTGTCAAATAGAGGAAAAGTTAAAAAATATTTCAAACCTTTAAGTGGTTCCATGCTAGTGGCAAGAAATGGTTCACAAATTTGAAGAAAAAAATTTTAAAAATATCAAAGTGAATTATATGCCTAAAGAATGAATTTTTAAATGGATAGGTTATAAAATACTTCCCAATTTCATTAAGAATTTTAACTTATGTTACATAAAACAACCTAGTAAAAAAACATTCAAACACAGTAACTCAGGTCATACTGTTCCACAATTAAATTTGCTTAAATTTGTTGGCACATGACAGTAGAGAATACACACACAAAAAATTCTAATACGTTAAAGGAATTTATAAACCAAATCACAAATTTGAAAATTCAGCTAATGAATTACAATTACTTACTTTCTTTCTTCTACAGTTTCTTTGGGCTGAGCCCTTCTACTGTTGATAGTTGCTTTTGCCATAGTATGCCTGCACTGGTCAATGATTTTTGACTTTTCTATCTGTTTGATATTAGAAGATGAAGCAGGCCGAGCTATCATTTCAGATGTGATGCTTCTTGATACTGTCTTATTTCTTTTTACTTCCTGAGAAGAAATGGTTTTGACACTAGGTAAAACTGTATTTAATTGTAGTAATTCTTTCTCATGAGACCCTTTCCGAATTGTAACATTGGCAATGCCTTGTTTCAGGGATTCCTGGGTATTAAGAGTATTACTGTGACGACTTCTAATAGGAGGACGTAAAAGTTGTTCATTCTGAGATGCAGACCTCACAAATTTAGTCGTCATATTTGAGGCTCTGTGACTTTTTGCTGTTACATTGCTGGTGTTTACAGGCTGAGGTTTTGTGGCCTTAGAGATAGTTGAAAGTTTTTTTGTGGTTGCAGAATGCTCATCTTTGACTTGTACAGGTTTTCTAAATGAATTAACCTTAGATTGAACAATTTGGCCACGATAAGATCCAAGCACAGGTTTCTTGAGCACGTTAGCATCTTGCTTTGGTTTTTCTGTAGTCACTGGCTTCTTTTTATTATTGTTTTTAATGTGAAATGCTTGGCTTAATGTCATACGTTGACTTTGGCGATCATTTGTAATTGGTAACAACTGCAGAGTTTGATTATTCTCCAAGTTATATGTATCAGTGGCTATAGTTGGACTGGTCAATTCATTAGAAGGTTTTAACGGAATACAATTTTTTCCCATTGTTATATTACTTTTGCTCGTAGGTCTATGGACATTTTCTTTATCAGCCTAAAAGAGTAATATGAAACAAATTAGTATTTCAGAATTCATATCTTTCAGAGAGTTTAAGAGAAGGAAAGGGGAAAAGGAACAGTTTTGAGGACTATGTTCACATCTTACCATTTTTGTCTTAAGTTTCAGAACTTTTGTCTCTTCTTGAACTGGGCCCTCAGATGTCATTATTTCCTTGTTTCTACTACTTAAAAAAATAAAAAAAGAATTTCTTTTTAAAAATATATTTTATTGATTTTTAACAGAGAGAAAGGGAGAGGGATAGAAAGCTAGAAATATCGATGAATGAGAAACATCGACCAGCTACATCCTGCACACCCCCTACTGGGGATGTGCCCGCAAACAATCTACAATACATGCCCTTGACCGGAATCGAACCCAGGACCTTTCAGTTTGCAGACCGGCGCTCTATCCACTGAGCCAAATCGGTTTCAGCAAGAAAAAGAATTTTTAAACCCCATACCAAAAAGGTTTTCTTTTTTGGGGAAGGAATGGAAAAATATTAACTATTACCTGACTTCATAATTTTAAACTGACCTAAGAACTGAGAGATTTATTTGTCATATGCAAAACTTTTATTTAACTTAAAACTCCTTTTTATCAATACATATTTAGACTAGTATAGACTGTGAGAATCTTTTAGTAAGGAAAAAATAGGGTCAATTAGATGCCACTGATTCTAAGATAAAATAAGTTCAGATGTAAAAATGGGGGTAAAAGTATATTGTAGCATAAAAAATTTGCAATCTATATAGCTGATAATTATGGTTGTTAAGCCTTTCACATCTATTTGCTTAATATCTATTTGTTTAGTCTGCATGAAGAAGCGGAACTTTGAAACAGCTTGTACTACCCATTTCAATGATGGCAGAGAAGGATCAAAATGTGCTCCTGTCACAATGTGCTACTGAACTAGGTGCTTCTCATTCCTTCAAAGCATTGCCAGTGGCCTAGAGCACAGCAAGTTCTCAAATTTAAGCTCCTGTATTCAATTCCTGATGGCAAATACTCCTCTTGTTACTACCTAGCCAGCTGTATAGTGTGGGTGGGAGATGATGCTCAGGGTCAACCTGCCAGGTTGCTCCAAAGGGGCACCTTCACTAATAAGACCACTTCAGATTCTATTACTTCTGGGCTTACAATGGACTGTGATATTATCTGACTGACAAAATTTGAAGCAATCTTAATTTTCTTGGTTAATCCTCACCCGAGGATATTTTTCCTCATTGTTTTGTTTAGAGATAGTGGAAGGGAGAGGGGCGGGGGTGGGGAGGAGGGAGGAAGGGAGGGAGGGAAATAGAGAAAGAGAGGGAGGAAGAGGAGAAGAGAGAAACACTGATGTGAAAGGAACATACTGATTGGTTGCCTCTTGCACATGTCCCAACTGGGTCTGGGGATTGAACCTGCAATCCAGATAATGTACCCTTGATCAGAAATCAAACTCAAGACCATTCAGTGCATGTGCCAACACTCTAATCAGCCACACTGGTCAGGGCTAGAAACAATCTCAATAACAATTAACCTATTTTTCCTCCACCAAAGACTACCAGCCTGTCTCTGGTACACTCTTCCTGCCAGTCTAAAGCATGAATCTACAACATGCCGATTTAGGGTCAAACTCTCCATTCCTACACCTAAGTCTTCCCATTTCAAATTATGGTTTCACTACAGACTCAGTTATTTAAATCAAAAGCCTAAGATCATTCTTTTTTTCTTTAAACAAGGAACTGTGGGATTTATGAAAATGTTTATTCTAAAGTAAAGCAACTTATAAATGTGAAGTTAAAAGCTTAAACAGTTTTTATTTGGAAATAATGACAGACTTACATAACATTACAAAATTATAAATAGTTCAAAGAATATCCATATATTCTTTACTCAGATTTGCCTATTGCTAACGTTTTATCCCACTTGCATTGTCATTTGCACTCTTTCTGAACATGCGTATGTGTGGAGTACATACAATTTTTTATTATCATTTTAATATAAGTAAGCAGACTCAAAGAGACCAGGTACTTACCCCCCCTCCCCCCCCCCCCCCCCCCCAATTCCCTGCTTATAACTACAGTGGCAGACTTACATGTTCCAGCCCAGGTCCTTATCACTAACCTCATCCTCTGAAATTGCACAAAGAGCCTGGAAGAATGTCACTACCAGTTACTTGAAAAGAGTGAGGGGACCTTTTGACTTTCTTCTTTATATACTTTAAGGGTTTTGGTTTTTGTTACAACCATGTACTATTTCAAAATTTTTAACAAAACAATACAAATATATTCCTATGGATCACTGAGATTAAAACAAATGATTTCCCAACATTTAGGAGGGCCACCTCCCAAAGAACACCTCCCACACCCCACACATACACTCTAAAACCTTGTTAGATTATACAAAGACTGGCCTTTGTGGCACTATATAAACCATGTCAATATTTTGATAAAAATACACATTTTGCTTTAAAATTGTTTCCTCTTAGAGTGTGAATTTACACAAGAATTGGTGATCTGATGCTGTACAATCCAATAAGGTAGCCACTAAGCCACAAGTGGCTGTTGAGCACTTACAATGTGGCTAGTCCAAAGTGAGGTGCGCTGAAAGTATTAAAAACAGACCAGATTTTGAAAACTTAATACCAAAAAGAATATAAAATATTTCAATTTTTAAGTATTACATGTTAAAATGACAACGCAGGATATATTGCATTAAGCAAAATGTTATCTACCCTTTGTAGCCCCTAAGCGTCTACAGACACAAGTGGAGGACCTTCCCCACACACACGTGTCCATTAAAAAACATGTTTTCCCTAAGTGGCAAGTCCTGATAAACTTTAAAATCTTTTTTTTTTTTTTTGGTGAGAATTTTTAGCTGAAAATATTCAAGACACCCGAATTGCAATATATTTATTTTTATAATATTAACTGCAAGTTGATTTTTTTAAAAAATTAAATTCAAAATACCGTGGCTTGTGGGGATGATTTCCGTTTTGGACGCATGGTAGTTAACTGGTTAAAATTTACTTCAGCCCAATCGGTGTTGCTCAGTAGTTGAGAATTGAGCATGAACCAAGAGGTCACTTGATTCCGGGTCAGGGCACATGCCCAGGTTGCAGGCTCGATCCCCAGAAATCAACAATTCTTCCATCATTGATGTTTCTCTCTCTCCTCCTCTCCCTTCCTCTTTCTTTAATACCAATAAAACATATTAAAAAAAATTCATTTCACTTTAAAAATGCAGCTTACTAGAAAACTTTTAATTACACTTGTGGTTTACATTACATTTTTATTAGAAAGATCTTATATAAGTTTTACCAATTGGAAAAAGAATATGTTGTTGTTTTTTTTTACCTCACCTGGAGAATTTCTGATTTTCCTGTTTGTATGCAAAAAAAGTTTTTCTTTTTAACAGATGCTCCTTGAGTTTTTGTTTTCTTTGCTCTGAATAACAAAACAGCTACAAGTCAACATTAGTTACAACATCAAATAAATATTGACTAAATGAAGATTTTAATTCGACATATGTTCTACTTAACATCACATCTTACAGACAGCAGAAAATTGCCCAGTATTTAGTATTGCCTTTGGAAAATCCCATTATTACAGGACTGTTCTTATATGGTTGGTCCCACAACCACTCTCTGCACAGAATCGCATTGCCTTCTATCTTGAAATGAAACATCTGGAGAACCTAATTTTCAACATATGGTTACTGAAAGGCAAGCTTTAGGGAACAAATGGTAGAGGTGAAGACACTAGACTCCGAATTTCAATTGACCATAATTGAGTCGGGTGACACTTCTTTGCTCTGTTTTCCCAAGCGCAGGCTATATTTCCCAAGTATAGAAATAGCTACATTACTTCTGAGGACCTAGCCAACCCTCCATTTCCATAGAGTCCAGGGCGCTGGACAGGGCGCACCAGAGGAGACAACCCCTCGGAGGCGTGGACTCCCGACGCGAGCGGCGGGAGCGCCCGGAGCGGACCGCCAGCTCCCCGCGCCCAGCCCGCCCGGAGCGGACCGCCAGCTCCCCGCGCCCAGCCCGCCCGGAGCGGACCGCCAGCTCCCCGCGCCCAGCCCGCCCGGAGCGGACCGCCAGCTCTCCGCGCCCAGCCCGCCGGCCCCGCGGCCCCGCCCGCAGGCCGTTCCGCCCGGAGCCCCGCGCGCCCCGGATAAACGCCGTCCGGACCTGAGCCGGTCTCCGCCGCCGGCGGGCTGCGCCCCGCGCCAGGACGGCCACGCGGAGTGACCCACCGCCAACCGCCGCCACCGGCGGTCCCGCTCCGCCCAGGGGCCGCTGGAGAGGCCGAGCGACCCGCTGAGAGCCGGGGTGGAAGCGGATCTGAGGACCCCGGTCCTGGCCGTTGGGCCGGCCCTTCCACCCTCACCCGGCTGCCCCGGGCCCCTCGCCGGGCCGCGCGGACACGGCGCCGCGGCGCTCACCTCTGAACGCGGGCCGGGCCCTCTGACTCGGGGGGAGCTGCAGGTCGCCTGGGACCGCCGCGGTGCTCATCGCAGGGCGCAGCGGAGGAGGCGTCTTCGCTCGCGCCGTGTACCCTCTGGCTAAAGCCGGCGGCACCACGCACGGCGGGAGAGGCGCGCCGACGCCTCCGCCCATTGGTGCCGGCGTGAATTGAATGGGCCAATGGGTGCAGGGGGCGGGGCCTGGGCTACGGTCGCTGCGGCGCGTCTTGTGTCTGCGGGTTTGCGTTAGGGCGGCCCTGGCTGAGTCCCAGGTTTTCAAACCAGAACAGCGCGGTCTCGGACCTCGTTGGCGTCTGCCTGTCTGCAAAGTCTCTGCTATATAGCAAGTAGGACTAGCGTTTACACACCGACAGTCCATGAAGGAAGGCAGTCGGGAAAAGTGCTGTTTGGCTGCGATTCTAATAAAAAATGGGCGTGTTCACCGAGAAGGTGCAAGTGAATTTAAGGCGCGAACTACCTACCCAGAGCCTGTGCATTTCCCTTTCACCAGGACCTCATCCAGCTCTCCACTGGGACGTCATCATCTCCTGTTTCTTGGATGAGGAGACAAGCTCGGAAGTTATTTGTTCACAAAGCTTGCAAAGGGCAGCTGAAGTTAAGATATAAATTATTTTGTACTATGCAACAATCAGATGCAAAGTAACAAAGGAAGAGAGAGGGATAAAATGAGGATAGATCCTTATAATACTCCTGTAAGGTTAAAATAGCACTTGTTGTAGACATTTTGGGTGTGCGTTTAAGTGTGCTGCCATAATTTTTCAGTTCCTGTCTAAAATATCTATCTTTATAAAAACTTAGCAAACATCCAATCCACAAAACAAAATAATTCAGCTAGAAACGCTTTTGAAGTGGGCGACTTTTGTCTGTACTGTGCCTTTCTGGTTTTAAGCATTGGATTCATAACATTTCTCCAACTTGCCTGATAGTAATCACCATCCTTAAGATATCACTGCTGTTTACATACTACTGTTAATATTGTTGATTATTTAACTAAATTTTGTTCAGACAGGTTGGGTAACCAGGGATCCCATATGTGACAGAAAACAGTTTAACAAAATGAAACAGTTAAAAAGTGACTCAAGAAACTCCAAAGAATTATCGATATGTTAAATGAAAGAAGCCAGCCACTAAAGGTTACACAAAATGTATGGTTCATTTACATAAAATATCCAGAATAGATACATTTATAGAGACATAATACAGATTGGTGTTTGCCAGGGGCTGGAGTAGAGGGGAATGAGGAGAGACCACTTAATAGATAAAGGGTTTTACTGTGAGTGATGGAACTATTACAGAAAACCGGAGAAGAACCAAGCAATACTTAGAGAGATGGAGTTACGTTTGAGGAAAATGTCTCTTAAATTCTGGGCCCCAACATGGAGGAATTTTTCCTATTTATATGTTTTTACTTTCTTTGTCTCCCAAATATGGGGTGTTTCTGGCCTTCTGTGCAAGTTCTTAAAGAGCCCCCATGTGCTGGGGCCTTGAGATCTCAACCACAGGCTCATTCAAGGAAGGTTTAATGGTCTCTCTGAAGTGGGAGTAGTCTTATTTTCCTTATTATTTAAGCAAGCAAGCATTTACAGAAGCCAGATAACAGTTTTTATATAAGATGGATGCTTCAGAACTAGATAGAGGTAGTGGTTGTACAATATTGTGAGTGTATTAATACCACTGAGCTAGCTGTTCACTTAAAAATTGTTAATTTTATGTTATGTAAATTTCAATTTTTTTCATCCTTATCTGAGGACATGCTTAGAGAGAGGAAGGGAAAGAGAGAGAGAGAAACATCAATGTGAGAGAGAAAAAAAGGATCACTTGCTTTTCATACATGCTGGGACCTGGGATCAAATGTGCCCTGCCTAGGAATGGAACTATCAACCTTTCAGTGCACAGCATGCTGCTCAACCAACTGAGCCACTCTGGCCAGGTCCAGTAATTTTGTTTTTTAAGTGGCGTGGTAAAAAAATAAGATCTAGCCCTGACCAGTTTGGCTCAGTGGATAGAATGTCGGCCTGCAGACTCAGGGGTCCCGGGTTCGATTCCGATTGGGGGCATGTACCTTGGTTGCGGGCACATCCCCCCAGTGGGGGGCTGGCAGGAGGCAGCTGATCAATGTTTCTCTCTCATTGATGTTTCTAACTCTCTATCCCTCTCCCTTCCTCTCTGAAAAAAATCAATAAAATATATTTTAAAAATTAAAAAATAAAATCTATCCTATATAATAAAAGAGTAATATGCAAATTGACCATACCTCCACTACACCCACCAGCCATGCCTACCAGCCAATCAGGATTGAGTTTGCAAATTAACCCAACCAAGATGGCTGTGGCCACAGAGTGAGCAGGAGGCTTGGGTTTCCCTGGTGATGGAGGAAGCCAAGCTTTCCCCCTGCACTGACATGTGCTGGCCTCTGCTCAAGTCTACAAAGTTTCAATTATAGAAGATAAATAAATCCCAGATACTAGGGCCTCTGCTTGGGTCGCTGAGGGGCGTGGCCAGCCTGTAAATCACCACAGGCCCCTCACCCAGGCTGCCCCATGCCCCAAGGGAACCCCCACCCTGATCCAGGACACCTTTCAGGGCAAACCAGCTGGCCCCCGCCCATGCACCAGGCCTCTATCCCATCTAATAAAAGAGTAATATGCAGATTGACCATCATTCCAACACACAAGATGGCTGCCCCCATGTGGAAAAAGATGGCCGCCACAAGATGGCCAGCAGGGGAGGACAGTTAGGGGTGACCAGGCTGGCAAAGGAGGCAGTTAGGGGTGACCAGGGCAGTTAGGGGCAATCAGACTGGCAGGGGAGCAGTTAGGCATCAATCAGGCTGATAGGGGATGTTAGGGGATGATCAGGCTGGCAGGCAGAAGTAGTTAGGGGCAATCAGGAAGGCAGGTAGGCAAGCAGTTGGGAGCCAGCAGTCCTGGATTGTGAGAGAGCAGTCAGATATCCATTGAGGGGTCCCAGATTGGAGAGGGTGCAGGCTAGGCTGAGAAACATACACACATACCCTGTGCACGAATATCATGTACCAGGCCTCTAGTATATATATGCAAAGCTAGGCAACCAGCTGACTGACCAGTAGGTATGATGTACACTGACGACCAGGGGGAAGAAGTTCAACACAGGAGCTTTGCAGAGTGCCCTCTGGCACTCCTGGACCCCTTGGGGGATGTTGGACTTCTTGTTTTGGCCTGATCCCCATAGGCCAGGCTGAGGGACCCCACCTGCAAGAGGGACCCTCACTCACTCCGCAGATGCCCTTCAAGCTCTGGCACCGCCCTAGGTGAGGCTGGCTGGGGAGGAACCCTGGGAGGTTGGTTCCAGTGCGTGTCTAGCCTGTCTTGCCCAGTCCAGCTCCTCCAGCCACCTTCTATTTAATTTCCTTTTAATGTGCATGAATCCATGCACAGGCCTCTAGTAATTATAATAAAAGAAAGTGACTTAAAAAAAAAAGCTGTACTCTTATTTCCTGAGAGTTTTTTTTTTTTAAATTATTATTACTGCTTCAATTTCACTACTAGTTATCAGCCTATTCATGTTTTGTGATTCTTCCTGATTGAGTTTTGGAAGATTGTATTTTTCTAGGAATATGACCATTTCTTCCAGGTTATCCAGTTTGTTGGAAAATAGTAATTCATAGTATTTTTTTTTTTTAAACCATCCTTTGTATTTCTGTGGGATCAGTGGTTACTTCACCTCTTTTGTTTCTGATTTTATTTATTTGGGTTCTTGATGAGTCTGACAAGGGCTCATCAATCTTGTTTATCTTTTCAAAGAACCATCTCTTGGTTTTATTGACTTTTTTTTAGTATCTATGTTATTTACTTCCGCTCTGATCTTTATTATGTCCTTTCTTCTACTTACTCTAGGCTTTTCTTACTGCTCTCTTTCCATTTTTTTAAGTTGTAGTGTTAGATAACTTATTAAATGTTTTTCTTGTTTTTTGAGGTAGACCTATAATGCGATGAACTTCCCTCTTAGGACTGCTTTCACTGTGTCCCGTAGATTTGCGGTTGTTATGTGTTCATTTTCATTTGTTTCCAGAATGTTTTTAATTTATTCTTTGATCTCTTTGGTAACTCATTCATTGTTTAATAACATGCTACTTAGCCTCCATGTATTTGAAGTGTTTTGAGTGTTTTTATTGTAGTTGATTTCTAATTTCATGATATTGTGACTTGAGAAGATGCTTAATATGATTTCAATATTCTTGAACTTATAGAGACTTAGTTCGTGTCCTAACATGTTTTTTTAAAATGATATGGAATTTTTGAACTGGAACCCGGATTCTTTGTCTGCCGGAACTGAAGAATGAATCCATGGACAGAAAGTGGTATAGCAAAGGTGGAGATTTATTGAAGAAATACACTGGCAGGGGTCTTCAAACTACGGCCCGCAGGCCACATGCGGCCCGCAGAGGAGTCTGATCCGGCCCGCCAGGTTTTTTGGTCAGTGAGCGCAGCCGAGGTGTTACAGTAGGAATTAGTAGTTCATATAGTCCGGCCCTCCAGCTCTCTGAGGGACCGTGATCTGGCCCCCACTTTAAAAAGTTTGAGGACCCCTGAAATACAGACTCCCACATGGGGAGAGGGGAAAGTCCCACAGAAGGGACTCCCAAGTAAGGAGGGGGAAAGGGTCCCACTGAGCTCCTTTCCCCATGGCTTATAAAGGCTGCAGAGCCTGGTGCCTTGATATCCCTCTGATTGGTCACTATTCCCTTAGACTGGTTACTATAGTAACTCCTGGGCTCAGAGGTTGAACCTCACATGGGACAGGTGAGGTTCTTCTCCCCACCCCCTCCTTCCTTATTGTTTTCCTGTTCCCTTTGGGCTTTCTTCTCCTCCTGGATGAAGGGCTTCCTTCCCTTTATTTTGTAAATATAGACCTTTTGCTGTTCCCAGCTCCCTCATTCTATGATAATGTACCTGTTGCTGCTCTGCAGCCTGTGCTTCCTCCATGGTCCCCTTAATTTCCAAATTTTCTAAAATTCCCTAAACCTTATCTTAAATTCCTAAAATTCCTGTTTCAAAAATATCCCATGTGCACTTGAGAAGAATGTCTGTTCTGTAGCTTTGGGGTGAAATGTTCTGTAAATGTCAATTAATTCCATCTGATCTAGTGTATCATTTAGGATCACCGTTTCCTTGTTAATTTTTTTTTCTAGAAGATCTATTCAGTGATGTCAGTGTAGTGTTAAAATCTCCTACTATTGAGAAGGAAACCCCTATTTGTAACAAACTGCTGTTTGGAATTTTCTGCTGTTATTCTTAGATAAAATGTTGCTTTCTAGTCTGCTTTAGCCTGTTTGAAGAATGATGATAATAAACTTAGCTGTATGACCTTGTAGGCCAGAGACTAGATATGCCCATAATCTTAATGCCATGCCAGGTGCATTTTTAAAAATATATATATTTTATTGATTTCTTACAGAGAGGAAGAGAGAGGGACAGAGAGTTAGAAACATTGATGAGAGAGAATCATCGACCAGCTGCCTCTTGCACACCCCCCACCGGGGATGTGCCCGCAACCAAGGTACATGCCCTTGCCCGGAATCGAACCCGGGACCTTTCAGTCCGCAGGCCGACGCTCTATCCACTGAGCCAAACCGGTTTCGGTGCCAGGTGCATTTTTTAATTGGATAGAATTGTATTGTTTTCAAGGGCAGCATCGAGATAACCACTAAATGCACATAGGGCTGGCTCTTTAATAAAAAGGGAAGTTCTGCTTGTAACTTTGCTTAGAATTTGAAATCATTTTCTCTAAGCCTATCGCGCGATGAATAAACTAAGTCTCTCCAAACTCTCCTTCTGTATTGTTAGATTGTTAGGGAACTCTGTAACACTATGATTGTATTGCTGTCGCTCTTTCCCTTAAAATCATCCAGAAATTATATATATATATATTTGGATGCTCCAATATTGGGTGTATATGTTTACCAGAGTTATATCCTCTTGTTGTATCCATCCCTTTAATAATATGAAGTGACCTTCATTATCTCATCATGGCCTTCATTTTGAAGTCTATTTTGTCAAATACAAGTATTGCTACTCAAGTTTTTTTTGTTTTTGTTTTTGTTTGCCTGGAAACTTTTTTTCCATCCCTTTACTTTCATTCTGTATGAGTCCTTTGTTCTAAGGTGGGTCTCTTATAGACAGCAGATAATATATGGGCCATGTTTTCTTATTCATTCAGGTATCCTATGTCTTTTGATTCGAGCATGTAAGCCATTTACATTTAAGGTTATTATTATTATTATTATTATTATTTTAAAATATATTTTGTTGATTTTTTACAGAGAAGAAGGGAGAGGGACAGAGAGTTAGAAACATTGATGAGAGAGAAATATCCATCAGCTGCCTCCTGCACACCCCTCACTGGGGATGTGCCTGCAACCAAGGTACATACCCTTGACCAGAATTGAACCTGGGACCCTTCAGTCCCCAGGCTGATGCTCCATCCACTGAGCCAAACCAGTTTCAGCTACGTTTAAGGTTATTATTGATAGGTACTTATTTTTTCCATTCTTACTATTTATGCCTATTTTCTTCTCTTTCTCTCTATTTCTTCTCCTTACAATAGTCTTTTTAGCATTTCTTGCAGTGTTGGTTTGATGATAATAAACCAGTCAGAGAAAGATGTCTCACATGATCTCACTCATATGTGGAATCTAATGAACAAAATAAACTGAGCAATAGATCCAGAGGCATAGAAGCATGGAACAGACTGTTGAATCTTAGAGGGAAGGCAGGGGAGAGTAGCTGGATGGGAAGAGATCAACCAAAGAACTTGTATGCATATGTGCATAACCCATGCATACAGACAATAGGGTGGTGAAGGTGTGGAGTGGGGGCAGGTTCGGGCTAGAAGAAATCAATGGGGTAAAAGGGAACCAATTGTAATATGTAATACTTTCAACAATAAAGATAAAAATAAATAAGTATATAAATAAATAAATAAATAGCTGGAGATCTCACTAGATTGAGATGGTCAGTAGGAAAACCTACAAAACTGCTAGGTTTTCCAACATTACAGTTCTCATCTTACTACTTCTACAGTGACATCTTTTAAAAGTCAGCATCCCACAATTCCACAATTGTTGGAAGGAGGACAGACTGTTTTCTATAAGATCCAAAGAGCAGCCTTCCAGTACAGGTCTTCATCAATATAGCTGACCATGAAACTCTACTACTGTAGTCACCTGGAGTATCGGTGACCAGCTTCAGCTGTTCCTTCTGTGGTCATGCGAAACAGGGAAAGAACAGGGCAAAGTGAACAGGGCAGAGCAATACAAGGGACAGAAGAAAACGGGGATGCAATGAAGACATGAATTCCATGGAGGAAGGAACTTCAAGAAAGAGGGAATGGCCCAGTGTTGGGTGCTAAAGAGATCAGGTAGGATTGGGACTGAAAGAAACCTTTGGATGCAGAAGTTAGAAGGCTCTGACAAAATCATTCTGTGGAAAGTACAAAATACTGCTGAGAAAAATTAAAACCCTAAATAAGTGAAGTAGAGAATATACATATGGATTGGAAGATCTTATATTATGATATCTATTCTCCAAGTACATTTATTCAATCCCATCAAAATAAAACTCCTAGAAGGCTTTTCTATTGAAATTGACATTAAACTCTAAACTTTAAAAGGAAATGTAAATGATCTTGAGAGGAACAATTTTGAAACTGAACAAAGTTGAAAGATTAACACTACCTGATTTCAAAATGTATTTATAAAGCCACAGTAATCCAAGACAATGTGGCTTTGATATAAAGAATAACAAGTCAATGAAATGTATTATAATAGAGATTCAGAAATTCAGGGTGAGACAAAAGTAGGTTTATAGTTATGAGTACTCAAAACCACAAGAATTTATTCTTGTATTCTTATTTATTAATTATTATTTTCCACATGAACAACTGTAAACCTACTTTTGCCCCAACGTGTATACTCAAGGCACTATGATCAGTCAGTTCTCTACAAGTTTCAAAGACAACTCAATAGAGGAGAAGGATAATCTTTCCAAATAATGGTGTTTGGACAATTGGCTATGCACATACTAAAGATTAAGCAGAAAGTAACCAATTCTCCATCAACTGATGAGTGGATAAATTGTTAACAGTATTCTTTTTAAAATATACATATTTTATTGATTTTTCTTACAGAGAGGTAGGGAGAGGGATAGTCAGAAATATCCATCAGCTTCCTTCTGCACACCCCCTACTGGGGATGTGCCTGCAACCAAGGTACATGCCATTAACCAGAATCCAACCTGGGACACTTTAGTGCGCAGGCTGACGCTCCATCCACTGAGCCGAACTGGTTATGGCAAAACTATTCTTTTGATCGTTTGACTTTTCTTTTTTGACCTATTAATTAGTTAAATTTTGAATACAGATGTCCTAATATTGAATTGTATTTGCAGTTCTTGTATAAATGCCACTTGGAATGTGTTATACCATTCTTTTAATATTATCTTTATTTGGTTTTGCAAATATTTTATATAAGATTATGCATTCATATTTGTGTGGCCCCTTTCTATATACTTTCTTATAGCATTTTTGTTGGGTTTTGGAATCATTTTTCTGATTTCATAAAAAGAATTTAGAAACTTTCTTTGTGCTCTGGAAATGTTTAGGTGGTAAAATAATTATTTTTTCTGTCAAAGTTTTAAAGACTTCACTTGTGAAATTTGGTCCAGAAGTGTTTGTTTGTTTGTTCCCTTTTGATAATGTACTAAATTTTAGGTTTAAAATTTTATTTTATGAGGTTAATTTGATTTCATATTCTTCAAACACTTATTTCAATCAAGTGGGCAATGGTAAGAGAAAAAAATAAATTAAAAAAAAATGCCAACTCATTGGCACTGAAATATATATGTAATCAGTATCCAACTTTGAATATGATATTTGAATATGATTTCCCTGTCATGAAACAATGTGTTACCTATAAAAAAAAATAAAAATATACAATGAAAACTCTAGCGGATGTAATTAGAACACTCAAGTGTTCCTGGAACTAAAAAGTACTCTAGAAGTTAAAAAAAATTTTCCCAACTTAAAAATTCAGTAGAAGGAATGAATTAAAAATGGCGGCAGAGTAAGTGAATGCGATATAGACATGCTCCCATGATCAAACTGGAATTACAAGTAAAATGCAAAGAAACACACCCGGAATAATCAACTGAAGAATAGATGGAGAGAACCCTGATAACCAAGGATTAAAAGTGGAGACCACATAGAGACTTGTAGGAAGGGCAGAGATATGAAAGGGCTTCCACAGACTGCACCTGAAGTTCCAGAGATGTATCTCAGCTGTGGGGAGTTGCCACTGAGAACTCTGGGGTCTAATGTCCAAGCTGGGTTAACCAGCAGAGAGCATCAGAACTGAGAAAGGTACCGACATAACAGTGGGCTGTGAAAAGCAGTAGGGTTGCTGTCTGTCAGAGAGAGACAGAAATGCATTCACCCTCTTAAAGGGCCAATGCACAAAATTTCGAGTGCAGCCACTCACCTTGGGCTCCAGCAGAGGGAGGGCAGAATGGACTGGAGTTGTGTAAGCATAAACCAGGGTTGGGAGTTCTGGAGTTAGTGGTTAGAAGGCAGACACCCCAGTTTCCTGTGTTGAGTCATTCCCTCATGCTGTAGTGGTCATCTTTCTCACGCAGAGGTCTGCTATCCAGGCTATTTTTGCCTGAGGGGAAGACAGTTGCTCCATCCTATTGGAAAACCCCTTGCCCCACCCTGTGGAGTTTCTGAGGGCTGTTAAGAGACTGAGAATAACAATTAGCCTCCAGGCAGAAGCAATTGCCTCACCCTGTTGGAAAACTTCTTACCCCACCTGCGGACAATTACTTGAAGCAGTTCAAGACTGAATCCAATCAGTCTATAGCAGAGGTCTTTGGAGGCTTTGAGTCTTTGCCTGATCCAATTAGTAGGAAACAGTGTTTTGGTCCCTGCTGCAGGTACTTCCCCAGATGGTGCAGTGAGGCAAAAGCCAGCAGAACCCAAGCACCTGCAGCTGACACTCACAGCTGACACTTGCAGGTCAAGCTCCATGGGGGAAGGGAGTACAGCTCAAATAAGGACAATAAAGACATGACTCAAGGCAGACCCAGCCTCTGGGCTAAGCTGTTCCCGACCACTGGAAGACGAGGGGCTTCAACCTCTTGCACTTCAATCAGGTTGCCCAGAGCCAGAAAGAGTGACTCGTATTCACCTTCACTAGAGAAACTTCCAGGAGACACACCTGTTATTCAGGTGCTTTGGGTCTGTTATTTGTGGGGCTTATTGGATTTTTCTCAGATTCAGAGAAAAATAACGGATTCAAGGCACCTGTATAATAGCTGGCATGATGACCTTGGGTTGAACCTCATTGGCAGCAAGTAAGACAGAGGGTCCCTCCCACAAACCAGAAATCAACAATCAAGTCCAAATTGCAACAGGAGAGCCCAAATAACACCAGGGGCATTCCTGGAGCATCCAGCTCAGGTGAACAAAGAGACTGCATCACTGGATCCCTCAATACACCTTCTACATAAGGCCATCCCACAAAGACTGGGAGGCATAACAGTTCTATCTAATACATAGAGACAGCTAAAATGGGGAGACAAAGAAACAACCCACTAATTAGAGAATAGAAGGAATCTCCAGAGGAAGAAATAAATGAAATGGAGGCAAGCAACATATCAGACATAGAGTTAGAAGCAATGGTTATAAAGATGCTTAAGGAACTTAGTACAAATTGCAACATTATGAAAAGGGAAATAGAGGCCACGAATAAGAACCAGACAGAAATGAAGAATAATATATCTGACATCAAGAACACATTGGAAGGTATTAAAAGTAGACTGGATGAAGCAGAGGATTGAATCAGCAATTTGGAAGATGAGGTAGAAATAAATAGCCAATTAGAACAGCAAGTAGAAAAAAAATAAAAAGCAGGAAGATAGCTTAAGGGTGCTCTGAGATACGATGAAACAAGACACATCCACATTATAGGAATACCAGAAGGGGAAGAGGGTGAGCAAGGAACAGAGAACTTGTTTAAAGAAATAATGACAGAAAACTTTGCTGATCTGGTGAAAAAAAGGCACACAAATTCAGGAGGCACAGAGTCCCAATCAAGATGAACTCAAAGAGACTCACACTTAGATACATCATAATTAAAATAGCAAACATTAAAGACAAAGAAAGAATCCTAAGAGCAGCAAGTGGGAGACAGAAAATTACCTACAAAGGAGACCCCATTAGAATATCAGCTAACTTCTTAATTGAAACACTTCAGGTCATAAGGGAGTGGCATGAAATACTGAAAGTAATGAAAGCAAGGGCCTAAATTCAAGACTACTGAATCCACCAAGGCTATTATTTTAAATTGACGGTGAAATAAAAATCTTTCCAGATAAAAAAAAAACGGTTAAAGAAGTACATTACGATGGCCGCGCGTGGGGGGCAGTGCGCAGCGTGCGCCGGCGGGCGGCCGGGCATTCCGAGGGCTGCGTGAGACCGTCCGGGCCTCGGGCCGGACCTCCGTGACCTTGCGTCGTGTTGTAGAGGGCGGCGCTGCCCCGGGCACTTCTCGGCCGGCGGGGCCTCAGTTTGTGCAGCCCTGACATGGGGCAGCTGCTGCCCCAGCCCGGAGGGTCTGAAAGGACGGCCCCGGGGCAGAAACAAGTGCCCGGCGATTTACAAAGTCCGCATTTTTAGGCGGGCCACCTTCCTAAAAGAAGTGAAAGGGAGAATTTTAGGCTTGATTTGTCTACATCAAGACATGAACTGAGGAGCCAAGCCCCACCGGCAAAACTGGGCTATTTTTTCGTTCCATTTCTTTCACCCTGTGGAGGTAAGAGTCCTGTTGGGGATTCAGGCCAACTCCCTTTCTCACAGAGTTCCAAGCCAGGTGGCTCCCCAAATGACTTCAGGCACACCAAAGACTCACTGCCAGGAATATATGTATATATTTTTTCGTGAAAGAGTAAAATTGCCTTTCTCCTTAAAACAAGCAAACAAACAAAAAAGTAGGAGAGGATCCAAGATGGCTGCTCGGGTAGACACCTAACCGTAGCAGCACATAACAATTTCAATGGAATACAACTAAAATGTAGAGTGGACATCGCCCAGAGCTACAGGTAGTCGACTGACTGAAAATTCTACAACAAGAAGGAAAGAGAAAACCAGAAGGAAAATCAGAGGAGCTGAAAAAAAGCCTAAGGTACGGAGACATGCTGCGCGCTCGCACGCACGCGCGCGGAGAGGTCACAGCCGGAGAGGGAAGAGGGCTGGGTGCTGCCTGGCGTTCCCTAGCAGGAAGGAAATAAAACCCCCAGCCTGGGCTGAACCCCAGAACCGGCAGCGCTGAGCCCCAAGTTATGGGCCAGACCCTGGGGACCCAGGCTCCGGCAGGGGGAGACGGGGCTGTGAGGCGGAATCCCAGGCGAGCAGCGAAAAGCAGGGCCCCCGGAGTCGCACGCACATTGCGCGCAGAGGACTGAATGTTGATTCTGATGCTGGATTACCCTAGCCGGAAGGAACAGGGCCTCCGGCAGTGCTGAGCCTCAGTCTGGACTGCTCTGAACCCCAGTTCTGGGCCAATCCCTGGGGACCCAGGACCAAGCAGAGGGAGACGGGGCTGTGAGGTGGAATCCTGGGAGAGCGGCGAGAGGCCGAGCCCCCGGAGTCGCGCACATTGCTTGCAAGGGAAGGAATGTTGACTCTGATGAGGGATTGCCCTGGAGGGAAGGAAACGGGAGCCCCGGCTGTGTTGTGCCCCAGTTTCGACTGCTCTGAACCCCAGTCCTGGACCAGACCCTGGGGACCCAGGCTCGAGCAGGGGGAGATGGGGCTGTGAGGCGGAATCCCAGGGGAGTGGCGAAAAGCGGAGCCCCCAGAGTCGCGCGCACTGCGTGCAGAGGACAGTCTGTTGACTCTGATCCTAGACTCCCCTAGCGGGAAGGAGAAAAAAAAGCTCCAGACTGGAGGAATGCGACAGGGAGCAGGAGCCCCTGCCCGACACCGGCCAGCCGGGTGCCGGCAGGGAGCTGGGCGACGGGGCCCCCAGGGGGAAGGTGCTCCTGAGCCTTCAACCTCTGAGCGCGGGCAATGGAGCCAAGGCCGTGGGCTGCTTCCTGGGCGGCGCTGACCCCGGCAATAGGCTGGAGTAGCACGGGAGCCTGCGGAGAACAAAGGGGTGCCACAGGCCAACCTGCTGAGCTCCCAGGACAAGGAGGAAGAAACCAAAGAAGTTCTCAAGGTGAAGAAATCAAGTGAGAGCAAAAGATAGTAAAATTACTTAAGAATACAGAGAAGATCTTGAAAAATCAAAGACTAAGTCAGAACTCAACTCAGCAGCCAACATTGCAACATAAATGCGTTTAAAAAAAAAGAGAAAAAAAAAGGACAGAATGTTGGAACAGCAGCGGCCAGGCCTACAGTGCCCAGGCACAAGGCAGTGGCAACTGGGCCCGGAGCAGCAACGACCAGGCCCCAGAGCAGCAGCAGCCAGAACCAGAGCAACAACAGCCAGCACTGGAGCAGCCAGACCTGGGGTAGTGGCAGCCAGGCCTGAGGCGGAGGCAGCCAAGCCCAGGGTGGCCAGTCCAGGAACACCCAGACCCGGAGTGGCCGGGCCCGGAGAAGCCGGGCCCAGAGCAGCTGGGTTGGGAGCAGCCAGGCCCAGAACAGCAGTAGCCAAGCCCGGAACATCCAGGCTGGGAGTGGCCAGACTCGGAGCGGCCGGGCCCGGGGAAGCCGGGCCCAGAGTAGCCGGGTCGGGTGCGGCCAGGCCAGGAGCAGCAGCTGCCAGGCTGGGAGTGGCCAGGCCCAGAGCAGCGGCTGCCAGGCGGGGAGCGACCAGGCCCGGAGCAGCCGGGTCGGGTGCGGCCAGGCCCGGAGCAGCGGCTGCCAGGCTGGGAGCGGCCAGGCCCAGAGCAGCCGGGTCGGGTGCGGCCAGGCCCGGAGCAGCGGCTGCCAGGCTGGGAGCAGCCAGGCCCGGAGCAGCGATTGCCAGGCTGGGAGCGGCCAGGCCCGGAGCAGCGATTGCCAGGCTGGGAGCAGCCAGGCCCGGAGCAGCGATTGCCAGGCTTGGAGCGGCCAGGCCCGGAGCAGCGGGGTCGGGTGCGGCCAGGCCCGGAGCAGCAGCTGCCAGGCTGGGAGCGACCAGGCCCGGAGCAGCCGGGTCTGGTGCGGCCAGGCCCGGAGCAGCAGCTGCCAGGCTGGGAGCGGCCAGGCCCGGAGCAGCCGGGTCTGGTGTGGCCAGGCCCGGAGCAGCAGCTGCCAGGCTGGGAGCGGCCAGGCCCGGAGCGGCCGGGCCCGGAGCAGCTGGGCCCAGAGCAGCCGGGTTGGGTGCGGCCAGGCCCGGAGCAGCAGCAGCCAAGTCCAGAGCAACTAGGTCAGGAGCGGCAGTGACCAGACCCAGAGCAGCTGGTTGTGGAACGGACCAGAGCAACAGAGGCCAAGCCCGGAGCATCCTGGCCCCGAACAGCTCGCTCCTCGCCTGCCCCTGCCCCACGGCTGCCTCTCAGACATGACTGGAAACTTTTGTGGGAACTTGAGGGTCTGCTGAATCAAGTGATGAAGGCTTAGATCTGGATGTGTTGAGTTAGTATAGGGCTGGGGTGTTGATCTGTGAGTGCCTTGGGTGGGGCCTGGATGAGGCTGGTTGACCTATTTGGAAATGTCTTTTGTGTGAAATGTATCATTGGGCATGTGGTGGTATTATTGATATGAGAAAATGCTAAGTAACTGATTTACTATCTGAAAAGGGATTTACTATCGGGGAAAGGGAGGGAGGAAGAGACTGAACATAAACTGTGCACCTGTGGATGAGGACAATGGGAGATGGGGAGGGGACGGAGGGTGGGGTGGGAACCTGGTGGAGGGGGGAAGAAATGAGGAACCTTTGTAATAATATCAACAATAAAGATTGATTTAAAAAAAAAAAAGTACATTACTACCAAATTAGCAATGCAAGAAATGTTAAAGGGACTGCTGTAAGAGGAAAAATAAAAGGAGAGAGACGATCATAGACATAAATAAAATAAAAAAGGCAATACATAAATACCTGTCAATAATAACTTTAAATGTAAATGGATTAAATGCTCTAGTTAAAAGATATAGGGTGACTAAATGAATAAGAAAATATGACTCAAATATATGCTGTCTACAAGAGGCCCATCTCAGGTCTGGAGGGCTTTACAGGGGAGTTCTACCAAGCATTCAAAGAACTAAAACCTATCCTCCTCAGACTATTCCAAAAAATTCAAGAGGGAGGCACATGTCCAAGCTCTTTCTATGAAGCCAGCATTACTCTATTTGTTAAATTCCACATGTAAGTGAAATCATCTGGTATTTATCTTTCACTGTTTGACAGAGAGCAAACTGATGGTTGCCAGATAAAAGAGGGGGGTAGGGGTCTGAGTGAAAAACTTAAAGGGATTAAGAAGTACAGGTATATATATATATATATATATATATATATATATATATATATATATACAGGTATACAGTTACAAAACAGACATGGGGATGTAAAGTACAGCATAGGGAAAATAGTCAACAATATTGTAACAGCTATGTATGGTAACAGACTTACCAATGGGATCACTTCATAAATTATATGAATGTCTAACCACTATGCTATATACCTGAAAGTAATATCAAATAATATTGAGTATCTGCAATTGAAGAAACATTTTAAGACAGTAAATCATTTATTTCAGGTCTTGAGATCACCTCTGGTGTCCTTCAGTTTGGTTTCATGAGGATGTGGCTCGCTGGCCCTTCAGCTTCAGAAGCAGAAATACAACTCAGACCATGATGTTATCTTTAGCCTAACGAACCCCTATCTTGCATCCATTAGTCAAGGGATTCCCATTGTTCTTGTTGTGGCGTCGAATCCTGGGTTCAGAATAAGACCACCAGAGGCTGATGATTAATTTAAAAAAGCAGGCAAAGAATTTATTGAAATATCTGGCCAGGACAGCCGCAAGAGCACCACATGCAGGTGGTTTCCACATGACTGCACTGTTTCAGAGGTAGGCAATCCCTTTTAAAGGTTCAAACCACAGGAATTTTCCTTTGTTCTAAATTCTAAATCCTAAAGACTACATTCTAAAGACTGGGGTCAGCCCGCAGGGTCGTTGCTAGTCACATCCTGCTGAACATTGGAATGTGGCCCTGTCTTGCAATAGCCTATAACATAGAAGCAGAGCTCAGAGGTTATCTGCAGTTTCTATCTCTGAAGGTTACTGAGTTAGTGGGAATTACTCTCCTGTGCTCCTGGTCCCAGGCAAGGGAAAATTGCCTTAGCCTCCAAGTCTCCACCTGAAAGCTAAGGTAAATAGCATCCCCACTCCCCCGGGTTTAATCAGGTGCAAGAGCCAAACTAGAAAGGTTAAAATTCAAACAGCAGTTTTTACCAAAGTATGGTTGCCACTATATTTCAGTTATTGCTGCCTCAGGGGGCTAATAACTAAGGTAAGTGCTTAATATTTACAAGGCATGCTGTAAAGAAACTGAATGCTGGGGCTACATATTAAATCAAAATCACACATTAAATCAGGACCGTCTGTTTCCATTGCAGCTGTGTAAAAACAATTCAGGCCATAAATATTCATTTGGGATGCAGGAATAACGCACAATAAGGAAGTCCAAGCTGCGGTCCCGGCTCCACTCAAGCTGGACAAAGGTTGGGGTGGACGATCCCGCCGACTATTGGCGGAACGACCGCCAGGGGGCGCTCCAGACACACGATCCCGTCCCCGGGGACCTTCGGGCGGCGCACTCCCCAGGGCTCGCGCTGGCCGCTCCCGCCCGCCCGCCGCCAGGGGGCGGTGCAGGCCGCCGGCGCTCACTAGCTCCCGGAGCGGCGGGCGGCGCGGGCGGGCCTGCGGAGGGCATGGACCGCTTCGTGTGGACCAGCGGCCTGCTGGAGATCCACGAGACCCTGGTCATCCAGCAGCGCGGGGTGCGCATCTACGACGGCGAGGAGAAGGTAGGGCGGCGGCGCGGCCCTGCGGGCCTGGCCCTCCCCGTCCTCGGCGCGCAGCCCGCCGGCCCGCGGCCTCCCCCGCGCCGCCCCGCCCGCCCCGCCCTGGCTCCTCCGCGGGCCGCTCCCGGCGGCCGCCCCCGGGCCCCCCAGGTCGCCCTCAGAACGCGCAGCCCGCGGTGGGCCGGGCCGGCCGGCCGTCCGAGGCCGCGGGGTGACCGCCCCGCCCCGCCCCGCCCCGCCGGGCCGCCCCCGGAGCGCCGCCCTGGCCTAAGAGGGCTCGGAAAGAAGCCTCACTGTCTCGTCCGGACGCCCCAAAGCTCAAGCTTTCTTTTAAAAGAAAATAGCTAGGAAGGGGCTTCGGCGTTCGTTGTGTCAGGGATGCGGTGTGGCCGTGCCTTCACCCAGCACAGGCCGGGCGGGTTTGCAGGCGGAGGAGGCGCGTCGGAAAGTGCCGTCCTGCGGGGACTTCCTCTGCCGCCCGCTGCCCGCTTCCCTCCCGGGGCCTCCGCTCCGGGGAGGGAGCCCGAGCAGCGAGCATTGAACCCCTCTGCGTGCCCCGCGTCCCCGCCGCGCCTCCCCGCTTCTGCCGGCGAAACTCCTTCTGTTCCCGCTCCTCCCTCAGCGGCTCCGCGGCGCCTGCGAGCCCGCCCGCCCCGGAGCGCGGGCCCCCTGCCCACCAGCCCGGCCCTCCCCCTGCCCCCGGCCCCCCCCTGCCCCCCAGCCCGGCCCTCCCCCTGCCCCCCGCCCCCCCCTGCCCCCCAGCCCGGCCCTCCCCTGCCCCCGGCCCCCCCCTGCCCCCCAGCCCTGCCCTCCCCCTGCCCCCGGCCCCCCCCTGCCCCCGGCCCCCCCCTGCCCCCCAGCCCTGCCCTCCCCCTGCCCCCGGCCCCCCCCTGCCCCCCAGCCCTGCCCTCCCCCTGCCCCCGGCCCCCCCTGCCCCCCAGCCCTGCCCTCCCCCTGCCCCCGGCCCCCCCTGCCCCCCAGCCCTGCCCTCCCCCTGCCCCCGGCCCCCCCTGCCCGGCCCTCCCCGCCCGGGAGCCCCGCCCCCCACCCAGAGCGCGCCCCCCCCCCCCCATTTGAGCCAGTGATCCCACTTCTAGGACTATATCCCAAGAAATAGAAGCACCAATCAGAAAGGGTATATGCACCCCGATGTTCATAGCAGCACAGTTTACAATAGCTAAGATTTGGAAACAGCTTAAATGCCCATCAGCAGATGAGTGGATTAAAAACTGTGGTACAGCTACATAATGGAATACTATGCTGCTATAAAAAAGAAGGAACTTTTAACATTTGCAACAACATGGGTGGAACTGAAGAACATTATGCTAAGCAAAATAAGCCAGTTGGAGAAAGATAAATATCATATCTTACAGAACTAGAGGCCTTATGCATGAAATTTGTGCAAGTGTAGGCCCAGATGCCTCGGCCCTCAAGGCCTTGGCTATGTCGGATGGTTGTTCTGTTGGGCCATTCGGTTGATTTGCATATTATGCTTTTATTACTATAGATAGGAAATTCCCTATGCTATACTTTATGTCCCATGACTATTCTGTAAGTACAGATTTGTACTTCTTAATCCCTTTACCCTATTTTTTCCATTGATTTTTAGAGGGAGTGAATGGGAGGGAGAATACGAGGGAGAGAGGAGAGAGAGAGAAACATTGATGTGAGAGACATATCAATCTGTTGCCTCCTCCGTGAGCCCTGACCAGGGCTGGGGTCAAACCTGCAACCCAGAGACTTTGGTGCCTGGGCTAAAGCTCTAATCACTGAACCATACCGGCCAGGGCAATGCATTTACCTGTTTTACCCACCCCCTCTGCCCTCATCCCATCTGTCAGCCATAAAAATATTCTCTGTATCTATGAGTCTACTTTTGTTTTGCTTGTTTATTTATTTATTTATTTATTTAGATTCCACATATTAGTGGAATCATGACATTTGCCTTTCTCTATCTGACTTATTTTAATCATCATAATACCCTCTGGGTCCACCCATGTTGTTGCAGATGGCAAGGTTTCATTTTTTTTTTTTTTTTTATGGCTGAATAATATTCTGTTATATATATGCACCACTTCTTTATCCGTTTATCTATTGATGGGCACTAAGGTTGCTTCCATATCTTTGCTATTGTAAATAATACTGCAATGCACATGTGGATGTATATGTTTTTTTAAAAAAAATATCTTATTGATTTTTTACAGAGAGGAAGAGAGAGAGACAGAGAGCTAGAAACATCGATGAGAGAGAATCATCAATCAGCTGCCTCTTGCACACCCCCCACCGGGGATGTGCCCACAACCAAGGTACATGCCCTTGACCGGAATCAAACCTGGGACCTTTCAGTCCGCAGACCAACGCTCTACCACTGAGCCAAACCGGCTTCGGCAAAAGTAATTCTTGATAGATATTTTTTATTACTATTTTATTATTCCTATTTTTGATCATTTTTCTCCTTCTGGTGTCCCCATGATGAGGATGTTGGTATCTTTGATGTACTTATTTTTTGGATTTTCTTTTTAATGTTTTGATTGTGTGTTTTCTTCTATCTTATCTTACAAATTAGTGGCCTGGTGCATGAATTCGTGGGTGGGTGGGGTCCCTCAGCTTGGCTGGTGATCAGGGCTGATCGGGGCTGCCTCCTCCATTCCTAATCATGGCTGGCCTGCCCAGGGGAGACCGCAGGAGTTTGGCTGTGGGAGAGCACTGACAACCAAGCGGCAGCTCCTGCATTGAGCGTCTGCCGCTTGGTGGTCAGTGTGCATCATAGGGACGGGTCGTCTGATTGTATTGCTGATTTGATCCTCTACTTCATCTAATCTACTGTTGATTTCCTCTTAATGTATTCTTCATTTCTGACTGGTTCTTTTTTTATGTTTTCTAACTCCATTTTATGTTTCCTATTTCTTTGTTGAAGTTCTCACTGAGATCATTGAGCACCCTATAACTAGTTCTTTGAACTCTTTATCTGGTAGATTGCTTGTCTTCATTTTGTTTAGTTTGTTTTGTGAAGTTTTGTTCTTTCATTTGGGACATGTTTTTCTTCTCACTTTGCCTGCCGTCCTGTGTTTCTTTCTATGTCGGTACAGCTGCCACCCCTCCCTGTCTTGGTGCAGTTGCTCTCTGCAGTAGGTGTTCTGTAGGGCCCAGTGGCACAGTGCCTCCAGTCACTCAAACTGGGTTTTCCAGGCACACAGTCCCCTCTCACCACCCCCTTTGGTCTCTGTGCACCCTCCTGTTGTGGTTGAGCCTTGATTGCTATTGACACATCACTGGGAGGGACTGGTCCCAGGCAGATAGGCTGTAAGGACCGGCCATAACTATAGTGCAGAGGCTGACTTCATGGAGCAGAACTTGCTTCAGTGGGGCTCTGGTGCCTGTCGAGTCTGCCCCTTGAGTCACTCATGGAGGTGGTTGGATGGTCCTCTGGTGAGATCTGTAGCTGTCCCCTGGGTGTGCTTGCTCTGGGGCCTCCCAAGAGGTGCAGGCCTATGTCAGCTGCTGCCCATGCCCTGCCCAGGACCACCTGATGAGCTACAAAGTGGTTTGCAGATGATTGCCACTTATGGTGAGCTTGGAGGCACCTGGGAGATGCTAAGCTTCAAATTGAGGCTGGCTGCCCCTGGTGCTGGGTTTCGGACTATTTACACTAACTAGAGGTCTGTGATATGGTGAGGCCAGGTCATGCTGTTAAATGCTTGGGATGGCCTGAACGTTGGGTGGGTCTCAGGGAATCACCAGGCCTGGGAAACAGTGTTAGCCAGGTTAACGGAGACTCAGATATGGCACCCTCTGTGCTACAGTGGGAGGGCTCAGCAAAGGAACAATGCCTTTTCCGCATGCACTTTTGTCTGGGAGAAAGCTGCCCCTCTAGCCCTTGCCCTGAAGCCAGATGATTCACCTCCTCCCCATACATCCTGGCACCTTTCAAGCTGCCACCCAGTGCTGCAGCTCAGAGTGAGTCGGTCAGCGAGTAAGTCTGTGTGGGCCCTTTAAGAGGAACTCCTGGGCCTCCAGCAGCCCTCATCCCACTCAGCCACAATCCCTGCTGGTTTTCACACAAGTTGTGGGGACTTCTTTTCCCAGCACTGGACCCATGGGCTGGGAGGCCTGTGTGGGCTGGGACCCCTTGCTCTTCAGGGGACCTCCCCCTCTCTCACGCCAATGTATCCCTTCTGATTTTTAGCCAACATACGTGGGTGTGAGACCAGCATTGTCTGCCTCTCTAGCCTTCTTACCAGTCTGGATGTTGCTTCCTCTGTCTATCCTTAGCTTTAGAACTTCTGTTCAGCTAGACTTCAGGCAGATATCAATGATGATTATTCTATAGTTTATTTGTAATTTTGATGTGGTTATGAGAAGGTACAAGTATGGTGTTTGTAGCTCTGCCATCTTGACAAGAAGCTCTGTATTCTAGTTTAAAAAAAACATTTTTACATTTATATTTTGAGTATATGACAAAATTTCCATGATAAAAATTAAAAACACACAACAAGTATAAAGTAAATGTCTCCCTCCTACCCTTTGGCATCCAGTTCCCCAATAGAGCCACCAGTGCACATTCTAGAGAGCTGTGTGTACATAGGTATTTGTATGTGAAATACATAGGTATTTGTATTTTTTTTTTTAAGAATTATATTTTATTGATTTTTTACAGAGAGGAAGGGAGAGGGATAGAGAGCTAGAAACATCGATGAGAGAGAAACATCGACCAGCTGCCTCCTACACACCTCCCACCGGGGATGTGCCCACAACCAAGGTACATGCCCTTGACCGGAATCGAACCCGTGACCCTTCAGTCCACAGGCCGACGCTCTATCCACTGAGCCAAACCAGTCTCTGCGGTATTTGTATTTTTGACACATATTAATACACTGCCCTCCTGGAAGGTTAGCCTCCCAGCTATGTGTGTAAATGCTTATTTCCCCAACAATTCACCAACACAATATTATCAAACTTTTGGGTCTCCGCCAATCTCATGGATGAAAGGGGTATCTTGATATTGCCTTAATTTGCCTTTTTCTTATCAATGAGGTTGGGCATTTTTATGTACTTACTGTATTTTAAAGTTTCTAATATTGATTATAAGATGCATACTTATTAAAACGTATATGTATAAGGATTATGCATTTAAAATTGATGAAATATGGTAAATTCTATTAATGTGTTATTTTTAGTTCCTTTTTTGTGGACTTCCTGTTAATAGCCTTAGCCTGTACTCTTGTATTTTATATTTTAAGGAAATTAGCCCTTCGTCTCTGATAGAAGTTACAATTATTTTTCCCAGTCTGCTAACTTTGCCCTTGGTGGTTTTTTGCCATGAAGAATTTGTGTGCATGTATGTTTGTATAGTTGAATTTATCGATCTTTTCCTCTAATGCTAATTAGTTTAGTGTTTTTCTTAGAAAGACCTTCTCTACTCTGAGATTATTTTAAAAATTCTCTCATGATTTTTTGGTATTGCTTTTATAATTTTTTTTTTAAACTCAGATATCTGATCCATCCTGAACTTATTTTGGTGCAGTATGTTCGGTATAAATCCAACTTTATGTTTGTTGTTTTTTCCTACTGGGCAACTAGCTTGTCGCAGTGTCACTGGTTGAATCTGTGTTTGTGTCTATTTCTGGATTTTCTTAGTATTTAAAAATTATTTCTAAAGATTATATGAATGTTATACATGAATCCAATCTCATGAAAAATAGTTAAGTTTTATAAAAGGGCCCTTTGTTTCTCCCTACTCCTTCATACTGTGAAATTCTACCTCATTATTCTTTTTACCCTCTGTATGGAGTCCATGGTATGAATATTTCATAGTTGATTTAACTACTTCCTTATTGTTGCACATCAAGGTTGTTTGCAAATTTTTCCTAATTTTAGCAAGGCTGTATATATAGCTTATAAACTGTGTAGCATTGCTTCTCTTTAATTTGTGGTAAACCTAATTCTAAAATATTTATGTGTGAAAAACTTACTATTGTAAAATTTGTGAGGAAGAAAACCTGGACCACCTTGAGTGATATATTATTAATATTCTGTGGTGATCTTGTCTTTCTAGATAAAATTTGACGCTGGGACCCTCCTTCTCAGTACACATCGTCTAATTTGGAGAGATCAGAGAAATCATGTAAGATACAGTTTTTTACATCTGTTCTAGGTTTTAAATCACTGAAGTTTTTCTTCCTTTCTTGAAAACTTTAAATAGATTAGGCAAATTTTTAATTTTAGAATGTTTTTAGAGTGTGTGTGTCCCCTACGATCTGTCTGAATGGAGTGCACATAGAGGGGTTATAGTGTTGTCCCTCATTCAGCTCCAGAAAAGTCTGTAGTTACTGAATAGAGAATCATGATGACTCCTGTTTTTAAAATACCAGTCAGATCCTACCTCATACCTGAATGTTCCATGTGTAGCAGGAATAATGCGCTTTTTTCAGAATCCTTAAAAAGCTTCATTCATCCTTAAAACAATCCAGCCTCCTGATTGCTGTTGAGAATCAGGAGGATGGTTCTGTTGGGAAGTGCATGCCTTCACCCAGATATTGAGAAAAAACTTCTAAGTCACTCAGCAAGAGGAGAAACCCTTGTTTCTTCATTTCTAGGAAGGGAGAACAAGTTATGTGTATAGAGCTGATGTGTTTATTCAAAGAACTTGAAAGTATTTGGGTTTATGAATAAATTTCAGCGTTGCCAGTACAATAAACAATCTCTTCTACATTATTTTTAAAATTGCTGTCTCCCCATAAAATTTTAATTCCACAGGTAAACTGTGTACTGCACTGAGACTCTGAAAGGTCACTAACCATTGCAGAATATAAGATTCTTTTTGGTCCCCAAGAACTAGTTTTGTCCTCTTAGTGGTGATATTTCTGTTGTTGATAATGCATGCCTTAGAATTGTTAATGTTTTCTAACTAATTTAAAAGAAATATGCATTCAGAAAATATTTTTTTTGGAGGGATAGGTGCCTTTAAAACCAGATGTTTGTAAGTTAATCTTAGTATAATTTTTTGATTATCATATAAAGAAGCAAATTTAGAAATCCTTAAATCAGCCATTGAATGCCATTCACTTATAATAATTAAAAATTAAATTTATTAATAAAGGGAAGCTATATTAATATTTTCTGTTTAAAATTTTGGGTGGGTGAATGAACCATAGGAAATTATAAGGAAGAAAAATGAATAACACTCTTTAGAGTTGTTTTGATTTACCTGTTCTATTTTTTGTTTTCCATATAAGAATATATTATAGCCGGCCTCTGGTGTGGCTCAGTGATTGAGCATAAACCCATGAACCAAGAGTCACTGATTCCCAGTCAGGATGCATGCCTGGGTTGTGGGCTCGATCCCCAGTGGAGGGCGTTCAGGAGACAGCTGATCAATGATGTGTCTGTCTCATTGGTGTTTCTATCACTCTATCCCTATCCCTTCCTCTCTTGAATCAATAAAAACATATTTAAAAAAAGAATATAGTATATGTAAAAAGTTGCATATAAATATTACTTTTTAAAAGATGTACCTACTGTAAAAACAAAGGTAGTAATAGCTGTTTTTAAATCTCATGTTTTTTCACATAGTAAAATGCATTTATTCCTTAAGTTTATTTAAGGAATAAAGTAACATAACAATTTATTGTTTTTATTATTAAGTACCTTAAAGGTATTTGACATTCTATTAAATACTATAAAACAAGGATTTCTGACTAGTCTTATGAGTCATATTTTTTATTGATTTCCTCCTAGGAATGCTGCATGGCTATTCCTCTTTCTCAAATTGTGTTCATTGAAGAACAGGCGGCTGGAATTGGGAAAAGGTAAGGTCTATAAATTATAGTTTTTATTGACAAAATACATTTCCATTCAAGCTATTATCATTAATTTAGTTAATTTACTGCTGTGCCATGACTACATGGGGACATGGATCTAATGAATATTTGGGGGCTTGATAAATAATTGTCCTTGATCATCCTACCTTAAGCTCATTGATAAATGGAAGTCATTCTTAAAGCATGAATCAAGTACTAAGGTTTGCTATGATATCCTTGGGTTATAATAAATAAATGTGGCCCAGTTGTCATTGTATATATTTCCACAGACATTTACTTTTAAATGGCTATGTATTTTATTTAGTACTTAACATCAGAAATGAAGAAAGGAACTGACTTTGCTCCTATTTCTAGTTGATCACTAAGTTTCTCACTTATATTTTTGTTATATCAGTGTTATATCATAATATTTATTGTCCAAATTGGGACATTTATAAGTAATGAGAGTGCTGTTTATAATTGGACCAGATCAGCATAAAATGGGACTGTCCCAGGAAAATCAGGAGATGTGGCTTCCCTAATAAAAGCCACAGGATAAAGTGTTTCTGTTTATTCAAGTACTAGTGGCCTGGTGTACAAAATTTGTGCACAAAGTGGGGGATCTCTTAGCCTGGCCTGTGCCGTCTCATAATCCGGGACCTCTGGCACCTAACTGCTCACCTGCCTGCTTGCCTGATTGCCCTTAACCACTCTGCCTGTCTGCCTGATGCCCTTAACAGCTCCCTGCCTGCCTGATTGCCCCTAACCAACTCTGCCTGCCAGCCTGGTCACCCCAACTGCCCTTCCCTGCCGTCCTGATTGCCCCAATTGCCCTCCCCTTCCAGCCTGATTGACCCCCAACTGCCTTCCCCTGCCAGCCTGGTCACCCCCAACTGTCCTCCCCTGCTGGGCTGGTCACCCCCAACTGCCCTCCCCTGCTGGGCTGGTCACCCCCAACTGCCCTCCCCTGCTGGGCTGGTCACCCCCAACTGCCCTCCCCTGCTGGGCTGGTCACCCCCAACTGCCCTCCCCTGCTGGGCTGGTCACCCCCAACTGCCCTCCCCTCCTGGGCTGGTCACCCCCAACTGCCCTCCCCTGCTGGCCTGGTCACCCCCAACTGCGTCTGCCTCGGCCCCTGCCACCGTGGCTTTGTCCGATTGGATGTCCTGTCTAATTAGCATATTACCCTTTTATTAGTATAGATATATAGAATTCTGGCTTTAGAGTTTACGTGTATGTAATTGAGGTCAACTTATAAACAGATATTGAGGAATTTGTTTTCCACATGGGCCCATTTTTAGCTTTAGTATCCTATCTAATAAAAGAGCAATATGCAAATTAACCATCACTCCAAGACACAAGATGACCACCCCCATGTGGTCAAAGATGGCTGCCCCCATGTGGACACAAGATGGCCACCACAGGATGGCCTGCAGGGGAGGGCAGTTGTGGGCAGTTAGGGTTGACCAGGCTGGCAGAGGAGGGCAGATGGGGGAGACCAGGCCAGTAAGGGAGGGCAGTTGGGGGGGGACCCAGGCCTGCAGGGAAGTGCAGTTGGTGGGGAACAGGCCTGCTGGGGAGGGCAGTTGTGGGCGATCAGGCAAGCAGGCACAGCAGTTAGGGGTGACCAGGCCAGCAGAGGAGGGCAGTTGGGGGGAGATTAGGCCTGCAGTGGGGGACAGGTGGGGGGGGACCAGGACTGCAGTAGGAGACATTTTTTTTGAGGGGGGGAGGAGGCCTGCAGGGAGGGCAGTTAGGGGGCCCAGGCCTGCAATGGGGGGGGCACAGATGAAGGGGGGACCAGGCCTGCAGGGGAGGGCAGTTTGGAGGGGACTAGGCCTGTAGTAGGGGGTAGTTGGGAACCAGGCCTGCAGGGGAGGATAGTTGTAGGGGCCAGGCCTGTAAGGGAGAGCAGTTGGGGGGGAAGGAGGCCTGCAGGGGAGGGCAGTTGGGGGAGACCAGTCCCAATTTTTAACAATTTCAAATAGGTTTTCAATTTCTTGCTCTTTCTCTTCTCCTTCTGGCACCCCCATGATGTGAATGTCAGTATACTTGAAGTTGTCCCAGAGGCTCCTTACACTATTATCATGCTTTTGGATTCTGTTTTCTTTTTGTTTTTCTGATTGGGTGGTTTTTTGCATCCTTATATTCCAAATCGCTGATTTGATTCTTGGCTTTGTCTACTCTACTATTGAGTCCCTGTAAATTATTCCTCATTACAGTTAGTGTATCTTTCATTTCTGACTGGCTCTTTTTATGGTTTCCATGCCCTTTTTTATGCCGTTGAAGTTCTCTATAGTTCAACTAGTCTTTCCTTAAATTTATTGAATATCCTTATAGCCATTGCTTTGAACTCTGTATCTGGTACTTTGCTTGCTTTTAGTTCTTTTTCTGGAAAATTCTTCTGTTCTTTCATTTGGGACATGTTTCTTTGTCTTCTCATTTTGGCATCCTCCATGTATTTGTTTCTGTGTATTAGGTAGAGCTGCTATGTCTCTGAGGCTTGGTAGAGTTTCTGTTCACCTGAGCTGGGCCCTCCCGTTGTGTCCCCCCCCTGGTGGGATATGTGCATCCTCCTGTTGTAGTTGACCCTTGATTGCTGCTGGCACATCAATGGGAGGGATTTATCCTTCAGGCCAATCTGCTGCAAGGACTGGCTGTGACCATGACCACTGGGAAGGATTCCATACATAAGTTTTCATATTTTGTTTTCAAATAAGTAAGGTACTATGGTTAGGCAGAAATTATAGGCTGGGGATGACTCTGTAGATGGACAACCTTAATCATAAACCAATATCATAAACCACCCCAAATTTTGCAAAGATTTTGAACTTATTTCCTGAAACCACATTATATTTAATTTATAGATCTAATAACTTTAACTTTTTTGCGCATAGCTTGCAAGTTTTAAGTAGAGATATTTTTGAAAGGTTCATTAATACTGAATTAATACAAACTTGAAAGGATAATATTTGTTTCTATGTGAATTTTAAGTGACCTGAAATATATTAGAAGTTATAAAAATAGAATTAGTGATTTTTAAAAGCAATTTAATACATTACATTTGCTTTTTCTTTAGTGCTAAAATAGTGGTTCATCTTCACCCAGCTCCTCCTAACAAAGAGCTTGGTCCATTACAGAGCAGTAAGAACTCCTACATTAAACTCTCCTTCAAAGAACATGGCCAGATTGAGGTAAGTATATGAATACAATTGGGCCATAAATGTGTGCTTGCATATATTTTTGTTGTTTGCTAATACGATGGAAGGCAGTATTGTTTCCATATTGTTAATGTGATATAAGCAACATACTAGGTTTCACCACATGTTTATAACATGTTTGATAGATTATGTCTTATCAGTAAAGAATAGGAAGTTTAGATGACAGTGGGAACAGGAAGCGGGCGTGTGTGGGCATAGGAAAGAGTGGAGGCTGGCATGCCATTAGCTACCAGTAAAGTTTTCAGTGGTATCTGTAGTCCGGTTGAAGGCAGTTTATTAACTTCAACAAATCTAATCACTTGAGTGGCTCTTTTTTTACATATAAGCACTGGTCCCTTTCCATTTCTGAGCTATTCTGTTCCTGTGCCAATACCATATTGCACAGTGTCATAATCCCTATAGCTTCAGAATTATGAGATTTTAAATTTCTCCACATTAATAATCTCTTAAAATCTCAAAGGGATAAGTCTACTTTGCTTCTATTTTTTGTTAGTGTCCTGTCTGTTATTATTAGCCCTTTGTTCTTACATATGAATTTTAGAATATAGTTTATTTGTTCTGATTAATAAGTTGCTGTATAAATATTTTTAGACATTTATAAGTGTGTTTTTATCTTCCCATTGATGTAATAACTTATTTATGTTCTTTTTCAATGGCTTTACACCCAGTGCTCTTCACAACAATAGGCACTAAGTAAATACAAGTCACTAACTGAAGTCAATCTCACTGTAGGTGAAAAATATAGTTGATTTTTTTGTGAGCAGAGGCACGTTTTGGCTCCAATTTCTGACTACACATCTTAACTAGACAAATTATTTTTAGTTTTCTTCATGGATAATGGTTGTATATTTTTCTTGGCACTGTATCTGTTTCACTGTAAGTTGAAAACAGTCCACATAGGCAGAATTGTTTAAAGTAAGTCTATTTATTTCATTGTCACTCATCTCTTTGTTGAAATAGCTCGCTTTATATAGAGGGTCAGTTCCTTCTTTTTTTTCTTTTTTCTTTCTGAAGTTGATCCAAGAAAAGAACTTCCTTTGATTTTCTTTGATGTCTCTGAGAATTCTAGGCTTGTTGCAAATGATTGACTAGACCTTTCAACTAAAGAAATGTTAGTTAATTCAATGAGGATGCCACAACCTGAATGACTCATTTAAAGTGTATCTATGTGTATAACAGTTTTACAGGCGTTTATCAGAGGAAATGACACAGAGAAGATGGGAGAACATGCCAGTTTCCCAGTCATTCCAAACAAATAGAGGACCACAGGTATTTTTAAAACTTTCTTGATCTAGTGTTTTCAGCTCTGTACTTGCATCTTCATTAAGTAATGAGATATCTGTGATTATAGAACTTTCCAGAAACAAAATAATGATATTTGATTAAGAATTTATTTTCTTAGAACCTAACTTAGTGCTCTTAGACAGTAAACACTTGGTACAAGTTAATTACTAATTGCTAGAGTAATTCCTGGAGAGGTAGAAGTTAGATTACACTGACTTCATCCTGTTGTTCATAATCCATGTGGCATCTAAGAGAACTGACAATAAATACTACTGGTGACATATTCCAGGCCAGTCTAAATTAACCACCAACTGTGGGCAGATGCTCATATCGGTAAAAGCAGTTTGTACAATAACTATCAAGTACCAAAACTTTAACTATTTTTTGAGACCCTATTAAGTATCTGATACATATATAATAGGTTGCCAAAGAACAAAAATGGATAGGAAATTTAATTTATGTATGAAGTGAAGAGTAAAATATTGCCATTTATTGTATCTTTGGTGTTTCTTTAGAATGATTTGAAGATTGTCATATAGGGCAAGAAACTGACCAATGTTTTGAAAGGAAACTAGATGTAGTTGTATGCTGTTTTTCTTTGGTTCTTTGTGGTCCTTTCCTGTCATTGAAACACAGTGTGGTGGGTTACAAAAGATTGTGTCCTTCCTATTTTGTATATTTTTCGTTCTACTTTTGATTTTCAGCCAGGAAGAATAAGGGCTGTAGGAATTGTGGGCATCGAAAGGAAACTGGAAGAAAAAAGAAAAGAAACTGACAAAAACATTTCTGAGGTAACTTACAGAAGTTCCGGTCATCTGTCTTTTTCAGCCATTTGTGTTTATTCTTTTGGATAAAACCGACTAATATTCCATTCTGTATATTGGAATATTTAGTTTGCCTGTAGCTACACAGTATCTTATACCATTTAACAGGTCCACTTCAGGTTGGCAAAATTTAGCCAAAATGTGTTTTGAAAACTTTTTTGAAAAAGGAATAACAAAGAAATGCAAATTTGATTTTTGTGATGTTAAAAAATATCATGGTAAATCTGCTAAGTGAAATAAGCCAGTCAGAGAAAGATAAATATCACATGATCTCACTCATTTATGGAATATAAGGAACAACATAAACTGATGAACAAAAACAGATCCAGAGACAGAGAAGCATCGATCAGACCGTCAAACCTCAGAGGGAAAATAGGGGAGGGTGGGGATAAGGGGGAGAGATCAACCAAAGGACTTGTATGCATGAATATAGGCATAACCTATGGACACAGACACTAGGGGGAGGGGAGTGAGGGCATGAGTGGAGGGTTGGGGAGGGCAATGGGGCCATAAGGACACATAAGTAATACTTGAATCAACAAAGAAAAGAAAAAAAAGAAAATACATGGAATATTGTGTGTAAATTTTAAAATCTAGATGAAATCTATTGGCAGATACCCTTCATGAATTCAAGGTCCACTATATAATTATTTTGGTTAACTTAATTGAGGGGAAAACGCTATTTTGTGGCCCTTAACACTGGTCAGACTGCACATAATATAATGCTGATAACTACTCAGGGACCAGACACAGAGATAGTCAGGAATGCATCAAACCAGCCCGTCATCTAGGAGAACAACCTGAGTATTACGTTAGATGTTTCTGAAACTTTATATGAGGAAATTCAAGCAAAGGGAACAGAGCTATGGTCAAGAAAACTAGTTATGCATCCAGAGGCTTATTTAGACTCACGTTTGATCCTTTTGGTAAGAGTAGAGGTCTACATTCTTTCATCAGGGGGAACATCATGTCTCTTTTTTTAAAATATATTTTATTGATTTCAGAGAATATGGGAGAGGGAGAGAGATAGAAACATCAATGATTAGAGAATGATTGATCAGCTGCCTCCTGGCACATTCTGGTCATTTCACGATCAAAGTGTAGTTCAAATTGACTATTTGTTGTCGGTAGTGATCATTATTAACAATTTCACCTGATTTTATCAGGTCTAGTAATAATTAATGTCGTTTTTAAACATTCGTTTAAAATCTTGCTTGGCGTTGACTTGTATTGACATAACCTTCAAACACGTGGTATCTACAGACGTGTGAAGTGCAATTAACAAGTTTTGTTTGAAAAAGTTTGTGTTTGGTTTAGTTTTTGTTGCAAAACTAGGGCTAAGAAGATGGCGGATGAAGAGCATATTCGGCACTGCATGCTTTACGAGTTCCAATTAGGAAGAAAAGCAAGTGAGGCTGCAAAAAACATCTGTAGTGCTCTTGGTCAAGATGCAGTTAGCGCCAGAAAATGCCAGCGTTGGTTTGAGAAATTTCGCGAGGGAAATTTTTCGTTAGATGACAAGAGTGGTCAAGGCCGTGTGTCCAATTTTGATCAAGAAGCTCTTCAAGCTCTTTTGGTGCAAAATCCTCAAATTACCCAACAAGAGCTTGCGACAACTTTAAATTGTTCACAGAAAACAATTTCCAATCAATTGCGTGCACTTGGCAAAGTCCAAAAGTTTGGAAAATGGGTTCCTCATGAGTTGACCGACAACAACTGTAATCAAAGAGTCACAATTTGCAGTTCGCTCCTCTCTCGTCAAAACCGTTTGCCGTTTTTAGAGCAAATTGTTACCGGAGATGAAGAATGGGTGCTGTATGTTAATTTGAAAAGGCGGCCTCAGTGGTTGGACAAAAATGAGGCTCCGCAGCCCACGCCAAAACCTGACTTGCATGCGAAAAAAGTGATGTGTGTTTGGTGGAATTTTAAAGGAATTCTTCATTATGAACTTTTACCATCTAACCAAACCATTACAAGTGCAGTGTATAGTGCTCAATTGGAAAGGTTAGCCCAAGCTTTAAGAGAAAAAGAACCCGCGCTGATTAATCGGAAGGGCGTAATTCTTCACCACGATAACGCACGACCGCATACTGCAAGAATCACTGCTGAAAAACTGCGCCAGTTGGAATGGGAAGTTCTCCCTCAACCTGCATATTCTCCTGATATTGCCCCTTCCGATTACCATTTGTTTCGTTCTTTGCAAAACTTTCTTCTTGGAAAAAAATTTAATAATGAAGAATGCCTCAAAAATGCATTGACTGAATTTTTTGCATCAAAATCACAAGAATTTTACAACAGAGGGATTAAAATGCTTCCTGAGCGTTGGGCACAGGTAGTAGAAAACAACGGCAACTATATTGTTGATTAAATTTTGTTGTATTGTTTAAATAAATTCGATTTAAAAAAGTATTAGAAAACGACATTAATTATTACTAGACCTAATAGAAGCTCATAATGCACCACACCTTCCTGATCCCACCAATCCCAAAGCATTGTCTTCCTTCCGAAGTGATTTGGCCTTGCAGTCCATGTTGATGGTTGACCTGGATCAACCCATGATTTTGTGCGTTTGGTATTCTCAAAATAAATCCACTTTTCATCGCCAGTCACAATTCGATGCAAAAAAGGCTTTCTTTCGTACGGTTGAAGCAACATTTTACTGATAACTTCTCGGTTTTCCATTTGTCTTTTGTTCAGTTGATGTGGCACCCATTTTCCTTCCTTTAAAATCTTTCCCATTGCATGTAAACAATCGGAAATTGTTAGCTGAGTAATGTTTAATCTTCTGCAAATTTCTGAGTTTGACATGCATCTTCATCTAGTAATGCTTGTAATTGTTGGTCTTCAAACTTTTTTGGTTGACCTGGATGTTCTTTGTCTTCCACGTTGAAATCATCACTTTTAAAACATTTAAACCAGTGTTAACAAGTGTCTTGAGATGGAGCATGTTCACTATAAGCTTCCTGAAGTATACAATAACTTTTTCTTCAAAATAATGAATTAACTCTTCCCACAGATATTCTTTATTTGGAATGAAATACGACATTTTTAAGTGTAAAAGTATCTATGATAACACCTTCAGCAAAGTTGACATATGAAGTTTTGAAGCTTGTTGTCAATACAACAAAATAGCATACATATCAAATTGCATATATATCAATGTATGTGTAACTCCATCTATTGAAAAAAATCTGCATTATTAACTGGTACATCTAGAACATTTCAATCTTATCTGTGAACAAGTCTTTCTGGCATGCTTTCAATGCCTGTAATGTTATTCTCATTATTTTTCCTTTTAATTTTGTGTGGGATTTGACCTTGATACTTTGCTATTGCTCATTTTCATGTGAAATTTGTTTTCCTGAACTTTTATTTATTTATTTATTTATTTATTTATTTTTAAATATATTTTATTGATTTTACACAGAGAGGAATTGAGAGGGACAGAGAGTTAGAAACGTCGATGAGAGAGAAACATCGACCAGCTGCCTCTTGCACAACCCCCACTAGGGATGTGCCCGCCACCCAGGTACATGCCCTTGACCAGAATCGAACCCGGGACCTCTCAGTCCGCAGGCCGACACTCTATCCACTGAGCCAAACCGGTCCCGGCTGAACTTTTATTTTTATTTATTTATTTTTTAAAAGTATATTTTATTGATTTTTTACAGAGAGGAAGAGAGAGGGATAGAGAGTTAGAAACATCGATGAGAGAGAGTCATCAATCAGCTGCCTCTTGCACACCCCTACTAGGGATATGCCCGCAACCAAGGTACATGCCCTTGACCGGAATTGAACCCGGGACCTTTCAGTCCGCAGACCGACGCTCTATCACTGAGCCAAACCGGTTTAGGCTGTTTTCCTGAACTTTTAGAGCAAGAGCTAATTCAGGGTAGCTTTTCTCTCTCCACAGAGCTCACTCTCCTGCTGTGTTCATACAGTGTTAAAAAGTTGGTGGCTGCTTTCTGTGATTTCCTGGCCCTGTTTCCATCCTATTTTTATCTGAACCTTTTTTCTCTTTCTCTCTGTTATCCCTACCTTGCTGAATTTTTATTCCTTTCTCAATCGTTTCTCCCCAGTGTGGGATCCTGTCCTGGAAGCCTGAAGGGCCAGTTTCATGAGTTCATAGGCTGTCAGCCATTCCTGAGGACCTCAGTACCACTCAGCATTGAAGGGGGCAAAGCCCTTCCAGTGTGTTACTGTCCTTGGGTGGCTCGTCTCCCTTTCCAGTGACAGCTGCGGCATCTTTTGGAGTTCTATTATTTTAGATCTATCAGTTGCCCTAGTGCCTTCCTTTTCTCTCTGCTATCTAGATGGCAGGTCTTGTAGCTCTTGGTGTTTTTGTGGATATCTTGTTACTTAGTTTTGCAGAGTATGTTGTCTGTGGTTTTGAAATATTGTTGCCCTGTCTGTTTTTATGTTGGGAATTGGAGAGATTAAAAAACTATACTGCTGTAGCCACCATCTTCCTGGAATCTTTTATTCCCATAAAATTCCAGCATTTTTGCAGTAGAGGGCTCTGACTAACCAGAGAAGTGATCATTTCAGAGCTAGTGACTAGATTTGAAACCAGCGTTAGGAGAACTCAGGTCTTTTGATTTGCAGGCAAGTGTAGTCCTCTACATCATGGCCATTCTCTTTGCCACCCAAAAGGTTCTATTGCTTTTGAGTGGCAATGAGAAGTCCTTTTTCAGTGACTTTTATTGTCATCTCTTTTGTGTGACACTTTTGGAGATGGCATCAAGCGTTGAATTAAATTTGCATTATTAGTGATCATTTTTCTGAATGCTGCCATACTGCTTTAGTGTTTAAAATATTGTTATTCTTAATTTATGAAATGTTACCGTTTCAATCTAATTTTCACAGTTACATTACTCAGAGTATGTAGCAAGCATGTGCTATTCAGTAGATAGTCCCTAGTCTCTCCTCTGTGTGAGCTCTGCATCAGATGTTGTGGGTATTGCAGTAATGTGCCTGGTAGGAAGGCAGACCGGCTTTCTCTACCATGTGAGAAATGTCATGTGAGAAGAAAATGGTGGCTGCAACAGGAAGACATAACGGGCACTCTTCTGTTGGAGTTAGGGAAGGCTTGTTAGCAGAAGTAATGTAAATTAAGGCCTGAAAGTTGAGCAGCTGCTAGCAGATGATCAGTAGGGATAAGAGGATCCAGGTAGAGAGAATGGAATATGAAAAGGTACAGAATCAAGAATATTGAAACAGAAAATTAAGGAATTTATTGCAGTTACTGAAACTAATAACCAAAGTAATGATTGAAAATCTGTAAGAAGTAATACTACAAATTGGCTTAAGAGGGTACCTTCAGGCTTTAAGGCAGATGCCACATTTTTTCAAAATTGGAATGGAAATTTGATATGGAGATGGTAGGTTCTATAAACTGTGAGATGGAGAAATAGAAGGAACACATGTATCTATATTGCATTTTTACCTATATAGCTTAAGTTTATGGTAGGTATTTTCTCCACCCATTTTTTGGGGTAGTTGGCTAATTTCAAATTTTAGAATAATAGAAATACAAATGAGGAAGCTTTTGTTTGTGTTTTATAATTATTGAAATTTCATAGGAAATTCTTCCATAAATATAAAATATTTATATTTGTATTTTATGAACCACAGAAATAAGGGCCAATCTACATATACTGTGTGCACTCACTATTTTAGCATTTTAAGTGAAAATATAATAAATTGATTTACCATAATAAAGTGATTTACCATAAAAATTTCAAAGTATTGTCATCCTAGTTTCCTTTAAATTTCTTTTAACATTCAAAATAAAAATCTAGGTATGTGAAGTGTTAGTGTGTTTTACTTTTGAACACTGGGTGGGTGTGTGATTTGCCCTCCATTTAAACGTTAGAATTGACTGAGGTTCAGCTGGTGCCCACAGTTTCCCACAGAAGGTTTCCTGCATCTGCTGGCTGTTGCTGATAAGAATCCAGTGTGTAAGCCTTTTGTTTATCTGAGGAAATTCCTGTTAGGTGTGTGCACATTCCCCTTTGTTTTCGGTATTAGCTTTAGTGAACTGGCCATAAGAATCCTACACACTTATTTTAGCAAAGTCCTTTTGCAGATGGGGGATGCTTTCCTGCAAGTAATTAACATGGCAATGAGCTAATTAGAACCTATTGATTACTGTTCTATGTGAACCAGAAGATTTTCAAATAATGATATATTGCTTAATTGGTTTTCAAAATACTGTAGACAGTATTCTACACTGGAAGTATATTTTTGGTAATTTGAAACATTTGTTATAAATATGTCTGGTTAAATTTGAAGAGACCTTTGAAGTGGATATTCATTGTAGTAAATTAAACAATTAAATTTTTTAGATATGTTTTTGTGGTATTTGAATGTTTTACTTTTGTGATATTTACTATGTCCAAAATCACAGGTATAATATGTTTAGTATTCAGAGGCTGAGATTTATGGTTTCAGTTAAATCACACCTGCTATTAAAGCCAAAATCGTTGTGCCCAAAGTATTCCTGCAGCTGCATATTGTCGTTTTCAACCAAGAAAGCTTCACAATGCCTCTTATCAGGAAATGGTTTTGGGGAAAGCTAGTGACAAATTTTCTTATTTGTGTTAAAGAACAGTTAATAATATTTTCTGAACTATCACTAATGTCACCCTTTGTTTTTTGTTTTTTTTATATTTTATTGATTTTCCACAGAGAGGAAGGGAGAAGGATAGAGAGCTAGAAATGTCAATGAGAGAGAAACATTGACCAGCTGCCTCCTGCACATCCCCTATTGGGGATGTGCCCGCAACCAATGTATATGCCCTTGACCGGAATCGAACCTGGGACCCTTCAGTCCGAAGACCAACGCTCTATCCACTGAGCCAAACCGGTTTCAGCACCCTTTGTTTTTTAATCACCTTTTAACTCTTTGGGGAAGATTTGAAAAGTTGTTTTTGCAAGTTTAGGAAAATTTATGGTTTCTTAGCTAATCTGACTTAGAATAAGGTAGATTTATCAGTTGTATAAATATTTATATAAAAATTGAAGAAAATTGTATATATTTTTATCATAGGAAAGAAAATGGAGTGCTTCATTGCTTTAAAACATTTTGATTCTTTAGACAGATTCCAACAAAACTAATTTCTCATTTCAGGCCTTTGAAGACCTCAGCAAGCTAATGGTCAAGGTATGTCATTTATACCTATGTAATTCACACCAATTATGATACAGTTTTGAAAATATATTTTGTTAGCAGATTCTTGGGAGGCAGTTATTTCTTTTCACTTTTATTGTGCTCTTGACAGGCTAAAGAAATGGTGGAGTTATCGAAGTCAATTGCTAATAAGATTAAAGACAAGCAAGGAGACATCACGGAAGATGAGGTAAACAGGCTGCTTTTTAAGGAGGAACTACAGAAATGATGCAGCGATGTTTCAGTAGCTTACTAGATTGCTTTTCTAATGTAGTGTTTTATTTATCTTAGAACTTGAGGACACATGAAAGTGCTAAAAAAAGTCAACCATAAAAATTTTAGTGGGATTATAGGATATTTCAGTAGCTTTTCTTACAGTGTATAAGATATATTGAAATATGTAAGGAGTGCCTATTTTATATATAATAAGTTTCATGTTGTTTCATGAAATTTGTATATAATCTGGTTAAGCCATTATTAATTTTCTTTTCTTAAAAACATTTAAAAAATATTTATTTTTAATATATATTTTATTGATTTTTTTATAGGAAGGAAGAGAGAGGGGTAGAAAGTTAGAAACATGAATGAGAGAGAAACATCAATCAGCTGCCTCCTGCACACACCCCACTGGGGATGTGCCCGCAACCAAGGTACATGTCCTTGACTGGAATCGAACCTGTTACCTTTCAGTCTGCAGGCTGACGCTCTATCCACTGAGCCAAACCAGTTTTGGCTAAAAATATATTTTATTGATTTTTTTACAGAGAGGAAGGGAGAGGGAGAGAGAGTTAGAAACATCGATCAGCTGTCTCCTGCATACCTCCTACTGGGGATGTGCCCACAACCAAGGTACATGCCTTTGATCAGATTCGAACCTGGGACCTTTCATTCCACAGGCTGACGCTCTATCCACTGAGCCAAACCGATTAGACAAGCCATTTTTCTAAGTTCTCAGTTGTATCATTTTGTTGGCATTAACCATAGCATGGTTATTTAAATCACCTCTCACACCAAACTTGTGAAGTAAAGGGAGTATGAGATAGCAAGATAGAAGGAAGGATAACTATAATTATGCAGGGATCTATGATAAGTAATTGAATAGAATTGAATTTATGATGGAAGGATTTCAAATGTTGGGAGAGAATAATTCTGAATTGTCTTTTTGTGTATTTTTTCCTCTTACAGACCATCAGGTTTAAATCCTATTTGCTGAGTATGGGAATAGCTAACCCAGTTACCAGGGAAACCTATGGCTCAGGCACACAGTACCACATGCAGCTGGCTAAACAGCTGGCTGGAATATTGCAGGCCCCTTTAGAGGTAAAAACAAAACCTAAATGGTCTTTTTAATGTGTGTTAAATTATTTCTGTGTAATCAGAAATCTTAAGAGCGTAACTCCTTTCATGATGTGGTTACTGTTTAACCATCATGTTATTTTTTTTCCCTCAGGAATATTAAATTAGTTTAGTGTACTTATTAATGGGTTCTTTGTCAGTAATCTTCTAAATTGTTTTTAATTTTCACTTAAAATATCTGTAACTTTCTAAATCTAGTGGATATAAAGTTTTTCTTTTTTCTTTTTTTTTTAAAATATATTTTATTGATTTTTAACAGAGAGAAAGGGAGAGATAGAGAGCTAGAAACGTCAATGAGAGAGAAACATCGACCAGCTGCCTCTTGCACACCCCCTACCGGGGATGCACCCGCAACCAACGTACATGCCCTCGACCGGAATCGAACCTGGGACCTTTCAGTCCGCAAGCCAACGCTCTACCACTGAGCCAAGCCGGCTTCGGCATGTTTTTCTTATCTCTTATTTTCAAAAGGAAATATACGATTTCTATTATTTAGCTATTTTTATATATCAGTAGTCAATATACAAGGTGGGGCAAAAGAAGGTTTACAGTTTGTATGGAAAATAATACAATAATTAACAAATAATAATATAAGAATGAATTGTTTCATATACAGCTACCTACTTTTACCCCACCCTGTATATGTACTATTAATTTTATAAGATTTCTCTTCTAGTCTAACATTATTCAGGCAATCAAAACTTTACTCATTAAAGCACTTGTATTAATAAATATTTCAAACATGAACAAATAGATTAGGATAATGAATCCTTATGTGCCCATCATCTAGCTTCTTCTGGAAGCCAACCTCCACTCTGAATTACTGTGAAGCAAATCCCTGACATCACAGCACTTTTATCTGTAAATATTTCAGTGTGTAATTATGATAATAAATAAACCTTGAAATGTAATTATAATCCCATTTTACACCTGAAAAGTTAAAAATAACTTTTTAACATTATTAAATACCTAGTTATTTTTCACATTTTCTCTTACAATTGGTTTGTTCAAATCAGAATACATTGAAATTGGTTGATTTGTCTCTCAAGTTTTTATTAATTCCATGGGTTTTCCTTGTTTGTACCCCTCCTCCCAATTTATTGATTGGAGTAATTAATAGTTTATCTGATAGAGTGTTTCAGTCTGGATTTTGCTGACTTGTATGTTAACATGGTTTCCTATAATCTGGTAGTTATATCTAGAAGTTTTTTTTTTCTGATAAGAATATTTATTTATTTATTTTTAATATATATTTTATTGATTTTGTACAGAGAGGAAGGGAGAGAGATAGAGAGAAACATTGATGAGAGAGAGTCATCGATCAGCTGCCTCTTGCACACCCCCTACTGGGGATATGCCCGCAACCAAGGTACATGCCCTTGACGGGAATCGAATCCTGGACCCTTCAGTCCCCAAGCCGACGCTCTATCCATTGAGCCAAACCGGTCTTGGCTGATAAGAATATTTCATAAAGTTTGTGCATTTTCATCAGGAGGTACATTTCTGATTGTCTTTTCTTTATGATGTTAGCAGCCATTAACAGTCTTTATCTACATTATTATTTCACTAGAGGCCTGGTGCACGTAATTCGTGCAGTTGGGGGTGCTCCCTCAGCCCAGCCTGTGCCCTCTCACAGTCTGGGAGCCCCGCGATCAATCGCCTGGCAGAGGGAGGCCCTGCCCACCCACTACAGCGCTGCCGCCAGGTAGCCTGGGCCTCCCTCTTTGGGGCGATTGATCACTGGGCTCTATCATCAATTGCCCCAAAGAGGTGGGCCCTGCCCACCTGGCTGGGGTTCCACAATGGATTGCCCCCTCAGAGGGAGGCCCACCTGCCTGCCATAGCCTGCTGGTTGGTGGCCTGGGCCTCCCTCTTTGGGGCAATTGTGGAGGCCCGGCCCCCCCCCCGCCATTGATTGATTGCCCTATGGACTGGTGGCCTGGAACTCCCTCTGCAGGGCGATCATGGGGTGATGGCCGGGCCCCCAATCAGTTTCATTGCACTGTCTTGGCTGGCCTGGCACCAGCGGGTGTCATAGCGTGATCATCCAGAAGGTCGTCTGGGTGGTCGTTCTGTAGTTCAGCTGTTCAGTCGATTTGCATCTTATGCTTTTATTATTATAGTCTAGGAATAGAAAATGGAGATATTCTTACTCAGTTCTATAGTTTCATTGTTTATTAGCTAGAACAACTTAAAACACTTTTGAAACATGGTGGAGAGACTTTTTTCATTTAAGTAAATGTGAAAAGAGTAATAATGTCATTAAAGACTAGATATTGAATTTAAATGTCTCGTGGTATCTAAGTTCTCCTGTGTGTAAATAGTATAAAGCTTCTTAAGAAATTTTATAATTTCCAGTTTTACTCTGATTATGATTTCTAAGAAATGCTAAATGGTGCTAATTATAATATAATACTTTTAAAATTTTCATTATTTTATTTTAATAGGAACGAGGGGGTATAATGTCACTCACGGAGGTGTACTGTTTAGTAAACCGAGCTCGAGGAATGGAAGTAAGCATAGAATATTTAGATTGCTTCTTTAAAAATCTAAATATAGACTTTCTTAATATAATACAAATTTCCCTACAATGAATACAATTTGAGGAAGGGTTGTGACTATCAAAACTATTTTGAGAAAAAGTATGGTGCAGTGAAAGAACCACTCTGTGATCTGGAGGTGGATTTTGTTCCCGGTTTTGCTGATGAACTTGAGTAGCTTACTTAACCTCTCAAACTCAGTTTTTCTACCCTTTCTACCCTTTGGACTGACTGACAGCTTTCAGCTCTAATAGTCTGCTTGTGTTGTGATTAATAAGTTGGCCATGATGCCCTTTCTCTGGGATAATTAGCTGTCTGACTTAATTGGGGTGGATACAGAGTGCCCGTAGATGACAGGGACAGCTGCCATGTCCTTTGGTGTGAATCAGCTGAGGCTATTCTTCAACTTTCATTGACCCTTCACACTCAGGTGTCCTTGGCCTCCAAGCTTCTGTCCGTGCACCCCTTATGCCTTCACAGTCAAACACAGTTTTGTGGTGTCAAAGGTTTGCTCTGTCTTTCCAGTGTTCACCCCTGACTCACAAATTAAGCCTATGCTCTTTTTATTTGAATAGTCATAACTGCCATTTGGTGAGTACGGTACTTACTACCTACCAGGCACTCTGCACTTTACCTCATTTATCCTCCCAGTAACTCGGGGAGGCAGCTACTTTTACTATCCCAATCTGGTGGTAACATGGGGTGAGGAAATTGAGGCTTAGAAAGATTAAATAATTTTACATAGGTTGCACCTGGAAACTGATTTTTAAAAAAAAATATATTTTATTGATTTTTTACAGAGAGGAAGGGAGAGGGATAGAGAGCTAGAAACATCAACCAGCTGCCTCCTGCACAGCCCTTATCAGGGATGTGCCCGCAACCAATGTATATGCCCTTGACTGGAATCGAACCTGGAACCTTCCAGTCCGCAGACCAATGCTCTTCCACTGAGCCAAACTGGTTTCGGCATGGAGACTGATTTGATAGGGTTTGGACCCAGGCTGGGCTGGCTCCATAGCCGTTCTGTGTGACTTAAAGCTGTGTTTGTCAACCACCACACGGCTCCACGGTCTGGAAGGGTAGCGACGAGCTAGCCACCTGTGATGACTGTGAACTTAAAATGTAGTGAACCCAAATTGATGTAAGTGTAAATTACACATCTCATTTAGAAGACAGTACAGAATAAAGAAATCTTAAATATATGATTAAAAATTTTTGTATCGATTTTACAGGGTGGGGCAGAAGTAGGCTTCCAGTTGTGAATATGCAAAACACAGTTTATTCTTGTACTGGAGGCCCGGTGCACGAATTCGTGCGCCAGTGGAGTCCCTCAGCCTGGCCTGTGGAATCAGGTCGAAACTGGCTCTCTGACATCCCCCGAGGGGTCCTGGATTGTGAGAGGGTGCAGGCCAGGCTGAGGGACCCCACTGGTGCACAATCGGGAGGGATGCAGGAGGTTGGCCAGCCAGGGAGGGCTCCAGGACGCGTCCAGCTAGTCTCGCTCAGTTCCAATTGGCCTGACTCCAGCAGCAAGGTAACCTACCAGAGTGTCTGCCCCCTGGCGGTCAGTGCACATCATAGTGACTGGTTGATTGGTCGACTGTCTGCCCCCTGGTGGTCAGTGCACGTCATAGCAAGCAGTTGAGTGGCCTTAGCATATCATTAGCATATTACTCTTTGATTGGTTGATTGAATGACTGGATACTTAACATATTAGGCTTTTATTATATAGGATTATTATTTATTGCATTATTTTTTCATATGAACAACTGCAAATCTTTTGCCCCACTCTGTATACTGAATTTTTGATCTATTGGGTATATATGTGTTAAAATTAAATTAACCCGTTTTAATTTTTTTAATATGGCTACTATAAAATTTAAAATTATATATATGACTTTACCTTCTGCTTCTGTTGACTATCACTGCTTTAATGAATAGAAGTTTTTGCAACTTTGTTAATTTTTTGCTTTGTAGTGATTAAGCCACCTAAAATTCTTGATAAATGATAATTTTAAAAATTTCTCTTGTTTTAGTGGTCGTTATAATTTTATAGCATCACTCTATTAATTTGCAGTGTAAACTGGATTTTTTTCTCCCCATTAGTTGCTCTCACCAGAAGATTTAGTGAATGCATGCAAGATGCTGGAAGCTCTGAAATTACCTCTCAGGTAAAAGAATCTCTGCAGGAAGTTTGCCAACTATAGATAGGAAACTATCTGCACTAATTAGATAGGAAAGCCCTGCCAGGTCTGCCATCCTGTGGGGTGAGCCAACATTTTGCCCCTCTTGAAATTCTGTGTTAACAGAATTCACTTGGCACCACAAGCACCTCCGTCATCCTGGCTTCCATCCTGTGCATGGCCTGAGGCGGGTAGTAATCCAGCTCCGGTCGTTTTGGCGCAGTGAGATAAGAATGTGGGCTCTTCCCATGAGGTCAGAGTAACTAGCTCCTCTTCCCTTAGACTTTCTGTGTTTGTCTCTGGAGACCCAGAAGTACAATACAGATGTTCAGAATTGTATTTTCCTTATCTTCATGGTTAAAAAAAATTAGCCAGAGATGTACTGCGTAGTGAATATCATTGTAATAACTATGCATGGTGCCAGGTGGGTACTAGAATTATCAGGTGATAACTTCATAAATTATATAATTCTCTAATCACTACATTGTACATATGAAACTAATATGAAATAATATTGAATGTTAACTATAATTGGAAAATAAAAATTGAAAAAAATAGCCAGATATGTATTTTTTTTTAAGTATGTAGGTAATAGTTTATTCATGAGCTTTATAATTATGCCATGGTTGCTTGTGATTGTTAAGTTTCAAATGATGTTTTGTGTTAATATTGCCTCATACCTGGGCATAAAAGAAGGTGAATAATATTGTGCCTCCTTAGTGGTTGAAGATCCTACATATTCACAGCTTTGTTCTCCCGCCTGCTGTTTTAGGCTCCGAGTTTTTGACAGTGGCGTCATGGTAATTGAGCTTCAGTCCCACAAGGAAGAGGAAATGGTGGCCTCAGCCTTGGAGACAGTATGTGAACCCGGTTTCCTCTGGTCATAGGGCTTGCTGTGAGGACCCAAATGTCTAGCAACTTGAGAAACAGGATTTCCTTTCGAACTTAACTTTACTAAAAAGTAGTGTTTGTTGGCCCAGTTAAAAATGGTTTATCATTAACAATGAATAAATATTAATCATAATTATTCTCTGAAAGCTTTTTTTGAATTGTACTAATGCTCAAAACATCTTACAGGAAAAGAGAATTAGAATTAATGAGGTGTTTTCTTTTTGTTTGAAGCTATCTTAAGAACAGGTTTTTTAACTTTGTTATTCAGAATGTTATCCACAATAGAACTTTTACTTTTAGTAGCAATTACATAAGTAGCATTACAAACATCAAAAGTTGTTTTATGAAATAATTGTTTCAAAAATATGAAAAGCATCTGTAGTTTAGATGGATTTTATGGCCAGACTGCTATTACTCATCATGGTATTTGACCTATTACTACCTTCATAGTCTCTATGGTGAGCCTGTATAATTTGAATAGCTTATACTTATTATACTTTTCAATTTAAATTACATGAAAATACCTGAGACTATAGGTATTCTGACCACATATTTAAAACTAAACCAAGCTGAAACTGGTTTGGCTCAGTGGATAGAGCATCAGCCTGCGGACTGAAAGATCCCAGGTTCGATTCCAGTCAGGGGCATGTACCTTGGTTGCGGGCACATCCCCAGTGGCGGGGTGTGTGTGTGTGTGTGTGTGTGTGTGTGTGTGTGCAGGAGGCAGCTGATCGATGTTTCTGGCTCTCTATCCCTCTCTCTTTGTCTCTGTAAAAAAATCAATAAAATACATTAAAAAAAAAAACCCACAAAAAACTAAACTGATATATAAAGAAGGTTCTTCACTGGATTGTGTAATATGAATTCAATTAGAATTTGTTATATGTTCCTTTTCAGAATATCAGAAATTTTTTTTAGACTTTAGTATAGTGCCTTGATTATATTTTAGAGGGTTTTATATTTTAGCCTCTACTTTTTTTGGTCTGGATCCTTCAGCTTTTATAGAATTAAACATTAGTGCAGGCTTAGTTCTATAGTGGATATTTTTTGGATTTTAGTAGAAAATTCAGTAAATTATTTCCTGAGTATAGCTGGTAGAAATTCTTTCTAGGTTAGTACCTTGGTGGTCTAAATTATGACATTTTATTTTGCTGTGTGTTTCTGTAAGGTTTCAGAAAAGGGATCCCTAACATCAGAAGAGTTTGCCAAGCTTGTGGGAATGTCTGTCCTGCTGGCTAAAGAAAGGTAAGTAAGGGCCTTACTCTTTGTTACAACTTGTGTTTCTGAATGGACAGGTGATTGTGGTTTTCTCCCTTGATTCCTAGGTTGCTGCTTGCAGAGAAGATGGGCCATCTTTGCCGAGACGACTCAGTGGAAGGCTTGCGGTTTTACCCAAATTTATTTATGACGCAGAGCTAAGTTTTTTTTTGTATTTGAAATACTTTTTATCCATGTACTTGCATCATGTACAGGTTGTATGATACTGAGCTAAGAGTAAACTCTGATAAACTGAGAATTTGCTGGAACTGTAAAACCCTTTTAATTTCTTCCTAATATTATGGGATAGGAAGTTGATTTAGGATGAATATAGGAAAATACAGAAAAATGAATGCCAAAGTGAATTTAAAATCATGCTACACTTGTATAGAACCCTCATAGTTTAACTTGAAATATAGTGGATTTTAACCTGATCATCAAATCTAACTATTTAGTTCATGGGGGAAGGAAAGAGAAGCTGCATGTTTAGACAGGTTAGTTCGTTATTTTGGTGTGACTAAAATTCACTGAATTAAAAATAAGTGAAGTTTTTGTTCAGTTGGGAGGTTTTCATGACCTGACAGTGTAGTTTAAGAACCTGACAACATTGAAGCAAAATACCAAACTGCCGATGCTGTGGGAGGCTCCTTCGAGGGGCTTTTATTAGAAACAGTCATAACGTGTCTTCAACAGACAAATAAAGCACCTTAAAAAAAGGAGAGAATTGTATCTGACTCACATATATATTATCTAACTAGTTGTTTTTTTAAGTGATGATTTCATGCCTGACATTTAAAGAATGCAACTATGTCATTTTGTTTAAAAAATGCTATGGATCTTGAAACTGAATTAAAGAGCTGTATAGACATGCCCAGAGATATGATTACAAATTTGGGAAGTAGATGGCTCAGGAACATAAAAGTGGAAAAATAATATGTCTCCTTTTCTTTCCCTTAGGAGTTTCACACTGAACTTTAAAAATCTGCCTATCATATTCTAGCAGTATTTTTTCTTTACATGATAAGTTGTGTGGAGGAACTTTCCTGCTAAAAAGTATTACTGAGGTAACAAAAACTGGATAGTGCTGAGTTTAGATTGCTTGAGTGTTAAGTGCACTCCCTGACTTCCTATGTTCCAGCTCTATAGCATACCGTGTGCTGGGATTACCTCACACTCAGGGACCAGCAGGCAGAGGAGACCCTCATTCTGAGGCTGAGTCAGAAGTGGAAGGCAGTGATGATTTCCGGCCAAGCATCCAGGGGGATAGTGTCTGTGTTGAGGGAACCATTGAGACCAGAGGAGCAGTACCCAGGCTCACACTCTCAGATGTTCTCAGTGAGGTGAGGGCCATGCCAGAGGCTGCTTCAGGCGCAGGGATCCTCGGCTGCAGACCCAGGAATCCCTCCAAGTGCAGCCAGAGTCAGTCCGATTCCTCCCAGAAAAGTGGCTGTCGCAGCTTCACATCCTCCAGTGTCGGGAATGTTGTGCCTGAGGCATCATTCCTTCCTCTTCTTTTTCCAAATCTGTCACTGATTCTAAATTGTGATGACAGGTCCCCTAGTTCCTCCATTGCTCAGCCTCGGCTTTGTTTTGGGGGAAATTCAATGTCTTTCAGGCCATTGTGTAAGCTTGTTTGTACATCACTCCTCTTGGCTGCACAGCTAACGCTGAGCTACTGCGGCCTAGCTCTAATGCTGTGGATGTATTACAGCAAACTCCCATAATTCAGCCTATTTATTTACATTAGTGTGACAACACGTTAACAAAAATGGAGCAGTCGGAATTGGATACAGTGAACTAAAGAGGCAGTAAAGTGACATATGAATATATTTTGCCAAAACCCAAAACCAAACCAAATGTGATTGCCTTCACTGTTAATATTTTTTTTTGTTAAACTTTATATGAAGATATTTTTTTCCATTGATTGTTTTCTCTTTTAGAGAGAGTAGAAGGGAGAAAGGGTTGAGGGGGATGGGGTGGAGAGACCGAGAGATAGAGACATTGATTGGTTTTCTTCCATATGTGCCCTGAGCAGTCTGGGAATTGAACCTATGACCCTTTGGTGTGGGGCCGATGCTCTTAATCACTGAGCCAAACCAGCCAGGGCAGCATTGTTTTATTCTTAACGTGGGCATTCTTCACATTTTCCATACCTCAGTATATATTTTTTTATCTTTTTCTTTTTTTGTCAAATAAGGTGTTATTTTGGTCCTCTATTAGTAGAGGTTATGTTTAAATACAACCAATCGGGTCCTAAGTGCAAAAAAGTTCTGTCTTGGTGCTTATCACTGGTATAATTACTGTTTTTGCTTTCCTAACTTTGCTCTTAGGAGCATTAATCTGTTAGTAGCTTTATGGTAATGGAATATTTCTAGTCACATACTGTCCAAAAATTTTTTACATTGTACAAGTAAAGATTGTTTTTGGTGTTAAATGAGTGGTATTAATGTATATAAAGTTATTGCAAAATTAAAAATGATTTTTCTTAACTTGGTGTCTTTTAAATACTTTGGAAAATATATGAAAATCATAAACCTTTAATTAGAATAAGCTCTTACTATTTTAGTTTGTTTTATAAGAATGGAAAATGGCTCATGAACTTTTAAAAAAATATTCTTGATGTAAATTCCACCATTGATTGACCAGGTGTATTCATGTGAATGTGTTATATCTTGTTTGCTGTCATCAGACTAATATGACCAGATATAGATTCATCATGTCATTATTCTCATACTCATCTGCTTAAAATGATTCTCCTTTGCCCAACAATCTCAGAGTTTTCATCTTGGAGTAGTAGAGTCACAACTTACTGGGTGGTTAGATTTTAAAGACTGTGCCTAAGTAGGAAATCGAACATGCTCAAAATGATCCTTGAAAATCTCTTAAATGCCAATAAAGTTCTACATATAGTCTTACATTAGAATCCCTGTAGTGATATCTGGGTATGAATATTTTATGAATATGGTAAGTACAATATATAAGAAAAACTACATATCAGCAGTAGACCTTTATAGCACCAATAATTGAACTGTTAAATGTGTTTGTCTCCTTTTTTTCTGCGAGGTATGGTTGAATTTATGCATATTTATTGCTTATCCCTTCCCTTATGATAGATCTAGAATATTAGCTCCACAAGGGCAAAGATTTTGATCTGGTTTGTTCATGAGCCTAGAACAGGGCCTGGCACATAGTAAGTACTCAATAAATATGTATTGAACGAATGAGCTCTGATGCATTTACCTATTAAAATTTGGCTTCACTTTACCCTACTTCATCTCCCATTCAATTCGATTAAGGAAACATTTTTCCATACATACCAACTTAGTGTGGGGAACTTTGTGGGCCACTGGTGGTTGTGGTGGTGGGATACAAAGAGTGAGTAAGATAGAGCTCTTGCCCTTAAGAGGGTGGCCCATTTGGGGAAATGGATGTGAGCAAACTTACTTGAGCATGGAATGAAGTGAGTGCCACGGAAGGGCACAGGTGCCATGCGTGGAAGACAGTGGAGGAGCTCTTCGCTCTCATGGAGGAATCTGAAAAGGCCTGTGGGCGAGGACGAGCTTGGTAAACGGGGCTCACAGGACCAGTGGGTGGAAGGTCAAGGGAACAGCATGAGGTGTGCCCCTTCCTGGTTCTGGGATGAATTCCCCTTGTCTGTCCAAACTTCTTTTATTACTTCTTCCCACCCCCTCCCACCCCCCCATTCTCATTAATCAATCCCATGTGCTCTCAAAAATTTTGTTTCCAGCCGAAACCGGTTTGGCTCAGTGGATAGAGCATCGGCCTGCGGACTGAAAGGTCCTGGGTTCGATTCCGGTCAAGGACATATACCTTGGTTGTGGGCACATCCCCAGTCAGAGATGTGCAAGAGGCAGCTGATCGATGATTCTCTCTTATTGATGTTTCTAACTATCCCTCTCTCTTCCTCTCTGTAAAAAAAATCAATAAAATATATTTAAAAAAATTTGTTTCCAGTACACAACTCTACTATTTCTAAATTCCATAAGAATATTTACTTGACTATATTTTGTATTGTTCTCTATTATGCCATTAGAAAATAGAGAAATTGGGTTCTTTAAGGACTGTCATATAGCACTTATTTTGAATTCCTACTGGTCTAAGCCAATAATTATACATGGTATTGTCCTAGTTAAACTATTAACTGAACTGTGGTTTTGGATTATAATGTGTTGACTTGCAAACCTAAATCTTCGCCCTTTACCCAGTCCCCAAGAGGCTTCTCAGCCTATCTGAGACACACTCTGTCTTACTCAAATTTTATAATATGGACCATATCCATGATGCTGGATTACTCCAGAAAAGTCAGGTTAACACATATGTAAGATCTAGTTATTACACAGGAAATTGGGTCTTTGTGTAATTCCTCGTGTCCTGATAATCATGAACTAGTTAAACCTTTTCTCTTAGTATTACCTAGGGCAAGAAAAGACCTCTCCGTATAAATTGATGTTATTGAGACAATAAATTTTACACAATTTGCTTTGTTAGAGCAGTTGCTGACCCTGAAAGAGAATTGAAGATATCTTGATAGCCAGTTTGTTTTAGTTCATATCCCTGACAAGACCATGCCATTGTTCTTTCGAAAGCTTTTTTTCTTTCATGACTGTTGCCTTCTTTATTTTTGTTAATCCTCACCAGAGGATATTTTTTCCATTGATTTTTAGAAAGAGTGGAAAGGAGGGAGTGGGGAGAGAGAAAGAAACATCAATGTGAGAAAGACACATCAATTGGTTGCCTCCCAAACATGCCCCAACCAAGGGTGGGGGATTGAACCTGCAACCCAGGTATGTGTTCTTGTCTGGGAATTGAACCCACAACCCTTCAGTTCATGGGCCAACACTAACCACTGAGCTGCACTGGTCAGGGCTATGTTGCCTTTTAGAAAAGCTTACACTATCTTAATTGTCCAATAAAGACATTAATATAGTTTGGCAAGAATTCTAATTAAGGCAAAAATGACCAAGTACAGTGATTCAGCCATTTGCCTCTGGATTTAGGTCCTTCCACCCCTCTAAGGGAGGGTGAGTGTCTGAAAGATTAATGCAAAGTGCTTTCTACATGTTTCACTCAGTCACCAAGAAACTTAAATGGAACTGATACTGTATGACTTTTACAGTGGAGGAAAGGAGGCCTTGTCATTTGCCCAAGGTTACAGAGGCAGGGCTGGGGATAGTAATCTCGGCTCTCCAAAGCCGTCTTTCCATTGAGCTTTTTGCTTTTAAAGCTGAAAATGCCAGGGACCTTGGCCTGTAGTTGATTGAAAAGGAATCCCAATTTGAGTTAAATGGATATTGTACTAGTTAATTCTACTGGGAGTGAAAATGAATGATAGCCTTAAAGCCTTTTTTTTTTTTTTTTTTTTTTTTAAGCTTTGGATTTAATTAGTACTGCTAGCATTAGTTATTTGACAAGTACTTAGCAAATTTGGTATCTCTGACAACCTTTGATAATTGTGCTACCTTTTAAAGACTACGTGATGGATTCAAGGATCTGCAAATGCTGTATTTTAAGAATTTTAAAAATTGAGGCAAAATTCACAGATCTTAAATTGAGTAATTTTTGATAAATCCGAGTAGAATATATCTGTCATCACAAAAAGTTCCCTGGCGCTTCTTTCCAATCACCTACTCCCCCTATGCCAGAAGTATGCTGTGATTTCTATTACTCTATTAGTTTTGTCTGTTAAAGAAAACCAAATGGTAAGCGGTGCTGCACATCGTAGTGTACTCAAAACCGCACAGCTGTTGAACAATATGGAACTCAATCCTCTTAAAAAGATCTAATCCTGCAGATCAGTTTTTAAAATGTAAATCTAAAATTAATTCAATAACCAAAGCTGGCTCCTGAGAAAGAAAAACCAATTGCACCTCACCTGAACTGTTTTTAAACTCTTCCACAACATTTGGGAAGCCAAGTATTTGGGGAAACCATGTTTGCAGCCCACCAGTCAGGTCCCTTCAATGGCTCACTGTGCGCCCCCAGGAGAAAGGACCGGGAGAGAGTGATCACATGTGAAGTCCGGAGGCTGCTGGCTGCCCTTAGGGTCCCACCTGCGGGCGGGGTGTGAGCCCCCTGCGGCCCGGGCGGCCCGCGCCTTTCCTGGGGGGTTTCCCGTCCCCGCGGCCGGCGGGGCGCGGGCCGGGAGGATGCGCCGCCCTGGACCCGGGGCGGGCCTCGCTCCGCCACCCCCGCCCTCCGCCCTCCGCCCTCCGCGGGCCGCCCCGCGCCGTCGGGGGCGGGCCCGGGTGGGGCCGCGGGCGCCGGGCGCGGGCAGGTCGCAGTCACGGGCCCGGGCTGCATCGCGCTCCACCTCGTGGCCCCGCGGCTGCCGACCCGCGCCCCTGCACCCCTCGCCTCCGCGCGCCGCTGACCCGCCGCCCCGAGGTAAGAGCCTTCCGCGCCCCGGGGCGCTCCTGCGCCGGGACTCCCGGACCCCGTCCCTCAGTCTTCCCGCGGCCGAAAGCACGGGGGACGCACGGTGCCAGTCCCTCACGCACCCGCTTCTAGGTGCTCAGCCTCCGCCCCGGGCGACAGGCTCTGCGCCCCGGGCCCGGGCACAGGCGCTGCGAGGGGCCGAAGCCGGCTGCGGACTGAGCCAGCACAGTTGAGGCCCCTGAAGAATACGTCTGAGGGATTAAGCGTTTGGGATCAAGTCCGCTCTTTTTCCCCAAAGAAACTCTTTTTGGGGTATAGGCTTTTCAAAACGGTCCTCATTTTAAGAGAGCTTTCTCTGCCTTCACAGGCCCGGCTGTGTTTGCAAGCTTGAACTTGACTTGCGGGCCTTGGGAAGCTGGGTGGATGCAGGGAGCACACCGCTTCCCGGGAAGCTGCATCCAAAGGGTGGGAGGGAGGGACCAGGCAGAGCCCACTGGACTGCGTAGGTGCTAGTGAGTAAAGCCAGTTTACACGAGCTGCTTTGGATTAGGGATTTCCTCCTAATATATATTATTATTATTAGATGTATGCACACACAAACATGTGCGGGTTTATCAGAGGGACAAAATTACTGCTTCTTTTTTGTTTTCCCGTTTATTTATGTATTTATTTATATATCTTTATGAATTTCAGAAAGGAAGGGAGAGAGAGAGAGAGAGAGAGAGAGAGAGAGAGAGGGAGAAAGAGAAATATCAATGATGGGAGTGAATCATTAATTGGTTGCCTCCTGCACTCCCCCTACTGGGGATGGAGCCCACAACCCTGGCATGTGCCCTGGACCGGAAACTAACCAGCGCCTTCTGTCCTTATCCAGCTTTCTGTCCACTGAACCAAACCAGCTAGGGGGTCTTTTCCCCTTTTATTTGTAATAAGCCATCGGTCTCCTGCCCTTTAGCATAATTCATTGTCTTTTTCTGCGACTATGAAGACACTGTGGGGATTATTTTAGCTGGTTCCACCAAAAACATGGAATCTGAGCTTGGTGTGAAACCATTAGCCGTTGAGAATATTCACAACTTCTACCTACCCTGTAGCTGATACATTTAGAATTTGTGAATGCTATATAGAAGTATTTTAAAATGTGTATAAGATATGCTTAAGTTCTTATTTTCTCAAAATGATTCTCAAGTCAAACATTGTAAGAAGCAAGTACTGTATTGGGAACAACACGCTGGGATAAATTGAGCAAGCAAGGCTATCATTTTTTTATTTTTATTTTATTTTTTAATGTAGTGCTTTCCCCCAGCAACTAATTCTGTTTTGGGATGCTCTGTTAAAGTATTCAAATTAGTGGTTGAGCTGGTAAAATTTTAGCATTTATTTTAAGAAGCTTGAGAATACAAAAAAATCTGTATTATGATTTCAGGTAGGATGATTTATTTTTAATTACATTTCTATTCAGTTCTAAATATAGATTATTACACTATTCTAGGTTTTACTGGTCATTTTCTTAAGGAGCAAAATGTGTTATAATCACAAAATCAGTTGTAATTAGAAGCTCTTTTTTTTTTTTTTTTAAATAGTTATAACGGGGAGACAAGCAATTTGGGAAAAACCATTCAGCTTTGGGAGCTGTGGATGCTTGTTTCTCCTGACTTTGGTTGCTAAGTATCGCTGACTAAAAGGAGGCTTTTTAATTGCCCCAAGCCCTATGCTTGCAGGGGACATACATGGTGCTCACTTGCTGTGTCTTTGCCCAAGTTTCTGAGTCCACGCTCAAAAAAAGGATTAAGGTCAAATCTGTGCCTAATTTGAGCAAAATTGAATGCTCTTTTCTTGTTGGTGGTGGGGTGCAGGAAGTCCTAATCATCTGTGTAATTATGTTTTAAATCTCTGCTTTCCTTTAAGGAAGTACAGCACCTATTTCCTTTGTTCAACCAACTCCCTCTATAAGAAAGCTAATAGACACATATCAGTTCTCTTTCTATTGAATTTTTTATTATTCCAATCATTCTCTGTAATTCCATTATTTTTCTATCTTATTTTATGGATATAGCATACTTATATTTGGAATAAAATATATTTATTAAAATTAACTGGATAATGGGAATATGAACATTAAGTAAATATATATTTGGTTATGTTTAGTGGCCCACTTTTACTAGATTCTATAAAAAAAGGGGCACTTAAATGCCCAATATCTTATTCTGCGGTCTAACAGTTGTTTATATTAAAGTGAGTGCCTCCTCTCACAAATCACCCTGAAGCGCAGGCCAACGAGGTCCTTCCTGCTCTCCCAGGTGGTCTGGGAAGATTGCTGCATGAAATCATGTCTCCTGAGGTGTAACAGCAGCAACAAGCATTAGAAGACTGACAGATGATAATAATTGTTATTTCTCTGTTTTCTCTTTAGAGTGACCTAAATAAGGGAAGTCAGGGCCACATGGAGTTCACACTATATTGACTGCTCTGGGCATCTTTTTAAAAAAAAGGTTTTGGTATAGCTCTAGGCATTAAGAAATGAAGCAATTCCGATAACACCCCGAATGTGCAAGGAAGAGAATATGCCCATTTGTGGAAGCAAGGCAGCACCTTTCTGCATAGCATAATGCAAAAAGAAAGTTTGACAAGCATTTAATAAATTTATTAAAATCTAGTAAATCAGTGTGAAATACCAAGCAGATAAATATGTGATGATGTATTATCCAGACTTGTGCCCTAGCTGGTTTGGCTCGGTAGATAAAGTGTCGACCTGCAGATTGAAGGGTCCAGGGTTCGATTCTGGTCAAGAGCACATATCTTGGTTGTAGGCTTGGTCACCTGTGGGAGGCAACCAATGTGTATCTCTCATATCGAGGTTTCTCTCTGTCTCCCTCTCCCTTCCACTCTATCTAAAAATCAATGGGAAAAATACCTTTGGGTGAGGATTAACCACAAAATGATTGGCTATTAGCTTTTTTTTTTTTTTTTTTTTTTTTTTTAAATATATTTTATTGATTTTGTACAGAGAGGAAGGGAGAGAGATAGAGAGTTAGAAACATCGATGAGAGAGAGTCATCGATCAGCTGCCTCTTGCACACCCCCTCCTGGGGATATGCCCGTAACCAAGGTACATGCCCCTGACCGGAATCGAACCCGGGACCCTTCAGTCCCCAAGCCGACGCTCTATCCATTGAGCCAAACCAGTCTCGGCGATTGGCTATTAGCTTTGATGAAGTTAAGAAAATAATAACAAATTCTCCACTTAAAGATGCGCTACAGAGATGTTCTGCAAATATAATCTTGGTGTTGAGCACCTTGAATATTCTTAACAGGTGATTCAAAAGGGAAGTGTATAATTGCATATCATTTCCCCAGTGAAAATGAGTGTCCTTCGTATTTTCTTTTCAGTACCACCTAAGAAGTTTGATTTCTTAGAATGGTTTTTGTAATTTTATAATTACTGTTTTAAGAATGTCATCATTTTTCTGAGGTTCTAATTGCAGGTGTTTTTGAAAAACAAAACAAAACAAAAAACCCCCACAACATTCACAGTTTAGATGTGAGAAAGGACATGAGGAGACCAAAGGAGACCTGGGATTTTGCTGATCAGAATGAAACAAATCTTGAAAGACTTTTCAAATCTATTGCTGGTGATGCTCTGTGACTGTGGTGAGTATTGTGAGTGTACTTAATGCTGTCAGAGCCGATGCAGAAACATCATGGGCAGTTTGTAAATGCACTGATGCTGAGGACCTGCATGAGGAGGCAGGGCAGGGTTTATAATGCAGTACCTTTCAAACTGTGATCCTTGTAACCCTGGGTTCTCTTAAGGTGCTGAATTATGGATTCAAGCTTCACTTTAAATATATTTTTAAATCTTAAAATGATAATAAAAACTCACTTTCAATTTAACAAAATTGGAGACAAGCCTGTTACATGATGTTTTATACATTGGGTTTGATGTAAGATTGCACTTGACAAGAGAGTTTTGCTGCTACATTATCATTGGAACCAATTTGAACTTTCAATCTTTGCCAATTGTATACCTTAGGTAAGTTTTTTTTTTTTAAATAAGTTTTTATTAATTACAGAGAGGAAGAGAGGGGAAGACAGATAGAAACACCAATGATGAGAGAGAATCATGGATTGGCTGCCTCTTGCACGCCCCCTATTGGGCATCACGCTCCGGGCATATGCCTTGACTGAAATTGAATCTGGGATCCTTAAGCTGATGCTCTACCCACTGAGTTAAACCAGCTAGGGCTTTAGTAAATTTTTAAATTTCTTTCAACCTTAGTAATAATATTGACTTCATAATAGTCAAGAATTTGAAACACCTTGAATGGTTGAACATACAGTTGGTGTTTAATGTTAGTTTTCTTGTTTCGATTAAGTATTGAGTTCATTTCTAAGACATGCAACTACTGAACCAGTAGATTCAATAATGCTGGTTTTGATGATTTCCAAATATTTCATCAACATCTAAACAGTTGATGGTGTGAGAGTAGAAGTTGTTTCCATTTTGATGAAAAAAAATATACAAGAGAAGGAGAATCCTGGCTCGTGTAATATCAATGGCACAGCCAGTTAAATGGTCATTTTGTCCAGTGAATCTTCTTACTCAGTAATTTCTTTTTTAATATATTTAATTAAACAAGTTTTTACAGAAAACCTATCTGGGATTCATTTCTTTAAAAGTTATTTATCCCTTCTTAAAAACAGATTGCTCTGTATGTAACAGTCTCATACAATAATTTATAAGTGTCCTTTTTTCATAGTGATAAATAAAGACATAAAATCTTCCATTTAAATAAAGTCTGCAAGGATATTTGTTATTGTCTTTTTAAATTAATTAATTAATTGATTGATTTTTAAGAGAGAGAGGGAAAAAGAGATTTGTTCCACTTATTTATGCATTCATTGTGGATTCTTGTGTGATTCCCTGAGTGGGACTTAAACTCCCAACCTTTGCATATCGGAATGATGCTCTACTCAGCCAGAACCATGTTTATCATTGTTGGGCACAAAACATCTTACTGGAATATAAAAATAAAAATTGAAAGAGCACAAAATAGAGCATACAGCATAGAAGCTGAGTGCACAGGCTACTAAGGGAAGAACAGTTGTATTCATAGGTCTAAGCTTTTATTTCCCCTTCTCTATCTAATGTTGATCAAAATATACCATTACCAATAAGATGGTGTTGTTTTTTTTAAATCCTCAGCTGAGGATATTTTTTACATTGATTTTTAGAGAGAGTGGAAGGAAGGGGGAAGGGGGAAGAAACACTGATGTGAGAGAGAGAGATACCAGGAATACAGCCTGCAATTGAAGTACGTTCCCTTGACCGGAATCAAACCCGTGACCCTTTAGTCTGCTCTATCCACTGAGCCAAACGGGCCAGGGCAGGTTGCTTTTATCTGTTTTTGTTCATCAGTTTATGTTGTTCCTTATATCCATATGAGTGAGATTATGTGATATTTATCTTTCTCCCACATATGAGTGAGATCATGTGATATTTATCTTTCTCCGACTGGCTTATTTTGCTTAGCATAATGCTTTCCAAGTCCATCCATGCTGTTGCAAATGGTAGAAGTTCTTTTTTAAAAAAATAACGGCAGAGTATTCCATTGAATAGATGTACCACAGTTTTTTAATTCACTTATCTGCAGATGGGCACTTAGGCTGTTTCCAAATCTTAGCTATGGTAAATTGTGCTGCTATAAACATAGGGGTACATATGTCCTCTCTGATTGGTTTTTCTGGTTTCTTGGGATATATTCCTAGAAGTGGGGTTACTGGGTTGAATCGGAGTTCCATTTTTAATTGTTTGAGGAATCTCCATACTGTTTTCCACAGTGGCTGCACCAGTTTGCATTCCCACCAGCAGTGCATGAGGGTTCTTTTTTCTCCACATCCTCGCCAGCTCTTGTCTGTTGATTTCTTGATGATAGATTCTGACAGGTGTGAGATGGTACCACACTGTCGTTTTGATTTGTATCTCTCGGATGATTAGTGACTTTGAGCATGTTTTCATATGTCTCTTGGCTTTTTATATGTTCTCATTCAAAAAGTGTCTATTTAGGTCTTTTGGCCATTTTTTGATTGGATTATTTATCTTTCTTTTGTTAAGTTGTATGAATTCCCTGTAAAATTTGGAGATTAAGTCCTTATCTGAGTTAGCATTGGCAAATATGTTCTTGAATACAGTGGGCTTTCTTGTTGTTTTGTTGATGGTTTCTTATGCTGTGCAGAAGCTTTTTATTTTGATGTAGTCCTATTTGTTTTATTTTCTCCTTAGTTTCCAATGCTGTAAGAGCTGTATCAGTAAAGATACTGCTACAACATATGTTTGATATTTTGCTGCCTAAGGAGACTCCTAAGATTTTTATGGCTTCCCATCTTTCATTTAAGTCCTTTAACCATTTTGAGTTTATTTTTGTGTATGGTATAAGTTGGTGTCTAGTTTCATCCCCCCCCCCCCATGTATCTGTTCCCAGCACCATTTATTGAAGAGACTGCCTTGATTCCATTTTATGCTCTTGCCTCCTTTGTCAAATATTAATTGAGCATAATGGCTTGCATCTATTTCTGGGTTCTCTGCTCTGTTCCATTGGTCTATATGTCTGTTCTTGTGCCAGTACCAGACAGTTTTGAGAACTGTGTCTTGGTAATATAGCTTGATATCTGGTATTGTGATCTCTACAACTTTGTTCTTCTTTCCCAGGATTGCTGTGGCTACTCTGAGTCTTTAAAAAAAATTTTTTTTTAATTCTAGATGAATTTTTGGAGAGTTTGTTCTAGGTTTGTGAAATATGCTGTTGGTATTTTAACGGGAATTGCATTGAATCTATAAATTGCTTTGGGTAGTATGGACACTTTAATGATGCTGATTCTACCAATCCATGAACATGGTATGTTCTTCCATTTGTTTATGTCTTCTTCTATCTCTTTTTGTAATGTCTGTAGTTTTCCAAGTACAGGTCTTTTACTTCCTTAATTAAGTATACTCCTAGTTATCTTATTTTTTTTGGTGCAATAGTAAGTGGGATTGTTTTTTAGTTTCTCTTTTTGTGAGTTCATTATTGGTATATAAAAAAGCCATAGATTTCTGGATGTTAATTTTGTGTTCTGCTAAATTGCCAAATTCATTTATTAAGTCTAGTAGCTTTTTGATGGATTCTTTAGGGTTTTCTATGTACAATATCATGTCATCTGCTTCTTTTCCAATTTTAATGCCTTTTATTTCTTCTTCTTGTCCAATTGCTATGGGTAGCATTTTTAGTACTATGTTAAACAGGAGTGGTGAAAGTGGGCATCCCTGTCTTTTTCCTGTTCTTAGGGGAAATGGTTTTAGTTTTTGCCCATTGAGTATGATGTTGGCTATAAGTGTCATATCAGGCTTTTATTATATTGAGGTATGATCCCTCTAGTCCCACATTGCTGAGAATTTTTTTTAAGAAAGGGTGTTAGATTTTTTTTTTTTTTAAATATATATTTTATTGATTTTACACAGAGAGGAATTGAGAGGGACAGAGAGTTAGAAACATCGATGAGAGAGAATCATCGATCAGCTGCCAAGGTACATGCCCTTGACCGCAACCAAGGTACATGCCCTTGACCGAAATCGAACCTGGGACCTTTCAGTCAGCAGGCCGACGCTCTATCCACTGAGCCAAACTGGTCCCGGCAGGGTGTTAGATTTTTGTCAAATGCTTTTTCTGCATTGATTGATATGATTATGTGATTTTTGTCTCTCAATTTGTTTATGTGCTGTATTACATTTATTGATTTGCGGATATTATACCATCCTTGCATCCCTAGAATAAATTCCACTTGCTTATGGTGTACAATCTTTCTAATGTAATGCTGGGTCTGATTTCCTAGAATTTTGTCGAGGATTTTAGCATCTATGTTCATCTAGGATATTGGCCTTTCTTTGTGTCTTTATCTAGTTTCAGAATTAGGGTAATGCTGGCCTCATAGAAACAGCTTAGAAGTACGCCTTCCTCTTGAATTTTTTGGAATAGTCTGAGAACGATAGGTTTTAGTTCTTTTTTGAATGTTTGGTAGAATTCCCCTGTAAAGCTGTCAGGACTAGGGCTTTTATTTGCTGGGAGTTATTTGATAAGTACTGCTTCAGTTTCTTCGGTAGTTATCGGCCTATTCAGGTTCTTTTTATTCTTCCTGATTGCGTTTTAGAAGCTTGTATTTTTCTAAGAATATGTTCATTTCATTGAGGTTGTCCAGCTTGTTGGAGTAGAGTTGTTCATAGTATTTTAATGGTGTATGCCTCTTAGTCTTAATCCAGTGGGCACTGGAGTCTTTTTAGCCAGCTGTACACAAAAAGGTACCAGGTCTGCTATGAACTACCACACAAGCTGCACCAGAATCAGCCACTTTTTGAACCTTAACCTTGAATTGTTTACATCTGAAAGGAAGTAGCCCTCAACTTCTACTTTGACTAAATAAATTAAAAAAACCCCACAACTTTATCCTACTAAGGTTTTCAACAAGTGGTGATCAAGCATTCAGAACTATCCAAGTTTTATATCTTTTCTTTCACCCCATCTTAAGAAATGGAAGAATTGCTGAGCTAATTAAAAGAAAACCACAAAATTTCTATGTGCCAATATATTCATGTGTTGATTCTAAAAATCATTTACTGAGTACATGTAAGGGCAGATTTAAAGACTACCAGCCCAAACAACACACTGAGACCCTTTGGACATATATATGATATAATATGTATATATTATATACTTATGAATATATATAGTAAGATAAATGAATTCATACTTACACATATTGGTTTTCAAACCATAATGGCACTGTAGTTCCTTAAACCTAGAATGGTTTCTTACCCTAGCCATGGCCAGCCAATTGTTACATTGCCAAATTCTGTCTCCTTTGATGAAGTATTTGGATAGGGTTCAAAATAGAAAGAGAGATTCCATGTTTTTTACAGTCTTTAGTTGTTCTTTTTTTTTTTTTTTACATATATGATTGATCCTAACAGAGTAATACCAGTGGGCTGATAATCATCCTATCTGGGGCAATAGCAGTTTTATAATGTCATTAAAATTGCCAAGGACAAACCTAATTGTTTCATAAACTTTCACTCTTTCCTTGGATGACCCATGGAGAACAGTGTCAGCATTTCTTATTTGTCCAAAATTTTCTGCCTCATATAAACCAGGATCAGTTGTTTCTTTACAGTGAAAATGTCCAACAAAATACTTGTCTTGAATACCTGAAAAATAACTTTGAAGTATATTTAGGGTTTGAAATTTTAAGTAACCTAGAGAAGTGTTTATTATACCATTTAAACCAGGCTTTCTCTGCCTTGGCAGGTGTGGCTCAGTTGGCTGAGTGCCATTCCATACACCGAAAGGTCACATGCCCAGGTTGTGGGTCCAGTCTCAATTGGGGTGTACATGGGTGGCAACCAATTTATGTTTCTCTCTCTCAGATTCTCCCTCTCCTTTCCTCTCTAAAATCAATAAGAACACATTAGAAAATAAATAAACCAAGCTTTCTCTGACTTTACTGTAAATCCATCTTCCTCAAATACCTGAACACCAGAATATGATTAAAATGAGAAAAGTGAGGTATTAGATTTTTATCTTGGGAACTGTAAATTGTTACTCTTTCTTTATAAATTTTCATTGCAGACACATTATACTGTTGAATGTTATGAATTCAGAGTATTACTGTTTATTTTAAATATAACCATTAGAGAGGAAGATAAAGGAACAGAGCCATTTTAAAATCGAAACATAGTGCCTACCTCCCAGAATCAGCACTAAGCACCATTTTATGTCATTCTTGCCTCAGTTCAAACTTCTCTTGTGTCTGTAATGATTTTTTTCTTTGATGCCTCCTGTAGTCTGCTCAACCATGCCTTTGTAAAACCCATTCTGGCCATTTCATTTCAGTTCTCGGAGAAGCTGAGTATCTCTTTTTGGGAGAGCCAGGACATGTAGCGCTAAGCAACGCCACCGTGTCTGTGGATTTCCAGTATTTTGATGGCGCTAACGGGACCCTGAGGAATGTATCTGTGCTGTTGCTGGAGGCGAACACCAATCAGACTGTGGCCACCAAATACCTCCTGACCAACCAGTCCCAGGGGACACTTGAGTTTGAATGCTTCTACTTCAAGGAGGCTGGCGACTACTGGTTCACAATGACCCAGGGAGTGACACACAGCAGCCCTCCAGTCCCCTGGTGGGAGAAAGGTGCCTTTCTGAAGGTGGAATGGCCCGTCTTTCAGGTTGATCTGAATAGGACATCCAAAGCAGCGGAAGGCACCTTCCAGGTGGGCCTTTTCACCAGTGAACCACTCTGCCCGTTCCCTGTGGACAAGCCTGGCGTGGTGGTGGAGGTCGTCTTCACCAACAGTCTTCCCGAGGCAGGAACAAGCCAGGAACAGCCCCTGGAGATAAGAAGCACCAAGAGGACAGAACTCGCTCAGAGTCAGTGGGTTGAGTTTGGCTGTGCACCCGTGGGGCCCGAAGCCTACGTCACCGTCGTGCTGAAGCTGTCTGGCCGAGACTCCGTCATCACCTCCGTGGGACCCATTGACCTGGCCCAGAAATTCGGGTACAAGTTGGTGATGGTGCCAGAACTCACGTGTGCGTCCCGGGTGGAGGTGACGGTGCTGCCGCCGCCGTGCATCTTCGTCCAAGGCGTGATCGCTGTCTTCAAGGAGGCCCCATGGCGGCCCGGGGAGAAGAGTGTCCGCCTGGCTGAACACAGACTGACTCTGGGGCAGAGGAGAACAGTGTTCAATTGCACTTTGTTCGACATGGGGAGGAATAAATACTGCTTTGACTTTGGCATTTCAAGCAGAAGCCAGTTTTCTGCAAAGGAGAAGGAGTGCATGCTGATTCAGAGAAATATAGGTTGGTATTGAGATTTAAATTTTTAAAAAATCAAATGAATGCCTTTATGCAGTCAAAATTATTATTTTGAATTTAAGTGAACTTAGTTTTCTGTGAACTATGTCGTCATTTTTATGGGTCACTTCTCATAATGGCACTAAAAAACATTAGCATTACTACATCATAGGGCAAGTCCATGGCAGGTGTGATCAGAGTTCGAAGCTAAATCCCACGCCGTGTTTAGTAACTTGCTAGCTTACTCACCTGAGCTTGTCTTTTCCCTCTTATTTATCTTTCATGATAAGAGTGAAGCCTCTTTAGTGAGATTTCAAAATAAGATTTCTAAAAACTTCAAATTATTAGTTATTTGCACAAGCCCTACCTAATCACAGAGAAGTGGGGCTGTTACAATCCCATCCATACCCCATGCCCTTTTTACATTTCTTTCCCTTTTCCTGGGTGCAGGTCTGGTCTTGGCAAGAGGGTTAACCTGACAGAGACTGTCTGGTTCACTTACATGTTGCTTCTGTCATCATCCCCTCGGAGCTGCATGTCCTTCGACAGCCAAACCTCCATCCAGTCACCTTTGTAACTCCAAGTGTGTCTTCATCCGGCCCACCCACTTCCTCTCCTTAGAGCAGTGGCACTCAACCTTTCTGATGCCGCAGCCCTTTACTACAGTTCCTCTGCTGCCTCCTGCACACCCTCTGCTGGGGATCGAGCCCACAGCCAGGCATGTGCTCTCACCAGGAACTGAATCACGGTCTGTGACCTTCTAGAGCAGGGGTCCTCAAACTTTTTAAAGTGGGGGCCAGATCACGGTCCCTCAGAGAGCTGGAGGGCCGGACTATATGAACTACTAATTCCTACTGTAACACCTCGGCTGCGCTCACTGCCCAAAAAACCTGGCGGGCAGGATCAGACTCCTCTGCGGGCCGCATGTGGCCCGCGGGCCGTAGTTTGAAGACCCCTGTCTAGAGCCACACTGGCTGGGCAGGAAATCACACTCTTACTCTCTTCTTCCTTTTATAGTCCAGGTTCTTGAAAAAGCCATCCATACTTTGGTGCTCATTTCCTCACCTCACATTCACTCTTCACCCCATTCCAAACCCACCACCCAGCCCTGAATAATGCTCTCATTAAAGTAGCCAGTGGATGCCTTCTGGGTCCCCAAATCCCTGGCTGTTTTTTAGTTTGTATCTTCATTGACCTTGAGTCTGTGATGTTTTCACCTCCTGCCTTCTGGCTGTCCTCCATGGTCTCCTTTGCCCGTGGCTTCCACCACCTCCCCTCATCCCTTAAGTGCCAGACTCCTGCTTCTTGTAGTAGGATGTCTCTCTGCATTTCTTACTCTTCACATATGGTAGGCGGTTACTATCCTGATGCTGGTGACATTAGATTGTCATCTCTCTCCTACATCCAAGTGTTTCTGAATAGCTGTCACCCCTCAGATGTCCCTGAGGCACCTCAAAAGCAACATACCTGGAATTACTGGTAAGCTCATCATTCTACCCCCAACCCTGCTCCTCAGTCAGGACTCCACCATCTATCCAATGTTCAAAGCAAAAACCCAGAGTCTTTCTCTCATCTTCCTACAAATAGTTCACTGTGTCCTGTGGATGTTCACTCCTCAAAGAACTTTGAATGTCTGAATCTCTGAGTCTCCCTAGTTTCATTTGACTCCAGTTGGTTTAAGCCTCCATCATCCCTTATCTGCATTCCTGCTACAGATTCCAAAATGGCTCCCCCATCCACCTCCTTCTCTCACTGTAGCCACAGGGGCCGCTGCATTTCCCCTGCTTAAAATCTGTTGTCACCAGCTTGACAGGACCCCCAGGATAGGCCCAGACTGCCCACCCTACAGTCACAGAGAGCTGGAGCCTGGGACAGCCTCACCCCACCTTAACCTGATTAAAATTAACCCATCCCCCAAGTCTCCGCTTGGGTTACTCCTTCTCAACCCAGACTAGTGAAATTGCCGTGCTGTAAGCTGGCACACCATTCTCAATGTTTCTCATGGCATTATCATTTCTGTTATTGCTGTTCAAGGTCTTCCTTCCCCTGACACCCCCACCCCTCCTCCAATTAGGGACGCTCATGTGGTGGCAAAAGCCAACCTGTGCTGCCATGAAGGGCTTTATGATCTTTATTTGGCTCGCTTAGTATGCCTGGCACATTAGCAGGTGCTTAATACATGTTTCTTAAAGTAAAAATTGAACTCAGATGTGGCTAGTCTCACATTAGTAGGAAAACAATTATGTCAAACTCATTAAAAAGAACTCAAGATATGCTTGCCTTTTCAGAAGTTACTTGTTAGGAGAGAGAAAAAAATGCTAATTTACTGAATTTAATGGAAACAAACCAAGGGGAGTAAAGGCATTTGGCCATTTGATAAAAGGCATTGGACGTCTACTTGGTTGGTTCTCCCAGCTGCTGAGTTTCCCCCAGATACTCCCACTCAATGTCTAAAAACTGGGGTGTGTGTAGGTGTGTGTGTGCGTGTGGGGGGGCGATGAGGGGGGGCAGACACTGGGAAGAGAGAGAATAGGAAGTAGTTCTCTCAGCATCCATGCTAAGAGTGGTCGGGGCTCCCCTGTGGGGCTGTAGCCACCAGATACAACTGGAAGCAGAACCTGGAAGGGCTAAATGATCCCGGAGACCCCAGTAGTGGCTCTGACTCTGGCTGATCAGTGAAACTTATGCTAGTGATAGGAACCTCCATGTCTTCCCATGGTTTTAGTATAAAAATGTTTGATTGAATCAAGTTCTCATAATAATTTTCCATTTCAATTGACAGCTCTCAACAGTAAAGACTGCCTTTTGTTGTTGTTGTTAATCCTCACTCAAGGATATTTTTTTCTTTTTAAAAAAATTATTTTTAATTTTTAAAATTTTTATTGTTGAAGGTATTACCTATGTCCACTCCCCTCCCATTAACCCCTAATTGTCCTGCCTCAGGCTTTCACCACCTCATTGTCCTTGCCCATGGGTTATGCATATGTACATACAAGGTCTTTGGTTGATTACCTCCCACCCACCCACTCTCCCTGCCTTCCCTCTGACATTCCACATTCTGTTCCATGCTTCCATGTCTCTGGATGCTCTCTGTCCATCTGTTTGTTACTTAGATTCCACATATAAGTGAGATCATGTGGTACTTGTCTTTCTCTGACTGGCTCATTTCGCTTAGCATAATACTCTCCAGGTCCCTCCATGCTGTCTCAGAGGGTAAGAGAGTCTTCTGTTACAGCTGCATAGTATTCCATGGTATACATGTACCACAGCTTTTTTATCCACTCATCTACTGATGAGCATTTGGGCTATTTCCAGATCATTTCTATTGTAAGTAGTGCTGCTATGAATATAGGGGTGCATACATTTTTTCTGATTGGTGTTTCAGGTTTCTTAGGATATATTCCTAGAAGTTCGGTCACTGGGTCAAATGACAGTTACATTTTTATTTTTTAAGGAAACGCTGTACTGTTTTCCATAGTGGCTGCACCAGTCTGCATTCCCACCATCAGTACACGAGTGTTCCTTTTTCTCAACATCCTCTCCAGCACTTGTCATTTGTTGATTTGTTGATGGTAGCCATTCTGACAGGTGTGAGATGGTATCTCATTGTCACTTTAATTTTCATCTCTCTGATGACTAGTGACCGAGCATTTTTTCATATATTTCTTTTATTTTTATTTTTTTAAACATACTTTTATTGATTTCAGAGAGGAAGGGAGATGGGGAGAGAAATAGAAACATCAGTGATGAAAGAATTATTGATTGGCTGCCTCCTACCTCCCCCCCTCCCTCTACTGGGGATCAAGCCCACAACCCTGTCATGTGCTCTTGGCCAAAATCGAACCTGGGACCCTTCAGTCTGAATGCCAGTGCTCTATCCACCAAGCCACACCAGCCAAGGCTCTCTTGGACATCTGTATGTCCACCTTGGAAAAGTGTCTATTTAGGTCTTTTGTCCATTTTTAATTGGATTGTTTGTCATCCTTTTGTTAAATTGCATGAGTTCCTTATATATTTTGTAAATTAACCCCTTATCAGATGTGTCATTGCCAAATACAATATGTTCTCCCTATAGTAGACTCCTTTGTTATTTTGATTGTTTCTTTTGCTGTGCAGAATTTTTTTATTTTGATGTAGTCCCACTTGTTTATTTTCTCCTTAGTTTTCTTTGCCCTAGGAGATATATCGGCAAACATATTACTGTGAAAGATATCTGAGATTTTGCTGCCTATGGTTTCTTCTAAGATTTTTATGGTTTCACAACCCATATTTAAGTCTTTTATTCATTTTGAGTTCATTCTTGTATATGTTGTAAGTTGGTGGTCTAGTTTCTTTTCTTTTTTTTTTTTTTTTTTTTTCCTTTTTTTTTTTTGTGGCATATATTTGTCCAGTTTTCCCAATACCATTTATTGAAGAGACTATCTTTACTCCATTATATGCTCTTGCCTCATTTGTCAAATATCAATTGAGCATAATGGCTTGGGTTGATTTCTGGAGTCTTTGTTCTATTCCTGTGCCAGTACCAAGCTATTTTGATTACAGTGGCTTTGTATTGATAGTATAACTTGATATCTGGTATTATGATCCTTCCCTCTTTATTCTTCTTTCTGAAGATTGCTGCCACTATCTGTTTTTTTGTTGTTGTTGTTTCATATAAATTTTGGAGTATTTGTTCTAGCTCTGTGAAACATGCTATTGGTATTTTAATAGAGATTGCATTGAATTCATAATTGCTTTGGGTAGTATGGCCATTTTAATTACACCAATTCATGAACATGGTTTATTCTGCCATTTGTTTATATCTTCCTCTATCTCCTTTTTGACTTCCTGTAATTTTCCTAATACAGGTCTTTTTCCTCCTTGGTTAAGTTTATTCCTAAGTATCTTAAATTTTTTGTTGCAGTGGTAAATGTGATTTTTAAAAAGTTTTTCTTCATGAGAGTTCATTATTCTATATAATAGAAGCCTAATATGCAAATTGTTTGACTGGGAGTCCAACTGCTCACTATAATGTGCGCTGACCGCCAGGGGGCGGCACAGAACATGGCCAGTGTCAGTGACGCGGCGCTGGCAGCGGGTAGCAGTGGAGGCACTGCCAGCCCCAATGGGCCCCACCAAGAGCGGGACTGTGGTGGGATAGTGTAGCAGGTGAGTGGGCAGCACCAGGCCAAGGCAGGGTGCCAGGTAAGGGCGGTGGGGCTGTGGGCTGCAAGGCTGGGGGTGTGACTTGGGGCTGTAAGCCTGGGCCGCAAGCTGGGGCCTGATCCCTTCAGGCCACCCTGAGAGACCCCACCCATGTACAAATTCGTGCATCGGGCCTCTAGATGGTGTATAAAAATGCCATTGATTTCTGGGTGTTAATTTTGTATCCTGCTACATTGCTGTATTCATTTATTAAATCCAGTAGTTTTTTGGTGGAGTCTTTAGGGTTTTCTATGTACAATATCATGTCATCTGTGAATAATGACAGTTTTACTTCCTCTTTTCCAATTTGGGTGCTTTTTTCCCCTCTTGTCTGATCACTGTGGCTATGACTTTGGAGAATATTTTTTCTATTGATTTTTAGAGAGAGTAGAAAGAAGAGAGGGAGGGAACAAAGAAAGGAGGGAAGGAGAGAGAGAGAAAGATGTAAATGTGAGAGAAATACATTGATCGGTCGCCTCCCACATGTGCCCCAAGCAGGGCCAGGGATTAAACCTGCAACTCAAGTATGTACCCTTGACTAGGAATCGAATCTGTGACCCTTCCATGTACAGGCTGACACTCTAATCACTTAGCCACACAGGTCATGTGGTAAGACTGTCTTTTTTGAATAATGGCATCATTCAGGGACCCCATTTAACTTATGGTGACTTATGTGGGCCACTGACTCTACTGAATTTCTTATTTATTCCTTTTGAAAATGGAATAATAATGTATTTTATATGTTTGTCTCTGTGCAAATGTGTCTTAGGACCTTAAGATACTATGTAAATAACAATGTCCAGCAAATATATAATAGATGTTGCAAAAATGATTTACTATCATCATTTATTCTACTTAGTGTGAAAGTTTATATTTTCTCAGCAGAACTATTAATACGTGTGTTTATGAGATGCTGCCCCAGATCCTGCTAGGGGAGTGTTAGTAACATATGGCACAGGCACTATAATAACTTACAAACATCTAAATTGAGAAATTCTAAATTTTGAACACGTCTGCCTCAAAATGTTTCACCAGAGAGTGTGGGCCCTGTCTCTTAAGGCACAAAGGTACAAAATATATTTAAGGCAAAGTTAGAATTAATAAGAAAAGGTATAAATTCATATTTACATAGTATTTTTTGTGGGGGGGGCACTAATAAAAATAATGTAGAGTTAATAGTTTTTTGATAATTTAAAATTTTTGGCCATATTGTGTCTCTGATTAGTTGGGGTTACTTTTCCTTCAGAATGACTTAATAGCTTTTAACCAAGAAATAGAAGTAATTATCTCTAATATTTTGTTCTTATTTTCAGGTGCTTGCAATAATAGTATTATTTTTATTTCTTTCCAGAATCTTCTTAAGCCACTTGTCTACTTTGTGAGTTAGTTTACCTAAAATTAGAAAATACAATTTAAAATTTTCATATGAGCACTGTTGTATGCTTTAATACTCTAATTCTCTGAAAATGAATGAACCAGCAAACCCTTTCACCTAGTAGAACTCCTCTTCTTCGGGATTCCTTTACAATATCTGACACAGTGTTTGTGACCATCTAGCATTAAAAAAACTCACATTGTTATGATTGCTGTCCTAAGTGCTTTATGAATGCTAACCCATTTAATTCACATAACCCTATGAGTTAGGTTTATTATATTGTCAATTTTATAGGTGAAGAAATGGCACAGAAAGATTAAATAATTTGCCTAACATCTGTGCCGCTCCAGCACAGCCAAGGGTTCGGCGAGCCTGAGGGAGGGTGGTGAAGGATGAATTAAGAGACGGACAAGATAATAAGCTAGATCTAGGTGGATCTTCTATGCCTGGCTGAGGCCACAGAACAGATCCAGACTGCAAAGCTGATGGTTTGTTTGTTTATTTATTTATTTATTTATTTGATGCTTTATTTATAGTCTGGGACAAACAAGGTAAATTTACAATGTTGTTGTAAGTTTCACTTGTTTTGGCAGCATTTGCTGCTCCTCCCAACAGCCCATTAGCTACTTAGGAAAGATCTGCAGTGTTTCCCAACCTTCTCTCATGATGAGAATCACCTGGTGGAGTTGTTAAAACACAGATTCCTGAATCCCAACTAAGAAGTGCTAAACTAGAATTTTTGAGAACATATAGGTAAAATTGCATACCTAACTTAGTGCTCTATATATAACATCTGTGTTAGAGCACTAGTTAAGTATACAATTTTACCTATATGTTCCCAAAAATTCTAGTTTAGCACTTCTTAGTTGGGATTCAGGAATCTGTGTTTTAACAACTCCACCAGGTGATTCTCATCATGAGAGAAGGTTGGGAAACACTGATCTAGGGAACAGTCACAAGATCAAGCCTAATTATGCTTAGAGGGCTGTGCCCTCCAAGCTGGGACTTGTTTGGGACTTTGCCAGCAGGTCAGTATGAGGCTTAACCCTATAACCGCTCCCTATGAGCATCAATGGTGACTAAGTGGCTTAGACTAGCTTGAGACTTCGCTTTTCCACTATCTTACTGCCTCTTATACAATCACCTGTAAATTCAGGCATTTAACAGTATAAAGCTCTTAAATTGAAATAGTTCGGATATTTTTCTCCTTGCTTTGCTGGTTCACCTGGTGCTGTTCAGCACTCTTAAAGGCACGTAACTCACGTTGGAGGCGTTTGGCCCAGGCACAAGCACAGTTGATTCAATATGAGTGATTCTGCGTGGAGGGTCTGCATGGAAGTCTGAACTGCTTACTCAGGTGCCGTTGCTCCCACTGCCACTTTTGGCTACTCATCTGTCTATCAGCATTTTGTTTATTACCTTAGTCTCTTGAGCAAAATGTCTTGCAGATGTGAGTATTTTAGAGGCTGTATTACTTCAGACGGTGGAAACCAATCCCCCTTCCCCTGTTCCAGACAAATTTTACTCATTTAGAATTAGTATTCTCTAGAGTGGCCAGAAAGATATTTGTCCTGGCCGAACAGGTTTGTTATGTAGTGTGAACACATGTACAGACAAAACAAAACAGCCTTTCATTTATGAAGTAAGATTTTTGGAATATTGGTAATCTTGCTTTTTATTTCTAAAACATGAACTACAGTTATCTAATGAGTTTCCATTTTGCCAAGTATTTTCCATGAAAGTTATTAGCAGAAATCTGCAGGGAATAGAGTTACTTAAGGCATTTTAAAAAATTTGCCTGGTTAAATTTGTTAATTGGTTTATTTGAGTGGTTTCCTAACTCCATGTTTGAGTAATTTGGTTTAGAAATAAAAAGGCATAAAACTTAGCTTAAATATTTATTTTTTATTGTTGATTATCCTCCAAGCCATGATTTTATTTTCCAAAGGAAAAAGACAAAACATTTCAAAATGAGATTTTTGACATTAAGATTCATGCTTTTATCAAAAGTTTGTTTTTTTCCTGGACCCCACTAATGAAAATTTTAGTTTCACAAATGACTTTATGTATTTAAATAAGTTATATAGAAGAGTTTAAAAAGAATAACATAGTCCTGACTGGTTTGGCTCAGTGGATAGAGCGTCAGCCTGTCTGGAACAGGGGAAGGGGGATTTGTTTCCACAGCATCAGCCTGTGGACTGAAGGGTCCCAGGTTTGATTCTAGTCAAGGGCATGTATTTTGGTTGCGGGCACATCCCCAGTAGGGGGTGTGCAGGAGGCAGCTGATCGATGTTTCTCTCTCATCGATGTTTCTAACTCTCTATCCCTCTCCGTTCCTCTCTGTAAAAAGTCAATAAAATATATTTTAAAAAATTTTAAAAGTAAAAAGAATTAACATAAGGACTTAGCTTTTGTTGTATCTACCTTTAGTTGTCTTAAATGTGAGCACAAGAGAAGGATAAACTATACATTGACTTAATTTTCAATTTAGATTTCAGAGTAGTGGAATTACCAGTAGATTATTTAAAAATAAATCACAATTCTTTAACTCGAGAGACTTTAATATCAGATTCCCGAGGCTGTGGAGGTGCTGCCTGCGGGCTCTGGAGCTTGAGGCCAAAGCCGGCTCCTTGTTCTGCCGTTCGAGGAGCCCGTGTGACCCGGGAGGCGCAGAACCAATACCGTGTCCAGTCGAACCTCTGGAGGGAACATAATTACCACACCTCAGTTTATGTTGGTCCAGGATACTGGTTTGTAATCTTCCTACTCTTGTGTAAGCCAAGAGACTTTTAATTGCTGTAAAGAACTCATATTCCATGACTCATTCCGAAGATTGCGCCACTTGACTCACCTGAGAATGTGTCTGCCTTACACACTCTCCTTTTTTTTTTTTTTTTTTTTTTTTTGTAGTACTTTGTATTCCTTTGACTATATTGTGAGACTTTGCTCATAAAGGATGAAGAGAGATCTTTATGGAGACTATTGTTGGCATGACTAGTTCCCTAGGCCGCTAGGTCTTGGGTTGAATGGATGCTCATAGAGAAGGAGCTTAGGGTAATTTTTTATAGGGGACTATTCAATTATTCTATCTGGTAGTGATTGCATTTGTACTTGGAAGAGAAGTTTGCATATATCAGTCAATAATAACTGTTCTGGTAGTTTTTTTTTTTTTTAATGTATTTTGAAGCTCTGGTGTTAGGTATCTCCCCATTCACAGGGTTATTAAAGGTTAAAGCTCTTTGCTGAGTTCACACTTTTATCATTATGTAATGTCCTTCTTTATCACAGATAATATTCCTTGTTCTGCAGTCTATTTTGTCCGATGTTAATATAGATACTCCAGTTTTTCTATTTCTTAAAAACTTTTTAAAATGAAGTTTATTGGGGAGACATTGGTTGATAAGATTATATAGGTTACAAGTGTACAAATCTATAACGCATCATCTGTGTGTTGCTTTGTGTGCCCACTATCCAAAGTCAATCATCTTCTGGTACCATATAGTTGACCCACTTTACCCTTTCCTACCCCCCCACTGTTCTTCCCTTAGGAAACCACCATACTGTTGTCTGTGTCTGTGAGTATCCATTTTATATTCCACATAAAGTGAAATCAGATGGTTATCTTTTTCTGACTGAATTATTTCACTTAGCATGATATTCTCAAGGTCCATCTATAATTGTTGCAAATGGCAGTATTTCATCTTTTTTATGGCTGAGCAGAATTCCATTGTACATATGTACCACATTTTTTTAATGTTTTCACTGATTTCAGAGGGAGGAAAGGAGAGGGAAATAGAGATAGAAACATCAATGATGAGAGAGAATCATCGGTTGGCTGTCTACTGCACACCCCTCCCCTAACCAAGGACGGAGCCCACAACTTGGGCATGTGCCTTGTCCGGGAATCCAATTGTGACCTCCTGGTTCATGGGTCGATTCTCAACCACTGAGCACCACTGGCCAGGCTTCTTTATCACATCACTTATCGAAGGACACTTTGGTTATTTCCATGTCTTGGCCACTGTGAATAATTCTGCAGTGAACATAGGGGTGCATATATCTTTGAGAATAAATGTTTTCAAAATTTTTGGTAGATACCAGAAAAGGGATTCCTAGGTCATATTGTAACTTCTTATTTTTTCCATAGTGGCTGTACCAGTTTACATTCCAACCAACCAGCAATGAAGGAGAATTTCTTTTTCTCCACAAGGTCTTCAACACTTGTTAATAGTTGTCTTGTATATAATAGCCATTCTGATAGATGGGAGGTGGTATCTCATTGTAGTTTTGATTTGCATTTCCCTAATAGCTGTGAAGTTGAGCATCTTTTCATGTATCTATTGGCCATTTGTATGTCTTATTGGAAGAAGTGTCTATTGTGTACAAATACAGTTTTCTTTTGATTAATGTTCACAAGGTATAATTTCTTCTATCCTTTTAGTTTTAAGCTATTTATATATTTATATTTAAAGTTTCTTTTAAATAAAACTATTTGGAAAAAATTAAAAAAAACAAAACAAAACAAAACTATTTGGGTGATACTTTTTTAACCCAATCTCAAAATCTCTCTTTTAACTGATATATTTTTATTATTTACATTTAGTGTATGTAATCATTAAGTATTTAGATTAAGATCTATCATCTTACTAGTTTTATATTTATTTGATCTTTTTTTGTTTAAAATTTTTTTTTTCTGTATTCTTTTGGATTTATTCAATTTTTAAAATGATTTACTTAAACTGTACTATTGTTTTGTTTATAATTGTTTACACCTTAAAATGCTTTTTAGTGATTGTCTTAGAGTTTACAGTATACATCAAATTATTCCCAGTCTGCCTTCAGATAATTTTATTTTGCTTCACATGTAGTATACACTCCCACTCATTCTTCCCACTCTTTTTTTGATTGTTGTCATACACTTTATATAGGCTATAACCACATAATGCATCATTACTATTTTGCTTAGACTATCAATTATATTTAAAGCATTTAAAAATTAAAAAATGAATTTTATCTTTATAAATGCTATTTCCAGCACACTCTTATTTTTTTTTTTATATAGATGAAAGTTTTTGTCTGGTATTTTCTTTCTTCTCCTCTTTCTTTCTTTCTTCTTTCTTTCTTCTTCTTTTTTTTTTTTTTTTTGCTTTTTAGTTTATTTTTGACAAATAGAGCTTAAATTATCATTCCAATTTAAAGTTAATGATTGCCTTGTATACCATAAATAGATTGTTAATTCCACAAATATGGAATACATTAGAAAAAGATAATAGTAGTAAATGCTAGAAAAAAGAGGAGTAATACCTGTGAGGGAAGTCTTTTATTTCAAAAACTAGGGAGGAAAGATCACAGTAGATAGCTAAATTACACAAAACTCCAAGTGAGTATTCAAGCATTTACAAAGAGGATATTTAATAGCAAAAGTATAAATTTGCTCTTCTAAGGCTTTTAGTAATTTGAGGAGTCAAATATTCATTATATCAAACTATATTTTTTAAAATTTTGTATTTGTTTAGGTGTACAGTATAATGGTTAGACAATTATATAATTCAATAAGTGATCCTCCTGATAATCTTAGTATTCACCTACCTGGCATCAAATATAGCAATTACAACATTATTATCTATAATACCTATACTGTACTGTACACCCCATGACTATTTTATAACTACTTACTCCCTTCACCTTTTGTATCCATCTCCCCTGCCCCTCTCTCAGTTTGTTCACTGTATTTATAAATCTGTTTCTGTTTTGGTTGTTCATTTATTTTGTTCTTTAGATTCCACATATAAATGAAATCATAGAATATTTGTCTTTTTCTGTCTGACTTATTTCAGAAACTTAGCATAATATCCTCATGTTCCATCCATGAGTATTATCATTTATGACAAAATGGTAACATTTTTTTAAATGACCAATATCCCTTTACATATAATCTATCTTCTTTATCCAACCACCTGTTGATGGGTACTTTTTGCTACCATATCTTGGCTATTGCAATAATGCTGCAATGAACACAGGGAGGTATATAACTTCTCAAATTAGTGTTTTGGATTTCTTTAGATATATTCCCAAAAGTGGAATTGCTGGGTTATAAGGTAATTCTAATTTTAGTTTTATGAGTAACCTCCACATTGTTTTCCTTAGTGACTGCAACCAATTTGCAATCCCACCAACAGAGAACCAGAGTTCCCTCTTCTCCACATTCTTTCCAATACTTGTTGTTAGTTGATGGTCTAGTTTCATTTTTCCCCCATGTATCTGTCCAATTTTCTCAACACTATTTATTGAAGAGATTGTCTTTAATCCATTATATGCTCTTGACTCCTTTATCAAATATTAATTGGCTTGGGTCAATTTCTGGGATCTTTGTTCTGTTCCATTGGTCTATATGCCTGTTCGTATGCCAGTACCAGGCTGTTTTGAGCACAGTGGCTTTGTAGTATAACTTCATATCTGGTATTATGATCCCTCCAACTTTGTTCTTCTTTCTCAAGATTGCTGCAACTATTCAGGGTCTTTTTTGGTTCCATATGATACCAATTTTTGGTTCAGTTCTGAGTTCATTGTTTTGTGAAATTGAAGAATGAGTTCACAGACAAAGAGGCAAATGAAAGTTTGTTGAGATAGCTGGGAGGAACCCAAATGGGTTGCTGTGGGAGCTCCCTGTCTAAGGGCAGATATATACCCTGCTGACTTCTGCTTAGCTCTATCAAAGAAACCTGCCTTAGCAACATTCATATATTTTAAAGCTCATGTCTCCCAGTTGTGCTCCCTTCCTGCCCAGCTAGGTTGCTTTAGTATCTCGCCAGCTGAGTTCAGTTCTAGGTTACTTGGTTTTTCTCTTTGTGATTTTTCTTAAAAGCTGTCCACATCTGCAAGATCCTGATATTATTGGACTTACCCATTTTTCTTCCCTTCATGTGGTCCCATCCATGGCTATCTAGCCCTCTTCTGTCTCCTCACATATAAATGTTGGGAGTGCTTGTTCTAGATCTGGGAAATATGCCATTGGTATTTTAACATGGATTGCATTGACTCTATGGATTTGTTCGGAAGTATGGACATTTTAATGATGTTCTCTCTACCAACCCATGAACGCAGTATATTCATCCATTTGTTTATATCTTCCCCAATCTCTCTTTTTCAATATCCTATAATTTTCTAAGTACAGGCCTTTTACTTCCTTGGTTAAGTTTATTCTTAAGTTATCTTATTTTTTTATTGTTGCAATGGTAAATGGGATTGTTTTATTCGTTTCTCTTTCTGAGAGTTCATTATTGGTGTATAAAAATGCCTTTGATTTCTGGGTATGAAATTTGTATGCTGCTATGTTGCAAAATTCATTTATTAAATCTAGTAGTTTTTTTTGTGTGTGAAATTTTTAGGTTTTTCTATGTACAATATTATGTCACCAGCAAATAATGACAGTTTCACTACCTCCTTTCCAATTTGGATGCCTTTTATTTCTTCTTCTTGTCTAATCACTGTGGCTGGGACTTATACCGTGTTTCCCTGAAAATAAGACATCCTCCAAAAATAAGACCTAGTGCATGGAAAGATAAGACATCCCCTGAAAATAAGACCTACCTCAACTTTGGGAGAAAAAATTAATATAAGACACTGTCTTATTTTAGGGTAAACAGGGTAGTACTATGTTGACTAAGAATGGTGAAAGTGAACATCCTTGTCTTGTTCCTGTTTTTAGGGGTAATAGTTTTAGTTTTTTCCCATCAATATGATATCAGCTGTGGGTTTGTCATATATGGCCTTTATTATGTTGAGATATGATCACTCTATTCCCACTTTGCTGAGAGTTTATGTGTTTTATAAAAAATAAAAAATAGCCGAAACCGGTTTGGCTCAGTGGATAAAGCGTCAGCCTGTGGACTGGAAGGTCACAGGTTTGATTCCGGTCAAGGGCATGTACATTGGTTGCAGGCACATCCCCAGTAGGGGGTGTGCAAGAGGCAGCTGATCAATGATTCTCGCTCATCGATGTTTCTAGCTCTCTATCCCTCTCTCTTCTTCTCTGTAAAAAATCAATAAAATATATTTAAAAAATAAAAAAATAAGAAAATAAAAAATAGGATTTGGAATTTGTTGAATGCTTTTTCTGCATCAATTGATATGATCATGTGATTTTTGTCTTCCACTTTGTTTATGTGATGTATCACGTTTATTGATTTGTGAATATGGTACCAGCCTTGCATTCCTTGAACAAATCCCACTTGATCATGGTGTCTGATCTTTTTCATGTATCACTGGATTCAATTTGCTAATATTCTGTTGAGGATTTTAGCATCTATGTTCATCAGGGATATTGGCCTGTAATTCTTTCTTTGAAGTGTCTTTATCTGGTTTTGGAATTAGGATAATGCTGGTTATAAAAAGAGCTTAGAACTATTCCTTCCTCTTGGATTTTTGGGAATAGTTTGAGGAGGATAGGTGTTAGTTCTTTGACTGTTTAGTAAAACTCACCTGTGAAACCATCAAGATCAGAGGTTTTGTTTGATGGTAGTTGTTGTTATTATTATTATTATTATTATTACTACTACTACTTCAATTTCTTCAGTGGTTATTGACCTATTCAGGTTTTCTCATTCTTCCTGATTGAGATTTGGGAACTATATATTTTTAGGAATATGTATATTTTGTCCAGGTTGTCCAACTTGTTGGAATATAGTTGTTCATAGTATTTTTTAATGATCCTTTGTATTTCTGGGAGGCCAGTTGTTATTTCACCTCTTTTGTTTCTGATTTTGTTTATTTGCGTCCTCTCTTTTTGATTCTTCATGAGTCTGGCTAAAGGTTCACCAATCTTATTTATCTTTTCAAAGAACCATCTCTTGGTTTTAATGATCTTTTATATTTTATTATTATATATTTCATTTATACTCATTCTGATTTTTATTATTTTCTTTCTTCAGCTTACTCTGAGCTTTTCTTGTTGTTTGCTTTCTAATACTTTAATTAAGTTGTAGGATTAGTTTTTTAGAAGTTTTTCTTGTTTTTTTAAGGTAGGCCTATAATGCTATTGAAAATAAATTTTTGGACTGGAACCCCAATTCTTTGTCCGCCAGAATTGAAGAATGAATCCATGAACAGAAAGTGGTATAGCAAAGATAGAGATTTATTGAAGAATAAGTACAGATTCTCACATGGGGAGAGGGGAGAGTCCCGCAAAATGGACTTCCATGTAGGGAGGGGGAAAGGGTCCACTGAGTTCCCTTTCCCCATGGCTTATAAAGGCTGCAGAGCCTGGTGCCTTGATATCTCCTCTGATTGGTCACTATTCCCTTAGACTGGTTACTATAGTAACTCCTGGGCTCAGAGGTGGAACCTTACATGTGAGGTTCTTCTACCCTCCCCCTCCTTCCTTATTGTTTTCCTGTTCCCTTTGAGCTTTCTTCTCCTTCTGAATGAAGGGCTTCCTTCTCTGTATTTTGTAAATATAGACCTTCTGCTGTTCCCAGCTCCCTCATTCTATGGAAATGTACCTGTTGCAGCTTTTCAGCTTCCCTATTCTATGAAATATACCTTCTGCTGCTCTGCAGCTCTGTACTTCCTCGATGGTCCCCTCAATTTCCAAATTTTCCTAAACCTGTCCTATTTTATCCCTGAAATTCCTATTTCACTATGAACTTACCTTATCAGGACTGCTTTTTCTGTTTCCCATAGATTTTGGGTTGCTGTGTGTTCATTTTCATTTGTTTCCACAAAGTTTAAAAAAAATTTCTTCCTTGATCTCTTTGGTAATGTATTGTTTAATAACATGATATTTAGCCTTCATGTGTTTGAATGCTGTTTGAGGGTTTTTATTGTAGTTTATTCTAGTTTCATGCCATTGTGACCTGAGAAGATGCTCGATATGATTTTAATCTTTAACTTGTAGAGACTTAGTTTGTGTCCCTAACATGTGTTCTATCTTTGAAAATGTTCCATGTGCACTGAGAAGAATGTCTATTCTGTAGCTTTGGGGTAGAATGTTCTGAAGATGTCAATTAGTTCCATCTGATCTAGTGTGTCATTTAGAGTTGCTGTTTCCTTGATTTTTTGTATAGATGTTCTATCCAGTGATTCAGTGGGGTGTTAAAGCCCCCTACAATGATTGTATTATTGTTGCTCTCTCCCTTAAAATCCTTCAGAAGTTTTTTTTTTTTAAATATATATTTGGGTGGTCTTGTACTGGCTGGGTACATATATGTTTATTAGAGTTATATCCTCTTGTTTATTGAACTCTTTAGTATTATATAATGACTTTTGTTGTCTCTTTTGATGGCCTTTATTCATTTGTCAGATATGAATATTGCTACCCCAGCTTTTTAAAAAAAATTTGCCTGGAAATATTTTTTCCATCTTATTCTTTATGCCCATGTTCTTCTCTTTCTCTTAATTTCTTCTTCTTCTAACAGTCCCTTTAGCATTTTTTTGCAGTGCTGGTTTGGTGGTAATATACTCTTTTAGCCTTTATTGTCTGTGAATCTCTAGCTTACCTTAAATTCTGAATGATAGCCTTGCTGGATAGAGTAGTCTTGAGTTCAATCCTTTGGTTTTCATTACTTTGTATACTTTATGCCATTTCCTTCTTGCCTGATGTGTTTCTGTTGAGAAATCCACTGACAGTAATGGATCACCTTACTAGGTAACTTCCTTTCTCTCTCTTGCAGTCTTTAAGATTCTTTCTTTAATGTTTGTCATTTTAATTATTATATGCCTGGGTTTGGGTCTTTTGTGGTTCATTCTGATTGTGATGCTGTGTTTTCTGAACTTGAGGAAACTCATTCACCAGGTTAGGGAAATTTTCTCTATTTCTTCAAACAGGCTCTTTATTCTTTTTTGAGATTCTTCTACTTCTAGTACCCCTATGATTTGAATTTTGTTATATTTCATGTTCTCCCACAGCTACCTTAAACTCTTTTCCTCCTTTTTATTTTTTTTAATTTTTATTTATTTATTTTTTAATAAAATTTTATTGTTCATATTATTACAAATGTTCCTTCCCCCCCTCCTTCTCACCTCACCCTCTGTCCTTTCCCCACCCCCCATTGTCCTCATCCATAGGTGCACAATTTATGTTCAGTCTCTTCCCACATCTCCCTCTCCCCCTTTCCCCAAGAATCATCAGTTCACTCCCCTTCCATACCTCTGATTCTATTATATTCAACAGTTAATATTGTTCCTCAGATTTTTTTTTAGTTTCCTTGGTTTTTAGATTCACTTGTTGATAGTTACGTATTTGTTGTTCATAATTTTTATCTTTATTTACTTTCTCTTCTGAAAGAACCCCCTTCAGCAATTCATATAATTCTGGTTTGGTGGTGATGAACTCCTTTAGCTTTTTTTTATTAGTGAAGCTCTTTATCTGACCTTTGAATCTGAGTGATAGCTTTGCTGGATAGATTATCTTTGGCTGTAGGTTCTTACTATTCATCACCTTGAATATTTCTTGCCATTCCCGTCTGGCATGCATGGTTTCTGTTGAGAAATCAGCTGACAATCGTATAGGTGTTCCTTTATAGGTAACTACCTGCTTAGCTCTTGCTGCTTTTAATATTCTCTCTTTGTCTTTTGCTCTTGGAATCTTAATTATGATTTGTCTTGGTGTGGTCCTCTTTGGATTCCTTTTATTTGGAGTTCTGTGTGCTTCCTGGACTTGTAAGTCCAATTCTTTCACCAGGTGGGGGAAGTTTTCTGTCACTATTTCTTTCAGTATGTTTTCGATATCTTGCTCTCTTTCATCTTCTGGGACCCCTATAATTCTGATGTTGGATCGTTTGAAGTTGTCCCAGAGGTTTCTTACATCATCTTCAATTTTCTGGATTCTCTTGCCTTCTAGCTTCTGCAGAGGAGTGTCTTCTGGCTCTTTATGTTCCAAATCTTTGACTTGATTCTTGTGATCTTCTATTCTGTTTTTAGGACTCTGTAAAATATTTTTTATTTCAGACAATGTATTCTTTATTTCTTGTTGATCCTTTATCATTTCTTGTTGATCCCTTTTCATATCCTCTTAGGTCTCATTTATTTTATCGGCCTTTTCTAGGAGACTCTTGAAAAACCTTATAAGTGTGGTTTTGAACTCTATATCCAGTCGCTTTTTGTCCTCCATTTCTTTCATTTGTGATCTATTTGGTTTAGGCATTTTCGCAGGCAGCTTTCCTGATGGGACGGGGTTTCAGGGTGGAGCCTACAGCCTTGGCTTCCCTCAGCCCCGCCCTATGCGACTCCTGAGACTCAGGGTCCTTCAGTACTTGTTGCAAGTGCCTCTGAGAGAAAGGTGCCCTCGATTTTCGCCTGCTGCCAAACTGTCTATGCTCTCCCCCAATGAGTCCGGTATTGGGGTTCAGTTCAGTTGGAAGTGGAGTTGGAGGTGGCGTTCAGAGCAGTCTGGAGCCCCTGTCTCCTTCCCGTCAGGGCAATCCCGCGGCACAGCCGGCCGGCCCTTCTCTGCGTGCACTGTGCGCGCCTCCGGGACCTCCTCTCGCCGTTCCCTGGAGTTCCGCCTTACAGCCCAGCTCCCTATGGGTGAGCCTGGGTCCCCAGGGTCTGGCCTAGAATTGGAGTTCAGAGCAGTTGGAGCTGGGCCCAGCACAATCGGAGCTTTTCTCTGCTTCCCGCTTGGGAACGCCAGCCAGGCACTCGGCCTCCCTCCTCTCTGGCTCCGTCCTCTCCGCGCGCCGCGTGTCTCCGTACCTTAGGCTTTTACAGCTCCTCCGCGCTTCCTTCTGGTTTTCTCCTTGCTTCTTGTTGTAGGATTTCCAGTCAGTCGACTTTCCTGTAGTTCTGGGTAATGTCCATTTTATATTTTAGTTGTATTTTATTGAAATTGTTGTGTGCGGCTGCGGCTAGTTGCCTACCCGAGCAGCCATCTTCTCTTTTCCTCCTTTTTAATTTTTTTTTCTTCCATTTGCTGCTCTGAATGGGTGTGCTTTTGTTTTTGTTGTTGTTGTCTTTTTTTCCTATCTTGTCTTCTAATTCGCTGATTTGGTCCTCAGCTTCTTCTAGTTTACTATCGAATCCTTCTAGGGTGTTATTTATTTCAGCTATGGCATTTTTCATTTACAATTGATTCTTATTATTTCACCCTCTCTTTTCATGTTGGTGTAGTTCTCAGTTGGTGTAAGTCCCTCATAATTCTTATTAAATTGCTTATGCTTGACACTGAATTGTTTGAGCACCCTTATCACCATTACTTTGAATTCTTTATCTCACAAATTGCTTGCCTCCATTTCATTTAGTTCTTTTTCTAGCACTTCCTCATTTTTTTTCATTTGGAGGTTGTTTCTCATCTCCCCAGTTTTTCTCTCCCTTTGTATTCATTTCTATATATGAGATCACACTGCTATCTCTCCCAGACTTTGTGGGGTTGTCTTATGTAGTAGGTATTTCTGTGGGACCCAGTGGTGCAGTCTCTTAGATCACCTGAGCTGGGTGCTCTAGGAAAGCCCCTTGCTTGAGTTATTTAGTTTCTCCTGTTATAGTTGAATATTGAATGTTATTGTCCCATTTATGGATGGAATCACCTCTCAGGCTGGCTGACTACATGGCCCATCCCTGACCATATATCATGGAAACTATTGTGGAGGTACTGACAGAACAGAACAAAATACAACACCACAAAATGCAAAATAAAAGAAACAACACACACACACACACACACACACACACACAAAATATCCCTACAGCAACAATACAAGCAACCACTGGAGTAGAGAGAATTAGGAAAGAGAAAAGAGAGCAAAGATGATAAAAGAAAAGAAAGAAAAAATTTGAGGATAAAAATAACAAAACACAAAACAAAACAAAAATAGAAAAAAAGGGTGGGTAGAGAAAGGGAATATGTAGGTACAGAGCAGAAATAAGGAAAATAAGAATAAAGAATTAGGGGAAAGATAGCAGTTTAAAATAAAGGAGGAAGAAAAGAAAAAAAAGAAAAAAGGAAAAGGAAAATAGATAAGAAAGCAGATAGACCCAAAATAAGAAAAGGAAAAAAATGAAGAAAAAGCAGGAGAAAAGGGAAAGAAAGGAAAATAGAAAAATTGCGTAGGAAAAGCAAAGAGGAAAATTAGAGATATGAACAAAAACATAGAGAAAGTCTCCAGGTGTTTTCTGTCCTTAGATATAAATTTCTTCAGCTGGACCTCAGTTGGTAATTCCGGGTATTCATTCCTCATTGAATTCAATTTTATTTCCAGTCTGGCCATGGGAGGAGGTGCAAGAAAGGTCTGCCTATTTGGCTGTCATTTTAGCCTCCTCCTTGGTGTATGGTATTTTTAAAAATATTTTGCTGAATTTGACTTGCTAATATTTTGTTGTGGATTTTTGAAACTGTGTTTATAGGGGAAATTTGTCTATAATTTTCTTTTCCTGTAACATATTTGTCTTATCTTGGAATTCAAGTCGTATGGCCTTGTAAAATGAGCTTGGGAGCCTTCTCTCCTCTTGAGTTTTTTGAAACAGTTTGCAGAGGATGGGTGTTACTCCTTTTTGAATGTTTGGTAAAATTCATCTGTGAAGCCATTGGGTCCAGGAGTTTTGTTTTTGGGGGAATTTTTTATTCCAGATTTTATTTTATTGATAATAATCAGTATGTTCAGATTTTCTGTTTCTTTTTGACTCCGTCAAAAGATGATTGTGTGTTTCTAGGAATGTACCCATTTCTTCCAATTTGTTAGCATATTGTTTGTAGCATTTTCTTATAATTCTTTGTATTTCTATTATGTCAGTTGTCACTTCTCCTCTTTAAGTTCTGATTTTATTTATTTGGGTCATCTTTCCTTTTTATTGATGAGCCTAGTTAAAGTTTTATCAATTTTGTTTATTTTTTCAAAGAACCAGTTCTTGGTTTCATTGATCTTTTGCATTTTTTAGACTGTTTTTAAAAATTTCTGCTCTGTTCCTTATAATTTTTTCCTTCTACTCATGTTGGACTTTGCTTGTTTTTCTTTTATTTATTTGAGACTTTTATTGTTTCTTAAGGTAGGCCTGTACTGCCATGAATTTCCCTCTTAGGATTGCTTTCACTGTGTCCCATGTATATTTTGGTTGTTATTTTCATTTTCATTTGCCTCAAGGTATATTTTGATTTCTTCCTTGACCTCACTGTTAACCCAGTCTTTGTTTAGTAACATATAACTTAGCCTTCATGTGTTTGTGTTTTTCAGTTTTCTTCTTGAAATTGATTTCTAGTTTCATACCATCATGGTTGAAGAATATGCTTGACACAATTTCAGCCTTTTAAAATTTATTGAGACCTGGTTTTTGGCCTAAGATGTTCATCCTGGAAAATATCCCATGTGCACTTGAAAATGATGTATATTTTGCTGGGTTGGGTGATATGGCCCACAGGAGATATGGCCCCTGTGGGCCATGTGGGAGGAGGGTTTAACACACAGGGACAATGACAGCCGTCCCTCTACCCTTTACAGGTCTAAAGGGGGTGTAGATTTGGAATGCCTCATATAGTCTCTCATAGAAAACTGCTGGACTTTCATCAGGCTTCTGAAAAACCTGAGATTTTAGCCATTGGGCTTCTTGGCTCTGGCCCTGACCCCGTTGAGGAAGGCCAGCCAATATCTTTCTAGCCCGGTCCTTCCGTCTTCTGAGTTCGGGTTCCAATTGGGTTCCTCATTGGGGAAGGCCTCCCTGGCCCATCTGTCTGTATGTAATATTCCTGCCGGGACCTGGGTTTGCAGCCACTTCCGAGCCTCTGTTACTACTCTCCTGTGCTCCTCAGTGTTAAAGAGCGTGAAAAGGAGCTGCTCTCAGTCCACCCAGGTGGGCTTCGGGGTCTGGAAGATCGTTTCTAGGAGGTCTTTCATGGCCTGAGGTTTTCAGAATCAGCTGGGGTGTGATGTTTCCAATTCAAGATGTGACTGGGGGTAAAGGGCTGATAATAATAATAGACTGGCCCTTCCTCCTGCAATGTCCCATCTTTGCCAACTACTTTGGCACCGTGATTCTCCCTAAGAGGGATCTGACGTGCTGGTTGTGGCCTGGGCCCTTGATTGACTGAACGCGAGCGCCGCCCATCTGGCCCTGGAGAGCCTGGCTGAGGAGAAACGGAAGGGGCGGTGTTTCTGGACCTTTCAGGCCAGCTGGCGAAGCACTTGGTGCTCCTGTGGCACATATGGAGATGGTAAAACTAGCGGGGCTTCCTCAGGGGATCCTGGCAGAACAAGGGGTTGGGTTCCCTTCTGAGAGACCTGCTTCTTTTTTCCTATTACTAAAGCCTTACAGAACCGGACCCAAGGCGGTAAGGTTTGAGCAACTCCTAACCAGCTGTCTGTGTAAGGGAACTGGTCTGGGTGTCCGGGGTCTGCGGTGACTACATTCCAGACCGCCCTGACCAGTCCTACGCCTAAGAGCCTTCCGGGGGCCAGCCGACCCCAAAGGCTGGCCATTCTAATTCACAGAATTTCCTTAGTGTTTTGGGGTTCATTTAAATATCATCATTCTCAATAAAACCCTTTTCAAAATTTTCCAACATGCAGTTGAGAACAGTGGGTTTACTTTGTCCCAATCCCAGATGATCGGTGGCGAGAGACAGACGAGGATGCAGGGAAGTTTACTAAAAGCCTGGAGGGTCTCCTTAAAGAAAAGATCCTTAATCAGCACAGGCAGGGGCAGGGTGGGTAAAATCTCTCTGCTCCTGAAAGTCCCAGTCCTATACCAAAAGAGATATACCACTGAGGTACAACTCTGAGACAAAAGAGACAAGAAAAGCCACAAATACCTTTAAATCTACCCCAGAATTCCAAAATTTCAACCCAACACAGCAAAATCACAGAGCAAACCAAAGCCCCTAGTATACAAACATAGACAGGAATTTTTATCCACTGTCCCTCTGTGATGGAGAGCAACCAGCTCTGACAAAACTGACTCAGTAGTGCTGCTTGAGACTTTTGCAGACCATCACAGGTTCAGCCTTCAGCAAATCTAACGTTTTAACCAGATGAGCAAACAGAAAATCAAAGTAGCTCTCACTTTCACACAGACCAGTTTATCAGCAGATAATTATACCAAGACAGACAAACATCCGTACTCACACTCTCTCAGTAGACTAGCCCAGACTGGAGCTGAGCAGATAATGTCCAACTCCCCAGATGGGCATGGGGCACCCCGGGCACCCACTCCCAGAACAGAATTCTCCACCGACTTCTCTGTGAGAACCTCCCGGAGGAGTTTAGCTGCGTCCAGCCCCCCTTCTCGGTTATAAATTGGCTAGTCCCACACAAACAAACAGAAGAGTGAACCCATATTCCTTAATCGACTCTGAATTCACTCACCTCCGGAGTCCTGATTCCTGATTTACCTGAGGAAGTCCTATGACTTCTGGGGAGGTGATCAAGCTCCCCCTTCACTCATTTGGAGTGGGCCTGACTGACTGGGGCCCCTAACTTACAGATTCTGTCGACAGGTCCAGAGGTGTGCGTCCACCTTTCCAGATGCCAGCTGGGTCCTGGGCTGAGGTCCGGTAGCACCTGGAGCCCCTGTCTCTGCATGCGCGCCCCTCCCCCCGACCCCCACCGCCCTGCTTATTTCTGCTAAAATCCGCAGTGCACACCTTCCGGAGGCCTGTCCCGGCCTCCGACCCCCGGGCCCCAAACCCTGTCTGCTCATCGGAGGCAAGAGCCAAACACGGTTAGCTTCTCCGTCAGCGAACCAAATGTTGCAGAAGACCAAAGAAATGCCGAGCACACTTCCCAGAGAAAGGGAGGGACCCGTTTATTAACACTATTGGACTCCGGGAATAATCTCCAAATCAGAGTGAAGAAACATGCAGGGGGCTTCACTTCTTATAAACTTCTGGGGTCTTTGTCTTGCAGATATGGTTCCGCCCCCTTTCGTGGGCTTATAGGAAGGCCCCCAGGTGTTGGGGGTCCCCAGGCCGTATCCGATGATCTGTCCTGGGGCCAGCGATAACGACCCTCCTCTCCGCCCCCCCCACCCCCCCCAGGACAGTGCATTGTTCATGGTTTTTATGGCCTGACATACCTTGCAAGACCAGTTTCCTCCTCAGAATCTTTAACATGTTAATCATAGTTATCTTAATTTTTCTGTCTGATAATTCCAAAATTTGGGTCATGTCTGAGTCTGGTTCTCTTGATTACTTTCTTTTAAATATATTTTTATTGATTTCAGAGAGGAAGGGAGAGGGAGAAAGAGATAGAAACGTCGATGATGAGAGAGAATTATTGAACAGCTGCCCCCTGCATGCCCCCACTGGGGATTGAGCCCACAACCTAGGCATGTGCCATTAACCAGAATCGAACCTGGGACCCTTCAGTCCACTGGCCAAGGCTCTATCCACTGAACCAAACTGGTGATCACTTCATTTCTTGATAGTTTGTTGTTTTTTCTTGCTTCTCTGTGTGTTTCATAATTTTTGGTAGAAAGTTGGACATCTTACTTAAAGCTGTATGTATCAATAAATAGTGTTTTCCTGGAATTGGGCATGCCCTGTTTTTACAGCCCTTTAATGTGGGGGTGATTCTTCAATCTATCTAGTAAAGAATGACCACCTTCAGTGCATAACGGAGTTCAACATTTTCTAATGTTACTGTGTTCAGGGTAGGATTGGTGGCCAGAGGGTTTTACTCCATACTTCACTTGTACCTCAGCTTTAGGTTGAGTCTGTACATGTATGTTGTTGTTATCTGACATTTGGTAATCGCTCATATGGTGCAGGGTTGGGGATGTGCTACGGCGGTTGGAGAGCATACCCTTCTGCCAGTTCAGTCTTAGTCTGAGACAGGTACTGTGCCCCAGAGTCTCAGTGTTGGGGCCTTCTTAAGGACCCTGCGCCTCCCTAGTGGTAGAAGCCCTCTAACAATCCCGGCCCAGTACATTTTTCGCTCTGTCTTCTCTCTTATTTCCTCACAACACTGGGTGCCCTCGGAGTGACAGGTTTTCTGCCTTGTCCCCAGTGGTTGAGGCTTTTGCTGACAGAGCAAATGGGGCGGAGCATCTGGATGAGGTTTGAGTTTTCCCATCATGCTGCCTCTTCCCTTCTCAGGCCTCCACCTAGAGAGGGAGCCTTTTTCTACTCTTGCACCTCTCCTTCCCCTCAGTCCTTTTTGTGAAACTCTGGTGAGATCTGTGGCCCCCCTTGAGTACGCGGGGTCCTGTGTTTTCATGCTAGCCCCAATCAGGCCGTTCATTACATTCTTAATGACTTCTCTTCACCAGCTTGTATGAAGCCTGGCACCTGCCCCAGGAAGCAGTGTTTGCACCCCGTCTTTCTGAAGAGGCGCTGTCTTTTCTTATATTTCAGACCATTCGTTTGCCCAGTGTCTTTAGTTCTCTGAGGGTTCTAGAAAGGTTAATATTTGAAGTTTATTCAGCTTTCCTTTGTTTTACAATCAGAGGCAACAACACTCCAGCTTTCTACATCTTTGAGAATGTTTTTATTTACTGCCTTTTTAAGGCCCAAAATTTGAGTTTTGCTGCTTCATTTGGGTGCAGTTAAATTTTGATTCTCAAATGAGCTAGCATTAAAAGCATGGCTAATGTCCTTGCAGAAACTTGGGGACTGTGGCAGCCGTGGAGCCGGTGTAGCGCCACGTGTGGGGATGGTGTCAGAGAGCGTCGCCGCCTGTGCCTCACTTCCTTCCCCTCCAGACCTGGCTGCCCCGGACCGTCCTCGGAGACCTCCCGGTGTTCCCTGGAGGAGTGTGCCGGTAGGTATTCTCCTTCCTCTGGGAGGCCCTCCCAGGGAGCTTGTTGAGCCAACGCCCACCTGAAAATGACCAGTCTGAGCCCAGGAGTGACTCATAAATTCTCTATTTCTCTTGGCTGTCCTAACCCTGTATTCATTAGGGTGTCATTGACTGACAATAGCTTGCCAGTGAGATTACAGGGGACTTAACACTTCAGATGATAGGGAAATGACAAGTAACTTTATCTAACTTAAAGATTCAGACATGAAATTATTTTTAAAAATATAAAAATGGGAGAGGTGATCATTTCCCCCCAGGATTTTTTTGTTTTTACTTTTGTTTTATTTCTCGCTCCTTCTTCTCACCAAAATTAAAATTTTATTTTCCCCATTATCCCAAGGAAGCTCCAAGGGACCACACAGACCATTGTTTGTCAAAATGGGGAAGACTTTCCCCTAGAGGGCCCTGTGTTTATACTTACCGGCCCTACCCAGGAGGAGAACGTGGGGAGAGTTCTTGCCATCACCGAGAGATTGGCCTTCTCTTCACCCTCTACACATCTTGAAGGCTCAATAAGAATTTGATGAGAACTGATTGTAGATGTGATGGTCACGTGGCTCCATTAGGTTTGCTTTAGTTTATGGAACGGAATCCCATTCATTTACCACAGGTTACAGCAGTAAAGAGCCTTTGTTCTTCCTGCACGCCATTCCACCTTCTGATGTCTAACCAGTTGCGCACTTAGTTGGCCAGCCTTTGCTCTGGTCCTGACTCTTAGATAAAATCCTCCTGTCAAGTCCTGACCTTTCCCACTTTCTATTTCCAGGTGTGAAAACCATCTCTACATCTTTGTCCTTTCTCATCTTGAGAAGTTAGATGTTTTTCCGTGCTTGGATCTCAGAGTATCTTTTAGCCAAAACTACAGGCACCTGGCAACGCCTCGGTCAGTGCCCAGGTCTGCGCTGGGTAGAAAGGTGGCAGGATTCTCCTCCTACCCATGGATTCTCACATAGCAGCCCTGATACTGAGTCATTCAAGCATGAGTCAGCCAGTGCTGCCCCCTTGCTTCCATCAGGGTGATGTCCAGTGCTACGTCCTTCTTCCCTTTATTCCAGTATCCTAAAGATGTTCTCGCCTGTGTATTTTTTTATATTACAGCTTCAGACCCAGGCTCTTTCCTAGCCCTGAGTTCTCCCCTCTTTTTTCATAAGCCTCGGGCCACACCCTGAGTGTGTTCTTTCTCCAGTTCCCTCTCATACTGTTTTCTAAGGCTCTCTCTGTTTACTCTTTTCTTTATAAGTTTCCCCCCCCCCCTTCCCATAGTTTTTTCCTTCCGTATAACTTTCTTCAAATACATCTATTCCTTTGAATTCTGAAATTTCATGTTGGTTAACATATTCCATCTAGAGTTCATAATTCTCAAATGAGTTTAAAGTTAATTGCACCTTGATCTTATTGGAGTGGCCATTTACTGACCATCTGTTATGTGCCAGCACTTTAAATAATCATTTCTAGAACAAAATAGATCCAGAGATAGAAGCAGGAAACAAACTATATAATCTCAGAGGGAAGGGGGGGTGGTGCAAGAGAAGAAATTAACCGAAGAACTTATATGCATAACCCATAGACACAAGAAAATAGTGTGTGTGGAGAAGGCCTGGGGAAGGGGGGTGTGGGCTAGACAGTGTCAATGGGAAGAAAAGGGGACATCTGTAATAATTTCAGCAACAACAGTAACAACAAATACATCATCTCACTTAAAGCTCTCAACTCTACAAGGTAAGGATAATTATATTGGGCTCAGATCTTGAGAGCGTGCTGCCTACCAAACATTTTCCTAAGTGCCTTGCACACATGAAGTAAGTACATCATTATCTTCACATACAAATAAGGACTTTATGGCATAGAGCACATGTGTCAAACACAAAGCCCGCGGGCCAAATCCAGCCCGCCAGGCCTTGCAATGTGGCCCGCACCGCGCTGTCATCACTGCACTCCGCTGTCAGTTTATGACATTGTCAGTTTATGACTGTTCAGTAAACTATTCGGCCTGCGATTTAGGCTGGATTTTAGATTTTGGCCCCTTCTCTGATTGAGTTCGACACCCCTAGCATAGAGAGTGTAAGTGACCTGCCCAAGGCCATCCAGCTGGAAATCAGGGACTAGATCTGACTCCATACTAAGCTACCTATCTTGAATATATATACTGGCCAATGTAGCTTTCTAGAAACAACCTGAAATTAGCAATCACTTTTTAAAAATATATATATTTTTATTTTTTACAGAAAAGAAAGAAGGATAGAGAGAAATATCGATCAGCTGTCTCCTGCATAACCCCTCCTGGGGATGTGCCCGCAACCAAGGTACATGCCCTTGACCGGAATCAAACCTGGGACCCTTCAGTCCACAGGCCGACGCTTAGCCACTGAGCCAAACCAGTTTCAGTAAATTAGCAATCATTTTTGAGGACATGTGGTGTTATTTCATGTTCTGGCATCTTACCTCTTTAATGAGTGGGAATTAGAAATTTGAACATTATAAATTAGCAAAAAGGATAAGTGCTACAGGCATCCCTACTTCTATAGGTGTCCTCAGATAAATGCTTATGTGGATAAATATGATCATTTCTTTCAAGTGTTCTCTGTCTCCTAATCAATCTATCTTCCGCTCCTTGGAAATACAGAGATCTGTTTGCAGGCTACTTAGCATCAGGAAATCTACATTTCAGGTGAAAGGAAAGACTAGATGAGGCAGAGATGGACGAGGCTGGCAGCTTTCGGGCTTTGCTCCTGCTGTGGCTTTGAAGGGACCCAGCTGTGTCACAGCTGACAGCTCAGTGAAGAGCCCTCCCTGAACTGCTCTCCCTGAGCTCAGCCGCCACCGCAGGTGAAGAAGTGATAAGTCAGGAAACAAGTCTTTCATTATTCACCTCCTTTCACTTGGTTGAGGACTGAGAGCTCTGTTTGGCTTTGAGAGGATGTTTTCATGCCAAGGTCTGAGTCTGGTTCTTTGTTAATTTGGTCCATCTTGCTCAACACCAGAGGAGGAGGATTTAATTGCCATTGCACCCACATTCCACAGGTGGATATTGGTCATTTTGCTGTTATCTTTTAAATAATGAATCGATTGATTAATTAATCTTTCATTTATTGAGTACCAGTTACATTCAAGTTACTGTGACTGGGGGTGATAATATATAGAGAAGACGTGGCCCTGTCTGGAAGGGGCTTATGATAGGTTGCTCAGCAGATAATATGTAGTACAATATGGGGCCTGCACTGACAAAGGTATCCACAGCGCGCTGTGGAAGCTCTCGGGGGTGATAACCATGGTGGGAACACCGCTGTTTGCAGAGGAGGTGACATTTGAGCTGAAGTTTGAGAGCTGGGAGGTGCTGCCGAGGTGAACTTGGTGAGAGGGAGCTTTGAGCAAAGGGAGGAAAGCAAGCATGAAAGAAGATGGTCCAGTGAGACCCAGAGAACTGAAAATAACTTGAAGTGGCTAGAGGGCAGTGTGCCGGGAGGCAGTGGTAAAAACAAAGCTGGACAAGCTGACAGGAGCCAGATCCTGGGGGCCTTAGCGGTTTGGACGTGTTTTAGAGGGATCTCTTCACCGTAGTGCAGAGTACAAATTGGAGTGGGGAGGAGGAGTGGCAGCAAGGTCTGTTAAGAGTTTTCCAGTGACCCAGGTGGAAAATGAAGCACAGCGTGGGATTGCAGAGGAGGGAAGGATTCACAGACTCGGAGGGCGGGGGGGGGGTGGTGGTGGTGGTGGTGGTGGTGGTGGCAAATGACAGAGAGGGAAGCGCCAGGGTGAAACCCAGGGTTCTCGTACTGGCCAGTGCACGGGCAGTGCCGCCATTCCCTTGACATCGGTTGTATCGCAGGAGGCGCAGGTTCTGAGGGAAGATGGCGGGTCTTGGGCATGTGGAGCTGACAGTGTTGGGGGGACATCGGTGGAGAGAGAAAAGCTAGTGGAGCCAGGATGGGTCCTAGACCTCCCTGGCTCCGGAATTCATGTTTTCCCCTCCCAATTAGGTGAGTGAGTGTTATCATTGAAACCAAGAGGAGAAAAAGTCACAGAAGTGTCAAACAGTAGCAAGTGCTGCAGATTTCAAGAAATATCAAGAAGGAGCTCCTTTGAATTCAGCCATTCGGTCATTAATGACCTTGACAGAAGCCCCTTACACCAGCGGCCCCAGCTGGTGGTCCGTGGGCCGCTGGTGTTCTGTGAGGCCCGGAAGGCTGGTGGGCGCTGCTTTAAACCACAGGCATCCCCAGGAGCCGGAGGTGATGACGTGGCGGTAGTAAGTCAGCAAAGGTGGACTCTGGGGGCTTGGCAGGGAGGACAAGGAACAAGCTGTGGCTGTGGCAGCAGTGAGAGGATTCTAGAGAAGTCTTTTTAAAGTGAGAAGAGCTTGAGCATGTTTCTGTGGCACTGCAAGGAGGAGATGCTGGAGATAACTGATACAGAGGGGCAAGCCCCCAGAGAAGGGTGGCCTAGAGAGCACTTGGTGTACTTGTCTTTGTAGGAAAACACTCGAATTCTGTAGAGAAAGAGGCAAACAGGGGTGCAGTGGCTGGTAAGTTTATGGCGGGGAGAGGATGGCAGAAGCAGCTGGGTGCACTTGCCTGATAGCTTGTGTTTTGTGTGTGACCTAGCAGACGGCCGAGGAAGAGGATTAGATAGGAGGACTGAGAAAGTGTTGAAACTCCGAAGCAGTGTTGCAGATGTTGGAAGAGAGAGTTGCTTAGGAATCCATGGGAGGATTTGGGAACTGTCAGCATGGGGAGGCACTGGCGTGCTGAACGAGTTATTTTCCTCACCAGGGCCTGGCCGCAGCAGCTGGAATTCACATGTCTGAGTTTATCTAGGAATGGACTTTTACTGTAGAGCAGGACAAGGGGCATAACTCAATATTAGAGGTCAGAGCGTTGAGTTGTAGGGAGAGAAGAGAGACCAGGATGTGGCTGGAGATTGGGAGAAAGGGAGGGGTTGCAGAATCAGAAGTTGCAGTGAGCTTGAACAGCCAGTGTAGTGACAGTGAGTGAGTGTGAGTGAGAGGGAAATACAGCCAGAAAGCGGGCTATGGAATTTAAGTTTTCAGAAGAGGAGCAACGGCAGGCAGTGGGAAGGCGTGATATGTCAGATGGACACTGAAGTCCCCTAGACGGTCCCAGCTTTGGGATGGTGAAGAAGATGGGGACCCACCCAGGTCCTAGCGACTGATGGCTGCCATGAGGTTGGGAGTTTACAGTATTTGGGGAGGAGCAGGGGAGTCATCTAAGTGGATGGCTTCTAATAAAAAGAGTACAAGTTTTGTATGGAGGTGAACGAATTGGTTGAAAGTGGCAATTGGAAGGAGAGGGAGGACACACCTGTTGCTGGCCCTGTTTGCTTATAAAGTTGGTGTCAAGCTTCCCCTCAGGAGGGCGGAGGAGAAGCTGTGCCCTCGGGTAAGGCCAGGAGGAGGAGGGAATGTCTGGTGGAAGATTCTGGATGAGCTTGGTTGTCAGGTGTGCCAGGCACCAGAGGAGGGAGCAGGGAGCAGTGGGAGGACAGGCCCAGGGCTGGTGACAAAAAGGCTGGAAGGACTTGAATGGTGGACAGTGACCAAGGAGGAAAGAGAGGTGAGGTCTGGTGGCATAAGTTGGTCTCAGGTTCCCAGATATCTCAGTGGCAGTTTAGGCTGCAGCTTCAGAGGGCGTCTGAGAATTGGTGAAACATTTTGGTGACTGTGGAGCAAACCAGTTGGAGAGAGCAGGGAAGAAGAAGAGAAAAGCCAATGCCACGTGGAAGGTAGGAATGGGAATGGAGAGCCACGTGAGAAAGAGGAGGCTTCACACTTAGGAAAGTCAGCTCCTGGGTATTAGAAAGGAAAACTGAGTGACATTGTCAACAGTCTTATTTTCATGTATGCATTTCTCTAACAACCTTCTTAAATTATTCTGCATTTTGAGTTTTATACTTGTATGAATTTCTTGATGTACACCTGTCTCAAAGGTACACTTACCTATTGCCGTCCCATGTACCTTAAGTGGAAACTTTCCTCATGCTGCTGCTATGTAGAAAATTTGAGGCAAGTGCCAGCAGGAGCTGTGAGTCCACGCCACCTGTATTGTGGCTTATCTGGTCACCTCACTTCTATGGGTCTCCGCTTTTTAGTTTGGCTTAAGCTGCCAGCAGAAATACATAGTCAAGACACATTCTAGCCCTTGGTTAGTTTACTTTGTTCTTTAACTGCTACATCATTAGAGCAGGCCCCTCAGAGATCTTACAACCATGCAGAGAAAGCAATTCCAGAGAGTACATTTGTCCTCCCCTCCTTTGTTCGCAGCGTTCCGGCCATCCAGCCCGTCCCCTCTTCAGCCCCAGGGCCCAGCGAAGTCCAACAACGTTGTGACGATCACCGGGATCTCCCTCTGCTTGTCCATCATCGCTGCCACCGTCCTCATCACGCTGTGGAGGAAGTTCGGCCGCCCCCCCAAGTGCGGCACCCCCGCCCGGCACAACTCCATCCACTCGCCCAGCTTCCGGAAGAACTCGGACGAGGAGAACATCTGCGAGCTGAGCGAGCAGCGCGGGAGCTTCTCGGACGCGGGTGACGGGCCCCCGGGCGGCCGCGGGGACCTGGGCATCCCCCTGGCCTACCGGCAGAGCGTGCCGGCGACCCCCGAGGACGAGGCCTCCGGCAGCGACAGCTTCCAGTCCGGCGCCCAGAAGATCATCCCCCCGCTGTTCAGCTACCGGCTGGCCCAGCAGCAGCTGAAGGAGATGAAGAGGAGAGGCCTGACCGAGACCACCAAGGTGTACCACGTGTCTCAGAGCCCGCTCACCGACACCGCCGTCGATGCCGCCCCGCTGCCCGCAGACCTGCCCTTGGACCCAGAGGGCCCAGAAGAGGCTGCAGCAACCAAGTTCCGCATCAAATCCCCGTTCCTGGAGCAGCCCGCGGCCGGGGCTGGGGACAGGCCCCCCTCCCGGCTGGACGTGCCGGCCTCGCAGGCCAGCTGCGCCGTGAGCCCCAGCCAGACCCTCATCCGCAAGTCGCAGATGAGGCACGGGGGCAGCCGCGGGGGGCTGTCGGAGAGAAGCCACCCCAGGAGCCTTCATTTCAGGAGGACCGCCAGCTTCCACGAAACCAAGCAGGCCCGGCCGTTCAGGGAGAGGAGCATGTCCACGCTGACCCCCCGGCAGGCCCCGGCCTACAGTGCGCGGGCGCGGCCCTGGGACCAGGCAGCGGACAGGTGTCGACCTCCGAGTCGAGGTGCCGTGGTATTTCCTGAGAAACGGGACCATTTCCAAGGAGCAGGTGGGATCAGCACTCCACTAGGCTCTCTCCCTAAACCCTGCGCCTTCGGGCAGCCGCTGAGGAAGCCAGACCTAGGGTTTCGCCAGGCAGGATTGGTGGCGGGAGGTGAGAGAGCAGAGCTGCCCAGAGCTCGGAGGGGACCGTCCCCCAGTCAAAGGAGTGTCTCAAGGAAGCAGCCTTCACCCACTGCCCCCAAAGATAGCTACCACAGGGTGAGCCCTCTGAGCCCTCCACCGGGTAGGAAAGACCGGTGTCAGAGCTTCCCGGCTCACCCCGAGTTCGCCTTTTATGACAATACGTCCTTCGGCCTCACCGAGGCTGAGCAGAGGATGCTGGACCTCCCTGGATATTTTGGGTCAAACGAAGAGGATGAGACCACAAGTACACTTAGTGTGGAGAAGCTGGTCATCTAGTCCAAGACCAGCCCGAGACTTCACACACCTGGTGTCCTTTGCCCAGCTCGTGTTGTCAGCTGCTCATCTTGTCCTGTGGATTGCTTAGTGTAACTGTACAGTAGGACGGAATGTAGGCAGGAAGTAACCTGTATGTGTGTTGTTCATGCATTCTAATTCATAAGAAAGAGGTTATTTATCCTGAGTTTTTCCCTTTGTTATCCTATTTCTATTGGTTTATTGCTAATAACTACAATAATAAAATTTAAACAAGAGTGAAATGGGGCTTGGACTCTCGTGTGGATATGAAATATGACAGAAGGTGATTTGTGAGTGGGAAATGCTGTGAACACTTCGACAGTTTCCAACTTGAAACAAATTTGGGAGTCTCAGCTGTAAAAAGGGCTTGAACAAAGTGAACTTGCTAATCCAACTCTGACTTCTAATTTATTGTTAGAAATAGGTAAGAATGTGACATCTACAGGGGCATTATTGAACATGTTTGGCTAATTAAGTCAGTTCTGACTATTATGTAGTAGGCTGTTTAGTCATGGTAATACTGCGAGATATTCCAGAAGTTTCAGGCCAGAGTTGGGTAATATCTTACATGTTTTTGGTTTTTTTTTATTCAACCAAATAAATTTGGTGACTTGACACAAAATTATGAGTTAAGTATGCTTTGGAGGAATAATATAAAAAGCCGATTGTTCAGGTACTGATTCAAATGAAGACCTACCCATCCATCCATCATTGTTTTGAGCAAAAAGTAAACATTTTGGAAAGGGAGTATTGGGTCCTGAGAGCATCAGCTGGAGCATGAGCAGCGGCTGCTGCCCCCCGCTCAGCCTGCACCAGCGCGGCGCCAGCACCCCAGGGGCTGTCTGAAACTGGGTGTGTGTGTTTCTGAGATAACACTATCAGATTAATCAGAAAGTATGTGAATTAATATCAGGTATATGGAAAGCAGGCGGACTAGATTATGCTCTTATGGCTTAGTCTTTTTTAGTTGGAAGACAAAGTAAAGAGGGAAAGAGGAAAGTCTTTTAGAAATTTAGAATCACTTTTATTTTCTGATTAAAACTGACTGTCACATTTTACAGATGAAGAATTTGAGGCTCAAGGAGGGAAATTCACTTCTGCAGAGTTGGATGAATATGGACTCATTTTTACTCTAATCACCAAACTCTCTGCTCTGCCGTCGCAGCCTTTGAAAGTCTTCTCTAACAGTGGCAAGTTCAGGAGGAAGCTGGCCCTTCGCAGTAGGACACAGAGAGATGCCTTCACTAGTTTTTCCCAAAGAAAGGAAGCTTTCTGCGGCTCGATGTTAGAACTGGTTTTGCGTCTTGTTTGGAGGTGAGGGCTACACAAAACCTAAAGTTGGGCTCCTTCACTGGAAGTCGCCGTCAGATACCGCGAGGGCCCTCTGCAATAGGGCGTCTTCAGCAGAGCGATCTCAGCCTGGAACCTAAAGCCTTGTCTGCGTACACTTGAGTAGCAGCACTTTCCTTATTGTTCCCCATGACCTCTCCAGCTGCCGCACCCACCCTGCCATTCAGCCTGTTTTCCTTCTTCCTTTTCGTGTTTATCAGGATGTCAGCCTGCTGGCAAGATTTTGAGGACCATTGGAGAGCGCTGAATTGATGGCACAAAAAAATAAAAAATCACAAATGCAAATACTATATTTTTCAAAGTTTCTCTTCTGTTTGTTACATTAGTGCTTCACTTGTGCCATTATTATTGAAAATTAAAACATACTTCCTCTTGGCAACGCTTTAATAATAACTATCCACCTTTCAGGAACAGGAGGAGTAGATTATTCAGTGGTGTCTGACAGCTGGTATGTGCTGATACGGAAAAGAGGAAACCAAACTTTTTAATTTCCATTTTCTTTGTTTATCATACTAGAACGCTTTGTTCTCTTTCCAAGTTCACAGGTTTGTTGCCATCCTGTGAGGACAGAGGGTACATACTCACTTATTTCAAACCTCACAGTGAATTTCTCTACAGTATCAGACCAAAATAGCCACAAGAATGTGAAGAGTCAAGAAAAACACTATGAACAGAAGGGTTTTCTGTTAAATTATGTTCTTCCCCAATATTTATCTAAGCTAATATCACAGTCACCTAATACCAGCATATACCACATTCACCATCTATCTAGTCCAGTGTTCTGTGCCTCTTACTAAGAGTCAGTCTCTACATTTCATAGTTAATTTGGCCTCACCTCTGAGAAACAGGAAAGAAGATGCTTCAGTGTTGTCTTTGGTGGGTAAGTGCTAAACTTCATTAGGAGTAATCTTACATTCTGGACCACGTGTCCCGAAGTCCTAACCCCAGTGGCTACCATTAGGTAGGAGCTCAGTGAAGATCTGTGGGACAAAAACTAGATACTCAAAAGCCCTCAAACTATATTTGTGGTTTAACTAGAACAATTCTAACACTTCAAATGCTAAACCATTGTGAATAGGATGTGTACCTATGTGATATTGTGGAATTTTAGTTTCTAGAAGCCCCTCAAAATGAAGCCTCACCTTTTGGGGATATTACCCTCATTGAAGGCGAAAGTATCTCTGGAGCCTATTATAGTGTCTGTACACAGTAGTCACTTAATAAGATTTGAATGTATATGAGAAAGTGGCATCCAAGTGAATGGTGCCCCTACCTTCTAGTGAGTCTCTTCCATTCACTCCACTGTTCTGAAGTCTGCACCACCTCTTTGGGGCAATCGCTCCCCAATTGTGACTTATAACGTGGATTTGGTAGTGCCTATAAGGTTCTTCCTCCTCCCAACTGGTGGGCGGAGTTATGACATTACTGGCATCTGTCACAGAGACATCCCCAAGACATTGAGCCGCCAATCAGTGCGTACCAAAGTATCCTGGAGCCCACCCCTTCCTGTTCCGCCCTGGGTCCAACTCTCTCCTGTTCCTCCCCTTAAAAAGACCCCCAGACCAGCCACGTGCTGCTTGTCCTCCATGTCTAGGCGGCAGCCCGGCTGGGTCCCCTGTCCCCTCCCCATTCTTTCAATTCTGATTTCTCTACCTCCGTAATGAGTCCCGCTCATTACTGGGGAATAAACTTTACTTTAAATGTCTTGGTGGTCAATTTCCTGCACCTCAAACCTTACAGTGCCCAGAGCACTCAGTATGACAAGCCCTTGCCACCACTACCTGAATGCTAATCCAGCCCTTCCTATCAATTTTCTCTCCTCAAACTCTAGTACACTTCATCCTGACCCACAATATAAAACTGCTGCTAATTTGATGATTTCTCATTTTGTTCTAGATATGTAACTTGTAAAGCAACATTGCAGTTTTTATTCTGTGCAGTCTCTGAGTCATTTTCATATATTATAGTATTATGGAAACTTATAGTATTATAATACTATAAATTTATACCAGCTGATCAGGTCATACCAGCTGAGTCATGGTTTGGACAAAAATAAGTAGTTTGGCACAGTCAAAAGCATACAAGTTGAATCCTGGTCCTTCTCTTTCTAGATGTGTGATCTTGGGCACTTCACTTAATCACATGAGCCTTCATTTTTCACATGTAAAACGGGATAATGGCTGCTCCAGTTACTAGTTTAGGGTGGGGACTTGAGCATACATAATTATTTCCTCTCCTCCCTAGGACTCAGGTAAAATTTTAGATAAGGTAAAAGGTCAAAAAGTTTAGAAGACAAAAGGATAGCGATTTCAATATTTTATTTTTTATTTTATTTTTTAATTTCAGAGAGGAAAAGAGAGGGAGAGAGAGAGAAACATTAATAATGAGCCCTAGCTAGTTTGGCTCAGTGGATAGAACAATGACCTACAAACTGAAAGGTCCCATGTTCGATTCTGGTCAAGGGCATATGCCCAGGTTGCCAGTTCAATCCCCAGTGGGGAAGAGGGGTGTGCAGGAGGCAGCTGATTAATGATTCTCTCTTTTCATTGATGTTTCTATCTCTCCCTTTTTGTTCCTCTCTGAAATCAATAAAAATATTTTTAAAAAAATGAAACTTCAATGATGAGAATCATCAATCAGCTGCCTTTTGCACACCCCCTTCTGGGTATCGTCCTCTACTATATCAACCCTGGCATGTGCCCCTGACTAGAATTGAATGCAGGACCCTTTGTTCTGCAAGCTGATGCTCTATCCACTGAACCAATGAATTTCTGTAAGACAGAGTGCATGGAAGAACACCAAATGGGAGTAACTATAGGTTTAGAATGAAGAGGACCAAGACAGTGAAGATCTGTATATGAAAAGATCACCCTCCATCACTACTCCTCAACTCTGGTGCCAAGAACTCCCTGCAACCAAGTGTTCAGCCACAGACAAAAGCAAAGCCAACCAACCAACCAGGAAATAACCAGAGGGGACTTTTCTAAAGACAGTGAAGGATCTTTCTGAGGAAACTTGGGCAGTTGGAGTTGCCATTGTATCCTAGTGCAAAGCCATCTGTATCCTGGCATTTGAAAGCCCTTAGAACAATGATCAGTTCTCTGACTATTCACCCAAATGGAAGCCTGCCAATCAGCCAGTTCCAATCATGGGTTTAGAGTTCTAGTCAGCCTTTCTCGTGTCTCATTTTTAAGAATAGCCTGACAACTGAGAATCTCCAAATATTTGAGAAAGCCTACAGTATGATGAAGAAAGATAAGTAGAGAAAAACTGACCCCAGAGGAAACAATATAATCTAGGAAGTTCAAGAAAAATCATATAAAAACTCTGCAAAACTAATTATAAAGAATATGAAATGATGTTACATTTATTAAATAAGAACATGATGCTATAAAAAAGGAATCAGAAAATAGGAAGGAACTCCAAGTTAATGAAATATTTAATAGGAGATTGTAAGCTAAATTAGAGAAAATCTCCCCAAACCTGTAGCAAAAATATGTAAAATATGAGAGTATTAAACATACACACATACACATACACACACACACACACACACACACACCCACACACACAGAGAGAGAGAGAGAGAGAGAGAGAGAGAGAGAGAGAGAGAGAAGAGATTTATCCACAGGGAGTCCAATAAGAGAGTAATAAGAATTCCAGAAAGAGCTGAGAAACCAAGGGGAAAAGACATTAAAGAAATGATACAATGAAAATTTCCAGAATGGAAGATGTGAGCTTTCAGTCATAAAGGGCCTCCTTTGTGATTAGGGGCAATGGGAAAGGCCACATATCACTTGGAGGGTTTAGTTCAATAAGCTATACAGAGAAATCCTAAGAGCTATCTTGGGATGGAGGAGTGCAAACTCCCACAAGAAACAAAAATCACGTAGGCATTAGATTGTTATTAGCTATACTAGAAGCAATGGTATATCTTCAAAATTCAGGGGGAAATGATTTTTAACCTGGGAAACGTATGCTTAGTTAAATTACTAGAGACAAATTACTAAAGACGTTGTTAGACATGCAAAGACCAAGCTTATTTGCCATATGCTTTTTTCTTGAGAAGTTATTTGAGCATGTACTCCATCAGTAGAATAACAGAGCAATAACAGGAAGACATTGGATTTAAAAACAGCAGATGTGACCAAGAATATCAGCTGTGTGGGTGACTTAGCCCCCAGCTCATATTTGAGCAAGAATAGAGCTCTAGGAAAGAAAGAAGTGTCATAGAACACAGAGTTGGAGGGTCTTGGAGATACAGGCAAAAAATGCATGAAAGGAAGAAAAACAACTAGAAAATTTATAAAAGATTCAATACAAGCATGAATCAAATTAGAATTGGATTCAGTGGTCTACAAAAAGAAAAAAGGGGGCAGAATTCTAAGCAATGGGTAGAATGGGTAATATGGTACAGGTTTCCTCTTTCAACAAGCAAAGAAAACACTAGGAAAAACATCAAGCAATCATGATTTTGAGCAGTTGAGCAGCTCAGGGTTATGACAGGATTACAGAGAAGGAAACACTTCCTGGTTCTGTTGCAAAGGAAAGTTTTCATAAACTTAATGCTGTTTATGGGTTACTGTCTGCTAGGCTCTAACCTAAGGACAAACTGTAGACAACTTAATTATGGATATAGAATGATGTGTAAATACCCTGAGTCATGGAAACTTAAGAGTAAGAATACAGTTGGCCCTCCATATCCGTTAGTTCTGCACCGTGGATTCAACCAACTGTGAAAAAAAATCCCCATCCCCCAGCATTTTCTATCCGAGTTTGAGAATCTGTGGATGCAGAGGGTGACTGTGCACTGTTCTGCACCATTTTATTTAAAGAGCTTGAGCATCCATGGACTTGGGTATCCAAGGGAGATACTGGCACCAATCCCCTGAGGGTCTGAAAGAATGACAGCATAGCTTTACCAAAAGTTTGGAGGTAGAAGCAGAGGTGGGCAGTCTAGCAGTAGGAGCTCAAATATCCTCTCACTAAGTGAAGAGCCAAGAGATGCTCTCTGTATTTGAGAGATTTAAAACCAAAAGTCTAAGGAAACAAATGTTGCCAAAGCAAACAGTAGAACTACTAGTAAAAATAGCGATGTGATTATTGTGTGTGTGTGTGTGTGTGTGTGTGTAGGTGACACTAAGTAAGCTGAACCTTCATCATTGCTAGAGTCAACACTTTATGTTATAAATAACAGCTCAGTCAAATTTGTACAGTGTGAGAGCATCAGCAGGAAAATAAAACCCAGGAAGGTGAGGTGGGATTGAGGCTGGGGAGTGAAAAGCAAGGAGCCATTGCTTTCTGTTGTAAATCCTCTGTGCTATTTGCCTTAAAACACACACACAAACAAACAAAAAAACAAATCAAATCAAACCAAACACAATGATCCTACCTTACAGGGTTATGATGTAGATCAGGGATAATCTATTACTAATTCCTGGAAATGTAAGCAGTGAGTCATCTTGAGGCAATAGAATTTGCTCTTAATGTTGCTACCAACAAACCAACAAACTGCCCACTCTCCTTGTTTTTCTTATTGAGGATCCGGATGGCTTATGCCCACAGCTGCCCTATCATGTCCTCTGTTACTATTTCTGTGGCATTCCAGTGGTGAAAATTATCTCTCGCTGCCCCCTCTCCTCTAGATGCCACCTCAGCTGCCCGTGTGGGGTCCTCATCCTTCAGTTACTGATATTATCAATTTCTCCCTCAACTGCTTTCAAAACATATCAAACATCTTATTACTACAAATTGATTGATATAAATTTATCAATTCAAATACCTACATTTAGAAACTTAATTTTAGCCTATAATCATAATATTACTCAATTAGAAATATATTAAAAAAAGCTTTGTATGTTTTTGCTATTTCTAAGCTTCATACCATAGAACCACTTTAAAAATATTTCTCTTTAAAAATAAAGCAATATCACCCTAACTGGTTTGGTTCAGTGGATAGAGCACTGGCCTGTGGACTGAGGGGTCCCGGGTTCGATTCTGGTCAAGGGCATGTACCCTGGTTGTGGGCACATCCCCAGTAGGGGGTGTGCAGGAGGCAGCTGGTCAGTGTTTCTGGCTCTCTATCCCTTTCCCTTCCTGTCTGTAAAAACTCAATGATTGAGATATATATATATAATTAAAAAATAAAATAAAGCAATATTGTTCATTATGAAGCATTTGAAAAATAGACATAATTGCTCTATTCTACTTCATTATCTTGGGGTATAGAAAAAAATCATTTAAAATTTTTTCTAGCCCTTTATTTCTCTGTGAAAAGAAACAAAGGAATAAAATAAAAATGGCACAATTGATACACACACAATAACAACAATGAGGGGAAGGAAGAAAGGTAAGTGGAGAAGCAGATGGTGAGGGGATCCCCATTGCAGCAGCAGGAGCCAGTGACCCAGACGCCAACTCTCTAGCCCAGAAGCCCCTCCTTCCCAGGGTCGCTGCTCTGTCCCACCTTCTACCTGTTGGCAGGTGGACAGCGAGAAGCTGGACTTCAGGGCTAAGGAGAGGATGATCATGCTGGGAGAAGAGTACCCAAAGTTCTAGACCACTTTTTTTTTTTTTAAATGTGTTTATTGATTTTAGAGAGAAAGGACAGGAGCAGGATATATAAACTGAGTGGCCAGATTATTGTGATTTCTGAACGCATAATAATCTGGCAACTCAATGTATATCTTATATAATAAAAGGCTAATATGCAAATTGTCCCCTTGACCAGGAATTCAACCAGCAGGCAGGTTGGCCAACCACTCATGTCCCCTTCCCCTGGCCAGGCTGGCTGGACCCCACATTAAGTGGCCAGATTATTATGCGTTCAGAGATCATAATAATCTGGCCACTCAGTGTATAGAGAAACATCATGTGAGAGTGACACATCAATTAGCTGCCTCCTGCACGACCCCTACTGGGGATCAGGCATGTGCCCTGACTGGAGATCCAGCGGGTGAACTCTAGGTTCATGGGCTGCTGCTCAACCACTGAGCCACATTGGCCGGGTGATTTCTAAAGAGAAGGTCTCCCTTTCCTCTTTGAATACTTTGTCTTGAAATATCTTCCCCCTCACCTCTAACCCCGCCTCCCAAGGTATGTTTATGCCTCCTCTTCCTGAAGTGTCACTCCAGTCAGAAATCAGCAAGTCATCCTAAACTGCTCTTTCCTCTTCATTCTTCAGATCTACTCAATAGATGTATAAATGTATAATTGGAGCATTGTGTTAAAAATTCATTCAAAACTCTTGTCTCTGTGTGATTATCTTACAAATTTGATGTACAATTTGTATAATTTGTTTCAGTGTGTTTCTAATGTTTGCTTGTTTTTAAAAAAATATGTAAAACATTTACACAGATTACAAATTAAAACTCTATAAAAGATATACTCAGAAAAATCTCTATTCCATCTCTGTCCTTTCTAACCCCTTTCTCTACATCAGGATGGAGCAAACAGCAATGGCTGACCGTCAACCCTGCCCTCAAAGGCCCCTGGGTCTCAGTGTTCCAGGGAGCTGCAAGCACCTCTGAGAGAAAGTGGCCCTTGCGTTCCAGCCTCAGTATGCTTTTTGATTTCCTTCTAGTTGTAGAATTTCCACTCAGCCAGCCTTCCTGTGGTTCTGGATGATGTCTCTTTTGTCTTTTTAGTTGTAGTTTTGAAGTGGTTGTGCGAGGCAGCAAGTTCAGGTGTTTACCTATGCCGCCATCAGGGATTGTTTCTTTGTCTCCACATTTTTGCTGTCACTTTGTATTTGTTTCTATGTCTTAGATTAAACTGCTATGCCACACAGATTTTTGGGGTGGTTCTATGTAGTAGGTGTTTTGTGAGACCCAGTGGGACAGTCTCTCAGATCTCCTGAGCTAGGTGTTCTAGGAAAGCCCCCTACTTGGGTTATTTGTATTCTCCTGATATAGTTTGGTCTTGAATGTTATTGTTTCATTTGTGGATAGTCTCCTCACGGGTTGCTTGACTGTGTAGTGTAAGCTGTTGTGGATGTGCTCAGTGTCCTGGCTCCTGTGGTGAGGGTTGCCTGTGAAGTCCTATTGGTGTGCACCTCTGTGACGTAGAGACCCGGTGGGGTGGTGTCCATGGCCAGTCTGGGTGGCGGTGAGGCTATGCTCCTAGCCGCCACTGCTCCCCCTTTCAAGATGGCCTGGTTTCTGTGGCAAAGCCATGCCTACATGGGGAGTGCCTGTGGTGGTAGCTGTTTGACCATGAGAGCCTGATCCTCCAGCTCCCAAAACTCCTGTAAGATCTAACTGTCCATCATTCACACACACACACACACACACACACACACACACACACACCATACATGTCCACACACTCACCTCACCCCTCACTCCCTTACTCCTGTCCTACTGGCCACCATAATTGATGTCTATATATTTTCATTTTTATTTCCCTTATTCCTTACAAAACATTTTAAAATTTTGGTATCTTAAAGTGTTTTAAATGTATGAGTTAAAACTCTCTACTTTAAAAATCTATGAATATGGCTCATATTACATATTGCATATAAACTTAAGAAATTGCTGCTTCTACAAGCTATGGAAGCAATCCATGGGCCATGAGGAGATGAGTGGGTAAAAAAGCTGTGGTACATTAGACAATGGAATAGTACTTAGCCATAAAAAAGAAAAAATTAAATATATTTTATTGATTGTTTTACAGAGAGGGAGGGAGAGAGATAGAGAGTTAGAAAAATCAATGAGAGAGAAACATTGATTAGCTGCTTCCTGCACACCTCCTACTGGGGATGTGCCCACATCGAAGGTACATGCCCTTGACTGGAATTGAACTGGAATCTTTCGGTCCACAGGCTGACACTCTATCCACTGAACCAAACTGGTTAGGGCAAAAGAAGAAAATCTTACCTTTTGCAGCAACATGGATGGATCTGGAGAACATTATGTTAAGTGAAATAAGCCAGCCAGAAAAATACAAGTACCATATGGTTTTACTTACATGTGGAATCTAATGAGCAAAATAAACTAACAAATAAAATAGAAAGAGATTCATAGATACAGAAAACAGACTGACAGTTGTCAGAGGGAAAAGGTTTGGGGCTGGGTAAAAAAAGGAAAGGATTAAGCACACACACACAGAAAAAATCATAGACACAGATAACAGTATGGTTATTACCAGAGGGAAAAAGGAGTAGGGGGAGGCAGAATAGGGTAATGGGGGGATATATATATATATACATATGGTGTTGAAAGGAGACTTGACTTGGGGTAGTGAACACACAATACAATATACAGATGATGTATTATAGAATTGTACACCTGAAACCTATATAACCAATGTCACCCCAATAAATTCAGTAAGAAATTGCTACTTCTAAATGATAAATGTTGGGTATGTATTTTAAAATAAAGTGGCGGAGGGCATGTGCGGGGGTGGGGGGGGCGGGGGGGAGGTAGGAGTTGAGTAGGGGAGGCAGTGGAAAGGTCAATTGGGAAAAAAAAGAGACACATGTACTACTGTTTGTAATACTTTAAACAATACAAAAATAATTTTTAAAAAAGAAAATTAAGTGGCATTATATCATGAGAACTTATTGATATTTTGTCTTTGTCATTTCTGTTCTCCCTCCCTGCTGACCATAAATATTTAGTTGCCTGGGATAGTTTGCAAGCCTGTATTCCCACAGTACTTGGTTCATAAAGCAGTTTTGCATTGATATCATTATTTTATAGTTGTTTCTATGCTTTGCCCAGAAAGCATGTGAGAGCTGAGAGCAGGAATCTTATATCTGTATATCCTATCCCCCTCTGTATCTCGTGCAGCACATTGTAGGAGGAAGTTCACCGTCCTTGGAATCTTGGCTCTTGCACCTCCCATCTGTGTGAGCTTGTCCATGTTACTTAAGCCCTGTGGACTTCAGGCTTCTCATGTGTAAGTAAGAATAATCTGTAATCTATTTTCTTATTCAACTTCCATTTTCATTTCTGACATCAGCTCTTTTAATAAATTTTACATACTTATTTCTCTATTATCTATGTCCCAACCAGTTGGAACACCTCATGATATCCCTGGGCTCTCTATTGAAAATAAATGTCCTTGCTTCCTAGTTCATAACAAAAGTGGAATTAATGGAGAGGGAGAATTGGAAACACCTTGTTTCACAACTCCAGAGATCAGCATGCCCCCAGACCACAAGCCAACAGGGTTCCTAGGGTTGTGCAGCTTCACAGCCCCACTTCCTGGTTTCCAATCCACAGTTTCTTTTTCTTTTCTTTTCTTTCTTTCTTTCTTTTCTTTTTCTTTTTCTTTTTTTTTTAAAATATATTTTATTGATTTTTTACAGAGAGGAAGGGAGAGAGACAGTTAGAAATGTCGATGAGAGAGAAACATCGACCAGCTGCCTCTTGCACACCCCCTACTGGGGATGTGCCCGCAACCAACGTACATGCCTTTGACCCGAATCAAACCTGGGACCTTTCAGTCTGCAAACTGAAGCTCTACCGCTGAGCCAAACTGGTTTCAGCAATCTACAGTTTCTAAATGCTTCTTGGTCTACTATTCTCCTTCCCTTCTACCTGCACTTAAGACCTCATTCCTTCCCTTTATCATTAGGCTTCTTGGAGGAGTTTTTACTTCACTTTCTCCTCTTTTGTCAGCTCTTTTACCCTTCCTTTTCCTTGTTCACTAATCAACTCATTTCAATCTGGCTTTTACCTTCACTAGATGAAAACTGATTCCAATAAAAATACTAATTTCAAGGCCTTTATACTTGCTCACTAAAGCCTTTTAATTATTCTATTTTACACTGGATCCATAACTTTCCTAACCCTAACTTTGTACCTCTTTACCTACTATGTTTTTTCCACAGTATTCATCCAATGTATTAAAATTTTACATATTTATTTATTGCTGTGTCTCTCACTAGTAGGTAAGTCTAGAGGGCAGAGATTTTTATTTTCTATTTTGTTCACTGATTTATCCTCAGTGCCTTGAATATGCACTTAATAAATGCTTAATGCATATTCACTGACTTGAGCAAATAAATGACTATCTGGTTTTCAAATTCATTGTCTGTTTCAGATTGTACTCTACTTGGCTTTTTGGTGACATTTGACACTAGCTTCCCTGTGTTTCTGTGACCATATTCTTTCCTAGGTTTCCTCCTATTTTCAGACCACTTTTTATTTCCCTTTGTCAGCTTCTTTTCTTCTTACTCTTAAATATTGGCCATCCTGATATTGTTCTTGTTACCTTTCTCTTTTTACCCTTCACACTTTTCCAGGCAAGCTTATCCACATTCAGCCCTTCAACTCACATCCACAGGGTGAAAATTCTCACACATGTATTTACAGCTCTTGACAGCTCCTTCTGTCTTCAAAATTGTCGTTTCAACTTGGATTCCAACACATCTTTCCCTCCGCCAAAACTGGTCTACATTCTGGAAGCACCACCATACAACTGCCTACCCCCTACCTCCACCCCAATCAGAAACTTAGAAGTAACTTTGAATTTTTTTTTCTTTTACTAGCTTCTTGCATCTAGTAAGTAACCCAAAACTGTGTCAGTGTTATTATCCTTGTTTTTTCTAGCACAGCCTTATCATTCTTACTTGTACTGTTTCATTAATTTTCTAAAATTCCTCTGCCTCTATTTTACCCTCCTCTAATTCATTCCACACATTCTTTTTCAAATGTAAATATGACCATACCAGTCCCTTAAGGAGTATCATTTAGTGTCTGCAAAAATCAACCCAACTTCTTAGCATGGTGCAGAAGGCACTTTAATATCTGGCAAATCTATCATCTATCTATCTATCTATCTATCTATCTATCTATCTATCTATCATCTATCTATCTATCACCTATCATCTATCTATTTATATAAAAGCCTAATATACTAAATGTCTGACTGATGGGTTGAATGCTTGGTTGACCGCTCAACCAGTTGCTATGATGTGCACTGACCACCAGATGGTATATGCTCCAACTGATAGGTTAGCTTGCTAGGGTCTGGCCAATTGGGACTGGGAGATGGACTGGACACCCCCTAGAACCTTTCCATGGCCCCTCCCTGGCTGGCCAACCTCCCATGGTCCATCCCCAGATGGCCAGCCCCCATCAGCCCTGATCAGGACTGGGTGAGACAGTCCTGAAAGATTGGTTATCCCTGATTGCTGGCCAGCCCAAGGGACCCCACCTGTGTGTGAATTCCTGCACCATGCCTCTAGTTTTCTACATCGACACAAACATCCTGTATACTGGTGTTGTTCCTTAAAGAAGACACACACTTTCTCATTTCCTAGTCTTTGCACATACTGTTCCTGATAAACACAGATGCCCTTCCATGTTTTGTCCATGTAGTGAACTCCTATTTAGGTCATCCCTGATATCCCTGGGCAGAGATGAGGGACCTTCTTCTGTGCCCCTCCCACCATTAAGTACCCACCTTACAGAACTGATTATGTTACAGTAATTGTTTTTCACATGCTTGTCTTCCTCAAGAAAATCATCTTTGTTCCCAAGGGCTCAGGAAAATGGCTGGCATAGATTTTTCTTTCAATCAAATTCATTAAATTGAACAAAAGACTAATCATCATCATCTCACATTTCACCTGATATTCTAATTTAATATGTTTTTTAAAACACTGTCTGTGTAGCTCAGCTTTGAGCAATTGATATTTAGTGCAGAAAGGTGGAAGCCATCTGTATGGCCTGTCAAGTCAGTTCTCTCTATGCCTCTATGTGGATTTGTGGGCCATTTAATTGGTCAAACTTCAGTTTTTTCAACTATAAAATGAGAACAACCTGACTTTTGGGAGGAAACAAAAAATGTAAGTGGAACTAAAGTAACAGCCACAATTCTGCTATAAGAACCAATTTATAAGTTTAGTGTGCTCAAATCAGTTCTGTATTTTGTTTATTTTTGTATTGCAATTGCAATTATATTTCTCTATTTTATGTCTACTAGAGTCACAGGTGGTTATTTTAGATTGCAAATTCTAGAAGGGCAAAAAGCCTTATTATAACCTTTAGCACATGGTATCTGGGCTTGACCAGAGTTCAAAACAACTTTCAGGCAACCTCAAAAATGGTAATATTAGAAGCACATTTGCTATGATTTTATTTATAAGAAATGAGAAAAAATGTTCTGCTCCTCATAATGGAAGGCATCAGTTTATCTAAAGGAATAAGAAAGTAAACTGATCGATGACCTGATTTGGTAAACCCAAATCCTGTTAATGAAATAGGGATTTAAAAATGAAAAAAAACCCCTGTGTAGATACATTGGGTTTTGTTTTTTAAATATGTTTTTGTTGATTTTTAGAGAGTGAGGAAGGGAGAGGGATAGAGAGATAGAAACATTCATGAGAAAGAAACATTTATTGGCTGCCTCCTGCTCACCCCTTACTGTGGATTGAGCCTGAAACCTGGGCATGTGTCCTGACTAGGAATCAAACTGGTGACCTCTTGGTTCATGGGTTTACACTCAACCACTGAACCACACTAGCTGGTCATAAATACCTTTGTGATGTTTGGTTATGTTTATAGTAGTAACTTTCTAAACACCTGTTAAGTGAATGTTGAATGATTCCAGTTCCTCCACTGCATATAGCTTCAATGAGTTCCTAGGAGCAGCTAGCCATATCCCTTACTAGTGCCTTATTGTTGACAGCTGCAAGATATGTATGATGTAGCACCATTGCTAGATGATGGAAGAAGAGAAAGAGCAATCTTGAATAAAAATCTAGAAATTCAGCAAGAATAGTTCAGCAAAGAACAGCATAAAACTGCAAACAAAAAGACTATATACCAGTTAGGTATACAGACCAATCTCCTTCAGTTAGGTATACAATTAAAAACAACAAAAACTCAAAAACAAAGCTGGTGTCTGTCTGCCTGAAGATTGACTTTAGCTTACAAAAGGTTTTAGTTTGAATCTTCTTTTGGTGGGTCCTACGGGATGTACTTTTCAAGTTCCTAAAAAATCCCTATTATCTTTAAAAAAAAAATATTTTATTGATTTTTTACAGAGAGGAAGGGAGAGAGATAGAGAGCTAGAAACATCGATGAGAAACATTGACCAGCTGCCTCTTGCACACTCCCTACCGGGGATGTGCCCGCAACCAATGCACAAGCCCTTGACCGGAATCGAACCTGGGATCTTTCAGTCCGCAGACAGACGCTCTACCACTGAGCCAAACCGGTTTCGGCAAATCCCTATTATTTTGTTTGTTCATTTACATAATCCAGGAGACCCCTGACTGCAGCAAGCCTTGGTTTAGTGGCAGCAGAAATCAGAGAGAGACCTTTGGGTGCCAAAGTGGCCTAAATTAGAAGTTAGTCTTCAAAATTGGCTTAACCTATCTTTCAGAATGGATGAGCATTGTTTCTTCATCTGATTTATCTTAAGAGTTTTGTTGATTGCTACAACTTGTGAAAAACTTAAAGAAGGGCTTGTTATGAGTAATTTCCCAGAGGATCTTACAGACATGCATTTTTCCCAATAATCAAGAACCACTTCTTCTGTACATTTTAGGTAGCAACCTAGGTGCCTAAGTGTATGAAATCTCATTGCATTTGTGCAGCCATGGGAGGCCCAGAGAGTAAGGACTTGCTCAAGAGTACACAATCGGCAACGTGGCTAAACAGAATTTCCCAATGCCAACACCCTGTCCTTAGACTCCTGGTCCCTGAGGCAACATATGATTTTCTGTTACATTGGGCACTAAAAAGAAGGATAGTAATTTTATAATCAATAAATGATCAGCCTGAAGGAATGCCTGTTGCAAGATTAGAATAAACTAAAAATAGCTAACAATTATTGAGTGCCCACTATGTGTTGGCATTGTTTTAAGTGCTTACATGTATTAAGTTAATCTTTTAATTCTCACATCAACTCTATAAGGTAGTATTCCATTTTACAGATGAAGAAAGTTAGGAATAAAGATGTTAAAGAACTTGTTTGCCCAAAGGCACAGTTAATGAACTGCTGAGCCAGGATTTGAACCCAGGAAGTGGAGTTCCAAAGTTTATATATACAAACTATGCCATAGCTATTTACCTTATATTTAGAGAGTGGCTGTGAGGATGGTGGAAGACAGCAAATTAAGCAATAGCCTGCATTCAAAAGCCAATGAAATATTTCTGGTATAAAAACAATTATGTGATTTTTATTGATATGTTGATTGACATTCAATATTTTATTACTATGGCATCCTGTGATGCAAATATACAATTTTTTTGTAGAGTTATAGAACTATAAAATATTTTTGAAGCTAATTAGATGGAGCCATCTGAACAATTTCTTTGTTTTCCTGGTTGTTTATTATTATTAGGAAAACAGAAAAAAACATGGGATGAGCAACTCTTAATAGAAGAGTCATAGCTCTCTGTCTATGAAGTCAGCATCTGTTTCTACTCTAACATTGCTGAGTCCAGATGTTGTTATCCTCCTAGTACAATCCCCACAGTGAATGTTTTTCAACTGGAACTTCATGTTCAAGCAAATCAAAGCAGAACAATGTTTTATGTAGGTTGACCTTTGGCTGTTTTGAGCCATCTATTATTAAAAGACAATTCTGTTGCTCTTGTGCTCTGTTCTCAGTCAGTAACACGGTCCCCTCATTCATTACATTAAACTTTGGCTTTTGCATGTCAGAAAAATTATATAAATTTCCAGTCTGAGATATTATAGGAAAAAAATTTTAAGTATGAGAGATAGCAAAATTTGCTATAGGTTCCTTGTTCACAGTTGTAAAAAATAACATTATGACAAGAATATTTGCTTGACCAATCATTATCTATGACTATCTCCTAGAATTCATAAGGAGATAGTCATAGATAATGATTGATTGAAAGTTTCTAGATATTAGAGATAAATGGGTGTTTACAATTTCTGATTGTTTACAAGCAGTGGGAAAGATTTTAAAGGAAAAACAAACAATTGATTCCCAGAATTCATAAGGTGATAGTCATAGATAATGATTGTTTGAAAGTTATATGAATCAAAAGAGGAAAGTCATTAATTAGTTATTTAAACCTAATTTCCATATGTTTTAAAATCTGCTTCAAGACCAAAGGAAGTTTTTGCAGAAGAAAAAAAGCTTTCTTAGATCCATAACACTACTTTTCATTTGGGTGTTTCTTTCCAGCCTATGATGTTGGTGAGTTATTAATGCATATAATGCAGGATACATTTATTCTGCTGGAATAAACTATCCAAAGTCCTCTTACTTAGTTTAACTTTTATGACTCGTCCCATGAAGACACAACCCAAATGAAAGAAGAAAGGCTTGTAGTTGATGTTTTCATTTAAAAACAATTTTAAATACAAATCCCACTTTCAGGGAATTTGTTTTCTAGAGTTTGAGAGGGTGTGGTGGCTATAAAAACCAGCAGCTGTTTGTTGACTTTATGTAGAAGTTATTTATACAGGCTGGGAAAGCAGAATGTGTGGGAGAATTTAAAAAGCCAATCTGATAACTCAGCACAGCAGCAGGATGAGGTCATGGCTGAGCTTGAGGTGGGCCAGAAGCCATACTAAGGCAGGGTCTCAGGTGGCCCTGATGCGCCAATGGGAGGAGAGGAGAACAGAGGGATTAGATCCAATTGGATTAAACTAGACCCTGAAATTGACATGTGAAATTACATTTCTATGAAGAAATAGCTGGGAGGCCATATACTATTTATACTTAAAGTGTTATATCAGGTGTATCAGTTAATAATGCGGATTTTTTTCAATAGGTGGAGTGAAACATATGTGGATATATATGGACTTGATAGGTATGCTATTTTGTAGTATTGACAGCAAGTTTCAAAACTTCATATGTCAAATTTGTTGAAATTATGCATCTGAAATCACTTTAAAACACATTTATTTTAAATAACACCATAGATATTTTTTACACTTAAAACTGTCAAATTTCATGCCAAAAAAAGAGCATTTGTGAGAAGCTTTAATTCATTACTTTATTTTGAAGAAAAGTGCTGCTGAAAATTATCGTATACTTTGGGAAGCTTATGGTGAACATGCTCTATCTCAAGATAGTTGTGAACACTGCTTTAAACGCTTTAAAAGTGATGATTTTGATGTGAAAGACAAAGAATGTCCAGGTCAACTGAAAAAGTTTGAAGACCAACAATTATAAGCATTATTGGATGAAGATGCATGTCAAACTCAAAAACAACTTGCAGAAAGATTAAATGTTGCTCAGCAAACAATTTCCGATTGTTTACAAGCAGTGGGAAAGATTTTAAAGGAAGAAAAATGGGAGCCACATCAACTGAACGAAAGACAAATGGAAAACTGAAAAGTCATCAGTAAAATGTTGCTTCAATGGCATGAAAGAAATCTTTTTTGCATCAACTTGTGACTGGCGATGAAAAGTGGATTTATTTTGAAAATCTCATATGCACAAAATCATGGTCTGATCCAGGTCAACCATCAACATGGACGGCAAGGCCAAATCACTTCAAAAGAAAGACAATGCTCTGCGTTTGGTGGGATCAGAAAGGTGTGGTGTACATGTGAGCTTCTAAAATCAGGTGAAACTATTAATACTGATTGCTACCAACAACAAATAACCAATTTGAACCACGCTTTGATCGTAAAACAACCAGAATGTGCCAGAAGACACGGCAACGTAATTTTGCTTCATGATGACGCACCATCACACACTTCAAAACCAGTCAAAGACATGTTAACAGATCTTGCCTGGGAAGTATTAACCCACCCGCCATATTCACCAGACCTTGCTCCTTCAAATTACCATTTGTTCTGATCGATGACACACGTACTTTCTGAGCAGCACTTCAAAACGTACGAAGTGGAAAATTGGGTCTTTGAGTGGTTTGCCTCAAAACAAGATAAGTTCTATTGGGACTGGATCCACAAATTACCTGAAAGATGGGGGAAATGTATAGCTAGTGATGGACATTACTTTGACTAAAACACTTCTGAAGTTTCTCTTGAAATTATTGTGTTTTCTTTGATTACAAAATCTGCATTATTAACTGACACATCTGGATGTTAAAGAAATAGCTTGCCAATATTTTCACCAGAAATCAGGACCACTGTATTTCTAGATATTAGAGATAAATGGATGTTATTTGGACACAAAAAGTCCAAAGAGGCTAGTCTGCTAGCATTTGTTGTCAGGGCACCAATGTACTAATCCCAGATAACATTTGTTGAGAGCTTGCTTATGTGCGAGGCACTGGTGAAGGCACTTGGCTTGCATTGAATCATTTAATATTTATACTAGCTTTGGGAGGCAGCTTCCCCAGACAAGGATGCTGAGACCCAGGGAGTTAAAGTACTTGTTCAAAGTCACACGGAGAACATGACGGAGTCAAGGTCAGACCCCAGGCCGCTTTCTCCGGAGCGCACACTTATAGCCACTGGGCTGTAGCTGCCTCTCTGAGGTGCAGCTTCTGGAGTGCTGACTGGAGAGCTTCAAGGGGTCAGTGGGGTAAGAAGGGACAAATGTAATACTTTCAACAATAAAGATTAAGAAATAAAGTAAATAAAGTATAGCAACAAAATGTTTTTCAATGAAGATTCTATACCAAATCAAATGATCAGTCAAGATATTTTAAGATACAAAAGGTCCAAAACTTTTACTTTGTTTTCTTTCTCAAGAGTTGCTGGATAATGTGCTTTATGAAAATGGGTGAGTAAACCAGGATAAAGGAAGACACAAAGGGCAGGAAATGTGGTCTCCAACATAGAAGAGAAGCAGAAGGAATTCCTAATAGACGGGAAGGAGTGCCAGGGAAATTCCTCACCAGCATGGGCTGGAGGACGATGGGCATTTTCAGGAAACTGTCCCCAGGAAGGCAGTAGGTACTGTCTAATATAGAAAAATCAAGAAATAGCAGCACAAGAGTTTTATTTATAACATTGGATGTAAATATTAGGAGAAAGCTAAATGAATTGGAGAATAGAATGAGATTAGAGAAGGGTGAGACACGGAACTATTGTTTTCATTAGAAGTCATGTAGTACCATTTGTTTTTTAAACACAATGCAAGTATGACTTTAACAATAATGATTAATTTAAAAGGAAGTGCTATTTTCATACATATATCTACCTATCCAGTGCCTCTTCCTGTTAAATACTCAGTAGTTGGTTGGTAGCTATTTTTATAGTTGTTGGAGAACTGTAGGCGAAAACTAGGACAGACTCAGAGGCTTCTCCAGAATTTCTATAGGAGAGGCTTAGCCAATGAATAAGAAGTGGGTTGAATTGTGGTTCCAAAAAGATAAGCCCAAGTACTAACCCCCAGCATCTGTGGCCTGATTTGGAAGCAGTGTCTTTGCAGATATAATTAAACTAAGGATCTCAATATGAGATCATCCTGAATTCAGGATGCACCTTAAATCCAATGATGAATATCCTTATAAGGAACAAAAAAGGAGAAGACGCAGAGAGGCGTAGCAAGGAAGGCTGTGTGAAGAGAGTCAGAGATTGGAGTCATGTATCTGCAAGCCAAGGAACTGCCGGCAGCCACCTCCCAGCAGAGATGGACGGCAATTTCTCCTTCAGAGATTCAGCAGGAACCAACCGTGCCAACACCTGGAAGTCAGGTTTCTGGCCTCCAGAGGTGTGAGAGAATGGATTGTTGTGTTAAACCACTCACTTTGTGGTAATTAATTACAGCAGCCCTAGAAAATAATTCAGTGGGGTTAGCAGACAGACCTTGCCATTTTGCTTGTGGAACCTGTATTTCAATCCTTAGATTGTACATTTATTGGGAGTTTTGATGGGGGATAGGGGGTCTGAAGGAGATCATGAAGGAGAGCCTTATATGATCCCTTGGCATTGCTGCTGGCTAGATCTCAAATTGGATGAGTTCAGTGAAATAAATATGTTTTATTTTTCCAACTTTATCAAAATGTTTTTCAATGAATATTGTATAAGTTTAAGGTGTACAACACATTGATTTGATACATTCTATATTACAAACTGATAACCAGCATACTGTTAGCTAGAACCTGCATCACATCACATAATTATATTGCTTTTAGCAACTTCCAAGTATACTACACAATGTTGTAAGCTATAATTACTATGCAGTACATTCTAGCCCCAAAATTTACTTATCTTAAAACCAGAAGCTTGTACTCTTTTACCAACACCCTCAGTCCCTGGTAATCACCATTCCAGTCTGCTTTTAGGAGTTCAGATTTTTTAGATTTCACATATAAGTGATATCATACAAAAGTCTTTCTCTATCTGTCTTATTTTTCTGAAATAAATGTGTTTTAAAGTGATTTCAGACGCATAACTTTATGTTATGAAATGTTCTTCAGAGGCACCGCCGTGTGCCTAATTCATCAGAGGCAGCTGTGAGGCAGGAAGATGGGCTGTTGGCTTGAAGTGCAAGGGAGCTCCAGGAGCGGTGGAAATGCCGCACATCTTTCTTGGGGTGATGGTTACACAGGAATATACATCTGTCAAAAGGTATTAAAATGTGCATTTTATTGTGTATGAAATTTACCTCAAATAACAACGCAATCTCTTGTTTTTGTAACTTGGCTTTTCAAAGTGATAGAGACAGAAATAGAATACTCGGAAGCAGCTATAATGGTAAGAAATATTAACGATGCTCTGTTAACTGAGGTTGTTTTGTTCTGATTAAAGAAGGCACATTCTAACCCGCTGGCAGTTGCACTGGGACCTGGAGGCTCACCTAGAAATGCAGCCCATCCTCTACCTCTGGAAGTCGCTTATTATCATGAAAAGATGAACAACCTGGTTGCAGAAGCCAGACTGTCAGCCATTGAAAGCCCGCAGCCCTTTGCATACCCACAGGCCTCTGCAAACCCCAGCCTGCATTATTTGGCACACCCTCTGCCTCTTCCCTAGGTAATCTTCGTCCCAATGTAAGCAGCTGGCTTACGGTGAGGGCATAGCAGATTTTTGTGGATGACCTGCTGCTATCCCATACTGCCAGAGGATTGGAATAAACCAATAATTCAAATAATGCTTCTATGAATATAGGAGTGCATATGTCATGAGTAGAACTTTGAGAGAAAAGAGTAGAATGGTAAAGAGGAGGAAATTTTCTGATTGGTGGGGACTAAAGAAAACCTTGCTGACCTTGGAAAGCATGATGAAAACAGTATCCCTTCCAGTTTTGGCATTTGTATCCTTGAGCTCAGATTCAGGCTTGAATTATGTATAGTGCATCTTCAGGAATGAAGGTCCCACGGGAGAATGAGAACACGCAGGCGAAGCGGATACTGTTGGAAGGGGAAAGCATGGAATGTCCGTAGAAGTCAGAATAAATGCATAAAAAAGTGGGTGTGTGGGAGGGTATCAGGGGAAATGAACACTGCCACGCTGATTTGTTTTCTAACTGCCGAAGCATTCCTGGGACATTTTTCCTAGATGCTAGGACTAGAGAGGTGGCCAGTTGCAACAATATGCTTATCTATTAGAAGTATAACCATTTTTTATTTATTTTTTGGTAAATATATTTTTAATTCTAAAGAGACAAGACATTAAATAAACTTTGAAACAACATGATTTCTCATAATTCCACTACTCTTTAACTGGCAACTTTCTATTTTTTATGTTTTCTTCTAGACTAAAACTCTCTTTAGTATACTTTTGGATGAGTAAATTTCCTCTTGGCATAATACCCATTAAGGCAGTTTCTGACTCCCCAACAAACTGGGAGTAATTCTCTAGTCCTGTACTATTCTGCCTTAAACTGGACACTTGAACTGCTGACTACCTGCGAGTGTCATTTCACAACTGTTTCCAAGATTCCCTCTTTCAAAAACTGCTCATCGGCTGTCATCTGGCTCTGAAGTAAAGGCCTGCGAACTCTGGGTATACAGAGCCACCCTGTAGTTGTCTAGAAGGGGCTGGCGATCCTCCATCCTAGTCCCTGTTTAGTAAGGAAAGCGAGGCCCAGAAAAGTCACAGACCTAACAAATGCCAGAGCTGAGATTTGAGCCAAACTCTTAAAAATAAAACTTTCAATTTAAAATAATTTTAGAGTCATAGAAGTTTAAAAAATAGTATATAGAGTTCAAGTACTAGAATACCCTTCATCCAGCTTCCCCTAATGTAAACAATGACACAGCCATAGTTATAAAAAACAGAAATTAACATTGGTACAATGCTTTAATTAAACTACAGATCTTGTTTTTGAACTTCATTAGTTTTCCTTCCAGTGTCTCTCCCCGATCCCTACACCCCCCCCACCCCGTCATTCCAGGATCCAGTCCAGAATGTCACACTTAGTTATATGTCTCCATAGATTCTTCCGGTCTGGGAGGGTTCCTGAGTCTTTGTCTTTCAGGACCTGACACCTTCAAGAGTACTGGCTAGATACTGAGTAGAATTGTTACGGGATTCCAGGGCAGGAGGGATAGGGGAAACTGAGACAGGAAAATTAGAACAAGGCCAAACAGTGTAATTTCAGCTGGCCTGCAAATAACAAACCACTATTTCCCCAGCCAAGGACACCCTGAGAGCAAATAGTTAAAGACGCCCCTAACTAGAGAATGCAGAAAGGGAGGGGGAAAGGGTTAAGGGGACAATGGCAGTTTTATTCCAAAAACGGAGAAGCCAGCAGTCTTGGGGCTTGGAAAGATAAAGTTGCCAGGATTCTGGGAAGATCACAACAAGAAAACCTTGAGACTTAATCTGTACCAAGATACTCAGCAAAAGAATCTTTGAAACTTATAGACAGGAGGGTATATTATTCCTCGAAATTGCTACAGACTCTTTTTCTGAATTAGCCGGAAAAGCACATCTGTGCTCTAAGCCAGAGGAAATAAGATAGATTTGCTTGCTTTGCTTTTTCAATAACGGTGCATGCTTTAATAAACTGGCTTTTCACAGTGCACTCAAGGGCTCTCATACCCACTCATTTATACGAGAAGACAAGGATGGAGATGGGGACGGCCCTCTCCCGCTGACTCAGGGGCTGTCTGTAACACCGCTCCGGCGTGGGTGAGAGGTGCCTATAACAAGGTCTCTCAGCTGGGGTTTGTGTGTATTTCCCACGATTAAGTTGAATCATGTATATTTTGGAGAGAATATCAGTGCTGAAGTGTCCTTCTCAGTGCATGACGTTAATGTGTCCTGTTACTGGTGATGTTAACCTTAATTACTTGGATAAGATGGTATCTGTCAGGTTGCTTCACTGTTGACTTACTGTTTTCCTTTTATAATTGATAAATATCTTGGAAGAGATACATTGAGACTATGCTAATATCTTGTTGTTTTTTCTCAAACTTTCATCCAAGATTTTAGTATCTATCAGTGGATCTAGCCTACAACAATTATTATTGTGATGTTTGCCTAATATTGACTTTGAAATTTATTTATATTTATAAGTATGGTCTCATGGATCTTTATTCTATTTTATGGATTACTAGAGGCCCAGTGCATGAAATTCGGGCACAGGGTTGGGGAGTGGGGAGAAGAGGGTGTCCCTCAGCCTGGCCTGCACCTTCTCCAAACTGGGACCCCTTGGGGGATGTCTGACTGCCTCTCGCAATCCAGGACCGCTGGCTCCTAACCACTTGCCTGCCTGCATGCCTGATTGCCCCTAACCCATCTGCCTGATTGCCAGATTGCTCCTAACTGCTCCCTTACCAGCCTGATCACCCCTAACTGCTTCCCTGCTAGCCTGATTGCCCCTATCTGCCTCTGCCTCACCCTGCACCTGGGACCCAGGATTCCCTCCTTCGGCCAGTTGCAAGTACCCGAGACTGGACTTCCCTCCCTCTGGCTAGCTGCAGGCACCCAGGACCCAGGCTGGCTTTGCCCAGGCTGGCCACAGCCACGGCCACAGGGCACCATGGTTGGGCGGCTTCACCAGGGCTGCAGCTGCTGGCACCCGGGACCATGGGGCGGGCAGCTTGTCCCTCTCCTGGCTGAAGCCCAAGCCGCTGGTGCCTGGGACCATGGGGCATGTGGCTTGTCCCTCTCATGGGCTGCAGGTGCATGCGCAGCCACTGGCACCTGGGACTGCAGGGTGGATGGCTTGTCCCTCTCCTGGACCACAGCTGCTGGCATCTGGGACCGAGGGGTGGGCAGCTTGTCCCTCTTCTGAGCCACAGGTGCAGGTGCAAAAGCTGGTGCCCAGGACCATGGGGTGGGTGGCTTGTCCCTCTCCCAGGCCTCGCCTGGATGGTCCCTATTCCTCTCTAAAAAGCTCATTTATGTCTGGCTGGTCCCATTTCTCTCTCCCCAGTGTTGAGTGTCTGAGCCATTACAGCATGAGGGTGTGATGACATAAGGGTGTGATGACCTGATGATGACAAGACGGCATGAGGGCATGATGACTATTTGCATATTAGCTTTTTATTATATAGGATAATTTAATACTATGATTATTTGTTGCTCATATAGTCCTAACTTTAGCCAGTGGGAATTCCTTTAGGTTGGTTCCTATGTCCTTTTGTCATGTCTCATCACCATGAGGTTGCTGTTTTGACAACTTCCTTATTTCCTAGATGTGAGATATTCCAGGTTCAATTAGACTTTCTCTGTCCAGCCCCAGAATGAACTCCTTCTCCAAATCCTAAGGCCCAAGGTCTTTTAAAAAATACAGTGGTGCCTCGCATAAAGAACGCCTCGCACAGCGAACGCTGCACACAACAAACTTCATTTCATGATTCATACAACGAACTTCGTTTCACACAACGAAGTCGCCCGAGCTTCCACGACCGCTTTGCCCGAGCTTCCACGACTGCTTGTGCCTTCGTGGACCCAGGAAGAAGCAGTAGTTGATGACACAGAAGTGGTGAAGGACATCATCACAGTGGCCCAAAGGTTGGAATTAGAGGTAGAGGAAGAGGATGTAGAGGAGCTTATTGAGGAACACGAAGAAGAGCTGACAACTGAAGAGCTCCAAGCACTTCTGGTCCAGCAACAGGACAATGCTCAAAGGGAAGCGTCATCTGATAACGAGGAGCAACAATCAAACAATCAACCAATCCCAACTGCTGACATCAAGAACATCCTGGTCAAATGGAAAGCAGTTCAGGAGTTTACCAATGCCCACTATCCGGATTCAGCTGAAGCAAACAGGATCAACGATCTTTACTCCGATACTCTTGTCCGTTATTTCCGGCAGATGTTGGAGAAAAGAGAAAAACAAACGACTTTGGACAGGTTTTTCATGAAACCATCAGCCAAAAAGCAGAAAATGGATGAAGATGTGCAAGATTCGGTAGACTCTACTTAGTCTGTCTTAAAATTAAAAAAATGTGTTTTTTTTTTTAAAAAATTATGTTTTTAGATGTATCTAAATAAAAATAATAACAAAAAATTTATCTTTTTTTATGTCATCTTAGCATATTTTATGCTACAGAACGAATTATTTTTTTTAACATGTATTGTTATGGGAAAACGCGTTTCACATAATGAACTTTTCGCATAACAAACTTGCTCCTGGAACGAATTAAGTTCGTTGTGTGAGGCACACTGTATATATATTGGGAGGAACCAAGATGGCAGCCTAGGTCAGCACCTAAGCTGCCGCCTCACAAAACAATTTAAAAAACAACAATTAAAATCAGAACGGACTTTATCCAAAACCACAGGAAAGCTGGCGGAGTGGGAAATCTACAACTAGAAAGAAGGAGAGAGGCTCACAGATAGGACTGGGAGCCTCAAAGCGCTGAGGTAGGGAGACGCACACGCAGAGAGGAAGTGCGGCCAAATGCCTGGCTGGCGGGAGGGGAGGGATTCCCGATTGCACTGAACCCTTTCCGACTGTACTGAACCCCAACCCGGCCGAAACCCCGTGGGCCCAGGCTCATACCGGTGGAGTTTGGACTGGGAGACCAAGGGAGCCGGGAGCCACAGGGGGCAGGGTCTACAGTCGCGTGTGCGATGTGTGAGTACGCAGAGGTCTGACTGTGGAGGTTGCCACAGCCTCTCTGTAGCAGAAGGAGTCAGAAGTTCCAGACTACAGAGACCCAACCCAATTCCGGGTGAGCCCCTGGGACACCCACGCTCTTGCATGGGGAATCTGGGATGGTCAGGCGGAAACTCAGGGGAGCCATGGAAGGCAGAGGTCAGGCGGAAACTCAGGCGAGCCCACAAGGGCAGGGCTGACGAGAAGCCAAAACTGTCAGCTCAGCCCTGAGACTCTGCCCTATCCAAGCTGAGAGGCTTCTGCAATTTTGCAAGTCTGATCCCATAAGACTGTCTCCAATACAGAAGGTATCCCAGAGTAGACACAGCTGATACCCACATCCAATTGACCTGAAGGTCAATTCCTCCCAGGGATACCAACAACAATAAAGACTTATTTACAACAAGGCTGTACACACAGTCCACAAAGTGGAGCACCAAGAGTGTCCACCTCAGGTAACTGAGGAGGCTGACCCACTAGGCCATATAGGACACCAAACACACAAAGCTATCCTACCAACTCTGGGAAACAGCGAAAATGCCGAGATAAGGAATTAGATCTCAAATGAAAGAGATGAACAGTATAGAGTTCAAAACCATGGTTTTTAAGGTTATGCAAGAATATCCTAGGAAAGGCTGATAAATTTCATGAGACCCAACTAAAAATTAAACATAAACTGACTAAATTAGAAAATATTATGCAGAGATCCAACAGCAGAATGGAGGAACACAAGAATCAGGTCAAAGAGCCAAAAGACACTCCTCTGGAGAAGCAAGAAGAAAAGAGAATCCAGAAAGTTGAAGATAGTGTAAGGAGCCTCTGGGACAACTTCAAGCGTACCAACATCAGAATTATGAGGGTGCCAGAAGAAGAGAGAGAGCAAGATACTGAAAACATACTTGAAGAAATAATATCAGAAAACTTCCCCCACCTGGTGAAAGAAATAGACTTACAAGTACAGGAAGTGTACAGAACCCCAAACAAGAGGAATCCAAAGAGGAACACTCCAAAACACATCATAATTAAAATGCCAAGGGCAAAAGACAAAAAGAGGATCTTACAAGCAGCAAGAGAAAAGCAGTTGGTTACCTATAAGGGAGCACCCATATGACTATCAGCTGATTTCCCAACAGAAACTATGCAGGCCAGAAGGGAGTGGCAAGAAATATTCAAAGTGATGAATAGCATGAACCTACATCCAAGATTACTGTATCCAGCAAAGTTATCATTCAGAATTGAAGGGCAGGTAAAGAGCTTCACAGATAAGAAAAAGTTAAAGGAGTTCATCACCACCAAACCAGTATTATATGAAATGCTGAAAGGTATTATTTAAGAAGAGGAAGAAGATCAAGTGAATTAAAAATCCGAGGAATAGAATAAACTGGTGAATATAATAGAATCAGAGGCAAAGAAAGGGAGTGGATTGATAATTATCAGGGGGAAAGGGGTGTGGGGGTGCAGAAAGAGACTGGATTAAAATCGTACACCTATGGATGCAGACAATGGGGGGGATGTAAGGGCAGAGGGTGGGGCGGGAACCGGGTGGAAGGGAGCTATGGGGGGGGGGAGGGGGAAGGGAAGGAGAAACAATTGTAATAATCTGAGCAATAAATATTTATTTAAAAAAAAGAAAGAAAAAGAAAATCGTTTGGAAGAAAAGAAAAAAATATATATTTTATTGATTTGTTTTTACAGAGAGGAAGGAAGAGGGATAGAGAGTTAGAAACATCAATGAGAGAGAAACATTGATCAACTGCCTCCTGCACACTCCCTACTGGGGATATGCCCACAACCAAGGTACATGCCCTTGACGGGAATCAAACCTGGGACCTTTCAGTCCGCAGGCCGACGCTCTATCCACTGAGCCAAACCGTTTTTGGCAGGACCAAGGTCTTTTGATATAAACCTCTTATGCTCCTTAAACAATATTATTTAACACAGTACATTTTACATCTTAAACAAAATTATTTAACACAGTACATTTTCTCAGAAATATACTATAAAGGTAGGTGGAGTTGGTACTTGTTGAATTTGTCATAGTCATCCAACTTGCCTTGAAGTTACTCCCCATGCTTCTCCATCCACTCTGTTTGTACAACTCTGACGATTTTAGCATAAAGTGGCAGGAAGGAGAGAAGATACAGAGTGGATTGGAGTGTAGCTAAGTGACGTAGGAAGATGCTGTGATACAGATGAAGGTATGAATATGAAGGCTGGGAGAATCCCTGAATGGGATTATCTGGATTTCTTTCTGCTTTACCACTATGCAAATCCAAAAAACACAAAGCTTCAAAAGCAAGTCAGAATTTTTGAAGTTTATAACATCTTTTCTGGTACTCTGCCTATAAGGAAGGTATTCCATGTGACTTCAGCTCTTCTCTTTCTCAGGTTGCCTTCAGCAGCTGTCTGGGTCAGGGCAAGTCTGCTTCTGAGTCTCAGACCCTCGTTGGATACCTATCATTATGCGCTCTGTGTTAGGGATAGATAAAATTCAACATATGGATGTAAAAGGAAACAGTTAAATTCAGAGTGGAAATTAAAAGGAAGACTGAAAACAAACTTTATAAGTATAGATTTCTTATCTTTTGCAGGCACAGAAAGAGAAACATTGTTATGAGATTGAAACATTGATTGGCTGCCTCCTGCACGCTCCCTTCTGGGGACCGAGCCGGAAACCCTGGCATGTGCCCTGACTGGGAATTGAACCATGATCTCCTGGTTCATGGGTTGATGATGCCCAGCCACTGAGCCACACTGCCCAGGCAGAAAACTACTTTTTAAGCTTTCATATGTACATTTGTACCAGTGTAAATATGAAACTCAGGCCAGATCACATTTGTGGTGAAGTAATGACAAGATATGTTACTCAAAGTTAAACTCACTGGAAAGATTTTCTGTTTTTCAGTGATATGCTGGAATGGGAAACTGGTATTACAGCTGCCCATTGGTATCAGGTAGAGCCATCATAAACCAAGCCTGTGTGTTTTTCCTGCTTCCGTTCAGTGGTAATCAGGAACTGATTCCCCATGAGACCATGGAAGGGGGAGGGGAGCAGCAGAAGTAGGTCTTATGGGAATTTGAGCCACTTGCTCATTCAGTTTATGCTTTCTCTTTCTATGTTTCATTCTAGTTAATGGTGAAATGCTGCTTCACACTCAGCTTCATAACTCAGTAGACTTGCAAACCCACTTCATGATGGGCAGCTCTGGTCCTGGTCATGTAGTCACTTGGTGTCCTATAGCTGGATGTTCAATCTGTGCCATAGCCCAGCAGAATGGGGAGCTGTTTCTCAATGGAGAATCATAGTTGATAGTGACTATGGGGTCCGTGCAGTGACTTTCCTTTGGGGCTCTTCAGAGGGTGTACACAGCAGCCCTTTCTGCCGAGGATAATTCAAGGACTACTGGGTCCGCTGGGCCATGAGGCAGAGCCCTTTCTGCTCTGGGCTGTACTTAAAAGTACCAACTCTATTTGAATGTGCTATATCTTGCTTTTAGAATTCAGAGATTCTCCAAGTTTTGTGCCTTTTCTTTTTGGAAGCTAGTACAACATTGTTTTATGTTTGTTTGTTAAGTAAAGCTTTATCATTGCAAGTATTACACGTGTCCCTTTTTTTCTTCCCATTGACCCCTTATAGCCCCCCAGTGCTCCTGCCCCCAGGCCTTTACCACCCCACTGTGTGTCCATGGGTTATGCATATCCATACATATAAAAGCCCAAGCGACCGAACGACTAAACTATTGAATGATCGGTCAACCAGTTGCTATGATGTGTACTGACCACCAGGGGGCAGACACTCAAGGCAGGAGCTGCCCCTTGGTGGTCAGTGCACTACCACAGTGGGAGCGTGGCTCAGCTGGCTGATGGGCGCCAGATGCCGGGCTATACTGGCAAGCCCAGCTGCAGTGGCACGAGGCTTTCCTGCCTCTGTGGCAGCACACTACTGAGTGGACAGGCACAGTGGAGCTGGGATGGGCGGGAGCTGCACAGTGCCCAGCTTGGTCTCCTTCCCAGCTGTCTGCTGCTTCATGCACTACTACATCCCTCGGGAGATGTCAGCCAGGCCTGTGAGGATCGTGCAGAAACTGGCAGTCCCATATACCCTGAATGGTCCCGGATTGCAAAAGTGGGGCTAAAGGACCCCACTGGTGCACGAATCCATGCACCGGCCTCTAGTCCTATATAATAAAAGGCTAATACGCAAATTGTCCCCTTGGAAGTTCGACTGACCGGGAGTTCAACCACTTGTAATGATATGCACTGATCACCAGGGGGCAGCATGTAACAAAGCAAGGCCCCAATTGGCCCTGATTGCTGGCCAGACCTAGGAACCCTACCTAAGCATGAATTTTGTGCACCAGGTCTCTAGTATGGATAGAAGTTCTTTGGTTGATCTCTTCCCACTCACCCACCCACCCCGTCTTCCCTCTGAGATTCCACAGGCAACATTGTTTTTAGATGGCATATTCTAACATGCCCCAGACTCTCCTGGAAACTTACAGTGTGGCAAGCTTTTGAATTTTTATAGGGTACTTGCCACTTCTTGCTTTGCAGGTCTGGATTGGACTAGCATTATGTTCCTTGGGATATCAGGATGATCAAATTCCCTGAGGGCAGTCTTTTTTTTTTTTTTTTTTAATATATTTTATTGCTTTTCTTACAGAGGGGAAGGAAGAGGGATAGAGAGTTAGAAACATTGATGAGAGAGAAACATTGATCAGCTGATTTCTGCACACTTCTGACTGGGTATGTGCCTACAACCAAGGTACATGCCCTTGACCAGAATTGAACCTGGGACCTTTGAGTCTGCAGGCCAACGCTCTATCTACTGAGCCAAACCGGTTAGGGCCTGAGGAAAGTCTTATAACAAAGATCAGGAGTATTGAAATAGTCCAGAAGCAAGAGAAAAAGATTACCCCCCCCTTTTTTTTTGCATTATAGTCTTTACTTTTATTTTTATTATTTTTTAAAATATATTTTATTGATTTTTTTTTTTGCCCCACTCCCTTCCTCCCACACATCCCCTCCCTCCCCAGAGTTTTATGTCCATTGGTTGTACTTATATGCATGTATAAAAGTCCTTCGGTTGATCTATTATCTCCCCCAGATCTTCCTCCCCTCCCCACTATAATTTGACAGTCTGCTTGTTGATATACTGTCTCTATATCTATCTTTTGGTTCATCAGTTTATAATGTTCTTTATTATCCACAAATGAGTGAGGTCATGTGGTGTTTCTCTTTCATTGATTGGCTTATTTCACTCAGCATGATGTTCTCCAATTCCATCCAGGTTGCTGCAAATGATGAGAATTCCTTCTTTTTTATGGCAGCATAGTATTCCATTGTGTAGATGTACCATAGTTTTTTGATTCAATCATCTGCTGAAGAGTCTTTACTTTTAAATGATTATCACTACACCAAGTAATAACAAGTAACATGTAACAACTTCTTGAATTTTATAATCTAGTAATTTTTTTAAAAAATTTTGTTTGTTAATCCTTATTCAAGAATAATTTCTCCCCTTACCCCATTGACTCTTAGAGAAAATGGAAGGGAGGGGAAGAGACAGAGAGAAACATTGATGTGAGAGAGATACATCAATTGGTTACCTCCCATAGAGGGCCCAGGATCCAACCTGCAACCAAAGCCCATACCCTTGAGTGGAATAGAACCTGCCACCCTTCAGTCTGGGCCCAGGGGTTGTCTTATTGCCCATCCCTTAGGTCAGAAAAGGCTTTGGTAAAGTAAATTCTTTCTCTCTCTCTCTCTCTCTCTCTCTCTCTCTCTCTCTCTCTCTCTCTCTCTCTCTCTTTTTCTCTCTTCACATTTGACATGATATTGTACATAGAAAACCCTAAAGACTCCATTAGGATCTTACTAGACTTAATAAATAAATTTGTCAAGGTAGCAGTATACAAAATCAATATCCAGAATTCGATGGCATTGTTATACACCAATAATGAACTCTCTTAAAGAGAAACTAGAAAAAAAAATAAAATAAATAAAAAATCTCATTACCATTGTAACAACAAAAAATAAGATACCTAGGAATAAACTTAACCAAGGAGGTAAAAGACCTATACTGGGAAAACTAGAGAACAATGAAAAATTAATAGAGGAAAACACAAATAAGTGAAAAGGTATACCATCCTCATGGATTGCAAGTATTAATATCATTAAAATGTCTATACTACCCAAAGCAATCTGTAGATTCAACACAATACCTATTAAATACCAATGGCATACTTCATAGAACTAGAACAAATAATCCAAAAATTTATATGGAACCATAAAAGACCCTGAATAGCTACAGAAATCTTGAGAAAGAAGAATGAAGTTGGAGGGATCACAATACTGAATATCAAACTATATTACAAAGCCATTATAATCAAAATAGCCTGGTACTAGTACAAGAACAGGCATTTAGACCAGTGGATCAGAACAGAGACCCCAGAAATGGACCCACACCATTACAGTCAATTAATATTTGACAAAGGAGGCAAGGACATAGAATGGAGTAAAGACAGCCTCTTTAACAAATGGTGTTGGAAAAACTGGACAGATACATGCAAGAAAATTAAACTAGACACCAACTTACACCATACACAAGAATAAACTCAAAATGGATAAAAGACTTAAATTTAAGGTAAAACACACACACACACACACACACACACACACACACACACAAATCTTAGAAGAAAACATAGGCAGTAAAATCTCAGATGTCTTATGTAGCAGAATTTTTGGCAATACATCTCCTAGACCTAGAGCAAAGAAAATAGAGGAGAAAAATAAATAAATGGGACCATATCAAAATAAAAAGCTTTTGCACAGCAAAAGAAATAACCTTCAAAATGAAAAGGGAACCCACTGTATGGGAGAATGTATTTGCCAATGATACATCTGATTAGAGGCTAATATCCAAGATATGAAAAATACACATACAACTAAACAAAAAGAAGACAAACAATCCAATAAAAATAGGCAAAAGTCCTGAATAGACATTTCTCAAAAGAGGACACACAAAAGGCCTAGAGACACATGAAAAAATGCTCAAAGCCTAAGTCATCAGAGAAATGCAAATTAAAATCACAATGAAATATCAGCTCACACCTGTCAGAATGGCTATCATAAAAAAAAATCAACAAACAAGTGCTGGTGAGGATGTGGAGAAAAGGGAATACTAGTTCACTGCTGGTGGGAATGAATATTGGAGCAGCCACTATGGAAAACTACATGGAGTTTCCTCAAAAAATTAAAAATGGAACTTCAGTTTGACCTGGTGATTCCAATTCTGGAATATGTCCCCCCAAACACCAAAACACCAATCAGAAAGAATATACCGTATTTCCGGCGAATATAGGTTTAGGCCTATATTCGCTGTATAAGACTACCCCCCACTTCCGAGGCAACACCAGTTCTTTTTTTAATAGACCTCCTCTCTAACTCAGCCAATCCAAGCAGGCTTTTTATGCATGCAAATTATACATGTTCTGTACCCGAAGCTACACTGTGTTCTAGTAAAAAGCCTGCTCAGATTGGCCAGAGTCAGAGAGGCAGTCTATTAAAAAAAGAACTGGTGTTGCCTCGGAAGTGGGGGGTAGTCTTATACGCCGGTAGTCTTATACCTATGTTTTAACTGTAAAATTAGGGGGTCGTCTTATTTGCCGGAAAATACGGTATGTGCCCCTATATTCATAGCAGCATTATTTACAATAGCTAAGATTTGGAAACAGCTTAAGTGCCCATCAGTAGATGAGTGGATAAAAAAGCTGTGGGACATTTACACTATGGAATACTATGCATCTATAAAAAAGAGGGATCTCTTACCTTTTGGGACAGCATGGATGGACTTGGAGACTATTATGCTAAGTGAATTAAGTCAATCTGAGAAAGAAAAATATCACATGATCTCACTGATTTGGGTAATCTAATGAACAAAATTAATTGCTCAACAAAATAAGACCTGAAGCATGGAGGCATGGAACAGACTGACATACCTTGCGGGATTGTGGGGAAAAGAAGAGATAAACCAAATAACTTATATACTTATATGCATGGCCATTGACATGGGCAATAGGATGGTGAAGACCTGGGGGGTGGGTAGGGGCCAGAGGAGGGGAGTAAAGGGTGGGGAATAGAAGACATCTGTAATACTACTAACAATAAAAAATACATATATATATATTTAAATCCTAGGGACCTTAAGAATTATTCTAACCTACTCTTCCTGAGGTTTATAAATGGAAAAAGTCTGGATAACAGTACATCTGTTTACAACATGGTGTACTAAATATTTTAAGCTCACAGTTAACATTATCCTAAAAACATTAAGCCTCTGATTATTCTCTCCAACCTATAAGAGAAGCAAAGAGCTCACTATAACCTTCTTCAGAATATGTAATAAGAATATGTAAGAAGCACTCACTCCATTCAATGCAAAAGAAAAAGTAGCAGGTGACACAGTCTGTTCTAAAATTATCCTCGGATTTTGGATCTCGGAATCCCTCCACCCCTCATCTTTAAGGAGAACAGTGTCTGCTTTTAAGTCCCTGCAGCCTGTCCTATTCCTCAACAATAATCTCAGGACCACTGGAATCTTTTGTTTGGGGTCACCATGGACACAGGGGTTCTTATTCTAGCACTGGCTTATTACCAGCACAAGGTAAAGACCTAGGGGGGAGGGGTGTCTCCAGACGAGAATGTCCCATCCCAACCTCTGCCCTCTTTGTTGTCTAATGCTGTGCTCTCCCCTCTCACCCTCACAGAGCGTGGGAGAAGTGTAATGTTTTAGAGGTACAATGGAGGGTGGGGGGAGAGGAAGGGTGGGGGGAATGGACAGAATGGGGGTCTTTGGGGGCATAGACAGGACGGTGTGCCAAGTGCTCGGCTGTAGACACCACTAATTGACTGCTCTCCTCTCCCAGGCTCTCTCAGAGGCAGGGAGGGGAAGCACTAGGCCAGGGTAGGACCAGATAGCAGTAACATTGTTGCTTGCCAGGAGTTGGGCCAAGATTTGACTGAAGAGGCGTGGCTTAGGTAAATTAAAAAATAATTGTTTTTAATGAAAAGGCGTTATCCAGAAAGGCAGCAGGAGAGAAAACTGCTACCAGGATCTCCAGTAAAGTTCACTCTCACATAAGAAAAGTTGTACCAAGATCTCAGGATTTGAGTCCTTCGGCCCCTCAGCCCCAGCCCCTGTCAAGCCACAGCGCCTCAGTGAAAGCAGCCCTGCTTGCAGGTAAGGGGGTCTGGGCTTACATGGAGGAGGAACCCCAGAAATTCTGTTCTCCTTTCATTTCCCTTGGTTTTAGGGCCACCTTTCTGGAACAATCTGTGGTAGCCTCAGAGGTTTGGGATTTGTACTTCAACTGTGTCTAAAGGTACAGAATTGACAGATGGCTGGGTCCCATGCCCAAAACTCAAAAATTTATGTCCAAATTGGTCTGTTTTTGAAAGAAAGTATTTTCCTACTTGTTTTCATTTTTCTCTCCTTTCCAGAATTTAGGGGCTTGTGGCACAATCTCTGGCTGCCTCAGTGCAGACATGAAGTTACTGCTTGTTAGCTTGGCAATGTCTTTTTATTCTCCAATGACTTCCAGTTTTCTTGATGGCATAAATCTGCTCTGTGAAATGTTGGGTGGTACGTGTCTTTGCTTTCCCACTCCTTTGATTTGTTCTACAGAATATTTCAGGATGGAAATGTCATCAATCACTATGATTATGTAAAATTGGTTTGAAATAGATTTTATGTCACTTTCTGGATCCTGTATAACAAATGGGCAATCTTTGAAATGTTCTGTACTCGAGCTAATCTTAAATTTTGAACATTCAGAAAGCATTTTCCTCTATTTCTTGAACTAAAATACTAAGAGCAAATATAGAATATGTTTCATGAAATTTATAAAATTGCACAGTACTGTAGATTTTTATGTTTGTGTATCCAAGACTTTGGAAATGGTGATCCATACCTAATAAGTTCTTCATGTGACTTTTTAATTGGGAGGATATGATGAGTTTTAAAAACTTTGATTATAAAATTCTTATGTGTTTTTCCTTTTCTTAGAATTAATTATAGATACTACCATGCAAAGGTTAAAGAGGAACCTTTTATATCCCTGGTTCATGCCTCAAAATATTAACAGGTAAGTGGTAATATTAAAATTTACTGAATTTTAAGCATAATTCTCAGCTTTGATTAATAGAATAGGGAATATTTGTGTACTTTCATAATAAATGTAAATTATATGTAAATTATTTTGACCAACTCACAATTTAAAGATGTGTAAACCTGTAATTTCTTTTAAAAAACTACAGCTTAGATAGTGTGCCAGTAATAATATGCATGTGCCAGTCATGGTCACTTTAAACTTCTCTAGGTTTGCCCCAGTGGAAAATACTTTGTCCAGGAGTGGTGACAATTTTCTGGAGATAGCCACTACAAGGGCTTCAGTTGTCCCATTTTGATCAACATCTGAAGCATTGTTAATTACCCAGTGAAGGTCACAAATGGATTTTATTAGTGAGATTAGTGGCTTACAAATTAGCATGATGGTTGTTATAAATATTTGAATATTCAAATGTATGATTTGCATAAAATAATCCTAATATATAAAAAGCCAGGGGCTGTCACGACCAAAACAACCAGACGGACAACTGAACAGCAGGCTGTGCGGGGCCACCAGGCCAGCAGGGGGAACAGTAAGGGACAACCAGGCTGGTGGGGGACAGTGAGGGGTGACCAGGCTGGTGGGGGCACAGTTAGGGCCGACCAGGCAGGCAGGTGAGCAGTAAGGAGTCAACAGTCCTGGATTGTGATAGGGATGTCCGACATCTCCTGAGGGGCCCTGGATTGGAGAGGGTGCAGGCCGGGCTGAGGGGACCCCCTCCATGCACGAATTTTGTGCACCGGACCTCTAGTTAATAATAATAACTATCTTAAAGGTTGTAATGATGACCAATTGTTAATATCAGGACAATATCTGGCACTTAGTAAATACTATTTAAATATTTGTTAAATGATCTATGATATTCTTTCTATAATTCTAGAAAACTTTATCCTTATTATTTTTAAAGCATTTCCTCTTTCCCATTTTCCTTTTTCCCATTTATTCTTAGATGTCTATAATCCAGGTCTTAGATGTCTCTTTTTATCCTTCAAGTCAACTGGCTTTTCTTTTGTACCTTCTCTCTTTTTATTCTTTTCTAGTATTTTTTTGTGAGAGTTTCTCTATAACTTTATTTCTCATGCTTATTTAAAAATCTTGGTTGGTATGTCCCAATAGTTCTGCTTCAGATGGTTTATGTTGTTTAGTATTTTTCCTTTTCCAGTAAGTATACTCCTCAAGTCTCTAATTATTTGACTGGTGAGTTCACTTTCCTTATGGCTTTTAGTCACTCTGGCTGGTAACTTGTATTAAGGGCTAAAATCATGTTTGTTGTCTCAGCATAGCTACAATATAGTGCAATCATCACTTTAAAAAATGTTCTGGTTTGGGTGAGGTATATATAAGTCATCCTCGTTAAAAGGTAGGATGTAAAGTGTGTTTTTCTCAGTAAGTTTAAAATAAAGAGGAGGTGATGAGCTTGGGGACAATAAAGCCTCGGGAGCCACAGAGCACTGTCATGGAAAGTCACTTTAGCTCCAGGGGAGGCAGCCCTGGAGGAGGCAGTCTCCCTAGGCTGTCACCTGGGCTCTAGGAGATCGGAGGGTAGAGGAGTGAAGTCCCAAGGATTGCTCTTCAGTCCTTTCCTGTTTTTTTCAGCTAACCTAATGCTTCCCTAATTTTATCCTAACTACTTCCAGTTGCTACTGGTTTCTACTGAGAAAGGTAGTGATTGTCTCTAAGAAACTCAGGAGAATAGCAAGAACAGAATTTAAAATTTTCCTTCCCACTGAGCTCATGGCAAACTTTTTTTACAGTCTGTCCACGGGTTAGATTTACCAGGAAATTATGATACTGTATCACTTTGGTGAAAATCTTTATGAGTTTTTGAAATTTTAGTATGTGTCAGTTTATGATGTCAAATACTAATTTTTTCCTCATAACATTTGGTGAAAAGAGCAGGCTGCCTAAAAAAAACCAATAATATTTGTAAGTGAATATTCAGCATTATTATAAAGCTGACAGAAGTAAAATGCATTTTCATGTGTCTTATTTTAAATATGAGGAAATTAAGTTGTAGAGAGATTAAATTACCCAATCTAGTGGTTTTGTGGTAGAAAGTCTTGATTTGGGATGATATAACCAGGTATCTATTTTGAAATAAATTCAAACAAAAAAGAAACCATTCTGAACACATACTTTATTTTCAGTTCAGAAAAAAATATTTTTTAAAATATCTTTTTATTTATTTCAGAGAGAAAGAAACATCAATGTGAGAGAAACATCGATTGGACAGGAATTGAACCCTCAACCTGGGTATGTGTCCTGCCTGGGAATCAAACCAATGACCTATAGGCACGGGATGATGCTCCAACCAACTGAGCAATACTGGCTGGAGCCAGAAATACCATTTAAAATTAATTTAGGCCATTCTTGACCTCCCTCCTTGTTTCTTCTCTAACAAATGGTGACCAGGGACTAGCCCTTGACCTTGCAATCAATATTCATTGATCTGGCATTTTATTTTATTTTTCTGTATCTCTTTATTATCACGTCCCCCATCCCTACATTCTCATATCCCTTTCATGTTTCCCAGATAGATTTCAGAGTGTGTTGAACGGTTGACAAAATGGCGAAGAATAAAACAGGTTTAATCATGACTGCTACTCCTCCCTTTTTTCCAGAGGATGTGTGTGTGTTCTTAGGCACGTGCACGTGTACACACACACACACACACACACACACACACACACAGCTCAGAGGCAGTCCCAGAGGTCTCAATGCTATATACACTGAAACTGGTTTGTTAGTTTCTGTCATATTTCCTCATGATTTTACTTTTTATGACCTGAAATTCCATGAGGAAAAATAACTTGATTGCCTTCTAAAATGTCTGACTATTTTTTGTATGTCTTTTATCCTTTAGCAAAGTTATGGATGTCCCTTTAGGGCCCTTTGACAACAATGACAACAAGGGGTGAGTTGCGTGATTTTTGTGGTGAAAGGTACTTGGATCACCCACGGCAATTAGAGGTTTCCATAAGAGACTGTAAGCTTCTGAGGGTAACTTTCTTTTTGGGTCTATGTGGAAAGGAGAAGAGCAGGTCCTAAGAAGGAAACTTCTTACTCATAGACTGTTTGTAACCTTTAGTAGGTAACAGCCTCTTAGAAACTCTCCTAATGTCTGTGTGAGACTCTACTGGAGGGGCCAGAAGAGGGAGAATCTACGTGTGGTAAGGAGAAAGCAGTAGATAGGGAGCAGTGGAGCTCTCAAAAGGAAACACTGGAGCAAAGAGACCTTGGCTCTGTCCTCACTCTCCAGAGCTGTTACCACCTAAACCTGGTGTCACAGACGCAGAACACCATCATGTTGGCGGGAGCCCTGGGTTCAGTTTTGTGGTTATTTGAACCCGACTGAGGAACAGAAGGGACATGCAAGATATGTGCAGAGTAAGGATGCTGTGAAGGGTCTTGATAATCAGGAAGTTAGAAGAGGCTAGAACAATGCATACCTATAAACAGAATTTAAATTTTGAAGTAAATTCACCTCAATGCATTTATACCTTCACAGTAAAGAATTGTCCTTGTCATGATTCATTAAGCTTTTTGATAGACCTAAGATCTTCATTACAAAAACATAAAGCCTGATTTCTAGGGAAAATTGAAATGTTGAAATATGTAATTAATTTAGAAATAGATTTTAGAGTTCAACCAGTTAATAGATTGAAGACTACTCATAACTAATTTCAAACAAAAGTGTAATTTTTTAAGTCACTTGGAATCTGACCATCTATGTTTTAATTCCTTAGAACTCATCCCAAGAAACTGACATCAGTAATCAGTAATAAAAGGTGAGGTATATACTGAGAGGGGATGGGGTGGAGAAATTCAGACGTATTCATGGCAATACAGAAATTTCTGTACAATTATTTAAAATAATTTCTAAAATGTTAGGACTTTTTTCATCATCATCATCATTATTATTATTAATATTGATTTCAGGCAGGAAGGAAAGCGAGAGAGAGAGATAGAAACATCAATGATGAGAGAGAATCATTGATTGGCTTTCTCCTGTACTCCCCATCCTGGGGACGGAGCCTGCAACCTGGGTGTGTGCCCTTAACTGGGATGGAACCCAAAACCCTTCAGTCCACAGGCTGACGGCTATATCCACTGAGCAAAACCAGCTAGGGCTAAAATGTTAGGACTTCTAACAAGCTAAGTGATGGACAAAAGTAGGTTTATAGGTATGAAACACAGTGTTTATTCTTGCATTATTATTTATAATTATTATTTATGATTATTATTTTCTACACAAACAACTATAAACCCACTTTTTCAAGTATATTTTGTATATTTTCATCAAGAAATTACTTTTGTTGCAGTAAATTAATCACATTACTATTCCTTGTAAGACATCTCTAATGATATGTTTTCCTTTGTTGGTATTTAAAGTAAAACAGAAGAACTTTCCGTGATTGCTGATGGTGATGAAGACTTTGACTTTCTTGTTTCCTATGAGTAAGTGAGTTTGGAGTTTGGAAGGAGGGAACCATCAATGGGCTGTGCTGAGGTAAAAAGAAAATGTAAGCATATGGAAAGATAGAATGTTTGAGGGAAAAGTACACAGTAAGTCACTCTAATTTAATTTACAGAAAAGTAGCACATTTATCACAATTAAATGTTCTAATTTGAAAATGTAAACATATCCTTCTAGAGTGCAATTGTATTACAGTCCCTTTCTTAATGGAGAAATGAAGAATGCTACTTACTCTTCAATTGCGTCTCTTTCTCATTTTCCTGGATATATATTCTGGTTCCCGGTTTTATTGATTATGAGCCAATTGGGCTGTTAGCAAAAGTGAGCATGTTTTGCTGATTAAATTTTTTGATCACTGGAATTTTATTTATTTATATACTGTTTATTTGTTTAAAGGCTTGAACTATATTAATAGAAAGACTTTCATTACCTAGTACAGGTATTGACGAACTTTTTCTGAAAAGGACCATCTTTATGGGTCATCCATATACTCTCTACTCTCATACAACCCTGACATTTAGCGTGAGAGCAGCGCAGACAGTATGTAAACAAATGGCTGTATTCCAATAAAACGTGATTTTCCAAAAAATCTGGCAATCCGGTTTGGGCCAAGAGCCACCGTTAACCATCACCTGCTCTAGACAATTTACTTATGGTCATCTTTGTGGAAACCCTGGGGTTTTTCCAGGGCACCCTTTGAAAATTATTCAAAGATTTTTTTTGGTAAGAACTATTTATTATTATTATTTTTGCAATAACTGATACTGTTTTAGGCACTGGAGATACAACAATTACCAAAATGGACAAAATTTTCTTTTTTCATGATGTTTGTATTGTTGTGAAGACAGACCATAAGTATATTAAATAAGTAAATAATACAATAAGTTATACGATGGTTAGTGCAATAGAGATCATTAAGAATAGGGCAAGGGAAATGGAGGAGGATGCAATTTTGATATTGGAAAAACTTGAGAGAAAAGTAGGTTCCTACATTTTATACCTTAATACAAAATAAATTCTGAACAGATGTTTTACTTAAGTGTAGGAAATAAATTTAAAACATAGAAGAGAAAGTTTCAGTGAATACATTAAGGTAGCAGGTAGAAAAAGGCTTTCTACATATGACACGAAAGACATCTAAACAATAATAGATACATTTAATTGCATGAAGATTTATAAACTTCCATAGAATAGTGAAAAGCTAGACAGCTGGTAAAAATTACTTGCAAAAAGTAATGCAAAAAGGATTGATATATTTAACTTTTCAATTCAATGACAGATATAAACACCTCAATTTGAAATGGGAAAGGTCTTTTTTAATTTTGTTTTAAAATATATTTTTATTGATTTCAGAGAGGGAGAGAAAGATATAAACATCAGTGATGAGAGAAAACCATTGATTGGTTGCCTCTCGCACACTTCCCACTGGGAACCAAGCCTGCAACCCAGGCATGGTCCCTGACCGGGAATTGAACCAATGACCTCCTGGTTCATAGTTCAGCACTCAACCACTGAGCCACCCCACAGGGCAAAGTAGTTTTTAAACAATGAAATACAAGTGTTATGAAAAATATAAACAAAATTATCTCAAAGAAATGTGCATTGGAACAAGTATATTTACTAATATTGAAAATATCAACGATGGCTAGGATGGGAAGGAAGGAAATATATACTTTTTAATCTTGATGTGGGGAGGCATGTCAATATCAATAGCTTCACAAGCATTCCTTTTGACACAGACAATGTATCCTATATAATAAAAGGCTAATATGCAAATAAACCAAATAGTGGAACAACCAAAAAACCAGTGCTACCACATGCACTGACCACCAGGGGGCGCGCACAGAACATGGGGGGGGGGGCGGTTGGCCATGGTGGGATGATGGAGCAGGTGAGTGGGGAGGGGGCGTATCAGTCCAAGGTGGGGTGCCGATCGCTGTCATGGGGATGAGCCTCTGGTGATTACTGAAAATTCTTTGCTCCTACACACCACAGTCCTGTTTAGCACTCACACTCACTGCTGGTCTGGAGCCACTGCTCACACCCGCTGCCAGCGCCTGGCACTGGTCCCAATTGCTCTGCGCCATTAGCAGGTGGGGTGCAAGCAGCAGCTGCCGGCCCCGATTGCCCCTGAGGGCTTCTCCACCTTCCCCTCCTCCTGAGGGGGATTAGGGCAGCAGCCACCAGCTTGCACCACTGATGGCGCCCACCCCGCTCGCACCCGCTGCTGGTGCTGGTCCCAATCGTTCTGCACTGTCAGCAGGTACTAGAGGGCCAGAGCAGTCAGGGAGGGCATGGGAATGGCAGTGGGCAGACAGGGGACCAGGGGCCATGGCGGGAGGGGCCAGACATGGGCGTGAAAGATGGGATGAGACTCGCCCTGTGCCCACTGCAGCCTCACAGCCCACAGTTCCATTCAAGGTGCACGAATTCGTGCCCTGGGCCCCAGTTAGCTAATAAACAGATGTATAATTTAATTAAGTGGCAGAGTGAACACTTCATTGACGGACTGTGATAAATAAATAATAGAAAATGGAAATTCGTGGGTAACTTGAAGAACTATTTGTATTCATTAGTTGCTTCACTTATCTTAAATAAGGCAAAAAGTAGCATGATGCTAGGTTTGTATCTCTCCTGATCCTCTTTTCTCAGATACTTTAGGAGGTAATGATAACTTTTGTTTAAAAATACAAAGTTGTATTCTGAGTGTATCGTCTGTGAAGGCACCCTGCTCTGCCCTGGATAAGCCACAGAAAGCAGAAACAATCCCTGCATCTTAGTTCAGGGTGCAGGGGCACCCCTGGAGGGGGAGAGTTGTGGGTTTTTGTTTGTTTTTGAAGATTTTATTTTTTTATTATTTTTTTAAAAATCCTCAATAGAAGATATTTTTACCTTGAATTTTAGAAAGAATGGGAGGAAGGTAGGGAGGGAGGGAGAAAGAGAGAGAGAAACATCGATTGGTTGACGCCCACACATGCCCGTGCCAGGGCCAGGGATCCTGAATGCCCTTGACCAAGAATCGAACTTGTGAGCTGGGCTGTAAGTCGGGGGTAGCGGAGAAAGGAGGTCCCGGAGGCGCGCACACTGCCCCCAGAGAAGGGACAGTCGGCTGTGCCGCGGGATTGCCCTGACGGGGAAGGAGACTGGGGCTCCAGACTGCTGTGAACGCCACCTCCAACTCCACTTCCAACTGAACTGAACCCCAATACCAGGCTCATTGGGGGAGAGCATAGACTGTTTGGCAGCAGGCGAAAATCGAGGGCACCTTTCTCTCAGAGGCGCCGGCAGCGAGCACTGAAGGACCCGCATAGGGCGGGGCTGACGGAAGCCAAAGCTGCAGACTCCACCCTGAAACCCCGTCCCATCTGTAACTGCGAAATGCGACAACAAAATAAATCACAAACGAAAGAAATGGAGGACAAAAAGCGTCTGGATATAGAGTTCAAATCTACGCTTATAAGGTTTTTCAAGAATTTCCTAGAAAAGATGGATAAGACCTATGAGGATATGAAAAGAGATCATCAAGAAATGATAAGGGAACAACAAGAAATAAAGAATACATTGTCTGAAATAAAACATATTTTACAGAGTCCTAAAAACAAAAGGGAAGATCGCAAGAATCAAGTCAAAGATTTGGAACATAAAGAGCCACAAGACACTCCTCCACAGAAGCTAGAAGGCAAGAGAATCCAGAAAATTGAAGATAATGTAAGAAACCTCTGGGACAACTTCAAGCGAACCAACATCAGAATTATGGGGGTTCCAGAAGATGAGAGAGAGCAAGATATCGAAAACATACTGAAAGAAATAGTGACAGAAAACTTCCCCCACCTGGTGAAAGAATTTGACTTACAAGTCCAGGAAGCGCACAGAACTCCAAACAAAAGGAATCCAAAGAGGACCACACCGAGACACATCATTATTAAAATTCCAAGAGCAAAAGATAAAGAGAGAATACTAAAAGAAGCAAGAGCAAAGAAGGTAGTAACTTATAAAGGAGCACCTATACGATTGTCAGCTGACTTCTCAACAGAAACCATGCAGGCCAGAAGGGAATGGCAAGAAGTATTCAAGGTGATGAATAGCAAGAACCTACAGCCAAAAATAAGCTACCCAGCAAAGCTATCACTCAGAATCGAAGGCCAGATAAAGAGCTTCACTAATAAAAAAAAGCTAAAGGAGTTCATCACCACCAAACCAGAATTATATGAATTGCTGAAGGGGGTTCTTTCAGAAGAGAAAGTAAACAAAGATAAAAATTATGAACAACAAATACGTAATTATCAACAAGTGAATCTAAAAACCGAGGAAATTAAAAAAATCTGATGAACAATATTAACTGTTGAATATAATAGAATCAGAGGTATGGAAGGGGAGTGAACTGATGATTCTTGGGGAAAAGGGGAGAGGGGGGCGTGGGAAGAGACTGAACATAAACTGTGCACCTATGGATGAGGACAATGGGGAGAGGGGAAAGGGCAGAGGGTGGGGTGGGAACCTGGTGGAGGAGAGCAATGGTGGTGGGGGGGGGAAGGGAACATTTGTAATAATATGAAAAATAAAAACTTATTAAAAAAAAAAAAAAAAAAAAAAAAAGAATCGAACTTGTGACCCTTCAGTCCACGGGCTGATACTCTAACCACTGAGAAAACTGGCCAGGGCTAAAGACTTTGTTTTTAAAGTATTTTTAGGTTCAGTAAAATTAAGAGAAAGGTACAGAGATTTCCCATATGCCCCAGCCCCCACTCATACATAGTCTCCTCAGTTATCAACATCCCCCACCAGAGCAAACACGTTTGTTATAATTAATAAATCTACACTGACACATCATAATCACCCAAAGTCCATCATTTACATTATCATTCTCTCCTGCTAATGTACATTCTGTGGGTTTTTATAAATGTGTAATGACATGTACTCATCATAGTATCATTCAAAGTGCACTCCCCTAAAAATCATCTGTGTTCCATCTAATTATGCCCCCCCCTTTGTTTCAGATTTTTATCATAAAGCTTATGATGTTTTAGAGTTTCCAAAGCACTTTCACACTTTAACTTAAAAAAAACACAACACCTAATATATAGAATTATTCCTATAGAATTATTACCAGTTTATAGACGAAGAAACTACCCTGTTTCCCCAAAAATAAGACAGTGTCTTATATTAATTTTTGCTCCCAAAGATGCACTAGGTCTTATTTTCAGGGGATGTCTTATTTTTCCATGAAGAAGAATACGGTACACATTTATTGTTAAATGAAAATAAAGGAAATTTATTACCTGTATACTGTATGGTAGTATGGTAGTTGTCAACACAAACCAGACAAACTGTGAATCCTACAGTATCAAAAATTTACTCATTTATTCAATGACAATCATGTCATCATCTTCTGGAACATCATCATAACAATCCAATTCCTGAATTTCTTGTGACTCCATTTCTTTCAGAATCAGAGGACCAAATCTGTCATGTTTAGCAATAGCATTCTGAGACAGAGCTTAGGGGAGGCCTTATTTTTGGGGGGATGCCTTATATTTCACTCAGAAGTTAACCTGTAAGTAGGTCTTATTTTCGGAGGATGTCTTATTTTCAGGGAAACACGGTAAAGTTTAAAGAGGTTTAAGTGAAAACTAGATGTCAAAGACAAGCACTGATTCCAGCTCTTCATTCAAATCCAAGATCATTGCTTTGGTCTGAGCCACCAGTATCTTTCACAGGGATTATTGCTATGCCTCCTCTATTTATATAGCGAGCTTTTGTAATTAAAAAACAGAACAAACAAAATACCTTTATATTGTTTGGACTAAGATAGGAAGAAAGAAACGCTTAGCTTGTTCAATGTATCCAAATTTTGCCCCACCCCTGGGGCAAGCCCCATTGCAGAATACGTATAGTTAATATGCCGATATGTAGCATAGCCACTAAAATAATAATAGTAATAATAATATAAGAAATAATGTCAAGTTGTTTTGTGATACAAATTAGAATAAAACTGGTAAAGAACTTGGTGATTAAGGAAACAGATTCAGATTATTAGCAATTCGGAGACACATGCCTTACCCAGGATGCTATAGAAAGGTATCTAAGATCATGTCAATTCCTGATTCTAATTGGCCAAGAAACTCAGATGTTTCTAGGTGACAGCAACTCTGCTGACTTCTGAGAGCTGCCCAAGCCTGCAGGATTCTGACCATATGAAAGAATAATAAGGGAGCTTTTTCAAGATGGCGGCAGAGTAGATGGATCTTCTTTAACTTCTTCCAGAAGCAAACCGGAAATACCGCTAAATTGAGAAACAATCACTCTGAATTACAGTCTAAAGACTTCCTGAAAGGCATCTTGTTACCAATGACTGGCGGAACAAGCCACTTGAGACTGGTAGGAAGGGAGGAGAGAGGAAAGGGCTCCCCACTCCCATGGGAAGCAGTGGAAGCTGTGAAGGGAGAGCTCAGCCGCAGGCGGTTCCCTCAGAGGCGTGAGGCCTGAGCCCCAGGCCAGGCTCCCAGCCCAGTGAGCCAGAGCTGGGAAGAGTGTTCACATAGCATCCGGCTGTGAAAAGTGGCAGGGTTCCTGTCCACCCAGAAGGGGCAGAACCTGCTGGAGACAAAGGCCCCCTCTTTAAAGGGCCAATACACAAACTTTAGTTTATAGTCACTCACCCTTAGCTCCAGCAAAGAGTGGTGGTGCGGACTGGAGTCACCTGAGGAGAGTCTGGAGTTTGTGGCTTTCAGAAAAGGTGTGGAGGAGTAACCACCAGGATCCCTGTACTGAGTCATCCTCTGATACCACACAGCCATCTTTCTTGGGTGAAGCAATCCTCTTTGAGTGCCCTTGGCCTGGGAATCTCTCTCACCTCACTCTGTGGACCTTAAGCTCTGCTGAAGAGTCAGTGGCATAAACCGAGGCACAGATGTCTGGGCAGACTCAGGAGGATGTCAATGACTAGCTTCGGGGTTAAGCCATCACCCCCACTTTCCTGTGAACCTGATTGGCACTGCCCCTTTACAAGAGATCTGATAGAAACATTCTCCCAGCAGGCACACCGACTGTGCTTCAGAGGCCCCACCCCCTGACTCCTAGGTACCACCCTGCTGAGGTCAGAAAAAAGTCCTGCACAGTCTCAGACACATAACTCTAGCAGTGTTTCCCAAACTTTTGACATATGTGTACTCCTATAATTTTCATAACGCTGAGTACCCCTCGTACTCATGAGAACGTAGAATTAGGTGCACCTTGCTTAGCAATGCGTACCCCCACCAAACTCTTCTCGTACCCCTGGGGGTATGCATACCACACTTTGGGAAACACTGCTCTAGGGGATCACACCCACTGTCTTCCCTGAAGCCTGAACATGGGAGATGCAGTAGCCCATCATCTTGATTCTGCCAGAGGCTCTTTTAGTGACTGACCCCTTTTTTTAAAATTTTTTAAAACTTTTTCTTCATTTTTTTGTGTTAATCCTCACCAAGGATACTTTTCCCATTAATTTTTTTGAGAGAGTGGAAGGGATAGAGAGACGCACACAGAGAGAGAAACATCAAAGTGAGAGAAACACATTGATTGGTTGCCTCCCACACACACCCCGACCTTGACTGGAATCAAACCCACAACCTTTCATTGTGTGGGCTGATGCTCTAACCATTGAGGGGACAGGCAGGGCAGTGAGTGAATCTTTTTGGTGACTAAGCACAACAGGCAGGCAGCAAGCAGAGGCAGGTGGAGGTGGATACTGGGCTGTCTTGGGACATTTGCTGGCCTGCCCCTGGGCCCAGTGCTGGTGAAAACCAACTTTGGAGCACAGCTTAGTCCTTCCCATGCAGAGCCACACCTGAGGAGAGTCTGGAGTCTGTAAATAATGTAAACAATGGACTTTTCATATTTTTATTTTCCTTATTTCTTTTCTTATTTTTTTCTTCTTTCTCTTTTTCTTATTCTTTATTTTGTTTTGTTTTGTTTTGTTTTCTCAGCACCTGTAGAGCAGAGGGGAGCCCCTCATGTGCTTGCAGTTTCAAACAGATTGCTAAGGGGCAGACATACACAGTGTCTGACATTGGCTTACACCAGAGTCCATCATAAGATACCCAGAACCAACCCACCAAATGGCCAGGTCCAGACAGCATTGAAGCAGGTTCCAACAAACTTTCCACACAGCACATACCTAGGGAGATTGCAGCAGGCACTGAACTCTGTTAAGGCAAACTCCACTTTTACCTTTTTACTCCTTTCTTTCTTTTTTGTTTCTTTTATCTTTTATATTTCTTTTTATCCTTGTCTTTTTGTTCTTCTTTTTCCTTTTCTTATTCTTTTGTTTTTTTCTTCTATCTTTTCATATTTTTTCTTTTCCTTATTTCTTCTTTCTCTCCTTTTCTTATCCTTTTATTTTGTATTGTATTGTTTTGTTTTGTTTTCTCAGCACCTGTAGAGCAGCTTGCATACTGTGGTCAGGGTTAAGCCTCACAGTCAGACAGCCTGAGAGTCAATCCTACCCTTGAATGGGCCAATGGCAATCAAGAATCAATGACAACAGGAGGACCTACATATCTCACATAAAGAACATTCCTGGAGCACTCAGCTCAGTAACCAAGAAGTCTGCACCACTGGGTCCCAAAGAACACCTACTACCAAATACGGAGTTCAAAAAAACAATTATAAGGATGCTCAAGGAACTTAGTGAGAACTTCAATAGCATTAAAAAGGAAATAGAAACCATAAAAAACAAGCAGAAATGAAGGATACACTAACTAAAATGAAGAATACTTTATAGTAGGGGTGTCGAACTCAATCAGAGAAGGGGCCAAAATCTAAAATCCAGCCTAAATCGCGGGCCAAATGGTTTACTGAACAGTCATAAACTGACAATGTCATAAACTGACAGAGGAGTGCAGTGATGATAGCGCGGTGCGGGCCATATTGCAAGGCCTGGCGGGCTGGATTTGGCCCGCGGGCCTTGTGTTTGACACATGTGCTTTATAGGGAACCAACGGTAGAGTGGATGAACCTGAGGATAAAATCAGCAATTTGCAATATAAGAAATCAAAACAAGTTTAAAAAATCCAAAAACATGAAGATAGTGTAAGGAGCCTCTGGAACAGCTTTAACCATACTGATATTCGCATAATAGGGGTGTTGGGGAAAAGAGAGCAAGAAATTGAAAACCTACTTGAAAAAAATAATAACACAAAACTTACCTAACCTGGTGAAGGAAATAGACAGAAGCTCAGGAAGTGCAGAGCATTTTAAATAAGATGAGCCCAAAATAACCCAAACCAAGACACATCATAATTAAAATGCAAGAGGTCAAAGAAAAAGAGTGAATCTTAAAAGGAATAAGAGAAAAGCAGTTAGTTACCTATAAGACAGCTCTCATAAGACTGTCAGATGACTTCTCAACAGAAAATTTGCATGCCAGAGGGAGTGGTAAGAAATATTCAAAGTGATGAAAAGCAAGGACCTACAACTACTAATAAGGTTACCCAGCAAAGCTATAATTTAGAATAGCTCAGATGAAGAGCTTCCCAGACAAGAAAGAGCTATAGGAATTCACACCACCAAATCAGTATTACATGAAATGTTAATGGATCTTTAAGAAGAAGTTAAAAAATGAAAAATATGAACATTGAAATGGCAATAAATACATATCTATCAACAATTGAGTCTAAAAATAAAAAATAAATGAACAAGAAGAATAGAAACAGACACAGAGATACAGAAAACATTTTGACAGTTGCCAAATGGGAGAAAGAGGTGGAGGGATGGGTGAAAAAAGTGAAGGGATTTAGAAGTACAAATTGGAAGTTACAGGACATCAGAGTATTGGTGGCATGACAGATCCTGTTAGCCTCTCCCCCTGGATTTTCCAAGACACATCATAATTAAATGTTGTTTAACAAGTTAACCAACTATAACCCAACAAAGATTTCCTGACTTAGTATAGGCATGCCTGAGAGACTCGCACCTTGAAGCATCTCAAGGCGGGCAACCAGGAATAAACAAGGAGGCTAGAAGGGAGAGAAGCTCAGACAGCCACTCACATAGCCTTGCAGCCAGCAGCTTGCAGCTTGGCCAAGAGAGGGGAAGAAGCCGGCAGTAGCGTGTGTTTCCTTCCGTCAAGAGGAACAAAGAGTCATGGCAGACAGTCCACCAGGGAGAGGAGGGTAAATAGTGACTGAGCCAGCAGAGATGTCTGACAGAGCACAGCGGGTGTGCAGGTGGCTATCCACTATCGAGCAGTGATATTTCAGACAAAGGAGCCGAACCACAGAACCCTGTCACCCCTTGGGTTCCCCAAACTCACACTCCATTGTCATTGGTGTTGAGGCAAGCAGCACATTATTTGTAAACCAAGAACTATTGCAGTAGAACCCTTATTTCCCTCAGTGATTGATCCCCAGGTGGGGCACTTGGGGTGTTGGGGGAGGAGGCCCACAGAAGTCCAGGGTCGCCATTATGGTGAGGGCAAAATACCCCCACCTCTAAGAAGCATGGCCATACTGTTTTTGGAAGCCACGGAGATCAATTCTGGGAGATCACAGAGGTAAAAATGTTATGTGTCCCTATGTTCATAGAAGTACAATTTATCATAGCTAAGATTTGGAAACAGCCTAAGTGCCCATTAGCAGATGAGTGGATTAACAAACTGTGGTACATATACACAATTGAATACTATGCTGCAGTAAAAGAAAGAAGGAATTCTTACCATTTGCAATAGCATGGATCGAACTGGAGAACATTATGCAAAGTGAAATAAGCCAGTCAGAGAAAGATAAATATCACATGATCTCACTCATTTATCGAATATAATGAACCACATAATCTGATGAACAAAATCAGATCCAGAGACAGAGAAGCATTGATCAGACTGTCAAACCTCAGAGGGAAGGTATAGTAAGGTGGGGGTAAGGCAGAAAGATCATCCAAAAGACTTGTAGGCATGCATATAAGTCTAACCAATGGACACAGACATTAGGGGGATAGGGCATGAGTGGGGGTGGGTGGAAGGGTAATAGGGGGCTAAGGACACATATGTAATACCTTAATCAATAACATTTTTTAAAAAAATCTTATGTGTCACCGCCATCTACTGGAAAATAATAGAAATACCTCTTCAGAGAAAGCTGCTAGAGAAGGGAAAATAATACTATTATCCACATACATACATGCATAGATATATACATACATCCATACATGTCTATACAAAGGAGACCAAATACTATGAATAGGGGGAGAAACCAAGACGGTGGCATAGGCAAACGCCTAACTGCGGCCTTGCACAACAATTTCAAAAAATACAACTAAAGTACCAAATGGACATTATCCAGAACTACAGTAAAGTTGACTGACTGGAAATTCTACAACTAGAAGGAAAGAGAAAACCAGAAGGAAAATCAGAGGAGCTGTAAAAGCCTAAGGTACAAAGACACGGTATGCACGTGGGGAGAGGATGGAGCCAGAGAGGAGGGGGATGCTGAGTGCCTGGCTGGCGTTCCCTAGTGGGAAGGAGATAAAAGCTCCAGACTGTGCTGAACCCCAGTTCTGACTGCACTGAACCCCAGTTCTGGGTGAGACCCTGGGGACCCAGGCTCATCCAGAGGGAGCCTGGGCTGTAAGGTGGAAACTCAGGGGAGCAGCGAAAGGCAAAGTCCCAGAGACGCGCACATTGCGTGCAGAGGATGGACTGTTGACTGTGCCACTAGATTGCCCTAGCGGGAAGGAGACAAAAGCTCCGGACTGCTCTTAACCCCACTTCCAACTGCACTGAATCCCAGTTCTGGGCTCATTGAGGGAGAGACTAGACTGTCTGGTAGTGGGAGAAACTTGAGGGCACCTTTCTCTCAGAGGTGCTTTCAGCGAGTAACAAAGGACACTGAGGAACACTGAGACTAAGGAACCTCATAGGGTGGGGCTGACAGGAAGCCAAGGCTGTAGGCTCCACCCTGAAACTCCGCCCCATCCAAGCTGAGCACAGAGGCTTTTACAATTTTCCAAGTCTAGGCGATTAAGGCTGTTTCCCTGCATAGACACAGCTGATCCTCACAGCCAATTGGCCTGGAGGTCAGTTCCTCCCAGTGATACCAACAACAATCAAGACTTAACTACAATAAAGGGGTGGACCAAGAGTGTCCACACTCAGGTAACTGGGAGGCTGACCCACTGAACCACATAGGACACCTTAGCACACAAAGCCACCCTACCAACTCAGGGAAGCAGCGAAAATGCCGAGACAAAGAAACAGATCACAAAAGAAAGAAATGAAGGACAAAAAGTGACTGGCTATAGAGTTCAAAACCACAGTTATAAGGCTTTTCAAGAATTTCCTAGAAAAGGCTGATAAAATAAATGAGACCTATGAGATATGAAAGGGATCAACTAGAAATAAAGAATACATTGTCTGAAATAAAAAATATTATACAGAGTCCTAAAAACAGAATGGAAGATTGCAAGAATCAAGCCAAAGATTTGGAACATAAAGAGCCAGAGGACACTCCTCCACAGAAGCAAGAAGACAAGAGAATCCAGGAAGTTGAAGATAATGTAAGAAACCTCTGGGACAACTTCAAGCGAACCAACATCAGAATTATGGGGGTCTCAGAAGAGAGAGAGCAAGATACCGAAAGAATACTGGAAGAAATGGTGACAGAAAACTTCCCCCACCTGGGGAAAGAATTAGACTTACACGCCGAAACCGGTTTGGCTCAGCGGTAGAGCGTTGGTCTGCGGAAAGAAAGGTCCTGGGTTTGATTCCGGTTAAAGGCATGTACATTGGTTGCGGGTCCATCCCCAGTGGGGTGTGCAAGAGGCAGCTGGTCGATGTTTCTCTCTCATCGATGTTTCTAGCTCTCTCCCTTCCTCTCTATAAAAAAATCATAAAATATATTAAAAAAAAAAAGAATTAGATTTACAAGTCCAGGAAGCCCATAGAACCCCAAACAAAAGGAATCTAAAGAGGACCACACCAAGACACATCATAATTAAAATTCCAAGAACAAAAGACAAAGAGAGAATGTTAAAAACAGCAAGAGAAAAGCAGGTAGTCACCTATAAAGGAGCACCCATACGATTGTCAGCTGATTTCTCAACAGAAACCATGCAGGCCAGATGGGAATGGCAAGAAATATTCAAGGTGATGAATAACAAGAACCTACAGCCAAAAATACTCTTCCCAGCAAAGCTAGCACTCAGAATCGAAGGCCAGATAAAGAGCTTCACAAATAAAAAAAAGCTAAAGGAGTTCATCACCGCCAAACCAGAATTATATGAACTGCTGAAGGGGGTTCTTTAGGAAGAGGAAGAAAAATAAAGATTAAAATTATGAACAACAAATACATAACTATCAACAAGTGAATCTAAAAACCAAGGGAATTAAAAAACCTGATGAACAATATTAACTGTTGAATATAATAGAATCAGAGGTATGGAAGGGGAGTGGACTGACGATTCTTGGGGAAAAGGGGAGTGGGGGTCCTTGAAGAGACTAAACATAAACTGTGCACCTATGGATGAGAATAATGGCAGGTGGGGAAAGGACAGAGGGTGGGGTGGGAACCTGGTGGAGGGGAGCAATAGAGGGGGGGAAAATGAGGAACATTTGTAATAATGTGAACAATAGAGATTTATTTAAAAACACACACAAATACTATGAATAACTACAGTAATGAAGAAGCTCAGAAAGAAAACAAAAAATCCTTAGAAAGCAAACTGGAACACATGGAAATATGTGATATAAATGACAGAGATTTCAGGATTGCAGTTCTGAAAAAAAAAATCAATGAGATGGGAGAAAATACAGAGAGGTAATTAAATGTACTCAGAAAACAAATTATTATGATCAAAACAAATACTTTACCAAAGATATGGAAACTAAAAAAGAACAAATCAATAGTTGAACATTAACCCATGAAGCATTAACCCATGATTCCTGGTCAGGGCACATGTCTGAGTTATGAGCTCTATCTCCAGTAGGGGGTGTGCAGGAGGCAGCTATTAATGATGTGTCTTTTTCATCAATGTTTCTATCTCTCTATCCCCCTCCCTTTATCTCTCTCTAAAAATTAATAAAAACATATTTGAAAAAAGAACCAGTCAGCAATCCTAGAAATGAAACATGCCTAAGAAGATTAGGAGTGAGCTACTGAGCACAAGAAACAGAGCTAACAAGATGGAGGAAAGAATTAGTGATATTGAAGCTAAGAATCTAGAAATGATGCAGAGGGAAGAGAGATCTAAGCATAAAAAAAGAAAGTGCTCTATGAGAACTATCTTATTCCATCAGAAAAAGTAATACTAGAATAATAGGTATACCAGAAGAAGAACAGAGGGAGAAGGGAGTGGAGAGCCTATTCAAACTAATGGTGAATGAGAACTTCCCAAACCTAAGGAAAGAACTAGATTCTCAAATCCAAGAAACAACAGAATGCCTTTCCTATTTGGATGCCTTTATTTCTTTCTCTTGCCTTATTGCTCTGGCTAAGACTTCCAGCACTATCTACAGTATCACCTGCAAATAGACTGAATGACAGAACAACCTGTTGCTATAATGTGTGCTGACCACCAGGGGGCGCATGTGGAGCATGGCAGGTATTGGCCAAGGCAGATGGTGAGCAGGGACACCAGACCAAGGCAGGGCAGGGCGCCAGTTGCTGTCATGGGGCAAGCCTCTGATGGTTACTGAAAATTCTTTGCTCCCATATGCCACAGTCCCACCCAGTGCTCGCACCTGCTGCCGGTGCCTGGCTATCCAGATAACTGGTAGTCTTTTTGAGATCAGAAGGGGCCTGTATTAAGAGAATGGCAACCTGAGAGGAGAATTCACATCAGCCTCAGCTCCCTAAACCAGTGGGAGCAAGCCATGAGCACTGCCTAAGGATCAGTACCATGTGGAGTGGAATTTGAATCCCTGCTAGAGGCTTCAGCAGGACAAGAAATTGCTTCACAATGGCTGCCTTGTCTCCAGCCATAGGGTAAAATGAGGCATAACTGGAGTCTCCATCAGACAGGCTCCTCCTCCTGTTAATGGAAGGATCCCAGTTGCTAGGGTATTTCTCCTTTGAAATATAGCTTACTAAAATTCCTTACCTCCAGAATGCACTTGCAACCCCAAATGTGACTCTAATTAGCTGTTGTATTAATGGGGGTGGTTTTTAAATTTTCAGAAAAATGTATTTTATTGATTCTTTACAGAAAGGGAGAAGGATAGAGTCAGAAACACTGAGCAGCTGCCTCCTGCACACCTCCTACTGGGGATGTGCCCGCAACCAAGGCACATGCCCTTGACCGGAATCAAACCTGGGGGCCTTGAATCAAACCAGGCCGACACTCTCGACACTCTATCCACTGAGCCAAACTGGCCAGGGCTAATGGGGGTGTTTTGTTTACGAGATGAGTATTACAAGAGAAGAGTGCCATTTACTCCCTACCCATCCCTGAAGTCCCTTGTTATATTGCTGTGGAAGCTGTTCTGAAAAGTGTGATGACTTGCACAGGACCGCACAGCTTGTTAATGGCAGAGCTGGAACACAGATCTCTTCTACCACTCCCTCCGTCTCCACGTTATATTGCTTTAGTCGATGACTCCAAGTTTAATATTACCATAAAGTTGGGATTGGTGCTTTACAAGCAAGAGAAATATTACTACTAAACATCCAAAGTTTAGTGTTTTTCTCATATATATTCCACATTTGAAAGAAAAAAAATTATGAAGCAGAAAGGTAAACATTTTAGTTATTAGGAAAAAGCATTTTGTTATAAAATTTCTGGAGAATTTTTTAAAGAATTACATTTATAAAGGATTTTGTTTATCAGTTAAATTCATATTATATGTTAGAAGAAATCTGTGATAAACCTGAGAATTCTGGAATTTGATTTTTAATTCTTTTTGCAGCAGCAAGATTAAGAGAATTTTGCATGCAATTGTGTCATCCTTTTTATTGAGGTATGTGAGACCCTAGAAAAGAAGGTAATTAAATATGTATAGCACTTAATATTGATATTTTTAATGAGAAAGAATATGGCAGAAAAAACAACACGTTTCCTCTGTCAGTATGTTGCTAAATAGTCCTTGTGCCACATTTAATATAATATAATTTATCTTGGAATTTCATTTAAGCTGAACATTTAAACAAATGGCATTTGACAAAGTCTAATATTAATATAGTAATGTGTTTCTTCTATATGTGAAAGTAGAAATATTGAAACATGCATTTAAAAATTCTATACTTATGGGTTTTATTAAATATTTACTTGTCTAGAATTTATGAAAGCATTCTACTTTAGCTTCTTCTCAACATGATAGTAAGATTTCATACTATAATACAGAGTCACACAAAATACTTGCTTCCTTTTGAATTTGTAATATTTTAATTTGTTTTACAATTGTAAAAAAAAGTAATTGGAAGACATTTACCTTCATAGATTATATAAATTGTATAATCAATTTGTGGCAAATGTGTTTAAAATATATGATACTCATTTTTCATAGATCAAATTTGACAGCTAATAAAGGTCCAAGTGAGAATTCTTGTTTACAACCTCCCCAAAAGCCCCACTCTCTGAACTAGCTGCCCCATCGTGTGGAGCACACGCCCTGGTGAGGAGTCAGTTGCCTGACTGGAGTGTAGGAGGGTCTGGACAGACCCAGGGGGTATCAATGACTGAATTTTGTAGCTTTGGGGTGGGTCCATTGACTCCACTTTCTTATACTAAAACTAACTGGTGCCTTCCTCTCATTGAAATCCACTATCCCCACTCTCCAGGCTCCAGTGGCCCCATTCTCTTGACTCTTCATGACTCCACCCTACCCAGGTCTGAGCAGAATCTGGGACAGACTGAGTTGTGTGGCTCTAGGGCGGGGACATTTATACTTTTCATGCCAACCAAGGCAGGGCTCTCCCTTTCACACAGCCAAATCTTGGTCTATTGTGGCCTGACAGACTCCGCTGGCTTCACTCTGATGACTCCCTGTGACCCACCTCACTACAAAGGTCTGTGAGCACCCAGAAGGTAGAAGCTACTCTTGGTGTACTCTGAAACATTAACTGAATGGTCTCAGAACCTGTATCAATCTGGTGAACACCATTCGCCCCAGGGGCTCTTTCAGTGGCTGAGCCTAACAGGCAGGTGGTGGCTGGTAGATCTCAGGGTGCCTAAGGACTTTTACTGACCTTCCCCCAGGGCAAGCTTGGTCCTCCCCACACACATCCAAGCCCTGCACAAACTGTGGATTGCTTTGTAGCACCAAACAGGTCACACAGGCCAGTTACAGACAGACATTGGCCTGCACCAGAGTCCTTACAAAGAGACCCCAGACAAAACACTCAGTGGCCAGTTTCAGACAACATTAGAACAGGATCTAATTGTTACCTTCACTAATGACATATTCAAAGAAAAATATCAGCAGGCAGCAGACCCTGCTTAGGTGAATTATGTGTTGTGAGTCAGCACCTGCATAGCAGCATGTACACTGTGGTCCAGGTTAATTCTCATTGTCAGCCAGCCTGAGAATTGACCCCAAAATGAAAATGGTTTAAGTGACATTAGGGAAAACATGAAGTGTAACAATATTCACATCAAGGAATATTAGAAAGAGACCAGAGAGCACAAGAGATTTGTGAATTTATTTGAAGAAATAACAACTGAAAACTTTCCTAACTAGTAAAGGAAAAAGACACACAATTCTAGGAAGTGCAAACAGCCACAAACAAGATGGCCTCAAAGAGGCTCTTAGCAAGACACATACATCATAATTAAAATGATAAAGGTTAAAGAAAAAGAATCTTAAAAGCAGCAAGAGAAAAGATAGTTAGTTACCTACAATGATGTTCCCATAAAATTTAAAGCTAGTTTACCAACAGAAACATTCAGGCCAGAAGTGATTGTCATGAAATATTCAAACTGATAAAAAAAAAAGTAAGTACTTACAACCAAAACTACTTTACCCAGCAACACTATCATTTAAAATTGAAGGAGAAATAAATAGCTTCTCAGACAGGAAAAAGCTAAAGGAGTTTGTTACCATCAAACCAGTATTACAAGAAATGTTAAAGGGTCTTCTTAAAGAAGAAAAGAGGAACATAGTTTAAAAAATAAAATGGTGATAAATATGTACTTATCAATAATAACTTTAAATATCAATGGTTTAAATACTCCAACAAAAATACATTGGGTAGCTGAATGGATAAGAAAAAAAGACCCATAAATATGCTGCGGAGGCCTGCGGACTGAAAGGTCCTGGGTTCGATTCCGGTCAAGGGCATGTACCTTGGTTGCAGGCACATCCCCAGTAGGGGGCGTGCAGGAGGCAGCTAATCAATGATTCCCTTTCATCACTGATGTTTCTATCTTTCTCTCCTTCTCCCTTCCTTTCTGAAATCAATAAAAAAAGCTTTGTGTTTTATTTTTAAAAAGATCATACATTGCAATTTATTCTGGGGATGCAAGATTGGTACAATGTTTGCAAATCAGTAATGTGATACATCACATAAAATGAAATAAAAAATCACATGATCACATCAATAGATACAGAAAAAGCATTTGATAAAATCCAGCACCCACTTATGATAAAAACTCTCAGCAAGTGGGAATAGAGGGAGCATACCTCAACGTAATAAAGGCTTTATATGACAAACTACAGCCAACATCATAATCAACAGGCAAAAACTACAAGCATTTTCCTTATGGGGAAAACAAGATATCCGCTTTCACCTTTGTTAATCAACATAGTTTGGCTAGGAAGTCCTAGCCACAGTTATCAGACAAAAAGAAGAAATAAAAGGCATCCTACTTGGAAAGAAAGCAGTAAAACTATCATTATTTGCAGATGACATAATATTGTATACCTTGAACTCTAAAGAATTCATAAAAAAATACACTAGAATTAATAAAAGAATTCAGTAAAATAGCAAGATACAAAATAAATATCCAGAAATTAGTTGAATGTTTATATACCAATAATGAACTATCAGAAAGGGAAACTAAGAAAATAATCCCATTTACAATTGCATCAAAATTAATAAAATACAGTATAAGGAATAAATTTAATCAAGGATTTAAGAGACCTGTACTGGGAAAATTATAAGACACTAAAAAAGAAACTGAAGAAGATATCAATAATTGGAAGCATAAACTATGTTCAAGGAAGGGAAGAATTAACATCATTAACATGTGCATACTACCCAAAGTAACCTATATATTCAACATAATTCCTATCAAGATATCAATGGCATATTTCACAGAACTAGAACAAACTCTCAAAAAATGTGTATTGAGCCAAAACCGGTTTGGCTCAGAGATAGAGCGTTGGCCTGTGGACTGAAAGGTCCCAGATTCGATTCCAGTCAAGGGCATGTACCTTGGTTGCAGGCACATCCCCAGTAGGGGGTGTGCAAGAGGCAGCTGATCAATGATTCTTTCTCATCGATGTTTCTAACTCTCTATCCCTCTCTCTTCCTCTCTGTAAAAAAAATCAATAAAAAATATATTTTTAAAAAATGTGTATGGAACCAAAAAGACCCCAGTAGCCTCAACAATCTTGCAAAAGAAGAACAAAGTTGGAAGGATCATGCTCCTTGATATCAAACTATACTATCAGACCATAGTAATCAAAACAGCAAGGTGCTGGCATAAAAACAGACATATAGATAAATGAAACATAATAGAAATACCAGAAATAAATCCATGCCTTTATGGTTGATTAATATTTGACAAAATAGGCAATAACATACAATAGGGTAAATATAGTCTCTTCAATAAACGGTGTTCTGAAAATTGGATATATACATGCAAAAAAAAAATTATGTAAGGTGTAAACTAGGTCGTTTTACACCTTACATAAGAATAAACTCAAAATGGATTAAAGACTTAAATGCTAGACCCAAACCCATAAAAACCCTAGAAGAAAACATGGGCAGTAAAATCTTGCACATTTCTCATAACATTTTTTCCAGATATATCTCTTCAGGCAAAGGAAACAAAATAAAAAAATACAAATACACTAGAATGCACTGTTTTTCTAATATCACATAATCTCACGCATCTAGGGGAAATAACAAACAACATAAACTGATGAACAAAAACAGACCCGGAGACAGGGAAGCATCGATGAGACTGTCAAACCACAGAGGAGAAGGTAGGGGAGGGTGGTGGTAAGGAGGAGAGATCAACCAAAGGACTTATATACATGCATATAAGCCTAAGCAGGGTCACGGACAACAGGGGGATGGGGATATGCATGGGGAGGGGTTTGGGATGGGAATGGGGGCATGAGGACAAATATGTGATACCTTAATCAATCAATAAATTAAAAATTAAAAATAAACAAATGAGACTACAACAAACTAAAACGTTTTTACACAGCAAAGGAAACCATCAATAAAATGAAAAGACAATCCATTGAATGGGAGAACATATTCACCAATGATGTGTCTGATAAGATATTAATATCCAAAATTTATAAAGAACTTATAAAATTCAACACCAAAGAGCAAATTAAAAATAAGCAAAGGACCTGAATAGACATTCCTCCAAAGAGGACATACACATGGCCAGTAGACATATGAAAAGATGGTCAATATCACTAATCATCAAAGAAATGCAAATTAAAACCACAGTATCACCTCATACCTGCCAGAATGGCTATCAGGAAATCAACAGACAAGTGTTGGCAAGGACATGGAGAGAAGGGAATCCTGTGCACTGCTGCTGGAATGCAGACTGGTGCAGCCACTGTGGAGGACAGTGTGGAGTTTCCTCAAAATAATTAAAAATGGAACACCATTTGACCCAATGATCCCACTTATAGGAATACATCCTAAGAAGCCTGAAACACCAATCAGAAAGGACATATGTACCCCTATGTTCATAGCAGCACAATTTATAATAGCCAAGATTTGGAAGCAGCCCAAGTGCCCATAAACAGATGAGTGGATAAAAAAACTGTATACATTCACACAATGGCATACTACTCAGCGGTAAAAAAGAAGGAAATCTTACCTCTTTGCAACAGCATGGATGGAGCTGGAGAGTATTATGCTAACTTGAATAAGCCAGTACGAAAAAGAATAAAAGAAAAATTGAAAATGTATATAAAAGAAAGCTTAGGAGATATTTTAGTATGCAATCATGTATGTATTTATGAAATTGAATTTCTTCTCATGTGCCCAGCCTTGTTTTAAAAGCATCCATATGTAAAATCTCACTGATAAAAAAAATTCTATTGGCCAAAGTGGTCTTTTAAGAGCTTATTTAGTCATGATTTCACTTGTTTTTTTCTCACTAAATTCTTTACATTTATTTAGATTAATAAAGTTTAATTATTTTAAGAAACTTACAGAAGCCCTTATAAAATTTGAAAATTTTAAGAAGAGTTTACAAACAAATGGATGTAATTTTAATTCAATTACTGTATTTTCCGGCGTATAAGACGACCCCCTAATTTTTACAGTTAAAACATAGGTTTAGGCCTATATTCACTGTATAAGATTACCCCCCACTTCCGAGGCAACACCAGTTCTTTTTTTAATAGACCGCCTCTCTGACTTTGGCCAATCTGAGTAGGCTTTTTACTAGAACACAGTGTCATCTTATATGCCGGAAAATATGGTAATCTATTCTTGTTTCCGAGTACTGATGTGTCTATGTTGAAAGAACATTATCATATGAAGTGGTTTGGTGGGAACTTTGTTTCCTTAACAACTGCTTCCATAGGATGAAAACTGAGTAACATTTTTTCAGATTCTAAGGCAATGTAGTTCACTACATGGTTTAATTTTTAATAATGACATTTTCTTATCAGACTATTGGCCTAAATATAGTTTATTTTTATTCTCTTTATTTATTTGTTGTAGAATATTTGGAATTTTGCTGGTCTTTGTGGATGTGTCCCTCATCATTGCAGACCTACTTACCACTGATAGCACAATGTATATTCCTTTGGAATATCGTTTAATTTCTTTATTGATTGCTTTATATTTTTCCATGGATGTTCTTCTTCGAGCATTTGTAGAAGGGTAAGTTTGATTAATTTTTCTATAAGCACATCAAGCTATTTTGTACTGCTATGAAAAGCATCCCCAAATAATTGTCAGGTCAACCCAACCAAATGTGTCCCTCTTTATTAAAACAACTCTCCTAGAAGGCACGGTCCACAAGAGAAACAACAATCCAAATCCCAATTTATACTAGATTGGGCTCTAATATTATTGTTGCAGCTGGCCCTCTAGTCTCTGACAATGTATTCTGGATGGTTTTTTCAACAGGTAAACCCATTTTGGGTTTGCAAAATGGAGCCAGACAGGAATGTGTCTACATACAAATTAGTAAGAGGAACGTGTATGTGAAACATTTATATAAATATTAATATTTCATTAATAACTGAATCTAAATAAAAGCTGACAGTATGTGAAATACTAAAAAGAACACAAACAGCCTCTCCCTCAGTTAAAATAAAAACTTTTTTCAAGGTCCACAGGAGATCTGAGGCATGGTTATTCCATCAGCTTGGTACTGAGGCAGCAGCTGCTTTCTGAGAAGGTGCGTGGAGTGAGCCACGCCTTGGAGCTGGATTGCTGTGGGAGTTAGGGTCTAAATCCCCCAGCCTTCCTTCATCCAGATCAGTTCAGAAGGCAGCTTGTCTCCTTTCCTCATGAACTATCCTAATGCCTTTGAGTTAAGGACAGCTGCCCACTCCCAGGTCACTCAGAGGCGGAAAGGGCTGCCCAGATCGGGAAAGCCTTCCCTGGAGCGTCAGTGCGTGGCTGAGGGAGCCAATGCTGGGAGGAGGGTCATCGGTTAGGGATTGCGCTGCAGGTGCAAAGCCAGATGGTAAGTTTGCAGGCAAAGCTGAGGACCTTTCTTCCTCTCATAAGCTCTTGTTGTGCATTCTTCACAGTCCCGGTTGCTCTAAAAGTGTGTTATGTTCAGCTTCCATTGCCCAGTGGTACTGCCAAACATCCTTCCTTTCTTTTGCAGCTATGTAAAGGCAATGCTTGCCTCTTCTTAAATGGTTTGGTTATATCTCATACTATATTTAAATTGCCAAATTTATATATATATATATATATATATATATATATATATATATATATGAACATTATATCCTTAATCTAGTTTATAAAGTGAATCTTAAATAATTTATTAAAATAGAATGCTTAATGGGAATGAGTCTCTGTATTCTTACAAATATCCCTCTCTCTTCTTTGGGGGGCATAAACATATTTTTTGTTTTATACTACAGGATACTATCATATTTTTCTGATATACTTAATTCCATGGATGCTGCCATTATTGTATCGACTCTAGTAATTGATTTCACTTATATTTTTTATGACTATGAGATTTTAAAAGATATCCCCAGGTAAGAAACATATGATTCATCTCTCTTTTTTAAAGATTATTTTCTTCATTTTTTGTGGCTTTCATTCTGTGTAATCTTTTTAACTTTGAATATCCTGATTCTGTGCCTGATAAGTTGCTTGAAAATGAAATGTTTAGACAAATTTTCACATACATGGAAACTAAAGGCTTGGTAGGTCCAGTGAAAGGTGTACACACTAAATATCTTCAGTTGAATGAAGAAGATGGAAACACCCAAAGGAAAAACTAGAGACTTTACCTCTGCACTAACTTCAAGTTCTCTACATTTTTAAATTCCCACTATTGGAATTTGAGCTTCAACCACAAATGACATATGAAATTCCTAGTTTTTTTTTTTTTTACTATAGAATATTGATTTGAGCATATGCAAAATTTTAATGACTCCAATGATGATTCTCTAAAAAAAACAGCAAATGAAACATAAAACTAGATGACATGGGTAGCAACACAGAGGTAGCATTTTCAGTATAGTGTATTTAAAATTGGGAAAGCTGAGGCAAAGTTAGAAATGTTAGTGATTAGGAAACTAAAACGTGTATGAGGCACTAATGGATTTTTCTTTTTGTTCTTCCTCTTCCTACTCTGGTAATGAGGAAAAGAAGAGCAAATGTGGACTGGGATGTAAATGTTGGGTGCCTCACTAGGCTTATTCGTTCGTCAAATAATTTGCTTCTTTCTGCTATCCAGCTTCCCAGAACTTCAATTCAGATTCTGACATTTGATAGGCTTTTAGAGTTGTTTGAAAATAACTGGGGTCAGAATGGTCCTCTGACCTACAACCTCAGCATCACCTAAGAGCTTGCTAAAAATGGAAGAAGAAAAACACCTAAGGCCCCATTCTAGACCTACTGAATGAGTCTGTACACTCAAGTTAGAGAGGCACTAGTCCCCGCCATCAGTTCTCTGCTATTGTGTTTCTTCCTGATGGTAGGCGGGACACCAGCTAGCCCATTGCAAAGTATCTCCACCTGCTGCCTGCCTGATGTGTGGCAGCTGAAGAGAACCTCTGTTATTGATGGAAGTAACAGAGGCCAACAAAAGTCCTGAGTTTGTATTGGTGTGAAAAAGACTGAAAAATACTCGTCTTAAACCACAAAAGTTAAATCTCCAAAATTCTAAGTGTTTATTATCATACAACTATTTCTCTAAACTAGAGTTTCTCAGCTTCATCACTACTGATATTTGGGATCCAATTTTTCTTTATTATGGGGGCTGCCACTAGATGGCATGCCCTTACACACAATTGTGACAACCCAAAATATCTCCAGACATCCCCAATGTCCCCTAGGTGGCTGTGTGGGAAGCATCGGGTAAGAGGTGCAAAATGATCCCTTGTTAAGAATATTATTTAGCTCTATATTTAGTTCACATTAAGAAAATCTCATTTCCAAAGGAAAATTTAATTTTTCTAATTTATTGTTAGATTGGTAATTATACTTCGATCTCTACGACTTATCATTCTGCTAAGAATTTTTCATTTGGCTTACCAAAAAAGAGAACTTGAAAAGGTGACCAGAAGGATGGTAAGTGGGCAAAACATGTTTATGGTTCACAAAAAAAAAATGTGTTTTAGGAAATACTGGCAAGGGTATAGGTATCTATATAATGATCTTTATTTTTATGTTGATTTGTTTTACAAATTAATGATTCTTTTAAATGCTCAGGTTTCAGGAAACAAACGACGATACATGAAAGATGGATTTGACTTAGACCTCACTTACATTACTGGTTTGTAAAGTTTAACTGTTGATTTACTTACATTGATTTCACTTTTTTGTGTTTGTAAGTAATTATGTGGGTTTTTTTGTTGTTGTTCTTGCCTTGTCTAAGTCATGTTCTTTCAAAGCATTCTTTACCCATGAAGAAATATGCCACTATGGTAGTGTGACATATTTGTAATTTAACCCTGACAATGTTTTTATTGTCATCTCAAATAAGGTCTACTTGGTTACAATACAGGAAGTTGAATGGATTTTCAGTTGACTCCATTTGTTGGGTTTAGAATTTATTGAGTAGTTATACTAAGTCCAAAGGATTCCAAAGAAACCTTTTCCTAGAACCTCAAAGAATAAGGTCATTCCTTTGTAGATGTCAGGTTTCTGAGTCTGCATCCTGGCAGTTCCCGACACCCCTGGAGCCCAGATCTCTCATTTTTCTTTGGTGTTTAAGTAAGAAATAAATTCCCACCACAGGGGGAGCTCCAGACTGAGGTCAACACAAATCTGTTGCATATGGCTGGAACCAACTGAGTTGGGAACACTGGGGAGTTTAATGGTCATTGTACTGGATAATTTACTATATTATCTTGATTTTCTTGAGGGTTAGTTAGCTTTTTCTGTCATTTTCAATCCTGAAAGTTTTTTTTTCTATAAAAAAGGAGTTTGGTTATTAGTAAATTAAGTTGTCACATATTGTTTGGACCTATAATGGCATTCATAATAGTGACTATTTTGACTTCCAGATCGTATTATTGCCATGTCATTCCCATCTTCTGGAAAGGAGTCTTTCTATAGGAATCCGATTCAGGTAAGGGTATTGATCTAACAAATGCTCATATTTCTCAGTATCCATAGACTGTGGCCCCAAAATGAAAATATTTTACTAAAAATTTACTCTTTTAGGTAAAAAATTTTAAGGGATTGATATTAATTAGCTTTTGCTCTGTTGCACACCACCCAAAAACTTAGTGACTTATAACAGCAACTATCGACTTAGCTCATGATAATGTGGTTTGTGAATTTACATTGGACTTAACGGGTTGGTTCTGGTGATCGCAGACTCAATTAATTTACTTGAGTTAATTCATTTATCTGTGGGCACCTATGGGGCATTTGAGGACTGGTTAAATGGCTCCGGGTGCTATCTCCTTCTAACAGGTCGGTGTGGGCTTTTCACTGTGGCAGTGGCAAGGCTCCCACAGTAACAAGCAAAAGACTGCAGAGCCCCTAAAGACCTAGACTCAAAACTAGTATAATGTGACTTCTGCCTCATTCTATTAAAAAAGCAAATTACAAATCCAGTGCAGATTCAAGGAGTAAAAAACAGACTCCATTTCTTGATGGCAGGAATTGTAACAAATTGTGACCATATTTTTGCAGTCTATCATTGGGGGAAAGGATGAGAATTCTTTAAGTAAAACCTGTGCTTTTAGATTGAGATCTAAAATTATAGTAGAGGCATACTGCTTTAGGTTCAGTGGATTAAGTAAACTAATTTCAAAGGTAAAATTATGTGTACTATGAAATTTCAATTAAAAGTCATTGTTTAAGAAGTCTGCATAATGTGTGAATATGTATATATTAGAGCAATTTACAGTATTTATATCTCAATAAATATAATTATGTGTTTGTGTGTATGTTTATATTCATATATATCTAATTATACTTTTATTGTGGCATAACAAAACCTGTAACATATACTGATCTTAAGTGTATATCTTGATGTAATTTTATATATGTATATGCAGATAACCAAAAACCTGTAAGATATACTGATCTTAAGTGTATATCTTGATGTAATTTTATATATGTATATGCATGTAACCAAAAGCAAAAATATTCCATGCTCTTTTTCAGTCAATATCCCAACACACTAAAAGTAATTACTATCCTAACTTAGTTTTACTTTTTATTGAATGTCACATAAGTGGAATCATACACTAACTATATCTTTTATGAATGGTTTTTTATGTTCAAAATAAATTCTGTGAGATTTATCTAATATTGTTATGTGTACAGTAGTTCTCTTAATTTATTGCTTTCTAGAATACTGTATTGAAAGTCCAAGCATTCAGTTTACATGGAGAAATTGTAACATTATACAGTACCTCACAAAGGCAGCAGATACATTACAGTTTACAAAATCTACTTTACAAAATTTGAATTATCAAAAAGTACAGCTGAAGAAACAGGTATAATACTGGCAACCAATAATTTTTACAGGAAAGTTGTGCAGCTCACATGACTTTACATACATGAATTTGAAAATACTGGGTTTAGGGTAATCATTATGCTTTGTATTATATGAAAACTATTAGAGGCCCTGTGCACGAATTCGGGGCTGATTGGGCCGGGCCAGCCAGGGAAGAGGATGCGGGAGGTTGGCCAGCGGTCCCACCCATGATCAGGTTGTGGGGGGGGCAGCTGAGGGGAGTGGCCGCTGGCAGGTGGCAGGCCGGCCCTGCCCCCTGGTCAAACTTTAGGTTGAAATCCTGATAGAGGAAAACATTTGCATATTAGCCTTTTATTATATAGGATAGTACTGCCTGTTGAAGAATTAACAGTATAATACTGATTGTTAAAGAATTGTGTTCAAAATTATTTAATTCACTTCAAAATGTCATATATTATTGTGTTTTTTAATGTGCCATTAAACCTTCACTCGTTTAGCTCAAGTACATTACTAAAGTAATATATTAAATTTTCCACTGCAGTGCTGTTTCATACCATTGACATTTGCATACTTTAGTATAAATTATAAAGAAATGTGTGCTATTCACAAATGTTCAGAAAAGCAAGCAAAAGGTCAATGAATCTGCCAGGTTCTTGAAATGGTGTCATGTCAGCTTCATAAACATTCATTCCATAAAATAGCTAATATTTGAACACCATTTTCAAGATAAAATACATTTTTTCATAAATAATGAAGTCTTTTATCAAGCACTATAAAAGTATACAAAATAATTTGAATTTGAGCAAGTCCTGGAATGTGTTTAGCCTCATATGTAAACAGACTTGTTTCCAAGGTTTCACAAAGACAAGATTTTAAATTGCTCAGAAGAGTTATCAATAGAAACAGCTTTGAGAGAGATGAACACAATCATTACCAAAAGAAAAAGTAACCATGTGTTTATCTCATAAGAAACAGAAAAATATAGCGTTTTCCCCTTAAGATTATATATATATCACATAATAAAAATATATCCCTAACCGGTTTAGCTCAATGGATAGAGCTTTGGCCTGCAGACTGAAGAGTCCCAGGTTCGATTCCGGTCAAGGGCATGTAGCTTGGTTGCGGGCACATCCCCAGTAGGGGGTGTGTAGGAGGCAGCTGATCAATGTTTTTTTCTCATTGATATTTTTAACTCTTTATTCCTCTCTCTTCCTCTCTGTAAAAAATATCAATAAAATATATATTTTAAAATATGGTATAATACATGTAATATATTAGATACTATTGCTTCAAAAGGAATAAAATACCTAGGAATAAATTTAATCAAGGATGTAAAGAAGAGCAAGAAAATTATGATACTGAAGAAAAAAAATTGGGGAAGATAAAATAAGTGGAAGTATACACTGTGTTCATGGGTAGGAATAATAACCATCATTAAAATGCCCATACTACCCAAAGCTTCAACATGATTCAACATGATTCCTATCAACATACCAATGGTGTATTTTGCAGAACTAGAAAAAATGATTCAAAAATTTGTACGGAACCACAAAAGGTCACTAATAGCAATAGCAATCCTGAGAAAGAACAAAGTTGAAGGAATCACCCTGTCTGATATCAAACTATACTACAAGGCCACGGTAATAAAAACAGCATGGTATTGGTATAAAAACATATATATAGATAAATGGAACAAAATAGAGAGCCCAGAAATAATTCCATACCTTTATAGTGAATTAATATTTGAGAAAGGAGGCAAAAACATGCAATGAACTAAGGGTAGTCTATTCCATAAATAGTGTTGGGAAAATTGGACAGATACAAGCCAAAAAAAAAAAAAAAAAAAAAAAGTGAAACTAGACCACCTTCTTACACCGCACACAAGAATAAATTTAAAATGCATTAAAAACTTAAATGTTAAACTCAAAACCATAAAAATCCTAGAAGAAAACATACACAGTAAAGTTTTGGACATTTCTTGTAGGAATATTTTTTCTGCTATATCTCTTTGCGCAAGGGAAACAAAAGAAAAATAAACAAATGGGTTTACATCAAACTAAAAATTTTTGCACAGCAAAGGAAACCAATAACAAAATGAAAAGATAATCCACTTAATTGGATAACATTTTCACCAATGATACATCTAAGAAGGTATTAATATCCAAAATTTGCAAAGGACATAAAATTCAACACTAAAAAAACCTAAACAATAACATTTTAAAAATGGCAAAAGACCTAAATAGACACTTCTCCAAAGAGGACATAGAGATGGACAATAGATAACTGGAAACCACAATGAGATAACACCTCACACCTGTCAGAATGGCTATCATCAATAAACCAACAAAAACAAGTGTTGGCAAGAATATGGAGAAAAGAGAACCCTTGTGCACTGCTGGTGGGAAGACAGATTAGTAGCTCCCTGTGAAAATCAGTATGGCGTTACCTCAAAAAATTAAAAACAGAGCTGCCTCTAATGCAGCAATTCCGCTTCTGGGAATTTATTAAAAAAAAAATCTGAAACACTAATTTGAAAGAATATAAGTACATCTATGTTCAATGCAGCATTATTTATAATAGCCAAGATTTGGAAGCAGTCCAAATGTCCATCAGTAGATGAGTGGATAAAAAAGCTATGGCACATTTACACAATGGAATGCTACTCAGCTGTAAAAAGAAAGAAAATCAATGGTAAGATATGTACACAGATAATAATTTAATAAAAAAAATATTCTGGAAAAAAAATAAAATAAAAAGAAAGAAAATGTTACCCTTTACCATAACATGGATGGAACTGGAGAGTATTATGCTAAATGAAATAAACCATTGAGAGAAAGAAAAGTACCATATGATTTCACTCATATGCGGAATTTAATGAGCAAACTGAACTACCAAGCAAAATAGAAATAGACTTATAGATAGCGACAGACAGCTCGTGTGTGTGGAGGGGAGGGGAGAGGGGATGAGCAAAAAAGAAAAAAAAAGAAAGAGAACTCATGGACATGGACAATGGTGTGGTAATTGGGAGGTGAGAGGAGGGAAAGAGGTGGGGGTAGAAGAGGGCTATAGAGGGGATAAATGGTGATAGAAAAAAATAAAATTAGAAAGAAAGTTATTCATGGATGTTCAACTGTGTGGGGGTTGGCACTATTAACCCTAATGTTCAAGGTTCAAATGTATAATTATATATAAATTACATGTAGTACAACCTATATTATCTATACTAATAAAAGAGTAACATGCAAATTAACCATCACTCTGCTACACCAAGTCATGCCCACCAGCCAATCAGAAGTGGGTATGCAAATTAACCCAAGCAAGATGGCAGCCAGCCACAGAGCTGGAGCAAGCAGGAGAGTTGGGTTGTTCTGGCAATGGAGGAAGCAAAGCTTCCTGCCTACCCTAGCCTCCGCTCAAGGCTACAAAGTCTCAATTATAGAAGATAAATAAATCCCAACAAAAATGGCAGCAGCCATGGAGCTGGAGAGAGCAGGAGGCTTGGGTTGCCCCTGGAGATGGAGGAAGTCAAGCTTCCTGGCCTTTCCTAGCCTCTGCTCAAGGATACAAAGTTTCAATTATAGAAGATAAATAAATCCCAGATACCAGGGCCTCTGCTTGGGTCACTGGAGTGGGGGAAGGGGTAGCCAGCCTTCAAACCACCATATGCCCCTTGCCCAGGCTGCCCCAGCCCCAAGGAAACCCCCACCCTGATCTGGGACACCCTTCAGGGCAAACCAGATGGACCCCACCCATGCACCAGGCTTCTATCCTATCTAATAAAAGAGTAGTATGCAAATTGACCATCACTCCAAAGCACAAGATGGCTGCCCGCATGTGGACACAAGATAGCCAGCAGGGAAGGGCAGTTGTGGGCAATCAGGCCTGCAGGGGTGGGCAGTTAGGGCTGACCAGGCCAACAGGGAGGGCAGTTGGGAGGGACGATGCCTGTAAGGGAGGGAGTTGATTGGGACCAGGCCTGCAGAAGAGGAGAGTTATGGGCGACCAGGCTGGCAGTGATCCTTCTTACTCATTTTTTTGGAGTATTTTGAGGACTATAGCTATTAATTCTTCTTTAAATATTTGGTAAAATTCACCTGGGATTTTATTTGTTGTGGGTTGTTTATTATTGGTTCCATTTTATTCCTAGTAATCAGTTGTTCAGATTTTCTCTTTGTTTTTACATAGTTTAGTTTTAAAAGATTGTATGTTTCTAGAAATTTATCAAGTTCTTCTAGATTGTCCAATTTGTTGACATATAATTATTTGTAGCACTCTTTAATGATCCCTTTTATTCTGTGATATTGGTTGTACTCTCTCCCCTTTACTTTCTGATTTTATTTATGTTGGCTCTCTTATTTTTTGCTGAGTCTGGCTAGAGGTTGTCAACTTTACTTTTTCAAAGGACCAGCCATTAGCATGTTTTCACATGTCTCTTGGCCTTCCTTCTGTCTTCTTTGGAGAAGATTCTATTTAGGTCCGTTGCCCATTTTTTTTATTGGATCGTTTATCTTCCTTTTATTAAATTGTATAACTTGCTTGTAGATGTTAGAGATTAAATCTTTATCAGTGATAACATTTGCAAATATGTTCTCCCATACAGTGGGCTTTCTTGTGGTTTTATTGTTGGTTTCCTTTGCTGAAAAAAAGCTTTTTATTTTTACATAGTCCCATTTGCTTATATCCTCTTTAGCTTTTTTTTTTTTTTTTTTTAAGAATATGAAATGATTTTATTATAAAACTTAGGCAATTTATTAACCATTCACCTTCTAAAAAACACAAACATGAGAATACAGTAAACACACCTGGGACTTGCCCTCCTCGTGGGTCAGAAGCAGCCCTGGACAGAGCCTGCGGACGGTCCCTTTGCTAGTGTCTGGGCGCCCTGGGCTGTGGGGCCCGTGCTGGCCGCCTCTTTGGAGGGACAGTAAAGCTACAAGGTTCATGCACAAGAGGGTCACAACTACAGCCACGTGATGCTCATGGTTTGCGCATCTAGTCTGCAGCTCTGAGAGGCAATGCCAACCAGCCAGCCACAGACCCTCCCGGCTCGGCGCTGCCCTGCAGAGGGGCTGCCCGTGGGACCGCTCACCTCCCTCACCGCAGCTGTTGTTTCTCCCGGAGCACAAACTCCAAAACCCACACGCAGGCTCCAAGTTCAAGTATGAGGTCTGTTTGAGGACAGCCTGGTGGATGTAGTGTTTCCTCAGTTCTCTGTAGTGTCTGCTGGTGTGGTCCCTGGTAGGGGCAGTATCAGTGAAGAAGTTCTTTTGGCATATGTCTGAGATTTTGCTGCCTGTGGATTCCTCTAGTATTTTTATGGTTTCCCGTCTTATGTTTAAGTCCTGTAACCATTTTGAGTTTATTTTTGTGTATGGTCTAAGTTTGTGATCTATTTTCTTTCTTTCTTTTTTCTTTTCTTTTCTTTTCTTTCTTTCTTTCTTTCTTTTTTTTTTTTTTTTTTTTTTTTTTTTTTTGGCATGTATCTGTCCAATTTTCCCAACACCATTTATTGAAAAAACTGTCTTGGCTCCATTGTATGTTCATGACTCCTTTGTCAAATACAATATTAATTGAGCATAGTGGTTTGGGTCGATATCTGGATTCTCTATTCTATTCCATTGGTCTATATTTCTGTTCTTGTGCCAGTACCAAGCTGTTTTGAAAACAGTGGCTTTGTAATGCATTGTGAAATCTGGTATTGCGATCCCTCCTACTTTATTCTTCTTTCTCAGGATTGCTGTGCTATTCTGGGTCTTTTTTTATTCAAGATGAATTTTGGGAGAGTTCTTTCTAGGTTTGTGAAATATGCCATTGGTATTTTAATGGGGAATGCATTGAACCTATAGATTGCTTTGGGAAGTATGAACATTTTAATGATGTTGATTCTACCAATCCATGAACATGGTATGTTCTTCCATCTGTTTACGTCTTCCTCTATCTCTTTTTTCAGTGTCATATAGTTTTCCGCGTATAGGTCTTTTACCTCCTTGGTTAAGTTTATTTCTAAGTGTTTTAAATTTTTTTGGCACTATGGTAAATGGGATTGCTTTTTTAGTCTCTGTTTCTGTAAGTTCACTATTGGTGTACAGAAATGCCATAGATTTCTTGGAGTTAATTTTGTATCCTGCTACATTGCTAAATTCATTTTAAGACTTTTAGGGTTTTTTTTATCAGGAGTCTCTCAGGTTTTTTATGTACAGTATCATGTCATTTGCAAATAAGGACAGCTCTACTTCCTCTTTTCCAATTTGGATGCCTTTTATTTCCTTTTCTTGTCTAATTGCAATGGCTAGTACTTCCAGTACTATGTCAAACAGGAATGGTGAGAGTGGGCATCCCTGTCTTGTTCCTGTTCTTAGGGGAAATGGTTTTAGTTTTTGTCCTTTGAGTATGGTGTTAGCTGTGGGTTTATCATATATAGCTTTTATTATGTTGAGGTATGTAAGGTTTCATTTTCATGCCACATTTGCCAGCATTGGATTTTCTCATTAAAAAGGAAAAGACTGATTTCATGGGTGCCTGACATTTAATTTTTTCTTTGACTTCTTTATTGGTGAGGGTGAATATTTCTTTATGTAGGTTCTTAGCCAGTAAATTTTCTTTTTTGTGAATTTATTTATGTCTTTGGCCCATTTAGCTATAGGGTGAGATATTTCAAGTTAAATTATTGTAAATGGGTTAGTTTATATTAGTATAACTAATTTATAGATTATATTAAACATGATCCCCAGTCACTTAATTTTACTGAGAACCCTCCTCCCTGTTCTTTTTTTTGTTATACTGAGGCATTTTTAAAACAGAAATTTCAGATTTTATGAAGACAAACTTAAATTTGTTGGTTTTCCATTGATTTAACACATAGTTCCTCCCCATCCAAAAATTTACTAATGTTCACTTAAATTTCTTAGAGATATTTGTGGGATTTTATATTTCATTTCTCAATCTACCTGGGCTCCTAAGAATTTTTTATGTAAATAAGACTGTTTACCCCCATAGTACCCAGTACAATGCAGACTCAGAATGTTTATCTTTTTTATTTGACATGGATTAACCAATTAATAATTTCACCACTTTGATACATTAATTTCTTTCTCATCATTGATGTTTCTATCTCTCTCCTCCCTTCCTCTCTGAAATAAATAAAAAATATATATTTTTTAAATGACTACTTATTTCTTACTTTAAAAGTTATACATATATGCACATTATGTGTATTTTCATATACACATAATGTACATATACTGTATACTTTAGAAAATAAGAAAACACAAAGAAGACAAAAATAGTCTCCAAATTGCCTCCACTTACCTAAAAGTTGACATAATGTGTTCATCTTTTTTTTATCAAGCATATATAAGAAATCATACCACATGCTTTCTTTGCATTTATTTATTTAAATAATGTTTAGGTAGATTGTAATAACCAGATCATTACCAAAAAGAAATATCTATTCAGAATTAGATCTAGATAAAAACCACATATTACTGTGAATTAATGATTTGGTGCAAATTTACTTAAAGTTATTTTATCATCTAATTTCTTTTTCGGGTAGCTTAAACAATGTATATTTATAGTAGAGGCCAATCAGAGTAGCTAAGAAAACTTTGTGGGTTTTTTAAAAACCATCAGTGGGTTAGCTGTGACTTGGAATGTACATTAGCTCATATTTCCAATGAGCTAAGTGAGAGACCAATGAATAAAAGGTAATAACCATTTTAGGTTATTCCTAGAAAATGGCTTTTGTTGGTGTCAGGTGGATATATGTAAGATTTATGTCCATCTTTCTTAGGAAGTTGTGCGGTTCCTGGATACCAAGCATCGAAACCACTATCTAGTCTACAATCTTTGCAGTATGTACACGACTATATATGTTACTACTATAGATAGAAGATAGATTACTACATATAAGAAGATGATTCAGTTTTTGTGTTTCATTTAATCATAAGTATTTGGTGGTAGTGGGAAGTGAGTTAAAAAATCTCCATCCTGTGCTGGGCCTCGTCGGTGGGACAGGCAGGAGGCTGAAGTGGAGTGGAGCCAGGTAAGGAAGAGTCTATTCTAATGGTATTAGGTTTAGAAAAATGTTTTTGTTCTTTTTGCCAGTTTTTGTTTTGAAGACAGACAATTCAACCAATGTGTTCTCTAACCCCCTGAGGGTGAACTGTGAGAACAAGGCTCTCACAAAAACCAAAACTCTGTAAAAAAGCATTATATTCCACTTTATGTTTCTCTTGACTTTTTTTCTCTTCCTGTATATTAGACATTTGCAGGAGGCAAGCATTCTTGTTGGCCACATTTGCTTCTGCTCTCTGATGTCTGACTACCCTAGCATAATGTAATGAGCAGCCTGTTAGCGAAAGGTTGGAGTGGGCCGGGATCACACACCTGTGACATGAGGCCATAAGGTATCAAAAGAATCTTTTATTTCAGGCACCTAGGTGCAGGTGGGCTGAGTCCGACAAAGGAATCTGCAGAGACTGAAAGGAAAGAAATATTTTCTTATTAATCACTAGAGTCCCAGTGCATGGATTCATGCACTGGTGGGGTCCCTGTGGGGTGTGGGAATCGGGCCAAAACCAGCAGTCCAACATCCCCTGGGGGGATGTAACAGTGTGCAAAGCGAGGCTTGCTGCCGCTCCACTGCGGTCTCCACAGCCATCCTAGGGCGATACCCCCTCACCCATGACTGAGAAGTGGCCACGGGCTCGTGCCCAATCATTCCCGTGCAGGCCCTGGCCTAGATGAGGAAGGGACAGTCAGGGGGAGTGTCCGCGGTAGAGGCTCATGCCACTGCAGCTGTGCTTGCCCGCCTTGAGTCCTGCATCTGGAGCCCACCAGTCAGCTGAACAGCGCTCCCACGGTGGGAGTGCACTGACCACTAGGGGGCACCTCCTGAATTGAGCGTCTGCCTCCTGGTGATCAGTGCGTATTATAGCTACTGATCAAAAGGTCGCTTAAGCTTTTATATATACAGATTGCTGGCTGCAAGCCATTCTGCTGATGTGAAGGTCTGGTCCATCATTGGTTCCTCCCAATGCCAGGTGTCTTCTGGTTATCTAAGCTATGCAGTGCTCAAGGTTTCAAGCATTCTGCAAGATATCTGTTAAGCACAATAAGTTTTCTCTGCTCGTTTTATTCTCTTAAAGCCTTTCAATTAGAAAATTAAAAGTAAGACCTGTTGAACAAATCGAAATAAGTTGGACTTAGATTACTCAAGATGGACAAATCACTCTATTGTATTTTTTGAGACTCTTAAGTGTCTTTTAGTATAGCAAGAACCAGTCAGAAAGCTCCTTTTAAGGTGAATAAATCATTTCTAAGAGAAAAGTATAACATTCATAACTTGATAATTTACTATGTTTATTAGGTATAGAGCTATGACCTATGTGTCATTTTTTTTAGGTGAAAGATCTTATGATCCTAAGTACTTCCATTATAGGGTCCATCGAATCATGATTGATGATCATAATGTCCCCCCTCTGAGGTAAGTTTATGTCAATTGACTGTAAGAAGAGGGCTAAATACAGTGGGCTTTATTTTTGGAAGTCTGTTAATTCAACTAAAAATCTTACATTTGAAATCAGTGAGATGGTGGAATTTTCCAAAGAAGCACAGAATTGGCTGGCTCAAGATGATAAAAACATCGTAGTGATTCACTGTAAGGGAGGCAAAGGTAAAAACATTTTATCTTTTTATTTCTCTGTTTCTAAAAAAATTAGAAAAATATATTAAATTACAAAAAACATACTGCTATTAATCAGTATTAATAGTTAACATTTTAAAATATTAACTTCAAGAGTAAAGGAAAAAGGGAAGCAGTGAGAGAGAAAAGAAGGAAAGAAAATAGGCATAAAAGAACTAAGAATGATTGAGCATATTTTCCCTTCTTTATTGACTATTTGAGTTTTTTCATTTTTGATTTCTCAAAATATCAGTCAAAATAAAAGCTGTGTTTAACTTTAGAAATCATCAGAACCTTTAATTTTATTTTAAGATTTTTTTTAACTTTGTAAGAACCATTTATGGTTAAAAGAGCCAAAAACAATGATATTTCATAAACCAAAAACTATCTGAAATGTTTATAGCATAACTAGAGGCCTGCTGCACGAAATTTGTGCAAGCATAGGCCCTTCCTCCTCCCCCCTGCCGGCACAGGCTTCCCTCTGGCACCGGGGACCCGGGCTTCCCTCGGCCGCTGGCACTCACTCAGGACCCGGGCTTCCCTCACAGCCCCGGCTTCGTCCGGAAGGACATCCAGAAGGACGTGCAGTCTAACTAGCATGTTATGCTTTTATTATTATAGATTATTATAGATGATACAAAAAGTTGATTTTGGTGGGGATAAAATTTTTTTAAGCCATTTGTAAATACAACAAGTGAATTCCAGGAAAACACAATATTTTAATATCGCCTTATTGATTGAGTAGAATCAAGTTTTAGCCTTACATGAAAACTAGCTTCCAGCCGTTAGTAGTTGGCAAGTTCTATTGTTAGTTCCATAGGTTGAAATATTATATATATAATGGCAAATTACATTGCCAGGGGTAATTAGAGAACATAGAAGTTGAACCATATGGAATTCCAGGGTTGGTTTGTTTTTTGCTTTGTGTTTGTTTGTTTGTTTGTTTTTACCATTTTTTACTTACAAAAATGTCCATTTCACATGGCTCATAGTGTAAGCAATTAATTTCAGTTTTCTGATAATAAAGCAAAGTCTCTGTTTGAAGGAAAACATTTATTTCAAATTAAAATTTGTTGTTGTTGAGAGGGAACTTATTCTGTGTTCACATGTTTTTCAATTACAGTACAATTCGAGGATGTATTTCATTATGGCTTTCATTTGCATTTCTAATTACTAATTAGATTACCAATAAGATTGAGAAAGTGTTCATAGGTTTATTGGCGACTTGGATATCTTCGTTTGTAAAGTTCTGTTTAATTTCCCTGTCCATTTTTCTCCTGGATTATTTTTTTTTCAGTTGACTTATAGGAGTTCTTTATGTTTTCTGGATTTTCAACTCTGCTATTTGTTATGTCTATTGCAAGAAACTTTTTATGCAATGTAATTTTCTTTTTCTCTTTCTTTTGAATAGCACTTGGTTAACAGATCTTACTTCTAGCATAGTCAATGTACTATATTGTTCTTTCTCTTTATAAGGTGTTTTTGTGTTCTGATGAGTTTCAATAGCATTCTCCTGTATTATCTTATAGAAGATTCATTCTATTTGAAATTGATTTTTGTGTGTGATATGATGAAAGAATCAAGTTTCAACTTTTTCCATATGACTATACAATTGTTTCAGCACACTGATTGAACTTTCATTTCTTTTATTTTTTTAAGAACAAAAAATGTCATTAATTAATTGCAATTGGTTCTGAATAAATCAAAACATACAACATATTTTCTTTTAAAATAGATTATGAAAACCAGAATTCTAAATTGATCCATTTAAAAACTAGAAATACATTATACTTAGTATCATTAATAGAATGACTATAAGGAGCTTGTCATTTATATACCAAGCAATGGATTTTACATTCAGCAAACTTAATTTTATCAAATTTCCTTTAATTTCATAGACAACAATATGATACATAATGAATAAAAAGCGCACAATAGTTTTGTATTACAATTTCAAAGTGTATAGAAGTTGGAAAACAGAAGTTAAACATTAGTATACTGACAGCATTTGTGAACTTTGGAAAAACTGTATAAAAACTTAGAATCCAGATATTAGCAAATACGAAATTTTACTTTCATAATATAAAAATAATACTTTGAGAGGCAAATTCTTATTTTACTAAACAAACTATAAAAACCTTAAAATAATCATTAAAACTCAACTTTAGAATTTATAAATATTAGCTATAAAACATATTGATATCACTTTTATAAATGTACCATTCACTGCATTACAAAATAGTCTCTAGCATAAAATTGCTTTAAAAACTATTATTTTATTCTGATAAATCTTACATTAAATTGATTATAAAATCCTCTTGGAAAACTTTGGTATGCATCTTCACAAGTGTTTTTTTTAATACTCTAATATCTCTTTAAGGGCCTATAAATATTCCATTCTATTAAAGCACAACAGAATAAGTAATGTATACTGAACTGCTTACAGAATATAGGATAAAAAAGATCTGTTATATATTTGTAGAAAACTACCATTTCCAGAATAATCAAAAAAACCAACTATTTAAAAGTGTCAAACTTTTAAAGTTTTATTTCCATTCTGATAATAAATGTTACAAAAACACTACACCCCATTCATGTACCTTAGATGTCTGTTAGAACAAGGCCTCAAATTTTGTTTTTCCCACTCTTCAAAATGCTCTCAAGTCCAATAAACAAACTTAAGACCCATTTAAAAGACTTGACACTAGAATAAGTATATGTAATCAGAACACATAATTATTTATATTTAGTTATGCATTAGTTTTCTTTTAGTAATTTATAAATTATTGACAGAAATAAAATAAATACACATGCACAATATTGAAAAAAGTTAATTTTTGAAAACAGTATGAAATGCAGACCTATAGGGTAAATTGATTTAATTTTGAAAATTTACCAAATTTTATCTTTTCTGTCATTTTTGGATTAGTGACAACTACTGTAATGTAGAAAATTCAGATTAGTGAATGTTTACTTCCTGCTTTTTTAGTGTTTTTTTTACAGAGTTACCAGTTGTGCCAGTACCTTCCTTGAGATAATTTTCCACTATATCCTCTGTCACTAGTTCTCTTGCATAAGACTGTGAGTTGCAAAAGCCTAAATAAAAGCTTCATTTTTGACCTTTTAATTTTTGGAACTCCACTAAAAAGAAAAAATCATTTAATTTTTAGGCATATCCTCAAAATATTTTCTTTCTCAAATATCAAACACTTGATGGAAATAAACATCTTTCAAAGTTTTTAACTCTTCTATTAGAGTTTTATTTTGACTTTTCCAGGACTGCAACTCAATTTTCCAGGCATTTCACATATTTTTTCTTCTTTGTACAACATTCTAGAACCCTTCTCTGTTTTTCATCAACCTTATTTCTCTTTTCAATGGGGGGTCATCTGTCTTAGTTGTCAGAGATGTAAGACTCAAAGGAAATGTCATCACCACAGTTTGTGGCAGCGAATTTTCTCAAAATGTGGTACAGATCTGATACGTTGGCATATCTCCTGGTGCAATTTGTATAACCACCTGGTTTCTGGGCACAAGTATTTGCTGTGCACAGTGGAGAATTGTTGTACCTTGTTGAGTACTGCCTGAATTCCTCATGGTTAGTGTCTGAAGTCCCTGTAATCCATCTGTGCTGGAATGGCCAGCTGTAAGGCTCCATTGAGGGCAATGGCAATGCCCTGTCTGGTGCTAGTCCGATAAATGGAAGTTGGAGCAGACATAGAAGTAACAGCAGAAAGTCCAGGATTTTCTCTGTCGCCTTTTCTGCCCTGTGTATCTTCAGAAGACAGATCTTCCCATTTTTTTTCCCCTATAAGATGGATGCCTTGCTAGGATCCCGTGGGCTTTCTATGAGGATCCTACGTGGTGAGTCCTGAGACTCTTCACTTTCTGATAAAGATGATACCACTTGCACATGGAGTGGGTGAATTACAGAAGACTGAGCCATATGGATGACCCTCTGAATCTGTACTTGCTCTCTAGGAAGAGGTACAGCTTCTCTGGTGCAAATCCTCTTAGTGACATCTGTTGAGCGATATGAGAAATGTGAGCTCCCTGAACTGTTGAACCAGGCTGAAGTGCTGTCCGTAAAGTGTGAGTCTAGTGGGAATCTTCCATAATCAACTGTGGCTGTCACCTCGCCGCCCTCCCAGGCGGGAACTAGGCTTTCATTTCTTCACTGCTCGGCAGGACATGGTCTATTTCTGACTGTTCAATAGTCTTTCCTTTATCTATATGCCTGTAGTAAAACTATCTTACTTACCAAAGCTTTCTAATACTCCAGATTCCCAGTCAAGGGAGTTCACCTTCTTCACAGTCTTAATAGACCATCTACATTTCTATATAACTTTTATGATCAGCTAGTCAAACTACACACATATTATACAAATACATACACACAAATACATTTGATTTTGATACAATTTTGTTTAGAATTGCATTGATGTGCAGATTGAAGGCAATTGAAATCTTTACAATACTGATTTTTTCATCCATGAAGGAAGATAGTCCCTCACTTAGTTGGGTGTTCTTCAATCTCTCTTTATAATTTTTTTCATTTTCTACACAGAAAACTTTGTATATTTTTTGTTAGATATGTCCCTAGATTTTAAAGTATTGCATATGTCGCATTTTCCCCCGATTGACCACCTCAGACCATTCTCACCCCCAGAACAAGCCCCTACCATCCCAGTGTCAGTGTCCATTGGTTATGCTAATTTGCATGTAAACAAGTCCTTTGGTTAATTTCTAACCCTTCTCCCCTGCCTTCAGTCTGAGGTTGGACATTCTGTTCAGTGTTACTTTGTCCTGGATCTATTTTTGTTCATCAGTTTATGTTTTTCATTACATCCCATATATGAGTGAGATCATGTGATATTTATCTTTCTCCAAATGGCTTATTTCACTTAGCATAATGCTCTTCAGTTCGATCCATACTGTGCAGATGGTAAAAGTTTCTTCTTTTTTAAAACAGCACTTGGGGCACAGTTCATGAATTCATGCACCTTGAAAGGAACTCTGGGCCACAAGGCTGCGAAGGGCACAGGGGCAGATCTCGGCCCATCTTCCATGCCCCTGCCTGGCCCCTCCTACCATGGTCTCTGTCCCCTGTCTGCCAGCAGCCTCATTCCTGCCACAGCTGCTCCCAAGTGCTGACAGCACAGAGTGATTGGGGTCAGCGCCAGCAGTGGATGCGAGTGGGGCGGGTGCTGTCAGTGGGTACAAGTGGCGGCTGCTGCCCTGATCATCCCTCAGGAGCAGGGGAAGGTGAAGAAGCTGCTGGCACCCTCTTACAGCATCAAGAGATTGGGACTGGTGCAACAGACAGCTCCAGCACAGGCTGTGGATGCGAGTGGGACTGGCGCTGGCAGTTGGTGCAAGCAGTGGCTCCAGCGGTGGCTGCAGGTGTGAGCAGGGCCGTCACCAGTCACCAGCAGCGGGTACAAGAGGCGGCTGCAGGCCCAGATCACCTTTCCGGAGCAAGGGGAGGTGGAGAAGCCCTGAGGGGCAATCAGGCCTGGGAGCCGCCACTCACACCCACTGCTGGCGCCAAGTGATTGGGGTTTGAGTCAGGTGCTGGCAGTGGGTGCAAGCAGTACCTCCATCACTGGCAACGGTACAAGTGGGGCCAGCGCCAGCAGCAGGTACAAGTGCCTGGCGGGACCACGGTGCATGGGAGCAAAGAGTTTTCAGTAACCACCAGAGGCAGTTTTCCCAAAACCATTTATTGAAGAGACTGTCTTGACTCCTATGTATGCTCTTGCCTCCTTTGTCAAATATTAATTAATCTAAGAGATATGGGTCAATTTCTGGGTTCTCTATTCTATTCCATTGATCTATATGTCTGTTCTTTTGCCAGTACCAGGCAGTTTTGATAACAGTGGCTTTGTAATACAGCTTGATATCTGGTATTGAGATCCCACCTACTTTGTTCTTCTTTCTCAGGATTGCTGTAGCTATTAGGGGTCTTTTTTTATTCCAGATGAATTTTTAGAGAGTTCATTCTAGGTCTGTGAAATATGCCGTTGGTATTTTAATGAGGAGTGCATTGAATCTATAGATTTCTTTAGGTAGTATGGACATTTTAATGATGTTGATTCTGCCAATCCATGAACACGCTACATTCTTACATTTGTTTATGTCTTCCTCTATCTCTTTTTTCAGTGTCCTGTAGTTTTCCGAGTTCAGGTCTTTTGTCCCCTTAGTTAAGTTTATTCCTAGTATCTTAATTTTTTGGTGCAATGGTAAATGGGATTATTTTTTTTAATCTCTCTTTCTGTAAATTCACTATTGTGTAAAAATGCCATATATTTCTTGGCATTTGTTTTGTATTTTGCTACATTGCTGAATTCATTTATTAAGCCTAATAATTTTTTATGGAGTCTTTAGGGTTTTCTATGTATAGTATCTTGTCATCACGGATAATGACAATTTTACTTCTATATTAATTTGGATGCCTTTTATTTCTTCTTGTCTGATCGCTGTGGCTAACACTTCTAGTACTATGTTGAACAGGACTGGTGAAAGTGGACATCGCTGTCTCATTCCTGATCTTAGATGAAAAGGTTTCAGTTTTTGCCCATGGAGTATTTATGATGTTGGCTGTGGGTTTGTCATATATGGCTTTTACTATGTTGCGGTATGATCCTTCTATTCCCACTTTGCTGAGCATATTTATCAAAAAAGGTTGTTGGATTTTATCAAATGCTTTTTCTGCATCAATTGATATGACTATATGTTTTTTTAATGGTTGGTAAAATTCACCTGTGAAACCATCTCATTCAAGGCTTTTATTTGTTGGGTGTTTTTAGATTACTGATTCTATTTTATTAGCAGTTATCTATCTGTTCAGACTTTCTGTTCCTTCTTGATTAAACCTTGAAAGATTGTATGTTTTTAGAAATTTATTCATTTCTTCCAGATTGTTCAATATGTTGACATATAATTGTTTATAGTATTTTCAATAATCCTTTGCATTTCCCTGGTGTTGATTGTCACTTCTCTTTCATTTTTGATTTTATTTATTTGGGCCCTCTCTCTTTTTTTCTAGATGAATCTGGGTAAAGGTTTATCACTTTTGTTTATTATTTTGAAGAACCAGCTTTTGGTTTCATTGATCTTTTCCAATTTTTAATAGTCTATTTTGATTATTTCTGCTCTGGTATTTATTATTTCCTGTCCTCTGCTCACTGTGGGCTTTGCTTGTTCTTCTTTTTCTAGTTCTTTATAGGTGTAAGCTTAGAGTGAGCTTTTTCTTGAGGTACACCTGTATGTCATAAATTTCCTTAGAACTGTTTTCACCGTGTTCCATAGATTTTAGGTCATGCTTTCATTTTTATTTGTCTCTAGGTATCCTTTGATTTCTCTCTTGATCTCATTGTTAACCCATTTATTGTTTAGTAGCATGTTATTTGGCCTTTATGTATTTGTGTGTTTTTTAGTTTTCTTCTTGTAATTAATTTTAGTTTTATGTCATTTTGATTGGAGAAGATGCTTGATATTACTTTAATTTTATTACATTTATTAAATTTATTGAGACTTGTTTTGTGGCCTAATATGTGATCAATCCTGGAATATGCTCTATGAGCTCTTGAAAAGAATATATATTCTGCTATTTGGGGGTGAATTCTTTAAAATATCAATTAACTGTATCTGGTCTAATATGTCATTTAAGTATGCTGTTAGCTTATTGATTTCTGACTAGATGAGCTATGAATTAATGTCAATGGGAGTAAAGTCCCCTAAAATTATTATATTACTATCAATCTCTCTTTTTATGTTCATCCATATTATATAGTTAGGTGCTCTGATGTTGGGTGTATAAATGTTTGCAAGGGTTATATCTTTTTGTTGGGTTGAAGTTTATCATTATGCAATGACCTATTTATCTCTTATTAGAGCCTTTGTTTTAAAGTCTATTTTGTCTAATATAAGTATTGCTCCTCCAGCTTATTTTTCATTTCCATTTACATAAAGTATCTTTTTTCATCTCTTTACATTCAGTCTGTGTGTCTGTTGATCTGAAATGGGTCTCTTGCAGACAGAATATATATGAGTCTTTTTAAAAATATCTATTTTATTGATTTTTTACAGAGAGGAAGGGAGAGAAAGAGGGACAGAGAGCTAGAAACATCTATAAGAGAGAAACATCAACCAGATGCTTCCTGCACACCCCCTATAGGGGATGTGCCCACAACCAATGTACATGCCCTTGACCGGAATCAAATCTGGGACCTTTCAGTCCACTATCTATCCACTGAGCTATATGAGTCTTTTTTTCTTATTCATATAGTCTTTTGATTAGAACATTTAAACCATTTGCATTTAACGTAAGTATTTAATTTCTTCACTGATACTGCTTCTAGGGCAATGAAAACAAAAGAGAAAACAAACAAACGGGACTAAATCAAAATAAAAACCTTTTGCACAGCAAAAGAAACCAACCAAACAATAAGAAAGCCCACTGCATGGAAGAACATATTTGCCAGTGTTATCACTGATAAGGGTTTAATCTGCAACATTTACAGGGAACTCATACAACTTAACAAAAGGAAGATAAACAACTCAATAAAAATAAAGGGCAATGGATCTAAACAGATACTTTTCGAAAGAGGACATACAGAAGGCCAAGAGACATATGAAAACATGCTCAAAGTAACTAATCCTCCGAGAGATACAAATCAAAACGACAATGTGATACCATCTCACACCTGTCAGAATGGCTATCATCAACAAATCAACAAATGACAAGTGCTTGGCGAGGATGCGGAGAAAAAAGAACCCTCTTGCACTGCTGGTGGGAATGCAGACTGGTGCAGCCACGGTGGAGATCAGTATGGAGTTTCCTCAAAAAACTAAAAATGGCACTCCCATTTGACCCAGTGATCCTGCTTCTAGGAATATAATCCAAGAAACTAGAAACACCGATCAGAAAGGATACAAGCACCCCTATGTTCATAGCAGCACAATTTACAATAGTGAAGATTTGGAAACAGCCTAAGTGCCCATCAGCAGATGAGTGGATTAAAAAACTGTTGTACATCTACACAATGGAATACTATGCTGCAGTAAAAAAGAAGAAATTCTTTTTTTATAAAAATATATTTTATTTATTTATTTATTTATTTATTTATTTATTTATTTATTTATTACAGAGAGGAAGAGTGAGGGATAGAGAGCTGGAAATATTGATAAGAGAGAAACATCAACCAGCTGCCTTCTGCACACCCCCTACCAGGTACATGCCCTTGACCGGAATCGAACCTTGGACCTTTCAGTACGCAGGCCAATGCTCTATCCACTGAACCAAATCAGTTTTGGCAAAAGAAAGAATTCTTACCATTTGGAATGACATGGATGGAAGTGGAGAGGATTATGCTAAGTGAAATAAGCCAGTCAGAGAAAGATGAATATCACATTATCTCACACATTTATAGAATATAATAAACACCGTAAACTGATGAACAAAAACAGATCCAGAGGCAGAGAAGCATCAGTCAGACCATCAAACCTCAGAGGGAAGGTAGGGGAGGGTGGGGTAAGGGGGAGAGATCAACCTAAGGACTTGTACGCATACATATAAGCCTAACCAATGGTCACAGACAACAGGGGGGTGAGGGCATGAGTGAGGGATGTTGGGGGGTTACGTAGGGATAAGAACACACATGTAATACCTTAATCAATAAAGAAATCTAAAAAAAAAAAAAAGTAAGCATTGATAGGTATGTAGTTCTTGCCATTGTATTATTCATATTTTTATCTCCTTTTGTCCTTCTTAAAGAAGTCCCTTTAACATATCTTGTATTACTGATTTTATGGTGATGAACTTTTTAAACTTTTGTTCTGGTAAGTTCCTTATTTCCTTCAACTACATATGATAGCCTTGCTTAGTGTATTGTTCTTGGTTATAGGTTCTTATTTTTCATCACTTTAAATATTTTGTGCCAATTCTTTCTGGCCTACAAAGCTTCTTTGCGAAATCAGCTGACAGTCTTATGGGAACTGGCTAACTAATTTTTTTTGTCTTGCCATTTTTAAAATTCTTTCTCTTTAAACTTTGGCATTTTAATTATGACATGTCTTAGTGTGGTCATTTTGGATTCACCTTGTTTGGGACTCTCTGTACTTCCTGGACTCATTTGTCTATTTTCTTTGCCTGATTGGAATGTTCTCAGTCATTATTTCTTCAAATAGGTTTTCAGTCCCTTGCTCTCCTTTTCTCCTTTTGGTACCTCTATGATGCAAATGTTGGTATGCTTGATGTTGTCCCAGAGGTCTCTTGAATTACACTCATTTTAAAGCTAGGGGCCTGGAGCACAAAATTTGTGCAAAGGAGGAGGGAGTGGGTTCCTCAGTCCAGCCTGCACCCTCCCCAATCAGGGACCCCTTGGGGATGTCCGACCACCCAGGGGGCCTAAACCAGTTAGTCAGACACACCTCTTGCAATCTAGGACTGCTGGCTTCTAACCACTCATTTGCCTGCCTGCCTGATTGCCCCTAACTGCCTCTGCCTGACTGCCTGAATGCCCCTAACTGCCCTCCTCTGCCAGCCTATCTCACCACCAACTACCCTCTCCTGCTGGCTTGATCTTACCTCCAATTGCCCTCCCCTGCCTGCCTTATCGACCCTAACTGTCTCTGCCTCAGCCCCCACCACCATGGATTTGTCTGGAAGGAAGTTGGACGTCCGTCAGTTGGCCAGTCAACCCAGTCTAATTAGCATATTTCCCTTTTATTAGTATAGATAGATTATATAGGATAGAATTGCCTAAATCGGAGGGAGCCTTTTTCAACAGGAGGGATGCTCTTGGCAGACAAAAACACATAATCCCTATATCTGGACTGATAGCCAGTCATATGCACTATACTACCAAATGGGTCATGAAAAAATTGAACTGCTTTCTTACACCTTATACCGAACAGCTGTTCCCCTTAAAACTAACCCTTAGCCTCCACCTTAGGTTCTGCCTTTGTAGTTCACTCAGATTAGGTTCTGATTGGTCAGTTTCTATGCCAGTCAGCATCAAAAGCTTCACCTCCTGGGCAGCCATTGACTCCTGACACTTCACCCAGATTTGATTCTGATTGGTTGGTTTCTATGCCAGTCAGCATCTCTGGGCCTATCTCCAGGCCTTATCAGAGAGGTGGGGCTATCAGCAGCCCTGGTAGAGGCCCAGAGAGAAACAGAGGTGCAGCTGCTAGCAAAGCTGGGAGAGAAAGAGAGAGGCAAAGGCTGATCAACAGCTGCCATGGAGGCTGGGGATCAGAACCTGCCTCTCTCTCTGCAGGACTCTCTCTGGGCCTGATTCACAGCCCCCCCAGCAGTCAGTGCTGGGTCACCAGGGCACCAAGCACTGACTTCCAGTGTTTAGTGGAGCATCGGTCTTTATGAATCCTGGTTCTTTATATATATAGATTATTTTTTCTTTTTACTCTCCTGATTGGGTGTTTTCCTTTACCTTGTCTTCCAAATCTCTGATTCAATTTTCTGCTTCAACTAACCTGCTGTGATTTCTTCAAGTATATTCTTCATTTTAGTTATTGTATTTTTCATTTTTTTATTTTTTTTATCGTTTCTACATCAGTTTTTATGTTTTTCTATCTCTTTTTTGAAGTTTTTACTGAGTTCATCTGTTCCCCTAACGTCACCCAGCATCCTTATAACTAGTGTATTGAGCTCTGATCTGGTAGATTGCTTATTTTGGTCCCTTTCTCAAGGTTTGTCCTGCTCTTTCATTTGAGACTGTTTCTTTGTCTCCTCATTTTTGCTGCCTCTCTGCCTTTGTATTTATGTATTAGGTAGATCTGCTATGTCCCCAGTCTTGGCAGGGTGGTCTAATGTAATAGGTATCCTGTTGGAAATTTGTGCAAGGGTATGGGGAGTGTCCCTGAGCCCAGCCTGCACCCTCTTCAATCTGGGATCCTTGAAGGATGTCTGACCACCTGTTTAGGCCCACTCCCATTGGGATCAGGCTTACACAGCAGTTGGACATCTCTCCCACAATCCAGGACTGCTGGCTCCCAACTGCCTTTCCCTACAGGCCTGGATCCCCTGCAACTGTCCTTCCTGCTGGCCTGGTTCCCCCCCAAAACTGTCTACTCCTGTAGGCCTAGTCCCCCCACAACTGCCCTCCCCTGCAGGCCTGGAACCCCAAACAGCTTTCTTCTACAGGCTTGCTCCCCACTACTGCCCTCCCCTGCAGTCCTTGTCCCCCACAACTGCCCTCCCCTGCTGATCTGGTCTCCCCCAACTGCCTTCCTCTGACACCCTGGTCACCCCTAACTGCCCTCCCTGTTTGCCTGATCACCCCCAACTGTCCTCCCCTGCAGGCCTGGTTCCCCCCCAATTGTCCTCCCCTGCAGGCCTGGTCCCTCCCAACTGCCCTCCCCTGCAGGCCTGGGTGCCCCCCAACTGTTCTCTTCTGCTGGCCTGGTCCCCCCCCCCCCTAAACTGTCTTCCCTTGAAGGCCTGATCCTCCACAACTGCCCTCCCCTGCAGGCCTGGGTCCCCTCCAACTTCCCTCCACTGCATGCCTGGTTCCCCCTCCCCCCAGCTACTGCCCTACCCTGCAGTCCTGGTCTCCCCCAACTGCCCTTTCCTGCCACCCCTGTCACTCCTAACTTCCCTCTCTGCTTGCCTAATTGCCCACAACTGCCCTTCTCTGAAGGCCTAGGTCCCCCCGCAACTGCCCTCCCCTGCAGGTCTGGTTCCCCCACAACTCCCCACCCTTGCTAGCCTTGTCTCCCCCAACTGCCCTCTCTTGCTAACCTGGTCACCCCTAACTGCCCACAACTGCTCTTCCCTGCAGGCCATCTTGTGGAGGCCATCTTGTGTCCACACGGGGGTTTGCCATCTTGTGTCTTGGAGTAATGGTCAATTTGCATATTATTCTTTTATTAGATAGGATTAAAAGTTGTGTGATTTTTCTCTAACAGTTCTCTGCTTTTCTGGTCTATGTGTATTTGATGTTTTTATATGTAAGAATGGAGGAAGTGGATGCCCAAATTAACCAAGTATTTGGCTTTTACAGAGTGGGTACAAAAAAGGATCCAGAAGCAAGCGAGGCAATGTTATGTGGCACTGGTAAAGCCAGCAGTAAAATTGTTCATTGTGCATCTAGTTGAATGAGGAAGTGAAAACAAAACGAGAAAAAGGAGTTGTCATGGGACTGGATGTCATGATAAATTGGAAGAGTATAAATGTACATTCGTTCATGTATTAAACACTAGGTACTGTATAGATGCAGGGTATGTGATAAGTATTAAGCAGACACATGCACTTCTTCTATTAGACCACAGTCTATTGTTTACTAAGAAAAAAAAATAATATGTATTAGATAGAGATACATGCAACTTACACACATACACACACACACAACACACACACACACACACACACACACACACACACTCACACCTACCACTCTTGGTATCTGGAAAATCACCTCATAGATTATAGATCTGCTTATAGATCCAAGAATTTAACATGTAAGTCTACACAGTGGGGATGGATGATAGAAAAAGACTTAAGCTTAAGGGTTGTTATTGCTATTTTGACTATGTGAAAGTTTCTTAAACTTGCAAAACCTCAGTTTCTCCTTCCTCACAGAGTTGTTGTAAAGATTATATGAGATATGTAAACCCAAATGATAGTTATCATTATGAAAGCCAAGAATTTTATTACATTTAGAGGTGCAAGATGCTATTGACGACTTCAGGGTAACAAAAGATCTCTTAATGACTTCCAACTAACCAATTTAGGGGCTTATATGATGCTCTCATTCCCTCTGTGAACTCACCTATTGGTGTCCTTTGACATGCTGACAAATCGCAGCTAGAAAGCTTCTCAGAAGTGTGCCTATCTGTTTCTGCTTCTCCAGTGTCTGCCAGTTCCATTTGTTATTGTACTTATGTCAAATAATCAAGTGTTACGTAGATCTAAAATGTTAGAGTGAATGGAACAAGTTACAGTTTTAGGAAACAAGTTAAATGTTTTAAGAAGATTCAATAAAGTTGAGTGGCTACAACCATAATTGCAGCCAAGTTAAATACAAGTAAGAGTGAAGTAAAACAATTGGAAAAAAATTCCAGTGGTAAAATCTAAAGGGGTTCTGCTCCTAGATTGCCTTCAAAAATCGAAAAAGAAGAATTATAGATGATGCCATGATTTATGCCACGGACCTAGTCTTTCCAAGAAAAAAAATCTTCAGAATCTTTGTCTAAAATCAGAAATATAGTTAATAAATATACATTCATTTAAAGTGAAAATAGGCAGTGTTATTTTTATGATTCCTTGCTGTCCCTAACTTCCCTGGGTGAGAGGGCATTTACTGTGTATGCAGTTGTACTTATCCACAGGGATACAAATCTGCAAAAGTGCTTTTCAACTGGAAGATATCAGAGTTATAGGGACCCAAAGATGTTCTCCACAATTGAAATATTAACAGTCCACATACAACTGAAAGCTGGATTATTAAAAAGCTTTTATTTATCATAGCATAGGATGGTCCAAAGTTCTCTTCGGAAGAACTTGGCTTAGAATAGTGGTTTTCAAACTATGGGTTGTAAAATAAGTTTAGTAGTTTAGTAGTTTCTTTTAAAAGGCTAAAATAGAAAATAGGGTGCATCTCAAGTTAAAGGGATAAGTTTGAAATTGGATAAAATAAGTTCATCATATACTGGTAAGACAAAAGCCACAGATCATTATAAAAATAAAAAGCAACATTTTTAACTCAAATTTTGTTTGTCAAAAATATGTATTGGAATAAAACATAAGAGACTTTAAGGAAAAAAGTAATATGTATTAGAGATACATGCAACTTACACACACACACACACACACACACACACACACACACACAAAATCACACCTATCGCTCTTGACATGAAATGACATGAAATCAAGGATTTGTTTTAAACCCAGGTATCAAACACTAGATACTTTATAGATGCAGGTTATGTGCATCTAAGTGCTATAGAAGTGCAAGTGCAAAAGAAGGAAGGAGAGAAAAAGGAAGAGAAAAATTAAAGTTCAATAGGCCCTGGTTGAGTAGCTCACTTGGTTAGAGAGTCAACCTGATATGCCAAGGTTGTGGGTTTGATCCCCTGTCAGGGCACATGCAAGAATCAACCAATGAATGCATAAATAAGTGAAAAAACAAAATTGATGGCTTTTCTTTCTCCATTTCTTTCTCTCTAAAAATAAATTTAAAAACCCAAGTAAACAATATAATATGACTAGAGGCCTGGTGCACAAAATTTGTGCACTTAAGGGGATCCCTTAGCCAGGCTTGTGCCCTCTCACAGTTCAGGAGCCCTTGGGGGATGTCTAACTGATGGCTTAAATCAGCAGTCAGACATCCTTAGTGCTGCACTCACCAGCCATGGCCTGGCTTCTGGCTAAGTAGCACTCCCTCTATGGGAGTACACTGCCCGCTAGGGGACAGCTCCTGTGTTAAGCATCTGCCCCCTAATGGACAATGCACATCATAGTGACTGGTCATTCCGCCGTTGGGCCAAGACTGGCTCTCTGACATCCCCTGAGGTGTTGTAGATTGTGAGAGGACACAGGCCAGGCCCAGAGACCCCACTAGTGCATGATTGGGGCCAGGGAGGGACACAGGAGGTTGGCCAGCCAAGGAGGGACCTCAGGAGGGTTCCAGGGTGTGTCCTGCCCATCTCGCTCAGTCCTGATCAGCCAGATCCCAGCAAGCTAATCTGCCCCCTGGTGGTCATTGCACATGATAGTGAGCATTGAGTGACATTAGTATATCATTAGCATATTACACTTTGATTGGTTGAACTGACAACTGGAGGACCAGACATTTAGCATATTAGGCTTTTATATATAGGATAATTATAGAATCTGTGAACTGGGTGTATGGGGTTCATTATACTGTTTTATGTTTTTATAGCCTATCTAATAAAGAGTACAGTACTATGCAAATTGACTGTCACTCCAAGACACAAGATGGCCGCCCCCATGTAATCAAATATGGCTGCCCCCATGTGGACACAAGATGGCTGCCACAATATGGCCTTCAGGGGAAGGCAGTTGTAGCCATTTAGGGGTGATCAGGCCAGCAGAGGAGGGCAGTTGGAGGTGACCAGGTTGGCAGAGGAGGGCAGTTGGGGTGGAGGGGGACCAGGACTGTAAGGGAGAGCAGTTGGGGAGACCCAGGCCAGCAGGAAAGGGCAATTGGGGGGGGGGGAGGGGACCAGGCCTGCAGGGGAGAGCAGTTGTGGACAGTAAGGCCAGCAGGGGGGTCAGTTAGGTATGATCGGGGTGGCAGAGGAGGGCAGTTGGGGGAGACCAGGCCAGCAGGAGAGGGTAGTTGGGGGGGACAGGGACCAGGCCTACAGGAGAGGACAGTTGGGTATGACCAGGCCTGCAGGGGAAGACAGTAAGGGGCGACCAGACTGGCAGGAGAGGGCAATTAGGGGCAATCAGGCCAGCTGGGGAGCAGTTAGGCATCAATCAGGCTGGTAGGCAGAAGCAGTTAGGCATCAATCAGGCTGGCAGGCAGAAGCAGTTAGGGGCAATCAGGCAGAGGCAGGTAAGCAGTAAGGAGTCAGCAGTCCTGGATTGTGAGAGGGATATCCCAGATTAGAGAGGGTGCAGGCTGGGCTGAGGGACACCCCACCCCTGTACATGAATTTTATGCACCGGGCCTCTAGTATTTTATAACACACTTAAAAACTTTAAAATGAAAGGAATAATGGGTATTGAAAATGCTAGATAGTATTTGGGGTTCTAACCATGTTCTTTTATTGATGTTACTCTTCATTGGCGAATAGTTCTGTAGTGTTAGAATCCTAAGCGGAGCTGGATTCAAGAATAATGCACACAGTACATGTGCATTTATGCACATGGTTAGGAAGAATTCCTAGGAGAACCTCAGAGCAGTGAAACAGCTTTGGCTATTTCTGACTTGAAGTTTTCTGAACAAGCACATTCAGAGAGAAAAAAAATAAATTGAAAATGACCTCTGGATATTGCTGAGAGTATTTTTATAACCACATATTGCCATGAATAATGAGCTAACTTCTTTCCTTTTCTAGGAAGAAGTGGAACTATGACTTGTGCCTGCCTTATTATCTGTGAAGTATTTACAACTGCAGAGGTATGAAAGATGTTACTACAAACGTGTATGCTGACTGCATTTATTAGTGCTGAAATGTCATTGGTAGGGTAGGATGATCATTTGAGTCATGGTACATAATGAAATTGTAATGGGAGAGGCTGTCATTAAAAAGCTTGATTTTAACTCTTCCTTGTTTAACTTGTGGTAGTTACAACTGACCTGGATAGCTCTTACTCTGGGCCAGGACTAGGGTGACATCAGTGAGACACTAGTGCGCCATAGAAAAATTTAAGAGAATGACAAAATACTCATAGTCAAGATAAATAATATCCTCATGCAATATTTTTAAATGAAAATTAATGCCAAAAATCAATGATGTACGTATGCAGTATCAACATTTTAAATAAAGGCAGGATCCAATAGGGGCAAGATTAAGTGAGGTGAGTAAGGTCAAATTATGCAGTGCAAAAAAGCTTGTCTCCTAGTCCTGTCCTACACTTATTCTGACCAATTATGGAACTTCCTCCTTTCTCACAAGAAGAATGTCAAGGTTGATTGGGTAAGTTCTCTAAAGGACCTTGATCCTTTAAAGGGCTAGGTAGAGATAAAAGGTAGTATTTTCCAACTCAAAACAGTCTCTCCTGAGTGTTACTTTTGCATAGTCACTCTCTGTGGGGTCTCAGCCCTCTGGAAATTTCTGAGAAGACATGGTGGGTTGTTTCAATTTTTGAAGAAGGGTTCTCAGTCTTTTTTCTGCTATGATCTTGCTGAGAAGTTACCACTAAGAGGACACACTCCCAGTAGCTCTGCTCCTCACTTGGCCCACAGTCAAGTTAAGAGAAGCTGTGCATTATGCACCATGCCCAACACTCTAATTCCACCATCTTCTTTTTTCTAATTTGAGGCAGGTTATACAAATGGATGTTCTAGAATAGTGATTTTCAATCGGTGTGCCACAAGAATTTTTAAATTGTGCAATAACTGAGTGTTTAGTCAAGGACACAGACCTCTTTTCCCTTAGATTGTCAAATTATAAAATGACAGTAGCCACACAACAATAGCTGTCTGTGTGAATGAATCAAAATTATACCTATACTTTGTCAGATTGGCAAAAAATATGTATTTTTTTGGTGTGCTGCAGAATTTTGGTAATTAGTTAATGTGCCATGAAATGGAAAAGGTTGGGAGTCACTGTTCAAGGACAATGCTTTTTAAATTTTACATCAAAATCTATTAGTGAATGATAAAATCAACGTATTAGGTTGTGACTCATACTTTTTTTAAAATAAAATGGAATAGATTAGGCAATATTAAAAGGTAAATATTGTTTTGTGAAATTGTGTTTCAGGTGTGTGTGTGTGTGTGTGTGTGTGTGTGTGTGCGCGTGTATCTCCTAGGTTTATTAATGTAGATTGTTGCTTTTAAATAAAACATTTTGGAAGCCTTAGACAGCGAGCCCCATGTGTTGCTAACTGGCTACATCCTCACCACAGCAGTCACCAGCTTTTCTTTCTGTCTTAATCCTCTCCATTTTTAAAATGGAAATGTAGGAAGACAGGCCAGATCACCTCTAAGGTCTTCCCGGCTCTAAAATTCTGTGTCTTTATGAATCTTGGAATGAGAGTGGGCCTTGATGTGGCTTTGCTAATTTTATTATTTTGGGTAGCCGCGGCCCAGAGACTGCTGACTTCGGGGGATGTGTGCCCTTAGAAACATTAAGAATACCTTATACAATAGAGGAAAGTACAGATGACCATAATCGGATTGTCCCCATTTCTATAGGAAAGCCTTCGTTATTTTGGAGAACGACGAACAGATACAACCACCAGTCATAAATTTCAGGGAGTAGAAACGCCATCTCAGGTAAGTGTTCTTTTTAAAGAGGGGGTCTTCACCCAGCCGGCGGGGCTCAATAGTTGAGTGTTGAGGTCACGGTACGATTCCCAGTCAGGGTACATGCCTGGTTTGCAGGCTCTTACCACAGAATGGGACATGCAGGAGACAGCCAATTAATGATTCTCTCTCATCATTAATGTCTCTGTCTCCCTCTCTTTCCTCTCTAAAACCAATTTAAAAAAAAAATTTAAGTAAAATAAAATAAAAGGGGTCCTTCGGGGATTGATACCTATTATTTGGTCTCAGTTTAGACTTCTCCTTTGGTGGTCAGGCAGCAGCACTTGGGTGCCCTATGACAGCGTTTTTCAACCGCTGTTCCGCTGCACACTAGTGTGCCGCGAGATGTTGCCTGGTGTGCCGTAGGTGCAGACAAGACAAGAATTTTATAATTTTTCACTATTTTGTTTACTTAATATTTCATAATAAAGTAATTATAAAATACTTTCTTTGTGTTTATTTGATTCCTATTCAAGAGAATTACTTTATATATAGTTAATATAGGCACAGAGTTAAATTTTTTAACATTTTCTAATGGTGGTGTGCCTAGTGATTTTTTTCATGAAACAAGTGTGCCTTTGCCCAAAAAAGGTTGAAAAACACTGCCCTATGAGGGGCCTTGATCCCTCCCAGAGGCTGAGAGCTGTACCACAGGCACTGCCTGAATTTTGCAAGCTTTGAATTCTCCCCAGAGCATATTGCTTCCCATTTTGTATTAGTTACTAGAGGCTCGGGGCACAAAATTTGTGTATGGGGGAAGGGAGTGTCCCTCAGCCCAGCCTGCACCATCTCCAATCTGGGACTCCTTGAGAAATGTCTGACTGCCTGTTTAGGCCCGATTCCACCTAAACAGGAAATTGGACATCCCTCTCACAATTCAGGACTGCTGACTCCCAACTGCTGACCTGCCTGCCTGATTTCCTCTAACCTCTTCTGCCTGCCAGCCTGATCACCCCTTAACCATCCCCTGCCAGTTTGATTGACGCCTAACTGCACTCCCCTGCTAGCCTGATTGCCCCTACCTGTCCTCCCTTGCCAGCCTGATCACCCCAACTGCCCTCCCCTGCAGAGCTGGTTGCCCCCAAATGCCCTCCCCTGCAGGCCCGGTCCATCCCAACTGCTCTCCCCTGCCACCCTGAATCCCTCTCCCAAAAAAAACAAAAACTCTTCTTCCCTGCAGGCCTGGTTACTTCCAAGTTCCCTCCTCCACTGGCCTGATCACCCCTAAATGCCCTCCCCTGCAGGCTTGATTGCCCCCAACTGCCCTCCCTTGCAGGCCTGGTCCCTCCCAACTGCCCTCCGCACCAGGCATGGGTCTCCCCCAACTGCACTCTCCTGCAGGCCTGGTCCTCCCCAACTGTCTTCCCCTGCAGGCCTGATTGCCCCCAACTGCCCTTCTCTTGCAGGCTTGGTCCTTCCCAACTGCCCTCCCTGCTGGCTATCTTGTGACAGTCATCTTGTGTCCACATAAGGGTGGCCATATTGTGTGTTGGAGTGGCGATCAATTTGCATATTACTTTTTTATTAGATAGGATTATTTACAGAGTTCAGGAGTTGCTTCCCTTCCCAAAGAAGGAAGGTCCCAGACTGCTGAAGACTAATTAAAGTCTGCAGCCATTTATTTCCCATAGAGAGGAACTGAGTCTTTCATAATCTCCCACTAGGGTAGTTCAACCCTTGCAGAATATCATGTTTGTGAGTGTGTGTGTTTGGGGGGGGGGGGGGGGGGGGGCATGTATGAGACAGAGACAGAGAGAGAAAGAGATGGAGTAGGAGCTGTATTTTGAATGATAAAGAAAAGGGAAAATTAACATTTTTCAAAAACCTATTATATACCAGATACTATTATACATTATTATATTGCACTTTTATTTGTTTTATCTCATTTAATATTCAGATAACATATGTAAAATATATGCTACTATCCCTTTTTCCTTTTAAAAGTATTTTATTATGGAAATTTTCAAACATAAAAAAGTTTAGGTAATCATATAATGAATCTTCTGATACTCATTACAGCACTTCAACAATCACTTGATTATGTGGCCTATCATGTTTTATCTATTTATCTACACTTAGACACATACACACACACACACACACACACACTACTTTTTCTCTAAACTGGGATTATTTTGAAGGAAATCCCAGCCACCAGATATTATTCTCCTGAAAGAATGTTATTATGACAGCTACCATAAAAACTCTTTAAAAAAAAAAACCCTTACAGAAAAAACCAAGATGGTGGCATAGGTAAGCACCTAACTGCAGCCTCACACAACAATTTCAATAAAATACAACTAAAATACAAAATGGACATTACCCAGAACTACAGGAAAGTCGACTGATTGGAAATTCTACAACTAGAAGGAAAGAGAAAACCAGAAGGAAAATCAGAGGAGCTGTAAAAGCCTAAGGTACGGAGGCACGTTGCACACACGGAGAGGATGGAGCCAGAGAGGAGGGGGAGGCTGAGTGCCTGGCTGGTGTTCCCTAGCGGAAAGGAGACAAAAGCTCCGGATTGTGCTGAACTCCAGTTCCAACAGCACTGAACCCAGTTCTGGGCGAAACCCTGGGGGCTGTAAGGTGGAAACTCAGGGAAACGGCGAAAGGCAGTCCCAGAGGCACGCACATTGCGCACAGAGAAGGGATGGTTGGCTGTGCCGAAGGATTGCCCTGGCGGGAAGGAGACAAAAGCTCCAGACTGCTCTGAACCCCACTTCCAACCCACTTCCAACTGAACTGAACCCGAGTTCCGGGCTCATTGGGGGAGAGCCTAGACTGTTTGGTAGCAGGTGAAACTCGAGGGCACCTTTCTCTCAGAGGTGCTTGCAGAGAGTACCGAAGGACACTGAGGAACACTGAGACTCAGGAGCCTCTTAGGGCGGGGCTGATGAAAGCCAAGGCTGTAGGCTCCACCCTGAAACTCTGCCCCATCCAAGCTGAACATAGAGACTTTTAAGGCTACCAACTCAGGGAAGCTGTGAAAATACAGAGACAAGGAAACAGATCACAAAAGGAAGAAATGGAGGACAAAAAGTGACTGGATATAGAGTTCAAAACCACGCTTATAAGGTTGTTCAAGAATCTCCTAGAAAAGGCAAATAAAATAAACGAGATCTATGAGGATATGAAAAGGGATCAACTAGAAATAATAAGGGATCAACTACAAATAAAGAATACATTGTCTGAAATAAAAAATATTATACAGAGTCCTAAAAACAGAATGGAAGATTGCAAGAATTAAGTCAAAGATTTGGAACATAAAGAGCCAGAAGACACTCCTCCACAGAAGCAAGAAGACAAGAGAATCCAGAAAGTTGAAGATAATGTAAGAAACCTCTGGGACAACTTCAAATGAACCAACATCAGAATTATGGGAGTCCCAGAAGAAGAGAGAGAGAAGATACCAAAAACATACTGAAAGAAATAGTGACAGAAAACTTCCCCCACCTGGTGAAAGAATTAGACTTACAAGTCCAGGAAACCTGCAGAACCCCAAACAAAAGGAATCCAAAGAGGACCACACCAAGACACATCATAATTAAAATTCCAAGAGCAAAAGACAAAGAGAGAATATTAAAAGCAGCAAGAGAAAAGCAGGTAGTCACCTATAAAGGAGCACCCATACGATGGTCAGCTGATTTCTCAACAGAAACCATGCAGGCCAGACGGGAATGGCAAGAAATATTCAAGGTGATGAATAACAAGAACCTACAGCCAAAAATACTCTACTCAGCAAAGCTATCACTCAGAATCGAAGGCCAGATAAAGAGCTTCACTAATTAAAAAAACAAACAAAACAAAACAAAAAAAAACCTAAAGGAGTTCATCACCACCAAACCAGAATTATATGAATTACTGAAGGGGGTTCTTTAGGAAGAGGAAGAAAATAAAGATAAAAATTATGAATAACAAATACATAATTATCAACAAGTGAATCTAAAAACCAAGGAAATTAAAAAACCTGATGAACAATATTAACTGTTGAATATAATAGAATCAGAGGTATGGAAGGAGAGTGAACTGATGATTCTCAGGGAAAAGGGGAGTGGGAGGTGTGGGAAGAGACTGATCATAAACTGTGCACTTATAGGTGAGGACAATGGGGGGTGGGGAAAGGGCAGAGGGTGGGGTGAGAACCTGGTGGAGGGGAGCAATGGAGGGGAAAAATGAGGAACATTTGTAATAATATGAACAATAATGATTTATTTTTAAAAATTAAAATAAAATAAAATAGAGTATTGCTATAGTCAAACAGAACAAAACAAAACACCTTACAACCATATATAAAAAAATATGATAATATTTTAATAGCATCAAAGGTCTAGTTAAACTTTAAATTTCCATAATTACTTTAAAATTTTTTTAAAAACTTAGTTTGTTTCCATCAGGATCCAAATAAGAGCCATATGTTTCATTTGGCGGCTATGTCTCTAAGTCTGTTGTGGTTTATGTTTTCTACCTCTTTTTATTCCTTCTAATTTATTTTTTGCAGAAACTAGGACATTTATCCCATAGAGTTTACAACATTTTAGACTTGATTGGACCATGCTAAAGGTTTTACATTCATTATCTCATTTCATATTCTCAGTAACTGTGAGTAGATACCACCATGATTCCCATTTTACAGCTGGGAACTTGAGGTTCAGGGAAATTAACTTTTAAACCAAGAATGCAAATCCAAATCTGTCAGACTCTGAAGCCTGTTATTTCCCATCCTGTGCACAGCTTCTCCTCTCTGTTGCCCCTCAAACCGAAGTGAGAACTGGTTGTGAATTCTTAAATAGAAAGGATGTGGCTGTAAATTAAAGTTTTTCGGGGGTGAAGTGATGAATAGATACCTTTGGCCTTGGTAGCAGAACACTGCAACTGCTAGTTCAGGGGGTAAGAACTCAGCTTTATCCCATGAAACTTTCTGCCATACCCAAGAAAAAATAAAAAATAAAAAGATAGCTATAGGCCATACAAAAAGTAACACTTGAACTTACTGAAGCCAGTTCGGCTCGAATCATGCCATTTCCATGCTCAAAATTCATAATGGCTTCTGACTGCCAAAGGCAGCAAATATAAAAATTTTAACCTTGCCCCCAAGATCTATGATTTGATTTTTCAACCATTTCTTCCACTGTGTGTGTTCACATGTCCCACACTCTTGCACATCTGGCTGTATGCTGCTTCCCAGCCTGCCAGCACTTTACACCCACATGCCATTGCTCACATGGCCCCTTTTCCTGGAGTTCCTTTCCCTTCCCAGCCTGATAGTCTCCTCCTCTTTCAGTTCTTCTAGCCCTTTGTGTGTCTTTTAGAGGTTACTTTGCTTTGTATCGTTTTCTAGCTATTTGCACTGGTGAGTTCTCTACCCCTTTTGCCTAGAGCCCGTATCTTGCCATCTTTCCACCCTAGGAATCCATAAGTGCTTCATACAATGTCTCCTCTGTTCAGAGCAAGTGCTTACTAAATACATGTTGGTGTGGTGCCAGGGAGTTGGCATGAACTCCTGCTGCAGGCCCCTGTGGTTTTAGGTGGTAGGAGAAGAGAGAGTGACAGCAAAGCAGCTTGAGGGCCATGCTTGGTTAGAAGCCTTAAGCAAAAGGTGGCGAAGCTGGTGGCAGGAGCTAAGGGCCTGTTAGATATAACTCCTTCGGGGACTCTCCTTGTCCTCTCCTCCCCGTTTCTTCTGCAGTTGTGTACAGTTTCTCTAACTTTAGTCCAGACTGGCACACCCTCTCTACACAGAGTCTCTTCTGATGCACTGGTTTAGCAATGCGGGGCCTCAGCCTCAGGCTGAGAGCTGTGCTGGCAAAGCCCCAGGACAGAGTTCCTTCTGCGTGGGGTGGTGGTTCTCAGATGCCATCACATTCTGACCGCACACTGCTGGCCATTCTCTATGGACTACATTTCATCCGTCCCTGAGTTAAGGACTTGCACGAGCCCTTCTCTTTACTGGCCCTTTCTGATGGAAAGGGTGGCAGTTAATTTTATTAGCATTGCCCAATGGGTGGAGCAGAGTCGATAAATGTTTTAGTCCAGTTGATTCAGTACCAGAACTCTCCAAAAAAGAGTAAGCAGCCTGCCATAGGAGAAGGACTAGGCTAAGAGAATTCCCAGGGCTTCCTTGCAAAAACAAAATTGGAGAAGTGGAAAGCGAAGAAACACTAGCTGGCAGAGACAAGAGAATACGTATCTGCCACTGGCCTGCGGAGGTCTTCCTCTTGCGTCTGTACACCTGCCCTCCCTCGTGCCGAGAAGGCTGCCCACCACCAAACCACAAACTCTCCTTCAGCGTCGCCACAGCTAAGCCTCTGACCTCACACAGATTTGTTCTCATTTGTTTCATGCTCCAAATCCATAGTGGCTCCTTAACTGCTTCCTGCTGGATGCTGCTTTCTAGTTGGTTGTGGTTATCTGCTCTCTCAGCAGCACCTGGCTCCTTTCTTACTCCTCCACCACATTGTTTAAGGTAGATATTCAGTCTTGAGACAACATCCATAAAAATGCAGTTATAGAGTGGCACCCAATCAATGTTCCCTTAGCTAATTAATCTACTTAAGTTCTATGTAAAACAATCAGATATGCTGACTTTAGGCTTTTCATCTCCACTTAAATTAAGTCTTCTCTGTGTGTTTTTTTCCAGAATAGATATGTGAACTATTTTGCAGATGTGAAGAATATTTATAACTTGACTCTCCCTCCAAGAAAAATACTTACGATAAAAAAATTTGTTATTTATTCAATTCATGGTAAGTGCTTTAAATATTATTGGATAATTGGGCACTGTTCTTACTATTTGGGAGGATTTTGATCACATTTATATACACAGAGAGAATCCTAACTCCGAGCTATTTTGTAAATCCTCACATATGGATCTCACCCCTACGTGAGGATCAGTGCTGTGGCCATACTACCAACCCTTACCTTTATGTTTCCCATCATCAGTTTGGGGTACCCGATCCCCTTCCCTTTTTCTGTTCTCACTGATGCCCAGGGCAGACTTTTCACAGTAGGACCTCTGATTCAGAAGAGGAAGGCCCATTGTCCTGGAGAACATTTTTTCTCACTCTCACCCCTAGTTTATGTTTTCTTGGCAGAGGCCTCCCTACACCATTTACTTTTCACCTACCCCTTTCAGGGATCCTTTCTCTCTCATCACCCTGGTCTTTCTCTCTTTCCCCTCCCTCTTCCACCTATAGCTCTGTCACCTTCAACTCCATCAACATGTCTTAAACATCTGGTTTGCAAAAAAATTTTGTTGCCAGAAATTCTTTTTACAAATAACTACCAGGACCCATGCTAGTGCCTTGAGCCCCTGGGTGGAAGCAGAGGAGTGGAATGAGTACATAGAAAAAGAGCTGACCATAGTGTTGGGGCAGGCAGAGGCTGGCCCGGTCCATCCTGGGGGTCAAGAAAAGCTTTCTGAGGTCAGCACTTAGGTCTTTGTTACCCGAATCTGCAGGAACACAGAAAGAGTTGGGGAAAACCTGGGCTCCGGGGGGTGTCTCTCGGCCCCCTAGTCGTTACCAATTATTTATTATTATTACCAGGAATGAAAATCCTTATAAGCCTCAAAAGAGTTGACTAGATCCACCATCCCCCAAATAACCAGGGAAATTCATCAGATCATTCATCTCCGGGACTTTAGAAAGAAAAGAAAAGAAGAGAGGTGGAGAGAGGAACTGGCCTCAAGTCCCATGTCTTGAGGCCAGTTCCTCTCTCATTCAATCACCCACCTGGCTTCGCTGCACAGCTCCCCCAGAGGAGCTGGGGAAGCAGGCTCAGTGTGGAAGGGATGTCATCAGGTCTGCGACTCACTCTCCCCTGCAGAGGTGCATCGGGGCAAGGCTCCCAAATCCTTAAATTAAAGCAGCAGCCAGACTGTGGCCCACTAGGAGGGTGGAGTGCTGTGGTCCCAAGGAGTTGGCATCCACCCAGATGGCTTAGTGTTTAGTCTTCTGAGGAGTCACACAAAATAAGGATCTGAAAATATATATTTTTTAACATTTCATCCAATTATTCATAAATTTAAAAATCCTTAAAAATGCATAAAACTGCATAGTCAGAAAATAAATTAAAATTGTTAGTTAAAATATAAAATAGTTTTTTCAGCTTATGTGCATTAACCCCCCCCCCCCCCAACCACACACACACACACACACACATCACCACCACTTCTTGTTTGCAGTGAGGAATTTTAATGGATTACCACAAAGAGATTACATAGTTTTCTGACTTCTGAAAACAACTTCAACTCAGTAGCATTGCCTGTGGGGAACATTTTGGTCTAGATTTCCAAACAAGCATTTTTCTGCAGACAGTGAAACACAGCCTGTTGTGGCAGGATGCCTCCACTGTGTATAAATGAGCAATTGTTGGTGAAAAGGCCTTGTAGATGGCATTCCTCTTCAAAGGCCATCGTGACTGGGTCAAGGGGTGTGGGGGAGGGCTGTAGGGGAGCTGAATGGAACTCCAGCCCTTGCCAGACTCCCCAGGAAGAGCCAGGTGGTCGAAGGTAGAGGACAGCAGTACCTTGCTCCATCTTCCTTCCCACTCTCAGTGGCTACCTGCAAATAGAGCTGGACTGCCTTATTCTGCAGTGAGGAAGGCAGCACAGTTGGCTGTTGGAGCAGCTACTTCCACTCAGAAATTTAATCCCAAATATAAAACCAACTTAGTGGCCTGAGAACCCTTATGGTGCCTGAATGTATACTCAGCCTCAACTTCTTCTTTGTTAACCATGGGAGCAAAAGTATCTCTACAGAGCTCTGTGTGTATTAAACCATTCCAAACAGGCAAACCAGCATTTAGTCTAATGGAGTCTTAATGTATTTCTTTAATATGAAAACTCGGAATAGTGTCTCAAACTCCTAAGCTTCAAAATGTTTTTAATAAGATCTAGAATTTCATATGTTGCCTTAATCTGATTTTATATCTTAAGACTGTCACTTCTCTCTTAATATTTTGAATTTTACTTAAACTCTGTGGGACATTGTTTAGTAAGATGTACAGCACACACCTGGAGAACTGCAGAACTAACCCAAATTTATGAGTACTGCAGGTGAAAACTGGTGGAGAGATTCACAGGTCTGGTTTCCTACTCTCAGGCTAACATACAATAGAGGATTTTAAAAGTCCTATTTGAGACCCCTCATGAAGACTTCCAGAGAGCATGTGTGGCCTCAGCGCTGTCAGTACCGTTGGGTCTAGGCTTGCAGGGCCAACTTAGGAAGGCCTATGTGGTAAGTTAAAATTCTTGCTGCACCCAATTAAACAATCAGGTCAAACGCAATGACCTCGGCTCTCTTTTGGAATAAGAATAATCTTCCCTTGAGGTCCTTATGATCACACAGAAAGGTTGGGGAGAAAAAACTGTGAAAGACTTTGAAATGGGCAATATCTAGTGCACTTTCTGGGTTGTCTCCACCTCCCATGGTCTTGAAACTATTTTACAGCTGTGTAAGTTGTAACAACCTCATATTAATGCACAACAGTTACACATAGAAATGCAAATTAATTGTGCCCGGTGTAAGGCAACTGACTATTGACCCATTTTGTGTCTGTATGTAGATTCATTTCATCCTTTCTTATCTGCTATAAATGTGCAATACTTTGAACTAGCCATAACATCATACTTATTAATGAATGTGTTTTAAAAATGGAAGGTGCAGGACAATTCTATGGTATGACACAATTTCTATAAAACAAAAAGTGAAATAAATATGTGTTCATATTTGTGTGTGTCTGTATTGGTAAAAATGTGTGGGAGCATATATTTTTGTAGTTAATTATAGAAGCATAAAGCAAGACCGTGGCTATCTATTTGTGGGTGGAGAATTAACTAGATGTGGAGAGACCTAGTAACCTAGTAACTAGATGGGTGACAGACTTTTCACTTCATTGCTTTTTACCTTTAATTTTTAAATCATGTAATTATTTTTAAAATTTTTCATGTATTGTAATTTAAACTTTTAAATCAATGCCCTTTTCTTATCACTTGATAAATACTTGACTTAGTTTAAATCTGTATTTCCTGGTTTTTGGTAGGCATCATTAGAAAGAAGCTCTGCAGCTAGAATGGTACTGAGGTAACTGAGGCAAAGAAGCTGTGGTTCCTGATGACAAGTTAATGATATGGTGTTGGTGAAAACAAAATGAAATGACAACAAAGCTAACATTATATAAAGTGAATAGTCAAGAATGATCGAGACATTTTTATTTTACTTCTGTACTTTTAGTTCTGTGCATATTTAAATAAAATATGCAGGTTGAGCAAAAGCAATAAAACTTGATTGGAGGCTTGAGGAAGTGCTAAAGGAAGTGGATCATTTGAATAGAAAAAAGGGACAAGAAACCATTTGTTTATAAATGTATGCTAAACACCACAGGAATCCTATATTTTGTGTATCTTATATTTTCACAGAAACTGCTCTCTAGGAACTAAAGAAAGGAGTTTAGACTGTGACTAAGAAACATCATGATTTGAATTTTGAAGAAAGCAACACATTAGCAAGAAAGGTTGCACATTACTTTCCCTAATTGCTTTTCTTCTAGAAAGACAAAGCTTAGAAGTTGAACTATGTCTTTTCTCCAGACTTAAAAAGTCAGCTTTAGGAGACAGCATTGGCTTGAAGCCTTGTCTTTCAGAGACAAAATTCATGCACCCAAATTATTTCATATTGATATATTGTTACCTGGGATTTCCTCTCTTTTTAATTCATAATGTTAATTGTTGAGACTTTTTGATCTTTACTCTTTTTATTTTCATTCAGGTGTTGGAAAAGGCAACGGTGATGATCTAAAAGTGCAAATTATAATGCATCAAAAGATTGTCTTTTACTGTTCTGCTTCCAAAAACTGTAGGGTAAGAGAAAGCTCGTGGACTGGGAAAGCACTGCTTTACATCCAATGTCAGATCAGTGTGTTGACTTCCCACAGCCCTCGCTCCCCAGAAGCAGAGGCCATGCTGCTTTTTGTTTCTATGCAACTTGGTGCCCCTGGGTTTGAATCCATTCCGAGTTAAATTAAACTCATTGTTCAGAGCATGTTCCAGAACATATTTTCAGCTCAGAGTGTTGCCTTGCTTTTCATTTTTGCACAATGCTAAGCATGTTTTCATGAATCTATCAGAGTTTTAAATTCATATACCTGTTCTTATCTCTGGCCATTTTTAGCTATATCTTTTTTTCTTGGTCATTTTTATTCTGTGGCACTGACTCTGAAATTTTAGGATGCATAACAGTCACCTCAGAGCTTGTAAAGATGCAGATTCCTGGGTTGTACACCAAAGTATGATTGAGGAAATCTGGAATGAGGCCCGGGAATCTAGATTTAGCAATGTCTCACATGATTCTAACTCAGACATCTTGTGGGACTGCACTATGAGGGGAAAAAAATGACATTGTGAAAAGATCCAAAGCAATGGGACCTGGTAGTCAATTTTCATTTTTGCTGGGTACAGTGAACCTGACTGATGGTGCATGACAAGGTGGAGTTCCCTGAGCCCCCCATTCCTCAGGAAGTCGGGGGTGAAAACTGTGGAGGTCAGGAGGTGCTCAGTGTGTTGGGGGACTGATTGGGGGCAAGGACTCCCCAGCAGCTGAGGGCCTCTCTTCTCTCGCTGGGGCTCGTGGTACAGGGGCTGTTACCTTGGAGGCCATATGGATCATAAGGCCCCCAACCCTGTAGCTGTAGCGAAATTCATTGTCAAAACAGGAAATGAGCTTGACAAAGTGAACATTGAGGGCAATGCCAGCCCAACAAAAATAAAAGGAGTGGTGGTCACTGTTAAAGTCACAGGCCACACCCGGTCCTTGGTATCACCCTGGATGCGCTGAAGGGGCCCTCTGATGCCTGCTTCACTGCTTTGTTTGATGTCATCGCACTTAGCAGCTTTTTCCAGGTGGCAAGTCAGGTCAATATTTTTTTAAATGTTGAAAAAATACCTTAGACTACAGACCTTTTCTGAAGCAACAAGAAAGCCTCCTTCATGGGTCTAAGAAATACAAACTTAGAAAACTCTCAGGCTTGTCTCTAGTTCCCCTCTTACCTCTCCAACACCATTTCTTTCCCTTCTTTTTGCCCCTCTCCCAACTGAGGGCTCTCATTCAGGCCTGATCCTCGGCTTTCTGTTCTTAACTCTGTACATACTCTATTCTTGGTTTCGCTCATCCATTTTTCTGCTTTAAACTATAATTTTTTTTCTCTCATTCACACAACACAGCGTGCACTGTGTGGTAGATGTAGGAGCTACGGCATGGACGGTCTCTGCTACTGTAATTCAAACACATCATATCTCCTCAAGCAAGGGAAACAAAAGAAAAAATAAACTGGACTACAACAAACTAAAAAGTTTTTGAACAGCAAAGGAAACCATCCACAAAATGAAAAGACAACCTACTGAGTGGGAGAACATATTTGCTGATATACCCAATACGGGGTTACTATCCAAAATTTTATAAAGGACTTATAAAACTTAACACACAAAAACAACAATCAAATTTAAAAATGGGCAAAGACCTGAATAGATATTTCTCCAGAGGATTTGCAGATAGCCAATAGACATATGAAAAGGTGGTCAATGTCACTAATCATCAGAGAAATGCAAATTAAAACCACAATGAGATATCACCTCGTATATGCCAGAATGGCTATCATCAATAAATTCACAAACAACAAATGTTGGCAAGGATGTGGAGAAAGGGGAACCCTGTGCACGTTGGTGGGGGTGCAGATTGGTACAGCCACTGTGGAAAGCTATATGGAGGTTCCTCAAATAATTAAAAGTGGAAGTGCCTTATGAACCAACAATTCCATTTCTGGAAATTTATCCAAAGAAACCCAAAATATTAATAATTCAAAAAGTATACACACCCCTATGTTATTGCAGCATTATTTACACTAGATAAGATCTGGAAACAGCCTAAGTGCCCATCAGTAGTGGTACATTTAAACAATGAAAGGCTACTTGGCTGTAAAAAAGGAATTCTTATCTTTTGGAGACAGCATGGATGATCGTGGAGATTATCATGCTAAGTGAAATAAGCCAATGAGAGAAAGACAAGTATCTTATGCTTTCACTCATATGTGGAATCTAATGAACAAACTGAACTAATAAGCAAAGTAGAGACACACTCATGGATAGAGAGCAGGCTGATAGCTGTCAGGGAGAAAGGTGGTGGGATTGAGGAAAAAAGGAAAAAAGAGAGAGGAAAAACTCAAGGACACAGACAACAGTGTGGTGATTGCCTGGGGGAAGAATGGTTGGGGGCAGGTGCAGGAGAGTATAGGGAGGATAAATGGTGATAGACAAAGACTTGACTTGGGGTGATGAACACACAATAAATAGTGTGCGATAATGTGTTGCAGTGTGTGCACCTAAAACTTACATAATTTTTTAACCAGTGTCATGTCAATAAATTCAATAAAAACAAAAAAAATATATTTATCAAATGAGTTTTTCTTCTGTTTCTGCAAATGGCACTAGCATTCTCTCACTCAGGCCTTCAAATTTGGTATTATCCTTGATCCTCTCTTTGCCTTGGCCCCCTAAATCCTGCTGATTATACCATTGAAATCTCTCTTCACTCACTTTCTGTTCCTATTGCCACTACCTAGATCATCTGCTCATGTAGTCATTTGCTCATGCCTTAATTTCTACTGGCATCTCCTTACCTTCCCCCCCCTCCTTATACAGTGTGTGTATAGAGTCCTACAATTTGCATCCTGAAATACTGCTCTCATTGTGACAAGTTGTAGGTAGAGCAGAATACATATTGTGTGCCAATAGTCAAAGACAGTTAACATTTTTGTCTCAATGTTCTTATCTGTAAAATAAAGATCACATTCCAAGTATTGTGAGGATTGAATTGGTTAATATATGTGAAGCTCCTTTGTAAACTATAAATTACTAAGTAAATGTTATCTGCAATAATTATCAGGCCACTTTGTCACATAGTAATTGCCCCACATGCTCTTTAATAACTTCTTTCTTATTTTCCTGGCTCTTGAACTCTCAAGATATAACCCTATGATATTGAGATCATTTCCAGTAGTAACTTGGCCTGCACATTCCCTTTCAAGTAGCCTGGGACCCTCTGGTCCTTGGAACACAACTCTAATTTCTATTTCATGTTTTTGCAGGTCTTTTCTCCTCCTTCCCCTTCCCCCTCCACCTCCCGTCTGAACTGGGTTCTCTTTTCAGATCTTTTCTTCATTTATACAAATCCTTCTATTCCCAACTCAAGTTCTGCCTCTTCAATGAAGCTTTCTCATTCTATACCTCCTGTTAACCTCCCCAAGCATGCAACAGCACACTCAGTCTTCATCATACAGCTCAACAAATAATTATATGCCATTCTACTATCATCCCTTATGTGTATAGCTCCCTGAATTTTCAACTGAGTCAGCACCTTCTTTTGTATTTTTCCAAGGCCTAACATAGACCTTTCTCATTGTGGGTGGCACTATTACACAAGGGTGGATCAATAACAAAGAAATACTTACTATAGCTTCAACGTTGTTCATTCCAAAGACTTGGCCTGTCTTTGGTGACTTCATCTAACAGTCTGCTATGACAAGGCCCATGATGCCATCAGCAAATAATATTTTTTAACAAAGCATGGCAGTTATGCTTTGCTTTTTTTAATGTGAATGTCAGCTTTAAAATTGAGTTTCTTAGTGTATTCCCAACATATGAAAATCAGGTGACACACAGTCAATATTAATGTTTGCTTGGTGAAACTGTAATAGAAAATTGAATACTTTGCTTTTCAACAGTGCCCCACCATAACCCTCAATCATACTGGCTTTTTAAAAAGGTAAATCTTTATAGAAATAATGATTAACATTTATTTATTCATGTAGTTATAGGGCTATGAGACCAAGAGTACTTGGAAAATATAGGAAGCCTCAATAAATAAACATGAACTTCCCTGTTATACTTTCTATCTCATTATCAGCTATCTTATTATCTGAATTCCATGTGTTTATTCACAGATAGTTCATGATATTGAAAGAGATAGAGTAATAATTCATCTATGCAACTGTCCACTTCTGTATGATGATGTAAAAGTGAAATTTCTGTCTTCAGTGAGTAATCAAGAAACAACCTATACTGTTATTCTTGTTTGGTCTTTTGAGTGATTCTGGTTTGGGATTTCCATTGCTTCAGATCCTAACAAGGGAGATAGATGATAGATTTCAACTCCTAACAAGGGAGGAAGAAAAAAACATATGTAATTTTAAAGTTTTGCTCATTTGTTTTTCTAATTTCTATACAATATGTTTACATTAGTTTTCACTTAAGTAACACAAAAACTAAGATGTAAAGAAGACAAAGGTATATTTTATTGCATAGCAATAGTCAATTTTTTAATATTTTATATATTTAAAACACATTGCTCTTCATAATTTATTAAATACTTGAAAGTGAAGATTTTACTTTCTTCTGAATTGTTATATAATACATTATAATAGTATTTTAATAAAATGTTTATTTTCTTAAAAATCCAATATTTACTTTATGAAAAATAAGAATTCTGCTGTCATTACTGTATCATGAGTGTATAATTTATATTGACCAGTCATAAAATGTATGTCTGGGCATTACTTTGTATATATTGTAACACATTTCTAATCTCAATAGTTTCATTTTCCTGTAAAATCAACCAAAGCATCCAATAAGAAACTATGTCCATCAATTAAAAAGTTTTTTTGGTTAATCCTCAGCTGAGGATATTTTTTCCATTGATTTTTTTTTTTTCTTTTAGAGAGAGTGGAAGGGAAGGAAGGACAGACAGAGATGGCAGAGGGCGGGAGGAAAGGAGGTAGGGAGGGAGAGAGAGTGGAAAGGAGAGATGTCAATGTGAGAGAGACACATGATTGCCTTCAACACACACCCCAACTGGGAATGGAAATTGAATCTGCAACCCAGATACATGCCTGATTGGGAATCAAACCTGCAACCCTTCAGTGCTCTGGCTGACACTCTAACCACTCGCTGCACCAGCCAGGGCTGTGTCTATTGATTTAAAACATATTTCCTGTGTCCTTCTTTAGCCCCTGCTTTCTTCCTGTTAGGGGAGTATCTACTAAGTATTGAAATGGTAAATGTGTTAAAGCCAGGGAACTGGATGGTTCCCATATTGAATGGTTACCCCTTGAATAATGGAGCCAGTCTGAATTCTCTCTCAATCATTGGCCTCTGGTGAAGAGCAATGGCCCAGAGAATGCCAGTATTATCTGGCCTTTATGATTTTCAAGGGCCATGAAGTAAAAGCACTTTTAAAAAATTTAGGTGTTTCTATCATCATTAATAATGACAGTTAATTATACAATAGCTGCTCCTTGTAGGAATGGATGATATATTTGTGCATAAATGGGCATAAGTCCTTAATAGATTCTGTTTAGCACTATCTAAACCAGATAAAATGTATAAATACCATCATAGAAAAGATACATGCCTGGCCTATGTCACTCAGTGGTTGAGTGTCAACCTAATAACCAGAAGGTCATGGTTTAATTCCCAGTCAGGGCACATGCTCGGGTTGCGGGCTCAATCTCCAGTGGGGGATGTGAAGAGGCAGCCGTTCAGAGATTCTCTCATGGTTGATGTTTCTATCTCTCCCTCTCCCTTCTTCTCTGAAATCAATAAAAACATTTAAAAAATGAAGAAAAGAGCTGAAACTGGTTTGGCTCAGTGGATAGAGCGTTGGCCTGCGGACTGAAGGGTGCTGGGTTTGATTCCGGTCAAGGGCATGTACATTGGTTGCGGGCACATCCCTGGTATGGGGTGTGCAGGAGGCAGCTGGTCTATGTTTCTTTCTCATCGATGTTTCTAACTTTCTATCCCTCTCCCTTCCTCTCTGTAAAAAGTCAATAAAATATATATATTTTTTTAATAAATAAATAAAATAAAAAGAAGAAAAGATACATTTCCTTGAAAATTTTGATAGAAACAGCAATCTCTGAAAGCCTCCTCCCTTGTGTCCTTGGTGTCATGGAATAGACTTTTAACAGTGCACATTTAATGGCTGCAATTGTTTGATAAATATATAAATGAATAAAGGAAGGAATTTTAATCCCTTTTGGGTGATTAGTTTTTGGTATCACTTTTATTATGTAGAATAACCTTCTTTTTTTTTAATCCATGTATTTTTAGGATCTTCCTAAATTCTATGACAACTGCCCCTTTTTATTTTGGTTCCACACATCCTTTATAGAAAATAACAGGTATGGTTTATTATATAATCCAGTAGAAATAGCCTTATCTTCAATGTTTGTGTAAGGTGTAACAGCAAGTCTTTTGTTAATTGCCATAAACTCAGTTTACAGAAACCAAAAAATCCTCATCACCATTCCTCATTCACAAACTCATTTAATCTGGTTATTATAAAAATATGGCTATTCTTTCTTTCTTTCTTTATTTTAATTATTTTTAGCATTTTTTATTGTTTAAAGTATTACGTATAGCAATACATATATCTCCTTTTTCCCCCCATTGATGTTCCCCCAGCCTCAAAAATATGGCTATTCTTTATTTATTTATTTATTTATTTTAATTATTTTTAGCATTTTTTATTGTTTAAAGTATTACATATAGTAATACATATATCTCCTTTTTTCCTCCCATTGACTTTCCCCCAGCCTCAAAAATATGGCTATTCTTGCATTATCCTCAAGGCCATGCCATAGGACTGTGTTATCAGTTCAAACGTATTATCATCAGATCTTGAATGTGGTAATAAATCCAGCCATTTGAGTTTGCTCAGTAACTTAAATAAGACAGAACCTCAGTATATGTTCATTTATTGATGATCAACCACCACCAAATTCTGTGCAAAAGTAAGGTGTCACCTGGTTGGGGGGAGGGCACTAAGGGAGGGGTGGCTACAGCTAGTTTAAAAGTTAATTGGCACAGTTTTTTTCTAGGGCAGAAGTCATAAGACATAGTGTCTATGAAGACAGCTAAAAAGAAACCATTCATAGTGAGCTCTCTCTCTTTTCTGAAACACACCCAAGCCTCTTCTCCCTCTTTTGTCCCTCAAAGTGAGTATCTTCTCCCTTTTTCTTCTAAGCTCCAAGGGCCCTTCTACTATTTCTGCAACTTTCTAAGTAAACTTTACCTTATAATTTTTAAAAATTCATTAATAGTCTGACATTTTGAAGTGATTTCTAATAACTAAATTGGGAACCACTTTTAAAAAGGTATGTATTGATTTGAAGATTATTATTCCAAAGAAACTTCTACTACATCTGGAAACTCATTCCCAAGTCTAGAAACTCTCCACTTTAAATATTTGTTTCATGGTGCTGAAACAAATTTAAGATTATTGGTTGTAGGAAGCCAATTTCAGCATGTCAGCAGGGCTGAATCACCTGGAAATTGCTGAAAGCATTTCTCCAAACCTGAAAAGGATGAATAAAATGATTTCTTGCTGCCAGACAGCTAAAGGCATTTCAATCTACACGTTATTGCCTCCTACTGGCCAAGCACCTGAACAGCTGTAGGCAGTTTTTCCTCAATCAGATAATGAATTCTGTATACCTAACCCTTCCCTTTGAAGTGTATATCTACCTTGCCTTAGGACAATTTGTGTTAATAAAAAGCAAGGGGTCCTGAGACAAGGGAGAACTTAGTTCCTTTAGCTAAGTCTTCTCTGGCCTCCCAAATGCCTTCCAAAATTATGTTACATCTCTGGACTCTTATTTAATTTACACACCACATCTTCTCCAGATTCCTGAAGCCTTCTAGATGCTGGATTAAGATCACCAGCATTAATTGGTATCACAATACCACCCAACACAACAGAAAAAAAAATGTTTTTTAAAAAATCATGCAGATGAGTTTTGAAGCAGTTGTGATTGTATTTGGCATGAGTTGATAGTTCTCATTGCATAAACCTAGCCTGTTCTTCAAATCTGAACTGTATACTTGAGTCCAGTAAGGCAACAGGAAATTTGAACATCTAATCTACATACTTATAATGTATACACATTTAATGGATTTGGATAGAATGAATTTTAGATTGAAAAATTTTTTACTAGTTTTTTTTCCCCCTGAATGTATACAAACAATAAACTTTAACTCACAACAAAGGCAAAGTAGATATCTGGGTGGAACTTCATTTGGTGGGACTCCTCAGAAGTGGTAATTGCTAATAAGAACACTTTTTTTTTCTTTTTCTTTAAAAGACCATGTTCATATTGGAGAGTCAACCACAGTTAGATCACTTTCTTCCTCACTTTCACATGTTTCTAAAGATTTCTTCAACATTGAAATTTCCATGCTTCTTGGTAAAGCTGTTTTTATTAGTTATGAGATTGTTATCAGCTAAAATGCCAACTTAATCATTGAAAAGACACTCAGCATTTTATTCATGGTTTTAATACACACCTATTCTCTATGGCTGATTTCTGTCACATAAAAATTTACTTTATTAAACCCAGATGTCTTTTATTCATCCCATACAAGGCAATGTTAAAAGTGACATATTGTTACTCTGTGTTTGTTAATGAAAATTAAGATATTTTGCATCTCCATAAGAGTGTGGGAGCATACAGAAAAGTGGACAGAAACTAATCGTGGCCAGCAAATCATTTTTTAATGCCTGGAAAAAGGGTGCTTTAACTGGCTTTTCTATAAGCCCTAAAATGTAATTTTTTTTCTATTCTAGGCTTTATCTTTCAAGAAGTGAATTGGATAATCCCCATAAGCCAAAAGCATGGAAAATTTATCGTCCAGAGTTTGCAGTTGAAACTTATTTTGATGACGTTAACTTGTACCTGATATCTGATTTAAGTGTACCTCTCCTTCTAGGATAGAATCATATTCTTCCCAGTCCCTGCTATGTATTTATATCTTCAAAACCCTCTTCCTTGCTGGTAAACTTATATTTACATATGTGTACATATGTTCTTGAGAATACTATTAAACTTAGTAAATATATACAAAAGAAAATGTCAATGGTGATTTTATTTTCCTTTTTGAAGGAATATACTTCAAAGTTTTGAGATAAATTTGGAACACAATACACAGGAACGTTAGTTATCGCTTTTAAAAACTTTAAATAAAACTTTCATATAAAAATAACTGAAATATTTAAAAATTGTGATTCCCCCTAATACTGTGAGTTTATTTCATTTACTTATATATTTTTGGACAAGTATTTTTTCCCTTTGTTTCACATTTATAATTTCAGATTAGAAGGTAATTTCTATTTTCTTCTTTCTCTTGATTTACAAACTAACAAATATCAGATTGACAGCAGAGACTCTTAAACCCAGAGACATGTTTACACAGCAGCCCCTCCCCCCAAACACATGCTTTTCTCTTGCTCTCCAAGCACTGCAGGGCACGACGAGCTTCCTGTAGTCACACAGACACGAGAGACTGGAGAATCTTGGTCAACATGACGGATACAGAATCTTGGGGGACTGTGTGAAGGAAGGTCACCTTTTTATTCTAGTTCTGTGTCCAAAGGGAATCATTTTCTCTTTGGTACCCAGTGCTATTCTAAGTACTTTCACTGCCACTGTACCTTAAGGCCACGATTGTGCTTGAAAGCAGTTCTATTTTGGCTCTATTGAAATTATCCTTACTTCAGTGATTTTTCCTTTAGTTGGCAAGGCTATCAACAATCTAGACCTGTGGTTGGCAAACTGAGACTCTCCAGCCACAGGCAGCTCTTTGGCCCCTTGAGTGTGGCTCTTCCACAAAATACCATGGCTGGGCGAGTCTATTTGAAGAAGTGGGGTTAGAAGTTCAAGTTTAAAAAATTTGGCTCTCAGAAGAAATTTCAATCATTGTACTGTTGATATTTGGCTCTGTTGACTAATGAGTCTGCTGACCACTGATCCAGACCAAGTTAAATTCATCGGGAAACAAAGCTGGCAACTAATAAAAGTGCTCTGCTAAAACACACTATACTCATTCCTGAAAAACCTTGCACTCTGCAAAAAGCAGACTAAAATGGTTTGCTCGGGGGAAGCCGGGTTGGGAGTTAAGGGGGTTTGGAGGTTTGGGGCAAACCATTCCAACTAACAAACGTAACCAGCACATTAACCACTAACCACCCAGGTGGCAGCTCAGAATGCCTGGAGGTTGCCCCAGTATTTTTAAAAGGGGAAACTGGGCAGTATCTTAACTACAGAAGGGCTGGAGGGAGCCAAAGCAGCACGGCACAGGTGCTCTTTTTTTCTCAAAATAGCCCACAAAGGGCCAGTGCTGCCAGTGCAGCAGGCCAACTGAGGGCCGTTTGCTTTTGACAAAAGTTATCATCCTACTCTCCCCAACCTGGCTCCCGGAAGGAAGAGATCTTGGAGGACCCTCTCAAGGTCCTTCCAAGTTATGACGCATTATTCCCAGTTGCTTGGAGTTACAGAATCGTGTTGTGGCAGAACAGGCTGTGTTGTTTCCACAGGGCCCGTCAGGGGGAAGGCTAACTGAATGGGGGGGTGCTTAGGGGCTCATGGAGGAGTCAGACCTATCTTTTTCAATCCTGGCAGACCCCGGTTTTTAATTATCTTGCCCTTTGAAATAAGGAGATACAGTTGGGGTTTTTCTTCTCTAACCCACATAGATTCATCAGAATTTCTGGCAATGAGTGGCCACACGTCTGCTTCCTCTCTTAGAGAACTTGCTTAGGGTCTCACGGGGACTGCTGTCTTAGAACTCAGTGTGAATACTATTTTGAACACAAGAAACTAACTTAGAATGTATCAGAATGATACTGGTTTTCTTTTTTTGTTGTTGTTTTTAATATACGTTTTTATTTATTTCAGAGATAAAGGGAAAGGGAGAGAGAGAAACATCAGTGGTGAGAGAGAATCATTGATCAGCTGCCTCCTGCACACCCTCCACTGGGGATTGAACCACAGCCCGGGCACGTGCCCTTGACTGGAATCAAACTGGGACCCTTCAGCCCGCAGGCCATTGCTCTATCCACTGAGCCAAAACGGCCAGGGCTTTTCTGTTTTTGATACTGGTTTTCTTAAATGTAATTTAATAATCCAGAACAGTATCCATAACTTAATAGCAAGAAATTCAACTATTTAAAGAAAAAGAATAGTAACCTGCCAAATAAGACATATCACATCCACAGCCTGATGGAGATAATAACTCTAGTGAATTGAGTTTCCTAATTGCAGTGTATATAAAGAACTCATATACTCAAATATTAGGCAAATAATTTAATGATATAGAACACTAGAATTTCTCTAAACACAGTGACCATATTTTTATCTGGAGTACGGATCTGAAATGGTACAAATTATACACGATGAATTCAATAGAATGAAAAATCAATTCCTCTGACTTCCCATTCCTTGCTCACACTCACTCTTACTTGCCTCAGACTGTTTCTATTGAAGATATTTAGTTAAACCTTTTAAGGAGGACATGTGAGGTCTACCCCCAACAGTGTTGACATGCTGACGGGCACCACACAGGGGGACCAGGGACCCTGAGCAATTCGCTCCCTGCTGGAAGCCAGTACTACATTTCTAGCCTATTCAGGTGAAGTACCATTCAGATGGCCAAAGAACAGCTACCATCTCCAAGTCTGTGGGAATCAGATGAATGAGTTTTGTTGCTATTACTGCATACATATGGCATAGCTTGATAAAAATTACTTTGTTTCATTGCTTTATAAAGTCACACCTCACATACAGTCATCATTAAAATTCAATGACTGCCAGTACCAGATATAAGGGGCTCCAACACTGCCAAAGCACGCTGGAGATATGGACTCCAAGGAAAACTTGAGAATGGATCAGCCCTGACGTTACTCACTGTAGAGTGCAAACACTACGTTTTGTCTAGTTCTGTGGAGAGGACTCCATCCAGGAGTACTGTCCATCACCAGGCAGGGAACAAGGACTTCTCTTGGCTTTGGCACTCTACTCCCAGGACGGGTTTCCGATTGGTGGAGGCAATGACTGAGTGGCCCAAAGAATACTCTGGAACCCTCTCCAGGCCAGGACCCAGAGACCAAAGCTAAGGGCTGTGTGGGCCACAAGGTCTTCACAGACAGCAGCACCACCCCCTCTCCGCAGGCCCTCCTGCAGCATAACGCCCCGCAGAGGGAAGCTCTTTGTGAGAGGAGGCTGGAAGTCGGCACAGTGAAGGCCAAGCAGCTTTCCAAAGGCTTGATACTCTAGGCCACACCCAACAATATTTCAGAGAGTATACAATCCCATCAAAAAAATAAATGGCACTATTTTATCAATAGAGCATCTTGGAAAAAATCCAGGATGCCTACTCTGAAAGTTAAATCAGAAACATGGAAGCCACATCAGTATACAATTATATTCTCTTTAAGATCTATGGATATATTGGTTTTCAAGCACCACAGGAATCCTTTTTAAAAACTTGAACCACTTGGTATAGTGAATGTGTTAAGCAGATTTTAAGCGACCATATATCTAGAATGGGTTAAGTAATCATAACCATCTTCATGAAACATGGTTACCTCTGGGTTTTTCTGGCATGATCTGATTAAACACAGAACAAAATTATGCTTCATTCACAACACACAACCATCCAAACTGCATGTATAATACAAGTTTATGCAAAATCCCTGATTATATTTAGATTGTCAGATTAGGTACCCAGGGCCAGAGGCTCACCCTGTATGTCCAACCAAGGACAACAGCAGCAGCTTTTCTATTTCAGTACAATTATGGACAGAAATCAGATTATGTAAAATTGAGGTCCTTCCATGAAGTTTAAGATTTAGGGTAGAAGAATGGAAGACAACAAAATACTCTGAAATTAAAAATAATTCCACACTGGTCTTGTACTTCATGAAACCCTGAGATGAATTATAGTCCTCAAACACTTGTACTTGGATCCAGGTTCACTAGAATAGTTCAGTCTGCTTCAAGCTGGCTCATCATGAACTTCCTGCTGTATTCATAGGCCAAAAATAGTGCCCCATTGGCAGGGAACGCTCGAATCATAGTAGGTTTCAGTCCAGAATATAAGGCCGTTATTCCTAGAAGACAAAAGGGTGATCCAAGACTGAATCCCTTCCTTAGAGATATTCCATGAAGCTGCCTAGCATATATATTTTTATACTTACAAATCTTAATACAATGGCATTAAAAACCAACACATGAAGAATTTATTTCCAAATTTCCCCTGGCTAATGGAACTAAACAGACTATAGGAAACCAGACAATGTCAGGACTCTGAGCAAAGCTGGTTGATGCTCAGGTAACATACACCAATCCCATGCCTGGTTAACTCCTGGTAGGTGGATCTGGCAGAACTGAGGCCTCACTCGGGCAGACAGAGGCGAACACAGAGCCACAGACCGCAGTAGTCTTATAGCTTCGCCTGGGGGACAAAGACGAGGCATAGGGCAAGTGAAAAGAGCATTTCTAGTTTTAGCATTGCCTTATGAAGATCCAATTATATAGGGAGGTATAAGTACTTTGTAAAACTATAAGGTGTTATGTAAATTTAAAGAGGGGTTACCTATTAGTAATATACAAGATGTCTGTATTCTAAAACAATTCCTGCATACTGTTATTGTGCTCTCCCTTTTAAAATCATGAAAGAGGAGTTCTCATATCCAGCTTTAAGATGTATAGAGGATGCTGGAAGGAAGATCTTCACTCACTATAGTAGCATAAAACTGGCTTTATACAAACATTAAGCAGAAAATCTACATCCTCCTACATAACTAAAAATTGATTTAAAAAAAATCACCTTCAGAAGTTGCTTAGTGCATTTCTACTTCCAGGAGACTAAAGATTAAGCATGGTGCACATTCTTTTATATCCCTCAGTGGTTCTCTTAGGGTCATCTGAAAATATCTATATGACATAAAACAAGTGGTGCTAACTTCAAAACATCTGTCCCCTTAAACCAAGTCACTCTTCAATAATTCCCTCTAGGCTATTTAGAACAGAGCATTCTAACAGGTACCTAGCTCAAGGGTTAGGAATAAGAACTTTAAACATTCTTGAGAATAATGAAAGCAAGCTAAAGAAAGGGAATTGGAAACAAATCCACAATCATGGGTTAACATATAGTGCTAGACAAGGAATATGAGAAGGGGCAGAGACCAATTATACACATGATACACTGCAACAAGACCAGCAGTGAAATATGACATACATACGTGCTCTGTTTGTGCAATAGCAGACCCACCTTCATTTTTCACAACACTTATACAGGTTCCAACAAATCCTGCCTGTTTTCCAGACATGGAAAGAACTTGAATTCTAGACTTGATACAATCCACTGGGTAAACAGCAAGCCAGAGGCAAATTCCACCAACTCCACCACTTAACATCAAAGGGACGGGGCCTAGAGAAGAAAACAAGCAAACGGTATTTAATCTCAAAAACAGCTGATGTGACATTTCGAGAGGTTAAGGCAGTGGCTGCAGGTAGGTGAGAATAAAAATGCTAATGCTGTGGAACACAATTCTGAAGCGACTGTCAAACTCTAAGAGCACAGGTTGTGTGTGGTAGAGCACCCACACGGTAGACTTAGTGAGGGTCGCATTAGGCTGGTCACTGTGGCTCTGCGGCCCTCCTGCCCACCCTCCAGAGGGCTGGTCCACACGGAACCAGCAGGCCCCCAGCAGCACAGCAATGCCCTACTCGGAGGAATGAGATGAGAGAGCACTGAAACAAAGGCCTCTTTTCAACTGTCTCATTCTGAAGTACTGTAATAATTTAAAGCCTGACAGCTTTGATTCTTCCTTTATTGTGGAAAATAAAAGTTGTTCTATGAAACAGAAAAGGTAAGCCTGGGAGCTTGACTAACCCTAGAATAGGTCCAAAACACTGAAGGGAGGTTTTAAGGAAAAAGTAATCACACTCATGTGGACCAAACACTGATATATTGTGTTACGCAGTTGAATAGAATAAGCTAGAAAGAACTATAATTTCACTGCTCTCAAACACTATCAATATTTATTACCAAATTTTAAGCTTACTGCAAGATAATTTAAGGTGATTTTCCTATTTATTGATGATTTCCCATGGGGAAAGGAATTTCTGTATTTCCTCACGTCTAAGATGGAGCCAGAACAAATTAATAAATGTTATAACAACGGAGAAGTTTGGGATGCACTGCTTCAGCCTGTCCTGGGGAAATTACCAAGCTGAGAGGAAGGTGCCAACGGCCGCCAGCGCCACCCAGAGGAAGATGCCTGCAATTGCCAGGGCCACACTGCTTCCCAGGATCCCGAAATCCCAGTGCAGGTGGCCCCCACAAAGGGTGCAGAGTGCATGAAATCTGCAGCAACCACACTATTGGAAAGCCGACACTGCCAAGCCCAATGTGAATACATTTACCTAGTTCATCTTTTGATCTCCCTGAAGCAAAAAACGATCGACTCTGTTCATAGCCGCCGAAAAAGAAGAAATAGCCTGGTACTTCTCGAAGTAAAGTGCTTGAGAGTCCATGATAGAAGCCCAACGGGCCATCCTTTCTAAGGATACTCTTCACTACAGACCAAACTGTACTGGAAGGAGACAGAGGAAGAGTGTTAAACACAATACCGGCGTTAGCACCCAAATCAACAGGCCTGATTAAGCTCTAGGAGGAAAACAGCTGATTTTACAAACAGGACCCAGAATTCTGAGACTGAAAGACTTCTGTGGGAAGGAAACATCTAGTGAAGCACAGATACAATTATGTGATGACAATGTTATCACCTAAACTATTCTATGATAAAGAAATACATTTCTAGAAGTCATATTATCAACAATGTAAAAGAACTAATACCCATTTTTTCAACTGTAAATAAGTGAAGTTACAATAGGAGCATCCAAACTCAGCAAGAACAAAGGTTCTCTACCTGCCCAATCCCTTACCTCCCTCAATTCCTATTTTCTTAATCTTCTTTGGATCTGGTGTTTTGAGGAAATTTGTTCAGGTGTTTTAGGGGCTGTTTTGTCTTGTATTAATACAGAGAAATGAGCAAGGGAGTAAATGCTACTTGAAGATAAGACCAAAGCTATTCTATACAGTTCCTGTCAGGCACACACCAAGAATTTCGTTCTTAGAAAGGAAGGTATGCAAGAACTTTTATTTCAAGCAGATCAGAGTACTGCAGCAGCCAGAACACAGGGCACTTTCCACCTGGGCTCCTCTTCCTCATGGTGTGTGCCACAGCAGACTTGGTCCCGCCAAACAGCAAGAAACCAAAACCACACACTCCTCTAGCTTCTCACTTTGTTCTCAGCATTGGACCAATGCAGGATTAAGCCTGAGGTAGTAAAGGCCACTGCTTTTAATGGTTAACTCTCTCTGAGGACTTCAGAAGGCTTCTAGGCATTACCATTAGCTAGGTCCTTCCAGCAACACAGCTCTCATTCTATAATGCATGTACAAAGTTATCCAATTTAACACAATCAGCCTGCCTCCCAATCCAAGTCAACTTAAACTATTGCATACCACTGTGTGGACACTGCTATGCCTCACTATAGTCACCTAATATTTACTTTTGTGCAAGGTGTCTGATTTCCAAAGTCCTTTGGATCGAACAATTACTTTTTTTTAAATACTTGTCCAAGAATATTTTTTCCATTGCTTTTCAGAGAAAAAGAGAGGGAGGGAGAGGCAGGAAGGAAGAGAGAAACATAGATGTGAGAGACACACATTGATTGGCTGTCTCCCACATGTACCCCAATGGGGCTGGGATTGAACCTGCAATCTATGTGCCCTTACCCAGGAATCGAAGCCTCTACCCTTCAGTGCATGGGCTGATGCTCTAACCATTGAGCAACTGGCCAGGGCTTTTTATTTAAGCCTCTCCAGAAGACATGCTCAGAAAGAGGGGGGGTGGGGAAGAGGAAGAATGTGTAGGAGAGAAAGAGAGAAACATCCATGTGAGAAGCATTTATCAGGTGTCTTCTGTACATGCCCCAACTGGGATGGAACTTGCAACCTTTCAGTGCACAGGACAATGCTTAACCAACTGAGCTACTCAGGCCAATGTTTTTTGTTTTGTTTTTTAAATGGATCCACTTTAATTTTTTTTAATCCTTACCCAAAGACATGGGTATTTTTGTTTTTGTTTGTTTTATTGATTTATAGAGAGGAAGGAAAGGAAAAGAGAGAAAAATCCATCAGTTGCCTCCTAACTGGGGAATTGAACCACAATTACTTGCTGTAAAAATACTAAAACTATGCTGGAGGCTAATTCCAGCATGTCATAATAAATGCAAGAAGTCCTCAAAAGGTGGATGGGCTGCTATATTCAGCAGGGCTGAATACATGTTATAGCCTACTGCAGTGTTTCCCAACCTTCTCTCATGATGAGAATCACCTGGTGGAGTTGTTAAAACACAAATTCCTGAATCCCAACTAAGAAGTGCTAAACTAGGATTTTTGGGAACATATAGGTAAAATTGTATACTTAACTAGTGCTCTAACACAGATGTTATATACAGAGCACTAAGTTAGGTATGCAATTTTACCTATATGTTCTCAAAAATCCTAGTTTAGCACTTCTTAGTTGGGATTCAGGAATCTGTGTTTTAACAACTCCACCAGGTGATTCTCATCATGAGAGAAGGTTGGGAAACACTGGCCTACTGGATCAGCCGAAGGCATTTCCCCAAACCTGAAGATCTGCATCTATTATTGCCTGCCACCATGCAGCTGAGGGCATTTCAATTGACATGTAATTGCCTACAGCCAAGGCAGTTCCCCCCAAACTGACAATGCCTACTGTATACTCAACCTTACCTTTGGTATGTATATCTACTTTGCTATAGGCAAAATGTGGGAATAAAAAGAACCCCGGGTCCTGAGATACAGAGAATTTAGCTACTACAGCTAAACTTCCTTTGGCTCCCCCTTGGATTACAAATTTATATTTCTAGTCTCTTTATTAATGTACACGCAGCGCCTTCTCCAGATTCCTGAACCCTTCTAGATGCTGGCTATCACCCCGGCATTAAAAATACTTTCAAAGGACATGAGGACAACTTTATGGGTGCTGTTCATGTTCTGTTTTTTAATCTGGACACTGGTTACAAAGGCATGATCATTGTGTGACTACATACAAAACCGCACACTTATGATTTCTGAGTGAACATATTTCACTAAAAAGTTTTAAAGCCCTAGCTGGTTTGGCTCAGTGGATAGAGCATCAGCCTGCAGACTGAAGGGTTCCAGGTTTGATTCCAGTCAAGGGAACATGCCTGGGTTGTGGGCTCAATCCCTAGTGGGGGGCAAGCAGGAGGCAGCCGGTCAATGACCCTCTCATCATTGATGTTTCTATCATTCTTTCACTCTCCCTTTCTCTCTGAAATCAATTAAAAATATATTTTAAAAAATGTTTTAAAGACTTACACTTTGGAACCTCTGGCTATGACTAATAGATTCAAATTGGTTGTAATGAATCTCAAGGCTGCAGGAAACGGGGTGCTGTGACGTACCCCATCCTCACTGGGAGGAGACTGTAAATGGTTACCTACTGGCTTTCCCAGCAGACTTACAGGTTTTGAGTTAACCACAGCCATGCCCACCACCAGAACTTCTGTCAGCCAGATGTTACAATGAAAAATCAAATTTTGAGGTTAACAAGGATAATCAATTACTTTTTGATTCAAATAAATCATATTGCATATGATTACTCACAGGATAACTAGACTCTGTTTTCAAGACTGAGTTGAAGAGTGATCATTTGATCACCGAAGAAAGCTTTGACAGGGGCTTCTCTGGGTTTTCAGACTTTGAGCCTTTGTAGGTAAACGTACAGGACTAGGGAGCAGGGGTCTGGATGATCAGCCTGAACGCCCATGTGAGTGCTGGGAACGGGCATCAAATCTTCATCTCCAATTGGGAGCTCAGTTGGGAGCTCAGCTCTCAGTACCAAGCTCCGGCTCTGTGCCTCCCCTCCTGGTTGGAGACCATGCCTCACACACACAACAGGCCAGAGGGGATAACTCCTGGCTTCTTCACTTCTGAAGTATTAAACACCAGTCAGATGGGGTGATGGGTCCAACCATCACCTCTTCCATTCAGAAAATTAGAAACACCGTAAATCTATTACTTGATTTTAGTACAATATGAAATTACGAAGTACTCAATACAGTAAGGCAACAGAGACCCACTGTTTGTGCCCAGGGGTGCTTACTTCTGGCTTTTGGCTATCTTTCCCGATGTCTCCATTTCGTACATGGTCTGTAGCCGGCACTTCACGAGCTCAGTGGGGCAGAGCACCAGCGCAGCAAACGCAGAGGCAAAGGAACCGGCGGCTGCATTCTGCAGATCGCTGAAAGGACACAAGCACAGGCGCAGGCGGCCATTACCGGTGCCGTTCTTCACTCACTCGGCACCCACCATGCTGCAGCTCCGGTGGTAGAGAGCAAGCATAAGAGAGAGCGTTCCTGAGTGCCCACCGGGAATCTGCACAGGCTGCTTTAGCTAAGGACTGCACAGCCCTGTGAGGTTGACAGCAACACACCAGTCTCCATATGAGGAAGATAATGTGCCGCTCCCACGTGGCAGTGCTAGGACTCAAACCCAGGTAGGCCTGATGGAAAAATCCATGCTCTTTTCATTGGTCACATGCTATGGACTGAGTGTTTGTCTGCCATCCCCAAACTCTATTTGGAAGCCTTAACATCAATGTGATGGCATTTGAAGATTCCTTTGGGAGGTAAATTAGGTTTAGATGAAATCATGAGGGTGGAGACCTTCTGGTGAGGTTAGTACCCTTATCAGAAGAGACCAGAGAGCTAGTTTGCATGTGCTCTCTCTTCCATGCAGAACACAACAAGCAGGCATCCCTCTGCAAGCCGGGAAAAGGGCCCTCACTAGACACCGAATCAGCCAGCACCTTGACCTTGGACTTCCCAATCTGAAGAACTATGAGAAACAAATGTTTGTTGTTTAAGCCTGCAAGTCAATGGTATTTAGTTATAGCAGCCAGAACTAAGCCACATCATGACATAGAAAACAAAACATGGAGAGGAAGAAAAAAAATTACCCATAGTCCTACCACCCTAACACATGCACTGTTAATATTCAATGTATTTTGCTCACTAACCTTTAAATAAAACTAGGTTCTGAGGCCATCCCTACACACCCATCCCTTTTTTCCAACCTGGAACAGACACACATAACTGCCACAGATGAAAACCAGAAATAAATTTTTAACCCCAAAGTTATTCATCCTAAAAAGATTTCCCAGAAACCTCAGCAACACAGAGGGCATGTAGGGGAGGGCAAAGCCAGTGTGAGTCAGCAAGTTCAATGGTTGTCGGTAAAATGGCTAAGTTGAAAAAAAAATAGAGGAATGAATGCAAATAAATACAAAAACAGAAGTTTTCACCTCATCTCACATCCGTTCAGTGCCACCAGCCAGTCACCAGCAGCTTTGTGAACTCCAACAGAGCTCAAGACTACGGTGGAAAGTCTAAAAAACAAACTGTCAGGAAGGCTTCTCTGCGAGTTCACGGGGTCAGGAAAGACGACCCTTCCATCCGTGGGGCAGTGTCCATCAAGGGCACACAGGGTGGAACACCCTCCGCTGGGCAGGAAGAACGAGCTGCGCACGGCGGGCCAGCTGGCTCCCTGACACTCCCCTGTTAAATGCCAGCATCCTGCTGCCACTGGGCAACCAGCAGCACTCACAGGTTTCCAAAAGCCCCCAGGGAGTAATCCCCTCAGCTTACTGCCCCAGGTGCAGGAAGTCCCTTACAATTTTTCTCCAAAGTGAGCAGAAGCTTAACAGACCTGCCACATTCAGTTATCCTAAAGTTAAAATAAACTAATCCTATCTAATAAAAGAGTAATATGCAAATTGACTATCACTCCAACAAACAATATGGCTGCCCCCATATGGTCAAAGATGGCTGTCACAAGAGGGCAAGCAGGGGAGGGCAGTTGGAAGGGACCAGGCCTGCAAGGGAGGGCAGTTGGGGGTAATTGGGCCTGCAGAGAAGGGCAGTTGGGAGGGACCCAGGCCTACAGGGGAGGGCAGTGGGGGGCGAGGGGAGACCAAGCCTGCAGGGGAGGGAAGTTGGGAGGAACCAGGCCTGCAGGGGAGGGCAGTTGGGGATGACCAGGCCTACAGGGGAAGGTAGTGGGAGGGGGACCAAGCCTGCAGGGGAGGGAAGTTGGGGGAGACCAGGCCGGTAGGGGAGAGTAGTTAGGGACAACCAGGCTGGAAAGGGAGGGCAGTTAGAGGTGATTGGGCCAGCAGGAGAGGGCAGTTGGGGGCAACCAGGCCGGCAGGGGTGGGCATTTAGGAGCAATTGGGCAGGCAGGGGAGTAGTTAGGTGTCAATCAGGATGGCAGGGGAGTGGTTAAGGGGTGATCAGGCTGGCAGGCTGAAGCGGTTAGGGGCAATCAGGAAGGCAGGCAGGTGAGTGGTTGGGAGCCAGCAGTCCTAGATTGTGGGAGAGATGTCCAACTGCCCGTTTAGTGGGATCGGGCCTAAAAGAGCAGTCAGACATTTCTCAAAGGGTCCCAGATTGGAAAGGGTGCAGGCTAGGCTCAGGGACACCGCACCCCCCTCCCCCCATGCACAAATTTCATGCACCAGACCTCTAGTAATGAAATAAACTGATGTCCAACAGCAGTGTCAAATCAAGGGCTACTTCCAATCCCCCCCTGGTATCCTATCTCCTGGGAGCCTGGCCTCAATGCCTCAGAAGGATGTACTGGTGTTAGGTCTCAAAGGCTGCCTCAGAGCGGCTTTCTCTCCAGAGGAAGACACTGCTACAGTATGGACTCGCTTTTGATGTTAGAGAACGGAACATCAGACCATTCCAGAGCACAGCCAGATACACAACTATGCTGGCACTCAGCTCTCCAAAGTGGAAACTGCCTGCCACTCAACTCCACTCCCTCCCACCCCATTCCTACTGTGCTCGGTTCTCAAAACCAAAACTTAAAATGGTTTCTGCCGTCTTTCAGCCAGCCTGCAGATCCATACTTGGCCTCCCTGGGGACGCTCTGCAACCCGCTGACAGGCAACAGTCAATCAGGGTCATTGACCAGTTTACCAAGTTTTCAGGAACAAAGGTGGCATCAGTAAATGGAGCCGCCCATTCAATCTAAGATGTGGTAATGGTTAGGACACCTGAACAAACACCTAGCATGTCGTTACAAGGCAACAAGGCCAGATCAGATCTGCCTGGACTTTGGCTTTCTAATAAATACTTTCATCTACCAAGGCACTAAATGAGGTCCACAGGCCCCAGGTTGGGCCTAAATTATACTAAGCGTTGAGAGTTGGCACTGAAATGGCGACAGGCATAGGATAGGATTTTGCAAGAACTGACTGTTTATCACCTATTTAACAAAAATGTACCTGAACAATTCTGCCATGTAAGATCTTGTCCAGCTAAAGGTCAAAAGAGGACACCACGCAGGGCAGTGTTCAAACCAAGAACAGACAAATATTTACAATATTACTGCAGCAGTTCACAGCAGGTTCTCTCGAGCAGTTTCTTCTTCTTTTCAATGTTCTGCTTACTCATCTCTTATCAGGATCCGGCCCCTACAAAATACTCTGACTGTGGTCTTATGGAGAATGCTGGATGGGGCTGGAGCCCTGGCTTTCTCGCCATTACTGCATGACTTTTGAACATGCGAGTATTTGCACTCCATTTCCTCTTTGAAACATAACACCCACTTTGCTCATCCCACAGGACCATCAGGGCTAAAAAACACACCATACATGTCAGAGCTCTGTAAACTCCGAGGCAGTATTTCCCCCAACAGGTGGCAAGCAAACTCTGATCTGCAAGATGAAAAAGAATGAGTTCAAAAGATAATAGAGTGCTGGCCAAGGGAAACAGGGAGGGGTCTTTCTTGCAGGGCTCCTCCAGAAGCCCATGTGGTTGCTGTTTCCCGTCTTCTCTAAGGATGTTGGAGGCTCACACTCCAGACTCCTCAGTCCAGAGTCTCTTCCTCTAGTGGGGTGAGCAGCAGTCACAACTTCCTGTCAGTCTCTACTCTGAGAAACCTCACTCTCCTGGTTTGTCTCCTGCTTATTTCTTCACTTCCTCTCCTTTTCCTGGCCCTCTCTACTGGAGGGTCCAGGTTCAGTGCTCAGCCCTTTATAGATGCTGTCTCCATGAGTGAGCTCATCCAGCCCCACGCTTTTAAAAAACAGAATTCCTTCATATAAAAGGGAGCATGCTCAGACCTCTAGGCATCTCCAAGAGAACATTTCTGTACAAAACGAACCTAACTTCAGTCACATAGGACCTTAATTGCAATGAGATTTCAAATTCCTACCAAAACAACCAATAAGCCTGCCCTTTGCAACCATGAGGCTGATAGAATAGTTTTAAGTTATTTCAAACATGGCAATGAGCAAAGGAGGCAGGGATAAACATCCCAGGGGCTTTTAAATTCTTTTTAGTCTGTGTATAATAAATGCCCAAGAAAGACAGAACACAAGCCAAAGTTTGCTGTTTGTGGCAGACCTGGCCAAAGAAGATTCACCAGTAATTCCTCAGATGCTTATGGCCCTTCCTAAAATTCCAAGTCTCTCCTCAAAGCTATTTGGTTCAGGCAATCTCTTCTAAGATTCTTCATTTTGCTGATGAAGTAGAATCTAAAGTTTGGGTCACAAGTTGCACCTACGGCTTTAGTCTAGCACCTCTGCCCATAAGAGAAGTAGCCCTACCATCAGCACCTTAAAAGCATTCCCCTGAAGAATACCGATGCCTAAGGGTGAGTCGGCAACTCTCCCATTGTGTAATGCAAATGTACATTCCAATACAATCACTATATATATAAAAGCCTAAGCGACTTTTCAACCAGTAGCTATGACACACACTGACCATCAGGGGGCAGACACTCAACACATAGGCATGGAAACATGGAACAGACGGATGAATCTCAGAGGGGAGAGGCGTAAGGGGTGGGAGGAGGGGGAGAGTGCAGGTGAGAAGAAAGTAACCAAAGATCTTATATGCATACTATAGGCCCAGTGCATGAATTTGTTCACCAGTAGGGTCCCTCAGCCTGGCCTGCAGGGACCAGGCCGAAACAGGCAGTCCAACATCCCTTTAGGGGTCCTGAATTGCAAGAGGGCACAGGCCAGCTGAGGGATCCCACCGGCACAAATCTGTACACTGGGCCTCTAGTTTATTTGTAACCTGAAAGAAAGTAGTTATTTTTAAAAAGGAAACATTCTCTCCATAAAGTATCATAAAATCTTGACTCTACAACAGTGTTGCTTTTTTACAAATCAAAAAAGTGTCAGTGTCTTCAATCACCTCAGCTTTGCCTGCTTGTCCAATCCCACCACTTTCCGCACCACCTGCTGGCAGAAGCCGTAGCACATGAAGAGGACAGAGTTCTCGGCGATGTTGGCGATGAGCGCTGGGCTGGTCCCCTTGTAGAAACCCCGGAAGCCCACCTGTGAGTAGGTCTTTAGGCAGCAGTCAGTGAGGCCCTTGTACAGGTCAGGGAACGTCTGCATCTTCACCTTCATTGTGTCGAAGGGCTGCCCGGTCAGCACACATGCTGTGCCCCCTGCAACAGGACAGAAGTCTTCGGTAGCACACGTCTACAGCTACATTATAGAGTGCAGACTCCATCGCCCGTGGAAACGAGGGACAGGCAGCCTACCCCAGCACTCCTGCTCCCCCAAACCTTCTCACCCAGTCCAATAACAACATGTGTGCAGGCCCCAGCTCCAGCCCTGAAAGAACTCACATGGCAGAGACACTAATGTGTATTCAACAGCCCAAAGCCACTGATACAAAGGTGTGGCATGTTAGTAGCACTGGCAATGGGGTCAGAGGGATCTGGGCTTGAAGCCTGGCTCTGCTGTGAGATCCTGGACAAGTGAGACAGGTGATGTAACTTCCCAGCCTCAATTCCTAGTAGGGTTAGGGTAAGGATCAAATATAACAATGGATGAGAAGGCTTAACATAATGGTGGCTACATAGCAAGTGGTTAATAAATAGCACCCTTACCAGTGTGGCTCAATTGGTTGGAGTGTCGTCCTATGCACCAAAGGGTTGTGGGTTCAATTCCCAGACAGGATGCATGCGGGAGGCAAACTATTGATGTTTCTCTTTCCCCCTCTCTAAAATCAATTAAAAAATATATATCCTCAGGAGGGAATTTTTTTTTTTAAAGCAGTTGCTGTGTGTGAGTGTGTGTGTGTGTGTATGTGTGTGTGTACGCGCATGTAGCCATAAAAAAGGAAGGGGAGGGAAGTCTGGAAAGAGTTAATCACTTTTCTTTGCCTAATGCCTGGTGCTGGTGACTACCAGAGAAATAACAGAGGAATAGGCCACAGATAAAGAAAAGAGTGGCTAATTAATCCCTGAAGAGTTAAGTAACTGAGCCTATAAGAAAGTCTCTATTTGGACTCTACCAATACATGATTTGTATTCAGATAGGGAATGAACTAAAATGTACCTTTGCTTAGCAAAAATCATGTATTTATTTGCTTTTATACAGTAAGAGTATTAAATACAGAAAATCCAAAGATCACTTCAAGAAAAATTCTGAACATAAGAAAAAGAAAGACCTAAAATGACCCTATTATATCCCCAAATCCTGTATTGGATCTGTATTTTGCGAACTGCCACAGGCTAATGTTTTACTTTCCCTTAGGCCTGCAAGGCCACCATATCTCAGATATCTCCTGCTTGTGTTGGAAAGCATAACCACTGATAAGGTTATTAAACCCTAATCAAAACTGAAGAGAAGGATTGCATAAACTATTTAAGTAACAAACTCAGAGACACAATGGTATGAAGGTTTATCAGAGGGTAATGGGGTGGAGAGAGGATGAAGAGGATAAAGGAGGTCAAATATACGGTGATGGAGGGAGACTAAACTATAGGATAGTGGTGGTGAGCACACAATGCAATATACAGATGATGTCTTACGGAATCATACACCTGGAACCTATATAATGTTATTAATCAAAGTCACCCCAATACATTTTTTTTTAGTTTAAGAAATGCAATTTCTTAACTTTAACAAGTTAATAATTTTAACATTATGCATAGTTATTCCAACTCAGTTGTAGAAAATAGAGATCAGGGAGGGGCTGCTAAGAATAACTCCCAATTAATTACTGGGAAATAAACAGCCATTTCCAAAGAATGTGAAAACTGTTTGATCTCTTCTCTCAAGCAATCACAGATATGATTATTTCTGACCCTATCACCACCGATTGCTCTTTTAGGAGAGTACTAACACATTTCTGTCTGGTCTTATCTAATTATCCCTAATTCTGAATACAATTTAATAAAACATCACTATTATTAGAGCTATCCTCTTCTAAGTACTAATGGGCCATAATAAAATAAGATCCTAATTATCTCACAATAATTTAATTATTCCAAAAGAAGAGGTGAATGTCAGAATTTTTTAAAAAATATATTTTATTGATTTTATACAGAGAGGAAGGGAGAGAGATAGAGAGTTAGAAACATCGATGAGAGAGAGTCATCGATCAGCTGCCTCTTGCACACCCCCCACTGGGGATATGCCCGCAACCAAGGTACATGCCCTTGACCGGAATCGAACCCGGGACCCTTCAGTCCCCAAGCCGACGCTCTATCCATTGAGCCAAACCGGTCCCGGCGAATGTCAGAATTTTTAAACGTGGTACATAATTTAGATAACTTTGATGCAGATAAACTGAATAAAGCATTTAATTCAGAGCATTAATATTTTAACTGGAAGTTTTCCATAGTCTAACAATTATCCTAAATGGTCCAGACATCACAGGTTACTATACTAGTAATATGCATTTGTTGCATATCTGTAACAGTTACATTTCTAAACAGGAAGAAGGTAGGAGGCTAATGAATTTTCAAATGCTAACTATAATTCTCTCCTTTCAGCCATGAAGGTAAGCTAATTCCAATATAACTTATCACACACAAATGATACTGTCGAGGCACTCATCGTGCCCATCAAGTAGGTGACCACTTATCAGAGGGAAAGACGTGTTCAGAATACAGCTAGAATAGCAGTTGCACCCTGGCCAGTGTGGGAACTGCATGTGGGACCCCACCGGTGCACAAATTCATGCACTGGGCCTCTAGTATGCATATTAAGATCTTTGGATAATTTCTTCCCATGTGCAGTTCCCACACCAGCCAGGGTGCAACTGCTATTCTAGCTGTATTCTGAACACCAGCACCAACCAATGGGGCTAGCAGGTCCCCTCAGATAACTACCAAGTCAATGAAGCTAAGAATAATTTACAGGAATTAAATATTTCTCCACATGCTTACACCACAGACCTCTGAGCATCTCATTCTCCTTGAACACATGGAAACAGTCTCTGCATTTTCTCATAGGCATCACAGTGGGCCCTGCATTTTATTCTGCAGGAGACACTCAACGCATCATGTACTCTATGCTTTACCAAGGTTGCTGTTATGAATTTTCAGTCCTGATGCAGTGTAGTCAGGTGCTAAGGAAGTCTATCAGGCACGGACAGTGTCTTGGTGAAGGACAGCTCACAGGGAGAGCAGAGGTGAGAAGCAGACCTTGAACCAGAATTACTTGGTGCACCCACAAAGAGGTGAGAACCTCAACCTCCTCTGGAGGCAGTCAGTAAATGTTCAGTTTAACAGCACAGAGCTGTATCACTGTCAAAGAATTCCCATTTAAAAACACTGGCATTTGAGAGGATAAACTTCAATGATCTAAAGCCGTGGTTGGCAAACTGCAGCTCACGAGCCACATGTGGCTCTTTGGCCCCTTGAGTGTGGCTCTTCCATAAAATATCACAGCCTGCACGAGTCAATTTTGAAGAAGTGGCGTTAGAAGAAGTTTAAGTTTAAAAAGTTTGGCTCTCAAAAGAAATTTCATTCGTACTGTTGATATTTGGCTCCGTTGAGTTTGCTGACTACTGATCTAAAGTTGCATATCCCTCAACTTTGCTGGTTAAACAAGCATACCGCAACAGAGCAGCAGAGTAGGGGTGCGTCATTTTATAGTTCTTAAACTACTCAAGTGCTGCCATGGTTTCCCCTTAGTGAGATTACACTTTTGAGATCCAGTTACCTATCTTCTTCAACTCCTTCCGCATTCTAGCTGTCGGGGCTCTCGATCCTCTCCTAGACTCTTACAGTAGCTGCAGACAGACAGCTACTAAAGATCTGCTTGGTGGGGAGGTTTGCTTAAAAGAAACAGGAGAGCTACAGAAGCACCTGTGTGTGTTACACCATCACCTTGGCTTGCTCTTACATGCTAATCACTTCCATGGGTGGGCGTGTTCACAGAACACTCGGGCCCCTCTGCTCCTGGCCAGCATAAAAATCCCGAAGCCCAACAGCTTCCCCCTGCAGAGAGCTGGGCAGTGAAGGCTCCACACTAGCCCCACGTCCAGGAGTGCTGTTGGCCCGTTACGAACTTTTAATGCAAAGAGGACAACAGAACTAGACAAGGAGCCAAGCAGCCACGGTCCTAGCCTTGTCTGTGTACCATCAAGCTGTGCAAGCTTGAGCAAATCCATCTGGGCCCCTTTTCTATGTTTGGAATGAGCATTAGAGCCAGTGGCCTCTAACGGCCCTTCTAGCACCATCACTGAAGAGTAAGACCCGCCAATGTGGAATGGCTGCTTCCCCTTTGCATTCCACAGGGGGAGTTCTCAGGTCACTGCCAGGAGCCTCCTCTGCTCAGTACTCACAAGTCCCTCACCAGGTTGAAAACAGGCTCCTGAAGAGAAGCCTGTTGTTCCTGGAAGTTCAATGACCCAGAGCAGGGCCCTCTCAGAGAAAGGCGGCCCTGTGTGTCCAGGGCGGGAAGAAACACTCTCCGTGTTCAGGAAAAGTAACTGTTAGCGTGTGTAGGAGCCCCTACATGTTCAGTCACCAGCGAATGCTTTACACACCAGACTCCCAACAATACGGTTGTAATTTATAGCTTTAAAATCCACTGTAAGTTATAAATGCGACATACAAATGCCTTTCCTGGAAAAGGAAAGCTCTTCAACTCTCTCACAACAGATCTGACATCTTTGAGAGAGTGACTGAAGGACGTTAAATTCCAAAAGCTGAAAATCTCTCATGTGGTTAAATATCAGCCTATTGCAGAGACCACATGATTCCATGTTTCGGCGTCAGTGTCCAAATGTGGCGGACAGGCGGGCGGGCAGGGCACGAGGTCTGAGGGGCTGCCCTGGACTGCACGGCAGGATGAGGAGCTGACCCAGAGGCACACAGAAGGCAAAAGGTTCCCCGGCTCCTGGGTTGGGATACTCCCTATGGGCGCCTGCCTGGGAGCCAGGCCCTTGCCCTGCACTTCTTATCAGTGTCTGCTGTGGGCTGTTTCCAGCCTTCCTCATTAGCTTACCTTGGCCGACCTTTGGTTCATGGGAAAACACTTGGTTCTTCTCTGAAATGCAATTCCTTTTTTACAATGAAGCGAATGGCAGGATGAGTAGGTGACCATGTGAATGCACTTGATCTGTTGAGCCACAAAGCCCCATTGGCTAAGAGGACAATGGCAACCCACCCCTCTAGCCTCTCCATTCTTCGGTAATGCAACCCATGATAAGTTTTGGTGTAAGAGGCAAGGATAAAGCAAGGCTTTCATCTGGGAAGTCTGAGCACTAGAGTGCTCCCCCAGTCCTAACATAACACAGGCATCTGGGGAACAAGTTGCCAGCATCCACTTCCCATTCTGTCCTTTGCATCAGGCTGAGCAAAGGTGACCTGTGTAGAGAACAGCCTGTGTGTTAGGAGCTGTGCCAGGGAGTACTTACTTGTACCCCATGGGGCCACAGTCTGCTCTGGGGCTCGGGCCCAGGCCCAGCCCACCATTCCCCAGCAAATCCTAGGGCCTCACCTTACCTTTCAGGGCTCTAAGATACAGCGAATGCCAGTCTCATTTACCAAAGGTATTTCTAAAGGCTGTCCTCCTTTCCTTCCCTGGCCGTAGTAAAGACAGTAACTGGGATTCCCTGGAGACATGGCGTGGTGTTATTTTTACACCGAAAGGGCTCTGAAAACTGCCGGGCTTGGAGTGAATCCCACGTAACCTGCACGTCCAGCCATGGGACAAAGAACAGGGACTTCAGCTCTGAGGGGCAATGTTTTCCAGCTGTAAACTGGACACCTTCCCACCCTGCACCTTGGCTCATACTTTGTTAATCCTCACCCAATGATATTTTCCCACTGGTTTTTAGAGAGAATGGGAGGGAGGGGAGAGAGAGGAGGTAAAGAAGGGGAGAGACAAAAACATCAATGTAGTAAGAGAGCTACATCAATTGGCTGTCACTGGCACACCTCAACTGGGGCTGGAACTTGCAACCCAGATATGTACCCTTGACTGGGAATTGAACCAGTGACCCTTTGGTGCATGGTCCAGCGCTCTAACCACTGACCTACAATAGTCAGGGCCTGACTCATACAGTTTTAATATAATGGGAACTAGTCTACCTCTGCTATGCTCAAAATTCAATATTACACTTCCATTAAATGGATTCAGTCTGAGTTAAGCCATGTTGATTTTGGGGTGACAAAGGTAATATTTTCACTGTGCTTTCCCTGGATCTCACTATAGAAGCACTTGAGGAGGAGAGGATGGAGTTCTCTCTGGATTACCTGCGGCCCCTGCTGTGAGGTCGATGGCAGCTTGGATGGCAGGATTGGACTTCATGTTTGCCCACTCCTCTGCTGGGCTCCGTAGAAGGCAGCTCTCTGAGGCTTACAATGGGCGCCTCATATCCCTGGGAGGAGACAAGAGTTCACCATCAGTCAGGCCTCCCTTTCTCCAAACCAGCTTCCTGGTTAGTGGGCCTGAACTTCTGGGTGCTGGGAAATCCGCTCAAGATGTCAGCGCTGCTTAGTGACTGGCCTCCCTTTTTACTTTCCCACCATCTCCTCACAAAAAGCTCACAGATCAGAAACCTTCCTTGGGTATCAATGTTACAGCCACTGGTGAGGGGCACTTCAATCCCACCGTTCTGAAACCCTTAGAAACCAATGCCAGATAAGTTAGCCACTGGCATCCTAAGCCACATCAAATTAGTTTTGCAGAGACTTAAGTTGGACCATCACTCCACTAGGCTCAGTTCTAAATTCAGACAGCAGCCTGTGCAGGGTCCCTCAGAGGTCACAAAACAGCTGGGCTGGAAAACAACAACAAACAGGTTAGGAGCTGTGCCAGTGAGACATCCCAGTCTGGATGCCTGCCTGCTCTGCCACCAGCAGGATGGCTCCTTGGACCCCTAAAGCTGCATGATTTTCAAAGTAATTAAGTGACTTCTCTAGCAACAAGGAACAGTTTTTATCCCCATTACACTGAAGACCTGTGTGCTCCCAGTCAGGGGAGTGGGAGGGGTTGGATCAGTGATGAACACCATCTACTGAAGGTCAGAAGAAAATAATCTTAACCACTTGAAGAAGATTGCCAATAACCACAGACCAAGAATCTAACTTTTTTTTACAAAAAAATTTAAAACCAGCAACAACGAAATCACAGTACTTAAAGGACATGACAACAATATAACATTACTGACAGGCCTGGAGAGACAGTACCAATGACTGATAAGGTGATGGCCATCCAGTTTCTGGAGAAGGATGTCAAGACCATAATCTAAACTCCCCCTTTTCCACGTGGAAAACTGAGGCCAGAGGAAGATGAACTGTGAATGTGCATCAAGGAGTCACACATAGGGGCTGGGCGGAGGGAGGTTCAACTTAAGTCGGGGGGGGGGGGGGGGGGGGGGGGGGCATTGGAAAGATCTATAATACTATCAACATTAAAAAAAAATTTTTTTTTAAGGAGTCACACAAACAGGGCAGATGCAATGTGGCCTCTCAGTGTCTTCATTCCTTTTGGAATGGACATTTCTTTTCAGAAGGAAAGAAAGGCACACCGGATTAGATGCCATCACTGTGGAACCAGCCCCTTTACTAGTAGATAAGCCGAACTTATTAAACACGTCAAATCCTACAAATAACTACTTGAAGAATTATTAGGATAGTAAACAGTAATGGGGATATTAAGACACAAAGTGTGAGCAATCGGTTCAAATTATGAGTAGCTTTGGCTTGAAGGAAACATAGGGCTTACAAGACTGATCAGTGTGAGTTAAACTGATAAGCCTTCGGCACCACCTGAAATATAAAAACTGAACCTTTTCAGCGTCCCTTTTGCCCTTTAAAAGGGCACCAGGTGGGACTTCGGGACAGACAACAGCGCTGGTCATACCTCTTAGCTGCCCCTGGGGAACTGGTCTCTCTAAGGGAGAATCTAAGGCCGCCTTCCACGCGAAGCTCCCGGGGCAGCAGCCCTGAGGCAGGTGCGGGCTGGGCAGCGCCGCGCAGGGTGCACACCCACCAGCTCCACCGCCGCGCGGCCCGCGAGCCACTCCTCCCCGGGCCTGGGGTCCTCGCCGCCCGAGGGCCCCCCAAGGAGCCCAGTTACAACTCCCCGGCTCCGACTCGGCCCGGCCACCTGCGCGAGTCTCCGTTCAGGTGCGCCCGGTCCCCCGCGCCCCGCACCGCAGGCGCCCGCACCGACCGCGGAGCCTCCCGCGGGGAGCGCGCCCCGAGTCGCCGCCGAGCCCGGGCGGCATGGGCCGGGGGCCACCCGCGGGTCCAGGGCACGCGTGCCCGCCTGGCCACCTCGCCCGCTGCCGGGAAGGTCGCTCCGCCCGGGCGCCGAGGCCCGCCCGCCCCGCTCCCGCCGGCTCCCCGCAGCCGGAGCGCCAGGCCGGGGCGCGCTCACCGCCGCGCCGACGGGCCGCTGCTGCTCGGGCTCCGGCGCCAGCAGTGCTCCGGTCCGCGGCGGGGCGGCCGCTTCACCCCACGTGGGCCGCGCCGCCCTCCGCCCCGCCCCGCCCGGGTCCCCGGCGGGCGGCCCCGCGGCCCGGAGCCCAGCGGCGGGGCTGGCGGGAAGCGGAAGTGGGCGGGGCGCGGCGGGCCTCCCGCACCGGCCGGGGCGGCGGGGGCCGGGGGGCCGCGCACCGGCGGCCTTCCCAGGCTTCGCTTCCCCGGGTCCCAGGGGCTCCCACGAGGCTCAGCGGGAAGGCTGCTGGTTAACTTTGCTGGGACCGGGCTCAAGGCCTTAATTATAAATTATAATTGAGTGCGAAAGTAATGGAAAAGAAAAGATGAAATATAAATTTGTTATTGCCGGGGAGAAAAAACAAAAACCATTTCCATTCTGCCTTCCCCAAGGAAATCCATTCCCACTGATGAAAACTGAACCTCTTAGGCTATTTCTGTAGCTCTGCCAATTTGTTAAAAAGCATTACTCCGGCATGTGCTGTGTAAAGGGATTTTTTTTAGGGCTCTAAGACACAGCTAAGACCTACTCAACATGTGTGACACTCAGGGCCTTAGAGTGCTTTGGTTCAGGCTTCATTTCTACATAGCATTTTCTTCCTTAAAACATGATATCATTTTCTTTTACCATTTTCTGCCCCGTTTGTGTGTGGTGTTGGACTATCACCAATGTAATTGTGGTCCTCAGACATGAGCAGAGCAAGGGCGGTGGGCCAGGTACAGAAGGTCACCAGGACAGAAAGCCCTGGGTCCCTAGCACTGGGCAACTGTAGGGTGGGACCTTGCTCCAGGGTGACCTTTCCTCCCCAAGCATATCCCTCCTGGTTATGTGGTTTGGACACCTGGCCTTTTCTCCCTTGAGGTCGCATCTAGGCCTCAGTTTTATTTAAGCTCCAGGCCCAGAAAAAAAGACAAGTGACCCCATAGCTGAAAGCTACCATTCTATTGAGACCTTCCCCCTGGAACCTCCCCTAAAATCTCCACCTCCCAGGACCACGCCGGGGCCTTCCCCTTTCTCCCTCCCCCACGCCCTAGGTGCTTTACCATTCATTCTTCTCTCCCAAGTTCCAAAAGCCCATCCTTTCCCTCTATAACTTATTTCCTAAGCCCATTTCTTAAGCCTATTTCTTCTACAAGTAACTTCTGCCTCTGTGATTTTACAAATAAATCTTCTCTTATAGCTGAATAAGAATTCTTTCAGCTCTGAATTCTTTCCTAGCCAGAACTCAAGTTCCGAGGTTGCTGAACCCAGGTCCGGTTTGACCCCACCCGTCTAACACCTGGTGCTGTTTTCTCGCCTACAACATAATTAGGTGCTTTTTTTTGTGCCAGCCAGTGACTTAAATATTTGACGCGCTTCACAACTGAATAGACCTCCCTGAGGAAGGAAGAGCTGTGAAGGACTCAGAACTCTTGATAAGTGGAGACTCACATCAACATAGCATAAAACTGTCTTCATAGAATCAGTTCACTTTTGAGAACTCAAGCTACTGAAATAAAATTTAATTACAGAAACAAGCCAGGGAGTTCCAATGGACTGCCCAAAGTAACATATAACACAACTAGTAGGAAGCAGATCCAGGAGCATAACTCCCATTACAACATCCTAGAGCAGTGGCTGCCAACCTTTCCGACCTCACGGACCACCAGCAGTCCGTGCACCACCGGCTGGCTACTACTGTCCTAGAGGCCTGAGAGACTTTCACTATCACCGGCCTAGTGGCTTTTGCAAACTAGAAACATGAGGCCCAAAGGAAAGTTTATGAAGGATAGACTCAGATCTCCTGTTATAGATTAGAAGGAGCTCTGTACTTGGAGCCAGGTTGTTTTAAAAAATCTGTGTGACCTTTAGTGAGTCATTTAACCTTTGAAAACCCTAGTCATCATGTGACTGCATCTCTAATTCACCATGTGCTGCCTCTGCTGCCGATCACTGCTGGCACCCTTACTGAGCCCTCATCCCTCGGCCCACACTTTGCTTGTCTCTCTTTAGCTTTTTCCTCTTCAATCGTCAAAAGGGAACTGTCATCACTTCCCCCAAATCTACATTTCTTCTCTTCCTCACCTTTCTTTAACAACCATCAGCCCCAATTTACTCTGTAAACTAAGAATCAAGCAGGAAACTTTTCTGCAAACTTTTAACCCTTATTCTACAGGGGTTGCTTTTTTGGCACAAACTCTCATCCTCTGCTTGCTGTTTTGCTTGCTGGCCCATGAATGATGCTGGTGAGAAACAGGCTTAGAGGAGTCAAGTCACTTGCTGAGTGCTGTACACGTACTCAGGGAAGAGTTGAGACTCATAAAAGTTCTTTCCAATTCTATTTCTTGTTCAATTCTAGTTGTTCAGCCCAAGTTCATGTTCTTAACTACACTACACTATACAGTAATACCTTCCAGAAGGCTTCCTCTTAAAAGCAACAAGGTTGCAGAAACTAGTTCTTTCTGTTGGAATAGGTTTTCCTCCAAAATACTTTAAAGTTCTTCACAGCAGTGGCTCTTTCTGCTATCTTTGTTTTAGGAATAAGGAAACATGCAGAACTCAAAAAGCTCTAAATCTCACAGGAGCTCAGAGAACTGATTGGTTGGCATTGAGTTGTGAAAGGGTTCAAGCAAACTTTGTCCTAAGAGTATTTCCTCAGGAATCTGATGTCCTCTTGAGAAAAGAATTTTAAATTAATTACTCCTCTCAATGTAGGTAGGTCAAATACCGTACTATTTCAAACCTGGGTTAAAAACATCAAACAGATCAATACACTGATCTCTTTGCTCCAGGTAGCTGTTTGCTGCACTTAGGATTGCACAATCCAGGGACATCAGGACAGTGACTCTGTGAAGATGCTGATGTGACGTATGTCAGAGATAAGGAGATGGACAGTGCTACATGGAAGAGAGAATGTTGGCTATTTCAACAGAATTTCACAATGCACTGGTTAATGATCCAAAAGAAGAAATAATTTTATGACTTAAAGGATGCTGGCCCTGATACCATGTGGGAGTGTTTTAACAGTGTTAATTGAAGTTACAAATAATTTAAAAACATAAGTTATCTCTGATTCAAGGGTACTTTTAATTAATAAAAAAGAAAGGAAAATGCTTTGTTTATACAATTTCAACTCCCATTGAATATTCTTGGAAGCTGATGTAACTTTCATTGAAAACTCCGTCAATTTTTTTTTTAAATCAGGGAAAGTTTGTATTAGAAATAAGTACAGATTTGGATTTCTATCTATGTGGAATAAGGGAATATAGTAATTTGAAACCCATGAAAGAATTGGTAGGACAGTAATTTAAAAGGTGGCAATTTATACTTGTTTGCCAGTTTCATCGAGAAATAATTGACATACATCCTGTATCAAGTTTAAGGCATTCAGCATGATGGTTTGGTTTGTATATACTGTGAAATGATTACCACAGTAGGTTCCACCACCATCCATCTTTTCACATAAATACAATAAAAAGAAAAAAAGGGGGGAAAACTTTTCTCCTTGTGACAAGATTTCTTTGTACTCTTTCAACAACTTATATTTTATACAACAATGTTAGTTATAGCCATCATGTTGTACATTACATCCTTAGTATTTATTTAGTTTGTGCTTTTTGACTGCCTTCTTTATTTTCTTAATTGGTTTTAGAGAGAGTAAAGAAGTGAGAGAGAAAAATCGATGTGAGAGAAATATCAATGATATTGTCTCTCCACACACCCTGAGTGGGGATCAAACCTGCTACCTTTTGGTGTACAGGATTGAACTCCAAGCAACTGAGCCATAATGGCCAGAGCTTGACTACCTTCTTCTATTTGACTTTTCCTTGGCAGCTTTTTAATAGCTAATGTGAATATTTTATGAGCTATAGGTTTGAATTCATAAAATATTTGTTTTTTTATTTGATTTTCTTCCTTTATTGAATTTATTGGGGTGAAAGTAGTTAACAAAATTATACAGGTTTCAGGTGCCCAATTCCACAAAATATCATCTGTACACTGAATTGTGTGTCCATCAATATATGTGGTTTTTTTAAAAAAAGACATAATAGCAAAGAATTAGATAAATGCCCATAAATTGTTAAAATTTAATGTGTTTTCAATAAGAGGAATTACTGTGCCATAATTTAAAAAATAATTTCCTTGGAGTTCCAAAATGGTGGAGTAAGTGGGAGCTATACTAACACTCTCCAGGACCAAAATGGAATTATAACAAAAATATAGAAAAACCATCCTGAATAATCAACTGAAGCCTAGCTGGAGAGAATTCTGATAACCAAGTTTAGAAAATAAAAACCACATAGAGACTTCTAGGAAGTGCAGAAGTGCAAGAGGGCTGGCCGGGCACCTGGCCACAGTCAGCAGCTGAAGGTCCAGAGGGATATCCCAGCTGTGGGGGCTTCCTACTGAGAACTCTGGGGTCTAAACCTCAAGCTGGGCTTCCCAGCACAGAGCACCAGAACTGAGAAAGTTGGCCACATAACATCTGGTTGCAAAAAACAGCAGGGTTCCTGTCTGCCAGAGAGAGACAGCTAGAAATGCAGGCACCTTCTTAAAGGGCCAATGCACAAAATTTCATGTACAACCACTCACATTGGGCTCTGGCAGAGGGAGGGCACAGTGGGCTAGAGCTGTGTGAGGAAAATCCAAGGTTGGAGGCTCTAGGGTTGGAGCTCAAAAGGCAGCTGCCCCTGGTTTCCTGTGTGGGTCATTCCCATGTACTGCAGAGGATATCATTCTTAGGCAGACAATTACCATCCAGGCCGGGGGCGGGGGGGGGGGGGAGGAGGGGGAGAAGAGCAGTTGCCCCACCCTGTGCAAAACCTCTCACCCCATCTTGCTGTGGTCTATACACTAAGGCCATTTAAGACTGAGAATATGCAGATTACAGTCAGAGGCAGATCTCTGGAGGGTTTGAGTTTTTACCTGATCGCCTTCTGGGCCCAGAGCTAGGAAAAGCAGATCTTGGTGCACATCTTGGTCTTTTCCAAAGGCACTCAGCCCAGGCAGAAGGAGCCACAAGCTGCGGATTGCTGATAGCTCCAAAAGGCACTCACGGCTAATCACAAACAAAATATGAAGTTGTCCTGCCTCAGAGAATGGGAATCACCTAATATATAGATTCAAACACAACAGGAACCCAAAATGGCAAGACAAAAAAATAAGCCCCAAATGAAAAAAAAATTAGAATTTTAGAAGAACTAAATGAAATGGACATAAGAAATTTATCAAAAATAGAGTTCAGAATAATGATTGCAATTATCAGCATGAGAAAATAGAAACTTTGAAAAATGACCAGTCAGAAATGAAGAATACATGGCACTAACAAAGAACACATTGGAAGAAATACACAGCAAGTTAGGGGAATCTGAGAATCGGATCAATGAATTAGAAGACAGGGTAGAAAAACATCACTCAATCAAAGAATCAAAATGGAAAAAAATTTTTTTTTAAACAGGAGGAGAACTTAAGGGAGCTGTGGGACAACATGAACCAACAATATTCACATCAAGGAGTACCAGAAGTTGAAGAAAGTGAGCAAGGGACAGAGAATCTATTTGAAGAAATATGGCAGAAAATTTCCCTAACCCAGTGAAGAAAAAAGTCACACAAGTTCAGGAGGCAGAGAGTCCCATGCATGAAGAACCCAAACAGGTCCATGCCCAGACATATCATAATTAAAATGCCAAAAATTAAAGACAAAGAGAATTGTAAAGGCAGAAAGAGAAACACAATTTATTATTACTTACAAAGGAGCTCCCATAAGGCTATCTGCTGATTTCTCATCAAAAACTCTACAAGCTAGAAGAGGATGGCATGAACTATTCAAGGTAATAAATAGCACGAATCTGAAATTGCATTAGGAAGAATCAGAAAACTCAAATAGGCCCATAATAACTGAAATTAAAGTAGCAATAAAGAAGCTCCCAGCAAACAAAAAGTCCTGGTCTGGATGGCTTCCCAGGGGGGTTTTATAAAATATTCAAAGAAGAATTAAGACCTATTCTCCTCAAATTATTCCAACAATTCCCTTGGAGATAACTAACTACTTTTCTCTTGCTGTTTTTAAGATTCTCTTTTTGTCTTTAATCTTTTGCATTTTAAGCATGATGTGTCTTGGTGTATGTCTCTTTGGGTTCATCTTGTTTGAAACTCTCTATGCTTCCTAGACTTTTATGTCTATTTCTTTCACCAGGTAAGGGAAGCTTCCTGTCATTATTTTTTCAAGTAGGTATTTAATTTATTGCTTCCTCTCTTCTCCCAGCACCCCATTATGTGAATGGTGGTGCACTTGAGATTGTCCCTGGGGCTCCTTAAATAATCTTCATTTTTTTTTTTTTAATTCTTTTTTCTTTTTGCTCTTCTGACTGGGTGTTTTTGCTTCCTCATATTCCAAATCACTGATTTGGTTCTTGGCACCCTCTACTCCACTGTTGATTCCACGTAAATTATTTTTCACTTCAATTAGTGTATCTTTCATTTCTGACCAATCCTTTTTTATGTTGCTGATGTTTTCACTAAGTTCTTTGAAGTTCTCATTAAATTCCTCGAGCATCCCTATAAACATTGTTTTGAACTCTGTATCTAGTAGTTTACTTGCTTCCATTTTATTTAGTTCTTTTTCTGGAGATTTCGTATGTCCTTTCATTTGTGACATGTTTCTTTGTCTCTCATTTTGGATGCTTCCATGGATTTGTTTCTATGTGTTAGGTGGAGTTGCTATATGTCTCCTTGTATTGGTAGAGTAGCCTTATGTAGTAGGTGTCCTATAGGGCCCAGTGGCTCCGCCTCCTCAGTCACCTGAATTGGGCACTGAAGATGCACCCTGAGTGTATTGTGCTGTTGTAGTAGAGATTTGATTGCTATTGGCATCACTGTGAGGGATTGTCCTCCAGACTAATTGGCTATGCAGACCAACTGCAACTACAGAAGAGCTGCTGTGCAGGAGATTCCCCCTATGGAGCAGGATTTGCTTCAGTTGTGCTTTGATACTCACTGAGTCTTCCCCTTGAGTGTGTTGCTCATGGTAGGGTTATAACCTGGCGTGGTCTGAAGCTGACCCCTGGGTGCACTGATTCTGGGGCCTCCACGGAGGTGCAAAGTCAGCAGTTGCCTGTGCCATGCCTAGGACTACCCAGCATGAGCTGCAGAGTGATCTGAAGTTTGTCTTGGAAGTGCCCAGGAGAGGCCAAGCTGTGAACCAAGGCAGGCTGCTGCTAGTGCCAGGCCTAGGACACTTAGCAAGAGGTATGAGTCATGCTGATGCCAGCTGATGCTTGTTTGAGAGATTTTAAAAAAGTCTTAAGCCTAAGCCAGGACCTGGCATTCATGTGGAAAACACAGTGAAAATAGCTTGGGTAGAGCTGCAAATTGGGTGGGCCAGAGTTTCAGGGAGTCACCAGGGTGGGACAAACACTATGGCCAGGTTGATTTAGACTCAGATATGGCCACTACCTGTTGGTACTGTGGCCGGGAGGTCTCAGCAAAGGAACAATAACCTCTGCCAGCACTTTTGTCTGGGAGAAAGCTGCCCTCAGTCCTTGTTCTGATGACAGTTTATTTCCTCCCCATATGTCCCTGTATTCTTCCACACTGCTGCCCCAGTGAACAGCACACATTTTGATGAATGCAAAAGTGAGCAGTCACAGTACCTGTAAAGCTCACATTTGTGTTGCACTATCCTGCCATGGAGAAGTGGTTTCTCTATTTGCCCTATTTTGGTCCACTACTTTGAACAGATTGGCAGTAAATGTCAGGTTGGCAGAATATTTCCAACTTTTCCTTACTCTTTCTAAGTGTCTTATTCATTTAGACCCTTCCAAGATGTATTATTTACTTAGATCTAAGGTATTTCTTAAAATTAGCATGGTATTTAAATAATGTAAGAAATGAATCTTGGGTAGATTAGATATTATGGGAAGCAAATCCATTAAAATGAATGAAGTGCAATTGCTTATACCATTAAACTAACTTGACGCTTTAATATATTTGCTATATTCATAGAGTGCTTTAGAATCAGAGTAATATATATTCTGTAATATATATAATTTGGGTGGTGTGTGCATTACATGGCAATAAATATAACTATCATACTGGAGCCAAATAGCTATCAAGATTGGCTTCAAATACAGCATTCTGGCTGCTCAACCAAGCCTTACCAATCTGTACCTCAGTGACACTGAAGGCAGGTCTAATTCTCAATGCTGGTACTTCCTGTCTATCTATCCTGCTGAAGAGAACCAAGAATACCCATTTATGTCTCAAGATCTGACCCTTCCTAAACTCTGAGACTGGCCTCATCCAAGAATGTTCTGTAATTCACAACATTTGAAAACTTTTCCTAACATCCAAGGCTAAGTATACATATTGACTTATAATACAATTGAATGAAATATTAGTATTATTTTTACTTAGATTTATGCCTTTGAATCATAGATTCCAGAGTTCTGCAGCACCATGAATTTGTTGGAAATAAATTCTCCTTATTTTTTAACATTTTTAAAATTTCATTTTCTTTAACATTTGCATGTAAGAATGTATTAAAACTAGAGGCCCAGTGCACAAATTCATGCACAGGTGGAATCCAGCCAGCCAGTCCCAATGGGGGCCAATCGGGGCCAGGCTGTCGGAGGGGGGATGAAGAGGGGCCATGGGCCAGCCAGCCCTGCCCCCAATCAGAGTGGGGGGGGGGGGTTTGGGGGCCAGGCCAGCTAGGGGGAGGGGCTATGGGAGGTTGAGGGGGGGTGATCAGGGGCCCCGATCCTGCTGTTTTGCCATCGCACTACACATCATAGTGACCGGTCATTCCAGTCATTCCAGTCATTCCATCATTCTGGTCGCTTGGCTTTTATATATATAAAATTTTAACAATAAGAATATATTCTTCCTGGGCTTCCTGCTAAGAGTAAACTGATGAAATGTCACTGCTAGGTCCAGTAGTAATTGCTAAAAAATTTTGACTTTGGTGTCCTCCAGAAGTGCTACATTTGAAATCAGAAGACACCTTACAGAAAACAGTGTTTGAGTGATATCAGAATCATAGCAGAGTGAGACAACCTCTTGGTCTTGCCCCTAAAAGTTCCAAGTCAGACAAAGAATTCCCCGCTCAACACAGTCTGAAAGATCTGTGCATTAAGACATCTGAAGAAGGGCATGTGAGAATAGTCAGGAGAGATAGGATGGAGAAAGAACAGAGATGGCAGCTGCAGGCACAATCAAACCCTTCTGTGAGCATCACCTGAAGCAATAGCAGTGGAAGTGTCAGATCACAGCCCTCACTGTGTCCCCCAAAGAGAGCCAGAGGGGCAGAAGCAAGCTTGCAGCCTGAGTGGCCTCTACACATTGCTGCTAAACCCAGTAAAGAACAAAGCCACAGGCCTAAGACCCTGCCTCTCTCTCTCACCGACCCCCCTCCCCTCTCATCCCTCACAGTGGAACCCAGCAGAGGCAGCTGGGATACTTCAGATGCCTCTGGTTATAAGGAGGCAGCCTTAGGAACCCCATTACCCCCCACCTCCCACCACACGGGTAGTGCCTTGAGACCAAAATGATCTGGTCATAGATAGGAAAACCCATTTATGAGAATATGGGGCATTTTCTATAGCCCAGGTGACAAGATCCCACTAAGATCCCAGAAGTCCCATATAAGAGAAAACAAAAACTTGCGCAATAGCACCACCTAATGGAAAGAAAAAAAGACTTCTATTGATACTTGCTGAATTGTTAGAACATAAATAAGAGGAACAACAAATTGATCTCTCTCTCTCTCTCTCTCTCTCTCTCTCTCTCTCTCTCTCTCTCTCTCCCTACTCCTCTCTCCAGCTAAGTTTAAAAAAAATAAGAAGAAAAATGTAAAAACCACAAACATGTACAACTTAAACATCTATTGAACAACAACTAGGTCAAAGAAAAAATAAAAGAGGATTTCAAAAGATACATAGAGACACATGAAAATGATAATACGACATATCAAAATTTGGGGAATGCAGCAAAAGTAGTACAAAGAGAAGTTTATACCATTACAAAACGAATGAAGAAACAAAAATCTCAAATAAATAATCTAACATTTCATCTTAAAGAACTAGAAAAAGAAGAACAAATGAAACACCAAGGCAATAGAAGAAAGGAAATAATAAAAATTAGAGCAGAATTAAACAAAACATACAATAAAAAGACAACAAAAATTATTAATTAAACAAAGAGTTGTTCTTTGAAAGTTAAATAAAGTTGACAGTGCGTTGGCTAGACTCAATAAGGAAAAAAGAGATAAGACTCAAGTAAATAAATCACACATAAAAAGAAGTTACAACAAACACCAGAAAGGTACAAGGACTACAATAATATTATGAAGAGCTATATACCACAAAATTCTATAACCTAGAAAAAAATGAACAAATTCTTAGAAATATATAACCTTACCAGACTGAACCATGAGGAACTGGAAAACCTAAATAGATTGATCAACAATAAAGAAATTGAAACAGTAATCAAAAAGCTCTCCTATTCCCCCCCCTCCCCCCCAAAAAAAAAGTCCAAGACCAAATGGCTTCACTGGTGAATTGTTCTAAACATTCAAAGAAAATTTACTACCTAGCCTTCTCAAACTCTTCCAAAAAATTAAAGAAGAGGGAATTTTTCCTAATTCATTTTATGAGGCCAACATTACCCTGATACCAAAACCAAGCAAGAACAACACACACACACACACACACACACACACACGGAAAAACCTTACAGGCTTATATTCCTGATGAGCATAGATTTTTTAAAAATCTTAAACAAAATACTAGCAAATCAAATAAAATAATACTTTAAAAAGATAATACATAATTATCTAGTTGGGTTCATTCCAGAGACACAAAGATAGTTCAACATGTGCAAATCTATCTATGTGATAAGCCACATTGACAGGGGGAAAAAGTAAAAATCATCTGATCATATCAACAGATGCAAATAAAGCATTTGACAAGATACAATATCCATTTATGATTAAAACACTCACTAACAAGTATGCAAGGGAAGTGTCTGAGCACAATAAAGGAAATATATGAGAAACTAATCATATTCAATAGTGAAAAGCCTAAAGGTTTTCCTCTAAGTTCAGGAACAAGACCAGGATGCCCACGCTCTCCACTGTTATTAAACACAGTATTGAAAGTCCTAGCCAGAGCAACCAGGCAAGAGAAAGAAATAAAAAGCTTCCAAATTGTAAATAAAGAAGAAAACTGTCACTATTTGTAGATTGCATGATTTTATATGTGGAAAACCCCAAAGACTCCACCAAAAGACTATTCAAAATAATAAAAAATTACAGTAAAGTTGCAGGATACAAAATCAGTGTACAAAAATGCTGCAGTCTTTTCACAGCAAGGGTTCAGAAATATGGAGAAGGGGCTGCAACATAAATATCGATAGATAGAGACTAGACAAGAAATATAAATTTGGAAGGCATTGGGGGAAGCCAGGTGGAAACCCTTCTCTAGTGTAATGGGCTCCCTGAATGTCTGGACCCATGGCTTTTTATTCACACATTTTTCCCTTTAGCAAAGCAAACACACACATTAAAGGTAAAATTTGGTAAACAGTAAGGTATTATCAGGTTAGGGGAATTGCCTACAGATGTTCGGCCAGTAGCAGGGTAATTTAATGCTGATATTCAGCCCTGCTGAATATCAAAGCCCATCAGCCTTTTGAGGACTCTTTACATCTATTATGACCTGCTGGACTGCCTCCAGCACAAAGATCCATTGTATTTCTATATACTAACAGTAAAATACCAGAAAAAGAAATAAAGAAAACAATCCCATTTATAATTGCAACAAAAAAGAAAAATACTTGTATTGTAATAAACTTAACAAAGGAAGTAAAGAACCTACAGTATATACAGTGGTGCCTCGCATAAAGAACGCCTCGCACAGCGAACGCTGCACACAACGAACTTCATTTCATGATTCATACAACGAACTTCGTTTCACACAACGAAGTCGCCCGAGCTTCCACGACCGCTTTGCCCGAGCTTCCACGACTGCTTCACCCGAGCTTCCACGATCACTGCCGATGTATTGCATCCTTCCGCGCAGGCACTGCAGGCAGTCGTTAGTCACTGCGCTTAACTTAAGCACGTATCGCGGCAATCGTTCTTCATTACGAATTAAATCACGCACGTATCACGGCAGTCGTCCTTTTAAGTTAAACTCAATACACTGTATCCGGATTCAGCTGAAGCAAACAGGATCAACGATCTTTACTCCGATACTCTTGTCCGTTATTTCCGGCAGATGTTGGAGAAAAGAGAAAAACAAACGTCTTTGGACAGGTTTTTCATGAAACCATCGGCCAAAAAGCAGAAAATGGATGAAGATGTCCAAGATTTGGTAGACTCTACTTAGTCTGTCTTAAAATTAAAAAAATGTGTGTTTTTTTTAAAAAAAATTATGTTTTTAGATGTATCTAAATAAAAATAATAACAAAAAATTTATCTTTTTTTATGTCATCTTAGCATATTTTATGCTACAGAACGAATTATTTTTTTTAACATGTATTGTTATGGGAAAACGCGTTTCACATAACGAACTTTTCGCATAACAAACTTGCTCCTGGAACGAATTAAGTTCGTTGTGTGAGGCACCACTGTACTGAAAACTGTAAGACATTGTTGAAAGAAACTGAAGTACATACAAAGAAATGGAAAGATATTCTATGTTCATAGACAGGAAAAATCTGCATAGTTAAGATTACCATATTACCTAAAGCAATATACAGATTCAATGCATTTCTCATCAAAATCCCAAAGACATTTTCTAAAGAGATAGAACAAAAATTTATAAAATTTATATGGAACTACAGAGAAATCCTGAATAACCAAAGCAATCCTGATAAGAAAAAACAAAGCTGGAGATAGGACTCTCTCTGACTTCAAATTATCCTAAAGAACTACAATAATCAAAACAGTATGGTATGGGGGATTTAAAGATGGCAGCAAAGTAGGTGGAAGTTACAACACTCACTTCTTCATAGGACCAAACTGGAATTGCAACTAAATTAAACAACAATCAGCCGAAATCGGTTTGGCTCAGTGGTTAGAGCATCAGCCTGAGGACTAAAGGGTCCCGGGTTCGATTCCAGTCTTGAGTTGCGGGCACATCCCCAGTAGGGGGTGTGCAGGAGGCAGCTGATTGGTGTTTCTCTCCCATTGATTGGTGCTTCAAACTATCACCCTCTTCCTCTCAGTAAAAAATCAATAAAATAAATTAAACAACAATCATATTGAATAATCAACTGAAGACTAGCAAAAAAAAAAAAAAAAAGGAGTCTTTTAAACAGGATTTACAGAAAAAGATACATTGCAACTGGTAGGAAGGGTGGAGACATGAAAAGGGCTAGTCCCAGTACCACGGGCAGTGGAGGAGGTTCCAGAAGTATCAATATATCTCAGCTGTGGAGGAGGGTCCTTTTGAGAAGCATGAGGTCTAAACCCCAAGCCAGGCTCCCCAACCCAGGATACCAGAGACAGGAAGAGGCACCCACCTCACATCTGGCTGTGAAGTTAGTGGGATTTCTGTAGGCCGGGGGAAGACAATGGGAGACACAGATATCATTTTGAAGAGCCAACACACAAAATCTTGTTCACAGCCACTCTTCCTGGGCTCTGGTAGAGAAAGGGTGGAGTGAACTAGAGTCACAGTCCGGGGTTTGTGGCTCTGGGGAGAGACCTGAGAGGACTGCCACCAGATTCACTATGCTGAGACATTTTCTCATATCACAGTTGACATCTATCTTGAATGGAGTAATCATCATCAGCCTGGGCTAAAGCAATTGCTCTACCTTCTGGACTTTCTCTTGCCCCACCCTGCTAAACTTAAACCCTTCTGAGGAGGCAGCTGCCTTGGCCAGAGTATAGACGTCTGGGCAGACTCAGGGGATATCAGTGACTAAGTTGTTTGGCTTTGGGACAGGGGCCATTCCCCCCACTTTCTAGTAAGCCTGACAAGCACTTCCCCCTCATGGGGGCTCTGATAGAACCGTCCTCAAGCTTCTGGCAGACCCACCCTCTGGGCTCCAGAGGCCCCACCTGCTTAACTCCTAGTACATCTGCCCTACAGAGGTCATGGCAAAATCTTGGACAGACTGAGTCATGAACTCTGTGGCAGAGGCCACACCCATCACCTTCTCAGAAACATGACTCACCGCCCCCTCAAGGGAAATCTACTAGCCCCATCCTCTTACACTGCCAGGGGCTCTGAGCATAACAGGCAGCTGGAGGCAGACTTGGGATGCTTTGGGTCTTTTGCTGACCTGCCCCCATGCCAGGTTGTGGTAAAAGCCAGCTGTGTTGTGCATCTTGATCCTTCCAATGAACCCAAGCTTAGAAGAACAAGCTGTGGATCACAAGTAGCTCCAAACAGGTTGCCAAGGGCCAGGTACAGAGATCATCTGCAACAGAGTCCCTCCCAATATTCCCAAGTGACCAGATTCAGACAACATCAGGATCCAATAATCTTCACAAGAAAAATCTCAACAACCTCCAAACCCTGCTGAGGTGAATTCTGCTTTGTATGGTAAGCACCTGCACGATAGTTAATATGCCATGATTGGGGTTGAGCCTCATAGTCAGCCAGCCTGAGGGTTGATCGCACACACAAACAAGTGTGTGATAGCAATCAATACTCAATTACTACCGGAGGGCCCACATAAACCACACAAGGGACTGGAGCACCTACCTCAGGTGATCAAGGAGACTGTGCCACTGTCACCCACAAGACACCTACAACATAAGGCCACCTCGAAGACAATAGTCATAGCAATTTAATACAAAGAGGCAGGCCCCAAAGGAAAGAACAAGAGAAATCTTAAAAAACAAACAAACAAACAAACAAACAAAAAAACTAAATGAAATGGAGATGAACAATGTATCAGATATAGAGTTCAAAGCAATGGTTATAAGAATGCTCAAGGAACTTAGAGAACTACAACAGCATGAAAATGGACATAGAAACCATAAAAAGGGTCCATTTAGACATGAAGAATACAATATCTGACATCAAGAATACAAGGGAAGGGATAACAGTAGATTAGATGAAACAGAGGATTAAATCAACAATTTGGAAGACAAGGTAGAAAAAAAACACCCAGTCAGAGCAGAAAAAATAAAAAACAATAAAGCCCTGGCTGGTGTGGTTCAATTGGTTGAATGTCGTCCCATGCACTGAAAGGTCAGTGGTTGGATTCCCTGTCAGGGCACATGTCTAGGTTCCAGGCTCCATCCCTGGCATGCAGGAAGCATGTTTCTCTCTCTCCCTTTCTCTCTAAAATCAATAAAAACACTGGAGCTATGGAGTTTTAATGTGACTGCTTTATTCTTCTTTTTTTTATTTCTTTTTTTTAAATAAGTTTTTATTGTTCATATTATTACAAATGTTCCTTTTTCCCCCCCCCACCATTGCTCTCCTCCACCAGGTTCCCACCCCACCCTCTGCCCTTTCTCCACTCCCCATTTCCTCATCCATAGGTGCACAGTTTATGTTCAGTCTCTTCCCACGCCCCCCTCTCCCCTTTTCCCCAAGAATCATCAGTTCACTCCCCTTCCATACCTCTGATTCTATTATATTCAACAGTTAATATTATTCATCAGATTTTTTTTTTAATTTCCTTGGTTTTTAGATTCACTTGTTGATAGTTACGTATTTGTTGTTCATAATTTTTATCTTTGTTTACTTTCTCTTCTGAAAGAACCCCCTTCAGCAATTCATATAATTCTGGTTTGGTGGTGATGAATTCCTTTAGCTTTTTTTTATTAGTGAAGCTCTTTATCTGACCTTCAATTCTGAGTGATAGCTTTGCTGGATAGATTATCTTTGGCTATAGATTCTTACTATTCATCACCTTGAATATTTCTTGCCATTCCCTTCTGGCCTGCATGGTTTCTGTTGAGAAGTCAGCTGACAATCGTATAGGTGCTCCTTTATAGGTAACTACCTTCTTTGCTCTTGCTTCTTTTAATATTCTCTCTTTGTCTTTTGCTCTTGGAATTTTAATTATGAGGTGTCTTGGTGTGGTCCTCTTTGGATTCCTTTTGTTTGGAGTTCTGTGCGCTTCCTGGACTTGTAAGTCTAATTCTTTCACCAGGTGGGGGAAGTTTTCTGTCACTATTTCTTTCAGTATGTTTTCAATATCTTGCTCTCTCTCATCTTCTGGGACCCCCATAATTCTGATGTTGGTTCGCTTGAAGTTGTCCCAGAGGTTTCTTACATTATTTTCAATTTTCTGGATTCTCTTGCCTTCTAGCTTCTGTGGAGGAGTGTCTTCTGGCTCTTTATGTTCCAAATCTTTGACTTGATTCTTGCGATCTTCCCTTCTGTTTTTAGGACTCTGTAAAATATGTTTTATTTCAGACAATGTATTCTTTATTTCTTGTTGATCCCTTATCATTTCTTGATGACTCCTTATTAATTCTAGTTGATCTCTTTTCATATCCTCATAGATCTTATCCATCTTTTCTAGGAAATTCTTGAAAAACCTTATAAGCGTAGATTTGAATTCTATATCCAGACGCTTTTTGTCCTCCATTTCTTTCGTTTGTGATCTATTTTGTTGTCACATTTCGCAGTTACAGATGGGACGGGGTTTCAGGGTGGAGCCTGCAGCTTTGGCTTCTGTCAGCCCCGCCCTATGCGGGTCCTTCAGTGCTCGCTGCCTGCGCCTCTGAGAGAAAGGTGCCCTTGATTTTCACCTGTTGCCAGTCTATGCTCTCCCCCAATGAGCCTGGTATTGGGGTTCAGTTCAGTTGGAAGTGGAGTTGGAGGTGGCGTTCAGAGCAGTCTGGAGCCCCAGTCTCCTTCCGGCCAGGGCAATCCCGCGGCACAGCCGACTGTCTCTTCTCTGCGCGCAATGTGCTCGCCACCGGGACATCCTTTCGCGGCTTCCCCTGGGTTCCGCCTTACAGCCCGGCTCCCTATGGATGAGCCTGGGTCCCCGGGGTCTGGGCTAGAACTGGGGTTCAGAGCAGTCGGGGGCCTAGCACAGTCGGAGTTTTATCTCCTTTCCACTAGGGAACGCCTGCCAGGCACTCCGCCTCCCCCTCCTTTCTGGCTCCGTCCTCTCTGCGCGCGCCGCGTCTCTGTACCTTGGGCTTTTCCAGCTCCTCCGCGCCTCCTTCTGGTTTTCTCCTTGCTTCTCGCTGTAGAATTTCCAGTCAGTCAACCTTCCTGTAGTTCTGGGCAATGTCCGTTTTATATTTTAGTTGTATTTTATTGAAATTGTTGTGTGCTGCTGCGGCTAGGTGTTCACCTGGGCGCAGCCATCTTGGATCCTCCACTTTATTCTCCTTTTGCTTCTATTTTATTGGGGAAATTCTTAAATAGTTTTAAAAACACAGAATTTATTTTTCTCTAATTATGGGAATTCTATAAGTGGTCTATGCTACGTGGCATACTTCCAATAGCTTTAATACCTGCTAATGGTATGAGGCCCTCTATCCATCGGTCTCCATATAGTAAAATATGCTTTTGTTGTTGAGTTCTGTTGTTGTCGACTGACATTTGCTTGGCCTTGTAAACCACCAACTCTAAACAATGCTAGCAATAAATATTTGTGACCTGAAAAGGCAGAGTCTCTTGTTCACAATCCTTTGAGCATTCATGACTTGTCTATGTACTGTTTTAGATTACCTTGAGATCAGCTCTGGCATTAATGCATGATGATAAGTGTATTGCTGCTCTTTGAAAAAAGGGTTATCTCCTATTTTACAAAGTTAAAATCAAGCTTGAAAGTTAGAGGACTTAAGTGACCTTTGAATCATTTTTTTTTTTTTTTAAATAGCAGGGTTTGCCCAGCCAGTGTGGCTCAGTGGTTGAGCAGTGACCTATGAACCAGGAGGTCAGGGTTCCTTTCCCCTTCAGAGCACATGCCTGAGTTTCCAATCTTGATTTAGCCCATCTGTCTCATCAGTGTTTCTATCTTTCCCTCTTTCTCCTTTCCTCTCTTTCTAAAAATCAATAAAAACATATTTAAAAAATAAAATAGTGGAGTTGTTTAAAAGAAATTGTTTTAAACACTTTGACCCATGCCACCTAAAGCTGCTGGGACCCTCTGCCTCACTGCCTGCTCACACAGCCTCGCTTGCCATGCCGTGGGAGGCCTTCATCCCCGCACCTTCCAACAAAGAGTAAAATATGTCTGGCTTATCCTAGAGCAGCATCCAACCAAACTCCCAGGGATAACAGAATGATACAAGAGTGGGAAGCAGCCCTACCCAGCTTGGCTCAGTGAATAGAGCATCAGTCGGCCTGCAGACTCAAGGGTCCTGGGTTCGATTCTGGTCAAGGGTATATGCCGGGGTTGCAGGCTTGGTCCTCTGTGCAGAAGGCAGCCAGTCAATGACTCCCTCTCATCATTGATGTGTCTATCTCTCTCTTCCTTTCCCTTTCTCTCTAAAATCAATAAAAATAATTTAAAAAAAGAAAAAAAGACTGGGAAGCAGCTTCCTGTCCTGGATGAAGCCAAGTGTCTTGTGCCGATCATGTCAACATGAGTGACCTCATTAAGATAATTAGAAGTTACTCACAACTCAATGCTAATCAAGCCTTCTTCCTGTTAGTGAATGGGCACAGCATGGTGAGTGTGTCCACAGCAATTTCGGAAATGTATGAAAGTGAGAAGGATAAAGATGGATTCCTGTATATGGTATAGGCCTCTCAGGAGACATCTGGCCTGATCGCCCCTAACTGCCTTTGCCTGCCGGCCTGATTGCCCCTTAATTGCCTTCCCCTGCAGGCCTGATCACCCCTAATTGCCTCCCCTGCCAACCTTATTGCCCCTAACTGCCCCCCCACTGGTCTGATCACCCCCGAACTGCCCCCCTCCCTGCCAGCCTGACCATCCCCCAACTGCCCCCCCCCCCCCCCCCCCCCCGCCTGCCTGATCACCCCTAACTGCCTCTGCCTTGGCTTTGTTGGGAAGGATGTCTGGAAGATGTCTGGTCTAATTAGCATATTACCAGATATCTAGTCTAATTAGCATATTACCCTTTTATTGGTATAGATTATTGTATTATTTTCCATACAAACTATTATAAACCTGCTTTTGCCTCACCTTATATTTGCCTCATCTCAAATGCCTTTAGCTCAAAATTATCCTTATATCAAAGTGGCATATTTTGGTGTAGCATATTCTGCTACTCTTCAGAGGCCACGTTGAAAGAGGGAGAAGAGGATGGATGGAGGGAGGGATGGGAGAGAGAAAGAGAGAGAGAGAGAGAGAGAGAGAGAGAGAGAGAGAGAGAGAGAGAGAGAAACCTATTTCTTGCAGGCATTCCAAATGAGCCATCAACTATGTGAGTAAAAAAACACTATTGGGCATCCAGTTGAGATTAGTTGCTGTCTGGTTGCAACCTCATGAGAGACCCAAGCAGGAACCACCTAGCTGAGCCCATTCAACCACAGAACCACACAAATATATTGTTGTTTTAAGCCACTAACTTTTGCAGTAGTCTGTTATGCAGCAATTGGTAAGTAAAATACAGAGTAATTTTGTTTTTTCATTTTTATGGAAGGCTTATCAAATCAATTAGTGTAAGATTTTATAAGACATTTAGGACAAAGTCACTGATATATATCAGGATGTATTTTATTTAATTTGCTGCCTCTTGACAAAGACATTGCCCTAGAAAGTACATTTCATGGGCACTGGGAAGAAAATGTCTAGTGAATTAATGCTAGAAAAAAAGAAAGAGGGGGAAAATTTTACTTTCAGGCTACATTTTTGTTGCTCTCATAAATGATTGCTTTGGACAATTGCATAAGTTATGGTTTTTCTAAAAACAGACTTATTATTTTTATTTATTTATTTATTTTTCAATATTTTTATTGATTTCAGAGAGAGAGGGAGAGAGAACGAATAACATCAAGGGTTAGAATCATTGATCAGCTGCTTCCTGCATGTTGCCTACTGGGGATCATGCCCACAGCCTGGGCATGTGCCCTGAAATCAAACTGTGACCTTCTGGTTCATAGGTTGATGCTCAACCACTGAGACACAGCGGGGCCAGATTTATTATTTTTTAAATATATTGTTCTTTTATGGTTTGATTTATGACCGATCAAAATTACTCTAATGATTATATTTTTACTTAAAGTCAGGTTTGTTGAGATATCATTTATATACAGTAAAATTTATACTTTTCAGGTGTACAAGTCTGAGAGTTTTGATAATCATGAAAGATCATACCCCCTCCAGAATTAAGATATAGAGTATTTCAATAAGCCCCAAAAGTTTCCTTGTACTCCTTCAAACTCAGTCACCTCCTTTCATCCCCAACCGATGGGAACCACTGATCTATAGCTTTGTCTTCTTTACATTGTCATATAAGTGGCATCACATAGTCTCTTGTATCTGGCTCCTTTCACTTAACATAATGCCTTTGAGATTCATCCAAAATAATATTCTGTTCCTGCACCAATTATTTCACTTTTCCTTTATGTTATTCTAAGAGTATGCAAAGCTATGAATAGCTATATAAGTCATAGAGTCATTGCAATCTTTCAGAAAGTTTTGTCTGTGGATCACCTACATTGGAATCACGTTGGGTACTTGTTAGACTCTCAGTGTCTGAGCAACGTGTGAACAACCATCCTCATGTGACTTTTATACATGACCAAAGGCAGAAACCCTCAGTATTCCAGTGGACAAGAATGTCAGAGTTAGATGGTTCTGAGTTTTAATCTAGTATTGCCATTTACTATGGACAATTGCATAAGTTATGATTTTTCTAAGAACATACTTATTATTTATTTATAAATATTCTTATTGATTTCAGAGAGGAAGAACTCCACTTCTGTATGAACTTGGGCAAATTATTTAAACTGCACCTATTTTTTATTTTGTGCTTGGAAATAATTTATTTATCAAATATTTTTGAGCATCTATTTTAAGATAGGAACCAGGGTCACAGCAGTGAATAAGATAAAATCCAATCCTTTGTGGAACAGCACAGGATAAGTGTTTAAGCACATAAATATATGAGAAAATTTCAGATAGTGATACTCTGTAGAAAAATGAAATAGTTTTGACAGAGAAGATACCCTAGTTAAGATACTGTAAGTTAGGGAAGACATCCCTCAGTACACTGTGTTTAGCATTGTCACAAAGGTTCTGTCTGGACTTATACGTCCCGTTGCGTTTTAAAAAAAATTCCCGATTTTCCTTTCCGCGGGATGGGACAAATTGTTAAAAATCGGGACTGTCCCGCCAAAAGCGGGACGTCTGGTCACCTTAATCTAAAGCCAGTTCTGGAACATAAAAATATATCTCATCTTTTCACTCTAGCTCAAGAATAGAGATTGAAAGGAAATACTAATTTATGGGGCAGCATGCCCTATTGGTAATTTTATTTTTAACCTCCTTGGTGGCCATGGATCATTTTGAGACTTTTAATGAACACTGTGGATCTTCTCCCCTAAACCCTGCACAGCAGGGCCAGCTCTCCGCCTCATCTTGCTCGCCAGCAGCGTTTGCACAGTAGATGGCTCCCTCCACTCTCCGGGCTCTCCGGTCGGGGTCCCGCCTCGGTCCTCGGGAACCTCCGGGAACTCCAATGTCCACTCGCCGCTGCGACTAGAATCGTGGGGAGGCGGGAGCCAAGGGCGGGCCCGGAACGCAGTTACCCGACCCCGTGCTCCGCCGGAACGCTGAGGGCGGGGAACGCGCCCGGCTGAAGAACGGAAGAGAGAGCGGGGGACGTGCTTGGCGGTGGCACGCTCTTCCGGCTCGCGGTTCAGTTGATTTTCTGGGCCATGTTTCCAAGAGTCACAGCGGCGCTACCTCTTCGCCCCCTTTCCCGCCTCCCCTTGTGTCCCGGCGGCCCGGAGGCGGCGGCGGCGGCTGTGCGGCGCGGCGCTCCGCGCGGACCCGGCAGGTACCTCATTGCAGCGCGGTGGGCCCCGCGGGTCTTCCGGCCAAACCCCAGCCCCGCATCACGTTCCGTTCTCTTTCTCCCGCTTCCTGAGGTCTGTAGCCCGCGGGACCTTAGAAGCCTGTGCTGTAAATGTGAGGAGTCTTATGTTTGCTTTCAATTTGAGGAAAGGGAGTCCCAGAAAGATAAACGGCTTGCCCAAGGTCACCGTGTCCGCGGGGAACGGCACAGCTGCGCTCCGGGTCTGCCGCCCTGCGCTTTCTGCGACACCGCGCCTCTCCCTTCTCGCCGCTTGCCCGCCCGTTTTATCCAGGCTCCGGAAGCAACATTTATGTTTTGCCTCCCAAGACTGTGATGGTCTCGTTCCTGGCCTTATTGATTCTTTACTTTATTATTGAAAGTGCTTACGGTGTGCCAGCACTAACGTGAAGCCCGAATAAGCCGGTCCTGCCATCACGGAGCTTACAGTTAGTTACAGCAAGGAGGAAATCCAAGTACAGAAATAGCTGAGATAGCATCGGTAGCACAGAATGCTCTATTAATGTAATAAATAATTGCTGGGTGAGCGAATAGGGACACCTAACCATTGTTGGAGAATTTTAAAGTATCCTTTCTGGAAAAGAAATCTGAAATAATCTGAAGGCGGATTTAGGTTGGAATTAGCCAGACAAGAAAAGGAGTTAAGCATACTTGGTGTTGGTATTTCTTCTCTGGGAGCTCTCATGATTATGGAAACTTACTTATACTGCATATATTCCATGCAGCACGGGTTGGGGCCGCGGTGGTAAGGACAGCGCTAATGCCTGTGGGTAGCAGTGGGCAGGGGAAGAAGCTGGACGGAGGAGGACAATTGCATAGGAAGGATTGATAGGATGTGACATGATAAGGGTAGGATAGTCAGAGCAAAGATTTCAGCTGGTTGCCTTGAAGGATTAGGGTGCCTTATGTTAACAGAAAAACGAGGAGCAGCTTTGAGAAAGTTTTTAAAATATGTCATAGTTTTTGGAAAACAAAAATATCTACTTATGGTAAGAGGTCCATTCAATACAGAAATGTGAAACATGGATGTCAGTCTCGGGAGTTCTTGAGTGTGGTTCTGGATGTGCTGCATTTGAAGTGCTGATGAGATGCTCTCAGTGGAGACATACTCAGGTGTGAGGTTAGAGCTAGAGTTTTATTATTTTAGAGTTATGGAATCTCTACCTAGACTTGATTTTCCTGGTATAAATATACTTTCCATAGTACTATAGCATGGAAATATTGGAGGGAAACATTGATATACAGGTTATATGTGAGATTCATTCTCTTGATCACCACTTTTCTGTTATACCTTTAATTTAACTTTCATGTGAAAAATAATAATTAGAGCATTTTCCTAAGTTGAGTAATATGAGGATGGCAATTATGTAATAGGTGTTTCATTTTAATTAAGTTTCTGATGTATTAACCTCTGACATTTATTTTTATAAGCAGCTCAAATAGTTTGTTTTAGCATTTTTAAAAATTCCCATTTTATTTTTCATTAAAGCATCCCTAATCTGGCACTACCATTTGCTGGCTTCGAGAACTTGATATGGTATTTAACTCAGAGTCTGATATAAGGTCTTTAGAATCAATTGCATCAGAATCACCTGGGGTCTTGGTTAAGTGCATATCCTTGGACCCCATTCCAAATTTACCAACTAAGAATCTCAGGAATCTAAGTTTTAAATGAGCTCTCTAGGTGATTCATATGACCAATAAAGGTTAAGAATCATTAACTTAACCTCTTTAAGCAGCAGTTTCTTCTGTAAAGCAGGAATAATAAAATTGTTTGGATTTTAAGGATTAAAATAACATACATGACACAGCTACTCAAATGGGCCCTCTGATGCCACATCAGCATCACTTGGGAACTTGTTAGGAAGCAAACTCTCAAATCCTTTCCCAAGGCTATTAAATCACAATTCTTTAGGCTGAGTCTCCCGTCAAGCCCTGAATGGCAGGGACATAGCCTCAGGTCCCCTGGCCTGGCACTGGGGTAGGGGGCGTGTCCTTAGGTCCCCTGCCTCAGCTCAGTGCCAGCCTCCTTAAGACTCCTTACGGGCCGAAACTGCTTTGGCTCAGCGGTAGAGCATCTGTCTGCGGACTAAAAGGTCCCACGTTCGATTCCGGTCAGGGGCATGTACATTGGTTGCAGGCACATCCTGGGTAGGGGGTGTGCAGGAGGCAGCTGGTTGATGTTTCTCTCATCAATGTTTCTAGCTCTCTATCCCTCTTCCTTCCTCTCTGTGGAAAATCAATAAAATAAAAAAATTTAAAAAAAGACTCCTTACGGGAACTTGGCCTCCACTGTGGGTGCAGCCATCTTATCTTAACAGTGTGACAGTCAATTTGCATATTCCATCTTTATTAGATAGGATTGAATCATTATGTTGTACACCTGAAACTAGTATGATATTATATGTCAAAAAAATAAAATTATACCTCAAAAAAATAAGGAAAAGGGAAGGGCTTTAAAAATTTAAAAACACACAGAAACAGTTTTTTGAGTTTTTGCTTGATTATTTTGCATCGTATTTCTCTTTTCTTTTTTTCTTTAATCTTCCCAGGATAAAAAATTATATCCAGAGGTCTTTTGGCACTAACAGTGTGAACTGTAGCAAAGAAGATGGGAAGTCCATTCCAACCCAGGAGATTTCCAAGCAGACAGAGAGCCAAAGCAGTGTAAAGGAGAATTCGAAAAAAGACTTGTTAAATATCATTAAGGACATGAAAGTTGAAATAAGCACCGTAAATGTACAGACCACAAAGCCACCCAATAGAAGACCACTTAAAAATTTGGAGGCTACAACTGGCAGACTTAAAAAAGCTACAAAAGATGCCCCAAAAAAGAGGTAAATGATTTACAGTTTGAATGTTCTTTGAAAGTAATTAATTTTTGAAACTCCAGTACAATTTTTCTTCTAGAAATCTTTAGCCCATCTTCAAATTAGAGTGCTTCCTCTCCCCTAAATACTTCTTCCTCTGTACTTTTGTTTGGGACTGATAAATATATTCTCTTTTTTGCCTGTCAACATGTGTCTGCCTTCTACACTCAGCAATGGCTCTGCGAAGCTTTCCCAACCCTCCTGTCCCTGATCCTGTTTCTCCTTTCTGAGTCTCTGTATATTGAGAATCATTTGAATACTAGTCTGTTAAAACTTTGATCTCTCTGCTTTTTTTCCTATTGTTACTAACACTTTTTTAAAAAGAACTTTTTTACTTAATTCTCCACTTGTTTGATTTATCTTCCCTGTTGGGCAGACACCTCTTTAGAGCAGGATCCCATGTGCCTTGTTGTTTTTCTTCCAAGATTTAGCACAGCATCTAAAAGGAATAGATAATGCTTATTGATCTACTTTTACCAGTGTTTCCAGGAACAAAAGATTCATAGATTTGCATTTATGTAAAATACTCTTAATCTGTGACATAGAGACATGTAAATTGTTTTAGAAAAACTGCAAACTAAATATCTGCACACAGATTATCCTAAGTGCATTTAGAATCTGGGTGTGTGAAATCTGCCTTTTGTAAAGTGAAGCTTTTCAAAATAAAACAATCATTATTATAGGTAATTATATACAATTTACATAATTTAATCACTTCAGTAATCTGCTTTATCTATGTGGATTTTGTCCCTTGTTCTTTTGATGAATTTTCCGAAGTCTAGACAAACTTGAAGCAAACTTGTGGACTCTTAGAGACTTTTGACAGTGCAGGTGATGGGAAGTGGAAGGGTTAGTGCAGTGGTCAGCAAACTCATTAGTCAACAGAACCAAATATCAACAGTACAACGAATGGAATTTCTTTTGAGAGCCAAATTTTCTAAACTTAAGCTTCTAGTGCCACTTCTTCAAAATAAACTCGCCCAGGCCGTGGTATTTTGTGGAAGAGCCACCACACTCAAGGGGCCAAAGAACTGCATGTGGCTCACAAGCCGCAGTTTGCCAACCACAGGGTTAGTGGAAGATGGTCAATGATAAATCTGACCCACACTTGAATTGTAGCTCTTCACATCCAGGCAGAATTTTTACATTTAAAAACTTTTTAAAATTTAAATTAGAGTAGGTGGGAGCAGTGAATTAATGGAGGCCAAATATCAGTTTATAAACAGAGAAATAATAATTACTTGAGAAATGCTGTTATTGTCCTCTATTTAAATAAGAAGGGAATATCTGTATACAGTCTAGACAGAGGAAGGGAGAGGTAATTTAATTGAGAATTTCACACATTTTCTTACATATGTCTCTATTAACTGCCATATAATTGTCTCTTGAAGTTGTTACTTAACAAATCATTTACATCCTGATTTGAAAGTAGCTTCTTGTCTCTGAAGGTCTTGTTTATTTGAAATTTCCATTTTAAAAATTCTACATAGCATGGAATTTTAGTATGTTTTTTATAACTTTTATATGACTTCTTTTGATTAGTAATTTCCAGTGCTCCGAGCTTATGTGGTATCTTCAAAATACTGCAATTACTTATGCTTGTCAAGAGTATTATATTTCACTAATTATAAGTGCAGTAATATTTTAGCATTTGTGATATAGTTAAAATGGCAATATTTTATTGTAGTGATAATGTCTTACATGAATGACGTCATTGATTTACATAATAAGGTATGTGACTTTAAGATCCCCATCACTGATTTCTCTTAAATAGGTAAGGTAGATTCCTATTTCCCAGAATGCTTTAATTTTTCATTATTTTCAGAACTTTTGTGGAATCTCTTATTTTCTACATTAAATTAAAAATGTCTCTGGAAAGTATAATTGCATGGAAGAGAGTAAGCTGATTTAGTGAGTGACCATATTAGGTATGAAGGAATACACGAGGCCAAAAGTGGTAGCATTATAAATTTATTAGGTGATGTGGAGAACTGAGCCCCCAAATGGTGCTAGCACCCAGGAATGGGGAGTCAGAGATTTTAAAGGATTCGATGTGGGCTTTTTCTGGGTGGGGAATTCCCTGGTTGGTCCTGGGACGGTCGGAGGGGAAAGATAATGTTCTCAGCCAACGGGATGAGGCCTAAGCGAAAGGGAATGTCTCTTGTGAAGTGCTCTAACGGTCAGTTCCCAGGGGAGGGGCTGTCGATCCAATGATTTTTTTTTTTAATTTTTTTTTTACATATTTTATTGATTTTTTTTTATTGCCCCCCTCCCTCCCTTCCACACATCCCCTCCCTCCCCATAGTTTTATGTCCATTGGTTGTACTTATATGCATTTATACAAGTCCTTCGGTTGATCTATTATCTCCCCCAGATCTCCCTACCCTCCCCACTGTAATTTGACAGTCTGCCTGTTGCTTTACTTTCTCTATATCTGTCTCTTGGTTCATCAGTTTATAATGATCTTTATCATCCACCAATGTGTGAGGTCATGTGGTGTTTCTCTTTCATTGATTGGCTTATTTCACTCAGCATGATGTTCTCCAATTCCATCCAGGTTGCTGCAAATGATGAGAATTCCTTCTTTTTTATGGCAGCATAGTATTCCATTGTGTAGATGTACCATAGTTTTTGGATCCAATCATCTGCAAAAGAAGACAGAAGGAAGGCCAAAAGGCACATGAAAACATGCTCAAAGTCACTAATTGTCCGAGAGGTGCAAATCAAAACAACAATGCGGTACCATCTCACACCTGTCAGAATGGCCAACATCAACAAATCAACAAACGACAAGTGTTGGCGAGGTTGCGGAGAAAAAGGAACCCTCGTGCACTGCTGGTGGGAATGCAGACTGGTGCAACCACTGTGGAGAACAGTGTGGAGTTTCCTCAAAAAACTGAAAATGGAACTCCCATTTGACCCAGTAATCCCACTTCTAGGAATATATCCCAAGAAACTAGAAACACCAATCAGAAAGGATATTTGCACCCCTATGTTCATAGCAGCACAATCTATAATAGCCAGAATTTGGAAACAGCGATTCAATGATTTGATCAGACCTAACAGGGCCCTCCTCCTCCTCCTCTTAGAAACAAAATAAATATATATGTATATAAAATAGATAAAGCACACACAAATCTATAATAATAAAAGCATAAAATGCTAATTAGACCAGACGTCCTTTCAGAGAACCTTCTGGACAAAGTTAGGGCTGTGAGGGATTTTTAGAGAGAGTGGAGGGAAGGAGAAGATAGAAAAATTGATGTGAAAGAGACACATCAATTGATTGCCTCCTGCTCGGGCCACCTAGGTACGTGCCCTTGACCAGAATTGAACCTGAGATCCTTTCCACTGAGCCAAACTGGCTAGGGCCATGGCCTGCTTTTAAAAGTTTCTTTATTTGTATCATATATTGAACACCATTGGCATAGTTACTATTATATAATAATTACCGAAGAATTTAGTGGCATAAAAAATCATTTTTTATGCGTATAGATTCTGTGGGTCAGCAGTTTGAACAATGCAAAGGGTAAATCTCTGCTGCATGATGTCTAGGGCCTCCGTTGGAAGATTTGGAAGTCCAGGAGCTGGAATCATCTGAAATTAACTGACTCATAGGTCTGGCAGTTGATGCTAGCTATCAGCTGAGACCTTGACTGGGATTGTTAGCGGAAACACCTACAAGTGGCCTCTCTATGTGGCTTGGACTTTATTACTGCATGGTAACTGGCTTCCCATGGCATGCCCAAGAGAAAGGGAGACAGGAGAAATTTATATTGTTTTTATTACCTAGCCTTAGAATCAGATTGGGTAACTCAGTTGGTTAGAGCATCATCCCAATACACCAAGGTTGCGGGCTTGATCCCTGGTCAGGGTACATACAAAAATCAACCAATGAATGCATAAATAAATGGAATAACAAAATTGATTTTTCTCTGCCTCCCCCCTTCCTCTCTCTCTAAAACAAATAAAAATTAAAAAGAAAAATATTGGATACCATACTCATTTCCTATGCTGCATTGATTTTTTAAGAGTACTTGCTTTTTATCATAGCAATTGCCAGAAAACCAAATGGAGTAGTGTAACATTAAAAGTGTGTACTGCCTTGAGTTAGTATTCACAAGGTCAATGGCAGAGGCTGTATTTCCCTGTTGTGCTCCAAGATGCCTTAGGGCACAGTTTGGGAACTAAGGTCCTCTTCTACCTGAGCTCCTTAAAGGCTGTGGACCACACCCTTAAGTTTCTTATAATAGAAGTCCTGTTGCTTGTTTGAAAGGCTCTTTGAGGTACTAATTTAAATCTTTCTAAGATCTTAACAAAGGGTTTATAGCCATGGCCATCTTTACACCGTGTCTTCTTGACACTGCCCTGGTTTTGATCTCTGTTCAGAAGCCATTTCTAAATTTTAGCATTGTTCTGTCTGGAGGGAATTAGAATGAGAAACATCTCCGAATTTATAGCTGAGAGATGGTTTGCCTTTCAGGCAGAGCAGATGTAATTTCTCAGGTCTTGAGTTTGGAGTGTACAGTTATCCCTCAAATCCCATATATGTTTTCTGTAGATAAATATTCCCAGAAGTGGAATTGCCAGGTCAAAACATTTATATATTTTTTTAGGTTTATGATATATCTCACTAAATTGCCTGAAAAAAGTTATGACAATTTATGTGTCCACTAAATAGTATTGTTCACTTCCTCAGGGTTCCTTTTCTGAAATTATCACACAGTGCATTTTAAAGAAGTTCAGAAAAAAGAAGGGTATAAAGTGAAAAAGTATGTATTCGTGAACTAGTGTGAATTATAGGATAGAATAGATCGTTAAAAGATATTTTTTAAAAGTTCTCATCACTGCTCAGCTGGTGTGGCTCTGTTGAGCATAGCTCCATGCACCAAGAAGTCAAAGGTTTGATTCCCTGTCAGGGCACATGCCCAGGTTTTGGGCTCAATTCCCAGTAGAAGGTGTATGCAGAAGGCACCCTATCTATGCTTCTCTCTCATTGGTGTTTTTATTTATCCCTCTCCCTTCATCTCTGTCTAAAAATTCAATAAAAAATTTAAGTTTATATAAAACTGATACCTAATATTTAAGAATTCTTGATTTTGTCAGAAACTGAATGATACTTTTATATGTCTTTATTGATTTTAGAGAGAGGAAGGGAGAGGGGGAGAGAGAGAACGAGACATCAGTGTGAGAGAGAAACGTTGATCACTTGCCTCCCGTACATGACCAGGGACCAAACCTCAACCTAGGCATATGCCCTAACTGGGAATTAAACCAGCAATCTTTTGACAGATGAGCCACACCGGCTAGGACTGAATGATTCTTTTTTGAACAACAAAACACAAAAAACATTTTCTCTTAAAAAGTCATTTTACTTTCCACTAAACTAGTGGCATGATAAATTATGCCTCTTTTTTTTCTTTTTCATTTGTTTTTCATTTTCTTTTTCAGAAGTGAGGCACTGAGTCCTGAGTTGGTGGCTGCCGCATCTGCTGTTGCAGATTCTCTCCCTTTTGACAAGCAGAAAACCAAGTCAGATCTGCTCAGGCAGCTCCAGCAGCATGAGGAAGACTCAAGGGCACAGAAAAATGGAGAAAGACGTAAAATTAGGTTAGTGAATCAAATAGCATGTCAAATAGTAATACTGGTATCTCAAAATCCGCTATTTTCATTTAACTAATGAGTAATATACATAATATATTCATTTATATGTAATATATGCCTCATAACGGAATAGTTGTTTTAAAAAACAACTGATGTCTTAAGTAAAATTAGTTTTTAAAAGAACAATTAAGTGATTAAACTTTTATTTTCAGAAGTTACACAATTTCTTGTCCCTTGAAAAGAAATGATAAATTCAGCGATGTTACTAAAAATAGATAAAGAATAAGGCGGTTTCTCTGAGATTAATTTTTTCCCATTAAATAATTTTCTGGTGTTATGAACAATATGATCATCTTCAGACCCATTCTCTTTTTCCCTCTTATGAAGTTTTAGCTGACATCTTTCCACTTCTCTCATTTCTCATTACTTTATACCAACTTATACCACTTGCTGATGAAATGTAGTCAGGAGTAGCACTGCTTTGTTTTGGAGAGCAATCTAAATCAGTAGTTCTCAATAGGCATGTTGTAAGATTTCTCTCAGGAAGTTAAAAAAAAATACAGATGACTGGACTGTCAGATCACTCATTTATTTGTATTTGAACAAATACAAGGCAATAAATATGGCTAAATTTTAATAACTGCTCTAGATGCTTAATAATTTTACATAGATGACACTTTTATTTTTTTATTTTTAAAATATATTTTTATTGATTTCAGAGAGGAAGGGAGAGGGAGAGGAAGATAGAAACATCGATGATGAGAATCATTGATCAGCTCCCTCCTGCACGCCATACACCAGGGATCAAGCCTGCAACCCAGGCATGTGCCCTGACTGGGAATCAAACCGTGACCTCCTGGTTCATAGGTCGATGCTCAACCACTGAGCCAAGGCAGCCAGGCAATAAGTGACACTTTTAATTTAAATTTTAAATGAACACATCTGAAGAGTATCATCTTTTTTCTTTTTTTCTTTTTTATTGTCTACACTATTACAGATGTCTCCATTTCCTCCCACTTTGACATCTTTAAAACACAGAAGGAAACAAATCTTAGTGGTTTGTGGATTGTGAATGTTAATATGTAACATAATCTTTTATTTAAATGTAAATTATGTTGTATTACTGCATAGGAGTGAAATAAAATTAAATGCTATGAGTCATGTTTTCTGTTACTCAATAGATCAAATTTGTAATACACTTGATTTTTCTTATTTCAGTTTCAGTAATATTATATCAGACATGAAAGTTGTCAAATCTGCTACAGCTAGAGCTAGTACAAGGCCAGTTCATCAGATTCAGTTTGATGAAGGATCTGACAATTATGTTGGCCAGGAGAAGACTGTCGATCTTATCAAAAGGTATTGAAACTTTGCAGTCTATCTGGTTTTGTTTGTTTCTCTGTAGTTTTACTTTATTGCTGTGCATATTATTGTTAATAGAATCTGAACATTATGAATGTATTTATGTCTGTCTCCTTACACTCCATGTACCATTTCCTAGAGAGGGAAAGTTAAAAACAAAAAACAAAAAACACCCTTTTTAAAATTCATTGATTGATTTTATAGAGAGAGAAACATTGATTTGTTGTTTCATTTATTTATGCTTCATTGGTTGATTCCTTTATGTGCCCTGACTGAGGGATTACACCTGCAGTCTTGTCTACCCAGCCAGGGTAAGGGAAAAATCTTTTGAGTTTAACATGCCTAAACTTTTCTTTACCATAAATTAAAATAGGCTCTGCCTTACACCTGGGGAATAGAGAGGTCTCCTGATTTAGAATAACTAGAGCTGACTATATTATGAACAAATAAACATTCTGAGAGAAACATTTTTTATTCTGACATATGTCTAATAATGTACGTTCATATACCCCTTTTATCTCTATATAATAATCTTTTTTCATACCTTAGAGAATTAACTTACCATCAAAGAAAGGATGATCCTATACCTTAAAATGGTAGGTTACTTGTGGTAATTTGAATTTAGCAATTTGTAGTTCTTAGAGATGCTAAGCCTTGCCTTACATATTTTGTTACAGAAGGCTATCTGTATTTACATAAAGTTTCTGTTTTCTTTCTCTCACAAGCCCATAAAGTGATAGTTGGGGAAGGAGAATACATATATTTATCATGATCTGACAAAAACTAACTCAACTTTATAGCAGATGGGCTCACAAATGGAATGTTTTTGATACATATTTTATGGATTTTAAGTACAATCTCTGCAACTTGAGTTAGTTCCTTCCAAGTGTTACTAGTAAATTACTAATTTGGAAGATTGGAAAAGATAGTCAGCAGTTAACAAAATAAGTTCAAGAGGTTACAGTGACTTTGGAAGATTATTTGAATTACTAATTTAGAGTGATTTTATAGCTATGATATATTATTGAATAAAGTAGGATGTGTATTAGAGTTTTACTTAAGATTCCTTAAGAATATTTAAATTGAATCTTTTTTGAATCAGTCTTTGAGATAATTCCATGCAACTACATCAGAATGCTATACTATTGTTTGATTTTTAATGATATTAGCTACCATTAAAAATTAGAAGGCAACAAGAGAGAAGCTAAAAAAAAGTAGGAAAGGGATTTATGTGCATATAATGACTGTTTAAAAAAAGAATTCTAGAAAAAGAGAAGCAGTGGTGGGATACCAAGGTGTTCACCCCGCTCTGACTTGGGACAGACTGAGAGAGTCAGGCTGTTCTGGTTTTCTCAGTTAGAGACAGGGCGGTGTGAGCCACAGAGCACTGGCTTTAGAGTCGCACTAACCCGCCTCAGTGCCACTGACTGATTCTGTGACTGGGGAAATCGGTCTGTTTCCCCATCTATAAAACGCTGAAAGTGAAGCGTTTCTTGAATAATAGGAAAGAAACGTTTCTTTCCTATTATTCTTTCTTGAATAATAGGAAAGAAACATGTATAAACCATATTTAGTAGTTGCACAGCAAATTGTCTGTTCCCTTCCTCTTTAGTACATTGTGCTTTTAAAATTCCATACTTTGCTGAATCATTCCCTCTTTACTGTGAGTTACTTTAATCCATCATCCTGTTCACCTGACTTGAGGTTGAGCCAGGTACTCCAGAAATGCTCATTGTGTGGGTTGCGTTTACCTTCTTGTTGTGGTTAAGTCTTGATTGCTATTGCTACATCAGTGAGTGGGTGGGATTGACTTCAGACTGACTGGTTGTAAGGACTGGCCATGAATACAGCAGACGAGCTGTTGTTTGGGGGCTGACACCACAGAGTGGGATTTGCTGTAGCAGGGCTCTGGTGCCTGGCTTGTCATTTATGGAACTGATTGGGTGGTGCCCTGGTGTGGTCTGAAGCTGGCTTATTGGTATGTTAGTTCTGGGGTCTCGTGGGAGGGGAGGGGATATCAGTACAGGCCTAAGTCAGCTGCTACTTGTGCCCAACCCTGAAGCCACTTGGTAGGACCTACAAAGTGAGTTAGTGGTAACTGCCTCTGCTGAATTTGGTGGTGCCTGAGAGAGGCTAGGCTGCAAGTCAGTGCAAGAAACCAGCTGCCACTAGTGCTGGTTGGTAGCGATCAGTATTAACAGTTTCACTTACCAAGAGGTATAGGGCACGCTGAGGCTGGCCACTTCTTGTTTGAGGTTATTTGGAACCTTTCAGAGATTTTAGGGAAGTCTACATAGAGGCTGAGGCCAGCCACTTGTGAATACCCACTGAAAGGTTCTGCCACGTGCACAAGTTATGTGGGGTGGGTTCTCAGGGAATTTCCAAGGTGAACAAGTTTGATGCAGACTCAGATTTTGCACTAGCAGGCTGGGTAGGGGGTCGGGGGGACAATGGCACCTGCCAGCACTTTTAGTAGTGGAGAGAACTGCTTCTCCAACCTACACCCTGAAGTCAGACAATTCAGTTCTTCCCTGTTTGTCCCTGGTGCTTTGAGCTACTACCCCAGTGTTGGAGTTCAAAGTCAGTGAGTCCCTTAGTGAATAAGCCCTTTAAGAGGAAAGTGTGGAACTCCAGCAGACCTCCCTCTCACCCAGGCAGAATCCAAGCTAATTTTCACAGCCAGATGTTGTGGGGACTCCTGTTCCTGCCACTGATGGTCTAGGCTGGGTGTTCGGTATTGGGCTGGGACTCCTCACCCGCAGGGGGACCTCTACATCAGAGCTATCCTCCCGATTCATAACCAACACATGTGAGTTTGGAACCAGTCCTTTCAAATCTCTACTCCTTCTGCCAGTATCATGGAGGCTATTCCTTTTTCTTCTTAGTGATGGGAGTTCTGTTTTGTTAGTCTTCTGATGTTTCTTAGTTGTACATTTTTTTCTTAGTTGTAATTTTGATATGGACTTAGGAGGAAGTGAACACAGAGTTAACCTACTTTGACATCTTGACCAGAAGTTCTAGATTCAGTTATAACAACTTCTAATTTTGCATATTTTGGTAGTTTCCCACAGCATTGAGTTTTTTAAAACATTAATATGAAATGGACCGAATAAAAATTATGGCAAATTAGGTTAATCTTTCCAGTTAGGTATTTTGGAAATTAGGCTTTTAACTGTTTTGTTGTATTATGATGTAAAAATTCAAGTTCATCGGTTCCTGTTTTTAGTTACCAGTCTTAAAGATATGGCAATTTACCGTAGTTAAAATGTCTGGTGTCATCAGTGGAATTATTTTTATATCTATATTGAATACTTTATATAAAATTTTTCTCTCATAAACAGTTTTCATTGGCAGTGTATAAAAGTACTCATTGAATAAATTATTTTTTCTTCTTTAATTTTAGGAAAAGTATATTTAAGGGAAAGAGACTTAATATTTTTGCTGTTAAGGCAGCTACTGAAGAGGCACCTGAAACAGGTTTGTTAAGAAAAGAATAACACTATTTTTCATGTATAGAAAAATTCCAACTTTTATTAACGTCCTTAATGCGTGATTGCATAATATATCAGGTATTTAAATATTCCATCCTGTCATTGGGATGGATCCTGCTTATGAATGTACTTGTTGACATTGCTAGCCTTGGTCATATTTTTCTCTTGAAATGTTTCATTCTGTGAGGCAGTGGGAGGTAAGGACTGACTACCAACCAGAAAGATACACTGGTTGATATTGCAGAAAGATACACTGGTTTTGCTATAAGGCATTTCACTGTCTAGAAGAGGAGACAGCATTGAGAGACCTAACTTACTGATTTAGTGATTTAGTGGTTGCATAGGAGATGGGATGAAGAGCATTCAAGGAATATATTTAGCAGACTTGTTGTGTGTTTTTTATTAGTGTAGAGTCTGTTCTCTATTTTTTTTCCTTTTGTCTTTGGGCAAGAAGTCAAATCCTTCAAATTTGCCACTTTAAGTCTAATTAAAGAGAAATAAGAGTATCTTCTTGCGTGGCATTAAGTTTTGCTTACTGATCAAATAAATTAAGAAATTCAATACAGATGATCTCCAGCTTACAAGTGACTTCAATTCTAAAGATTGTAAGCTTGTTGGACTTTGATAGACATAATTTTATATTTAATATTTAAGTTCCTAGGCCCTCCCCCTCCAGTAACTCATTTAAACTTTCTACCGTTTACTGATTTTCCTACTGTTCAATAAGCTCATGATATTAGGGGTTAGGTCTCAGTGATCTTTATATAGTAGCACCTAGCCAAGTATTTTATAAAATAATGAAACTTTAATAAGGAAAATAATACACAAATTTATGTCAGTTTACTCTAAGGAAGGTATTGTTTTAATAAGCCATATTGCATTTGAATGTCATTTCCCCCCAATTAAGTACAAGAATAGCAATAATGTGCAAACCTAAATTTATTTATTCACTGTTGTTTCCCTACCACCTAAAATAATGCCTGACTTATAGTTGGCATTCAGTAATTATTTACTGAACAAATGAATGAGTTCTTCTATTCCATGATTGCCACATTTTGCTTCCTACTAAATTCTTACCAGTGCTTCAAAGAATATAGTTCTAGACCCTGATGCTTATCCTGGAGAGATTTGGTTTGGGTATCTAGATTATTCAACTTCAGATTCTGCCATACTAACCTCCCTGAGTTTCACGTCAATCACCTATAAAATGGGGCTAATCTCAAGGATTAAATAAAATAATATAATTAAAGTGTCAAAGGTACGTACACATATATCTTAATAAATTTAAAAAAATAAAAATTGGGGAAAAAAGAAAATAAATAAATAGATAGATAAATAAATAGATAAATAAATAAATACAGTGTCAGGCATACTGCCTGGATCTAGTGCACATTCAATAAATAATCACAGCTGTTAACATCTATCTTCTATATATATAAAAGGCTAATATTAAAATTGTCCCCTTTGGAATTCGACTGGGAGACCAGGAGTTCAATTGCTCGATATGATGTGTGCTAACCACCGTGAAAGAAATTATCAGCCACAAATAATATGCCCTGCAAAATTATTCTTTATACTAGAAGCCCAGTACATAAAATTCATGCAATGAGGGGAGGGGTGGAGGGGGAGAGATGGTGCTCAGACCGGCCTGCACCCTCTCCAATCAGGGATCCATCTTGCTATCCAGAATCACTGGCTCCTAACCGCTCACCTGCCTGATCCCCCTAACTGCTCTCCCCTCCTGGCCTGATCACCCTAATTGCCTATGTGCTCTCCCCTCCTGACTTGATTGCCCTAACTGCCTATCTGCTCTCCCCTTCTGGCCTAATCCCCCTAACAAACTAACTGCCACCTTATCCCTTCTGCCTTCTCCTGCGACACCAGCCTTCTCACCTTCTCCCTCTGCCTTCGTGTGCACAGCCTTCTCACCTCCCTTCTGCCTTCTCCCATGACGTTGGCCTTATCACCTCTCCCTCTGCCTTCTCCCTTTTTCTTCTCCCGCAATCAGTTGGTTGTTACAGTGATGGCATCCTGAATAATTTGCATATTACCCTATTATAAATATAGATATGAAGGAGAAATAAAGATGTCCCCAGACATACAGAATCTGAAGGATTTTAACATCAGAAAACCTCCACTGCAGGAAATACTCAAGGGGGTTATTCTACCTGAAACAAAGAACATAAGGTCACAACACTAAGAATAAGATCACCAAAAACTTACAGTATAAACAGAGATAATTTGTGATGACATAAAAGGTATGAACTGGTATAGGAAGATGAAGATGATATGTACACAAAAGGGAAAAGAAAACTACACTATATATGCAACTTCATTTTTTATAATTTTCAACAAAGTAGCCAGAAATACACATGGAATAAAAATAGTTTCTTTAATAATTGGTGTTGGGAAAACTAGAAAGCCACATGCAAATGAATGAAACTAGAATATAGTTTGTCCCCATGTATAAAAATTAATTCAAAATTGATCAAAGACCTATATATAAGACCTGAACAATAAGTTACATAGAAGAAACTATAGGTACCAAATTTATGGACCTTGGTTGTAGAGAACATTTTATGAACTTGACTCCAAAGGCAAGGGAAGTAAATGCAAAAATAAATGAATGGGACTATATCAAACTAAAAAGCTTTTGCATAGCAAAAGAAACTGAAAACAAAATAAAGAAGCAATTAACCAGATAAAGATATTTGCAAACAGTTGCTCCAACAAAAGTTTAATTTCCAAAATATATAAAGAACTCATACAAATCAACACCAAACAAACAACTCAATCAAAAAAGAGGGCTGATGTACACCTCTCCCAAGAAGACACAGTCAATAAATATATGAAAAGATGTTCAACCTCACTTGCAATTAGAGAAATGCAAATCAAAACTACAATGAGATACCACCTCACACCTGTTAGAATGGTTATTATCAACAAGACAAGTAATAGCAAGTGTTGCAGAAGTTGTGGAAAAAAGGGAACCCTCATTCACTACTGGTGGGAATGTAGTCTGGTACAACCACTATGGAAAGCAGTCTGGTGATTGATCAGAAAAGTAAGAATAGAGCTACTATATGACCCAGCAATCCCTCTCCTGGGTATGTAAAAAAACAAAAACAAAAAACACACACATAAAAAAAAAACCACAACACACACACACACACACACCCTGAAAAACATGTATTCACAAAGATATATGTACCCCTATATTCATTGCAGCATTATTCATAGTGGCCAAAACATGTAAGCAACCAAAGTGTCCTGTGATAGAAGGCTGGATAAAGAAGATGTACATATACAAAATACAGTACTACTTAGCCATAAGAAAGGATGAAATAGCACCATTTGCAACAACGTGGATAGACCTTAAGAACATGCTAAGTGAAATAAGTCAGAAAAAGCTAAGAAGCATATAATTTTACTCATATAGGGGATATAAAACAAACTCATGAACACAAATAGCAGTGTGTTGGTTGCCGGAGGGAAGGGGGTGGTGGGAGAAAGGGGTCCTAATATATGGTGAAAAGAGAAGATTTGACTTTGGGTGCTGGGCACACTGCAATATGTAGATCTTATAACAAACCCACACCTGAAACCTACATGTTCATGTTGATCAATGTGACCCCAAGAAATTTAATTTTAAAAAAACAAATAAATGATGATGATCATCATGCAAAGACATAGGTTGATCAGTGTCCACTGAATGAATTTTAAAAGTGTGACCATAATTTATTTTACTGTTGTTATTAAAGGTTAATATGCCTGATTACTATATAAAAAGATTAATATGTCTCATTACTATGATATTTTCTCTGTATCAGCTGTTCTGGGCCTATATATTTAATATCCAGCATTAAATGCTAGATGTTAGGCATAGTCATACATGAAATTTACTGTTTAAATCTTTATGGACATATGTTTTCTTTTGGGTAAATGTTTAGGAGTAAAATGGTTGCTTGCTAAGTGTATTCTCAACTTTTAAAGAAACTGAAAGACAGCCGAAACGTGTTTGACTCAGTGGTAGAATGTCGGTCTACAGACTGAAAGGTCCCAGGTTCGATTCCGGTCAAGGGCATGTACGTTTGTTGCGGGCATATCCCCGGTAGGGGGTGTGTAAGAGGCAGCTGGTCAATGTTTCTCTCTCATCGACGTTTCTAGCTCTCTATCTCTCTTCCTTTCTCTCTGTAAAAAATCAATAAAAATACTTTAAAAAAAACAAAACAAAAAACTGCAAAACTATTTTCCAAAGTGACTGTACCGTTTTACATTCTCACCAAGAGACTCCTGGGAATATGACTCATTCTTGAAAGATACCTTAAATTTTCAAAACAAGTGATTGAGATATTACATGATGGTATTTATAAGCTAATATTATACTACCTTACCATTAAGAGTTGGTTGTGAGGATTAAATGAACTAATATGCAAAAAGCATTTAGTAAAGAGTAAGTTCTCAGTGTCCATTAGTAGTAGTATCACTGTCATTATAATCATGTTAAATTTTTTTTGGTCTTTATTTGTAGTATATTACTGACTTATCTGAATAGACTAAAAATAAAGATAAACAGGCTGGACTTTAAAGATCAAAGTCCCATGTTATATTAAAATATTCATCTTTATAAAAACATCTTTAAACAAAATATACATTTCTTTTTTCCTTTCCAGTAGCGGGGCCATTGAGACTTGAGTGGTTGATAACCTAACATTGTAGTAAAAGTTAAGGCTTGAATTATTGTACTTGTAGTCTTTATGTATCATTTCTGTTTCAGTTTTAGTTCTCAGAGAGTGAACTTCACTGTATAGTGTATAATTATGAGCTTCAAGGTATGAAAATATATTACCAACTCAGAGTTGATTATAACATTTTTATTTTATTTTTATTTTTTTAATATATTTTATTGATTTTTTACAGAGAGGAAGGGAGAGAGAGAGCTAGAAACGTCGATGACATCGACCAGCTGCCTCTTGCACACCCCCTACCGGGGATGTGCCTGCAACCAATGTACATGCCCTTGGCTGGAGTCGAACCTGGGACCTTTCAGTCCGCAGGCCGACACTCTATCACTGAGCCAAACCGGTTTCGGCTGATTATAACATTTTTAAAAAGAGAGATATTGACATTGACTTGTGCTTATTTGAAATGTTTTTATTATACAGAAACAGCACCTTCACTTTGGGATGTGGAATTTGCTAAGCAGTTGGCTGCAGTAAATGAACAGTCCTTTCAGAATGGTTTTGAAGAGATAATCCAGTGGACAAAAGAGGGAAAACTGTGGGAGTTTCCAATTAACAATGAAGCAGGTAAATTTAACTCCAGAGTTTATAAAATTCACTGTTGGAGCCCGGCCAGCATGACTCAGTGATTGAACGTCAGTCTATGAACCAGGAGGTCATGGTTCAATTCCCAGTCAAGGCACATCCCTGCGTTGTAGGCTTGATCTCCAGTGGGAGTGTGCAGGAAGCAGCTGGTCAGTGATTCTCATCATTGATGTTCCTATCTCTCCCTCTCTCTGAAATCAATAAAAATGTATTTTAAAAAATAAAAAGATTAGCTAAAAGTTGCAAATACCTCATTAATTCTTGGGAAAATGTAATCTGTATTTTAACTTTGTAGTTTTCTGCTGTTACTGTGATATTTTGATTCTTTATAACCTTTCATTTGTTCGGATTAATAAGTAGAATGGAAGCTTAAATATCAGGAATAGTCAGTCTTAAATTTTCATAAAGTATTACTTTTTATAAGAAAACTTTAGAGTTACAAATCCTTTAGCAAATTCTTATATTTTGTATATGTGTATGGTATATATAGTAATATAGCATATGGGGTTTAATGTATTACACAACTTGTATATTTATGAAAGTTTTATGGTTTCTATACTCTAAGGTATCAAAAGTATAGTAAAAGCACACACACAAAAAACAAAGTAAAAGAAAAAAAACACAGGGACTTTTTAGTTGTGCAAAATCTGAGTACAGAGCCCAAACTCTTGTCAATTATTAGCCATTTGCCTTTAAGGAAGTTACTTATTTTGAGCCTTAGTTTTGTCATCTATAAAATTAAGGCTACCCCATTGGAAGACTGTAAGAATTAAGATAAAGTTATTGAGTTTCTCAGCACAGTTTTTGGCATATAATGCTTATGAATAAATGTTAGTTTCTTACCCCTCTGTATGATCATAGAATTTTATTTTATTTTTTAATAAATCTTTATTGTTCAGATTATTACAGGTATTCCTCTTCCCCGACCCATAACTCCCCTTCACCTGATTCCCCACTCCACCCCATGCCCTTACCCCCATCCACTGTCTTCATCCAGAGGTGTAAGATTTTTGTCTAATCTCTTCCCGCACCCCTCACACCCTCTTCCTCTGAGAATTGTCATTTTACTACCTTTATAAATCCCTGATTCTATTATATTCATCAGTCTATTCTGTTCATCAGATTTTTTATTCACTTGGTTTTTAGATTCACTTGTTAGTAGATATGTATTTGTTGTCATTTTGTTCATAATTTTTATTTTTACCTTTTTCTTCTTCCTCTTAAAGAATACCCTTTTGCATTTCATATAATACTGGTTTGGTGGTGATGAACTCCTTTAGTTTTTTGTTTATCTGACCTTCAATTCTGAATAATAGCTTTGCTGGATAGAGTAGTCTTGGTTGTAGGTTCTTGCTGTTCATCACTTTGAATATTTCTTGCCACTCACTTCTGGCCTGCATAGTTTTTGTTGAGAAATCAGCTGACAGTCGTATGGGTACTCCCTTGAAGGTAACTAACTTTTTTTCTTGCTGCTTTCAAGATTCTCTCTTTGTCTTTTGCTCTTGGCATTTTAATTATGATATGTCTTGGTGTGGTCTTCTTTGGATTCCTCTTGTTTGGGGTTCTGTGCGCTTCCTGGACTTGTAAGTTTATTTCACCAGGTAGGGAAAGTTTTCTGTCATTATTTCTTCTAATAGGTCTTCAATATTTTGCTCTCTTCTTCTGGCACCCAAAAATTCGGATGTTGGTATGCTTAAAGTTGTCCCAGAGGCTCCTTACACTATCTTCATATTTTTGGATTCTCCCCCCCTCCCCCCCAGTTGGGTGTTTTTTGTTTCCTCATATTTCAGACCTTTGGTTTGATTCTTGGGGCCCTTTGATTTACAGTTGAATTTCTGTATATTCTTTATTTCAGACAATGTATGCTTAATTTCTGACTGGTCCTTTTCCATTTTTTTGGCATTCTCATTAAGGTCCTTGAAGGTCTCACTAAGCTCCTTGGAGATCTCATCAAGTTTCTTGGTGGTTTTTAGAAGATTCTTGAGTAACCTTATAAATGTGGTTTTGAACTCTGTCCAATTGTTTGCTTCCCTCCATTTCTTTTCATTTGTGACATGTTTCTTTGTCTCCACATTTTGCTGCTTCCCTGTGTTGATGGAGTGGTTTTCTGTGATAGGTGACCAGTGGTTCAGCCTATCATTCAGGTGGACACTCTTGGTGCACCCCTTTGTGGGCTGAGTGCAAAGTCTTGGTGTAGTTAAGCCTTGATTGCTGTTGGTACACTGGAAGGAATTGACCTCCAGGCCAATTGGCTGTGAGGACCTGCTGTGTCTATAATGGAAGAATTGCTGTGCTGGAGACATGGTTATGGGACAGGACTTGCTTCAGTGGGGCTTTGGTGCTCACTGAGTCTGCCTCCTGAATGTGTCACTTATGGATATGAGTAGTTGAAATCTGGTGTAGTCTCACACTGACCACTAGGTACATTAGCTTCTGGATCTCCACTGGGGTACAGGTCAGCTACTGTCTAAGGCCACCCAGCAGGAGCAAAAGTGAGAACTACAGTTTTCTCCTCTTTGCTTGGGGTTTGGAGGTTTTGGAACTGTCTGACCAGGGCTTCAGTTTGTTAGGTTAAGCTGCAATAGGGCTGGCCATATATATGCAAAAGCTGCTTCGGTGGGTTTATAGATTGAGTGGGGTGGGGTCTCAGGGTGTCACTAGGCTAGTGCGTGGCAAACAACGATGGCTGCCAGTCAGTCATCTCTGCATCTCAGTGTTTCCAAGTCCCTGCACTCCAGCACAGTAAACAATGGTGGCTGTGCGCACCTCTGCAAGGAAGCCACCCTCACTTTCTGACCAGATGGCAGATAGTCCAGTTTCTCCCCGTAGGATTTTGGATCCCCAGCGTCTCCCCAGAAACTGGAGTTGAGAGTAATCAGGAGCTTGTCTCCCTTCGGGTTGAAAATACCAGGGCACCCAGTCACCCGCCGCCAGTCCGATTTGCACACCTCCGTACCTCAGCTTTTCAGCACTTGTGCACGTCTCATTGCTCTTTTTCCTTTCCTTCTAGTTGTAGAACTTCCACTCAGCCAGCTTTCCCGTGGTTCTAGGTGATAGACATTTTGTCTTTTAGTTGTAGTTTTGAAATTGTTGTGCAAGGGAGCAGTTTAGGTGTTTATGCCGCCATCTTGGTTTCTCCTCTGATCATAGAATTTTAAATGGAGTGAAAAACTAGCAAAATACAAGGTGTAATATTAACACATTAAGTGCCCTGTCAGTCACTGGTGACTGACATTATACTACCTGCCTGGAAGACAAAATAGGCTGGGCACTTAACGTGTTAAGGGAAGATTTCATTACTAATGACACTTGAGTTTTCTAAGTCTTCATGATTAAGCACACAGTTCCAAAATCCGGTATTGAGTCCTGGTTGGGAGCTCAGTTAATTAGAGCATCCCTGGCATACACCAAGGTTCGATCTTCATTCAGAGCACATACAAGAATCAACCAGTGAATGCATAAATAAGTGGAACAAAAAGTCAATGTTCCCCTCTCTCTCTCTCTCTCTCTCTTTCCTTAATTCTCTCTATTCCTCTCTAAAATCAATAAAAAATGTTAAAATGTTGAACTGAGTATTGAGGTAGAATAACTTATGACTTTATTTAGATGAGACAGTGAAGTATAGTGATTGGTAGTTCAAGCTCCTAAGTGAGTTATAAACAATGTCTCCAAGCCTTGTCTCCCTCATCTATAAAGTGATGGGAATAATAACTGCTCTCCCCTACTGGCCTGATCCCCTAACTGCTTTCCCCTGCTGGCTTAATCACCCCTAACCACCTCTGCCTCGGCCCCACCACCATGCCTTTGTCTGGTCTAATTAGCATATTACCCTTTTATTTGTATAGATGGAATTTCCTTCCTGTGTTTAACTTTTCATTCTCTCTTATTTTCTCTTTACTATATTATGTTTTGTTTAACTTATTAAAAAGATATTTTAAATTTCATAAATATATGAAAGTTTACTTGCATCAAAGTCAAATAATTAAAAGGAATGGGGATTTTACTTTACCTTATTTCTCTTTCCTTTTCCTGAAACAAATATTGTTAACAATTTGATATGTGTCCTCTCAGTCCACTTTAAATGGCCCTTACATATTTATCTTCTGTTTTGTTTTGACCTATATGGGATCATAGATTGTCCTGAAGCATTTTTTTTCTTACTGATATGTGTTGAAAACATTTCCTTGTCAGTACATAGTATGCCATTGTATGAATGTACTGTAAAGATCTTATATTCCTGTTGATGGATAGAGCTGAGTTCTGAATCCTTTTATATATGTTCTTCTGTACATGTTTGAGTACTTGTAATTCTTAAAAGAGTCAAATAATAGATATATTTTAAATTATAATAAATATTGATACATTGTCTTATAAAAAGAGCCAATTGATACTCTAACCAAGTATTTGAGAATCCTGTTCCTTCACTCTACCTAACACTGATTATTTATTACTCTTTCAAATGTTCAGGGCAAAAAATTATATCATTTTTATTTGCATTTCCCTGATTATTAATCAGATTGTGCCTCTTTTTGTATGATTTGGCTATTTTATATTCTGTGACTTACTGCTATATATCTTTTGACTTTTTCTTTTGGATTTTATCAGTTTGTAGGAGCTTGATACATTATAGATTTTAATCCTTATAGATTTTAATCTTTCATCTGTTACATAGTTGGAAATATTATCTCCCAATCTGTCTCTTTTTTTAAAAAAATTTTTTTATTAATATATTTTATTGATTTTTTAATTAAATTATTATCTGTATACATATTTTAACATTGGCCCCCCTCCTATACATACCCTCCCTCCCCAGAGTTTTGTGTCCATTGGTTGTACTTATATGCATGTATACAAGTCCTTCGGTTGATCTCTTATCTCCCCCAGATCTCTCTACCCTCCCGGCTGTAATTTGACAGTCTGCTTGTTGCTTTACTGTCTTTATATATGACTTTTGGTTCATCAGTTTATAATGTTCTTTAATATCCATAAATGAGAGGTCATGTGGTATTTCTCTTTCATTGACTGGCTTATTTAACTCAGCATGATGTTCTCTAGTTCTATCCAGGTTGCTGAAAATGATGAGAATTCTTTATTTTTTTATGGCAGCATAGTATTCCATTGTGTAGATATACCATAGTTTTTTGACCCAAGCATCTGCTGACGGGAATCTAGGCTGTTTCCAGATTCTAGCTATTGTAGATTGTGCTGCTATGAACATAGGGGTGCATATATCCTTTCTGATTGGTGTTTCTAGTTTCTTGGGATATATTCCTAGGAGTGGGATTACTGGGTCAAATGGGAGTTCCATTTTCAGTTGAGGAAACTCCACACTGTTATCCACAGTGGTTACACCAGTCTGCATTCCCACCAGCAGTGCATGAGGGTTCCTTTTTCTCCGCAACCTTGCCAACACTTGTTGTTTGTTGATTTATTGATGTTGGCCATTCTGACAGGTGTGAGATGGTACTGCATTGTTGTTTTGATTTGCATCTCTCAGATAATTAGTGACTTTGAACATGTTTTCATGTGCCTTTTGGCCTGCCTTCTGTCTTCTTTTGAAAATATTCTATTTAGGTCCATTGCCCATTTTTTAATTGGATCATTCATCTTCCTTTTATTTAGTTGTATAAGCTGTTTGTAGATGTTGGAGATTAAACCTTTATCCGTGGTAACATTTGCAAATATGTTCTCCCATATAGTGGGTTTTCTTGTTGTTTTGTTGATGGTTTCTTTTGCTATAAAAAAGCTTTTTATTTTGATGTAGTCCCATTTGTTTATTTTCTCTTTAGCTTCCATTGCCTTAGGGGCAGTATCAGTGAAGAAGTTCTTTTGGCATATGTCCGAGATTTTGCTGCCTGTGGATGCTTCTAGTATTTTTATGGTTTCCCTTCTGATGTTTAAGTCCTGTATCCATTTTGAGTTTATTTTTGTGTATGGTGTAAGTTGGTGATCTAGTTTCATTTTTTTGCATGTATCTGTCCAATTTTCCCAACACCATTTGTTGAAAAAACTGTCTTGGCTCCATTGTATGTTCATGACTCCTTTGTCAAATATTAATTGAGCATAGTGATTTGGGTTGATGTCTGGGTTCTCGATTTGATTCCATTGATCTATATGTGTGTTCTTGTGCCAGTACTAGGCTGTTTTGAGAACAGTGGCTTTGTAATACAGCTTGAAGTCTGGTATTGAGATCCCTCCTACTTTACTTTTCTTTCTCAGGATTGCTATGGCTATTTGGGGTCTTTTATTGTTCCAAATGAACTTTTGGAGAGTTCTTTCTGGGTCAGTGAAATATGCTGTTGGTATTTTAATGGGGAGTGCATTGAACCTTAGATTGCTTTAGGAAGTATGGACATTTTGATGATGTTGATTCTACCAATCCATGAACATGGTATGTCCTTCCATCTTTTTACATCTTCCTCTTTTTACAGTGTCGTGTAGTTTTCCACATATAGGTCCTTTACTTCCTTAGTCAAGTTTATTCCTAGGTATGTTAAATTTTTTTGGTGTGATGATAAATGGAATTGCTTTTTTAGTCTGTTTCTATAAGTTCGCTGTTGGTGTATAGGAATGCCATAGATTTCTTGGCTTTAATTTTGTATCCTGCTACATTGCCAAATTCATTTATTAAGTCAACTAGTTTTTTAATGGAGTCTTTTGGGTTTTTTATGTACAATATCTATCATGTCATCTGCAAATAAGGATATCTTTACTTCTTCTTTTCCAATTTGGATGCCTTTTATTTCCTTTTCTTGTCTAATTGCAATGCTAGTACTTTCAGTACTATGTCAAAGAGGAGTGGCGATAGTGGGCAACCCTGTCTTGTTCCTGTTCTTAGAGGGAATGGTTTCAGTTTTTGCCCATTGAGTATGATGTTGGCTGTGGGTTTATCATATATAGCTGATATTATGTTGAGATATGATCCTTGTACTCCCACCTTGTTGAGAGTTTTTATCAGGAAAGGGTGTTGGATTTTATCAAATGCTTTTCTGCATCAATTGATATGACTATATGATTTTTATCTTTCAATTTGTTTGTGATGTATCACGTTTATTGATTTGTGGATATTGTACCATCCTTGCATTCCTGGAATAAATCCTACTTGGTCATGGTGTATGATCTTTGTGATGCTCTGCTGGAGCCGATTTGCTAGAATTTTGTTGAGGATTTTGGCATCTATGTTCATGAGGGATATTGGCCTGTAATTCTCTTTCATTGAATTGTCTTTATCTGGTTTTGGTATTAGGGTGATGCTGGCTTCAGAGAAGGAGTTTGGAAGTGTTCCTTCCTCTTGAATTTTTTGGAATAGTCTGAGGAAGATAGGTTTTAGTTCTTCCTTGAATGTTTGGTAAAACTCTCCTTGAAGCCATCTGGCCCTGGGCTTTTGTTTGCTGGAAGCTTTTTGATGAGTGTTTCAATTTCTTCCCAAGTCACTGTTCTATTGAGATTTTTAGATTCTTCCTGATTGAGTTTTGGAAGGTTGTATTTTTCTAGGAATATGTCCATTTCCTCCAGGTTGTTCAGTTTGTTGGAATAGAGTTGTTCATAGTATTTTGTAACAATCCTTTGTATTTCGGCGGGGTCTGTTGTTATTTCACCTCTTTCATTTCTGATTTTGTTTATTTGAGTCCTCTCTCTTTGTTTCTTGGTTAGCCTGGCTAGAGGTTCATCTATCTTGTTTATCCTTTCAAAGAACCAGCTCTTAGTTTTGTTGATCTTATGTATTGTTTCTTTGGTCTCTATGTCATTTATCTGTGCTCTGATTTTTGTTATTTCCTTCCTTCTGCTTACACTGGGCTTTTCTTGTTGCTCTTTTTCTAACTCTTTGAGTTGTAGAGTTAGATCATTTGTTACCATTTTTTCTTGTTTTTTGCAATAGGCTTGTAGGGATATGAACTTCCCTCTGAAAACTGCTTTTGCTGTGTCCCATAGATTTTTGGATTGTTGTGTTTTCATTGTCATTTGTTTCCAGGATGTTTTTAATTTCTTCCTTGATTTCTCTGCTAACCCAGTCCTTGTTTAATAGCATGCTGTTTAGTCTCCATGTGTTTGATTATTTTTGGATTATTTTTATTGTAGTTAATATCCAGTTTTATGCCACTATGATCTGAGAAGATGCTTGGTATGATTTCTCTCTTCTTGAATTTGAAGTGTCTCTTTTCTTTTGTTTAAATTAATATAATTTTTAAAATACTATAGTCATTTTATAGTTTAATATAGAGCTTATAATATAAAGTACTTTTTGTCACTTATTTTCAGAACCAACCTCTTTTAATCTCTTGGCTCTATTTTATTTTTTGCTTTTCTAAATTATAAACTTAATTTTGGTATCTATTTTAGATATTATTTAATAGTATGTGTGTGTTTTCATCCTCTGACTATAGAAATATTAAAACTTTTGTTAGGTCTGTATTTATTTTTTAGGTTAATATAACTGTAATATTAATAATTTTCAACATGATCCTTCGTAAGGGATTTTATTTGTTTAAAATCGTGTGTCTCAGCACCATGGTCCCTCAACCTGAGAACTTTGTTTTCCAATTCAGGAAAATTTTTCAGTTTTCTTTTATTATTTGATAATTTAGGTCTTTCAAGCTCTCTTTTCTCTCTTTTTGTTCTGTGCTCTAGGAACATTGCTCAACGTTATCTTACTACCTTTCTCTTGGGTTTTTGTTTCTGCTATCATATTTTTAACTTCTAAACTTCCTTTTTAAAAATTGTTATTCTTGGTATTAGAATTTTTTTCCTGTTACCCACATTCTTTTAGTTTTCTCAAAAAAAAATTTTTTTTTAGTTTGTATTAGGTTAATACTAGTTGCTGTTTGATTTATATACCATATGTGGAATGATGCAACAGGATAGAAATGTATTTGATATAATAGTTCAAGTTCCAGAACAGTATAGCCATGCTGCATAGTATTATCCAAGGATCAAATTTTTTCCATTTTATTTATTTTTCCTCTCATAGGATATTTTCCTCATGTGTGTGATTAAGGATGATTAACAGGAGCATTGTGTTCAGGCTTACAAGAAGGTAGAAGAGGATGTAGTGTAAGCAATTTCACTATCTTAAAAGCTTTACCTGATCATGTCACATGTTATTTCTGTTTATATTCCACAGTGAAAATTTAATCACATGTAATCCAAAGGTGTCTGTAAAATGTAATGTTGCTGAATAGATAGACATGTAAGCTTTTTCATTTTTCTACTATGATGAAAAGGTCAAATGGATTTTGATACGTGAGTGTCAGTTTCTGCCAAGAAGTTTGTCACTTACATATTAGAGGCATCCTTAAAATGTCTGCTATTCTTTGGATGTTTGCTCATACTTCAGAGTAAGACATAAAAAGCTATTTGATTTGTGTGCAGGGGTGGGACTTGTCAACTGGTTGACTTCATTTCAGAGGAATTTAGAATGCCTATGTGATGAGATAAAGTGAGGTGAGAGTTTTTCTCAAAATGAGTATTGGATCATGTGATTTTTCTTTAACCTTTCTATGTGGTGGATCATATTGATTTTCAAAAATCAAACTAGCCTTGCATGCCTGAAATAAATCCCACACTTGATCTTGCTATATGTGGGGGATTTGTTTGCTAATTTATATATATATATATTAAAAAAAAAAAAAGGTTGGCCTTTAAATTCATGAGAGATATTGGTTCAAATTGTTTTCTGTCCCTCTTTCTTCCCCCCCCCCCCCCCCTAGTCATATCTTTGTTTTTCATAACAAGGTAATACTGGCTTCATAAAATGAACTAGGAAGTGTCTTTTTTTTTTCTACTTTGTGGAAGAGATTGTGTAAAATTGGTGTTTATTTTCCTTTAAACATTTTATAAAATTATCAAATGAAGTGATCTGGGCTTATGGATTGCTTTTTTTGAGAGCTTTTAAGTTACACATTCCTATACTGGTTATAAGACTATTATGTTGTTGTGTTTTTTTGTGTTTTTTTTGGAGAGTTGTGTTTTGGTAGTTCAGATTGTTGAATTTTTTAGTATAAAATTGTTTATAATGTCCCTTTACTATTCCTTTAATGAGTTTGGGGTTTATAATAAGCCCCATTTTATTCTTAATATTGGTGGTTGGTGACTTCTCTGCTATATTCTTCATAGAACTTAATAGAGAGATTTATAAATTTTACTGATTTTTTTTTTAAGAACAAGGCATTGGTATATATTTTTAAATTTTTATTGTTGAGAATATTACAAATATCCTTACCCCTCTCCCCCTTTTTATCCCCCTCCACCAGTTCCCACCTCACCCCAGGCCTTCACCACCCTACAGTCTGTGTCCATAGGTAAAATCTTTGATTAATCTCTTCCCACCTCTTAACCCCTTCCCTCTGAGATTCATCAGTCTGTTTCATGCTTCTGATCTGTTTTCTTCACCAGCTTATTTTCTTCATTAGATTTCTTGTTTGTGTATTTTGTTTTTTTAGGTTCAATTATTGATATATATTTATTGCTATTTTATTGTTCATATTTTTTAGCTGCCTTCTCCTCCTTCTCTTCTTTTTCCTCCTCCTCTCCTTTTTTCTCCTCCTCCTCCTCCTCCTCCTCCTCCTCCTCTTAAAGAACACCCTTCAACATTTCATGTAATACTGGCTTGGTGGTAATGAACTCTTTGACCTTTTTCTTGATTGTGAAACTCTTTATTTAACTCAATTCTAAATGAGAGCTTTGCTGGGTAGTGTAATCTTGGCTGTAGGGTCTTGCTACTCATCCCTTTGAGTATTTCTTGTCCTTCCTTTTGGCCTGCAAAGTTTCTGTTGAGAAATCAGCTGATGATATTATAGGTGCTCCCTTGTAGGTAACTTTTGCTTTTCTCTTGTTGCTTTAAAGATCTCTCTTTATCTTTAACCCTTGGCATTTTAATTATTGTATAATGTGTTGGTCTCTTTGGGTTCCTCTTATTTGGGACTCTTAGTGCTTCCTGGACTTGTGAGTCCATTTCTTTCACCAGATAGGGGAAGTGTTCTGTCATTATTTCTTCAAATTGTTTTTCAATATCTCTTCTCCTTTTGGCACCCCCAAAATGTAATTGGTACACTTGAAGTTGTCCCAGAGGCTCCTTACATACCTTCATTTTTTTTTCTTCTTTTTTTTCTCTTCTGATTGGGTTTTTTTTTTGCTTCCTCATATTTCAAATCCTTTACTTGATTCTCGGAATCCTCCACTCTACTGTTGATTCCTGCAAATTATTCTTTTGTTTTGTTTTGCTTTCCTTTTTATTCTTTTGTTTTGTTTTGTTTGCATTTTATTTTATTATTTTTTTAAAATCTTTATTGTTTAAAGTATTACATGTGTCCCCTTTTGTCCCCCATCAACCCACCCCGACCCTCTGCCCCAGGCCATTACCACTTCACTGTCTTTGGGTTATGCATATATGCATACAAGGTCCTTAGTTGATTACCTCCCACCCTTCTACTCTCCCTGCCTTCCCTCTGAGATTCTACACTCTGTCCCATGCTTCCATGTTTCTGGATCCACTCCATTCCTCAGTTTATTTTGTTAAGTGGATTCCATATATGAGTGAGATCATTTGATAGTTGTCTTTCTCTGACTGATTTACATTTATGGTATAAATGTACCACAGCTTTTTTAACCACTCGTCTACTGACAGACATGTAAGCTATATCCAGATCTTAGCTATTGTAAATTGTGCTGTTATGAAAATAGGGGTGCAAACATTATTTCTGATTGGGTTTTGGATCTCTTATGATATATTCCTAGAGGTGGGATCACTGAGTCAAATGGCAGTTCCATATTTAATTTTTTGAGGAAACTCCATACTGTTTTCCATAGTGGCTGCCACAGTTTGCATTCCCACCAGCAGTGTACGAGGGTTTCCTTTTCTACACATCCTTGCCAGCACTTGTCATTTGTTGATGGTAGCCATTCTGGTAGGTGTGAGGTGATACCTCATTTATTCTTGTGTATGGTGTAAGTTGGTGGTCTAGTTTTATTTTTTTGCATGTATCTGTCCAATTTTCCCAACACCATTTACTGAAGAGACTATCTTGACTCCATTATAAGCTCTTGCCTCTTTTGTCAAATATTAATTGCGTGTAATGGCTTGGTTCAATTTCTGGGGTCTCTTTTCTGTTTCCTTGATCTATATACTTGTCCTTATGCCAATATCAGGCTATTTTGATTATGGTGGCTTTGTAGTATAACTTGATTTATGGTATTGTGATTCTTCCAACTCTGTTCTTTCTCAAGATTGCTGCAGCTAATCAGGGTCTTTTTTTGTTCCATACAAATTTTTGGAGTGTTTGTTCTAGATCTGTCAAATATACTGTTGGTATTTTAATAGGGATTGCATTGAATCTTTGGGTAGTATGGACATTTTAATGATGTTGATTCTACCAATCCATGAGCACAGTATACTCTTACACTTCTTTATATATTCTTCTATCTCTTTTTTCAAAATCGTGTAATTTTTCAGTACAAATATTTTACCTCCTTGGATAAATATACCTAAGTATCTTAATTTTTTTTTTTTGTTGCAAGGGTAAATAGAATTGTTTTTTCTTTTTAGTTTCTTTTTCTGTAAGTGCACTATTGGTATATAACAAAGCCATCAATTTTTGGGTGTTGATTTTGTATCCTACTACATTGCTAAATTTATTTATTAAACCTAATAGGTTTTTTTGCTGGAGTCTCCAGTGTTTTCTATGTATAATATTTATGTCATCTGCGAATAATGAGTGTTACTTTGTCCTTCCCAATTTAGGTGCCTTTCATTTCTTCTTGTCTGATCCCTCTGGTGAGGACTTCCAGTACTATTTTGAATAAGAGTGGTGAAAGCAAACATCCCTGTCCTATTCCTCTTCTTAGAGGAAATGGTTTTAGTTTTTGCCCATTGAGTGTGATGTTTGCTATAGATTTGTCAAATCGGGCCTTTATCGTGTTGAGATATGCTCCCTTTATCTCCACTTTGCTGAGAGTTTTTATCAAAAAAGGGTGTTGGACTTTGTCAAATGCTTTTTCTGCATCTGTTGATATAATCATGTGGTTTTGTCTTTCAGTTTGATTATGTGATTATTACATTTATTGATTTGCAGATATTGTACCAGCTTTGCATCCCTGAAATAAATCCCAGTTGGTCATAGTGTCTGATCTTTTTAATGTATTGCTGGATGCGATTTGCTAATATTTTGTAGAGGGTTTTAGCATCTACATATATCAGGGGTATTGGCCTATACTTCTCTTTCTTTGTGGTGTGTTTGTCTAGTTTTGGGATTACAGTAATGCTGGCTTTATAAGAAGCCAGCTTGGAAGTGTTCCTTCCTCTTAAATCTTTTGGAGCAGTCTGAAGAGGATCAGTGTTAGTTCTTTGAATGTTTGTTACAAGTCACCTGTGAAGTTTTTTTGATTACCACTTCAATTTCTTCAGTTGTTATCGGTCTATTCAGGTTTTCTGATTCTTCCTGGTTCACTTTGGAAGATTGTATTTTTCTAGGAATTTTTCCATTCCATCCATGTTGTCCAGCTTTTTATCATATAGTTGCTCATAGTATTTCCTTACAATCCCTTGTATTTTTGTGGTGTCTGTTAGTGGTTACTTCTCCCCTTTCATTTCTCATTTGACTTATTTGGGTCCTCTCTCTTTATTTCTTGACTAGTGGCCTGTTGAACAAAATTTGTGCACGGAAAGGAGGGGTTGCCTCAGCTCAGACTGTAAACTCTCCAATTGGGACCCCTTTGGGGATGTCCAACTGCCAGCACTCAGACACCCCGCTCACAATCTGGGAATGCTGACTCCTAACTGTTCACCTGCCTGCCTGCCTGATCACCCTAACTGCCTCTGCCTGCCTGCCTGATCGCCCCTAAATGCTCTCCTCTGCAGGCCTGATCTCACCCCCACTTGCCCTTCCCTGCCAACCTGATCTGCCCCCAATAACCCTCCTCTGCTGGCCTGATCTTAACCCTAACTACCCTCCCCTGCCGACCTGATCTCACCCCCAACAGTCCTCCCCTGCCAGCCTGATCTCGTCCCCAACTGCCCTCTCCTACCAGCTTGATCTTGTCCCCAACGGCCCTCCTCTGCCAGCCTGATCTTGCCCCAAATGGCCCTCCCCTGCTGGTCTGATCTTGTCCCTAAGTTGTTACCTCTTCTTGCCAGCCTGGTTGCCCCCAATTGCCCTACCTACTGGCCTGATCTCGCTTCCAATGGCCCTCCCTTGCTGCTCTGATCTTGCCCCCAATTACCCTCCCCTATTAGCCTGATCTCACCCCAATGGCCCTCCCCTGTCGACCTGATCTTGCCCCCAAATGCCCTCTTTTGCAAGCCTGATCTCACCCCCAACTGCTTTCCTCTGACAACCAATTTGGCTCTGATTGGTCAGTTTCTATGCCAGTTAGCGTCAAAAGCTCCGCCTCCTAGGCAGCCATTGGTTCTTCACAGCACCCACATTTGGTTCTGATTGGTTGGTTCCTATGCCAGTAGTGTCAAAAGCTCTGCCTCCAAGGTAGCCATTGGCTCCTCACACTTCACGCAGATTTGATTCTAATTGGTCAGTTTCTATGCCAGTCAGTGTCTCTGGGTCTATCAACGGGGCTTGATCAGAAAGGTGGGGCTGGTCAGCAGCTCCCTGGAGGCTTGGAGAGAAATGGAAGTGTGGCTGCTGGCCAGACTGGGAGAGAAAGAGAAAGGCAAGTGCTGATCAAAAGCTGCCACAGAGGCAACCAGTCAGTCCCTGCTTCTTTCTTCAGGCCGCTCTCTGATTTGCAGCCCCCTCAGCAGTCAGTGCTGGGACACTGTGCCCACAGCAGAAGCAGTCAGTGCTGGATTTTCACGGCAACCCAGCGATGACTGCAGGACTGACTGCCTGTTGGTCAAGCCTTGGTCGTTACTGGTCCTCATGACCCAGGGTTTTGATATATTAGGATGAGTCTGGCTAATGTTTCCTCAATCTTGTTTATCCTTTCAAAGAACCAGCTCTTGGTTACATTGATTTTTGTGTTGTTTTTTTAGTCTCTATAATGTTTATTTTGCTCTAATCTTTATTTCCTTCCTTCTAGTTAAACTTTGGGTTTTTCTTACTGTGCTTTTTCTAGAACTTTTAAGGGTTACATAGTTTATTAATTTTTTTTGTTTTTTGAGGTAGGTCTCTAGTGCTATGAACTTCCCTCTCAGAACTGCTTTTGCTGTGTCCCATAGCATTGGGATTGTTGTGTGTTCATTTTTATTTGTTTCCAGAAAGTTTTTTTATTTCTTTCTTGATCTCGTTGGTGACCCATTCTTTGTTTAATACCATGCTATTTAGCCTCTAAGTGTTTGAATGTTTTTGGGTGGTTTTACTGTAGTTGGTTTCTAATTTCATTCCACTGTGTTCTGAGAAAATGCTTGATATGATTTCAATCTTCTTGAACTGGTAGACACTAGCTTTGTGTCCTAATATGGTCTGTCTTTCTGAATGATCCATATGCACTTGAGAAGAATGTATATTCTGCATCTTTGGGGTGAAATGTTCTAGAAATGTCAATTAAATACATCTGATCCAGTGTGTCCTAGAGTCAGTGTTTCCTTGACCAGTAGTCATATGTAACCTTTTGATATATTGGATGATGCTCCAATTAACTGGGCCACCTGGCTAGGGCAGAAGGTAATGTTTTAATCCTCATTTTATGCCTGAGGAAACATTTTCAGAGACGTTAATTAATTTGCCCAGTCACAGTTACTAAATTGGTGGGCAAACCTAGCTCTGACTTCAAAGTTCATGCCTTTAAATGTAATACTATATTACATTCATATTAATCTTATGATATAGGTTTTACATTCAAAATTGTAATGTATTTTGTCTCTCATTATTTAGGTTTTGATGATGATGGCTCAGAATTTCATGAACATATATTTCTGGATAAATATCTCGAAGATTTTCCAAAGCAAGGACCAATTCGCCACTTCATGGAGCTAGTAACCTGTGGCCTTTCCAAAAACCCGTATCTGAGTGTTAAACAGAAAGTGGAACACATTGAGTGGTTTAAAAATTATTTTAATGAAAAAAAGGACATTCTAAAAGAAAGTGACATACAGTTCAATTGAAGACCATGGAAATTTGTATTTCAAACTCTTGGAGATTGATATTATAACTAAATAAAAGAATTTTACTAGAAGTTTACCTATATTATAGTAATTATTGCATCTATTTTGAAGTTACTTAGAAATATACAGTGGTAACTGAAAAATATTCTTGCATGAAAAGAAATACCAGCATTCATAGATTTGACGAGTAAATTTTTTAAAAAAGAATAGCTTAGATTTACTAATAAGTTTAAAACAGTTTTCTCTAATTTTTCTTTTCATTCAGTGATCAGACTTCTTTGAAATACAATTATTAGCGATATATATGATGACATGAGAGGGCTATAACAGTTGAGATGATTTACAGACAGTTTGATATGCATACTAGAGGCCTGGTGCACAAAATTTGTGCACAGAGAGGGTATTCCCTCAGCCCAGCCTGCACCCTCTCCAATTGGGACCCTTTTTTGGATGTCCATCTGTCGATTTAGGCCCGATCCTGTGGGGCCTAAACCGACAGTAGACATCCCTCTTGTAATCTGGGACTGCTGGCTCCTAACTTCACCTCTCTGTCTTCCTAATTGCCCTAACTGCCCTCCCCTCCCAGCCTGGTTGCCCCCAATGGCCCTCCCCTGCCAATCCAATCTCTCCCCCAACTGCCCTCCTCTGCCGGCCAATTTGGTTCTGATTGGTCAGTTCCTATTCCAGTGTCAAAAGCTCCACCTCCTAGGCAGCCATTGGTGCCCCACAGCACCCACATTTGGTTCTGATTGGTCAGTTCCTATGCAGTATCAAAAGCTCCACCTCCTAGTCAGCCATTGGTTCTTCACAGCACCCACATTATTTAAAATTAACTTACATACATACCACTTTCTTTGCTGTTTCTTCTTGCATTTCAAACCTTAAAAAGGACATTTCAAAATGAGAGAAATGGAAGAAAATAAACTACTGGATACGGAGTTCAAAACCACAGTTATAAGGTTTCTTTTTGCTCTTCTGATTGTGTTTTTTTTCTTCTTTATATTTCAAACTATATGATTCTGGGAATCCTTTAATCTACTGTTAAATTCCTGTATATTGTTTGTGTCAGTCAGTGTATGCTTAATTTCTGACTGAACCTTTTCCATGTGTTTGGCATTCTCACTAAGATCCTTGAAAGTCTTACTAAGTTCCATGAAGATTCTTGAGTAACCTTATAACTGCGGTTTTGAACTCTGTATCCAGTAGTTTGTTTTCTCCCATTTGTCTCATTTTGAGATGTTTCTTTTTCTCCACATTTTGGCTACTTTCCTGTGTTTGTTTCTATGTCTTGGGTAGAGCTGCTGTAGCTCCTGGAATTGGTAGAGTAGTATGCAGAATCAAATCAATGATTTGGAAGATGAGGAAGCAAAAAAATAAAAACAAAAACACAAAACACCCAATCAGAAGAAAAAGAATCCAAAAATATGAAAATAATGTAAGGAGCTTCAGGAACAATTGCAAACATATCAACATTTGCATTATGTGGGTGTCAGAAGGAGAAGAGAGAAAGATATTGAAAACTATTTGAAGAAATAATGACAGAAAATTTCCCCCTACCTGGTAAAAGAAATAGACTTATAAGTCCAGGAAGCAGAGTCCTAACAAGTGAAACCCAAAGAGCCCAGACCAAGACACATAATTAAAATGCAAAGGGTTAAAGACAAAGAATCTTTTTTTTTTTTTTTTTAATATATTTAATTGATTTTTTACAGTTAGGAAGAGAGAGAGATAGAGAGTTAGAATCATCGATCAGCTGCCTCTTGCACAACTCTACTGGGGATGTGCCCACAACCAAGGTATATGCCCTTGACCGGAATCGAACCCGGAACTGTTCAGTCCACAGGCCAACACTCTATCCACTGAGCCAAACTGGTTTCGTCAATGAGAGAATCTTAAAAGCAAGAGAAAAGCAGTTAGTTACCCATTCAGCTGTAGGGGTATATATTATCTATGGACATAACAGTAGGGTGGTGAAGACCTGGGGCAGGATGGAAACTGGGTAGAGGAGAGCAATAGAGTAAAAGAGAGGGACAACTGTAATATTCTCAACAGTAAAGATTTTAAAAAATAATAAAAAACATCACAAATGGGTGTCAGACCATCCTATTCCACACCTTTGCCCCTCCTACCAGTCACAATGTGCTTTCTTCTTCATTTCTCTAGTTGTAGGACTTCCTTCCAACCAGCTCAATTTCAGGTGGTTCTGAATGATGGTTTTTCCTGTATTTTATTTGTAATTTTGATGTAATTGTGGGAGGTGGTGAGTATAGGTATTAACCTACGCTGCCATCTTGGTTCTTCAAAAAGACATTTTTAGATAATTTTACCCAAGTAGTTTTTAAAAATATTTTTTCCATTTATAAACATTTATCACAAAGGTGGCCAAGAAGCATAAATCTGAACAAATTTTAACTTCCTGATTACACTGCAATAAAGTTAAAGACTAATAACGGAAAGCTAACTAGAAAGACCTGATATGTTCAGAAATAAGACATACTTCCTACTCATAAAAAACTCAAAACTGGACACTATGAACCAAAACATATGATACAACTAAAGCAGTAATTAGGAAAATAATGTTAAGAAAGAAGAAAGGTTGATATTTAATTAGGTAAGCTAACTATCTTTTACTAATATCTTAGTAAAAGAATGAGAATAAGTCTAAGGAAATAAAATGAAAAAAATAAGCTAAAAGCTAAAATTAATCACATTAATAAAAATAAAACAGTACAGAGGATCCACAAAGTTAAATACTGGTTCTCTAAATGACTAATAAATTCAAATAACTGTTTTTTTAAGTGGAGGAAAAAAACTTAGTAATAAAGATGGTGATAAGTGTAGATAGCACAAAGACTAAAAATGTTTTTAAAGAGGCTATTATGAACAACTTCATGCCTACAAATTTGAAACTTTATGAAATGAGCAAATTCTTCAAAACTATGTTATTGAAATCATTGAAAAATAAAAGAAAGAATAATTTAATAGTTGTTGAAGTGAATTTCTATTTTAATAATCTTCTCAGAAAGAAAACAACAAGCCCAGACCATTTCTCAGAAGAGTTCTAAACATTCAGAAAGCAAATGATAGTTGTAATCTTATAGAAATGCTAGAGGCCTGGTGTACAGGATTCGGGCACTGGTGGTGGTGGGGGGGGGGCTGTGGGGATCAGCCCCTGTGGGAGCGCCACTCATCCCAGCAGCTGACCAGCTGTGGATCTGCCCTTTGAGTGGCTGCTCCCTGGTCCGGCACCTTCCATGGATCCAGAGCACTTGCCTCTCCAGGGGAACCAGTCAGGGCCAAGGTCAGGGATAACAGCACTAAGAGGTGGTGGAGTAGGCCTCAGTCCCGCAGCACCTATGAACCCTCCTCCCAGCCTCTGGGGTCAGCTTGGGGAGCCCAGCAACAGAGCTGCATGGCCTGAGGGCGTCTGAAGGAGGAGGGAGGGAATGAGGAGGAGGAGCCTGGAGCGAGGAGATGACAGTCGCAGCCTGGGTTCCTACCTATTGGCCCTGGGTTTGTAATGGGAGCAGCTGCTCACCCCATTCAGCCAAGTGGCGCTTCCACTGTGGTAGCACACTGACCACCAGGGGGCAGCTCCTGCTTTGAGCATCTGCCTCTGGTGGTCAGTGCACATCATAGTAACTGGTTGTTCTGGTTGTTCCACTGTTCGGTCACTGGGCTTTTATTATATATCATTTCCAAAGCATAAAAAAATGAGAACAAATTCCAACTCAATTAAAAAAGACTAGAATAACAAAGCTTAATTTCAATCAGGAGGACACATTTGAAAAACCCAAAACAAAATAGCAAGCTAAATCCAGCCATAAAGAGGAAAGAAAACACATAATTGAGTTTATTTCAGGAGTGTAAGGGTAGTGTAACAACAGAGAGGGGAAATACCACCTCAAAGGATGATAAAATTCAAGTCATTTTTAATTAAAAAAATACTAGAAAACTTGGAATAGAACGTATTTAACCTAATAAATGGCATTTACAAAAAACTACAGCAAACATTTATGGTGAATTATTAACCCATTTTTTTTTTAAATGATAAGACTATTTATTTTCAACATTATACTGTGAGCCTACCCTGTGCAGTATAGCAAGAAAAATAAGGGAAAAAGCTATTGGAATTGAAATTTTACTCTAGATAATCTCCAATGGATCACACTCTTTGTTTGAGTGTGAGCAGAGCCTGAGGCTTGATTCTAGCAAATAGAATATGGCAATGATGGGTTATAGTCACTCGCTTAGTGGGTTTGGTTCTGGACAAAAGTGATAGAATTACTCAGTCTTGTGACTATACTAGAGGGTCCCTCATCTCAACCTACACCCTCTTCAATCTGGGGGATCAGACCTAAATCAGAAATTAGACATCCCTTTCAGAATCTGGGACTGCTGGCTCCTAACCGCCTTTGCCTGCTGACCTGATCACCCCCTAACTGCTTCCTTGCCAACCTGATTTACCCCAATTGCTCCCCTGCCATCCCGATAACACCTAACTGCCCTCCCCTGCTGGCCTAATTGCCCCCTAACTGCCCTCCCTGGCCAGCCTGATCGCCCCTAACCACCTCTGCCTTGGCCCCTGCCACCACCGCTTTTTCCAGAAGTATGTCCAGAAGATGTCCAGTTTAATTAGCTTATTACCCTTTTATTAGTATAGATTGTGTTATGTAGTGTATATGAGTATTCTGGCTTTGAAGAAGCAAACTGCCATGTTGTGAAAAGGCTTGTGAATGCGCCACATGTCAAGGAACTATGGGGGCTACTAGGAACTCAGAGCAACCGCCAGCTGACAGAAACAAATGAACCCAGTTCTGCCTCAAATTAGTGACTTCTACTAACAACCACGTGACCTTGGAAGAGGACATTAAGCTCTAAAAAGGACTGCAACATAGCTGACACCTTGATTATATTAATAGATAACTAATACAGAAGAAACTGTTGTTATTCAAGAATCTATATATTTCAAAAATTAATAGAAGAATTTATCACATTTGTAATTGCATTTCTATTTACTGGCAACAAAGAGATATAACATAATTTATAGGATACCATTCATAGGAGCATCAAAACTATAAATGAATAAAATCTTGATATCAGATGTGTAAAATTTTTAGGAAGAAAACATTTTAGAATTGAATGAAACGGAACATAATAAAAATATTGAAGTAAGTAGAAGAATAAGAAGTTCATGGATAAGAAAGATGAGGGGAGGTATTAATGGTGATGGGAGGAGACTTGACCTTGGGTGATGACCACACAATATAATATACAGGTGATATATTATAGAATTATACACTTGAAATCTGTAAAATTATATTAACCAACATCACCCTAATAAATTCAATAATTTTTTAAAAAAGAATATAGAGCCTTTACCAGTGTTGCTCAGTCATAGTTAAGCATTATCCAATGAACCAGAAGTCAAAGTTTTGATTCCCACTTGAGTCACATGTCTAGGTTGTATGTTCAATTCCCAGCAGGAGGCAGCAGATTGATGTTACTCTCTCATATCAATATTTCTCTCTCTCCCTCTCCCTTCCTCTATAAAATCAATAAAAACATAGTAAAAAATAAATAAAACAAAAATATGAAAAAAAAGTCAATGGATAAGAAGATTAAATATCATAAAGATATTATTTCCAAATTTATCTACAGCTTTAATGCAATTTCATTAAAAAATGCCAGCAGCCGGGACCGGTTTGGCTCAATGGATAGAGCGTCGGCTTGGGGACTGAAGGGCCCCGGGTTCGATTCCGGTCAAGGGCATGTACCTTGGTTGCGGGCATATCCCCAGTAGGGGGTGTGCAAGAGGCAGCTGATCGATGACTCTCTCTCATTGATGTTTCTAGCTCTCTATCTCTCTCCCTTCCTCTCTGTACAAAAATCAATAAAATATATTTTAAAAAAATAATAAGTAAATAAAATAAAAATAAAAATAAAATAAAAAATGCCAGCAGGGTTTTTCATGGAACTTCACAAATTTATACTAAAATCATAAAGGAAAGAAGAAAGAAAAAAAAGGAGAGAAGAAAAGCAAAAATACTCTTGAAAAAGAAAACAAGGTGAGGAAAAGAAGTTGCCTTACCTTGTAAACTAGGGGTGTCGAACTCAATCAGAGAAGGGGCCAAAATCTAAAATCCAGCCTAAATTGCGGGCCGAATGGTTTACTGAACAGTCATAAACTGACAATGTCATAAACTGACAGCGGAGTGCAGTGATGACAGCGCGGTGCGGGCCACATTGCAAGGCCTGGCGGGCTGGATTTGGCCCGCGGGCCTTGTGTTTGACACATGTGTTGTAAACCATCAAGACTTTTTATAAAGCTATAGTAATTAGACAGCAGGAAGAACAACCAAGATGGCAGCAAAGGTAAACACCTGTACTTGCTGTCTCTCACAACCACATCAAAACTCCAACTAAAAGACAAAACAAATATCATCCAGAACCATGGGAAAACTGGTTGAGTGGTAGTTCTACAACTAGAAGGAAAGAAAAAAGTGCATTGAGACTGGCAGGAGGTGCAGAAGTGTAGAGGTACAAAGGCTGCATGAAATGGGTTGGCAACTGGGTGCACTGTTGTTTTTTTCATTTGGGAGGGAGATATAAGCTCCCGATTGCTCTCAACTTCAGTTCCAGGTGAGACTCTGGGGACCCAGACTTATACAGGGAGAAACTGGACTGTCTGGCATTGGGCCAGAGTGTGGGGGTGGCTTTCTCACAAAGGTGCTTTCAGGATCGTCGTCCCTGCACGGTGGTGTGGGACACAGACCCGGGGACCTCTCTGAGTCAGGGCGGACTGGCAGCCATTGCTGTTTGCTCCGCCATGATGATTCCCTGAGACCCCGCCCAATTACAACCCCACCCAAGCTGGGAGCAGAGGTTTTTGCATATGAATGGCCTGTCCTTTTGCAACCTAAAACCTAACAGACTGCAGCTGGGTCAGAGAGCTCCAAAACTTCCAAAAGAAGGCCTAGGTTTTGAACTCTATATCCAGTCTTTTGTTCTCCTCCATTTTTTTTTTTGTTTGAGATCTCTTTTCTTGTCTTGGCATTTCGCTGCTTCCCTGAGTTGGTAGGGTGGCTTTGTGTGCTTGGTGTCCTATATGGTCCAATGGGTCAGCCTCCCACTTACCTGAGGTAGACACTCTTGGTGCTCCCCTTTGTGGACTGCGTGTACAGCCTTGTTGTAGTTAATTCTTGATTGATGTTGGTATCACTGGGAGGAATTGACCTCCAGGGCTATTGGATGTGCGTATCAGCTGTGTCTACACCAGGATACCTTCTGTATTGGAGACAGTCTTATAGGATCAGACTTGCAAAACCGCAATAGCCTCTGAGCTCAGCTTGGATGGGGTGGAGTCTCAAGGCTGAGCCACCAGTCTTGGCTTCCCATCAGTCTTGCCCTTGTGCACACACCTCAGACCTCAGCCTTCCACGGATCCCCTGAGTTTCTGCCTGACAGTACAGATTCCCCTTGTAAGAGCGTGGGTGCCCCAGGGGCTCACCCTGAACTGGGTTTCAGTGCTCAGTGCAGTCGGAACTGGGGATTCAATGCAGTCTGGAGCTTCCGACGCCTTCCGCTGTGGAGAGGCCTCAGCAACCTCCATGGTCAGACCTCTCTGCTTGCACTCACTTGTGTGCTGTGGCTCCCAGCTCCCCGAGTCTCCCAGTCTCTGAGTCTCCGGGTGCCTTTCTCTACAGTCCAGACTTCACCCGTATGAGCCTGGGCCCACGGGGTTGTGGCTGGGCTGGGGTTCAGTGCAGTTGGAACTGGAGTTCAATGCAGTTGGGGGCTTCCTTTCCCCTCCCACCAGCCAGGCACTCAGCCGCCCTTCCTCTCTGTGCGAGTGTCTCCCTACCTCAGCGCTTTGCGGCTCCCCTGATCTGTGAGCCTCTCTCCTTCTCTCTAGTTGTAGATTTCCTGCTCAGCTAGCTTTCCTATGGTTTTGGATGATGTCCGTTCTGTATTTTAGTTGTTATTTTGAAATTGTTGTGTGAGGCAACAGTTTAGGCTCTTACCTAGGCCACCATCTTGGTTCTGTCATCTCTTCTGTCTTCTTCTCTGCTTTGGAATCAGAAACGTCTATTTAAATCTCCATGTCACTAAGAACTGTGCTTGTGAGAACAGGAGTTAATCTCTTAGCCTGTTTCCTGCTATGTAAATGATAATTACAATTCCCATTTCACAGGATGTATATGTCGGTGTTAGAATTGAATGAAACAATGTGTATTATAGTGGCTGACACATATTATATTCTGCAAAAATAATGTTAGTTTCCTTTCCAGCCCCAATGTCAGGAAAGACACACAAATTTTTTCATCATTCAACATTTATTTTGGAATGACAGCTGGCTTCTTTTACAGTTTCAGATCTAATTATCATTATCTTGAAACAGAATAATTAATTTTTATTTTTATTTATATATTTTTTTGTAATTCTCGCCTTTTATTCCAGCATCTCCCAGAGCTCCAATATGTACAGACTTTATTTATACACAGATAATATACATCATTCACACACCAGCCCTCATGCTCTCATACACGCACATGCACATGTCCTTCAAGGAGGGGCATGTGGCCACCTCCGAGCCCTGCTGGGCCGGACAAGAGGCGCTGGTCTTGCCAGGCAGTTGTGAGGTTTTGTGTTTTGTTTTTTTTAAAAAGGCCATTTCCTCCAGAGGAGTATTCCCCCTCCCCAAAGCCAAGCCCCTCCCCCAAACTCTAAATTTCATCTTGTTTTAAAAGAAAGAGGTTTTCCTCTGCTCAGCCAAGACAGTTACTAGAGATCAGGTCTGTCCACCTGTGTGGTTACTAGACCCAGCCTGTCCACATGGGTGGTAACTAGAGACCCTAGCCCATCGACTGGGTAATTACTAGAGACCCAGGCCCCTTCACCTGGGTAGTAACTAGAGACCCAGCCTGTCCACCTGGGTAGTTACTAGAGACCCAGGTCCGTCCACCTGTGGTAGTAACTAGAGACCCAGAGAATAATTAATTTTTATGATGCGCTTTCCTCATCTTCTAATATCCAGTCATTTCATCACTATTTTCATCACTCTGTAGTGGACTCTTGATTTTGCAGGAGAAATGGGGACAGGGAGGTGTTGGGACAGGAAGGTTTGCCCTCTGATGGCTCTGGGCTTGTCCTATCCCTGACAGCTTAAGCTCACTGTTACAGAGAAGAGCCCAGTTCTGTCCAAATGAACAGATGCCCTTACTGAATGTTTTGCTCTGAGATCTGCCTCTTTTTAAAAATATATTTTATTGATTTATTTTTACAGAGAGGAAGAGAGAAGGATAGAAAGTTAGAAACATCGACGAGGGAGAATCATTGATCAGCTGCCCCTTGCACACCCCCTGAGGATGTGCCCACAACCAATGTACATGCCCTTGACCAGAATCGAACCCGGGACCTTTCAGTCCGCAGGCTGACGCTCTATCCACTGAGCCAAACCGGTTTCGGCATGCCTTGATATCTCTTTGGATGTCCCAAAGAAACAGAATAAAAGTAGATATTCCCACCCAGCTGGCGTGGCTCAGTGGTTGAGCATTGACCTGTGCACCAGGAGTTCTCAGTTTGATTCCTGGTCAAGGGCACATGCTTGGGGTTGTGGGCTCAATCCCCAGTGTGAGGTTTGCAGGAAGCAACCAATCAATGAGTCTCTCATCATTGGTGTTTCTCTCTCTCTCTCTCTCTCCCCCTTCCTTTCTGAAATCAATAAAAAAAAATATTTTTTTTAAAGTAGTTATTTCCATAGCAACAAACTGATACGAGTATAGCATGTAAAGTGTTTTCACATCTATCACTCATTCATTCATTTGTTAAGCATTTCCTGAGCTTTACCATGTGCTAGGTCTCAACTAGACACCAGAGTGTAAACGCACTGGGGAGGCATTCCCTGGTTAGGCATTGGTCTTGAGATGTCATCTTAAATGTCACTTCTCCAGAAAAGCCTTCACTCCATGATTTGTTAAGTAGTTCCTCCCATCTTATTGTCTAAAAGCATTGTTTCCTTTATGATATTTCTTTACCCTTATGTCCTTTGGGGTAAGGGTTCAGCTTCTATTACCTCTGTAAGACCATGTGCTTGAGACATAGTTCATTGCTGAGCCACAAATTGGTACTCAATAAAACCAGTTGAGTAAGTAGAAGACAGAAAGAATAAAACATGCTCATGGAAAATAGAAAGTTAAAAATTCCATTGCTATGCACTGTGCCAAGTGCCAAGGGAGAGATATGGGTGTGGGTATAAAAGACAGCATTTATTTCATTGGGACACGTCAGCTGAAATTGTTAACTTCCTGCAAAAGAGCTATCTCAAGCCAGTACTGTCTGTGAATACTAGGTAGATCTGCCTAATTCTAGGATGCAGAATTAGGAGAGGCATCTGCCCACAAATAGATATTAGCTCATTCTCCAAATCAGCTTTGTTCATAATAAAAATAATATTTTCGTGGCTATGTGCCACACTTTTTAATGGTCTGTCTCACAAATGGTCCAGAACTTGGTAAGGGAAAAGGCACACCATTTATTGCCTTTTCTCATACCTTTAAAGCTAATCATCCAATTCTTATGTTATACTTTTTTTCTGGTTCCCTTATCATTTATAAAAAAAGATTAAATGGACATGATCATATTTTAGAAAAATACTATTTTTCTCTTTAGGAAAAGGAAACAGAAAAAAGGTAAATGGCTTACATTGCCTACTTATCACAGCACAGAATTAGAAACCTCAGTCTTTGTGGCTGCTAAAAAATGAGTAAATGGCCAAAAATAAATTAAAAATTCTTTCATAATTATTTTCCTTGTATTCAGTATATTAGTATGATGAAACTTAATATATCTGCAAATAAAGGTATAAATTGCTGCAGAATGTAAAAATATGATCAACTCACAATACCCAAAAGGTGGAAACAACCCAAATGTCTATCAATGAATGAATGAATAAACAAAGTGTGTTACATACATCAATGGGATATTAGTAAGCCTTAAGAAGGAAAGAAGTTCTGACACATGCTACATTATAAATGAGCCTTGAGGATATGATGAGTAAAGTAAGCCAGTCATGAAATGACACATTATATGATTCCACTTATATGATATACCTGGGATAGTGAAATTCATAGAAATAGAAAGTTACTGGCTGCCAGGAGCTGAGGGAAGGGGGGATGGGGAGTTAGTATTTAATGTGCACAGAGTTTCAGTTTGGGAAGATGAAAAATATCTGAGGATGAATGGTGGTGATGGCTGCACAGCAATGTCAATGCCACTGAACTGGACACTGAAATAGTTAAATGGTAAATCTTATGTTCTATATATCTTATTACAAAATACATTTTAAAAATAAGATAAAGTGCAGGTCATGTGTATAATAAAGGTACCCCAGCCATTTGAAGGAGGAATGCTCTGCTCTCAAGTGCAAAAGAGGGCCCCATTCCACCCCAGGAAAAAGCAGGTATTAGCCAAGGGCACAGGAGCACTGGAAGGGGTGCAGTTTGGAGGCTGAGGTCAGGAGCTTGGGATGTTCTGTTCGGTCTACAGATAATTAGGGTCATCTTCATCATGGTGGGTCATCATAGCCACTACCAACAGGCGGCTGAGTGCTTTGCATGTGCTTTTGGAACATTCTCTATGGTAGGTATTATTCCCATTTACAGGAATCAAACACATTAACCAAGATTGCAGAGAAGCAATGCAGGCAGCATTTAAACCCTAGGTCAGCAATTACATAACCAAGTTGTGTGTTTTTGTTTTTTTATTTCATTTGTTCAACAGATATTTATTGAGCCCAGGCACTGTTTCAGAGCTGCAGCTCTCAATTAACCAAACAGGCAGAAATCCCTAACACATGCACCTCACATTCTAGTACAGAAATAGAGACAATCGATACCCTAAAAAGTAACTGTAATCCAAACTTTGGACCATGTTGGACAATAGAAATAATAACAGTATCAACAACAGTAAAGTGCTAACTTCGTGCCCAGCACTGTGATATTTCCTTTTCTGTTCTGTTAACAAAAAACATTCAAACCTGTAAAGAATTTTTGTGAGTTTATTTGACAGTTTCCAGGAAGCAGTATCTCAATGGATGGGGATAATGCTCCAGAATGGCAGTTTCTCATCTATTTTTACACATTGCAAACATTGAAATCAAAGGAGGAGATGGAGGTGGGTTACTTGAAATCCATTGGTGATAGGCGAGGAAGGCGGAAGAAACCAAAGCAGGGAAACCTCTGGAATTGGATAAAAAGTAAAATGGTAGACACATACTTAGGTGGGTGCAGGATAATTAACAGTTAACAATTAACATGATAACAATAACAATGAAGGAATTTGTGGTATCTGTCCTGGCGCCCAGGCACATTAGGCACAACAAATTACTTTTTTCCAGAATTCCTCAAGAATAGATTTTAGGATTGCTGGACGGGGTTCCCTGACCAAGCAGCCCGCACTGTGGTGGAGACCTCTCCCGGAGCTATGGGCTCAGAGGGTAAACTACTCCATCTTGAAGGAAAAGTGGATCTTATCTGAGGCCTGAAAAACCCACAACTGTGGAGACCACCAAACAGCTGTAAGGCCCCAATCAGTGCCAACATGCGGATTCAGGGGAGTTCTTCACTCCACCATGGAAAGGAGAGAGAGAACTACTTAACCAGACATCCTGAAAGGAGAGACCATGGGGAGACAAAGAAAGAGCCCGCACATGAAAGAAGAGCAGGCATCACCAGAAAAGGAAGTAAATGAATTAGAGGCAAGCAACCTATCAGAGCAAGAATTCAGAAAAATGATCATAAGATGGCTAAAAAGAATGGAAGACAAATTTGACAATATTAGTAAGAGGAAATGAAGAAGAACCAAGAAGAAATGAAAAATGACATTGTTACTATAAAAAACTCAATAGAAAGCAGCAAAAGTAGACTAGAAGAAGCAGAGGACCACATCAGTGAGCTAGAAGACAAGATGGAAAAAAATACCCAACTAAAGCAGCTTCTAGAAAAAAAAAATTAAAAAGCAGGAGAAGAACCTAAGGGAACTTTGGGACAATACAAAACAAAACAATATTCGCATAATAAGGGTTCCAAAAGAAAAGGAAACTGAGCAAGGAATAAAAAAAGAGTTTGAAGAAATAATGACAGAAAACTTTCCTGATATAGAGAAGAAAAAACCCAAACAAATCCAAAAAACTCACAGAGTCCCAAGCAAAATGAATCCCAAAAGACTGACGCCAAGGCACATTATAATTTTTTTTGAGTTTTTATTTTTTTTAATTTTTATTTGTTTTATTTTTTTATTTTATTATTTTCATTTTTTTTCTATTTTTTTATTAAATCATTATCTATTTTATTTTAGATAATATTTTAACATTGTACATATTTTAACATTGCCTTCCCTTCCATACATACCCTCCCTCCCCCAGAGTTTTGTGTCCATTGGTTGTACTTATATGCATGTCTACAAGTCCTTCGGTTGATCTATTATCTCCCCCAGTTCTCCCTACCCTCCCTGCTGTAATTTGACAGTCTGCTTGTTGCTTTACTGTCTTTATATCTGTTTTTTGGTTCATCAGTTTATAATGTTCTTTAATATCCATAAATGAGTGAGGTCATGTGGTATTTCTCTTTCATTGACTGGCTTATTTCACTCAGCATGATGTTCTCTAATTCTATCCAGGTTGCTGCAAATGATGAGAATTCCTTCTTTTTTATGGCAGCATAGTATTCCATTGTGTAGATGTACCATGGTTATTGGATCCAATCATCTGCTGATGGGCACCTAGGCTGTTTCCAAATTCTAGCTATTGTAGATTGTGCTGCTATGAACATAGGGGTGCATATATCCTTTCTCATTGGTATTTCCAGTTTCTTGGGATATATTCTTAGGAGGGATTACTGGGTCAAATGGGAGTTCCATTTTCAGTTTTTTGAGGAAACTCCATACTGTTCTCCACAGTGATTGCACCAGTCTGCATTCCCACCAGCAGTGCACGAGGGTTCCTTTTTCTCCACAACCTCGCGAACACCTGTCGTTTGTTGATTTGTTGATGTTGGCCGTTCTGACAGGTGTGAGATGGTACCGCATTGTTGTTTTGATTTGCATCTCTCAGATAATTAGTGACTTTGAGCATGTTTTCATGTTCCTCTTGACCTTCCTTCTGTCTTCTTTTGAAAATATTCTATTTAGGTCCATTGCCCATTTTTTAATTGGATCATTCATTTTCCTTTTATTTAGTTGTATAAGCTGTCTATAGATGTTGGAGATTAAACCTTTATCAGTGATAGTATTTGCAAATATGTTCTCCCATACAGTGGGCTTTCTTGTTGTTTTGTTGATGGTTTCTTTTGCTATAAAAAAGCTTTTTATTTTGATGTAGTTCCATTTGTTTATTTTCTCTTTAGTTCCATTTGTTTATTTTCTCTTTAGCTTGCCCTAGGGGAAGTATCAGTGAAGAAGTTCTTTTGGCTTATGTCTGAGATTTTGCTGTCTGTGGATGCCTCTAGTATTGTTATGGTTTTCCATCTTATGTTTAAGTCCTGTATCCATTTTGAGTTTATTTTTGTGTATGGTGTAAGTTGGTGATCTAGTTTCATTTTTTTGCATGTATCTGTCCAATTTTCCCAACACCATTTATTGAAGAGACTGTCTTGACTCCATTGTATATTTGTGCCTCCTTTGTCAAATATTAATTGAGCATAGTGATTTGGGTTGATATCTGGCTTCTCGATTCTATTCCATTGATCTATATGTCTGTTCTTGTGCCAGTACCAGGCTGTTTTGAGAACAGTGGCTTTGTAATACAGCTTGAAGTCTGGTATTGAGATCCCTCCTACTTTACTCTTCTTTCTCAGGATTGCTATGGCTATTTGGGGTCTTTTATTGTTCCAAATGAACTTTTGGAGAGTTCTTTCTATGTCAGTGAAATATGCTGTTGGTATTTTAATGGGGAGTGCATTGAACCTTAGATTGCTTTAGGAAGTATGGACATTTTGATGATGTTGATTCTACCAATCCATGAACATGGTATGTTCTTCCATCTGTTTACAGCTTCCTCTATCTCCTTTTTCAGTGTCGTGTAGTTTTCCATGTATAGGTCCTTTAATTCCTTAGTTAAGTTTATTCCTAGGTATCTTAATTTTTTTGGTGTGATGGCAAATGGAATTGCTTTTTTAGTTTCTGTTTCTATAACTTCACTGTTGGTGTACAGAAATGCCACAGATTTCTTGGCGTTAATTTTGTATCTTGCTACATTGCCAAATTTATTTTTTAAGTCAATTAGTTTTTTAATGGAATCTTTTGGGGTTTTTATGTACAATATCATGTCATCTGCAAGTAAGGATATCTTTACTTCTTCTTTTCCAATTTGGATGCCCTTTATTCCTCTTCTTGTCTAATTGCAATGACTAGTACTTCCAGTACTATGTCAAAGAGGAGTGGCAATAGTGGGCATCCCTGTCTTGTTCTTGTTCTTAGAGGGAATGGTTTTAGTTTTTTCCCATTGAGTATGATGTTGGCTGTGGGTTTATCATACATAGCTTTTATTATGTTGAGGTATGATCCTTGTACTCCCACCTTGTTGAGAGTTTTTATCAGGAAAGGGTGTTGGATTTTATCAAATGCTTTTTCTGCATCAATTGATATGACTATATGATTTTTATCTTTCAATTTGTTTATGTGATGTATCACGTTTATTGATTTGCAGATATTGTACCATCCTTGCATTCCTGGAATAATTCCTACTTGGTCATGGTGTATGACCTTTGTGATGGTCTGCTGAAGCCAATTTGCTAGAATTTTGTTGAGGATTTTGGCATCTATATTCATGAGGGATATTGGCCTGTAATTCTCTTTCATTGAATTGTCTTTATCTGGTTTTGGTATTAGGATGATGCTGGCTTCATAGAAGGAGTTTGGAAGTGTTCCTTCCTCTTGAATTTTTTAGAATAGTCTGAGGAAGATAGGTTTTAGTTCTTCCTTGAATGTTTGTTAAAACTCTCCTGTGAAGCCATATGGCCCTGGGCTTTTGTTTGCTCGAAGCTTTTTGATGACTGTTTCAATTTCTTCCCAAGTTACTGTTCTATTGAGATTTTTAGATTCTTCCTGATTGAGTTTTGGAAGATTTTATTTTTCTAGGAATATGTCCATTTCCTCCAGGTTGTTCAGTTTGTTGGAATAGAGTTGTTCATAGTGTTTTGTAACAATCCTTTGTATTTCGGCGGGGTCTGTTGTTATTTCACTTCTTTCATTTCTGATTTTGTTGATTTGAGTCCTCTCTCTTTGTTTCTTGGTTAGCCTGGCTAGAGGTTCATCTATCTTGTTTATCCTTTCAAAGAACCAGCTCTTAGTTTTGTTGATCTTATGTATTGTTTCTTTGGTCTCTATGTCATTTATCTGTGCTCTGATTTTTGTTATTTCCTTCCTTCTGCTTACACTGGACTTTTCTTGTTGCTCTTTTTCTAACTCTTTGAGTTGTAGAGTTAGACAATTTGTTACCATTTTTTCTTGTTTTTTGCAATAGGCTTGTAGGGATATGAACTTCCCTCTGAAAACTGCTTTTGCTGTGTCCCATAGATTTTGGGATTGTTGTATTTTCATTGTCATTTGTTGCTAGGATGCTTTTAATTTCTTCCTTGATTTCTCTGGTAACCCAGTCCTTGTTTAACAGCATGCTGTTTAGTCTCCATGTGTTTGATTATCTTTGGATTATTTTTATTGTAGTTAATTTCCAGTTTTATGCCACTATGATCTGAGAAGATGCTTGATATGATTTCTATCTTCTTGAATTTGAAGAGACTTTGCCTATGTCCCAGCATGTGGTCTATGTTTGAGAATGTCCCATGTGCATTTGAGGAGAATGTATATTCTGTGGCTTTGGAGTGGAATGTTCTGAAGATGTCGATTAATTCCATCTGGTCTAGTGAGTCATTTAGGATTGATATTTCTTTGCTGATTTTTTGTTTATATGATTTGTTGAAGGGTGACAGTGGGGTATTAAAATCTCCTACTATGATTGTATTGCTATTAATCTCTCCCTTAATATCCTCAAGCAGTTTTTTTTTATTTTTTTATTATTTTTTTAAATGTATTTGGGTGCTCCCGTTTTGGGTGCATATATATTTACCAGGGTTATTTCTTCTTGTTGGATTGCTCCCTTTAGTATTATGAAGTGACCTTCATTATCTCTTGTTATGTCCTTCACTCTGAGATCTAACTTGTCAGATATAAGTATTACTACCCCAGCTTTTTTTCATTTCCATTCGCCTGGAAAACCTTTTTCCATTCTTTCACCCTCAGTCTGTGTGCGTCTTTTTTTCTGAAGTGGGTTTCTTGTAGACAACAGATGTATGGGTCTTGTTTTCTTATCCAATCTGTTACCCTTTGTCTTTTGATTGGAGCATTTAATCCATTTACATTTAAATTTATTAATGATAGGTGCTCATTTGACGCCATTTTTATTCTATATCCCTGTGTTCCTTCTTCGCTTCCTATTTCTTTATTTTTACAGTAGACCCTTTAACATTTCTTGCATTGCTGGTTTGGTGGAGTTAAATTCCTTTAGTTTTTTTTTTTTTTTTTTTTGTCTGTGAAGCTCCTGATTTCCCCTTCAATTTTGATTGATAGCCTTGCTGGGTACAGTATTCTTGGATTCAGACCCTTCCTTTGCATGACTTTGTATATTTCATCCCATTCCCTTCTGGCCTGATAAGTTTCTGTTGAGAAATCAGTTGCTAGTCTGATGGGGGTTTCTTTATATGTAACTTTCTGTCTCTCTGGCTGCTTTTAAGATTCTTACTTTGTCCTCGGTGTTTGCCAATTTAATTATAATGTGCCTTGGCGTCGGTCTTCTGGGATTCATTTTGCTTTGGACTCTGTGAGCATCTTGGATTTGTGTGGTTTTCTTCTCTATCTCAGAAAAGTTTTCTGTCATTATTTCTTAAAATACGTTTTCCATGTCTACCTAAGTTTCCTTTCCTTCTGGAACCCCTATTATTCGAATATTGTTTTGTTTTGTATTGTCCCAAAGCTCCCTTAGGCTCTCCTCCTGCTTTTTAATTTTTTTTTTTTCTAGAAGCTGCTCTAATTTGGTATTTTTTTCCATCTTGCCTTCTAGCTCACTGATGTGATCCTCGGCTTCTTCTAGTCTACTCTTGATGCTTTCTATTGAGTTCTTCATGGTAGTGATGTCATTTTTTCATTTCTTCTTGGTTCATCTTCATTTCCTCTTGGTTCTTCTTAAATTCCTAATGGTTCTTCTTCATTTCTTCTTGGTTATTGTCAAATTTCTCTTCCATTCTTTTTAGCCATTTTATGATCATTACTCTGAATTCCTACTCTGGTAGGTTGCTTGCCTCTAACTCATTTACTTTCTTTTCTGGTGATGACTGCTTTTCTTTCATGTGTGGGCTATTTCTTTGTCTGCCCATGGTCTATCTTTTTAGGATGTCTGGTTATGTGGTTTTCTTTCTCCTGCATTGATTCAAAGGCACAAAATACAACACTACCAGGTACAACACAAAAGGCACTGAACAGGAATGTATTTACGATATTAATAACATCTAATAAAGGTGATCACTAGAGAAAGGCAAATTAGGGGGTAGGGGAGATAAGAAGAAAGGGGGGGAAAAGGAAAAAAGAGAGAGAGAGAGAGAGAGAGAGAGAGAGAGAGAGAGAGAGACAAGAAGCAGACTACAAGAGAAAGGGGAAACAAACTATATATATATATGGAGAAAATTCCCATAGAACAATCACTAATCCCCGCAAATGCCAGCAACAATACTTGGAGATTAATACAAACTACAATATCCACTATTATTAAGCAAGGCTATGATAAACAGAAGTAAAAAAATAAACAAAAACAAAGCAATTAAAAAATACTAAGCAACAATAACAACAAAAGAATAAGCATATCAATTTCAGTAAAAAGCATAAAAATTTAATATAATCAACATTCACACAAACAATAACAAAAAGGATAGAGATGAAAACCAGTTTATTTTCTTTCTTTTGTTAACTAGTTAATATAGGAAAGAGAGTCGTATTTATGCACTTGGAGCAGGGGGTTGAAAATTAGGTCTATAAGTATGGTGAGAATTTTAGCAGGGGGTATACAGAAAGAATAGGGAAAAACTAAAGCCGGAAAGGGATGAGATAAACAGGAGATGAAAAGGGTAAAGGTTAGTAAGAGAATGATGGCATAATGGTCAAGTTGAGATAGGGTTGAATGATGCTATAGTAGAGATTAAAATAGAATGAAGACTAATCCAAATGTAAAATAAAAAGAAATTAAAATGGTAAAAAAAAAAAAAAAAAAGGAAACAAAAAATGCAAAATAGCAGTAGTAATAATGATGATTGAAATTGAAAAATGTAATAATTGCAAAGGTAAAATCCAGTGAGGAAAAAAGAAAAAAATTCGTTTCTTAATTAAAAGATGTAAAAAATGAAAATAAACTAAAAGATGAAAATAAAATAAAAAATAGAAAAATTAGCATAAAAATGTGCAGTAGTGGTCATTCACTTCCTCTGTTATTATATTCGGCATACCTATTTCTTGGTCCAGACAGTATTGCAGTTCCCTGCATTCCACTGCACCTGTATTGTAAGCTAGTCCTTAATTTAAGTAGGCTATTTCTTAGTTCTTTGTGTCCATTTACTTTTGATTAATTAAAAGTAATAAAAAAAGAAAAAAGAAAAAAAAGAAAGTTGAAAAGGGGGGGGAAATCAGTTTGTATTTCAGCCCCTAGGTGACAGTATTTCTGGTTTGACTTTCCAGTCTTTTTGGCTGCTCTAGCCTTCTTTCTCTATGGCTGTATGTTTTGTAAGGAAAGCTGCCTGGGTGCCGGCTCCCAGATTGTCTCTTCTCACTCTGATCCCGTTTCCAGGAAGGCAATTTCCCCCTGCAGTCTCCCAGGATATGCCAAACTGGGCAGTCCTTCCCTAGTACTCAGAAGCAAGGAGGAGAAGGGGATCAGGCGCAGGATGGGTCTGCGCCAAGGTGTCCAGATGTTCCGCTTTTGGCGGGATGGTCCGATTCTTAACAATTTGTCCCGCATCCCTTGGTGTTTTTTTTTTTTTAAAAAAAGACCCGATTTTGGAGAAGATCATGCCAAACCCAGCACTGGGTCTTGCAGCGCGAGATTCTCTCTGCAGCCCTGTCTCTTTTGGCGCAGCTCTGGGCACGGGGCTGCTGGGGTGCAGGGCCCCTGGGGTGCAGGGCTGCTGTGAGTGGCACGGAGCCACTGGAGGCTCGGGGCCTCTGGGCCTCGGAGCCGCTGGGGTGCCCCATGGGTACAGTCACTACCTGCGCCGCAGTGACCCAGAACTCTCACATTTTCCCCGCAAACTCTGACCTTTCCGTGGATGATTGAAGAACTCTCTTGAATCCACGTGTTTGCGCCGATTGGGGCGTCACAGCTCCTCGATGGTCCCCTCCGCTGTGGGTTTTCCAGGCCTCAGAGAAGGTCTTCCTTTCTTGGTAAGATGGTGCAGCCTTCCCTCTGAGCCCGTAGCTCCGGGAGAGGTCTCTGCTACCGCAGCGCTGGCTGCTTGGTCAAGAAATCCTGTCCAGAGGACCCTTACCCTCTTTTAGAGTTCTGCTACCCCTTAGCTTGCCAATCAATACTCCCTGAGCGACTCTCAGACACTGCCTCTATCTGTTCTGGGACTAGGTTCAGAACAAGTCCGTCTAATGTGCCGCCATCTTGTCTCCCAATGGCCAAGGCACATTATAATTAAATTGGCAAACACCAAGGACAAAGTAAGAATCATAAAAGCAGCCAGAGAGAGACAGAAAGTTACATATAAAGGAACCCCCATCAGACTAGTAACTGATTTCTTAATAGAAACTCATCAGGCCAGAAGGGAATGGGATGAAATATACAAAGTCATACAAAGGAAAGGTCTGAATCCAGGAATACTGTACCCAGCAAGGCTATCAATCAAAATTGAGGGTGAAATCAGGAGCTTCACAGACAAAAAAAGGACTAAGGGAGTTTATTATCACTAAACTAGCAATGCAAGAAATGCTAAAGGGTCTGCTGTAAAAAAGAAGAAATGGGAAACAAAGAAGGAACACAGGGGTAAAGAACAAAAATGGCAACAAATAAGTACCTATCAATAGTAACTTTAAGTGTAAATGGATTAAATGACCCAATCAAAAGACATAGGGTAACTGAGTGAATAAGAAAACATGACCCATATATCTGCTGTCTACACGAAACCCATTTCAGAAAAAAAGATGCACACAAACTGAGGGAGAGGGGATGAAAAAAGGTTTTCCAGGTGAATGGAAATGAAAAAAAGCTGGGGTAGTAATACTTATATCTGATAAATTAGATCTCAAAGTGAAGGACATAACAAGAGATAACGAAGGCCACTTCATAAGGGAGCAATCCAACAAGAAGAAATAACCTGGTAAATATATATGCACCCAAAACGGGAGCACCCAAATACATAAAAAAAACTGCTTGAGGACATTAAGGGAGAGATTAATAGCAATACAATCATAGTAGGAGATTTTAATACCCCACTGTCACCCTTCGACAAATCATATAAACAAAAAATCAGCAAAGAAACATCAATCCTAAATGACTCACTAGACCAGATGGAATTAATCGACATCTTCAGAACATTCCACCCTAAAGCCACAGAATGTACATTCTTCTCAAGTGCACATGGGACATTCTCAAAGATAGACCACATGCTGGGACACAGGCAAAGTCTCTCCAAATTCAAAAAGATAGAAATCATATCAAGCATCTTCTCAGATCATAGTGGCATAAAACTGGAAATCAACTACAATAAAAATAATCCAAAGAAATCAAACACATGGAGACTACACAGCATGCTATTAAACAATTACTGGGTGACCAGAGAGATCAAGGAGAAATAAAAAGCATCCTGGCAATAAATGATAATGAAAACACAACAATCCAAAACCGATGGGACGCAGCAAAAGCAGTCTTGAGAGGGAAGCTCATAGCTCTACAAGTCTACTGCAAAAAAACAAGAAAAAATGGTAACAAATTATCTAACTCTACAACTCAAAGACTTAGAAAAAGGACAATAAGAAAAGCCCAGTGTAAGCAGAAGAAAGGAAATAATAAAGATCAGAGCGGAGATAAATGACATAGAGTCCAAAGAAACAATACAAAAGATCAACAAAACTAAGAGCTGGTTCTGTGATAGGATAAACAAGATAGATGAACCTCTAACCAGCCTCACCAAGAAACAAAGAGAGAGAACCCAAGTAAACAAAATCAGAAATGAAAGGATGAAATAACTACAGACCCAGCCGAAATACAAAGGATTGTTACAAAATACTACAAACAACTCTATTCCAACAAACCGAACAACCTGGAGGAAATGGACATATTCCTAGAAAAATATAACCTTCCAAAATTCAATCAGGAAGAATCTAAACAGCTCAATAGGCCAGTAACTATGGAAGAAATTGAAGTAGTCATCAAAAAGCTTCCAGCAAACATGGTCCTGACTGAAATCCGGGCTACACCAAGGAGCCCCATCTTTTCACCTCCCCAAGAATCTTACCCCCCAGGTTGTCTTTCAGCTCCAGACCTAGAAAAGCAGCAAAACCACACAAGTGATGCTGTGGCAGCCTCAGGACCAGCTTTTACCTCCCAAGTGACTCAACAGGATTGCTCTCATCACCGACCAGTCTCTTGGAGAAATCATGCTTCTGCACCCCTCAACCAGCATGGAAAAACACTACCTGCTTTTTGCTCACGTACCCCATGGCTCTTCCCACTATCAGGCCCACTGGTATCTATACTCTTAATCTTGCTCTTTGGCTCGTGTCTCATGCATTGTTTCACTAGTTTCTTGCAGAACAGAATGCAGGCGTTCACCAACCAGAAGGTGGGAGAGATCTATCTGGCACTGAATTCAGAACGGAACACCAGAGTTTTTGAGACCCTGGGTAGACGCCCCTAAAAGACAACGCCCCCTCACAGCTGGAAGTAGCTATGGAAGACTGACCTTCGCCCCCTGACCCTGCCCGGACTCTTAATTAATTAATTAATTAATTAATACTTAATTAATTAATTAATTTATTTATTTTTTGCTTCTTGCACACCCCCTACTGGGGATGTGCCCGCAACCAAGGTACATGCCCTTGACCAGAATTAAACCTGGGACCTTTCAGTCGGCAGACCGACGCTCTATCCACTGAGCCAAACTGGTTTCGGCTCAATTTTTTTTTTTTTAAATATTACCAGAAGCCTGGAATGATAGATCCTCCCTTTATCCAGTTGATGGACAGACATAAATCCCACCTGTGGCCAGACATTCCTGAGCACTGAACCACCAATCAGCACCTGCCAAATACCCTAAGCCCCGCCTCCTATCCTTAAAGGTGTTTGTAAGCCGCTTGCTCTCTTCTACACCTCTCCGTGGAAGCAGCCTGCAGGGGTACCCTTCCCTCCAATAAAGTCTGTGAGTCCTGCCAAAGAAAAAAAAAAAAAAAAGCTTCCAGCAAACAAAAGCTCAGGGCCAGACGGCTTCACAGGAGAGTTTTACCAAACATTCAAGGAAGAACACACAATGAAAGAGAATTATAGGCCAATATTCCTCATGAACATAGATGCCAAAACCCTCAACAAAATTCTAGCAAATTGGCTCCAGCAATACATCAGAAAGATTATACACCATGACCAAGTAGGATTTATCATGGGAATGCAAGGATGGTACAATATCTGCAAATCAATAAATGTGATACATCACACAAATTGATAGATAAAAATCATATAGTCATATCAATTGATGCAGAAAAAGCATTTGATAAAGTCCAACACCCTTTCCTGATAAAAACTCTCAACAAGGTGGGAATAGAAGGATCATACCTCAACATAATAAAAGCTATATATGGCCGAAACCGGTTTGGCTCAGCGGTAGAGCATCGGTCTGCAGACTGAAAGGTCCCAGGTTCGATTCCGGTCAAGGGCATGTACATTGGTTGCGGGTACATTCCCGGTAGGGGGTGTGCAAGAGGCAGCTGGTCGATGTTTCTCTCTCATCGACGTTTCTAGCTCTCCATCTCTCTCCCTTCCTCTCTGTAAGAAAAATCAATAAAATATATTTTAAAAGCTATATATGATAAACCCACAGCCAACATCATACTCAATGGACAAAATCTAAAACCATTTCCCCTAAGAACAGGAACAAGACAGGAATGCCCACTCTCACCATTCCTGTTTGACATAGTACTGGAAATATTAGCCATTGCAATTGGGCAAGAAGAAGAAATAAAAGGCATCCAAATTGGAAAAGAAGAAGTAGAGCTGTCCTTATTTGCAAATGACATGATATTGTACATAAAAAACCCAAAAGACTCCTGATCAAAAAAACTAATAGACTTAAAATGAATTCAGCAATGTAGCAAGATACAAAATTAACTCCAAGAAATCTATGGCGTTTCTGTACACCAATAGTGAACTTACAGAAACAGATTAAAAAAGCAATCCCATTTACCATCGTGCCAAAAAAATTTAAGATACCTAGGAATAAACTTAACCAAGGAGGTAAAAGACCTATATGTGGAAAACTATATGACACTGAAAAAAGAGATAGAGGAAGACGTAAACAGATGGAAGAACATACCATGTTCATGGATTGGTAGAATCAACATCATTAAAATGTCCATACTACCCAAAGCAATCTATATATTCAATGCATTCCCCATTAAAATACCAATGGCATATTTCACAGACCTAGAAAGAACTCTCCCAAAATTCATCTGGAATTTAAAAAAGACCGGAATAGCCACAGCAATGCTGAGAAAGAAGTATAAAGTAGGAGGAATCTCAATACCAGATTTCAAGCTTTATTACAAAGCCACTGTTCTCAAAACAGCCTGGTACTGGCACAAGAACAGACATATAGATCAATGGAATAGAATCGAGAAGCCAGATATCAACCCAAACCCCTATACTCAATTAATATTTGACAATGGAGGCATGAACATACAATGGAGTCAAGACAGTCTCTTCAATAAATGGTGTTGGGGCCGAGACCGGTTTGGCTCAGTGGATAGAGCGTCGGCCTGCGGACTGAAGGGTCCCGGGTTCGATTCCAGTCAAGGGCATGTACCTTGGTTACGGGCACATCCCCTGTGGGGGGTGTGCAAGAGGCGGCTGGTCGATGTTTCTCTCTCATCGACGTTTCTAACTCTCTGTCCCTCTCAATTCCTCTCTGTGTAAAATCAATAAAATATATTAAAAGTAAATAAATAAATAAATAAATAAATAAATGGTGTTGGGAAAATTGGACAGATATATGCAAAAAAATGAAACTAGATCACCAACTTACACCATACACAAAAATAAACTCAAAATGGATACAGGACTTAAACATAAGATGGAAAACCATAACAATACTAGAGGCATCCACAGACAGCAAAATCTCAGACATATGTCAAAAGAACTTCTTCACTGATACTGCCCCTAGGGCAATGGAAGCTAAAGAGAAAATAAACAAATGTGACTACATCAAAAATAAAAAACTTTTTTACAGCAAAAGAAACCATCAACAAAACAACAAGAAAGCCCATTATATGGGAGAACATATTTGCAAATACTATCACTCATAAAGGTTTAATCTCCAACATCTACAGATAGCTTATACAACTTAATAAAATGAAGATAAATGATCAATAAAAAAAATAGGCAATGGATGTAAATAGAATCTTTTCAAAAGAAGACAGAAGGATGGCCAAGAGACACATGAAAACATGCTCAAAGTCACTAATTATCTGAGAGATGCAAATCAAAATAACAATGCGGTACTATCTCACTCCTGTCAGAATGGCTATCATCAACAAATCAACAAACGACAAGTGTTGGCAAGGATGCGGAGAAAAAGAAACCCTCATGCACTGCTGGTGGAAATGCAGACTGGTGCAATCATTGTGGAGAACAGTATGGAGTTTCCTCAAAAACTAAAAATGGAATTCCCATTTGACCCAGTGATCCCACTTCTGGGAATATATCTCAAGAAACTAGAAACACAAATGAGAAAGGATATATGCACCCCTATGTTCATAGCAGCGCAATACACCATATCTAAGATTTGGAAACAGCCTAGGTGCCCGTCAGCAGATGATTGGATCCAATAACCATGGTACATCAGATTCTACACAATGGAATACTATGCTGAAGGAAAAAAGATGGAGTTCTTGCCATTTGCAATACCATGGATAGAACTGGAGAGCATTATGCTAAGTGAAATAAGCCAGTTAGAGAAAGATAAATACCACATGATCTCACTCATTTTTGGATTATAATGAACAACATAAACTGATGAACAAACAGATCCAGAGACAGAAAAGCATCGATCAGACTGCCAAATCTCAGAGGGAAGGTAGGGGAGGGTGGGCGAAAGGAGATCAATCAAAGGACTTGTATGTATGAATATAAGCCTAACCAATAGGCAAGAACACTGGGGGGTAAGGGCATGAGTGAGGGGAGGATTGGGGGGTTAATGGAGGGATGAGGACACATATGTAATACCTTAACCAATAAAGAAAAAAAAATTATAACAAACACCAGAGGCCCATTGCATGGATTTGTGCACTGGTGCAGTCCCTCAGCCTGGCCTGTGCTTTCTTGCAATCAGGAACTCCTCAGGGGATGTTGGACTGCCTGTTTAGTCCGACATCCCCTGAGGGATATAAAAATGTGCAAAACAACAGGTGGCCAAGGAGGAACCTGTGATGGCATGCTGTCTGTGCCGCGCTGCTTGATGGCGGTGCCATGGCAGTGGGAGAGGCTCCCACCACCGCAGCTGTGCTCCCAAGCTGTGAGCCTGGCTTCAGGCTGAGCATGCTCCTGCTGTGGGAGCATGCTGACCACCAGGGGGCAGTTCATGCATTGAGCGTCTGCCGCCTGCTGGTCAGTGTGTGTCATACTGACTAGTTGAGCAGATGTAACAGTCACTTGGGCATACACACACACACACACACACACACACACACACACACACACACACTAGAGGCCTGGTGCATAAAATTCGTGCACAGGGTGGAGTTGTCCCTCAGCCTGCACCCTCTCCACTCTACGACTGCTGGTTCCCATCTGCTCTCCTGCCTGCCTTCCTGATTGCCCCTAAGCACTTTTGCCTGCCAGCTTTATCACCCCCTAACCATCCCCCTGCCAGCCTGTTTTCCCATAACTGCCCTCCTCTGCAGGTCTGGTCCCCCCCAACTGGTCTCCCCTGCAGGCCTGGGTCCCTCCCAACTGCTCTCCTCCGCAGGCCTGGTCGCCCCCAACTTCCCTCCTCTGCTGGCTTGGTCACCCCTACCTGTCCTCCACTGCAGGCTTGATCACCTCCAACTGCTCTCCTTTGCAGGCCTGGTCCCTCCCAACTGCCCTCCCCTGCTGGGCATTCTGTAGCAGCCATCTTGTGTCCACACGGGGACAGCCATCTTGTGTGTTGAAATGAGGCAACCAACCAATCAGTGTTTCACTCTCACATCAATGTATCTCTTTTTTCTTCTCTTTAAAATGAATAAACAAACAAACAAATAAAATAAAAGAGCCAAGAATAGATCACACAATTTCTCCAGAGTGATCATTTTTAAGTGTTGATAATCTCTTTAAAAAAAAGTTTCCCCCTTTCCAAATAAAAGTTTCCCATAACTCTGCATTTGTTAAATGGCAAACTTCACACCTTTGTACATTTCCATATGTTTTTCCCCTTTTTTGGGAGACCACCTCCTTCTTTAATTGGGAAACTTCTTACCATTCCCCTAAAGACACTTAACAGTTGGCTGCTCCCTGTAGAGCTGACCTTGGCCTCCCATTGCTCCCACGGGGCAGTGTGGCACAGTGTCAGTGCAGCACGCAACACTCAGGTCACCGACACGGAAAGCCTGGCTCCCAGACAAGCAGTGCCACTGTGACATAAGTTAGTTAGCACATCTGCACCTTACTTACCTCATCTGGTACGATTGTAAGTTTATTGTTACCCTGTAGACTTTTTCTAATGTATTGTGTGGTATGAATAAAGTTCTTAGACCAGTGACTGGCACATAACAAGCATGAACTAAATGTTACCTCTTATACATTTCTATTCTAGTCTTCAACACTGTGTAAGCAGGCTTCAATGAGTTTCTAATTTTTAAAAATATATATTTTTATTGCTTTCAGAGAGGAAGGGAGAGGGAGAGAGAGATAGAAACATCAATGATGAGAGAGAATCACTGATCAGTTGCCTCCTACATGTTCTGCACTGGGGACTGAGGCTGCAACCCAGACATGTGCCCTGACCAGGAATAGAACTGTGACCTCCTGCTTCATAGGTAGATGCTCAACCACTGAGCCACACCAGCCAGGCATGGCAGTCTATTTTTATTCTTTTATTCTTTTATTTTAGTCAAACTGGAATACAGATGCATGTGAGCTCCTTTGTAATAATGCTTTACACTTTAATAGGTTTAATTATTTTTTTTAATTGTCCCATCCCTTCCTTTCCCCCAGAGTATATGAGCTAAGACATAAAGTTGAGTCAAATTTATAATGTCCTTTTGACCTTATTAAAAATAAATGCTGGAAATAAGCATGGGTCCTCAAGTTTTCTGGTAGATTTGGTTTTAGAAGAACTGCCAATTAAGCAGTCTTTTTCCCAATATGACTAACAATGGCAATTATTAAAAGTGAAGCTAAAATACCTAGAATTAAGATTTTAAGTATTTAAAATACCTAGAATTTAAGAACACACTGACATTCTTATGTGTTGTACATTTTAAGTATATGCCCTGATGAAATGTTCACTTCTCACTTAGATTTTAAAAGCCAACAGTGGAAACAAATGACAGAAATAAAACTTATCTGACAAATATACTTTTTTATTATTTTTTTATTAAGGTAGCATATATGTATATATCTTACCATTGACAAATATACTTTAAATGCTCGTCCTCTAATGGATCTTAAAATTAAAATTAGGATAAGGAAAAAAAAGCCTGAGTTGAAGATCAAGATTGAAAACAGATTAGAAAACCCCTCAGGAACTAACAGAAGAGTATTTCAGGCCGTTTACATTTACTGGAAGGCTTTGCTGTGAGTACTTTGAGAATATTTTTCACTATCAAGGCTAACCTTTCAAATCTGTACAAAATTGTAAGTGAAATGATTTCACTTGGCCCATTTTTTACATGAATCTATCTCTAGTTTCCCTCCAGCTTTACAAGAAAAGGTCCACCCATCACTGACTGAAGCGGAAACCTCTGAATCAGTGAGCTCAGTCTGTCTCCCCACAAGGGCTCGGGAACTGTCAGGCACCAGTTGGCTGTAATATGCTCAATTTTATCTTCTCCCCTTAGTTCTGCTTAAGGGTGGACAGAGCTCTAGGCCACGTGGGATCTTTTGCCCTGGTTGACATACATTCTACCTAGATACAATAGTGCAGAAATGGTCTCTGTGTGTAAACTGATGTTGTAAAATTATTTTACTATCTAAAGGAAAGCTTGCTTTATCAGGGACAAAAATTTTCTCTTTCATATTTAATTAATCATTCTAGTTTCACCTCTTACCCCCATCTAACCACTTTGCCTCAGTTCCTGTCCATGTTAGCATTCCTTTCCTCCACTAGTCTCACATGGGGCACAGAGTATTTGTCTATTATCCTTATAGAGATTTTGGGTTTTATCATTATGGCATTCATCAATCCATTTCTATAATTATCATTGCTTATGAAAATCCAAGGCATAAATTTTCTTTGAATATCCACTCATTCCCTCAATGGATAGATCGTCGGACTCAAATTGAAGGGTCCAGGGTTTGAGTCTGGTCAAGGGTACATGCCTGGATTGCAAGTTCGATCCCCACTAGGGGGTGTGCAGGAGGTGGCGGAACCATGATTTTCTCTCATCAATGATGTTTCTATCTCTCTCCCTCTCCATTCTTCTCTGAAATCAATAAAAAATATATATATTTTTAAAAATCCATCCATTCCCAAAGCCCACTTCCTCCCTTTTTCTCAAGTGAAACAAAGATTCTATTTCTAGATGAGTAAAAGACATTCCAGAGAGGCAATGAAAATCTAAGGAAAATTCTCTTACATATATTTATTCATTAAGTAAAAATTATGCACTTTTTCAAAATGCAACTGGTAGTTTCATTAATGCAAAAGTAAATATTAAATAGAATAAAAGATGTTGAGAAGTCAAGCTATTAAATGTGCATATATAGCCCTAACCAGTTTGGCTCAGTGGATAGAGCATCGGCCTGCGGACTGAAAGGTCCCAGGTTCGATTCCGGTCAAGAGCATGTACCTTGGTTGCGGGCACATCCCCAGTAGGAGGTGGGCAGGAGACAACTGATTGATGTTTCTCTCTTATCAATGTTTCTAACTCTCTCCCTCTACCTTCCTCTCTGTAAAAAAAAAGAAAATCAATAAAATATATATTTTTAAAATGTGCATATAAAATGAACAGTAATGAAAACGGTATCATATTTATATTACTTTTAATATATTATAAAAATTAAACAATTTTTAAAAGGCTTATCAAATATACATATATATATATATATATATATATATATATATATTTTAATTAATTAATTTATTTTTTTTACTTTTCTGAGTTTATTCTCTGTAAGTGAACCTCTTTTGCAAATGACTACTAAATCACGTACCAGTAGGGGGCACTAAAACATTGCTTTTAAATATTAAAAATTATTAAAGTATTTTGAAAGGGACTTTTTGGCAATTTTTCTCTTGCCGCTTAGCATATCGGAAAATGATGAAAGACACTGGCAAGGGAGAGAAACAGTTCAATTAGAAGATCAAAGCTAACAAATTACCATGACTAAGTTTGCAGAGAGAGTAACATTTTCTGTGTGAAAACCAGCTCTGTTTAAGATGTTTAGTATTTGTGAATGTCTCATGGACACAAAACTTCATTCTAGCTCTCTGATACCCCATAATGACTGTGGAAATTATGAATAGGAATCCCCCAAACTAAAATAAATGGCAAAACTCAACTGCAAATAGTTGGCTATCCACCGTGGTCTAGAATATGTAACTTTAAAACCCTAGAACGTACAAAGAGAGAACTCATGGACATGAACAGTAGTGTGGTGATTGTAGGGGGCAGTGGTGGGAGTGGAGGTGGAAGAGGGCATATAGAGAATAAATGGTGATGGGGGAAAAAGAAAGTTTAAAAAATCCTAGAATGGAATAGCTTTCAGAATGATGATAGTTTGGGCATGGACACTTGAAGTGTGGCAAGAATGGTAAGAAATGGCCAGATGACAGTCTTGGCTGTCGGTGCCACATTTACATTGGCAGGCTGGGCAACTTGGGGTCCTGTTCCCTACAACCATCACCATGAGGAAAATGAGCAACTGGTCCTTAAAAAGTGAGTGCTTTATTTCTTGGATTCTTTATTTCCATGAGAATGAGCGGGGAAAACAAGCCCTTGCATTTTCCTTTGGTCATGCTGCACACCCAGAGGATGAGCACTGAGTTTAGCCTGGCCCAGGACATTATGTCATTTGTTTTACAAACCTTAGTAATGTAGAAAGAAACCATAGGCACAGTGGGAAAGATTCCTATGGCTCTGAATATGTAAGACCCAGCCCAGCTAGTGTCTGTTGGCTTGGTGCTCTGTTCCTGCCAAGATGTTGAAAGCTCTCTCTGCGAAGTAATTCAGCTGCACCAGAGGTGAGATGAGCTGGATTTAGATCCAGGCATGGAAGCAGCTGTAGTAATGTGAGCTGCAAGGAATGCAAGTGTATGTGGGGAATGCCGATTTCAAAAGCTGGCTCTCAAAAGAGCATTTCTCCTCCCATTCAGAGGCCTGTGCTAATATCAAGAAAGAAAGAGGTTCTTCCAGACGTCCGACTTTCTTCTGGACAAAGCCATGGTGGTGGAGGCAGAGGCAATTAGGGATGATTAGGCCAGCAGGGAAGCAGTTAGGGGGCTACCAGTCTGGTAGGGGGACAGTTAGGGGATGACCAAGTTGGCAGAGGGGCAGTTAGGGGGTGACCAGGCTGGCAGGGGGGCAGTTGGGGGAAACCAGGCCAGCAGGGGACCAGTTAGAGGCGATCAGGCAGGCAGACAGGCAAGTAAGCAGGACCTTTCACTGAGGGCAATGGGTGATAGACTCGTGAGGGTGGGCATGGTTAAACCTTCGTGTACTACAGATATAAGACCACTGGAAGGGATATAACTAAGGCCATGCTTGATTCCCATTCCTTTCTTTTTAAAAAAAATATATATTTTATTGATTTTTTTTTCAGAGAGGAAGGAAGAAAGAGTTAAAAACATTGATGAGAAAGAAAAACCAATCAGCTGCCTCTTGCACACCTCCTACTGGGGATGTGCCTGCAACCAAGGTACATACCCTTGACCAGAATCGAACCCGGGACACTTCAGTTCCCAGGCTGACACTCTATCCACTGAGCCAAACCAGTTTCAGCTCCCATTCCTGTCTTAAAAAGGAATCTCAGACCCTGTACATATGCCTACAACCCCTGGGGCTAATCCCACCTGCAAAGCATTATTATATCGTTATCTCCTTTGCCCCACAAACTGCAGAAAGGCATTATAATTCTCATTGTTCATATAAGGAAACTGGAGAAATAAAATGCCCTCCTTACCACTTTGCACTGGTGAATGTTGGGGTTGCTGAAAGAGAGGAAGTACGTATCATTACCTACTGACTAAAGAAGCCACATGGATTTCTGATTAAGAGCAAAGACTCTGGACCAGACTCCCTGAGTTGATATCCCAGCTCCCACACTTGCTGGCTAAGTGACTCAACCTCACCTCCCTGCGTCTGCATTTCCTCTTCTGTAGGAGAGCAGCTCCCCCTCGGGTTTTGTGAAGGTGAGATGAGTCTATGTAGTAACAGTGCTTAGACCTACAGCCAACACATAGTAAGTACTAGATGTATGTTTCACTCTAATGGTGACCTTGCTGCTTGTTCATAAACCATGCATGAGCAGATGGATTTGGTTGAGACTTTGACTCTTAAATTAGTGCTTTATTTGCTTAACTGCTTTTCTGAGTTAGGGCCCCTTTCGTTTCTCAACGGAATGTTAAAAATCTAACCTAACCTTTGAAAAAACATAACTGATCCTTCAGTCAGTGGATCAGTTTGCCAGGGCTGCCATAACAAAATACCACGGATTAGATGGCTTCAACAACAGAAATTAATTTTCTCACAGTTGTGCAGGCTAGAAGGCCAAGATCAAGGTGTCAAGAGGATTTTTCTCTCCTGAAGCCTCTGTTCTTGGCTGGCAGACGGCCCCCTTCTTGCTGTGTCCTCACACCATGTTTCCTCTGTCTGTGTTCTCACCCCTGGTATTTTTCAAATTTCTTTTTCTTATAAGGACACCAATGTGATTGAATTAGGGCTCACCCTAACATAACTGCTCCATCTTAACTTCTTCACCTTTTTAAAGACCCTATTTCCAAATACAGTCACATTCTGAGGTTCTAGCATTTCAATATATGAATTTGGTGGGGGGAGGGAACTCAATTCAGTCCATAGAAGTGAGGTCCCTCAATTAAAAAAAAAAAAAAAAAATCTAGCCCTAGCCGGTTTGCCTCAGTGAATAGAGTGTCCGCCTGCAAACTGAAGGGTCCTGGGTTTGATTCTGGATAAGGGCACATGCCCAGATTGTGGGCTCAATCCCCAGACTTGGTTGTGCAGGAGGCAACTGGTTGATGATTTTCTCTCATCATTCATGTTTCTATCTCTCCCTCTCCCTTTCTCTCTGAAATCAATAAAAAATATCTTTTGCACTAGCATTAATGAAGGAATGTGATAGGTAGTATTTAAAGGGAGAAGCTGAGAGCTTGGGAGCAGATGGTGGATACTAGAGAGAAAATAAATTTCCTTTATTTTCACTTAATCATATGACCATGGGTACCAAAGTACACTCAGGATTTTAAATTGAATAAAATATTGTGATTTAAAATTTTCCTCTAGTTTCTCTCTCCTGTTGTTCTCAGCTGGCTAAGAGAAGAGGGAACGTGGTAAAGGGGCAGTAGAGGAAGTGAATGTGGACTGAGAAGAGGTATTCCAGGAACACTGATTTCCCCCTACATGGAACTAACTCAAGAAACACTTGTGAATCTCTCTGGGGAACAGATAAAGTATTTTAACCATTCAATCATATTTTTTAATGGGTCACGATGGGGAAATTAAAATATTTTTTCTTTCTTTTTAAAAAATGTATTGATTAGAGAGAGAAAAAAACACTGACTTGTTGTATCACTTATTTATGCATTCACTGGCTGATTCTTGTCGGTGGCCTGACTGGGGATCAAACCTGAAACCATGGAGTATTGGGATAGCATTCCCACCAACTGAGCCACTCAGACAAGGCTAAAAATATTTTTTTGCATTACAATTTTCCTGAGCATAATGGAAAAGAATTTATTAGCAAAGATAGCTAAGAAGGTCATTGCTAATAAAAAACTTCCACACATTTAAATGTTTTTTCGGTAACATTTATATTACAAATGTTATACAAATGTAAAACATATGTATATATTTTACAAATTCTTACTTTGACTATGTAATTTTAGAAAATGTTTTTGTTTTTAGATTTCAGGTCCTCCTGATATCTAATTTGTAAAATGCCTATGATTCTCATCAATTTTTGTTTATTAGTGACTAAATTTATAGTACATTTTAATTAAGCTGTGAAAATAAGGTGAACTTATGATCGCTTAATGGAATCTTGGTCTGTATACATACCGTGTTTCCCCGAAAATAAGACATCCTCTGAAAATAAGACCTACTTACAGGTTTCCTTCTGAGTGAAATATAAGGCATCCCCCCGAAAATAAGCCCCCCTCCCCCCCCCAGGCTAAACATGAGAGATTTGGTCCACTGATTCTGAAAGAAATGGAGTCACAAGAAATTCACCAGGAAATTCAGGAATTGGATTGTTATGATGATGTTCCAGAAGATGATGACATGATTGTCATTGAATAAATGAGTAAATTCTTGATACTGTAGGATTCACAGTTTGTCTGGTTTGTGTTGACAACTACCATACTACCGTACCGTATACAGGTAATAAATTTCCTTTATTTTCATTTAACAATAAATGTGTACCATATTCCTCTTCATGAAAAAATAAGACATCCCCTGAAAATAAGACCTAACGCATCTCTGGGAGCAAAAATTAATATAAGACACTGTCTTATTTTTGGGGAAACAGGGTAGAAGCAAGAAGGTATTCTCATGTGAGCACACACATGCACACATACACAAACACAAATTGACACATGTTTTTACAGTACAATTGTCAAGAATTATATTAGAAATAATTTATCTACATAAACAGGCCTGAATTCTTTTTAATTTTATTAGTGAACATTAAAATTGAGCTTCTGCTTCTTTCCTATATAAGTAAATAGGTTTGTGGGTTTTTTAAAATATATTTTTACTGATGCCAGAGAGGAAGGGAGGGGAGAGAGAAATAGAAACATCAATGATGAGATAAAATCATCAATCAGTTGCCTCCTGCACACCCCACACTGGGGATTGAGCCCAAAATCCAGGCATGTGCCCTGAATAAGAATCGAACTGGGACCTTCAGGTTCATAGGGTGATGCTCAACCACACTGGCTGGGCTAAAATCAAATCTAAAAAAAAAGATCCAAGATTTAAAAGTCATTATATTCCAATTCCCTTTAAGTGGAATACTTATTGTTGTTACTATTATTCTGTATGTTTTGCTTTAAAAACATAATTTCTGTAGGGCTTTTTGTTTCCTCTTCATGAAAAAGTCACTTGTCTTCAGTTTTTATGTTTCATAGAGGCAACACCTAACTCATAAAACATGTTGGGGTGTCTGAGTGGCTTTAGTTTTCAAAAGAACTACAGAAAACCAAAGAATACCTTGTATCAATTTTCTTTTGCAATTATTTAAAAAAAAATTTGCTCTATTGTTAAAGTTGTTCGGTTTTCTGTGATAACATTATCTGTTAAGTTGAAGCTGCCAGTAACATCATCAACTAAACTCCCAAAATGAGTCAGCTAATTTTATTTTTACTGCATTTAATTCCCTTCTGAAACTATCAAGAATAATATAAGAACATTTTTAAAGCCTTGATAGCAAAGTTTTGTTATATTAGACCATATAAAAAGGTGGATCAAAGGTTCAGAATTCTCACTCAAGTAATTTCCATGTACTTTTCTTTTAAAACTCAGCTGTAGGGCATGGACAGGTAGTAAAAATTCCTGAGATTTGAGACTTTTCCTAAATTCTTGCTATGACATTCCATGCATATTAAAAGCATTATCTCTGAATTCACAAAGAATCAGTTGGATTTTGGCAACTAATGTGCATAACACTGAAATAGGAAGGAGACCTAGAAGGATTTTGAAAAAATAGTGATTTAGAAATCAGGTATTTGCCTAAGTTAATGTAATTTGTATAGTAACAAAAACCTACCCAGGGGGTTTTGCCAGTGTCAAAGAACAAATATTTCATCCTTGTTTCCAAACATTTTAAGACATTATTTCAATACTTTTTTGAGGTATGTAGGTGGCAAGTCATACCAAGATAAAATTCAAAATGCAGAATAAATACTACTTAGGGAATAAAAGAATTTCTAGTTGATCATGATTTGTTGATTTTTGTGCTTTTCTTGTAAGATACATTGGTGATTTCAGTTTATCATATTTTAAAATATATATATATTTTATTGATTTTTTACAGAGAGGAAGAAAGAAGGATAGAGAGTTAGAAACATCAGTGAGAGAGAAACATTGATCAGCTGCCTCCTGCACACCCCCCACTGGGCATGTGCACACAACCAAGGTAAATGCCCTTGACCAGAATCGAACCTGGGTCCCTTCAGTCAGTAGGCCAACATTCTATCAACTGAACCAAACTGGTTAGGGCAGTTTATCATATTTTGAAGGTTCATCACGCCATACTTGTTTCTTAAAACTTTATGTATATGCTAGAGGCCCAGTGCACCCATGTGTATGGCTGGGGTCCCTCAGAAAGTGTCTACCACTTTCTATTCACACAAGTCTTGGGTAGAGACAACTGAGAGGCTGGCAATCGGGGCTGATTGGGGCCAGCCAGCCAGGGGAAGGGACCACAGGAGGTTGGCCAGCCATGGGAGTTTGGCTGTAGGATGGCAGCTCCTGCATTGAGTGTCTGCCTCCTAGTGGTCAGTGAGTGTCATAGCAACTGGTATTTTGGTCATTTGGTAGCTTAGGCATTTATTTATATATATATATATATTAGAGGCCCAGTGAACGAATTCGTGCATCAGTGGGGTCCCTTTGCCTGGCCTGCGGAATCAGGCCAAAACTAGCTCTCCATCACCCCCCAAGGGTTTCCAGATTGTGAGAGGGCACAGGCCAGGCCGAGGGACCCCACCAGTGCACAATCAGAGCCAGAGAGGGACGAGGGAGGTTGGCCAGTCAGGGAAGGACCATGGGAGGGCTCCAGGGCATGTCTGACATGTCTTGCTCATCCTGATCAGCCAGACCCCAGCAGCAAGCTAACCTACCAGTCATAGCATTGCTCCCTGGTGGCCAGTGCATCTCATAGCAACTGGTAACTGTCCACTGGTGGTCAGTGCATGTGATAGTGAGTGGTTGGGCATCCTTAGCATAGTAATTCTTAGCATATTACACTTTGATTAGTTGAACGGCCAAAGAGCGGACAAGACACTCAGCATATTAAGCTTTTATTATGTAGGAAGATGCATATATATATATATATATATATATATATATATATATGTAGTATTTTTCCATGTATAAGACACCCTCATGCATAAAATGCCCCCCACTTTTCCAACCCAAAATTAAGAAATCAATATTTTAAACATTTTGTTGGTTTTCCTCTTAAGGCCTTCTTCTTTTTTGGCATCTTAAGGAGTTGTTCTTCTTATTTTCTCCACACTCTGAACGCTCTACTCTCTGTTGCATCTGAATACTCTCCACCTCCACTTCCAATTACTGCATCAGCTTATGTAACAATACGGCTCATGATTGCAGGAAGCCTGTTTGACAAGGTATGGGCAGATACATACCTATGATGCTCCCTCCTCGGCTGACTTCTGTATATAAAATGGCCCTCCATTTTCAGTCTAATGGTTTTAGAAAAAAAAAATAGCATCTTATACACACAAAAATTATATATATATATATATATATATATATATATATATATATATATATGTAATTTTTAAATTGATTTTTAGAGAGTGGAAGGGAGAGGGAGACAGAGAGAAGCACTGATGTGAAAATACGTCATTTGGCTGTCTCCTGCACCGAGTCCTCAAGACAGGAATGTGCCCTGACCAGAAATTGAACTGACAGCCTTTTGGTGTACAGGACATCACCCAACCAGCTGAGCCACACTGGCCCGAGCAGGTCATACTTAGAACGGCTACCATGATCTGTAAGAGACTGTGTGTCTACCACTTTCTATTCACACAAGTCTTGGGTAGAGACAACTGAGAGACGAAACTAGTGTTTTTTTCATATCCAGATGGAGGCATTCTACTCTTTTCTCCCCACTCTTTCCCCAGGCCTTCTCAGGCTTCTAATATGACTATGCCTACAATGAAAAGTGAACAGTTAAATCAGGTATCAAATATATAGCTATTAAAGAGGAGAATATATTTGGGCGATTAGCTGAATTTACTCGGTTGTCCTACAAAAGTTGGCATTAATGTTCAACATCTGCTGACTTCCATATCGACGGGGTGTATTGGATGATGTTCAATAGGTCATTAAAACTAGAACATCTCCTGGAAATGGGAAAACACCAAGGAAGATTTCCCTTTAGTGATTCATTGGCAATTTAAACTGCTTCTGGCTGAAAGGAAGGCAGCCTCAGATAAGCTCTTCTGACTAATACTGGTTTCTAGTCTGTGGTTTGTAAAGAAATGGCCTATTCTTCTCTGCAATGTGAAGCTGAAGACAGAACACAGCCTAAACTCTTAGCTAAAGGTAGTTTTATTTGTGCTTTTTATGAAAACTGGGTGCATTCCCATAGTGTTTTTTAAAAGGTGCTTTAAAATATTTCTGATAGCTGAAACCGGTTTGGCTCAATGGATAGAGCGTCAGCCTGTGGACTGAAAGGTCCTGGGTTCGATTCTGGTCAAGGGCATGTACCTTGGTTGCGGGCACATCCCCAGTGGGGAGTGTGCAGGAGGCAGCTAATTGCAGTTTCTCTCTCATTGATGTTTCTAACTCTCTATCCCTCTCTCTCTTCCTCTCTGTAAAAAATCAATAAAATATATTTTTAAAATATTTCTGATATTTGCTGCTCACGTGGTGGTGGAGGAGGAACCTTCAATTCACTTTGAGATAGATTTCAAAATGGAAAGGAGCACAGCATTTTGTTTTGCTTTTAATTTTGTTTATTGTCTCATGAAAGTAAACCTTATAGCGTCAACCAATCCCCGGTAAGTTTAGCAACAGAGCTGGGTTTTAAAAGTACTGCAATAACAACACCCCTGTGAATTGTAAATCTATTAATTTGTTCTAATCTAATTCCAAGCTTCTGAAACTCGGATGAGGAAAGGTTTTTTTAGATAAAAATCTAATGCTAATCACTTTCTTTGATGGGGATAGAGCTCAATAAAGCTGTTGAACTTGATTAGATGTGTCTTTATTCAAGATGAAGGAAGTTTTGGAAAGAGTTCCACATAAGCCAACCATGCTGAAGGGAGGTTGCTCTTACTGCTTAAGATCTGAGGCTGCCAGTTCAAATAATGGCTAATGGCTTGAAATCCCCCACTTCATTTGTTATACAAATGAGAACATCAGCATTATTATTGTTATTTGTGTCCTACCTCTAGACTTCTTTCATTAACATAAACTGAACTGGTTTCAGGCAGAGCTGATTGCTGATATTAATCCTACTTCCCTCAAAAGCTCAAATATCAATTTTCCGGAAAAAAATTGAATCATCAAATTATGTCTGGTTAATTTCTAGTCCTCTAGAAAAATTCCAAATTTAATGGAGGCAGAAAATATAATATTAAATTGAAGATGAGCACTGGATTTTGATAATGGTAACTTCATAATGATTATACTTAGGTATGCTTCTAAGATAAGACTAGGTAAGTTTCTTAGCTCTTTGTGCCTCAGTTTCAATTTCTGTAAAATGTGAATTCTAATGACTCCTAGATTTTTGGGAGTTTTTGGGACTGATTTAGATTGTAACTATATAGTGCTTAGTCTATAGTTACTGTTGAAAAAAACCAACCAGTCATTTTTATTAACAGTGGGCCATAAAGAACTTCAATGTGTATATTCTTATTCTGGGTAAAAAATTATTATTTAGAACTGAAAGCATTTTTTAAACAAGAGATATATATTTATATTTATCAATTTACATGTCATCTTGTTTTAGATGATATATAAATATGGAAAAGTGGAGGAAGGGATCTCACCAAGCCTAGTGTTGGATTGTGGAAAGTTTTTCCAGGTTGGAATCGAGTGCAGGCATGCAAGATAGTTGTCAGAGGTCCTGTTTTCAGTTTGCTGATCAAACACAAAGTTAATTACAGATATGGGAAAATTCAAGTTTTCTTCTAGCACAATGTCAGTGATCAGCTAATTAGAAATTCCATTTTTAAGTGTTAAACCTTAGAATACAGAATATTTCAGTGTGTTTTAAAAGCTGTATTTACCACAAAATAGAAACCTGATATCATGTAAAAACTACTCTCTATTCATCTATGTTTATACTCTCTGACAGTGGACTTTGCATATGGATGGGCCCTGTGAGTCAGCCAAATCTGAAATTTGATAAACTCTTACCTCCTGTTTTTATCCATAACGACACAGGACTGTACCTATCATATTAAAAACACATGTACTCTAACAACACAGTCATTGCCTCCTGTTACTGATTTTTATCAGCAAATGACAAGCAACATGGCTAGTTACTACAAAACGCTAACAGTTTCTTCTTCCTTCATTCTTTCATTACTGAACTCTTAGCGGTTTACAATCACTTTGTACTCCCTTTCCCTAATATAGTATTATGGAAATAGAGTGATTTGATTAAAAAAAAAAACCCACCTGATTAATATTAGTTTTCCAAGTAAATAAAATTCCTTGCTAAACTTCCTTTCTGCCAAAAATGTACTACCATCTGTATTCTACACGGAAGCATTTTTAAGTTTAATACATATGTCCTCCTTTATTGGAAGCATGTGAAGAGCTTCAATATGACATGAAACAGAAATGAAATTGTGAAAACACATCATATTTCAAGCATGGATGGATATTTCAGATTTGTGTCATTCAAAGAATTTGGAATTTCATGTGCCATCCATAAATTTTATAGCAATTCTATGATTCCTTAATGCTAGAAAATATTTAATTGTAATATGTATACAGTTTGGGGTTGCATTATTTTATTGTCTTAAACATAAAGACCTAGTATTTAAAATAGGTTGAATTTTATCAAACCTTCTGAAAAACTCCAGTTAGAAAAGGTAATGTAAAAAGCAATGCAATAGCAGGCAGAGGTTTTCTGAATACCAAGGGGTCTGATTATGATCCCCAGGATCCATTAGCTGAATAGCCTTAAGCAAGCACTTACCAGCGGCTCTATTTTCTTACCTGTACAATGAGGGGGTTTTGTTAGATCAATAACAATCACTCAGATACCAGCACTGTTAACACTTTAGCTAATACCTTACAATCCTTTATGTCATTACAAATGCTTTGTCCACTTTATTTTAAATGACTACATAAGTTTCTATTTTACAGATAAGCCATTATTTATTTAACCATTCTCTATTGTTGGTCATTTAGATGATCTACAAATATATTTTAAAATTCTCATAAAAGACATAGAAGCATGGAACAGACTATTCTATCTCAGAGGGAAGGCAGGAAGAGATTGGGGGAGTTTGGGGGGAGGTTTGTGGGGGGCGGGGAGATTAACCAAAGAACTTGTATGTGCCGAGACCGGTTTGGCTCAAATGGATAGAGCGTCGGCTTGGAGACTGAAGGGTCCCAGGTTCGATTCCGGTCAAGGGCATGTACCTTGGTTGTGGGCACATCCCCAGTAGGAGGTGTGCAAGAGGCAGCTGATGGATGACTCTCTCTCATCGATGTTTCTAACTCTCTATCTCTCTCCCTTCCTCTCTGTACAAAATCAATAAAATATATTAAAAAAAAAAAAAAGAACTTGTATACATATATGCATAACCTCCGAACACAGACAATAGGGTGGTGAAGACCTGGGATGGGGGGTGGGGCTCTGGGGCAGGCTAGAAGGGGTCAATGGGAAGAAAAATGGGACATATGTAATATCTTCAACAATAAAGATTTAAAATAATAATAATAAAATTCCTATAGAGACACACAAGTAGAATCTCACTAACAAAGTGAGGGAAGAGAGTTTATTGAAGCTGAGGAACACTGGCTCTTCGTAACAGAATTGAAAATATTGAATGCCTGAGCCTGGCCGGGTGGCGCAGTTGGTTGGAGCACCCTCCCAACAGGCCAGGGCTGTGGGCTGGATACCTTGGTCAGGGCACATGCAAAAGTCAACCAATGGATCCATGAATGCAAATCAATGTTTCTCTGTTTATCTCTCTGTCCCTCCCACTCTCTCCTTTCTTCTCTAAAATAAAATATTGCATATCTAGTTTATGACTTGCCTAATGCTTCTCCCCAATCACAGATTAGTAAGCATCGTCTTTGTTTGTCATAGACAAATAATATGATGTAGCCTGTGTCTTTTGTCCATTTGGAACAAGATTATCTCAACCCAAGGCTTGGTGGCCAGAGTTCATTCTCCCAATATCTGTGATGACACATTAATTTAGCTTTTTTAAAAAAATATTTTTCTCCAAAATGGTTCAGATGATAATATTTTCCTGTTTTAGCAGCCCTTGTATCCATCCAATTATATATATTTTTATTTCAGAGAGGAAGGGAGAGGGAGAGGGAGAAAGAAGGAGAGAGAGAAACTTTAATGGTAAAAAAGATTCATTGATTGGCTGCCTCCTGCATGCCAGCCACTGGGGATGGAGCCCCCAACAGGGGAGGATCCTTTAGTCTGTAGGTAAACACTCTATCTACTGAGCCAAACCAGCTAGGGCCATTAAATACTTTTTGTGTGTGTAATTCCTTCAAAGAAATATTTCAGTATGTATTGCTGGTCATTTAAGAGCAACATAATCTTAATTCTGACATAAAAGAAAACGAACCTGTTATAACCTCAAGGAATTTACCATCAAAACAATGCACTGCTGGTCCTGGCCAGGTAGCTCAGTTGGTTGGATTGTCATCCCATACACTAAAAGGCTTTGGGTTGAATTTCCATACAGGGCACATATCTAAGTTGCCAGTTCCTTCTCAGAGTTGGGGGTGAGTTTGGCAACAGATCAATGCTTTTCTCTCTTCCTTCTTTCCTCTATAAAAACAAACAAACGTATCTTCAGGTGAGGATTAAAATATACTAAAAAAAACAAAACAAACAAACAAAAACAAACCACAAACACCCCAACAAATGAAAGAACAAAAAACAATGTACTGCCCTGTCCCATGTGGCTCAATTGGTTGGGCATTGTCCCATGCACAAGAGGGTTTAGGATTTAATTCCCAGTTAGGGCACAGGCCTTGTGTCAGTCTTGATTGATGTGTGTGTGTGTGTGTGTGTGTGTGTGTGTGTGTGTGTGTGTTGGGGGGGGGGAGTTTGGGGGGGAAAGGGATGCAGAGGCAGCCTATGGATATTCTGCTCTCATGTCAATGATTCTCTCTCTTTCACTCCCTCTCTCTCAAATCAACAACAAAACATAAAAAAAGAAAAAGTAATGAATACTTCCTTTAAAAAATTTTATGATTGACCGAGTGATTTTAGAGAGAAAGAGGAAAGGGGTAGGAGAGAAACATCGATTTGATGTCCACCTATTTATGCATTCATTGGTTGATTTTATTTTTTAAAATGTTAGAGAGGAAGGTAGAAGGAGAGAGAGATAGAAACATCAATGATGAGAGAGAATTCTTGATTGGCTGCCTCCTGCATGCCACACATTGGGGATAGAGCCTGCAGCCTTGGGATCTCTTAGGAGATTGGGGATATGTGCCCTTGACTGGAATTGAAGCCAGGACTCTTCAGTCTGCAGGCTGATTCTTTATCCACTGAGCCAAACCAGCTAGGGTAAGGCAACTCTTTTTTTTTTTTTTTAAATTTCTTTATTGATTAAGGTATCACATATTTGTCCTCATCCCCCCATTCCCATCCCAAACCCCTCCCCACGAATGCCCCACCCTCCTCTTGTCCGGACCACTGGTTAGGCTTATATGCCTGCATGTAAGTTCTTTGGTTGATCTCTCCCCCTTTTCCCCAAGGGCAACTCTTATGGAGGGCAATTTTGGTACTGTGTTTTAAAATTACAAATGCATTTAACTGCTTTTATAGAAATTCCTTCTATACACTTGGACAGATGCAAACTGAGTTATATAAGGTTATTACAGAATAGCTTGTGCTAGCTAAAGATTGGAAACAAGCACTCCAGAGTTCACCAGCATCCTACAGTTCAATTGATACACACACTCATACACTGGTATGGTAGGCAGCTATAAACAACTTTATATATATATAAAATTTTTTTTTAAACTGTGTGTCAGGGACATTGGTGCTGTAGATATTCTGTGCCTGCTTCAAATCAAAATTTACAAAAGACCAAAATAAAGCAAACTATGACATTCAAAGAAATAATTAGGAAGGATAGCATAGAATGCAAGGATCTGGGCAGTCTATCAGAAAGCTCCCTTAGCCAAACACTCCCAAGACTAAAGCCCTGAAAAACCGGAATTGAAATGAAGGCAAGACCAAATTTGCAGCTGACTTCCTTTGCCAAGAATGATCCCGTAGAGCACAACTGTTTGTAGGGTGTGGCCATCTGGATCCCTGACTGGCTCTGCAGAGTGTAATAGGAAAAAGTTGAGGGTAGCAACAGTTTGACTTTATGACCTTACTTTGAGCTCATCATCAGGATTACTTAGGTCCCCTAGCGGCTGGCAGGGTAGGCCCAGGTGTCCCAATCTGATAGTAAAGGAGAGACCAGAGGAAGAGGGTGTGAACCAACCCTACGCTAAATCCACCGGCCCTTCGTCCCCAGCCCATTTCCCTCAAAATCGGTAAGAAGCTGTGTGATAAGTGGATCATTAAAGAAATAGGAGTCTGTACTAGGGAGATGACAGTGACAATGTAAAGGAAGAAATGAATCTCTAAGACTTTAAACTTTTGTAATAGGCCTAATTTTTTAAAGATGCCATTATTGTGTGTGTGAAAAATAACTATTTAAAAATATTGAGAAGGATGACACTGTTTTATAGATACATATACATTTTAAAATATATTTTTATTGATTTCAGAGAGAAGGGGAGAGGGAGAGAGAAATATCAATGATGAGAATCATTGATTGGCTGCCTCCTGTATGTCCCTTTACTAGAATCAAGTCTGCAACCAGACATGTGCCCCAACAGGGAATCAAACCGTGACCTCCTAGTTCATAGGTCAATGTCCACCAATGAGCTACACTGTCTGGACTGTTTTATATATTTTTAAATTCACTTAATGCTTAATTAATACAGGAGAGCTGAATTTTCCTATCTACTTTTGCATTAAATCTTTTATGACATCACCTATCATGCACTCTGAAAAACTCCACTGCACACTTATGAGAAAATCAGAGTGCAAAAGGTATTGTCTTACTATTGTTATGAGTTATTTTTGCCTTGTGCAGTTTCTGGACCATACTTTGAGAATCATGACCCTATCCTTAGGAATATATAGGGAATTTTCAAAAACCCTCTATGGGAATCTCATTTCCCAAATTTTCTTTTTAACTTTTTTGTTCCACTTTGTTTGCTTCAACTGGTATTGTTCTCAGGCAGTTATGGTGTTATGTTAGACAATAGCCAAGAATTTTTATTTATTTACTAGAGGCCCAGTGTATGAAATTCATGCACTGGGGAGGGGGGTGTCCTCTAGCCCAGCCTGCACCCTCTCCAATCTGGGACTGCTGGCTCTCAGCCACTCACCTGCCTGCCTTCCTGATTGCCCCTAACTGCTTCTGCCTGCCAGCCTGATCACCCCCTAACCACTCCCCTGCCAGCCTGATTGATGCCTAACTGCTCCCCTGCCAGCCTGATTGATGCCTAACTGCTCCCTTGCCAGCCCAATTGCCCCATAGAATGTGTCTTCCCCTGCAGGCCCTGTCATCCTGCCAGTCCAATTGCCCGCAACTGCCCTCCTCTGCAGGAGCTGTCACCCTAACTGTCCTCCCTTGCAGGTCTGATTACCCACAACTGCTCTTCCCTGCAGGCCATCTTGTGCAAGGGCATGATGGTCAATTTGCATATTACCTATTTATTATATGGATTTAATAGAAGCACTAGAGGTAGGGCTTATATAACTGAATGAGCTCTCAAATCTAATAAAGACAAGTGCTGTGAATGGGGCTTTTCTAGGGAACTGCAAGACAAAACAAATAATGACAATTCTCTGAAGATGAGTCCATTTGAGAGCTTCAAATCCATTTTCATCCCTCCAGTGGCTGCTCTACTCCAGGTTTTCACAGCTACCACAGTCGCAAGGTAAGATGTCATTTTTTCAATTGAAGAATTAGCTGTAAGAAAGAGGTTTTATTTATTTATTTTTGTTTGCTTTAGAATTGGGAGCTGTCATTTTGGACAAGACATTTAAAACCCTACTGTCAATCTTCCATCCTAAGAGATCCCATCCCTCTGAAAGGAAATGCCTTCCAATTCCTCCTAAAAAAAAAAAAAAGCAAAGCAAAACAAAACAAAACTTGAAAATTGTTTCTTCTGCTCCGAGACAGAAAGGCCATTGTCTTCCTACATTTGGCCCCACTGACCTCGACAGGACGTCCCGGACCTGGATCCCAGATGGGGAAAGTGGGTGGGTTGATTGACATACTGGCAAGCAGTGTGAATTAGGAATCTGGGGATGGGCAGGGCTGTACCTCAAGACGCTTGAGTTTATACTTCTCAACACCTCATCTCCATTCCAAATAGCAAAGACATCACAGTTAAACTTAACTAGGGGTATGTGATAAAGTGACAAGTTTCTCACTAAATGTTCTCCTCTTCCTTGCCCGCCCTGGACGGACTCCGAAGACCACCTGAAGTCCTTGCCCAGAAGAGGTGTCTGCACAGGGAATGAGGTCTAGGATTTGCGTGTGAAATAGGGGTGTCCTTGCCAGGCCGAGCCCCTTCCCCCGGATTTCTGGCCGTTTAGATCAAGGATGGAGTGAGTGAACATGGCTGGTGGCTGCAGGGCTGGACCACGGCCCCGGCCCAGACGGAGCCGCAGAGGCTCAGCTAGCGGAGCGGACAGGTGTGCTGGGCGGCGGCGGCTGGACGCGCGGGCTCAGCCGTCAGCGCCGGGGGGCGTGCGCGGCCCACTCGCCAGAGGACTTGACAGATCGCGGAGAAAGGAAACAAAAACCAAACCAAAGCCCACCAGCGGCCTCACGTTTCTTTGCAAACAAATCGTGGGTGGAACTCCGAGCTGGATGGTGGAGTAGAATTCCGCGAGCCGCCCCCGCCCACCAGCGCCCCGGCCCCCGGCCCGGCCGGCTTCCCGGCTCTGGGCCGGAGAGGAGGTCCGGGCGAAGCGAGCGCCGTCCGCTCGGCGCTTCCCGGCTCCGCGCCTCCGGAGTAAACAAAGTACCGCCGCCGCCCCACGCGTTAGCCTCCCGCAGCCAGACACCCCGAGGGCAGGGGCGCACAGAACACTCCAGAATCACAGAAAATAACATTCAGAGAGAGAAAAGGAGAGGAGAGGAGGGGAGGGGAGGGAAAGGGAGGGGAGAGGAGGGGAGGGGAGAGGAGAGGAGGGGAGAGAAGGGGAGAAAGGCGAAGAGAGAGGGAGGAAAGGGGGAGAGAGTGAGAAGAGAGAGGAAAGGGAGGAGAAAAAAAAGGGGGGGGTGAGAGCGAAGGGAGGGGAGAGAGAGAGAGAGAGAGAGAGAGAGAGAGAGGGAGAAAGAGAGAGAGAGAGACACCTCACTACCTCCTACCAACCCACTGCCGCCTCTCGGAGGAAAAGCGGCCCCTCCCAGGAGAGAGAGAAAGAGAGAGAGAGAGAAAGAGAGAGAGAAACACCCCATTACCCCCTACCAACCCACTGCCGGCTCCCGGAGGAAAGCCGGCCCCGCCCAGACCGGCGCCCACTGGCTGCCCCGGTGGCGGTGCCGCGCGCTCATTGGCCGCCCTGGTTGTCAGTCATGGGCGGGCCGGCGCGCGCGCCGCCGCGGGAGGGGGAGGCGGCAGATCCCGTAAGTCGGGCGGCCGCGTAGTAGCTGCAGCCGCCGCCGCCGCCGCCGCATTCAACAGGCAGCAGCGCCGCGGCCGCGCCGCCGAGGGGAGCGAGCCGCCCGCGGCGCCCGTCAGCTGTCCGGACCGCGCTTTGTCAGCGGGAGCCCCGCGCCGGCGCTGCCCGAGCCCGGCGACCCTGGCCTGCCGTCCCGTCGGCGCAGCGGACCCGGAGGAGTGTGGTTGTTGATGGACTCGCCAAGTTAAGTTCTGGGCTCGCGCTGCCACTTCGCCGCGCCTTCCTCGCGGTTTCCGTCCGCCCGCGGCAGCGCTCTCGCCCCCAGCCTCGGACCGGCGCCTCGCGCCCCTCCCCCGGGCCCCCGGTCCTGCGCTCTGCCCCTCTCGGCTCTCCCGGCTGGGGGAGGGGCGGGGGTCACCATGGCCGAAGCGCCCCAGGTGGTGGAGATTGACCCGGACTTCGAGCCGCTGCCGCGGCCGCGCTCGTGCACCTGGCCGCTGCCCAGGCCGGAGTTCAGCCAGCCCAGCTCGGCCACCTCCAGCCCGGCGCCGTCGGGCGGCGCGGCCGCCAACTCCGACGCCGCCGCCGGCCTGCCCTCGGCGGCCGCTGTCAGCGCCGACTTCATGGGCAGCCTGAGCCTGCTGGAGGAGCGCGGGGACTTCCCGCCCGCGCCCGGCTCCGTGGCGGCGGCCGCGGCGGCGGCGGCGGCGGTGGCGGCGGCGGCCGCGGCGGCCGCCACCGGGGGGCTGTGCGGGGACTTCCAGGGCCCCGAGGCGGGCTGCCTGCACCCGGCGCCGCCGCAGCCCCCGCCCGCCGGGCCGCTGGCGCAGCACCCGCCCGTGCCCCCCGCCGCGGCCGGGCCGCTGGCCGGGCAGCCGCGCAAGAGCAGCTCGTCCCGGCGCAACGCGTGGGGCAACTTGTCCTACGCCGACCTCATCACCAAGGCCATCGAGAGCTCGGCCGAGAAGCGGCTCACGCTGTCGCAGATCTACGAGTGGATGGTCAAGAGCGTGCCCTACTTCAAGGATAAGGGCGACAGCAACAGTTCGGCGGGCTGGAAGGTGAGCGGCCGCGGGGCGCACGGCGGGACCCGGGGAGGGGGTGGGAAGCCCTCCACCTGCGCCTGAGGTCGCGGGGGGCAGACGAGGCAGTTGTGCGAGTTTGCAGGTCCTGGGAGTGCAGGGCGCGCGTGCCGGGAGCGGACGGAGATGGGCGGATGTGGGTGGCGGACTTGCCCGGGACCTGTGCGGGGACAGGGAGCAGAGTGCGCGCTCCAGGGAGGGCAGGATGGAATAGGGAGCGGGCTGGTTTAAGGGAGTGACTTAAAACTTTAAAAGTGTCCAAGAAGTGGACATCGGAGCAGGGATAAAAGTTTGCCAGTGGAAGGAGAACGGGGTTCCCTGGGAGCTACTCCCTCGCGCACAGCCCGCGCGGACTTTGGGGGCTGCTCTTTCACCCCCAGAATCTCGGGGGCGAGGAAGGCTCCTCACGGGCCTGTGGCGCGCGACCTCCCCGCCCTGGGCCGTGCGGGAGCCGTTTCCGCCGCGCTGGGCGGGCGTGGGCCGGCGAGGGGCTGCGGAGCCCGCCGGCAGGTGGACGGGGGACAGGCAGGCAGGGCGCGAGCCTGTTTCTGAGGATTGGCCCCACACGTTTTTGGAGGATGGTGTGCATGTTGCTTTGTTTTGATTTTATCCGAAATCGCCATGAGTACAGGGAACCGGGCGTGCCGAGCTCGAGGTAGCGCATCCGACGTGTGCAGTGTGTGGGCCGCCGCCTGCGGAGCCGCGGAGCCGGGCCGCACGAGGCGAGTTAAAGTTCAAGTGTGACCCTCGGCGGGGGCGGAGGCGGGAGCCGGCGACAGCCAGGGCGGGGCCGAGAGAGCAGGAAGCGAGAGCCTTTAAAGGGCCAGCGCGGCTTTTGACCCGACTGCGGCCGCGGAATAGCGGGGCCAGCACTTCTCTGTGCGAGGAAGTGCCCGAGGGTCCCGGGCCTTTAAATCGGCTGAAGAGGCTCCCCTGGGTAACCTGCGCTGGGGACTGGGGACGAGTAGACCTTTTCTCTCGCTTTGCCACCTCAGTGTTACCACCAAGCACGGAGGTACAGTTCCGAGGGCCTCATCCCGACTGTGCAGGCACCATAATAAAGAAAAAAATATTTTTTATATACAGCGTAATCCTTGCTGCGTACTTGTTACACCAAGGTGGTTTTACATGCACTGTCACCCCCGTCGTTATTGTGTGTGGTGGTGAAGTTCCTGGAGAAGGAAACAGGATTTTATTTTTTCCAGTGTTTTTTAGAGTAAAACGATCACTTACAACTTCATTATTGGGCACCCATGCAACTTACCAAGTGTTTCAAAAGGTAAAGTGCCTCCCTAAGAGGTTTACATTGTGAGTACGTGAAACACAGAGTTTGTATAATTACTTAATATTTATTGTATTACTTTCTATATGAACAACTGTAAGCCTACTTTTAATCCCTTCCCATTCTTTGAAGTCAGGATTGTCTGCCAAGTCCAATTTTACTTTACATTTGAATCTAACTACTTATCTTGCTCATCTATCTGTTCTACTTGAGCCATGATAAAGCATTTGTCGTTTTTTATTTTATTTTTTGCCATTCGAAGTACAGAATATACTTACACAATTCTTTAACTGGTATGCCCTTGGAAATGGGTACAACCTATTTAAACTTGCTGGAATGCCTTTCTTTAAAGGTAGAGAAAGCCAACATTTTAGGATTATTTTTAGTTTTGTTTCTCAAATGGCCTTAAATCAGGGTGTTATTCTTAAACTAGGAATATAACTTAAAGTTTTAAGATTTAGTGCTTTGTAAAAAAAAATATAGATAATAAAGCCAAATCATCTCTCAACCATTTTTATTAGATTCTTACTTGTTCTATTTTTTTTTCTCAAATGCAATTATAATTTTATTATTTTTAAGAATTTACTTACCCGAGGTAGCGCGTCTATTAATATTAAGTATTAGTTAGGATTATCTGTCTAGACTTGGAGGCCTACTGGTGGGACCTGGTAGAAACCTAGTGGGGCTTTGGAATGAAGCAGGCTGCCATTCTCCAGTAAATGCTTCAGGTGTAATCAAGAGTCAGTTGGTGCAAGTCAGATTACAGCAAGTGCATTTTCACTTTGAGTAAATGGGTATTTTAAGAAGGAAAAAAAACAACATAAGGTGTTCTAACTCATAACTAAGTCTTCTGGTTAGTTTTCATAAAAATGAGTTACTTGTTAAAGCTAAGTTTCACTCAGATCTGAAAGATTTTCCTGTTTTAAAGAATCATAAAAGGAAAAAATTCAGTTGTAAAATGCAAATCAACCCAAACTTAACTGCTTTAGAACTGAAGAGAGGTTGCTTAGGAACACTTAAGTATTTACTGTGATGAATTATTATAAATTAGACTGGTTGTTCAGTTAAATAGTTTCTTGTGTTTTTTCTTCTACGGCCTGCCTGAGAATTTGAAAGTCATTTGCATTGACAAAGTACTTGGGAAGCTGTTAAAGGGCTCAAAAACTTCTAGTTCCTTACATACTGGTTATGTGTTTGGGTCATGCATTTTGTATTTGTAGGGATGGTACCTTAAATCTACTTTACACTAGTTTAACATTTACTAGAACTGTCATAAGTTTACAAAGTAGAAGCTAAACTTTTTGGAAAACTCAAGATCTTTTAAACCATGTACAGTATTTATAAGTAGTAAAACTTCATTCCCATGACCTGTTTTTTTTTTTCCAAATAGAAAGCTTTCTAGAATTTGGGAAGTAGTATTGTGAGTTCTGATTCTTCTTTGTAATGGTAATTTTGAGTTGGCTCTTGTTTTTTTGTTTTGGTATTATTTGCAACACTAAATTTAGGTGAAAAGAACGCGGCAACAAGACTCAACACATACAAAAAATTTAAATTGTTTTATTACTAAGTAGCTCAGATATTCTTTATTTTGGAATGAAGTTTCTTTAATTTGGTTAGTGAACGGAGAGTACATTTTCTTGCATATTAAAATTATATCTACCGGTATTCTGTAATTTGGGTTTTTAAGCTGTAGGTGAGTGATTTATTTAGCTTGGCAGAAGATGGCAGCTTTTTTGCTGCACAGTTACATTTGACGTAAGTAATCCTGGTGAAGCCAACTTCTCGTTGGTTTGCTACTGAAATCCCCGTAAGGAAAATCCTTTTTTACAGTTGGGTGAAAATTGCAATATATGTATTTGAAGAGAGCTTGAGGAAAGAGGATTAAAAGTGGATAATTATGCACTCAAGTATATCTTATTTGCTAAAGATTGAAAATCCTGTGAGACTGATGTAAACATGAACATGTCTTATAACTATTTTGTTCAGAAATTCTAAAATAGATGCCAAGTATACTAGTAAGTATCTTGATTGAGACTCATAGGACTTAATTTTTATTTTACCTATGTTTTTGTGGCAAAAAGGTGAGTTGTGGCAGGAGGGGCTTCTATTTTTGAATGATACTGAGCTTTTAAAAATCTTCCTTTTTAAGTGGCAAACATTTAAATATTGGAAAGGTTTAAAAGTTCTCATGTAAATTTTAAAAAAGGTTAAAGTTTGTGGAGACCTTTTTATAATTACTGAAAGTCTATCACATTGGTGGTGAACACAAATATTGCTAGATAGCATGCACTCTACAGGGAATCTGAGAGTACAGTTGAAGTGAAGATAAGGGGAATAATACTCAGTGGTTAGTTAGAATCCCTAAGAGGCTGGAAAAGTTTTGTCTGTCCTTGAGCTCTTCATCCAGACTCCTAAACTGCAATTCTGCATGACTTACATTCTGTCTATTTGTCTGTCTACCTACCTATCTATCTATCTATCTATCTATCTATCTATCTATATCACGTTGAGAGAGAGAAACATTGATTTATCATTCCACTTATTTCATGCATTCATTAATTGCTTCTTATGTGTATCCTGACCTAGGATACGCCACAACCATGGTGTATTGGGACTGTGCTTTAACCTGGTCAAGGCCTGCATGACTTTCTGAGAGAGCAGCTGTCTGTATTTGTCTGGAATTTCTTTGGGAAATCTGAACTATTTGTATGTTTCTGGAACACTCTGCCCTTGGAAACTACCCAGTACCCTGGCATCATGGGAATTTACTCGGCTGTTTTTTTTTTTTAGCATGTGTGTGCTGTAACTTTGGTGCTTCCTGGAATCCTCTTGGAAAGGCAGTATAAACCCATGGTGACTGGAGAGAGCAAAGGAGTTTGCAAATATAGGGAGCATCAGCGAACACTGTGGTTTTAGTCCTGCTTCTCTGCAGTTTAAAATTTGCCTTGGCCCTCATAGGAACAACTTGCAGAGACTTGCCCAAACCCCTTGGAACCTTTCTTGGGTCAGATAACTATTTTTTTTTTTTTTTCTGTGCATACAAAATTCTGAAGTTGATGTGGTTCTCATTTGTGAAACAGAGGACCAGATGAACTTGAAAAATGTTTATTTTGGTGTTGAAGGGATGCAGGCTTATAATTCAGCGGATATACTGTATACAAATGTGTTAAAAGGTTGGAAGAAGTCTCCCTATTTGCTAATTTGCTAATTCTGATAAAAGTTTGTTAAAAACTTGTCAATGGCACAGAAATTTTTTTGCAGAGAATTACTTGTTATTTGTGGTCTTCTAAGGAACATATGAAACAAGATAATACATTTTTGTATATTGGTGATTTCATATGATTCAACCTTTTAGGAAAACCCTTTTTCCACTGGTACTTCACTTTACTCCATGCAATCTACTTATGGTTTATTAATCTACCTATGGGTTAATGCACTCTAAATACTGAGTCTTGGGTTGAGTTATCTTTGCCACCTGGAAGGTATTGGCTGCCTTCCTTTTTAAAATTTCTTTTTCATCTGTTATATAGCTTTAGTATAGGCTAAAGGAAATTAAAAAAAGTAGTTTTGATGTTAAGGTGAATAAAATTAGGATGCCATATCTGCAACAACTTTTCAAGTTGTTATTTAGTGAATTTTCACCATAATGCATTACTGAAGGACATATATTCAATATGTGTCCTTTACTAGGTGTACCTGTTGATATGGATTTTTTTTTCAATAGATGGAGTTACACACATGTTGAGATATAAATGATTTGATATGTATGCTATTTTGTTGTATTGACAACAAGCTTTGAAACATATGTCAACTTTGCTGAAGGTGTTAACATCATAGATATTTTTATGCTTAAAAATGTCGAATTTCATGCCAAAAGAAGAGCATTTGTGAGAAGTTTTATTTCATTACTTTATTTTGAAGAAAAGTGCTGTTGAAAGTTATATACTTTGGGAAGCTTATGGTGAACATGCTCCATCTCAAGATACTTGTGAACACTGGTTAAAACACTTTAAAAGTGATGATTTTGATTTGAAAGACAAAGAACGTCCAGGTCAACCAAAAAAGTTTGAAGACCAACAATTATAAGCATTTTTGGATGAAGATGCATGTCAAACTCAAAAATAATTTGCAGAAAGATTAAACATTGCTCAGCAAACAATTTCCGATTGTTTACAAGCAATGGGAAAGATTTTAAAGGAAGGAAAATGGGTGCCACGTCAAATGAACGAAAGACTAAGTGAAAACCAACATGTCATCAGTAAATTGTTGCTTCAATGGCATGAAAGAAGGTCTTCTTTTGCATCAAATTGTGACTTGCGTTGAAAAGTGGATTTTTTTGGAGAATCACAAATGCACAAAATCATGGGTTGATGCATAATCCTCAACATCGACTGCAAAGCCAAGTCACTTTGGAAAGAAGACAATGCTTTGGGTTTGGTGGGATCAGGAAGGTGTGGTATATTATGAGCTTCTAAAACCAGGTGAAACCGTTAATACTGATTGCTGCCGACAACAAATAACCCATTTGAACCATGCTTTGATCGTGAAAGGACCAGAATGTGCCAGAAGACAGCAAAGTAATTTTGCTTCATGATAACATATCATCACATACTTCAAAACCAGTTAAAGACATGTTAAAAAGATCTTGCCTGGGAAGTATTAACCCACCCTCCGTATACACCAGGCCTTGCTCCTTCAGATTACCACTTGTTTCAATCCATGACAGCCGCACTTTCTGAGAAGCACTTCAAAACGTACGAATAAGTGGTTTGTGAATGGTTTGCCTCAAAACAAGAAAAGTTCTATTGGGATGGTGTCCACAAATTACCTGGAAGATGGGGAAATGTGTAGCTTTGAATAAAGAACTTCTGATGTTTCTCTTGAAATTATCGTGTTTTCTTTGATTATAAAATCCTCCATCATTAACCGGTACACCTAGTTAGTATTTCAGGCTATATCCATTACTGGGAGAAGGGGGTGGGGGTGAGGGGGTGGGGGTATATATATATATATATTTTCACACACACACAGTGGGACAGAGCTGCGTGATAAGCTTCTGCAGTCTCAGATTCTGTGTTTCAATGATTGTTGAAACCACACATCTTTTTAAAAAAATATATATATTTTTTGACTTTTTTACAGAGAGGAAGGGGAGAGGGATAGAGAATTAGAAACATCGATGAGAGAGAAACACCCATCAGCTGCCTCCTGCACACTCCCTATTGGGCATGTGCCTGCAACCAAGGTACATGCCCTTGACTGGAATCAAACCTGGGACCCTTGAATCCTCAGTCCAACGCTGTAGCCACTGAGCTAAACTGGTCAGGGTGAAGCTATACTCTTTATAGTCAGTAAATACAAAAGGGCTGCCAGTGGAGTTTTTGAGTCTTCCTTTCTCATTTTCTGTTGACCACCCTCTTTGTAGAAATACTTTCTTGTCTTGGACTCTATTACATTGTATTATATTGACCCTCACACTTCATTCTGACTTCTTCAATTGGTTTACTCATGATTTTTCCTTCTCCTATGCTCAGTCATGAGTATATGTTCAGACTAGTTGTGATCTTTTTCTCTGGTTGTTTTCTAGATGACTTACCCCTCTATTGTTCTATGTCTCCACGTACTAAAGGCCATGAATGTCCTACTTTCACCTCAAATTCAACATGACATTATTTCTTCTTCCTCTCAGATGAGGTTCTTGTCTTGAGTTCCCGATTTGGTTCTTGGTCTACTTAGTTCTTTCCCTAGTTTTCAAACCTGTATGTCCTCTTCACTCTTCCTATGGGTTCAGTTTGCCCTACTCTGCTAACTCTTTGTTCTTAAAGTTTTTTTGAGACTTTCCTGTACTAGCTTCTAATCATTCCCCGAGGTTAGCTCTAAATTCAGGCCTAGACCATTTTGTCCCTAGGATTTGGATCATCTGTGCTTCTACTGAAAATTCCACAGATTCTGCTTATAGTCTTCAAGGCTCAAGTTAGTTCCACCAACTTTTCTTGGCTTGTGTTGGAAGGCATTTTTGCTTTGCTTGAGTTTGAACTGAGCTACACCAGCCAGGGCAAGTCCAGCATAATTTTTAAATTTGTTTTTGGAATGATGGACTGGCATTCATAAAGACATGAAAATAGGGGAAATATCAGAGTGATGGATACATGAAATACATAAAGTTTGAAAAGTAGAGGTAGGTTCTGGCTGGTGTGGCTCAGTGGTTCTATTTTTGGTCAGGAAGGTCACCTTTCTAGTCCTGGTCCAGGGATATGCCCTGGTTTTGGGCTTGATCCCCCATGGGGTGTGTGTACAGCAGGTAGCCAATCAATGATTCTCTCTTATCATTGGTGTTTCTAGCTCTATCTCCCTCTCCCTTCCTCTATACATATATATGTATAGATATGATTGTGTGTGTGTGTGTGTATGTGTGTGTGTGTGTGTGTATGTATGTGTGTGTGTATATATATATATATATATATATATATATATATATCAAAGTCTTGTCAGACTGAACTTGGACTTTATTATGAAAGTAATATTGTATTATAAGACCAATTTTTCTATGAAATGGTATTTTTGTTTTTGTAATATAAAAATTTATAAAAATGGGATTACATTTTTAGTTTTTTTATTTTTATTTTTTTTAATTTTTATTTTTTAAAAATATATTTTATTGATTTTGTACAGAGAGGAAGGGAGACAGAGAGTTAGAAATATCAATGAGAGAGTTATCGATCAGCTGCCTCTTACACACCCCCTACTAGGGATATGCCCTCAACCAAGGTACATGCCCTTGACCGGAATCGAACCTGGGACCTTTCAGTCCCCAAGCCGATGCTCTATCCATTGAGCCAAACCGGTTTCGGCACATTTTTAGTTTTTTTAAAAGTGCAACTTAGAAACACTCTCGTGTAAATATCGACCCACAGAATGCAATTTAAAAATATTGCATTTTTAAAAATTTTACATTCAATATTACTTGGTAGTATACTGAATTTGATTTAAAACTGACATACAGAATTTGGTAATACACGGAACAGATTACATAATTGACTTAATATGAAATAGGCATTTTACAAAATATTTAGGTTTTTTGCTTGGTCTGTTTTTGAAAATTAACTTCCATGTTCTAGGTCTAGGAGCAGAGTGATTCACACACAAAAATATCACTATTGAACATAATTCTTGTTTTTTTGAAAAATGAGAATTTCTGAAGTTAAAGTTAGAAATCTCAAAATATACTCAGGGTAGCCGAAACTGGTTTGGCTCAGTGGATAGAGTGTCGGCCTGCGGACTGAAGGGTCCCAGGTTTGATTCTGGTCAAAGGCATGTATCTTGGTTGCGGGCACATCCCCAGTAGGGGGTGTGCAAGAGGCAGCTGATCGATGATTCTCTCTCATCGATGTTTCTAACTCTCTATCCCTCTCTTCCTTTCTGTAAAAAATCAATAAAATATATTTTAAAAAATATATACTCAGGGTAACTGAAAATTATACTGACTTAAAAAGATGTTTTAAAATTTAAATATCAGTTTAAAAATATATTTTGACTTCAGAGAGGTAGGGAGAGGGAGGGAGAGATAGAAACATCAATGATGTGAGAAAATCATTGATCAGCTGCCTCCTACATGTCCCTTACTGGGGATCAAGCCTGCATCTCAGGCATGTGCCCTTAACAGGAATCGAACCCAAGACCCTTCAGCCCGCAGGCCAATGCTCTATCCACGGAGCCAAACCAGCTAGGGCTAAATATCAGTTTTAATATTGTATTAGCTGAATATTGGATATCCTGGATAAACTAGATCTTTATCTACTATCCCAAATATGGGAATAAAGGAGATTATGAGATGCTTCAATGGATCCAGAGGAGGTTAAATTTGGCTAAATCTAAAATTGATGCCAAGCAGAGATAAACTGAACGTGTACAGAATACTTGAGTCTGATTAGTTTATAGTGTACTATTTTACTGTTATGTTTGTACCTATAGTAGCAGACCACATTTTATTAAAACGATACTCTGCCTATGGTCTGGGGACAGTGAAGCAAAGTAGACTGAATAGTTCCCTATTGTAGGGTTTTATTAAATGTGTAAGATATCTTCCACATAGACAAAATTGCTTTCCAAGCACACTTGCATGATTACTAATGATGTCAGGGTAAACTACCCAAACCAACTAGGAAACAGTATGGACTTAGCCAATCTACAATAATTTTTCTTCTTATTGTTTGTAGATCAAGTGAATTTCAAAAAATTGCAGCTCATCTTTTCATTTCTTAAGCAGAGAAATATAAAACATCATCTTTCAACTTACATCTCATCTTGGTTTTAATATTGAAGAGAAGTGTGGGATCATATCTCCCTTTGGAAGGAGAGGCAGAAGTCAATTTGTAGACCGCTGGAAAGATAGGTTATATCTACCAAAGTAGTGTGTTCCTACTGCTATTAAGTCACATGAGTTCTTTCATTCTTAGGGATAGCGGATGGTGTATTTGTCTTCTCAGAAGAGAATGCCACCTCCAAGTGTGTGGCTCATTTGTCTGCACTGCAACATCTGTACCTGGGATGTGCTGTTGCCTCCCGCAAGCCTCATGTATGGAAATCTTGAGGCTTCTACCTTTTTGAGTGTGACTTGGTTTCATCATCTGTGTATGTTGAGACCTAAAACGAAAATACTTTTCTGGAGTGATTATTCTTCCCTCTAGATCACATGTGTCAAACACAAGGCCCTCGGGCCAAATCCAGCCCGCCAGGCCTTGCAATGTGGCCCGCACCGCGCTGTCATCACTGCACTCCGCTGTCAGTTTATGACATTATCAGTTTATGACTGTTCAGTAAACCATTCGGCCCGCGATTTAGGCTGGATTTTAGATTTTGGCCCCTTCTCTGAGTGAGTTCGACACCCCTACTCTAGATGATATTTGTCTTAATTAAAGTGTTGTTTTTTGTGTGGCTTAAGTTAAAGAACTGTTGCCCAGTTCATCTGATTAAAACAAAACTGAGATGAATGAGGAGAGGGGAAATTTGATTAAGCATCAGGATTGAGGGGGAAAATTTTTTTCTTTCCAACCGTCATCCTAAAGTTGTTACACAGTTAGTTGTCTTTGCACTGCTGGTGAGAAGCCTCCTTGTTAGTTTGCTGACTTAAACATTTTAAAAGTAGCTAAGTGAACCTGACATCAGGAAGGGGAGGGGACCTCTCAGTGCTGGCATTTTTGTAACAGCAGTTAAAAAAAGTTTAAAGTTTCTGGGAGCATGCTGGAAGATAAAAATCTTGTCAGTAACTTGTTATTTCCCCAATAGTTATCTGAGGCCTGGAGGCACTTAATTATGCTTGCTCAGTCCCCCCCTCCCTCCCAATAGTTTTCCTTTTTAAAATTTTAAAATTTTTAATTTTTTATTATGTATAATTTTTCTATTTTTTTTATTAAGGTGTTATATGTGTACATATCTTACCATTGCCCCACTCCCATAAATGCCCTCACTCCCCAGTGTTTTGCATTCATTGGTTATGCTTATATGCATGCATACAAGTCCTTCGTAGTTTTTCTTTTTTTAATATAGAAAATTAGTGCCTTTCCTCCACCAGTACCATGCCCCAAAAGCCTGTGTGAGGTGGATTGAGGGAAACTATCTTGTTTGAGAAATCCCTGCAGACATAATCGGAGGGAAGGTCTTTTATCTTCTTAGTGGTGATGAGGGTAAGAGTGAAAAGAAAGGGTTTACCCTTCATTTTGCTTCTGAAAAGAAATGCATTTGGATTTTATTTTATTATTTTTTAAAAATATATTTTATTGATTTTTTACAGAGAGGAAGGGAGAGAGATAGCTAGAAACGTCGATGTGAGAGTAACATCGACCACAGCTGCCTCTTGCACACCCCCTACCGGGGATGTGCCTCCAACCAAGGTACATGCCCTTGACCGGAATCGAACCCGGGACCTTTCAGTCCGCAGACCGACGCTCTACCACTGAGCCAAACTGGTTTCGGCTGCATTTGGATTTTAAATTCACTTTGGAGAGATAAATTATAATTGGATTACATAATTTCTATGCTTGTAAATATTGCGCCCTTCAAAGCTGGAAAACATAACCACATAAATATTTGGAAATGGTCTATACAAGTAAATATCAAATACCTCAGACTGTTAGGTTGCTTGGAAGCAAGGTCAAAGGAAATGATTTACACACGGTTTAGCTAGAGACTTATTTTGGCAGATTCTTGAGGTAGTGAGTATCAAATGTGGGTTTTATTGTACTCTTTTGATAAGAAAGGAATATTTTTCAGCTATTCTCATATAACCTTAAGTGTAGGATTGCATTAAGATAAATGCATCAAGATGCGTGCATTCACTCACCACAATTTGTATCATTGATGATGAATCTTTTTGTCTCTGTGAGGCTTAATTTGCAGAATCACTAATTTGTCACAGCAGTGAGGGTTCGGTGTCAGGTTTCAGCCAGTGGTTCTATAATTTGAATGGAGGAGAAACCCAAGTATTACTTCACCTGTCTGTAGCAGGGGACCTCCCTCTCTGAAGGGGGTTAAGGAAGAGGTAGCCGAGGGGAACTTGTAACTATCAACTGAAGTTGTTTATGTGCTTAGCACCAAGCTGGGAGCATTTCTCTAAATTTTTTCTAAGCCTTTTCTGGATGGGTAGATATGCATGCGTCATATATTTGCATACAGTGAATGTGAAAGCTTCCTTCGAACCGGCCTACTTTTATGTAATCTGACCTAACTGATCTTTCTCCTTCAATCTTTTGCGAATTTAACTTTCTCTTTAGTGGTTCATTATGACATTTGCATACATTGAATATACTCTCATTCTCTTCTGTTATCTGTGCAACTGAAGTTTCTTGAGCCCTTTTAGAAGTCATGAAATAGAATCCTGTAGCGCCTAGATATCTAGTTACTTATATGTGTGTGTACATATGTATTTTAAATATAAGACATTAATGTACAGGGTGGGGCAAAAGGTTTACAGTTATTCATATGGGAAATAACAAAAAAATTAAAAAACTGTAAGAAAACTATTTTGTGTAGTACTCAAAACTGTAAATCTACTTTTGCCCTACCCAATTTATGTGCATTTGCATTAACATGAAGGTTTTGAGATTATGATGTAATACTGATTTTAAACAAAGTATTTGGTGGCTTTGCATTTTAGAAGAGGCCACCAAAATGGTATGATTGCTATTTTTGTTTTCTTCTTAAGTACTTGATAATTTAAAAATTAATGCTAAGGAAATTTATTAGGGTTAAAAATTTCTGTAATTCGGCATGTCTTGATGCTATTTACACTTTTTTTTTTTTTTTTTTTTGCAATGGAGTTACTCCGTAGTAGTTCTGTAACATTATATTCCGGTATTGTTGGGATAGTTCTTCAAGGTGCTTTATATTTTTGAAATGCTATTTTAACACTTTTACTAACTACCGAGGACATACTAAAGAAAAAAAGTAAAAGGAAAGCAGAATTCAGATTATTAAAAAAAGTTAAAAAACAATGTTGTCACAAACTTCAAGAATTACCCTGCCCTCAGTAGTCCCCCACCTCTGTCACTGCCCTTCAGAGATGGTCCTTGTTCGTGATCTGAATTTCCACTATGGTGGTTAACTCAGGAGTATTTTTAAAGCAATTTGTTCATTTAGTTGAGTTTCATACCATTTAATAAGTAGTTTGGATATTAAAGTTTGTGCCATTGCATTGCTTAGTGTGATTGCTTTAAGCTATACATGTGAGAGATATAGAATAAAAATGGAAGTAATTTTATATTGATGTAGCCCGTATTGATGCTGAGTGCTTTTTCTCTACAACCTATGGGCTGGTGAATGTTTGAAGTTAATTTCAGAATTCATTACCTTTTGATTGCATACTTTATACATTGTATTTTTAAGAAAAAAATTAAAAATAATTATTGTGCCATGTGATCCCATTGAACAATGTAAATGATCTTGGGTGATATCAGATGTTGAATATATTCATAAAAAGTCCCTAATTAATTTCTTTTGTGATGAAATTGTGGAGTCATTTTAAAGACAAGCTATTTTTGATGGCTATGATTTTTAGCCTAATCATGACTTCCACCTGTGCTTATATAAAACGCAAGAAGAGAAAAGGAAAATATTAAATAAAGGAAGTCATGAGCTGAGGTCTATTCTACTGCGATTGACAACTCAGGCCTCCAATTAAGCCTTATTTACTCTCTCCACCCTCATTTGTGTTTCAAATAACTTTTAAGACTGGGAGGAAAAAGTAATGAAGTCTGAGGGATAAAATGAAAACTTAAAACAGTTCAGATTCTATGGTAATGAATGCATCTTCTAAAGGATTCCTTTCATGACTAAATTCTTTGTGATCCTTAACTGTGAATACACCCCCTGGGATTTGAAATGGAGACTCCCTCACCTCCTTTAGTTACCTTCTTTATTAAGCTTACTTCTGCCAGTTTCAGGAACTCACTTAAAAATATGATGTTGAATTTTTTAAGCAAACTGCATGACCTGCGTTTAAAACAAAAGTTCACAACTTTTGGTAAGATGTGCTTGCTCTCTCGGACTGCTATCTTGCTGATATGGCTTGAAACAAGTTAGCAGCCACCTTCCTGAAGGACCTGAACAGGCACACGCAGCTTGATCTCACTGATAGGAACATAATGACTTGTTAGATCACATTTATTGTGCAAATGAACGTGAATGTCACCAGGATAGCATACCTGTGTAGAATTAAAAGACTTAAATTTTTTTTGGATTTAATGCCCCTTCTTTTTTTATTAGGGTATAGCTTTTGGATTAATAGCTACTTATTCTGGCTATAAATATTGCAATATTATTATTTTTGGGTTAAAATAGGGCATGACCTTTGACATTTTGCTTGGCTATGCTTGAGCATTTGATACCATTCCATTTAAAAGGAATTCCCTTGCTTTGTTTTCTGTGATAGTGTGGGAAATATACTTTTGGCTGTTTCAACTAGAGGTAGAGGAAGATAGGAAATAAGTAAAATTGAAACATATACAGAGGGTATTAATTATTCCTTTGGGGTGTGGTTTAATTGGCATACTTTTTTATAGGATCTGAAACTACAAAAGTAGTTAGTGCAGAATACTGAGAAAATGCTATAATATTTAGTTTTGTTTTCTTCGATCGGGACTTGACTAGCTTGACATTTTAGTGCCTTTGAAACTGTTTGCATTTAAGTATACATGGTAGAAAGAATTAAACTCCCTATCATGTCTTTTTATGATGCTTTTATTAGTTCTAATTGTGCCAGCAGCAGCACAGAAATGTGCAAAAGGAACCACATTTGCACTTCTCCCAGGAGGAAGGAGAGGATTTTGCTGCTACATTATTTGCTAAAAGTTTACATGTGTGATTCTGTTTCCTGAATCTAATCAGAACCACCATAAAAAATTATCCATATTAGCCCTGACTGGTTTGGCTCATTCGGTAGAGTGTCTGTCTGCGGACTGAAGGGTCCCAGGTTCGATTCTAGTCAAGGGCATGTACCTTGGTTGCAGGCACATCTCCAGTGGAGGGTGTGCAGGAGGCAGCTGATTGATGTTTCTCACTCATCAATGTTTCTAACTCTATCCCTCTCCCTTCCTCTCTGTAAAAATAAAATAAAATAAAAAAAATCAATAAAATATATTTTAAAAATGATCTATTTTATGTTATGTGCATATATACATAACCCCTAGACACAGATAATAGTGTTGAAGGCCTGAGATGGGGTAGAGTTGGGGGCTGAGGTTGCGGGCTGGAAGGGGTCAGTGGGAAGAAAAAGGGGACATCCGTAATACTTTGAACAATAAAGATTTAAAAAAATATCCCTTTTGAATTGTCATGAAATTAAAATATCTAAATTTGATGTAGAACGAAATCTTGAAGCCAGAGTTTTACAATATTTCTCTTTTAAAAGTCATTCAACTTTTGCTTTAACTGCTTTAAACGGAAGATCATGATTCCCCTGCTCCCTTTTTCCTCCATCTTCTAATAGACTTGAGTTTTGTTTATTAGTTTTTTTTTGTTTTTTTTTAATTTTACTTTCCATCTAAGGTCAACACCCAGGTTCACCCAGGGTACATTAGTTAAAATTATAGGTTGCAGTCTTATCTGTTCTGTTCTCAGTTATCTACTAATTGAAGAATGCCACATGTAGCCTTCTGAGCTTTTGAGATACACATCTACATGGCTCCTGTTATAAGGGCACTTATTTTTTTTTTATCATCTCCTACATCCTTCCTTACTTTTTCAACTCCTCCTTTACTTTTTCCTCCTAATTTTTAGCCCCCTCATTCTAATATTTGATTTTAATGTGTTTCTCCCATGTGTTAATGTAAGTTAAGTGAAAAGTTCCTTTAAAGGTCATTGTTGGTTACTGGTGTGTTCTACTTTATTGCAATAACCTTGTTGTGTTTACTACTGCCTTTGGGAATGGTCACTGAATTATTAATAGATCTAATCCCATTCAGAAGTATTTACAAGTAGAAGATTTACTGTTTGACAAGTTGTCTGTATTAGAGTACATGAAGCAAATTCCCATGATTATTCTTTCCCCAGGTAATCAGTCCTAACTCCTTAATGAGCACTTCAGGGGAGTTAGTTTCTCTATATGTTATCAAAACCCAGAACCCCCAAGCAAGTTTGTTGTGGCTGGGAAATGGATGAAGGGCACAGTGGGGTGGTATTGTCCTGTCTAGGCACAGCATGCTTCTGGTAGGGTGGCTTGAAAAAGCCTGTGCTAGTGTTGGGACTCAATCCCTTCATTCTGCTCCACTATACCAATTGTTGGGTCTGAGCCCCTCTGCCAGGGACTGGATCTTTTTGGATGCCAGGTATTCAGCAGAGAAGCCATGAGAAGTTGTGAGCTTTATTGTAGGAACCATTGCTAACAAGGAGCCACTAGAAAAAACAGTTCTTCAAAGCGAAGTCCTATACAGTAGCTGCACCCCCGGTAGGTACCAGTACATCTTTCCCATACAACAGCAGCAGCCTCTGTACCCACAGCAGCAGCCTGGTGGTCAGTAACATCTTCCCCATAATACTGTCCTGTACTGGCTGGTAAAAAACAGCATTTTACTACTTAGATAAAAGAGACTTCTTTCCAAATAGCAACCTCACTATTTGGGTTATAGAAGGGCACACTTGGACAGTGTACATCTTGCTGCATTCTTGCTTTGCATCTGCATGTAGCAACTCAATCTTGAATACTTTTGATTAAGATTCCCATGCTCAGAGTGGCCTTAAACATCCAGTGTACTCTGAAGAAGGCCTTTACACTCCAATTGGACTTAGGCATCCAATGTACCGTATTTTCCGGCGTATAAGACGACTTTATCTACTTGGCACCCCCTGGGTTGAGCTGAGATGGAAGAGGATGAGTGTCCTGTCTTAATCACAGATTGATGGGGATGTGTTTCAATTTCCCCACCTGTAATTTTGGTCAGTGATAATTGGCCAGCCAGTGCCAGTGTCTACAACACATTAGAGATCCTTGGTAGATGTATATGCTCTCACACCCCTGGGAAGATGCCCCTTAGATCATTAGTATGATCCAGAACTGATATTGGGGTCATTTCGGAACTTTCAGACTTGCCTGTAGCATTTGCTTTCTTTAATAACCTTATAAGCTAGCCCAGACCTATAATTTTGCAGTAAGTATTAGGAGTGCTGGATTCCGTTTCTAGATTGGTAACCCAATAATTCATGTTTAGAGAAGTCACATCACTGCTGTACTAGCTTCTTCATCTGTAAAATGGGGTTAATGATACCACTGGGAAGTACTTGCAGGACAAGTTGAGGTGCTCAGAGCAGGCAGCTATATAATTATGCCATGATGTACATTTTAGTATTAGCCAATGCTAAATACTTGGACTTAAATACTTGGACTTAAAATTCAGAGTAGTTGGACCCTGGCCAGTGTAGCTCAGTTGGTTGGAGTGTTGTCCTATACACCAGAAGATGGCTGGTTCAATTCCTGGTCAGGGCACATGCCCAGATTATGGGTTTATGGGTTTGATCCTTGGTCAGGCACTGATTCATGTCTCTCTCTCTCTCTCTCTCTCTCTCTCTCTCTCTCTCCCTCCCTCCCTCCCTCCCTCCCTCCCTCCCTCCCTCCCTCCCTCCCTCCCTCCCTCTCTTTCTCTCTCTCTCTCTCTCTCTCTCTCTCTCTCTCTCTCTCTCTCTCTCTCTCTCTCTCTCTCTCTCTCTCTCTCTCTCTCTCCCCTAATGAATAATAATAAAAAAATTAACAGTAGTTTGGAATCTGGGGCTTTCACTTTTTGGATATGGATTTCTTAATTATATGGAATATTTTTAGATAAAAAAGACCAATGAAAACTGAAGAAAGAGCCAAAACACCAAGCTAGACCTAACTTTTCTATTGATTCTGCAGTAGGTTTGATAGGGCATTCTAGAATACTTATCTTATGTTTTGGAAAAACTTTTCATGATTTGGAAAAATACCTGGCAATATGAAAAAGCAGAATACAGAATTGTATGTGTACAGATCCAGTTGTATGAAATCTCTTTCAATTTCCAATTGTGTGAAATATCTGGAAGAAAATATCTAAGTATTAGTGGTGGATTGTTTTTGGATTCTATAAAAATGAGTAATTTATTTGTTCTTTATAGTTTGCCTTTTTTATGTTTCTAAGTAACAAATACTTTTATTAGAAGATGCACTAAGGTTTTTGAAATGATAAAGAAGTTTGTGGTTTTTCATCTTTCCTTGAGAGAATATTGGATTCAAGTAAGTGTTGATTTGTTATACTATTAAAGGGAAGAGAAGAACTTTATATTTATTACTTCATTGCATAAATGTATAAGGTAAATATAATTACTATACATATTTCTTACATGAGGAAACAGGCACAAAGTTAAATAATTTGCCCAGTGTCATACAGTAAATGAGGGAATTAAGATGCCAGTGGGTTTTATTGTAGATATCAGGATCTTAACCACTTTGCTACGCCGGAGAGATGATTGTCTTTGGAATCTTGGAGAAAAAAATAGGACTTCAAATTTAAGTTGGAAATACAAAGGTAAAATAAAATTAATAGGTAGATGATCAGTTAACAGAATCTAAACAATCAATGCATCCTGAAAATCTTAAGACAGAAGTTTTGCTGGCTTTTCCAGTTAGTTAACTAGACTCTAAAAGATGAAAAATGGCCGAAACCAGTTTGGCTCAGTCGTAGAGCATAGGTCTGCGGACTGAAAGGCCCCATGTTCGATTCCCGTCAGGGGCATGTACATTGATTGTGGGCACATCCCCGGTAGGGAGTGTGCAAGAGGCAGCTGGTCGATGTTTCTCTCTCATCGACGTTTCTAGCTATCTTTCTCCTTTCCTCTCTGCAAAAAAATCAATAAAATATGTTAAAAAAATAAAATAAAAGATGAAAAATGACTTTGATTGTCCTTGGGTTAGTGAATTTGCTTATCTTCTTAGGAAAAATATATTTGTAATGATGATTAATGAGCAGTTGGGAAGAGTTGATTCAAGTGACCCAGTCATGGCTTACAGTGTGGCAAAAGGAGTTGCCCCATGTTTTCCTCACCATGTAGGCTCTATTTTGTTTCACTCTGGGCTCTGTCACCCTGCACATACTGCTTAAAAGGAGGAAAAGTACTTGGTTTCACAGGGAGATGGACTCAGCCTGATGATGCTCTAGGGGTTGGCAAATAGAAAGAACAAATACTGGCCTCGTTTGGACAGAAAAGACTTTGTTCTTGGTGAGTTTAAGCTTCAGGAAGGCTACTAAGCCCTTACTTAAGGGACAAGAATGAGGTAATGTTCTTAAGCCTTCGTCCAAAGTTTATGAAGTACTGTTCAGTCTTCTTGCCATTTGGAAGTATCTGCAGTGTATGAATAGGAAACGGAGGCTAAGGGAGACTGTGTGACTTGCTCAGGCTGCCCTCCTGGAATTGGTGGGAGTTGTGGGATGCCAAAGCTGCCCTTCTTGCTAGAGGATCAGTTGGCCTGGATAACTTCCAGGATACCCCTTGCCAAGAGAAAGGCTTTGGCTTTGCTTTGAAAGAAGCAAAAAGAAGAGAGTAGTGTGGTTTAGAGGCAGTGACAACTCTGGCTTCAGCGGGAGGTGTTGTGTGGCTTTGGATCTTGCTTCCAAATATTATTTATCCTCTCTCTCTCCCCATTTAGCCTTTAAGAAATCACATCAGCCTATAATTTTATTAATTAATGTCATTTCAATAAATTAAAAAAAGGTCACATCAGCCCAGTGATTCTTTCAACTGCTTTTGCATATGTTGCCTGTATGAAGTGGTGGCATGTTAGATTTTTCCTGAACAAGTAGTTCCTAATCGTTGGGACTTGTGCCATTTTAGCATGGGATTATGTACAGGGTTATTTATATTTATTTTATTTTATTAAGTAATGGACTTTCTGTTTACCTACAGGCTTCTTGGGGCGGTAATAGTGTTTAGAACCTAGAATATTGTCACCAAATCTATTCAAGCTTGTTGAATTTAGCAGAACTTTGGGCAAGTTAACATTAAATATAGGTTCTATCACCTGTGAAACGACAATAATCCTTCTGGGATGGTTGTGAGGGCCAACAGGTTGGGTTTTGACACATAATAAGACAAAGCTTACTGTCTTCAGTCCATTTTATGCAGAAAATTTTCAGATAGAAGGCACTGATTAGAGGTGAGAAATCGAGACATGACATCTTCTAGATTTTCATCTATATACAGTTCTCGCCAGAATGTTGTACACATATTTTCATTATAGTCTTCACAAGGTATTTGTTCAAGGATTATAAACCTCCAAAACTTCATTAGTATTTGACAAGCAGATTATGAAGCCTGAGTAAAAACAAAACTGATCATGGTGATTTTCTTTTTTCTTTTTAAAATATACATATCCATATTTATTGCAATGTTATCTTTTTTAAAATAATTTATTGATTTAGAGAGAGAGGGGGAGAGAGAGAAACATCAATGTGAGAGCACAACCCAGGCATATGCCCTTGACTCGGAATAAATTGGCAACGTCCTGGTGCATGGGATGATGCCCAACCAACTGAGTCACACTGGTCAGGGCCCATTTATGTAATGACCTCAAGAATACTATATAAAATGCTTCCTTCTTGTTCCATAGTTTGCAATATTAAACTGTATATTAAGTCTTTGAACGTTGCCTTATGTGTGTTAAAGGACTTTTGATTAGTAACAGTTAAAATTTTCCCTACATATTAAAAGAAACCTGTAATGGTTTTGTGAAGCTGCAGGTATTTAGTAGTTTATAGAAAAATTTCATCATCTTGAATTCACAACTTATTTATCTTTTTTCTAAGAGGAACTGAGAAAACAGAATTTTTCAAAACCTATATTTTTTTTTTAGATATGTGTTACTTCATTTCAGGCAGATAGAAAAATGCCAAGTGCCCCATGTAGTAAGCAGTTTATATACTTAATTGATTATGACTCATAAATATTGTTAGTACCATGTTTCCCCGAAAATAAGACATCCTCCGAAAATAAAACCTAGCGCATGGAAAGATAAGATATCCCCTGAAAATAAGACCTAGCGCAACTTTGGGAGAAAAAAATTAATATAAGACACTGTCTTTGCCGAAACCGGTTTGGCTCAGCGGTAGAGCGTCGGTCTGCGGACTGAAAGGTCCCAGGTTCGATTCCGGTCAAGGGCATGTACCTTGGTTACTGGCACATCCCCGGTAGGGGGTGTGCAAGAAGCAGCTGATCGATGTTTCTCTCTCATCGATGTTTCTAGCTCTCTCCCTCTCTCTCTCTCTCTCTCTCTCCTTCTCTCTCTCTCTCTCTCTCTCTCTCTCTCTCTCTCTCTCTCTCTCTCTCCCTTCCTCTCTGTAAAAAAGAAAAAAGAAAAAGAAAAAAGAAAAAGACACCGTCTTATTTTCGGGGAAACAGGGTAGGTAGAGAGGCTTAGATTGTAGAGAATGATGCTAAATTAATGATGAATTTGTAGTGTGTATGTGTTTTAAAAAATATATTTTATTGATTTTTTATAGAGAGGAAGGGAGAGGGATAGAGAGCTAGAAATATTGATGAGAAAGAAACATTGATCAGTTGCCTCCTGCACACCCCCACCAGGGGATGTGCCCGCAACCAAGGCACATGCCCTTGACTGGAATCGAACCTGGGACTTTTCAGTCCACAGACTGATGCTCTATCCACTGAGCCAAACTGGTTTCGGCTGTGTGTGTTTTAAAGAAATTAAAACCAAAGCCACTTTTCTTAATAATATACTTAGAATGACTTATAAATTGTATGTTTTCCCCTGCAGCTTCTTAGTCTTATATTCAATTTATTGAACATAGACTGCTCATGCCTAAGTATAGCAAAACTATTACATAAGCTTGTATGTGGTTGTATAGACATGAAACAGTTAATTGCTGAGTCTTTTCCTGCAAATTAGTCCAACACAAAGCAAGGCTTTGTGATGTCATTGGGAAAATTCTGAGGGGACTTTGCCATCTGCATTCTTATTAGGAAAGTGAAACAATTTGTAAGTTTCACTGTAAAATTACATATCTATGGAATATCAAGCATTGGTATCTTACCACGTACCTATTTATTATGTGGGCAAACACTTTGATGTTCAAGAGCTATTGTCAGGTCCTAGATTGTAAAGGAAACATTTCATAATTACATTTCCAGCCATAATAATAAATGCTTTACTTGGTGCAGTACTTGGTAACTTTTTCTTTTTTTTTTTTTTTTTAACCTCAAGCGCTTTGCATCATATGTACAATAGGCATGTCTATTGATGTGTGTATGGGTTAGTGTTACCAAGGGAGCTGCTGAGGGAAGTTAGTTCCTATAATTGAAATAAGGAGAGTCGTGAGTTCTTTTCTTTGCCATCCTGAGAGTTACTGTGATTAAGATACCTTTTAGATATGGAATGGATGTCCATATTTGTATTTCTTCATAATAGCTTTATTGAGTTATACTTTAAATAACATGCAATTAACTCATTTAAAGAGTGCAATTCAGTAGTTTTTAGTATCCACAGAATGGTGCAACCATTATCACAATCAGTTTTAGGACATTTTCATCATTCCCCTTCACTCTCCCTAAACTATAACCATTGCCGGTCATTCTTCATTGCTCCTTACCTTCCAGCCCCAGGCCACTAACTCTTTATCTACTTTCTGTATTTATGGATTTGCCTATTCTGGGCATCCTATATAATAAAAGGCTAATATGCAAATCAACCGAATGGCAGAATGACCAGTCGCTATGATGCGCACTGACCACCAGAGGGCAGACGCTCAGTGCAGGAGCTGCCCCCTGGTGGTCAGTGCACTCCCACAGTGGTAGTGCCGCTCAGTGAGAAGCCGGGCTCACAGCTGGTGAGTGCAGTGGCAGTGGCGGGAGCCTCTCCTGCCTGCACAGCAGTGCTAAGGAATTCCACCTGCCAGTTTAGGCCTGCTCCCTGGGCTGGTAGTCAGACATCCCCCGAGGGTTCCAGGACTGCGAGAGGGTGCAGGCTGGGCTCGGGGATCCCCCTGCCCCCCAAGTGCATAAATTTCGTGCACTGGGCCTCTAGTTTCATATAAATGGAATCATATAATCTTTTGTGACTGGCTTTCACTTAGTATAACATTTTTAAGGTCTGTCCATGTTATAATAGCATGAGACAGTACTTCATTCCTATTTGTTGCCAAATAGTATTCCATTGTACGGATATATTACATTTTATTTATTCATTTGTTAGTTGGTAGGCATTTAGGTTTTTTATTTTTAAATATATTTTATTGATTTTGTACAGAGAAGAAGGGAGAGAGATAGAAACATCGATGAGAGAGAGTCATCGATCAGCTGCCTCCTGCACACCCCCCACTGGGGATGTGCCCGCAACCAAGGTACATGCCCTTGACCGGAATCGAACCTGGGACCTTTCAGTCCCCAAGCCGACACTCTATCCATTGAGCCAAACCGGTTTCGGCGGCATTTAGGTTTTTTATACTTTTTGACTCTTATGAATAAAGTTGCTAAGATCATTCACATACAGTGTTGTTTTTTTGGCATGTGTTTGTTTGTGTGTGTGTGTGTGTGTGTACATATTTTCATTTCTCTTGGCTAGGAGTGAAGTTTCTGGGTCATATGGTAACTCCATGATTAATCTTTTGAGGAACTGTTAAACTGTTTGCCACAGTGGTTGTACTATTTTATATTATCAGGAGGGTATGAGGATTCTAATTTCTCCATATCTGTGACGACATTTGTTACTGTCTGTTTTATTTTAGCCATCCAAGTGGTTGTGAAGTGGTATCTCATTGTGGTTTTGTTTTCCATTTTTTTTGATGTCTGATTATCTTGAGCATCTTTTCATGTGTTTTTTGGCCATTTGTATATCTTTGGAAAATATCTTTCAGATTTTTTACCAGTGTGTAATTGTCTTATTTATTTTTTATTATTGAGATTTAAGATCTCTTTATATATTCTAGATACAAATCTCTTGTATACTAGAGGCCCAGTGCATGAAATTCATGCACATGGGGAGGGGTCCATCAGCCGTCTTGCCTGTGTCCTCTTGCAATCAGAGCCATCAGGGGATATCTGACGGCATAGGCCTGCTCTTGTGGGGGAGCAGTGCTCCCCCTGTGGTAGTGCACCGACCACCAGGGGGCAGCTCCTGCATTGAGCGTCTGCCCCCTGATGGTTATTGCACATCATATTGATCGGTTGTTCTGCCGTTCGGTTGATTTACATGTTAGCCTCTTATTATATAGGATGGTTTGCAAATAATTTCTCCCATTCTGTGTTTTTTTTTTCTTTTTTTTTCTTCTTGGTGATGTTTTCTTTTTCTTTTTTTAAGTTGTGGTAAAATACAGATAAATTTACTATCATAACCATTTAAAAATATATGTTTTTATTTTTAGAGAGTTGGGAAGGAGAGAGAGAAAAAAAGAAACAGAAACATTGATGTGTGAGAGAAACATTGATCAGTTGCCCCCTGCATGCACCCTGGTGACCAAATTCTTAATCTAGATATGTGTCCTGATTGGGAATTAAACTGGGGATCTTTCAATGTATGGGATGACTCTCAGCCAACTGAGCAACACTGGGTAGGGCATCTTAACCATTTTTAAGTGTATAGTTCAATAGCATTAAGTATTGTCATTATCTATGTCCAGAATTCCTTTGTCTTGTAAAACTGAAACTCTTTACCATTGAATGATAACTCCCCATATCCCCTATCTCCAACCCCTGGTAATCACCATTCTACTTTTTGTCTCTGGATTTTATTATTTTAGATATATTATGAGACAGTCATATAGGATTTGTCCTTTTGTGACTGTTTTATTTCACTTAGCATAATGTCTTCATGTAGATATAGCATATAACAAAATTCTTTTCCTTTTTAAAGCTGAGTAATATTCCATTGTATGTGTGTGCCACATTTTGTTTATTTATTCATACATTAATGCATTCATGAGTTGCTTCCAGTTTTAGGGTACTGTGTATTTGCTGGTATGAACATGCATATAGAAATGGTGGTGGTATTCTTTGAAGAACAAAAATTTGCAATTTTAGTAAAGTCCAATATACTTTTTTTTCTTTTGTTGCTTGTGCTTTTGATGCAATAGCTGAGACACTGTTGCCTAATCCAAGATTACAAAGATTTATGCTTACATTTTCTTCTAAGAGTTTAATGGCATTAGTTTTCACATTTAGGTCTTTGATCCTTTTGAGTTACTTTTGGCATATAGTGTGAGGTCACATTTAGATTTTGTGGTATGGTGGTTCTAAACTTATCCTTCAGCTGTTAGGTCTGCTTTGGTTATGCTGTGAAGTTGGAGCATAAGTCTTACAGCAGGGAGCCCTTTACCACCACAACCATTATCCACCACAATGCTGCTTCTCCCACCTTTTATAGGATCCCATGCACTCCTTCTCTCGGCCCCACAGGATTAAGAACTCTGGAGCAAAGACTTTGACGGGTTATTTTTGCATTTGCTTCATTTTTCTTTATTCATTATAATGATTTCATTCTTTTTCATTTACCCTAACAACATCATTAAGTCTCTTTGGGACTCGGAAGTCATACCTGTGTGGAGGCATTGCCTCTTCTATTCTCATTCTCAATCACATTTTAGCCTAGTGGTGCCAGGAGGGAATCTTGATGTTGTACTTTAAGGCATATAGTGTGAGGTCACATTTAAGAAATTTAAAAGTTTTAAACAAAGAAAATAACTGTTGTTGCCAAAGCATGTAATCTTTTTTAAAAAAATATATTTTATTGATCTTTTACAGAGAGGAAGGGAGAGAGATAGAGAGCTTGAAATGTCGATGAGAGAGAAACATCGACCAGCTGCCTCCTGCACACCCCCCATCGGGGATGTGCCCGCAACCAAGGTACATGCCCTTGACTGGAATCGAACCCGGGACCTTTCAGTCCACAGACCAACGCTCTACCACTGAGCCAAACCGGTTTCGGCCAAAGCATGTAATCTTCACATAAAAAATAATTAGGCCTTCTCCCCTCTCCTCCTGTCCCTTCTGCTCCCCTCGTCTCTTAACTTCTCCTCTCCCTTCTCCACCTCTCTTCACCCTTCCCCTCTCCTCCTCTACTTTACTTTTAAATTTAAAATTTAAAAGTAAATCAGTAGGGCAGAACTTTTAGTAAACTTTTAAATTTACTTTTAAATTTAAAATATAAAAGTAAATCAGTTCTGCCCTACTGATTTACTTTTAAATTTTAAATCTTTATTGTTGAAAGTATTACAATTCCCCCACCCCCCCATTAACCCCTCTAGCATGCTCCCACTCCCCACCCCAGGCCTTTACCTCCCTATTTGTGTCCATGGGTTATGCATCTATGCATACAAGTTCTTTGATTAATCTCTCCTCCTGCCTTCCCTCTGAGTTTCCACAGTCTGTTCCATGCTTCTATGTCTCTGGATCTATACTTCTCTTCAGTTTATATTGTTCATTATCTTCCACAGAAGAGTGAGATCATGTGATACTTGTCTTTCTCTGACTGGCTTATTTCTCTTAGCATAATACTCTGCAGAGTCTTTTTTTGTTTTCACCACATCAATTATTGAATGGCAAGACTTCCCTGTTTTGTTTTTTCTTTCAGTGCTGACAAATAACTTTTGCTTTTTAGTAGAAACAAAAGCAAAAATTAAATATTGAGCTTAGACTGCTTTTTAAAAAAAACATTTTTTATTGATTTCAGAGAGGAAGAAAGAGGGAGAGAGAGATAGAAACATCAATGATGAGAGAGAACCATTGATTGGCTGCCTCCTGCACGTTCCTTACTGGGGCTTGAGCCCACATCTCAGACATGTGCCCTTGGCCAGAATTGAACCTGGGACCCCTCAGTCTCTATTCACTGGGCCAAACTGGCCAGGGCTAGACTGTTTTTAAAGGATTCCCCCTGACATGCATGTGTATAAACTGTATACAGATTTTCTTTATAATCAGAGATTCTCAGGGTTCCACTTCCCTTTTATGTTTAAATTAACAGTACTTGAATTCCTAGAACAAAATGCCTAGCATTTGGCAGCTCTGGGGTCCCTGGTTTAGCTCATTATATATTAAACTTTCCCCCTTATTTTGGGGGGATAAAGGTAGAAGATATTATGTTTTTAAAAAGTGGTGAGTAGTATTATTTTGTATATTAAAAATACTAAAATACTAAATATGATGTAACTAAAAGTTCTTGTCACACTTTATGTTAATGGATTTGAGTGCTGAGCATGAGGATAGCATAAATTCAGTTACTTGTTCTTTCCAGAGCCTTCTTGACTCCTAGTTCCTGGGCCTACTGGTTTCAGAATGATGTGCTCTCACTCCCCTGGCACTCCTTTAATCACTTGAACCCTATCTCTGTTACTTCCTCTTCAGGAATCCAGTGCTTGAGAAGGGGCACGTGACCCAAATGCTCCTCAGCAAAACTGGACCTCCCTGTGGTCCCCTCCTAGGTTTTAGCTAAGGCCCACAGCCAAGCATGTGAAAGGAGGGCTATCATATATTCATAGGCTGTGAATGAAGTCATAAGCAGGTTCCAAACCTATTGTTTCAAGGCCTCTTCAAGGATTCCAGTCAAATTGTAGTTCAATACCTGTTTAATTCAAATATTGAATTTTTATTGTGTGCAAGGCTGTCATCCTATATAATAAAAGGCTAGTATGCAAATTGTTTCCTAGGAGTTTGATTGGGAGTTCGACTGCTCGTTATGACATGTGCAGACAACCAGGGAGCAGTGCGGAACTGAGGAAGTCCCTGGCTGGCAGCCTGCAGCGGGGGGAAGGAAGGCCCCCGCTGGCAGCCAGAAGGCCCAATCGGCCCTGATTACTGGTCAGGCCTAAGGACCCTATCTGGGCATGAATTTCATGCACTGGGCCTCTAGTATCTTCATATGCCTCATCTTTATGAAGTTGTTACACTTGGGGAAATAGTATAACATAGGTGATTTTTATTAACAAGGTACACTTGTGATGAACATGGTAGACTATAGGTGGCCTCACAAAGAACCTAAATGGCCAGTTTTCTTAGTACTTAGAGTTGGACAAAGGGTCACAAATTTGATTTCTGCTCAGTATGCAAACTGAGTATGCAATTCAGTTTCAGGTTCAACTCCTGGCCCTGGTTGGGGCAAGAGTGAGAAGTAACCAATTCATGTGTCTCTCTCAAGTTGATGGTTGTTTTTTCCCCCCCTCTCTCCTCTTCCCCCCTACTTTTCACTCTCTAAAAATAAATGGAAAAAAATATCCTCACTCCTGGGGTGAGAATTGGGAAAAAAAAAAAAAAGGAATCTATAATTAGTAATCTGAATTCAGAGGAGAGGTGATTCTGTTTTCAAGAAGGCAGCTGGGGTCAACTTTGGGAAGAAGATTGAGCCTGTAGGGCTTTAGATATGTGGAGGTAATGACACTGAACACTGTTTTGTATTATTTCAGTTTACAAAACACTCTCATACTTTCCATCTCACTTAGCTTGTACTTCAGTTACCCTGCTGGTTCCCGTGACCATCTTGTCAGTAGGTGGCCAAAATCCCCATTTTACAGATGAGGAACTGAACTTTTAACTGAGTAGTAACTTCATATAGCTGTAATTTGAGTCTAAATTTCATTTATCCCTTTTCCAGGAAGTTGTTGTAGAATGAACAAAAAAGCAAAAGAAAAACACGCTCATATAATACTAGAAGCCCAGTGTGTGAAATCGACAACCCATGGCTGCCTCCCCGCACCTGCCATGCCATGCCCTGATCCCCGCTGCCAGCCTTGCTGCGAATGGCGCCTTTGGGCTGCGCTGCGTGAGCTGAAATTACGCAAGACCACAAACCCGCCATGTGAGGCAGGACCCCAGACCCTAGACTCTAGACCCCAGACCCTCTGCACGAGGCGGGACCCATCAATGCACCTCTGAGTGACTGGTCGTGTGATCGTTATGGTGTTATGGCGTTAGGGCCACAGGCCTTTTATAATATAGACTAGAGGCCCAGTGCACAAAATTTGTGCCTAGTTAGGGTCCCTAAGCCTGGCCAGCAATCAGGGCTAATCAGGCCTCCGGCTGCCAGCTGGGGCCTCTCTTGCCCATTGCTGGCTGCTGACCGAGGCCTCCTTCATTCCACATCACCCCCTGGTGGTCAGCGCACACCATAGCTAGTGATCAGTCTCGCAGTTAAACTCCTGTGGGGACAATTTGCATATTAGACTTTTATATAGAGAGATGAGTTCTTTAGGATTGTGGGAAGCAACAGTAAAGAATGTATCAATAGAACAGGGACCAGAGGGCCACACAGTTACAAGGTGTGTTGAGACAAGTGGTGAGAGAAATCACAAAGACTAAAACTCTCAAAGGGCTTTGAATGTATGTGTTTTTAAGAAATTATTTTATTGAGGTCTGACATATATAAACTATACATACTTAAAGTACACAATTTGATGTTTTGTTTTTTAAAAAAAATATGTTTTTATTGATTTCAGAGAGATGAAAGGGAGGGAGAGAGAGAGAGAGAGAAACACCTGCTACTATTGGCATGTTCCCTCCTTGGGATTGAGCCCATAACCCAGACATGACTGGGGATCCAACTGTAACCTCCTAGTTCATGGGTTGATGCTCAACAATTGAGGCACATCAGCAGGGCATAATTTGATGTTTTGAGTCATGTATGTATTTGTGAAACATTGCCACAATCAAGATAATGAACATCTATCACCATGAAAAGTTTACTAAAGCTTCTTTTTGGGAAAAAAAGAAAAGGGAAACATTCTTAAAATATTTCAGCAGATAAGGTTAAAGAATAATTAGAAGAACTTCTATCATCCTTTATCCAGATTCACTAGTTTTTATTTTTATTTTTTAATTTAAATCTTTTATTGTTGAAAGTATTACATATGCCCCCTTTTCCCCCTCTGTTGACCCCTTCTAGCCCACCCCTATCCTTTACCCCAGGCCTTCACCACACTACTGTCTGCGTCTGTGGGTTATGCACCTATGCATCTATGCATACAAATTCTTTGGTTAATCTCTTCCCAACCACCTCTGCTTTCCCTCTGAGTTTCCACTGTCTGTTCCATACTTCTATGTCTCTGGACCTGTTTTGTACATCACTTTATTTTGCTCATTAGATTCCACATATGAGTATGATATTTGTTTTCCTCTAATTTATTTTGTATAGGATAATACTTTCCAGGCCCATCTATGCTGTCTCAAAGAGTAAGAGATCCTTCTTTTATACACTTGCATAATAGTCCATGGTTTAAATGTACCACAGTTTTTTTATCCACTTATCTACTGATGGGCATTTGGACTGTTTCCATATCTTAGCTATTGTAAATTGTCCTACTATGAACAAAGGGGTGCATACATTTTTTCTTATTGGTGTTTTAAGTTTCTCAGGATATATTCCTAGAAGTGGGATCACTGGGTCAAATGGAAGTTATAGATTTAATTTTTTGAGGAAACTCCTACTGTACCATTTCATAATGGCTGTACCATTCTACATTCCCACCAGCAGTATACTAGGGTTTCATTTTCTCTACATCCTCGCCTGCACTTGTCATTTGTTGATTTGGTGATGGTTTCCATTCCGACAGATATGAGGTGATAACTCATTGTCGTTTTAATTTGCCTGATGATAAGTGACTTCGAGGATTTTTCATGTCTCTTGGCCATCCATGTGTCTACTTTGGAGAAGTGTCTGTTTAGGACTTTTGCCCATTTTTTTAATTGTATACTTTGTCTTCCTTTTGTTAAGTTATATGAGTTCCTTATATATTTTGAATATCAACCTTTTATCATATATAATAGTATCATTGGCAAATAAGTTCTTTAATACAGTGGGCTGGCTCCCTTTTCATTTTGTTGATGGTTTCTTTTGCTGTGCAGAAGCTTTTTATTTTGATATCCCATTTCTTTACTTTCTTCTTAGTATCCTTTGCCCTAGGACAGAGGTTGCCAACTGGTGGTCCACAGATCACTGGTGGTCTGTGAGGTCTGAAAGGTTGGCGACCGCTGCCCTAGGAGATGTATCTGTAAACATATTGCTACAAGAGATATTTGAGATTTTGCTGTCTATGGTTTCTTCCAGGATTTTTATGGTTTTTCAGCTTACATTTGACTTTTATCCATTTTGAGTTTATTCTTGTGTATGGTGTAAGTTGGTGGTCTAGTTTCATTTTTTGCATGTATCTGTCCAATATTCCCAACACCATTTATTGAAAAGACAATCTAGACTCTATTGTATGTTTGGCCTCCTTGGTCAAATATTGAGTGTAATGGCTAGTTTATTTTGCTTAGGGTAATACTTTCCAGGACCATCTATGCTGTTCCATTGATCGACATGTCTGTTCTTGTGCCAGTACTAGGCATTTTTTTTTTTGAAAAAATATTTTTATTCATCTCAGAGAGGTAGGGAGAAAGATAGAAACAATCAGGAAGGCAGCAGGTGAGCAGTTGGGAGCCAGCCATCCTTGATTGTGAGAGGGATGTCCAACTGCCCGTTTAGGCCTGATCCTACTGGGATCCTATTGGGATTGGGCCTAAACGGGCAGTCAGACATCCCTCGAGGGGTCCCAGATTGGAGAGGGTGCAGGCTGGGCTGCGGGACACTCCATCCCCTTGTGCATGAATTTTGTGCACCAGGCCTCTAGTCCTCTATAATAAAAGGCTCATATACAAATTGTCCCCTCGACTGGGAGTTCGACCAGGGGACGAGGACAGCTGGGCCAACTGCCCGCAGCCCCTCCCCCTGGCTGGTCCAGCCCTATCAGGCCAGGCTTGCTTGACTTCACCCATGCATGAATTCGTGCATTGGTCCTCTAGTATATATATTTCTTAATTTTTCCTGGACATTACCAAATCTCTAATGGTAACTGTTTAGAAAGAGGTTGTGAAATTTTAGAAGTTTTGGATCTATGGCCAGATACAGCTCATTACATTGCACATAGTGAAGTCATACTTGAGCACATATTGATAACTGGGATCCTCCAATTGTAGATGGAGGAAAGTTCTCTGTTTTATTTATTATTTATTTATTTATTTATTTTATTTATTTATTTTTACTATATATATATTTTTTATTTTTATTTTTATTTTTTTATTTATTTACTTTTAACATATATTTTATTGATTTTTTACAGAGAGGAAGAGAAAGGGATAGAGAGTTAGAAACACCGATGAGAGAGAATCATCAATCAGCTGCCTCCTGCACATCCCCTACTGGGGATGTGCCCGCAGTCAAGGTACATACCCTTGACCTGAATCAAACCTGGAACCTTTCAGCCCGCAGGCCAACGCTCCATCCACTGAGCCAAACCAGTTTCGGCTATATTTTATTTTTTTAAAGAAAGGTAGGGAACCGAAGAGAGAGTTAGAAATATCAGTTAGTTGCCTCCTGCAAGCCTCCTACTGGGATCATGACCTTCTGGTTCATAGGTTGATGCTCAACCACTGAACCATACTGGCCAGGCTAAACTCTTTTTTTCAGTGTCAGCATCTATACACTAGAGATGATAATCTGCACTGTTGTGGATTGCTTTTGACAGTCTACATGCTAATGCATGTCTTCAAATGGTAATAGGAAAGTTGTTATCTCTGTAATGTACCTATCACGAGACATGTTTTCCTCTAATTTGCACCTAAGCTATTTTATAAAGGCAGTTGCCTTATGTTCAATTACCACAAAATCATATAAATACTTTCACCCTTTTTGTAAAAAATTTAACTATCTTTTTAATTGAGACAAAGCTAATGGAGAATTAAGTATTATAAACCCTGTCTATAGAATTTTCTATTTGGGGTACACATGTTATTTTTGCTCTTATATGGTTACTTACTGAACTATATTCAGAATTTGCTGGATTTCTTAGAAAAGTAATCCACTAGCTTTGGAGACTACAAACAGTATAAATTATTGATAATCATATTTATTTTATTTAGTGGAAGGAGATTCCTTGAGTTGAGTTTTTTGGATGACACGTTTATACTTAGATTAACATGGTATACTTTGTATTTATTTTAATTCTGTTTGGTAATTTCATTACAGTTAAGCAGTTTTGTCTTTAACAATCCACTTTATCACAATAAATAGTACTTTCATTATTTCTACTCAAATCTATCGAATTAAAACTTTATAACTAGACTTTTTGCTGCTTTCAAATAACATTTGAAACCATGTTTTGTAATTGGTTGGCAAAAGGCTTTAGAATATTAACACAGATCTACAATACTGAAACTGATACCTAATGGATTGGCAGAAGTATTCTTTTTTCTATGTATAAAAAACCTGTATGCATCACTCTCCGTGAGATATTTCCATTACTGAAACATTATCATTGAGAGTTATAATCATATGTTCCTTTACATGTTTACAAAAATATTAGATTGGGATAGTGGATAATTCCACACATTTTGAAAACTTTCAATAAATAATTTTAGAGTGGCATTGATAAACTTTAAAAAGTGTTAAACTCATACACAGTGTCCCCTGCCGTGTGCCAGGCTAACCACAGTTTAATTTATGATGTGATCGGTACTCTGCTCTGTGATTCCCAATCTCCCCCACCCCTCCATCCCCTTTAATCATATTCTCATAACCATATGAATCAGTATTAGAATTTTATAAGTGATAGGATAAGGTGGGAAATACATAGTAAATTATATTTGGTTATTGCTCTTTTATAGTATAATTTTTAGATGTTCTAAAGCAAAGCATTAGTATAGGTTCTGATAAATTTTTATGAAACTCCTGTAGTACAGTATTTCTGTATGGTCTTAGGAAGTTCATTAGTGATATATTTTTGCAGTAGTAGTATTTGCTAGCAGCTTTGATCACACTACTGACCTGTTTTTTTGTTAATGGCACTATTATGCTATGACATAGCAACAATTCTCAGGTATACAAAAATCTTAGAATTGAGATTAAGTCCACACCCCATTTCAGCATCTTCTGCAGGGGATCACCTAGTCCTAGTTTATCTCCATTGATAGGGAACTTCTTTGTAGTTTGCAAACTAGCCATTCTCTTTATGGGATGCACTCTAATTTATCAGTGTTCTTAAAGTGTGCTAATAAATAACTTACCTAGTCCTCTAGCTGTGATGTAGCCAGTTTTAAGCACAGTGGAGCTTTTATTTCGTGTGCTCTGGGAGTTATTCTTTGGCCAATGCAGCCTAGGATCCTAACAGCTTGTTCAGTACCTTTTTACCCTGATGGGTCATATAAAACTTGTAATGAGAAAACATTTTTTTCAATACTTCCAAGCATAGTTTCCTCAGTTTTCCACATCTTTTTTTTTTGTTTTTTTTTTGTTTAAGTAACTTGGAATTTTCAATTTTATATTGAGTTTTAACAGCATTCTAACTTTTCAGGGTAACAACTCCCCCCCCCCCCCCCCCCCCCCCATTTTGCTTCTTTTCATTCACAAGTTTGCTTAGTCTCCTGGTTATTCATGTGCTACATAGAGATATACATACAGAATGAAAAAGATTTGTTAATAACAGCAACAGTAAGAACTAATGCTCCCTGCGATTCCCACTGTCTCTTTTAAAAACGTGTTCATGGAGTAGCCTACCAATGAATTAATGTCTTTATGATTGTATTTTTGATAGTGGAAGAAATATATTTCAATATAATGGTTGTGTTATTTTTCAGAATTCAGTTTCCTCTTTACCCGAGTTTTATTGTTTTTGTTTTCTTCTTAACTTTTCCATTGGAATATTAGAGAAAAGGTGAATAAATGCAAACAAGGTTGTTTTGATTTAGTAGTACTCTTGATTAAAGGTATTCTTTCAGCTGGGAATTTAACTGTATAACTGGTTAATCATTAGCACACTTAAAGCCATATGAAATCATTGGCATAGCCTTAAATCTTGAATGTAACTCTGGAAGCAGATAATGCCCTGGAGAGTTGCCACCTAACTGGAAAGGTTTTTTAATGAGCCCCCTTCATCCTTCATGTTTATTTACAACTCTTGTAATTCTTCAGGAATGAACAAAATAAGAGCACATTAGAAAATGAAAAAAGTAATTTTTAAAGGACTGAAGTTTATCAGTAACAATAATAACCAAGAGTTATTTTTCTAAATCACTTTGTATGCTAGGCACAGAGCTGTATACTTTTCATGTACTATCTTTTTTTCATCATCACAACAATCCTGAAGTAACTATTAACTCTGTTTTACAGTAGTGGGAGTGGGCTCAGGAAATAGTGGAATTGGCAGAAGGCTTGGCTACCCAGGGGTCGGCAACCTTTAAGGCATAAAGAGCCACTTGGACCTGTTTTCGAAGGAAAAAAAAACCTGGGAGCCGCAAAACCATTGCGACATTTAAAACAAATATAACACTGCATATATTGTTTCTTACCTTAATGCTATATACCGGATCGTGCAGTTAGCTGTCAATCTGAAGAAAAAAAGGATTTTTTCACTTAACAAAAAGAGCCACATGCGGCTCCGGAGCCGCAGGTTGCCGACACCTGGTTTAGAGATACCTTTAATTTGGGAAAGGCAGATTCGCCTTCGCCAGAAAAGAAAGAAACTGCCTAGGTGAACTGGCACTGGAAGAAGTGATATATGTTGAAATTCTGGGTAATTCAATGAATATTTTTTCCTTTTTCTTTAAAAAAGATTTTTTATTAAAAATATTTAATTGATTTTTAAAAAATATATTTTATTGATTTTGTACAGAGAAGAAGGGAGAGAGATAGTTAGAAACATCAATGAGAGAGAGTCATCTATCAGCTGCCTCTTGCACACCCCCTACTGGGGATATGCCCGCAACCAAGGTACATGCCCTTGACAGGAATCGAACCCGGGACCTTTCAGTCCCCAAGCTGACGCTCTATCCATTGAGCCAAACCGGTTTCGGCTAATTGATTTTTTACAGAGAGGAAGGGAGAGGGATAGAGAGTTAGAAACAGCAATGAGAGTAAAACATTGATCAGCTGCTTCTTGCATACCCCCTACTGGGGATGTACCCACAACCAAGGTACATGTACTTGACCGGGATCGAACCTGGGACCTTACACTCTGCAGGCCGATGCTCTATCTACTGAGCCAAACTGGTTTCGGCTGTACCACCATTTTTTAATCCACTCATCTGCTGATGGGCGCTTAGGTTGTTTCCAAATATTAGCTATTGTCAATTGTGCTGCTATGAACATAGGGGTGTATATATCCTTTCTGATGGGTGTTTCTGATTTCTTGGGATATATTCTTAGAAGTGGGGTTACTGGGTCAAATGGGAGTTCCATGTTTAATTTTTTGATGAAACTCCATATTGTTTTCCACAGTGGCTGTACCAGTCTGCATTCCTACCAACAATGCACAAGGGTTCCTTTTTCTCCACATTCTTTACAGCACTTGTTTTTTTGTTGATTTGTTGATAGCCATTCTGACAGGTATGAGATGGTACCTCATTGTTTTGGTTTGCATCTCTCAGATGATTAGTGACTTTGAGCATGTTTTCATATGTCTCTTGGCCTTCTTTATGACTACTTTCAAAAAGTATCTATTTAGGTCCTTTGCCCATTTTAATTGGATTGTTTACCTTCCGTTTGTTAAATTCTATGGATTACCTATAAATTTTGGAGATTAAACCCTTATCAGAGATAACATTGTCTGAGTTCTCCCATGCTGTGGGCTTTCTTGTTGTTTTGTTGATGGTTTCTTTTACTGTGCAGAAGCTTTTTACTTTGATGTAGTCCCATTTGTTTATTTTCTCCTTAGTATGTACTGTCCTAGGAGCTGTATCGGTAAAGATATTGCTATGATATATGTCTGATATTTTGCTGGCTGTGGATTCTTAAAAGATTTTTATAGTTTCCCATTTTACGTTTAAGTCCTTTTTCCATTTTGAGTTTATTTTTGTGTATGGTGTAAACTGGTAGTCTAGTTTCATTTTTTTGCATGTATCTGTCCAAATTTTCTCAACACCATTTATTGAAGAGACTATCTTGACATTGTATGCTCTTGCCTCCTTTATCAAATTTTAATTGAGTATAATGGCTTGGGTAGATTTCTGGGTTTATATGTCTGTTCTTGTGCAAGTACCAGGCAGTTTTGAGAACAGTGGCTTTGTAGTATAGCTTGATATCGTATTGTGATCCCTCCAACTTTGTTTTTCTTTCTCAGGATTGCTGTGGCTATTCAAGGTCTTTTTATTCCATATGAATATTTGGAGAGTTTGTTTTAGTGAAATATGTTATTGTATTTTAATGGGGATTGCATTGAATCGGTATATTGCTTTGAGTAGTATGGACACTTTAATGATGTTGATTCTACCAATCCATAAACTGGTATCCATATTTATTTATGTCTTCTTCTATCTCTGTTTTCAACATCCTGTAGTTTCCTGAGCATAAGTCTTTTATCTCCTTAGTTAAGTTTATTCCTAGCTATATTAATTTTTTAGTTAAAATGGTAAATGGGATTTTTTTTAGTTTCTCTTTCTATGAGTTCATTATTGGTGTATAAAAAAGCCATACATTCCTGGGTTTTAATTTTGTGTCCTGCTACATTACCAAATTCATTTATTAAATCTAGTAGTTGTTTTTTTTTTTTTATGGAGTCTTTAGGGTTTTCTATATATAATAGCATGTCATCTTTGAATAATGAAAGTTTTACTTTTCCAATTTGAATGCCTTTTATTCCTTCTTCTTGTGTGATCGCTATGGCTAGCACTTTCAGTACTATGTGGAACAGAAGTGGTGAAAGTGGGCATCCCTGTCTTTTTGAGGGGAAAAAAATTCAACCTGTAATGAAGTCCAGGTCTGTCTCTTTGTTTTCTTGTTTGTTTTAAATATGTATTTTTATTGATTTCAGAGAGGAAGGGAGAGGGAGAGAGAGAGATAGAAACATCAATGATGAGAGAGAACCATGGACTGGCTGCTCCTGCACGCTCCTCACTGGGGTTTGAGCCCGCAACGTGGGCATGTGCCCGGGACTGGAATCGAACCGGGGACCCTTCAGTTCGCAAGCCAATGCTCTATCCAGTGAGCCAAACCTGCTAGGGCTCTTAGTTTTATTTCTATTGTGCTATTTTCAGAATTATAACCCTGCTATTCAATAAAAGGACATTTGCTCTTCTCTCTGCCTTCAGTCACCCATCAAAACATTATCCTATATATGAAATAACAGCTCTTGGGAGTTTGGAAGAATCAAGAGTCTTCATCTTATTATGAATTGTCATTTATACATGTACATTTAAAATTCTTAAATCTTGAACTGTGAAAGGAATATTTAAAGATGAAGATCATGTAGTTTTGACAGGCATGTCACATGTTGGTTTCTATTTTGCCAATGAAAGAATGAAGCTGAATTGGTTTATTATTTGTTCAGTGGCTGAAAGTGTGTGTAAGAATTACACTTCTTGTTCATTCTGATCTTAGACTCACACTCTAGAGCTTTCATTCTCTCCAGAGAATTTCACATATAAAACATCTCATTTGCTGTGCCTATGTATGGCATAGAATACACATGCTTTAATTGCTTAGGAACTCTGAAATTAAATACTATTTTATGTTTTGTCTTTTCTTAAAATTTTTAGAGAGAAAGGGAGGAGAGAGAGAGAGAATAGTTGCCTCCTGCATACCCCTTACTGGGCATTGGGGATCAAGTCCACAACTTGGGCATGTGCCCTGATCTGGAATCAAACCACTGACCTTTTGGTGCATGTGATGGTGCCTAACCAACTGAGACGCACTGGCCAGTATACTTTCTTTGTAGTTATTCTTCAACATTGTTACTTCATTCACTCTTTTTTCCCTATTTTCATACTCTGATCTCTTTCCCCTCTCCCCTTCAAATCATTTGATTTTTTTTTTTTGTTCCTTCACCTACCCTGTTTCCCCGAAAATAAGACAGTGTCTTATATTAATTTTTTCTCCCAAAGTTGCTCTAGGAGTTATTTTCAGGGGATGTCTTGTCTTTCCATGCGCTAGGTCTTATTTTTGGAGGATGTCTTATTTTCGGGGAAACACGGTAGCTATAAGTTAGGATGGAAGTTGACGCCTGTCTTTGGTGGTTCAGTGTCTCCAGAAGCTGAAACTGAATTTCCTGTCTGGCCCTTAGATACCAGGAATATTTTATCTTGGTCGTCTTCTTTTTTTTTTAATTTAAATATATTTTATTGATTTTTTACAGAGAGGAAGAGAGAGGGATAGAGAGTTATAAACATCGATGAGAGAGAATCATCGACAGCTGCCTCTTGCACACCCCCCATAGGGGATGTGCCCGTAACCAATGTACGTGTCCCCGACTGGAACTGAACCTGGGACGTTTCAGTCCGCAGACCGACGCTCTATCCACTGAGCCAAACTGGTTTCGGCTTGGTCTTCTTTTTACCTGTCAAAGGAATCTGATCTCTGTTTCTCTCTCTTTTATTTTTATTGCTTTAATCCTCAATTGAGGACATGCTTAGAGAATGGAAGGAGATAGGATGGGGGGAAAGAGAAACATCAATTGGTTGCCTTCCATACATACCCCAACTTGGAATTGAACCCAATTTAAAGTGGCTTGGATTCACTAAGGTGGGTGGGGAGGAACATTTGTGTATGTGTTTGCATGTTAGGGTAAGGGTTCTAAAGCAGAATGGATTTCACTTAAGAAAACTCACAAACCTGAAAATCTTGGAATTTGTCTAGTGTTTCTTCTAAGAATCTACCACCACCAATGAAATGAAATGGTCATAGGGATTAGTTGCTACTTTCTTGGCCTGTTCTTATTGTCCCTGGCCCTCCATCTAGACTACCATGTAATGCCAGTTTATTCTTTTCATTTTGTGGGTGTCCTTTTTAAATCTTAACTTTTATTGTGTTTCTGTTTCCTGGCACCCACCTTAACTCAGCACAAACAATAGCTTCGTCTTCCCTCTGTATTTCAGTCTGGTTCTGCCCCTGTGCTAGTTTCTAAACGTTTAACCTTCTGTAATAGCATTCTTCTTTACAGCCTTTCTGTGTTACCAAGTGATTTCCCATTAGGTAATGACCTGTTGCTCCTACCTGTGACTTTATTGGTAGACTTCTTTCCTTCCTTAATAAAAAAAAGAAAAAAAAAAAAAAAAGTGTGGCCGAAACGGTTTGGCTCAGTGGATAGAGCGTCGGTCTGCGGACTGAAAGGTCCTGGGTTTGATTCCGGTCAAGGGCATGTACCTTGGTTGCGGGCACATCCCCAGTAAGGGGTGTGCAAGAGGCAGCTGATCGATGATTCTCTCTCATCGATGTTTCTAGCTCTCTGTCCCCCTCTCTTCCTCTCTGTAAAAAATTAATAAAATATATTAAAAAAGTGTGTATATATACACACACATATATATTATTATTATTATTGATTTTTTTTTTTTTTTATAGTGAGTAAGGGAGAGGGATAGAGAGTTAAAAACATCGATGAGAGAGAAACATCCATCAGCTGCCTCCTGCACACCTACTGGGGATGTGCCTGCACCCAAGGTATGTGCCCTTCACTGGAATCGAACCTGTGACCTTTCAGTCCACAGGCTGATGCTCTATACACTGAGCCAAACCTGTTAGGGCTCTTGTCCTTCCTTGCATGAATTTTTCTCGTTTGCTGAGCCTCTTCATCCGAAATTATTTCTCCCAATCTCTTCATCAGGCCTACCATGTCTCATCCTCAATACTCATTTCCTCCATAGAACTTTCTGTAGGTACCTGTTTTGAATTTTGTCTTTTTGTCAATATTTCTATCTTTTCTCCTCCATACTTCTTCAAACATTTGCCCCTCTACAGAGACCTCTGACTTTATTTTTGTTGTGTGTCCAGTATTCTTGTTTTAGTGTGGTCTGTTAGAGATATCTGTGTGCCCCCCCCCCCCCTTTTTTTTAATTTTAGAGAGAGGAAAGGAGAGAGAGAGTCGTCAATGTGAGAGAGAAATATCAGTGTACCTCTATACACCAACTGGGGTTGAAACCATGACCTAAGTATGTGCCTTGACCAGAAATCGAACCCACCACTTTGTGATGTATGGGATTGACACTCCAACGAATTGAATCACACCGGCCAGGGCTGTGTTCCATTTAAGTAAATAGTCCAATAACTTTAAAATTTTTTAAAATTCAGAATGACCTTTTTCTTTTCTTCCCCTCACGCCCCACTATACAACTTAATTTGCAAATTCTTCCCTCTGTACCTTTGAAGTATACCCGGGTTTTCTTCCACTTGTCATCTCTTCTGCTACCCACGGTCGAAGCCACATATTTCTTACCTGTTGTTGCCCTGCCTACTAACTGGTTTCCTGCTTTGGCCTTCTGCTCCTTTTAGCCAGTGTCTGAAGGGCCAGAGAAATTCTTTGCTGAAAACCTTCCCCCATTGCTGACCAGCTTCCTCAGTCTAAAAGCGGAGGTTCCTCTAATGGCACATGAGGCTTCCCTGGCCTGCTCTCCCAGTTATTCCTCTGGCCTCCTTTCCCTCTTTTTCATATATCTCTGGTCACAGTGACCTGCTTGCAGGCCAAGTATCCTCCTGCCTCAGGGCTTTGGCTCTATCATTTGCCTCTGTTTGGAATGCTCTTTTCCAGGTATGTGAATGGCTGACTTTCTTTATCTCTACCTCCCTTAAAAACTGTTGATCATTGTAGCCTTCACCCTCCCCAATACATTCCACCCATCCTCCTTTCTGCTCTATTTTTCTTCATAGCTTTTATTGCCACCTGACCATGTGTTCTGCTTGTCCTCTCTCCTCTAGAACATGCGCTTCATGAAGACAAGCATTCTGTCTATTTTTTTGAACGCAGGACATAGTAGATTGTCAGCAAGTTTGTTGCATGAATGTACTTTTCCTGAACATCTGAGTCCACCTGTGCTTTTGATCTTACTAGGGGGACTGGGAATAGTCATTGGCAACATCCCCCTTTTCTGTTTTATAATGTCTTCTGGAGCTATTGAAATACCTCTTTATAACTGTGTATTGATTGGTCTCTAGCTGCTTAAAAATGGTCTTTAAGCTAGGATGGAATGAGGTTCTCAGGATAACTGTATAAAATAGTGTGTTAAATAACTAACTTTATCTTATACTAGACCAGTGCACAAAATTCATGCATGGGGGGGGGGTTGTTCCTCAGTCCAGCCTGCACCCTCTCCAATCAGGGACCCCTCAAGGGATGTCTGACTGTCCTTTCACAATCTAAGACTGCTGGCTCCCAACTTCTCGCCTGCCTGCCTTCCTGATTGCCCCTAACCACTTTTGTCTGCCAACCTGGTCACCCCCTAACCACTCCCCTGCCAGGCTGATTGATGCCTAACTGCTTCCCTGCCAGCCTGTTTGCCCCTAACTGCCCTTCCCTGCCAGCCTGGTATCCTTCAACTGCCCTTCCCTGCAGGCCCTGTTGCCCCCAACTTCCCTCCTCTGCCGGCCTGGTCACCCCTAACTGCCCTCCCCTGCAGGCTTGATCGCCCCCAACTGCCCTCCCTTGCAGGCCTGGTCACTCCCAACTGCCCTCCCCTGCTAACCATCTTGTGGTGGCCATCTTGTGTCCACATGGGGGCAGCCATCTTTGACCACATGGGGGCAGCCATCTTGGGTGTTGGAGTGATGGTCATTCTGCATATCACTTTTCTGTTATATACGATAGAGGCCTGGTGCATGGGTGGGAGCTGGCTGGTTTGCCCTGAAGGATGTCCTGGATTAGGGTGGGGGTTCCCTTGGGGTGTGGGGTGGCCTGGGCGAAGATCCTGTGGTGGTTTGCAGGCTGGCCACGCACCCTGGCGACCCAAGCGGAGTCCCTGGTATTTGGGATTTATCTATCTTCTATAATTGAAACTTTGTAGCCTTGAGCGGAGGCCCAGGCAGGTCAGGACACTTTGATTTCCTCAGTTGCCAGGGGCAATTCAAGCCTACTGCTCTCTCCATGGCTGCAGCCATTTTGTTTTGGTTAATTTGAATACTCGCTCCTGATTGGCTGGTGGGTGTGGCTTGTGTGCAGTGGTGGTATGGTTAATTTGCATATTACTCTTTTATTCGATAGTATAATAAAATCCTAATATGCTAAGTGTCTGTTCATCTCATCAGCCATTCAGCCAATCAAAGCATAATATGTTAATGATATGTGAAGGACGCTAAACTGCTTGCTATGATGTGTACTCACCACCAGGGAGCAGATACTCGGACTGGTAGGTTAGGTTGCTGCTGGGGTCCAGCTGATCAGGACTGACCGAGACAGGCCAGACATGTTCTGGAGTCCTCCCACGGTCTGTCTCTGGCTGGCCAACCTCCAGCATCCCTCCCTGGTTGGGTCCGTCAGCCTGGTCTATGCCCAATTGCAATCTGGGGGATGTCAGAGAGCCAGTTTTGGCCTGATCCTGCAGGCCAGACTGAGGGGCCCCACTGGTGCACAAATTTGTGCACTGAGCCTCTAATTTTATATAAAGTTTAAATCTATTGGACTCTAGCTTAGGGTCTGAGGCAGGGGTGACTCTGTGCTCTGTGATCAGCACTCTGCTTTTATCATTGTCTTTGGCCCTGACTTTCTGGTTCACTATTTGTTCAAGCAGTTTAAATGTGTACTAAACAGCTGAGGTTGCTGGAAGGCTGGCCACCAGGAAATGGGTATTGCTACATGTGTACGTTTTTTCTGCAGCGTCCAGGGCCTTGGTGTCTGCCCCACTGACTGAATTCTTCCAGCATCATTCTCAGCAACAAAATCCTCTACATTAGGGGTGTCGAACTCAATCAGAGAAGGGACCAAAATCTAAAATCCAGCCTAAATCGCGGGCCGAATGGTTTACTGAACAGTCATAAACTGACAATGTCATAAACTGACAGTGGAGTGCAGTGATGACAGCGCGGTGCGGGCCACATTGCAAGGCCTGGTGGGCTGGATTTGGCCCTCGGGCCTTGTGTTTGACACATGTGCTCTACATGAAGATTTGTCCCTCTATTCTTAGTTTTCCTATATGTAAAATCAAGTGGACTGATTATGTTTTCAAAACTTTTATAAACCCAGTGACTTTGAGTCTTATAGGCTACTTTCTGGGTAGCATGTTCAGATGACTTCAATATGTGCCATCATGTTGCAGGAATGTTCTTTGAAACGTAGGGTTGTATTCCCGGTAGTGCTCTTGCCGTTCTAAAGTGCACTTAGCTCATAGTCAGTACACATCCTGGTGGTTATATGTATCCAGAATCCATATTTTCAGCCACTGCAGGAGACAGGACAGTGTGGACCAAGCATACATCCAACAGTTTGGCTTTTAAAGCATCCTGGCAGGGTTGGGTGAACCTACACATCCCACTGCTGTCAGGTTAGTTCCCTGGGATTTACCAACATTTGTCTCTGTATTGAATTTTGTTCTTATTCCTGAAACAGAGTGGCCACTGAAATCAGGAACTAGAACTGTGGGAAAACACCTTTGGAAAACACTATGGTAGAGAAAAGGTAACTGCCACTTGTTGAAATACTGAGTTGTGTGCTAGTTTATTTCTATTTTTTTCTCTTAAGGGGGAGCTGGGCACACTTTCTCTTCTGCCTGTTAAAGCTCTTAAAAAAAATGACCCATTTAATGGTACCTGCCATGAAGGTCCAACTTGAAATCCCTGTTCCATCAATCCTGTTAGGGGATCCTGATGGAAGGTGATACATCTGGAAAAGCAGGGCTCCCAGGCAGTCACTCAGGTGGTTCTGCAGTGACCCAATGTGCTTTCTCTTTGGGGACCTGTTTTAAATGTTGATGCCTCACTAAACTCAACCTAGGAAGAGGCAGGAAATTCATAGTGTCTGTGACTTGGCCACACTGCCTACACACATATCAAGATCTTAAATCAGACTACCATATACAGTAATACTCATATTGCAGATGGAAGCCACATTGCTGTTGGAACTGCAACTTTGAAGTTGTAGACTTTGATGTTATTAAAGTCTCAGACTTAAAGCCCCTCTGTGTATGGTAACTCTCTATTCTTTAAACACCAAACTGAAAAGAAGAATTGGTTTAGATTGGGAAGGGTTGGAGAAGCAGATCATAAAGGAAGGAGTCCTCTTCACCACATATAACTATGCACATCTTTCTGTATCTGAGGAAGAGAGAGATGACAGGCCACTGACCTTGTATGCTCTCTACTTCTAGCTGTCCCTCACACAGACCCTGCTACCCCCAAGAGAGGATACTTTTCTTTTTTACTGATTTCAGAGAGGAAGGGGGAGAGAGAGAAAAAGTGACTGGGTGCTTCCTGGTGATTGAGCCCACAATCTGGACATGTGTCCTGACTGGAAATCGAATCATGGTTCATAGGTTGACATTCAACCATTAAGCCACACCGGTTAGGCTAGAGGACACTTTGACTTTGTTTCATTGCCCTAGTGATAATCCTATTGGAGAAATAAGAGTTTATGTGCATTAGGTGTTCTTTTTAACCAAGGTCTCAAAAGTTCGAATACTTGGGATCATCCAGCAGATTTCTTAAAATTGTGGCTGGTAAAAATTTAGTTCTTTGCCCTTGTGTTTCTGATGAAAAAGTATGGGGAAAGGGAAAACAAAATTTGTGGGTCATATCCTCTTTAAAATGTTGCCATTAAAATTTGAGATCAGCTGATATACCATTAATGGAATTAAGAAAACAGACAAGAAGTTTTTGTGCCTAGGACTTAAAAATTTCTTGGCCATTGAAATTGTAGGGTCATTTCACTTTTTGAAAGAAATCTCCATAGATATGCTTGCTCTTGTGTATGTGTGTATATTTGTGTGTGTGTATGCATGTGTAACACACACATATATATCAAGAATCCCTTAGACAATGGTAAGATATGTACACAGAAATAATTTATATGTACACAGAAAACCTGAAGTGTGATCCTGATATTTAATTTTAAAGATTCATGGAGACTCTGTAACATCTGTTTCTACATAAATGGAACATTCTTTTGCTATTTTAGTGTCTGTGGTGTGCTGCATGTCTGCCATATTCTGTGCCATTTGATCTTTATAGAACCTTATGGAAGAGGTGGTGAACCTTATGGAAGATTTTGTTCATGAGACTTGGGGTCTCCACTGTGTGACAATTAATAAATGGATGGTGGCAAATTGGAATTTCTAAGTTCAGTGGCTTTTAAGGGCCTAACTAGATGGATCCTGTCCTTGGATAACTCCTGTATTAGGCAGGTTAAAATCTTGCCCCCAGTTTTTTATTTATTAAACGATTGAAAACACTAGCTGTGATGGCAGGAGGGAGATAGCTCTTGAGAATGTAGTTTCTGCCTTTTAAAACTCATTAGTTCTTGAAAATGAAAACACCACCAAATACAACTTCTGTTTGTCTTTATATATTCTTTTTTCATTTCTCCATTTATGCTCAGGGGCAGTAAGAAGATTCAAGTGAGAAAGGAATGGGCAGTAAGTCAGTGGGAACTTCTAGCAGGGTTGTTTTTTTCCCCCTAAGATTTTTTTTTTTTTTTTTTTTTTTTTTTACTGATTTTTAGAGGAGAGGAACAGAGAGAGAAACATTGATGCGAGAGTGAAACAACAATCAACTGCTTCTTGCACTCCCCCAACCAGGGATGAGCCTGAAACCTGGGCATGTGCCCTGACCTGGTATTGAACCCATAACCCTTTGGTGCATGGGATGATGGCCAACCAACTGAGCCACACTGGTTAGGGCTCTAGCAGATTTTATTACCTCTCAGCACCTTTTCATGGAGATAGGATGGAGTGATGGCTTCATTCAGCATAATAATGTCAGCAGAGTTATGGATTTTTTTTTGTTATCAAATTATATATAAGGTTCTCAGTGTATTCTCATAAGAATACACTGAGAACCTTATATATAATTCTAAATTCCTTAGTCATACTCTGACATATATACAATATACTTAATATTGGCTACAGTGATGAAGTCTTGTTCAAACAACTTTTATTTTTAGCCCTGGCTGGTGTGGTTCAGTGGTTAGAGGGTCTGCCTGGCGGCCAAAGGGTTGGGGTTCAATTCCTAGTCAAAAGTGTGTAACTGGGGTGCAGTTTGATGCCTAGCCCCCAGAATGCTTGCAGGAGGCAGCTAATCCGATGGGTTTCTCAACATTAATGTTTCCCTCCCTCCCTTAAAAAAAAAATTAATGGAAAAAAATATCCTCAGGTGAGAATTTCAAAAAATGTCATCACTATCAAACATTTTTATTTTTAAATGTACAGAATCTACTGTTGCACAATTTTGGGTACATTCTGAAGTAGTATAATCAGTGGTTTTTAGAAGCCCTAAGTTCATGCAGAATATGTTTAAATAGCAAGACAGAACAAACTGTTCTCTCTATACTGCTCACTCATTCTAGTTATTTTATCTGCAGACACGATGCATTTTTCAGTCCATATGAAGTACAGATGTCATTGGCTAAGCATTCATTTTTGGTGAAGATGTCACTTTCCCCTCACTTCTGGTTGAGAGCTTGTAATAATTAAGATGTGGGTTTCTGGAATAAATGTGTATATTTCTGTATAAGTAAATGTAATTTTATAAATCCTGGCAACTTTAACAAAAGGTTTGAAAGATTTTGGCTGTCATTAACAACATTATCATGTAGTTGACAGTTTAATTAAGCAGTACTTTATCTTGATGAAGTGAATGCATTTAATTGGTTATCTTGACCAACCTTGTATTTGTTGGTCAAAACTTAATTTCTTTCTGTTTATATTATTTTCCCTTCCAAGTGTTCATGAGGTATTGTTTTTATAGCTTACATTGAAAACATACTTTTTCTTTTCAAAGTGGATTGTAGTATAGAGCTTTGTTGATAAAAAATAAAAATAAAAATGGTAAGGCGGGATGACTTAGTTATTTTTATATTTTCCTGTAAAAACAGCCTCAGTTAAGTAAGCCACAAAGAGCCATGATGTATTTCCTCCATCAGGATGGAAAATAAGCCATTTATTATTTCAGGTCTGACTCACAGTGAACCTGCTGACACTGGGATGTTTTAAAATCATAATCATAAGGAACAGGTTAGGGCAGAAACTTGGATGCTAGACCTAGGATTACCTGCGTATTACAATGTTTAACAACTTGGATACTTTAGGTTTTTCTGGCACAATGTCTTAAACCTCACACACTAAATACCCCCTTGTTGTACAATTATTGCTTGCCAGTTTTAGATGGTGCCAAATAGACAGATGGCTCATCATAATTACCATTTCTTAATTTTGCAGTTATAGACATATATGTTGTTATCTTCTCTCTCTTCCCCCAGTATGCGTGTCTTTCTCCCCACTCTGATAGTTAATAGCTACACATGTGATTGCAAAGAAAACTAGTTATAGTGAAATTTGTCATACAGTAATAGATGTGCTTTTTTTTTTTTAATAAAAATATATTTTATTGATTTTTTACAGAGAGAAAGGGAGAGAGATAGAGAGCTGGAAACGTCGATGAGAGAGAAACATCGACCAGCTGCCTCTTGCACACCCCCTACCGGGGATGTGCCCGCAACCAATGTACATGCCCTTGACTGGAATCGAACCCGGGACCTTTCAGTCCGCAGACCGACGCTCTACCACTGAGCCAAACTGGTTTCGGCGCTTCTTTATCAATACATTAAAATAATAAGATTTAATAGCAAGTCAATTTAATTTTGAGGTAAGTACTCATCACAAGTAAATAATATTTTGTTTTTTATGACAACTGTACTGTGAAGGTATCAGATTTCCATTGGTGTAAGAGTCACAAGTACTGCTAATACTGTATTGCATTAACAGTTTTCATAATTGAAAGAAATGCTAGGTTTCAGCGAGAGATCAGTAAAAATAAAAATATATGATTTTTTACCCTTACAGTCACTAAGTTCTTTGAGTTCTATCCTTTGGCTTCTACGTTAAGAACCCTTGGTCCTGAGGGATTTTTTTCCCCCTGAAGACTATCTTCAGATATCAGTTTCAATATTTGCAAATCCAATCTTCCCTGAAAACATGCTATTCTACTGGTTTTTGGTTCAAAAACAGGGAGGATTGTTTAACTTTGTTTTCCTGTTCAAATGCTGGTTAACTAGAGTCCAAAATGGACAAATTGGCCTTTGTTTTCCTAAGAAGATCACCAGCTGTTTGGGCATCAAAAGATAGATGCCTTCAAACCTGTATTCATGCATAATTTTGTACACACACCAGGCATATAATACTGTGTATACTGATATATAAAAACATGGAAATTGTATACTTTCAAAAATAATGTTATCCTATTCATTTTATAAGACAGAATAAAGAAAGGAAACAAATTAACCTTGCCACAGAAGGCAGAAAGAAAATAAACAGGTTCTCAGTTTGGTTCCATCCTCCAGATGACTTTATTGAATGTGTTTTGTCATCCAAATGTAATTTATTTCAAGTCTACTGAAGTTAAAAAATTACAGGAGATAATGATAATTAATTAAACTAGAGTAGTTTTAACAACATTGAGCTATCTACTGGAATAAGAAAATGGCTAAATGAAGGACATTTACATTTAGTGGACCTTTAAGAAGATTTTTAAAAATCTGTGTTTTGATATTTATTTCAGTTTAGAGTTTTAACAGAGTCTTTTAAAAATCTTTAGTATCTGCATTAAAAAATACACATACTTCTCACCTATCTGTAGGATCCATCACATAAGCTGAAAATTAATCTTTAATAAATTAACAGTGATTGTGACAAATCTTACTGCTTTGAAAGGAGAAGGTGACATTTCATGAGGTGATACCGAAAGGATATATTTTTCTCCCATTTACAAAATACCTTCAGAATCAGGAAAGCACTTGGGTGATATTTTAATTTGGAATCCTATTCTTTTGGGAGGATAATTCAAATAAAATAAGACTTCAAAATTATTAAAACATAAATAAAAAAGAGTAAGCGGATTGCTATTTTAACAGGGAGCTAATACTCTGAGGGGATGCAACAGTGACAGATAACCAGAAGTATGCATTCTTTTTTTTTTTTTTTAATGAGAAGTATGCATTCTTGATTTGAAGGATAAGACATCTGTCAGCCAGCTTTTGCTACATAACAACTGGCTTATACATTTACAAGCATTTATTTTTTGCTCACATGTACTGCACGAAGTTGTCTGGGGCAGCTCACTGGTTCACTAGCATCCCATTGGCCAAAATAAGTCACATAAGTCACAAAATAAGCCTGAAATCAAGGGGTAAGGAAGTACTTCAGCCAGCCAGAGGCCATGGAAAATAAATACATGGGAACAATTGAGACCATTTTTTAATTCTATTTACCACAAATGCTAAAAATATTAGCAGCTGAAGGAAGCATTTGGTTATGAGATTATATGGTACTAACCTGTTGCCTTTGCTTTTGTCATATCCTCTGCCCCAAGAAACACCAGTTCAGCTTTTCATATGACTTTGGACCTAATTGCACACATCATGAGCACCTTACTATCAGGTAATGGCCAAGAGAGAGGGAAAGAGCATGGCGTTGAGATTTAGGAGATCTGGATTTTAAACTTGTTCAGCTGGAAACATGTTGGAAGACCCCAGGCAGTTCACGTAATTTGTCTCTCTGTTTTGGGTCACTTATGAAGGAGTTGGGCTACTCTGTCGCTGTAGTTCCTTCTGCCACTAGAATTTAGATTCCATTTCCTATCTGTAAATATAGGTTTTATTTATTGGCCCTTCCAGTCTACCTTATGTTGCCAAGTGTCAGAATGATGTAAAACATCCAAAGGCAACAGAAATGACTTTAGTAGCCAAAGGAGATCAAATAGTGGATGAGAATAAAAGAATTGGATATATAGAGACTTATGATATATGTGTTATATAAGGGATACTGACTACTGAATGTTGTATTTGGGGTTATAGACTTCTCCAGTAGGCTCTAAATTCCCTGAGAGTGGAGACAATACCTAGCTTTATTTTTCCCCCTCCCTCCTGTTCATCCACCCACCTACCCACCTATCCATTGTGCCTAGAACAGTGCCTATGTGTAGCGGAGCACATTTGGGATAAATGAGGTAAGATGTCTCACGTGGGAAATTAGCGAGGGAATAGCCTAAAAGCATCTCCAGTGAGAATGTGGGTTTTCAAGGGCTCATTTTTAGTGAGTCGGATGTGTAGCTGGGGATTTGCAGTGTTACAGTAGTCCAAAGATTGCAACATTGATATAGATGTCACGTACTCTTGACTCCTTGCTGTGTCTCCAGCATTTTGCTAGGCACTGAGGATGTAAGAAAGGAAAAATGGTCACTGTCCTCCAGTTTTTCATTTCTTGCAGTTGCAGCACCTTGTGTCTCTCTCTGTAACAGAAGTATGGACAAAGCACAAGGGGGACATGCAGGAGGCAACAGTAACCTATGGTCAGGAGGGACAGGGAGATCTCATAAGAAATTTGAAGGATTTATGGTAAGCCTGTAGGAAACATGAAATGACACAGTTTATTTTGGAAGGCTAACAGAGTCATGCAGTGTTTAGATCTGAGGGCCTTGCATAAACTTGATCTTTACCTGATGGAAAAAGAAAGCCACCAAGGAGTTTTAAGCAGGGTCAGGGATGTAATGAGATGTGTTTTTTAGGAAGTGGGGGAGAAGGACCCTAATTTGATTGTATGGCTTGGGAAGGATGGAGGGCCAGGGGGACTCTGGCAAGTAGAGAGTCTAGCATGGACAGTCACTTCCACAGCCTGCATTAGTCTCTTGGTACCCTGTCGTCTTCCCTGTTCTTCCACAAAAAAAAAAAAAAAAAAAAAAAAAAAAAAAAGCATGATATGTGGTCAGTTAAAACTTCCTTTTCATAAGCTGACAGAAGCTGGTGTACTACTTCTGAAATGTTGCTATTCTTTGAAAGAGTCTGTTTTAGGTTAGATAGCTTAAGGATGGGTGGGGGTATAATCTCAGTGTTGAATGGTGATCTAACCTCAATTAGGTAAATAGTCAACTTGCTATGTTTAAAACTAAGAGCATATTTGGAACAAATGAATAAGAAACATCATGTGGGAAATTATTCAGCCCATGTACATATACTATTTTTTTTTTCCTCATGGCACACATAAACTAATCATTGGAATTTGCAGCACAAAATAAACACATTGTATTTTTTGCCAATCTGACAAAAAACAGGTATAATTTTGATTTATAAAAAATAATTATCTACCCCTTTGCTCCATAGTGACTTAAAAAAAAAAGCAGGTGCCAATACTTACATATAAGGATTTCTGGTACCAAGCTTTAACCAAGTAGACACAACCTTATTATGCAACATGACCAATAAGATGCAACTCAACTGTGTGACCTATATAGTAGTATTTATGGTTCAAGACAGGGCATTCACACCAGATGACTATTGTTGTATTATCGGTTGTCCTATTTTTATTTGGTAATCTAAGGGAAAAGAGGTTGGTGCCCCTGACTAAATAATCAGATATTGCATGTTTTAAAAATTCTAGTCCTATATAATAAAAGGCTAATATGCAAATTAACAAATGGGGAAACTACCAGTTGCTATGATGTGCACTGACCACCAGGGGCTGGGCACTCAATGCAGGATCTTCCCTGTGGTGGTCAGTGCGCTTCCACAGAGGGAGCTCCATTCAGCTAGAAGCCAAGGTCATGGCTGGCGAGTGCAGTGGCTGTGGCAGGAACCTCTCCCGCCACTGTGGCAGCAGTAAGGATGTCCGACTGCCGACTGCCACAGCAGTTGGATCCCCTGATGGCTCTTGGACTGTGAGAGGGCACAGGCTGGGCTGAGGGACTCCCCCCGAGTGCACGGATTTCATGCACTGGGCCTCTAGTACTTGTGTAATATCACTATTCAGATTTCCCAGAAGACGTAGGAACAAATAACATTCAACTCTTACACATTTAAAATGTTCCTTGAGTGGCAAGTCTTCATTTTGTTTGTTAGTGGAAATTGGAATAATTTAGTCCTATTCTATCACATTCAACATAAATCATTTTTTAAAATTGTCCTGTGTGTAGTCTTTTCTTTTGAACACAAATACTTAGGATAATCTTGTTGGTAACGCCAGCATCTACTCTAGCAGCGCTCTTAGTTGACATTTGCTTCACCATCACACACCCTTGTCTCTATTCTCTTCATAAAGCACCCTTTGTGGCTCTGACTGCCTAAGCTACCCTCAGTACGTTAATTTAGTCTGTAATTCTCTTGGAAGTCGTGTTTTTTTCAAACATGTTTGTGCAGTTGTATTTGTTTTCCTGATTAATAAAAATTAAATATTAAGTGAATCCATTAAATAGCAATGAAGTAATTATCTATAGGAAAACTAAATCAAACACTTTGGAAAGACTTAAATTGCTGGTAAGTTAGGTGTGATCATACCCAATACAAGATGAAGGGAAAGCAGGAAGAATTCTGTAGTTGGATTGCTGTGCAGTGGTTAGGGAGATTCCTCCACTCTCAAATAAAAATTGTAAATTTTTGGTAACAATGCACTATGGGTTTATAAGAAAGACAAGAAGTCCAGCCATAGGACCTTGCCTAAAATGAAAGGTTTTACCTTATTTCAAGCATGTTTACATGTAAATTTAAAAAAATTAAACATTGATTTTTTTTTTTTTTTTAAGAGACAAAAGAAGAGGGAGAGAGAAATAGAAACATCCATGTGAGAGGAACATCAATTGGCTGCCTCCTGCACCAATTGAGCCCGTAACACAGGCAGGTGCCCTGACCAGAATCAAACCAGTGACCTCTTGGTGCATGGATTGATGCTCAAAACATTGAACCACACTGATTGGGGCTATATGTAAAATTTTAAGGTAAATGGGTAAGGCTTGTATATAATTTAAAAATATTATGTATTTTAATATTTTTACTTGAACAATTGGGATTTTGGTCTGGATTGAATTGGATTGGATTGGATTAAATAGCAAACATGTTTTAACCTCTAATGATAGTAAGAACATTGACTGCCAAAAGGCACATCTAACCTTTATTTGGGATATAGACTATTTCTCCTCATTACCTGATATTGAAATTACAAATTTATCTTAAGCATGTGCTAGGAGAAGTCTAAAATGCAAATAAAAGGCATAGGCATGGTAAGAAGTTGAGAGACTTACAGTGGTGTGGCTATTGAGTGACTGAGGAGGCAGTGAGTGGGTGTTAGTGTGTAGTGTGTGTGTGGTGTTCACATTCATTCTTTACTCATTCCATATAAAGTTCCTCTTGATTGGGACCTTGAACTCTGTACCAATTTCTTGGTAGTGTAAATGACATAAAAGAAAATTTTGCTTATCAAATAGATGTAATATAGCTTGGGAATATGGCTTTTTTTTTGTTTTGCATTTAGGACCAACTTTACATGTTTCAACTAAAAAGGATATTATTATTAATATACTCCCAAATCTCTGGCACAAATCCTGGGAAAGCTTTAAAATGTTTGTTTCTCAGTGGCCAAAGGTAGCTGTGTAAATCATACCTATTGATAGAATGCATTGTGTTGGGATGAAATTAAAAGAACATTTAAAAATAACCCTCACCCAAGGATTTTTTTTTTTAATTAAACAAAAATTTATTTTAGAGAGAAGGGAGAGAGAAAGAGCAAAACATTGGTGTTCACCTCTCATACACCAATCAAGTATTGAACCCACAACTTGGGTATATGCCCTGACCTGGAATTGAACCCCTAACTTCCTGGTTCACTAAACACACAGGCTGGGCTGGAATGATTTTTGGTGTTTGTGATTCTATTGCTTCACATTAGCAGCAGTGCCTGGACCAGGACCAGAACTGTCATCAGTTTGAAAATGTGTTGACAAAAAAAATAAAAAATATTATTAATTCTGTGGATTCTTTAAGTTTTAAAAATGAACTGTATGACTTTTCAATCATTCAAAGTGTGTGTGTGTGTATGGGGGATATTTTCATGTACATTGTTTGTGCATCTTTCCCCATCCTCCACATTTAATCACCAACATCTGTATTAATGAGTTCTATGTTTTGAACTTAAATTTTTTTTTTTTTTTGTCCTCAAAAGTGAGACTGGGGAGAAAGAGAAGGAAAGGTTTTCAAATTTCCTTTGAAAGCTTTTGTTTATCTCATATATATTCCTTTTGAAAGTTTCTCTGTACAACGGGCTTAGTTATTTTGCAAATGACTAATTTAAATGCTAGAGAATATGTTCAAATTCACTGTCCCTTGGTTGTTCATGTCTCTGTTTCTTTTAAGATTCACCTTCAGAAAGTGAGGAGAGGAAGCATAACCTACCTACAATTAAGGCATATGTTGTTTATTTAATTTGTAGCTAATAAAAACAAAGTTTTAAAAATTTGTTCCTTCCATATGAAACTGAAATCCAAAAGAAAATCAGAATGCTTATCTTTTTGCTAAGATTTATATATGAATTTTTGTGTGTGATTTCAGCCAAACACCTCTTGGCTCTGAAAGCTATCCTCTATAATAGGGGTGTCGAACTCAATCAGAGAAGGGGCCAAAATCTAAAATCCAGCCTAAATCGCGGGCTGAATGGTTTACTGAACAGTCATAAACTGACAATGTCATAAACTGACAGCAGAGTGCAGTGATGACAGCGCGGTGCGGGCCACATCGCAAGGCCTGGCGGGCTAGATTTGGCCCGCGGGCCTTGTGTTTGACACATGTGCTCTATAATAAGAGCCTAGATTGCAAATTGACCTAATGGCAAAACGACCAGTTGCTATGATGAGTGCTGACCACCAGAGGGCAGACGCTCAACACAGGAGCTGCCCCCTTGTGGTCAGTATGCTCCCACAGGGAAAGTGCCATTCAGCCAGAAGCTGGCCTCTGCAGTAGCAGTAAGGAGGAGGGAGCTGAGTGGTAAGGAGCGGCAAGCAGGTGGATGGTAAGGAGCAAGGGGTCCCAGACTGTGAGAGGAATGTCCGACTGCCGGCTTACATTCCCTAGAGGACTCCCGGACTGCAAGAGGGTGCAGGCCAGGCTGAGGTACCCCCATGCATGTGCCACTCCCCCCAGTGCATGCACTGGGCCTCTAGTATAAATATAATTTCATTATTAACAATAACATACATACCTCCAGAGAGTTCCAGTTACCTTGTTTTTACATCTCTAATATTTGACAATGTAGATAGATCTTCTATGGTATAATTTTTTTATACCAGATCTGAACTGAAGATCTTTGGTAATATTTCTATTTCATAGTATTTATCAAATGAAGGTATTACTCTTAAAACTTTGTTTATAGAAAGATATACTTAGTTATTGCCCTTTTTCTAAAGAATATCAGAGTAAGAATAACATTTTTGAAAACTTGTACCAAAAGTGCAGTCTGAAAAAAAAAAGCCACTTAACCACTGAGAATTTTAATAGGAATTCCAAAGTCATACTATAGTGAAGTATCAATGTTTAGTGTGTTGGGCAGTTTGGTAGATTGATTTGTTCAGATTTGCTAGGAGATTTGATGAGAGGAAACTTGACTTTAAATTTGTATTTATGTTTTTAATTAAAATATGATCCTTAAAGGAAATTTGAAAAATAGGGAAAACAGTCAGCTGTATTTTTCTTTTCCTTCCAGTTTTATTGAGAAACAATTCATATCACTGTATAAGTTTAAAGAGTACAGGGTGAAGATTTGATTTACATATACTATGAAAAGGTTATCACAGTAGTTCAGTTAACAGCCATATTTTTAGCCATATTTATTTAATGAAACAAAACTACTGCTTTATCAATGCTTCCATGCTTTTTTTTTTGTACTTAAAAAAATCACTCCTGGATGCTATGAATAGAACTTGCCAACTTGCTTTTAACTAGTTAAGCGCCAAGTCTCTTTTGTCTTCTTTTCCGTTTAGCCCGTGATACCCGATTTCACCGATATGCTGGTGGCACCAGCGACTGACCTGTCTGGAGGGAAAGTATAGTGTCAGTCACTGGTGACTGACATGGTGTTTAATGTATTAATTATTAGAGTGAGTTCAATCAGGAAATAATATAAAATATGATGTTTGACAGCACAAGTGGAAGTGACTTGAGCCCGTAAAAACTAGCCTCAAGTTAAAGCTAAATTCCTTTTTAAATATTATCTGTCGTCGGCCTCATTTAGAGAAAACAACGATGCTTCATCTTAAAGGAGTCTCATTTAATATTTCCCCCAAACTCAGTTTTAACAAATTCAATGACTGTCATGTGGTGAAAGTGCTAGTCTGGTGAAGGAGAAAGGTGAATGCAAAGAAGAAAAATGGGGGGTTGTGTTATAATCTCAGTCCGTGGGATACTTGAATACACAGGTGGAACCCATCTCAGGTTCATGTTTCAAAACACCATATTGTCCAGACATGGATCTCAGGTTTTCTGTTTTTCTGTGTTCAGCTTTTGTTTGTAGGGATTTCTTGAGGATGCACCACTGTGGATTGATTGATAATCACCATGATTCGGGAGGCTAAATAAAAATCCATTAGATCCAACTGGGACAGAAATTTTAATACCCAAGTAGTGGATTGCCTTTAAATCATCATTGATGATAGGCAAAATGTATTAGAACCTTGAATATAAAAAGCACTTTTTAGGAGTAAATTAGATAGGTTGGAATTTCCATTAACTATTTCAGAGTACTAGACTACTATTTACTTTACCCAAACTATAATTTACTAAGTTTAGCCTACCCAGACAGTAATTTGCAAAGTAACACCTTGATGATGCTAGAGAAAGTTAATGAAGCTTCTAAAGTTATCTTGTATTTTCTTAGAGAATCTAATTCAACATTTACAATGGTTTTACCTGGAAAAAGTGTCTTTAAATTGCAGGAATTCAATTTATGCTAGGATCTTCTGGTTTTTATATTAATCTTATTCCTGTGTATGTTTTTTCATACTCTTCCCCCCCCCCCCCCCCTTTTATGTGAGTATTCAGCAAGGTTCAGTCCTGTACTTCAGAGCTATTTCTTGTCTCTCTTCCGATTTCAGCCAATTGCTTTGATGCAAACACATGGTTTCTGGAGTTCCATTTAGCTCTTGCTATCTTTTTAACATTTTATTTATTGATTTTAGAGAGAGAGGAAAGGAGAGAGAGAGAGAGAAGCATTGATTTGTTGTTTCACTTATGTGTGCATTCATTGGTTGATTCTTGTATATGCTCTGACAGGAGATTGAACCTGCAGCCTTGGCACATTGGGATGATGGCTCGAACCAACTGAGCTACCTGGCCAGAGCCAGTTCTTGCTGTCTTGTTCTTTGCTTCCCATATCTGTATCTCCACATCTTTTCTTCTGAGCTTTAGTATTAATTTTGTCAACTAGCTATTGACCAAAACAACTATTTCACTGTTGCCTTAACTGTATCTTCCTCCCAAAAACTGGCTTTCCCTCCTGACTTCATTATTTTTTGAATAGCACTACCACTATTCTTTAAGTAGTCTCATCCAGTCAAAAGAACTCCTCAACTCTATCCTTAACAGTGGAGTATCAAATTGAGGCTCCCTCAGAGTTTTGCCTCTCTCCCCTTTCCTGTGGCCCTTTCTATCTCACACCTGGGTCACTCCCTCACTTTGCCTCCAGTTTTTCTTCACTCTACTCTGGGCAAGCTGTGCTGTCAAATTCCTTGACATAACACTTTCATTATATCCTTCATTCCTTCAGACACACTCTACTGGCATTCAAGGCCACCCATCGTCTGAAAAGCCCATCTTTCCAACTTCCTAAAAAGTTCTCTACCAGCCTACCTTTCGTGCCCAAGGCACTCTCCTCTCCTAGTTATTTTACTCATTCTGTTCCTTCCGCAAGGCATTCCCTTTTCTCTGTCCACACTGATCCTCTAACTATTCAGTGAAAGAAGCCAGGCTCAAAAAGGTACATTCTACACAATTCAATTTGTATGAACTTCAGTAAATAAGCAAAACTAGTATATGTGCCAGAAGTCAAGAATAGTGGTTACCTGTGGGGAACAGGCTGCTGACTGGGTGGGGCATGAGAAAGCCTCCTGCTTGGATGCTGGAAATGATCTGGGTGGTGGCTACAGGGATCATGTACAAGTATAAAAATTCATCAAGTTATACATAGAAGATATCAGTGATTGGCTATATGTGAGTTAAACTCCAGTAAAACATAGACTAAAACAGTGTCCACTTACAAATCTTATGGTAAGGCTTAAATGTGATCTATATATATAAAAGCCTAATATGCAAAGTGTCCTCTCGGGAACTACTGGGAGTTCCATCACTCGCTATGATGTCCGCTGACCACCAGGGGCCAGCGAGGAATGAAGGGAGCCCCCAGCTGGCAGCTGCTAGGGACCCTACCTGTGCATGAATTTCATGCACTGGGCCTCTTGTAATATTTATAAAATGCTGAGCACAGACTGGCACATGGGGGAAAATCCCATCTTTCTAAGTTAGATCCGTGGTTGGCAAACTGCAGCTAGCAAGCCACATGCAGCTCTTTGGCCCCTTGAGTGTGGCTCTTCCACAAAATACCATGGCCTGAGTGAGTCTATTTTGAAGAAGTTGGGTTAGAAGAAGTTTAAGTTTAAAAAATTTGGTTCTCAAAAGAAATTCCAATAGTTGTACTGTTGATATTTGGCTCTGTTGACTAATGAGTTTGCCGACCATTGAGTTAGAGTCAGTGTTTCCCAAAGTGTGGTACGCGTACCCCCAGGGGTACGGGAAGAGTTTGGTGGGGGTACGCGTTGCACCGGAGTTTGGTGGGAGTATGCACTGCACCATGCTTAGCTGCGCCTAATTTTACGTTCTCATGAGTACGAGGGGTACTCAGCGTTATGAAAATTATAGAAGGGGTACACATATGTCAAAAGTTTGGGAAATACTGATAGATGAAAGTAGTCTTTCTCATTCTGATTGTATAGTAGATATTCTCTAGCAAGATGAACTTTGCAAATAATTTGGCCTTAGAGATAATTTTTTGTGATATGTTTTACACTTGAATCCTATTGCCATGCTTATTGTTCAGTTGCTATTGTTGACTTAATGTGGGTACCTGCTTTTATTTTTGTTTGTAGTTACATTTCTATCAATAGAAATAGTGGCAGTGTGGCATGTCATAGAATGCTGGTAATGGATTTAAAATTCCTCCCAAACCTTGCACACATCAAAAAAAGAACTTTGAGTTTATTTAAAAAGTATTTACACTATAAGCTTAAGATTGGAGTTATTTCTCGGTGTGTTCTAACAGAGAAGCATTTATAAATGGGACTTAATGGGATAGCATATTACAATTTATTGTAAGGAGGACTTTCTTTGTAGAGCTGTTAAAATGAGCTAACTGATTTTTAAGTAATAAGACATTTTATGAGGTGGTGGTTAGCAAACTTTAATGTATATATGAGTCATGTGGGGATCTTGTAGAAATGTAAGTTCTGACTCAGTAGGTCTGGGTGAATTCTAAGGTTTTGCATTTGTAACCAAATCTTAGGTGGTGGTGCTGGTCCCTGAACCACACTTTGAGTAGCATGGAGTTAGGGGTATATTCAGGTTTAGATATAATGAAGGACAAGACAAGAACTTTGAGTTTATTTAAAAAGTATTTATAAAGGTATTTTAGGGAAGGAACTTTAGAAATAACTCAGAAAGAACCATTTGTGAATGCTCCCCCTTAAAATTTTTTTAAAAAAAGACTAAACTAACACCAGCAAGACACAGTCCTTCCCCATTTGTCACTGTATTCAGTGAGCAGTACTTGCCAGAATAACCACTACTAGGCTGTATAGCTGTCATTTGAAGAACTGATTTCACTATTTCTGTTCTCCCACTTACTGCAGATTTCCATTCCCCTTTCCTGAAACTGCAACCTCTTTTATTCTGCTGTTTCTTTTTACTTGTCATATTCTGGACTCAGAAAAAGATGGTTTTATACCCTGTCAGTCTTTAACCTCTGTCAGTCTGTGACTTGAAACTGAGAAAAATCCAAGTTACAAACTGAAGGTGAGATCCTACAATTTGATGTTGGGGAAGCAGTACCCACCTGCTTCACAGGGTATCAGAAAGAATGTGGCTCTGTCTGCTGGCTCCTTTCTGTTTGGATTTGAAGTACCAGACACACACATCATTAAATTACTTAATGAAGATTTTGTAGCTCACCTCTAATCCCTTTGAAAGGGCCCATTCAGCCTAAGAAGGGCATGTGGGCAGAGATGTGACACTGGTGAACAGGGTCCTCAGATTTTCTTTGGGATGCGTGCTCCAAGTCTGGCTGCATCTAGTCTGCCCTGAATCAGCAGAAGAGACATATGCAAACTCAAGGGAAGGGTCTTCATAGGGCAGGACTGTTCACCAAGAGAAAATGTGGGGTTTCATCTTCAGCCTTGACTCAGTGTTGCCATTTACATTCTTACACGGGAGACCATTTTAAAGCTGTGGTTAAGGGCCTCAAATGTTAGGCTGTAGTTTACAGATCCTAATGACTTAGAGGGGCACAGGCCAGACTGACAAAAGTGGGCTATAGTGGTCTCTGTTAGAAATAGCGTGTGTGAATAGAGTTATGTAAATGGTTCAAATAACAAAAAGATCCTCCCTCTTATTGGGGGAGATCTCTGCTTTAGAGAATGAGGGAACTTGCACAAAGGCTGAGTGGCCATGAAGTTTTCTCTAATATCAAACCCTGTGAGACGTTATCTGTAGTGATAGTAAGAATAGCAATCCTAAACCCTTCAGAGGGTTATTGTTGGGATTGATTGAAATAATACGTATGAAAAGATTATGGACTTCAAGGCATTAATCACACTTATTTGTAAGTAATGGTTTCCCTTCCCCTGTGATCAGTACTTAACTGGCAGAGAAAGGGCAGTGCATTCCTACTTACACGTGTACATGCTGGGGGAGATGAATTACTTTTGGCTCAGGAAGAACACATAGTGGGGAGAAGGAAGTAGGGGATAGGCTCTCTTCCTACTCTTTGAGGTACTGAGCTGGTGCTGTGATATCTTTAGATAAAATGATGATGAGAGCACATAGGGAAGATTAATGATGAAATGGCATGGGACGGTGAAGAGAATGGCTGTACATTCTATAGTTTTTCTTTCCTGAATACCCTAGTGCTTAGAAGAGTATGTAGAAATTGAGAATTAAAAAGTGGGTATGACTTAACATATGCTGCTGGTTTGAAATGTAAGCTTGCTGAAAACACAGCCTAGCCAGTGACACATGTTTAGTACAGTGCAAATTGGGATTGGCTGGCTCAGATAGAGAAAGTGGCCATAATGGTAAAAGTGGTAATTCTGCTCTTGAACTTTAACCTCAGTGGCTGTTGAGGTGGCTGTTGTTCTCACTTTATAGTTGAGGAAACAAACTTAGAAGGCTTAATTTGCCCAAGGTCACATAACTAGTAAATGGCAGGGATTTTAATCAAGATGTCCAAAGCCACATCACATCCTAAGGCTAGTTTTAAAAGTTTTAGTCCTCAAATATAGAATTGCCCACAAGACTGTAAGATAGTGTTCAGAAAGCTTCAATTTCTACCAAGTTACATAAGACCATGAAAATAAATGGTGTCAGGTATTACTACTAATTTTTTGCTTGGGTTAGAGCAGCCCTACTTCATAGGGTATTGGGGGGGTGAGGGGGGGGAGGAGAAAAAGGCCTCAGGACTCCTGAAAAACAACAATACAGTGCCCAATTGAGAGAAAATTGGTGTTAATTTCTTTTATATGGAAGAAAAGATTAGTTTTCTAGCAAATGAACATTTGGTTCATTTGGCCAGGTTCAAGAGGACTTAAATCAGTTTCCATAACTACCAGCCTTTACTGTCTGTCCCTTTGTTGTGACAAATGGGTAGGCTGAAATTTTCCTCCCTAAGCTCCTAGCAAATCCTGTTGTATTATAACCATTATGCCGTATAGTGAATGCCTCTTTACTTATTTATTGGACTTGTAACCTTTCCCCCTCCCCCAAAAGAAATTATGTTGACATTTCCACAGAGACTCTTACTCAGCAGAAGGAAAAACATGCCACTGTTTTGTAGCCAGTAGTCCAAGTTGTGAAATAAACATACCTTGAAATGTGGTTCCTACCTCATGTCTTCTATGGCCTTGCGACTTAAAGCACAGTCTGTGGACGGGGCTGGTGGCACCAGCATCTCCAGAAGCTTGTTGGAAACTCAGGCCTGACCCCCAGGCATACTGAGCCAGAAGATGAACTTGACCAGGCCACGGCAATTTCTGTGCATGTTTAAGTATGCCAAGCACTGGGTTTTTATGGTATATGTTCCTCTCTAAGTTAACCTTATTGAGTGGAAGCTTTTTTTCTTTTCTATAAAGCTTGTTTCAAGGGTAAAATCTTATATTTTTAGAGGTGGGCCCTAAAGAACAGAAGTCTCAAGTGTAGCTCTTTAGCACTGAGGGGCATTTTGCCATTTCTAGCGAAGTCTGACTTATTTATTAAACCCTTAATTACTCTATTTCAATTTTCTTTTTGTGCTGCGTTTATACTCTATTGGTTATGCAAAACTAGTAGGGTGTTCATTTATCTGACCTTTTTAAGAATACAGAAAGCATAACCACATTCCAAGTTTAAAATATATCTCATGTAGGTGCCATTGAAGAGAGAAGCCCACTAACTATTTGTATTATCCTCTTCCTGCTGTGCACCTTTTCTCCTGCCTTCATCTTGTACTCCTTGGTGCTGCTTTAAGTAGAAGGCACTCCTCTATGAAATATTACCTCTCTTTCCCTCCCCATTTTTAGGGAGGAGATTCTCTAAATCCTTTCCAGATTCAGAGAAATTAGGAAATCTTGAATCATTTTACTATTAACTGTGTGTGTGTGTATCAAGTTAGCCCTTGTCTAATGGGACCTCATTAGGCAGTGCTCTGTAATGGGGACAGGGCAGCTTAAAATGTCTAATTAAATGTAAATGATCTCAGCGCCAATTGACTTTCACTTGAAAGCCTGTGAATCATCTAATTAAGCGGCAGAGAAGGATCCAAAATACTGACTTTCGTTATATTATATTGGGATAGATTTTACTGGAATTCAGAGCATTCTTGGATAAAGATTAGCAAACAATGTAAAAACTAAAATTTTCATATATTTTTTTAATCATCACCTGGGGGTGGGGGAGAGAGAAAGAGAGAAACACTGATTGGTTGTCTTCTGCATGTGCCCCAACTGGGGATCGAACCTGAAACCCAGGTATGTTCCCTGACCAGGAATGGAACTGCAGCCTTTGGGTGCATAGGACGACACTCCACCAACTGAGCAGCTAGGCAAAAATTTTTCTGTTTTTTTACCTGTGGTATAAATAGAACCCGCTCTTGGGTTGGGACATTTAGTAGTTTGTATTATTTCTTTCCAGGGTTCAAATTTAAACTTAAAATTTTAAGCACACTATATACAGTGGTAATAGCATTTATTTGCAGCATGTATACTTATCTTGCTAAGCTTTTTCACATAAGTAGAAAACAGTAACATCTTTGAATGATTGCAAACTGCCGCTTGAAATGCTGGGAGTTCACTGCTTTCTAATTACTCTGTTATATGGGTGACCCAAAGTTTAGTACCTCTCCTCTTTGAGTGAGTCTAAGATTTTTAATGGTCTCATTCAAAAATGTTTCCTTTTATCTCACTTCTTCACTAGTAAGACAGATTAGCCTCCCTTTACTGAAATTTGCTTTCTTTTTTATTTTATTTTATTATATTTTATTAATTTTTTACAGAGAAGAATGAAGAGGGATAGTAAGTTAGAAATATCCATGAGAGAGAAACATCGATCAGCTGCCTCCTGCACACTCCCTATTGGGTATGTGCCAGCAACCAAGGTACATGCCCTTGACTGGAATTGGACCTGGGACCCTTGAGTCCGCAGGCCGACACCCTATCCACTGAGCTAAACCAGTTAGGGCTGAAATTTGCTTTCTTTATTGAGGTTTATTTAATGAGGAGGTAGGGTATTCAATGAGGGGAGGAGTATTGAGGATCATCCCAGGAAAGGAGGGGTGGAGATTTCTCAGGAGCTCTGTCTCCATTTAGTGTCCTATGGGCTTTCCATTTCTCGGCCCAGCAGCCTGGGTGTGTTCAACATTATAGTGAGAATAAATGAGGGTACCAATAAGGTAGATGGATCACACTGGTCTCTGCTGGTTTTAAACCATAAATCTGGTGGGGAGTGGCCATCCTTCTTGACTGTTTCTGTAGCTTTTATCAATTGCAGCTGTTCTGCCACATGCCCTATCTCAGATTCAGTAAAATACTAGTCAAGATAAAAAATGTTTCCTTCGATTCTTGAGACATAGTTGATATTTTAGCAGTGTTAAGTTTTGTGTACATAACTGTTCTGTAGGCTGTGAAATTATTACTTATTAGATTGGTAATACCACAAGCCATGTACCTTTTTTATTGTTTAATAATGCGAGACACAGTAATGCTCCCATACTCTTTTTCAATATTTCATGCAAGATAATAGGGACCCGCCAGAAAATGGGAATTGAGATTATGGAAATTGAAAAAAAAAGGGCATATCTTAGATTCTTTACAGTTATTACACTTTCAAGTCCTGAATGTGGTAAATATTACAGAAGACAAACAAGTGTAAGAGTTTTAGTTCATCAGGAGCTTATTTCCAAGGCAGGGTCATTGATGTTATAGTTCTAGTTGTAGAATTGGGACTATTCAGAAAATGTTCCCGAGCAATGTAGTAATCAAACAGTAGTAATTCTTCTTCCATCCTCGCACTGTTGTTAAAAAAGCCAGTGTTCTTTGTTGTGGATCTTTGGAATTGATCTGTTGCTTTTAAAAATTAAGGCAACCCCTTGAAAGATACTGTAGGTCTAGTTTACAAAAGAAGCAACTTTCTCTGTGTCCTAAGGTATTTTTTGTTGTCATTATTGTTTTTAATCTTCACCCAAGGATATGGACAGAGAGACAGAAAGAAATATCTATCGGTTGCTTCCCGCGTGTGCCTGGCTGGAATTGACCTGGCCACTCTTTGGTGTATGGGAGGAAGCTCCAACCTAGTCACCCGGCCAGGGCTATGTCCTGAGTTTTGATATTTTTTTAATTATCACTTGAGGATATTTTTTCCATTGATGTTTAGAGAGAGAGGAAGGGGAGAGGGAGAAACACAGAGAGAAACACCAGTGTGAGAAATGCATTGATTGGTTGCCTCCCACATACTCCTGACCAGGGCCGGGATTCGGCAGGCAAGATAAGTGCTCTTGACCAGATTCAAACCTGGGACCCTTACTCTGTAGGTCTGTGCTCTATCACTGAGCCAAACAGGCTAGTTTTTTTTTTTTTTTTTTTTTTTTTAATGGAGGGCAGAATCACAGGTCCTCAAATTAGTTTGTCTGGAATTTAATAATCTGAGCGCTGTTGAAGGAAGAGGTGAAAGTATCATGAGGATTAAATGAGATAGGGATGCACACTATGGAATACCCAGTTTGGAAGGGTGAAACATGCATAATGTTGAGGGATGAGGATGTCAGTTTGAGAATTCAGCCAGCCTAATAATGACATTTTTCATTTAATCTACTTTCAAAGCGTTAACTTACTTATTAAGCTATAGCAACCAAAAATTTCCAATAGTTTTTGCCATGGTTTTCAGTTACATGCTATCCCTGGGAGATAACATACAACCTGCAGCCCATGGGAATGGTGTAAGGAGTTAAGATCCCATAGAAGACTTTGTTAAACAAAAAAGTGATTGGGAAGATGATGCAGTCACACTGAGAAATATCTGTAATGATTTTAACTTAAGGTTAAATATGTATAGGAACCTCTTATCAAAAGTAGGATTTCACAGATGTCACTGAACGAAAAGGCCTTTCTTATGAGCTGTTTTCATCCGATGTGCACCAGAGCGAGGTTCCGTGTCTTTGCAGAAAAGTTGTCTTTCTTTTGGAGCTCTTAAAGACATCAAATCCAGGATGAAAAGTAATTTACATTTTAAAAAGTAGCCATGTCACGAATATGCAGAGACTTTTCTCGTTATATCTCCTTTTTATTCACCCAGTCAATGTGTACTAAATATTTTGTACATGCGAGGCACCATCCTGGGGACTAGAGACCCAGAAGAAAAGAACATTCACAAAACTGACACCCACGTCAGTCTACAGTCCCAGCAGGAGGGAGATAGAGTAATTAGATATGTATAATGTGAAGTATTTCGTGTTGCTAAGTGCTTTGGAAAAGTTCAGCAGGAAAAGGGGGGATCCTGACTAAGTTCCTGGGTGTCCTTATTGTGGTAACATTTTTGCAAACAACTGAAATTGTTAGTCTTATTTAGAATCTCTTAAATTTTTACCACATACGTGTATTCCCTTGTCAAATATGTTTTTTTAATTAAATTATTATCTGTGTACATATCTTACCATTGCCCCCCCTCCCATACATACGGTCTACATCACGGCCATCTTTGTGTCCATTGGTTGTACTTATATGCATATATACAAGCCCTTCGGTTGGTCTCTTATCTCCCCAAAAGTAAGTATTAAGGAAAAAGAGCCGAAACCGGTTTGGCTCAATGGATAGAGTGTTGGCTTGGGGACTGAAGGAAAAAGAACACATGGTGCCAACTCTTGGGTGGCTATGTTGTGTCACTGTCTCTTGACCCTGAATCCCAATGACATCTTTGAGCCCAAAATGGGAGAAGTAGCTGAATATCCAGTTGGATAACTTTGTATTTAAGGAAATACTAGTTTCAGTTGCTTACATTTTTTATATTGAAGGCATTTATGAAACGGGATATTTTTGTTATCAATTGGTGAATAATGAAGTATTGCAAAACTTATGTGGTTTAAAATAACACATAGTCCTTATTCATAGTTTCTGTGGGTCAGGAATCCTGGACCCAGATTACTAGCTAGGTGTCTGGAGGAGAGGATATGATATAGGGCTTGAAAAATCAGAAATTGATCCTAGGGACATCTTAGAGGATGACTGCTGTTCAGGGTCTTCTTCACACTGACCTTGAGACCCAGGAGATAGAAAGAACTACAATTCTTCCTATCCTCTAAGGAAGGAGAATAAACTATTTCCTGACCTTTCATCCAGATTTTCTATTAGAAAACATTTTTTTTAACATTTATTTCAAGAAAACAATATTAACAAAAATAAGATTACAAAGTGACTAACCTTTAATGGGTTTGTGTTTTCTGTTTATAGGCGTTTCTTGTCAGCATCCACTCTGCTCTCTGTCCTTCCCAATGGTCTTGGGTGCTCTACCTGGCTGGTGTGCTGAGTAAGGATAGCACTAGGCACTAGAATTCCTGTTCTGGGCCTCTGGCTGCCTTGAACAAACATCATAATCACTGCCCCTCCCCCCCCCCCCATTGTCTTAGAAGTCTTTGGGGCTTTAGTTGCTCAAAATTATAGTTTTCCTCCAGCTAGTTTGCAGTTCTGCCGAGTTTGGCCATAGCACATTGCCAGTGGTAGTTTCTTCTTTTTGCCTTCTCCATATGAGCTACTGCCTAGATTCATGGTTGGCAAACTGTGGCTCAAGAGCCACATGCGGCTCTTTGGCCCCTTGAGTGTGGCTCTTCCACAAAATACCATGGCCTGGGCGAATCTATTTTAAAGAAGTGGGGTTAAAAGAAGTTTAAAAAATTTGGCTCTCAAAAGAAATTTCAGTCATTCTACTGTTGATATTTGGCTCTGTTGACTAATGAGTTTGCTGACCACTGGCCTAGACCATGTCTGGACTTAGTCATGGTGCTATATGCCTGGAAGGTGGGAGCCACTAGGAAACGGTCTGCATCACTGCCATCTTGCAGCCGCAAGCTACCAACATGCCTCTTCCAAAGTGTGTGTTCCCCTGTATGATTTCTCAGTGCTTCTCCTTTCAACTTGTAGGCAGAAGGGCCTCTTTGTTTCTCAGTTGATTTGCAGAGCAGAGATGATGAAGTATCGATGAAAGCCTTGAGGGGTCATCGCTTTGCTTGAGATTGCCAGTCCTTTTGGCCTCACTCATCCTACATCCAACAGTCATGTTTCACTCCTCCAGAAGTCTTCCAGAACCTATTGATTGTGCTTTTTGAAATACCTAACTTAAAAACCAGAAGGAAATAAAAAATTAAAAAAAGGAAGAGGAGAGTTGTCATTAAGTAAAAGAGGATTGTGTTGGCCAACTCGTAAAGTGGAATGTTAACTAAAATATTGTTATATGCCAGGTGAAACGTTCAGTTAGCTAAATTAAGTCCATCCCTCCCTCCATCCCTAACAATTTGTGTGTGTGTGTGTGTGTGTGTGTGTGTGTGTGTGTGTTTGTGTGTTTTAAGGGAAAAAAAGCTTCATAGAAGGCATTAGTACAGTTCTTATGTTATTTAAACTGGAATTTCATTTCAGCGTATCTTCATATCCTTGATTTGCTTCCATTCAGAGCAAATCTGAGCCAACCTAAGTTCTGGGGCTTGTGACTGCTGGGATAACATGCTGCAGAGATGAAAAACTAAACTTGGTCTACTGTTCTTGGTTCATTTTTATATTTCCTTAGCTTTGGTTTTGCATTTCCATGTTTTAGTTCTTGCTGGGCTACCACTTGGAATAGTTAGTATCTTATCCTGTAGAGTGTTCTTAGATCCCTCTGTTTCCTCAAACTTGGTTGGATTACTAAAATGGGGTTCTGTTTTCTTAGACTCACAGACTTTTACAGGAAGGAACTCAAGGGTCTTTGAAGGCTATCAGTTTACTAGAGGCATCTGAGTCACAGGGTGAAGCTGTGCCTGAGGTCACCAGGCTAGTGAGTGATACCAGGTAGAGCAGGTTTCTTGGCTGCCCACCCAGTGCCTTCTCTTACACATGGTGTCTTTCCCAGCTGTGCTTCCTGCAAAGCAAACTGAAGGCAATCTCTGTCTCCATTTTCAGCATGGACAGATGAATGTTTCTCTCAAACTTTCTCTCAAACTCCAGAAGAAGTGGGCATTTGGATAATGGTCATTTTGGAAAGAAAGTTCTTTCAAGGGACGGTAACTGCCACGAGTCATTATATATGAAGGAACCCCAAGAGTCTCAGCAAGGAGAGGGTTTCCTTATGTGCTCATTTTAGGCCATGATGTAAATTTCTCTTACGGTGTTTTGTTTGCATTATATGGTTTAGATATATGAGCTATAACTAGTCTAATTCAATGTCTTGTTTTGTAAAAATATATATTTTTGTTTATCCAAGTGCATTTCTTTTTGTCACTGTGTTGGAATAGTCATTCTTGGACAAAAATGATGGCTTCTGAATTTCTCTGTTACATTTCCAGATTTGCTGTAGAGGTTATAAAATAATAGTAACTGGGAGGAGTTGAGTAAGAGCCATAAGCAGCAGGGGAGATATGAGAGAGGCCGCCATAGAAAAAAGATCATAGACTTTGAATTTACTTCTTTATTGCCAGTTATGGCAGAAGAGTAAAACCATTGTAATTCTTCAAGATACTACTATTTGTATTTTCACATTGTTGTTTCCAAGTAGCTCTCAAACATCTGTTTTGGGTTTTTGTTCAGTTATGCTCTGGTGACCAGCCCGAGAAGTCTGACAGCTCTTCCTGTCTCAACTCCTGCCAGTTCAGAACAGCTGAGCTCCCTGCACATAGGAACAATGGGATTCCTGAAGATTGTTTTAGTTTTGATATACAAAAGCACATTTCCTTTTTCTTAAACTTCAGACAGAGATACTGTGGTGGCTTTGAAATTTTTTCTGAAACAGAATAAATTAGAAGATTTTGTTAATCTGTTCTGATTTTTTAAGGAGGCAGCAATGTTCATTATTTGACTTAAGTTCATGGTTAATTAACAAAACTAAAAAAATGTTTCCTTTTTTTTACAAATAGAGTGAGAGAATAACAAAGATCGAGTATTTTACAACACGGATCCTTGAGTTTGACTCTGAAATACAGTAGGTCCTTGGGTTACTTATGTTGGAGATCCATTCCTACTGAGGTCCGTTCCTACCTTGCGATGTAACGCGATTTTCGCCATAAAGTAGGAACCCACCTACATAAGCACCTACGTCACTCACATGGAGCGCATACACAGCAGTAATGAAGTGACACAGTAAAAAAAATGAAAGAAAAAAGAAAAGAAAAGAAAAATAACAATTCCTGACCTTTACTTGTGGTAAATAAAAAATAAAAAACATAAAGCACATATGTACATACGTTGAAATGACGGACATTTAAAAAAAACAAATAAATGGGAGATGGTCCTGTAACCACGAAACGACATACATTGAGTCCGATGTAATCCGAGGACTGCCTGTACTGTGTTTTATTTTACTCCAACTTCCGGCTTTACTAACATTTAAATACTGTTTTTATTGTTAGCAAGTTTTGAATTTTAAGTAAATTGAAATTTTAAGTGAGGTCTTAGGATAACTTTTTGGCTTGGAGTACATTTCCCCCAAAATCTTATACACATATTTCAAGTATAAAGATGAAGATGTATTCCAAAGCTTAATTTTTTTTTCTCTAGCCTTTGGGATTGCTTCTGTTAGTGGAGGGTTTGAGGCCTCATTTTCACTAAGTGTTTTACTAACTCACTGGAAAATGAAAAGGTAGGCAGGGATTTTATTTCACTTGTTACATCACTGGGCTTATTTAGATTCAGGTGAAAGAAGGCATGGTAATAAAATGAAAGTCGAGGTCCATCCTCCAGACACACATGACTTTCCTGAGTAGATCAGGTACCTATTTTTAACTATAGTCTGTTCTAGAACATACTAATCATTTGGAGAGGAAAGGCAGGAGATTAGCCTTCCCTTAATCCTCCACTGTTAGTTTCTTAGGGTAAAATTAACATTTATTTAAATGTATAATTCTGTTTGCCTGAACCCATACCCTTTTTTGTTGTTGCCTTTTGCACCTTCGGAGATACGGGGATGTGGAGCATAATTCTGTACTCTGCATTATGTAATTTGAAGATTATTTGAAAAATTACTGTTGTATCTGAGATAAGTTTGTACATTGGTTCTCTTTTGTATGGAAGACCCCGTGGTTTACTTGGAGGTTGGCTGAGGTAGCACAAAGCAGAAACCCATTTATTTCTACAGTGAAATCCTGGCCATTTTCAAAGGCGGGAAAGGATACTGTGAATGCCAGACAGTACTTTAATTGGATGGGTTTCATAATTAATGTCTCCATAAGTTTATTTGCCTTTTCAGACCATTTGGTAGAAATTGCAGAGGGACAGAGGAAGAGCAGCACATCTCAGTTGGCTGTCAGTAGAGCAGATGTGGAAAGCCAAGTCCTTTGTTTAAAGATGGCTATTTTCTTCAAGCATTTGAAGGAGATTTTTTTTTTTTTTTTTTTTTTTTTTTTTGTCTAGTGAGCTGTGCTGTAGATGCAGGACTGCCTTTGGAACTGTATTAGTAATTATCATGGACGCTTCCATCATTTTTGTATTCCTGCCTCTTGTGGATAATTTACCATTTACTATCTGTTGATGCCTGGAGAACTACTCACTCTGGTCTACTCTCCCTCATTTTCTTCATTGTTCTGAGCCCTTTGTAGGCTGAGGAGGTTCAGGCAGGTACGCGTGCTTTTGGTAAGGAGGTGGTTGAAAAACTATGGAATAATGAGCCCGTGGATTCAGCAGTTTAGCATTGGTGCAGTGGGTGGAGTTATTCTTGGAGCCCCAGTTTTATGATTGCAGTGCAAAAACCCATCTGTGCTGCTGGTTGCCAACATTTCTGGTACAAATATTGTCATTTGCTCTTGAGGCAACCTGCTATTTCAGTCCTAGATGCAGTTTTGTAATATGCTGGGCAAAATAGTAGAGAAAAAATATCTTAAGTGATGGTATAATCTTCAGTTTGAAAACACTTTAGCAATGTTTCCAGTAGAGGATTGTTCAGCGTGTCTTCTTTCCTCTTTTCCTAGGATGTAAACATAATATAAATTCATTTTTACTCACTTGCCTGAGCCATAGTTTCCTTGTGCTGACTCTGCACCCACCCAAGGGAAAGATGGAGTAATAATATTTCTAATTTAATAAAAATATTTTATTGATTTCAGAGAGGAAGGGAGAGGGGGAGAGAGAAAGAGAGAGAAACATCCTATCTAATAAAAGAGTAATATGCAAATTGATCATCACTCCAACACACAAGGTCCTGTCCCCATGTGGACACAAGATGGCTGCCACAAGATGGCCAGCAGAGGAAGGCAGTTGGGAGGGACCAGGCCTGCAAGGGAGGGCGGTTTGGGGTGATCAAGCCTGCAGGGGAAGGCAGTTAGTGGTGACTAGGTCGGCAGAGGAGGGAAATTGGGGGCGACCGGGCCTACAGGGAAGGGTAGTTGGGTGGGGGGATCCAGGTCTGCAGGGGAGGGCAGTTAGGAGTATCCAGGCTGGCAGGGGAGCAGTTAGGCATCAATCAGGCTGGCAGGGGAGTGGTTAGGGGGTAATCAGGCTGGCAGGCAGAAGCGGTTAGGGGCAATCAGGAAGGTAGGCAGGCTAGCAGCTGGGAACCAGCAGTCCTGGATTGTGAGAGGGACTGCACCCAAAACCTGGGCATGTGTCCTTGTTGGGGATCGAACTGCTGACCTCTTGGTGCATGGAAGGAAGCTCCAACCAAGTGAGCCACATCGGCCAGAGCAATAATAATATTTCTTTAAAATCACACTATGTGTGATTTTAAAGAAATATTATTATTGGCTGGTGTGGCTTGGTTGGTTGGAGCGTAGTCCTATGTACTAAGTGGTGGTGGGTTTGATTCCTGATCAGGGCACATGCCAGGTTGCAGTTCAGTTCCTAGTCATGGTGTATGCAGAGGCAACTGATTAACCTCTTTCTCACTCTAAAATTAATTTTAAAAAATCAGGTTTTTAAAAATTGTACCCTGTGAAAATTTAGTATGCCACATTTCATCTGTTGATAAAACAGTAACTTGCTCAGAAATTACTTGGTTTAAAAAGTTGTTAAAGGTGCTACTCAACCTTTCTCATTCATTCCACATACTCCCCTGTTCTACATAGTCAGAGCCACATTTGCCATGCAGTGCACCTATGTTGCCTGTGCAGAAGTTGGAACTCCCTGAAGGTTATGGGATATCTTCAGAAACCCTGGGGATGGAGTTGTGCTCCTTTTATTGGGCTTTGTCATGAAGCCTTTCCTAAAGAAGGGAAAGCTTGTTCTTTAGGAAATCATACATTTCTTTCTGTTTCTGTGGCTTTCTCATTTTTCCGCAGTCTAATGCATAGGAAGAAATTCATTTTAAGTATGACTTATGTACTTGTGCACACAATGCTGGTTTTACAAAATTGTACTGTACTTTTATGTGAAATATGCTCTATTTTATTTTTTAAAAATACTGGTCTCAATTCTGTAGATTGAGTCATTACTTTATGAATTGTGACCCAGAGTTTTTAGCCTGAGGGCTTTCTCACTTTTATTATTTTTAGACATTCATGTCGTGGCAACAGCCTTGGAGTTAGGAGAGAAGAGGTAGGTGCATCCATGTATAGAAGACAAAGCCACAGGCATGAAATAGAGAGGAGGGAATTCACAGTTCACTTGGACACACACTGAAGGATTTGGGCTGAACTAAGAATAAGAAGTAGTCCCCTCTTTGGATTGGTCTCCAACATGGAACTAGTTAAAAGCTGTGTACTAAATTAAATCTCAAAAGATGTTTAATGTGATGTGAGTCCTGATGTGACAGATCAGCTAGGGTAGTTTTGCACTTATCTGGACATCTTTTTCTTTTAGATTTTGCTTTCAACCCTTAAAAAACTTGGCAGCTGCTTGGATCCACTTTGCTGAATGGGGTTTCATGCTCCCTTCTTTCTGTATTAACCTGAGTCAGGCTCACCTGACCTAGGCTGAGCTGTCTGCAGAACCTTTGATCCATAAAAAAGTACATTCTGCTGTTCATTTTCTCAGAGCAAGTTTGAAGTCTCCCTCTACACCAGAGTCAGATAGGTTGTCAGAAATGTAAAGAAATTTTAGGTGATACCAAGAAATTTCATAAGAAAAATTTCCCCTTTCTTTACAAATCAGGAGCAGATGAAGCATTTTTGATTAGGCTGCAGTAGTGTTCCTCCCACTGAGTCTCTGGCCAGTGGTATCTGGAGCAATGATCTTGTAAAGACTCCATTGTGAAGTTGGCTGTGTGTTTGTGTAAAGGAAATACTATATATTAATGGGGAATGCGGGGGAGGAAAATTCCAGGAAATTGAAAGGTGAGGTTGACACGTCCTCATTCACTAATGATGCTTTTGTTTTTCTTTGTGAAAAACAATGATGATTTAAAAATTGATCTCAGAACAAACTGTTTTTCCATAACTTTATAATTATTTTATTTTTTTAAAATGTTTTTCTTGATTTTAAAGAATGAGGGAGATGGGGAGAGAGAGAAACATTGATCAGCCAACTCCCACCCACTGACCTGCCCTGGGACTGTACCCATAAACTAGTCAAGTGCCCTGACCTGGAATCCAGCTGGCAACCCCTCTGTGCAGTGGACAAAATTCAATCAATTGAATAACACAGGCCAGGGCTATAGTTATTTTGAATATCCTTTCTTAACTATCCTTTATAATAAAGAGCTAATATGCAATGGCCGTCACACCATAATGGCTCAGAACACTGGGGAGAGAGGAATGGGGACCAGCCAGGCACAAATGAGCTCGTGAGAGAGAAATGGGGACCAGCCAGGCTATGGCCCAGGAGAGGGACAAGCCTGCGGTCCTAGGCACCAGCGCCTGGGGCCCGGGTGAAGCCAGCCTGGATCCCTGGTGCCTATGACTGGCTGGAGGAGGGAATCCTGAGTCCCAATTGCAGGGCCAGGCAGAGGTGGTTAGGGACAATCAGGCCAGCAGAGGAGCAGTTATGGGCCATCAGGCAGGCAGAGGTGGGTAGGGGTGATCAGGTGGGCAGAGGGGTTAGGGGCAATCAGACAGGCAGGCAGGCAAGACATCCCCGAGGATTAGAGAGGGTGCAGGCTGGGCTGAAGGACTCTTCTCCTCCTCCCCCCCACCCCCCGCACGAATTTCATGCACCGGGCTTCTAGTTTATTAAATAACAGCATCCTACTAAGCTGCCTTTCATTATATGTTGTTAATGACCCAAACTACCATTAACACCGCATTTCTCAAACTTGTCTATTATGTGAGGATATTCTGGGACTTCACATTCCTGTTAAATCAGAATCAACACAAATGAGCTTTTTTTCTTAGAATATTAGAACTAAAAGGAATATTGGACATGAAGCTATTTCAGGTCTTCTGAAACCTGGTGACCCTCACTATCATGACTGTTTCATATGGATCTCTGAGTCCACAACTCCATACCTGTTGAGTACTAATTTCTGAGCAAAGGGCTTTAGTGTTTCTACTTTCAACAAGCTTCCTAGAAGATTCTGGTCATTAGTCTGGAGTAGTAGCCACTCACTTATTCATACTCCTGTAAGAAAGTGAAATTGACTTAATGTGCATAGTTTTTGGGCTAGGTTAGCAGCAGGTCAAGAAATCCTCTTCTGATATCTATTGATTTATTCAAATAATATTTATGTCTCAGGTACTGACTAGGTAGGTGAGCGTGGGCAGTTTTGAGATGAGTGAGCAGGGTTGCTCTTGAGGAATATGAATAGCTACTCAGCCTTTCTCAAAGGGTGAGGGTTTTTTTGGGGGGGGCTGGGGGGGGGTCGGGGTTGACATGAGAACCATTTGGCGAGCTTTTTTAACCTGTATACAACTTTTGTTAATTAAGTCAACATTATGTTTTTGAGATTTTTTTTTTTTATATGGTGGGACATGGTCCCATATTTAACAGTAAAATCAGGAAATTGAAGCCAGACAGCTTGAAAACCTTCTAAATGGGGGTGGGGGGATAGGTGGGGGGGAATGCAAGAAGATGTGGGTAGGAGAGAGTTTCTGTTGAATTTTTAATATAGGACATTCATTTTTGAGAAAATAGCTGATTTGAATCACATTATTTTAAAATAGTCCATTATCAGCTTACTGCAAATTAATTGCATATTGTTTGAAAGAAAAGTTATTTGTTTTTATTTACTACTAGAGGCCCAGTGCATGCAAATTCATGCACTGGAGGAGGGGGTCCCTCAGCCCGGGCCTGCCCCCTCTCATAGTCCAGAAGCCCTCAGGGGTGGGAGGCAACCCAGCGATCAAGGGAAAGCGACACCCCATCACACCTCTGCTGCTGACACTGCCGGCAGTGCAAGCCTTGGGCCTGCCCTAGGTGGCTGGGGGGCTGAGGGGCCTGGGGGACTCTGAAGGCAGGTGTGCAGTGTGGCCAGGCCTGCCTGAGGATGGGCCCGACCTTGCCACATGCCTGCTGCCCAGCAGGCTGAGGAGACTGGGCGCCACCATCTTGTGGCTGTGGGTGTCGCCATATTTGAGGGAGTGACAGTCAGTTAGCATATTCCCTCCTTTTTGGCTGAGGGTGCCACCATCTTTGATGGTGGAGCAGTCAACATATTCCCTCCTTATTGGATGTGGGCATCACCATCTTTGTGATGGTGTGAGGGTCAGTTAGCATATTCCCTCTTTATTAGATAGGAATAGGGGCCCAGTGCACAAATTTGTGCATCTTGAAAGGAACTGTGGGTTGCAAGGCTGCAGTGGGCACAGGGGTGGGTTTCAGCCCATCCTCTGCGCCCCAAACAGGCCCCTCCAGCTGTGGTCCCCAGTCCCCTGTCTTCTGGCAGCCCTGCTCCCACCACCACCACTCCCGCACACTGATGGTGTGGAGCGATTGGGGCTGGCGTCAGCAGCTGGTGTGTGTGTCGGCTACTGCCCTAATCGCTCCTCAAGAGCAGAGGGAGGTAGCGAAGCGCTGAGTGATGATCAGGGCCAGCAGCCGACACTTGCACCTGCTGATAGTGCCGAGTGATGGACCAGTGGCAGTGGGTGTGAGCACCGGGTGGACCGCGGTGCTCAGGAGCAAAGAATTTTCAGTAACTACCAGAGGCTCGCCCTGATAACAGCGACCAGTGCCCCACCTTGGTCTGGTGCTTACCTGCTCCACCATCCCGCTGCAGCTGATGCCCACCCTGTTCCTCAGGTGCCCCCTGGTGGTCATTGTACGTCCTAGTGATTGGTTGTTCCACTGTTCAGTCTATTTGCATAATTAGGAATATATATATGTAGTTTATTGCAGTTTGGTCCAAACAGATGAAAGTTAAAATTTGTGACATAAAACAGGAAACAGATGGGGGCTAATTAAAGTTCTGTTGATGATAAAAGGATGACTGATCAAGGAGCAGGTGGTTTCCCAATTTAAACACAATTTGTACTATGTATGAGGACAGCCCTCTGCAATTTTTTATACTTATCTTTCAAAGGTGAAGGAATGTGTTTTAACAACAGTGTGAAGGCTGTTGTGCTCTATTTTTGTTCACCTTTTTGCCTTCAAGCAGTGTCTCTTCAGGGTTTATTCAAGATAAGGGAAGGAGGGATCACAAAACCAGCTAAAATTTCCGATGGTACTCTATCCACTTTAGACACTTCTTATGTCCTGTGAAAACCTAAATCTCTTTCTGCATTCTTCCAAGAAACATTTGATTTTTTTTTTTTTTTTTTTTTTTTGTAACTTTCCTATTTCTCCCAACACTTCCTAATGGATTTAAAAATATTGATGCTCAGGTCATAACCCAGCAGGCTCATGTCTACCTGATTGAAGTGTTTTGTACATGTGGGTAGGTGAGTACTCAGAGGCACTATGGAAACGACCTGAAATGAAGTGTCTTTGAGCTTCTGGCTGAACAACTAGATTGTGCCCTGGATGACTTTCACCTTCAAATGACAGCATCTTTTGTTGCTACTGCTAATAATGGTTGGATAAACATTAAGACTAAGTGCCCTGAATGTGTTTTGCCTAAAGAACATACCAGCACTGGGTTCTTTAGGAATTTGTGCAGGGAGGTGACATGAGGTTTGCCTTGCCTATAGTCAGAGGCAAGACATTTCCTTCACATTTTGAATGGTATAAAGATTTTGGGTGATAATATCTTATTTTATCCTTATAAAAGCCCTTTGAAGTGGCAGCTATTACCCCATTTTGCAGATGAAGCGATTAAAGCATGGGCGGGTAAGTAACCCAGCCAACGTCACACATTTCCTAAGTGTTAGGCCTGGGTTTGAAGTCAGGTTTGTCTGAAAACAAGCCCATGTTCCTTGGCTGCTGTGCTCCACTGTTTTGCATAAAACTGTTTTAAAACTATTGGTATTTTGGGTTTTTTTGCTTCTTTACTAAGAAAAGTGCTATCATTTTCTGGAAAAATAAAAATCTTAGGATATAGTTTGAACTTCATCTGATTTGATTATGCACATATTTATATGTGTATACAATAATGTATGTATGTGTATCATATAGTACAGGTCCTGGCACTGTAGAAAATCAATTTTATTATTATTTTTAATAAATATATAAAAGAGGAACAAGTGTAGATTTTTTTGTTTGTTCCCCCATAGAAAGTACCTTCATTCTGGTGTAAAAGTTATACATGTTCTTTTTCTCAACAACTGCAGAAAGGACAACATTCAAAGATGAACTAGAAACTGAAAATTCCCATTACCTTCACCACTCAAAAACAACATCATTATATTCATTAGGGTTGTCTTGTAAAAGAAAAAACTGACTATAAAGACCACTTGTAGCTGGTCATAAAGGGCACCATTTATATCAGTTACAAATAGAGTACACCAAAGGTTTTAAGGACAACAAAATTGACACTCATTGTCAGATGTTATATAGAAACTTCCCAATCCTAGATGCTGGTTTTGCCCAATCTGGTTCTATACTAGTTGTATTCTTTATGCTAATGGGGAGAACCTACCTGTGTGTAGGTTCCTCATCCCCTAGGCTCTATTTCCTTGACCCTAGAACCTGTTCCTCTGCTGCTTACATTGTGGTTCTTACAGTGTGAGGAGTGGAGTCACGGCCAAAGCTAGCTTATTTTCCTGACCTAGGAGAAGTCTCAGGATTCTAAATAATTTTTTTCATCCAGTTGTCTTCTAAGCAAATCAACCCACAACGCTTTTCTGTCTTCCCATTCTCTACTCCTTGTTTGCCTTCCTCCCTCTCAAAAGCATTTAGGGAGGTGGCCATGGGGAATCCATGTCATCATGTCATTGTCAGCAATTCAACAGGAGCTTTATGAGGTAGGAATTTTAATCAGGACACAGGAAAGTTCTCAACCAACAGGATCCACATTTAGAACCAGTTGCTAGTGGTGTTAGGTAAATATCCATGAACTGTAGTCTGAGTGACAGCTGCAGGATGATTGAAGAAATTTGGACGCAGAACAGCTTGCTGCCACATTTTTGCAAGTGTTTGACCAGGCACATTCCCTGAGTGAGGCCATCTGCATCAATACCCTTCTTCCCAACTTTTCTTTAATATTAAACATTCAATTTTGCTTGCATTTGTTGTTCTCAGTAGATTGTCTGATGATGGAGTGTGGGGTAGGGAGGTTGGGGGTAAAGGTACAATTGGCAGATTTGGAATTCATTCCACGCCTTACTTCTTTTTCTTTTATCTTTATTGTTGAAAGTATTACATTCCCCCCCCGCCATTCCCCAATTAGCCCCTCTGTCTCTCTCCTAGGCCTCCACTACCCACGGTCTCTGTCCATTGGTTATGCATATAAATTCTCGGGTTAATCTCTTCCACCTGCCCTAGAATTTCTTAACAAAACTTTTTTTTTATTTTGAAGTAAATTGTTCCAACTAGCCAGAAATGATAGATTATATTTTGCATTGAAATCTCAAACCAAGTAAGCAAGTTCAACTTTTTAGAATTGAGATTTCGACATTATACTTCATGATTTCTGGTTTTCTTTCTTTCCTTCTCCTTCTTTACCTCCATTCCAAAGCATCTACATGCTTTCCTCCTTACCTGAGCTAAGCTGTTCCAAGAGTTGACTATAGATCCAAAGTTCACATACAGCATTTTAAAACCCAGAAGATAGAAACTGAGTTAATGGAAATACTTTGGTTTTGTGTACTTGGGTGAAAGAATACAATGATCCCCATAGGAAAAAGTGCTATGAAATAGATGGGAAAGTTAATGACCTAATATGTGATTTCTCTTAGCAAGTGTTTCTCAGTTGTCCTCCAGAATAGTGATCAAAGTAGTAGACTTTGTGACCTATTATTTACAAAATTTTCAAACCACCTGCTATTCTTTCTTTATTTGCTAGTAACTTGTGACTTTTAAACTTTTTTAAAAAATATTTTTTATTGATTTTTTATAGAGAGGAAGAGAGAGGGATAGAGAGTTAGAAACATCGATGAGAGAGAGTTATCAATCAGTTGCCTCTTGCACACCCCCCACTGGGGATGTGCCCGCAACCAAGGTGCATGTCCTTGACCGGAATCAAACCTAGGATTTTTTAATCTGCAGGCCGACGCGCTATCCACTGAGTCAAACTGGTTTCGGTGTGACTTTTAAACTTGGTTGTAAGTTGCATAGCACTAACTTATTTTGTGACAGGAAGGAAAGAAGGTAGTCAGGGCATCTGGACTATAGAAAAAGAAAGGTGTAAGAGTAGGGTTTATACTCACAATCATGTGTTTATTTATAATCAAATTCTGGTGGGAAAATCAACCATTAAAAATTAAGTTCCCGCTGAAACCGGTTTGGCTCAGTGGATAGAGCGTCGGCCTGCAGACTTAAAGGTCCCGGGTTCGATTCCTGTCAAGGGCATTTACCTTGGTTGCAGGCACATCCCCAGGAGGGGGTGTGCAAGAGGCAGCTGATCGATGATTCTCTCTCATCGACATTTTAACTCTCTATCCCTCTCAATTCCTCTCTTTGTAAAATCAATAAAATCTATTAAAAAAAAAATTAAGTTCCCAAGATATAGACCTGTTTCTTTGTGTGTGTATTGCCTTTCATGATTGTGTGTGTGTGTGTGTGTGTGTGTGTGTGTGTGTGTGTGTGTGGTGGAGGGAGTGTTACATGTGGAATTATGGGGGAGCCAAATATCATCTCAGTTTATCCTCACAGTAATGAAGTCGACCCGTGGGTCAGTCTTGGTTCAGGATCTCATAAACACCTACCGCAGTACTAACTCAGGAGTAATTTGTTGTAGCTTTATCCATGTTTCTGTTGAACAGTGTATGGCTACATTTGTAAGGCATTATTTCCTTTAATTTCCTGTTAGCTGTTTTAAAAGAACAACCTGAAAGATATTAATGGATGAGCCTAGACAATGACCTCAAGAAACAAAAATAAACCTTTCAAGAAGTAAGAACTGAATTTGTTTGCCAAATGTTGACTATGGGTAAAGTATGAAAAACACACTAGACTGCATGAAGGGAGAATATTAAAATTTGTTTAGAAACAAATGGTCACTGTTTCAGTATCCTGCCCTCCTCTAACTATGAAAAAAAAAAGTCACAGATTAAGCATGAGTTTCAAAACAACCAAGTAGTATTCCAGTCATAAGACAAAAGCAAACAGCTGCTTTAATAGAAAACCCTATGATTTTCAGAGGGGTAGATAAACATTTCTCAAGGCTGCCCTTGCCACATCAAGCTCTCCACAAAAGCTGCAGCAGCATCCTGTTGAGGATGGAATAAGGCCACCTTTCTGGGTTGGCAAGAACCAGACCAAAAGATAGCACCTCCCTCAGATACTTTAGCTTATCAACAAAAATGTATTTGCACAATAATACAGACACCCCCACATTAACATTTTTGAATAATCAAAAATATCTGCTTTCCAAGTAGAGCACAGACTCTCCTCTCCCATCATCTCATGGGAAGACAGGCAGGCCCTTTCCTCTAGGTTCCAGGCTATAACTTGATTCTGATCTTTCAGTTGCTCTCCTGTGGGTGGCATGCAGGAAATAAATACATGCTCCCACATTGCTTTCTCAAGTTCCCTCCTACCTTATTTCCCCCTTTCTCTGTCTGAATTCAAATACAGTCACATTTACCTCTCCATTCTCCTCCAGACATGTCTTATTAGTACTTTTAAAGCATTGTTTTCACAAATACTAACTTACTGGGCACTCCACACATTGAGCATTTATTTAGTTTAGTGATTCAATAAGATAAATATTCTAAAATTACATACTACTCCAGCTTACTGATAATTTATAGCTACTTTGAGGACTAAAATGGTTATCCATTATATTTAATATATTGTCTTAATGAATTGTTTGATGAAAATGTGTCATGGACTTTTAAAAAAATGGTTAAAATATAAAACATCTTGCGGGGGGGGGGGGGGGTTAGGATTGCCCTAGAGAATGATTTTTTTCAAACTTTGTTCAACCACTAACAGTTCTCCAATACAATCTTATCTAGGTTTTCAGAATTCAACTAAATTTCTTTTCTTAGTAATAAAAAATAAAGACAGCAAATTAATATTAAACACTGCTCATAGTTGTTTATGTATCTTCAGTAATGGGGCTAACAACTTCTAGAAAACCTTGCTTTTTTTGTTGCGGTTTTTCCAGAATATCAGGAATTTCTAGAATTCTCTAATATATTTGAAATTGTTAGCATCTTTTACATTTTTAATATGCATGTGCAGTTTTCAAACATATTCTCATTTAATCTTCACAGTGTTTCTTTGGGTTATGGTGATAAGGCAGACCAGACATCATCTAACTTGTTCATTGCAAATTGAATAAATGACCTAATTTGGACAGAATACAAGCCCTTGACTTTTGGGAAGACCCTTAATACTGAAGTGCATTAACAGAAGTATAATATTAAGAAATTGGAGAAAAGGCACCTGTGAATATACTAATGCACATATTGTGGTAAAAATTGTAGCTGTACTGAAACCGGTTTGGCTCAGTGGATGGAGCGTCAGCCTGTGGACTGAGGGTCTTGGTTCTATTCCCATCAAGGGCATGTACCTTGGTTGCGGGCACATCCCCAGTGGGGGGCATGCAGGAGGCAGCTGACCAATGTTTCTCTCTCATCAATGTTTCTAACTATCTCTCTCCCTTCCTCTCTGTAAAAAATCAATAAAGTATATTTTTAAAAAATTGTAGCTGTGGTTCAATGTATCCTCGAATGTAGTAGTTTGGAAGGGATACAAAACATTTGTACTGCTTGCAAAAATCCAGCCACAATGGTTGCTATTCATAATTCCTTTTTGGAGTAAGTCAGAGTGATAACACTGAAAACAGTGAGCTCGGAAGGAATTTAATGTATACCGTCACTAATGACGGGCTTGAGTGAGAATGTCTAACTTTGTCTTTGTTTGAATCCTAAAAAATGGTTTATTTAGTAATTTATTCAACCTTCCTTGCTAGTTTTCCTCTAAAAATTTAAGATAGAGCTAGCTATGCAAATTTCTCTGTTGTTTTTTTTTTAACCCAAAACAACAAATGTGTTTGTGTGCAATCAGTGCATTTATAATGATATTCATAACTACCAAAGTAGCTATGGGATTATTGTCTTTGGAGATTAATAAACATAGTCTTGTACTTTTAATTCTTGGCTACACTATTGTTGATGTTTCCAAAGAAGTTATGAATTCAAACTACAGCATTACAGTAAAAAGTTTAATACAAAGAAAATATTCCAGATGGTAAGATTTGCTAATCACTCAAATGAGGATTCTTCTTATTCTGACTTTGTCTCTTCTCTCTGGAATATAGGCTAGCCTCGCCCTGAGGCTGAGCTAAAAAATAATGGAACCCAAAGGATTCGTAGTGGCATATACCCAGGGAATCTAAATCTGGTTTCAAGGCCAATTCCTCCCAACATCCTCTGAGCCCAGGAATGATCTTGGCATGAAGCACATTCTCCCAGGCTAGCTTCGGTCTTGATTAGAGACCTGACTTGTGTTGCAAGTCCTTGTGGGCAACATTGGCATAAATATGCTTCCTTCTGGCCGAGTGTCAGTGACCACCGAGGGGTGAGGAGGCACTTCTCAGGCTCCTTTCCTGTTCAGTTGATGCAGAGTTTTCAAGCAGGTGAAAATACTGCGCACAGTGTTTGCTTTGGGGAGGAAACATGGGGTCTTACAAATAGGCATAGCACCATAGTGTTGTGAGAGGCTGTGGACAAATGGTGCCTGTAACCTAAGTGTAGGCCTCAGATTCAGACAGTCTTTGATGGTAGGGACGAGTGGTTTTAGGGAGGACACATATGGAAGATCTAATGCTATTTTATACTTAATAGTATAGTGTAAATGTAATTTTTAACTTTCATATGCACTGGGAAGCAAAAAGTATGACTTTATTGCTATATTTGCTTTATTGTGGTGGTTTGAGTTGCCAAGTGATTTTTTCTAGCTATTTGACATGGGGACCAGGTCTTAAGAATTTTTAGGAGGTTGCCCCAAAGCAATGTATAATTAATTAACTAATCACAAATCATTGTTTCATTAGGCTCCTTATTCAGAATAAAGGACAAACCAGGATAAACTGGTTTCAATATTCTGTATAACTAAGAAAACTACATTGCAAATAATATGTCATTTAGAGTGTTGTGTTTTCATTGCAACTTGTTCTTTTTGTAATCTGGATTTATTGTATATGAGTTCCAAAACAGAAAAACACATAAACCTAGAATTTGTACTTTTAAATTCTATTTACTAAGAGTAACAGTTCTTGGTAAATAGATTATGCATTTGGTAGATTCATTTTCCCCAGGTTTTCCAGACAGCAAGCATATTCAGGATAAAAAACAATCCTAGATAGTACATCCTCTAGGTAGGATATTAGTCTAAAATTTTTACTCTAAGTTTCTGTATTCTTGCCTTTGAATTTATATTCATGAGAGCTTTTCCTTGACTCATATCTTTACTAATAAAGGGTAATATGCTAATAAAACTGGGTTGACAGAATGTATTCTGGTCATCCAGTCCTCTTTCTGAACAAAGCCACAGTGGCGGGGGCCTAGGCAGAGACAGTTAGGGGTGATCAGGCAGGCAGGCAGAGGGATTAGGGGTGGGCAAGCAGGCAGGCAGGTGAGTGGTTAGGAGCTAGTGGTCCCAGATTGCGAGAAGGATGTCCAAATGCCAGTTTAGGTTCGATCCCGTTGGAGTAAAATGGCTTGATCCCAAGAGTAAACTGGCATTTGGACATCCCCCAAGGGTTCCCAGATTGGTGAGTGTACAGGCCAGGCTGAGTGTTCCCCTCTTCCTCTCCTTCTTCCTTCCCCCTCATGTGCTCTGTGTTTTCTAATACTACAGACCATTCACTTGTAACTCATCTCTTTTCCAATATGTTCTTGGAATCCCCTACCTCTTGAGGTTTGTTCTTTGTGAAGTAAAGGGTGGTGGGTAACTAATGTGTGAGAAGAAATGAGAAAGAGTATCAAGAGTATCATCCTATATGATAAAAGGCTAATATGCAAATTGACCAAACAGCAGAATGATCAGTCGCTATGACACTCACTGACCCCCAGGGGGCAAATGCTCAATGCAGGAGCTGTCCCTGGTGGTTAGTATGCTCCACTAGGGGGAGTGCCGCTCAGCCAGAAGCCAGGCTCATGGCTGGCTAGTGCAGCAGTGGTGGTGGGAGCCTCTCCCGTCTCAGTGGCAGTGCTAAGGATTTCTGACTCATAGCTTAGGCCTGCTCCCTATGGAATTTCATGCACCGAGCCTCTCGTCTATAATAATAAAAGCGCAATATGCAAATTGGACCGGACGTCCTTCTGAATGAAGCTGCAGCTGTGAGGGCCAAACTCCTTGCACAAATTTTGTGCATTGGGCCTCTAGTTCTAATAATAATTGCCATTCTGGATAAAATCATCAGTCAGTTGGTATATCTCCTTCTTGAATAACTTTTTGGACATACATGTATTCTTGCATAGGTCACCCAAAAAGTTAATTAGAACACACTAGTTAAATGATGAAATTTTTAAATTTGATATCTTCTTAAGAGGAGAAAACAATTTTTGTGTAAAAGAGTTTGCAGCTCAGTTAGGAGGACACACAACAAGCCTGAGGGAGACTAGCTGCCTATTAAACAGGAAGTTTGTGAGGAACAGTGTTTATTCAAGTTGTAACCATTCATGATGGCTTAAAAATTCCTGTTTATATACCCCTTTACTGTCTGTCAGTAAATAACCAACCTTTATTTCCTCAGTTTGTGCCAGGTGACGGGGCACTTTCCATGTACATTATGCCTATTAGTCTTTAGCAATCCTTTGTAACACTCATTTCTGGTTTACAGATGTCAAAACTAAGGCTGAGTGAGAACAGGTGATTTACTCAGAGTGACCCTGAAGTCAGTGTGACCTTGGCTTCCACCTCTCTATGCCCATCCCCCAGAGAACAAGTTTCATGGCACTTAAGTGTTCTTACATTTGTTATTGTTTTACATAGTGCATATTCTCCCACATGATTGTTTGTTTTTATGTTAAGTAAAAGCTACTTTAATGTAGTCATATTTTCCTTTCTTTGGAATGATCTGAGTCAGAGATAAAGCTTTTTAGGGTAAGTGTGTATCTTTACCCATTTGAGAACCTATTGCTAAGAATTTGTTTGGTAGGGGGAGGGACACTGCATGTTCTTAATTCTTGTTTTATATTCTTCTAGGAATAAAGCCCCATTCGGTTCTGCTTTTTTTTTTTTTTTTTTTGCTTTTTTTGTAAATGAACACACACAAGCTTTTCATCTGCATTTTCATCTTTCTGAACTCTGTCTTTCCTAATATAAAATGAGGGTGTAAGGCCAGATGACCTCCAGCTCGAAAATGTTACAAGGCTGCAAGTCCTCTGTCTACAGCCCTGGGATTACTGGAGGAGCCCGAGTCCTCAGGATTAGTAGGGCGTGTGAGGGCCTTTGGGATCATTGATGTTTAGGCAAGAAGGACAGGTTTTTGGGAAATTAAATCAACCTTAAGAAAGGAAAGCTGAATGTCGGGGCCTGATGCATAAGCTTGTGGTTAGCTATTTATAGCAGATCTTACTGCACTTCTTAAAGTTTAATTTATCTGTTGTCTATTGATAATATGTCCATTGACATCACTTGTAAAAAGAACTACTGGCAAAAGGTCATTTTCTTTGTTTGCAAGCAAAATGGATTATTTTGCAGTTGTTTTATTAGCAACTCTATTGGGAACTGTTGAGTAGAGATTATTCCTACTTTCTCCTTAGTTTGTTTTCACTTGTAGAAGTTCAGGAAGAGATGGTGTGAAAGAAAGGAAGCAGGAGGACGGAGTAAAAAGTTCATACCAGGAGTACACAAAACAATACACACATTGACAAAGCTCACAGAAATTCGATAAAATGTTCATGGAGAAATTTAGTTTAGTATTTTGAAAAAATTTCTAGAACTTCAAATTCATTTAGTCATGTAGTGTCTGGAAAATTCTTTTGTTTGGCTTGATGAGTGTTGCTCATACCTAGCACCTCTCAGGTCACGGGCAGCTCTAGGCTGTGGTGGACCCTGAGGACCTTCCCTTTCCTTGGTGGGTTCCCACAACCTCTTTATCAGACTTTCCCCAGGGCTGTGTGCCTATCTGAAATGCACACTTCAGCTGCTGCCCACAAAGAGTAACCATTGGAATTAAAAGCAAGTTATGTTTTTAAAATTTATTACCCATGGAGGCAGAAAACAAGTTTTGTAAACTAGTATTTGTAAACAGTATCATTTCCCCTCCCATAAGATGTAACCTCAGTCTTCTTAATGATGGTGAAGCCAAAGAGCTGATTTTCCAGCTGGCAGTGGTTACATGCAAAGTCTTAAAACCTTGGCCTGAGTTTTAGCTGGGCAGCTCATTTTTTGAGCCTCAGTTTTCCCTTTCCTGAAACTGGGCCAATAATACCTGAGTTATATGGTACTCCTCAAGGATGGTGTACTGAAAGCAGTTTGTAAACTCTATAAGGTAATACAGATATAAAGTATGAAGATCAGGGTTTCATGAGCAGGATGTGTTGAGGGTAAGGGCTGGTATTATTTTAGTTTTGTTAAACACAGAAACCAGAGAAGTCTTAGTACTGCTGAGAAGAAAGAAAAGTGGAGCTTAGCAGTGATGGGAAGACCCATGGCTGAGGGGTGGTGTCTCCACATACAGCAATGGGCAGGCTAAATGGATCCCTAGCTGTAGCTCATGCCAAAAGATTTGATTCAGGAGGGTCAGCATGTAGGGAAAACCAGGGTACTGTGTGTCAGAGCAGGGCAGGAGAGGAGAGGTGCAGTCCCAGGGCTGGGCCAGGACATTTCTACAACCCAGGCCTCGGGGGCCAAAGAGTTTGCTAGACTTGACTCTAGGACTAGTTCTGTCCCCTTGGTTTTCTTTGTTGGAGTTTCTAGTCTACTGGAAGTCTCTTCTAATAAGCCTGGTGGTCCTAAATGTGTTTGTAAAAATTGTATACCCTTTTGATACTACATTTATTTATTTATACTATACCAGTTATCATGTATATTATCGAACACATTTGCAAATATAAATTTTTAAAAATGAGGTAAAAAAAAAACAAGTAAAAGAAAGGTATAAAGATTTCTAACACTTTAATGGCTGGCTGATTATTGCTTTAGATAGTGATGGTTGCTAAGAGCCTGGGGGTGGGGGAGGAGGGGCAGTTCCTATCCAGTTCCTTAGGGTCTCTGGGGGCCAGATTCTCTAGCCCGGCAGGTGATGGACTAACGGAGCTCAGTTGTAACCGTTCTCCACAGAGTTGCCAGATTGTGACCTGTTCAAGTAGCCCTGCTCTGATACCAGACACTTCCCTGTCACACACTGGCTGCATTCAGAGAGCCCACAGCTGTATGTGATGCTCACACACAAGACTAGGCAGCAACACTTTAAAAAGAATCCTGATGACACTGACCAGCAAGTGTGTTTACAGAGGAGCTTTAGTATCTGAAGTACTATTCTTAACGCTTAGCTGCAAACTGGTCTATTTTTCTAGTCACTACATGTAAAAGCCTCATGTTATTAGAAAGAATGCAAGATGTGGTTAAAGAAATGAGACTGATGTTTATAATCTAGATAAGTCTCTAAAATGTAGACATGTTATTTTATAGATGTCATCAGCTAATTTTGATTGAGGTGAGCACTTAATGTGTGTTATCTCATTTAATCTTCACAATAGCCCTGAAAATGTAGGAACTGTTCAACAGATACTTGAGTGCCTTCTTGGTGATGGAGCTGTGAGGATAGTGTTACATCAAGTCAGACCCTTAGCTCATGCAGCTTATAGTATAGTGGGGTGCCAGACATGCCTCCAAGGGACCTGGCATAGTAGAATCATGGTGAGTAAACCAGGTCCTGTGTTAGAGAGCTGCATGATGGGTGGGGTTATCGGGAAATGCTTCTGGAAAGGGGACACTGGGCAGAGATGGGGGTGACCTCTGATGGGAAAAAGTCGATGCTCCTGAACAGTTCTTTTTGTGCATCAATTTCTGTCTTGAGTGTGTATGTAGGGGGACTTCTTCTTTCCCTAGGTAGATCATAAAACCTAGCGGGCAGAATCTGCATCTAATTCCTTCTTTTGTCCTTTGCTGCATGTAGCAGAAAATAGGTCCCAGTAAATAACTGGTGTGAATTGGCACATTGATAGATGGATAAAAGGTGTGTTAGACTACACTTCCTTATAATGTTTTGGGGATGAAAATAAACAATAACCATTGACTGTATCTTGTGTAGGGGACATATTAGGGGATTTGAGATTAGGAAATAAAAATAAACTTTAGCCCTGTACCCTTAAGGAGCCTGGAATCCAGTCTGTAGAGCACATAAAACCGAACACCTGAAACTTAGAAACAGCCAGCAGAGCAGGTTAAGCAAGCAAGAGCATATCTTGTCCACGATACCCATTCACCACGTGACCCATGGAGTTTATTTGGTCTGGCTTCCCTGCTTGGAGGGCCAGGCATGCAGATGGCAGGGTAGAGTCAGGGAGCAGGTTGCAGAGGGAGATATTTTCAGAGAAAAGAAAGCTCTGCATTATCAGAAAGCCATGGCTGCAGAGAAATACAGCTAGTGGAGAGGAAATATGCTGATTTGCCTTTTTCTTTAGTGGTGTTATGCAGAAACTCAGGTTCTGGGTAAGTGGTTTGCAGTGCATGGGCTTTTTGTCCTCACACCCTGCCTCTTTCCTTACAAAGTAGTTGTCATAGTTCAAGAACTGACTATCTCAGGGCACTGACAGTGCATGTGGTCTGCTTCATGGCTCCATGGATGAACTACACTTTCCTCTGGCCTTGGCCACTTCCGGTAGACATAACATCATTAAATAGCAACGCAGTTTTTACAAGATTTACCTATTCAACACCCCCAGCCCTATCCCCCTGGAAATCATAGCTTCTTTAATGTCCTGCTGGCTATGTGAAAAACAGGAATTTATGTAACAAGCCCTGCACAGAAAACCTTTTCCTGTTCGGAAAATTTTTTTTTAATTGTTGGCAAAGTTAGGAGACAGCTACGTTACTCAAAGAGCGACCTCAAATGTCCTCTTAGAAAAATATGTAGCATAATGTTTTGATAAGTAAGGGATTTCTATGGGACCTTTTTTTTTTTAATAAGTCTAATTAGTGAGTTAATGTATGTCCCATCTGAATTAGTGAATGCTTCCTGAAATTTTTTAAATATTTCACCATCATGTATTCTGCAGTCTTATTTTAAAAGCCCCCCCAATTGCAGTTGCAAATGATCTGATCTAATGTTGTGGAGCCGCAGGGCTACCCACCTCCTCACCCTCCTTGCCAGTCAGCAAAGATAGCCAGGAAGATACTATTGAATATTTAGGAAGATCTTCCCCCTTTATCATTAACTAAATGACAAGCTTCCTTTTCTCTAGAAATTTCTTCATTGTAGTTTATGTATGTGACTGTTGTGTTCAAAGAACACAGTTATCATGATGGAATATTGTGCAAATGTCCAGACTTTGAGCATGTGGAACATGTCACAGGGTCAGAGTACTTACCTCCATTCTGGTCTACCCCAGGCACAGGCTTGCTGCTTTAAGGAGGAATTTGGAAGTTGGTTTGCGGGTGTTGGTCAGCCCAGCATATGAGGCTGTGGCTGTGGGAGCGTGTGTGTATGTGTAAAACCTTCCCGTAAGGGAGTGTCATGGGAGTGAAATCGGGGATTGGGGAAACAGTTCTTGGCCTCTTTTAGAAAGTACTGAGTTTGGGGACAGATCCATAGGTGGGAAGGCAGAGGGAAGTCTTGGGAACAAAGAACGCTCCCTGTCATTCACTTGACACACCTGCCCACCATCCAGGCTGAAGACCCTGTTCAGGGCCATTTCTGACCCACACTTTCGTGTGCCCTGGCAGAAGGGCTTGTCAGTTGCTTCTGTGTTGCAGCCCTTGGGTGGAATGTAGTACAGAGGATCAGAGGGCATTCTGAGCTGTGGATTTCTCAGCCCTGGGTGTTGGGCCTGACTCGGACTTTTTAAAAAAAAATATTTTTATTTATTTCATAGATGAAGGAAGAGGGAGAGAGAGATAGAACATCAATAATGAGAGAGAATCATTGATTGGCTGCCTCCTGCACACCTCCTCCTGGGCATCGAGCCCACAACCTGGGCATATGCCCTTGACCAGAATCGAACCTGGGACTCTTCAGTCCACAAGCCAACACTCTATCCATTCAGCCAAAACAACTAAGGCCTCATTGACTTTTAAATCTTCTTTAAGAAAGTGGGGGGCGGGAAAAATCCCCACTTTGTTTTCTAATTTCTTTCAATGAGAAAAAAGGTTGAGCTTATGGTTTGTGTTGGAGCTCCAGCCTTGTCCTGCCTTTGTTCTGGCGCAATGAGTGGCATGTCGATGGCATGAGGATGTGGCATTGTGGCTGCACCCTGGGGTGACCACAAATCCAGCCCCAGCGCCTTTTCATGGTCAAGGAGAGGGGTGATGGGTCTAGGGAGCTCAGTCCCCGGCCATGTGCTCAGCCCTGCTCCCAGGGTTCAGGGATACTTGGGGAATCTCGTCCTGGATTTGGGATTGGGGACTTGATGACAGACACTGCTCAATGACCAGGTAGTGAGAGTTTACTGTCCCCTGTCCTATGCTAGGGACAAAAAGATGTAAGTCTAAGTCCTCTGGTTTAGGAGCCCACTTTTCCTTTTCCATGTGTCCCAGGAGCTCTCTGGATGCTGGCAATCTCTCTGTGAGCCAGTAGGGGAGTCAAATTGGGGCTTCCTTGATTGTAGCTCAGCTTCGCTGCTTTTACTGTAACTTGAGACTGTCTCTAGCTCCCTTCACTGTGTGTCTGGAGTTGTGGGTTTGTGTTTGTAATACCTCCTACCCGCACCCTAGTGAATAAGAGGAAGGAAATAGCTTAGCCTGGTGAAAACTTGTGTCTTCAAAGATGGGATCTAGTATATTCATCTTGGTGACTCTTACTGTGTACCAGACACCCTTGAGCATTTTATATACCACTAGGGGCCCAGTGGATGAATTTGTGCACCTTGAAAGAAACTGTGGGCTGTGAGGCTGCGGTGGGCACAGAGGCGCATCTTGGCCCATCCTCCACGTCCCCGCCCAGCCCCTCCCACGGCCCCCGATTCCCTGATTGCCAGCAGCCCACTCCTGCCACTGCTGCTCCCACATGCTGATGGTGCTGGCCCCGCTCACACCCGCTTATGGCACAGAGTGATTGTGGCCAGTGCCAGCAGCAGGTGCAAGTGCCTGGCGGGACCGCAGTGCGCAGGAGCAAAGAATTTTCAATAACCACCAGAGGCTCGCCCCAATGACAGTGACTGATGCCCCACTTTGGTCTGGTGCCCCAGCTCACCTACTCCATCATCCCACTGCAGCCATGTTCCATGCATGCCCCTGGTGGTCAGCACGTTGTTCCTCTGTTTGATCTATTTGCATATTAGAGTTTTATATGTATAGATAAGGGCCAAGGAATTTTATGCGGTTATGTAGCCAGTAAGTAGCAGAGCTTCCTAAATGATCAAAAAAGGTTGATTTCTCTCTACTAATTGTCCCAGGAGTATACATGGCACAGTTCAGTCATGGAGCTGTTCCTAGCAGGTTGAAACTTCAAGCTATTTGTACTCTCCATGCCATCCACTTCTCCAAGATTATCCTTTTGGACAGAGAATAACTTCTGATGCAGTGTCCTTGGATTAGTTGGTGCATATTGCTGGATATTTTGGGAAAAAAGGGGTGACAAATAACACTTGAATTTAAATTTTTCTTTGGGGGATGGGGTGCAGTTCAACTTTCTAAAATTAAAAAAAAGGGGGGACCCCCATTTTTTTTCTTATATTCACCTATATTTGCCTAATGGATATTACGGGCTTAAATGAATCTAAATCTTAGGGTTTTCAGGGTTTTAATTTTTGACTAATAATATATGCTGCTTCGTTTATTTCTTTTCCATAATCATGTAAGCCCAGTAATGCAAAACTTCTCACTTTGAGTAAATGACATATGTGCAACCTTATGAAATTGGCAGTAGTTTTAGGGATAATAGAGTGGAAAAAGTTTTTATAGCACTTAGTTTGGAAGTACTATTTGCATAGCACTGACTGTAAACAAAATGTAAGTGGTTTTAAAACCAGTTTCTGTAATTCCCCTATAAAATATACTTATATAAAAGGAAGTATTTATAATAATGAGTATTTAATTTTGTTCCCTCATTAAGATACAGATTTTATTTTTAAGATAATATTTTTCTTCTATGGTGTGAACTCTTTTATAGTGGGGTTCAGAACCACTCTGAGCATATGGGCTGAAATCAGTACTCTATGTAGTTGGAGAAGGACTATATTTCTAACATGATGTTTTTGCTTTACAGAATTCAATTCGTCATAATCTGTCTCTGCACAGCAAGTTCATCCGTGTGCAGAATGAAGGAACTGGAAAAAGCTCTTGGTGGATGCTCAACCCGGAAGGAGGCAAGAGTGGAAAATCCCCCAGAAGAAGAGCTGCGTCCATGGACAACAACAGTAAATTCTCTAAGAGCCGAGGTCGAGCCGCCAAGAAAAAAGCATCCCTCCAGTCTGGTCCAGAGGGTGCCGGAGACAGCCCGGGGTCTCAATTCTCTAAGTGGCCTGCCAGCCCTGGCTCTCACAGCAATGACGACTTTGATAACTGGAATACATTTCGCCCTCGAACTAGCTCAAATGCTAGTACTATTAGTGGGAGACTCTCTCCCATTATGACTGAACAGGATGATCTTGGAGATGGTGACGTGCATTCAATGGTGTACCCACCCTCCGCTGCAAAGATGGCTTCTACTCTGCCCAGTCTGTCAGAGATAAGCAATCCTGAAAACATGGAAAACCTTTTGGATAATCTCAACCTCCTGTCATCACCACCGTCATTAACTGTTTCAACCCAGTCTTCACCTGGTGCCATGATGCAGCAGACACCGTGCTACTCGTTTGCACCGCCAAACACCAGCCTGAATTCACCCAGTCCAAACTACCAAAAATATACCTACGGCCAATCCAGCATGAGCCCCTTGCCCCAGATGTCAATGCAAACCCTTCAGGACAATAAATCGAGCTATGGAGGAATAAGTCAGTATAATTGTGCACCAGGACTCTTGAAGGAGTTACTTACTTCTGACTCTCCTCCCCATAATGACATTATGGCACCAGTTGATCCTGGGGTGGCTCAACCTAACAGTAGGGTCCTGGGCCAAAATGTGTTGATGGGCCCTAATTCGGTCATGCCAAGCTATGGCAGCCAGGCATCTCATAACAAAATGCTGACTCCCAGCTCCCATTCCCACCCTGGGCATGCCCAGCCAACCTCTGTAGTTAATGGGCGTGCCTTGCCCCACGCAGTGAACACCATGCCCCACACTTCGGGTATGAGCCGCCTGGCCCCAGTGAAGACGGCTTTGCCAGGGCCTCCACCTCACCCCATGCAGATGAACGCCCTTGGGGGCTACTCCTCCATGAGCAGCTGCAACGGCTACGGCAGGATGGGCATCCTCCACCAGGAGAAGCTCCCGAGTGACTTGGACGGCATGTTTATTGAGCGCCTGGACTGTGACATGGAGTCCATCATTCGGAACGACCTCATGGATGGAGATACTTTGGATTTTAATTTTGACAATGTGTTGCCTAACCAAAGCTTCCCGCACAGTGTCAAGACGACAACACACAGCTGGGTGTCAGGCTGAGAGTGAGTTCCCGAGCAGGTAAGATTGCCCCATTATCAAAATACCTGCAAACAGAACTCAAAGGAGAGGAATACTGTAACTGCCATCCATCGCCCATGGTTAAGACTTTTTAAAGGTCAACTAGCTACCTCTTGCAGAGAGGTATCTTTTATTATTCATTCTCCACCCTTTTTATAGCTTACAAATTTTCCTTTTGAGTTTAAACACAGAACGTTCCTCTAACTGCTGTAAAGATTTTAACAGTTAGATGGCTGCATCTTTTCAGTAGCTCTTCAATAAATGAATACATTTAATATAAATTAAATGCTGAAGGGCTTTTAAAGTGCAATTTCCCCCATTGAATGATTTCAGAGCTGTTTGAGAAAGCTCTAGCTATTTCCCCTTCCCCCAGTATGTCTGTCACTCCAACATGTTAAGTTGCATTGATTTTAATTTGGATATTTTTTATTTTGTGTGTGTTTGTTTTTTCCTTAGGCTATACTTAAAAGTACTTCAGATTGTCTGACAGCAGGAACTGAGAAGAAGTCCAAAGATGTCCTTCATCCCATCTTTTCATTTTCTTGATTAAAAAAAAATACACACCAAAAACCTTTTTTATTTTATTTTTCTTTCGTCAGACTTGGCAGCAAAGACACTTTTCCTGTACAGGATGTTTGCCCAACGTTTGCAGGTTATGTGCTGCTGTAGATAAGGACTGTGCCATTGGAAATTTCATTACAATCAAGTGCCAAACTCACTACACCATATAACTGCAGAAAAGACTTTCAGATCCTGGTGTGCTTTCAAGTTTTGTATATAAGCAGTAGCTACAGAATTATATTTGTGTGTGTTTTGTTTTGTTAAATATCCATTTGGTCCAAGGAAAGTTTATACTTTTTGTAATACTGTGATGGTCTCCTGTCCTTGATAAGTTAAACTTCTGTTTGTACTACCTGTGTTCCGCTGAACTGATGAATCACAGAGAACCAGGCTCTCCATTCTGCACCTTCGTGAACAGCTTTGAACCTGTTCATTTTGCCACATAATTCACGTGAGAACCAGTAATCTGTCATCAATCTGCTGAATTAATGGACTTGTCAAACTCTTTTGGAAAAAAAAAAAAAAGTAAACACCAGCCTTGTACAGTCTTTTCTATTCTTCTGTTGTCTGTTTTGTTTTTTGCAAATTTGTACAAACATATAAATGGTTCTAATTTCCAGATAAGTGATTTTTGATGTTATTATTGGGACTTGAGATCATTTTTGGAATAGATATTGAACTGTAATGTTTTCTTAAACCTAGAGTATACTTTGTTACAGTATGCTTGTAAATTTGTAGAATTCCAGATATTTGAGACAGCATCCATAATTTTCATTTTGTATTCTAACTGGATTAGTACTAATTTTTGTACGTGCTTAACTGGTTTGTACACTTTGGGATGCTGCTTGGTGATGTTTCTGACTAATCGTAAAATCATTGTATTATAATTAGTACTTGCATACTCAATGTTTCTGGCCCTATTTTGGCAGGAGAGTGATGTACAGTTTAAGGACATTTTACGTTTCATGTTTAGGAGAACTTGATATGTTTTTATGTATGTATTTTAAAGAAATTACATCTGCTATTGCTCTGCGAACTAAGCGTACTGCATAGCTTTGAGTCTTCTACAGATACCTGTCTAGTCGTGGCAGTGGTTCCTGGGAGGCCTAGTAATGTTTGTAGGTCAGAAAGGGAGACCTGCATCTAACACAGTACTCCTTTTTCAAACGGGGGCTTTTAATCAACAGCCATTTTAGGTTGGGCTTCAACAAAGGTTTCCCCTCAGAATTCTGTGCTTCTGTGTTGGTCTGGGTGGAGGTTGGTTTGTAGTTCTATGTTAACACTCACACTTCGTGGTTCTTTCCCTCTGTCTTGCAGATTACATGGCACCCTATGGAGAGAGTAAGTCAAAGGGGGGATTTAGAAATGTGACGTCAGTGATTTGTAGAATGCTTTGTGTTCATGAATACAGATGGCTACCAAATAGGAAAGAACCTGTTTAAAAACTGGGGCAATTAATTTGAAAATCAACCAACCAGATATACGTTGTATATTTGAATGCTTTTAAAAGGCATAAGATAAGGATTTCTTTAGCCTTTAGCAACCTAAATTATAATTCTGATCATTAGGTTTTAGTATTTTCCAATTACCTTTCACTGACAGACAACTCAATTGACTTTGTGTCCCACCTAGAGTGTTGGTATTTTCAAGCCGTGTGGATGCCTGTGGTCCGCAAAATAAAGTGAACAGCTGAACAGCAATGTCCCTCTTGCCTGCCGGAGAAGGCTCTGCTTTCTCTGTACTTAGCCCAAATCACATTTGCTTCGTTTGTCTGTGGGTTGCATCTCTGTTGGCTTGGTTTTTCCTACAGTTTAACAAGAATATAAGTGTCCCTGATAGATTTCTTACAGGAGGCCAGCTCTATGGTAAGCCGCCCACTGTAACTTCTACTGTTTTGGGAATTCATTGAACAACCACCTCTCTAGCCATCTTCATTGTTGGACACTCCAAAACATGTCTGGTTTTAGGCATCCTGGTGCCTCTCAGCAGAGCCTCCTGCATATGGAACAGGACCCTTTGGTGCAGAGTACTCGTGTTTCTGTTACCACTGCTGCCACTTCTCCTCCCACGCCATTACACAGGAGCCTCAGCGAGTGACCGCTAGCATCGCTGTTAGCATCTTAACTGCTTCACAGCGTGACTTTAAATATGTTTCTTCCTCCCACGTCTGTGTAAATACCTTTTTTTCCTTTCAACTTTTTCTTTATGTTGAAATTCTGACATGAATCTTGGGTAGCTAGCTCTCTGGGGTACAACGAACTCCAGTGAAAGGCACCTTGTCTATTTTGAAAACATTATGTGACCTCTGGTGATTCTTTTTCTGTCCGAATACTGACTTTCTAGAGTAATTAGTCTATCAGTTACTGTACATGATTGCTTTGTGAAATGTGCAAATGATATCACCTATGCAGCCTTGTTTGATTTATTTTCCTTGGTTTGTACTGTTATTAAAAGCATATTGTACTATAGAGCTATTCAGATAATTTTAAATATAAAGTATTGTTTCTGTAATATAGGTGTATGCAATATATTTAGGTAATAGATATATTACATGGAAAGTTCTGCTTTGACAAACTGACAGTCTAAATTAATTAGCAAATGTTATATCCCAGCAAGCAGTGAATCAGGGGGACGTCCCAAGAAGAGAAGACACTTAAAATGGAACCGGTTCTCCAAAGGTAGACATTTAGACTTGCTCAGCTGTTGATACATGCTACCACCCCCCACGAGATTTTTACACTCAGCTCTTAAGAGTTCTTAATTTCTAACTGATTTTTAAATGAGAAGTTTCTCTTTTGATTTTAGTCTGGGAGTAATCACTCAGAAGAACACAGTGTGGTTTATGCAAACAGCTGCTGGGCGGGACTCCTGCCGCCTCCCTGAGGGTGGTGCCCAGCCTGGCGGCGTGGCCAGGTGTGGCCATGTGAGTCCTGTGGGACGTAGTCATGCTCTCCTGCGTTTTGCTACTTGAGTTAGTAACAGTGCAGATTCCATGGATTCCATGTTCCTGTTCCAATATGAGAAGTGCCTAATGATGCTGATATACTACAGACACAAGAACAATCTTTGCTGTTACTGTATAAAGCCATAAATGTACATACATGTGTTTAAATGGTTTGGTGTCTTTCTTTCCTAATTGTGCAGAATAAGCTCTTTATTAGTATTAAAAATTTTTTTTGCTATCATTTGAGTTAAATCTTTTCAGCCACAGTGCTATGGTTTATTCAAATCCGGTATTTCCTTTGGAGGGTGGGGAAACAGTCTCTGATCAGACAATAGCCCCCTACAGTGAAGAATAAGTAAAATCCCTGATAATCCTAGAGTGTAGGTACCTCATCATTGGAAAGTCTGAAGCCACACTCTGGTACAATAGTTACTGGGCAGTTGAGTCTCGGGTCAGAGCAGACCGTGGTGAAGGTAAAGCGCATAAAGGGCACGTAAGGAGGGTCCTGGCAGGAGGGCACTGAGCAGGCACCGGGGGTTGGGGGTGGGAAGGAATGGCTGTCCAAGGCCACACACCTTTCTGGAGGAGGAGTGGCTTTTAAGTGGCTGCAGATGGGAGGTTTTATAAAATTGCTGTTTTCACAAATGTTCTGAGGAATGAGCTAAGATTAGATAAATGTTGATTAAAATGCTTTTTTAAACCAGGACGAAGGCCAGTCTCTTGGCTTCTCTCACCAGGCAAGTAAATGTCCAAATGAGTCGGAGTAGCAACAAGGAAATAGGTTATTCTCATGTTTATCTGTTTAGACACCAGAAGATCAGTTCAGCCTTCAGGTGCTTCCACACCTTCCAGCAATGTAACCCTTTCTTTCAAAGAGTAGAGTGTAGAACTGATGAAAACCATCAACTCCCAAACCCTGGCTCGGGCACAGATCACTTTGAAAACTGCTGATGTAGTCCAAGTGCAGAAAAACACGATTGCATTGCCAGAACTCAAAACCAGCAGCTCCTTTTATAGCCCTCTTTGCATATACATAAAATCATGCATCCAATGTCACTGAGATCAATTTACAAGTTTTACATCATTTGATAAGAGGAAGCAACACAGAGGAAGGCTCTCCTAGCAGATTCCATGGGTGGAGCTTACTGGAGAGGGAGAGATTTCCTTCCTTGGACAGTATCTAAGCCCCTGCTGTAATCAGGATGTGAACCTACGGTTATTTCTTGACCTGTGAACCAGCCACACCCAAGGACTTTGCCCTGGCTATTGTTTTTCATGTTTGAGCTGACCTGACAACGATGCTAGTTAAACTTAGACTATTGGTGTGGTTAGGTAAGTGGAAGTATGTTCCAAGATAAAATCACATGAAGTGGCAGTTGAAGTAGTCGGTGTCACATACACATTGAATCTGTATCTGTTCCTGCTCCTGCGGGGGCCGTGAGCCGGTATCTGGGCTGGGCCTCTAAAATGAGGTGTTCCTGGAAGTTTCCTTATTCCAATTTTTTATTTTATTGTAAAAAGAATGATACTGGTGATAACTGAAATACATGGCTCAGTTTAACTGGCAAGTGGGTGAAGTTTCTGGGAATGGGAATGGAGGTGCATGCTGGCATGAAGGAAGCAGGAAGGCAGGCAGTGCTGGGTGGTGGTAGGAAATCAGATGTGAAATAGAGACGGCTGAGGTACCTTTTGACTGGAGGAAGCTACAGAGTGGCCAGGCCATGAAGAAGTTCAAAAGCAAGCTGTAAGTTGTCGCAGGTGCCTGGGAGAGACAGCTTTCTGTGCAGCCAGTCCCCTTGCTTTGGCAACATGGCAGTGAGAGGAGGAAGCTCCACAATGAAAAGATATTCATTCACCTGTTACAGGAAGAAGGGAAAAAGAGATTGGGCCAACTTTTCTTTGGTGGCAGGACACTGTCTTCCCCTCCTCGCCATCCCCCCGGAACTGAAAGGGTAAATGAAATATCTTGGCTTTAGTACCTTTATCAAGCTCATGTCTTCCAAAAGTAAAAGTCTTATTTGCACTTGGAGCCACTGGTGTTAAGTAGAGATTTACATCCTCTAGGGAGAAAGAATGCAACGTTATGAGGGTTTGTTATTCATCATTTACATCTCATTCTTTCCATGAGCTCCAATCCCAGACAAATCAACTTACAGAATTCATATTAAAGCTTACCTAGGATAGTAGCCGAGGAGCCATGTGAGATTCTTATATTTGCTAGAGTTTCTGTAAGCATTCTTGGGGTTGTAACAGACCTGAAATTGCCCCAGGAAGATGATCTGAGAAGAGAGAACTGCTTAGAATAGAGCCTGCAGTGGGCCACTTTAAACTAGATTTGTCCTCTCTGATGAATTGAGATAGAGGTGAGGTCCATTTTGCATTTTAGTGTTTGGTTCCAGAACAGGCCAGAGATGCCGACTGCTGATCCATGCTGGTGGCATGGACACTTGGGTTTCAGCAAAGCCATGAGTTGTTCTGATGCTTGGGCCATGATCTCCTCACAAGGGAAGTCGAGGAGAGGATAACTTCTGTTACTTGGTTAAATGTGAGATTAGAAGATGAGGTAATGTCTGCAAATGGCTTCCTGTGTACAGATTAATAGTGCCAGCATAGGTAATAGCAGCCCTTGGAGATTTGTTTCCTTCATGGGGCTTCTGGACAGTCAGCCTTTCCCTGCAGCATAAGTGGGAGAGCTGCTTGGTTCACTTTCATCATTTTTCTGTATTCTCATGTGCAGCCTTTAGCTCTTAAGCCTGGGAGTATGTAGACAGTTGACCAGGCCTAAACTCCAAGGCAGATGGTAGGCCTCTCTTTTCTTGGTATCTACAGGTATTTAGCAAGTATTAAACCTATTATACAGAGGTGGGCAAAAGTAGGTTTATAGTTGTAATACAAATAAATAATACAGCCATCTATCTGTTATATCTATATATATCTATATGCCTAAGCGACTGTTAGGAGAGAACAACGATTTTACCATAGGCTAGTTATATAAGACTTAAGTTCCTACAGCATCTCATCAGCATTATAACAAAACATTATAAAGGACCTGTTGTATAATGGTGCGCTACTGTTAGTACTGAAACTAAACAATTTCAGTTTGATGTAGTTAAGATGAGGGAGATGTCAGTTAAATTTGTTGAAAAATAAATGTGTTGAGAAAAAAAGAAAGTGGGTTGGGATATATAAGTCCATTTGTTAAATCCTGGCTGAATTGCCACCACTACCATATGTTGGCTACAGATAAAAGAGTTTGGCAAAAATCAATGAAAGCATCTATGAGAATCAATTGGCCAGGTTGAATTAATAGAATATTGTATATTATTGTCACATCCCTTATATCAATAAATGTGTAATAAATGTTTGTACGTATATACAGGATGCATTACTTTCCCACAGAGCATGTAAAACTTTACCAGCACAGCATGGCATTAAAGGACTGGTGGTTTGAGTGATGTAGAGCAGGTGGAATAGAAATAAAGGAGTGAGAACAGGAAGTGGCAAGGTCCAGACTGTGGCCACAGCAGCAGGTGACTGGGAAGTAGTGAGGTTTGGAGAGGAAGTCTCAAATTCAATGTCAAAGCCTTAATTCGGGGAGAACTAGGAGGCAGGCTGCAGGTAGGTGTGACTGGGAACGTATACAGTGAAGTAGCTGATGTCCTAAGCAGGATCAGATGGTTGTTTTTTTTTTTTTTAAACATGAGTGTGGAAGAGGAAGATTCTGGAGTTGAAAAAGAATGCAAAAGGATGCCCATCCTACTTTCAATACTCATCATGGTTTGTCAAATGGAAATACACTTAGTTAATGGAGTTATTGGGGGAATTAATGACCTGAGTTAAGACCCTATTGCAATGCCTAGGACATAGAAAGGGCTGAAGAAAATGGGTGACCGAACATTTTGTTGTGACCAAGAGAGGCTTGGACAGATTGTGTCCAGCATAACTATTAATGACAAGAATGACATCTTGTCATTCTGAAGTGTTTGGGTTTGAGGGGTCAATTAATTAGAAGTTTCCCCTACCGGCAAATGACTACTTTTCAGTTAATTACTTCTCAGATCCCTCCCCTCTCAGTGGACATACCAAGAACCCCCAGTGGGTAATAGAGCCCGAGCCCCTCTGGAAGAAGCTATCTCTTTCTGGAGTGTCATTCTTTTTTAAAAAAATATTTTATTGATTTTTCACAGAGAGGAAGAGAGAGGGATAGATAGTTAGAAATATTGATGAGAGAGATACATCGATCAGCTGCCTCCTGCACACCCCCATAGGGGATGTGCCCACAACCAAGTTACATGCTCTTGACCGGAATCAAACCTGAGACCTTTCAGTCCGCAGACCGATGCTCTATCCACTGAGCCAAACCGGTTTCGGCTGGAGTGTTATTCTTCTAAAGAAATATTAGCCTGGTGTCTAAATAACATAGGTTAAAGGTTTATCTGTGGCATACAAAGTCCTTTCCAACCTTCCATTACATTCTTGTCTCCTCCACCTTACGTCACACACTTTTATGACTCCAGCCTTTTTATGTGCTGGAAGTTTTATTTGTCTGGAATGCCTTTCTCCTCTTCTTCCTCCTCTTTTTATCAACAAGGTACAGCTCAAAACCTTCCTCTATTCTTCAAACTTGTACCAGGCCCTGGTATTGGAGTAGTAATTTGCACATGTGGACAAGATGAGTTTCAGGCCTCCTTTTCCAAATACAGGCATGTAGCCAAATAATAATAATTCTCAATAGTCCTCCCAAGGCCGCCCTATGGCCATCCTGCTTGAGAAGTTCAGAGCCAGGCCTGACTAATTTGGGTCATCACCAAACTCCCAGTGAGCATAAAGCAACTGGCCAGTGCCCTTGACCACTGGCTACAGCCAAAGGCATTCTTCTTTGGTGAGCCAGTCTGCGCCTGCCAACATTCCAACAAATTAAAAGCACCAAGAAGTCCAAGGTATTTTGACAAGTCTGGAGCTGCACTTCTGTTTATTCAAGCAAGGAAAGTTCAAAGGCAAGAGGGGCTAGGGCCGGTGATGAAATGCCTAAAAGAAATTATTGGCTTTCCTTAGCCATCCCCACAGGCCACAGAATCCTCCTTCCATATAGCTTCTCTGGGCTCAGAGGCCAGAACCAGCTCCGCTGGCTTAGCTCCTATCTCCCAAATTAACAAGACTGAAATGCCAGTTTATTAGCTCACCTGAAGGGTTGCATGCCTATAGAAACAGGCTGTGCCAACCTGTAAATAGTTTAAAAAGGGGGTGGGGGGCAGTTTTTAAGAAAAGGCAGTTTGAACCCTTAGATAGTTGCTGATTTGCTTTCACAGAATATTAATCAGAGAAAGGCATAGACGTTGCCATTTGTAACTGCTTTAATGCTGTGCCATTGGGTTGTCTCCAAATGGGATTGGATAAAATATGTGGATTTTGCATTCTGGTTTTTAAACATTATTTTGAAATTAATTTGAAATATTTTAATTTTTTAAATTAAATATTATTTTGAAAGGAAGTAATTATTCTCCTTCACAAGACAAATTTTTTCCCTCCTAGTTCAAGTCACCATACCTACCAAAACAATGATTTGGTAAATAGAAGACATTGTCTTAAGTCAGGCAATTTTGTTTAGACATTCTTGTGAAGTTGTGATAAAATGTACCCTGACTAGAAAATTTTATTTATTCTTTTAAATGTCTTATGAGATCTCAAAAGTTCTAAGTTCTATATTTTAAATTAGTATTATCTTCAAGGTTCCAGCACTCCTACAACTCCCTTTTTCTGTCTTAATTGATATTTTATAAGCATGAATAATTTTCAAAACCCTAGATGGCTGGAAGCATTTAACAGCTGTATGGAATCTCATGTGCCTTTTTTTGGGGAGACAACAGTTGTCCTTGTCTTTTGAAGAAAATCACATGATTAAAAAAATAGATGACTAGCAGTAATTCTGTTGTCACATGGTTACTGGCAGGAAAGGACTAGGGAGGAAGACATAAAAATGCATTCTTGGATCCCTCAGCCACACCAATCTGCAAGCCTTCCTGGTGTAAATAATTTCCTTTGTCATTTCTGGGGAGCTAACAAAAAGACTTCAGAATATTTCCAGGATTGGGTATTATATTGTGTAATGCTTTTGGATTTGAGTTACCTTTCTTTGCTCAAAGCATTGGCTCAAAACCCAGTGAGTTTTCCCTTGCTGGATCTGAGTGTCAGAGAAACTGATGTGAGTTGAATGAATGAAAATTCAGTCTTTAATATGGACAATAATACTCCCTCTGGGATTAGGATTTCTTAACATACTTAACAGCAAAAAGAAGTTTGAATAAGTGTTGGATCTCAGAGATTTAAGCAACTTGAGATGAAGCGTGCCTCTGTCTCAGATATCCCCACTTGGGAAGAGAGCCCAGGCTTGCCATGGAGGATGAGCCTACCTACGTGGGTGAGAAGGCGTTCTGTCCCCTTTTAGAGTCCAGAGAGCAAACGTCCCAAATATGAGAAGTTTGAAAGCAGCAGGCCTGGGCATTGACCAGTACATAGTGTTGGAATAGAGTATTTCTCTGTGAAATGAGCCGATGTTTTTTTCCAGGGCAGTTCTAAGTAAGACCTGTGGAGGGAAAAGCTATGATTAAGAAAAGTGGATGGGTTATTAGGAAAGGCTTTTTATTCAAAAGGTTCTCTGATTATAGCAGCACTGTTAAAGGATACCAGGTCTCTGCCAGTGCTAGTTCCTCGGTCTCCCTTGGAATAAAAAGAGAGAAGCAGACCCGCTCTCTGAGGGGAAATGTCCTCAGGGTGGCAGATTGCTTCCTGGAGGCTGAGGAAATGGGACACAGCATTTCTCAAAGTGTGAGCTACTGATGGGGGGAACAGAATTATTTGGGAGGACTTGTAAAAATACCAGTTTTAGGTCTCCTCCCTAGAATTTGGGGTGGGGTGTGACAGCTGAGATATTCACATTTTAACTATTCCAGCTGATTTTTTTTTTAATTTTAAAATTTTTACTGATTTTAGAGAGGAAGGGAGAGGGAGAGAGAGATAGAAACATCAATGAGGAGACTCACTGGCTACCTCCTGCATGCCTCCCACTGGGGACTGAGCCTGCAAACAGGGCATGTGCCCTTGACCGGAATCGAACCTGGAACCTGGGACTCCAGTCCTCAGGCCGAAGCTCTGTCCTCTGAGTCAAACTAGCTAGGGCTCAGCTGATTTTTATGGCCACAAGTTTGAAAACCACCACCAGTTTGTGGAGATGCTGTAACTTTTGCTGCTATTCATTCATCCTATCCACCCATTCATTTCATTTACTCATTCAACAATTGAGCATCTACTGAGCACTTACTGTATACCAGGTCCTCTGCAGAGTGCAAGGGCTTCTTGGTGACAGACACATTACCATCCTTGAGAGGCTTTTGATCTCCTCTCTTCAGACCTGTAGTGAGGTTTACCAGAGAGGTGCTGGGAGTATTCTTTAAAAATAGCTGCTTGGATCAGAAAAACACTGGGCTGAGAACTGGCTCTGAAACTCCAGAATTTCCATCATTCATCAGAACCTTTACCTGCCTAACCTGCTGTGACTGCTGAGTGAACTGGTTACACAGACTCGCCTCCTGTCCTCTGGGTGCTTACAAACTGAGGCCTGGTTTGGCCTCTCCGGCACGAGGGTCAATCCCTGAATAACACGTGGGGCGCCACGAGGCAGCTTGAGCCAAGAGGCAGACCGGAACACAGTGGACTTCACCATAGTGACCACATGGCTGAGATAAATGCACCCAGGTCTGAGGAAAATAACTCGGTCCCTGATGGGTCTGTTTTCCACTGGAAATGAGCCTTTTTATTATTATTATTATTATTATTATTATTATTATTATTATTATTTTTTTAATAGCTGTGGGAGAGAAGCAGTTCATCTTGTAAGATCTTTGAGGAAACATAAGCTGGACCCAGTATTCCACTGAGATGAGCTTACCATATGGGGAGCTCTACGTCCAGGCTGGGCAGGCACCGCCTTGCTCCCGGGCCAAACCCGTTGCAGCTTCAGGGTAGGGAGCCTCTTCCAACCCAGCTGAGGAGTGGCAGTGGTCTGAACTGCCTGGGGCAGGTCACACACTCCATGATGCGAATGCATTGACACTTCATTTGGGTGGCGTCCTCAGGCCAGGCTTGGTCCCACAATAGGAAACTTTCTGGATCGTTGGAAGTAGCTGCTCCTGTGGCTGTCTGGATTTTTTCTATTTTGTTTGATAAGTGACCTCAAAAGTAGGACATTAATATCTTTTGCAAAAAACCCCCCAAAAACATCCAACAAATAAACAAAAAGCATATCCAGTTCCACCTGACCTTTTCTGATGACTCAGGGTCATCACAGGAATATCTGTGGCTGAGCCAAGTTGTTATCCAGAGATGTCCTCAGGGCTGTATCTCTGTTGTTGAACACTTTGTCCCTTTCTCTTTCCCTCCTTCCCTCCTTTCCTCCCCCCCTTTTCTTCCTCACTAGCTCTTTATCATGCAAAATTTTAAACATAAGGAAAGTAGGAAGAATAAAAAGTATAATGGGCTCATCACCCAGGTTAAATAACTATCAACTCATGGTCAAACTCGTTTCATATATATTTACCCTTAACACTGTTATTTAAAGAAAACCCCAGATATCATAACTTCATCTGTTAAAAATATATTTCAGAGAGGAAGGGGGAGAGATAGAGAAAGAGAAACATCAATGATGAGAGAGAATCATTGGTTGGTTGCCTCCTGCATGCTCGCCACTAGGGACCGAGCCCAAAACTTGGGCATGTACCCTGACCGGAAATTGAACCATGACTTCCTGGTTCATAGGTCAGTGCTCAACCAGTGAGCCACCCCAGCTTGGCTATTACAATTTTTAATATGTATCTAAGAATCTTTTTATTTTGTATTCTTTTGAAGAAACTGGGTTTGTCTCGTAGAATGCCCCACAGTTTGAATTGTGCAAATTGTATTGTCTTTTTAAAAAATTTATCTTTATTGTTAATAGTATGACAGATATTTCCTTTGTTTTTTCTCCTCCATGACACCCTCTACCGGCACCCTCTCCCCCCAGGTCTTCACCACACTAATGTCTGTGTCTATGGGCTATGCATATACGCATATATATTCCCCATTTAATCTCTCCTCTTTATCCTCCCACCCCTACCTTCCCTCTGAAATTCATCAGTCTGTTTCATGGTTCTGTGTGTCTGGATTTATTTTGTTCATCAGTTTAATTTTGCTCATTAGATTCCACCTATGAGTGAGATCATGTGATACTTATCTTCCTCTGACTCGCTTATTTCCCTTAGCATGATACTCTCCAGGTCCATCCATGCTTGCAAATGGTAAGAGTTCCTGCTTTTTGTATTTTCTTTAAAAATATTTTATTGATTTTAGAGAGAAAGAGAGGAAGAGCGAGAGAGAGTGAGTGAGAAAGAAACATCGATTTGTTGCTCCACCTATCATGCATTCATTAGTTGCTTCCTGCATGTGCCCTGTCCAGGGATTGAACCTGCAACCTTCGTGCATGTGGACGACACGCTTAACTAACTGAGCTACCCAGTCAGATTGTATTTTCTTGGTGTCATTTAATATATTTCCAAACCCTTATACCTCATGAAAACTAATAGTTAAATCTAGAGGCATGATCATATTTGGGTTCAATTTTTGTTGAGAATACTTCATAATATTCTGTAAAAACATAGTGAAGAAGTACATGATATTCCATTGTCTCTCTTTTGTTTGATGTTAGCAGACACTGATAATCATTATTGCCATTGTTTTATTAGGATGATAAAATGGTGATATTCTAATCTTATTATTTCTTTTAAATTCATTAGCTGAAAACTTATATGAAATATCTTCTCTGAAACAATTATTTGGATATCCTGAAGACTTTATCTTAAATAGTCCCAGAAATGCCAATGTTTTTAGAGTTTTTAATCTGCTTTGTATCACTAATTTTTAAATTTTCTCCACAGCATTAGGCTAAAGTGGTTGCTTATTAAAATTTACAGCACAACAATCATTCTGTGCTGAATACTTTGGGGGCAAGTCCTAATCTAAGTACTCCATGTATTTCACTAATCAGATACTCTGAGGTACAGATTATTATTCTTAGATCCTCTTGGCTTTCACCATAAGATAACAGATTTATCTAATGATCTCTGATCTACCTCTGCATGGGTTTCTTTCAGGCCACTGTCTCCATTATGGATATGTGGAAGACTTTCCTCCTCTAATTTTTTAGGTTTGATAAGATTAATACTATTAGTCTTTCCCTGTATGAAAAATATGAACTCAAGATAAACACCTAATAATAGCGTGTTGACTATTCCCATTAAAGTTGGGTACAGCATGAGTAATCCCAACTCTGGGTGCTTACTGATTCTAGCCAAAATTTAAATAGATCTTTTGCTCCTTACAAAGGCTCCCTGTCCTCCTTGGTAGAATGGAAAAAACAATAGTGGATCATGACTTGTTGCCAAAGAGGTATTTCCCACTATAGACCAACTGGAGACAGCTTGGGTAGATGGTAGGAGTCTGTAACGGCTTCCAAATAAACACAGGAGAACACCATCCCAGAGGACACACCCTTCTGGTGAGAGTCCTCATTTTTTCTTCTTCGTGGCTTTGTGTCCTTTAACAGGAAATGATCTAATTGGATGTTTGAAGGAAATTATTAAGCAGGATACTTAAAATTGGCTTTGACTTGAAAGAAGAAAGTGTTTAAGAGTTGAAAGACAATTGAGCACACGCTGCATAACAGTCCTTTCTGCAGGGATACACACCACACAGCTGGCTAGTGGGCAGAGAGGTACGCATTGGCTTTCTCGGTTGGAGGAGGGGGATTATTTCATGCGTATCAGGCTGCTTATGACTCCTTCTACGTCCTGGCCCTTGAATCCATTTTACAAAAATATGTTCCACATGCCCAGTGCCTGCTATGCCTTTGCCCATATAACTCAGCTATAAGATGATCTATTTTCTTTCAAAAGCTTACTGAGCATTGCTATTGGCTTTCCTAAAGGTACATATATGTTTAGTAAAAGTTGACCTGTCTACATTGTTTTAAGCTTGGAATTCTGTTTTCCATAGAATAATTATACATTTAAGTTTTCCCAGGATAACCTCAATTTATGCTTGTTGCTCGTTGTAATTATTAATGGTAAAGTTAATAGTTAATAATTTACTTTCAAAAGTGCTCTACTTTGGACATACATCACGTGGTCACCCTTTTATACACAGACCCGGCATGACGTGGTGGAATGTGCTCCAGGGGGGAATGATGAGCGAGTTAGTAGGTTGAACAAAGGCTCCTAGCTCCTCCTGGATACATTCGTGACTATCCCCTATGATATGCTCAATGAGACTGAGAATGCCACCTTATTTCTTTCCAGACTTGTTACTTTTGATAACTAAGAACATTGTTTTTCATATGAAGTCACTCCAAGTCAATTGTGATACAACCTGTTGCAAGCTATTTGAGCAAGAACAGCCATCATGTCTCACGTTAGTCTCTCCACACGGATCTGCATTGTGGTCCTGCAGAAGGAGGCCAGATGTTCATGGCCGGGCATAATACTCCAAAGCTTTTGTCTGGCAACTGAAAACAATATTAAGAGTGCATGATGGCTGAGGCATAGGTCGATGCTTGAACACTGATCAGCCAGGCTATGTTTTTTTATAATAAATACTAGAGGCCAAGTGCATGAAATTTGTGCATGGTAGGGTCCTTAGCGGCTTCTAGCTGCCAGCCACCAGCTAAGGCCTCTTTTCCCTGGACAGAGCCTCCCTTTGATCCACACCACACACTGTGGTCAGTGTAGGTCATAGCGGTCAGTCAAACTCTACAGGGGACACTTTGCATATTAGGCTTTTATATATATATATATATATATATATATATATATATATATATATATATATATTTAACATTAATTTTTATATAACTTAAATGCCCTTGAGTTCCTAATAATAAGTATAAATGATTGAAAATAAACATGTGGCCTGGCCAGTGTGGCTTAGTGGTTGAGTGTCGACCTATGAACCAGGAGGTTACAGTTCGATTCCTGGTCAGAGCACATGCTTAGATCCCAAGGAGCCGGTATGCAGGAGGCAGCTGACGAATGATACTCTCATCATTGATGTTTCTGTCTCTTTCTTCCTCTCCCTTTCTCTCTGAAATCAATAAAAGAAAATTTAAAAAGAAATATGTGAAGAGGGGGAACAACTCTTATTTATGAAAAAAAAATTTTTTTTCAATTATGGTTGACATACAATGTATTAGTTTAAGTACAACTTAGTGATTAAACATTTAGAAAAAAATTTAATGAATAAATTCAGAAGAATGAGGGAAATAAAGGTCACCATCAGAATATCATAGTAATAATTGCTGCAGGAAGATCCACTGATGAATGGTAAATTAGATGGTAAAAGTTTAAGCAGAAACAATATTTGCATAGGCTCAAACTTATCTTCCCCCAAATATTTTCTAATTATAAAAGAAAAATGAGATCATAGTGAGGATTCCTGGCAGATACCACCTTAGCAAGGTTGACACCACTAGTAATAAGACGTATTGACATCAGATACTTGTGGGTTTTTAAAAATATTTTTACTGATTTTGCCTCCCACCACTCCTTCCTGCTGCCTCCTAGCTCCCCACCCGGACACAGAGAGGCTGAGACTGTATTTGTGTCAGGACACGATTGCTAAGATCTCTATGAACACCCATGATTTCATGAATTCCTCTCACAGTTACAAAGAGTCGGAGAGCAGAGCTTCTTTAGTTTTGTTGCCGACTCTCCAGGAAGGATTTAGCTTTATTGTGCATAATGGGCCCAAGTAAAAACATTAGGCCACGGGAGATCAAGGGGATATTAATCTGGCATCTTGGGGTTAACTCCTGGAAAGAGAACTATGGCAATACCTCTAAAGTCCGTTCCTTCAGAAAATTAGTGAGTGGAAGGAGTGCTCTCAGCAGTCTCCAGAACTGAATATGCGGACAGTTTACATGTTTACTTTTCTAAGTGCTCTTATTGCTTGAATTCTTTAAAGCTGAAGTTCTAGTCTTGAGACCCCAGGGAAACCTAAGTCCAAAAGGCCTGCGGTACCTGCTAAACTTCACAGCTGCTGAGCTTTATAGCTGTTGTCAGACAGTTCACACTCGCTGAGCCAAACACCCTCTGAGCCAGCACTGCCCTGCACCCAGAATCTAATTTCCATGACATTCAGCTACCAAGTCCCATGGAGCTTGTCATCCCAGGGCCTGCCAGCTCCTACTTGGCTACCTTCATCTCTTCCCCAGAGACAGGGCTTCTCAGTAGAAAGACCAGAGTCACTAGCTAAGATGAGTTCCCCAAATCTCCTGACACCACTTGGGAGTAAAGGAAAAGGGAGAGTAAACAGGCCCAGCAAGGCCTTCCTAACCATAACAGAGGAATCCAGCACGTTTCTTCAGAGGAGCTTTCTTGCCCAAATCTCAGCCTGCTTAACAGATGCCAGGGTAGCGCCCTACATCCGTGTAGAATACTCCAGATGTTCAATGTTCCCTCAGAAGTTTCCCTGACCACCTGTGGCCCAGTGGCCCTGTTGGGCTAAGGAGCTGGTTCCAAGAAAGTGAAAGAGTCTGACGAGAAGGTGATTTTCTCTCTGAGCAGGTAAGGCTCCATGTCAAAACAGGAACCCATGTCACCACAAGAACGGCACGGAGCACACAGGCAGGGCGGCTACACCTGCTTCCCCCCAAAAATCCCCTTGTCACCTTGTTTTCCAAAACCGTGGAACCATTTTACACTTCCACCAGCAATGTATGCAAATTTCCATTTTTCCACATCTTTGCTAACACTTGCTTTACCTTGTTCCCAAACTGTCTTTTTGATTATGGCCATTTTGGTTTAAAGTGCTTTCTCATTTTAGTTTTTTTTAAAAAAATCTTTATTGTTGACAGTATTACAGATGTTTCCTTTCCTCCCCCATTGCCCCCTTCCACCGGGTTCCCACCCCACCCCACCCTAAGCCTTCACCACTCAATTGTCTGTGTCCATGGGTAATGCATATATGCAAATAAATTCCTCAGTCTATTCCATGTTTCCATGCCTCTGGTTCTATTTTATTCATTAGTATTTGTTCATTAGATTCCTTGTTCATTTATTTTGATTTTTAGATTCAATTATTGATAGATATGTATTAATTGCCATTTTAGTGTTCATATTTTTTAAATCTTTATTGTTCAGATTATTATAGTTGTTCCTCTTTTTTCCCTCCATAGCTCCCCTCCACTCGTTTCCCACCCCAGCCTCTACCATTATCCTCCCCCTCCCAACACTGTCCTCATCCATAGGTGTATGATTTTTTTGGCCAGTCTCTTCCCACACCCTCCTCACAGGCTTTTCCCCTCGAGGATTGTCAGTCCACTCTCTTTCTATACCCCTGATTCTATTATATTCACCATATTATTCTGTTCATCAGATTTTTTTATTCACTTAATTTTTAGATTCACTTGTTGATAGATATATATTTGTTGGTCATATTTTTATCTTTACCTTTTTCTTTTTCTCCCTCTTCTTAAAGAATACCCTTCAGCATTTCATATAATACTGGTTTGGTGGTGATTAACTCCTTTAGCTTGTTCTTATCTGTGAAGCTCTTTATCTGACCTTCAATTCTGAATGTCAGCTTGGCTGGGTAGAGTAATCTTGGTTGTAGGTTCTTGCTAATCATCACTGTGAATATTTTTTGCCACTCCCTTCTGGCCTGCATAGTTTCTGTTGAGAAATCAGCTGACAATTGTATGGGTGCTCCCTTGTATTATAGTAACTAACTGTTTTTCTCTTGCTGCTTTTAATATTCTCTCTTTGTCTTTTGAAGTTGGCATTTTAATTATGATGTGTCTTGGTGTGGTCTTCTTTGGACTCATCTTGTTTGGGGCTGTGTGAGCTTCCTGGACTTGTAAGACTATTTCTTTCACCAGGTGGGAGAAGTTTTCTGTCATTTTTTCTTCAAATAGGTCTTCAGTATCTTGTTCTCTCTCTTCTTCTGACACCCCTATAATTCGGATGTTGGTATGTTTAAAGTTGTCCCAGAGGTTCCTTACACTATCTTCATATTTTTGGATTCTTTTTTCTTTTTGCTTTTCTGGTTTTTTGCTTCTTTGTATTTCAAATTTTTGACTTGATTCTTGTGATCCTCTAGTCTGCTATTGGATCTCTGTATACTATTTTTTATTTTGTCAGTGTATGCTTAATTTCTAATTGGCCTTTTTCATATCTCTAAGGTCTCACTAAATTTATCGGCCTTTTCTAGAAAATTCTTGAAATACCTTATAACTGTGGTTTTGAACTCTATATCCAATAGTTTGCTTTCCTCCATTTCTTTCATTTGTGACATGTTTCTGTGTCTCCACATTTTGGCTGCTTCCCTGAGTTGATAGAGTGATATATTGCTCATTATATCCCATATATGAGTAAGATAATGTGATATTTATCTTTCTCAGACTGGCTTATTTCACTTAGCATAATGCTCTCCACTTCCATCCATGCTGTTGCAAATGGTTAAAGTTCCTTCTTTTGTATAGTGGCATAGTATTCCACTGTGTAGATGTATCACCATTTTTTAACCTATTCATCTGCTGATGGGAATTTAGGTTGTTTGGGGTCTCTGTTCTATTCCCTTGATCTATATGCCTGTTCTCATGCCAGTACAAGGTACTTTGATTATTGTGGCTTTGTCATATAACTTGATATCTGGTACTGTGATCCTTCCAACTTTGTTCTTCTTTCTCAAGATTGCTGTGGTTATTGAAGGTCTTTTTTGGTTCCATATAAGTTTTTGTTCTAATTAGATATGTAAAATATGCCATTGGTATTTTAATAGGGGCTGCACTGAATCTATAGATTGCTTTGGGTAGTATGGACATTTTAATTATATTAATTCTACCAATCCATGAACACAGTGTATTCTTCTAATTTATTACATTTTCCTCTACCTCTTTTTCCAATATCCTGTAGTTTTTATTTCTAAGTATCTTAATTTAATATATATATATATATATATATATATATATATATATATATATATATATATATATTTAATGAGAGGAAGGGAGAGGAATAGAGAATTAGAAACATTGATGAGAGAGAAACATCAATTAGCTGTCTCCTGCACCTCCTCTAATGGGTACATGCCCTTGACTGGAATCGAAACTGGGACCCTTCAGTCTGCAGGCCAGTACTCTAGCCACTGAGCCAAACCAGTTAGTGCATATCTTAATTTTTTGTTGCAATGGTAAATGTTTCTCCCTTCTTTCTCCTTCCTTCCTTCCTTCCTTCCTTCCTTCCTTCCTTCCTTCCTTCCTTCCTTCCTTCCTTCCTTCCTTCCTTCTCCAAAAGTTAGGATCCAATGAGATTATTTGCATTCTTGAGTAGGCCCAAGCATTTCTGAAGCTTGACGGGATTTACATATCATAGTCACACTCCCCGACACCTGGGCTGAAATGAAGGCCAAACTGATAACACTCTTACCTTTTTGGCAAAGCATGTTCCCAGGGCGCAGCTCTGCCTATCACCCTGAGTTCAGCTGACAGTAATTAAAGAAATGTTCATGTGCCTTCCTAGGCAGCCCTCTACAGTCATTGTGAATGATCTTTTTAACATATTGCTGGATCCGATTTGTTAATATTTTGTTAAGGATTTTAGCATCTATGTTCATCAGGGATATTGTCCTGTAATTCTCTTTCTCTGTAGTGTCTTTATCTGGTTTTGGAGTTAGGATAATGCTGGCCTCATAAAAAGAGCTTGGAAGTGTTCCTTCCTCTTGAATTTTTGGAATAGTTTGAGGATAGGTGTTAGCTCTTCTTTGGATGTTTGGTTGGTTATCCATTCATCTATTAATGACACTTAGATTGCTTCTACAACTTGACTATTATAAATAATGCTGTATATACCTTTTAGAATTAATGTTTTGGGTTTCTTCAGCTAAATACTCAGAAGTGGAATTAATGAGGCATATAGTAGTTGAATTTTTAATTTTTTGAGGTACATCCATACTGTTTTCCATAGTGGTAGCACCAATTTACAATCCCACCAACAGTGCATGAGGATTCTCTTTTCTCTGCTTCTCACCAACACTTGTTTTATTGACTTAATGATGGTAGCCATTCTGACAGGTATGAGTTGATAAATCATTGTATTTTTATTTTGCATTTCCCTGATGTTTAGTGATGTTGAGTATCTTTTCATATATCTGTTGACCATCAGAATTTCCTTTTTCCCTTGTAGTTGTTTTTCCAGTTCAGAATTTTATCTTATTCTAATATATTTTTATGCTTGAAAACCTTAATACTTTTTTATAATATAAGAGCAAAATTTTCATGGTAAATACATCTTGTTTTTAAATAGTTCAAATACCATGGCTGAATATTACCTAACTATATAAGATTGAACATTAATTCTGTTACTATTTTTTATTTTTATAGATGCAAATGCTAAGAAATCTTGTGTGCATACATAAATACATAAATAAGGGAGGTTCTGGTAGAGTAATTCCACTCAGTTTTCTGAACTTTTTCTGAGGTAAATGCCAAAGTGATTTTTCACCAAAAGTTGTTTTTAGATAACTATAGTGAATAATAACTGTATTATGAACTCCTGCCATTTTGATAAAGGTAATGAATTAAAACTATGAGGAGATATTTTATTTAGTCACTTGTGTCTTGCACTTTTTCAAACACAGCCTCAACATTTCAAATAAACCTTTGCCCAACAACCTAGAGGTTTTGCACTGACATTCCATCATTATAAGACAGAATGAGAGAGAGGTAAATATTTATTTTGTAAATTGGGAGAAAGATCTCTTTTGAAAGAGGAGGTGAAAAGAGGGAACTTGTAAAATACTTGAACCTAATCATACTCAAGTTGAACAAATTTAGAAAAGAATGCAGGCAGAACATGAGGCAGGTTCTTAAAAAAAAAAAAACTTCCTTGTAGCATTATATAAGTGCCTAGGAAGTTCTTGGAAAGATTTTGTGTATCTGGGGTCATATACCTAATTTTGAAGACCATTCTATGGAAAAGATAGGAAGACATCCCCTTAATAAAATGGCATTGGATAAGAGACCTGAATGAAGTGAGAGTGAACTCTCTGCACAAAAAAAAAAACATGTAACTCTCACGTCAGGCACAAAAAACTGCAAAGGCAAAGGGCTTAAGGTAGGAGTGAGTTTGGGATGGTCTGGAAAGAGCAAGTTCAGGGTTGGTTGTTACAGTATGAATGAGGGAGAAGGTGGTAAGATAATATGTCAGAGAAGCAATCAGCAGTATTTAGGTCTTAGAGTACAAGGTAGGAATTTGATTATATTTTGAGTGAGATGTGAAGAATGGTTCCCCAGTGGAGGGTTTTGAGCCTGAGTTGTGTGACATGACCTTGTTTTAAAAGGCTTATTCTAGCTGCTATGTTAATTATTACATAGAAATTTATTGCCTTTGTCATTCCTGGATAGTTTTGCTAACAACTCTTTTTGAGTTCACATCTGTGGATGACAACTTTAACTGCATATGTTTGTAAAAATGATCTGACTCAAGAAATTTTGGCTGCAAACTTGGTCTGAGTGTGATTTTCTTAGATTTATTAGCCTCGGAACTCTTGTAATCAAAAGGGAGCTACCTCCTTCTAGCTGACACCTTGTTGCACTTGAATAATAAATGTTGGGGTTTGGAAGGCAGGTCAGTGCACTGGGGGTCCCACTGATGGCTTGCAGATCATAGAGTCACAGTCCTCAGGAAACAGACTCTGAAACTCAGGTTGGTGTGAGGGAACTTTGTTGGGGAACACTCTTACAGACATTACCTGGTAAGAGTAAGTGGATCAGGACTGGATAGAAGAAAGTGCTGGTCTGTGATGCATTCCAACTGAACTCTCAGCCATCCTAAAAAAGGATGGTCCTTTAGAGTTTTCTCAAATGAGGTGTGAGTCACAGGTTTTAATACTATCCATATCAACCAGTCAACAGTTGTGGGTATACCCTAGAAAAGAGAAGTGAACTTGGAAAGATTTTGTGTATCTGGGGTATATACCTTATTTTCAAGATTAATTTCTGGGAAGGGACTTAGCTGTGAGACGTCAGCAGCCAAACTTTAAGCAACCTGGGGAATGTATTCCAATGAAGGGAGAATCTGGTGGCACAACACAGTAGCCACTAAAGATGAATAACTTGAAGCGCCCTTTAAAAATCATTATCCACCATTTTGAATCTAAAGAAACTGAGGCCCAAAGGGAGTACAGATATAATTTATCTATTACTCATTTTCTCTTGTGTTAATTATAGTACAAACAAATAACTTCAACACTTAAGCTTTATTTTCTAAAGTAGGCAGAATAGAAAACTTATTCTTCAAAAAATATTGTATTTTTATTGATTTTCAGAAAGAGAGTAAGGGAAAGAGAGAGATGAACATTATTCTTAATTTTAAAAAGTATCTGCAGACTTCCTTTCAGATGTGGAGTAGGTAAATTTTGTGGTCGCCTCCTCCCATGCATAACATAAAACTTGCGACTAAATAATGGAACAACTATCATTGAGAGCCACTTGAAGACTAGCTGGACAGAATGTCTATAACTAAGGATATAAAGGAGACTGATAGGAGGGGAGGAGACTTGGAATGGGCAGGTTTCACACCCACGTGTGGCGACTAAGAGTCAGGAAGACTATCTCAGCTGCAGAGGTCCTCCTGAAGAGCAAGGGGCCAAGCCCCACACCAGGTCCCCATCCCAGGATACCTGTGCTGGGAAAAGGAGGCCTCATAAGATCAGGCTTGTCAACCACTGGAGATTGCGTACCAAGAAAGACCAAGGGCTTCAGGAGAATGAGACGTGCTGCTCCTAAAGAGTCAGCACACAAGCTCACTTGCTCTGAGCCCCATTGTAGGGGAAGCAGCCCCCAAAGCACTAGGACATACAGGGAGGAGCTAAAATGACTAAATCCAGGGCAATGGCTGGAATTGTAGGAATTGGGGAAACTCTCTCTAAGGATGGAAGCACTGGCAGATGCTATTTTTCCTTTGTGGAGCTCTTCTCCCACACAGCTGGCCTACCAAGATGGTCACCAAATCTGTGCTCTCCATTAGCCTGGCTAACACTATTAACCCAAACCTGGCGATTCCCTGAGACCCTGCCTAACCCAACTCACTCGCCAGCCTGAGTCTCTCCTGGTAGCTCCTCTAAACCAGCAGCCTATCCTGGCTCATGCTTGTACTTCCCAAATCTCTCAAAGGTCTAAAATTCCAAACAAGCAGTGGCAAGCCTCGGTGTACCTTGTTGTTCTTGCTAAGTGGCCTCAAGCAGCACAGAGGGAGAATGATCTCAACGTGCATTGGAAGTCCCATAAGGTGGTCCTATGCCAGGCATCAGTAGTGGCCAGCTTAGCCTGCAATGTAGCTTCAACAAAATCCCAGCACAAGTGGTAGCTGGCCTTGCCTTACCTCATGGTGCCCACCAAAGGATTCCAAGCCTGGCAAAAGTGCTAGCTAGCCTCAGTGCACAGCATGGCCTCCCTCATGTGCCTCAGTATATGTGGAACCAACTGCAGATCACTTTGTAGCTGCTACCACATAATGCCAAGCCCAGAGTAAACAGCAGCTGACATTGGCCTCCACTGGAGACCCTTCTGAGAGGCTCTAAACCCAAGACACCTGTGGCAGTTTCAAACCACACTAGAGTACCACCCAACCAGTTCCACAAGCAATACACCCGAAGGGCAGATTTGGTTGGCACGAGAGCCTCACTAAAGTTACTCTTGCTTCATGAGGTCAACCCTCACACAACAGCTTATGGAGGTCCAACTATAATAGGAAGCCAAAAGTAACCCACCCAGCTCAGGTGACAAGGGATACTGTGCCATTTGGGACACCTACATAATGCCAGTCTATCATGACCAAGAAATGTAACATATCTACCCAATTATAGACAGGGAGACAGCCAAAATGAGGAGACAAAGAAACATATCCCAAATGAAAGAACAAGACAAAACTCCATAGAAAGAAGTAAATGAAAGATAAGCAACCTACCAGTTAAAGAGTTCAAAACATTGGTTGGAAGGATGCCCAATGAATTTAGGGAAATAATAGATAAACTCAGTGGGAACTTCAAGAAAGACATAGAAAACACAAAAAAGGAGATAGGAACTATAAAAAAGAACAGTCAGAAATGAAGAATCAAATAACATTAATAAATAACATGAGGTCAACACTCACACAACAGCTTAATGAAGAATAAAGTAACGTAAGTGATATTAGAGGGGGAAAAAGAAGAAAAATATACATTAGAGGGAATAAACAGCAGGTTAGATGAATAAAAGAAATATTTCTGAATTAGGCCAATCTATACTTGAAATCACATGGAAAGCTTTACCAAATAAAAATTAATAAGTGTATTTTATTTATATACATATATTTTAAAAGTTTCAAAGGTTTTAACCTCTAAGGGAAAGCAAGGCAAGATTGCTGAATATTTCCTAAGCAGAGCCGGATGGTTCAGCAGTGGAATTTTAAAAACAAAAGCAAACAGGAGCCCTCAGGCAGCCTGCCTTTTGAATGGGTTGGGGTATAGGGTGGCATCTGTACTTCACTGGTCAAACATATAAGTTTGCTTGCTCTGTTTTTTTCAATAAGAGATGCTTATTTTAATTACTTAATAAATTAGCTTTTTAAAATATAATCAAGGTCTCATATAATTTCAGTTATATGAGAAGCCAAAATATTAAACAATTAATTCTAGTAAAGTCCTCTTAAATAGTTTCTGAGACCTCCCATGATCCCTCTGTGGATGCAAGTAATAATAGCCAGAAATAATGCTGTTTAAAAGTACATTTTAAGCTTAATAGATAGGAGAAATTTTAAAAAATTAAATCTCTTCCATTAATATTTACAGGGTAAACTAAAGGTTATTATTCAAGCATTAAATCTGATCATTAATAAAGTAACCATAAATAGAAAAGAGAGTCACTTAAAATGTTGGCATGGGAATATTGGTCAGCATCTCAAAAGCAACCACATTTGTTGCTCGGTGTAAAAGAAAGAAAAAGGCTTTTAAAAGGAACCTCTCTAAAGGTGGCCTAGAAATTACTCTGGTAGGAAATGAGGGTAAAATTCCTTTCAAATATCTAGAAAACTGTAATTTAAAGTCAGTGTATTAGGCCTCAAAAAGAAAAGTTAGTAATTTGCATTTGCCTCCCTAAACAAAGCTTATGTAAATAAGCTCAAAGACTGATATCAGAAATCCAATTAGTGTCATTCACTGTCCACACCCAAGGGCAAATAAAGTTAGAAAATAAGCCTTATTTCAGACTGATTTTAATTAGTAAGTTGAAATAAGTGAATATTCAGAGGAACTTAGTTGTACTAGTTAGGGACATATTTCTGAAGCATTAACTATTTTTTACTTGTAGTTTATCTCATAGTAAAAGCTGATTATCATGCAATGAATTCAGAGCAGTTATACTTCTGTGCAAAGAATTAAATTAAAAGCTATCAAGACTACATTGCAGGATTTCCAAAAGCCTCTTGATATTATTTAAAACAAAAAGGGGGAGATAGTGGAGTAATCTCCTATAAGTAAACTACATCAAACCTTAATTACTTTAAATTTTTTCACTTTGAATTTTTTCACTTATAATACTGATAGAGTCACAAATGATGTCAGAATAAACCAAAGGAAAATAGTTTGGAAAAAAGAAAAGATCCCAAGTCTGGTTTACAAAAGGGTCCCTTTATTAACCTTTGGTTGAGAATATGCTTGTATGTTTCCAGAAAACTCCTGCAAGCCCATGTGGATTCCTGCAACAATGGATCCAAGAGAGGAGCTGACCACACTACTTCAGCCACAGATGGTAGTGGCCCCAAGCAACATGCTGAAGAGATTGAGGAGAAACAGTCCAGAGATGGGGGATGGTAAAGACGCCTTGCCATGCTAGCAGTCAGCACCTGTGTATCACTGCAGGTTGCCTGGGACTAACCGAAGAAGGTTGGACCTGCATAGCCATTGCTCACTGTTTGTCCACCATCCAGAACTGGAATATCATTACTGTCTTGTCACAGGGGACAGTGATTGAGAAGGGAACCCATAAAAAACTTGGACAGTGACTGGAAAGGGGACTCAAAGAACTGTTGGCCCAGAAAGGAGCTTACTGCAGACTAGTTCCTTTGATGCCTGGCAGCAATTTAAAAGGACATGAAAGAACTCAATCCTTTCCATTGAATTTAAAAATCTTAAAAGAATCCAAGCTCTGCAAATGGCATATATTCTTATTAAATTTATTAAATTAAAAAGGAGGATATGTTGGATGCAAATTCCAGCAGGTCATAATTATGCAAGAAGTTCTTCAGAAGGCAGATGGACTTTGAGGCTTCAGCAGGGCTGAAAATATGCATATTATTACCTGCTGAACCGCTGTAAGCAATTCCCCTAACCTGATGGTCCTTTATTGTTCACCAAGCCTTACCTTGGATATGTATATTTGCTTTGCTAAAGGGAAAATATGGGACTAAAAAGCGTGGGTCCAGACATTGAGACCCCACTTCACTAGAAATTGGAGCCTTTGTTTGGCTCCCTGAAAATGTCTTCCAAATTTATATTTCTTGTCTAGTCTCTCTAGTATATCCATTTATGTCACAGTCCCTTCTCCAGATTCTTGAACCCTTGCAGCTGTGGAAAGATACTAGCACATACAATCTTCAAATCTGAATCAGGAAGAAACAAAAATTGAACACACTGGTAACTACTAACCAAATCAAATCAGTAATCAAAAAGCTCTCAGCAAACAAAGTCTTGTGTCAGATGGCTTCACAGGTGAATTTTAGCAAACATTCAAAGAAGAATTAATACCTATTCTTCTCAAACTAGTCCTAAAAAATTGTAGAGGAGGGAAAACTCATTTTATGAGATAGGCGTTACCCTGATAACAAAACCAAAGACAACACGCGTGTGCGCGTGCGCGCGCGCACACACACACACACACACACACACACACACACACACACAACAGCATAGTATGGCTGTTAAAAATCAAAGATTCTGGGTTCAGATCCTAACTCTACTACTTACTAGTTGGGCTGTTATTTAAACTCTATATCTTAGTTTATCCACTAATACACACTCCTCTTATGGTTATTGTCAGGATAAAATGAATTAGTAATGTCCTTACAATAGTGGCTGACACATAGTTAATTGCTGTTGTTATTTCTGGCCTGAGCCAATAATGCTTCATGGCAGTGCTGGAGTCAGATGGACCTGGATTCAGAGGCCAGAACCATTGGTTATTAGCAGTGGCCCATTGGACAAGGTTCTTAACCTCTAAATATTTCATATATAAAATGGGAAAAGTCATAACATACCTCAAAGAATTTTTGTGAGGATTAAATGAGATAATGATTTGACAGGCCTAGCACAATGTAGCTACCATAAATCATTAGTGTCCAGGATTCATCAAGAAATTTCTCTGTAATTTCTTAGTTTCTCATTGTTTTTTTTATTTTTTTCTCCATGCTATAAAATATAGCAATGTGTGCCAAGACATTTCAATGAGGAAAGAATAGTTTTTCAACAATGGTGCTGGGAAAATTGTATATCCACAGGAAAAAAGAATCAAGTTGGACCCCTTTTTCACACCATATTCAGGAATTAACTCACAATGTACCAAAGACCTAAATGGATTAAACAGTGTTTTCTTAGCTATGAAACAAAAAAGCACAAGCAACAACAACAAAAAAACCCCCAGATGTATTGGATCTCAAAATCAACAACTTTTGCACTTAAACTTATTCAAGAAGGTAAAAAACAAACCATGTAAAGGAAGAAAATAATTACAAATCACATAACTGATAAGGGACTTGTAGCTATGATACATATGGAACTTATATAATCTATAATAATAAAAGTATAATATGTAAATTGACTGGATGGCTAAAACAGAGGAATGATGGTCCAGATGACCACACTATGACACCCACTGGCCAAGGTGGGTGTAATGTGGTTTTTTGGGGGCCCAGCCATTGCCCACAATCACCCTGCAGAAGGAGGCCCAGACCACCAGCCAGTGAGGAGATCAATCATGGGGCTCCTGGACTGCAAGAGGGCACAGGCCAGGCTGAGGGACATCCCCTTCCCCTATGAGTGCACAAATTTTGTGCACTGGGCCTCTAGTTCTATAATAAAAAGACAAGAAAGAATCTGAATATACATTTGTGCAAAGAAGATATACAAATGATCAATGAGCACATGAAAAGATTCTCAACATCACTAACCATCAGGGAAATGGGAATCAAAACCATGATCAAATATGCATTTCATGTGCAATAAAATGAATATGGTTCAAAATGGTAGAAATAAGTGTTGGTGAGAATACAGAGACATTAGAACCCCCATTTACACTGCTGGTGGGAATGTAACATGTGGCAGCCACTCCAGAAAATAGTTTGGCTGCTCCTGAAAGGGTTAAAAATAGTTACCAGCCGAAACCGGTTTGGCTCAGTGGATAGAGCGTCAGCCTGCGGACTGAAGGGTCCCAGGTTCGAGTCTGGTCAAGGGCATGTACCTTAGTTGCGGGCACATCCCCAGTAGGGGGTGTGCAGGAAGCAGCTGATCAATGTTTCTCTCTGATTGATGTTTCTAACTATCTCTTTCCCTTCCTCTCTGTAAAAAATTCAATAAAATATATTTAAAAAAAAAAAAAAAAAAATAGTTACCATATGATCCAGAAATTCTATGCCAGCACTTTTACTCAAGAGAAATAAAAGCATGCCCACACAAAAGCTTGTACACTTAATGGTCAGAGATCATTATTCATAATAGTAAAAAAGTATATATTAATGTCCATTAACTGATGATTTGGTTAACAGAATGTGCTATTTCTATAAAAATTGAATAGTATTATAATCAAAAGAATGAAGTGCTAATAAATGCCACAACATGGAAGAAACTTCAAAACAGCCAATCACAAAAGACCACAGGTTTTATACATGGATTCCATCATATATAATAAAACTGTAGTATGCAAATCGACCAAACAGCAAAACGACCAGTTGTTATGGTGCACACTGACCACCAGGGGACAGACCCTCAATACAGGAGCTGCCCCCTGGTGGCCAGAAGCCAGGCTCACAGCTAGTGAGTGCAGTGGTGGTGGCAGGAGCCTCTCCCACCTCCACTCTAGGTGGGTGGTAAGGAGCGAGGGGTCCTGGACTGAGAGAGCCTGGACTGTGAAAGGAATGTCTGACTGCTGGCTTAGGCCCGATTTCCCTGGGACATACCCCGAGGGATCCCTGACTGCGAGAGGGTGCAAGCTGGGCTGAGAGACTGCCCCCCCCCCCCCGCCCCCGCCTTCACCCACCATGCACAAAGTTTGTGTACGGGCTGCTAGTATTTAAGAAAAGTCCAGAATAGCAATAGATCCATTTGTGATAAATCATGGTTTCCTGAAAGTGCAGTTGTGGAGGTTAGGGAGAAATGGAGAGTGAATGCTAAGTGTATGACGTGTGAGTTTAACCTCAATTAAAACTGTTATAAAAAATAACAATGGGGATTTCAGGAGCCTCCTCATCTTGGAGGACCAATTCTATAGAACTTCAGGAGGGTCCCAGACTCATCCAGCAAAAGCTGTCAGGGCTGGCAATGGAACTGCCTTCATGACCGCAGAAATAGAGAGCCGGGAAGACACTCCTGAACCCACTGCTGAATGTATGTGAATTCCCTGTTCCACTTACCTTCTTTAGTTGCACAGTCAGAAGTTCTTTGGAGATCAACAGAACACCAGCCCTCTTCCCCCAATAAAATAGAACAGTGTCACACTGCCAAGAAGGAGTTCCTTTTCCTTGTTTAAGCCCAATCACATGAATCTGGTCTACTTGTAAGAACCCCCAAAAGAGGAGCCACAAGGTAGACTGTGTTTTGGAGGATGGTGTCCCAAGAAGTTGAAACTAAGGAAACTAGAGAATGACCAATAGTGTGCTAAGTGTGAGGATTCTGGGGTGGTATTTGAGGCTTTACCTCAAAAAGGAGACCTGAGGCTTTGAGTTTTTTGTACAAACAACATTGTTTTATTGTCTTCACACAGTATTATTACAGATTCCTCTGAGAAATTAGTAGTTAAATTTTTTGGTGATGAGATTGAGAGGGAAGAGTTCAAAAGTTATATTGGAACAGAAAAATGGAAACTTAGACTGAAAGAAAATATTTTTAAAATTCTTCTTCCCATACTTTTTATTTCTCCTTTATTTAATCTTATCTTTTCTCCATTTTTCCTTTGCCCCTCTTTCCCTTTTCTTATTTCTTATCACCTTGCTTTCTTTCATCTGGTCACCAGATTTTTTATAAGCAGCTGGCAAGCATATCAGAACATGTACTATCTTTGTATGCTGGTACCTACCATGGCACTGCCCAAGAAACAGGAGCTCAAAAATAATTCTTGTTAGAATTAAATGCTACTGTTCAGTGATTTACTGGTTACACAAGTTAGGCCCGATTTCTGTGGGTCAATGTCATTTGTTTGTTTGTTTCCGAAACAGGAGAGATGTACCTTAGGCCGAGACCCGTATGTCTCCTAGTTATTTTCTAGGTCATTAATCTTCATATGCATATTTCTACTCCTTCTCAAGAATCTCTTGTGAAAACACATCAAGGCACTTCATTTTTCTAAGTCAGAGTCTTAGAAATACAGTGGCAGACTCTATTTTTCAAAGACAGCCAACACCATTGTGTTCCATCCTTAGAATGTGGTTTAACATTCCCCTATTAAGAGATGGGGTCAGCGTTCCCTCTCCTTAAAATGAGTGGATCTTTGAAACTTTTCTGCCCATAGACTATGGCTATGTGACTTCTGAAGCTAAGTCATAAAAGACACTTCAGCTTCCAGCAGGCTCTCTTTCCTTGGGAACACATGCATTAGTATCCAGGAACCACCACATGAAGTTTGACTCACTATGGTAGGTTTTGCTCAATGTTTAGAGTGTCAGCCTGCAGACAGAAGAGTTTCAGGTTCAATTCCTAGTCATGGGCATGTACCTAGGTTGCAAGTTCCCTGGCCCCAGAGGGGGTGCATGTGGGAGGTGACCAATGGATGTGTTTCTTTTAGGTCCATTTTTCTCTTTATCTCTTCCTCCCTTATAACTCTCTTCCTCTTTCTCTAGAAATCAATGGGGAAAACAAACAAATATTATAAGATATAAAGAATTTTAAAATAAAAAGTTTGGCCCTTCACATCAGCTATGGTGGAAAGACAATGCAGAGAGACCACATAGAGAGGAAGCTGCCTGAGGAGTCCCAGCTGTCCCAGCCTTCAACTGTTTGAGTCTTCCCAGCCCTGGCATCAGGACGTGAATGAATGAGCCTGCAGATGAATTCAGCCTTCTTTAACGCAGAGTGGAACAGAGATGAACTATCCTTGCCCAGATTGAATATCTGTGAGCAAAATAAATGTTGTTTTTAAGTCATCAAGTTCTCTTTATGAAGCCTTCTGGTACAGAATGTGTTGCTGTGGTGCCTGCCCTTCCATGACCGTTAAGCAGAAGCTGCTCTTCAGGGCAGGGCTGGAACAGAGAGAAGGGTAAGCCAGCTCTTCTGAAATGCTTTGTAGGGTAGCACCCAAGGAACTAGACATCTTCCTCCCTAGAAGTCTCCAGCCAGAGACATGGAAATGGAAATGTCCAAATAACACTCCCGCTCTTTTCCTTGAAAAGCAAAACCATCCACCCTGGATAAATTACAGAAACAGACTGTAATTTGAATTAAATATATAAAAATCAACAAGACAAAATGATATTTTACAGATACAAACAGGTATGATAAATTTATGAGAAAAAGAAAAAGTAGTCAACACAAAATGAAGGATGAAATGGGAATGAGATCAGGCACACAGGTGTGATAACTGATAGATTCAAGGGTGATTATTTGACTTTTATACTTCATAACTTGCATATATATTACCTATATTCCTTTGTATGTGTAAAATACTGCATAACAAAAAACATGATTTTAGAAAATGAATGTTAGAGTAATGTTTCCAACTTAAAACAATAACAACAAAAAACATTTGGCATCATCCAACAAGTTGCCTAGTCCTGCCCTAATTATATATTCTCTCATGTTATTTACTCACTTTCTTGCCCCATTCACATGGACTCTGTCTAGATTCCAGTCCTGGTTCCACGACCTTTACTGTGGCTCCCAAACTTTCTATCCATCATTTCCTCCCATTATACCCACTGCTGTCCAGTGAGCCTTTAAAAAAAATAATCTTTTAAATTTATTTTTTAAATTGATTTTTAGAGAAGAGAGGAAGGGAGAGATAGAGAAAGAGAGAAATATTGATGTGAGAGAGAAACATTGATTGGTTGCCTCCCATACATACCCCAACCCAGGATCAAACCTACAACCTGCGCTTGTGCGCTGACCTGGAATCGAACCTGTCACCTTTTGGCGTAATGGAATGGTATGCCAACTAACTGAAGCACACCTGCCAGAGCCCAGTGAGCTTCCTCGAAGTATAACTCTGGTCCTGTTTTTCACAGCCCTAGTACCCGTCAGTGACTCCTCATGGCCCTTGAATTAAAATCTAGAGCCTGACTTTCTTAGCCTGGCTTTCAAGGCCCCTGCAACTCAGTTGCTGAATGCTCTCAAAGCTTAAGCAAAACTAGACAATTCCCATTTATGCCTGAGACCCACCACTTTGGTGGCTTTGTCCAGTTCCCCTGGCCGCTCTCCTACTTCTCCACCTCTGTATCTTTCAAAACCTAGTTCCATTACCGCCCCTGTCATGAGGCCTTTCCTGACCCACCCAGGGGATAGACACGCACGTGTATTCCCACTTCTCAGTTCTGCCGGGCTCTCAGTGCTCTCGGGTGGGACAGTCATCACTCTCTACCTGTGGTACTGGTCTGCTGGACCTGCTCACATCCCCTGTGGGTCAGGGGTCATATGTGATTCCTTTTTTTGTCCTCACAATTCCTTACACTTATAAAAATAGAATGAAGATATCACCAAACAAATGAATTCTACATCAAGACCTATCCCAAGCAAAACTATAAATAAAGAAAAGGTGTCTTTGGTGTCTCCAGGCTACCTAGTCAAGTTGTCAGGAGCAACCCCAACCTCAACTACCCAGAAACTTCACGCCTACTTGTGTAAACAGAACCAGCTTTTGGAAAAAGACCTGATAAATGCATTCACACTAGGACACATATAAATTACTGAGAAAGCTTCTGATGCTACAGCTCTTTTACTGAGAAGTACTTATTTTGTTAGCAAAAGACAAAAGACACAGAATATATCTGTGCTGGATTAATTAGTGTGTCCCCAAAATTCATGTCCCCCTAGAACCTCAAATTGTGACCTAATTTGGAAATGGGGTCTTTGCAGATATAACTGTTAAGACAAAGTAATACTGGATTAGGGTGGGCCCTAAATCCAATGATGCTGTCCTTAATAGAAGTCCATGAGTGACAGAGACAGAGGAAAACAGCTATGCGAAGCAGCAGAAATCGGAGGGATGTGGCTCTAAGCCAAGGAATACCAAAGATTGCCAAAGACGACCTAGGAACAAGCAAGGAAGGATTCTTCCTTAGAGCCTTCAGATGAATCATGGCTCCCAACACCTTGATTTCAGACTTCCGGCCTCCAGAATTGTGAGAAACTATATTTCTGTTGTTTTAAGCCTCTCAGATTGTATAGGTGCTTTGTTAGGACAGCCCAGGAAACTAAAACGATATCTGAAATTATCAGGCAGCAACGAACCTAGGAGAGGTATATTGGGAAATTTCTCAGTGCCCCAAGAGGGACCTACACCATCGATTCTACCTGTCCCAACCACAAGGCTCAGCAGGTAAGGGAAAGAGCAAGACTGAGACATATATGAACTCTAGATCATCACTAGTGATACCTTGAAAAATGTGGGACCAATGAACATCCATCTCTTTTGGCACTGGGCTTGTTTAGCTGCCTGCTGGGTGGACTGAGACCAAGGTGAGGAGCAGAGCTAGGAATACATGAATTAATTCAATGGTTATTATACTTTCGGTGTCATTGATCTCTTTGAGAATGTGGTTATGATCTAGGGAGTCTCCCAAGAATAAATGCACATATCTCCTAAAATTTGCATAGAGTCCAATTTTTCACAGGTCCCTTGAAAGCGCTCCATAGGGCAAAACCTTGGATGTTTTATGTTCTAATACAGCAATTTTCAGCTTTTTTTTTTTTCATCTCATGGCACATATAAAGTAATTACTGAAATTCTACAGCAAACCAAAAGAAAGAAAATTTTTGGCCGATTGAACAAAAAAATAGCTAGAATTTTGATTCATTCATATCAGATGGCTATTTTTGTATTGGCTGTTGTCATTTTTAAAAAATCCTCACCAAGGATATGTTTTTATTGATTTTTATAGGGAGGGAGGGAGAGAGGGAGGGAGGGAGAAAGGGAGGAAGGGAGAGAGGGAGGGAGGGAGGGCAGGCGGGAGGGAGAGAGACAGAGAGAGAGATCACTGTGAGAGAAATATCAATTGCTTACCTCCTGTTCATGCCCTGACCAGGGATCAAATCAGCAACCTGAACAACTGAACCATCTGACCAGGGCTGTTGTCATCTTTTTTATTTAACAATCTACAGAAAAAGAGATCACTGTCTCTGACTAACTTATCAGGTATTGCATATTTTTAAAAATTCTTATGGCACGCTGGTTGAAAATCACTGTGCTAACGCAATAGTGATGTGACTAAATTTAAATTTACAGAAGATGTGCACTTCCAACAATGATGAGTAGTTTTGTTTCATTATATGAGCATTAAGTACAGGGTAGGAGGTCACTAAATCATTGGCATTGGATAGATTGTGAGTCAAATCCCAGCACCCTCCTTTCATTAAGAGATCTATGTCACTGTGTTATATGAAAAATGAGTGATAGCTTACCAACTTCCACTGTTGTGAGAATAAAATATTGTCAGTTGTAGACTCCCAGAGTGCCTGGAAGTCCATGGGTAGGGCTTTGCTCCCTTATAATAATATAAATGGTTGTTTGGTGGCTCTCGCCCCCAGAGGAATAAAGCAGTAGGAGAGCTTATTCACAACTGTGTTCTCAGGAGCTCTATAATTGTTGGCAGATGACTGTTTTTCTCAACACAGTGCCTGGTGCATGGTATAGGCTTGATAAAGAATTATGAACATCCAGCTCAAACTGATAAAAACAGGGAAGCAATGCTAGTCAACGAAAAGCTCTCTATTGAGAACTTTGACCTCAGGAACTTACTCAGATAGTAAGTAGACTTCATGGAAGAGGAACGAGTGTTGTGGTTTCTGTTGCTGTTATCCAAGCAAAGAAGTAGGGGTTTCAAAGACTCAGCTTCTACCAGTCTCACTGACCACCAGGAAATGAGTTTCTTCCCCCAGTTCTGGCCCTTGAAACTCAACCTGATCAGTTAGTCCAAACGAACAAGATACCAGCTGTTGAGTGGGAGACAATATCATTTATGGCAAGAGGCCTACCCTTTCGCAGCAAGGTGTTACTTTTGATTTCCTTCAAGTGTGATCAAGGTGGGTGAAGTGGCAGCTGTTGGAAGGCTGAGTGAGGTGTGGGCTGGCTGAGTCAGTGCTGGCCAGGTTCCCCTTGGGAAATTCCTATGGGGAGGGGCCAAGGGTGACAATTGTCAGCTGAGAAATTAATCAGACATGTCTTCAAGATCAATGGATAGATTATAACCTACCCATGGAAAAGCCTGGGTGTAATTAATGGCTGGGGTGGAAATGAGCTCTTATGTATGGAATGAAGTCATTAACCTTGGCCCTCTCTGTGTCCAAATGATCTTATTTGCCACCTCTCCAGCTCACAGGAATGTCACCAGAATAAATAAAATGAAATAAAAAATACATATTTAAAAAAACTGAAAAATTATTTATGAAGTAGACAAATGAAATCTATATATATTAAAAGTCAGTGACTGGAACGCTAGAACAACCAGAACAACTGGTCGCTATGACGCCCACTGTGGCCAGCCAACTGGCCCAATCAGAAGCAGGGCTGGCTGACCTCCCTCATGCCCACTTCTGCCAGCCCAGCCCTATCGGGTCCCCCACCCCAATCGGGGGTGGGGTTGGCCAACCTCCCACAGCCTCTCCCTCCTACCAGCACAGCCTCAATCAGCTTTAATTGGAGCTGGCTGGCCAGACCCCATCCGTGCAATAATTCATGCTCTGGGCCTCTAGTCTATAATAATCTATAATAATAAAAGTATAATATGCTAATTAGGCCAGATGTCCTTCCAGATGTCCTTCCAGATGACCTTCTGCACAAAGCTGGGGCTATGAGGGAAGCCTGGGTCCCAGGTGCCAGAGGGAAGCCAGTGCCAGCAGCCAGGGGAAGGAAGGCCTGTCTTGCCTTTAGTGTTTTATAAAAGAATTGGGTAGGTTTTCATGTTATGTTACTTTTATAAGCAAAACATATGTAATTTACTATTGAAAGGCATTCAAGTATGGCATCATTATTATTCACTCTGCAAGGAGCAGGTTCCTCCACTCAGGAATCAGGATCCTTTGGTGATTCCTAGTTGATTAGCCATGTGGCCTCAGGGCAACAGATTCCAAAATAGCAAAATAATATAAGAAGCCACCCAATAATAATAAAAAATATGTCTTGGCAACAATTTTTTATTTTTTATTGTTTAAATTATTACATATCTCCTTTTCTTCCTGATTGATTCCCCCCCAGCTACTCCCAACCCTAAGGGAAAGCTCCCCCCATCCCTGCTCCCCACAGTGTCTGTGTCTGTTGTCTTAGAGACATTTTAAGCTTCCTTTCATATCTTCATATTTAAAATAAACATACATTTCAAGTTCTTAACCCAAGTCCAAAAGACAGGCTAATAAATAAATTTGCATAAAAGGAGAAATGGGCCCTAGCTGGTTTGGCTCAGTGGATAGTGCATCAGCCTGCAGACCGAAGGGTCCCAGGAGCCTCAGTTGCAGGCTCCTCCCTGGCCCAGGCTCTGGTTGGGGCTCATGCAGGAGACAACCAATGGATGTGCTTCTCTCACATTGATATTTCTCTCTGTCTTTCCCTCTCTCTTTCCCTCTCTTTAAAAATATTCTTGGGTAAGGATTTACAAATAATTTCTCTCTCTCTCTCTCTCTCTCTCTCTCTCTCTCTCTCTCTCTCTCGATATATATATATATATATATATATATATATATATATATATATATATATATAAAAGGCTAAGTGATCAACCTGGGAGGGTCCACTGGTGGTTGGGTCCAGGGCATGTCTGGCCCGTCTCACCCAATCACACCTTGCTGGCCACCTTCTAATTAATTTCCTTTCAACATGCACAAATCTATACATCATGCCTCTAGTAATAATAATAATAAAGGAGGAATGGGTAAAAGTTGAGGGTGATGTGGGACCCCATGAAAGAAATCTAGCAGGGAGGACTCATTCCTCCCAGCAAAAGCTAAACTCCTAGGGAACACTTCTACAGCATGGCTCTTGCCTTCTGGTTGGGTGACTGTGGTGACATCAACAAATGACTATTTCCCATGGCAGGGGAATAGACAGGTTTTATTAATAACTAGAGGCTCAGTGCATGAAAATTCATGCACTGGAGGGGGGTGTCCCTCAGCCCGGCCTGCCCTCTCTTACAGTCCAGGTGACCCAGCCATCAGGAGAAGGTGAAGCCCCCATCACACCTGGTGCCGCTGCTGGTAGCACAGGCTTTGGTTACCTGAGCCTAGGGCAGCCCTGGGTGGCTGGGCAGCTGACATCCGAGGCTTGCCTGTGCCTTGGGCTGGCCCTAAGCTTCTGGGGGGCTGAGGGTACTGGGGGACTCTGGAGGCAGGTGTGCAGAGTGGCTGGATCCACATGGGGGTGGGCCTGGCCATGCTGTGCACCTCCTGCCCTAATGGGGCTGAGGAGACTGGGTGCTGCCATCTTGTGGCTTTGGACCATCTTTGAGGATGTGGCAGTCAATTAGCATATTCCCGCCTTACTGGGTGTGGGCGCTTCCATCTTTGTGAGGGTGTAACAGTCAATTAGCATATTCCCTCTTTATTAGATAGGATAATTTTCTTTTCTTTTTTAAAAAATATATTTTATTGATTTTTTATAGAGAGGAAGAAAGAGAGATAGAGAACCAGAAACGTCGATGAGAGAGAAACATCGACCAGCTGCCTCCTGCACACCCCCCACGGGGGATGTGCCCACAACCAATGTACATGCCCTTGACCGGAATCGAACCTGGGACCTTTCAGTCTGCAGACCGACGCTCTACCACTGAGCCAAACCGGTTTTGGCAGGTAGATAGGATAATTTTCATTTTATAAGACATCAGCTGTATGCTAGATACTTTCTGTGCATTATTTCTAACCCTCAAAACAAGTCCAGTTTTAAAATGAGATTGAGAGGGCACAAATGACATATAAGATCATTATGCTTATATTGATTGTACTTATGGAAGATCACTATACTTATAAATGAAAGGTGGTTTGAACCCAGGCCTGCTTGCTCTGACAGCTCACTCTTCCTTTAGTCATGCTTGAGGTCGTCCCCGGGGAAAGCCAGACTGGGTGGCACTTGCAGAAGGAGCATAACCAGGCGGGTCCAGCCAGGCTTTTTTGCAGGCTGGGCAATGCTTCTCTAAACTAGGGCACTTAAACTGTCAGAAGTCAATATTGAACTAGACAACCCCTTATTTTAGCTTCTATCTAGAAAAATGAACATTTAAAAAACAGACACGGAAAAATATTTTTTTTTAGCTTTTTTATGGAAAATTTCAAACACACACAAAAGTTAAGAAAGTGATACAAATCAACCCATGGCATGGCTCCAACTACTATAAGCATTTATCCATTCTTGTTTCATCTATCCCTTAAATATTCTGGAGTATTTTAAGCCAATCCCAGAGCTTATATTATTTTACCTGTAAATATTTCAGTATTAATTCTAATACATAAAAACTTAAGTTTAATAAGATAACAGATCCATTATCACTCCTAAGCAAAGTATTAATAATTCTATAATATTATTTCTTAGTATATTCAATTGTCCTGCATTGTATCCAAAAATGTCTCCTTAAAGTAGGTTTATTAAATTCATTTCACACTTTTCAGAGTTTGGGTGTTTCAGTCCCATAATTTCTTTTCAGAAAAAAATATATTTTATAAATAAAGGAACTTTACTGCTGGGTGGTCAAAGGCGTTCCTTTCACAATGAGTGCAGGAAGACAGAACCACCCAAGCAAAGAAAACTACATTATGGAGCAGCGTCCTTCATGTAGGCTGCAGTCATTTCAGTGTTAGGAACTGATTTTTGCTACTGCTCCAGGCACAGCATGGATTTTCATTGTAATGAATAATAGGTGAACCCATGAAGAAATCAAAATGTGTGTGCAGAGGGTGAGAAGTGAGCATTGTGATAGCTTCGATGGTCCATATGGTTGTTCTGAAGTACAGAACTGTTATTTAAACTAATATAATATTGAGTGTCAACTGTCATTGAAAAAAAAAATAAAAATAATTAAAATATTTTAAAAAGAACTGTTACTTAAAATAGATATATGGCCCTAGCCAGATTGGCTAAGAGGATAGAGCGTTGGCCTGTGGACCAAAGGTCCTGGGTTTGATTCTAGTTGAGGGCATATACCTCGGTTGCAGGCTCCTTCCCAGCCCTGGTTGGAGTTAGTGCAGGAGACAACCAATTGTTGTGTTTCTCTCACATCGATATCTTTCTCTGTCTTTCCCTCTCTCTTCCACTCACTCTAAAAATCAGTGGAAAAATTCGCCGAAACCAGTTTGGCTCAGTGGTAGAATGTCGGTCTGTGGACTGAAAGGTCCTGGGTTCGATTCCGGTCAAGGGCATGTACATTGGTTGCGGGCACATCCCCGGTAGGGGGTGTGCAGGAGGCAGCTGGTTGATGTTTCTCTCTCATCGACGTTTCTAGCTCTCTATCTCTCTCCCTACCTCTCTGTAAAAAATCATTAAAATATATTAAAAAAAAATCAGTGGAAAAATATCCTTGGGTGAGGATTAAAAAATGATAATAATTAAAATAAATATATGTGTCACTAAGGATAATTGCAAATTGTTAATTGAAATATAAAAATACTTTATTTTAAAAATTTATTTTAGTTATAGTTGACATACAATATTATGTCAGTTTTGGGTAGACAACATAATGGTTAGACATTTACATACCTTTGAAAAGATAACCCCGAAAAGTCTAGTATTTACATACCTTTGAAAAGATAACCCCGAAAAGTCATAGTTATTACCATATTGTTGACAGGCAGTCAATTATATTTATTGTACTATGTTATTACCATATTGTTGACTATATGCCTGTGCTGTATTTTACGTCCCCATGACTATTTCGATAACTGGGGATTTGCACATCTTATTCCATTCGCCTTTGACACCTGTCCCCCAAACCTTTCCCATCTGGAAACATTAATTTGTTCTCCATATCTGAGTATGTTTCCATTTTTTTGTTCCTCATATAGGTGATAGCATATGGTATTTGTCTTTCCCTGTCTAACTTATTTTACTTAGCATAATAGCCTCTAGATCCAGCCATGTTGTCACAAATGATAAAATTTTTATGGCCTAGTAATATTCCATGGCATATATGTATCACTTATTCTTTACCCATTCATCTATCATAGGTACTCAAGTTACTTTCATATCTTGGCTATTGTACATAATGCTGCAATGAACATGGGGATGCATATATTTTTCTCAAATTAGTGTTTTGGTTTCTTCAAACCAATATATAAAGTTGAATTGTTGGGTCATAAAGTAGGTCTCTTTTTTATTTTTTAAAGGACCCCATACTGATTTTCATGGTGGCTGCACCAATTTAGAATCCCATGAACAGCAGGCAAAGACTCTCTTTTCACATCACCCTTGCCAACACTTATTTGTTGATTTACATATGATATCAACTCTGACGGGTATGAGGTGATATCTCATTGAGGATTTAATTTGCATTTTCCTGATGTTTAGTGATGTTGAACATCTTTTCATTTGCCTGTTGGTGTTAGGTATGTCCTCTTTGGAGAAATGTCTATTCAGATCCTCTGTCCATTTTTAATTGTATTATTATTGTCTTAGCTATATGAGTTCCTTATATATTTTCTATATTAACCCTTTGTCGATGCATCACTAGCAAATAACTTCTATTCAGTAGGTTATCTTTTTGTTGATGATTTCCTTCACTGTAAAAAAATTTTAATTGTAGTCTTATTTATTTACTTACTGTTTTTTTTTTTTTTTTTTGTTTCCCTTGCCCAAGGAGTCATATCCAAATAAATATTCTTAAAGGTGATGTCAAAAAGTTTACTGCTTGTGCTTTTTTCTATGAGTTTCAGGGTTTGGGTCTTACATTTTAAGTATTCAATCCATTTTGAGTTGTTGTTGTTGTTTTTTTGTATATGGTAAGAAATTGGTCATTTAATTTAATTTATTTTTTAATGTATCTACTCAGTTTTCCCAACACCATTTATAGGAGTCAATTATATGTTCTTGACTCATTTCTCATACTTTAATTGAGCAAATAGCTGTTTTGGGTACTATAGCAATGTAGTACAATTTGATATCAGGTATTATGATATCTCTAAATTTGTTCTTCTTTCTCAATATTGCTATTCAGGATCTTTTTTGGTACTATTTAAACTTTAAGATAGTATGTTCTAGTTCTACCAAAAAATTAGTATTTTTAAATTTTATTTTCAAATTACAATTTACATGCAATATTATTTGCATTAGTTTCAGGTGTACAGCATAGTGGTTAGATACTTAGATAACTTAAAAAATTTTTTTTAGAATATTTTTTTTATTGATTTTTTACAGAGAGGAAGGGAGAGAGATAGAGAGCTAGAAACATCGATGAGAGAGAAACATTGACCAGCTGCCTCTTGCACACCACACACCCTACCGGGGATGTGCCCGCAACCAACGTACATGCTCTTGACCGGAATCGAACCTGGTACCTTTCAGTCCACAGACCGACGCTCTATCCACTGAGCCAAACCGGCTTCGGCAAGATACTTAGATAACTTATGAAGTGATCACCCTGATAAGTCCAGTACCCACCTGGTACCATCATAGTAATTACAATATTACTGATTACATTCCCTATTCTGTACTTTACACCCCCATGATTATTTTGTAACTACCAATTTGTATTTCAGAATCCCTTCATCTTTTTTACCCAGCCCCTCAGAACCCTTCTCCTTTGGCAACCATCAGTCTGTTCTCTGTATCTAAGTCTGTTTCCATTTTGTTTGTATGTTTCTTTAATTTGTTCTTTAGATTCCACATATAAATGAAATCATATGATATTTGTCTTTCTCTGATTGATATATTTCATTTAGCATAATACCCTATGGGTCATTCCCTGTTGTGTCAAGTGGTAAGATTTCATTCTTTTATTTGGTTGAGTAATATTTCATTGTATATAAGTACCACTGTTTTTTTTATCCACTCATCTATTTTGTTTGTATCCTCACCTGAGGATGTTTTTTCATTGATTTTGAGAGAGTGGAAGAGAAAGGGAAAGACAGAGAAACATTGATGTGAGGAAACACATCGATAGCTTGCCTCCTGCACACCCCCTGACCAGGGGGCACACACTCTAACCAGGGCCCAGGCTGGCAGGAGCTTGCAACCAAGGTATGTGCCCTTAACCAAAATTGAACCTGGGACCCTTTGGTCCACAGGCCGATGCTCTATCCACTGAGCCAAACCAGCGAGGGCTCCACTCATCTATTGATGAGCTCTTGGGTTCCTTCCATATCTTGGCTATTATAAATAACATTGCATTGACATAAGGGTGCATATATTCTTTCAAACTAGTGTTTTGGATTTGTTCAGATATATACCCAGAACTAGAATTGCTGGGTCATAAGGCCATCTCATTTTTTTTTATTTTTTTGAGGAACTTCCATACTATTTTCCATAGTGGCTGTAGCAATCTGCATTCCCACTATAGTGTCTGAGCGTTCCCTTTTCTGTATATCCTTACCAACACTTGTTTTGATTTTTTGATTACAGACATTCTGGCAGGTGTGAGCTGTTATCTCATTGTGGTTTTAATTTGCATTTCTCTGATGATTAGTGACATAGATCTTTTCATAGATCTATTGGTCATCTGTATGTCCTCTTTGGAGAAGTGTCTATTCAGGTCCTCTGCAGACTTTTAAAATTACTTATTTTTTTAAATGTTAAGTTGTATGAGTTCCTTATAAATTTTTGGATATCAACTCCTTATTGGATGTATTATTGGCAAATTTCTTCTTCCATTCAGAAGGTGGTCTTTTTGTTTTATTGATGGTTTACTTTGCTGTACAAAAACTTTTTAGTTAGATGTATGTAGTCCCATTCGTTTGGTTTTTGTTTTATTTCCCTTGATTGAAGAGGTATATAAAAAAAAAGTATTGCTTAGAAAAATTGTCAGAGATTTTACTGCCTATGTTTTCTTCTATGAGTTTTCTGAGTATTTTGATAGGAATTGTATTGAATAACTACATTTAATTTACTAGTATAGACATTTTATCTATGTTAATTTTTCCTATTCTTGAGCATATGTCCTTCCATTTACTTGTATCTTCTTCAATTTCATAGTTTTCTGAGAACGGATATTTTGCCTCCTTGGTTAAATTTATTCCTGGATACTTTATTATTCTAGGTGCAATTGTAAATAGGATTATTTTCTTAATTTCTCTTCCTGATAGTTCATTATTAGTGTATAAAAGTACAATCTATTTCTGTACATTAATTTTTCATTCTTCTACTTTACTAAATTCTAATAGTTTTTTTGGGGGGGAATCTTTTAGAGTTTTCTATATGTCACCTGCAAATAATGACTGTTTACTTTCTTCCAATTTGGCTGCCTTTTATTCCTTTTTCTTATCTGATAACTCTGGCTAGGACTTCCAATACTATGTTGAATAAAAGTAGTGAGAGTAGACATCCTTGGCTTGTCCCGTTTTAAAGAAAAAACTTTTGGCTTTTCACCATTGATTATGATAGTAACTGGGGGCTTGTCATATATGACCTTTATCATGTTGAGGCATGTTCCCTCTATTCTCACTTTGCTGAGAGTGTTTATCATAATGGATGTTACATTTTGTCAAAATGTTTTTCAACATCTATTAATATGATTAGATAATTTTTATTTTTCATTTTGTTGATGTGCTGTATCACAATAACTGATTTGTAAATATTGAACCAAACTTATATCCCAGGAATAAACACAACTTGTTCATGGTACATATGTTTTAAATATATTGCTGAATTCAGTTTGAAAATATTTTGTTGAGGATTTTTGCATGTTTGTTCATTAAAGATATTAGCCCATAATTTTTTTTTCGTAATGTCTTTGTCTGGTTTTGTTATCAGGGTAAAGCTGGCCTCATAAAATAAGTTTTCCCTCCTATACAATTTTTTGGGACTAGTTTGAGAAGAATAGGTATTAATTCTTCTTTGAATGTTTGCTACCATTTACCTGTGAAGCCCTCTGATATAAGACTTTTGTTTGTTGAGAGCTTTTTGACTACTGATTTGATTTGGTTAGTAGTTACCGGTCTGTTCAATTTTTGTTTCTTCCTGATTCAGTAATGGAAGATTGTATGCTTCTTTTTAAAATATATTTTATTGATATTTTTACAGAGGAAGGGGGAGGGAGAGAGAGTTAGAAACATTGATGAGAGAGAAATATCAATCAGCTGATTTCTGCACCTCCCCACCTCCCACTGGGGATGTGCCTGCAATCAAGGTACATGCCCTTGACTGGAATCGAACTCGGGTCTACACTATCCACTGAGCCAAACTGGTCAGGGCAATTGTATGCTTCTTGAAATGTATCCATTTCTTCCAGACTGTTTAATTTGCTGGCATATAATTACTCATAGTATTTTCTTATATTCCTTTGTGATTCTATGGTGCTGGTAGTCTCCTCTATCATTTCTGATTTTATTTTTTGGGCTATCTCTCTTTTTGTCTTAATGAGTCTGGCTTATCTTTTCAAAATACCAACTCTTGGTGTTATTGATCTTTTCTATTATTATTTTTACCCTATTTTGTTTATTTCCACTTTGATATTTATTATTTTCTCACTCTACTCAATGTTGGCTTTGTTTATTCTTTTTCTAGTTCCTATAGAGATTTTTCTTGTTTCTTGAGGTAGGCATGTGTTGCTCTAAATTTCCCTCTTCAAACATAGATTTTTGAGTTGCTGTGTTTTTGTTTTCATTTGTCTCAAAATAGTTATCTTTTGATTTCTTCTTTGAGCTCATGTGTTTGTGTATTTTTTGGCTTTCTTCTTGTAATTGATTTCTACATTCACACTATTTTGATTGGAGGAAATTATATGATTTCAATCTTCTTAAATATATTGAGACTGGTTTTATGGCCTACCATCTGGTTCCAACCCTGGCCAAATGGTTCAGTTGGTTGGAGCATCACCCTATACATTGAAAGGTGCAGGTTCTATCCCTGGTTGGGGAGCCTACAGAAGGCAACCAATCGCTGTTTCTCTCTCACATTGATGTCTCTTTCTTTCTCTCCCCTCTTGACCTGTCTTTCTCTTTTTCAAATCAATGGAAACATATCCTCAGGTGAGGATTTTAAAAAGAAAAGAAAAGTAAGTGTTCCATGAGATCTTGAAAATAATCTATATTCTTCTGCTTCTGGGTGAATGTTCTAAAAATACCAATTAAGTCCATTTGGTCTAATGTGTCATTACAGGCCGTTATTTCCTTGTTGTTTTTCTATCTAGATGATCTATCAATTGATGTCAATGGGATATTAAAATGCCTTATTATTATGGTACTATTGTCCTTATGTCTGTCAATATTCGCTTTACAGATTTAGGTGCTCTTATCTTGGGAGTATAGATGTTTACAAGAGTGACATTTCTCTTGAAATGCCTTTCTTTGTCTCTTGTTACAGCCTTTGTTTTAAAGTTTATTTTGTCTGATAAAAGTATTGCTATCCCAGATTTTTTTTTAAATTTCCATTTGCATGAAATATTTTTTACTATTCCTTTGCTTTCAGTGTGTGTATGTCTTTAGAAGTGGGTCTTTGATAGGCAGCATACATATGGGTCTTGTTTTTAAATTAATTCAGTCAGCCTAGCTGTGTGGCTCAGCATTGAGCATCGACCCAGCAACCAAGGGGTCACGGTTTTGATTCCAGGTCAGGGCACATGCCAAGATTGCGGGCTTGATCGCCAGAAGGGGGTGTGCAGGAGGCAGCCAATCAATGATATTTCTATCTGTCTATCCCTTTCCCTTCCTTTCTCTAAAAAAAAAAAAAAAAAAAAAAATCAATAAAAACATTTTTAAAATTTTAATTCAGTCAGCCACCCTATGTTTTTTTATTGCAGCAATCAATCTATTTACATTTAAGGAAATTATAGCTATGTAGCAATATGTAGTAATTATGGTTAGGTATGTAGTTATTGTCATTTTATTAATTATTTTTTTGTAGTTGTTTCCTTTTTGTTCTCTTGCTCTCTTCTCTTGTATGTTGATGACTTTCTAGAATGTTGTGTTTGGATTCCTTTCTCTTTATTTTTTTGTATATTTCTTATAGGTTTTTAGTTTGTGGTTACCATGTGCTGTACTTATACAAAGCTAAATAGCAGTCTATGTTAAGTTGACAATCACATTTTAAAATCACTACAATTTTTTACTCCCCCCCCACATTTATGTTTTCATTATTATTTTTCACTTTTCTTATGCATATGTGTTTGTGAACCTTGTCCAAGCTTTGTTGATTCAGTTTTCCATTTTAAATGTCAGCTTCTCCTTTTGGATAGTTTTATAATCTATTAATTTGTTATTTCCACGAAGTACATTGATTTTGCCAGGGGTCCTTGCCTCAGGGGTTGATGATTGTAATAATCTTGAAGAAATTTCCAGGAGGTATTTTTGACTTAATGAGATGAGCAGGTTTTCATAATGCTGAGCATCTGCTTTTCTAAATTAAGGGAGTTTCTTATAATAACAGGAGCATCAATAGCCTACAGGAAATCAGCGAATATCCACTATGTATTTCCTTTAAAGTAAAATGGATGATTTTCACCCTTTAGGCCTGTGTGTCATTGTTTATGGCCTTCTCAGTATAACAAATACTGCAGTTAAAAACGATGACTGCCACTATGCTCTTCACTTTTACTTTTGAATCATGAAGTGTCAGAGTTCATTAATTCAATTTTTTCTTTTTGCAGAATGATGAGACTTGCCCAGGATTTCTTATTCTGGCCCATTGCATTCCCTGGTTCCTTGGCTACTTCTACTTGTATCAATACATTTGTTTTTGTTTTCTTGGGGTAAACTGTCCCCAGGTGTCTGCTGTTCATGATTTAATGATGGAATGCAGAATGATATAATGCTGTTTAGGTGTTCATTGTGAATATATACCAGATAGTTTTTGTTTAATTAGAGCAATATTTTCTAGGTTTCCAGGCAACATAATGATGGAGTTCCAGCCAATGAAATAGAAAGGGCTTTATATTTTGCTTCCATTTTGAAATTCTCTTTTTCTCTTACTCTTTCTAGATTTGTGTTTATTTTGTGTTGATATCAAAAGATCAAATAGGCATAAAAAGGTGGAAAAAGATAATTTCATAGGATAGATATGAGTAAGCATCCTTCTTTGTGGTTCCTGCATCTGACTAAATGTTTTGTGTGGACATTCAATCTGTGTCTGATGCTGTGGTAGGTGGGAAAATTGCCACCTAGGAGGGTTACATTAAATTTGACATAGACCTGGCCATTTGGGGAAGGAAACACAGTTAATTAAGATGAAATTAAAAGGTTATAACCATAGGGTAATTCACTTATGTAAAATAGCCTATATAATAAAGAGGTAATATGCAAATTGACCATCACACCCCGCACATGATGGCCGCCACAAGATGGCCAGCAGGGGAGGAAAGTTGTGGCCAAACAGGCCTGCGAGGAGGGCAGTTGGGGTGACCAGTCTGACAGGGGAGGGCAGTTGGGGACAATCAGGCCAACAGGGGAGGGAAGGCAGTTGGTGGGGGACCAGGCCTTCAGGGGAGGGAAGTTTGGGGCAACAAGGCCAGCAGGGAGGGCAGTTGGGGGCAACTGGCCTGCAGGGGAGGGAGGGCAGTTGGGGAGTTCCAGACCTGCAGGGGAGGGCAGTTAGGGGCGACTGGGCTGGGAGGGGAGGGAAGTTGGGGTGATTAGGCAAGCAGGGGAGGGCAGTTGGGGGCTAGAAAGGTGTCAAGATGGGGATGACAAAGGGCCTTCAGTGACTTAATGGGTTTGTATGATGTGGGTCCTGGGTCCTCTCACATGAGCCCATTAGCCCCATGTAAGAAAATGCTCACTTCATGGGTCACAAAACTAGCACAGTGAATGAGTTTCCTGGTGAAAGGAGTGACATCACAAGAGAGCCTCTTCAACCTTCCCTAGAAGGGAAAATGAGGTCAGGGAAGAGAAAGCAACACATAGCACTTACAAATGGCAACAATGGAACTGGAATGCTTGAAAAGGTGCTGGTGGGTAACAAGAAGCATTCTGATTCAGCCAAATTAACTGACACAATACAGTTTCTTTCCATATTTCCTCTAATCTCAAATAATTCATTAATTTCTTCATTGTTCTCCAAGGTTGCCAGCCTTCCATTTTCCCTGAAGTTTCCTAAATTCAACCAAATTGTTGAATGGGTTAGAACCATGCTGAGAAGTAGTGAGAGAAGACTACAATCTAATTTACTCCATTTCATTTTATTTTTTTTCCAAGAAAGGTTTTTATTATTTATTTGTTTGTTTGTTTGTTTGTTTATTTATTTATTTATTTTACTCCATTTTAAACCCGTACTTTTCCAGCCCTTCTACTCCAAAGTTTACAATACCCCTTCCTTATATGAATACACTAGAGGCCCGATGCACAAAATTTGTGCACTGGGGTGGGGGTGTCTCTCAGTCCAGCCTGCACTTTCTCCAATCTGGGACCCCTTGGGGGATGTTCAGCAATCGGACATCCCTCTCACAATCCAGGACTGCTGGCTTCCAACTGCTCACCTGCTTGTCTGCCTGCCTGACTGCTTCTAACCGCTTCTGCCTGCCAGCCTGATTACCCCCTAATCACTCCCATGCCAGATTGATCAATGCCTAACTGCTCCCCTGCTGGCCTGATTGCCCCAAACCTCCCTCTCCTGCAGGCCTGGTCTCCCCCAACTGCACTCCTCTGCAGGCCCAGTCATCCCTAACTGCCCTCCCTTGCTGGACTGATCGCCCACAACTGCCTTCCCCTACCAGCCATCTTGTGTCCACATGGGAGTAGCCATCTTTGACCACATGGGGGAAGCCATCTTGTGTGTTGGAGTGATTGTCAATTTGCATATTACTCTTTTATTATATAGCATAACCTAGGTGTTTGGCTCTATTTAGAGTTGTACTTCCCCTTTCCCTCACACTCTATATTCTGTAGGAATGAGTTTCTGTAATAAACAACATTCTTCCAAAATTTCTCTGATCTAATTTCTTCTGTCTCACCTTTGCCAGAATCATACTTGCTAAGGTTTCCATTGACTTCTAGCCACCAACAAAACAGGAGTGTTTCTCATGCTTGATCAGGTCATCTGCTCACCTTGTAATAAAGCTTATTTATATTGTACTTGTACCATGAGAACACATGAGACAAGGGTGTAGTTCCTACTTTCTTACACTCTAGTAGAGGAGATCTTGACTCAGCCTTATGGTGAGCAATGTGTTGATAAATACTTCCTGGGACTCTCCAGGACCTGGTCCGCTGGGCCATCAATTTACAGCTTAATTTTTTCCTTTGTCTGATGTGTGTTTTTTGCCTTTTAATTCAAGGTACTCTTTTGCCTTTTAATTCAATATCCTCCTTTGCAGATATGTTATTTTTGATCCTGTCTTTATGAGGCCTCTTAATAAAATGCAGATTTTTAAATGTCTATTATGCTTAGATCAAGCTGCAATATCATCAAAAAATCTAAGAGATTAAGAGTCCAGAAAATGAAAGTTTAAAGGAAGGCAAGAATGAACTGTAGAACAACAGCAACAACAAAAAAGGCATGGAAAACAGAACTTTTATCATGTTAGAGTGAGAACGTGGTTTTTATGGCCATTTATCCTCTATAGATATTTATGAACATTAGTTGTCAGCATTTAAGGAGGTTCATTTGGCCAGTAAGTGACAGATGATGGAGTTGGTCATTACTGGCATCTGTTCTGATTGGATGGTGCCAGAGTGAATTTTCATCAAGATAATCAAGCCTCAGCATCAGAACACTGTATAGCTATGTGATAGCCTAAGGAGAGTGTTGCTTCGAATGGTCTTATGTTTTGAAAAATTTGTACACCTTGATATATTAACTTTAGTTGGTTAAGACACTAGACTCCTTCCAGTGTGACTTCATATCCATCATATTTCTCCTTGAATTGGCACCAGGGTAAGGGAAGTAGAAGTTATGCAAGCATGTAGCTTAGGTTAGTGGGATATTATTTGTGAGGTTCTCAGTTATTTCTGTGTAGAGTTAAATATTTCTAGCCACTCTTATTTTGGATTAGTTTCCAGAAAAACTCCCAAGGCCCACTATACTGACTCTACCAGTGACTGATCTGGTAGTTAATGTAAACAGGCTCTATGGCACCTGGCCCTAGAAATGTATGAGTAATAGAAGATAATCAAGGTTTGAAATGGAAGGAGCTAGAAACTACTTTTGTAATAAATTATTCCAACAATCAGATATGTAACATTTTAAGCTGAGGATTTAATGCTCATGAATACCTTGTCAAATAGAAGTTATCTTATCCAGGAAAGAATTGATAATGCAACATATACAATTATAAATGTACTGTATAAAATTAGTTTTCATACATTTCCATAGGAAATCCATAGAAATATTCTGATATTAATAAGTGAGTTGCAATAAATTCTTTCAAGTAACAAAAGCAATGATACATTAAGAAGATAAAAATCTTTGAGAAGAAGTAACGGAAATATCTTGGATTCTTGGCAGTCTAGTTAATTAGAGAAATGATCTGATGTCTCCCCTAGACTCCAGCAAGATGGGCCTCTGCTCTGGGTTCCTGCCCCCAAGGATCCAGCTGTAGCTCTTCACGTGCCTTGACCACTCCAAGAGTGAGGCATCCAAGGGGGACAAGGGAACACTTGCCTTTCGGTAGTATTCAGCAGTGGGGCATTTAGGGCAAGGAATTGACACTGCTGCCCCAAACTGGAGACCAGTATTTGGAAAGCACATTCAGAACATTGTTTTGTGAAGCACTCTGGAGACAGAGTGGCAAACCAGGTCTTATAGCTAGTGTATTAGAGATGCCAGACAATTGAAAATAAAGCACATGATGTGACATGTAGAATATGGCTCCCCACTTAGGCCGTCCCACAGGAACTAGAGAGAGCCAAGTACCTCAGAATAATGGAGTTAAGAGGAAGCTGGCCGGTGAGCGAGGCCTTGAGAGGGATGAGTGTCGTTGTGATGTGTGGACGGGGGCTGGCAAGGCCGGGGTGGTGAGAGGCCTGCACTTTGCCTCCCAGAGCCGGGAGGAATGTGTGGTGACCCTTGCATCCTGCCTGCCTGCCTGGCTGTGATTGCAGCCAGACTACCAGCTGAAATGAAAGTATCCTTCTAAGGGTATTTCAGGTTCAAAATCCAGTTGGCTAGTGGGAGGAAAAGGATATTATCTGATTACAGATAGTGGCAGCCAATGCAGACTGTTACTCATAGAGTCAACATGTGCTGGGAATTCCAGGGAGGTGAATGCCAGAAAACCTGCATCCTGGTACTTGACTTCTGGTTTAGAGAAACAATGGAGCCTGGGGGTGGGGTGCCGGAGGGTGTGTGCGTGCGTCTGTGGAACTGAATATTCATCTCTAGTTATGGTGTGACTGGAGTTATAAGGTCACTTCCGCATTCCTCAAAAGCCTGGGGATTTCTCAGAAAACTAGATTCTGGAGTATGATGCTTACCTTTATTTAACTCACTCCCACACATATCTATAGTGTGCTGGCTCTGTGCCAGTCAGTTGTGCTAAGAACTGGAATGTAAAGACACAAAAGACAAATTTTTCGTTTTGCAAATTTAATAGGGGACTTACAAAATTATGTTATGACAAAGAATGACCTAGCAGGGACTGGCAGCTACTTGTTAATTCTTTGGAAGCTGGCATTGGCTGAGTTATGTGAATGAATTTCAGACTGTGAACAAAGATGGATGTTTGAATAAGTCAATTTGGGGCCTCAAGACCTTCTGCTTCTTGACAAGTCCGTTTCCCCTTCACTCTGCTTTTCAGCACATCCCGGTCAGCTGCCTCATAAGTCTCTGGACAAGTAGAAGTACTTTAAGCATTCAGTAAAGTTCACGATGCTCTGTTACTAATCTTGTAACTATCCTAAGTACGAAGCCCTCCAGCGGCTCCTTCCAAATTGGTTCATTCCTGCAGGGATGGCGAGGATGGCTGATATAGTATGGCCCTTAATCTGGGACCACAGCACCAGCTGTTGGGAGTTTTGCCAAAGCCAGAGTGTACTTCGGTTAACCCTGAGAATTTACACAGTGGTTCTGCCATAAAAGCATATACTCCTCCCTCAAGAGAGCCAGTGGGGCCAAAACAGTGGATGTTTTCAGGGCTGTAATGTGAGTAAATTCTGAAACAAATGGCCATGAAGTCACTGCTTTATCTTCTTCCAGAGGTAGAAACATGAATGCTATTCTGTGCTTTGAAGTTTATGGCTTGCAGCAATAGGGCAGCGTGTTCTTACATTGTGAGCACAGGCTGTTCTGCATGATGCTCAGCAAGACTGGCTGACATGACTCCACGTTTGGGGGAAAAGGGAGAATGTCCTAAAACACAAGACTGGAGAAGCAGGCAAAAGTTCCAGAAAAAGTTTAAGCTGATGGTGACAAGGACTACCACTTAGTGTTAGGATTGCCCCTGGGAACTGTGACATTAAAGTAGCAGCAGTGAGACTACTATAGTTTAGTGGGATTGTGGGCCAACTCCTGAAAAACAGCTGATTTAAGCTTAAAAGCACCCTGTTACAAATATGCAGGCAAATGGATCTTTTTTGCTCTTACCTACTTTTTAAACTAGTTAGTTTGAAGTATTTGTATGGCTAAAAGTTAATGCTTATGTGATACAATTTGCTTTGTAGCTCAAGAAAAATGATGATAGTTAATAGGTTGCTTCTCAAGCAGGTTTAAATTCATTGTTATGGTTGATAAAGAACCTCTTAAGTCTCTCCAATATGCTTCTTAAAGAGAGCCTAGAAACATCTCCTTCCACGCCTTGGACAGTTCTTTGCAGCAAATGACTGGAAGTTTGTGGTTGCTGCTGTGGTTGCTGCTGACGATGATGGAGATGACAAAGATAGCTGATGTGAGTGCTCACTAGGCAGCAGGCTCTCTACTTTGCACTCTGCATTCCTTAGCTCATTTAACCTTCACCACTCTGTGAGTCAGGTATGCTTGGCTCCATTTCATAGATGAGGAGATGGAGAGGAGAGGTTAAGTCTGTGTTCACATGTTTTATAGCCATTCTGGTGGTGGTGGTGGTGATGGGGGAGGGACAACTGTTTCAGGTGCTTCAGTCTAAGCTCTTAATTACTCTACTGATTTTGTGATACTAGTGAAACTTGACTGCCCTCTACTTCTACCCCCACAGATATATTGTCAACCCACATAAGTAAACCAGGTGTTTTTCCCAGACAAAGATGCTATTGTTTTAGAGGATGTAGTTCAGTTTTAAAAAAAAGCAAAGTTGGGAATCCAGTGTTCTTTTAACGAGATATTGGATGCCAGGTCCTTGGGAGCATCTTAAGATGGTATTCCCTTTGTCATTGATAAATACTTTCATTTCTGTTTCTTCCCTTTCTTTTCAGTTACTGAAAAGAAAAAAGAAGAGAGGAGAAAAGAACAGAAAAGAAAAGAGAAGAAAATACTGTCCCATGGGCCAAGCAGTTATGGTGTGGAGACTCTCGTTTCAGTCTGATCACCTTCACTCACAGGCTTTGTGATTAAATCCAAGATAACTGATGATACATCATACAGAAAACTTATGGAGTTCTGACAATTTACTTCCCACCTAGTAAGGATGTATTGGGACTTAATGTAGGCAGAAGGGATTTTAGTTTTTTTTATTGGATGACGTAAGCCAGCAGAGTTCAGGATTCTGCCCTAAAACTTGTTAAAAAAGATTCTCCAGAAGGAACCAAGATGGTGGCATAGGTAAACATCTGAACATGCTGTCTCACACAACTGAAGCAGGAATGTTAGGGGAACATAGGCAGGCTTAGGGATATTTTTAGAATTGGAATCCATGGGAAAAGGTGAGACTCTGGGGACCCAGACTCCTATGGGGAGAAACTGGATTGTCGGGCATCAGGCTGGAACACAAGGGCAGCTTTCTCTCAGAGGTGGTGGCAGTAATCATTGTTCCTGCACGGGAAGGTGGGACACAGAGACCCAGGGACCTATCCGGGGCAGAGCAGACTGGCAGCCATGGCTCCACTCAGTGATTCCCTAAGACCATGCCCAACCCAGTTTACAATCCCACCCAAGATGCGTGCAGAGGTGTTTGCATATGAATGGCCCTGGCCTTTTACAACCTAACCCTACAAACAGCAGCTGGGTCAAAGAACTGTAGAGCTACCAAAAGGCGGCCTAAACCTGAATTGCTTCACAGCTGTGCCTAATCTGGGCACCTCCAAACCCCAAACTAAGAGGAGGAAACTTCAGATCTCTCTGTAGATCCTGCTGGGTGGTCTCAGGCAGGGGTTGACTTACCAGCCTCCTTGGAGATCCAAGAGGTAGTGTACCCAGTGATCAAAGTGAGACTGCACCAGATTATAATTATTCAGATCCATAAGATCCACACTCAGGGAGCAGACTCAATGAGCACCAAAGCTCCACTGAAGCAAGTCCTATCCCATAAGGGTATTTCCAACACAGCAGTTCTCCCATTGTAGATGCAACTGGTCCTCACAGCCAATTGGTCTGGAGGTCAATTCTACCCAGTGATACCAACAACAATCAAGGCTTAACTACAAGACTGTGCACACAACCCACAAAGGGGTGCACCAAGAGTGTCCATCTCAGGTGATTGTGGAGGCTGAGTCACTGGGCCTTATAGGACACCTAGCATACAAAGCCACTCTATCCACATAGGGAAGCAGCCAAAATGCAGAGACAAAGAAACATGTCACAAATGAAAGAAATGGAAGAAAGCAAACTACAGGATATAAAGTTTAAAACCACAGTTATAAGGTTACTCAAGAATCTTCTAGAAACCTCCAAGAAATTTAGTGAGATCCTCAAGAATATGAAAAAGGACCAATTAGAAATTAAGCATACACTGACTGAAATAAAGAATAATATACATAGATCCAACAGCAGACTGTAGAATCCCAAGAATCAAGTCAATGATTTGAAATATGAAGAAGCAAAAAACACCCAATTGGAAAAGCAAAAAGAAACAAGAATAAAAAAATATGAAGATAGTGTAAGGAGCCTCTGGGACAACTTCAAGCATACCAACATCTGAAATATGGGGGTGCCAGAAGAAGAGAGAGAGCAAGAAACTGAAAACCTATTTGAAGAAATAATGACAGAAAATTTCCCCAACCTGGTGAAAGAAATAGGTTTACAAGTTCAGGAAGCACATACAACCCCAAACAAAAGGAATCCTAAGAGGACCACACCAAGACACATCATAATTAAAATGCCAACGTCAAAAGACAAAGAGAATCTTAAAAGCAGTAAGATAAAAACAGTTACCTACAAGGGAGTACCCATATGACTGTCAGCTGATTTCTCAACAGAAACTATGCAGGCCAGAAAGGAGTGGCTAGAAATACTAAAAGTGATGAATAGCAAGAACCTACAACCAAGATTACTTTACCCAGCAAAGCTATCATTTAGAATTGAAGGTCAGATAAAAGGCTTCACAGATAAGAACAAGCTAAAAAAAGTTCATCATGACCAAACCAGCAAATGAAATGTTGAAGGGTATTCTTTAAGAAAAAGAAGAAGAAAAAGGTAAAGATAAAAATTATGAACCACTAACTGACAACAAATGCATACCTATCAACAAGTGAATCTAAAAATCGAGTGAAAAAAATCTGATGAACAGAATAAACTGAATAAACAGAATAAATCTGGTGAATATAATAGAATCAGGGGCACAGAAGGGGAGTGGACTGACAATTCTCAGGGGAAGGGAGTGTAGGTGTGCTGGGAGAGATTGGACAAAAATTGAACACCTATGGACCAGGTGGAGGGGAGCTATGGGGAGAGAAAAAAAAAGAGGAACAATTGTAATAATCTGAACAATAAAGACTTATTTAAGAAAAAAAAAAAAAAAGATTCTCCAGATTGGGCAACTAAATGCTTAATCAAATCATTTTTGAAACACTGTTTCCTAATAAGGTATATGAGAAAGGACAAAGGAGAATATGTATATGTTTAGTGAAGACTGTACTTTCAGGCTGCTTTTCAGCTAATGATAATGGCCTTCAGTGTGAACATTCAGTGCTGTCCTAAGGTTAATGTCTGAGGGAGAGCTGGGCAAAGAACACAAGTACCTGGGAGCTGGTCCAGTGTGGTGAGGACAGAAAACAATCCTTTGAAGAAAGCCTTGAAAGGGAGGGGTGCCCTCTCAGAGGTGATTGGCACTCAAGCAGATCAGCACAGGGGCTCCAAGGGATGGGGACAATGGCTACTTCAAGAATATTGTTATTAACCATAACCCTTCTTCCACTTATTATCATGGTATATTCAGTCTTTTACTTTCTAAAACAACTGTACATATATTGTTTCTTTTTCTTGTTGTAACTAGAATTCTGTTTTACACCTGTGGGCTCAGAGAACCAGATTAACTTGCCAAGAGTTAGTTTACTGTGAGGCTCCTGGACTTACTCTATGGTTCATGGTTTGCATCTTTAACATCATAATAGTGCCCTGAACATAACATTGGAAATTATAGAGAAAGAATCAATTTTCAAATTGAATAATGTAAATACATTTGGGCATAAAGTCCTACAGATTTACAAGTTGTTCTTGCTACTGAACTTAGAGATTAATTTAAGGAACTTGAATGCTATTTTTTTCATAATTCTACTTTTTATCTTTTTAAAGAAGAAAAAGTCATCTGGAACCCTATCATTTTTTCCTTGTTTCCCCACAATGAACATAAATTTGCATTTTTTTTTATTTTAAGTAATAAAGCATGATCATTATATAATATTCAAATGATATACAAAAATATAAAGACAAAAGTAAAAGAATCCTCACCATTTGGAGTTTGAAGATCATGCATCTACTCTTTGTGCAGATACTTGGAACTTCCAAGTATCTAGTTAAAGAAAGCTAGGCTAGGAGTCTTTTTTAGAGAAATCAACATTCCAAATTTTCTTTTACAATACAGATGTTTTCTAACACCAGCTTGCTTAATGTGGATCATACTTTTGCTTGATAACCACCTGGAAAAAAATGGTGAAAATTAGTACATTTGGGGCAAGCCAGTATTTTGAGGAGCAAGAAAGTTGTAGGACATAAAGGAAATATCTGGAATAGACACTGAAGAGGGGTTTGGTCTGTTCAGTTCAATGGGTTTATCTTGAGTTCTTATTCTGTGTTCCTTGTGCCTACAGGGGAACACAAAAAAGGAAAGATCCTGTCCTGTTGCATGTCTTGCAGGCAGATAACTTCTGAGCATGTGGGATATGGTGAGGTAGATCTAAGTGCTATGGAGCCAGGGCTGAGGGCAAGGCAGGCTCTGGAGTCCAGGTTACTTCATGGTGGGGAAGGCTTTCTGGAGAAAAGAAAACACCATAATGGGTCTTGAAGGAGTTAAGCTGGTGTAGGAAGGATTCCAGAAAGAAGGTACAGTAGGTATATGAAGAGGCATGGAGGTAGGAATAATGTAGTGGATGAGGAAAATCTGCAGACAGTTCAGTATTATGTGTGTTGATGGGGAGAGGTCAGTCAGATCAAGTGGGTCTTGAATGTGAGGGAAAGAACTTAAGACTTAACACTGGAAACAATGGACAAAGCCTTCACATGGCAGGCTTGTATCTAGAAAGATCACTAGGGTAATAAAAGGTGAGCAGGGTGCATCTAAAAGGGAAAGTGGGAGCAGGTAGGAGATTTGGTCAGGGTACAGGTAAGAAGCAATGAGGGCATGGGTAGGGTGAGGTGCGGGGGATGGAGAGGAGGGCTGGAAGGGAAAGTAAAGGTTTCAGGAAAAGAATTGCTGTGGCAAACTAGGAGCGGCCAACCCCAGAGTTCAAGCAGGAGAACTCGCCACCCAAGCCCACCCTTTCAGAGGCTGAGGCAGTGAAGAAATAGGGAGACTATCCTTTGAGTTTTTTCTGAAGTGAGCTGAGTCACTGGAGAGAAAGTTTGCTACTTGTATTGGGGAAGAGAAAAAAAAATTATAAAACAATCCTGGGACCTTTTATTTAAAAAAAAAAAAAAAAAAAAAAAAAAGTAGGAAAAATGTATAAGTTTGGCTTGTTTTTCTCCAGTCCAGAAATCTTCTAAGAGACATGAAAGATTTGGAAATGAGATGAGAGAACAAGTTAGGAGTAAAGGGGTGAGTGCCCACCCACGTAGCAGTCATTCCCCCAGAGCCAGGAGTGGTGGCAGCTGAGGCTCTTCAGAGACCCTTTCTGAGATTTGTGGGGCCCAGGGTCCTGCCTGGGGCACTGTTCACCCAGTCACTGATTATGGTTGGGTACGTGGGAACCGCCACCTTGACTTAATTTGCGTCACTTCTGTCCTCCCCCTGGGTAAGATGAGGCTCATGTCTTTACAGCATTGAAGTTCAATGTTTCCTGCACCCAGTCCTATTTCCTTTACCCTCAGCAGGTCTTGATCCACAGAGCACTTCTTAAGAGCCCTGGTGGGACACAAGTCTCCACTGGAATCCTGTTTCCTGGGAGCCTGATGTGCAGCACTAAAGACGTGAAACAACAAGGATGGAGCCAAATTGTTCTTTATAAGGAAGATTGGTGGTAATAATTTATATTATTAGTGAGGTGGGTGAAGGTGTTGTCTGTAAATTGGTTGGCCAAGTCCCCAGAGAATGGTCTTTGATGGCAGACGGACCTGAGTTTGAGTCCCGGCTCTGTTACTTATCTGAGATTTTTGAGAAACTCAGAGACCTCATCTATAAAGCAGGAAGCCATACTTACCTTGAGATCATATTAATTTTACAGTCATAGTTACCATGCTAACATGGGGGGACAAGTGAAATAGTTATTCTTACCGAATCCCTAGTGCTTGGAGCAAAGAAGGGTCCTCCGCCAGTGCTGAGGGATGGCAAGTGAGCAACCCTGCCGGTGGGTTTCATTCAGAGAGGTATTGGCAGGGATCCAGGCTTTGGAATTTAAGGAAAGGGATGTAAAGAGTAAAAGGAAAATATATCATGGTGGAAAGAGGTTATTGCTTTCAAGACCTAGATGAGTAGGCTGATTGAACTATACATATCTAATTCCTGAAAGATAGCCTAGCAAAACAGTTGAATTACCATTTTAAAGCATTTGCTATTAATGCGGAAGACCTGATGGCCATTTTCTAAAGAATCCTAATAACAACTCTGCTAGTGGCTTAAAGAATTTATTTTATAAGAAATGTGTTTAAATAATCATTAAATGTAGTCAAGGCATTGATTAGGTACTCAAAAATATTTATTGAATGAAGTATATTATATGAGTGTCTTAGGGCTAGTAGAATTTATACCATATAACAATTAGATATTTAAAAATGAAGATTATAGTCACAGAAGTTAGCCAAATGGAAAAGGAAAAATTAACTAAGAAAGAGTAAAACACTTAATACAGGAACGTTCTTAAGTCTAAATAGACTCAGTGAGATGTGGGTGGGTACAAGATAAGCAGCTAGAGAGTTCTGAATGGATTTAGTCCTTATCTATGCTCACAAAAGGAGCTGGCTACCAGAAGGCAAAAACAAAGCAGAATCATCTCTAAGGAATTCTGTATTTGTCTTTGAATGTCTCATAGGATGATTATTTTGGTTCATATAAACTGTCCTGGTTAAATTGGTTTCAATGCTGCTTTTCCTGAGTATGCACCAGCTGATAGTAAGGGTTGACACTCAGCAATGTGTAGGGGAACTTTTCTTCCCTGGGATTAAAATTGTGGACATGTATAATCCTCAGACAGAGCTGGGAGGAAGTCAATCATTCTGGGTATCTGAGTTTTCCACATCCCAAAAAAAACTACCCTGAAAGCACAAGTCCAACTGCTTTCCTCATGCAGTCTATGTTTAAAGGAAAAATGAATGAGAGTATTTAACTGTGGTTCATCCATACTATGGACCACTACTCAGCAATAAAAATGAACCAGGTACTGATTTACTCTACAACTTGGAAGACTCTCCAGAGAATTATGATGAATAAAAAAGCATAATCTAGCCAGGACTGGTTTGGCTGAATGGATAGAGCGTTGGCTTGGGGACTGAAGGGTCCCGGGTTCAATTCCGGTCAAGGGCATGTACCTGGGTTGCGGGCATATCCCCAGTAGGGGGTGTGCAAGAGGCAGCTGATCGATGACTCTCTCTCATCGATGTTTCTAACTCTCTATCTCTCTCCCTTCCTCTCTGTACAAAATCAATAAAATATATTTTTTTAAAAAAAGCATAATCTACAAGACTATCCAGTGTATGATTCCATTTATATCAACATTCTTAAAGTGCAAAATTATAGAAATGGAGAATAGATGAGGAGTCTAGGGTGGGGGTGGTGATGGGATGGGTGTGGTGTTTGTGAGGGACCCTTGTGGTGATTGGACTGTCAGTACCTTGACTTTACCAATGTCAGTATTCTGGTTGTGATATGGTTCTAGAGTTTCGTAAGATGGAGAGTAGAAACTGGGGAAAAGGAACATGGGATTTCTCTGTATTATTTCTTACAATTGCATGTGAACCTATAATCATCTTCAAATAAAACTTCAATTGAAAAAAAGGAGTGTGGGGACTGTAGTGTTCACAGAGAGCACATAACCCTTTTAAGGACAATGGAATTAAAAAAAAAAATGTTGCCATACAGCGCAAACCCAAAATAACAAGCACCTCTCCCAACCATCCAACCAACCAAGAAGTAAAAAATGTCTGATCCCCGATCCCTGACCTACCTATTTAAGCACTAAAAAATTGTAACTATTTTACATGTAAGTCTTTAAAAATGTATTATACGCTACCTGCCTTCTTAAACATAGTACACCGAGTTAAGTAAAATAATCCCCATTGTTCCTAGAAGCAGTATGCCTTTGTCTGAAAATCATAGATAACCTCACTGGAAATGGCTTCAACACAGAGAAAAGGGTATTTGTATAAGAAGTTGGGATAGAGGGTCAGAGAGTTGAGGCTGTTCAATATTATTACATGAAGCTGGGCTGCATGCTGCAAGGTTTACAATCGCTTTTAGGGTTTTTCTGTCTTTTTCACTGTCAGGCTTTATAGTAATGTTTTCCTGATACTGCCAGCATGCTGGCTTGCAGCAGACTTTTATTTCCTTCTAATTTACTGTGTGCTTGGAGAGTGGTTAAGAAAACTGTTGGGAAGCGGTGTGTGTGTGTAAACAGCTGACCAGTAGGAATCCAAAGGTCTGAGTAGTCACTCCTTTGAGTATAGTCTTTGTAACATCCATTTGACAGCTCAAAGACCCTATTAGTTCCAAATATTCAAGACTTCTGACAGATTGCATTTTAAAAAGATAAAATGAAACTTGAAATTGGAAATTGCACGGTGTTTTGCTTATTTCAAACGAGCCAGAATATACTTCTGAGAGGCAGTTTGTAAGAGAGTTAAGAACCACAACTCTGCAGACAGACTGTCTGGTTCGAACCCTGGCTGTAACACATTCCAGCTGTGTGACTTTGGCAAGTTACATAACCTCTCAGTGTCCCAGTTTCTTTTCCGGTAAAATAGGAATGATGTACTTCATTGGGTTGTTAGGGTTAAGTGAGTTATATGTGTAAATAACTCAGAAGAGTCTCTGAAACATAGCAAGTGCTAAATATGCTTATATATGTTAAGCAACAGTATAATTATGAATAAGAATGTTGCCAACCCTACTCACCATCCTCATGTAACTTCCATGATCAGCAGGTCTGGCAGGTTTTCAACCACAGGTAAGGTCATACTGGTACTGTTCCTTTTGATGATGGCAGACACAGGTCTTGCTGCACATGCAGCTCTCCGGGTATTAGTTGGGACAGCAAGGTAGGCCAGAGAAGCAAGACCCCAGGAGGAGACAGACACCGCCTTGAAAACCTAACTCTGTCTAAGAGACTAACTTCCCCAGCTCCCTGGGGAGTCATTACATTTCTGTGTCTTCATTTCCTCCAAAGTGGAAAAGGGGTAATAATCCAGACTCACCTCGCCGGAGTGCTGAAAGCAGGAATAACTAATTAATGCTAGTGAAGCACTTTAAAAGTAAAAAGCACTTTGCAGTAATTAATGTGGTTTCTGCTTTCATCTCCAAGTCTCACAAATAGGAGCAAGGCCCCAGATCGCTCTGGATGGCAGAAACAGGCTCAGGTACGAGCTTCCTGACAGGCAGCTCTGGTTGTCTCAAGGCTCCCAGCCGCTGGAGACCGGTCTGAGCTGACAATTCCAGATCCATCTGCATCCACGCAATCTTCTAGAGACCAAGGCGTTTTCAGTTACAGCAAACACCGCACAAATGTGAGGCTCCGAGCAGGAAGTACAAGGTAAAAAGGATTGCAAAGTCTGGGGCTGCTGTTGACATGCCTTGAAAAACCAAAATGAACTTGCTTCTTCAAGGACTTTGCTTTTATTCTTCCTCATTATAAAGACAGTCGAGTCATGGAGGTCTGCAGCTGCAGTAAGAGCATACGGAATGGGCTTTCTGCAAAGCACACGCACAATAATGCTCTCACACTCTTCTCATGAGCAGTGGGGCAACGGGGAAGCCTGGGTTTGCAGCCCAACCTTCCCCTCCGTCGGGCAAATTTTGCCAAGTAGGATGTTCACCTCCCCAAAAAGGCACCTCCTAATTGAGCTTGTTCTGACTGGTGAGGGGCCCCACAGAAGGTGGAAGTGTCTTCATCATGCAGAGTGCTGGACCTGAGAGGATCGCGCCCCTGTCGCTGGCACTCCAGAATGTAACAGGGATTTCACCAGTGCACCAGACCCTGTTGAAGTTGCGTGTGCTCACCTGGTTTATTAATATGATATTTCAGGGCTTCTTTGGGCTTCTTTGTAAAGGGCTTCTTTGGGCTGGGCTGAGAATCACCGTGCATAGTAGTGTTTCCTAGGAAAATAGGTTCTGATTTCCAAGTGGCTGCCCTGGCATCTGGAATGAAGCCATTTGTAAGAAGGAAGCTGCCATAAAACATTCAACCCTTTCCCCATTATTTCAGAGGTCAGGAATGTGGCTATCTTGAATTTCCTCTGGATGGATGGTGGAGGAAGAAAAATAGGAAGAAGGCAAGGAAGAGAAAAGGAACACCACTTACCACTCCTCCCTCCCGACACCCCAAATGTGTGACCCCCTTGAGAGTCAGTCGAGGAAGGGCTCAGGTGCTACCATATGTCCTGGTGATAATAATTCAGAAACCTTAGGGAAAACTACAGGCTAGGTGGTTGGAAACAAAGGTCCGCTCTCAGTTCACACCAGAGCAAGAATGCTTGTTGTTTTTGGTCCTTTAAGGTAGCCAGGGTTGGGAGGAGGGTCACTCCTGGTCCAATGCCTGGGCCAGGTGGCAGAGAAGGGGAGGGAGAGAAGGTGCAGGGATGATGGCTGTGTCTAAGCACTCCTATTCCCTAACATGCACTTTCTAGGCTGTTTCTCATTTGTCTGGGTCAGAAAGCAGAAGGACCACTAGAACGGCCTCCGTATTCTTGGGCAGAAAGTGATTAAATGTTGGGAAAGGTGTTTGCACACATCAGGTTAGCACATGGAAAAGTTGCTCGGAGTCAGATGGCACCTAGTTCATGTATGCCCAGGTGAGAGACTTGAATGTTAATGGTTGTCCTCAAAACACTGTTTAATCCTGTGTTTCCTTCCCCACTTCCAGGCGGAGTTGGAATTTGTTCTTCTCACTTCAGGTCTCTCACTTTCCAACTGGACTTGAGCAGAAATCCTTCTTACCTGAAAATTTATTAGATAACTTGAGAAATTCTGTTGAGTGACCGCCTTCATTTCTGCACACAACTTCTGGTTGGCATGGCCCAGGTAGGACTGACCTACGGAAGAGCAGTATAGGGCTGAGGGCAGAAGATGGAGGTGAAGACAGGTGTCCACTAGGAGAGAAGCAGCAGCTCTGGACGAAGCACATTCCCTTCACCCCAGCATCAGTCCCTGAAGAGGTACCTGAGGGTGCTATTCCTGCGGGTTGATTGTGGGAGGAGAGAGGAACCTGGCTCCCAGTTTATGACCTGGGCATTCTAGGATGGCCCTCTTTTCCCACTGCTCCAGGAGCAATCTGCTCCAGGAGCAAACCTTTGCTAGGCTGCTTGGAGAGGTGTAACCTTCAGCCCCCCAAGAGCTAGACTTGACTCTGTGAAGGGAGACAAAGCTCAGGTGCTTTCGTGCTGGATTGGAGGAGAGAGGCACCTTTCCTCTGATCTGCCCTGTTCCCATGAGCCCTCACATGGCAGCATGGCTTTCCCTTGGGGCATGCTGGCCACATGTGGTCCTGGACCCTCTCTGAGAAACCTTTTATCCTTTTTGCAGCCTCCTGTGCTGGATGGTCCATTTGCCCATTACTAGTTGAGTGACCTCAAGTAAGTTACTTAATGGCTTGGTGTCTCATTCCTTATCCATAAAGTGGGAAAATAATAATATTGGTCCTATTATGATGTTCAAATGAGTTAAGTCAGAGCACTTCAGATGGAGTGAGTCGGCTATTCCTATTATCCTCAGTGCACACGTGAGAGAGAGGACATTCTGCCTTGGGTATAATGGAGCTTGAAGCGATTTGGTTCGTTTTGTTTGAACTCAGGAGAGCCAGCGGACAGTGGGAACACTTCTATCCAGTCTCCTTTCTGGAAAATTTTTCATGGGTCAGTGGGTAGGAAATAGATAATTCTAATAAAAGAGTAGGCTCTTTGTTACCTACAGAATAAATTCCACATTCATTAGCCTGGCATTTAGGGCCTGACAAGAGAATCTGGCCTGACTTGTGATAGCTCTGCACCCCCCTCCCCACAGTGGTCACTTGTGTGTACCTCCTGAGTGCAGACCCCCGTCGGACTTCCTCCCTGCCCCTCTCCCACAGACCTGCTGGCTCTGGGTTCCAATTGCTCCTGTACACCTTGGCCTTTCTTGCTCCTGTTCCTCCTCCGTGTTGTTGGCTTCTCATTTCTCCTCCTAACAAGACCCATTTCCCATGTCACCTCCCCTGGGAAGCCTTTTCACCTCTGCCCCTTGTTCACCTTCTAATTAAGTCACATCTTTTCTGTAGGATGGTGAGTGTGTGCGCCCACGTGCATTTGGGTTCATTCCTGCCACTGGTCTTACTCCCTTCAAAGCCACCTTCCAAAGGGGCTAGAGCAGTGTTTCCCAAACTTCTCTCATGATGAGAATCACCTGGTAGAGTTGTTAAAACACAGATTCCTGAATCCCAACTAAGAAGTGCTAAACTAGAATTTTTGGGAACATATAGGTAAAATTGTATACCTAACTAGTGCTCTAAGACAGATGTTATATACAGAGCACTAAGTTAGGTATGCAATTTTACCTATATGTTCTCAAAGACAGATGTTATATACAGAGCACTAAGTTAGGTATGCAATTTTACCTATATGTTCTCAAAAATTCTAGTTTAGCACTTCTTAGTTGGGATTCAGGAATCTGTGTTTTAACAACTCCACCAGGTGATTCTCATCATGAGAGAAGTTTGGGAAACACTGGGCTAGAGTCATAGTTCTGGAAGCACACCTCAACACCTCTCTGTCTCACCAGCTGCTATAATTGAATGGCAGGCACAGTGCTCAGCATTTGACATTTGTTATTTTCTATAACTCTCACAGGTGGATACCATTTTACAGATGAAAGAATGGAGGCTTAGAAAGATTTAAGTATCTCGCCAGAGTTTACACCATTAGTAAGAGCAGTGATTCCACGTGAAGTCCGGTTGACCCCCCTCCCCCCCCCCAAACCAGTGCCCCAGACCCTCTGGCTGTACAGCCTGTGCTGGTTCCCCAGATTAAAACCTAAAACGAGTAACAGCCATCCTCCTGGGCAGAGAGCACAGCCTGGGCCCCATTTCTCGCCCAGCCCAGGCGCGGGCCGTCCCAGTGGATCAGGTGGCGTTGCTGGTCTTGGGGCTGCAGCCTTGATGCCTCTGCTGCTTTTCCTGGAACGTGTAGCTGCTTAACCACTATGAAAATCTCGAGTCAGCTCAAGTGTTAGCTCATCTGAGAAGCCTTTCCTCCACGCCGCTCTCTCCAACCACGTGGGGTAAATCGGACTCCTTCCTGTGCCCCTCAGCTTCCCCCACCATAACCCTGTGCGCAGTGGCTGGTTCACAAGCCGTGCAGAGGACTCAGGCTCTGCTGTCTTCCTCCTCGCATCCCTGCGCCCAAAGGTCTGACTGGGAGCATGCGCATCGTAACTCCCGCAGGAGGAGTGAAGAGCTGCGTGAATGATGCACGCGTTTCTTCTGCCTTGCTGGCTGCCAGCCCCAGTTCTCAAAGAACGGGTCCAGCAAATTCCCATGGGGCCAGGCTGTTGGGAGGGTTTGGGGGAAACCATGCTAATAACCTTTCCCCTAGGAGAAATGTGTGGGTTCATAGGTCATCCTGTTGGCCTGAGGGCAGTTCAAGCCTGCACTTGGACACCAGAGACTTGGCTGCTAGGCTGTTGGCTGGAGATCATTTTGCCCACCCTGAGGTCCCAGCAGGCTGGCAGCAGAGAGCTTAAGTGACTTGCTCAAGGACCCTAGAACCAAGAGACAGAGGTTGGGATTGGAACCAGTGACCTTGGTTTTGGGACTGGAGAACATTTCTCAGCCTTTGAGAGGGTTCACTGGGGGTGCAGGGTTTGGGCCAACTTTGAAACCCGTGGGGCCATCTGGTGAAGTTGAGAAAAGAAAAGCAGCCCTACTTCAGAGGCTGTGGGCTGATCAGCGTACCTGAGCTGTCTCTGGGACAGGAAGCAATACTTTCAGAATTTTAGCCCCAAAACCTCAGAAACTTTTTGATGATGCATTAAATGTCACATATATTGCCGACAGGAGGAAAAAACCCCAGGTATCAGCCTTTGTTACTGAGATGACAGGAGATACTCAGTAATATCACAGGAAGTCATGCTGTCAAAATACAGAGAGGGCAGTGTGTAGGGGACCACACCTTACAATAACCGTCCTCAGTTCAAGAGCTTCCGAGTGCACCTTCTAAGGCAGAGCTGGCGGAGGTCTGGGGTGGAGGGTGGGGTCTATGTGGGCATTTTTGCTGTGAATTGCAAGGCACAGAGTTGAACTGAACAGCTGCTCCACAGTAGAAGCTTGGTCACTTGTTCAGTGAACAAAATACTTGAATCTACACAAGTCTCTGCTTCCTTCCTCTCTGTCACTTGCCTGTAAACGCCACACAAGGGCTGAAAAAGCCAGCAGAGCTGTTCAAGGACACATTTTTGAAAATAAAAGGGTCTTATTTCATTTTCATCACATGTGCCGGGGCAGCGTTTTCTGCTTCGAACCCCTCCGCGGAGGCATGCGCACACCACCCTGAGACTAGCCTGCCCCCTTGTCACTCACTAATGAGAAGACCCAGTCATTCCCATGGAAAACCCAGAACTCTGAGGGGGCTCAGAGGACAGCTGTGGGCAACTGAGCCTCTGCCGTCACTAACTAGGCTTCAGGTTCCCGCAGGGAGGGTCGTCATCATCACTGAGCACTTAGGAACTCCTGCAGCGTGCTTCCCTGTGCCGTCCCCTGCCTCCTGCCTCACAGGAACCATGGTGGTGGGATGTGGCTTTCTTACATGACTTGTGTGCGCATTCTGAGCGGCTCTCAAGCTTCCCCAGAGATATCTCTCCCACAAGTCCCTAAGTGATCTCCAGTGTCATGCTGGGACCCTGGGCTGGGGCCATGTGTTATAGGGATTGCACATTCACGGGGGGAGCAGCAACAGTGCACATGTCTGCCTCCCTCTCAGTGAGGCCACCACCTCTGGGTAACCCCGCCCAGCTGTGCTGCCTGTGGTTGTCGACAGATATTCTCCATCTCACGCTCCTGAGAGCTCTCTGTGCATCACTTACTGTGTGCTTCACATTCCTTTGCGTGTTCATCCTGGTGAACAATTCTCTGAAGCAGGTTTTTAAGCCCCATTTTTAGACAGAGGGAACTGAAGCTCAGAGTTATGTGATCTTTGCTGGTTCCACATCTGGTGAGTGGCATTCCAGGAGTTGACACATTGGTCTGTTTCACTCCCAAGCCCATAGTTTTACAGCCCAACAACCTGGCATTGCAGTCTGTGCCCCTCACAACCTGCAACCACAGGTTCCCAGGACATGGGACTTGCTCTGCTAAAACCAGGAGAGTCCAGGCAACCTGGGATGGCGGGACTCCAACCTGTGCAGGCAGGATGTTAGAGCCAGGCCCAGTCTAGGAATTGGGAAATATAAAAGGGAAATATATGATTAAACTTTTTTGTTTTCGTTTCTGGCTCTTTGATAATCAGCTTTTAAGTTGTGGGTGTTTTTCTTTTGTCATTTGTGTCTAAATGACACTTTATGTCAAATGCAAGTATTCAAAGTTTGGTTGGGCCAAGCTTGATTGGATTGAGATATTACTTTTTAATAACAGGTAAGATTTCAAGGTTGACTTCGCATTTGTTCTCTTATGTTTTCTAGTCATACCTTAGTTGTCTTTTCTTCATGTGATCATTTAGCAATCTTGGCCATGCAGGTCATGGGTTCATGAGGGAGGCCATGCACCTCCCTAGTTCACCAGCAATCTCTTTGCCTTTCAGTTAACAGAAGCAACGCCTTAGCAGCCTCTGCTGAGACAGGAGCACACGTGCCCACCGGCTCTTCTCTGAGGTGGACCCGGGGGCAGACAGGGAGCCTGCGCTCAGGAGCCCGGAGCTCCCTGCCCTGTGCGCCTTTCCCGAGGAGGGCAGATCTAGGGCTCCTCTATTCCCACTTTGGCTCCTTGCGACATTTTCTGGTGACCATGCATGGCTGCTAAGCCACCTTTGCCAACAATGCTCAGACAAGCCTTTCTTTTAGCCATGCGTCCTAACCAGCTTTTGCTCTTTGTTTCTCCATCTCCTCTAGCTTCCAACAAAATAGCCTTTGTGATCTTAGATGTTTTCTCCTGCAGCTAATCTCACTGACCTTTCTTGTGGCCAATGGAACTAACTCCTGTTAATTAGTTAATGAGACTATTTAGCTAAAAAGTAAGCAGATGAAGACATTCTAGTTAATGAGAAAAAAAGTTAAAACTTTAAAGGAATCCTCTCGACTTTTAATTTTTTTTTTTTTTTTTTAACTGAGTAACTGGATCGGCGTCCTTGCAGTAGGCACTGACACCAACACCAAACAATGACCTGGAGTGAGGTCCAGGTGTCTGCATTGTCGCCAGGCTCCCAGACAACTTTGCTGTGCCCTGAAGTCTGAAAATTGCTGGCTGCCCGGCCCCGTCAGTACCACAGCCACCAGGACAAGGAAGAAGGCAGGGACCCCATGCACCACCCTAGTTCACCAGCAATCTCTTTGCCTTTCAGTTCTAAAACCAGCTCACTGCTAGACATTTCTGTAAGATTGAATTGTCAGTCTTTTAAACGGGCTTCTCCTAAATGAATTCAACATCGTCCTTCCAAATCTGCTCTCACTCCTGAGATCACTGTTTCAGTGATCTCACTACCCACCCTTACCCTTGACCCATCCAATCTACAGACCTCAAAGTCACGTTCTTCTTGTCCCCATCCCTACATTCTCCTTTGCATCCCTCCCACCTGGCATCATGCCTCAGCACCCTTCCTGGGCCACTGCACGTCTTCAATATGGTTTCACTATCTAGTCGCTACAGTCTGGCCTCCCAGTGTTGGCAGCTATCCTGAGGCACAGTCTGATTTGCAGGGGTCCTCAAACTTTTTAAAGTGGGGGCCAGATCACGGTCCCTCAGAGAGCTGGAGGGCCGGACTATATGAACTACTAATTCCTACTGTAACACCTCGGCTGCGCTCACTGCCCAAAAAACCTGGGGGGCCGGATCAGACTCCTCTGCGGGCCGCATGTGGCCCGCGGGCCGTAGTTTGAAGACCCCTGGATTACAGGATCCTCCCCTCACCTCAGCCATCTTCTGTGTCTTCCCTGTTCTCATGGTCTCCCAAGGGCGGCCCAGCTGGCCCCCAGCCTCACCCACCTTCCACCTTGCACTCTGGCCACAACACAGGCTCTTCTGAGTCCTAGTTTGGCTCATGCTTTTCCCTCACCCTGGCTCCTCAGGTCATGGAAATCCTAATCTATCCCCACAAGCTGTCTCCTCGGTGAAGCCTTCTTTGGTTCTCCTAAAATGAATGAATTACTCTGTCTTCTGTGCCTATCTGCACTTTCTCTGTCCTTCTGTCATGTATTACTGTTAGTCTGTAACAGTCCTGAGCACAGACTGCAGTTACTACGGGCATCTGGGCCTCCAATGGTGTTAGTGACTTTGCTACCACATGCTGGAGGTCTTGATCTCCCCTTAAAGGGTTTTGGGGTTTCCCTAGGAACTGCCACTTCAAAGCCATTCAGAAAGAAAAAATTAGAGCTAAGTTAGGCAACATTGTTTACTTCTTAAGACGATGCTTTGGCGCTCCTTCCTGCACCTGTGAGAAGCCTCCAGTTCCTCAGCTGAGCTGTTAAGAGCAGGACCCGGGAGGAGGGGAGTTGGGGGTGAGCTCCAGCCAGGGCTATTCTCAGTGCACCCCAGTCTGGGAGAAAGGGGTATGAGATTCCAACACTGAATTGCCTTCACAGGCACTTCTTTCCTAACTTGGCCCAGAGGGGATGTTTGTAATTCTTCCACGGGGAGGATATGCCTTTTTCTAACTGGCAGAAAGTCTGCCGCCTTCTGTACGTGACCACACTATCTTTTTGCTCCTAAAATGTCAGCAAGGGGTGGCCCTGGGCTGCCTCCTGCGTGGGAGTCTTGCCCTTGATCATGGATTCTGGGCGACCACACTTTCACAATGGCTCTTTGTGTGGGTGGGTCTTGCCTCCTTCAAATGACCTTGAATAACACTCTCCTCTGCACCCTTTCTGGCTGCCGCAGGAAGAGGCATGACCACTCTGAGTCTAGGACCTTGAAACCATTTTAGACTCAGGCAGGAAAAATAAACAGATGGTGAGGTGGCTGCCCTTGAGGTCTCGCTCTCATTACTCACCCGGCACTGGTGGTCAGTGGATGGAGTTTTTAGGACTTGGATTTGCAGTTTGTCAACTGATTAAACAAGAGGGCTCTATGGAGAACTCACACGGGCTCATCTCTCCTAGGGAAAACCTGAATGACAACAGAGCACTTACACTCACCCCAGACCAAACATGACCTGGCTGCCATGCGGGCCCCTTTGGTGCTGAATTATGGTGCTGTGATGGAGACTTTTTTCTTAGTTATTCTACTCCAGTTGATCTAAGTCCTCGCCCGGTCATTCCAGAGTGTCCCACAAACCCCGAGCTCCCCGCAGGTGGGCCGCAGGGGAGAGGCCGGGAGGACTGAAGAGCAGAGGAAGGGCTGCAGTCAGGGTGGGGCTCTGACCAGCAGTCTCCCCTCAGCAGCTGAGCGGCCAGCTCCCCCCCCACCCCAACCCCCCGAGGGCGCCCTGAGAGCCTGGTGAGGAGAGCCGGGCGCCCGCCAGGGAGGCCGGCCCAGGGCGTTCTCCCTGCAGCGCTGTTCCCTGGGTTTGCCAAGACCCACGAGTCAGGGGCTGGAGAAGCATTTTCTCAGCGAGGCCTTTGCCCTCTTGGCAGGTTCCTCAAAGCTGCTTTGCTCTCCTTGTGCCTGCGCCAGGGAGCCCCTGCAAAAGGCGCTTTTTGTTCCCACTTCTCAATGGGACACCCTCAGGGAGCCTCGGAGAGGCGCGCTGGGAGCTGGAGGATGCTTGAAGCAGGGCCACTTGGGTGGGCAAAGGAGGGAGCAGGGAGCGGCCGGCAGCAGAGGAGCCGCACTTGGGACCGGGGATGGGGGTGGCTGGAAAACGCGGATACTGCCCGTAGGAACAGCGCAGAGGAACCTGAAGAGGTGGGAGGCAAAGAGCACTTACCCCCTTTTGATTTTTATATTTTTAGTTGCACCGCAGTCTGTTATTCAAAGAATACCTCGGGTCTGTGGTGATGGGTGCTTAGGAAGAGACAGAAAGAGAATTTGCATTGGGATTTAGTGACTTCAGGACACTAAAATTATTTCCCCCAACCTCAGCTGATACATTTTCACAGAAAGGTGCATTTGTCATCAGCTCTGAAATGAAGGCCACCTGTGCCTCCTGTGACATGATTCAGACCAGAGTCCAGCTTAGGAATCATGGGTGATGGCCGCAAAATGCTGTCAAATACAGAAACCTTTCTGCTGATAGAAACAGAGTCCTGGGCCAGAAGCAGTGCCAGAAGTCCATCCACTCTTTGTCTTGGGTAAACATTTTAAAAAAATAGATGTTTTTATTGATTTTCAGAGAGAGAGGAAGGGAGAGGGACAAAGAGATATAAACATCTAGGAGAGAGAAACATCATGGATTAGCTGCTTCCTGCATGCCCCCTTTTGGATACGGAGCCCAAAACCCGGGTATGTGCCCTGACCAGAAATTGAAACTGTGATCTCTTGGTTCATGGGTTGACACTCAATTGCTGAGCCTTGCTGTCAGGCATGAATAAACATTTTTTTAAAAAATATTTAAAAAAAATATATTTTATTGATTTTTTACAGAGAGGAAGGGAGAGAGATAGAGAGCTAGAAACGTCGATGAGAGAGAAACATCAACCAGCTGCCTCCTGCACACCTCCCACCAGGGATGTGCCCGCAACCAATGTACATACCCCTGACCAGAACCTGGGACCTTTCAGTCCGCAGACCGACGCTCTACCACTGAGCCAAACCAGTTTCAGCTGAATAAACATTTTTTATTGAAATCTTTTTGTAGTGAGCCTGATAGCTCTCTAATTCAATTATATTCATCTCTTAAGATACCTTGCCTTATCCTATTTATTTATAACAATTGGTTATAAAATATAATTGAACTAGTTGAAGATTTGTAAATAAAAAATGAATTTCATTTGAAACTGGTGAAAGACAAGTTAAAAAATTATTCCCTAAGTACAGCAAGAATGTTGAAGAAGAAAATGAACAATTTTTCTTTTGAAAAATTCTTAATAAGCCAAAAAATAATTAAATCAACCAACCAAACTAAATAAGAAAATACCTTCCCAGTGCCTCATTTAGTCCAGTTTGTACAAAGTTCATATCTGGTTTTATGACCTAACGTTTCCCCTATTGTTTAGGTGGATTTGGACATTATCTTTTAAACGTGCCATTTCCAAGGAAAGTCTGAACTGGTTTACTTTGCAGAGCATTCACAAAGCAGGCTATCACTGCGCACAAGCATAACAGAAGCCCTGGAAAGATGATATACCTTCCTTCCTGAGGCAGATATTTCAGGATTGGGGAAGCAGGGCTTCCTGTGTTCTCACAGGGGCTGAGATAAAGAAATGCAGGCTAGCTTCAGAGGGAATCAAGCCTGGCCTGAGCAGGAGGCGATTGTTTGTGTGCACAGCCCCATTCTACAATGAGAAGCAGGCAGGGCCAGAGATTGCATGTGGACAGGATGTGATGTGGGGTGGATGGCGTTTGTAGCCTGTGATGTCAAGGAGGAGGTTTGCAGAACTCTCAGGGAAGTTCAGCACCTCCCCCTCCCCACCTCCCCGCAAAGCACCAACCTTCACAGCATAAACTGGTCTTACTCCTGCCCTCTTTCACACAAAGGAGCATCAGGCATCTTGATGTCCTCTGGGAGTGTTTATGTTATTTATATTATGTGTTCCCCTTCTTCCCACTTTCCACAAAAGGCAAAAGAGAGGTAGGTAAATTTGTTTTCCTTTTGTTTCCTCACTCTCCATTCAATTTCCCTTTTTGTGCTTACTCACCCCTTCCTCATCCGGTCCTGCAGCCCAGGAACTCCTACTAAATCAATGAAAGTAATTTGAACATTTAATTAATCCGAAGATACTCATGTCCGATAACTGTGGCATTTTCCTTTTATGCATCTAAAAAAGTCCATCAAAGAAAAAAGACTGAACAACTCAGCAGCTACCACATCTAAAAAATGTAATAATAATAACAAAGATACTAATATAACCATAAAAAAACCCAATACAATAATAACAAAAAGTTTGTGGGTTTCTTTTGGGTAGAAGTAAATGGAAATGAAATGGAAGGAATTATAAGATTATTAATTTTCTCATATTTCTTAGTTGGAAGATAATGGATACTATTTGATATCTGAAGCTAATTAAGAAGTATAAATTTAACCACTGTTAGAACTAAAATTCAGACAATACAGTAAAAAAAAAAAGGAAATGTAAATGAAGCATTAAAAGTGAAAAAACATATAAGATGGTAGCATTATGACAAATGTATTATAATAAATGTAAATGAGTTCAACTCATTTATTAAAAGAAATCAGCTCATAAAATGGGTAAAAAAACCAAAACCAAAACCCACAACAGGGGGGGAATGGTAAGATATGTACCCAGATAATAATTTAATAAAAAACAAAACAAAACAAAACAAAAAACCCACAACAAACCTACACACAACTATGCACTGTCTTAAAAAAGTGAGAACCTAAAACTAAGTGCCTCAGAATCAGGATAGTGTGTACACTCCCAGGAATCTCTCTCTAATGGTGGAATTCCAGGCACTGCGGCATTTGGGAGGGGTAGATATTTTTGGACTAAGTTTTCCCAGCCTCTAAAATCAGACTGTGTGGTTGCCAGCTCATGAGACCAGCCCTGTGTTTGTTCTAGATTGCTGAGCTTCCAAAGAGCAGGGGCTGTGCCCGCTTTCTTTAATGCCAGGCATTTCCGAGGACCGCGTGAGGACATACAATACTTTATGATGTGGCGGGTGAGAAACACTCTCATCACCAGTCCATTAAGGTAGAGCGTCTCTGGGGGAATCCTTAGGAAGTTACATTAACTATTTTTGGGCTTTGGATGTGCTACTTGATATCTCCAAACATCTGTGTTTAACCGGTCAGGGCATGATCTATCGAAGTTCCCCTATGTGTCACGGTTTCTGAGAGGTGGAGTTACACAGACCTGGGTTAGCACACCAACTCTTCACTTCCCTGCTGTGAGAACCTGGGAAAATTACTTAAACTCTCTGACTGTCAGTTACTCACCTGTATAATTCATTTATTTATTCAACAATTCTTTGTTGAAAGCTTACTATATGGCAGTCTATTCTGAATGCTGTGGCTACAAAGTCTCTGCCTTCATGGAGTGCGCAAAACTTTCCAATTAGAGTTGGCATACAATATTACATTAGTTTCAGGTATACAACATAGTTATTACACATTTATGTAACTTACAAAGTGACCCCCAGAGAGGTCGACTACCCACCTGACACCATACATAGTTATTACAATATTATTGACTATATAACCCATGCTGTGCTTTACATCCCCAAGACTGTTTTTATAACTGGCAATTGGTACTTTTAATCCCTTTTCCTTTTGCACCCCCAACCCTCCTCACATTTGGTAACCATCAATTTGTTTTTTGTATTTATGATTTTGTTTTGTTTGTTCATTTATTTTATTTTTTTAAAGATATCACATATAAGTGAAATCATATGATATTTGTCTTTCTCTGTCTAATTTATTTCACTTAGTATAACACCCTCTAGGTCAGGGGTCTTCAAACTACGGCCCTCGAGCCACATGCGGCCCGCAGAGGAGTCTGATCCGGCCCCCCAGGTTTTTTGGGCAGTGAGCGCAGCCGAGGTGTTACAGTAGGAATTAGTAGTTCATATAGTCCGGCCCTCCAGCTCTCTGAGGGACCGTGATCTGGCCCCCACTTTAAAAAGTTTGAGGACCCCTGCTCTAGGTCTATCTATTAGTATGTTGTTGCAAATGCTAAGTTTAATTCCCTTTATGGTTGAACAATACTCTAGTGTGTATGTGTACCACTTATTTATCCAGTCATCTGTTGATGGACCCTTAGGCTCCTTTCATATCTTGGCCATTGTAACTAATGCTTCCATGAACATAGGGGTGCATATGTCTTTTCAAATTAGTGTTTTGGATTTCTTTGGATAAATACCCAGAAGTGGGATTGCTGGCTCATATAGTAGTTCTTTTTGTAATTTTTGAGGAGCCTCCATTTGTTTTCCATATCATAAAGCTTAAATTCCAATTGACTAGGATAGAAGATCAGCATAGACCTGAAACTAATATCCAAAATTTTATTGAGTGTAAACTGTAAGTGAAAAATAAAATTTAAATTAAAAAACAATAACTGCAACAATCAGCAAATAAATTCATAATATGTCAAGTGGTATAAGTGGTACAAAAAAAGCCAAGTGCAATCCTGCCAGTGTGACTCAGTTAGCTAGAGCATTGTCCCACACACCGAAAGATTGCAGGTTCAATTCCCAGGCAGGGCACATACCTAGGTTTCGGGTTTGATACTCAGTTGAGTACTTATGGGAGGCAACCTATCGATCAATGTTTCTCTCTCTCTCTCTCTCTCTCTCTCTCTATCTCTATCTCTCTCTCTCTCTCTCTCTCTCTCTCTCTCTCTCTCTCCCCTCCATGCCCTCTTTCTAAAATCAATAAATACATCCATAGGTGAGGATTTTTTTAAAAGCCCAGTGCAGTAGGGAAGGGAGAAGGATGGTGATGCTTGTGTGTAACTACCATGGTTGCTGATGTAGATAAGCAGGGTCCGGAAAGTCTGCCGGAGCAGGGGCCTTTGACACCTGCGGGACTGAGAGAGCTGAGCAAAGACCTGGGGAAGAAAGGCTTCCTTGCAGAGAGGACAGTGCAGAGACTAACAGAGGGAAAAGGAGCTGGAGTGGGTGAGCAGGGAGAGCAGTAGGACTTGGGGACAGAGAGCTACCTGGAAGCCACATACAGTGTTCCAGGCTGGTCAGCTCAGAAACCACTGGAGGGTTTTGAAAAGATCAGTGATACCATCTGATTTATATTTTAAAAGGATTACTCTGGCTTGTGAGTTGAGAATAGACTGAATTGTCAGAAGTGTTGGCACTAGTTAGGGGAATTGCTGGGATCTTAGAGCAGAATTCAGCATTGGAGATGGCAAGAAGTGGTTGATTCTGAATCAGTTTTAAAGACAGAGTTGACAAGATCTATAGTGTGTTGGATGTGGAAAGAAAGAAGTCAAGGATGACTCCAGGGTTTAGTGTGTGTGTGTGTGTGTGTGTGTGTGTGTGTGTGTGTGTTTGCAAGCACAGAATTGCTATATGCTGAGATGGGGAAGAAACTGGAGGGTGTGTATGGCAGGGGGAGGGGAATAAAACATTTTGTTTTAGCCATAGAAAATGCCTGATAATTAAAGAAATTTGGATTCAGGTCTTGAAGTTGGGAGGGAGACCCTGACGCAGTACCTTGCTTTCCCCTTTTCAGTCCTTTGTTCCTCCTCCACTCAATTGCTTTGGCCCCATTCCAAACCTCCTCCTTTGGTCCTCTTTTTCTCTACTCCATAGCCATTTGTTAAGCAAGTTTTAATGTAATTAAAAATTTTATTTAAAAATTTGCAGTTTTATTGAGATATAATTGGCATGTAACATTGTATTCGTTTAAATGTACAATGTAATGATTTGACATATACAATATTGTGAAATGATTATCACATAGTTACAAATTTTCTTCTTGTGATAGGAACTTTTAAGATCTATTCCCTTAGTAACTTTTGAATTACAGAACAACATTTGTTAACTACTTTTCTGATACTGCCCAAAGAGGACGCCTGGGCACCACTCCCAGTGTAGCTACTGATAAAGTAAACACGGAGGCCGTGGGGCTGAGGAGGCTCTGATGCTGGCAAACTGGAACCCAAGCCCGTAAATCCTCAAGATTACAAAGTCAAAACCCTGAACACAGCCAATCACAAACCAGACTTTAAGCTATAGCCAGTCAATCATTTCCTTGCTTTGCTTTCCCCTGTTCTCTATAAAAGTGTCTCCCAGCTCTTGTCAGAGGAGTCTTTCTAGCTACTTTTGGATAGATTTTTGTTCAAGTAAACTGTTAGATTGTTTCATATGTTTCAGAGTATCTTTTAACATTACTTTGAGCCAAGATGTGTTCACCTCCTGCCTGGTTTATTTTATGGTCTCTAAACTGGTCACCGTTGTTCCCAAGAGCAAGCTTTTTTTTTTTTTTTTTTTAATATATATTTACAGAGAGGAAGGGAGAGGGAGAGAGAGTCAGAAACATCGATGAGAGAGAAACATCGACCAGCTGCCTCCTGCACACTCCCTACCGGGGATGTGCCCGCAACCAAGGTACATGCCCTTGACCGGAATCGAACTTGGGACCCTTGAAACCACAGGCCAAGGTTCTATCCACTGAGCCAAACCAGTTAGGGCCCAAGAGCAAGCTTTTAAACACGTCGGATCATGTTAGTCCCTTTCACTCAAAACACATGCACATGCACAAACCTCACCTTAGCCTCAGAGCCTCACACAATCTGAGCCTGGCTGCCTCTCTTATCTCACACACCTCCCAACTTTCTCCTGTTCACTTTGCTTGAGCCACTCTGACCTTGTCTCTCCTTGAGCACCATAGCTCAGGATATTTGCTCTTTCTGTTACCTCTCTCTGGAAAGCCTTGCCTGCAGATTCTGACACAATTGGATCCTTCTGGTTTTTCAAGGTAGAGATGGAAGAAATGAGCAGAGACCACCCTGACCTCCACAGGCCCTCAAATCATCCCTGGCCTCCTCTTATTTTCTATCATCCTGGGTCCTGGGAGATAAGTCAAAGGGAATGCTTAGGCACATTCAATGTGCTCCTTAATCCTGGCAATTTCGTTTGTCTCCTAATTGTCAGACTAATTCTTATAATTTCCTTTGTCTTCTAATTCTCAGATTACTTTTTGGGGAGGCCAGGGGGCGTGGGAGTGGGTTTGCGGCCGGGACGGGGGTTGTTCCATATTGAATTGGGAGAATCAGTCTTTCACAACAACTTTCAAATATAATTTATTGTAAAGAGTAAGTTTTCTCTTCAGGGAAGTTAAATTTAGGCTTTGTGTTGCTGCTATAGATTTCCGAGTTGGTAGGAATCTTTGTGAACCTCATATGGCATATGACCAACTTTCCTTCCATCCAAGTGAGAAGTATTTATGCCAGTGAGCAGGCTATCAATTTAGTTCCACTTGGAAAACTGATTCGAAATCCTCATTATGAAGTCAAGGTTGGCCCCTGACTCAGAATGGCCTCCCAGCAACTTTTTTCCCCAGGAGTTTCGGAAAGATATGAGTAGCTCCTGAAAGCTGGAAGGGACCCTTGATAACATCTAGCTTAGTGCTTAAAATTTATTTTATAAATATGTGAAAATAAAGCTAATTGCTTTTAGGGTATTGCTATCAGAGAAAATGGGGGTCCTCTTCTCTATTGGGCCCTGAGGTGGAGTCCTTGCAATATCTCTAGGAAAGGAATTTTTTGAGACTTGTGTGGGAAGGACAAGATATAGTAGAAAGCCTTATTTTCATGGAATTACATCCCTGGGTTTCTAAAGTCCCACCTCCCTTAGTCCAGTCACAGAAGAAACGTAGGCGGGGTTTCAATAAAGCTAGAGGCAAAGCCAGTGTCCAGAGTTTCCTTTCCACTGTGGAGCTGGGTCAAGTCCAACATCAGGCTAGCTGCAGTCCATTAGTCCATTGGTGTGGACGTCCTTGTGCCCTGGGCCACATAGGAGAATGCAGGCGAACCCACCCCAAGCAACAAGAGTCCCACAGGTTCCGAAAGCACAAGAGAGCAAACTGTTTTGTGCAGGGAGCTAAGTATCCCAAATTTTCGTAGGCTTGCAGTGGCCTCCCCCATTCTGCCTAATGACCTTTGTTCCTAGGTGTGACGGACAACAGGCATCTTCACTAGTCCTCCTCCAATGTCACTGTCCAATCCCCTCCCCCTGATGTTTTGTAGGGCACATGCTTATAATGTCTGGCATTTTTGCTCCTTTCCTGTTATTAATAACTACCGGGTAGGTTAATTACAACAGTATCAGTATGAGGCCCAGTGAGGTAGATTGATCTGCCCAAGTTCATCTGCTTTTTTGGGGCTTCTGCTCTACAGAAGGATCAGGGCCCAGCCCATCTAAGTCCCTCATGGGCCCTGTGGTTGGGCTGGATCCCCCAGGACAGGGCAGCTAGCAGCACTATAAGGCATAAGTGGAAGAATGAAGAAGAGAGAAGACCAGGGCAGAGAGACAGGGGAGAAGGATGCTAGAAGGGAAGAGCTGTGAGGGATAGAGTGTGGGGGAGAGTGATAGGAGAGAAGCTCTGCAATGTGAATTTCAAATCCCAAAGCACAGACTACCTCTGAATGGCAAACACTTAGTAGCTGCCTGCCTCAGCATTTTAGACTAAGTTTCTCTACACTCTTATCATCTTAATTTCATAGCAAACAATGAGCTATTGACTACGCTTTCAGAGCTGTGGGTGTTCTCAGAGGAAGGCTGGCCAAAGCATCAGCATCTCCAGCTCCTGCTCCAGCTCTTAAGTGGGCTCCCCCTTTTAGAAATATGAAATCCTGGAGTCTTCCTCCTCCCCACTTCGCAGACTTTGGGAAGCTAAGGGGTGTGTGCATATGTGTATGTGTGCATGTATGAGTGTGCCTGCCTGCAAGTGTGTGTGAATATGTGAGTTGGCAGTGGGGATATGTTAGAGGAGGACAGGAGCATTTACCTGGCCAGTGATGTCAGGATCTCCCATGAGTGCACCTCTCCTGGGAAGGGCTGCTTCAGCTTGAAGTAGTGTAGGTTGGAAAATGAGATACCTTATCAATAAGTCTTCTTGGTGGTGGTGGTGGTGGGGGGAGGGTGTGTGCAAGAAAAAGCACCAGGGTCCTTTTCTTCCCTTGTCAATTGAGCCAAGAAATTAGCTCTAAAAACTTTCTTGCCCATGCGCACATAGACATTTGGCAAAGACACTGATCTCACCATTCTAGGATGTCTCACCCTCAAAGTCTGTACATGAGTCAGCATCTTGTTAACAAACACTAGTTGGCATTTTGATAGGAACCGGCTGAAAAATGGTGTCCTGGGACCATTTCAGAGAAGGACGTTGAACCTTATTGGACAGTTCAGCTTCTTGCTTCTGATGGAATTCAGGACACATTCCCTCCAAATATGGCACTTTGGCATATTGTATATTTCAAGCTGAAGGAATATGAGAAGTGGCAGGTGCTGGAAGGACCTTCCCTTGAGGCAGGTCATAAGACTCTCTGAGAGAGATGCCCTCCCTGTATCAGGAGAAAAAAAAATATTCTTTTAAAAAATATGTATATTTTATTGATTTTTTACAGAGAGGAAGAGAGAGGAATAGAGAGCTAGAAACATCGATGAGAGAGAATCATCGATCAGCTACCTCTTGCACCCCCCCCAACCCCCCCACTGGGAATGTGCCCACAACCAAGGTACATGCCCTTGACCGGAATCGAACCTGAGACCTTTCAGTCCATAGACCGACGCTCTACCACTGAGCCAAACCGGTTTCGGCAGGAAAAAAATATTTTTATCTCCTAGAAGACAAACGAAGAGACACAGAGAGGAATGCGTACAAACACATCTTCCCAAGTTTTCCCGTTTACTACACTCAGCTCATGCACTTTGTTTACAGCTCTCTGATCTTCCTCAGACCTCACACAAAAACACTCAGGTTTAACCATTTCCTCAGGTCTTCATCTCCTTAGGGAGGCTTCAGTGTGACATAAACTTACATTACCTCAGAATGACCTTATTTAGAAGGGTCATTGCAAATGTATCAGGTAAGGTGAGATCACACCAGAGTGGGTGGGCCCCTAATCCAGCATCACTGGTGTTCTTATATGAAGATTGCCATGCAAAGACAGACACAGGTACAACACCATGGGACAACAAAAGCAGAGACTGTGGTAACGCAGTTGCAAGCCCAGGAATGCCGAAGATTCCTCACAAGATTTTTCACCCTAATGGTGGTGCCATTTCTTGAGAGGTTCCTTATGCTATACTTAGTGTTAAAGGCTTATCAGAGCAGAACATAGCCAAGGTCCCAGAGTTAATAAATGACCGGAGCCCAGGCCAGTTCTATCTACCCCCAAAGAGCCAGCCAGTGCCCATGCTGGTTGTGGGAACTGTGGACATTTTCCTTGTAGAGTAGCTGATTCAGGATACTAACTTGAAATTAGAAAAAAAGTACTAAGTAGAAATGACAGCAGACTTACTCTGGGTATCTTCGGAAGGTAATTCTAGAACTGGTTAGGTGGTTAGAGGTCATTGAGAAGCAAAAACACTTATGTTATGAGGTATTGGAATTAGAACTTTAACATATATTTTATTGGAGGGCACAATTCAACCCAGAATACCATCCAAAGATCTGAACATGAATATCTGTAGGATTTTATTTGTAATAGCCAAAAATGGGAAACAACACAAATAACCATCAACAAGGAATGGATAAACAAATTGTGGTATATTTATACATTGGAATACTGTCAGAAATAAAGGACATAAATGGCTACCATCAATAACTCAACAAACAGCAACTGCTGGCAGTATGTGGAGAAAAAGGAACCCTTGTGCACTGCTGGTGGGAATACAGACTGGTATAGCCATTATGGAAGAAAGTGTGGAGTTTCCTCAAAAAATTAAAAATGGAACTGCTATTTGACCCAGTGATCCCACTTCTAGGAATATATCTTAAGAAGCCCGAAACACCAATCAGAAAGTACATATGCACCCCTATCCTATGTTCATAGTGTTATTAACAATAGCTAAGATCTGGAAACAGCTCAAGGGCCCATCAGTAAATGAGTGGATAAAAAAGCTCTGGGATATTTACACAATGGAATACTATGCAGCAATAAAAAAGAAGGTTCTCTTACCCTTTGAGACAGCATGGAAGGGCCTGGAGAGTATTATGAGAGTGAAATAAGCCAGACAGAAAAAGACAAATATCACATGATCTCACTTATATGTGGAATCTAATGAACAAAATGAACTGACAAACCAAATAGATCCAGATACATGGAAGCATGCTTCAGACTGAGGATTCTCATAGGGAAGGGGGTATAGAGAAAGAGATCCACTCCCAGCTTATCCACTCAAAGAACTTACATGCATACTAGAGGCCTGATGCATGAAATTCATGCAGGGGGCTTGGCCCTGGCAGCCCCAGTTTCAATAGGAAGGATGTCTGGTCTAGTTAGCATATTATGCTTTTATTATTATAGATAGAATAACCCATGGACACAGACAATAATGGGGTGAAGGCAGGAGTGAGGAGTAGGGTCAATGGGAAAAAGGGGGCATCTCTAATAATTTCAACAATAAAGATAAATTATTTTAAAAAGAGAATAATCTATTGATACAGATCAATCTTATCACAATTATGCTGATGATAATGTCAATCAAAAAAGAGTATATACTTTATGATTCCATGTATATGAAATTCTAGAAAATGTAAGCTAATCTATGGCAACTGAGAGCAGATAAATGGTTGTCTGGAGATAGTGTTGATGGTATGTGGATATATACTGTATGAGTTTTCTACTAAAGCAAATAACCACAAACTTAATTGTTTAAAACCACACAAATGTACAGCATACTCATATATTTCTGGAGGTCAGAAGTCCACAGTGAATCTTGTGGGGATATAATTAAGGTGTTTGCAGGCCTGTTTCTTCTGGAGGCTCTAGAAGAGAATCTGATTTCTTCTCTTTTTCAGTTTCCAGGCTACCTTCCTTCCACGGCTTGTGGCCATAAAATGCGAATCTTTGCTTCAATCATCACCTCATCTTCTAACTTAGATCTTCCTGCCTTCCTCTTATGAGGATCCTTGTGATTACATTGGATAAACCAGGATTATCTCTCTCTCTCAAGATCCATAAGTTAAGGATTCCAGTAAAAAGTTATGGAGTAGGTAAACACTGTGCTTACCTTCTCCCATGATCACATAATTGTTGCAATTAAATTACAAACAATCAACCTGGAGAACCATCTGCAAACTAGCTGAACAGTAGTCCTATAACTAGGGTTATAAAGAGGAAGCCATGATGAGACTGGTAGACAGGACAGAGATGTGGTGATTGAAAACTTGGAAGGATATCTCAGCTGTAGAGGTCCATCCTCAGGGACAAGAGGTTCCAGCCCCAGCCCAGGCTCCCCAGCCCAGAGCACCAGTGCCAGGAAGAGGAGACCCCACAACATGTGGTTGCAAACAATAGCAGGGATTCATCCTTCCAGATGAGACAGAAAGATTCTAGAAGCCTTAAAGGGCCTGTACATAGACTCACTCACTCAAAAGCACTCACCCTGAATGCTGGTGAAGAATACACTAGAGGGAATTAGCAGCAGATTATATGAAGCAAAAAATCAAATCAGCAATTTGGAAGACAAGGCAGCAGAAAACACCTAATAGGAATAGCAAAAAGAATTAAAAAAAAAAAAAGGTCAGTTTAAGGGACCGTTGGGATAATACTAAGCATAACATTTGCATAATAGGGGTACCAGAGAAGGGAGAGAGCAAGGAATTGAAAACCTATTTGAAGAAGTAATGATTGAAAACTCTTCTAGCCTGATGAAGGAAATAGACATATAAGTCCAGGAAGTGCAGAGGATTTCAAACAAGATGATCCCAAAGAGGCCCACACCAAGATACATCATAGTTAAAATGGCAAAGGTTAAAGACATAGACAGAAACTTAAAAGCAGCAAGAGAAAGGCAATTATAATAGTTACCAACAAGCAAGCTCCCATAAGACTGTCAGCTGATTTCTCAATAGCAACCTTACAAACCAAAAAGGAATGGCATGAAATACTCAAAGTGATGAAAAGCAAGGACAAGTAAGGGGCTAGGTGAAAAAGAGAGGAGATTAGGAAATACAAAAGGGTGATTATAAAATAATTATGGAACATGAAGTACAGCTCAGGGAATATAGTAAAAAATAGTTTAATAACTATGTATGGTATGAGGATTCTAGACTTATCAGGGAAATCACTTTGTAAGTTACATAAATGTCTAACCACTCTGCTGTGTACCTGAGCTAATCCTATATAGTAAATGCCTAATATGTAATTACTCTCCTCAACTGGGAGTTTGACCAAGGGTGGGGCTGGCTGGCCAACCTCCCACATCCCCTCCCTCTGGCCAGCCCAGCCAGATTGGTCCTAATTAGGGTGGGACAGCTAGACCCCACCTGTGCACAAATTTGTGCACCGGGCCTCTAGTCTATAATAATAAAAGCATAATATGCTAATTAGACTGGACAACTGAAAGACCTTCCAGACATTATTCCAGACATCCTTCAGGACAAAGCAGGGCAGTGGGGGCTGAGGCAAAGGTGGTTAGGGGTAATCAGGCAGGCAGGCAGTGGGGTTAGGGGTGATCAGGTAGGCAATCATTGTCCAGTTAGAGGCAGTCAGGCAGGCAGGCGAGCAGTTAGGGGCAATCAGGCAGGCAGGCGAGTGTTTAGGGGCGATCACTCAGGCAAACAAGTGGTTAGGTGTAATCAATCAGGCAGGCAGAGGGGATAGGGGCATCAGGTAGGCAGGTGGAATGGTTAGGTGTGATCAGGCAAGCAGGCAGGAGAGCAGTTAGGAGCCAGAGGTCCCGGATTGTGAGAGGGAGGTCGAACTGCTGGTTTAGGGCTGATCCCACACCAACAGTTGGACAGCCCCCGAGGGGTTCTGAATTGCAAGAAGGTACAGGTCAAGCTGAGGGACCCCCCTCCCCCCGACCACCACATGCACAGATTTTGTGCACCGGTCCTCTAGTCTCAGCCCAGCCTGCACTCTCTCCAATCTGGGACCCCTTAAGGGATGTCTGGCTGCCAGTTTAGGCCCAATCCCAGTAGGATCAGCCCTTAACAGCAGTCAGACATTTTTCTCACAATCCAGGACTGCTGAATCCCAACTGCTTGCCTGCCTGCCTTCCTGATTGCCCTATCTGCTTCTGCCTACCAGCCTGATCACCCCCTAACCCCTCTGTCTGCCTGACTGATGCCTAACTGCTCCCCTGCCAGCCTGATTGCCCCTAAGTGCCATTCCCTGCAGGCCTGGTCACCCCCAACTGCCCTTCCCTGCAGTCACCCCCAATTTCCCTCCTCTGCCAACCTGGTCATCCTTAATTGCCCTCCCCTGCAGGCTTGATTGCCCACAACTTCCCTCCCTTGCAGGCCTGGTCCCTCCCAACTACCCTTCCCTGCTGGCCTGATTGCCCCTAGCTTCCCTCTCTTGCAGGCCTGGTCTCTCCCAACTGCCCTTCTCTGCTGGCCATCTTGTGGTAGCCATCTTGTGTCCACATAGGGGCATCCATCTTTGACCACATGGGGCAGCCATCTTGTGTGTTGGAGTGACAGTCAATTTGAATATTACTCTTTTATTAGATAGGAAAGAGGCCTGGTGCATGGGTGGAGGCTGGCTGGTTTGCCCTGAAGAGTGTCCTGGATCAGGGTGGGGTTTCTCTTGGGAAGTGGGGCGGCCTGGGCGAGGGGCCTGTGGTGGTTTGCAGGCTGGCCATGCCTGGTTTGGCTCAGTGGATAGAGCGTCGGTCTGTGGACTGAAAGGTCCCGGGTTCAATTCCGGTCAAGGGCATGTACATTGGTTGCGGGCACATCCCCAAAGGGGGGTGTGCAGTAGGCAGCTGGTTGATGTTTCTCTCTCATTGATGTTTCTAGCTCACTATCCCTTCCTCTCTGTAAAAAATCAATAAAAAATATATTAAAAAAATAAATCAATAAAAACATATTTTTAAAAAACCCACAATAACACACACACACACACACACACACACACACACAGAACCGTATGCTAATTACATTCTTTTACCATGCCAGATGCATATTCAGAGATTCTGGGGATTAGGGACTTGGACATATGTATACATTTATCAAAACTTCTCAATTGTACACTTTAATATGTGCACTTTATTGCAAGTCAATTATATACCAATAAAACTGTTAAAAAAAAAAACCCACCATATTGAGCCTAATAAATTACTTGATTAAAAAAAATTTAACAGGACTCTTTCTGCTGCATTCCATTAACAAGTCAGATGCCTTTGGACTCTCTCTTTTTTTTTTTTTTTTTTAATATTTTATTGATTTTTTTTACAGAGAGGAATGGAGAGGAATAGAGAGTTAGAAACATTGATCAGCTGCCTCCTGCACACTCCCTACTGGGGATGTGCTCACAATCAAGATATATGCCCTTGACTGGAATCGAACCAGGGACCCTACAGCCCGCAGGCTGATGCTCTATCCACTGAGCCAAACCGGTTAGAGCTGTCTTTGGACTCTTCCCAGTCATTGCTGAGATGAGCAAAGATTGTTCTAGAAAAGCAGGGCTCCTTCAGGGAAATGTGCCTCAGTTTCTGGCAAGGGGACCTCCCAGAGAGATGCAGATGTGGGGTGTGCTCTGCAGTGTGCCTCTTGTATTTTTATGCTGATGAGTCAAGGTAAAGAGAAGTGTAATAATCAGAGAAGGGTAGCCAGTGTGTTCTATGCCTGGAAGACTGGTCCTTTAATAATTGCTCCAATGGACTTTTCCAGTTTTACTTCCTGCTTCCCTTCGTCCACCACCTACATAACACCTGATTCAACGCGGTAAAAGGAGTTGATCCTGATTGTATAACCAGGAAGAAAAGAATAAGGACACAATACATCAGCTTTTTGTCTCCTAAGCTTGTGACCATTACAGGGCTACATCCATGGGGAGGGTGACAGGAGCAGAGGATGTGATGAAGAGCCGTGGGTGTCTCTGCAGCACTGACAGGGAGAAGCTCGCTCCTTCTCCGATGACTCCTGTGGGACTGCTGTCAGCTGGGGCCCTGGAGACACCTCTGCCTCTCACTGCTGGATGCAGCCAACTTTATCCTGAGACAAGAGAGAATGATTCTACCAGAGTGCTCAAGTCTGCATGTGACAGAGATTTTTAAAATTGCTAGCAAATTGCCAGTTCGCTTTCTTTCTCCCTTTTGTTCTTTTTAAATTGAGATATAATTGACATACAGCATTATATTAGTTTTAGGAGCACAACATAATTATACAATATTTGTATATATTGCAAAATGTTCACACAGTAAGTTTAGTTAATATCCGTCACCATACATAATAACAAATTGTTTTTTTTTGTGTGTGTGTGATGAGAACTTCTAAGATCTACTCTCTTAACAATTTCAAATATGCAATGCAGTGTCATCAACTATCGCCACCATGCTGTGCATCACATCCGCGGACTGACTTACTCTTTAACTGGAAGCTTGCACCTTTTGACTCCCTTCACCCATTCCCCCACCTTTGTCTTTCATTTTCTTTATCTCCCTCCCTCCTCCCTTTTCATCTCCCTCCCTCCTATTTTCTTTCCTTCCTTCTTTTGTTGCTATTTATTTTTATTAGTTGTCTTGGGCGTGTGGTTGTGAACTATTCTGCCTGGAAGGCAGTGTGGGAGGACTTTTGACTCTGAGGTCAATGTAGCAACTGAAGCTGCAAAGTAAATACCAAAATGACTCCCTGGCCAGACCCTGGTGAGTGGCTTGTGCCCTCTGTCCTGGACTCCCTGTGAGGGAGCGCCGTGGGATGGTGCCCTGTGTGCCTACAGAAGGAGTGCATTGCTGTATTCTGCCCTGCACGGAATAGCTCTCAAAAGATGAGAACCTCTTTTGTTCTTGCACCAAAATTCATTTGACAGACACGTAAATGTCCTCTTCACTTTGCGTAGGAATTTGCGCAGCTCTCAGGTCAGGGGCGGTGGCAAGAACATACCTTTTCTGGTTGAGAAAAGAGCTGCTTTCCACTCCCTCTCCTTTAGGACCATCCCGGCTGCAGCTATAACTCTGCTCTTGGCTTCCCCGCAGCCTGGCACAGCTTTCTTGCTCCCTGGCAGGCACAGGAAGACTGGCAGTGCCTGTCCTGTGTCCCCAGGCTGATGTCCCAATAAGCAGGAAGGCCTGCCAATCTTCTCTCCACCTCCGCCCCCACACTCTGCCTGGGGGCAGAGAGGCCTGTGTTAGATTATGCATGAGGTATATACACTATATATACATTTGTGTATGGAAGGAAGACATTTTGGCTTGGAAATATTCTTTAATCAGAAATGATAGCACTTCTCCTGAAGGAGATGGCAGAATTTGTCAAACTAAATCTCCAGAAAAAAACATAACAGAGAGTATAAAAGAAATCCATGTTCAAACATTAGCAAGCATGAAACATTCAAGAATTTTTGTGTGAGCATCATCTTGTCAGAGCAAAATTAAATTAAGCTAGTCTCTGGAAGTGTTTGGAATAAGCACAGGATTGCAGCAAGCTGGTGGAGGTAAGTGCTCTGACATTTCTGCAAGAAGCCAGACAGAATGCAATCTGGAGAAAACCAGGGAAAAGGGGGCTGGGTTCTTTTCTTCAATTAATTGATGCTCAAGAACTTAACTGCTTTGTGTCCCAAGGAGCTGTCAAAATTTTTTCTTTCTGTTCCTCAACTCAATGACAGGCAGAGTAGAAATTAAGTTTATTTAAAAATATTTATTGAGCATTCCTATAATATTTGTTGAGCAAACTATTGCTCTAAGCATCAAAGGAGAAGATGGCCCCACCTCTTTCAAAGATATAGATATGAATTCAAATAGAATCAAAAGCTATGCAAATGAATGCGATGTTGGAGATGTTAGCAAAGTGCTGGGGAATGTGGGATTTGGAGCAATCCATTCCGATATAGTTGATTTCATGGGGACAGGAGGGAGTTAGGGAATACTTCACAGAAAAGAAACAGGCATTTGAACTGAATCTTAAAACATGTCAAATTTTGAGAGCAGAACAAGAGGGATATTATTACAGCTGAAATTGATTCCAGAGGTCACAGGAATGTCAGGATTCAAGCTATGAACCAAAGACCTCACCCACCCCCTGCTTCTTGGATTCTCTTCGATGTGTGTGTGGTGTGTGTGTGTGTGTGTGTGTGTGTGTGTGTGTTTGGGAGGAGGGTCTTGCCGATGTGCCAGAAACCCTTGAGCAGCACTGGGAGAGCTGCAGCCCAGCCATGGCCTCCTGGGGGGCAAGTCTTAACTCCTGCCTCATTGATGACTCAGCTCCATTCCAAATCTTGGCATTCTTATTGTTCTTATATAGTATTAAAGGCCCAGTGCATGCAGTTCATGCACTGGTATGGTCCCTAGCAGCTGCCACCACCAGCCGGGGCCTCCATCCCTTCCCCTGGTGGGCCCCAACTCCTGGTCCAACTCCCAGTTGAGGGGACAATTTGCATACTATGCTTTTATAATATAGGAAGGGAAATTGGCAGATTCTGGAATTGGGCATTGCTGATCAGTGTTCTCTTTTGGAATTTGTCAGCCTATGTTTGTCATATTACAATACAGCACATTTGGGGACAGGTGGGGAGCCAGTCCCTCCATCCCTCTTCAGTCTCTGAAGGTGCAGTTCACCATCACTGTGACTATTCAGTCACATTTGACAAGCAAGACTGGACTTAAGCTTTTTCCATCATGATCCACGCCTTGAATTTTTAATGGTCAGTGCACCACAGGTTCTCTCTCTAAGGTTTTTGTTAGCAGCATCCTCGAGCTCAGAGCTCTCTTCTCTCCACCATTTCTAGTGCCCACAGACAGCAGTTCCCTTAGGGGCCTCAGGCTGCAGCTCATAGCACTCGGTTTAGTTTCCAGTGGAGACTGCTTTAGCTGGACTCTGCTGTTAATGACCAGCTCAGAGCAGGCCCTGCTCCCCACAAGGGTCCCCCACTGGGCATCAGCTGTTCTCATTATGGCAGCAACCTGAGCACCTGCCAGTGCCTCCAGATTCTGGCCAGCTTCTCCAGGAGCACACACAGTTTTCTCATTGTCAGTGTTGGTGATTGTTGTGTGTCCAAAGTTACGAGCTCAGTAACTATTGCCAGATGAGGCCGAAATTCTCCTGGGCATTTGCCCAAGTAGTTCACAGTGGATTATCTTCCTTGGCATCTTAAAGTATCCAAAGCAGTTTGTTTGAGAATGTAAATTTGCTTACTGGATGCTAGAATTTTTGTTTGGAAATATTGCACTTTGAACCTATGGATCTCTTTGGGAAGAACTGACATCTTTATAACATTTACATGGTTATTTGTTTTCTCTTTATGTTCTTCTATTATAGATAACTAGAGGCCCGGTGCATGAAAATTTGTGCATGGGGTTGGGAGGTCCCTCAGCCTGGCCTGCCCCCTCTTATAGTCCAGGAATGCTCAGGGGATATCCTACTGACAGCTTAGGACCACTCCCCACTCCCTCTGTGGGAGGTGACTGGGCGATCAGGGGGTGGGGGAGGGACCCCCATTACCCTACTGCTGCTGCCACTGCTTGCCCTCGTTCCTTGCTTTTTAATGCTGACCCTGTCTCCCTCCCCCCACTGGTGGATGGGGGCGATTTGGGGTCAGGTCGGCTTGGGGAAGGGCTGTGGGAGGTTGAGGTACAGCAGGTTGCACCCTATCCAGCATCTGTGGAGGAGTGGCCCTGGGGCCAGCCTGAGCCATGCCTCTCTGGCTGCCTCTACAGAAGGGGCAGCACTGAAACTGCGATTGCACAGCACCCTCTCTGCTGCCTCTGCAAAAGTGGCTGTGGCCCTGCCCTATTGCGCAGACCTGTCCTCTCGTGCAGCGCCAGACTCTCCTGTGGCCTCTGTGAAAGGGGCTGAGGCACTCCTGCCCTTGGCCCTCGCAGCTGCTGTGGCTGTCTGGAAGGACTGATCTAATTAGCATATTACCCTTTCATTAGTATAGATTATATTTTCTGTACATGTCCCACACTATTTTTAATAAGGCTATACCTACTCATTTTATGTATTGAATTTGATAATTTATTTTCATAATATTTTCCATTCTGTTTGTGTATGCATATGTATTTATAATAATACATACAATTTGTAAAAGCTATTGCATTTTTATTTATATTGATTTTCTGTTTTAGTTCACGTATGCATGTGCCTATGTGTTTTGTTTTTATATAGATTTATACGTTAGAAATAAATTTTATTTTTTTCTACTTTTATTTGTTTTACGTCTTCTTGCATTGGCTAGAAGACAGACAAACAGACACACACACAGACAAACTCACAAACTTTAAATATGGAGCTAAGAGGTGCTGTCGCTATGTGTCACTTATTTATTTCTCTGTTGGTTTTTATAAGGGCACCCATAACATTTCACTGTTAATTAAAATATTTATCATTGACCTAAGAAATATTTTTATTTGGAATATTAATGTAATCTCCTATTCCTAGTTTGTGAAGTACTTCTTCAAAATTCAGCAAAGGTTCTTAAATGTTTGATATCTATTGAAATAATTATCCTGTTTCTCTCTCATTCTTAGAAGCAATGCATTATATAAATTGATTTACTAATATTTAACCACCTGTACATTCACAAATAAGCTATTTATCATTTTCTGCTGTGTTGCTGCATTAAAATTGTTTAGTTTTTTTTTTTTTAATGTCCATATTATAAGTGGGTTTAATCTACAGTTTTCTATTTTTGTTCTATTTCTTAGGTTGTAGAATCTGGATTATGGTATAGTCATAAAATGAAAGGAATTTATTAGATTTTTCTATGGGACTGAATATAGCACAAATAGTATTTATTTGTAAAAATATGTATTTAATTTGCCTATAAAACTAACTGGTCAAAGTGTTTGGGGAGGTACTTCTTTGATAATAGTGTCCATTTCTTTTATGGATATCTGTTTCTCAAAATGTTCTAATCCTTAATTCGATATATATCATCTCCCCAAATTATTCATTTTCAAGTTATTAGCAGAAAGCTGCCCATAGTTTTCAGGAATAAAGTAACTTCTTAATTACTCTCTTGCTATTCCCAATTTTGCATATTTGCACTTATTTCCCAATTAAATTTCAGACAAATCTATTAACTTTATTGTTTTATATACCATGTGGCTGGGCTTTTAAATTTTAAATTAATTATATAACACTTTAGTTATATTGCATTATGACAAAACTTGTAGAGTTGAATTAATGTAAATTAATTGTTCCTGAAACTTAATATTATTAATATCAATTAATTCTCTGGCAGGAGACAATTTTTGGTCATTAGTTAGAATCAGATATAAGGAGAACATAGCAGCTCTCTTTGGAGAAACAGATGCGATCAGCAGCAAATAGAGGTGGAGAAGGAATAGTGAGGAGAGAGTGCACAGCCAGGTGAAGTGTCGAACAGTCCATACTCTACACGTTTTAGGTTGCAAAGTTTCGGGGTTCATACAGACAATGCCCTTTACTTCCTTTTTCTTCACTCGTCTTTTTAATTCTTTTCAAGTCTGCTTAATTCTGGAATCAACCTTATTTTTTTCCTGAATCCTTCAATCCTTATTTACTCTTACCCTTGTCCCCAGACTGTATCTTTGGTAGCCATACCTAATCATGGCTTCAAGACAGGAAGCCTGCCTCAATTTGTTAGATTTGCTCCCTTGTTTATGCCCTGGATAGGGAGTATTATTCCACACACACACAAGAAAAGGATATTTCATAAAAATGAGAACTGGCAACTTATCTCATAGACATCATTGAAAAACAATTATTTTATATTTAAATAATGGTGGGAGACACTTGGCAAGGCAATATTTTCTCATTTTCTTTTCATTGATTAGTTTTAGGATACATCATTGGTAATTGATTTGAATGATTAAGAAATCAAACATGGTAGAAGAACTCAAATTCTATTAATGCCTTTTTAAAAAGAATGGTCTTTATTAAACAAGACTGGTATTTCTAACAAAATGGGTCTTTAATTTATATTTCTCAAGAGGCTTAAGGTCTCTCAAGTTACTAAATTTTCAATTAGAGCATTGGTTTCTTAGTGAAAAGCATGAAACCACTGGCAAATTTCTAAGGGAAGACTTATCTTCATTTTGCTTCTTTTAAGAGAAAAAGAAGAGATTCAAACATTAGAAATGTTAACTCTATTGTACTGGCCGTTTTTATAAGAGGAAGATGCCAGGCATGGTCTTCTATAATGCCATCCCAAAAAGCTGAGTATCTAGATCCCTGTTTTCAGTGGTAAGTGATTAGAGAAAAAAAAATAATATATATATATATATATATATATATTTAAAATATATATTTTATTGATTTTTTACAGAGAGGAAGAGAGAGGGATAGAGAGTTAGAAACATCGATGAGAGAGAATCATGGATCAGCTGCCTCTGGCACACCCCCTACTGGGGATGTGCCTGCAACCAAGGTACATGCCCTTGACTGGAATCGAACCTGGGACCTTTCAGTCTGCAGGCCAACGCTCCATCCACTGAGCCAAACCGGTTTCGGCAAAGCTGAGTATATTTTATTTCTATCTTTGTGACAAAGACTATGTGGTTGTAATTTTTTACCAACTTAATTTCTTATTAGATGTTGGCTGATCCATGAAGTGGAATTCTACCCCTTTTTTCTTCTCCAACTTTAATGAAAAAAAATTATTCTACATTCAGATGATATACAAACACTTCATATGAATATATATTTGCCTTCACTGCAAGGTGAAGAGAGATCTCTCTTTTGGGGCAGTGGATTGCAAAGTTGAGCCTGCTTCTGAATCCATGAAAGGTCTTCTTAAAACAGACTGGTGAGTTCCCACCCTCAGAGTTTCTGAGTTGGAAGGTTTGAGATGGGGCCTGAGAATTTATATATCTAACAAGTTCTCAGGAGATGCTGATGCTCCTAAGCATTATTTGAGAACCTCTGCTCATTGTAAACTTGTGAGTTAAGTGAAAATGCTTATAGAAATTTTTGAATATCTAAGTCTTCCCATACCATACTTTCACAGGTAAGTGACAATTGGATCTGAGGTATATAGTTGGAAAAGAAAGCCCAGAAAAATGTAGGCTGATGAAGCAATTATGGGGAAGTTCCAAATGAAACAGGATGATCAACTTCACAGAACACACACCTGAATGATCCTATTGAATGCAGGGTTTGAGGCACCTCAGCTGGGCGGTAAGGTGTGTCATAAAGGCGACCTAGTGTGACCTACTGGTATGTCTCACCTTCCAATTATGGGCTTTGCTGGGGAACCTCTGGGGAGCACATTGTTCTGGCTCAGAGACAACACTGCTTCCCTCAGACTGAATCACCTGTGCCATTAGCTTGCCCTTGTCAGGCATGGACCTGGACCTTCTTCCTCAAATTACCAAAACACGAAAATGTACACACTTTCAAACTGGCCATTTTCTTTTTACTTCTCCATGCCACTTCCTGTGGGACTAGAGAAAAGAGCTTTGCCTCTAGCTAAGCAGAGCCATCATAGGTATAAGCTCGTTTTCTTTGCCAATGAGCTAAAAAGGGGAAGACCACTGTCCTCAGCCTGTGCCCAGGAAGACTTGTCAGCTTCTGCTACACCAAGACGGGATTCAAACTGGTTCATTACGGAACCCAAGCCAGAGTCAGAATTTGTCTGCGTTTCTTCAGCTGGAGGGCTCATGTCACAGGAACAGAGCTCTGACTTCCTCCTTCCAGTCGGGCCATGAACAGCAAGGCTGCCAAGCCTCATGATCTACAGGGGGAGGAAAAGAAAACTCGTCCAAATCAGGGGTTGCCTGGTTCCCCCTGTGGCAGAGGGGCCGCAATGAGGTCGGTCTGCTGTAAGAGTCCCCTGGGAGGGCTCAGCGAACTCCGGGAACACTGCCGCGCCGTCTGAATGCAGGAACCAGAGCGGGCTGACTTGTCTTTGACAGAGTGGCCTTTGAATTCTTAAAATGTGTTCTGACTGCTGTCTAGCCGTGGGAGATGTGATTACAGTAATTGATGGGCCTGTGATAGAGACTGCTTTCTGAAAATGCAGAGTTGGGTATTTTGAAAGTAATTCCATGAATGCTTATTTATACATGACTCCAGTTTTCTGTATGTGAAAGGCTTGTGGCTAATGAGTCAAATGAGGACAACCAAACCAGGAAGGTCTATTCCCTGCCTAGAAGATCACAGTAGCAGAATTTAGGGCTACAAAAATGCAAACTTTTGAGACAATGTGGTCATTGTTGTAAGATAATATTTACATTGTCTTTAAAAACATTTTTTTTTTGGGGGGGGGGTGCTGGGGATAGAGGAAGACAAAAATAAGGTAAAAATTTATACTAAATTCAGAATCTATGGCTACATCTACCTACATATTGAAACATCTATGTTATTTAGCAGGTTAAAACTGAGAATTTCAGAGTTGAATATCTTTCTAGCACTCTGAGAAATAGTGACTTTAAAAATGTGTTTAAAAACCCCAGTAAATACAAAAAGAATAGCAACTGTGAGCTATACCTTGTTCTTCATTAAAATAACTATCTTTAGTCAAAGTTTTTCGGTATAGTTGTTATTTCCATTTCATTATTAAGTGATTGTTTTTGCATCCTTGATTTAATGGATTTATTGTGTAAATCTTTATTATTTTAATTACTCTAATCCTCTCAGGAAGGAGTAGTAAACAAACCCAAGGCAATATAGATGATGCTTTCAACTGTTTAGTTTTATCTGTAATCTGCCTTCAGTGGTGCTGATGAAGTTTGTTTCAATCATTGGTTCCTAACATACTTTTATGCTCATTTTTTAGCTTGTGATGAAAAAATGTAGTATAAGTGTGAGGATAAAAATGACCTCCAAATAAAAATTTCTTTCAACCTGATATTTTGGTGCTTATCTTAAGGTTAATTTTATTTCCATATTTCAGTTATTTTCAAAAAAGCCACTGGGAAATATTTAATTATTTCAATGTAACTTATCAGTCCCATGAGTGCGTCATAGCAATGATGATGATAAAGTGCTCTAACACTTCTGTGATCTGGGGAGAGTTGTCATAGTTCTCTTCAGTCGTTCAAGAATGAGGTTGAAAGAAAGCATTATGCTATTTGCAAATGCAAAACAGATACCTGTATGAAGAGACATGGCCATGACCATTCAACAAATGATAGTCCAACCCTGACCTCTTATGCCTCAAGCATCTATTTATCCTGGGCAAGACCGTGAGAACCAGCATGACTCTCAGAAGGCATGTCAAATGAGGACAACCAAACCACCAAGGTCTTTCCCCTAGAAGATCACAGTAGCAGAATTTATGGCTACAAAAATGCAAACTTTTTCCCTGGGTGTTCCAGTTTTGGGTCCATAAAAGCATGTCATTCATTCAGCATGCTTGCCAAAAAGTGGTTGGTGAAGTGGTTCCTACATGAGCTGCATGAGTGCCAGTTGCAAGTGGGCGAGCTGGGCCAGAGATATGGGGGTGCTTATGTCAGAACAGGCGATCTCTGCTCTGCTGCTGCTCAGTCAGCCCTGTGCAGTTCATGTCACCAGCTTGTAATCGTGCTTCTCCACCCAGTGCTGGATCCTTATCACAGCAGCAGGCACCCTAGAAGACAACGTGACATCTTTCAGAACTAGGTTACACTCCTTTTTTTGTAAGAAAATATTTATAAATATTTAATGATCCCATGTTAGTGGATTTTTTAAATTCATATTTTAATGGTGAAGAATGGTCTAGCTGACTGAACTGAAAATCAGAGCCTGGTGAGGCCTCTTCAACATCAATGACCGGCCCCCAGGTCCCTAAATAGAAGCTTTCTGCCATCACCTGGAGGCTAGATCAATTCTCCTCTGTCCTGTGGGTCTGTTTCCTATTGTCAGCAACATCCTACCCACTAAGAAACTTAGATGCTCTTCGACTTACATCCCAATAAATCTATCTTATGTTGACAATATCATTAAGATGAAAAATGCACTTAATACTAATACACCTAGCCTACCGAACATCATAGCTTAGCTAGACTACCTTAGACAAGATCAGGACACTCTATTAACCTACAGCTGGGTAAAACCATCTCAATGCTGCTGCACAGCATCATGAGAGTATTGTACAGCATACTGTTAGCCAGGAAAAGATCACAGTTCAGAATTTGAAGTGCGATTTCTACTAAATGTATATTGTTTTTACACTATCATAAAGAAAAAATTATAAGTCAAACCACCATATGTTGGGGACTATCTGCAGTTTATTGAAGATTTTGGGATCACCAACTACATTTCGGTAGGAAATTTGTGGATATTCTGGCAGGGGTCATGAACTTGTCACCTGTGGGCCATGTGACAGTTTCTAGAGGCAATGTCACCAGGCAGGTAGTGTATTAGGTCTCAGTGCAAGTACTTTACACCTCCTCTCTACTCTAGCCTTTGCTCTCTCTCTTTGTATTGCATGCCTGGCTCCTACAGGTTTCTTGGGATCCTTGTTAGATTCATGAGCTCCCAGTTGAGCCTTCTGTAGAAGTTATGTTTCTCTTCCTAGTGTTACCTTGTTTCAGCCACCATTAAATCAGAGGTCTATATAAACATTTCTGTCCTTGTGGGAAAACATTTTGTTTTGTTTTTTGTTACAAGGTACAGCAATTGAATCCAGGCTACATTTACCTCATCAACAACTGCCAGACCCTGAACTGTACTGTTGTCCTTTAGACCTTGGCTTAGTGGCTTCATATGGTAGGTTCCCTTTAACTTGCTCTGACTTTTTCTTGGGCTCTTCATCCTCTACCCCTCACTCTAGGACTGGGTTATTTGCCTTTTACCCTCTGTCCAGCTTCCTCCTAGGTAATTTGTGGCTCATTAAAATTAACGTTGGCAAAACCTCCTCATTGACATATGCTATATGTAAGATTACTCTTGTCAATATCTATGAAGGATGCACACCCCTACATACAACTGAAAGGTTAATGTTTAATTGATATTATTAAGTATCTAGTATAGAAAAGACACCTTACTGGTGCTTTCACCTATCCCCCTCCTTATGGCATTGGTGTGAGGTAGGCATCCTGTTGTCCAGTGAAGAAAATAAACTCATGCTATTTAAAGAAATTCTGCAAGCTCATGCAGCTGAATGAGTGGATGAGCACTGGCTAGGATTCACAAACCAAAGCACTTTCTTAGTACAAGTTCAAGGACTGGGGCAAGGGAGACACAGACAATACATTTCCATGTCCAGCTACAACCTGAGGCAGTCGTGTAGGGCACCTGTGCCTAGGCAGGTGCTGTAGAGTGAGGGATAGTGGTGGGCAGCAGTGGGATTTAGCCCAGGCTGTATACTGCAAGGTGCATCGACTGTTAGTCACTCTTCAGGGGCTAATTTTGATAGAGGAGTAGCATTCGGCATCATCACAAATGTTCATTGTACTCTCAAATCACTCTATCCCTGATAATCTTATCTCATTGGGAAGTGGGAACAGAGACACAGGTGGGGGTCATGGGGAGCTGAAGCTGCTGAGACTTCCCTGAGATCCTCTTAGAGTTAAGAATTTGGGGGTGGGGATGAAGGGGTAGTTAGGAAGTTTATCCCTCAGAGGGATCAAGGCATATTTTGACTCCATTGTGCCCTTTCTCAAAACTCTTGGTCTGTATATAGAAAGATGAAGGTAGCCCTAACGGGTTTGGCTCAGTGGATAGAGCACATGTGTCAAACACAAGGCCCGCGGGCCAAATCCAGCCCGCCAGGCCTTGCAATGTGGCCCTCACCGCGCTGTCATCACTGCACTCCGCTGTCAGTTTATGACATTGTCAGTTTATGACTGTTCAGTAAACCATTCGGCCCGCGATTTAGGCTGGATTTTAGATTTTGGCCCCTTCTCTGATTGAGTTCGACACCCCTAGGATAGAGCATCAGCCTTTGGTCTCAAGGGCCCCAGGTTTGATTCTGGTCAAGGGCATATAACTTGGTTTTGAGCACATCTCCAATAAGGGGTGTGCAGAGGCAGCTGATGGATGTTTCTCTCTCATCAATGTTTCTAATTTTCTTTCCCTCTCCCTTCCTCTCTGTAAAAAATCAATAAAATATATTTTTTTAAAAGATGAAGGTAGGTATGAAATGGGTGATAATACTGAAATCAACTTCAGGTGCTATAGAATGTAACCATACTTTTTAAATTATCATATATTGCATAGAGCAAGTTTTGAAAGTTTTCTGTATTTATCAATGGCTAAGGCTTCAAGTTTTTAAAAAATTTCTTCAGAGTCTTAGAGTTCTATACACTCATATATTCTTAATAAATGTTTACTGAATAAACTCAATAAAGACATGAATAAATGAGATTTTTCCATTGCTAATTTCTTAATTCCTTTAGCTTTGTGCTCCTCTACAAATATGTATTCAGCTCTTACTGAGATGATGCATGTCTGTGATCAAGACTGATGAGAACTTTGCTCTTCTGAGCTTACATTGTGAAGGTGCAGATAAAGATGACAAACCTACAAAACAACTGAGCTGGAGAGTTCCAAGTGCCATAGAGAAAATATAAAGTTATGGGGGTAGGGATGATGCTCTTTAGCTTGGATGGGCAGGAAGGGTCTGAAGAAGTTTTGTATGAGCTAAGGTCTGGATGGTAAGAAGGAGCCAGCTATTCACGGATTTGGTGAAGACACTGGTGAGGGGAAGCTGTTTCAGGAATCTGTGTGGACTGAATGTACTGATATCACCCATAGTAGTTTGTCAGGGCTGCTATAACCAAGTACCACAAAAGGAATGGCTTAAACAACAGAAATTTATTGTCTTCGTTCTGGAGTTCAGAAGCCTGAGATCAAGGTTGGTTGGTGGTTCTTTCTGAGGGTTGTGAAGGAGAATCTATTCCATGCTCTCCTAACTCTCTGATGGTTTCCTGGCAATCTTCAGTGTTCCCTTAGCTTGTAGATTTCTGCCTTTGTTCTATATTATGTTCTCCCTGGGTGTGTGTGTGTCTGTGTCCAAAATCCCCTTTTCATAAGAACACCAGTTGTTTTGGGTTAGGTCCCACCCTAATGACCTCATTTGCTAAGTAGGATCACACTCTGAGGTTCTGGGAATTAATATCTTTTTCTGGGAGACACAATTCAACCCATAATATCACAACTAATGAATGTGCTGAAATGTCTCTGTTATATGTGTTCACATAAGTGTGTTTGGTTTTCTCCTCTATCTGACTAGGTAGCCAACTCTCTAAGATATATGCGTTAATCATTGCTCCTCATAGTTATTTCTAGCTCTTCACAGACTTAGTTCCTGGCTGATAAAGGAACATTGAAAAAGCTGCCAACAGACCCATTGTTCAATCCCCCAAACTGGATTCACTGTGGGCAAAGTGTGGTTTAATCCTCAGGACTCAGATATTGCCTTCACTGTGGGAAAGTGTGCTTCATTCAAATCTGCAGCGGGTTTTAGGAGGAGGCCAAGTGAACTCCAAATATTTGATAGGGGGCTGGGCAATTTGACTTGTCTTAAAAATATATATGTATAGGCTTTGTTTCCTTTTTGGAACACTCTGATCAAAACAAGCTGAGCAGACCGCACACATGGTCACAATAACAGGTGGTTTGAGAGGTCCCCTGTGGTTTGTTGGCCTGCAGAGCATGGCCTCCTTAGGGCCTTGAAGTAAGGCGGCATCGTGGTTGGGCCCCTCAAGGAGGCCGGCCCCACACAGGGAGCCAGCGGTGCCTGTCTGCAGCTGGCCTTGGCCAGCTCTTGACTCACAGAATGAGTAACAGGGAAGTGCAGACAATGCTGAGAACAATGTAGGGCAGAGAACTGTTGACTAAAGGAAGTGAAATTTGTCAGGGCATTTCCCCCTGGCTGCTCTCAAAGCTGTGCTTGGTGAAGCATGCCTGTCTCCTCAAAGTCTGAATGGAATCAATCAATCAGCCATAATGAAGAGCCTGCCAGTCTTTTAAATAAACACCTCTTGTGTAGAAAGCACACCTGGTTGGGCACAGGTGGCCTGGGTTCAGGTCCCAGTGCCACCCCCGGTGTAGTTACATGACCGTGGTCAAGTTGCCCAACCATGAGAGCTGCAAGTTTTTGTCTGTGAAATGACGTACAGTAAGGTATGCTTTCCTCCATTGGTTAGGAAAATCAAACAACGTAGAAGCATGTGACTATCAAAGAATAAGGTGATCTGTAAGCCATTACCAATGCTACTTATATGATTTTCATATTTGTATGTTTCATCAAAGTTAACGCAATAGAAGGGAAACATTGAAATAGGAAACGGATGGAAGGGTCTTAGAAGGGAGCAGAAGGGCTTTTGGAAGTGGATTTGTCCTAAGCAGCACCTAGATTTGTTTCCTTCAAACTGGGCCCAACTCTGGGCAGAAACTGAAACCACCCCACAGGGTAGCTACCATGATGTATTAGATTGACAGAGATAAGTTTCTAAAACAATTTTTTTATTTAGCTAGCTTGGGATGTGCCTCTTGTTACCTATTAGCAATATTCTTTAAAAGTTCAGAGGAAGTAGATTGGATTTCGGGCGGGCTGAACCTAGTTGGCTTGTCCTATTATTTATTTATTTATTTAATTGTTTGCTTGTTTGTTTGTTTTTTAATTCTCTTGGCTCTGTACCTTAGCCTATAGCTGGTGTCCTCCTGGGGTGAAGTAACATGGACACAGTAGTTCCTGCCATCCCATCCATCAGCCTCTGTGCTGGAGGAGGGGAGGTCACAGTAAAACTCTCATAAAGGCAACGAAGCTTCCTTTTCAGAGCTGCCAGCTTTCTTATTTCTTATTGCTTATTCCCACATTTCTTTTTTCTAATTTAGTTACCTGTGATTCCACGGGTAAGGGAACAGGATTACCTTTAGGAACTGGGAGAGTAGGGGCACATGAGCTGAGTAAGATCCATATTCTGTTGGAGGAAGGGGGGCTGAGGCTGGCTAGGTAACCAGCTATGACTTCCCCCATAGCAGAGCCCAGACTAGAATTCGTATTTCCAGGTTCTTGCTTCAGTGCTTTGTTCCTCCCTAGCAGGAACATTAAAATCAGTAAATTATAGGAGGTAGAGAAAGCAGGGTAATGTCTGAACTAGAGATTGACCATGACTAAAGATTAGCTCCAATGGGTACAAATTAAGGGGTTCCATTTCCCTATGATGTCATATTAGCTGAACGTTAGGGAAACCTTGTATTAAGTAGAGGGCCCCAAGCATGGCCCTGCACTTGTGTGAATGCTCTATTGTCACTGCCTTGAAATTCTTAATAATTTTGATTACTGGGTTTCACAAACTATGTAGTTAGTCCTGGTCTGCTGAAGTAAGAGACACAGGTATTACTGCCATGCACATTTTATAAAGAAGACTGAGAGTTAGGCAGATTAAATGGCTTCCTAAAGTCACCTTACCAGTACGGAACTAACTCCACTCCTGAGGACTTATATCTCTCAAACCAATGTTTGGTCTGATTTCAATGTAATGTGCACATTTTTGAGAGCTTTCCCATCCAATAACACCTTCTATGAGTAGCCTCTCAGCCCTGTTTGTACTTGGGCTTGGCTGTGCCCAAGTGTGGAGTACACCCATCTTTCCTGGAGTAGTTTAAGCAGAAGAGTAAGGTTTTTCACCCAGGGACCCTGTGCTGGGATATCATGCTGAGAGGTGGCTTTGGACTTAATGTCCTCAAGGTCTCTGCTACTTGAACTTCTATCACTCTGGGTCTTTGTTTTATATGGCTTGACAAACATCAAAAAGCACTTGATCTTTTTTGACTTTAGAGTTCTACTTGGTCTGAATGGAATTGCCCTTACTTTTAACTGCAAATGAATTTAGGAGGTTCCTTTCAAAATGGGGCCTTGTCCTATACTCCATTTTGACACAATAGAATTGAAGTAATCTAAAATCCACTCTCTTAGTAGCCCCTTTCCCCTTGGTCAGAATCTATGTCAATATTTTCAAATTTATTTTCTGTACTGAATAAACATTTGGATGCTGGCTTTTGAGGCAGATATGCCATTTAGGTGACTCAACATACAAATTGCTGGATAACTACATAAACTCTAGGTAGCCGCATTCCTAACATATGTGTGCTTCTTCTCTTAGGGCCCAGAACAATACATCAGTGCAATGATTCCAAAATTTTTTGTTCAAATAGTACTCTTTAAAGAATTTCTCAAGTTTAATGGGAGCTAGGATATATAATTAACTTGAACACTTGATTTTTAATAAGACACTAGAGATTTTAGAAATTCTTAATAATTGAGGGATTTAGAATATCAAACTACCTCCAAAGGTTTAGACCCAGCAAGAAAACCTTCAGAACAAAACATAAAAATTATTAAATTTGTAGTTCAAATTTAGAAACATGTAATTAACCTTCCTCGTCCTTGTTCTCCCCCCCCTTTCCCCCCTTCTCCTTTTCCTTCCCTCCTCCTTTTCCTCCCTTTGTCTCCCTCCTCCTCCTCTTCCCCTCCTCCTCTTCCCCTCCTCCTCCTTTTCCTTCTTCTTCTTCTTTTTTTTTTTTTTTTTTTTTTTATCTGGAGTCTAGGCAATCCCAGATGAGGATTTTTCCTTTAATATGAGAGAAAAGAGAAACAAGTGTCTGGGGAATGATGGGTACTTATGACCCGTCTCCAGTCTCCTGGAGTGATGTTTGGGGACCTGTGCTGGAGCAAGTACAGTTATTCATGTAGAAGACTATGAAAGTGAAGCACAAAACAGGAGGAAAAGAATGAAGAGAAAAGAAATTCTTTTCACTCTTAGATTCAATCTTTAGAGAATTGCTATGCTTTTTTAATTGTTGACTTTATCACTGTTCAGAAAGTTGAAGTTTATAAGCAAAAGGCATTTTCTCAGATGCTATCTTCACATCTCAAGACAACGTTATAAAACACATGCAGGGCTTTGCCTGGAAATTTCTGAGCTCAGTCAAAATTTAATTACTAGATTTTTAATCCGCTTTGATCACTATGGTTCCAGATATCAACTAATGAGGTGGTTTCAAACTGGAGGTTCTAAAATCATTCTAGAACCTGAGCTGTCCTACACCAGCTATTTGAAGTCCCTCCTTCCCAAATGACACAATTCACACAGCTCTTACTATGGTCTGTGTTTTCCTACAGCCATAGAAATGTTGGAGCATAACTGGGCAGAGGTCATCAATCAACAAGAGATGTGCCTCCTTCCATAAGACAGCCCCCTTTCTCACTAACTACCCTATAAGAGCCTCATTGGAAGTAACTAGACTTGAGAACCAGAGGTCCACAAAAAGACAAAATGCTTACCCTGACCCTCAGTCCTGGCCCCTTGCCTGGCCTAATCTTTCCTTTATTTTATGTACAAATATTTATTTATTAAATTGATTGGAGTGATATTGGTTAACATGAACATATAAGTTTCAGATGTGGGTTTCTATGTTACAAGATCTGTATATTGCACCATGTGATGCTTGGCCTAATATTTCATTCATGAAGAGGATAACAACCCCCCCCCCCTTTTTTTTTAAACTTAAGTTATAGACCATGCACCCATTTGATTGAATTTCATGGTTCTCACTGGAGGTGGCAACAATATTGGTCTTTATTCAAATCAACTAGTTTCTTAATGGGTGCTATGAACTTGGTTAATCATCTCAGGGAAGCAGGAAAGGGGCCACAAGTTCGGTTGCTTCTAAAAAGGGCATTCTAAGAACTGCAGGCATTCTGAGATCTACAGGGCATTCTAACATTTGAAAGCATGGAGTTCCAGGCATGTAAGAAATGAATTGGTTGAGAATATGTAAATACACACCATAGAATGACTTTTCAATAGTTTACTAAAGCAAATTTCCCTGCATCACACTAAAACATAAAGTAAATACTAGTATATCTAGAGAGTATGGGTCTGGTGTCAAGCCCAGGACTCTTCACAGGGCCTTGGTGATTCTGAAATTCTCTGTGGACTGGTGGGGAGTGATCATGCTCACATACACACTTGCACACATGTTAGGTGAGATGGTAGAGAAGGTGTCCTTCTTTTGCTTATCGGATGCACCTTTATCCCTCTTTGTTTGCCTCTGCTCCAGCTCACTTACTGTTAATCATGCTTAGCTTCTTTTTATGTGGAACTAGCATATTATTTACTTCTTACTGTGGTTATTCAGAATTCAGTCTTAGAGAACATAAATTTCCTGCCTTTACTAACCTTCATTTTACATAGCTCCAGCCATTTCTGTTTCTATTTATTACTGCGCTAGTTGGTACAAAACAAGAAGTCAGTGTATAACTTAATGTATATACACTCTGTAAAATATCCGTGCAGTGCCTCTGACAGCTGTAATGAGGGGAGCTTTTAGGAAGCCTTGTGTTACGATGAGCAGAAAGACATCCATGGGGCTGAAGATGATGGAAGGCGTTAAACAATTACTCACAAACCCTTAACTCCATGTTCTCATCTTTATCCCGCTCTCTTTTCTATGATCCTTCTCTCTTTCCCACTGTTAACTGGTCCCCTGATATAAACTGCTTCTTTTGTAATAAAATGCATTTCAGCCAGGCTTTGCTTTTTGAGTATTTCTTTCTTACCATGCATGGAATGAATTATACCAACAAATTCTAACTCCTGGGGTTTATGAGTCAAGTGGAGCATCCAGCACACATTCTTATCGAACTTGTCAGTCCTTATCGGAGTCTGCAAAGAGGTGGGGCAGTCCTGTGATGCTGCCCATTAGCACGTGGCCCGGGCTGATCCTATTACTGTCATGAAGTGGCCAGGCTGAGTGATGAGACACCTGGCACATCTCACTGACTGGTCTTACCCAGCCATCCACTTCAGCACATCTTTTTAGCCAGGCCAATTGCTCGAAGGTGATGACAATTTAGATAGAGTTCTTCTTCACAAATTCTTGAAATCAACTGAAGCAAATTCTAGACATACTGCCAAAAGTGAGAATGCATTAGAAATCCCATTGAGCCTGATAAGATCCTGAGCACGTGGCAGGCAGGCAGTAGACCCTCAGTAACATTGTACTTGAGATGCATCTAGATGTATCTTGAAGTAGCATCTTCTTTGAGATCAACTTAGGGCTTTATAATACATTTATTTGCAAATTTGCTTTAGTATCTATTTAATAAAAATGATGGGAGGGCTTTTTGTTTTGTTTGTTGAAAAATATCACCCAAGGGTATTTTTCCATTGATTTTTAGAGAGAGTAGAGAGGTGGGGGGGGGGGGGGGAGGTGGGGAAGGTAGAGAAAGAGAGAACATCTACATGAGAGAGACAAATCGATTGGTTGCCTCCTGCATGTACACAGACCTAGGTCTGCAATTAAGCCTGCAACCCAGGTATGTGCCCTTGAATTGAATGGGGTACCCTCCTTCAATCTGTAGGTCGATGTTCTATCTCCTGAGCCAAACTTGCTCAGAGATTTATTTTTTACAAGCAGGTATTAATTATGTTGGATAATTTTTTCTTTATAGGAAAGCATCAAATAAAGATGATATTTAGAAGACTCTGTGTCCATATGTGCACACATAATAGGGACAATCTGTCTAAAAGTTTATGTTTGATCAGATTTTTCCATAGTCAGCCTCTATTACCTATTATTCAGTTTGAATCTAGAAATACCTATAATATCAAATTGATGGAATGGTAAGTCATTTCAAAAGGCATCTGCATATTAACAGTTATGACCATACTTTTTTCCTTGATGTAAACCTCTTCGTAATGAAAAGGAACCACAAAACCATGCTAATTTTTAAAAAGCATTTAGTTTGTGTTAAAGCCATTATCTGCAATGCAAACAAACATGGTGGTATGTATTTACCACTTAGGATCCTTTGTCAGTGAAAGATACTCCTCTAGGCCTGGAGCTCAGGAAACTCAAAAGGGAAGCTCCAATTCCATAACGAGTTGCTTTCCAAACCTTTGGTAAGTCTTGGCAGTATCCCACGTCTGTCCTGCCCCAGTCTGACCTCTGGAACCTGTGAGTGCTGGCACCCTCTGAGTACTAGATGGCATGAATGGTCAGTGGCAAGCGTCATCTGAGATGTCAATCAACTGGATACCAAAGGTTAATCTCTTTTATGTTTGTTACCTAAGTGTAATTTGCTGTACTTACTAAGTAACTAAGCAGCAAAAACACTTCTTCCTATGACATCCATTGGTTCATATTTTTAGATATGGCTCATCGACCTCTTGAACTTCAGGACTCTATTTTTTGGCTGGTAACGTTTTCCCCCTCTTCTCATATAGATCTTGTTGTGCCTCAGCATTGAATAGATTTAATTCATGAAGTTCTCTAGTTTGAAAAGTTAACATACATTGTTTTCCTTGAACATTGTATCTGGGTTTGGAAATGTTTACATGAGAGACAGCAGTGCTTTTTAGATTTTTCATTTCCTCTGAGTGTAGGGAAATGTGACTGATAGAATTTCAGAAAACAGCTCAGGATTTTCCAGATCCCTCAGGAGTAAGCCAATGGAGTTTTTTATGAATGCTATCCGTCTTACTCTAACCCATTTCAGATTATCAAAATGCTCCTTAAGAAAAGCAGAAAGTCAACTGACAATTAGGCAATTCCTCCTACAATGAAATAGGCAAGTTTTTGTCTATTCCTTTCCTTTTCTTTCCTTCAGCCTGTTCCTTCCCTTGGAGTTTGGCTTTGACCTGTGTCTGATGTCCCTGCAGCCTAGTAGACCATTTTAGAAGCTACCGCTGTCTATGAGAATGAGAGGGAAATGGTAGCAGGTAAACAGTTAGAGCTGGCCAATGCCTTCTTCACCTTTCTCCACAGAAAATTAGAAACCATTAATAAGAAAGAACTATTAAAGTGAATTATTTTTATCTAAAGTGTTACCATATAGGAAAGAACCATTAGAGTGAATTGTTTTTATCTAAAGTGTTACCAGATATTACTGTTGCCCTGACCTGCTCTGAAGGAAGCACGAAGAGAGGTTCTTTCCAGGATGGGCTAGAAAAATGTCCATACTCAGCCATGTCTTAGGCATGTCCACCAGTTATTTGTTACCACAATTCTCAGAGCAAGTCTGAACTTCTTTAAGCTTTAATATTCAGTGTTTTTAAAAATGTGAATGACAATTCTCTTTTCATAGTGGTTGTGAAGATTCAATGAGATGATTAGCACAGGGTGAACCTTAGAAAAGACTCAATGTATGATGGCATTAAAATGATCATAGTATTGTTCCTATGAAGAGAAAATCAAGTTAAAGTACACGTTAAAGGAAAAAACATGAAAGAGGAAAAGAGAGGCCACGTGCACGCAGGCATGTGTGAGCGTGCATGCACGTGTGCTGGTGTAAGCGGGTTCAGCCATGTTTCCTTGATGGCAATGATACAGTGAAATGCACTATGAGAAGTGCCCAAAATACTCTAGCGTATAAAATGCAGGGTCAGTTATTCAGAGGTGAGTGAAATGATGAAGTTGGGCCTGCACAGGGAACTGGTCAGTTCTGGAGGTCAGGAAGCCAACTGCCAAAAACATTGGTTCCAAATTTGAGCTACTGAATTGGAGTACATCTTGGCCCAGTTTCAGTGCATTTGAGTTTGTGAAATGGGGTATGTCTGAGGGGTTTAGTTCCTGCTCGCTGCTGTAGCCATGTTTCTTCAGTTATTGACCAGATGGTGTGTGGCCTCTCACCTTATTCTCTACAGCCTCATGATGGCTTTGACCTTTAGCAAGGTATCTTGGAGAGCTAGACTTCTAAGAAGGACATTAGGGCTGGAAAGAGCTCTGAACCTAGCTGAGTGGCTTTTCTTCAGTAACATTGAGCAAAGGGAGCCTGGATGGGCAAGAAGAGATGGTCCTAGAAGTGGAAGAACACCTAGAATCTGGAATCCGGGTTGAAACTTGGCAGGAACTCAAAGAAAGATGAGGAGCAGGAAAGGGATTGGAGGAGGTGAGGGTCAGGGAGAAAATAAACATCTTACATTCTTTGTGAGGAAGTGCTAGGCTCCATGCCACCAAGGTCATGAGTTGCAGTGGGCAGCTCAGAGGCTCTGGAGCTTACAGTTCACCTTTTAGTTGAATGTTGACCTAGTTACTGAAACTCACCATGCCTCTGTCTCTCCCCGTTTAAAGTAGGGATAATGATAATACCTTGTTCATTGGGTCATTTCGAGTGTGATACAGAGTCTAGTCTTATAAATGTTAGCTGCTATCATTTTATAGGAGCCAGCCTAAGATTCAATCTTTGTGTATTCCTGCTGTCCTGATCACAGGCTCATTTCTTCTTTCACTTGTCCGTGTCTTCTTGTGTTCAAGAATCTTCAAAATCCTTAACAAATCCATTCATCCTCTATTACAGCGTTTTTCAACCGCTGTTCCGCGGCACGTTGCCTGGTGTGCCGTAGGTGCAGACAAGACAAGAATTTTATAATTTTTCACTATTTTGTTTACTTAATATTTCATAATAAAGTAATTGTAAAATACTTTCTTTGTGTTTATTTGATTCCTATTCAAGAGAATTACTTTATATATAGTCAATGTAGGCACAGAGTTAAATTTTTTAACATTTTCTAATGGTGGTGTGCCTCGTGATTTTTTTCATGAAACAAGTGTGCCTTTGCCCAAAAAAGGTTGAAAAACACTGCTCTATTATACTTAACTGCATGATATTAACTCCACTGGATAGAGTAAAATTATCTGGCTTCCCTATTAAAAGTGAAAGTGGTTTTCTAAGCCTAAATTGAAAAATTTATTCCTGCTTGTTGGGTTCACTGTTCTGGGAACAATAGGTGCTGAACAGGGAAACTTTCTGTTGTTTATAAATCAATGGGGATGGGAGTCAGGGGGCTGCTATCAGTTGGCTAAAGAGAAGTTTGAGGCATAGACAATGCTAGCCCAACTCAATGCTTAATAAATTAACAAGTGAATAATTAAAATCTGGATTTAAAATAAACAAGAAAATACAAAAAAGGAAGAAATAAGAATATATGGATTTAATTATAGTCAAATTTTAAATCTCATAACTCTAGCCCAGGTTGTAACTCTAAAGATTATAAAAATCTCTAAAAATTTTATAAAACTACAAATTCTACAAAATGAAAATATATAGAATCGTGTTAGGCTATTGATGCATAGAAATGAGTACAATTCAACTATTTATTTTAGAAAATTACTGATGTTAGCAAACACAAATGTTTTCAGTAAATGAATGTTAAGAAAACATACTTTAATAAGGTTACACAAAGTCAAAAAAAAATCTATGGAGCCTACTTGCACAAGAATTAAGCAAGTTCTGAACAACGATTTTTTTAAAATAAGAAAAATAAGACACAAAAACTATTTTCTTTGGTTACAATGAAACTGAGAAAGGGAGAAAAAAACAATTTAATGTAAATAAAAAAGATAAAATAAAAATGTGAGTATAGAGAAAAAAGGAAAACAAACAACAAAACTGGGTCAGATTCCCAAGTAGCATACACTGTGGTGACAAAGACTTGGAAGAATAAGGTCAAAATTGCAAAAGCAGCTCATAAGACACCACTTTCAGAAGACATAAAAGAATAAGAAAATGTTACCTCTTTTCTTTTAGACAGGGATGAAGAGCCAATAATAATGCCACCAAAGAACAAAGGTGTTTGATGCTCCTTAAAAAATAATCTCCTTTCTGGGCCAACAGTTCTGTTGAGTCCCAATTTCAATGTCAAATAGCTCCTTATGTGTACATGTCAGCCATGCTATTTCAGATCTGGTTGGTGGACAAATGGTGGTGATGCAGGTCCGATCATCTCTGGTTTAGGAACTCAATATAGACTGATTCATTTGATTCTCAGCAATGGCTTGTCTCAGTTTAGGTTTTTACAAGGGTATTTCTTAGATCACATGATCTCCCACATCTAGAGGAAATAATGAACAACATAAACTGATGAACAAAAACAGACCCAGAGAAAGAGAAGCAGCGATCAGACTCTCAAACCTCAGAGGGAAAGTAAGGGAGGGTGGGGGTAAGGGGAAGAGATCAACCAAAGGACTTGTGTGCATGCATATGGGCTTGGCCAGTGGCCATGGACAACAGGGGGGTGGGAGCATATTTAGGGAGAGTTTGGGATGGAAATGGAGGGATGAGGACAAATTATGTGATACCATAATCAATAAAATAAAATAAAAACTTAAAAAAATAATCTCTATACTTAAAAAAAAAAAGAATAGAAAATAGGAACAGAATAAATACATCTGGAGGATGGAGAACTTAGGCATGGTGGATAATGTTTTAAATGGGTTAAGGGCATTAAAGTCAAAGGCTTAATGTACTCGCATTTCAGGGTATGAAAATAAAGTTGCCAGGGACATTTCATAAATGAATTTATGCAATTGGGGAGGAACCCCAAATTGTAAAAAGCTGCCACACCTGTATATGCCCATACATATTGATACACACACACACACACACACACACACACACACATACATTTAGGCAATCAATCCTAAAAAAGGACTCTCCATATACATCAGCAAACATTTATACTAATAAAAGGGCATTATGCTAATTAGACTGGATAGACCAGACATCTTCCAGACATCCTTCCTGACAAAGCTGGAACCTGGGTGGCACTGCCTGGGGTCCTGGGTGCCTGCAGCTGTCCAGAGAGAGGAAAGCCTGGGTCCCAGGTATGGGGGGTGCTGAGGCAAAGGTGGTTAGGGGTGATCTGGCAGGCAGGTGAGCAGTTAGGGACTGCAGGGGTGATCAGGCAGGAAGGCAAGTGGTTAGGGGTGATCAGGCAGGAAGACAGGCAGGGGAGTGGTTATGTGCCAACGGTGCTGAATTGGGAGAGGGATGTATGACTGCCAGTTTAGGCCTGATCTCGCAAGGCAGTTGGACATCCCCTGAGGAGTAACAGATTGTGCAAGGGTGCAGGCTAGACTGAGGTACCCCCCTCCCATATACAAATTTTGTGCACTGGGTCTCCAGTCTTGAATAAAATAGCATGTAGGGTAAAATTTCTCATACAAAAAATGGGCATCTCTGCCTGGCAAATGCAGTTTCTTGTTCTTTAGAGGGACTGGCCTAGTTATTAAGGGGGACCTATTGAGTATAACATGTTGGGTTTCAGAATGACCCTTTGTCTGTGCAAAATGATGATTTGTAAACTAAGCAATATGACCGTATGTGTGTGTCTGAACTGAACAACTTTTTGTGCATTCTGGGTCCTATGTCTAATTTGCCATCACTTTTCCATGTTATAGCAGAATATATTTGAAAAGAAATGAATTTCATGCATTGTACAATGACATATCTATTACAAAAGCTATCAAAATCTTTGGTGAGATTTTAAATGAATTTTGACTTTCCAATAAATATTTCTATTGACTCTCAATAGTAGCCTAAAAACCATTTTGTAGTTTCCTTAGGCTTGACATAAAATAGTAATTTGTAATTCGATTGTGTTTGAATATTTTCTTATTTAAAACAACAAACTAGGACTCTAGCTGGCTTGGCTCAGTGGCTAGAGCATCAGTTCGTGAGCTGAAGGGTTCCCAGATTTGATTCTGATCAAGGGCATAGACCTGAGTTGCAGGTTCGATCCCTTGCCCTGGTTGGGGCTTTGGTGGGAGGCAACCAATTGATGTGTCTCTCTCACCTCTCTCTCTCTCTCTCTCTCTCTCTCTCTCTCTCTCTCTCTCTCTCTCTCTCTCATCTCTGCCCAACCCTTCCACTCTCTCTCTAAAAAAAAAAAAAAAAAAAAAAAGACAAACTACAATAGGAAAAAATAAATATTAAGAATATTTAGTAATATACTTTTTGTACTTTTTCTGAGCATTTTATCAAATTTCTTATGGAGAAATTCTGCTAATATTATTCTCACCCACCCTTACCAGTGTAATTTACCTATTATATAGAAGGAAACAGGGGTTAACAACTCAGCAAAATTGATATGGTCTTCATTTTTAGTAAAGGCTGGGAACATTTTCTTGATGTACAATATGACTTCAGGTTTTGATCTTTCATTCAGTTATGCAATACTAGTTTCTGTGTTTCTACTACATGCAAAAGAATATGCTGTTTGCTTGCTCAGAACGAGTGAGACCTGTTTTAAAGTGGGACCATGTTGTAACCCCAATACTCATATTGTGGCCTGCATGTAATGGTGTTCAATACATATTGGGGGAATTGAAATAAGCACTTAGCATTTTCCAGATTATGTTAATCTCTGGTTCTCACCCTTCTGTTTTTCTGAAGAAGGCCAAAAAGAAAGTGAAAATAGGGGCGGGACCGAGGAAGGGCTCCTAGCAGAGTAGAGGAGACACTTACTTGAACCACATCTAACAAACCCAAAAAATAGAGTCAATGTTTTCCTTCCCCAATCAACTCACTCTTATCTGCCCAAAATTTATGAGCACATACACATTCAGTTCATTTTTTCAGGGTGCTCGGAGTTTTCAAACCCTGCTATATGCACCTGGACATGTGAAGCAGAGCCAGCGAATAGGCCTGAGGGGATGCAGTTCACCTTCCTTGGTCACCACCTCGCTCAGGCATGAAGAGTGGGGATGAAGGCACTGTCGCTGTCATCAGAACATCTTTCAACTCTTGCTGCCGTAAAGGGTCTAGAGGAAGAAGTCATCACTGGCCAAATGATGTGGGCAAATATAGATGAAATCTCAGATACTTGTGTTCTGAGGATGTTTGCGGCTTACTAAGAAAGCTGTGTACTTTGCTGCCAATAACGTCAAAGAACCAGATTTTACCTAACCCCAGGGACACTGGCCTTTATGTGTTCAGGGATATGCATCCCGCCTGTTGAAACAATGTGGTCTATCTTAGTGGGAAGGTACTTTTCAGGGCCAGGCCTCGTTCTGAATGATGGTGTCATACTGAGGGGGAACCTGACCTTTTCATATTAGTGAGTCTATCTTTAGTAGTTGTTTTATAGACTGGTTAGATTGCTAAATATTGTGAAACATATTCGAAGAAAGATTGTGAATTAGTTTGTATCTCTCTTTGATTATATAAAGCATGGGTGGGGAATGTCTGGACCAAGGGCCATATAAGGCCCTTAAGATAATTTGTTTTGGCCCTGCCAAGGCAAATATTGAAATAAGCACTTAGCATTTGCCAGAGCTCAAAATTATAGGTGGAACTCAAAATTTGATTAATCTAGGAGCTTTTAGCATAGCAACATAAATTTATATTAAGTGAACTATATTAAGTGAATGATATAAATATTCAAATGGCCCTTGGTGGAAAAAAGTTTCCCAACCCCTGACATAAAGTGTTTATTAATCTTAGGGCCTGGCTTAAAAGTTTTTTTCTAATTTTAGTTGGTGCATAAACTGTATTAGTACATACTATCTTTTGAAACATATATAATTCATGCCACAAGATTCTGTCAAAATGCATGTTCTTTTCTTCTCAAATACTAAATTCTTTAGCTTCTGTGAAAATGACTGATTAGCTGCCCATCAAACCAATTTCTTATTTTTTCCTGGGTATACAACTAGACTACTTTTCTCAAAAGAGAACATATGATATAGATCTATTCTAGACAAAATTATGTGTGCCATTTCTAGGCCTGACCAGCAAATGACCGCCCCCCCCCCCCCCCCGCCCTTCCCCTTCCACCCTCCTAAAGAAGATGAGCTTGATCACTATGGAAAAATAGGTGAAATGGCAGAGCCACAAGGTGAAAGGAGCCTGGGTCCTTGGATTGCTACTTGGAGGAGAGCTGCTTCCTATGAGGAATATTCATTTCAGACTTCGTGTGTGCAAAAACCAAACTTCTATCCTGTTTGAGTGATGTATTATTTTGGGTTTGTTTGTTATATATTTCACTGGAATGTTATCTTAAATGGTACAGTCTCTGAGAACCCTTAAGAAAAATGTCAAGCGGTGCTCTTCATAGAAAGATCATGCACTTTGGAGCACAACAGAACTGGGTTGTAGTCATGGCTCTGGATGGCCTCTGACAAGTTATTTTACTTTTTTTGAGTCTCCATTGGGACAGTGTCTGTGCAGACAAGCAGCAAGACTTGAGTTACTTGGTCTGTACACATTTTGGGCTTAAGTGAGAATAATCCTTCTTAACAGGCTTATTCTATGAGTAAGCTGGTATGGTTCAGACAGAAAAGCATTAGGAAATTCCTTCCTCTTTTCCCCACCCCATCATGGCTCAGGTTCAATGCTAGCTAAAGATGCTGCTTTGCTAAGAGGCTCAGAGAAGATGAGAGTAAAAGTCATTCATATGAGATGCCAGAGTAGCTGAATGTGATTTCACATCAGTGTTCCTCATAGTGAAATATGTCAGGAGCCATATTTGCAATTATTATTGAATGAAAGCATCACTTTGCTCTACCCTGGAAAAAGAGGTGAAATATAATTTTTGGTAGAGGGAGGGCTTCACCAGCTACAGTTTGCGTGTGAACAGATCTGCTTGTAGCTGAAGAGCTATGATTTGAATGTTACAAAGGAAGTAAAAGTGCCTAGTGCAGACACAGCCTTGAACTCCAGATGGGTTGCCTGTTTAAGAGCCATCTTTGGCGCCTTCCTTTACTCAAGAGCAAATGGTTCTTGGTGAGTTAGTGGTTATGAAATACTTTCTGTTTTCAAGTCCTTGGGCTTTTTCTCCTTTGGGAGTTTCTTGGGCTGTGATGTACCTAGAGGGCTCAATTAAGTGGTTTAGCTGGGAAAGAGAGAACAAAGTAGTAGTGAATTCACTTTTTCTATAGGAAAGGATTTAGGCAGCTTAGCAAACTGGCTTTCAAATTTTAGATTGAGTGGATATTGTCTTTTAAAGACTGGTTAAATTGCTAAATGTCATGAAAAATATCCACTAGTGAAAAGATTATTAATTAATTTGTATCTCTTTCTGAATATTTAGACTATTTCCAATTTATAGGGCCTGTCTTAATACTAAATTAGACTAGTAGAAAATATTTTCATGATCTCAGGATTGGATTATGCAGACTCTATTTCAAATGCTGACTTCATTTGCCAGTGCAGGTAGGCAAAATCGGAATCCTCTTTACTTGGGTTTTTATGTGCATTTTATTATTTTATATTTTATTAATCCTGACCCGAGGGTATTTTTTCCATTAATTTTTTTTTAGAGTGAATGGAAGAAAGGGGACGTGGGGGAGAGGCAGAGATAGATAAACATTGATGTGAGAGAGACATATTGATTGGTTACCTCCCATATGTACCCTAACTGGGGCTGTGTGTGATCATGCAACTGTTATGTGCCCTTGACTGGAATCAAACCCATGACCCTTCAATCCCCAAGCCAATACTTTTACCACTGAGCCAAACCAGCTAAGGCCAGGCACTTTTATTTATTTGCTAGAGGCCTGGTGCATGAAAATTCATGCACTTGCCGAAACCGGTTTGGCTCAGTGGTAGAGTGTCGGCCTGCGGACTGAAAGGTCCCGGGTTCTATTCCGGTCAAGGGCATGTACCTTGGTTGCGGGCGCATCCCCAGTGGGGGGTGTGCAAGAGGCAGCTGGTCGATGTTTCTCTCTCATGGATGTTTGTAGCTCTCTATCTCTCTTCCTTCCTCTCTGTAATAAATCAATAAAATATATTAAAAAAAAGAAAAGAAAATTCATGCACTTGGGGTGGGGGTCCCTCAGTTTGGTCTGTGCCCTCTCACAACATAGAACCCATTGGGGGATGCTCCCTGGGGGATCGGGCCTAAGCTGGCAGGCAGACATCCCTCTGGCAGCCCGGGAGCCCAGGGAGCAGTGGGCCTAAGTCGTTAGTTGGACATTCCCAGTGCTGCTGCCGAGGCAGGAGAGGCTCCTGCCATTGCCGCTGTGCTGGCCAGCCATGAGCTGGCTTCTGGCTGGATGGCACTCCCCCTGTGAAAGTGCACTGACCACCAGGGGTCAGCTCCTGCATTGAGTGTATGCCCCCTATCGGTCAATGTGCTTCATAGCAACCAGTTGTTCCTGGTCGTCCCGCCATTAGGGTCAATTTGCATATTACCCTTTTATTATATAGGATTTATAAATACTTTAAAAATCTTTACTGTTGATAGTGTTATAAATTGTCCCCTTTTTCATCATCTTTGCTCCTCTCCCCTTGGTTCCTATCCCATTCCAGTCCTTCACCACCCTATTGTCTGTATCCATGAGTTATGTATATATGCATATAAGTTATTTGGTTAATCTCTTCCCACCCCACCCCTCCCCACTTCCCTCTGAAATGCCTCAACTTGTTCCATGTTTTCACAGCCTCTGGTTCTACTTTATTCATCAGTTTATTTTGTTCATTTTACCTTGCTCATTTATTTTTAGATTCAATTGTTGATAGATGTATTTATTGCCATTTTTTTTTGGTTCATATTTTTAATCTTTTTTCTTCTTCTTACTAACTGCTTTTCTCTTGCTGCTTTTTAGATGATCTCTTTGTCTTTAAGCTTTGGCATTTTAATTATGATTTGTCTTGGTGTGTGCCTCTTTGGGTTCCTTTTGTTTGTGACTCTCTGTGCTTCCTAGACTTATAAGTCTATTTTTTCACCAGGTAGGGCAAGTTTTCTGTCATTTTTTTTTCTTCAAATAGATTTCAATATCTTGTTCTCTCTCTTCTCTTTCTGGCACCCACATAATATGAATGTTGGCACACTTGAAGTTGTCCCAGAGGCCTCTTCACTGTTTTTATATTTTTGTTTTTCTGATTGGGTGGTTTTTACTTCCTCATATAACAAATCATTGATTTGATTCTCAGAATCCTCTACTTTACTGTGAGATCCCTCTAAATTATTCTTTATTTCAGCCAGTGTATGCTTAATTTCTGCCTGGTTCTTTTTTTCTTTTTTCTTGTTTTTTTTTCCTCGAGCTTTATTTATTTTAATTTAATTTAATTTAATTTAATTTAATTTAATTTAATTTAATTTAATTTAATTTTATTGATTATGGTCTCACATGATTGTTCTTATTTCCCCATTCCCATCCCAAACCCCTCTCTAGATATGCCCTCCCCCCCAATAACCGTTATCCATGGCCACTGGCTAGGCCCATATCTATGCACACAAGTCCTTTGGTTGATCTATTCCCCTTACCCCCACCCTCCCCTACTTTCCCTCTGAGGTTTGAGAGTCTGATCGCTGCTTCTCTTTCTCTGGGTCTGTTTTTGTTCATCAGTTTATGGTGTTCATTATATCCTCTAGATGTGTGAGATCATGTGATCCAAGAAATACCCTTGTAAGAACCTAAACTGCAACAAGCCATAATGGTTATGCTGAGAGGCAAATGGATCAGTCTGTAGTGAGTTCCTTTCTGGGCCAACAGTTCTTTTGAATCCCAATTTCAATGCCAGATAGTTCCTTATGTGTACATGCCAGCCATGATATTTCAGATCTGGTTAAGCTGTTCCTAAAGGGTTAACAAAAATTCTTATTGGCAGAGCGTCCCATGGTAAAACTGCCTGGTTCTTTTTTATGTCCTTGATGTACTCACTAAGGTTCTTGAAATTCTCATTAAGATCCTTGGCAGTCTGCCTAACCAGTTTGGCTCAATGGATAGAGCATCAGCCTGTGGACTGAAAGGTCCCAGGTTTCATTCTGGTCAAGGGCATGTACCTTGGTTGTAGGCACATCCCCAGTGGGGGGTGTGCAGGAGGCAGCTGATCGATATTTCTCTCTTATTGATGTTTCTAACTTTCCCTCTCCCTTTATCTCTGTAAAAAATTCAATAAAATATATATATTTTAATAAAGATCCTTGAAAGTCTCACTGTGTCCTTTGGAGCTCTCATTAAGCTCCTTGAGCAGCCATATAACCATTGATTTGAACTCTATCTAGCAGTTTTTTTTGCTTTCATTTCATTTAGTTTTTTTGCTGGAAATTCCTCTGTTCTTTCATTTGTGACATGTTTCTTAGTCTCAACATTTTGGCTGCCTCCCTGGGTTTGTTTCTATGTATTAGGTATAGCTGCTATGTTTCCTGGAGTTAGTAGAGTGTCTTTGTATAGTAAGTGTCCTGTAAGATCCATGGCTCAGCCTCCCCAGTCACCTGAGCTGAGCACTCTAGGTGCATCTTTGTGTGAGCTGTGTGCATAGTCTTGTAGTTGGGTTTTTACTGCTGTTGGAGTCATTGGAGGAATTGACCTCCAGGTCAATTGTCTGTGAGGACCATCAGCAACTATAATGGAAGGGATTCTATGCAGGAGACAGCCCTATGGAGAAGGACTTGCTTCAGTGAGGCTTTGGTATTAATTGAGTCTGCCTTTGAGTGTGTCACTCATGTATGTGTAAAGTTGTAATCTGGTAGACTGTCCACTGGGTGCTAAGGCCTCCTGGGAGGTGCAAAGTCAGCCACTGCCTGGAGTCACCTGCCAGGAGATACAAAGTGATCCTTAGATGGCTGCTACTTGTGTTGGGCTTGGAAGTGCCCAGGTAAGGCCAAGATTTCTTGGGCATCTTATTGATAAGTATGGTGTGTGCTGACACCAGCTGCTGGTTGTTTGAGAGATTTTAGGGAATTTTGAAGCCTGAGCCTGGACAGGACATTCATATTTAAAAAAAACTGCTGCAAACAGCTTGTGTGGGGCTGCAAATTTATAGGGTCTCAATAAATCACCAGGGCAGAGTGAACAGTATAAGCCACACTGATGGAAACTCAGACATGACTGCCAGTCAGTTCTGTGACGGGGGAGGTTTCAGCATAGAAAAATGACCCCTGAAGGCGCCCCTATGTGGAAGAAAGCTGCCTCCAAGTTCTTGCTCCAATGCCTGACCATCCAGTTTCTCTCTAGATGTCACTGGATCCCCTTAAGCTGTTACCTCAGTGCTGGAGCTCAGAGGAAGCACATTTGAGTAAGTTCATCCACCAGCCCTTGAGGAGGAACTTCCTGGGTCTCCAGCAACCTCAGTGACACTCAGCCACACACACCCCCCCCCCCCCCCCCCCGCCCCTGGTTTTTACAGCTCCAAGTTTTAGGGACTTCTCTTCCCAGCTCTGGAACTTTGGACTAGGAGGTCTGGTGTGGGGCTGGGACCCCTTCCTGCTCACTCTTATTACTCTTACCCTGTTTCCCCGAAAATAAGACAGTGTCTTATATTAATTTTTGCTCCCAAAGATGCTCTAGGTCTTATTTTCAGGGGATGTCTTATTTTTCCATGAAGAAGAATATGGTACACATTTATTGTTAAATGAAAATAAAGGAAATTTATTACCTGTATATGGTATGGTAGTATGGTAGTTGTCAGCACAAACCAGACAAACTGTGAATCCTACAGTATCAAGAATTTACTCATTTATTTAATGACAATCATGTCATCATCTTCTAGAACATCATCATAACAATCCAATTCCTGAATTTCCTGGTGAATTTCTTGTGACTCCATTTCTTTCAGAATCAGTGGACCAAATCTCTCATGTTTAGCCTAGGGGGGGCCTTATTTTGAGGGGATGCCTTATATTTTACTCAGAAGGAAACCTTTAAGGAGGTCTTATTTTTGGGGAAACACGGTATATCTATAGCTGAGATATCTCTCCTAATTTAAAAAATGCCACATGGGTTGTCAGGTCAATCTGTTCTGCACCTCTGCCACTCTTAACCAGACTTGGTTTGCTTTCTTATTTACTTCTCTAGTTGTAGGACTTTCATTCAGCCAGATATCAGGTGGTTCTGAATGATGGTTGTTCTGTATTTTAGTTGTAATTTTGATGTGGTTGTGGGAGGCAATAAGTACCAGCATTTATCTACACTGCCATCTTGATTCTCACCATGTACTTTTATTTTGGAAAAATAGATGCTGAGATAGAGTTAATCCAGACTCCAGGAGTAGAGAAGGATGGAAATTTTAGTTCCTATTCTAATGATGAAGAAAAATGAAAGAACACTTTTATTTAAAGACATCTATCTATTGGGATAATGTGGATATGTTTTTGTATTATTTGGTACAATTCTGGAATTTTCCAAGAACTCAGGTTATCTGAATCAATGGCAAAACTGTGTGGTAGGATGCTGCTGGATAAGATTCTGTCTTATTCTATGTATATAAATTGTTTACTTAAGAAAGGGTTGTGGTAAACTCTTTTTTCCCCCCTCTAGCTTTCTTAGGTCCCCAGATTATAGGAAAAAAATCGAGTTAGCTTTTTAAGAATATAGGACTAAGAACAGTGACATGGGGTTTCCAACCAATAAGATACTTTTCAGCATCCACAGGCCTACAGGAGTAGACATGATTGTTGCCATGGTGCACTAATGATGTTGTTTGTCATAAACAGGAATACAAACCTGCTGAGCATGTACAAGGTCGGCTTTAAAAGGTAGAGAAATGGGCAGAGGTGGCCAGGAATCCTTATGCTGAGCTCACTTCTATCCCCAACTGTTCTTTCCTCCCAAAGACCAAGAGAAATTACAGTGACTTTTTTTTTTTTTTTTTACCCAATTTCTGGGTGACCATGTGTGCATTTAGGCATATACACATGTGCATGCATGTAACAACATTAGGGCCAGTTTTAGATATTCAGGGAGTGGGATAAAAAGAAAATCCAAGTTCAATGGTTTGCAGCTTGATTACTTCAACCAAACCTTGTCATTATTAGCTGTGTTGATGTCACATCTTTTTCTCCCCCGCCCCCACATACGCACACACACACACACACACACACACACACACACACACACACACTTGGCTGGAGAAGCATAGCTGCTCACCAAGAAGGAAGTAAAGCAGGTTACAATCTGATTTTGCACACTGACCTGCACCCTATGAGAGGGCCCTGACTACTCTAATTTTTCTCTGGGGAGAGCATGCAGCACACATATAATAACTGGACCATTTCAGCAGACCTCAAGATTTCCAGGATCAGTAGTGTGCTTTCATCTCTGAATGCCTGCGTGACTTTGCAGGGCCTGGTCTGAGCTTCCTGGGCAGATATTTCTGGCCTGTATACTCATAGAGCCTGGTACCCCCAGCAGTTCTAAGACAGGTCTGGATAGGTTTTCTGACCCTTATTTCTCTCCCTCTTCTTTCTATGGACCCGAAGCCACCTGGTTTCCTTCAGTCCAAGGGCTCATGGGCAAGGTCCTTTCCAAGCTGTATAACCAAGTGGAAATCCCTAAGGAGCATCTAAATTCAAATTTCTGCCATGCAGGGAAGGAACCCGCCATAGCACAAATTCCTTATCTGCAGCCAACTTGCCCCCTTTCGCAGTGAACAGTGTGTTCTGTAACCTCATGACACACCTAATTTGTGTTGCATTTTGAATATTCTTGAAAAATGTCCCTCTAATTAGAGGAAAATAGTATGTGTCTAGGAAGAGTCTTGTTTCCACGTGCAAATCTTTCACTGGCAGAAGTCACATTAATGATAATGAAATCTGAGAGCCAAAACCCTGTGCTGTGGTGGGCGGATGGTCTCCTCAGTGCTGGAACACATTTTCTGCTCGTTATCTCCACATCTTCATTAATATTAAAGCAACAATGAGAATTATGGAGGCTGGCTACTAGCAGAACTCAGTGTTAATGGGAAGGAGGGGGAAGATGAATGGTTGAGAAGATTCACTCTGATAGTGAATAAACTGCATCCCTCTAGGATCCTCATAAGAGTAATTTTGTTCTAAATGAGGGATATGGTGAGTCACTGTCACCCTGCAGTTGTTACTGCAAATGGGGCACTTCTCACAGCCAGAGCCTTCTGATCCTGTGATGGTTGTATAATTGGCATGTGTTCGTGTGGTGTGTGTGTGCATGTTTATATTCAAGAATCTATAGTCAACAGCTAGCTTACTCAGGATTTATTCATTGTGAGAAAATTTGTTACAAGGATCTATTGTTTAATGCATATCCATAAGCAATTTACAATAGTAATGACTTAATAAATGTCTCACCTATCATATGAAATATTTTAAAGGGAAATACAGTGAGGTAAGTGGGGGCAGAGTCAAGGAAACTTCATAGCAGAAGAAACATTTTCATGCTTTGAGAAGAAAAGTGGTGGATGATCTGTCTCCCACTGATTGCATTCCCCTTGGAAGTTTCTCAAATTGTTGCTGCTCATTCAAACAGTGAATGTCACTATGTCAAATCCTTCTACTATTCCCAGGGCTGCTTTTGACTCTGGGAGTGGTTGAGACACCTGTATGCAGGCAATCTGCAAAGGCCATATGGGGTTGGGGAGGCTGGGGCGAGAGCAGTTTCTTGAGAATTGCTGGTTTATATCTCCAAGCAACTACTATTCCATGGGGATTACAGCTGGAAGCAAGAGTGATCCAAATGTGTCCCATGCAGCTGGAGACCATGATTTTATACTTAGAGGATGTCTAACCAGTGCTCACTGGAAGGAGAGCATCACCAGCTGAACTATGTCTCATTCTGGAGCTGCGTACCAGCATTAATGTGCTCACGTCTCCCATTCCCATTAGGATGGTTCCATGGAGCCTGAAGACTGTGGTGCAGGGCACAAACACGTTTATAAGCTAGAAGACCCAGGTTTGGGTTTATGCACCAACAACATAGTTGGAACATCATGTTGACAAGTATCCTAGTTAGGGACAGAATGAAGGGGGCAATGGATCCACTGGGAGGGCCAGTCTGGTGAACTACTTCTGCTTTGTGTACCGCACTTGAAAAGCAATAAAAACAAGTCCAAATACATTCAGAGGAAGGTGTCCAGGCAGGGGAGGGATGGGAAACCTCATCACATCAGGAACGCATGGAGGAATGGAGGCCCCTTTCTGGCCTGAAGAAGTGATTTAAGGGAAGGTGCTATCTGGACAACTGTCATGGGGAAAAGGAATTAGACCCTCTTGGTGAGGCCCTTGGTGAGGTCTGAGACCCTGGCACAAATTATGGGAAAATAAATTTTAGTTGCTTCTAACGGTTCTTCTAATAGCTATAAAATTCCAAAGATACTTTAGATTATTGTTTTTGGGTAATCATACCAAATTCTACAATTCTGACATGGCTGTTTTGATGTCATTGAAATTTTGATGCAATATTGCAGTGAATTGACATCATGAACATTTGGACATGCTTTTTAGGTTAGAATCAAACCTGCTATTTTAAAACTAAGTGCATAATAGATGCCTTAGGTCTATTTCTCCCTGCTCCTCTACTCCCCCCAGTTTTCTTCCACTCCTGTTCCACAGCTCTTCCCTGACTCAAGCCCCGTTCCCAACATGTCCATGGGGCCCACCTCACTGGTCACTTGGCTCTCTCGATTATCTTAAAAATAAGGATATGAGGACACTGAAAATCAGTGACAGATCTCTGGGGTGGAGCTGGGGTTAGGGCTGAAAACACTGAAAGGATTCATGTCTTTATTTGTATTTTAGAGTAGCTGGTATGTTCTATTACCAACAAGCCTCAATTATAATTTTACTAGAGGCCTGATGCACAAATTTGTGCACAGGTGGAGGTCCCTTGGGGTGGCCTGAGAGATTGGGGCCCTAGTTCACATCCCCAGCCTTGAAGTCCCAGGTCACCCCCACAGCCTTGAAGCCCTGCAACCCTGTCTGGCACTCCTCCTTGGCCTGGCGCAGCCCCCCTCACCTGCTCCACCATCCCATCTGCGGAACAGTCAATTGGGCCGGCCCTCCCTCCAACTCCCCCAGCACCTGGGAACTGGGTGGAAGCCCCAGCCCCTGCTGCTGCCGCTGGTCACCATCTGCGGGGAGATCAACAGGGTGATCAGGCCCCCACTTGCACCTGCCATGGCCTGGCACTGCCCGCTTACCTGCTCCACCATCCCACCGTGGTCCACTCTCGCTGGGGCCCATCGGGCTGGCAGCACCTCCACTGCTGCCTGCTGCCAGCGCCGCGCCACGGACGCCTGCCGTGTTTCATGCCGCACCCTGGTGGTCAGCGCACATCATAGTGAGCAATCCAACTCCTGGTCAAACGACTGCCCAAGAGGACAATTTGCATATTAAGCTTTTATTATATGGGATATTCTACATGTCAAGATGTTTACATGTCAAAATGGTCTAATTAAAATGTTGTTCTTACAACTTGCTTGGCACATACTAATCAAGTGTATAAACCAAGAAACTCAAGCACCATGGGGGTGGTTGAACATAGCTATTTAATTTTATTTTACTATTATAATTTGCTATCTCTTTAAAATTTTATTTTTATTTTTCAATTACAGTTGATATTCAATGCTATATTAATTTCACATGTACAGCACTGTGACAATTATATAACTTACAAAGTAATCCTCGCAATAAGTTTAGTACTCACCTGGCACCATACACAGTTATTACAATATTATTGACTATATTCCTATGGTGTACTTACATCCCTGTGACTGTTGTGTAACTGGCAATTTGCACTTTTTATTTCCTTCCCCTCCTTTTCTCCCAGCCCCCAACCTTTTACCCATCTGGCAACCTTCAGTTTGTTCTTTGTATCTATGAGGTTTTTGTTTGTTTGTTTGTTCATTTTGTTCTTTAGATTTCACAAGTGAAATCACATGGTATTTGTCTTTCTCTGACTTAATTTACTTAGTATAGTACCCTCTTGGTCTATCCATGTTGTCACAACAATAATATTTCATTCCTTATATAGCAAGTAATATTCTATTGTATATGTGTACCATTTCTTCTTTATCCAATCATCTTTCAATGGGCACTTGGACTGCTTCCATATTTTGGCTATTGTAAATAATGCTGCAATGAACATAGGATATATATATATATATATATATATATATATATATATATATATATATATTCGAATTAATGTTTTGGATTTCTTTTGATAAATACTCAGAAGTGGGATTTCTGGGTCATAAGTAGTTCTACTTGTAATTTTTTGAGGAGATTCCATACTGTTTTCCACAGTGGTTGCACCAATTTGCAATTCGACCAACAGTGCACAAGGGTTCCCTTTTCATTACATACACTATGAGATGGTATCTCATTGTAGTTTTAATTTACATTTCTCTGATGAGTAGTGTTGTTGAGGGTATTTTTCTTTAGGTCCTCTGCCCATTTTTTAAGCAGACCTTTATGTGTGTATATGTGTATTTGTATGTTAAGTTGTATGAGTTCTTCACACATTTTGGATATTAACCCCTTGTTGGATATATCATTGGCAAATATCTTCTCCCACTCAATAGGTTGTCTTTTTGTTTTGCTGATGATTTCCTTTGCTGGGCAAAAACTTTTTAGCTTAATGTAGTCTCATTTGTTTATTTTTTTTGTTCCCCTGACCTGAGGACATATATCCAAAAAATATTAATAAGAGTGATGTCAGAGAGTACAGTTTCCTTCTAGGAGTTTTATATTTAAGTCATTAATGCATTTTGAGTTTATTCTTGCATATAATGTAAGAAAGTGGTCTACCAATACTTCTAAAATCAGTTCCTCTGTGGAAGGATGGTAGAGCAGAAGTAAACTCTCTCCTCTCACCCTATTTTTTTTGACCGGCATTTCCTTCTCAGCTCCCGGTAGTGAAAGTGAATGGGAGCCAGGGTGCTGTGTTCTTTCAGAATCAGTTTGATGAAATTTCTGGTGGAGAGGGAGGCCAGTGTGCCCAGAGAAGCCAACACAGGCCCTTCTGTGGAACCTGGCTGTGGGCATGGTTCGTCCATTTGCTGTGTGTGTGACCCTTAGCTACTTCACCTTTCTGGGCTTTCATTTCCTCACCTGTAAAATGAGGACCATACTTCTCTAAGTGCCCAGTGCACGTGAGCACATTGTATAGGCTGGCTGTTATTGTTAAAATCCCCTGATTGAGATGATACAGAGTGACTGCTTCTAGGCATCCTTTGAACCCAGCTCCAGTGTTATCCCCACCTTTCCTAAACATTCCAGTTAGGTGCTCCTATAATACTCTTCCTGGTGTCCTACACATTATCACTTTCTGGAGTTGATGACTAATGTTTACAGAACATTTACTATGTGCCAGGCACTCTTCTAAGCATCTCGCATAATTTCTCATTTAGTTCTCACAACATCTCAAGTTTAGGATCATCCTTGTTCCCATTTTACATTCTAGTAAAGTGTGTCTCCCCTAACAGATGGTGAGTTTTGGAGACTAGGAATGGTGATTAAGCTTTGTACCCTCCCTGCTTGGCACAATGCCTGAGAAAAATAGGTAATTTAAGAAATGCTGGGTGAATGATGAGTGAATGTATGAATTAGGCTAAGTCAATCTAGCCCCTTGATCACTACCTGGCTAGAATGTGAGATGGTTCAAGGGTCTTTTAAGGACTCATTGGCTCTATTTCTTGTCCTGAGTGCCATGTCTCTGAAGGATCATAACAGACAATTTGGCAGATGTCTCCTCTTAGGGACAAAGTTTACTGATTATTATGGAGTTAAAAATGTGTGACGTGCTCCTTCCCAAAGCTCTTTGCCTAGCTAACTCTTATTACCCATTACATCAGCTTCAACACTCCTTCCACAGGATGGCTTTCCCAGTGCCCCGAGTGGGCGAGCGGAAGCAGGAAACCTGTCAATACCTTTAATCAATCTTGTGTGTTTCCTGGCTTGGATTAACAATCTCTCTTAGATGGCTGTCTATGGGGTTACTGCTTACTCTCTGTCTCCTTCCAGCTGCAGGCTCCATGAGGGAAATCCCGGTGTGCTCTGCTTTCTGCTGTTGCCCCCGCCTGTGCAGTACCAGGGCCTGGCATGTTGAGGAGCTCAGTGGGTACTTGATGAATGAGTGGACGTCAGGAGAGGCTGAGAGTGGGAAGAAGTGGGTTATTGAAATTAAAGTCAATATTCAAATTCACAGCTGCTACTGATAAAGACTGTGGCTAATGTGTTCAGGACAGTATTCTGGGGGCTTGTGAACCTTTCTGTACCTTGGAGCCTGGCATAGCTGATAAGTGAATTTTCTAGACTTTTCTAGAATCTTCTGTGGCAGGCATCACTACAGACTCTCTTCTCTGTTAGACTCATTCGCAACTTACATTTGGAGAGAGGCAGGACCCTGCTGGCCTTTATTTTTTAATTTTTAAAAAATATATTTTATTCATTTTTCACAGAGAGGAAGGGAAAGGAATAGAGAGCTAGAAACATCGATGAGAGAAAAACATGGACCAGCTACCTCCTACACCCCCCCACCCCCCCCAATGGGGATGTGCCCGCAACCAACGTACATGCCTTTGACCGGAATCGAACCCGGGACCCTTCATTCCTCAGACCGATGCTCTATCCACTGAGCCAAACTGGTTTCGGCCTCTGCTGGCCTTTAAAATACCGATATTGCCCCCTCCCCTGACTCTATACCTATAAACAAATGGACACATACCCCAAATCAGAATTTCTGGGATGGAGTATAGGACGGCATGCTGATTCCCAAAGTTTTTAAATTATACTTAAGAATTTCCTGATATTCTACCTTTCAGGTGGAGAAATTAGATTAGGTTTTGAAGGGCAAAGAGAAGGATTTTATTTTTTCTAGCACAAAAGCATGGACTTTCTCTCTCTTCCTTTTATTCTCATCTATTCCTGCACTTTCTTCCTTGTGTTTGTTGAAATGATCTTACCTGAATCTTAAGAGACAGGTGGAGAAACAGCCTGAAACAGGGGAAGGTAGGTTCAGGACTCGGTCCTCTCTGGAGGCCCTGGGTGGCTTGTGGCCACACAGCCTTGGGAATGCAAAGAGACTGGCATGTTTGGAGAGGGCTTGTTATAAAATGGGCCTTCAACGGGCACTGTTACTAAATGTGGTTTAATAGCCACATTTCTTGCTGTTCCCTTTTTAAATTTAAAGAAAGAATTCTGTCAAAACAACATGAGGTGTCACAGATGTAAATCTTCAAGTTTTTCTGAGCATGTGAAAGCATTCCTTGGCTCTCAAGATGATTGCAAAGGAGCACTTCCTTCCCACTCTCCCATAATCATCAGTTCTACATTTCACCATGCCACTCCTGCGGAGGCCAGTCAGGAGCAGGGAGGGACTCTGTCTGTAGCCCCACCTCCCTGAGTGGACCCGCTGGCAATTATCTTCATATCACAACCAGGGTACAAGCTGCTTGCCCCACATCACTCAGTTCCACTGTTGTAAGAACACTGGCATTGCAAGAACACCATTGTAAGAACCAGCCCAACCCTTGACCTTGTGAGAACACTTGGGATGTGTGAGAAGGCAGATGACATGCAGGCAGGGCACAGGCATTGGCCCTGAAACCTGGCTTCCTGCGTGTGTGCAGGGCCCCCTCCACCCCTTCTGCAGCTCTGAATGTGTTCAGGGTGCCATGGAGCTGATGGGCTCTGTGGGACTGAGACATTTCTCTGGATAAATGTCTCTGTCTCCCCTTTGAAGCAGGAACCTCAAGGTGAGCAACAATTAAACTTAACTGGAGGTACATAGAATGAGAATGTGGTCTGAGATATTTGTCAAGGTCTGTAAGGAAGAATAGAACTGCCCCTCTCTTATTCAACTAGCCTTGTTTTTATTATTCTTGATGTTATGAAGTCACCACTTTTAACTGCTTCATGCATCACATATTTACTATGGGCTGCTGTGTGCCAGGTATTGGTGTAGGGCTGGGCGTGCATCTATGTGGAAAGTTCAGAGAGTTGGAGCAACAGAGGCCCTGGGAGGTGAGGAGTGTGCTTGGGAGGGTGTAAGAGTGGTGCTCTTTAGCCAGAAGTCTCAGAAGAGACCTCCCTGATGGGCTGAATGTACAGGGAACAGTTCTCTGCAAAGCTGGCAGGTGGGAGAGGCTTGGAGTGGGTGAAGAAGCAGCCAGGGGCTTTGTGACAGGGCAGGGTAAGGGCAGAGGCATAGCTAACACGATGACCAGAGGTGGACTTTGGATTTCATTCTGAGAAGGATGGAGAACCTTTTGGGGGCGTGGAGCCCTAATTTAAGTTATTAAAGGATCATGCCTGGGGAGGGGCACATAGGATGGGCTTGCAGGAGCTCTGGAGGAGTGGTCAGATTCAGGATTTGTACTGAAGGCAGAGCCAAAGCCATTTGCTGATGCGTTGAACATGAGGTAGCAGAGGAATGAGTGATTTGGAGGAGTAACCCCATGTCTAGGATGTGCACATCTGGGAATGTTGTGTGGCCACGGGTACTGCAGGAGGTTCAGATTTGGGAGGCTGCTGGCAGGAGATGGGCCATCACGAATAAGTACCTCTCTGTAGCTGTTGTAATGACATCCTGATGGTCTCAACTCTGATACCCAAGTTACCTTTCTAAAGGAGGTTTAACTATTTTCTTTTTCTCTAGATCAGCAGTATGTCCCATTGCCTTTTGATCAAAGTCCAGGACAGTTGAGTGGCATTCAAGATCTCAACCTACCTTGTCAGCCCATTTCCAGACATTCATTTATCTACCTCCCAGCTCACAGCCCTATGACATCATAATCTTACACCCCTGCCTGACTTTATGTTCATTATACTTCTCTACCTTTCAAGAGCCTTTGGAAGCAGTTAAATTCTGCCTTCTCCAAGTTCATATTCCATATTTTCCTCAGTGGAATTATTTCTCCATTAAAACTTGATTTGTTCATTTATTTTAGTCCCTATTTAATTTTTCTCTGTATTATCATTATATATCTTTAGATGCATATTATAACTATTTATATTTTGTATATATTCTGTGTTTTGTCATATAGCATTATAATATTGCTTTTGTTAATGAAATGTCTCCATTACTTGATTATACATTTGTTAAGAATGAAGCTGGGTCTTACTCTGTATCTTATTCTAACCCAGATTTTTAGACCTTCAGTAGATGATCTGAATCATATTGATGAGTAAAGTCAGAAAGAGACTAAAAGAACAGTTCTGAAGTATCATTTGTCCTTTGAATACAGTTATTGCTGGTATAAGGGTACAATAAAGTGCTTTGAAAAATGTGGAAATGGGGTAATTTCTGTTTCAGATGAAGTTAGCACTCTCCAAATAATCCAGTGTGTCCTCATATTTCCCAGCCTCCTTTGCAGTTAAATTAATTGTAAAACTACATCTGGTCAATGAAATGTGAATGGGAAGTCAGATATCACTTTGGCTGAGACTCATGAGCCAGTGTTCTTGTCTCCCCTTGTCTCCCCTGCTGCAGTGGTCCTGAAGCCATGTGTTGAATGTAGATCAGGGAATGGATGGAACCGGGATCCATACTCACTAGGTGGAGGAGGACTTTACCATATCACATTAGACTTTGCAAGATGATGAAATAATTGTTGTTGTGCTAAACCAATGATATTTTGATTTATTTGTTACCTCAGCATAGCCTATACTCTCCTGACTACTACATCTTTTCAAAGTGAAGCTAGCGAAATCTGCATATGAGGGATGTGAGTAGTTATCTGAGAGAGCATAGTCAGAAGTGGGCTATCTGTAGAATTTGCTGGCACCAGACATCACATTCAAAGTGATTCAGAAAATAAGTTCATGGAGACAGAAATAGAATATGATTGGAAACAAACAAACAAATAAACAACAAAAATCTACTCTGTTGGCCCAGTCACCCCTAACTGCCCTCCTTGCTGGCCTAATCACCCACAACTGCCCCCCTCTGCAGACTTGGTCTCTCCCAACTTCCCTCCTCTGTCAGTCTGGTCACCCCAAACTGTCCTCCTCTGCAGGCCTGGTTGCCCCCAAGTGCCCTCCCCTGCCAGCCATCTTGTGGCATCCATCTTGTGTCCACATGGGGGCAGCTATCTTTGGCCACATGGGGGTGGCCATCTTGTGTCTCAGAGTGATGGTAAATTTGCATATTAGTCTTTTATTAGAAAGAATGTATATCTACAGCTGTTTGTTTTAAAGCTACCAGCAAATCCATCCTATACAATAAAGAGGTATTATGCAAGGGAGGGCAGTTGGGGTGATCAGGCCAGCAGAGGAGAGCAGTTGGGGCAATTGGGCTAGCAGGAGGGTAGTTAGACATCAATTAGGCTGGCATGGGAGTGGTTAGGGGGTGATCAGGCTGGCAGGCAGAAGTGGTTAGGAGCAATCAGGAAGGCAGGCAGGTGAGCAGTTAAGAGCCAGCAGTCCTGGATTGTGAGAGGCATGTCCAACTGCCTGTTCAGGCCTGGGCTTAAACAGGCAGTTGGACATCCCTTAAGTGTCCCAGATTGGAAAGGGTGCAGGCTGGGCTTCGGGACACACATGCCCTTGTGCACGAATTTTGTGCACTGAGCCTCTAGTTCTATATAATGAAAGGCTAATATGCAAGCAGAATGACCAGTCACTATGACACGCACTGACCACCAGGGGGAAGATGCTTAATGCAGGAACTGTCCCCTAGTGGTCAGTGTGCTCCCACAGGGGGAGCACCGCTCAGCCACAAGCTGGGCTGATGGCTGGCGAGTGCAGCGGGAATGGCAAGAGCCTCTCCCACCTCTGCAGTAGCGCTAAAGATATATGACCGACAGCTTAGGCCTGCTCCCTGCCTAAGCAGTCAGTTGGACATCCTCCAAGGGCTCCTGGATTGTGAGAGGGCACAGGTTGGGCTGAGTGACACACACCCCACGACCCACCCGAGTGCACAAATTTCGTGCAATGGGCCTCTAGTACTCATATAAATAGTTGTTGCCAAGTACAACTTACATGAGACTCATGTTTTGGAGATTTTCAGTTCTTTTTTCTCCTTTTAGTATTGGTATTGAAATATTGCTTGGTTCTCTTAATCCAAACACTAAGTCCAAAACTAAAAATAGGAAGAAAAAAAAAGTTAATTTTAATGGCAAAATAATAAATACTCATGTAAATAAGAATTTCTAAAATTATGGAATTATAAAAAAGTAAAAGTTGAAATCTTCCCATCTTCAACCCCCAGAAAAAGCCACTGGTAAATACCATTCTGGATTACCTCCCTATACATACACAACCATATGTTTTATTATTATGAAAATGAGGTAATTTTATGCATGCTGTTTTACAATATGCTTTCTTTCTCTTAGTGATACGTCTAAGCATCTTTTTCATGTCAACACACATTTGTATTTTTTAGTGGCTGAAGAATATTTTATTTTATGTGTGTACTATAATTTACTTAGCCAATTTCTCTTGGTGGATATGAGGGCTTCTTTTTAAATGTTCATGTTTATAAACAATCCTGAAAATGAATGTTCTTGTATATATGGGGTGGGGCAAAAGTAGGTTTATAGTTATGAGTATGTGAAATACAGTTTATTTTTGTATTATTATTTATTAATTATCATATTATTTTCTATGTAAACAACTGTAAACCTATTTTTCCCACCCGTATATCTTAGATAGTACATGATATTAAATTTCTAGGTAAAAAAACTATTTGGTCAAAAGATTTCCATATTTTAAATTTTAATCATTTTTGCCAAAAGACTTGTACCAGTTTATACACTCACCACCACATCTTGATTGGATTTGTATTTTAATAGGTAATAGAAATCCCAGGGCTAGAATCCTCTGTGAAAGGTAGAAATTCCATTTTTGAGTTTCTAAAAGATAAAAATTACTCCATAGAGTGTTACCCCATAGAGAGCACAAAATAGTAACCATAACTCAGTCAAAGCAGAAGCCTAGCCCATTCTGACATTCTTTGTAGATGTCCCACTTTTCACCCTCCGCCCCCACTGTGACAACCATACATGCATGAGGAGGTTTGTGGGGCTGCTGGAGTCAGAGGTGCTTTATTATAAACCTGCCTTTTGCAAAGAAATCAGTGGGTTGAAATGGAAAGGTCCTTAACTCCCACATTTGCTGGCTATGCACTCTTGGGTGTGTCACTAATTCTCTCTGAGCTGATTTCCGCATCAGGTAAATGGCATCCTGTGTGAATTCACTGAGAAGGTAGATGCAAGTTCCTAGGACAGTGACTGACACTCAACTTTTGTGTTTCCTCCACTACTGAGCAGCCTTAGTCCGTGAATAATGGAGCTTCTGTTCAAGGCCCAAATTTACTGTGACAAAAAACTGCGGTGTTAAACTACTTCCTAGATGAGGATACATATTAATTGTCTGGACCCTCTATTCCTTTTGATTTGTTTGCAGTACATTGGACACTAAATTACATTTTTAAATAGTATGCTTTTCTGTTTGTTTTTCCTAGGGCTGTCAACGTATTAACCATATCCCTTTTGTTTTGAAAGTGCATTGTGCAATAGGCCACATCACTGTTTGGTCACATTATGTAGATATAGTTACTTATGTTCAAACCTGCTATTGCCTTTAAAGGCAGTTTTGTTGACAGTGGTTCCAGTGGGAGTGACTTGAGCCAAATGAGACCAGTATTTGGTCTATGAGGCTTTTCAGCCTGTTCATATGTGAAGTTGTTTCTTGGATGAGCTGTTGAATCTGAGATTTGAAGAATCTGTCACCCAGGGTAACATCCTCCTTTTGATAGCCGCTTGGTGTCTAGCCAGGCTCTTGCTATGCTTCTGGCCATTAGACCTACTCCAGGGTGTTCTAAGCCAGATTGCTAACAAATGAGATGATCCACTCAGGTCCTGGTGGACGTGTAAGGAGCAGCTACAGAGGGAGGCTGGCATCCTGAGTGTCTCGGTGTGCATAATCCCATTAAGCTAACTACATGGAGATAAAGGATACCCTTAGAGAAATATGTATCACTTCAAAAGCTGGTGGGAAGACAAGTCTTAGACAGGAGGGAGCCACCACAGTTGAATTCGTTATACCTTTCTTTTATTTAACTGCCCTCAAAAGTGGGGAGGGGCGTTGATTATATCCTTACTCTTCAGATGAGGAAATGGGAATTCACAGGCTTGATGACTAAATCTAATGAAATTTATAGAACTTAAGCTTGAATCCACTTGTGGTCTAGTTAGTGCTCTCTCCACTGAGGGAGAGACTGGAATGGTGGTAGCTCCCAAAAGACTGTCCCCGGAGTTCAGGCAGGAGCCCAGATTTAGCACCCACAGCGAAGTGTCAGGCCCTGCCACAGGAAGCTCAGTGGGAACACGATCTAGTAAGAAACTTCAGTGAAACTGAGGCAGAGACCCAGCTGTCTGGAATGTATTGCTGAAGCCAGAGGGGGAAGGGCCAAGGATATCAAGGAGGTCAGGGCTCCCCTGAGAGATGCCAGGTGCTTCACCCATTCCAAGACCCACCTGAGAGAAGCTGGAGGTTGTTCACATACACTGGAACCTCAGTTCTCAAACTTTATTCCTTACAGAAGACTGTTTGAGAAGCTATTTGTTAAAAAACCAAATCTTTTTTTCTGCATTAGAAATAATGTAAATTGAATTACTCTGCTCCAGACCCCTAAATCATTCCCTATTTTTTAAAAAAATATATTTTATTGATTTTCCACAGAGAGGAAGGAAGAGGGATAGAGAGCTAGAAACGTCGATGAGTGAGAAACATCGACCAGCTGTCTCCTGCACACCCCCTGCCGGGGATGTGCCCGCAACCAATGTACATGCCCTTGACCGGAATCGAACCTGGGACCTTTCAGTCCACAGACCAACGCTCTATCCTCTGAGCCAAACTGGTTTTGGCTCATTCCCTATTTTAACCTTCCTTATATACAGTACATGTCCAATGTACTGTTAAGTCTATTAGTAAGTACTTCTTTTCTTAAATTTATTAAGCCATCCCCCACAAGTCTTAAACAAACTTTCCATATATCACTCCCTCCAAAATTCTATCACTGACTAATTGCTTTTCCTTTATCCAATCCACAACAATATTTCTGCCTATTCAATTGCCTGTGATTGTTATTTTGTGAGCATTGTCACACCCTTAGCAACATTAGCACTCTTTATGTTTTAAAATTGTCTTAATCATCGATTTTGCCAGCAACAAAAGCATTCGCTCCTTTGCTTGTTGCCTGAGATACGGTTTTTGTCACACTGAGGTATCAGAACGAAAGGGTTGTCAGGTTGAAAACTGAAGTTTTGGTGGACAGCTGAGACATCTTTTCTTGAACAACTTGGTGGAGAACTGACATTTCAGAAACAAGGTTTATCTCTGATTGATCAGGGTTCATTAGTACTGCACACATCATTGGGGCTGCACACAAGCAGGGATTATATGTAGGGTTCACAATTTCACCCACAGAATTGTCCTACTCAAGATGCTCATCTGCTTGCCTTGCTTCACCTCTGCACTGCTACCGAGTGCAGCAAGCAAAACCACTGGTGCCAGAGTGTGCTGGGCTCCGTGAAAGTGTTCTTGACTAGGTTCTCTCCTTTCATGTTGGACTCAGTCAGCTTATCAGTGAAATGTGTGTAGCTCAAGTGGCAGACTTCTGTTTCTGATGAAACTCTGAACTAAGCTTAGGCTGCTGCATGACCTCAGTGTTCTTCAGATTGAACACACATTTATAGCTCTATTTATCGCACAGATTCATTTGTAGATAACACTTTTTCTCCATTACATTTTCTGAGATTCCAGTTACACTAAGCCTCTTGATATAGGTCCATAATCTCTAATCATGCACATAACCAGCTGATGAAGAGTTTCTCTATTCTTCTCTCTCATGCCCTCTTAACCCCTGACCCCTGACCCCTATGCCCCTACCCAAGTCTACCAGCCTCAGAGGCATATCTAACAGCTTTCTAGAAGGCTGATAACAGAATACTTTTGTAAAGAGCAAATACTTTTTCTTTTAAGTTGAGTTTTGTTTAATGAAGTTTATTTTCAATTGCTGCAGAGAAAAACTATAGAAGATACAGGCCCAGCTACTTAAATTCATTCTCTAAAAATAAATGTTTTAATTGTTCTAAGTTAGAAGATACTGAGGGTGAGGGAGTGGGAGGTCCATGTAGGCCTGCTGTTTAGGTGATAAGCCCAGTTCTCACAGTGACTTAGAGAAAAGCAAAGGAAGTGCTGCACTGAAGGCAACAGAAGCCCTTGCATGTGATGCCGCACCATGTTCAGTCTTATTGATCTCCTGGTCATTGTTTTTATTTTACAGGACTGAAAGACAGATAATTTATACTAAACATATAGAAATAAATCTTGGGAGGGATGCTTCTAACACCACTTTTTCTTTGAAACTTATTGATATTTTTGGGTTAGTGAAACAAATATATCTCCTTTTGTTATACAAAATTTGAAGGAGTTGAAAACTAAGGTAGAAAATAAAGCCTACAAAACTTTAGCTTAATCAATCATCTAGATCCAGCTAGCAAATAATAGGAAAACAAGAAACAGGGATATGTTAAATGACACCAAGGGATGCCATTAGCAAAACTCAGATATAAAGAGAACAAATAACCTAATTTATTCTTCTTCAACAACAATGACAAGACATGGGAAAAATGAATTGGGGAACCCAATAGACTTAACATATATAACAACTGATAGTATGGTGTGGACCTTACTTGGATCCCAATTCAAACAAAAAAACTATATAAAAGATTTATAATAGTGGGTGCGGGCTTGCTTTTGGGCCAAGGCGGGAGCAGGAGTCGCTGCCTCTCATCTCAAGTTCGCAGGCCACTGAGGTGGGGAAGTGGGAAGGTCGGGAGGCAGCAGTTGGGTACCGGGCAGTGTGACACACCTCCACTGAGGTCCCGCTGCGAGTCTGCGCCCCAATTCCCACCTCAGGGCTGGGGGTCCGCGCCCCTCCCCCTGGGCATCCTTCCATGCTGGCAGTCATTGCCCCTTGTTCCCCATGGGGCCTACCCGCGTCTTGGGGCCACTGCAGAACTTTGCTCTCCTTGGGCAAGGCAGATCCCCGCCTGCTGGCCTCCTGTCCTGGCCCGAGCTCCCTCCGGTGCACCCCGTCTGGGTGCTGTTCTGCGCCCCGTGGACCGCCCGCCTCCTGGCTGGCTGCTTTGCTGAAGCTGCGCGCTAACCCAGGAGCTGCCCCTCAGGCTGCTCTGCAGCTGGGCCTCTCGCCGCTGCTAAATCTCCATCTCACCTGGGTCACCTCCTTTCTTCCACATTCACCTTTCATCCACCCCTCTCCAGCAGTGCTTGCTCTCCAGGACCCAAAGAAAAGGACCAAGGCCAGGAAGGACAAAGCCAAAAGGAAGTGAGTCTTGAACCCCCACATCCCATTCTCTGGATTTCCTCCTCTCTATTTCACGTCTTAAAGGGGCAATAGGTTCGGGCACCCTGCAGCCCAGCCACATGGCATCTGGGTGGCCTGGTAGAGTCAGTCTCTGAAGCTGTGGATCTGTGGCTGGAGGCCTGACTTGTTTCTCAGCAACCCCATGCCTTCTGGAGAGGGCTGTTGGAGGAGGTCCAGAGACCTTTTGTCCAGAGGAGGCACCACAGGCTCATGTCCCCCAGCCACTTTAGCCACGCTCCTGTCCCTGAGGCTGAAGGCCCCGCCCACCCCAGCCTGCTGTGCATGCCGCCTGCTGAGCAGTGGTGATGTTATGGCCTCTCAGACAATTTGCATATTCCTCTATTATTATATATGACACATTTATACAAACACACACACATATATATGTATATATCTGCATATATATGTGTGTGTGTGTGTATATATATATACATACATATATATACATACATATATATATATATATATATATATATATGTATTTATCCACACCCAAGGATATGTTTATTGATTTTTAGAAAGAGTGGAAGGGAGAGCAAAGCATTGATGTGAGAGAGAAGCATTGATTGGTTGCCTCCCATTCACTTCCCAACTGGGGATCAAACCCAAAATCTAGGTAAGTGAACTGACCAGAAATTGAACCACAACCTTTTGGTGTACAGGAAAACACTCCAACCAACTGAACCACCTGGCAAGGGATATAATGATATCTTAAAATGTAAAAATAAATTGGTCCTCAACAGAGGATGCCAAGAAATTAACTCATCCAAGAACTTGTCTGTCAGTCCTTCTAAAGCCTTTGTAATCATCCTATTTCTTGTATTAAATCTCTTTCTGCTTAAGATACCTAAAATGATATTATTTCCTGCATTGTATCTGGTGGAAACAGGCAGTATTTTAGTTTTCAGGCTTTCATAACTGAATGTTAGGCCTGGCAAAATTCACCTTTCCTTCCCTCCACACAGTGATCAAAACCTCTCATATCTCTTTCCATCATTCTCATGTCTCTTGGTTTCTTCACTGTTTCTTGTCAGTGGAACCCACATTTTCAAGTATCAACGGTCAGAAAGGGACCTCGACTTCAGAGTGGCAGCCGGAAAAGAGACAGCAGGATGCCTCACACTCAGTTGTCTCTAGGTTTAGTTGCAGATTCAGCTGTCTTGAAACTATTCCAACCTCTCTTTCCCCGATATCTATTATCACAATAATTCTAACATGTTGAGTTCTTTTTAAAAATCTCTATTCAAAGGCAAGGTGCCTGAAGCACAGAGACATTAAATAAGTCGTCTAATATCAGTGCAGATTTAGGATTGGATCCCAATTTTGTCTGATTATTGAGCTAACCTGGGAAAACACAGTAGTGTAGGCAGATAGTAAGCATCATAGTTTAGTTCTGTAGTCCTGCCAAGGACTGAGTGGGAGTTACACAGAAACAGACTGATTTCTTTCCGTCTATGCTAGTGATAACAACCTCCTGCCTTTCTGTTGGCCAGTGAGAGACAGCCAGGGGAGAGGGCATAGGGGAAAATCCTATAACATAGAGTGAACTGTAGAGGGCCGCCTGGGAAGGCACATGGGCATTTTCCTTAATTATCGTCAGCTGAACTCAAGGCATAGGCAGAGCCACGCCCTTGGAAACATGTTTCCCCAAGATGGTGGACACGTTGTCAGCTTGGCCTTCATATCAGCCCAGGTGTCAGCAGGAGCGGGACTAGATATGTAAATCCAGGCATGCTAGGGCCTACTTAAGAATGCAAATAAGTTGGTGTTACTTCCTGGTATTGGGGGTATAAAATTAATGCGCTGGGAGGGGTTGTCATCTTCTTCCTGCCTCTCCAGCAGACAGGATGACGGTCCACCCAGCTCCCAGCTTAAAATCTATCTCTGTGTCTTCTCTCTTTATTTCTATTATTTCTCAATCCCTGACCACCTCCACTTAGAACCGGTTCATTCATCTCTCTTTCCCTGTGGGATGCAGAAAAGGGAGATCCCTGCCATGTCTGACCTCCACCACATCAGGCCTCCCCACAATGAACAAAAGAGAGAAAAGACACTTGGGGCAAGCTGGTGGTATTGCTGCTATGATGGCAGAGCTGAGAGAATAACTTTTGTGGCACTAGTTATGGTGATGGTGGTAGTACTCTGGTGGATTAAGTGGTGTTGATTCATCTGATGCTAGTGCTCAGAAGTAGGGAAGCAGATTAAAAGTTGTTCAAAGAAATGGGGATGGTGGTTCCTGCTCAGACCTTTTATTCTACAATGAGCCTCACTCTACTGTGAAGAAGGATGCTTCTTCCTGGCCCCAAACACCCCAGACAGCTCAGCCAGACAGCAAGCCTTTGCGGGGGCCTGGATACCTGTCTTTTTCCTGTGAGCATTCTCCCAACAGATACAAGCTCAGAGTTCCTGTAACTGTGCTGACTCCAAAAAACCAACATGCATAATGATCCTTCCCAGCTCGAGTATATAGGCCATGGGACCAAAATGCATGGTTTGGGATTCCAGTTCTGTAATTTTCTAATTTTGCTCAAGTTCCTTAACGTCTTTAAGCCTGTTTCCTCATCTCTAAAATGAGAGAAAATAAATACTACTTTACAAGGTTAGACTGTGTATAATTGAACTAATTATCTAAAACATGGCAGGTGCTAAGTATGTGATATCCCTTATATTAGCTATACACTGTAAATGGGATCAATGCATCAACTTACTTGGGGAAGCTGGTAGGAAAACAGGTGAGTATCAAAGTATATTTTTTAATTGATCAGGATAAATTTTTCATTTAGAAAATCCCTTCCAAACTCCTGCAAAATAGCCCAAGTCCTCGCAAATGAAGTATTGGATTTTGACTTGGCAAGGGCCTGGTGTACTCTGGACCACTTACTGCCTGGTGTTAAAAACAAAATGAAACAATAACAAACAATTGGAGTTTGGCCTCTTATCTGAGGTATCTACTCACAGTCTTATCAAGTTTTAGATGCGTACTTCAAATAATCCACAGACAAAAATTATCTCTCTTAAGATGAATCTATCAATTTAATTAGTCATATTAAAACAACTCACGATTGTACATTTGCTAAGTGTTAAAGGCTCATAAACATTGTTCTGAATAGCTCAGATGCCATTTAGATTTAGAGATGTTACAGAAGTTTTTTCTTGTTCCTCCCATTATCACAAATGCTTGTACTTATTTAAAAATAATTTACACAGAATTGAGAGCTTAAATTGAATATTTTCTAAAAGAAAGAAGGGAATAATCAATAGTTTGTAGCTCTCTCCATTTTTATTTATAGACCATTTCACAAAATATGTGGATATGAAGCTCTATGAAATTAATATATGCAAAAATCTGTTATTGGAAGTTGCAATGAACATATTTCATTTTTTTCTTTATTAAGTTATTATATATGTGTCCTTATTCCCCCCATTGTCCCTTCCCCCTCCTTGGTGTCTGTGTCCATTGGCTATGCTTATATGCATGCATATAAGTACTTTGGTTGATTTCCTTCCTACCCCCACCCTGCAATGAACATATTAAGTGGAATGTTTTATACAATGTTTTCAAACAGTCTATAATATTAGTTCCTTTTGAATATTTACTAGTGCCTTAGTTTGATGAGCTTAACTCATACTATGTTCAGGAATTTTGTTTTTTTCACTTTGCAAGAAATTCTTATTTTTCCTTTCTTGCAATACATTGCATATTGAAACCATATCATAATGCAACCTAAACATGATGTAACCTCACAGGGGTAGGAATTACATGAAGTTTAGAAGGAAAGAAGATTATCTGATCTCTCTGGGCTGATATTATGGTTGAGATTTTTGGGATATTCTGAGAAAAGGAATTTTTTTTTTGAGATTTGCATGGGAGGATGAAATATAATAGAAACTTTTATTTCTATGGAATCACACTTCTGGGTCTTCGAAGTACCATTTATTTCCCTATGATTAAACAATCATAGAAGAAATTTAGCTGGGGTTTCAGGAGAGCTAAAATTAGAAGCATTGTCCAGAGTTTCTGTTTCAAATCTGTATAGTCCAATATAGCATTAGGCTAGTTGCCCTCCTTTAGTCCATTGCATGTGGGGCCACATGGCCATGGGCCATATGGGTGAGTACAAAGAAGCCAAGAGAAATTCAGGAGCACATGGGCATCAAGAGTCCCAAGAGCACACTTTAGGGGATTATGAATTCACAAATGTTCATGCTAATGCAATGGCCATGCCCATTCTCGCCAACCATCTCTGTCCCTATATCATCCCAACTTTACTGGACATACATCTATTTTTTCTTTACTGGATCCCTTCATTGCAGTTCCCTGGCAAAGCTGACTAAATGACATACCTATAATGCCTGGCCTTCCCTTTTCTCCTTTCCCATCACTAGCTATTACAATGGTGTCAGAAGCATAAATATTTGCTGGGGGTTTATTTTAGCAAGACATAAAAACTATGTAAGACATGGCCTCTACCTTCATAGAATTGACTGTCTAACTTTAGAGACCAAAGTGAAAGAAAACATTGTGGAAACTTTTTTGTTTTGAGAATTATCTACATATAGAGAGCAATACAGCTATTTTGTCACTGCATTGGTTGCACACCAGGCTCCCTGGATAGTCTGCTTCTTCTTCCTCACAATCCAGACCACTTAAACCTGCATATTTGGTTTGAGAACATCGACATAAGAAACATTCAAACCTGTAGAGAATTTTTATAAGAATTTATTTGAGCCAAGCATATGCCAAGGAATAAGTTCTCAAATGTCCCTGAGAATAACAGTTTTGCAGCTCCTTTTAAGCACTTGAAAATAAGAAGGGAAGTAAGAATAGTTATATGAAGGCCAGAGGAAGCAACTTGGGAATGGAATTACGAAATAGTTAAAATTCTATGCTGTTTTTGGAGGTGGATATGTGGAGATTAGATTACAAGGTAGTTAAGATTATGAGCTTTCTTGAGGGGCCTGGAAGAGAATATTTCAAAGGTGTATTATAACCTATATGCACAGCAACAATGATAAGGGTTTGCTTAAAGCAAAGTTAAGCCTTTTAGTAAAGAAGTTGTATGCCTGGGGCAGGACTAACCACCAAGACCTGCCCAGATAGGAATTTATGATCAGATCACCCTGTGAGGCTACTTTCCATTGAGCCCATTTTCTTGTCCACAAGAAGATAATCTTTTCAGATAAAGCAAAATAGTTCTTTGTTTCAGGTACACACAGGCCTGCTTCTCTACCAGAAATTTCAAATTAGCTCATAAAGTCCATACAAGGCAATACAGCTGCTATTTTGTCACTGCATGTGAAGGTTAGAGGACACCTTTCAAGGTCCATTAGTAGAAGAATGAGAAGTGAAATTGAATTATACTCTGAGAGTTGAGCTTTGGGTCTTAAGTTGCATTTAGTGAAAAGCCTCTTGTTCCCCAAGCTGCAGCTTAACTTTGGTCTTCTCCTTGGTCACATGAGGGTTATGGCCCCCAATGAGGAAACGTGGCTTCTGATAAGGAAGAAGCTTGAGGTTTTTTTTCATAGGTAGTACATAGGAGTCAGGAAACAGGAGTGGAGGACATCCCCTTGACCTGTGAGATAAGAAAACAAACAAATCCCATCTGAGGCAGGAATGGCATAGGTTCCGATGCCTAATTTTAGAAGCAGAATGTGAGGAGATGAGTTGGAGCACACACGAGCAACTCCAATAAAGTTGAAATAGAATGTTCTTGCTCTGACTGAACAGAACCAAAGTGCTCAGGGTTCTGGAAACATTAATTGCTGATATTTTTCTACTAGAGTCTGAGATGGTCTAGCTGACTCTCAGTGAACAAGGAAATAGACTTGGTAGGAACTGAAGGATGAAAAGTAACTTTTCCTACATTAGCCATCCAGGAAGCAACGAGGAAAGGGAAGTGGAAAACCCGTAGGGGATAACTCCTTGAGTGAACCTTCACGGTGCCATGTAATTAGGGACTTTAAAGAGATGTCTCACACTGAAAGAAAACTAAAGGCTGTCTAGATGAGGGATGGCAGATAGATGGCATAAAAACCACCCTCTTCCTTCCCATGCCATGACAAAGTTAATCATGGTACTTTTCCTGCTAAGATTTCACTTTTTCTCTGAGATTTCACTTTGTCCTTTCGGTTGGAAAAATTTAGAAAACCTAAACCTAAGACAAGATACTAATATCAATCAAAAGGTTTACTCGCCTTTTATTCCAGTTTATTGTGGTGGGCATAATGTCTCTATTTTATTTTTTAATAATTTTTGTTAAATATGTTAGTTTGTTTTTTTATTTATTAATTTTGAGAGAAAGAGAGATTTATTCTTCCACTTATTTATGTATTCATTGAGAGGGCAGGGCGGGGCGAGGATGAGCTCCCAACTCCGCCCCGCAGGGCGGAGTTATCCCTAGCCCTCACCCAACCAATCAGGGTTAGCCGAGGCAGTGACATCACCACTGACCGGGAGAAATTCGCTCTCTTCTGCCATGCTGCCAGCGTGAGTGGGAGGAGCCCATGCTAGCATGGAGAAGGCTCTTTTGTTTATTGCATCGGACTCAGCTCCCTGGTGGTCCTTGGGGATCACGAAGTCTGGGCATAACACATTGGTTAATTCTTGTATGTGTTCTCTCTAGGAATTGAACCCACAAACTTGGTGTTTTGAGACAAAACTTGAACCAACTGAGTTAACCAGGCCAGGGCATAAATGAAACCTCTTAAATAAAGTTGATCTTGGTGACTTTATTCTAATTCAGATATTGGTATGATTTTTTTTTTTTCATATTGAGATTAAAGTTAATTTTTCAAAGACAGACTCACACTAACTAAGCTTTAGGAAACTGATGTGATATAAGAAATATATTTGGTTTGTTCCCCTGGCTTTCCTGAATGACAGGAATGTCTTTTGTGATTCATAAGGAGCCCCTGCTGAGCACACTTGAGTTTATGTTGATGAGGTGAATTGAGATGGGGCCCCTAGATAACCTGGAGGGGAACAGATAACTGAAAAGACCAAGTGGTTAGAGGGTTGAAATTTTCAGCCCCACTCACAGGCCTCCAGGAAGAGGAGTGTGAGAAGACTGAAGATTAAAGTTTTATAAAAACTCTTGAACACTGAGATTTGAGCTTCCAGGAAGTGGTGTCCCTGAGGAGGGAGAGAGGGGAAGATGAAGGGGACACATGAAAATTCATTGCCCCTTACTCCATACCCTGCCCAATGCCTCTCTTCCATCTGGTTGTTTCTGAGTTGTATCTTTTTTTTTTTTTTAATAAATCAGTAAAGATAAGTAAATATTTCCTTGAGTTCAGCTAGCCATTCTAGCAAATCATTGAATGCAAGAAGGAGGTCATGGGAATCCTGATTTATAGCTGGTTGGTCAGAGGTGGACTTGAAATGGGGGGCACTCCTGTGGGACTGAGCCTTTAACCTGTGGGATCTGATACTATCTCTAGGGAGATAGTGTCAGAATTGAGTTACATTTGTACACCCAGTTGGTGTCCTCTGAAAATTGGAGAATTGTTCTGAGTAGGAAAAACTCTCACAAATCTGGTGTCAGAGTATTAAATGTTAGAGAAAAAAGTTTCCCTCACAGGTGTATAAACAGAAACACCACTTTATTAATGCTCAGTGAGTTTGACTTGGGCCTCATCTTCCTGTGAAATAAAATTATAATTAGAAATTTGCTTAAGAATTATGTTCTTAATGTAAAAAATCATTGAAACCTATAAAGAATTTTGTGAGTTTATTTGAGCCAAACTGTCAACATATGCCAGGAAGCAGAACCTCAATGAATTTAGATAATGCTCCAGAGAAATGGCGGGTTACATCTGTAGTTATACATTGCCATCAAAGGCGGGACATAGGTGGGTTACACGAAATCCATTGGTGATAGATTAAGGAGGTGGGATAAAGCAAAGCGGAGAGAAGGGGGGTGGGATGGTGGGGGGCGGGCAGGGGGGAACCCCTGGGATTGGAGAAAAAGAAAAATGATAGACACATACTTAGGTGGGCGCAGGAACAGGAACAATTAACATGATAACAATGAAGGAATTTGTGGTATCTGTTCTGGTGCCCAGCACAGTAGGTTGTGTCCAGAAAAAAGGAAGTTAAAAGTTACCTAGACATTTCAAGGATATGTTATCATAGATGCAAAAAGATAATAGGCTCAGTTAAGGTAAAGGTTGGCCTTGTCAGTGACTGCCCACCATAACTGCTTTTAGTTAAAGTTTAATTTCAAACCATCCTTTGTGGATACTTTAAGTCTCTGAGCTTGCAAGACTGCCATGCAGGCCTCCCCTGAGCTTGATAGGATAGCATGTAGCCCCTTTCATCCAAAATCTGTTGATGGAAAAACATCCAAATATGCAGAGTATTTTTATTAGAGTTTATTTGTGGCAAAATTGATGACAATTTTCTGGAAAAACATGATGGAAAATGCTTTGGAGAATAACAGTTTACAGGTTTTCTTTTTATGCATTTGAGATTAAGGAAGTAATGTAAAGAACTGTACGCGGGGGAAAGCAACCAGAGGATCAGATTAGAGGGTAGTAAAGATTATGTCCAGATTTAGAGGACAGGTCTGAGAGGGGCGTGTCGAAGCTGTGCTAACCTAGATGCACAGAAAGCAGGAACAGGCCTTCCTTAAGGCAGTGATAAACCTTTTACTGAAGAAGTTACATGGGTGGGGTGTGATTACTCACCATGACCTTCCCAGTAAGGAATTTATGATCAGATCACTCTGTGAGGTTCCTTTCCTTAGAACCTCTTTTCATTCACAGGTGGGACCAGAATGAAAAGAATGAATTGCATAAATTTCATTATTCATTTATCATTTTGATCATTCTACATTGAAGTCAAAGTGTTTGATTTCACAGATCCTACATCATAATAAAAGGAAATAAAGAAAAATAGAAAACAATGAATAAACAAAGTAATTCAAATAGTATTAAGTGCTATGAAGAATGTAAAACAGGGCATATGGTAGTGAATCAAATATTTAATTTGTTCACACATTATTGGCTGATTGACCTTTCTATCAATATAATTGATAAATTCTCAACTCTAGGAGCAGATTAACTAAGGTCTTGGGCCAGGACATGCCTTCCGCTGGGCAGTGCTGTAATGGGGAATTTTAAGATATGCCTCAGCATAGTCATTGTTCATAGCCATCCTTCAGATTGAGCAACACATCCTGATGCTGAGGACTGGCAAAGAGTATTGATTAAGAGCATGAGCTCTGCAGTTGGAAGAGAACTGGATGCACATCCTGATTGTGCCACCTTTATTCATTCAACAAATGTTCTTGGAACCCTGGCCAGTGTGGCTCATTGGGAATCCCGTGCACCAAAGGGTTGCGGGTTGGATTCCCAGTCAGTGCACATGCCTGAGTTATGGGATTGATCCCTGGTAGGGGGCATGCAGGAGGCAGCCAATCAATATTTAATTCTCACATTGATATTTCCCTCTCTCCCTGTCCCTCATTTTTCTCTCTCTAAAAATAAATAAACTATTTAAAAAAAAATGTTCATCAAGCATATGGTATGTACCACATACTGTACTGGAGCTGAATACCAGCAGCGCACAACACAGAGTCCTTGCTCTCACAAAGCGTACCTGATGGACAGTGAACAAATAAATATAAAATATATAATTGTACATCCATATTCATAACCAAAAGGTGAAAACAACTCAAGTGTCCTTTGTGGGTAAATGGGTAAACAAAAGGTGATATCGACACACAGAGAAATATTATTCAGATTTCAAAAGGGAGGAAATTCTGACACATACTACAACATGGATCAACTGGAGAATATTATGCCAAATGAAATAAGCCAGTCACAAAAGGAAAAACTCCACTTATATGAAGTCCCTAGAGTACCTCACAAAGTACACATGGATTATTAGAGACAGAAACCAGAAAGGTGGCTGCCAGGGGCTGTAAGAAGAAGGAAATAGAGTTGTTTAATCAACTCAGAGTTTCAGTTTTGTAAGGTGAGAGAGTTCTGGAGATGGATGGTGGTGATGGTACCCAGCACTGTGAATGTACTTCCATTACTGAAAGTGAAATTGTTAAGATGGCAAATTTTATGTCCTGTTATTTTACTACTATTAAAAATTTTATAAATCAAATTTTACTACTATTAAAAATGATATAAATCTAAAAAGGACAATATATATTATGAAGAAGAATAAAAGCAGCGTACAGGGAACAAACAGTATCCTGGGGTGGTTGTTATTTTGGAAAGAGTGGTTTAGGCACAACCTTTCCAAGGAGGTGACAGGGAGACCTGAATGAAACGAGGGCACAAGCCATGAGGATGTTTGAGAGAACAGTCCGGGCAGAGGAAGACCAAGTGCAGGGTCTGAGCTGGGAGCATGCCTGGCTTATTCAAGGACCATCCAGGTGGGCTTGAACTGGAGTGAGTGGGAGAGGGTGAGCAGATATGAAATGGGAATTGAGAGGAAGACCAGAGCCAGATCAGGTTGCATCCTGTTGGTCATGATAAGGATTTCAGATTGTACAGCAGTCCCCATTCTTATCTGCAGGAGATGCAGGCCAGGACCCCAGCGGAAGCCTGAAACTGCAGATAGTATCGAACCCAATAGCGTCTATGTTTTTGCTATACACTCATTTCTTGCCACTTAAAGGAAGCACTTGACTACTTCTCTCTGGCATATCAAATTGCCAGCATCACTCCTCTTGCACTTTGGGTTCATTATTAAGTAAAGAAAGGGTTGCTTCAACATAAGCACTGCTATCCTGAGACAATTGTCTGCAAACCAAGACAGCCACTAAGTGGCTAAAGGGCAGGGAGCTGTACAGTGTAGAGATGGTGGACAAAGGGATGATTCATGACCCAGGCAGGATGGAGCTGGACAGTGTGAAATTTCATCACACTACTCAGAACAGTGTGCAGTTTAAAATTTATGAATTGTTTATTTCTGGAATTTTCCATTTAATATTTTTAAGGTGTTCATGGGTAAGTGAAACTGTGGAAAGCAAAACTGCAGATAAGGGGGCTACTGTACTCCAAGTCCATTGGGAAGTCATTAGTGGGTTTGACTAGAGGAGTGGCATTGTTTTAATTATATCTTTAAAGGAATCACCTTGAGTCCTCGGTGGAGGAGAGACTGCAGGGGTCCAAACGTGGAGGCAGGATGGCCAGGAAGGAAGTTGATGCAGCCAGAAACAAAGTGGCTTGAACTAGTGTAATACTGGTGGGGGTTTGATTCTGCTTGTTTTGTAAAGTAGAACCCAAATGGGATTGTACTTAATAATGCAACTTTTTTTAAAAACTATATTTTTTATTGATTTTTTTACAGAGAGGAAGGGAGAGGGATAGAGAGCTAGAAACGTCGAAGAGAGAAACATCGACCAGCTACCTCTTGCACACCCCCTACCGGGGATGTGCCCGCAACCAAGATACATGCCCTTGACTGGAATTGAACCCGGGACCTTTCAGTCCTCAGACCGATGCTCTACCACTGAGCCAAACTGGTTTCGGCTAATAATGCAACTTTTATGTAGCATGATGATGGCCATCTAGTCTTGCAGTCTCCCCCTATGACCTCTTCATTGTCATTCAAGATCTATGCCAATCCAGCTGCCTCTCACCACCTCTGCTTGTCTTCACTGAGGCACAGGGAACTTCTGGGTCTCTGACATGCAATACACTAGTTGTGAAAATCCATGGTGCTGCCTCCAACTCTCCGTCTATTTATGTCTCCCCCACCCGTTCTCCTGCTGCTGGTTGGAAATGGCAGATAGCTCTGGAAGGTCCCCAGAAGCATGCTGCTCAGCCTAATGTTTTGGACTCCCCATACCTAATCTGATGCATGTAAGCCCCACCCCTTTTGAGAGATGCAGCCTCTGGGGATGTGGAAACCACAGCCTCCGACCCTGAATTTTTGCCTCTCCTTCGTCTTCCTTCTCTGCTTTCCATGGACAGAAAGAAGCACTGGACCTGCCCTCCTTTGAGAATGACACCTCCCTCAGGTAAAACTCTAGAGACTGGTTTGAAAAGTTAAAGGATAGAAAAAGGGATTTAGAAAACCCCTTTCATTCTTGACAAAGCTTTTCCATGAATTTGATAATCCTATTATAGGTGTTATAAGTTGAAAACTCAATCTTTCTTTTTCTTGGCATTCTTACTTTAGCATCCTAATATTCTTCCCTCCTATGCTCCTCCGATTGACTAGAAAGAGGTCATTTTCAGAGAAATACAAAAAAGAAAAGCACAATAATAGATTCCCAAACCTTACTCCTCTCACATGATTGAGCTTTAATAACTGTAAGCAGTTTCCATCAGTTTCCTGAGATAAAGTTGCCTGTGCCCCAGGGTCTGTCTCCAGGGCAGCGGACTGGTGGTTACTCTCTCCTTTGCTGTGTGCTGGGCAGGTGCCAGGCCCATCCCTCTCCTTGGTTGTTGGGCTAAGGAGGTTTTGGAAAATCTCCAGAGAAAATTGTTAAAATGAATCTGAAACAGGTTTTCACTGGCATGCAAGAATGCTGGAGGTGTGGAAATAGGCAGCCATGTATCTAGAATAGATTTCTGAAAGTGAAAAGGGAGAAATCAAGAAAAACACAGTGGATAGGAGTCAGGGACCTTCGAATCCAGAGTGGGAACACTGGCCGGAAGAGCAGGGCCTGCTATAACCAGGTCAGTTCCTGTTTTCAGCCTCTTGTCCATCCGAGTTGGAAGTGAGTTCAGATGGTGGTGAGGTGCAGAAGTGGAGGGGTTCAGTCCCTGCACTGCCACTCATGAGCAGTGCCTTAAACTCAGAGATTCAGTTTCTTTATCGGTCAAATAGGAATCATACTGTAATAACCTCTGTCCAAACCACTTCACCGGCCTCCTGGCAATGAAGGCCTCCTGCCATGGACAAGGGCTGCTAAATTACTAAATTGGGACAAGTGAGGAATGGGAGGAGGAAGTTATCCTGAAAGCAGGGACATCATAAGTCAAATTTTCTCCCACAAAATGTCCAGGGAGCGTACTTGGGTCCGAGAGTTCAGAGGGTGCTCATCTCTAACAAAGCAGAGCTATCTGGTCATAAGTAGAAAGCTGTGGTGGCCCCCACAGGAGAGTTGGCTGGATCTGCTGAGTGAGATCGTCCTGGGTTGATGTTGACTATTCGCGACAGGCATTACAAATGCACAATTCATGATTGTAGCCCATTTGGAAGACAGAATTTTTGAACAGTAGTGCATGGGATGCCAACTGTAAATTGTTGCTGTGTTCACACTAGTAGTAACGGCATGTGAAGAGGAGCAAATAGATTACAGATGAACTATTTCTATATTAAGGAGAACCTTGCAATTGACCCCAAAGAGCCTTCTGGAAGATATTAGAATCATTTTTAAGAGGCCTGCATTAACACAATGGGGCATTCATTAGTTTTATTTTATTCCTAGCATGCTTACAATGGGAAAATGCTATAATTTTGCAATTAAGTAGTTTGGGAAAAAGATTATTTATTTTAAAATTTATTTTGAAAGTGCCTTTCCTTATGCCTTTCATGTTAAAAAATTTGCCCTCTCAGAGAAGCCAATGTGTGTGTGTGTGTGTGTGTGTGTGTGTGTGTGTGTATGCATATTTAAAAAATTGGCAGGAACATGAGAGGCTGACCTTTAGCTTCAGAGGAGAAGGAAGTGCAGTGAGGGGTAGCTTCAGAGGGTGTGAAGGAGACAGAATGAGTCAGTGTCTTTGCAACACCTCCTCTCTCCTTCCTCTGACTGGCCATGCAATGCTGATTGGAAAAAGAAATCCTGTTGAAGTGATCGCTGTGGTGATGACAGCATACATAAGTAGTTCCTCTTTTAAGTCTTAATGCTCCCACAGCTGTGGGAACAACAATCAGCTTTCATAGTCCTCCCTCAACTACTGACACACCATGAGGAACTGTGAGTTTTCTCTCCAAGATATAGGAGAGAAATTGAGAAATTGTAACCACAAAGAAAAAGAAGGACTTTTTTTTGGCGTTGGGAGCTGAAAAAGAGGGACTTCGGGCAGATGAAAGGACTGCATTGCAGGGTCGGCTCTGGGTTCTTAATAACCTGGAAGATCCCCTTAGTTTTTGGCAACTGCCTTTCCAGAAGGGGAGGACACCTGCATTTATTCCTGGAGAAATGTGATCTCCTCTGTGTCCAAGTAGACTGGGTCACCGTTCAGGGGGCTTCCCATGGTGACCACTCTCTCCCGATGGAAGGGGTCTTATCTGCCTGCCACCTCCTCTGTAAAACTTTTCATACCTAATGGAAACAGAAGGATGAGCCTCCTGCTCCCACATTTAAAAAATTGAATTTATTAGGGTGACATTGGATAATAAAATTCTACAGGTTTCAGTTATGTCATTCTACAATACATCATCTATATATTGTATTGTGTGTTTACCACCCCAAGTCAAGTCTCCTTCATCACTGCTTTTCCTTCTTTTTCCTTTCCCTCCACCCCTTCCCTCTTGCAATTATCATACTATTGTCTGTGTCCATGACACACTTTTATCTTTGCTTAATCTTTTCACCCTTCTCACCCAGCCTTCAGCCCTCTCCCCTCGATCACTGTCAGTCTGTTCTCTGTACCCATGAGTCTGTCTTCACTTTATTAGTTTATTTTGTTCATTAGATTCCATATACACTGATTATTATGATCTCTGAACACATAATAATCTGGCCACTCGGTATATATGTATATATATATTTAGGCCCAGTGCATGAGTTCGTGCATGGGTGGGGTCTGGCCAGCCTGGCCACAGGGAGGGGACATAGGTGGTTGGCTGGCCTGCTTGCTGGTCAAACTCCTGGTCAAGGGGACAATTTGCATATTAGCCTTTTATTATATAGGCTATACACTGAGTGGCCTGATTATTATACCTTCAGAGATTATAATATTCTGGCCACTCAGTGTATAAGTGAAATCATATCTTATTTGTTTTTCTATCACTGACTTATTTCACTTGGCATAACACTCTCCAGGTCCATCCATGCTGCTGCAAAAGGTAAGATTTCCTCCCCCTCCCTTTCCCCCTCCCCCTCGCCCTCCTCCCCCTCCCCTTCCTCCTCCTCCCCTCCTCTCCTCCTCCTCCTCCTCCTCCTCCTCCTCCTCCTCCTTCTCCTCCTCCTCCTCCTTCTCCTCCTCCTCCTCCCTCTCCTCCTCCTCCTCCTCCTCCTCCTCCTCCTCCTCCTCCTCCTCCTCCTCCTCCTTCTTCTTCTTCTTCTTCTTCTTCTTCTTCTTCTTCTTCTTCTTCTCAGCTGAATAGTATTCCACTGTGCAAGTGTACCATAGCTCTTTTATCCACTCATGTACTGATGGGCACTTGGGCTGCTTCCAAATCTTGGCTATTGTAAGTAATGCTGCAATGAACACAGGGGTGCTTATATTATTTTGATTTAGTGTTTTGGGCCTCTTTAGATATATTCCCAGAAGTAGATAAGGCAGTTCAATTTTTAAGTTTTTGAGGAAACGTCATACTGCTTTTCATAGTGGTTGTTCCGATCTGCATTCCCACCCATAGTGCAAAAGGTTTCCCTTTTTTATAGATCCTCAACAACATTTATTATTTACTTGAGGCCTGGTGCATGAAATTTGTGCACGGGTGTGTGTGTGTGTATGTGTGTGTGTGCCCCTCAGCCTAGCCTGCACCCTCTCCAATCTGGGACCCCTTGAGGGCAGTCGGACATCCCTCTCACAATGCAGGACTGCTGGCTCCCAACTGCACATCTGCCTGCCTTCCTGATTGTCCCTAACTGCTTCTGCCTGCCAGCCTGATCACCTCCTAACCACTCCCCTACCAGCCTGATTGATGCCTAACTGCTTCCCTGCTAGCCTGTTTGCCCTTAATTACCCTCCCCTGCAGGCCTGGTCCCCCCTAACTGCCCTTCCTGGCAGGCCCAGTCACCCCCAACTTCAATCTTCTGCTGGTCTGGTTACCCCTAACTGCCCTCCCCTGCAGGCCATCTTGTTATGGCCATCTTGTGTCCACATGGGGACAGCCAACTTGTGTGTTGGAGTGATGGTCAATTTGCATACTATTCTTTTATTAGATAGGATTAGATAGGATAGAGGCTTGGTGCACAGGTGGGGGCCGGCTGCTTTGCTCTGAAGGGTGTCCTGGATCAGGGTGGGGATTCCCTTGGGACATGGGGCAGCCTGAGTGAGGGGCCTGTGGTGGTTTTCTTTCTTTCTTTCTTTCTTTCTTTCTTTTCTTTCTTTCTTTCTTTCTTTCTTTCTTTTATATATATATATATATTTTATTGATTTTTATACAGAGAGGAAGGGAGAGAGATAGAGAGTTAGAAACATCGATGAGAGAGAGTCATTGATCAGCTGCCTCTTGCACACCCCCTACTGGGGATATGCCCGCAACCAAGGTACATGCCCTTGACCGGAATCGAACCTGGAACCCTTCAGTCCCCAAGCTGACGCTCTATCCATTGAGCCAAACCGGTCCCAGCCTGTGGTGGTTTTCAGACTGACCATGCCCCCTGGTGATCCAAGCAGAGACCTTGGGAGACTCTAGTATCTGGGATTTATTTATCTTCTATAATTGAAACTTTGTAGTCTTAAGCAGAGGCCAACTCAGGCCAGGACTGCAGAAACTTGGCTTCCTTCATCACCAGGGGCAACTCAAGCCTCCTGCTCTCCCTGTGGCTGCAGTCATTTTGGCTGGGTTAATTTGCATACTTGCTCCTGATTGGCTGGTGAGTATAGCTTGTGAGTGTAGTGGAGGTATAGTAAATTTGCATATTACTTTTTTATTAGGTAGGGTAGATTAATTGATAGCCATTCTGACAGGTATGAGGTGATATCTCATTTTGGTTTTAATTTACATTTCTCTGATTTGTGACAATGAATATCCTTTCATATATTTATTGGGTATCTGTACCAGTATGCCCCCTTTGGAGAAGTATGTCTATTCAGGTTCTTTGCCCATTTCTTCATTGGATTTTTTTTAAAATATATTTTTTTATTGATTTTTTACAGAGAGGAAGGGAGAGAGATAAAGAGCTAGAAATGTCGGTGAGAGAGAAACATTGACCAGCTGCCTCTTGCACACCCCCAACCGGGGATGTGCCCGCAACCAATGTGTATGCCCTTGGCTGGAATCGAACCTGGGACCTTTCAGTCCGCAGACCGATGCTCTACCACTGAGCCAAACCGGTTTAGGGGGATTGTTTTATTTTGGTGTTGTGTTTTATAAGTTCCTTATAAATTTTAGATATTAAGCCCTTATACAATGTATTGGTGAATATGTTCTCCCATTCAGTAGGCTGCTTTTTCATTTGGCTAATGGTTTTCTTTACTGTGCAAAACCTTTCAGTTTGATGTAGTCCTATTTGTTTATTTATTCTTCTATTTTCCTTACCTGAGGCAATATCAGAAAAAATTGCTATGAGAACTATCTGAGATTGTACTGCCTATGTTTTCTTCTAGGATTTTTATGGTTTCATGACATATATTTAAGTCTTTTACCTATTTTGAGTTTATTCTTGTGTAAGGTATAAGAAGATGGTCTAGTTTTTTTTCTTTTCTTTCTTTCTTTTTCTTTTTCTTTTTTTTTTTTTTTGCATGAATCTGCCTTATTTTTCCAACACCATTTATTGACTAGACCAGTGGTCAACAAACTCTTTGGTCAATAGAGCCAAATATCAACAGTACAAGGATTGAAATTTCTTTTGAGAGCCAATTTTTTAAAACTTAAACTTCTTCTAACACCACTTCTTCAAAATAGACTCACCTAGGCCGTGGTATTTTATGGAAGAGCCATACTCAAGGGGCCAAAGAACCATATGTGGCTTCTGAGCCACAGTTTGCAAACCATGGGACTAGACTATCAATATCTTTACCCCATTGTATGTTTTTGCCTCCTTTGTCAAATATTAATTGACTATAAAGGTATAATTTTATTTCTGGGCTCTCTATTCTATTCCATTGATCTGTATGTCTATTTTTATGCCAGTACCATGCTGTTTTGGTTACTATGGCCTTATAGTGTACTTTGATATCAGGTAGTGTGATTCCTCCAACTTTCTTCTTCTTTCTCAAGATTATTGTGGCTATTGGGATCTTTGGGATTCCATATAAATTTTTGAAATAATTTGTTCTAGTTCTGTGAAAAATACTATCAGTATCTTTATAAGAATTGGGTTGAATATAGATTGCTTTAAGTAGTATGGACATTTTAACAATGTTAATTCTTCCTATCCATGAACATGTATATGCTTCCACTTATTTGTATGTTCTTTAATTTCTTTTTCAGTTTCATATAATTTTCAGAGTAAAAGTGTTTTATATCCTTGGTAAAATGGATTCCTATGTATTCTATTGTTTTTGAAGCAATTGTAATGAGATTATTTTCTTAGTTTTCTAAGAAGTCTCTCGTGAGGAGCAACTGGTCCCAGCTCCACACCAAATACCCAGTCCAGGGTTTCAGAGCTGGGAAGAGAAGGCCCCAAAACTTTGAGCTATAAAAACCAGTGGGGATTGTGGTTGAGTGACACTGAGGTTCCTGGAGATCCAAGCAGTTCTTCTTAAAGGGCCAGCAGATGAATATATTAAAATGCACTCTCTCTGAGCTCCAGCACTAGGGCAACAGCTTGGGGTGAATCCAGGGATATATAGGGAGGAACTGGATGGTCAGCTATTAGAGCAAGAACTTGGGGGCAGCTTTATTCCAGACATTGGTGCTCTCAGGGGTCATTGTTCTTATGTTGAGACCTCCCCAATTACAGAGCTGTCTGGCAGCTATATCTGAGTTTCCATCAGCATGGGTTACACTGTTCACTCTGCTCTAGTGATTCATTGAGACCCTGTCCCATCCAATTTGCAGCCCCACCCAAGCTGTTTATAGCGGCTTTTTCATATGAATGTCCTGTCCTGGCTCAGGCTTCAGACTTTCTTAAAATCTCTCAGAAAAGCAGCAGTTGGGGTCAGCAAGACTCAGCACTAGCAACAGCCTGCCTCGCTTCACAGCTTGGCCTTGCCTGGGTATTTACAAGCCCAACAAAAGTTGTAGCTCTCTGCAGATCACTCTGTAGCTCCTGGTGGGTGATCCCAGGCAGTGGCTAACTTTGCATCACCCAGGAGACTCCAAAACTGATGCATCTGATGGACAGCATCAGGCCATACCAGATTACAACTCTACACATCCACAGGCAACACACTTAAGGGTCATACTTAGTGAACATCAAAGCCTCACTGAATCAAGTCCTGTGCTATAGAGGTATCTCTGAACAGCAGCTCCTCCACTGTAGTTGTAGCTGATTCTCACAGCCAATTTGCCTGGAGGTCAATTCCTCCCAGTGACTCCAACAACAATCAAAGCTCAGCTACAACAAGAGTGTGCACACAGCCCATACAGGGATGCACTTAGAGTGCTCAGCTCAAGTGATTGGGGAGCTGAGCCATTGGACCTTACAGGACATTTAATGTACAAGGCCAATTCCAGGAGACACAGCATAGAAACAAGCACAGGGAAGCAGCCAAAATGTGGAGATAAAGAAACATGTCACAAATGAAAGAATGGAAGAAATCTCTAGAAAACACACACACACACACACACACACACACACACCTTAATGAAATGAAAGCAAACAAACTACCAGATACAGAGTTCAAAACAATGGTTTAAGGATACTCCAGGATCTTAATGAGGGCTTCTAAGAACTTAGAGAGACTTTCAAGTATCTTAGTGAGAATTTGAAGGACACGAAAAAGGACCAATCTGAAATTAAGCACACACTAACTCAAATAAAGAATAATTTACAGGGATTCAACAGTAGAGTGGAGGATTCTGAGAACCAAATTAACATTTTGAAATATGAGGAAGCAAAAAACATCCAATAAGAGGAGCAAAAAACACCCAAGCAGAAGAGAAAAAAAAAAAAAAAGAATAAAAATATATAAAAAAATATCAGAGTAAAGAGCTTCTGGGACAACTTTAAGCATATCAACATTTGTATTATGTGAGTGCCAGAAGTAGGAGAGAGAGAGCAATGATGGCAGAAAACTTCCCCTACTTGGTGAAGAAATAGACTTACAAATCCAGGAAGTGAAAAATTCCAAACAAGAGGAACCCAGAGGCCCACATCAAGACAAATAATATTAAGACACATAATATTTAAAAATGGCAAAAGTTAAAGACAAAGAGAGAATATTAAAAGCAACAAGAAAAAAAGCAATTAGTTACTTATAAGGGAACACCCATATAACTGTCAGCTGATTTCTTAAAAATTTTGTAGGCCAGAATGAAGTGGCAAGAAATATTCAAAGTGATAAATAGCAAGAACCTACAACCAAGATTACTCAGCAAAACTATCATTTAGAATTGAAGGTTAGATAAAGAGCTTCACAGATAAGAAAAAGGAAAGGAATTCATCACCAACCAATCAGTATTACATGAAATGTTGAAGGGTAGTCTTGAAGAAGGAGAAGGAGAAGGAGAAGGAGAAGGAGAAGGAGAAGGAGAAGAAGAAGAAGAAGAAGAAGAAGAAGAAGAAGAAGAAGAAGAAGAAGAAGAAGAAACAAATAAAAAATATGAACAATGAAATAGCAATGAATACATATCTATCAATAATTGAACATAAAACTCAAAATAAGGAACCCAATGAACAAAATAAACTGATGAATGAAATAGAACCAGAGGCATAGAAACATGGAACAGATTAATGAATCTCAGTGGGACAGTAGGAGGGATGGGTGGAAGAGATTAACCAAAGAACTTATATGCATATATGCATTACCTATGGACATAGACAATAAGATGGTGAAGGCCTGGGGTGGGGTGGGAACTGGATGAAACAGGGCAATCAGGGAACAGTGGAGCATCTCTAATACTCTCAATAATAAATATTTAAAATCTATTCTAATAACAGCCTAGGTGGCCCTCACACCCTCGTGTGACACCCTCATGCTGTCACAAGATGGCCACCACAAGATGCATGGCAAGGGTGGGCAGTTGGGGGGAACCAGGATTGCAGGAGAGGGCAGTTAGGGGCAATTAGGCTGGCAAGGGAGGGCAGTTGGGGTCATCAGGCGGGGTGGAGGGCAGTTTGGGGTGAGATCAGGCCAACAGGGGAGGCAGTTGGGGGCGACCAGGCCAGCAGGGAAGGGCAGTTGAGGGGTCATCAGGCTAGCAGGGGAGGACAGTTGGGGGAAAGATCAGGCCAGCAAGGAGGGCAGTAGGGGGTAAACAGGCCAGCAGGGAAGGGCAGTTGAGGGCGATCAGGCCATCAGGGAAGCAGTTAGGCATCAATCAGGCTGGCAGGGGAGCAGTTGGGGGCTGGTAGATGAGTGGTTAGGAGCCAGCAGTCCTGGATTGTGAGAGGGATACCCAACTCCCGGTTTAGGCCCAATCCCAGATCGGGCCTAAACCAGCAGTCATTCATTCCCTGAGGGGTCCAGATTGGAGAGGGTGCAGCCTGGGCTGAGGGACAACCCTCTCCCTCCCCCCTCTGCCCCCTGTGCACAAATTTCATGTACCAAGAATCTAGTAAATAAATAAGTAAAGCGAGTCTCTTGTAAGCAGCATATACTTGAGTTTCATTTTGATTTCTAGGTCTGAATTGGAGTATTCATTTTGCATTTAATGTAATTATAATCTTTGGGATAAGAATTATTTCTTTTACTTACCTTCAGTAAAAATACATTTATTTCAAAGTTCAGTACATACTTAAATCTACATATTTCTAACTGTAATAAAAAAGGCAAATTTTTTTATTTGCTTTCAATATATTTTACATTTTCTCTATTTATCTTTTTTCTCTTAGTCTTATTTTTTGCATTTAAAAAACATTCGTTTGTTTATGACTTACACATTCTTTTTACTTTTGTTTAGTCTTCCTTTAAAAATAACACATGCATCCTTGACAATTTAAAATCAACATAAATTCATACTGTTACCATTTCCTAGATACAATAAACCTCAGAATATTTTAACTTCAATTAACCCCACTTTCAATTTGTTTACTATTATTGTCATGTATCTTAATTTTATATATATTTTAAACCTCATAAGAATATTGCTATTTGACACTGTCTATGCTTACTTAGGCAATTATGTTATTACTTATGTATACTTTGTCACTGTTTCTTCTTAAGTTTTTGTCTGGAAGATCTATCTAGTGAAGTCAGAGGAGTATTAAATTTCCTACTATGACTGTATTGTTTTCGATCTCTCCCTTAAAGTCCTCTATAAGTTTTTAAAAAATATATATATTTAGGTGCTCTATATTGGGTGTATATACATTTAACAGGGTTATATCCTTTTCTTGGATCAATCACTTTAATATTATGCAGTGACCTTTGTTGTCTCTTGTGATGGCTTTCATTTTGAAGTCTATTTTGTCAGATATGAGTATTATTACTCCAGTTTGTTCTTATTTTCCATTGGCATGGAAAATTTTTTTCCATCTCTTCACTCTCATCCGTGTGAGTCTTTTGTTCTGAGGTGGGTCTCTTGTAGACAGCATATAGTTGGAGCATGTTCCCTCCCCCTCCCCCCCCCATTTGGCTACCTTATGTCTTTTGATTGGAGCATTTAATCTATTTACACTTAAAGTTATTATTACTACTAGGTAGTTATTTATTGCCATTTTAATTCTGTATGGCCTGTAGAGTTTCTGATGAGAAATCAGATGTCAGCCTAATGGGAACTCTTTTGTAGGTAATGGTTTTCTTTTCTCTTGCTGCCTTTAAGATTCTCTCTTTAAAGGCAGGGGAGGGGGTGGGGTTAAGAGATCAACCAAAGGACTTGTATGCAAGCATATAAGCATTACCAATGGACATAGTCACTAGCAGAGTAAGGGCATGTGCTGAAGGATGGGAGTGGCTGAAAGGTCAATGAAGGAAAAAAAATTGTAATAGCTATGTACAGGCTGGGGGTGGGGGGAGGGTGTGGTGGTACTTGAAATATTAGGGGAACCACTTTATAAATTATATGATTGTCTAACCACTATATTGTGCACCTAAAACTAATACAGAATAATATTGAATGTGAACTGATGGAAAATTGTATGTTATATGTTTTTTATCATCATCATAAATAAATTAATTAATTATAAAAAGAATAGTTAGCACAGAGAAATTCTTACTAGACAAGAAATTGGTAATTCCCTGAAGAAGCTTTCATTTGTTTGCTAAATTATGGTTAATTCTATAAGCATGTGAAATATATTACTGGTTTATTTAAAATAAACAAATTCCAAGAGAAATTATTTTCTCTTTGACTTTAATTTTGGCATTTTAATTATGATGTGTGGGCATGTTTGGGTTCTTCTTCCTTGGAACTTTGTGTGCCTCCTGAACTTGTGTGACTTTTTTCTTTTCCAGGTTAGGGAAGTTTTCTGCCGTCATTTTTTCAAACACCTTCTCTATCCCATTCTCCCTTTCTATCTCTTCTGGCACACCTGCTATTCAAATATTGTTACATTTTATGTTGTCCCACATCTCCCTTAAGCTGTTATCCTGTTTTTTAATTGCTTTTCCTTTTCTCTGATTGAGTGATTTTTTGCAACCCTCTCTTATAATTCACTGATTTGATCCTCAGCTTCCCCTAATCTGCTCTGTATTCCTTCCAATGTGTTCTTTCTTTGTGCTATCATTCTTTATTTCTGTTTTCATAGTTACTATATATTTTCTCATGCTATTGAATATTTTTACTATTATTATTCTGAACTCTATCCATTTCATTTATCTTTTCTTTTGGAAAATTCTCTTGTTCTTTCATTTGTTTTGATTTTTTTTTTTGTTTCCCCATTTTGGCTGTCTGGATTTGTGACCATGTATTGGGTCTGCTATGCCTTTTAATCTCCAGTGAAGGCCAGTGTCAAAAGCTATTTCTGACTAATTAGATCAGGCAAAGACGCAAAGCCTCCAGAGACAGCCTCTATCTACAGACGCATAGGATTCCATCTTGAATAGTCCTCAGGCAATTTTTCACAGGTATGGCAAGAGTTATTTCAACAGGGTGGGGCAATTGCTTCTGCCTGGAAGCTAATTGTTATTCTCAGCCTCTTAACGGGCCTTAGAAACTCCCACACAGTGGGGCAAAGTGTTTTCCAATAGGGTGGGTCAACTGTCTTCTTCCCATGCAAAGCTGCCTATGTAGCAAATGTCTGCATGAGAAAGATGACCTCGGAGTGTGAAAGAATGACTCAGCACAGGAAACTGGAGTATCTGCCTTCTGAGCTCTAATCCCTGGCTTATGCTCACAGAGATTCAGTCTGCTCTGCCCTCCCTCTGCTGGAGCGCAAGGTGAATGGCTGCACAGGGAATTTTGTGTGTTTCCTGGTCTGCCCCACTGATACCTGAATTGCTTATTTCATAGGCCTTTATTTGCATAAGAATCTAGTTCTAAAGGATTTAGTGTTTAACAAAGCAGCAAAGGTAATAGAGAGGCAGACTCTGAACAAGCTTCCTTTCTTCTGCTGCCTGGCACTTTGCTCCTGAGCCTCCTCATTTCCCTTGACAAGGAGCTGGCATAGATCAGCAAGGACTCCCAGACCACCAGGTGCAGCTGCCTTAGGTCATTGGGAAAGTGGTCTGACCTCTACTACCTGGGGAAAATGAAGTTGCAGGGGACTTTCAGGAATGCTGCTGCATATTTAGCTTCTCTGATACCGCCAATGTGAGTGGAGATGCAAACTCCACTTAGCTTTCTTTTGCCCTTTTGGTATTTATATTTTTTTCACTCAGGTCTGATGATCCTGGACTGAGTTATGAATCAATGATTGATGCTCTTTCTTCCTGAAGTAGAGGGTAGGAAAGGTTTCAAGCCAGGCACCTTTTCTCCTCCTTCTTCTCCTTCTCCTTCTCTTTCTCCTTCTCCTTCCTTCTTTTCTAATATATATATATATATATATATATATATATATATATATATATATATATTAATATATTTTATTGATATTTTTTACAGAGAAGAAGGGAGAGAGATAGAGAGCTAGAAACATCGATGAGAGAGAAACATCGACCAGCTGCCTCTTGCACACCCCCTACTGGGGATGTGCCCGCAACCAAGGTCCATGCCCTTGACCGGAATCGAACCCGGGACCTTTCAGTCCGCAGACCGACGCTCTACCACTGAGCCAAACCGGTTTCAGCTAAAAATATTTTTAAATTGATTTCAGAGAGGAAGGGAGAGGGATATAAATATATCCATGAGAGAGAACCATAGATGGGCTGTCTCTTGCACACCCTCTACTGGACATCCAGCCTGTAACCCCTGACATGTGCCCTGATTGGGATCCAACTGACATCCATGTTGAAACAAACTAGTGACCTCCTGAGCCACACCAGCAGCCAGGTACCATTCCCATTTATTTTAAAACCATGTATGTTTATAGAGAAATAGAATCATGTGGTTCTTATTCATATTAGACTTACCCAGGTGAACTCACCTGGATATCTTGAGGAATCCAGTGTGAAACCATTATGTGCATTTTCTCTTTGAACCAGAAAAATGTATTTAGCCCAAACTATATGGAACAATTTCCAGGGGTAGAGTGGGGCTGAAAGAGTGAGTGTGGATATTGTGAGATTTTATTCTGCAAGGCTGGTTCTGAGCCTCCTAAAGCAATTCCTCCTTGATCCTGGAACTTACTTGGGAACATTTATAGGACACTCCTTTCAGGACATGCTCTGAACACAGGAATGAGAAACAGAAGAACAGAGAAATAAACAAACCTAATGTTATTACCTAATAAAACTGGACCTTCAAAAAACTTTTTTTTAATTGAATTTATTGGGGTGACATTGGTTAACAAAATTATACAGGTTTCAGGTGCACAATTCTATAGCATATCATCTACGCACTATATTGTATACTTATCACCCCAAGTCAAGCCTCTGTCCACCACCATTTATCCTCCTAACCTACCATTCTCCCAGCAATCACCACTATTTTGTGTATGTCCATGTGTTTTCTCTCTCCTTTTTTCTCCCCTAAAACCTGTAATCTAGCCCTGTTCTTGACAGCTGTCAGCCTTTAATTTATCTATGAGTTTGCCTCTAAAACTTTTGACTTCAGTTTAAGTAGGAATGGGTTATTTTGTTCCATTCATCCTAAAAAACATACATGTACAACTTTTTTTTTTTTTCAAAGAGTGCCTTTCAAATAATAGAGGAGTTAGGGGCAGAAGGGGAAGGCTTCAATGACATGATGCCATCCTTATTCCCTTCTTAATGAAAATCTCAACCTTTTTTTATGAACTAAGTTCCAATCTATCAAACTCTGAAAACAACATGATAACATTGCAACCTGGTTACATATGTGAAGTTGGGAGAGGTATCTGTTCATAACTTTTTTCCAGATGTATTTTCAAGTCATGCACATCAGTTGGGGTGATAAGGAAAGCACTTGAAGTCAGCTAGGCAGTGTTCTCTAGGTTACGTTGAGCTGGCTGAGTCTTTGCTGCAGGAATTGTCTTGGTGACTTGTACAAAAGAGAAAGTAGGGGTCTCAGTGGAAGCAAAGTATAACCATCATCTCCAATGGCTGTGTGTGTGAGGGACGTGAATAGAAACAGGTTGCAGTGGAAGTCTTATGATTGAGCTTTCTGTTTTTAGTTTTGGTTTCCATGGTAAATCTTTTCAAAGGACTAGGATAGCAGTGTCTTTACATATTCAGGAGAGTAGTATAATGAGTGATGCTGTGTATCAGCGGAGAGCTTGAGAGTTCACAAAGCAAGCTTGTGTACAATTCCTCATTTGGTCCCCACAAAAGCCCTGTGAAATAGGAGAGACTATTATTTCCATTTTGCAGAAGAGCAAATTGAGGCCCAAAGAGGCTATGTGGTTGACTCCTGACAACACAGTTAGAATGTAGGTGTTGTCAACGGGTGGCTGTGGTTTCCAAGGAGTGCTCTACATAGCCTGGGGTCAGGGACATCTTCTCAGGCTCAGCAGAGGCATCTGTCCAGTAAACCCGATTCTGCAACCTCAATTAGATGAATTCTCAAGTGGCAGTGGTACATGCAGAGGGCATTTGGAAATGTGTGGGAGTTTTTTAGTTTCAATCACTTGGGGTGGAAGGAACTATTAAACATCCAGGGATGAGGGCCAGGGATGTTCAATATCCTACTACCTGCAGCACTGTCCCACAAAATGAAGGCTTCTGCCCAAAATTTTCATTGAACCTGTGTTGAGAAACACAGAAGAACATCTTTTTCTTCTTTAAAGAAATACATGTTGAGTTTATATATTTATATATGGTTATAGTTGAGATAAAGAGGTTTCCCCCGCTAAAATAAACCTTTGAAAAAGACTAGGTTAACTCTGCACTCCAATTTGTCTCTTCATTTTTTTTGTTTCTGGCTTTCTCCAAAGTACTACAGAAAGAAGCTCTGGCCTTCTCTTGCTGGTCTAAAATTCTGAGCTGGGATCATAGAAAGCTGAATATCTTGCAATGGACAGATGGCTTGGGCTCTGTGCACAGGGACTTGTCTTGCCACTCTGAACCACTCAGTTGGAGATCCTTAGGTCTTTCCTGCCTGCAAGAAGGAACCTTGCAGCAGATTCTGTGTCTCAGTCAATGACCAGATAGGCTGAAGACTTGGGTGCCAGCTTCCCTCACTACCTGTTAAGAAGATCTTTTACTCAAATTCATCTATCAATCTAAAAGCTGCTTTTCTGTACAGCATGAGATTTCTTTTCAACTGAAAGTGTTAATGTTAGGGATGACACACATGAACCTGTCTATCTCAGCCTTGAGGTGAGATGTAACAGTTTATTAGAAAACCCGAGAGTGGTGCTGACAGCATCTCAATCCTTCTCTGGTTGTCTTGGCCAGCAGGGCTTTCTTACATTTGCTGCTGTCTGCCTCCCCACAGGAACTGGAGGTTGCTGAAGAAGCTGGCATCCTTTCCCCAGATCTTATTTACACTTGGTGACAGAAGGAGGTGTCAATGTAGATCAGGTGGAGCAAGAAAGTTCTTCACTGCTGTCATAAGAAGCCTAACAGATATCCCTTATCAGGCATGTCGCAAACCCTACAATAATGCTGGGATCCTGACAATAGCCCTGTGAGGTGGGTGTGGATATTTCTACTTTACAGATGAGGAAACTGGGGCTTGGAATGAGTCTATAAACCATCCAAGATGTCATTCTAAGCAGTCCAACCAGGTTCTTAACTATGTTTGTCCAAGCTAACATCTTCATAGGCATTGGCTACTGTTCCTCTGTGAGCCTGAGGCTGCCATTTACCTGCGGGGGTGAAGGGGTTATAGTCCAGACTCCATGAGCTTCTTGCTCATTGTCATATCCTCTTGTCTAGTTTGATACCTGGCATATAGGAAATATTTAGCACCTCCTATCAAATAAAATTACAAGTCTATGTTTTCCTTCATATATCTGTGCAGTGCCAGTGATCATTTTGTTATAAATTATACTGCTCAGCTGCCTTGCAGACAAAGGAGATTCTACATTTGATGGGGGCTGGGTGGAGTTTTAGAAAGGAGGATGGGGACCACAGCATACACAATGATTAGAGATCAGAGGATGGAAAATAATAAGGACAGGTACAGTGAGGCCATATTTCACAAATACAGTGACTTAAAAGGATCTGTATTCCCTGGCCTTGCTGCTCTCTGACCCAGCTTGGGCTGGGGTGGGACAAGGGAGGCGTTTGTGCCAGGCACATAGTGTACGGTGTACCAAATAGCTCAGTTATCAAGGTGAATAAATTTTTACTGAATTAATTGAATAACAAATAAATTGGATTTAATTGATTAATTTAAATAATTAATTTAGTTAATTGATTGGTTATTTAATTTGCAAATTAAGTACTCAAAATAATCCGTGATGTACAAATTATCAGCATTTTCAGTAAAGGCAGGATTAATAGCACTAGCGTTTTGAATGGTATAAGCCAAGTTAGAGCTTGAGATAAGAGGGATAATCGCTCATACTGATCCTGCATTTGTTTAAAATATTTATATTTTGTTTATAATAGATTTTTTGCATTAATTTAAATTTGTAAAAATACTGATTAAAATATAATGCAACTTGATTACTGAGCTTTTGGGAAGCCCTTACTTTTTTATTTAAATAACTTTTTATTGATTTTTTTTTAGAGAGTGAAGAAGGGAGAGGGATAGAGCTATAGAAACATTCATCAGCAGCCTCCTGCATGTACCCTACTGAGGATCAAGCCCACAACAGGGCTGCCCTGACCTGGGAATCAAACCAGTGACCTCTTGGTTCCTGGGTTGATGCTCAACCACTTTTGCACCTGAGGCAAGTGCCTCACTCCCGTCACCCTAGTCCCGTTCCTGCTCTGACTTCAAGTGCTCCCACTCTCCCCTCCAGCCAGACTGTCCACTGCCTCCTAAATACCCTGAACTTGGCAGGCACCTTCTAACATCAGGGCCTCTGCTCATGCCATTCTCTTTTCCTGGCCTTTCTGTCAACCACATATCTGGATGTCTCTGTCTCTCACCTCCTTTAAGTCATTGTTCATGTATTTATTGTTCTTTGCTTGACTCTTGTCAATTATAGTGTAAACCCCATGAGGGCAGGTGTTTTAATCTGTTATGGCCAGGCATGTAGGGGGCACACCATAGTACTTGATGCATGGAAGAATAAATGAGTATGAGGACCAGGTCTAAGTGTTAAGGAGCCTAAATAACTTCTAATAAGCCATAATTAGAAGTTTTAATCAAAGGGACATAACCATTATGAGCTTTTGAAAAGAAATAACTATATGTAACTACTACTTATATATGTGTAGTCACTAAGCTAAGCATCTTTTATACATATGTTATCTCATTTAATCCTCCTGACAACCTTCTCCCCTATGTTTTACAAATGAAGGAAGTGAGACCTAGAGAAGTTAAGGAACACATCCATGCAGAACTGTCTGAGCTTTAATGAGGATTTTTGATGTTTGTAGGATGTGTTGGATAAGGAAAAAATATATTTGAAGTCAGCAGAAAACCAAAGAAGTAATGTGTGAGATGAGAGAGGAGAGAGGTGCTGTTTCAGAACAATTTTCCTTCTCCCACTGTTATTGCTCCAATGTGTCACTGCATTGGCCTATCCAAATCAGTCAAAAGGTGATCAGAACTAGATTAAAAGTGGCTGGCAAACAAGTTATTAATTCAACTAGAATGAACTTTGTGGGGAAAATCAAGTAGTAAGAGCAATCATTAGGAACCCAGGAAAACTTGGGTCTGGGGTCTTGGTTCTTCATGTTACCCCACCTTTCTGAGCCTGTTTCTTCAGGGATGTGGGGATAATAATTGCTTTCTCACAGGGTGCTGTAAAGATATAATGGGATGACTTATTCAAGCAGCCAGCATGATACCTGGCATTTAAGAGGCACAGCACAGATGTCTGTGTCCTTTACTCTTTTTGTCTTTGTTTTCTAGTTTTCTTTGTAGGTTGGTCAATGAAGAAGTAGAAAAAGGGATGAGGGCAATATCTGGGAGTAGATGGCCTTCTAGTGAACACTGTACAATAGGGTTATAAATGACTCCCAAATATTGCCACTGATTAGTTAGCCACATATTTAAACATGATACATGATAATAAAATGGTACTCTTGAGGAGCACTTTTATAAACTTGATCTTATCATCTCCATTTCAAAAAGGGGAAGGGTGACTGTACTCTCTGTTATCGGTTCAGCCCTTTCCCGTGAGCCCACGGTGCAAACAGGGCAGGCTGGAAAGTCAGTGCCTGAACCTTGAAAATTTCCATAACTTCAAATACCTTAATAAAGCAACACTTTCTTTTCTTTTCTATCTTTCTTTTTTTTTAAAAGTATATTTTATTGATTTTTTTAGAGAGGAAGGGAAAGGGATACAGAGCCAGAAACATCGATCAGCTGCCTCCTGCACACCTCCCACTGGGGATGTGCTCACAACCAAGATACATGCCCTTGACCGGAATTGAACCTGCGATCCTTCAGTTCCCAGGCCAGCATTCTATCCAGTAAGCCAAACTGGCTAGGGCAAGCAACATTTTCTTATATGGAAGATAGAACATTCCAGGAAAGTTTTCCTGAGATGAATTACTGGAACAGCAACTTCATCTTCTTAGACTTAATGTACTCTGATGAAGTCCATAAGGGAATTTGCTTCATGCCAGAGTTGAGAGGAGGCAAGCTGGACATGCCTAATCCATGCTAATGGTTTCTGACTAATCCATGGAATCAAAAGCTTCCTGAACCACTGGTTCTCTTTTTCTTCTTTCTTTTTCCCTTCCTTCCTTCCTTCCTTCCTTCCTTCCTTCCTTCCTTCCTTCCTTCCTTCCTTCCTTCCTTCCTTCCTTCCATCCTTTCTTCTTTCTTTCTTTTTTGGCAGGTTGTTGACCCCACGCCATTAAAATGGATAACTCTTTGGAATGAATTTGGTTAAGAAGAGGAACTGTAAGCACCAAGTTAGAGCACATCCTTGGAGAAAGCCAAATTGCAACTGAAGTGGATTTTAAGTGCTCTGAAATGAAGAGAAGATAGCTTGCTATTTGTTTTAACATTGTTCCTAATTGCAGACAACAATCATCAGGCAACTGTATTGTATCTTCTGCTCTATCTGTTAGATGGACAGAGGTGACCTTTATTCAGGAGGATACTGGGGAGGCAGGATCAAGACTCAGTGTTGTCGAGAGTTGCTCAGTGTTTGACTTGACTGCACCATCCCGTCATCTAAAAACTGGAAGCAATAAACATAACTAGGTGGCTGTTGATCTGTAATCTCAACTGAACCCATTGCATCTGATGCTCACAGTTCTTGAAACCACTCAAAGGGACTTCAATTTTAAATGATAGGTTCATAAGCAGTTAAATCACAATCATATCATGGAGTTTTATATTCATTCATTGAACAAGCACTTATGTACCAGGCACTATAAGAGATGCAAGTGATATAATGACGAGGACAGCACAGAGCATTTTCATAAACTTTTCTCTGCCTTGATCCTCATAGCAATCTGATGAGATGAGCATGTATTGCTCCAGTTTTATGTATGAGGTGACCAAAGCTTAGAAAGATGACTAAAATTTGCTCAAAATGTCATGCATAGCTATAGACAGGAATCCAACTCTTGTCTTCTAAAAACAAAGTATTATAATAGCAACTAATGTCATTGGACATTTACTATGTGCAGAGGCACTGACTTAGTTACTTTATAAAAACAGAATTGCATCTAATTGTTAAAACAATCCTATTCGGTATGTATTATTTTTATGGGACTCAATTCACAGGTGAGCCAATAGGCATAGAAGGGTTAGTAATTTTTCAGAAAGTAGAGATGGAGCCTGCATCACACCAGTCAGCCTGGCCAAGTCCTTGCTGATGGCCCACTGTGCTTCCAGCTACAGAGGGGATCTCACAACCCTCCATGAGAGGGGCATATTCTTGAATTAACTTCAGGGCGGGGGAAATTATCAGCTCTAATCCATTCATAAACTCTCCACTCAAGCATTTACTGGGCACCTGCACATTCTGGCCTGCTGTGTGCCTGTCCAATGAAGTGGCCTGTGTGAGAGGTAGAGGAAGTGTGGTCTATGCACCATTCAGTGCTCTTGGTGCTGTTGCTGTCATAGGGGTCCTAGATGGTGCTGATGGTGATCACAATAACTACCACCACTATCACCACACAACTAATGCATTTTTTAATGCTCTTACTGTGTGCTGGAATTGTGCTAAGCACTTGACAAGCATTCCTTCACTCAATCCTCACAATATTCTTAATAGGTAACTACTGATTTTACATCCATTTTATGGAGGAGGAAAACGAGATTTCAAAGCCCAAGCCATTAGTACACAGCCAACAAGTTAATAAGTTGTAAAGCAAGAGTAACTTTCCACCTTCCCCGCAGGCTGGTGAGCCTGAACTGCCTGCTCCAGCAGGAGCATCACTCTCTCATGATTAGTCATTCTCAGTGGTCCTTCCATGGGACTGTCTGCTCTGCCTAGAGCCCCTGCCTGCTCCCAATAACCCTGCTCAGGGTTTGGAGAAGGCCTCTTTGAAAGAACAGTTGTTTGGGGGAGTTTCTTTTGAAACTCCTGAGTGTTTTTCTGAGGTAGGGGAGGAGAGAGACAAAAAAGGGCAGGTGGGTGTATGAAGAGGGATTGACTGCTCTATCTCCAAATGAGTGACTTGGTTTACTTATGACTCCACAATTATACCATTTTCTTGGTTTTATTCACTCAAGGATAGATACAATTCACAAGGTTTGGGGTAAAAGGTAGGGGGGGATACAGAAGGCTTATTTAACTGAAGTTAAAAGAGCAAATTTAATGTTTTAAATTTATTAGACCTTGAGGTTAAGGTTGATGTGCCACCCTGAGTGTTGGTTTGCTTGGATTGCCATAGCAGAGTGCCACAGATTCAGGGGCTTAGTAGACATTTATTTTCTTATAATTATAGAGGCTTGAACTCCAAGATCAAGGTTTTGTCAGGGCTGATTTCTTCTGAGGCCTCTCTTTGATGAGTAAATGGTCATCTCTCAGTCATGATAGAGGATCATTTCTCCATGTGTGTCTGTGTCTAAACCTCCTCTTTTTATAAGGACACCAGTGTTATTGGATTAGGCCTGACATTCAGACCTCATTTGAACACAATTTCTGCTTTGTATTTATTTTTTTAAACAAATGACATTTTATTGTATTATGGTATTAGTATTTTGGATACAATTTCTTCTCTGTTCTTCAATTTCTGTAATGTAGTTGTATCTTTAAAAAAAAGATTTTTTCTTAATTACCTTGTCAAAGGCTCTATCTTCAAATATAATCACATTGTGAAGTGCTGGGAATTAGGACTTCAACATAGGATATTGGGGTAGGAACACAATTCAGCTTATAACAGTATCAGAGCAGCAGCATTCTGTGGTGAGGGACTGTTTTGCTTTCTCTGAGTCCTAATGAAGGTGGGTTGGGAAAGAATGACAGTCAGTCAATATGGCTGACTGACAGGTGGGGAGGTCTGAGCTGACAGGCCATCTGTAGACAAGATGCTCAGCTAAGGCTTCAGAACTCACAGGCAGATCCTAATCATTCTTAACTCTTCCTGCAGGCACCACAAGATGCTGCCTGGCTTCATCCTCCAGCAAAACCAAATAGGACAGAAGGAGATGGCTGGCATTGAAAGCTGGGTGCTAGACTCAGAGTCAGCAGCTGAGACAGTGGAGGTTATATCATTCTTGTCTGAGGCCAAAGGGGATTTAATGATTCAATGAGCAAACCTCTCAGAATAAGGCAGCTGCAGAGAGTTCCATCTCCTCATTTGATGGGGCAAGAGTTGGCAGGACACATTCTCCCTGGGGAGAGGAGGAAAGAGATCAGGAGCAGAGGTGGAGGGAGGTGCCAAGTCAGTGGGAGGGAAGTCTGTGCTGAGGGGATAAGGGAGAGAGTAGGAGGCAGAGGAGCCATTCCAGCCCTGGCCATCAATCATCAAAGATGGGAAAGGCCATCAAATGGCCTTTTCTAGCTTTTGTTATATAAAGAACAGGACAGCTTGTCATGTGGGGTACATCACTGGGGCATGTGACAACTAAGGAAACACCAGGAAATTTCAACAAGGATTGGTTTTCAAAATTGAAACAGCTTTGGTTTGTACAATGAATTTAAGAATTACCCATGAACTTAAGGCTCCAGACTGGAGTATTCTTACTAGCTCATCCTTTACCTAATTCCAAATGATGGAGAACATACATATAGATGGATAGGTATAAGTAATGATAGTAAATAGATAACTGTTTGGATTGTCTCCTTTGATTTTAAAAAATACATTATTACAGAACTACACACACACACACACACACACGGTGGGGCAAAAGTAGGTTTACAGTTGTTCTTAGAGAAAATAATACAATAATTAATAAATAATAATACAAGAATAAACTGTTTTGCATACTCACAGCTATAGTTGTGTGTGTGTGTACATATATACACACACAGGATGTGTCAAAATAGGTTTACAGTTGTTCATATAGAAAATACTATAATAATTAATTAATCATACAAATAATTAATCAATAAGTAACATAAGAATAAACTCTGTGTTTTATACTCACAAGTGTTTTATACTCACACACACACACACACACACACACATATATATATATATATATATATATATATATATATATATACAAAACCACAAAGGAGAAAATGTAAAACCATGTATGAATTTAAAGGTAACCACTATAAAGAGTAAAAAGTTTTGGCATTTAGTTCTCTAAGGTTATCCTTTTGTAGTTACACTGATACATATACATATATTTATACAAAATTAACTTTATAAAAAGGATCATTCAATACATACTTCTCTCTTAATATATTTTGAACATTGCTAACAAGTTTTTATATGATGGGTTTTAATGACTGCTTAGCAGTCCACTGGATGGATTAATCACGATTTTTAAAAATTCTCTATTGTAGGACATTTTCTCCTACTATTTCATATATTAAAAGTATAGCATGCAAATTGTTCTTTTGACTGGGAGTTGTCTGGGAGTTTGACCAGGGGGCAGGACTGGCTGGGGGAAGGGAGGGAAGCCCTGGCCAGCACCGGTGGTGGCAGGTAGCCAGGGGAATGGAGGGAAGCCCTGGATGGCAGCCAGCAGCCGTTAGGGACCCTACAGTGCACAAAGTTCATGCACTGGGCCTCTAGTTATAAATAAGACTTAACTGAATGTTCCTAAGGAAACCTTTCTATCTTCTGTTTTATAACAGGTGTTAACTTCAGTCTTGAATGCCTTTGAATTTCTGAATAATATCTGGGAAGGAATTACAAAGTGCATTTAGGAGCTGAGAAGCCCAGTAGAAATCAGGGGTGGATCCTGGAACCCATAAATTGGTGTGTCTATGTCCCAAATAAACCAATTTTTAACCTGGATGACTAGAAACAGTGTTCAGAACAAAAAGTATTAGGCCATCTCTGAAGAATTGTGCAAAGGTCTCATGTTAAGTATAACAGGGGAAATGGCAAATGAGAGTATGCTTAGAGAAGGCCTCAGGGTGAGGGGGTCTTCAGAGGATCCTTCAAAGCAGTTTTTTTAATTCTTTATTGTTCAAAGTATTATATATGTCTCCTTTTTGGCCACATAAGGTGTGGACTTGAGTTTTGTCAGCCATAATAGCCTAAAATATGAGAGAAAGAATGGCAGGAACTGTTTGGGCTTAAGCCCAATGCCTTTCCATGAAAGAAGTCTAGATGGCAGGTACAGTGGCTCTATATTCATTAGAGCAGTGTTTTTCAACCTTTTTTGGGCAAAGGCACACTTGTTTCATGAAAAAAATCACGAGGCACACCACCATTAGAAAATGTTAAAAAATTTAACTCTGTGCCTATATTGACTATATATAAAGTAATTCTCTTGAATAGGAATCAAATAAACACAAAGAAAGTATTTTATAATTACTTTATTATGAAATATTAAGTAAACAAAATAGTGAAAAATTATAAAATTATAAAATTCTTGTCTTGTCTGCACCTACGGCACACCAGGCAACATCACTAGTGTGCCGCGGAACAGCGGTTGAAAAACGCTGCATTAGAGGCCAAGACTGGCTGGTCCATCATCCTTAGTGCCAGGCTTCCATATTGAAGATTACCTCATTGTCTCTTATGACAGTTGGAGCTCCAGCCATCTCGTTCTAATTCCAAGCAGGTCTGATATTTTCTCAGAAGGCATAAGTATGGCCAACTAGCTATTAAAATTCTATCTAATAAAAGAATAATATGCAAATTACTATCATTTCATTACACCCACAAGCCACACTCACAAGCCAATCAGGAGTGATTATACAAATTAACACCAACCAAGATGGCTGTGGACATGGAGTGACCAGGAGGGAGGCTTGGGTTTCCCTGGCAATGGAGGAAGCCAAGCTTTCCACACACTCTGGCGGGCCCAGGCCTCCACTCAAGGCTACAAGGTTTCAATTATAGAAGATAAATAAATCCCAATATAAATGGTGGCAGCCATGGAGCTGGAGAGAGCAGGAGGCTAGGGTTGCCCCCAGCAATGGAGGAAGCCAAGCTTTCTACCTTCTCTGGTCTGTCTTGGCCTCCCCTTAAGGCTACAAAGTTTCAATTATAGACGATAAATAAATCCCAACAGAAATGGCTGCTACCAGTGGGATCAGGGCTAAACTGGCATTTGGACATTCCTTGAGGGGTCCCAGATTAGAGAGGGTACAGGCTTGGCTGAGGGACAACCCCCCATGCATGAATTTCGTGCACTGGGCCTCTAGTAGTAACATATTTCTGAATGAATGGGCAAATAACCGCTGCCTCTTGGCTTCCCTGGGTCAACCCCAAGATGCAGAAACTAAAAAGTTAGCACAAGCCTCAGAAAGATTCTCTGGGATTTTGCTTAGTGCTAAGGCTTATGTCTACTGGAATAGTTGAACATGTTCAAAATTGCCTCCAATTCTGGGTAGGAAGAAGAGGGGCAACTAAAAGGGCCAGTTTTCCAGGTGAGCTGGCCTCCTTTACAGTCTTTCTCACAAGCCCCAACCATCAACTGTTACTTACAGCTCATTAGCCACTTCATCTGAAATGCAGGCTGGGAAATATAATTCTGTAGCCATTAAGATGTTGTCCTTTCAACAACATAAAGCTCTCTTTCGAAGAAGCAGGAGTGTTGGGTAGGCATTCCTACTCAGAAAAGCAAACAACAACATTACATTTTTGGTGGAGATAATTCTCCTTCATTATAGTTGTTTATTAGGTGTGTGTGTGTGTGTGTGTGTGTGTGTGTGTGTGTGTGTAAGAGAAATATGAGGAGGAGAGGGGTGAAAGGTTAAAAGAGGAAGAGCTATGCAGCTTGGAGTTTGCATCTCCAGGAAAAAAAAAGGCACAGAATTTGTAGCTGTTTCTAGTCAGGGAAAGCCATGATGGCCCCATCTGTGGAGTGCAACTGCCTAAGAAAACTCCTCCTATATTTTTTGAAAACAAAAACAAATAAATAAAACAAAAATAAGCCTCCTTTCAAAGCTGGTAGGAGTGTTAATTAGAAGGCAATTTGGCAGTGTTTAGCAAAGCAAAAAATTCACAAAGCATTTGACCCAGCAAACTCATTTCCTGAAATCTATCTGTCCTAAGAAATAGTCATCTGCTTGTGTGAAGATGTATGCACAAAATGTTGATTGTCATGTGGCCTTCAAAAGGGCAGATTGGAAACACATGAACATCTATCAATATGGGATTTGTTAAACTAAATTAGAGTATATCTATTTTGAATAATTAAAAAATGAAGAAGACATTGTACATCATAGGAAAGTCTCCAAAATATATTTGAAGAGAAATAAACATATTGTATAAAAATTTGAATTCAAGTTTAGTATGATACTACTTTCTGAAGAAAAATGTATATACATACATGTCTGTATAAAAGAGAACTGAGTGAGGGTACTACACTGTTGGGAAGGGAGGGGGGGGGTGAGCGTTGAAGGGACTTTTATGTTTTGTTCTATAAATAGTTTAACTTTCAATTGTAGCATATTCATGAATTATTTATGCAATTAAAAAATCTCCTTAGGAAAAAGTGACCAGACATCCTGCTTCTTTCCAAAAATCAGGACTTTTTAAAAATGCTGCGGGACGCTGAACAAATTGTTAAAAATCGGGACTATCCTGCCAAAAGTGGGATGTCTGGTCACCTTACTTTAGGATGACAATCTAAACCTGTAGAATCTTTGGATTAAGCAGGTAGAGAGATGAATTAGGAGTGGTGGGTAATAGACTTGAGTTTTCAGTACAGCACAAAACATCTACACCAATAAAAGAGAAATACGCAAATTGTCTGTACCTCCACAACATCCACCAGCCAATCAGGAGTGAGTATGCAAATTAACGCAACAAATATGGTGGGTTAATTTGCATATGCAGACACAGAGCAAAGACTGAAGACTGAAGACTGAAGATGACTAAAGACTGAAGAGGCTTGGCTTCTCCACTGCGGCTGGAGTGAAGGCCTGTGTCCCAGGTGCTGGAGGAAAACTGGTGCCAGCAGCCAGGGAAAGGAAGGCCTGTTGCACGAATCTTCATGCAACGGGTCTCTAGTGATAATATAATAAACCTACAATTACAGTAACAAAAATAACATAGCAAACACATGTAGTTATTATTATTCAGCATGACAGTTGTAGGTGTGCTATTTAATCCTCATAACAATCTTATGGGGTTGGTGCTATTATTTATATGTGACAGATTAGGATACTCAGGCACAGAGACATGAAATAAGTTTTTCCAGGTCACATGGATGGTAAGAGGGAGAATAAGGAGTAAAACTCAGTTGTTCTGACTATGGAGGGCATGCTCTTAACCTTCTGTAATATTACCTGTGTGCATTTGTAGCATTGCTTATAGCTTCAGGGCAATTTCATGTACTTGATCTCATTGGGTCCTCAAAGTCCTGTGTTAGGCACAAGGCTAATTGCCTTACAATTTCAATTGTTCATGCTTCATTACTCATTACTCCTCATTGCTCATTTTCTCTTCATTACTCTTCATAGTCTCCATTAAGCAGACGGAGAAACAGGATCAGAGCAACATTTCCCAAGATTTATATGGCTGGCAGCTTAATCTGGGTTGCCTGAAAGTCAATCCCTAGTCAAGGATTTGGTTGCAGGTGGTTTATTTGGGAGGGATGGGAACATGAGCTGGAGAAGTGGGGGAGTGAGTCAGATGTGTTAATGACCCTGACACTGTAGGAACCTGGGCTTCATCCTGCTGAGGGACCTCTGAGGGCCTGCAGAACAGACCACTAAGGGCTGAGGGGCCCCGGTCTGTATTCTGTATTAACTGCGTGAGGATTGCTTTCTAGCGCTCCCAGTCTGCTTTTAGAGCACTAGGAGCATTCCTGGGGTCAACCCCCGCCCCCCCGCCTCCCCCCCCCCCCCCCCACACACACACACGGCAGAGGGCTAGGAAGCTGTTAGCTTGTCCTGAGGCTGATTGTAGGTAAACTCTTGGTGGGCTAGATGTTATGAGTGGGCCATCCATAGCTCCACTAAAGTTGATGAGTGGCGCTGAACTGGGATTGAACTTGAACTCAAGCTTGTCTGATTTGAAGGCCCCAGACTCCTAGGCCCACAGCCAGAAATGCAGACTCCTTCCCAGCCTCTTGCTGGGCCTTCCACAGACGTATCAAAGGAGTTCCGCTGCATGGCTCCAGGAAACAGAGCTTCAGCATAACTGAATGGAATTGCAGAGTTTGCTGGCTGTTTCTCTGCCCTGTAGCTCAGAGAGAAAGGGAATCAATCAAGTGGCGGAGGAAGGAAACCTTGAATGAACTGCTGCCCCCACTTCTGCTCTCTTCACTGCATGCAGCACACTGGCCCTGGCCTTTTTTCTAAAACATAAAACTCATCCCTGGGCTTGCTGGTACCTTGGTTTTTCCCTCAGCTTTTTAGGTCTTTACTCCACTACTCAAGAGAGGCCTCCGTGCTACACTCTGAAATTGTACCTCACCTCTATGCTCCTTAGCACTCACTCGCCACCAACTTAGGAAATGCTTTCAGTCTTTCTCTTGGCTCTTGTCTTTCTCCTGCACTGGAGTGTAAGCACTGGATCATGAGCATGGGAGCATGAGCACTAGCTCTTTAGAGCACTGGAGCATGAGTACTGGAAAACATAAGCACTAGAGCATTGAGCATGAACCTGGTTGTGAGCACTGGAGCACAGCACTGGAGCATGAACACTCAGCATGAACTGGAGTGCAAGCACAGGAGCAAGAGCACTGACAGGTGAGCATGGGAGCGGGAGCACTAAGCAGAGGCAGCATGTATTTACTGCTCTGTCCTTAGCACCACAGCAACTGCTACCACAACAGCCCACCACGTGAAGGGCTCCCAATAAATAGGTTCCTAGTTGACTGAATGAGTGAGAAGGTCGGTGGGCAGCGTGGCTTGGAGAGAGCATCCTATGAAGAACCATGTGGTAGAGATGGTGGAGACAGTCTCTAAAGACATTGTGGGGCACCCTCCACAAAAACATGTTCAAAATATGTTTTTATTGAAGACCTATGGACCTCAACCTTTCTCCTAACCTGGCCCTGCTTTGCTGGCTGGGCAAGCAGCCTTGGTGGTCTGGGTGGAGAGTGACCCAGAGTTCCCTCTCTGGTGACTGGTGTGAGCTCCCATGCCCCAGAGCAAGAGGCACAGCGCCAGCCCTGCTCTGACACAGGCGGCCCCGGCTTCCTGTTGGAGCCCACAGCCTGACCCCGAGGCCCAGGAAAGCCGGACAAACAGTGAGCCCTCTGTTGCTTTGCAGGCTGTCCCCTTTGGTGGGAGAGTAATTGGCATTTCCTGCTCCCATGCAGCCCTTGGCTCTCCAGGGCCTGGCTTTGGTTTCTGACCCCCTAAGAGAAGAACATTATTTCCCACTGGGGCCCAGAGATCCTTTATAGCTTTAGGTTACCACTTGATCCCTTGCCATGGCCTTCTCTAACTGCTCCATTGTCTCCCCTTCCTGGCTCCAGAGTGTCCTGCTCCCTTAGAAAATCACCAAGAGCTGCTATTTGCTCAACAAATTGTTGAGCAATTTATCCTGGCCCTGTGGTACTGTTACCTCTCCCCAAACCCCCTGTGAGGCTAGTACTGTTATTCACCCATTTCACAGACTGACACGTCTGATTTTCATATTTGTTGAGGGATTTCTGTTTGTCAGGCAACGTTCTACACACTTCATAATTGTGGCAAATTCTGTTCTTGTTCCTAAGTGCTTGTGTCCTTCTCTGTGAGATAAATACACTGCCCATCCTGATAATGACACATATGGCTTGTTGGCTAAAGGAACAGGATCAGAAGTGACAGTCCTCTGTCCAGAAGGTCTGAGAACCATTGCAGGGCTCGTCTTCCTCTCTTCTGGGCCAGCCATGCCAGGCCCGATTAGGGTGGATCTGGCTGTCTGGCTCTCAGAATAAAGACATGCAGCCAAACCACAAAGAACATGTAACAGAAGCGAGAAACAAACCTTTGTTGTTGTAAACCATTGAGATTTGGGGGTGGTTTGTAGCATAATCTAGAAAAAGCTGGTGGATACAACATGCATTATCGCACTTAATCCCAAGAATAGCCCTGGAGGTAGGTCTTTATACACTTTCTTTTAACGTTAATACTATAACCCCACTAAATCCTGGCAAAGGAGGCTGTACAGCTCAAGCGTCAACTTTAAAGAAACACAGGACAAGAGCCAACCTCATTAAAAGTAAATTTTTTCTTGTGTCTTTAGAAAAAACCCTAAAAGGGGATCCAAGTGAAACTCTTAATAGAATTCACTTCCTTTCCCCCCATAGCAGTTCCCCCGCATGCCCCAGGTCCCCCAGACTTATCTCCCACCCTAAGCCCCTCATTGCTTTTCTCTTTGCCTCTCTCCTCCTTCCCTTCCTCCCACCAAGGCAGGCCGATTTTTATTCCTCACACTGAGAAAGATCTTGGAACTCCCTTGTCTGGGGAGCTTGCTATCTCCTCTATTTCAGGATAGACACTTTTCACAACGCTGGAAATATTTATCAAGAAGCCTTTCTTCCACCCCCATTGGCCCAGGGTCCAACCCTATCTTTGAGTAAAGATGGGATGATGTGCTTTCATTCCAATCCCAAAGAGCTAGAATCCTTTCTTTCTTTTTATCTGTTACTCCTCATCTGAGAATATTTTCCCATTGATTTTTAGAGAGAGTCACAGAGAGAGAAACATCGATGTGTGAGAGACACATTGATTGGTTGCCTCCTACATGTGCCCCAACCAGGGCTCAGGCTGGGAAGGAGTCTGCAACCAAGGTCTGTGCCCTTGCTGGAAATCAAATCCAGGACCGTTCGGTCCGCAGGTCAAAGCCCTATCTACTGAACCAAATCGGCTAGAATCCTTTCTTGTTAAAAGGAGAAAGAAGGGGGGAAATTGGCAAGATTCTGTTTGAGGGTCAGGGGAAGGGGCAAAGGCTGTGACAATCCCAAGATAATAATATTATCCTATTACATTAATAATAATAACAATAGTAGTAGCAGCTAATATTTATGGAGAGTTTACCACCTTTCCCAAACTGTGCTGTGTTTATATACCTTCATCTCATTTATTCCTTGTAGAGGGCCCCCTGGGAAGGCACATGGGCATTTTTTTTTTCATTTTATTTTTAATATATTTTTAATTGATTTTTTACAGAGGGGAAGAGAGAAGGATAGAGAGTTAGAAACATTGATGAGAGAGAAACATCGATCAGCTGCCTCCTGTACACCCCTTTCTGAGGATATGCCTGCAACCAAAGTATATGCCCTTGACCTGAATTGAACCTGGGACCCTTCAGTCCACAAGCCGATGCTCTATCCACTGAGCCAAACTGGTTCCAGCGGCATTTCTTTAATTATTGTCAGATGAACTCAGGGTGAAAGGCAGAGCCACACCCTGGGAACATGCTTTGCCAAAAAGCCAAGAGTGTTATCAGCTTGGCCTTCATTTCAGCCCAGGTGTCAGGGAGTGTGACTATGATATGTAAATCCCGTCAAGCATCAGGGATGCTCGGGCCTACTCAAGAATGCAAATAATCTTATTTGATCCTAACTTTTGGTGAATCCCCTGGTATTTGGGGGTATAAATAAACACTCTGTATGGGCTCTGGGTCCCTGTCCCTACATCATAGAGGACAGCAGTCCCACCCGGTTCCAGCCTTTTTCCTTCTATTGTCTCTTTCTTTCTTTTATTTCTCAATCCCCAGCCCTCTCCACTCAGAATCAGTTCATCTCTTTTTCCATGCTGGACTCGGAAAAGGGAAATCCCCACCATATCTGGCCCCCTGCCGCATTCCTTATTACAACTTTGTAAAATAAAAAATACACCTCATTATATAGACAAGAGAATTAAAGCATAAAGTGGTTGAGAAGCTTGTCCAAGGACATAAGCTAAAAAGAGATAGAACTGAGGTTCAGAAGCAGTTCTGAACCCATGGCCTGTGTGTCACCCTGAGCCATCCTGTGCCTGTGCAGTTGGCTCAGTGCTTACACACCTCCAGCTGCTTCTCAGGGTCCTTTTGTATATTTCCAGCCCCAACGATGCCCAGAAGGTCCTTCACCACCATTCCCTGCATCTCTTAGCAGCTTCATCCCTACTCTGATGGCCCCCAACTTCATTCAGTCCACTTCTCCCAGCTTGCCAACAGGTGTCTTGTTCTCCCTCCTTCCAGATACCAGCCCTGCGTGAGAACACTTTCCGCCCAGGCTGCTGTCAGTTTGCCTGGTTGAGAACCTTGATCCTGCACACCTTGGCTTTGGTCTTGCTTCTTTCTCATTTCCCTTGTCATTGCCTTTTATTGTATCTCTCCAATTTTACTTGTGTTCCCGGTGCAAAGCACAGGCTTAAGTGTGTGCTCAATAAACATTTGTAAAATGAATGAATGATCAATATTTATTAATTCAATTCACATGAAATGAACTGTTTGGGTACTCTTACTGCTTGATGACAATTTCTGGCTCACGGTTCCAGGGCTCCTTTGGATTCAGTATCTGGTCAGCAGCCCAAAGCTGTGATGGGTCACATCTTCCTTCCTGATACTCAACGATTTCACATTTGCCACATTAGATGTTTCACCTTTGTCACTTTCAAAGCAGACTGATTTTTATCAATAAAAATAATCTTTTAAAAAAATCTTGGATACCTCTTATCTGAAGAACTCAGTAACCTTTTTTTTCAGAATAGACACATTTCATATACTCTGAAATGACTTGTCAAAAAGCCTTCCATTCACAGCCAATGACCAGGGTCCAGCTCCCATCATCTCTTAGGAATGACAGGGGATGATTTATGGGCATCAGCTATCACAGATTTGTCATGTAACATTCTCTGGACTTCAGGCATCCATGACAACAACATGGATATTGTTTTCATCAATGGATAACAAAATTCTTTCATAATTTGCAGCCAAAGAAAATTAGCCAACTAACCAACCAAAACTAGAAAGCATTAGAGGCTGCGCCTAAGGGTCTTTCAGGATTCCCTGAGGACGTTGGAATTTTCACACTTTGCTGCATCAGAGGTAAATGCTGTGTCCCCTGTGCCTCCCTGGAGTCAGGAGAGCTTCCTACACTTGGCACAGAGAGTAGCTGGGTGGGGCTGGAGAGCTAGCGTGAACAGGGTCTGGAATGTTGCTCCTTTAGGTCACTGTCATTCGTACTGCTGTCACTCCAGACCAGTGCCTCAGCTCATACCAAGTACAGACTGACAAGGGGGCATGCACAGCCACAAAGACATTCTGCTCCTGACAGTGGAGATTCCAGCTGGGCTTCAGCAATATGCTTAGTTGATGTATTTTAGGCTCCAAATCAATAATCCCTCAGAAATTTAGAATTTCTATAATGATAACATTTATCGTGTGCCAAGTGCTGTGCTAAGGGCCCTAAATTGGTAGTTCTCAAACCGCATCAGAGTTACCCAGAGAACTTGTTAACACTGCTGGGCCCACTTCCAGAGTTTCTGATTCAGCAGTCTGGATGGGGCCTGAGAATGGGCATTCCAACACATTCCCAGGTGAGGCTGAGGCTGCTGGTCTGGGGACCAGACGTTGAGAATCACTGCCTATGTGTGTGTTCTTATATTCTCACAAGAAGCACATGACAGCGAAGCATGTAATGCAAGATTACATCTCCAACAACCTGCAGAGCTGGGATGGTAGCCCACAACCAGCTAGTTCTTAAGCCTGTTCGCTTTCCTGTGGGCACTCTATCTTTATGTCACACTTATCCGCCCTGGATACTTTGCTCTAAGATAAGCTGACTTAACACAAATCACAATTCCAAACACTTGAAGTCCTATTTCCCCTGTAGTCTACTGCTACTTTTATTTCAATGACAGTCACAAGCTAGTGGGAATTAGTGATTCACAAGTAAGTGACAACCCATGACAGCAACGCATGGTAGAGATGGGGCTCTGGAGTCTGATTCCAAGGCCACAGCTTAATTCATACGCAGAATGATTAGGGACATAGTTCTGAAGCAGTCGTGGCCATGGCAGCTTTCCACATTGCTTCTGTGCTCCAGCAGCCATCTATCTGCCAGCATGGCAGGGAAGGGATGCATTGCCCTTGCACTGTGTGTGAAGCTGGCCTTAGAGGCAGCTCTGGCATTAAACTTGCTTAAAAGCTGCAGAATAACAGCTGCCAGACAGCTGGGAATCTACGGCCCAGAATGGGCTAGCAGTGAGAGATGAGGAGAGTGGATTTTTTTTTTTTTTTTTAAACTTCACAAGCTGAGCGAATGGCATGCAACATTTGGTCTTGCAAATAGTTTCTACACAAAACAGACATAACCCTGAGAAAAGTCTGTGGGCACATATCCATCTTTTCCAGACACCAAGGGACCCATGAGTGTCATGAGATTTGATCATGCTACTCAGTATGATCAATTCTAAACTTATTTGATTGCTTATTTCTAAAATTTTGCATTCAATATTTTCAGACTACAGTTGACCAAAGGTAATGAAACCTGTAGAAAGTGAAATTGTGGTGGATAGGGGGGATTGCTGTACAGATATATCTTCTAGAGTTACTACCCTATCCTAAAAAGTCCTGGCTTGTCAATCTTTGTGTGTGTGTGTGTGTGTGTGTGTGTGTGTGTGTGTGTGTGTCTGCACACGTGCACATGTGCCTGTTTTACTGCTGTCAAGTTTTTCTAAAAAGAGAAACAACTTACCTTTCTTCCCAGTGGCTTTGAGAAGGATTTGGGAGGATGAATGGAAGTAGAGATGAGATGGTAATATCAGAATTAGAGATTATTGGCCCACTCATTTGATAAATTATCACCTAATACAATGTGACTCAGGTGATTCATAACCATTCTTTTTTAAAATTTTTATTTTTTATTTTATTTATTTTTTACAGAGAGGAAGAGAGAGGGATAGAGAGTTAGAAACATCGATGAGAGAGAATCATCGATCAGCTGCTTTTTGCACCTCCTCTACTGGGAATGTGCCCGTAACCAAGGTACATGCTTCTGACCAGAATCAAACCTAAGACCTTTCAGTCTGCAGGCCGACGCTCTATTCACTGAGCCAAATCTTTTTTGATTCATAACCATTCTTGAAGAAACAACTTAAAAGACATGTTGTTTATGAGAGCTAGCATATCTAAAAATAATTCTGTTGAGGAATTTGAGGAAAAACCCCACTTTGCTTTATGTCTTAAAATGTCTTTGATCCATTAGGTTGTTACAGCAGAAGGAGGTGCACAAGTGGAGCAGGGAAGGGCTACCAGAGTGGCAGCCCTCACCTTTCATTCACCTGGAGTTGGGGCACCTATAGGTGGTCTCAGAGATGGTTGACTTTCTCTTCTGAGCTGAGAGCGAGGGGTAGGGTGGTGGCTGATCTGCATTGACTCTGTAAATTGGGAAGGCAGCTATTTTGTCCCCTATCATTCCTCCTAGGTCATGGTTTTCTGGCTCTTCCTCCAGTTGTTTGCCAACTCAGGATTTTCAATCTTCAGCAGTTTTCAATGGCTCAGGTCAGAGTTTTAGCAAGAGCTCTTCTGATTGGCTTCTTCGCCAGTATTATTGCTTCTTACTTGACAGTGATGGTCATTTAAAGCTATTTTCTGTCTGAGTACATGTTGCTAATAGTTTCTTGTGCTGCATGACAGTTATTTTGAAAGTGGTCTCTCAGAAGGGGCAAGGAAGGTACGGGGTGTGTGTGTGTGTGTGTGTGTGTGTGTGTGTGTGTGTAGTGCACACAGCTGGTTTCCAGAAACAGGAAAGGGAGAAAATTTCCCAAAATACTAAAGCCAGTAAAAGATGAGAGATCTAAATTCAAATTACTAGACCAAGAATCACAAAATTTCAGACTACAAATAGGCCTTTGGAAATTTTTATTTTACAGATGAGGAAACAGAGGCCAAAGCCAGAAATTGACTTGCCTGGTGCCACACAGCCTGTAGGCAGCTGGGCTGCAGAAGAAAGCTAGGTCTGTTTCCAAGTTTAATGTCCTTCCTTATCTAATTTCCCTCTGATCACTGGAGTACTTTCATTTCCAGTGGAATAACTTCTTGACTATCGTGGCCTACCAATTCAGGAGGAATTAAAAATGTACCTGCATCTGCATTAATACCAGAAATACTTTAAAAAATATAAAGCATAATGAAGCGTTCTGAAAATTTCTTGCTTTTTATGTCCCATCCCCTTGCTATACAAAGCTTATTAAAGACTAAAAAATTTCTAAGGAACTATTAAGACTTTCATCATGGAAACGATTTGGCAATACCCAAATGAGCTTTGCTTCCCCTCCCCTCCCCCCGCTAATATCAAAGAATATTATAAAAGAAAAAGCCAAAAAAGCAAAAAGCAAAAGCATTTTACCCTTTCTCAACTTGGAGGGACTGAAAGAGCATCTGGGCTGGGGGGTTGGTCATCTTACGCTTGGCAGCAGGAAGCTCAGGGTCAGCAGTTCTTGATTGGGAAAGAATAAGCTTGAACCTTGAGCCCAGATTACAGGATGAACCTTGGCTCCTGATCTTAGTAACTAATTTCTACGAAGTTAACTTTTCCTCCACTTATTTCGCTAATACTAACATAGAATTTACAATGTACAGATTATAGCAGGAATTTCTTCAGGCATTCAGGAACAGTCTAACTTATTATTATTTGAAGAAAAGTTCAGGTTTAACTTGACCCCTGTGCTCTGTTTGGATTTATTAATTTCTCATAGCACCTACAACTTTACTAATTCACCTGACTAGTGATGAGTTTATTCCTAAGCAGTTTTTCTTTTCTAACATATAGCTTACTAAGGATAATTAATTAAAGTCATAAACTTATGTGAAAAACAGTCATGCTTTGTAGTTAGTGTTGACACAAATGTTGCATGGGACATATTTATAGTAAAACATTTTTTATTTAAAATTCAAATTTAATTGGGTCTCCTGTATTTTAAGCTGCTTAATCTAGTAACTTCTGCTTGAAATATGTAACATACATCCTCTTTAAATTTTGTGTTTGGGTAAAGACTTTTTAAAATAAAACTACACATTAAGTATTTTAGGGAGCTATCATTTGATAAAGACAATACAATGGATTTTTACATATCTGGTTTGCTCTAGGAGCAACATACCTGTGTGTTTCACAAATTTAATTTTTAAAAAAATGTTCCTTCTAGCCCGGCCAGTGTGACTCAGTGGTTTAGCATCTATCTATGAACCAGGAGGTTAGGGTTCAATTCCCGGTCAAGGCACATGCCCGGGTTGTGGGCTCGATCCCCAGGGTGGGGCATGTAGGAGGCAGCCAATCAATAATTCTCTCTCACCACTGATGTTTCTATCTTTCCCTCTCCCTTCCTCTCTAAAATCAATAAAAATATATTGAAACATAAAAAAAATGTTTCTTCTGTATATCAGTTATTTCTCAATTAGCCACCAATTTTACTATCTCATACTTTGCAGATTCCACAACAGTTTATAAATTTATCATTGTCTATTTACTTAGATGCCTATATTTCATGATTTTTGAGGTCTTTTTCAGTTAAAAGGCTAGCCTGTTGTGAATTTTGTGAGATTTTAAAAAAATAGCTTGGAGACATTAACCCAAAAGAATTCCACCAAGGACATTGGTAACCACATGTATTAAATGATTGCTGTATGTCCAACCATTTATGAACTCTTTATATGCATTATTTCATCCTATCCTGATAATCCTATGAAACAGGCACTATTATTATTTTCATTTTACAGATGAGGAAACAAAAAGGCTAGTAACTAGCATCTGGGTTCACAAGCAATAAGTAAAAGTGCTATGATTCCAAAATGCATTTAACTCTTACAACAGAATGACGCTATCATTGGCAGACAGGGTTGCAGAGCTTGTTGTGGGCTTTATGAAATATTGGAAGTGTAGAGACTTACTGAAAAAAGGGAGAATCTAAGAAGGTTTATCATAATCAACTATGAATGCTTGATTCTGTAGCATAATTTGAAGATCTCATGTACAATAGAGACTGTTGGAGATAGGTTTGCAATATGAAGGATTATCAGAATGAACATCACAAATTATTTATAAATTCTTTAAAGTTAGGGTGTCTATTATTTTTGTGTAAATAAGAATCAGTAGGGGGACTTGTATAGATTCCTAAGCCTATTCTCAGAGATTCTGATTAAGTTCTAACTCCGTGGTTCTGCATAGAATATGAAAACTAGACTTGCTGCTTGCTGCTTTCCGCAACTTTTCAGAAAACCTTCGTTCCATGTGAGTGCCAGCACAGGCTGGGCTGAGGGGACCCCCCCATCCTTGACCTTTACTTGTGGTAAATAAATATAAAAAACATAAAGCACATATGTACATATGTCAAAATGATGGAACTTTAAAGAAATAAAAATAAACTAGAGGCCCAGTGCACAAAATTTGTGCACTAGGAGTGGGGTGGGGGGAGTCCCTCAGCCCAGCCTGGCCCCTCTCACAGTCCAGGAGCCCTCTGGGGTAGGAGGCAACCCTGCAATCAGGGGAAGGCGATGCCCCCATTACAACTGTGCTGCTGCCACGGCCAGCAGTAAAAGCCTTGGCCAGCCCTGGTTACCTGAGCCTTGGGTGGCCCTGGAAAGTTGGGAAGCTGCCATCCAAGGCTTGCCTGCACCTTGGACGTTGGCTGGGAAGCTGCCATCTGAGGGTTGCCTGTGTCTCAGGCCGGCCCTGTGCAGCTGGGGGGCTGAGGGAACTTGGGGACTCTGGAGGCAGGTGTGTAGAGCAGCTGGACCTGACTGGGGGCTGGCCTAGCTATGCTGCACACCTACCACCTTAGCATGGCTGAGAGGACTGGGCACCGCCATCTTGTGGCTGTGGGCGTTGCCATCTTTGAGGGCATGACAGTCAATTAGCATATTCCCACCTTATTGGCTGTGGGCGCTGCCATTTTGGTGAGGGTGTGATGGTCAATTAACATATTTCCTCTTTATTAGATTGGATAGAATATTGAATGTGAAATGTAAATGAAAAATAACATTTAAAAAGGAATCAAATAAAATCTTAGATCTGAAAATTTTTTAATATATATATTTTTAATTCTCACATGAAGATGTTTTTAAAATTAATTTTTAGAGAGAGAAGCATCCATGTAACAGAGAAATACCAGTAGGCTGCCTTTGCACCTGCTGACCCACTGGGATCTAACCTAAACCTAAGTATGTGCCGTAACCTAGAATCCAACAGGAAATCCCTGTGTAGGCCGGAGCTCCTCTGCCACAGCAAAGGTTTGGTTCCATTCTGTCAGGGCACCCACTTAGGTTTTGAGTTTGATCCCGGTCGGGGCTGACTGCTGCTCAGAAGTGACCGAGGTCCGTTGAGGTCTGTGTGCTCTAGTCATTGACGGGGAGCTGGGGTTCCATTCGGCGGGGAGCTGGGGTTCCATTGCGGACATGGCTGACCCTGATCCCCGCTACCCCCGGTCCTCCACCGAGGGCGACTTCAACTATGGCAGCTGCGTGGCCGCTACCAGCTGTACATCCTCATGGGTGGGTCGCCCTCTCTGCGGCTCGCCAGGCCCGGCTACTGCACAGTCGCCCCGGGAGGCGGATTTCCAGGTTCCCAGGGAGAGCGCCCTCCGAGCCGGATCCCAGGGAGAGCGGTCCGGAGGGAAAGCACTGCACTCCGCCTCCCCTCAGGGCTCCTGGGCCGGAGCCCGTCCTGTGCGGGCTCAGCAGGGAGAGCCGCCCAGGGAGGCCGCCTAGCTGGGTGCTGAGAAAACGAAGCTGGAGCCCTTCCTCCTAGAACCGTCATCTTCTGTGTAGAAAGGGACAGATGAAAGCCTCAGCAGCCTTACGGGGGCATCTTTAAATGAAGATGTTATTTTTTTCCCAGTGAAAAAAAGTTTATTGTGTAATCAATGTTGTGTAATCATTGCGATTGCACAATAACCTGCATTGAGTTATCAGCTGGGATGTTTGTGCTTTAGGGCATGTGAACGCATTTTATTTTATTTGACGCAGTCTCGCGTCCTCCGGCCTCCAGTGGCATGCAGCCATGCCACCTGCTCCTGCCAGTCATGATCTGTGAGGGCGTCCCGGGTAATTTGTATATTCCTCTATTCTTATATAGAATGGGAGATGGTGAGCAAAATGTAACCACGAAATGACATACGTCAAGTATGAGGTAACCTGAGGACTGCCTGCATAATATTATTTTAGTTTAGTTTAAGGTATAGTGATTAGACACTTTACAAGTGTCCCTCTGATAGTTCCAGTACCTACCTGGTACCACACATAGTTATTACAATACTAGTGGCCCGGTGCATGAAATTTGTGCACATTAAAAGGGAATTAATTAGAGAAAATATTTTAGTATTGCTATTTGCCCTTTATAATAGAAGTTTCAGAGATGAAAGAAAATTAGTAAAATGTATATGAAAATCTTCTTCCTGCCAAAGTCTGGGGCATGCCGCAGCATGCCCCAGACTCAAGTCCCTGCCCACCCATGAGTGCCTTGAAATTGCATGAGACCCAGACCTGGCCCACCCCACCCCCATTGGGTGAGATCCAAATCTGGCCAGCCCCACCCCCATCAAGCCCCACCAGGCAGGGGGCACAGCCTCAGGTCCCTTAGCCTGGTGCTGGGCAGGGTATGCAGCCTCAGGTCCCCCATCAAGCCCCACTGGGTAAGGGGTGCAGCCTCAGGTCCCCTGGCTCAGCACCAGGGTGGGAGTACAGGGCGACCTCAGGTCCCATGGCCTGGGGTGAAGGGTGCAGTCTGAGGTCCCCCAGCCCGGCACTGGGGGGGGGGAGTGCGCCTTGAGGTCCCCTGTCAAGCCCGGCTGGGTGGGGGGTGTGGCCTGAGGTTCCCCGGCTCAGTACTGGGCTAGGGGCATGGCCTCAGGTCCCCAGTCAAGCCCCACTGGGCGGGAGGGTGGGGCGGCCTCAGGTCCCCCACCCAGGCCCAGCTCCACACAGCCTCAGGTCTCAGCTGATCACTTTTTATGGGAACCCCACCTCTAGCCATCTTGTATTATAGGAACTCGGCCTCCGCTGTGGGCACAGCCATCTTGTGATGGCTTGAAGGTCAATTTGCATATTATCTTTATATGGTATAGGATTAGTTATTATATTTCTTCTGCTGTTCTTTACATCCTATGACTGTTTTGTAACTACCGATTTGTACTTTTTAATCCCTTTACATTCTTTAAGCAGGCCTCCAAACCTCTTCTCGTCTTGCAATCATCTGTCTGTTGGGGGCAATCAAGCCTATAGCAGAGGGCAGTTAGGGGTGACCAGGCTGGCAGAGGAGGGAAGTTGGGGGCAACCAGGCCGGCAGGAAAGGGCAGATGGTAGAGACCCAGGCCTACAGGGGAGGTTAGTTGTGTGGAACTAGGCCAGCAAGGGAGGGCAGTTAGGGACAATTGGGCTGGCAATAGAGCAGTTAGGTGTTGATCAGGCTAGCAGGAAGAAGTGGTTAGGGATAATCAGGCAGGCAGGAAGGTGAGCAGTTGGGAGCCAGCAGTTTTGGATTGTGAGGGGGATGTCTGACTGACTGTTAGGCCCAATCTCACTAGGATTGGGGCTAAATGGGCAGTCTAACATCCCTCGAGAGGTCCCAGATTAGAGAGGGTGCAGATTGGGCTGAGGGACAACGCCCCACCCACTCCGGGGCATGAATTTTGTGCACTGGGCCTCTAGTCCTTTAATAAACGTGAGCCACAATGAATGTAAAAAAATCTGAAAACTAAAGCTTAAAATGACTCAAAGACTATTTCTAGGTATATTATGTAAGTGTAAAATGTGAGAAAATAAGACTGAATAACTGCAAGAAAGATTCAGATCATCATTAGGAATAAATTGATTCTAAGGGTGATGAAACACTTGGATAGAACTTTATCATGCTTCTGAATTCCTATAGTTTTCATCTAATTAGTAGTATTTCCAGAGCAGCATATTAATAGAATAGCAACCAAAACAAAGCTTTTAAAAATATAGTTACAGACATTTGCTCCAAATACAACTCACAGCAAATAAAATTATAGTCAATAATAGTTCAATCATGTAGTTTAAAAGTGCACCAGATTCTAAAGATTCCAAAGGGAATTGCTGGGGTCAGGATTTAGCATTATTGAATGATATTAAAGACAAAGTACCCCTACTATGTGCTTAGATACAGATGTATAAGCCAGGAAGAACAATCAAATGCGAGAGGGGATGTCAAGTAGATAGGGAAGATGGGAACACTGGTTATGTTCCTAGTAATTAGAGAGTGCACTGGGCTCCTTACATTTATTATATGTTTACTAGAGTGCATAAGATTCTTGCATGGTTGGGGTCTCTCAGCTTGGCCAGTGATCAGAGCCTATCGGGGCCATCTCACCCAATCCCGATCAAGGCCTGGCTGGCTCAGCCAGCTGTCAGCTAGGGCCTGCTGCCTGCTGGATGGGGCCTGCCAGATGGGTGTAGGAATGGGGGTAGGCACTGTTGGAGGTTTGCTGACTGGGGGAGAAACTGGGGGAGATTGGCTTGCTGTGGGAGATTGGCTGTGGGAGCACACTGACAACCAGGAGGCAGCTCCTGCATCAAGCATCTGCCCCCTCGTGGACAGTGTGCTCATAGAGACTGGTCGACTGGTTGTTCTGGTCATTTGGTCATGTGGTCGCTTAGGGTTTCATACATATAGAATAGAGATCCAGCATGTGAAATTGTGCAGCCCGCCCACCCATGTGTGCCTCGCAGTGTTCGCATCCCTGCCCACCCGCCCTCTGCCCCACCTGCCTGCTGGCCACCAGCCTTGCTGTGATCGAAGCCTGTGGGCTGGAGGAGGGACCGAGAAGTGTTTCACGCACTTCATAGTGACCAGTTGTTTGGTTGTTTTGGTTTAGACACCTCTGGCCTTTTATTATTATGACCAGAGAGGCCAAGTGCACAAAATTTGTTCACAAAATAACTTAAATATGTTATAGCTCAGCTCAGTCTGCACCCTCTCCAATTTGGGACCCCTCGAGGGATGTCGAACTGCCCATTTAGACCCAATCCCTCTCACAACCCAGGACTGCTGGCCCCCAACTACTCACCTGCCTGCCTGATTGCCCTTAACTGCTTCTGCAGGCCAGCCTGATCATCCCCTAACCACTCCCCTACTAGCCTGATCGTTGCCTAACTGCTTCCTTACCAGCCCAATTGCTCCTAACTGCCTCCCCTTCTGGCCAGGTCACCCCTATCTGCCCTCCCTTGCCAGCCTGGTCGCCCCTAACTGCCCTCCCCTTCAGGCTTGGTAGCCCCCAACAGCCCTCCCCTGCTGGCCTGATTTCCCACAACTGCCCTCCCCTGTGGCCATCTTATGGTGGCCATCTTGTGTCCACAGGGGGTGGCCATCTTGTGTGTTGGAGTGATGGTCAATTTGCATATTACCTCTTTATTATATAGGGTTCTTCATACTTAAATATGTTATTCCCAGAAAGCTGAAGTTCAGAGATTAAGTTAAAAAACTTTGTCCAGTTGCAGAGCTAAATAGTAGTGAAAACAGTGTCTGAATGGAGGGCCTTTGGATGTCACATATTTTTTATGGAAAACACACACACACACACACACACACACACACACACACACTAGAGGCCCAGTGCACAAAATTCATGCATAGGGAGGGGTCTTCTCAGCCAAGCTTGGACCCTCTCCAATCTGAGACCCTGCAGGGGATGTCCTACTGCCGGTTATGGCCCAATTCGGCAGTTGTACATTCCTCTCACAGTTCGGGACCACTGGCTCCTAACTGCTCACCTGTCTGCCAGCCTGATCGCCACCCTGCTGGCCTGGTCACCCCCAACTGCCCTCCTCTGCTGACCTGGTTACTCCTCACTGCTCCCCCTTCTGGCTTAGTTGCCCCCAACTGATCTGGAAACACCAACTTCCCCAGATACCGGCCTGGTCGCACGCAGCCTGCTGCTCAGTCATTTGGTAGGTTGTCCCTTGCTAACCCCCCTGCCAGCCTGGTTACCCCATGCAGCCTGCTGTTCAGTTGTTATTGTGAAGATGTCATGACCAATTTGCATATTACCCTTTTATTAATTATATATATATATATATATATATATATATATATATATATATATATTAGAGAGAGCTGACTTAAGATGATAAGCGCTGTCCAGATGAGGGATGAAGGAACTCTGTGAGGGATTCTGGTGCAGTAGGGAGCTGTGTGGGCAGTGACAATGAGATATCCACCAGGCTCTTTATGGGCAAAAGAAACCTACTTGCATTTCCTTAATTAATTGGAAGGATACTGGTGGCTTATAAAACCAAAGAAAAGTCTGTCAGCAATATTGTCAATTCAATATTTTTAGTTCTCAAATCTCCTGGTAAAACAACTCTTATAACCATCATTCTAACATTCTCCTATTTTGTCTTAGACCAGTCAAATTTGTGTCTCCTGAGTTACCTACTGATTAATTTCAAACATAGACTATGAGTTTCTTCTGACTGGAGTGATGGTGAAACAGAAGAGAGTGGTGGTTGGAATGGGCAGCAGTAAGTGGGAGACAGAGGAGGCCATCAGGACTAAACTTTAGATTTGAGGAAGGAAGATGTATGGGGCCAATGACAGTTGAGGCCATTAAATTTTGGGTGAAGATCTGCAATGTTGATAAGGAACATTTTCTATGGGGAAATGAAGGTGCTTGGGGTACCTCCTTTGGGTTATGGATTATAGCTCTGGCCTCTTTCCTGCTGACTTGAGAGAATTGTAGTGCATCTATCTGACCAATCATGCTCATGGGGCTATGGGAGTCACAGCTTCACCTGGGCGAATGGCTGACTAGTAATTACTCAAAGCAACTTTAATTTGTCTGTTCCATTTAGTGCTGAACGAGAAAAGCCAAGTGTGTTGCCAGTCTCAAGGTGAGTAGGGTGGTGTGTGGGGGGACAGATAATAAAGTTATGTTTGAGCAATAGCAAGAGCACCTGGGTTAGGCTATCATCTCTTTAATACTAGAGCAGCAGGGAGAGATGCTGCCGAGGCTCTGGGGGATGGGGTGTGTGTGGATGCTTCTCTGTGAGAAGGCACAGGTGACTTCCTGCCTTGTATGCCAGGGAGGCTGACAGTGTGCCTCAAGAAGTTGGAGTCATATTGTTGGAACTGCCACCATTGATTTTGTTAGGAAATTTCCTAGTTAATATCTCAACCAGTGGTTCTCAAACTTGAGCCTTCATCAAAATCACCTGGAGGTCATGTTAAAACAGATTGCTGAGCCACACCCCCAGACTTTCTGATTTACTGTTTAGGGTTGGGCCTGAGAATTTGCATTTTTAATAAGGCCCTGGATGATGTTGTTGTTGCTGGTCCAGTGACCACATTTTGAAGATTACTACTGTTGACCTGGCTTTGTCAAGTGCCCTGGGAACTTTCTGAGATGTTCTAGGGTCAAGAAGACCTTAAACCTGATGAGCAAACCAGAAGACAAATTTTAATAAGGATCCCAAAGTAAACTTACTGAGGGATGCTGGGGGAATGAGGGATGCGGTAAGATTTTAGGCCTGGGACAGAATATATAACACCTATTAATTTGTTTATTAAAGCTGCCCTCTCATATGCTGTGGCAGGTGATTTCTTTGCTGTTTTTCATGTGGAAGGATTTCCTTCAGTTTCTGGAAGACACTTTGTATTAAGAAAATAATAGGTGACAGCAAAGAAATCTGTGCCTTTTATATCCACCCACTCCACTGAGACAATATAAGTGTTTTAAAAAAAGCAGGGGATATTTGTATAGCATCTACTAGGTGCTAGGCATTGTGATAAGTACTTTACGCACATCATTTCTTGTGATTAAAAAAATTCTGCAAGGTCTATTATTTTTATTTTATTGATAAGGAAACTAAGCTCCAGCAGCATTAAGAACATACCTAGAATCACAATTCTAGTAATGGGCAGACTCAGGAATTAAAAATTCCAAATCGGTGTCCTCTTGATTTACCATTGGAAATTCAGAGATCTTTTTAAAAATGTGCAGTTCTTAAAATTAAATATTACTTCTTAATTTAAAAACCAGATTATATGTTCAGGACCAAGAAGGTATAGGCATGAACAAGTGAGAATTATAGATAAAGGAATAAAAACATAAAACATGCCAAATCAAGGCAGCTAGAGATATTTACAATACATTGATCCATTTGATTATATTTTAAAGTTTCTTTTTTTCCTCTGCTCACTTTGGTGGCTTTTCTCAGGTAAGTAAGAGTTCAAAAAACTAAAATAAGCCTGGCTGGCACAGCTCATTGGTTGAATGTCAACTGATAAACCAGGGGTCAGGATTCAATTCCTGGCCACAAAACAGGCCTGGGTTGTGGGTTTGATCCTCAGTGGGGGGCTTGCGGGAGGCAGTCAATCAATGATTCTCTCTCATCATTGATGTTTCTATCTATCCCTCCCTCTCCCTGGTGAACTGAACAGTGCCTGGCATATCATCATCATCATCATCTTCACTTTCACCATCACCACGGCATGCCTGCCTGCAGAGACTGAGGGTGGGAATTAGGTGGGCAGCAGAGGCAGTGAGTGAAATAATTGAGGAAAAGACATCCTAGTATTGCAAAGAGCAGATTGCTTCTAGTCATCAAAACTCCCTAAAAATTCTAGATTCTGACTTAAAAGGCAAATATGACTTTAGAGGAATTGGGGGATAGGAAAGGAGTGCATATCTGTAAAATAAACAATAGAGAATCACTTGGTGAGATCTCATTGTCATCCAGGAAGGTAAATTGAAATTTGGGTTCACCTTGCTGAAATAGAAACTACTTGATTAGAAGACTTGCCCTGGGCAAGAGAAACCATGGGTGGCATGTAGGTATTTCAGGCAGTTCTTGGGAAGAAAGTCTTGACAGAAAAGCCAGATGTGGAGGAAGCCACCCAGTAAGCAAATGCCTGGTGATTGCATGTGGGCATAAATTGGGGACATAAACACAACGGTGGGCAAAAGAATGGGTTTAAGAGGTAAAAAAAAAAAAAAAAAAAAAAAAAAAGATGCAGGACATTTGTGCAAAGAAAGGGACCCAGGGGAAGCTGAGAGGAGATAAATGGAGAGAAGTGGCAGCTGGGTCAGTGGAAAACATAGGGCAGAATTGTATGAGGCTGAATAAACGGGGGCAACCAAAGCAGAGGGAAGGAACAGATCAGAGCAGCCAGAGCAAGTCTGTTTCCAATAGATTTCCACACAGCGTAAGGAAGAAATGCTAGGTGAGAGCATGGACTTCTTTCTGTAGGAGGCTGAAAGGAGCTGAGAACAGAGGACTGCCAACTGCTTCACAGCTGGGGAGGTAAACAACTGGCCAGATGTTTTAGAGACAACCTGTGTGACAACCTGAACATATGCTAGTTATCAAGAGTGAGGAATAAGCAACAGGGTCAGTCACGTCCGAATTTATGAACTGTGGGCTCTGTGCGTACATGCCAATGTGTGGGACGTGAGAGATACAAGTGATGAAACCTAAAGTGATTCTTGTTTCCCTAGAGCTAATTAGGAGCCTGGTAACAAAACAGGAGCCTGGCAGAGAGGTGAGAGAGGGAGTTTTCAGGAACCAGTCAGAACCCAAAGCTTGATGTTCCGTGCTGTGACTGATGATTGTGGCTCACGTGTGTAACCATTTTAGAATGTCCTGTTCCTGTCAGCTCTGAAAATAGGAGGAATTAACAGCCTAGTGATGTGGCCTTGTTTTAACTCTTTTGTGAGACTGGCCTTTTTAATCTCTTTTAGCATTCTGTGAACATTTGGCATAGAATTCTTGGCACAATTCACAGAAGTCCTACTCGTTAGCAGACTCTCATGTCCTACTATTCCAAGAGAGTTAATCCTGGGAGTTTTCCAGTCAGAAGTGAGCAGGCTTAGAGTCTGTGGCTGGCTGCTTTTGAGGGCCATTGCTCAGAGAAAAGCTAGCTGCACCAGGACCTGTACCCACAGCAGTCTGGAGATAAGGTGCAGCAACTGCAGGTTTAAGGCCATCCCTCTGGCTGTATGCGATATCAATAGAGTAAACTTCCTCTCTTCCCCCTGCAGTGTGAACTCAGTAACCATTTTAATGTGAATAAACATGGGACGAAAGGAAAAAAGAGTTACCAAGTTAACAAAACAAAATTTACTCAGGGTTACCAGACACTTGGGTGGTATGAGATGCCCCAAATCACTTACTAGTACAGCCCTGAGCATGTTTTTAGAATAGGCATTAGTAATGGAAGAAGAAGGAATGAGGGAAGGGAAAGGTATCTGAAATTTGAGACCATGTAGTGGAGGAATGCTGAGGTGGAAGGGAAGAAATAAGAAGTGTCCCAGATGGCAGGTGAGGAGGAGAGGGCACCTGACCCCAGCAGATGCAGGGACCACCAGGTGACAGAGGAGGCCAGTGTCCTGTGGTCAAGCTGGGCAGGGGAGTGAGGCTAGAGGCAGGGTTTGAAGTTGATTATTAACAGGGTTCCAGGGAATTTTCTGGGGAATTGGGGAAAGCTGCCTTTTCCTTGTGAATTGGTAAGGAGGACAGAGGGCTTGGGAGAGCATCAGGGCATTAGGAGGACTGTGGCGATCTTGTTGAAATAAAACTCTGTGATCCACATCTACACTTTCTTGCAGGATGATTGGAAAATATGGCTTGAGGAGCCTTTGCCTTGAGAGGGGTCCCTGACCATTGCTCTCTTTGATTTTTCTCATTCTCATTTTCTCAGCCAAGAATATGCTTTGCCAGCCAATTTGATACTGTTTGGTTCCCTCACTTTCATATAACATTCCCTTTTGTGTAACTGCACACATGTCATTAACATGTTTAATGACTAGGAATTATGGATGTCTTGCTGCCTCCCCCCCACCTCCCCCTAGCACTCTTAGCAACTATTCCTCTTGACTGTATTCAGTGCATCTCCCCAAACCTTTGAGCATCATTGAAACTGGGGATCATTTGCAATGAAGTTGGGTTGATGTTTATCAGTTCGATGCAAAGGTTTTAGATTAGCTGTCCTGTGTGTTGGAGGAGTAGCAAAGGATGGAGTCTTATTAAGGTTATTTGGTGAATTGCTTTTATGTTTTGCATTCTCCCCAACTATATGTTTATTCCACAAACACACACTAAGGATAAATTTTGTGAAAGTACTGTCCTGGGTTTTGGTTACTGCAGGTGAAAGCAGAACCATCCTTCTTTCTCTCTGCAGCAGGGTTTCCAGGAACAGTTCAGGGAGCTTAACATCTAGTAATGGACAATTTTCTGAATAACCATAGCACAGAGCAAAATGTAATGTGTACTAAGGGGTGGCTAGATTCAGATGTTTTGGAAGTTCAAAAAAGGAAAGATTTACTGTGCATGCTGGAATAGTATTCAAGTACAAATTGTACTGGGAGAAGATTTATAACCTATTCACTTCATAATAAATAAAATATTATTGACATAGCTGGCAAGACTACTAATGCCGTTTGGACGTTGCCAAAATCTCTGATGTATAAATAGCCATAGGTTCATAGAATATTAGAATATTAACAGCACTGCAAGTAATTTTGGAAGACATCCAATTCAACTTCTAATTTAAAAATTTACAAATGTCCATGTAGGTAGTCAGTTGCCCAAGATCACAGACCTACTTTGGTAGGAGCAGGTAGCGAGGACTGCTTAATTGCTGTTCACGCTGGAGTGGTGGCATTGTTGGCTATCCTGCCTCTGCTGAACATCTGCCCTAAAAAAATCCCTCAGATCATGTGGGAAATTTATATTCCTATCCAATCTTTCTTACCAGAATACCACCATAGCCCTTTGTCTCCTTATAATGTGACGTGTGTGTGTGAGAGTGTGTGTGTGTGTGTGTGTGTGTGTGTGTATGTGTGTGTGTAGATACACACGTGTGTGCGTGCGTGCCAATTCTTTACTGAGGACTCATATGGCCTGAGAACAGCATAGAGCAAGGAAAACAAAGATGATATGCTGGAATATGTATTGCTTTTGTAATTATGTAAAAAATATTGAAAAGTTTGAAAGAAAGATCTGACTGCCTTGGTCCCCGCTCCTGTGAGACAGGCGAGACAGCCCGTGGCTCACCTTCTCAGAGATCCACTCTCCAACTCAGCAGCCGTGTGTCTACCATAACATGCAAACCAAGACGGGAAAGTCAGACAGGCAGACTTGTTTTGTGTTGGCAAGTCTGCCTGTTTGTTCTTATCTATCTGTAGGTAAGTCCCTTCTTCCATTTGTCTTCCTGCCTATCATTCTTTCTCAGAGCTCCTCCCTCACTCTTAAAGACTGCAATTTCTCTGTCATCACACTTTTACTTCTCTTCTAGCTTAATTTCCATTTTCAGCTCTTATAAGAAAAATCAGCCATGGCCCTAACACTGCATCCTGACTTCCTTTCAGAGTCTGTTTCCAAGATTCTGGCTCTTCCTGCCAAAGACCCTGACTCATATCTCTCTATGGGATTGTCTGAGTCCATCTAATGCTCCCTGGCTGGGAGGGTGTCCCTCTGAACCACTTGTCCCAGACCAGGGCTATCTGTAGAAAACATGGCCATCTGCAATTGTAAATCACTCCCTTTCCCATGATGGCAGCAGTGAGTGACTACCTTCCTTTGTTGTGGAGCTGATGTAACTCTTCTGTGACTCTGTCCTGGGCCATGGAGAGGCCTTCCGCTTCCTTTCTGGCACTAGAATGAGAGCTACAAGTGGGATAGGAACCTTATCTGGGCGTTTTAACGAGGCTTGGCATACTATCCAGGATAGGGACACCTTAGAATAAGAGACATATTCAGAAGTTTCTTCAACCTGACAAATTTACAGGTTGGGGGGTACAATCTACTTGGGAGAATAAGACCTGAACACATGAAAAGGACATAATGAAATATGTAGTAGCAACAGTGACACCACCACCAACACCATCTTTCACATAACATTTCTGTCATACTTTATCTCATTTAATCCTAGCAACAACCCAATGAGGTAAGTAATACTATCTCCTTTTTAAAGATAAGAAAACTGAGCCTCAGAGAGACTAAGAAACTCACTCAAATTCATAGAGCTAGTATGTATAAGAGTAAGTATATTCCAACCCAAGTGTGTTTAATGCAAAATCTAGTATCAGTTATGGATACACATTGGCAGAATGACAGAATAATCTTTTAAACCTCTTATTTAGTCAACATATAAGAGTGCAAAGTCTCGTTTGCAGTCATGTTTTTCTAAATATATGTTTCACCCTCTTGTGATCTGCTTAATGGCATTATTGTACAGCTGGGAGTACTAATTTTTTTTTTCTTTTTCCAGATTTTCCTTCCAAAACGAATTATTAATTGTCCCACTTCTAAAACTTATATCATACTCTTTGATCCCTGCCATCCAAATGTCTTTTGGAATTGTTCCCTGTGACATTGCAGTCTGGTTCCTGCAGAGTAATTCCACTTGCTGACTTTTTTCTTTGCATCACATTGGGATAATGAATGGTCCCCAGATGCCCCTAGAACCTGCCTTTCTGCCCTCAGAGGTTGACTTCCTGGGTTCTCTTTTCCTTTCTAATGGCCCTGCTTGCCTTCTGGGATGGTCCGGGCTCAAAAGTACTTACAGGCAAAGCACCTTTGAACATTACAGTTTGCCTCCATCTCATTGCCCTTTCTCAGTTCCTTTTCTCTTCACCATGTCCCCTCCCTTCTTCACTCTGGCTTCCCATGCTCCCTCATAGCTCCAGCTGTGCAGCACTATCCTCATTCTTCAGCTTATCCCTGGGATTGGAAACACAGCACCCAGTCTCTCTTTCTTTCTAGGCTTCCTCCAAAATTTTCATTACCTGAGTCCTTCTCAGAATTTCCTCCTGTCTCTTGTCATGGCGGAGGACATTCCTCAGATCATTTTTTTCTCAATCCCATGGGAAAGTGGCTGCCTATCATTCATGCTTTTATTCAATGTGCATTTTACTTGACCTCTTACATGTGCCATGCTGTGTGATTAGAAGTGGATAACACAGTTTTAGGAAATTTTAAAATTTAAATAGATTTTATATTTTTTTACAGCAACTTTAGGTTCTCAGTAAAATTGAGTAGAAAATACAGAGATTTCCCATATACCCCCATCCCCAAGATGTGCAGCCTCTCCATTATTGACATCCTCTAAGTCAGTAATTTTTAATCTTGAGAGTTCATAAGAATCATGTGAGAGGTTGTTAAAATGCAGATTTTTTAGTTCCCTCCCATTAGTTCTGTGTTAGTTGGTCTGAGTGGCTCCCAGGAATCTAAATTTTAATGGTTCTGATGTGAGTGTACAGATCAAATTTGGGACTAGGACACTGGGAGGTCAGAAGGCTTCTTATAACATCTCACAGAGTTTACATATGTAAACCAAGAGTCTACATATGCAGATACTGCAGAGAGAGAGAGTTGTTGCTTTCCTAAGGTTAGGCAGCAATTTGATTGGTGGAGCTTGAAGTCAACCCTAAGTAGGCTTCCAGACTCTGAGCCTGGGCTCTTTCTGCTTTATGCAATCTCCATCCACACATTGCTGATGAAAGCAAACTGGACTCCTGACTGCTGGGGTTAAAGGTCTGGTTTGAGCAGCTTCTGTGCTTGGCAGGCTCCAATTCTGTGAGGGTTACAAGAATTGTCTCCACCATCTCTGTGCCTTTTGGTTGCCAGGGCATTACTCTGAGCGACTTAGCTCTCATTATCACCAGGTTTACAGAGAGAAGACACCACTTCCCCTTCTTATGAAAGAGGATCCTGAGGACATTCAGTGAGGCCATATCTGTAGGCGCCTAGTCACAGAGAGCTGTCAGTAAGTCCTGCATGAGGAGTTCCAACTCTGGTTTCTAGTTTATTTTTAAATTCCTTAAACCAGCCAGCCTCTTAAATACAAAAGCTTTGAGTACTTGAGTAGCTGGGATCTCTATTTTTGACTTTTTGGCTTTTCCTTACAGGCATTTGAGAGCAAATTTGTGGACTTGTGTGAATGCTTGTTCTCTTATCTACCCCCACCCCCAAGTGCCTTTCAGGAAAGGAGGTGAAAGCCCATGTTAAGTGGGTATTATGGAGCTGAGAGAGGGTCACCTGCATTGGCCCCAAGTCATGAACACAGCTTGTATACTAAATGCTGAAGCAACTGTGAAGGCCATGGCCTCAGAAAGCCATTGATGCTGAGCCAGAGGACTGCCCGAGCCTTGCTGAAGCCAGTTACCATGGCCAGCCTTTAAGCTTTCTGGATGTTCAAGGCTTTGCAAAAATGACACATTGAGTTTTGCCATGCCACTTTTTGGGTTGTCCCAACCTTTTGAACCCATATACAACCCTCTTTGCTGCCATTGCTCTCTTGTTCTCAGGCTGATGTTAAATAAAAGCAACCTGGTGCTTTGTGTGTGTTGTCTGGAGTCATAAGCAGCTGGGGAGCTGTCTGCCACCCTTGTTTCACATACAGAGGCTAAATTCTTGACCCAGGGCAACTGCACAGCCCAGGTTCACCCCCAGTAAACACAAGCTCCACACCGGGATCACACATTGTGTTACCTCCCTTGGAAAAAGAGCCAGATTATTATCCTGAGTGACCAGGAGGTTGCTTAGTAACCAAAACGAATCAAAAAGCATAAACTATAGCTTGACGAATTACTCAGGATAAATTGTTCTCTGTCCTGGGCATGTGCAGTTCTGAACATTCCTAGAACTCATGGAGTTACTTGGAAAGAAGGTGGTATGAGGGAATTAGAGCCATAAAGTGCTGGAACTATAATGTTGACAAGAGTTTGTCTTCTGAAATATGTAAGTTTTGAATTACACTTGCCTCGTGATTCCCACTTCTGCTGCCACTGCTGTCTGAGGTTTCAGTCCCTGCAGTACAGCTTCACCAGCTGTTCACATGCTGGGAAGGGCAGTGCTGGGGCTGCTCCGCAGGGGCCAGGCACTGGTAGGATAACGAACTTACCTTTGATGATCTAGCAAGTGGGTTTTATAGTCTACATTCTAATTATTATTATAGGTTACACTTTTCTTGACTTGTATTTTGATAGGTGACTTTGCTACTAGTTGCAGTTGCAAGAGAAAACTGGTAGTGTCACCGTCCTCAGGTATCTCAAAGTACACATTCAATGCCAACCATGACTGGTGTGATTAAGGAGCAGATACTGATTAGTTTGTAGTCTCCAAATCTGATGTCCAGAAGAATCACAGAGAACAAATAAAAATAAATGAAAAAGGAGCAATGAACAAACAGATTCTCAAGTTTTTCCAAGCCCAAGATTGATTTGGTTGAGAAATTATATAATATACTAGTGGCCCTGTGCATGAAATTTATACACATTAAAAGAGATTAATTAGAGGAAATATTTTAATATTGCTATTTGCCCTTTCTCTATAATTGAAGTGTCAGAGATGAAAGAAAATTAGTAAATGTATACGAAAATCTCTCTCCTGTCAGAGTCTGGGGCACCTCATGGGACCTAGAGTTAAATCCCCGCCCACCATGCACATGTGCTTTGAAAATGTAGGAAACCCAGATCTAGATGGCCCCACCCACATTGGGTGAGACCAGACCTGGCTGGCCCCAACCCCATCAAGTCCCTTTGGGTGTGGGGAGCATTCACAGGTCTCCTGGCTTGGTGCTGGGGAGGGGGTGCAGCCTGAGGTCCCCGTCAAGCCCTGCCAGGCAGGGGGCATGGTCTGAGGTCCCTGTCAAACCCTGCTGGGCAGGGGGCACAGCCTGATGTCCCCTGGCCTGAGGTCCCTTGCTCCAGCCAGACATCATGCAGCCTCAGGTCCCTGTTGTTCAGTCATGATGTTATGGCGTCCTGGCTAATTTGCATATTTCTCTTTTATATAGATAGGTATACATTTAAATTTATTTTTATTTAAGTGTAGTTGGTATACAATCTTGTATTGGTTATATTAGTTTCAGGTGTATAATATAGTGACTCAACATTTTTATACCTTACAATGTGATCACCCCACTAATTTAATAATCATTTGTCATTGTGCAAACTATCCTATATAATGAAGAAGTAATATGCAAATTGACCCTCACACCCTCACTAGATGGCTGCCTATGATCAAGCTGGTAGGGGATTAGTGAGGGATGACCAAACGACTGAACAAGCAGGCTGTGAGGGGCAACCAGGCTGGCAGGGGGGACAGATAGGGGTGATCAGGTTGGCATGCAGAGGGAGTGAGGGGCGATCAGGCCAGCAGGGGGGCAGTTAGGGGTGACCAGGCAGGCAAGCAGGTGAGTGATTAGGAGCCAGAGGTCCAGGATTGTGTCCAAAGCGTCCCTGATTGATTGGAGAGAGTGCAGGCTAGGCCGGGGGCTATGTGTGAATTTTGTGCATCAGGCCTCTAGTTACAATATTCTTGACTATATTCTTCTCCCTTTCCCCTAAATCCTCATCCCCTCCCTTCTGAGAACCATCCCTTTGGTCTCAGTTTCTATGAGCCTGTTTTGTTTGTTAGTTTTGTTTATAGATTCCACATATAAGTAAAATCATATGACATTTTTCTTTCTCTCTTTTACTTATTTCTCTTAGCATAATACCCTCTATGTCCACTCATGTTCTTGCAAATGGCAAGATTTCAATCTTTTTTATGGCTGAGTCATAGTTCATTGTATATATCTACCATATATTCTTTATCTATTTATTTATTGATGGACACCTTAGTTGCTTCTGTATCTTTTTAAATACATATGTCTTTTGAATTACTGTTCTTATTGAAAAATTATATTTTGAAAGATGCCCATGTAATAATTTTGGTGCATGGTCTGTGAAAATCTTGAAGGAACTGTGTTGGGCAAATAAATAATTCTAGTTTTATACTTGTCAGCTTTAAAAAATTTTCATCTTTGAAATAAAAAGTTTTATTAACCACACTCCCAGGGTTAAAGTGATAGCAAAACAACATTATATTCCAGTTGGAACAGATGGACCATGAAGAGAATAGTGAGGCATTTTTATAATCATGGTATCATGTAGATTGAAAATAGAAGGTCTTAGTAATACCATTAGTCAGGTGGGAATGTGGGTTAGAACTGTACCTCAGTTTCCTCATCTACAAAATGAAAAACTTATGCTGTGTGATTTCCAAATTCCCTGCTGAGTATAAAATTCTGTGATGAGAATCTCTGGTCTCTGAAATATCATATGACCAGTGATTTAAACTAGATTATTAAACATTTATTGAACACTTGCTATATGTCCAGAAACTTAAATTCTTTGAAAAGTTGGATTTGGGGTGAAAAAGAGTCTGGGGGGAGGGGTGAAAATACTAGTGAAAAGAAATAGATGGAACTCAGTGACTAAGTATTTTTGAACTCTAATAATGCTTCTGCTGTCTCATTCAGAGCTTTTTGTGTGGTTAAAATGCAGGTTACAGTGAGACAATTGACTGAAAGCTGCAAGCAAATAAAACCGGATAGATGATAACTGTGTTTCTCAGCCCTTTGGATGACAAATATTGCTAGGTGATAAAAAGCACTAATGCATTAGGTGCTGACCTGGTGCTAAAATGCTGCTTCAGGAAAAATACATCCCCCAAAAGGAAATAGTGATGATTTGACTGACAGGAACAGCTGGAGGCCCCTAGATTTACTCAGAAAGAAGAAGAAAAAAAGAAGTTGTATGTTATATGGAAGAAACTGGTGTGAGCTGTGTCTCTCAAATATTCTTGTTTCTGAAGGGTTGGGAAGGAGTTGATTATATTATCAGTTTCTGGTAGGGCTCAGATTCTACCCTGTTTCCCCGAAAATAAGACCTAGCGCATGGAAAAATAAGACATCCCCTGAAAATAAGATCTAGAGCATATTTGGAAGAAAAAATTAATATAAGACACTGTCTTATTTTCAGGGAAACAGGGTAGGTGTTACTCAACAGTGAAAGCCCAAGCCCACTGAGGGGCCCTCAGGGCAGTGCTTTCTGTGGAGGAGGCAGTGGTTCAGGCTAGAGGCTTTAAAATGGCTTTTAGAGTTTCAGATTGGCTGAAAATAGGAGGGGTGTGGTATCAGAAAAATATTACTTCTGTCTGCTGTGTACACTGAGGCTCTCTACATGAGATGGACCAACTGGCAGCTGGAAGAATTTATGAGCTGCACTTTGGTGGCATTCCTCTCTCCATAGTTACGTGCACAAGACTCTACCCCTCAAAAGGGAGCTTTACTATGAACCGAAAACATATTCTTTACTTTTATAAAGTTGCTGAAAACTTGTGGTGGTGCTTTCTTCTTGTTTAGTACTATAATTTACTGTCAACGTATCTAAGGTAGGCTTGTTGCTATTTCAGACTCTTACAAAGTCTATAAAAAAAGGGCTGAAACGGGAATCAGTGGCATAAATCTCTTCTCCCTTTCTTCTTTTGGGGGGGTGAGGGGCAGACATCTCAGCTGAGGCTTTTCTCTGGTATCTCTCTCAAGGTATAGACTCCAATAAAACACATGACCTGAACATCCCAGTGGTCTCACTGAGCGGCCGAATCCATGTTTAGAATTCCTCAGTCAACTAGGAGGCAAGTAAAGAAAGCCCCAAGCAATAAAGGCAGACGCTAGGCACTTTTGACCTTATTCTGGGTTGATTTAAAGGAATATTAAATGGAAAGGGTATGTGAAAACAGCAGCCAGAGAGTTTAGCTAACTCAAGAGATAGTTGTTATAGGAGGGAGTGGGTGCACAGCCAGGTTTGCAGTGCATACATTTAGGAGATAAAGTCCTGCATGCATGCCTGTTCTCCGCATATACAGAAAAAGCCTTCTGTGAAAGGAGGTGGGCCAGAGCTGCATCTATGCCTTTCTCCAGGCAGAGAGATTCACAGCAGGTTGGATTTTTCTGCTCAGAACTAATACTTGGCCTGCCTGCATGAGGGTGGGAGCCTGGCTGCCTGTGGCCAGTCTTTGTCCTGTCTAGTTCATGATGCTTGTGTTGTACCTATTGTTAAATATTTTGAATATCACCCCTGGTCATATCCTTCAGAACATTAATTAGTGGTGGATCTCTAAACAGATTTCACAAATCTCTATCTTTGTCCCTGTCCTTAACCAATCATCTTGAAGAAATAGTGAAAAACTCCATTTGTTGATGAGATAAGTTTTTCACTTGGAATATTTCTGGGGTCTTGGCTTAAATGTGACTTCTCTAGAGAGAACTTCCATGACTCTTACCTACTTAGACACCCTCTTAGGTGTCAATAGCGCACAGCATTTCTCCTGTTAAAACATACATTATACTCCAGTGTTCTTATTTTTTTTTAGTAGCATCTATCCTGCTGTAAATTGTGTAATGGCAAGGATCTTATGATCTTTGCCCCATATGCCAGCGCCTAGAAAACATAGGTTCAGTTTATATTTGTTAGATAAATGAAATTAAATGAAACAGGTATTGAATACTTATTAATAGCAGATGTAATATGTACTCAAAGGGTTCATCCTAAAGAAGAGACAGTAAAACATTCCATGTGTTATGGGTACAAATGACAAATAGACGAGGTGTTATAGTAAGGTGACCAGACGTCCCGCTTTTGGCAGGACAGTCCTGCTTTTTAGCAATTTGTCCCATGTCCCACGGCATTTTAAAGAAGTCCCGATTTTTGGAAAGAATGCATGAGAAGCTAGGGAATGGAGGGAGAATGGGAAGGGAATATACAGTTTTTGGCGGCCATGTGGCTATTTAGCCAGGATATGAGTTTGTAGGTCAACACTCAACCGCTGAGCCATGCTGGCCAGGCTGACTCCATTTTAAAGTCATTTTTTCCTATTAATTGAATCTGGACATGGGTTTAGGCTTCAGTAAGTCATTTATTATCTGTATTTTTTCTATATTATTTCTTCAATAAAATTGAAAAAACAAAAAACAAAAACAAAAACAAAACACAACACCTCACTATATTTCTCTCAAGATTGAGGAATGAACAACAAAGGGAGGAAATATAACCATCGAACCAATTCAAAAATGGTCCTATCTTGTTTGACAAGGTGCTGAGCTGTTTTTCAGAGACAGCAGACCAAAATCAAAACTATGCCAAAGCATGCACAGAAGAGAGAACTCTGCCTCCAGCTGCACCTGGAACCAAAGTCTCCTCCTTCCCTCAGGCCAACATCAGCAGGACTTGAGTGATGGGATCCTATCAGAGACAAGGGTCTGTTGTCCAGGAAGATCTAGTGTTGAAGACTTTCTTATAAATGACCAAGTTCTAAGGTCCTCCTACTAAAACTCCCACCAGCACTTTTACATACCCCATCCCACCGCCCCTTCAAAACCTTATCCTGCTCTAGCGAACAAGATGGATTTGAGGCACCATTAAGGCTTCCATCTTCTTGGTTGATGCCGTCTTGACCAATAAACCTTTCTTTACTGCCAACTCTGATATTTTGAGTTTTGGCCTTTTGAATCATTGAGTATGATCTGTATTTTTTTTCTGTATGATTATTTAAATAAAATGGAAGAAAAATCTCACAATATTTTTATACATAATCTTACAAGGCAACTCTTCTTACCTATTTCGTTTGGCTCAGGAAAGTGTGGCTTTGAGAAGTGTTATGCTCTGGATTGTGTAGCCCCTAAATTCACATCTTGAAGCCCTAATTTCCAGTATTTCAGACTGTGAATATTGTTAGAGATAGAGCCTTTAAAGGGGTGATTAAGTTAAAATAGGGTCATGATAGTTGGGCTTTGATCAATTATGCTTGTGTTGTTGTAAGGAGATTAGGACATAGACAGAAACACACAGACCAAGTGATGACCATGTAAGGACATACTCAGAAGGTGGCCAAATGCAGGTCGAGGAATGAGACCTCAAAGGAAACCAACCCTGCCAACAACTTGATCTTGGATTTTAGCCTGCAAAATTGCAAGAAAATAAATTTCTGTCATTTAAGACTACCAGTCTATGATACTTTGTTATGGCAACTCCTGCAGATTAATATACGAATTGAGGTAATTTTTTTCAATATCAAACATATAATAGGCAGCTGAGCAGAACTTGAACATCCACTACCTGACATAAATTTAAAAAGCATAAACAGAAATTTAATAATGTGTATTTCCTGTATATATTAACTGGGAAGGCCCCCAATTTATTACCTTGAATACCATCTTCATCTAAAAACAAAAAAAGATGCTGGGTGGGGAGAGGCCAGTTATGGGAGATTACAGTGGAAAAACATAGTGAACAAGAGGATGTTGTTATGCAGAATTAAATCAATGTTTTCTTCATTGATAGGAGTTTTTAGAAATTTAGTCATTATTCTCTTCCTAGTACAGTGAGGGAGAAAACTACCAATGGAAATTTCTCTTATAAATGCACATGTCTTTTATACAAGGGTAATTTATACAACTTTTTTAGAGTTTTTCTTGTGTTTATTGTTTCTTAAAAATAATCAGCTAAAGATAATTCTTACTCCAGAGACATATTTTGGGGTGACAAATTTTGCTCCCCTTCAAGGGGAAAGTATAAATATCACCCTCCTAACCATCAGAAATTCTGTGAAGCTCACAATAGTATAGCTGCTACTACTTAAAGTTTGAACACTTCCTACTCAGAGAGCCTGGAGAAGCTCAGCAGAGGTCTCCAGACCCCACACCTCTGTTGAAAGGATCCCTTGGCAAAAACACTTTCCCTCTGGCTGATGCCAAAATTCTTCCATCAACTGAAATAAAGAGGTGAAAGGGGTTTCTGAAGATGAAATAGTTATTCGCTCCAATTTTCTTTTTCTCTCGGTATGGTTTCTTCTATCACTTTGGACACATCTGCTTTTATCTTCTCTCTTCTTTCTGATTTTGCAGCTGCTTATCAGGTTGACTGTCTGGGCTCCATATGACTTGCCAGAAAAAAAACACATTGAAAATGTAAGAATTTTTTTAAGTTTTTATTATTAAGGTTTTACATATGTGTCCTTATCCCCCTATTGTCCTTCCATCACCCAGCTCATGCCCTCACCACACCAGTGTCTGTGTCCATTGGTTAGACTTATATGCATGCATACAAGCCCTTTGGTTGATATCTCCCCCTTCTCCTGACCCTTTCCTGCCTTCCCTTTGAGGTTTGATGATCTGATCCATGCTTCTCTGTCTCTGAATCTATTTTTGTTCATCACCTTATGTTGTTCATTATATTCCACAAATGAGTGAGATCATGTGATATTTATCTTGCTCTCCAGGTCCATCCATGCTGTTGCAAATGGTAAAAGTTTCTTCCCTTTTACAGAAGTATAGTATTCCATTGTGTAGATGTACCACAGTTTTCTAATCCACTCATCTGGTGATGGGCACTTAGGTTGTTTCCAAATCTTAGCTATTGTAAATTGTGCTGCTATGAAAATAGGGGTGCATATGTCCTTTCTGATTGGTGTTTCTAGTTTTCTGGGATATAGTTCTAGAAGTGGGATCACTGGGTCAAATGGGAGTTCCATTTTTAGATTTTGAGGAAACTCCATACTGTCCTCCACAGTGGCTGCACCAGTCTGCATTCCCACAAGCAGTGCACAAGGATTCCTTTTTCTCCGAATCCTTGCCAGCACTTGTCATTTGATTTGTTGATGATAGCAATTCTGACAGGTGTGAGATGGTAATTTATAGCCATTTTGATTTGTATCTCTCAGATGATTGGTGAATTTGAGCATGTTTTCATATGTCTCTGGGACTTCTATATATCCTCTTTCAATATGTATCTATTTAGGTCCATTGCCTAGTTTTTAAATTGCATTGTTTATCTTCTTTTTGTTAAGTTGTATGAGTTCTACGTAAATGTTGGAGATAAAACCTTATCAGGGATAACATTGGCAAATATGTTCTCTCATGCAGTGGGCTTTTTTGTTGTTTTGTTGATGGTGTCTTTTGCTGTACAGAAACTTTTTATTTTGATATAGTCCCATTTGTTTATCTTCTCCTTAGTTTTCATTGCCTTAGGAGCTGTATCAGTGAAGATACAGCTTTGGCATATGTCTGAGATTTTTGCTGCCTGTGGCTTCTTCTAAGATTTTTATGGTTTCCATCTTATGTTTAAGTCATTTATCCATTTTGAATTTATTTTTGTGTATGGTGTAAGTTGGTCTGGTTTCATTTTTTTTTTTTTTTTTTTTTTTTTTTTTTTTTTTTGGCATGTATATGTCCAATTTTCCCAACACCATTTATTGAAGAGACTGTCTTGACTCCATTGTATGCTCTTGCCTCCTTTGACAAATAATAATTCAGCATAGTGATTTGGGTTGATTTCTGGGTTCTCTATTCTATTCCATTGGTCTATATGTCTGTTCTTATGTTAGTACCAGGCAGTTTTGAGAACAGTGGCTTTGTAAGAGAGCTTGAGATCTGTTATTGAGATCCATCCTACTTTGTTCTTCTTTCTCAGGATTGCAGCAATTCAGGGTCTTTTTATTATTCCAGATTATTTTTGAAGAGTTTATTATAGGTCTATTAAATATGCCATTGGCATTTTAATGGGGAGTGCATTGAATCTGTAGATTGCTTTGCATAGTATTGACAATTTAATGATATTGATTCTACCAATCCATGAACATGATCTGTTCTTCCATCTGTTTATGTCTTCCTCTATCTCTTTTATTCAGTGTCCTGTAGTTTTTCAAGTATAGTTTTTTGTTTGTTTGTTTTTTGTCTCCTTAGTTTATTCTTAGGTATCTTAATTTTTTTGGTTGATGGTAAATGGGATTGATTTTTAATCTCCCTTTCTGTAAGTTCACTATTGCTGCATAAAAATGTCATAGATTTCTTGGCGTTAATTTTGTATCCTGCTACATTGCTGAATTCATTTACTAAGTCAAATAAATTTTTGATGGAGTTTTTAGGGTTTTCTTTGTACAGAACATGTCATCTGTGAATAAAGACAATTTTACTTCTTCTTTTCAAACTTGGGTACCTTCTATTTCTTTTTCTTTTCTAATTGCTATGGCTACCACCTCCAGTACTATGTCAAATAAGAATGATGAAAGTGGGCATCCCTGTCTTGTTCCTGGTTGGCTGGCCTGCCTTCTGGTCGAACTCCTGGTTGAGGGGATAATTTGCATATTAGCCTTTTGTTGTATAGGATATTCCCTGAGTGGCCAGATTATTATGTGTTCAGAGATCATAATAATCTGGCCACTCAGTACATATGGATCATGTTTTCTTATCCATTCATCCATTCAATGTCTTTTTATTGGAGCATTTAGTCCATTTACATTTAAAGTTATTATTGAAAGGTACTTGTTTGTAGCCATTTTATTTTTTGTGCCTGTGTTCCTTCTTTTTTTCTTTTTTTCTTTTTACACCAGTTCCTTTAGCATTTCTTGCATTGCTGGCTTGGTAGTGATACATTTCCTTAGCTTTGCTTTTTTTTTTTTTTTGTCTGTGAAGCTCCTTATTTCCCCTTCAATTTTGAATGATAGCCTTATTGGATAGAGTATTCCTAGATTCAGTCCCTTGCTTTGCATTACTTTGTAAACTTCCTTCTGTTCCTTTCTGGCCTGATATGTTTCTGTTGAGAAATCATTTAATAATCTAATGGGTGATCCCTTATACATAACTTTATGTTACTCTCTTGTAGACTTTAAGATTCTCTCTTTGTCTTCAATGTTTGCCATGGTAATTACAATGTGTCTCGGTGTGGGTCTTTTTGAATTCATCTTGTTTGGGACTCTCTGTACTATGTTACTTTTTTCTTCCCCAAATCAGGGAAGTTTTCTGACATCATTTCTTCAAATAGGTTTTCTAAACCTTATTTCTCTTCTTGTTATTCTGGCACCCCTATTATTTGTATGTTGCTTCATTTCATGTTGTCCTAAAGCTCCCTTAGGCTCTTCTCTTGCCTTTTATTTTTTATCTTCAATTATAGTTCAGTTTGGGTGTGTTTTGCTGCCCTGTTTTCTAATCTACTAATTCAGTCTTCTGTTTCTTCTAGTCTACTGTTGAAACTTTCCATAGTGTTTTTTACTGTAGGTATATCACCCTTTATTTCCTCTTGATTCCTACCTAAGTTGTTAATTTTTTCATCCATCTGGTTTATGAACTCTATGACCCTTATTCTGAATTCTTTTTCTGACATATTGCATGCCTCCATTTTACTTAGCTTCTTTTCTGGTGTTTCCTCCTTTTCTTTCCTTTGGGGGTTTCTTTGTCTTTCCATTTTTTCTCTCTCAATGAAGGACGTAGGTGTTGAGTCATTCAGGGGCTGCTCCTTGAGCAGCAGCAGCTACTTGGGCGGTGGCTGCTCCTTGGGTGGTTGCGACAGCAGCTGCTCCTCAATTGGTGGTGGCTCCTCGGGTGGGCACTGCTTGCATGGCTGCTCGCAGTAGTGGTGGCTCCTTTGGCTGGTGGGGGGTGGGCTGCTCTCATGGCTGCTGCTCCTCGAATGGGTGTGGGCTGTTCACATGGCTGCTTTTCTTCAGACAGGGGGTAAGCTACTCAAAAAAGTTATATATTTTTTTCTCCCAATCTCTGACTCAGAAAAAGTTAAAGAGAAAAATAAAAAAGTTATTTTACTACTTCTTTATGATAGAGTGTGAAAATATGAAGGGAGTGAGTAGAGAAGGAATTAATATTATTAGGTCCCAGGTATTTGAACACTCATTATTTCATTATTGCAACAATCATATGAGCTGTTATTATTCTCATTTTATAGATGAAAAACCTGAGCAATGTATTTTGTGCCATAACCAGTGTTTTCTATGTTACATTTATCTTGACTTAGGTTCCCCCAAACAGAGTATAAATGAAATTTTGTGTGCAGGTACTTTATTTGAGAGGTTCTAACAGGGAACAAGGAGGATAATCAAGGATAATGAGATAGGAAAGGAGGAATAGCAAATATCAAAATGCATTATGGGACTGCTAACTGCTAAAGGTAACTCATTCTCAGAAGCTTACCAAATACTCATTTTTTTCTATCTCATCACAAGGAGAATAACTTTTCCTTCCCAGGATTCCAGTTCCTCATAATTGACACCTTTACTAGTGGATGTCAAACACCCATTCTTCTGACATGCACAAGCTTGCTTCCTGTAAGACTCTGAATGAAGTAGAATATGACATCTGAAAATGTACCACTTTGGCATATTATTTTGTTATTTGCCTTTTTTAAAAATTATTTTTCAATTACAGTTGTCATACAATATTAAATTAGTTTTAGGTGTACACATAATGATTAGACATCTATATGCCTTATGAAAGTTTCACCCCATTATGTCTAAAACTCATTTGATACTATACATAGTTATTACAAATATTATTGACCATACTTCCTATGCTGTATTTTATATCCCTGACACTATTTTATAACTGTTTGCTTGTACTTTTTAAAAAAATATATTTTTAGCTTGATTTCAGAGAGGAAGGGAGAGGGAGAGAGATAGATAGAACATCAATGATGAGAGAGAATCACTGATCAGCTGTCTCCTGCATGCCCCCACTGGGGATCGAGACCGTAACTTGGGCATGTGCCATTGACCAGAATTAAACCCAGGACCCGTCATTCCACAGGTCTACGCTCTATCTACCAAGCCAAACTGGCTAGGACATGTACTTCTTAATCTCTTCAGCTTTTTACCTAGCACCCTAAATCCTCTCTCATTTGGCAATCATCTATATTTATGAATTTGTTTGTTTTGCTCGTTTATTTATTTATTTATTTATTTATTTATTTATTTTTACATTCAACATATACTAGTAAGTGAAATCAATTGTCTTTCTTTATCTGACTTATTTCACTTAGCACAATACCCTGTAGGTTCATCTATGTTGTTGATAGAGGCAACATTTCATTCTTCTTTATGTCAGAGTAATATTCAATTGTACACTCTACAGTATATTTTCATCTATTAAAGCAACAAACAGGTTGCTTCCATATATTGGCTATTATAAATAATGCTGCAAGAAACATAGGGGTGCATATATATTTTTGAGTTAGTATTTTGGATTTCTTCAGGTAAATTCCCAAAAGTTGCATTGCTGGGTCATATGGTAGTTCTTTTGTCAATTTTCTTGGGAATCCCCATACTGTTTTCCACAATGGCTACACCAATTTGCAATTCCATCAACAGTGCTTTCCTGCTTATCTTCACCAACAATCATTTGTTGACTTTTTAATAATAGCCATTCTAAGATGTGTGAAGTGATATCACATTGTAGTTTAAATTCGCATTTCTCTGATGATTAGTGATATTGAGTAGTGATGTTGAGTCTATTGGCCATCTGTATGTCCTCTTTGGAGAAATGTCTATTCAGGTCCCCTTTCCATTTTTTAATTGTATTATTAGAATTTTTGGTGTTGTGCTAGTTTCTTATAAATTTTAGATATTAACACTTAAACTGATGCATCATTGGTGAATATCTTCTTCCATTCAATACGTTGTTTTTTCATTTTTTTGATAGTTTCCTTTGCTGTGCAAAACCTTTTTTATTTGATGTTTGTTTGTTTGTTTTTCTTTTGTATCCCTTGCTCGAGACATTTCCAAAAAGATATTGCTGTACAGTATTAAAAGGATGTTATAGAATTAACTGCCTATGTATTCTTCTAGGGCTTTATGGTTTTAGGTATTACATATGTCTGTCATTCATGTTGAGTTTATTTTTGTATATGATGTATAAAAAGTGGTTTAGTTTCTTTTTTATTTCACTTATTTGTCCAGTTTTTCCAATACCACTTACTGAAGACACTAATTTTATTCCACTGTATATTTTTGCCTTTTTTTTTTTCAGTGATTAATTGACCATATAGGAATGGTTATTTTTTTTCTTGGCCTCTTTATTCTGTTCCATTGATCTATATATCTATTTTATGTCAGTACAATGCTTCTTTGATTAGAATAGTCTTAGTTTGATATTAGGTATTAGTATGGTATCTCCAACTTTATTCTTCTCATATAAATTTAAGGATTATTTATTCTAGTTCTTTGAAAAATGCCATTGGTATTTTGAAAGGGATTGTATTGATTCTGCGGATTGCTTTGGATAGCATGGACATTTTAATGATGTTAATTCTTTCAATCCATGAGCAAGGTATAACCTTCTAGTTAATTGTATCTTATTTAATTTGTTCCTTCAATGTCCTATAGTTTTTGAATACAGGTATCTCATATTCTTGATTAAATTTATTCCCAAATAATTAGTTCTTTGAGATGCAATTGTAAATGGAATAGCTTTTTTTTAAAAAAAATTTATCTGATTGTTTATTATTGGTGTACAAAATACAAGTATTTCTGAATATTAATTTTTATCCTGCTATTTTATTGAATTAATTTATTAGTTCTAATTTTTGTTGTTGTTTTTGTTTGACTTGTTAGGGTTCTCTCTATATAGTATTATATCATCTGCAAATAATGACAGTTTTACTTCTTTCCTTTTTTTTTCTGATTGTTGAGGCTAGGACTTCTGATATTATTTTGAATAAAACTGGTGAAAGTGGGCATCTTTGTTCCTGATCTTAAATAAAAAGCTTTTGGCTTTTAACCACTGAGTGTGAAGTTAGCTATGGTTTTGTTATATATGGTCTTTATTATGCTGAGGTATATTCTCTGTATTCCCACTTCAATGAGAATTTTCATAATAGTTGATGTTGGATTTTTTCAAAGGATCTTTCTGAATCTATTGTTATTATTATATGATTTTTACATTTAATTTTTGTTTATGTAGTGTACCATGTTTCTTAATTCACAGATATTGAATCAAACATGCATTTCTTTTTAATATATTGCTGAAATCTGTGTGCTAATATTTTGGTGTTGATTTTTGTATCTATTATTCATCAGGGATATTGGCCTATACTTTTAATATTTGCATTGTCTTTGTTTTGGCATTGGGGTTATGTGGGCCATGTAAAATGAGTTATAAGATTTTCCTCTTCAATTTTTTGAAATAGTTTGAAAGGAATAGATATTAATTCTTCTTTGAATATTTGGTAAAATTCACCTGTGAAGCATCTGGTCTAGGACTTTTGTTTTTCATAGTTTTTGACTACTGGTTTGATTTCATTAGAAGTTATTGGTCTGTTCAGATTTTTCTCTGATTCAGTCTTGGAAGATTGTATGTTTTTAGAATTTAACCATTTCTTTCAGATTTGTCTAATTTGTTGGCATGACATTTTTTGTAGTATTTTGTGTATATGTCTATGGTGTCTATTTTGACTTATCATCCTTTATTTCTGATTATATTTATTTGGGTCCTCTATTTTTTTTTAATGACTCTGGCTAAAGCTTTATTGTTTTTGTTTATAATAACCACATTTTAGTTTTATCGATTGCTTATTTTTTGCTCAGATTGTGATTATTTCCTTCCTTCTACTCACTTTAGGCTTTGTTTTTTTTTTTCTTCTTTTTTTTTTTCTTATTGTAGGACATTTAAGTGTAAGTTCAGATAGCGTATTTGAAACTTTATTGTTTGTTTCTTGAGATAGGCTTGCATAGCTATGCATTTTCCTCTTGAAATTGCTTAGGCTGTGTTCCCTAGATTTTTGGGGGGTCATGTGTTCACCTTTTCACTTTTCTTAGGATATGTTTTGATTTATTCCTTGACCTTTTAAACTCATTTTTTTTGTTTATTTGTTTTTGCATTTTATATAGTCCCCATGTTTTTTTGTTTTTTTCTTATAATTGATTTCTAGTTTTGTATCATTGTGAAGGGAGAAGATGTGATTTCAATCTTCTTAAATTTATTGAGACTTCTTTTGTGGCTTAACATGTGGTGTAGCTCTTGAAAAGAATGTATATTCTGCTATTTTGCAGTGAAATGCTCTAAAAACATCAATCAAGTACTTTCAATGTAATGTGCCATTTAAGGTCACAATTTCTCTGTTGCTTTTCTGTATGGATAACCAGTCTGTTGATGTCAATAGCATGTTAGATTCCCTACTATTACTGTATTATTCCCAATATTGTCTTTTATGTCCATCAATATTTGCTTTATATTTTTAGGTCCTCCTACATTGGGTGCATAGATGTTTATAAGAGTTATATCCTTTTGTTGGATTGCTCCCTTTATTTTGAAATGTCCTTCTTTGTTTCTTATTACAGCCTCTATATTAAAGTCTATTTAGTCCAACATAGGTATCGCTACCCTAGCTTTTTAAATATTTCCATTTGTATGAAATATCTTTTTCTATCCCTTTACTTTTAATCTGTCTGTGTCTTTCAATCATGACTTTTTTTTTTTTCCTTAGGACTCTATTCAGCTATTCTTCAGGAGGTTCTCAATGATGATTGCTTGATAGTTGTAGGGGATAAGCATATATTATCTACTCCACTATCTGGAATGGATGACTTTAAATTTTACAATCTTGTCACTGCTCCTGATTTTTTTCTTTCTGTGAGAAACTGATGGTGGTGTTGTGAGGCAGCAAACAGGAGCATCATCTCCATAGGTTTAAAGAAGAGGTATATCTGACTACCCAACAGGTCACTTTGTAAAAGTAAAACAAAGCACCCTTTCCTTCTATCAGTTTGCTTTTTTTTGGTGTGATGACTATCACATTCAGAGAAGAAGGCTCACTGGAGGAAGACACACACCACACACACACACACACACACACACACACACACACACACTGTATATCTTTTCAGTGGGCAGTGATGCTTAGTAATTAATTATTACTGGTCATTAGAAGTCATCTCAGTATCCTGGGAATGGCAATGAGTGATAGTAATGCTATTTCCTGTTCCTCTAGTTACTTCTATCCCCTCAGACTTGGCCTTCTGGGAGCTGAAAAATTTTGTTTTTGTGTTTATCTGTTCTCTGTTATATTATAATGTTCATATTTTAAGGGCTTATCATATTAGAGTTTCCTCAGGATGTTAAAACATCTGTTTCTAACTGTCTAAGAAAAGAGAGAGGAAAAAAACACTTCTTTGAATTTTAATTTTAAACACAACAAAATGAAATGTATGTTGATGTGAATACCATCTGGAATTTTTTCCTGATAAGTAGAACACAGGGATGTGAAAGAGATTTCAAATATGAGATAGGGAAGTTACCCATCCCCTTAATTTAACCCAGTTGACGTTGTATACAATTTCCTTTAGTTCAGAACCTACTCTTTGTTGGATATCATATCACAGACAGAATGTAAGAGGGGCTCCCTTCTGTGTAGAATAGCAGATGAGTGGCTCTGCCTATGATGTCCCCAACTTACTGCCTTAGGAGAATTTTCAGGCTCTAGTGCAGAAAGGGAGAAACTGGTGGGTTCTTTAGTTTTGAAGTCAGTGCTGAGAGGTCTCTAGGGCAGAGTGCAAGAGGGAAAACTGCTGCATGGGAAGATAACTACAAAAGGATTCCCCTTGAGAATTCAGGTGAGTACTGATAAGTGTATGCAAATGAGAAAACTACCTGAGGCTAGGGAACAACTGTTCAAAAAAACTCCAGGGAGCAATGCCCAGTGCTCACACAAGGCCAGGAATAGTGTCTATTACCATCCAGATGGAATAGCTCATAATATACTAGGAAAATTGTCTTCAGTAGGGGAATAAATGGCTATAGATTGAGCAATGCTCTGGTTCTTTCTAACAAATCTTAAAAGCAAGACCTCAAAATATCAAACTTTTCTCAGTTAACATAACTGTGTACCAGAACAAATTATAAGAAAATTTATAGTAACACAAAAATGTCCAGTAACAGAATTAAATTCACAGTGTTTGATACTCAATTAAAAGTACCCAGGCATGCAAAGAAGCTGTGAAATACAAATAAAATACAAATAAAAACCAATCAATTGAAGCTGACACATTTAATCAAGAACTGACAAGGATGATAAATGTGGCAGGCAAGGGCACTAAAGCAATTATTTTAGTTGTATTCTATACAGTAAAAAAAGAAAGAAAAAGATAATTAGAGACATAAAAATAGCCAAATATAAGTCTAGAGAAGAAACACAATGTCTGAGATGAAAACTTAGATAGGATTTATGGCAGATCACATATTACAAAAGTAAAGATTTGAAACTTGAAGACACAGAAACAGGAACTATCCAAAGTGAAGCACAGAGAAAATAGGCTGGGGGTATCAAGGAGAAGATAACTTCAAATTACCCATTTAAACTATATTCAGAATCCTCCAAAGTAGGAGGGAGAAGAAAAACATTTGAAGAAATAATTGTTCAAAGTTTTCTAAATTTGATGAAAACTATAAACTCAGAGATCCATAAAAAGTTCAATAAACTCCAAGAACAAGACACATAAAGAAAACTACAAGAAGTCACTTCATAGTCAAATGGCTCAAAATCAATAAGAGTAAATCTTAAAAGTAGTCAGAGAAAAGGGACACGTTATTCTCAGGAGAAAGTTGAAAATGATAGCAATTTTTTTCCTGGACATTATACATTATTTAGGGATTTAGGGAAGGAGACAGGAAATTTCTTTAGAAAGAAAAAAAAAAATACACTTAGCATTCTATACTCCACAAAAACATCTTTTGAAAATGAAGGCTAAATAAGACCTTTTCAGACATTCAAGAGTTGAAATAACTCATTACTAGCATACCAGCATACCCACAGAATTTTAACAGAATTTTAAAGAAGTTCTTCAGGTAGACGAAAATAATATTAGATGGAATCTGGTTCTACACAGAGAAATGCAAAGACCAGAAATTTATAATAGCAATTATGTAAGATTGTTTTTTTTTTCCACTAAATCTTTTAAGAATATAATTTTATGTTTAGGTAAAAATAATAACAATATAGTGTGACATTTATTACATATATAAAATTAAAATGCATGAAAACAAATTAAACTCAACAAAAACAAAAGGAAGAAAATAATGAAGATCAAAATAGAAATCAGTGAGGTAGAAAAAAAAATAGAGAAAAGCAATGAAACCAAAAGCTAGTTCTTTGAGACAATAAAGTTGATAAACCCATAGTTAGGCTGATCCAGAAAAAAAGAAAGAAGACACAAATATCAATATCAATAATGAGCAATGTGACATCACAAAGATTCAATAGATATTAAAAGGAATACTGTGCCAGGACCGGTTTGGCTCAATGGATAGAGCGTCGGCTTGGGGACTGAAGGGTCCCGGGTTCGATTCTGATCAAGGGTATGTATCTTGGTTGCGGGCATATCCCCGGTAGGGGGTGTGCAAGAGGCAGCTGATCGATGACTCTCTCATCGATGTTTCTAACTCTCTATCTCTCTCCCTTCCTCTCTGTATAAAATCAATAAAATATATTAAAAAAATAAAATAAAAGGAATACTGTGAATAATTTTACCCCAATAAATTTGATACTTAATTGAAATAGGAAACCTCCTTGGATGCCTACAGCTGCCAAAACTCATTTAAGAAGAAATAGATAACCTGAATAACCATATGTCTATTTTTTAAAAATGTATATTTTATTGATTTTTCACAGAGAGGAAGAGAGAGGGATAGAGAGGTAGAATTAGAAACATCGATGAGAGAGAATCATTGGTCAGACATTTCCCGCACACCCCCACTGGGGATGTGCCCGCAACCAAGGCACATGCCCCTGACTGGAATCAAAGCTGGGACCCTTCAGTCCGAAGGCAGACGCTCTATCCGCTGAGCCAAACAGGTTTTGGCAACCATATGTCTATTAAAATGTTAAACTTACAGTTTAAAAATCTTCCCATAAAGAAAACGTTAGATTTAGATGGTTTTGTTGGAGAATTCTCTCAAATATCTAAAAAATCAATAATACCAATATGATACAAATTCTTCCAGAATATTGAAGTAAAAGAACTGCATAGCAACTCATTCAATGAGACTAATAGAACCCAGATACCAAGCCATAAAAGACATTTATAAGAAAGCTACAGACCAACGTCCCTCATGAATGTAGCTGTAAAAATTTTAAAACAAATTTTAGCAAATCTAATACAATATAAAAAAATGCCAATATATCATGACCAAATGTGATTTATGCCAAGAATCATAGTTTGATGTTCAAAAATCAGCCAATGTAATTTACATATAAGTAAAAAGGAAAATCAATAATATCATCTCAATAGATGTAAGAGAAAGAACTGAATACAATTCAACATCTATTCTTGAAAAACTCAGTAAACTAAGGGGGAGAATGGAATTTTATCTATCTGATAAAAGGCATTTCTGAAAGCCTATAGTTAACATTATACACAATTAACTTAAAGTGGATCACATATCTAAATGTAAAGCCTAAAACTATAAAATAACTAGAACAAAACACAGGTGAAAACCTTTGCATCGAACCTCAGAAAATAGGGAGAAGAGCCAAAGAATTGTCTGGCTGGAAGGATTCTATCATCTTTGATAAAGTAAAGCCCTTTGAAGCTCAATAGCTCTTCTTTGTACTTTGTGCTTAACATTCCTTGGAAGCAATAGTACATTCCCATTGAGGCATACCAACCAGTACAGGCATACCTTATTTTATTGCACTTCACAAATATTATGTTGTGGGGTTTTTTTTTGTTTTTTTTTGTTTTTTTTTTACAAATTGAAGGCAAAAAGATTATGACTTGCTTTATTGTGATACTTGCTTTATTGCAGTGGTTTTGAACTGGACCTACAATATCTCTGAGGTATATTTGTATAGGTGAAGTTTCAAGAGGGCCAGTCATTATTAATGGGACTGCAGTAGAATGCAATGTGCAGAGAATAGGACACACAGGAGTGCTAGAGACAAACAGTTGTTAGCATAATAAATGCAAGAAGTCTGTCAGAAGGCTGATGGATTTTGATATTCAGCAGGGCTGAAGATCTGCATATTATTACCTGCTGCTGGTGGAACAGCTGAAGGCAAGTCCCCTAACCTGATAATCCTTTATTGTTTACCAAACCTTACCTTTGATATGTGAGCTTGCTTTGCTAAAGGGAAAAATTTGTAAAATAAAAGCCTTGGGTCTGGACATTCGGGGAACCACTCCATTAGAGAGTAGGTATCCGTCTGGCTCCATTAGAGAGTAGGTATCCGTCTGGCTCCCCAAATGCCTTCTAAATTTATGTTTCTTGTCTAGTGTATCCATTTATGTCATAGCCCCTTTTCCAGATCCCTGAACCCTTAACTGCGAAAAGACTGCAGCACAGGAGGTGCTGCACTTGCCCATTAGGATGTCTACAGGCAGCATAGCAGTGCCACACTATTGAAGGTAAGGTCAGGATCTGAACTGAGTCTATGTGGATAAGTGGAGTGTGTATGAGGAACATACATGTATTAACACCATGCTATGTTAGTCAATTAATATGTATTGTCTTATTTCATTCATATAATAATCTGGGTAATACAGTAGATATTATTCTTATGTCATAGCTCCATAGAAGTTATGTAATTTGCCCAAGGTTAATCGTTTCTAAATGCTGCTAGTACTCAAATTTGTCAGATCGCTATTTTTTGTTTTGTTTTGTTATATCATCTGTCCCCATAAGCAGAAAAGGATGCAAAGAATAATATGGGTATCTCTCCAGGACTTGAAAAGCATGAGCCCAGAAAAATGTTATCCCTTTTCGAAAGGGCAGGTGTTAAAAATTGTTCACAAACCTCAATTGTTCTAAATGTTTGGGGGTGAGGCCATACATCTGCCCACATGAGAAGAGCTGAAATATGGTCTCTGAGTGTTTCCTCACAGAAAGTTGTGAGGGTAATCCACCTTTGGCCTCGAAACAAGAAAGATTTGGGGGCAAATATGGTGTTGGTGATTCCAAGAGGACTGGGTTGTGCAAGATGAGGAAGAAATGAACAACAGCTCACGACACTGAATAAGAGCTTTTTTACTTTGTCAGGGAATTAATTTCTGACCTCAGCCTATTTATTGAATAGATATATAATGCTGAGGGAAGTCTAGCATGCTTCAAAGTTAGTTCTGATGCATTGAGAGAAGGAGCAATCAACTCCCTGTGATTTAGGGAGGGGGCAAACCATTCCTATGGTGATGATAGTGATTCCCCAAAAATAGCACCTTTGAAATTTTCACTGTCTTAGAGCTTTCAAAGTGGTCACACGTTGATTAGTTGCTTTCACAGTATAAGTTAATGCATGAATAAATAATAACTTTTTTCTTTTTTTACTGGTGGTATTATCTTTTAGTATGTATAGTGAAGTATTTTTAAAGGATCTTTACTATCTTTTAAAACCATTTTTAATATTAAGATTAAAAAATACACTAGAGGAACTCCTGATCAAGATTCAATGATTAAAAAGATTTGGCTTATCCACTTTATGCAATCTGGATCCAGATCTCCCTTTTTTAGCTTTCCCCCCAATATGCACTTCTTTTTTCCCACTGATGAATATCTTCGTATCCTTTTACTTGAAAGATATTTTTTGTGAAAAATAATTTTAGAATCATTGTTAAATTCCTGATGGCTAAGATAAATCTAATACTGTTATTAAGTATTTAAACCTTTGTTCAATCTGGATCCAGATCTCCCTTTTGTAGCTTTTCCCCCCAATATGCCCCTACATGAATTTTATGTTATAGATTAATTAATATAGTTCCTGAATACAGTTTGAAAATTTCTTCTTTCCCTATTTATGCCATATCTTTTCCAGTCTGGAATGCCTTTCTTAATTCTATTTCTGGCAAGGAAAGTCCTACCTACTGGGCAGATCCTGGCTACCTGTTCATCTAACAGTTAAACTACATTTCCCACCCTCCCTTGCAGTTAGTGTGGGTGTAACTGATTCTAGTCATCCCCTTGTCTTATATATAGAAACCTGCCACAGTCACTTTTCTTGCTGTCTTACTTGATCTGCAAACTGTCTATAAGTATCAGGACAAATGTTATGCAAATCAAACATATTAAGGATGGCAGACTCTCTATATCTCTTGTCCCTGAAAGACTGAGTGGTACAGGGCCTCTGCTCCATGATTTTGAATTCTTCATGTACTAGAAAAAATTACTATTGAGTTAAACCTCTCCCATTGTGAGGTTTATCTCTTAGGATAGCTAGTATTACCCTAAAACAAATATATCTGTTCTTCAAGTCCAACTCAAATCCTCTCTTTTCTTTTATATCTTCATTTATTGCTCCAGGCAAAAGTGATGCCCCCTTCCCTTTAAGAGTTATAACATAGAGCTCATAATTTTATTTTGATTTTCTAGTACTCATTACAAGCTACCTTAACTTCCTGCCCACCTGCTTTCTAAAATTATACCTGCACCCACACCCATTCTTTCTTCCTGTTTTTGAGTCTCAGTGGAAAATCCTGAAGTGCCCTTCTCATGTCTTAGACCAGTTCCCTCTCTCTGGAACCCATCTCCTCTTGCTGCCTCGGGGGTCTTAATCTGCTATCTGTCCTCTTCCCTGCCTATGGATTCAGATGCTGTTTCAGATGCTCTGCAGCATTCACAATGGCTATTGTACATTCTTTCATGGAGAGACTTCTGTGGCTGCATCAGTTAGCACAGGCCAAGTTATGCTGCAGTAATCCAGTCACCATTGGTACCCATGGTATCAGTGGCTCACAATGGTCAAGGTTTATTTCTCATTCATGTTCCATGTCCATTGTAGGTTGGCTGCAGATCCACTCTGTGTTGTCTTCATTCTGGGATGGGGTTGATGAAGGAAACTCTATAGGGCATGGTCACTCTTGTGACAGAGGGAAAAGCAGAGATTACGGGGAAGCATATACAGGCTCTTATAGCTCCCACCTGGCAGTCACACAGTCACTTTTGTTCACATTCTATTGTCCAGAGCGTGCAGAATGGCCCAGTCTGATGTCCATGAGGCGCGATGTGTAATCTTTCCCCAGTGGGGGGGCGGAAAGGGACAGGGCAGCAGTACAGTTGGCCATCACACTGCCTCGTCTTGATTGTTTTCCTTCTCTCTGGCCTCCTTGGAGTTTTCTTCTCTCTTGAATTCAGATTTGCATGTCAGACACAGCCCACCTGTCTATGCTGCTTGACTTACCTAAGGTTTTCTAATATTTAAACTTTTTTTCAATTAAGATTTTGCCCCCAAATCCACATGTATCATTTCTCTTGGAAAATTAAAAATCTGGCAGGTCTGTGCTGCAATTCACCTGTGGTAGCTGCTGCTGGATGGATGGAGCTGAACTGTGGCTGCCCTTTTCAGAATAGACTTATATGCTACAATTGGGCCTTTACAGTTCATGTTACTGCCAGCCCTGTTGGTACCCCTCTTTTCTAGGCTTTCCCCCCCCCAGTGCTATTGTTCCTGTAGTTCCCTCCTTGGCTTCTATTCTGCTCACTTTGCATAGAGTCCTCAAATAACCCCTTTTCCTGTGTCTTCCAACCCATCCTCTCTTCACACTGTTAATGTCTTACTTTAGATTCTTTCCATCTTTTGCATGGATAATTTTGTCAGATTCCTAACTGCTCTCCCAACCGCTAGTCTTGCAGGAACTCTGATCTACCCCCAAATAATTAATGCCTTGATCTATTATAAAGCCCATATCTGGTTATCAATCTCCAGCATGCTAATTTTAAATAATACACCATTGCTATAGGAGTGAGATCAATCTGTTTTACATGACCCTTCTACTGGCCCTGCCTTCCTCTCCAGTCTTACTTCTTGCTCCCACTCTCTTGCACTTATGATTTATCAAACAGAATTACTTTTATGGGCTATCCTCTCTCTTACCAGTTATGTGCCACCCTTTATTCAGTGTGGGCAGTACCTCCTCCTCTGGGAAGCCTTCCTTGACTGTTTACCCTGTCACCCAGACTAGGTTAAGTATGCCCTTCAATCCTTTAGAATCACTCTGTATCTCCTCAACCTAAATACTCTTAATTATGATCACTTCTTAATTTCTCTACCTCTTTAGTTAGATGTTGTTATGGACTGAATTGTGTCCCCCTCAATTCATATATTGAGGTCCCAACTTCCAATACTTCAGAATGTAATTTTATTTATTTATTTATTTATTTTTATTTTTAAAAAATATTTTATTGATTTTGTACAGAGAGGAAGGGAGAAAGATAGAGAGTTAGAAACATCGATGAGAGAGAGTCATCGATCAGCTGCCTCTTGCACACCCCCTACTGGGGATATGCCCGCAACCAAGGTACATGCCCTTGACCGGAATCAAACCCGGGACCCTTCAGTCCCCAAGCCGACGCTCTATCCATTGAGCCAAACCGGTCTCGGCCAGAATGTAATTTTATTTAGAGATCTGGTCTTCAAAGCAGTGATTAAGTTAAACCTGTTAGGGTGGTACCATAATCCAATTTGACAGGTATCCTTTATAAGAAGAAAAAGAGATGTGCACACACACAGAAGAAAGATCATATAAGGACATATCAAGAAGATAGCCATCTACCAGTTAAGGAGAGAGAGAGAGGCCTCTGAAGAAATCAAACCTGCTAAACCTTGATCTTGAACATCCAGCCTCCAGAACTGTGAGAAAGTAAATTTTTTTGTTTGTTTGTTATTTAGGCCACTCAGTATGTGGTCTTTTGTTTTGGCAGCCCTAGCAAACTAGGACAGATGCTAAGCAATTTGAAGACAAGTTCAAGTCTTATTTCTCTTGGTGTCCTTATCATACACTCCAAATCCTGTCACATAGTAAAGGCAAAGTGAACATTCATGGAATCAATGATTGATAAATTGATTGATAAATGAATAAACAAGTCTGACATTGATAAATAAATAAAATCAGCTTTGAGATTTATTTTTGATATGGCAAATATGAATTTAATTAATTTATAACAAGGAGGCCTATTGTGAAAGAACTTGCAAATGACAGATGTGTAGGAAAAATTTGTTAGTAGGTAAATAATAGGGCATATCAAAACAATGTTTTGTATTTATAGTTTTTCTATATGAAACAAAAAAGCTCTGGCTTCTTAGTTTCTACGCCTCCCTTGGAGCAGCAATGAGGAGCATTAGTAAGTGGGATCTTCCAGGGGAGGAACATGAGGGGAACAAGCAGCTTGCCCAGGACCGAAGGAGCCACTGACCTGGCTCGTGCTGAGGGGGCGGCCAGAATGCCCCGGTAGCTGGCAGAGTGCTGAGTTCTGTAGCCAGTCGTTGGGGATGATCCATACAAAGCTCCAGTGAGATGATTCAGCCAGACTCCCTCCCTCCGAATTGACAATCTCATCTGAATGCACCTTCTGGAATGACAGTGGAGGAAAAGAAATGACAGTGGTGAGGGGGGAAAATTACTCTTTCAAAGTTTATATGAGAGCAAGCATTTGGGCAAAAAGTGAATGTAGGGTCAATCAGACACTCAGATGTTTTCTATCCACAAACACAATATATCTGGAAACCATCTGGACAGTAAGTGTGAAGGCTTGTGTTATTTCACACGTGTGGCATTTTGTGACAAACTATAGAGAGGTACAACCTTGGTCAGAAGGGAGCAGATTAATTGTTGTCACATTCTCCACAGGGTTGCATTCAATTGGAAGAGGCTGGATTTGGCTGGAGCATTCGTCTAGGGTGCACATGCGAATATATAAACATGAGTCAGAGGCTGTGTGGATCAAGAGTCTGAATACCAGGACTTTCCGAGAGACCAAGGCTCCCCTTGGGACTGAAGAATGCCAGGTAGCAGCCAACTACACAAGACACACAGCGTTCAGTGTATTGAGCTAGCCATACCTCTGCACAGTGGGTGACCACACCGGCCAGGAGTGGCAGCAGCAGCCAGAGAACACAGTAGAATTTCATGTTCAGAGAGAGTGAGCATAGGATTGAGCTGGTGGCCAATGTCTTGGTGATCAAGGTGGGTGACATGGGAATCCGAAGACAGGATTAAGTTTTAATTCTTATGAGCAACTATCACCTGCTCGTAGAAGAGGACTCACTACGAAATAGGGTTTGCAGATCATAGCCAAAATATCTCTCTGTGAATTTCTGGAGCTGTGAGCTCATCGGACTCAGAAATAATAACTATAATAAACAAATAAATGAGAGATATATCCTCTACAATGACTCCCAAGAGAACACTTTCTCAATAGAACACCTCTTGAATTATTAAAACCCAACTTTATTTAATATAATCATTGACTAAAAACATTGTATTAAGGAAAACATTTATATTTATGACCCCCAAGCTTCATACAAAATTTAAACTAAGTGATGTGTGGAGATAATCTTGAGTCACATTCTAAATGTAATTCATAGAAAGTCAGAATATTTGAAAGGTATATTGCGTGTCAACCTGGAGTATGCAAATTGGTTGTTGTTAGAGCTGTGGGAGGAGCCACAGCACATTAAGCAGCTTTTTGTTACAAACATATTAATTTTATGATCTTGAGATCAGATTAAGTAATGTCATCATTCTTATTCATCCATTCATTTATTCTTCATTTACTTGACCAATACTTATTGAATGCCTATAGAAAACTACACTGATTAGTGGGGATTAAACAGAATACTTCTACTCAACTGGAAGATACAGATAACACAGACACCCTTGCAATACACTGGAAAAGGTGCTCTGATGGGGAGTTGTGGAATAGGTGCTGGGCAATGGGAACTCACCCAGGCCTGCTGCCTCCCCACTTCCTACAGGAAGTGATATCCACATAGCTCATAAGGCTATTTGAAAAAATCAAATTAAATTATGTACATACAGTGGTTAACATAGTGCCTGGTACTTACTCATTAATGTCTAGCTTTCTTAGCATTAATGACTCAGAGGGATGGTTGCTTGTCAGTAGGCTGTCCATAAAGGTAAGGTAGTTGGAGCCTCCTTCAATGTCCACCTTTATCTTGAATGGGGTGAGGACTTATTCTCTTTGCTCTGCTAGACTCTTTTACCTAGCAGCAGCAGCTTCCCAGTTCTCTGATCTCAGTGATCACCAGATTGTAATCACTGGATGGGGCCTCTGACAGGGATGGTGGCTGGGGAGGCCCCTACTGGCAGCTCAGCGTTGAGGAGTAGGTGACAAAGTCTCAGGGAAAGCCCAGCTTCCTGCCTCTGCCAGAAAGCCCAACCACCTTTTTCCCCTGCAGGCAGGAATGCTGTGCAGGGAATGCAGGTTGAGCTCCGGAACACTGCAGTCTTCTGAAGGGGTGTCTACATCACTTCAATGTAGATTGTGATGTAACAAGAAGGGAGTGGCCCAAGGGAAGGGTAAGGTGAGTTTTGCTTTCTAAACCAAATTCTTTCTTTTCTTTTGTTGCCTGCCCCCAATTTCCTCCTAATAGGGACTGTGTCTGCCTTTTTCTGTCCTTCTAGGGAGTCCCATAGACTAGTTCCACTGGAGCCAGATGGGAACCCAGGGAAGGAGCTGGCATCCAGGTAGATAATCTAATGCCCAGAGAGAAAAATGAGGCTCACGGTCACACACTGAGTAACTGAGTGATTAGTCTAGGACTCAAAACTCAGGACTCCTTAGCTTCTCCTATAAATGATGTGGATTTTAGTAATTCACCCATCTCCCTTCAATCCCTTAACTGTTGCAAATTCTTTTCATCCAAAATTAATTGGGCAACTCCTTTACAAGGCTTCAGAGGACTCACATTAGGTTCTTTCCTGGTATTGGGGACTTAACAGCTCAATAGGAATCCCTGCTCTTGTAGGGCTTAGAATCCAGTGAGGGGAAATGGAAATGGCTACACACACACACACACACACACACACACACACACACACGCGCGCGCGCCAGTTTTGGCCTGATCTAAGAAGTCCTGGATTGTGAGAGGGTGCAGGCCAGACTGAGGGATCCGTGCATCAGGCCTTTAGTACATAATAAACCAATAGATGATAAATGTGTCCTCTACAGTGTTTCCCCAGGCAGCATTTTCTCAATAGAGTGCCTCTTTTTTTGTTAATCCTTCCCTGAGGTTATTTTCCCACTGATTTTTAGGGAGAGTGGAAGAGAGAGGGAAAGACAGGTAGTAATTCATCCATTTCCCTTCCCTGTGAGAGAAACACATTGATTGGTTGCCTCCTGCTTAAGCCCTGACCAGGGCCTGGGCCAGGGAGGAGCCTGCAACCAAGGTACATGCCCTTGACCAGAATCGAACAAGATTCTTTGGTCCACAGGCCGACACTCTATCCACTGAGCCAACCCAGTTAGGGCAATAGGTGTTAAGTCCATCATTGGAATGTGAGAGGTATTATAAAATACCAGATCCGCATTAGTGCACATTCTCATAGTGATATCTGGTGGGAAATCTAGTCGCAGCCTCAGTATTCCCATGGGTGACAGATCCCTTTTCTTGGGAGGTGGGAGGGGGGCCAGCACAGAAGGTGGTGCTCGAGTCAAAGACATTTAGGTGGGCACCCTGGCTATGGACATGTCCTCCTTTAGGAAGCTTGTCTCTGTGATGAGGATCATAGCTTCTTGCAAAATAACTTCAACAGGAAGAGCAAAACGATCCCCTTGTCAGGTTCCACGCTGCCTTTTGCCAGGAGAGGTGGCCCAACTCCATGAGCGCTTTTTTTCTCTTGGTTTGTTTGTTTTATTTTACTTTATTTTTTTGAATGGTAGCTATGGAATGGTAGGAAGTCTCCCACAAAGGATTTCCTTTGGTCATTGTTGTTTATTCACTTAGTAAAAAAATGTGGTGGGGGAGGGACAAGAATTTCCCTCCCTTTGTGAGTTTTATGATTCAGAGTTTAAAAGGCCAGTGGCAGGATCTGGGTCACAGACTCGGCTTCCTTCTTGTATGGGGCCTGTGCTTCACATGCCTGTTCCAATAAATGCTGGGATTAGAACCCCATATTTTGTCCTATTTTTGTATTTGATCCCATGAATGAAAAATGTTTTCCTTAAAGGCAGGATCTATACTAAGGTAAGTACCATGTTCTGGAAAATCAAACCTCTCATTCGCAGTAACAGTTGGTGAGACCATGTGTGTTCTGAGCATATCTGATTAGTCAGGGTTCCCCAGAGAAACAGAAGAAATATTATGTGTCTACATATAAGAAATTCCCTTGAAAGGAATTGGCTCACGTGATTATGGAGGCTGACAAGTCCAGTCTGCCAGTGGGATAACAGTCTGAATTTCCAGTGCAATGGTCTGAATGTTTGTGTTCTACCTGAATTCCAATGTTGAAATTTTAATGTCCAGTTGGCTGACGTTCGAAGCGGGGCCTTTGGGAAGCGATCAGGCCATGAGGGCAAAGTCCTCATGAATGAGATTAATGCTCTTATATAAGAGGCCGGAGGGAGCTCCCTCACCGACCTGTGAGGATAGAGAGAGAAGTCTGCAGCCCAGAAGAGGGCCTTCACCTGGCCATGGTGGCACTCCGATCTTAGACTTCTAGTTCCCAAACTGTGAGATACAGCTTTCTGTTGCTTATAAGCCCTCCAATCTGCGGTATTGCATTACAGCAGCCTGAATGGACTGAGATATCAAGGGAGAGCTGATACTGCAGTCCAAGTCTGAAAGCTGTTTCTGGCAAATTCCCTCTTCCCTCTTGCTAGAAGCAGGTCAGTCTTTTTTCTTTTCTTTCTTTCTTTTTTTTTTTTTTTAATATATTTTATTGATTTTTCACAGAGAGGAAGAGGGATAGAGAGTTAGAAAAACATCGATGAGAGAGAATCATCGACCAGCTGCCTCTTGCACACTCCCCACTGGGCATGTACCCGCAGCCAAGGTACATGCCCTTGACTGGAATCGAACCCAGGACCCTTCAGTCCCCAGGCCGACGCTCTATCCACTGAGCCAAACCGGTGCCGGCAGCAGGTCAATCTTTTTATTCTGGCCTTCAACTGATTGGATGAGGCCTACCACTTTGAGGATGATAATATGCTTTACTTAAAAATGATTAAAATTCACATCTCATTCAAAAATACTTTCAGACAAATATCCAGAAAGATGTTTGATTAAACATTTGGGCTGTAGTCCAGCTAAGGTGATACATTAAATTAATCACCACAGTGGGTATAGCATCAGAGATATTATATGTACTTGTGAATGTTCAACAATTAATTCACACCCCTCCCCCGCCACACACACATCCCCACACCCACATCCCACACATGAACTCCCCCTGTGTGGAAGGAAAGGAAGAGAAAACCTTGGGTGGGGAGAATGTGTCCACTCCTTTTTGCTCAGGAAAGGGGTGGGCATAGGATATAACACCTGGGCTTGGATGACTGATTAAAAGTGACCTTGGCTTCAGAGCTTTTAAAAGCTTATGTTAGTCAGCTGCAGAACTTCCTGCATCCCTGGATTTGGAAAAGGCAATTAGCTGATGTGTATGTGTATAGAAAGAGTATACATAAACAGTTATGGGAGGCAATGTAATATTATAGAAAGGCAAGGACTATAGAGAAACTTTTGATTTGGAATCCCAGCTTTGTATTGTGGGCAAGCTACTTAACCTCTCTGAGCTTGGTTATCTCATCTGTAAAATAGAGAGAAATAATGGAAACCCATACTTCATAGGCTGTGAGAATTAAATGAGGTAGTAGCTGTGAAGTGCTTACAAGATAGCCTGGCACATAAGTACTAGAAATGTCAATTACCGTCATCATCATCTCTATAATGCGTGTCATCTGTTCACATATACAAATCACACATGGTGTCTGTCAACAAAGATAACAGATACTTCTGGAAAATAAATGCACAATGGAAATCTTATACTAAAACTCTATTAATGTACTATTTTTTCCTTTTGTAAATTAAATTTATTGGGTGACAGTAAACATGACCATATTTATTTTAGGTGTGGGTTTCTCTGTTGCAAGATCTATATATTGCACTGTGTGCCAACTACCCTAAGTCAAATCTTCTTCTGTCACCATAGATTTGGATCCCCTTTACCCATCCCCTTCCCATTCTCTTCCCTCTGGCAATCACCACACTGCTGTTTGTGCTCATTAGTTTCAGTTTTATGTTTCACATATGGGTGAAATCATATGGTTCTTAGCTTTTTCATGTGACTTACTTTACTTAGTATAATGTTCTCAAGGTCCACCCATGTTGATGCAAATGGTAGCATTTCATTCTTTTTTAAGGCTAAGTAGTATTTCATTGTGTATATGTGCCACATCTTTATCCCGTCTTCTATTGCAAGAAGCTTCTTTTTGTGATTAACATAATTAAAAAAACACCTTTATTGTTGAAAGTATTACATATTTCTCTCTTTTCCCCTCTCGACCTCTTCTAGGCCCCCACCCCCACCATTGCACCATGCCTTCACCATCCTATTGTCTGTGTCCATGGGTTATGCATATATGCATGCGAGTTCTTTGGTTTATCTCTTCCCATCCATCCACCCACCACCGCCTTCCCTCAGATTTGACAGTCTGTTCCATGCTTCTATATCTCTGGCTCTATTTTGTTCATTGGTTTATTTAGTTCATTAGATTCCACATATAGGTGAGATCATGTGATACTGTCTTTCTCTGACTGGTTTGTTTCATTTAGCATAGTAATGGTTGTTTCCATGTCTTGGCCTTCATGAATAATGCTACAGTGAACATAGGGGTATATATATCTTTGCAAATACATGTTTTGGAATTTTTCAGATATATATCCAGGAGAGGGATTGATGGGTTGTATGGTAGCTCTAGTCTTAATTTTTTGAGGAATTGCCAGACTACTTTCCATAGTGGTTGTATCAGTCCACATTCCCACCAGCAGTGAATGAGGTGGGAATATAGACTGGTACACAACCTCTCCAACACTTGTTCTTGCTTGTCTTGTTGATAAAAGCCACTCTAACCGGAGTGAGGCAGTATCTCATTGCAGGGTGTTTTTTTTTTATTTATTTTTGTTTTTTTTCTGGGGGGTTGGTGGCGGGGGGAGCATTATGCTAAGCGAAATAAACCAGTCAGAGAACGATAAATACGTATCACATGATCTCACTCATTTGTGGAATATAATAACTCATTGCAGTTTTGATTTGCATTTCCTTAATTGCTAGTGAGGTTGAATATATTTTCATATATCTATTGGCTTGTTAATGTCTTCTTTGGAGAGGTGTATTTTTAGGTCCACTGCCCACTTTTTGATTGGGCTATGTGCTTGTTTGGTTTTGAGTTGCAGAGTCCATGCCAAATATTGCTTCATAAGAAGATGCATGCTTTTGGTACTTCATTAATGAAACTACATTGGATAGGATCTATATCATATATGTTTTAAATTAAATTATTATTATTTTAGTATATAGTACATAGCAAGATGTTAGCATAGCACTGAAGTAAATTCAGCATTTTGGGTTTACAAGGACCACCTGCAGCCACCCAGCATTTCTTCAGGAGAGAGGGGGGCACAGTGGTCTCTCCTCTTGCTTGGTGGCACACTCAGTGAACGTGTCACTGGTCACCTGAGGCTCAGGTGTGCCAGAGGCTGCTGGAACCAGAGCACAGATGTTGACAGTTGGTGGGCTCCAATGTGGTCTGGTTTCTTCTGTCTGATAAATGGCTTCCCAGGTGCTGCCAACTCCATGCTCAATTAATCTCAGTTGAATTGATCATCTAGTTATATAAAAAAAAAACAACCCATTAGTAATAAAGCAAAACTTCCCAAAGAGCTTTTAAGGGGAGAAGGAAAAAAAGTGAAAATTTTAAAAAAAAGAAATGAAGATGAGTCAGTCCTAAGGGGAAAGGATAAGAAAGTAATTTTTTTCACCTATTCATCTCAGGAATCATTAAAAGAAAATATCTTAAATAAGCAAGCCATATAAAGCCTAGTATGACAGACCTCATTAAAGCTAAGAAACTTTACACACACTGTATCAACTCATTTAGCTCTCCAACAACAGGGTGGGATAGTTAGTAGTATTATTTTCCACCCATTTTACAGATGAGGAAACCAAAAAGCGAGATTTGAGGTTTGCTAGGATGATAAGTGGTTGAGCTGGGCTTTTGCTAAATATGCTACATTACTCTACTTCTATTAAGACCCGGATTTCAACTGCTCTAGTCCCCTTGCCCCTCCTTTCCTTCAGATGCTCATTGCCTTGTTCCTGAAATCTTACACTCATATTTATAATATCACATGGATATCTTAAAAAAGATAACTTTGTGAGTATACATGTAATACATGTGTTTATTTTATTTTTATTTTAAAAAAATCTTTATTGCCCCACCACAATGGCTCAGTAGTTGAGTGATGATCTATGAACCAGGAGGTCATAGTTTGATTACCAGTCAGGGCACATGCCATGGTTGTGGGTTCGATCCCCAGTGGGGGACATTAAGAAGTCAGCCAATCAATGAATCTCTCTCATCATTGATGTTTCTATCTCTCTCTCCCTCTCCCTTCCTCTCTGAAATCAATAATATATATATTATAATATATATTTAAATATTTATTATTATAAGTATTACATATGCCCATTTTGTCCCTCATTGACACCTTCTAGCCCACTCCTGCCTGACCCAGGCCTTCACCAACCTATTGTCTGTGTCCATGGATTATATGTATATGCATACAAGCTCTTTGGTTGATCACTTCCCACCCACCCACCCACCCATCATCACCTTCCCTCTAAATTTGACAATCTGTTCCATGCTTCTATGTTTCTAGATCTATTTTGCTCATCAGTTTATTTTGTTCATTATATTCCACATATGAGTGAGAGTATGTGATACTTGTCTTTCTCTGACTGGCTTATTTCGCTTAGCATAATACTGTCCAGGTCCCTCCATGTTGCCTCGAAGTGCAAGAGATCCTTCTTTTTTACTGCTGCATAGTATTCCATGGTGTAAATGTGCCATGTTTATTTATTTATTTATTTATTTTTGTGTGTGTGTGTCTCCCCCCCCCCCCCCCAATTCATCTACTGATGGGCACTTGGACTGTTTCCAGGTCTTAGCTATTATAAATTGCTCTGCTATACACATAGAGGTACATATATTTTTTCTGGTTGGTGCTTCAGGTTTCTTAGGATATATTCCTAAAAGTGGGATCGTTGGGTCCAATGGCAGTTCCATATTTAAGATTTTGAGGAAACTCCATACTGTTTTCCATAATGTCTGCACCACTCTGCATTCCCACAGCAGTGTACTAGATTCCTTTTTCTCCACATCCTCTCCAACACTTATAATTTGTTAATTTGTTGATGGTAGCCATTCTGAGAGGTGTGAGGTGATACCTCATTGTCATTTTAATTTGCATCTTTCTGATGATCAGTGACTTTTGATCATTTTTTCATGTGTCGCTTGGCTATCTGTATGTCTGCTTTGGAGAAGTTTCTATTTCCTTTACCCATTTTTTAATTGGATTGTTTGTCATCCTTTTATTAAGTTGTAAGAGTTCCTTATATATTTTGAATATTAACTCTTTATCAAATGTATCATTGCTATATATTATATATTCTCCCATGCCTGGGCTCTCTTATCATTTTGTTGATGGCTCCCTTTGCTGTGTAGGTTTTATTTTAATGTAGTCTCGTTTCTTTATTTTCTCCTTAGTTTTCTCTGCCCTAGATGTGTCCTTAAACATATTGCTATGAGAGATGTCTGAGATTTTGCTGCCTATAATTTTTCCTAGGATTTTTTATGGTTTCACATCTTCCATTTAAGTCTTTTATCCACCTTGAATTTTTCTTGTGTGGTGTAAGTTGGTGGTCTAATTTCATTTTTCGGCATCTATCTGTCCAGTTTTTCCAGCACCATTTATTGAAGAGACTGTCTTCACTATATGTTCTTGTCTCCTTTGTCAAATAATAATTGAGCATAATGGCTTGGGTCAATTTCTGGGCTCTCTGTTCTGTTCTATTGAGCTAGATGTCTGTTTTTGTTCCAGTATCAGGCTGTTTTGATTATAGTGGCTTTGTAGTATAACCTGATATCTGGTATTGCAATCCCTCCATCTTTGTTCTTCTTTCTCAAGATTGTGGCAGTTATTCGGGGTCTTTTTGGTTCCATATAAATTTTTGGAGTTTTAGCTCTACATCTGTGAAATATGCCATTGGTATTTTAATAGGGGTTGCATTGAATCTATAGGTTGTTTTGGGTATTAAGGATTTTTTTAATGATATTAATTCTACCAATCCATGAACACAGTATATTCTTCTACTTGTTTCTATCTTCCTCTATCTCTTTTTGTAATGTCCTTTTAGTTTTTCTAGTACAAGTCTATTATCTTGTTGGTTAAGTTTATTCCTAGGTATCTTATTTTTGTTGTTGTTGCTGCAGTAGTATATGGGATTCTTTGTTTAGTTTCTCTGTTTGAGAATTCAATATTGGTGTATAAAAGTGCCATATATTTCTGGGTATTTTGTATCCTGCTGCATTGCTGAATTCATTTATTGTATTTAGTAGGGGTGTTTTTTTGTTTGTTTGTTTGTTTTTGTGTGTGTGTGTGTAGTCTTTAGGGTTTTCTATGTACAATATCATGTCTTCTGCGAATAATGGGAGTTTTACTTCCTGTTTTCCAATTTGTATGCCTTTTACATTTTCTTCTTTTTCAATTCCTGTGGCTAGGACTTCCAGTATTATGTTGAATAAGAATGGTGAAAGCAGACAACTCTGTCTTATTCCTCTTCACAGTGGAAATAGTTTTAGTTTTTGCCCATTGACTATGACGTTGTCTGTAGGTTAGTCATATATAGTTTTTATATTGAGATATGATTCTTCTATTTCTACTTTGCTAAGAGTTCTATAAAAAATGGATGTTGGAATCTGTTGAATGCTTTTTCTGTGTTTATTGAAATGATCTTGTGACTTTTGTTTTTCAATTTATTTATGTGGTGTATGACATTTATTGATTTATGAATATTGTACCAGCTTTGCATTTCTTAATAAATCCTACTTGGTCACAGTGTATGATCTCTTTAACATATTGCTGGATCTGATTTGCAAATATTTTGTTGAGGATTTTATTATCTTTGTTTATCAAGGATATTGTTCTGTAATTCTCTTTCTTTGTAGTTTTTGTGTCTGGTTTTGGAGTTAGAATAATTCCAGTCTCATAAAAACAGCTTGGAAGTGTTCTTTTCTCTTGGATTTTTTTTGACTAGTCTGAGGAAGATATGTGTTAGTTCTTCTTTGAGTGTTTGGTAAAACTCCAATATGAAGCCATCCAGACCAGAACTTTTGTTTGCTGGGAGTTTTTTTATTACTACTTTAATTTCATCTTTGTTCATTTTTAGGAAAAAAGCAACAAAATAAACTACTGAGGAACAAACAGAAGAAAATAAAAATTGTTTATACTCCTATAACCCTTGTTAACATTTTGGTATATATTCTTCTGATTGTTTTATATTCACATCCCTTCCTCTTAAGCAATGATGAACTCATATGCTCATATGCTGCATGCTATTTTTTAATTTGTTTTTTTCCCACCTAACAATAGAATGTCTTTTTATTTAAATTAATATATTTCTATGACATTTTTAATTCTTAAAAAGTATTCTACCATATGGAGACATTACAATTTACACAACTAATCCTTTCTTTTTGAATAATTAAGTTTCCAAATTTTGAAATTTACAATATGGCTACTATGAACATCTTTGTAGCTTAATCTATATGTGTATTCAAAATATTTTAATTAGCTCTGGCTAGTATAGCTCAGTGGTAGAGCATAGCCCAAGCACTGATGGGTCCTGGGTTCAATGATTCTCAGTCAAGGGCACATATTTGGGTTGTAGGTTTAAACCCTGGCCCTGGTCAGGGAGCATGCAGAAGGCAACCAAGTGATGTGTCTTTCTCACATTGATGTTTTTCTCTCCCCCACACCCTTCCTTCCACTCTCTGGAAAAAATATCCTCAGGTGAGGATTAACAAAAATATATTGTAATTAAATTATTACTATTAATATCATGGATGCTGAATTATTATAAATTTTTATTTGTTCAAAAGTTTATTACCCACCATTGTTCTTCATTTCTAGCTACCTAGCTGTTAATGGAGGAGATCATTGGGATCAGTTATAATTTCTGTATTTTTCTTTTTTCAAAATTTTTTTTATTAATTTGATTGATTGATAGAGAGAGATAAGAGAGAGAGAGAGAGAGACCCACCCATTGTTCTACCCATTTGTGCATTTACTGGTTGACTCCTGCATGTTCCCCAAAAGGAATGAAACCAGCAACCTTGGCACACTGGAACAACACTCCAAACAACTGAGCTACCTGGCCAGGGTCTCTATAATTTTCATTAAAATGAATCTAGGTTTCATTAGAATTGTATGAATTTGTGATCATGATATCTCCCCTGCTGAGCCAGTGTGGCTTAGTGGTTGAGCATAGACCTATGAATCAGGAGGTCATGGTTAGATTCCAGTTGGGCGCATGCTCAGGTTGCAGGAGGAAGCCAATCAGTGATTCCCACCATTGATGTTTCTCTCTCTCTATTACCCTTCCTCTTTGAAATCAATATAAATATATTTTTAAAAAATTGTGTGACTTCAACATTGAAACTGTTGTAAATTGTATTATGATATTTTTAAAGAGTAACCGATGACATATGAATAAAACATACAGAAATGGCATTCTGTAACAAGCTCTCAAGGGACTTCCCAGTAACTTTTCTTACTTAAGATTCCAGGTGAGGAGCACCAATGCTGATGGCTGTTGGCCTCTGCCTCTGACCAGACTCATTTAGGATTTAGGACTCATATTCCACTTCTGCCACTCTTTTGATTCAGGCCCCCATTAGTTTCTTTCTGAAAATTTTTCTCAGCATCTTACCTGGTTTCTCAGCTCCTGGAGTTTACTTTTTTCAAATCCACTTGCACATTGCTGTCAAAGTTAGAGAGACTTTGTCTGTGTCCCAATATGTGGTCTATCTTTGAAAATGTCTCATGCTTACTTGAGAAGAATCTATATTCTGTGGCTTTGGGGTGAAATGTTCTGAAGATGTCAATTAATTCCATCTGATCTAGTGAGTAATTTAGAATTATGTTTCTTTGCTGATTTTTTGTTTAGGGGATTTGTCCAGTGGTGTTAGTGGGGTATTAAAGTCCTGTACTATCACTGTATTGCTGTGAATCTCTCCCTTGATATCCTCCAGAAGTTTTCATTAAGAGAATTTTTTATCTCACTCAGGCTTGGGTAGTCTGAGCCCAGACATATGTTTTAGTTCCTTGTAAAAATTGTAGCTTTTCTCTAAAAGTCTCTTTAATTGGGAAGCAGAGTGGCAGGAATTTGCAACCAGATAGAGGGACATGACACTCATTTTCTCACAGGAAAGGTGCTTGCGAGGACTTTTATCCTTATTAATGTGATACAAATGAGAATGAGCTTGAAGACGGACTAATTGGCTCACAGAATATCTCTCTTTTAAAATATTTTATTGTTGATAATATTACAGATGTCTCCCATTTCCTCTCTCCTTTACTCCCTTTCTCTCAGTTCCTACCTGCCCCAGGCTATGTCTTAGGGATATTGAGTTTTTTGGCTTACCATAACTTTGCATATTTTAAATGGTTTTATCGAAAAAAGTAATCATTCTCTTTTCTTCCTTTCTAAGGTCACATATGCTGTGTACCCAGAAGTTATGGACAGAATCCAAGTGATCCTGTGGTTTAGTCCAAGTCACTGCACCTAGTCTGAAGCAGAAATTGAATACAAGACAAAGATACTGATTAATTGTAGAGTGTCTGATACAGGGTGACTGAAAAGGAGCACCAGTAATGGGTCATGGAGATAAAAGCTAAATGAGCTGGTTCTTTAACTGAGGTTTCTTTATAGAAATCTCTTTACTTTGCCTGATGCTTAAATATACAAAACACTGTTATTTACATAACCTCATTTTTACTCAGGGAAATGGATTCAGAGAAATGAAGAGGCTGACCCAAAGTCACACTTCTTTAGTAGGTCAAGTTTAGACCACATGACTTTTGGATTCATAGTGCCTCACTAATATGCAAGTGTCTTTTGGTAAAATATATTTCTGTGCCATTTTCTCATTGCTTTTATATATGGGTTCCTTGCATTTAATGGAATTCCTAGCTTTAAAATAGTGAGAATAAGTTTTTAATGTGAGCCCCAAACTCCACTTGGCCCAGTGCAGGTGTCTGCAGGGAGGAATGGCTAATGTGCTTGGACTTGGGAAGTTGAGGGGAAGGGCAGTGGCTGTGGTGGAGGGGCAAGTTTCACAGGCATTGGGGCACAAAGTGCACATATTAAGGCTTTGTTTCCTCAGCGTTCCCTTCAGCTGCACTTGTGTAGCTGCTGCATGCTCTCTCAGTAAGTGGTTCTCCCCCCAAAAGACCTTAGGTTTGTTTGGTCTCAGGAAAACATGGGCGGGGTCAGAGGGGAGGGAGAGAACTGTGCAGAATGAATTTCCTCCAGCAGCCCTTGTGGCTGTACTTCTTTCTTACCAGAAAACTGTTTTGGGACAAAACAGCACCTTTTCAGGGTTATTTGATATTCAGATATTGCAACTAATTGGGAATACATTTTAACCTTCTCTTCTTTATGTCTGTAGGCAGTAAGTCTCTTGTTTTCCTTGTAGACTGGTATAGAATGTTTTCCTTGTAGACTGGTATAGACTGGTATAGAAAAAAGAAAAAAAGTGACATTGAGGGACTGATTGACCTTAAAGGGATCTACAATTGTCTTGAACACTATTCAGTAAAACCATTGACAGTCTCAGAGAGGAGCGAGAGTAAAGAAAATCAAATTCCTGACTGCTATGACCAACCTGGGGAAGAAGCTTCAGATCGGAGGCATGGCTCAGCAATGTACTCCCGAATCACCATGGCCCCTGTGGTTGTTCTTTTCACACCTCTTCTTTACCAACTGTCACAACTCCCCATGTTTTAGGGAAGGAGGGAAGCTGAAGAAAGAAGTTGAGTCCAGTTGAGGGGACAAGAAGTCTCAAGGTATTTAGACAAACTTGTCCTTTTAAGCAGAAGTCTCTGACTATGCTTTGTATCACACCTTCTTATTGTCTTAATTCCATATTCATGAGGTAAAGACTTGGATTTGCTTTTAAAGACAGTGGATTAAAATACCTCCTCTCCCCTCCTGCCCTCCCTCACACACACACACACACACACACACACACACACTTTTCCCAACTGAGTTAGACTCTTTGGAGAAGAAATAGTTTAATGTACCTTGCTAAAAAAGTGTTTTGTGTCTGATGGATATAAATTTAAATAATAAATCTACCTACACTACAAGCTGACCTCAGTACTTTCCCTGCCCACTTTATGATATTATAAAGAACCTTCTGAAATATAATTTTTTAACAGATGATAATGGCATATCAATGGGAGCTGCTAATAAACCACCTTTGAAAGCTTGGACTATGGTTTTGATGACTGCTCTAGAGCTACCAAAGGAGCCAAATTGTGAACTAGTAATCTCTGAGTATCTACTACTTGCTCTTTATTCCTTGACAGTGAGGAGGAAAGTGAGACACTGAGTGAGGACTATAGGTAAGAAAGGTAGGTAATTGTAAGAAAGGATGCATTCCTGAGATTGGGGGTGCAAAGATGTCTTTACATTGATATTACTTTTTAAAATACAAAAGTCCAAACTATAAGGTTGCAAATTTTAAAATAGAATTTCCTTTTGTCTATTGACTATATTTGTTTCCTTTTGATAAATACATAACTTTGTATCATTATGCATTTAAGTACATGACTAGGGCCAGATGCTGTGTAGGGCACTAAAATCAACCCCAGATTTTCTGGAAGCAGAGAGGAACACCATCTGATACATTTTTTTCTTTCTTCTTTTTTTAACACTCAAATGTTTCATTGACTTTAGGTCCACTGAGAACAATTACCTGCATTTATACTTTTTAAAGTATTTCACCTCATTGAAAACAAAAATATATGATACAGTCTAGACTTATGACATTCATGTGTTTACTGTTCGGGGTTGAGAAAACATCCAGCTCTTTCTTTCAATGTGGTTCAGTATTACAGCTCATCAACAAAGGGTGTATGCCCCAATTTTTCACTTGCTGCCATTGACTTCTGGCCAGAAAAAAACTTTTTTGCAACATTTATGACATCAGCATCAGCTACTGAGTCAATCTGTTGACTAAATGGTGGCATGTATGAATCAGCAGCAAGAATCTGAAACCTGCCATCACCCAGTAAACCTTCAGAAGACTCCACTGACATTAGGTATCTAGCTTTCAACTTGTTCTTGGCAGCCTGAACAGCCATACTAGAAAGGTTTTCTTGATCAATTGCTTTTACTTGGTTGCAGGCAGTCTTGATAACATCTCTGGCAGCTGCAGCCTTGGAGATAGAATAAATCCCAAAGAGTGGAAAATCTGAGTAACTGGCATAACAAGCAGAAACATCAAATGGCTAGTGAATCCTCTTGGCAGCAGCGTGGTACAGACGGCTGGTGGCATTGCTGTCCCTCTTGACAGGTGGCCCAGCACCGAGGACATGCTGGAGAACACAAAATGCATTTGCTTCTGGCCTTCCTGTGGCAGCACTTTCTGATGCAGAAGGAGCATGGACAGACTGTCTCCATTGTGTTCTCAAATTTCACCTCCAAGGCATCTGGCCTTTGCACCAGGTAAACCAAGCCCACCCCTCATATTCAGAAATCATTCAGCAACTTGTTTCAGTACAGGATGAACCACACCATGTCCAATCAAAGCCATTCTTGCACTTGTAAAATGGTTCTGAACATAGTGATATAATTCATCTGATGCCACTTTCCCAATCTTATAAACAGGACAATACAAAGAATTAGCCAAGACATTTCGATAAATTGTAGAATGAAAATTTTCAATATGAGCCTTTGGATTCTGAAAAGCTACAGTGTTGTCAGTCCTTAGCTGAGACTGAAGGACAGCTATTTCATCAATTTCCCATTGATGAAATGCAGGTGCTGTGGTGACCTCGAGCAGGAACTCCATTAGAATTTTGATGTCACCTGCAGGCATTCCACCGTGTAGGCCATGTTTTAATTTGTTCAAGTCACACTTAATTTACCACCAATGGCTTCAATTCCAGGGGTTATCTTGAAAGATGATGCTCCTTTTGTAGTCAGACTGGATGCAAAATGAAGCAAATGGGAGGTCCTAAGTTGTTAGAGTCCTTGTACCTACTGCCTGCTTTAATGAACAAATCACTTCTTGATGGAGGAGCATGGCAATCACTAAGCTGCTTGGTAATTTGGTAAGCTCAAGGTCTTGAGGATGTGCAGGCACTCCTGCAGGAGCAGTCGTGGCTTTCACTTTGGGTGTAACTTTGAAGGGATAAAATCTTGAGAAGGGATCTGGCTCTGCTTGGCAGCTTCATGGCCCCAAATTTCTCTGACCCACAATCATGGCCAGCTTAAAGGAAAGCAAAATGGTGGCCAACTATCTGGCAATTTTCTACCTTCATTAAAATTTCTACCACCGTGAGTTGCTGCTAGCTAGTTGAGTTGAATCTGCCTTCTTTCCCTTCCCTGTCCTCTGGTGGCAGTAAGTATATTAATGAATGCATAGAGACCAGGCTCCAGAAGTCTCTGAGAGGCAGTCTGGGGCATTTACCACACATTAGAACCCTTGATTCTTTTTAGTGACTTCAACAGTCAGGAGATTCTGACACTCATAAAATTCAAATTAATCATACATTGATTCTTAATTTTAAAAATTAAAGAAGCTTTCAAAATAGGATAATAAAATAAAGTTCAATAAACTAGGAATAGAAAATGAGTAAATGGATATGCTAACAATGAGCAATGTGCCTTAATTGAGACTTAAATTTGGCTTCCAGCTTCATGGAAACCGAAACAAAAGGGAAACATGGCAAGTTGCATGTTCTTCACAGCTCTATAGTTGTAATCAACCTAATTTTTATCAACGGGAGTGGTTAAATACATAGCAACGAGCATCCTTACTCATGCATCTCTCCCCGTAACTGTTGGGTCTCATAAAATAATTGAATAGATACCTCCCTCTCTTGGGAACTGACCTCCAGACCACTTGACAAAGGACATTCCACTTGCTAAGACCATTATCTCTCCCGTCCAGACTTTCCCAGAATCGAGACCTGCACAGAGAATTCTCCTCCCAGGAAAAGCCCACCTAGAGTCCTTTAAAAACCTCTAACTCCCTGTCTTTGGTTGCTGGAGCCATTTGGGGGCTCAGCCCATCTGGTATCCAGATGACTTAAAAAATTTTACAACCCCTTACCACTTTGGCCTTGTGCATTCCTCCTTTGGTGACCCTAACAGCACCACACTCTTTGTTGATGATTTGCAGTTTCTCACAGGAGAGGTAGAGTGTATTTTATCACCCCACCAATATTGAATTGGCCATGTGACTTGCTTTGGCTAATGATATGTGGACAGAAGTGACAATGTAGTGATCTTAGATTTAAAAGGTATTATTCCACTCACCCCTCTTGAGTTTTTGCCATCAAAAAGGGCATAGCATGTTATTATCCCCCACTAGTCCTGGGAGGATGTAACAGACACAAAAAGCAAACTGCACCAGCCTGAAGTTCAGAGTCCTGATGAGCCTAGCCAAATTAAAAAAAAAAAAAAAAAAGATAAAAAATATAGTAATTGGCCGAAACCAGTTTGGCTCAGTGGATAGAGCATCGGCCTGTGGACTGAAAGGTCCCAGGTTTGATTCCAGTTAAGGGCATGTACCTTGGTTGCGGGCACATCCCCAGTAGGGGGTGTGTAGGAGGAAGCTGATTCTCTCTCATCGATGTTTCTAACTCTCTATCCCTCTCTCTTCCTCTCTGTGAAAAATATCAATAAAATATATTAAAAAATATAGCTGTTGCAAGTCATTGCATTTTGTAATGATTTGTTCTGAATCATTACTATGACTGATAAAGTGATTTTCTATGACCAAATCTGGAGAGATATTTGTGATATATTGTGATAATGAAAGTTTAAAAAGGAGAATCATAAAATTCTACTTATGTAGAATAATATAAATGTCTGATCTTATTTTGTTAATAAAAAATATGCTTATATATCTGAATATTAAAAAATGTGAGGGATGGCATTTATATCTTTAAAAGAATTTAAGAGTCTGAGGTAGGTGGATTATTTTGGTATGTGGAGCTGAAGGAAATTGTGACCCTGTGGGATCAAAAGAAGCTTTTACTTCTCTCTTAAATAATTTAAATTGGGGCCTTGTCTAAATTAGAGTTATCACTAGAAACGACTTTTTATGATCTATGGGGCAGGGAAACTGCTGATATTACTGAACGTCTGCTTGTCTCTTTATCCTGCAAATTACCCTCTTCAGTTCTGAAGCCTCAAAACATATTATCTCTTAGCTCAGAATATCATGTATACCTCATTTTACCTTTCTTTCTCTGAACTGCTCATGCATATGGTATCCCTGTACGTACGTATGTAATTAAATTTGGTTATTTTCTCCAGTCAATCCATCTCATATCAATTTAATTATTAGAGCAGCTGAAAGAAGCTAGAAGGACAAGTAAAAAATTTTCTCCCCCACAGTATGAATTTGAAAATTTTTTATAAGACTGTTTTTTGCCTGTGTTTATGTCTGTGCAATTTTTGAATTAAAAATGTTTAAAGATCAAACCCAATAGCTTCAAAGCAGGCTGCCACTATAGCACTGTGGTGGTCACCTTGTCTAGGGGTATCTGGCTGAACATTTTGCTCAGATCTGCCCTCCATCATGGCCTGAGTGTTAGATACTATTGCAAATAACCTTTCTTTCTCTCAGCTACAGTATACATCAGCTGTATAGCTACGTAGAAACCAAGTTGGTTTGCTAGTTTGCTTTATTGCCTCCTCCCTTCAGAAATATTTGTAATATAGGTATTACACTAAGTGCTTGGGAAGCTGTGGTGAACAAGATATTCTTACAGAGTGTTGGTGGCATTGAATCCTAGACTAGTAGTTTATCCATCATTCATATATACACATAAGTACTTTTACATAAGTGCACAAGCATACTTTATAATTTGCTATCTCCCCCCCCCCCCCCCAGTGCTGTCATAGTCTGTTCAGGCTGATATAACAAAATACCTCAAATTGGATGGTGTATAAGTAGCAGAAATTTATTTCTCACAGTTCTTCAGGCTGGGAGTTGGAGATCAGGTGTAGGCTTTCTTCCTGATTCATAGCTGTAATCATACGGTGTCCCCATATGGTAGGAAGGAGTGAATAAACTCTCTGGGATCTCTTTTATAAGGGTGCTAATTTCATTCATGATGGTTACACCCTCATGACCTAAGCTCCTCCCAAAGTCCCCATCTCCTAATACCATAGCCTTTGGGAGTTATTTCAACATAAAAAAAAATTTTTTTTTTGGTGGGGGGAGAGTTTTAAACATTCAAACCATAGTGAGGACAAAGTTATTTTTCTTTTATTTGTTTGTTTGGCTCCCCTTCTCTTCCCATTTCTGTCCCATTGAAATTTTTTTTATCTCCCTGTCCCATCCCACCACACACACCCTCAGCAATAAACTATTTAGTATTTTTCTGTTCTTTTTTTTCCTTTATGATCATATAACCATGCATGGACATTTATTGTGTGAGGTAGGGAGACCAGTGTTCTTGCCTCTATGAACTGTGTGGTTACTTTTTATTTCATAAGCATAATAGAGACCCATGCAGTCAAATAACCTCAAGCATAAATCAAGGCCAGGTACATACCAAGATAATGCCATCAGGATTCTCTTGCTCCAAAGTTCTTTTGCCAATTGTTCTGCTGACCTTAGTGTAGCAATGTGGCCTGGAGACCATGTGGATCACCCTATTCCTTCTTTAATACTAATGCAAGGTTGTCTCAATTCACAGTGTCACCTTGCCATTGGCCTAAGAGGGTGGATAGGATAGGTGAATCGAACAGGTGAGTAGCAGTTGGGTCATTGGCCCAGTGTGTCACATTCACATTGAGACTTTGCAGTTGGGGTGATCAGTAATATAACATCCAAACAGAAGACTTTTGAAAATGAAAGGAGGCTTTTAAAATATTCCATCAGAAGAGAGAAAAGAAATTGACACTCTCAGGCAAACTGAGTCATTTGATACAGTCCTTTTTGTGTTAAGGGGTAGAGATGGACTGACAATGTGGCTTTTGCAACTTGCCTTTCCTTTTTAATATCAGGAGCAGCCCTTCCGCAACTCTCATCCCTCAAATGTAAGTGGTCAGGTTCTCAATCACTGGGAATCCCTAGTATGCTTGTTTCTCTCCAAGGAGTCTATATTTTAATTTATTTCAGGAAAATAAGTTTAGAAACTATGGAATATCAATAAATCAAACTTGATTGGGCACCTGGCATGCACCACACATTCACTGAGCAAAAAGGCAATCATGGTTCATATGCCAGATGTTTATTGAGAGGCTTAACCGAGACAATACATGTTGAGCACTTAGCACAGTGCCTGGCACTTAGTAAACCCTTATTATTATTTTTTGTTACTGTTTTAACTATCATTGTAATCACTGAACAGCAATAAATATAAATAAGACAAGATTTGTTTTCAAAATCCTGGCAATGGTGCTGGGGCACATAGAAACAAACATTTAAACACAGTGGTGATGAAAGTATCTACAAAACTAGAACATAATGGTTGTGACTCATGGTGCCTGTCGGTGGAAGCACAGTGTGGGTGTAGGAGGGATGTTTGACTCCCTAACACTCCTGCAGGAGGCATGGAGGCTTCCAAGAAGAAACAACCTTTTCTTAAGACATTTGGCTTCTTGTAATGCTTAGAAAAAATCATTTACTTAAAAGGAAATAGATATTTGTATTTTATAACAGTAAGAATGTAATTATGATTATTTTAAAATTAATATATTATAGCCTTGGGTTCTGAAGCTGGGAGCTTGGATTTGAATTCTGGCTCTATTGTTATGGAGAATGTGAATTTAGACCAGTAATTGAGCTTCTTTGGATCACAGTTTCTGCATCTGTGAAGCAGAGATATTAATAAGATTTGTCTGAAGGAGTTCATGTGAGGGTTAAGTGGTTTCACCAATATATAGTACCCATAGCAGTGCATGGCACACAGTGAGAGCCCTGCACATATCACCTACAACTTGATGCTTCCATTCCCCAGAGATTGTTAAAGTGCTATTCATAAGTTAAATTCTTTTAAGAAACAGCAAAGTGAATATAAAATTAAAAAGTGATTTTTACATAGATGAAATGGGAATCCATTGAACACATTTTTAAAAGCTTTAAAATTATTCTTCTGATTCCATAGATCTTATTCAACTGTAGTGTCAAAAGATAACACTATTTTTTATCAAAGTGTACAATTTTTATCATATGATCAATTGAAAGCATTCTGTTTTCTTTTAAAACTAGATGGCTGGTATAAGAATTCATGCATGGGCAGGAGCTGACAGAGGGGAGGGTCTACAGGCAGTTGGCTGGCCGGCCCTGCCCCCTGGTTGAACTCCTGGTCGAACTCCTGGTTGAGATAACAATTTGCATATTAGCCTTTTATTATATAGGATAATAATTTGTCCCATAATGAAGTGGTTTTACAATATTTGCTAGGAGAGGAATGAGATGTAAGTCTTCTGAGGAAGGCACAAAAAGGCTCACTCTAAATAAAATGCTTACTCTAATAAAGAAGTTTAAAGCCAGAGCTTCCCCAATTCCCTATCCCAGGCAAAAAGCTGAAAAACTACAGGTCTGTGCTGAATACATGAGGAAAACGGGACCCATCAGCACAGCCAGCAGCCTTCCTGAGAAAGGATAAAAGAGGCATCAATAAAATAAGTTAGTGAAAGTATTTAAATATTCTTTCATTTCATTCAATAAATGTAAGCCAATGTACCAGACACAGTGCTCAGTGCTCTCACATGAGTTACCAAGGATGTTGCCCTCTGGGAGCATTGGACAGAATTCTAGCTGGCCCTGACCTGAGGGATCCTGAACCCACCTAGGATCTAAATGCATCTCTAAAATGCATCATTCACCTGGGTGGTGCCTTTAGTTCTCCTTCGCTAATATTCTCCAGCTGTAACTACTTCTTTTTAAATGTCCAAGAAGATTCCAAGATTGGCATTCCCTTTGACAGCTCTTGAAAATTTCACAATTAGCATTGAGCAATTAGCACAGTGACTGTGACCCCTAAATTTCTTCTTGGATTTAACAAAAAGTCTCTTCTGTTCCATCCCCGGGATGTTTTAACTTTCTAAAATACCTGCTACGTGAAATTATTGTGAGATTTAAAAGTTTTAATAGATAAAAGTTCTTACAACAATGCTTGACACAGGAAAACTGATAATACATATTTGTCACTATCACTATTGTGAAGGACAACCTAGGCTAAATGCTCTCCATGAGTTAACTCATTTAATCACCAGAAGAAAAAATTGTATTCACTTACTTATATGTCTGAGTGATAGAATTTGATGACCATTAATATTTTTCCTTCCCAACCTTTTTTATTTTATTTAAAATTTTGTGTTTCTTTAACTGATATCTACATCAAATGGATTGCAATCTCTGATTCTTCTCTCTCATATTCTGCTCTCCTCAACCTGACTGCTCCTCGTCAGATTGTGCAGATTTAAAATGTCTCCCATAGGTTTGCTCATTTTTTCTTCTCTCTGTTCTAACCAGGCTCACAGGACATTGTCATAGCCCCCTAGCTGTCTCCCACCCAGTCCATTTTGTATCCTTCCATCCAAAGTACTCTCTCATGCAAGAGTTCTCCCAACTGCTTGCTCCCAACTGCTTTCCTGCCTGCCTGCCTGATTGCCCCTAACCACGTCAGCCCAGCCTACACCCTCTCCATTCTGGGACCCCTTGGGGGATGTCCAACTGCCCTCAGCCCAGAATCTAATTTCCTTTTCTTTTTGGTCTTAATCATTCTTTGGATTGTCTCCGAACTTGTCCTTTATGAACCCTGTTCTGCCAAACTGTGTCCTCTGCTTTCCCACTTAAAATTCATGCTGTTCCATCTCTGCAATTCCTGTAATTCACGTGAATATAATTTCCTTGTCAAACATTAAAGCATTACATAAAAGTCCTCTTTGACCAGCCCTCTCCCCACCCCCAAGCTTTTCTACAGCTCCCTAGGAGATCACCACCATCCTTGGTTAAAGAGCTCTCCTTTTACTCTTTTTCTTATGTACTTATGTACATATATGTACATATATATATATATATATATATATATATATATATATATGCACTTACAGAGAATTTATGGTGGTGCTTGTTGTTTTGTGTGTGGGTGTATCTAAGACATAAATAGTATCCAACTCTGCTTATCATTCGGCAACTTGCTTTTCTTTCCCAACAATATGTCCTGGCAATCTGTCCAGCAGGATGCATCTTAAATGCCACCAATAATTCCCCCAAACTTTATAAGATTTCCACTGTACTGGAAGTACTCAATCAACACTCATTGGAATCTATTAAGAAACTTTCTACAACATATGTGTATATAGTAGAATTATGAGTAATTTTAAAATATTTTATACTTTTATTTTTACTTTTCTGTAATTTCAAAAATTTCAACTGTTACCTCAAAATTATTTAAACAAAAAGATGCCAGGTTAAACACACACACACACACACACACACACACACACACACACTCCACCATACGCACATTTTACTTTTTATTTTTTTGGCCATTATTTTATGTTACCCAGACACCTATTAATTTGTCTTGGTATTGGGACTGAAGGTGCCTTGGTGAGGCAACATGTAGGTCACCAGGAAAATGTGCCACTGTTGCAAACTCCCCAAATAGGCCCAACTCTTGGACAATAGCTTTACTACCAAGGATATGAGAAGAGCAAGTCTCAGGTGAAATTCTGTCACACTGTGTTAGAGCCTGTGCAAAAGAAAAAAGGGGTGCTTCTGTATACCTTTATAAACAAGTTCATATTTATATTATTATTTTATTACATAACTAAGGTCCGGTGCATGAATTCATGCACGGGTGGGATCCCCTGGGTTGGCTGGCAATTGAAGCCTATCAGGGGGCCCACCAGCCAGAGGGAGGGACCCTGGGAAGTTGGCCAGCTGGCCCCCAATTGGGGTCTATCAGGGGGTCGGCAGGGAGGGAGGGACCATGGAAGGTTAGCAGGCTGGAGGGAGGGGCCACAGTTGGCTGGCCAGCTGGAGCACACTGACCACCAGGGGGCAGTTCCTGTGCTGAGCATCTGCCCCTGGTGGTCAGTGTGCATCATAATGACTGGTTGACCGGTCATTCCCGTCATGTGGTTGCAACAGTCACTTAGGCATGGATAGATAGATAGATAGATAGATAGATAGATAGATAGATAGATAGATATAGATAATATATTATACACTGTACATTAGATAAATATATAGCACTGGAATCCTGGTGCACAAAATTCGTGCATAGGGGTGTGTGTCCCTCAGCCCAGCCTGCACCTTCTCATTCTGGGACCCCTTGGGGGATGTCTGACTGCCCTTTTAGGCCCAATTTCACCTGAACAGGCAGTCGAACATCCCTCTCACAATCCATGACTGCTTGGTTCCAACTGCTTGCCTGCCTGCCTGCCTGATTGCCTGATTTCCCCTAACTACTTCTGCCTGCCAGTCTATCACCCCTTTATCACTCCCTGCCAGCCTAATTGAAGCCTAACTGCTCCCCTGCCACCCCAATTTCCCCCAACTGCCCTCCCTTGCAGGTCTGGTCCCCCCCCAACTCCCTTCCCTTGCTGACCCGGTCATCCCTAACTGCCCTCCCTTGCAGGCTTGATTGCTCCCAACTGTCCTCCCTTGCAGGTCTGCCCCCCCCCCCACTGCTCTCCTCTGCAGGCCTGGGTCCCCCCTAACTCCCCTTCCCTGCAGGCCTAGTCATCCCCAATTTCCCTCTCCTGCAGGCCTGGTCCATTCCCAACTGCCCTCCCCTGCAAACCTGGGTCCTCCCATCTGCCCTTTTCTACAGGCCCAGTTTCCCCCAACTGCCCTCCTTTGCAAGCCTGGTCCCTCCCAACTGCCCTTTCCTGCTGGCCACCTTGTGGCAGCCATCTTGTGTCCACATGGGGGCAGCCATCTTTGACCAGATGGGGGCAGCCATCTTGTGTTGGAGTGACAGTCAATTTGCATATTACTCTTTTATTAAATGGAATAGAGGCCTGGTGCACTGGTGAGGGCCAGCTGGTTTGCTCTGAAGGGTGTCCTGGATCAAGGTGGGGCTTCCCTTGAGGCTTGGGGTGGCCTGGGTAAGGGGCCTGTGGTGGTTTGCAAGCCAGCCACACACCCCAGTGACCCAAGCATAAGCCAAGGCCTGCTGGAAGCAGGTATTTGGGATTTATTTATCTTCTATAATTGAAACTTTGTAGCCTTGAGCAGAGGCCAGGACTGGCCAGGAAGCTTGGCTTCCTCCATCACCGCGGGCAACCGAAGCCTCTTACTAGCTCCAGCTCTGTGGTGGCCGCCATCTTAGTTGGGTTAATTTGCATACTTGCTCTGATTGGCTGGGGGTGTAATGGAGTGATGGTCAATTTTCAAGTTTCTCTTTTATTACTGTAGATTATAATGTTATATATTACATAATTAATTATAAATTATATAAACACATATTACATATATAATTTTAATATATATTATAGATACTAATAACAAGAGTTAATAAAAGCTCTACAATCAAGCACCATGACTATGTATCACATCTGCCCTTCTTGCCTAATGTGTTTGCACACTATGTCCACCCTCATAAACCCTTGTGGTGTAGAGGTCCCTTGCATGGTTTGGAATCCGTGGGCTGTTTGAAAACAGCCCAATTCACAATAATGCTGGGTTTAAAACAAACTTCAGCAGACAGTCACTATTTAAAATTTGATATTCTATCATAGATTTAAAATTTATTGCAGTAAAATATTTGTTTTGGCACCCTTGTACTTGAGGTGACTATCTCACTCTAATCTCACCTGCTGCCACACATATAGCCTTTTATTCTCTAAGCATCTATTAACAAACACGCACCAAGTGTTGTGCAAGCTGTTCTGTAAGCTTGATGAAGTTATGGCTCACTGTCCTCTGGGTGTAGGAAAGCTGTGTCTTCCAGAGGCAATCCTGCTGGACCCCAGAGGCAGGGTTCTGTGACTCTCATTGCTTGTATTACACAAAAAGATTCTCCCAAGTTCACGGATGTTTACACAAAACTCTTTAGGGACTGGCCTTGAGCACCAGCTTGAGGGGTAAAGCTACAGACCCTCACTAAATTTTTATACCCTGTGCCCACAAAATATTTTAATCCATACTTCTAAACTTTACTTTTTATCAATTCTGAACAGTCACCATGCTACTTAAGAAGTCTTTAACCAACTTAAAAATCCATATAACACACACACTGCTAATCAGCAAAGCATCAGGTATTGACCAGGACGTGGATATGGTTGCTCTTGTGGTGGTCCTCTGGAGCGTGGCTTGTTTTTTAGGGCAACTATAGAGTGAAGCTTGAATTAATGGCACATTCATCACATCACATCATCTTTGCTTTATGTGCAGTAAAGTAAATTACAGGCCCCATAACAATCACCCACGGTTAATGGACAAATTGATGATCTGTTTTACTTATCTCAGTGAACTGGGAGTGTGGTGGTCCCTTCTGGGTTGTTAGGCAAAACCATATTTGTACTTGAAGAGCTCAGTTCCTGGGAGGCCTGGCCCTGCCCTTTGTTGTCCTGGTGGAACCTCTGCTTTGCATTGAGCATGCAGTGTCTGCGGTCAGCAACTATGGCAGAGATGGCTGTCAAAACACGGCTGTGATGCTCTCAGGGGAGGAGTTGGTGGGGAAAATCAGATTTACCAGAGTGAATGAATAAAGGCAGGGGTAACCCCCTGCATTCAACAACAACAGCATGAAATATGAGTAATTAAGTCACAGGAAGTGTTAACCGACAGGGGCCATTGCAAGGAGGTGTGGAAAACTTGGGATCTGAGAAATGGAAAGGGGTGAGGCCTTTAAGCCAACGAACTATGACTTCAGTGTAAAGGCTCCACGGTCCCCGAGGCTGATGTGACAGGGGAATAAAGATCGCAGACTGGAGCACAGATTGGTGCATGACCAGCACTAAACCACAGTTTGTGGAATGAAAGACATATGTTGACCCTGGGGTACTAGCTGAGTGATCATTACACAGTCCTGCTATATTTAAGATATCAGACAGGACTTATTCTAGGTCAAATTTAAGATACAGTCCCTAGAACTTGCTCAAAAACAACCTCTGAGATTATGGCTCTATTTTCTGGGGATCTCAAACTTTATCCTTAAAAAAATGTCAGGAAAAACTCTGGCTAGCCAAAGACACTGGCTTTTCTGTAGCTAGGTACCAATTAGCCAATATTTTAATGGCCTCTGTTAACATTAATTGAATCCTTGCTGTGTGCTATATAATGGCTATATATTTTATTTGCATCAGTTTATCCCTATGTTCCAGATAAGAAGACTTAACTCTTAAGCCACTTGCCCAAGTTCAGTGGCAGAGCTGGGATTTGAACTGGGTTTGCTGCACAATCTATGCACCTTTATTGTACATGGCCAACAGTACTAAATAAATCCTTGAAAATGCATTTACTTCCTTCTTTTTCACATAAAAGATGTTGCTGATATGCTGACATATGAACCATGTAAGTCTTCTCTGCTTTTGCTGAGAAATAATGGGCAATCCTGTTGAAGTGTCTGGCAATCCTGTTGAAGTGTCTGGATTACTTCATCAGCTGACGCAGCTGTGAGCCACTTTGGCAAAACTGTCCTTACCACCAAAACAATCTGAGAAAGAATGAAGTATAGAATTCTCAACCCAATGGATTGCCACTTGTTAATTAAAAAAGAAAAGTTTAAACAAATGTCTCAAAATGCATTCACATCTTTTATATTATTACTAGAGGCCTGGTGCATGAAATTTGTGCACTCGGAGGTGGGGTCCCTCAGCCCAGACTGCACCCTCTTGCAGCCTGGGAACCTGCAGGGATGTCTGACTGATGGTTAGACCCGCTCCCAATTGGGCCTTAGCCATTAGTCAGACATCCTTAGCACTGCCGTGGAGGCAGGAGAAGCTCCCATCACTGCTGCTGCACTAGCCAGCCATGAGCCCGGCTTCTGGCTGAGCAGTGCTCCCCTATGGGAGCACATTGACCACTGGGGACAGCTCCTATATTTAGCATCTGCCCCCTGGAGGTCAGGGTGTGTCATAGCGACAGGTTGATTTGCATATTAGCCTTTTATTATATATATTATGGGCAAGGCTTCTAATTCAATTTTTCTTTAGGTAGTTGAAGGGAGGGGCAGAATTTCCACTTGAGCCTGTTGCTAAAATTGCCCTTAGCTCAAAAATCTGCATACCACTGAGACACATCTTGGTGAGGCTCATTCTGAACCCCCACACTGTTTTATTATGTGTATAAGTAATGGGAACAATCTTATCTCTTTAGTGAAAGGAACCTTTTGTTATGTTACAATGACTAACTTATCTCATGAGTTGTGTTTTGGCTTCAAGCCTGTATTTATGCAGAAACTTCAGCTCTTCTGTCCAGTATTTACCTGGCATATTTTTTTTATTTTATTTTCTCTAAATCTTTCTAGATTTTTATGTATTAGGTAGGAATAGCCCATGGACACAGACAATAGTCTGGCGAAGGCTTGGAAGGGGTGGGTGCAGGGTGGAGGAGATCAATGGGGGGTGGGGAAACTAAAACAATACTTTGCTGTAATACTTTCAACAATAAAGATACATTTTAAATAAAGGAAAATATCTTAGTTGAAAAGAGTTTTATGTGAAATAATGTAAATAATTGCTCTACAGTGTACTTTATATTCTCAACTCCTCTCAAAGAGATATTAATTGACCCTATGTTCACTTAATGTTAATTGACCCTATGTTCATTGACTGCAGGACTGACTTCTGCCACACCCACCCGCACTGACTGTTTATAGTGGCAATCAGTGCTGGATTGCCATGGCAACCCAGGGCAGACTGCAGGACTGACTTCTGGTTGGTTGATCCTCCATTCGTTGTGGACAGAACCAGGTTTTTATATATTAGGATTACGTACCTAATTAAATACTGGGTTAATTCTGGCTCACTTCTTGTTTGCTGGATAAACTTAGATCATTTAGTTTCTTTGATTCTCTGTATTCTTACTAGAAATAAAACAAAGTTTTGACAAGATTATTATCCCATAAAGAATACTTTTTTGTTATCCATTTTCCTATCCTCCTTTCATGGTTTGAAATACTATGATATTAGAATAAATTGCATTCAAGTGATATTTCTTTTGATTTTTTAATGACTCTTAGAAATATTTATAATAGCAAAAATGAATTGGCTATGCATGAAAATAATATGATGGAAACACAGAAATGTTTTAGTTTGGCTATCACCATTTTGGATAGGTGCATGATTTCTACCACATGTTTTAGAAACTTAGATTACTCTAGCCTACAAGTCTTTAAAATGCCAGGTTACAGTGGGATCAGATGATCATGAGAAATTATTTTACTTATAAAACTTAAGTAAATCTGTTTTCCTATAAATTTGGCCCCATTTACTTTATCAAGGAAGAAACTAAGTCTTTTACATTTCAGCCATTATTGCCCTAGGGATTCACCGTGAGCACATTGCAGAATTCCAAGTTTCCACACTACACAATTTCTGGACTTGAATCTGTACAAAGAATTTATTTTGAAATGAGGAAAATAGTGAAGGCAGATAAAAACATCAGTAAATATTCACTGTAAATGTTCATTCTTAAGAGATGGAATAATAAAATAAAAGCTAAGAAGAAACTATGCAATGATGTTTAACCACCATACCTGGCCATCCCATCAACATATTGATTTCAGTATCATCACTTAATGTTTCTTTTAGTCTGAGGGCCTTTATAGATGCTCTGGTGACCCTATCCTTCCCTCCCCTGGTCATAATACCCAACCCTAGAGGAAGAAAATGTGAGTTCTATTTCCAAATCTAGCTGTGTGATTGCAGACAGGGCATGAAGTCTTAAAGCAGTACTTTCTATCCATCTTACAGAATTGCTGGGCTTGAACAAAACAATGTGTGTGAAAAAACTTATTTATATACTTACAAGAGCTTATTGCACTACAGAAATGTCAGGTGCTACAATTAAACCCAGCAGTTTTTAGAAGTTCAAATACCTATGCCCAGGACCAAATCAGAGACAGTCGGACCTGCATCACTACCATTTGTCCACCAACCAGAACTGAAATATCATTCCTTATGAACACATAAGGAAATGTTTGACATTGAACTTGGGACTCAAAAGAACTATTGGCCCAGAAAGAAACTCACTACAGACTGATTCATTTGCATCTCGGCAAATAACCATTATGGCTTGTCTCATTTTTGGTTCTTATAAGTGTATTTCTTGTATCACATGATCTCACACATCTAAGGGAAATAATGAACAACATAAGCTGAAGAACAAAAACAGACCCGGTGACAGGGAAGCATCTATCAGACTGTCAAACCTCAGAGGGAAGGCAGGGGAGGGTGGAGGAAAGGGGAGAGATCAACCAAAGGACTTGTATGCATGCATATAAGCCTAACAAGTGGTCATGGACAACAAGGGGGTTGGGGACATAAGTGGGGAAAGGTTTGGGATGGGAATAGGGGGATGAGGACAATTATGTGATACCAAAACCAATAAAGAAATTAAAAAAAAGAAAAAAAGAGAAAAAAATACCTATGGTATTAAAAGTTAATGAATAAATGATTGAGGTAGAATTTTACTTTTCTAAATTTATCACATCAATTATCTCTATTTTATCCAAACAATAACAAGATTGGCCATTTAGGAAAGTGGTACAGGCATCTTTTCCTTTAAAAAAAAACCCAAAAACCAACTACAGCCTTTAAGAGGTAAGAAAACATTGATTGGAACATATGCATCTGGTGTCAAATTTCCCACCCATTGTATTATGAAAACTTGCACACAAAAACTTTGAAAGAATTTCCTGAGAATTCTTGTGAACCTACCCTCTCCCATATATGTATGAATAATTTTTTCAATATATTTCAAGGCAACTTGCAGACATCAGTAAACTTTCTCCTAACAACACATGTCATTAAATGGAGTTCAGCACCTGTTCATGTATTTCTCTTCTCTTGATGTAGATGGGGTCTAATTTAATGTCATAAAAATCATGGCACACTGATTTATTTATTTTATTTATTTTTTTTTGCTTCTTTGCTATTGAAGCAGTGAAATCCTCCATTCGAGTTAAGTATGAAGCAATAGCTGACATGTGAAACAGATCCTGGCAGAGCTGCTTTGGGTGAAGCAGAATGGGGGCTTGGAGTACCAGTCCCTGAGCTCCTCCCTCTATCCCTGTGGTGCCCCTGAGGCCCCTCCTCTGAATGCCATGGATGATTAAAATTGTTGAGTCCCTTAATCTCCTCAACCTCTTTTGGGTCATCTACCAAACAGGGTTTTGCAAAAAAGCTGTTTTCTCAGGTTCTTTTCAAGCTGCTCTCGGCTCTCATTTGGTGATAGTAAAGCACTGAAAACTTCTCAGACTCCCTCTCACAAATCTCAGCAGAAAGCATTCTCTTGTTTTTATTAGCACAAATGAAAAAGCCGCCTTTAAGACTGGGGATCTGGATGCCTGAAGTAAAATCCACAGTTGGGAGAGCTGCCTGTGGAATGGAAGAAAACTGGAAAAACAACCTGACGTAGGTGGATGGCCAACTACAGTAGCCTGCACACTCAGGGTGAGCATGCGGACATGGTGTGAACGGCCCCACTGTCTATCTTCTAGGGCCTCTGCCAAGTCACAACTGAGAGCACCTCTCAGGAATTTTGGCGTCCTGCTCTGAGTGAAGTCTGCTTGGGAAACTTTCCTTCTCCTGCTTTCTCCTTGAGACACAGAACTCTTGTGTGTGGGGAGCGAAGATACTTCACTATTTGGGCAGCAGCCTGGGCATGAGGATTGGAACTATGTCTGGGGCCAGTTTGGGTTGGAATCACATGAAAGTGACTGTGTTTGGGGAAAAGAGCAAGGATTACAGCCATAGAGAGACCATATTGATTGTCTTGATTTGAGAGGAGAAAGTGGGTTTAGAAAATGGAGGGAGAAGATAGGACTGGGCATGTTTCAGAGTCACCAAGCAAGAACTGGGAGAGTGGGTCCAGGTCTGTGCCAAGAGAGGCATTGGATGTCAGAAGTTATTCTTCCTAGATATTTAATACTGTGCTGTAAATTCTGTGAGGCTAGGACTGAATCTAAGCCAACTTTATCTAGAAAAATAAATGGTAGATAATAGGTGGACACTCAAAAATGTTTTTTAAAGGAGGTAGGGTGGGTGAGATGAAGGGAGGAAAGAGAGAGGGTGGAAAGAAAGAAGATAGGATGGGTGAGTTTCTCTGAGTTGTAGTGGGGTCAGGGCATGATTAACAGTATGGCAAGGTTGGCATAGCAAACTTAAATCTAACCTCTCCCAATGACCACTGTCTTAAACATATTTTGACAATGACTCACAGTCAAAAATGTTCACTTAAATGGTGACTCAGTACACACACACACACACACACACACACACACACACACACCTAAAATCTCTTAAGATGTGATAGTTTCAATAACTTTTATTATGTTCCATCCTATCAAATTTTATTCCAAAAATACTGATTGACTGAGCAACTCTAGATCAAATCTCTTTAATCTGTTCTGGGACATGGCTCCTGCAAGGATCACTTTCCTTTCCAGAATGCTTAATTTCTCTGCTACACAGTTTTCCTCTCTTCCTGCACCTCTCTGGTTTATTCTGTTTTCCAAAAAGCAAGGACAATTCTTCACTTCATTTTGTTCCCTTTCCAGTGACAGATCTTCATGACACTTCTCTTTTATTATAAAGCCTATAAATAATTGATCTGTACCTTCATCTTTTCTATCCAGGCTTTCCTTCCTCAACTCCCTGCAATGAGAAATCTTTCTCTACCACTTTCTCTCAATGGATTGTAATGACCTTTGGCTATGTAGATCAAAAGCTGTTTTATTTTCCTCCTTTATCTTAATTACTACTCTTTTCTAAATTAAAAAAATTAATATTTTTTCAATTACAATTTACATTTAATATTATTTTATACTAGACACCCATTGCATGAATATTCATGCAATAGGTCTTCCTTCCCCTGGCTGCTGGCACCGGTTTTCCTCCAGCACCCTGGACCCAGGTCTTTGCTCAGGCCACAGTGGAGAAGCAAAGCCTCTTCAGTCTTCAGTCTTCACTCCGCACCCACATATGCAAAGTAAGCCACCATCTTTGTTGGGTTAATTTGCATACACACTCCTGATTGGCTGGTGGGCATTGCAGATGTACAGTCAATTTGCATATTGCTTTTTTATTATTGTAGATAAGTTTCAGGTGTGCAGCATAGTGGTTAGATAATCATATATTTTATAAAATTTTCCTCTAATATCACCAGATCCACCTGGCTCCATACATAGTTATTACAATACCAGAGGCCCTGTGCATGAAATTCATGCACAGGTATGGTCTCTAGGCCTGGCCTGTGATTGGCCATTTTCTCTAGCCCACAGCCAGCCCTTCCCCCTCTTACCACACACACCCAGCTCCCCATTTGCCATTGGGCGATCAGTGTCTGACGTCTGGGAGAAGGGACCGAGAGGTGTTCACTGTACCTCATAGTGACAGGTCCAGCGGTGGTTCTGGTGGTTCTGCTGGTAGGGTAAATTTGCATATTACCCTAAATTTGCCGTATTTCCCGGCGTATAAGATGACCTTTGGAACGAAAAAAAGTCAACCAAAAATCGGGGGCAAAAGACCAAAATTGCACAAAAATTACCTGCAGATCTTGACGGCAAAGTAAGTCTTTTCTTTGAAGTGGGGGGTAGTCTTATACAGCGAAATATAGGCCTAAACCTATGTTTTAACTGTAAAATTAGGGGGTCGTCTTATACGCCGGAAAGTATGGTACCCTTTTATTATATAGGATTATTAATTATATTTTACTATCCCCATGACTATTTTGAAACCACCAATTTGCATGTATTAATACCTTCATCTTTTTCACCCCGTTGACTGAGCATTCTTTTAAAAAAATATTTTTTTATTTTATTTTGACTGAGGATAATTTTTTAAAATATATTTTATTGGTTTTTTACAGAGAGGAAGGGAGAGGGATAGAGAGAGAAACATCGGCCAGCTGCCACCTGCACACCCCCTACTAGGGATGTGCCCACAACCAATGTATATGCCCTTGACCAGAATTGAACCTGGGACCTTTCAGTCCACAGACAAATGCTCTATCCACTGAGCCAAACTGGTTTTGGCAATGACTGAGGATAATTTTGAACCGTATTCTGTTAACAAGTGTCTTTTTTCTTGGATTATTTTTATTCATGCATTCCTACATGATTTCTCTGAGATAGGTACTATCTATCACTAATCCTATTCTTCAGAGGAGGAAACTGAGGCTTAGAGAGACTATATTGTTCCTCTGTGCAAACCTGAAATATAAACTTGGGAATTCTGACTGAGGAATCTGTGATTCCAATCACATTAATTCTCTGGGTCTTCCAGTATCCAGGGCCTAGTCCTTAGTGATTCAAGTCTAGAACCTAGTTTTATTATATTTGCAGAAGTTATTAGACTCTCAAGAGTCTGATTGATAAGCCAGAACACCATTTATTAATTTACTGCTCCAAAAACGTGACTGTGCACCTGCACAAGGTACATTCTACTGTGCAGAAAATGAAGGCATCAAAAATAATAATAAGTACCATTAAATGGGTGTATGGGTGATTTATACATATGTCTCACTGTATCTTACAACACTCCAATGTTGATGTTACTGACCCAATTTTACAGATGGAAAGACTAAGGCTTTTTATTGAGCACAGCTAAAACTCCATACATTTCAACACCTATTGCTGTAATAATAATTATTAATAGTGGTAGTGACTGCAGTAGTGCTGGTGTTAAGGAATTTGCTCCATAGCTCCTGGTGGTACATATCAGAAGCAAACCCAGGTCCATTTGGTTCTAGAGACCATATTTTTCATTAAACTTCACAGAAGTTTAGGGTCAGAGCTGCTTTAGACAAAGGGAACCAAGTATCCTCACAGACTATTCTATTATGTTTGAATTATTGTTATTCCAGAACAAGGCTTGATCACCTGGGACATAGAGCTGATTCCTCAGTTGCATGTTAAGATGGATGGAATGGTCCTGACTGATTCCTTTTTCAATCAAATCTCCACACCCTGATGTCAGTCAGGTCACACTCTGATTAGGTGGGTTATAGTTTTATTTACAAACATCTAAATGCTTTCTTCGGTGCAATATCTAATCCTGCTCCCCTTTTAGGGACTCAGCTCATTATCCTTTTATCTGTGTCTCTTATACTCTCTCTTAGGATGAGATATTTCTTCACAGGTTGCAGGTTATATGGTGCATGTAAGTATTTCAAGAAGTTTGCTGAGAGAATCATTTTTGGACCCAGGCCCCTGTCTCTGGACTGAACAGATATTTGAAGACCACTTCAAGTTTGATGAGAGACTTGGTGGTGGAACTGAAAAAAACTTTACAACTAGTTTTGAGGGATTTGGGTGAGTATGCAAATCTAAAGGAGAAGGCCAGTGGGCCAGTGGCTTCAGTTCTGCTCATTGCTTTGTTTTCACATTCAGGAAGTTCAGGGAGAATCTGGGATGTGGAGAAGAGCACCCAGTTCAAGAAGTAGTTCAAGATATGTTCAGGGGACAAAGTACTACTGTTCAGGCCGAGTGCTAAAACATGGTTTAAACAGGCAAGGGAAATCATGCATAAATTCATGCTCATGCACAGAAATTTTTGAAAGTCTTCCAACTAATCTGTTGGAGGAATTGCAAAACATTCAACATGGTTGGAGTATAGAGTTCTGGAGGAGGGGTCTGTCATGATGGTAAGGGAGTTAAAGACAAAGCATGAGGCAGGCAGAACCCAGATACTATGGGCCAGAGGTCCTTATCCTGCCTGCATGACAAAACCACCAAAGCCTGGGCCTCACTACTGCAGACTCAGACTTTTATGGTTCTCTTTAAACATTGATGGTGTCTGCTTTGTTCTTTTATCTAATGCTTCTTTACTTTCCCACCCCTCAAATATCTCCTTCAGAGAATTTGACCCATCCTGTAGGAACAAGAAGTTTGGAGGTCATCCTTGGAGTGATCAGGACGTGGAAATATGACCTGCCACCTGGAGTGGGTCAATACTGGGAGAGCAGTTAGTGTGGCAAGTGGATGCAGCACTGTGAAGTGATGGTTATGGGTAATAGAAATCAGTTGAGGCAGGTGTCTATTAGGAGGGTTCCTCAAGGGTGGAGGTCAGAAAGAGGACAGGTAAAAGTTTGATAGCAGGGAAACTTAGAACAGGCAACAGGAGGGTCCAGATAGGCAGCCTGTCAGCCATGGGCAGGAGGGTTGGCCATTGGACTATGGCTCAGTGAGGGACCTTCTTATCAAATCTGGACTAGGTGCCGGAATCATAGGTGTAATTCCCATTGGTGTGAAGTTACTTGCACTCTGGAACCTAGACCACTTCAAACATTTCCAGGCTCAGGACAGCAAGGGAGCCGAACCTGGGCCAAGCCTGGGGTGGAGGCCAGGGATCCCTGCTCTGGGGCGAGGAGGAATCTTGGTCAGGGACCCACATAGGGCATTACTCTCTCTTCTCTCAACTCTTACCTCTTTATGAATGCCCACCTTGACCTTTTACTTTAGTCTTCTCTCTGCCCAGTTAACTCTTTCTTTTTGTCTCTCACCCTAAATGTCACTTCCTTACTAAAGCTGTTCCTGGAGCCCTATCCAAGGCAGGAACTCTTGTTATAGTTCTCATACCTCGATGTATGTGTTGGTGGGGGTGGGGAGGTCCTTCTTAACTCTCAGCACATCTGTAGATGATTTGAATGATTACTTATTGCCCATCCTCTCTATAAGCAGAGAGCTCAGTAAGGACAGGAGGTATCTGTTGGCTTTGATCACCATTTATTTCCACTGTTGGAATAGCGTGGCACCCAGCAGGGGCATCTACAATATCTGCTGAGGAATGAATACATGAATATTTTCTAAAGCTGGCAGGATGTCAGATTCCTATGACCTCCATTTCCACAGGCACAAAAGCATTGTCCTCCTTTCTATTCTGTGTATGCAGTTTATATCTAGGCTAGAGACCCAAAGCACAAAATTCATGCAAGAGTAGGCCTTCCTTTCCTTGGCTGCCAGCACTGGCTTCTGTCTGGCACCTGGGACCTGGGCTTCTCTTGCAGCCCAGGTTTCATCTGGGAGGTCATCTGGAAGGATGTCTGGTCTAATTAGCATATTATGCTTTTATTATAGATTCTCCATCTCCCTAAAAATAAGAAGAGTTGAAGATATAAAACAAAGTATATGTTGTAGAGGGCTGCCTGGGAAGACACATGGGCAATTTTCTTTAATTATCTTCAGCTGAACTCAAAATGTTTCAGCAAGATGGCTGACATGTTGTCAGCTTGGCCTTCATATCAGCCCAGGTGTCAGCAGGGGTGGGAATAGATATGTAAATCCAGGCATGCTAGGGCCTACTTAAGAATGCAAATAAATTGGTGTTACTTCCTGGTATTGGGGGTATAAAATAAATGCGCTGGGAGGGGTCGTCATCTTCTTCCTGGCTCTTCAGCAGACAGGATGACGGTCCACCCAGCTCCCAGCTTAAAATCTATCTCTGTGTCTTCTCTCTTTATTTCTATTATTTCTCAATCCCTGGCCACCTCCACTTAGAACCAGTTCGTTCGTCTCTCTTTCCGTGCGGGACACGGAAAAGGGAGATCCCTGCCATGTCTGGCCTCTGCCACATCAGGACCCCGCATATGTGAATAGTTAAAAATGGATTTGTGTTCCCCATTCCACCTGGGTAAGGTCACATTGCAAACATTTTAAATGACCTTTGAAAATTGTCAGTTGAGAGAAGAAAGGGCACATTAGCCTTGCTCTTTGCAAAGCCACCTTTTGGCACAGACTGCCCGTTGCCTGAAATTCTGACAGTCATGCAGTTCTCAAGTGGAGGTGATGTTAATGACCCAGATACCCTGTGCAGTTACATTTTCAAAATTTGATCCCCTTCATAAGGCAGGAAAGAGTGTAAAAAAGAGTGCCACATTTAGGCCAGTGCACAGAGCAGTTAGTGCTGTGAAAGCTCTTTGTTTCTGTCTAGCATGAGGATGCACGGGCTTTGATGTTAGAATTTTGGCTCATTAATAACTAATTTACATTTCCCAGACAGCAAATTGTGATCTGACACAAATTTATAAAAGAGCTCCAAATGGTGAAACTCTCTTCTACAATGAGTCCTTTGTGGGTTTTTTCTCTTCCTAACTTAAGGAGTTTGTGATTAAAATTTTAATGCAATCATTGAAAACTCATGGGCTACTTAAAAATAAAACACCATCTTATTTCCTTCCTTTCAGAGATCACGACAACTGGCTGCTCATCTTTGGGTGTTTTACAATTGCTTTTTCATCTTTTCTGGGCCTCAGATAAAGTAGGATGTCCTCAGTGAACCAGAGGAAAGGCATGGTAAAGGAATTGGAAGTCATAGCAGAAAGCAGTGGTGCCATATTCATCAGCTCCCCATGTTTCTATGCAGGTTACAGGAATGGCAGATTTTATATAAGATTGTCTGATTGGTCTCCAGGAGATGACAGGGGTGATTCTCAATACTTCACATGCTTGAAAGCCTGACTAGGTCATTTTCGAAGCTTGGACGGGCTGATCAGAATGACCAAGGTAAGGCAATATATATGTTTCCTTTTGCCTACATCTTGAAAGACCTGATACCTCATGGAAATCATAGTGGTTTTCCTGTATTTTACCCCATGTTTCTCTGGGAAAATACTAAGGTTAGGAGAGGTTGCAAAGGAGCACTTGGAAGGCAAATATAGGAGTATCTCGGTCCCTCTCTTCCCTCATTCATCTTTGTCAAAGGGTTTGTCATCCTGTGTGTTGATGACTCAGGACTTAGTGGGAGAGGCAGGGTAGGGCTTCTCTCTGCATGTTGGAAGGAAAAAATATCATGTGTATCCAGTCACCTAGAAACACCTTCTAACCACAAAGAGAGGCCTGTACCTCCAGGAGGTTAGTAGACAGACCTATGAAGTGGACCAGAGAGCTGGCCCTGGGCAGGGCAGCAGGGTAGGGCTGGGGACAAGACACTAGGAAGCTTGGCCCATTGCATCACTTCTGGCAAGAGGCTCAGCCTACTGAGTTACTCTTTGCTTGATGAAAGAGTTTAGGGAACAGCTATGGGCTTGTTGTGTGAAATAAAAACATACCCATAATGAAAAGATTTTGAAACTGGTACCACTTGAGGTCAGATTTTAAATGGTCACACAGCATGTGCCGAATGGACTCCATGCAGAGAAGCAACAAGCCGCCCTGATTCCCTATATTATTTTAATAACAGAAAGAATGTATTTGGAATTCCAGGCAAGACCTCCACCTGGGCATAGTCCCAGATTCTAACTCATCTGTTCATGCCTTTTCAAATGAGCCTTTTACAAAGAGGCTGTTTTTCTCTCTAACCTCCTCCCAACCAATGAAGGAATCTGGATTCTCTCTCCTAGGTCTGGTTGTAGGAAACAAGAAACCTACTCTGAGCAGGGAGCTTCCAAAGAAAGTTGCTAAGAAAACTGCATTGCTGATTGGTATTGTCTTTTGTTTGCTAAACTAATTAAACAAGAAAGCCATTAGAGTGAGATGGCTGCAATGCTTTGAGGGCTTACACAGGCAAACCAAAATCTAAGCCTGTAATAAGATTAAAAAATCAAAACCCCAAGGATAACCCATCACAAATAGCCAACCAGGCTTTAAGCTATAACCAGTTAATAATTTTCTTACTTTGCTTCTGCCTTTTATCTGTAGAAGTCTCTTATCCACTTCCAGTTTGTATGCTGGCTGATCTAACTTTATTTTTGCTGACATTAACTCTTAACATTTTTATTATGCCTTGGCTTATCTTTTCACATGTTCAAATCACAAGGCCTCTCCTAGGAAGTGGCATGAAGCAAGTTGCCCTTTTCCCTGGCTTGGACATCAGGGCATGTGGGACAGAGAAGGAACTGAATTTGGTGGTTATTTCTCTCAGTCTCTGAGTGACAGCTATAAAGTGGATGTCACCATGTTTAGAAGCTCATCTGGGTCACTGAAATGGCACGAGAGTTTCCATAGTGCCCACTGAGCACTCTGAGAGCCATGAGGGAAGAAGGAAAGCCTTGGGAAGGAAAGACAATAATGAGGCCTTTCTCAGCACGTAGAACATTGCTGACATTTAACAAAAAATGCTGCTGTCATGCTTATTAATTTTACTTTCTTGGATCCCAAACTACTCATATAACACTTTACTATTTTTCTAAGTCACAGACACCAGACTGAATTTTCTCAGAAGGGAATCAATTCTGTTTCCAGCCATGGAGGAACCAAGAAAGGAAGAAATCTTCCATTGCTGTAAACATGATAGATTCTCCTGTGTGTGTTGTTCTCAACTTCTTCAATCTGTGGCTGGTCCTTGGAGTCAATTTAGGGTTGAATTCTGTTTTCACCACTTGCTGGTGAGCTTGAATGTGTTACTTAATCTTTTTCATCTGTACAAAACAGATTATAAGAGTTGTTAAACAGACTAAATGCAAAATCCTTAGTACATGGTATGGCACATAGTGGTTAAAGGGTGCTGTTGATATAATTATGAGGCACAAGAAGCCTCTGAAAGTGCCATCCAGTGAAGTGATGAAACAAGAATACCTTGAGTTGCTCCTCTGGTTACCACTTCTGGGAGATGTTGCCATTGTTATGGAAACCAGAGTTCTGGCCAATTAGGGAAACATGTTAGGCTCAGACACCAATAGGAAGTAGTTCTTTCCACCTGAGGTGTTTATAGCAAACCCCATGGCCCCAGCACTCATTGGGAGAACCAATCCTGAGCAAACCAAAGTATGCAGGATAAACTCCTTAAAGGAGAGGACTTCATTTGTATTTGAGCTTCATTTCCCCCCAACCCCCCGCACCCTTAAAGTATCACTTGGCATATTGCAGGCACTCAATGAATATTTGTGGACGAAGGTAATAATGTATGAGGCAGAGAGCAGATAACTGTGGCCATTCATGGGTCAAACTATAGCTCACCTCAGCCAAGCACTTAGAAGGAGTGGAATTCATTATCAATGGATATTGATTTGGTTATTAGGGACTGCAGTTGGGCAATTGCACAGATATAACCTAAGATCTCTCTGTAATTATTCATAGAAGCAGATGTCTTAGAGCAGGGAATTCTTAGGATATAGAGAAATAAGAAACAAGTCCAGGAGTGTACTATATCTTGACTCTTCTGTGTCAGGGTTTTCACTAGTTTTTTAGGGTGGGGAAATTTAGGATCAAGTTCCATTATCTAAGAATATTATCTAATAAAAGAGTAATATGCAAATTGATCATACCTCTGCTACACCCACCAGCCACATCCACCAGCCAATCAGAACAGGTATGCAAATTAACCCCAACCAAGATTGCTGCAGCCACAGAGAGCAGGAGGGAGGCTTGGGTTTCCCCGACAACAGAAGAAGCCAAGCTTTCAGCCTGCCCTAGCCAGCCTAAGTCTCCACTCAAGGCTACAAAGTTTCAATTATAGAAGGTAAACAAATACAAACAGAAATGACAGCAGCAAGCAGGTTTGGCTCTGCTCCAGGCTACAAAGTTTCAACTGTAGAAAGTAAATAAATTCCAGATACCAGGGCCTCTGCTTGGGTTGCTGGGGGGCGTGGCCAGCCTACAAACCACCATAGGCCCCTCGCTGAGGCTGCCCTATACCCCAAGGGAACCCCCACCCTGACCAGGGACACCCTTCAGGGCAAACCGGCTGGCTCCCACCAGCACACCAGACCTCCATCCTATCTAATAAAAGAGTAATATGCAGATTGACCATCACTCCAACACACAAGATGGCTGCCCCCATGTGGTCAAAGATCCTGCCCCTATGTGGACACAAGATGGCCACCACAAGATGGCCATCAGGAGAGGGCAGTTGGGAGGCACCAGGCCTGCAAGGGAGGGCAGTTGAAAGGGACCAGGCTTGCAAGGGAGGGCAGTTGAAGGTGATCAACCCTGCAGGGGAGGGCAGTTAGGAGGAGGGAAGTTGGTGGCAAATGGGCTGGCAGGGGAGCAGTTATATATCAATTAGGCTGGCATGAGATTGGTTAGGGGGTGATCAGGGTGGCAGGCAGAAGCGATTAGGGGCAATCAGGAAGGCAGGCAGACGAGCAGTTGGAAGCCAGCAGTCCTGGATTGTGAGAGGGATGTCGGAAACGGGCAGTCAGACATCCCTTCAGGGGTCCCAGGTTGGAGAGGGTGCAGGCTTGCCTGAGGGACAACACCCCCTTTACCCCCATTATGAATTTTGTGCACTGGGCCTCTAGTTATATAATAAATTTATTTCCCATAATTAAAGATTTGTAGCTTTAGGGGGAAAGTCACTAACTTTCAGTTATGACAACATTAAATGCTAAATGAATAGATAAATAGAAACAATTTTATGATTGTTGGGATTTGGATTGCATTTTCCCAATTGTTAGCTTTTTTTCTTTTCTCCCTTTTTGGCTACCTCCACCTATCTCCTTGATCTTCACCCATTATTCTAAAGTTAGTAATATTGTTCTTGTTTAGGAGGAGTCTTGTTTCCATTCTTTTAACTTTGAGAGAATTGCTCTTATTCTCTGGCATTCTTTTTTTCTTTTTTTTCTTTGTTGTTCCACTAATTTAAAATTCATTAGTTGATTCATTTTTAAAATATATATATTTTTTATTATTCATAGTATTACAGATATTTCCTATTTTCCTCTCTTTCCCCCCATCCTCCCAGCCCTTACCCACAACCCCAGGTCTTCACTCCTTTATTGTCCATGTCTATGGACTATGCATATAAATATATAAGTTCTTTGGTTTATCTATTTGTATCGCTCCAGTCCCACATTAAGGTATATCTGTTCCATGCCTCCCTACTTCAGATCTTACTTTGTTGATCAATTCATTTTGTTTATTAGATTTCACAAATAAGTGGGATCATGTGATATTGGCCTTTCTCAGTTTGGCTTATTTCAATTAGCATAATATTTTCCAGGTCCATACATACTTTCCTAAAGGGTAAAAGATCCCTCTTTTTTACAGTTGCATATTATTCTATAGGGCAAATATCTCACAGCTTTTATATCCATTCATCTACAATAAGCACTTTGGCTATTTCCCAGTCTTAGCTATTTAAATAATGCTGCTATGAACATAGAGGTGCATATATTCTTTCTAATTGGTATTTGGGGTTTTTAGGATATATTCCCAGAAGTGGGATCACTGGGTCAAATAAAAGTTCCATTAATTTTTAAAGGAAACTCCATACTGTTTTCCATTGTAGTTGTACCAACCTGCATTTTCACCAGCAGTGAACTAGTGTTTCCTTTTCTCCATATCCTCACCAGCACTTACTATTTATTGATATTTTTTATGATAGACATTCTAACAAGTGTGAGGTGATACCTCATTGTCATTTTCATTTGCATCTCCCTGATGATTAGTGACTTTGAGAATTTTTTTGGCCATTTGTATGTTGTCTGTTCAGGTCTTCTGCCAATGTTTTAATTGAATTGTGTGTCTTCCTTTTGTAGAGTTGTATGAGTACTTTATATATTTTGGATATTAACCCCTCATCAGATGTATCATTGGCAAATATGTGCTCACATATAGTGAGCTTCCTTTTAATTTTGATGGTGGTTTCTGTTCTTGTGTATAAGCTTTTTATTTTGTTTATTTTCTCTTGGTTTCCTTTGCTCTAAGAGACACATCCTTAAACACATTGCTACATGAGATGTCTGAGATTTTATTGCCTGTGTTCTCCTCTAAGATTTTTATGGTTTTATGTCATACATTTAAGTTTTTTATCCAGCTTGAATTTATTCTTGTATATAGTGTAAGTTGGTGGTCTAGTTTCATATTTTTGCATGTTTCTGTCCAGTATTCACAGCACCATTTGTTGAAGAGGATATCTGAACTCCATTGTATGTTTTTGCCTCTTTTGTCCAATATTAAATGACCATAATAATGTGGGTCAAATTCTGGCATCTCTGTTCTGATCTATTGGTCTATAGCACATGTGTCAAACACAAGGCCCGCGGGCCAAATCCAGCCCGCCAGGCCTTGCAATGTGGCCCGCACCGCGCTGTCATCACTGCACTCCGCTGTCAGTTTATGACATTGTCAGTTTATGACTGTTCAGTAAACCATTCGGCCCGCGATTTAGGCTGGATTTTAGATTTTGGCCCCTTCTCTGATTGAGTTCGACACCCCTAGTCTATAGGCCTATTCTTGTGTAGTACAAGGCTGTTTGGTTGTAATGGCTTTGTAGTATACTTTGATATCCAGTATTGTGATCCCTCCTACTTTGTTCTTCTTTGTAAAGACAGCTGCAGCTTGTTCAGGTCTTTTATGGTTCAAAATAAAATGTAGGAGTATTTTTTTTCCAGTGCTTTGAAGTATCCATTGGTATTTTAATAGGGTTTCCATTGAGTCTGTAGATTGTTTTGGATACTGTAGACATTTTAATGGTGATGTAATTTGCACTAAGTTCCTTAAACATCTTTATAATCATTTGAACTCTATGTCTGATAGATTGCTTGCCTCCATTTTTTTACAGTAGTTTTTCTGGAGATTTCTTCTTTTTTCTCATTTAGGGGTTGTGTCTTTGTTTCCCCATTTTACTTACTTACTTACTTACTTATTGTTTAAAAGAATTACATATAGTATTACATATGTCTCATTTTTCACCCATTGACCTCTCCCTGGCCACCCACACACCCCAAAGCATGCCCTCACTCCCCTAGTGTCTGTGTCCATTGATTATGCTTATATGTGTGCATACAAGTCCTTTGGTTGATATTTTATCCTCAACCCCTGCCTTCCCTCTGAAGTTTGACAATCTGTTTGATGCTTTTCTGTCTCTGGATCTATTTTTGTTCATCAGTTTATGTTGCTCATTATATTTCACAAATGAGTGACATTGTGTGATATATTATCTTTCTCAGACTGGCTTATTTTACTTAGCATAAGGCTTTCCATACTCATTCATGCTCTTGCAAATAGTAAGATTTCATTCTTTTTTATATCAGCGTAGTATTCCATTGTGTAGATGTACCATTGTTATTATTGTTGTTATTTTTCATTTCCTTTGTACCACTGTTTTTTAAGCCACTCATATGCTGATGGGCACTTAGGCTGTTTCCAAATCTTAGCTATTGTAAATAATGCTGCTATGAACATAGGGTTGCATATGTCCCTTCTGATGGGTGATTCTTATTTTTTGGGTTATATTCCTAGAAGAGGGATTACTAGATCAAATGAAAGTTCCATTTTTAGTTTTTTGAGGAAACTCCATACTGTTCTCTACAGTGGCTGCATCAGTCTGCATTCCCACTAGCAGTGCAAGAGGGTTCCTTTTCCTCCACATCCTCACCAGCATTTGTCATTTGTTGGTTTGTTGATGATAGCCATTCTGACAGGTGTGAGATGGTACCTCATTATTGTTTTGATTTGTATCGCTCAGATGATTAGTGACTTTGAGCATGTTTTCATGTCTCTTGGTTTCTGTATGTCCTCTTTCAAAAAGTGTTTATTGAAGTCCTTTGCCCACTTTTTGATTGGATTGTTTATATTCATTTTGTTAAGATGTATGAGTTCCCTATAAATGTTGGAGAACAGGCCCTTACGGAATAAAACATTGGCAAATATGTTGTCCCATGCAGTAGGCTTTCTTGTTGTTTTGCTGATCGTTTCTTTTACTGTGAAGAAGCTTTTTATTTTGATGTAGTCCCATTTGTTTATTTTCTTCTTAGTTTCCATTACTTTAGGAGCTGTATCAGTAAAGACATTGTTATGAAATACGTCTGATATTTTGCTGCCTATGGCTTCTTCTAAGATTTTTATGGTCTTCCATCTTACATTTAAGTCCTTTATCCATTTTGAGTTTATTTTTGTGTATGATGTAAATTGGTGGTCTAATTTCATTTTTTTGCACGTATCTGTCCAATTTTCCTAACACCATTTATTGAAGAAACTTTCTTGCCTCTTTTGTCAAGTATTAATTTAGTATAATGACTTGGGTCAATTTGGGGTTCTCTGTTCTCTTTCATTGGTCTATATATCTGTCTTATGCCAGTTTTGAGAATAGGGACTTTGTAATATAGCTTGATATTTGGTATTGTGATCCCTCCAACTTTGTTTTCCTTTTTCAAGATTACTGTGGCTATTCAGGGTCCTTTTTTGAAGATAGGTTTTAGTTCTTTGAATGTTTGGAGAGTTTGTTCTAGGAAATTGCATTAAATCTATAGATTGCTTTGCTTAGTATGGACATTTTAATGATGTTGTTTCTACCAGTTCTTGAACACAGTATATTCTTCCATTTGTTTATGTCTTCCTCTATCACTTTTTTTCAATGGCTTGTTGTTTTTCTTGGTACAGGTCTTTTACAATACCTCCTTAGGTAATTTATTTCTAAGTATCTTAATTTTTTTAAATATAATATTAAATGGGAATTTTGTTGTTGTTTCTCTTTCTGTGAGTTCACTATTGGTTTATAAAAAAAAGCCATAGATTTCTGGATGTTAATTTTGTATCCTATTGCCAAATTTATTTATTAAACATAGTTGTTTTTTAATGGAGTCTTTAGAGTTGTCTATGCACAATATCATGTCATCTGCAAACAATGACAGTTTCACTTCTTCCTTTCCAATTTGGATGCCTTTTATTTTTTTCTTCTTTTCTGATCGCTATGGCTAGCACTTCCAGTACAATGTCAAATAGGAGTGGTGAGAGTGGGCATCCTTTTCTTGTTCCTGTTCTTAGGGGAAATGGTTTAATGTTTGCCTATTGAGTATGATGTTGGCTGTAGGTTCGTCATATAAAACTTTTATTTCTGTTGAGGTATGATCTCTCTATTCCCACTTTGCTTAGAGTTTTTAATCAGGTAAAGGTGTTGGATTTTGTCAAGTGCATTTTCTGCATCAACTGATATGCTTATGTGATTTTTGTCTCTCAATTTGTTTATGTGATGTATCACATTTATTGATTTGCAGATATTGTATCATCCTTGCATCCCTGAAATAAGTCCCACTTGGTCATGGTGTATGACCTTTCTAATGTAATGCTGGATCTGATTTGCTAGAATTTTGTTGAGGATTTTAGCATCTATGTTCATCAAGGATACTGGCCTGTAATTCTCTTTCTTTGAAGTGTTCTTATCTGATTTTGGGATTAGATTAATGGTGGCTTCATAGAAGGAGTTTGGAAGTGTTTCTTTCTCTTGAATTTTTTGGAATAGTCTGAGGAAGATAGGTTTTAGTTCTTTGAATGTTTGGTAAAACTCCCCTATGAAGCCACTTGGCCCAGGGCTTTTGTTTACTGGAACTTTTTTGATTACTGCTTCAATTTCCTTCATAGTTATTGGCATATTCAGATTTTTTTTTAAAATTTTTATTATTCCTGATTGAGTTTTGAAGGTCCTATTTTTCTAGGAATATGTTGATTTCTTCTAGGTTGACCAGTTTGTTGGAGTTGTTCATAGTATTTCTTTTATAATCCTTTGTATTTCTTTGGTGTCTGTTGTTATTTTGCCTCTTTCATTTCTGATTTTGTTTATTTGGGTCCTCTCTCTTTGCTTCTTGGTGAGCGTGGCCAAAGGTTCATCAATCTTGTTTATCCTTTCAAAGAAGGAGCTGTTGGCTTTATTGATCTTTTGTATTTTTTTGTTTTTGGTCACTATGTCATTTATTTCTGCTCTGATCTTTATTATTTCCTTCCTTCTGCTCGCTCTGGGCTTTTCTTGATGCTCTCTTTCTAATTCTTTAAGATGTAGAGTTAAATAATTTATTACCAGTTTTTTTTTTCCTTTTGTTTTTTGAGGTAGTCCTGTAATGCTATGAACTTCTTCTCAGGACTGCTTTCACTGTGTCACATATATTTTGGATTGTTGTGTTTTAATTGTTATGTGTTTCCAGGATGTTTTTTTATTTCTTCTTTGATCTCTTTGGTAATCCAATCATTGCTTAATAACATGCTATTTAGCTTCCAAATGTTTGAATTTTTAAATTATTTTGAATGTAATATATTTATAATATTATGTCATTGTGATCTAAGAAGATGCTTGATATGATTTCAATCTTCTTGAATTTGAGACAACTTTACCTGTGACCCAATATGTGGTCTATCTTTGAAAATGTCCCATGCGCACTTGAGAAGAATGTATATTCTGTAGCTTTGTGGTGAAATGTTTAGTAAGTTGTTTAGGATTGCTTTTTCTTTGCTGATTTTTTTTTGTCTAGAGGATTTATCCAGTGATGTCAATGGGATATTAAAGTCCCCTACTATGATTGTATTGCTGTAAATCTCTTCCTTGATATCTTTCAGAAGTTGCCTTTTTTTTTTTTTTTAATGTATTTTGTGCTCCTGCATTGGGTGCATATATGGTTACCAGAGTTATATCCTCTTGTTGTACTGATCCCTTTAGTATTATAAATGGCCTTCCTTATCTCTTGTTATGGCCTCCAGGGCAATGGTCCAGAAATTATTAGCCCTGAGGCTGAGTATGCCTTGAGTCTCATGCCTTTATTGTCTCTGCTTTGAGTTGTATCCTCTTCTCCGATGGAATTGGTCCCTTAGTTGTCTGCTTCAGATACTGGGGTGGTGGGATTGCCTTCACAGTTCCTCTGATGTGCAAATCCCTGTGAGGACCTAGACCCTCTGGCATGCAGTTTGCTGTGTAGCCCCAGCCTCCGTGGTAGAGTGGCACTCTAGATCCCTCTGGCAGTGAACCTGCAGCTTGGTCCTGTGACCCCTGACTGAGCACACTTGCTTGCTCCTGGTTGCCCCAGCAGGGCTTTCCTATGGCCTAGTGAGCCGTGTGCTGGATTGCTCTAGGTTGCCCTTGCAGGACTGCCCCAGGGCCAGAGGAGAAGCGGATGCAGGTTGCTCTGGGTCACACAGTCAGAGCTCACTTGTGGCCCGAGTGGGGCGTGAGCTGTGTTGCGCCGGGTCGCCCCTGGCAACAGATCCTGAAGTTTGGGGTGGAGCAGGCCCTAGGTGTCTCGGGGTCAGGCTAGCAGCATGGTTGATTCTGGGGTCCGGGGCCGGGATGGGTCCCCTGGCTTGAACTCCCTGTGGAGTCTTGAAGTCTGATCCTAAGATGCTAGGTCCCAGCGGACAGATGAGGAGGCCTGGTGTGGGAGGTCACTCTGGCTGCGCACACTCCTTGCAGACATCTACTGCGAGACTTTTTTGCCTGGCTACAACGGTGGTTCCATGTGGTTTATGGGTGGCAAGCAGCATTCTCTGCCATTCCTTATTGAAAATTGTCTCCTCAGCTGTGTCTAATTTGTTAATTGGATGTTCTCTGATTTAGTTGCTTTTCTGGCCTGGCCTTAAGAGGAGGTGAACGACACTGCTGCCTATTCAGCCACCACTTTTTTTGGTTCTCCCAACCATGTATTTCTACCTCCCAACAGCCACCTGGTCTAAGCCATGACTATTTCTTGCCTAAATTGTCCTCAAGAATAGACACTTTGCTATTGTGCTCTGACATATATCAGAAGGGCCACAACAAGGGTTGGTATTTATGCTTCAAAACTATAACAAGTATACCCCCAACAGAAAAGAACAGATTAATGTATACCACACATTGACACTGTGGCTTAGAGGCCCTAGAAGTACTGCTCAACTACACAATAAATAAATATCTTTTGAAATACAAATTTTCCAACCAGAGAAAATATTTCACTGAACATAATTTAAAATATATTTTCATTTTATGTCATTTAACTGACTTAAAAAGCACTGGCCATAAATTCCATATAATAGGCGGTTCCATTGGGGAGGAATGCTGGGGCAATTGTCAATTAGGTGTTGCATAAAATAATGCAAATATCTCATAAAAGTGATGGAAGATTGTATTATTGCATTAACCATGTAGTTCTTCCCATGCTGTTACACATCATAGGATAATAATCTACAGATTTAAAAGGTGGAAATCATCTGAATGTGTATTTACACTGTGTGTAAATACAAACTGTCTTGAACTAGTTCTTAACACCTTTTTCAGCCACTTTCAAATCCTCAAGTGCTGGAGAAAATAATTAATAGGTGAGATATATGATAGGATAGTTTACAGGCTTCACCAAGATATTTTCCAATAAGTGATGTTTTACAGTTGTGCCTTTGAAAGATCAGTCATAAAATCCATGAAAATACAAAAGTGATTTATCCCATCTATAAAATCTTTTAAAGGTGCCATGCTTCAACATCCAATTTTTTCCTAGCTTCTAAGGTAAAGGATTTCAAAATGTCAGAAGAATGTTCTGACAAGTGAGCAAGTAAAATTCAAAACAGATGTGGGAGAGTAGGAATCATAGGGAGTACAGACTTGTCACTGTGGAGGATGTCAGTCTCAAATGAAATGGGGAAAATGGGAAGGGACATCCTATATAATAAAAGCCTAATATGCTAAGTGTCTGACCATTTGTTTGACTGTTTGACCAGTTGCTGTGATGCACAGTGACGACCAAGGTGCAGGCATTCTAACTGGTAGATTAGCTTGCTGCTGGGGTCTGGCAGATTGGGACTGAGCAAGATGGGCTGGACATACCTTGGAGCCTTCCCGTAGTCCCTCCCTGGCTGGCTGGTCCCGATTGGCTCTGATCAGGACTGGGTGAGGTGGGCTGGGCATGCCCTGGATGAATCTATGCACCACGCCAGTTTTGGCCTGATCCCCACAGTCCAGGCCAAGGGACCCCATTGGTGTATGAAACCGGGCACCAGGCCTCCAGTATCTAATAATTCACTCAAAAAAAAAAAAAAAAAAAAAAGTGAACAGCTAGGGAGTTAGAAGCAATACTGATAGTTTTCAATTTTAATGTGCATTTTTGAATCATGAAATAGGAAATTGGTTGACAAATACCACTTCACTTGTGCCCCCAAAATGTTGTTAGCTGGAGCTCCTGGAAATGCAGATGTAGAAATTATGTCTAATTTTTAAAATAGCTCTGTTGAGAGAGGAAGTGGAGTTTCATGACATTTCAAGAAGAAACATACCTCTGAGAATAGTCTCAAACCTGAGATAGAGGAATGCAATAATCTATGTATATAAAAGCCTAAGTGATCAGAATGACCAGTTGCTATAATGCACACTGACCACCAGGGGGCAGATGCTCAATGTAGGAGCTGCCCCCTGGTGGTCAGTGCACTCCCACAGCCAACATCTCTCCACTAGCCATCCTCCCGCAGTCCCTTTCCCCTGCCGGCAGCCCCCCCCCCCCCCCCATAGGCCCTGATCTGGCCAGCCCCCCTGATAAGCCTCAATCACCAGGCAGGCCAAGGGACCACACCCAAGCATAAATTTGTGCATCAGGCCGCTAGTGTGTGTGTGTATGTATATATATATATATATATATATATATATATATATATATACACACACACACATACACACACACAAACACACACACACACACACACACACATATATATATATATATATATATATATATATATATATATATATATATATATTAGAAACATAGCAGTAAAAAAACCCAGAAACTCCTGCTTTGTGGGTGGAAACAAATGATAAACAAATAAGTAAAACAGATAACAAGAGAAAAGTAAAACAAGGAATGAGAATAGGGAGTACCAGGATAGGGGTTGCTAATTTAAAGTGGTTTTTAAAGAAGCCTCACTGAGAAGGCAGTATCTGAGGAAAGACATGGAGGAGTTGGGGCATGAGCCTTGGCACTATCTGAGGAAAGAGATGAAAAAACAGTGTGAGCAAAAGCTGTGAGTTAAGAGCATGTCCGCCATATTTACCCAACAAAAGAACTGGAGTGGTTGGAGCAGGATGGGAGCAGGTGAGATTGCAAGAGGGGCGGTTAGAAATGTAATGGAAGACAGCTCAGGAAGGGCCTCATAGATGACTGGAAGGACTCTGGCCATTGGAGGGTTCTGAGTGGTAGAATGGTTACCACGTTAAGACTAGACTAAAGAGGCCAATGGTAGAAGCAAGATGACCATGTAGGGGGCTAATGCAATAAATTCAGGTGAGACACAGCAGTGACTGTAAGGTGGTCACAGTAGAGGTGATAAAAAAAAAAAAGTACACATTCTGAATGCAGTCAAACCTCAGTTCTCAAACAACTTCTATCTCCATTTTTGACCAAGTAGATTACAGAAATAATGTCTTGGCTGTCAAGCAAAACTTCAGTTTCGGACCCTACAACTCTTTCATGCTGATAACTCAGCATAACAAAAATAATTTTTCAGTCAACAAACAAAGGAGAGAAGGCTTGAGTGTGAGTCAATTTGCTGACAAACCTTGCATTGTTAGCATCCCAGGAAATTGTGATTATTTTCATGTGTGTTTTTTTGTTTGTTTGTATTATGTTTTTTTTTTGTTTGGTTGTTTTTATTGTTGTTATTTTGCTTTTGTTGCTGGCAAATTGGGTGAATAGCACAATTTTCAAACATAAAAAGGACATCAAGAGTGCTGATGTTGCTAAGGGTGTGTACTAGTAAGTGCTCACAAAAAATAAAATGATCACAGGCAATGAAAGAGATAGAAAAACTGCTGTTGATTTGAATAAAAGAAATAAATTTAGCTGGTGACAGAATTTTGGAGACAGTGATATGTGAAAAAGCAAAAATGCTGCACTCCTGGAATAAGTGCTGAAAGTGATTCGTTTAAGGCTAGTAGAGAGTGGCTGGATAGATTTAAGAAAAGAAGTGTTTATTTTAGATTAAATGGTACATTAGACATTACTGCATACAAGAAAGGTTAAAACAGGGAATGATTTGGGGATCTGGAATGATTAATTCAATTTACATTTTTTTTCTAACTAGAGTCCCAGTGCACCACATTCATGCACTCAGGGGGAGGAGGGGTTCCCTCAGCCCGACCTGCACCCTTTAGCAGTCCGGGAGCCCTCAGGGGATTTCTAAGCTGGGGTCTGACATCCTTAGCACTTCCACAGAGGCGGGAGAGGCTCCTGCCACCACCACTTTGCTAGCCAGCCATGAACCCAGCTTCTGGCTGAGTGATGCTCCCCCTGTGGGAGCTCACTGACCACCGGGGGTGTACCCTGCATTGAGCATCTGCCCCCTGATGGTCAGTGCCTGTCATAGCAACTTGTCATTCCACCATTTGGTTGATTTGCATATTACCCTTTTATTACTATATGGGATGGAAAAAAGTGATTTGGTTTTCAAATAAATCACTTCATGAACAGTTTTCCAGAATGTATTAAATTTGAGAACCAAGGTTTCACATATTTTAAGGTAGACCCAATAGGTTTTGCTGATGGATTTGCAATGGAAGCTAAGAGGAGGGAAAAGTAAAGAATAACTAAAAAAATTGTTTATCTGAGAATTAGAAAGAATGGAATTGCTTTTATTGGGGTGGGGGAAGACCTCAGGCATAGCAGGTTTTGAGATGAAAATAATAGGAATTTGGTTTTGATAATCTTAAATTTGACATGCTTGATATATATCCAGATGGTGATTTATTGAGGTTTGTTAGATATAAAATTATGAAGCTCAGAGAAGAGGCCAGGTTGGAGAAGGAAATTAGGAGATCATTGCAGCCATGAGACAGGATTAGATTACCTAGGTAACAATAGAAGAGAGAGGAGAAGAGGTCCAAAGTTTCAGCCCTACATGCTTCAATATTTAGCAATCAAGGATGAGGATAAACAAGCAAAAGAAACTCAGGAGTAAACAATAATTTGGGATGGAAACTAGAAGAATATGGTATCCTGAAAGGCTAGTAAAGAAAGTACATCAGGTTGAAAAATGTCAGTCTAAAACATTGTTGTTGTACAAAGTGAACTACAGATAGTGAGTGAGCAATAGTTTAACAATGGGATTCCTAAAGTTGGGAAAATGGAGACTGTAGTAGGCAGAAATCTAAGAAGAGAATACATATAGAAATGAATTGGGTTAAACCTTTTTATGGTCTTGTACCTCAGAAGGTCTTTGTATACACCAGAAAGTCTTGACCCCAACAGATGTCTACTGACTGGCATAATTTATGCTTTCTCCTCTTTTCATAAGAATCTAAACACTCTTCCCTTATACTCCTGATTTCTTTCCCACAAGAAAACAGAATAAGAATGGCTAGACTCAACCATTTACAATTTTTATGAAAATTTAAACATTAATTTAAAATATGCAAGAGGACACATAGTTTTTGAAAAATTATTTTAGAGGATTTGCAAGCAGAAAATGTTTTAATACCTTTGTTATAAGTTTAAAAGTCTGGGTATATAAAAACAGAGAGCACTGGCCAGTAAGCTCAATTGATTGGAGCATTTTTCTGTGCACCTGAAGGTCAGGCCATGGGTTCAATTACCAGTCAGGGCACATGCCTAGGTTGTGGGTTTGATCCCAATTGGAGTGCATACAAGAGACAAATGTCAACATATCTCTTCCACATCAATTTCTCTCTCTCTCTCTCTCTCTCTCTCTCTGTCTCTCTCTCTCTCTCTCTCTCTCTCTCTCTCTCTCTCTCTCTCTCCTTCTTCTTCTTCTCCCTCTCTCCCTCTCTCCCTCTCTCTATCTTTCTCTTCATCCCTCTCTAAAAAATCATTAAAAATTAAAGCAGGGAAATGTCTATGAGTGCTGGACAGCTTTAAGAGTCTACTTAAACTAGTGTTCATGGATTTAAAGAAAGACCAGTTAGCATAGGAGTATGCTTTTCTCTAGACACTTTTATCTATGTGGATGAAGGCATGGATAAAAGAAGAGTGCGATTTAACCAGGGTTGCGATTTTGCCTGGCAAATAAAACTAAAAGAAAGAGGGAAAAGAGAGTTAATAGTATATTTCAATGTGTGATTATAGCGATTGAATATAAGCTAAAAGAGGAGGGAAGTAGGAAATGATAGGTATGTGGGGCATAAAAATAGGATAAGATCAAGAGACTATAGGTTCTGGTGATTTCAAAACATTGTTAAAATCATGGAAATAGAAGGAGTAAGCTGCAGATTGTAGGTCGTAGTTTCAGAATGGGACACTTTAAAGTTAAGAATATTGAGTGTGTAAGTAGGCAAAATTCTAGAATGACACCCCAATGCCCCACATCCTTGCATAAGGATATTACTCAGATAATTAGGTTATGCTTATAAAACGTTTGACTTTTCAGAAAGAAAAAGTAGCCTCAGTGGTCCTGACCTAATCAGGTTCGTTCTCCAAAGGGACAGGAAGCACCAGAAGGATTTTACACAAAAGAGATTTTTCATTGCTGACTATGAAGATTTAGGGGGCCACGTATCAGGGAATCTAAGTGGCCTCTGATAGTTGAGTGAATCCCTGACTGAAAACCATTAAGGAAGTGGATACCTCAGTTCTACAACCACAAGTCACTGAAATCTGCTGCAACCACATGAACTCCAAGTGAGAACAAAGCTTGATCTATAGTTCTGACCTAAAGAACTCTGAGCTAATAAATATATATTTAAGCTACTCAATTTGTGATAATTTGTTACATTGTAATAAAAAATTAATATAGGAGGGTATTGGACATGCCAGTTTCTAAGATATGAGCAAAGGAGTGAGAGGGTTAGGTTGAGAGGAAGACAATACATTGGAAAAAACAAGACTCTAGAGCACTAGGAGTATCTATTTCTACTTGAAGTCATCTATAACTATGAAACTCTCATGTAGAGAGCTAAAATCTTCCAAATATAAGGAGTGACCTGGGAAGTAGGGTCTTCAATTGACTGCTGCTCAGAGGGATGAGTTTGGAATATACTGATGGCATAAGATATAGAGCTGAAGGCAAGGGGGTAAGGAAAAGACATGACAGTGGTCTAGAACAGCGATGAGGAGCAAGAAGGGCACCACCTCACCTCCAGGCCCAGTGGTAGGAGGAAGTGTAAAGTTTCAGGTAGAGCAAGAAGGCAAAAGAATTCAAAGTAGTGGTGGAGATATAGTAGATCATTCTAATAACTGATCCGGAGTTCCAGAGGGCACCGTGCAAGATTTTGGAAGTTGTGGAGAGATGGGAAATGGAGTAAGAAAAGGAGATGAGAGATCCTAAAGAGACGATAATCAAGTAATGAGAAATGGCTGGGGAGCTTTCTATTTCTGGTGGTGATGGATATAAATAAGAGTAATAAAAAACAAGTCTTGATGATGATCTCAAGGTAAATAATGGTGGCCAACCTTTGAGTATTGAAGAGAAGAACTGGTGTGTTAATAAAAAAGTGGAAATCTAGAACTCTTTATTGCTGTTAATGAAAGTGTGGATGATAAGGAGGAGGCAAAGCACCCAGAGCACTGGGGGCACCTCCTCATTCTGGGGTGGAGGTAGGTGTGAGGCTACACAGAATGCATACCATAGGATTTGCACACTCATCAGAGGCAGGTTGCAAATTTGATTTTGAGTTTTCTGCAGTCCAAGCAAGTATGAAATTTATCTTTTAAGTAATTCACATTATTCACAAGATAATATCAGAGAAACCCAACTAGAGTACCTTATCCTAAGAACTAAGAGAAAGTTATCTGTCTTCTAAAGAGGACAAGGGATGATGGAGTGAACACTAAATGTCTCAGCAACATTTTAGTAGTAAATAGAATAGTGAATGCCACACATTTTAAAAAAAAAATGTTCTCCAAGCCCTGGCCAGTGTGGCTTACTTGGTTGAGCATCGTCCCGCGCACTGAGGGGTTACTGGTTCAATGCCTAGTCAGGGCACATGCCTGGGTTGTAGGCTTGATTCACAGTAGGGGACATACAGGAAGCAGCCAATCAATGTTTCATTTTCACATGGATGCTTCTTTCTCACTCTCACTCTCTTGTTTCCTTTCTCTCTAAAAACCAATTTTAAAACCTTTTTAAAAAAATGTTCTTCAATGTAGAGTGATGGTGTAATGCTTCAGTGACAAAGCTCTTTAAATCTTAAGCTTAAACCTAGGAGAGGTTTTAATATATCAAAGAAAATGGGTTCCACATCATCTATACAAGTCCTTATAGATATTGTCTCTCTCATTTGCACTTTTCATAAGTTTTAAGCAGAAGTGAGTTTGAGGTTAAATTTCACAACAAATCACTGAATTGGAGATCTTCTGCATTGAAAGTCAGGGCACAACCATTGTCTTAACAAATGACCTCTTAAGAAAGTGGGGAGCCTACCAGAGACACGTACTTAATTTCCATATGCAGGTGGACTAAGAATGATCTAGATCATTTTAGTCTTGAACTGCTCTTACATACAAAGTAAATGGGTGATTGAAGCCCTATAGTATAGAGCATAACATTTTTAACTTAATTGTTTTAAGCAAAGTTACAAAATACCCACTCTGGTCAGAAAATAATCAAGGGCATGTACTTTGAGCAATATAACGTCCTGGTAAAACTTACATTTAAAACATGAGTTGCTACCAAAACCGGTTTGGCTCAATGGATAGAGCGGCTTGGGGACTGAAAGGTCCTAGGTTCGATTCCGGTCAGGGGCATGTACCTTGGTTGCGGGCATATCTCCAGTGGGGAGTGTGCAGGAGGCAGCTGATCGATGACTCTCATCGATGTTTCTAACTTTGTATCTCTCTCTCTTCCTTTCTGTACAAAATCAATAAAATATATTTTAAAAAAATAAATAAAAATAAAAAATAAAACATGAGTTGCAAAAAGTTATGTTAAGGTAGCTGAATGTGTTGTTTTGTTGTATAAGATTATAATTCAGAAACTAGAGGCCTGGTGCCCAATTATGGCCAATCGGGCCAGGGCTGGCCAGGGAGGGAGGCCATGGGTGGTTTGCCAGCTGGCTCCACCCCCTGGTCAAACTCCCAGTCGAGAGAACAATTTGCATATTAGCCTTTTATTAAATAGAATATCTATACAAAAATTATAATTAGCTTTAAAATAGTCAAAATAAAGCCATTCTATAGGGAAATAATTAGATGGCAGGACCATGGCCCTTATGTTTACTCTAACTTATGCAAATAAAGATTGTGGGATTATGTTACAGGGAACATGGCCTTTCCTGATACCCATCACAAAATGGCCTTGGGAAGTAAGGGGTGGTGGTTGAGACACTGGAAGGATTTGGCATTCTGTTAGAATCTGTTAAAAGCAGATCTTTAGATGAGTTCCAGACTTGCCCTGATAGCAATTTCAACTCTGCGCCAATAAAGGAAAAAAACAAAGGGATAGGTTCTTTGTACCTAATTGAGACAAGCTGAGAGGTTTTTGTTTTTTTAAATATATTTTATTGATTTTTTTTACAGAGAGGAAGGGAGAGGGATAGAGTTAGAAACATCGATGAGAGAGAAACATCAATCAGCTGCCTCCTGCACACCTCCTACTGGAGTTGTGCCCACAACCAAGCTACATGCCCTTGACCAGAGTCAAACCCGGACCTTTCAGTCTGCAGGCCAATGCTCTATTCACTGAGCCAAACTGGTTTCGGCAGGCTGAGAGGTTTTAATTAGTGAGTTGAATATGCTGGACATCTTGAGGGGAAGCAAACAGGTTATCTTAGAAATTTTGGTAAGCAGGGAGGGAAGTCTGGTTACAGGTAGTCATGGGCTTTAAATTTGCAACACTCTGTAAATAGGGCCTGTATTGTTTCACAGTTGAGACTCTGTAGATAATTGAGAAAGGAAGGCAGGTGAATTGAGATGATATCAGTACCCATGTACTTGTTGTTTTCATGTGTTTTATGCACATGATTTTACTTTATGATTACAACACTCCTATGAGAGGCTTATCAGTATTTCCATTTTCAGAGGAGGGTAGAGAAATGAAATATCCTGTTAGAAGTCACAGAGCTAAAGAGAGCAGCGCCAGGATTGAGACCGTGGCTTGTCTGACCCCAATGTTGACCTCTTTTTCACCCCAACTTCTCAGAAAGGCCATCCTGTCCTGATACCTTAAGAAATGAATGCATCTAGCCTTAGTCAGTTTTGCTCAGTGGATAGAGCATCAGCATGGGGACCAAAGGGTCTCAGGTTTGATTCAGGTCAAGGGCATGTACCTTGGTTGTGAGCTCCTCCCCAGCCTGGGCCCTGGTTGGGGCTCATGCAGGAGACAACCAATTCATGTGTTTCTGTCACATCACTGTTTCTCTCTGTCTTTCCCTCTCTCTTCCACTATTCATAAAAGTCAATGGAAAAATATACTCGGGTGAGGATTAAAAAAAAGAAGAAGAAATATATAGGGAGCTGTCCAAAAAACTGATGCATTTTTTAAGGCCTTCCCAAAAGACTGTTGCCTGCATACAAAGCCGTTGCTTGATTTCACTGCTCTAATTTTGTTTTTGTTTTAATTCCTCAGGGGGATTCAAAGGATCATGGAAAGGGTCATTGTAATTCAGCAATTAGTGTGTCTGCTGCTTTCCCCTTCTCCTGACCAAAAATGCAAGGTCACTCTGTCCTGTGAAAGTCATTTTCTGCCAGCATCTTACATATTAATTTGCTGGCATTAAGATCCAGAGGCAAGGAAGATAAAAAGTTCCAGGAGATATTATGTATAAAACAGTAAGAAAAAGTGAGTAAAAGAGGCCTTCCAGGCAACTCTCCTTCTTTGATACAAAAGTGTTTCTTCAGTTTTTATGTATGAAAACAACAAAAAAGAATAGTTGAAAGACACAAGTTTCTAAAGACATTTCACTAGAAATTAATCCTTTAAAATACCCCAATCACCTTGCCACTCTCCTGACCTCAAGCCTTCCTCTTCCCCACAGGATGATGTCTGAATCCTCAATTTGCTTTCAAAGTGCTCTACACTTAGTGTTCAACCTGTCTTATTAGCTTCTTTCTTATCTTTTCTTAAAGAACCATTCTACCCACTCACATTGATTTTCCCATAAATAAGTTATCATTTCTACTTTCAACACTCTTTCCTAGCTTAGAATTTGGGCCAGCGTCATAGGCCTGTGACCAGTACTGTCACATATGGCCTGCCTTCAAAATGGTCCACACTTCTGAAATTCTTAATAATCTTACCCTTGAACTTGCATTGCATTAAGTCCCTGGGACAGTGGCACACACACACAGGAGCCTAGAGTCTCAGGCCCCAAAGAGTCCATCTCTCGCTGCTTCCTTTACCCCTTGAGATGAGATCTTAGCCCTTCCTCATCTTTCGGTTCCCACAACCAATGCTGACTTCACTCTCAGTGGGGGTCTGGGCAGAGGTGAGAGAAAGTTGGAGTTGGGCATGTGCACAGTGTTTTGGGACATGGCAAAGTGGAGGCTGTCCTGCCCTGGACTCGTGTGTTCATCCTTTCACCTATGCCGGTCGAGGTTCAGAAAACACCCTGAAGCAGAGCTTGCAATCCATTCAGGTCACCAGTGCTGTGGATTGGGGCAGGGAGTCTGACTTCTCTATTTTATCCTGAGGCCCCACATTTTCATTTTGCACTAGGTCCTGCAAATTCTGTAGCTCCCCTGGCTAGAATAGTAGAGTCTCCATACTTTTCTTTCAATCACATTTCATCCTGATAATAGCTCTCTATTTAAGCTGTTGAGATTATTTGGAATCATAATTATGACATTATGAATGCTACTCACATGCCTTTTAAAAATTTCTCTAAACTATTGATACAAAGGAAAACAGAGCTAAAATACAGTCTCATTTCACCCACTAGAAGACTCCAGTTGAGTTCACTCAATTTATGAATTATCTTTGTCATCATTGATCTGACATTGACTATATCATCATGCTAACATCTGTCCATCCGTTCTCAAAGAGGATTATTGCCAAATATCACCTCCTTCTTCCTGTCTCTGCCACCCTTAGCCCTCTACTTTGGGTGCACCCAGTACCTAGGATTAATCATAATCTGAATTCTTTGTTAAGGAGAAATTATTCACCAGATACTTGTTAAAAAAAAAAAAAAAAAAAAAAAAAAAGCAAGACAGCTTATTCAGACTATGGAAGGAGGGAGATAATCCAGTAAAAACTGAGCTCAATTTTGATGAAAAAAACGGTGAGAGGCTTTGTAAATGTCTGCTTGTACTCAGAGAAAAGACAGACCTAAAGGATGGTAAGGTAGAGAGATGGGCCCATGTAATCAGGCTATCATGTTTACTAACTGGTAGGTCTGAGAGTTAGGTTCCTCTTCTGTCACAGAGACTGGGAGACAAGGGCCTATCCTTGCTGGTATATTTCAAAGGGATAAATTCCAGGTCCATGAGAAAGACATTTCTGAGTTACAGCAGATACGTCAGAAAGGTACAGAGGAAAGATTAACAACTGCAAGTTTTCTAAAGTAAATACTCTAAGAAAAGGGAAGTCAGAAGCTTGTAATCAAGTCATTTGGGTTAACACAGTGGTCGGCAAACCACGGCTCAAGAGCCACATGCGGCTCTTTGGTCCCTTGAGTGTGGCTCTTCCACAAAATACCATGTGTGGGCACACACCTATAGTGCGATTGAAACTTTGTGGCCCACGCGCAGAAGTCAGTTTTCACCCTGGGTGAGTCTATTTTGAAGAAGTGGTTCTAATGCCACCCACTCTCAAGCGACCAAAGAGCCGCATGTGGCTTGGGAGCCACGGTTTTCTGACCACTGGGTTAACAAACAGTAAATTCTTTTGGCAGAATTGAGCTTTTTTCAAGAAAGAATTTTAAGAGAGTGTGGTCATCATCTTAGGAGCAGGGCATTTAAAAAATAGAAGTCAGGCTAGAATTTGTTTGTCTTAATGTGGGGATTGGGCAAAGTCATTCATACTGAGAGTTTTGCAGTTCTTGTCCTAAGCCATCAGTGGCCACCAATTCCCTCCCACTTTTCTCTGACAGATGCAATACCACATTGCTGACCATTGGTCTCTCTAAATCTCAGCTCCCTTGTTCCTTCTCAGGGCACCCTCTTAGTATCCAGGAGCCCAGGCCTGAATCTTTCCCATGCAGCCTACAGGAGCTAAGATTTTGTCTCAGTCTTTCTTTTGAACTGAAGTCCTGGTCTTGGCTACTCACCCAGAAGCAACAATAAGTTGGGCATAGGAACCTGTGTAGGGACACCATTTGCCTAAAAAGCAACGTACTTACTGACAGAACCATCTCTATCCATGGTGTACACCCCCAGGAGTCACCTGCTCTGAAGTGCAAGTCTGGAGTCATATCCAACTCATCACTACCATCTTACCTGAAACCAGGCACTTTGCTATACATTGTCTCTTATATCCCCCACAATAACCCCATGAGGGAAAAACAACGCTCAGAGAGATTCAGTAATGTAGGAAATTACATAAATACATTTTAATTTTGCTATCTTCTGCATTAAGGATAATGAGATTTAAAACTGGAAGAAACCAAAGACCCAGAGAGATGAGAAGATATTCAAAGAATACAAAGTGGCCTTAAATGGTATAAGCCTTTGGAACCCCAAAATTATTATCACCAAAATTACTAAAGAAGTGATCAGAGGACCACATTAGTGGTTCACAATACCCTGGAAAATAGAGGAAATGGCAAAGGCTAAAAATAGTCAATCATTTTCTGATGGTTCTAAAAGGGATATTTGGATGCTCACAGTAAAGCAGAGAGCTATCAATCCACAAGTATACTGTTGACTTCCAGGGAAATTCTGAAAGTGAACAGGTATTGAGGTGCTTGCTCTTAGGCACACACCAAAACTAAGATAAGCAGACATAAAAAAGCCATAGTTTTCCATTTTGTTGTTTATTAAACTAATAAATGAAACACAACTGAGAAGACTACTATGGATGACAGAATAAGTATCATGGGATTCTAAAATGTTAGAAAGAGAAAAAAATATCAGAATTATATTAAATAGTAATAAATGTAAATTACGGTTTTGAGATAGAAATGATCACTTATAAAAAATATTAACTAAAAAATTTGGCTTGATAGCAATTTATATTTAAAAATCTACGTTTACTTTGAACTCATTGCCCTCATGATCAACATACAACAAATAAAACAGCCACCAAACTGCCTAGTCCAAATTTATGCCATTTAATTAAAGTTTAAAAATAATAATAAAAATAGGTCAGAGTCCCAATATGATAGGCAGCAGTACCTTTAGATTGTTGGGAAGTAGGGGAGTCCAGAATAATATTCATTAAGAAGGACACTGACAACTTGAAAATGCTGTATATAGACTAATAAATATACTCGTAGAAATAGTTTTGTATATGTATTCACAAATTCATAGCAGCCTGATTAGACATAAAATAATTGTTTTAAATCTTAATTTGTCAGAATTCTTTTGGTTGGAATTGGAAGAAGCTTAACTTTAACTTACTTAACAAAAAAGGAACTTTTATTATTTTATTGGCTCAAGAAACCACAAATGATGGGAATGGGGAATAATTGGTGTGTTTCCAAAGCCAGAGACTTCATGCTTCCAGGACATTCTCTCTCTTCCTCTTTTCATTGAGGCTTTGCTCCAGCTCAGAATCATTATCTTCCACCGTGCATCAACATTCTCCATGTCCTCCTATTGACAGAGCGGGAAGAGAAAGATGGAGAGAATGAAGTGGAAGTAGGCAAGGAAGGTGCAAATAGACAAAAAGTCCATTAACTGGAGGCCTCTCTAAAAGAAGAATGCTTTTCCCAGGAGAAGGGTCAAGTGTTGCTGGGAAGACCAAAACAGACATTCCCCTCACTTCTCAGTGGTAAATGGCTAAATGACACCTTTCACAGATGGTATAGTCACATTTTATTTTAAATAAATACAAGACGTGAACATATTCACAAAGACAAATCTTTCTTTATGCCATAGATTGCTTAATTGCTGTTTTCAATTGAACTTTTAAATAAACTTATCGAGCTACAGTTTACATAAAATGTGTTTGGTTGTGTGGTGTTCAGTTTAATGGATTTTGACAAATGTACACATGTTATAGAGATAACCATTACCAAAACCAAGATATAAAACATTTTAATCTCTACAAAAATATCTTAGTGCCTCTTTGCAGTCAATCCAGCAATCCCACACTCTTTGGCTCCAGCCCAAAGCAAACATTAATTTGTTGTGGGTTTTTTTTGGGTTTTTTTTGTCATTATAGATTAGATTGGTCATTTCTAGAATTTCATGCATATGAAAATGTACAGGATATACTCCTTTCTCTGCTTCTTTTTCTCAGGAAAACATTTTGTGAAATTCATCTGTTATGCACATTAGTAATCTAATCCTTCTTATTTCTGAGTAGTAGTCTTTCATATGGATGTACCACAATTTGGTATCCATTCATTCGTCAGTTAATGAACATCTAGGCTATTTCCATATGCAGTTATTTCCAGTTATGTTGCTATGAGTTTGTGGATTTAATTATGCCCCCCCCCCCAAAAAAAAAAAGATATGTTGCAGTCCTGAATCCTAGCATTCATGAATATGATTATTTTAAAGTAGAGTCTTTGCAGATGTGATAAATAAAAATGATGTTATTAGGATGAGCCCTATTCCAATATGACTGTGTCTTTATAAGAAGAGAAGAAACAGACGCGGAAGGAGAAGGCCATGTGATGACAGAAAAGAGATTAGAGTGATGCTTTTCTAAGCTAAGAATTGTCAAGGATTGCTGGCAACACCAGGAACTAAGAAAGCCATGGAACAAATTCTCACCTAGAACCTTCAGAGAGAGCAAACTCCTGTGAGCACCTTGACTTTGGACTTCTAGTCCAGAAAACTTTGAGGGAATAAATTTCTGTTGTTTAAAGTCACCTAGTTTGTGGTAATTTGTGGCAAACCTAGGGAGGTAATATGACTTTCAAGTAGAAGTCTTCATGCTAACACATGTTTTCATTTTTCTTATGTAAATACCCAGAAGTGGATTGCTTTGGTGTATGGCATGTTTAATTTTACAAGAAATGCCCAAGCTGTTTTTCTAAAGTAGCAGTAAACTTTTCATTTCAATCAGCAATGTTTCTTCATATCCTCATTAACATTTGATGTTATCAGTCATCTTAATTTTCCATTATGGTTTTAATTTGTGTTTCTCTGATCACTATTGATATTGAGCATTTTTATGTACTTACTGATCACTAGAGGCCCAACGCATGAAAATTTGTGCCAGAGTAGGCTTTCCATTCCCCAGTTGCTGGCACTGGCTTCCCTCTGGCACCCTAAACCCAGTCTTCCCTCTTCCAGCCACCCACAGGAACCTGGGACCCGGGCTGTCTTCCCTTCAGCCTCAGCTTTGTCAGGAAGGACATCTGGTCTAATTAGCATATTGCCCTTTTATTATTATAGACTACTAGAGGCTCGGTGCATGGAATTCGTGCACGGGGAGGGGATGTCCCCCAGCCCAGCCTGCACACTCTCCAATCTGGGACCCCTGCCACCACAGAGCAAGCAGAAGGCTTGGCTCTGCTCCAGGCTGCAAAATTTCAATTATAGAAGATAAATAAACCCCAGATACCAGGGCCTCTGCTTGGGTCGCCAGGGGGGCATGGCTGGCCTGCAAACCACCACAGGCCATTTATTGAGGCTGGCCCATGATCCAAGAGAACCTCCACCCTCATCCAGGACATCGTTTAGGGCAAACCATCTGGCCCCCACCTGTGCCTTAAAACAATCCAGGCTGCTTGATCCCAACTGCTCGCCTGTCTGCCTTCCTGATTGCCTGTAACCTCTTCTGTCTTCCAGCCTGATCACCCCCTAACAACTCCCTGATAGCCTGATTGATGCCTAACTGCTCCCAGGCCAGCCTGTTTGCCTCTAACTGCCCTCTCTTGCAGGCCTGGTCCCTCCCAACTGCCCTCTCCTGATGGTCATCTTGTGGTGGCCATCTTGTGTCCACATAGGGGCAGGATCTTTGACCACATGAGGCAGCCATCTTGTGTGTTGGAGTGATGGTCAATCCTCATATTACTCTTTTATAAGATAGGATAGAGGCCTGGTGCATGGGTGGGGGCCAGCTGGTTTTCCCTGAAGGGTGTCCCAGATCAGGGTGGGGGTTCCCTTGGGGCATGGGGCAGCCTCAGTGAGGGGCCTGTGGTGGTATGAAGGCTGGCCATGCCCCTTAGTGACACAAGTGGAGGCCCTGGTATCTGGGGTTTATTATCTTCTACAATTGAAACTTTGTAGTGTTAAGCGGAGGCCTGGGCTGGCCAGGGTATGTGGAAAGCTTGGCTTCCTCCATCGCTAGGGGCAACCCTAGCCCAAACCTAACATCAGCTCTTTCCAGCTCCGTGGCTCTGTTTTGATTTATGTATCTTCTATCGTTGAAACTTTGTAGGCTTGAGTGGAGGCCTAGGTCAGCAAGGGAAGGCCAAAGGTTGGCTACCTCCATTGCCGTGGAAACCCAAACCTCCCTCCTGCTCTCTGGGGTTGTAGCCATCTTGGTTGGGTTTATTTGCATATTTTCTCCTGATTGGCTGGTGGGTGTGACCTGTGGGCATGGCTTGTGAGTGTAGCAGTGATGGTTAATTTGCATATTACTGTTTTATTAGATAAGATTTGTATATCTTTTTGTGTGTCCTTATATTTTGCCCAAATTCTTGGGTAAAATTTGGTTATCAGACACATATTTTGCATATGTTTTCTTTGTGTTTTGCTTGCTTTTTATGATCTTAATGATGTTAGTCTAGAAAGCAGAAGTTTTCTTTGATTAAGTCCATTTCATAAAATTTTTATTTTATTGTTTTTTGTTTCTAGTGTCCTAAGAAATCTTTGCATGCCCAGAGTCACAGTGATCTTATCCTAGTTTTTATTCCAAAAGTTTTACATTTCAGATTCAACATTTATGTCTATGATTAACTTTAAGTTAATTTTTTAAGAATGCAAGTGTCAAAGTTCATTATTTTTTCCTCTTGGGCATCTAGTTGGTGAAATGTGTTAACACAGTATCTTTGCCAAAAATTGTCAAAAATTAATTGGCCATCATGTGTGTCTGGGTGTTTCTGGAGTCTGTATCTGCTCCATGTTATCTATATATCTCCTCTTATACCAAAATCACACTATATTGAATACTTCAACTTTAGAGTTAATCTTAGAATCAAGTACAAATTTTTCTTCAATTTTGCAAAAATTGTATTTTAATGTATTTATATTTTTATTTATCCTTCAATAGCTAATATATGTGCCCAAAGTTTTTCAGTGAGAAATAAGACTTCCTCCCATCTCTAGCTCTTAGGGTTCCAATCCTCCTACCCTAAAAGGGTCTCCATTACAAATTTCTTCACCTGAAACATATAATTTTATTAACCAATGATACAATAAATTTACTAATAAAAAATAACGTGCTTGCCAAATAAGACATTTATTATTGCTTTCTTTTTCAGTGATTATAATTTCTTTTTAAATAGAGTCATATGTTAGATTTACTATTTAAAGGAATGTTGTTTACAGATATTTAAAAGGGAGAAAATAATACCCCAATTTTATTTTTCTTATCAATCCAAATATTTAGTAAGTGTGCTTGCCTCAAGTGAGCCTAGTAAATATTGGTAAAACCTAACCTTTACTAATGATGCACTTTATTTTACCAACTAAGAAAAGAGGCACGAGGACATCTGTGTGAATCATCCACTTGCCTTATTCTGTTAGAGTTATTTAAATATGCTGTTTATTTTTAGTTTAATTGCAACATACTATACCACCAAGTAATCAAAGCTTGGTAATACTAATGCATTTATCTTTAAAATAGATAGTCTCAGAAGCCTAGTTAACAGTCATCTGAGTGTATGACTAAGAGATCAAGATATTGCAAAACTACAACTGCATAAATAATATTTAATTCCACAAACATTTATCAGTTGTCATGAGTAAAAAATCTTTCCCTAGGAGATGTAGGGGAATACCAAAATAAATCAAATCCAGCCAATGCGCTCTTGAAATTCATAATCTAGAAGGGGAGGCAAGGTACATACATTCCTGACACAATGATAAGTTCTAGAATTGAGATGCCAATGGAAAACTATGAAAACATAGAAGGGAGCATGTTCTGGATAATTATTCCATGTAAACCCTTCCTGATTTTAAACCACTCAGTTATTCTCATTTTGGGATGACATATAAGCAGTTCATAGTTCTCCAGACTTGTATTTTACTCTTATACTATTTCATTCTTATTAAGAGGAATTGATTTATCTCTAAATTAGGTCAATGTTTCTTCTTAATACAAGTAAATAAAAAAGAGAAGGTGGTGTTAGGACCTAAACTAAGTCCTAAGCTTGTCTTGTTTATCACATTTAATTCTCTCTGGGAGCACCAAATGAAAGTAATAAAGTTTTCTTCCCTTTTGTAAAATAAAAAAAGGAGTTGGAGATTTGCTTTCCTTAGAGGGAGAGAGACAAGCAATTACTATTGCCCAGCTCAGGTAAACATGGAGGAGAAAAAAATTTTTGCTTCCTTTAAAACCAGGCATTCTCTCTAGATTCTCAGAAAACCATGAAAGTTGAACATAGAAAAATCAACAACAAAAACACTGTACTTCAGAACTCAAATTCCTGATTCAAAAAACAACAATATATCATTGGTTATGGGTAAAGTGTACAGGTGTGTAGAATTTAATCACTCAGAATTTCTGATTAATATGTGTGCTACAAATTATTTTCCTTTAAAACTTTTTATAACTTAGGGTTTTTATAACTTACTGTCTTTCCTATAGTAAAGGTATTTTTGGGAACTCTGAGAGAGAAAACATTCTATTTTTAGTAGATAAGCTACCCTAAGGAAACAAGTAAGAAATTTCTAATTGAAAATACTACATTTATTTCTCTGTATCTTGGTGGCATCATTCATCACTGAACGGTGCATTAACCACTTCATGAGGGTCAAAAGGAATGATTTCTAAACCATATTTACTATTTCATAAATATGTTCATTGTATAGAGAAGACTATTGACATGTGGCTAAGGTGGGTCACATGACTGGAAGTGAGAGTCAGAATAAACCTTACTGGAGCTACCATTGACTGGATATTATATTTGTACTAGAGGCTTGGTACACAAAATTCGTGCATGAGGGGAGAGTGTCCCTCAACCCAGCATGCACCCTTTCTAATCTGGTGGGATCAGGCCTAAACGGGCAGTCAGACACCCCTCTCACAATCCAGGCTGCTGGCTCGCAGCCTGCCTTCCTGATTGCCCCTAATTGCTTCTGCCTGCCAGCCTGATCACCCTCTAACCACTCCCCTGCCAGCTTGATTAATGCCTAACTGCTTCTCTGCCAGCCTGTTTCCTCCCAACTGCCCTCCCCTGCAGGCCTGGTCACCCCTAACTGCCCTCCCCTGCAGGCCTGGGTCCCTCCCAATTGCAATTCCCTGCAGGCCTAGTAGCCCCCAACTTCCCTCCTCTGCCAGCTTGGTCACCCCTAACTGCCCTCCCCTGCTGCTTGATCGTCCCCAACTGCCCTCTCTTTCAGGACTGGCCCTCCTAACTGCCTTTCCATGCTGGCCTGACAAAGCCCAACTTCCCTCCCTTGCAGGCCTGGTCCCTCCCAACTATCCTCCCCTGCTGGACCTCTTGTGGTGGCCATCTTGTGTCCACATGGGGACAGGATCTTTGACCACATGGGGGCAGCCATCTTGTATGTTGGAGTGATGGTCAATCCTCATATTACTCTTTTATTAGATAGGATAGAGCCCTGGTGCAAGGGCTGGCTGGTTTGCCCTGAAGGGTGTTCTGGATCAGAGTGGGGGTTCCCTTGGGGCATGGGACAGCCTGAGCGAGGGGCCTATGGTGGTTTGCAGGCCAGCCACACCTCCTGGTGACCCAAGTGGAGGCCCTGATATCTGGGATTTATTTATCTTTTACAATTGAAACTTTGTAGCCTGGAGTGGAGCCAAGCCTTCTGCTTAATCTGTGGTGGCAGCCATTTCTGTTAGAATTTGTGTATCTTCTATAATTAAAACTTTGTAGCCTTAAGCAGAGGCCTGGGCTTGCAGGGTATTCGAAAAGCTTGGCTTCCTCTATTGCCAGGGGCAACCCTAGCCTCCCGTGGCTGCTGACATTTCTATTTGGATTTATGTATCATCTATCATTGGAATTTTGTAGCCTTGAGTGGAGGCCTAGGCCAGCAAGAGAATGGTGGAAAGTTTGGCTTTCTCCATTCCTGGGGAAACCCAACCCTCCTTCCTGCTCTCTGGGGTTGTAGCCATCTTGGTTGGGTTTATTTGCATATTTTCTCCTGATTGGCTTGTGGGCACAGCTTGTGACTGTAACAGAATGGTGGTTAATTTGCATATTACTCTTTTATTAGATAGGATTAGTTAAGGTTGTCTTCACCTGCAAATATCAGAAAACTCAACTAATGGTCGTTGAAACAAATAGGAATTAATTTTCCTCATATAGCAAAGGAGACCAAAAATTGCAACTAATGTTGGCTCAGGTAGTCAAAAAACCATCAAGGACTTAAACTCATTTTATCTTTTCCTTTCACCACCTGTAGCATGTTGACATTTCATCTTCATAATTATTAGTCATGAAATGTCTATAGAAGCTCCAGGCATCTTATCTGCAAAAACACAAGGAAAAAAGAGGAAAAAGATGACACCAGCCCTAATATCTCTTTTATCAGGGAAAGCAGACGGTTTCCAAAAAGCCATCAGGACTAACAATGAGTGGATAAAACTGGGTTTACATTGCCACTCTAGTTGCAAATGTAGCTAAGAAAGAGAGTATTTGGCTCACTCTCTATTGTGGGAAGTAGAAAGGAGAAAAAAGGTGGAGAATGGCATTGATGTTAGCCAATCACTGGTTTCCACCATAATATATAATAAAACCATTACACTTCATTAGGCTTCAGTTTTCACAACAGCAAAAAGCAACGTCAAAGGGCATTGCAATTATAATAAAATAAAAAGGAGGAGTTTTCAAATGCTTAAATATATAATAAACTGGACTGATTAGCTCTATCTTTGGCTTATTGGAAATTTAGCCCTTCCTGTCCAGAAAGATAACCTGGGATAAATCAGGGGAGTGGGAGGATTGCTTGTTTTACAGCTGGAAATCAAAAGCCTGAAATAATAAAGTGGCCACACAGAGAGGTGATCTTGCTGTCATCACCACGCCACTGCTATGCTTCAAAGCCTCATTTAGAAGGCTCTAAGCCTTAAAGCCTTTTGGTCTAAAAGTAAAGCATCTCCAAGTACTACGCCCCTGGTTTTCATGTGTTCAAAGTATGGTACATTAACATGCATAGAGCACTAGAAGGAGATAGTGATCTTTTCGGTTTGCAAAAATCTATGGCTGGTGATTGTGGTGTGTTTTTTAAATGTCATTGTTGTTGTTGAATACAGTAATTTTGGAAGTCACTACAAATGGTAGCAACTGAAATGGGATTCATTTTCTAATGTTCTGAACCTCCTGGGATCTTCAATCTAACAATACATATTCTTTATATCAGGAATGTCGGGATAAGCAAACAATGGACATAACGATGAAAGATAAGTCATCTGTATACTTTTGGTCTCTTATCTAGGACAATAGCCATGACTGTTTGGGGGTGTAGAAACCTGGCGAGAAAACAAAATGCAGACGGCAGACTTGCTGGCACACACAGAGAACCCAACCCATAGAATGTTATTAAAACCTGTAGATTTGAAGATGATAAAGATAGACAGATAAATAGATGGATGTATGAACAGACATACATATAAACAGATAAATAGAGGGAGAGAAAAAAAGGAAAGGTGGGGTGTAAGGAGGAAGGAAGGAAAAGAAAGATAAAGAGAGAAAAGGAGCAAAAACAAGAAAAAAAATGTGAACTTATATCATGATTTGGCAAGAAGACAGACAAATGTCAAATACAATTATTTGGCCTTAGGAGACTTGAGCTAAAAAGTCTACAATCAATATGTTTTGTTGTCCTTTGTTTTCCACTCAAGGTCAGCTTTCTGAGTAGAAGGGGATTTTGAATTATTTATGTAGTCTTATTTCACACCTTCCTTTAATACTTAGCTTTCCCCTGAGGATAGCTATGAGTGTAGAAAAAGAGGTGACCAGTTTTGAAAAATCCAGAAAAGTTTACATTCATTTACCACAACAAAGATGAACACTACAACAGGAAAAAACATAACTTGTTATTTTAGCATTAACTTTCTTTTTAGCTTATGTGAGATCATAACTGTATTATTATCACTACTATGTAAACTACTGCCATGTCTATAGGTGACTCTTTTCCAAGCGAGATCTCTGAAATTTAGATATACTATCTGGCAGCCTCTAATGTTCTCTACAAAAGAAGAACAGTAATAATTAATAAAGTTGACAGCATAAATTCACCTTAGACCAGAAGACCATAAATATTAACTTGCTACATCAGTCTGCCTTGCCAGGAACATTACATTCTGGTTGTTTTTTTTTTTTTTCTCATGCATCAGCAGCAAAGTTATTATGACAATAACTCTATGATGGTGGAGTGGAAAGAACATAAACTTGGGTGTCAGAAAGACCAATGCAGGATCCACCAAATTCTACCTGTAATCTTGGGTAAATTATTTAACTGCTTGTGCCTCAGTCTCTTTATTTGGAAAAAAATGGAAATGAAAACACTCATGCCTCAGAGGATAATTGTATTCATGAAACAATGGACAAAATATAAAATACATGACACATGGAAGATACTAAAATAAATGACAATTCTATTTTCTACCAATGAGAAGACAACAGGACTTATCTAGAAAGACTTTGCTTTAAAAAGGTTGTCTTAGTAGCAGTTATGGAATTGTGTGATTCACAAGATGCATAGCCACACATTGTATCCCTCTGATCAGTTCTCTATCAGTGACTATGCACTTTCTTTTAAGGCTATCAGTCAGTGTTAGAAAGTTTAATATTCCAACTAGGCTTACTAATACAGGCACGAAAGGGATATTGATATGGGCCTTGTTAACACCATACTATAATCCAGGGATCAGAAAACATCCTACTAACTAAGTCAAGTTTTGTAAAGTTTTATTGGGATACAGTTACACTAATTTATTTACACAGCACCTATGGCTGCTTACATACTACAATAATTAAATAGTATGACCGAGACTATAGCCCAACAAACCTAAAATATTTACTCCCTGGATTTTTACAGAAAAAGTTTGCTGAGCCCTGTTTTAAATAACCAAACAACAGCTATGTTCATATATCCAATTCAGCTTACTTTGGGGAAATTTTTATGGTACCAGCATCATGATAAGATTAGTATTGTTTGCTAACAAAATGAACACCAGTCCCTGAGAACATGGTCTTACAAAGAGATGATTATTCGAAAAAAAGCAAAGCATTGTAGAGAAATATAAAATGCCTGATTATATAATAGAGGCTACTGATGAAATACCAGAATAAGAAAATTCTAGGTATGTTGGAATCCAGTGGTGATTAGTAAATAAAAAAGCCCAACTTCAGCACAGCATATGTGAAAGAAGGTAGGAAGAGTGGTAAAAAAGAGAATGTGCAGCATCAATCCTAAATGACTCATTGATCAGATGGAATTAATTGACATCTTCAAAAAATTTCATCCCAAAGCTACAGAATATTCTTCTCAAGTGTACATGGGACATTTTCAAAGATAGACCATGTATTGGGACACAGGCAAAGTCTCTTCAAGTTCAAGAGATACAAATCATATCAAGCATCTTCTAAGATCACAATCACATACAATTAGAAAATCAACTACAATAAAAACAATGAAAGAAAAATCAAAGACTTGGAGGCTAAATAGCATGTTATTTAACAATGATTGGATTACCAAAGAGATCAAAGAAGAAATAAAATGCATCCTGGTAACACATGACAATAAAAACATAATAATCAAAAGTCTATGGGAGCCCTAACTGGTTTGGCTGAGTGGATAGAGTGTCGGCCCACAGACTGAAAGGTCCCAGGTTCGATTCCAGTCAAGGGCATATACGTGGGTTGTGGGCACATACCCAGTAGAAGGTGTGCAGAAGGCAGTGATGGATGTTTATCTTTCATCAATGTTTCTAACTCTCTATTCTTCTACCTTCCTCTCTGTAAAAAATCAATAAAAAAATATATTTTTAAAAAAATCTATGGTATACAGTGAAAGCAGTCCTGAGAATGAAGTTCATAGCTCTACAGGCCTACCTTAAAAAAAAAAAAAAAAAAAAGAAAAAAGAAAAAAAAAGAATCTAACCCTACAACTTAAAGAATTAGAAAGAGAGCAACAAGAAAAAGCCCAGAGTAAGCCAGAAAAGGAAGGAAATAATAAAGATCAGAGCAGAAATAAATGACAGAGACAAAAAAAAAAAAAATCAATAAAACCATGAGCTGGCTCTTTGAAAGAATTAACAAGATGATGAACTGTTAGCCAGGCTCATCAAGAAACAAAGAGTGAGGATCCAAATAAACAAAATCAGAAATGAAAGAGGTGAAGTAACAACAGAAATACAAAAGATTATAAAAAAAATACTATGAACAACTTTATTCCAACAAACTGGACAACCTACATGAAACGGACATATTCTTAGAAATATAAAAGCTTCCAAAACTCAATCAAGAATAATAATAATAATAATAATAATAATAATAATAATAATAAACAAATAGGCCAATAACTACAGATGAAATTGAAGCAGAAATAAAATATCATCCATCAAATAAAAGCCCTGGTCAAGACAATTTTACAGGGCAGTCCTACTAAACATTAAAAGAAGAACTAAAACCAATCCTCCTCAGAAAGAAAATTATATTTAATGCAAATGCAAATGAAAAAACAGTTGGGATGGAAAAGCTTTTATCAGACAAAATAGACCTTAAAATAAAAACAATAATAAGAGACAAAAAAGTATCCAGCAATTTAACTTCCAGATATTTACTGAAACCCAAAACATTAACTTGAAAAATTACCTGCATCTTTATGATCATGGAAGCATTGTTTACAATAGAAAAGATATGGAAGCAACCTAAGTGTTTATCAATAGAAAACTGAATAAAGAGGAAATGTTATATATATATAATGGAATATTACTCAGCAATAAAAAAGAGTAAAATCTTGCTATCTGCAACAACATGAATAGACATAGTAGACTGGGCTGGATTAGAGAGATTGGGCAAATCAGAGGTTGGTTACCAGTATATATATATAGAATGTATATATTAAGTGAAATAAGTTAATAAGTTAGAGAAAGACAAATACAATATGATTTGACTTATATATGGAATTTATTATTTTTTAAAAATTTTTATTATTTTTTTAAAATATATTTTATTGATTCTTTACAGAGAGGAAGAGAGAGGGATAGAGAGCTAGAAACATCGATGAGAGAGGAACATCGACCAGCTGCCTCCTGCACACCCCCTACTGGGGATGTGCCCGCAACCAATGTACATGCCCTTGACCGGAATCGAACCTGGGACCTTTCAGTCCACAGACTGACGCTCTATCCACTTAGCCAAACCAGTACCGGCTATATGTGGAATTTAAAAACAAAATAAACAAAACTGAAACAAACTTATAGATACAGAGAACATTTTAATGGTTGCCAGATTCAAGACTGGAGAAAATGGGGATATGAATAAAAAATGGGAAGGGATTAAGATGTGCAAATTGCCAGTTATAAGAACAGTCATGGGGATGTAAAGTACAGTATAGTGATTATCCTATCTAATAAAAGAGTAATATGCAAATTAACAATCACTCTGCTACATCCATAAGCCATGCCTACTAGCCACACCCATCAGCCAATCATAGCGAGTATGCAAATTAACCCCAAACAAGATGGTTGAGGCCACAGACAGCAGGAGGGAAACTTGGGTTTCTCCAGCAATGGAGGAAGCCAAGCTTTCCACACACCATGGTGGGCCCAGGCCTCCACTCAACGGTACAAAGTTTCAATTATAGAAGGTAAATAAATTCCAACAGAAATGGCGGCAGCCACTGAGCTGAAAGAACAAGAGGCTAGGGTTGCCCCAGGAGATGGAGGAAGCCAAGCTTCTGTAGTTCTGGCCTACCTGGCCAGCACAGGCCTTCACTCCAGGCTATAAAGTTTCAATTGTAGAAGATAAATAACCCCCAGATACCAGGGCCTTCGTTTGGGTAGCCAGGGGGCATGGTTGGCCTGCAAACCACCACAGGCCCCTTGCCCAGGCTGTCCCATGCCCAAGGGAACCCCCACCCTGATCTGGGACACCCTTCAGGCAAACCATCCAGCCTCCACCCATGTACCAGGCTTCTATCCTATTTAATAAAAGAGTAATATGCAGATTGGCCATCACTTCAACACACAAGATGGCTGCCCCCATGTGGTCAAGATCCTGCCCCCATCTAGACACAAGATGGCCACCATAAGATGACCTGCAGGGAGGGCAGTTAGGGGTGACCAGGCTGTCAGCAGAGGGAAGCTGGGGGGAAACGGGCTGGGAGGGGAGCAGTTAGACACCAATCCAGCTGGTATGGGAGTTGTTAGGAGGTGATCAGGCTGGCAGGCAGAATCAGTTAGGGGCAATCAGGAAGGCAGGCAGGTGAGCAGTTGGAAGCCAGCAGTCCTAGATTGTGAGAGGGATGTCTGACTGCCCGTTTAGGCCTGTTCCCACTGGGATGGGGACTAAATGTGCAGTTGGACATCTCGAATGGTCCCAGATTGGAGAGGGTGCAGGCTTGGCTGACCCACCTTACTGGAAAATCCCTTGCCCCACCCTGTGGAGTCTCTAAGGCTGTTAAGAGACTGAGAATAACAACTAGCTTCCAGGCAGAAGCAATTGTCCTACTGGTTTGGGAAAATCTTACTCTACTTAGGATAATTGCTTGAGGGTACTCCAGGCTAAATCCAATTAGTCTGCAGGCAGAGGCAGTTCTCTGGAGGCTTTGAGTCTTTGCTTTACCTAATTATTCAGAAACAGCAGTTTGGGTTCCTGCTACAGACACCATCCCCACTGCTCAGTGAAGCAAAAGCCAGTGAGACCAAACACGCTTGCAGCTGACCCTGTGGGACCAGCTCCATTGGAGAAGGAAGAATAGCTCAGAACAGGATCAATCAAGATATGAGATTCAAGGCAGATCCAGCCTCTGGGATAAGGAGTCCCTGACCACTGGACAGCTGGCAAAAGCATTGGGGTTGAACCTCACTGGCAGCAAGTGAAAGAGGACATCTCTCCCACAAATGGCACATCAACAAGCAAGTCCCTGATACAACAGGAGAGCCCAAACAAAGCACACAGGGGACATTCCTGCAGCATCCAGTTCAGGTGAACAAAGACACTACACTATTGGACCCCTCAATACACTTTCTACTAAAGGCCATCCCACCAAGACTGGGAGGTATAGCAATTCTAGCTAAGACATAGAAGCGAATACAAAGAGAGCTAAAGTGGGAGACACAAGAAAAAAATATCAGTTGAATAGGCAGCAGTTGAACCTCCTCCTATGGCTAGGCCAGAAAAGCAACTAAATCAGAGAACATACACTCTGAATTAACAAATTAGACACAGCTGAGGAGACTATTTTCAATAAGGAAGGGCAGAGGACACCTAGAGAATGCAACTTGCCAGCCATAACCAGTATGGAATCACCACCGTGCAGGTGGTGAGTGGTGCAGTACCTCCTGGCAGGCTCCCAGACATCTGCAAGGAGCACGTGCCATCAGAGTAAGTTTCTGCACCAGGCCTCCTCACCAGCCCACTGGGACCCAGTGTCCTAGGTCTCAGTGGAAGCCAGAGGGAACCATGTGCCCCAAGACCTGACAGTGAGTGCAAGCCAGGAAAAACCCTTTGCTCCAACCCCACCCCAGATCCCAGAATTGTGCTGCTAGTCTTACCCAGCACCCACTCCCTCCCCTAGTCCCAGGACCTGCTGTCAGGGTGACCTGGAACAACCCAGAGCATGCCCCAGTATGAGCCACAGGGGAGCTCTGACTGTGAAACCCAGAGAAACCTGCCACCAGTCCACCCTGAACCCTGGTAAAGTCCTGCAAGAGCCATCTAGAGCAACCGCCCTTACCCCAGGTGACTGGGGAGTATAGACTGAGAGAGCCAGGGCAATCCACTCCAGCTTTACACTGAGAAGGGGCGAACTGGAACGACCAAGTGCATGCCTCACTCCAGGCTATAAAAAAGCAGGGACAGTGCAATCCAGAGCAACCTGCACCCACTTCACCCCTTGCCCAGGGTCCTGCTGCTGAGGAAATATGGAGTAACCCAGAATGTGCCACACTCAGGCCACAGAGGAGCTCTGATGGAGTGACCCACAGCAAACCACACCTACCCCTGGCCCCTGGGACAGTTCTGTAGGGGCTACCCAGAGCAACCCAGCACATGCCTCAGCCCGGGCCATAGGAAAGCACTGCCAGGGTGATCCAGAGCAAGCCAGTGTGCCCAGTCAGGGGTCACAGGATAGCAGTGTAAGTGTGCTGCCAGAGTTATGTAGGGTACCACCCTGCCATGGGTACCAGGGCCACACTGTAAATTGCCTGCCAGAGGGCTTTGGGTCCTCACAGGGAATTTCACATCAGAGGAACTGTGCATGCACTCCCATCACCCCAAGCATCTGAATGAGACAACTGAGGGACCAGATCAGTGAGATAGAAGATAGAGCAGAAAAATGCACCCAATCCAAACAGCAATTGGAGAAAAAAAAATTAGAAAGCAGGAGGAGAGCCTAAGGAAGTTTTGGAACAATATGAAATGAAGTAACACCCTGTTTCCCCAAAAATAAGAGAGTGTCTTATATTAATTTCTGCTCCCAAAGATGTGCTAGGTCTTATTTTCAGGGGATATCTTATTTTTCCATGAAGAAGAATACAGTACACATTTATTGTTAAATGAAAATAAAGGAAATTTATTACCTGTATATGGTACGGTAGTACGGTAGTTGTCAACACAAACAAGACAAACTGAATCTTACAGAATCAAGAATTTACTCATTTATTCAATGACAATCATGTCATCATCATCTAGAACATCATCATAACAATCCAATTCCTGAATTTCCTGGTGAATTTCTGGTGACTCCATTTCTTTCAGAATCAGTGGACCAAATATCTCACGTTTAGCCTAGGGGGGCCTTATTTTCGGGGGATGCCTTATATTTCACTCAGAGGGAAACCTAAAAGTAGGTCTTATTTTAGGAGGATGTCTTATTTTCGGGGGAACATGGTATGTGTTATAGGAGTGCCAGAAGGACAAGAATAGGAGCAAGGATTAGAAAGCCTATTTGAAAAAATAATGACAGAAAACTTCCCTGATTTGGGGAAGAAAAACATCACATAAGCACAGCGAATCCCAAACAAGATGAACCCCAAAAGACACACACTAAGACATGTTCTAATAACAATGGCAAATGTTAACAACAAAGAGAGACTCTTAAGGTTACAAGAGAGAGACAGAGAATTACCTACAAAGGATCTCCCATTAGATTATCAAATAATTTCTCAACAGAAACACATCAGGCCAGAAGGGAATGGAATGAAGTATACAAAGTGATGTAAAGCAAGGGACTGAATCCAGGAATACTTTATCCAGCAAGACTATCATTCAAAATTGAAGGGCAAATTAGGAGCTTTGCAGACAAAATAAGACTAAGGAAGTTTATCACTACCAAGCTAGCAATACAAGAAATGCTAAAGGGACTTATAAAAAGAAGTAGAAAGGGAAGAAGGAACACAGGCATCCTAAATAATAAAGAGCTAATATGCTAATTAGACCAGACAGTGGAATGACTTCCAGAATGACCAGTGGGTGGGGCCACAGGGCCACAGGACTGTGAGGCAGCCAGGGCTGTGAGGCCTGAGGCAGCTGGGGTTGCAAGGGCTGAGCCCCTTACACAGATTTCGTGCATCTGGCCTCCAGTAAAGAATAAAAATGGCTACAAACAAGTACCTATTAATGATAACCTTAATTGTAAATAGACTAAATGCTCCAAGCAAAAGACATTGAATGGCTGAGTGGATAAGAAAACATGACCCATATATGTGCTGTCCACAAGAGACCCATTACAGAACAAGGATCTCACACAGACTGAAAGTGAAGGGATAGAAAAATATCTTACAGGAAAATGGAGATATAAAAAAAGTAATACTTATATGTAACAAAATAGACCTCAAATTGAAGGCCATAACAAGAGATAAGGAAAGCTTCATAATACTAAAGGGATTGATACCCAATGCAGGAGTACCCAACTACATTAAAAACAAAAAACAAAAAACAAAACAAAACAAAACAAAAAACTCAACTGGAGTTACAGCAGGGCACCTGGCTCAACAGTTAGTTAACTGGGCTCTGGTCCTAACTCTGCCTCAATTATCTGTGTGACCTTAAACAAACCACTTGAATTCTCTGGGACAAAACAGTCTCACATAAATAAAAAAGAAGATTTGATGAAAGCTGTGGTTTCTCAGGCCCAGCTGTCCACTAGACTCAACGGAAGATGCCCTGACCAGGTAGCTCATCCAGATAAGACAAGGTTACAAGTAAGATCCTCAGTCAGGGCACAAGAATCAACCAATGAATGCATAAATAAGTGGATCAGCAACAAATTGATCTATCTTTCTCTTGTTCTCTCTTCTTCCCCCTGCTCCCCCCAAATCAATAAATAAAATTTAAAAAATTAGAATTGACAGAGGAACCTTTAGCAAATACTGATGCTGGGTCCACCTCAGAGACTCCACTTCACTTAGTTTGGAAAAATTTTTACAAAAGCATTCGAGAACTTCCAGTGGACAGTCAGGGATGAGCCCACACACCAGGTAGTCATTCCCTAAAGGATGAAAAGGAAGCCCCTGTCTGTTACTGATCCTAAAACCTCTGCTACAAACCTCCAGAAGAGTAGGCAGCAGATTTGTGACCACCAGGACTCATTTGGGGGTGGGCTTTTATTTTGGCCACAAAGCCTGAGTGGGAATATACAATCTGTAACATTAGGCAATAGGAAGTTCCGATCTAATGAAAATTCCAGATTTTATAGGTGCAAAATAGGAATGTGAAAAAGATACCCTATTTTTAAAAAGAAAGAAATCTGTTCTCTAGATCGGCCCTCTGAGGAGCCGGTAGCAGCCTGGGTGCGTTGTGTGCAGAGAGAGAACCCGGAGCTGAGAAATGTGTCGGGGCCAGCAGGATCCCCCTGAACTTGGCTTGAAGTCTGAGACATTACGCAGACGGATATGAAAGAAAGCACGAGGTCTACTTGGAAATGCTCTCACCCCTAACGTGTCCAATACCCTCCTGGGCCTCTGGGGACTGGAGCTCTCCCGCGGTGAGTGTGGCAGCACCTGGGACTCCATAAACTTCACTTTAATGGAAGTGGCATCACAACCAGCGACTCTCCCTGGAGGGTTTTTCAGTCGCCCGCCCGGCTTCTTCTCAGAAATTGCGCCAATAACTTTCTACTTTAAGATTCTTTAGTTCTAAGAATTCGTGTCGTTTCTTCTAAGTTGTCCTAACGGAGCCGCTCTTTGCGTTGATTCCCTTTGATCCCCACCTTCTCTCACTTCTGGTTCTGAACTGCTGAACCCAAAAATGTTTGTCTTCTGTGGCAGGATGACATCAGCGAGGAGGCAGTTCCTCAGCGGAGAGAGCCAAGTCTTCAGACATGATCTCGGAAGTAGGACAAGTACATTTTGTTTCTGTGATTCAACCCAGAGAACGGCTTGGTCCCTTAAGCGTGTGCCAAATGTGTTTGCGCAACTTCAGCAGTGGCTTCCAGAATGTGGTTTAAGAATCTGCCAAGGATTTCATTTCCTTTAGGAATGAACATACATGCCTGGCATGACTGGCGTTGGCCAGATATGTCAATGTGAACTGGGAAAACCACAAAAAGGGTTAAGGTCTGAAGCGATGATCTCTGTGGCTAGGCAAGGCATGAGAATTGGCTGCAGGACTTACCCCAGTGGGAACACATTACATAGTAATGGAGAACATTGAGCTCAAGTTGGCTTGGCCATGGTTCCATTTTGTTTTGGTGAAGGGTGTGTTAATGCAGTGGAAAGGAACAAGAAAAGCTACCAATTTGGCTGCTGTCTGAACATTTGCTCTGAACACTTTTGAATCCTCCTGGTTAAAGAGAACTTCTTGTAATTGTTTCCCAGAGGCAATGGAATAAGAAAACACCCATACACACACACACACACACACACACACACACACTACACATGCAAACACACACATAGGCAAAACGTTGTAGGAAATGAAAGTCATCCATTGCCCTTTATTTTCCCCAGTAAAAACGCAAGTTCTTATTGAGAGAAATAAAGGACCATAAAAATGTGCATGCATATATAAATTACCACCATTTTAAGGGCTAATGTTGGTGTCTTTCAAAGTCCAATCTATATATATAAAAGGCTAATATGCAATGTGTTCTCTTGGGAGTTTGATCGCTTGCTATGATTTGCATTGACCACCATGGCACAGAATGAAGGAAGGTCCTGGCCAAAAGTTGGAAGGCCCTGATCAGCCCTGATCACCAGATGGGCTTAGGGACCCTACCCACGCACTAATTTTGTGCACTGGGCCTCTAGTCTTATAATAATAAGCTCCTTCATTTTGTAGTGCTTTATCGTTTACAGAACAATTTTACATGTTTCATCTAATGAGTCCAAAAACTTGGTAAGGAAGAGATTAGTTTTCTGTCCATTTTAACACCTGAGGAAATAAAGGATTAGAAATTAGGGTCCAGAATCAGGATAAAAAACATGGGTCATTTCCATCCAACCTCTCAACCATGTTGTCTCTCTAATTTTGTTCCTAGAAGGAGCAGAGGTCAATCAACATGTGACTCATCTATTTATGGGGTTTTAAAAAGGCCTTGTTTCCAAGTATGTGGTCTAAGTGTGACCAGCGGCAACACACACCTCTTCCTGGAGCTTTTTAGGCCCACCCCAACCTTCTCAATCAGTGTCTGCCTTTCCTCGGCATGCCCCCATGGTGATTCATGTGCACAGTTAAGTTTCAGACACTCTGGGAACCAGCTGGGATTCCAGTCTCACCTCAGCCACATTCAGGAGTCCCTAAGTAGCAGAACTGGATAAGCTGGGAACTCAGAAGAAATCCTCACCCTAAGGTCCCATCCCTGAGGTTCTGCTTCTGGAATGGGACCAAGACAAAACCTCTGCAGGTTGTTGTAATATGCTGCAGATTTGAGAGCTGTCTCTGAGCCCCTTCTCACCTTGGATGAATCTGAGAGCCTTGTCTATAAAGAATGGGCCTTTTGTGCTTTGCCCCCACCCGAGGCTTCATTTATGTCTCAGGATTTATATATTTTTCATTGAACCTGACCTTTTTCCTTTCTGTCCAGAGGCTCTGCATTCTTGAATCCCCCTTTAATAAGTACTTCCAGAGGCACTAACCTCTCTATGTGGTAACTGTACCAGTACAGTGGTGTATTTTATTACCTCCTTCTATTCAGTAAAATGAGTTAAATGTCATGAAAGAGGCCCAGGAATGATGGCAGGCACAGCCATCAGTGGGACTGAGCCTGACTTGTGAGTGAGGAGCTGTGCACAGCACAAAGCATGATGCAGTGCTGAAGACGCTGGGTAAGGAGGCATAGTCCACACAGCTCACTCTTCAGGAAAAGCTCTCAAATGTCCTTTAAGACTGGCAGAAAAGTCAGCATGTTGCAAACACCAGCAATAGTGCCAACAAACAAGTTCTAGGAAAGGTCTGGATCCCAAGAAAAGCCTGGCTGTGTCTGGCAAGGTGGTGAGAGACCCCAAGACATTATTTTGTTCATTGCACCTCTTCAAAAAAAAAGTAAATACCAAAACAAAACCCACATTTGCCTGTGTGTACAGCGTCAAGCTGTAAGATTTGGGAATGTGTTGAGCCATCTGCTGGACGTAGAAAGAGGGAAAGTTATTAGGGAGAGATTACTCCTGGGTCAGGAGAGGACAGCTGCCCAGCAGAGGCCCCTGAGCCAGCCTATGTATGAGGGAGCTGGTAACACTAGATGTCCTGTATTTCACTGCTTCTTAGATACACAGGGAAGGCACTAGGCAGCAGGGCCCATGCTGATTTATTGGGTTTTGCAAAACAATATAGAAATTGACAGAGGGTTCTTGTAGAGCACAGGTGTTCACATATTTTCATCTGACATCTGTGCTTGTCTGGCTTCACATTGCACATATGAGGACACGTGTTTAATCAGGGCACCACACACTGAAAGTGGGCAGCTGTCGCCATCCCTGCCTGTAGGTCTTATGCCTATCACATTCCTCACTACTAACTGCCTTTCCTCTCTCCTTTACATTGTTTCATGTCTTAGCAGCTGTATGGGTAATTATTTATTTTCTTCTCCCCCAACTTCTTGGGTTCCTCTCATTACCTCCTTCCTGTCTCTTCCTGGCTCATATGCTCTGGGCACAGCCCAGTTCCCATAGCTGAATCCCCCACTATCTCTCTCTGAAGTTTAGGATCTCAGGGAACCTGGAAATAACAGCAGAACTTTTCTTGGACCTTGGTGAGAGGCAGAAGCTTCTGGGCTCCTGGCACCAGGTGTCTTTGATGCTTGCTGCTCTGCGTGAATGGGCTGTCCTGTGACCACCCCACGACAGGTCAGTGTTGTAACCATCCCTTTAGACAGGGAAGCGTCCTATTCTCCTTGCAGACCTAATAGCAGGATGTGGGTAGTGTGGTTGAGTAGGCCCTCAAGTTACAAAAGCCAGTGGTTCTCAATCATGTGATGTTAGAATCCTCTGGGATATTTTCATAACATACCAATTTCTGGGCCCAACCCCCAGAATCCTCACCTAACTGGGCTGGGTGATGCCCAGGTAGGTATTTTACTTCACAGGCTGTTGGCTGGTTGAAAGCCACTGCTGTTCCTTCTTCTGTAGAGAAGGTCTTAAATAGTGTCAAATCAGCAAATCCCCACTTCCAAGAGGATGGTTTTGGTATGGCCCAAATGTGAATTCTAGAGTCCATGTGAAAGCGAGCCGGGATATGTCCCTTTTGTTGATCTGATGGGGAAGGCCAATGGGAATGAGAGTGTTAGGAAAAGGCAATTTTGTTGCTGCCTGGCATGTGCAGTGGCTCACTAACAGCTAACTCAGTGTTGCCCAATGGATAGTGCTCCCGGAGGGGCTGGCTGTAATGAACAAGACAGAGGAATGTAGCTCTTCTGTAATTACACATCAGTGCAGCTCACACCTACTGCTCCCCTTAAGGCCTCCGTGCCAAGGCCAAGCTTTCCATTGCTTATTCAATGATATTGTGTCCACAGCCTAATCGCTTTTATATTTGCCCTAATTTCTTTGGCAGGGGAGTGCCTCTGCAATGGGTACATTTGCATATCTATCTTAATTACCCTTTCCTTAAAAAGAGAATGGGAACTCTCACTGGGGTGCAGTGAGCAGTTTGGGCAATGGCAGAGGAGGGACAGCAGAATCACAAAGCTGCCTGCTTCCAGCGGTTCTATACCAAACTGGCCCCTGGGAACACACATTAACACACCTGGCCCTCTCTGCCAGCAGTGGAAGCCACATTCACTCTTGATTCAAGAATGTACCTTTAGCATCCTTTCCACCTATGGCAACAGAATGGGAAGGCAAGACTTTTAAAAGGGAATAAATACTTGGACAGTAGCTATGATGCCCTGCTGGTGGAGTTTTCTACAAAGAAGCAGGAATGTTAGGGTTATGGGGACCCAAAATGCCACTTAGCCTGGGGTAACATATGTAAATGTGTTTGTAGGCCTGTCTGAGGAAACTTTCTGTGATGATGGAAATGTTCTATACCTGTAATGTCCAATGTGGTGGCCATGGGTGACGAGTAGCTGTTTAACACTCAAAGTCTGCTAGAACCTGGAAATTTAAATTTACTTATTTTAGCTAGTTTGAATTTAAGTAACCTCAAGTGGCTGGGGAGCCACTGAATTAGACACCTCAGGCCAGGGTGGGGAGTGACTTGGGCCCTGATAAGCCCCTAGAACATGATAGGGCCCAGTACTCTGTCCAACATATAATTCCCATGGGGGAATTCTAAGGCTTAGTGGTGAAATACTTTGATTTTTAAAGAGAAAACAACAATTCAGAATTTTATTTGAAACTAGTGGCCTAGTGCACGAAATTCATGCATGGGGGTGGTGTCCTTCAGCCCTGCCTACATCCTCTCCAATCTGGGACCCTTGAGGGATGTCCAACTTCCGGTTTAGGCCCAATCACTGTGGGATTGAGCCTAAACTGGCACTTGGACATACCTCTTACAATCTGGGACTGCTGGCTCTTAACTGCGCAGCTCACCTGCCTGCCTGCCTGATTGCCCCTAACCATTCTGCCTGCCAGCCTACTCACCCACAACTGCCCTCCCTGCCAGCCTGATCACCCCCAACTACCCCCCCCCCCACCAGCCTGCTCACTTCCAACTGCCCCCTGCTGGCCTGCTCACCCCCACCTATGCTATCTGCTGTCCTGCTCACTCCCAACTGCCAGCCTGATCACCCCCAAAAGCACCCCCCCCCCCACTGGCCTGATCACCCACAACTTCCCTCCTCTCTTGGCCCCTAATCGCCTTTACCTTGGCTCCACCACCATGGCTTTGTCCAGAAGAACATCTGGAAGGTCTCCTGGAAGGTCTCCCAGTCTAATTAGCATATTACCCTTTTATTAGTATAGATAGAGGCCTAGTGCATAGGTGAGTGCTGGTTGGTTTGCCTTGAAGGGTGTCCTGGGTCAGGGTGAAGGTTCCCTTAGCAGGGGTCTTCAAACTACGGCCCGCGGGCCACATGAGGCCCGCAGAGGAGTCTGATCTGGCCCGCCAGGTTTTTTGGGCAGTGAGCGCAGCCGAGGTGTTACAGTAGGAATTAGTAGTTCATATAGTCCGGCCCTCCAGCTCTCTGAGGGCCCCCACTTTAAAAAGTTTGAGGACCCCTGCCTTAGGGGGTGGGGCAGCCTGAGTAAGAGGCCTGTGGTGGTTTGCAGGCCAGCCATGCCCCCTGGGGTGGGGGTCCCCACTGGTAACTGTGCCAGCCTGGGTGAAGGACTGGGGTGGTTTGCAAGCCAGCCAATCCTGCTGGGGGGGCATGGCCAGCCTGAGTGAGGGGCTGAAGACCATTTTTAGGCTGGCCATCTTACCCAGCGGGGACCCTCACCCCAATGGTGGTGTGGCCAGCCTGGGAGAGGGGCTGAGGGCTGTTTGCAGGCCCCTTACTCAGCAGCCAGTCTGGGCGATGGTGACCCAAATCCCCTCGCCCACCCTGGCCGGCTCCGTGGCCTCTGACCACAGGCCCTCTTCCTTCAGCAGCTGGCTCAGGTGGGCGGGAAGCTTGTCTTCCTATGTTGCCAGGGGTGACCCAAGCCTCCCGCTTGCTCTGGCTGGCTCTGTGGCTGCCACCATCTTTGTCCTGCTAATTTGCATACTCACTCCTGATTGGCTAGTGGGAGTCACAAAATGACAGTCCATTTATATATTTCTCTTTTATTAGTGTAGATCTCCTAAGTTAAAAATGTTGGAAACTATTAAAAATTGTAAAGAGCTTGGACTTTTCTTCTAGTACAATTCCTTCATTTTATAAATGGCTCAGGTGACTGACACAATAAGTGGATTGTGCAGTCTTCCCTGATCTATACTCTAGGTTTTTTTCTCTCATCTTTTAATTGGTATACACAGGTTCTGTATGTTCTCAGTCTCGATGGTTTCTATTTTATCCTGGAGATATTGTATTTTCATTTTGCCATTAGTTTGTTCCTTCATTTTATTCTTCAGACAATGAGAGTCTTCCCCAAGCAAATGAGAGGAGATTTTTATTTCTAGATTTAGGAGGCTGAAAGCTGTCTGTGTAAAGATCTGAAATTTCTTTGAAGTCTCATATTTTATCTTTAAAAAAATGCAAACCTGGCAGTCTTCTCCTTAATATATTTGTGCTTGTTTATTATTAAGACAAAATATCTTCTTTCATGTCTTCAAGTAAAACTGAAGCTGCTGTTATGACCAGCTGGCTGAATGACTGGTCTACCGGTCACTATGATGTGCACTGACCACCAGGGGGCAGACGCTTGCAGGAGCTGCCCCCTGGTGGTCACTGCGTTCCCACAAAGGGAGCACTGCTCAGCTGATTGGGATGAGTGAGGCCAGGATGAACGGGAGTAGCTCCTCCTGGGATTCAAGCATGCCGTGCACCGGGCCTCTAGTATGCATATAAAGCTTAATTTTTGCTAAATAGATTTTTTTCTCATCTCTGGAGTAACTTTAGCACTGCTCTCCTGAAGTCATTAAAAAAAAAAATGTATATAGCAGATTCTTGCTTCAAATTCCCTGTCAATTCCTGTTGTTCCAAGATGAGGTTTAATTTTTTTTTTTTTTTTTTTTTTTTAATAAAACTGACTCCAGTTTGATTTGTCCAACACTGACCACAGTTTGATTCTTTAACCTAAGTTTTTTTTCCAGTTTTCACCTACATACTCAATAGTCAAGCCACAGAGAACTGGCTTTGCATGTTGTTGTGGGATCTCTCACTCTCTCTCTCTCTCTCTCTCATTACCTGTTTACTGAAACTTTACTGTAAGAATTCTTTGATACCTAGTTTTAAGTCCATTTCTTTTTAAATAAATTTTTGGCTTACATTTTTTAGAGTGAATTTCAGCTCCAAGTCACTTAAAATGTGGGTTTACAGTTATTCTCAGAGGAGACTTTTCACCCTACTTTTACTTATTTTTTCCTCCACTAAGAGCTCAGGACAAAACAGACTTATATTATCTATTTTCCTTTGTCCTGAATTTTCATTTTATAAGTTCAATAACTGAGAGTATTTCTCTTCTGAGATCCTAATTTTTTTTTTTAATATTTATTTTCCTTCTTTCCTTTCCTTTTCTTTCCTTTCTCCTTCTTCTTCTTCTCCTTCCTTTCTCCCTTTCTCCCCTCCTCTCCCTCTTCCTCTCCCTTTCTCTCCCTCATTCTCTCCATCACTCTCTCCTTCTCCCTCTCTCCCTCTCCTTCTTTTGTTAGAGTTCACTCTGACTTCTCATCCTGCAGGCATGGAATCTGTTAAAAACCCAGGTTCTCTGTTCCCAGTGGTTAGCAGACAACCTAGGACAAGACCTTTTCCAGTAGCAACTTACATCCCTAAATTCATGCTTTCTTTCTTTTTTCTTTGAGGATTTAAAAAAAAAATGTAAGTATAGTTGGTATACAATATTATATTAGTTATATTAGTTTCATGTGTGCATGATAGTGGTTTGACTTCTTTTTTTTAACCTTACAATGTGATTACTCCATTAATTCTAGTTATTATCTGTCACCATAAAAACTTTTCACAATATTATTGACTAGTTTCCCCTTCACCTTTTCCACTCATTCCCACTCCCTTCCTTCTGATAACCATCCCTTTGGCCTCTGTTTCTACAGTCTGTTTTTGTTATGTGTGTTCATTTGCTTTGTTTTGTTTTCTGCTTTTTTAATGTTTCTAGCCTCTGGAAATTGTTCATACAGTCTTTCAGCTCTACCATACATTTTAAAACACATTTTAAAATGTATTAAGTGTTTCAGGTATCTCTGGACCTCTGGATAGCATATATTTAGAAGTAGAAGTATCAAAAGCTAATTTGCTGATCAATATAAGAGTTATCTTTCTTGTTTAAAAGTTAAACACATTCACCGGCAGAGTAAGTGACTTTCTTGATAAATAATCAGTCTGAACCAGAAACTAAGGCAATCATCCTACTTATTGTATTGACTAACCAGGCAGCGGTATTTCTACGAGCTCATACCATAAAAATGTTCAAAGGGCAAATGGTGGCCTTGCTTCCAACTTCTTGAGAACAAAAAATTAGATAGGAAATTCCACTGCCAAATGCATCAACCTATCAGCTTTCACACTTATATTTTCTTTTTTACATTTTCCCCTCTATTTTATTGACTTTATTGGGATGGCAGTTAATAAAATTATACAGGTTTAATGTATACAATTCTTCAGTACATTATCTGCATATTATATTGGGTGTTTACCACACTAAATTAAGTCTCATTTCATAATATCTATGTTTTTTAAAGAGTAAATTGTATGTTACTTTTTGGTCTACATTTTCTTGTTATTAAAAAAAATCTCTTTATGAGGAACTTATCAAGTTTGAATAACTTTAAGAACTTTAAAATTAATACAAAAGAACAACAACAATAAAAACATTGTCAGTGAAAAATATGCAAAATACAATTTCTTTTTTTCTTTTTTCTTTGCAATTCTTAAGGCCTATTTATTTATTTATTTTAATAAATTTTTATTGTTCAGATTATTACAGCTGTTTCTCTCCCCCCACCCCCCAAAAGCTACCCTCCACCTGGTTCTCACCCTATCCCCTGCCCTTACCCACCCCCCACTGTCCTTGTCCATACCTGTACGATTTTTGTCCAGTCCCTTCCTGCACATCCCTCACCCCTTCCCCCCAAGAATTGTCAGTCCACTCCCTTTCTATGCCCCTGATTCTATTATATTCACCAGTTTATTCTGTTTGTCATATTTTTTATTCACTTGCTTTTTAGATTCACTTGTCGATAGATATGTATTTGTTGTCACTTTGTTGTTCATAATATTTATTTTTTCCTCCCCCTCCTCCTCCTCTTCCTTCTCCTCCTTCTCCTCCTTCTTCTTAGAGGTGTCGAACTCAATCAGAGAAGGGGCCAAAATCTAAAATCCAGCCTAAATCGCGGGCCGAATGGTTTACTGAACAGTCATAAACTGACAATGTCATAAACTGACAGCGAGTGCAGTGATGACAGCGCGGTGCAGGCCACATTGCAAGGCCTGGTGGGCTGGATTTGGCCCGCGGGCCTTGTGTTTGACACATGTGTTCTAGAAGATCCTTCAGCATTTTATATAATACTGGTTTGGCAGTGATTAACTCCTTTAGCTTGTTCTTATCTGTGAAGATCTTTATCTGACCTTTAATTCTAAATGATACCTTTGCTGGGTAGATAGGTTCTTGCTATTCATTATTTTGAATATTTCTTGCCACTCCCTTTTGGCCTGCATAGTTTCTGTTGAGAAATCAGCTGACAATCATATGGGTACTCCCTTGTAGGTAATTAACTGTTTTTCTCTTGCTGCTTTTAATATTCTCTGTCTTTTGCCCTTGGCATTTTAATTATGATGTGTCTTGGTATGGTCCTCTTTGGATTCTTTTTGTTTGAGGTTCTCTGCACTTCCTGGACTTGTAAGTCTATTTCTTTTACCACGTAGGAAAAGTTTTCTGTCATTATTTCTTCAAATAGGTTTTCAATATCTTGCTCTCTCTCTTCTTCTGGCACTCCTGTAATTTGGAAGTTAGTATGCTTCAAGTTGTCCCAGAGGCTCCTTACACTATCTTCAACTTTTTGTATTCTTTTTTCCTTTTGCTTTTCAGGTTGGGTGTTTTTTGCTTCTTTATATTTCAAATCTTTGACTTGATTCTTGGGATCCTCTAGTCTGCTGTTGGATCTCTATATATTATTCTTTATTTCAGTCAGTGTATGTTTAATTTCTAGTTGGTCCTTTTTCATATCCTTGAGGGTTTCACTAAATTTTTCAAAGGTTTCTAGAAGATTCTTGAGTAACTTTATATTTGTGATTTTGAACCCTATATCCAGTAGTTTTCTTTCCTCCATTTCTTTCATTTGTGACCTGTTTCTTTGTCTTTGCATTTTGGCTGCTTCCCTATGTTGATAGAGTGGCTTTATGTGCTAGGTGTCCTATAGGGCCCAGTGGCTCAGCCTCCCCAATTACCTAACGTGGTTACTCTTGTTGCACCCCTCTGTGGGCTGTGTGAACAGCCTTGATTGCTGTTGGTATCACTGGGAAGAATTGACCTCCAAGCCAATTGGCTGTGAGGATCAGTTTTGTCTACAATGGGAGAACTTCTGTGCTGGAGACACCCTTGTGAGGAAAGACTTGCTTCAGTGGGGTTTTGGCGCTGAGTCTGCCCCCTGAGTGTGTCTCTTATGGATGTGAAGAGTTGTAATCTGGATGGTCTCACTTTGACCATTGGGTACACTGGCTCTTGTATCTTCAAGGAGGTGCAAAGTGAGCCACTGCCTGAGGCCACCCAGCAGGAGCTACAGAGATATTTTCAGATTCCTTCTCTGTGTTTGGGGTTTGGAGTTGCCCAGATGAGGCCTAACTGTGAAGCAATGCAAGCTGCTATCCAGCCTTGGGCCTTCTTTTGGAGGCTCTGAGGCTCTCTGACCCAGCTGCAGTTTGTTAAGTTTTAGATTGCAAAAGGCCAGGCCATTCGTATTCAAAAGCCTCTGTGCACAACTTGGGTGGGGGAGGGGGGTGTCTCAGGGAATCACCAGGGCAGAGCAAACAGCAATGGCTGACCATCAGCCCTACCCTGAAGAGGGCCCTGGATCTTGTGTCCTGCAGCACCATGCAGGAACAATGATTGCTGCAAGCACCTCTGCTAGACAGTCCTGTTTCTCCCATATGAGTCTAGGTTCCCAGAGTCATGCCCGGAGCTTGTATCTCTCTCCCTATTGAAAAAGACAGCAGCTTACCCAGTTGCCAGCCTTTTTCTGAGTGTGCCTCCGTACCTCCACACTTCACTTCTGCACCTCCTCACAGTCTCAGTGTACTTTTCTCTTTCCTTCTAGTTGTATAACTTCCACTCAGCCAGCCTTTCTATGGTTCTGGATGATGTCTGTTTTGTCTTTTAGTTGTAGTTTTGATGTAGTTGTGTGAGGCAGCAAGTTCAGGTGTTTACCTATGTCTCCATCTCAGTTCCTTCCCTTCTTTATACTTTTTAAAATAACTTAATTATTAATATGTATTTCACATACCATATCATCCCATTTAAAGTGTGCAATTCAATGGTTTTTAGTATAGTCACAGAGTTGTGCAATCATCACCACAATTAATTGTAGAACATTTCATCATCTCAAAAAGAAACATATTACTATCTATTAGCATTCACTTCTTATTTCCCCTTACCTTCCATCCACCAATCTACAATTTGTCTCTGGGAATTTGCCTCTTCTGAACATTATATAAATAGAATTATATAATATATAGTCCCTTGTGATTGGCTTTTTCCATCTAGTATAATATTTTCAATGTTAATCTATTTTATAGTGTGCTTTAATAATTAATTCCTTTTTATTGCTGAATAATATAACATTGTATGCATATACCACATTTTATTTGTCTATTCATCAGTTGATGGACATTTGGCCATATTTCTACTCTTTGACTATTATGCATAATGCTTCTATGTACATTCTTGTACAAGTTTTTGTGTAGATGGATATTTTCATTTCTCCAGTATGTGCTCACAAAAATGTCTTAGGGCATTGGGAATATGTCTTGGTATTTATTGTCCCACCTTCTGTTTCTGTGGGTGAAATTTCTGCTTTTACCTTTCTATCCATGCTTCCTTCTCATTGTGTCTTGGCCTCCTTGCAATCATCCATTTTATTTGTTGCCATGACAACTATATAACCCCTTCCATTTAGCTACTGGTCTTTACAATAACTAATTGAATATGTTTTTTAAGTTATGGTCTCTACTCCCCTCCCCCCAATTTTACATTCTCACTTTCAGCCCACTATAACTAGGTTTCTATCCCTTGTAGTTGCACATGTCAAGATCACCTTCCTGTTATGAAGACTAGTGATCACCAATCTGTTCTTTTAAAAAAATATTTTTTAAAAATTCAAATTACAGTTAACATTCAATATTATTTTGTATTTATTTCAGGTGTGCAGCATAGTGGCTAGACATTTATATAATTTATGAGCCCCCTATAAGTTTAGTACTCACCTGTCACTATACACAGCTATTATAATATTATTGACTATATTCCTTTGCTGTACTTTATATCTTGTGATTATCAGTTTGTATTTACTACTTTCACCTTTTTCACTGAGTTCCTCAACCCTCCTCCCATCTGGTAACCAACCGTCAGTTTGTTCTTTATATCTATTGTCTGTTTTTGTTTTGTTTGTTGTTGTTTTTTCTCTTTAAGTTTCATATATAAGTGAAATCATATGCTATTTGTCTTTCTACATTCTTATCTTTCTTCACCTCTGAGCAGCATTAACCATTCTCTTATTCCTTGAAACACTTTCTTATTTGGGCTTCTATGATACCACACATTCAACTGGTTTTCTTCCTATCACATCTTCCTCAATCTTAAGTCCTTCTCCTCTGCTGGACCTCCAAATTTTGGAGTTCTCTGAGTCTCTGTGCTGGACATGCTTCCCCTCTCCAGCTCTACACTTGTCCTGGCTGACTACTATAAGTACAATGACTTTAAATTCTAATTATTTGTCAATTACTCTGAAATTTGTACCATCAGCTCAGAACCTCCACTCTATCCCCAGTACCTGGAATAAAGTCTAATACATAGTACTTACTAGTATAAATGAAGATAGAAAACTAGAATCGGAAGATTAAACAGAGCCTTTCAAGAACTTAAAGTGTGAAGCCTGAAGAGTTTCCAATCAGGTGAGATGAATGTAAATACAGTAGTGTATATCATGGTCTGACTGCTCCTTGTCTATTCAGGCTGACATCTTCAAAAACTTACAGCAAAAATCCACGAAATTCTTAGTATTCCTTAGAAGAAAAAAATCCATGTGTTTCTTCATGTAAAGCTTGAAAACCCACTGGTACAACCTACTTTTCCTTTAAATATTTAAGACTTTAAAGAAACATTTAGAACAGGAAAAAAAATTCACAAACCCCAGGGCTATAGACTTCAGAGCAATGGGGAGCAAAATTTTTTCCCCTTCAAAATCTTGGTTGCTTTATTCATGAGAGAGAGAGAGAGAGAGAGAGAGAGAGAGAGAGAGAGAGAGAGAGAGAGAGAGAGAGAGAGAGAGACTGGAGTTAGGTTGGGGAGCACTGACTATAATATCAGTGGAGGAAGAGTCAGGGAAGGTAATGTCTTAGAAAAATGAAACCTGTGTGGTGTCATATCTGGCATTGGTACAGATTGACTTAGTTAATAAATCAGGTCCAAGAAATGTAAGATGATAATTAATTGCACATCTCCTTCAATCCAAGGCATTCTCAGATGGACTACTGCGGGGGTCTCCATTAAGCCTGGCTTTATTTGAATTCTGGCTAATGATTTGGAGCAGGGTATTGGAAGTCTACTAATGACTCTTAAGATGCCTTTATTTTGAGGCTGCAATCATTAGCATGAAATGAAAATAATGCACATTATTTTAATTTTTTATTGCTGCAATTTTGTAGTTTAAAGCAATATGAATTTGTTATCTTACAGTTGTGTAGGTTTGAAGTCTGACAAACGTCTCCATGGACTCAAGTCAAGGTGTGGACAGAGCTCCTTCTGGAGGTTCTGTGGAAGGATTTGTTTCCTTGACCTTTCCAGCTTCTACCATTCTCTTGGTCCTCATCAGCACTAGCAAGGGGCCTCAAGTCCTTCTCCCACTGCTGTTGCTCTCTGTTCTGTGCAGCCAGGTAAGGTTGTCTCATCTGAAGGACTCTTGTGATCACAATGGGCCATTCACTTAATCCAGAATACTCTCCCCAGCTCAAGATCTTTGACCTCAATCACATATGCGAAGTCTCTTTGCTATATGAGGCAACACATTTATAGGTTCTGGGTATTAGGATGTGGACCGTGGAGGCCAGGGGCACCATCCTGCACACAACACGTGTAAAGGTTAGAAATTGGAGCAGTGAAAACAGTCTCAACATTAGAAAAAAACTTAAGAGGGAAAAGTGGGTAATCTAGGCTGCTGATTCAGGAGGCCAGTGATGAGTAGAGATAAGAGACATGGCAAGAGCAGAGAGCTGAGACATACCCTGCTTGAGCAGGAAGCTGACCACTTAAGTGCCCTCTAGACTGGGCTCAGGGAACCCATTTTGAGAAAAGCAAAGGGCAGGCCATTGCCTCAGAAGTCTATGGATATTAATCTTAGTGTTTGCTGTGTTGTTTAAAACCAAACATCAGATTAATGTGTCTCAAATAATAAATTATTTCTTTGGATGGGGTGTCTTGAAAGTGGAGATTGCAGGGAAGGAGAATGTGCATGCTGATGATTAAGAGGAAATCAGAATAGGCCTAAGGACATTTACAAAAATGATGCCTATGAAAACATCTTAAAGCATAGCTAAGGAGGTAGGTTAGTTGGTTTAAATCAAATAAAAAATAAATAAGCACTATTGAGACTGGGACTGGGGTAGGCGGGAAAACAGATCTCCAAGTCCTAATCCTTTCAACCTGTATATTACCTTATATTTTGACATTATATAATAGTATATAGCATGCTATACTTTGCTGATAAAATTAAGTTAAGGACCTCAAAATGGAGAGGTTATCCTGGATTCTCTGAGTGAACCCATTGTAATCATAAGAAATATTTAAGAGTGGAGGAGAGAGGCAGAAGAGTAGATAATCAAAGAGATGATAGCTAGAGAAAGATAGTCTGATGTTGCCAACTTTGAATGCAGAGGAAGGGGCTAGGATTCAAGAAATGTTAGTGGTGGTCTCTAAAAGCTGAAAAAGGCAAGAAAGGTGATTCTTCCATAGAGCCACAAGAAGGAATACATTCTTACAATGCCCTAATTTTAGCTCAGTGAGACCAACATTGGATTTCTACCTTTTGAACTGTACGATAATAAATTGTGTTGTTTTATGCCCTTAGGTTGATGGCAATTTGTTGCAGCAGTAATAGGAAGCAAATAGAGCCCTCGCCAGTTTGGTTCAGTGGATAGAACCTTGGCCTGTGGACTGAAGGGTCCTAGGTTCAATTCCAGTCAAGGGCACATGCCTGAGTTGTAGACTTGATCCCCTGTTGGGGGTGTGCAGGAAGCAGAGAATCAATGATTCTCTCTCATCATTGATGTTTTTATCTCTCTCTCTCTTTCCCTTCCTCTCTGAAATCAATAAAAATATATTTTTAAAAAGAAAGCTGATAGAACATGTGTCTTTGTGGATCTGCTTCCTGCAATCTTACCTAATAATAGAGAAACATGTAAATTGACTGTACCTTCATTACACCCAGCCAATCAGAGTGAGTATGCAAATTAACCCAACAAAGATGGTGGTTAATTTGCATGCATACCTGGGTCTGGGGAACCTCCTCGGCACCCAGGTCACTTCCAGCCACCATCAGGCAGAGGCTTTAGGCTGGGAAGGGGCCGAGCCTGTGATCAGAGGTGCCTGGGGCAGGGGAACTCATTCCCAAGATGAAAGCCTGAGGCTTGGGAAGGGACCGAGCCTGCGATTGGAGGTGCTGGGGGCTAAGCTTGGGATCAGAGGGAAGGGGAAAATATAAATGGAAACATATCCTCAGGTGAAGATAAAAAGAAAAATAAAGAAAGAAATGTTATATCCTATGAAAGACACATCTTGAAAATGCTTAAAGAAAGTTGTCATTTTTTTCATGGTGAAGGGCCTAGAGTCCGTGTTGATGAAAATACCTTGGTGACTGTGGTGACTGGCAGTGGCTGCAGCAGCGGGGTGATGGGGCTGGTGCCTTCCCCTGATCAGCCCAGTGGCCTCTCACAAAGAGAGGCCAGACTGCGACTTAGGTGCGCTCCCAATGGGGAGCGGGCTTAAGCCATCCATAGGACATCCCCTGAGGGCTCCCAGTATGTGAGAGGGGGCAGGCTGGGCTGAGGGACCCCTCCCCAGTGCACGAATTTCATGCACCAGGCCCCTAGTGGAGTATAATGGTAAATTGATGCCCCCTCAAAGTCTAACTGAAAGAATGAATGAGCAAGTAAATGAACCCATAAACTATGGGAAAATCTTCCCAGGACACTTAAAATAATGTCATTGTTTTGCTACTTAAATTAATTTCCCTTTTTTTTAATAAGCTTTATTTGCTGAGGGACACAACCCACTAGCAGAACATTTCAGAACAACTGTGGGCTTCTAAAAGACAGAAGAATGTGTCCCCTTCTCAGTGATCTTAAACTAAGCCTGGCTTGGAGAAAACTAAATGCTATCCAGTTTGGAGCCCAAGAGTGGTGTGGCAGGATGACCTGTAGCATCTCTAATGTTACAACTCAGGCTGTGAAATGTTCTTAATCTTCTGACCTTAGACTCCTGAGTCAGGTTAATTAAACCTCTTCTGACTGTACAGAATGTCTTGGTCTGCTATAGTGATTGGATAAAAGTTTCTACTGCAACCTTTGCTGTGGGAGCTTGCTTGATTTCTTCCATTTCTCTTTTGTTTCTCCATTCAGGATTCCGGCCCATGGGGCTGTTTCTGTTTATTTATTTTTTCATTTTTTTATTAAGTTATTATCTTTGTATATATCTTACCATCCCCCTCCCCCATAGGGATGTTTCTTTTTAATAATAATGCCATTGATCTGGTTCTCTAGTGGGATCTCTGGGCTGTGGCCATCAAAGAGACTATTGTTGGAGGTGGGCAGTGGGATAGAAGCAATTATCACTACCTCCAGCAAATCTTCTTTATGTCTAATGGCCCCTTTCCTCTCCTTCCAATTGGGAATGCCTACCAATACATATTCTCAGATGGGTTTGGAAGAGGAGTCTGCTGCCTTCTGTATCTGAAAAAGGGACATTGCTGGAAAGGTCATTCAGTGGTAGTCAGAGAGAAAATGTTGCTATAAGTGAGTATGCCTCCAGAGTTAGGGTGGGAGAGAGCAGCTGTGTATACTTTAAATTCTATTTTATTAGATGCTCCTTAACCATTAGCTACTATTAATGATGAGACTACATGGCTTGTGTGTTATGGTGTTACCTTTAAAGAACCCTCTGGTGATATGGGTGAATAACAAGAACTCTTAGTGTATATCCATATACTCCGCCCCCTTTCTCCCCTCTCTCCCCTCCTGCCCTCCCCCCGTTTCAGTGCCAGCTTGGCTGAAGCTGACAATCCCAGGTTTGTTTTTAAAAAATATTTTTATTGATTAATTTTTTAGAGAGAGTGAAAGGGAGAGAAATAGAGAGATAGAAACATCAGTGAGACAGAAATATCATCAACCTGCTGTCTTCTTCCCGCTTCCTACTGGGGATTGAGTTCACAACCTGGGCATGTGCCCCGACCTGGAGTTAAACCAGTGACCTCTTGATTCATAGGTTCACACTCAACCACTCAACCACTCTGACGAGGTGATAATCCCCAGTTTCACAAGAAGATTTGAAGTTTTCTCAATTTCAGACCATTTTATCTAGTACCTATCTGTGCTGATGGAGATCCCAGGAAAGAAATTAACACTTTCATTTTGGCTAGTTTTTTAGCTGGGGTAGGCAGGAAAGTTGACATAAATCACCAAACTCCAAGGGTTGTTGTGGAGGTTATATGCTATAATGCATGTGAAGCACTCAGGAGAGCTTCTGCCACAGGGTGAGGTCTCTGTCATTTCACCACTGTCCTTAGTGACAAGTGCTTAAGTACAACTAAATGTCAGGTATAAGGACAAGTGCTGAGGTTTGAAGATGACTAAGAGTCCTGACTGAGAGATTGTTTGTAGTTGTTTGGGGGAAATATATCTGAATATATAAGATTAAATGAAGAATCGTGGGTCCACTGAAATTATAAATAGGGTAGAGTGAATGGCCCATTGTGGCTGGGATAGGAGTGAGCATAATGAAGAAAGGTTTCTAAATAAGATCATCTGGAGCTAAGACTTGAAATATGAGTAGGTGTTCATGAAGCAGATGGGCAGGAAAGACATTCCAGGTAGAAAGGAACTCGTTTCTCTCTTGCTTCATCAAGTGCCCATGATAGAGGACTCTGCCGCAGAGACATGGAGCACTGCCTGTGTGTCCTCTCTCAGGCTTTTTTCAACATACCCAAGCTGCTGCCACATTTTGGTTAGGAGTAATCAAGAGGAGAGCAGTCACCCAAAAGAATTCAACTTCTGCAATCAGAGTGTTTATAGGGCATGCAGAGGAGACACTGCATCCTGCTCAGCTTTTCCCAGGGCCCTTTTCAAAGGAGACTTTAACTCCATAGGGTAGCTTGACTACTGCCACATCCTACCTTTGTGTACAGCAATGTGGGTAGTGTACTGAAGAGGAAACCATGAGAGAATGGGCTGTGTACAGATAAAATAAGAAGAATCTTTACTACTTGCTACATAGAAAATAATTCTTCCCATTTCTCAACCTTTTCCTTCCTTTGCGGAGTCTGATTTATGCTGATTCTAAGTACCATGTGGGATGTCAATCATGATGAAACGCCATTTCTCTTCTTCTCTCCTTCCAGTATTGAATAATCTAACTCAGTTTTGTACATAGTATGTACTCAGTAACTGCCAGTTGAAAGAATGAGTGATTTCTTATTTGAGTAGAGGCTCTTTGCAGAATAACTTGCTGTTGCAAGTCACACAAAGGTGGAGACTACACCTGACCTGCTCATTGGAATATGTCAAGGGCCAGCATGAGGCTTGACATTTGGTCAGTGCTCAGGAGAGGTCAAATATGTTTTTCTAATCATTAACACAAAGTTTCAGAATGTTCTCTAACTACTTTTCCCCATTCTCAATGAGTTAGTAGGTCTTGTATATTGTGCCTGTAAATATTCTCACATTTTTTTTTCTCCTTTACATTCCTATTACTGTTTTAATTTAGGCTCTGGTTATTATTTATCTAAACTATTATAAAAGCCTTTACCCAGTCTCCTGGTCTACTTGTTCCTAATGTCACCTCACCCTTTCTAATCTCTAGCTTACTTTTTAAAGATATGGACTGATCACATGTCAATCCATTGTGCTTGTGCATGTGTGAGTGTGTGTATTTCTTAGCCTATAAATTAAGTTTCTTCACAATATATTCTGATCAAACTCTCAATACATGATCTCTTTCTGCTATTTGCTATAAGTACCACTCATCATCCCATTAATATTTTATATTTTTCTGTCTTCATTAATTTGTTCTATCATTCTCCCCTCCTGTAATGCCATACCTGTTACTCAGTGCTCAATTTGAATGTTATCTTGCTTTAGCTGGAGGAAGATAAATTGAAATGTTAGAACTAAAAGTTCCTTTGGAATCTTTCACTTCTATCTCCTCATTGTATATGTGTGGAAACCAAACCGTAGGGAGGTAACTGGGGCTTATGTTAAATCAATGTTAAAGCTAGGACTAAAAGAAGATCTCCTGGCTCACAATTTACTACTCTTCCTATGAGAACATACCCTTTACTCACCTTCAATAAGTTCTCTTATGACACTTTTTATGTTCCATTTTTGCTTTACAATTTCTGGTAATTGCCTGTATTTGTAGCTTTCTGAGACCAGGGACCATTTCTTAATTATCTTAGTATAACCCATATCACTTAGCACAGGACTTAAATATGGTAGGTGTTTTCTACATACACTAAACATGAATGGATGGATACATGTATGGCTGGGTGGAAATGCAGTTGGGTGGATGAATAAACGAATAAGTGAATGTATGAATAGATAGGTAAACAGATGAATACATTGATAGATAAATGAATATATGGGTAGATGATATATAGATTCATGAATGAATAATTGGATAATTACTGATGTAGTAGTTCTCCAAGAATGCGCTCAGTTATCCTAATAGCCCCATAGCAGACTTTATCTGCAAATGAGTGTATTATACAGCGCAGCAGCAGGTGTGGCTTGTTTTCTGATATTATAAGGAAAATATTATGGGAGGGCACTGGGTGAGAAATATTCCCTTCCAGGTGTGTATAATAATAACAGCATAATTCTTCATTTGTTCCAGTTACTATGCTAAGAACTCTATATGCAGTACCATATTTAATCCTCAGAATAACTTTATGAAACAAGTGTATGTATTATCCCCAACTTACTGGCACTTAATGAGGTTGAATAATTTTCAAGGAAATTGCAGAGCTAAGATTTGATCCCAGTTTTTACTGATTTGAAACTTCAGGTCCTTACCTACTACACAAAGGCAGAAAGTATCAGGGTGGTATGTGGGTGTGAGACTTTGGGACTCAGAGCTGAACCCAATCAGGCCACTAATTTCCTGAGTGGGCAGATCACTCAATTTGGCTTCTCAGTTTATTATGAAAGTAGAAGAATTGCCTTAGCATAAAATTAATGACTATATATATGAAGTGGTTTAAAATAAAGATTCTCAGATAAAAAGAGCTAATAGGATAGAAGGTACATTTGGGAATGACCTTTTGAGACAGGGTGACTAATTACTGTGGCTGGGAAGGTACAAGGAACATTCTTTACTGTGTCCTACAGGAAGTATTTCTCTGCCATGTTCCTGCAATAACGGGTTTCCTGAGCAATTGCACTTCTTATCTTGCCTTCCCTTGGAGTTCACCTGTAAAAGATCGTTATGAGGAATCCAGCAGCAAGATTCCTGATAAATTAGTTTATCTTTTCTGAACATCTTTGACCATAGGGCCATTTCTTTTTCCCCCACAGAACATTTACTAACATGTAGATTGCTCTTTCTAAAATTAAATCTCAATCCTTGCTTAAAATCATTCAGTAATTTTGGGGCAAAGTTCAAATTCTTTGCCTTGCTCCTCAAGGGCTTTGTCAAACTAGTTTTTGGCAGAGTCCACTTTGGGAACAGTGCTCAGGATGACTCTCCACTTGTAATCTTCTTTTAGAGAGATGTCTTTTGCACATTTTATTTGTTTGGTTTTCTTATTATCATTGAGTTAGGGATATTACTGTTTTGTCAAATATAGTATGGATTTAAAGTATTTAAAGTATTTATTTCAGTGTCTTGAGATGATGTGAAAATTCAGCTACACATTCCAGGCACATCTATTGACAATAAATAAATAAATAAATAAATAAATAAATAAATAAAACAGACATAGTTTTTTTCCTTATGGCACAATGTCTTTAGTGAGTCAGGTAATTAGATAATCATCATCCTACAGGTCACGAAAAGGGGAACATCAAAGAACAAAAGGTAGAACCTGGGGAACAATGCATAAGAATAAAAGAAAGCAGCCCTAACCGGTTTGGCTCAGTGGATAGAGCGTTAGCCTGTGGACTGAAGGGTCCCAGATTCGATTCTGGTCAAGGGCATGTATACTTGGTTGCGGGCACATCCCCAGTAGGGAGTGTTCAGGAGGCAGCTAATCAATGTTTCTCTCTCATCGATGTTTCTAACTCTATCCCTCTCCCTTCCTCTCTGTAAAAAAATCAATAAAATGCATTTTTAAAAAAAAGAATAAAAGAAAGCAGAGAAAAACCCAGAACTATGAAGTCATGGGAGCTTCTAAATAAACCACTGAGAGGAAGCAGCAGAAAGGAATCCTACCACAGAGTCTGCTTCATTATTGATGGAAACAGTCAATTGAGGAAGCATGGATTCATGAAATCCACATCTATTTGGACATTTTAATCTTCCCATTCAAATCTTTTCTCACAGTGGGCATGTGGAGCCTCAAAAAGATTAATTTTCCTGCTGTTTCCAGTCCTTTGTTGAGGTGATTATAACAGTTGTTCAGGAAACAAAACAAACAAACAAACAAAACAACAACAATACACTGATAGGAAAGAGAAGAAGTGGAGAGTCTGGGTAATTCTCTAATATGGATGTAAACCCCTGAAGAAGAGATCATTGACAAAATTACCTTTCTCAATGACCATTTCCCAACCTTGTCACAACCTGGCACTCTAAAGTCAAAGGATCCTTCCAGATAGACACTTGTTTCATGTCACCTTCTAAGAGACTCATACGGGGAGAAAAGGCAGAGATTGGACCTGCACTGGCTGTGTGGGGTGGACAATGCCTGGAACCATTAGTGTCCTTGGAAAAGGCAGCTGCAGGCAGTGCTCAGGTCATGCATTCAGCACAGAGCTGCCTCGGGCCCTGGCCTCTCTGCTCTTGCTTGACCTGGGAGTATAGAGCAGAACACTATTTGTGTCAAGAGTAAGAGTCCAGATAAAAGGTTTTATGTAGGTGTTTTGTCCATAGTCCATATGGCATCTCCCAAATCTAAGGTGCCTTTGCTGGACATCTATTTGAGCTGGGTGGACATTTTTTAAAAAAATATTTATTTATTAGTGCTTTTGCATATATTTTTTTAAAAAAAATATTTTATTGATTTTTTACAGAGAGGAAGGGAGAGAGATAGAGAGCCAGAAACGCTGATGAGAGAGAAACATCGACCAGCTGCCTCTTGCACAAACCCCACTGGGGATGTGCCCGCAACCAATGTTCATGCCCTTGACAGGAATCGAACCTGGGACCCTTCAGCCCGCAGACCGACGCTCTACCACTGAGCCAAACCGGCTTTGGCATGGGTGGACATTTTTTCCCAGAGGCTGATCCATACAAAAGCATGCATTGTTGGTTTCTGTAGTTAGTGGTTCTCTCCATTGTAATGGTGTGGGCCAAGACATTTAAGATAAAAATCAACTAAGAACTTAATCAGTGTCTTGGCAATTCATATTGTCCATTCTCTGAGCATCTGTGCCCATTGTTTCTGTGGTGATTCATCTGTATGGAGCGTGAGACTTGGGTTGCTTTAATGATGCATTTTACATGAATGGGACTGTAGCTGGAGGTATAAATCTCTGTTGCTTTAATGGGAACAAAATCTGTAATGCAGCTATCAATTGGTAGGTTTTTATTTTAACCTCCTGTGCTCTTCAGGGGAAAAAAGAAAAGATCTTCCTGAGGGAATGTGGAGTTTAGGTCTCATTAAATTCAAGTGATAGTAAATTTTCTTTCTCATGGGTGCTTCCCAGTATAGGGCCTTTTACATAGTGGGGCACAGCAGATGCTGAATCCCTTCTCCTCCCTAAATGACTAGAAAGCAACCCCTGCCTCTGGATTGGATGGGTCCTGGAGAGTTGTGGGTTTGATAGAACCAACAGAATTTGAGAAAGGAAGTGCTACATTCTTTTTGGTCAGGAGATATTACTGACCACAGATTATGGCTCCATGTGAGCATCGTTTGTTGGGACTCAGTGGTGTCACCCTTTATTTTACAGGTGTGAGAATCACTGCTCTCTCCTTGTGGAAGTTGGAAAGGAAACTATAGGTAGCAGTTATATGGTTAAGCCTCTGACTGACATGCTGGCAAAGTTGCAAACAAGTCCCAGTTTAGAAGACACAGTCCTTTAAGCATAAAGCTTGATCTTGTGATTGCTCCCTAGATCTTTCCTAAGTAGCTAATGGGATGTGGGAGGGCAGCAAGTGCTGCCAAAACAAGTGAAACTTATAAGAACATTGTAAACTACCTTGTTTGTCCCTGACTATAAATAAAGCATCAGCTTTGCAGTCTGGATCTGGTCTGTGGCCTCAGCAAGGCACAGAAGATCCACCTTAGACCCAGCTTATTATCTTGTCTGTCTTTATTCTTCATCCTTCACCGGCCTCCCTCAGGCTCGCCGAATCATTGGCTGTGCTGGCGCCAAGGAAACTGCCTTTCTGTTTCAGAGGCTGCTTGTGGCCTGCTAGTCTCTGCTTGCTGCATGCTGCTGACCTTTTGGCCATTTCTTCAATCTCTCAAGGACTTCAAAATCTACTGTGGTCTGTGTTAAACTGTAGATTGCATAGCTCTGATTTGGAATGTCTGAGGCAGGGTCTCATGAACTGAGAAATACTGAGCCCAAACTTTGCTGTGCAAGGGACTGTCATTAGACTAAGAAAAAGAATAATCTGCAGCTGGGAATAAAGAGTTGGCAACAAGTAGCAATGAAAAGCATGCTTCTTGTTACTGCCATGCATTGGTTCTGGGTGCCATATCTGGGTGCCAAGCACTCTAAATATGTTCATTTTTTCAATGCCTACTAGGTGCCGATCCTCATGCTGTGTGCTGGGAATACAAAAATGAGTAAGAAATATCTCTTGACCAGAAAATTTTATAGTCTCTGTGTATGGGAAAACACAAATATAAACCAACTAGTTTATATGGTGCAATAAATGTAGGATAAACCCCGAAGGGTCATGGAATAAAAATATTTGCTGCCATTTATTGAGCACTTACTATGGGCTGGTCTTTGTCTTATATCAATTAAATAAATTCATCACGACAACCCAAAAAGGCCAGTAAGTAAAGGCGTTGAGGCTGTTAAAGTACTTTGCACAGGGCTGCCAAACTAATAAACAGAACAGGAAGATTGGAGTTGCCAAAGGCTGTATTCTTAAGAACTGTAGTATAAAGTCTTTCTAGAGAGAAGAATCCTGTTATTTGTTGAACACATACTATATGGGGAGCTCACTTAATTAAAGATTCATGATATTTCCAAAGGTAGCCAGAGCTCTGAAAAGAAAGACACAGTAAGCACAAATAGGCCAGGCACACTTGTCTGGGATGCCACTGTTATATCTCTTCGTTAGAGTGTGAATGGACAGAAGTATGCTGAGCTGTTGGCTCCTTTAGCCTTCCTGGTGGCTGGGCAGGGCCTTGTCACTCCCAGCTATGGCTCCTTCCTTAGTTTACCCCCATGCACTTACAAATACAGGGAACAGCCTGTCCTGGTTTCTATTTCCTTGCCTTTCATAAGCCATTGATGCTGTATGAATGGTAGATATTTCAGCCTAAGGTGACTGGACATTGCATTTTTCATTTCCATTCTCTGACCACTTTTGAATGTGAACTAGGTTCTCTGGATAAAACCAACTAGGTTGGTGCTGGGAGAAGCACCATATCTTTAGTTCCTCCCCATCCATTTGCCATCCCACTGATTCACTTGGCACAAATTATAGCCATTGGAGTTTTAGTTGAAAACACCCTTATTTCCCCTACTACAAATGGTCATATCTGTGTTCCAAGAATCATGGGTGTTCTAACATTAGCCATGTGCCATGGGTGGCACCTGGTACATGGATGTGCTGCAGTGACAAGTCCTTAATCAATGTATATTTCCATTGCTTTGTTTTATTGTATAATTCACTATTTTAGGCCAATTATATTAAAGAAAAATAAATACTTCTTTTTCTTTTACTTGGTTCAACAAAAACAGGAAGACAAAAGGTATGAATACTCTTCCTGTTAATCAATAGAGAAACCTCTCTCATCTGCACCATGCATATGCAGCCCATGGCCTCTAGACTACTGACTGTAGGAGTGGAAGGTTGCTATCTGAACCCTGGGGTATTAAACAGGCAGGCATAGTAGGTGGGACAACTGTGCCTATTGAATTTAAGAGCTAAACCTGGGGAGACATTAAATAGAGTCACAGATTGTGAGCTGGAGTGGCAGTGGGTGGAGGCCAGGGCAGGGACTGGCAGTTTCATTCCACAGGTGTAATAAATAAGGCGGCAGGCAAGTGCTGACTAGCAGATGATGCACTTTAGTAGCAGTCAAACTGGAATGATGGTCCTGGGCCTTCTGGGAGTTGGGAGCTAAAGAGATGGGTGTCTGGGGGTGGAAAGTTGGGGGGTGGGGCTTGGAGGACACATCATTCATTTCAACACCTTGTGCTAGATCAAACACACACACACACACACACACACATACACTATTGTTGCATGGACTCATTAGGTTTCACTGATTCAGTCCAGCACTGAGTCACAGAGTACTAATTTCTGATTAGTGACACATATTTCAATATTAATAGTGAGTCACAATTATCAAGAAGGAACTGATATGGTTTCAAGTCATACCACAATGTCACTGGGGTTGAAAGACAGTTTTTTTCCTGGTTGTTAAGGTGGCTGTTTGCCAGAGAGGAGCCATTAAGTACATTGTTGTCCAAACAGGCTGGTTTGTGTGCCTTTATAGCATCCCTCTGCTTCTTCCCTGTGCAGAGGTAGAATAAGTGAAATTGTGTGCAGAGAATGTTTGAAGGTCTGGAAATAAAAGTCCCTCTCTATATAGGAGCTACTCTGTCTCTATCCCCTGTCCAAAATAAGTTGTATTTTCTGCGGCTTTTGGTGGGTTCCAAGAAAACATGACAACATCTGGGCCTAAACTTGTCTAATAGCCCTCACCCCTCACCAGCTTCTCCTTGGAACTTATGCTCAGACAAGGCTTTGAGCTTCCTTGAGATCACATACATATCTTTTTCCCATCTCCATGCTGGGCTTGCTCTCTTCAAAATCATGGTGCAGGCACTAGTTCCCCTGAGCATCACCAACTCTGATGCTCTGAGTCAGTGGTCTGAGGTGAACTATGAGGGCCATTCCTTCTTTGCTGATATCATTGGCCCTGTTCATCTTTTCATTCTTTCATTGAGATTATATTGCATGCCTACAATATGCCATGTACTGTCCCATGAGTTGGGTAGACAGAGATAAAAGTGTATGAACCCTGAATCCTGGAGTTGCTTCAAAGCCAGTGGAAGAGAAGTACACATAATCCAACCAGTCTATGCAACAGACACAGGTGTTAAATGGTAACTGTGACCAGAGGTGGGACATCATGCCCAAGAGACACCTAGATAAATAAATAGATTATTTCATTCACTGCCAGATGTAATGGTTACACTGAGCTAAATATCTTGTTATGTAACGTTGAGTCATTTATCCAGATTCCTCACTCTGGAGGCACACAGAGAAAATTACACTCCTCTTCCATAATAATTGAACTTTGGGTATGTGAGGATGACTGGATTCTCTTCCAAGGCTAATAGTTTCATGCCATTGGGTCTAGACCTGTCTCTATTTTAATTGCTCCCTTCTGAATATAGTTTAATTTCTCCAGGTCTTTATTGAAGTGGGAAAGCCAGAATTTAATCCAATAGTCTAGGTTTAGCTGAGAGAAAAGTCCTAGAGATAAATAGATGAGGAACAGTGAAAATAACAAAATAAAAAGGAGCCTTTCACAGCATGTGTAGATGCATACATGTTGTGTGTTCCTGTGTCTAATGAATGGGTAGAGAGAGAGAGAGAGAATATGTTTTATTTTTACATAATGAAAAGTCAGTTTAAAGACTCTTTAATATATTATGAGTTTTACTCTCTTAGATTTTAACATATATTTGTGTTCCCTGATGTGTTAATACTAAAATCTAAGTAAGAAAACTTGATGAAAATGTCACTACATCTCTGGGCAGGCACTATGGCTGGCAGCCCCTGAAGTCACTCTTGACCTCTATTTGACCATTCTCCATCAGTCATTGCCTCAGTATCATGGGTGATTCTCCATTTCTAAGTAACTTCCTAGTGTAATATATGTGGCTTTCTCTCTCCATCAAAACCATAGCCAAATCTAGTTCTGATGCAGATATAGCTACTGAGAAGAATGGCAAAGATAAATCCAGGGCTATTCTGCTCACATTCTCAGTAAATAATGTACAACCTGAGGAATTCACCTCTTCACTATTCTGAGGAATGCACAACCTGATCAATCACACATTGCACTTGGATGCAGATAGCCTGTGATGTCATATCTGCCTCTCAAACACAACCCAAGAATCCTCTTTCTAATCCTGAGAGTGTCAGAATTTACTTGTCGTAGGTATAGTAGATTGGTACTTGACATCTATTCCAACTATATATCTTCCAGAATCCCTTACAGCTAGAGTTATGGCAGCAAAGTAGGATTCCCCAATTAGATGCACTCACGCCAGATTTGAAAAGGGGAAATATGACAAAAAGATTATTGCAGCTTTGGCCACTATTTTTGGCAAGCAAAGTCTTAAAGATGCTGTATTTTTTCTAGAGCAAAATTTCATTGATTAGTCAGTCTCATGTGAGTAGAGAGGCAATTGTTAGCAGCTTGCTGATAGTTTCCAGATCCCTAGTTCTGGGGTTGTGTTCTGGAACTCAGGTGTTCCTGTGGAAGCCTGTTTGGGGTAGAGGGACAGTTTTCTTCATGGCCAGGTCATCTCTGCAGTACCAGAATTCATTCTTGGACAGCTAAATAACAGCCTATCCTTCCAAACCATCCAATAATTTTGTAAACACTAAATTTCCTGTATTAAATTCCTTTTTATTTAAAATAGAGTGCTGTCTGTTTCCTGAAACTGAACCATGATGGGTATATTTATCAAAGGTAGTGGCTGAAAGGTGATTTCAACTCTTTTACCTTAATGAGTGTCTTGTGATTGCTATTAAATAGCAGTATTCTAGAGCTTAAGTTTTAGTCCTGTGCATGTTGCTTATATACCTAAGACTGTGACCTTGAACAAGTCACTCAGCTCTTGATCCTTTTTCTTATCCATGAGATTAGGTGATACCTATTTTACATATGTGAGTATAAGTGGGGAGAATGAATGTGAAAATGGGCTTCAAGTAGTAAATCATGACTGCTGTTTTCTCCTAAGTCTAATGTATTCCCCAGTGAAACCCAATCACTTACTCCCCCAACCCAAAGTATCAGTTAGAAAATGTATATTTATCACAAAGGAAAAATGATATTAAATTTCCTGCCTCCAATTTTATTTAGAATTTCTTGTGACAATTTTCAAACCAAATTTTTTGAAACTGGAGAATTGACATTTATGTAATAACTAGTGGCCTAGTGCACGAATTCATGCACATTGAAAGGAAATTAATTAGAAGAAATATTTTAATATCACTATTTGTCCTTTCTCTATAATAGAAGTGTCAACTAAATTCATGATTGACAATGACAGATGGAAACACACACGTGGGATTGGCACCAGCAAGAGCTTTCTATGCATCATGCATGCGCGAGTCAACTTAGCCTTTTATAGATATAGAACAAATTTGCTTAATTAGACCTGCTTTTTGATTTAGCTAAACCTTTTCCAGCCCATTGAAGCACCCCAACTTCTCTTTCAGGTAATTTTCAGCAACATAGCAGTAAATATCAATACGAAGCAGATTATTATTGTAGATCATGCAGGGAGAATACAGGGTAAAATATTTAACTGCAGCAGTGTTTGATTGCTCAGTAAGAAAACCTGAAGTCATTTTCAAGGTCCACTATTTCTTACTTCTTTTCCGTCAGGTCAGGTTTCTAAGCTTTCTAAATCTCTGTTTTCTGGCTAATGAAAAGAAAATAGGATTCCACTGAGTCTCCTATATACCTACTCCAGGACTTCTGTGAGGATCAAATAAGATGAGGAATGGGAAAATGCTTCACAGACATTTGGTTATAGGGTAAAACAGCGGTAGCCAGCGGGTGATCCACAGACCACTGGCGGTCCATGAGGTCTGAAAGGTGTGCAACCACTCAGGTAAAACATTTCCACCTGTATTACTGGAACTCCAAGGAGGCTAGTCACTAGGGATAAGAAGATGGGCATTGCTGTGAGACATCATTACCCGGAGGGAGAAAAGGACACTTAGCATATTAGCCTTTTATAGATATAGATTTCTTAATGAATAAGTGAAAAGTTGGTAAACTGAAGGAACCTCTCAAAGTAAAAAAAACTATTAAGGTAGACATTAGTATTACCTACCATGTGGACTCAGTGACTTAAAAAAGACCTATGGAAAGGATGAAAGTTTATAAAGTCAAATAATACCATGCTGACAGCAGACTATTTATTCTTTATTCCAATATCTATTGAATATCTGTGATGTTGAAGGCATTCTGCTGGACATTAGGCTCTTTCTAGCTGTCAAAATAAGTACATTGGGGAAGATTTTACTGAGTGTAAATTGTATATCAGTTAACTTGACTAAATGAAAAAATAAGACATCAAAATAAACCTAATGAGTACTAATTTTCTATTCCCAACAAAGCCTGTTTATTGTCTATAACAGTCTCTCTGCACAGCATACTATAATTCACTCCTCTTTACAGATAATTGCTCTTTGCCACACCCATGCCTGCCTTTACTCCACTGTTCCTTCTCGTGGGAATTCCTATAGATTTCTGCCTATCAAATGGCCAGCTCTTATAGGGCCCTGGTCAAAAGCCCCTACTCTCAAGGAGCCTTCTCATTCTTTAAGTCTAAGTTAATCCCACTCTCTGCTGTCCTAGTCATTCATCCTAGTCTAGGATGCTTCAATTTTCTGTCTCAGGTTTTCTGTGCTAATTATTTAATTAGCTTTTAGTTATTTAAATACATATGTATAAAACATTGATATACTTTAGTTAATTGAATCTGGCACAGTTTAGTACTGATAGTGAATAGTTTACTAAATTTATTCTAGTAACGTTTTACTGTATTGAATAGTTGAAAAAAATAGAGATAAAATAGGTATCAGTAAAGCCTAAATGAGAACCAATACTGTCTTCATTTTTCCTATTATTTCATGTTCTTTTTCTAACTTCTGCCTATCTACCCTCACCACATGAACAAGAGTACACCCATCTTATTAGAAGCAGATAATATATATATATATATATATATATATATATATATATATATATATATATATATAGCTAATATGCAGTGTCTCCATGGGAGTTCAATCAGGAGATCAGGAGTTTGATCGCTCACTATGATGTGCACTGACCACCAGGGGATGGTGCAGATGAAAGAAGTCCCTGGCTGGTAGCTGGCAGCCAGGGAAGGGAGGCCCTGGCTGGCAGCCAGAAGGCCCCTATTGGCCCTGATCGCCAACCAGACCTAGGGATCGTACCTGTGCATGAAGTTTGTATACTGGGCCTCTAGTATATTATAGTAGTCAAGAAGTATTAGAACAATAGGAAATAATACTACCTTTTTAACCTTAAGTCTATAATGCAAGATACATGAAATTTAAATATACAATGCCAGTTACATAAAATTTGTATAATTTATTCAGATCATGATTTAGTCTAAATAAGTGAAGTGCATGGATATATTTTTCTAAGCATTATAGAATTACTATTCTGGGGTGTGCATATATCCCTTCAAATTAAGGATGAAGGTGATGGGTTGCAATTGGTTGCCTGAAGAAGTAAAATCTAAGGAGTCATTAAAAAATATTCATGTTATTAATGAAAATGCCATACATACAGTTGCATAGTTTTTATATGTATTATCTCAATAGACACCCCCTTCACAGCAACAGTGGGTAGGGCACAAGTCTGTACATGAAGAAATGGATTTAATATAATAATGGTCTCTTTGACCTCTTTGAACAAACCAAACTCTGTGGTAAATGATTTAGAAAAATATGCCTACCTGAAAAATTTATTAGCTGCCATTTTGTTTTAAGATGTTAGGCTGCACCACTAATGAACTTAATACCCATTAGCAATTTACTGCTTAGGGTCAGAATCAACCAATGTTACCCTGTAGCAGATAGAAGAGCAAAATAATATTCTTTAAAATAAGGGCTTTGTTCATATGGGTTACAATATTGCTATGAATGTGATCTTGAAGTGTTTATAAAGATCAAGTTAGATATTCATTTGTTTAAGTAAGAAAATATCACTGTGACACACAGACAAAAATAGAGACTGACATAGTTCTCATTCTTGATGAGCCTACAAGTTAATGGGGGAGATGAATACAAAAGCAAAATCAATTCAATAAGAATGTCTATAGCTATGTGGAGGTGGGAACAATGGTTTGTCTAAAGAGATGGGGAAGGCTTTTTAGTGATACTGGAAGAAACAGAAGCTACTTTTGGTCAGTGGAGAGGGAGAAAATTATTTCAGGCAGAGGAAATACTATAAGCAAAAGCAAAGAGACATGAAGAGTAGCGATAATTTGTTAATGAGCAGTGACTGATCAAATATATGCCCAAATTCAAATTAAGATGGAGGAGATTACACATGAAAATAAGGAGAATTTCTAAATGTTATCTCTGAGAATACACTCTAAAGCATTGTGTCTCAGAATCTCACTAAAATGTAGATTCTGATTAAGTAGACTTGGGGTGGGGTCTGAGGTTCTCTATTTCTAACATGCTCCCAGGTGACGCTGATGCTGCTGGTCTGATGAGCACTCTGTGAATATGAATAGCAAATGGGAGAAGGGCAGGTGATAAGTCTAGCACCCAGTTTGAAACTAGGTGTGTGTGTGTGTACCACGTGCTAGATTGCTAGATTTGATGCTATTAGACAATGGGCAGCAATCAATGATTTTAAACAGAAAGGTGACAAAATTATTTGTGTTTAGTTACAGTGTGAATACAGTGTGAAGAATGGCTATGAGTGGGTGGAATAGGGCACAAGGATGGGAGGTTGCTACAATAATCTAGGGACTGGTATTGGAAGCCTGAACATTAGCAATGTCAGCAAGAATAAAGAGGATAGGGCAGATTCAAGGGCTACTCAGGAAGTAAGACAGATGAGACATGATGATTGACTGGATTTAGGGGTGTAAGACAGAGGCAGGAGGAAGAAAGAATAACTCCTAAGAATCAGTCATGGAAGAGTGAAGTTTGGTGCTGTCATAATGAAGTAAATGATGAAGGAAGAGAAAATGGTCAGGCTTGGGCTAAAACAGGATCCCATAGGTTGGCAAACTGCGGCTCATGAGCCACATGCTGCTCTTTGGCCCCTTGAGTGTTCTAATGTCTCTTCTTCAAAATAGACTCGTCCAGGCCAAAAACCAACTTCTGTGGATGGGCCACGAAGTTTCAATTGCACTGTATGTGCGCACCCACACGTGGTATTTCATGGAAGAGCCACACTCAAGAGGCCAAAGAGCCGCATGTGGCTCGAGAGCAGCGGTTTTCTGACCGCTGCTATAGGCCATCTAAGCAGAGATGCTCAGAAGGCAGTTATGATTCAGAACCAGGGTGTAAGGGAGTTGGATATAGGCCTGAGATGTACAGCTAGAAGTCACACTACTCAAAGAAAGAAGCAGATAAATGAATGAAGAATTCAGTAAGGGAAGGACCAAACAGTAGGAGAAAAACAGCAGGCAGTATTATAGCAAGTACAAGACAAGTGCTTCAAGAAATAGGTCATGTTAATGTCAAACACTGCAGAATGGTCACGTAGAAAGAGATAGATTTAACATCTAAGTACTCAAGATAACTTTACTGGAGGCAGTTGCAAAGCATTATGGATGCAGGGTCATGGTTAAATAGTTAATAGGTTAAGGAAGGCCTGGTGTCCTAAAGATATACCTGTCCTAATCCCCAAACTTGTGACTATGTTATCTTGTTAAAATTTTTTTAATTAAAAAATTTTTAAACTTTAAAAAAATATATAGATTTTTATTGATTTCAGAGAAGAAGGGGAGGGAGATAGAGATAGAAACATCAATGATGAGCGAGGATTGTTGATCAGCTACCTTCTGCACACCCCACACTGGGGATTGAGCCCACAACCCAGGCAGGGGCTCTGACCTGGAATTGAACCAGGGCCTTTTGGTTCATAGGTCAACAACTCAACCACTGAGCCATGCCAACGGGGCAATGACTATGTTATCTTACATGGTAAAGAGACTTTGCATTTGTGACTAAGGTATAGACCTTGAGTTGGGGAGATTATCCTGATGGGTCCAATCTAATCACATGAGCTCTTATAAGTGAAAAAGGAGGCAGAAGAGTGGGTCAGAGAGGTATAGCACAGCCACTCAAGTGCTGGATTTGAAGACTGAGAAAGGGGGTCATTAGCCAAGGAATATGGTAATTTCTAGAAGCTGGAAATGGTTCTGAGTTTACAGCCATGAAGAAAATGGGGACCTTGGCCTTACAATTGCAAGAGATTCTGCCAACAATCAGAATGAGGCTGAAATAGATTCTCTTCTAGAGCCTCCAGAATAAAAAGCAGTCTGACAACACCTTTACTTTAGTCTTCAGAAACCCATATGAAACTTCTGACTTGCAGAACTATAAAATAACAAACTGGTATTGTTTTAGCCACTGTTTGTTGGTAATTTGTCACAACAGTAAGATGAGACTAATACAGAGCAATAAAGATCTAGAGTCATGGCAGTAATGAAAAAGTAAATCTTTCAAGATGTTTGATGGATAAAATATGATTATGAAGCTCGGAAATATTTTAATAGGAAAAGCTTTGAAGACTTTCTTTGGAATAGGAATTAGGATGCTTTGAGTCAGAGTTATATGCAGACTTTTGACACTACACTCTTTTAGCTTTTCACTGTATGAGGCTGAATTATATATGTAAGATCATTGTATTTGCTGCAGGGACTATATATACCTCCCATTTGAGTTTATTTATAAATAGACTTTATTTTTTAGAGCAGTTTAGGTTCATAGTCAAATTGAGCAGAAGATTCAGAGATTATCCATATATTTCTTCTTGCCACTATCAACATGTAAGCCTTCCCACTATCAACATACCATACTAGAATTGTTCATTATTACAGTCTAGGACCCTTCTTTGACACCTCATTTTCACTGAAGTCCATCATTTACACTGGGTTCACTCTTGGTCTAATAAGTTTTTAACCTGAAAAATAAAAAAGAACCCATCAGCAAACCTTTGGTAAATTGATTCTGTGCTGTAATCCTTCCACAGCCCCCCGGATCTCACACTGCGGCTTGATAGGAGTGTGCATATGCAGTCAAAAACACCTTCAATTTTTCCTGCTCTGTCTCCTTCCAGGTCTCCTGCTCAGCAGTTTGGCTATTACAATAAGTGCTTAATGTGTGCTCTAGCATTGTTGTGGCATCATTTAGATGATTGCACGCTGGGCTGATACAAGTCGGAGGCGGCAGGCTCATTACAGGCTCGTCGTTACCAGCTTGCCGGGGATTCGGCTGGTGGGATGGTGGTAAGCCTCAGACAGTCCGCTGAGACGTGATCCCATTTGTGCTCTTTCCTCATCCTGTCCCATTCCCTCATGCTCCGTTCCTCATAAATTCTGTCTCTCAATAGTGTTTGAAGCAAATGTGTAGCCTGGCTGCTTTTCCAGTCTTGCGCACTCCCTGAAAACATAGAAATATAAATTGTTGAAGACATTCAAGTGAAAAAGGGTTTGGGACGATGTAGTAATGGCCATGGGAGTTTTCAAACTTCTGTTTTTTATAATCACATAGATTTCTGTGTAGTTTTTAATTTCTCTGGTTATTGCAATTGTTTCTGTTATACTCATTTGGTTTTGAAAAAAAAGGTTTCTAGAAGGTTCACACATATTTGATATATATTTAGTATGCCCTAAATATAGCCACTCCATGGATTTCTTATTAACATGGATAAGGCTGTATACATCTAAGCAAGCTCTTTTTTTTTTTAAACTTTTTTCTGCATCCATCTTCATTTTCCTTTTCCATTTGTCATATGAAACTAAGCTTTTCATTATGATCATCATTCAATTCAATTCAATTATAGTATTAGATATACCACAGAGTCCTGGACACTGGGCTGATAATAATACCAACAATAATACTTATTAAGCTTCACTCTCGGTAGAGCAATGATGGCTGGTTTTGTTCAGCTTGTGCTCTAAAACTCAGAGAATAGGCAGCCATTTTTCATCAGTTTTGCTTTCAAGATAGCTCCCATTGGCTATGGCAAGCGGGAAGCCTCTCCTGATCTCACGTACTCTGCATTCTTGAGCAGGAACCCTCCCCTCTCGCATCCTGTGGACACAGAAAACTTCAGCCATGGAGAGTTGCAACTACTTCCTCATCTTTCTTGGCTCTGAAAACTTCCTGGGTTTGCTGACATCACCTTGTGTGGAGGAGGATTGGCCTGACTGCTGAAAACATACATGTAATTGAATGAATTCTATTAAAGAGGAAAAGAAAAACTAACTCGACTTGACACACCTTCAAAGGCCATTGTTCAACACCCAGCATTTGTGATTCTGCGCTATGGGAAGGAAAGGAAGAGGTGACCCCAGGAGGCATTTCCTAAGAGCAGATTAGAAAGAGCCTGTGGAGACTGGAATAGGTCAGGAGGAAATGAAAAGCAGTGTTCTCCTTTCAAATAGGGTGTTTCTGAATCAGCTGACCCGAGGAAAAGATGTAATGACAGGAGCCTAACGACTAGGAATTTCAAAACAAAATACTGTTATCACCACCTAACCAGCCAGGGACTTCCTAAAATCTAAGGGTTCTATTCCTCACCACACTTAGAAAGCCAGACACATTCACTCTTCAGCAATGTTTCAGCATCTTCTTTCAGTGACCTATTCTAGGGCTGAACAGTCCTCAGTCTGGAAAACTTTTCTCATGTCTAACCCAAATCCCTCACACTGCAGCTGAAGTTCATCACTTTCTCCTCTGCTCTGGTGGGGATGGAAAAGAACCTGTCACCATTTCCTCCTTAAGAATCCTTCAGACACTTGACAACTTCAAAACAAATCTTATTTTCCCTTGGTCATTCAGAACTTCTCTCCGAATCAGTAAATTCTAGAAAATCCTTGTCAAATCTTTATATTCAGGGGAATAAGCTCTACCCACCAAACAAAATAAAATACAGAAACAAACATCCCTGTTCTGCTTTGTCAGGGAAAACTCTTTGCCGTGGACTCTCGATTTCTGAACAAAATGCAGCACACAGTTAAACGAATGTTTGTTTTCCTTCTCTGGGACCCATTGTTTGTTGCATCAAAGACAATGAGTGGCTCATACAGCTGCAGTTGTCAAAGTATTAAACTTCCCTTGATGAGCTCTCAGAAAAAAGAGTAAAACTGCCAGGTAGGCGTGTGTGTCCCGGTGTCTCTGTGTGAGGCTGGGGCAGAAGGGCTGTGGCCCACAGTAACCTTCTTTCCAGCTTGAAGCATTCACTGCCGCTTTCTTTTAGGCGCAGGAGGCTGTCCCCCCAGTGACACTTACACACTGAGGAACTGAATAGTTCTTGGCAAGATCTGGGAGACTGTGAGCCAGATTGGGCGGGGAGAGCATTCCATTATTATAACACAATGCCATAATAGGATTCAAAATTCTTTTCATATTAATTTTTTATACAATGGGAATGCTAAAGCTTGACTTTTACACTGAAGAGGGAGGTAAAATGTGGCACTTTGTTGTGTTTTTGCAACCTAAGTTATCTTCTTCTTCTTGGGGTGCTCAGGGTGGGTCTGAGCGACCAGACTCTGCTTGTAGGAAGGGATGGGCTGCTCCTGAGGGGGACTGCTCTCTCACACCAACCGTTCCTGAGCTTTCTCGTGAAGGCCTTCCCCACACCGCTCTCAACCTGGCAGCTGATGCGGCTCTTAGGAAACTGGCCCCGTTGGAAGACCAGACCGGGCTCATTTTTCTTGCCCCAGGACCAGAAGGCCTTGAACTGTGAAGTCAAAGTGTGCCCAAAGCTTGCAGTGCCTGCAAAGCCGCTGGTGTACATGCTGATCTCAGAGTGAAGCGTTCTTCTCCAACAGCCCAGCCCCCGCCGCCTGGGGCATCATCCTGATGCTAACTCCGGGCTGGCCAGGACAAGGTGTCCTCCTGCCTGCACCACGCTCCCTGGGCCTCACAGAGCCGGTGCTGCCTCGTCAATGTTGTTGACAGGCTGACTCACAGACTGGGCACAGATGCTGGAACCCAGAAACCTGGCTGCTATTTCTAGTTTGGCTCTGGTCCCTGACTTTGGTTTCCTACCATGGAGCCTAGGTGGAGAAGTCAGTGGGCAGGTGCTCAGCTAGGCAGCCTTTTTTGGGCGGACACATAGAAGACATGGGACTTTTTCTTCATAAAAGTATATAAATGAGTTTAACAGTCCTCGTGACCTGCTCTTTCTCAAAGTCTCTGACTTTGGCAATGGTAGAGAATGAAATATATTCAAGAAACCTCTATGAACTCTGTGTACTTTTAATACTTCTTTGAGAGTAACTTAAATTGTTATCCTCAGATCACTGTTGTACTTATTTGTTGAGCATAAATTTATTTAGAATATTTAATAAAAGCCCTTCAAAAAAATCTCCATAAACTTTTTATATAAATAAGCTGCATCCTCCAAGCCTTGCCACTCCCCACAAGATAAATTACTTTTTAAGCACCCTTCAAGGTAGGAGTGGCTTGGGCAGTATTTCAGACTTTCTTAACATCTTCTGGGGAAATTATGACACATTTTCTTATTTTCTATTAGGTTTATGCTTGCTCTTTGGATGAAAGGAACTCCATATGTAAATGCAATTATTATTCTTTGAATTTCTTATGTGCAGTTAAGCACCTGAATCTCCTGGACTGTTTGTACAGGATTCAGACCTGAATGTTTACAGTGAATATTAATAGAGAAAAGGAATAAAATCTATAAAATTTAACATTGCTAAAGAGAACTGCTGGCCCCAGGAGTTATAACCCTAATGAAGGGGTTTTCCCTCCAATTAATAAGAAATGGTCCTGGTGGCTTTCACAGCATAAATACCCTATTTCTGAGTCTGCCAGCAAATGCTTTCAGAGGCTGAATTTTCTCCCAAATTAGTAAACTGGCAGTGGACAGCAGAAGACATTCCACTGAAATCAGGCCATCAGGAGCTAAAGACAAAGGCAGCTGATTCAAGTGCACCAAATTGGAGTTTCTCTAATCAAATATATTAAATTCACCACCATTGCTGATTGTTTTAATGGGGAGAAAAGGCAGCTGTACCCTTCATTTTCTAAACATTTTATTTAGTGCCATGGGGAAGGAGAGGAGGGAACGCAGGAAGGGAAGGGAAGAGGGGTAGAGATGGCTAAGAAAGCTATGGGAAGCTAATGTCTTTTGTTATAAAAGTAAAATGATTTTGCATGCTGTTTGGACCCATACTGAGAGTTCCCAGTGCCATCATTCATGGAGAAAAACCCAAGACAAGAGTATATTAAGCACATTTACAGCAAGCTGATTGGTGAGCTTGGGCAAAGGGTGGCTAGTGTTAGGCAGATATGTTTTACTGGTTCCCTGGAAGCCTGCCCAGGTGAGTATCTCCCCCCATTCTAACCTGTAAAGATTTTTGTGAGTTTATTTGAGCCAAACTGTGGACAATTACCAGGAAGCAGTATCTCAATGGATTGGGATAATGCTCTGGAGGATGGCGGGTTTTTACCTTTTTAAAAAATAAATTACCATCAAAAGGGAAAATTTAAGTGGGTTACATGAAATCCATTGGTGATAGATTAGGGAGGTGGGAGAAAGCAAAGTGGGGAAACCTCTGGGATTGGATAAAAAGTGAAATGATGGACACATGCTTCTTTTACATAGCTGATTACAGGATAGTTAATAGTCAACAATTAACACCATAACAATAACAAAGAGGGAATTTGTGGTATTCACCCAGGTACCATTTGTTGCACCCTGAGGGGTCCAGAAAAAGGGATGCTACAAGATATCTAGATATTTCACAGGTATGTTATTTTAGATGAAAAAAGACAATCGGCTCAGTAAAGATCAAGTTGATCTTTGTCAGGGAAAATATTGGCCTACGACATGACTACCCACTATAAACTGCTTTTAGTTAAATATTTAATTTCAGACCATCCTTCCCTGAACTAGTCAGGTTAGCATGTGCCCTCCTCTCCCCCCCGCTTTTTTTTTCGTCCATAATCCATATACTTTATACAAAAGGATTTAAATTTTAAGACATTTGTGGGAACTTATCTCTACTTATCTTGGTAACCTTCCTGGCTAAGAGTAAAATTCACAAAAGACCTTTTTCACCATGTGAGCAATGGGATTCAAAATTCTACTAAAGAATCTGATGGCTCAACCTATAGTTTTCTAAAACAGTTTAACAGAAAGTCCCAGTGTGACGTTTCCTGCCCAGAGCGCAGAACGATGTGCATGGTCTTGGGATGCACCTCTAGCTTCAAAGGAGTGCTTGGGTGGGTGACGTCACTTCCCCCGTCTGCTGCCTTGATAACAGGATGAACCTGAACAAGATATGAAGCAGACATTCCATTTTGCAATTAATTATTTCGCTCCATTGTAAGACTGGGTACTTAGGTAGACATTGTTTTTGTACTTTGAGAGTTTTGCACACACAAATGCCCTTCCAAGGGGAAACAAAAGGTCTAGGAATTGCCCTGTAGGACTCAGAGGCTCACACAGGCTAATGTGAGTCATCCAGAGAAAGGCCTTTGGAAGCTGGTGCCTGTTACCGCCTGAAGCCAGCCTGCTTCTGAGCTGGAATGTGAAAGGCAGCTGGCTGTGTCAAAGGGGCAGAGAATAAAGCAACAGTGTGAAATGAAGACACAATTCAGCAGAGAAGATGCTATTAAAATGGTTCTGCTCCTCAGGCAGCTTCTTTTGGAGGGCCCCTTTTTAGAAACAAATGATTCTGTTCCTCTTAGAAAGAAAAAGAAGGTCAGGGCTCCTTTCAGGAAAATGTTATCAGACTCTTTTTAAATGTTCCCATTTGAAGAGAATCAGAGGGAATGTGCTAAGGCAGTGGATATACTCAGGGGAATTGTATCAAGCCATGTAATGCAGGCTGAATGAAGCTCTTCGTCCTTTTTGGAAGAAATATAATAATTCAATCAATCAGCTCTGGTCTCCTGTCATATGCGATGGCCACCCAGCCCCTTTATGGAGGTTCTTTCCTTTATCATGCTACAGCTGCCTCAGGCAGGCTCAGGAGGGGAAGAAATTGCCAGTGCATTCCTCCCATGTTCCCTCTCTCTCTCACACACAATGCCTTTTTGTTCTGTGGACCACACCCCTCAGCGCACGGCCTAAGATGGGTGGAGGCTGTTCCGAGGGTGCTGCTTAGTTCCCATATCATCTAGTGGTGGCTGCGCAGAGTGAGCCTCCCGGGCCAGCTTGGAGTCACATGCATGCAAGTTGGGAGATTCTTGGGAGGTGGTGGCTGTTCTTAGCATGGGTATGGGTTGTTTTGAGTGTGGCTGTCACTCCCCACTTGTGGCCAGGGCCTGGAGGCAGGAGAGAGGAGCAGAAGTGTTCATGAAGGCATGGGGGCCACAGAGAGAGTTCAAGTCTGGGAGTTGAGCAATTGTATTGCAGCCTAGCTCCAGTTAACTGAGAAGCCTTAGGCAAGTCACTTAACTTCACTGTAGCTTGTTCAACTCTACAAAATTAGAGGTTGAAAGGGATGATACCCAAGGTTTCTTTCTTTTTCTCTTTTATTTATTTATATTTTTATTGATTTTTTACAGAGAGGAAGAGAGAGGGATAGAGAGTTAGAAACATCGATGAGAGAAAATCATCGATCAGCTGCCTCTTGTACACCCCCTACTGGGGATGTGCCCGCAACCAAGGTACATGCCCTTGACCGAAATCGAACCTGGGACCTTTCAGTCTGCAGGCCGACGCTCTATCCACTGAGCCAAACCGGTTTCGGCCCCAAGGTTTCTTTCATGTCCAGCAGTATGCACCTCTTAATAATAACGGAGGATCTGGGATGGTGAACACTGTGAGCTTCTGAGTCAGATGGGCCTCAGTTTGAACGCTGACTTCACTACTGTGCAGTCTTGTTCAAGTTATAAAGCTTCTGTCTCTCTTTTGAAAATATATTGGGTTAAATAATATCTACCATAAGAAGATGTGTGAGTTTAAGGATCCAGATTATAATAGAATATTGTATGATTCCTGGGACACAGTATGTTCTTCTAAATGTCAGTTGTGAAAGAAAAGAGCCACATGCTAACCTGACAAGTTCAGGGAAGGCCTGCGTGGCAGTCTTGCAAACCCAGAGACCTAAGATAACCACAAAAGATGATTTGAAAATTAAATATCTAACAGGTTATAGTAGGTAGTCATGTCCCAGATATTTCACCTGACAAAGATCAACTTTGATCTACTTTACTGAGCCCATCTGCCTTCCTGCATCTGAGATAACACATCTGTAAGATGTCTGGGTAACTCATAACTTCCTTTTTACCCAGGACCCTCAGGGCACAACAAATGGCCTCATTGTTATTATTATCAATTTAATTGTCAACTGTTAATTACCTTAGAGTATCCTGTATCCATCTCTGTAAAAGAAGCTCATGTCCATCATTTAACCTTTTACCCCACCTTCCTAATCAATGAATTTCATGTAACTAACCTTTGTCCTTTTCCTTTGATTGAAATGTATAAATATAGAAATGTAACCCGCCATTCTCTGGAGCATTATCTCAATCCGTTGAGGTTCTGCTTCCCTGCATTTGTCGACAGTTAGGCTCAAATAAACTCACAAAAAATTCTTTACAGGTTTCAATGTTTTTTTGTTAACACAGTTAATGAAAATATTCATTAGTCCAATAGGTTTGAAATTTAAAAAAAAATTATAGAGTATTTCCATGTCTTAGGTTAGTAGTTCCTAGACATTTCTATTTCAGAGACAAGTTGGAAAAAAAGAGGATTGATTGCAAGGTAGAACTGTCAACTTTTTTTGGCCAAGTTTGCAAAAGGATAATTCTCAACTACTCTTACAATCATAAAAAAACAACAACACCATAATGACCAGTCTTTACCAGATAAGGACTCTTGTCCCCATTAAATTGACAAACTGTATATGTCACACATGTATTTTTATTATACATAAAATATATAATTTTGTCTTTCCTTTTTCTTCTATTTATAATTTACTGTGGATGAGTGACAGTTTGTTCCATTCTGCAGCCAAGATGGGGCTAGTTTTAGAAAACCATTGTCTTAAGGAATAAATTTAGCTTACTTGTATACCTTTATGTGCTTGTATAAACAAACCTCTGCCACTTATATTTCCTTTCCACTTTTCTTTCTAATCTGCCTGCTTGTGTACATACATTTCATTTATATTGCTTTAGCTTACCCTACCTACCCCCAAATTTTCAGAAGTGAACAGAATGCTTTGCTAGTGTCATAAATTTAAATTCTGTACTCCTCCTCCCTCTTACTTGAAATGATATTTCTTGGTAGCACCCTCAGCCTGCCTCCAGGAGAGAGGGCCTCCATAGCGTTTGGGGGCTGCCCAGCTGCACTGCCACTCTGGGCAGATTACTATGACACAGAAAGCAAAAGGGCTCTCCCACCTTCCCCCTCCTGTGGACCCACTTTGCCTGGGGCATCTCCTCCTCTCAGCCCCAGCTTCTCTGTATTGGCTCAGCTCCCAGGAAACAAGGGCTTCCATACTCTAAATTGGTCCTTTGCTCCTTCCCCTCTTGGTAGAAGACAGGAGACCTCTGGGCTTAGCCAAGATTGCTCCTTCAAAGCAAGCACCTGGGCAGCTTTCCATCAGCTGGGAATCAGGGCCATCAAGCCTCTCCCCTCCCACAATTCCTCTTCCCTCTTGGCCCCACTCCCATGGAGTCCAGGGCCAGCACTAATGGAAAGGAGCTGGGAGAGGAAACTGGATAGCTCACTCTCCACCTCCTCCGGATTCAGGTTCTCATACTGTGGCCGCATGTGTTGTGAATTACAAAAATGCCAAACACACCCACAATTAAATATAAGCACTAAAATGCTCTTGAATGCCAACTGTGAGTGACTGAAATGCTCTCTTGATTTGTGCTGCCTATACATGGCTTGCTTCCATGAGTGCCAATGTGTAGTGGAGCTCGTGCTAGGCTGTTCTCTCTCCACTAGCTTGCCTTGTGCTTTCCTTTAACTTTCTGCTGCCAGGAGCTGGAGTTTTGCTGGCATCACATTTTCTCTGCGAGAGGCTTGACCCTTCTTGTAGTCATATTTGGCCTTCATGGGAGGTCTCCCCATAGTCAGAAAGAAACACACAGAAAATCCATTAGGCACAATATCAAATCTCTTTCTGGGTAATAGATGTCAGTGCTACTCACTGAGATCTGAGTCAGGAATCCGCAGCCTCCTGAAGCTGCGTGTGGCTGAGTCCAGTGGTCCAGCTGGCTGGCTATGTAGACAACCAAGCACCGTGCCATCTCCCTGCTCCCCATCTGCACCCAGTGTTAGGTCTGATCAAATAATTGAATTGATACCCCCTCCCATAGGAACTGACCCTCTAGGCCACTTCACAAAGGACATTCCACTTGCTTAGACCACATTCCACTTACTAAGACCATTATCTCTCCCGTCCAGACTTTCACAGAATCTAGACCTGCACAGAGAATTCTCCTCCCAGAAAAAGCTCACCTAGAGTCCTTTAAAAACCTCTGACTCCATCTTTGGGGGCTGGTGCCATTTTGGGGCTCAGCCCATCTGGTATCCAGATGACTTAATACATTTATAATCGCTTGCCACTTTGGCCTCCTGCATCCCACCTTCGGCAACCCTAACACCCAGGTCCTACAATATGCAAATCACAGTAAAGTGCAGAGAGCCGCCAGGGTCTGCCATCTCTCCTGCTCCCCCTTCCCCAGGTTCTACTGTTGAGGTAGTCTAGTTCCTGCAAGGTGTGGTAGAAGATGCCAGCAAGGAAGTGGGGTGGGGTCTGCATTGAAGCCAGGCTTTGTCTTTGTGGGCTGGTCTCTTTTGAAGTGTTTTTAGATCATAAAGAACAACAGTGCTTGTTTTTCATTTTGGAGGGTTCAGTTCTACCAAGAAGCTTCTTAAGTGTTAGGAGGTGCACTGAGGTTGGTGTTCTCCCTTCATGTGGTTCGAAGTTCTCATGTTTTACTGATTTTTGATGTGGTGGCTATAGCCAATGAAAGCAACTCCCCTCCCCCTTGTCCCCAGCCACAGTTCAAAGTTATCAACTGAGAGCTTTTTGGTTTCTGTCTTCAACATTTCCTCTCCAACATCTCTGTAGGGCCGAGAATGTCATTTTCTCAGTTACTCTCAGAAGCTTCAACTCTCAATGTCCTTTGCTCATTAATGGGGTCAGTGGGATGCAGGGGAAGGGAGCCAGAGTCAGGGGCATAAGGCCACCTGCCTTAGCAGACATTCCTGAGTGCAGACCAGGTGCTAGGCACCATGCTAGAAACTGAAGATACAAAGACGAACTAAGAAGGGGCCCTCACCCCAACAGGGCTCTCCAGCCTTCCTGGGGACAGAGGTTCATCCCTTTACCGTGAGGTAGGTGAGGGGGACTCAGGGAGGGGAAGAAATAACAGTGCACTTCTTTGAGGTCTTTTTGAAAGCCAAGACCCTTTTAATAGTCAAATCTCAAGATCCTCTTCAGTTCTTATACTTCTTTATCTTCCTCAAGTTGTGAGCCTGTTGATCATCCCTTCTTTATCTATTATTTTATCCAAGTAGCTGATTCATATGCCATGGGAAGTGGTACAGCATGACAATTAAAAGCAGGTTCTTGGGTTATAATATCTGTATTAACATCCAGCCCTGACTTGTCTTTTATATATGACCAGGGTAAGTTATGCAGCCTCTCAGGGGCTTAGTTTTCTCATGTTTTACCATATATAGGGTTAATAATATTACTTACCTCCTAAAATTTTGTGAAGATTAGATATGATAATATTGGGGGAATGCTTAGAACAATGCACTGGCATTCAATGTAGGTATTCAATAAATATTGGCTTTCTCTTCCTCCTCCTCCCCCTCTTCCTCCCCCTCTTCCTCCTTTTCCTTTTCTTCTTTTCTTCTTCTTCTTCTTCTTCTTCTTCTTCTTCTTCTTCTTCTTCTTCTTCTTCTTCTTCTTCTTCTTCTTCTTCTTCTTCGTCATCGTCGTCAACATTGTGACAATCATTCGAAATACATCTGTGAACCCAATAGTCATATTTTTTTCCTCTCACAAAATTTAAAGGCCAGTATGGGAGATAGCCATTCAACAAGTGGGTATCTGTGTGTTAAAATAAAAACTGCAAGTATAGAGCTATGCTTCTGTAAACTGCTATTTCACTAGTCTGCTTCCCAGATTCTCTAACCTTTCTTTCTCTACCTCCATCATTGACTTTTCTTTCTTTTTTTTCCCCCCACAAAGTGTGACTCCACAAGATTGTGTGTGTGTGTGTGTGTGTGTGTGTGTGTGTGTGTGTGTGTGTGTTTTATTTCCTAAGCACCTCACACCCTCTCCAATATCCCCATACAGCTGGGAGTGACATCTCAAGGTGAATTGAAGGCTAAGAATCTTCTCCATCAGGACTCATCCTCAGGTAGTGGTGGGGCAATATGAGGAAGTGCTTAAGTGTAGGCTTCCTTGTCAGGGAGAGATGGCTTCAGATGGCCACCCCCATCCAGTGGTCAAGTCTCCTACAGTCCCCTAATCTCTCTATGACTCACTTTAATGATCTCAAAAAGGGAGATAGTAGTACTCTCCATGTGGGATTAGTTGACTATATTGTCAAATATATATATCATTATTTATATATATTATGTAAACACATGTTTACACACACACACACACACACACACACACACATGTATATATAAAAAAGTTTCAACTCAGTGCCTGGTCCATAATAAGCACTCAGTCAGTGGTAGTTCCAGCTTCAGCTCTAGCTGTTTTTATGAACTGAGCATCCCTCTGGAGCACAGTTTCTGGAATACAGAAAAGTAGGCCTGTACAGTGTCATTCAACCTTGTGTCACCACTAAGCTAGGAATATAGGGGACAAAGTTGGCAAAGATGAGCTCTTGCTCTTGAAGGAATTCACAGTACAGATTTATGTACAGGTGATTCTAATGCAAGCCAAACCCTATAAGGCAATCAAACTGAGGGTACATGTCTAGACACTCAGAGAGGAAATAGTTCTTTTTAGGCCATTAGAGAAGCTATCTTTAAACTTAGAGAATCAGGTAAAGGTTAATGTGGGAGATGAAGCTGGAGGAAGAGCATTATCAGAAGGCAGAGGAAAGTGAGCATATGCCAGACGTAGGCCATCACCTGGCAGGTTTGGGCTCTAACCATGGTGACTGGTGCACAGCAGGCAAAGAGGGACTACATCTGGAATGCAAGCTAGAGTCGTAATGGAGGGTTTTTAGCTGTTAGACCAGTTTTCACTTTTGAGCTAAAAATGTGATGGCCTAGAATGACTTGAAGAATCCATTAAGAAGATCCTAAATTGTAACGAAAATACATATTTAACAAAATAAGGAGGATTTGTAAAATAAAGACATAAAGTAGAGTTGAATCATGTCAGTGACAGCATCTTTTTTTTTTTCTTTCTATTGGCAAAGGACTCTGTCGTTAAGTTATAGTTCCAAGGCTACCACAATTGTCAACAGATTTCCATGTGTAATAGAATCTTTAACATTTTTATTACTTAAAAAAAGAGCATGGTGCCAAAGCCACAGACGTGGTGTTATTAAGCTTTGGTAACGCCAAGAGCTATTTGAGCTCGCTATGTGAGGAAATAATCTAAATACCAGTCTTTCCCCTATCTGACCATCTATTATCCACATCTGAACCGTCCAATGGCTTGTCATCACCTAATTAATAATTTCTAAATTATTAGGCATAGTTTATATCTTGCTTTATGCTCTTCTATTGTGACTTTTCTCCTATATACCTATTTAACTCCTTGTAGAAGCTTGAACCATGCTATACACTGACTCTGTGCTTCCCCTCTCCATTTTCTTGGCCTGTTAATCTTTATTCTCCTTATCCAAAGCCCTGTTTTGATGCCACCTGCTCTGACAATGCTTTCTTATCTCCTGTCATGGGTAGTGCCTCTCTTTTGTTCTGGCATAGCAACCTGTGCCTATCTTTAGAGTGATAAAATCTTCTGCCATATTCTAATTGCTAACTTAATGGACCATCTTCCTCACATGCTTGTGGGCTTCTGAGAGCAAGAACTACTTCTCTCGTCCTATATTGCCAGTTCCTGGCACATCATATGGATAAGAAAACGATTTCTGAATTGAAGAACAACTCTAAGAATCCAAAATATTGCATTGTTTGCCTCAAAACTCCATTTTTTTTTCTACACATAATTTTTAGGGATTAAATGCATTAAAACATTTCAAGGGCCTGGAGATAGCATCTAATCTTGATTAATTAATATTAAAAAATAAAATAATTTATCTTGGGAATGCTAAAAAAGGCAGGGCCTTCTTGAGAAATTTAAAATGTTCTGCTGTGACCTAGGCCAGTGCACAAATATTGTCTTAGACTTCATGCTTCAGAGTTGACTGGCCTACCAACTAAGCATATTTCTGAGCACTGCTCTCTACTCTCAAATCAAATTCCTTGAGGGCAGGACCCTAGAATTGGCATTTAAAAATCTTTCTCCTAGTAGTTCTGATCCACCAGGCCTGAGGATCCTTGACCCAGGCAGTACCTTATCAATGTAATATTTGTAGATATAGAATGGGAAGGCAGATTGAGAAGTGACAACACACATCGACACAGGGTTTATGGTTCAAGAATTCTCAGTAAGAATCAAACCTCTAGAGTTAACTGTATTTAGCAGTCCCCCTTATCCACAGAGCATATGTTCCAAGACCCACAGTGGATGCCTGAAACCTTGAATAGTATCAAATCCTATATATACTATCCTTTTTCATGAATATATATATATTTCATGAATATATATATATATATATATATATGATTATGACAATATACTGTAATAAAAGTTATATAAATATGGTCTCTCTCTCTCTCTCTCTCTCTCTCTCTCAAAACAATCTTATTGTAGTGTACTCACCTTTTCACTTCAAGGAAGCACTTCACAGCTTTTCTTTGGAATATCTAATTGCCAAGCATCATCACTCTTTTACTTTGGGTTCGTGATTAAGTAAAATTAGGTTTACTTCAACAGAAGCACTGACATACTGATACAGTCGATCTGATCACTGAGACGACTACTAAGGAGCAGGAGTGTACATAGATTCTGGACAAAGGGATGAGTCACATCCCAGGCTGGATGGAGCTGGACAGTGTGAGATTTCATCACACTACTCAGAACGGTATACAATTTAAAACTTGTAAATTGTTTACTTCTGGAATTTCCCATTTAATATTTCCAGACCATGGTTGACTGTGAATAACTGAAACCACAGAAAACACAAACATGGGTAAGAGGACTACTATATTTTGCAAACTGTCATAGAAGGATGTCTTGACTTCAAAATTCACCATCTCTCTTCTCCCTTTGATCTGTGATTTTTGAAACATTTATAAAATAAGAAATAGGACCAAGATTTTCTGAATTTCGTATTATCCTACTTGGATATTGGAACAAAGGCCATGGATATGATCAGTTTGAACAGCTTGAGAGGTGAGGGATTGTCATTAGAGAGACCCTGTCACAGAGGGAGTGAGGAAGGGCCATGTCCCTCATTTGTAAACAAATAATAGAGAACTCCACTTGGCTTTAGGGTTACAGGTCTCCAAGTGTTTTGCCACTTTCTGGTTTTAAAGTATAAATCATAAATTCACAGATATGAGCTCTCAGCCTCCTAACCAGAGAACTTCCATCAGGCTGAGGATTCCTCTCTGGATGGAGAAAATGGGAAGGAATTCTAGGTATGGTGGCTCTGGTGACACTCAGGTCGGGGAGACCAGTGCTTCCCGTTGAAAACAAGAAAAAGAGTGGACTAAGGACTTCCAGTGGACTTTTCCTGCTTTATATGTTATCATATGAAAGGGCTCAACTGCTTCTGCCTGCTGTTTCCTTCCTGGGATGAATTGTGATTCTGCTGCTGTGGCAAGGGAAGGCTTTGAACCACGTGGTGACTGAGACAAAAAAGAAGTGGATGACCATCTCCCAACTGGGGTGCTTTGCTGATGGGTGATTCAATTACCACGTCGTAGTCATCTGGAGACAAAAAGGCTTAGAGGTAAAACCCTGTTCAAAATAATGCTGTAACCATAAGAATAAAAGAAATATCAATAAAAATAGAAGCATGACTCGAAATTTTTCTTACCTTTGAAAGTAAAGGCAGAAAGAAAACCTGGATATATGTTATAGGTGGCTAAAGAGAAGATTAGGGGATACATCTCTGCTGAATAAGGAGCTGTGGTCTGTTTCTATTTCTAGGCTATCATAATGCAATTGTAATCTTTGACAATGAAAAATCTAAAAGATATGGCAAGATGCAATGATTAACATTTACTGTGCAGGCACTTTAAAACTCATTGGCCCGTAAGTAACTGAGAGAAAGTTTTGTGTGACAGAGCTGTATCCAGACTCTTACCTTACATTACCTTTAAGTTCTCGTGAACATAATCTAGAATAAAAGAAGTAAAAGCCAGGCAAAAAGTCTGTAATAGAAAATATAAGTCCTGGGTTAAGAAAACTCAATGTTTGTCTATCAAATAGTGATAAGAAAAACATCCAGAAAAAAAAAAAGTTAGAGGTGATTATTTGTATTTAAATAGATTTTTCAGGTTTGCTCCAACATTGTTTTAATCAAATATTTGTCATGATTTACTTCTTTATTATTTTATACACACAATTTTTAGGAATAGATTTAAGACATAAAACAAGCCAAGTATGTTTTATTACCCTTTTGTTGAATCAGTATATTTTCTACAATTCTGTTCTTTGAATAAAAAGGTTTTTTTTTGTTGTTTGTTTTTTAAGCTCTGGCTTAAAAAAAATTAAACATTGACTCTGGTCAGGTCTCCATGACCCTGCAATATTGAAAGCCAAGGACTGTTGTTATTTATATTTGTTGGACCAGTACAACTCATCTACCTGATATGCTGTGTCTCTGTGTGATTTTGGAAGATAATTATAACTAGTTTTGTTAACTATTAAAGTACTTACTGTGGCCATAGTCACCCAATTTTGCTTCCTGCCTTGGTTAAACCATCTCTCTTCGGCTCACCTCAGAAATATGCTTCTGGACTTCTCATTGAGAATGGTATCTGGGGGCTAGTGTGTTTTTAGGTGATAATCATGTGTTACCAGAATATATCAAAATATCACATCATGTTTCTATGGTGACATGAAAACTTCATAAGAAGAGATTTCTGATAAGGCAATTTCTCTTAACTAAAAGTGTCTTGTCCCTTCCTATTCTCTTTTTGAAATATCATTCCCTCTTCCTCTCATCTGCAATGTTACTACCACTCTCACAAATGTGTTAATTAATTCTGATATTAATATAAGATTTATTGAGCTCTCGTTGTGGATCAAATACCGCACTGTGCTCACTGTGGGCCAAATAATGCACTCTGTGAAAATATAGTGCTTGTTAATTAGGCCAAACACTGATCTAAATTATTTTAAGATGTTATTTATTCTTCAGAACAACTATGAGAAGTTTGAATATTATCATATTCATTTCACATTGAGCAAAGTGACATACAGAAAAGAGGTTAGTTCACTTGCCAAGTTATATATCGATAGTAAGCAAGTGGTAGAGCTCAGATTGAAACCTGAGTTTCAATAAGTCTGGCTTCAAGAGTTCATGCTCTTAACTACTTGCCTATGTTGCCTATGGAAGTTTGCTGTGTCTCCTAAGACACACTGTGTTCCTACAAGGTAGATACTTTAATGCCCTCATTTTGTTGATGGAGAACCTGAAGCACAGTTGGCCATGCAATTGTCCTGCCATCATGCATTCAAACCCAAACCATCCAATTTCAGAGGCCTTCAGTTTTTTCTCCTATGTGGTTCCTCTGAAGGTGACAATGCTGGAGACTGTTTTCTGCAGCTAGTGTTTAAGAAGAATCTCCATGCTAAGGGCTAAGGTAGTTAATGGCTACTGAAGGGTAGAGTATGTGCTTGAGAAATGCAGATGTAGTTTACAATGCTTTCCAGGCATCAGGCACCACATCTGCACCCTACTGAGTCTCATACACTCTACTGGAGACTCAACTTCAGAGGCAGTGAGGAAATTCAAATCTCTGGGTTTTGTCTCTCATATTCATGACTCTAGGAGTGAAAGCTTTCTCTGCCTCAGTTTAGTGTACCTGCAGATTCCCCATTAAACTGCCTGCCAGATCCAGAATATTAATTCTTGGGGGTGGAAAGAAATATTATTTGCATTTGAATTAATGTTGAGTTCAGAGACACAGATTTCTCATCAAGAAAGATTTAGAGCAATTGCTGATATCCTGGGGAATCTATGACTAGCTCATTATTTTCATTTCACAGGGTAGTACTAAAATTTTTAATTTTTTTAAGTCTTCTTTCTAAAATTTGGTTCTCCTTATCCCCATGATCATAATTATAATAATTTTGAAACATTAGTCTGCTCAGACATCAAGGTGTTGAATGGATAATTTCACTTTAACGAATTTGTCACATATGGACTTATTTTCCACATCTGTTCCAAACTGAATAGCTAACTGGTTAATACAAAAACCGTTCCATTTCATTAGCTTCTCCCTGTTGGTTTCCTTGAGGTGTTACTGATGCACTGCCAGTTGCAAGCCCTGTCAGGTTTCTTTTCAGGCAAAGCACAGATCCAAATCTATTTTAAGGCACTGGTTTCAACTAAAGAGGGTTTTTAAAAAATGAAATAGTTTGATCATTTAGGTACCCTGCAGGATTCCATATACCCCAAGGCTTCTGAAAGATTAGCAAGTACTTGTCATGGGCTTCATAAACACTTGTACCTGAAGCTGTCCTGGGTAAACTGTGCAAGTAAGGTCACAGAGCCCTGGCAGAAATGGAGAGAGAAAGAGGTTTGGCTGATGAGCACAGGGAAGGATAGGAAAAGAAAAAAGAAGGCAGTGGGGTGAAAGGGGTCCCAGGAGGCTCTGCTGGTCTAGAGTTGGAGTATAACAATTTCTAATGTTTTTAGGAAGGAGGTCTCTTGAGGTAAAAAAGATGTCAGTGAATTACTGAGCATTTTGGAAGGGGAAGTGTGGTGCCTCCTTCATAGGTGGTGGAGAAATGATCAGTAAGAAGATTTGGCCTGTAAGAGAAAACTTGATGCACATCATCAGGAGGTGTATTGTCTCTCACAGCAAGAAGGTAGCATGAATTTCAAGGATGTTTGATTCAATGGCTTCATGTCATCAGGATCCAATTATTGGTGTCTTCCTGCCCTATGTCCTTGGCATTGGTTTCTTTCTTCACCTTTCTCCTTAAAGTTGTATAATGGCTACAGCAAAAATTGGGGCTTTGTTTTTTTCTTGCTCACTTCTCTGGGATTGGGGAAAGGGGAAACTCTTATTCAAGGACGAAAAAAAATCCTCCACTTCAGTCAGATTGAGCCTATTTAGGTCTTGTCCCACTCTGACACCATAACTATCACCAAGGGAATGCCATGAGTTGTTGCTGAAGCCTGAGCTCCAGACCAATCCCTGGCTAAATGTGTGGGCTTACCTGGATCACCCTAAACTAATCAATGTCTTTCTTGGGCCTGGTGATGAGATCAGCTTTCTGTGAGACATATGAACTATTTGGAGAAAGGGTGGAGTCTGAAGAAATTAAGAAGGAATAGAATTATAGTACTCACTATGCTAACCTACAACACAGTGTCACTAGTACTACAATGAAGTAGGTAAGGATCTTAACTGAAGGCTACTGACCCCATAGTAGATCAAGACTAGATTGCCTTGCCCTCCCTAATGATCTGAGACCAGACTCTTTGGCTTGAGTGTTTGTTAGATCTACAAACAAGAAAAAACAATGAAATGAAAACAGAAAACAGTACCACTTAGCTTCTAGAAGGATTGGGCATGTGTGTGGGAAGCTCTGTGTGCTGGGTGTGTCCAGTTTTGTCTACCACAATATCCCATAAGAGTATAGAAGGGGCATGCTCTGTGCATCCACGGACTTCAATATGTAACCAGAATAAAGAGTGAAGAATGAGTCTCAGATCTTCATGGACTTCGCAAAGTGTCCTCCTGCTTGGTAAAACTGATAAAACCATTTCTCTAACAGTCTTAGACTCCTCTATGCATTTTTAAAATGTTTATGCACATTACTTCAAGTGTATTTTTATGCCTCTTAGTTATGCAGACATGTTTTATAATTGTCCTTTCTATTTACTTCTCAGTTCATGCTTTAGAAATAATAGGTTGTATCATTTTTTAAAATATATCTTTTATTGATTTTTTACAGAGAGGAAAGGAGAGGGATAGAGAGTTAGAAACATCGATGAGAGAAAATCATCGATCAGCTGCCTCTTACACACCTCCTACTGGGGATGTGCCCACAAGTCAGGTACATGCCCTTGACCGCAATCAAACCTGGGACCTTTCAGTCTGCAGGCTGACGAACTATCCACTGAGCCAAACCAGTTTCGGCAGTTGTATCATATTTTTAAGCTAAAGGTTAAGTATGCATGAGGACACAGCCACATCCTCCCAGATTATACAATATTTGTGTCACCAGTGTTAATTTTAAGTAGTTGTGAAGTTAATCACAGATGTCCCAGGAAGAGCTGGATGTGAGTCTTGCAATGTATTCAAGTGGGATGAGCTTTAATTAGCCCATGTCCAGTAAGACATGCAAGAACAAAAACTAAACATTTGGCACCAGTGATAGAGAAAGGAGAGCCATGGAAGCCAGAAGTATGAAAGAGCTTAGCCAAAACCAGTTTGGCTCAATGGATAGAGCGTCGGCTTGTGGACTGAAAGGTCCCCGGTTCGATTCCGGTCAAGGGCATGTAGCTTGGTTGCAGGCATATCCCCAGTAGGGAGTGTGCAAGAGGCAGCTGATCGATGACTCTCTCTCATCGATGTTTCTAACTCTCTATCTATCTCCCTTACTCTCTGTACAAAATCAATAAAATATATTTTAAAAAAAAGAAAAGAAAAAGCTTAATGTCTAGTATTAGGTGTACAATTAGGGACTAGTTAGTGACCCAGAGAGGAAAGTCAGGGGCTCAGACCCCAAGAACAGTGAAAAGAGAGAAAAGACAGAAAAAATTAGGGATATACAAGGACTAATGGCCATAATCCTTGTGAATTTTTTTTTCTCTCTCTCTAAAATGTCAGCCTGACTGATACACTGGTACAGATCCGCCTGGGTGGCTTTCCTCCTGTACATACCCTGACAAGGGATCAAACCCACAACCTGGGCATGTGCCTGACTGGGAGATGGACAGACAACTTTTTGGTGCATGGGATGGTGCCCAACCAACTGAGCCACACTGGCCAGGGCTTGGGTTAAGAGTGTTCGAAAGACCCCTGTGAAGGGAAATGGAAAACAGTGAGATGATTGGAAGATAATAGCCTGTGATAAAGAGGCTGCTAAGGTTAATATCATACCAACTCTTACCCAGAGTGGGGTCTCTCAGCGTCAGTGTGTTGAACATTTGGGGCTGAACCTTTCTTTGTAGTGGTGGCTGTCCTGTGCATTGTAGGATGTTTAACACCATCCCTAGTCTCTACCTCTTGCATTATACAAGAGGACCAGTGCACCAATTCATGAATGGGTGGAGTCCAGCTGGCTGCCCCAATCAGGGCAATCTGGCCTGGTCAGCTGGGGAGATGGGCTCTGACATCACCACCGGGCAGAGGATTTGACAGCATCGGCAGTGGCTTCAGAGCTTGCTGCTATTTTATTTTTATCTCCTTTTTCATTTAAATGTCTCCAGGTTGTGTGTGTTTGAGAGAATAGCAGCCTTTGCAGCCTTCTCAGCAGAGAGCATGCCTTCGATCTGGGTTCACACGCAGCCGGAAATACGTGTGAGTCTTGCATTATTTGCGCTATTACCCTGTTTCCCCGAAAATAAGACAGTGTCTTATATTAATTTTCGCTTCCAAAGATGCACTAAGTCTTATTTTCAGGGGATGTCTTATTTTTCCATGAAGAAGAATACGGTACACATTTATTGTTAAATGAAAATAAAGAAAACTCATTACCTGTATACGGTACGGTAGTATGGTAGCTGTCAACACAAACCAGACAAACTGTGAATCCTACAGTATTAAGAATTTACTCATTTATTCAATGATAATCATGTCATCATCTTCTGGAACATCATCATAACAATCCAATTCATGAATTTCCTGGTGAATTTCTTGTGACTCCATTTCTTTCAGAATCAGTGGACCAAATCTCTCATGTTTAGCAATAGCACTGTCTTTAAATGACTACTTCTTGTCAAGGTAGCCTGCTCGCAGTGCATTTACAATGCAACTGTTAGTGATTTTCTCCCATGAATTTTTCACCCAAGTCACAATTTCTTGCAGTTTAGGTTTCACAAAGTTTCCAGGCTGATTTCTCTCCATTCTATTTTCAATGTAGTTATTAATTTCCATGCACAAATTGTCTTTGAATGGCTTGCTTATTGCATTATCAAGAATTTGGAGATAGGCCGTCATTCCTGTGGGAATCATTATCTGATCTATTTTTCTTTCGTGAAGAAATGTCTTCATGTCTTTAGCGCAGTGAGCGCTGGCTGAATCCCAGACTAGCAGACTTCTTTGGCTCCCTCGCATAACAAGCGGCAGCATTAAATCAACCCACTTCCTTATAACTGCTTGTGTGGCCCAGGCTTTTTCAGTTTCAAGAATAAAAATGCCCCAAACATGTTCAATATTTTCCTTCTTGCCCTTAGAAATGATTAAAGGTGGGATTTTAGTGCCATCCAGACGAATTGCCAAAATACAGGAAACACGTGCACTTTCATAAGCAGTGGAGGGAATGTACACTAAGGAGGCACCCCACTGTTCAATTGTTGTTTGAGATGATTGGCCCATAAACACTGCAGTTTCATCCATAGCAATCATGTTGGAAAGATTGTATTTAGAGAAATCAGCATCATCAATAAAGGACTTGAATGCAAGTGCTTGCTTAATAACTTGAGTATCTTCCAACCTACACAATGTTGTACCGGTAGATCTTCTTAAAGACAGTTCACTTCACTGAAGGAAATTATCCAGCCAGTGTTGTGATGCTTTGAAGTCTTCAGGGGCTATGTCAAACTGTGGTGCCATTGCAAGGGCAAATTCTTGAATCTGAGCCCTATTCACAACCAAAGCTTCTGCTCTCCTGTCAACAACTCATTCACAGATCAGGTCTTCCAGCTCGGAAAATAATGGTTGCTGACCTGATCCACACTTGTGCTTTTTAGCATTTCCCTTGTCCACTTGTTCAATGAGGTTGCCATACTCTGGTCACCATTTTCAGACCAATCTGATACTCAACATCTTCTCTTTGCAGACAGCAGTAAGATTTTGGCCCCAAGAATCTTCCATGATTCCTTTCTTGTACTCCACAAGTAGCTTTTTCTTTTTGCGCTCATTTCTAGAAGTAAAAAAAAGGAATTGGGGTATCAAGGTGGGGGAGGGGGATCACTTAAAATGACACAGGGGGGGATCAGAAGGGGGGGGAATCAAAATAGCACAGAAGAATCAGAGGGAGGATTACCATTTTTGTAACCCCTTTTGATCCTCCTGTGTCATTTTGATTGCCCCCTCTGATCCTCCTGTGTCATTTTTAGTGATCCCCCTCCCCTCACCTCTGTGTCACTGAACCCCTTCACCAGACATCCCCCCTACCCCTTTATTAGACATTTATCCCCTGGGGCCTGCCTGGAGACTGTCACTGGGCTTGCTGGGGCCTGGATCTGGGCTGGAGCAGGGTCTGCCACTGACTGAGAACCTTCAGTCATCTTGAGGGCGGCCGAGAGCATCAGGTAGTGTCAGCAGAGACAGACCAGCACTCAGCACTTTCGCCATGTCCCCTCCACTCTAATCCTCCTGTTCTTCTACAGGCATCTGTGAAAGTCTCCTCTTCTCTCCCGCCCCGCGCTCACCACTCACTCCGACCTCAGCTCCGCCTCCACATAGCAGTGACTTGAGGACTTGGCATAAAGTCACTGGTTGCTAGAGGCTAGTTGGGGCGGCCCTAGCGACCAGTTTAAGGTAAATTAATTTTCATTCTGAAACAGAGCCTACAGGGGGCCTTATTTTCGGGGGGATGCCTTATATTTCACTCAGAAGGAAACCTGCAAGTAGGTCTTATTTTTGGAGGATGTTTTATTTTCGGGGAAACACGGTACCAATAAAGAGGGTTATAGATTCTGGCACGTAAATATGTTTCCTGCTTATCCAGCAGGGCAGGAGGCTGAGCGCAGCCACAGGCACAGCCATAGCTCTTCACTCACTCACTGGCCTCCATCCAAGGGCAGTGATGCAGGCACTTTGCACACCGAGGGGGCTGGGGAACAGGGTTGGACAGAAAATGCAGAACAGGGCCATCTGTGGCCCTGCTTTCAGACCTTCTGTTTCAGTTCAGATCTTCCTGCTCTGGTTCTGTAGTGTCTTCCTCTTGAGGTGGATTCAGGCGTCTGTGGGACATGATGTTTATCACATGCTGTTTCTCCATGTTGGTGGTCAGCACAGAGTTCCTGAATTAGGCTTCCTTTGGCATTGTGGTGATGGTGGGGTGGGGACAGCATGAGGGTGGGAACACAACAGGTGCAGATTCCTCGCTGAGTGTATTCTGTATACCTTCAGAAGGGGTGCTGACAACTCAGTTGCATGCTCCCTATGTCTCCGACCAGCAAATAGGGGGCCTGATGGGGCAGGAACAGATGGAAGGAGGGGCTATGGGAGGTCGGAGTCATTAATCAGGGCCTGGATCAGGCTGGTTGGCTGCCACAGTGTGCATCATAGCAACTGGTCATCCTGACTGTTCTAGTAGTTCCACTGTAATGGTCTCTGGGCTTTTATATATATAGATGGTAGCACACAAAACTTATGTGTTCAGTAAACACATAAGGTAGTTGGTACTTCCTACAATTACCTCTGATACCTCAATTCCTGGGAGCTCAGAGTCCTGAGGCTCCCTGAGCTCTTTTCGGTCTAAGTGGGACAAAGCTGGGCCACAGAAGCCAGTCAGCTTCTGCATAAGGAAAGGTTCTGCTGGTAGGACAGGGGCTGGGATGGGGTGGAGGGCACTGGGAAGGGCTCTTGGGACTAGAGATAAAGATTCTCTAGAGAAAATCCTTAAATTTTATTGTGCAAAGAAGCTACCCATTATTCTTGTAAAAATACAGATTCTGATTCAGAACCTGGGGTAGGGCTGGAATTCTGCATTTCTAAATTCTCATGCTACAATCCCCTTTGAGTAGTGAGGGCCTGGAAGCATTACTGAAGTAAATCTATTCTTCTGGTGTTTCTTGGTAAAGTGAGTTGTTAATAAAGGAACTGACCATAAAGAAGGACACAAGGAATTGTACTAAAAAGATGAGTGAAGAGGCTGAAAGAAGGACAAATAAACCTCTCCATCTGATAAACAGAGTAGCAGAGACAGAGGCACAGAGTGGCTTAAGAATGGCAGTTTCAGAGAAGTTTATAAAATTACAGCTTCATACAGCAGATAGTAAATTTATGGAACCAATTATCCCCAAGCTTTAGTAAAGATTAAAAACACAGTTACAAAAATTCTATAAATAAAATAGTAAATTACATACTTGTAGTAGGTTATGGAGGAAAGGAAGGATATTTTAGGACACCTCCCTAACTTTGAGGTTGACACACATGTAAGCTCTTTGCTCATAGTTTCTAAACCAAAAATAGGGATTTATGATTCACAAAGGATTCCTTCCTTTTCTTCCCCTGTCTCTGGATGTAGATACTGTAAGATGGAATATGGATGCTGGAACATTAGCATTCCCAGAACTTTGGTGGCTTCTGAAAACACAGGGCCAAAGATTTGGAAGTGAGTACTGTACCAGGGAATCCAAGGTCTTTGAATCTTCCTTGCAGATACCACACTGGGCCAAGTTGTTACCATTCTTGTGGTAATAGGATGTGTGGAATGAAGCTTTGATGTGTTGTCCTGTACATTGGGGCTAGATGGTCTGGATCTCAGCTCTGATTGTTTCATTGCCTTTGTTCCTCTTGCTGATTTTCTACATTGGTTTATAGGATAATGTGTCTTTACTTATTCTGGTCATTGCATTTACTGAATTAACTCATTTATTACACAATTATTTGTAAATTACTACATATCCAACACTGTGTATAAAAAAGGAACAAAAACTAGCTCTCTCCTCTCATGAGGATTACCATCAAGTGGGGGGGGGGGGGAAGGTGCAACAAAGTTTGTAATTTTTAAATTTACCTTTCAATAACTTGTTAAAGTGCTGGGAAGGATAGTTTAAATTATACACATTCAGAAACATTCTTAGATGGGATGATTCATGGAAAGCTGCTCTCAGGAAATCATGTTCAAATTGAAATCTGGAAGATGAATATGAGTAAGCTTGACAAAGAATAAGGAGAAGAATATTCTAGGAGTTTACAAAGATGCTAGAGAGCATGGAGGCTAATGTCAGTGGATGTCACGACTGGGTGAGAAGTGCTGTCTGCTGATGTTGTTCAGACCATTCACAGAGGGCCTTCTAGGCTGCAGTAAGTTCAGCCACGTAAAGATCTTGAGCAGGGGACCACCTTCACATGCCTTAAGGCTCAGGATGCTCCAGCTTTCAACCAAGAGATGAAGACTGAGGCTTGAGTTTAGATCTGGAAAGTTTGGCTGCCCAGTGGACACAGAGTAATGGGCAGGGGCTGCTTCAGTTACCCTTCTGGATGGACACTAAGAGTTCTGTGTCAGTACCCAATCTGTGAGGCACAGGGTGACTTTTTGACAGGGAATAGCAACAGCATGAACAAGGGCGATACATTAAAGCAAAGAACTACATCATCATCCTTTGGCTTGGAGTAGAAGTGAGTCCCACACAGAGCACTCAGGCTTTTGTCGGGAATTATAGTTTGTGCTTACAAACTCTTTTTCCAAGAGTAACAAGCAAGAGTTGTAAAGACCTCAAAACTACTTTATATTCTGAATTCTGACATCTGCATAACTCCATTCCCTTAGGTTTGGGGGGATAATTTAGAATATTATTATCTGCTAAAAGAATTAGCTTAACGGTAACTGGCAGATGAAGCTGTGTCTCTTTTTACAAACATCATCTTAAGGTGAATTTACTTTGAAGAAAATAAATTTACATTATTTTCATTTGCCTTAGTCTCCTTGACCGTATTTACCTATAATCTCTTGGACTATAGATATGGGATAATTTTTTAGCTCATTATATTTAGAAATTAGGTATCACTGAGGAAGGAAGGGGTCACGTCTCAAACCAGAAAATGGAAATCTTTCTTGTTTTAGCTTGTAAACCCCTAGATGAATCTCGTGATTTTTATCACAATAAAAATGCCTTCCCTGTTTCCTTGCAATCTGGAGGAAAAGAGAGAAGGACAGAGCTTGTAAGTATGTGGTATAGTTTTCAGCAAATAATTCACTTTTCTTGCATCAATTTTAGCATAAAACTTTTTTTTTTAAGTCTTATATTGTTGAGGTATCCTCTCCACATACTCACCTCTTAAAAAGATGTCTCAAATTGAAATACAGCGAAGATGAAATTCAGTACTTGCCTCTACAGAAAAGTACATATCAAATTAGAGACTGAACTGCCTAAGACTATAAAATCAGGATAACTGAGGATTTGTTTTAATTCTATCTAAGGGTTATGCATAACTTGTTTTTTCTGAGTATCTCAGAAAAAGTTGAAAGAAGTTGGGGGATGGTCCCATTCTAGCTATTTTGGTGTGAAATTTCCCCATGTCTAGATACTGTCTAGACTTGGAGGTGAAAGAGAAAATAAATACTTAGAAGATTGGTATGTAACATGCTTAGGAAACTAGAGTTCTAAGATCTGAGTTCTAAGGCCTCCATCTTCCTGTCAGACACCAGCTCAAAAATGAAAATATAAGAAGATAGAAACTAAGGAGCTCAACAGAGAAAAGGATGATATATAGAAACAATGTTAGAGGATAATCTTCTGCTTCATTATCAGCTATAACAATAATTAAAGGGTTTTGGAACCTCAGTGGCCATCACTGCACTGCTTAATAGTAATTATTGGGTAATTACATATTATTATATGAGAGATATATAATTATATAATTGTTATTATTAAGTATGATGTTGACCATTGTGGTTCTAACTTCTTCATTTGTGGGGCTCTTTGGGGATGATCATTGAGATGACAAGGGATGAGTAAAGAAGGAGGAAAGTACAGTACTTGGGTGAGGCATGTTTGCTTGGCTCGGCTACAACATGGACAGGGAGAAAGGATCTTAGGAACCAGCGACACCTGTCCTGGAGCGGTTTGGTTGTATCTCTGACTAACCTGTGAGATAATGATTCTCAAGAAATTTCTAGAACAGTGTTCTGGCTTTATTTTTCCCCACTGCCTTTGCAGAGTTTCTAACCAGGGCATCACTGAGGGCACAGAACGAACAACTTTGTGTGACATCCTACCTTGGTCAGACTAAGATACGCTGGTGACTCTGGCCACTCATCCTCTGTCCTGTGGACGTGGCCTTTGGGCAGCTCTGAGGTGTGTGCTTGAGTCTGAAGTGTCAGTGCTGCTCAGTGTTAGTGTGGGGAAAGGCTTGTTTGCCTCTGTCTCCCTGTAGTTCATGTTACAATGGAGGAGCTGCCACTTAGTGAGTGAGTAGTTTTCCAAAGGTTAGTAGAGAATAGGGTGGGCTTTGTGAAAAGGCAATGCTAGGTGCGCCCTGGCTGAACCCTTCTCACAAGAGAAGTTTCCTCTCTAGAGGAGGAGGTGATTGCTAAGGAATGAGCTACAGTCATTTTCAAAATTGAAACAATGCTCCCAATCATTCTACAAATAATTAACTCAGTTCCTTTTTCACAAGCACATTTTCAAATGCTCAGCAGGAAAATGACCCATAGATGCACACACCACAGGGTACGAAGAAACATACCATTAGGAGCAGGATGAGGCCCACCTCTGTGGTTTACTTTAATAACATACTTCCTGGGGAGAGTCAGGTGGAGAGAAAGCCATTCGAAATTAGACTGGATGCAGAAAAGTAAAGGACAACCAAGCTCATAAAATCAAATCTTTAAAAGAAAATATTGAATTTTTCTAGTTCTTTCTCTCCTGAGAACTCAGATTATTCTCAAGCATCCATATTTATTTATCTATTTATCTATTTATTTATTTATTTATTTATCCCTTTACTAGGAGAAAAAAGTAGAAGGTAGGAGAAGACTAAGTGTGGACAAGTTATGCCTTAAAATAAGGATCTTAAAATATGACTTTCATCTCCTCAAACTAGTGCTTCCATTCCTGGACTCTGTGATTAACAAGAGTTTTCTCTTATATCTGTGTCTAATACATATACAATTTTCACTCACCTCAGAATTAGAATACCAATTTCTGAATTTCACATTTTACTGTAAGATAATATAAGGTTGGTGTGAACAGGAGGTAAATTTAGCACTAAGATGAATAACTGGCATGGCATCAGGGGAGGTTAAGAGTGTTCATTCTGGGTAGATCAGTGCTGGGTGTTTTTAAGCAGTATTTGACATTTGGAATTTTGGGCCAGTCTGGGTGGCTTTGGCCATCTTGAGTCAGCCACACTGAGCCAGGAGAAAGAGTCATCTTTGAAACCACCTCAATTATCTGGGAGGGGTTCTCCTTCTCAGGTGAGTTTCATTTGGTTTCTCAGTTGCAATAATTCATGGGTGAGGATAAGCTCCATTTTGTTGGCCAACTGCCTGATTTTTCAGTAACCATGTTAGAAGTGTGGCTGCAATAGCCTTGGACCAAGAAATAGAAGATTGGGTTTTTACCTTGACCCATGCTTAGGTTGACAATATGCTTTATCATTCAAACTAAGACACCTTTGAGAATCCCAAGAGGCCCTCTCATATTACTAATGGAACACCATGTAAAAATAAAACTGTTCTGAGAAACTGGTGTATACAGTCCCTCCACATCGACCTCTGATAAGTCACTTAACCTCTTGACACTTAATTTTATTAATATTAAAACAATAAAAATGCCTGTCCTGTTTATCTCACAGGGTGTGAGGTTTAAGTGGGATAGTAAATATAGAGAGTGTTTTTAAAAGGACTCACTTTACAATTTATAGGTCATTTCCAGAGGTAAAAACAAAAACAAAACAAAACTAAAAACAAAGTAAAAAAACAAAACCCACAAAAGAAAACCCAGAAATGGGTGAAATGGGAGAAGGTGGTCCAGAGGTTTAAATTGCACTTATAAGGTAGTTAAGTTCTGGGAATAAAATGAGTCATGATGACTATAGTTAACAATACTATATTGCTTATTTAAAAAGTGCTAAGAGAATAGATCCTAAACGTTCTCATTAACAAGAAAAAAAAATGTAATCATGTGAGGTGATGGATGTTAACTGAATTTAGGGTGGTAATCATTTTGCAGTGTATACGTATGTCAAATCTTTTTGTTGTACACCTAAAACTAATACAATGTTATAGACTAATTATATTTCAGTGAAACTGGAAAAAATAAAACATATGAGAGAGGGAAGTAAGTCTGCAAATAGTTTTATTAGTAATCTATATCATTTTTTACAAATTAAGTTAATAATAAAAAAGTAAGCCCAGCCCCAACAGCATGGCTCAGTGTTGAGTGTCAACCTATGAACCAGGAGGTCATAGTTCAATTTCTGGTCAGGGCACATGCCCAGGTTGCAGGCTTGATCCCCAGTGGGGGGAATGGAGGAAACAGCTGATTGGTGATTCTCTCCCATCATTGATTCTGTCTCTCCCTCTCCCTTCCTTTCTGAAATCAATAAAAATATATTTTTTAAAAATGAGCCCAGATTAGCATTCCTTACTAGTGTTAAACCCTGAACTCAAGCTCCTAGAGTTCCAATTTTTTATTACAAAGAAATTGCTTAATTGTTACTTTTTTAACCCTTGTACATCTGTGGAGCCAATTCCATTACTGGATCTTTCTTTTGATGCAAGGAAGAGTGATGTTAACCCAATAGGGGAGTTTATACAAAAATCTCCCTTTTTTTTCTCTCTTGGTCAGAGAGTGAGGAACATAAGTTTGTTTTTTGTTTGTTTGTCTTTTTTTACCAGTGTTTTGAGTCTCTTTTGACCATGTTCATAAGAGTTAGCATCAGAAAGCCAAGGAATACCATCTAGTTCAAGGTTTAAGTGTGGTTTTCAAATGTTTAAATAATGACCACATAGCCACCTTGTTTGCATGTTTTTAACTATTTTGGTGATCCCTAAGTGGCAATAATTAAAATATTATTGCTTTGGTATCATTTAACACAAAGCCTATAACACAAAGCCTAAATATATTCCCTTCACTTTCTTTAGAAGAACATTGCTATAAGTGTGTGCTATGAAAATCTCCATGTCTGTTATCACACAGGATAGGGTGGTAGGGGGTTGGAGAACTCTTTGAGTATCCATGGGCCCCAGAGCCTAATTAACTCACTGCTGCATATGCAGATCTTGACTTAGAGATAGAAGCTGGAGCTTTAAGGTCAAACTTTAAAATATATATTATTAGGAAACTTGTTATAATTACATGGTGAAAGCATAGTGTGCTTGGAGCCAAGTGTTGATTAATGTTAATTTTAGGGTAAACAAAGGGAGAGAAAGACAGGAAAAGCCAGTGGACACAAAGCTAAAAATATTCTTGAGCTGAGACTCAGCATCTATGAGTGTCCAACCTGATAATTAGTTCTGAACTGTGATTACCTGTTCTTACATAATTAACCTTGAGGCTCATCTGATTGCTAGAGCGTCTCTCCTGGAATGTACCAATCACTGTGATTCACAGCCCACTGAACTAAATCCAGAAATGCCTGCACTCTGTGGAACTCCAAGCTGCTGGGTCAGAACAAGTATCTTCTCTTTGTGGAACATAGGGGGGATATTGTTCATTAGGGATTAAATCTGTTGGGAAGGTAATAACAATGGCAGCGTTGTAGACATTCTTACTGAGGTCGGTGCGATTTGGAAAGGATACACAGATGTGAAGAGAAACGTGCAGCTTAGTTTAATTAAAGCCACTTGAAGAGCCTTCCCATCCTGGAGTTCTTCTCTCTGTTTCACTTGGGAAAGCTTGGAAAAGAAAATGTTAAGCAGCCCTCCAGCATTCTGGCACTGATTAGTACAAGCTACATCTAAAATAAAGAGAAAGTAAGAGGCCCAGGGAGGCAGAAGAAGGCTTTTTAGTCTGTGTCAATGTGAAATAAAATAGAACTGGGTTGAAATTAAATGAAAATGGTGGGTGGCAAGCAGGAGAGACTGTTGGGGTTGCTTATCATTTATAGATCCTCTGAGACTTGGAGAGACTAGAATAAATCATAGCTAATCGATTAATTTATTTTCTAGGGCACATATTGTTGGTTGTTTACCCAAAGCTATTCTCCTTTTCTTCCTTATAAACGGAACCCTGGTTTTATTTAGATAATCTGCCCTCCCTCCCATAGCTTTGTATTTCAATAAGACAGTCATGGTTATCTCATCTCCCTTTTAGACATTGGTTTAGGCAAGAGCACATTCTGCCTAGTGAGATATGAAGGAATGTTTGTTGGGGGTTGGGGTTATCTGGGAAAGATGTTTTGCTTATAAAATAAGACTGCCAGCAAAATGCAGGCACTTTTAGTTTCTTTGGCAGAATGGAGGTGTTTGTATGTGGTGCCAGAGTCTGCCATCTTGCGTTTTTGAAATGAGCTAGCTTGAATAATAGGCATCCTGTCGAGGAGGACAGGGCTGAAAGACAGGAGGAACTTTGCTGGCAGATGATGTAAAGGAGCCCATGAATTAACTAACCTTCAATGTGAATAACACTCTGGTTGAGTCAAGGTTCTGTCACCAGCAGTTGAAAATACCCTGATAAGTCACTTAACCTCTTGACACTCAATTTTATCAATATTAAAAAAATAAAAATGCCTGTACTAATAAAGTACATTTTTAAAAAAGGTTATATATCTTTGATAAATCCACTTCTTTGCCACATACAAGGAGCCTCAAATCCTTAGGAAGGGTCTTCTGAATCCCACATTGGACAATGCTTAAGGTTAATAATAACAACTATAATAACAATATGCACGTATTTAGGCTATATATTTTCTGAAGTACTTTGACATTGAACCTGACCTGTGAAGCAGGTAAGATGAATATTATTATCCCTATTTTCAAGATGAGGAAAAAAAAAGATTTACCGGACACAGGAGAGCTAGGATAAAAAGCCTCAGTCTGGCAAAGAGAAATGTTTTAACTTATAGAAAGTGTAAATGGAGGAAAGGTTTAAAAATTTGAAGGCCTTCAGAATTGGCTTAAATTCTCATTCTACTTCTTATCAATATTGTGGCCTTAGACACGTAACTTAAATCTCTGAACTTTAGCTTCTTCATCTGTAAAATGACAGTGATGAGACCATATCACTAGGACATTTCAATAAATTATTAAGAAAATGTATTTAAAATAGTGAATCTAGTGCTTGGTACATTATCGATTTCCCCCTCCCAAGCACTTCACCCCTTACTGAAAGAAACAAAGGTCACTCCTTTCTTATCACTATTTAAAGATGAACTGGGCAACGATAAGTCCCAACTAATGGCAAAGGACTAGGTAGAACTAACTATTTCTCAAAATCCTTCAAAATGCAGCAAGTAGTTTATGGCAAGAAGCAGAAAATAAAGCAAAGAATTAAAATTGAAAGTGCTTCTACCCAGCTGGTGAAGGCGAATAATACAAAAACAGGATGCTGCAGGATGCAGACAGGGCTGGGAAATTTATGTAGGAATAAAAATAAGACCATAAAAACAGGCCAGGAAGGAGCTGGCAGTGTACAATACAGAATAAAGAAAAGCTGGGGCTGTAGTGTGTGCACACTAAATGGTAAGTCAGTTGTTTTGCTCTTACTAAGAAAAAGGCAACGGTGTAGCCTTGGAATTCATAAACAAGTGTGCAGCATGAGGGAACTTCATGCCGCCGACCCTTACACCCTGGTCAGCCTCTCTTAGAGTTCTACATTCTTTCTGGCCTCACCTATTACTAAGGTGGAGTGATTGAGAAGGGATTTGAAGACAATCCAGAGAAAGCAAATGAAAATGATTAAATGGCTAGAAGGCAGGGCTGAAGGAGAGCAGTGATTTCACTTACAGAAATAAGGGCAGGTGAGAGGCCAATGATTTCAGAGCCTGAAGTGATATTTTACAGAGGTCAGCATTCTGACCCTCTCACCTTTCTGTATCCTTTGCATCTGGTCAGAGATCGAGATGCATCATATGTTCAGGTAACTCTTTGCTAATGATATTGGTGATGTAAGTTTTAAGTGTCTTATGAAAATTTAGGTTGAATATTATGGAAAACATTTCGACCCTAAGTATTAGAGAGCCTGAAATATCAATGTTGAAATCTTCTTTTAGGACCATTTTAGAGAATACTGTAGAAAAACTGTATTTCATCTTAAGTATTTAAGCCAAATAAGGCCAAATAAAAGGGAATCAATACTAAAAAGCATATAGTTAGATAATTGGAATCTATATTTATGTCCCTGCTTGGCACTTGCTAACTGTAATTTTGGGCAAGTTCTCTAGCCTCTCTGAGCCTTACTTTTCTTATTTGTAAATTGAGAATAGTAATAGAACTATCTCATAGTGTGTGAGAGTTAAATGCAATAATGCCCATTAGCACAGAGTGCTTAGAACTTGGGAAAAAGATTAAAAAGCATGCATATTGTGTTCAGGAATGTCAATAAATATTAGCCTTTATTACTGAGTAGGCCAAATTCATTTGTTTTAGGAGGTGCCTTAGAATTTCTTAGTCTCAGACTTACTAAGAAATTACTTCTGGTAATTCACTAAACTACCTTCATTCCTGGCTCTCGTGGCTCTGCTGCAGCACCCAGACTCCCCTTCCAGATCTATGTGCACTCCCTCCCTTTTGCAGCCCCTGCTGGAGAGGGAGACAGACTGGCTACTGTTGTCACACCTGCCCCAACTTGGTGCTAATCACACAGTACAAGAGTGTACCTCTGACCCCTGAGGTAGCTTGCTCCTATTCGTCCTCTCCCCTTATTCTTCCTTTGAGGGATTTCAACAGAGACACAGGAGACCAGGACTCGGTAGTGGTCTTTAAAGATGGACGTCACCAAGATTGGCAGTGAAATCCGCCATGCCAGGACTGGCCATGTGGGCCATGATGGGTGGTCTGTGAACACAGAAGCTGGTCTGCAGAGAGGGAACCATCAGTGAGAGACCTGGGGCCTCAAAGAAACAGAGTTCAATGCTCAACAGCCCCCATTTCATCTGAGGCTTGACTGCACTTCTTGCAGATTTCTATCGATATAATAATCCCTTGTAATCTGAGCTGCTTAGTTCCTTGAAACCACATTACGCTTGCCCTGGTCCTGAGTCTCCTCTGTCAGGTACGAGGAGCCATTCAGTAAATGTCAACGACCAAAGCAGTGATGATGACAAGGAGGGCAGGGGTGTACATACATAATCTGCTTTAAAATTTTTCTTCTTAGATACTGCTGTGCCCACTGGATTTTGAATTACAGTCCTACCATTTGGCCAAGATAAGGCACACACAGTAAGCTCCTTGGTTTTTTTGTTTGTTTTTGGATAAAAGATAGAACTTCAGGTCTAGTGTTTACTGATGTCCTCTTTCAGGCCACCTCTTACTCTTCTGCTCTGTCTTTTGTGTTCAATGTCTGCTACTCAGACCCTTGGGTACCTGACATCCATTTTTCAGCTGAACCCTGAGTCTTTCAGTTTAATATATTTCAAGTTAACAGTTCTACTAATAAGCATAATTAATTATCTTTTATACTTGAAAATGTGGAATAGCATCTTTTTTTTGGAAATGAAGCTCTAAAGTCAGTATATGAGGCAAAGACTAAGTACACTCAAAATTATTGGGGAAAGCCCTTGTGTCACCCTAAAGTAGATGGCAGTACATGTAGTTTGTATACATAAACTGATGCAGTATTTTTCATGTATGTTTACTAATGCATACAATAATACAAAGTGTATGATATTGGGTTTTATACAAACTACATTTCCTGTTTTCCCCTCTCCTGTCTCTCTTTTTGCTAAGCACACATAATTTAATACACGTAAGTTAAATGCATATGTGAGGCGCTGTGCTATACTGAGCTACACTGCATTTCCTGACCTCAAGAGTTTCCAGAGGGGGAGAAGGTCCTTGTCATCTCTGGTCTGTGCAGAAAAGGACCTCTCATGTCCCCTCTTCTTCCCACACTTGCCTTTCAGACACCTGTGCAGCCCTGCAGGCAAATATACTCACCTGAGACCAGATCAGAAAACTAAAAGGAAAAAAGGAGCTGGGAAAGATGCTAAAATTGTCAATTATTCACCTGGGACACCTACTCTTGACTTCCCTGGAGAAGGCAGAGTGTGAAATTGGGGCAAGGGGGCGGGGAGTGAGCAGAAGGGCAATTTGTGGTTCTCAATCTCATATCATCTTACCTGTAATTTTAAGCTCCGAAGGTTAGGGTGTTAAACTGTTAGACTGAGGCTGCTGGAGCCTCTGGTTTCACCATGCTCAATTAAGCTTCATATCAGAAACTGGCAATCCCTCTGAAAACTTCATATTGCTCTTCAAATACCAGTAATGACATCCCCAGGAATGAGAATGCTCTTGTTCCCATGGAGAGCAGCTGTCTGTCGTCATGTGCCTTTAAGTTGTGCATTCAGCATGACTGACTTTTTAAATAAAAAGCACCTATATGGTTTACCATATGTCTGATGAAGTACTGTAGATATGAAATGCAGATCTTTGCCATTCACTCTTGAACAAATACATATGCTATTACAACTCAGAGTGATTTATTTCTCTTTATTTTACGTGTGCCCAGTGGTACCCAACTAGGTGCACATCAAATACACAAGTAAAAATGAAAAATAATTTCTTAATTGTTTAAACATCTAAACTTTATTTGTAACATGAAACAGGTAAAATGTTTTGTATAATAAAATAACAAAAAATAATAAAAATGTATTTTATAATTTTGTAAAATATAAGAGAAGGCTATGGGTATTAAAATTAAAAATAATAAAATAAAATTATATAATAAAAAGTTTAGGGGAAAATGGGCCAAACAGGTATCTCCTAGGAGTTGGAACTTTGATTCAGGGATTTGGAGATGCCATTTGGTTCTGTTATGCCCCGTGTCATTGAATAAACCACAGGACTTGGTGACCCATTTTTCTGACCATCGGTAGAGAGGAAGAATTCTGCCTGGATCACACACCACCTGACACAGGATGATCAGAGGAGTGAGAGAAGTAAATGCTTAATAGCTAACGAAAGTTCAGAAAGATAGTCTTATCTGGTATGACTTCGTGCATCTTTTGAAGCATGGCAACTGGCTTACTAGTTACTTTTCAGAGAATTGCAAAAAAAATGTTTAGAAGCTGGTGGCCCTGTAACTCTGCGCCTGGCATGGAGGATGGGGGCAGGTTGGAGAAAGGCCAGGGGAGTGCTCTGTTGTTGGGGAGGAAGGAGAAGTCTTCCTTCCTGCGGAAGTGGGTGTGAGCAGGAGGCTGGCACTGTATAACTTTGCTGCCCCCTCAAGGGGTATCAGGGACTGGTCTCCGCGATGCAGTGTGTGGGATAGTTAACTGCCAGCTGCCTTGGTCTCCTAGCAGCTTCTTAACATTCTGGCTTCCTGTGTGGCCTGGCAGTGTCCCTGGAGAGGCCAGATTCTCAGCATCCCCTGGGGCCATGTGGCTCTGTAACAAAGAAGAGGCCATTCCTGGCTGCCAATGTCACACAATTAGCAGGCCCAGCTTCCAGAGGAACAGTTCCCCCAGCTTGGCCTGGGCGCCACCCTGACTTGTCAAGCAGCCTTCTCCATAGAGAAAGAAAAAGCTGATTCACACCATATGCAGAGCCTGGCTCTGGTCTTCCAGGTCGCTGGCTCTTACACAACACATGCCAGGTTCTCCTCGGAAAAGACGGAGCACTCCAACCACCGGGCTGCCTTTGCCAGCAGATCAGTTCAGCTCTCTTTTCCAGCCAGTGGACTCCCCTCTGAATATTAGATGAGGAAGTGACCTTAAAAATCAGCAAATCCACATGCTCTCATTTCAGAGATAAGCCATTAGTCGGGCTAATTATTTTATTACAATCTGCAAGCTGCCTATCTTGCCTATCTCCTGCATCTGTCCAGTGGAGATTTGGGGTGGCAGAAGGTGGCAATAACCCAGGATTCTTGAGTTCCAGTTTGGGGACCTGCTACTATGCTCTCTCCCCCCACCCCTCTGTAGAGTGGAAGTCCTGTCTAATCTTCTCTGTCTAGCTGTGCCATGCCTTCTCTGGGCCATTTCTGCCTCTGGGAACATAGGGTCCTGGGCACTAGTTTGCTATAGCTGCCTTAACAAAGTACCACTTTCTCCTAATACTGGAGGTTAGATCAAGGTGCTGGAAGGTTTGGTCTTTTCTGAGGACCCTCTCCCTTGGCCTATAAATGCTGTCTCCTCCCTGCATCTCCACATGGTCTTCCTTCTGCAAACAGGCAAGTCTGGCCTGGCTGTGTTCTAATCTTTTCTTCTTATAAAAGACACCATTCAGATTGGATTATGGTCCACTCTCCTTTTAAAATAATCACCACTTAAAACATCATATCTTCAAATACAGTCACATTCAGAGGTACTGGTGGTTAGGGTTTCAACATGTGAATTTGGGGGAGGGGGGAAACACTTCAGCCCAGAACAGCCTGCTTCTACTTTAGCCATCTGAAGCCTGCTCCACCTTCTCCAAAGGTACTGGGCTTCCAAACACCAACACTCAGGAAATCATTGGTCATACTGGACACCTGGAGAAGAGGCCCTGTCCTCTACTTGCCTCTCTGGTGGGTGTGGCTTGCAGTCCCCTGAGGCAGTTTCCTGCCTGAGCTCCCTTCCCCCCTCCTTCTCATAAAGGTAACTCAAGCCTGGAAGGGGAGCTCATGTCACTGGTCTCCAAAGATGCAGGCTGAACTTCAGCTTCCTACAGCTGTTCCCCTGCTCTTGTGGTAGAACTGACTTATGTGAATGTTAAAAATCAGTGAACCTGATTGCTTTTTAGATCAGCATCTCTGTGCCATGGCTCTTTTCAGCTGCTCAGACCATTGCTACCATGCCTAATAAGAGCAGTGCTAAGAACTTTATGTAAATACTAGAGACCCAGTGCATGAATTTGTGTACAGATGGGGTCCCTCAGCCTGGCTGGCAATCGAGTGGATAGGGGCTGTCTCACCCAGCCCCGATCCAGGCTGGCTGGCCAAGGGGAGGGAACATGGGAGGTTGTCTGTGGGAGGGCACTGACCATCAGAGGGCAGCTCTTGCATTGAGTGTCTGCCCCCTAGTGGTCAATGGGCATCATCACGACCAGTTGACTGGTCTTTTGGTCACTTACGCTTTCGTATGTATAGATTTAATAGAGTGCCATAATAATTTGGTAAGGTCACTATTATTATTCTCTGTTATAAGTGGGAATGTGAAGATTCTAGAAGGTAAAGTGAACACAGCTGGGAAACAGAGGGATTCAAATTTGAACCCAAGTCTATGCAACTTCAAGACTTTAATTCTAATCATGATACTTCACTGCCTGCCTTGCTAACCTGAGCAGCTTCTTTATTAAAATCTGATATATTTCTAGGGAACTTTTCTCACCTCCTGGGACAGTTCTCAGTTCCAACCCCAGTATTATTTTTTCTGTATAATTTCTTGAAGACAGAGTTCAGCACAGTGTGTAGGGGCGGGGTGGATTTTAGGGTCAGGGTTCAGGTTCAAATACTGACCATACCATGCACTAACCATGTGACACTGGGTAAGCTATTAACTTTTAATGAGCTTCAGTTTCATTATTTGTAAAAGGAGATAGTCTTTATCCTATAGGAATGAAATTAGCATGCAGTAGGCACTCTGGATTAAAGGAGTCTAAACATACATGATAATTAAATGTATTTGGGACTTTTGATTTAATTTTGCATTAAAAATTTAAAAATACTCATTAATATTATGTTAATAATAATAATGTTTAGGTATATGTACATATACTATTAAGTCTACATTCAAATACCTCCAATTGTACCAATAATGTGTACATATGTATATATATTTGTGTGTGCATATCCTATCTAATAAAAGAGTAATATGCAAATTAACCATATCTCCACTACACCACAAGTCATGCCCACAAGCCATGCCACCAGCCAATTGGGAGCAAATATGCAAATAAACCCAACCAAGATGGCTGCAGCCACAGAGAGCAGGAAGGAGGGTTGGGTTTCTCTGGCAATGGAGGAAGCCAAGCTTTGCACCTGCCCTGGTCAGCCCAGGCCTCCACTCAATGCTACAAAGTTTCAATTATAGAAGGTAAATAAATTCCAAAAGAAATAGTGGCGGCCACTGAGCTGGAAGAGCTATGGTTGTCCCGGGTGATGGAGGAAGCCAAGCTTTCTGCACATCCTGGCTGGCTTAGGTCTCTGCTCCAGGCTACAAAGTTTCAATTATAGAAGATACATAAATTCCAACAGAAATGGCTGCCACCATGGAGCAAGCAGGAGGCTTGGCTCTGCTCCAGGCTACAGAGTTTCAATTGTAGAAACTCTGTATAAATTGTATAAATCCCAGATACTAGGGCCTCCACTTGAGTCATCAGGGGGTGTGGCAGGCCTGCAAACCACCACAGGCCCCTCGCCCAGGCCGCCCCACACCCAAAGGGAACCCCCACCCTGATCTGGGACACCCTTCAGGGCAAACCAGCTGGCCCCCACCCATGCACCAGGCCTCTATCATATCTAATAAAAGAGTAATATGCAGATCGACCATCACTCCAACACACAAGATGGCTGCCCCCATGTGGTCAAAGATCCTGCCCCCATGTGGACACAAGATGGCCACCACAAGATGGTCAGCAGGAGAGGGCAGTTGGGAGGCACCAGTTCTGCAAGGGAGGGAAGTTGGAGGCAATCAAGCCTGCAGGGAAGGGCAGTTGGGTGAGACCTAGGCCTGCAGGGAAGAGCAGTTAGGAGGGACCAGGCCTTCAGGGGAGGGCAGTTAGGGGTGACCAAGCCTGAAGAGGCAAACAGGATGGCAGGGGAGCAGTTAGATATCAATAAGGCTGGCATGGGAGTGGTTAGGGGGTTATCAGGCTGGCAGGCAGAAGCAGTTAGGGGCAATCAGGAAGGCAGGCAGGAGAGCAGTTGGGAGCCAGCAGTCCTGGATTGTGAGAGGGGTGTTTCAGATTGGAGAGGGTGCAGGCTGGGCTGAGGTACATTCCCCCCACCCCACCCCATGCATGAATTTCATGCACCAGGCCTCTAGTAGTATATATTGAGATAATTTCATGTGTACATTATTGGGACAATTAAAGGAATTTGAATGTAGACTTTTTATTAGCTGTGAATAAAAAATGGGATTCTGTAATAAATCTGACAATTTCAAGTGACTGAAAGTAACCTCACAGGATGATCTGATCATAATTCCTAACTGGGCAGGTCATAATGAGTAGTCAAGCCACAGGCGTATAACTTCTCTAGTAAATGTTTAATCTTTGCTTTAAGCAAGCCCTGTCCATTGTTTTTGTGCATCTAGGTTGACACACCTTTGAAATGCCAGAGTAGACTTTTTTTCCAGATCCCTCAGAGGTGTGACCAATCTCAAGGGAAGCACATAATCTTGTTAACTACTCTGAAGTCCAATCCTAGAGGTTTCCCTACCGTGTTCTTTCCTATTTTTATGTAATCTTCCTACATTCCCTCCTTAATTACTAATCTATAAAATAAACTGCAAAACTGTAATTCTTCAGAATATTTGGGATCTTGATTCCCAATATCTCAATCAGTTTGGCTCAAATAAACTCTTATAAAAATTTCTACAGGTTTGGATGTTTATTATCTTGACTTAGCTAATAGTGTGGTATTAATGTCACATTTCCCGAGTGTAGTCATGCATGGTATTGTGGCTATGGTATTGCTCCTTGGAGACTTATGCTGACGTATTAAAGAAAGAAGTGTTCCAATGTCTTCCACAAACACTCAAATGGTTCATCAAACACATGAATACACTACATGTGCTTATTTGCACATATGTGTACTCACACACACAGAGAAACAGAAAGCAGATGTATTGTAGCAAAATGAGTGTTCATTGTATTATTGCAGCTTTTCTGTAGGTTTAAATTTTTCAAATTAAAAAGTTTTGGGGCAGGAGGATTTCATGCAAAATGTGTGATACAAGCCTGGGGGCCAGCACAATGAGATATAGGAGGCTATTTTTATTTTTCTCCTGTTCTCTGTCATAGCCACAGGATACTACCTCTTTTTACCATGGGAGTCAGCTCTCCTGTTTCCCCAGAGGGCTCACCATACCCTGGCTTCCAGTGAGAAGCCCACCTGCCCTCCCAGCAGAGTTCCCACTCAGCATTTTAGAGATTTTCAAAAGCCAAAATTTAAGGTTGCCAGAATTAGAAAACAAAATATATAGAATACCCAGTTAAATTAGAATTTAAACAAAATACATTTTTTTTTAAATATAAGTATGTCTCAAACATTGCACAAGTCAAAACTTGTATTAAAACATTATTTGTAGTTATTCTGAAATTCAAATTTAACTGGGAATTCTGTATTTTATCTACCAGCCCTACCCACACCCATCCCCCATCTCACCCTCACCCACTCAGCCAGAGGTCATGGTCTTCTATGAACACTGAGGCTTAAGACCCAATAGAAAGTATTCTCAGTCCCACGACAAGGTTTGCAAATTGCCACAGTGACCCTGGCTCTCTGCCCCACAATTTCTATGCAGGCACACGGAAGGGCAGCTGGTTGAGCAGGGACAGAACCATAGGCTTCAGGGAGGGAGAGAACAGCTCTGGGAGTCCTGCAGGTGACTAAGGCACTCTGCCTGGGTGCTTGGATGCCTTCCTCTGTCCTTCCACCTTTGCCCTGCTCTTCCCCAGCTTGGCCAGCCAGCCTCACAGCATAGCCCCAAGGCTGCCAGCAGGGAATTGGGAGCTGGCTGGCTAGGGTTTGAATCTTGGCCTTACTTACCACTTACTGGCTGGGTTCATTTGGGCAGTGATATATCTAACCTATCTCAGTTCCCTCATCTGTAAGATCCAGCTAATAACAGTACCTCCCTCACAGCCTGGTCATGAGGTCACAAGGATTAACTAAGCTAATATTTGCAAAGGACTCAGGAAACTATTAGGCATGCACGTAGTAAGCTATGTATACATGTTTGTTAAATAAATAACCCCTTTGTGTAGGAAGACTAAGGTCTCTGTGTTGTAAACCTACCATCCTGAGGCCCCTAGACCCTGCAGAGACTTCACCCTGCAGTTTGTTTGACAAGATGGGCAATGTGCTCACTGCTTGAGGCTCACTTATTGCTGGGCAATTGGTGTGAACTCAGAAAGGTGACATGGAGGCAAAAAGTTTAGCAACCTGGAGGAGTGACCATGCCTCCAACCCAGCTAATTACCACCTCTCAGTTCTTACACACCACCGGGAAAAAGTGGCCCAGCTTCTGAAAAACAAACCTCACGACCATCCCATCACCACAGTACTTTGGTCTTGGATTGTCATCTTTGATGTCATTTAATTTACTCCATTGAGGCTTCCTTCCCTCCTTTCTCTTTAGTTTTCAGTTCTGTTTCATGACTTCCTCTCCCCCATTTAGATTTTTCCTTCTTCTTTTTTTTTTTTTTTAAGGGAGAAAAATCACTAACATGGTGTTCAGGGCTGTTGAAGGTTATGGTTGAGGCAGGTCAACTGATGTCCCCAGGCAGCCCCAAAGAGAAGCATTTGGGGGTAGATGGACTCGGAGGGGGGCAGGGCTGACCTGAGTCTTGTGTCCTCAGGTGGATGGGACTCTCAGTGAGGAGAGAGGTCACACCGACTCATTCTGGCAATCACCTGAAGGGAATGATGCTTAAAATAACAGAGCTGATTTCTTCAAGTTCAGTAAGAAATGGTAACTGCCTGTGGCTGCTAGGACCACTCCCTCCTCCATGGCAAGTTAACATGAGGAGGAATCTCCAGATAATTCCAGTTCCCAGCAGCTGAGTCAGCTCAAACTTCAGATCTTTCCAGCTGAGGTCCCATACACACTGGACCAGAGACAAGCTGTTTCTTCTGTGCCCAATCCAAATTCCTGCCCACAGAACCCATGAGCACGGTACAATGGTTGTTTTAAGCCATTGAGTTTAGGTTAGTTTATTATGGAGCTACAGTGACCCAGACTATTTCCCACTGTGCTTTACTGGGGTCTCCTTTTCTTGTGCTTCTAGAACTAGCCGAGCCTTCTTACCCTATATAATAAAAGCCTAATATGTAAATTGTGCCCTCGGGTGGTCATTGGACCACTAGTTCTCTGGGAAACTGGGAGTTGTCTGAGGGTTCACTGTGATGTGTGCTGACCACCAGGGAGTGGCACGGAACATGGTGGGTGTTGGCTACCTGGGGGTGGGGGTGATGATGGGGACAGAGGTGCGGTGAGAATGTGGGCTATCTGCCAAGCTCACACCCTCTCCCCCTGCTACCCTGCCCTAGGACTCCAGGACTCATGCACTAGGGAAGCCATCCCTCCCCTCCCCCACCCTGGCACTCAGGTATCAGGTGCCCATGAGGAGCTCCCCCTGCACCCACATGGCCTTTTCCCAGTGAACTGGGCTGCAACCACCGGGACCTCAGGGACTGCTCGTGCTCTCCGTGGGTTCACACAGGAGCCGTCTGCGCTGCCCATCCAGATTTCATGCAGTGCTGCTGGCAGCTCAGAGGCCCATGCTGTGCCCTGGCCTGCAGTGTCCAGCCATGCTCACCACATCTCTGGGCTGGGACTCAGGCACTGTGACTCAGGTGGAGTGAGGGGCTGGAGGCCTGGGGCCCCAGGTGCTGCCAAGGGCTCCCACGTCAGCTAGGACCTGCCCTTCCACACCAGATGCTTACGCTTTGATCACTGGCCAGACCTAGGGACCGCACCCCTGTACAAATTTTGTGCACCAGGCTTTTTATATTTATATATTTGCATTGTGTGTATTTTTAAAAATAACATTACTATAAAAATAAAAATTCAACATATAATTTACTCATTATCCCATCACCTAAACAAAGATTTTTTATTTATTTATTTTTTATTTCAGAGAGTAAGGGAGAGAGATAGAAACATCAATGATGAGAGGGAATCAACAATTGGCTGCCTCCTATATGTTGGACTGAGACTGCAACCCAGACGTGTGCCCTTGACCAGAATTGAACCTGTACTAGTTTTTCCTTATGTTTTTCTCTTTTCTTCTATTACTGCTTTTCCCTAAGATAGGTTTGTCAATCATATTGTCTGCAACATGGGAGTTCAGTAAATCCCAAATATCTAGATAACTTCAGATACTATGAGCCCAATAGGAGATTTAAAGTTCTCCACTGTGCATGTTCCTGTTTTTGGAGTCCTAATTAAGTACCAACTCCGTCTGTTCTTCAGATCAAGTTTCAAATTCTGTACTTAGGTCTTTAGAACTACAAGTCCCTAGTCTCCTCCTATCTCTCCCTGAGGTGGGTTTTTTTTTGTTTTGTTTTGTTTGTTTTTTGCCTGTTTCCACTGCCTTTCCCCACCATTAGGGCTGGAGGTGGTATCAAAGCATTTTCCTCAAGTATAGAGCCAAGGATGCTGACATGGGCTTATGTCCTCAGGCAACAGACCATGGAAGCAATGCTAGATGACCTTTCAGAGTTTATGTTTTACTAAGGGAGCATCTTTAGATTGCTTAAGATAGACTAGGAGAGCCAGAGCAGGGTTTAGAATGAGGCAAATGAGGAAGAGTTGTATAAATTCAAGTCTGATCCATTTTTATTAAATGTTTGATATTTTGCTTATCGTGCATTTTTTACATTCATTTTGATCTTTAAAAGATACAGCTAAAAATAGCATTTATCTTGATTGTTGAATTTAGTCCCTCACCCCCTTAAATTTTGCACCCAAGAAGAGTGCCTTACTCATTACAAAAAAAAAAAAAATTAAATATATTTTTGAATGGCCTCCATTTATAAAATTTACAATCTACCATTCATTCATCTATGGACTAATGTGTGTATTACAAGGATTTTTCTACACTGTCTTCATGGACTGAATTGTGTTTTACCCCAAACTCACCCCTCACCCTCCAATGTGGCTGTATTTGTAGACGAGGCATTTAAAGAAGTAATTGGGATTAGATGAGGTCATAAATCTAGAATCTTAATCTAATAGGACTGGTGTGAAAAGTCTTATGAGGACACTGAGGAGGAGGCCATCTGTAAGTCAAGGAGAAAGACCTCAGGAGAAACCAAACCTGCCAATACCTTAGTCTTGGACTACCAACATTCAGAACTGTGAGAAAGTAAATTTCTGTTGTGTATGTCACCCAATCTGGGGTATTTTTTATGGCATCCTTATAAACCAATATACTATATTTTCATAACAGACATTATATGGATTTTTCCACCTACACTTTTTGCTCTAAAATTAATATAACATAACCCATGACAGTTATCTACCAGAATGAATCTGCCCTAATCAGCTATGTCTCCCACTGTTGGTAGTTTCTTTTGCTGAGTACCACCAGAAAATTGGCCATGGGTCAACATCTGAAGAAGCTACAGATTGTACAAGACTCAGAGGATAGCCTTTGCAGTGGCAACAAACTGTAAAAAGGAGTATCAGTGGGCACTGCTGATCACTTTAAGAGATAAACCAACTAGGAGGGCTCATTTGTTTTTTTTCCTATGTATGTGGCTCCACCCAGCTCTTCCTGCAGGGTTGAGAAACTATTCTTTCAGCTTCTGGGTGTGGTGTTGGCTGACATCCCTCTATCATCAGCTTACTCTGGGAATGGCCCTCTATGAAGACAGACTTTGTTTTCAAAAACTGCCTACTTCTTGAGGTCCAACTCCATAAAATGAGTGGTCAATACAGGCAGATAAAGATCTGACCTAAACCTGCAGTCAGACACCCCGCCTAACTGCTCACTTGCCTGCTTGCCTGAGCCTGATTGACACTTAATTGTTCCCGTGCAGGCCCAGTCGCCACCAACTGCCTTCCCCTGCTGGCCAGGTCACCCCTACCTGCCCTTCCCCACTGGTCTGATCGCCCACAACTACCCTTCCCTGCCAGCCATCTGTGGCGACCATCTTTGACCACATGGGGGCAGCCATCTTGTGCGAGGGCATGAGGGTCAATTTGCATATTACCTCTTGATTATATAGGATAGTATTTCATTGTGTAAATGTACCAAAGCTTTTTTATCCACTAATCTGCTAATGGGCACTTGTGCTGTTTCCAAATCTTAGTATTATAAATATGATAGCACTGCTATGAACATAGGGGTGCATATATCCTTTCTGGTAGGTGTTTCTGGTTTCTTAGGATGTATTCCTAGAAGTAGATCACTGGGTCAAATGACAGTTCCATTTTTAATTTTTTGAGGAAACTCCATACTGTCTTCCACAGTGGCTGCACCAATATGCATTCTGACCAGCAGTGTACTGGGGTTCCCTTTTCTCTGCATTCTCACCAGCTGATTTGTTGATGGTTGTCATTCTGACACGTGTGAGGTGACATTTCACTGTTGTTTTAATTTTCATCTCTCTGATAGTCAGTGACTTTGAGCATTTTTCATATATCTGTTAGCCATCTGTATATCCACTTTAGAGAAATATCTATGTAGGTCCTTTGCTCAAATTTTTAATTGGATTGTTTGTCTTCCTTTTGTTAAGTTGTATGAGTTCCTTATAAATTTTGGAAATTAACCCTGCCTGGGTTCTTTTTCCAGCCTTATAAAAAGTTCAGCATTTTGGAGAAAGGGGTTGCATGTAAGTTCAAGAAGGAGTCCAAGGACTAAAGATAATTTTGAAAGGCATTGGGGGTCATAGGATCTTCAGCTAAAAGGAACTGAAGACTCACCTCATCTAAGGACCCCATGATATTTATTTAACACAATTAGTCCTAAAGCAAGGTGGAAATAATACACTTTAAAGAGTAGGGTTTCAAAGGGTACAGAAGCATTGTCAGTTTGGGGAATAGCCTACAGCTGTTCAGGTGTTTGGCCAACAGGAGGCAATAAAATGTCCTGAGCTATCTGGCAGCTAACAATCCTATTCAGGTTTGGGGGAATTGCTGTTTAGCCGTTTCTAACAGGTAAACTACATATGTGGCTCACCCTTGTGTAGCTGCCCAAGCTTCACCAACCTTTTGGTGAAACTCTTGTAATTATCATATGCTGGAATTGGTTCTCGGCATAACCCCTTATTGGATGTATTGTTTCCAAATATGTTCTACTATGCAGTGGACTCTCTTTTCATTTTGTTGATAGTTTCTTTTGCTGTGTGGAAGCCTTCTATTTTGATGTAGTCCCATTTGTTTCCTCCTTAGTTTTCTTTGTCCTAAGAAATGAATTGGTAAACATATTGCTAATGAGAGATGTCTGAGATTTTGCTGCCCAAGGCTTCTTCTAAGATTTTTATGGTTTCATGAATTACATTTAAGTCTTTTATTTCTATTGGGTTTATTCTTGTATTGTATAATATAAATTGGTGGTCTAGTTTCATTTTGTTGTTGTTGTTGTTGTTGCATGTACCTGTCCAATTTTCCAAGGGATTTTAATATATGTTTCGACTTTGATCAATTAATAGCTACTGTTAAAAATGACCAGGGCTCTGTGGGATAGTATTGTGGTTGTATTACTGGAGAGCTGCTGTAGTCTCCCCTCCTTGGCTTTTGTTATGCTCTGAGAAGGAATTCAGATGAATGACAGAAAGCAGTGTTGAAACAAACCAAGCAAATTTATTACAGAAGCAAAGCAAATTAATTTATTAAGAATGCACTTGGCCTGAAGCACAAGCAGGCAAGTCAGCTTATCTGAGCACAGTGCCTGATGGGGATTCAAGGATATTATATTTTCACCCCTATTGATTTCAAGATTTCCTTGCAGAATAGACTAGATTTCAAAGCCCCCCTTTTACCTTCTGGCTTTTCCCAGAATTCGGAAGAACATATGGAGATTTTATCTTGGCAATTTCCAAAACTGCAGACTTTTTTGTTCAGTAGGTGACATAAACTTTTCCCTTCCACTCCTTCCCTCCTCAACTGATATGGGTTCCTTGTTATTTGTCCCCACACTTCATCTGTCCTTCAGTTTAGCTGGCTCAGCTGGCACTTATTGGGTCTTTGCTCCCTATTTTCTTAGACCAGGTGACTTAAGTTATATATTCTCTAGTTATAGAGGAAAAATATAAACCATTTTCTCTCAAGTGTCCTTGGTTGGGGAAGATAAGGTCTTACAATTCATAGACTGGCTGCAAGCCCACACTGTTTGGCCTTGTTTGATTTTATTGTCTCAGTTTCCCCATTCCACTTACCCAATGTTTTTTTCTAGCTTCTCACTATCCTGCCACAGTTGGTTCTGGATTTCAGGAGTAAGTATGGGATGGGAGCTTGTTTAGTCACTTCATTGATGTCCTTGATACTCTTACTCTCTTCTTTCACTGCAGATGAACCTGGCCCAAGGTCAAACCTACCCAAGGTTGTGTGGATGGGTACATGAGTTTGAATCATAACCAATATGTTCCAACTAACACTCCAGAATCTTGTACATGATAGTTGTCTTTAGCCTTGCTGTCTAAACCTCCTCTAGTCATGAGGACATGAGTCTTCTAGTCCCCAGTTTTTTGGCTGTCCTATGTTGCTCTATGTGAGCGTGATATTTGGGCTAACTTCCTATGAGTAATTTCTGTTTCCACTATTTTTTTTTCTCATAGTTAAGCCCCCCAAAAGTCCTAACACTGTGGATATATAAACTTGGAAAAGTTGAATTCTCTGTCTCTGATCTGCCTCTCCTCTCATTTAATCATTAAAAAAATGTTTTAGACACTTGCCATTAGTAACATTAAAATCTCTACTGAAAAAGCCCATCAACACCTCTGAGTAGTTACTTAAATGCTAAATAAGGCCCATTCTGCCCTAATTTTCCCTTTGATTCCCTGCTAATAGCATTCTGTTTTTCACTAGGGAATTTATTCTTCTTTCCCCTTCCACATGTTTTTTTGGAGCTGTCAATCATACCAGCCCATGCCCTGGCTACACAGGTGAATATACAATCAAAATTTGGTTCTGATAATATAATAATTCCCTCTCTCACTCCCCTGCCCTAAACATGTTGATGCTCTAACCTTAGAACATATGGATGTTTTACATATTTGTTGCCATGTATATATGAGTATGCTATTTACTATACTTTGCCATTACATGGCAAAATGGACACTATAGATGGAAAGAGGGTTGTGGATTTTAGGATGGGAAGATTATCCTAGATTATCTAAGTGGGCCTATAAAATAACATGGGGCCTTAAAAGTAGAAAAGGAAAGAAGACAGATTGGAGAATGTGACAACAACAACAACAAAAAACACAGGAGATCTGAAATATGAGGAATTGACCTGCTATTGCCGGATTTGGAGATGGAAGAAGGGCCATGAGCCAAGGAATATGAGTGGTCTCTAGAAGCTGGGGATTGCCTGAGATAAGGAAGGAAATAGGAATCAGGGCCCTCAATCTTATTAGCATGAAAAATAAATGCTGTTAACAAACTGAATGAGCAAGGAAATGGATTCCTCCCTAGAACCTACAGAAGGGAATATATGCTTTGAACACCTCAACTTTTGTCTATTGAGACCTTTAAAACTATTCTATCTAATAAAAAGGTGATATGCAAATTGACCATCACTCCAATACACAAGAAGACTGCCCTCATGTGGTCAAAGATGGCCATCCCCATGTGGACACAAGATAGCCACCACAAGATGGCCAGCAGGGGAGAACAGGTGGGAGGGACTAGGCCTGAAAGGGAAGGCAGTTGGGGGCAATCAGGCCTGCAGAGGAGGACAGTTAGGGGTGACCTGGCTGGCAAGTAAGGGCAATTGGGGGTAACCAGGCCAGCAGAGGAGGGTAGTTGAGGGCAATTGGGCCAGCAGAGGAGCAGTTTAGGTGTTGATCAGGCTGGCAGGGGCATGGTTAGTGGGTGATCCGGCTGGCAGGCAGAAGCAGTTACAGGCAATCAGGTGAGCTGTTGGGAGTCAGCCGTCGTGGATTATAAGAGGGATGCCTGACTGCCCGGTGGAATCAGGCCTAAATGAGCAATCAGACATCCTTTGAGGGTCTCAGTTTGGAGAGGGTGCAGGCTGGGCTGAGGGACACCTCCCCCCATGCATGAATTTCATGCATCGGGCCTCCAGTAAGATAATATTTGTGTGCTGTTTAAAGCTATTTGGTGTAGCACTAGAAAATGAGAACACTGGCCAAATATCCTGGCCACAGTAATTGGCCCCCAGATGAGCATGTTATTTAAACTGAGCCAATTAGAGTTTTTCTCCGAAACTCTAGAAATAAGCTATTTACCTTAATAGGAGCTTTTAGGACACATGGCCCTACACATACCAGGGGCATGGTCCCTGCCACATAGAGAAGCTGATAAAAACTAGGCTCATGCATAGGCAAAAGCTGTGATGAATGTCAGTGAGGTCCTGGCAGAGTTTCTCTGCACCTGTGCTTGAGGCCAACTCTATCCTTACCCTTCCCTGTCAGTTAAGCTGATTAACTCCTTCTTTACCACTAAATAATTCATGTCCTCTCAAAATACCAAACCCTGATCTTTCACACTTAATAATCACTTCTTGGATTAACACATGTTCTCAAGAAACTGATAAATGCATATGTTTCCTGGGAGACTTAGCTCATTAGCAGAAGTTATTTTATTAGATAACTTGGCTTCCATTGAGTGATAATAGAGCCAAAAGGAAATGGTACACACAGTAGGGGGTTTTGGTAGAAGAAGAGGGATGGGAAAACTCTGGGTCATGGAGAAAACAGACCAGGGAATTGTGGGAGGAGAATGTGATGTTGAGTGAATTAGTAAACACATGTGAAAGCAAATAATGTCAATCCTAGACATTGGAAGTAAAGTTGGGATTAAAAGGAAGAAGGAAGATAACCCTTCTTAAATCTATTTAGTGCCCTTCATTCACAAAGTCATCCTTGACTCTCATGACAGTCTTGATAATTTGTTCCAATCATAATTCTTGTAGCGGGCAGGTTAGCAGTAGACGTATCCCAGAGGAAGGAGGACACCTGCTCCTGGGCCAGCTCCATGGCCTGTCAGTGCTCCCTGTGTGGAGAGCCTCTGTTTCCCTCGGAATATTCCAGCCTCCACAGGCTTCCATGAGGGCCATCAGGGTGGCTCCTGCAGTCCTGGAAGGGGGCATGGACAAAGTGCCCAGATGTTTCTGGAATATCACAAGGTAGAAAAAGAAAAGCTATATAAAAAGCAACACAAAACTGTATCACACAGTTTGCTTATTGTTGGAGGTTGAAATTCTGCCAAGTGCTCATACTTCTTAGTTGTCACCAGTTTAGTTTGAGACAATAGTAAGAACAGTCCTTTTGGCTTCTACTTAAACTTCAATAGAAAAACAAAAACAAAAACAAAACAAAACAGCTTCAGAATTTGAACTGGAATAGTCTCCTTACCTTATTTGCCCTGACCCTGAGTTGCACTGCACTGCAAGGAATCTAGAACATGGGTCTTGGAAACACTGTGTTTATGGGACAAGGCTTGGGCTTACACATTCTCTGAGTCAGAGCCTTTGGATCTGGTGGTGATTTAATAGGCATGTGGGAGGGAAGTGTTTTGCCAACTTGAGAACCTCCTCTTAGTTTCAGCACTAAGGAAACTTAAAAACTTAAATATTTCGTCTTTGGGAGTTTATTTTCTCTTTGAAAAATATCTGTATCCTTTTTCTTTGGTAAGAAGGGGAAGAAAAGGCTAAGGATGAAGATGACAGGTTTATTTGGGCATGAAATCACTATTGGACAACTCATTTTTCCTGAGTTAAGTGTTAAAAAATCTGCAATTTACAGAATAAGTTTTTCTGAAATTACATAGGGGGTGGATAATTGAGAGCAAACTTCCTGGGCTGTCTGGCTGACCAGTACTGCCCTTTCTGGGAACTTGGGTCCCTCCCAGTGTAGAGCTTGAGGGGCAGATTGTTCATTTCCAGCACCACTGTCTGATCCACAGCTGCTTAAGTCCCCAGCTCTTGGCTTTGCACTTATTTCTGAGAAGCTCTGAGACTAGCTTCCAGTTTGCTTGTAAGTTCTGCAAGAATTCATTTTGGAGGTGTCACTTGATGGTTTTACAAAAAAATGTTGAGAGTATTACGTATGTCCCCCTTTTCCACCCATTCTCTCCCTCCACCCAGTCCCAGCCCCACATCAGGCCTTCCCATCTATTGTCTGTGTTCACAGGTAAGATACCAGGTGGACGTTAATAATGCAGATTTTTTTCAATATATGGAGTTACACATATGCTGATATATGTGCAATTTGATATGTATGCTATTTTGTTGTATTGACAACAAGCTTCAAAACTTCATATGTCAAATTTGCTGAAGGTGTTAACATCATAGATATTTTTATGCTTAAAAATGTCAAATTTCATGCCAAAAAAAGAGCGTTTGTGGGAAGTTTTATTTCATTACTTTATTTTGAAGAAAAGTGCTGCTGAAAGTTATTGTATACTTTGGGAAGCTTATGGTGAACATGCTTCATCTCAAGATACGTTTAAACACTTTAAAAGTGATGATTTCGATGTGAAAGACAAAGAACATCCAGGTCAACTGAAAAAGTAACAAGCATTATTGGATGAAGATGTGTGTCAAACTCAAAAACAACTTTCAGAAAGATTAAACGTTGCTCAGCAAACAATTTCTGATAGTTTACAAGCAATGGGAAATATTTTAAAGGAAGGAAAATGGGTGCCACATCAACTGAACAAAAGACAAATGGAAAACCGAAAGTCATTAGTAAAATGTTGCTTTCATGGCACTAAAGAAAGTCTTTTTTTTTGCATCGAATTGTGACTGGTGATGAAAAGTGAATTTATTTTGAGAAACCCAAATGCACAAAATTATGGGTTGTTCAACATTGACTGCAAGGCCAAATCTCGTTGGAAAGAAGATAATACTCTGCATTTGGTAGGATCAGGAAGGTGTGGTGTATTATGAGCTTCTAAAGCCAAGTGAAACCATTAATACTGATCACTACTGACAACAAATAATCAATTTGAGCCATGCTTTGATTATAAAACGACCAGAATGGGCCAGAGGCACGGCAAAGTAATTTTGCTTCATGATGGCATACCATCATACACTTAAAAACTAGTTAAAGACATGTTAAAAGATCTTGCCTGGGAAGTATTAACCCACCAGACCTTGCTCCTTCAGATTACCACTTATTCTGATCAATGGCACATGCACTTCTGAGCAGCATTTCAAAACATACGAAGAAGGGAAAATTGGGTCTCTGAATGGTATGCCTCAAAACAAGAAAAGTTCTATTGGGTCGGTATTCACAAATTAACTGAAAGATGGGGAAATGTGTAGCTAGAGATGGACATTACTTTGAATAAAGCACTTTTGATGTTTCTCTTGAAATTATTGTATTTTCTTTGATTACAAAATCCACATTATTAACTGGTACACCTGGTATACATGCATATAAGATCTTTGGTTAACTCACCTCAGCTCCCCTCCCCGCTTCCCTCTGAGGTTCATCAGTCTGTTCCATGTTTCCATGCCTCTGGTTCTATTGTATTTTATTCACCAGTTTATTTTATTCATTAGATTCCTTAGTCATTTATTTTTAGATTCAATTGTTGATAATATGTATTTATTGCCATTTTATTGTTAGCAACAGATGACTGATAGCTTCTCTGCATACAATGGGCTGTCTGGGCTGTCACCAATGTCATCAGAGCATGGAGTTTTCCATTTCTACCCCATGGGCTCTGATCTATGACTCTCTTTATCTCCCTATCTTCTGGCTGGTTTGGCACAATAGCCTTACCATGTAGGTTTTATGTGGAAGCCCAGAAAAGGCTATAAAATTTTAAGTCAGTGCAATAAAAGGTTATTTTAAAAAACCTGTATATAATGTGGCTTTCTCAATTAATGTACTGCATTCAGAATTTTCTTATTTGTGTGTGTGTGTGTGTGTGTGTGTGTGTGTGTGTGTGTGTATGCAGTTATTAGGACTATGCATCATAATTAATTGATATTAATGACAATACTTAACATCCAGGTAGCACCAAATCCACCCTAAAAACCTAATAGTAAATCATAACTAGTTACATTAGGAAAAAAGATAATCTGGAAGGAGGCAGCAAACATAATGAGTGGAACCTCCCAGGAGATGTCAACTTAAGCTTTGTAGGTTTTGGCCCCTGAGTAGACAAGTGTCCCAAACCTCTAGTTCAGAAAGGAGAGTGAGGGCCTAGAATAGGTCCCTAATCTTCCCCACATCAGGCCAGATGGTACAGACCAGCAATGACACATAGTCCCTTGCTGTACAGAGCAAGAATCAGGGCACTATGGGCCACAGAAAGGGCAGTGTTTTGCTCATGGTGTTCATATATACTAAAGTACAGACCAGGGGATGTTTCTCTCCCCCAGAAATAGACAGTCTGTGAAGAGAAAAAAGCTCCCCAGTGAACAGCATTTCCCCTGGCCTCTGCTGACTGAAGTGTAAATGACTTTTGAGAGCAGAATAAGCCAGTCAATGAATTCATTCTTTGAACTTTTCTGACTAGATAGTGATTCTGAGACTTTGAAAATCTTCAAAGATCTCAGCCCATGAAATCAATAATTCATTTTTTTATGTTGCCAGAGTTAAAGTAAGAATCCCACTCAACAAGCAGTATTGAAGACCTACTATGTGGGAAGCAGCATCTCAGACACTGGAAAGGCTACTGAGCTAAGGAAAGGACAATTCCATGCCCTCGAGGAACTGTCTAGGGAAGAGGAAAGGACAAATGCATACATGTCCAAAGGATCAGTATAGGTAGCTGCAGGACTCATGGATGAGAATAGACACAGGGGTTGGGAGTAGGGGGGGGAAGGTGAAGAAGGGATAAGGGCTCTTTTTATGCAAGTAATTACATAAGCCAAAATCTGGGAAGCAAAACTGATCTGAAATATGTCCCATCCTTGTGCATTTCTTAACTAATAATTTTGAAACAATGGCACAAATACTAATGACACTTACTATTCATTAAACACATATTAAGTATCAGGTATTAGGCTATAGTTTGCATGAACTCTCATTTAATCTAGCCTCATTTTTTTTTTTTTCAGATGAGAAAACTAAAGCTCAGAGAGTGAGGTTAGTTGTTCAGGACTTCTCAGCTAGTTAATGCAAGACTTGGGATACAAATTGATGTCTATCCATGTAACTTCAATACCTGCCCTCTAAATCATCTTTCTGTTTCATTATGTTTTTAATGGCTTGTTACTTATTTATTGTAGACACCTGAAGAAGAGACTTAGGACCCTGGATCCTGAAAAGGGCCTGGCAGAATTCAGGAAGATTCTTGGCTTTTCATTTTCATTGACTTTAATAGCTGGGGCCTGGACTTCACTGCGTGAACTGAGCATTCCAGTGCCAGGCTCTTGTGCCGAGGCCCAAATGTTCACAGTCATCTTCATGGGGCCTGGCCCTGCCACAGGCTCCATTAAGTGAGGGCCTGGGAGGGGTTTTCTTGCTGTGTTAGGTGGCTTCTCACATCCATCTGTCTTGCTGGCTCTTAAACTGCAAACAGGAAATGTGCTAGCCATTGTGCTGACCTGTTCACATGCATCATCTCTGTTAATTTTTACAATTATCTATGAGGAACGTTCTACTATTATATTTCTTTTGCACATGAAAATGTTGAGGCTCAGAGAGGTTAGGCAACTTGCTCAAGAGTAAACAGATTTTCATATGCTAGGAGTGCATCTTCCAAGAGAAGGGACTTCAAAGAAATATAAACATCAGCTCCTCAGTTTTATTAGAGTCATTGAGTATGAACACTTTGCATAGTCTGTTTATTTTTATTTTTATGCTAGAGGCGCGATGCATGAAATTCTTACAAGAGTAGGCTTTTTTTCCCCTCAGGTGCAGACACTGGCTTCCCTCTGGCACCCGGGACCCGGGCTTCCTTTTAGCTGTAGGCAGGCACCTGGGACCAGGGCTTCCCTCACAGGCCTGGCTTTGTCCAGAAGGTCATCTGGAAGGACATCTGGAAGGACGTCAGGTCTAATTAGCATATTATACTTTTATTATTATAGATGAAAAACATACCCCCCTTTACATGTCTTTTATAAAATTTTGACAACTTGATAAGAAGTCATTTTAAAAGATATTCTAACTTATATAAATCTTGGACCTTTTATATAGATTATTTTGCACATAATAATTATTTTGCACATAATGAAACGTGTTATTCATTTGGCTATCAGGAACATCATTACTGTGATCCTGAGAGGCTATCTCAGAGTGAAATGCTGAGGTGAATGGGGGTTTCTGGGTCCCAAGCAGCCCAGCTATTCTTGGTTTCTCCCTTTGCCGCTGCTCACAACTTCCATCCTCATCCCTGGCCTCTCTGGTTCTTGCTCCCAGGTCTGCCACCTGCCAAATGTTTCCCTCTCTCCTTGCTTCTTGCCACTTTACCTTTCTATCTCCTTCCCCAACACACAGTGCTTTTCCGTGTTCACTGGGAACATATTGTCTTTTAATGATGTGAAGAGCTACTGTCTGTGCTGAGTGCCAGACACAATGAGGTGTCTACATGGTCCTCTTTAATCCTCATCATAGATTTATTCTGTTTCCAATGGAGAGCTCAGCCATGAGGTCATTGGTCTCAGCATGCTCACTGCTCTTGAGTGTGGAGCTAGGATTTGAACTCGTGTCTGACTTCAATCCTGTTTCCTTAGGTACAGATGGTGCCATCTGCACAACATAGGAAAGAGTCTGTTCCTCACCTTCCACCTAACAAGTCAAGGCATAGCTATAGTTTTCAGTGCTTCTGGCTTCTTATCACTTAAGCAGCAATAAGCTCCAGGGATATTCTTAAGGAGGCATTAGAGTCCTGCAAAATAGTTGTTAAGAAACACAGGTTCTAGAGACAGAGCTCCATACTCTTGCTTCTTGACTTGATAATAATACCAGTACTTATCTCATTATGCTGTAAGGCACATGTGTCAAACACAAGGCCCGCGGGCCAAATCCAGCCCGCCAGGCCTTGCAATGTGGCCCGCACCGCGCTGTCATCACTGCACTCCGCTGTCAGTTTATGACATTGTCAGTTTATGACTGTTCAGTAAACCATTCAGCCCGCGATTTACGCTGGATTTTAGATTTTGGCCCCTTCTCTGATTGAGTTCGACACCCCTACTGTAAGGTATAACTACCATCTTATAAATAATGCTGATAATAATAGTAGTAATAATAATACCAATGGCAGCTGACATTTTCTGAGAGCCTACGCTGAATCAAGAGTCAAATGCTGCTCTGAGTCCTTTATATGCATTAACTATCTTAACCTTCACATTGACCATCTGCAGGAGGTGCCATGACTTTTAGCTCTTATGGGTTGAGGAAACCAAGGCACAAAATGGTTAAGCAACCTGCCTGAGGTCACACATCTAGAAAGTGGTGTTGCTGTGGTGGGACACTGCTGCTCCATTTATTTGTCAGGCAGAGTGATATTTCTCTGTGTGTGCCCCTTCTCCTCACCCCTATGCTCTTTTGTGTGGCTCAGGTTTATATGGCTGCTCTTCATGCCTCTCACTCTCTCTCTCTCTCTCTCTCTCTCTCTCTCTCTCTCTCTCTCTCTTTGTCTCTCTCCCCTCATCCTCCTCATCTATCTGCTCCTGTCTCTGCCTCTGGAAGCTTGTGTCTGACCCCAGGTGCTGGAGCTGTTGCTGTTGGCATGTCTCTCACCCATCAGCATGCGGACGTTCCTCCATGGCAGCCGTGTCTGCCGGGAGCATGCCGCCTGCTGCAGAGCACGGGTTGCTACCTTGCCACCAATTACATCCATGTATCATAATTGTACTTTTTTGTTGCTGTTAAAAGCCAAATGATGAAGCTAATAGGGTTCATGCTGAGAACAGATGTTCTTATTTCTGCCCAGATGCCGAACATGGCAAGGATTTCCTGACTTTTTCTGTGCTTTGATTTGAAATGCTTCTGATTGAAGGGCTCTTGGGAGGGATTGAAAAATCATGCTGTCCTTCAGCAAGAAACTGGGCACAGGTCTTGACGGGGAGTGAAATAACCATCCTTGGCATTTTAGACTCCATCTGCTTCTGGAGGACATAATACTGCTCCTAGCTGAAAACTGCCTTTGCTCACATTTTATAATTAAACATTCATATTTTCACTTTTCTGGTCGTTTCAATCTCAACTAATGTGTCAGTTAACAATTTTTCCATTTTCTGCTTTATTTTCTGTCTTCTTCTTACTTGTAATTCATGAAAGATTTTTCCTTCCTATTCATTAAGAATCTTAAAAGACTGTGATAGTAGCATTCATTTAATATTTATTGAGTGCCTTATTGTACAAGACACTGGGGTAAAACACAGACAAGGCTTCCACTTTTGAGGGGCTAAAAATCTAGTCAGAGAAGTAAAAAATTAACAAATAAACAAGCTGATTTCAGATTGTAGGAGTGCCATGAGGAATTAAAGAAGATACTAGGGCCCTGGCTGGTGTGGCTCAGTTGGTTGAGCATCTCCCATACACTAAAAGGTCATGGATTCCATTCTCAGTAGGGTCTATGCCCAGATTGTAGGCTCCATTTCTAGTAGGGAGAGTGCAGAAGGCAACCAACCAATTTCTCTGTCACATCAATGTTCCATTCTCTCTTCCTCTTTGTCTTTCTCTCTCTAAAGTAAATAAAAAATATATTAAAAAAGATAAGTAAACAAGATTATAGGACAGAAAGAAACTGGGAAGTGAGGGTTACTTTGTATAAGTTGGTCAAGAAATGTTTTTCTGAGAATGTTGGAAGAACTGAGGGAAAGAACATTCTAAAAAGAATGTTCTGAGGTGAGGGAAGAACATTCTAGAAAGAGGAACTGACAAGTACAAAGGCTCTGAGGCAGGGAAAAGTTCGGGGAGTTAGAGCCTTGGTAAAACTCTCTTAACTTACACTTTGTCCTAAGGATTATAATGGAGAATAAAAGCACTATAGACTTACTTATATAAGTCTTAGATGTATCTCCTTAACGCAGGCCTTCAAAGTGTGGTGAAATTTGACCACAGCCACAGTTAGCATTTCAAAGAGCCATGCAAAGGCATCAGAAGTGTACTACGGTTAACAATTCATTGTCTTGAGACAGAGATCAAATGTTGCACTTTTGCTTACATTGAAGCACATATATACACACAGAGAGTTGCCTGCACTTTCATGGTGCTGTTGAAGTCAGGGAGGTGTGTGAAGATGTGTGACAACTTCAGACAACTACTCCTATTCCTCCAAAGCTGTCTGCTCAGTCCTGCTCAGAATGGGAAGAGCCCAGTGTTTCCTTAGTGAGGAGCCTAAGGGCTCCTGCAGCAACATGGTCAGCACTGGGCTGGAGGTCCCCAGCAGGTCCCAGGTCAGAAGTTGAGGCTGGGATCTTCCATGGAGCTACGTGCCTCTTCTTGTTTGTACTCAACTTTCCCAGATGCTGTTCACAAACTTAGCCTGCCACAAAAGCCGAGCTTAGCACATCTACAAAGATGAGAAATAAGGTTAGCTCAGGCATCTATACAGTCTCATTCAGGAGGAAATTATATGCAAGTTAGACCTACATGCAATCTAGAGACATATTCAGGAGGGTCATTTTGGTGCTTCTATCTGATGATAATCCCAGTTTCCCCAATTACAGACATTTATAGGTTTCCACTGGCCACTCATTAATGTCAGTTCCTGAGCATCTGCCGTAGTCCATACTACACTGCTTCCAGGTCTGCACCCATTGACAGATACACCTACCATCAATCAAAAGTTGCCTTATTTTCGCTAACAACAGAGAAAGGACAGGAATGCACTGGGGGAGAGAAATTCAAAGAAGAGTCGAGTGGGCTCTGAAAAGATGGGAAGCAGACAGAAAGTTTCCTTTGATTCACAAAAGAACTGGACCCCAGGACTGTCCTGCCCAAGACCGAGGTGGGCAGTCTTGGATTGGAGAGAACTCCTGGAAATGTAGAAACCTTTGGAAGGAGTGGAGGTGAAAGAATGGAATTCTAAAATTTATGGATGCAACTGAAAGAACTGAGACATTTCACTCAGAGGCCAGTGACAGCTATCTTCAAATATTTAAAGTGGAAGAGATGATTGGATTTGTTGTTTGTCACACTGGAAGGTAGAACTACAATAACAGTGTAATACACTAAGGTGTTGTGTTAATTGAGTGGATCCTACATAACTAGGAGTTCCTTAATTAATCATTACCACAAATTGCTTAGGCCTTTGCTCATATTCATAAACTAGCTAGCAATACAGAGAGTTAGATGAGATCTTTTATCTCACCAATCATGAAACCCAGGCTAGCAAACTCCACACATTGTCACACTGTGATTTAACATATGGAAGGACATTCTCAAATAGTGGAAGTAGAAGTGAGCTCCTTGTTGCTGGAGGTGTGTGAGCTGAAACAGTATAATTGTTCTAGGATGGTTTGTGAGCAATTCTGACTTGGCAGGTGTGGCCGAGCCATGGCTACAAGGCTTCCAAATCTGCCTCTAACTCTATGACATTATGACTGGTGAGGAGCTAGGGAGTTGTGGGTCAGTGTGTTCCCAGCTGAAGAGAGGGAACGAGCCCAGAAGGAGCATAAAGTCATCTATTCTGGTATATTCTGATATATGTGCACTATGTTCCAAGAAGAGCCTAAATGGATATTATCTGTTTCACAAACTTCAAGCCTGTAGAAAGTAAAATTGGAAACACTGAGATACCATCCTCAGAGGATGAGATTGTTAGTGGCTTACCTTATATTTTCAACCAATATTCAGCCTGATCATACTACAACTATCAGGGAAGGCTTTTCTGCTTAAAGAAGCAACCCTTTTTGTTTGTCAGAAACTACTTCAAGCTGATAAGCACACTGCCTGATTTTCTCCTGCCTCCACTGGGTGATCCAAATGGAAAAATGGTGGGAAGGGGAAATGGCTATAGAAAGAAAAGTGTTCTGGGAAGAGAATACACCAAGCACAGACTGCCTGACCTTCCAGACTGCCCAAGCCCAACCTTCAGATACGGTGTCTTTGGGTCAGAGGGCAAGGAACCCCTTTTCCATCCATATCTTGGTTTCATAACAATAGCAATTAATATCTATTACTTTGAACCATTGAAAACTGCCATATTTACTGGCTAAAATGACCAAATATAGCAATAAAGAACAATAGTAATAATACTAAAAACTTGAACAAATAGAGGGTATTGAAGTGTACTCATTCGTACTTGTATTGGCAAAGAATTACAACTGTTTTTATTGTCTTTCAAGGATTAATTTCTCATTTGGTAGTGGAAGTGAGAATGAAGAAGGGAGAGAATACTTTAATGTTCTGATTTAATGCAATTCTGACTGACTTCAAACAGCCTCTTTCATGCTAGCATAGCTTATTTTGGGAAAATAGTGGTCCTTTGTGATTTCTTCTTGCTCTTTTTCCCTTCATCTAATGATGCCAGAGTCTAACATCATAGTGGAGATGAAGGAGCCTCAGGGGTGTCCCTGCATTCTTGCTGGCCTTGCCTGAGCTCTGCTGCCTCATTTCTGATACTAACCATTCTGCATGGTGTCTGCTGAGAGCTCCTGTGTACATCTATGGACAGGAACTCTGCCTCTACAGGTCTCTGCATCTGTAGCCTCCTATTCCTGACTGTCTTCTTTCTGATCTTCTGGCCTTTTCAGCATCACCAAGAGACTGAGAAACCTGCAGCCACATTCTTCCCACCTGCCTCCACTGTGGGAGATTGGGGTGGGGGTGAGGGGACGGGGAGGTGCTGCTCCTGTGCTCTTCCTTTTCTATGAGCTCCCACGCCATGCTGGATGCTCTGGATTCATGTCTTCTCCGAAAGGCTTTCAGGAGAAAGGAGCCTAATGTCAGTATTCTAGTAGTTTCTTAAACCTATAGAGAGTTGTTAACCATCTTCTCTCACTGCCCCTCTCAAGGTTCGCCTAGCAGGGGTCTTCAAACTAAGGCCCGCGGGCCACATGCAGCCCGCAGAGGAGTCTGATCCGGCCCGCCAGGTTTTTTGGGCAGTGAGCGCAGCCGAGGTGTTACAGTAGGAATTAGTAGTTCATATAGTCCGGCCCTCCAGCTCTCTGAGGGACCGTGATCTGGCCCCCACTTTAAAAAGTTTGAGGACCCCTGGAAGGGATGTGGACAAAGAGAAGTGGAGATCCCCCCCCCCGCCCCCCCCTCTCCCACGCCCCAGGCTGACCCCTGCCCTGTTTTCTCCTCTAATCCTGCCTCCCTCCAATTCTCTTCTGGGTGAAAGGAGCTCCCCTACATGTCAGATCACTCTCTTTTTCTGCCTTGTGGAAAACGGATTTATTTATGCATTTCTACTTTAGGACATTCTTTGGTCTAGACAGAGTTAACTTTACCCTTGCTTGGGACATTAGGCCTTAGAAATGTAATAGGATGTATTTCAGGAACAGTATTCTTGATGCCTACAAGGGGTGAGGTAATAGCTAATTACTTTATATATTTTTTTTATTTGATCCTCCTAACAATCCTGTAAACAAAGTCATTCATTTTATGGCTGATATAATTCAGGCACAGAGACAGGTTGATTTGTCTGAAGTCACACAGAATAGTTGTTTTTGCAGAATAGAGATTTAGACCTATACCTCCCAGACTCTAAAATACCCAAATAAAAAAATATCAACAAGAAATATATTTAAAGACTGTTAGATGTGCCAGGGGGAAAAGATCAATTGTGGCAGAGTGAATATGACAGAGGAAAGATGAGCTGATACTGGGATGACCTCTCAGAGGTCATTGGCTATTTAAAAAAGAATTTAACTAATGAAGATACCATTCCAAAAGGTAGGAACGACAAGAGCAGAGGACAGATGGTGGGAAAAAAATGTTTGGAGGCTGGTAAGAGCTAGTGAGACATGAAATTGAGACAGGATAGTAGACATGACCCCAGTCTTGGAGAATAAGGCAAGGTATTTGCATTTTATTCTAAGAGCATACTATGCTAAACTGTATATGTGGAATGGATGTTATTATTAAAATGGATTAAATAAAAATTATTGCATTGAAAGATCCAATGAGTATGTTGCTAGGATTGAGGCTTCAATGATGATAAGAGCTGAATTAAGAGACAGAAGGTCCCAATGCTTTTTGTAGTGTTCAAGGGGGCTACAGAAAGACGGCCAAGTTTTAGTAAAATGTCTATGAAGTCAAACCTGTGAAACCATCCAAAGGATAGAAGTTGCTACCAGCCCTTTGACCAGGTAGCATCATATTCTTCTCCTGTGTGAGTGCACATGTGTATGTGCAGGAAACATGAGTATTAGGCTGAACTCCTCATTTATTTTCATTTTGAAATTCACATAGCACTTTGGATTGGGCACCTTTGTGATGTGAGCTCTGGCTAAGAAGCAGTGAAATTGCAAACAGGAAGAAGGTATCAACAGGTCACCAAGACAACACACAGGTCACACAAGACAAAGGTTTGCCACATTTTCTGCAGGTCTCTGCTATGGCTTGGATAAACTAAAGCAATTTCACTTAAGAATTTTTTTTTCTATTAAAACGTTATAATTCACAACATCAGCATATATTTGTTTGGTTCCAAAAGTTTGTTCACTGGAGACAGCACTTACTCATAAGTTTGTGCTGCCACATCTGCTTAAGCTATGTGAACTCTGGGGTAAAGTTTCTCTTGCCATTTCAGTTGAACTGGACCATATTTTGAGCCCATAAGATGAGATATTTATTTAAAATTTATTATTAATAAATACTTACCGATACAAATAAAATTTTTCTAAATTTGGAGCAACCGGAAGTATAATGGATTCTGAGGCTAATATAAAATAGCAACCTCCCTCCATCACTCTAGCTTAAAACACCTAAGTAGCCCCATTCTCTTTATTAATATAATTTTTGCATTTTGTAAGTACAGAGGTTCTAGTATAGAACCACTACCATGGAAAAAAGAGAAGGAAAACTAACCCCAATTAAAAGGCAAGAATAAAAGTAAAAGAACAGGGGTGAAGAAATCATAGAAAGGTTTTAAGAGTTCTCTGTATAGGAGGGTCTTCTCTGTTCTTCAAGCATCAATATCTTTATGAATGCTTTTGACAGTTGTTAAAATTTCAACAACTATTACATTTTTATACACATATACACAAACAGACATAAATAAACATATACTTATATATACACTGTACACATATGAACACATGCACACACACACATATGTATACATATTTAGCAATTTATTGTAAAAGTGTCTCGAACATTCATCCATTCTGTGAACTGGCAGATATAAAAGCCTCTACAAAGGGCCAGACACTATTCTAGGCAGTAGAAACAGAATAGTGAAAAAACAGGCACAATTTCTGCTCTGATAGAGTTTCCATTTTTTTTTTTATGGGGGAAAGACAGATAATAAAGAAGACATATATAAAATTTATGTACATAGAACCCAAATAGACCAAATGACAAAACAACTGAACAACCAAACAGCTGACCAACCAGTCACTATAATGTGTACTGACCACCAGGGGGCACACACAGAACATGGCAGTGTCCACAGCAGGTGGCAGAGTGAAGAACACGGTAGGCATTGGCCATGGCAAGATGGTGGAGCAGTGAGTGATGGTGCCAGACCAAGGTGGGGCATCAGTCGCTGTCATCAGGACGAGCCTCTGGTGGTTACTGGAAATTCTTTGCTCCCATGCACCACGGTCTCACCAGGTGCTCGCACCTGCTGGTGGTGCCTACACCTGCTGCCAGCATTGGTCCTATTTTCACCCACTGCCAGCTCCAGAGCTGCCACTTGCACCCACTACTAGCACCAGAGCTGCTGCTCACACTTGCTGCTGGTGCCTGGAGCCGGTCCCAATTGCTTGGCACTGTCAGCAGGTGTGAGCAGCAGCTGCTGGCCCTGATTACGCCTGAGGGCTTCCTCACTTCTCCCTACTCCTCAGGGGCAATCAGGGCAGCACTGGCTCCAATTGCTCCTTGCCATCAGTGGGTGCAAGAGGGGCCAGTGCCATTAACGTGTGGGAGGGGTGGCGGTGGGAGTGAGGCTGCTGGCAGACAAGGAACTGGGGGCCTAGGTAGGAGGGGTCAGGCAGGGGCATGGAGAATGGACCAAGACCCGCCCCTGTGTCTACTGCAGCCTTGAAGCCCAACAGTTTCTTTCAAGGTGCACGAATTCGAGCACTAGGCCCATATATGTAAAATATTAGGTAACTAGAGGCCCGGTGCATGAAATTCGTGCATGGGGTGGGAGTGTGTCCTCAGCCCAGCCTGCACCCTCTTCAATCTGGGAACCCTTGAGGGATGTTCGACTGCCTGTTAAATAGGCAGTCGGATATCCCTCTCACAATCCAGGACTGCTGGCTCCCAACTACTCACCTGCCTGCCTTCCTGGTTGCCCCTAACTGCTTTTGCCTGCCAGCCTGATCACCCCCTAACCACTCCCATGCCAGCCTGATTGATGTCTAACTGCTCCCCTGCCAACCTGTTTGCACCCAACTTCCCTTCTCTTCCATCCTGGTCACCCCTAACTGCCCTACCCTGCAGGGTTGATCACCTCCAATTGCTCTCATTTGCAGACCTGGTCCTTCTCAACTGCCCTCCCTTGTAGGCTTGGTGCATCCCAACTGCCCTCCCCTGCTGGCCATCTTGTGTCCACATGGAGGCAGGATCTTTGACTACATGGGGGCAGCATCTTGTGTGTTGGAGTGATGGTCAATCTGCATATTACTCTTTTATCAGATAGGATAGAGGCCTGGTGCATGGGTGGGGGCCAGCTGGATTGCCCTGAAGGATGTCCCGGATCAGGGTGGGGGTCAGCTGGATTGCCCTGAAGGGTGTCCTGGATCAGGGTGGGGGTTCCCTTGGGGTGTGGGGTGGCCTGGGTGAGGGGCCTAATAGTGGTTTGCAGGCCAGCCATGCCCCCTGGTGACCCAAGAGAGGTCCTAGTATCTGGAATTTATTTGCTTTCTACAATTGAAACTTTGTATTCTTGAATGGAGGCCTGGGCTGGCCAGGGTGTGTGGAAAGCTTGGCTTCCTCTATTGTCAGGGAAACCCAAGCCTCCCTTCTGTTCTCTGTGGCTGCAGCCATCTTGGTTGGGGTTAATTTGCATACTCACTTTGATTGGCTGGTGGTTATGGCTAGTGGGTGTGGCTTGTAGCAGAGTGATGGTCAATTTGCATATTGCTCTTTTATTAGGTAGGATATGTCCTAAGAAAGAAAAGCAGGAAAAGGAGATAGGGAGTGTTGGGTAAGTAGGTGGTGGTTGTGAATTAGGTAATAGTCAGATAAGCTGAGATTTAAGATAAATCCTGAGAGATGAAACCCCTTCAAGGCATAAGGAACAGCAAGGAGTGAATGAACACAAGGAAGAATATATATGTGACATTAAAATAGAGTGTGGAAGCACAGGTAGTAAACAGTGAAAGTTCTTTACACCCAATCTCAAACCAGTCTTCTCCCCAAGGCCAAGAGTGCAAACAGTTTTAGTGTCTCCCTCAAGGCCTTTTTATACATTATTTTTTATTTTCCAAATTAAATTTACTGGGGAGACATTGGTCAATAAAATTATACTTGTTTCAAGTGTAAAATTCTATAATATATTAGCTGCTTATTGCATCATGTATCTTTATACATTTTTAACAATCCAAATACATATATATTGTTATATGGGTTGCATTTTTGTTCATTTTACATAGCACATCATCCTAAATCAACATGAACATAGTCTATTAATTTAATAGTTCTATGGTATTCTTTTAATGCATATACTATACTTTGCTGAGCTACTCTCCTATTTTAGAATTTCCAATTGTTTTCCACAATTATTAAAAAATGTGCCACTAAATATCCTTGTACATTCTTATCGCGCATATGAGAATGTATCAGTAAGTTAGATTACTTATCCAGAACTTTCACAAGAAGTTATTTCTCTCAATTAAAAACTTTGAAATGAGTTTCTTATGAATTATGTGTTTTGATTAATGCCATTTTGCCAAATCCAGAAAATTATTTTAATAAATAGCTAAGGAAAATGTCCTCTATGGTTCTTTTTCTACTTCCAAGCCTTTTGCCATATGCCAAAATTAAAAAATAAAATAAAATTAAGTGATTTCCTTGCCAGCAGCTGCTTTTGGCTCAGCCAAAAGCTGAACATCACTGTGGGGGTGGGAAGGAGCATTTGCTACAAATTGCATAATTTGGCAAACTTTCCTACTCTGGTAGTCATGCTTTTGTAAGATGCAGTGAACTTTCTAAAAGCTGCTTCTCCATCAGTAGTTTGCTGCAGTAAAACCATGACAGCATGGCAGCCTCTCTCCCCTTTGGCTCTTCCCTGTGTCCCCTGCAGTACCAGGCTCTGTGCAGGTCATTTATTCCAGGCCTTGGGTGTTCTCTTGGCCAGAAGCTTTGCTTCTTCTTTATTCCCTCTTGCATTGAAACCTTTCCCCCTTTAATAAGGTACCTCAGATATGACCATAGAAGGCCAATGAGTTCACCTCTCAAACAACAGTAGTGTGTGTTCTGCCTGAATGACTGATGCAATGCCAGTCCATCTTTGACTAATCCTATATAATAAAGAAGTAATATGCAAATTGACCATCACTCTAACACACAAGATGGCAGCCTCCATGTGGACACAAGATGGCCACCACAAGATGGCCAGCAGGTGAGGGCAGTTGTGGGCGATCAGGCCAGCAGGGGAAGGTAGTTGGGAGGGACCAGGCCTGCAAGGGAGGGCAGTTAGGGGTGACCAGGCCTGCAGGGGAGGACAGTTAGGGGCAATAGGCTGGCAGGGGAGCAGTTAGGCATTGATCAGGTTGGCAGGGGAATGTTTAGGGGGTGATCAGGCTGGCAGGCAGAAGTGGTTAGGGACAATCAGGCAGGCAGGCAAGTGGTTGGGAGCCAGCAGTCCTGGATTGTGAGAGGGATGTCCAAGATTGGAGAGGGTGCAGGCTGGGCTGAGGGATTACCTCCTCCACCCCGGTGCATGAATTTCATGCAGTGAGAATCTAGTGAGGTAATAATAATCGACAATAGTAAATATTCTTCAGCATTTATTTTGTGTGAGACACTGTGCTGAGTCTTCATTTTTTTTTTTAAATTTCATTCCATAACAACCCTACAGTGTTGCAACTATCCTTTTTATTTTACATGTGAGAAAATCAAGAATGAGAAAGTAACTGCCCAAAGTACTCACAACTAAAAGGTAAAAGCTATGGAATTTGAAGCCAAGTCTTTTGGACTGTGAAGTCCCACAGTCTTCAGCATTGTATGTCCTGCCTTATTTCCTGCATAGGCTATATCTGAAGGGGTTTCATGTTGAAGGAGCTTGTTCTCTACTCCTCCTCTGGTGCAAAGCAAAGCCACAGCCATGGTGCAGAGAAACAGAAACATATCCTGAAGGAGTTCATGATGCTGCTGGTGAAAATTATGACTTATATTCCAAGACACACTGTGTGCTGTAGAGGAGACAAACAGATTTAGATTCAGAGAACTGAATGAGAATAATGGCTCTATCACTTAATAAACACTATGACATTTCTTGGTTTCTTAACTTAGAAAGTGGTGACCATAGATGCATCCCTCTAGATTGCTGTGAGGATGCATATAGGCATCTAGAATTATTATTATTTATTATTACTATTACAAGAGAAGCTCAAACAATACAAAATTCCACGAGAAGAATTAGTTGAGTCCGAGTTCCTAATTGAAGCAATGCAGAATTTCTAGGAACTACAATATAGATGAACCTTGAAAACATTATGCTAAGTGAAGGAAGCCAGACACAAAAGGCCACTTATTGGATAATTCTACTTATAGAAAATGTCAGGAACAGGCAAATGCATATATAAACAAAGTATTTCATTGGTTGTTTATGACTGAGAAGTTTAGGGGAAAATCAAGAGTTATTATAAATGGGTATGGAATTTCTTTAAGGAGTAATACAAATGTTCTAATATTGATTGTGGTGATGATTTTGCAACTCTGTAAACATACTAAGAACCTTTTAATTGTGTACTTGAAGTGGGTGAATTATAATTAAGTATATTTAAATTATACTTCAATAAAAAAAAGTTTTTGTTAAAAATATGTTTCTGGCCGAAACTGGTTTGGCTCAGTGGATAGAGCATCGGCCTGCAGGCTGAAAGGTCCCAGATTCAATTCCGGTCAAGGGCACGTACCTTGGTTGCGGGCACATCCCCGGTAGGGGATGTGCAAGAGGTAGCTGATCGATGATTCTCTCTCATTGATGTTTCTAACTCTCTATCCCTCTCTCTTCCTCTCTGTAAAAAATCAATAAAATTGATTTTTTAAAATTATTTTAAAAATAAATAAATAAATAAATAAATAAATAAATAAATTGATATTTTAAAATTATTTTAAAAATAAATAAATAAATAAATAAATAAATAAATAAATAAATAAAATATGTTTCTGGCATATGTCTATTTAAAATAAATGGTATGTCTATTTAAAATAAATAGAGATCATGTGGTGTTTCTCTTTCATTGATTGGTTTATTTCACTCAGCATGATGTTCTCCAATTCCATCCAGGTTGCTGCAAATGATGAGAATTCCTTCTTTTTTATGGCAACATAGTATTCCATTTTTGTAGATGTACCATAGTTTTTTGATCCAATCATCTGCTGACGGGCACCTAGGCTGTTTCCAAATTCTGGCTATTGTAGATTGTGCTGCTATGAACATAGGGGTGCATATATCCTTTCTGATTGGTGTTTCTAGTTTCTTGGGATCAATATAAACTGATGAACCATAAGATAGATATAGAGACAGTAAAGCAACAAACAGTTGTCATATTACAGCGGGGAGGGGAGGAGAATCTGGGAGAGATAATAGATCAACCGAAGGACTTGTATACATGCATATAAGTACAACCAATAGACATAAAACTCTGGGTAGGGAGGGGATGTGTGGGAAGGAGGGAGGGGGGCAAAAAAAAATCAAAATCAATAAAATATGTAAATATGTAAATAAATAAATAAATAAATAAATAAAAAATAAAAAAATAAAAAATAAATTAAAAAAAAAGAAATGGAGAAATATCATAGTCTATCATGGTTGTTTATAATGAATGCATTTTTCTGAAAAAATATTGGCTGCCTTTTTCTTACTAAGACACTTATTAGAAAGCATAAAAAAATAGATATAAAGTTAACCAAAAATATCTAAAAGCTGAACACACTCAGGAAGAAACTAAGATGAAAAAAATAGAAAGCTGGTAATGTCTATAAGTCTATACTGTCCTAACTCAGGTTCAGTCAGCCATGCATTTTGAGCTGTGATGTATCTACTAGGATTCATTCTCACTGTATTGTGGGGAATTCATCTGACAAAATGGCCTTCATGAAAAAGCAACTTGACCTTGCCCCAAAGGACACATCAATATGCCTGTGGCAAGATGCTGAGGTAGAATGAAAATAATTTGGTGCTTTTAAAATCAAACCAGTGTTGGAGGGCAGAGAAGCTTAACAAGTATTAGGAAAACAGGCTTGGGACCACATTCTGGCTTGACCACAGTTTCAGTTGGAAACAATATTGCATCATACAAGACTAGAGGCCCAGTGCATAGGATTTGTGGACTGGTGGGGAGGGGTGGCCTGTGTGAATCGGCCTGTTGCAGGAGCAGCTGCTCATCCTGGTCAGCTGAGTGGCTATGGACCTACCCTCTGACTGGCTGTGGACCCGCCCTCCCACTGTGGGAGCGCTGCTCATTCTACTCAGCTGAGCGGCACACTCACTGTGGGAGCGCACTGACCACCAGGGGGCAGCTCCTGCATTGAGCATCTGCTCCCTGGTGGCCAGTGCATGTCATAGCACTGGTCAACTAGTCGTTCTGGGCATTCCACCGGTTGGTTGCTGGGCTTTTATTATATAGGATTGTTGCAAGGATTGAGTGTGCTTCTGTGTACTAAGTGTTTAGCAAAGTGCCTGGGACAGAGTAAAGTGCTCATTAAAAACAATTTTTTGAATCATTCATTTTCTTCTATTTATTTTTTTAAATACTCTCATGAGGTTAGATTTTTATTGATTTTTTTTTTTTTTTTTTTTTTTTTTTTTTTTTTAGAGAGAGAGAAAGAAAAAAGAGAGAAAGAGAGAGGGAGAGGGGGAGAGAGAGAGAGAGAGAGAGAGAGAGAGAGAGAGAGAGAGAGAGAGAGGTGAGAGAGAAACATCTATCAGTTGCCTCCTGTACACTCCCCAATTGGGGATCAAACCTGCAACCCAGGTATGTGCCCTGACAGGGAATCAAACCTGTAATCAGCTGAGCCATCCAGCCAGGACTATTCTACTTCTTTTTATTTCATCCTCTCCTTGCCATATTCTTTACTGTCAGGTTCTCTCACAATAACTGACAATTCATACCATTGAGGAGGCATAGAAATACCTGTGGGATTCAGAGTCAACTGACTTGGGGAAGGGATGATAAGTTCTTTTTAGCTTAATATTTTAAAGCCAAGGCCAGTATAGTTATGCTTATACAAATGCAGTTCTATAAATGTAGTTCATCCACTTATTCCATTCTTCACACATTAATTTTTATTCTTGCTGTCATTTATTGAGCCCCATGAGACTTGACCATTGCCTGAGCTGGAGAGAATAGGTACCAGCTCACAAGAACCATAGTTCAGAAATGACCATAAAGAATTTGTATTGGGCCGAAACCGGTTTGGCTCAGTGGATAGAGCGTCCACCTGTGGACTGAAGGGTCCCGGGTTGATTCTGGTCAAGGGCATGTGCCTTGGTTGTGGGCACATCCCCAGTGGGGGTTGTGCAAGAGACAGCTGATTGATGATTCTCTCTCATTGATGTTTCTGAATCTCTATCCCTCTCTCCTCCTCTCTGTAAAAAAATCAATAAAAATATATTTAAAAATAAAAGAATTCGTATTGGGAGCTGGGCTTAGCTTGGGGTGGATCATCTAGAAAGTATGTGGGGTGAGATGAGATGCTGATATGATAAAGTAAGAAAATAAGATGATAACATGAGAAATGGGATTGAGATTTGTGTTAGTCTCAAAAGCAAATCTGCAATCAGAATCTGTTATTTACCAAACCAGAAGGCATGGCCATTGTCTGGCTACCCCATAGGCTGGATGAGATTAGAATTAAGAGGTTTACACAGGTAGCAAGCACAGACACAGATGCAATGAGGGAGTGGGTGTTCAGTGGTCAAGGCCTCAGCCACAGAGGCTGAGGTGGCAGGCACCTGTCTTAGTTTAATGTTTCAATCTAAGTACCAAGTCACAGGGCTTTCATTGAGAGGCTGAGACAGGAGTTCAGGACCTAGGATAGGTGAGTAGTCCACTCAACACCCTCAGCACACACTGGAAATGGTTGTGTCCCAGCTCAGGGCCTTCATCCCTTTCCTCCTGAACAAGATAAGATCAGAAGATGGGTGCTTCTTTTCTAGGCAAAGCATCAGTGTTCAGATACTAGAGTTTACAGCAGAAGATCCTGAAGAGAATCCCATTGTCTGTTAAAAGCCCAAATTTATTCTTGATCTTCCTATGAAATGAGAGGTATGGTAAGTATGAACTAATAAGTTCAAGTTGAAAACTTCTTGATTTCTCAACCATTGCAGGTTATTGACCCATTAATCACCCTTGTCAACCACCAGAGGCTCATTTGACCCCAGGAATCAATCACAGTGGTGACAGGTGACCCCTTGGCATGGCCCAAACATCCATCCTCTTATCTTCTGCTAAGTTTTTTTGTTGTGCAGCAGTGTGACAAGGTAAAATAGATTCTTTGCACTTTGTCTGGTTTAAACCAGTACTTGCTGTAAGTAAATGTTAATTTCAAACCTGGGCCTTGTTTCAAATGTTAATGGTGTGCTTTTGGGGGACTGGAAAATGCCACTGGAGAGATAAATTAAAAGTGTGGAAGCCCTAGCTGGTTTGTCTCAGTGGATAGAGCATCAGCCTACAGACGGAAGAGTCTGGGTTTAATTACCATCAAGGGCACATGCCCAGGTTGTGGACTCAATCCCTAGCTAAGATCAGAAGATGGGGGGCATGCAGGAGGCAGACAATCAACGATTCTCTCTCATCATTGATCTCTCTCTCTCTCTCTCTCTCTCTCTCTCTCTCTCTCTCTCTCCCTATCTTCCTTCCTCAATAAAAAAAAATCAAAAAGAAAGGAAGGAAGGAAGAAAGGAAGGGAGGGAAGGAGTGAGGTAGGGAAAGAGGGAGAGAGGGAGGGAGGAAGAAAGAAAAGTGGGGGAAATGCAGCTTAGTGGAAATGTAAGCAAAATCCAGGTTCAGCTGCCGGCTGCGATGAAAGACGGGTGCTGGCGAGAAAGGAAAGAGGTTATTTTAATGTTGGCCACCTAACCAGATGGGGAACTCTTGTCCCAAAGCCCATCTCCCTACCTCAATGCAGTCAGGTTTTTATAAGAAGGGAGAGGAAAAGCAGAATAGAGATCAAGGGTAGGGCATCTAGGCTGTTTCCAAACCCTAGCTATTGTAAATTGTGCTGCTATGAACATAGGGGTGCATATATCCTTTCTGATTGTTGTTTCTAGCTTCTTGGGATATATTCATAGGAGTGGGATTACTGGGTCAAATAGGAGTTCCATTTTCAGTTTTTTGAGGAAAATCCATACTGTTCTCCACAATGGCTGCACCAGTCTACATTCCCACCAGCAGTGCACGAGGGTTCCTTTTTCTCTGCAACCTTGCCAACACTTGTTGTTTGTTGATGTTGGCCATTCTGACAGGTGTGAGATGGTACACATCTTTGTTGTTTTGATTTGCATCTCTCGGATAACTAGTGACTTTGAGCATGTTTTCATGTGCCTCTTGGCCTTCCTTCTGTTTCTTTTGAGAAGATTCTATTTAGATCCATTGCCCATTTTTTAATTGGGTCATTTATCTTTCTTTTATTAAGTTGTATAAGCTGTCTGTAGATGTTGGAGATTAAACCTTTATCAGTGATAACATTTGCAAATATGTTCTCCCATACAGTGGGCTTTCTTGTTGTTTTGTTGATGGTTTCTTCTGCTGTAGAAAAACTTTTTATTTTGATGTAGTCCCATTTGTTTATTTTCTCTTTAGCTTCTATTGCCCTAGGGGCAGTATCAGTGAAGAAGTTCTTTTGGCATATGTCTGAGATTTTGCTGCCTGTGGATGCCTCTAGTATTTTTATGGTTTCCTGTCTTATGTTTAAGTCCTGTATCCATTTTGAGTTTATTTTTGTGTATGGTGTAAGTTGGTGTTCCTGTTTCATTCTTTTGCAAGTATCTGTCCAATTTTCCCAACACCATTTATTGAAGAGACTGTCTTGACTCCATTGTATGTTCGTGCCTCCCTTGTCAAATATTAATTGAGCATAGTGATTTAGGTTGATATCTGGATTCTCTATTCCATTCCACTGATCTATATGTCTATTCTTGTGCTAGTACCAGGCAGTTTTGAGAACAGTGGCTTTGTAATACAGCTTGAAATCTGGTATTGAGATACCTTCTATTTTATTCTTCTTTCTCAGGATTGCTGTGGCTATTCGGGGTCTTTTTGTTGTTGTTGTTCCAGATGAATTTTTGTAGAATTATTTCTAGGTCTGTGAAATATGCCATTGGTATTGTAATGGGGAGTGCATTGAATCTATAAAGTGCTTTGGGAAGTATGGACATTTTGATGATGTTGATTCTACCAATCCACAAACATGGTACGTTCTTCCATCTGTTTACATCTTCCTCTATCTTTTTCCAGTGTCATGTATAATAGTTTTCTGCATATAGGTCTTTTACCTCCTTAGTTAAGTTTATTCCTAGATATCTTGATTTTTTTGGTGCGATGTAAATGGGATTCCTTTTTTAGTCTCTGTTTCTGTAAGTTCACTATTGGTATATACAAACATGCTGTGTATCTACAAGCTACATATTAGTCAGAGTCAGTATTTACAGAAATAATGTCCAAAAAAAATGGTGGGGTGGGTTACAATTCCTCACTGTTAGTGAAATAGCATTGAGTAGGATTGAAGAGATCCAAATTCAAGTCTTTTACTATTAACTGGACTGCAACCTGAGATATAATAGGTAGAAGGATTTGGACACCAAAAAGTGCTTTATTCTTTCATTCTATAATAAAATATTTGCCTATATCCACATATAGGTAGCCACTTAAATGTTACAGGCCAGGGAAGAAGGAAGCGGAGTGGAAAGGACCAGGTGGAGGAGGGGGCTAGAGCCTGGAAGAGAAACTGAGGTGGGAAGAAGAATGCAAGCCCTTTAGGTTCAACAAGCAAAGATTACATCCAGGAAACAGACCACAGATATCAGGGCCAGTCAGGAGCCTGGAAGACAGAGGCTCAGAGAGTCGGAGTGGGGACTGCAGGACTGGCCAGTCAGCCCCTGCTCAGGCAGAGTCTCAGTGGAGACTCCCCTTACCAGACCAGGTGAAAAATTAGACTGAGGGGACCCATAAGCAATCTCTAAGTAACTATAAAATAAAACAATGGTTCTCAAACTTTAGCGTGAGACAGAATTGCCTGGGGGCCTTCTTAACATACAGCTTGCTGGGCCACACCTCCACAGTTTCTGATTCAGTAGCTCTGGGGTGGGGCCATCCCCCAGAGTATTTGCATGTCTGACATGTTCCCAGGTGCAGCTCATCCGCTGTTCTGGGGATGACACAGAGAACCAAGCACACTGTGTCAGTTGTTATAAACTCCATGAAAGAAATGATAAGCAGCAGAAGCCTGTCAGGAGACGGCTGGTTTCCTACTCACCACAGCAAGTGTTATAACCTGGCAGACTCAGACTTCTCTAGCGCTGCCTCTGTTTTCTTCAGCTCATGCTAATCTTGGACATGGACAGAGCACCTGGTGCCCTCTCAGCTTTATTTCCAAGACTTAGAATGCTCAGGATAGGTTGAGAACTGCCACTTGTGGACACAAAGAGGGGTATTTTTCTTCTCTCTCTCTCTCTCTCTCTCTCTCTCTCTCTCTCTCTCTCTCTCTCTCTCTCTCTCTTTTTCTTTAATATTTGCAAGTAGAAAAATATCTGCTCTTCCCTCATGCTATTGCCTGCTGGTCTTCCAGTCTTGGTGGTGGTTATGATTTCTGGGTTACATTGCATCACTTTTTGTGATTCTTCTGCACTAGTTGTACACTTTACATTAGAGGGTGTTGGAGTGGCTAGTTTACTCTTCACTCTGGTTAACAGCCTTAGCAATATGATGAATAATGTTTGCAGGGTCTTTCTCTCCCTCCCTTTTCCTCCTATCCTTCCCTCCCATTAACACACACACACAGAAGCCCTACACTCTTCATTCACCATTTTCTTAAAAGCTGGCGTGGGAGAGAGAGATTAAATAGACTATAGGGGGAGGAAATTGTTAAGCATAGTAGACAGAGTGGGGTTGGGCATGGCTGGGGCAGGAAGTTTCTTTTCTCTGTTCACTAATTCTCGCTTCATGTTAGAATCAGGGGGAGTTTTTCATAACTACTTATGCTCAGGACATGACATTCTGATTTAAACTGATCTAGGATGGAACCTAGGAATCAGAAAATTTGAGTCACTTCAGGGGACTCAGGGGACTCAAATGTGTAGCCAAAACAATTTTCTAAACCATTTTTTCTTAAAGACAGGTGGGTGCTGAGTACAGATGCATTTTTCTGTAGCTTCCTTTGAACTACCACAAGCCGCATGACTGCAGGCTAGAGGCTGCCACCTATGGGATAGGTTAGAAGTCAATGCCAAAGCCTAAGTTTAGACAGGTAAGAATAGGAAGTAGAACAGGTGGGCAAGGTAAAAATGTAAGTGCAAAAGGCAGCAAAAAATCCCCAGGATGTGGATGACAGAGGCCGGGACCAATTTAGGAGCATGAGCCAAAGGCTTCAGTGCCAAAAGAGCAAACTACCAAGGTCAGATCACCCCAGATTGGTGTGGCCAGTACAGGATAAAGCTTAATTCTAAAATCAACTATGGTCCAAATCAAGAACTCCATGTGTCCCATCTCCTCTGACAGAAATGGTAAGTGAGACTGAATTCACCGGGGGTATCCGCAGCCAAAATAGGAAATATAGAAAGCGAGGAGGGTTTTGAAGAAAGGGACTTGAAAAGTAGAAAATGCAGAGGAAACTGTTTGGTTTACATAATGCTTAACTATCAGTTTCATTGGTTTTTGTTTGTTTTTTCACCAAACTGACCAAATGTTTCTAATGTATTTAGTATAGATAGAGCCTGAGATAATGGGGATGCAAACAACATTCTCATAGAGAGATACTCCTTAAACTTGAATGTCATCAGTGATTCCCCTGGGTATCTTATTAAATCGGTGATTCTGTTTCAGTAGGTCTGGAGTGGGGCACCAGAGGCCTGAGATGCCGATTTCTCTCACTCTGTTGCTGATCTGAAAACCAATCTTGAGTAGCAAGGACTTAGAGGAGAGGGATGGTGTCCACTTAAAATGCTCTGAAGAACACCTCACAGAAACCTGTTGAGTCAGTACTGATGTGGAGGTTGGCTTTTCTCAGCTCATTTAAGGGAGTCTATGGTTTGTGCAGAAAGGTTTCATCCCCTGAGAAAAGTACCTTTCTGCAGACATAAGTACAAGGACAGCATCATGCTAGGAACAATGTCTATTTCCCATTACCCTCTCTTCCTCCCCACATCTTTCCCATTGGGAAGGCTGAGGTTCTACAGTGAGCCAGGTTTGATATGACCCAGTGAAACAAGAACCACATATAAGTAACCTGTTAACTGGGAATAAATAGCAATTATTTTATAAATGAATGTCAATGAAGTATAATTTTCTGCTGTAACAGAATTTCTACACCTGAAAGTATTTTTAATATACTTTAATTAAGAAGTTAATCTGTTGTATAAATTGCTTTTCTATGAAGCCACCTGAAATCAATTTAAACTCAATTACAAGTGGTTAGCTATTGTTTATGTGGTTAGAGATTAGAGAATACATTTTTGCTTGTCAGGAGTCATCCAAGCAAATTTTGAATGTCATGATCAATGGAGAGTCTGAATAGCTGAGTGTTCTTTAATGGGCCTAGAGAAACCATTAGAAAATGTAATCAGTCATATTTGATGAATTGACCTTGGGACTCAGCTAGAAAAGGGTCTAATCATTTCTGTCCCATAAGTGCCACCAGGATTGCTTTGCTAAAATTAATTGATCATTACGTGCTCTCTGAGAGTCTAATATACCCTATTTGATGGGATATAAATTGTAAAAATAATCTATAAATTATATAACAAGCTTCAGAATACATTTGCCTTCTGTCTCTTTAGCATAGATTAAATCTGACAGCTAGTTTCAAAATTATCAAAATTGCTTAAGTACTCCGATAGTTTGGAATGCTTGCATTTTACAAAGAAAAAAAAATCTATTGCACAGCATGTGCTTAATCTAAAAATTTGAATTACAACTCATTTTCCATCAGTGAAATGTAGAGATAAAAAGAGGCCTGAAAAAATTTTGTAGGGCTTGGATGCATTATTTTCAATTGCTTAGTAAGGTATTTAACTGCTATTAAAAATTTGGATGCATGTCAGAGACAAGGAAGATGTTTTGAATCCTATCCATTACTGTGTTAAGTATATGAAAGAATTATATGCTCTAATAGGCCAGCCAGCTTGCTGTGATATCCCATAGTCTGGTTGAATGATACACAATGACAGTGAACTTAGCTGATTATCAGTGGGTTAAGGGTTTCTTATTATCCTTTCAGGTGTCAAAATAATGAATCCAATTACCTCCTCTGTTTATGTGTATTCTTCTGGGATCAAGACATTTTGCCATTATAGTGTACATATCCCATGACATTTGGTAAAGTGCAGAAAGTCTTCTTCTAGAGCCCCCCCCCCCCAAGAATTGTTTTAATTTTTTTTCTTTGGACTGACACTTTCATATTTAGAATAAACCTTCCAGGATTTTCTTCCATAAACGTTGAATGGTTAACTGTTGAGTACAAGACCATCTGTTTCTGCCTAATTGGAATAATGAGGGAAGACCACATTTTTGAAGCCTGGGGAAAAAAATGGATAGAGTGGGCGCAGCATGGTGTTTTGCATAAAGGATTAGAGTAGCTACTTAGATGCCGGGATAGTGACAAAACATGGGCCTTTGAAATATTTAATATCACTTGGGATTTGAATCTGGGGTGAAGCTCAGCTACAGTACCTTAGGACTCTGGCCCATCTATGTAGGTTCAAATCCTGGCTCCATCCCTTCCACATTGTGACCATTTGGGCACACTTAGAGCCTCACTTAAATTGAGCCTATTGAAACCTCACTTCCCCAACTGTCAAAGGGGGAATAATAATGTCGATCAAATGCAGTAATGTGTATGAAATGAACATTTTACAGAGTGTCAGGCATGTACACTTACTAAGCTCTTAGTCATAATCAAACAAAGCATAACATAATTTGGTATCTCTCTTTTCTGAGCCCTAAATAACGGTGCATAATTTGAGAAAGATTTTCCCCCTCGCCTTGCAAAATTTTTGATATGAAAAGTCTCATGAAGATAACAAATAAAGCTATATTTGAATTTTTCATGTCACAAATGCCCTTTATGACAACTCCTTCTGGGGTGAGGATAGAAGTGAAGGTTTTTAAGACAAGAATTGCTGTTCTGTTTCCAGGTAACAGGAACTTACTTGTGGTTCTTGTTTCACCAGGTCAACTCAAACTTGGCTCACTGCAGAACCCGAACCTTCCGAAGGGGACAGATGTGGGAGGACAAAGGGTAGAGGGAAACAGACATTTCTTATGAAATGATGCTACCCTGGGTTGTTGTCTGAGCTTGGCCATAAACCAGCTGTGTGAGCTTGAGAACAAGAAGTCGCTCATTCTCTGGGCTCAGTTGATTTGTGTGAAACAATAGGGTTAAACAGATGACAGCTGAGGTTGTTAGAGCACTGAGATTCTATATTGCTGACAATCTCAATAAGAACATTTCCTACTCCATACCCAGGAAACAGTTCTAGGGTAAGCAGGACAGCATGGGCAATGTAGTAACCACACACCTGTGGCTTTCAGCTTCTTGCTGACTGATCCCTCCGCTCATGGCACACATAGTCCCTCATGGGTGGCCACTAGTGGGTGGCCAGTCACTAAGGTAGGGTTACAGAGCTTTTAGAAGTCATAAATCCCTTTGAAAAACATAAAACAAAAATCCCACATGTCTTCAATTTGCTCCATCTTGGGAGATGCTAATAAGCCTCCATCATACCCCAATGTGTTCTTTCCTGCTTTATGATTTGGGAAGTATCTGCTCTGTCTCACTTTGTCCCACTTTTATCCAAATGCCCACCCTTAGCAGAGATTGTAAAAGGACATCTGGTGGGTCAGATTCAGCCCACAGAAGACTTTTGTCCCCACAAAAGAATTTCCAAAATTGGAGTTAGTTCCCAGCATTTAACGATCAGAAAAATTTCACATAAAACCCACATTTCAACTTCCTTTGAAAACATAACAAAAAGGAAAATATGACCAGAATTTCCCCAGAATGGAAGACCTGTTTCTTGCACCAGTGGGTGAAGAGTCTGGCCAGAATATAAAAAGGGCACCACCCGTTCTCCGCACTCTAGAGTGTCTCAGCTGACTGATGTCCCCTCGAACTTCTCTAAGCTGGCACAGGACCATCATGTTAACCTTGAGAACCTGGTTGCAAAAGCGCCTCTTTGGAGAACATCACTCCTGCTCCTTGGCTTGCTTCACTCCTTCAAGTTGCTAAGCCATTTGATTCTGTGCCCCTCCCGTGGGTTCATACATGAAGTCTCACCTTTAAGAGACCCCATTCTTTAAGTTTTAATCCTTGTGAACGCGCAAATCCCTTGAACAGGATTCACACTTTGAGATTTAAATAAATTATATGTCACTGTGCAAAAAGCTCTAAGTGCATGTTTTGCTAGAAACAAAGGGGAGAGGGTTTGGGGACACATAGGTTCTAGGCTGGACTAGAGGATTAAATAAAAAATCTGGGAAGAGTGGGATAGGGGCTGGGGCTGGACGAAGGACTGACAGCTTTCAAGTCTTCCTGAAAGTAAGCAGCAGGCACGGTGAAATGGGGAGTGACATGGTCCTCTCTTCCCTAAACTAGTTTCCCACAGTCTCGTGGGGGCATCAGTGCTCCCAGCTCTCTGCTGTCTGTAGGAAGACAAAGAATCCTCAGGGTAACAGAACAATGGAGATGAGGTTTGGAGCAAGCTCATTGAACTAAGTTTAGGACAGAAATATACGCAAATTGCATGCTGCGCTTGGACTTGATTTTCGTCAGATGCTAAATTGCCTTCCAGCTCTGAATATATTTAATTCCGTTTTCCTTTGCTGTCCCATACGAATTGTGCCTTTTGGCTTTATACCACTAATGTAAACTTGCATTCAACTTCCTGTGATACACCACAGTTTATTTGCCAATTAGGCCACAAATGAGTCTTGTTTAAAGTACTTCAGAGAAGGTTTGTATTAGAACAATCACAGCATCACTAAGTCAAACCTATTGAGGACGATGCCACTGGTAGCTAACGTCAACCCATGAGACTGAGTTTAATGTACTGGTCAGTGGCTGACCTCAGAAAGAGTCAAAGGCCATGAATCAATATCTACATGGTAACTTAAATACAATATTCAGCATTACCTTGAATTGAGTCACTCGCTTGAGATCTCAGCTGCTGAACCAAATGCAAGAACCAATGCCTGCAGAGTACACGTGCAGTCAGAAGGAAATTCTGTCTGAGAAGATCATCTAAACTAACTTAGTCATACAATGAAAGGTTTCACTCCTGAACAAAATACTTGAACAGGCAAAGGCTTTCTGCTTTGCAGTCTGAACGCTCTCTATAACTCCATTTCTCTAGAAGGAACAAGACACTGCGTCACATTAAATTCCTTCTGTCAGCTGAATTGTATGGCATGAAATTTTGGGGTTGAATCATTTAGTCTAAAAAGGAAAAAAAATAGGTCATTTGCCTTTTCTTCAAAATTTTGTTTGTTCATTCACTACATACTTCAGCCAAATTCAACTGAAGAAATAAAATATAGCTTATGCTGTATACAGATGTAATATGAGATTTGACTTCTCCACAAAAGCTATTCTTTTATCAAATAGTTAAAAACACAAATCCTACCATTCTTATGCAACTATCCTATCTGTATATTCTCCTGTAACCTTTTCTAATCATATTTATATGATGGTACTGAAAGTTAAAGCATAATTTTTCCTTTTGTCCTGTTAACTTTATAAATTTGCTGCATGGGCTTCATTTAAATATATATATATATATATATTTTATTGAGTTTTTACAGAGAGGAAGAGAGAGGGATAGAAACCTAGAAACATTCATCAGCTGCCTCCTGCACACCCCCTACTGGGATGTGCCCTTAACCAAGGTACATGCCCTTGACCAGAATTAAACCTGGGACCTTTCAGTCCACAGGCCGACGCTCTGTCCACTGAGCCAAACTGGTTTCAGCTGGGCTTCATTTTTAAGGACTGGATAATAATCTATCAAATCTATCATTGTGATAAATTGCAAAACAGCTTCAAATTCACCTCTCCCTGTTTCTACAACCTTTGCAATGTGATTTTGTAGCTCCTCCCATCAATGGGTGAAGTTTATTTTCCAATTCTTGGAATATGGACTGATCTTGTGACTTGCTTTGGCTAAGAGATCGTAGCAGAAGTGATGATGTGCAGATTCTAAGCTTGTGCTTCAAGAAGACTTGCATAGTTCTACTTTCTTCTTGGAACCCTGCTGTAGACTATCATCATGAGAAAAATTCCAAGCAAATCTATTGAAACTGAGAAACTGTGTGTGTGTGTGTGTGTGTGTGTGTGTGTGTGGAGGCGAGGTGGGGGGAACCACTCAACCTAGCCATTACAGCTAAGCCTTCATAGACCAGCCAGCTCCAGTTGACCTATAAGCTGACCACAGATGCATGAAGGAGTCCAGCTGAGACCAGAAGAAACCTCCATCTGATCTATTAACTCATATACAAACACAAATGCTTGTTGTTTTAAGCCAGAGTGTTTTGGGGTGACTTGTTATGTAGCAATAGCTAATTGATAATTCCATAATTTTTGTAACTATTTCCCTTTTGTTGTTTATATAGGTGTTCCCAAATTTTCTTTATTATAAAACAATGTTGTGCTGAACATTTTGGTTCAAGTGTATAATTTTTTTCTATTAGAATTTTTATTTTGTTAAAGAAAACTGGAAATTAGCTTTTACCTCCTATAACACTTTGCAAAATACCATATTACTGAAATTCTGAGGTCACTTATAGGATTATCATAGTCAAACAAAATCTAAGCTTTTGTATTACATAACGCTTTAAGAATTCATATGAGGAACAGTTAACATCCATTTCCTCTACCAAAACATATGGCACATGACACTCTCCAATCTCAAACCAGGTGAGTCTCAAAAAAATTAGAAGGTTACAGATATTTCTGTTTTAAATGAGCAAATACAAACATTTGGACTTTTTTCATATGGTTCTAAATAATAACCTTTATTTATTTATTTTTACCAATCCATCTTTTCTCCTCCAGAGAAACCATGATGAGCCCAAAGTTTGGCTGTCTCCTGGAAAATGCTAAACCACTTGATAATTAAATGGCGGCCACTCAGATTTATTGGTGGTGGTGGTAGGGGGTCCCTGCCAAGTCATTTGTTTAAATAAAAATTCATCTTAATTTATTACATATAAACTGCCCTAACTAGTTTGGCTCAGTGGATAGAGCGTTGGCCTGTGGACTGAAGGGTCCCAGGTTCAATTCTGGTCAATGGCATGTACCTTGAGTGCAGGCACATCCCCAGTAGGAAGTGTACAGGAGGCAGCTGATCAACATTTCTCTCTCATCAATGTTTCTAACTCTCTATCCCTCTTCATTCCTTTCTGTAAAACATCAATAAAATATATTTTAAAAAATTTAAAAAATAACACACAAACTGAAAGAATCCAATGATAACAGTGCCAATTATTTATCGTGTTTCTTCATTGTATGTATATAGGCCTTGCCCAATAATGGTCTATAAGATATCAAAGCCAGTTTGAGATTATTGGCTTTTTTTTATCTTTTATTTTTTTTTTATTGAATTTATTGGGGTGACACTGGTTCACAAAATATAAAAGTTTTAGGTGCACAATTCCACAACACATCATGAGATGATTGATATTTCAAAATAATTGTGGGATGAAATTATTGGCAATCAAAGGCCTATCTTTTTACTAAATTAGATCACCAGAAAGCAATATAACTACTATTTATTCTAGATCCATTGGATCATTATTGTTGTTATGGATCTGTTATTGATATCTCTTTAAGAAAAAAAAATCATGAAACACATTTTTGGAGTTCTGAAAATTATTCTTGATTATATTGTCATTTCTGTTTTTCATCATTTCTTACATATCAAACCAGAAGATACATTCCACTTAGATTTTGAAATTATTTTATAGTATTTCTTCTTTGGTAAACTGTTATGCTTCCTTTTGCTACCTGTTTGGAATTATAATCATCCTGTTGACATTTTTAGTTGATTAGGGGGAAGCGCAATTGCAATATATAACTTTACCCAGATTTTTCTATAATTCTCCTCTGTCTGTCTTTTCCTCCATGGCTTACTTAATGTTTTTTATCTTTATTATAATGGTTCTATTATATTTATGTAGTTTTGCAGGTTCCTTTGTATATATTTGGTATATATCTGGACTACCTAGGCTTCTGGTAAAGTCTTAGTATTTTGATCATTTGCCTTTGTGAGAAAACTAGAACTATCATTATGCATATTAAAACCATCTGTTTCACTCATTTTTCAGAGAAGTAAATAAAGCTCAGAAAGTGACTGAGACAGAGGCAGCTCTATATCCACTACTCTTACTAAAAATGCGAATTCATTTTACTCAGCATAAGGGTCTTCATAATTAAGAGAAAGATACTACAACTTTTTTTATTTTGTTTTCGTAAAAGTTGTATTTTTTCAAGCATTTTTTTTTTGTGCATCTACCTTTTCTTACACAAATCTAAATTAAATCCAAGAAGTTGGTGAGACAATTCTCAGTTTAAATTCTGAATTTTGTGTTCTTATTCATTTATGTAACTCTTATTTCTTGAGTCACACACACTAAAAAATCAAGAGCCTGGATTAACTGGCTCAAGACTCTCTGTACCCAGGCATCCTGAGTTTCCAGACTAAAATACTTACAAACTCTCCATATTCCCCAGGATCCCTTGTCACTGTTATATGAAGGGGAGAGGAGAGAAAATAGCACAAGTTCCTGTCCCCTCTACCTGAGCAGTTAGAAACTCAGGTTAGGATCATGTGCTACAAGGGTCATGAGGGCAAAGGGACTCTGTGCCTCTGCAGCCAGTGTGATTCCCCCATTTCCATCAATCCCTTCCTACACAGCATTGTCCCAAGAGACCTAGGGCCATCATTATATGCCTGAGGCCTATTTAGCTCAGGTGTGTCAAGTGACCCAACTTGTAATAATGAATAATTTGTATATGAGTTGCTACTGTATAATAACATTGCATCTTCCTAACAAAATGTTTTTTTTAAATGATCATTTGTGGGGAGGGTCTTTATAAAATATAAGAACTTAGCTGTACCAAGGAACTATAATCCTATATAATAAAAGCCTAATATGCAAACTGTTCCCTGAACCTGGAATTTGACTGGGAGTTTGACTGCTTGCTATGACATGTGCTGATCACCAGGTGGTGGTGTGGAATATGGTGGGCATCAGCAACATGGTACTGGCAGCAGGCAGCAGTGGAGGCACTGCCAGCCTGATGGGTCCCTATAAGAGTGGGACCATGGCAGGATGGTGGGGCAGGTGAATGGGTGGTGCCACGCCAAGGCGTGAGTGGGGCCGATCATCCCAAGGTGTGAGTGGGGCTGATCGCCCCTCCAATCACTCTACAGACAGCAACCAGCATCCATTAGAGAGAAAGGGCAAATAGCAATATTAAAATATTTCTTCTAATTATTTTTCTATCAATGTGCACGAATCCGTGCACTGGGCCACTAGTCTATAATAATAAAAGCATAATATGCTAATTAGACTGAACAACCAAACAATCTTCTGCATGTTGTTCCAGATGAAGCCGTGGTAGTGGGGACCGAGGCAGAGGTGGTTAGGGGTGATCAAGCAGGCAGGCAAGAAGTTAGGAGTGATCAGGCAAGCAGGCAGGTGAGTGGTTAGAAGCCAGCAGCTCCAGATTGCAAAAGGGATGTCCAACTGCCATTTAGGCCGGATCCTAAACTGGCAATTGGACATCCCCCAAGGGGTCCCAGATAGTGAGAGGGTACAGACTGGGCTGAGGGACCGCCCCCCTTCCGCCTCCACCCTCTGTGCATGAATTTTGTGCACCTGGCCTCTTGTAGCATTAATAGTTAGCTGAACAATGAAAAACTTACAAATTTTTGAAACTTGTGTTTTTATTAAAGGAATGCCTAATGAACCATCTCAAATCAGAGAGATATATGTTTTATTTAAATAAACTAAAATCTCAGAATGTTCTCTGAACCAAATTTATTCATCAGTCCCCACCTTTTTGTTGGCTACAAACTAGATCCTACTGTTAATAAAGCACTATCTTATTATCACTGGCTTTACTTTCCCCACTCAACAGGCTTTTCCTGTACTGTCTAAACAAAGGAAGATTGTGTACATAGCCTAGGTAGGAGAGAGTAAAAGTCAGGATTTGTCCCATAGCCATGGGGAAGCTCCAGGGTATTATCTCCAGGGTCAGATTTCATCTAAAATCATGGACAGATAATTTAAGTAATAACAAAAATAATGAAGATATTGTTAGTTAACATTTATTGACATCCTATTATAGGCGATCAATTAATCTGCCTTTTTCCTTCTTTTTAGATTTAATATTCCTTTATTTTTAAATTCACAAACATTTGGTGAATCATCTTATATAGGTGTTTGATTATGCTCATTCATTGATTGATAACTTCTGTGAGCTAAGTAGCAACCCCTATGTTGTGAACATTAAAAAAAAAATCTCTGTTCTCAAAAAGTCTACATTTCAGTGGGGTGAGGGACAGACAATAAATCTATGTATGTTAGGTGGTAATAAGGCAAGAAGAAAAAAGAAGGAGGGGTGGACAAGAAAGAGTGATAATAATAGAAGCAGAGTGGAAAGAGTAAAAAATGTATAAAGGTATTCAGGTATTATAAATATAAAATTTTGTTTTAAAGTTTTGAAATTGTTCAACTTGCTTTCCCATTAGAATAAATCCAGATAATGTAAACCTCATTCGGGCAGCAATTCTGAAATTTGAACCCTAACTTGCTAAAAACCCCCTAGTTGTGTATTTTTATCTCTTTAGAGATGGTACCCGGAAAAGAAAAATAATCTAAAGAAGCCTGAGCATATGACCCTGGAGGTCACCTTGTCCTTAACCTGTAAAACACCATTTGTAGTCCATCTGACGTAAATCAGGAAGGGTTGACAGATGATTCATCTGTGTTCGTACTATTGTTGGTTCCTGTTATTGTTTTTCTCCTCACATTTTAGTTAATCATTTGTTTGAGTTAGGTTAAATGCTCATGTGTTTATTAGGCCTTTTTCTACAGTTTCATTTGGACCAAACCCATAGATGAAGATGTAGATGTAAGTGATGTCTCTATTTGTGATATAAACCCCGCCTTTTCCCAAGGGGGCCACATGCATGCCTGGGAGCTAGAATGAATGAATCCAGTTTGTAAAACAAAATCATAAATATCCATACATAGATTAGAGGATGAAATGTGCCACTCTTCACACAAGCAAATTTACTTTTAAGGCTCTATTTCTACTCTAAAATTACTGTAAAATTTAAAATAATTCCATATTGAGCCATTGACCTGAATCCACATCATTAAATAACAAGAGAGGGGAGGGCACAAGAATTTAAGGATAAACATAGAAAGGACAGACACCAGACTCCACCAGGATTTCAAAAACCCAGATCTGCTTATGAAGTACATTCTAACCCAACTCCTAAGTCACTCCTAAGATACGCAGACATTAAGAGAATAGCTTAATAAAACTCTTCTATTTCTTAGCCAGGGTGAGGCACAGTTAAATAGCATGAGGTCTTTAGCAAGTCATTCTTTCCCTCTCCTTATCCCCTTAATTCCCCCCTCCCCCCTCCCGCCAGTTCTTCCTTCTTAGCTTTACAGCAAACAGGAGGCACTCTGGAGCTGACGTGCTCTGTCTGGATTGGGAAACCTTCTTCCTATCCTGTTTGTCAGAAGGCTCTTTGTCCTCAAACACAGAAAGAGGTAAATCTCACTACCATCAACAGCATTTTTCTGACCAGGCTCCAAATAAAACTTCAGACCAGACTGGAGTCTTTCAAACCAGGCTGAGCCTAGGCTGGGCCTTGCTTGCAGAAACAGCTAATGACTTGCTGGTAATCACCCAAGTCAGAGAAGCCTACAAACATTTTAAACAGGGCTTTGGAAATGAAAAGGAAGTTTCTTCTCTTAGTTCATCTCATCACCATCTGGATAGCTTTTACGATCCGTATTGCACTATGATTAAATAATTTTTATGCCATAGACGTCTGCTAATTAATTGTAATTACCAAGAACAGGAAATTTCAGCATGACCAGCATGTTCACCCAGAATGGCGAAGTTGGAGAACTGCTCTTTAAGAGATGTTTTTGGGATGGTCGAATTTTAAAAGCTGGATGGAGCCTCTGAAATACACTGATTGAAAGAGCTCACTAACAGATGAAGAAATCTGGGTGAGTTAACCCAGGTCTGGCAGTTAGTTAGTAGCAGAGAAAGGACAAAAGCACCAGCTTCCACATTCCTAGTACAGTGATGTTTGTAGTACACTCTGCTGACTCCAGAACTGGTTCAAACCAGAAGCAGCTGCTCCTCTTGGTTTGGGTGGATTCATCAAATCCAGAATGGAATTTGGTCAAAATGTCTCATTGCATCATCACCTTGCTTTGAAACTCTGAGTTCTTTGGACATGGAGTTCTTGTCTATGTGATGTGAACCAATAAATTCTCTGGAAAAAAATCAGTGCAAACACTTGGCTGGTGTCTTAGAGGGGGAAAAAATCTGGGTGATTGAACTTCAAAAATTTAATTAAGCAGCTACTTTTTCATCCTGTGGGCACTCATATTTGCTCTAGACAAATTTGTCCAAAGCTGAGATTGGGACATAGAATTGTAAGGAAATTGTTCATTGGCTCTGTCAATAGCAGCATGGACATGCCAGTGACCAGGGTGACCGGGAGGCTCCGTATTTTAGTTTTGAAATTGTCAAGCTATATTTTCACTTTTGAATAGCAGAATTTTTTTTCCAAATAAAATAGATATGTTTAGGTGTTTATATTTAAAATAATAAATGTGCCCTTTCTAAAAACAATAAATGAAAAAATAAAATTGCCTCAACGAGCTAACATTTGAAAGTGTGAGTAGTGGGAGTTAGTTTTAATGTTAGAGCAATGTCAGTACATAATTTATTTCTATATGAGGATTTACTGGTACCAAAAGTTATTCACCTAGTGTATCAAATGTACAGCACAGGATCTGGCTTATGGGAAAGGTCAATGAATCAATGACTCTAATCCTGTGAGCTTCATAAAAGTAGAAGGTGCATCTTAAGTTAGCATTTTATCCACCCTTTTCTGAAATTACTTCATCAAAGTGGGCATACAATAAATATTGGTTGGATTAAGAGGTAATGAATTTGTGCCTGATGAGGTTAACTAATGGTGGTCTACTGGGGAGCTGAGGGTTGAGGCTAAGTTAGTGAGTTTAATGGGATGCCTAACTGAAATGTGAGAGATAAATTAGAACTGAATGCGCCTGCTTGCTTTATACAGACTCTTCCTCTTGTGGTATATTTAATTAATGGCATTCTCTTATCCACATGGTCATCAGGACAGGGACACTTTCAACTCTCCTTCTAGCCTTCCTCTTTTCCTCTTTTAGCCAGTGATAAGCCTTATAGATTTCATTTTATATGTGGCACTTTTGGCCTCTTCAGACTATTTCTATGTCACTGCTTTCTCTCATGTCTTTATCATCATTCACCGGGACTATTGTCATAGTTCTGTAACTAATATACCTGTCTCAAGAATCTACTTTTTCCAGTACATGCCTTGCCTTGTTATAAAGTTTGTTTTCTAAAACCTACATCTGGTCAATTAGCTCACCTGCTTAAAGGCCTTCAATGGCTCCTTACTACCTGTAGACTAAATTTCAAATTTATTTGCAGGGCATTCGAGCCATGCTTTTCATCCACACTCACTGCTCCATCTCATGTGATCCTTACTTAACCTACACGGAGGACACAATTCTCTGTGGGGCCTCTGCTCCTTTGTTTGTATTATTCTTCTGCCTGAAATGCCCTTATACACACTGCCTTTTGTGTCTGTCTCCCAGTGAACACCATTCCACATTGCTGTACGTACCCTGTCTCTTTTGCTCATTACTCTGTTCCCAGGTTTAGTATAGTGTTTAGCACAAAATATGTATCCAATAAATATTTATTTGATGAATCCAATATAATAAAAGCCTAATATGCTAAGTGTCTGGCCCACCAGTTGGCTGTTCAACCAATCAAAGTATGATATGCTAATGCCAATTGGGACTGAGCAAGATGGGCCAGACTCACCCTGGAATTCTTTCAAGGTCCCTCCCGAATCTCTACCGGCCCAATCGTGCACTGGGGGGGTCCCTTGACCTGGTCTATGCCCTTTCACAACCTGGGACTCCTCAGGGATGTCAGAGGGCCGGTTTCAGTCTGATTCCTTAGGCCAGACCGAGGGACCCCACTAGTAAAAATGTAAAAAGGCTGATAAATATGAGATTGCTTGATTCAGTTTGGCACCATACATAGTAGCAACACAAAGACTGATAAGAGATAAGCTCTATACCTTTAGAAAGTTTGAATAATCAGTGCTGGCAGGAAACATGAAATCTGTCAAAAGAACAGGGCAGACTATAATAGGTAAACCCTATAGTGGTCTCCTAAAGATATTCACTGCCTATGATTTCTACCCCTCACCAATCCAGTTTGTACATGTTTCTCAGATTCATCTTCACAAGTGTCCTTTGGTTATATCAGCCTTTATCTTAAAAACCAAATGTCCTGTGATCCTTGTTACCAATAGATAGAACTCCAAAAACAAGTTATTAAAGGCATATAGTGTTTCTAAAGGATCCATTCCTTGGTTGCTATGACCTGTCCTTAGGGATTCTGTCATGCTTTCTGGAGCTTCTTACACTTCAGTAGCCTGTGTTGGTGCATTGCTAAAGGAAGAAAAGAGCCAGGGCAAACCTAAGGCAGCAATGCTTTCCTGGGAGCAGTCATCATCTATGAGTGTCCCAGAACTACATGTGTTCTCTATTTTTATGACCCCTCCTTATTATTCAAATCATCTCATCATAGCATACATTCAGGGCCCTGCAGGAGCCTCAGGAAAATATCTGGGGCTCTCTCTCTCCTGGCCTCTTCTGCAGCAGAGCACTTACCTGGTATAACAATAATTGCATATAATGGTATCAATCAATTAAGAATAATGGGTTGCATCTGCTGTGTTAATAGTTGTAAATGTTTATCTTCTAAAACCATCTATTAATCATATCTCTTAAAGGAAAACAATGCTCACCTCCACTCCACATGGCTGCTTGGAGAAGCTATATGATTTACTTGGCACATCAGCAGATGATATTAAAAAAAATATGAAAAATCTTCTCTGTAATTGTGAGAGGATAATAAATATCTCATTTCAGCTAAATTGGGTAAATTTGCTCAATCCCTGTGCTCATTGGATTTTTCATCTCTTCACTTGCAGTCTGTATGAGTTCTTTGTTCTGAGGTGGTCTCTTATAGATAGCATATATGTGAGTTATGGTTTCTTATCCATTCAGCTACCCTATGTCTTTTGATTGGAACATTTAATCCGTTTATGTTTAAGGTTATTATTGATAGGTTCTTGTTTGTTGCCATTTTTCTTCTTTATGCCTGTGTTCCTTCCTCCCTTTCTATTTCTTATATTATTGGCTTGATGGTGATAAATTCTTTCTTTTTTTTTTTTTTTTTTTTTTTGTCTATGAAGCTCCTGATTTCAGTTTCAATTTTGAATGATAGCCTGGCTGAATATAGTATTTTTGGATTCATTCCTTTGCTTTTCATCACTTTGTATATGTCATTCCATTCCAGTTATTTTGCTCTTAGAATCTATTTTAAATTCCAAAAGGTACAATTTCAAAATTTAGCCCTTAAGACCCTAATACGTGTTGTTTTTTGTTTGTTTGTTTGTTTTTTATAAAATATTCATTAGAAAGAAACTCTCAACATATAGAGACTAAATTGTATTGGTTCATTTAGCCTACTAAGTTCAAGATACTGAAGTAAGGACAGAGTGATAGAATCATAAATAGGACTAATGATCCTGGCTACAAGTAGTTTTTTCAGAATTTAGTGGGTGTGACATATGATGATCATATTTTACTAAATTAAAGATACAAGCAATGATATTATATGTGATCTTATAAATTTGAATCATAGATAGTCTTTAAATTCCTCAGTGTATCCTTTCCACATGAATTCAAAACTTCAGCCAGATTGACCTACTCTTTGTGCCTTAGCTTTGTCCCATAACGTCATGCTGGCTCTCTTAGTTCATGCAATTTTCCATTCTTGGAATATCCTTCTTTCTATTGTTCTGTCATCTGAACCTAACCTTTATCTAAAATCCCATTAATTTTCTACTATCTTTGAGAAGACAATTAAAACCATCTCAGATCACAATGAGTTTCAAATACTTCTATTCCTTATTGTTTACATTCTTACTTGACAGTTAACAGATACCAAGACAACATTACAAACATTCTTACATTTTCTAATTACACTACTATACAGTCTTTTGGGAGGCAGTGAACATGCCATATGTATCTTTGTATTCATTAGTTTGAGCATAGTAGCTGACCCATGATGGATGCTCCTTAAATTTAAAATACGAATAAGAACATGGATACTGTCTTTATTATTTATGTTTTAAATTTTCTCCATTGGTCCATTCAATTGTGTAGGCTCTGAATTGCACATATGTCTATGACATCTGCTATTTCAATGATGGGTGTTGTCAGGTTCAAAAGTTATCTCCTGAAGTAATGTCCATTTAAAACCAAGAGCCTAAAACTCATATGCTTTTGGGGTGGGTCAAGAAACTAAGGAAGACTGCCCACCCAGCTCCACATTCTTGCCATGAAGTCAAGCCTATCTTTTCTGTTGAGAGCCAGTGGGGCTGAGCATGTTCACCCCAACAGTGTGTACCACTAGGGCTCTAACTCCATTAGCTGCTCTTGTTTCTCTAACTCACAACTGTGGCAGTTTGTTCTCTGGTTAAGACCCTTTTGCCACTCTGATCGAAATGCAAATACCTGACTGGACACAAGTGCAAAGTCCTGTCCTGATCTGCCCTAACTTAAGACTACCTTTCACACAGAGCTTGATTCTCAAAAGTCAATGCAGTCTTGCCAGGTGAAACTTTTTTGTTGTCTTCCATCTCTGACAGGAAAAGATGTTCATCAAATTCCAACTCTGCTGTCCTCAATAGGCCCATGACCTCGTTGTCTTTACTCTTCAACTTTGGTTAACTTTATGCATTCTAGATGCCATAAACAGGTTTTATAGTCTAAAATTGAGCATGTATTTTGTATCAAGCAATTTTGTGTATTTTGTCATTAATTTTTATTCTAGTGATGATGTGCTTTTTTCTTGACTTATTTTCAATTACTGTAGTACATTATGGTTCTTCGGCATATTCTCACCATTTATCATTTATCCTACTTAAAAGAGAAATGCTATAAAGTAGAGGTCAATTATTTTGGCAAACATTGTATGATTTAACTAAAAAGCATGTGACATTTAGAGTAAGAGTGGCCTAAATTTCAACCCAACCCGACCAATCACTGGCTCTATAAATTTAGGTATATTTTTTCTGTCTCTCCCCCCCACTCCCTATAAAAAGGCATTGTAATAATATACAAAGGTAGTACTCAATACTGTTTTTTCCCCCCCCCTCTTTGTAAAGTATTTTGCAGTCATTGTATGGGAAACTTTTGTAATCTGCTTCTTCCCTCCTCTAACCCTTCACACTTCTTTATCTCCTTTAGTCTATAGTCCTTTAGATTCAGGAGAGAGAATACAGATTGGGCAGATATTTAGTCAGCAAGTTCAGTACTTTCTCCCAGCACCAACTAAAGGATCTTACTTGACTTTCAAGCTTGAGGACTGTTTTTAGATTAAGCTACAACACTCATGAAATGTTAGTCATATGAAAACTAGGCAGACAATTATGTCTGATTAAATAAAACTGGGTCCAAAAAAAAACACGGCCTGGAGGGACTTATTCGAAGGCTAGATGCTACTTCTAAGCATAAGAGCCAAATGTGTTTCTACTTGCAACATCAATCAAGGGCAAGACCTGATTCACATGACCACTTGTTAAATTTTTGCTATGTCTCAGAGATTTTATAGACCATATCACTTAATCATCAGAAGATCTTTGTGTGTGAGGCTCTCATTCCCATTTTACAGATAAGGCAACTGAGGTTCAAAGAGGTGGAAGAGACTTGCTCAAGATCTATAGCTAGCAAAGGTCAAAGCTGGGATTTGAACCAAGATCTGATTGGATACAAGCCTGTGCTGTACTTGTTGTGTAACACTGCTTCTAAAAAGCAAGAGATTCTGAGAGAAGTGGGAGGGCAGCCTAAAAGGATACGGATCTTCATTTGGGTCAACATGGAGCATATCATTGCCCTTTGGGGGCTCTTAAAGAGTAAGTTGAAGGCCAATGTTAACTATGATACAATAAAATAATGACAGATCCTAGCCTTTTGTCTGTTGTTATTCCAGCATTGATTGATTGGGGTTACGTTTTTAAAGATTGCATAGTGATTCATGCTTTATTACTCCTGAATTAGCATAATGCTTCAAATCATCTTGTTGAAATTTAGCATAATTACCTATAATTTTAAAAATTCTTATAGGATGAGAATGTTAATTCCTAACCAAATCTTTTTATTTTGATAGTGCCTATCAACCATTACCCAGCTTTTACCTAATAGTTCTGAACACCTATTGTAAAACTACCTTTGCTCTATCTAGTGAGGTTATACTTTCTATACCACAGGGTCTTCTCTTTGAGATCTGTATTCCCTCAGGCATTTGCCTTATTAAATAAGTCATTTGTGGTTTAATTCAATTTGAGATTCTGATTAAAACTATGAAGCACACTCTTGGACAAAACCACACAGGCACATATCCACAGATTGTGCATGGAAGTTCAGAATATCAAGGATCCCCTAGGATGGAGTTTCTCCAAGTAGGACTCCAGCAGCATTAGCATTGCTGGAACTTGTTAGAGAAGCAAATCCTCTTGGCAAGGATGATTCTAGACTGGAGAGCAATCTTTGCCTTCAGATCTCAGAACAAGTATCTTTCCTCATGGGAGTCTTTCCTGACACTGGACCATGTCCATGCTAGGTGAGTTTTCCTCATTAATGTTTCCATAGTACCAGGTACTTTTCCTTCAAAGCACACATTTACATTTCTAAATGTGTATCTATATATTGGTGATATGATTAATCCCTGAATTCCTATAGACTAGGAGCTCTACTAGGTCTGTCTGTTTAGAGTGATTATGCAAACATTTTTTTGCTACAGAAGTAAGCTAATTATTTCAATTAATTTTGAAAACAATGTACAGAACTCTGACCTGAAAATTATCATGGGCACCATTTCTCTTCCCCCTCAGCATTTCTGTCTTAACTATAAAGTAAACACATCTGTCCTTTTGTTTCACTCTTCACAAAAGGATGGAACATCTGAATTGATCTGGCAAATTTGAGCAAAACAAGTCTTGTTTCACACATCTGCCTGGACATAGGGCATGCTCTGTTCATGGCCTGCTTCTCTGAAGGCTTGTCGGGGTAAGTAGGCATAGGTGATTCCTATCGGCATATAACAAGGTGGATAGATCTGCTTATTTCTAGGGTTGGTGACTGGTCTAGCTTTATCAGTCAATTTGTTATTTTGATTTCCACTTTCTGACTTATTTATTTTCTACATGAATTAGTACTTTGGATGCTAAGAGTTATTTTAGTACTCTAACAAAAGTAGCAGCCTTCTTAGATTTTCCCTTTCCCTTATTCCCTGAGCTAGCTAGGTCTGACCACTTTTCAAGTTTTCTACAAATCATAGTATAAATCTTACTGAGTTTTTTCCCTCCAAAACTCATTCCTTATACAAGTACTAATTGATCTAAAAGTTTAAATGCTGTTCTCAAAGTCATTGATGAGAGAAGTCTCTTTCCTCTCAGCTTTTTTTATTCATCCCAACTTCTGGTAAGTGAAGTATTCAGGCAGATCACCCTTTGCACCTACCATACTATCTTTCTACCTGGGGCAACTGAGCAGAGTTGCAGACCAGGGAATTGGACCCATGGATGAGAGAGACTCAAGGGAATCAAATTTTAAACTGGCTTATAGCCTCTGAGGTAGGCTGGCACAGATGCAGTATTCAAACAAAGTCAGAAAATTATTAAGTAGGCCAAACAGAATTATTCTTTAAGGGAATTGAATTGGAGATGTGCACAAGCTATGGGCAAGACTTATAAAAACTTCCATTAGCTGGGAAGAGAACCCAAGAAAGATATGCATGCACAAAGATTCCAGAATCTGATAACAGGCTTGTTAAAGGAGGAACACCAGAGAGAGATCTCTGAGATCCTGCTGTTGGTTGCTAGAACTGCCTTGGACTCCAAGTGTGTCCATGCTCCAGCTGCAATTCTATGGAGAATCTGGGTATGCCCTTTTCCTTTGCAACCAACAAAACACAATGAAGATTCTCACAATTTAGGTTTCATCTATTTATCTCTCCTGAATTCCCCTTATGTTTCTCCATCCCTCTTGAGGAAATCTCCATATGGTATTCCTCCACATAAAGCAAGGGCATATCTCCATTCCATACTCAACAACCCTATCGATGGTCTTGGTTTACTCACAACTTTACATATGACTTTTTGGCCAGAGGGTCCCATGTCATTGGTATGAGGGAATAGAAGAAGCAGTGTGGAGCAGAGGTGGCAAACAAACAGCTTTCAGGCTGATCACAGTCCTAAATGTGCCTCAGTTGGCTCCCAAGTATTTCTAAGAAAATTTTAAAAATTAATTTCTAATGTTTAAAACTAATTCTCCATGAAAATTTAGATTTCTAGATTCCCTTGAAAACTGTGAATGCTTGATGACACTGAATCCCCTTTCCCTTGAGTTAAGTCATTGGTCAAAGCTGTGCAATGGCTAATCCACTTTGGTTAGGCACACCCTTAGCTGTAGTTCTTTCTTGGCCTGCCTCCATCACTTATGTACCTGTCTGACCCAAGTTGTCACTGAACTTTGCACTGACTAATAGAGACCTAAGGAGGGAGCATATAAATGAGGAAAACTAGAAGTTATTTCTTAAGCCAAAGCAAGAGAAAGCTTTAGGGAAGGGATGTAGCCAACAGAGTATGTCAGGGAGAGATGGGAACCCTGTAGTGTCATTGTTTTTGATTAGGAGGGAATTATTGATGGTTTCCATGAGTCCAAAAGTCATATGACAGAAAGGTAAAGAAGCTGTTAATGGTCATGTTGAACACTGCAAAAAAATGCAGAAGAGAGATTTCAGTTTTAGAAATGTAAAATAGTGACTATTGATAATGTCTTTAGAATTTCAGAGACCTAAGAAATTCTCAAACAAAGATGGTAAGCCTATGATATGACAGAAAAGTTGATATTGTTAAAAATGGAGGTGATCCTATGTAATAAAAGGATAATATGCAAATTGATCCTAATGGCAGAATGATCGTTTGACCAATCACTATGAGGTGCACTGACCACCTCTTGGTTCCTTTCCTCAGCTGACAGGCTTTGATTGCCAATGTCAAATGGGGAACTAGGGTGGGTGGTTGTGGAGGGGGTGGCAAATGGGCAAAACTGCTGACCTCTTGGTCCCTCCCACTGGCCAGCAGGCTCTGATCATCTGATGGTGAATAGAGCGGGGACTGTGGGTAGATGGTGGGGGATGCAGGAGGTGCTAGCCCAAGGCCTCCACCCCACTGGTTGCCCCACACACACAGGGCAACCTGTGGTAGGGGTGGGTCTGGCGAGCAGGTGGGAATGGCCGACCTCTTGGTTCCTTCCCCCAGCTGTCAGGCTCTGATTGCCCAATGGTGAATGGAGAACCAGGGTTGGGTGGTGGCAGGGAATGGGGCCACTGGGGGAAGCCAGGAATATGGCCCTGATCACAGGCCAGGCCTTGGAACCATACCTGCACATGAATGAATTTTGTGCACCAAGCCTCTAGTATACCTATAAAAGAATACATAAGGTAGGATGGCAAGTTCTGCTTACTGCATGGGGAGGGTTAGTATCACAGAGCTAGAGAGATTTATAAGTCCATGTGGCATTTTATCCATGTTTTAGTTTTCCTTTAAAAATGGAGGGAATCTGAAAAACTTTTGAGTCACAATTGAGTGCACTTACTTTTAAAATATGTCTGCAGGATAGTTTTTTATTATTGTTGGATATTATCCTTTGGGCTAACTTTTCTCAATGGTTTTGGGAATCTTATAAGAAACTAGAGGCCCAGTGCATGAATTTGTGCATGGGTGGGGTCCCCAGAGGGGCGAGGGGCTGGGATATGATTGGCCCTCCAGGAATGTTGTGGTACACTCTTGCCGGCCTTGGATCCAGATCCTTCCCACTGATGGTCACATAAGTTGTCAGGAGTCACCTGGAAGCTGCTTTTATATCCTTTCTTTTGTGCAGAGCATCTAGGGAGGGGAAGTGGCCATAGTGCCTGAGACTGACTTCCAGGAGGCTGGTAGGACTTTTGAGGGAGTGAGTGGCTGCTGCTGGGCTAGTGAGTTGCTGGGACAGATCAGTCAGCTGAGCAGTGCTCCCGCTGTTGGAGCACACTGACCACCAGGGGACAGCTCCTATATTGAGCATCTCCACCCTCTGGGTCAGTGTGTGTCATAACAACCAGTCATTCTGGTCATTCGGTTGTAATGGTTGCTTAGGCTTTTATATATATAGATAAGCATCTCGAGTTTATATGGAGAATTTATATGATTTACATAAATCTATCTATATAAAACTCTGATATGCAAATAAACTAAATGACAGAACAACCAAACAACTGGTTGCTATGATGTGCGCCATTTACCAGGAGGCACATGCAGAACATGGCAGAATCAGCAGCAGGCAGCAGAGCACAGAACATGGCGAGCATAGGCCATGGCAGGATGGTGGAGCAGGTGAGTGGGGGCACCAGACCAAGGTGGGGCATTGGTCACTGTTATTGGGGCGAGCCTCTGGTGGTTACTTAAAATTTTTTGCTCCTGCTTGTCATGGTCCCACTGGGCACTCAGACCTACTTCTAGTGCCAGTCCTGCTTACACCCACAGCTGGCACCAGAGTCACTGCTCATACCCACTGCTGGTGCCCAGCGCCAGTCCCAATTGCTTGGTGCTATCACCAGATACAAGCAGTGGCTGCCGGCCCTGATTGCCCCTGAGGGCTTCTCCACCTCCCCCTGCTCCTGAGTGGTGATCAAGGCAGCAGCCACCGCTCATACCTGCTTCTGGCGCTGGCCCCAATGGCGCCAAACTGTCAGCGGGTGTGAGTGGGGCCGGCACCATCAGCATGTGGGAGTGTTGGTGGTGGGAGTAGGGCTGCAGGCAGACAGGGGACTGGGGGCCACAGCAGGAGGTGCTGGGCAGGGGTGTGGAGGATGGGCCAAGACCTGCCTCTGTGCCCACCATAGCCTCTCAGTCCATATTTCTTTTCAAGCTGCACTAATTTGTGTACTGGGCCCCTAGTACTATATAATTAATAGTCATTAAACATTATTTGGTTAGTCTGCATATAATTACTGAAAATTATTAATTATGTATACAAAATCCATGCACCTTAACTCACAACTGCGAAAACTACTTCATTCAAAACTTTGAAATAGACTTGGTTTGTGTTCTGCTTCCTTACCTTTCTGGGAATCTTACTAAATACACCCACTTTTTGTCTTTCTTAAGTTCTATGACTAAAAATATCTGCTCTTGAGTCAATATTTATTTACCAGGGCTAGTCCATTTCACAAAGCCATGACCAGCTCCTGATAGAGGCTAAGAAAATTCTTTCAGATTTACTTACTTGAAATACCACCTTGTCTTTCTTCTGTGCTCTCAGACTCCTTGCTTCCTGCTTTGTTGAAATCCATTAAGTTATGAAGTAACTTTTCCCTCTTTGGCTTTATCTCTACCTAAAGCATCCAAATGCCTGAACTCCCTTCTGGGTTAAGCAGGGGAAAAAGACTTAGCTTTGTTCACAGGTAGTCACTGTCTTTTTCTCCTCCAAACTCTGACATTTCCCAAACCCTTCTTTGTAAGTAAGCTATTTTCCCTGTCATTAACTCTCTTCCCTACAGCAACTCTCACAATGCGTGACTGTGGAATTTCTCTTTTTATAATTTTCTGTGGGGTTCATTATATTTATTTGATGGGGAAAGTTTCAATAACACCATAGTGGGATCATCCTCTTTAATTCATACTCCCACTACCTGCCTTCTCTACCTATACTTCTAATTATTAGTCACCTATATGGAATGAAGATATTAAGAATATATTTTGGGTTGGCCCACTTGTATGGTTTATTTTTTTCCCAAACAACAACCATTACCTGGAAGAAAAATTAATGTCTGAGGGCAGTAAGAAATTTATAGTATTTACAGCATCAACATTCTTTGGAGCTGGAAAGATCTTGGAGAGAATTTAATCCAAACTTTTATTTTTCAAGCAAGGCTTAGGGAAGAAAGGTGATTACTCAGGAACATCTTATTAATGTATCTCTTGACTTCTTTTTTAAATTTTATTTTTTTATTGCTTCAGCATATGTCTGAGATTTTGCTCCCTGTATATTCCTCTAAGATTTTTATGGTTTCCTGTCTTATGTTTAAGTCCTTTATCCATTTTGAGTTTATTTTTGTGTATGGTTTAAGTTAGTGATCTGGTTTCATTTTTTTTGCATGTTTCTGACCAAATTTCCCAGCACCATTTATTGAAGAGACTGTTTTGACTCCATTGTATGCTCTTGCCTCCTTTGTCAAATATTAATTCAACATAATGGCTTAGGTCAATATCTGGGTCCTCTGTTCTGTTCCATTGATATATATGACTGTTCTTGTGCCAGTATCAGGCTGTTTTGAAAACTGTGGCTTGGTAATACAGCTTGATATCTGGTATTGTGATTCCTCCAACTTTGTTCTTCTTTCTTATGATTGCTGTGGTTACTCAGGGTCTTTTCTTATTCCAGATGAATTTTTGGAGAGTTTATTCTAGGTCTGTGAAATATGCTGTTGGTATTTTAATGGAGAGTACATTGAATCTGTAGATTGCTTTGGGTACTATGGACATATTAATGATATTATGTCTACCTCTTGACTTCTTAGAGAAGATCCTTTTCTCCCCACGATATTTGTGTGTGTGTGTGTGTGTGTGTGTGTGTGTGTGTGTGTGATGCACTTGCATACCTCCCCAGCTTTCTTCTATGACAATATGGTCATGCTTATGTAGTTATTATATAACTACATAAAACCTTGTCATATGTGTGTGTGTGTGTGTGTGTGCGTGTGTGTACCTGAATGATTTCCAACCCTGTCAGAATCATCTGAGATTCTTTTTAAAAAAGACAGTGGAATGGGCCCCTATCAGATGCCCTGAAACAGAAACTCGTAGGCTTGTGCCCAGGAACCTTAGATCTGAACTGGGAGATGCTACTCTGAATACTTTTCTTGCCCCCCTCACCTCTTCTTTCTTTCACATCAGGCACCACATTTTCTAAGATGTTCCAGTCTTCATAATTTCAAATGCAATTACTAATGTGAAATGGACCCTAGATAGGTTTACTACACTATGGTGTCATGGCAAAAACCAGAAACTCAGAGGAGAGAGGTGTGCATGTAGCAGCCTGGAGCCCGAGCACAAGGCCCTGTATCTTAAAGCAGAAGTAAGCAAGTCTAGTGAATGGCTTTGTTTGTGTGTGGAAGCAGTAACCAGCTTGTGAAAAGTACCTAAAGCCATGGGTCTATCTAGGGAAGCTGCCACACGAGTCAGGCCTGCAGAGAATTGTGGAGTGGAATCCTTGATGCACTTAGGGATGACTCAGGGCACATCTGAGACCTCTGCATTCCAGGTTAACCAAATAACTGACTCTTCATGGTCTAGATTTATCCCTGGATGTATGTTAGGGAGTTGTCCCGACATAGACAATTGCATAATTGCTACCACCAATAAAACAGATGAAGATGACATAATTCTTCTGGAACCAGTCATGGAGAGCCATGGAATTGTGGTGTCAAGTGGTTCAAGATGACCAGCTTCCAGTGAATAAACATATTCACTAAGATGTTAGCTCTAATTTGTTAGCTCTAACTAATTAGCTGGTGTATCCATGGGCAGCTTGTTCATCGAACAGACATATGGTTGTTGGGTCTAAATCCCTCCTGTACTGAGGGATTGGACATGCCCCCTCTGTGATGAAGGATGGGGTCAGTTCTATGTGAAAACAGTGAGACCAGTCTTTGAGGTTTTATACACATCTGTGTTCAGTTCAAGCCCTCTTCATTTTTGTCCCTCTGGAGGCAAAATAGTTGCCCTTTTTTCCCCTTACAAATGACTAGGATGGGGAAGAACTTATCCTTTTCTCATTTTATGGCTCTGATTGCACCCAAAGCCTTGCTGTCTTATAGGACAACCAAAGGCCAAGAAATAATAAAAGAAACTTTTGTCACTCAGATTTTTCTTGCATCACTTTCCCTCAGAGTTGGGAGAATATCTCAGCTACCTCACACTTGTGAACCACTTAGAAACCAGAATCACAGAGTAGAAGGTGGATATCATGTATAACAAAAAGGTCTCCTGGGGTTTAATGAGCAGACGTAGCCAAACAAATAATGCCCTTCCATGTAGACAAAGGAATGTAACATATATGATCTATAAGTGTTTTTATTTGTTTTTACCTAGGATCCTTCAGGCATTCTTGTTGGAGAGTCAGTCCTGAGGGAGAAGCTTGACTAAATAAGTGGCTGCTCCATGTTGAAGGAGCATAGTGATGGAACTGTAGCAACTAGTAAGTGACATGACCCCTTGGTAATGCTCCCTGTCAGTTTCTCTAATACCTAGGCACAGGAGGAAGCAATAGATGTAGGTGTCCTGAGTTACATAGAACTGCAACCGTTGATGGCTGGGTCACAGAAAGAGAGGGTCCAGTTATTGTAACAAATAAAAGGAAGTGAAGAAGGAGTTTTCTCATAAAAAAAAAAAAGACACAGTATGATTAATCCACACAGAGATTAGAATTGGAGGCAATATAGCTCTCAGGACCTTAGTATTTGGGGTGAGGGTGAGGGTTGAGGGGTGGATCTTCACACTCTGACATTGAAGCGACTTAACCAACACTTTTGCTGTTTTCTCTCTGTATACTTTAATTTCTCCTCCCATAACCCTTGGCTTAATACAATCGCTCTACATTATATCTTCAGTTTAATCATAGTTTCAATTTCCTCACAATTTTGGTTTGCTCTTAACTTCAACTGGCTCAGGGGTACTCATGGGCTTATTCAGTGCACTTCAGTCCCTATAACAAACAGCTTGAATTTTTGTGTATTTACAAATTCAAAGTCTTGTAAGTGAGGATCTGTTTGGCTCAGTGGATTCCTTTTGGAGTTCATTTTTTCACAATAGGTTATGTGATAAGCTTGAATAGGCAACATTTGAAACAGGTACATATTTCCAGTATAATCAGATGAGGACAGAGGTAATAGGACATTTCAGTAGGGATATGGTAGGACAGTGTCTCTTAGAAAAGCCATGAATGGGATCTAACCATACTTTATTGCAATTAGCCAAGTTAAGCATTCCCAATTCAAGGGAAAAGCAATAGTTCTAATCTCAGGCAAATGTCATAAATATGGATATTGTCACTAGGCCCTTAAAATATGAAGAAAAATTTGAAATGACCCTGAAAAACTATACACAGGATAAAATATAATGTTGCTAGAACCAATGCCAAATAGTAAATTTAGAAATAAAGCAAATTTTACACAGATATAAAAATGGTGAAGAAGGAGAAGGGAAGCTTGGAAATCCAAGCATGAAATACAAAGATCTGGGGGTCATGATGCAACACAACACTGCTGAATAGGTGCAAGCAAATTCTGTAAAATAATGCTTAGAATATAGTATGTGGAAGCCAATAGAATGTCTTGTAAGCTTCTCAGCATTGGCTAAATTCTTATTACATTTAAGAGAGAGAGAGAGAGAGAGAGAGAGAGGCATTGGTGTTAGAGAGAGTCATCCATTGGTTGCTTCCTGAACATAGGATCAAATCTGCACTTCATGTAGGTGCACTTGAACAGGAATGAAATCTGCAACCTTTTGGTTCACGGGGCAATGTTCTAGAAACTGAGCTACATTGGCTAGGCAGTTTCCATATTTTTTAATAAAAGAAGAGGAAAATAAAAGTTAAAGGAACTGGAGAAGATTGGTGGATACAAGGTAGAAGGAAAATATAACAAGGGTATCCTATATAGTAAATAGGGGATATGCTAATTGACCCTCATACCATCACAAAGATGGTGGCACACACAGCAGGTAAGGAAGGAATATGGTAATTGACTGCCTAGCCCTCAAAGATGGCAGCACCCACAGCCACAAGATGGCATCCAGTCCTCTCAGCCCCACCAGGGTGGCAGGCATACAACAAGGCCAGGCCAATCCCCAGGTGAGCTGGCCACTCTGTGTGCCTGCCTCTGGAGTCCCCTAGTCCCCTCAACTCCCCAGCCACCCAGGGCCAGCCTGAGGCATAGACAAGCTTCTGATGGTGGCTGCCCAGCTGATGCCTGAGGTTCAGGCAAGCCTTGGATGGCAGCTTCCCAGCCGCCTAGGGCCAGCCTGAGTCATAGACAAGCCTTATATAGTGACTGCCCAGCCACCCAGGATCGCCAGAGGCTCAGGTAATCAGAGCTGGTTGAGGCTTGCACTGCCAGCAGTGGCAGCAGCAGAGATGTGATGGGATGTCATTGCCTTTCCCTTATTGCTGGGTTACCTCCTGTCCCTGAGAGCTCCCAGACTGTGAGAGCAGGCTGGCCAGGCTGAGGGACCTTCTCGACACACTTCCAGTGCATAAATTTTCATGCATCGGGCCTCTAGTAAAATAATAGTTGCATTTCTTCAGTCTGGGTAGTAAAACAAACAAACATATAAATAAACAAAAGATTATCTTGTAAAATTAAGCCTAAAATATCCAAGGTGGCAAATGGGTAGACTATCCTTTTAGCCCAATACTACAATTAAAATCACAGGGAAAAAATGGAGATGCTAAGACTATTGGCAAGTTGACTGCCAAGCAACTGATTGAATTGCACATAACCAAGCCAATTCACTTTTCCTAACAAAATAATTGGGTTGTGTCTGAACTCTGTGAAATTATCTCTATTTTAAAAACACCAGATACATTTGATTATTCATTAATCAATTCACTCTTTGGCATTAACATGTTGTATCAGCTAAATAGCTGATTTGGCTCCAAAAATGTCAATTCAGTGGCATCATGTAAATATATTTTCAGATTTTGTATAAGACTGGGCTCCAGAACTGGAACTTTAATCACCATTTTACCCAAAGAAATAGCTAACATGAAAGCTGACTCATTGCATCTTCTTCTTTCCAGGTGAGACAAGGAGTGACAAGGAGGAAGAATATAGTTTGCTTTCACCTCCCTCAGGAGACTGTATGAGATTTACAATTCATTCAAAATATGTGCATTGCTATTCTGACATTAATCACACAGAGTTAGAGCAGACCTCACAGTTAAAGGTCACTCTTCTCCAAAGACTGCCTTCACTTCAGACTCCCTCCCCCCCAACATGTTCCAGGGTCCCCAGGCCACTCAAATTCTGAAAAATTGTCTACACATTTGGAGATTCCAATGATGCCCTCAGATTTTTCTTTTACTAGAATGGCTCACAGAACTCAGAAAAACACTATACTTTAAAGAATCTTTTAAAGAATGCAAATTAGGGCCAGCCAAAAGAGATGGCTTGTAGGTGGAGGGCTGGAAGAACCCCACATACAGAGCTTCCCTTTCCTTTCCCCATGGCATTAGGACAGGTCACCTTCCTGAAACATTGATGTAATCACCAACTAGAAAGTTCACCTGAAACTTGGTGTCCAGAGTTTTATTGGGGTTTCATTATGTAGGCATGATTGATTGAATCACTGGCCACTTGTTTGATCTCTCTTTTAAAATTTTATCCTTATTACAGAAAGTACTACCCTGTTTCCCAGAAAATAAGACAGTGTCTTATATTATTTTTTGCTCCCAAAGATGTGCTAGGTCTTATTTTCAGGGGATGTCTTATTTTTCCATGAAGAAGTATATGGTACACATTTATTGTTAAATGAAAATAAAGGAAATTTATTATATGTATACGGTACGGTAGTACAGTAGTTGTCAACACAAACAAGACAAACTGTGAATCATACAGTATCAAGAATTTACTCATTTATTCAATGACTATCATGTCATCATCTTCTGGAACATCATCATAACATTCCAATTCCTGAATTTCCTGGTGAATTTCTTGTGATTCCATTTCTTTCAGAATCAGTGGACCAAATCTCTCATGTTTAGCAATAGCACTGTCTTTAAATGACTACTTCTTGTCAAGGTAGCCTGCTCGCAGTGCATTTACAATGCAACTGTCAGTGATTTTCTCCCATGAATTCTTCACCCAAGTCACAACTTCTTGCAGTTTAGGTTCCACAAAGTTTCCACACTGATTTCTCTCCATTCTATTTTCAATGTAGTCACTAATTTCCATGCGCAAATTGTCTTTGAATGGCTTCTTTATTGCAATATCAAGAGTCTGAAGATAGGCCATCATTCCTGCGGGAATCATTATCAGATCTATTTTTCTTTCGTGAAGAAATGTCTTCATGTCTTTAGCACGGTGAGTGCTGGCTGCATCCCAGACTAGCAGACCTCTTTGGCTCCCTCGACAGCATTAAATTGACCCACTTCCTTATAACTCCTTGTGTATCCCAGGCCTTTTCAGTTTCAAGAATAAAAATGCCCAAAACACATTTAATCTTTTTCTTCTTGCCCTTAGAAATGATTAAAGGTGGGATTTTAGAGCCATCCAGATGAATTGCCAAAATACAGGAAACACGTGCACTTTCCTAAGCAGTGGAGGGAATGTACACTAAGGAGGCACCCCGCTGTTCAATTGTTTGAGATGATTGGCCCATAAACACTGCATTTTCATCCATAGCAATCATGTTGGAAAGACTGTATATAGAGAAGTCAGCATCATCAATAAAGGACTTGAATGCAAGTGCTCGCTTAATAACTTGAGTATCTTCCAACCTAAACAATGTTGTACCGGTAGATCTTCTTAAAGACAGTTCACTTCACTGAAGGAAATTATCCAGCCAGTGTTGTGATGCTTTGAAGTCCTCGGGGGCTATGTCAAACTGTGGTGCCATCGCAAGGGCAAATTCTTGAATCTGAGCCCTATTCACAACCAAAGCCTCTGCTCTCCTATCAACAACCCATCCACAGATCAGGTCTTCCAGCTCGGAAAATAATGGTTGCCGACCTGATTCACACTTGCGGTTTTTAGCATTTCCCTTGCCCACTTGTTCAATGAGGTTACCATACTCTGCTTGCCATTTTCAGACCAATCAGATACTCAACATCTTCTCTTTGCAGAAAGCAGTAAGATTTTGGCCCCAGGAGTCTTCCACAATTCCTTTCTTGTACTCCACGGAGTAGCTTTTTCTTTTTGTGCTCATTTCTAGGGGTAAAGAAAAGGAATTGGGGTATCAAGGTGGGGGGAGGGGGGTCACTTAAAATGACACAGAGGGGATCAGAGGAGGAAATCAAAATGGCACAGGAAAATCAGAGGGGGGATTACCATTTTAGTAACCCCTTTTGATCCTCCTGTGTCATTTTGATTGCCCCCTCTGATCCTCCTGTGCCATTTTAAGTGATCCTCCTCCCCACACCCCTGTGCCACTGAACACCTTCACCAGACATCCCCCCTACCTCTTTATCAGACATTTATCCCCTGGGGCCTGCCTGGGGCCTGTCACTGGGCTTGCTGGGGCCTGGATCTGAGCTGGAGCAGGGTCTGCCACTGACTGAGAACCTTCAGTCATCATGAGGGTGGCAGCAAGCATCAGGTAGTGTCAGCAGAGACAGACCAGCACTCACCACCTTCGCCAAGTCCCATCCGCTCTAATCCTCCTGTTCTTCTACAGGCATCTGCGAAAGTCTCCTCTTCTCTCCAGCCCCGCGCTCACCACTCACTCCGACCTCCGCTTGCCTCCACACAGCAATGATGTCAGAACTCTGAGTAGCATCACTGGTTGCTAGACACCAGTCGGGGCGGTCCTAGTGACCAGTTTATAGTAAATTAGTTTTCATTCTGAGACAGAGCCTGGGGGGGCCTTATTTTCGGGGGATGCCTTATATTTCACTCAGAAGGAAACCTGTAAGAAGGTCTTATTTTCGGAGGATGTTTTATTTTCGGGGAAACATGGTAGATGCCTGGTGCATGAAATTTGTGCATGGGGGGTCCCCTCAGTCCCCCTGCACCCTCGGGGGATGTCCAATTGGGCTTTAATTGGCAGTTGGACATCCCTCTAAAATCCTGGACTACTGGCTCCTAATAGCTCTCCTGCCTGCCTGCTTGGTCACCCCTAACTGCTCCCTGTGTGCCGACCTGATTGCCCCTAACTGTCCCCCATTACCAACCTGGTAGCCCCAACTGCCCCCTTGCCAGCCTGATTGCCCCTTATGTCCCCCCACCCACTGGCCTGGTCACCCCATGCAGCCTGCTAGTTAAGTTGTTTGGTCATCCCTCACTAACCCCATGTCAGCCTGGTCTTAGGTAGCCATCTTGTGAGGATGTGATGGTCAATTTGCATATCACTTCTTTATTACATAGGATTACAGGTATTCCCTTTTTTTCCCCACTGACTTGCTCAACCCCAACATTCCTCCACTCCCAAACCTGCACCGCACTATTATCTATGTTCAATGTTTATGTATATATTTATACAAGTTCTTTGGTGAATCTCTTCCTATCCCACCACCACCTTCTCTCTGAGATTTGTCAGTCTGCTCTATGCTTATAGGTCTCTAGATCCAATTTATTTTGTTCATTAGACTTCACATATACTGGTAAGTGAGATCATGTGATAATTGTCTTTTACTGATTGGCTTATTTTACTTAGCATAATACTCTCTAGGTCAATTCATGCGGTCTCAGAGGGTAAAATAGCCTTCTTTACTGTTTCATAGTATTCCATGGTGTAAATGTACCATGGTTTTTTTTATCCACTCATCTGCTGATGGGCACTTGGGCTGTTTCCAAATCTTAGCTATTGTAAATATCACTACTACGAATATAGGGAGTACATATATTCTTTCTAATTGGTGTTTCTGGCTTCTTAGGATATATTCTTAGAAGTGGGATTACTGGGTCAAATTTTTAATTTTTTTGATGAAACAACATACCATTTTCCATAACCAGTCATCATTTCTACCAGCAGGGTTCCTTTTTCTCCACATTCTAGCCAGCACTTGTTTGTTGGTTTATTAAAGGTTGTCATTCTTGTAGGTGTGAGGTGATATCCCATTGTCCTTTTAATTTGCATCTCTCTGATGATTAGTGACTTTGAGAATTTCCTTCATGTATTCTATGTCCTCTTTGAGAAGTGCCTATTTAGGTCCTTTGCCCACTTTTAATTGGATTGACTGTCTCCTTTTTGTTAAGTTGTGTAAGTTCATCACATACTTTGGAAATTAGCCCTTATTAGATGTATCATCATTGACAAATATGTTCTCCCATAGAGTAAGCTCCCTTTTCATTTTATTATATTTTTTTTTGATGAGTTTGCTGTGCAGAAGCTTTTTATTTTGATGTAGTCCCATTTGTTTATTTTTTTCTCTGTTTCCCTTACCCTAGGATATGTATTGGCAAACATATTGCTATGAGATTTTTCAACCTGTGCAGTGGGTTCAGGATGACTTGCAGGAGGGCTGACAGCACAATGAGTACACTATACAGGAAATATGAATTTTGAAGGCATTGGGGGGCCAGGTAGAAACTTCTTTTATGAAGAGGTTCACCAAATCATAGTAGGTCCATCTGCTTTTATTCACTTTGAATACACATTTTCCCATTAGCAATGCATACAGGCAGATCAAAAGTAAAGTTTGGTATACAATGTAAAGATTATCAGGTCAGGAAATCATAGCAGGAGCAAACTTGTGCTGATTTCAGCCCTACTGAATATCAAAATCCATTCATTGGCCTTCCAGTGTGTCTTTTGCACTTCATGCAAATACTTGTTATGCTTTGGCCTCCAGAAATGAGAGATGTCTGAGATTTTGCTGCCTATGGTTTATTTTAGGGTTTTATGGTTTCACAACTTACATTTAACTCCGTTATCCATTGTGTAAATGTAAGTATAATGGTTTTCTGAGTTCTGTGAGTCATTCTAGGGAATGAACTTATTCCTGTGTATGGTGTAAGTTGGTGATCTAGTTTCATTTTTTTGCATCTATTCGTACAATTTTCCCAACACAATTTAATGAAGAGACTTTCTTTACTCCAGTATATGTTCTTGCATTCTTTGTCAAATATTAATTGAGCAGAATAGTTTGGGTCAATTTCTGGGTTCTCTGTTCCATTACATTGACCTATATACCTGTTTTTGTGTCAATGCCAGACTGTTTTGATGACAATGGTTTTGTAGTATAATTTGATATCCATCATAGTGATCCCTCCTACTTCTTAAGATTGTTGTGGCTACTCTGCTGTTTTTGGTTCCATAAAAATTTTTGGAATATTTGTTGTAGATCTTTGAATTATGTCATTTTTTTTTTAACAAGGATTGCATTGAATCTATAGTTTGCTTTGGGTAGAATGAACACTTGAATGTAGTTAATTCATTCAATCTATGATCATACTATATTCTTCCATTTGTTTGTATCTTCCTCTGTTTCTTTTTTTCAATCTCATGTAGTTTTCTGAGTAAACATCCTTTTCTTTCTTGGTTATTCCAAGGTATCTTATTCTTTGTTGCAATGGCAAATAGGATTGATTTTCTAGTTTTTCTTTCTGAGAATTCATTATTGCTGTATAAAAATGCCAACTATTTCTGGATGCTAATTTGTACCCTCCTACTTTTCCAAATTTGTTTATTAAATCTAGTAGTTTTTGGTGGAATCTTTAAGGTTTTCTATGTACAATATCATGTCATCTGCAAATATGACTGTTTAATTTTCTCCTTTCCAATTTGGATGCATTCTAATTTTTTTTTTCTTGTCTGATCATTATGGCTAAGACTTCCAGTATTATGTTGTATTCACAATGAAAGTGGACATCCCTGGCTTGTTTCATTTCTTAAGAGAAATAGTTTTAGCTTTTGCCCATTGAGTATGATGTTGGCTGTAGGTTTGTCATATATGGCCTTTATTTTGTTGAGATATGATTCTTCAATTCGCACTTTGCTGAAAGTTTTTACTAAAAATGGGTGCTAAATTTTGTTGAATGTTTTCATATATGATCATATGATTTTTATTTTTCATTTTGTTTATATGATGTGTCCCATTTATTGATTTGTGAATATTGTACCAGCTTTCCATCCCTGAGATAAATCCCACTTGGTCATGGTGAATAATTTTTTAGTATATTGCTGGATCTGGTTTGTTAATATATTGTAGAAGGTTTTCACATATATGTTCATCAATGATATTGACCTATAATTTTCTTTTTTTTCAGTGTCTATTTCTGGTTTTGGAAGCAGGGTAATGGTGCCTTATAAAAAAGACCTTGGAATTCTTACTTCCTCTTTAAATTTTTTGGAATAACTTGAAATGTATAGGTTTTAGGTGTTCTTTGAATATTTTGTAAAACTACCATGAAGCCATATAGTCTAGGACTTTTGTTTGCTGGAAGATTTTTTGTTGCTGTTGTTGTTTATTTGTTTGTTTTTTATTACTGCTTCAATTTCATTAGTTGTTATTGGTCTATTCTGAGTTTTTTATTCTTCCTGATTGATTTATCCTTTAAAATCATCCAAGATTTCTAAAAAATATATTTAGGTGTTCCTATATTGGGTACATATATGGTTATCAGGCTTATATCATCCTGTTGGGTCATTCTCTTTAGTGTTATATAGTGAACTTCTTTGTCTCTTGTACTGGCCTTTACTTCGAAGTCTATTCTGTTAGATACAAGAATTGTATTGTATTGCTATCCCTGTTTTTTTATTTGTTTCCATTTTCATGGAAAGTTTTTTTTATCCCTTTAGTTTTATATTGTTTGAGTCTTTTTTTCTGAAGTGGGTCCTTGTAGACAGAATGTACATGGGGCATGTTTTCCTCTCCATTCAGTTACCCTATTTATTTTTATTCAAGCATTAATCCATTTGCATTTAAGGTTGTTATTGATAGGTACTTATTTATTGCCATTTTTCTTCTTTATCCCTATGTTTCTTTCTCTATTTCTTCTTATTATTACAGCAGTCCCTTTAACAATTCTTGCAATGATGATTTAATGAAGCTCCTTTAGTGTTCTTTTGCCTAGGGAGCTCTTTATCGATACTTCACCATCTATTTTAAAGATACTGAGGGTCAACCCCACACACAAGATGCAGGCTGCTGTTCAGATGCTTATAACACAAAATGGTATTCACCTCAGCAGGGTTTGGAGCCTGACAATATCTCCCTATTGATATACTGCTTGTGCACTTGCTGATCCTGATCTGTTATTGTCTAAAGTTGGCCAGTGGGGTTATTGGTTTGGGGCCTCTTCAGAGGTTTTTAGGTGCAGGCCAATGTCTTATGCTTTTTGTAACTTGACCAGAGTATCCTGTTTGGAGCTATCAGTTCTCCACAGCTTGTGACTCCCTCTTCCAGGACTGTGTGTGTGGAAAGTACCAAGCTGAGGACCAAGATCTGCTTTACTAGGCCTGCGCCCAGAAGCATGTCAGGCAAAGATTCACAGCACCTAGAAATCTGCCTCTGCCTACAGGCTGATTGATAGTCTGTTACTTAATGAGCATCAGGCTATAGAGCTCAATAGGACTTAAATTCCACAAGGTTTCCAATGGGTGGGGCAATTGTTTCCCTCCAACCTAAAGCTGCCTGATGGTAAAAGTCTACCTGAGAAAGATAGCTTCTGCAAGATGGGGGAATGACTCAACACAGGGATCCAGGTGGCTGTCCCCTCAAGTTCTCTCCAGATTCACTAACTCAGGATTCTCCGCACATAGCTCTAGTCTACTCTACCATCCCTCTGCTGGAGCCCAAGGTGAGTGGCTGCACATGAAATTTTGTGCATTGGCCCTTTAAGAGGGTGCCTGCATTTTCAGTCATCTCTCCCTGGTGGACACAAACCCCACTGCTTTCACAGCCAGATGTTATTGGGCACCTTTTCCAGTTCTGGCACAGAGGAGCTTGGTTTGGGGTTTAGACTCCAGAATTCTGAAGGAAACTCTCCACAGCTAAGAAATTCCTCCAGATCTTCAGCTGCTGCTGTGGATGCCCAGCCAGTCCTCTCACACCTCTGCACTTTTTACTAGTCTTTATGTGGCCTCCTCTTTACATCCTTGGTTATAAGGGTTCTCTCCTGCTAGTGTTTAGTTGGTTATTCAGGATAATTTTATTATATTTTAGTTGTAATTCAAGTTTGGTCCTGGGAGAATATCAGTGTAGCTTCCAGTTAATTTGTCATCATCTTAGGATCTACACTTGTTTAATATCAATTTCTATCTTCCCTCCCTGAAGGAATGGAGGTTGGGATGAAATCATGTGGCTCAAACCTTTAACTCCTTAGATACATGAATGATCTTTCTGGCATGGCCAGCCTCCATTTTGAAATGATCTAGTGGTCCACCATAATTCACCTCATTATGACACTAGCATAAACTTAGTGTCATCCTAGTAGCCAATATCTTATGATGAGGCTGGAGGTCCCAAATTGCTGAGGCTGCTCCAGTTCCCATGAGGAGAAAAAGAAAGTTTAGGGGACATTTCTGCTTCCTTACCATCCTAACCCAGATTGGGAAGTGGCTATTTATTCCTGTATTAATCACTTTTTTATTTAGATTATTTACATTTCACAGTAAATGACAAGGGAATACTTATCCCAAAGCCCCAACTGAAAGAAGTAATTGCTCACTGCTACATTTACCAAGGGATGGGGTAGGCTCATCTTCTTCTTCATCATCACCACCACCACCACCACCACCATCATTTTCCTCCTCCTTCCCTCCACAATTACCCAAGAACAGTGGCCTACAAGCACCTCCAAGAAGCAGGCTTTGTTGTTGTGTGTTTTTTTATCTAGAGAGCAAACCAAACACCCCAGAGAAGCAGTCACTGAGGAGAGGTACTAGGCCCCAGGCCACTGGGATGGGGAGGAACAGGCAGGAAGGGAATGAAACACCTCCTTCCTGGCGACAGCTGGTTTGTCCGGGCCAGAGCATGGCCTCCAGGGAGATGGGTCTGCTGGGGCATTCAAAGCCAATTGTTTGAAAGCAGAATTATAGAGGAAGGATGGCAACAAGAGTAACAGTGCTGGCCTCTGCTCTCTCAGGGACCAGGACACATGCACTAGAGTTATTGTGTCCTTTGGGGTTGATTAGGTCCTCACGGAAACAACTTTGGTTGGAATCCTGGCCCTGCTGACCTCCAGCTGTACAATGTTGGGCATGTTGCCTGGGCTATGCTGAGCCTTATTTTCTGTGTACAATGGAGTCAATAATACCTCCTACTATCATTGTGAGGGTTAAGTTAAATAATGTACCTTAAACTCCTATGTTACCTGGCACATTTAGACCATTTTCTTCATTCCTCCTGCTTGTCCTCAGGTTCCTGATGACGCTGTCCTTCTGTCCATGGCATCCTGTGCCTGTAGAGCTCCTGCTATGTTTCTTGCTGGGCTGTGACAATTCAGGATGTCCCACTGTCCACTAGAGTCAACATCAGACAGTGAGTAGTGATGAAAAGGAGCTTATTGCTTTTTTCTTCCTTCACCCCACAAACTTTGCTGGAATAAAAGGCATTGGCATTTATGTGGCATGTTTTGGAGATACCAGAAAAGCATTTACTTTGCTTTCCCCACCCACCAAAAAAAAACCAAAACAAAAATGTAACTTCTCCTCTAAAGGCAAGGAAGGGAGGGAGAAGACATTTCAGGCAGAAGGGAGAACATAAGCAAAGTTAAAATGTCAGGCGCCAATCTCACCTGCTGAGACTCAATTATTAAAAAGTTGTTCTTTTGATTTAAGGCTTTTCAGTAGTTAAAATGTAAATTTTTTGAGAAGTAATTATATTTAAAACCTGTCATTTGTCTATTCTTAGGAATGAATTAATCTAATTCTCTCTTCTGAGGTCCACATGTTAGAAACTGCCTGAGGCCACTGGTCAAGGAAGAAAGGAGCCCAGACTATAACATGTACTTTACAATTTTGCTTTGAACTTATTTCAACAGAGATTTCAAACAAATTTTTCATCAAATCTACAAAACTCATTCTCCTGCACCCCCACCCACACTCCTACCCCACTTATTCTCCCAATTTATACTTTACTATTATGAGAAATAAAAATGTAATGTATATTCACGGCCTAGTGTGTGGCTAGTTGAGGGATGACATATGTCATCTCACTTAAACCTCGCTGCAATCTTGACAGCAGGCATTATTCATGTCACTTTATGAAGAAAAGAAACAAATAACTGGAGGTTAGTAAATTGCTCCAAAACACAAACATGCAGGAAATTCAGCCTGGAATTTGAACCCAGGCAGGTGCTGCTCTAAAAAGTTTTCATAAGGCAGTGTTAACTGTTTGCACTTTCTTCTTTTTAAATATTTTTTAAATATATTTTATTGATTTTGTACAGAGAGGGAGGGAGAGAGATAGAGTTAGAAACATCGATGAAAGAGATTGGTTTAGAATAGTATAAGAATAAGCCCTGACTGGTGTGACTCAATTGGTTGAGGGTTGACTCACATACCAAAGGGTTACCAGTTTCCCAGTAAGGGGTTTACAGAAGGCAGCCAATCTAAAAATAAACAAACAAAAGAATGGTATAGAAACAACATAAACTAATAAAAAACATTGTATTTCCCATGTTTAGGAGACTCTAGGCAAAAAGGTAAGTGGATGAAAGGTTAAGTAGGTGGGTACAAGCTTCAAGTTTGCACATAACAGGCTCAGGTTTTTGAAACACATACGTGGATTTTACACCCTAGAGAAAGGCTCCCACCACATTGAGGCTTTGGCCAGTAAGAAAGAATCAACTGAGAATTTTGAAAAAGAAGATTTTAAAAAGGGGCCATTTTGGGCTTAATCAGGTAGGTATGGGGCTATTTCACAGCCCAGCAAACTTGCACGCTCCTGTCAGCAACCACACTGCAAGAAAGGGGGATCTGTTTGTTCAACTAGAAATGCTTACACTGGCTTCCTCCCCTCCCTTTCTGCTTTGTCACTCAACTTTCCTAATTCTATGTTCCCCCTCCCTTTGGCTTTTTAAAGTAACATCGGTGGAGCAGCTAATGAGGCGGTGGAAAGCAAGCTGGTCCGTTCTGGGTTGCTAATGACTCCATTCTCTGGAGCCTAATCAAAGATTTGTACATTTAATTGCTGTCAAGTCAGCTCCAACCACCTGCCATTTCTGCAGCACCTGAGCTCAGTAACCCCTTACTCTAAACGAATCTATCATCATTTCTAAAGGCCAGAAAGCCAGGCTGCTAGGCAACCCTGAGTGGGGTTTATCCAGGAGGGCAGAGACCAACAGGCCTTGAGAAGGGATGTTGCTGACCTAATTGGATCAGCATTAAAGGGACCTGTCCTTTTCCAAGCCAGGATTGTCTTGCTTCCAGAGGGGAGAAAAGGGTGGGTGTGGTGAGGATTGGGGGTGTGAAAAGGGATGAAAGAGGAGAGGTGACATCTGATCAAAGTCTTTCAGATGGCTAGCCTTTGTTTTATTTATAATAAAAATTCTTGAAACTCGTGTACTGCACTCTAACTTTTTTTTTTCCACTTGTGTGTGATAGGTACATATATACTGATTCTATCAGAATCTATTTGATCTTTTGAGATGAGTCTGTAGAGCAGTGGTGATAGTTCTCAGACTTTAGTCTGTTTCAGAGTCACATGGAGGACTTATTAAAACAAAGCTGCCAAAACCGGTTTGGTTCAGTGGATAGAGCTTCCGTCTGCAGACTGAAAGGTCCCGGTTCGATTCCCGTCAATGGCATGTACCTTGGTTGTGGGCACAGCCCCAGTAGGGGGTGTGCAAGAGGCAGCTGATCAATGATTCTCTCTCATCGATGTTTCTAACTCTCTATCCCTCTCTCTTCCTCTCTGTAAAAAATCAAAAAAAAAACAAAACCAAAGCTTGCTGGGCCCCTCCCAGTTTCTGATTCAGGCTGACTTGGTAGGGCCTGATGATTTGCATGTCTCACAAAGTTCGCAGATGATCCTTTTCCCACTTGACAGGGGGAACTATCTTAACGCCTGTTGGAAGAAGTTTGCTAAACTTGAAGCGATTTTTAAAAATAAATTAGAAGAGCCAACTACTTTCATTGTTTCACTGTAATCTATGGTTTCTCCTTGATCTTGACCTGACTTTCTAGCTAGTATTTTATGACCAACCAGTTGATCTGACAAGGATATTGCAGTGATATCATAGTAACTAGCTATGCCCTAGAACTTTCTGTTAGTTGTTGTTTTCTTGTATAATATTTATCTTCCTCCACTCTGCACAACTGACACCATATTCCAGACAAATTCACACTTGTTTTGATTTCCTCTTTACTACTTAGTCTATTTATATCAGGGGACCCTGGAAAGTGTGCAAGATAACCTTACTAGAAAGCTAAATTAGTTCTAAAGAGAAAACACCATATGATCTGCTAATCAGGTGGAAAAATATTAATTGTTATTTTTTTAATATCCTAAATCTTTCCCCAGAGTGCTTGAAATCATAGAACTATTTATTCACCTTTGGAATTTATATCTAAATACATGTGACCTGAGAAAATAGAACAAAAATAATTGCTATCAATCTGACAAGACTGAGGAGGGCAAATGTGTGTATGTGCATGTATACGTATTTTCATGGAAAAATTAAATTGGCAGCCCTCTTGATGGAAAATTCAATGCTCTCTGGGTTGACAGTTCCCCAGAGTGCAAATGCTCTGAACAGGGGGCTCCTGGGCCTGTTACTTTCTGCTCATCTTGCCAGGCTGGGCCAAGCACCATTCTCTGGGAATATCCTTTCCTAACTCCATCCGCAGGATTCCTTTCATCAATCCTTCTTCCACATCACATTTATTTTGTACTCCTGTTTGGCCCTTTAAACATAACCTTGGGGTTATTCATGTATGTGCCTGTCTTCCAATTTGACTGCAAACACTTAGAGGTAAGGATCCAGGATATAGTTATAGTGGGCACCTTGATACCTCATGCTGAGCTTGCCACGCAGTAAGTATTTGTTGACTGAATGCTTATTACACTTGAAGCAGTTTTAATGATTTTAAGAACAAGTCTTGGCTGATCATGTGTATAGAATTTATGGTATTTATTAACACTTTAAATAGGTTGGGACCAAGTCAGGATTTCTTAATGTTCTGTTCTTTTAACATGCAATCTGGGCACAGACATACCTAAAGATTAAATTGGCCACTACTTGAGAGACAGGATTTATTTATTTATTTAAAAAATTTTAAAAAGAACATGATTATATTTAATACACATATTTGATACAACCAAAAAGTAAAACCCCAGAGTAAAATAGAAACAAAAAAGCATGGTATTTCATTTGTAATGCATGAGAAATGGTTAATATCTTTAGTCATAAACAAGCTCTTAAAAACCAGTAACAGACACTATAATAATGCAAGAAAACTGGAAAAAATGAAATGAAAAAATGCAAGTGATAATTAAGCATTGAGTATTTATGATTTTGCTGAGCAGTGATGAAGAATAATTTTTTTACAGTATCAGTGAGCAGAATAAAGACACTGACACCTAATATTCTACAGTTTTGAACAGTGTTGTGCAGTTTGAACTCTCAATCACCAGGAGGCAGATTAATGAGAAGGATCTATAATGAGGGGGAAAGCTAAGTTCTGAATCTATATATAAATTGAGTATTTTTAGCCAGGATTTATTAAAGACATAAGGTTAAAAAGGCTATTGGTTTGTTTTATTTCACTCCTAGTTCATTTACTTGCTTCATTCCCACTGGTCCCATAAAACCCAGAGGTAAGGAAAGTAAAATGATCAGGAAGCTCATCCCTCTTGCCAGCTATTTCTCCCTCTCTCTTCATGTGCTAAGGTAAATGGTGGAAAGAATGGAGAACATTCTCCTCTGTAAACCTTGACTTTATTGCAGGTGTGACTCACTTTACCCAATAGAACTACGTGATAACCACATTTTTAGAAATCTAGTCACAGTTAAAATGCTCTAGAAAAGGTGTATTTAAAACTGACCATTTAATGGAGGAGTTTATAAACACTTTCTTTTAAAGTCACATCTTTGTTATTGGATTATCCATCCATAAATTCTCAAACTGAGTTTGTTCCAAGTGAAATACACAAGAACTGTTGAAGGTTGATTACAGGTAATACAGAGATGCACAATTATTAATGTGTTGGGAGTCCTCTACGGTGCTTAGGTTTTCAAGCTTTAGTTTTTTCTCTGTTGTCTGCCTCTAGAGAGCCTCCTCCCCATCCCACATCGGTGTCCCTCCTCTTCCAGCTTCTCCCCAAACTGGGTAAACAAAGAAGAAGAAAAAAAGAACAAAAAAGAGACCGTTCAAATGTTCTCCACTTTCTTCTGAAGGTGTGAGCCTGCTGCTAGGGCTTGATGAGAAAAGCTGAGACTGAAAGGGTGAAAGACAGGGGGGAAATCTCCAGTGTCAGAAAGCAGTGGGGTAGAATTAAGCCACTTCTGAACCCTGCTCTCTTTCTCACATACATCTAGACTGATAAGGGGACTTAGTGTGATCTGTAATAGTGCACACAAAGCTCATGACACACTGTGTTCCTATTTTCCCTCCACACTTACTAACCCTGCACTCAATGCTTCTGGGCCCCAGTTTCCCATATAGACACTGTGGGGCCTTGGAAGGTCTTTAAGCAGAGGCATGGTATGAAGGGCAATCTGTGACATTACAGAATCGTACTGAACTCAATTTGTTCACTCAGGTGGTGTGCCAGAAAGAGAGGAGAGAGTCTAGTCAGGATATTAGCTTATCAGCTGCCACTGCAAGAATTTTCCTTGTTTGAATATTTCCAAGACTGTACCTATACTAACCAAAAACATTACATGCTCTGTGTTTCCTGTGCAATGTAGCAGCAGAATGTATGTTACCAGGAAGATGTGTGAAAGTATGATTTATTTTCCATGCTTTTGTTTGTGAGGTGTCTAGTGATTTCAGATATAACAACAGAGCTCCTAGAGACACTTACCCTGTAGATACAAACCCAACTTCCATGTGCCTCCACTGAGCCCCTTGGGAGGTATGTAAATCAACTCCTGGACACCTGGCTGGCATGGAAAAGGCAGACAGTTAATCTCAAAACTCTAAATATCCAAGTGTTTTCCATAGTGCAGTCAAAATACCTGCCTACTGTCCTGAACTACACAGCTATAAATCAGACACTTTGTTTCATGTAGCCACAGGCTGACTCTCTGGACAGTCCTGACACTTGCTTTATATCTCTTTTTCAGAAATTCATTCTAATTTTAATCTTTGCAGTGAAAGAAATGCTTTTATCTGCCTCCGCCAGTCTTTCTTCTTATTTTGATGATTAACTCATCTCAAGGACAATGAGTTAAGCACTGTTTAAACCACTACCACCAACAATAAGCAAACAAGTGTGAAGCGCCAGCCCTATAGTTCACAATGTTGCTATGATCTGGCTAAGCCACATCCTCCAACCTCAGTTTATTCACCTACATAACAGGGAGATAACCCCTGTCTTGGAACCTTCTTAAGAGGATTCAATGAGATGTCAAGTGGAAGCAATTGGAAACTATGTGCGTATCATATCATAGTTTTGCTCATAGATCATTTAGGCATTTACCCTTTGGCCTAGGGGAGAAGAAGCACTAAAAGCCATGTGCCACAGACAAGAAGCTTGGTTTTTATTCCAGCTATACAATTGCCATCCCAACCTACACTATCAAGTCCTAGGAATCAACCTTGTGTTGTACCCACAAGGGCTCTCTGTGGCCTCTCAAAGCAGCAGCTTGCCCTGCTGGGTGGATGTTGCCCAATACTGACCCCACTTAGCTATCAAATTAATCATTCTCAATTTAAAACATCTACCTGAACACTTAAAGGGGTTAAAAGTATTATAATCTCAGGTAGCCATTTGTTTTCTTCTTCTTCTTTTTTTTTTTTTTTTTTTTACAAATTTTTAAAAAATTATTTTTGGCAAAATTTATTGAGATATAATGTACTTTTTTGTCGTACAGTTCTATGAGTTTAGACAAACATATTCTTATGTGACCACCATGATGAAGATACAGAAAAGTTTTATCACCTTTCTAAATGCCTCTGTTCCTTTCTGTGGTCAACCTCTTTCCCTTTACTCCACCCCTTGATTGATTTTCTGTCTCTATAGCTTTGCCTTTCCAGAATCTTACGCAAATGCCACCATACAGTATGTAGCTTTTTGGGTCTGGCATCTATCACTTAGCATAATGCATTTGATATTTTTCCATATGGTTACATGTATCAATATTGCTGAAGTAAGTAGTGTAATGCATGGATGTACTATAGTTTCTATATTCATTCACCAGTTGAAGGACATTGAGATGTTTTTTATGTTTTGGTGATTACAAATAAAGCTTTAACCATTTGTGAAGCATTTTGTATGTATATACGTTTTCATTAGATATTTGGATAGATATTTCATTAGATATTAAGTGAAGTATTTAAGTTCCAGAAGAACAGAGACTGAGATTTTCGGGAGACCCCTTAGTGAAAGAGAGAGTATGTTTCTTTTATCAGTCAGTCAGGCCCAGACCTGTCAGTTCCACATAAGCTAGTTGTAGCAAGAGAGTGCTATTTGTTGAATAGGAATTAAAATTAACTCTATTTCTCTGAGCCTTTGGAGAAAAACATAAGTACATGATGGCAACCACTAATTTAGTGGGCCTAAGGTTATTTAGGTGGTTAAAGTAATATTTCCAAGGATTCTGGAGATTCCCAGCCTAGGTAATCTGTGTGTACCTGATGAATTCTTTTTCAAATCACAGGTAACTGGTCTTTAATAGATAACTCTTCAGGGTCACTAGGTTAAATAACTTCCTTTTTGCCTAACTTAAGGGAAAAATCCATGTTTGTTGGTTGAAGGAGGTATATTGGAATCTCTACTATCCATAGGATACCAACATAATTATCAACCCCTACTGAAAAGTTCAGGCTTACACCAATTCTACCCATTTTCTTTTTGTGCTCATCAAAAATAGGAGTTAGGGAGGAGTTATAGCCATACCAGTAAGAAAGTGCATCTCACCGTGGGATTCCATCAACTCTCACCAGTGCACCTTTCACCTAAGGACAACTGAGTTCTCTAACTCCTCAGTACTAAATGTTTTCACTCACCCAAGAAACAGTTACTGTGTGCTCACCTCTCCTGGTGTCAAGCCCATGGATGAGGGTGGGAGCTCACAAAGATGATTGTGTTAAAGAGTAATCTGACCTCCATCGTTTGACTTCAGTATGAATAAACTTCAGTGCTGATAGTGCTATAATCATCTCAGGGAAATTTTTCAGGAGCAGCAAAGTTTGAAGAATGTGTAGCTCAAATACAGTGTTATACATGTAAAAATTGTCTTGTATTCTTTTAATTATACATGTAGAGTATTTCAGCGTTTTTGTGTGGGGGCTCTGAACCTATCTAAAACATTGTTTCAATGAGGAAAATGTGTTTGAACTTCTGAGCAACTAACTTTAAAACACAACTTTGAATACAGCCCATGCATAATATGAGGAGTTAGATATATCAGTGGCTGCTTTTCCTAATTTCTGGGTTTATTAGTATCCAATATAAGATTCATTTGGTCATCTGAGGTTCAGTTTCATCAGTATCACTATTTGGCATTGAGACATTAATGATATTAATAATGGTAATAAAAATAGTAATACCAGTAGTAAGAGTGAATTTTTTTATGAGCAAATGAATAAGAGAGTAGATTCCAAATTTAACACCAGTTCTAATGTCCTTCTCTATATACTCAGCAGAATAGGAATAAGAGAGGATGCAAACCATGTCTAGGGTCAAATTGCAACTCTAACATTTGTTTTCTGCGTGTTATTTTGCAAGCCATATACTCTCTTTAAACTGTAGTTTTTATCTAAAAATGGGGATGACTAATGGGCTACTCCATAACACTGTTATAAGAATTATATGAAATGATGTACATATTTAACCTAGTGCTTGGTATATAGGAAACACAAAATGAATATTAGCTGTTATTATTATTACTGTTGTCTTTTTTTGTGTGTATAGTCAAACTAAATAAATTGAAAAAGGAGTGAAGAATTATGCTTTTATATTTTAAAATGATAGAATCAGCAATTGGTAGAGATAATCCTAGTTTTCTCTGGTTTGAGAAAGAAAGAGATTTGGACAAATGACCTTAGTCTGGATCATGCAAGGGGGGAGCTCACACGTGGGCTAATTAGGAATCATGTAGCCTCAAACAAAACAAATATTCCTATTTCTATGTGAATTTCATTATTTTTCCAACAACAATAAAAAGTGATTTTCAATCAAGAATGAGTCAAACCAACTGATAACTGAAAAGATAATGCAATATGGTGGGACAACATGAAAATGTGTGGAGAATGAAAAAGGTGCAGAAGGCCGGAAACAAGAAAACATTTTAGTTTTTAGAATTCTAAGTTAGATAATTAAACAGAGGACCTGTAAATGTTTGGAAGAGATGAGATTACTTACAGACCCATCATGGGTTTATGAAGACTAGGACACACAAGCCTCATTTTCTTTCTTCAGATGGTCATTGGCCTGAGAGATTGGGTGAGTATATTTCCTAAACGTATTATGAAAGATTTTATGACATTTTAAAATACTGGAATTTTGGAAAAATACAGACATTTAAATTTAATAGGAGTAAATATAATGTTTGGTTTCTAAGATACAAAAATCAGTAGTCTGAGACTTCTGGTGAAGCCTCTTTCATTTCAAGGAAACAAATTTCTGTGTGTGTTCCCTGTGTTTGTGTTTATGAGGATACACAGGGTGGAGGTCAGAGGCACATGGTTACTGAAAGGATACAAAGTCACGTCACAGGAACAAAGCCCAATCAGATCTCATGAAATCAGTCCAAAGACCAAGAGAATTCCCTCACTCCCTTTCTTTCCCTTGACTCCCCTAATTTCTCTCTTTCTCTTCTCTTTGGGTGTCTATTCCATTAGCCCATTTCTTTCTGCTACCTAACTTTCTCTGCTTGCTCCTTGGTGTGCAAACTGATCAGAAGATTGCCCAACCTTACTGTATGTACTATAGTCCAAGGACCTACACTCTCCGGGTACATTCTCTGTGTATCTTTTAAATATATGTGTATATATATATATATATATATATATATATATATATATATATATATATTTCAGAGAGAAAGAGAGAGGGAGAGATAGAAACATGAATGATTAAAGAGAATCATTGATCAGCTGCCTCCTGCATGCTAGAGCCTGCAACCTGGGCATGTGCCCTGACCTAGAATTGAACCATGACCTTCTGGTTCATAGGTCGACACTCAACCACTGAGACACTCTGTCTGAGCTTTATGTGTGTTTTCAATATCTATAAAGAGATACTTGGACTATCTGGGCCTTAGCTGAGGATATAGGAGGAGGTCATTTGAGCAGTAGAGATGGAAGGTGGTAAAGTTTTACAAAAGCAGGTACATGTACTATACAAGTGTAGAATTGGGACATCAAAACATATAAGTAATTCATGAGGGGAAAAAATGGATAGTGGAGTTCAGCTGAAATATGCACCAAATAACTTACTTGAGGAGTATTTTAGTCATAACCAAACATACAGTTTCCTCATTGGTCAGAACAAGTAGAATGTTTTGTTCAGCTCTAGCATTTGTGGAAAGAGGGCTGTTAGGAAAGTCAAATGTCTATAAAAAGTATCTTATAATGAATAATTGGAAATAGTTAACCTAGGGGGAATAATAGTTTTTATAACTCAGAGTGGGATTAGCTATCTATAAATGGTATGGCTATTGTTTGAGGAGATAATTTTTTCTACTCCTTCCTTTCTTCTCTCCATTCTTTCTTATTCCTTCCCTCCCACCCTCCATGTTTCTTCCCCTTTTCCTCTTTCCTGCCTCCCTGCATTCCTTCTTGCTTACAAAAAGCAGGCAGAGACTGGTAGAGCTGTACTACAGGCATTTAGGGAGCTCCTTCCTCTTGAGAGCCAGACACTGTGCTATTCTCCCAGGGCTCCACAGATGGATGAATTCATAGGTTTCTCATTCCAGTGGGTGAGGTGAACATTTAAATGTATGTCTCTAAAAGCATACTTATTGTGATTGGGATGAAAAGAAGGTCCAGTGGAGGCTCAAAGAGAGCAGGAATCAGTTTTGTCTGAAGGGGTAAGGGAAGGATGGGATGCTAGGAACATCATTAGGCAGGTCAAGAGGGAACAGTGTTTCAAGCAAATTAAAATTCATGAAAGCATGGGATATCAACTACTATTGCATGTTCAGAGAACTAACCATAATGTTTCCATAGGGCTGACTCTTGCAATGGGGAACAAAGACCTACAACTGAGGAGCTAAGTTGGAACCTGATCATGGAAGGAGGGGAGCTTCGTGATCTAGTGTTAAAGGGCTTCAGTGTAGGATCTCCTAGGGTAGAGACTTGATTCCATTTATATGGTGAATTATAAAGGGTGAGATTAGAGGCAGAGTGATCAGTTATCTATTGCAGTAATCTAAGAAAGAGATTATAAAATTATTGGAAAAGAGAGTAGCACCAGACCTAAGAGGAGATTTTAGAAAGACAGACTCACCTGGATTTGATAAGGAACTGAACGAGAAAAAGAAAGATGTGTGAGGTTTCTAAATGGTTGATCAGGGGTTCTATTAATCAGAATATGAAGCATAGAAGAAGAATTTAGTTTGAAGAATAAAAAAGACAAGTTAGGTTTAGATCTGCCTTAGAAATTACCAGGAACCTATTCTGGCTTGATATAAGGAATATCTTCCTGACAAATACATCTGTACAATAGGGAGTTTCCCATCACTAGTAGTATTCAAACAGAGGCTTGCAGAACTATATGTTAAGGTGTGAAAGAGGGGATTCCTGTATTTGGTTGGAAGCCAGCATAAACAACCTTTCAAATCCTTTCCAACTTTAAGACTATAAAACTACAGAAGTAGTAGCTACTTATTATTGACAGATTTTACAAACCACTGTGACATATTCCATTAAATAAAAACAAGTAGAAAAAGAGAATAAGTGCACACTTTTTATATATGAATTGATAGCTGTTTATTTACTGTACATACATTTTTACTTGCGTCTGTTTATATCTAGAAATTTGGTTGCTGTTTAAAAAATTAACATTCAGTATTTAGCATACTTTTTAATGTTGGGAACTCTGGCAGAGCCAGTTCTACAATATCTGTATGTGTGTAAATATAAAGTTATGTAAGTATAAATTAAAAGAAAGAGATCATTATTTGCAACAAAAATGATTACTAGTATCTATTTCATGCAATATCTACTCTACTACCACAGAGCAGTCATTTATAAGTCGTTTGCAAGGCATGAATTCTGAGCAGAGTTAAATATCAATCTAAGTATAACATTGGTATGTAAACAGATTGGTGAGTTGCTAGATTGCTAGGATATGTACCATATGGAACTGCACATAACACTCCAAGGAACTGGGGATAATTTTAGCATTCTGTAAAAACCAAGGACAAGATACAGCGACCAGTTGATTAAATTTCCCAACACTATTCTGTTTTCCTCTCAAGGCTGTATGGGACACTTAGCATTTTGAACATTAAAAATATAACTTATTAGATTGTTTCCCTCCTAAAGCAAGATTAATGGACTCTATAGGTGTTATTGCCAAAAAAGATTGTAGAGAAAAACAGGGAAGGGTCAGGCTCTCAAATTTTGTATATATATATATATATATATATATATATATATATATATATATATATATATATATTTTTTTTAAGCTTCTGAAGAATTTAGAAGGTCTTCAATTGGGTCCCTAATGCAAAAAAGGAAGGTTGAGAATCTTTTATTTTTTAAGTGCTAAAACCAAGGCTTGAATCCAGATTTTCCATCTCTCAATTCTGAGCTCTTTTTATGAAATTACACTAGTTTCACATACTAACTCCAGTGATGGCATAATATATTTTATATTTTGCTGCAATCAGGAAAATCTTTCTTTTCCAGTTTGTGTAATTATATCCTTCTCCCTTTCTGGTTGCAGATGTAATACTGCTACTATTCTGGGGGAAGGGAGAGGTTGGGACTGAGTTGAGTGATCCTGAGGATTCTGTATTAATATTAGGCTAAATATAGCAGAACAGAGATAGAAACTAAGCAGCTGTCATCTGAATTGAAGCACAAAAGGCAGCCAATGTATAAAAATGCTTAAGTCCTCAGTTAATTTAGGTTCTGCAAATCTGACCTGCATTACCAAAGCAGAGAACATTTTCTATGGAGTACTCAGAGATGCACCACGGAGAGGATCAGTGAAGAAGGCTCTCGGGAAAGGCTCTAAGAACTGCAATCATTTAGCCAAGAAGGCTGGGGGTGAATATGACAATGGTGCCAAGTTTACACAAAACTCTCACATGGGAAATTTCCTCATTTGACCGTGGTCTCTGAGCACAGAGCAACATAGGGCTAAGCCTACAGTCCAGGCCTTCACCTTGGCCTCTGGGGACCTGTTGACCGAACTGCAATGCAACCAGCATTTGGAGAATCTGGTGGCCTTCCTCTCGGACAGTCAGGACAGCACTGGGGCAAGGCCGGAGCTGCCATGTCCTGAGGGTCGAAGAAGTGTCCCAGAGTGCCTGACGGGCTTAGGAATGGCTGGGCTTGGAACAGCTTCTGCACTTGACTCCAAACTGGCCTCCTTTGTGTCAGGAGAGACTCTAGGAGATGACAGGAAAGTTAGTGGAGCAAAAACCATTGTTTTTATGCATTTTCCCTTCCATCCTGCTGAAATATGGACTCTTTTCATGGTGTTTTAAGGAAACAAATGAGAGTACTCTAATTTTAAAAGTGTTGTTATAATTTTCCTTTATGGACTATAATAACCGGCTCTTGCCATTAGACATGGTAATTTTTCTAACAGCATTAAGCATTTATCCCAGGTACATCTCTTAAAACTTCCATTGCTATCCTTCCAGTCTGGTTAACTACCTGGTTAGTGAGGTGGCATTCCTCATCAGCATCTTTCTCAGACAGTTGCAAGAACAGGACTTAAAAGAAATAGCATTTCTGGGAATGAGTATATCAACAGGGATCGAAAAAATGTATGCTCATCACCTTGAGTGGTACCTGGTAGGGCTTGGTGTTTTAGGGGGGGGGGGGAACAACAACACAAAATATATAGGAAGAATATGCTTTGAGTTAAATGGATTGAGTAAAATGGACAGATTGCTGTTCTATAAAAAAAAAACTTAGTAATAAAAGGGAGGAGAGGAGAAGGAGGGGGGAAACAGGTGAAGGAGGGGAAGCAAGAGGATAAGAATGAAGAGGGGAGGAGGGAGAGCACAACAAGTAGGGGAGACAAGAGTATAAGAATCAGGAGGAAGAGGTGGGGGAGAGGGAGGAGGAGCATAAGAGTGTCATGCATTTTAAGGCACTAAATCTCACAATACTTCCCAGAGGAAGTTTCTCAGTTTCACTCTCTACCCAGACATTGACATCACTTCTTTTTGCATGTTCCCACCATAGCCAGCAACAATCACAACTATGCCAGCTGCTTCCCAAGGTGTGTATAACCTTTGGCAAAAATAGTGTGTATTTGCTCATGCCTGACTCCCAGTGGCAAGCCCACTCAGATCATGCCCTCTTCTCAAGGCCATCTCTCCACTGATGACCTTAGGGACACTCTCGCTCAGCTATCCTGCTTTGAGAACTTCCTAGTCAAGGCCTCTTATCACTGGGAAAACTTGACCTCTAGCATGCAAAGCATGTCATGGAGCAGAGGGAACGGAACTTTCTGACTTTAAAATCAAATCGGCTTTGCTTACCTTTGAAATAGAGCATTGGTATTTTGAAACTGTTTATGAGAAGTTCTTTGAGCACTGACCTGCAAATACAGATACCAAGAAATTCTGGGGCCAGAGTGTCCAAATAACTAGGATAAGGACAACTGAGTTGATCAGAATAAATCTTGGCACCAATTGCTTAGGCTTTTGAATTCTCCAACAGCAATCCTATCTTGTCCTGGGCCTTTGCTTGAGGGAAAAGAACTCAGGCTTTTGAAATTAAGTGTGTTTGAATCTTTACCTTTCTGTTTTACTAGCTGTGAGAACTTAGGTCAGGAAGTTAAGCTTCAGTTTCATCAGATGCAATGGGAACAACAACATCTATTTCACAATATTTTTTGAGGCTTAAATGATGTAATAAATACTTAGAAAGTGCTTCACAAGTATTTTATGCCCTCTGCCATTTTGTAGATAAAGATACTGAAGTCCAGAAAAGTTAAGTAACTTGTCCAACATAACACAGCTGTTATTATATTCTGAAACTTAGATCACAGTAAGTGGTCAAGAAATGCCCTTTAAAATCAGATTAGTGTCATGTTACTTACTATGTTTCCTTAGAAATTTGCCTGCTGGGTTAAAAGAACCATGTGCTCTTTAATATTTTCACAGAGTGTATTAGGCTCAACTTTCTTCTGTAAGACATTCCTTGGAGATGAAAGGAAGAATAAGCCCCTATTGCCTTTATTATGTGACTTTGTAATATAAAAATTATAGCAGAATTATTCCAAAATGGTAGATATGAATTGAGGAAAGCAGGAACAAATATAGTCCTTAGTATAGTTTTTTGTGAATATATGTTGATTGTGTGTGTAGGAAAAAATAGTTCTTCCCTATTCTGGTAGAAGGCCAGCAAGTCCTGGAAAACAAAACAGAATTTTATATCACTTTAAGTGTCCTGCTCTGGAGGAAAATAAACAAGCCTAGAGTTATGACAACAGGGCTAGAGTCAACGTGACACTCTGGGAACTACAAAATCAAATCAGTTATTTTGGCAAATGGAGTTCTAGACACTTGCCACAGCACCAGATGATGTTTATTCCAACAAGAAGGTTATTATAATGTATCTCTTGGATTAAGTTTTTCCTCTTACAAGGACATCATGTCAGATACTAACTAATATAAACTAATGCTAATTCAGACTTCCAAATGTGGCTGCTTTTTGCTAAATATTTAGCACACCTAAATATTTATATATTGTCTTTCTGACTTGATCTCCAGAACAATTATGGGATAAATAGAGCTGATGTTATTATTTGTGATATTTGTGGGGTTGGGCTGTAGAGCTTGTGTTTCTTCATGCATCTAGCAAAGTGGCTGGTTCATAATGGGTCCTCAATAACAATGAATAACAGCTGTCATTAAGTGCTCAGTGAATGTCAGGGACCAGTGTGAGCATTTCACATACATTGACACATTTCTTTAAGAGGAGTTCGCCATAATTGTGATGAGCGTGTGAGACTGCCACTCACTAGTCGAGTGACCTTGACCAAGTTACTGAAGCATGTCAGCCTAGGTTTCATCATTTGGAATATGAGAATTATTGTGGGGCTAACCTCATAGAGTTACTATGAAGGTCACCTGAGTTGATACACATAAAGCATCTGGAACAATGCTGGCCTACCTGAATGCTTGATAAATATATACTAGCTAGTACTTGTATTTATCCCGAAGAAACCTCTTGAATCATGGGTGGAACCAGGATTTTGAACCCAGGCTGCCTGGTTCAAAAGCTATGTCTCTAACCACTATTTATTTGGAATGAGTAACCAAATAAGTAGATAAATAACTTAGAGTCATGTGACAAGATAGTGGCCCGAATCCAGATCTCCTGTCACTCAACCCCTCAGTTCTAGTGCTAGATCAAGGTTGGGCTTTGGAAAGTGCACAGATTCAATTCCCCCAAAGGAGGCAGGAAGTTGCTGGGTGTACATGGATCTTGTGTCCTCCCTTTGACCTCAGATTACACTCCTGGCAGGCTGCTGAGCTGGTGGTGCCTGTGCACATAGATGTGCACTCCTGCTCTGTGTGCTTGGATTCTGAAGCACACTGAGGGGGAAATGGCTGAGTGAGCACAGCTAGTAGCTGTCATTTGAATAGCACTGTCCAGTTTACAAAACACTTTAATATCCATTGTGTCCCTCGATCACTGGAACAAGTCTGTGATGCCGATTATTATCTTTAATTTTGAGTGCACAGACATCATGTGACTTGTCGAAGTCCCAGGGCTGACAAACCCCAAAGTCCAGACTTCCACAGGGTCTCTCAACTGCGGATATCATGTTCCTTCCTTGAAAAAATATTTGACCCTTCACTCGTAGGGATCTTTGTCTTTGGCCTCAGAAAAAATATTGTACGGTATTTTCAGTGCAGATTTTGGTTGTCTTTGGAAAGTTTCAGTTTGAACGCTCCTGAAAACAGGAGAATGGTACAAGATGAATTTTTATATCACATTATATCCATGTGGTCTTTGACTCTTTTTCAAGATTTTATGAAAGAAATAAAATTATTTACTTGGAATGCTTGGTACAGAAAATGAAACAGCTGTAAAAAGCTATTTATTTGGGACCATCTAACCATGTGCTGTAATAGAAAAATATAGGAGAAACAAAGGGGGCATCAGGAAAATTATTTAATTCAGGGTATATGTTATTGTCTTACTTGAATAATATTTTGCGTCATAACTTCTGTTTACAGCACTCTTATACAAAAATAGTGCTCTCTGGATCCTCCCTTCATTATGCTTCTTTCCCTCACATATATAGAGATTGTTTTTCATTTTGAACCCAATTGCTTTTTTGATTCCAAAGCAAATTGCTCTTCTGAACATGTGGCATAATTACTTCCATGGCAATGGGCTGAAGTTAAAACTGGCCATTATGTGAGAGAGACTACAGGCTAAGTGGAGAGACCAGAGCTGAGTTCCTTTTGAAACTGCTATCCTTAACAAAAGCAGGACAGAGGTAGAAAATTACTGTTATTATAAATTGCTCTTCCAATAAAGGTTTTGTCCCTATCTTTTAAAAAGCTGTGTAACACTGAGAAAATTTCTCTACCTTTTAAATTGTAGATAATTTTGTGTAAGAAAAAAAAAAAAAAAACCTCCCGTGAAATGGTCTAATAAAATGTGCCTGGTTTGATTTTGGCAAAGCTCAATGTCATCCTAACTGAGGGCATAAAAACACACACAAACAGTATTTTCTCTAACCTAAAAGTGTAAGGAATGATTTACATCAAAAGCAATGCGGGAGATTGAGAAGTAGAGTGACCCAAAGTAGAGTGCCTCCTTTTTATACACTTCTGTTGGTCGAGATAAAGGAAATATGTTGTGCTGCCACCAAGTGGTGAGCCATGTTAAGACTGATGACTACCAAGATTCCTCACTTGTCCCAAACCCAACCTCATCTCTCTGGAAGATGGACAAAAAACAGAACGAGGGCAAAGAAGATCCCATTTCTGCTAAAGTAACTGCTATTCTAAAGCCTATGTGCTTTACTCGAAGAATGCCATGTCAAAAGCTTGTTTAATGCTTACCTTAGGCGAGAGTCTAACAGCCAGCTTTGGTTTTCAAACCATGCACCACATTAGAATCAAGTAATTAGAATGGAAAAGAAGAAAGAAAAGTGAAGTGAGTATGTCATACATATGTATTTTAGTCTAACAATAACCAATATCAACCAATGTTACACAGGTGTTATTGACTCATTTTAAAGATGATAAAACAAATTCAAAGAAGGTCAGCCAAAATGGTAGACTCAGGATCCTATTCTTCTAATGCTCATGTCCCTTCATCTTCTCCTCCTGGCCTTTCTAAAGACTGGAAAAATGAGAAGTAAGCCTTAAGGATCAGAGCAAAGATAGAAGACACAATGGAATTAGAGCTTTAAATTACCACACTCTGGGATCCTCTAGTACAGAGGAGAGTGGCCTCACCAGTCCCCAAATACATCTGTTTTAGAGGATAGTCATCAGGACTGTGTCACTGAGATGCTCAACTGTACCAGCTATCTCTGTGTAAGCTGTAGGCACATCGTGAGGAGGATATACCCCGTCCATGTGTAGCTTTCCTTTCACTAGCTGTAGGAACTAGGTTATATTATAATACATCACCTCATTGGGCCTCATTTTCCCATCTGAAAAACTACTATAAGAATTCTAATACCTATCTTATAAAGCTGGTTTGGAGGATTAAATGAGACACTTCATATGAATAGTTAAAGCAGTTCCTTTGACTATTACACATCAATGTGTAGGCATTACATCAAACATGGACATTTTAGAAATTTAAAAATTTAAGGACTAAATCTGGGCTCTTATCTAAGTTGCTTATCTGTTCATAAAACATGAATTTATTAAGTATATACTATAAGCCAGCAGAGGGTAGCCACTAAGCAAATCAATATAAATAAGCTACAGCTCTTCCTAACTAGGAACCCAGACATGTACACACACAAAACTAGTGATTAGGGAGGGACTGGGGAGGCATTTCTGTGGGAACACAGATATGAGAACACACGTCCTATCTCAATCAGCAGATATCAGGATGGCTTCCCAGAGGTGATGTTCAATTAGAGGGGGGAGGGGGGAGGGTATTCCAGTAGAGAGCACAGCGTGTATAAGGAAAGATTCAGATGGAGGAGGAGCAGGGGATTTTGCATGTCGAGGTGCAGGGTGTGTGTGAGTGGTGTGGGAGGATGTAGGGCTGAGGATATAGGCAAGCCTGCTCAGGATGGGCCCCATTTGAGGGGCTAAATCCTTAGGTTTGTCCCATGGTTTTCAAATTTCTTTGGCACTATATTTCCCCACCAAAATCTAATGGATGAACTCAGCATGTAAAAAAAATAAAAGCATTTTTTATGGAATGTTTAGTTTATAAGTTAAAATTTATAAGTTATAAAATTAATCAATGAGAATAATAAAGAGGTATTAATTAAAAAACAGGGGTTATGTGTGACAAGCTTAACTTCTATTTTATACATATTTATTCTAATTATATAATATTGAGAAAACTATTTACTCAGAGAACTAGTTGCAAAAGATAGCTTTTTTCCCCAGAAGAACTCAACTTGCAATCTTGGGATACTTACCTGATCTGGAAGCTTAAAAGTGGTATGACATTTTAACTTCAGATTTAAATTATTATCTACCAACATCTTTGCTTTCTTTTCTTATTTATTTGTTTATTTATTTATTTATTTATTTATTTATTTATTTATTTATTTTTGATTATGGTCTCACATAATTGTCCTTATTCCCCCATTCCCATCCAAAACCCCTCCCTAGATATGCCACCCCCCCCCCCCAATCCCCGTTGTCCATGGCCACGGGCTAGGCCCATATCTATGCACACAAGTCCTTTGGTTGATCTCTTCCCCTTACCCCCGCCCTCCCCTACTTTTCCTCTGAGGTTTGAGAGTCTGATCACTGCTTCTCTTTCTCTGGGTCTGTTTATGTTCATTATTTCCTCTAGATGTGTGAGATCATGTGATCCAAGAAATACCCTTGTAAGAACCTAAACTGCAACAAGCCATAATGGTTATGCTGAGAGGCAAATGAATCAGTCTGTAGTGAGTTCCTTTCTGGGCCAAGAGTTCTTTTGAGTCCCAATTTTAATGTTTATTATAGATATAAAAGTCAGATGAGACCATGATCTTAGGATGGATGACAAAATGACCTGTAACATATTACCAAGATGTGATCTTGTCCATGTCTCCTTATCATTGCCTGGCTGTTAGGCTGGGATGAGAATGAGGCACCTGAGCCTTGCCTGGCTTGTGAGTAAGCAAGGCTGTGCCTGTGCTCTGGTAGTCCAGAGAACACTGTGTATTGAGCACAAAGTTGTTTGATAGATTCACAACAAACGGTAGCAGACTTAAAAAAAAAAATAATCATTGCTATTGTTATTGCTCTAAGTTTGAGTAAGTAGCTGGATATAAAATTATATGTGAGCCTTGACAACTGACACCAAGCTTTATTCATTTCCCAATGTCCAGTACCCAGACCAGGACCTGCCATGCCGTATATTCTCTAATGATATTCATTGAGTTTACTCAAGTTTAGGAGGTGTGTTAATCCAACATCTGAATTTGGACATTTCCAGGGTGTGCACATGGTAACTGAAACCCTAAATACTAGTAGCTCTTAATTAGAGAATGTACAAGTGAGAAAAGAAAAAGGGCACAGACAACACCGATAGAACATCATCATGAATAAGGAACATGAAGGTGAAGTAAAGAGCATCAAGATGGTACTGAATTTCAAGTTGGCTCAGGAGATTTGATTATGCTTTGCCAGTTTGCATTGTGAGAATTCTTTGACCTCATTATATACCACATGCTTGAGTGCTACTTTTAACCTACATTTCATTTACTTTAACAACCTGTAAATAAGACGATTTAGTAATGTTAACACAATTAGGGACAACCCTTAGGGATTTGAGGATTCAAGTGTATAGTTTATATTAGTGATATAAAGCCATATATGGAAAGAATTTAGGCCAGGGTACCTTTGGTATTCTCTCCTATTCCTCATCCTCTTTTAATTTTTAATAGTAAAAGCTAAGCTGGTTTCATATAGTAAAGCAAGACTAACTCCCTTTGCTGTATCAATAATGTAATGGTGACTCATCACATCTCTTGGGAGGACCTCTTACAGGGAAGGAGTTGGTTGAACTCTAGAGGATTCATGGGTTGGGAACCAAGTTGACACTTATTAAAAGCATTGGACTCCTTTAATGGGCTGAATCATATTGCCCCATGGAAACTTTCCTCATCCTGGAGTCATTAATGTGTCATAACCTATAATTTAAAAATTATTGGGTGTTTAGGATTTCCTTTCTTACTCAGTCCACAGACCCTTATCTTCACACTCAAACTGAATCTTCTGAATATCAATGAAGGAGAAAGTCTTCCCTTCACCTCTGAATTAATAATATGAGAACAGACACAATGAAAAAGCATTTACTTTGGGCAATGTTTACCATCTTATGTCCTTGTGTGTGACTGTTGCTTATTGTCCACAAAATCCCAGGACTTCGTTTCAGCCTCCTGGAAGGTCGTGGGTGACTAGTCAAAATAAAGTACTCCTCCCAGCCTAGCAACTCAATTACTTGGTTCACCCAGGGCCAACCATCAAGGGATACAAATATGGTGGAGTGACAGAGGCTGTGTCTCTGAGTTTTGCAGATAGAGCTGAATTTCCAGGTGCCCTCAACATGTGCTTTCACGTGTGCCTTAGAGATTATGAAATGAAGATTGAGAGAAATGGTGTTAAATGTTTCCAAAGGTCACTAAATTTTGTGTCTGAATGATGAGCAGTGATTCCAGGACTCTGTGGTCAGTAAAGACAAGGGAAGCGTGATGGAGAAAGAGGTTTTTTTTAAAGGCATAAAACCTTGAGATTTCTTTCTCTTTCTCCCTCCTGGTGTTCCTTTGTGCATCCTGATGATAAATTTAGATATTGATGTCTATATTTAATTTTATTTGCAGAGAGAAGGGAAAATAGAGCTAGACATTTAAAAGCAGTTCTCTGTGTTTCTTATTTACTTTTAGATAAGAAAAATACCCACATAATTTATTCTGATAAAAGCTACTGGGATTACTTGTTTGCTAAAGACAGGTGTCTTTTAAACCATGGACAGTTTGAAATGTTACCAGAGCAAAACTCAGTTCATACTAGCCAATCCTCCTCCAATGAGTGTGTGTGTGTGTGTGTGTGTGTGTGCATGTGCACACACCAAATAGTTCTTTAGCTCATTTTTATAGATGTCACTGATTGCCTGTGCTTCCATCTGTTCCTATTTAAACATCTGCATGTCCATATGCTGTGGAATCAGTCAAACCATGTCCCACCTGTCCTCTATTATGTTCCCTGCATGCCTGGAGTGTCCTGGTTCACTCTCTAGCCCACTTGGCCCTATTGCCCTTAGAGAGCTCCATGTGGAGGAGGGGGTCTCTTGTGTGCACGCCTCTGGGATGAGAAAATCTGTCTGACTACTCCACTCATTCTGCCCATGACCTCACAGAGGCCTCAATTGGATCAGGTAATTAGCATAGTCAGGATCAAATGCTGCCCAATTTAATTCAATTACTTTTCACCGCAAGAGAAAATATGGTTATTATAGTGAAAGGACTTGTGTGAGGAACACGGGCTCCTGGCCAGGGTCCTCACAGCGCGTTGCCAAGCAGTGAGGGACAGGAAAGGTGCGGATGAGGATGATTGGAGAGAGCTGTGCCCTCTCCAGAATAATGGAAACCTGTGGTTGAGTGTCCAGCTATAATGCCAGAGACACCTTTCTGACAGGGACCACTGGGTAATGGGAACATATATGTGATCAAGGGCTGGAGTCAAGGTGTGGAGAAGCCAGGTTTAGCTGTTGCATGATAGTCATGAATTATTTACCAAATTCTGGTGAGAAAGGGATGAAATAGAACAAGTGACGGCAGCCAACACAGGAAAGGGAGCTATTTTCGAAAACTTTTAAAGGGAACTGTGTTACTTATGTTACATAAGTCTTGATAAACTTGATAACTAAGAAAAAATGTGTACATTAAATCTTTTTAAAAACTTTATCTTCTTTTGTCACTTACCTCACAGTATTTAATAATATTTCACACCACCATTTATTCTGCATTTAATATTGGTCAACCACTGTTCAATGCTGTTTATGTGGGTCAACTCTTTTTAACCTCTCAAGAACCTGTGAGCTAGGGACCCTCATTATCCCTATTTGATAGATTAGGAAAATGAGGCTTAGAAAGGCTGAGTAACTTGCCCAAGATTATATAGCTGGTGAGAGAGTGGACTATAGCCAGATCTGCTGATCACAAATCCTTGTTGTCCACCATTATGCCAAACTTCCATTTGTCATTTTCCCAAATCTTCTTTATCTCTCTCTCTGCATATATGTCACTGAAGAGAGAGAAGTACTCCCAAAACTCAGGATGCATAAGAATCAGGGTCCACATAGAATCATACCATCATTTCTTAATCAGCATAGTAGTTAAACACACTGGCTCTGGGTTCAAAGCCCAGCTCTGCCACTTCTTAGCTGTGAATGTGAATTCTCTGTGTATCATCTCCCTCATGTATAATGAAGAAAATATTTCCTTAAGGGTTGTGAGGAGGGGTGACAGAGTCCACACACTTAAAATGGTGCCTGGGAAAAGTGCAAGTATAATTGCCTATTATTTTCACTTCCCTTCTAAAAACCAATAATGAAAAAATGAGGTGAAATACAATATATTTTCCTTGGTGTGCATATATGCACACTGTCAGAAGTAGACTGTTACATATTTTTAGTGCACACAAGTCAGGCTTAACTTGGCTGCCACAGTCACGAACACTCATACTGCCGGAAAAGCCAATCTCATGGGGGTGGGGATCCTGTAGGAGACTTTGGCAACTCCTATGTAAGTTTTTTGTTTTGTTTTTTTAGGGGATCAAGTGAGGTATTCCTTTAACTTTATTCCTTGTCTTAGGTGCTAACTCTTTATACTCAGGAGCATAGCAAATGGGAGAGACTGGAGAACTCCCACCGGGAAGGGGCAGTCTTCCCCTCCCTCTGCAGGACCCCTGGCCCACCACCCCCTTCTCACCTTTTTGAAAGGAAGGGGAATGCACAGTGCAGAGCATCCATGATGGCAAATGTCCTTTTGAGTTTGCCAACATCCTTCAGGCAAAATACTGACTAGAAGGTTTGCAGGGAGTTTTGAAAACTCTAGAAATATGGTGATTTCCCCAAGGTTTCATTACAGGTGCCCGGGTCATCATGGCAACAACTCCAAGAAGCCTGAAGAAATGGAGTGTGAATGGTTTGAGTCATACTTACATTGTTAATGATGGCTTTTAACCACTTGAATTTCTTCTAGGCCAGGGTCACTTTTTGAAGGTACCATAAAGCTAAGCTAACATGTATGGATGTGTATGCAAAGTAACACAGGCTCTAGAATGAGGCTATCTACTGACTTTGGTGGGGGTGGGATGCCACGCCTCTACATTGAGCTGGTGACAGCTATTTCCTCTCTCCCAGAGCACACCGTGGCTCATTACTCTGGCCTATGAGATAATGACTCACCTGGTTTGATGCCCATTGTGATCACTTGTAAGTAATAGCCCCACACCCACTGCTTTCACATCCCCTGACTAACAGAAGTCAGGCCTATTTGGTTAATTTTTAAACATATATATATATTTAAAAATAAAAACAAGGACGGTAGAGGGAGAGAGATAAATAGAAGCATCAATGATGAAAGAGAATTATTGATCAGCTGCCTCCTGCAGGTCCCTACTTTTGGGATTGACCCCAAAACCCAGGACACTTGCTCTGACAGGGAATAGAATCATAACCTCCTGTTTCATAGGATGACATTCAACCACTGAGCAACACTGGCTGAACTGTTTGATTCATTTTGATTGAGCTTTCATGGAGTTGTGACTCTGAGAATGACATTTTTTTTTAATAAAGGGGGGTTTACTGTTCTAACTAGAAATGGCATCTTCTCGTATAGGATTGTAGCTCAAGCACATGGAGTGAAAGTGAATAGAAAAGTATGGAACTGGCTCTTCTTTGTTTTACTTTTAAGCAATTACCTTAGCCTCTCAGCCTCAGGTTCCCCATTGCTGAGAGAATTGCTAGTAAGTTAATTCCTGCTGTCCACCCTGTCTGCTGCCAATGAGTTAGATTAGTCTTAATGCCCTGAGCCTTCTGATAGCCAACACTACACATTTAAGTTATAATTGCTGGTATTTCTCTGACAAGGAAAAGAAACATTTCCAGTTCCAGGAAGAGCAGAGCTCAAGCTGTGGCTGAAGGTAAGAGGATCGAGGCTGCCAAACCACAGACATGCCCAGCTCTTGGGTCCTCAAAAGGGAGCCTGGGGAGGAAATGGTGGCCCCAGACAGGTAACTGTTTCAGTGTAACATGAAAAGTAGTTACCTTGATTTCACACCAGCTGAGCTCCTGAATAATTACATTTTAAACAAGATAGAGCATAAAACAAACAGATTCATTTGGCACCTGGGGATCCAGTTTCACCTAGACCTGCCCCAACTAGCCTTTCTCATCACAGGGTGTGGGAGAACACAGGGCATTGTGGGTCCCCCGAGGCCTGCCAGGCCCCGAGATGTTGCTTAGCTGTGGGAGGCAAGCCAGTTCTCAGGTCTGCTAATGAGTGGTGTGGTGTCTGGCAAGGACCTGGCCTGTGAGTGAGTGTGACTAATCATGAATCTTTTCAATAATGCTGACAATTCATTTTCTTTTTTTTTCCTTCGCCTGCTCTCTGTACTGAAGTCAGCTGAAATAGGAGCAAATTAGTCTAGTTCTGGAAAAGGCAGGACATGATAAAGGACCCCTTAAAAGGTTTCCAGTGCTTCATGCTTGGATGTTTTGCAGTGAGTATGATTATCTGATTTGGGTGGGTAGACAGGGAGTTTTTTGCTGTTATTCCCACCACTCAATGTCAGATGGCATCTGAAGATAGTGGTGTCCTGCTACTGTTCCAAGGGCTGCTTAATAAATTTAGGTTTGACACTAGCAAAGGCAGTGACATTATTATTCTACTAGATGCCCAGTGCATGAAACTCATGTACAGGGTCGTGAGGGGGGTGTCCCTCAGCCCAGCCTGCACCCTCTCCAATCGGGGACCCCATAAGGACTGTCTGACTGCTGGATTAGATCTAAACAGGCTGTTGGATATCCCTCTCCAATTTGGGACAACTGGCTCCTAACCACTCACCTGCCTGCCTGCCTGATTGCCCTCACTGCCCTCCCCTTCAGGCCTGATCTCACCTCCAACTGCCTTTAAACCCTTCCTCAGCCCCCACATTAGGAGCCGGAATGGCTGGGGGGAGGGGCCACAGGCGATTGGCCACAGGCCCTGCCCCCAATTGGGGTGGGAAGGATGGATTGGGGGTGGAGCCAGCCATGGGTAGGGTCTGTGGGTGGTTTTCTGGATGGCCCCACCCCACAATGAGGTGGGGGTCTGATCTGGGCTCAGTGGCTGGGAGAGGGTCTGTGGGAAGTTGGCCGGCCAGCTCCACCCCCCCGATTGTTGGATTGTTGTGGGAGGGGTAATGGGGGTGAAGTTGGCTGGGGGAGGAGCCACAGGCCAGTGGGGTGGTGGAGGCCCATCAAGAACAGGGCCAGCCAGGGGGAGGGGCTGCAGGAGTTTGCCAGGCAGCAGGGACGACTGTGGGGAGGGGCCATGGGAGGTTGGCAGGCCAGCCCCACCCCCAGTCGTTATGGCATTCTGGTTGCTGGCTTTTTATATAGAGAGATGTTTCTGTCCTCACATGGAAGTGTGGTAGACCTTAAGTGCCCTGGGCTCTGTAATGGGGTGGGAAAAATGGGGATGAACCTTTCCTTAGACTCATCTCTCTCCCTGCCAGTCACTTTGTTGCTTGATAAGTTCACTTTGCTTCTAACACCAGTGCTGAACTGTGTGTTTTCTCACAAGAATGGTGTGTATGTGTGTTTTAGGAAAGTTGATAATGTCAGCTGTTGGTGAGGGAGCTGGAAGAATTTCAGGCTGCAAAGCAGGTTTTATGAAAACTTTTAGAAAGGAGTAGTAATTGTCTAATGGATGTGGTCCCCTCATCATAGACCAAATCTCCGAGGATGACTCAGGTATAATTTCTTAACACAGTCAAAGCATTTAAATTTTGAGAAATATGAGCAAATAAAAGAAAAGGAGATGTAAGAAGAGCTGAAAAATATTGAGGCAGTTTTTAACATTCCTTATTCCCTAAAATAAATATACTGTGTAGCTCAATATTTTTTCACCCTTTACTATTTAGGCCTGTTTCTTCTCTCTTTCCCAGCCTTGTGGACTACTACTAACTTCTAAGGATGTCCAAAATATGAACTAGATATTAAAGTTATAGTTTCCAAATTAAAAATTGAAATGAGTTCCACTATGTGTCTTTGAACATTCTAACCTGAGAACTCCTTTTCAATTCCTGAGAACTCCTTGTCTTCAGAAGTTGTCATGGATTATTGCTTCATGTAGGAGTTGCAATTGTTGACTGATGGGAGGTCACATTTAACACTTAGTAATATTCTGTATGATATATACAGTGATTCAAGACTGGAAATTTTCTCATAAACATCCACATTCTAGCTTTTAAAAATTCTAAAACCTGGCAACATTGACTTCATAGACCATCAAGCTAACACATTATTAGAACTGAGTGGCTGTTTCCTTTTTACAGAATACTTTAACAAACTGCTCTCTATTGTTCACATTTATTCTCCTTTTCCTTTACCAGGTTAGGAAGTTTTGTGCCATTATTCCTTCTGACACATTCTCTATTCTTTTCTCCCCTCCTGCCTCTTCTGGCACAGCTGCTATTCTAATACTGTTAATTTTACATTGTCCTACAGCTCCCTTAAGCTGTCCTCCTGTTTTTTAATTGTTTTTGCTGTTGTTGTTTTGTTCCCTGATTGAGTGATATTTTCAACTCTGTCTTCTAATTCACTGATTTGATCCTCAGCTTCCCCTAATCTGCTGTGTTTTCCTTCTAAAGAGTTCTTTATTTGTGTTATACCATTCTTTATCTCAGGCTGTTCTTTTTTTTTTTATATATAGTTACTATATTTTTTTCATACTATTGAGCATTTTTACCATCATCACTCTGAACTCTGGTTCAGATAAATTATATACTGTATTTTTCGGACCATAAGATGCACCGGACCATAAGACGCACCAGTTTTTAGAGAAGGGGAATGAAGAAAAAAAGATTCTGAAACAAATAGTGTCCTAAAATATTTTATGTGCATTAAAACCCAACATCACAGTCATAAACACATGTAATCAACCCTGTAAAGTAAACAGCAGCATTTAGAACCATTTTAGAGCTGGGCAAGCACACAGAGACCACACATAGCCGGGCAAGTAAAAAAACTTTTTTTTTTAAAGTATATGTGTAGGCTATATTTGGACCATAAGACGCAGGGACTTTTTCCCCCCACTTCTGGGGGGAAAAAAGTGCGTCTTATGGTCCGAAAAATACGGTATGTGTATATATATATAGTGGTGCCTCGCATAAAGAACGCCTCGCACAGCGAACGCTGCACACAACGAACTTCATTTCATGATTCATACAATGAACTTCGTTTCACACAACGAAGTCGCCCGAGCTTCCACGACCGCTTTGCCCGAGCTTCCACGACTGCTTCGCCCGAGCTTCCACGATCGCTGCCGATGTATTGCATCCTTCTGCGCAGGCACTGCAGGCAGTCGTTAGTCACTGCGCTTAACTTAAGCACGTATCGCGGCAATCGTTCTTCATTACGAATTAAATCATGCACGTATCACGGCAGTCGTCCTTTTAAGTTAAACTCAATATTTTTTTTATATCATGGCTTCTAAAAAAAGCAGGAAGGTGATTTCTGTTGAAATGAAACAGGAAATAATTAGAAGGAGTGAATGTGGGGTAAAACAGTGTGACCTCGTCAAAGCGTTTGGCCTCAGCAAGACCACCATTTTCACCATTTTGACAAATAAGGATGCAATCAAATCAGCCAAAGTAGCCAAAGGAGTATCAAAACTATTTCATGAAAAACATAGGTCTTCAATCCACGAGGAAATGGAGAGGCTATTAGCGATTTGGATTAAGGACAGGCAGGTGAAAGGTGACGTAACAACCCAAGATATTATCTGTCACAAAGCCAAGAGAATTTATGACGATCTAAAGAAAAACGTCCCTGGAAGTAGCAGCAATCAAGATAATGAAGAAGAATTCAAAGCCAGCAGGGGGTGGTTTTTTAGATTTAAGAAAAGGTGTGGAATCCACAGCGTTACTATGCATGGTGAGGCTGGCAGTGCTGACAAGAAAGAAGCAGAAAAGTTCTCTATTAACTTTCAAAAATGTATTAAGGATGAAGGATACTGCCCACAACAAGTGTTCAATGCCGATGAAACGGGTCTTTTCTGGAAAAGAATGCCGAGCAGAACCTTCATTACAAAAGAGGAGAAGAAATTGCCAGGACACAAAGCACTTCTGGTCCAGCAACAGGACAATGCTCAAAGGGAAGCGTCATCTGATAACGAGGAGCAACAATCAAACAATCAACCAATCCCAACTGCTGACATCAAGAACATCCTGGTCAAATGGAAAGCAGTTCAGGAGTTTACCAATGCCCACTATCCGGATTCAGCTGAAGCAAACAGGATCAACGATCTTTACTCTGATACTCTTGTCCGTTATTTCCGGCAGATGTTGGAGAAAAGAGAAAAACAAACGACTTTGGACAGGTTTTTCATGAAACCATCGGCCAAAAAGCAGAAAATGGATGAAGATGTGCAAGATTCGGTAGACTCTACTTAGTCTGTCTTAAAATTAAAAAAATGTGTGTTTTTTTTAAAAAAAAATTATGTTTTTAGATGTATCTAAATAAAAATAATAACAAAAAAATTATCTTTTTTTATGTCATCTTAGCATATTTTATGCTACAGAACGAATTATTTTTTTTAACATGTATTGTTATGGGAAAACGCGTTTCACATAACGAACTTTTCGCATAACAAACTTGCTCCTGGAACGAATTAAGTTCGTTGTGTGAGGCACCACTGTGCATATATATATATATATATATATATATATATATATATAATTTATTTTTTACAGAGAGGAAGGGAAAGGGTAGAGAGCTAGAAACATCAATGAGAGAGAAACATTGATCAGCTACCTCCTGCCCTCCTGCACATGCCCCACCGGGGATGTGCCTGCAACCAAGGTACATGCCTTTGTCTGGAATCAAACCTGAGACCCCTCAGTCCACAATCCAATGCTCTATCCACTGTGCCAAACCGGTCAGGGCCAGATAAACTTCTTATCTCTGATTCATTTATTGCTTCTTCTGGAGAATTCTCTAGTTATTTCTTTGTCTCCTTATTTTGGTTGTCTGTTTGGGTTTGTGACTATATTTTAGATAGATCATCTACACCTCTCAATCTCTAGTTCAGGACAGTGTTAAAGGCTGTTTCTGACAAATTGGATCAGGCAAAAACTCAAAACCTCCAGAGACTGCCTCTGTCTACAGACTAATAGGATTCCAACTTTAATTGCTGCCAGGCAATCATCCTTAGGTCACATTTAACAGAGTTTTTTCAACAGGGTAGGGTATAATAGTTACTTCTGCCTGGAGGCTAATTGTTACCTTTAATCCTTTAAGTGACCTCAGGGCAAGGTGTTTTCCAATAGAGTGTGTGGACTATCTTCCCCCTAGGCAAGGCAAATGTTATTCCATTGCTTGAAGGAATGACCTAGCCCAGGAAACTTGTGTCTGCCTTCCTAGTTTTATCCCTCTGAGTCCTAAGTCCTGGGCTCTGCTCTCACAGCTCCAATCCACTTCACCCTCCCTGTTCTAGAACACAAGGTGTGTGGCTCCACAGAGAATTTTTGTGCATTATCTCTTCCAGAGGGTGCCGGAATTTTCAACTGCCACTCCCGGGCAGACAGCACCCCACTGCTTTTCACAGCTAGATATTATCCTTAGATTTGGTGCTTTTTGCTGGGGAGCCAAGCTTGGAGATTAGATCCCAGAGTTTTCAGTGGTGCCTCTTAGAGCTGAGATATCGCTCTGGGACTTCAGTTGCTTTTTTGTGGGTGCCCAACCAGCCCTTTCACACCTCTGCCCCTCCTACCAGTCTCTGTGTGGCCTCCACTTTATCTGTCCTCGGGTTCTCTCCTGGGAGTTTTCTGTTGATTATTTAGGAAGCTTTTCTGTATTTTAGTTGTAATTCCAGCTTGTTCTTGGGAGCATGTCTGTCATGAGCAAAGCTTTATGATTCCTTCTGGAATTGATAATTTACAATCCAATGTAAGATACCTATCCTTGAGGTAGTCTAAAATATATCTGTATCAAAAACTTCTAGTCAAAATGGCAGTGTAGGTAAATACTGTACCTGCTTCTCCCACAACTGTATCAAAAGTACAACTGAAGTATAGAACAACCCTTAAGAACTATCTAAAACCTCACTAAAGAGAACTCCTGTAATTAAGGATACACAGAAAAAGACATGATGACACTGTTAGGAGGGGAGGAGAATCTAAATGGGCTGGCCCCACGCCCACACGTGGTGGTTAAGAATAGGGAGGAATATCTCTGCTGTGAAGGTCCCCATTGAGGGAGGAGGGGCCCCAGTGCCAGGAAGAGGAGCCCAATAATAGCTGGCTGTGAAAATCAGCAGGGACTCAGTCTGGGTGAGAGAGGGGTCGCTGGAGTGTGAGATGTTCCTCCTGTGGGTTTCATACACAGACACAGCACTCATCCTCAGCTCCAGGGAAGGGGCAGCAGTTCAAAAAGTGCCAGGGATATGCAGGGAAAAACTGAACTGTCTGGCTTCAGGGCAAGGGTTGGAGGGGCTGCCCTCAGCAGTCCTCTCAGCAGGTGTCATTGTTCCTTTGTTGAGACCTCCCCATACACAACTGGCAGGTGCAAATGGGCAACAAAATGGAGTCTCCATCAACCTGGCTAATGTCCCTTCACCTGGCCCTGGTGATTCCCTGACACTCTGTCCCACCCAACTTGCTCAGCAGCCTGAACCTCTGTCAGCGGCTGCTTCAGAAGATGCCAGCCTGTGTGCATACTACAGACTTTATTAAAATCTCAGAGTTTCACGAAGGTCGAATAGCAGCATCTGGCCTCTGCATGCCCTGTACTTCTTGCTAAGTGACCCCAAGCTTGGCAGTAGTGGCAGCTGGCCTCAGTTCACAGCATAGCCTTTCCAGTGTGCCTCTAAGCCCAGCCCAGCACAGCACAGGCAGTTACCAATTGTAGATCACTTTGTAACTCCTAACCACAACAACTGATGTTGGCCTGCACCAGAGACTCCTCCCAAGAGACCCTAGAACTAACACACCTGGTGGCCGGCTTCAGACCACACAAGAGTACTACACAATTAGCTCCACAAACAACACACCCAGAGGGTGGACTCAGCAGACATCAGCAATCCGGTTCACAAGTACCACCAAACAATATAGTGCTTGGAAGGGCATTGGTAACAAACACACAAGGTGATGAAAAAAGCACTTTTCTAGACCTCATTCTCTCTGAAAAGCTTGCTCTGCATAGCTGGGGAAGAAATTAGTGGAGTCAAGAGCAGTATGAAATGAGAAAAATATTTAACAATTCATGAAATGTCACCAAAGTACCTAAAATTATTAGGTCGATGCCATAATGCTGCCCAGTACAAGAAATACTTGACATCTCTCTTCTCTTTCCATGTTTTTCTCCTTCCTTCTAACTGCTTTTGACTGTCCATGGGGAGTAAGTTCATTGCTTGAGTAGATTTAGGTCAGACTCAAACTGAATATCAAGCTGACAGAAGGGGATTTGGTGCCAATGTTGATTAAATAAGAAGTGAAAAGAAAGACTTATTCTGAATCCAAATATGGCTATTTAGAAAGGAAAATTCTAATATTAGACTGCTTAAGAATTAGTAGAGAAAGATACATTTATTTATCAGAGAATCAGCGAGTTTCTATCTATGTCAATACTTTATGTGTGTGTATATATATTTATGTTTACATGTAGAGTATATTGAACATATAGATGTTTATAATACTCAAACTTTAGCTATTAGGAATTGTTAATTGTTTATATGGAAAGTCTCAAAAGCATTCCATATTACTACTTTTTAAATACTTATCATTGTATGTATTACATAACTCCTTAAAAAATTAATTATTTATTGTTGACAGTAATATATATGTCCTCTTTTTCCCCACTGACCCCTTCTAGCCACCTCAACCCCCCTCATGCAAGCATGTGATACTTATCTTTGACTGGCTTATTTCATTTAGAATAATATGCTCCAGGTCCCTCCAGGCTGTCTCAAAGGGTAAGCGTTCTTTCTTTTTCACTGCTGTATATGGTAACATAGTTTTCCATGGTGTAAATGTACCACAGTTTTTTATCCACTCATTTACCGATGTGCACTTGAGCTACAATATTTTTAGGTCTCAACTATTATAAATTGTTCTATGAACATAGGGGTGCTTACATTCTTTCTGATTGGTGTTTTAGTTTTCTTAAGATATATTCCTAGAAGTGAGATCACTGGGTCAAATAGAAGTTCCATGCTTAATTTTTTGAGGAAACTTTATACTATTTTCAATAATGGTTGCACCAGTCTGCATTCCCACCAGCAGTGTACTAGGGTACCCTTTTCTCCACACCCTTTCCACACTTGTCATTTGTTGATTTGTTGATAGTTGTCATTCTGACAGGTGTGAGGTGATAACTCATTGTCATTTTAATTTGCATCTCTCTGATGATTAGTGACTTTAAAAAAAATTTTTTTATATGTCTCTTGTCCATCTGTATGCCCACTTTGGAGAAGTGCCTATTTAGGACTTTGCCTATTTTTAATTGGATTATTTATCTTGCTTTTTTTAAGTTGTGTGGGTTCCTTATATTTTGGAATAATTGTCAAATATGTTCTCCCATACATTGGGTTGTCTTTTCATTTTGTCAATGATTTCTTTTGCTGTGCAGAAGCTTTTTGTTTTGATGTAGTCCCATTTGCTTATTTTCTCTTTTGTTTCCCTTGCCCTAGGAGATGTAGCCATAAACATATTGCCACAATAGATGTCTCAGATTTTGCTGCTTATGTTTTCTTCTAGGATTTTTATGGTTTCATGACTTATATTTAAGTATTTTATCCATTTTTAGTTTATGCTTGTGTAAGGTGTAAGTTGGCAGTTTAGTTTCATTTTTCACAAGTATCTGTCCAATTTTCCCAACATCATTTGTTGAACACAGTGTCTTGAGTCCATTGTATGCTCTTTTGATGTATCACATTTAATGATTTGCAGATATTGTACTATCCTTGCATACCTGGAACAAATCCCACTTGGTCATGGTGTATGATCTTCCTGATGTAAAGCTGAATCTGATTTGCTAGAATTTTGTTGAGGATTTTAGCATCTATGTTCACCAGGGATATTTCCTGTAATGCTCTTTCTTTGCAGTGGCTTTATTTGATTTTAGGATGAAGGTAACACTGTCCTCATACCGTGTTTCCCAAAAATAAAACATCCTCTGAAAATAAGACCTACTTACAGGCTTCCTTCTGAGTTAAATATAAGGCATCCCCCCAAAAATAAGGCACCCCCCTAGGCTCTGTCTCAGAATGAAAATTAATTTACCATAAACTGGTCGCTAGGGCCTCCCCGACTGGCGTCTAGCAACCAGTGACATTACTCAGAGTTCTGACTTCACTGCTGTGTGGAGGCGGAGCGGAGGTCTGGAGAGAAGAGGATACTTTCGCAAATGCCTGTAGAAGAACAGGAGGATTAAAGCGGATGGGACTTGGCGAAGGTGGTGAGTGCTGGTCTGCTAGTCTGGGATTCAGCCAACACTCACCACGCTAAAGACATGAAGACATTTCTTCACGAAAAAAAAAATAGATCTCAGATAATGATTACCGCAGGAATGATGGCCTATCTCCAGACTCTTGATATTGCAATAAAGAAGCCATTCAAAGACAATTTGTGCATGGAAATTAATGACTACATTGAAAATAGAATGGAGAGAAATCAGTGTGGAAACTTTGTGAAACCTAAACTGCAAGAAGTTGTAACTTGGGTGAAGAATTCATGGGAGAAAATCACTGACAGTTGCATTGCTAATGCACTGTGAGCAGGCTACCTTGACAAGAAGTACTCATTTCAAAACAGTGCTATTGCTAAACATGAGAGATTTGGTCCACTGATTCTGAAAGAAATGGAGTCACAAGAAATTCACCAGGAAATTCAGGAATTGGATTGTTATGATGATGTTCCAGAAGATGATGACATGATAATCATTGAATAAATGAGTAAATTCTTGATACTATATGATTCACAGTTTGTCTGGTTTGTGTTGACAACTACCGTACTACCGTACCGTATACAGGTAATAAATTTCCTTTATTTTCATTTAACAATAAATGTGCACAGCAAAGGAAACCATCAACAAAATGAAAAGATATTCAACTGAATAGTAGAACATATTTGCTAATACATCTGATAAAGGCTCAGCATCCAAAATTCTTAAGAAACTTATAAAATTCAACACCACAAAAATATATAAATAAACAATTTTATTAAGAAATGGACAAAGGCCAAAACCGGTTTGGCTCAATGGATAGAGCGTCGGCTTGAGGACTGAAAGATCCCGGGTTCAATTCCGGTCAAGGGCATGTACCTTGGTTGCAGGCATATCCCCAGTAGGGGGTGTGCAAGAGGCAGCTGATCGATGACTCTCTCTCATCGATGTTTCTAACTCTCTATCTCTCTCCCTTTCTCTCTGTACAAAATCAATAAAATATATTAAAAAAAAAAAAAAAAAAAAAAAAAGAAATGGACAAAGGGTCCGAATAGATACTTCTCCAGAGAAGATATGCATGTGACTAATCGCATCTTTGGGAGCAAAAATTAATATAAGACACTGTCTTATTTTTGGGGGAACAGGGTAGAAAGATTTTAGAAAACTTCTTTCCTCTTGAATTTTTTTGAATAGTTTGAGGAGGATAAGTATTATCCTCCTCAAACTATTCATCAATAAATATTCATTGGCTATCATCAATAAATATTTGGTAAAACTCCCTTGCAAAACCATCCAAATCTATTCCAAATTCTTTTATTTGCTGGGATTTTTTTTTTTTTTTAATTTATTACTGCTTTAACTTCACCGGTAGTTATGGTCCAATCAGGTTTTCTAATTCTTTCTTATTGAGTTTTAGAAGATTGCATTTTTCTAGTAATATGCTCATTTGGTCAAGGTTTTCCAGTATATTGGAATAGAGTTGTTCATAGTATTTTTTAATGATCCTTTGTACGTCTTTGGGGTCAGTTGTTACTTCACCTCTTTCATTTCTGATTTTGTTTATTTGGGTCCTCTCTCTTTGTTTCCTGATGAGTCTGGCAAGAGGGTCATCAATATTGTTTATCCTTTCAAAGAATCAGCTCTTGGTTCTATTGATCTTTTTTAATTTTAATTTTAATTTTAATTTTAATTTTTTGCTTCTATGTCATTTACCGTATTTTCTGGCATATAAGACGACCCCCTAATTTTACAGTTAAAACATAGGTTTAGGCCTATATTCGCTGTATAAGACTACCCCCCACTTCAAAGAAAAGACTTACTTTGCCGAACAGATCTGCAGGTAATTATTGTGCAGTTTTGGTCTTTTGCCCCCGATTTTCGGTTGACTTTTTTTCATTTCAAAGGTTGTCTTATATGCCAGAAAATATGGGTATTTACAGTCTGATCTTTATTATTTCCTTCTTTCTATGTACTCTTGGTTTTTCTTGTTGCTCTCTTTCTAATTCTTTAAGTTGTAGGATTAGATAATTTATTACAAGTTTTTTGTTTGTTTGTTTGTTTTATTTTATTTTTTTAGGTAAGCCTGTAGTGCTATGAACAATATTATTTCTGATATATCACTTTGAGCAAGGGAAACAAAAGAATAAATATACAAATGGGACTACATAAAATTAAAAAGTTTCTACACAGCAAAGGAAACCAACAAAATGAAAAGATATTCAACTGAATAGTAGAACATATTTGTTGATACATCTGATAAAGGCTCAGCATCCAAAATTCTTAAGAAACTTATAAAATTCAACACCAAAAAATATATAAATAAACAATTTTATTTAAGAAATGGACAAAGGATCTGAATAGATACTTCTCCAGAGAGGATATGCATGTGACTAATAGCATTTGAAAGGATATTTATTGTCACTAATCATTAGAGAAATGCAAATTAAAACTACAATGAGAAATCACCTTACACTTTTTAGAATGGCTATCATCAATAAATCAACAAATAGCAAGTGTTGTGGAGGATATGAAGAACAGGGTACCCTGTGCACTGTTGGTGGAAAAGCAGTATGGAGCTACTTCAAAAAATTAAAAATGGAACTGCCTTATGACCCAGCAATTCCACTTCTAGGAATATATCTGAAGAAACTTGAAATATTAACTCAAAGGATATATACATCCCTATGTTCATTGTAGCATTATTTGCAATAACTAAGATTTGGAAGCAGCTCAATTTTCTATCACTAGATTAGTGCTTACAAAAGCTGTGATACATTTACACAATGGAATACAATTGAGCTATAAAAAAAGAAAAAAGAAAAAGAAAGAAAATCTTATCTTTTACAGCAACATGGGTGGACCTAGAGAGCATTATGCTAAGTGAAATAAACTAGTTAGAGAAATACAAGTACCATATGATTTCACTTATATGTGGAATATAATTAACAAAATAAATTAGCAGTGAATAGAGACTCATGAATACAAAGGACAGACTGACAGCTGTCAGAGGAGAGGGTTTTGAGAGCTGAGTAAGCAATGTGAAGGGATTAAGCAAAGAAAAAAAGTCTTATGGACATATACAACAGTGTGGTGATTTCCAAGGGAAATTGGGTAGTGGTGGTAGAAGAAGATAAAGGGGGCTTAAATGGTGATGGAAACTGACTTGACTTGGGGTGGTAAACACACAATACAATGTACAAATGGTGTGTTGTAGAATTGTATACCTGAAACGTGTAAAACTTTATTAACCAAAGTCATCCCAATAAATTCAATTAAAATAAATAAATAGGTCGTCCCAAGATGGCTGACAGGTAAACACCTAGCTGCAGCCGCACACAACAATTTCAATAAAATACAACTAAAATATAAAATGGACATTACCCAGAACTACAGGAAAGTCTACTGACTGGAAATTCTACAACGAGAAGCAAGGAGAAAACCAGAAGGAAGCACGGAGGAGCTGTAAAAGCCTAAGGTACGGAGACACGCTGCGTGTGCGGAGAGGACGGAGCCGGAGAGGACGAAGCTGGAGAGGAAGGGTGGGGCGGCTGAGTGCCTGGCTGGTGTTGGCGTTCCCTAGTGGGAAGGAGATAAACGCTCCGACTGTGCTGGGCCCCACTTCCGACTGCTCTGAACCCCAGTTCTAGGCCAGACCCCAGGGACCCAGGCTCACACAGAGGGAGCTGGGCTGCGAGCCGGAACCCCGGGGGAGCAGTGAAAGGAGGTCCCGGAAACATGCACATTGCGCACAGAGAAGGGACGGTTGGCTGTGCCGTGGGATTGCCCTGACGGGAAGGAGACAGGGGCTCCAGACTGCTCTGAACGCCACTTCCAATCCCACTACCAACTGAACTGAACTCCAATACCGGGCTCATTGCGGGAGAGCATAGACTGTTTGGCAGCAGGCAAAAATCGAGGGCAACTTTCTCTCAGAGGTGCTGGCAGCGAGTACTGAAGGACCCGCATAGGGCGGGGCTGACGGAAGCCAAGGCTGTAGGCTCCACCCTGAAACCCCGCCCCATCTAAGCAGAACACAGAGACTTTTAAGGCTACCAACTCAGGAAAGCTGCGAAAATGCTGAGACGAAATAGATCACAAATGAAAGAAATGGAGGACTAAAAGCGACTGGATATAGAGTTCAAATCTACACTTATAAGGTTTTTCAAGAATTTCCTAGAAGAAATGGATAAGACCTATGAGGATATGAAAAGGGATCAACTAGAATTAATAAGGAATCAACAAGAAATGATAAGGGATCAACAAGAAATAAAGAATACATTGTCTGAAATAAAAAATATTATACAGAGTCCTAAAAACAGAATGGAAGATCTCAAGAATCAAGTTAAAGATTTGGAACATAAAGAGACAGAAGACACTCCTCCGCAGAAGCTAGAAGGCAAGAGAATCCAGAAAATTGAAGATAATGTAAGAAACCTCTGGGACAACTTCAAGCGAACCAACATCAGAATTATGGGGGTCCCAGAAGATGAGAGAGAGCAAGATATCGAAAACATACTGAAAGAAATAGTGACAGAAAACTTCCCCCACCTGGTGAAAGAATTAGACTTACAAGTCCAGGAAGCACACAGAACTCCAAACAAAAGGAATCCAAAGAGGACCACACCAAGACACCTCATAATTAAAATTCCAAGAGCAAAAGACAAAGAGAGAATATTAAAAGCAGCAAGAGCAAAGAAGGTAGTTACCTATAAAGGAGCACCTATACGATTGTCAGCTGACTTCTCAACAGAAACCATGCAGGCCAGAAGGGAATGGCAAGAAATATTCAAGGTGATGAATAGTAAGAACCTACAGCCAAAGATAATCTATCCAGCAAAGGTATCACTCAGAATCGAAGGTCAGATAAAGAGCTTCACTAATAAAAAAAAGCTAAAGGAGTTAATCAACACCAAACCAGAATTATATGAATTGCTGAAGGGGGTTCTTTCAGAAGAGAAAGTAAATAAAGATAAAAATTATGAACAACAAATACGTAACTATCAACAAGTGAATCTAAAAACCAAGGAAATTAAAAAAAAAATCTGATGAACAATAATAACTGTTGAATATAATAGAATCAGAGGTATGGAAGGGGAGTGAACTGACGATTCTTGGGGAAAAGGGGAGAGTGGGATGTGGGAAGAGACTGAACATAAACTGTGCACCTATGGATGAGGACAATGGGGAGTGGGGAAAGGGCAGAGGGTTGGGTGGGAACCTGGTGGAGGAGAGCAATGGTGGGAGGGGGATAAAAAAGGAACATTTGTAATAATATGAACAATAAAAATTTATTTAAAAAAATAAAATTAAATAAATAAATAAATTAATTAATTAATTAAATAGCACCTCAGGCTGTGACTCATCAGGTCAAATTTTTTAAAGAAGCTGCCTTTATAGATTGTGTAGCACTAAATTGTTTCTGTTGTTTTTATTTAACTTCTATAAACTATAACAAAATAGTCTGTAAGTAAAAAAATTAGACAATATATAGCACTTTCTTTAAAATATAAATGTCAAACAAAGATATTAAAAACAATGTGAGTTTATAACAGTTTTCCTTTGCAATAAATCCCCTTGTTTTTACTTATTCTAAAATTCATCTAATGCTGTGAGGCTAATATGTTCAAATTAAATTTAATGATAATAGTACAGAATAATAATACCAATATAAGTACTATGGAAGAAATGTCCCATAAGAATCACTAGTATTTCTGTACTGTTTCATAAAAACATAATTTTCTCTTTCATTCTCCACCCCAAGTGAAATGAGATTATGTCTTAATGAAGAATTTTGTTTCTTGTTTCTTGTTTATTAAGAGGATCAATAAGACCTTTTAAATGATCTGCAATTCAGTAGAATTCATTTGAAAATAAAGAGCATGAGATTAACTTTGCTTTGTGCAATTAACCTATCAGATGCAGATCTCTGTAATTAAAGAATCCTAATTCACAATTCTCTGAATCACTGCATTTGGCAGGCAATTGCCAGTAATTTTCATTTCACAGCATAGTGCTCCGACAGTAATAAGAACAAAACACATGCAGGTTTAATCAGGTAACAAAGCATGTCAAATACTTATCCTAAAACAAGGGAGTCTGGCACATGAAGTGTGAACCTCCAAGAAGTCCCTGAAGGGATAGTATATTCTCTGATCTGTGCCTTTTCACAGCTTCTGCTGACACCTTTAAGAGAAAAATAAAAAAAAGTCTCACCCAGAACAGACATCAGAATTCAAAACAAATCATTCTCAATGAAACTTCTGGGAGTCAAAGATACAAACACAGGTGCATGCATGCGTGCACACACACATGCACACACACACATGCATAAGTACACACATGCACATACATTAAAAAGTGAATTCATATGTAAATATATATCAATGCAAATATAGATGTAGATATATTGAATCAAGTGTACTTAAAAAGTCTTCTTTGTTTATTATCAAGTACTTTTGATATAATATCATAAAGAGGAAAAATGTTATATTTAATTATTAGGAAAGTGTGGAAAAGTTTGACTTTGGTCTATAGAATTCTCAACCAGTTGTCTTAAGGCCCAGAAATAAGATATTAACTTATCATTCTTAGATGGAGGTTCAAAAGGCAGAAAGACTTTCCATGGCTTTTTAAGGCAGTTCAAGGAATCCTGAGTAAAGACCTGATACCTAAGGTCCATGATGTATGGAGCAACCAAAGAGCTAGTGAGGATAGTTTTGCAAAATACATCTTGCATGGCCACATTTCAGAGCTGAGTCCCATGCACCAGCAGACATTGCTGCCCACAGTACTGCCTCCCTTCAATCTGGACAGCCTGGTTAGCTATCCTGGCACTCTACATAGCCTGCAGGGTGAAGAGTCCACAGGACCATGGGCACATGCCCATTTGAAGTCTTTTTCACCAAGATCCATGTATGTGGTCCCCCAGAACATATCCTTCTACCCCAAACAGCCTCGAGCCCATTTCTGAGGTCCTTACTGACTGTTTTTGAGGTTCATCTTCCAGAGAGCAGTGTTTGTTGTGGACACATGCTCTAGGCACAAGGGATGGCCAATGAATGACTGCTGGAGTGACTATGACTCAGATTTGTGGGCTGGGGTATCAATACATATGTGTTCCATGCCTTTGATGAGGCAGACAGGGCCCAAGCAGGAGCAACTGAGAGTGAGCCCAAATGGAGGCAGATGGATCTATTTATTCACTTTCCACAGTTCTGCATTATTAGGAAAGTTCCCAGCCACATTTATGCAGAGAAAACTTAATTTGGTTAATTTAAGGCCTCAGGTTCTCAAGAGAATGATTTGCTTAGCTTCTTTCCATGCCCCCTTATAGTCATGACCAAAAACCTCGCTTAGTGGCTTTTCATGGGTATTTGATATCCAATGACAAACTTATTTTCAACTATAATAATGAAACAAAAACATAAAAGTATCTAATAAAGAAACATAGCAAATATTATATTTTATTTTCTTTCCAATTGTGTATATAATCAGGCCAGTCAAAAGTTAAAATAAAAGTTAACAGCATGAGAAAGTACACAAGTAAAGGATTAAAACTTTTTAATCAATTTATTTTTAAAAAACATATCCACATGTTTGCTGCAATAATGAACAATGCAGTTCAACTTAATAACAAATAGATAATAATTATATAAGTAATAATTGATGAAAAATTATAAATTTTATTCCAAAGAAGTAAAATATTTCAGGATAAACTAAAATTTGCCTTTACCAAACAATGTGCTTTGCAATTTATACTCTATTTCTCTGTTTAAAATTTTAAACACAAATGAAATTACTGCATAGTCGCAATGAATGACGGACAGAATTGAAATGACTGAACTTCTGTGTTTTTTTCTTTACATTTGCTATCTGTTATGGACTGAATTGTGTCCTCCTTACCCCCAAGTTTATATCTTGAAGCTGTTGCCCCCAATGTAATTATATTTGAAGATAGATACTTTACAGAAGTAATTACGGTTAAATGAGGTTGTAAGGGTGCACGTGAACACATAGGAAAGACCATCTGAGTACATAGCAACAAGGTGACTGTCTACAATTAGAAGAAAGAGGCTACACACACACACACACACACACACACACACACACAAATCTTTCTGGCACTTTGATATTGTACTTTCAACCTCCAAAACTGTGAGAAAATTAATTTCTGTGTTTAAGGCACCTAATCTGTGCTATTTTGTTACATCAGCCTGAGCTGACTAATGAACTATCATTGTTTCATTGCTGTTTATTTTTAATCTACTGTTTAATGACAAGAATGTTTTGTCTGGTGGGAAATGAAGACAAGGGCTGTTGCTGAAACAAGATTGAATAATTCCAAACTGTTAGCAACAAATTTTTGAAAGAAAAATGTGCAGGTCAGTCAGTATGAGTGGGGGCCAGCTGTGAATTTGAGTACCCTATATTAACATCTATGTAGAATTGTAGAGAGCTCCTGGGAAAGGCCCCTGAGCTGATTGTCATCTGAATCCAGTGGTGCCCGGCAGAGCCCCGCCCTGGAAACATACCTTGCCAGAGGCCGGTGTGTTGTCAGCCTGACCTTCAGCTCAGGTGCCAGAGTGGTGGGTTTTATTATCTAAATCCAGCCAAGCACCAGGAACAAACACGATTATCCAGGCCCACCCAGAAGTGACGATTACAAAGAAGCCACAAGAATGCACATAATCTCCTTTGACTTGGGCTTTAGTAAAATGTCCTGGTATTTTGCTTTATAAAATAAATGCTCTGAATCAGCTCTGGGTCACTGTCTCTCCATCAAAGGACAGCTGTCTCACCTGTTCCCAACTTTTTCCTCTATTTCTGTGTCTGTCTCTTTCATTTTCTCAATCCCTAGCCGCCCATACTCAGGAACAGAACCACTCTCTAGCCACAATGGACATGGCAAAATACATAAAAATATATATAAATAAAACATACTAATTTGAAGGTTACATGGATATTTTTGCATGTAAAATCAACAATAACTTAAGCAATTATTCTAAACATTAGAGTACAGATGAAAAATATGTCTTTTTCAAGAAGTCATGCTTTACTCATGGACATTGTTTTGAATTGCCAGCACATGGAGATATTAAAAAGCTGACAGACTTATAATTGATTTTGTCATTGTTTGTAAATTCTCTGCAAATACATAGTGCCCGTATTATCTGCACCCTAGGGGACCACTTTTATAGCATTGCCTTTTATATTTACTGTCCCTCCTTTATTCTGAGTCTTTTGAGAAGCAGACCATTTACTTTCTGGGACAGTAGCCACAGCCAGGGAAATGGGTCCCATCAGCACATAACAATTCAGCTATTATGATGCCTTAAAGAAGGGAACTGACCATCTACCACTGTCCCCTCTAGGTTTTAGTGTGAACAAAACCTCCTAATACATCTACTAAGTATGATATTTCCTTAAGGTTACAGTGGCCCTAGTTCATGAGAGAGTTAGAAAGTATTTTGAACATCTGTTCAGCTAAGAAGCATTTCTTAGACTTTGTCTTTGTCAGCAAGTGATAAAGGAGATTTGTTGTTGTTGTTGTTGTTTTGAATCTTGTTTTCAGGTGGAGCCCTTGAATCATGTTATTATAGCAGGTAGAGCTGGTAGTTAGAAGACCTGAATTCTATTATTAGCTCTGATACTAATGTTCCATGTGATTTAATATTTCTTTGAATTTTGACATCTCCAATGCTACTTACATGAAGTTTTATCCAGAACTAAACAGACAGTATTCTTTGAAGTTCTTCTATAGGTACAATATATTATCAAATTGCCATATTTTAACCACCTGTATAGGCCACCTGCAAGTGCCCCAGGTTGAGTACCAATTGCGAGTGTCCCATGTTCAGGGTACAGGTGCAGGGTTCAGGTTCTGGAGGAGGCTGCTTGCAAATGACAGAGACTAGAAGATATTAAGTTGGAAATATTGGGGGCCGGGCAGGAGCCCAACTCAAGGGGAAGAACTCCACCCCGCTCTGGTCTTGCCATCCCTTTTATTAAGACTATGGGATACACCCATAGCCTTTAGGCAGGCAATTCCAATAATAGTCAATCAGCAAAGATTTACATAAAACTAAAAGACAAAAGTTGCTTTAGCTACCATTGTCTCAACTAAAGGATGGGTGGTTGGCTCCGACCTTTCAGAGCTTCAAGGTTGACCAGCCTTCCAGGTTCCTTGTCCACACCTCTCTGCTAGTGAAGTCAATGGGCGGCTTCCAATAGCCACCAACTTCTTTTCCAGTCCAGAAACCTTGGAGCAAGGAACAAAAACCGGGTGACCTTAATTACATGACTGAGGAGCAGAGTGCCCACTTTGCCCCCCTGAGAATAAAAAAACACACAATAAAATCCATAATTCAAATTGTTCCCAACAAGAAGATCCTCAAATGGTGTAATTTTTTTCTCTCTGAGAGATTTTGAAAAAGAAAACAGTCTTTTACATATGCAAACATATTTTTAAACTTTGAAGACTAGGTACTTGTTTCCTCTGACTCTGAGCATGGCCAACATGTTTCATCAAAATAAAACTTAGGTTACTGGAGAAGATGCATGGGCATGGAGAGAAATAACAGAAAGGAATGGCACTTGGTAAAAACAATAACAAGAATAAGATGGAAAATTCCATTCAGAGAAAAAACCTTCAGGCATTTTTTTTTTAGATCCACTATTTTGGACTTTCAAAACTAGTGAAGGAAACATGTTCTAAAATACTTGGACTTGGCTCAAACAGACTGTGTCATTTCAACTCAACTGATATTTCTTCCAGAAAAGACACCATGGACTACTCTTGATATGAATTAAATTCCTTCTGTTGGATCTCAGTTTATAAATATTTGATAGAAAACTCAAGACTTTAGACTACTTTTTTCTCTTTTTTTATTATTGAGACTATTATAGAGATGACCTCCATTTCCCCCATCCACCCAGTCCCCAATCCACCCCAGGCCTCACCTCACTATTGTCTGTACATGGAGTATGCATTGCTTTGTTTAATCTCTTTCCACTCCATCCCACCCCTCTTCCCTCTGAGATTCAATAATTTGTTTCATGCTTTTGTGTCACAACCTACTTTGTTCATCAGTTTATTTTGTTCATTAGATTTCATGTATAACTGAGATCATGTTATATTTGTTGTCCTCTGACTGACTTATTTCTCTTAGCTTAATAGCCTCCAGGCCTATCCATGCTGTCTCAAAAGGTAAGCGATCCTTTCTTTTTTTACAGACATATAGTATTTCATTGTGTAAATGTACCACTGCTTTTTTATTCTGTCATTTACTGATGGGCACTTGGGCTGTTTCCAGATTTTAGCTATTGTAAACAATGCTGCTATGGACATAGATGTGCACTAGAAAAAAAAAATCATATGCACCAGGTGTTATAATCAAAACACCTGGATGTTACATAAATATCCCCTCTTATTGTTTCACAAGGGAGTTGGTGACATTTTTGAAGGTGGCACATTCCTTGGCACTTTTCTCACAAGAGTGCCCTCTTCTTGCTAGATGGAGGAGGTCCTTCTGTCCCACTAATAGACAGGAGTCACAGGAGAACAGGCAGGGAGGCCAGGGAAGTGATCTGTCATCTCCATGGCTGCTTTATGGTGTGAGTATGCTCTGCTGTCAGGATATTCTCCGCTAGAGCCGTGGGGGAAAGTGGCAAGGTGAATCCCCTAGGTTTACCCGTAAGTTCCACTGAAGCAGAGTTAAAATATACTTTTCCTACTAAGCCCATTTCTGTGTTGGAAATATGAGTAGTTGTCAGAATCTTCAGACAACAGAATTTGGAAGGTTCATCTCTCTTGAGCAGTTACAGGATGGAACATTATTTTGATCATAATCTCTCTTTGTAATAGTCATTAGCAGAAAGGGGGCCTTTACTGTTGAGCTGATTTGTGGTTTGAGTGCTGAAGTCTGTGTGCATTTGAGAGGGAGACTGACTGATTCTTCAGTTTTCATAAGACATTTACACACATTTAGGAAAGTCATTCATTGTCAAGGGATCAGTGACAAAAGCCACAGGAGTTGAAAATATGGTTCCTACTTCAAAGAGTTTCTACTGTTAGGAAAAAGGTCATTCATTTTTAGACATTGAAGGAAACTTGGAGGCTATGTAATCTAACATTGACACTTTAAAGATAAGGAAATCAAGGCTCAGAAAAGCCAATACTCTGCTCAAGAATTCATAGCTGGTGTTAGGACCAGTATTTTAGCTCTTCATCTAGTAATCTTTTCAAAAACAGTACATGGGTACTTCTTCTATGAAAGAGAGAAATACTCTTTGATGATGTGATGAGCCAGGTATCAGAAAGGAAAGCTCTCCACCTACAGGTCTGGGACTAGTTATGAGTAAATGCTATGCTTTTCTTCCCACCATAACTAGCCTTCAGTTGAACAAATCTTGATGGTTGAATAGGGTTTCACTTTCAGCCTCAGACTGATAGAAATGTTCATGATTCACCCAAATTCTATGTGAACAGAAACAACTAAGCTTCTCACACCTCCAGTGAAGGCTGGATGGTGATAGTGCAATGCTCCTGGTCTCAGTTAAAAATTCTTCTGGCCCATTTGATGCTCTTAAGAGCATTATTTTGGATTGGCCACCTGAGCTGTGAATTACATTTCACTTGCTACATGGAGCAGGCACATAGGATTAGAGAAGACAAGTCCTACCTATATATGAACAAATCCATTGTGTGCTGTCAAGGAGTCTAACCCATCTTAGCTGTGGAGTAGTCTGAGATTGGTTATTGTTCAATGCACTAATAAAAACTAATATTTCACTAATGGCTGAATCTGGCCTCTATAAAGTTCTGCTCAGGTGCAGGTTGAGTGGACTCAACTTTGATATACAAGGATGTCCAGGGATAAGCAGGAAACTAGTGTGTGTTTTTTTCAGAGAGATTTTAAAGAAATTTGCTTGTCTTTAAAATGCCTTATAGAGAATCCTCATATGTCAATGCCATTGATAGCTTTTCTGAGACAGGTAACTCAGATTATATTATTTCAGGCATAGGATATCATCATTTGGTTCCAAGATACAGAGACTCACTCCAACTAGTATATGCTAAAAAAGAAAAAATTATCAGAAGGATATGAAGTTATCATTTGGAGACCAAAGGCAGGAAGAGGACCCAAGATTCATAAAGGCCTGGAATGAGGAACTGGAATAGAGACAGTAACCAGCATCTTCTCTGGGGACCAACAGTTACTCACCCCTGCTTCTCTCTATATTTTAGCCTTGTTTCTCTCTCTTTTTGCAAACTGGCTTTTCTGCTTTCTGGAACCTTGACTCAATATCACTTCCAAGTCTCAAAGCTCCAAACCTCACCCAGGTTCTAAGTTCTCCTTTTATATTTTTGAGGAAGATATACTAACAGGTTTGGCTAACGTAGAGATTGGCTGCCCTTGATGACCCTTGTTTCAACAAACTCTGGCCAGGAAGGATTCATAGACATGACTTGAGAATTTATTCTCTCAAGATATTCTTAAATTTAGCAGGGTAAATTAAATTTTACAAGTGGAAAAATGAAAGAGAGGAGTTGTCAGTAAATTGCCCAGGTCAATTTGAAACCCAAGTTTCTGACTCCTGAGTCATTCAGTCTTTACAATGTCAAATAATTATCTCTTGTTTTGTGAGGGCTCACTGGTTGCAGATGCCCAGTTGCTTTCAGAGAGGGTTGGTAAAGTGACTCCAGGCAGAAAACCAAGTAGATCCATTGTTTATGCCATATCATTTCACACGTGCCCATACACACACACACACACACACACACACACACAATCTCTTCCCGAAAGTGCAATTGGCTCAGCAGACAGTGTCCTGGTTCCTTGAGAAAGTGTTGGCCAAGTATCAATCAGTGGTGGCTCAGCTCTGTCTGGTTGAGGGTTGAGCCTGGCATTTCTTAAAATAAATAAAAAAGACTTGTTAAAAAATTCATGTTGAAATATTCTTCCATCATTTTAAAAGTATGCAGTTTGCTCATCTAAAAAATATAACCAACTTGCCAGTTTCTAAGTTGAAATTTGTATGTACTGCCTAGAATAACATTGACTCAGTATTCCTTTTAACATCAATCTTTGATAATGTCACTCCTTCCAGTTTTTCTCTTTTATATCCTACTTATAGTCTTTACACATAGGTGCATGTACACACACACACACACACACACACACACACGCAAAGATGCACAGACTTTTTCTCTTCTGTGTGTCACAAATTATAAGGAAAGAGTGAACATGGAGTATTTTGGACTTAAAAAAGCTCTAACTTCTTTAAGTCAATGGTTAAAGAGTCTAAGTTCAGATGAGTTGGTACTTTCTTACACTGGCCACCTCATTCCTCCTCTGCAGAATTTTAGTACCATTGATAGATTTCTACATCACGGTTTATTGTATAAAATATTTGGCAGCACATTCAGGGATATTTCAGCCAGAAAAGATACACTGCACTTTTCTAAGGAAAGAAACATTAAATTCTAGTGGAATTAGTACAGTAATCCTCTGTTTAAGAATAAAGTTTATGAAAGACCCTTGTATTGACTATAGGCCCTGTCCTTCATTATTTTCTGATTCAACATAGCTGAATGTGCATGATTAATGTTTATGAGAATTATTGTCTCCCAGGCACAAGTAATAAAAATAAAAACACATAAAAATCCAATGACCTTCAGATGCAGAGATAATACCTCAGTTATAACTTTCTCTAAGATCTATAAATTGTTATTTATTTATCTCTAATATTGATAAATAAATTGTTATTTATTCCTTTGTTCCAACCCCTTACTGCCCCATTTCCATCCTACTTCATGCCACTGAGAGGACAAATGCATTTTTTCCCTGGTATTCTTACAAGCTACAAATGAAATGAAATAGCATTAACTACAATTAACATTTCTGAACCCTTTCTATTTGGCAGTCATAGTGCTGGGGTAATGAGAGATGTGATTGTCTTTCTGCTTCACTCTGCTCTAGGGCATAGGTAATTCCCTGGTTACATGGGAGATCCACCTGATTCTAAACCCCATGATTTCAACCATTAATCTGATGGTTTTATTCACAACCATGTATATAATAATTATTTGGAGTATTTAAAATGATTCTTTGTAGCTCTATGCCAAGGAGGTTAGTGTAAGACAGACCATCAGTAGGCACTCTGTCAGAGTGCTCTCAGTCTTCAGCTCCAGCTTTGCCCTCTAGCCTAGCTCCAGACCACAGTGCAGCTGCCTCACCCAACTCAGTTAAAATGTCTGCAATGGACTATGGGAGAGAATTCCAGCCTTGGAGTACAGATAACCATGAGAGATAGGATTGGCACAAATTCTCACTCATGGTAAATTATATTTTGTTTTTATTTTTCCAACCCTAACAAAAAAAAAAAAAGTGTGCCTTGCTAAAGAAGTGAATCTCAGAAAATATGAGTGAAAAAGATCATTACTATATAGACATATAAAGTCTTTAAGTTAAAAATAATTTTAAACTTAATATTATCCTATTGTTTTTATTTTATAGGCAAGGAAACCTAAGAGAGAAGTAAAATACCATAACTTGCTAACTCTGCTCTATTCCATGAGGCTGAATATTATCAAAACATCTTTTAAAATGTGGCGCAGCCTGATAATCAGCTTTTAAAGAAAAACTATAGTTTTTGGTAAAATGATAGTAAAATGAAAAATGTTATTGGTACTCAAAGTATTAAGAACATCACTTTATAATTATAAAGCTTAATAATTGTCAAATGGGGGTGGTGGGATGAGGGCATGCAACAGGGGGTAGGAGAGGCTGGAGAAGGTCAATGGGGAAAAAGGATTTATATGTACTACTATGTGTAATACTTTAAATAAAATAAAAAATTTTAAAAGAGATAAAAATTATATAAAATCATTGAAAAAGATTGTGCAATAAAAAAGGTATTCTATAAGTGTATGCTTTATTCAACTCCAGTTCCACAAATATTTACTGAAAACTTACTTTGTGTCAGGCACAGAGCAATGAGCTGTGACTTCAGAAATGAAGGTACAGTACTATCCTGTTACAAATCTTTAACCTAATGCATAAAGCTTTAAAATGGAACAATCTCCACATCTGCTACATTTTAAAAAAAAAAAAAAATTAGTACTTCTGCTAGTTATCAAAAGTTTCAAACTGCCCTGGCTGGTTTTCTCAGTGATGAGAGTGTTGGTCCTTGAACAGAAGGGTCCTGGGTTTGATTCCAAGTTTAGAGTACATCCCTCAGTTACAGGCTCAATCCCAGGCTCAATCCCAGGCCCAGACCCAGGTTGGGACACATGCGTAAGGCAACCAATTGATGTCTCTCTCATTTTTTTTTTAAACTTTCTTTATTGATTAAGGTATTACATATGTGTCCTTATTCCCCTATCTCCCCCACTCGCCCCCCACTCATGCCCTCACCCCCTGTTATCTGTGTCCATTGGTTAGGCTTATATATGCATGCATACAAGTCCTTTGGTTGATTTCTCCCCCTTACCTCCACCCTCCCCTACCTTCCTTCTGTGTCTCTCTCATTTCTCTCTCTCTCTCTCTCTCTCTCTCTCTCTCTCTCTCTCTCTCTCGCTCTCGCTCTCGCTCTCGCTCTCGCTCTCGCTCTCGCTCTTCCTCCTAGCTACCCCCTCACCTCCGCTCTCTCCAATAATAATAATAATAATAATAATAATAATAATAAATGAGTAAATAAATAAATAGCCATGTAAAAAATCACCTAAAGATAATGATTTTTTTAAAAAGTTTCAAACAACTTAATTAACATTGAAGGCCACACACACATTAAATATCCTTCTATTTGATATCAATGTGACCTATTGTGGGGGATTTGACTTCTGTAATTCAGAAAAAAAAAGTATATGAACATTTTCTATATGTTGGAACTTTGATATAAATTCTGTCACTTCCTTATATTGATCCTTTATGGCAGAGATTTTAATATCTATTATAGGCTAGGAAACTGAGGCTTGAACAGGTTAACTAGCATGAGCAAGGACAAATAGCTAACAAGTCTTTCTTCTTTGCCACAATTGCTTCTCTTTCCGTTGATGAATAACTACACCCACAAAATGAATCATATCTTCTATAGAACTGTGGGACAATATATTAAACTTAAAAGGTCTGTGTCTAAAAGTATATAAAATGACCATAACAGGAATATTTACTTGACTACATAAAATTTTCAGCAATTATTATATATGTATAATTTTAAACAGTTTTCTACATACTCTACATGTATTATTTCATTTAATTGTCATAACAAAACTATTAGGCAGTATTATTATCCCATTTCAAATTAAAAACTGATGCCGAAACCGGTTTGGCTCAGTGGTAGAGCATCAGTCTACGGAATGAAAGGTCCCAGGTTCGATTCCGGTCAAGGACATGTACCTTGGTTGCAGGCACATCCCCGGTAGGAGGTGTGCAAGAAGCAGCTGGTCGATGTTTCTCTCTCATCGACGTTTCTGGCTCTCTATCTCTCTCCCTTCCTCTCTGAAAAAAAAAAAATCAATAAAATACATTTAAAAAAACTGAGACTTGGGAGAAATCCTGAAGCAGTTTCTAGAACGATCACTGCTCTGGTCTTGCTTACATCATCAATATCCTTTTCCTATTAGGTCCTACCCATGAACAAGTAAATCTGCTCTAATCCTTGACATTACCCCTTCAGCCACTGCCCCAGGTCTTTCTTTCCCTTCACAAAGAGAGCTCTTGATGGTGTCTGTACCTGCTGGTCCAACATTCTCAGCTTCTCCTGAACCAATTTCAATGAGCTTTTGGCCCATTTCCCCCACTGAAACCCTTAAGAAGGTCACCAACATTGCCTGACCCAATGGTCAGCTCTCGGTTCTCATCTTACTTGGCCTCAAAGCAGAATTTAACTGCCTGGATCTCTTGAATAATTTTATTTTCTTCACTTTCAGAACAGCATACTCAACCAATTTATTTTATTTTATTTTATTTTACTTTCCAGCACCCACTTCTCAGTCTTCTTTTTTGTTTTATTTTCATATTTTAAAGCTCAAATGAAGTAACCAGGCCTTTATTCTTGAATCTTTTCTCTAGTTACACTCTAACATCTTGGCTTGTAGGACGATCTGTCTGCTGAAGATAGACCCCCTCTTAACTTCATTCACATTTATTGAGCTGTACCTTGGTATCTCCTCTTGAACATGTAGTAGGAATCTCAAATGTAACACGTCCTAAATTTATTTTTATTTATCATCAAACTTGTTCCTCTCATAGCATCCCCAACCTAAAAAAAAAAAAAAAAAAGTGACTGGTAATTCCTCTTAATTCCTTTTTTCTCACCCTCTACACCTGATCCATCAGAAAAGCATGTTGACTCACCTCGGAATCTATACAGAATCTGACTGTCTTTGTCACCTGCTCCCATTTCTACCACCATTATTTCTCACCTGAATTGAAAGCTTCCTGCCTGATGTCCCAGCTTTCATTCTCAGCAGTGAAGCCAGAGTAATTCTTTTAAATAGGATTAGGTCGTGTACTTCTGTACTCAATGACTTCTTTATGAATTGAACTGTGTTCCTCTAAAATTCATATATTGGAGTGCTAATCTGTGGTACCTCAAAAGGTGATCTTATTTGGAGACAAGGTCACTATAAATTTAAAATGAGGTCATTGGGGTGAACCTATTCTGATATGAGCATGAAGACAGCCACCTATAAGCCAAGAAGAGAAGCTTGCAACAGATTTTTCCTCAAAGCCCTCAGAAGGAATCAACTCTACCAACACCTCAATTTTTAATCTCTAGCTTCCAGATTGGGAGACAATACATTTCTATTAAGTTATTTGTGGTCCATTTTTAAAGCCGTCTCAGTTAAGCAAAATAGCTATTTCTCTCCTCAGAGTAACAGTGAGGCCCTCTCAGTGATCTCAGCGCCCTTCGCTTTGGGTCTGTTACCTTTCTGAGCTCTTCTATTGCTTTTCCAATACTCACTCTTCTCAAGCCCTACTGCTCCTGTTTTTAAACAAACCCGTCTTGCTCCTGTTTTTGCACTTGCTTTCCCCTACAGGGAACTTTTTTCTTCTACATTATTTTATGGTTTGCTCCCTCGTTTTCTTGGTATTTATTCAGATGCTACCTTTTAGGGGCTTTATTTCCCTTAGTGCTTAGCAGTGGCTAACTTACTCAATATTCTAAAATTTACTTTGTTTATTAACTGTTCTGCCCTCACTAAAATGCAAGCCACGTGAAATCAGGATTGTTTGTGTAATGTTGAGTTTAAGACAACTTTGGTATATAGTAGGTTATAAAAATGTAATTGAGTGAATGCATGAATCATGATCATAAGCTCTACACTATTATCTAAGTGTGCTCATATAAAGGTTCAGCATGCCTTCTGAAAAGTATTGTGGGACCTGGCCTTTAACCACAATAGTTAAGAAGTGTTCCCACAGAGAAATACTGAAGAAAGCAACAAGTACAACTTCTGTCCTTAAGAAATTACAAACTAACTGGGGAGACTAAACATAAAATGCATGAAAAAAATAGACTACATCCAGAGAACAATATATCAATATTAGCAATTAAATTCAGCAAGGGCTGATTTCAAAAAGTGATGAGTTAGGGAGCTTTATAAGAAAAGTGGCTGTTATACAGGAAAAAAAATCAACATATAGAAAGCATTTTAAAAGGTGTGCTCACACACACTTTATAGAATAAATACATTTGGAGGATATTTGTGAGAAGTTCTCAAGCACATGTATTGGGAATGTTTAGTCTACTATATGAGCACAACAAAATATATTTCTAAGCAAATACTTTGTCCTTTGAATAAACACAATCTACCAAATGCCAGCACCAGCAACTTGAAAAAAAAAAAGGAGAAAATTGACATAGTAGGAACACTCTGAACATGCAGAAGGTAATTCACAAACAGGGATCTGGATACCACCTGATTAAAAAAAAAAAAAAAAAATTTAATTTTGAAGAGGTGGCAAGTGACAGAAGGAAATAAAGTTAACTGTTTTTCATCTTTCTACTGTTCTCTCTATTTCTCTCCTTTTTATTATTTCTCCTCCTCATAAAAACTTTCCCTCTCGCCAAGACCGGTTTGGCTCAGTGGATAGAGCATCGGCCTGCGGACTGAAGGGTCCCAGGTTCGATTCCGGACAAGGGCATGTACCTTGGTTGCGGGCACATCCCCAGTAGGGGGTGTGCAAGAGGCATCTCTCTCATCGATGTTTCTAACTCTATCCCTCTCTCTTCTTCTCTGTAAAAAAATCAATAATATATATATATATATATATATATATATATATATATATATATATATATACTTTCCCTCTCATTTTTTAGATGAGTAATTAAACCCTAATCTCAGGTATAAGTCTCAAAGGCAGTTATCAATAAAAACTAATCACCAGGTAACTTGAGATCTTTGTTTTGATGATGATTCACCATGTGATTTTAAATGTCTTTAAAGCACTCTAAGTTCTTTGGAAGAAAAGCACAACATGAATCATGGGACTATTAATGCAGCAGATACCACTATCATTTGTCTAATAATAATTCCAGTTTCATGTCTAATGTCTAGAAGCTTCTATTTTTCTCTTTCTCTATTTTTTTCCTCTTGTCACTCATGAAACCTTCCAATAAAACAATGAACAAGTTCATGGGGGAGCAATAAACTCAAGATTCAAAAGAGCAAAATATATTTACTCTTGAATCTAAATGGTTGTGGACAGTAAAGAGCCTTTTACTAAGTGTTTGCCACATTGAGATAGTAAGGGAATATGAAAGAATATTACAAAAAAAGGTGTTTTTATTACATTAGTAGGCACCACATATTCATTTAAATGTAATATACATTACATCTAACCAAGTTCTAGAAGCATAACTACAAGGTGAAGCAGCTTATTGAGCACAAACCATACATGTCATTAGAAGGGGTGAACTTGATATCATGGTTGAAATGTTTCCCTAACCTCATTGCTCCTTGCTTTGCAATTTAGAGATAAAAAGTACTTCATGGTGGAGCATACACACAGAAATAGCGTAATGTTGCATTACGCTAAAATTGTTCATCCTTGAGATAAAATATTTGAATACATCTAATCTTATATAATAAAAGCCTAATGCTAAGTGTTCTGTTGGCTAGTCAGCTGTTCAATCAATCAAGGAGTAATATACTAATGATATGCTAAGGCCACTCAACCACTCGCTATGACTTGCACTGACCACCAGGGGAAGATTCTCTGACCAGTAGGTTAGCTTGCTGCTGGGATCTGGCTGATCAGGACTGAGCAAGACAAGCTGGACATACCCTGGAGCCTTTCCATGGTCCCTCCCCAGCTGTCCAACCTCTGCCTCCCTCACTGGCCCCAATGGTGCACCAGTGGGGTCCCTTGGCCTGGCCCGCATCCCCTTACAATTGGAGATCCCTCAGGGGATATTGGAGAGCTTGTTTCAGCCTGATCCTGCAGGCCAGGTCAAGGTGCCCCACTAGTGCATGAATTCATACACCAGGCCTCTAGTGTGTGTGTGTGTGTGTGTGTGTGTGTGTGTATTATATATATATACACACATATATATCATATATATATATATACACACATATATATCATATATATTAATAAAGTACTTAATATATGAAATAGTATGTAAATTAAAACATATACAAAAATTAAACAAAATGTTATAAAAATAAGACATTATAAAAGATAAATTAAAGATAAAATCAGCAATATATTTAAATGTCTTGCAAGTTCCTATTTCAAACAGTCTTCTTGATAATGCCACTTGTTTTTTGCCCAACTCTTCTTAGCTGTGTTGAGACCATCAATTTCTTAAGCTCATAATATGGCTGACAAAGAGCCTTTACTAGGAAGCAAAGAAGGATCAACTCTGCTATCTTTTTTTCTTTCCTTTGCTTACTTCACTGTTAGATTGCATCACGGGCTCTTTGAAGAATATATACTAATAAAAGGGTAATATGCTAATTAGACTTGGTCGACTGGACATCTTCCAGTAGTCCTTCCAGACAAAGCCACAGTGGCAGGGGCCAAGATAGAGGCAGTTAGGGGTGATCAGGCTGGCGGGGAGAGCAGTTAGGGGCAACCAGGCAGGCATGTAGAGTGGTTAGGGGTGATAAGGCAGGCAAGCAGGTGAGCAGTTAGCAGCCAGCAGTCCCAGATTGTGAGAGGGATGTCCAACTGCTGGTTTAAGCTTAAACCAGCAGTCGGACATCCCCCAAGGTATCTTGGATTGGGAGAGGGTACAGGCCAGGCTGAGAGACCCCCTTCCCCATGCACAAATTTTGTGCACTGGGCCTCTAGTTAATTATAAATCACTATTTTGTGATGGTTGATTTAATTAAAATTATATCATATAATCCATATTCTTCCTATAGGGGCACATGTAAAATCATATACTGTAATATGCTAAAAGCAATGGAAACATGAGAACTGTGTCTCTGGGTGGTGGACCTCCTCTTCATCCCTCACCTGACTTCTGACTATGGACTAAGAGGCCATGGCAATCCACATCATAATCATCAAGTTAATGATCTCTCTTATTTTTTAGATAAATGTAGAAGAGCTAATATAATGCTTTTCAATCTCATGTGGGGCACACACATTGGATGCCAATGTTCTAAAGATTTCTTTTTAATTAAGGTGCCTCCTAATATTGAAAACATACATAAGGCAGTTCATGACGTTAGTAGCACCACATTTTGATTTTCTGATACCTGCATGAAAATAGAATAAAGCTACTAAGCCAAGACTGTTTACTTTTCCCCACTGAGATGACAAAATAGCCAAATGCCAAATTTTACTGTTATCATGTTTATTATTATTCCTGCCATCAGCTGATTATGATTTTTTATTTGCAGTTGTTATGTTTATAATCGCTATTACTTCTTTGAAGGAATTGATAATGTAATTTCTTCACATGACATATATAACTTATACAACCAGTGAAGTCAGTCATCTTTCAATTAAACAAAGTGTATTAAGGAATTAACTACCAGTACAAGCACCAACATGTATTAATTTCAAAAATAAAAGAAAACATCTGAAAGGTAACACATAATCTATGATCCCATTTATATGAAATTCCAAAAAAGGCAGACTAATCCATCATGACTGAAATCAGATGGCTACCTCTTCAGGTGCGGAGAGATGGTCTTTACTGGGAAGGGACGTGTGGGAATTTCGGGAGTAATAGAAATGTTTCTTATCTCAATAAGACAGTAGATTATAGAGTGTATGCATTTTTCAGAATGAATTTAGCACTAGAGTTAATACCTATGCATTCTATTGTATGTAAATTATGTCAATAACAATTTCGGTACATAGGGAAATAGTTTATAATGATAGATTTATATAATTTCATGATTTCTTACTCAGCACCTGAATAGCTATTTCCATTTAAGTCACAGTAAAGAGGCTTCAAGTGGTAAAATCTGCACATTAGATGTTAGAATAGAGTAGTAATAATAACAATAATAACAACAACAAGAAGGAGAAGTAGAAGGAAGAAGAAGAAGAAGAAGAAGATGAAGAAGGAGGAGGAGGAGGAGGAGGAGGAGGAGGAGGAGGAGGAGGAGGAGGGAAAAAAATGATTTTACATTAACTATATGCCAATTTCTATGTTATTGCTATCCCATGAGGAAGAAAATACTCAGGCATAGAAAATTTGAGCAATTTTCACAAAGATATCTAAGTGATAAATGGCAGAGTTGAACTTGGAACTCAGGTTTCTCTGATCATGGAGCCCCTGCCTTCACCTACTACGGTAGGGCACATGTCATCTCTTCTTAGAGAAGAATATGAGATTTTTTGTTTTCAAGGATGTAATATAAAAACAAACATTAGTTGAGTGTGCACCCTATGCCAGGGATCATGCAAAATGTTTCATGTCATTACCTCTGTAGAAATAATATTATTATCTCATTTTTTTATAGATAAGAAATTTAAAACTCAAGAGATTAAGCAATGGCTCAATATTACACAATAGGTGGAAGATATCAGATTCTATTCAAGAGCCATTAAAATCAAGGTTAGTTCTTAAGTAGGAGATACTTCAGAATCAGTGGTATAAATATCTTAAATTGCACATTTCTGGACCTGCTTTGGATATTTTTATGTGGTCAACTGAAGGGGGGTTTGGGAATTGGTGTTTTCAAAAAGTCCAGTGGTGATGCTAAAGAAAATTCTACCTTAAAACCACTGTCCAAATTTGTCATTTGTTTTTTAAACAAGATCCCCCAACTCTTCTTATTTATTTGTTTGTTTGTTTGTTTGTTTCTTATTTTTTAATTAGAGGCCTGGTGCACAAAATTTGTATATGGGAGGCGTGTCCCTCAGCCCTGCCTGCGCCCTCTGGCAATCCAGGGCCCCTCTGGGTAGGGTCCCTAGTTCTGGCTGGCAATCAGGGCCTATCAAGGCTTTCCTCCCTCCCCAGCTGGTACCACTGCTTGCCCTCTGTGCAGCACTGCACCACCATTGGTTGCCTCCCTCTGTGGGCGACAAGCATGGAGTGTGATCTCTTGGCTGGCACGGGCTTCCCTCTGTAGGGCGATGGATTGCAGAATCCCCAGATCAATCGCCCCACAGTCGGAGGCCCTGCCCACCCACTGAAGCATTTCTAGCTGGATAGCCCCTGCCTCCCTCTGCAGGGAGATCAATCTGGGGACCCTGAAATCCATTGCCCCACAGAGGGAGGCCGCGCCCACTTACCACAGAGTCCCAGCTGGGTGGGTAAGGCCTCCCTCTCCTTTACCATTAAAGTTTTTCCTGGGCCTCCTTCTGCAGGGTGAATTTATCATAGAGTGCCCCCCCCCCTTGATCGTCCCACAGAGGGTGGCCTGGGCCTCCCTTTGCGGGGAGATTATGGGGCCATGGCAGTGCCCCTGGACCAATGCGATCACACCCGCTTTGGCTGGCTTGGCGCCAGTGCGTGTCATAGCATGGTCAGTCTAGATGCTAGTTCTGCTGTTCAGTCATTTGGTTGATTTGCATGTTACACTTTATTATTATAGATTTATTTCAGAAAGAGGAAGGGAGAGGGAGAGATAGAAACATCAATGATGAGAGAGTATCATTGATTGGCTGTCTCCTGAATGCCCCCCACTGGGGATTGAGCTCACAACCTGGGCATGTGCCCCAACTGGGAATTGAACCATGACCTTCTGGTTCATATGTCGATGCTCAACCATTGAGCCAAGCTGGCTGGGTTGGATATTTCCATTTATATTTGAATCATTATTATTGCTGAGACATTATGCTTAGCAAAAATTATATAAAATTAGAATTTTTTTTAATCTATCTTCTTCAGTGGACATGGTATCATCCGCTCCTGCTTCCCATTGTGAAAGTGCTTAACAATGTGCTTTTCCACATAATGCTTTGTATTACTTTTAACCACCTTTCCAGATTGGCTTTGTTATGAAAACTATTAATTCTATAATTATTGTTTCTTTTAGGAGGTATAGATTTTGATTTATGTGTAACACTTTTTTCCCCCAAAATGTTACATGGCAACATGTTTTTGGTATCATTTTGAAACTCTTCAAATAGAAAAAAAATAATCTCTTGCCATTCCTCATAGCTCTTTACCCTGCATCTCATTAGACTGTTTCTTTCCAAAGTGAATGAGCCTAGGATATATTCTAGTGGCCTTCCCTGATAAATTAGTTGTCAAATTCCATTTGAGCCCAAATAAGGTGTCTCAGCATTGGATTTTTTCCATTGCTCAGCAGTGTGTAGTACATCACAAAATAAGGGCAAAATTGGAGGAATTGGAGACTTGGGGAATGTTTGATGATTTGAGTATATCTCTAAGTTTTGTGATTTATATTATAATTATGTTTACATTTATTCCCACCAGAAGGAGCATTTTGCAAGCTGAGGTCTTATTTCTTTAATTTTTTCCCCCATCTCCACAAACAAGCACAATAGTTCCATTTCATGGCTTCTATATCTCAATTTTTGCATTTCTAAGTCTTTCTCTTGAGTTAACCCTAAACATTACCTGTAATATTTTGAGAAAGGAGAGGTCAATGTTTTTTAATTATCAAAATAAAATTGTGCATCAAGTCTTGGGAGCGAGGCTTTGTCAAAAGTGAAAAGGATTTTCTATAAAATTTCCCTGTGCCCTCTTTAGGATCTTGAAGGTAGCTAATGGTGCTAGCCTGCAAAATTGTCATTGAGCTCACTATAGTGGCCACAGAGGGTCCCAGTAGGCCTCCAACTATAGAATAGACCACCTAAGTAAGCCAGGGATCAGTAGCAGACACATTTTGGAGGATTGTCAATAGCAAAGTTGAGATGGTCTGAAACAAAAGGGAGGGTCACATATGGGTATCATTTGTGAAAAGAAATAATCTATATCCTATATCTATCTATCTATCGAGAAAGAGAGGGAGAGAGAGAGAGAGAGAGAGAGAGAGAGAGAGAGAGAGAGAGAGAGGTTGATAACTGTATAGATATCAATATCTAACAATTTATATTTTCTTTATCAGTTACTGACTTAGATATGATAAAAATTTCTATGAGCACTTGTAGTAATGAAGGCTGCAAACAAAGGACATTTCTTCTTTTCACTGATGACATAGGTAAGTATTTACCTATGACTACAGATAGAGATACACAGATATCAGCAATATAATAAGGTATACTTAATAGATTCAGGAGGAAAGAGATGGTTAATTCATGGTCTAATTAATATTCTCAAAAAGTGTTTAATAACAATAACAAATACCTGCCTTCTTAATACTTTTATTTTATTTTTGTAGGTCAGAAATATGTGAGCAGGAGTGAGCTTGTTTCTTTGTGCAACATGAATATGCTTATTCATGAGGAGAAAAAAAAAACAAACCCCACATTTTTGCTTATTATGTGCCAAGAGTTACGTTTGGAAGGCATTGATGGATTTTAAGAAGACAAGTGACATGATATTTTTGATTTTGAAAGATGAGGCATAACTTTGTTTTTCTCCCAGTGCTGATTTCAAATGTGTTCTGCCAGATATTTCTTCCTCAACCTTTAAAAACATGACAAGATCCTGTAAGTTTCCAGTCGCATTCAGCTGTAAGAACAGTCTTACTTTGATAATGAACTCATTTACAGATGTTAAAAAGTCTAGTAGAGTGTAAATCAAAATACCAATCTCATATTCAATCTATGGCTGCTTTTGTTTCCTCAGCTCAGTTCTGATCTGTGGTTTTGAAACTGCAGTGGGGTCTACACTCTCATTACTGTTTCTGGTTCTTCCAAGACAATATTTGAAAAAAGGAAAAATAAGAAAAAAGCTTCTTTTGTGGATATATTTTCAGATTTCTTTGGAAGACTCTGTAAGATCTCTATACTCTGAATCTCTCTAACACAGTGGTGTATTCTAGAGATTACCTCTGTAATGCTTCCTCACTTTCTTCTTCAAAAGTATGCTCCTCCCCGAGTCCGTTATTCTTGGTAGGTTAGCATACTTTAAAGATGGCTGCTGTCCAGCTTCTTTATGTAGCATGCATTTTTTTTCATAGATATTTGTGTATCCTTGCTGAGAACTCAAGCTGATTCATTATTTCTTCTTTTCTCCCATTGAGTTGTCTTCGTCCTACTCCAGGAGAAAGACATGCACCTGCGTCTATATTCACACATGTGGCAACCTCCAGGCATACAAGTCAATGTCTCTCAAGAACTCTTTATTGTGCAATACTTTTTGGTTGATGGTTCCAAGGTAATGTAATTCAGTAAGCATAAATCTAGGGAGTAAGGTTCCAGTACCCCATTTTGCATGCACCTTCACTTTTCATGAAAAAAATTATCTTATATCCTACACCTTGACTTGAAAGACAGTGCTTCCACTTCTTCCCATGAAAATAAAACCCCAAAACATCATTCCCCTTCATTCCAAACCTCAATGACCCCATCTTCTCTAATGATTCAGTTTTCTGTAGCTATGTGTTGAATTCAGTGGTGAGAGTGAGAGATTTTCACCTCATTTGGCCACTTGTCAGTAAACCTGGGGAGAAAAAAGTGGCTGGTGGCCCTATGTCTCTTCAGGGTACCCTATTGTTCTTAGTAATGGGACTCTAGACACATTTCCAAAACAAGACCAAAACTCTTGCTAGGCAGTATGTTTCATCTTATATAAATAGTACCATGGGAACACTGAATAACTGACTAGAGTGAAATGAGACCACAGACAGAGATTTCAGATAGCAATCCAGGTGATAAATGAATGAAATCTGAACTGAAGTAGTGGTAATTGGAACAGAGATAAGGAGATGCATTTGTGAGATATTCATTTAGGTGAGTGATCATGCAACCATGCTGTTTGCAAAGACATGACTTAAAGAAAGAAAATTGGGCTTTTAGAATAAGGCTAGGCAAAGCAAATGAGTGATCTTGACCATGTTGAGTTTTATGTCTCTGGGAGGACTTTGGCAGAGAAGCTCAGTAGGCAGTTACATGTATAGTATGAAGCTCATGAGAAGTGGCTCTCTTGGAGCTATCATTGGAGGAGTCCTCAGAATTCAGGTAGCTATTGACATAGAAGTATTTGAGATTACCTAAGGAGAGTGTATAGCATGAGAAAAAAGAAGAGTTCAGTAGAGCACTAAGAAACATCTAATAGAGCCCCCAAATCCAGGATGGTTTGCATAGAAGACTGGGGAAGGACCAGAAAGGTGGGAATAAAAAGTTCCCTGAAGAATACCTACAAGAAGATGCAACCCTCCTTCCTTAAGCCCTTTAGCATATCACCTGTACTACTTGTACTTCTTGTGCCACTTGTATTTCTTTCCCTTTATCCTGTTCTTCTCTTCATCTTCCCACTAAAGCTGGCTTATTCCTTAATGGGTACTGAAAATGAATCAATTTGTTGTCTAAGATGATAGATAACTAATCAGAGGAATGTTGTTTCCAATTTAGGCATGCTGCCACTTCTGCTGATGGGCAGAGTGCTGTGATTCTGCTATGGTTCTCTGCATTTCTTTACTTCACAGTTGGCAGCTGTCCCTTTATAGTGGGAACTTCGGCTTTCTCTTTCTTAGCATCCTAAATACTCAGAGGTTCCAAAAGGCTGTGGTTACAGTGTCCCTCAGGTTTGACAATCAAATAAAATATAATGGGCCTAACCAATTCTTCACATTGTTAGAAAACATCTCAATGTTACTGGAAGAAAAGGGAAAGTGATAATTTATCATGGGGCTCCTAATGATCCTTTTTAGAGAGGATTATTACAAGGCTCTTATAAATCTTCAAATAGAAAGACTTCTATTCTCACCAGTGTGCTGCAGTGGTTTTTTTTGTGTTTTTTGTTTGTTTGTTTGTTTGTTTGTTTGTTGTTGTTTTTTGTTTTTGCTGTAGGGGTTCAGGAATCTGGAGAGGGGGCTGCATATAAATGAATAAAATAGACAAGAAATATAAATTTGGAAGGCATTTGAGGGAGCCAGGGGATGCTTATCTCTAGTGACTAAACTCTGAATATCCAGACCCACAGCTTTTTATTCACACATTTTCCCTTTAGCAGAGCAGATATACATATCAAAGGTAAGGTTTGGTAAACAGTCAGGTTAGGGGAATTTCATTTGGCTGTTCCAGCAGCAGGTAATAACATGCAGGTTTTCAACCCTCCTGAAAATGTCCATTCAACTATTTGAGGACTTCTCGCATTCATTACGACCTTTTAGACTTAGCCCCTAGCACCAGTGGACTTCTATTTAGCAGGATGGAGAAGTTCAGAGACAAATCAGAAGAAAAGCAAAGAGAGGATAGTATTTTTCAAGACACCACTAAGCCAAATCAAAACATTTGGGAGGAAAGAATAGAGTATGTAAATTTTCATTCACTTACAAAAGCATCAGTCAACTAAACCACCTACTTTCAGTAGTTGTATACTTTGCTTGCTTAAAACAAAATTAATATCTCCCCCTTTTCTGAATGCTTGCCTTCTCCAACTCCCAAAGTGTATGTCAAAACTCACATCTAGTTTTATTTTCCTTTTGAAGTAGCATGCCAATTTTCAATACCCACTTCCATACCAGTATAAGCATACTATCCTGTGGGCAAGCTTTTGGTTCCACACCCTCTGTAGCTTTGCCAAAGTCATGGAGGCAACTGATGGGAAGCCAGGAAGAGTAGATACAGCTTTGGCTCTGGCTAGTTTGGCTCAGTGGATGGAATGTCGGCCTGCTGACTAAAGGGTCCCAGGTTCAATTCTGGTCAAGGGCACATGCCAGATTTCAGACTTGGTCCCCAGTGGGAGACATGCAGGAGGAAGTCAATCAATGATTCTATCTCATCATTGATGTTTCTATCTCTTTCTCCCTCTCCCTTCTTCTCTGAAATAAATAAAAACACACTGTGGTGTTGTTGTTCTTTAAAATAATATATACATCTTTGGACTTTTAGCCCCCACCAGGGAGCTTTGGGCACACTACTTCTCTTTCTTCTTTCTTTTCAAGGGTTCCCTGGCTCTGATGAGTAGTAAATTTTCTTCATCAAATGAAATATGTAGAGTATTCCTTAAAAATACCTTGCATCCCCATCTGATTTGGCTCTGTAGATAGAGCATAGGCCCTCAGAGTGAAGGCCTATGTCAAGAGCACATACATTGATAGCAGACTCCATCCCAAGACCTCGTTGGGACATGTTTCTCTCTTTCTGTCTCTCCCCCTCTCTTCTACTCTCTAAAACTGAATGGAAAATTATCCTCAGATGAAATTAACACAAAAACAAATAAAAATTCTTGCAAATATGAATTTGTCCAAGTGAACAGATACATAGATTTAGGGACATTGTATGCAAATTTTGAACAGCTCCCTCAAGATAGGAACCTGGGTTACTTTCATATATAATCACATAATTCAGGTAGTAGGAAAAAAATTTATGACAAATTCATTTTAAAGATTATGAGTGGTGAGAATTTTTCTAAAGCAGAAAGTATTTTTCATATGTGAATTGAGTGCTCTGAAAAAGTCTGTTTACAACACAGGCTATTGATAATAACTACAATGTAAGTTAAATAGAAAACATGTTGTATGCCACTGTAAAAGTACCTTTGGACAATAGAGCAAAAGCAAATATTTACACTTTATATAGTATATATGAGCACTTGCTGTGTGTCACACACACTGGGTTACCTCACTCAATTCTTACAACTGTGAGATAGAGCTACTTTTTCCTAATTTTTATTTTTAAATTACCTACTTTTGCTCAAAACCCACTGCTAGGAAGCTGGCCTTGCTTCACTTTCTCCATGAGGCATAGACATGCTTAGCACCTGCTCAAAGCCCCATAAATTGTGCAGGAAAGTGCTGGTCAAAAAGAAGGAACTGTGCCAAGATGGCAGCATAGATAAACACCTAAACTGCTGCCTCGCACAACAATTTCAAAACTACAACTAAAAGAGAAAACGTCTATCACCAGAACCACAAAAAAGCTGGCTGAGTGAAAGTTCTACAACTAGAAGGAAAGATAAAAGAGCATTCAGTGCACAAGCGCTGAAAAGTTGAGGTATGGAGGTGCACATGAACCGGGCTGGAGGCAGGCATTGCTTTCTTAAACCCAAAGGGAGACAATCTCCAAATTTCTCTGAAATACAGTTTCTGGGGAGACCTGGGGGACACAAACTCTTACAGGGAGAAACTGGACTGTCTGCCATCAGGTCAGAAAGTGAGGGTGGCTTGCTTGCAGAGCTGCATGCAGGTATTGGGTCGGCAGCTAAGTAATTGCGGATTTTTTAAAGAAAATCAAAGACAATTTTTTCATGGAACTAAATAACTTTATTCTTTAATGTATTGCCCATTTTGATCAATGACCTTTTGCCATCTTTCAGGCAGCATCATAATCCCACGTTCAAAAAACTTCTGTATTTTATTAGCAAAAAACTGAATCAGGTACGATTTGACATCATCATCATTATTGAAATTTTTACCATTCAAGGAGTTTTGTAAAGATCGAAACAAAAAGTAATCAGATGGTGCAAGGTCAGGACTATATGGTGGATGTGGCAAAACATCCCAACCAAGCTCCATTAATTTTTGCCGAGTGACCAAAGATGTGTGTGGCCTTGCATTGTCATGATGGAATACAACACCTTTTCTATTTGTCAATTCGGGCCACTTTTCTTCAACTGCATTGTTTAATTTTGTTAGTTGTTCAATGTAGACATCAGAATTGATCGTTCGGTTGGGTGGTAAGAGTTCAAAGTAGACAATTCCTTTGTAATCCCACCAAACTGATAACAAAACCTTCTTTTGATGAATCTCAGCTTTTGATGTTGTTTGAGTTGGTTCACCTGGCCTGCTCCACGATCTTTTCCACTTGATATTGTTGTAAACAACCCATTTTTCATCGCCAGTTATCAGTCGTTTTAAAAATGGATCATTTTCATTACGTTTCTTTAGCAAATCGCAGCTGCTAATGCGTTGCGTTAACTGTGATTCTTTCAGTTCGTGAGGAACCCATGTATCGAGTTTTTGAACATAGCCAATTTGTTTTAAGTGATTTTCAATGCATGTATGTGATACATGAAGCTTCTCTGCAATCTCACGTGTTGTACTGTGACAGTCCGAATTGATTATTGCTTTGATTAGGGCGTCATCAACTTCAACTGGACAACCAGAGCGTCTTTCATCTTTGAGTGAAAAATCACCAGAACGAAATTTGGCAAACCAATTTTGACACTGCCGTTCTTTTAAGGCTTCGTCACCATAAACAGCACATAACTTTTTATGAGCTTGCGATGCGTTTTTCCCTTGCGGAAATAAAAAAGCAAAATATGACGAAAATGTTCCTTTTGATTTTCCATTTTTCAACGAACGCCAAACAAAAACTACAAAACAGATCAAAAAACTTTTTTTACTGATTAACAGCTGAATAGCCAACTATCAAATACAAAATGTGTTTTACATTTGTACTACGTCTGCAAACCTAAAAATTCAACTGAAGCCATATGTGTGTGGAACCCGCAATTACTTAGTTGCCGACCCAATATAATTGTTTTCTGTGCTGGGGCACAGGACATTGGGATGGTATAGGAGGCGTGGGGATGGCTGGCAGCCATTACTGTTTGCCATGCCCTAGCCTGGTGATGCCCTGAGACCCCACCCTGACAACCTACAAGCTCACCTACCTCCAAGCAGTGGTTTTTGCATATCAATGGCTTTCCCTATCACAGCTTAACCTAGCAAACTTGCAACCCAGGTTAGACAGATCCAAACTTCCAAACCCCAAATAAAGAGGAGAAAACTGTGTTTCTCACTGTAGCTCCTGCAGGGTGGCCTCAGACAGTAGCTGACCTGCACCCCATTGGAGATACAGAAGCCAGTGTACCTAGTGGTCAGTGTGAGATACCAGATTTCAACTCCTCACATCCATTAGTGACACATTCAAGAGGCAAATTCAGTGAGCACCAAAGCCCCACTGAAGCAAGTCCTGCACCATAAGCGTGTCTCCAGCACAACAGTTCTTCATTATAGACACAGCAAATCCTAACAGCCAATTGGCCTGAAGATCAACTCCTCCCAGTGTACCAATAGCAATCAAGGCTTAATTACACCAAGACTTTGCACTCTGCCCACAAAGGGGTGCAGCTAGAGCGTCCACCTCAGGTGATTGGGGAGGCTGAGCCCCTATAGGTCACCTACCACACAAAGTCACTCCATCAACCATCAACACAGGGAAGCAGCTAAAATGTGGAGACACAGAAACATGTCATGAATGAAAGAAATGGAGGAAAGCAAACTACTGGACAACATAGAGTTCAAAACCACATTTATAAGGTTTCTTAAGAATCTTCTAAAAACCACTGAGAAACTTGATGATGCCTCTGAGAAGCTTAGTGAAACATTCAAGGACCTTAATGAGAATGCCAAAAAAATGAAAAATGACTAGTCAGAAATTAAACATACACTGTCTAAAATAAAGAATATATGGAAATTCAACTGTAGATCAAAGGACCCCAAGAATCAAACCGAAGATCTGAAATATGAGAGAAAAAAACACCCAACCAGAAAAAGAAAAAGAAAAAAATCCAAAAATATGAAGATAGTGTAAGGAGCCTGTGGGACAACTTTAAGCATACCAACATCAGAATTATTGGGGTGCCAGAAGAAGAGAGAGCAAAATATTGAAAACCTATTAGAAGAAATAATGACAGAAAACTTTCCCTACCTGGTGAAAGAAATAGATTTACAAGCCAAGGAAACGCACAGAACCCCAAACAAGAGGAATCCAAAGAGGACCATACCAAGACACATCATAATTAAAATGCCAAGGGCAAAAGACAAAGAGAGAATCTTGAAAGCAGCAAGAGAAAAAGTTAGTTACCTAAAAGGGAGTACCCATACTACTGTCAGCTGATTTCTCAACAGAAACTATGCAGGCCAGAAGGGAGTGAAAAGAAATATTCAAAGTGATGAGCAGCAAGAATACTCTATCCATCAAAGCTATCATTCAGAATTGAAGGTCAGATAAAAAGCTTCACAGACAAGAAAAAGCTAAAGGAGTTCATCACTACCAAACCAGGATTATATGAAATGCTGAGGGGTATTCTTTAAGAAGAGGAAGAAGAAGAAAAAAGTAAAGATAAAAATTATGAACAACAAAATGACAACAAATACATACCTACCAACACGTGAATCTATTAATAAAAGTCAGGTGAATGAAAAATCTGATGAACAGAATGGACTGATGAATATAATAAAACCAAGGACATAGAAAGGACAATTCCCTGGGGGAAGAGGGTATGAGGGGTGTGGGAAGATATTGGACAAAAATCTTATACATATGGATGAAGACAGTGGCTAGGGGTAAGTACATAGAGTGGGGTAGGGAATCAGGTGGAGGGGATCTATGGGGGGGAAAAAGATAATAATCTGAACAATAAAGATTTATTTTTTTTTAAAATGACCGAAATATATACTGTCTACAAGAGACCCATTTCAAAACAATATACTCACAAGAATGAGAGGAAATGGAAAGAAAAAGAATTTCCATGCAAATGGAAACCAAAATAAAAGCTGGGGTAGCAATACTCATATCTGAAAAAATACACCTCAAATGAAGGCCACCACAAGAGATAATAAACATCACTGCATCAAAATAAAGGAATTGATCCAATATGAGGATATAACCTGGGTAAAATATATATGCACCCAATGTAAGAGCACCTAAATATATATTTAAAAAGAAAAAGACATTCTGGAGGATTTTAAGGGAGAGACCAGCAGTAATACAGTAATAGTAGGGAACTTTAATACCCCTCTGACTTCACTGGATAGATCTTCCAGGAAAAAAAAATTATCAAGGAAATAGTGATTCTAAAGGACACACTGGATCAGATGGATTTAATTGTCATTTATAGAACACTTCATCACAAGGCTATAGAATATACATTCTTCTCAAGTGCACATGAGTCATTCACAAAAATAGACCACATGTTAGATACTGAACAAATCTATACACGTTCAAGAAGATTGAAATCATTTCAAGTATCTACTCAGAACATAATGAAATGAGATTAGAAATCAACTACAGTAAAAAAAACATTTAAAAAGATGGAAACTAAATACATGTTATAAAACAATGATTGGTTTACCAATGATATTCATAAAGAAATAAAATACTTAACAAAAGGAAGACAAGGAATCCAATTTTAAAAATGGGCAAAAAGCTTAAATAGGCCCATCTCCAAATGGACATACAAAAGGCCAAGAAGAAATGCTCAAAATAACTAATCATCAGAGAGATGCAAATTAAAATGACAACGAGGTATCCCTCACACCTGTCAGAATAGCTACCATCAACAAATCAATAAGTGACAAGTTCTGGAAAGGATGTTGAGAAAAGGCATCCTTAGTACACTACTGGTGGGAATGCAGACTGTGTAGCCATTAGGGAAAACAGTATGGAATTTCCTCAAAAATTAAATATGGAATTGCCATTTCATCCAGGGATCCAATTTCTAGGAATATATCCTAAAACAGCAATCAGGAAGAATGTATGCACCCCTCTGTTCATAGCAGCACAATTTACAATAGCTAAGATCGAGAAACAGCCCAGCATTGGATTGGTGGCTAAAATGCTGTAGTGCATTTACATTATGGAATGGTATGCAGGGATCAGGAAAGTATTAACCCAGTCAGAGAAAGACAAGTATTACATGATCTCACTCATATGTGGAATCTAATGAACAAAATAAACTGGTGATCAAAATAGATCCAGAGACATGGAAGCATGGAATAGACCGTGGAATATCAGAAAGAACATGGGCATGGTGGGTGGGTGGGTGGAAAGAGATCAACCAAAGAACTTGTATGCATATATTTATAACCCGTGGCACAGACAATAGGGTGGTGATGTCCTGCATGGTGGTGGAGGCCAGCTTGAATGGATCAATGGGAAAAACATGGAAACATCTGTAATTTTTTCCATAATAAAGATAATTTTTTAAAAATTAATAAATAGCACAATTTGTAAGAACATACTTTTTATTACAAAAGTTAATTATTATCTGTAGTAAGAAATTGGGGGGTTATTCTAGTTCATGCTTTTAGGTACTAGCCTGATATTTTTTTTATTTTTATCAAAGCATTATGAAATAGTATTCTCTATCAGGATTTCTTAGGCTGTTTCTTATATTTCTTCCATGCTCTTTTCCCTAAGTTTTGTGGAAACTTAATATGGGAAACCTGCTCACCTAATATCAGTATTATTGGCAGGATTTGTTTTATTTTATAAGTATAAAGGTTTATGATACCTGAAAATTATCTCTAAAATGTCTTGATTTATAATGATTTTGTTGTTTTTGAAATATTCCCTGAGACTACCATATCCAGGACTCACATCTCTCGTTGCTTTGAAACTTTATAGTTGATCAAAATATTGGGAGAACAACTAAAAAGTAAGGATAATTTTTAAATTGTCATGGTATCTGAGTTAGTGTCCTGGCACTTAAACTGAAGTTTGCCTGTGGGAACTCATTCTACATAATTGTATCATTGTTATTAAACACAATGAGTTTTATGACCCTGTAAATTCAAACACTCTTCCCAGAGTGATTTCTTTAGACCCTGCTTTATTTTTCTAACTGAAGCAACTAAGTTTTTTTTCTCTTACTCTTTATGAAGCATGAGAATTCCAAAAGTTCAATTTCCAAGTCTTTCTTCAATTCACATTCAGTGAATCTTTGTAAACACTATTGTTAGGTCCTCTGAGGGGAGTGTGAGACACGATCTCTGTTCTTAGATCTAATTGCAGAGCTCCAGCAGACATGCATTAGAGAAAACCACAAGTGCCTCCTATAAAGTTACACGAACTTCAGTTGGACAGTGGTGTGGCTCTAGTGAGGATAGGCCATGTTATGCTATACTAGCAAATAAACCTCAAGATGTTAGAATAAAAGGTCATATTTAAATTATTTGATGGCCAAGACCTATTAGCTGGGCTCTCCTCTGCATACAATAATTTGGCATTGAGTTTTTGCTATCTTGTAATGGCACCATCTCACCATGTGGCTCCCAGGGTTGCTGTGATGGGGAAGAAAAGGTTGAAACCCAGTTCTCTAATTCGTCATCATGGAAGCAACACAAGCCAAAGCTCATATACCATGGGCCAGGACTAGCCAAGTGGTCTCACCTAATTGCTAGTTGGCTAGAAATGATATGGGAAACCTAGGATGCACAGAGAGCACCACAGCAGTCTCCATCATTGGATGATTTATTTGGGTCCAATTTAATGGCTCCCAAATAGTTGGTACATGATCTTGATTTCATTTCACTGGGGGGGGGGGGGGGGGGGAATTAAAGTTATCATAATCAGCATTTCTTTCTCATCACTAGTTTTTTTTTATATCTCAACACAGACTCCTGAAGAAGTGGCTTTTCTCCATTCTAAGGTTTACTCTATTGCTGTACCCTTCATTCTCAAAACTCAAGTTTAAAGTTATCTATTCTTACTCGAACATCTTTTAATACATATATATATATAGGCATTGAGTTTTTGTATATATATATATATAAATAAATAATATATATTATTTATTTATATATAATATAAATATATATAAATATATATATATATATATATATATATATATATATATATATATATAAAGTCAGGGGTACAAGAATTAGAATTATCTTGACTTCTTATAGTCATTTAATTTCATTCAGAGTCCCCATTCTGTTAGGTTCATAGAAAACTTAAATGTTTCTAGATTCTATTTCATCAAATTAGACTGAAGTTGTCTCTAATATTTGACATTATAGTGGGTTTATTTTTTGGAGAAACTGCTGTCTTCTGAGATGTCCCTTCCTCTCTGTATGTATTTGAAGGAACAGAGGGGTCAACATTGGCTAGGGACAACAGGTAGCTCTTCCTCACCCCTTTTTCTGCTGTGTGTGATTCTGGTTGGAATTTACAGTCTGAGTCACAATCAGTGGCCACTACAAAGTTTTCTCTCAGCTCTGCCAGCTGAAGTTCTCAACCCTTGATTCCTTTAGCATTTTGTCTGTGCCTCTATGATAGCATTAAGACCCATAGTATGGTGAACAGGTTTTTCTGTTTGTCTTAGTTCCCTTACTAAACCAAATTCCTTCTTTCAAGTGAAATCCATGTCCGACTCATTTCCATGTTTATCTCCTAATATAGTTGCCTCACAAATAAGTATTCTGTAAATCTTTACAGGAGAATGCTTAAAATGTCAGTGAATTTAAAAATCATATCGTAGTAGGCAGTTAGATAGGCATGAGCAGAATAGGAACCAGAGGCCAGGTGCAGAGGGTCATCAGGGCAGAGAGCTCCAGTTGCAACAGGTAAAAATACAAGCTCTTACAGACCACTCTCCTAAGCATTAACTCCTTGAGGTCACATCTGGGCTTCAGCTATGTTTCATCTCCAGGCCAGAAAAGCTGCAAAACTAGGCCAAGTGACACCACGGCTGACATCAAGACCAGATGCAGTGACTAATGATCCCTTACCCTGGTGCCACCAATCAGTGGTGACCACAACTCTGAGGAGACACACATCAAAGTTGATGAATATTCGTTTGAGATCCTCTTCAGTAAAAGTCCTCAGGATGGAGGACCCAACTCAGCTCTTTCTATGGAGCATACCTACATTTTTCCCCACCCCCTTATTTCCCCAGGATCTCTCTCTCTCTCTCTCTCTCTCTCTCTCTCTCTCTCTCTCTCTCTCTCTCTCTCTCTCTCTCTCTCTCTCTCTCTCTCTCTCTTTCTCGTCCCTCCACCAGAACACACCCAAACCAAACCTCTCCTCCTTCCCCTTTCACCCATTTCTTCCATGATTGCTCATTTCTTCTACCTCTGTGACTTTTTAAATAAACCTTCTCTTATAATTTGAGTCTTGGCTCTGAATTCTTTTCTTAGAACTTAAAAACTAAGACTGATGAACCAGGTTGACACCTACCGGATGCCATTTTCCACTGCTAAAAAAAACTACTCTGATAACAGAGACTTACTTTAATATTATTCTAGGGGGAAAATGGGAGGTTGTGGAGGGGATAGTTAAAACAAGCTTGTGAGTTTTAATAACTAATAAAGCTGGGTAATAGACACATAGGTATTTATTACACTGTTCTAACTACTTCTGTGTTGTTGAAAATTATTAATGAAAAAGGAAAAAAAATCAAAAATCTCTTTTCAAAAAACTTGAATAAAACAAGACATTTTTTAGAGATAGACTCCCTATTTCAAACAGCTAATTAGAATGGTTCATTTCAATGGATTAATTTTAGGATACTGAAAGAATAGAGTTTACAACATTATTTGGCTCCCAGCCCATAGCTCTTAAAAAACTTGGAATTACATACATTTTCATCCACAGAAAATTTCTCAGGGTTATTAGTAAATGAGCAAGGACTGGGGTCAGTACAATTGCTATCCCCCATAAAATGCTCTGGGTCCATCATGCCATTTCTAGATAAATGTGATAACTTCTGTGAATCTGCATGGAATATTAATGAGTAATACCTTTTATTGCCAACTTCCCTTTGTCCTTTAACACCTTCTGTACATACAAAAATATTGTTTTTTGTATGCATGATGAGTTAAGTTTTGTATGCATGATGAGTTAAGTTAAGTTTTTTGTATGTAAAATGAGTTAAGTTAAGAAACTTAACTCATTTTATTCTTGAAATTATTTTAATAAAATTTTTATTTTAGAATAATTTTAGTTAAAGAGAATAGTTGTGAAGATAATACAGAAAGTTCCTATATACCCTGTTCTGAGTTTCCCTTATAATTAACATCTTACAGTAGGATGGAACTTTTGTCACAACTAATAAACCATTAAATCATACATCATTATTAACAGAAGTCCATATATTATTTAGATTTCCTTAATTTTACCCAATGCCTATTTTCTGTTCCAGATCCCACTACAGTTATCATATAGGAAATAATTTTTTAAAATATTTTATGTATCTATACCCCATGATATTAACTCAATATTTTCCTAGACTACTTATTTTGTCTGAGATGTGTATGGATTTTTGCTCCCTTTTAAAATATTTTATTGTCCCAGCCAATGTGGCTCAGAGGTTGAGCATCAACCTATTAATCAAGAGGTCACAGTTCAATTCCTGGTCAGGACACATGCCTGGGTTTTGGGCTTGATCTCTGATAATGGATGTATAGGAGGCAACCAACTGATGATTCTCTCTCATCATTAATATTTATATCCCTCTTTCTCTCTCCCTCTTCCTTTCTCTCTAAAATAAATAAAAACATATACATTTTTTTAAAAAGGAGAGTAATGTATTAAAACATTAAATATGTGAAAATATATACATTCATTATTCCACTGAGAAATAAAAATTGTAATAAGGTCACTGGTCACCTTTGAAGAATATTAAGAAACTTAACTCATTATTCTGAAAACTGGTAAAGTGAAACTTGTAAACATTTACTGATAGATAGTCCTTATTTTTGTTATACCTAAAATAACCAAATGCTTGATGAATATAAGTTTTTACTTATAAAAGAATTTCAGCCAATAAATAAAAAAGAAATGCTAGAATTATGATATTAGTGTTTTGCAAATCTTAATGAAATAATGAGTCTAGTAGTAATGACTAGTGGCTTTTAAAATCATTAGATAAATTTTATGAAGAATGGATCAGGCTGACAATGCTCCATCCCACTGACCAATTTTAATGTCACCACAAGGAGAAACAACCACAGAATATATGCCTCTTGAAGATGCAGCAGAAAGAACACAGCATCATCTGTAAGGTGTTCTTAACAAAACATATAACCTGAATCTGATAAGTCTCTAAATCTAGCTACCAATTTATAGGAAATACACAAGATAAAGGGAAAGTTTAAAAACATGGGGATGCAAATAGCTAAATATAGAATGTAGGAAGCTCTATAGAACAAATAAAACAGTTTCTTTAACAAATATATTGCAATAGAGAACCCATAGATGCAATATAAGAGACATGTCAACTAAAATGCATACCACAAGAACTCTTGGGAGTAGACAAAGAGTTTATTGACAAAGAGTTTCCAAGGTAATTATGATTAAGGAAAGCCTGTGTCATCTGCAAGCAAATGCTGTAGGAGCTCCCTGTTGCAGCCGTGGAAGTGGGAGGCCTCAAAGAGGAAAACACAAAGAGAGAAAGCATGAGTAGAGGTCCTAATGAGGTCTTCCCCCCTCTGCTCAGCCTCGAGGCCTACCTGTCTTGATAAGTGGATATGCACATCTGGGGCATATATGGAATACAGAATTGAAGGCATGTTACTGCCATCTAGGGAGTGCCTCTCACCCTAACAATAACCCAAGGTTGAGCTCCCACTATCGCAGATGTTACACTCTGTCTTTGTTCACTTCACAAATTATTGTCTACCCATGTAAGTCAGTAATGCAACAAGCATTTTCATACACATTACCTCATTGAATATCCATATTACCCTAATTCAGGTATTATCTCTACACATCAAAATAGACTCCTATATGTTAAAGATGTATGCAACATCACATACATAATATGGGATAGAGCCTTAATCAAACTTTCCTTGATATTTTCTTAAGTGAGGAGAAATTTGCTTCCATTGGCTTGACAAATCTTTCCCAAATGAATAATGACAAATGCCACACCCTCATCCCTACCCTGAAATTATTTCCAGGAACAGGGAAGTCATATAAAATGGCATCAAAAGTAGATATCCTGAGAAAACTTTTTTCTCTTTCTTAGATCATTTTTATTTTGGAGTTGAAGGTAAAAGAAAACTTTTCCCCCTTATTCATTTTGAGACCTTCAGATTAAAATGACACCCTTGTCAAAATATCCTTAATACTGTGCTCAGAGTTGCACAGATACAGACAGATGATGTAAGGGAGTGTGTATAAAGAGGAGATGTTCATGAACTGATTAGAGATTGCTCAAAAGGGATCATGTTCAACTGAATGAACTTTATTCTCTCCACTGTTTTTCATTCTGATCAAGCAGAACCTGACTGGTAGGTGGAGACTATGTTGCATCTTTTTTTTTTTTTTTTTTTAATGTAGTTGCCAATTTACCCCAATATGTCTTGTCTTTTATAGGCACTTATAAGCCTTCTCTGAGGTGATTAGATGGGATTGGGGATGCTCAGAGGAGCATACCCTTAACATGGAATATAAGCTTGCCAAGGTAAGAACTAAGACTTCAAAATATTACAGAAACATGGGCAAAAATTACTTGTTCCTCATCCTAATTATGATGAACAAGGATACTGAGAAAGAACTTTACTAAAGATGCACTCGCCAGGCTGATGTGGCTCAGTGGCTGAGCATCAACCCATGAACAAGGAGGTCACTGATTTGATTCCCAGTCAGGGTCTTTGCCCCATTTGCAAACTTGATCCCCAGTCGGGGGCATGTAAGAGGTAGCTAATTGATGCATCTCTTTCATCATTGATATTTCTATATCTCTTCTTCTCTCTTAATCACTATGAAATTAGTAAAAACATTTTTTTAAAAAGAGACTCACTGAACTGTGTTTCAGAGAAGATGTCCTATGTCCAGAGTTTCCAACTGCGCTTCTATGAAACAAATTATAAGCCCCTCTTTACTGGAGAGCAGAACACTGGAGTGAATGATTCCATAGAAACCCACTTCCTTTTCATATTCAGCTACTAAATGCATTAATATAGGCAGCTGAACTATGTTCTTTAATCTACGGCATTTCTCATATAACATATTCTTCATAGGGAAAACACCACAGCCAAAAGCAAAAGTGGTACTCTGCATTAAGCCAGGATCCAGGCTCCTCATTTCCGTTGTTCAGTTTTTGTTCCTATCACATTGCCATTCAAAGTTCCAGAAGAGATTGTAAAGAAAATATTTTGTTTCCACAATATGAGCACATCAGTTGATGCATTTATAAATGAGACAAATTTTGAAATGATATAAAAAAAAACAAAATCAGGGACTAATTTATTAATGTATTAACTTATTCATAATCATGATGACAATACACACACAATAACATTGTTGCTGTTGAATTCAAAATAATGGCACAAAGCTCAAGAGACCTCTTACTTTCAATTATTTATGACTTGATGATTATTGCTTCCTTGGTCTTCACCATGAAAACTATGAGCATCTGAGTCTGAATACAGAAGGAATTATGTGGTCTCAAATGAGACCTGATTTTAGTTATTATAAATTGTGCTGCTGTGCACATGGGGTGCATGCATTCTTTCTTATTGGTGTTTCGGGTCTCTTAGAATATATTCCTAGAAGTCGGATCACTGGGTGAAATGGCAGTTCCATATTTAATTTATTGCGGGAACTCTATACTGTTTTCTATAATGGCTGCACCAGTCTGTCTTCTCACCAGCAATGTACTAAGGTTCTCCTTTCTCCACATCTCATCAGTATTTGTCAGCTGTTGATGTGTTGATGGTAGCCATTCTGACAGGTGTGAGGTGATACCTCATTGTTGTTTTAATTTGCATCTCTCTGATGATAAGTGATTTTGAGCATTTTTTCATATCTGTTGGTCATCTGTTTTTCCACTTTGAAGAAGTGTCTATTTAGGTCCTTTAGCCATTTTTTATTGAATTGTCTTCCTTTTGTTAAGTTGCATAAGTTTTTTTTTTAATATATTTTGAATATTAACCTTTTATCAGATGTATCATTGCCAAATATGTTCTCAAGTGTCCATCACAAGATAAGTGCATAAAAAAGCTGTGGTACATTTATACATGGAATACTATGCAGCAGCAAAAAAGAATATCTTACTCTTTGAGACAGCATAGAGGGATCTGGAGAGTATCATGTTAAGTAAAATAAGTCAGTTAGAAAAAAACAAGTATCGCCGAAACCTGTTTGGCTCAGTGGTAGAGCGTCGGTCTGCGGACTGAAAGGTCCCAGGTTCGATTCCGGTCAGAGGCATGTACGTTGGTTGCGGGCACATCCCTGGTAGGGGGTGTGCAAGAGGCAGCTGGTCGATGTTCCTCTCTCATCGACGTTTCTAGCTCTCTATCTCTCTCCCTTCCTCTCTGTAAAAAATCAATAAAAATATATTTTAAAAAAAAAAAAGAAAAAAAAAAAAAAAAAAGAAAAAAACAAGTATCATATAATGCCTCTCATATGTGGAATCTAATTAACAAAATGAACAGATGAATAGCTTGGATCCAGAGACATGGAATCATGGAACAGTGTGTGGAATCTGGGGAAAAAGTGGGGGAGGGTGAGTGTTTGAGAGGTAATCAACCAAAGACCTTGTATGCATATATGCATACCCATTGACACAAACAGTGAGGTGGTAAGAGTTATCAAGTGAGGAGTGGGGGTGAACTAGAAGAGGCTGATAGGGGGAAAAGGGACATATATACTACTTTCCACAATGAAGATTACAAAAAGAGAGAGGGAACCCTTTAACACCATTCTATCAGACCTTCGCTGAAGATGCATTGGGGGATGGCTTCAGGTTGTATAATAGAAATACTAGTAAAGGTCAATTTAATAATATGGAAATAATAGGAAAGCAATCCTTATTCTTCTTTGCCAATTGGCTGCCTGAATGAATGAGATTCATCTAATCTCATGTCACTGATTAGTTATCAAAAGGTTAGCAGCTAATCATCTCTGTTAGATAAGTTATTAACCATTCAGAATTACCATAAACATGATTGAGTATGCATGACATTCAGATATGTAGTTTCAATTTTATACTCATTGTTGGGCCAATGTACGTTGGCAGAATCTTTGTAATATTTGCTTTAAGGAACATAGCTTCTATTTAAGAAACCATCATAAGCTAAAAGAAGAATTTAAGAGGAGTTATCATAATTCATCCAAAAACTTGTCAGTTATGCTAACCTAATTTAGAAACTGAACCATGGCACTCAGCATCTTTGGCACAAAGGATATCCATCCTTATATTTGGCCCTAATCTCTCCCAAGTTTTTTATTTGAAAAAATACTTAAACTTATTTCATGGAATGTGTTCATTCAAACAATTATAAAGACTTACTATTTAAGAACAAATGAATTATCATTGCAGAGATCTTTAAAAGGAAGATGGGAGAGAGGAAAAGAAGATAAGTAGGAAAGGTAACTGTTCTTCATCAAGATGTAAATAGGTAGGCCATTATTAAACACTCCATAAATGTATCTAATTGTTATTCAATATCAATTAAAAATCAACTTTTATTGCTGGGAAACATAAACCAGGAAGTTTCCATGATAGTAAGTCACTATACATGGGCAGAGTGCTTTCTTCACATTACATTTCATAGAACAAATCCAGGTATGTCATAGATACTTGACAACTTTTGCTGTGTATATTAATTAACAAATGAATTAATTATAAGGTTTCAAATTGTATGCCCTAGTTTTTAAAAAGTATTATAAAAAAAGATAATATAAAAGTAACCTATACAATGAATTTATAATGTGTCATTTTATATTTGCTTTGTTTGTTAAATAAAACATTATCAAAGTTGAAGTTCTTTAGATTACCCTTTTCATTTTCAACCCTCTTGCACCTTCAGAGGCAATGATCAATATTTGAATAAAGTCAAAGAGAAAGTGTGGTCAGAAGGTCTTCAGTTGACTATAATTATCCTATCTAATAAAGAGTAATATGCAAATTGACCATACCTCTGTCATGCCCACAAGCCATGACCACCAGCCAATCAGGAGCAAATATGCAAATAAACCCAACCAAGATGCCTACTCCATTCAATGCTACAAATTTTCAATTATAGAAGGTAAATAAACCCCAGATACCAGGGCCTCCACTTGGGTTGCCAGGGTGTGTGGCCAGTCTGCAAACCACCACAGGTCCCAAACCCAGGCTGCCTCATGCCCCAAGGGAATCCACACTCTAATCTGGAACACACTTCAGGGTAAACCAGCTGGCCCCTACCCATGTACCAAGGCTCTATCTTATCCAATAAAAGAGTAACATGCAGATTGACCATCACTACAACACACAAAATGGCTGCCTCCATGTGGTCAAAGATCCTGCCCCCATGTGGATACAAGATGGCCACCACAAGATGGCCAGTAGGGTAGGAAAGTTGGGAGGGACCAGGTGTGTGGGGGAGAGCAATTGGGGGTGACAAGGCCAGCAGGGTAGGACAGTTAGGGGAAATCAGGCTAGCAGGAGAGCAGTTAGGCATCAATAAGGCTGGCAGGGGAGTGATTAGGGGCAATCAGGAATGCAGGCAGGTGAGCAGTTGGGAGCCAGCAGTCTTGGATTGTGAGAGGAATGTCCAACTGCCTGTTTAGGCCCAATCATGGGATCAGGGCTAAATGGGTAGTCAGACATCCCTTGAAGGGTCATAGATTGGATAGGGTGCAGGCTGGGCTGAGGGACACCCACCCCACGCACGAATTTCGTGCACTGACCTTATAGTTGTTAATGATGTTGAACATCTTTTCATATATTTTCTGGCCCATTTGGATGTCTTCTTTGGAAAAATGTTTAAGTTCCTGTGCCCATATTTTAATCAGATTGTTTTCTCATTATTTAGTTGTAAGAGTTCTTTATGTAATTTGAACATTAACCCCTTTAATATATGATTTGCAAACATTTTTTTCCTATTTCCTCATTGTTTTGATTGGCTATTGTTTTTACTGTGCAGAAGCTTTTGTTGCTTGTGCTTTGTGTCATGTAAAAAAATATTCTCTTAAGAAACCTGTTCTTTTTAAACTCTGTTAATATACTTCAAAGTGTTGCTAGAGGAGCACATGAGTGGGATTCCTCCATTGTTCTTGGGAGTGGGGTTCTTGAGGAGGCACTGCTGAAATTAGAATTTTCAGAAGCCTCCACAGATTTTATGAGTGTGGAGTTACATTCCTCAATTTCCAATGTCCCATTTCTCTCAAGCCAGTCCTGAAAGAGGAACTACTGGGAGTTCAGCAAAGCCATAAGCAAGTCCAGTGTCCAGAGTTTTCATTCCATGTTGCAGCAGGTGTCATTCAGTATTCAGTACAGGTTCAGTCTATTAATTCACTGTGGGAGTCACACATGGCTGTGTACCACGTGAGCACAGGGATTTGAAGCCCCCAGCAATAGGAGTCCCAGGAGGGCCTGGTGTGTGGTGTGTGTGTGTGTGTGTGTGTGTGTGTGTGTGTGTGTGTGAGAGAGAGAGAGAGAGAGAGAGAGAGAGAGAGTTCATTTCTTTGATGATAAATTTAAATATTCAGATTTTGTGGTGCAGGGAGGATGAACAGCTCTGGGCTAGGAAGCAGTAAGGATGGAAAGACTTTGATCTCTTAAAGAGGGCTCTAAGCAAGGGAAAGCATGTCAAGAAGTCATGCTGGACAGATAGGCAGTTACCAGCTACTGCTGAATTTTTCAGGCATTGTTAAGGATTTTAGGTTTTATTCTAAGAACAATGAAAAGTCATTAAAGGCTTTTGAACAGGGGAGTCATAAGATACAACTTATATTTTGTAATCACTGTGGATACCATGTGTGAAATGTATTGGTGAATGCAGAGAATAAAGATAATGGTACCTACTTAGGCTTTTACACTAATTAGACAAAGTATGTGATGATGACTTGGGCAAAGATGTCATTGAAGACAGAGAGGACAAGAAAGAAATTAGAGTGTATTTGGAAAGGAAAAGTAACAAATCTAGTTGATGGGATTATATGCAGGGATGATGATGTGAAAGAATTAAGATACCTCTAAAGTTTCCCTTCACCTTTTTCATTCATTTCCCCATTGCCTTCCCCTCTGGAAACCATGAGTTCATTCTCTGTATCTGTGAGTCCATTTTGTTTTGTTTTGTTTTGTTTTTTAAGATTCCATATATAAGTAAAATCATCAGTGATCACTTTCATATGTTAATACCAAAAAGCATATATGCTTTTTAAACTACACTCCTGGGTTCCCTTGTTAGTACAGAAAAATAAAGTGAAATGTCAACCAAATCTAAAAATAATTACTTTTTGTTTTTTTGCACAGAGTGGCTTCTATAATATTTAATCACATCGAGAGATTCCACAATGTCCTACAGCATATGACACAAACAAAATAACCTTGATAAAAAGAATAAAAATACTCTGAGTTCTTACTGAAGTGCTATCTGAAAACTTAGCATAGACTGATAGCTAAGATATCTCATGAGCTAGAAATCTTCAAACAACACATTGTTTAGTCTGCTGAAATCACTGCACTTAGAAGATTCTCTAAATGAAAATAAATTGCAGTCATTACTTGGGTTTTGAAACATGTTCAACTTAATTACTATATTGTCCAAGAATACATGGCTTAGACCATAAGTCTACTAAACACTTAGAACTTAATGCCGCGGATAGGGGCTTATCTCTTCAGGCTTATCTACAGAGCCTATTAAATGATAACTCTAATTAGAACACTAATTGTGTTTTTGCTCAGAGTATTTTTAGTTAGCCTTAACAGTTGATCTGTTTAGTCTAGTTTTACAGGTGGTGATAGATTAAAAATAGGCTTTAAAACAAGATATGCCTATTACATTTCTAATAATAGGTGATTGTGGTCCCAGAGCCACTTTTTATTTAGTGTTGCATGGAAACAACCCTTTGATGATTGTAATTGTGCCCACACACCCTATCTCTATAATGGGGAAAAATAGGCCACCCTTTATAATCAGTGCTTTATTTCTACTGTATAAACTTTAGCCCTTTTGATTCAGGATATTGAGTTTCTTTCATTCTTTTTTTTTTTATTTTTTTTTTTTATAACCTACCTTTTCAATTTTGCCAAATCTTCTGGTTACATGCTCCGGGGACACTTGTCCTGATTATACCTCCACAGCCTTGCTACTCCAATGGAAAAGCCACATGCGTTCAATGTGGCTTCTCAAACTTGAGTGTGCGTAAGACTCAACCAGGGAGCTAATGAAAAATGTCAACTCCCAGGCTGCACCCCGAGAGATTCCACCTCTGTGTGTCCTTCAGGGTTCTGGGAGCCTATATTTGAAACAAAAAAATTCCAGGTGGTTTTTGGATAGATTTTTGAGAAACATTGCTTTACAAAACTCATTTCTCATTTCCAAACACAGTTTAAATTTTTCTATCATGTTTACTACTGTTACAATTTTAAAATATTAGACAAATAGACAGATATAAGGTAGTATTTTTAATACTTTTCTAGGATAAATATGACTCTATTTCAGATCAACCTGATTCTTTTCTTGCTTTATAAGGTAGAAGAAAGTTTACCCCAAGACTTTTGCAAAGGCAGGAAGAGACTTCAGGTGAGATCACTTTAAGCTTGAGGTGAATTGTAGGTCCATGTCCCCACTCAAGAGGCTTGCTCAGTCCCCCAGTGTCTCCTGAGGCCCTGATGATTCTGATGCAAATAGGCCATTAGCCACACCTGACAAACAAGCACATAGGACTCTCAGCCTGTCCATTTGCCTGATACTTTTTAAGGTCCCAAACTCTTTTATCTAAGATTTCACACAGTACCCAGACTTCAGCTTGACCATGTCATGCATTTATGCCTTTTAAGTGGCTAATTCATTTTAAAAACCAGATCTCTAAAGATAAGTCAGGTTTTATTTTATTTTATTTTATTTTATTTTATTTTATTTTATTTTATTTTATTTTATTTTATTTATATAAAGACAAAAGTAGGATAGCCTTGTAGCTACCCAAGTTATATAGAATATTTCTGGAAAGAGTGACCTTAAGTGACACTAGTTAACAAAGTCAAAAAAGCTTTTTTGCAGCTTAAAATATTAATTAAAATCATGGTAATAGAATGTTTTAGTTTAGTACTAAATGGCACTTGAGTAATTTCCTGAGAGTGATTGAGTTCTATAGTATTGCCCTTATCAGTGATACCTTATACACTCCTAAACCACTAAAAAAGAGTAAGCCAGCCATTCACTAATATTTATTAACAAGCTTTGATTGAGCATCTGCTATGTACTCGACAACAAAGAAAGTAATAACAAATAATTTTGACTCTCGAAAAAGAGACATGTGAGTTGGGGAAACATCCACCTGAGTGTGATATGTGATACAACAGAAGGAAACCTGACTTACCAACAGCTGCAGAGGACTGATAGAGTGGTAATCAAAGGGCTTCCAAGAGGAATTTCTATTTGATGAACAAATAAAAATTAGCCAAGAGTATTTATTATACAGGGGAGGTAGTGGTTGACATTTTAGGTAAACACTTCGTGTGCAAAAAAGAAAATAAATAAATAAAAATAGAATCTAAAAAGAATATGGCTTCATTTGAAATGCAAGCAATTTTTTTCATGCTGGAGAAGAAAGGAGGAGCCATATCAAGATGACATGCAGAGTCTTCATTTCTCTAATAGGCTATGACAGCCTTTGAAAGACTCAAGTAGGGGTAAACATGGTAGCATTTGGATTTATTCATTTATTCATTTTCTTCAACAAATATTTGTTACAAATCAATCTATGTTCTAGGCACTTGAGAATATAATGCTGAAGAAGACAGAAATGTCGCCTGCTCTCAGTAATCTTAGATTCTGATGAGAAAGATATACAATCAACAAGTAAACAAAAAAGAAAAGAAAAAATAAGCACAAGTGTGGTAAATATGGATATGTGAGAATCATGGGGGAGTTGTTCCTTTAGTTAAAATGATTGGGAAAACTTCTCTCAGGACTTGATATTTAAATTAAAGTATGACAAGGAGTAATTTAGACTTTGGGTTTAATTACTGACTTTAACTAATATTTATTAAATTCCAATTGGGGAGTGATTTGGAAGATGGACTGAGTGAAGCACATTCTAGGCAGAGATAAGAAGAAAGGAAATTGAGGTAAGAAAGAGCTTGGCCTAAGAACTAATAGAAGATCGACTGTCAAGCATGTGGTGTACAGATATGGGGATAGCAAGAGATGAAATGAGAAAGGTAAGCAGTGCAAAACCATGAGAGTTTTAAATTGGGAGTGGCATGTCTTAATTTATTTATGTAAATACATTCTGACAGCTGTGTGGGATGGAACAGATTGGAAGGGGTGAGGATGAGCAGGTAGACTCACCAAGAAGTTATTTCAGTGGTGCATATTGAAGGTGACATGACTAAAACAAGACAATGGCCATGGAAATGGTAAGAAGTTGCAAAGTTTGCTTGCACAGAATAGGAAGGAGAGTGTCTTGCAAAAACCATACTGATGTTTATGATCCAGCCGATAAACTATTGTCAGAACCAAAACTAAAAATCAGGTCTTCTCAGTTCTTGCCATTAGCTTTCCCATTACATAATATAAATGTTGAAGAGTAAAATGATCTATAAAGTTTGGAAAAATGCTTTTTTTTTCTCAGTCAAATATCTTTGATTTGAAATGCTGTCAAAATTATAACACATTGACAACAAGGATATTAAAAGTAAAATGAACAGAGAAAAAGTAACTATGCACAGTTTTGTATTTTCCTTATCATTGATTTATCCATATTTTTTTACTTGAAAGATATTTGCACTGATGCTTTGCTATATAATAATTTACAATAAGTTATTAGTAAGGTCAAATATTACTTTTTAATGCCCAAGAGGATGTCAGATGATTGTTGAATGTACAATAGAACAAAAGGTTGGGTTGGTGCCCTTACCACTCATAGATTGAGAAGCAAAGTAGCAAAAGAAACAAGGCAGTGTCCTGCACTAATTCAAAGCACTGCATGAGGTCTGAGGACAGTGTTCTTTCACCCAGTGGACCAGGACACCCAGACCTGAGCACATGGAGGGAGAATCCAATCCCTTCTGGGTGCTTCTACTTCCTCTATATACACCTGTCATCAGGCTCATCTTCTTCTGTAGCCTTTGCACTTCTAAGGCAGTTGTACTCTTTCTTGTTTTCACTCTCTTTCACTCTCATACACACTTGCAATACATAAAGAGGGGGGGAGACAAGATAAAACATTTCATGATAAAAATGTCAGAAGGCATTGCCGTTACAGTCATCACATGTCAGTGCCATTCATTATGTATTTTTCCTTCAAATTAATTGTTTCATCTTATTGAACTATGCTGCTCTCTTGAAAGCTTCTCTATCAATGTCAAAATCAAAGATAGAGGGTGGAGGAGAGACTTTGGAAAGATGGTATTTTTAAAAGTGGGTTCATCTAAAGAACAGATCACTCTTCTTCCATCTATCTTTGTAAGCCTTTGTTCTTAGTGTTACAAACTCCTCCAAACCAAGGCAGTACAAGTCAGTCCAATTTTATAACCTGGGCTCTTCCACTACATTTGTCATCTTCCATGATGTCCACAAACAATTTACACAAAATTCACTTTTTGAAAGTCTGTATTTATTGATTATGTTGTAACAAATGCAGCAAGCATGCTCAAATGTGTGGTTACATAGGCTACAACACTAGAGACATCATACTCATCACTTTATACTGTGGGATTATTGACTGATGGGGAAAATGCACTAATACTTACCCTGCCTGCCTTCTCTTCCTAATTCAGAAGAATGCAGAGATTACAAGGAGAGATGTTACAAAACCATTGCCTTTTACAGTTGTTTCCCTGGAGTATTAGTTATTAGTTGCCTCATAACAGGTTATCCCCAAATTTAGTAGCTTAAAGTAACAACAGTTGTTATCTCGTGGTTTCTATAGGTCAAGAATCCCTGCACAGCTTAACTGGTTCCCTGGCTCTTTCCTAGGCTGCAGTCAAGGTGTTGGCAAGGGCAACAGTCACCTAAAGTATCCAAGTTCACTCGTCTAATTGTTGGCAATATCCATTTCCTCAGGCTATTGACTGGAAGTCTCTCTCAATTCCTTGCCACGTGGGACTCTCTAATGGACACCTCACAACATGGCAGCTGGCTTCCCAAAAGCAAGCAAGTAAGAAGAGCAAGAGAAAATGAAAGAAGTTACAGGCCTTTAATCACCTCACTAGAGGCCCGGTGCATGAAAATTCATGCACTGGAGGTGGGTCCCTCAGCCAGGCCTGCCCCCTCTCATAGTCTGGGAGCCCTCAGGGGTGGGAGGCAACCCAGCAACCACAGGAAGGCGACACCCCATCACACCTCTGCTGCTGCTACTGCCAGCAGCACAAGCCTTGTTTGACCTGGTTACCTGAGCCTCAGGCAGCCCTCAGTGGCTGGGCAGCTGCAATCCAAGGCTTGCCTGCACCTTGGGCCAGCTCTGGGCAGCTGGGAGGCTGAGGGGACCGGGGGACTCCAGAGGCAAACATGCGGAGTGGTCAGGCCCACCTGAGGGCAAGTCTGGCCTTGCCATGCACCTGTCACCCTGGTGGGTTTGAGGGGACTGGGCACGGCCATCTTGTGGCTGTGGGTGCCACTATTTTTGAGGGCAGAGCAGTCAATTAGAATATTCCCTCCTTATTGGCTGTGGGTGCTGCCATCTTTGCAACAGAGTGAGGGTCAACTAGCATATTCCCTCTTTATTAGATAGGACTAGAGGCCCAGTGTACAAATTCATGCACAGGTGGGGACTGGCCAACCTGACCCCAATTGGGACAGATTGAGGCCAAGCCTATCAGGAGAAGCAGATGCTGGGAGGTGGGCCAATTGGAGTTTGATCAGGGCCAGACCAGCTGGGGGGAAGGGCTGTGGGTGATTGGCTGGCAGGCCCCACCCCAAATTGGAGTAGGGAGTCTGATTGGGGGCAGGGCTGGCCATGGGGAGGGGCTGTGGGTGGTGGGGCATCTGGTCTCACTTCTGAATGGAGTTGGGGGTGTTGACTGGAGGTCAGTGGCTGGGGTAGGGGCTGTGGGAGGTTGGCTGGCCAACCCTGCCCCTGATCAGAGTTGGGGGGGGGGGACTGATTGGGGATGGAGCTGGCTTGGGGGAGGGGTGATGGGCCAATCTGGATGGTGGGACCCATCTAGGTGGAACCAGCCAGGGGAAGGGACCACAGGTAGTTGGCTGGCCGGCCCTGCCCCCCAATTGGATAGTTCACTGGCCACAGTGGGCATCATAGCATCCGGTCATTCTGGTGGTTACCATGTTTTTTATATAGATAGATGTGATAAGTGACACTTCTTGCCTTTGCCGTATTCTGTTCATTAGAAGCAAGTCACTTATTATAGGTTTAGCTTATATTCAAGAAGGAAATTACACAAAGACAGAGGTACCAGAAAGCAAGGATCTTTGGGGACTATCTTAGACATCAGCTAACCACACCGGGTAAAACCAGGGTATTTCAAACATTGTGAAACCAAAACAAAATTGAGAAATGAACTGATGGTGAGAGTAAAGAGTTATTGTCATTTCTAATTTCAAATTTTAAGCTTTTGTATTCAGCAAGCTAGCTTATTTGTTTTCATTGGCTCAATTAGTAATACATTTCAATACCTACCAATAGATTAATATTTATTTTATATATATATATATATATATATATATATATATATATATATATTGTGCTTCCCTGGAAGAGTTTGTTCAGTCAAGTAAGGGGATGGAATGTCTGTTGTGTTTGTTTGTTTTTTGTTGTTGTTGTTTTTCGCTTTGTGTGTGTGTGTGTGTGTGTGTGCATGTGTTTAAATATATTTTATTGATTTTTTTACAAAGAGGAAGGGAGAGGGATAGAGAGTTGGAAATATCTATGAGAGAGAAACATCGATCAGCTGCCTCCTGCACCCAAGGTATATGTCCTTGACTAGAATCAAACCTGGGGCCCTTCAGGCTGCAAGCTGACACTCTATCCACTTAGCCAAACTGGTTAGGGCTGTTTTTTAAATGTATCAAATTGTCTGGACTATCTTATGCATCATGAAAATGAGAGAATTGAATTTTTAAATTATATTGAAGTTTTCTTTCAGCTTGAATATTCATTTTCTCATCTGTAAAATGGTCAAACTAATTTTCCTCTGACTACCTCACAGGTGTGTTGGCAGAATTAAACAACTGTAAATGTGTTGTTGTTTTTTTAATTATAAATGCTATTTTATAATATATATTTTAAATTGTGTTTCCTCAAGTTACAAAATGCTATTGAACCTAGAGGCTTCCAATGCTGACCCATATATAAGTCCGCCAAACTTCTAGGTCTGGAAGGAGAAGAAAGAATAGTTGGGAAGAGCTTCCTGAAGGAAAATCTGACAGCATCAAGTAGGCCACAGTGATTGGCCAACATTTAAATTACTGCCACTCCCTGGGACCCTGAAGTAAAGAGCTGTTTGCATGGGATGCTCTGTAAACGACCAGGACCTAAGGAGTGTAGCTTCAAAACCTGAGTGACAAACACTGACTCAGGACCGAAGAAAAGATCGTTTCTTCCAGTTAATTTGTTTTAAAATAGTTTTATTATAAGCAATTTAATTCAAAACAAAATATCAGTGATGAGAATTAACTTGTCTTGGTTTGCAGAGATGGTTTCTTAAAAACAAAATAAATATTTTCAAATTCTATATTTTTCCTGTAATAATAATTTGGGCTCATTGTCAGCCAGTTTTATAACTATTTATGCAAATTTTAAGTATTTTGTTTCTTAACCGAATTTGTTAGTGAATAGATATATTTCTCTTTTTTCCTGGTTTTCTTCCTTCCAATGCAATTTCTGCCAATGAAATAATTGTACTCTGTGTAGTTCATAATAGAGAAAATGTGGCAGTAATTTAAATGTTGTCTCTAAATCCTCAATATTACAAATAGTCCTGGGCAAAAACACTTGGCTGAAAAATTTTGATTTTAAAAATTATAAAAGTAGAAAAAATTCTTAAGGGACACAAATAACAATAGGGATATTTCATTTGGCTCATGTTATTATTTCAACCAAATTATTGTCTTAAGTTACTTATTTTCCTCTAAAATACATTGCAAATGTTGGCATCTTAAGGGAACCCCAGGATGCAGAGCTCTGGGAAAAGAATCAACATCTTCACCAAATACAGTAGCCCTGAGGACAATGGCAAAGCATCTCCTTTGGGTGACTGCCCAACAAGGAGGACATGGAGAACTTGACAAAATGACTTATAAATATGATAGATATCCTCAGGAAGACCCAACAATTATTTAATGAAGTTTTAGGGGAAATTGGATGTTTTGCAATATGCAGGCAAATTGAAAATTACTAAAATTTAAAATGTCACTGCTAATGGTCTTACTTTTAAGGTCTCTCCATTGATTCCAGATGCAGCTATAAGAAGTCAGTATTATACTTTTGCTATCACTCTACCATTCATTTAACATAATGATTGTCAAGGTAGATACAAAGATGATTGAATAAACCTAAACGTACTCTAAAAGTAAAGTGCATATAACAAAAGATAATCAACTGGAGTATTGAAAAACATGTAAACTTATACTTTTTATGTATTTTCATATACTAAAATATAAATGAAATAATTATAAGGATTAAGTCCAGCTTCTTCATTCAGTCCATACAACCATTGGTTCCACTTCACCAGTGCAGATGAGGAATGTAGTCAGTATCTATCTGAGTTCTATGAATTGCAGTGCTTTGCAGGTGATATGTGCAAAGTTCATTTAAGTTTCTACAAATCAAATATAAATAACATTTAATATAATTCTAACAATGAAAAGTATGTTATCGGTAAGAAAATTATAGAGTTTCTCTTTCTAATACAAACTTTTATTAGATGTAAATGTATACATTCCCTTCAGTGTAAAGATGTCATTACAATAATGACTAAAAAAACAAACAAACAAACAAAACAAAACAAAACAAAAAAAACCTGCTTTAGATTGGTGCAAACCACTGTGGCGGTTCCTCAAAAAAATTAAAAATGGAACTGCTTTTTGAGTAGCAATCCCACTTCTGTAAATATACCCAAAGAAACTGAAAACACTAATGTGAAAGAATGTATCCACACTTATTTATTGCAATGCTATTTTCAATAGCCAAGATTTGGATGCAGCCCAAGTGCCCATGGGTAGATGAGCAGATAAAAAAAAAAAAAGTGATACATTTACAAAATGAAATACTACTTGGCCATAAAAAGAATGAAATCTTACCTTTTGCAACAGCATGGATGGACCTAGAGGGTATTATGCTAAGTGAAATGTCAGAGAAAGACAAATATCATATGATTGTACTTTTATGTAGAATCTAAACAAAATCAACAACAACAAAAAAAATAGAAACAGACTCAGATACAGACTGACAGCTGTCAAAGAGGAGGGCTTAGGGGGCTGGGTGAAAAAGGTGAAGAGATTAAGCAGTATAAATTGGTAAGAATTAGAATAGTCACAGAGATGTAGATTACAGTACAGGCAATATAGTCAATAATCCTATATAATAAAAGGTTAATATGAAAATTTCCCCTCTACTGAGAGTAAATTATTCTAACCTTTATTTCCTTTTTAACCTTTATTTTCTTAATCTTTATGTTTTATTTTTCATAGCATCCTATATAATAAAAGAGAAACATGTAAATTGACCATACCTCTGCTACTCTCACCAGCCAATCATGAGTGAGTATGCAAATTAACCCAACAAAGATGGCAGGTTAACTTGCAGGTGCCCAGCAGCCTGGATCCCAGGAACTTCTCAGGTCCCAAGCCACTCCAAGCCAGTAGGCCCGCAGATAGGCTCTGAGCAACCAGGATCCCTATGGACACCAGTGCCAAGTGACCCAGGTCCATGGATAAGCAGCAAGGGTTGCCAAGCAGGCTGGTTCCTAGGACAAGCAGTCAGGTGTCAAACAGGCTGGGTCCTGGGACAAGTGTCAGGGGCTCAAATCCTCAACAAAATTCTAGCAAATCACATCCAGCATTACATTAGAAAGATCATACACCATGGCCAAGTGGAATTTACACTGAGTGGCCAGATTATTATGACCGCTGAATGAATAATAATCTGGCCATTCAGTGTATATCTTATATAATAAAAGGCTAATATGCAAATTGTTCCTTGAGTTTGACCAGCAGCCAGGCCAGGCAACTGCCCATTTCCCCTCTCGCTGGCCAGGCTGGCCAGACTCCACCCATGTATAAATTCATGCACTGGGTTTCTAATACTCTAATACACACACACAGACACACACAGACACACACACACACACACATAGAGTGGCCAGATTATTATGCATTCAGAGATCATACTAATCTGGCTATTCAGTGTATTCCTGGGATGCAAGGCTGATACAATATCCACAAATCAATAAATGTGACACATCACATAAACAAATTGAGAGACAAAAATCAAATAATTATATCAATTGATACAGAAAAGGTATTTGACAAAAATCTAACACCCTTTCTTGATAAAAACTCTTAGCAAAGTGGTAATAGAGGGATCATATCTCAACATAATACAAGCCTTATATGACAAACCTACAGCCAACATCATACAAAATGTGCACAAACTAAAACAATTTTCCCAAGAACAAGAACAAGACAGGAATGCACAATTTCACCACTCCTGTTCGACATAGTACTGGAAGTACTAGCCACAGTGACCAGACAAGAAATAAAAACCATCCAAATTGGAAAAGAAGTATAATTGTCATCATTTATGATGACATAATATTATATAGAGAAAACCCTAAAGACTCCATCAAAAAAGTACTAGACTTAATAAATGAATTTGGCAATGTAGCAGGATACAAAATTAACACCCATAAATCTATGGCTTTTTTATACATCAATAATGAACTTACAGAAAGAGAAACTAAAAAAAAAATAAATAAATCCCATTTATTATTGCAACAAAAAATTAAGATATGTAGGAACAAATTTAACCAAGGAGGTAAAAGACCTATACTCAGAAAATTATAGAATCATGAAAAAAAAAAATAGGGAAAGTAAACAAAATGAAGAATATACCATGTTCATGGATTGGTAAAATCAACATCATAAAAATGTTCATACTACCCAAAGCAATCTATAGATTCAATGCAATTCCCATGAAAATACCGACAGCATACTTCAAAGACCTAGAATAAGCTCTCAAAAAAATTGACATGGATTAAAAAAACACCCTGAAAAGCTGCAGAAATCTTGAGAAAGAAGAACAAAGTTGGGGAATAACAATACCAGTTATCAAGATATATTACAAAGCCACTGTTCTCAAAACTGCCTGGTATTGGCACAAGAACACACATGTACAGTAGATCAATAGAATAAAACAGAGAGCCCAGAAATCAACCCAAGCCATTATCCTCAATTAATATTTGACAAAGGAGGCAAGAATATACAATGAAGTCAAGATAGTCTCTTCAACAAATGGTGTTGGGAAAATTGGACAGATATGTGCAAAAAAAAAAAAAAAAAATGAAACTAGACCACCAACTTACACATCCTCAAAAATAAACTCAAAATGGATAAAGGAATTAAAAATAAGACAGGAAACCATAAATATCTTAGAAAAAGCTATAGGCACCAAAATAGCAGACAAATGTGCTAGCAATATCTTTACTGATACAGCTCCTAAGCCAATGGACGCTAAGAAGAAAAATGAACAAATGGACTACATCAAAATAAAAGGCTTTTGCATAGCAAAATAAACCATCAGCAAAACAAGAAGAAATCCCACTGCATGGGAAAACAAAATTGCCTATGTTATCTTCTATTAGGGTTTAATTTTCAACTTTTACAGGGAACTCATACAACTTAACAAAAGGAAGATAAACAATCCAGTCAAAAAATGGGCAAAGGACCTAAATAGACATATTTCAAAAGAGGACATACAGAAGGCCAAGAGACATATGAAAACACACTGAAAGTCACACATCATTCAAGAGATGCAAATCAAAACCACAATGAGGTACCATCTCACACTGTCAGAATGGCTATCAACCAATTGACAAAGGACAAGTGCTGGAGAGGATGCAGAGAAAATAGAACGCTTCTTCACTGCTGGTGCAGACTGGTGCAGCCACTGTGAAAAAAAAAAACACAGTATGGCTCAAAAAGTTAAAAATGGAGCTCCCATTTGACCCAGTAATATCACTTCTAGGACTATATCACAAGAAACCAAAAACACCAATCAGAAAGAACATATGCACCCCTATGTTCATAGTAGCACAATTTATAATAGCTAAGATTTGGAAACAGTCTAAATGCCCATCAGTAGAAGAGTGGATTAGAAAACTGTGGTACATCTAAACAATGGAATACTAAGCTACTATAAAAAAGAATGAATTCTTACCATTTGCAACAGCATGGATGGAACTAAAGAGTGTTATGCTAAGCAAAATAAGCCAGTCAGAGAAAAATAAATATCACATGATCTCACTCATTTGTGGAATATACTGAACAACATTAAAAAATAGAACCAGAGATAGAGAAACATCAAACTTCCAATCTATGAGGGAAGGTGGGGGAGTGAGAGGGTAAGAGATCAACCAAAGTACTTGTATACATGCATATGAGCATAACCAATGTACACAGACAGTTGGGAGAGGTGAGGGCATGTGCTGGGATATGGGGGCGCAGGGGGGGGGGGGAAACAGACAATGGAGGGAAAAGGAGACATATGTAATACTTTAAACAATACAGAATTTAAATTAAAAATATCACAATGTTATTCAAAAGATTAATTTAAAAAAATTAAGATCTTGTGGATTCACCTGAGTACTGCCTTATGCAAGTATTGTTAAGTTGGCCTCTCTACTGTCAACTGCAAAACAGCAGCCCTAACTGGTTTTGCTCAGTGAATAGAGCGTCAGCTTGCAGACTGAAGGATCCGGGTTCAATTCTGGTTGAGGGCACATGACCGTTTAAGATTTGATCCCTGGTAGGGAGCTTACAAAAGACAGCGTAGCAATGATTCTCTCTTACTCTGATGTTTCTGTCTCTCTTCCTCTCTGAAATCAATAAAATATATTTTTTAAAATGCAAAACAAGAAACTCAAACAAATGTATGATATAAAAGCAGTTTTGTTTATTAATGGGGTAATAAAAACAGATCTATTTAACTTTGTTAATATATTTTAAACAGAAGCAAAAAAACATACCCTGCATCTTCCTCTCATTTGGTAGGCATCACTATTTATTTCTTTGCTATTTACATATTTATAGCTGAAATGAGTAGAATGGAGCCCATGTGCAATGCAAGAAAACAAACTTCATATTTTAATACTAACATAATTGTACCTTTGCCTTTGCTACTTTTCCTGACTTTTATTTTATTTCTCTGCATAGCAACTTCTTAATTAACATTTTAGATGAGAACGTCAAAAACAGGGACCTGACAGACTGCTACTATTCTTGGTCTTGCTGACACTTTCCCCATGGCATAATGACAATCACAGCTGCAAGTCACTGCGAGGAATCAGCCTGAAATTAGTATTAAGGTTAGATTTTTACAAGCTTCAATTTTTTGAAGCAGTTTTATTGTTCTTAACAGTCCTAACAAAAACCAAAATCCATTATGAGGAGTGAGTTTGTGTGGGAGCCTTTTTGAGAGCCACAGCCAATATGCAATGGGAAAACCACAAACTGCATTTCTCAACACATCCATATTGAGCCCCTATGTTCATGGCATTATGAAGAATACAATGAAGTATAGAAAGTGGTCTCTGCCTACAATATTTTGCAATTTCATTGGTTTAAATAAGGCAGTCCACCACTCCAGACTTTTTGAAAGCTCAGCATTCTCCATGTTGCTCACATGCAGATGCACACAAAAATCATTTGAGTTGTTTAAAAAGAAAAAACACTAACAATTAGACAGTTTTTAATGTTGAGTACTTAAACAATAAAATCAGCCAACTCAATGAACATACATAAGGAGAGTGAGTGGGGTGAAAGAAAACTCATTCCTTGAAAGCAGCTTTGGAAGGAGCCAGCATTAAGCACTTGGTTTCCTCCCTTTTCACTTCACTTTGCCTTTGTAGGGGTAATGTCAGGTCATAAAGTGGCCATGGCACTTGGCCTAGAGATCCTGAGCCCACTCAGTGCTCAATGGATATTGCTGACTATTTCCTGTAAACTTAGGAGTATGGGGCAGATGGCTACACGAAAGGAGGTGCTTTATGAAGAGGCAGGCTGGTATGGTTCATCTCTGCTCTCACCCTTGAGAAGGAATTTTTTTTTTTACTTTATTCTTCTCCATACCTATCCTAGATGCTTTATGTGAGAGAGATTTTCAACAGGAATCTTTTGTAGCCTGCTTAAAATGCACATCCACTCCGTTTCCCCCCAAATAAAGTAATTATCAAAAATAATTTATTTTGCATAGGCAAATGATTTGTTGGTTTTATTTCATACCCATAAATTTTGCCTGGCTGATTACTATGATAAAACCCAACTTAATGCTTAGTGGAATTAGAAGTAATGATTCAACATCTAGCTTTTCCTAGCACTAAAATTTCCAGACTTTTGAAATCACCTATCGCTTTCAAAGATCTTTAAAATATTTTGAGTTGGCAGCTGATTTTCATTATCTCTTTGAAGCCATCTTTGAGAGTGCTTAGAAAAAAAGGTTATATGCATTGCCTGTTAGACATTCTAAGGTGCTAAACCAGTTCAGCTGATATTTTTGAGCAACCACTGGACACACTCCTGCATGCCACATTCAGAGGAAGTCCATTAAAGAACTGAGAAGTGTTAGATAGAGGGAAGTCATTCATCAACACCAGCACAGCCTTTACTATATATAAACAAGAGCCTTCACTTCCCAAAGCCTACTTATGTACTAGAATGGGAAGATACATGAGATATTCCAATTCAGCTTAAGCTTCCTTTTAATTCTGATTTTAAATTTGTCCTCTTAATTGTATCTCTTTCTCATCAAAGTTCCTAACTATTTCCAGAGAGAAAACAGCAAAAATGAGGCTCTAAGCTAAGTAAGAGCCACAAAATCAAGACACAGAAGCAGTTTTTAAGCTTGTTGCTTAGTTCAGGACACCTCCTAATTAGTAAAGTTCATCATCTACCATTATCACCACCACACAATCCTCAAACCATTGTTGTTTCTTGTGTGGACTGGGATCCCACTTTTTAACTGGCTACCCAGTTTGGTAACTTCTACCTGGACTCCATCCTACAGAGGAGATTTCAAACTCACAAATGTGGTCATGCCACTCTAATGTTTAGAACCTGGTAAGAGCTTCCCATTGTTTTATTTATACAAAGTTCAAACTTCTCAGCATGCCTCACCAAGCCCTCCTCAATAAGATCCTCCTTGCACACTTCTGTAATCTCATCTCTCACCAGTTCCCATCTTCCATTCTTCCTTCTAGCCTTACTGAATGTCTCTCAAGTTCCCTGTGTCTCCTGCCTGGACATTCATTCAGGATTGTTCCTCTCTTTAAAACAGTCTCTGCTCCTCTAACTTCCCAATAACTATTCAATTTAGTTACTTCCCTGTTCAACCTTTGGATTTCAACTTAAACACCAAAAACTTTAGTCTGGACTACTTGACAATTTAGGATTTCTTATTTTCTGTTCTCTTATCACTCCTCTTCAAAACGTTCATCATGTTCACTACAATTACATGACTAAGGACTTCCCTTCTAGACTAGAGGTCAGCAAACTGCTAATATAACCTGTAAGCCAATTTGTATCTCCACTGGTTTTGTCAATAAAACTTCATTGAAACACAACCGTGCTTACTCATCTACATACTGTCTATAGCTACTTTCATTTTACATTGGCAGAGCTCAATAGTTGTAAAAGGACCATAAAATATTTATTATCTGTCCCTTCACACACACAAAAAAAAGTTTGCTGAGATATGTTCTAGACTGTAAGCTCTATGATTACAGAGGCTATGCCTGTCTGAGTATCAATGAATACTAACACAGTACTTACAGATTAATGAGAATTCAATGAATGTTTGTTAAATTAAAGAAAAATAAAATAATAAATGAAGTGGTTTTGCTAATAACTTGATGCTTATTTTTCCCTCTTTTGAGAATGTGGCTTATGGGGAGTTGATGATCACAAAATTCCTGCAAGGGAATTTGAAGAGGAACCCTTTCACATGCTTCAAGGGAAAATCTGTGTGCCTATTCTGACATCCAGCTCCAGAGCATTGTATGCCTTTATTGACAGAGATGGATTCCATGTGCTAATAATATATCTTTTAAAAATATGTATAGATAGAGGTGATATTATAAAGTTCTACACCTGAAATTTATATAATGTTATTAACTGGTATTATCCCATTTAATTTTTAAATTGAAATAGAAAAAGAAAGCATGTAAAATGAATCCATGAGTTCTAAAAAATAAACTTTGAAAATAATTTCATCTCAAAATGTGCAGTCATCAGAATACTGGTGTTTATCAAGGAAGTGCAAACTCTTCTGGCTGTCTCTGGGATTCTGGGTTTCTGTGCCTGGGCTGTGTGCCCCCCACCCTTTTCCTGCAAGATTATTCCCTCTTCTCTGGCATCAGCCCTCCCTTTCTTCCTGTAAATAGCACCTCTCTTTGTTTTGAGAGCCTATTCAGGTTTTATTTGGGGATTGTGAGGAGATTTGACAGGTGGTGGGTCTGCCTCCCCCTCACTGCCTCCCCAGTTTCTCTCCTTTCTCTGTCTCTCTGGGGTGTGGTGGCAGTGGGGTGTGGCTTCCCAGAGTTCTGACAGCAGAAGGTCAGAGATTTTTATCATTTTCACCTTCAATACATACACATTAATGGTTAATAATATTGTGCGACATGAAGGAAGAACTGGAGAGGATTGCTGCAGACCTCTGGTGTCCTTCCCCATTTTCCTTCAGAGACCAGCAGCTAGTGAAAGACTTCAGAGCTGGATTAAAAATTGCCCCTAGGCTGCGGAGGCATGGTGTGCCCCCATGTCTGGGCCCTCCTCTCGTGCACAGAGTGGCTGGCTACTGAAGATGATGTTTTATTTACTCAGTCTTCCCCTGTTGTTCCAAGACATCCCATGCCTTGGGATTTTTTAATGCACAGATCATTGAGGACACCTCTAGGAGGGAAGACATGTTTTCCTGGGTGGGAAAAGGCCAGGCAACTGCCCAGGACTCTGACTCCTGTGGCGAGCTCACAAGGAGCCATTGACAGGACACTGTCTCCAATAGAATATATCCTGGTCTCTGAGGTCATGTGTCTTCATGTTCTCGGTTCTGCCCTGCATGGTCCTCAGTCTTATCTTCTCTCTGAGTCCCCTAGAATGATTTTCTAATATGCCATCCAGAGGGATATACTCAAACCCCATGTCACTCACTAGGGCAGTCTTCTCCCTGATACTATCATCTGCAGGAAATCAAAACATTTTATGTGTGAACATAAAATTCTGTCATTTATTTATGCTACAGTGTTGAGGAAGAAAAAAAATGACAGCTCTCTTTTTGTTAAAAAAATAAAATAAAATTGCATAATGTTCAAGCATTAGTGGTCTTAAAATCAGCCTGTTATTAACAGCCAGAAAATGCCTGACCCAAAGGTCTTCACTGCTATTATAAACTGTGAAAATTACAAAAATGGAAATAAAAAAACTAAGTAATTACCTCTTCAAGTGTTAAAAAAAAGTTAAGTTGAATGGCCTGTTGCCACAGAGATGACTTCCTGTGTACTATGTTTATCTTCCCTAGTAAAGATTAGCCACCAGCGAAAGGGATGACAACATTTAGCTCTCCATAAGCCATTAACATTTGTCATAATAACTCAATACAGTCTATAATTTACCAGTCAGTAAAATTTGGTAAATTATATATTCAGATGCATTTGTGATTTTTAATTTTTATTCATTGTATGAAATTTCTACCATGGTCAAACACACTACTTTATATTTTGAGAGGCGAAAGCCTTATATGTAAAATATCCCAGTTCCCTTTTTAAAAACCTTATTCTGTACTGTCTTTCTGCTGAAGCAAAAGGACTCCCACAGTGATACCTTCTTGTATCATCATTGCTTTTAAGGACCTCATTGCTATTGTTACTGGCAACCAATGGTTGTTGGTGCCAATTCAATGCCAAAAGGAATGCCGGATTCAGAGTGCTGTGAAGAAGGAATCTTTATTCAGTTCATATAGCTCAATTGTGATACCACACAGCTGTGAGAGCAACACAGATGCTAAGTGGCCCTCAGACAAGTGGCCCTTGGGCAAGGCCCCTGTCTGGCTATACAATTCTGCTCTGCTCCACTTGGCTTCACTCTGCTTTACTCTGGCAAGAGGCCTTTGGTGTTCCAGCTCCATCCAGGGAAATGCAGGCCTCAGTCTTTAGTGGAAAGGAAAAGTGCACTCTCCATACAAGAGGAAAATTTGTCTTATATAGACAGAAGCCCCTGCTCCTGGATCCTGATTGGTCAGTCTTCATGCAAATGAGTACTCTAAATCCTTGCAGTTTGCTACAAAAAGCACTATCCAGATTGCTCAAAATGGAGCCATTCTGATTGGTCAATGAAGACGCTAATGAGTATATAGTTGTACAGGTCAGATTGGAAAGGAAAAGCCTCAGTCTTACTGGGTTTCTCTTTGTAAGGGTTAGCTCAGAGGGCAAGAACACAGAACAGACAGGCAGTTCCTTGTGGGAGACAGGCACGTTAGTGTGGGCTTGGGTTTATTTAATAATGCCTGCTGGGCTTCGTTTTTTGTTTTGCTTTTTTAATTGAGCCCAGTCAGCCACCATGAGCCCTTCTTGGTAGGCATCTTTTTTCTCAGGTCCCACATTACCAATGGCAATATTACTGACATTCACATTAACAATAGTAAGAACCAAAATGGCCATTCCTATTAACTATATATCAGTTCTTTGGGCTTTTTACTTGAAAGATCTTAGTATTCTAAAACAAATCACTTTATGCATGATAATAAATAAAATTGTTTGAAAACCAAAAAAATTTGCCTAAATGTTAAAATAAAACTTAATACAAAGATATCAAATGACTGTTCAGAGATAGAACCACAGATTTGAGTAGCAGAGTCTTTAGATGAAGAAAGATGTGTTGACTTGTTCAGTTTTAAGTCCCCTGGAAATATAAAGTATAAAGTTCAAAAGAAAATAGGTTGTACACTTTCTCTAGAACATTGGGCTATTGATAGGAAGGCATTTTGAAGTGGTTTGACCAAAAATTTCAAAGTGCTATTGTTACATAGTTGGCCCCAAACCACAGCTCTAGAAGCACCACCCTCCATTCTGTCACTTTCTGTGTCCTTAATGGCCCACCTATGCCTCTGACAAAGTCCAAAGCTCCCATTACATATTCAGCTTTCCCACCACGCTCTTCCCTGTTCAGTATTCCCGTTGGTCCCACCCCAGCTCTGCACTTCCTTTCCCTCCCCTGGCACCTACCTGCCCTTCACAGCTGCCCTTTGGCAATGCCTGTGGCTTCTACAATCCCTTACCCCCAGGCACAAAATATTGGCCACAAAAGAAGCATAGATAGCTCAAGGCAAGACATATAATGTGATTGAGTTTTGTCTAATATAATTACAGTTTTTTGAATTTTTAAAAGTATTTCAATTATAAATAGATATGACTTCAACATTAAAAATTGAAACCATGGGCTATCATTTTAAATTACTACTGATTTATGTCCTCCCCAGGTGCTTACATATTAAAGAGTTTCTATAGTTAATTGTGCACTTATGTATTCTGTAGTTCTTCCTCCTGCCATAATTGCATCTGGAAGGCAGTAAACCTATTTTTACCCTTCTATCTCTCCCAGTTTCTACCACAGCATCTTAGGAAGAATAGAAACTAAATACTAACTGATGAAAGAAATACTTAGTATCTAGTCCTGGACAGTGTGGCTCAGTTGGTTGAAGCATCATCCTGTACACCAAAAAGTGGCAGGTTCGATTTGTAGTTGGTCAGGGCACATGCCCCAGTTGCAAATCAATCCCTGGTCAGGTTGCGTGCGGGAGGCAACCAATTGATATTTCTCTCTCTCATTGGTAATCTCTCTCTCTCTCTCTCTCTCTCTCTCTCTCTCTCTCTCTCTCTCTCTCTCTTACTTTATAGAAATCAGTAAAAACAATTAGTATCTCAAAAAAGTAAAAAAGCATATTATTTTATATATTAACCTCCACTGCATCTTATTCTTTTTTAATTAAGCCTACTTAGCCCTTTGTGCTTGTGAGTAAGCTTGCAGTGTTTTTATGAGTTGCATTGGGGTTGGAAGTTGGAAGGCAGATGCAAAATAAGATGTGCGATCACTTTTTTATGTGCTATCAGTTTAGTAGGTCTGAAAGATTGTCTGAACAATCTTAAACAAATGATAAAATAGCTTTACCTTTGTTTTGAAAGAAAATAGAGTTCAGGCAAAAATAAATGCAATGCTATTGAATAGAATTGACTTATATTAGTAATGGGCTTAGTTTTGTCAAATATATTGAAACTTGCATGTTCATATGAGGATTGCCCCATATAAGTTGTAGTATTTGGGGACCACTAGTATGTTTGTTTGAGGTATGGATATTTTTTAAAAGTCATCCCTTGAAGCTACTGCTGAAAGATGCACACAGTTCTGTAGTATATGTTCATTCATTGTCAAGTGCCAACCATACCTTTCTTACTATGAAATAAATATTTATATTTTCATTATCATTGCTAATTATGAAGTAAAAAGCTTTCCCATCTTTTGTGGACAAGTGTACACACTTGGTTTCTTACCTCTAAGCTGGGTAGAGAGGAGAGGTAAAAGTGAGACATCCATGAGATCGCCTTGGCAGTGACTTTGAGGTCATAAGTAGACACTTTCCTAGAGATTAGGAGCTAAAATGGTGAGAAGGCATGGTCAAATGGCACAAGTAAGCCAGAAACTTATTCTGAAAGCAGAACTTTGGATATTGACACTAGCAGTTCCTGCCACCTTGAGAATCTAAGAAATACTCACATTGATGTTCCAGGAATTAGAAGAGTGGACATTTTATTCATTATTTCACATGACTGCTTTCATTTCTATTTGCTTTGATTCTTCACTTTGGCCATGACCAAACTTTTTGCGAAGCCTCTGTTTTAGCAGTTTATATTATCCATCTCTCTTCAATTAAGTTACATAATAAATATTTAAAAGTAATGAACTTTTGTCTTCTGAAAGTTGAAGAAGCATCTGTCTGACACATGCCAATCAATGATAGGTGATGTTAACAGAAAATTCAGACAGGTTTGCCTCTAAGAGGTGATGATCACATGAGCATCAGCATTTCATTAAACTTCATTTTCCCAGACTCTAAGTGCTATGTGGCCGAGCACTTCCATTCTGGAAAACAACAAAAATATAAATTCATGTGTACAGCAGTTTTGGGGGTGTTTTTTGTCCTGTATCCAAGTTTGACATTAGTCATCTGTTCAGTAACTCTGAGGCAACCTTGAGATACATTTCATATTCCAGGTGTTGAGTTTACTCTGACACACAGAATTTTTAATAATGTAGTTACTAACAGGCTCATTAGGCATGAGTCTTTAAGTCTGAGAAAAGTGAGCCATGGAGAAGTGAAATCAGGAACTATTGTGGCGACATGAACATTCAGCTGATGTGCTTGCTTTTCAGCAGTACCTAGAAAAATGAAGGTGGCACTTGTTACAAGTTGGACCATTTCATTAAGGGGCAGTTATCATTGTCATCATTATTGTCATCATCAAACTCTTAGAAAGCTCCTGCCATGTAATATTCTTACCCCAGGATAGAAACACAAGTGAAGGGTCTGCAAATTGGCTCAAGCATCTTCTAAGGGCACTTCAGTGTGTCCAATCCTTCCACTGCCCTCCAGACACCCCCCCCCCCCCGTTACTTTCCTTCCTTAGCTAATGGCTTAGCACTGCATGCCCAGTAGATTTATAATGTAAGCACATATATGTATATGCAATTTTACTTTTTAAAATAAAAATATGAAATGAGGCATTAATTTGAATCTTATTTGACTCAATACATTCAAAATATCATTTCAACATATAATCACTATAAAAATATTGAGATACTTTATATTATTTTCTTTCATACTAAGGCTTGAAATCTGATTTATATTTTTTTCAATTTGAGCACATTCCCTTTTGAAGTAGTCACATTTCAAGTGCTCAATAACCACATATGGCTCATGGATGGCACAGCTATAGTTGCTCCAGTAGTCATTCATTGTTATAAAGGTCCACCCTTTTATTTTTAGTTTGTGTTCAAACTAAAATTGCAATACTGGAATATCCTGGCATTCATAAAAAGAAAGAAATAAATACAAGTAGATGCAAATAATCCTAACAATTAGCTGAAAATGCACAATGCTAAATATAAGTGGTTATGGCAAGCTAAACATGAGGCTTATCAGTACAGATTGACTCTGTTTACAAATGTCATATTTTCTCCAATTTAAAGCTCTTGGTTGGTTATTTAGACATTACAAACAAGTCTCTACTACCATTACCAAACATACATTCACATATGCAAACATACACTCACACACATACCTACCACAGCATACACACTCTATATCAGGTGTGATGGAATTGTCTCCCTGTTTGGCAGACAAGTCTTAAACACCACTGTTCTTACTGGCTGTAGTCATTGCCTCCTCTTACATATTACTTCCCCTACTTTCTTTGAATAAGACCTCAGAGGCACTGCTGAGCAATGGGACAAGTTTAGGGTCCTAAAGGACTTAAAGAAGTTCAAACAATGTTATATTGCATTTCAAAGTACTTTTATTTTCAAGGCTTGTTGAGTCTTTTTAAAAGCTATGTGCATATCCTATATAATAAAGATGTAATATGCAAATGGTCACTATGCCGTGAAGCATAACAACCAACCATGTAATGACCGGATCACGGATCAGCAGGAGCGTGGAGCAGCAAGCTAAAAGCAGGTGGTGGAGAACTACAGGAGGGGCAGGGCAGCAAGCTATGCGGGAGGGGTGTGAAGCTACTGGTGGGGTAGCGGGCAGCAAGCTACTGGTGCACAACGAGGTCGGCAGTGAGCTACTGGTGCACAGATTCGTGTGCAGAGCTACTAGTTTAAAAATAATTACTTATTGCTATTAAAGAGAAGGGTTTTCTCATGGACTTGCAAATACTTACAATAATACAAAGTAAGAGGACAAACACAAAAATGGAAACAAAAGTGAGCCCCATTGTTAGAGAAGAGATATCAGAGTTTTATTAATAGAGTAAATGATACCCTGTGTTAAAAACCATTTGGGAGCCTTGATAACTTTTTCTTTAGAGATATTTTTTTCAAAAAGATCCTCTTATTCTAAGAGCATTTTGTGCAAGAAGACAAGAATATTGAGGCATGTCTGCTTTCCTGGAACAAGCTATAAACTGACAGAGAGGGATAAGCTGACCCAGTGACATTAGTTAGGGGCTAACTAAATGTTCCAATTGTTGTTTTCCAATGTTTGGGTTTTTCTAAATCAAAAGCACATTTTGCCCTAAGCTCTTTCCCCTGGATTTCAACAATTCATGAGTACTTGAAGGGAAATTGAATCCATATGTGTCTAATCTATTTACACTTAAATCATTGAAGTGCTTTTATTATTTAGGGTGACCAGGAAACCTTTGGGGCATCTTTAGAACTCTGCTTCTCACACTGCAGAAGTCTTCATTCTATAAAGAGGTCACATTTTCCCATAACCCTATAGCTTGAGCCTTTTTTACATTCATAAATCAAACCCCTGACACTATTTTAACTTAATGGATTGATATCACATGATTTCCCAATTCTGAGAAAAGACATAGCCTGTACATGTGCTGCCAAAAAAAACACAAACCACTCCAAAGATTCCTTTGATAGCAACAACTATCTTGTTCAATATTTTAGTAAGGTAAAGATAGATAAATTAGGAATAAAAATATACCCTATTGACAAGGTAAAAGCATAATTGAAAGGTTGAAATCAATCCAAAATAGTGCTTGGGATTATCAAAAATACTGAAAGTAGAAAGAAAAAGATATCTTACTCAGTAGGCTGAATAATGAATTCTGCATCTGATGGGCTTGTTCTCACAGATTCTTGCTATGACAGATTTAAAAATCACTACTGTAAGAGAAAATAAACCTAGGCATATTATTGCATCACACTTTACAAAGAAGGTATTTTATGCAGGGCTGATACAAGAATAAATGATGGTCGTTCGTGCTAAGTTACCCTGCAGAGACTTGTCAGAGCTTCACATTGGAACCTATTCTGCACACACAGTCTGGGACCCTTGGGGAGGGTGCAGGCTTGGATGAGGGACCACCCCCCCCCCCCCCGCCACGTGCATGAATTTTGTGCACTGGGCCTCTAGTTCTATATTTTCTCATGTGCTCCTTATGCTTCTGTGTTTATTCTTATTCACTTATCTTAAAAGAGAAAAAGATTTAGTTAGTGTTTGCCAGTAGGCAAGATCTGTGACTTGCTCATGGTCTTATGTATTGTTCACTTGCAATCAGAAATGATTTATAATTGGAAGGAAAATTGAGGTGCACAAAATCTAGCCTAATTCTCAGTGACTGACCCATATCCCATGTGATGGTCATAGTCTTAGACTTTTTTTTTTTTGCATCCAATGCCCAGTTCCTTGTCCTGGTAAATTAATGCCAGCATGCCCCTCCTATATTTGATTTCACCTCTAACTATTTGTTGAGAGAAATAAACTCCCAGAATGCATCATGCTACTCTCATGCCTTCTTTTCTTCTCATCTCCTTCTATACACACTTTCTGCTATATGTTTTTCTATATGTCAAAAATTCCAAACAAATGAAGAAGATAAATTATTGATGGGATAAATGGTATGTGGAGAGATCAACCCTGTGAATCAAAAAGAAGTATCCATTCAACTGTGTGGTGCACACACTGTTTTTGGTTTGGTATATAGTACATCTTAGATCTCTAAAGCAGATACACCACTGAGAAAGGCACCACAATCTCCCGAAGTCATCTAAACCAGTTTAGTTTTATTTTAGGTGGGAATAAAACTAGGTCAACATTTTTTATTTCTATTTGTATCCAATATACTTTTTTAAAAAGTGGAATTTTTTCTAAGGATTTGTCAATATACTGGCTGTCAGTTTTAGTTTTGCAAAAGTTGTCACTCTTTTGCTATCTTTATGGTTATTTGAGTTGAAAGTTAGAAGACTTGTGAGGATATATTAGCAAATGACTTTATACCAGAAATCTGCTGCTGATTTTATTTTTAAATTAAATTTGAATTATATTAATAATTATATTAATAGTTGTATGCAACTATTACCAATTAGTAATATCTTGTTTCATTATATTGGCAAGAATATTTCAGTTCTTCCCTGCAGAGTAAACATTCTAAGAATCTTGATCAGATTACTAAGAGGTCACCTGTTGAAACTTCCTAATTATTAATATTATAAGACTTTGCTTAGTACATTTTTGGAAGTCAGTCTGGTCCAACTTAAACTACAAGACTTGGATACACCTTTGAAATCAGAAGTCACAGTTCAAATTTTTTGTTCAGAACTTCCATGAGGACATACGACTCCTTTGCAAGATTTTAAAGAAAGTTATTTCTTCATGAAGAAACTTGACTTCTATCTATTAAACAATTGCTATATCATGTCTATTTTTGCAGTACAAGATACTTTACTGTCATTTGCCAGAAATTTGTCAAAATAGATGCAGAAATGTACAACACGTATGATGGGAATAGTTTCCCTTAGAGTTGTTCACTGTACAACCTATAGAACTGTTCATGACAATCTTGCTCTTGTTCCTGAGAAAGCTACTTTTAGAGATCACAAGAGGACTTATGATTAAATATAATGGGTTAAACAACTGCTCACTCTCCTGAAACACTACTAAAATTAAAGTAAAATTAAAAATTTTTAAGGCATTTGCCCACAAGAATAAAGAGTAGGAAAAAAGAAATTCTAAGCTGTGGAAACTAAAAAGTAAAAGGATGAAGAATAAGTGAAATGGCAGGAATTAAAAATCTGAACAATAAATGGCCAGTGGTAAAAGATGAGAACACGATTTGCACCATGGAATTGCCTTAATGGTTAGGAATTGGCAGCTATTATGGAAGCAGAATCATGGATAGATATAAGTGGGAGAAAAATTCAAAGGTATTAAGGAATGAATCTAGACTGGATAAGGAAAATAATAGAGAAAAGGACAACTCCATCTCTACCTCCCACCTGCATGCTGGGCGAGTGTGCTCTAAGACCACTGTTTCCCCAATAGTCAGAGAGCACACTGAACACTGAAATTCAAGAGGATGCTGCAAAAAGCTTCAGAATATCTGGTCTTGTTAAGAGGGAAGCCTCTGATAATAATAACTAATGTGCACAATTTGTAATAAGTTGGGAAATGAGGGAACAAACACACACCATTTAGAGAGAGCTTGCATTCAGACTCGGGAAAGAAGGCAGCATACTTACCTGCACCTGCCTGAGTCCATCTTAGCTTCCCGCTTCCTTTTCCCACTGGCTGGCCAGCACTGTGGTTCTGCTGGCTCCCTTTCCATTCAGAGCTGGATGTCTCTCTTACATCCTTGTTTCTCTCTCTCTTTCCCCTTTCCTGCCACTCTCTCTACTATTGCTACCCCTTATCTGATAGGAAAGCCTATAATTATTCTTGTTAGAATGTAGAAAATCTCTCCTCTCTTACTTTCTCTACAGTCAAAGTTAGGTTCATTTTTTGAGTCTACATTAAGAAAACACATTTAAAAAACCAAAACACACAGCATCTGTCCTTCTCTGTCTGACACATTTCATTCAGCACATTACATTCTAGGTCCATCCATGCTTTCACAAATTGTGAGATTTCATTTTTATGGCCAAGTAATATTCAATAGTACATATGTACCAAAACCATAAGATTTTACTTACATGAGGAATCAAAAAAAAAAAAAAAAAAACAAAAAACAAAAAAAAAAAACAGAAATAGACTCATGAATGAAGAGAATGGATTGATGGTTGCCAGAGGGAAAGAAGGTTGAGGAGTTGGGTGGAAAAGGTGAATGGATTTAGAAATACAAATTGGCAATTTTAATAGAGGTGTAAAGTTCAGCATATAGAATATATTCAATAATATTGTAATAAGTATGTAGGGTGCCAGGTGGATACTTAAAATACCTGGAGAATTACTTGTTAATTATAAGATTGTCTAATCACTATGCTGTACACCTGAAACTAATGTAAAATAATATTAAATGTAAATATTATTGAAAAATAAAATAAAAAGGCCGAACAAACTTTGAAAGCATAGAGACATTTTTTTTGCCAAGACTCACATGCCTTCCTCAACTACCTGGTCACAGATTGATGTGGTTTGATTGACACCTTTTAGAAATACAAGCTTTTCTTCTCTTTTCTGCTTTGAGTATCACAATCATTACCCAGATCACACATTTACTAAGATGAGAAGAATAAGTATGATGTGCAATTATATGCTAGGAAAGGAGTTGCTAAGAACCAAATTTAAATGTAAATGAGAAGGAAAATACAGAAATAAATTATAATTAAAGAACCCCAAATTGTTCAAGAAAAAGTATAAAAATAAATTATTACTTTAAAAGTCTGAATTATTTTGTCTTAAACAATAAGAAGAGTACTTTTCTCATCCATTTCTATTTTTAAATCCAGCAGATTGGTTCATGTGAAAAATCAGACATTTAATGTCACCTCTTATTGACAAAAAAAAAAGTGATAATCAGATGTAAACCTTTTCATAGCACCTTAACAGGCAGAAAGTTCACTTCACCAAATGCTCTTTTTCAGCCTCTTCCAATGCATGCCAAGATAATTTTTCCACAGCAGAGCTATGAATTCCCATCACAGCAGATATTACTGACACTTTTATTGCACCACAGAAAGTAATCGAGTAGTTTTCAATTAACCATGAGAACATTATCTGTTATGTGGATTATTCATAAAGACACAGGCCTACTCCTTCAACTACTTGAAAGAACAGACTTTCAAGACAAGAGAGAATTGTTCTGAACATAGTAAGAAATCATGAGTTTATAATTGCATGTCTAACTCATTGAATGTGAATGTCTGATGATGTTCCAGAGACAATACTTTTTTGATAGATCCTCCCTTCCCCCAACTGATGGACAGAGAATGATGTAAACTCCATCTGCAGTCTGAACATTCCTGAGCACCTAGCCAGGCACCTTATATGGACTGTACATTGAACCACGAATCAGCACCTGCCAAATACCCTAAACTCCCGATTCCTAAGTCCCTAGGTCCCTAATCATATGCCTTACATGAAACCATCAATCAGTGTGTGCTGAGTGCCCTAAGCCCGTCCCTTCTTTTTCCTCCCTTTAAAAGGTGCCTGCACTCGGCCCCCTCTCTCTTTCCCCTCTGGAAGGCAGCCGGCAGGGGTACTCTCCTTCAATAAAGCCTGTGTCCTGATCCCGGTCTCTGGCCCCTCTGTTTCATCTTTCATTTTTAGTCATCTTTATTTGTATTATTGAAGGGAGCTTTTAGGGGTAAAATAGGCAGGTTTAGGGAGTTTTAGGAATTAGGGAGTCCATGGGGGTGGGAGGCCCAGTTGGCTGGGGATTTGGAGCTGGCCAAAGGCTTATATTCACAAAGAACTAAAGGCACCACAGACTAGGGGAGAGGAAGACACCCATTCACAGTAGATAGGGGAAAGCCACAGGGAGTAGAGAAACAAAATGGAGAAAGAGGAAAACAGATTTCACAGGGGATAGAGAATTCTACCACTGAAGGGGGAGATAAAGAGGGTGGGGGTACATGGGTTTTGAGCTTTGAAGCTGCTATAGTGACCAATCAGAAGAGAATATTAGGACACAAAGAACTGCATTCTCTATAAAACTTAGAAAAAAAAGGGGCTTAGTGGGTCACTCCCTTGGGACCCCCTCTTTACGTGGGAGTCTGTATTGTTTTCCAATAAATTTCCACCTTTTCACCTTTTGTGTGTGGCTTCATTCTTCTAATCCCCCTGGACAAGAACCCAGAGAAGAAACCACCTTTGCATCCTGCCCAGAGGAAAACCTCACATTTCAGTTTGGTTCTGCATTTTGTTATTTACACCTTTTCTTTCCATAAACATGGGGAATTTTTGCATTGGATGTTTTTATCTAAAAGAAATCAAATAGCCATGGCCAGTTTTGCTCAATGGTTAAAGTGTCGGCCTACAGACTGAAGGGTAAAGGATTCAATTCTAGTCAAGGACACGTCCCTTGTTTGCAGGCTCCATCCCTGGCCATGGTCAGGGTATGTGCAGGAGGCAACCAATTGAGGTGTCTCTCTCACATCCATGTTTCCCTCTCTCTTTCCCTTTCCTTTCCACTCTCTCTAAAATTCAATGGAAAAAAATATCCTCAAGTGAGGATTCATATACAAGCAGACATAAAGACTGGCTAGCACTCATATTTTGGTGAAGGAAATCCAAACTGCAAAATTAAGCAGGCATGCTACACTAGAACAAGGTCCCAGACATTTTTTCTCTTCAGAATTTATTAGAGGCGGGGGGATGGACCTTTGTCTCAGAAAACAATGCAGAGAGGAAGTCATGCTTAAAATTTCAAAGGCTTGCTCTGGCCAGTGTGTCTGAACTGTTTGAACATTACCCTGTGCACCCAAACAAGAAATTTGACTTCCAGTCAGTGCACATACCTAAGTTCAAGACATGTTTGATGTTTAATGTTTCTCTCTCTCTCTCTCTCTCTCTCTCTCTCTCTCTCTCTCTCTCTCTCTCTCTCTCTCTCTCTCCCTTCTACCTCCCAGCCTTCCCTCTTCTTCCTTTCTCTCTACAATCAATTAAAAATACAAATTTTTCAAGGGCTTATGGACTTTCTAGAAGCCATTAATAGCTCCTTCATAACTGAATGTGTATTCTGTATTTCCAAAATAAAGAATAAACAACTTTGAATTATTGCAAATATAATTTTCAAACTCAAGTGATTTGGAAAAAATCTAATTGTTAGCCAAAGTCTGCTCTTAGTTATGTTCTGGACCATAAGACAATATGCATTTGACATGAGACCTCAAGGTTTTCATACAGCACTGAAGCTGATGCAATTTCTGAGGAAAACAATCACACCTCAAATGGTTGCTTTAGAACACTGTAAAAGTGGAACAATAAACAGAGAAAAGATGATTTTATATAGGAAAGAACAAAAGGAGGATGTCTTTTAAATAGAAGAATATGGCTGCCACCTCATTTACAATTTATAGCTGTTTATGACAATGAACAGGATGTCAGGGTGTGTCCCCCTTAGAGGGTATATAAATCAAGGGAATTTGAATATCTACACTGCACAGCAACCAAGCATGCTTTCATCACTGTTCATTGGGCAGAATTGGATCCTTAAAGATAAAAACTTGTAAGGGGATTCAAATTCTTTATCCAATGACCAATATTACACTGGAATTGGTGGAGATCTCTGACACTTTGCAACACTTGATCATTTTGCTGAAGCTTTTCTCACATGTTATATATCCATTGGCTTAGCTCTTTGTGAAATGTAATCTGACCTGAGCAGTGTGTGTGTGTGTGTGTGTGTGTGTGTGTGTGTTTTGCTTTTAGAGTTCAAATTATTTGATTCCTTTTAAAGATATCTTTCCTTGATTTGTGATTCCCTTCTCATATTAGGTTGGATTACTATAGCTTCATTCTCTTCTATGTGATGTTCTTGAATTCAATTTTATGAGCATTTTAGTCTCAGACACAAGATGACAATAATCAATGGCTGATGTTTTGTTAAGAAAGACAGAATGCTACAGTGTCACCACTCTTGCACTGATTTAGAAAAGCACATTTAAAAATGCAAAACACCTTTTCTGTACCAAGGACATCATTAAATAAGTTTTTTAAGTGATCAAATGAGTAATTATAATTAAATGTTTTGAGCTTCATACCACAAGGAAATGGTCCCAGAAAAAGAAAAACATTGTAAGCTTTACACTTGTTTATAAACCTGTTTTTTTGATTTTTGGAAGATAATTATATTTAAAAAATATATTAGACAAATTAAACCTTAGTTATTATCTAGCCAGAGGCAATTCATTTGAAGTCTCTGTCTTCTAATCACTGTGCAGCCAGTGGTTTGTTTTGTGACCTTGGGCACATCATTCAACCACTTTAGTGGTTCACATTTCTTCATATGCAAAATAATAATAATCATAAAAATTATCATGAAATATTTGCAAATACTGATGCAAAATAATGCTGTTCTTCTTTTACAAGATATGGTTATTTATCTGAAGTTTTGAATATAGCAAACAATTCAATAAATGCCATACACACACACACACACACACACACACTCTAGAGGCCTGGTGCACAAAATTTGTGCACTGGGGGCTCAGTAGGGTGTGTGTGGGGGGGTGTCTCTCAGTCTAGCCTGCCCCCTCTCACAGTTCAGAAGCCCTCAGGGGATGTCCTACTGATGCTCAGGGAATGGGCCTAAGCCACAGTCTGGCCTCCCTCTGCAGAAGGCAACCTGGCTGATCAGGGGAAGGCATCACACCCATCAGCCTGCCAGCTGCTGCAGTTGCCAAGGTGTTTTTATCAACATGGACTCCAGTCCCTTCACCACAAAAAAATAACTTTCTTTAGGCATTTTCAAGGTGTCTCTTTTATAGGATATAACCTTTCTTTCTTTCTTTCTTTCTTTCTCTCTCTCTCTCTCTCTCTCTCTCTCTCTCTCTCTCTCTCTCTCTCTCTCTCCCTCCCTCTCTTCCTTCCTTCCTTCCTTCCTTCCTTCCTTCCTTCCTTCCTTCCTTCCTTTCTTCCTTCCTTTCTTCCTTCCTTTTTTTCTTTCATCACTTGAGGCTATTTTTCCATTGATTTTTAGAGAGCGTGGAAGAGAGAGGGAGAGAGAAACATCAATGTGAGAGTGACACTTCAATTGGTTGCCTCCTGCATGAGCCCTTACAGGGGCCCAGACCAGGGAGAAGCCTGCAAGCTAGGTGCATGCCCTTGATCAGAATTTAACCAGGACCTTACAGTTGGCAGGTCAAGGCTCTATCAATGGAGACCGGCTAGGACAGGATATGACCTTTCTTAGACCTCCAGTAGCATACCTTTGTTTTTTCCTCCAGGAGTGTGGTAGAAAAACCCTAAATCACCTTCTTGGATTCTTATTAGGCCAAGAACACTGTGAGTGGCATACCAGGAGCTTAACCAATGAGCAGTCAGAAAAGGTGTTTCCTCTGCAGCTTATGTGCAGAGGTAGGACTGCTGCCAAGGGCCTGCCCCCAGCTGCTGTGATCCCCTCTCCCCTGCCCCTTCTCCCCTCTCCCTTTTCCTCTCTCCCCTCTTCCCTCTCCTCTCTCCCTTTTCCTCTCTCCCTCCTGGCCTGTGCTCTGCCATGGCGACTGCAGGCAGACCCGCCTTCTCCTCTCTGGGCCTCTGCTTGGCCATGACAGCTTGGGCAGCACCCCTCTCCCCCTGTCTCTATCTCTGTCTCTGCTCCAGGCCTCACCTGTGTGCATAGCCTCCTCCTGACCAGTCATGACTGTTACAGCATCCTGGCTAATTTGCATATTACTTCTTTATGTGTACACACGCGCGCGCGCGCGCGCACACACACACACACACACACACACACACACACACGCACACTAGAGGCCCAGTGCATGAAATCTGTGCACAAGGGGGGGGGGGGGGTGTCCCTCAACCCAGTCTGCACCCTCTGCAATCTGGAACCCCTCAGGGGATGTCCAACTGTCAGTTTAGGCCCAATCCCTAAACTGGCAGTTGGACCTCCCTCTTACAATCGGGACTACTGGCTCCTAACCCATCACTTGCCTGCCTGTCTGATTACCCCTAACCACTTCTGCCTTACAGCCTGATCACCCCCTAATTACTCCCCTGCTGGCCTATTTGATGCCCAATTGCTCCCCTGCTGGCCTGATTGCCCCCACCTACCCTCCCCTACTGGCCCGATCACCCCAACTGCCCTCCCCTGCCAGCCTGGTCACCACCAAATGCCCTCCCCTACAGGCGAAGTCTTCCTTAACTGCCTTCCCCTGTTGGCCTGATTGTCCCAAACTGCCCTCCCCTGTAGGCCTGGTTACCCTCAACTGCCCTCTTTTACTGGCCATTTTGTAGTGGCCATCTTGTGATGACATCACAGTGGTCATCTTGTGACAATGTTGTGTGAGGGCATTATATGATGCTTTTGTTATATAGGATATACTATTGATATATACCTAGGCTTTTGTTATATAGGATATACTAGAAGCCTGGTCCATGAAATTCGTTCATGGGGTAGGGGGTCCCTCAGCTCAGCCAGCACCTCTCTAATCCAGGATGTCTGCTGGCAGTCAGACATCCCTTTCACAATCTGGGACCACTAGCTCCTAACTGCTCACCTGCCTGACTGATTTCCCCTAACCACCTCTGCCTGCCGACCTGATGCCACTAACTACTCCCCTGCCATCCTGATCACCCCCTAACTGTTCCCCTGATAGCCTGATCACCCCTAGCTTCCCTCCCCTGCAGCCTGACCACCCCATAACTTCTCCCCACCACTGGCCTTATCACCCCTAACCACCTCTGCCCTGGCCCCTACCACAATGGCTTTGTCTGGAAGGACATCGGGAAATGTACAGAAGATGTCCGGTCTAATTAGCATATTATCCTTTTATTAGTATAGATATATATGATCCAAATGTGTTTTTCCATATTTTTATATGGGCAGTCTTCTTAAATCAATATACATATTCCTATAATATTATGCAATAATGCCAGTTGTGTTCCTTGGGCAAATCATTCAACCACATTATGTGATGTTCTTGAATTCAATTTTAATCTCTCCTAAACTTTAATTTTACAATATATCCACTCCTATTTCTCATTCCCAATTTCTTCTTTAGGCCACCTCTTTCTTTCAATCTGTTGCTCCTCAAACCAGGCCTATCTTCCACTCCTCACTTATTTCAGTAATAACCCAAACTAGTTCGGGGCTTGTCTAAATTGGCAAGACAGATAAAAGTGGATGGTCATTATCCAACGAGCCTGTAGAAAGATGATCAGCTTCAAGCAAGGTGCTCAAAATGTCTGCCTATCTTTTAAATAATAATCCATCAGCAACAACTGACTCAGTGAAGAAGGTCATTTCTCAAATGTGCAACATTCATAACCCTTGGATGCATCTGGAACATGTGATCTTATGGACGATATAAGAGAACAGAGTAATCTGCTGCTTCATAAGGCTTAACCAATATTCCACATATATTGGAATTAATAATACAGATTTTTCTGTAGCAGGGTATAGAATTATCCTCAAATTTTATGTAGGCTCTGTAAAGTATTCTTGAACCTAAAGTTTTCCAATCAAAACCATAGTAATTTTGTCACCTTAAAACAATCAAAACAGCCAAAACCAGTTTGGCTCAGTGGATAGAGCATCAGCCTGCAGACTGAACGATCCCAGGTTCAATTCCGGTCAAGGGCATGTACCTTGGTTGTGGGCACATCCCCAGTAGGGTGTGGAACAGGCAGCTGATCGATGTTTCTCTCTCATCCATGTTTCTAGCTTTCTATCCCTCTCTCTTCCCCTCTGTAAAAACTCAATAAAATATTTTTTTAAACAATCAAAAAAAATTTTTTTTCCTCTTTTTAAAGCTAACTAGATAATTCTTACTTGAAAGTTCAAATATCTTCTGCATGTACTTGGAAGAAAGGATAAAAATAGTAAAATAGCACAGGCCAAACAGAGGTGGCATTACTGACAATATAATGTGACTAAGTTTTTTTTAACAACCCTCAGACAGAAAAGCCTACCAATTCCAGAAGCCTGTCTGTTTTGCTCTTTGGCTCCAATACAAAGCCATGACTGAAGTGGCTCTCAGTAAGTGATAGGCTCTCAGTTCCAGGGTGGCAACCAGATGATGGATTCATGGCTGCAGGTCTGATCTTCTGTATGATGAAATCAAGGCTGTGAGAAGTGACCAAAACCAAATGTTTTGCCAGTGAACAACTGAGCTTCCAGATCTAGAGAGTAAGGTTTTAATGTGTGTTATCAATTAATATGGACACTGAATAGGTCATTTTACTGTCATCACCATTAACCAGATTCAGTTACTTCCTTTAATTCACAAAGGGCACAACATTTCAGCACTGCAAATTACATATTTTTAAATTCCTCCTTTTATTAGCTCCATCTTAAATATCTTTGTGTGTAAGACTAATTTTCAGAAGTCTACTACTTTTTTTATTTATCTTAAATATAAGTGTTTTTGAAGCCATTGGAGTCCTCTAGATCCAGGTAACAAGAGAGGGTAGAGAAGGCATACCCAGTTCTTACACACCTTGGCTCTAAGGGACACACTTCGTTAAACTTAAACAATGTTATATGTCAATTATATCTCAATGAATCTGGAAATTTTGAGTCTAGAATAATAGCATGATACATATGGAATTTCAAAGGTTTAATAAAATTACATTTATTTATAGAAAATAAACAAAGAAATAAATAAATAAAGTTATACACTTACTTCACACCCTCATGTCCTCATCTAGATGATAGGAACTGGAAAATTTAGTCTTTGATAGACAGTCACTGCCTGGTTACAATCCTATCCTGTGGAAGCAGGAGCATTCATATTTTTAAAAGAAAATCTAGCCTTCTCTGTCACATTTCCCTCCACTCTTCCCCTCTCTATTGTATCACCCAGATATCTTCATATACCCAGAGAAGACTGAACCCCAGGCACTACCAGATCCAGGAGCATAAACAACTCCTGCAAGATTCTGTCTCTGTTTTACAGTTTCTTGCTTTTACTTTCTTCTTTCTTGGCTTCCTTCTCAGGCAGGCTGGCCATGATAGCCATCAGAAGCTTAGATTACATCATCTTTATGCAATTGTAGAAGAAAAAAGAAATAATAAAATCACTCTCTTTTATAAAATCCATAGCAATCCCTGAAAATAAATCTGATTAATCTTATATGAGATGCACACTCACCCTTGAATACATCACTATAGCCAGGAGGAAGGGGTACTCCAGTCAGCCCTATCCCATCACAAAAGAGGTGGGTCATGGGATTTATTGGTCAAAAAGACTTTGGGGAAAAGGAGTTTCTAAAAGTAAAACTATTATAACATTGGCAAATATGTTCTTCCATGCAGTGGGCTTTCTTGTTGTTTTAATGCTATATCCGATAAGGGCCTAATCTCCAAAATTTACAGGGAAGTCATATAACTTAATAAAAGAAAGATAAGCAATGCAATCAAAAAATGGGGAAAGGACTTAAACAGATACTTTTTTAAAGTGACATATAGAAGGCCAAGAGACATATAAAAACATGCTCAAAGTCACTACACCTTTCAGAATGGCTATCATCAACAAATCAACAAACAAGTGCTGGTGAGGATGTGGAGAAAAAGGAACCCTCGTGCACTGCTGGTGGGAATGCAGACTGGTGCAGCCACTGGAGAAAACAGTATGGAGTTTCCTCAAAAAATTAAAAATGAAACTCCCATTTGACCAGTAATTCCATTTGTAAGAATATATCCCAAGAAATCAGAAACAACGATCAGAAAGGACATATGCACCCCTATGTTCATAGCAGCATAATTTACAATAGCTAAAATTTGGAAACAGCCTAAATGCCCATCATCAGATGAGTGGATTAAAAAACTGTGATACATCTACACAATGGAATACTATGTTGCCGTAAAAAAAGAAGAAACTCTTACCATTTGCAACAACATGGATTGACTTGGAGACTATTATGCTAAGCAAAATAAGCCAGTCAGAGAAAGATAAATATAATATGATCTCACTCTTTGGGGAATATAATGAACAACATAAATTGATGAACAAAAATAGATCCAGAGACAGAATAGCATTGATCAGACTGTCAAACTTCAGAGGGAAGGCAGGGGTTGGTGGTAAGAGATCAACCAAAGGACTTGTATGCATAAATATAAGCATAACCAATAGACACAGACACTAGGAGAGTGAGGGCATGTGTTTGGGTGGGGGTGGTCAGGGAGAGGTCAATGTGAGAAAAGGAGACATATCTAATATTATATGTAATACTAATTTTTAAAAATTAAAGGTAAGGTTGTTTGACATATAAGGAAGTATTTATGATTATGATATTTAGATCTAAGAATTGGAATTAGACATGGAACTTGTGACTTTGCTTATTATTATTCCTTCCTATCATTGTTAGTTTCCTTTTAGTCTTTAATAACACATACCTTCCAATATATATCTGTGGTTTTTTTGCTTATAAGAAGAAAATTATAGTTCTTGTTTTCTATCATTATAGAACTAGTGGCCCAGTGCATGAAAGTTCATGCACTCAGAGGACCCTCAGCCCAGCCTGAACACTCTCACAATCTGGGACCCCTCAAGTAGAGTCCCTAGGCCTGGCCTTAGATCAGGGCCTATACTTGCTTTCCTCCCCCAGCTACAGGCAGCTGCCCCATCCCCACCACTGACACTGCTTGCCATCTGTGCGGCACTGCCCACCCCCGGCTCCTAACACCAGTGGCCTCCCTCTGCGGGAGATCGATGACTGGCTGCACACCTGCCACAGAGTCTACACTGGTGGCCTGGGCCTCCCTCTTTCTTTGCTGGGGGCCAGGGCCAGCCCTGCAAAGGGCCATCTGCCTACCTGATCACCCCTAACCACTCTGCTTGCCTACCTGATCTCCCTTCACTGCTTGTTTGGGGGCAGGGCCAGCCCTGCCAGGGGCTGTGGTGGTTCTGGTATCTGGTCCTTCCAGTTGTTATGCTTAAGGTGGCTGGCCTTTTATTATATAGGATGTTCTATGTTAAGGACCATGTCACTTCTTTAAAAGCAGCTTTAACACATTAAGCCTCCAGCCTGTTTTGACTTCTGGAAGGAAAGTATAGTGTCAGTCACCAGTGACTGACATGGCGCTTAACATGCTAAATAATGAATATGGCATCCCATAAAATAAAATTTCAGTGAATATCTTCATAAGAGATCCCTTCAAATACTTATAAATCATATTAGATTGTATTTGTTTTTATTTTACAGGAGTAGTGTTGTTTTGAGGGCTTTTGAAGTATCTTGTCGGGCATTGGACCTACTACTATAAAGAGGGCAAAGTGGAATTCTGGTGGGAGGACACACTTTCTGGATAGCAACTGTGTACTATGGACTAACAGCCTTAAAACATAAATAGAAACAAAAAAAAAAAAACAGTGTCTTGACACATGTGAGCATTTTGTCTATTAGATTGTAAGTTTTTAATATATTAGGAAAGTCAGAACTATAGCATATTCATAGGTGCCAGACATCTAATTTTTTTCAAATCTGTACAATTTGGATAATATCCATATTGAAGCACTGTTTGATTTACTTATTTACTTATTCAATAAACGTATTATTACTAATATTGTTAGTATCAAATATTAACACCTTTGGTTTTCCATAGGCACTGGGCTAGGCATTAAGGATATAGACATGAAATTTAGCTAACTTACAGCTACAAAAAAGGTAATAGTCACAGGTTCCATGGATTAAGACATGGACATGTCTTTCTGAGTTCCATAATTTATCCTAGTACAGAGGGCTAGCCTTCCTGAAGCTAGTCATCTGTTAGGCCTCACATTAAAGGTGAGGCCTAACAGATGAGTCAGTATCTAGGGAGCAGAAGTTGGTGTTGTTCCAGGCTGGGAACAGTATGTTTAAAGCCTAGAGGCAAAAACATGGTGCAGTTAAAGAACTGAAAGAAGTTCCTGTTTGGATCAGCTCAGAGCACAGGGAAAATAAGAGGGACAATGCTGGAGTCAAACTGTGTGTCAACCACATGAAGGAATTTTAAATTTATGATTAGGCAATGAGAAGCTATTGAATGTTATAAGAAGAAGGGAGATATAATCAAATACACACATTTGAAAGATCTCTGGCTGGTATATAGAAAATTTGTTAGGAGAAACTAGATTGGGAGCAGATCAGTGAGGATATTACTATTATATTAGTATAGGAAAAAGAAAGATAATGTTTAATTAAGAATGGAAAGAAATAGCCAGAAACAATGTATATTTAGGATAGAATTGGCAGAACATTATGATGGATTAGATGTGGAAAAAGGGAGGTAGAGTCAGGTTACAAAAATGAAATCTACATTCCTGAATTGAATCGTCTACCTCAACATTCATATGTTGAAGTTTTAATCTAGTACTTCATAATGAACCTTATTAATATCAGATCTTTACAGAAGTTATTAAGCTAAAACAAGTTCATTAGGGTGAGTTCTAATTCAATATAACTGGTGTCCTTATAAAAAGGGGAAATTTAGAGTTCCATATGCACACAAAGAGAACATCCTGTGAGGATGAAGGTGCACATGGAGGTGATGCTCTACACATCACTGACTATCAAAAATCGCCAGAAATACACCAGCGGAGAGGCATGGAATAGCCTTCCTCATAATCCTCAGAAGGACCCAATCCTACCTGCACCTTGATCGTGGACTTTTAATCTCCAGGACCAAGAGACAATAAATTTCTATTATTTAAGCCACTTAATTTGTAGTACTTTGTTAAGGCATCCTCAGAAACTAATACCCTGGGATGCTGGGTTATGTCATCTATTGATCGAAAGAGTACTAGAGAAAAAGCCTGTTAGTGAGAATGATGTTCGTAACTTACCAATTTTTCAGACACCCATAAAAAATATTGTCTTTTTTGTCTGAGTTTAAGGTAATACATAACTTAAAGCAAAATCAGTTTCAAAAATATCAAGAAGTTGATTGTTTGAACTAAATAAAATTTTTATTGTTACTTGACTACAAATTAGAGTCAAAGTTTTGAAGAGAAAAAGCATAATCTCCTCATGACCTTCCAACCCCAAGTAATGACAGAGTTCTGGCCCCAGTTCCTAATTTGAAGAAGCAGATTTAATAAATATTCTGATATTCTGCTCTTCAAATGGGATACTGATAATTAGAAATCACTTTAATTTGTTTTAACCTATGTAATGTTTTAGTTAAGTGAGATGTGTGGTTACTATTAAATATTATTATTAGAAAGCACATTGCAAAATCTATGTCAAATAGGAAGCTTTCAATGCCTACCTCAGTGCTGAGCACAGAATAGAAACATAATAGCTATTTATTGAATGAATATATATCAAATAGTAACTTCACAAATTTCTATTAAAGATTATCTAAGCTAGTAGTTTTCAGAAAATTTATATTCACTTATTTATTTTATATTGACTTTTATTTTACTTCATTTTTTCCTTCACTAAGAAAATTTTCAGCTGTAGAACTTCTTGTTCAAAGACATCTTTCATGAAACTTAGTATTTAAAACTGATGAAACAATGCTCTCTAATTGAGGCATTGTTAGAGACTCACTGTCTCACCCCCTCCCTCAACTACCCCTATCAACTAGCAGGACTGCTGCGGAGTCCTAGAACTCTGAGAGCATTTGAGAAGTACTGATTGGAGTTCTAGATAAGCATGGCAGTTTATCTCTTAATCTGAATTCTCTCCTAAAGCCCCGCTAACAGAATTGCAAAGGACCTTTTTAAAAAGTTTATATTTCATACAAGCGAAAAGAAAGGTAGCATGCACAAAAAGATTTCAGAAAATTTTTTGACGTGCAGAAAGATAATGAAGGAGTGGCTGATGACATGGCAGAAGGGATGAAACTCCTAAGTAAATATTGGTAAAAAGATGTGCCAAAAGATGTGCCAATATAGAGAGCGAGGCCAGAAAGACCCAAGACAATAGAAGGTGGAGGTGAAGTACAGGTTGGAAAACAAGGTTTGTTGAAGTCAGTGACAGTCATAGAGTTTCCAGGTGTGCTGTCTCATTCACAGCCAGGTGACTGTACCTCTGTAGAAGACCAGAAGGTTTCTCCTAAAAAATATTATTAAGACAAGATTGAGCCTCCAAGCTCCAGGTATGTTAGAAAGAGAGAGGGGAGAAGGAGGGAGGGTTAGATGGAAGTCTGCAGTCTGAATGATGACACCCCTACGCCCCGCTCCTCCCTGGGCTCAGCCTGAAAGCTCAGCCTACCGAACAGGAGATTCAAAAACTTAGCTCCTGAGAAACTGACCCACTGCTGCTAATAGTTAGGGGTTTCCAACTAAAAGGCATAATTTTTTTTTTTTTTAATATATTTTATTGATTTTTTTTTTTTGCCCCCCACCCTCCCTCCCACATAAAAGGCATAATTTAATCCCTGCCCCTCTCTTTATGGTAACTGCCACTAAAAATCATGAAAAAAAATTATGTAAGAAAATTTCTCAACTGGGTTATTGGAAGGGCTCCAGTGTGAAAGGGCTTTTCACATATTTATTCAAAAAATGTTGTTTTGGGGAAAAAAACACCTACATAAAGACTCATTTGTTAAAAATGTCAGAACACTAAAGATAGAGAAACAATTTAAAAGCTTCTAGAGATTAAAAAACAGTCAAATATAATCAAAGTCTATATAAAAACCAAAGAAGAATGCATTTAAATTTGAAAAATTAATTTAAACGCTAATACCCAACCTAACAATAAATCAAGTATAAAGGTAGAACAAAGACATCTAAAATGACTAAAGATAATTTTTATTTAATAATGGGATTAGCCTAAAATTGTTTAGTCATATGGTGTTCTCCTCAGGCCCTGCTTTCCTCCTGAGCTCCAGGCCCAGCCACACTCTTGCTAACTCTTGGACTGTGCTTTTCTTTTTTTTTTTTTCTTTCTTTTTTTTCTTTTTTTTAATATATTTTATTGATTTTTTTACAGAGAGGAGGAGAGAGGGATAGAGAATTAGAAACATCGATGAGAGAGAATCATCGATTAGCTGCCTCTTGCACACCCCCTACCGGGGATGTGCCCACAACCAATGTACATGCCCTTGACCGGAATACAACCTGGGACCTTTCAGTCCGCAGACCAATGCTCTACCACTGAGCCAGACCGGTTTCGGCTGGACTGTGCTTTTCTTTCCTTCAACATCCAAGGCTACAAAACCAGATTGCCCCAGATGATCTCCACTGGAGGCCAAAAGCTAGCAAAATAGAAAAAGTTTGCCAGAAGAAAAGAAGGGAGATCTTGAAAAGATACTTTTAATTAGGTGAGTCAAAACAGCTAGAAACCATTTATTGACTCAACTCTAGAGTGTTGTGGTTTCCAGTAATGAACTTTAACTAAGTATGGCATACTGTATTTGGTTAGGAAATTTTAAATAATGTAATATCAAACTTCATGGGATGATGATGGTGATGATAATGGTGATAATGTTTATAGATTTCAAAAAGAAGTTAAAGCAAAACAATACAATAGGATGGCGAGTTCAGCTTCTTCCAGGGCAGTGGATAAAAATATCAAACATAACTAGCTTATGATTTGTGCTTATTTGGTTGTCTACATGACACGTAGTTTTCAGTGAAATCCTGAAAAAGAGGACACAACTTCCTTGGGACAAATATGTGTTCACACCAGAAGCATAAATTAAGAATTATATGTGATAATAAGAGGGATTGAGTCTATTTCTCTTCAAACCAAAGTTATCTTCTGCTAGAATTTATAAGCTACACACAAGACAAAACTAGGGTGGAAATTCTGCAATTAAAATTGTATTCTTATAACACCAAATGTTGGCAAAGATGTGAAGTAACAGGACTCTGAATCATTGCTGATGGGAACACAATACGGCACAGCCACTTTGGAAAGCAATTTGGTGGCTTCCTACAAAATAAAACATACTCTTTTTATTAAATTAAAATTATTGGGGTGAAATTTGTTAATAAAATCATACAGGCTTCAATTCTATGATACATCTTCTGTATACTGCATTAGGTGCTCACCCCCCAAAATTAAATTTCTATCACTATATATTCTACACCTTTTACAGATTTAGTCCCTCCTCACCCTCTTTTCCTCTGATACTTGGTGATCATCATACTATCTTCTGTGTCTATGAGTTTTCATTTGTTTTTTTGTGTTGCTTTCAGTTTTATATCTTACATACGAATGAAATTATGTTTCTTGACATTTTCTGTCTGACTTGTTTCATATATGATCCAACAATTGTGCTCCAAAGTTGTGATGTAAACAGATGTTTATAGCAGATGTATTCATAATTGCCAAAACTTGGAAACAATCAAGAAGTCCTTCAGTAGGTGAATGAATATGTAAAATGTGGTACATCCAGAGAATGAAATATTATTCAGCACTAAAAAGCCATCAAGCCATGAAAAGACATAGAATAACCTTAAGTGCATATCACCAATTAAAAGTTACCAATCTGATAAAGCTACATGCTTTATGATTGCAACTATATGACATTCTGGAAAAGTTAAAACAATGGAGACAGTGAAAAGATCAGTGATTGCCAGGAGTTGTGGATGCTGGGGGTGAATAAGTTGTATACAGAGAATTTCTAGGGGCAGTAAAAGTGTTCTGTATGATACTAAATGGTAACTATGTGTCATTATACATTTGTAAATATATAATGTACAACACCAAGAGTGAACCGTAGGCAAACAATAGATTTGGGGTGATTATAATGGGTCAATGTAGGTTCACCAATTGTAATAAATGTACCATCTAGAGAAGGATGCTGATAGTAGAGAAAGGTTTACATGTAAAGATGAGAGCCATATGGAAATGTTTTGAAATTTTCTCTCAATTTTGCTATGAACCTAAAAGTGTTCCCCCTAAAAGTAAAAGTCTGAAACAAACAAACACTGTATTCCTTTAGCTTTAAACTGTGATCCTTGTTCAAATAAAATTATTCTAAGAAATTGGAGTGCACTAAACTGTGAGACTTGCTGTAATTGAGTTTTAGACCTTTTGGAAAAGCAGGATTATATGAGGGAAGGGACCACAGACCAAGAATTGAGCCTAACATGGAGACACATCAAAGGCAAATAACTCAACTGTGTTACAGCTGACCTCAAATCCATCTACATGACTATTCATTTATTCAGTAGACTTTAATTATATGCCTAGAATGTGCCAGGCACTGTTTGAGGCTCCTAGGATATAAGCAAATCAAGCAAATAAAGCCCCAGGTCTAACAGAGCTTACTCTTTAGCAGGATGAGATAGAAAATAGGTAATAAACACATAAAATTCATCATATAAGTTTATAGAAGGTGCTAGATTGCCATAGAATAAAAGCAGAGCTGGGACAGGAGATTAGGAATTTCAAGTAGATAGGAGAAGGTTCTGATGTTAAACACATTGGGTGGCTGCTATGACAAATATGTAAAGCAGTGTAGAGTCCACTGGGTATGAAATCAGATCCCAAGTTTAAAAACCATAAAGTGCTTCTGTGACAACTGCTGGACACTGAAAATTCACATGATTCCTGGGATCAGATAGCGAAGGCATTTATTATCCTCTGTGGATATTTCTAGATGTTCAATATCACATTATCTCCTTCATCTGTTTTAAGGAGATATTTGAATTTAAGGGACATGTTGAGTTTCACAATAAGAAATAAAGGAAAATATGTGTATTTGAGAGACTACACACCTTCATCTGTAGGCTTCTATAGGTACAAATCACAATTTATTGGATGTTTCTTTCATCAGCATATTAAAATGTTTAAATATATGAATCAAATATTTTTTAAAAATAAATGATGGTTATTAGAAGTATTGAGTGTTTGGATCTGCTTTATAGAGAAAGAATAAAAGACCAGAAAAAGTGTTGCCTTAGTACACTCTCCGTTTCTAATAGAAGATAGGCCCTGAATCCCTAGGTTCTGCTCTCTGTCAATAGTAACAATAATATTACTTGGTAATTGAAGCTCATTGAAAATTGCAAGGAAAAAATAGTCATGAAAATCACACATAAAAGCTAAAATTACAGTCAAAATTATTTTGTCCTAGATTGGTAAAACTATGTCTTTAGTTTGTTTTGTGTTGTTTTGAGCCCCTAAACCACTCCTTCATTTCCTAACAAAACCTATGTGCTAGGACTGGAAAAGAAAAGAAAGAAGTGTTAAAAAATGTAACAATCTGACCAATGTAATTACTGAATAAAACCAAACAACTACTAAAATAAATCCTTGTGAAGCAAGATTCCTTATTCTGAGTGCATATGGCAGATATTCTGGGCAGAAGCTACCTAAGTAACAGATGGTATATTACTTCAAATATCTCAAGTTTGAGATATCTATGGTAAATTTTTCATATTAGAAGAGGGATTTAATGTCCCAAATCCAAGCACCATTACTGTTGGGTGGAAATCCCCTTCATATGTCGGGTCAACTAGGTCTTTCCTCTGCCTGCTCCCAGGTGCACAAGCCAAATGATCCAACAGAAGGTTCCCTATGGAGACTTTGACTCCTGTCTGCAATACTAGGATGGTGAGCAGGTAGAGTCAGTTTATTGCATGTAGGACACAATCCTAGTACTGTAGGCAGCAGTGTCTGTAGTCATGGCTGAGTGTCTGCAAAGGTAGCCTTCAGCAGAGACAAACTTTCTTTATTGTGTCTTGTCTGTAATTCTAGTTACTCCTAGAGATGGCCTGCTGTAGTTCTCGAGTTGCTCTCCCCAGCCTTGCTAGCAATACTAAAGCTCACAATTAGCCTATAATAAATTTGCCTTCTGTTCAAGAAACTTGAATAATAATTTTCATGTTAAACCTAAAGGATTAATCCTTTCATCTCACAAAGGAGCAGATGCTGTCTCAAAGAGGTTGTGATTTTCTCTGGGTTATATAATCCCTGGTTTTTAGCCAATGGCTCAAATATCAAATAGGTTATTGAAAATAATGCATGGAACTAAGGAATTAATTTAGAAATAGATTTAGAATTAACCTTTGGAATAAATAAACTCACCATTTGAGAGCACATTGTAGAAACAAAGGAGAGAGTTAGGAACTGAACCTTAGAAATATTTCCTTAAAGAACAGTTTGAAAAAAGAGTCCACACTAAGGTAGACTAATATGAGGTTGATAAAATAGTAAGAGAAGGAACAGAATTCAGAATAACTTAAATCAAAGCATAAAAACTAATTGCAAAGAAAATAATTTATCAGTAATAGACTACTAATAATTCTGATCACCAGTTACAATCTGTTCAAGGTTTTCCCCAAACCAAGCAATTCTATTACACCAGCAGGGAATCCTATAATTCAAATAAATCATAACATGTTTTACCTTTATATAGCATCAGTTATCAAAGATTAATAGCTCAGTCCTACAAGACTGCTCCTTCCCCCATTTCATATGCCAACAGCAAGTTCAGGTTGTCAATTGTGCTTTTGAATGACAGACTGTACAACAGAGGTTACAGTGATCCCTCTTTGGGTTTGATTAATTTGCTAGAGTGATTCACAGAACTCAGAGAAACATTTTACTTACTGGTTATTAGTTGATTATAAAAGGATACAATTAAAAAATGGTCAGATGGACAAGATACATAGGGCATCTTGGTACAGGTTAGGGGCAGAGAGAGTCTATGATTTGGGTGAGCCACTCTCCCAGCACCTCAATGTGTCCACCAACCCAGATGCACTCTGAACTCCTTATTTTGGATTTTTATGGAGGCTTCATTAAATAGGAATGATTGGCAACATTATTGATGATTGAACTCAATCTCTAACTCCTCTCCCCTCCCCAGAGATGAAAAAGTTCCAAATTTATGAAAGTTATAACTCTATAATCACATGATTGGCCCCACTGGGAATATTCTCCATCTTTAAGTGCAGAACAAAAGTTACCTCATTAGAGGAAGATATAAACAAGTGGAAGAATATACCGTGTTCATGGGTTGATAGAATCATCATCATTAAAATCTTCATCTATCCAAATCAACCTTTAGAGTCAAAGCAATCCCTATTAAAATACCAATGACATATTTCACAGACAGAGAACAAACTCTAAAAACGACCCTAAATTGTCGAAGAAATCTTCAGAAAGAGAAGATTGGAAGGATCACAATACCAGATATTAAGTTATACTACAAAGCCCACAGTACTAAAATAAAAGCCTGGTACTGGCACAATAACAGGCATATAGATGAATGGGACAGGACAGAGAAATTGACCCAAGCTATTATGCTCAATTAATATGTGACAAAGGAGGCAAGAGCATACAATGGTGTTAGGACAGTCTTTTCAATAAATGGTCTTGGGGAAATTGGGCAGATAAATGCAGAAAGAAGAAAGAAAGAAAGAAAGAAAGAAAGAAAGAAAGAAAGAAAGAAAGAAAGAAAGAAAGAAAGAAAGAAAGAAAGAAAGAAAGAAGGAGGGAGGGAGGGAGGGAGGGAGGGAGGGAGGGAGGGAGGGAGGGAGGGAGGGAGGGAGGGAGGGAGGGAGGGAGGGAAACTAGACCATCAATTACACCATAAACAAAAACAAAAACAAAAACTCAAAATGGATAAAAAGACTTATATGAAACCATAAAAATCTTAGAATAATCCATAGGCAGCAAAATCTCAGACATCTCTCATAGCAATATGCTTACTAATATACCTCCTAGGACAATGGAAACTAAGGCAAAAATAAACAGATGAGACTACATCAAAGTAAAAATTTTCTGCACAGCAAAAGAAAACAAACAAAATAACAAGAGAGCCCCCAGCATGAGAGAACAGATTTACCAATTTACATTTGATAAGAAATTCATCTCCAAAATTTATAGGGAACTCGTGCTATTCAACAAAAGAAAGATAAACTTTTAAATAAATTTAAAAATGGGCAAACAATTAAAAATGGCAGCAGAGTAAGCAGATGCTACAAGAACATGTTCCCAGGAACAAAGTGGAATTACAAATAAAATACAGAAAAACTTATGGAATAATCAACAGAAGACTCACTAGAGAGAACCCTGATAACCTAGGACCAAAAGTGGAGACCACATAGAGACTGGTAGGAGGGGCAGAGGTGTGAAATGGCTGTCTGGGCCCCACAGATAGAAACTGAAGTTCTAGAGAGATATCTCATCTGGGAGGGGCTGCTACTAAAACCTTGGGATCTAATTCCAAAGCTGAGTCCCCAAGCAGAGAGCTCCAGAACTGAGAATGGTACCCACATAACATTTAGCTGTGAAAAGCAGCAGAGTTGCTGTCTGACAGGGAGTAACAAATGGAAATTCAGGTACCCTCTTAAAGGGGTAACATAAAAAAGTCCCTGTGATGCCGAAACGGGTTTGGCTCAGTGTTAGAGCGTTGGTCTGCGAACTGAAGGGGGTCCCGGGTTCGATTCCGGTCAAGGGCATGTACATTGGTTGCGGGCACATCCCCAGTAGGGGGTGTGCAGGAGGCAGCTGGTCGATGTTTCTCTCTCATAGACGTTTCTAGCTCTCTATCTCTCTCCCTTCCTCTTTGTAAAAAATCAATAAAATATATTTTAAAAAAAAAGAAAAAGAAAAAAGAAAAGTCCCTGTGAATCCACCCACCTTGTGCTCCAGCAGATGGAGAGCAGAGTGGACTGAAGCAGTGTGAGCAGAAGCCAGGAATGCAGACTTGGGGATTAGAGCTCAAAAGGCAGATCACCACCAGTTTCCTGTGCTGAGTCATTCCCTTACACTGTGGAAGACATCTTTCCCACACAGACATTGGCTATACAGGCAACTTTGCCTAGAGGAAAGACAGTTGACCCACCCTATTGAAAAATACCTTGCCCTGAGGCCACTTAAGAAACTAAAAGTAACAATTAGCCTCCAGGCATAAGCAACTGCCCTCACCTTATTGAAAAACCTCTCACTACACATGAGGATGATTGCGGGCAGGGGGCGGGAGAGGGAGGGGAGAATGCAGTCAAAATCCTGTCAGTTGTGTGCAGAGGTAGTCTCTGGAGGCTTTGGGTCTTTGCCTGATCTCATCAGGCACAAACAGCATTTGATGCTGTTCTGCACTAGAGATTGAGAAGTGTAGCAGATTTACCTTATACATAGTCATGAATCCAAACTGGCAGCCAAAATTAGAAGACAAAGAAACAACCCCAAATGAAAGAATGAGAGAATTCTGCAAAAGAAGAGATGAATGAAGTAGAGATAAGAAATTTATCTGAAATAGAGTTCCGAGTAATGATGGTAAAGATACTCATCAGCAAGAGAAAAGATATAGTAACTATGAAAAAGGAAATAAAGAATGACATAGCACAAATAAAGAACACATTGGAAAAAAATATACAGCAGATTAGGGGAAACTGAGGATCGAATCAGTGAATTAGAAGACAGGATTGAAAAAAATCACTCAATTAGAGAACCAAAAAGAAAAAAACAATTAAAAAGCAGGAGGAAAGCTTAAGGGAGCTGTGGGGCAATGTAAAATGAAACAATATTAGAATAACAGGTGTGCCAGAAGAGACAGAAAGGGATAGAGAAAATGTTTGAACAAATAATGGCAGAAAACTTCCCTAACCTGGTAAAAGAAAAGTCACACAAATTCAGGAGGCACAGAGAACTTCAAACAAGAAGAACCCAAACAGGCTTACACCTAGACACATCTATATAATATATTATTGCAGAACGACTAGAACAACTGGTTGATATGATGCACTGGCCACAGAGGCCGCCACCAGTGCCACTGCCAAGCCGGAGGGCCCCAGGGACAGTTGCATGGCTGCCACCAAGGTGTTGGTAAAGAACACGGAAGTGGCCAGCATTAGCCTGCAGCTTGAGATGAAGGCTCTGTGGGATGAATTCAATCAGCTGGGCACCCAGATGATTATCACCAAGGCTGGCAGGTCAGGGCACCCCTCTCCCCGCTGCAACCCTCCCCACATGGCACCAGTCTCAATCAGCAAGCTTTGATCCAATCCACATAAGAGAGACTGAGAAGTAGGGTGGGGAGCACAGCCTGGCCACCTGCGGGTCCCTCTTGGCACTGGCCAGCTCCTTCACTCTCCAAGTCCTGGCTCTAGCAACAGCTTCCTGGCATGCTGGGCTGGAGGGTACTGCTCAGGAAGCTAGAAAGGTGATAAAGAGAAACCCTATAGACCTACCACCCAACCAGAAGCCCAGGACCTGGCATCACCAGAAACAGACTGGCTCAGAGCACACCAAGCTTGGGGGAAGGCAGCCACCTGTGAAGGGCCTTGCTACTAGCTAGTTCACAGTGGATCCCACCTCAAAGTAAACTCGCTTTTTGGTTCCTTTGTTCAGTCTATGCTGGCTAAAGAGGAGCAGCTGGGCACATTTTAGGGAAGAATTAAGACTCTAAACCAGTATGTTTTGTTCTGTGGAGATTGCTACCCAGTTGTCTTAGGACTAAATTCCTGGTGATTGAGGGGCTTGCCTCTACCACTGGGGCCCGTGTCTTCCAATTGGCCTGTATTTGTTGTAAGGGCCCAAAGAGTAGAAGGAGAACAAGTTTTCTGATGCAATGGACTTGACCAAGACAAAGGCGAGTGCCTGCCTGTGTCTAATGTACACACAGAGACACCAGTTCTGAGTCCACTTGGCCAAAGGGAGCTCAGGGCCTGTTTGCAGAGCCTTCTGGTGGTTTCTGTTTCCTTGCTGAGGCCATCCTTCCTGGGAAGCCTGGGGCTCATGCTCAGCTCCAGTTCAGTGTGTCTTCTCCAGGCTGCGCTCCCTAGCCAGAAATGTTCCTGATCGGTTCCCTCCAACTCTGATCAGTGGAATGGCTGGCCAGACAATCTCCCCTTGGCAGGCCTGGCCCAATCGTCTCTGATCAGGGCAGGCTGGCCAGACCACCCATGCATGAATTTGTGCACTGGGCCTCTAGTCATAAATAAAATGCCAAAAATTAAGACAAAGAGTATCTTAAAAGCAGCAAGAAAAAAGCAAATAGTTACCTACAAAGGAGTTCCCATAAGACTTCTTATCAGAAACCCTACATACTAGAAAGGAATTGCATGAGTACTCAAGGTGATGGAAAACAGGGATCTGAGACCAAGATTACTATATCCAGCAAGGATATCATTAAAAATAAATGGTCAAATGAAGAGCTTCCTTGGGGGGATAGGGGGTGAGGCGGGAAGGCTAAAGAAGTACATCACTACCAAGCCAGCATTACAAGAAATTCTAAAGGGGCTTCTGTAATGAGAAGAAGAAGTGGAAAGAGAAACCTAGGCATACAGATTTGAAATGGCAACAATAAGTATATATCAATAGTAAATATAAATGGATTAAATGCTCCAATCATAAGGCATATGGTAGCTGAATAGAAACAAAAACATGACCCAACTATATGCTGTCTACAAGAGACCCACTCCAGAACAGAAGACACACACAGGATGATAGTGAAGGGATGGAAAAAAATTTCCATGCAAATGGGGAAAAGACAAAAAGCTAGAGTAGCAATACTAACATCCTACTAAATAGATTTCAAAATGAAGGTCATCACAAGAGACAACAATGGTCACCACTAAACAGATCAATCCAAAGGGATGATATAACTGTGGTCAATATATATGCATTCAATATAGGAGCACCTAAATATTAAAAAAAAAAAAAAAACCTTTAAGGGAGAGATTGACAATATTTTAACACCCCACTAACTTCACTGGATAGATCTTTCAAACAAAAACTTAACAAGGAAACAGTGACTCTAAAGTACACACTAGATAAGATATATTTAATTGACACTTATAGAACATTTCACCCCAAAGTTGCACAACATGCATTCTTCTCAAGTGCACATGGATCATTCTTAAAGATATGCCACATAATAGGACCCAAAACAAGTCTCTACAAGTTCAAGAATGAAATCATATCAAACATCTTATCAGACCACAGTGGAATGAAATTAGAAATCAACTGCAGTAAAAATTTCCCTAAATATTCAAACATGTGGAGGCTAAATGGCATGTTATTAAACAATGAATGGATTACCAATGAGATCAAGAAAGAAATCAAAAATTTCCTGTAAACAGATGAAAATGAACACACAACACTCCCAAAATCTCTGGGACACAGCAAAAACAGTTCTGAGAGAGAAGTTCATAGCACTATAGGCATATCTCAAAAACAAAAAAAAACAAAACAAAACAAAAAAACAGGAAAAATCAACAATAAACTATTTAACCCTACAACTTAAAGAACTAGGAAGAGAACAACAAGAAAAGCCCAAAGTAAGTAGAAGAAAGGAAATAATAAAGATTAGAGCAGAAATAAATAAGATACTATAGAGACTTTAAAAAAAACAATAAATCAATGACACTAAGAACTGGTTTTTTGAAAGGATAAGCAAGATTGATGAAGCATTAGCCAGATACATCAAGAAACAAAGACAGAGGAACCAAACAAATAAAATCAGAAATGAAAGTGGAGAAGTAAGCACTGACACCACAGAAATAGAAATCATTATAAGAAAATATTATGAGTCCTGGTTTGGCTCAGTGGATAGAGCATTGGTCTGCAGACTGGAAGGTCCCAAGTTCGATTCCAGTCAGGGTCATGTACCTTGGTTGCAGGCACATCCCCAGTGGGAGGTGTGCAGGAGGCAGCTGATCAATGTTTCTAACTCTCTATCCTTCTCCCTTCCTCTCTGTAAAAAATCAATAAAATATATTTTTTAAAAGAAAATATTATGAACAACTATATGCCAACAAGCTGGACAATGTGGATGAAATGAAAAAATTCTGAGAAAAATACAATCTCCCAAAACTGAATCAGGAAGAATCATAAAACTTTCATAGGCCAATAACAAGTGATGAAATAGAAGCAGTAATAAAAAAAATTTAAAAAAAAAAAACTGCCAGCAAACAAAAGCCCACATCTGGTTAAAAAGGGGGTTTTAGGAGCCATAAATAGGGATGAAGATTTAAAAAATGTTTCTTATTATGTAAATCACAATATCAAAACTAAAAATTGAGAAGAGAAAATGTATCTTGTACTTATGAGTTTATTTACAAATTAAGACAACTTTAAAACAGAGATCTTCAAAGAGACACTAAAGCCAAAGCCAGCATACAAAGGAAAAAATATAAGTGAAGATGTGAGGAGAGTGTTAACTCTTTTAGAAAGTGTTCTGGAAGAGAAAGGTAGAAATGAGATTGTGTGTTAAGCGTCAGAGATGGGAAGGAGAAATGTTTGTAGAGGATAGAAGATTTGAACACCAAAGAGAAGGAACTAATTTAAAGGGAATTAAGAGATAAGAATAAGGATCAAGACCCTTTTTCTGGTGACTCTCCCTCAGCACTTTGTATGGAACTAGGAGAATTATTTAATCAATTTAGTTCATGAACTGTTAAATTTTCAAATATTCAAATAATTGAGTTTATACTTGCTTTCTATTCAGATCATCTATGGTTGGCAGAAAATTCTTTATATAGATCCAAGTAGTCATGTCCATAGCCTATTGTGTGGCTAACAATATTTTCTATGTTTGAGACATTGTTATTATTTGTTATTATTGTGTACTATCACACAATAAGAACTAGATGTTATTTATTTCACTAGAGGCCTGGTGCACAAATTCATGCACGGATGGGGTCCCTTGGTGTGGCCTGCAGAGATCACATCCCTAGATTCACAGCCTCTCAACCCCACCTGGCACCTCACCTTAGCCTGGCGCTGCCCCCTCACCGTCTCCACTATCCCACCTGTGGGGCAATCAGTTGGGGCCAAACCTCCCCCTTTCCTCACCCACTCAATACCTGGAAGTCAGGTGGTGGCCCCAGCCCCCACTGCCACAGTTGGACGCTATCTCCAGGGCAATCAGAGGGGCAATTGGGCCCCTGCTTCACCCTCATTGGCCTAGCGCCACCCATTCACCTGCTCCACCATCCCACTGTGGTCCTGTTCTCTTCGGGGCCCATCGGGGCTGGCAGTGCCTCCACTGCATTCAAAAGACCATTTAAAATCTAAAGTTTTTATAACCATTAATTAAATATTTTATAGGAGATCTCCAGGATATGAATCATTGATTAGGAGTCAAATAATATTTAATTTTTCCTGAATAATACTTAGCTCTTATATTTTTATATCTAATATTTCGTGGGACATTTTATTTCCAAAATATCTTCCAATCATTTACTTTCAGATTTAATTTAACAAATAATTACTGAGGAACATATATATATACTGGGCAACAGTTGCCCAATTTGATTTGGCATCGTTGGTGTCTGTAATCAGCCAGTAAAAGTTTTTTGGTACTTAAAATATGCACTTTTTCAAATTTAAATAGAAGCAAATTCCTTCCTTCTATTCTCCCTCAACTTTAGCTATTCACAACTAGTGACACTACACCATCTAGAGCAATCATAGAATTACAAAATCATGAAAATGCAAACACTATGAGAATCTATGTCTCCAAGCCTTATTCCATACAGTGGAAATGCTTGTTTATATGTGAGGTTTTAAGAAGAAATACAATTCTTTTTTGTTATAGTACTTTCCAATTAAACTTAGAGCCTCTTACATCCATTTTATAATCAATAACTTTTGGGTCTTCCAAGCATACTTTTAAAAATATGTATTTTTATTGATTGCAGAGAGGAAGGGAGAGGGAGAGAGAGATAGAAACATCAATGATGAGAATCACTGATTGGCTTTCTCCTCTATACCATAGATGGGAGATCAAGCCTGAGCATGTGCCCTGACTGGGAATCAAACCATGACCTTCTAATTCATAGGTTGAATCTCAAACATTGACCCACACTGGCTGGGCAATGTAAGCAGATTTTTTTAATACTCACTGGTCCACAGAGACATTCACAGTCTTGTCCCATCAAAAGCATTTTTGTTGGCTTTTTAACCGGCAAGCTTATATTCTTGATTCAAAGTCTTAATAGTCTAACATCACAACCAGAAAAAAATAATCACTCCAGTTGTTAATTACCGGTAAATCTAAGATAATGATAAGGAGAAAATGTTAGCATTAATCATGTGTAAGAAATTAAAATAGATCCCCAAATTAGGTTGTTGAAATTCACATCACGACATAGAATTTTGAGCATTTTAAACCTCTGACTACCCACTAACCACTACCACCAAACCAAGGCTGAAAATCAGCTGAATGAGAGGAAAATTCTCTAATCTGGCACAGCATGATAATAAGAAACATGAGTTGTTATGCTGCCAGCCTCAAGGTCATTGTAAGTCAATTATTTTATGGGGGTTTGCCAATAGTATGTATTTATAGTTAAGTACAAATCTAGCTATGTGAAGGTTACAGTATTTATGAACATGGAGAGAATGTTTTAAAGACCAAAGAACTAAATATTTTTAAATTCAGGATCAAAAGGAGTTGCCTTTTGCTCCTTATTGTGTACAAGTCAGATCCTGGAATATTTGGGGCAGAAGAACCTGACAGAGGACAGAATTCCTATTTAATGGACAACACTGTTCTCTAGACCAATTATAGAATTTCAGAATAGGGAGGGACTTTGGAGGTCATCTGATTGAAGCCCTTCATATTCCAAAAGAAGAAACTAAAGTCTAAGGGCAGTAACTTTAGCAAGGTCATAGTCAGACTGGAATACTGGCCTATTGACTTCCCACTGCTATTCATTTTGGGCAAGATGCCTTCCTTTGTAGAGTGCAGGGTCCTCTTCCTGGCATCCAGCAATAGCATGTACAAGTAACGTAGATCATCTCTGTCAATAAGAGATGTCATGCTTCCTGGATACTACAAATTCTGAAACACACTTAAGAAATTGTAAGCACAGAGCAGTTGAATAAAACTTAAGACATATGGTAAGAGTTTGTTATTGCACTGATACAGCAAGCAACTGAGTGTTTCTGTTTTCACATTACATTGTTTTTGTTCTTAGAACATGCCCACTGAAGATTGGATCAAACAATGAATATACATTGAACCCTTTCTATTTAAGTACTAATTTTTTTTTCTTTTAAAGCGTTATCTTACTGTTATTCTAATAAATTTTAGAAATATTGACAAGAGTCTTTCTTATGTTTCAATGTTTTTATGGTTGTACAATGTATGGGGATCTTCCTTAAGGTCTGTGTATAGTTAGCTCAGTTGTACAACAAAAGTCACACACACACACAAAATGAACCTAGTTATTCAGGGGTAAGATATTTTTATTCATTTCATATTTAATTTTGTTCTCCAATCTAGTCTCCGTGGTAAGCTTATTTGGTAGATTGATACTGAAGAAATAGCACACATAGTATTTTTTTTTTAGGGAAAAAAAAAACACTTATTTTTTTTAGGTCATATGATATTTGCTGATACAAAATAGTGGGGATGAATGGCATTAAGGCAACCACTTTCCATTATCCAACACCTCTCTTAATTAATAACAAGTACTTTGCAAAATGGCAGAATGCATCTGTAACCAACTCAAAAATCTGAAAAATAAAAACAACACAATGCTACTGAACTATAAAAACCCTTGACTTCAATGTCTTAAACATCACTTCCTATACCTTTAGCTGACTAATATAGACCGTGAGAAATAAAGTACCATCTTTATCATAAAATTACATTTTCTGAAAGGTCATTTTTTATGTGGTAATATTCTCATTCAAAATATAAACATAATGCATATAATGTTATTTTCAGAATAAAACTGAATAGTAAAGAAAACAGAATTATGGAAATAAAGGCTCTGATCAACATGCAATTACTCTGAACATTATCACATCCAAAGCCTAAGCGATGATTATGACCAGATGTTCAGCCAATAGCTATAATGTGCACTGACCACCAGGGGGCAGATGCTCAACACACAAACTGCCTCTTGCTGATCAGTGCACTCCCACAGCCAGCCTCCCACAGCTGGCCAACCTCCCCCCATCTGGCCGGCCCCAATCAGCCTGATCAGGACTGGGCAAGATGGCCCCGATTGGCCCCAATTGGTGGCTAGGCTGAGGGACTCCACCAGTGCAAGAATTCTGAGCCTCTACTATCTATACTAATAAAAGGGTAACATGTAATTATACCGTGAGACCTTCAGGATGTCCTTCCAGACAAAGCCATGTTGGCGGGGCTGAGGCAGAGGTGGTTAGGGGTGATCAGGCCAGCGGGGGGGCAGTTGGGGGCAAGCAGGCTGGCAGGGTGGGGGCAGTTGGGGGCAAGCATGTTAGCTTGAGGGGACAGTTGAGGGAGATCAGGCTGGCAAGGGGGGTAGTTGGGGACGAGCAGTCTGGCAGGCAGAGTGGTTAGGGGCAATCAGGCAGGCAGGCAGGTGAGTGGTTAGGAGCCAGTGGTCCTGGATTGTGAGAGGGATGTCCAACTGCTGGCTCCTAACTTTTATCCTGGTTGCCAGCTTGATTGCCCCTAACCACTTCTGCCTGCCAGTCTGATCATCCCCTAACCACTCCCCTGCCATCCTGATTGATGCCTAACTGCTTCCCTATTGGCCTGATTACCCACAACTGCCCTCTCCTGCCAGCCCATTCCCCATTAACTGCCCTCCCCTGTCGGCCTGTTTACCCTCAATTGCCCTCCTCTGCTGGCATGCTTGCAAACAACTGCCCTCCCCTGCTGTCATGATTGCCCACAACTGCCCGCCATCTTATGGTGGCCATTTTGTGACAACATGGGGGTGGCCATCTTGTGATGACATGATGAGGGTGAGGTGCCACCAAGATGCCATCTCTTGTGAGGGCAAGATGCCACCTAGGCTTTTATTAATATAGATGGCCTTTATTATGTTGAGGTATGTTCCATCTATTGCCATTTACCTATAGAGTTTTTATGATAAACTAGAGACCTGATACATGAAATTTGTGCAAGAATAGGCCATCCTTTCCCCAGCTGCTGCCATTGGCTTCCTTCTGGCACCTGGGACCCAGGCTTCCCATGCAGAGGGAGGCCCTGCTCACCTGCTTCAGCCCTCCAGCCAGTGGCCTGGCCTCCCTCTGTGGGGTGATCACGAGGCAATGGTTGAGCTCCCGACCAATCATATCACACCCGCCTTGGCTCGCCTGACACCAGTGGGTTTCATAACGTGGTCACAGATGATTGGTTGTTTAGTCAATTTGCATATTATGCTTTTATTATATATGATAAATGCTGAATATTGCCTAATGCCTTTCCTACATTCATTAATATGATTCTATAATTTTTATTCTTTATTTAGTTTATGTAGTGTATCATGTACATATTGACCCAACCATGCATTCCAGAAATAAATCCCACTTAGTCATGGTATATTATCTTTTTTATGTATTGCAAAATTCAATTTGCTAATATTTTGTTGAGAATTTTGCATCTATGTTCATTAGGAATATTGGCCTATAATTTTTTTTTTTGTATTGTATTTATCTGGATTTGAAATTAGGGTAATGCTGGCCTTGTAAAATGAACATGGTGCCTTCTCTCCTTTTTGGAATAGTTTAAGATATGTGTTAATTCTTTTTTAAATATTTGGTAAAATTCTCTTGTTAAGCTATCTGGTCTAGGACTTCTGTTTGTTAACAGTTTGGGAATTACTAATTTGACTTCATTAGTATTTATTGCTCTGTTCAGATTTTCTGTTTCTTCTTGGCTCACTCTTGGAAGATTGTATGTTTCTAGGGATTTATCCATTTCTTCCAGATTGTTTAGTTGGCACATAATTGTTCACCATATTTTCTTATAATCCTTTTATTTATGTGATATAAGCTAACTTACCCTTTTTCACTTCTGATTTTATTTATTAGAATCCTCTCTCTCTCTCTCTCTCTCTCTCTCTCTCTCTCTCTCTCTCTCTCTCTCTCTCTCTTTTCTGACAAGACTGGTTCAAGGTTTTGTTTATCTTTTCAATAAACTAGCTCTTGTTTTCATCAATCTTTTCTATTGTTTTCTTTAAACTTAATTCTTTTCCACTCTAAGAATTCCATTCTTTTCCATTCTTTGTTATTTTTTCTAATCTATACAATTTGTGTCTTGTTTTGTTTTGTTAGTTCCTTCTGATATAAGGTTAATTGTTTATTTGAGCTATTTCTTGTTTCTTGATATAGTCCTCTTTTTTCTGTGAATTTCCTTCTTATAATGCATTGGCTGTTTTGCATAGATTTTGTGTTATTGTGTTTTCATTTTCATATGTCTCAAGGTATCTTTTGTTTCACCCTTGATTTTGTTAATTCATTTATTGTTTAGTAGCATGTAATTTAGCCTCCATGTGTTGGTGTGTTTTTCAGTTTTCTTCTTGTAGTTTATTTCTAATTTTATAGCATTGTGATCAGAAAAGATGTTAATAGGATTTTAATCATCTTAAAAATTTTTTTGTGTGTGTGGCCTAACATAGCCTTTTCTATAAAATGTTTCATGTGCACTTGAAAAAGTATACTCTGGTTCTTTGGGATAAGATGCTCTAAATATATCAATTAAATGCTTCTAGTCTATTGTGATATTTAAAATCATTGCTTCCTTTTTTATTTTCTGTCTGGATGATCTACCTACTGATGTCAAAGTCTTAAAGTCCTCTACAATTACATTATTATTGTTTATAAGTCTTTTTTATGTTTGTGAATATTTGCTTTGTATATTCAGATATTTTTACACTTGAATGCATAATTGTTTTCAGGGTTGTTGTTATAATCTTTGTTATAAAGTCTACATTTTCTTGTATAAGTATTGCTACCTCAGCTTTGTTTTTAACATTTGACATTATAATTATGATATATCTTTGTGTGTGCCTATTTAGGTTCATCTTGTTTAGAATCTTCTGTATTTCCTGGACTTCTATGTCTATTTCCTTTATCAAGTTAGGGAAATTTTCTGTCATTATTATTTCAAATATGTTTTCAATCCCTTGCTCTTTCTCTCCTCCTTCTGATGACCCTATGATACAAATATTGGTACTCTAGATGTTGTGCCAGAGGTGCATGAAACTATCCTCATTCATTTTAGTCTTTTTTTCTATTCTGAGTGTTTTCCACTATCATTTCTTCCAAATCACTGTTTTGATGCTCTGATCATCTAAGTTTTACTTCTTCTAGTGGTGTTCATTATTTCAGTTATTATTTTCTTCATTTCTGACTGGTTCTTTTTTATGGTTTTTCTGTCCTTTTTTTGTGCTTACTATCTCTTTAAGTTCTATTTGAGATCTTTTATTCTTCCTGTACTTTCTTTTTTTATTTTTTTAAGTTTTAAAAAATACTATTTAATCATGTCCTCAATAATACCAATTATCTAATACACTGGTACAGAATCACAACTATTATGCAATGACAAGCTTTGGTTTACTAAGAATATAACAAAAGCTAAAAAATAAAATTTTATAACCACACTTAAGCATTTGGGTAGCAAATAGCCATCTATCACCCATTTACAAAGGTAATAAAAAAAAAACTGTAACTGTTACTTTAATAGAATTAACATTTAAGATTGTATAATAGTTTTGGATCCTCTACTTAAAATTGTTTTTGTGGGTTTTTTTCCTACCAACTCTCTGATTTGGGCTTTTATTTTTTTTAATTTAATAAATTTTTATTGTTCAGATTATTACAATACTTTCTTCTTTTTTCCCCCATAGCTCCCTTCCACCTAGTTCCCACCCTACTTTTTGCCCTTACCTCTCCAACACTGTCCTCATCCATAGGTATACAATTTTTGTCCAATCTCTTCCTGCACCACCCATACCACCCACTTTCCTCTGAGAATTATCGATCCACTCCCTTTCTATGCCCCTGATTCTATTATATTCACCAGTTTATTCTGTTCCTCAGATTTTTAATTCACTTGATTTTTAGGTTCACTTGTTAATAGATATGTATTTGTTGTTCATAATTTTTATCTTTATCTTTTTCTTCTTCTTCCTCTTCTTAAAAAATACCTTTCAGCACTTCATATAATTCTGGTTTAGTGGTGATGAACTCCTTTAGCTTTTTCTTATCTGTGAAGCTCTTTATCTGGCCTTCTATTCTGAATGATAACTTTTCTGGGTAAAATAATCTTGGTTATAGGTTTTTGCTATTTATCACTTTGAATATTTCTTTTCACTCCCTTCTGGCCTGCATAGTTTCTGTTGAGAAATCAGCTGACACTTGTATGGGTGCTCCCTTGTAGGTAATTAACTGTTTTTCTTTTGCTGCTTTTAATTTTCTCTCTTTGTCTTTTGTCCTTAGCATTTTAATTATGATGTGTCTTAGTGTAATCCTCTTTGGATTCCTTTTGTTTGGGGTTCTGTGCGCTTCCTGGACTTGTAAGTCTATTTCTTTCACCAGGTGGGAGAAGTTTTCAGTCATTATTTCTTCAAATAGGTTTTCAGTATCTTGCTCTCTCTCTTTTTCTGGCACCCCCATAATTCTGATGTTGGTATGCTTGAAGTTGTCCCAGAGGCTTCTTACACTATCTTCAACTTTTTGGATTTTTTTTTTTTTTCTTTTCTGGTTGATTGTTTTTTGCTTCATTGTATTTCAAATCTTTGACTTGATACTTGTGTTCCTCAAGTCTGCTGTTGGGTCTCTGTATAATATTTTTTTTTTATTTCAGTCAGTATATGTTTAATTTCTAGTTGGTCATTTTTCATATCCTTAAGGGTCTGGCTAAATTTATTGGGCTTTTCTAGAGAATGCTTGAAAAACCTTATAAACGTGGTTTTGAATTCTGTATCTAGTCAATTTTTTTCCTTTATTTCTTTTATTTGTGATCTGTTACTTTGTCTCCACATTTTTGCTGTTTCCCTGAGTTGGTAGGGTAGCTTTGTGTGCTAGGTTTCCTGTATGGCCTAGTGGGTTGGCCTCCCAGTCACCTGAGGTGGACATTATTGGTATACCCTTTTCTGGTCTGTGTGTACAGCCTTATAGTAGTTAAGTCTTGATTGTTGTTGGGATTACTGGGAGGAATTGATCTCCAGGCGAATTGGCTATGTGTATCAGCTGTATCTACACTGGGAGACCTGTGCTGGAGACAGCCTTATAGGACCAGACTTTTAAAATTGAAAAAGCCTCTGTGCTCAGCTTGGATGGGGTGGAGTCTCAGGGCTGAGCAGACAGTCTTGACTTTCTTTCATCCCTGCCTTTGCATGCATACCTCCAAACTTCTGCCTTTCGAGGCTCCCCTGAGTTTCTGCCTAAGAGTCCAGATTCCACCAGGCTCACCCAGAACTGGGGCTCAGTGCAGTCAGGAGCTTTGACTCCCTTCCGTTAGGAAAGCTAGCAGCAACCTCAGCAGTCAGTCTTCTCCGCATGCACAGCACCTCCAGACCCCTGCCCACCGTGGTTTCCCCAAGTCTTCGAGTCTCCCTGTGCCTTTCTCTCTACCTGACAGTCCAGACTCCTCCCATATAAGCCTGGTTCCACAGGGTTTCACCCAGAACTTGGGTTCAGTGCAGTTGGAACTGGGGTTCAGTGCAGTTGGGGGCTTCCTTCCCTCTCCTGTCATAGAAAGTCAGCCAGGCACTCAGCCACCCTTCCACTTTGCACGTGTGTCTTCATACCTCAGTCCTTTGCAACTCCTCTGATTTTCCATGAGCTTTTTTCTTTCCTTCTAATTGTAGAATTTCCACTAGCCAGCTTTTCTGTGGTTCTGGATGATGTCTGTTCTATCTTTTAGTTGTAATTTTGAAATTGTTGTGCGAGGCAGCAGTTTAGGTGTTTATCTATGCCACCATCTTGGTTTTTCTGTTCTTCCAGTACTTTCATTGAGCATTATTTTAACCAGTGTTTTGAAATATATACTAGTGTGTGGTAGACTGCCTTCTTCCTTTTTTTTTTTTTAGTTTTTTTTTTTAGTTTATTTTCTGCTGTTTTGTCCTATTCTTTCATTTGGAACATGTTCATTGATTTTTTTTTCATGTTGGTTGCTTCTCTCTGTTTATTTCTAGGTCTTAGGTAGATTTTCTACATCTCCAAGTCTTTATGCAGAAGTAGTCCTAGTGTCACAGTGTCAGTAGCCTCCTGAGTCAGGTACTTCAGGTGTGTCTGTGTGTGAATTGTGTATACCCTTCTATTGTAAAGGAGCCTTGATTACTGTTGAAACATTGGTGAGTGGGGTTGACTCTTAAGCCAACTGGCTGTGAGGACTGGCCATAAACACAGATTGATAAGTTGTTGTGTGGGATTTGTCCTAACAGAACAGCATATTTTGATTGCAAAAGTAAAAGGTGTTTATATTCTGATTGTTATTCCTTCAATCTTCAGCTCTCTAATAATGGTTTAAAATATTTATGTGCTTCTGTCTGATTCCATTACCTTACTATTCCATCTTTGATTCTGATTTACACATCATTATAATTTTAATATTTACCTTTTTTAAAAAATTCATTTTATTTAATTTTCATTTAAATTTTTTGCTTCTGTGTAACACATAATTAAAGTGCATGTGTCAGTGTACAGCTCAATGAATTTTCATAAAGAACCGTCCTCCTAAATCTCACACAGGTGTAAAGATAGAATATCACCTGCATTCTGGAAGTCTCCCACACACACCCCTACCTCTTTTCCTCCCCTCCAAGGTTATTCATTTTCTAACTTCTCATACCCTCTATTAGTTTTGCTTACTTTTAAAGTTATTTTGTTTTAAAATTTGCTGATAGCCAAATTTTTTTAAAAGATAATTATTTCTACTCCTTTTTCCCCACAAAAAGATTCCTGGGGATGTATTTGTTTTTCATTCTAAAAGATAAATTTAATGATGCAGTTTATTATCTCAATAATGTCATGTTCATCATTAAATCTATCTTTCCTATATCCTACTAATGGACCTCCTGTGTTTCTTTCTCTCCAATCCTTTTATTAAAGCCTTGTAAGTTTCAATAATCTTTTCACACACATATTCCTTCCAGGGACTGCTGTCCTTTCCTGTCCCTTGCAGTTATCAGGCTTGCTATAAGATGAGTCTACCTTCTTTGATATTCTCAGGAAGAGATCATTATATATCTTTCAAGAAGAAATTCTCTATCTTTCTTTGTGAGTCCACAGTACAGCTATACTTTTTCTTTCTTTAAAAATAAATAAAACCCCATGTGTATTAATTATAGAGTGTTGCTTAAATTTCTAAGGATTCCTGGGGCACTTACAAGCATTTAAAAATTCTCATTTCACTTGGCTGATTAATTTTATGCTTAAAATTTTAAATCTAGGAATTGGGCTCTACAGTGCTTTAAGCTATGCATTCATTAGTATTTGCTGTGTAAATCCAAATGGTCCCAGGTGTTTTCTTTTCTGTAACTCTTATCTTCATTTACTTCCCTCCCTTTTGTTCAGAGGCAGATTGAGACTTTGGGCTTCCAATCTCTGCTTCTAACATCAATGTTTCTGAAGAATCATTTGGATGATGGATGTACCATGTGCTTGTTTCTCAGAAAATTCCTAGAATAACTCTCCCCAATGAAATATTTTGAGCACTTTAAGGAATTTGAAGAATAGTATATCTACTATTCTTTAAAAAAAATGTTTTTATTGATTTTAGAGAGAGAAGAAGGGAGATGAAGAGATAGAAACATCAATGATAAGAGAAAATCATTCATCAAATACCAGTCTCCTGTGTGCCCCTACTTGTGATTGAGCCTGCAACACAGGCATGTACTTTGACTAGAAATCCAATAGGTAACACTCTTGATTGATGAGTTAATACTCAGAGTCACAACAGCTGGGCAACATCTCATATTCTTGATACATTTAAATTCTAGGCACACAGAATATTATCTTACCTAATAATAGACAAACATGTGAATTGACCATACCTCCGCTACTCCACCAGCCTATCAGAAGTGATATGTAAATTAACCCAACAAAGATGGGGGTTTATTTGCATACACAGGCACTGAGTGATGGGGGCAGGCAGGATGCTTGTGTTGTCATCATGGCAACAACATAGGCATTCTGCCCCACCCCTGGTCTCTCAGGGCCTGTGGGCAGCATGGGAAGGTGGGGCTGGAGCAAAAAGAGGGGGCTCCCAGAGCATAAAGAGGTGGCTGCAGGGCCTGAGTGGAAAAGGTCTAGGCCGGGGTGGAAAGGCTGTGCAAGCAGCCAGGGAAAGGAAAGCCCATTCTAGCATGAATCTTTGAATCTTTGTGCATGAGCCTTTTAGTAGATGATAAAGCTCTTGCCTAGAAGGTAAGAAACATATGTTCTTATCTTGGACAGGCAGATAAACAGCTATAGAATCTTAGCCAAGTCATTTCTTGCATTCTATCTATGAGATTGTGCTACAGAAATTCTTAGGGATTATGGAGAAGGGGAGTACCTATGTATCTGAGGACACAAGAATCTGTAAGGGTGCATATTTTCATGATTCCAAATATAAGAAGTGAAATTAAAACCTTCTTGTGTTATAGATATGCATAATTGTTAATTGAAAAAAAAAAGCATTATGTGATAAAATGGGTTTAAAATGTATAAGGCACTACATTTTAGAGTATCTTTAGAATATCTAAGAATTGGATATCTATAAAGATCTTTAGGTTCATTTTATTTCATAAATTTTATTTCATACATTTTATTTTTCCTATGTGCCCCCCGTGAAGTTCTGTGTAATTATACAGTTCCCACCCAGAGTGTCTGGGTCTTCTATTCCTTCTGATTTCCTAACAAAAATAAATAATTCCTTCTACTATAATCAAAACCCAAAGGACCAAGTGTTTTGAGCAGGAAGTTCTCCAATATGACCCCCTGGCATGTGCTCCCTGTTAACAGCTCTACAAGCTCTTAGAATATGGAAAGAAAACTGAGTTGAAACTCAGATCTGAGTCTTTTTGGTTCTGCACTTTCCATTAACTGAGTAGATGTTGGGCATGTCATTTTATGTCACGAGGCTCAATCTCTGAAAGAGAAATTAAAGTTTTACTTCCTATTCTGGTAGTGCCAACCTGGAATCAGCTCTAGGGTAAGCTCCATTATCTTGGTCTCTAGAGACCCCGAGGGTTCTCAGTTGATCCAAAAACCTTCCCATTAGATCAATGATTTTCAAATGAGACTGCGGTAAGGAGAAGGAGCCCACAGGAAAAAAAAATCTTCAAAGAAGAGCTAGACAAGAATATCAGGAAGTAGAAGGTATGAACAGGTGAGCCAGCTACACCTTCTTCCTCAGTCTCAAGGCAGACCTGCTGGAATACCAAGAGGAAGACTGGAATGAGATAATTTCTTAACAGGTGGTTGGCTGAGGTGGCACCCATGAAAAAAAAATATATGGGATCTTATTGATAATGTAGGAGTAGTCAGAGAAGGAGGGAAGTGGGAAGAAGGAAGAATATGTCAAAGGGCTATTGTCAAGAATTTGGAAGATAATCATGGATGAAAATGTTTTTGAACTTTGTTTTAAAACAAATTAAATAAGACCGTATCATTTAGCTGTCTTCACTATTTGGCCTCACTAAATTGATCTAACAATGAAAGTTATGGTGTGAATTTCAGGAGGCAGCCTCCGAGTAAACTTTTCCTTTCTCAGTGCCCTGAATGCAAGGTTCTGTAAGGAACTGTGGTAATGAAGAGACAGAATGGAGATCAGCTCCAAGTGATTAGCAGGGCTTTTTCTGTGCCTAAAATTGCTTGTGTTGTCATGGCAAAACAAAACTTGCAACTATAAATAATTAACTTGCATGAATAATAAGTAATTGGAATTCAGTAACCCAAAAGGAAGTTAGGCTTTCTTACATAACGAAAGAGAGAGAGAGAGGGGGGAGGAGGGGGAGGGAGGGAGGGAGGGAGGGGGAGAGAGAGAGAGAGAGAGAGAGGGAGAGAGAGAGGGAGAGAGAGAGAGAGAGAGAGAGAGAGAGAGAGAGAGAGAGAGAGAGAGAGAGAGAGAGAGAAGACACCTGATAAATGGACATTTTCTTCATGATTGCTAAGGAGTTGACTGTGGACCCCTTTCACCAAAGGGCAGGATGAACAGTGAGGTTTTTCTTCTGACTTGGAAGCATTTTGGTTTAAGAAATGAAGATCTTGAGCCTCTTTCTCTGACTCCCACAGGAAGTGGTGAGCTGAAAGCACAGCTACAGGCTTTCCTGTGAAGCGTAAATTAGCCCAATGTGAGCAAAATATTCTTATCTTATGAAGAACTGGAAGTGTGACTGTGTGCTGAAGTTTTGGAAATAATACTGGGTCTCTCCTTTGCTGTTCCCTCATTTTTCTTTTTTCTACTTTCCCTTCATCTTTGGCAATCATACAAGGCTCTTGATTCTTGCCTAGCTTTTCACATGGTTTTGATTAGGGAGGGAAAATATAACTGAGAACAAGAATGCTCCTGCTTTTTTTTCTCTTCTTTCAGATTAATGTGCTTAATTGTTAATCTTTTTGTTGAATGTTGGTTTTAGAAATATACATATATCTCAATCCAAAAGTGTCTCTTTTTATCCTGTCCCTTTAAAAATATGTCAGGGGGAGAAGTGTTAATATGAAATAATCAAACTACACTTGACTAAAAATTATTCTTCTAAAAGAAATAAACTGATCATCAAACATTTTGATTTCCAGTCCTGGCTCAACATCTAAGTAGATATGTAGCTTTGAAAAATGTACTAGAAGTTCCTGGTGTTAATTTTCTCATCTCTTAAAAATGACAAAGTTAGATTAGGTACACTTCCAGGTATCTCCCAGGAGATTTTATGATTATCTTTGTCAGGTACTTTGGTACCACCTTCATGAGATAAGCCAAAATGGTACTTCTCACTTGCACAGGAAAATGAAGCAAAAAAAAAAAAAAATTAAAATCCAAATTTTTGTGTTTAACTTTCCTAATGACATTAAAAATAATAAAAAATAAAGCTTATTCACATTTATTAGCACCCTTTTATTAATGGCTTAGATGCAGAGATAATGCAGATTACAGGCTGTGCACAATATTATCAGACACTTAGAAAGCAGGCAATAAATGTTTGTTGGACTACACACTGCTCTAACTGCAGACAGGGCACATAGCCTTGTGAAAAGAGTGGAGAATTTATAAAATGGAGTTTCAAGTCTGATCTCCATTCCTTGCAGTTTTATAACTTAGAACTAGCCACTTAATCTTTCTGAGCCTCAGTTTTCTCAACTGCAAAATGGAACCAGCACCTACACTCAAATTTGGGGGAGAAACAAGTGACATATGTATATGAAAATGATTCACAATGTGTGAATCACATTACTTGAAAATACTCTTGTTCAAAACCAGAGTTATCTTACATAGCCCTTAGATTATAAGTTAAGGAGGTTGGCCTCTATTATCTATAAAGTGTCTGCCAGGGTTGAGCATTCTTCACTCCATAACAAACACATAAGCTCCTGCCCACAGGCTGATATGTGCTGGCTCCAGACAACCTGGAGCTGTATTTGCTGTGTCCAGAATTTTGAAGAGGAAGGGCAGGAGCTTCACACAACCTCACCCTTGGCCCTCCATTGCATAACTCGGCCTTTCTTCAGAGACATTGATAGGCATGTCCCTTTATCTTGTTAACATCTAAGTACTACTAAGATTTCCAATTCAGGGCTTCATACGCAATTATAAAAATAACTCTAGTCCCAAAACACAAGACACTTATCTTTATGTCAGTGTTTAAACATGCAATCTAAAGGAAAGGGGGAGAAACATGCTGGTAGTAAATAGGAAAAGAAGTCAAGTTATGTACTTCGTCTTTCAATCCAATCGAATAGTTATTGCCTTTATTTTGCCATTTATTGAAAAGGACCAATTTGCGAGAAACAGTATCCTAAATTTGTAATAGGGAAATGACTGCTTGTAACCTGGAAATCTAAATTACATAATGTGAAAGTGGGTTTTTTATTGTAAAGTGTAGGGGAATCATCTTTACCAGAACAATGTGGACTCACAACTCTTCCACCTGCTGGAGACCTGGATGTACTGATACTGGGAACATCCTGTGTAGAGGCAGGCAGATCTCTTAATGAGAGCTACATGGAGTGTCAATGTCCCCATGTAGCAGCCTGGTAAGTAGAAGGTATGAATTAAAGCAAACTCTTGGGCTTAAATAAATAAAAATAAAAAAATAAAAGGGCAGAGGAATAATTGATCAGGGAACAAAAACCTCAGTTTACAATGAAAACATCTTTTGAAGTTTGAGCTATTAATTTTTATATTTTGGAAATAGTTTTTACTCATTGTTCTCTATTGCTTCACCCCCAAATGAATTTTAATATGATTATTTGTCCCCCAAGAGTCTGTGTGTCACCAATACTGTAAGGGGTGTCTGATGTTCTCAGACATGATGATTATACAAGTCGCATTCCACTTCCATGCTGCTGAATGCCGGCCACACCCTGGCACAGAGACCATGCTGAAGCAGCATTCACTCTAATACAAAGGCTTTTTTTTTTTGACAGGTTAGTGTGCTGTGGGTTAAGGAAAGAAAACAGGAATTAAAAGGAAGATATTTCCATATTTGAACTTGAATAGCAGCATTAACTAATAATGGTCAGAACTCAGAAGTACAGACAGTCACTGCAGGACTGAGGCCTGGTGGCCAGTGCTCTCTGCAGGCAGAGACAATATATCCCATAGCCCATGTGATTCAGGGTAGAACTGATTTAAAAAAAAAAAATCCCAGAGGGAAGAATTGATCTTTGGGGATTTGCCAGGCTTTTGTTTAAGCATTTAGTAAATATTTTGGTTAGAAAGGAGATGGTACCACGGAGCTCTGTAGGCCTAAATGGGCTTTCTCCTTCCCAACCCTTGCTGGTGATCAGGGATACCTGGCCTCGTGGTATACCAGACCTGCTAACTTGTATCCCCACCCAACCCCCACCCTCTACTTCCACCCCAGATATTTTCTTTTAAAAAAAACAAAAAAACAAAACAAAACAAAACTGAACTACCTTAATCTGGAAATACAAGATTAAAAGGAGGCCATGGATGCCTTACCTGTGACCTTACTTATACTCTCTACCTTCAGAGATGAGAACCTGATAAGCCACCTACACCCACTGGCATAGAATTCACCAGTCTGTTATTTTGGCAGGGAGGCAAGACAGCTTCTGACAAACTTAATAAGCAGATTTTCTCAGTGATAGGAAAATTCTGTCTTAATGCAGTTATATTTCCTGTGTTCAAGCATTCGACCTAAAGAAGAGAGCAGAAGTCACCTAGCAAGATGCAAAGTATAAATTTTCACTTTGATTTTTTTTTTTTTTTTGGTCTTTTTCAAATTTCCATCTTCTTAAGGAATGTAAGCTTTGTCTTTAATATGCCAGACTTATATAACACAATTTGGGTTGGAATTATGAAACTGATATATTATATCTGCTTTTCAGTGCAACCAGCATTAGTGTCATACATAGCATTTAAGTGGTTTAATGAAAAGGGAGCCCACTGTATGGCAGAACATATTTGCCAATGAAATATCTGATAAAGATTTAATATTCAAAATATATAAAGTAATCCTTTTTAACAAAAGGAAGACAAACAATCCAACTAAAAAAATGGCCAAGGACCCAAATAGACACTTCTCCAAAGCGGACATACAGATGACCAAGAGACATATGGAAAAATGCTCAAAGTCATTCATCATCAGAAAGATAAAATTAAAATAATAATGAGGTATCACCTCAAGCCTGTCAGAATGGCTACCATCAACAAATCAACAAATGACAAGTGCTAGCAAGGATGTGGAGAAAAGGGAACCCTAATACACTGCTGGTGAGAAGACAGACTGGTACAGCCATTATAAAAAACAGTATGGAGTTCTTTCAATAAATTAAATATGGAATTTCCATTTGACCCAGTAATCCCCCTTCTAGGAATATGTCCTAAGAGACCTGAAACACCAATCAGAAAGAATGTATGCATATCTATGTTCATAGCAACACAATTTACAATAACTAAGATCTGGAAACAGTCTAAATGCCCATCAATAGATGAGTGGATTTAAAAAAATAATAATAACTGTGGTACTTTTAAATACTATGGAATACTATGCAGCTGTTAAAAAAAAAAAACACACACCTCAAAACAAAACAAAAAATGATCTCTTACCCTTTGAGACAGCATAGAGGGATCTGGATAATATTATGGTAAGTGAAATAAACCAGTCAGAGAAAGCCAAGTATCACATAATCTCACTCATATGTGGAAGCTAAACAGAATAAACTGAAGAACAAAATAGATTCAGAGACATAGAAACATGCAACAGACTGACAAATCTCAGAGTGAAGGCGGGGTGGGAAGAGATTAACCAAAGAACTTGTATGCATATATGCATAAATCATAGACACAGAGAATAGTGTGCTGAAGGCATGGGGAGGGGAGAAGAGATGGGCTAGAATGCATCAATGGGGGAAAATGAGTACATCTATATAACTTTCAACAATAAAGATAAAATATGTTTTAAAGTGGTTTCAGTGTTTTAATTGCTTGATTAATACCTCTTGTCACTGTCACTCTGATCTCTCTGCATGTGGCCACTGACAGAGAAGGAATGTTGTAAAACTATGAAAGAGCAAAGGGCAATAAATGGAGCCTAAACAAAATGTGAAGTTACTTCTCTAGATAACTCCATTAAAAAAACAATTAATGGCCGGGACCTGTTTGGCTCAATGGATAGAGCGTCGGCTTGGGGACTGAAGGGCCCCGGGTTCGATTCCGGTCAAGGGCATGTACCTTGGTTGCGGGCATATCCCCAGTATGGGGTGTGCAAGAGGCAGCTGATCAATGACTCTTTCTCATTGATGTTTCTAACTCTCTATCTCTCTCCCTTCCTCTCTGTACAAAAATCAATAAAATATATTAAAAAAAAAACAAAAAAAAAACAATTAATGTACCAGCTCCCTCCTCCTCCCCAGAAATTTCAGTCTCTAATACTGAGAAAACCCAGGTTTTTTGGCTTGGCTAACATCCCTTCATCTCAGACTGTGTCACAATAACTAGGTGCTCTTCCACTTCCTCGTCTGGAAATGTTACCTATAAAGCAGAAATACCTGGCCTAAAAGGTACATCACCTCCCCAGCAACCATGGTGCTAAAGCAAGGTAATAGGTTTGAAAGTGATTTTAAAAGTTTAAAATGTACAAATTCAGACATTTTCAGAAGCATTTTTTTAGTTTTACTACAATTAATATATAATTGTAAAATATCTCTTCTTGTAATTTGTTTTCCAAGTAAACAAATGTCACATGCACTTGGGAATTTAACAGGTCTGTGTTTCATCAATTTGTCAGAAAGCTAAGCATTATACATATTTTAACTTGCTTAAAAAGTTGGAAGCTCTAATTCTGACCTTTACAAAGCTCTAATTCTGATCACGTCTCTCAGGGAGTCTGGTTATGTATCTATCTCTCTCCTGCATTGACTTAAAGGCACAAAATACACTCCAAGACACAACAGACAGGGCACCATACACAAATGTATTCATGATACTAATACTCCCAAATAAAGATGACCACCAGATAATAGAGAATAGGGGAATAAAAAAAGAGTGCAAAAATGATATTGGGAAAAGGGAAAAAATGTAAGAGAAAAAAGAAAGAGAAGAAAAAGGAAGGGGGAAAACATATGTATATGGGAAGAAAACTCCAATAAAACAACAACTAATCAAAAAAATGAAAACAACAAACACCCAGAGATTAATACAAACTACAAAAAAACAAATCCAAAAAAATGCTAACAACAAACCTCCAAACAACAAACACTAAGATGAATCTGATGAGGCAGAGCTTTTTTCCAGAAGATAAGGTCAAGGACTTGAATGAATGGGGAAATAGCCACAATTCAGTATAGAGCGGGTAGAAAGAGAATGAGTATATAAAAAGAAAAAGAAAAAACAAAATACAAAAAAGAAAAAAGTATACATTAAAATATATATATAAGAAAAATCACAAACACACTATATATATATATATATATATATATATATATATCCCTTCTTTAATCTATCTATGTATTTTTTACTACTGGAAAAGGAAAATAGAGAGTTAATAGGTCTGAGTTGGTGATTGGAATTAGTTAAGAAATTAGTAGAAGAGATCAAGAAAAAGAAAAACAGAAGTAAAAAAAAAAAAAAAAACAACTAACCAACAGTCAAACAAACAACAACAAGAAGACAGAAAGAAAGAAAAAGGCAAAAAAGAATTTGAGAGTTAAGAAAGAGAAGAGAGAAGTGTGTATGTGCTTGAAGCAGGGGAGAGGAAATTAGATATATGAGTAAGATCAATTTTTATCAGGAAGTAAAAAGAAAGGATAGAGAAAAACTAAAAAGGGAAATAGGGTAAAGGAAACAGGACAAAAAGAGCAAAAGTGAGAAAGAGAGTGTTGGGATAATGGAAAAATTGAGATAGAATAAAATAATGCTAAAGGAAAAATAAAAATAGAAAGTAGAACACTAATCCCAAATTAAATGAAATAAAGAAAAAATGAAATAAAATAAAACTTTAAAAAAGGGTAAAATAATAGAAGTAATAATAATAGTTAAAATTAAAAATATAAAAATAAGGTAAAATCAAGTGAGAGAAAAAAAAATTAGTTTCTTAAGTAAAAAATAAAAATTTGAAATAGTGAAGGTCATTCACTTCCTCTATGTTTTGCTTGGCACATCTATTTCCTTTCTGATAGTCAGCACAGTATTGAAGTTCCCTGCAATTCACTGCTCCTCTGTGTCATAAGCCACAACTCTGTTTTCAAGCAAGGAGGATCTCTCTGTTCTTTTTTCTCAGTTTGCCTCTAGTAATATTTACACACAAGAGTCGATTTCTGATGCAACCCCTGGGTGGCAGTGTTTCTGTCTTAATATCCAGGCTAAAAGGCCTCTCTACTGAATAATTTTGTGTTTCCTGCCACACTTAATACTGGGTTGGAGGGACAGACTGCCCCAGAGCTGCTTTTCATGTCTCCCCATTCTGATCTCCAGTTTCCACAAAAACAACTTTCCCCTGCAGTCTTGTTGAGTATTTTTAATTGGAAGATCCTATGTATTGGACTTAACAAGCAAATGTAAGGATTTAAAAATAAAAAATAAAAAAGCCAGAGGAAGCACGCAGACTTGCATCTTTTTCCTCTGGCACTGTGCACAACTTTTTTTCCCCTGGCCTGCACAAGTTTTTTCCCCCTGGCTCTGCGCAGCTGGTACAGAACTTCAGGCTGCCTTTCTAGGCCCAGTCCAGCTGTGGGCTAATATTTAGAGTCCCCTTCTGCCGGCAGCCCTGTGGACCCCCTTCCACATTCGAGGTCTACACTGATCCCAATGACTGTGGATTTTGTGGGGTGCAGTCTTCCTCTAAGACACTAGTTCCCACTGCATGCGTTTCTCCCTCCAGCCTGGATCCCAAATTTCACCTCTCTCTAGGTCAGTGGTTGGCAAACTCATTAGTCAACAGAGTCAAATATCAACAGTACAAGGATTGAAATTTCTTTTGAGAGCTAAATTTTTTAAACTTAAACTTCTTCTAACACCACTTCTTCAAAGTAGACTCACCCAGGCTTTGGTATTTTGTGGAAGATCCACCCTCAAGGGGCCAAAGAGTTGCATATGGCTTGCAAGCCATGGTTTTCCAACCACTGCTCTAGATGATATCTGACCCTTCTGTCCATAGATTGCCCCATCAGCTGTGTTTAATTTACCAGTTCTGGGTGGGTGTTGTTCAGTTCAGCTGTTTCCTCTATCTGCTCCATGAGAAGGTACAGGGCCTTTACCACATCTTTGGCACCATTCTGTCTTCCCCTGGACAGCCTGTGGTCTGGAGGTCGGAATCCCAGTGTTCATGGATTCACAGCTGAGGCAGCTGGTCCCTGGGTGTTGTGGTTTTAAGGTCCTAGGAGGTATCCAATGTCTTCCTGGTTGAAGGTAAGGCTGGGCTTCTGATCACAACCGGTTTCCCAATCACAGCCATCTCCCCTACAAGATGGTGTGGTCTCCATGGCAGAGTTGGCCACTTTGGGAGAGGTTTTAGCAGCAGTAGAGGCTGCCCTGCCAGAGGAGTCTGGTCCGCCAATCGCCAGCAGTCTTTTGGAATATAGCTGTCCCTCACTCACAAATACAGACACTCCCCACATGTCCCCACATGTCCCCATACTCTCCCTCCATTCTCTCACTCACACACTATCTTGCAGCCTGTCTTCCCGTGGGCAGCCATCTTGGATCACCCTTTGTGTGTGTGTTTTTTGTTTGTTTGTTTGTTTTGTTTGTTTTTTTTTTAATATATGTTTTATTGATTTTTTACAGAGAGGAAGGGAGAGAGATAGAGAGCTAGAAACGTCGATGAGAGAGAAACATCGACCAGCTGCCTCTTGCACACCCCCTTCTGGGGATGTGCCTGCAACCAAGGTACATGCCCTTGACCGGAATCGAACCTGGGACCTTTCAGTCCGCAGACCGACGCTCTACCACTGAGCCAAACCGGCTTCGGCCCTTTGTGTGTGTTTTTAACGTAAACATTTATCACTACAAATGTAACTCTTTGAACTGATTTTCTGCATCCCATAAGTTTTGCTATGTTGTGTTTTTGTTTGCCCTTTTCATTTGTCTCGAGGTATTTTTTAATCTCTTGTGATATGTTGTTTAATTTCTACATATTGTGGATTTTCCAGTTTTCCTTCTGCTATTTGATTCCATTGTGATCAAATATATAGTTTCAATCTTCTTAATTTATTGATTTGTTTCATGGTCTAACATATATGTTAGAGAACGTTCTATGTCCAATTAAGAAAAATGTGTATTCTGCTATTGTTGGGTAAAATATTCTGTATATGTGTGTTAGCTCCAATTGATCTGTAATGTTGTTAAAGTCCACTGTTTCCCATTGATCTTTGTCCAATTGCACTACTCATTACCAAAGGCGGGGGTATTGTAGCTTCCTACTATTGAGAGGGTTAACTTGAACACAGGCAGATAGGGCAAGGGTCCAATGGAAAACAAAGGCAGAAGGAACATAGGCAGTTTGAGCAAGCCTAATCACAGAAACCAACCAAGCAGAAGTAATAAAATATGTTTGGATTGAAAATGGGAGGCATGGGAAAACAAGGGAGGGCCTATAGCAACAAGATGTATGAACACACATAAACACAGAAAAAGTTCAGAACAGGAACAGAGAAAGAACATACAGAAAGTTCAGATCCATTGATGGGCAAAAACAATTGAGGGAATCAATCAGGTGATGACACACGTAGACAAGAGGAGGCTTGTAGCAAATACATGCCCCTGAACTATAAGGCTTTAAGGGGAAACCCATTCTTTGGGCCCCCTCCCCAGTGGGGAGTCTGAATCTTCTTGTAATAAATTTTCAACACTTTTTCTTAAATGTCTGGTCCATGGAGCTCATTCTTCAGCATCACAAGACACAACCTCAGAAAAAACACTTTGGCTCACCATTCTGATCATCATTATCATTTTAGAGCTATCTATATTTCCCTTCAATTTTGCCAATGTTTTCTACATATGTTTTAGAGCTCTTTAAGTGTTTTGTGCATATCTATTTATAATTGTCATATTTTCTTATTGTATCACTATTTTATCAATGCATAATATCCTTTTTATAATAATTTTTAACTTAAAGACTATTTTTGTCTAATGTTTGTATAGCCACACAGGCTCTCTTCTGCTTACTTTTTGCATAAAATATTCTTTTCATGTCTTTATTTCCAACCTATTTCTATCTTTAGAACTAAAATAAGTCTCATGCTGATACCAAATAGTTCCATTTAAAAAAATCTATTCTTCCAATCTATGCATTTTGATTGAATAATTTAATCCATTTATTTTTGAAGTAACTACTAATAAGGAAGGTATTACTTTTGCTATTTTATTTTCTGTATATCACATCTTTTTTGTTCCTTATTTCCTCCATTATTGTCTTATTTTTAGTTAAGTTTTTGTAATAAAACATTTTGATTTCTTTTTCATTCCCTTTTGTGTACATTCTATAGATATTTTCTTTGTTATCATGGTGATTACATATAACTTTCTAAAGTTATAACTGATAATTGAACAGATACTAACAACTTTAGTTGCATAAAACTCTTTCTTTATAGTTCTCTCGATGTATGTTATTGATGTTATAAATTAAATCTTTATACATTAAATGCTCATTTACATATATTTATAATTACTTTTCATGCATTTGTCTTATAAATCCTAAAGTGAAGTTAAATTAAAAGAGGGTTACATCCAAAATTACAATAGTGGCTTTTATATTTACCCATGTGTTTACCTTTACCAGAGATCATTATAGCTTCACTCAGCTTCAAGTTACTGTGTAACATTCTTTCATTCTGATAGGAAGGTGTGTTATTGTGGCTTATAACAAGAAACACTGACACAGAGTTCCTAAAACTGTTGGAATTTTCTAAGTGATAAGAACAATAATGGTGTCTTTTGTTATGTTAATGAGATGACTTTTGGAAAGTCTCTAGATAACCTAAGGATGAGGGTTGGTTGCCTCAGGAACCAACCAGGTGATTAGAAGGTTGGGATTTTCAGTCCTACCCCTGGACCTTGAAGGAGGAGAGAAGGGTTTAAGATTAAGTTTAATCACCAATAGCCAATGATCTCATCAGTTATGGCTATGTAATGAAGCCTCCATAAAAAAACAAAATAATGAGAGAGCTTCAGGGTTGCGAACACATGGAGGTACTGGGAGAGGGGCACACTGAGAGAGAAGAAAGCTGTATACCCCTTGCCATATACCGTGCTCTATGCATCTTTTCAATAGGGCTGTCCTCAGTTATATCCTTTATAATACACCAGTAAACTAGTAAGTAAAATGTTTCTCTGAGTTTTGTGAGCTACTCTAGCAAATTAATTTAACCTCAAAAGGGGTCATTGGAAACTCTGCTCTATAATAAGTCAGATGGAAGCATAGGTGACAACAGGTTCTTATGACTGGCATCTTAACTGGGGAAGTGAGAGTAGTCTTATAGAACTGAAACCTTAATCTGTTAGGTCTGATGCTATCTCCAGGTAGATAATGTCAGAATTGAGTTAACTGCTTTGTAGTGTTGGAAAGAACACACACCTGAGAAGGACTTCTTTTAGCATTCGTTGTAGAGAAAATTTAGTGGTAATGGTCTCTCTTAGTGTTTGCTTTTCTGGCAATGTCGTAGTTCCTTTTCTCATTTTTGAAGGATTATTTTCTAGATAGAGAATTCTCAGTTAAGTTTTTTTGTTTTTTCTTTTTCCTTTTAACACTTTCAATATATCATTTCACTGTCTTCTGGTCTCCAAGGTTTTTGCTGAGAATTTGAGGATAATCTTCGTAAAGGCCCCCTGTACTTGAGGAATCCTACACATTTATTGATGGTCAATAGTCTCTCTTTGTTCTTTTGCAGTTTGATTATAGTGTGTCTTGAAGTAGATATCTTTTGATTATCCTACTTGCAGTTTGTTGTGCTTCTTGGATTTGTAGATTTATGTATTTCATTAAATTTAGTAAGTTTTCAGTCATTATTTCTTCAAATGATTTTTCTGTTGCTTTTTCTCCTTCTGGAACTTCCATAATGCATATATTGATCCTTTTAATGGTATCCCTAAACCATGAGTTTCTTATATTCTGTTCACTTTTGTCATATTTTTTTCTCATCCACAGAATCAATAATTTCAGGTGCCCTATCTTAATGTCCTCTTATTCTTTTTGTATACCTGCTCATATCTGTTGTTGAACCCCACTAGTGAATGTTTAATTTTAGTTATTACACAATATTTATATCTGTTTACATTTTATAATTCTTATCTTTTATTTATATTTTCATATCAATATATATATATTTTCTGATTTCCTTTAGTTCTTTGTTCATATTTTCCCTCAGAATAGCAAGCACATTTAAGAAAGTTATTTTAGTTTTTGCCTACTAAGTTCATTATTAGATTTATTGGGAACAGTTTTTGTTAATTTATTTTGTCCCTCTGACAAGTTGTTTTGTTGTTGTTGTTGTTGTTGTTATGGTTGTTTCTTTGTAAGCCTTGTGGTAGGGTTATTGTTGAAATTTGAGTATTTTAATACTATAATGTGGAAATTTTGGATACCAAATCATGCTCTCTTCCCTAGTGTTTGCTTTGTTTTTATTTGATTAATTAATTGATTGTTGAAAGCTGTGATAGTCCATTTGTTGGTAGACTTTTCCAAAAGTCTATTTTTTTGCCATGTGTGCTCACTGAGATCTCTGTTACTTTAGCTAGTGTTCAACTGATGTTTTGATAGACATTTCCTTGAATTCCAGAAGCTTAGAGGAGAGAGAGAGAGAGAGAGAGAGAGAGAGAGAGAGAGAGAGAGAAAGAGAGAGAGAGAAAGAGAGAGAGAGAGAGTAAAATTACCACTTCCAGACCTAGTAGACTGGCTCTGTGAGGAAGTACTCTTTTTAAAAAAATATATTTTTATTGATTTCAGATAGGAAGGGAGAGGGATAGAGAGATAGAAATATCAGTGATGAGAGAAAATCATTGATTGGCTGCCTCCTGCACACCCCCTACTGGGGATCAAGCCCACAACCCAGGCATATGTCCTTGGCCAGAACCAAACCTGGGGCCCTTCAGTCACAGGCCAATGCTCTATCCACTGAGCCAAACCGGCTAGGGCAGGAGGTACTCTTTCCACATAGACTTGCTCTAAGCCTAGGGATCAACCTTAGGGGAAAGTTTAAGGTCTTCTATGGATTATCCTGAACATGTATCTTACTTATGTTTGCATGTGTCTTTCTAGATTCCCCTATAAAAATGACTGCTTTTGAATCTCCTAATTTCCCAGAAAGTCTCACCCCACATTCTCCTCTGGACCTTGGATGGTTTATTGTATGTCTCCAGTGAGGATATATTGCTCAGGTATCTGTGGGTATGTAATCTCCTTGTAGCTTTTATGAGCAGAGCCTTCAGCTTTTCCTGCATGTGTCCTGAGTTATCTGAGAAACAGACAGCGAATCAATTTCTTCAGATATTCCCAGCTAGGTTAGCACAGGTGTACACAGTAATTTGCAAATAAGTTCTGCTCCCTGGAACTGGGAACTAAGGTACCACTACTTAAGACCAAGACTTTACCATTTGTGCAAGGTTTGTTTTGTTTTTTTTATGATTATATGAAGGAACATGAGCTTAAATCTTGCTAGCTAAACAATTGAGTAATCTCTCATTATTAATATTGTATGTAAAATTACCTCATATCAAAAACTGCAGTGATGCCGAAACCGGTTTGGCTCAGCGGATAGAGACCTGGGACCTTTCAGTCCGGTCTGTGGACTGAAAGGTCCCAGGTTTGATTCCGGTCAAGGGCATGTACATTGGTTGGGGGCACGTCCTCAGTAGGGGGTGTGCAGGAGGCAGCTTATCAATGTCTCTCTCTCATTGATCTTTCTAGCTCTCTATCCTTCTCCCTTTCTCTCTGTAAAAAATGAATAAAATATAAATAAATAAATAAATAAATAAATAAATAAATAAATAAATAGATCTGCAATGAGCTGGTTATTTTCTCTTTGCCTGCCAGACCCACTCTTTACCCTTCTCTGTCCCAATCTGTGCCCTGCCAGCTGAACTATAGAGGCTATATCAATTGGCTCTCAACCCAAGTGAAAGGAGAGGGAGGTTTTGCATTTAATTCCCTTTCTCCAGTGTATAGAAATTTCCATCAAATATCACAGTTCTACTCCAAAGACCCTCTCCCTATAGCTACCTACTACCGAGGTCTGGAGCTGGAACATTTCCCTTCAGACCTGGGAGTAATAAAGAACTTAACAATCACTATCATCTTTTGCTGTTATAGCCCCAAGGTCTTTCAATATCCTCTGAGTATGTCTTTAAATATTTTCACACCTTTGTAAAACACACTTTTATTAATACTCCTTGCTCACGTAGTTTGAGAGTGTCATCTGTTTCCTGCTGGAACTTTGATTGACATTCAGAGAAATGCTTCTGATTTTGGATAAATGTTCTTAGGTATCAGCAGAGTTTGAAGGCTACCTTGGGTCAAGCTATAGGAGTTCACTTTCTTTAATACATTTAAATATTTATCAGGATGATACTCAGCTTGGGATTCAGAAAATGTCTCATTAAAAATGCAGCCTTGCCCCGGTTGTGTGGCTCAGTTGGCGGGAGTGCCATTCTGTACATTGAAAAGCCGCATGTTTGACTCCCAGTTGGGACATACCTGGGTTCTGGGTTTGATCCTCAGCCCTGGTTGGGACACTGCGAGAGGCAACCAATTGATGTGTCTCTCTCAGATCTATGTTTCCCTCTCTTTTTTTCCCCTCTCTAAAAATATCAGGTGAGGATTTTTTTTTTTAAGGCAGTCTTGATTCTGAAATGTGAAACAAATTAGTTTTTGCATAATTCCTACAGAACAAGTAAATGAAAAGCCTGCACTCCTACATGGATAGGCAGAGCACAGCAATAATCCTGCATCACAGTGTCCTGTCCTAGGAGTAAGATCATCTTGCTTTCTCCCAAATTGAGAAGATGAGTGGCCAGGAGGGATTGCAAAGATAAATAGTTTCTCCTGTGTTTAGAAAAGAGTGGCCTATGAGGTGAAAGTAAATGAGTTAATTGTTCCTTTTCTGATTCATTCTCCTTGTTGGCAGTTTTTTATTAACCACAGAGCTGATGAGGTTTCGTCCTTTGTCAGAAACCTCCATAGCTACCTTTGACTATAAGACAAGTATGATAAATACCCAACATGTAAGTGGTCATCTACTCCCAGAGCCTTCTTACCCACTATCGCTGCCTTCAATCTGAGAGCCACTTCCATCACAGAGTTTCAGGTAACAAATACTTACATTACTTTTTACTCAGGGTAAATATATTTTCCAATCTTGTCCTATAAAATAAAATATGTTCCAAATTCAAAAGCATGGCATTACATAATCTGGCCCCATTCTTTTATTCTAGCATTTTAGCACTTCTCCTCTTACTCTTTGGTGCCATATCTTCAGATCTTTGTACTATGCATAGCACATATTCAGTGTTTGAAATATTTGTTAGACTAATATTATATAATCCCATTATATAATTAAAGTTCTCTTTAAGCACACACATGCAACATTTAAATTTGAGCCAACTATGTTTCAAATATTGATGTAGCACCAGATAATATTTGTAAATTCATTTGGAGCAGTTACTTATATACATTTATTCATATAGATTTAGGAGAGAAATTGTATATTAATTTAAAAGTTAGAAATATATTCCTTATAGAGCAAACCTACATGTGTATGCCCAATGTGTCTTTAACTGAATCTTGCAAATAAATGGCTCTGATGACATAAGTATTCTCATAACATATTTACATGTGAGTCCCAATTTTTTATTAGTTGTATCCAGCACTTCACACTAAATAGGTAATTGTTTGTGAGCCAAGTCTAAAGTAAATAACAAATTCCTGCTATTCTTCCAAGTTGTCTCAATTTTACCTCTCCTTAGAAAAGCCCATTGTGATTTATCTGCTAACTCTTTTTAGGGTTAAGCTTCATAACACTAATTTATTGACTTTCAGCTTAAATTTCTTAAACAGAAGAGTAAAACCAAAACAGTATTTTTAAAATTAGAGTTATATTTTTTTAATGTATTTAAGGAAAAGAAATCAATACTGAATATAAGTAACTATTGATAACTCCTATTTATCAATGCAATTGAGAGCATAGCAAATTGATATTTAGATAAATTTTGTTCCCTCAGTATTTCTGGAGAGACTGCTCTAGTCAGGACTGGATTGAAGGTTGGGGAAGACTTATCAAAGGAGGCCACTGCCCATCCTCCCAGAGCATACACGCATGTGGAGAAAGAAGACATGTGCAGAAATTATTATAACCCAATTATTAATTTTAAATTTTATTTGTTAGATAATATTTTAAAGCTATCCTTTATTGAGAACTTACTGTGTAATGGAAAATAATTATTTTTAATGTATTATATCATTTAATCCTCATGACAATTCTATATAGTAGGTAATTCTCATTTTAAGTTATAGATGAGAAATTAAAGCTCAAATAATCTGGATAACATGAAGTTCAACTGGTTAATAAAGCCCATGCTCACAAGGAGCCAGAAATTAATGATTGGAGTTATATTTTTAGACAAACTTTGAAAATCTTAAAACATAACAAAGCCAGGATATAAATAATCCTAAAACTGAATTGTCATGTTCCAGATAATTCAAGCTATTCCAAATAGCTGGAGGTTGGTAGCTGACAACCCAAAAGATACTTTTCATTCAAAGTAAATTTTTAGCAAAAATTTTTAGCAAATAAACCCACTGGAAAATATATTTTTAAGTCTTTTTTTTTTTTTTTTAGAAGCAGCAAAAATAAATTTAGATGTAGAAAAAAATAATAGTTGGTTTTTATCTCAGCACAGAATTTATCTTCATAAATAAGCCAAAATGATATGTGGATGTGTGGCCAAGAGTGATAAGATTACAGAATAAAAACTAGAAATACAATCACAATAGTGGAGTCTGGGAGTGCTTATTTGAAATTAGATTTGACATATTAGAAGCAGCTTTATTATTTTCACATATTTTGAAAGTGAGAACAGTAAAGTAGAGCAGAAAAAAACTATTGATATGAGAGATTTTAGTTTCTGTGTAATTTCTAATATAGGAAGAAAACTATGAAATCCAACTTTCCTTAAGAAATTACAATTGTTAAAATTTGAAGTACTATGCCTCTGTTTCAGCAAAATTTTTCTAAGTAACATAGAATAAGTGTTGTTGAGATCCTGAAAGTTGCTTTCATATATTGCAAGAACAGATCACTTACATACAGAATAGTCCATTGCCTGAGCTTATATCCATCATGTTTGCACAGAGGCCAGAAATGAGAGGTATAGTTGAGATACTGCTGAACACAATATGAACTTAGAGATCCCTGCACAATGCCCTGCACACGTGTGAAAACAACAGTGATTTCAATTGGAAGATGGCTCAAAAATTCTATAATCAAGGAGTGATGTCAGAGGAAAGGTGGTGTGAAAGATTCCCTTGGCCTCTCCATCTGAAAAAATCAAGTTAATCAACTATAATACAACAAAGAAATCCCTGTTCAATACAGAGGCATGCCTGAGAGACCTGTGCATTGAAACATCTAAAGATGGGCAACCAAGAATAAACAGAGAGATGTGAAGGGAGGAAAGCTCTGACAACCTGCAGGTGCATCCCTGCAACTGGGAGCTCGCCACTTGGGCTGGAGAGGGGAGGAAATCAGCACTAGCAGGCACTTCTTTGGCCAGGTGGACCAAAAGGCTGAGGGAGAAGGGGAAAGTCCAGCAAGGTGAGTGGTGAGCAGAGCAATGACTGAGCCAGCAGACAACTGACAAAGCACGGATCTTCTATGTGGCTCTCCACTGTTGGACGGTGGTGTTTCAGACAAAGAAATAGAACTACAGAGGCCTACTGCCACTTGCACTCCCAAACCTTGCCTCATGTTGTCCTCGGAGTGGGATCAAGTTGCATATTATCTGTATACCAAGAGCTATTGCAGTAAGTAGAACTGCAGTTACCCTCTGTGACTGATTCCCAGGTGGGGTTCTTGGGGTGGGACTCCACAAAGGTCTGAGTCACCATTATGGTGAGGGCAAAGTAAAGCCCAGCCCCAACCAGCACAATTGTACTGTCTTATGGAAGCCCTGAGATCAAAACTGGGAGATGACAAAGGTAAAAAATCTTGCAATTCAGCGCCATCCACTGGAAAATAGTAGAAAGACCTCTTCAGAGGAAACTATGACGTGTGCTGACCACAAGGGTCCAGCACAGAAACACAGCGAACATTGGCAATGTGGTAATTGCAGGTGGCAGCAGTGGAGGCACTGCCAGCCCCAATAGATTCTGATGAGAGTGGGACCACAGTGGGATAGTGGAGCAGGTGAGCAGGTACAAGCGGGGGCCCAATCGCGAGTGGGGATCCAATTGCCTTGCCGATCACCCTGCAGATACTATACTAATCAGCATGGCAGGAGCCTGGCCCTAAGTGATCACTCCACAGGCGGGATGGTGGAGCAGGTGAGGGGACAGCATCAGGTCAAGATGGGGTGTCAGGAGGGGCTGGAGGGCTGCAAGGTTGGGGGTATCAGCTAGATCTCGATCTCCACAGGCCACCCTAAGTGAACCCACCTGTGAATGAATTTGGGCACTGGGCCTCTACTATCAGAATAATAGGCATTCTGGAAGAGGAAGACAGGGTGCAAGGAATGGAGAGTTTATTCAAACAAATGGTGGCTGAGAACTTCGTAAACCTATGGAAAGAACTAGATCCTCAAATTCAAGAAGAAAACAGAACATCTAGTTACCTCAATCCAAAGAGGCCCTCTCCAAGGTACTATGTATTAAAACTGTACAAAATTAATGACAAAGAAAAAAATTCTCAAAGCAGCCAGGGAGAAGAATGAAGTGACCTACAAAGGAAAAAGAATTAGAATTTCATAATTCTTACCAGAAATACTACAAGCAAAAAGAGAATAGAACCAAATAGTCAAAGGCTGAAAAAGAAATTTCCAGCTATGAATAATTATCCTTTAAATATGAAAGAGAACTTGGCTGGTGTTGCTCCATGGATTGAGCATTGTCCTATGAAATAAGAGATCTATGGTTTGATTCACACTCAGGTCACATGTCTTGGGTTGCTGGCTCAATCTCCAGTGGGGGGTGTGAAGGAGGCAACCAATCAATGATTCTCTCTCATCATTGATGTTTCTAACTCTCCTTCTCTCTTTCTCTCTATCTAAAAATCAGTAAAAAAGAAAAAAAATTAAATATGAAGGAGAAATACATCCCCAGGTATATAGAAGCTGAGGGATTTTATCACTAGAGACCCTTCATTGCAGGAAATACACAAGGGAGTTATTCTACCTGAAACAAAGCACATAAGATCACAAACTATGAATAAGATCACCACAAAACTTACAGCATAAACAGGGATAGTTTGTGACAACAAAAACATTAAAGGGGAGGAGATAAAGGTATGAATTGGCAAATGAATACCAGATGGACTCAAAACAAAACAAAACAAAACAAAAAAAAAAACTACTATATATATATATATATATATATATATATATATATATGCAACTTTATATTTTATAAAGCTAATGTAGCCGCACACAAAAGTCCCCAAACCAGAACCATAGCTTTAAAAATGAGGAAACAGGAAAAATCAATATGATGGCATAGGTAAATACCTGAACTTGTTGCCTCGCACAACCAATTCAAAACTACAGCCGAAACCGGTTTGACTCAGTGGATAGAGCATCGGCCTGTTGACTGAAAGGTGTCGGGTTCAATTCAGGTCAAGAGCATGTACCTTGGTTGTGGGCACATCCCCAGAAGGGGGTGTGCAAGAGGCAGCTGATCGATGATTCTCTCTCATCGATGTTTCTAACTCTCTATCCCTTTCCCTTCCTCTCTGTAAGAAATCAATAAAATATATTAAAAAAAAAAAAAAACACAAAAAAAAAACTACAAGGCATGCACGAGTGTGTGAAGAGAGGGCTGGTAACTGAGTATGAAGCTGGCTTTTTCAATCTTCAGGGAGACACAGCTCCCTACTGCTCTGAACTCCAGTTCCAGGAAAGACTCTGGGGACCCAGACTCATACAGGGAGAAACTGGACTGCCTGGCAGCGGGCAGAACTCAAAGGCAACTTTCTCTCAGAGATGCTTGCAGCATTTACCATGGGACACTGAGACTCAGGAGCCTCAAAGGACAGGGCTGATGGGAAGTCATTACTATTTGCTCTGCCCTGAGACTCCCCCCATTCAAGCTGTGTGCAGAGGCTTTTTCATATGAATGGCTTGGTCCTTTGAAAACTAATCTTATCTAACTAACTTCAGCTGAGCCAGAGAGACCCATGATATCCAAAAGAAGGCCCAAGGCCCCTTGCATACAAAAGAAGGCCCAAGGCACAGCAGCTTGCATTGCTTCACAGCTGGTCCTCATCTTGGCACCTCCAAAACCTAAACAAAGAAGAGGAATCTGAAGATCTCTCCATAGCTCCTGCTGTGTGACCTCAGGCAGAAAGTAAATTAGTACCTCCTTGGAGATCCAAGAGCCAGTGTATCCAGGAATCAGAGTAGGACCATCCACATTACAACTCTTCAGATTTATAAGGGACACAATCAGGGAGCAGATTCAGTGAGCACCAAAGCCCAACTGAAGCAAGTCTTGCCTCATGAGGGTGTCTCCAGCACAGAAGTTCTTCCATTGTAGACACAGTTGATCCTCACAACCAATTGGCCTGTAGGTCAATTACTCCCAGTGATACCAACAACAATCAAGGCTTAACTATAAGATTGTACACACAGCCCACAAAGGGGTGCACCTAGAATGTCCTCCTCAGATATCTGAGGAGACTGAGACACTGGGCCCTATAAGACATCTAGCACATAAAGCCACTCTATCAACTCAGGGAAAAGTTGTCTCAATGCAGAGACAACTGAGGTCACAAATGAAAGAAATGGAGGAAAGCAAACTACTAGATATAGAGTTCAAAACCAAGGTTATTTGGTTTTTAAGAATTTTCTAGAAAAGGCTGATAAATTTAGTGAGACCCTCGAGGATAAGAAAAAGGACCAACTAGAAATTAAGTATATACTGACTGAAATAGCATACAGAGATCCAACAGCTGACAAGAATGAAGTCAAAGATTTGAAATACAAAGAAGTAAAAAACATCCAATCAGAAAAGTAAAAAGAATCCTAAAACATAAAAATAGTATAAGGAGCCTCTGGGACAACTTCAAGTGTACCAACATCGGAATTATAGCAGTGCCAGAAGAAGAGAGTGAGCAAGATACTGAAAACTTATTTGAAGAAATAATGACTGAAAACTTCCCCTACCTGGTGAAAGAAGTAGAGTTACAAGTCCAGGAAGCACAGAGAACCTTAAACAAAAGGAATCCAAAGAGGACCACACCAAAACACATTATAATTAAAATGCGAAGAGGAAAAGACAAAGAGAAAATTTTAAAAGTAGCAAGAGAAAAACAGTTAGTTACTTACCTACAAGGGAGCACCTATATGATTGTTAGCTAATTTCTCAACAGAAACTATGCAGGCCAGACAGGAGTGGCAAGAAATATTCAAAGTGATGAATAGCAAGAACCTACAACCAAGATTACTCTACCCAGCAAAGCTATCATTTAGAATTGAAGGTCAGATAAAGAGCTTCACAGATAAGAAAAAGCTTAAGGAGTTCATCACTGCCAAACCAGTATTATATAAAATGCTGAAAAGTATTCTTTAAGAAGAGGAAGAAGAAGAAAAAGGTAAAGATAAAAATTGTGAACAACAAATACATACCTATCAACAAGTGAATCTAAAAATCAAGTGAATAAAAAAATCTGATGAACAGAATAATCTGATGAATATAATAGAATCAGGGGTATAAAAAGGGAGTGGACTGACAATCCTCTGTAGGGGTGTCGAACTCAATCAGAGAAGGGGCCAAAATCTAAAATCCAGCCTAAATCGCGGGCCGAATGGTTTACTGAACAGTCATAAACTGACAATGTCATAAACTGACAGCAGAGTGCAGTGATGACAGCGTGGTGCGGGCCACATTGCAAGGCCTGGCGGGCTGGATTTGGCCCACGGGCCTTGTGTTTGACACATGTGCTCTAGAGGAAAAGAGTGTGGGGGTGCAGAAAAAGACTGGACAAAAATCATACACCTATGGATGAGGACAGTGGGCAGAGGGGGGGGAGGAAAAGGAGGGGAGCTGGAAGGGCATGGGGTGAGGTGGGAACCAGGTGGAGGGGAGCATTGGGGAGGGGAGAAAGAGGAATAACTGCAACAATCTGAGCAATAAAAAAAAATTTAAATAAAAAATAAATAAATAAATAAAAAAGAGGAAATAGAGGAAAGAAGTATGGAATACCACCAAACAAAAACAACAGACAGAAACACAAAGGAAAAGAACTAATGAAGGCATAGAACTACCTGTGAAAACAAAAGATAAAATGTCTATAGGAAATCCTCATACATTAAAGATTACCCTAAATGTAAATGGTCTGAATTCACCAATAAAGAGGCATAGAGTGAATCAAAAAACAAAATTCAACCACATGCTGCCCATAAAAGATGCATCTCGACTTCAAAGACAAATGTAGATTCAAAGTAAAAGGGTGGAAAATGACTCTTCAAGCAAATAACATCCACAGAAAAGAAAGTTTAGTGTAGCCATACTTACATCTAACAAAATAAATTTTAAGATATCAAAGGTAACAAGAGACAAAGTTGGACAGTTTATAATGATAAGGGGAACACTATATCAAGAAAACAAAACACTTTTTAATGTATATGCACTCAACCAGGGAGCACTGAAATATATTTATTTTATATATTTATAAAGAGATCTAAAGAAAAAAAAAAGATCAAAACACAATCATAATTGGAGACTTTAACACTCCATTGACAGCTCCAGACAGATCAAACAAACAGAAAGTCAGTAATGAAATATCAGTCCCAGCTGGAAGGACTCAGTGGTAGAACGTCAACCTATGAATCAGGAAGTCACAATTTAATTCCTGGTCAGAGCTCAAGCCTGGCTTGCAGGCTCCATCTCCAATGTAGGGCATGCATAAGGCAGCCGGTCAATGATTCTCTCCCATTCTTGATGTTTCTATCTTTTTGTTCCTCTCCCTTCCTCATCCTATCTAATAAAAGTGTAATATGCAAATTAACCATCACTCTGTCACACCCACCAGCCAATCAGAATGAGTATGCAAATTAACCCCAAACAAGATGGCTGTGGCCACAGAGAGCAGGAGGAAGGCTTGGGTTTCCCTGACAATGGAGGAAGCCAAGCTTTCTGCCTGCCCTTGCCAGCTTAGACCTCTACTCAAGGCGACAGTTTCAATTATAGAAGATAAATAAATTCTAACAGAAATGGCAGCAGCCACAGAGCTGAAAGAGCAAGAGGCTAGGGTTGCCCTGGTGATGAAGCAAGCCAAGCTTCTGCAGCCCTGGCCGGCTCAGGCCTTCACTCCAGGCTACAAAGTTTCAATTATAGAAGATACATAAATTCCAACAGAAATGGCTGCCACCAGGGAGTGAGCAGGAGGCTTGCCTCTGCTCCAGGCTATGAAGTTTCAATTGTAGAAGGTAAATAAATTCCAGATACCAGAGCCTCCACTTGGGTCTCCAGGGGGCATGGCTGGCCTGCAAACCACCATAGGCCCCTCACCCAGGCTGCCCCATGCCCCAAGGGAACCCCACCCTGATCCAGGACACCCTTCAGGGCAAACCAGCTGGCCCCCACCCATGGACCAGGCCTCTATTCTATCTAATAAAAGGGTAATATGCAGATTGACCATCATTCTAATTTATAATATGGCTGCCCACATGTGGTCAAAGATCCTGCCCCTATGTGGACACAAGATGGCCACCACAAGATTGCCAGTAGGGGAGGGAAGTTGGGAGGCACCAGGCCTGCAAGGAAGGGAAGTTGGAGGTGGTCAATCCTGCATGGGAGGGCAGTTATGGGTGACCAGGCCTGCAGAGGAGGCAAGTTGGAGGCAAACAGGCTGTCAGGGGAGCAGTTAGACATCAATAAGGGTAGCATGGGAGTGGTTAGGAGGTGATCAGGCTGGCAGGCAGAAGTGGTTAGAGGAAATCAGGAAGGCAGAGATATAAGAATAGATTGATAGGGCAAAATTAGTGTAGCAAAGTAAATCAACTGTACCCCAACCTTTGTGGCTAAGTGGTTAAATGTCAACCTATGAACCAGGAGGCCACAGTTCAATTCCCAGTCAGGGCAAATGGCTGGGTTGTGGGCTGGATCCTGCGGGGCATGCAGGAGATAGCCAATCAATAAATCTCTCTCATAATTGATATTTTTTTTATCTCTCGTTCCCTCTCCCTCCCTCTCTGAAATCAATCTTTTATATATATATATATATATATATATATATATATATATATATATATATATATATATATATATTTAAAAGTAAATCAACTGTACTAGTATTTATTAAGCTCCCCCATCCCCAATCATTCTGATCTGTGCCAGGGACTATGAGAGGGAAGAGAAAGTAGAAAAGATGCTTGTGGGGGGCATCTTGAGGCAGATATCACTTTGGAACTGTTGATCGATATACTATGCATAGATTCTCTGCGGATTTACAGGCCTGTGATCATAAAACAGGCATAACCACTGCAGAGATTCAGCAGTCTCCCAGGAAGGAGTAATTTTTCTGCAGTGAATAATTCAATGTCCATAAAAGTTTTCCTGACCTCGGTTTTCAAGCAGCTCACCAAGATTGTCCAACTCAGGAGGGTACTGGAAAATAATACCATACTCCACACCTTATTTATTTTGGGGAATATTTTTCAAAGAAATATTTGAACCAAAAGTGACCCATGGTCCCTGGAAACTCTTGCTAGTAGCTTGATATCTTAGAAATCTGTCTGTCATGCTTTGTAGAAAAGTCTGGAAGGAACTAGTTCTGTCTGGAAAACAAAACTAATGGTTATTGATGTGAAAATCTCTTTCTTTTAATAAAACCCCAAGCTCAAAGTAAAATCAATTAAAATTTTTTGATATCTAGCTATATATTTCTTTAAACCAACTTGCTTTTATTGGTCTAATTCTATTAAATTTGATTTTGTATGCACAGGGCAGAGTTGCAAAGCTTTGACAAGTATTTTAAAATCCTTGATATTTACTTTTTCCATTCCTACTTTTTTCAGTGAAGCCTAATGTCTTCCAGCCTTAGGCTTTCATGTCCATATTCATCACTGTAACTCACCCTAGAATATTTACTTATAATGTTCATAAAAATAGCCTGCATGCCAAAAGCTGCTAGTTGCAGGAAAATGATAAAATAAAAAAACATTTAATATGCCAGTGGGAATTCCCGTACACGTTAAATCAAAGGTTCTTTCAGAGGGCCCACTGTGACCTTGAATGGCCTGCAGATTCAAGCCACACAGAACAGCAGGAGAGAACTCCTGCAGAGAAGCCCCTTCAGGAAACACAGCCTGAAGGAGGTTTTGGCATCATTGTCAAGGGCCTCAGTGTGTGGAGGCACTGTGTGGCTTTCCCACTGAGGTTCTTATAGTTTCTCACATCTTCATCATGTGACATCTACTCTGCTCCTTTTCCTCCCTAACCACAAGACACAGTCTGTTTTTCTAAAAGGAGCCATGGAGGCTTTCCTTTTTTATCTATTTACTAGAGGCCCAGTGCACAAAATTTGTGCACTAGAGGGGTGTCCCTAAGTCCAGCCTGCACCCTCTCCGATCTGAGACCCTTTGGGGGATGTCCAACAGCCAATTGTAAGGATCAGGCCTAAACTAGCAATAGAATATCTCTCTCACAATCTAGGAGTGCTGGCTCCTAACCACTTACTTGCCTGCCTGCCTGATTGCCCCTAACCACTTCTGCCTGCCAGCCTGACTGCCCCCTAACTGCTCCCATGCTAGCCCGATTGCCCCTAATTACCCTCCCCTGCAGGTCTGGTCACCCCCAACTGCCCTCCCCTGCCAGCCTGGTCACCCCCAACTGTCCTTCCCTGCTGGCCTAATTGCCCACAACTTCCCTCCCCTGCTGGCTATCTTGTGGTGGCCACCTAAGCTTTTATTAGTATAAATTTTTTTCCAGTTTTACTAAGATATAATTGTGCAAGTGTAAAGTGTAATGTGATAATATGATACACATCTATATTTCAAAATTATTAACACAGAAGGTTAGTTAACACATCCTTCACCTCATGATGTGGAGGTTTCTAAGGATGACGTGCTAGAGAAGGAACACAACACATAATGTGGTGGGAACATCCCTCAGGATAAGTAGTTCTGGATTCCAACCTTGACTCTGCTGTTACATATATTGACCAAGTCATTGAATGTCTCTGAAAATCAGATGTATCCATGATTTTCAAGAAGTGGTTTCAAGAAGTACCCCTATCTAGGTTAGAGAAAAGGTAACACAGAGTAATAGGGTTTCTAACCACACCTGCCCATTCCCATGTAAATCATCTCTGACTTATCAATATTATGTTTTGAATTACACATAATATTTAATTCATAAAAAAATCTGTCTTACTGCTAAAAGAGTAAAGGTTAACAACCATTGGACCAAAAAGAAGTACCTAGTCCATATCAACACAATTTGGGGCTCAGTAATATCTTAGACTCCAATTCCTTTTTTCTTGGCATTCTTACTAAGAGTTGGTCAAAACTGGTTTGTTACAGCCTGCAGTACTAAGGAACAGTCAGGGCATAAATGCCAGGACAAGATCCATCCAAGAGGTGGAGTTGGGTGGCACTATACACTGATGCTACCCTGCTTGTGAAAAGGATGGTGAAATTCCACAAGCTGCAGAATGCCTTTCTCTTCTTTTGGGTTACTTTTTGTAAGAATGACACCAAAGAATGTTTCTTGCCAAACTGTCAAAGATGTTTCTTTGTGTTTTGAGGGGGTTTTTGTTTGTTTGTTTGTTTATTTTTGTTTAACTCAAGGTTTGGTAATGTCTGGCCGACAGGTTCTATAAGACCCTTAAAATTATTGGGTCTGACCCTGTCAAGGCAACCCATAAATTCAATAAATCTGACCCTGTCAAGACCTAACTCAAAATTCAATAAATCTAGGAACTTTTTTCAAGCAATATCCTATCTAATCAAAGAGTAATATGCAAATTGACCATCACTCCAAGACACAAGATGGCCACCACCATGTGGTCAAAAATGGCTGCCCCCATGTGGACACAAGATGGCCGCCACAAGATGGCTGGCAGGGGAGGGCAGTTGTGAGCAATTGGGGGAGATCAGGCCAGCAAGGGAGGGCAGTTGGGGGGAACCCAGCCTGGCAGGGGAGGGCAGTTGGAGGGAACCAGGCCTATAGGGGAGGGCAGTTAGGGGTGACTGGGCCAGCAGAGGAGGGCAGTTGGGGGAGACCAGGACATTAGGGGAGGGCAGTTATGGGGGGAAACCAAGTCTGCAGGGGGGCAGTTGGGAGGGCAAGTCTTGCAGGGGAGGGGAGTTAGGAGTGACCAAGCCAGCAGGGGAGGGGAGTTGTGGGTGATCAGGCCAGCAAGGAGGGCAGTTATGGGTGACCAGGTGATAGAGGAGGGCAGTTGGGGGAGACCAGGTCTGCAGAGGTGGGTAGTTGTGGGTAATCAGGCCAGCAGGGAGGGCAGTTAGGGGCAATAGGGCCAGCAGTGGAGCAGTTAGGCATTGATCAGGCTGGCAGTGGAGTGGTTAGGGTTGATCAGCCTGGCAGGCAGAAGCAGCTAGGGGCAATCAGGCAGAGGCAGGCGAGTGGTTGGGAGCCAGCAGTCCTGGATTGTGAGAGGGAACTCCAACTTCCCATTTAGGCCTGATCCTACAGGGATCGAGCCTAAACGGGCATTTGGACATCCCTCAAGGGGTCCCAGATTGGAGATGGTGCAGGCTAGGCTGAGTGACACTGCCTCCCCCACTCAAACCTCCCCCCCCCACCCATGCACAAATTTCATGCACCGGGCCTCTAGTAAATTTATATTAAGTGAATGATGTTATAAATATCCAAATTGTCCTCAGCAGAAAAAAGTTTTCCTACCCCTGGTTTTACTGAACCAGGTCCCTTCCCAGGTTTCAGGAAATCTAAGAGAGTTGCACTGAGACACATGTGATAAGGGACAGGCACTGTGATAAGAGAAACAGTGAGCTTCTTACTGTGAGGCTTTGCTATGAGGCCAAGCTTGTCCTGAGATGATCTTTCCCAGATGGCTACTCAGGACTTTATAAAAACAGAGTCCTAAGAAGTCTACCAAATAAGACCATCCAAATTCCAGTTGTTCCAAAGTCCTCACTTTAAATCACACAGAATATTTAAAACCATCCCATCAACAAATCATTTTGCTATTCAATAGCCATCTATCATGCTAGAAGTCCAGCCTAAGTTTTGTCCTTAATTCAATTTCTGTCAACGTGATAACACTGACTCAAAATTCTATTACCAATTCAAACCAACCATAACAAAAACAGGTTTTGTTGGGTAACACATAAGAAACTTTATAATCCAGCTGCTTATGATCCTAACATTAAAAGATAGTTTTCAATATTTTATTGTTTCTTCTTCCATTTCTTTTCTATTTGTACATAGCATTTTTTTTACAGCAATAACATCATATAATACATGCAATTCTAAAATCTGCTGTTTTGACTTTAAACAATATAGCTTAAACATTTTCCTATGTTAATTGATATTCTTCTCTAATGTAATTTTAATGACATATAAGGTGTATACAGTATTCGACTCAGATCTTATTAATATTGAAAATCCTGAGATAAATTATTTTTATGCCTTTATCCTCATTCTTGCAGTAGGAATTACAGCAACAAAGGGAATATTTTTAATAAATGTTAAAGATGTTAAATAAATATTGCCAATTTTTCCTCTGGGAAGATGAACCTGTATTTATGGCACTATTATTTGCTTGTTTCCCTGAACCCTAGCCAAAAATGAATATTATTATTATTATTTTAGAAATATACTTTATTGATTTTTTACAGAGAGGAAGGGAGAGGGATAGAGAGTTAGAAACATCAATGAGAGAGAAACATCAGTCAGCAGCCTCCTGCACACCTCCTACTGGGGATGTGCCTGCAACCAAAGTATATGCCATTGATGGGAATCCAACCTGGGACTTTTCAGTCCGCAGGCTGAGGCACTATCCACTGAGCCAAACCAGTTAGGGCAAATATTATTATTTTTAATCTTCATCAACTGCCCTGGCCGGGTGATTCAGTTGGTTAGACTGATTGAGGATCAAACCCCCAACCTAGGTAGATGTACTGACTGGGAATCAAACCTGCAGCTTTCTGGTGTATGGAACAATGCTCTAACCCAGTGTTTCCCAACCTTCTCTCATGATGAGAATCACCTGGTGGAGTTGTTAAAACACAGATTCCTGAATCCCAACTAAGAAGTGCTAAACTAGAATTTTTGGGAACATATAGGTAAAATTGTATACCTAACTAGTGCTCTAACACAGATGTTATATACAGAGCACTAAGTTAGGTATGCAATTTTACGTATATGTTCCCAAAAATTCTAGTTTAGCACTTCTTAGTTGGGATTCAGGAATCTGTGTTTTAACAACTCCACCAGGTGATTCTCATCATGAGAGAAGGTTGGGAAACACTGGGTTAGAGCATTGTTCCATACACCAGAAAGCTGCAGGTTTGATTCCCAGTCAGTACATCTACCTAGGTTGGGGGTTTGATCCTCAATCAGGAAACATACAAGAGGCAGCCAATGGATGTTCCTCTCTCACATGGATATCTCTCTCTCTCTCTCTCTCTCTCTCTCTCTCTCTCTCTCTCTCTCTCTCTCTCTCTCTTTCTCTCAAATAAACATGTCCTCAGGTGAGGATTTTAAAAATAATCATTATCAATTGATGGAGGAGGGGTAGTATCTCATTCGACACTTTTGGAATTGTAGTAAGAGTGAATATTGCGTCAAAAATGTGTTAACCATCTGTATTCTCTTGGCAGTCTCCACTAATGTCATTTGTCATTTTCTTTTTGTTGTATTCATCTATTTTTTGATTTCTAAAAGCTCATTATATACTAAGGATCTTGATTTTTAATGTAATATGGTGCAACATATTTTTTCCAGTGCTCTAACTTTTAAAAAGATGTTTATGACATTTCATTTATGTTAAAAATGATAAAAACTACTGACCTTTTTAAAAAATTGCATCTAATTTTGGTATTATTCTTAGAAAATACTTCCTCACCCCAAGATTATATTTATATTGCCTTTTCCTTCAAATATTGGTGTTGTTTTCATTTAATTAATCAGGAATTTATATTAAAATAAGATATCAGGTAGACTTCTATCCTTTAAACCAAATATTCACTCTACTGACAAATATTTTCAGTTCTTTTACAGCCTCTGTTGTATCTAGCTCTTCTGCAAAAATTGGCAAATTTAGTTGGTCTGCTCTTCAAAATAGGGCTGGATATTAAATTAGTTAAATAATTGAGAAGCTCAGAGCAATTAAAAATGCTAAGTACCACCAAAACCAGTTTGGTTCAGTGGATAGAGCGTCAGTCTGTGGACCGAAAGGTCCTGGATTCGATTCCAGTCAAGGGCATGTACCTTGGTTGTGGGCACATCCCCAGTGGGAGGGTGCAGGAGGCAGCTGATAGATGTTTATCTCTCATTGATGTTTCTAACTCTCTATCCCTCTCTCTTCCTCTCTGTAAATAAATAAATAAAATATATATTTTTTAAAAATAAAAAAGAATAAAAATGCTAAGTACCCTTTTAATCTTGTAATTTAAAAAATAAATAAAATTTTATTAATTTTATCAATTACAATAATACCGTGTTTCCCTGAAAATAAGACATCCTCCGAAAATAAGACCTACTTACAGGTTTCCTTCTGAGTGAAATATAAGGTATCCCCCTGAAAATTATCCTCCCCCTCCCCCGCCCAGGCATGAGAGATTTGGTCCACTGATTCTGAAAGAAATAGCGTCACAAGAAATTCACCAGGAAATTCAGGAATTGGATTGTTATGATGATGTTCCAGAAGATGATGACACGACTGTCATTGAATAAATGAGTAAATTCTTGATACTGTAGGATTCACAGTTTGTCTGGTTTGTGTTGGCAACTACCATACTACCGTACCGTATACAGGTAATAAATTTCCTTTATTTTCATTTAACAATAAATGTGTACCGTATTCTTCTTCATGGAAAAATAAGACATCCCCTGAAAATAAGACCTAGAGCATCTTTGGAAGCAAAATTAATATAAGACACTGTCTTATTTTCGGGGAAACAGGGTAGTTTACAGTGTCTAAACTAAATTATGATTAAGTTCAAAGTGTCACTTTGGAGTTATTAAAAAGCAGAGTTCCTTTAACTAGGGCTTTCTTCTCTGATCTTTATATCATTTCTTCCTAAGCCCTCCAGAAGTAGTAATACTACAACTGCCTGTGAACCTTCTTTCAAAGAGAACCATGTGGTTACAACAACTTCATCCCTTATCACAATTTCAGTTTCATCCTTCAAACTGCTGTGAAAGTCTTGTTTTCTCCAGAAGGCTTTAACAGAATGCTTAGATGAGAACTCATTGACTTTCATGCCTTTTCGTCATTCTTCATGCATTTCTGTAATATTTACCAGTTACCTCCACCAAATTTCAAACACCTCCAACATGCACAAAACTTTTTTAAATACACTTTTCTTTTATAAATGTTTTAAATTAATAGAAATTCCCATCTGGGGTTTGTTTTCTTGTTTGTTTTAATAGTTTATTGGTTTTTAGAGGGAAAGGGAGAGAGGCGGGGAGGGGAAAAGGGAGGGGGAGAGGGAAAAAGGGGAGAGGATTTTTTTATGTAAAGAATAACAGAAAAATACCACAAAAGATAGGACAAATAATAGCTGACAACAATTATTCAATAGGTGAGGGTGGGAAATCTGACTATACAAGAAAGAGAGAAAAAAATTGCAAAGTAATATACTTGAGTAGAGCCCAGGGACTGAAATTTTTATTTTATGTACAAGTATAAGGATTACCCTTGGCAAGGAGTTAGGAAAGTCCATTTACAACAAAAAAAAGAAAGGTGGACTGTAGGGTCTCAGATGCAGAGTCAGTTGGATATGCTATGGACACTTGTGGAAGTTCTCTTTAGATCACTTTGATTTTCTCAGTTAAATAGTAAACAAGTCATTAACTGAGAGTATGGTTGGAGTGAAGTAATGAGAAGTAATGAGGAAAGTAACAAAATATGAAATAATTGTCAAGGAATGTGGAAGATAAAACGGACTAAGAAAATACAGAATGGCAAAATATTTTACTTGGATGTTGCTATATATAGAAATCCAACTTAAAGATAAAGTATGCTGTAGACTGGGGAAGGAAGATGGTGACTGGCAAGACAGTAGGGAGAGAGAGTGTGTGAGAGAGGGAGAGAGCAAAGGGGAGCGTGTGGACATGTGTGGTGAGTGTGTGTGTGAGCTAGGGACAGTTAGATCCTGCAGGACTTTCGGGGGCTGGCGGACAGGTGGATTTAGATTGTGAGACCCTGCTGCTGCTGCAAACACTCTGAGCAGCCAGCACTGGCATACAACTATGCCATCTTGAAGGACAGAACTGCTTGTGACTACGATTCTAGCCTCACCACCACGCAGACTGGCCTCAGACCATATAGCCACTCCGGACAAAGACCTGCTACTACAGCTGCACACCCAGGGAAACCGAGGCTCCAGACATCCTGGCTGCAGATGTCTGAGTCACAGAGTGTATCCCCCTCCCTATCAACCTGCTGCAACAGTGTAAGGCCTGCACAACCCATGGCATGTGAGTGGACCTCCCTCCCACACAGGGTGGCTGTTCAACCCAGCCCCCTTAACAGGTAAGACACTCTGATTATCAGGATGTGTGTGCATGAGACACATTGAGCGCCGGTGACTTTGGTTCTCAGCACATGCATCCAGAGACTCTGTGTCTCATTTCACGCACACAAGGGGACTCTGATTATTAGCACATGCATACGGACTGATTCTTGGCACACATGCAAGGCCACACTGAGCACCAGTGACTTTGATTATCAATGCGCTCACGTGGGGATTCTGATTTTCCTCACACAGGCAGAGGGACTCCAATGCTCAGCACTTTCGTGAAGCCACATCAAGCACCAGAGACTCTGAATCTCAAATCTTGCACACACACACGGGGACTCTGATTCCCAGCGCATGCTTGGGACCTCTGATTCCAGTGACTCTGTTTCTCAGTGTGTGCATGCAGGGACCCTGATTCTAGGTGTGTGCACAAAGCCACACTGAGCTCCAGTGACTCTGATTCTCTGTGTGCGCACATGGGGGAAACTGATTCTTGGTGCATGCATGAGGCTGCATTGAGTGCCCATGCCTCCATGAGATTATCAAATGATTTTTTAAGAGAAGCACATGTGGCCAGAAGGGAATGAAATTAAGTATAAAAAGTGATGCAAAGCGAAGGACTGAATCCAAGAATACTTATCTAGCAAGGCTATCAATCAAAATTGAAAGAGAAATCAGGAGTTTCACAGGCAAAAAAAGCTAAGGGAGTTTATCACTACCAACCCAGTAATGCAAGAAATGCTCAAGGGAATGCTGTAAAAAGAAGAAATAGAAAGGGAGGAAGGAACACAGGTGAAAAGAATAGAAATGGCTACAAACAATACCTATCAATAATAACTTTAAACATAAATGGATTAAGTGCTAAATCAAAAGACATTGAGTGACTGAATGAACAAGAAAGCATGACCCATGTATATGCTGTCTATATGAGATAGCCCACCTCAAAAAAAAGGGACTCACCAAAACTGAAAGTGAAGAGATGAAAAATATCTTTCAGGCAAATGGAAATGAAAAAAAAATGCTGGGGTAGCAATACTTATATCTGTAAAAATAGACCTCAAAGTGAAGACCATAAGAAGATACAATGAAGGCCACTTCATAATTATAAAGGAATCAATACAACAAGAGGATATAACTCTGGTAAACATATATGCACCCATTATAGGAGCACCCAAATATATATTTTAAAAAAAAAACTTCTGGAAGATATCAGGGGAAGGATTGACAGCAATAAAAGCATAGTAGGGGACTTTAATACTCCATCAACATCACTAGATAAGTCCTCTAGACAAAAAATCAGCAAAGAAATAGCAATCCTAAATGACTCACTTTTAGATCAGATGGAATTAATCGTCATCTTCAGAACATTCCAAATCAAAACTACAGAATATACATTCTTCTCAAACACAGATGGGACATTTTTAAAGATAAACTGCATTTTGGGACACAGGCAAAGTCTCTCCAAATTCGAGAAAATTGAAATCATTTCAAGCATCTTCTCAGATCACAGTAGCATAATATTAGAAATAAAGTACAATAAAAACAACACAAAAAATTCAAACATTTGGAGGCTGAATATCATACTATTAAACAATGATTGGGTTACCAAAGAGATCAAAGAATAAATTTTAAGCATCCTGGAAACAAATTCCAATAAAAACACAACAATCAAAAAATCTATGGGACACAGTGAAAGCACTCCTGAGAGGGAAGTTCACATCATTACAGACCTACCTAAAAATAAATAAATAAATAAATAAATAAATAAGAAAAAATAAAATAAACCATATGACTCTGCAACTTGAATAATTAGGAAGAGAGCAATAAGAAAAATGGAGCGTGGGAAGAAGGAAGGAAATATTAAAGATCAGATCAGAAATAAATGACATAAAGACCAAAAACAAAAAAATACAAAAGATCAATGAAACCAAGAGCTGGTTCTTTGAAAAGATAAACAAGATTGATGAACCTCTAGCCAGACTCACCAAGAAGCAAAGAGAGAGGACCCAAATAAACAAAATTAGAAATGAAAAGTGAAATACCAGACCCAACAGAAATATGAAGAATTGTAAAAAAAATTACTATGAGCAATTCTATTCCAATAAACTGGTAAACTTAGAAGAAATGGACATATTCCTAGAAAAATACAACCTTCCAAAACTCAACCATGAATAATCAGAAAGTCTCAATATGCTGATAACTATGGAGGAAATTGAAGCAGTAATTAAAAAAACTTCCAGCAAACAAAAGCCTGGGCCAGATGTATTCACAGAGGAGTTTTACCAAACATTCAAAGAATAAATAAAGCCTGTCCTTCTCAGACTATTCCCCAAAAATTCAAGAGGAAGGCACACTTCCAAGTTCTTTCTATCAAGCCAGCATTATCCTAATCCCAAAACCAGATAAGAAACTGCAAAGAAAGAGAATTGTAGGCCAATATCCCTGACGAATCTAGATGCTAAAATGCCCCCCTCTCCCCCCCGCCAAAAAAAAGTCTAGCAAATGGAACACAGCATTACATTAGAAAGATAATACACCTTGACCAGGTGGGATTTATTCCAGGGATACAAGGCTGGCACAATATCCACAAATCAATAAATGTGATACATCACATAAACAAATTGAAAGACAAAAATCACATAATCATATCAATTGGTGCAAAAAAAAGCATGTGACAAAATCCAACAACCTTTCTTGATAAAGAAAAAAAAATCACATTAAAGTGAGAATAGAGGAAATCATACCTCAACATAATAAAAGCCTTATATTACAAACCTATAGGCAACATCATACTCAATGGGCAAAAACTAAACTCATTTCCCCTAAGAACAGAAACAAGACAGGGATGCTTACTCTCACCACTCCTGTTCTACATAGTATTGGAAGTACTAGCCATAGTGATGAGACAAGAAGAAATAAAAGGCATCCAAATTGGAAAAGAAGAAATAAAACTTTCATTATTCACAGATGACATATTGTACATAGAAAACCCTAAAGACTCCATAAAAAAAATTAAAAAATAAATAAAAAATAAAAAAACTAGTAGACTTGCCAAAACCGGTTTGGCTCAGTGGATAAAGTGTTGGCCTGCAGACTGAAGGGTCCCAGGTTTGATTCCGGTCAAGGGCATGTACCTTGGTTGTGGGCACATCCCCAGTAGGGGCTGTGCAAAAGGCAGCTGATCGATGTTTCTCTCTCATCAATGTTTCCAACTCTCTATCCCTCCCTCTTCCTCTCTGTAAAAAAATCAATAAAATATATTTTTTTAAAAACTAGTACACTTAATAAATGAATTAATCAATGTACAGCAGGATACAAAATTAACACCTAGAAGTCTATAGCTTTTTTATATACCAATAATGAACTCACAGAAAGAGAAACTTAAAAAACAATCCCATTTACCATTGCACAAAAAAAAATTAAGATATCTAGGAATAGACGTAACTAAAAATGTAAAAGACCTTTACTCAAAATTACAGGACGCTGAAAAAAGAGATAGAGGAAAACATAAACAAATGGAAATATATACCATGTTCTTGTTTGATAGAATCAACATTATTAAAATGTCCGTACTTCCCAAAGCAATCTATAGATTCAATGCAATCCCCATTAAAATATCAACAGCATACTTCAAAGACCTAGAACAAACTCTCCAAAAATTCTTCTGGAATTTAAAAAGACCCCAAATAGCTTCAGCAATCTTGGGAAAGAAGAACAAAGTTGGAGGGATCAGAATACCAGATATCAAGCTATCAATATAATACAAAGCCACTGTTCTAAAAACTGCCTGGTACTGGCATAAGGACATACATAAAGACCAATAGAACAAAATAGAGAACTCAGAAATTGTCCCAAGCCAGTATGATCAATTAATATTTGACAAAGGAGGCAAGAGCATACAATGGTATCAGGACAGTCTCTTGAATAAATGGTGTTGAGAAAATTGGACAGATACATGCAAAAAAAATGAAATTAGACCACCACCTTACACTGTTCACAAAAATAAACTCAAAATGGACAAAGTACTTAAATATAAAACACGAAACCATAAATATCTTAGAAGAAGCCATAGGCAGCAAAAATCAGACATAAGTCATAGCAATATCTTTACCGATATAGATCCTAGGGCAATGGAAACTAAGGAGAAAATAAACAAATGGGACTACATCAAAATAAAAAGCTTCTGCACAGCAAAATAAACCATCAACAAACAATAAGAAAGCCTACTGCATGGGATCACATATTTTCCAATGTTATCTTTTATTAGGGTTTAATCTCTAATATTTACCAGGAGTTCATAACAAAAGGAAGATAAACAATCCAATAAAAAAAAATGGGCATAGGACCTAAATAGACACTTTTAAAAAGCAGACATACAGAAGGACTTGTATGCCTGCATATAAGCATAGCCAATAGACACAGACACTGGTGGGAGGTGGTGAGAGAATGTGCTGGGGGCATAGGGGACCTGAGCAGAGGTCAATGGAGGAAGAAAGAGACATATGTAATACTATTTATAATACTTTAAACAAAAAGAAAAAGAAAAAGAAATATAAATGTGCTCATCTGGGATAGTAATTAAATTGAGTAACAAGGTTCCAGAAAAACACAAGTATAATATCTTGGTAATTGAGAAACCCTCTCTTACAAGAGAGAAAAACCAGTATTATTTTCATTCAAATTAGCTCCCAAGATATATTTGTTTTATTTCTAGATAATTGTAGGTATTTAAGCTAACAAGATAGGTAATGTTAGCATGATATATCCCAGACTCATTTTCCAGGTGCTCTGGACCTTAACAATGTCACAGCTCCCCAATAAAGCAAGCTGCTCTGACAGAAACTCTGTGTGGATTAGTTACCTAGAAATACACAATAAAATGATTAAAACTATGTTTGTGAGAAAGTAAAGTGTTAATGGTAAACTCTAGGTGATGTAATTATGAATGTTCATTGTAAAGTCTTTCAGCTTTGCCTTTCATTTAAAATTCTTCATAATAAAATGTCTTGAGGAAAAAAAATGAAGGCTTAGAGAGATTAAGCCTGCCTTCAGGTTACAGTCTGAGACTCAAATACAGTTCATCTGATCCTAGTTCCCATGCCTAACAGGAATGTTTAAGAAAATCATTATTGTTTAGTGTTCAAAGGAAGGTAGTAGAGTAGATAAGTACTAAATTCTAGTTCAACAAAAGATTTGTAAAACCATTTTTCTACATAAAAGGAATGACTATTTAAGTAAGGAGACTGTGTTTTAAATCCCACATTGATTCATCTCAAAGAGTATTGCCCCCTTCATAGAAGTCCCTAGGGTATTTGATATTTATTACAAAGATGCTGCCTCACTCAGAGCACTGTCATCCTTCTTAAGAGAGTACTTTCAGAATTTAAAGCTCTTCTTCACATATTCTCAATGATGACAACCTTTTGCCCTTTTAAAATATCTGAATGTTACCTGAAGCCTAATGAGGTAAATAAAACACAAATTTTACTATATTGTCTTTTTGTAAAATTCCCCAGTAAATACAGAGCATCAAAGGATGTTTTTGTTTGTTTTTGTTTAATACGATGACCCAGACCCTTAAACTAATAAAACTGGTGGGGTTTTTTTGTATGACACAAAAATTATTTCTGAAACCTGCTCTGTGCCAGTGTTTGGGGCAACGGCAGCATCTCACCATGATAGTCCTGATCAGCTTATGTTTATCATCTATGTCAATCAAACAGACTAGAAACTTCAGGAGGGCAGGGACCCTAGAAACTGTCTCACTCCCTTAACACAGAGCCTGTGTTTTATTTACAAAATTAATTAATAAAAGAATTTGCTAATGAGTAAATGAATGGAATGATTATGTTAACTAATTTGAAAAAAAATGTGACCTTCTGACTGTATCTGGCTTAATATTTCTAATGTAATTTAATTTCTTCAGTATCACATTCCATATATGTTATGCTATGCAGTGACTGAAAAGCAACAAAGCCACATATAAAGGTAACAGATTTCTCTTTCTGTCTTTTGCATAATTTTTAGTTATCATCCGTGAATTGTCTAAGTATACAATTACATCCTTTATAAAAAGGATTTTTATTTCTTTGTATTCACCATTTTCTTTTGGTCTCTTTCTATACTTGTAGTTATTAATAGTACATCCACTCTAAGATAAGCAACGGTGGTAAATTACATCCCTCGGTTTTGTTGCTTTCAACCTTTCCACTAAATACAGTGGCAACTCCTTTGTTGAATATACAGTGTTAATTGTGTCCACATATAAATTGTTTTATTACTCTGCGTTTAGAGTTTAATTAGAAAATTTATTTTAATGTTATCCAATTTCTTTTCATTGTATTTTAAGCAAGTGATGCACTGTATCATGCCATTGACTGTTATGATGAAGTGAGGTGTTGTGTTGAGGAAAATAATACCTACCATCCAGACAGTTGTGAGGATTGGAGAAAACTGATGTGCAGAGCACCTGGCAGTACAGATTGCAGGGTAGATGCCAGTTAAAGATTCCCATTGCTCTCCTGGGTTCTGCTCAGCTCTAGCCGCACTTCTCCATGTATCTTGACTCATTCTGTTCCCAGTACCTACCACTGTTCAGGATTCCCATTTTCTGGTCTGGCATCTTTTTTCATCCCTAACACCGAGATGGCTTTTGTCTAGACTGGCTATTGCTCTGGCAGTTCTGAGTCTCAGCTCCTCCCCTCCTGTACCTACCTTTCCACCCATTGGGTCTCCCAAGCTCTCCAGGTCAGCTCTGTTCTACTGTCACTTACTACCAGGGGACAATAATGGCTTCTTGTTAGACTGTTCAACTGGGTATAAACAAAGCAAAACAAAACAAAACAAAAAAAGTAATTGTTTATAACCACAAGTCATACCAAAGTGTTTTTGTAAAAATAAATAATTTCTAAAAAACCATTACGGGCAACAAGCACATGGCGTAACTGAAGACCATTTTCCAAGGGCCAGTTTAGGCCTGAGTTAGGGGTGTTTGCAAGTTTAATTCTACATGTAAATCATCCATGGTGCTTTAGCAAACTTCTGCAGAGTCCTGTGTTCCATTAAAATATCTACAAAAATGCTTTGTTAGCAAACATAGCTAATGAATAAGGTAAAGGTAAGTGTTTAACCACTATTTTTAGGTAATATCTTGGTATTTTCTTGTTTCTTTTATTATCTCAGCTGTCAAGATGATTATATAAAAGTTTATTCACTAAGGTTTCTAATAAAATTACTTCCTTTACTATTTGCAGTCTTGTCGTTTTATTCTTGTGCTTTTACATAACATTAATTACTGTGGGTCTTGACTAAAAAAGAAAAACATTAAATGTCAATCATATGACATACTTTAAACTATTATTCTTAAATAATTAAATATATCTATAACATAGTTTATATTCTTGAATAAATTATATTTTTTTCAAAAGCAGGATTGAGAAGTTAGCAAAAATTACTTACTACTAAGAATAAGAGAGGCCTAGTCGGTTTGGCTCAGTGGCTAAAGCATCAGTCTGTGGACTGAAGGGTCCCAGGTTTGATTCTAGTCAAAGGTACATACCAAAGTTGCAGGCTCGATCCAGGGGGTGCACACAATGCCAATCAATGATTCTCTCTCATTATTGATGTTTCTATCTCTCTTTCCCTTCCTCTCTGAAGTCAATTAAAATAATAATAATAATGATAATAATAATACAAAGAATAAGAAGCTTATATAGTTAATGCTTCAGGGCTGATGAAGATAAGGCTACATATCTCTTCCAAAACTCCAGCTGATGACTTGGTGATGCATTTACATATCTTATGTTTATGTAAAATTTGTAAAAGGAACCCTCAAATTTGTATGAGTTCCAGGACCCATAAAACTTTGACCTGCCATGTAATAGGTAATTCAATGAGACTATCAAATCTGCTTTAGGAACTTTAAAGAAGAGAATTGTGCAAAGTAAATCTGGAAGCCCTTCATATGAAATCCTGCCTGAATGCAAGAGGTGGTTAAGTTCAGTGAATTCTCAAAGACTCCTCCAAACTACCTTTTCAGGGCCTTGCAATTAAAAAGACTCTTTGCTCTGAGGCAATTTTTTAAAATATAGGCTGATATTATTTGTCTCTTACCAGTATGCTCCATCTCCCATATTTTGAAAATAAAGAAATGAATGAATAGACAGATAGGTATAGATATCCAAGACAGTTTCAAGTGTTCCATTCTTTTCTTTAATAAATTTCAATGTTTCAATATTTGGCATTATACTATAAAATTCCAACTAATAAAAACCTATAATCCATAAGTCTGTATCAGGTACCATTGCATTATGTAAATGATAACACAATAAATACCAGGACTGCTATAATCTCATATACTCATGCACATGAATAAAGTTGAATACTTTCATTTACTTGAATGCTGAAAATGATGTTATGCACAGTAAATTTAACATAATCACAGTAACCTTTGAATAATACTCTCATTAGTTACAGTTTATGCTTAGAATAATTCACATAACTCTGGTTGGCATTGTTTTTGACATGGAGAAAGTAAAGCCTAAGAAAATTAGGTTCTAGATCAGCATAGCTAGTAAATGGCATTAGTACAATTACTCTTCTTTCCTATCCTGTGGACAGACATCAGTAATCAATCATTAAATTCTTTCCCTACATTTTAGGAAGCCATTATCAACAGATCTATATGGACACATGAAATAAAACCTATTCAATAAACCAGGTGTAGACCAAGAACACCCACTGGTCAGGACATAACAAAGAGGAAGGATTACCACCCCCTCACCATTTGCCCACCAAAATCTGTCACTACGGCTTCTTATTTTAACTGCCTATATTTTGATATCACATCATTTAATTCTTATAAAGACATTTTTTTCAAGAAAAAGAACCAAATTTTCCAATTTATGACTAAAGCACGTTCCTTTCTTGGTGACACTGTGGGTGTTGATGATTGACAATGTTGTCTTCTTATTTAGCTCTTCCCATGATCTCACATAGTTGGTACTAATGTCTCTAGTTGCTCTCCTGGGGCCTGGTGCTCCAGACATGGACTCGCTTTCTCTGGCTAGCTACACTGCTTGAAGCCATCTGTCTAAATACAGAATCCCTTAGCCCACATTCCCTCATTGCTCATGTTCTGTGTCTCCCAACTGTCTGCGGCTTTGGGCTTGGCAAACACCAGGGAAACTACACATAGCTTTACCTGTAGTCTGAATAGTATTTAACCATAGAAAATGAGGTGTTTCATAAACAAGTGGTGTTTTAATCTTCTTTGAAGAGGCTTCCTTTTTATCACCTGCTCTCAGGACAACAGGTGAAGACAGAGATAGAAATAGATCATTTTGAAGGAGGAAATAATTATACTGATAATTGTAAGTCTGTCTTCTAGCTGAAGAAAATGCTTATGGATAGTACTTGGTATTACAAAAATGGTGAGCAGATAGTTGATATCCATCTTTCTGTAGTCCCCTGGACCCTTACCAGAACACAGAATCAAGGGTTCACCACCAGTGGGCTATCTGGGGACATGTTTTATAATGCTGTAAACTTTTCTTCACAACTATTAGCAAGAATTTTGAGCAATAAAAAATTTTCCCCATTTTGGTGAATTTAGACTTGCATACAGAAGAGTGGTCCCTAACTAACTCAACTAATTCTTTAACTAACTCAAAAGTAGGCTGTAGAAGGGTAAAACAACAGCTATTCCCTTCCGCCACCACCATTCTAACATCATAAACCCTTGGATCTGTGTACAAAGTGTTAGGAATTTGGATAAGGGATGCTGACTGGGACAAAAAGAATGGGTGTCTTCCAGATAAACTCCCTTCTCAAAAAGCTTGATGTCTCCTTTTTCTTTCACTCTCCAGTACCTATAGGGTAAGCATTGATTAGTAAAGGTAAAAAGCACTCTGAAAATTAGGTGTAGATATTTGTACTCATTGAGCATCTAACATATATATAGCAAGTAAGTACATATTTGTTCTTTATTAACCTATAACATAGAAATTATTATTTTGCTTTTACCAAGTGATAAAACAAAGACTTGTGGAGGTCATGTAACTTAATCTGCATTTCAAGACTAAAATGTGGTATAGATTAATTTGAACCCAACTCTGTCCTTCTAACTATATTGCCTCAGTTTATACAATTAAGTGAAAAAATGCTACCATGTAGATGCACGCCTGGCGTTATAGGTGCACGTTCTGGAGAGTAACACTCTGTTCAGGGACTTAGGGCCCTCACCTAGTCTTTTTGAAAATAAAATGTGGGAGAGCCTAACATAGGAATCAAAAGCATTGTTTTCTTCTTTTATAACAGCACGTAATTCCTTAAACAGGCTCACCTACCTAGGCCAATGGTCTCGGGTATGTTTTCAGTATTGTACAACTGCAGTCCAAATACCACCTTGATTAGATGGCTTCCATGAAAAACTTAAGAGAAATGCCAATTCAGAAAATTCATCTGGAGAGGAAAACAGTCACTCAAACAAAAATCTAAGCAGTGATGATGCTATCACTTTATACAGAGGTGATGAGAGAATTTAAAATTGTGTTTGTAAGTGACAAATATTTGGTTAGTTTGTCAGCAAAAACATATATGTTTTAAAAAAGCCTCAAGCTCTTTAAATAATGCGTTACAATATAGATTTGATTATAATAATGAATATTTTGACAGAATTCATTTAAAAATATGTCAACACAATAAGAAAATGAATCATACAAATTAGTTGGCAAAAAGTCATTTTATTATTGTAACTATGTGTTATCATTATAAAACTCCTGATTCAGGAAGGTCTCCTAACCACTTTGTTTTCTTTCTAATAATAGAGAAAAATAATAGTCTGTGTGTACATCTTTAGGAACAAAGGTGAGCTAAGCACAGAACTGGAAAAAAAAAAAAAGGTGCATTTCTGGGAAAGAGAAAGCACAATAAACATTGAAAAGTGAAAGTACTTAGCTTCAAAATTTTGCTTTTCCATGCCATCATCACTAGGCAATGATTCCTTGCCCATTTCCCATTTCACGTTATCAGTTTGTACTTTTTTGACTGGCAATATTTATTTTCACTTTAGTACTTGAAAAATAAAGGGACATATGCCTGCCCTGTGAGTGAACTAAATAAGGGCAGCAAAATGCACTCACTGTAATTGGTTAAGCATTTGCCAGTTCTAGACATGTGGCAGAGCCAAAGCTTATGTCCTTAACTGTGTGGTTTACTCAAACAGCGATGTCACAGCCAATTAGGTTCACCAAAAATTTCACTCAGTTGATTCAGCTGCAGTTGTTTAGACATGGTTTTTCCCCAAAGCAAGGACCAGTCTAGCTCTTTCTAAATGGCTAAAATGGCCAGTAGCAAAACCACTCATTCAAAGCACTCCTCTCATATAGAAAGAGCTGTGATCACAGGCTTAAAATTATGGGTTGAATTGATACAGGCTTTTTTTTCCCCCCCAAAAGGAAAAACTGAATAACTTGTGTTTGTTTTGCTTTTGTAGGTACAAGAGAATGTATAATACCGTGTTTCCCCGAAAATAAAACATCCTCCGAAAATAAGACCTACTTACAGGTTTCCTTCTGAGTGAAATATAAGGCATCCCCCCGAAAATAAGGCCCCCCCTAGGCTCTGTCTCAGAATGAAAATTAATTTACCGTAAACTGGTCACTAGGGCCGCCCCGACTGGCCTCTAGCAACCAGTGACATTACGGGGAGTCCTGACGACACTGTTGTGTGGAGGCCTAGCAGAGGTCGGAGTGAGCGGTGAGCGAGGGGTGGGAGAGAGGAGGAGACTTTCACAGATGCCTGTAGAAGAACAGGAAGATTAGAGCTGACAGGATGTGGCGAAGGTGGTGAGTGCTGGTCTGTCTCTAGTGACACTACCTGATGCTCACTGCCACCCTCATGATGACTGAAGGTTCTCAGTCAGTGGCAGACCCTGCTCCAGCCCAGATCCAGGCCCCAGCAAGCCCAGTGACAATCCCCAGGCAGGCCCCAGGGGGTAAATATCTGATAAAGGGGTAGGGGGGATGTCTGGTGAAGGTGTTCAGTGGCACAGGGGAGGGGGGAGGGGGATCACTTAAAATGACACAGGAGGATCAGAGGGGGCAATCAAAATGACACAGAAGGGTCAAAAGGGGTTACTAAAATGGTAATCCCCCCTCTGATTCTCCTTGCCATTTTGATTCCCCCCTCTGATCCCCCTGTGTCATTTTAAGTGATCCCCCTCCCCCCACCTTGATACCCCAGTTCCTTTTTTTTCCCCCCTAGAAATGAGCACAAAAAGAAAAAGCTACTCCGTGGAGTACAAGAAAGGAATCGTGGAAGACTCTTGGGGCCAAAATCTTACTGCTTTCTGCAAAGAGAAGATGTTGAGTATCCGATTGGTCCGAAAATGGCGACCAGAGTATGGTAACCTCATTGAACAAGTGGGCAAGGGAAATGCTAGAAAGCACAAGTGTGGATCAGGTTGGCAACCATTATTTTCCGAGCTGGAAGACCTGATCTGTGAATGGGTTTTTGACAAGAGAGCAGAGGCTTTGGTTGTGAATAGGGCTCAGATTCAAGAATTTGCCCTTGCAATGGCACCACAGTTTGACATAGCCCCCGAAGACTTCAAAGCATCACAACACTGGCTGGATAATTTCCTTCAGCGAATTGAACTGTCTTTAAGAAGATCTACCGGTACAACATTGTTTAGGTTGAAAGATACTCAAGTTATTAAGCGAGCACTTGCATTCAAGTCCTTTATTGATGATGCTGACTTCTCTAAATACAATCTTTCCAACATGATTACTATGGATGAAACTGCAGTGTTTATGGGCCAATCATCTCAAACAACAATTGAACAGCGGGGTGCCTCCTTACTGTACATTCCCTCCACTGCCTACAAAAGTGCACGTGTTTCCTGTATTTTGGCATTTCATCTGGATGGCACTAAAATCCCACCTTTAATCATTTCTAAGGGCAAGAAGGAAAATATTGAACGTGCTTTGGGCACTTTTATTTTTGAAACTGAAATAGCCTGGGCCACACAAGCAATTATAAGGAAGTGGGTCAATTTTATTTTATTTTATTTTATTTTATTTTATTTTATTTTATTTTATTTTATTTTATCTATCTATCTATTTATTTATTTATTTGTTTGTTTGTTTATTTATTTTACCACCCTCCATACAGCCACCCGACCCTCCTCCCACATTCTCCCCTCACCAGCTGCTTTGGAGGAAGAGAAACTGAGAAGATGGAAATGTGGGAAAGCTGCAAGAGGGGAAAATCTACAGAGACCAAGCCAACAGAAAGTGGGTCGATTTAATGCTGCCGCTTGTTATGCGAGGGAACCAAAGAGGTGTGCTAGTCTGGGATGCAGCCAGCACTCACTGCGCTAAAGACATGAAGACATTTCTTCAGGAAAGAAAAATAGATCAGATAATGATTCCCGCAGGAATGACGGCCTATCTCCAGACTCTTGATATTGCAGTAAACAAGCCTTCAAAGACAATTTGCACATGGAAATTAATGACTACATTGGAAATAGAATGAAGAGAAATCAGTGTGGAAACTTTGTGAAATCTAAACTGCAAAAAGTTGTGACTTGGGTGAAGAATTCATGGGAGAAAATCACTGACAGTTGCATTGCAAATGCACTGTGAGCAGGCTACCTTGACAAGAAGTACTCATTTAAAGACAGGGCTATTGCTAAACATGAGAGATTTGGTCCACTGATTCTAAAAGAAATGGAGTCACATTTCTTTCACCAGGAAATTCAGGAATTGGATTGTTATGATGATGCTCCAGAAGATGATGACATGATTGTCATTGAATAAATGAGTAAATTCTTGATACTGTAAGATTCACAGTTTGTCTGGTTTGTGTTGACAAGTATCGTACTACCGTACCGTATACAGGTAATAAATTTCCTTTATTTTCATTTAACAATAAATGTGTACCATATTCTTCTTCATGGGAAAATAAGACATCTCCTGAAAATAAGACCTAGCGCATCTTTGGGAGCAGAAATTAATATAAGACACTGTCTTATTTTAGGGGAAACAGGGTACTAAGTTGATTTCACAACTTTTTGAACATGTTTAGACAATAGAACAGTGATTTTCTTTTTTTTCTTCTTCTTTTTTTTTTAAATATATTTTATTGATTTTTTACAGAGAGGAAGGGAGAGAGCTAGAGAGCTAGAAACGTCGATGAGAGAGAAACATCGACCAGCTGCCTTTTGCACACCCCCTACTGGGGATGTGCCCACAACCAATGTACATGCCCTTGACCAGAATCGAACATGGGACCTTTCAGTCCGCAGACTGACGTTCTACTGCTGAGCCAAACCAGCTTTGGCAGAACAGTGATTTTCAAATGGTGTGCCAGAAGACATTTTAAACCAATATCTAATACTTAGTCAGGGGCACTGACTTCTTTTCCTTTAGATTGTAAAAGAAAAAAAAGACAATAGCCAACACAACAATAGCAATCCAGTGTGAATGAATTAAAAATTATACCCATTTTTTGTTAGATCAGCAAAAATATATATTTTTGGTGTTCCACAGAATTTTAGTACTTAGTTTATGTGTGGTGCCATGAAATAAAAAGGTTGAAAATCACTATAAAAGAAGCATTTATATGAAGTTTTTTTTCTTACTAAAAGATTTCCCTTTGTTATTGATGACTGATAGCTAGAACTTTTCACATTTTTTCAGCTGAATGTCTCATCCTAACATTACCAACATGTTACACATGGTTTTTCTAAATCTTGCTGCTGAAAAATCCAGGCACAGGCTTGTCTCTGAGAGACCTCACTCCGAACACTCTCTAGCTGAGCCATTTACAAGTCCACCTGACTTCCTTAGGCTCTTGGGCCTCCGGAAGTTGTGCAGGAAGCCACTGGCTTATATAGTCAGACCTGAGATTTCTAGCTGAGCAAGCTGACCCTCAGATGAAGGGGAACAATATTACTTGGCTTCCTCCTTTAGCAGACTACTCTTTTCCCACTCTGCAACCTCAGCTTCTGTTGTGTGAACTAGTCGGACAGTAACAATACTTGACTAAACCCTTGCAATGTGCTCATCCATTCCAGACACCTCATATTCCCCACCAGTGCAATTCTGCCCTTTACTTTCTGGTCTATAATCATGAGTAATGGTCATGAATGAAATATGCCTTGAGCTTTTGAAAAAGCACCAAAAATTAAAAAAATAATACCAAATAAAATTGAAAAAATAGATATTATAATTGATGCTTCCTTTTGGTGATTATGGTCTTGCTGTCCCAGAAAGAAATCATCATCTTTTCAAAGAGCAATGTGGGCTGTTACCTAGGATGAAACATTGTATACATTTTTTGTGTTTATCTGATTATATTTTCCAATATCTTTGATTAAAAAACAGTGAAAGATGTCACAGGATATAACCTGAGGTACTGACAAGCAAGCAATGTAAAGATTTGCTATGTCTTCAGAGAAAATAGAAAAGGAACAAATATGTTTTGATCTCTACTGAGTACTAGACTAAAAGAGTAGGTAGAGGCTTACATTGATTGAGAATTATCTATTTTTGGCTCCTCCCCATCATTCACACCTTATATCCAATCAAACATTGTCAATTCTTTCCATTTTCACTGCTACCTTCTCATCCATCATTTTTCTTTCAGACTACTTTTACAATCACCTACTGGTCTCTCCACTTCATTGTCTGTCCTTCTCCCATCTGTTGTCCACAGGTAGCTTTCTAAAGTGTACATCAAATCACATTATATGCTGTTCTGTCTGCCAGATGTTCTGTCCCCACTCTCACTACCAAAGTATACCTGACTTCTTTTTAATATTCATGTCTTAGCTTAAATGTCACCACCCTCTGTAAGTAAGTTCTACCTATTATTATTCTCATTGTTCAGTCTTTATTTTTTATCTCTTTGTATTCCAGTTAATTGTTCGCCTTCCTCAATAGGCTGTAAGCTCCACAGGGCAGAGTGTGCTTGTTCATTCACCACTAGGTACCTAAACTCTAGCATGTCAATTGAATATTTATTAAATGAATGAGTAAGAGGAACTTGAATTGGGTGTTTATGGTAGAAAGGAGCTGACATTTTGAAAGTTAAGGTATTATTAATACATGTTAGTAAATGGACAATGTTGAAGATGAAATAATATAAAAGAAGAAGATAAATGGGAAAGTGTCATATGTGTGAGGTCATTGGGAGCAGACTGACACACAAAATATTTAGTCAAGGACAGTATGGTGGTAGTCAAGAGAAGTAGGCCAGATGTGGTGGGCCTTGCTGTTGCCTAGTGTCCACCCTCTCTGGTCAGTTACTGTGAGCCCTACTTGGGCGGCATCAACTTGGACCTCTTATAAGCTAGACTGACAAGTCCCAGAGAGAATTCCATGATCAAATTTTGAAAAGCATGTGCCTTCAAGTGCACACTATTATACAAACTATTAAGCATTTCACACTTGAAGGATGATACTCTACACATTCAAAAGAGGTGTTTTTTTATACCGCTGGCAGAGCTATTCTATAATGGATTTACAACTATATGAAAACACACACAAATACACACACACACACACACACACACACACACATTTGGAAAGCTCTACAGAATGCAAGTACCTATAATCAGGAAATGACATGAAAAAAGTAGCTTCTGGAAACTGTGGTGATATATAAATCAGCCATTTACTAGAAAATAGAGTTAGATGTGGGGAACTAGCTAGCGACTTGAGGTGTCACTGAGAACCCATTTAATTCTCTGCCTGTGTTATTGACATGGAATTACCAGAGCATCCGAATAATTGTTCTGGTCTATTAAACATCCCCAGGGAGGAATAGATTGTGGTGTTTATGGTTTATATGATCTTTGTCATAGGATCTCCCTCCTTATTTCAACACATTAATCCTATAGTATCCAGGTGGACGAGACACAATCCTTGTATTCACACGTTTCAAATCACAGCCAAGTTTTTACTGATTTAATTAAATGTTATCTCACACCAAAGGCACTGGTACAGATGTTGGGGTGAGATTGGAGTGCTGGTATTAGGTTGAGCTTCTTAGGCCAAAGGAAAGTCCCTGACCCAGGAAAAGAAAAGCTAACACTAAGACTGTAGAAGGACAATGTTGGCCTTTATCCTTTTGAAATGAAAGGGCAGGTATGAGAGAGTAATGTTAGCTTAGATCACAAAAGGTTTACTAAACTCCTGAATACAATGGCATTGGAATTTTAAGTACAGTATTGTATGAATTGCTCACTTGTAGGAAATTGTAGGCATATCCAGCAACTACCTAAATTCTTTACAACTTTCAGCTGGCTGACTAATGGTTCGGCATTTCACTCTAGTGTGTTATGACATGGGTGTGCCAATGTGTATAAAGTACATGCCCTAAAGATCTGGAAGGTCAGATCAGAGAATTAAATGAAAAACACTAAAAAGACTTCCAGTCATTAAGGATTAGATCTTAGTGTGTGAGATGCTGGATTTTTGTAGTCTTTTAGGCCAGACCAGTGATTTGGTTTAAATAAGGGTAGTAAGGAGGTGTAGGAAAGGGCTTAGAATAGGATGGGGGCTGAGAGTGAGAAGATCCTCACCAAATAAGTCACATCTCTTTCCATGAAGTGAATTTAATATCAAGGATTTAACCATAGAGACCATTGCTCTCTAAAATGCCCAGTTCCCAAGCCCAGTATTCACTGGGAGGAAACTGTTTCCTTCCCACCCTGTGAGGACCGGAAAGCAGAACTGAGACACCTCCCCAGTCGTATATTAACGGGGTCTGCTGATGGGCTGTAGATTGCTCACTGCCATCCATGCAACTCTCATTCCATTTGAGCTGCACAGTAACTTAGATTATCTTCCCAATGTCATGCACTTCTGCTCCCCACCTAAACACTTTCACAATTTTTCTCTCAATTGCCCAATAAAATAGCAACAGCTCCCTTCTCAAGAACTTTGACTATAAGATATTTAAAGAAAATGTTATTAATAAAAGAACATTAACAAATATTACATACCCTGAGGCTGGCACATTACAGTAGATTATATTCCAGAATCTAATAAATTACCACAATGAATATTATATACTGTCACTTAATTTCTTAACAAATACTGCTGGCAGAAGCCTTAATTTCTCTCCATATATGGTCAGTGGTTACAGCTGTACTTGCAGAGACCACAGTTCTAAGAAAATGATACCAGAGGAGGCTGTCCCTTCACTAAGTGATGAGCGTTTGGTGGGAATTTGGAAGCATCTCTTAAAGATCCAGCTGGCTGCCTTTCCTATGGAGGGATATAGGCAGGAGCAGGGCACTATAATAAGACCTATTCCCTCCACCCTTAGGAACATTGGGCAAATGCTGTCTAAGGTGGGTAGTAGGATAGGTAATCCTTCCACACTGAGTAGGAAGTTTCAAATATCAACTGCCTTAATCTGGAACCTTAGACCTCTCTAGTACTAACATAAATGGGGAAATGAGCAGCAATCAGAAAAGCGACAATTAGCATGAAGGTGGTTATTATTAACTAGAGGGCCAGTGCATGACATTTGTGCACTGGGGGGATGGTGTCTCTCAGCCCAGTTTGTGCCCTTTCACAGTGGATGTCTGCCTACCGGCTTAAGCCTGCTCCCCAGCAGGCAGACATCCCTCTCACAGTCCAGTACCCCAGTTCCTTACTGTCTGCCTGCTCTCTGCTCCTTACCACTGTGCTTGCCAGCCGAGAGTCCAGCTTCTGGCTGAGTGGCACTCCCCCTTGGGACTGCTCTGACCACCAGGAAGCAGCTAATGCGTTGAGCGTCTGCCCCCTGGTGGTCAGTGTGCATCATAGTGACTGGTCATTCCTCCATAACAGTCACTTGGGTTTTTATTATATAGATACTCAAATTTGTGTAGAAGCATGGTACACTGTCCTTTCATCTAATTTTAATTGCTTATTTATCTTAATTTATCCCAATCAGGTTTTTTATTAACTTGTGGATAGGACACAGATTCTGCTTGTTAGGGAAAATTTCCAAACTAACAATTTCTCAATTAATTAAAATGAGTTAGTGTCAGCTCATAGATTATAGGACTCTCACATTATTCATACAAGACCAATTTTATGTCAGACAGGCACAATAGATCCACATTATCTTATGAGATATTTCTATTGGCTCCCACCCAAATACTCTAAAATTTTTCACTCAAAAAATTTCAAGTTACCTTTTTCCAGCCATTATAGCATTCTCTTCTCCAGTTCTTATATCTGGCCATTTTGGTTTTCTCCTCTATTTGGCATCTTAAAATGAAGGTTCCCTGACTCACACAGCTATAATTAGGGCCTTCAAACAATCATGCACAGTAGCATAAGTACATTGCACATTCATAGCAGAACCCTGAGCATCTCTAATCAATGTGTCCCTTTTTATGTCACACTTATTACCTCTTCCTTGCTAGGGTTCTCCTTCAAGCAACAGCTCCCCACTACCACCTGTTAGAACCTCAAAAGAACCATCTTTCTAGTAGGTTAATTCAGACAAGAATTGTCAACCTGATAATTTTGTATACCCAGTATCCCATGTTTCTCCATTCTTACTCAGTTTTTTTTTTTAGTCTTATTCATAACTCCACCTGAAGACTATATGGGGAGGAAATATCTATTTTTCTGCTGTCATCTGGTAAAATTGACCTATGTGCTTCTTGAAATTTTATGTAAACTAAAAATACCACATGCAAAATTGTTTTTGAGAAAAGCAGCAAAGCATCCTAATACATAAAAACCCAGGATCCGTAACACCCAAAGCAACTGAAGGCTCCACCAACTAGAAGTCTGTGCTGGGTTACCATGATGATCCAGCACTGACTGCTGAGGGGACTGCAGATAAGGCCCAAAGAGAGGCCTGGAAAGAAGCAGGGTCTGATCTGTAGCCTCTGTGGCAGCTGTTGATCAGCCCTTGCCTCTCTTTTGTTCAGGTCCTGGCCAGCAGCTATGCCTCTCTTCCTCTTGGGCCTCCACTGGGGTTTCTGATCAGCCCGCCTCTGATCAGGCCCATTGGTAGTCCCAGAGATGCTGAATGGCATAGAAACCAACCAATCAGAACCAAATCTGAGTGAAGCGTGAGGATTCACTGGTTGCCTCAGCAGCAGAGCTTTTGATGCTGACTGGCATAGGAACCGACCAATCAGAACTTAATCTGGGTGAACTGCGAAGGAAGATCCTAAGGTGGGGGCTGAGGAGGGGTTTTAAGGGAAATAGCTGTTTGGTGTAAGGTGTAAGAAAGCGGTTCAATTTTTTAATGACTGATTTGGCAGTATAGTGCATATGACTGGCTATCAGTCCAGATACAGGGATTATGTATTTTTGTCTGCCAAGAGCATCTTCTTATGATGAAAAAGGCTCCCCTCACCCTCATTTAAGCAATCCTATCCTATATAATCTGTCTATACTACTAAAAGGGTACTATGCTAATTAGACCGGGTCAATTGGCCATCTTCCAGATGTCTGACAAAGCCATGATGGTGGGGCCAAGGCAGAGGCCATTGGGGGTAATCAGGTCAGCAGGGGAGGGCAGTTGGGGGCAATCAGGCCAGCAGGGGAGGTTTGATGGGGACAATATCAGGCTGACAGGGGAGGGCAATCAGGCAGGAAGGCAGAGGCAATCAGGCAGGAAAGCAGAGGCAGTTAGGGATGATCAGACAGGCAGGCAAGAGGTTAGGGGCAATCAGGCAGGCAGACAGGTGATCGGTTAGGAGCCAGCGGTCCCTGTGGAATCAGGCCTAAACCAGCAGTTGAACATCCCCCAATTGGAGAGGGTGCAGGCTACGCTGAAGGAACCCCCTCCCCCCAATGCACAAATTTCATGCACCGGGCTACTAGTATAATATAGTGGTTTCTAAACCTAGATGATAAGAAATCACTTGGAAAGTTTTTAAAGGAGGAAATTCCTGGCCTTTATTCCATCAAATTCTAATCACTTGTGTTAGAGATGGGGATCAGGGAACCTGTATTCTTATAATTGCCCCAAATAATTCTGATGACCAGCTGGGTTTGGAATCCACCCAAAGGTATTATTATATTTCTCCAATAGTAAGTATAACTTTTTGAGTTTTTTGTTTTGTTTTGTTTTTTAAACTTCCTATTTTGAGATGATCATAGATTAACTTGCAGTTGTAAGAAATACAAAGAGATTACATTTACCTTTTATCTAGTTTCCCTTAATAAGAAATAACATCTTAAAAAACACAGTACACGTACCAAAACCAGGATATTAACATTGATACAATTAACTTGTTCAAATTTGTCCAAATTAAAAGCATAAGTTTGACTTATGCTCAAGTGTGTGTGTGTGTGTGTGTGTGTGTGTGTGTGTAGGTTTGTGTACACACCACCTCAATCAAGATACAGAGCAGTTTCAACACTACATGGAGCCCTTATGTTGCCCTTTTATAGCTACACCCATTCACCCTCACCCTGGCAACCACTACTCTCTTCTTCAGTTCTATAATGTTGAGATTTAAACAATATTATATAAGTTGAATCAAGCAATCTAGATGACAGGCTGAAAAATCACCTCCCAAAGATGTTCACATCCTAATACTTTGAACCTGTAATCACATTACCTTACATAGTAGAAGATACTTTGCAGATTTGATTATGCTAAGGATCTTGAGATAATCTCCTGATTATCTGGATGGGGCCAATCTATAACAATAAAAGTGTAATATGCTAATTAGACTAGACAGCTGAATGACTTTCTGGACGCCATTCTGAACATCCTTCAGGAAGAAGCCACAGCGGTGGAGGCCGAGACAGAGGCAATTAAGGGTGATCAGGCAGGCAGAAGAGAAGTTAGGGGCAATCAGGCAGGCAAGCGAATGGTTAGGGGTGATCAGGCAGGCAGAGTGGTAGGGGTGATCAAGCAGGCAAACAGAAGCAGTTAGGGGTGGTCAGGCAGGCAGGCACAATGGTTAGGGGCAATAAGGCAGGCAGGCAGGTAAGTGGGTAGGAGCCAGCAGTCCCAGATTGCAAGGGGGATGTCCGACTGCAGGGATTGGGCCTAAACCAGCAGTCCAGACATCCCCTGTGGGGTCCCAGATTGCAAGAGGGTGCAGGCCAGGCTGAGGGACCTCCCATGCATGAATTTTGAGCACTGGGCCTTTAGTCTATATAGTAAAAGCATAAGTGACCATTACGGCAGAATGACCAGTCACTATGATGCGTACTGACCACCAGGGGGCAGACTCTCAATGCAGGAGCTGTCCCCTGGTGATCAGTGCACCCACAGGGGGAGCACTGCTCAGCCAGAAGCAGGGCTCACGGCTGGTAAGCACAGTGATGGTGATGGGAGCCTCTCCCACCTCCGTGGAAGTGGTAAGGAGCAGCGAGCAGGCAGGCAGTAATGAGTGAGGAGTCCTGGACTGCAAGAAGGAAATTTCATGCATCCTAAATAATAAAAGCCTAATATGCTAAGTGTCCAGTCGTCCAGTCAGGTGTTCAACCAATCAAAGAGTAATATGCTAATCATATGCTAAGGCCTCTCAACTGCTCACTATGATGTGCACTGACCACCAGGGGGCAGACAGTTGATCAGTTGACCAGTCTTTATGACGTGCACTGATCACCAGGGGGCACACGCTCTGACCAATAGGTTAGCTTGATGCTGGGGTCCAGCCAATCAGGACTGAGTGATATGGGCCAGCCACTCTGGAGACCTCCTACAATTATCCACCCCTCAACCCTCCCCCCCCCCGCCAAAGCTGGCCAACCTCCTGCATCCATTCCCGGCCCCTATTGTGCTCCAGTGGGGTTCCTCTGCCTGGCCTGTGCCCTCTTGCAATCCCAGACCTGTTGGGGGATGTCAAAGAGCTGGTTTCAGTATGATGCACACTGACCACCAGAGGGTAGATGCTCAATGCAGGAGCTGTCCCCTGGTGGTCAGTGCATTCCCACAGGGGGAGCACCGTTCAGCCAGAAGCCAGGCTGATGGCTTGCAAGCAAAGCAGCAGCACTAAGGATGGCCAACTTCCATCAGGCAGACATCCCCCAAGGGTTTCCAGACTGTGAGAGGGCATAGGCCGGGTTGAGGGACCCCACATAGTGCATGAATTTTGGGCCTCTGGTATAATCATAAAAGCCTGATAAGAGTGAGACAAGAGATGAGTTATGAGGCAGGATGCAGAGACCAAGACAGAGGTTGGAGGGACACCAGGAAGAGATCACAGGGCAAAGAAAGACAGTATTCTTAGAAACTAAAATAGTCAAGGAAATTGAATTTCTTAGTCTCCAAGAGGGAAGCAACCCTGTACACATCATGACTTTTTAAGGCTTTAGAGGCTGATTTTGGGTTTCTAACGTCCAGAACTAAAAGATAATAAATTTGTGTTATTTAAGCCACTAGGTTTGTGATAATTCATCACAGGAGTAACAGAAAATGAATACAGTATGTAACCCTTTGTGATATTTTTTTTTCTCCCTCAGTATAATTCACTTGAGATTTAGCCAAGCTATTGTGTGAGTTAACAGACTATTCCTTTTTATTGTCTAACTAGAGGCCCGATGCATGAAATTAGTGCAAGAGTAAGCCTACCTTTCCCCAGCTGCCATCACGAGCTCTCCTCCAGCACCTGGGACCCCGGCTTCCCTCCTGCCACTGGCAGGCACCGGCTTCCCTCCTGCCACTGGCAGGCACCCAAAGCCCAGGCTTCTCTTGCAGCCCCAGCTTCATCCAGAAGGTCATCCAGAAGGGTGTCCAGAAGGACATCCAGTTTAATTAGCATATTACACTTTTATTATTAATATTCCTTGGTATGGATATACCACAATTTGTTTAACCATTTACCTATTAAAAAAAAAAACATTTGGATTCTTGCCACTTTGGATCTATTTCAAATACAACTGCTAACAACATTTATGTATGCATTTTTGTATGAGCATACATTTTCATTTCTGCGACAAATGCCAAAAAACTGAAATTGTTGGAATATATGGTAATCGAATATTTCATTTTATAAGAAACTGCCAAAATATTTCCAGAGTGGCTGTATCATTTTTAATTCTGCCAGCAATGTATGAGTAATCCAGCTTTATCTCCTACATTTGGTACTATCATCATTCTTTTTCCTTTTTAATTTTAGCCATTTCGATAGGTTTAAGTGGTATTTCATTTGGGCTTTAACTTTCATTTGCCTAATAGCTATTGATGCTGAGCATCTTTTCATATATGTATTTGCCTGTAAATCACCTAGAATGCTTATTTTCTAATTGGATTATTTATGTTTTCAGATAACTTTATATAGTTATATACTAGTTCTTTGTCAATATGTGGTTTGCAAATATTCTTTCTTGGTATGTAGCTTATCTTTTCATCCTGTTTTGCATAGTAAAACTTTTAAATTTTTATGAAGTCTATTTGATCAGTTTTTTTTGTGTGTGTGGATCATGCTTTTGAAATCAAGCCTAAGACCTTTCCACCTAGCATTACAAGTATATCTTGAAGATTTTCTTCTAAGTTTTTTTCCTTAAAGTTTTTTTTTTTTAATATATTTTATTGATTTTTTACAGAGAGGGAGGGAGAGAGAGATAGAGAGCTAGAAACATCGTTGAGAGAGAAACATCGACCAGCTGCCTCTTGCACACCCCCTACCGGGATGTGCCCGCAACCAATGTACATGCCCTTGACCGGAATCGAATCTGGGACCTTTCAGTCCGCAGACCGACGCTCTACCACTGAGCCAAACCGGCTTCGGCTTTTTCCTTAAAGTTTTATATTTTCACACTTTATTTTTAAGTCAGTGATCCACTTTTAATTAATTTGTGTATAATGCCTGATGTTTATGTTTAGAATTTCTTTTTTGATAGTTTATTGTTGTTTTTACTTATAGATACTCCAATTGCTTCACTAACATTTGTTGAAAAAGTTATTCACTTAATTGCTTTTGCATTTTTCTCAAAAAATCAAAGAAGCACATTTGTGTGAATCTATATCTGGGTTCTCTATTCTGTTTTATTGTTGTATATGCCTATCCCTCTGCCAATACCGTCTTTATTGATTACTAGAGCTCTACAGTGAGCCTCAAGCTCTACAGAGAGCAGGCAGAGTGGTTCCTCTCTTTTTTATTTTTTTATCAAGGTTATTTTAGCATATATATATATATATATATATATATATATTTTATAATAAAGTTATCTACATACACAAAATCTTTGCTAGTATTTTTATAAGAATACACTTAAACCTATAAATCAATTTAAGAATAATTGATGTTTACTATCTTAAATTTTCCCATCAATGAACACAATATGTCTCTTCATTTATATAGGTATTCTTTGATTTCTTTATCAGCATTTAATAACTTTTAGCATACAGATTCTGCACATATTTTATTTTTGTTTAACATGATACCTAAGTATTATTTTAGGGGATTTTCTTCATAGACAATTATGTCATCTATAAGTAGGAACCTTTGATGACCTTTTTAAGCAAATCATAATCAGAAATGTAAAGGATTTTCTACTAAAAAGTGCTGCCATGTCATGGTTTTGAAAGACAAATACATGTTCTATGGAAGCAGAAAAGAGCACTTGTCTCTTTTTACATATATACAAAAATCTGTCAGTACCACAACACAATTTTTTTGTGTGTTGAGCTGGTAACTATGTCACATGAGAAAAAGTGGGTTGGTTTTGATTCCCATAATTGAAGCTGGACCCATAAAGCATAATTTAGTCTGTCCTGTGTTTGGTGAATAATGAAGCATGGGTCAACTGTAAATTAGCCCTTCACTCTGCATAGGCTTTAAGACTTCTCCACTTGAAAGGGCATTTTTTACCATCCAAGGGGTCCCCGAGTATCAAAGTCTATCTGTGTTCAGCTAAGTAGGAGAAAAACTTTTTCTTTCTAACTTTAGGGCTGACAGCAGTGAGCTAAGTATATATCCTAAGAGTTACATAAACACAGAAACAAAACTCCTGACATATAGTCTGCAAATTTATCTACCAGACCACATTTCCTCCTTTTAATTTCCACTATCCTTCACATAATTACATCAATGCTTCACTGTGTTTATGACTCATGGCATGGATTAAAGAGATGAATGTGAAATATTCTGTCTGAGAAGGCAATTACTTTGAACAATTGTTTCAGTTGGATTGAAAGGTTATCTTATGCACATTGAATCCAGGTTCATATATTATTAAGGCTTCAGACCTGTATCCCAGAACCCCAGGGCAGGAATTTCACAAGTACCTAGGAAGGCACTGGAACTAGGATTTGGAAATCTCTCTCTCTGTGTCTCTCTCTCTCTTTGTCTCTCTCTCTCTCTCTCTCTCTCTCTCTCTCTCTCTCTCTCTCTCTCGTGTGTGTGTGTGTGTGTGTGTGTGTGTGTGTGTGTGTGTATATGTCTGTGTATGTGTGTGTTCTGCTCTGGAATACATGTGATGAGAACCATGGCCCCAGAAATGTACCCAGTATAGCCCACTACTCTCAGAAAAGAGATTCTGAATGGTCCTGTTTAATTAGAGATCTACCCTGAGACCAAAAAATGAGGCCAGAGGAGTGGGACTTACTCTATAAGAAGACTCTGAAGAACTATTAAAGGGAATGCTGTGGAAAAATTCATTAAGTTCTGCACAGAATAAATGGTTGCATATTATTGCTTCTTTCTATTATACACTTGGAGTTTAAAATCTATCTAACAATTCAGTTTGTTTATGAGACATGAAGTTTAAATTTTACCATGCTGTTAGATCTTTCACACCTAGGTTCACAACCCAGAAAATTGATCACAGTTTTATTTCTGTACTAAAATTGCAACACTTGAAAAAATCAGAATTTTAGGATTTTAAGCAAATTGGCTCAGGAAGTACAGAGAAATTTAGTGACCTGATTAAACTTGAATACCCAAGAGGAGTGAAAGACTAATTGACAATTATCATAAACCAGGGTTTTTAAGTCCTTTTTCTTTATATACACTGAGTAGCCAGATTATTATGATTTCTGAACGCATAATAATTAGGCCACTCAGTGTATATCCTATATAATAAAAGGCTAATATGCAAATTGTCCCCTTGACCAGGAGTTCAACCAGCAGGCAGGCCAGCCAACTACACATGTCTCCTCTCCCTGGCCAGGCTGGCCAGACTGGGCCTCTAACACACACACACACACACACACACACACACACACACTTAGTGGCCAGATTATTATGCATTCAGAAATTATAATAATCTTCCCACTCAGTGTATATGTGTATTTATATAGTATATATATGTGTGTGTGAGAATATATATATATATATATATATATATATATATGTGTGTGTGTGTGTGTGTGTGTGTGTGTGTGTGTGTGTGTGTTTATTGACTTTAAAGAGAGAGGGAGGGAATGGGTTAGAGATATGGAAATATCAATGAGAGAGAAATATAAATAGGCACCCTGCACTCCCCTCACTGGGGATTGAGCCCACAACTCAAGTAGGTACCCTGACCTGGAATTGGACTGATATTCAACCACTGAGCCATGTCAGCTGGGCTAAGTCCTTTTTTAAGACTGTGTGACCTAAAGTAAGTCATTTAACTTTTCTGGTTCTTCATTTCTTTATTTATGAAGTAGAAAAGTAATATCTACCTAGTTTGTCTCCTAGTATTTTCATAAACATCAAATGAGTTACTTCATGTGAAAAATGCTTTATAAACCATAGAGCACTATAGAAATATACTGTAAAACTAGAGGCCCAGGGCCTACTCAAGAAGGTAAATAATCCTTTCCACTAATATACACAGGGTAAAATTAGATTGTTGGTAGAGTGATGAGTTTGACAGTAGAATAATAGTCAAGTTTTCAGAGTATTTTAAATTGGCTAATTGAAATAAGCGAATATCCTAGAAAAAATTTGATTGTAATGTACAAAAAGATATTCCTAAAGTATTAACAAAAATATTTATTGGTAGTTGATCTCATGGTAAAATTGTGTAACTTGTAATGAACCTAAAGCAGTCATATTTTAGTGCAAAAAAATTAAAATGTAAAAGCTATCAAGACTACATTATAAAATTTCCAAAAGCCTCCTAATATTTAAATTGAAAAAAATGGCAGGGGTGATAGTAGAAGGATATCATGTAAGGAAAAAGATCTTGTAAGTAAATTACATCTAGAAAATGTACTTTAGAAAATTAACTTTCAGTTGTAAAGCTAACAGCAAGACACCCATGAAAAACACACATGGTGTCAAAACAAGCCAGAGGAAAATTATTTGGGCAAAAAATAGAAAAGCATCCCTAGTCAAATGTATAGAAAAGATTCCTTTATTAACTTTTGGTGGAGAATATGTTTGTATATTTTCAGAAAACAACTCCAGAACCATGTGGATTCCTGCAACAGGGAGGAATTGATAGGAGTGCTCCAGTCCTGAAGACAGGAGGGGAAAAAAAAACAGTCCAGAGAGGGAAATACTGACAACGCCTTGCCATACGAGCAGACACTGAAGGATGTCACTGAAGGATGCCCAGACCAAACCAGAGACAGTAGGACCTGCATCATCACCATTTGTCCACCATCTAGAACTGAAATATAATTGCTGACATCTCACATAAGGAACTGTTAGACATTAAAATTGGGACTCAAAAGAACTGTTGGTCCAGAAAGAAACTCACTACAGACTGGTTCATTTGCCTCTCAGCATAACCATTATGGCTGATCTCATTCTTGGTCCTTACAAGTGTGTTTCTTGTAGCACATGACTTCACACATCTAGGGGAAATAATGAGCAACATAAACTGATGAACAAAAACAGACCCGGAGACAGGGAAGCATCGATCAGACTCTCAAACCTCAGAGGGAAAGTAGGGGAAGGTGGGGGAAAGGGGGAGAGATCAACCAAAGGACTTGTATGCATGCATATAAGCCAAACCAGTGGTCATGGACAACAGGGAGGTGGGGGCATACGTGGGGAAGGGTTTGGAGTGGGAATGGGGGGGATGAGGACAATTATGTGATACCTTAATCAATAAAAGGTAAATAAAAATTAGAAATAAAAAAATAATAATTAATTAATTAATAAAACCTCGGCAAAGGGGAAAAAAAACAAAACCTAGAGACCTAGGGCACAAAATTCATGCGGGGGGGTGGGGGGGTAGGGGTGTATCCCTCAGCCCAGCCTGCACCCTCTCCAATTTGGGATCTCTTTCACAATCCAGGACTGCTGGCTGCTAACTGCTCGCCTGCCTGCCTGCCTGCCTGATTGCTCCTAATTGTGTCTGCCTGCCAGCCTAATCACCCCCTAACCACTCCCCTACCATCCTGATCGACACCTAACTGCTCCCCTGCCTGCCCAATTGCTCCTAACTGCCCTCCCCTGCCAACCTGATTGCTCCTAACTGTCCTCCCCTGCAGGTCTGGTTGTCGCCAACTGCCCTCCCCTGCTAGCCCAGCCACTCCTCACTGCCCTCCCTTGCCAGCCTGGTGGCTTCTCACTGCCATCCCCTGCAGGCCTGGTTCCCCCCAACTGCCCTACCTTACAGGCCTGGTCCTCCCAACTTCCCTCCCCTGCTGGCCATCTTGTGGCAGCCATCTTGTGTCCACATGGGGTGGCCATTTTGTGTGTTGGAGTTATGGTCAATTTGCATATTACCTCTATTATATAGGATACTACAATTATTCTTGTCTTGGGACTAATGTTACTGAATATAAAAATAATAACCCTACAAAGTATCTTGTGTTTATTTTAATACAAGGAGAAAAATATTTTATATAAATGTCCATATTTATTTTTATAAGACCCTTTGCAGGTTATTTGTCATCACTTTATTGGAGGCAAAAAGAGGACTGAATAAAATTACTTGCCAAATTATACATAAATAGTAATGGAACAAGACCTACTGCTAGGATCTGATATCATAGAAACTAGTCTCAAAACCCTAGCCCAGGTTGTAATCCGATTTATATTACAGAAGAAAGGAGTTTTGAGTTTTAAAAATTCTCAGGAAATGACCCATGAGCCAATGCTTCTGAAAGATAGAAACAGGGAGTTGAGGAATAGCTCACTGAATTTCATTGTTCACCTTGTCTTGTTTTCTCCTAACAAATGGAAAACGCCACTAAACTTAGTTTGTGGCCTCCCTGTACTGATCCTATTATCACTACAGCTCTTTATGCTTAAAGGAACTATGCAAAAGATTGCAGCTCCTAGGATGTAACTGCAAGCTCCAAAGTTGAAATGTTCTCTGGTGCATTCATGTCTCTCCCAATTGGTGCAAATATTCCTGAGTGGCATGAAACAACAATGTACTTAACTAATATCTAAACCTTCTGGAGTGAAGAATTTGATTTATGAATATGATAATGACTTTGCTTGTTCTCTTTTAACAGACAGCCAGAATCATACAACAGTTTGACAAATACACCCCACACCCTGAAATCTGCTATTCTCACACAACTAAAATGTGAAACTGGCTTCAGCTCCCTGCCAGGGATAGTATGACTGAAAATCAAAAAGGATTTTCCTGTGGACTGGCTCCATCATGCTTCTCCTCAATCATGGTGAGCAGCCCTTGTTTATTTTTTTTCTGTTAATAACTTGAATAGCTCTGAGAAGGTATGAAACTGGAAAACCAAAAGCCATTTCATGGCAATGGTGTCATTAAATGCATTTGTTATTTTTTTATTAAGGTGCATCCTACAATGAAAATGCCCCAAGAATCTGTCTGTGTTCATTTATTATCAACATAGGTATTCCAAATGTATTCTACTATGTTAGTTTAATTTGAACTTTATTGAGAAATGCAGGTGTCCAGTGACTCAGGATTGAAAATCTAGTTAAATCACCCAAATAACATATGGATTTTTTTTTCTATGAAGATCATAAGTAATTTTTATGCCATTTGTTTTCCAAGGGTAGGGTATTAGGTATTAAACTGAAATCTAAAGTAAGGTACATTGATTTACAGGAAATTGTTCCTTTACACACAAATTCATCATTTACAAATACTATTTCATGGGGCCAGATTGAAGGAAGGCTTATGTTTTTCAGACAACAATGTCATCAACCATGTTAGTTTCTGTTTATAAACATTTCTTTCCAATTTGAGGATCCAAAGTTCACAAAAATATTTGCCTTAAATTATTTCAAATAAGCAGCATAAAAATCCAGCCTTGGGGCTCACTTCCAGAGAAAGTTGTATTCATTTATATTTCATAGAAAAACAAAAGGGCAGGGCGGGGGTAGTTAGGGAATAAAGGGAGTACCAATTATGAGTTTAACATCATTTTCCTAGAAAATGATATTGGTTCTTTTCCTTTCTCAAACTAATAAAATACATTGTTTTCCATCACCTTTAATGTGAGAACTTGGGAAAATCCCCCAGAATTTTCCATTTGCTTCTCTGAGCTTATAGACAGCTCTTTTATTGAATAGTATATTAATTTGTAGACCTCAATATGGTCATATGTCATAGAAGATATTAGCCTTTGGTGAAAGGTACTAAGATATGTCCAGGGCCCACTGCCTAAGGTCTTGATTTAAGAGAGATTCATCCCTTGCCAAAACCAGTTTGGCTTAGTGGATAGAGCGTTGGCCTATGGACCGAAAGGTCCCAGGTTCGATTCCGGTCAAGGGCATGTACCTTGGTTGAGGGCACAGGAAGCAGCTGAACAATGTTTCTCTCTCATCGATGTTTCTAACTCTCTATCCCTCTCCCTTCCTCTCTGTAAAAAAATATATATATATATATATATATATATATATATATATATATATATAGAGAGAGAGAGAGAGAGAGAGAGAGAGAGAGAGAGAGAGAGAGAGAGAGAGATTCATCCCTGAGGAGAATTAAACCATGAGTGCTGCCAGTTGTTTAGGCAGGGCTCCCTCCATTTACTTCACTTCCCGCCTCTCTTTTTCAGTTTCATCTGAAATGAGACTGAATTAAGCCAGGGCATTTTCTATTCCTAATTAATCTCTCCCAAAGCCTTATTGCTAGGGGGAAAAAAAATTTTGGCAAAGGGTTCAAAGAAAATGTGTTGAGTGCACAGAGATGTGGGAGAATTTGCCCATCTTCACGGGACCTGTCTACCTGCTGTGCCTCCTTAGGAATGTGATATTATCGGGGTAGAAAAGGCAGAGGGGCAGGAAGTGTGTGGGACTGTTACTTTCTGCTGAACCTTTCCTCTTGAGTTTCAAAGAAAAACATTCAGAATCCAGTACATGCGTAGTTCAAACAAGCCTTATGCCTTCCTGGAAGCCACAAATTATTCAAGTGCGCCTGAGAAACACCCCAGTTTTGAAATTCGTGGAACATGATCATGCTAGGAAAGGCATTTCCTGATATCTAACCAGGATGCTGGTGGCTTCGATTTCATGTACCTTTGCCTTGGCTATCTAATCATATGCTGAAATGGAAAGAATGGGTGTGTCAGTTGTCAGCCTTGATCCTAAAAGCTTATTTTTCATTCATATTGCCTGAAAAATAAGGTTTGATCTGAGTTGGTTTCCAAATCAGTATTTTATTATGCTTTGCTCCCCTGTGCCTATCTCAGCATTGGGGGTTTGGGTGCTGTCACTGGCAGAGGAAGGCAGCATTGGTCCCTTTGCTCTGTTTGGCACAGTCTACTTTTGCACAGTCTACTGCCAACTCTACCAGAGAGCCGAAAGAATGGGGAGCCATCCGCCCCTCACCCATGCTGCTTAATTCCCCGCCCCCCACCCCAATGCAATCATTTTGCCTCCATGTCTATGGCTTCAGTCAGAGGAAATAAACATCTGCTTTGTTCTTCTTTTCTTGCAGACAAATTAGATGGTTCTGATCCATGACTCACTTTGTTTTACTCCGAATCTCCAAAACCAAAAGCAACCAGATAACCAATCTGTCTGTTTAACTCAATCTATAATATTTTGTTGGGGAGGGGATACTGAAGGCTTTTTTGTTTGTTTGTTTTAGTTTAGTTTTTGTTTGTTTTTAACTCTAAACAAACTAAGTTTGTGTGTATGTGCACACACACACACACGCACACACACACACACACACACACACACACGATTTTATGCTGAGTTGGCATATATCTTATATATTCCATTTCCTTTATCTTTTTTGCTTCTTTTCCTCTTATCTGATTATGTTGCCTTCTGTTTACAGACTGACATAAATTTTTCTTTTGTTTCTCTCAATTACCATTGCCACCTCTAATCATAACTGTTTCCAAATTTTGTAAATTTTATAATTTATAAACCTACTCCTACCCCTCGAGGTTCTCAATGCATGCCTGGCATCGAACTAAGACACCATCTGACAATATCTCACCCCTGAAGCGTATCATGGCCCTGGGGCTCTACTTTCAGTTTCTCTTTTCTTTCCTTTTTATATTTTCTTTGTTTCTTTAGGGGCAGGACACTATAGGTCTGGAGTTTTCAATTCTTTCATTTCAAGCATCATGGACTTTAATTCTCCACCTAACTGATCTTAATTTTGGGCTCAGATTACTCAATTTATTCCTTCCAAGCCTGTTTTAGACATTACGCTATATAAACACCCTTGGAGGTAAATTAGTATCTGTTTCTTTTATTTTACAGATGGGGAGTCAGAAAGTGGAGAGAGATTGGGTATAGAGCACCAAACTAGAGGTAAGTAGTTATTCAAACTCCTAGTCCTTGTTTAGTTGCTTTCAGGCAGTCAGCTCCCTTCCTTCAATGTTTCAAGTTTTCCATGGAGCCCCAGTGACTAACGATACAGTGAGTGGCTCACAATGTCTAGTTGTATTCTTGATGGGAACCTTCCCTTTGTAGACCAGGTTCTTCCACCTTTCTCCCAGAAACTTCTGCATTCCAAAGCCCTGGGCAGCCTCTCCTTCAATGCACACTATTGTGCTTAAACCACATTTGGGTTCAGATAAAATTTTAACTGGTCTGAGGTGGTTACTATTTCATGATCCCTGACCTCCTTCCTTTTATCCCAGATCCCCAAGATCCAAGAAAGGATACGGTCACTTATGAATGCTATTTCTTTAACCTTCCTGCCAATTAAACACATAAAGTTCATTTCAGGTCATGACAGAAAATTTTAATTGCAGCGAAGAGCCACAGCTCATGAACAGTTATAAGAACCTGCTAGAATTTTCCTCAGAAATTAATGCACTTAGCTGTGGCATGTTGATTAAGATAATGAGCTGTGTAGAACCTAAGAAATGAAATACCTACTAAGAAGAGCTCCTGGTGGCTAACTGGGATCAATTAAAAAGGAAAATAGAGCATAGTCATTTCTACACAGGGGCCTTTCACGTAAACTGCATTTCAGGGAGAAGTCTTCACTGAACTACCTGCCTTCTGCTCTGAACTGCCCTACTGTGTGCCTGCCCTCTGAGCCAGCCCATATAAAGGGGTTCCTAAAATCCTATTTCAACCAATGGGACTGAGACTTTCCCTTTCCAATTAGAGCTGTGCTGCTATATTTCTATCAGTTTCATTACTAATCAATCAAAGCAGTTATACTGAGGCCGGCCAATCAAGATAGTGCTTTTTGGACCAATCAAACTGTGAGGATTTGGATACTTCATTTGTATGAAGATGGGCTAGTCAGACACCAGGAGCAGGGACTTCTGTCTGTCTCTGCCTAACATGGCTTTCCTCTGGCTGGAACATTGCACTTTCTCGTCCACCAAAGACTGAGGACTGTGTTTCTCACTGCAACTAAACCCCCAAAGACATTTCTCTGGAGCCAACTGGCACAGGGCAGGAAGACCGGGAGCAGGTGGGGTAGAGCAGAGCCCAGCTGTCTGGCCTGAGAGGCACACCCCTCCCCCCCTACAGGGCCTCCTCACAGCATGCAGCATCACAACTGAGCTGTTTGCACTGAATAAAATGTCCCCTTCTTTACTGCACCCCAAATTGGGGCTTCTTGTTGGCATAACATTGGTGCTAATGACAACCAGGTGACAGCTACAAGATGAAAATTAAGGTATAAAATAATGGATGCCTTTTCTTCCCCTCCAAATATGAGGCAAAAGAGAAGCAAAGTGAAATAGAAAAGGGGGAGTTTGGCCACATCTCCCGCTCTCGCCATCTTTCCCGCTTCTTCCCAGAAAGGAATGAACATCTTCCTGCTGACCCGGACCTGTCCCACCAGCCGTCCTCATCCTGCCGCTGAAGAGCTGGAGGACACGCTCCTGCCACGGTATTTCCGGGAAAAGCCACGTTCTCTTTGCACTGGCTTTCACAACTCCATCCTGGATTTTTTCCTTCATTCATTCCATTATATAAGACATCTGGGAAGCGTATCTACATTGCCTGCCCCTGCGCTGCAGTGTACTTGATCTACATTAAGTTTAAGGCAACTTATGATGGGAACCATGACACCTTCTGAGTGGAGTTTCTGGTGGTCCCTGTGGGGGGATGCTCGCTTCTAGTCAATCATGATTTCTCTCCTCTTGAGATTCTGCGGACCTTCTCCATCCACCTGGAATCGCTGGCTCTCCTTCTGCAGCTCTTCATGGTCAGCAAGACCGGGGAGGTGAAGACCGTCACCACCCACTACCTGTTCTTCCTGAATCTCTACCGGGGGCTCTACCTCGTCAACTGTGTCTGGCACTTCTACTTTGAGAGCTTCTTTGACCTCATCACTGTGGTGGTAGCGTTGTCCACCCATGGTCGGCAAACTGGCTCGGGAGCCACATGCGGCTCTTTGGCCCCTTGAATGTGGCTCTTCCGCAAAATACCACAGCCTGGGCAAATCTATTTTGAAGAAGTGGCATTAGAAGAAGTTTAAGAAATTTGTCTCTCAAAAGAAATTTCAATTGTGGTACTGTTGATATTTGGCTCTGTTGACTAATGAGTTTGCCGACCACTGGCCTCGAACATCCTCTACTGTGACTTCTACGTGTACATCACACAAGTACTCAAGGAAAAGAAGTTCAGTCTGCCAGCATAAGTGCCAAAGACCATTACCAGCATCTGTCCTTCAGGGTGCTCAGACAGAATTTTACGACAGCAAAGGCACAAGATGCTCCATGTGGAAAGTCAGAAATTTCACTCTTATTTCAGACAGTCACAGTGGCTCTGTGAGAACTAGAGGAAAAGAACCAGGAGGTTCTGTTTAATGCATCTTGCCATATCTTTTTTTATTTTTATGTACAAATATTTATTACACAAAGAAACTTAATGTTGTATTAATAAATTATGTGTGTAGCTTCTATTGGGGAAGTTTCAAAAGTGAAGATTTTGTGAGAAATAGTGCAAACTTCTTTTTTTTAGAAAATTCTTTGAAACTTTTGGTACTTTGTGTCTGCAATGAAATTACATTCCTTCCATCTATCAAACTTCATTACACTATATTTATTTTTTTCCAAAAGAAGAGTTATATTTGTTTGAAATCTGAGATACTACGTTCAATTTGCTGTGCAAATTTATTCCACCTGATATGAAAAGCCTTCCTTGGACATCACAACACTACATTTAAGGCTGGTAAGGATCACATGGAAGTCTTATGGTTTTCATTACCAAAAATGTTAAGATTCTGAATGTGGATGGGATCTCATTTGAGAGTCACCAAAGCTGCCTGCTCCCCTCCCCTGCTAAGAAGTGTCAGTTTGAGACTGTCCCAAGGGTGTCAAAGGACTCGGTGGCAGATGTTCTGGGCTGCCTTCTGAGGGCAAATGTGAGGGACATTGCTGATTATTTTGGATCTATGACTTGACTCCTCAGAGGACTAGAACACAAGAAGTCAGATATCACTTCAGTTTACAGTTCTGCAAGATTGCTATAATCATGTCCATGCTTAGACTCCAACACTTTTTCAAATCACTTTGGGTAGTAAAATTATTGACATATTTTTTTTTAATTGGCAGCACCAATTACCATTTCTTATATTCTTACTTTTTTGTTTTTACTGAATTCTTGCATGATTTATCTTGTGTTACTATCTTAATAAACATTTTATTAAACATAAAAAGAGAAAGAAAATAGGGAAAAAGCTATAAACCAAAATTTATTTTCTAACATATTCTTTGTTTAATTTTTCCTGCCTTAATCTAATTAAGTCCACCGCTGTCCAAGGCATTTTCATATTTCTACCAATTGTGGCTTTCAGCTTGGAGAAGAATGTCTTTGGAAGATTGTAACTTGAATTTGTCTTTGGCTTTGAGACTCTTAAAGCCATAATGCCAACAGCTTTCCTCCAAATCCATTTCCTTTTACCTCTTCTCTTCCAAAGAGTTGACTTTAATATTAGCTTTTTAGCACTACTAGCTTATATAGGATATCTGAGCTGTAGTTGTTGGCCTGCAGATACAGCCTAATGTGCCCTTTTGCCTTCATATCCCTGGAATTCTAGAGGCTTCTGAACCACCTGGTCAAGCTGTCCTCCTCAAAGGCAGCTTCTTCACCCAGGGAACCCAGTGTATGAAAACAAATTCCCGTGGCTCCACACTTCAGAGCAGTGCTGACCCTCCTTCTCCCAGAGCAGGATGGAGTTGTGATGAGAGACAAAGACCATCTTAGAGATTTTGTCCTCTGAAGTAACAGCCATCTCTTAGGGAGAACAACATAAATGGAAATCTTAATATATTTTGTCTTTTAAGTCACATAATCAACTTTATGAAGTTATAAAATTGAAATAAAGGCTTAAGAAGATGGTATGTAGGCAAAAGATGATGTGTGAGTGTGTATTGGAGTCTCTTTCATGATTTGGTTTCCAGCAAGTGTGTGTAAATGTGTGTTGGTAGGGTGTATGCTAATGAGGAAGAAATTATTTCTGATAAATATCTCTGTTGGAGGAAAGTCCCAAAAGTCTAAATTCAGGATCAATTCCGAAGAACTGACATGTAGCCTTATTCAAATTCATAAGAGCTTTAATAGGAGAAAACTTACATACATGGGCAAAGCAGCTGCTTCCAGTGATGGCCAGCAAGGAAGAACCCACACCCCTCTTAGGACAGGGCCTGTTTTTATAGCAGGTAATAGTCACATAAACAACAGAAAGAATAATGCATTTATAAGTTAACAGAATCAGGCAGTTATCACACCCTATACATACATTCATTAACCTCCTTCCTGGGGGCATAACGTTTATCTTTGGGTGGTATTCCTGCTTTCTGGGTAGTCAGCCAAGCCTAAGGCTATAGGCAGTTTAACTGTTGCAGAGAATTAAACAGAGAGCCCAACATTTGATAGACCCTTTACTGCTGGAGCCATATTGCATCTCTGAGTTCCCCTACAATTTCATAGAAGTTATTTTTCAATCCGAGATTGCTTACATTCAAGACACTTTAAACACAAAAGTGACAAAGCATACCTAATCTAAATGAACCTGTAACTTACATTAAACATTGATGATGTTGATTGGTGGCTTACATTAAACTTTTATGATGTTTATAGACCATACTACCCATTCAAAAAATATATATTGCATGTATATATGCATATGTACATCAATAGCCTGAAAAAAAAATATATGTAATCAACAAGTCAAAATTAATTAAAATGAGGCATAAATTGATTAAACTTCACACAAAAATGTTGCTTCCCAAATATCATTTAAAAATACATGTATATATATTAAAATATATACATATATGTGTGTGTGTATATATATACCATATATACCACAATTGCACACATATACCAATATATTTATTATATATAATATACATATACTATATATAGTAAAATTAAATTAATGTTTATCCTTTTCTCATCTAGTTTGTGTCAATTTTTTTCTTTCTATACAACTGACCTTCTCTTACACAGTAAAAGATCCTGTTGAAGAAACAGCAACTGAGCTGTAGAGAAAGCATTCAGTTCAGCACCAGTGGTCTACCCTATTACTCTATGATAATGAGACACGTGACCTTAGTACATCTCCTTAACCCTCCATGACTCATTTCTATGAACAGAAGAGTTTCTCAGCATTATGTGGTAGGGTCTAATGGTAGGTAGCTCAGCGCTGCAAGAGCTCTCTATTGAGATCCACACTTTCATCAATTCTAAGATCTTTAACGGTTTACTTTCTCTGAATTTACAGTTCATTTTCAATGGATGATGTTTCATATTTACTAACATATTTTCTTTCTTAATAGTACATAAAACAGTGGTGTTTCGTGTAACTGATGCTGTCTAAATTTAATAAAATGTAGTCTGGATCAACAGTGTTTTGCAGGTTAATGTTACTATTCAGAAGTCACTTTTTTTTTCTTGCTACTACAAGATAAGTCATGGAGTGAATCACCCTGGACTGTTTTGTTTATAACTAAAGATATTCACTGAGTTACAAAGTACCCAGCTGAACCAGAAAGAGGGACTAGACAACTATAAGGAAAAAATATCTCTCTTGAGAATTGCCATTCTTAAAAGATTCCCTAACTTAGTTTAATGATTGCTGTCATGGTCCTGAAATTCTTAGTAAATTTTTAACTATGAGTCCTACATGTTCATTTTAGTCTGGCCTACAAAAATTTTGTAGTCTGCCTCGATGAGAACTTTGTGATTAAAATATTAAAGGATATTCAATCCTTTTTCTATTAACCTCTGTTCTCTGGCAGAGAAGACTTTCAATTTCTCAAAAGGAGTTATGAGCTATGTAAGTACTTGAATCAGATTATTTTCTAGCACATAGTGTTCTGTTTCCAGAGACTGTATCCTATCAAGCTCACATTGGCAAGTAGTTACATACTGACCTCAGGATTTTAAAGGTTAGAAAGGGACATTATAAAACCTTTATCTTTTAAAATAAATGTTGTTAAGGAAACTACATGTTCTGTGTTACAATTAGAGGGAGAAATACTCTAAAACTTAATGATACTTTTTTCATGTATCCATGTAATATATGGCATATCATAAAGTTTTTTTTAAGTTTTATGCATATAGAGTTACTATAAAAATCTACTCTGGTTATATTTTTATCTCTAGTCAACATCAATTAGGGACAAAAAGGATCCAAGCCCTTGAACAACTTTCCCTGCTAAAACAAAAGTATGTAAAAGAACTTAAGTCCCTCCTTTGAAATTTGTTATCTAGAGTCAAATTTGATCTAGTAATAAATTGTGGAAATTATTCTATAAAATGCATACCCTAAACTCAGAGTTTCTTGGTGATTGAGTGAGGATGTTGATGGGATGAAACAAACAGACGCACTTAAACTAACATTTTGGATTAAAATACCTTCCAAAGCATGTAGAGGTTTTGCCCCAATAGAAAATTAAGTCTTTTCAGTTTCAAGTGTGTTTTAAAATCTAATATTTCTAAAGGCTTCACAAAGGTGAAAAGCATTTAAGGAAGCAAGAAGATACATAAAGACTTCTGAAAACATCTTTCATTTTTTTAGTGCAACAAAGATTTGAACAAGATGAAGGAAACTATGTTAAAAAAAAAAAGAAAAGAAAAGAAAAGAAAAGAAAAGAAAGAAAGAAAGAAAGAAAGAAAGAAAGAAAGAAAGAAAGAGAGAGAGAGAGAAAGAAAGAAAGAAAGAAAGAAAAGAAAAGAAAGAAAGAAAGAAAAAAAGAAAGAAAAGAAAAGAAAAGGAAAGAAAAAAGAAAATAAGGGGTGAAATTAAAAAGATAGTACAGAGGAATCTCAGACCCCAAATCCAGTCACTTCTTTTTCTCATTGCCCAAGGGAAATACATATATGGCAGACTACAACCACAGAATATTCTTCATTACTACTAACTTTGGAGCCCAAACCACAATATAAGCTTGAAAAGATTTCAAAAAACAGATTCAATCATGTCTATTGTATCTTAAAAATCAAGGCATAGACTGCATAATATTAAGAGCGGTTAAGGGATAAGGTATAAGATAAAGAAGAATTTAAAATCAGTGTTTGGGGGTTCTGTTTTTTTGTTTGTTGGTTGGTTTATTTTTTTTTTTTCTCTCAGTAATTTCACATTGCTTCTTTAGATGGTTCCTCTCTTATGCCTCAATGAGAGCCATCTCCTGAAAAATTGTAGCGGTCTGCTGAAGCAGTCCAAGGTCTAGGGTGCATATCCAAACATATCCAAGTTCTTTTTTTTTTTTAATGTATTTTATTGATTTTTCACAGAGAGGAAGAGAGAGGGATAGAGAGTTAGAAACATCGATGAAAGAGGAACATCGACCCTGCACATCCCCTGATGTGCCTGCAAACAAGGTAGATGCCCTTGACCGGAATTGAACTCAGGACCTTTCAGTCCACAGGCTGACACTCTATCCACTGAGCCAAACCGGTTTCGGCCATATCTAAGTTCTAAAATGCGTTCTTCTCCAGAACAAATATAAAGAAGACATAGTCACTCTTCCAAAATGTCTACTATTACAAATCACCTACCTCCTCTTTTTTTTTAAAAGATATAATTTAAAGTCTAACATTATAACTCTTTGCACATTGCTTTGCATATTTTCTCTAATATTTAGCAATCTCCGCAAAATGCAATATAACATCTTCAACCTTACAGAGGCAATAGCTGCCTCCTTTCCTTTGACTTTCTAGGCAGGTTCTGGAAGAATTGGGGTAAGGGAGAAGAAGGGCAAAAGAAAAATAATGGAAATAAGAATCCTGTGGTAATCTACAGACCGATTCTTTTAAAGAATTGGTTGTCTAATGTGGTCACTACAATTATATAAACAATTTAGGAATAAAAATATGTAATACATATTATATATAATTGTAAACTTTTTTCACTTCCCTTATGAAGACAAGAAGAAAAATTAGGAGCCAGTAATTTAGGAAATATTGTCTTAATAAATAAGTATATCCAACAACATTCTATATCAGTGGTTCTCTGCCAGAAGCAATTTTGCTCTGTGCACTCAGCCCAGTGAACATTTGACAAGGTCTGGAGAGAATGTGTTATTATCACAACTAGGGGGCACTACTGACATCTAGTGGGTAGAGGCCAAGGTGCTGCTAAAAATTGTCTAATGCAGAGGATAGCTCCCCACAACAAATAATGATTTGGTCCCAAAGTTGAGAAATCCTGTTTATTTTATTCATAGACAAACAATAAAAAAGAAGAGACTGACTCATTAGAAATTGCCCTCACAATCTCTCAAATGAGTCACTTCAACTCCAGAGGATTCACCTGCTCAGGAGCTGGTCTTATGGAGATAGACACCAAAAGTCCAGTCTCTGTTTTCTCTCCTTTACTCTGTCTTTTTAACTACAACAACTCCTAAAGGCTCAATCTCCCCTAGTAATTAAACCAACTCTCCCATATCTATGATTAAAACAGTTGTCAGTATACTTTGACACACAGAAATCAGGCGTCTTAAAATTTGCTGAAGCAAAAATATGTGCAGCTGCTTAAAAATAACCTGCCTCAAAGGGTGTCAAGAGGTAGACATTCGAATCATAAACATTAGGGAGAATATACTAAAAATGGTCCAAGTAAAATCTGAAATTTTGACAAAAATTCCTTTGTTATTTTGATTTTCTGTGAATATCAGGGTAAGAGTCAGTCAACTTTATACCACTGATTTGTAAGAACTTCAACAAGTACACTAAGTTACCATCCTCATTTTAACTTTTAGCTGCCATCTCCACCGAGATTTGGTTCTTCTATGCCAATGTGCTATTATCATACTCATGCGTCTATTTTTTCTTCAATATAATGTGAGAAATGTCTTTTGTGGCTATTCTACTATAAATATTTACATTTTTTAACATTCTCTAAATGACACCATGTCCCTCAAACAATTGAAATCACAGAGCCTTGCAGGTAGCCATCAGAATAATTTCATACCAATGGAAATTATTATGCTGAGCAGGAAACCATAGAAATGACCTTACAATGTATAAAAGAAATTAGCTATACAAGTGCAATAAAAAGCAAACATTAGTCTAAAACAGCAACAAAAAAAGATTAATTTAGAGTTTTATCAGTCTTTTTCTATCTATTTGAATTTTTCATGTATATAAATGTATGTTTGTGAAATATATATATATACGCATTTGTGTACACCTATACATATGCTTATTAAAACTTTTGATTATTAATTGATATTTATATTCTTATTATCAACATAACTGCAAAATGTGTAGCAGAAGACATTACAAAAAAGAGTACCTCACAAGTGTTCTAAGGGTTGACAGAACCTGAACAATCCACTCCAGACTTTGTTCACCACATACTTTGAAAGAAACAAGACTTTTTTCAGTGAACAGTACATATTTTCACACTAAGGTATTGATCTTTACATACTATATTTTTTCATTTTCCAAGAATTAAAAAAAGATAATATAAGTAATCAAGTCTCAGATTATTGACAAATCCCCTTTAATCAGTATCAACAATAAATGAGGTAACTCTGCCCAAAAGAAAAAGAGAAAATACTTAAGGTGAAAATAAATAGCTGTGAGAAAGGGACAACATATAGTGGGACATATTTTTTAAATATGTTTTTATTGATTTATTTTTTTTTAGAGAAAGAGGAGGTGAGAGGAGGGGAGAGAGAGAGAGAAACATCGACGGGATGCCTCTTGCACGTCTCCTAACTGAGGATTAGGCTCACAACCCCAGCATGTGCCCTGACTAGGAGTCAAAGTGGTGATCTCTTGGTGCATGGGACAACACCCAACCAACTGACCCACACTGACCAGGCCAGTGAAAGATATTAAAGAAAAGAAGGGGGCCAGCCATATCTTGTAGCCTCAATCTTCTCATCTGTAAAATGGAATGACTAAATATATGTGAAAGTGCCAAAAAGCAACACAGAGATAATTTAATATTAATGTTGCTAAAAGGAAATTCTTCTAGCAGTGACACCTCACTTTTAAAGGCATACCTGTGATGATGAATGACCACTTAGTATCATCGCTAAAACTGTGGTTCCTACAAGAATTTGTGCCAGGGAACTGATGCCTCGCTGCTCCCTTCTCTTGTGATTCTGAATCATTCCAATCAATCAATCATAAGCTAGAAAAAAAGGTACCCAAAAAGTTGAGTTCCATCATGTCAGTAGCTGTTCCAACTTATATACTTAAAGTATGGTGCACCATGCTGTGAACTATGGAAATGAGAGCTATTGCCATTATCTCTTCTGTGGTCAAGTAAAGTGGTGATGATGGTAATTAATGATAATTCTGATTTTAAAACAATAGCTAATACATACTGGCTATTTAACAAGTATCAGGAACCAGGCTAATTTATTTACATTGATTTTCTCATCTAATGTTCACATCAAGTTTATAAGAAAGTTTTCATTATTATTCCCATTACATACAGTTGTCCCCTTATCTGTAGGGGATATGTTCCATATGTTCCATAATGGTTGCCTGAAACCACAGATAAAAGAGAATCTCTCTCTCTCTCTCTCTCTCTCTCTCTCTCTCTCTCTATATATATATATATATATATATATATATATATATATAATATATATATATATATATGTGTGTGTGTGTGTGTGTGTGTGTGTGTGTGTATATATATATATATATATATATATATATATATATATATATGTATGGCTCAGTGCACAAAATTCATGCACAGGGGTGTGTGTCCCTCAGCCCAGCCTGCACCCGCTCCAAGCTGGGACCCCTTGAAGGATGTCTGACTGCTGGTTTAGGCCCAATCCTGGTAGTCAGACATCTCTCTCACAATCCAGGACTGCTGGCTCCCAACTGCTTACCTGCCTGCCTGCCTGATTGCCTCTACTTGCTTCTGCCTGCTAGCCTGATCACCCCCTAACCACTCCCCTGCCAGCCTGATCGATGACTAACTGCTCCCCTGCCAGCCTGATTGCTCCTAACTGCCCTCCCCTGCAGGTCCAGTCACCCCTAATTGCCCTCCCCTGCTAGCCTGGTCCCCTCAACTGCCCTCCCCTGCCGGCCCGGTAAACCCTAACTATTCTCTCCTGAAGGCCTGATCACCCACAACTGCCATCTCCTGTTGGCCATTTGTTGCGGCCATCTTTGACCACATGGGGGCAGCCATCTTGTGTGTTGAGGTGATGGACAATTTGCACATTACCTTTTTTTTATTATATAGGATATGTTTGTTCCTATGTGTATACTTTCCTATGATAAAGTTTAATTTATAAATTAGATATAGTAAGAGACTAAGCAACAAGAATAAAATAGGACAAGTATAACAATATACTGTGATAAATATTATGCAAAATATCAGGACCATTATTAAGTAAAATATGGGTTACTTAAACCTAAGTATTGATACTGTTATTGTAGACTGCCTGGATTGCCCTTCTCCTTTACTACTGGGAGTGGAGTTCTGGGGCTGCTGCTGGAATAAGAATTTTTGGAAGCTCCATGGGAGAATGAGATGTGGTTGAGTTTTATTTGCATGGAATTACAGCCTGGGTTTTAAAAGTCCCATTTCCCTTAATCTATTCCTGAAAGAGGTGCAGCTGGGGCTTCAGTAGAGCTAGAAGCAAAGCCAGTGTCCAGAGTTTCATTCCATGGTGGGATTGTGTCTGATAGAATATCAGGCTAGTTCCAGTCCATCAGTCCATTGTGTGTGGGGTAAACATCGCTGTGGGCCTTCGGGAAGTGCAGAGAGTGAGCCCCCTGCCACACAGAGCCAGGAGCCCAGATGGCAAGAGAGGCAAGAGAGGAGACATCTTTGTTCAGGAGATTTTGCATCTTAGAGCCCTGGCCCGTGCAGTGGCCATGCCCATTCTGGCCAACGACCTGCTCTCAGGTGTGACTGACAGGTAACCCAGACCTCACTGGGCATGCCTACATTATTTGGCCTTTGTTCCTTTCCAGTTTATTAATAACTGGGTTAAATACAACAATATCAATACCATAACAGTGGATCTGATAACAGAGTTGTCTATTAAATGACTAATGGGCAGGAAGCATATACACTGTGGGTAAGCTACACAAAATGATGAATCACATGCTGGGCAGGATGGAGTGGGACAGTGAGAGATTTTATCATGCTACAGTACTCAGACTGGTGAGAAATTTAAACTTATGATTTATATAGTCCTGGAATTTTTCATTTAATATTTTTAGATCACAATTGACTGAAACCATGGCGGAGGAAACCTGTGGATAAAGGAGGGCCACTGCACTGTATAAGAGAATGAGGTCACAACAAGATTAAGTAACGTGTTGAAGGTTATACAGAGAAAAGGTTTGGAGGCAAAATGAGAGTTACCTAGATTATGTAGTGACAATACAAGGTAAGAAAGGAAAGAGACAGGAGAAAAGAGCAAAAAGGAGAACAATTTGCAGAGACAACTATATTTAAGGTGCTAGTCTGAGATGGAACGAGAAAGAAGAGGCAGCTTTTGAGACACTTTGTTGTCAGTTCTCACTTACTCTCAGGTTTGACCAGATTGCCAGATCTTTGACATGGGGGAACATGTCTGACACTTTTTACCCACTATGAAACTAGGCACTAAATACTTGTCTGTTGATAAGCATAGTTTTGTAAAATTAAAAGGTGTTCTGGCAATGAATGAAGTCTATTTACAGCTTGAGCCCCCTTATCTTGTGACATAGGAGAGGAAGTTCAACCCCAAAACACTCAGGGTGTTTGGTAGCCCACTGGGGAAACACAATTAAATTTACCTTTTTCCAGGTAGGACTATGTTGTTAACAGAGTCTTGGTGAAAAGTTAGTGCAAACAAAAACAGAGGCCCTGAGGAGGGAGGGCATCACCCAGGATGCTGCAGTCCACGGCCAGAATTGCTGATTTCAGAATAGCCAGATTGAAACTGTGAAAACTTAAGACCTAAGAAGAGAGACTTGAGCTAAAACTTGATCCAAGAATCTTTTGAAAAAGTGCCATGTGCACAATTAACCTTGTATGAGCAAAGGGCTTTGGTGCATGAGGGACCAACACAAAGGAGCTGAGGCGGGACCAAGGGAGAGATGCCAACAACATACAGAGGTTCACAAGACTCAGAGAGGTGGGGCTGGAACAGGCAATTGTGGAGTGAGGCTGCCTGCTGGGGACCTGGGAGTGATGGAAAGCAAACAGCTATGTGACAGCATTTATGCAATTGCTCTATTATAATGGTTTTGGTGACTAGGACTAGTGTTTGCTAGTGCGAAGGCACTGGCACATCAAAAAAGGTAAATATTACACATCTGAATTGGGGCTCAAACACTAATGCAGATGCTCAGATTGGAATTAAACCCACAGAGGAACACTGGGACCGTTGTCCACCACAAAACCTGACTCATAGGAACAGGAATAACTATATCTCCCATGTAAGTGGTGGTGGAGCTCAATTACACCCACATTTCTTTCTGATAGTTGCAAACAGTGTTTTTCAACACCAGCCAGATATTTTAAAAGGAGTCATATTTATGTTAATAATCTTTATTGTGCTTGTTTATGTTATCACTCATGATTGTGGAACCCCCCACTAGTTCTTTAATTATAAATGGGAATCACCAGGACATTCTGCTGGTTCCTCGTGGGGTTCACAGCAGTTGTGTTTCCTCCTTCACCAGAGTTCCTGTTAAAACCATCCACTGTGTAGGTGTCAATTCCCTAAAGCTGTGTGAAGCTTCTCGCCTCCACCTCTGGCACCCTCTGCTAAGCTGTTTCTCACTGTGGCTCTGAGGGTCCCTGCAGTCTCTATCACCACCCATCACAGGAGCCTCTGCCAGTGCTACCCCACCTGCTATTCAGCATTTGTCTGTGTCTCACTCAAGTTCATATGTTGAAATCCTAATCCGCAGTGTGATGGCAAATGGGGTTGGGGTTATTGGCTAATTAGGCCACGTGGGTAGACACCCTATGATGGGATCAGTGTCCTTGTAAGAAGAGACCAAAGAGCTCACTTCCCCTCTCTCTCCACCATGTGATGAATAACAAGGAAGAGGGCTCTCACCAGGAGCCGAATCCATCAGCACTCTGATTTTGGGCTTCTAACCTCCAGAATTGTGAGATTTAAGTCTCTTTTGGTTAAGCCACCCAGTCTGTGGTATTTTGCTACAACAAACTGAGTCTGCGGGGGCTGCTGCAAGGAAAAGAGGAGGCTGAGCCCACTGAGAAAGGGCCCTGCGAACAGCAGAATATTCCCCTGGGGTAAGCCCAGAGCATGTTGAGATCTCACCTGTGTCTTTGTTTACATGTTACCCAGTACTTTCTTTCACTTCCTAGTTCTTCCTTTCTTAACCATGTAGCCTTTCTCTGCTTGTCAAAAAATAAGTTAGAAGAAGAAAAAAAAAGCATGATGAAGCTACAACTAACCTACTGGTCTAATGGCTAATAGTGGCCTTTTTTGAAGTTAGTTATAGATTTCCATCATCAATGTTTTTTCTAACCCTCTTTTTACAAGAAAAACAATAAAGTTGGTTTTATTCTTTTCCACACAAAGCATATGTAATACAGCAGAAGTAGAATTTTAAATGACAATTTCACCATGGAGGTCTCTCTGATGTTTAGTTCTTATGGAAAAGCCTACTGAAGGCGAGGCACCTGAGGGCTTAGATATATACAAATTGCCAGTATCAGGAGAGAACCTAGAGGCTCATATGATCTGTGCTTATTTGTGGTATTATATAATTTATTGTACTTTTTAAAAATGTGCCAGCCTTTTAGATTATCTTCATTTCACTGTAGAAGCTGCACTGTCATTTACTCTCTTGTACATGATTCTCTTTTCTGTTTTCATATTTATGAATTTGTCCTCCTGAAAAATATCAAGGTCAAGTTCTGCCATTTTTTGCAAAATGCAGAAGGTTTAACTGAAGGTGATGTTTATTATGCATGCATCCAAATATAGATCTGGGTAATAAATATTTATTTAAAAACTGAAAACACTTAGATGGGAATACATATAAAGGCACAAAGTAAACAAATAAAACAAAAAAAAGTTAAATGAAATATGTTTTATTAATTCTCGGTGTCAGGCTGTGAGAGACACAATTAAGTAGTCCCTGCAAAGACTTGACTTGTGGTTAATAATAACAGTTTACAATGAAAATCTGAATGTAATACATAATAGCTAACAAATTAAGTTTTCAAGCAAATAGGAGTTTTTATTTACTTGATGTTTTGCTCTTCTGGGGATGTACATTTTATTTTCTAAGAACAGAAATAATGAATCTAATTCCAAAGCAATTTTGAAATGAAGCTAAAAAACAAAACAAAGAAAAACAGTGAAAACTAAAGATAATGGACAATTTCCTGAGCCCTTTTTTATGCAGTCAGATTATAGTTCTGGAGTTCCAACAATTTCCTGGGAACAGCAAAGAGCAAAGGATCAAACTAGCAGACTAACAAGGGTAAAAGCATCAGTGGATGGTATTCACCAATGGGATTATTAATTTTACAAATATAGTAGAGCCTCAATTCTCAAACTTAATTTCATTCTGGAAGGCATCTCAGAAGTAATTTGTTTGAAAACTGAATCATTTCTTCCTATTATATATTCTGTAAACTGAATTAATCTGTTTCAGACCCCCAAATGATTCCCTGTTTTAACCTTTTTTTATATATAATGAATGTCTAATGTATTGTTTATAAATAAACAATTATTTTCTTAAAGTTATCAAACCACCCCCTACTGTCATTAAAAGAATCACTTTCAGACTCATTCCAGGGGTATCTTTCCGGTCAGCATACAGAATTTTTGCTTATTCATAAATCAATGCCTCTGAAATGCTGCCACTGGTTGGTTGTTTTTCACTTATCCAAATTAACAGGTTTTTCTACCTCTTCAATTGCCTGTGATCATTATTTTTTTTACAACCTTAGCAACAGTAGCATTCTTGATGGCCTCGTTATGTTTTAAAATTATGCTAATCATTGATTTCTCCAGCAATAAAAGCATTCCCTCCTTTGTTTGTTGCCTGAGAGATGCTTTTTGTCATGCTGCATGACAAGAAGTATCAGCTTGACAGAGATGGGTTGTTCCAGATGGAAGAGGTTCAAGAAATGAGGTTTGACTGTATATGTATATGGAGACAATCTTCAATTTAGAAATCAAATCTATAAAACCTGAGAGACAGAGATCATATATAGAAGCTGAGGTGTGATGAATCAACTGGAAAGCATGACTTGGATGTCAGAAGCAAATGGAGAAATGCCTAAATGTCTTGAGGAAAACTAAACTGCAGTTCAGTGAAGGGCAAAACAAAGACATGTTGGAACATGGCAAGGACTCATAAGATTTAATACTTTCATATCTTTTCATAAATAATATTACCCACCAAAACAAGGGAGTAACTCCAAACATACATTAAAAAAGGAGTGGCTCTAATAATAGAGCTGCAAAGGGAAGTCCTTGGATGACACTGTGTCCCTGGAGATCAGTACAGCCACATTAGAGAAGAGGAAGGGGGACCCAGGAGCAAGATTTCATGAAAAAGGAGGACATTGGAGGGTCACATAACTTAAACAATTTTTTAAAGATTTGACTCATTTTGGTGGCACTATTATTTTTGTGGTAAAATATACACAGCATAAATGTAGCATTTTAATTATTTTTAAGTGCACAGTTCTGTGGCATTAAGAACCTCATTGTTGTACAGCCACCAATTACCATACATCTCCAAAACTTTTCCATCTTCTCCAACAAAAACTTTCTTCACTATACATACTACATAAGGCCACCCAACCGATATTGGAAGACAGATCTACCTAATACATACAAATGAACAAGAAGTGACAGCCCCAAAGGAAAACAAATAAACAGGCCCCAAATGGAAGAAGAGGAGGAATATCCAGAAAAAGAGATAAATGAAATGGAGACAAGCAATTTATCAGATATAGATTAAAAAAAAAAAAAGATTATGAAGATGCTCAAGGAACTTAGTGAGAACTACAAAAGCATAAAAAATATATAGAACCAATGAAAAAGAAGAGTCAGAAATGAAGAATACTATATCTAAAATGAAGAATATACTGGGAGAAATAGAAGTAGGTTGGGTGAAGTAGGTTGAGTCAACAAAGTGAGATGTCTTTCTGGATGGGTAGAGTAGTAAATATGTCATAAAATTAGAGTAGTAAATGTTATTGGTAGACTTTATGAGATGAGTAAACCTATATATTTCCTGTAAAACTGTTTCAACTGTGCTCTATGTTTAACATTTGCCACAATATAATGGTGGAAAAATGTTTCTCAAGAAGCTAGAAAGTAGGTGAAAAAGGTAAAGCAATAAGAAAATTTGGTAAGTATTATATTGAAATTGATCATTTCAAAACAGAAAAATAATAAAGTTAACAAATTCAAAAGTTGCATATTAAAAAGTAATAAGTATATACATAATTACCTAATTTAATAAAGAAAATAAGTATTAAGGAGAAATACATAAAATAAAAATGTGATAGAAAATAAGTATAGATATAAAGGCTTCCACAGAATCATAGAAGAATATTTCAATTATCTGAAATAAATCTGGAAACTGAGATGTAATGTATGATTTTTTATTAAAATAAAAATTTATGTAAATAACACCAGAGGAGACAGAAAACAATGAATTTTTAAATGTTTCTATTATTTCACTCAACATTTTTATGTATCTGTAATGAGAAGATATTTTCAGAGATATAATTACCATATTTTCATAAATAAAAGCTTGTGAAAGTTTCTTACAAAGTTAAACTATGAAAATTTCACATATATAACATATGAAAAAAGAAAAACTACAGGCTTTGCTAATTTATGAATATCGATGTAAAAATCTTAAATGAAATATCAGCAGACTCTTCCAATAATGCCCAAATCATTCAATATTTTTTTAAAAAATCTATTATCATCATATTACTTAAAATAGAAAACATATTATCATATTCACAGATGTTCTAAGACCTTCAATAAAATATAATATCTATTCAGATAAAAAAGTTAAATACTAAATATATCTACTTCTTCACATGAATTACACCAAAAATATAATATCTAGCTAGTATATATTTAGATACAGAGATATACAATTAGACAATAAAGAGCGGGGGGGGGGGGGGGGGCGGGAATAGAGGTGCCTTGGCAGGTTTGGCTCAGTGATTAGAGCATTGGCCGGCAGACCAGAGGATCATAGGTTCAGTTCCTGGGCTAAGCACATGTGCCTCGGTTGCAGGTTTGATCAGGGTATATGGGGGAGGCAAACAGTTACCTCTCTCTCTCACTCTCTCTCCTTTTCTCTTTTTCTCATTGTCTCCTTTCCTCTGTCCCTTTCACTCTCAATTAAAATCAGTGGGAAAAAATATCTTCAGGTGAGGATTAAAAATAATAATAATAATAATAGAGGCATAAAACTTAAAGAGGGAATATTATTTCTGCAAGTGATATGATTATTTTTCTGAAAATAATTGTTTGCTCTGAAAAACCCAAGAGAATCATCTAAAAAAGAGAAAATAAATAATAAGAGAATCCAGTAAAAATAGATACAAGCAATAACCTAGTAGATGATGTATTAATGAAAAATAGGAATAAGCCTATTACAAAAACCTTAAAATGCTGCTAAGGGGCATAAACAAAGGCTAAAACATGCATACAATCAAATCTTGAATAAGAAGATTCAATATTATAAAGATGTCAGTCTCCCTAAGTCAATATATTCTAATTTAATTTATTCCCAACAAAAATGCAAACAATATTTAAACTATATAAGCTGATTTTTAGTTCAGCTGAAAGACATAAGTAGTGAGGAAAGACAACCTTGCAGATATTAAAACATATTAAAATCTACATTAATTGATTCATGCATACTAGATTCATGATTCATGAAGAATAAAAAAAGCAATGGGAAAATATTGCAAAGGCCAGAAATACTAAGTAGAGAAACAATCATAGCTAATGTTATTTAGACTTTATTATATACAGTCAGCCTTCCACATCTGAAGATTCCATATCAGCAAATTCAACCAACTGGGGATCAAAAATAAATTTTTAAAAGTTACATTGTCGCTGATGTGTACTATGTAATTAGGTCTAGGTTTGATTTGTCTGTACTGAACATGTACAGCCTTTTTTGGTCATTATTCCCTCAACAATACAGTGTAAGAACCATTTAGATAGCACTTACATTTACCAGATGTTGTAAGTAATCTATAATTAAAAATAAAGATGATTTAAAGTATATGGGAGGAGCCTGGCTGGTGTGGGTCAGTGATTGAGCGCTGACCTATGAAACAGAAGGTCATGGTTCGATTCCTGGTCAGGGCACGTGCCCAACTTGCAAGAGGCAGTCAATCAATGATTCTCTCTCATTATTCATGTTTCTATCTCTCTCCCTTCATCCCTGAAATCACTAAAAATATATTTTTTAAATAAATAAATAAAGTGTATGGGAGGAAGTGTACAGATTATATGCAAAAACAGTGGCACTTTTATATAAGGCACTTGAGCAATCATAGGTTTTGGTATCCATGGGGGTCCTGGAACCAATCTCCTGGGAATACCAAGGGATTACTGTATCAGGCGATATGTTAAGCATTGTACAATATTTGCCTTTCATTGTGCTATCAGTAATATAGTGGAACTGTTACTATCTTTATTCTTACTTATTAGATGAGAAAATCGAAGCAAAGAGATTTTAAAAATTTGTTCAAATGGAAATCATTAGTTAGTGGAGGAGCTAAATTTCAAATCCAGATTGCACCCTAAAATCTATGGTTTACTGTCTGAATACATAGGATAATTGAGTATATGATAATAACATATTTCAAATTATTGGAAAATTTTACATTATTCAACACATTATAACTAGTTATAAAATAAGGTTGGGTCCCTGCCTCATATCCATTACAAATATCAATACCAGGTAGATAAAATATATAATATTTAAATAACCAAAAATTAAAAGCAAAGAACAAGTATATCATTGCAGCATTATTTGTGACAACAAAATCAAAATATCCATTAATTAAGGACTGGACTATAAATTAGAGTGAATCCATACTATGGAATACTATACAGTCGTTTAAAATATTGGACATTGTTTTACACTCAGCTATGGAATATTACACATCATTGAGTATAGAAATGAAGGAACAGAGCACTGTAAATAGTATGCTGTAGTTTCTTTTCAGCATAGGTGTGAGTGGTCTGAGTGCAGAAGCGCACAAAAACAAGTGACGGGGATCGCCTCCAGGGAAGAAAAATTGGAGGACTAAGGTCCAGGGTGATAAGGAGACTAAATGTTCACTATATACTCTCTAGTACCCTTTGGATTTTTTACAGTATACATGTTATCACCTATTCATAAATAAAATTTAAAACCAACAACACACGTAAGGATATTTTAATCAATATCTGCATAATACTATTGCTGTTCATTGAAGTAAGCAACTTCTGTGAAAATACAAAGTGGAACTATAAAGTCTAAGAGAAAAGGAATTTGGTGAGAAAAAAAAAGTGGTTCAATAAATGTATCTTTAGGGTTTAATTTTCTTCAGGTTATTCTATCTTTAGACAATCTACAGACACTAAAGTCACTTAGAAAATACACATTTAAAACGAGAACATGAATAATAATACCAACCACAACAACAATGCTAATATGTGGTACTTACAGTTTGTCAGACATTTTGAGTATATTTATCAGATTAGCCCGTAGAGCAATCTTGCGTGTTCTGTGAACGTGTTATTATCTGTATTTTTCCAAAGAGTACATCTGAGTTTCCATTTGGTGAATACCTCACATTTCCATTAAGAGTTATAGAGTATAGTGTACACAAAGGCAGATGACAAAACCATCTGTCTATGTTTCTACAAGCCAGGCAGAATTTTCTGAGGTATCACCACCTCCCACACCTGAAATCCAGAGCACAAGGTCCTGCATAGGTCACAAGATGATGATGATGATGATGATGATGATGATGATGATGGCCCCTAGGGTGGCCTGACCTTGAGCAAGTGTCAATATTCAAAGACAATGGTGCTGATGGTGCAATTTCCTGCTTTGGATGCTCCACATTCCTGAGCATTCCCAGTGAGGGCTAGTATAAAGATTTATCCAGGATCATCTACTTCGCATCATGTGGTGACAGACTTATAACAATAAAGAGGGCAACTGGACAGTCTGCTTAGAGCTGATTATTGCTCAGTGGTGACAGTTGTCACAAGGGGAAAGCTTTCAGTGTGGCATTTTGTGAAAATCTTACTGCATAGTATCTTTTCTGCACACCTGTTCTAAGTGCCTGAAATTCCACAAGGAAGATTGCTGTCTTCACTTTTTCTATGTAAACAATGCATGTATAAATATATAAATAAATAGGGAGAGAGAGCTTGCACTAAGTAGAAGAATGAATTATTTTAAAAGAAGAAAAGCACAGAAGTTAGTGTCAGATATTTGTTCTAAACTTTAATGTACCCCTTAATAAGTCTGTGCCACCAGGCAAGTTTACTTAACCTGAGTTTGCTTCCTCTTCTTTACAATAGAGCTACTAATTCCCATCTCAGAGGGTTGTTGGTAAAATTAAATATGGACACACATACATTCCACATGATAAAGACTCCAGTTAAATGTTCCACTAACATCAGTTTCCTTCTACACTTTCCTACCCAATTAACCCCATCTTCTTGGCAGGCGATTCAAGAGCACTTTGCTGGAACCAAACTTGAACACTGTGCCTAAAACTGCCTTTTGTGCAGGGACCACCCACAGTTTTTTGTTCACTCCACTCCCCTGATCCTTGACCCGATCTACTCACTAAAGTTCACAGCCTGGTAAGCCAATCTCACAATGAAAGGAACATTTCCTACCTTTGAAAGCATGGGCAGAGAACCAGCAGACTTGTGGTGCCTTTCATTTCCCATCTGTAAATTTCTCAAAATAGTTTCCCGTAAGCAATCTCTAAGGCCCATAATGTAATTAATAATAATGTGTCTCCGTCACCTTTACTAGTTCAGATAAAATAGTATCTTAAGAACAAACAGTAGTTGAATTATGAATGGGAAGGAGGTAGAGTGTCTGCCTTCTTTCTATCCACCTGCATGCTAGACTCTGAGAGGGATAACAGGAATCAAACACTTTTGCCTGAATCCAGCAATGAATGAACGGTGCTGCCATAGGTAAAATCCAATGTTGCCTCTGAAATCAGGAGGCTTTGATTCAGCAGGCTTAAAGAGAATGGGCATCACAGAGTGCTTTTCCTGGGAGCACTTTAAAACATGACTCAGTTTCACGTTTGTCCAAAATTTTGTAACTGTAAAGTCGAATTTTAAAAGTGCGAGTATATGTAAGTACAATATTCTCTTTGCAAAACCTCTTTCAACATCACCCTATTGGGGCAGTTGTGATTTATCTAGAGATGTGATTTTTAAACTGTGCCTTCTCCCCTCCCCCTTCCCCATCAAACACTGCAGGCTGCCACTGTCATCATCAGAGCCACAGGCCTTTTTAACCCCCACTATTCTCCCACCCCATGGCAGGCACATTAAAGCAGGCAGGGCCAGCGCTCCAGCCGCCCTCTTTATCGGCCTTCACAATCCTTCCTCTGCTATCATGCCACTGCAGAGGTCTGGACCAGTTTCCTGTAATCTGGGAAGGGAAAATGTCTCCCTTATGAGCCTCGCTGTTTTGGGTAAGCGATTTCCTCCTCTCTTCTACCAGGAGTTCATACAGCTTTCTTTGCTCAGCCTGCTGACCCTCCTCCAGCAGTAAGGACTCCCTCTGCGCCCCAGGATTTCAGCCTGCTTCTCCTTTTCCTGCTGTCAGAGCGCAGGATTTCCTGAGCCAGGGATGTAAACAGAGTTCAGGCACTGCTGGGCCCTACCCTGACCACACCTCCCAGGGACCATCCTCCTCTTCGTTCAACACATTGTGTTTATAACTCAGGCACTGAGGTCAGTCCCTACTTTGATATATTATTTCCTTCATCCTCCAGTACAAGAACTGATTTAATTTGAGGGTGGTCTTATTGCCTCAATCCTTATGTTGAAGAATTTAGTAAATATTAAGGATAACCCAATAGCTAGCAAAATGTTGCATGAGATATAATATTCCAGCTGAAATCTCTTCTGAGCACACTTAACATTTAAAACATTGAACAATTTGAAAATAAAAGGATTCATACATATAACTGATTAGGATCGCTCTCTGATCCTTTTTGTTTCTGGTAGAGGGCTGTAAGTAGACAATTCTAACAATTTGAAGTATGTATTGCATATATGATAAAACTCCCAAACAGTAACTAGAAAATGACTATGGAGATAAGTCCATTTTAAATCTGAGAAGGTGACATTTACCAGTGGAGACCTAAAATAAAATACTAAATTTATCAGGTGGTCCAATAGCAAGAAATCCAGTCCCTTTAGTTCCTACCATCCCACTTCCAGTCCCCACCCCTGCTCCCTACCATATATCCTGATACAGCCCAGGATTCCCAGGTGCTTACTAGAATTCAAAGGAATTTCTCAGCTCCCCAGCCTTACCACGGGACGAAACTCAGGTGCACCCTTTCCGGCCACCTTTAGTGCTGCTGCAAGCAACCATGCTGCCACCGGATGATCCAAAGAGGTCCTCGGGTGGCCACGCATGGCCAGGATGCTGAAGCACATTGTAGCTGGTCACGACCAAAGCTGTGTGTGGCCTGAGACTGGAAGTGGGATGATAGGAACTAAAGTTTATTTATTTATTTATTTGTTTGTTTGTTTATTTGTTTATTTATTTTTAGGTGATACTTATTTTATTTTTTACGTTTTTTATTAAATTATGTTAAAATATGTGCACAGATAATAAAGTTTATTTATTTTTTAAAACATATTTTTAAATATATTTAAAATATATAACTCCAATTTCTCCCCAGTCCATGGCAGTTCATCAAGTTCAACTCCTTCTTCCCAGTATGATGTTCATACGGGGGTGCCCACAACCAAATGAGACTGAGTACAACATGTTAGCATTTTCACACTCATTTTCTCAGGCACTTCCTGGGGCCATCAGACACCCCCGGGGGTACACTCCACCTCTCACACTCTGGGGGCTCCCAAAGCACCATCCCTCCTTCAACAGCCAGTTCAGGGTAGAAGGAAGCCCACAGGTTCCTCCATTTCTACCTTCTTGAAAATTTTATTTGGAAAAACTCGCTGTTCTCTCCTGTCCCTAGGCTGTGGTTAAGGACACCATCTTTATTCAGACAGGTTTCCTTAACTTTGAATCTTTGAAAGAAAAGGAGTTGGAAATCTTGTAGGCATGTGGACAACTGCTATATAAATTATTCACTCTCTCACAGTAAACTTAAAATTCTTATTATTTAGTGAAGAGTCTATTGTGTTCTATACTGTGCACTCCCTGAAAGCAGTCTTCTTGACTTCTATGTGCAATGCTTACAGCCCTACAGCAAAGCACATGCTCAGTAAATCCTAGTTGGTTGGCTGTGGTGCCCAGGGGCCACCTTCTCCTTGCAGGGGGCTGTGCTCTCCCCCAGCACTCTGCGAGGGTCTCCCAGCTAATCCACGCCTCTACTTCTCTGGATTCAAAAACCCATTTCTCACAGCTGTTCTAAGCAGCACCTTTCCCTTTCAAAGCATGTTTCCCTGAAGGTCCCACATCTGCATCATTATTTGCAGGTGAGGTCAGCTGGCCTAGGCAGAGGAATGCTTACAGGTATCTCCTAAGAATTCCATGAATACAAGCTCCTGGTTAACCATAAAGGTACCAGCAGCTTTTCCACACGTAGCCTGCTCTTCGCCCTTCTTCACGCTAGAAGCCCAACCTGAAATGTACCAAATTGCACCAGTGAAGTCACTGAAACCAGCCTCCTCCCTGACCACCAGTGTCATTCCTCACACTCCATGCTGTTTGGGGCCACCTCCAGCCCAGCTTCCACTTCCTCTAGGCTGGTAAGAAAAATGATCTCACTTTTTTACTTTTATTTCCAAAGGTTTTCAACAAAAAAAGGAATGAAAAATTCCTCTCAGTAAACTCAGAAGTTGACCTTGTATATGACAAATGTATTATTATACTATTGTGTGTGGCTACTCCTAGCTCGAAGGAGACCTGGATGAACAGATAAACAGGGGTCAGATGTTCTGGAATTAAACTGAGATATATATATTGGGTCATTTGCTGGTTTGAAGTCAGAGTCCAAATTGGGAAGCATATTTCATATGTGGATGAAAAGGTGCCACATGCTAACCAAACTAGCTCAGGGAAGGCCTGCATGGCGGTCTTGCAAACTCAGAGACCTAAAAGTAACCATATAGAATGGTCTGTAATTAAAACTTTGTAAAGTGAAAAGCAGTTTATGGTGAGTAGTCATGTCCTAGGCCAATATCTTCCCTGACAAAGATCAATCTTTAATTTAAAATTGTCTCTTTGGAATGTCAAAGTAACGTTTCTTTTTCCCAGACCCCTGAAAGCACAGGCACTGCTCTGCAGAGACCACAAGTCCCCTCGTTGTTATTGAGTTAATCGTTGACTGTTAACTATCTTTCACCCACCTGTGTAAAAGAAGTGGGTGTCTATCATTTTACTTTTTATCCAGTTCCAGAGGTTTTCCTGCTTTTCTTTCTCCCACCTCCCTAATCTGTCACCAATGGATTTCATGTAACCCACTTACATCTCCTCTTTAATGGAGGAGATGTAAGTGGGTTACAATATGTGCACAGATAATAAAGTTTATTTATTTAATAAATAAACTTTATTATCTGTGCAGATGTGGGACCTTCAGGGAAACATGCTTTGAAAGGGAAAGGTGCTGCTTAGAACAGCTGTGAGAAATGGGTTTTTGAATCCAGAGAAGTAGAGGCGTGGATTAGCTGGGAGACCCTCGCAGAGTGCTGGGGGAGAGCACAGCCCCCTGCAAGGAGAAGGTGGCCCCTGGGCACCACAGCCAACCAACTAGGATTTACTGAGCATGTGCTTTGCTGTAGGGCTGTAAGCATTGCACATAGAAGTCAAGAAGACTGCTTTCAGGGAGTGCACAGTATAGAACACAATAGACTCTTCACTAAATAATAAGAATTTTAAGTTTACTGTGAGAGAGTGAATAATTTATATAGCAGTTGTCCACATGCCTACAAGATTTCCAACTCCTTTTCTTTCAAAGATTCAAAGTTAAGGAAACCTGTCTGAATAAAGATGGTGTCCTTAACCACAGCCTAGGGACAGGAGAGAACAGCGAGTTTTTCCAAATATGTGGAATCGCAAAACTGCCATTCTCCCGAGCATTATCTCTGCCAATTGAGATTCTGCTTCCCAGCATTTGCCAACAGATTGGGTCATATAAACTCACAGCCCTAACCGGTTTGGCCTCAGTGGATAGAGCATCAGCCTGTGGACTGAAAGGTCCCAGGTTCGATTCTGGTCAAGGGCATGTACCTTGGTTACAGGATCATCCCCAGTCGGAGGTGTGCAGGAGACAGCTGATTGATGTTTCTCTCTCATCAATGATTCTAACTCTCTATCCTTATCCCTTCCTCTCTGTAAAAAATAAATAAAACCAATAAAATATATTTTTTAAAATAAAATAAATTCACAGAAATTCTTCCCAGGTTTGAATGTTTCTTATGTTAACACATGATATCAGATATTTCGTCAGTCAGCGTAGTTTGAGTTGGTCTGTAGTCTAAGAAGACCTCTGGAAAGTTTTGTTCTTTCAATATCACAAGCACATGCATAGCACTGCTCACTGAAACATTATTTTAAAACAGAAAAGACAGTTTCTGACTCTAAGAATTTCACAGGAAACAGAAAAGAAAGTAAAACGGTTTCAAAAATAAGTTATTAGGTTCACTTATGACATTAAGAGTAAAAAAAAAAGAAAGAAAAGAAAACTAAAAATAAAAAATAAACAAATATTATTTACACAATAATTGAAAAAGCCAGCTTTTTATATTGCTGAGCATAAGTAAGTTTCTTTCAAAATGCCACCCTACTAATTCAGTGACCGCCATGCTTTTGTCAATGAGAATATTTCTAATGTAGAAGTAAAGGTTTCCTAACAATGGGCACAGGTTTCAATGATAAAGTTTTGTCTCCACCTGCAGGAATGAAGAGACTGAATTCTTTCTTGTTATTTGAAAATATGTAAGGCTTCTAGTATCACCATTAAAAATATTAAGTACAGTCAGTATTCAAGCTTTACTTCTATAATAAAGTAATAATTGAATAAAAACAATATTGATTTTGATTAAAAGGCATAATATGTTAATTTTTATAACTCCTATTGAGCAACATATATAATAGAAAATGTCTCAATCATTAATTTACATCTTGATAAACTATCACAAAATAAACAAACTGGAAACCATCATCCAGATAAAGAAACAAGACATTGGCACATCCTAGAAGCTTCCTCATAAATTGCACATATTTTTAAATCTCGGATTCAAACCCTAGTCTTTTATCTATCCATCATTACATTCCAAAACAGAAAGGAAGCCCTCGCCGATTTGCTCAGTGGATAGAGTGTTGGCCTGTAGACCAAAGGGTCCCAGGTTCTATTCCAGTCAAGGGCATGTATTTTGGTTGCACACTCCTCCCCCCATCTGGACCCTGGTCAGGGTGTGTGCGGGAGGCAACCAATCGATGTGTTTCTCTCACATGGATGTTTCTATCTGTCTTTCCCTCTTCTACTCTCTCTCTCTCAAAAATCAATGGAAAAAATATCCTTGGGTCAATATTTAAAAATAGAAAGAAAAAAGCAGAAAAAGAAAAAGAAAGGAAGCCACAGGCTGCAGACAGATGCTTGCCCTATAAGCATTCTGGCCCAGGAGCTGCCCCCAAAAAGGTCATTGCCAGCCCTGCTGTGATTGAGAGGGGGAAGCAGCTCTCTGACTTCCTATGGCTCCTGTCTCTCTTACATGGCTACAAACATGATCAGCTCATGTTCATGTTGAAGGATAGATCTAGCACTCATCTTCATTAAGCTAAGATCTATAATAATAAAAACATAATGTGCAAATTGACTGAATGACCAAACAGCAGAATGACCATCCAGACAACCTTCCTGACAACCACGCTATGACACCTACTGGCACCATCCAACCAAAGCAGATGCGATGTGATTGGGGGTTAGCCATCGCCCCTGATTGTCCTGCAGAGAGAGGCCCAGGACACCAGCCAGTGTGGGGCCATCAATCAATCAGGGGGCTCCAAGATTTCCCCAAAGAGGGAGACACAGGCCACTGACCAGAGGGCTGCAGGGGGTGGGCAGAGCTTCCCTCTGCTGGGTGATCCATTGTGGAGTCCTGGCCAGGTGGGCAGGGCCTACCTCTTTGGGGCAATTGATTGCAAAGCTTCCAGACTGTGAGAGGGTATAGGCAGACTGAGGGACCACCCCCCCACCACCACCACCGAGTGCACAAATTTTGTGCTCCAGGCCTCTAGTTTCTATCATAAGGCTCAATACAGATGAAAATAAAGAATATTGAGGTTTGGCTTCAACAAACCTATTTCTTGTGTAATTCTTACAAAATGAAGTATTTAGGGAGAACTCTTATTTGATCTGACCCAGATAAGAATGGGGATACCCACAGGTTACACAATAGTCATGTCAAACATTCTATATCCACACCATGTAAGAAATTACATAAGGGCTAAAACCAAGATGGCAGCAAAGGTAAACATATGAACTGACTTTGCACCTCTTTAGAGATCCAAGAGCCAGTGTGCCCAGTAATCAGAGTGAGACCATCCAAATTACAACTCTTTGGATTCATAAGAGACACACTTAGGGTGCAGAATCAGTGAGCGTCAAAGCCCCACTGAAACAAGTCTTGTCTCATAAGGGTGTCTCCAGCACAGAAGTTCTTCCACCATAGACACAACTGATCCTCACAGCCAATTGACCTGGAGATCAATTTCTCCCAGTGATACCAACAACAATCAAGGCTTAACTACAATAAGACTGTACACACATCCCACAAAGGGGTGAACCAAGAGTGTCCACGTCAGGTAATTAGGGAGGCTGAGTCACTGAGCGCTATAGGACACCTATCACACAAAGCCACTCTATCAACACAGGGAAGCAGCCAAAATGTGGAGACAAAGAAATAGGTCACAAATGAAAGAAATTGAGGAAAGCAAACTACTGGATATAGAATTTAAAACCACGGTTTTAAGGTTACTCAAGGATCTTCTAGAAACCTTTGAGAAATTGAGACCCTCAAGGATAGAAAAAAGAACCAATTAGGAATTAAGCATACACTCACTGAATTAAGAAAAATATACATAGACCCAACAGCAGACTAGAGGACCGCAAGAATTAAGTAAAAAATTTGAAATATGAAGAAGCAAAAAACACACAATTGGAAAAGCAAAAAAGAAAATTAATCCAAAAATATGAAGATAGTGTAAGGAGCCTCTGGGACAATTTCAAGCATACCAACATCTGAATTATGGATGTGCCAGAAGAAGAGAGAGAACAAGATACTGAAAACCTATTTGAAGAAATAATAACAGAAAACATCCCTTACCTGGTAAAAGAAATAAACTTACAAGTCCAAGAAGTGCAGAGAACCCCAAACAAAAGGAACCCAAAGAGGACCCCACCAAGACATATCATAATTAAAATGCCAAGAGCAAAAAACAAAGAGAGAATTTTAAAAGCAGCTAGGAAAAAAACAAAAACAAAAAAAAACAGTTAGTTACCTACAAGAGAGTACCCATATGATTGTCGGCTGATTTCTCAACAGAAACTATGCAGGCCAGATGGGAATGGCAAGAAATATTCAAAGTGATGAATAGCAAGAACCTATAATACAACCAAGATTACTCTACCCAGTAAAGCTATCATTCAGAATTGAAGGTCAGATAAAGAGCTTCAGAGATAAGAAAAAGCTAAAGAATTTCATCACCACCAAACCAGTATTATATGAAATGCTGAGTGTATTCTTTAATAAGAGGAAGAAGAAGAAAAAGGTAAAGATAAAAATTATGAACAACAAAGTGACAGCAAATACAAACCTATCAACAAATGAACCTAAAATCAAGTGAATAAAAAATCTGATGAACTGAATAAACTGGTGAATATAGTAGAATCAGGGGCATAGAAAGGGAATGGACTAACAATTCTTGGGGGAAGGGGGTGTGGAGGGTGTGGGAAGAAACTGGTCAAAAATCATATCCCTATGGATAAGGACGGGGTGGGGAGGGGACGGGCATAAGGACAGAGGTGGGGTGGGAACTGGGTGGAGGGGAGCTGTGGGGGGCGAGGGGAAAGAGGAACAACTGTAATAATATGAACAACAAAGATTTATTTTAAAAAATAATAAAATAAAATAAAGAAATTACATATGGCCCAAACTACAACTTCTAACTAAAATAAAGTTGCATCCTAACCTTCCTATTGTTCAGTGTCTTAAAATTGTTTCATATAGTGTGTGTGTGTTTAAGTTGGGCTGTTTCAAACAGGAGAGTATATACAGTCCCTGTTACTCTATCAAGGCTGGAAGCAGAAATCTAACAACTTACATGCTGACAGTCCTCTGGAGGTTTCTATTTCTAGAAATATAAAGCATTTGATTATTTTTATGCTTTGCTATATAATGGGTTCTAAATTTTCTTTAAAAATGTATTTGGACATTTGTCACTAGAGAGTTAAACCAGACTCCATGGGGGTGGGGAGAACTGAGGTTGGCTGCTGACCCTGCCAGGTGCCTTTGGTAAAAGGGAGGTAACAATGTGTGTCCAGTACAAACACACTGTGGGCACATTTCAGCTACTCAAACCACACGGAGGAAATGGGGGAAGGGAGGAAGGGGAGGGATGGAGTTCAGAGAATGAATAAAAGGAGAAAATAGCCCAAAACTCTGCTATGGCTCTTCATGTGATGAATGCCTCCATTGTATGAAGCTGTGAGTCAAAATAAGGTTATTCAGTTATTTCAGTCCACATCTGAAATATGAAATAGTTCTATTCCAGCTGTTTAGCTTCTCACATTACAAAAAAAAAAAGTCCTCCGCATTAGCTACCATTTTTTTCCTATGGTACAACTTCATTTCATGCTTTTAGAGGAGGGGGAAATAACTTTTTAAAACTTCTCTAACCTCAAATGAATGGGCATGTTCCAGTGAATTAGAGTGTTTGCACCTAATTTTATGTTTGCCCTAAGTCCACCAACCCTCTAATAGGTGTCCACACATTATGTGGAAGCAGCCCTCATCTCTCCTTCCCTTCTCTAAAACAGCTCCTCTCTGTGTCCCTATCCCCACTCCCGGGTCCTTCACTGCCATCTATTTTCCTTGGATGAGAGCCTCACAGTGAATAGAAAACATTTTTGAGAAGGGAGAAGGGGTTGTGAAAAAGACTTGGAAGCCAAACGGGGCCCTTGGAGGAAAATTAACTCAGAGTGTCTGATATAACTCAAGTACAGTCAGTGTTGCAGAAAGCAATGAACATTTCATTTAGCAGCAGCTCATCTAGTGTTCCAGTCTAATCGAAGATCATTTTCCAAGAAGATAAGAAGGGTGTGTGGTTTACAGCAACCATCTGTATATGGTGGCTTTTCCTATGTAGGCTTTTGTGCAAGGAAAAGACTCATCTTTGTTTCTCTGTCTGATTCCTGGTGTGGCATTCTTTCATAGGAATAACAGAAAGGGGAAATAGATGACTTGCAATCCACTAAAAAGGTAAATTTTGAGAGAAAAATATGTGCTATACTTGATCATAATATTCTGTAACTAAATATCCTCAGATCTGCCTACGTAACTGAGTATATATAAAATATACAAATATTGATCTGTAAGCTGAGTCTTCTACCAAATTAGCTGAAAATGTAATACCTTGAGAAACCACAGAGTCTATTTTTTCATTTATTTGAGAGTAATATGAACCCCTGACCAGAAACAGTCAGTAATGTTCACTTGTTGTATTAAAATATAAATAAAATAAAACTTATAAATTACTTCTCCCTGGATACTGCCTTTGAATAGAATGGGCCTTTCTTTCCAGGAAAGGTCAGCCCCTAGGCTTTGGTTGACAGAGGGGTTTCATTCTTCCTGGTGGTCTTGCCTTCCATGGAGCCAGTCATCGTATTGCTTTATGCATTTAAAAGCAAAGTACTGAACTGTTAACATAATTTGGTTAAATTTCAGGAATAAGGATATTTGGATACCATATGGGAGGACCAACAACTAGCACCATGTGCCCCCAGGTAAGTCAGCCAACCTGGAATGGGTCCTTCTGCTCCAGTCAAGCCTGAAGATGAAGGCATCCTCATGATAGACTGTGAGCTAGCTAAGCCACTTCTAAATCTCTGACCTACAGAGATTTAGAAATTTTATATATATATAGGTTTATATATGTGTACATAGGTTTATACACATATATACATATATATAGTTTTATATATATAGTTTTATATATGTATATACATAGTTTTATATATATATAAAAGCCTAAGCAACCGTTACCGCCAGTCGACCACCCAACTAGTCAACTGGTCGCTATGACTCCCACTGACCACTACGGAGCTGATGCTCAATGGAGGAGCTGCCCCCTGGTTGTCAGTACACTCCCACAGTCAACCTCCCATGACTGGCCAACCTCTCGCAGTCCCGCCCCAAGCTGGCTGGGTGGTCAGTGCACTCTCACAACCTCCCATGGTCCCTCCCCCAAGCCAGCCAGCCTTGCCCCAATAAGGACTGGGCAAGAAGGCCCCAATTGCCCTGATTGCCAGCCAGGCTGTGCATGAATTTGTGAACCAGGCCTCTAGTCTATATAAAAGGCTAATATGCTAAATGTCTAACCATCTGACTGGTCACTATGATGCTCACTGACTACCAAGGGGAAGATGCTCAACGCAGAAGCTGCTGTGACGCACTGGTCATTTACAGAGAAACAGCACCACGGACCTGGTGCCCACAAAGCAACACTTGGCTTCCCCCAAGTGGGACACAGGCCCCACCACCACCCCAGAGTGACACCCCACCAACTGTAGCCAATGCTGCTGAGACCCTTGTGGTGCAAAATGTGGACCGCAGCCCAGTCCAGCCTGGAAAACGTCGCTGTGGGCACCAGATAATGATGTCACATAGCAACAGCCGGCTTTCTTTCCATAGGGATGATTAGCCTCCTTACAGTTTCTTCAGCCCAGGAACATGACTTGCTTTATAGCCAGGTGCAAACATTTCACACTTTAATCAAATGTCTGTGAAGAATTTTCACGTGCCTCATCAAATTTAATGCTCACAGAAATCCTGGAGTAGGTAGATAGGAGAATTAGTGGAATCCTATTTTCTTTTCATTAGCCGGAAAATGAAGATTTAGAAAGCTTAGAAACTTGACCCAACTGAAAAGAAGTAAGCTATTGGTGGACCTTGAATGACTTCAGGTTTTCTCAATGTGCAGAATATAGTCAAACACTACTGCAGTTAAATATTTTACTCTGTGTGATCTACAATAATAATCTGCTTTGTGTTGATATTTACTGCTGTGTTCCTGATAATTACTTAAAAGAGAAGTTGGGGTGCTTCACTGGGCTGGAAAAAGTTTGGCTAAGTCAGAAAGCAGGTCTAATTAAACAAGTTTATTCTATATCTATAAAAGGCTAAGTTGACTCACACCAATGTGATAAATATAAAGCTCTCACTGCTGCCAATCGCACAGGTGTGTTTCGATCTGTCACTGTTGATTGTGAATTTGATTAACACTTCTATTATAGAGAAAGGATGAATAGCAATATTAAAATATTTCTTCTAATTAATTTCCTTTCAATGTGCACAAATCCATGCACCAGGCCACTAGTGAGATAACAAATGTTTATTGTTCTGAACTGCTAGGTTTAGGGTAATTTGTTATATATCAATATATGACTAATTCACATAGCTTTTAAGTGTCAGAGCCAAGATACCAATCCAGGGGTCTAAAATCAGAGCCAAATTTTCCACTATACAATTCTGCCTTTACTAATTAAAAGGATATATTTGATGAGCTCAGATTATTTTTTAAAAAGATGTTCAGTAATTAGAAGGACTCTTTCATTCAAGCTGCAAAAAATTCTGAGGTATTTTAGACACTTAGAAATCCAATGATGGCAATGTACATGTTAGCATACAATCATTCCTTTCCTTGGATGTTCTGAATGAATGAATGCTGGTCAAGGTCTTTGGTCCTATCCTAATTTTTCTAGACTCCAGGCAGACAATACATTGAAGTAATGAGCACATTACTTCAGACCTTTCTGTTTAAATATCATTATCAGATTACAGCTTCCTGTAATGACATTTCTATCCTGAGAATATATCATAATCACCTTAACCAAATTGGATCAGTATCAAATCTATCAGCCTATTGTGTTTTAGCCCTTTTTTATAATCTAGTTCCTTTAGTCTTGGAGGAAAAAATAAACATTTAGATAAACTCACTTCTGCAAATTTACCATTACATGCTGATTAGGACAGCTTAACCCTCAGAAGATTGAATCTCTGCTGCCACCTTGTTGAAACAATAAAATGTTAATGTCCATAGCATCGGGCTTTACACAGAGTGGATACTCATTGGTGATTCTTGTCTCTTTCCCATCACTCCCCACATATATTATTGAAAGAATGTTAGTCTTTCTCAAAAATTGTTAGATATTTGTGAGCAAATAATTATCATTTGACATAACCCCACAGGCTGTGGTATACATGTGTTCCTGCTGTTCAGTACCAAGGTACCTAGAACATCCATTCAGATATTCAGGAATATACTTGGTAAGGAATTGAATAATTATTTAGAATCAAGGGAGACAGATGACCTTAAAGATATTCCAAACAATAAGAGCTAACCTGACTCAGGAATCTCAACACATTGTCTCTCATCTGGAGAAGTGCCACAATTACAATCACTCTGCCACTATTCCTGTATGTTTTCTACAAAGCAACCATATCAATCCTCTGCCTAAGATCCATTACAAAACTCAAGTTTCCCACCACAATAGAACTTTCCACAATCTGACATTGGCCTATCTTATTTCCCAAAAATCCTCATATTTTTCAACTTAATAACATTGAACTATATAGAATTTCTTGAGCAACTATCCTCTCCAACTGCAACCCCGTTTTTATCTCCTTCAAGTCTTGGCCTAGAATTTATCTCATCTAGGATATCATCCACCCCCTCCACCTGGCCTCTGCCCTTGAGCCTTCCTCTCCACTGCTGAAGTGGAGCCTTATCCTCCATGCTCCAACAATACTCTGAAGATAGTGCCATGCACTCAATAAGCTATGTTGACATATCTATTTGAATGCTTGTCTCATAAGCTCTTTGATAACTGCAGGATCATATTTAACTTTACATTCCTGATAACTGGGAAATAGTAGGTGCTTAATAAAAGGGGTAATGTATACAAAACATGCAGCTCAACACCTTACATAGTAAGTGATGCATTCGTATTATTATTGTTAATTTGTTGAATGAATTCAGTGATCTCTGCTCACACATCTACAAGCAAAAATTTGTTTGCTTTCTTCCTGGCAAAACTAAACAGAGGAAGCTTCAATGAAGGAAAGGGAAGGGGAGGCGAGAGAAAGAAGAGAGAAGGAGAAGGGAGAGAAGGGGAAAGAAAGGAAGGGACCCCTTAGGGAATGTCCAGCTGCCAACAGTCAGATATCCCTCTCACTAACCAGGACTGCTGACTCCTAATCACTTGCCTGACTGCCATCCTGATCGGCCCCTAACTGCTCCCTGCCAGCCCGATCTCCCCCAACTTTCCTCCCCTGCTGGCCTTATTGCCTCCAACTGTTCTCCTCTGCCGGCCATCTTGTGGCAGCCATCTTGTGATGACATGGGGGCACAAGGACCACCTAGGCTTTTATTAGTATAGATTATTTACTTCATGCGTTTCCAAATTGGCACCCAGAGAGAAATATGAGCAGAACTGTGTTGACACCCATTGTAGTTGTTCATGTCTGTGAAAGTGAACCTGTTATTGAGAAAGGTGTTGGTGGTCTTTCCTCGTTGCCAGTGGGAGTGGAGTTTTTGGGGTACCATTGGAATAGGCATTTCCAGAGGCCTCCATGAGAGGATGAAATGTGGTAGGAAGCTTTATTTCTATGAAATTACATTACTGGGTTTCCAAGGTCCCATCCTTTTAGTCCAGTTTTAGAAGTGTTTCAGTAAAGCTAGAAGCATAGTCAGAGTCCAGAGTTTTCTTTTCATAGTGGTGCTGAGTCCAGTTCAGCATCCGGCTAGTTACAGTCCATTAGTACATTGTGTATGGGATCCACATGGTTGCAGACCACTTGGACAAAGGCAGGGGAGTGCATCCCAAGAGCATAAGAGGAACCAAGAGAGTGGATTCCTTTGTTTAGGGACTTAAATATCTCAAACTTCACTCCCTTGCAGTGGCCACACCCATTCTAACCAATGACCTGTTCCCAGGTGTCATTGACAATAAGCACCTTTGCTAGTCCCCCCAAATTTACTGGGCATGCATCTACCTTCCCTTTATTTCCTGTTTTTAATAACTAAGTTAAATACAACAGTATCAAAACTGAAGAGGAAGAGAAAACAAAAACAGCAGAAAATTACCCAGACAGGATGCCCTGAATTCCCACCACAGAACTGAGTGAGCCCCAGACCTTGATTGCCAGGTGCAGCCACCCCCCACCCTGGGCCTCAGGAGGAGCCTGGTGTTCCCCGCTGCTGGTGCATTGCTGAGAGCAGTGGAGGGAGAGGAGGAGGGAAGGAGAAGTCGTGTGGACACCAAACCTGCACTGTGGACATGGTAATATGAAACAGAGGCTGATTTTACCTGGTCAAAATTTTAACTGTTATTCTCAACAGCACTTTAAAGGATTTTAGCCCCCAACATGTGGCATCTCAACCATTTTTAAACAGTAGCAAATTAGGAAAATGGCTCCCTCCAACAATATGTATTTCCCTGATTCCTTGTAGTATGGTGTACCCAAAAAACTAAAACTGTAATTAACAAGTACAATTGCATTTTTATGAATTTAAAAGTAGTGTTAGAATTGTACTAGTCTAGTGTGGATATTTTTGTGTTAGTATGATACCTCCTAACTAAAACTCTTGATCAAAGATTAATTGCTATTCTATATACATGAAATGTTTTGCATGAAAATAAACCTGAAATACAGATTAATTCATAAAAAGTATTTTTTTTTCCAAGTAATTTTTTCTTTGGCATTTGGGAAGAAATGTCAGGTTCACTTTTGACTATCAGAATCAAATAACACCAATCTGTGTGCAGTGTTCTTTCACTTGGAAGTCAGAGGGAAGTGAATCACACATTACTGTCCTCATGCGTCGTCACTCACAGAGAAAGAACTACTAGTCCTATGTTGAAAAGGGGACATGTGGCCAGTGAGTCTGACTGATGATGGCTAGGTGGCTACAGCAATCTGCCATTTGTGACCATGTTGTAGCCTGTAGCATACAGAACTGTCTTCAGTCACTGGTTGAGTTTTTCTATGCTATACATATTTGTGTGTGTCATCTGCAGACTTTATATTAGAAAAGACAATATTATTTTATGAAGATCATTTTAAAATTCTTCATTTAAACATTTTCACCTTGCTTTGAGAGGAAAGTCAGATATCCTCCACTTCTGTGAATTAGGGAAAGGTGGAAGAGATATTTAGGTGGTCAGACATTTTTGGTGAAAATTTTCACCCTGGTTTCACAATAGGCGTTTTCCCTAAAACAGAATTGCTTCTTGCTTACATTTCAGAGTGTATAGTTGAACCTCATGAAATAGAAGCAAACATCTTTAATAATTTGGCATCTATTGAGACATTAAAGTCCTTTTTATAGAAAAGTCTCATACCTAAATGCTTTGTTTTTGGTCTGGTGGCTGTGCTGATTCTCTGCTCACTCTGCTGCTTTCTCCCATCCAAGTACTAACCAGGCCCGACCCTGCTTAGCTTCCGAGATCAGACGAGATCGGGCTCACTCTGCTGCTTTCTTAGTATGGCAAATGTCTGGAGCTCCTGGTGTATATGTGAAGGGGTTGCACATATGACCTAAGGGAGTTTGGACTAATAAAGAAAGGAAAATGCAGAAATTCAGGCCATGGTGCCTCTACATTTTTTGGTAACATGTTTTTGTGGTTTAGATGTTCTTATTGTGGTAGAATTTATTTCTGAGGACTTACACTATATTGCAAAAAAACAAATTTTGTGTATTTTCCTTGTTCTGAAATACTCTAAAGTGATAAACCATTCTATTTGTATGTCTCTACTACTGCTAAGCCTCAATGGAAACTCAGTTAATAAGCAATTTATTCAATTTAGATCATCATTTGACAATTTAACTGATAGCCATTAAAGTCAGCATTTTGCCAGTTTTTTATCTTATCTTGTTTCATTAATTTATCATTGCAGAATGGATCCTGTAAGCCAGGAAATCTACATACTTTCAACAGTTGTGGGTTTTTAAATTTTCTTTTAGGAATAGTTATTCGCTGTAATTTCCTAAGTGGGGAAAAAACCATGATATTTTATTATTTGACTTTACTTTCATTCTCTACCTTCCAGTTAAATAATATTCTATTCCTAACATAAAGTTAAACTTACTTTAAAGGTCAACCAGTGTGACTTACTTTTTTAAGAGAGAGAGCATTGAATAAATTAGTTTAAAAAAAAAAACTTAAAAAAATACTAGACCAGACACTCCACTTAATAGTGTACATCAGTAGACAGTCAGGGTACTGGCTGGGTTACTGCTTTTTTTTTTTTTTTTTCATCTTTAATTTCTCTGATTTATAAAATATTAATGGAAGGCTGCACATTAGTTATATTTTTCCTCATTTGTTGGTCTTCATTTTTCTGAGGGAAAGTGCACACTATTAATATTTACTTAATTCACATTACCAAGCAAGTAGACTGTGTAAGCCCAGATTGGCTTATATTTAACAAAATAAAATAACATTGGAAAAGATAAAGAGTGGCATTTTACTGCAATTTTTTTTTTAACACAACTTGATTAGGTCTATGCTAGGAAAAAGTTCTTGTGGCAGATTGCTACTGGATGTTTTATTTGCTTGTTATTTGACTAAAATTAATCAGAATACATTTTCTTAAAATAACAGCCATGGAGACATTCAAGTTGTACTTTATTTCTCTTGCTCCCTCACCACCTCCTTTTCCCCCTGCCTCTTCCTGTGCCCCTCTTTTCATCTAATAGTTCCTAGAAACAAAGCCAGACTCCAGGGTAAAATAACTGATATTATTATTCTTTTAAATTTTTTTGTTTGTTTGTTTTTAGCTTTTGAAATATGGTCGTATTTTTCCAGTTCTTTGTTGATCAGACTTTTGCTGAAAAACACCTTTCAGAAGTATCTCTAAAAGATTATTTTAGAGTAATTCCAAGTTTCACTTTAGCTGGCATTTGGATGCTTTGTCTTTGTTTAGATATATTAAAATGTAATACTGCATTAAAAATAGTTCAGTTATTATGGTTTTGAGACACTTTAGCATGATCTTAGGATATTAGAGGTGAATGGAAACAGGGAGTGTCCAACCCAGCATTCTCATTTTAGTGATGAGGAATCTAGTCCCCAGATAAACCGTAGGGTGACAAAGCTAGTAAGTCAAGTCCAGGACAAAAATCAGATGTCCTCATTCTCTGTTTAGAACTTTTCCCATTATAACTAGACTAGAGGCCCAGTGCACAAAATTTGTGCATGGGGGTGGGTGTTCCACAGCCCAGCCTGCACTCTCTTCAATCTGGGACCCCTGTCTGACTCACAATCCTGGTCTACTGGCTCCCAATGGCTCACCTGCCTGCCTGATTGCCCCTAACCACTTCTGCTGCCAGCCTTATTGCCCTCTAACCACTCCCCTGCCAGCCTGATAGATACCTACCTGCTCCCCTGCCTGCCTGATTGCTCCTTACTGCCCTCCCCTGCCAGCCTGGTCTCCTCCTTCCCAACTGCCCTCCCCTGCAGACCTTGTCCCTCCTAACTGCCCTCCTCTGCAGACCTGGTCACACCTAATTTCCCTCCCCTGCTGGCCATTTGTGGTGGCCATCTTGTGTCCACATGGAGGCGGCCATCTTTGACTACATGGGGGTGGCCATCTTGTGTGTTGGAGTGATGGTATATAGGATTAAGTGAGTAGTGACAATTGATTTGTATCTTTTTCTTCTTTTTCTCCAATCTAAATTTGCTATTATAACTATAATAAAAATAAGAACAGCTAACATCTAATGAATACTTTTTGGGGTCCTGCATTATTCTATGGTTTTTACGTCTCTTAATTATGAATCACAAAATCATTATCCCCACCTTACAGGTACTTGAAGCACAAAAATACTTTACTACTTTCCCAAGGTAACCTACTTTAGATAACATATGACAGAGGCAAGAAAGGACTCAAGGCGAGAAGCCTTTTCACCCAATGGCCTTACAGAAAAGTAGTCTTCTTCCTTTGTCTGAGTTTGATTTTTCATTGATATCAATATCATTTTTCTGCTTTGCATCTTAATAGCCCCTGTTCTACATAATCATTAATAATGAATTAACAATCTCCCTCAGAATTTTTTTTAATATAATCACATTGATTTTGCAATAATGTGAAAATATGAACTTTGCAAATTTTGCATTTTGTAAACTACCTAGATGTAAAAATATTAACATTTTTACCCCAAACTACTGATATAAGTAAAATAATTATAAACAAGATTTACAAAGGAATCAGGATCAGAAGTGAAAAATTTTTTCTTATAATTCAAAACCACATCAAATAAGAGCTTGTGAGCATCATGGAAGTTGAACGAAACACTAAATGAAGTTCTCAGATTTTTTTCAAAACTACATTAAATGAGTATCTTCTATTCTGTTCTAAACAGCAGAAACAACTACTCTAACAATTCATTAAAAAATGGCTTTCTATTAGCAAAAAGAAGCCTTCAAAATGTACATTATATTTATAAAGTTTAAAATTGTATGAAGTTTGGGAAAGAAAAGATCAGGTGAAATATTTTAAAAGTCACCACTGAGGTTCCCTTTGGAAAATGAACTTGGGGCTTACTGGTGAGCATTGTACAGACAGTGTGCTCTGATTTGCCCTGTTAATAGAGTCAGGGAAGCAGTTAGCTGGACCCTTTCCTACAATTAGACAATCCTGCTCTGAACGAGGGGACTGTTTGAAGCTTGTGCAGTCAACACACACACACACACACACACACACACACACACACGCACACACGCACACTCATACACATGTGCGTGGGCTTCCACCCATCTAGTTTACACTAATCTACCTAACTTAATCTTTTGTTTGTGTGGTTAATTTTTAGATTCATTACAACCAATAGTTAGAAATCATGTAACAAACAGAATTGTCAATAGATTTATGATCACCATTTCCATCTGGACTAATTAGTAAATATGATGTTATACACAGGCTAACACAGCATTTCTTATTCTAGAGAACGCATTTATTTTTAAGTAACATGTAGCTGATTATTAGATGATGGAACTTAAGTCATAGGAAATAATTAACTTATTTACATAAAACTAATAGCCTTAAAAGACTCCTTATTGCAGTCAGTCTGAGGCAGAATTTGTACATTCCATTACTATTCTACTCTACGTATCTGTTAAGTGATAGTGGCCCAGCTCTTTCACTGACTGGGCACTGTCACTCTAAAATGAGACAATCTTCAATTCAGAGTTTCTGTGTTGTTTTTTCTCCTATTCTAATCAAAGCAGAGGTAGTAACAGGTAATTTAATTATTAAAAATCATGGTGTCTGGCCTTTTTCATTATTAGTAGAAAATTCTGTCTATTAGGAGTCTCACAAACTATTTTTAGTGCTACAGGGGAATCTCACCTTTGGGGGAATCTAGATCACATGAAGATCTCTCCCTTCAAACAGTCATGGTAGACCATTTGGAAAACGCTCACTGCTGCTTCAATCTACCCTTAAGCCTCTTTCCAAGAAATAAGTACAGCTGATTCTTGAACAATATGGGTTTGAATTGTGTAGAACCACTTATTGAAGATTTTTTTCAATTAATATATGTAGTATAGTGATTGTATTTTCTCTTTCTAATGATTTACTTAATAACTCTTTTCTCAAAAGCTTTTTTCTCTAGCTTACTTTATTATATGAATACAGTATATAATATATATATATATATATATATATATATATATATATATATATATATCATATAAAATACTAGAGGCCCAATGCATGAAGATTCATACAAGAATGGGCCTTCCTTCCCCTGGCTGCTGACTCCACCTTTGCTCCTGTCACTCTGATCTGAAGCCTTTCTGCCTTCCCACATTGCCCAGAGTCCTGGAGCAGCTGGGGTGGTGCAGAACTTCTGAATCATTTCCATGGAGACAATGCAAGCATCCCACCCCACCTTGGCTGCTCAGAACCTGTGTATGCAAATTAAACCTCCATTTTTGTTAGGTTAATTTGCATACTCACTCCTTATTGGCTGGTGGGCATCACAAAGGTAGTCAATTTGCATCTTACTCTTTTATTACTGTAGATGTGTTGATTATAGGTAAGTTTTGGGGGAGTTAGAAGTTATACGTGAATTTTTTACTGTGCATTATCCCTACCTATGCTTTGTTCAAGGGTCAACTGTATATGTAAATATCCCAAATAAATCTTCCCAAGGAAGATTAGTCTCCTTCCTCTGGTTGCCTTGGAGATGGGTTTGCTATTTTGCCCTTCCTGACATCAGGATGGAGAGAGAATGGATAGGTAAGAAAAACATGGAGTGGACAGAACTGGTTATAATCTCTGCTCTGCCGCTGGGGAAAGTCTCTCAATCTTTCAGACCCTTTAAATTCTTATAAAAGTAAAAAAAATTAAAAAATAAAAAAAATAGTGGCCCAGTGCACAAAATTCATGCACATTAAAAGGGAATTAATTAGAGGAAATATTTTAATATTGCTATTTGCCCATTCTCTATAATGGAAGTGTCAGAGATGAAAGAAAATTAGTAAAACGTATATGAAAATCTTGCTGTCAGAGTCTGTGGCACACTGGAGGACCCAGAGTCAAGTCCCTGCCCACCCACGTGCTCCTCAAAATGGCACCAGATGGAGACCCGGCTGGCCCCACCCCCATTGGGCAAGACCCAGACCCAACCGGCCCAACCCCATCAAGCCCTGCCAGGTGGGGGGCACAGCCTCAGGTTTCCTGTCAAGCCCCACTAGGTGGGGAGGGGGAGGGGGGAGACGCACGGTCCCTCATCAAGCCCTGCTGGGGTGGGGAGCATGGCTTCAGGTCCCCCAGCCCAGCACCAGGGCAGGGGATATGGGCTCAGGTCCCCTGTCAAGTCTCACCAGGGTGGGAGGCAAGGCCCCAGTTCTCTGATGATCAGTCATCATGGGGCCATGACAATTTGCATATTAGCCTTTTATTATGATGATGATAGCAATGCCAATGTCCGTTTTGTCAGGCCGATGTGAAGATAAGACAAAACATATACAGTGTCTGGCCCCAAATGGATGATCCAAAATGATAGGTGTATGGAAGGGACAGTGACAGGAGTGCTAGTAGTGACTGCTCTGAGACTAGAATCTCTAGCTAGAGTACTTTAATGCTTCAGGAAACCTTTTATTTCCTCAACAGAGGCAAGAGAGCTCAAAGTAATTAAAAGAAGGACATTTTTCTATTTTCTAAAGAGATCAGAAGGTGAGTCAGGTTAAGAACTGCACTGCTTTACTTGATCCTTCTGTAAGAGGTCAGAAAGAGGAATCTTAGGAGGGTCCCTGAGTCAGGAAATAGCTGTAACATCACATATCATTTATTTATCGTGATTATTGAGAATGCCCAAGACTTTTAACAACTAAATCAGTTTAATATTCAGGGGCTGATGTACATGGAGAGAACACAAACTAAGGCCTAGCTCTTGCCTTCAAACAATGGAGAGTCGAGGACATAAGAACCACAAGCTCCTGAGGGCAGGAATCGTGTCTGTAAAGAAAGAAAGAGCCTGTGAGGTTGAATTTACTCCCTTGAGGGAGTGAAATCATCATGACTGTCCTGCACTCACAAAAACCTGGGCCAGTGCATTCCTCCACGCCTGCTCAGGGTCCAGCTACAAGCTCACTGCGATGCCAAGTGTAAGGACAGGGCAGCAGGGCAGGCTCTCACTGGGGAGATAGGGGGAAAGGCTGGGGCTCATCCTCACACTATCGCCCCACGTGGGCACCTCTGGAACAAATGTACCTGGCTGATTTTATCTAAATTAATTCAGTGTACAAAGAAGTGCTTGGAAATCTTGAAGTATGACTTGAGTGGGGCAAGTGCCTTATGATATTCATTGAAAATAAGCCAGAAAAACTGTTGGATCTGTTACCTGCTGACTGATAGTAAAGGATGGGCTCACAATTGCCCTCCCTTGCAGGCCAGGTCCCTCCCAACTGTCCTCCCATGCTGGCTATCTTGTGGCAGTCATCTTGTATCTACATAGGGGCAGCTATCTTTGACCACATGGGGGCAGCCATCTTGTGTTGCAGTGATGGTCAATTGCATATTATTCTTTCATTAGATAGGATAGAGGCCTGATGCACAGGTGGGAGCCAGCTGGTTTGCCCTGAAGGGTGTCCCAGATCAAGGTGGGGGGTCCCTTGGGGCATTTGTAGCCTTGAGCAAGGCCAAGGCAGGCCTGGGGTTGGGAAGCTTGGCATCCTACATTGCCAGGGGCAACCCAAGCCTCCTGCTTGCTCCAGCTCCCTGGCTGCTGCCATCTTGGTTAGGTTAATTTGCATACTCACTCCTGATTGGCTGGTGGGCATGACTTGTGGGTATAGCAGAGGTATGGTCAATTTGCATAATTTTATTTTATCAGTATAGATAAAAGGCTAATATGCTAAGTTTCTAACCATCTGACTGGTCGCTATCATGTGCACTGACCGCCAGAGGGCAGACACTCAATGCAGGAACTGCCAAGCTGCAGTGACTTGGCAGCAGCAGTTCTCAGGTGACGCACTCAGAAACCAGAGAGGAGGGAGCCCAATTCTTCATGGGGCTGCGCAATTTCACCTTCAGCCATGGGTTATGTTGTTGCTGGGGCACTGTTGGCCCTGAATCTGGTTTACTGCACAGTTGCATTTGCATTCCACATCCTGTATGACAGCAACTTTGCAGAGTGCTCTCTCCCACTCCAGGACCCCTGGAATGTCAGAAAGCCATTTTTGGCCTGATCCCTGCAGGCCAGGCAGAGACCCCACCTGCCAGAAGAACCTTTCTGACTGCATAGATGCTGGAAGGGACTTCGGGAGGTTGGTTCCAGGGCGTGTTTGGCTCATCTCACCCAGTCCTGACCCACCTTCTAATTAATTTCCTTTTAGTGTGCATGAATCCGTGCACTGGGTCATTAGTAAATATATAAGTTTTTTGATTTATCTCTTCTTGTCACCCTATCCCCACATCGATGTATATCAGTCTATTCCATGTCTCCGTGTTTCAGGTCTTATTTTGTTGGTCAATTTCTTTTGTTCATTAGATTCCACAAATAAGTGAGATCATGTGATATTTGGCTTTCTTGGTTTGGCTTATTTCACCTAGCATAATACTTTCTAGCTCCATCCATGCTGTCCCAGAGGGTAAGATAGCCCTCCTTTTTACAGCTGCATAGTATTCCATAGTGTAAATGTCCCAGCTTTTTTACCCATTCATCTTATGATGGGTATTTGGGTTGTTTCCAAATCTTAGCTATTGTAAATAATACTGCTATGAACATAGTGGCACATATATTCTTTCTGATTGGTGTTTTGGGGTTTTTAGGATATATTCCCAGATATGGGATATCTGGGTCAAATGAAAGTTCCATTTTTAATTTTTTGAGGGAACTCCATATTGTTTTCCATAGTGGCTGCATCAGTCTGCATTACCACCAGCAGTGAGCTAGTGTTCCCTTTTCCACATCCTCGCCAGCACTACTTGTCTATTGTGTTTTTTTGTGTGTTTTTTTTAAATGATAGCCATCTGACAGGTGTGAGATGATATTTCATTGTGGTGTTAATTTGCATTTCTCTGATGGTTAGTAACTTTGAGCATTTTTTTCATTTGTTTCTTGGGTATTTGTTTTCCTCTTTGGAGAAATGTCTATTCAGGTCTTCTGCCCATTTTTTTTTTAAATAAATTTTTTTATTGTTCATATTATTACAAATGTTCCTTCCCCCCCACCCCCCCATTGCTCTCCTCCACCAGGTTCCCACCCCACCCTCTGCCCTTTCCCCACTCCCCATTTTTTAATTGGATTAATTTGTCTTCTTTTTGTTGAGGTTTATGAGTACTTTATGTATTTTGTATATTAAGCCCTTATCGGATGTATCATTGGCAAATACGTTCTTCCATATACTGGGTTTCCTTTTCAATTTGATGATTGTTTATCTTGCTGTTCAGAAGCTTTATATTTTTATGTAGCCCCATTTGTTTATTTTCTCCTTAAGTTTCCTTTGCCCTAGGACAGTGGCTCTCAACCTTCCTAATGCCGCGACCCTTTAATACTGTTGCTCATGTTGTGGTGACCCCCAACCATAAAATTATTTTGGTTGCTACTTCCTAACTGTAATTTTGCTACTGTTATGAATCATAATGTAAATATCTGTGTTTTCCGATGGTCTTAGGCAACCCTGCTAGCAGTTCTCAACCTGTGGGTCAGGACCCACAGGTTGAGAACCATTGCTGTAGAGCCTAAGACCATCGGAAAACACAGATATTTACATTACAATTCATAACAGTAACAACAAAAATAATTTTATGGTTGGGAGTCACTAAAACATGAGGAACTGTATTAAAGGGCCGAGGCATTAGGAAGGTTGAGAACCACTGCCCTAGGAGATGTATCCATAAACATATTGCTATGGCTCTGATTATCCCAGTTTGTCTTTCTGGCCTCTCCAAGTTACAGGGATACCTGGGGCTCTGGGGCCCAAATAAGCAAGCCATTACAGCAAAGCAGATGAGGAAGATCTAGGCTGCCCACATAGCAATCAAGAGCTTCATTGCATGAGCCAGAGATTGCAATTCTCCCTGGACTGTTGCAACACTAAGCCACCTGTGGAGAGCAGCAAGGGCAGGAGTGCCAGTGGTTCAATGTCCAGGCCCAGTGCCTAGCTGCCTCAGGGGCCAGAATGTGAGTGCCAGTGAGACATCAACACCAGGCACTCCAGCTGAAGCAATTTACGTGAGTGGATAATTGCATATAATAGAGTTAAAATATAATTGCCTCATTAAAGTGGGTCACTAAATCTCATTGTATGTGAGTATGAAAGAGATAGAGATGTGTGTTAAATTTCAAGAGAACGAAATTGCATACATGAGTGTAAGTGGGAGTGACCTGAGAGCTCCCTGCTGCACCACCATAGTGGAGGAGACCTTGGTGACTGAAGGAGTCTTCTGAACGACTTGTGGATCCCACCATTTTCGGCTGCTCTCACACAATGATGGCTCAGAGTTGAGGCTGACTAAAGGTAACCAGGTTTCACCTCCTGCTGAGGAGTCTCCATTTTGGAAGATAAAACTCTAGTCTTGTATCAGAAGGCTCTTTTTCTGTCCCTTCACTGTCTCCAGTGTTCACCCTGGCAAGACTACTGAAGCAAGCTGGCATGTCTGGTTGCTCTCATGGCAGAATTCAGAGTTGGAATTGGAGATGCCTAAAAATCAGAGAATAACTACATGTCCCAAACAACAGCACAAGTCCTTGCCATTCTGTAAGGAAGCCCATCCAAGTGACATCTCCCGCTGCTCCCCTGGACTGGAAGTATACACACAGCCAGGCTTCCGTTAGTTCAGAAATGTCTCCCACCATTAACACACAGTGAAATAATTGCATCAACTACAATGCTTCCTTCTACTGCCACCCCCAAATCACCAATTCCCCGTTTAAGAGCTCTAAAGGGAGAAAATCACAGTTTTAAGAAAAAACAATTTCTCCTGAAAATAACTGAGCTCTTATTAAACCCAAGAGTCACAAGTGGTCATGCCTCACTTTGGTCTCAGTTCCTAACATGCACTCAATCTTGCAATTAGCATAACACAGTCTGGAAGAAACAAAGTTAAGTTTTGTGTCAGAACACTCACACATTAAAATGTCAAGACCAATGAGGTATTTTCTTTTCAGTATTAGAAAGTAGGTAAACGTTAGTAATCTGGTGTCGGTGTCACTAACAAGACTCAAAACCTGTGTGAGAACCCCCAAGTCTAGGAGTGGTTACTGTAGGCACAGCTTAGGCAGAGGTGGAGAAAGGAAATAGAGGAGGGAAAGGAGAGATAAATGGGTTCAAATGTCAGCCCTCACCTGTGTGCAGAATACGATGCCCTATGGCCTGCACCAGTATATATGATGCACTCTGCTGATAAGCTCCTGAATTCAAATTCAGATTCACGTCCATGGCAGATTTGTTTTTATGTATGATTAAATATATTCTTGATTCCTCGGCTAAGTTCAGAAGTGAAAAAAGGAGGAGGATAAGCTTTTTAATTACAAGCAGTTCAGCCTGGCAAATAGAACTCTCAACCTGTCCAAGTCCTGGACTTTGGAACCTTGCCAAGATTCCCATCTGCTTCTTCTGTGGGGATTGGAAGGAGGTGCTGATTCAAGTTCCCACAGAATTAGAAAATCTTGGACCAAATTCTTAGCTGTAACAAATAAAGAGCCTCAGTTCTGGATAAGAGTTGCTAAGATATTCCACTATTCTAGTGTTTTGTTTTGTTGGGGGATGGGGGCAGGTTGTGGGACCAGAGGGATGGGGGCAGGTTGTGGGACCAGAGGGGAAATTCATAGCTCTAGTCTATAGAACCAGATTTCAGCTCATCTTGATTATAAAGGCTACTCTTGTTTTCCCAGATATTTTTAGGTGCAGGTCTGGGGAGCCTGGACGTCCATAGTCCCTTGAGTGGCTCTCCCTGTCCCACGCTCATGCCCTGTTTTCTTGAGTGCCAGTTTTTTCCAGAAGCCTCTGAATGGAGCCCCTGAAATGTTATGAAACAGGCATTGGCAGCACTTTCCTTTCAAACTGCCAGGCTGGAGAAGGGGCTGCATATGTGTGTTGCGGGGGGTGGGTAGGGGAAGCGGCGGCACTGTAAAGAAGAATTCAATGTGTCAGATGGATGTTGTCAAGACTCAACCTGTGTGGTGCCCCCAACTGTGCACCCACTGCTCAAGTGGCAGGCAGATGGAGGACAGATGGGCAAGAAGGGTGAGGGCAGAGGCAGCTCTGAGGAGAGGATCTAGAAGCTAGCAGTGGCCAGGTGGCAGCTTCTGAGACTCAGCCAGACTGGCACACATGTCAGGAAGCCTGTAGTGCCACTCTCTGGTAAGTGAGCCAGGGGCTGGTTGCTAAATCCTGTAACAGAACCCTCCCTACAGGCACTTGGCATTTGAGCTATAATGGTTTGGCACTTGGCCTAATTGCTCTGTTAGAGAGCAATTCCTTCATCACATTCAGTACGTATATGCACACAGCCCAGAAACTGTGATATTTTTATTCCAATAATTCGACCACCAAAATTCTATGAAAAGTTCTCAGAAGCTATTGAGTATAAACCAAACTGAGTTTTGCATTACATTTATACTTTAAGTTATAGTTTTATAAACAGCAGAATAACCACTAAACAAGAAAAATGCCTCCTTGAAGGAATGTTGCAATATTCAGTGATAAAAAGGATTCACATTTTTCTGCCTCAGAAACTGGAAGCTGGAAAGCAATGTGACATACTTGCTAATGCTTGTTATCCTGATTACATACATAATTCACTTTGAGATAAGGCCATTTCAGTTAATGAAATCAGATTATTTCTAGTACCTAAGATACCAACATCTCCTAGAGATTAAAGTCATTAAAGCATTTACCTCAAAAACAAAAACAGAGCCAACAGAATCCAAATCACCCCACCCAGAACTTGAGAGAGTCTAGAAGTGATAGAAGTGAAGAATGTGAATGCTGTCTCAATATGCTGTGAGGATTTAGCTTAATTTATCATGGGACCAAAGCAATTGATGCTGCCAATACCTCACATATCAGTGACTGGATTAATTGGTAAGTCTATGGTTTATTTTTATAACTAGAGTAGGAAAGAGAAAAAGGTATATTAAAGGGGCATGCATAGCAGAAGGAAATCTACCCTTATCACTGAGTTCTCCCTTGCTAAAAACCTTAATAGAAAATAATATACTTCTCTAAGTGGATAATGCTTCCAAAAAAAAAAATGTCACAATTAATAAAATTTAAATATCTAAAAATAGCCTTAAAACATATAAAACAAAGACTGACAGAACTGAAAAATAGATATTTAAAAAATCCACAATCAGCACTGGTTGGGTGGCTCAGTTTGTTGGAGTATAATTCAACAAGAGGATATACCTCTGGTAAACATATATGCACCCAATACAGGAGCACCCAAAAACATTTTTAAAAAAGAAGGAAAAAAGGGAAAAAAAAAGAAACACTTCTGGAAGATATCGAGGGAGAGATCAAGAGCAATACAGTCATAGTAGAGGACTTTAATACCCCATTGACACCACTGGATAGATCCTCTCCACAAAAATCAGCAAAGAAACATCAATCCTAGATGACTCACTAGATCAGTTGGAATTAATTGACATATTGAGAACCTTTCACCCCAAAGATACAGAATATATATTCTTCTCAAGTACACATGAGACATTTTCAAAGATAGGCAAAGTCTCTTCAAACTCATAAAGATAGAAATAATAGCAAACATCTTCTCAGATTACAATGGCATAAAATTAGAAATCAACTACAATAAAAAATAATGAAAAAAAATCAAACACTTGGAGCCTGCATAGCATGCCATTAGACAATGATTGGATTACCAAAAGAGACCAAAGAAAACAAAAAGCATCCAGGTAACAAATGACAATGAAAATTCAACAATCCATAATCTATGGTGAATTTCAGTGAAAGCAGTCTTCTAGGGGAAGTTCATAGCTCTACAGGCCTACCTCAGAAAACAAGAAAAAATGGTAATAAATTATCTAAACCTACAACTCAAAGAATTAGAAAAAGAGCAACAAAAAAGCCCAGATTAAGCAGAAAGTAAGAAATAATAAAGATCAGAGTGGAAATAAATAACATAGAGACCAAAACAAACAAACAAACAAAAAAACACAATACAAAGTATCAATAAAACCAAGAGCTGGTTCTTTGAAAAGAAAAACAAGATTGATGAACCTCTAGCCAGGCTCACCAAGAAGCAAAGAGAGAGGACCCAAATAAACAAAATCAGAAATGAAGAGGTGAAGTAACAACAGACACCACAGAAATACAAAGGATTATGAAAAAATACTATGAAAAACTATTCCAACAAACTGGACAACCTAGATGAAATGGACATATTCTTAGAAAAAATACAAGCTTCCAAAACTCAATCAGAAAGAGAGAAAAAAAAAAAAAACCTGAATAGGTTGATAACTACTGAAAAAATTGAAGCAGTAATCAAAAATCTTCCAGCAAACAAAAGCCCTGTTCTGGACAGCTTTACAGGGGAGTTCTACCAAGCATTCAAAGAACTAACACCTATCCTCCTCAGTCTATTCCAAAAATAATCAAGAAGAAGGCACTCTTCTGAGCTCTTTCTATGAAGCCAGCATTACCCTAATTCCAAAATCAAATAAAGACACCACAAAAAAAAGAGAACTACAGGCCAATATCCTTGATGAATACAGATGGTAAAATCTTCAACAAAATTCTATCAAATGGGACCCAGCATTCATTAGAGAGATCATACTCCATGACCAGGTGGGATTTATTACAGTGATGCAAGAATGGTACAATATATGCAAATCAATAAATGTGATACACATCATATAAACAAATTTAGAGACAAAAATCACATATCAATCAATGCAGGAAAAGCATTTGACAAAATCTAACACCCTTTCTTGATAAAAACTCTCAGCAAAATGGGAATAAAGGGATAATACCTCAGCATAATAAAAGCCCTATATGCAACCCTACAGCCAACATCATACTCAAGGGGTAAAAACTAAATCCATTTCCCCTAAGAACAGTAACAAGACAGGGATGCTCACTCTCACCACTCCTGTTGGACATAGTACTGGAAATGCTAGCCATAGAAATAAGACAAGAAGAAATAAAAGGCATCCAAATCAAGAAAAGAAAAAAAGAGAAAGGATGCAAATAAATGAAATCAGAAATGAAAAAGAATTAACAACTGACAATACAGAACAACTGAAATGACCAGTCAATCAGTCACTATGGCATGCACTGACTACCAGGGGATAGACGCTCAACACAGGAGCTGCCCCTTGGTGGTCAGTGCACTCCCACAGAGGGAGCGCTGCTCAGCCAGAAGTTGGGCTCATGGCCGCAGAGTGCAGCTGTGGTGGTGGGAGCAGCACTACTGAGCGCTGGTGGCCAGGGCGGGGATGAGCTGTGGCGCAGCATCTGGCCCTGGCTTTGGCTCCTCCCTGGCTGCCTGCTGCTTCAGCACTGCTACATCCCTCAGGGGATGTTAGCCGGGCCTGCAGGGATCAGGCCAAAACCGACAGTCTGACATCTGAAGGGTCCCAGATTTTGAGAGGGCACAGGCCAGTCTGAGGGAGCCCACCTGTGCACAAATATTATGAACAAGTATGTGCCAACAAATTGGACAACCAGAGAGAAATGGATAAATTCCTAGAAAAATATTACAATCTTTCAAAACTGAATCAGGAAGAATCAGAGAACCATCTTTTGTAGCAATATTTTTGCTAATGTATCTCCTCGAGCAAGAGAAACAAAAGAAAAAATAAACAAATGGGACTCTTCAAACTAAAAAGCTTCTGCACAGCAAAAGAAACAATCAACAAAATGAAAAAATCCACATTAGTCAATGATACATCTGATAAGATGTTAATTTCTAAAACATATAAAAAGAACTTATATAAAACCAGGAAGAAAAACAACCCAATTAAAAAATGTCACAGGACCTGATATACATTTTCCCAAAGATTACATACAAATGGACAATAGGCATATGAAAAAAATTGTTCAAGGTCACTAGTCATCAGAGAGATGAAAATTAAAACCACCTGCCTGAATGGGTATCATCAAAAAATAAACATACTGCCTTCACCAGTTTGGCTCAGTGGATAGAGCATCAGCCTGCAGACTAAAAAGTCTTGGGTTCAGTTCAGGTCAAGGGAACATGCCCAGGTTACAGACTCGATCCCCAGTGAGGGGCATGCAGAAGGCAGCCAATTGATGATTCTCATCATTGATGTTTCTATCTTTCTCTCCCTCTTCCTTCCTCTCTGAAATAAATAAAAATATATTAAAAAATAAATAAACAAACTACAAGTGCTGGCAAAGATGTTGAGGAAAGGGAACCCTTGTGCATTGTTGGTGAGAAGGTAGACTGGTGCAGGCACTGAGGAAAACAGTATGGAGATGTCTCAAAAAATTAAAAATAGAACTGCCTTATGACCCAGTGATCCTACTTATTGGAATATATCTTAATAAACCCAAAACACTAATTTGAAGGAATACATGCATTCCTATATTCACAGCAATATTATTTATAATAACCAAGATCTGCCATCAATAGATGAGTGGAATAAATACTAGTAGTTGTGATACACAAAGAACATATATGCATATATGCATAACTCATGGACACAGACAATACTCTGGGTATGTCCTGGTGTAGGGTGCAGGATGGGTGGAAAGGGACAAGAGAGGGTTGGGGGCATCTATAATATTATAACAATAAAAAAAAACTGGTACATTTACACAATGTAATTTTATGCGGCCATTAAAAAGAAGGCAATCTTACCTTTTGTGACAGCATGGATGACCTTAGAGATTATTATGCTAAGTGAAATAAGCCAGTCAGAGAAAGACAAATACCATTTGATTTCACTTATATGTGTGATCTAATGAACAAAATAAAGTAACAAACGAAATAGAAACAGAGGTATGGATATATGGAGTAGACTGACAACTGTCAGATGGGAGGGAGTACTGGATAAAGGGTAAAGGGATTAGCCAAAAAACATATATACATAACACATTAGACACAGAAAACCTTGTGGTGATAGCGACAGGGAAAGGTGGGTGGGGGCTGGGTGGAAGTGGGCAGAGATGGGGGTGTTGAGGATGGAAGAGATTTTGCTTGGGGCAATGGGTGCCTGATGCAGTATGTAGATGATGTTTTATTGAGTTGTACATTTAAAACCTGTATGTTTCTGTGAACAAGTCATCCCAATAAAATCAATAAAGAAAAAAAAAAAAAAGAATCATTCTAGGGAACAAAGTTTAACTTTGTGAGGTAATGGATGCTAACTAAACTTATTTGTTATATATCAAGTCATCATGTTTTAACCTTAAACTAATATGTGATATGTCAATAATCCTATATAATAGAGATAATATGCAAATTGACTCTCACACCCTCATAAGATGGCTGCCTACAATCAGGCTGGCAGGGGGTTTAGTGAGGGATGACCAAATGACTGAACAGAAAGCTTCATGAGGCGACCAGCTCAGCAGGAGCAACAGTAAGAAGCGAGCAGACTGGCAGCAGAGGGGGGTGGGGGGGGGGGAGTTAGGGGCGATCAAGCCAGCAGAAGGGGACAGTTGGGGGTGACTTGGCCAGCAGCGGAGGGCAGTTAAGGGTGACCAGGCTGGCATGGGGGGCAGTTAGGAGCGATCAGGTCGGTACACAGAGGCAGTGAGGGGCTATCAGGCTGGCAGGCAGGTGAGCAATTAGGAGCCAGCAATCCAGGATTGTGAGAGGGATGTCCAATTGTTGGTTTTAGAGGATCAGGCCTAAACCAGCATCCTCCAAGGGGTCCCAGATTGGAGAGGGTGCAGGCTGGGCTGACATCTCACCCCTCCCTCCACCCCTCATGCATGAATTTCATGCACTGGGTCTCTAGTATATCAATAAAACTGGAAAAAAAGGAAAAGTAACATGAAAAGTGGGAAAAACTCTCAGATAAAGAAATGGAGCATATGAATAGGGCTATATTGAGTTTAAAAATTGAATCTGTAATTTAAATCTTTCCCATAGTCATCTCTAGGTAAATTGGCATCACTTGGAATTCTTCCAAATGTTTAAGGAAGAAGTAACAACAATCTTATGTGAAACTCAGATAATAGAAAAGTAGAGAATATGACCCATGAGGCCAGTATAACCTTGTTACCAAAATCAGACAGGGGCATTAAAAGAAAGGAAAATTACAGGGCAATCTCTCTCATGAACACAGATGAAAAAATTCTGAATAAAATATTGGTAAATCATATGATGAGATATATATAAAATTTATTTCAAGAGCTGGGACCGGTTTGGCTCAGTGGATAGAGCGTTGGCCTGCGGACTGAAAGGTCCCAGGTTTGATTCCGGACAAGGGCATGTATCTTGGTTGCGGGCACATCCCCGCTGGAGAGTGTGCAAGAGGCAGCTGATCGATGATTCTCTCTCATCGATGTTTCTAACTCTCTATCCCTCTCTCTCCTCTCTGTGAAAAATCAATAAAATATATTTAAAAAATTATTTCAAGAATGCAAGGTTGTTTTGCCATTTGAAATTTTCCAAATCTATATTAATAATAGATGAATATGCAAATTGGATGGGATGATGTCACATAATGACCAATCAGGATGAGAGTGGGGCCACAACAGAGAGCTCTCAGCACGCCTGCGCCTGGTCCGAAGGGCACGGAGAGGGAGAGCAGATAGGCAGTTAGGGGGACCAGACCAGGAGGTAAGAGCAGAAAGGCAGTTAGGGGGATCAGGCTGGGAGTGGAGAGCAGATAGGTAGTTAGGTAGCAGGGGAGGGCAATTAGGGAATCAGGCCGGCAGGGGGTAGCAGTTAGGCAGTTAGGGCAATCAGGCCAGGAAAGGAGAGCAGTTAGGGCTATGGGGCTGGCAGGCGAGCAAATAGGGGCATCAGGCAGGCAGGCAGGTGAGCAATTAGGAGCCAGTGGTTCTGGATTGAGAGAGGGATCTCAGATTGAAGAGGGTGCAGGCCGGGCTGAGGAACCCCTACCCATGCACAAATTTCATGTACTGGGTCTCTATTTAAGGAAATAAGGGGGAGGGAGACTATATGGTTATCTAAATAGATGTCTATATTATAAAAACCCAGTGGCCCTAACGCCATAAGGACCAAAGACCGGTCACCAGGAGGCTGTGTGCGCTGTGAGACATACGTGGGTGGGCGGGGCTGCATGTGCAGCGGGTGCAGGCATGTGGGCGGGGACTTGATGCTGTGTTTTGTGGCTCTGGCAGGCCTTGACGCTGGGTCCCACAGTGCCGGCAGGACTTGATGCTTGGTCCTGTGGCATGCCATGTCTGGGTCTCATGTGATTTCTCGTGCTGGGCCCCTAGTAGAAAATAGTTTTGATAAAATTCAATACTCATTCATAATTTAAAGCAGAGGTGGGGAATTTCCAGCCAGCAGACCTGTGAAATCATTTGGTCTGTTAAGGAGCGAGTTAAATGTTTGACCAAGAGGGTGATGCAGGCTCATGTTTTAGAGGAGTAGGTGATTTCTCCCCAGAACCTGTGGATGCTAGATTGGATTCTGAAGAACAGGTAAGATGGATGGGATGAGAATGAAGCAGTCAGAGGTGGACGGAGCACCCATAGTTTCCATCAGAGCCACTGGAAACCATCACAAAGAAACCTTCAAGCTAAAGGAAAAAAACTTGACACCCTTGGCAAATGTAGCAGCTTCAAGCATTTTACAGGCTTGTGTCAAACAAGATAGTCTGGGCCAAGCATTTTAAGATGCTTTTGGCATACTGAGGCAACATTCTACTGGTGATCTTCAGTACCCGCCAGATTGCAAAGACTGCGTGAATTTCATCAACCGCTCTTCTCATGTCAGAGGACATGCCAGCTACTATGGTACGCTGCCTCCAGAGCAACCTGTCTGTAACTGGAAAACAGTCATAAACCGTCCTGTGGACCTCTGTCTTGAAGGGAATATTCATCAATCTCTGCAGAACATCCCTATACACCAGGTGGCACAACCTCCTATTCTCCAGCAAAAGGGAGGATAAGGCAGGAAGAAGCTCCGACTGTTTGAATACATTCATGAATCTTTGTGTAATCCCAGATGACATCTTGTATTCAGTGGATAGATAAAACCAAAGGCTTTTGGTTTGTATCAAAAAACAAAGAAAAACTTGCCCAGCTTTGGGGCAAAAGAAAAGGCAATTTAAGATTATCTGAGGAATACAGGAGTGGTTTATCATCAGAAAAACTATAAATGTAATTTATCACATTAACAAATAAAAAAGGAAAACCACATGATCATCTCAATAGATTCTGAAAGTCATTTAATAAAACTTAATACTTATTTATAATTAATAATTAAGAGCATATAATTAAAAAAACTTCCCCTCTGGTAATATACTAAAAACCTACATGAAACATAATTCTTAATGATGAGATATTGGGAACATTACCTTTAAAATCTGAATTAAGGAAAGTATCCATTAACTGCTATTAGTTAACATTTTGCTAGAGGTGCTAGCCAGTATATTAAGACAAGAAAAAGAAATAACGGACATACAAATAGCAAAGAAAAAAATAAAATTGTTATTCAGTCCCAAATAAATATAAATGTCTTTACAGAAAACCCAAAGCAAAATCATTAGAAGTAATAAGTTGGTTTGAATAATGCTTGAATCTATAATAATAAATATATAAAAGTCAATTACATTTCTATATACAGCAAGAAATAACTTTAAAATGTAATTAAAAATAGATACCATTTATACCATGAACAAATAAGTTCTTTAGGAATAAATACCGTATTTTTCGGACCATAAGATGCACCGGACCATAAGACGCACCAGTTTTTAGAGAAGGGAAATGAAGAAAAAAAGATTCTGAAACAAATAGTGTCCTAAAATATTTTATGTGCATTAAAACCCAACATCACAGTCATAAACACATGTAATCAACCCTGTAAAGTAAACAGCAGCATTTAGAACCATTTAGAACCATTATTAACAAATACAGTCAGCAAAAGACAAAATGTACTGTAAAACACAATAACGAGAGACTTCAGTAATAAATTAGAATAAAGTTGAAGATTTATGGTAAAGGTTCTGTTGAGATCTACAGTACGCCTACCCAGTAGTCAAGCACGGCAACAGAGGGCGGAGAGGAATGATTGGGGGAATAGACGCGGCATTCTTCCGGGCACAGAGTACGGGCCAGCAAGGGGTACAGGCGATGATTACGGTTTGGATTACGCAGATACCGTACACCGCACCTGGGCTGACATGGAGATATGGCTGCAGCGAGGGCATGGAGGCTGACTACCATACATGGGAACTCCTCTACCACTCGGGGTTTACAGAGTGGGGCAGACACTCTGGGCACGGAGGAATGGACAGTGGCTGCAGCAAGCACACATAGCCGGGCAAGTAAAAAAACTTTTTTTTACAGTATATGTGTAGGCTATATTTGGATCATAAGACGCAGGGACTTTTTCCCCCCACTTCTGGGGGGAAAAAAGTGCGTCTTATGGTCCGAAAAATACGGTATACTAAAATTACGTTAGATTTATATGGAGAAAATAATAAAAAAATAATGGACATGCAACCTTAATTTAACAGGGAACATTTTACATGTTAGTGATCTGAATTATTTAATATTGCAAAGAAATTAATTCTATACAAATTGATATACAGATTCAAAATCATCCTGACCATATTCCCAATTGCTATTTGAGAAAGATAAGTGATACTTAAACCTAAGTGGAATAACAAAAAGCAAAGAATGCTTGAGGCAGTCTAGATGAAAATAAAATGGAGCATCCTACTAGATATCAAGACTTACTTTAAAGCTATAATAATTAAGACATTTGTTATTGGTGTAGGAATAAATAAATTTATGAGTAGAATGCAAAAAAGATCCAGAAATGTATCCACATGTTTGAAAATTTGACTTATGACAGAAAGCACTACATTCCCCACAGTTATCACACACAGAAGATAGGGAGCAGTACTGATTCTACACCATTCCCAGAGATTTGCAGTTACCAAGAGCCACACCATGGCTAATGATTTACCACTGGCAAAGGGAGTCTTTCAGTAAATCATAAGAGTGTATTTGTACATATTTTAGTACATGCATAATCTATTATGGTTTATTATTATATGATTTATTACATTAGTAACTTGTTAATAATCAGTGAATAAGTAATTTTCTTATTTGTAAGATTCAGAATAAAGGCAGGGTACTTTGATATGCTGTTTTTCTTTTCAACAACAGCTTTTTGTCTTTAAATGCTTGCTTTGCTTACATCTCTATGAAAAGGAACTAATACAGTTTTTAAGCAAAAAATTCCTGGTCTGCTATTAAATATACATTGCAAGTCTGTGGAATATTAATTAAGTCTTGGTGTTGTTTTTTTTTAAGATTTGGCTTCTTAAGCCAAATGCATTTTTCTACTTCAGCTCAGCCCTCATTGCCATTTTACATTCCATTTGAGGCAGCCAGTTCTTTCTTGTCTGAATCCTGCAAACTATGCTCATATACATGATACCCAAAGAAAGGCTCAAAGCATTTCAACACAGGAGACCCAACTTTTGATGCTGGCTTGCACAAGAAAAACCATTCTTGTTTCTTGTCATTTTGATTTTTGTAGGCCGAAATCTAATGCTTCCTCCACTAGAATTTCAGGTCTTGACACTGAGGGAAATATAATTTAAATAAATTTCCTGGTAGGAAAGCTGTAAATTTTGAAAATCCTGCATTGGTTTGGACTTTCACTGTTTAAAATACACAATGACAAAACACTTTGTCAAAAATGGCATATGCCCTCAAAGCAAGCACAAGTATTTCATATGAAAATCTTCAGCCCTATCAAAAAATTTCCCCAATTCAGCTCATTTTTATAAGCTTAGTATCAGTTATTTTTACTGATTAAATCTTCAGTGCTAGAAAAATTTTTACTTTTAACATTCATTGGCATTCATGTTAGTTGAATTTGATGGATTAGCATGCTGTTATGAATATGGTTATTATATTAACTTCTTAGCTAATTTATAGTAATTTTATATTTAGATCTATAAAAATACATAATTATATTATCTATCTTCAAAAGCACATTCTCTCTGAGGAGATATAAATATGTATTTTCAAGCTAGTTGTGCTTAAATACAGTTGTAGCCTCCAAATAACCATATGTAGGCCTAGCTGTATTTTAATCGTATATTTAACTAAACATGAAAACTGACTTGTCAAGTTTTTAGCATTATTATGTGACTCTGCTTTTTACTTACATATTTACTAGAGGCCTGTTGCATGAAGATTCGTGCAATAGGCCTTCCTTTCCCTGGCTGTGAGCACTGGTTTTCCTTTCCTCCAGCACCTGGGACCCAGGCCTTCGCTCTGGCCACTGCCTTCCATCTTTGCTTTGGCCGGAGTCTTTGCTCTGGTTGGAGCCTTCAGTCTTCACTCCAGCAGGAGTGCTGCTCCTGTAGCTCCCTCTGCCCCCTGCCCTCCCCCTCATAGCCTGGCCACTCAGCGACTGCATGCATGCTGCCCAAAGGACCAGAGTAGCTGGGGGGCGGGGCTGCTGCCATCTTTGCTGGGTTAATTTGCATACTCGACTGGCTGGTGTGTGTCATGAAGTGATGGACAATTTGCATATTTCTCTTTTATTAATGTACATTTTAAGCTCATCCTATATAATAAAAACCTAGGTGGTGCCGAAACCAGTTTGGCTCAGTGGATGGAGCATCAGTCTGTGGACTGAGGGGTCCCAGGTTTGATTTCCGTCAGGAACATGTACCTTGGTTGCGGGCATATCCCCAGTGGGGTGGGTTCAGGAGGCAGCTGGTTGATGTTTCTCTTTCATCGATGTTTCTAACTATCTATCCCTCTTCCTTCCTCTCTGTAAAAAATCAATAAAATATATTTTTTTAAAAAGCCTAGGTGGCATTGGATGATGTCATCACAAGATGGCCAACACAAGATGGCCAACACAAGATGGTTGGCAGGGGAGGGCAGTTGGGTGTAATCAGGCCTGCAGGGAAAGACAGTTGGGGGCCATCGGACTGGCAGAGGAAGGCAGTTAGGGGCAAGATCAGGTCTGCAGGGGAGGGCAGTTGGGAGCAAGATCAGGCCAGTAGGGGAGCGGTAAGGAGGTGATCAGGCTGGCAGGCAGGAGTGGTTAGTGGCAATCAGGCAGGCAGGCAGGTGAGCGGTCAGGAGCCAGCAGTCCCAGATTGAGAGACAGATGTATGACTATTGGTTTAGGCTGACAGGGATTGGGCCTAAATGGGCAGTCAAACATTCCTTAAGGGGTCCCAGGTTGGAGAGGGTGCAGGCCGGGCTGAGGGACACCACCCCCATGCATGAATTTCATGCACTGGGCCTCTAGTATTACCTAAAAGATGAAAATTGATTGCCTAACACAAGACCAAAAGATTTACATCTGTTTCCTTCTGTTTTATATTTTTTATAAAAACTTATATTTAAATCCTTTATCTATTTTAATTTTTGTATTCAAGTATGACATATGGGTCCAATTTGAATTATTTTTTGAAATGTAATTTTACTGATTTCAGAGAGGAAGAGAGAGGCAGAGAGAGAAAGATCAAAGATGAGAGAACACTATTGATCGGCTGCCTCCTGCATGCCCCCCACTGAGGACCGAACCCAAAACCCAGGCATGTGCCTTGACAGAAATTGAAGAGTGGCCTTCTGGTTAATAATAGGTCAATGCTCAATCACTGAGCCATGCTGGTCAGGTGGCAACTTGAATCTTTTGCTTGTGAATTTCCAGTTGTTTTAGTGCCATTTGCTAAAATGACTATTTCTCCCCCAACCCCCATTAATGGTCTTGACAGCCTGTGAAAAATCAGTTGACAATAGCTATGTGGGCTTATTAACAAAACAATTCCATTTACAGTAGCACCACAAACAATAAAATAGTTAGGAATAGATTTAAGCAAGGAAGTGGAATACTTATCCACTGAAACCTATAAAACACTGTTGAAAGAAATTAGAGGTGAATAAATAAATGGAAAGACATTACATTGTTGATTGAAAGACTTAATATTAGAAGATTTGATAAGGATTAATATTATGAATTCTTTAATCATTTTGCAGAATTCACCAGTGGAGCCATCTGATCCTGAGCTACTTGTTGTTCAAAGTGTATAGATTATTGATTGAATCTCTTTGCTATAATTTAGAGTCTCTATTTCTTCTTGAGTCAGTCTAGTTTGTGTTTTTATAGGTATTTGTTCATTTCATCTGAATCATCTAATTGTTGACATAATTATGTATAATTCTGTTATCCTGTGTTTTCAGAGTAATCTCTCCTTTCACACCAGATTTTAATAATTTGAGTCTTCTATGATTTTCTTGGTTAGTCTAGCAAAACGATAGTCAATTTTTTAAATCTTTAAAAAAATACTTTCCTATTCTATATTTTTACATATATATATATATATATATTTATTTATATATATATATATATATATATATATATATATATATATTTATTTATTTATTTTTAATATATTTTATTGATTTTGTACAGAGAGGAAGGGAAAGAGATAGAGAGTTAGAAACATCGATGAGAGTCATCGATCAGCTGCCTCTTGCACACCCCCTACTGGGGATATGCCCGCAACCAAGGTACATGCCCTTGACCGGAATCGAACCCGGGACCTTTCAGTCCCCAAGCCGACGCTCTATCCATTGAGCCAAACCGGTCTCGGCGATTTTTACATATATATTTAAACAACTTTCTACATGTAATATAATACTTAAAGGTAAGAACACCCAATAAGTGAAATAACATTATTCTCAAAATGACCGAGAAGGAATCACTCCTAGAAACGTCTTACATGTGTCTTTAGACCAGTGGTTCCCAAACTTGTTTGTGCCGTAGACCCCTTGCCATGTTTTTCGGTTTTGGGTAGACCCCCTACTTACCTGATATTGATTTTTTTGTAAATTTCTAACTGTAGTGAAGTTTAGTGTTAAAATTTAATAAAAAATAATGTACCTACTTTTCTCCGGCATTCTCAAACAAAATAACACTGATTCACTATAATTTGTATGATAAACTACCAGTTTATATTTTTTTAAATATTTTCTCAGCACTTTCCTATTCAAGATTCAGGAAACGAATGAACGTATTTTTCTCACATTCATATTTATAGAGTGACAAATTGAACAAGTCGGTGCAAGTTCGCGAAGCTTTGAGATAAAAATTGGCAAGAATGTTTACTGCGCGTATGCTTGTAACAAGATGATACTGGTATATCATTATGTGCAAGTTTTTATCCTACAACTTACACAATTTTATAAACATATATAATAAATTTTTTACTTCATAGGTACTTTTATAAATAATTTATATGTTTTTATATTATAAGATAATATGATGTAAGTAAATAGGTACTATCAGTGTATGTTGAGATCCACTTTCGTGGACCCCCATTTTCATTTCATGGACCCCCAAATTTTTTTTTTTGCTGACGTAGACCCCTTGCAGGTTGTCATAGACCCCTGGGGGTCGATATAGACCACTTTGGGAATCACTGCTTTAGACACTTGTCTGTATGCATGACATAATGGTCTGTCTAGGCTATACAATCTCAAAAATAACCCTCTTCTCAATAGGCTATGTTAAGAAAAACATTTTAAACATCTTTTTTTATATAGATGTGTTCAAACATCTGTATTCAAGCACATCTCCACATGTGTTGCACAACGGTTAGCACATCCACTTGATAAAATATTTTTCCACTCTATATTTTCTCTATGTCTGTTATAATTTTATTATTCCTTTTTTCTTTCTGCTTCTTTTGCTCTTCTCTAGTTTTTTAGGGTGTAAGATTATATTAACTTATTTTTCTTTAATGTAGGCTACACATTTCCTTCTGAGTGCTGTGTTTTGCTGCATCCTACAAGAACTGGTATGCTGTTTCACACCAAGCTTTCATTCATCTCAAAGTATTCTCTAATTCCTTTGTGATTTCCTCTTTGACCCACTGGCTATTTAAGTGTCTTAATTTCATACATTTATGCATTCTCAAATTTTCTCTTTGCTATTGATCTCTCATTTCATGACATCGTAGTAGAAGATACGTGATATAATTTTAATCTTTTAAATTTTATTGAGAATTAGATTGTGGCCTAATATGATCTATCTTGGAGAATGTAGCATGTGTACATGAGAAGAATGCATACCCGGCTATTGTTGGGTAGAGTGTTCTACAGACATCTATTACTAGTAGTTCTGGATATTTTACAGTGTCACTGAAGTCTTCTGTTCCCTTTCTATTCTTTGTTTTGTTTATTCTAGTTATTGTCTAATAGCCATTCATTTCAGCCTCAAGGACTCCCTTCAACATTCATATAGAGAAGGTATGATAGTTTTTATCTGGGAATGTCTTGATTTCACCTATAATTTCATAGGCAGTTTTACTAGATTTAGAATTCAAAGTTAACAGTTTTGTTTTTCAAACATTTTGAATGTATCATCCAATGCCTTCTGGGCTCCCTTATTTTTTATGGTAAATCAGGTGTGAATCTTATTGAGAATCATACGTGATGGTTAACTCTCTTGTTTTCAAGATTCCCTCTTATTCTTTGGCTTTTGATAGCTTATGATATGTATCTGTGTATCTCTTTGAGTTATTCTACTTAGAGTATGGTGAACTTTTTGAATATATATATTAATTTTTTTAAATATAATTTGGAAAGTTTTCTGCCAATATTTCTGCAAATATTCTTTTGGCCCCTTTCTTCCTCTACCTTCTATTATGTATTTTTTTCCATTACTTTTTCATTCTGTTCCTTAGACTAGACAGTCTCAGTGATCTACCTTCAAGTTTACTGATTCTTTTTCCTGTCTTCACAAATCTGCTTTTGAGGTCCTATAGTGAATTTTAAAAATTTCAGTTATAATTTTCAACTTGAACCTTCAGTTGTTCCAGTAAAGGCCCAGAGAAAAAAATAGCAAAGTTCAAACACATTTTACCAGGTAAATACCGTTTCTCTCTGAAGGGAAGGCTGGCATGAATTATCTAAGGTTATACTTATGCCACAACAGAACAGCTCAAAATCCAAACTATGAAGTATATGGAAAATAAAAGTCACACTTTTATTGGATTAACATTTAATGGATTAACACTTTTAATCTCTTATTTTTACTTAGCTCTTAAAATCATATTGATACCACATTCACATCAGCCTCCATTGGTTATCTCAACTTGACCCTAAACTGTACTTCACTTTTTATTAATATACTTTCTAAAAATACTTTATTATTATTTTTAATATATTTTATTGATTTTTTACAAAGAGGAAGGGAGAGAGATAGATAGTTAGAAACATCGATGAGAGAGAAACATCAATCAGCTGCCTCTGGCACACCCCCCACTGGGGATGTGCCCACAACCGAGTTACATGTCCTTGACCGGAATCAAACCAGGGATCTTTCAGTCCACAGACTGACACTCTATCCACTGAGCCAAACCTGTTTTGGCTAAAAATACTTTAATAAAATGTATAAAAATATTGAAAAGAGCCAATCTAGAAATAGTTTAATATTTTATTTCAGAAAACTGGGTAAAAGGTCAAAATATGCTTTTTTTTTTTTTTTAAGAAAACAAAAGAATTCACTAATGATAAGGTAGCAATCTTTTTTCTCAGTAAAAATAAATTATATAAAATTAAAGCTCTTGATTTACATCATAATTTATTTTTTATCTCTTATATATCACACAAAGTTATTAAAAGAAAAAGTTTGAAAATATATAAAAGAGATGATATATAATCTTCTTGCTCCCAGAGAATCACTTAATATAAATAATTATAAATTTCAGAGAGGTGAATAGGCTATGTACTGCAAATACTAATTTGTTATATACATTTTAATATAAGTGTTAATTTTATCTTACTACTTTTCAAAATATCTTAACCTAGTCAACTTTTCCTTATGCTTTGGTTTTCTAATTTATAAATCAAGATTTCTTTTGGTTGATTTACCAGAAATTAAGAAATTTTGCTAATAATTATTCTCAAAATCTTACAAAGCAAGGTCACATGAAACACTGAAATTTATTATTATTTTTTTTAAATACACAGTGATTTTGAGTATTACTCATAGATAAAGCTCTAAAATGAGAACCCAAATCATCTTGGTTAAGGGGCCACCATGGAGATAGATATCAATTAATGTCAATTAGCAATTGCTACTCTGGCATTTTTCTTCCACTGTTAGAATAGATCATTATTTCTTTGGTTTGAACATCCGACAAAATTTGTACCTGGTTGAATTTAGAGCTCACATTGTATAACGAATATCTATCTTTAAAGACTAGAGTTTTATGCAGTACAGAATGTCTACACACCTAAACCCCATTCTAAGTGCTAAACTTCACACTGAACTAAGCTCAAGGCATACACAGAGTGGAATCCACACAGTTTAAATTATTTCTTTCCCTGCCTGCTTTTACTGAGTGTACATTCCTGCTCCTCAATGTAAGTGCACCTACTCACATAACTAATGAGAAAGCAAACAAATCTTTAGGTAAAGTGACATTTGTTAGGTCATATCCTCATACTAATTCTTAAATCTATTTTTTTAGATAGTTTATTTAAAACTGATCTTGTAAAAAAAAATCCCTCCAACTTCATCTACTCCTTTTTCCCCATACAATCATATTCCAAAATAGAAGGGAAACTGCAGAGCTGGAGAGGTGCAGATAACAGAGCTTCTCTACATGGAGAGTAGAAATGGAGCAACACTACTTTAGGTCAACATAAGTTACTTACTTCCACAATACTGTGACCAAAAAAAAGTAATTATTGGGACTTACAATCTTTTGACACAAAGAAACCTGTAACTATCAAATTTCAAAGTAAAGATTGACCAACTAAATACCAAAAAAATCTTCAGTGTTCTTGGAATGCAATATTTTGCTAACATTCAAATAATATAATCAGGAGAGAAGTGTCTGCACTTGCTGCGGCGATCGGTGTAGAATGGTCTCTGGATCTTTATATTCATTGACTGGATTCATCACAGCAGTATACACCTCACCATAGGCTCTACAGACTAATTCAGTAGACTGTTTGATGATCTGCTCTCTATTGGTAAACAAACAAAATATGAAAACATAATTTAAAAATACTAAGAATTGTAAGAAAGTTTCACATTTAAATCAATGCATTTCATCTTCATAATTATCATACCGATAAAAAATCATTGTACTGCTACAAGTCACCTATCTTGGTTTTGAAATAAAAAACTGTTTTATATTTATTATTCCTTTGTTAAATTTTCCTGATTAGTATGTAGGTTTCAGGAAGGCAGGGACTGTATTTTGTTCTCTGCTATATATCTTTTGGCTGGAACAGTGGCTGATATATAAACAAGAAACAGAAACTGTGACCCACCATCAATGTATTGATTTTGCAAACACAACTGATAACACATTAAAGAAAGAGGCTTATAATTACTCAAACTGATTAATACTACAAATCTCAGAATAACATTAAAATAAACTGCTTTTTCACTTATACTAACAGACTTTGTTTTATTGTGTTTTGCTTCACTGTACTTCATAGATGTTGCATTTTTTTTTTTAATAAATGAAGGCAAAATCAACTCTCTTTATTGTGATATTCTTTTCATTGCAGTTGTCTGGAACTGAACTAACAATATCTTTGCCTGTAGCTCCTTCACCAACAACTACATCTAGATTTCTCATCTATCTGTTTATATTACCAGGCCAAAATAATCTGACACTTGCCTATAACAAATCATAGCATTGTCACAAATATGTGTTTGTACATAAGCACATACAAATAATAGAAATAGTTTTAAATAAACTAAAGCAAATATTTTGAAAAATATTATCTGGCCAGGAAAAGATACTATTGGGCTCATTAAATATGTATGAACTCTCTCCAGGTTTTCATGGCATTTATTTCTTATCATCCCCAGCTACTTTTATTTATATAACATTTTATGAAAACTACTGACACTTCCCCCCCCCCCTGATTTTTATATCTAAATTAAAATATATCTTTCAAGCTTTACTCCAAAACCTACTTTTTTTTTTTTTGCTATTTTTTATTTCTGTCAATCCATCACCTCAGTTTAGACTTTAATGAACTCTCACCTGGAGTACACAGAAAACTCCTATCTGGTCTTTCTTCTTCTAATATTTTCCACATTAAATTTATCACAAGCACTTCTGTCAATCTTTCTAAACTGTATCTTTTATCATGGCTCTCCTTTCCCAGGGCCTTCCTTCAGAGAGCTTTAATAGCTTCTTCGGGTTTCAGAGAAGTCACAATTTCTTACCCTGTCATTCAAAATTCTTAAAATACTTTCTATATTACTATTGTAATTCTGCAGTTCAAAGAAATTCCTGAATGTCCTCTTTGCCCTGTTCTTGCTGACTTCAATTCTTTTGCTCACATTCCTTCATTTGCCTGAAATGCCTACCTCTCAAGCACCTTTAAAAATGCCCTTAATTCTCAGTAATAATAAATTATCTACAAAGTCTTATCTGATCCCCAGAGCTAGAAATAATTACTCAGTTTTTGGAATGTCCACAACCAAAACAATACATTTGTAAGACGCCTGGTGCATTGAAGCAAATTGATTATTTCCCGCAAATTGGTAAAGCTTCCAAAAGGAGAGTAGGAAAAAATGAAAATATGCTGAGTAAATTCTCTGAGCAGAGTGGGTAATGCCACTAGTTATACTAACCTTTGTTGGAAGAAAAAATGGTGAAAACTGGTTTGGAAATTTGTTTAACTGGATGAGGCTTTACAATATTTTTTGATCTATTAATTGATGATCATTCCTAATTTATAATTGATTGAGCTTAACATTGAGTGCATCAAGAAGATGCAAATAGCTGAGAAACACTATAAACTGGTATTTTTTAAATGTGCGAAATATAAGATATATTTGATACCCATTTTGCATCAAGTCAAAGAAGATATTTTAGATACAGCATTTAATATCATTTAATATCATTTGCTTATAACAATTAGGACAAACTTCAGCAGATATATACTGATAAAGCATTTATTACTTTCACTTCATACTCTAAAATCTATACTCTATCTAAATATAGTGTATATTTAAACATATTCATAAAAACACAGAGTAACAAGGCTATTCCTTCTCACCAGTTTATAATCAGAATAAGGTACAATAATGAATAAAAATACTATTATAAAAAATCTAGGTAACTGGTAAATGTAGAATGAATTACTGAATATTTTGAAGTAATATATTTTAAATTTTACCTTCAAGTACAAATGATGACAAATTTTAAGTTTACTTATAACTCAGGGCACATATCTACTTATAAATTAAACTGGATCATATAGAGCTTAAGAACGGTGGCAAAGTAAGTGGAAGCTACATTGACCATCTCCCAGGACCAAACTGGAAATACAATTAAAATACAGAAAAGCCATCCTGAAAAATCAACTGAAGACTAGCTGGAGAGAACCCTGATAACCAAGGACAGAAAGTGGAGATCCCAGAGACTGGTAGGAAATGTGGAGATGCTAAAGGGGTGGCTGGGCTAGATAGCAGCTGAGGTTCCTGAGGGATATATCAGCTGTGGGGCTTCCCAATGAGAATCCCAGATTGGCTCCCCAGCCCAAAGCACATTAATACCTGGCTATGAAAAGCAGCAGGGTTGTTGCCTGCCAGGGAGAGATGGCTGGAAATGCAGGCATTCTCTTAAAGGGCCAACACACAAAATTTCATGTGCAACCACTCAGCTTGGGCTCTGGCAGGGGGAAGGCAGAGTGGACTGAAGCTGTGCGAAGAGAGTACAAGGTTTGGGGCTCTATGGTTGGAGCTCGGAGAGTAGCCACCCTGGTTTCCTGTATTGATTCATTCTTTCACTACTCAGCAGCAGCAGACAAGTTTCTCCAAGGGACCTTTGCTATGCAGATGGTTTTGGCCGGGAGGAAGGCAATTGCCACACCCTGTTGGAAAACCTCTAACTCCACCCTGTGGTTTGATAGTCTAAGGCTAATCTATGCTGATAACAATCAGACTGTAGGCAGCGCACGATCTCTGGAGGCTTTGAGTCTTTGCCTGATCTCCACGCTAAGCCCCATGCTAAAAAAGCAGTCCATGGTGCACATCTTGGTCCTTTCCAGGAGGCACCCAGCCTCAGCACAGGGAGGCATAAGCTGTGGATTGCTGAAAACAGGGTACTCAGGGCCAGTAAAAATAGTATCTGACACTGTCCTACAGTAGAGATTGGAATCGTAGCAGATCTACTTTAATACATAGACACAAACCCAAACAGGCAGCCAAAATGGGAAGACAAAAAAAACAAGCCCCAAATGAAAGTACAAGAAAATTCTCTAAAAGAAGAGCTAAACAAAATGAAGGTAAGAAATTTACCAATATAGAGTGAAGATTCATGATAGTAAATAAGTTCAACATCATGAGAAAAGATATAGCAACTATTAAAAAAGAACAGTTGCCAAAACCGGTTTGGCTCAGTGGATAGAGCATTGGCCTGCGGACTGAAATGTCTCAGGTTCGATTCTGATCAAGGGCATGTACCTTAGTTGTGGGCACGTCCCTGGTAGGGGGTGTGCAAGAGGCAACTGATCGATGATTCTCTCTCATCGATGTTTCTAACTTTCTATCCCTCTCTCTTCCTCTCCGTAAAAAATCAATAAAATATATTTTTAAAAAATAATAAAATAAATAAAGAACAGTTGGAAATAAAGAATGAAAAGCATAATAAAGACCAAATTGGAAGAAATACACAGCAGATTAAGGGAAGTCAAGGATGAGATCAGTGAATTAGAAGATGGTGTAAAAAAAAAAAAAATCACTCAATCAGAGAACTGAAAGGAAAAACAATTAAAAAACAGGAGGACAGCTTAAGGGAGCTGTGGACCAATGTGAAATGTAACAATATTCACATAATTGAATAGCCAGAAGGAGAAAAGAAAGAGTAAGAGGTAGAGAATGTATTTGAAGAAATAATGGCAGAAAACTTCTCTAACCTGGTGAAGGGAAAAATCAAACAAGTCCAGGAGGCACGAAATTCCAAGAACCCAAATAGGCCCATGCCCAGACACATTATAATTAAAATGCCAAAAATTAAAGACAAAGAGAAAATCTTAAAGGCAGCAAAATAAAAGCAACTTGTTACCTACAGAGGAGCTCCCATGAGTCTGTCAGCTGATTTCTCATCAGAAACTCTACAGGCCAGAAGGGAATGGCATGAAATTCTCAAGGTAATGAATAACAATGATCTGAAACCAAGAAGACTATATCCAGCAAGGCTATCATTCAAAATAGATGGTTAAATAAAGAGCTTCCCAGACCAAAAAAAAAAAAAAGAGTAAGGGAGTTTAACACCACCAAACCAATACTGCCAGAAATGCTAAAGGAACTGCTGTAATGAGAATAGAGAAACACAGCATAAGGAATTAGAATGGCAATAAGAAAGTACCTACCCTACCCAATAAAAAAGTAATAAGTAATATGCAAATTAACCATCACTCCACTCGACAAGCAACACCACCAGCCAGGCCCACCAACCAATCAGAGCATGTATGCAAATTAACCCCAACTAAGATGGCTCTGGCCACAGAGGCTTGGGTTTCTCTGGCAACAGAAGAAGCCAAGCTTTCCGCCTGCCCTAACAGGCCTAAGCCTCCACTACAGACTACAAAGCTTCAGTTAAGAAGGTAAACAAATCCAAACAGAAATGGCTGCCACCATGGAGCAAGCAGGAGGCTTGACTGCAGGCTACAAAGTTTCAACTGTAGAAAAGTAAATATATCCCAGATACCAGGGCCTCCACTTGGGTCACTGGGGGGCATGGCCAGCCTAAAAACCACCACAGGCCCCTCACTCAGGCCGCCCCACACCCCAAGGGAACCCCCACCCTGATCCGGGACACCCTTCAGGGAAAACCAGCTGGCCCCCACCATGTACCAGGCCTCTATCCTATCTAATAAAAGAGTAATATGCAGATTGACCATCACTCCAACACAATATGGCTGCCCTCATGTGGTCAAAGATCCTGCCCGTATGTGGATACAAGGTGGCTACCATAAGATGGCCAGCAGGGGAGGGCAGTTGGGAGGTGATCAGGCAAGTAGGGGAGGGCAGTTGGGAGGCATCAGGCCTACAAGTGAGGGCAGTTGAGAGGGACCAGGCCTGCTAGGGAGGGCAGTTGAAGGTGATCAACCTTGCAGGGAAGGACAGTTAGGGGTAAACAAGGCCGGCAGAGGAGGGAAGTTGGGGACAAACGGGCTGGCAGGGGAGCAGTTAGACATCAATCAGGCTGGCATGGGAGTGGTTAGGGGGTGATCAGGCTAGCAGGCAGAAGCAGTTAGGGGCAATCAGGCAGGCAGGCAGGCAGGCAGTTGGGAGCCAGCAGTCCTGGATTGTGAGAGGGATGTCCAACTGCCCAACAGGATTGGGCCTAACCGGGAAGTCAGATATCCCTCAAGGAGTCCCAGATTGGAGAGGGTGCAGGCTGGGCTGAGAAACAACCCTCTCCCCCCTCCCCCCGCCCCTGTGCACGAATTTTCAATAATAACCTTAAATGCAAACGTGTTAAATGCTCCAATCAAAAGACAAAGGGTGACTGAATGTATACAAAAACATGACCCAAAAATGCTGTCTACAAGAATCCCATTTCAGAAAAAAAGACTCACACAGCATGAGAATGAAGTGGTGGGAAAAATTTTCCTTGCAAATGTATACAAAAAAAAGCTAGGATAGCAATACTTGTATCTGACAAAATAGACTTCAAAATGAAGGCCATTACACAAAACAACAAAGGTCACTGCATATTTCTAAAGGGATTGATCTAACAAGAGGATATAACCCTGGTAAACATATTAGTATATACACACCTCATATAGGAGCACCTAAATATACTTAAAAACTTTATGGAGGACCTTCTGGTAGAGATTGACAGCAACACAAGCATAGTAGGGGGTGGAGCACTCCACCGACCTCACCGACGGAAGGCTCGCCAGAACAATGGAAGTCAGTCCTGCAGTCAGTGGGGGCGCAGCAACCCAGCATCGACTGCCAAGGGGGCTGCAGATCAGACCCAGAGAGAGGTCCAGAGAGAGAGCCAGGGTCTAATCCGCAGCTTCTGTGGCAGATGTTGATTAGCCATTGCCTCTCTCTTTCTCTCTAGACTTCGCCAGCAGCCACACCTCTGTTTCTCTCCAGGCCTCTGTGGTGGGCTGCTTATCAGCCCTGCCTCTCTAATCAGGCCCAGAGACACTGGCTGGCATAGAAATTGACCAATCAGAACCAAATCTGAGAGAATTGTGAGGAGCCAATGGCAGCCTAGGAGGCAGAGCTTTTGATGCTAACTGGCACAGAAATTGGCCAGTCAGAACTAAATCTGGATCAACTGTGAGGAGCAAATGTCTGCTTAGGAGGCGGAGCTTTTGATACTGAATGGCATAGAAAATGAAGAATCAGAACCAAATTGGCCAGCAGGGGAAGGCAGTTGGGAGTGAGATCAGGCTGAAAGGGGAGGGCAGTTGGGGGCGAGATTAGGGCAGTTATGGGTGATTAGGCAGGCAGAGGCAGTTGGGGGTGAGATCAGGCCAGCAGGCAGTTAGCAACAGTTAGGCTAACAGGCAGGCAGGCAGAGAGGTTAGGGGTGATAAGTCAGGCAGGCAGAGGGGTTAGAGGCAATCAGGCAGGCAGGTGAGCGGTTAGGAGCCAGGAGTCCCAGATTGCGAGAGGGATGTCCCACTTGGCTGAGGGAACACCCTCTCTGTGCACAAATTTTTTTTTTTCTTCTCATTAAACTGTTATTTTAATGGGTCTCAAAATTCTGTGACAGATTTTTGGTCATGTTGTTTCCATTAAAAGTACTGATTTTAAAAACTAATAACTTAAAAACTGTCACACACACAAAAGAAACAAATGGCCCACAAAACATTCTTCTTTCCTTCTGAAGTTTTTACGATGTATTGTAACCATTAACCAGTCTTTTACTATTAAACTTAAATGGCCAATTGAGACAAACAGTTCTGAGACCTTCTTCCACCACTGATTAAGACTGGGGTGGCAGGTGTTGGGAATAATGTTCATTTAGCCTTCTGAGCTTTCTGGGCAGACTTGGTGACTTTGCCAGCTCCAGCTGCCTTCTTGTCCACTGCTTTGATGACACCCATAGCAACTGTCTGTCTCATGTCACGAACAGCAAAACAGCCTAGAGGAGGGTAGTCAGAGAAGCTCTCCACACACATGGGCTTGCCAGGAATCATATCAACGATGGCAGCATCACCAGATTTCAAAAACTTGGGGCCCTCTTCCAGCTTTTTCCCAGAACGACGATCAATCTTCTCCTTCAGCTCAGCAAATTTTCAAGCAATGTGAGCTGAGTGACAATCTAGCACAAGTGCATATCCAGCACTGATCTGGCCTCAGGATAATCACCTGAGCTGTGAAGCCAGCTGCTTCCATTGGTGGATCATTTTTGCTGTCACCAGCCACATTGCCACCGCGAACATCTTTGACAGACACGTTCTTAACGTTGAAGGCCACATTGTCCCCAGGAAGAGCTTCACTCAAAGCTTCATGGTGCATTTCAACAGACTTTACTTCAGTTGTAACATTGACTGGAGCAAAGGTGACCACCATGCTGGGCTTGAGAACACAAGTCTCCACTCTGCCCACAGGAACAGTACCAATACCACCAATTTTGTAGACATCCTGGAGGGGCAGACACGGGCTTGACAGTTGGGCGAGTTGGTGGCAGGATGCAATCCAGAGCTTCAAGCAGTGTGGTTCCACTGGCATTGCCATCTCTATGGGTGACCTTCCATCACTCAAACCATGGCATATTAGCACTTGGCTCCAGCATGTTGTCACCATTCCAACTAGAAACTGGCACAAATGCTACTGTGTCAGGGTTGTAACCAACTTTCTTAATGTAGGTGCTGACTTCTTTAACAATTTCTTCGTATCTTTTCTGGCTGTAGGGTGGCTCAATGGGATCCATTTTGTTAACACCAACAATCAGTTGTTTCACACCCAGTGTGTAGGCCAAAAGGGGTCTACATGCTCACGGGTCTGTCCATTCTTGGAGATGCCTGCTTCAAATTCACCAACACCAGCAGCAACAATCAGGACAGCACAGTCGGCCTGAGATGTGCCTGTAATCATGTTTTTGATGAAGTCTCTGTGCCCTGGGGCACCAGTGATGGTCACATAATACTTGCTGGTCTCGAATTTCCACAGGGAGATATCAATGACGATACCTCGCTCCCATTTGGCTTTCAGTTTATCCAAGACCCAGGCATACTTGAAGGAGCCCTTCCCCATCTCAGCAGCCTCCTTCTCAAATTTCTCGATGGTTCTTTTGTCGATCCCACCACATTTGTAGATGAGATGGCCGGCAGTGGTAGACTTGCCGGAATCTACGTGTCCAATGACGACGATGTTGATGTGAGTCTTTTCCTTTCCCATCTTGGGTTTGAATTAATGGTGGTTTTCACAACACCTGTGTTCTGGCGGCAAACCCGTTGCAAAAAAGCTGTGCACAAATTTAAGGCACCAGGCCAATAGTCTATATACATAAAAAGCCAGCAACTGGAATGCTGAAAGGACGGACTAGAACAAGTCTCTATGATGCCCACTGCGGCCAGGGAACTGGCCCGATCGGGGTATGGGGCTTGCTGGGGGGAGGGCTGTGGGAGGTTGGCCAGCTGGCCCCACCCTTGATTGGACTCTTCCAACCCATCGAGGGCAGGGTGGCTGGCCAACCTTCCCCTGCAGCCCTTCCCCCTGACTGGCCTGCCCCACCCCAATTGGCCCACAGCCCAAACCTCCGGTCAGCCCTGCCCCCAAAGGGCCCCACAACCCCAATTGGCCTGCAGCCCCTCCTCCCCAGCTGGCCTCACCCCTGATCTGCCCCTCTACACTAATAGTGGGTGGGGCCAGTTGGCCAACCTCTTGTAGCCCTCCCCCAGGCACCCCTATCCCTATCCCCATGGCCCCTACCACCCTGATTGGCCTATAGCCCCTCTCCCAGTCAACTCCACCACTGATCGGCCCCCCAACACTAATCGAGGATATGGCTAACAGGCCAACCTCCAGCCTTCTTCTCCTTATGACAGGCCCAGCCCTGATCCACCAACTGGGGCCAGGCTGGCCAGACCCCACCCATGCACAAATTCATGCACCGGGCCTCTAGTAATAGCATAACATTTTAATGTTTACAGTTCTTTGTCTTTAATGTTTACACATTCCTGATAAATATATAATACTGAACAATTTTATAATATATCTATAGAAATTGTGTAGGTCCAAAACAGTCTATAAAGTAGTTAACTGCATGGCATAATGAATATTCCAAACTCTGACATATTCCAAACTCTGACATGTTTGTTAACATATGGGAATTTGGTTTTATGGTTACATATCTTCAATTATATGCATGTTAATTTAAAAAATAATTCACTAAATAGAGATTTTTGGAGTTATATGCATGCAAGGAATAAGTACAAACAGGGTAAGGTCTGCTCTTTTAGAGGTGTTGAGGCAGAAAAAATGGTTGAGAAATATACATCTTCAACAGTAAGTTTCCTATTAATGAAAATAATTTTGTTTCAAAGAAAGGTGCTAAATATTTAAAATTATGTGAATCTTTATCAACTAATTGGAACCAAGATATACTTACTTTACTGTGGCACTGAGAAGGAAGTTCAACTGTGGCATTAACAGGTTGTCTGGGGCTGATAGGTAACGATCAAACTGCACCTAAATAAAACAGAGAAATGTAAAATAAAGTTCATATATTTCCTAATAGACAACTCAAAATATATTACCGTAGCTTTTAAGGGTTAAATATTCAGCAAAATCCCACATTCCAAATAACAAGTTCATTGTGATCAAAATGAGTTACTTCCTTAAACATTCTAACTAAACTCCCTAGAAGTGTCAGCTTTTTAATGTAGTCATAACCAGCAATGTCTACTTTTAAAAAATATATATTTTATTGATTTTTCACAGAGAGGAAGGGAGAGGGATAGAGAGTTAGAAACATCATTGCGAGAGAAACATTGATCAGCTCCCTCCTGCACAACTCCTACTAGGGATGTCCCCGAAACCAAGGTATATGCCCTTAACCAGAATGGAACCTGGGACCTTTCAGTCCGCAGGCCAATGCTCTATCCACTGAGCCAAACCAGTTAGGGCAGTAATACCTACTTTTAAAATTCTGAATCTTAGCCATTAATTTTCGTTTCCCTCACCAAGCTTTTGAGCAATAATATTAGCAAAAAGTAGTCGTCGGATTTCAAATCTACCTTACTTTTTAAAATCCATTGTATTTGTTATTTATTCACTCAACTAATATTTACCAAACATCTACCATTAGAAACACACTATATTAGGTAATGCAAATATAATGGTAAATGAAAGAGGACAGTCCCTAGCCTCATAGAGCTAATAGCCTAGTAAAGAAAGGTAGTAAACAAATAATAATGTAAGTAGATATATATTTACAAACTGTATTAAATGGTAGTAAGAAAGAAACCAAAGTACTATAAAAGCATAAACAGGAAGGACAGACCTATTCTGTATGTTTGACATTTTAAGTAAGATCTTAAGAATAGACATTAACTGTGTGTATGATGGAGGATTCAGGGAGTGGGATGGCATGCATGAAAACTTGAGGACAGAAAGAGAATGGCTAATAGTTAATGTTCAACTTGTATGCTTTTTTAAAGGATTTTAATTCTGACTGTAAAAGCACTAGGAAACCACTGAAGCAAGGGAATAATCTGGCTATCGCAAGAAGAATGGATGGGAAGGTTGTAATGGTAGTTGCAAGTACAAGAAAGAGAGAGCTACATCATTCTGGACAACCTTCCAGATGAAGCCGGGGTTGCGAGGACTGAGGCAAGAATGACCTTCCTGAATAACCAGTGGTCAGGGGGCAGAGCCAGCAATCCTGTGCCGCCAGGCCAGCCATGGTGGTCCCAGCACCCCCTTCCACAGAGGCGGTGGGAGAGGCAGTGGGATAGGCCTGTGCTTTCTGCAGAAGCGGTAGGAGAGGGGACTGCATGGTCCCAGCACCTCACAGAGGTGGGATGGGGCGTGACCATGGCGCCTCAACCTCCCGTGGCCCCTCCCCCATCTGGCCCGGACCCTAATTGGCCCCCCTAATCAGTGGGTGGGAGGCAAGGACGGTGCTAAGGAACAGCAAGCCAACTTCTGGTTGAGCAGCACTCCCTCCCACCCGTGCTCAGCCAGAAGCTGGGCTCACAGTTGTTGAGCACAAGGAGCAAGGGGTACCGGACTATGAGAGCCCTGAACTGTAAGAGGGATGTCTGAGTACTGGTTTAAGCACAGGGGTATTGGGCCTAAGCCGGCAGATGGACATCCCCTGTGGGGTCCCACACTGCAAGAGGGCGCAGGCCAGGCTAAGGGACCCCCAAGAACCCAGTGCATGAATTTCGTGTACCAGGTCTCCAGTAGAGCAATAAAGGTGAAGAGGAGAGAAAAATTTGAGAGAATTAAAAAGTAAAATTATCAAGATTTGGTTAGTGATAGGATGAAGGGATAGACTCTCAAATTTTGCATCTGTATAATTTAATTTACAGTATTATCACAAATCATAACTATATAATTTAGACATTTATTTAGTTGTTTAACAGCTGCATTCTTTACTAGATCATGTGTCTTTTCATCCCAATTTTAGTATATTGCCTAGAAAACAGCAGATACTTGGTCAGTAACTGTTGATATAATAAATGGATAGATTCTCTTTCCATTGTGAGCTGGGCCCAACAGCTTTTGCATATGAATGGACCGTCTTTTCTCAGCCTGGCTACACAGGTGGGCCTCATCTGAGCATTTCCAAACCCAATAAAAAGAGAAGGAATCTGCAGATTTCTCTGTAGCTCATGCTGGGCAATCCAAGGCAGTGGCTGACTTTGCACCTCCTTGTAAATCCAAAAGCCAGTATACCCAATGGTCAGTGTGAGACCATACCAGATTACAACTCATCACATCTGTAAGTGACACACTCACTGCACAGACTCAGTGAGCACCAAAGCCCCACTTAAGCAAGTCCTGCCCATAAAGGTGTCCCCTGCCCAGCAGCTCTTTCATTGTAGGCACAGCTGGTTCTCACAGCCAATTAGCCTGGAGGTCAATTACTCACAGTGATATCAACAGCATTGAAGGCTTAAATACAACAAGACTATGCACACAGCCCACAAAGGGGTGCACCAAGAGCATCCACCTCAGGTGACTGGGGAGGCTGAGCCACTGGGCCCTATAGGACACCTACCACAAAAGACCACTCCATCAACTCAAGGAGACTTAGCAGCTACTCAATACATAGAAACAAACACAGGGAAGCAGGCAAAATGAAGAGACAAAGAAACATGACACAAATTAAAGAAATGCATGAAAGCAAACTACTGGATATAGAGTTCAAAACCACAGTTATAAGGTTACCCAAGAATCTTCTAGAAACCTCCAAGGAACTTATTGAGACCTTCAAGGATCTTAATGAGAATGCCAAAAAATTAGAAAATAACCAGTCAGAAATTAAGCATACACTGACTGAGAAAAAGAATAATATACAGAGATTCAACAGCAGACTAGAGGATTCCAAGAATCAAGTCAAAGATTTGAAGTACAAGGAAGCAAAAAACACCCAACCAGAAGAGCAAAAAGAAAAAATAATCCAAAAATATGAAGATAGTGTAAGGAGCCTCTGGGACAACTTCCAGCATACAAACATCCAAATTATGGGGGTGCCAGAAGAAGAGAGAGAGCAAGATATTGAAAACCTATTTGAAGAAATAATGACAGAAAATGTCCTCTAGTTGGTGAAAGAAATAGACTTACAAGTCCAAGAAGCACAGAGAACCTCAATCAAGAGAAATCCAAAGAGGACCACACTAAGACACATCATAATTAAAATGCCAAGGGCAAAAGACAAAGAGAGAATCTTAAAAGCAACAAGAAAAAAAAAGATAGTTACCTACAAGGGAGTACCCATGTGATTATGAGCTGATTTCTCAACAGAAACTATGCAGGCCAGAAGGGAGTGGCAAGAAATATTCAAAGTGATGAATAGCAAGAACCTACAACCAAGATTACTCTATCCAGCAAAGCTATCATTTAGAATTGAAGGTCAGATAAAGAGCTTCACAGACAAGAAAAAGTTAAAAGAGTTAATCACCACCAAACCAGTATTATATGAAATATAATAGAAGAGGACAAAAAAGAAAAAGATAAAGATAAAAAATTATGAACAACAAAGTGACAACAAATACTTATCTATCAACAAGTGAATCTAAAAATCAAGTGAATAGAAAATCTAAAGAACAGAATAAACTGGTTAATGTAATAGAATCAGGGGCATGGAAAGGGAGCAGAGCAGACTGACAATTCTTGGAGGGAAGGGAAGAGGTGCAAGAAGAGATTGGACAAAGAGCTTACACCTGTGGATGAGGACAGTGGGGAGGTGAGGGCCTAGGGTGGGAACTGAGTGGCAGGTAGCTATGGGTGGGGAGGGGAGAGGAACAACTGTAATAATCTGAATAAAGTTGTGTTTTTTTTTAAAAGTTATAGTACAAATATACAATGATGTATTACTTGGCCATAAAAAAGAATGAAATCTTACCATTTGCAAATGGATGGATTTCAAGGATATTATGCTAAGTAAAATAAATCAAATAGAAAACAAAAAATACCATATGATTTCCCTCATACATGGAATTTAAAGAACAAAATAAATAAACAAACAAAACAGGAACAGACTTGTAGATACAGAAAACAGACTGATGATTGCCTGAGGAGAGGGGAATTGAGGGGCTGGTGAAGAAGGTGAAAAGTACAAAATGGTAGTTACAAAATAGTCATGGGGATGTATAAGTACAAGAAATTGTAATAACTAGTTATGAAATAACAGATGGAGTATATGAGTGTCTAATCACTATACTGTACACCTGAAACTAATCCAAAATAACATTGAATGTAAACTATAATTGAAAAATAAAATTAAAATAATTTTTTTAATATATTTTATTGATTTTATACAGAGAGGAAAGGAGAGAGATAGAGAGTTAAAAACATCGATGAGAGAGAGTCATCAATCAGCTGCCTCTTGCACACCCACTACTGGAGATATGCCCACAATCAAGGTACATGCCCTTGACCAGAATCGAACCCGGGACCTTTCAGTCCCCAAGCTGACGCTCTGTCCATTGAGCCAAACCGGTTTTGGCTAAAATAAATTTTTAAAAAGAATAATGTTACATAAGAAAACCTATATTGAAATCCTTTACTATGAACTTACCATTGCAGCCTTCAGTGCCACAGAATCTAGGTTGGGAAAATTAGCTAAAGGACCCTAAAATAAATAAATAAATAAATAAATAAATAAATAAACAAACAAACAAACAAACACACACACACACACACACACAGACACACACAAAAGAAAAGGAAACAAGATGCAAAAAACATGCAGTTCATTTATAAAATACTAAAGGCCCAATGCCTGAATTTGTGCACAGGTGGGATCTGGCCAGCCTGGCCCCAATGAGGGCAGATTGGGACTGGGCCTGTCAGGAGGAGGAGTCATTTGAAGTTGGGGAGAGGGGCCGAGGGCAGTTGACTGGTAGTCCCACCCTTGATTGGGGTTGGGGGACTGACCAAGGTTCGGCAGCCGGGGGAGGGGCTGTGGAGGTTAGCCGGCCTACCTCACCCCTGACTGATGTATGTGGGTCCAATATAGAGCTGGCTGGGAAGAGGGGCCTCAGGAGGTTGTCCAATCAGCCCTGCCCTTGATGGGTTGGTGGGGGCCTATCAGGGGCGGAGCCGGCCGGGGTGGGGGAGAGGCTGCAGGAGGGTGGCCAGCTGGCCATATTCCCTATTATGTGTGTGTGGGTGATCAGGGGCTGAGCCAGCCAGGGGGAAGGGCGGCCACAGGGGCAGGAGGTTGGCCAGCCATCCCGCCCTCGATCAGCGTGGGAGAGGTCAATCTGGGGCAGGGCCAGCTGGGGGTAGGGACCCTGGGAGGTTGGAGGCTGGCCCTGCCCCAGATTGGGCCAGTTCATTGGCTGCAGTGGGCGTCATAGCGACTGGTCATTCTAGTCATTCCAGCATTCTGGTCACTGGCTTTTTATAATATACACTGAGTGGCCAAATTATTATGATCTCTAAATGCCTAATAATCTGACCACTCAGTGTATATCCTATGTAATAAAAGGCTAATATGCAAATTGTCCCCTTGACCAGGAGTTCTATCAGCAGGCAGGGTGGCCAACTGCCCATGTTTCCTCCCCCTGGCCAGGCTTGTTGGACCCCACCTATGCACCAATTCATGCACGAAGCCTCTAATATACTACACAAACACACACACACACACACACACACACACACACACACACTAAATGGCCAGATGTGTTCAAAGATCATGATAATCTGGCCACTCAGTGTAGATAGTCCATTAGTGAATTGCCTACATTTGGAAATTTAGCTTATTTCCAAAGAACTCAAGTGTCATCTCTTCAACCTCAATTATAACAGGGATCATGATATGTTCATTTTATATAAGTAGCAGAAAGGCACTCAATAATATTTGTTGGAGAGAGTAAAAATAGCATATTAACAATGGAAAAATCAGGATATCTCACATAAGCAAAAAATGAAAAAATGCAATCAGGCAGTTAGAGAATGGCAATGAGACATGGAGTCTTTAAGTGTTAGACTTTGACAACTTCATCGTAGCTAATAAAAGGATAATATGCAAATTGACTGTCACTCCAACACACAAGGTGGCTGCCCCCATGTGGACACAAGATGGCTAGCAGGGGAGGATGGTTGGGAGGGACCAGGCCTGCAGGGAGGGCAACTGGGGGCAACCAGGCCTGCAAGGAAGGGCAGTTGGGGGTTATCAGGCCAACAGGGGAGAGCAGTTAGGGGCAATCAGGCCAGCAGGGGAGCAGTTAGGTGTCAATCAGGCTTGCAGGGGAGTAGTTAGGGCAATTAGGCAGGCAAGCAGCCAGGCAGGCAAGCAGTTAGGAGTCAGCAGTACTGGATTGAGAGGCATGTCTGACAGCCTGTTTAAATGGGCAGTCAGACATCCGTAGAGGGGTGCCAGATTGGAGAGGGTGCAGGCTGGGCTGAGGGACACCCTTCCCTGTACACAAATTTTGTGCACCAATCCTCTGCTATAGTATAAAAATACAACAGTGTTGGTTCCTTAGGGAAGAAATTTGCTTACTGCTGTATCATAAGAGAAAACTTAAGATTTTTTATAGCTTTATTTAAGAATTGCTGGAATATAAAATATTCCTTTTTTTCTTTATTAAGATATTACATGTGTCCTTATACCCCCTTTGTAATATATTCTTCATGTTAACATCATTTAAAAGAGCCCTTTGCTTTTTTAAAGAAAGATGCTTACTTACCTAATTTTTAAGGGTTTCCACCACTCCATTATGAATTTCTATTGGAATTCTATAACTTAATAAGATTATATACTGGCTTCATAAGTATTTACTTTTCTAGAGTAATATACCATGGATTTGCTAAATTAAAAAAGAGATGACTGCTATTCATATAGTAATGTCTGAGTTCAATTAACTGATAATGATATAGGGCTTTAAAATTTTTTCCAGGATATTCTTTATATGTTTTATACTAATTTTTATATATTTTCATTACTTTCAACCCAAACTGTCTGTAATAAAAAGATAATTCATAGAACCATACATGTAGGTATTATCTCATTTACTCTAAGACCAACCCTTTGGAGCACATATTATTACCCCAATCTACAAAAGAAGAAACGGAGATAGTCATTTTCTTAGTGAAAAACAGCTATTAAGTAGAAGAGCCAAGATTCAAACCAGAGTCTAATTATAGAATCTATACTCTAACCCAGGGGTCTTCAAACTTTTTAAAGTGGGGGCCAGATCACGGTCCCCCAGAGAGCTGGAGGGCCGGACTATATGAACTACTAATTCCTACTGTAACACCTCGGCTGTGCTCACCGCCCAAAAAACCTGGCGGGCAGGATCAGACTCCCCTGGGGGCTGCATGTGGCCCGCGGGCCGTAGTTTGAAGACCCCTGCAACCTGATGTATTTCTCTAATTATTAGTAGGTACATCCACATGCTTACCTGTTCAGGTTTATGTTGCTGTATGGTGTTATAGATGTAACTCAATCCTGACCTAGTTAAAACGTAAGAAGCTTGCTCATTTATAAGTGTGTCCAAATGTGCTTCAACCTAAGATAAAACACAATAAAAAGAAATATTTTAAAAGACTTATAAGACCAATGAGAGTAGAAGTAGACTATCCTGCAGTCTTAGTTCTTCACCATGGGGCTGTTTCGTGAAGTAGTTATGATACCAGTCTGTAGGGCACAGGGACTGCTTCTGTAACAAAGGCACTTCCTTCCCCTAAAGAGGAAGTCCTAAGGAGAAAAAGCCTTACTTTCAAAGACAATTAAAGAGGATTCCAAGACTAGCCACCAGTCCAAAATTTTGAGTTACTTTTCAGCTCTTTTAAAAGCTGGTAATAAGCCCTAGCTGGTTTGGCTCAGTGACTAGAGCATCAGCCTGGGATTGAAGGGTCTCAGGTTCCATTCCAGTCAAACCTGATTGCCCAGGTTGCAGGCTCAATTCCCAGTAGGGGGTATGCAGGAGGCAGCCACTCAATGATTATTTCTCATTAATTATGTTTCAATCTCTTTCTTCCTCTCCCTACCTCTCCGAAATCAATTCTGGGAAAAGTAAGGGCCTGATGTTCTTAACTTCCTCACTCCCTCACCCTCCTAACTACCTAGCCTGACTCCAACACTCAAATATGCCAACTGGAAAAGCCTGAATTAAATCCCATTAGGGCTGAGGCAGTAAGTTCTCTGAGGAGAAAGCAGATCTGTGACAACAAGAGGAGAGTTGAGGAAGGTTAAAGATTTCAGGCTCAAGAGCTGCCTAAGACTCAGGTAGCAGAAATGACTTGTATGTGCTAGCTGCTTTGTGCTGTGTTTGGGAAACCAGAGGCAGAAGGCACAGAAGGGAACTACCCTACTGGGTTGAAATATTCCCTAGTGGGAAGAAATCTGTGTTCCCTTATTTTTACCAGTATAGGCCTGACAGTCTGGAGGTCTTCTTCTATTCCTCACAGGAAGTTCCCTCAGTTTTACCAGTTTGTTTGCCAGTAATACAGTACACTACTAACTGTGCTATTACCATCAGAATGCTTGCCACTGACTTAAGTAACTCCAATAGGAGCCCCTTTTAAAACTTAAAAATGACTTAAAAAGAGGTGAGTAGCTTCTAAGAGGAAGCACATCTGAATAATCAGAATAGGTATCTCTTCTCGAGGTAACACTACTGAAAGACACAGAGTACTTTATTTTTATTTTTTTAAGTGAATCCCCAAGAAAGTAAAATGAGTCCTTACTAGATTTACTGGGAATCAAAGAAAAACAAAATGTGCAAATGTAAACATTTAATGAAAGAGTTACTGATAAGATCCAAATTAGTACCTAAAAAGAAAAATGGAAGAAACATCAAAGAAATAGATTACAGTGAAGAGGTTTAAAAAGAAATTAAAATATAGACTCAATAGATACTATTAAGTCAAATAAGTACTGGAGCTTCAGATACAAAAATAATAGATGAAGAATAATTAAAGATAATACAAACTTTATTGAGAAAAAGAAAGGGTTAAAGCTTCAGACTGAAATGGCTCTGGAAAGTTCAATATAAAAATAAGGGAAAAAGAGATGTACCAAAAAATATTCTGAGGAAATATATGAACTCAAAGGAACAGCCTCACAAGTTTCCAGATGGATAAAACAGATTGTCACAAACAAAAGAGAAAAAGACTAGCCTGGACTTTTTACTTGAAACACTAAGTAAAGCTGAGTCAGAGTAGAAAAGAAAAGGTCTGACAATCAAGGAACTTTTACTCAACAAAGTAAACTGCTAATTTTCGGGGCCTGATAAACCATGTCTTCTAGTATGCACATCCTTGTATAATCCGTTCACACACTATGGGTTGGTCCATGCCACTAGCACCAGCCAGAATGCAAGTGCACACCTAAGCACTTACACAGTGGGGCCTGCTCTCTTGAAATGCAAAATAAATAAATAAATAAATCTATGAATATTTAAGAAATGCAGGTAATTGGTGATAAAACATTGATATACTTAAATACCTGATATACTTAAATACCTAGAAAAAGATTTAGACAAATGAAAGAATTTGAAATTGAAATAATGATAAGTACAGTAAAAACTAATATGCTTAAAAATAAATTTACTAATTTTATATAAAACTATGCAAGAAAGGGAAATTAATCATACTTCATTATATTTCTTTTTAAATAGAAAATATCACTAATTCTTCAGAAAACCACAAAACTTTACAAATAAATGTTTACTGTAACCACTGCCAAACTGTTCATATATTTGTGATAACACAACATTCAGGGTTTTAAAAAATTATGTATATCTACCAATAATCACTACTTCAAAATCAGAATTCAAGTATCTGGTAAATTTTCTACAAGGCTTTTTTTAGCCATTTTATAAAATGCTAAGTGATACTGTTTGGATAAGGAAGAGAGTGATTGATATAATAAATTGTAATGTTTTACCTAACATTGGTTTATACACCTTCTGCACTTGCCACACCATAGCATATTCAGTTCAGAAACTGAAATCTGCATACAGAATAAATGTTCAAATTAATCAGAAAAGCTTTATTCTACCACTACATATTGTATATACTATCTACCCATAACATATTCTGACTTCTCCAAAGCAAAACTAAATGATTGCCCTGACTGGTTTGGCTCAGTGGATAGAGTGTCGGCCTGTGGACAGAAGGGTCCCGGGTTCGATTTCGGTCAAGGGCATGTACCTTGGTTGTGGGCACATCCCCAGTAGGGGATGTGCAGGAGGCAGCTGATCAATGTTTCTAACTCTCTATCCCTCTCCCTTCCTCTCTGTAAAAAAATCAATAAAATATATATTAAAAAAACAAAACAAAACAAAAAACAAACCCTAAAATGTGTGTGTGTGTGTGTGTATGCGCACGCAGCTTTTCATCAGACTATAAGGAAGAGTTTATAGGAATTAGGGCATAAAGCTAGTAACTGAGATTATATACAGAAAAATGATTCCATCACAGTGACGTCATTTTATGGCAAAATTAACCTGAAACTGTAGCATTTCTAGACGTCTGTCAGTAAATTCAAATAGAGCTAATGTTGTCTTCATCATATACAGTGAATTGACCATGAAAGTTGCCATGTCAGCTGTGCCTAAATTGCTGGCTGACACAGTACACATCTGAAGGAGAGGATCCAAGATACACGATAAAACCTGTAAATGAAATATAAAATAAAAATTATTCTTTAATTCCCAATCAGTGATACAGGCCTATACAGAATGCTAATGGTTAATGGCACTTCAGAATGAAAGTCAAACTAATTTGAAAGGTGCCAACTTACAAAATCACATAAGAAAAGATTAAATGGTATAATAATCAGAATACTTTTTTAAATGAGCATAACGGTATGAGTATTTTTTAAATTAAAGATAACTAATTTAATATTTGGGGGAAAAAACAATGAAAAGGTTTATCAAAATATATGGATCATAAAATACCAGAATTTCAATGGAATTTACAATAGAAGAGTAATAAGCAATAATTAAAAACAAATTTACAACATACCTGCACAAAATCAGCTTGACGGGCATCTAATGGTACAACTGAGGAATCATGAGATGACAAAACTTCACGCAACAACATGAGTGTCTGATTTAATGCAGAACTTGGTCCAAGATCAGGTGGTGGGAGTTCAACCTAAAATAAGGTATGGTTTAGCCACTGCTTTAACTTTAACGTCACACACTCTTTGAACTCAAAAGAAAGCAACTTATAACTGACCATGTGCGAAAACGGGTTCAGGTAGGAATATGCCTACTCTGTTCAGTTTGTCCTTGTGATTTATTAATAGTCATTGCAAATGCTGGCATCATAAGAAACTGTCGAGGCCAGTGTCAGAAGGGGACAAATCAATTCTTGGAATCAGAACAACATCTCCTTCTGCAGATCCTGTGAATATTTCAGCTTTGATTATGTTAGATTGCAGCCTTTTGATAATAAATCTAGTACCATCACAAAGACCCCATTTACAATCTTAATTGTAAATGGGGTCTTTGTGATGATTGCACCTACTTTCAATTTTAATTTATGACACAGCATTCCCAAAGGAGTAATACTATTAAAAAATTCGATGGGAAATTTTTGCTTTTCAACATTATCTGTTGAATCAATGGAATTATCACTTAAATACATGTGAAAATCTCCATCGAATATATATCCGAAATTTCTTCATTTAATTTTTGAACATGCTCATTTTTTGGACAAAGAATCACTGATTTAGATACATTTTTAATATTATCTATAGATATAGTATTTCCAAAGATTGCTTCAATAATAGATCCATTACAAATCATTTCACAGGGGATTTCAGTACTATCCATTCCTAAATAAAAACTGCTACCAAGTTTGCCATCTCCATGTTTTACTAACCATTCACTATAAGCAGAATATTCTGATCTCATATTTGTTATAACAGACAATTTTCTGAAACATCCCCACACATTACAGTACTTTAAACTTGTTTGTACTATGGCCGATCACATAGCATGGGGCACAATACTGAGACATTGTCAAAAATTCCCTCCAAGAAGGAGAACTTTCCCACCAAATGCAACATTTAAATTAATAATTTCTCTTAGTAATCTGTTTATGGTGCTTATAGCATGACTGGATAACATGGTGCATTCATCAATAAGAAGTTGGGCCTTTCTAATGGTTTTAGCAACTTCACTCTTTATATCAAGTCTAGAAATTTGAAGTTTCATTTAATGGAATTGGTAATTTATATTGGTTCTTCCACCAAGAAGTAAATTCATAGCAATTCATGTAGATGCTGGGGGCAAAATAGTACCACAAGCTCTAATATAACGTATTAAAACTTTATAAAGATACTAGAGGCCTGGTGCACAAAATTTTTGCACAGAGGGGGGTTGAGGGTGTCCCTCACCCAGCCTGCACCGTCTCCAATCTGCGATCCCTCTCACAATCCAGGACTGCTGGCTCCAAATGGCTTGCCTGCATGCCTGCCTGATTGCCCCTAACTGCTTCTGCCTGCCAGCCTGATCACCCCCTAACCACTCCCCTGCCATCCTGATTGATGCCAAACTGCTCCCCTGCAAGCCTGATTGCCCCTAACTGCTCCCCTGCCGGCCTGGTCACTCCTAACTGCCCTCCCCTGCTGGCTTGGTTACCCCTAACTGTCCTCCCCTGCAGGCCTGGTTGCCCCCAACTGCCTCCGCGGCTGGCCCAGTCACCCTTAACTGCTCTCCCTTGCCAGCCTGGTCCCCCCAAAACTGCCCTCCTTTGAAAGCCTGGTCAGTCACAACTGCCCTCCCCTGCAGGCCTGGTTGCCCCTAACTGCCCTCCCCTGCTGTCCCGGTCACCCCTAATTGTCCTCCCCTGCTGTCCCGGTCACCCCTAATTGTCCTCCCCTGATGGCCTGGTTGACCCTAAATGCCCTCCCCTGCAGGCCTGGTTCCCCCAACTGTCCTCTCCTGCAGGCTAGGTTGTCACCAACTGCCCTCCACTGAAGCCCTGGTTCCCCGCAACTACCCCCTCTGCAGGCATGGTCACCCCCAACTGTCCTCCCCTGCAGGACTGGTCCCTACCAACTGCCCTCCCTCCCCTGAAGGCCCTGTCACCCACAACTGCCCTCCCCTGCTGGCCTTGTTACCCACACCTATCCTACCAAACTTGCCAGATCGCCCACAACTACTCTCTGCTGCCTGCCATCTTGTGGTGGCCATCTTTGACTACATGGGGGCAGCCATTTGTGCAAGTGTGTGGGTCAATTTGCATAATATATCTTTATTATATAGTACACATGAGTCTATTTGAACTCACCTTATTTAGAGGTCCTTGAATTATTTCTTTACTTGTATCTTTAATCAAACATGGGAATTTTTGAGCTATTATTTCATCAGATATTCTCTCTTCACTTTTCTCTCTTCTTTTTCTAGCATTTCCACAATATACAAGCTGATCTGATTAATAGTATTCCACAGGTGACTTGGGCTCTGTATTTTCAACTGATTCCTCAGACTTGAAATTTCCATTGAACTATCTTTAAGGTCATTAAGTCATTCTTCTACCTGCTCAAATCTCTCTCTTTTTATTTTTTTATTTTATTAAAGTATTACATATATGTCCTTATCTCCCTATTACCCCCCAACCACCCTCCCATTCATGCTTTCAACCCCTTGTTGTCTGTGCCCATCGACTGGTAAGGCTTATATGCATGCATACAAGGCCTTTGGTTTATTTTTCCCCTTTATCTCCACCCTCCCCTACCTTCCCTCTGAGGTCTGAAGGTCTAAAAGATGCTTCTCTGTCTCTGGATCCGTTTTTGTTCATCAGCTTATATTGTTCATTATTTTCCACAGATGACTGAGATCATGTGATAGTTATCTTTTTCTGATTGGTTCATTTCATTTAGCATAATGCTCTCTAGTTACATTCATGCTGCTGCAAATGGTAAAAATTCCTTCTTTTTTACCCCAGCATAGTATTCCATTGTATAGATGTACCATGGTTTTTTAATGCACTAATCTGCTATGGACACCTAGGAAGATTCCATATCTTAGCTATGGTAAATTGTGCTGCTATGAATGTAGATGTGCATATATCCATTCTGATAGGTGTTTCTAGTTTCTTGGGATATATTCCTAGAAGTGGGATTACTGAGTCAAATGGGAGTTCCATTTTTAGTTTTTGAGGAAACTCCATACTGTTCTCCACAGTGGCTGCACCAGTCTGCATTCCCCTCAGCAGTGCACAAGGGTTCCTTTTTCTCTGCAACCTCGCCAGCATTTGTCCTTTGTTGATATGTTGATGATGGCCATTCTGACAAGATGAGATAGTTCTGCATTGTTTTTTTCATTTTCATCCCTCAGATGATTGACTTTGAACATGTTTTCAAATATTTCTTGACCTTCCTTATGTCTTATTTTGTTGACCATTTTTTGATTGGGTTCTTTGTCTTCCTTTTGTTAATTTGTATGAGTTCCCAGTAAATGTTGGAGATTAAATCCTATTGGAGATAACATTGACAAATATGTTCTCCCATGCAGTGGGCTTTCTTGTTGTTTTGCTGATGGTTTATTTTGCTGTGCAGAAGCTTTTTATTTTGATGCATTCCAATATGTTTACTTTTTCCTTAGTATCCATTGCCCTTGGAGCTATATCATTAAATATATTGCTATGACAAATGTCTGCTATTTTGCTACCTATGGCTTCCTCTAACATTTTTATGGTTTCCCATCTTAGGTTTAAGTTCTTTATCCATTTTGAGTTTATTTTTGTGTATGGTGTAAGTTGGTGGTCAGTTTCAGTTTTTTGCATATATCTGTCCAATTTCCCAAACACCATTTATTGAAGAGACTGTTTGACTCCATTGCATGTTCTTGCTTCCTTTGTCAAATATTAATTGAGCATAGTGGTTTGGGTTGATTTCTGGGTTCTCTATTCTATTCCATTGATCTATATGTCTTTTCTTGTGTCAGTACCGGGCAGTTTTGAAAACAGTGGCTTTGTAATACAGCTAAATAGCTGGCATTGAGATCCCTCCAACATTGTTCTTCTTTCTCAGGATTGTTGCAGCTACTCAGGGTCTTTTCTTTTTTATTTCAGATGAATTTTTGGAGAGTTTGTCCTAGGTCTTTGAAATATGCCATTGGTATTTTGATAGGGAGTGCATTGAATGTGCAGATTACTTTAGGTAGTATGGGCATTTTATTGATGTTGGTTCTACAAATACATGGACATGGTATGTTCTTCCACCTGTTTGTGACTTTGAGCTGAACCCAATTTGATAGAATTTTGTTGAGAATTTTAGCATCTATGTTCATCAAGGATATTGGCTTGTAATTCTCTTTTATTGTATTGTCTCTATATGATTTTTGTATTACAGTGATGCTGGCTTCATAAAATGAGCTTGGAAGTGTTCTGTCCTCTTGAATTTTTTGGAAGTGTGAGGAGGATAGGATTCAGTTCTTCCTTGAATGTTTGGTAAAACTCCCCTGTAAGTCATCTGGCCCCAGGCTTTTGTTTGTTTTTGATGACTGCTTCAATTTCTTCCACAGTTATTGGCCTATTGAGATTTTTAGATTCTTCCTGATTGAGTTTTGGAAGGTTGTATTTTTCTAGGACTATGTCCATTTCATCCAGGTAGTCTAGTTTGATGGATAAGAGTTGTTCAGAGTATTTATTAACAATGCTTTGTTTTTCTCTGGGACTTATTATTTTACCTCTTTCATTTCTGATTTTATTTGGGTCCTCTCTCTTTGCTTCTTGGTGAGCCTGACTAGAGAGGTTCATTAATCTTGTTTATCCTTTCAAAGTACGAGCTCTTGATTTCTTAGATCTTTTGTATTGTTTCTCTGGACTGTATGTCATTTATTTCTGCTCTGATCTTTATCATCTCCTTCCTTCTGCTCACTCTGGGCTTCTCTTGTCACTCTCTTTCAAATTCTTTAAGTTGTATAGTTACAGGACTGCTTTCATTGTTTCCCAGATTTTGGATTGTTGTGTTTTCGTTGTCATTTGTTTCCAGCATGTTTTTAATTTCTTCTTTGATCTCTTTGGTAACCCAATCATTGTTTAATAGCATGCTATTCAGCTTCCAAGTGTTTGAATTTTTTTTATTGTTTTTATTATAGTTTATTTCTAATATTATGCTATTGTCGTTTGAGAAGATGCTTGATATGATTTCAGTCTTCTTTAATTTGGAGAGACATTGCTTGTGACCCAATTTGTGGTCTAACTTTGAAAGTGTCTAATGTGCACTTGAGAAGAACGTGTATTTTCTGGCTTTGGGGTGAAATGTTTTGAAGGTGTCAATTGATTCCAACTGGTCTAGTGAGTTATTTAGGATTGCTATTTCTTTGCTGATTTTTTGTCTAGAGGATTTATCCAGTGATGTCAGTGGTGTATTAAAGTTTCCTACTATGATTGAATTGTTGTAGATCTCTCCCTTAGTATCTTCCAATCGCTTTTTTTTTTGTTTTTGTTTTTTGTTTTTTGTTTGTTTGTTTGTTTGTTTTATATATGTATGTGCTCCTGCATTGGGTGCATATATGTTTATCAGGGTTATATTCTCTTGTTGTATCTATCCCTTTAGTATTATGAAGTGGCTTTCCTTATCTCTTGTTATGGCCTTTATTTTGAGGTCTAATTTGTCAGATATAAGTATTGCTACTCCAGCTTTTTTTTTTTTTTTTTTTTTTTTCATTTCCATTTGCCTGAAAGATGTTTTTCCATCCCTTCACTTTCAGTCCACATGAGTCCCTTTTACTGAGGTGGGTCTCTTGTAGACTGCCTATACATGGGTCATGTTTTTTCATCCCTTCAGCCACTGGATGTCTTTTGATTGGAGCATTTAGTCCATTTAAATTTAAAGTTGTTATTGAAAGGAACTTGTTTATAACCATTTTTATTTTTTGTGGCATTCCTTCTTACCTTTTTTTCTTTTCTCTTTTTATAGCATTCCCTTTAGCATTTCTTGCATTGCTGCCTTAGTAGTGATAAACTCCCTTAGCCTTTTTCTTCTTGTGAAGCTCCTTATTTCCCCTTCAATTTTGAACAGCAGTCTTGCTGGAGAGAATATTCGTGGATCCAGTCCCTTGCTTTGCCTCACTTTTTAAATTTCCTTCCACTCTTTTCTGGCCTGATGTGTTTCTGTTGAGAAATCATTTTATAATCTAATGGGAGATCCCTTTGTAGCTAACTTTCTGTCTCTCTCTTACAGCCTTTTAAAAATTTTCTCTTTGATCTGAAGGTTTGCCATCATAATTAAGATGTGTCTTGGTGTGGGTCTTTCTGGCTCATCTTGTTTGAGATTCTCTGTGCTTGTGTGAATTTTTCTTCTCCACATCAGGAAAGTTTTCTGATATTAATTCTTCAAATAGGATTTCTAACCCTTGTTCCTTTTCCTTTTATTCTTGCACCTCTACTATTTGTATGTTGCTTCGTTTCATGTTGTCCCAAAGCTTCATTAGGCTCTCCTCCTGTCTTTTCATTTTTTTCTCCAATTGTAGTTCAATTTGGGTGTGTTTTGCCTCCCTGTGTTCTAATTTGCTAATTTGGTCCTCCATTTCTCCTAGTCTACTGTTGAAACTTAACCATGGTGTTTTTTATTGCAGCTATATCACTCTTCATTTCTTCTTGATTCTTACATAAGTTGTTGATTTTTTTTCATCCATCTGGTTTATGAACTGCATGATTCTAAATTCCTTGTCTGACATATTGCACGCCTCTGTTTCATTTAGTTGCTTTTCTGGTGATTTCTCCTTTTTCTTTCCTTTGGGAGTTTGTCTACCCATTTTTTTCTCACCAGGGTACTTAGGTGTTGAGCTGAGCAGGGGCTGCCCCTTGGGTGGCAATGGCTCCTCATGCAGCGGCTGCTCTTCAGGCAGTCGCAGCAGCGGCTACTCCTCAGTTGGCAGTTGCGCCTCTTGTAACCGCTGTTCATAGCAGTGGTGGCTCCTCTGGTTGTTTGGGGGAGACTGCTCCACAGCTGTTGCTCTTCGGAAGGGGTGGGCTGTTCATGAAGCTTCTCCTCCTTGGGCTGGGGTGGACTGTGCGGCTGCTGCTCCTGGGAGGGGGATAGGCTACTTGTGTTGCTATTGCTCCACTGACAAGGGCAGGCTACTCACAGGGATCCTACTCCTTTAGTGGGGCAGGTTGCACACAGCTGTTGCTCCTCGGATGGGGGCAGACTGTTTGTGTGGCTGCTGCTCCATAGACAGGGGCAGGCTGCTCACAGGGTTGCTGATCCTAAGATGGATGCAGGCTGCTTGTGCAACTGCTGCTCCTGGGATGGGGGTGGGATGCTCACAATCTGCTGCTCCTTGGATGAGGGCGGTCTGCTTGAGGGGACTGCCTCTCATTGGATGGGGGCAGGCTGCTCACAAGGCTACTGCTCCTTGGATGGAGGCAGGTTGCTCGCACGGCTGCTGCTTCTCAGACAGGGGTGGGCTGTTCACGAGGTCATCATTTCCCCCCCATTATTTTTGTGCTTTTTAGGTTCTCTAACTCCTTGGTTTTTCCAACCTGTTCATACACTGTTTTCTTACTCTTCATATTCTAGATATTTAAGATTAATACCAATATTCCTCAAGTGGCTATCTTTGGAATTATTTTTTGATCCCTCCCTATAATTTACTAACATCCAGTCAGTCATCAAGTTTGGAAAATTTATATTTACCTTTCAAGAATCTATCCTTCATGGCTCTTCCTAGAAGCCTTCGAGCACATATTTCCATTAAAATTACTTCATTAGTGCCCTAATTGCCCAATTTGCAACCTAGCCTTTCTCCTATTTATATGCCATACTACTTTCCAAGTGATATTTTTATTAAATGAAAAAATTTTTTTATTTGTGACTCAAAGCTTGTGTTCTTGCATGTTTTGTTTATTTCCTCTACTCAGGATAACCTATACTCAGTCCTATCTAAATCCCCCATAACCTTCAAAGTTCAATTCCTTTATGTCCCTCTCAGAAAAGCTCCTCTCTGCAAAGGAGTATATAAAGGTATACTCTTCTTAATATGTTAAGAGGCCTTGAACACACACCTTTCAAAAAACATGTGATTCTGTAGTAATCACTTATTTATTAGACTATTTTCTGCTAAAGGAGAAGCAATTTGAGGCCAATAGACCTTGATTGTTTGATTTTGAATTCTCATCACCTCGCACATTTATTCATGTTTAAAGTTTTTATCATATATAAATAATTTCTTAAAAATTGTATCAAAATAAAAATGCCTATAAATTATATACATAACCAGAATTGTTAGTAAACTTTTTGTGTAAACAGAAATACATAAAACAGGAAAAATATAAGATAAATATTCCAGTTCTGCAAATTCATGCTGCTTTTACAAAAGAATTTGAGTCATGCATGGGGGTCACAAAGAAAACTTCTTATTAAGGCTTCTCTGTGTTCAGGAATGTAAAAATTGACAAGATACTCTTGATTGCTACTGACTGTTATACACTATATTATAAAACCTGTGCCTAATATATTCATGCTATTAGATACAACAACATAGTTAAAAAGGAAAAGATGCCAGCATAGTGACTATAATGCATCCTTGAAAAACTTTAGACTTTAATAATTAAAAGAAAAAATTTAATCACTATAAACCCATTCCTTTAGTTCCTGTCACAACACACTGCTCAATTTAAAATATTAGTTCTCATAGGATTCCTTCAGGTTTCTGTTGCTGTTATTTATTTGGTTTTATTTCTTGGGGAAGGGGTTATTATCATGTTTATTTCCATAATAAATTATAGTACTAAATTCAAAGGAGCATACATTTCATAAAGACAAAGCTAGATCATCAGAGAGTAAAATCACAATAAGCTGTTTTTAAAAACATTAAGTAAGAGTTCCAGTTTTCTAAGTAGTATGTAATTTTAGCTCTGACCTAAATACAGTAAGATTGATTTAGTTACAAAATTTTGGTTATAGAAAAACGGTAGTGAAACTAGAGCTTAAGATCCTATCTCCAATTATGACTCAAAGTTATGCTGTTCCAGGAATACAGGCTATAAACCTACATCCAGTAAGCATCTCAAAATGAATTTTGTTATTCATAGGAAGAACTCAAGAAAACATTTTATGGAATGAGAAAAAAAATCACCCAGTGTAAAATCAGCAAAATATTAAATGTGAAAGATACACATTCAAATAGTTTAAAAATTGCATTTTTCAAACATACCTTGTCCATTAATTTACTTGCATGAAGACTCAAGCTATTGAAGAATATTTTTTTGCTTAGCAAATGCATTTCTTCAATGGTAGTCAACAATGTGGTTGCACTATTTCCAACAATGCCACTAAAAGCAAAGAATATTTCAGGTTGTAAAACAGGCTAAATCAATTCAGTTATTTAATTGAATAAAATTATTTAGAAAGATATAGATTTATTATAAATAAAAGTTTATTTTATTACATTTATTGGGATGACACTGTTAACAGATTACAAGTGTACATTCCTATAATAAATGAAGTGTTTATTGCATTGTGTGCCCACCAACCAAAGTCAAATAAAAAAAATGTTTTTTGGGGTGTTTTTTTTTAAATATACTTTTTATTGATTTTTCACAGAGAGGAAGAGAGAGGGATAGAGAGTTAGAAACATCGATGAGAGAGAATCATCGATCAGCTGCCTCCTGCACAGCCCCCACTGGGGACATGCCCGCAACCAAGGTACATGCCCTTGCCTGGAATCGAACCCGGGACCTTTCAGTCCGCAGGCCGATGCTCTATCCACTGAGCCAAACCGGTCCCGGCGAAAAAATGTTTTTATATAGAAGATTCATAATGGTATAAAAATTTACATCAGTAACTGTGAATTAAAACCAATTACTCTGGTTTCACATAAAAATGAGAGTTGGTGTATTTTTTATCTTTGTTTTTTCATTTTGAGTAAGTAATGAAGAAATGAAAATAAAGTACTATACTTTTTTTTCTTTTTTTTAAATATATTTTATTGATTTTTTACAGAGAGGAAGAGAGAGGGATAGAGAATTAGAAACATCGATGAGAGAGAATCATCGATCAGCTGCCCCTTGCACACCCCCTACTTGGGATGTGCCCTCAACCAAGGTGCATGTCGTTGACCAGAATAGAACCTGGGACCTTTCAGTCCGCAGGCCAACATTCTATCCACTGAGCCAAACTGGTTTCAGCAAAGTACTATATTTTTAATACATCACAATCTCTTTTAAAAAAACAGTGGATTAGAACAGACTCATAATATGCAAACCTATATTTCTATTTTTCCACTATTAACATAAATGCATGACTTGTTCATCCAAAAATATATAATTTTAATTGTAGGAAAACCATTCCATCAATAGTTCTACTAATATAACATTTAAACTTAATTAATACTGAGTTATTCTTTGAATTAAAATTGTTATACCATATCAGTAGCACACCTATGAATTACACTTTCTCAAAAATGTTAAAGCTACCTAAGTGACAGATATATATTTAGACTAATTATGAATAATGTGATATTTTGAAATAATAATCAGGCCATCTGCACTTCTCAATTTACCATTACAAGAATATTTCTTTAGACCCATTCAATGCGGTTTCCCATTTTTCCCAGGATATAAGACAAGCATGTATATAAGAAAATTCCCAATTTGATTTTCCTAATTCATGTACTGAAAGTGATTTTAAAATGTGTTTTTAGGAGAAAAGGGTTTTTGTTGATGCAAAAATATACTGTAATCCTGAAGGGAATAATTTCCACAGGCAAAATAACATATTACTTACTATACTAAAAAATGTTTAGATTACTAAAAATACATATAATGTTATTAATAAATAACAGTAGATAATAAACAAAAATACAGCAAATTGACTGAGAACTGACACACTACATATGTTATAAAACACTAATATTATATATTTTAATATATTCTGAAATGAAAATATGTTGGGATAAATTTCTAAAGTTAATGGAAACAAAGCAAATTATCAATTTAAAAAATATATAAACAGTAAAATAAAAGCAGATTCCTAAATAGGGACGTGTAATATTGTACTTTTTGAAAATTAAAGTATCTCAGTTAAAAATATTATAAGCTAAACACCAAAATAAATTGGAATTTCCACATATACCTAGCCATATAATAAAAATAAGTATGCCTCTTAATAAAAGTATAATACATCAAGGGAAGAGAAAAGAAAATTAAATGAATATAAAAAGGAACATATTTTAGTGAAAAATTTGGAGAGAGAACAATATATATATTTACATCATTCATTTTTAAAAACTTGAGTTACCAGCCATATTTTGCAATTACTCAGATCTTGAATTTACTAATGTTTACTAAATAATCACCAGACATCAGTAACCAGACCAGATACTTGTAGATGCTTTTCTGTTTTGTTTTTCCTTTAGGCTCCCTGCCTGAATTTATTTGGATTCAGAAACCAATTTCCATTGAGCCCACTCTGGTTTCTTTAAAGCCATCAATACAAAGGCTAATCCTTATTATCATGACCTCTCAGTCATTATCTAGCTTGTCATATTTTGAAGACCAATTCATAGTTTCTAATCACTCACTTTTTCTCCTTTCTTTTCTTATTTCTTTCCTCCTTCCCTTCTTTCTCTATTTCTTTTTTCCTTATTATAAAAGTACAATTGACCTATAATATTATATTAGTTTCAGGTGTATAACATAGGGATTCAACATTCACTTCATATTTCTACCCAATTTTTCATACTCTTATTACTTAATTTTTCAATGTTAGGTATTACATACAAATTCCCTGATATAGAAAATGAGAGCTAAATTTTCTTATACAATGCTCCTCCTCCAACTCAATACATGAACCTTAATCTTTCCCAGGCTTCCTAATTGTTATACCATAGCACTCCAGTAAATAAATATTCAATGTTTCATTATTACAAGCAAGTAAATACTATTCAGAGCTGACCAAGGAATCAGGGAATCCAACACAAGGGAATGAGCAGGCTTATGAGAAGACAAACCCTAGTAATGTCCACGCAATAGCCTAGAGAGCAACTAGTTTAGATTGGAGAAGTAGAATGAGGGCTCTGAGAAGGATGTGGGGAAGAGAAAAGAGGAGGTAAGCTGGATGTTCTTGAATATATGGTAAAAAATGCAGAGTCTACTTAATAGTTTAGGTCTAAAACAGTGATAAGGACACAGAAAAGTAAGCAAGTATAAAACCAAGCAGTTTTAACTACAGAAAGAAAATGTTTTATCAGAAAGAAAATGCAACAAAGTATACTGAACTCCCTATTTCCTGGATTTCAAATCTTCCCTCTTTTGGTTTACTCTTGCATTGTGATAGAATCTATATCCTCCAGCAGTTTTAATGTATAGGAGAAAAAAATTTGGGAACTTGCATTATCTTCGATTTTTTCCCAACTTCAGTGCCTATTCTTTCCCAGTTTTCTTTGGGGTTTCTTCTCTTCTTAACCTCTAAATTAATAAATATTACAAGCATGTAACTATTCAGAGCTGACCTAATCTAGTTCACAGATATGTCCTTCTGGCTATAACATCAAATATGTCCAAAACCAACAACTTTCCACCACCTCCAAGACTATCACAAACTGCTTCCTAAATGCCTTCTTTGTTTCCCTTTGCCCCACTATATTATCTACAGAGTACTCAGAGTCGAATTAATCATAAATCAGCTCAAGTCTTTCAAAACTCTCCAACATCTTTCCTAACCCACTCAGCATAAAAATCTAAAACTTGGAAAAAATGGAGACCAAATAGGCAGACGTGTTATGCACCTCATCCCCAGGACAGGCGGAAATACAACTAAATTGGAAAACAACCAACCAGAATTAACAAACTAAGAACAGCTGAGGAGACAAGGTACAAAAAGGAAGGGCAGAAAACACCTAGAGACCACTAGGAACAACAGGACGTGGGTCTGAGAGGGCTGGCAGGCCGAGAGGTAGAGGAAGAAGCTGCATTACCGGAGTGCCAGCTCCCTCAGAAGAATAGAAACCAGGCCCAGGCTAAGCACCAAAGCTGCATCCCTTGGCAACAAGCTTAACATCCAAATGTGTAAAGAAGAAACAGGGCTGCTACAGGGGGAAAGCAGCAGGATGCTGTGAGGAGAGAAAGCTGGGATTTCCTTCTTGTTTTTGGTATGTTTTATCTTTGTTTTTACTCTTTAATCCCAGAACACAGGACTTTTCAATTGCAAACACTCCCTGGAGGCTGGGGCGCACAGAGGCAGGCGTGGACTCCAGGGCCTGAGGGGAGGCTGAGGTCAGACGCAGGGCAGGGAGACTTGGCAAGGAGCCCCACAGGAGCCATCAGCCCTACTACTCTGGGAACCAGACTGATAAAAACTCCAGGTTTTCAGCCAATATGATTCCTGACAAACCAAGGACAGGGTATATTTTGGGCAACTCATGAAGGAGTAGCTCTGTATCAGGAAAAAGCATCCATCTTATTCCCTGAAAGTGAAACCACCAACTGCACCTAAAACCCGGTCAGAAACAGATGCTTGAGTGATTAAAACTGACAGCTGGCAGACAGGAAAAGAGGGCAAATTGGCCCTGCCTGTTTGTAGCCAAGACCTACAGAAACTGACATAAGCAGAGGACTTGTGGATGGCTTGGAGCTTCAGCAGGATGCTAAAAGCCAAAAGATAGTGCCTGGCAGTGGCCAGCACTTAAGTACCTAACAGGAAGCCCAGAATTAGCAGACAGACAGAAGAGCGGGGTCCTAAACCAGCTCCTATGGGTTTATTTAAGGTTATTATTTGCATAAATAACTTAATCATTTTACTACTGTTGTTGCATAATATAGCGTAAGCTATGTGTTAGCTGCTTTCAGCTCTTAAGTATGTATCATTCTCTTACTGGAAAGCCTATACCTTACAACTGAAATTAATTTCTTGCTTTTGAGTCATGGCAAGTGATGAATTTATATCTAAAATTTTTGAGAACCCAAATCTTATCTCTGATCAGCTTCATGGTTATTTTTATTTAAAAATCTACCAACAGGACAGGAAATCAATCTCTTAGCTGTGAAGTTTTGGATGGTTAATCACTGTCATTAGAATGTAGATAACATCATTCCCATAGTCTTTTAGTGATTTGCAAACTAGCGATTCTTGCACCTCTCTAGGATCTATTAGTTATAATAATTATCTTTGATTTTAACAATGAACATTCTGTTTCTCATACTGTCATACTGAATAAAAATTATTTTAAAATCATTTTTAATGAATATGGAAACTATCAAAATTGTTTGAAAAGACAGTGTTTTAACCTAACAACATTTATAATATAGACTTAAGGTAACATCCTATATAATAAAGAGCTATTATGCAAATGGTCTACATGCCATCACCCTGTAACAGCTCAGACACTCAACACTGGGAAAAAATGAGGACCAGTCAAGCACAAATGAGCTCACCAGAGAGAAATGGGGACCAGCCAGGCACAAATGAGCTTGTGAGAGAGCCAGGCTGAGGCCCCGGAGAGGGACAAGCCAACAACCTGCCCAACCCATGATCCTGGGTGACAGAGGCTGGGCCTGCACCTTTGGCCGGGAGGGAGAGAAACAAGCTGCCTGCCCTGTGGTTCCGGACACCAATGCCTGCACCTGCGGCCTGGGAGAGGGACCAGCTGCTTGTGCCGTGGTCCGAGGCACCAGCGGCTGCAGCCCGGGAAAGGGACAAGCTGCCCACACCATGGTCCCGGGCGCCTGCGGCTGCAGCTCAGTCAAAGCCACCCACCCACAGTTCCTTGAGGGTGCAGCCAGACTGGGCGAAGCCAGCCCAGATCCTGGGTACCTGCAACTAGCTGAAGGAGAGAATCCTGGGTCCCAGGTGCGGGAGAGGCAGAGATGGTTAGGGACAATCAGGCAGGCAGGCAGGAGAATGGTTAGGACCCAGCAGGCCTAGATTGCAAGAGGCAGTTGGACATCCCACAAGGGTTCCCAGATTGGAGAGTGTGCAGACTGGTCTGAGGGACCCGCCCCCTGTACATGAATTTCTTGCACTGGACCTCTAGTTTATAAATAATAATGTTCAGATATAGGTATATACCATCAACATACATATATATATATATATATATATATATATATATATATAGCTAAAATGAATGCAAACTTTGGAATCAAAGATTATATATTAAATTAGAGGCCCCATGCACAAATTTGTGCACCAGTACCGTCCCTCAGCCTGGTCTGCAAGATCAGGCTGAAACCAGCTCTCCAATATCCCCCAATGGGTCCCAGATTGCAAGAGGGTGTAGGCCAGGCCGAGGGATCCCACCAGTGCACAATCCAGACTGGGAAGGGATGTGGGAGGTTGGCCAGGCCAACCACGGGAGGGCTTCAGGGAGTGTCCGGATCATCTTGCTCAGTCCTGATGGGCTGGACCCCAGCAGCAAGCTAACCTATCAGTCAGAGCATTTGCCCCCTGGTGGTCAGTGCAAACCATAGTGACTCGTCAACCGGTTGACTGTCTGCTCCTTGATGGTCAGTGAATGTCATAGCAAGCGGTTAAGTGACCAGTCAGCTGTTCACCATAGCAACTGGTGTACAGCTAACTGGTCAACTGGACACTTAGCATATTATGCTTTTATTATATAGGATAAAACAAATGGCCCCTAACCAGATAAAAGTAGGTTTTATTTAGAGACACTAAAGCAACTTTTATGTAGAGATGTTAAAGTAACATTATTTAGAGAAAATAAAGCTATGGTTTTATTTTCTAACAGAAAACTAAATGGTAAAAAAGAATTTATGTTATTTACATCCAGAATAGGATATTTTAACTTATGCCTTACAGACTTACTTATTCTGAGTATAATATATTGTGCTTTGGGTGCTATAAATCTATTTTACTAGTGCATTTACAATGTTATCTATGTATGTAAGCATGTATATAATTTTGTTTGTAGAATAAAAGCAAATGGAAACAATAGACCTAAAAAAATAACATAGATAATTATGCATATGGTTCATTCATTCATGTGGATGAATGCAAACAATGAAAATTAAAAAAAAAAAAATCTTACGCTGTTCTAACTGAAATGAGGTATCACAGGATTTAACAAGCACATTTAACCATTCCACTTACCTGATTGTATGGTGGTAAAATTTTAGGAGGTTAGAAATTTTATATAATAAAACCGCTCCAGGTTCAGCGACAATTACTTGTTCAATTCGAACCTATTAAAACATGTGAGAAAACTATTAAACATTTTTTAAAAGCTTAACTTTTCTTCACTAATCATATGTTAACGAAAGCATTATAATAATAAAACTTAGTGGCAGAAATCACAAAGTTCCTCCTAAATAAAGGATTTCTGAATATTAAATCATAGGGGATAGAAAAATAACAAAAAATAGCAGCACAATCTACAATAGCCAGAATTTGGAAACAGCCTAAGTGTCCGTCAGCAGATGATTGGATCCAAAAACTATGGTACATCTACACAATGGAGTACTATGCTGCCATAAAAAAGAAGGAATTCTCATCATTTGCAGCAACCTGGATGGAATTGGAGAACATCATGCTGAGTGAAATAAGCCAATCAATGAAAAAGAAACACCACATGACCTCACTCATTTGTGGATATTAAAGAGCATTATAAACTGATGAACCAAAAGATAGATATAGAGACAGTATATCAACAAGTAGACTGTCAAATTACAGCAGGGAGGGGAGGATGATCTGGGGGAGATAATAGATCAACCGAAAGACTTTTATACATGCATATAAGTACAACCAATGGACACAAAACTCTGGGGAGGGAGGGGATGTGTGGGAGGGAGGGAGGGGGGCAAAAAAAAAATCAATAAAATATATTAAATAAATAAATAAATAAATTAATTAATTAATTTTAAAAATAAATAAATAAATAAATAAATAAAGAAAAATAACAAAAAATAACAGATATACTCTACAAAAAAATAATCGCTAGCTCTAACCGGTTTGGCTCAGTGGATAGAGTGTCAGCCTGTGGACTGAAAGGTCCCAGATTCAATTCCAGTCAAGGGCATGTACCTTAATTGCAGGCACATCCCCTGTAGAAGGTGGGCAGGAGGCAGCTAATTGATGTTTCTTTCTATCCGTCTCCCTTCCTATTTATTAAAAATCAATAAAATATATTTTAAAAAATTAATAGCTGAAAACAATTAGATGAAGAAGTTAAGAAGGTAGCAAAAATGCTATTTATATAAAAAAATAATAACATCTATAAAATTTGTCTCAAAGCAGTTACTACCAGAAATCATCAACAGAATAATGAGCCCAGCCAATGTAGCTCAGTAGTTAAGCATCAGTCTTAACCACTGAGGTCAGGGTTTGATTATCGGTAAGAATAAATCATGAAACTTCTGGATTTCAATGTCTATAAAGTAAATTGAAGTCAGTCTACAAGGAAAAATAAACCAACAATTGCAAATTACTCTTTAATAAAGAAAAACAACATCTGTTTCGGGCCTTGTAGAAGCCAAGAACTATATACTTCATCTACAGTTTTCTCAGTTCATCCCTATACCCCTTGATAGTAGATATTTTTATATACAGGTTCAACATGATAAAATTAAGGTGCAGAAGAGTTAGACAATTTGAGTAATTGAGCACAACTAAGTTGCAAAGTGGGCATTCTAATTTTGACTTCAAATTCTGTTTCCTGTACTATAAATAGTATTGTTAATAACACTTTTTTATCCTTGGATTTATCATTTATTGCTATCAGAAAAGTTTACTATACTGGAAGCATTAAAATAAATGGAATATGTTGTTAGTAAGTCTGTAAAGTACTCAGAAATTAGTTACTTCAATTCGAGTGATTGACAAATTACTATTAGAAACATAATAGGTAAAAATAAATAAAAAAATGAAAATTAAGGATGTCTCAAATTTTCTTAGACAGAAAATTGACAATAATTATTTTTAAATATATCTCATTATCTACATTACTGTGTCAATTTGACAAAATTACAGCTTTAATTCAGGCTAAACTCATAAGAATAAGAACATAATTTAACTAAATACCATATGACATACATAAAAACAAAATATTTTACCTTTAGAGGCCTGCATACCCCCTCAGTGATATGCCCAACAACTTCTTGAATATTTTCTTCAACACCTACAATTAATTATAACATAATTCAAAAATGTTTCCATATTATACTTCACTTTCAAAAAACTAAAAAAATACTACATATGACTAATGAGTAAAAAACATTTGAAATAAAAATCATTTAATTAAGTTCAATATCCCTTTGGCCATTATTAATTATGTTAACATCTGAGTTTAGAGCCTTGTCAATTCATTTGGCTAACAAATTGATTAATTTAGTGATTGATAAAGTGAATAAAATTTTTTTGTGAAAAAATAAATGAGTCAAAGGAGAGTGTAAAATATATTAATTGAAGGAAATACTGTGAAGATTTATTAGCATTTGTTCTCCAACCACCTTATTCTAGGCAGTGAGAAAATGGAAACCATACCTTGCAATCTAATGGAAAAGCTAACATTTACTAAGTACTTTTTATCAAGCTCTGTCCTAGGTACTTGACATTTACTGCTTATAACCACCTTCATTTTTACAGATGGTAAAACTGAGGCTTAGAAGAATTAAGCCATTCCCATAAAATAACCTACTTCATCTGACTCCAATCTATTTTCTTCCCAGGTCTTAACATTGTCTCTCATATTAAGTTTTCTGAAACATTTGTAAGAAATATATTCTCTTAAACTGGGTACTTTGGATAACAGAAACCAACTTTAAAAAGTTCAGACTTTGTGTCAATCTAACAAATATGCTGGTCTAATCATAATACCGAAGAGTTAAAAATGAGGTTAAGTCTTGTCACCAATTTGTACACTGGCCTCTTGTGCAGATCATGTGCTGAACCAGAATAATGAGGGGCCAAGCTATGCAAAACAGAAGTGATTCCAGTGATAATAATTATCTTCATTGCATATCAATAATAAAATATTGATAGCTTAATTATCCATTAGCCCCCTCTATGACATTCAACTTCAGGTAGTCAAAACAAAGATCTGAACTTCTGTGAACAAAAGACTTTAGCAATTCAAAAATAGTAATTTTTCTTCCTTGAAATTGAAACCAAAACTTTAAGTACATTTAGTATATAGTTAATTATGCAAAAATCTTTAAAACCACACAAGAATGAAAAGAGTTGGTTAGTAGGAGTCAAAGATTTAGCAGCTTTAATGACCATAAGCAAGGCACTTAGCTTACTCAGACCTAAACTGCCTTTAAAGTGAAGTGACATGGAAGATCTGAGATAATGTATGCTAAAGCAATGCCTTAAAAGAAAAGCAGAGAACTCGGGCTCAGTATGGAAGGTTCCACTATAAAGGTGTGAACAGTTGTGTGACAGGATAAAGGGGATAGAGAAGAAAGTTTATTAGCAGAAAAAGAAAAACAGGAAGAGGAAACTTAATTAGGATGTTTATTGTACCTTGTAGGTGAGAAAAGTTTATCCCCTTGAGGAAGTCATCAGTAAGTATAAAAACAGAGAAGTCTTGTGTTATTTATATATTTAGACATTAGCAATATCAATTAGAGGGCCTACCTTGTGTAGTTACATGCTTTAAGAGAGCTTCAAGGTGTTCTTTTTCAGAAGCAGTAGCTTGATGGAGCCAAGCCAACATATCTCCTACATATCTATGAACACAAATAACTAAATGTTAGTAAAGATTCCCTTTATAAAACCATCAAATAGCCAATATTGTCTGATTACCATACCTTAAAGGGTCATGGGAGTGCATTTCAATGGGTCTAGGTGTACCTCCTGGGCCCCCTCTTGTAAGAGCATCAATAAATCCACGGACAACTGTACTTCTTCTAGCTGTTCCAAATTCATCTAAGGTATACCTTGAAGAAATAAGTAATATAAAAAATAGTTGTTTTCTTCCTAATGGTTATATCAAACTATTCATGCAATTCCTAAGATAAGCAAGACATCTATAAAGCTTCTTTACATAACTCTCTTAAGCAATACTGTTTTTAAACAAGGGAAATATAGAAAATACATTATCACAATGAAAATTCAATCTAAAAGTACACATTTTCACTACCTTTAAGAAAGAATGCTGGAATGTGGGATTAATCACAGGGGCAGTGGCAATAAAATAAATTAAATAAATAAATAAATAAATAAGCGAGCCCCAGCTGGTGTGGTTCAGCTGGTTAGGCATTGTCCTGTGCACTGAAGGGTTGCCACTTAGATTCTTGGTCAGGGGACATGCCTGGGTTGCAGTCTCAATCCTGGGGGCACAAAATTGATGTTTCACTCTGACATTAATGTTTCTTTCTCCCTCTACATCTCTCTCTAAAAATCAATAAAAATATTTTTAAAAAGCAAAAAAAAGTAGTGAATTAGGTAAAAGTTAAAATCAAGATTAAGGTGGAAATCTTGGACTATTCAGGTTTCATTATCCTCCTAGTCCAAACATGTTGCTCCACTGTTGCTCCATATTATCTAATTCTCAGGGCCAATTACAACCTCGCAACCCAAACTACTTTTCCTTCTACATTAAAAACTCTCCTTTACACATATTATCACAATTTACCACCAAATGTGTCCAAAACATACTATCCACATTGAAAAGCTTATTTTGACTCCACTAATAAAAATGTTTTTTTAAATTTACAGATCACCTTAGCATACACAGCAAATAACTTTCTTTTACGTGTTTACATGTCATCAATTCTAGTTGAAAGAAGGGGGAAGGCTTTCTAAGGTGAATTTTTAGAGAAGGAAAATTTTGAAATGGAAGATCAAACAATTTGGGATGAAATTGGAGGATGGCTTGCAGTTGCCACAAGTACCCACTTCTTTATTAAAATCTCTCTGTTTCCCATTATCACCATTTTTCCTTACACCCACCACCCAAATGAAAGTTCTTTCTTTTTTAAAAGTACACAGAAGAGCTGAACCGGTTTGGCTCAGTGGATGGAGCATCGACCTGCGGACTGAAAGGTCCCGAGTTCGATTCCGGTCAAGGGCATGTACCTTGGTTGCGGGCACATCCCCAGTAGGGGATGTACAAGAGGCAACTGATCGATGTTTCTCTCTCATCGATGCTTCTAGCTCACTATCTCTCTCCTTTCCTCTCTGTAAAAAATCAATAAAATATATTTAAAAAGAAAAAAAGAAAAATCAATACTGTACTTATTACATTCTTTATATTTATTTTCTGAAGGTTTATGAAGGAAAGAAGACATCTTTTTTTTCGTTTCCACATATAATAAATTTCATTTTGAAGAAATTTCTGTATTTTGAAGAAATTTCAAAAGTTACAAATGAATTAGCATTCCAGTTATATATTACTAACAAAAACTGAATATGGCAACTTTCCCTAAGTACTTCAATAACTGACATTTTTCTTATACATGATACCTACACATTGGAGTCACAATAATGAAAAGTAAAGCTAATATACATTACTTAAATAAAGTTCATATAATGCCATCTGGTGGTTAATATGATACATTAAGTTTGTGCTAAATTTAAAGAATCCACCACTTTGAAGATACATTATTACTTAATGAAAGGCCCATTTTCTTTTTCAGCACTCATCTTATGGTAATCAACTGGTCTTAAAATCCTCCCTTCTCACTCATCTTCCAAGTGTTTCATCTGCACTATTGTTCCCCCTCTTCCTCAGCATGTCCCCCTCAGAGAAAAATCACCTTTCCTCTTGATTACAGTTCTAGTAGAGGCCTGGTACATGAAAATTCAAGCACTGGAGGTGGGGGCCCCACTGCCCGGCCTGCCCCTCTCACAGTCCGGGAGCCCTCAGGAGCAGGCAGTGGCCTAGTGAAGGCAATGCCCCATCACACCTCTGCCACTGCAACTTACAGCAGCTCAAGCCGCAGCCGGCCCTGAGCCTAGGGTGGCCCAGGGTGGCTAGGCACCTGCTATCCCCAGGCTTGCCTGTGCCTTGAGCCGGCCCTGGAAGGCAGGAGGGCTGAGGGGACTGGGGGACTCCAGAGGCAGGCGCACCTTGCAGTGCACCTGCCACTCTGGCGGGGCTGAGGAGACTAGGCACTGCCATCTTGTGGCTGTGAGTGCCACCATCTTTGAGGGCATGACAGTCAATTAGCCTAATTCCCACTTTATTAGGTTCTAGTGGCCTGGTGCACAAAATTCATGCAACAGGGGGGAGGGTGTGCCTTAGCCCAGCCTGCACCCTCTCCAATATGGGACCCCTCAAAGGATGATCTACTGTCAGTCAGTTTACAGGGATCGGGTCTAAACCAGCAGTTGGACATCTTTCTCATAATCTGGGACTGCTAGCTCCTAACCGCTCACCTGCCTGCATGCCTGCCTGATTGCCCCTAACCACTCTGCTTGCCGGCCTGCTTGCCCCCAATTGCACCTGCTGCCGGCCAGATTGCCCCCAAATGCCCCCATTGACAGCCTAATCACCCCTATCTTCCCCCCATGCCAGTGTGCTCACCCCCAAATACCTCCTCTGCTGGACTGCTTGCCCCCAAATGAGCCCCCCTGCTGGCCTGCTCTTCCATACCTTCCCTCCCCACTGGCCTGTTTGTCCCCAACTGCCCCCCTGCTGGCCTGCTCACTCCAAACTGCCTCCCCCTACTATCCTAATCACTTCCAACTGATCCTCACTAATAGCCTGCTCACCCCCAACTGGCCCCTCTGCTGGTCTGCTTATCCCCAATAACCGCCCCCCACAGCCTGATCACCCACAACTGCCCTCCGCTCTTGGCCTCTAACCACCTCTACCTTGGCCCTGCCACCATGGCTTTGGCCAGAAGAATGTCTGGAAGGTCTGCCAGTCTAATTAGCATATTACCCTTTTATTAGTATAGATAGAGGCCTGGAGTACGGGCAGGGACCAGCTGGTTTACCCTGAAGGGTGACCAGGATCAGGGTGGGGGTCCCACTGGGGTGCCTGGCCAGCCTGGGTGAGGGGCTGAGAGCTGTTAACAGGCTGGCCACAGACCCTTCAGGATGTGGAGGTCCTGCTGGGGTGCCTGGCTAGCCTGGGTAAGGGGCCAATGACCATCTTCAAGCTGGCCATGCCCCCCGGCGACCCAAGCTCCCAGCCCCTCCTTTTTTTTTTTTTTTTTTTTCAGCGCCTCCTTGAGCGGGCCCAGGGCCGGCTGGAAGCAGGTATCTGGGATTTATTTATCTTCTATAATTGAAACTTTGTAGCCTTGAGCAGAGGACAGGGCCCGCCAAGGTCGGTGAGCAACACAAGCCTCCTGATAACTCCAGCTCCATGTCCACTGTCATCTTTGTTGGGTTAATTTGAATACTTGCTCCTGATTGGCTGGTGGGTTTAGTGGAGTTATTAGTGTACATGATTCTTTGTCCTTCAAGCTTTTGCATGGCTGTCATGGAGACCCTAAATACATTCCTGTTTGGTTGACAACTTTGCAGTTTATCTCTTTTCAAAATAAAAATAATAGCTAATATTTAGTGATGAGTATAAGGTGTATTATACTAAACACCTTATGTAAAAAATATAATTTAATCTTCCCAAGAAACTAAAAAATAGGTACTAATATTATCTTCATTTTACAGCTAAGGAAACTGAAGCTTATAAAGGTGCAGTCTTCTCAAAAAATGTAACTCAGAACACACAACACCTTCTAAGCCATTATATAGTATTGCTCCTTTCCAAATGTTGATAAAAAAGCAAAATTTAGTGAAAATATATTTATACAAGTCAGTTGACCTTTTCAAATGTCTGAAATACAATGGCATTTTTGTTTAAAGAAATGTTAACTTTGTGAACAAACATGAATCTATAGATAATGAAACACTTATTAAAATCAAACACAAATGTCTTAGATACTAAATGACTCATAACCAAACATGAATAACTTAAAGTGAAGATTATAGGAAATAAGTTTCAAAGTAAATATAATCTGAAGAGATGGTGACCCACACTGAACATTAGCTGATCATATGTACATGCACAAGATTTATGGCTTTATGGTCCAGCTCTTAGTATTAACCCCATAACCAGTGCAAGCTGTTGCAATTATTACTAGAAGTTGAATGTTCTTTCTTAATCTACATCTTGGCAGCTGCCTTTCTCTCAACCTAGGATGTTCTTTGCTCCCATTATTCCTGGAAAATGCCTATTAAACCTTCAGAACTCACTTTACCTAGTTTCCAAGGGAAACTTTCCCTACTGTTTATCCCTATACCTTATCACAGAATACTTGAGACATGACATCTAGAACAGCAACTAGTCTACACTAATAAAAGAGAAAGATGCAAATTGACCATACTTTTGAGATGGCCACCAGTTAATCAGGAGTATGCAAATTAACCCAACAAAATGGCGGGTTAATTTACATACGAAGGCACTGAGCGACCAGAGGTGGGGTGGGATGCTTGCATCATCGCCATGGTGACGATGCAGGTGTTCCACACTGCTCCAGCAGCTCTGGGCTTCTGGGCAACATGGGAAGGCAGAAAGGCAGCTACATCCAGAGTGAAGGCAGTGCTGCAGCCAGAGGAAGGCAGGGCTATTCTTGCATGAATCTTCGTGCATCAGGCCTCTAGTATATTCATAAAATGGATGTGTTTATATCTGGTTTCATAAACTGAAGCGATTTGAGAGCAGTGTTTTATTAATGTGGTGTCTCTCTTACAATTCTGCTTTACACAAGAGTAGAATGACATTTTTACACAATTGTCCCAGCATTTGTGATCTAAAACTTTATTACAAGCTAAGTAATGGTCCAATCAGAAAGCAGAGTAATGGGAAATCTTGTAAAATATTACTATCATCTGAAAGGCATGACTCAGAGTAAGATTCAACATCTAGGTACAAATCCACTTCCTTTTTGTCTCCTGAATTATAACTCCTTACTTTGTCTCCCTTTTTTCATATTATTCCAGCCATCTATATATATAAAAGCCCAGCAACTGTTTTGGCAGAATGACTGGAACAACCAGTCACTATGATGCACACTGACCACCAAGGGGCAGAAGCTCAATGCAGGTGCTTCCCTCTGGTGGTCGGTGTGCTCCCATAGTGGGAATACTGTTCAACCAGTAGCCGGGCTCATGGCTGGCAAGTGCAGCGGCGGTGGCAGGAGCCACCCCAGCAGCGCTAAGGAGTGGCGAGCCAAGCAGTAAGGAGTGAGCAGGCAGGCGATAAGGAGCAAAGGGTCCTGGATTGCGAGAGGAATGTCAGACATCACCCCAGGGGTCCCAGATTGCCAGAGGGTGCAGGCTGGGTTGAGGAACACCCCTCCCCTGTCACAAATTTTGTGCATCAGTCCCCTACTTAAAAAGTATTTCCTTTTATTTTATACTAGAGACACAGTGCACGAAATTCTTGCACTGTGGGGAGGGTCCCCTCAGCCCGGCCTGTGCCCTCTCACAGTCTGGGACCCTCCATGGGATGTCCGCATGCTGGTCCTGGCCAAATGGGGCCTCTCGTAGTCCAGGACCCCTTGCTCCTTACTGCCTGCCTGGAGCGGAGGCGGGAGAGGCTCCCACCACTGCTGCTGTGCTCACCAGCTGAGACCCCGGCTTCTGGCTGAGCAGTGCACCCCATGTGGGAGCACACTGACTACCAGGGGGAAGCTCTGGTGTTGAGCGTCTGCCCCTTGGTGGTCAGTGCATGTCATAGCGACCAGTCATTCTGCTGGTCTTCCAGCCGTTGGGTCAATTTGCATATTAGGATCTTATTATATAGGATGAGAAATAAAATAAAATTAAAATGAAGAATAAAAAATATGTAAACAAGTTAATGCATAAAGTCTCCTTATACATTATCATTTATCTCTTGGCTGGCATAAATTACAGAATCAAAGACCTAGACCCTTTTTTCACTTCTCAGTCTTCTATTTGATCTGACCTCCCTCTCTCTAAGATAGTGTTGCTACAAGAGTCTTAGTCACAATTCCAAGGTAGTTAATAAGATGACAGAATGGGGAAAAGCCTCTTAGCCTCTACATACATATGAGGTAATCCATGTAGGAACACCTAGATTTCCCCTCCATATTGCATTCTTTAGCATATAATATACAAATGAACTGATGCTAGCATTGATATAGACATAATGAGATTAAAATATCATTGTAAGTTATTATAAGTATTAAACTATTGTGTTTAATATTACCAAAAGCTACGGTGTATTATAAAAACAAAAGTAGGAAAAAATCACCTACTTATATAAGACAGGTCTATCCTGCAGGGCTTCCATTGCCTGAGTTAATACTGGAGATATGTCACATGATTCTTGTGTCAATGTTCTGCATTCACCTGAAAAGTAATTAAGATATATATAAATAATTTATATACGATATATACGATATAAAAAAATTTATATAAGATACATGTAAATAATTATATCTGTTGTACAATCACAGTCTAAATTCCATAGCAAATATTGCATTTTTAAAGTGCTTGGAAAAACCTAGAAAATATGTCTATCAAAAACTGATTTATGCTGTCAACCAAACTAAAAATTTAAGCTTAAGTATTTATATAACTTTAAATGACCACATATGCTATGTGGTATACCCCAAACTTATATTTTATTATTATTTTAAGAATTACATTTCTATAAAATCAATCAATGAAAACTTATTTACTGAATAACTGCTTTATACACAGTAATGTTCAAGGCAAGAGGGGAAGAGTATGAAAAATACTCAGACACACACATACACACAATATATAATAGAGGCCTTGTGCATGAAATTTGTGCACGGTGGGGGTGTGTCCTTCAGCCCAGCCTGCACCCTCTCCAATCTGGGACCCCTCAAGGAACGTCCAATTGCCAGTGGAATCAGGCCTAAACTGACAGTCGGACATCCCTCTCATAATTCGGGACTGCTGGCTCTTAACCACTAACCTGCCTGTCTGTCTAATTGCCCCTAACTACTTCTGCCTGCCAGTATGATCACCCCTAAAGGCTCCCCTGCCAGCCTAATTGATTGCTAACTGCTCCCCTGCCAGCCTGATTGCCTTTAACTGCCCTCCCCTGCTGGTCTGATCTCTACCAACTGCCCTCCCCTGACAGCCTGGTTGCCTCCAACTGCCCTCCTCTGCAGACCAGGTCACCCCCAACTGCCCTCTCCTGCAGTCCTTATCTCACCCCCACCTGCCCTCCCCTGCAGGCCTAATCTTGCCCCCAACTGCCCTCCCCTGCTGGCCTTGTCACCCCAACTCCTCTCTCCTGATGGCCTGTGCACCCCTCAACTACCCTCCCCTGCCAGTCATCTTGTGATAACCTGGGAGCAGCCATTTTATAACAACATGGGGTTGGCCATCTTGTGATGACGTGAGGGCACGAGGGCATAAAGGCCACCTAGGATTTTATTATATACTAGAGGCCCAGTGCATGAAAACTCAAGCACTGAAGGATGGGGTCCCTCAGCCACCTGCCCCCTCTCACAGTCTGGGAGCCCTCAGGGGCAGGAGGCGACCCGGCCATCAGGGGAAAGCAACACCCCATTACACCTCTGCTGCTGCCATTGCCGACAGCACAACCCTCAGCCATCCCTGGTTACCTGAGCCTTAGACAGCCCTGGGCAGTTGGGCAGCTGCCATCTGAGGCATGCCTGTGCCTCAGACCAGCCCTGGGTGACTGGAAGACTGAAGGGACTGGGGGGACTCCAGAGGCAGGCATGCGGAGCATCCAGGCCCACCTGAAGGTGGCCCCGGCCTTGCTGTGTGCCTGCCGCCCCAGGGGGCTTGAGGGGACTCGGCGCCACCATCTCGTGGCTGTGGGTGCTACCTTCTTTGAGGGTTTGGCAGTCAATTAGCATACTCTCTCCTTATTGGCTGTGGGCAGCACCGCCATCTTTGAGAGTGGGGCAGTCAATTAGCATATTCCCTCCTTATTGGCTGTGGGTGCCACCATATTTGAGGGCGGGGAAGTAAATTCGCATATTCCCTCCTTATTAGCTGTGCTTGCCGCCATATTTGCAACAGTATGAGGGTCAAACTTAGCATGTTCCTTCTTTATTAGATAGGAAATATATAGATATGTGTGTATATATGTATATGTGTATATATGTATATATGTATGTAATTATTACAAAGTTCCTTCCCTTGGGAGTAATCTTTAAGCGATATACTTAAAATGTTTATATAGATAATATATAGTAATATCATTATCATTTTAAAAGTTTAAACTTTAACATTTTAAAAATCTCTACACCAAATTTTCTTTATTTTTCTACTAGGGACCTGGTGAATGAAATTCGTGCACTGGGGTGGGGCGTCTCCTCAGCCCAGCTTGCACCCTCTCACGTTTGGGACTCCTCGCTCCTTACTGCCCGTGGGCTCATTGATCCTCAGCTCGCTGCTACTCAGCGCTACTGTGGAAGTGGGAGAGGCTTCCTCCAATGCTGCATGCTCACCAGCCATAAGCCCAGCTCCTGGCTGAGTGGTGCTCCTCTACTGGGAGCTCACTGACAACCAGGGGGCAGCTCCTGTGTTGAACATCTGTCCCCTGTTGGTCAGTGTGCATCATAGCAACTAGTCGTTCCACCATAATGATTGCTTAGGCTTTTATTATACAGACTAGAGGCCCGGTGCACAAAAATTCATGCACGAGGGGAAGAGAGGTGTCCATCAGCCCAGCCTGCACCCTCTCCAATCTGGAAACCCTCGAGGGAATTCTGACTGCCTATTTAGGCCTGATCCCAGTAGTATAGTACCTAAACGGGCAATCAGACATCTCTCTCACAATCCAGGACTGCTGGCTCCCAACTGCTTGCATGCCTGTCTTCCTGATTGCCTCTAACTGCTTCTGCCTGCCAGCCTGATCACCACCTAATCATTCCTCTACCAGCCTAATTGATTCCTAACTGCTCCCCTGCCAGCCTGATTGCTCCTAACTGCCCTCCCCTGCCAGCCTGATTGCCCCTAACTGCCCTCTCCTGCTGGCCATCTTGTGTCCATATGGGGGCAGCCATCTTGTGTGTTGGAGTGATGGTCAATTTGCATATTACTCTTTTATTAGATAGGATAGAGATCTGGTATACAGGTGGGGGCTGGCTGGTTTTCCCTGAAGGGTGTCCTGGATCAGGGTAGGGTTCCCTTGGGGTGTGGGACAGCCTAGGCGAGGGGCCTGGGGTGATTTACAGGCTGCCCACACCCTCTGGCAACCCAAGCAGAGGCCCTGGTATCTGGGATTTATTTATCTTCTATAATTGAAACTTTGTAGCCTTTAGCAGAGGCCAAGGCAGGCCAGGAAGCTTGGCTTCCACCATCGCTGGGGACAACCCAAGCCTCCTACTCTCTCCAGCTCTGTGGCTGCAGCCATTTTTGTTGGGATTTATTTATCTTCTATAATTGAAACTTTGTAGCCTTGAGTGGAGTCCAGGGCCAGCCAGGGTGTGTGGGAAGCTTGGCTTCCTCAATTGCCAGGGAAACCCAAGACCCCTGCTCACTCTGTGGCACAGCCATCTTGGCTGGGTTAATTTGCATACTCACTCCTGGTTGGTGGTGGGCGTGGCTTATGGGTACAGCAGAGGTACGGTCAATTTGCATATTACTCTTATTAGATAGGATTCTAATCTTATCATTAAATACTTATAAAGAGTCTACTATTGTTAAAGAACTTCAAACTTTGTTTCAGAAATTCAAAGCCTTAAGATATGAAGACCTCACACTAGCACTGTATTTTTAGCACTCATATATATTTCATACTTATGCAGGTACAGATATAGAGACATCTGAAAGTTCCTAGGAGCCAAAGGCCCACAGTTTGGAACTACTATGTTAGATGTCATGAGAGCACAAAGGAATTTGAGGCCTTTGAAAAAGAAATCTAAACTAGAGAGCTAAAATATACATATACAAAAAGTAATAATAAAGTAGTAAATTACTGAATGCCAAATAAATATTTTCCAACGGTGTTCAGAGATGAGGAAAAGTCACTGTGAATAAATGTAGCCATGGAGAATTCCAGAAAGTTATAAAACCTAAACCTAGCTTTGAATATTCAGGTAGGACTTGTATATAAAGAAAGAGACAACACTCAAAATAGGAGTAAACGGTGCAAAAAAGGAGAGGCAGAAAAAGAAACACATTTTGGAGTAAATCATCTGAACCAGATAAATCATCTGAACCAGGTTTTCACAGTACAGTAACCAGTTAAGGAGATTTAATCCCAATTACTTCAATAGTCAGTTGGTAACACCTATTAAAATTTCTGTTCTCCTATTCCATTCTTGCTCTTAACCATCTTCTTTGATTTTAATAGGAAATTTTGAGAACTTATTGAGACATCTTTAAACAAAACTAATGCAAATAAACCTCTTGTGGTAGGCAAAATAATGGTCCTCCAAAGATTCCTAATCCCTGGAACTTGTGATAGTTTACTTCACATAGCAAAGACACTTTGCAGATGCAATTAAGAGCAATTTCCCCAGATTTCCTTAGTGGATCCAAAGAAAATAAGTTCAAATGTAAAGTTTGTTCTTTTTAAAAGTACTTTTTGATAACTAAAATAAAAATACATGAAATAATGATCAAGAGAGATAAATATTCTAACACTAATATTCACAAATCCAGACCACATGAAAGAAGTCACTTACTTTGAGCCCATCGATAAAGTCTTTCATAAGCTGTTTCTTGAAGCAAGGCCATCTGTTCCATAATTTCTAAACTAAAAAAAAATAAAGATAAAAAAATGCATTATAATTTAAACTTTTATCCAACAGCTACATCTAGGCACCTAAATATTGTTTAATTACAAAATTATTTGATTACATCATGTTAGTCTTTTATCATTTTATGGAATGATTTTTCAATTTTTTAAAAATTAAACAATTGTCAAATTTTATTACCATCACTTTGTTACCCAATTGCTGCTTTATTCTAAGTACATCAGGATATAACTCCCTCCTTATCCAAGGACACATAAAGATTAAACTTTTTCAAAAAGAACCTAGAATTTTTTTAATTTTGGAAATACAAGAATCAATGCAATTATGAACTGAAATGGTTACTCACCCTGCTGTTTGTTGGTTTGTACGCAAGAGGACTTTGACATCATTATGAATCTGTTTTACTCTTCCCAATCCCTTGAAAAAAGCCTTTAAAATTAAGAATGCAACCTTAAAATGTCCATGTTTTCAGGTAAAATTATATTACTCTAAAATGAAATATCGCTACATAGGAAAAACAAATACTTTCTCCTACTCTGATCCTTTCTATACTGATCTCAACCTTCTCTAAATGTTTATGTAAAGTGTAAGAGATTTATTCAAATTTCAAAACATATATTAATTCAATGTCTACTATATGCCAATTGTCTGCTGCCATCAATGAAATTTTGTAAAGACAAAAATCTATGTTCCCAGGAAATACAGAGTCTAGTGAAGAGAAATGCAAAACTAAAGATTATTACATAAAGAAAAATGTGCTATTAGTGAACATCTTATAACTTAGTTAAATCATGGCTTTCTTGTCATTAAGGATGGTGTTTTATATATATTTTATATACCCACTAGATGACTAGAGGCTCAGTGCACGAATTCGTGCACCAGTGGGGTCCCTTGGTCTGGCCTGCATCCCCTAGGAGGATGTTGGATAGCCAGTTTTGAACTGATTCCCACAGGCCCAATCCAGATAGGAGGGAGTCTGATCCTGTGCATTGAGCTGGTCAAGTGGTTACTTGGTTGTTCGGTTGCTTAGGTTTTTATATATACACTAGAGGCCCAGTGCACAGAATTCATGCATGAAGGAGGGGGGGTGGGTTCCCTCAGCCCAGTCTATACCCACTCCATTCGGGGACACCTCAGAGGACATATGACTGCTGGTCAGAGACCCCTCTCACAATCTGGGACCACTGGCTCCTAACCACTCACCTGCCTGCCTGATTGCTCCTAACCCCTCTGCCTGCCTGACTCATACCCTAACCTCTCTGCCTGCCTGCCTAATCGCCCCTAACTATTGCTACCTGCCTGCCAGCCTGATCTCCCCCCAACTGCTCTCCCCTGCCTGCCTGATATCACCCCCAACTGCCTCTGCCTGCCTAATTACCCCTAACTTCGCTGCCTTGCTGGCCTGATCTCGCCCCCAACTGCCAGCCTGGTTGCCCCCAATGGCCCTCCCCTGCCGACCTTATCTGGCCCCTAAACTACTCTCCCCTGCCAGCCTGATTGCCCATAACTGCCTCTGCCTGCCTGATCGCCCTTAACTACCCTCCCCTGCCGCTCTGATCTCACCCCCAAATGCCCTCCTCTGCCAGCCAATTTGGTTCTGATTAGTCAGTTTCTATGCCAGTCAGCATCAAAAGCTCTGCCTCCTAGGCAGCCATTGGCTCCTCACAGTTGACCCAGATTTGGTTCTGATTGGTCAGTTTCTATGACAGTCTGCGTAAAGAGTTCCACCTCCTAGGCAGCCATTGGTTCCTTACATTCACCCAGATTTGGTTCTGATTGGTCAGTTTCTATGTCAGTCAATGGGGACTGATCAGAAAGACAGGGCTGATCAGCAGCCTCCGTGGAGGCCTGAAAGAAATGGAGACACAGCTGTTGGCCAAGTCAGGAGAGAAAGAGAGGCAAGTTCTAATTAACAGCTGCCATAGAGGCTACGGATCAGACCTTGCCTCTCTCTCTGCAGGCCTCTCTCCAGGCCTGATCCACAGCCCCCTAGACAGTGCTGAGTCGGTGCCAGCAGTGGCCCATCAGTGCTGGTCCAACACGGCAACCCAGCACTGACTTCCAATCTGATTGAGCCTTCGGTCATAAAGGTCGTTACAATGGTGGCTCTTTATTATATAGCCTAGTGGTCTGGCGAACAAAATTCATACACGGTTAAGGTCCGTAGACCTGGCCTAAGATCAGGGCTATCTTTCCCAGCTGCCCACAGTTGGCCCCACCACCCACCCCAGGTTCCCCGTTCATCACTGTGTGATCAGTGGCTGACAGCCACGGGAAGGGACCAAAAGGTCAGCTGCTCCTGCCCACATGCTGGCTCCACCTCTGTAGCAAGTGGCCATCAGGCGATCAGAGCTTGCTGGCTGAGGAAACAGACCAAGAGGTGTTCATTGCACCTCATAGTGTCTGGTCCAGCAGTC